>NW_025964223.1:21660389-27547889 GCF_023055435.1 Haliotis rufescens
TACAAACCCCCCTGACCAACAACATGATGAAGCCTCTCCCAGAATCCCCCTCCCACCCCACCTCCACATCTTGTTGCCATCTCCACGTACTCCACTCCTGGCAGGTGACCAACACGGTTCGTGTTGTTTTGATGATGATGAAACTGAACAGTGACAACAAGCAACTTGCTGTAGGCAGTACCTGATATATCTGCCAAAGACAAAAAGGGCTGTTAAGATCTATAAACCACATGCAGGAACATTTCAGGAATAGAACATGGCACATCTTCAAAGATCTTTCTGAAGATAATGGACCCACGACTCATTACCGCCACCACAAAAAACATTATAATTAAGATTCAAATCTTGGAGAATTTGTTCTTTTGTCCAAAGAAATTAATTTCTTTACCTGATAATATTTATAAATACTTTTAATATTCTAATCTGATACAGGCCTTGGGCAGAGGGATTTTCTAGTATCCTCCCTCTCGCACACAGAAGTGTTAATTTAGAGGCGTCTAAATAGAGAGTATTACACTATTCCTTCACTCAGAGGCAGACGAGGTCCCCAGTACCCTCTGCATGTCACCAGAGCTCACTGAGGAGGGCTGGGTGTACACAATGTGTGACCTGGCAGCTGTAGGTCATCATGCCTGGGGGGCGTGGCCTGTTGCTCATGGTTTCAGTCACTGGGTTGGCTGGCCCTGGCAATTCTTTCAGGTCACTGTGACACAGCTAGAATAGTGCTGACTGGCACAGAACAACACTCACTCACTCACTCACTCACTCACTTAACCACTCTCACTCACTCACTCACTTAACCACTCACTCACTTTATTATTTTTATTATTTATTTATTTATTTATTTATTTATTTATTTATTTATTTTTAAAATTATTTTTATTTTTATTTTTATTATTATTATTGTTACTATTACTATTATTATTATTATTATACCTTACAGGAGAAGAATGGTTAATTTAACAGCTTTCCATATTATATCAAATCGAAGTACAGAGCGAACATCACGAATATATAACTTATGTTTTGTTCCTGCTATTTGCTGTATATGTGCTTATAACTCATACAGTTATAATGAACTAAAATTAGTGGTCCCTTTGAGTTTGTTATATACATTTCGTTACTGCATATAGGTTTGGAAGATGTATGTTATGGTTATAATGGAACATACAATTTTTAATATTTGAATCAAAAAATTAAATGAATTTGAAATATTTGAAAGACAACATTAAATGAATAAAAAGAATTAAAAAACACTCTATTCCCAACAATAAGAGTGTGCATTAATTTCAAGAATGGTTGTAGTAATATAAATATTTAATCATCACTGATGGAAATATATTATATAAGTTTTTTGTGGCTAAAATACAAACCTAGAAAAGGAGATTATAAAACTTTCAGCCACCTTCTCATGAAAATACTTTGCGGGGACATTGTATGTAACAGATTGAAATCTGCCACCGAATAGCTTTACAGACATTTTATAAACTCGTCTTCCATACTTTTCGGTTCATGTTTCTGAAAAATATATGAATGTTCTTTGTGACAATGTCAAAACATAAACAATTAATATTACTCTCAGCCATTGATTATTCATGCTGAATGAACAGATTAAAGTTAATGTTTAAAAGAAATTTGTTCCTAAATTCCTTTTACAAAATTGACAAACACCTTAAACAATTATCTTGAATGAGGATTGAAAGTAAATATGACTGTCAATGTATGTTCGATATGTTCATGTTGTCTGTATTCGCGCAGTTCCATATTGCTGACATCAGCAAAACACCCATTCCCACACATGCCCTGTTTAGCAATATTAATAATACCTTGCAACAATGTGTTAAAAAAAAATCTATTCCTTTCTGGTTTTTGAGGTACGTATTTCAAACTTCTGACGTTCTGTACCCAATTTTGAAGTCACATCCTTGTTAATCATGCATCAAGCAGACCTAAGTTTGTTTCTCAGACTTTCATGTTAAGTATGCCAAAAGGCAAGAGACATAAACAAATATTTAAATGTTGGAAGAGTTGAATTTCCTAAAACAAGCTTTAGAATTGTAATAAAAGTGAAAAAAGGTAATAACAAATGAATTGTGTATGCTATCTTCATCATAACCTATTCGCTATTATTTGCAACTTTTTTAAAATTAATATTTTAATGTACTGTAAATGGGTAATGTATTTAAGAATTGACCTTCACTTTGTATGAGTTCAATGGAGTATGAACCTTTATAGAGTGAGGGCCAAACTGTATTAACATCGGAACTTGCGACAAAATAATTATAAAATAAAATATAAATTATTAAAATATTAATAAATAAAAAATTATTTCTTAGTAACTACATTTTGTAAAACCAAGATCTTCTACAAATGTGAAACTACTCTCTAGTGGTCGCCACATCCCCACTCCATCAGGGCTCCATCCAGGCTCCATCAGGGCTCCATCCAGGCTCCGAGTGCAGGAGAGGAGAGCTGGTGTTCGCAGTAGGGGAGGCAGGGTATTATGCTCCGGTGCTATTGTGTTTGGCAGAATTCCTAAAGTTAGCTCACTAAATAATGCCTGTGTACCATTCTTCAATTTAGCACCTGTTTATCAAGTGATCAATCTCTCACGTATTTGCTTTTCTCTTTTTGTAGTTTCAGGTTAATTAAGAGCAAATGTTTTCTTGTTTTGTCATCAATTTATAGAATGTGTGTTTTTCACATGTACATGACAAAACATTATGTGTTCTATTTTAAGAGAGGTGGAATGAGACTAATTTCTTACCACCTAAAGAAAGAACTTTGTGAAAACTATATAGACAAATGCTTTAAATTTAAGCTAGGCGTGCACTTCTGATTTTGTTCACAAAACTTTTCAACATAAGTAATTTGATGGATGATAAACATCAGAGGATGGCATGGAAAACTGAATTTGAATTAATAAACAGTTATCTATTCATATAATTCTCTTCTTCCTATTATTACGTTCATGAGGAAGGGAATATAAACGTTTATTCAATAACACCACAGGTGTGTATATAAACAAAAGACTTCAGTCAGTCACGATATATATAGTCATTTCCTCCTATTGTCAATATGGATACTTCCAACCATGCTGAATGATATTCTCTGGAAAACTGATAATGACCTTCAGTGAATCTGTTGAAGTATTTTTTAATTTTATTTTTATTTTGTTTTTAAAAAGAATATTTTTAATGCTGATTTGGCCAGAATAATTATATTTGTTTTCTCATAAAACTTAAAAGGTTATCTATAAACAAGTAATTCTATTTCTTTACTATCGCTGGTGTATCCTCATTCTATTTGGTGAACTGATTGCTGTTTACCTTACTTATGTTTTACGTTTACTGATATTGCAAATCAAAAACATTTAGAAACAGGATATGTGCACAATGTAGAGTAAATTCTGCTTATTTCCTCAAAGGGCAATATTGAGAAGTGATATGTAGTTTTTGGCACGATAAAGTTCTCACACATTCCACCTGTTGGAAACATTGAAAACAAATATTATCCCAATCTTGTAAACATTTTCGTATAGACCGGCACACCCATATGCATTTCTTAGTTGTTTCAATACAAACTTACAGAACGATAGACAGCTTAACGCTGGATCAGGTGGACACAGATCGAGGCAATCGCAGAATCAACATCAGCAGCAGGTTTACATTGATAGTCTGAGATACAGGTGTGGACGGCCCTGGCATGGAACAGAGTCCATTGCACACGATGTGCAAGAGGAGCTTGGTTGGATCAGAATAGGGTCTGGATATGGGGAATGAGGGTGTTTGAACAGTTAGTTTTTTAGCATTGTTGGTTTGTTGTTTTGCTCACTCAGCAATATTCAAGCTATATGACGGCGGTCTGAAAATAATCGAGTCTTGACCAGACAATCCAGTGATTGATATTGTGAGCAAAGATTCCAAGCTGGACCAGACAATCCAGTGATCCGCTGTCAGGGTACGATGACACAATCAATTAAGTCACTGGACCAGTCAATCCAGTGATTTATCGGTGATCGATGACATGCATCAACCAAGTCAGCGAGCCTGATCACCCGATCCCGTTAGTCGTCTCTTGTGACAAGCAAAGTCACCTCTTACTGCAAGCATGGGTTGCTGAACCCCAGATCTTCACGTGTCTATCATTGTTTGGGGAGAATAAGGAATTAGTATGTGGTGAACTAGTGGGGAAAGATGGGAGAGATTGTTGTAAGATGTGAGGAGTGCTTTGAAATGATTATTTACTAACTAGTCAGTTATGTAATGAGGGCGGGGGTAGCCGAGTGGTTAAAGCATTCGCTCGTCATGCTGAAGACCTGGGTTCGATTCCCCACATGGGTACTATTTGTGAAGCTTATATCTGGTGTCCCCTGCTGTGATATTGCTGGGTTATTGCTAAAAGTGGCGTAAAGCCTCACCCTCACCCTCACCCACACCCACACCAACACCCACACCCACACCCTCACCCTCACCCTCACCCTCACCCTCACCCTCATCCTCACCCTCAACCACACCCTCACCCTCAACCATACCCTCACCCTCACCCTCACCCACACCAACACACACACCCACACCCTCAACCACACCCTCACCCTCATCCTCATCCTCATCCTCACCCTCAACCACACCTTCACCCTCAACCACACCTCACCCTCACCCTCAACCACACCCTCACCCTCAACCACACCTTCACCCCCAACCACACCTCACCCTCAACCACACCCTCACCCTCAACCACACCCTCACCCTCAACCACACCCACACTTTCACCCTCAACCACACCTCACCTTCACCCACACCCACACCCACACCCACACCCACACCCTCACCCTCACCCACACCCTCACCCACACCCACACCCTCACCATACCCATATCCACACCCTCACCCTCACCCTCACCCACATCCTAACCTACACCTAAACCCACACCCTCACCCACACCCATGCCCAAACACTCGTCCACACCCTCACCCACACCCTCACCCACACCAACATCCACACCCTCACCCACAACCTCACCCACACCCTCACCCACACCCATGCCCACACACTCGTCCACACCCTCACCCACATCCACACCCTCACCCACACCCATGCCCACACACTCGTCCACACCCTCACCCACATCCACACCCTCACCCACACCCATGCCCACACACTCGTCCACACCCTCACCCACACCCATGCCCACACACTCGTCCACACCCTCACCCACACCCATGCCCACACACTCGTCCACACCCTCACCCACACCCATGCCCACACACTCGTCCACACCCTCACCCACACCCATGCCCACACCCTCGTCCACACCCTCACCCACACCCATGCCCAAACACTCGTCCACACCCTCACCCACACCCTCACCCACACCAACATCCACACCCTCACCCACAACCTCACCCACACCCTCACCCACACCCATGCCCACACACTCGTCCACACCCTCACCCACATCCACACCCTCACCCACACCCATGCCCACACACTCGTCCACACCCTCACCCACACCCATGCCCACACACTCGTCCACACCCTCACCCACACCCATGCCCACACACTCGTCCACACCCTCACCCACACCCATGCCCACACACTCGTCCACACCCTCACCCACACCCATGCCCACACACTCGTCCACACCCTCACCCACACCCATGCCCACACACTCGTCCACACCCTCACCCACACCCATGCCCACACACTCGTCCACACCCTCACCCACACCCATGCCCACACACTCGTCCACACCCTCACCCACACCCATGCCCACACACTCGTCCACACCCTCACCCACACCCATGCCCACACACTCGTCCACACCCTCACCCACACCCATGCCCACACACTCGTCCACACCCTCACCCACATCCATGCCCACACACTCGTCCACACCCTCACCCACACCCATGCCCACACCCTCGTCCACACCCTCACCCACACCCACACTCACACCCTCACTTACACCATCAACCACACCCATGCCCTCACACTCATCCATATTCTCACCCACACCCACCCATACTCACCCTCATTTACACCATCAACCACCCCCTCACATACACCCACGCCCACGCCCACGCCCACACCTCACCATACACACATTGTCAGCTTATTATTGCTGTTGTTCACACATGAGATATGTTCTGATTTGGGAATGTTCTAAATACCTTCCTATTGTTGGTACAAAGTGCCACCTGTATACATATAAATATGACGCACAGTTCAACTGAGTGATGCGTCATGGCATAGCTGGCCTGCCATTGTCTCCTCACAGTGCAAGGCTGCTGGTGCAGTCGCTCCAGGGATGCTGCCTGCCTCACAACTAACTTAACTGCCCTTGTCAGTCAGGAATCCGGGCACTTTGTTACCCCGAAGTTTTTGCCCCGGAAATCCTCGTTAGTCCAATTTCTGGTAATTAGAGTAAATTCTTCTAATTACATGACTGTATTTATTTTTTTTCATGTGTGGTTTTCAAGTAAATATCTCCACGATCAGTTTGAAAGGAAGTGTTATTGCTGATAAATGAGGTAAAGTTATCTGCTAAACAATAACGTCACTGGAGTGATGTGAGGGTTAGTAAAAATCATGTAAAACATGTCCTGGATAACCATAATGCTCTTCCTGTTGCTAAGCAACAGTATGCTATTTTCATACAACTATATGTTAATTTAGCAGTAGAGCGTTTGGATTCATACAAATAGATGATCTTACAGTTGCGGAGACTGACTGCACCCACAGCGGCTGTTATCGTTAGGAATTTTTGAAGAACTCTAATCTGTCTGTGAAGTATACTACTCAATATTTGATAGGAATATTCTGAGTTCATGTGGGGACTGAATGATACTGATTGCTTGTCGTACACATAGTAGTATTTGACGTCTTTGTGAAACTGGCATTTTTCAGCTTCATGTAAACATAGGTTCACATTTCGATAAGTGAATTATTGTCTCAGATCACTCACTCACTCATTTGTTTGGTACTGAGTATATGCTGATGTGTCGTGATGTTCAGTTTGCAAATACAGTAGAATATGTTTATAACGAACTCGCTTATAACGAACTGACGGATATAACGTTAACATACTGGGGGGGTTTTCCCCCCGACGTTTGCTGTATATATCCTGTATATATGCTGATAATGTCTTACGGTTATAATGAACTAAAATTAGTGGTCCCTTTGAGTTCGTTATACTGTGTACAGGTTTGGGGTTTGAGTTTGTTATAACTGGAATCAACTGTATTTTATAACTGACCCGTGAAAATCTGGGGTAGAATAGGTCAGCAACCCATTCTTGCTTTAAAAGGCGACTATGCTTGTCGTAAGAGGCGACTAACAGGATCGGGTGGTCAGACTCGCTGACTTGGCTGATGCATGTCATCGATCCCAATTGTGTAGATCAATGCTGATGATATCAATCACTGGATTGTCTGGTCCAGACTCGATTATTTACAGACCGCTATCATTAAGCTGGAATATTAAACCAAAATCAAAATCAAAATCAAATATTGTATAACCAGAATATCAAGTTTACTTAACAGACACCATGACGTCCTGGGCCCACTTACACAAAACGATCTTAGCGCTAACATGATACGTAACTCCCATACTTTAACATAGGCTTATGATAGTCTTAGCGCTAAGATCGCTTTGTGCAAGTGGGCCCTGGGCCCTTTTCCACAAAGCAATCTTAGTGCTACGACTGTCCTAAGTCTTTGTAAAAGTATGAGTGTTACGATAGTCTTAGCGCTAAGATCGCTTTGTGTAAGGGGGCCCAGGGCCCTGTTCCACAAAGCAATCTTAGTGCTACGACTGTCCTAAGTCTTTGTTAAAGTATGAGAGTTACGATAGTCTTAGCACTAAGATTGCTTTGTGCAAGTAGGCCCTCGCCCTGTTCCACAAAGCAATCTTAGAGATACGACTGTCCTAAGTCTTTGTAAAGTATGAGAGTTACGATAGTCTTAGCGCTAAGATCGCTTTGTGCAAGTGAGCCCTGGTGTTTAATGCGATGTCGGTTAATCACTACAACAATGGCCTCTGTTAACATGGGTTCTAAATTCCTCACTGATGTATTTTTGTATTCTGTGACGACAAATGTCAAACTTGTAATGATAACTGTGTTACATCTGTCATCCGGGACTACAGGCTAGATGTTCCTGTCCACCCCTAGAACCAACATGTTACTTTCTGCCTCTGCTCTTATTACAATAAACATATGTAAACCATGAACAGCCGGGTCACAAACAGGCAGCTGCACTTCGGTAAACAGTGTAAAACATTACATTGTTGTCTTAGTTCTTTCCTGAACAGGAATACCCACCATGTGTTGAAATAACCCATCTGGCAACAGACTGATTGACAAAAACAACTTGGGTTTTACATAGACACCAAGGAAAGGAGTGATAGGTTTAAATTGTAAATTTGTTTAAAACATGACACAAAAGACTATTGGCAGATTGGTCCAAGACAGATTATTTAGAGAAATAAATATTGTAAGAGTTGAAGAAAGCTACGTTGTGGAGAAGTTGATTGTGTAGAGTGGTTTAGTTGGGGTGAGAGGCTTGGCGTGTTTGGACGGGGCCAGCTGCTATGGTGGTGTATATATTGTGGGATGTATGCCGGGCTCAAGGAGGAATGGTGTGTTGTATACTGGCTACACTCGGTAGGAAAGAGGAATCTTCTCCGTATTTGGCTCAAACAGTCGAAAGTGTTTTTGCAACCTTTTAGACTTTTCTCTAAACTTATTTTAAGGAAAGTGAAAGTGTCTTTGGATTAACATGATTGACTGTCCTTAGGGGAATGTGTTTTGGTAAAGAATTAGTTGACAATTGACACAATCGTGCCATTGCTAGCACTCTCTCAACCACACTACTGTCACTACTAGTAAATGTGTTTCCCTGAAGAATTAGTTGACACAATCCTGCCATTGCTGGCTATATCACAGCCGCACTACTACTACTACTACTACTACTACTACTACTACTACTGCAGCTACTACTACTACTACTACTACTACTACTGCTACTACTACTTCTGTTACTGCTACTACTACTACTACTGCTGCTACTACTACTACTGCTGCTGCTACTACTACTATTACTACTGTTACTGCTACTGCTGTTACTACTACTACTGCTGCTGCTACTACTACTACTACTGCTTCTGCTGCTGCTGCTACTACTACTATTTCTACTACTACTACTACTCACTACTACTGCTGCTGCTTCTGCTGACTTCTACCCATACTACTACTACTACTACCACCACCACCACTACTACTACTACCACCACTACTCCTACTACCACCACTACTACTACTACCCCTACTCCTACTACCACCACCACTACTACTACTACCAGCACTACTACTACCACCACCACCACTACTACTACTACCACCACTACTACCACCACCACCACTACTACTACTACCACCACTACTCCTACTACCACCACTACTACTACTACCCCTACTCCTACTACCACCACCACTACTACTACTACCACCACTACTACTACCACCACCACCACTACTACTACTACCACCACTACTACCACCACCACCACTACTACCACCACCACCACTACTCCTACTACCACCACTACTACTACTACCCCTACTCCTACTACCACCACCACTACTACTACTACCACCACTACTACTACCACCACCACCACTACTACTACTACCACCACTACTACCACCACCACCACTACTACCACCACCACCACTACTCCTACTACCACCACTACTACTACTACCCCTACTCCTACTACCACCACCACTACTACTACTACCACCACTACTACTACCACCACCACCACTACTACTACTACCACCACCACCACTACTACTACTACCACCACTACTACCACCACCACTACTACTACTACTACCACCACTACTACCACCACCACCACTACTACTACTACCACCACTACTACTACTACTACTACCACCACTACTACTACTACCTCCACTACTACCCTTACTCCTACTCCTACTACTACTACCACCACTACTACTACTACTACCACCACTACATCTACTACCACCCCTACTGCTGCTCCTTGTGTGCCCCCCACTCAGAGACAGTGTCCCTTCAACCACTTCAGACATCATGGCAGGGTCAGTTGAAGCAAAATGAAACTTTGAACTTTACCTCCTACCCTGACCATGATTGTCATTCTCTGTTAAATAGAGCTGGAAGCTTTTTCAAAAAGGCCCTATCAGTAACACAAGACATCTCAGTCAGTGATTGTGCAAAGGTATTGCTCCAGATTTGGGTTAACAAATGTTTATTATATAAAATCTGAAAACAAGACAAGAAGAACAGTGTGGATCCAGACGGAATTGTTGCGTTCATTTGACAAAATAAACTTTGCATCTGCTGCAGATATAATTCTCTTATTGTCAAATGATGAATAATTTGAAAATAGGATATTATTAGAATTGTAGAAACAGCATTGAAAGAGTGATTCATAAGAAAGAAATTCTCCTCTAATAGGATCAGGGTTTGGTGTTTGCATGTCAAGAGCTCGCTCCACGACAATCTTCATTCTTCTATTGAAACAAGTTGCAAACGCCAACAACCGCCACAGAATTGCATTTGGACGCCAAGATATAAAAACACATTTAATGTAACTTGTTAATTTGGCAAGTTCTCAGGGTCCAAGGGAGAAATGAGGGGTCGTGTTTGTGTGTAAAACTTTTGAGGCTTAAACCCCACGATTTCAGCCGCTCGGCATCATTGAGGATTACAGGGTGCAAGAAGGCCGGGGCACTGGCAGACGTGTGTTTGTTTTCAGCTGATTCAGGGGCTCGGTCAACCCCACTGAATTAAAATTTACGTCAGGTACATATTTTTCGTCCCTGCTTTGGGTCATCAGGGTTGAACCCTGACACAAAGCAAACGGCAAATATGTTCAAGAACATGTTTGGCACTTACTGCGTTGTTCTGCAGTGGTCGAAACATCTCACTGTACTTTCATGTTGTGTGTGCTTTTGGTCCTGAAAACAGACATTGTACGCATTTACCCTAGACCCATTTGAACAAATAATAGAAACAGTGGTAGAAATGATCACAAGTTGTCCTAGCTGGCACCAAGTGGTCATGAAGGATATTTTTGGAACTGTTAGCGCCAAAGTTACCAATTTCATCCGGGTCTTTGAGTAATCCAAGGATCCTTCAATGCTGAAAATGCTATGATATTTTCCTTGATCCATCTCCATCAACAAATTAGGACTCCCATCAATCAGAGGATTTTCTTCGATGCTTCTTGTGATATGGGTCAATACGATTTGGTGATGCTGTCTGTGACGTGGGTGTTGTTTCTTGCAGGAAATACTCGTCTTTGAGCAAGGAGGACCATCGTATGCTGTTTATGGCAGTGGAACCTATCCTTTCTGTCAGTGCAATGTTGGCGTCAAAGGTACGTTGATCACATTTACGACCTCATGTGTTAGAGATTCAGTATTGCCACAGACTATAAGGCTGTTAGTGTGATGGAGGAATGATAAGCCAGACATTAATATAATCAGTACAAGGTTGAAGTACTCAAACTAGATACAGGATATAACCTTTTGTTTTCTGTGTGCGTAGTATTTTCGGAAAATGGTGAAAATTTAGAATTGATCATTCGTTTTGAAAATGATAAATGCTGAATGACAGTAGGAAACTCTAATGATACACGATCCTACTTGTGAGGGGCCTTGGGGTAGGTTAGTGGTTCAAGCGTTCACTTGTCATGCCTCAGGCCGAGTTCGATTCCCCCATAATGTGTTAGCTCATTTCTGATTTCCCCACTGTGGTATTGCTGGAATATTGCTGAAAGTTGAATCAAAGCCTACACACACACTGCATGTATATAGAAACATGAAATAAAAAAACCTTTCAAATCATGTTTTAGTATTTTTTTAAACAGACCTTAAACTGGAAAGCATCTTCTGAAGCCTAATGATCGTGTTTATCACCCACACTCATACAGATTCAATTTATTTATTCAAATATATAATGGAAAAAAAACAATCATAATTTGCATTATTGATTCCTTGAAACCTGAAACCAACCAGTCAGTAATTGGTATACTCTCAATTTTGAAATCTTTGGTAAGTTGGAAATGTCCTGTAATAAGGTATAATAGAAAACAAAAGTAACACTGTATTCATAAAACTGATAATAATGCATTAAAGTTGTAGTTGCATTGTAAATACATTAAAGGTGTATTTCATATTAGGATGTATAAATATGTAGTAAGAGTTGTTTTAGGACAGTATCATATTTTACTCTCTCTCACACACACCACATTTTATATAACATTATTGCATGCCCCTATCAAATTATATGTAATATTTTTTTTCATGACCCTCCCCAACTCCTGTCACATGTACACTGTATCCACATTTATTTAAAATTTATAGTAAATAATGTTAAAATTAATAATGTTCATATGTGAAAAAATAGAATTTTGATAAATATGTAGAGGATATATCTTGTGTTGAGTGAAATATCATGTTTCATCGAGTGTCACGAGAGAAACATGATATTTCACGAGACACATGGAATGTCCTATTTATTATACCTTTTGTGTAGTGACTAGAAGAAAATTAATTATTTTCATTACAAATGTAAAACCTTGAAACGTAAATTCTCCCTACCTAACACACAGGGACGTCGGGTAGCCTAGTGGTTAAAGCGTTCGCTCATCACGCCGAAGACCCGGGTTCGATTCCTGACATGGGTACAATGTGTGAAGCCCATTTCTGGCGTCCTCCGCCGTGATATTGCTGGAATATTGCTAAAAGCGGCGTAAAACCATACTCACTCACTCACTTAGTTTAATCAGTAGAGTTTTGTTGCTGATGTGTTTTCCATTCACAAGTGTTTATCATCGTAAAATGCTCTTCAGTGAGGAACTATGTTTGCTGCAGTAGGCATTGTTTAAGAATTGATTTATTGATTTGTGTAAACAGTGGCCTTAAAAGTTTACAAACAATTCAGGAAATTCTTTTGCGAAGACTACAAATATAAAACTTTCTTCTATCTGAGATGTGTTGTAGCCTGCATCAAAATATATGGTTATCGATTGGCTATTAATCTAAATACAAGTACCGTATCCGATGTAATAAGCGCCCTGCTCTAATAAGTGCCCACGGCGATATTTGCTTATATATTGGCTAGTGAACAATCTCATTTAGCACCCCTTCCGATTGATCAATGTACACAAGACTTATTTATTCGTGTATAATACGCACTCGTGTGTTACATGCACCCTTAATTATGGGCAATTACATTCTGAAAAAATATATCTGTCGTATATAAACATTTCAGGCTGTCAGCATAAACCGAGAAATATATCTTTCAACTCTGTTTTTGTCTTCACCAAAGTAATATTCTAATAAGAGCCCCCTATTACTAATTTTAAGAGCGCCCTGGGCGCTTATTACGTCGAATACGGTACTTTACTTTCTTTTGGGGTGAAATTCATGCGATACAACTTATAAGTTTACTGCAAATTGATAGCGTTGATTTACACAAATTTATCACAACTTGGTTGATCCTCTCTGAGAATAAAGATGATAAGATAGTATGTAATATGTTGTCACCCATGTAATACTGTATTGGAGCTTGTTTTGGGGAAAACAGCCCTTGAACTCCAATCAGCTGATTATGTCAGTGATGCACATCAAGTCACAAGGCAGTGAATGAAATCATTGACTTAAACAGAATTATGGTGTCTTAGCAACTTAATCTTGTATCCTAGCAACAGAAGTGACATCTCTGATCTGACGTCAGTGTTTATGTCATATATGTCTTGCTATCTCCTTGAGGAGACATCTCCTTGTGTCAGACTGACATCTGCTATTGATCTCAGATAATCTACATGTCCTCTTTTGATATGAAACTGATACCGACTCTCTAGACTCTAGATCTGTTACAGTGTCTCATGGACACACTCTTAGATTATAGACAAATCTTCCTTCGTTTTTTATTAAAAAGGTCAAATTATAACAATATGATTAATATTTCTGTATGTTATTTTTTAACATATTTTAACGTCACATCATACCTTTAGATTTTACAAATTATTTTTAAATATTTTCTTTGTTTTGGCAAATTGACCAATAAATTATGTACAAAACATCAAATATGGCATTAGAATCCATTTTGATAGATTTTTGCTGGCTGTCATTGTTCTTTTATATTGTATTTTTTGTATGTTCTATGTAGATTTAATACAGTGAATTTAATTCAAGTGATTCATCACCCATGTTCAAATGATTGAGAAGCAAATTGAACATTCTCAGATCCACAAACCTTTTTTTTTTTTTTAGTATTTTTTATTCAATTCAGTTTATGACATTACAGAGTTATACATGGAGTAGCACGTCTTGTAGCATACTTGTTAGGTATAGGTTACCTTTACAGCAGACAGCAGGTCGGCAAGTTTAAGTTCGCTACAGGTGTCCATCAAAGTTTACAAATGGTGAAAACGGGCAAATATTTGCCATATTTATTAACTAAGTGGGAAGCTAAATCCTTACAAATTGGTTGTGTATTTTTTTTTTTAAAAATAAGAGTTCCACAAACTTAAAACAATGGTACTTATAAGATGGCGAGTTTTGTGACACTCTGATTCATGGGATGTTAGGTGAAATGATTCTTAGAGAATATTATGACCATAACAGTTTGAGGCATCTGTTCTATGTATTGCTGCATAAAAAATAGGGAGAGTTTTACAAATGTCAAGCAGTCTGACAATCTGGTGAGGTGGGGTTTATGTGTACTGTCTGTGTGTTGGCACATGGTAGGCCGAAGGTGGGCGTGATGGGACAGACTCCCAACATATGGCTAGGTCACAGGGACTTGTGGGAGTTGGGAGACTGACATCAGATGTATTTGCTTAAATCCAGCCCAGACCTGCTGATACTTTTGGAAAGGACACACCTCACCTGTAGATATAGTTTTCCTCATCACACGATGTCCCTTCATCATTATCTTCCTCACACGATGTCCCTCCTTCATTATTTTCTTCTCACAATTTTCATCCATTTTGCAATAATAGTTGTGTGGTAGCTGGTATATTGGGATCAGGAAGGTGTATTTTTGCAGTGAGAGAAGATTTGCTGACCTTAGAAAATTTTCTGATACTTTATTTCATCAGTTGTTTGTTTTCAATTGTTAATGCAAAAACCACTCACTCACTCACTCACTCTCCCCACCGTGATATTGCTGTAATATTGCTAAAAGCGGCATAAAACCATACTCACTAACTCACTCACTCACTCACTCACTCACTCAATATTGCAATCTTCCTATTGCTTATAGTTTACAAGCCTTCCAAAAGGCTTACGTATAAAAAATATACAAGTGTCACTTTTAGCTCACTCACTCCTAGTCGGGGACATGGGTGGCTGTGGAGGTCTGTGCAGAGAAGCCAATAAACAGGTTCAAATCCCAGATTCACATGTTTCTTGGTTTGTTAGCACCGTGCCCATGTAAAAAACGTTGATAACCAGCATCATGTCGGGTTTTCCCCCTCATCAAGTTGACATGCCATGATATAACTGACATACCATGATATAACTGACATGCCATGATATAACTGACATACTGTTCCAAATGAACATAATCACTCACTCACTTACTATCTCTCTCTCTAAATCTGCCAGTGGGCACAGGTGTCCCAGTCGTCTAAGGCGCCGCGATTCGCTGTGCAGAGTTGCGTCCCTTGGGTACGCCAGAAACCTATGATTGTGGGTTCAAATCCTGGTTTGCCCCGATTATGTTTCTAGGTTTGTCAGCAGTGGTAAATGTCTGAAACCTGCATCACTTCGGGCTTTCCTCCCACATTAAGCTGACACGCCGTGATATAACTAGAATACTGTTAAAAGCGGCGTTAAACATAACTCACTCACTCACTCACTCACTCTAGGCTCGGACACTATGTTTAATGTTTAAATATATGCATGAGAAATCTGTGTCGTACCCTAGCACAATACATCCACAAAATCCCAACTCACTCACTCACTCACTCACTCACTCTAAATCTGCCAGCCACGTCCTTGAGTCGTTCCCTCAACCCCTCACCCCAACTTGTCAAGGATTAGTGCTATCTGCCCATCTTAGTTCATCCTTTACATAACAGCAGCTTGTGAAAGCAGGCTTCAGAATGCGGTGAATCAATACTTACTCCAAAACCTTCAGTGTCAGTCCGCTGCTAATTTCTTGGTTTTAGCGTGTCATGTTTAACAAGAAATTTAAATCTACCGGGATCATCATTTGATTCTTGTAAATAAATTTGTTTGCTGTGAGTAATTGGTGCGTTTGCAGTAGATCGAGTTGTACATAGTTCTGGCAGAGGGCCAGAGAATATGCAGCAGGTTGGCTGCCAAAATGGGTGGGTTAAGAAAGGTGTCTGTTCTGCGTTATTCATCTTCTGCTTTTCAGGATTCTGTGATTAGTGATGGAAAATATTTGACATACAAAAGTGTGTCATGGTAAAACAAACATGTGGATAATATTCACAACAGAGTGATTGCTGTACAATGACCTGTGTTGTTCCTGAGCAAGTCTGTGCGGACATGACACTGTAGACTTCATGTGACATGTCACTGCTTCAGAAATCAGAAATATCCATTGCACATGCACATGCACACACACGCAACATGCACATGCACACTACACACGCAGCTTGTTTCAAATTAATCCTCTGCCATCAATGGGGGCATGGGTGGCCCAGTCGTCTAATGCGCCGCGATTCGCTGTGCAGAGTTGCATCCCTTGGGCACGCCAGAAACCTATGATTGTGGGTTCAAATCCCGGTTCGCCCCGATTATGTTTCTAGGTTTGTCAGCACCATACCCGTGCTCGTGGGTTTCACTGAAGTGGTAAACGTCTGAGACCTGCATCACTTCGGGGTTTCCTCCCACATTAAGCTGACACGCCGCGATATAACTGGAATACTGTTAAAAGCGGCATTAAACCCAACTCACTCACTCACTCACTCTGCCATCCATGCAGCACCAAATTATTAAATAAATCTTTAACACAAAATACTATCATTGTCTGCCTTGCCCAGGACTGAATAGATCTTTGGTGTCCCGTCACAAGAGGCAGCTAGTTTGGGGATCAGTTGTCCGCAATGGCCATTGAATACTTGGATGACTTCCAGTAGAATTTGTTAGGAAGGATTTCATAAAATGTCTCAGACCTGTGCAGCTATTGAAGGAGGGGCATTGTCAGCACAATTGTCTGAGGATCCACTATTCAGAGTTACATCCCTTGTCTGCCAGGATCCGCTAATCCTAGGTTTGAATCCCAGTTTCACATGTTTATGATCCTTGGTTCAACAGTACCACACCAAAGCTTGTGGCTTTCACCAAAAGTGATAGATTCCATGACCTACATCACATATGGCTTTCTTCTAACATAAACCTCAGTGATATCGCTGAAATTCGATTAAGTGGGCATTAAAACCCCTTTCTCTAAAGTGAGACGTTTGCCATATGACAGGCTATTAAAATAGAATAAATTCTTGTTGCCAGATACTGGTTTACCAAGGATAACTTCATAATATGCCATGTTGTCTGGCAACACCCTCAACCCACGGCAGTGATAACCGATTTTCCTACATGCATAGTAGATAACTCATTAATTTTGGTCAGTGATGAAAGCACATTATCAAAGGCCCATGTTTGTAATCACTGGCATTTGCAGACTGCTGTGTGCAGCCGATAAAACCATTCCAGAGCGATGCACTTTGTCTCGCTGTCAGTCGGGTGCACGTTACCATCCAAGTTGTAAGGACTGCAATTAACCAAGTATGTGTAACAAGAGTGCTACCAATGTTATGCATTTTCTTAAGTCCTTGTAATCATTCTGACAATGGGGAGGGAGTGGGTGGTAGATTCTGGCATAGTGGTCCTAGTGGACCTAGTGGATACCTCTGGAAAGGCAACTTGAGGTATATTTGTAGCCAAAGGGAATAGATAAAAAAAATTAAATTAGGATGTACTTTCTACAATATAGACCTATTACTTATTATGTTTGGGTACAGCACAAAACACATGTTCTGTTGAGGGTCACAACAGCACATGACTACGGGATTATTTTTTTCCTAAATACAACAGATTTTGTGTATGGAGATAGATATTTTGTGTATGGAGATAGATATTTTGTGTATGGAGATAGATATTTTGTGTATGGAGATAGATATTTTGTGTGTGGAGATAGATAATTTGTGTATGGAGATAGATATTTTGTGTATGGAGATAGATATTTTGTGTATGGAGATAGATATTTTGTGTGTGGAGATAGATATTTTGTGTGTGGAGATAGATGTCTTGTGTATGGAGATAGATATTTTGTGTGGAGATAGATATTTTGTGTGTGGAGATAGATATTTTGTGTGTGGAGATAGATGTCTTGTGTATGGAAATAGATATTTTGTGTATGGAGATAGATATTTTGTGTATGGAGATAGATATTTTGTGTGTGGAGATAGATATTTTGTGTGTGGAGATAGATATTTTGTGTATGGAGATAGATATTTTGTGTGTGGAGATAGATATTTTGTGTATGGAGATAGATATTTTGTGTGTGGAGATAGATATTTTGTGTGTGGAGATAGATGTCTTGTGTATGGAGATAGATATTTTGTGTGGAGATAGATATTTTGTGTGTGGAGATAGATATTTTGTGTGTGGAGATAGATGTCTTGTGTATGGAAATAGATATTTTGTGTATGGAGATAGATATTTTGTGTATGGAGATAGATATTTTGTGTGTGGAGATAGATATTTTGTGTGTGGAGATAGATATTTTGTGTATGGAGATAGATATTTTGTGTGTGGAGATAGATATTTTGTGTGTGGAGATAGATATTTTGTGTATGGAGATAGATATTTTGTGTATGGAGATAGATATTTTGTGTATGGAGATAGATATTTTGTGTGTGGAGATAGATATTTTGTGTATGGAGATAGATATTTTGTGTGTGGAGATAGATATTTTGTGTGTGGAGATAGATATTTTGTGTATGGAGATAGATATTTTGTGTGTGGAGATAGATATTTTGTGTGTGGAGATAGATATTTTGTGTATGGAGATAGATATTTTGTGTGTGGAGATAGATATTTTGTGTGTGGAGATAGATGTCTTGTGTATGGAAATAGATATTTTGTGTATGGAGATAGATATTTTGTGTGTGGAGATAGATATTTTGTGTGTGGAGATAGATATTTTGTGTATGGAGATAGATATTTTGTGTATGGAGATAGATATTTTGTGTGTGGAGATAGATATTTTGTGTGTGGAGATAGATATTTTGTGTATGGAGATAGATATTTTGTTTATTATGTTTGGGTACAGCACAAAACACATGTTCTGTTGAGGGTCACAACAGCACATGACTACGGGATTATTTTTTTCCTAAATACAACAGATTTTGTGTATGGAGATAGATATTTTGTGTATGGAGATAGATATTTTGTGTATGGAGATAGATATTTTGTATAGATATTTTCTTCAGCTACATCTGCAAAACCAGATATTTTTTAAATAAAACCATGACCCAAAATATTGTTTAACGAAAAAATACTTGCAACAGTGTATATTTTGTGGTCAAACACATGCAAAGCCAAGTCAATTGCTCACCTGAAAAAACATGTGAACATGTTGTACATGTCAAAATAGTGAATTGCAATCTGACATTATATTTGTCCCTGATACATCAAATTTGGAAATGCCCTCCACATACAATAAAACTTTTTGAAGTTTTACTGAGGCCTGGAGTTGTAACACTAATCAAACAACTTTTGAGCAAGAGTCGTATGATTCAAACTGAATCACCCACGATGCTCGCATACAACTCAGGACCCGTGAAGATTCCAGGGTAGAATAGGTCTTCAGCAACCCATACTAAAAGGCGACAATGCTTGTCGTAAAAGGCGACTAACCGGATCGGGTGGTCAGGCTCGCTGACTTGGTTGATACATGTCATCGATCCCAATTGCGTGGATCGATGCTCATGATGTCAATCAGTGGATTGTCTGGTCCAGATTCGATTATTTTACAGATCGCCATCATATAGCTGGAATACTGCTGAGTGCGGCGTTAAACAACAAACAAACAAACAAACAAACAAACCAACAAACAAGCAACATACAACTCAGACATTGGGAAACATTCTGAAAAAGAAACATTTCACAATAATCTCCATGAAGCACAAGTACTCCCTGTTATGATTCCGACAGATTCTTCACTGTATTCTGGAATGTGAGTGTGCTTCTACAATTATGTGTACATGTGGGTGATTGTTCTATGTTTAGAAGCTACATGCTACTTATGTTCCACCTCAATGCTTCCAAATGAGAGCCTTCAGGAACAGGAACATTGCAGCTAAAAGATGTCTGACAAATAGCCATGTCTCACCATAGTGAGTCCATAACAAAAGCATAACCTCTTACACTTCACTCTCAGAATAAAAATACCTCAATATAAAAGATGTTTTATCAGCTTAGATATGCTATCTTGATTTTTATGTCCAGTGCTTTTATTCTTTGAGCAGGTGCTTCCTTAGTATGAGGTGGACACAGTGATAACAACGATAACAGTTTATTAGTATCAAGTTGAGAAGAAAATTACTGATTTTGAGGACTTGGGTACCTAAAGTACATTATTATCTCCATGCCCGGTCTATTTCTAGATGTTGAGATAGAAAAGTGTCAATTTTGTCAAGGATGAATTGAAGATGCTTGTGTTTCTCGGGCTATTCTGAGATCTAGAATCCATATCTATTTGGTATTGATGACACACAAGCATGTATTTGTTTCTGTTTTTTTATTTACACTTTTTCCTAAAGTCTTCAAGTTTTTACAAAATATTTATTTCAAGAAACAAAATGCGTTTTTGCAACTCCTAGGTCCTAGCTGTTTATTTAAGTTAAATTCCTGTCAAATAACTTTCATTTCAACATCTACATTTAGAAAGGCTGCTGAAAATAGTGGCTGGGACATCAGCCGCCATTACACTCAGGGCGACCATGTTGTTTGATGGCAGATTAGGTTCTCCCTTCGACCAGTTTCTTATACAACAAGATGATGATCGGTCATCTCCTGTCTGTGAACTTGAACCAAACATTGGAAGCCCTCTCTTGCTTATCCAGAGGGTGTTGTGTCCAGTTGTAAGAATGTGGTACCTTTTTCAACCTAGCATCTAAGCCTTTTCAAAGAGATCCTGGTGGATAGAATAAATCCTTTAATCACTTGTTGGTATACTTTTTGAACCTGGCAATGACATTACCATTGAAGGGCAGGGTACTTTTCGGTGTTTGTGTCAAGGGGTGTTGGGATGTGGATATGGCTGTAGGATTGTGTTGGTGCTGGGTACAGCAGTTGGGTGTTTGAGATGTAACACCAAGGGTGTGATACGAGGACAGGGATGAGGACGGCTTTTGGTACGAGTCTGTAGATGTGGACAAGATTGAAGAGATGTACATGGGAGTTCGGACGTTGTTTTTGACGATGAATGGTTTGGTGATGTGATGGCTGGAGATGCTTAAGACGACTGAAGCCAAGTGATCAAGAATTACTTTGAGTGTTCTTCTGGTGGAATAATTAGATTCTGGTGGAATTGTAGACTTAATCATGAAACCTCAGGATTTCAAGGAATTGGTAAGTGTTGGATAATTTTCTCATATGATCAGGATCAAATATTTCCTTCAGATTCAGGACATGGTATAGAGGCCCTTTCTGGCCTTAGAGGCCCTTTCTGGCCTTAAGGGTCTGGGTAATCATAACAACAGTGAATGTGTACATTAACCTAAAATGTGTCACAAGGCTGATTTTTTGTTCATAAAATTAATTAAGGGACTTGGTCATAGTTTTCATTAGACATTCTTTGGAAACATCTTCCATTTTCACTTGGTTATGTACTTATAAAGATGCCAGAAAGAAAAAAAATGCTTGATGTCAACTATTTGAACATGTCTGGGAATGTTCATTCCATAATCACAAAGTTTTCTGTAAATAAATTTTTTTACATTTCCAGAGAAACTCTTATGACCTACCTCCTCCTTACAGATGTATCAATCCATGTTATTTGTTATATCTGGTTATTTGTTATTTTGAAATATTTCTTTCCATCATATTTATTAACTCATGCATCTTAGGAAGGAATTCATTTCGCACAATTTCTGAAACTATTTATTTTCATCATTTTGCTATAATGGGTGCCTGATATTCAGTACTAATAAACTGTAAGCAAAATATGAAGCAAAAATTGTTCGTAACTTTTAAGATCCAATAACACGTCACACTATACCACTCAACTTGTGATAGGGATATTCTGAGTGTGTTGGTTGGGAGGCTATGTGACCAACTTTTTGGATGCTGCATTAATAGCATCCCATGTTGCCATGGCAATGCATGTTTTCACCTTCATTTCCTGTTAAAATAAACGTGTGTCAACATTGAATTTTTTTTCTGTTTAGTAACCAGGGATATATCTAGAATTTCAAAATAAAGTTCCCTCGGCAAGCAATTTGGAGAAAAATTGTATGTTAGTCCAAAATAATAATAGTTTTAATAGTTTTTATTTTCTTAAATTCAGAGGTATTTTAATGTTGCATTCAATGCAATAATGACTAACCAAGCATAAAAGCCACATCCACTTTATTGGTCCTGCTGTCAGAGAGACAGTAAGGTTTTTGTTTCCTTTGCTAAGCTATAACATTAATTATAACCACCCAGTATAATAATATGAAGTGGGCAGTCGGGTAGCCGAGTGGTTAAAGTGTTCGCTCATCACGCTGAAGACCCGGGTTCGATTCCCGACATGGGTACAATGTGTGAAGCCCATTTCTGGTGTCCCCCGCAGTGATCTTGCTGGAATATTGCTAAAAGCGGTGTAAAAAATATACTCACTCACTCACTCACTCACTCACTCACTCACTCACTCACTCACTCACTCACTCACTCACTCACTATAATATGAAGTGAGAAAATTAAAAATTACTGCTAACTTGGATTGAGTAGCAGCCTCTGAATAAGTCTAGATAAAAAGCTGGGTAACAAGAAATATCTCTGTGTCCTTATCGAAAGTTGAGTGGCATACATCTCAAACTACTCAACCAGGAACGAGGTTGTATGTTGAATGCCAACAGACTCCAAGTCGGTGGTAGCCACAGCATTATGTAACATGCTCCTCCCCGAACACACTCCACGCCAGGTAAAGATGGGAGGGGCTGCATCTCGAGGGCTTACCTGAGATTCCAGGCTACAGACATACTGGTGCATTATCTCAACTGTTACACAGCCATGTGGGGCCTGCAATACGTACGTGCCACTTGCAGATCACGCAGCAGCATCACCATCTTTTTATGGACATATTGAACATTCTGTACTGGATTCAAATTTACATGGGATTTTTAATTGTGGTTTTAACTCATTGGATGTCATGTGGGCTGGTTGATCATCATTCTTGTTCAAAGAACATTTGGTATTTGGTGACATCGGATTATTGGTGTGGAGAGGTCTTGTGACCAGAAATGCTTATATCAAGGATGCTGTAGGTATTACCTGGACTTAAGGATTAAGGTGTTGTGCAATTTCTTGTTTGAATGGCTTGATCAGTAAGTATTAATTTCTGTGTTATCTGTAAGGTTTGATTTGATTTGCCGTGATATTGCTAAAAGCAGCGTAAAACCAAACTTACTCACTCACTTTCTACCAGAACCTGGGGAATAAATAAAAAAAGGAACTCGAATCTAGAATGATTTGGCAAATCTATATTTCCCCAGCTCAGCTCCTGAATTTAAGCATTGATCTGGGCTCCATTTGTATTATATTTTTTATTTTGTAGATAAACATTTTTAAATAACAGACCATTATTTCTGTGACAAAATGTCAGTCTATATATCCTGTAGTGGTCGGAATGTGCTCGGATCTGAGTGTTTGTAGTGTTTGTTTGTTTGTTGTTTGCGGTCTGTAAATTATCGAGTCTGGATCAGATAATCCAGTGATTGACATGAGCATTGATCCACGCAATTGAGATACGATGACATGCATCAAACAAGTCAGCGTTGGGGTGGCCGATAGGGTAGTGGATTCATTTGTCATGGTTTGGTCTGGGTTTGATGCCCCACATTGGTACAAAGTCAGATTTAGTGGTCCAGTGATGTGGTTGTGGTATCACATAGAACAATGGAAGACATTATTTAACCATTTACTACATGTAAAACAAAATAGAAACATATGTTTGGAGGAGAAATGTGTAATTGCCATGTTGTTTTCATAACATGCATCCAGGAAATAGTTATTCAATCACTCAATCCTGATATCTCCATGAGGGTATTTTTAGAAATATGACCAGATGTCTAATTTTTCATCATACATTTGAGATAATCTCTACCAATTTTTCCCTTCTAAAATAACATATAGTCTCTGAAATGAGCATCATTTACAGATAAAGACAGTTGTTAAATTATAATAATGAAATATCATAAAAAGGAGTCCAGAGACTCTCTTCCTGGTACTGCATTAATGTAGACTTGCCAAATATTATAGACTTGCATGGGCTATATTGGATATATTTGTTTCAGGGTCTGTATGACAGAATATTCCTCTTCCTGCATTTATCAATACTCACTCACTCACTCACTCACTCACTCACTCACTCACTCACTCACTCACTCACTCACTCACACACTCACTTATCATATTTGCTGGCTCACTCACTCACTCATATTTGCTGGCTCACTTGCTCACTCACTCACTCACACACTCACTCATCATATTTGCTGGCTCACTCACCCACTCACCCACTTTCACTCATTCACTCTCTCACCATGCTGCCTCACTCGCTCCCTCACCCAACCACCAATCCTGTCTTGCTTGTTCACCCACTCACTCACTCATGCCATGATATTGCTGGAATATTGCTAAAAACGGCGTAAAATCAAACTCACTCACTCACAAATTTTGCTCATGTGTCAAATCCCATCACTGAAAATGGGACGATAAACAATGTCACTTGGTTGAATGTAGTAAGATGCAATACAGCAATAATTCCATTATCAGTGCTTATGATGTTAATCACTGGTTTGTCTAATCCAGACTTGATTATTTACAGACCGCTGTCATTTTGCTTGAATATTGCTAAGTGCAGCATTAAACAACAGACAAACAAAACTTGGTCACTGAAGATATGACACTTTCCATGGCTAAAAAGGTGTCATGTCCCCAAATTCTAGGGGCAGTGGGGCAGCCTAGTGGTTAAAGCATTCGCTTGTCACAGCAAGACCCGGGTTTCGATTCCCCACATGGGTACAATGTGTGAAGCCCATTTCTGGTGTCCCCAGCCATGATATTGCTGGAATATTACTAAAAGCGCCATAAAACCATACTCACTCACTCACTCCAAATTCTAAATGCTCATCAAAGACTTACCTAAACTGTAACCTCACTTCTTACCTGTTATCTATCGAAACAATAAAACACTCAAACCTATCAACTGCCTTAGCAGTGAACTGCCCAACCAGTCAACTGCCTAATCAACCAATCAGACAATCAAACAATCAAACAATCAGACAATCAGACAACCAACCGCCTGAAGCTGTCTGTTTAACCCTATGTATCCCAACATGTCCACGGTGTATTAACCACGAGGAACACTGTTGGCTCCAGACACAAGTCAGCACAGGGTAGTCTGTTTGTCATAAGGGGGCACGGGTGGCCCAGTCATCTAAGGCATCGTGATTCACTGTGCAGAGTTGCGTCCCTTGGGGATGTCAGAAACCTATGATTGTTTGTTCGAATCCCAGTTCGCCCCGATCATGTTTCTAGGATTGTCAGCACTAAGGGTGAAACAATACACCGATATTCCGATGCATCACGATACTTGACCCACGATACGATATACGATAAACGTGGGCCCATTTATCGATACGCCACGATACGGAACGCAAATCTCAAGTACAGCGTTTCCTCGGTATTGTGCCTTTCAATAAACTGCTAACTTGGTTATAGCGCGCGCTAACGCATGGCTCCCAAAAACGTACTTACATTTTTAATAAGCTCAGGTTTACAACGACAGATGTTTTTCCCCATCTCATAAAACATTATCAGCTGATCACCGCAAGCACATAACACCGAAAATACCAGTCAGCAAATCCGAACTGAAGTACGCAATTCAATACCATTATTATACTATCTTGTTATTAAAACGTGTTCACTGTATATCTGGACTTGTGTTTGTAATATATTTTATTAATTTTATTCAAAATTTCATTTAATATTGTTTTCATTAAGTTATGTGAAATCGTGTGTGAAGAGATACAGCAACCACGGTCAGATTACCGCTTTTGACGCATTGAAACGAACTATAGTTGCCCGAGAATGGATACATATATTAAAAATGCCATACTTTGACTCGTTAAAAGTCATATTTGTGGCAATTTGACTAATATATTGTTCCATACGTAAAAATATCCTGCAACAGCAATCATCAGTACCAAAATGCTACACTTGTGGTTCTTATAATTATAAATATATAATTATATAGTAAAAGCTGCAACTAAGGTAACACGATATTGGAATAAATTATTCCTGATAAAACAATAATTTCAGATACAATTTCTTCGACCATTGCATCAAAATTCTTTGAAGTTGTATCACTGGTGGAGTACATTAATTATTTTCTGGTGTTTGAACTTTGAATTGTTTTGAAGGAGAGTTGAACAACTTCAGTAGTCTTGTTATTATAAAAATAATTTTGACTGTTCCAAAATCATGAAAGGTTCAATCTATACATGCTTTAAGTATTGGTTTTTTTTATCATTGCGTATCGAGATACGTATCGTATCGTGACCAGAATATCGAGATGCGTATCGTATCGTGACCTTCGTGTATCGTTGCAGCCCTAGTCAGCACCATACCCATGCTCGTGGGTTTCACCCAAGAAGTAAACGTCTGAGACCTGCATCACTTCAGGATTTCCTCCCACATTAAGCTGACACGCCGTGATATAACTGGAATACTGTTAAAAGCAGTGTTAAACCCAACTCACTCACTTACTTTCTGTTTGTCGTAAAACATGTCTGTGTATCAGCCCCCACCACACACAAAAATGGACGATTTCTAAACCTTTCATCTTTGTCCACGCCCGTAGCCATTAAGCCGACTACACTTGTTACTTACTTACTTATATTGGAGATTTAACGTGCACTTTCCGACTGTAAGCGTATGTCGCACACGGGCTAGGCCAGGCCATTTAATGTGTTTCCGAAAGGGGAAAAAGTGATTTTTGCAACCCAGGAGGGGGGTTTTAGGGGTTGCTTATATAGTAATTTTGAAATTTTGAGATTTGGAATGTATGCCAAGAGAGGGTGGGGGGCGAACTAAGGGAGCTTTGTGTGGTAGTTGGTTTGTTTGTTTATGTGATTTAGTTTTGGGGGTTTATTGGGTTTTTAAATGCGATTTATTAGTCCTGTTTTGATTAAGTATACGCCTAGGGCTTTGAATTTTTCTATTTTATTTTGTGGGTTTAGGATTGCTTCTAGAGTACTACACTTGTTCTGCAGGGTCGTTTTTATAACCATTTCTCTCCCATTGTTTAAGTTGGCAGGACTATTGACTGGCTGAGGCACATGTCCTGAGGGGTTGTGTCTAAACCTGTCACCTGACCACTGAGACAATGGGAGAAAAATAACACCCTTTTGTTAAGAAATAACATACAACTCTGTTTTAAAATAATCACACCCTCCACAGTGCAGTCTTTGTAGTCAGGTAAGGCTAGGACAGGAATGGTGATCAGGTTGCACTACTTCTGAGGGACTGTTTACCATGGTACCTTAGCTGTAGGTTCTCTTGAATAGACTTGTACTGATATCGTTGATAGGGTCTAAAGGTATATATATTTGCATTAAGTATCATTATTATAATGATCTATGGAACATGTTCTGTTCTTTTGGTGTAGATCTTTAAACATGATTTATGATTTGTCCACCCACTGAGCCTGTGGTGATTTTAATAGAACAAAAATATTCATGTCCTTGAAAGGCATTTAGAAGTGATAAACATAAGGAAGAAAATACCGTATTCGACGTAATAAGCGCCCAGGGTGCTCTCAAAATTAGAAATAGGGGGCTCTTATTAAAATATTATGTTGGTGAAAAAAACAGAGTTGAAAGATAAATTTTGTGGTTTATAGTGACAGCCTGAAATGTTTATGTACGACAGATATATTTTTCCAGAATTTAATTGCCCATAATTAAGGATGCATATAACACACGAGTGTGTATTATACGCGAATAAATAAGTCTTGTTTACATTGATCAATCGGAAGGGGTGCTAATTGGGATTGTTCACTAAACAATATATTAGCAAATATCGCCATGGGCGCTTATTAGAGCGGGGCGCTTATTACGTCGAATACGGTACATGGATGTCAACTTCTTTATTATGAGGGACACGTTTCGGAGTAGTCCTCACTCCTTCACCTGATGAAGGATTAAGCATATACTCCGAAACGTCCCTCATTATAAAGAAGTTGACATCCATATATTCTCTTCCTTAAAAATATTCATGAATTCTATTATCTATATAGTTCGTCAACACTAGCATGGTATAAAAGACTATATATATATACAGGTAACCTTAGCTGAAATATGTATCACTAATCACAGTTTGAACAATTGCATATTAAATAGCTGTTAATTTCATAACAAATACTTGACTTCATGTTCAGTGGTGTTTGAGCTTCATTCGGAATATATATTAAGTAAATATGATAAGTAAATTTCAACAACCTAAATAATTCAATATATGCTGGTTTCATTACAAGATATTTAAGGTTGCAGTGAGAGGTTGCCGTGAACAAACTTCCTTTACAGCCATTGTATGATTTCCTTGTGCCTGTGGTCAGTACTGTGTGTGATATTAATCTCCTTTGGAGCATGGTGCAATGGTTGATATTTGAAGATAAGGTCGTGTATTGTTTTCTTTAATCATTCTGGAGTAAAGCTGTTGTAGTATAAGGGCAGTAGGTTCAGAGCTGACTATTGAGGGCAATTTTCCTATTACTGTGACACTATTCCAATAGTACTGTGACACTATTCCAATGGTACTGGGACACTTTTCCAATATTACTGGGACACTATTCCAGTAGAACTGTGACACTATGCCAACAGTACTGAGACACTTTTCCAATAGTACTGGGACACTTTTCCAATATTACTGGGACACTTTTCCTATATTACTGGGACACTTTTCCTATATTACTGGGCCACTTTTCCTATATTACTGGGCCACTTTTCCAATATTACAGGGACACTTTACCAATAGTACTTGGACACTTTTCCAATAGTACCGGGACACTATTCCAATAGTACTGGGACACTTTTCCAATAGTACTGGGACACTATTCCAATAGTACTGGGACACTATTCCAATAGTACTGGGACACCTTTCCCTCAGTACTGAGACACTTCTCCAATATTACTGGGACACTTTTCCAATAGTACCGGGACACTATTCCAATAGTACCGGGACACTATTCCAATAGTACTGGGACACTTTTCCAATAGTACCGGGACACTATTTCAATAGTACCGGGACACTATTCCAATAGTACTGGGACACTATTCCAATAGTACTGGGACATCTTTCCCTCAGTACTGAGACACTTCTCCAATAGTACTGGGACACTTTTCCAATAGTACCGGGACACTATTCCAATAGTACCGGCACACTATTCCAATAGTACCGGGACACTATTTCAATAGTACCGGGACACTATTCCAATAGTACTGGGACACTATTCCAATAGTACTGGGACATCTTTCCCTCAGTACTGAGACACTTCTCCAATAGTACTGGGACACTTTTCCAATAGTACTGTGGCACTATTCCAATAGTACTGTGACACTATTTCAATAGTACTGTGATACTATTCCAATATAGACTATTTCAATAGAATTTTGATGACAATGCCTAAATATTTCAATTTAGAAGAAATGAAATATTAATATTTTAACCTTCCTGAATGGATATCAACATATCCCTGTAGGCTTGGTGTATTTTTTATCAAAATAAATTGAAATGATAATTATTAACACTACAGTAAACTATGGTTGTAACGAACTCAAAGGGACCACTAATTATAATTCGTAATAACCGTAGTTCGTTATAAGCATATACAACAGGACTAAGAAATAAGTTTGTTATATCAGTCAGTTCATTATAAACGTAGTTTACTGTATTTTCATTTTATTTTGTCATGTTCGTAGATACTATCAGTACTATAGCCAGGCGTCATGTGAACTGTTGGTATTTAGACTTGTCATCAACATATTTTTTTCAGACCAGGACAGATTTGAGACATGTTATTTCACTTTTCCTTCATTTAATGTTTTGTTTTCTTGTTTCAGCTGGAAAGTGTGATTCAAACCTGGAATACTCATACCACCAAGATAGGTAGGTTCTCCACGTCTCTCCGACACCTACCTGATGCCTACTCTTATTGATTGTTTACAAATATATACATCCTATAAATGTTCATAAGGCTTAAAAAAATGAAAGTATTGGTTCTCAGGCAATGGTTTTTGAAAATATAGTGTGGGCGGGCAGTGTCTTCTACTTTTTTTTGGTTGTTCAAACTAGTATGTAACCAAATAAACAGTTGTGTAACCAATTAAAAAGTTGTGTACAATCAACCTGGGAATACAGTATTTGTTTACTGTTGGACTTATTTAAGGATTTTAAGGTTTTTTTAAAAATGGAAATAAAAACGAAATGTGGGGTGGACTTTGTGATGATGTGGGTGGTGCCTGAGAACCAAGATTTTTTTATTTTTAGCCTAAGTTTTTGAATTTGTTCTGATTATATTCAGGCCGATGTGTTTCATTCATTTCTTAAAAAACATTTAACACATTTTGTAACATGAAAAAGATAGCATATATAAACTGTAAAAGATAAACATTAGAGAAAAATTAGTAATGGTCCAAGATGTCTGAATTAATTTGACAATTAACTTGCTATGAATCCAAAAGACCACCCCATCAGTTCTATTGGGTGAAACTGCTGATGTGCCAGTAACACTGTCAGAGTTATCTCCCTTGTTATTAAGAATAAGGTGTGCTAACATTGTACATTAGAATAGATCCAATAAGGAGACGAAAAAACATAAATAATATGAACTGAATATTATCAGTGTTAAGACAAACAACCCCACCCACCCACCTCTCCACCACCCCACCCCACCCCACTTCACCACACCACGTTCCCACCTTTCTACCTCATCATCTGTCGGGGCACAGGTGGCCCAGTCGTCTAAGGCGCTGCAATTCGCTGTTCAGAGTTGCATTCCTTGGGCACGCCAGAAGCCTATGATTGTGGGTTCGAATCTCGGTATGTTCCTAGGTTTGTCAGCACCATACTCGTGGGTTTCACCGGGTAAACGTCTAAGGCCTGCATTCCTCCCACATTAAGCTGACACGCTGTGATATAACTGGAATACTGTTAAAAGCGGTATTAAACCCGACACTCACTCACTCACTCACTCACTCACTCACTCACTCACTCACTCACTCACTCACTCACTCACTCACCCACCCCTCCACTCACTCACTCACTCACTCACTCACTCACTCACCCACTCACCCACCCACCCACTCACTTACTCACCCACCCACTCACTGTCCATCCCATCACACCTACCTCTCCTCTCCACCCTACCCCTTTCACAACACCACACAACCACCCCACCACCGTAATCATACAAAAGAATAGTGGTTTAAAGGTAAGCAAAGTAGAGACCTGCTGTTTCTTCCCAAGAGCTAAATGTCTAGGTATTTATTGGGATAAGAAAACTTTGTTCCAACTTTACTCATGCATGATCAGCTCTTGAAAATAGCTTCATGGGAAGAAAGACAAGGATGTGCCAAGAAACGTATCGAGAAGACCTCTGCAGGCACGTTGTTTGTCAATTACACTAGTACAAAGCTTAGTGAACACCTCCCTTGCCTGGTGAGATCGTCAGTGGGCCATAATCAACTGTTGTGGCTTCTGGTCCGGTTAAATGGCATCAACAGTTGCCTTTGATGTTTAATTGGCAGTAGTTCATTTAATTAAAGATGCATTTGTCCGTGTATTTTCTGTTTCGTCTTTCATCGATCTCACTAGGGTACAGGGAAATTATGTCCATAGTTTGGGCTCTGTTGTTAGGAGTGAATTTTAAAAATACCATGATCTAATGCACATTATTTCTTCAACTACCCTATGCCTATTACATCAGAGCCATAAATTGCCCATTTTAGCTGTTATTACACCATAAAATCTTTTACATTTTCAACAGACGTCCTCTTCACTGCCAAACTGTCTTATGTTGAGTTGAAGTTTTGATTCTGATTGGATTAATGTTAAATCATTTTGAAATATAAATGCTACTTGTATGAAAAGATAATATACAGCTACAAAAGTGACTGAATAAATTATCATCCAGCACAGCTACAGCATAAGCTGCATATTTCCGTAAAATACCCCCAAAACTATTCAAAACCCAATTTCTTTCAATTAACTTGCATACAGAAATGCATGCATTAAATGAAAAACTCAATTGTTTGAAGACAGCAAGCATAAATACCCAATGAGGCTTTTTCATGCGTACAACGGAGCTAATGTCCAAAACACAATTACTAGCAAATTTACTTTCCGAGTCAAGCCTATATTTAGAATCGTTATATACATCTAAAACATTATTTCATTTTTTTTTAAATCTCAAAATGTTTACTCGTTTCGGAAAAACCCAATAGAGTGATGAATAGATGAGTGAAAAAATATTGGTTACCCAATGAAAAATGTAATAACCCAATTAAAATAGAAACCTTCAAAAACTCAATTACTCAAAAAGTTATCTGGAGCCCTGATCCAGATTTAAATCGCAACATCAACAATAAACATTAATTGGTTCGAAGTCGTGGGTGTAAAAGTGATTGAAGCACCCTGTAAATATCCACTACTGGAGTGAAGGAAGGAATCATTGCTGTGTTTATTCCTGGTAACTGGATTCATTTCCTGGTCCCTCCTTATTTTACTGTGGAACTAGACATGTGGGAATAAATGGATATTTGTTTAATAGCAAAGGAAAATTTTAAGTATTTTTAAATTTTTTTTACACCTTATGATTATGTATATGCAACTTTGTGATATGTTTCTCGAACAAAGCGGGGCGGTCGGGTAGCCTGGTGGTTAAAGCATTCGCTCATCACCCCAAAGACCCGGGTTCGATTCCCGACATGGTTACAATGTGTGAAGCCTATTTCTGGTGTCCCCCGTCGTGATATTGCTGGAATATTGCTAAAAGCAGCGTAAAACCATACTCACTCACTATGGTACAAAGCTTGTCATCACTAAAGACCGGCGTGGGTATTCTGGTTTGAATTGGTTTCCAGCAACCTATGATTGTACGAAGCAACTTAATGGATCAGCTGGTCCATCTTCCCGTTAACTGACTATAAATTCCAGTTTCCACCCTTGCCGATCTAGGCTGGAATTCCGGAGTTACATTTTGGCTGGACCAACGAGTCTATGCATAATCCAATCAAAGTCGCGTAACGAACTAGACATCCGGTTCATAAACATCATGGATTTCATAGTGTAGATTTTGGTCGACTGAAGGATTGGCAAAGATTGTGTACCGCCAACTGGGACTTGACAGATATTTTGGAAATCTTTCCATGTTTTTTATCAAGATGCTCAAGTGATTTGATGCACTTGGTAAGGTAAGGCCCGTTTTATTACAATAGAGATCATGCTTATCGATCAGATCGTCTTGACTGGGCACAGCCATTTTGTTTGAAGCAAATGCAAGTGATATGAGAGATGGAATCTGATTGGTCAATAGGAGGACATAGAAAGGACAGAACTCATAATAGCCACTGGTGGCGCTACAATCGAGCCTGAAATTTCCAGCATAGTTCAACAAGGGTGGAAACTGGACTTTTATAGTCAATTAACGCCCTTGCCTCAGGGAGATGCAGGTGGTCAAACAGACTTGGTGGACTGTGTGTCATCATACCCCAATGACATGGTTCGGTGTTCGTAATATCAATCACTGGTTGGTCTGGTCCAGAGTTAAGTATTTACAGTCTGCTGATATGTGGCTAGAATATTATTGAGTACAGTGAAAACAAAAAATAATGACATAAATAGATAATAATGAATTGTTAACACTTTTGACACCAGCGAAAAGGAGGGCAACTCTGTTTCCATAAAGCCTATGGGGTTAAGCACCATCTCATTACTTTACAGGACCCTTGAATTTAATTATGAGGGTCCTCTGGACCCCCAGTTTTGTAAGTCAAGGTAAAACCCTGGGTTTGGCCATTTTCATTTTGGGAGATTCAATATGGAAACATTATATTGTATTTATTATATTCATATGGAAACATACGTGAATATATACGGCAGCAATGTTTCTTAACAGCAACATTAAACTTGACGCCCCAATGATCAACACTGAAATGCTAGAAATAAATTACACTTACATTAGGAACTAGCGTATTCGACGTAATAAGCGCCCCGCTCTAATAAGCGCCCACGGCGATATTTGCTAATATATTGGCTAGTGAACAATCCCAATTAGCACTCCTTCCGATTGATCAATGTTCACAAGACTTATATATTTGTGTATAATACGCACTCGCGTGTGATATGCACCCTTAATCATGAGCAATTAAATTCTGGAAAAATATATCTGTCGTATATAAACATATCCGGCTGTCAGCTTAAACCATGAAATTTATCTTTCAACTCTGTTATTTTTTCACCAAAATAATATTTTAATAAGAGCCCCCTATTTCTAATTTTTAGAACGCCCTTGGTGCTTATTACATCGAATACTGTATGTTAATGTCTGGCTTGTGCATATTGTAGTCATTTCTCTCCACGATTTCACCAATAAAGCCTTGCTTTTATGACTAATAAAGCCATGTTTCATAATTCAGTATGAATATCAAAGTCAAAAAGAAATATATTTTGGGCTTTAGAGCAACTAAGAGTGTGTTTAAGGAACGTTTAACCCTTACACTGACTACATAAGGGGGATTAATGGTAATCCTGGTCGTAATGGCTAAAAGTATTTTACACAAGTATATCAAAAGCATGACAGGTTTTTAAGGAAATTGAAGGACCTTGCCTAATGGTACCATAAGCATTAAAGTTTAATGACAGCATATTTCCCATACTTCTGACACTTACATCTGATTTTATCAACTTTACATCAGAATGTTACCGGTAGTGATTAAATGAAGCGGTAAAATGTGTGCATTGTCTGATTCTGACGAGGTTGGCGAAACATGGCTCGGAGTTAACATAACAATCTCGGTACCAGGGTCCATGCTCTCCGGGTTTTAAATGGCTTTTGTGTGCGAACAATCACTGCAGATGGCTTATACTCTTATATAACGAAATCGTTTTCACTTCAATCTGTCGGCACTCACCACTGTGCGATTTGTGAGTCACTCAACCGTGGACTTCTTTGTAGACTGGTCAGTCAGAGTGACCCTCGTGTAAGCCCTGACCTCACAGTGACCTCACTTCATGCAGGTATAGTTTGAGGGTGCGTGAACTTGCAGGTTTCTGATTGGACAATAGAACCAATACTCAAACGACTTCATTCACCTTCTGGTGGTTGAGGTCGTTTGATCGTGTTTGATCTATTAATGAGTGAATATGTTTTTACGCTGCTTTTAAAATATTTCTGCATTATCATGGCAGGGGACACCAGAATCCACTTGTACAAAGCGATCTTAGCACTAAGACTATTGTAAGCCTATGTTAAAGTATGGGAGTTAGAATCATCTTAGCGCTAAGATCGCTTTGTGAAAGTGGACCCAGAAATGGGCTTCACCCATTGTACTCATGTTGGGAATCAAACCCTGGTCTTTGGCTTGACGAGCGAAAGCTTTAACCACAAGGCTACCCGACTGCCCCTTGTTCTATTACCTGACACTACTTACACCCCTTAAGAATAATTTAATGAAGAAACAGAATACAAGTTCTTCTTTATGAGAGTGGTTAGGTTCCTAATTTAAATTTCATAAAACATATAAACTGACAATTAGACTCAACAAAACTTATCTTGTTAATAACAATTTGCTGAGGAAGGTAGCTCTAACTGGGTAACTGCATTCATTAGTGTTCGATGAATAACCAAAGCCGCCCCATAGAAAACGTTTTCAGCACCAAAGCAAATCTATACAACTATAGCTTGTTCTTTTTGTGTTTACATTACAAATTTACAAAATATGTATTACTTGAAATAAAAGAAAAAATGTATTACAAAGAGGTCAATTATCATTAGATATGGTAAAAAAGTTAAACAGCCTGATACATATAGCAACCAATTAAAATATGACCACCCCCCACAAACAAACAAAATTTTAAAATTAAATTTTCTTTTTTTTAATCCTGGACAATAAAATTAACAAAATTATATTAAGAAGCAAACAATTAGTCACAAGTTAAATAGTTTTTTGATGTTTTCCTTCTTTATCATATATATGATTTTAAATAGTTCTGTAAATAGCAAAAACTAAACAATTGACCTGTAATAGGTAATTAATGGTATTGTTCATGTAACGAGCTAGTGACATCTCTCACTCCCATGTCAACACTTGACTGACACATTAGGAAACAATGTATACACACATGGACAAGAGTTTTAGGTTATGACTTAAACTCTTGGCAACTGTAAAAAGGGTCAAATGGAGATCACTTGCTGTTTTAGTTAGTAATTAATGACTTACATAAGAAATTAATCCCTTGAGTTCGTTTTTGTCCCAAAGTTGGGTGTGTTAAATTTGTTTCGCCTGTCGGACTGTGTATATGTTGAACATGTATTTGAGTTATTATTTTTTCTTCCAGGCAATCTATTTCCCAGCAAGTTCTGGAACCAATACGCAGAATACTACGATAACTACAACAACACCAAGAGGTGAGACAGTACTACCGCAGTCTCATACATGGAGACTAGCATACAAGCATGTGTGTCGTGCTGATTTTATAAAACAAGTACCGTATTCGACGTAATAAGCACCCAGGGCGCTCTCAAAATTAGAAATAGGGGGCTCTTATTAGAATATTATTTTGGTGGAAAAAAACAGTTGAAAGATAAATTTCGTGGTTTATGCTGAAGGTCTGAACTGTTTATATACGACAGATATATTTTTCCAGAATTTAATTGCTCATAATTAAGGGTGCATATAACACACGAGTGCGTATCATACACGAATAAATAAGTCTTGTGTACATTGATCAATCAGAAGGGATGCTAATTGGGATTGTTCACTTGCCAATATATTAGCAAATATCGCTGTGGGCGCTTATTAGAGCGGGGCGCTTATTACGTCGAATACGGTATTTCACGAGTAAGAGCGAAGGTAATACATGGATTCTTGCTCAAGTTTCGTAAAATCAGTGTGGCACATATGCTAGTGTAATAATCAATCTCCAAATATAGACATGCATATATTTATTTTTTCATTTTTCACAACTTAAGCAAGGCCTCCTAAAATGTCAAAATTGGTCTGGCTTATGATAATATACAGAGTGTTTGTCAGATGATTGATTTTTATGTGTTTCTTTCAGATTTTTACTGTTGTATTTTCAGTTTTTTGGAAGATAAATGTGCAAGTGATTCAACTTTCGCCGAGTTTTGCAATTTGAGGAAAGAACAAGGAAAGCTTGGAATAGACACACTGCTCTTTCTACCTGTGAGTACAACTTTACTGGTACCAAATATTTGGCAGGCTTTTATTTTCAGGGAGGAACTAATGGATGTCCTGACACTTGGATGTAAACGTGTAATATTTGTAGAATGGGTACAAGGAACCCTCGTTTTGGCATGCCCAACATGATTAGGGACTGTGTGCTCTACCAACTGACAAGAACACCTAGGATACATTGTGTACAGAGTTGCCTCCCTTGATGTGCTCCAGTGGATCAAGACATAGCATTACATTCACATATTCAGCCTCAAGATTTACAATGCATTTGTAAATTATTTATTTGTCAGCATATTTAAGACAAATAGTAGCTAATTCATTTTTGTTAGTTATTCATTTTATGATATGAGATTCAGAATTAATTTCAAGGACATGTCTCTTGTGAAATGCATTCCGTAATGAAATCATGATTAGAATCAGATTCCGAATGTAGAAGAGGTTAGTTGATTCTACCCCCAGAATAAACAGATTTGAGCGATAACACCGACTTAAACCATGTTCTGGTTGATGTGCAATTTCTCTATAATTTTGCATAATGACCTATAGTTGCATCAGGTTTACTTTGTTAAAATGAACGATCAGAATGACCAGTGAATTCCTGGCTCAGAATCAACTGCAAGAACAACAGCATGACATCATAACAGATGAAGTACCGTATTCGACGTAATAAGCGCCTCCCTCTAATAAGCGCCCACGGCGGTATTTGCTAATATATTGGCTGGTGAACAATCCCAATTTGCACCCCTTCGGATTTATCAATGTGCGCAAGACTTATTGATTCGTGTATAATATTTATTTATTTCAGAACACACGATATGTTCATCTTTTAACAAATCCCTAAACGTCATACTTTTTACTGAAATGACCTTAGATAAATGATTGACAGTTTTAAAGATGTCATCGCCCAGACACACCAGCATCACCCTGAGTACAGGATGAGTACCGGGCAAGTCACTCGGTTCATCTACATGTTCAGCTGTATTCAACAGGCTCAACGTCCATCAAATGTCATCACCATTGTAATACACACAGTTCTAAGCTCTTAAGCAGTGCATGAATGAATTCTATAATTGTTCCCCTCCTTGTTTTGATGCTGGAAGTATGGACATGAATGGTAATGTGGGCTATGGTTGATAACTCGTGGTGAATGGATGGAGGAAACATGTCTCTCATGTAACAGGATTTGCTTACTTTGAAAAGAAACAGGCGAACCGAAGCCATTAGGTCCATAAGTTGCAGATTCAAGTGAACTGACTATTCTTATCCTGATTTGATATATCGAAACCTGTGCACTTCAGGACACACTGAAGTTGAATGAGAATTCATGATCTGTTCTTAAATGATTACCCTTTTATCAATTAACAAAGTTTTAAAACTGACCAATAAAAAGAAGTGTAAGCAGGGGAGTTATTGTTAATTGTTTCATCACTTGTCCATTTACCTGAATTTGCTTGAAAAAATACTATAAGTTTTTTACTGTGCATTATACTCGAAACCTTTTTTTTTAAATAAACTGCATCCCCTTGAGCTTGGGTGCACACAATACTCAAGAAAATACAGCACAATGGGCAAAAACTTCAAAAAATCACATTTGCTTGAAAATCAAAAGTTATTGAAATTAAAATATTTTAAAGAATATTTCAAGGTTTTAATAAAACAATTCTTGGAATTAACATGTCCTGTCAGTATTTGATATTTTGAGATGATTCAGCCTTCAGTCCGCTTCTGCATCATCTTCCTCATTCAGCTTCTGCTACGGATGCGGCAAGACTTCACAGATAATTCAGTAGTGTTTTGACATGGGCTTGTTGTGTTAATGGGGGAATTTGTGCAGTTATTGACTGAGGAAGGATACTTCCCGTGGATGTGAGAATATCCTCATTGCAGACCACTTTCCCATAAAAACTTCCTGACGTCATTATAGAATATTAACAAACAGTTCCCAAGTCCTGGATTTATGCAAACAAGACACAGTTGTGTTTATGAATTGTGTCAACAACTAACAAATAATACGCAAACTTTTCGCTGTTCAGGTGTTAGCGTATTTGATTTTCATCGCGTCCTCGTTGGGTCTCTCAAGTTTATGTCTATACGCAATGCTTTGCAAATGTCAGCGTATCTTTCCGACATGGATCATTAATCAGCTGGTGACCGTTCGTTAGGTTGAGGAACTGTCTGTGAACGTTATGTTCTTCACAGATTACCGGTATGTTCTTCACAGATTATCACAGGTATAAACAGAACTACACAGGGATCAACTCATTGGTGTCGTCGACCTTGTAACGATTTCAGTGATTCTGACGTCAGGGCTGTGACCTTGGGGACAAGTCATTATGCAAATTCTGCAAATATAATTAGTGTCTGTCACAATGGCGCCTTTCATGCAGGAACTATTTATTTTGTGCTTATTTGTCATAATGTTTTTGGTCAATTTTGAGATTTTTTAAGGAAATTCAAGGTTGGAGTGTCACTGGAACTAAATTTGGGCATGGCGGTGACAAGATTGGTGTCCGTGGGACGTTTCTCAAAATGTTTACTTCAGTTGTATATATTGTTATATAGTGTTGATAACGTTGAAGTATTTAGGTGGAGAAAGCATCAACAGATACACTTATAAACTACATGTCTTTTTCTTTTTAAAAAATACGTTTTAATATTGCCTTTTTGTATGTCAGAATTGTCTAAATTGTAATGGAAGTGTTAAAATTGTTGGTGACAAATAATACTACTTTTACTGCCAATTTGAGAAAAATATCCTTGTCATAAAACCATCTTTTTTTCTTCATGCCCTAAAGTTTAAGGCTTTTCAAATTTACCTTTTGTGTCTTCAGTGAAATCATATGAAAATCATATAATAAAACAGATGTTCTTGACACAGAAGACTTTCTCTTTCATCAAAATGGGTCAATTCAATTCACGAAAGCTCGAAATATTCCATACTGAGTTATTTTCAATATGTTTCATAATGTCATTTTTGTGGGGTCTTTTCATGGAAACCAGCAGGAGAGGAATCTCCCCGACCCTTTTCACACATATTGATATGAGCGGACAACAGGAGTCTTCAGGGGGGTGCACTCTCACAATCAGTCTTGCATTTCATAACGTCAACAGACGGAATGAAAGTACCTACCAAAGGTCAAGGACAAAACCGTTGCAATTTGTGTCCGCACAATTCAAGCCTTGCAATCCCCCATAAGCATTCAAGCTGAAATATTTTCAATAAAGCGTGATTTAATCACAGAACAACTCGCGTGCTGAACAAGCTTCATATATTATTAATTCTCACCTGCTTCACAGAGTTTGATAATCGTGAAGTGACAGTCTTGTGTTAAAGAATTTCACCTGACTTGACCTATTCTATTATTTAAGACCTTCACAATCTGCTGGAGGGGATCCCAGTTGTATGGAGCATGTGGTGGATGATTTTATAAAATGGGATTCCCTTTTCCTGAAAAGTATTTTTTGCACTGTCATCTTAGTGTACAAAAATATGTTCTGATTTTCAAACTTTTAAAAGACTCTCCTTTTGTGTTTATTTCCATATGGGAGATGAAATAAATACATAAGAAGAGCAAGAATCCATGTATTACCTTCGCTCTTACTCGTGAAATACCGTATTCGACGTAATAAGATCCCCGCTCTAATGAGCGCCCACGGCAATATTTGCTAAAATATTGGCTAGTGAACAATCCCAATTAGCACCCCTTCCGATTGATCAATGTACACAAGACTTATTTATTCACGTATAATACTCACTCATGTGTTATATGGGCAATTAAATTCTGGAAAAATATATCTGTCGTACATGAACATTTCAGGCTGTCTAGCATAAACCACGAAATTTATCTTTCAACTTTCAATAATATTCTAATAAGAGCCCCCTATTTTTAATTTTGAGAGCGCCCTGGGCGCTTATTACGTCGAATACGGTAAGATGAAGCTTTGGGTCCTCTGGCCTTCATCAGGCACATTGTTGTGTGATAACCAGATAAGCATCTCAAATAATTAGGGATGGGTATTGGATGTTTAAAGTGTATCCAAATATTTTACAATGCACAAGGCCGACTGTGATACGTATCACGTTATATTGTGTAATTTAAAATGTTAAATTCAGACGCAGTTTGAAACATTAATGCAGGAATTGAAGTGCATCCTGGATCAGCATGGTTACTCATTCAATAAATACGCAAGGATGCACGTTCCGGGACAGTGATGACTTGGTGTTACACCACTGCAACAGAAGAACTCCAGAATGCAAACTTGCATTTTGGAATTGCGGAAATATTTCAAAGGTACATGTATTTGGCCAGTGTATAACATAAAACACACGATAACAATTGCTATTTGAAATCGCGCGATATGCCGGCATTAAAACAATTTATTGTGATATGTATCGTAGAAAAAATGAACCTCAATTTACAGATATACTGGTAATACTACGGACTCTTACAAATAATGTAGAGTTAGACAAAAATATTATGTATATGTATGTAGTAAAAGATTGAAAATACTCACCATTCATACTCAGACCATTTTGATCCCAATTGAGTGGATCGATGCTCATGATGGCAGTCACTGGATTGTCTGGTCCAGACTCGATTATCCACAGACCGCTGTCATATAGCTGGAATATTGCTGAGTGTGGTGTTAAACAACAAACAAACAAAACAATTTTATTCTTATGGATGAATCTACCCCAAATTTTGCACAATTTAAAAACAGAACTACAGTGCTAAATTTTAAACAACATATTTTTGTTTGTACTTTTACTTTTAGGAGATTCTGTTGGTAATTTTAATCTATGAAAAGGATCCCAGTGACATATTTGATAGGAAGTAGATATTAGTTTTGTAAAAAATCAACATATTGTTGTCATTTTGACAAAGATATTGGAGGGTTCATAATCCCCAGCACAGTTGCTTGTGGTTTACACAAACTAAGGCATGTGTAGAAATTCAACAAGACTTCATCTGAAGCCATTAAAATACAACCCTGGAATCATAATATAAAGTTAAACATAATAATTAATAGTAAACATATATAATCATTTGGATGCATATCCAATTTGTCTGATGTCAGATTATGCTGTAATTCAGGGTATGCCATTAAGCAGAAAATCATTCCAAACTTTGAAAGTCTAAAAAACTTAATCTACTATAAATGCATGGTATTATTCGTGGGTAAGTCTAGCCATGAAGGAAATTCTCTTTGAGAACAATCTCATTATTCTGAACAGCAGCATCATTTGAAGACAGAAAATACGTCTAACCAAACATTTAAAAGTTCAACCTGAAATTAAAACCACATTCAATTATTCTTTTTATTGAAATAACAAAGGATCTTGTGTTAATGTGGCTGTGTACACGACGTTTACTCGGAAAAATGCACTCTGTGACGCAAACGCCTGAGAGTACATAAAGACTTTATTAGCTTTATTATAATGCAATGAATGATTTTCTAACACTGTTGACTATAAAAACTATTTGCCTCTCCTCTGCCTGGGGTCTTAGGTATTGGCTTGCCATTTAGACCTCAAACACATTGCAGAAAAATCTGCTGCAATTGGTTTGGGGTGAACTGTTTTTTTCAATGGTGTTTTGTATGAAGACAGTTGGGATCATTTCAGCAATGCTGGTATTTGCTTTTACAAATTACCCCTCACACATTGGCGCTACCTGAAGAATCATTCGTAAACAGTGGATCGTGGCCCGAGACCTGGGCCACACACGGCCGGGAGTCGCAATCGATACCATGCACTCTTAGGGACAGGAAAGGTGAATTTGAATTGAAGAAAAATGAAAGTTATCATGAGGCTGTTATTGATATAATTGCTTCTTCCACCTCAGTGAAACTCTGTGCAGTTTATTTCTCCACAATCAAATTTGCTTTACAATGAACTTGTTTTATATCCATTTCTGTAATTAGTTTAAGTTGGGATTTTTAGTTTTTCCGAATTTTGTTTTTAACCCACTTTTAAACTTACAGAAAACTAAGTTTATAACGAACACGCTTATAACAAACTGATGGATATAATGAACTGTGATTTTGTCCCGGACATTTGCTGTATATATGATCATACTGAACTTTGGTTATAACAAACTGAAATTTAGTGGTCCCTTTGTGTTAAACCGTATTTGACATAATAAGCGCCCATGGCGATATTTGCTAATATATTGGCTAGTGAACAATCCCAATTAGCACCCCTTCCGATTGATCAATGTATACAAGACTTATTTATTCGTGTATAATAAGCACTTGTGTGTTATATGCACCCTTAATTATGGGCAATTAAATTCTGGAAAAATATATCTGTTGTATGTGAACATTTCAGGCTGTCAGCATAAACCATGAAATTTACGATCTTTCAACTCTGTTTTCTATTTCTAATTTTGAGAGCGCCCCGATGCTTATTACCTTAAATTCCGTAATTGTAGTTAACTGTATTTGATAGATAATTTTTTAACAAAAAATGGGAAATTGTAATGATAAATCAGCTTTGTGATGTCTTGTCAGCTTCATGAAATGGTGCTTTGATTCTCACAGAATAAAACAAATGGATAAGGAAGGGAATAAGATGCAGTGCAGATGCTTGGTTATTGATAGTAAGAACTTGTGTACCACATGCCTATCCAGAGGGTGTGTGCAGGGTAATAGACCCCCCGCTCCCTTCACTTCACACTTACCCACCTGCCGACCCACTCTCTCACCCACCCATCCTCTCACATATATATGTATATATTATATACATTATAAACCGCATGTATTCCAGGTACTAGTATCTGCTCAAATGCGTTTCTTTTTGTTCCCCGACCAGTGGACCAGTTTGCATTCCAGTTTTAACATTCTCAACTCCCTGGGGAGTATACAACTCAAGTTGCCTAGGGTCGCTAGAAGGTTTTTACATTCACCTCACCCACCCACCCTCTCACTCACTCACCCTCCTGCCCCACTCACTCACTCACTCACCCTCCTGCCCCACTCACTCACTCACTCACCCACCTGCCCCACTCACTCACTCACTCACTCACCCACCCCTCTCATCCAACCCTCTCATCCACCTACCCTCTCACTCACCCACCTGCCCCACTCACTCACTCACTCACTCACTCACTCACCCACACCTCTCATCCAACCCTCTCATCCACCCACCCTCTCACTCACCAACCCACCTGCCTACTCTCTCACACACACACACACCCACCTGCCCCACCCACCCACTCACTCACTCACTCACTCACTCACTCACTCACTCACTCTCACCCACCCACCCCTCTCATCCACCCACCCTATCACTCACCCACCCACCTGCCTACTCTCTCACACACACACCCACACACCTGCCCCACTCACTCAACACCCACCCACCTGCCCACTCATCCACTTACCCAGTCACCCACCCATCCTCTTAACCCATCTTCTGACCCCCCCATACTTGCCGGCTCATTGTACTACAGTGGGATGCCACTAGCATGTGCAACTATGCAAGTCAGTAATAGGATCCGGAATTTGTCCTCCTAGCCCAGTCCCATGGATTTACCCCAAACATAGTAGACAAGGCGTGTTAAAAGAACGAGAGTAAAACTATGGCAAGGATTTTGATACAGGGAAAGGTTTGGAGAAAAGTCAGTTGAGGAATGTAGTGTGAGATCTGGAGGAATGTAGGTTGGAGACATCCAACTTACTATATAGGTATCCATTCATAACGACTAATCTGTGTCACACAACTCACTATCATCCTCCCTAATACGTTGCAACTTCTGACACATTGTTGCCATGCTCGACATACCTCTCTAATTGGAAGGACCAACCTGGCCTCGTTAGCATCACACATCAAACAAGCTGAAACACAGGTGCCCTTTTACCTGCTGACTCTTACAGAGGGTCTTACAATGGGCATGGCTCTGAGAGCCAGTTGGGTGTGATGCTGCTTTGAACAGTACTTTAGTTATATCACTGTGAAGTCCCTTAGAGTTGCGTCATTGTGGATTGACTCCGTGGTCTAGTGGATAGAGCATCTGCCTAGAGAGGTGGGGCACGGGTGGCCCAGTCGTCAAAGGCGCCGCGATTCGCTGTGCAGAGTTGCATCCCTTGGGCACGCCAGAAACCTAGGATTGTGGGTTCGAATCCCGGTTAACCCCAATTATGTTTCTAGGTTTGTCAGCACCATACCCGTGCTTGTGGGTTTCACCGAAGGGGTAAATGTCTGAGGCCTGCATCACTTCGGGCTTTCCTCCCACATTAAGCTGACACGCTGTGATATAACTGGAATACTGTTAAAAGCGGCGTTAAACCAAACTCACTCACTCACTCACTCTGCCTAGAGAGAGTACGGTCGGTGGTTCAATCCCCTAGCCTTGTCATACCAAAAGACGTTTAAAGATTATTACCCTGCCTGGCTCTCAACATTAAGGGGCTTAAACAAGGACTGGTCGGCTCGGAGTCAGTATACTGTGTCTGAGGGGTATCCATGTTAAACGGAGGCATGGTATCTCATCGGGCTAGCACTGTAAAACCAGCATTAGTCCAGACCAGTCCTAGAAGCCACAATTACATGTGAATTCACAATGCTATATTTGTGCAATAATCTTGAATGCGACGTTTAATAGAGAATTTCACCCTAGTGTTTTATATCAATATATATCAACACCTGTCGGTAGTTTTAAACTTTTATTGACTCTTGTTGATATACTTGATTCCAAAAGACACAAGGGTGAGATCCTAAGTATCTTTGATAAGCAGTGTCTTATGTGTAAAAAGAGAGATGATAAACCTCACCTAAACTCACCTCTCCTAAGGGGCAGTCGGGTAGCCTAGTGGTTAAAGCGTTCGCTCGTCACGCCGAAGACCCGGTTTCAATTCCCGACATGGGTACAATGTGTGAAGCCCATTTCTGGTGTCCCCTGCCGTGATATTGCTGGAATATTGCTAAAAGCAGCGTAAAAACCATACTCACTCACACTCACTCACCTCTCCTAAACTCACCTGAACTCACCTCACATAAACTCACCCCAACTAAACTCACCTCACTTGAACCCACCTCACATAAACTCACCTCACCTGAACTCACCTTTCCTAAATTCACCTCACCTTAATTCACCTCACCTAAACTCACCTCGCTTCACTGGGGGCAGTACTCTCTACCAAATGTTGGGTGGTCCCAGTGGTAATTATTGCCACAGGGAAATTGAGACATTGTGTTTGTGTAAACATGGTAATCTTAAACTACAAGGCTCATATGCATCATAAAACTGATCAGACAAACACTGGTGACTTTGAATGACTTGACTCCAACTGGCTGGGATGTCAACCAGCCGGAGCCAGTCCCCTTAACACACAGGAGCCAGGAAGAGACGGTCCAGCGAGGCGATCAGCATGTCACGCATGAGGGAGCAGTCACCACTCACTGATGGAGCAGATGTACGTCCATAAGTCAGGATATAAGTCATAATAAGCTGTGTTTATATGCCATTAACACCTGTATATCCCAGTGACCTGTCTGTATGACACAGTTATTCCTGTGGAATTCCTACATTGTGTAAGCCTGTGGCAGAGAGGGGGGAGTCTGTAGAGATGCTCGTCATAGTGATACAGCAGTCTAGGTCCTCCGTCACATGAAAACTCAATATGTTGCAGGTGTTTAACAGAATAATGTCTTCCTTGATGAGTGATAGATAGGGGTTTTTGTATGCTGGTTTGTTTGAGATTTAATCTGCCAAAAATGTGAACACTACACATGGCAATATTGTCATTGTTACAGTAGTGTATGGATATGTTTAATGTTCTGTTCATCGCATGCATTGGGCATTGGTCTGGTGTGTTGATGGGTGTCATGTGCTTTGATGGGTTCCTGCGTTGATGGTGTCCTGTGTTGATGGTGTCCTGTGTTAATGGGTGTCCTGTTTTGATGGGTGTCCTGTGTTTTGATGGTGTCTGGTGTGTTTATGGGATCTGGTGTGTTGTTGGTGTCTTGTGTTAATGGGTGTCATGTGTTGATGGTGTCTGGTGTGTTGATTGGTGTCCTGTTTTGATGGGTGTCCTGTGTAAAGATGGGTGTCTTGTGTAAAGATGGGTGTCCTGTGTGGATGGGTGTCCTGTGTTGATGGGTGTCGTGTGTTTTGTCGGGTGTCCTGTGTTAATGGGTGTCCTGTGTTGATGGGTGTCCTGTGTAAAGATGGGTGTCCTGTGTAAAGATGGGTGTCCTGTGTGGATGAGTGTCTTGTGTGGATGGGTGTCTTGTGTGGATGAGTGTCTTGTGTGGATGAGTGTCCTGTGTGGATGAGTGTCTTGTGTGGATGAGTGTCCTGTGTGGATGAGTGTCTTGTGTGGATGAGTGTCTTGTGTGGATGAGTGTCCTGTGTGGATGGGTGTCCTGTGTGGATGAGTGTCTTGTGTGGATGAGTGTCTTGTGTGGATGAGTGTCCTGTGTGGATGAGTGTCTTGTGTGGATGGGAGTCTTGTGTGCATGGGAGTCTTGTGTGGATGAGTGTCTTGTGTTGATGGGTGTCCTGTGTTAATGGGTGTCCTGTGTTAATGGGTGTCCAGTGTTGATGGGTGTCCTGTGTGGATGGGAGTCTTGTGTTAATGGGTGTCCTGTGTTAATGGGTGTCCAGTGTTAATGGGTGTCCTGTGTGGATGGGTGTTGAAATAATTAAATCAGGACCAGATGAACCATTGTTTGAATCATCCCAACTATGGATGCAGTGATACGCAGCTAGCCAGGACACCAATTAAAAACCACTAGATCCCTATATGTATCTCATACAGAGAACATCAACTACAAGCAATATTCTGCCCCAGAATCCAAGCGTTTATCACAGTCTATGTCATTTAACACCATAGGTAACATTTAAATACCATATTTGTTTTCTGCACACACTCAAACATCCAATATTTATATCACTGTTTAGATAGCCTCTTATCGAGAAGTGTCCTGTTTAACAATTTAGTTTATCAGCAAAATTGTCAATAAACCTCACAACAGACAGGATAGACTTCATCTCAACATTAAAGAAGCAATATTGTAAAGCTTCTGATCTCACAGCCATGTTGGGTGAAGTAGTAAATCCCGAGAGTGTGAAGGATCCGCGGGCTAAGCTGTAACGGTCAAGCCACACAGGTAGATGGGCCATATTTCATGCTGGACCTCGTGACCATCTACCTGCTGGACACCAGGCAGTGTCGGAATGATTTACTGCCGGGGAGCTATGTGTTTACAGTAATAATCTCAATATGTGAGGGCTCTATACCTCCATATATAGTCATGGTCATTGGGAAGCTGAGCGTAGGTCCTTATTTGGAAGCTAGTTGTTTTTAGAGTCGTTTATTATCTGGTATTTAATTCTGTTATGGATAACGTCTTTATGTTTTTAGGGACTTTTAGAATTCTATATATTAATGAATAAGATATAAAGTTAATACATTTCTAGGCTCATTTGAAAGATAGTCTTTGGTATGTTAACTGATATTTATTATTTTATGAATTTTCGAATTCTGCTAAAGAGATAACAGGAGAAATGAAATTTTTTTGTCATGGGTGATTTAAAGTTAGATAAAAAAGAATAATTCCTGAAACTTAATAGCCATAAATACAAGCTAAATTATAAATATTTTTCGTTATTTATTGTTATGAATTGTGAATGATAAGGGCAGTTGTACCTATGACAGACAAACATATTTTGTCTTGCCAAATGATAACATGAGGATTGATAAACAAAACATGTTATTTCATTAATCACAACGTTCGCAATAAAGCAATATATTGTCTATAAAGTTCATTCAGTGTGGTTCCTGGCTCTTAGACATTCCAGAACATTAATTTCTGTATCCAGTTTTAAAATGTGTGTGGAACACAGAATTAGGTGTTCTAGGCCAACAGTTCGTAAGTCCAAAGTCACAGAACAGTACCTAAACTGAAAGATGGCTTGGGGCTGCACAGGAGTGCGTTTTACCACTGGCTGCATGGCTTTATGCATAATTTTTTAGCACTAATTGCACGATCGTATCTCTTGCTGCATGACTGACGCTACTTTCATCATCAAAAATGATGCGGACATTTGCAACACATGTTGCAGTTCATTCGAGGAAATATTGATTTTTGAAACATCAAAGTAGTTATTACTATACAATACAAATTAATTATTTTTATATTTAAACTTTATGTCGCCAGTATTTATTCAAGTGCAGTTGTTTGACCTCAGTGCGTTGTAAAAGCAATGGGTTGGACATATACTACTCAAAAGAAGTTAAGGACCACCTGATTCTTTCGTATTACTATAGTAATATCTGTTATGTATAGTATAAGATCTGTTATGCCATGACTAACTCTAGTAATATGAAGGAATCAGATTTTCTTCAACTTCTTTTGAGAAGTATATATTCAGTAGTAACAAATGAAGGTGTGGTAATACTCTACATTGAAAGTTAACACTTTGGAGTGAGTGAGTGAGTGATAAGTGTAGGGTTATTTCTAGAAAACCGTATGATCCTCTCACAGAGAGAAACGTCTCACATTTATCAATATGACTTGTTCTCTGGTTCATGATGCACAATTCCAGATACATGATGGCAGTTTGTAAGTATTGTATTTGACGTAATAAGCGCCCAGGGCGCTCTCAAAATTAGAAATACGGGGCTCTTATTAGAATATTATTTTAGTGAAAAAGAAACAGTTGAAAGATAGATTTCATGGTTTATGCTGACAGCCTGAAATGTTAATGTATATTTTTCCAGAATTTAATTGCCCATAATTAAGGGTGCATATAACACACGAGTATGTATTATACGCGAATAAATAAGTCTTGTGTACATTGATCAATCAGAAGGGGTGCTGATTGGGATTGTTCACTAGCCAATATATTAGCAAATATCGCCATGGGCGCTTATTAGAGAGGGGCGCTTATTACGTAGAATACGGTAATGAAAGACCGTACAAGCCAGTGATCGAGCTCGATCCATGTAATTGGGATATGATCAACACGCAATCAGCAAAGTCACAGAGTCTGTCAACCATTGAATCACCACTTACGGCCTGCATAGGCTTCTTAGGAGCTAGGGGCGGTCGGGTAGCCTAGTGGTTAAAGCGTTCGCTTGTCACGCCGAAGACCCGGGTTCGATTCCCGACATGGGTATAATGTGTGAAGCCCATTTCTGGTGTCCCCCGCCGTGATATTGCTGGAATATTGCTAAAAGCAGCGTAAAACCATACTCACTCACTCACTCACTCTTGGGAGCTTTGTTCTAACCCAGAATCCCCACATGGTTCCATATTGTGTAATATATTAATTTACAATACATGAAGTACACTTATATATCCATGATTTCGAGCATTGTTGACATAATGCAAATATAATTTTGTTGTACTACAAACGTCACGGTTTTCTATAATTAATGATGATGTCCCAGTCTATCATTGCTCATGTCATATGTTGACGCAGCTGTTTCTAATATTCACGACACTACTTGTTCGTCGTAAAAGCTTCTTTTTTCATTTAATGCCACACTCAGCAATATTCCAGCTATATGACAGCAGTCTGTAAATATTCAAGTCTGGACCAGACAATCCAGTGATTGATGTCATGAGCATCGATCCACGCACTTGGGATACGATGACATGATCAACCAAGTCATAAGATGATTACGTGGTTCTTATCATCTTATGAAACTTCCAACTATTCCCGACACTTTTTTCGTGAACATGGTGAAATGAGTATAACTGAGATATATATCAAAAAATATTTATAATTTTATTTTTTGTAAGAGATGTAGCAACGCAACGTTAAATTTGAACTTACTCAGTAAGGGACCTACAGTGACGATGGAATCCTGTCTTATGAAACTTCATCCCTGACATGTTGTGATAGAGAAGCAGGTAATATTGAGCAATATACACACACAGACAGGTGAATTATGGGTCGTTGTGTGACACTGTGTAACTGTCAGCTGGTCTGCCACACTAGCTTGTGGAGTGAATGGCAGCTGACTGACGGCCTGTGACACAACTCTAGACTGGGGTGGATTCCGTAAGAGGAAACATAAGAAGATCGGGAATTACTGAAGTCTGCCTAATCGGGTCTCTGTGCTACACTATCAGACAGATCTACAGTACACAGCTGCTGTAACAAGATGGGAGAGTGGGTTTAGTTCCTACATCATTGAGAACTTGTAAAGATGTGGAAGATAATTCATCAATGGGGATTCCGGGTTAGACTGGTCCGTAGTGACCTATGGTGGTCGTAGATGACCAGTTGGATCAGGTGGTCAATTTTTGGACTTCAATATGGAGACATTTATGGTCTGACTCAGTGACTTGGTTGATGATGTCATCGTACCCCGATGGTGTAGCTTGGTTACAATACATCACTGGATTGTCTGGTCCAGATGTGATTATTTACAGGCTGCCATCTAGACTAACATCTAGTCTCTGAAATGAACTATTTTACAGAAAAAAAAACAGTTAAATTATTTTATAAAATATAGTAAAAAGGAGCCTAGAGACTTTCATTTTCGGTAATCTAGACTTGCAAAATATTATAGACTTGATCCGTATTGGATGTATTTGTTTCAGGGTCTGTATGACAGACTAGCCCCCATCATATAGCTGGAGTACTGTGTTTGTGGCATTAATAAACAAGCAAACAAACAAGTGCTATACCACTCCTCCACTAAGACCCTGAGGTCTTAATATTGTAACACTGTTCATAATATCACTGGTTCATATTGTCTGGACTCAATTTACAGGCCGCTGTGACATAGCTGGAATATTGCTGTCTGTGCTGTGAAACAAACAAACAAACAAACAAACTGCAGCAGCTTCAGCCAGTTGTATATAGAGTAATCCAGTATTGAGCAACACGGCAGTTTTAGCTGGTGTGGGGAGAGACAGTCTGCCTCCTGTGTCTACAGTATTATACACAAGGCAATAGCATGTCTAGGGGTAACGAGAGAGGGGTGTATTCTTCACATTCCTGCTATTATTACAAGATTATCTCAGAGTATATAAAAGGGGGAGTTTCCCTCCTTAAAATGCTGACACAATGGTCAACTGAAGCTTTGTGAGATGCTACCAGGATAATGTGACATTGACAATATTGTTGTCGTCACCATGATGAGTTAGGTTGCTATGGCTAACATTCAGTTGTTTCAAGAGTGTATTAATAAAGAGTTTTCAAAAATTACAGTTATTATCATCATGACATAATCTGTTACAATATCTATTTTAGTTGTTATAACTGTTTTGGATATCTAGATGACAGTAATTGAATAACTTCCCTCTTCTTTGCTGTTTTAAACATATGAAGATGGGATTGACTTGAAATGTCCTATAAGAGACGTGGAGGACATTTCCACATCTGCCGCATCAGTGACAAAGATGATGTCCGATGCAATTCCCTATTTTGACTTGTACCATATGTACCCATGCATTTTCAGGTGAACAATTGACTTGCCTTTGTATGTGTTTGTGATGAGTGTTGTCAGTGGGCAGGATTTGCTTACCTTTTCACGAACACCTGGTATCATCACTAATTGATAGAGATTCATAAAAACTTGCTCATGATATAGTTGGAATCATACAATCATTTTTTTCCTATGGAAATGGAAAGGGTTTTGTCGCTTTTATTTATTATTATGGATTTCAAATTGTTTCTTCTTTCAATGTGATATTTGAGTCATCGCATTGAAAGAATGAAGAACTTAAGATCCACAAGTCAGTCTTCATTGATACGCCAGCTTGTAAATGTCACTTCACGATACACTTATAATATACAAAATGTTTTGACATAATGACCCAGTACAAGTAGTCTGTCATACAGACCCTGAAACAAATATATCCAATACAGCCCTTGCAAGTCTATAATGAATAGCAAGTCTAGATTACTGCAGAATCAGAAAATGAAGAGAGTCTCTGTGCTCCTTTTTATTATATTATTTTAAGATAATTTAACAACTTTTATTTTTGTAAGATATGTTCATTTCAGAGACTAGATGTTAGTCTACAGTAGGGCTCAGGATGGGTAACTTGGGTACTCAGGTCGGATGGGTACTCAGTAGGACCTGGGTACCCACAGGACTACCCGAACCCATGGTCAGTCACGTGATATATTGTTTAATGGCAAAACTTACCTAGAATGCTATGGTTACACTACAAGTCACTAATGTTTACATTTCTTTCTGACTATGCACCCATTCCTTCTGACTTTCATATGTTTGAATAAAGATATAACTTAAGCCAACTTCAGTGTATGCATGACCAGATCGTTTTATATGTATATCTAAACACATTTTGTCAAGGCTACGGTCAAACTATTCCCAATCATACAGTTTGTACCTATCTCTTGAGACCCACAGCGGGTACCAGGGTAGGATCGGGTAATAGCGGGTCAGATAGTGGGGTAGTAAATTTGGGCTTGTCCAAGCCCTAGTCTACAGTACAAGGTGAAAGTATTGTCGGAAATATAGCCATCTCGAAGTGTCATCATTGTCTGTTGGTAATGGACAGGGGATGGCGAGGGGTGACGGCTGGTCGGTTTCTGTTGACTCAGTCAACTCAGCAAAGAGATGGGCATTTGGAACACCAGGGTCTAACAGTGAAGGGGGTGAAACCCGATCCTGTGTACACTTGGAGGGGTGGGAGGGGTGGAAGGCCAATAAGGGGGTGCTTGTCTCCCTCCAGAAAGGCCAGGGGACTCGCCTTATTGAAGCAATCATACAAGAATGGGCTGACAATACAGTTTTGAAGAAGGGTTTTGGTAATAACAATGCCTGATGTTTTGAGGTTTTTGAAATAACACAAGCAACTGTTTGGAGATTTATGTACAACAATAAGATGTAATAGATATCTGTTTTGTATAAACGTTAAGATGTTGAAGTTTGGGATGGTGGCTGGTTTGAAGTTTTTATTAATATCAATACCAAATATTTGAAAATTACAAAATTACAATCTAAAGCATAAAAGGAAGGTGTGGTTATAACAAGATACATTTCGCTATAAAAAATAATTCAAAATATATTCCTTAATATTTTCATATGATGATAGTTAATCTAGTATGACAGATTAAATATAGTTGTATGACATTTGGTGTTCTTTAACTACTTTTGAGTAGTATATCTGTTTAAAGTTTGAAAATATAACAGACTTATCTCCATCCATATACAGTGTTATAAAATCAATAATATTTTGGAATCATTATGCATGGTAAGCTCTGTTTATAAATATATCTTTATTGTTGAAAATATTACTCATAAGCATCAAAGTAGACAATAAAATCAATTGTAAAATGGAAAATTAAAAAATAACCCTATCATATATGTTATAACCTTTTGAACAAAGGAATTAATCAAGAGGGACACGCTCCTACAACATGTTTCAGGTAAGGCAACGATATCAGGCATACAACAAATATGGTCGGAGGTTTGATGAGAAATTTTGAAAGATAAGGGACTTCTTTTTCAAGTTCTTGGCTTAGAGTTTATTGCCTTTGTGCGAGATCTGGTCATTAAACTTAACTGCCTTTATGATATCATAAATCCAAAACTGGAACAAAATTGTTCGATGAATTGTTAAGCCAGGATTCACTGCCAACCATGGCGAAGTCAAGCCAAGTACTATTCACATTTTTCGGCAATAAAAGCGAACAATGTTGGGGTGATGTGGGTGGTCAAACAATGGCCACGACCGAAAAGAGCTAAGAATTAAATCTTTGTCAACGTTAACATCTCGGAATGACTATTGCATCAAGCATTACTATGAATAATAAAGTCTTGTATTTTGGCTGGGGCCATTATTGTACAGCGTTTCTCAGGTCTGACAGGGCAAGTAATGTTGTATGGTCTTTGTGTTAAATTAGGTATTTTGAGGTATTATTCGTAATGTGCTTACTAAATTGAATTTGATATGAAAAATGGTGTCATGGAGGCTTAGTGGTTCAAAGAATAGAGCTTTATGTTGAAATGTTTTTTGTTGTAGTAAACTATGTTATATCACTGATTCTCTATTTAATATCTTGCACACTTCTGTATATGTTTTTGAATATCTACATATGATGTTGACCTCATTTTGATAAATGTCTTTGGATAACACAATAAAACTCCATGGTTTCACTACAAGTCACTAATGTTCACGTTTCTTTCTGACGTATTCATTTTTTTTTTCATTTTATAATGATAAAGCTTCAGTCAACTTGTGTATGCATGATCAGGCCGTATTATACATGTATCTAAATAGTCTTTGCCAGGGCTCCAGAAACACAATTCCCAAATGGACATTTTGTTCCCAACTCTTGAGAACTCCAGCAGGTAGCCGGGTAGGGTCGGGTAATAGGGGGTCACATACCCGGTAGTAAATCTGTACTCGTCCTAGCCCAACCCACCTATTCTTGATGGAAAGTTGGTATAAGAACACCGTTCCTCCTGATGGTCACAAGGACTGAGTCGCATCATGTGATGAAACGAAGCAGAGGAAGCCAAGGGCAGTCAGGTTACTACACCTAGGAACAGTTACCTAATACCGTATTCGACGTAATAAGCGCCCAGGGCGCTCTCAAAATTGAAAATTGAGGGCTCTTATTAGAATATAATTTTGGTGAGATTAAAAACGATTGTAAATTTTGTGGTTTATGCTGACAGCCTGAAATGATATGAAAGAAGAATCTGTGTGTATTATACACGATAGATATATTTTCGAGAATTAAATTGCCCATAATTAAGGGTGCATATAACAAACGAGTGCGTATTATACACGAATAAATAAGTCTTGAGTACATTGATCAATCGGAAAGGGTGCTTACTGGGATTGTTCACTAACCATTATATTAGCAAATAACGCCTTGGGCGCTTATTAGAGCGGGGAGCTTATTACGTCGAATACGGTACGTCATTACAAACCGATTTGGTTTCTTTTCTTCAATATGAGTATGCCATTTGTAATTAAACATGTTTGATGAAAAAATTTAATACAGGGTATGATTTTTATATTGGTTATTTAATATGGAAATAGCAAGTTATCAGTGCTTTATTTCCAGGTGTAAATATACTACTCAAAATATGTTAAACACCCACAATTGGAAGGCTGTGTGTTGCAATAATCACCAGCCATGACAGATTAACTATAGTTAAATGAACAAACTGGGCCTTCTTTAACTTCTTTTGAGTAGTATGTATGGCCTGAGTGTTTAATTTGGTACTTGAGGTGTGTTAACCATATTTTCTTTAGTAGGATAAATGATGCTCAGGGCTTAATAGTAAAAGGCTGAGTTAGTAATTAGGGGTGACTATTGGGGTTATTTTCGATAAAAGTTTTATAATCCTCAGCAAGACTCGGAGTTGAAACTTTTATCAACTTGTGTTAATATGTTTGATATCCAAAGGTAGACAGACATTTACCGTAGTCCTAGAAATAGGGTTATCTTATTAAAAAATGTATATCTACGAAATAAATCGAATAAAATGGAACCCAGAATACTCCTAATTCAAGGATCTGAGATAATATAGACTTGCCAAATCATTCTAGACTTGAGTTGGACTCCTTTTTAAACTTTTTCTCTAGGGTCTCGGAGACAGACTAATAAAAAAACACCCAGGTGAGATTCTCGATATATCTACATATTTTAACAAACTGATAGAGATTCTCCCTCCAAATTGCCTGTGACAGAAGTGTGTTGATAAATGCCAGCCTTGGTTATACTGAAACCTTGAATGGACAACATGTGGTTCAAGATACTTCTCCTCAGGTTTCCCCTATTGTCCTCCATCATGAAGAGATGGGATCCTTGAAGGGTTTCTATCTAGCTTTGAGCCGAGCTCTGTCACCTATATAACTATCATGTTCAACACTCCTGCCGAATCTCAACAATGGCTGCTGTGACCTCTTGACTTAGAACACATGGTGCTCGTTTCTTAAATCAGTTTGGATGATTTGAGAGCTTGACAAGGATTTTGAAATCATGTTAAAATTTAGGGATGAAATATTATTACCTGAATTTTTGATAATTTAACCTGGATGATAAGACTGGGTTTCTTGCTTGTAATGAAATAGTCAGAAGTTATAAGAGAAGAGACGATGGTGGAAGAAACAGGATGTTCATTTCATGGTGTTGTGTGTACAACTTCTCTCTCTCCACTCAATTTCATTCTCGGCTGAAAATGGACAATGGCTGCTTTTTTTGCTGCCGCCATTACCTCTACAGAAATACATTAACATGTAATTGAGTTGACACAAGATCACAAATGTTGAATAATTCTTGTCATCATTTGGTTTTTCTTTAGCTACAAAAACATAATTTTCACACATATAAAATAACAAGTCATATCGCACCTAGGTAAGCATTTCTTTTTTTCAGCTTGGTGTGCCTGGATGATGTAGGGAATAGTGGGGACTGTGCAGGTGTTGTGTGCAGTATTTGCTGAGGGTGGCCAAGTCACTGGCATTCACTTGTATTCTGTCTCTATAGGGGAGACATGTGTTTGCTCACATATTCTTATGAGTTTGTAATGCTGTCTTTATGATACCACTCGCTTGTAGTAGGTTGAGGAGGAGCGTGCGTGAAGAGGATAGTTGCATGTGGATGGGAGGTGGGGTCGGTGATGGGTGGAGTGAGTGAGTGACAAAGTTTCTTGATACCACAAACTAAATATAACAAAATGCCAGGCTTCCATCAGGTCCCAGAGACTGTGGAATCTGCAGGCCCTGACTAAACTCTTCAGGTCCTCATTTAAAAAACTGCAGCTTACTCGGTGAAACCCACAAGCACGGACATGTGTTGACAAACCTAGGATCATAATCAGGGCAAACCGGAATGCGAACCCACAATCATAGGTTTCTAGCGTGCCCAAGGGATGCAACTCTGCACAGCGAATCGCGGCGCCTTAGACGACTCGGCCACCCATGCCCCCACTTTACCTAGAAAGAACCCAAGAGAGACAGTCTCTCATACAACAGAGAGTACTTTGGAGGGGTAGCCTAGAGGTGAAAGGACGGCCTCCGTGGTCTAGTGGTAGAGCGTCCGCCCGGAGAGCCCAAGGTCCGGGGTTCGATCCCTGACTGCATCATAAAAGATGGTACTTGTTGTTACCCTGTCTGGCACTCGGCATTAAGGGGCTAAAACAAGGACTGGTCGGCTCGGAGTCAGTATACTGTGTCTGAGTGGGGTATTCATGTTAAACTGCGGCATGGTATCTCAGTGAGCTAGCACTATAAATCAGCATCAGTCTTGACTAGTACAAGCAGCCACACAAACACACACACGTACATGCACGTCGCTATATAAGTGCAATAATCTTGGACACGACGTTAAACCCCATTTCACCTCACCTAGTGGTGAAAGTGTTCGCCTCAATTCCCCACATGAGCTCTCATGTTGTTGAATCACATGTTAAACATATTGGATTCAAGTGATACTTCAATGTATTTCCCAAATTCAAAATCAACACTTTTATCAGATATTATGTACACAAACATGTTAGTGTTTTGCAATTACAAAAATCACAAGTATTTCAATAATCTTTGAAGTGCCTTCAACAAGCGACACCCTGAGGCAAGCCCACCGACATTTGAATCTCACTGTGAGAACTTCGATTAATATTTCGCGTTCGTGTTACGGAAAGTATGTTTACTGCCAAAACTGAAATAACATACGGCCTTAAGTAAATAGAATGCAAAGAAAAAAATATTAAAATTGTGTGAACAGCATATTGTTCCATTTCATAGCTAGATATTATTTCGTTCATTTTCTTGTTGAAATTTATAGTCTGTTTTTGTGAAACTTAGTAAACATTACACAAACGATATCATTTTCTCATAATACAGTATTGAGATGAAGGTTTTCTGAAAATAAATAGCCATTTTTGTTCATAATAGTAATAGTTAATACACATAGGTTTCACACAGGGCACCAATGTGCAGTTTTGTTGTGCGATTCAGTGTGTATGTCGCTGTTTTACAAAGGAGCGTATTGCAGAGACATGTGACAATCATATACAAGCTTAGCGTCCACACACGTCATTTACAGCCAGGTCTGATATACAGGCTGCTTTTGTAAGAAGCCGTGAAAAGACATTGCTGACTTAGCAAAAATACACTTGGATGAATGAGAAGCATTGTCAGTGTTTGGGATTGAGTGGGGGAAGGCGGGGGATGACGAATCCAGGTTACAAAGTTGAGCATGTTTAAAAATCATTCTTATAATTTTATGCAAGCAGATTTTGCATTTTGATTTGTGCTTGGCAGTTTTGGAGCAATCTGGCCTTGTTTTTCACGTTTTGAAAACCGGTACAGCCTCAGCTGATGAACTGATACATGGTCATGCAGGTGTATCGTGTATATTTTCATCATGTTTAATTCCCCATGCATCAATCATGACATACTTATATATGTTTTTGAAGACACAGTGCCATTGACAAACAATTTAAATAAATAATGATTTTATTTGAATGTGATTTGGGATGATTCTCTCATGATGTTTAATAATTCTATGAGGCGGTCGGGTAGCTTAGTGGTTAAAGCGTTCGCTCGTCACGCCGAAGACCTTGGTGTGAAGCCCATTTCTGGTGTCCCCCGCCATGATATTGCTGGAATATTGCTAAAAGCGGCGTAAAACCGTACTCACTCACTAATAATTCTAAGTAAATTAATGAGTAATGTCGCTATTGGTTACCTGATCATCCATTTTTTTGCACAATCAACAAACTGCCTAAGAAACTGGGAATATTTTAGACACTGTACATGAACAGTGAACACCATATTTCCTCCATTAGACGCCGAGTATCCAATACACACAGACCTCTAATTGACGATGGGTCGTACGCTCTGTCCATAAAATAGAAGCTGGAACTCTCATTGATGAAATTAATGAATGGCCATGATACAGAAAATATGTCTCTACACAAATTATGACAAGAAATACACATTTGGATTTCACAGTGTCAGTTTAAAAATAAATGGTTAAAAATGTCCCCAGAAATTGAGGGTAGAAGGTAAAAGAGGAATGGGTGCTAGGGGTGGGAGTGGGTGTAGCGGGAGGGTGCAGTGCTATTAAAGTTCATGCCACCTCTATCAGTCCGCTGCCTAGTCATAATAAATTGATCATAAGATGTTTATCCCTGCACGCCTCACTACCAAACACCCGCCTTACAGCATTTTATTGTTGCCAAGTGCCTGTTGATGAAGAAAAGCATTGTGTTCCCTTCTTTCTATAGTTGAACTACACTATATATGTAGTCTCGGGAAACACTCCTGCTTCACCTGAATCCCATCTGTTGACGGTTAGCGTACACAGATGCCTGGATCAGCTGTTACAAGAACAAATAAATAATAATAAAATGCCTGACATTTTTAATACTTTTAAATGTAAGCCTAATCATGTTTGTGGCCTGATCATATATTTGATTTATTTTTTCTCCCAAAAAACGGAGGGTAGGGGACTTTACGTTGGATAGTTATATTTCTCGGGGCTGTGCTCGGGATGGGGCTTGGGGGTGAATGAATGAAGTGATTGTTTATTTAGAAGTGTCACACATGGTTTACATAGAAGATACATACATATGCATGCACACACACAGAGTAAAATATGAACCTTCAAGGTCCGTTTTGGCAAAGGGGACTCTCTAAATACCATTGTACAAAAGATAATATAATGTAACTATTACATATCATTGCATGCATAAAAGCAATATAGGTACATATATGTCTACAATCACTTTGGAGCATACATATTCATCCCTCGAACACTGTAAATTCGCATTGTATGCATTCGCTATTGCATGCATTCGCTATCACCTGTTTTGTTCATATTACTATAGTTAATCGATCATGAAGTAATATGAAAGATCCTTAACTTTATTTGAGTCGTACACATGCTCACATTTACCCTGACTTGGGTGCATTCTTGCACACCCACACCCACACCCACACCCACACCCACACCCACACCCACAGCATCAGTCATTGTTATAAGGGCATGGGACAGGAAACAGGTCCTGTACAAGCAAGCTGTATGCCCTTACATAACCAACTGTTTTTTTACTGTTACAGTTTTCAATAACCCTTTTTCTTAGATCTTTGAACCATGAAGGAAAGATGCCTGAAGCGTTAAGGAATGCTTGAAACAAAGGGTATTTGTAGGTTAGGGCTGGTGATCTGGGGGCAGCAAGTGACCACCCATCCTTTGGGGCCTGTGTTGTGGCTGGGCGCAGATCAGATGACCACAGTGTGACCAGCCAACCAGAAAATGGGAGTTTAGGTATCCTTTTCCTAGCCCATTGTGGCAAGGATTTACTGAAAAGCTGTCAGTGTGTGCAAGCATACATGAACACAAGAATTATCAAATATCTAAGCAAGGAGATGTTTATCAAAAATATTTAGTTGCCCATTTTTGAAACATTTTTCTTTGATTTTGTTGCTGTAAGCAGGTAATATTCTCATGCATATTGCCACCCATGGTGAAAGAAAGTACACAAATTAAAAATAACCGCAAGTCTTCCAAACAAACATGAAATTAGAAAAAAAAGTACATTTACGTGACAACCGATTTATCAGATTCATCTGCAAATGTAACAGGACTAGAATTCATGCCTGCAAATCTCGGTGAATTCCTGGCATGCTGATATTAACCTGGTGGCCATCACTCACAGAAGGGTGGACATGGGGGGACACGGGGGCAGAGGTTAGTGTCAGTTGAACTCCAACCATGGGGAGATGGTCTCCCAGCGTTTTAGGATGAATTGTCACAAGGGATTGCCGCTTGTGTGCGGGATTATATGCCTTGTATTGTCCTGTGAGGATCCGCATCACATCGGCGGCCAACCGCTGTATGTATAGGTATTCCACCCTCCCATCGGTAATTATCATATCCAGGGTCTCCGTTCTCACTACCCACTTTCGCACAAGACTACCCGTTGTCGACACAGGCTGTGCCACCTCAGGGCTTTACTGTAAGCCCCGGAGCAGTTACTGAAGGTTTAGTGTGGGGAGTTAATGACTTTGACAACATTGAAACAACTGACCAGGGCTTGGCCTTGTTAATCAGGATATTCTCTGGCTGTGTAAACTTGGAGCTGACCTCACCATAGCTGGGATGATATGTGACCCTCTGATTCAGTGATAGCTTCTCCTCCCAAAGTGACGTCTGCTTCTGAAGGTGTCAATTGGATGCATCTTTTGTGGGATTTCTTCAGACATTTTCAGCTTTGTTACTTGACAGGTTTGCTGGGGCTGAAGTGGTCCATATTTGCTCTTTCACTGCCGCAGAACAAGTTTTCCTATTTTGCATTTGAGTGTGAACATATAGTACCTGCCATGACTATTTGAACATAGATTGAAGTGTTCAAAATAACTGGAATATGTAAGTGTTAGTACAGGCCGGTGATTCTCTTCTGCTCTGATCTCCCAACTAAGATCAATATTCAACAGTGGAATGTTTTTATGTATTTGATTCTGTTCAGTTGTGTGGTCGAAATTTGAATTCAGAGTATTCTGCACGTTAGCGTAAACAATTCAGAAGTAAGTTGATATTTTGTTAGGGAGATGGACGAATAGACATGCGTTACGGGTGCAGGATATTTCAAACACTCAGCATAGCAGATTGATTCAGAATAACATTACTGAAAGCTATCATCGCGCATAAAGAAACTTTATCTCAACTAGATTAACAAAAGCAGGATTTATTGAAAACAGATTTCAGTGCCTGTATACAGCATTAAATACGGACAGCTGTCAGTTTTCTAAAGATCTGTGTATACAGACGCCCCCTGTTTACACACTGTTTTTAATTTCACTTATCAAGCCAGTGTGTATATTCTCTGTGTAGGTGTGTCAGGTGGTCTGATTGTGAATCATTCATCATGTCGGGCGAAATGTGACCGTCTGCTTGTGCGTCTGCTTGTACACACGATCAGATCATCACTTAATTGGGTGGATCAGGAATTCAGATAGTAATGAAAGGTTGTGAGGGTGGAGAAAACAGGTCGTAGAGCAGGTCACAGGATCCGTGGACCCCCAGACACACAGACTTGTTCATATTGCTTCATTAATTCCCTTTGAACTGGGATGCCTGGAGGGACGTCGCGCTTAGCTGCTCCATGTTAACATTGCCTGTTGCTCAGTAGTTTGAAGAGGAGAGACAGAAGATGTAATCATTGGTGTTCACAACCAGAGCAGACGGCAACGAAACAAACGAGAACATGGCTGTGTTATACTGATGATATACTCCGTGGATTGAGAGAAGGCAGGTGATATAACTGTAAGCCGAGTGTTCTCGTTGCGATTAGTGATCCATCAAGCAGGCAAGCTCCACCTGAGTGAAACTAAGTTCATGTAAGCTTTACTCCAAGCCTGTTTGTTGCGAGAGTAGGTAGTGCGACTATAGGGGCAGTGAATTGATACCATGTGCCCAGTTTTCTTCACTCATTGTGGATATGAAATATGGATTTGCTGAGTGAATGTACTACAAAGTGACAGAGTGATCGTGTCAATCAAATTGTGGATATTCATTTACAAGTGTGTGAGCGTAACCTCGATATGAGATGGCTGCACAGGAGATAGACACACTGGATGAACAGGTACTGTTTGTTGGACTGTAGAGCTGTTTGTGAATGGTGGCCGTAGCTTTAATCATGGAGTATTTAATTCTGTGATATAGAAAGGGCAAGAGTTGAAGAATGATCAAGAAACACACTTCTGCGCCGTCTTTGGTGATGGTGGGGACATCACATCTCAGTATATCACGATTGTCATCTGGTCTCAGTTCAGAATTCAGTGATGTCGATTCTGTTTCAAGTGAGATTTCGGAACCTGCTATTTTCGACTCACAGTCGGAGTTCGTCAGCTACAGCGGCTCCGAAATATCCCCAGGATCTTTACGGAGATCAAGGGAGAAAAAAAAGAAACGTCCAGCACCCCAGCCTCCCGGACGATCCGTATCGATGAGAAACATTAGTTCACAGCGGCCGGCATTTGTTATAGTGAACCAAGCTTCTACAGATTCTGAGTCTGGATTTTCGTCACGGACAAATTCTAACTGTTTAGAGTCACCTGATAAAGAGGCGTTTTCGAACTCCCCACATGTGTCCCCACGTGAAAGGTCAAGATTGAGAGCCTTCAAAGATGCATTAAAATCCCCGCGGAATATTCGGAAAAATTCCAAGAAATACAAACCAGAGAAAGATGAAGTAGAAGCCAATGGATTTAAAGTAACAAAAAATGCTACAATCGAACCTCCGGAGTTCTCTGATCAAACATACGTTATAGAGCACCTTGAGTTTGAAGTTGATTCTGAGTTTGAGGTAAGTCTTCGACAGATATTTCTTTCATCAAATATTGCAACATTCCATATACAAAATATGTTGAGTGAGAATACAGCAGAATCATGTTAGAGGAATTGTGATCAGATCGTCTGTTTGATTAGCTGCTTGACCAGAAAGAAAAAATCTAAATAAATAAACAAAATGACAAATGTTTAGCTGTGACATTGGATGGAAATTCTTTCCATCAAAACATTAACATCACAAGAACAAATACATTTCAGTAACAATGACCTCCATTCTGTATCGGCATTGTATGTCATGATTTAAACACCCACGATGTCCAAACATAGCTTTAAGGTGACAGTCAATGGGGTATGAAGACGGTTATGAAACTCTATTGTGTTATTACTCCACGATTACTGTAATGTTTGATATGGTTCGTGGCAGCGAACCGTGAGTGTTTGATGAACATGACCGAGACAAAACTCAATATCAAGTCCTCGTATTTGATCTCACTTTCTTTGTAACAAATGGTCAGTGGACATTAGTTGGGGAAGGAACAGATGAATATTGTTCAGATTAGAAAAGACGATCTTGTTCGGTCTGTTGAAAATGCCATCATGGGTATTTGGTGTTTGAGGTTTCTTATGAATGAGCTGAGCTCATTTGTCCAATAGAGGATAGAAAGATTTACTTCAGTACCATGGTATGTAAATAGACAGGGTAAGTCGGGTTATAGGTCAGCAAAATACACCTTTCCGTATCACGTCTCCTAGCACGTTTCAAATACTTGCCTCAAATCATGTGACCTCCTTGGTCGTCTGCATACAAGATGAGAATTTGGTCGTGATGTTGGAGTAATCTTCTTCATGCGATTGTGATGTCCTGTCATGAGTTTCTGTCTACTTATATGTCTCTCCAATGTTAAGTATTCCCGAGACACATTGTCAGTTAATTGTATGCTGGGTAGGATGTAAGATTGTGTTACATGTCCCACTGTATGTGTATTTGTTGGACTACATTGCCCAAGATTTTTAACTTCATCATTTGAATGTGTAAGTATGAATATTCTCTCAATTGATATAACAAGTGATTTAACCCAAGTCTTACTTGAACACCAGACAAATATTGTCAACACAGTGATTTAACCCAAGTCTGACTTGAGGACAAGACAAATATTGTCAACACAGTGATTTAACCCAAGTCTGACTTGAGGACAAGACAAATATTGTCAACACAGTGATTTAACCCAAGTCTGACTTGAAAACAAGACAAATATTGTCAACACAGTGATTTAACCCAAGTCTGACTTGAGGACAAGACAAATATTGTCAACACAGTGATTTAACCCAAGTCTGACTTGAAGACAAGACAAATATTGTCAACACAGTGATTTAACCCAAGTCTGACTTGAGGACAAGACAAATATTGTCAACACAGTGATTTAACCCAAGTCTGACTTGAAAACAAGACAAATATTGTCAACCCAAGTCTGACTTGAAGACAAGACAAATATTGTCAACCCAAGTCTGACTTGAAGACAAGACAAATATTGTCATCACAGTGATTTAACCCAAGTCTGACTTGAAGACAAGACAAATATTGTCATCACAGTGATTTAACCCAAGTCTGACTTGAAGACAAGACAAATATTGTCAACCCAAGTCTGACTTGAAGACAAGACAAATATTGTCAACACACTGATTTAACCAAGTCTGACTTGAAGACAAGACAAATATTGTCAACACACTGATTTAACCCAAGTCTGACTTGAGGACAAGACAAATATTGTCAACACAGTGATTTAACCCAAGTCTGACTTGAGGACAAGACAAATATTGTCAACACAGTGATTTAACCCAAGTCTGACTTGAAAACAAGACAAATATTGTCAACACAGTGATTTAACCCAAGTCTGACTTGAGGACAAGACAAATATTGTCAACACAGTGATTTAACCCAAGTCTGACTTGAAGACAAGACAAATATTGTCAACACAGTGATTTAACCCAAGTCTGACTTGAGGACAAGACAAATATTGTCAACACAGTGATTTAACCCAAGTCTGACTTGAAAACAAGACAAATATTGTCAACCCAAGTCTGACTTGAAGACAAGACAAATATTGTCAACCCAAGTCTGACTTGAAGACAAGACAAATATTGTCATCACAGTGATTTAACCCAAGTCTGACTTGAAGACAAGACAAATATTGTCATCACAGTGATTTAACCCAAGTCTGACTTGAAGACAAGACAAATATTGTCAACCCAAGTCTGACTTGAAGACAAGACAAATATTGTCAACACACTGATTTAACCAAGTCTGACTTGAAGACAAGACAAATATTGTCAACACACTGATTTAACCCAAGTCTGACTTGAAGACAAGACAAATATTGTCATCACAGTGATTTAACCCAAGTCTGACTTGAAGACAAGACAAATATTGTCAACCCAAGTCTGACTTGAAGACAAGACAAATATTGTCAACACACTGATTTAACCAAGTCTGACTTGAAGACAAGACAAATATTGTCAACACAGTGATTTAACCCAAGTCTGACTTGAAGACAAGACAAATATTGTCATCACAGTGATTTAACCCAAGTCTGACTTGAAGACAAGACAAATATTGTCAACCCAAGTCTGACTTGAAGACAAGACAAATATTGTCAACACAGTGATTTAACCCAAGTCTGACTTGAAGACAAGACAAATATTGTCATCACAGTGATTTAACCCAAGTCTGACTTGAAGACAAGACAAATATTGTCAACCCAAGTCTGACTTGAAGACAAGACAAATATTGTCAACACACTGATTTAACCAAGTCTGATAAGATAAGAAGGGTTTAGATATGATGATAGAGTTCAAGAAATGGACCATTGGATTTAGAATTCCGAGTATTTTCACCTGTTGATGAGTTTCATACAGATTACATTCTATCTTTGTTCAGGTAATTGGTTTATTTTCATGCATTTTGAATTCAGCGTGTATTTCAGTGGCTTGTGAAATTGGTTATTTAAATGTCCATGGGTTCTGTAGCCAGCTGGAGTCAGTGACGGGTGGAATGGTGTGACAGATAGGTCTGTATTGTGGAACATTGAAATGAAAATATTCTATTTCTCATTTGGGGTTTCAATAATATCAATGCAGAGATTAGATGTTTTCTTTCTCTTTTCCATGGTACACTGTTGAAATTAACATTGAAGTGGGTTCATCTATTTCAAGCATGCCTGTGGATTGTTTCTTTCTTCTTGTGCTTATCAGCCAAAAGGAATAGGACAAACAACAAAACTTGGGTCCATCAGAATTTGTAATTTTATGATCCTGCATGAATCTTGCAATCATCACTGAGTCTTAACCCCCTCCTCGCTAATGACTGATTGGTAGCAGTTGGCTGTGGTTGTCCGACTGTCACCAGTGATATATAGAGTACAAGGAGGTGGTCTGTTACCTAGTCTTCATCACTCAGTCAAACCTCCTGCAATCATGTGCGTGTCCAGTTTCTCTGGTCACGTGGCAGATGGTCATAGCATTGTCTGTCGTGATCCTGCATGTCACCTGTCATTTCTGACATGCACTACCCTAGGTCTGAGTGTGTGATATATGTCCATGTCGCTGGAGCTGATGTTGCTGACATGGTCTGAGATTATCCACTGGTTCATCTTTGTAATAGCTGTGTGCCTACATGTCCCTGTTGTCCACATATTGTCACAGATTGTCGTTGGTTATCTCCCTAATTGTGTGGGCATCCCGCCCGGGGTTTCAAATGAGCCATTAAATATGGCATAAGAGAGAGGTCCAGGGCTTCCATCCACTAGTATTTCCTTCTGTTGGCTCATACTATTGATTGCTGGAGTTGGGCAAGATGTTATGGAAAATAGATTCTCCATTTGATAAAGAAAAATTTGCAAACAGTCTGTTTTTCATGAACTTGTAACAAATTCAGTTGCTTCGAAAACACAAAACAAATACTTGTTTCAGTCTTAGATGTTGACATAAATTCATTTCTGAACTGGTTGGGTGTCATGTATTGCCCACCCCAATTTGTGATATAAGAGATCATTACTTAGGCACATGAGTGTGGAGTTGGCCAAGGTACTAGAGTGTTTGCTTGTCACACATTAGACCCAGGTTGTATTTCAAACATGTGTACAATGTTCCAAGCCCATTCTAGGTGTCCCCAGCTATGAGTGAGTGAGTGAGTGAGTTGGGTTTAACGCCGCTTTTAACAGTATTACAGTTATATCATGGCGTGTCAGCTTAATGTGGGAGGAAAGCCCGAAGTGATGCAGGTCTCAGACGTTTACCACTTCGGTGAAACCCACGAGCACGGGTATGGTGCAGACAAACCTAGAAACATTATTGGGGCGAATCGGGATTCGAACCCACAATCATAGGATTCGGGCGCGTCAGAAGGGACGCAACTCTGCACAGCGAATCGCGCCGCCTTAGACGACTGGGCCACCCGTGCCCCCTCCCCAGCTATGACATCGCCAGACAGTTCCTAGCAGCATAAAGACCTGCTATCTAAACCACTTATGCATCTTTTTTTAAAGGGAGATCACTCTCAGATTAAAGTGGATGTTTGAAAAATATCCCATTGGGTCATTCAAATCAAGAAATTACTTTAAGTTTGTTTGTTCTGATGGACATATTGCTAGAAAACCCAGGGGAAGTTTTTGCTCTGTGAAATCATGTCCATAGTCATTTGAACAAGGTTTATTCCGTCCAACAACACCAACCTGCATCTTCAAAGCTACACTCAAAATGTGACAGACACATTAAAATTTAGATCTACACACAGTGCTGAATGTGTGCTTTGTGTTAGAGGATTGAAACAGAGCTGCAAGATTTGTATATGATGTTTACTACATGTGATGACCACATCAAACTCTCTGGTCCATTGTTTGCCTGGCAGCGACAGGAGCATGACATGATAGAACCTTTCTGTGTGCCTCGTGCACCATGTTAAACAATTGGAAGAGTCAACTGTCCTCGGCTTATGTCACGGAATATCATTTTTTCATGATCACATGGCTGATGCACACAGGTTTCTCTTGGAGAAGGTTAAGGTCTAGATTGTACAATGAGAGTCTGGCTAGCCTGCAACATCTGTGTTTTACACAATACCTACCATGGTTCCTGCATTTCTTTAGTCTCTGAGAAGGTAAGAATTTAATCCATGCAAGATGTTTGGTTATCTGTTGGTGTTGACAGATTTAGTTTTGTTTCGTTTTTAAGATTATGTAAGTGTATATTGAGGACATCATGATTTTGATCAGTTATGTGTATGTATTGAGGACATTGTATATTGAGGACATCGTGTTTTGGATAAATTATGTACATGTATTGAGGACATCATGTTTGGGATCAGTTATACAGTCATATGATATGTCTAAAATACTGCTGACATGACTTATTTTTAATCAGATTTACTTTAAATCTAGTTAAATTTAGTTTTAAATCCTTCACTCCATGGATCAGGTCTATACATGTTTAATGAGGACATTGTCTGTTGAATCAGTTATGTCGTAATATTGCTGAATGCGAGTTTATGTAACTAACTCACAGAAATAGTTATTTAAATGTGTATTGAGGACATGTTTGCATGGATACTTCTAAAGTGTTTGACATAAATTTCTACTGGTTGACACACAGTCACAACTTAATACAATATTACAATGTAGTGGTTTTCTCTGTGTTTCTATCTTCTTAATTCTCAATGCCATCCATCGTCCCATCCATCTCTCTCCCCATCTGTCCATCTGTCAGTGACAGCCTTCCTCACCATGGACGACCCACCTACATGTAATTACTGCTGTACCATGTTACACATGTCAACAACACAATGACTGGACACAATAACTGGACACAATGACACAGCCCAGTGGTCATGTTATCCAGACATTACCCCCACTCAGACCAAATGTAACCAGATCTCCCCACGACCATCTGGACATCCAATACAATGGCTTGAACACCACACATAAAGATAGGCTAGAAATACAAACACGTAACCTGCTTCCTGTAAAACTGACAAGCGTTACCTCAGAACAAACGATTGTAAACTTTCATCATTGTTCTGGTACCAGCCCTGATCATTCACAGCTATGTGGTATTATCCAAACTGGAGGTGGGCTTAGGAGTGTCTGTATCTGAGGGAAGAGTTGAAGCAACTTCCTTATTCAAGTGACTGAAAGCTTTTCATTGTGTAACAGGCTCTTTGGTGCAGTCTATTATTGAGTGTATGTTGTCACAGAGTCAAAAAGGAGATCATTTGTCCTTTAAGAAGGGAAAGAACTGAACTGACATCTGCCCTTTAGACCAAGAAGCCTATCCCGAATACTTGGTGAACTTGAATTCTGCCACCTCAGTTCCGTGTGCTTAATAATGCTGAAGTCAGATATGTAATAATGCTGAGTGTTACATGCTAAATAGTGCTGAAGTCAGATATATAATGCTGAGTGTTACATGCTAAATAATGCTGAAGTGAGATAGGTAATAATGCTGAGTGTAACATGCTAAATAATGCTGAAGTGAGATAGGTAATAATGCTTAGTGTTACATGCTAAATAATGCTAATTATTAACATTTGTTTGTTTGTTTGTTGTTTAAAGCCTCACTCAGCAATATTCCAGCTATATGAAGGCGGTCTGTAAAAAATCGAGTCTGGGCCATACAATCCAGTTATTGCCATCATGAATAATATCAGGCTGAATATCATATATGTTATGATGAATATTTTATGCTGAGTTATGCTGAATATCATAAACTGTGAATGACGTTTGCTATATCATACTGAGTGTTATAATTCTGATTATTCTGAGAGTTGCGTCCCTTGGGCACGCCAGAAACCTAGGATTGTGGGTTCGAATCCCGGTTCGCCCCGTTTATGTTTTCTAGATTTGTCAGCACCATACCCATGCTCGTGGGTTTAACCAAAGTGGTAAACGTCTGAGACCTGCATCACTCCGGCTTTCCTTCCACATTGATCTGACACGCCCTGATATAACTGTAATACTGTTAAAAACGGTGTTAAACCCAACTCACTCACTCACTCACTCACTCACACTGGTTTTACAGAAGTAGTAAATGTCAAAGACGTGCATCAGTTAAGCTGACATGCTGACTAATATAATCATAATACTCATTCACTTAAATACACTGAATATTCTGTGTCATAAGTGTCTTATATGACCCTGAAAGTTACAAAAATACCATGCTGCACTGTACTATATATAACAATGATGGCTATATGATATGTGATGGTAGGCATGAAATTTAATATGATATAAACTGTCAAAGCCAGAAAATAACCAGTCTTGATTATCTGACGAAACAGGTTCAATTTTGTGTAAAGGGAAAATAGCAGTAAAATATATATGAGTAGATCACTGAAAGTCAGTGATGACACCAGGTGTTCGCTAAAATCATGACATGTCCCAGATTTTCTTTTGATTTTTTTTTACAATTTGCTTTTAGTTCCAACACCATCCATCAGTGTCCAGTCATAAAGGCTCATCACTTCTGCCCCTTGACCACTGGTCATTTATATGAAAATAAGATTTTTTGTAATACCATAAACTTAAAAACAAGGGTCAACATGAAAGCACCCATTCCATCACATTAGACACAAATGACTGAACGATGCTTTGTTTCAGTTTATGTCGGTTTATGAGCAAAACTAACCTCTTTGTCCCTTTCAAAAGTGGGATTTTTTCAACATGTTTATATGACAGTTATCAGTCATCTGGTCTGATATGACAAATGAGCTGTCAGGATTGGTCAGTTTGGCCACTGGGCATAGCATTGAAGTGGCCACAGCAGGGTATACCTCCCCCTTTTTCTCCATACAAATTATCACCTGACCAAAGATTTCCTTGTTTGACTTAGGGTCATACACCCCTGGCTAGCCAGAATGTTTTTTTGTTGCTTTTGATTAAACCTATTGAAGCATGAATTTCCCACTATCCCGTGGCCTCCAGCCGCAACTCTTTCAATAGGGTAGGTAGATGAACTTTTCTATGCTGTACTTACATGTAAAGAAATAATTCAATACCCTTGTCAACTGAACGTAACACGGAGAAGCAGGCTTGAATGGCTATGGCAGAAACTTGGCAGTGTGATATGACAGTTCTTTTAACGGGGTAGTTGTGTGTTGGTAGAGCATTATATCACCATTGAAAGTGTCCCCGGGACTGGCCAGCTCTGGAACTATGAACGAAGATAATTTGCAATAACATGAGCAACAGTATTAATAATGGGGCTGGTTAAAGAGGGAGTGAGTTGGTAACAGTGATCTTGTTACCAAATTCGACGTTATAAACGCCCCGCTCTAATAAGTGCCCATGGCGATATTTGGTAATATATTGGCTAGTGAACAATCCCAATTAGCACCCCTTCCGATTGATCAATGTACACCAGACTTATTTATGCACTTGTGTGTTATATGCACCCTTCATTAAATTAAATTCTGGAAAAATATATCTGTCATGTATAATACGCACAGACTTTTCTTTTGTATCATTTAAGGCTGTCAGCATAAACCATGAAATTTACAATCTTTCAACTCAGTTTTTTTCACCAAAACTATATTCCAATAAGAGCCCCCTATTTCTAATTTTGAGAGCGCCCTGGGCGCTTATTACATCGAATATGGTATACAGCATGTCATCACAGGTGTGGGAGGAAAGCTCAAAGTGATGCAGGTCTTAGACGTTTACCGCTTTGATGAAACCAAACTTCATTATGTTTTTTTAACACTTCGTATTGAGGAAATTAACATCAAACCAACCACAACGACATTTTTCACTTTTTTAGTTTTTTTCTTATTGAACAAGAACTCAAATCTTGGAGATTAATCCTGGGCCGGTTAAGATGATTTGCAATATGTATCCTCATGTTTTTTGTTAAAACATAGTTTTTTTAAGAAATTTACCCCGGTATCTCAACACTCAAACCAATCCTGACAACTTTTGTAATAATTTTCATTATTTGCATATTGGCCAAATAAATTTTATAAGCAAACTGATCTGGTCCATATTGTTTGTATGTCTATATGACAAAGCAGTATTTTAAGATAAATATATGACGTATCTGGTGAATTATCCAGTTGACAATATGTTGCTTTATGATAACAGTTTCATTTTTGGATTAATGGCAGATGTTATCGTTGTTTATACATTGTCAACACCAGAGTTTATTGAAGATCTCATGTTCGATTGCATCTCATTACAGCATGGTTGTATTATGCTAATTTGGGAGATACGATCAGTATGCCACGTCTGTGTTGTGACATCAGTCACATGACTTGGTTTAGGTCTCCTTTCAGCACTAATAAATGCTTATTACTTTAACTGAAGCAATTATGGTATCACAACATTCTTGATAGGAATTAATGTTCTGATTATTGGAGTACAAATATTCTGTTGTTTGAAATCAATTTCTTTGAAGTTTGATAGCTTTTGTCAAATGTTAATAAGGATAGACAAAATGTTTTTTCAACCTGGGCAACTCTTAAATTTGCCAAAAAATGCAACTCTATATCCTCTTACACCTCTTACTTACATATAACCTACAAGTAACAAGAATTGCCATAGCTACAGATGAGCAGCGTATTTGCGTAAAATCCTTCCCCACCCCCTCTCCCTACCCCAAATATTCAAAACCTAATTACCGGTACTTTTGATTAACTTGCTTACAGAAACGCATGCATTAAATGAAATACTCAAATGTATAAAAACAGAATGCGTAAATACCCAATGAAGCTAATTTCCGAAACACAATTACGAGCTAATTTACTTTCCTAGTCAAGCCTATATATTTAGAACAGTTATATACATCCAAAACATTTTTTCATTTTTTTTAAATCTTAAAATGTTCACGAATATTGGGGAAAACCCAATAGAGTGATGAATAGATGAGTGAAAAAATATTGGTTACCCAATGAAAAATGTAATAACCCAATTAAAATAGAAACCCTAGAGTAAAAACTCAAAATGTTATCTAGAGTTCTGAATTGCAAAATAATTGATAACCTACCCACACTAAGTTTCCCATTCATCCTGCCTGTTTTTACACAACACTAAGATATGTTTACTGAATAATAGAACCAGCATGACATAAGCTTTCAGACACAACAATCCATTGTTACATGGCAGCTGAAATCGTTGACATATTTTCTTCACAAATTAGTTAATGTGGATTCAGTTACTCTGTGTTACCCTAGTCTCAGTCACGAGATGGTCATACAGTGATACCATCCAGTCATGTAATTGAGAGAGCTATCATCGATGTAACGCTCCGTATCATTATCAGTGATGTGATGTCGTGACTCACAGCTCTGACATCCCTGCATCAAACAATAACCTTCCTACCATCTGCGTCATAAATAATATATTGTCATGCATATAAAGCGTCATTTTAAGATTTTACAAAATTATTATAAATCGATTATTTTTAATTAGAATCCATTGCACAGAAAGGAATTCGAATCATTTAGCTCCAACCCATATATCTGACATTGATGACACTTGAACTTTGATTGGGTATTGTTTCTGAGCTAAGTTCATTCTATCTGCTACTGTGGTTATTCGCTATGGAGAATTATCAAATGCTCGTCGGGTTACTTTTGATTCAGATGGGACAGCGAAACACATCGAAACTGTTGTATAGGTAGGTTTAGTGTCTCATATCCCCAAAAATGAATTTACATATTTGTTGTGCTCTATACTTTTCAGACAGGTAGAACTATCTTTCAACTGACAGTTGTGTCAAAGGTAATCTGTTCAAAAAGAAGTGCTCAACTTGATAGGAATTCCTTTTATCTACAGAATGGGTATTTAGTAAAATCTTGACAACCTGACCTCAATTTCACATTACTTTTCTGTGCATAAACTTAAATTAATTTTGGAAAGATAAGACTTTGATAATACTAATTGAGATCTCGGTTCTGCAGTTTAAGTATTTTCCTATTGATAGTTCTTTAGTGTAGTCTTTGGAAAATTATATTTAATTATATATTAATTGTATTAAGAAAATTTCAGAATAATTTTAGTTTAAATTAAAAAAATTAATTTAAAAAATGGTAACCTTCAGCTAAAATATGCTAAAAAAACAGCATCATGGCTGTGTTTTGTTTGTTTTTCTTCCTCGTGACTGACACGATTTAAAACAATAGAGGAAATGGCATGGCGTGATAAAGTTGTCGTTATTATAAGCTTTGTCCTAAATAGACCATGATAGTGTTAAAGTAATAGGCTTGGGCCCTGTCTGGGGTTTGTCCTTCTCACGTCTATGGCACATAAAGTACAGATTGTCTTCTTAAATTACAAACATTCTTTTGATGTTGGATGTAACTGGTTGTAACTGACAATCGCTCCTCCTTAAAGAAAATCCAAGGAGAAACCTAAAGCTTCTGTTGCAGTGTTTCCTGTGCAGTTGGATACCTGTAACGAGGTTGAGACTGCAGTTGATACCTGTAACGAGGTGGATTGTCTTCAGCACAGGTGTCTCAGTGCAGGATGCTATCTTTAAGAATGAATGAAAGCGACAGAACTCTTTTCATAATCATACAAATATCTACTAAAATCATAAAATTTGTATAATTCTGTCTATATCATAAGCATGTGTAAGAATGACTATGAAATAGTGATGATACCAGCTGTATCCGAAAAGGTGATTTATATCCTGTCCCACCCGTAGTACCATCACAAACACATGCAAAGGAAAGGCAATTGAAAGAAACAGATCACTGATGCATCAAATATGGAAATATCCTCAACATGTCTACCATAGAATGTTTTGAAAGCTTTACTAAGGCCTTGAATATTGTACCCTTGATCATGGAAGAATCGTATGACGTTCTTTAAAATCTTTGTAGAAAGAGCACGCTCGACATGGACGATTGGTTTTAACATATTGAAAATATACTGATGGAATGAAAAATGGAATGGTTTAAATGGGACGATGGCATTTCACATCGACCCTGAAGAAATAGTTGTAATGCTGTAATGCTGTTATCTGGAATGTTCACTCTGTGTCTTAATAGTGCTCAGTGACTTGTGTGTGTATCATCTTGCTCCAATGACATGGATCGATGCTCATGCTTTCAGTCACTGGTTTGTTTGGTCCAGATTTGATTTATATGCATACAGCCATTGGAGTGCAGGTAGTTGATGTAGTCGTCTCAGGTGCTGCAATTTGCTGTGCAGAGTTGCATCCCTTTTTTGTTCCAGGATCCACTGATCTTGCTTTTGAATACCAGATGGTCCCTTTGGACATGATAAAAAATGAAAAATAAGAATTTCTCGAATTTCTGATTATTCTTGGTCTCTCAATGCCATACCTCTTCTCGTGGTTATACCAAAGTGGTAAACGTCCATGACCTGTATCAAACTGTTTTTCTAACATATTAAGCTGACATGCCATTAAGTACTGTTCAAACTGACTCACTACACACATATATGATTGATATGTGTATGGTGATTATTTTCAAAAGATTAACAAAAAGAATACTGATAAGATATCTCATTCTTATTCCTACAAACAATATATGTCTTGTTGACATTGTCTTGGTATAACATGTCTGTCAGGTGTACAAGACATTTATGTTTGATATGCTGAAATTTATATGACATATTCCTTTAAGAACTATTTGCATATCTGTCCTTGCTGGGAAAGAAGAATGAAACATGCAAATGAATCTAGGGATGATGTGGAAAGGGGAGTGTGACAGGCATTTAGTATTGGCAGAGCAGGAAGACTATACCAGGATTGGTGACAACTTCCTTATAATAACCCAGTGCTTTTTTTGGCCCTATCTGTAGGTGAGACATGATGTCAGGATGTTGGACAAAAATACCTTCTATATGATCAGAGACCGCCTCTGTGGTCTAGTGGTAGAGCGGAAGGTCCGGGGTTTCGATCCCCGGCCGCGTCATACCAAAAGACGTTAAGATGGTACTTGTTGTTACCCTGTCTGGCGCTCGGCTTTAAGGGGCTAAAACAAGGACTGGTCGGCTCGGAGTCAGTATACTGTGTCTGAGTGGAGTATTCATGTTAAACTGCGGCATGGTATGTCAGTGAGCTAGTACTATAAATCGGCATCAGTCCGGACTAGTACAAGCAGCAACACAAACACACACATGTACATGCACGTCGCTATATAAGTGCAATAATCTTGGACGCAATGTTAAACCCCATTTCACCTCACCTCTATATGATCAGAGTTATCACAGTAAATACAGGTATCTCATTTTTACCTTATTTGAACTTAACTGGGGAGCTAGGGGTGGGAGTGTATGTTGAGGGGGTGGGGGCAATCCTAGAGCTATCAGTCTGCTTCCTAGGGCATAATGAATTAATCAGATTTTCATCCCTGCTTGTCTTACTATCAAACACCCCCACGCCATTTTATTGTAACCAAGAACCTACAGACAAAATATCAAAAGCTGTGCTCCCTTCTTTCTGTATGTAATACATCAAATATGATGCGTTTACCAGTTTGTTAAAACAAATTAATTTTTGATAAATGCCGACCCACGCATAAAGAAGCTATAATAATTAATTTATTGTGGATTTTAGAAAATATACATGGTCATTTTGATAATATCTGGGTTATGAAATAAATTATGGTATGAATCATATTGACCAGAGTAGACACAATGAATTAATTTGAACTGGTTCACAAGTTATTTCAGAGTAATAAATCATTTTTAAAAATTATATTAACCATCCTCTTTTTGGAAACCTCTTGTAGTTAGAGATTGCTACTAGTCTCAGACAAGCAGACGAGTGGTCATGTCAAATATTGTCAAATAAATATTGTAGTAAATGTCTATTTCTAAAGTTAGTTTCTAACTCTCTTTGATGTTCATTCACATGATATCAGCAGGATATACATGTATCTGCATGACCACTGACCCCGGCTCGAGTCCTAATCGTGTTGTCAATATTTTATTTTTTAGATAAAACTAGTGGTAGGTGAGTGCCTTGGCTGCTCCCCTCTCTCAGATGTTATCAGACACTTGTGACAACATGTTGATACCCGGAGACAATCTCCACCCAGGAGGTTCATCGACCCCTCTTTTCTCTTCAATCTTTACAATTTTACTTTCTTAGCCCTCTCAAATACCTTTACAATTTTGTTGGTGGGCTTGCCTCCACTTCATACCCTGATTATGACCTGTCAATTTCACATCAGTCAGACCACCAGTTAGCAAGATTGAAACTTGGGTGATGATCGTTATTATATTTTGTACTGGTTTTATACTGATTCAAGATGGCTGCCATTATGACATCTTTCACAAATACATTGATATTACTGTTCTTGGTTTTATTCCATCTCTTGGACCCCTGGTTAGCCATGAGAAAACTTGTGTGATGATAGTTAAATACATTATTCCTTATGCCTATTTTGAACTTATTCAAGATGGCCGCCATAATGCCATATTCAAAAATTCAACTGATAGTGTATGAAGTTTATTGTCTTGGTATTAAATCTATTGCTGACATTTTGTTCAGGCTGTCTTACTTTTTGTTTATGACAGCAATCTGAATATGAATATTCCTAAGACCTTTGGATTTTAGTTTAGTTCACAGATGTTTTTAGTAATTGTTTCAGGTTAGCAGTGAGTTGTTGATGATTCAAACAATTCCATGAAATTTCATTATTGATAATAATATTTGCCTGTTATGAGACCAACTTTTTTATGAATATTTCACCAGCCAAAACCTAATATATACTACTCAAAAGCAGTCAGAGAACATCCGGTTCTTTCACATGAAATAAATGGAGTGTTCTTTAACTTCGTTTGAGTAGCGTATTTCATAGATACCTTTTAACCTTGAGAAATATTTTGTTGATAATATCAAAATTGTTTATTGTGCCCTCTTGAATTCCTGAAATCTTAATAATTTTGGAAATGTTTATATATCAAGTTTTATTATTCCTGATATTTAGATCTGATAAAGTTGTGTAAGTAAACTACATTGTCATTGGACGTTTAAAGAATCATATTTCTTTCCTGTTACTTGATCAGTGTGCCATCAGCACTTCCATCACAACACTATCATCCTCCCATTCATCGCCATCTCGTCACATTATCATTGGTGGCTCATTGTTATTGTCAGGTAACGTTTGAATGACAACTAGTTCCATTTTGAAAAGATGTCAGGACAACAGCCTCTAGGACATCACTCTAGAAATACTTGAAAGATGTGTGACTCTTATCCATTTTCTGTGTTGTATTTATCACAATACAGAACTATTCGTAGAAAAAACGTTTGAAGGACAACTGTTTCTCCTTATGATAGTGTTTGAATGAAAACTAGTTCTAATGTAATTATCTGCTAGTAGCAGCTGATAATATTTGAATGAAAACTAGCTCCAGTGTAATTATCAGATAATATATGAATGGCAACTTGTGCCAGTGCCTTTGTAAGGCACCCTGAAATGTCAGCAGGTAGTAAAATCATTGTGATCAAACTACGCAGTGAACTCTGGTTAAGAATGAGAAGGAGTGGTTAGGAATGTACAACGCTGACCTACAGTGGGATGGCTTAGCTGTAACCACATCCTTTGTGTTTCAAATGCATGAAATACCTGCATGCAGACTTGTCACACATAAACACACATAGTAGTAACACCTTAGGATTCCATGCAGCATTAACTGCACTGATATTACTCTATTTGTTCTAAATGTCTCCTAAATATGTACACTTGAGGTAAGAGAATGAGTCTTCAGAATCTGTATCTTGTGAAACACTCATTCCAGGTGATAGTTTATTGGGTAATGTCATTGATTTATAACTCTGAAGACATTGCAGAAACCAACCTGCTGACCTCTATTGTTCATCAGCTGTTAGGTGTTGTTGATGGAAGAGGTGTTGCAAATATAAAATATTTTTAAGAACTTACAATTTTATAGCAGAGGTTATATCATTACTGATGGCTGGGAAGTATCTTTGGAATTTCTCATTGATAGATGTAATTTTATATTTTGCTGATACGCTAGAATATACATGTTCTTTTTTATTTGTGAGAAGCAGTTTGTAGGAAAGCGACACAACATAATTTCGGTTTGTACAAAGATTTAAGAAGGCGTCTGTTTATGATGACCGAACATTAAAATGATAGGTTTCTACAAGTATTTTTACACATTTTTGGTCTAATTGGGGGGCGGTGGGGTAGCCCAGTGGTTAAAGTGGTCGCTCGTCACGGCCGAAGTCCTGGGTTCAATTCCCCGCATGGGTACAATGTTTGAAACCCATTTCTGATGTCATCTATCGTGATAATGCTGGAATATTGCTAAAAGCAGCACCCACTCACACACTCAAAATAGCTGTGGGAATGGAAAAGAAAAACTTATGATACAAAAAGTACAAAAGTTAGGTTCAGAAAGTACAGATTATCTGTCTGTCTTGGGTATATATTGCAGTCCTGCCTAGGCTCTATCTAAATTTATAACATGTATATACAAGGGGTATGTCATTTCTATTTCCTCATAACCCATTACTTAATCTCCTAGTAATATATGAATGTTGAACCTTATATCAGATAACCTGTTTAGAATGTAACACGGGTTATTTTTACAGAAATGAAGCTGTAATGGAGAAATCAAGAGAATGTGTTGAATCCTTCAGGACTCGTTAATTCTACTCCCGGAATCAACAGATTTAAGTGATTTGTCCGACTTTGACCATGTTAAGGTTGATTTATGATTTCCATATAATTTTTTATATACCGTGTTCGACGTAATAAGCGCCCACTGCGATATTTGCTAATATATTGGCTATGGAACAATCCCAATAAGCACCCTTCGCGTGTTATATGCACCTTTAATTAAGGGAAATTAAATTCTGGAAAAATATATCTGGCGTGTCTAATACGCACAGACTTTTCTTTTGTTTTATTTCAGGCTGTCAGCCTAAACCACAAATTTACGATCTTTCAACTCTTTCACCAAAATTATATTCTAATAAGAGCCCCCTCTTTCTAATTTTGAGAGCACCCTGGGCGCTTTTTACGTCGAATACGGTAGATCTATATTTGTGAAAATTTTACTGGTTAAAACACATCTACAGAACGCCAGTGAATTCCTGGCTCAGAATCAACTGCAACAGTAATAGTGATATGTCGTTATAGTGGTATAAGAACAGGAAAATCAGTAGTGATGAAATATTGTGAAATTCAGAAGGAACAAAGTGCTCGTACCACCCAGACAAATAAGTAATGTGTTGTTAAACTGAGATAAAATTTGATGTTTGATCTGTTGATATTGAGTCCACAGGTACAAAATAAACGTTCTTTTAATGCCCAATAATTGTTGTGTTTTGCTATGTAGGAAAAAGGATATATTGACAGAATAAAAAAATAAAATGTTTTCCTTCAAATAATTGTTCTGTTTGTTAGCTGGACCTACCTCGTACCCCTGCATCCCTGCAGGGCGGAGTGTTTATGTCGCATCACCTACCTGCAATTACCTGTAATCATCTGTACTTACCTGTTGTATTTCTTACAGTCACCTACTTATTGGCACCTGAGGCTATATGCCTGGATAGGGGCAGGAAAACTGTATGTGCAGATGTTTCATTTCAAATGTCTTAATTGATAATAATCTCTTTGATCTTACTTTTCTGATAAAAACAAGTCAAGGGATGTTTACAGCGGATGAAAAACAGCCACGACATAAAAATCATGCAACGGAAATACCTAACACTGTTTCCTGGGGGGCAGCGTCTCCATTGCTTGACAATTGAAAATTGGGGATGGGAGATTTGATTAAGATAATCCGGAATATGTCGTAAGTTGGTGATAAGATCTGTTGATGACTTCCGTTTGTTGGAACTCTTTGATGATGGAGGTGTAGATGCAACACAAGAGGTCACTCATCGGTGGGTCAATATTAATTATATTGGGGATCGTGAGATGGACATGAGTGTAGGCGGTATGTTACCCGGGGATGAATGAACGTTCGCCCACAGTTGTTGGTGGTGTATTCAACAGAGGAGGGTGGTGATGGACCGGGGGCTTATGTGGGATAGTACCTTGTACATCACAAATCAAATAGGGGATGGTACCTGAAATAATGAGCTAACATTAAGGATGACCTTTTGGTTACCTGACCTTTTGTTTACTTGACCTTTTGTTTACTTGATCTTTTCTTTACTTGACCTGTTCATCCAAATCAATGTATCTTGTCACATTTTTTAGAAAAATTGTTTTTGACAATTTAATATATCACACAGATATACCCCTGGAAATACAAATCTCACTATCAAATACATAGACCAAACATGGTTGACCATTTTGAATGAGTTTGGTTTAACATTGCTTTGTACTTTATTTTGATTATATCACAGCAAGGAAGGAAACGTAAAGGAACGTGGGCCTTAGACGTTTACCACTTTGGCAAAACACATGACCACGGTTTGGTGCAGTCAAACCTCGAAACATAATGATACAAATCAGGGATTTGAACCCAGGGTCATAGGTTTCGGGACGACAAAGGGATACAACTGTGAAAAGTGAATTGCACCTTTGATGACCTCTCACCTGTGCACCTCTGACCATTTTTAATCGTAATGACAAGTTAGAAACAGTCTGAGACCATAAGAACATGATATGTCTGCCAATAAACATTAAAAGTGTTGTTTTTAGATAAAACGTGACATGTACTTTAAACATGTTACTTATAATAGCTGATATGTGCTATGTGAAGGTAACTGGTGATTTAGATGATATGTCTGTACGTGAATCAGAAATAATCACACATAATCACAGATAATGATTACATGGTGATAATACCCCTCCCACAGTAGCAGCTTAGCCCAGATGCTGTGAGAGTTATAAAGGAGATATTTCATTGTGTGAGTCACAGATTATGAAGTATCTGTTCTGTTGACAGGTAGCATCAGTAATTTCCCACAGATACCCAACTGTTCATTGTACATCAAAGACTAGGATATCTTATTTCAAGATTACATAAAATGATTTGATACTTTTTGGCAATAATATTGCACTGAATGGGTAGCCTTGATGCTAACGTATCCACTCATCATACAGTAGATCCGGGTTTGATTCACGACATGGGTACAATGTGTGAAGACCATTTCTTGTGTCCCCCAGCTGTGATATTGCTTGAATATTGCACAGCGTAAAACCATACTCACTTGCGCTAAATGATAGGAATTATTGAAACGTAATTTAAATTTTCTTTTTTGAAGGTCCCACAATCAAATGTGAGATCTGACATTCTACTAAACTGAAATTCTCAAGTAGAAGAAGTTGGCTAATTTTTCCTGTTGTGAGAGATGTGTTGATTAAAAATGATGATTAAAGTGAACCTTGTGCCAGCCGAGGACGATAGGTAGGTGTAGGATTCTGGTTAAGAATAGGTCCCCAGCAACCTATGCTGGTCGGAGGAGGCTACCCAATAGATCAGGTGGTCAAACTTGGTGACTTCATTGATAGCATGGCATCATACCCTGACGGCGTGGATTGTTGTTCATAATATCAATCACTGGTTTAGACGCAATTATATACAGGACGGAATCATATTGCTGGAATATTGCTGTGTGGCGTTAAACAACAGACACGACGGCGTGGATTGTTGTTCATAATATCAATCACTGGTTTAGACGCAATTATATACAGGACGGAATCATATCGCTGGAATATTGCTGTGTGGCGTTAAACAACAGACACGACAGCGTGGATTGTTGTTCATAATATCAATCACTGGTTTGGACGCAATTATATACAGGACGGAATCATATTGCTGGAATATTGCTGTGTAGCGTTAAACAACAGACACGACGGCGTGGATTGTTGTTCATAATATCAATCACTGGTTTAGACGCAATTATATACAGGACGGAATCATATTGGTGGAATATTGCTGTGTGGCGTTAAACAACAGACAAACAATGGCATGGATTGTTGTTTACAATATCAATCACTGGATTGTCTGGTTTAGACGCAATTATATACAGGATGGAATCATATCGCTGGAATATTGCTGTGTGGCGTTAAACAACAGACAAACGTACCTACAAACAAACATGTGTATTGCCATTCAATTATGTTTAATTGTCATCTGGACTTATAAGTGATCATGGTAGAAGGGGGAACTGTCTTGGCAGAAATTGATTCAGCAGAGGCCATACACAAATATTCGTGATTTACAAAAAAAGCGGCAGTGGCAAATTTAACAAAAGAGTTTGTGTCAAAAAGTCGTAAAAACTTTTGGTGTCAGAAGTAAAAAACTGATGATTGAGTGTCCGACAAGAAGAGATGGATTGGACCTGTCACCACGGTAGCCAGAGTTTGGTGTCAAAAGGTGAAAGGTTTAAAAAGATGGAGGAAAGATTTGATAAAATGTGTTCGAGACCTTGGTTATTTTTAAATTCCGTCGGTTGTTACAAAGCATAAGTGGTCCAGATGAGAATTTTGTTTAAACTCTACCACCTTGCCCTGGATTTTGTATACAACACAGCCAAGCCACACAGTCTATATTTGAAATGAATCAATTAGGCATTGCACTAGACTAAATTGTATATCTCAAGAATAGACATTATACACGTCAGAGAGCTGTACTTATGTGTGGGTGTCCATTCAAACTCCAGTGGGTTAACTTTGTCCAAAATAAATGTTTATGTTCTGTTCTAAGCAGTTTTGAACTGTCATCGTTTGTACGAGCAGAATTTAACTGAGTTAAACCTGGAATTAATTCCATTTTGTGTAGATAGACGCATGGATGGATGGATGAATTATTGATAGACAGATGGATGGATTGATAGTTACATGGGTGGATGCATGGATGGTTACTTGGTTGGATGGAAATCTGAATGGATACAGATGGATGACAGATGAATTGATAAACATGAATGAGTAGACAGGAATGGATAATTTGACATAGGAATGGATGGATGCGAAGATGCTGATGGATTGGGAGCATGAATAGCAAGATGGATGGATAAATAAGTGAATGAATGACTAGATGGATGGATAAATAAGAATGTATGGCTAGATGGATGGGTAAAAGGCCAATGAATGGCTAGATAGAGGATAAATAGGAAAATGAATGGCTAGATTGAGGATAAATAGGCAAATAAATGGCTGATGGATAGATAAATAGGTGAATGGCTAGGGTAGATAAATAGGCAAATGAATGGCTAGATAGGGGATACATAGGAAAATGAATGGCTAGATAGAGGATAAAAAGGAAAATGAATGGCTAGATAGATGGATTAATAGGAAAATGGCTAGATAATTGGATGAAGAAAGATAAATGGGTGGATAGAAAGATGGATAAATGAACAAAAGCAATGGGATCATTTCAGGTGATACTTTTCATATTTCTCTCAATCTTTCTCAAAGTTTCCATGTGGCAACAAATGACTCAAGTCCTTCAGAGGCAGGATGTTTTTGCCCCCCTACAAAGGAGACACTAGGACTACGCCATGCGGGAAGTGTTATATATGTGCTAGACGGACAGGAACAAATACATGACAAGGACTACAAGTGACAATGCCTGGGTGTGGCAGTGAGGTGTGAGTAGCATTGACTGAGACAGTAAGAGCAGTCTATGAGTTACCACACCCACACACCTTCTCACACACACCTCATACATTCACCTTCTCACACACCTTCTCACACCTCACACTCTCAAACCTCACACACCTTCTCACACACTCACACCTTCTCACACTCTCAAACCTCACACACCTTCTCACACACTCACCTTCTCACACTCTCAGACCTCACACACCTTCTCACACACTCACACCTCACACTCTCAAACCTCACACACCCACCATCTCACACCCACACACCTTCTCACACACACCTCATACATTCACACTCTCACACACCTTCTCACACACTCACACTCTCAAACGTCACACACCTTCCCACACTCTCAACCCTCACACACCTTCTCACACACTCACACCTTCTCACACACTCACACCTTCTCACACTCTCAAACCTCACACACACTCTCACACACTCACACCTTCTCACACACACCTCATACATTCACACTCACACACCTTCTCACACACTCACACTCTCAAACCTCACACATCTTCTCACACACTCACACCTTCTCACACACTCACACCTTCTCACGCTCTCAAACCTCACACACCTCATACACTCACACCTTCTCGCACTCTCAAACCTCACACACACCTTTTCACACACTCACATCTCCCACACTCACCCACCTTCTCACATTTCCCACACATCACATTCCTTCAACCATACCAGATTGGGCTAGCAAACAGTAGTCCTATAACGTAATAGATACACATTGGAATGGAGGTACTTGTAGCAATGAGTGACCGTGATTCCAGTGACTCCACATAGGTGATACACGAGGTACAAGATGGATTCAGTTACCGACCAATGAGACAGTAGGGGAGATTTATCTCCCTGTGATGTTTGTTTTATTCAAGGTTTGACTGAACCAGGGCAAGAGGGGTATTTAACGTGATGGAACATGTTATGTGACTGGAGGTGGGGTATACGGTCGTGTATCACACATTCCACAACGACAAGGAAGTCCTGATCTTGTCACAACAACCTCACTTTAACAGGACGTATGTTTGTATTTGTTACAGGACTTGTTTTAATGGCTCATAATTTCTCTTGACATATACTGAAAAGGGTAAAAAGGGAACGTCAATACATGGAAGCGTTTGTTTGGTGTGTGATGTTATATGTATGACAAATGACAAAATATTGTGATCATGTTACTCCAGGTGTATCATAAGGTATGGGAGTTACAGTCATCTTAGCACTAAGATCACTTCCCTTCACACGCATGTTTTACTCAATGTTATAGAACACAGCGGAACACATTTGATCCCTTACTTTTTTTCATCAGTATGGTTTTCAAAAAGCATTACAAGTTCTCTAGTGATTTTTTTTTTTCAAACATTTAGCACACACTTGCAAACACTGATGGACTTGGCATTCATGGAGCCTGGTGGGTAAGCGTTCACTCATCACGCCGAAGGTCCGGGTTCAATTCCCACATGGGTACAATGTCAATTCCATGGTTTCTCCACTGATATTGTTGGAATGTTGGTAAAAGCAGTGTAAAACCCGACTCACTCACCCTATGCATGACACCCGTGAAGATCCAGGGTAGAATAGGTCTTCAGCATCCCATGCTTGCCGTAAAAGGCGACTATGCTTGTCGTAAAAGGCAACTAACAGGATCAGGTGGTCAGGCTCGCTGACTTGGTTGAAGCATGTCATCAATCCCAATTGCATGGATCAATGCTCATGATATCAATCACTTGATTGTCTAGTCCTGATTTGATTATTTACAGACCACCGTCATATAGATGGAATATTGCTGAGTGCGGCGTTAAACAACAAACCAACCAACCAGCCCTCTGTATGATAACCTGTATAAATCATCTTGAATGTTCAGCTCCCAAAAGGACAAATTATCAAGTACATGTATCAAAGCCTTACCCATAGAGTGCACACTAACAAAATATTTTGTATGGCTTAGCGGCATAGTGAGGCTCACTGAATGCCATTGCGATGAGTTGTATATACCACAGTGTGGCTGTAGTCAGGCGGTGGGTCGGTCTATATGTTTACTTATTTATACAGGCTTTAATTAGTTGTGGTAGCGGGTGGCCTTCACCTTGCCTCCCGAACATCGGTAGTTGTGTTGACATAACATACCCGTGTTTAGCAGGTTGCTTGTTCCCTGTCTCTAACAACAACGTAAGTGACCTGGAGACATTTTAATCAATGTAAATGTGCTGATAAAAAAACATATATTAAAGTTTTGTTGAACTTTGAAGTGAATATATTGCTTTACAGTTTGGGTGGGACGGGTAGCTCGGGTACTCGGGTACTCGGGGCGGGTGGATCCTGAGTAGGACCCGGGTACCCAAAGGACTACCCGGACCCGTGTGATATATTGTTCAATGACAATAACAATAAAACTCCATGGTTACACCAAATGTTTGCTTTTGTTTCTGACAAGGCACACATTCATTATGACTTCTAAATGTTTGGGTAAAGATAAATCCTCAGTCAACTTCAGTGTATGCATAATCAGATCATTTTATATAGTTTTTGCCAAGGGGCTCCAGTAAAACAATTCCCAAACTGACATTTTGTCCCCGACTCTTGAGACCAACAGGGGTACCAATTAGGGTCGAGTAAAGGGGGCGAGGTACCAGGGTAGTAAATTTACTCTTATGCTTCTAAATCCATTGTTCTTTGTGCCTGAATATTTTTATTAACCCACAATTTAATTTAATCTGCTTGTTAGTTCAAACCTTGATAGTTGGGTGTAAGAGGCATGTAATAGCGTATTATGATACAGAACTCCCGATAAATGTTTGTTTGTTTGTTTGTTTGTTTGTTGTTTAATGCCACACTCAGCAATATTCCACCTGTATGATGGCGGTCTGTAAATAATCGTGTCTGGACAAGACAGTCCAGTGATTGACATCACAAGGATCAATCCACGCAATTGGGATCGATGACATGCATCAACCAATTCAGCAAGCCTGACCACCCGATACTGTTAGTTGCCCCTTACGACAAGCATAGTCACCTTTTACAGCAAGCATGGGTTGGTGAATACCTATTCTACCCCGGATCTTCCCTGAAACCTGTAATGTTATCCAAACAATACATGGTATCACCCCAATTTGTAATGACCCCCCAAAAAGTGATTTATTATATAATAACAACAAAAATAGCAAGGGTTAAACCTGACCTGGCTCCAAACGTTGTATGCTATTCTTGGTATTATACTCGGAATGACACCAATGTCAGGGAATAAAAAAATATATAGGTTAGTGTATCGTGTGTCTTGCACAGCTGTGGCAATACAAATCATTTATCACCCCTGTTTTTCACCACCACAAAAATGTAATAAAGTCAACAATCACAGCGATGGATTCAGTAATGCATTCAATCAGGCACAAATATTTTATGAACTCCAGTGTTGGTATCGGGTTCTTCCAACGTACTGATCAGTTCAACATGAATAAGAAGCACGTATTTTGTCAGTTCAGTTTCTCATTTTATTACATTCTCGTAAGCATTTCCCACTTTTATGGGAAACTCTATTTCTCTATTCTTCAGCTCCTGTAAGCAGTGTTGATTCAAGTGGATAAAAGCAATAAACACAACAAAGATTAGAAAATCAGACCCTCCAACTTGATATATTGTCGTGTACATAGCTAAGGTGAATTTGGTTTAGCTGTGAATTGAGTCAAGTTCTCATATACCCTGTCAACAATGAGGGGATTGTCTCGGGCCGAATACCACATGGCTGCCCAAGCGTTGCTACCCTGTATTGAAAAATACTCCCCAGTGAAGCAGACGGACACTGGGTAAAGGGAAACAACTTCTCCATGACTGTGCCCACCGAGCACTTGCTGATTCTGCTTAGTTGTTGAGTTTCAAGTTTCAAACTTTCAACAGTGCTAGCTCCAGCAGATGGATGTAAATTGTTTAGATATTTGAAATTTGATTCATATTTATGATGTTTGATTAGAGAAACAGACCTATGATTATGTCATTTGGTTCATAGCGTAGATCAGAAAATTGCTCTTTAAAACTTGAAGCTGATATGCAAAGTCAAGCATGGTTAAGCATTTAATGTTGAACTTTCTTTGTGCCTACAAGTGGTGTTTATGTACTTTTAATGAAAGTATTACGCATGTTTAGACAAATCATTCCAGAAATATGATATTATGGATATATCAAAGCTTGTAAGCAAACACAGCATAAGAAAACATTTATCAAGAGGTTTCACATTAACGAAAGCAAATATTTATACTGCAGGGGCATATATGTGGGTTAAATGATTCAATTTAATTCAAAGGTAATCCTGAACGGTATGCAGCCACACAGCAAAAGTTCACTAGGCTACAGGAAGGGTACACATGTTCAAACTTTATTTTTTTTAATCAGTTGAACCTTTTCGTGGGTTGCATTCCATCCCTGACCCTTCAAAGCTCCATTATGGTGAAAATATACATCCTCGTCACACTCTGACCCACGATCACTCCATACAAAAGAGCATGATGGACGGGACTCCGCTCCGAGACGTGTGTATCTCCTTGCCAGCCTAACAAGGCCTACTCTGGTTGGTAGATTGTGAATGAACACAACCATGAAGATATCAGTGCCATATCACCCAGTGTTGTACTTCGATCACTTGAGTAAATGGAATAGTTTAGTTAGCTGGGTGTGGCTGGGGTTGAATTGACTCGGTATAGTTTACTGTGAGAGCTGTCATGGTTTTATCACTATTGACGTCACCACCAGACTGTTTATCCATCACAACAGTTTGTAAATAAGGTATTCATGGTGTTGAAGATGAAATTTCTGAAAATATGTTTGATGGTGTCATGTAAGTTGCGACAAAAGATTCTTGATAATGATTGAAAAGTTTGTAGTACAGCTGAATGTTGTCTTTTTCAGAAAAGAGAAGCTGATACCTAAATTGCCTTTCATAGACATTCCAGAGTGAGTGAGTGAGTGAGGTTTTACGCCGCTTTTAGCAATATTCCAGCAACATCACGGCGGGGGACACCAGAAATGGGCTTCACACATTTTACCCATGTAGGGGATCGAACCCGGGTCTTCGGCGACATTCCAGAGGAATTCTTAAGTTAGAAATATGTGCCATCAACATGATGATCATCATGTTCATAATACCTGGAAAAAAACGGGAGATCTTCGACTCCATGTATAAGACGACCCCCCTTCTTAACCCCCTCATTCTAGGTATGAAAAACTCGCCTTATACAAAGCGATATACGGTAATGATAAAAATAATAATGATTATAATAGTCTTGTCTCTGATCAGTCCAACTAGTACAAGGATAATTCATAATGAAAAATCTTTATTAATATTAAGATACCCTAAACAGTAACCAAGTAATAACAGACTGCTCTTTTTCTTTTTTGAAAATAATTGTATAAAAAATGCGCTCTTATTTGCAAGTACGTGAAAGTACTGTGATAGATTCATCAAATTCATGATGGGTTGGGGGGGGGGGGAGTCATGACAGCCAGGATAGTTTGTTATAGAGGGAAAAAGTCATCTATATCAACGAGCAATTTTTCATGTCTATCATCTGTCCGTAAGTCAAAGATTTCTTCATTGTCTGGAGCTTTACTAGAAGTTTTTTTGACACTGTTGACAAGATCAGTATGATGACAATGAAATGACAGCATGTTTTTGACATCCTGCTTCTGAAAATAAATATTGTGTGGTTCAAGTGTTTATGGTTGTGCACTGTGAGGAAATAAACTGTGTCCATTAATATACATTTATCACTCGGATGACAAGGACTTGAGACAAATGGGTTCAGTTTTAGAATAATAGGTCGTCAAATAGCTCGGTGTTACATCGTTAGGCCGGATGCTGGAGTACTTCATTGTCAGTCATTTTGTTATGTTACTGGAAATAAGACTATAAAAAGTAATTTAGGTTTAAGTTCTTTTGATATTGTAGAAATTAATTTAAAATTTATGATGCATTATTGATGATACATTCTGATATGTTGCACTTTGAATTTATCTGTGATTATAGAAAGATTGTCATTATTAGTATGTTTATGTTTTTCTCATACAAAATTGAGAAATTTGAATAGTGGATATTGAAATTTAAGTGTTGCAGAAATTCAGCAAATCTGTTCTAATGACTTAAGTTTGAAGACATATTGATAAACATTGATTCAGTGTAGCTTGTTCAGGAGCATGGGTGGACCAGTCATATAAGATGTTGTGATTCGCTGTGCAGAGTTGCATCCCTTTGGTGTGCCAGAATCCTAAGATCATTGGTTCAAATCCTGGTTTGTTCCGATTATGTTTCTAGGTTTGTCAGCACCATACTCATACATGTGGGTTTCACCGAAATGGTAAACGTCTGAGACCTGCATCACTTCGGGCTTTCCTCCCACATTAAGCTGACACGCCGTGATATAACTGCAGTACTGTTCGAAACAGCAATAATCACAGTTCAATGGAGCTAGTTGAGGAATGAATCTTGTTCTTGAACTTTGAGTGCCACTGATACAAAAGGCTGAGTGAAACAGAAGTGCCATGTCTAGTGAGTCCACTTCAGATCTATTACCTCAAGACAGCATTGCCGATTCTCGTTCACCATAATTACACACCCCCTGACATGGAGCGGTTCATGATTCATGGTAAAGGTAGCATAATTGATGTAATTTGACAAGATGGACAACATATCGTCCACAGTGACCATTATGGCAGATCCTCTCACTGGAGTTTGTGTGTAATTACTGATGTATGTCAGAGAGATCATATCAGGGTCACAACCCATTTCCTCCTAACAGCAGGTTACTCACGATCCATTGACCTTAAAGTTGACCGTCCAATCTAAACATCTTTCTACGACCAGGTACTAACTGTCCAGTCTTATAAGATCAATTTAAATGTGTGAATGATTACTAAATGTCTGTTTATTTCAATTAAGGGATTACTGTATTATTTAAGGAAATTTCACGCCTCCATTTTAGATCCTTGCATTTGCCCTGTGTTGGAGACATCCCCAGCCTGGAGGCCAAGTGGTAATGGCCATTAAAGAGGGGATGGGGTATTCTTGATCAGATAGACAATACAGTGGGATTAGGGCCAGGCACTGAATGAAGGCTGGGGGGTGTACGGAGGAAGCCTTGTCACGTGTGATACTATTGTTTGTGATCATCGGACTTGGGAAAAAGTTAGTGAAATTAGTTCGGAGTTGTTAACTGCAACCCTGATTTCCCCACACTGTTTGTGCCACACCTGCCTGCCTGACTCCACAGGTATGTCAGTTCAAGTTCCCTGTGGTCGTAACACAAAAGTTTATTCTGGCATGTCAGTGTCATATTTTGGTTACAAGAATGATTATCGACACAATGTGGCAGGAAATTATTCAATGGCAGGAAATGTGTCATCAATGAAGATTGCTGAACACTCCTTTCACGATTTTTTTTAAATGATCATTCCAAATATCAAGCAATGAAGACAACTGGTTACCACTGCAATGTAATATTGAATTTTTTTTATTATTTTTTTTTTTAAATATTCCTGAGCTTTTCTTCTTTGACATGGTTGCACATTAATAATGGATGGAATAAATATTGAAAAACATAATATTTAATTAGATTTAATTCAATACAAAAATAATTCTGGCTTATTATCAGAAATCAAGAATCAAATGACAGTTAAACTCCCTCATCACACATACCTATAGTATTTACTGGCATGACTTGAGGCCACCTCGAGGACACATTTGTCCTGGAGCTGCCTCTTCATGTGGTGATAAGTAAAGGCAGCAACAGGCCAAGTTCATACGTGGAAGTAATCCCTGGGTGAGATAGCATCACTATTAGTATGCAATTAACCCTACTGGGATAAAGGACTGTCGGGTAAGGTGAGAACTGGATTGCTGGGACAAGAAACTGATCTATATTGAAATATGTGGGAAGAAGGAAAATAAATTCTTGTAATGTGTTAAAATAACAAATTTTTACTTTTCGTTTTTCTGTTGAAGGAATACATACACACAAATCTGGTAAATTAACTTAATAATAATTGTAAATTATCAAGATTTTGCAGTAACCTTCGGATTAAAAATGGAAGAATTGTCTCCCTTATTGCACAATTTTCTCTATCCTCTTCAAGTCATCTTTCAGAAATAAATATTTATCATTTTTTACAATCAAATAATGATATTAAACAAGAAAATACAATGACTATAGAACGTTAATAAAGTAAAACACTATTGATCTAATGTGTTGTTATTCTTGTATTTAGGAAAAAAATTCATCACATCATATTTGAGGTTTTAGCAATAATGTACATCTAAAGTTAGACTTTCGCCTGATGAAGGAGTAAATATATATATAAGTATATACTCTGAAATGTTGTATTCCTCATATAGAAGTTGACATCCATAAATTCTCTTCCTTATGTGTATCACTTCTAAATGGCTTTCAAAGACTTAAAACAAGAATGATTTAAAATGCTTACACCTACATTAAAGAACCTGAGTCAACTTAAAGCTCCTCACATGGTTGTGAGTTAACTGCTGCTCACATGGCTGATGTCAGGAGCTGAGGCTAAGGACCTACTGCAGTGTGGCACATCGCAGTTTAGTGTCACCCCTTCTTCACAGTCCTCCGATATGCTTCCTGTGCACGACTCTAGCTTACAGATGGCCAGTATTAGAATGGGCTGTTGACATAAGACAGTGACATGCACAGGGGAGAAGATGAGGGGTGATTGGGGGGTGGGAAGAGTTGATGGGGGAGGGATCAGATATGGTTTGCCGCCATCAACCCTGACTTAAAAACGACTGGTCTTTGCATGTGGATAAGGTAGAGGTGGTTGTGGGGAGTGTGCTTTAAGTCGACTCTGGGACTCTGCGACACATCACGTCATGTTGAGAGTGTTTGTTGGTGGAATCGTCATCCCTCATGCTGGCGCTTTCGTCACATTTTGTGCAATGATTGTCAACAGATGACAACGTGCTGGTCAGCATGGTGACCTTGACATTGAGAGACCTTGAGCATCCCAATTTGCCTCCGCAGTGTCCACGTCTTGTTTTTGTGCGTCAGAGGAACTTTTCTATGTAGATGTCTGTCCACTTTCTCACATCCTCACATTCTCGACATTAGGGAAACAGGTCATTGACGGAGAAGGGAACAAGTGAGAGCGCTTTCTCACATTTTTAAGATGCCCAATCACCGACCCAACTCTGACCAGCGTTTCAGTTCAAGTTCCACAAAAAGTTGGACAAAAACTATTTCAACAAATTATTAGAAAGACAAGTGACTCATTTTCATGAGATTTACATCCAGAAAGAGAAAGAAATTAGTAATGAAAAAAATCCCAAATAAACTCATCCTGATAATAACATTCCATTATAAAACCCAAAACATTTGCTGAACAAGAATATAAGTTATACAGTCTGATAACAAAAGTATTTCCAATGTCGGTTGAATGAAATCAAAATACATATAAATATATAACAGCTTCAGGTTTTAGCAAACCATGTCCAATGCTATTGTGATCTTTAAAAAGAGGTCATACACCCACATTGTTATCAACAAAGAAATCAATATGGACAGATATCCCTGAACCACACCCTATCCTCAAACACCTTGTATACCAATTTTGTTTCAATATTATCCTTTTAATTTATTATTAATTTGATCACAGATATAGACATGAGACTAAAAAACAGCTTTATAAGACAAAAATTGATCAAAAGCAGAAACATCTAATTTACATATGTTAACTGGATATGGGAAGAATATTAAGTTTTGTTTAGAAAGATTGAAGCGCCATATTTTGAAATTACCTGTGAAAACACACCTGAAGATGGAATCCGTATGAACCGCGACCTGTGACCCTACCGTGAGGTCAGAGTTCAACATGTGGTAGAAGCAGCCAGTAGAATCGTTCTGTGTGGAGGGATTATTTGTGTGTTGCTTTCTAAACACAACAAGATGTTCGAGAGCATGGAGAGACTGGTCAAATGATGAAAACCGTCTCAGAGACAAGTGATGAGTAGGGACACTTAAAAAATGATGTACGACATAAGGAAATGTTGCTGATGGTGTTATTGTGAATCGGGATTCTAATCAATACAAGATGCATCTGAAGGAACTCTTAAAGTTCACCAATACTCAAGCAGTATTGGCCGAAAGTGTGGAACATTTCAAGAAATTTCGGATCACCGATTGTTTACCACAGGTAGGGTTATTGTAGTGAATTCCTATATGCGGACCTATCGTGCATGGATTGCGTGTGTGGGTGTTAATGTTGTGTGTGTTCTTTTGGATCAGAGGTGAGATTTTAGTTTTGATGAATTTTTATCAATAGTTCTTGTTACCAGAACTTTCGTGACATTAATCTTAATATTTGGTCATCAGATTTCATATTTCATCGCAGATGTATTTTGGGATACTTGATTTTAGCAGATGATCTCCACAAAGTTTTGGACTAAAAGTTCTCATTGTTTGTTATAAAAGTAATACTTGTTTCATATATTTGTTGTCAGATCTCAAGGGTCATTTAAAGAAAGGTACAACTGAAGGTCTAATGGTAGCACATAGAATCTCTTTGAATTAAAATGCTGATTATGCCACAATGAATCTGGTTCCAGACTGATTTTAGGAAATCTTGTTTTATAAGTAGAGATCCAATAATCTGCTTCTTATATAGTTCACCTTAATGGGTGCATGTATTGTATCATAAAAGGTGTAAATTTATGTAAAAATATTTAAAATTGAAATAAAATGTGGATCATTATCTCAGCTTCTAATAAAAATATTAAATATTAAGATAGTTGGTCTTGAAATACATCCTTCTGAAAACCAGTTCATACAAAATTGTTATATTTCAGTAAAATAGAAAACTAAATCAGGATGTTAAACATAATACTTTTTCAATATTTTTAATCATTAATTTTTATGTTATTGTGCTGATTCATGTTTACAAGTGCATAAAAAGATTTATTTTTATTAACCAATATCGCCTTAATGTCTGTGCCCTTGACTGGCAAAGTCTGGCGTACATTCCGACACAGGAGAGTATAATGAAAGCCAGTCACACAAATGAATAAAATAGGTTCAATATTGTTCTAATGGATGTATAGACTATTCTATCCGAAATAAGCAAAATTTGACAAGAATCAACAGCACAGAACAATATCACAGTGGGGTTGGAAATAATAAGCGCGCTCAACGTGACTGAAAACAGCGTTATTCATAGTAAAACAGAAGCCTGTCTGGGCGAAGGAGTATAAGCACACCGTCTGCGTCATCCTCCAATATTTAGGTTTAAAAGTAACACCAAATGTAGGAAGCAAACGATCAAATTCATTAATGCTGCATAGTTTGAAGAGAGATCTTGTTTATCTTTGTTTAATGTTTTCTTACAGCTGTGACAGTATAATCTCATGATGGTGTGGAAGAATAGGATATTTTGTTCAAGAGTAATTTAAATAAAATATTTGCCTGGTTAAAATTTGATTAAGTTTTTGAATAAATCTTTATTTTTGCTTTTAGGGATTACATCATGTGTACTATGTATATGACAACTGGTTCCAACATTTAGGTTGTGATGCCTTATTAGTTTTAACTGTGGATGTATATCTTGTAATCGATGGTTAAGAAAATAGACATTTAAGATAACTTTTATTATCTTGTTTTGGTATTTTAATCTTTGAAAAAATATCTAACATTATTTTATATTTTTTTGTGAGGAAGAGGTCATGATGTGAAGTATTTATAATTGAACAATTATAAATCATGCCATCTTTATTGTTTGTGCTGGGTAGTGTTTTATATCAATTCTATAATCTTTTACTTATATCGTGAATTTAATCAGATTTTTATGAAATTTTATATTAAAATCAATTGACAAACCCATCTTCTCACCCCGATAGTAAGATAACTCGTATTTGTTTTGCTTCAGAGATTTAATTCCCTACAAATACCATATAACATGAAACAAAGACTGTCAATAAAAAAAGTTTTATTCATCTTTTTCCCTTTTCCTCACAAGACATTTCATCCAACAAAAATATAGATAAAAAAACACAAAATAGGTTTGAGTCTTGACACAGTATTTTAAAAGACCAAACTTGTGGTCTTGTGATGAAGAGTGTGGCATTCCATAAGTTTGGTGGAGCTATTTAGGGCCATTAAAGAGTTATTTGGTCGATATCCCTGAGTAACGTTGTGTGGACTGACTGTTAGATTGCCTGCTCAAAGTTGGTCATCAAGAGGATGTCTCCAAAGGAAGGAAGTCGGATGAGAAGACATCAATAATTTGGGTTGTTGTCGTTCAACTACTGACCGTGTTTGACCGAGTGCAACCGCCTCTCTGCTGTGGTCAGGTGTACACACCTGATAATCCATAGTAATTTGTGTGGGTGAAGAGAATGTGACAAAATTTCACAAATGTCAAACAATTATTATGTCCGTGTGAAAATGAAAAGAATTTCATGAAAGTTACTTCCACTTTTAATTTGAATTCTGAAGAAAAGTTTTGAAATCCCTTTTTTAAGTCCTTTATGACCTGTAGAAGGGAGAAAATGACTCCATTTTCTTATCACTATCTGTTGTTTTCAATTAGTTCCTTTCGTTATTATTGTAATCATTATCATCATAATGCTTGTAAATAAACCACATCTAACCAGAATAATTTAACAATATTAATATACTTATTCAAATCAATTGAAAATTTTGTAACAAATATATTAACTGAAATATTAAGTTACCACTCTCGTAATAATACATAAAGCAAGGGCATTTTCAATACTAAATATCAAAAACAGTAACATAGAAATGTGTAAAAATAATTCAAGAACAAACGACCACTGTCAGCCAAAAGAAGAAAATGAAACTCATCCCATCCAACTATAATCCTGTTACTCCATCACTGCCAAGGCCACAACACGTGACTCTGAAAATTATAACATCTACTGCCCTTTTGGACTACGCCAATGCCAGTTCCACTTATTAACACTGAAGTTTAAAAAACTCTGCCAAAAGTTTCTTTTCCAAAGATTACTTTTGATCACGTTTCATCCAAGCTAAAAGGATAATCCTGCTGCGATGATATCTGTGTGCCCTCTGTTTGATTACGAATTATAGCCAGACGTTTTTAACGTTTGCTTGAGCTCACGTTTTATGTAAGCTGCAATGGCTAGACCTGCATTCAAAAGTTAACTGTTTGTTAACGTGGGGCATGATTATGCTGTATGATGTGGGGAATGGCGTAAGCTTCATGTTCTTTGTTAAAGATATATTTCATCCCTCAAACAGTATTTTCACACATAGAAATTTGATTGTGGATATATACTCCAGAATACAGAAAAGAGGATTTCAAGAATTAGGTATGCAAACTCCGTACTTCAAAGACCCCCTGCCGGCTGTTACTTGGGTCAGAGGTCAGGCATGTGAGCTGGAATGGCCGGCAAAAGAAGGCAAAACAAATCTGTGTATTAACCAGATATTTTTTGAGTGAGCATGCGGAAGTCTTAGCTTAGTGCAAATCTTTGTGTAAACGGTCATTTATTTCTTGTCACGCCAAAGTGCTAATTGAAATAGGTCCTGTAGACTCAACAGATGTTCGACATGGCCCCTTCTCGGCAATTTCAACACTTTTTAAGGCATTAGGTCTCAGGTTCGTCAGCTTTCGCCTTTTACAATTCAGAAAAGGTCACTATTAGAAATTGACCTGTGAAGATCCTGGTTAGAATTAGTCTTCAGCAACTCATGCTTGTCGTAAGAGGTGACTAGCGGTACCTCAAAGGATGGATTGTTTTCTTATGCAAGTATTTTTCAATCCAACATTATGGGATGTAAGAGTGGAATTTAGTTTTTGGGAGGTTTTAACAGGAATTCTTTTCAAATACAAGAAGTATGGCTTCTTGGATCCAAGTTTGGCTCCCTGGCTCGATATGCAATCAGGAGTGTAGTCCAATAGCTGTTCACGTTACTAGTTCATGTCTCTAGTTCTCCAGCATGGGGTCATCTTTGTTCGTGATCTGTCTGACATGTCATTGGTACCTACTTTTATCTATTCACTGCTGGAGCGGTCGGGTAGCCTAGTTTGGTTCTAGCCGCTTTTAGCAATATTCCAGCAATATCACCGCAGGGGACACCAGAAATAGGCTTCACACATTGTAACCATGTCAGGATTCGAACCCGGGTCTTCGGCGTGACGAGCAAATGCTTTAACCACAAGGCTACCCGACCACCCCTCCAGTGTTTATAGCAGATGCGTGTTAAGACCAACATGACTACAGTCCATGAAACTAGGTCAGCAGGCCTTCCCCATGGCTTTGTGCTGGTTAATTGTCTGGGTTTGAGCCCAGCCTACAGGTGTGTATGTGCGTGACATGAGCAATCATCAGATGTTGGGGTAACGTAGGTGGCACTTTGTACCACAGCAGACAATGATTTCCAAATTTGAAAATATTCTTTTGTAAAATGGTGTAATTGATCTTGTTGTTTCTAATCCCATATTCCACGGGATTGTCAGAAGATAAGGATATACGGTTAGTAGGTTGGGTGTCATGGTAGATCCAATATATCAAGATGTCAGGGATTGAAAGACTATCATGTCAGTGCTGTGTCTGTTTGTATGAAGCGATTATTCTTTCAGTAAGGTAATCAGATTAATTAGATGAAATTATGGTTGATATAATCTTTGTTGGTTATTAATGTGTTTTGTCATGTGATGGTCAATCATTCAGAGATGTGAATTGTGGCTATCCGTAATTGTAAGTGCGGGTGAGTGGGTTTATTGAGGTTGTAGTCATATTTTGCCAATATATTCTCTCTCTGGCAAAAATCCCATATCATATTTATGTACCAATCACATTTACATATTTTGTCTACTTATCCAAACATCCATTAAAGATGGGTTAAGCAGGCAAAGTGTCAAATGGGAAGATAATGAATTGTCATGCAGCCAGAGGCAATGTCTGGACAATATAACAGTTAAGAGAAGATGGTCAAAACTGATAGAGTCATCAGGACAGAGGATCAGGAACTGATATGAACCCATCAAGGAAATCTTGTGACTTTAGTTGTGTGCTAAGTACCACAGATCCTGTTTATCAAAACAAGTGTTTGTTGACGTGGTCCCACCCTGTGAAGGGGTAGAGTGTTGGTGATCTCAGTGTCATCTTAGTGACTTCTGCCAACACACCTGGGCTTATCTGATGACCTCTGTGTCTTCATCAAGAGGGGGAGAAGATGATATACAGGATATACTTGGTATACTTGAGGTAAACTTGATGTATATGATACACGTGGTAGACTTCGTATATTTATTGTTTGTTTGTTGATTAATGCTGCACTCAGCAGTGTTACAGCTGTATGACGGCAGTCTGTAAATAATCGAGCCTGGACCAGGCAATCCAGTGATTGAAATCATGAGCATCAATCCACGCAATTGGGATCGATGACATGCATCAACCAAGTCAGCGAGCCTGACCACCCGATCCCGTTAGTCGCCTTTTACGACAAGCATAGTCACCTTTTACAGCAAGCATGGGTCACTGAAGACCTATTCTACCCCGGATCTTCATGGGTCGATATACAATATATACTTAATGTGTGTGGTGTACTTGATATATATTATATACATGGTATACAGCAAATACATGGTATACTTGATATATATTATATACATGGCGTACTTGATGTATATCATGTACATGATATACTTGATATATATATGTATACTTGATGTATATTATATACATGGTCTACTTGATATATATGTATACTTGATGTATATTATATACATGGTCTACTTGATATATAATGTATACATGGTATACTTGATATACTTGATATATATGTATACTTGATGTACATTAAATACATGGTCTACTTGATATATATTGTATACATGGTATACTTGATATTGATGTATACTTCATGTATATTGTATACATAGTCTACTTGATATATATTATATACATGATATTTATTATTATTATTATTATTATTATTATTATTATTATTATTATCATCATCATCATGCTGTGACATGACTGTACCCTGTGAGTTCCGGCTCATCATTTCAAATGTTATAAACTATTGCTGAAGCTGCAAATGTAATTCAGAGATGATGATGTTCTTGTTTTCAAATTGTTTACAAGATAGGAACTGAACACTATTTAGAACCATATTCCATGGTGGATTAAAGGAACAGTGCACATTGTTTTTGTCTCTTCAGGAATAAAATGAAAACAAGCATGAAACATAACTGAACATTTTATATCATCTAATAGAATAACTATTTTATAGATTATTGATTATTATTGCTTAAAGTTCATTTATCTTCCTTAAGAGACCGGACCCGTGAAGATTCCGGGGTAGAATAGGTCTTCAGCAACCCATGCTTGCCGTAAAAAGCGACTATGCGACTATGAGACCGATCAATCGCTTCCATTTATGCTGTCTGTATTTCAATTATTCCTTCCTTCTGAACTCGCCCCTACTCGCCACGGTTGTATAGTTATTATGTTGTTTATTCAGCACAATCAACTGAATCTGCCCGTCTCGGATTCTCCAGCCCCCAACCATAGATTCAAATCTCAACTACCAGTTAAATTCTTGTGAAGGGGCTTAATATGAACATTTAGTTTCTAATCCATTGGCAATAAACTCTCTGTTGTCATTGTATTGAGTTAAAAGGGTTGTGCTGATCCCCTAATCCCTCCCCCTTCATAGTGAAGTCCCTTTCAGGTTATAATCAGCCTGATTGTAGTCACCCTCACGGGTTGTCCCCCTGACCCCGGGTTGTCCCATCGCCACAGGGAGACCTCCAGATACCAGGGGACATCTGACACAACAGGATATCGGCCAAATACCCCTGGATCCTGTTCTGATATCTCAAAATATTGTCCAGCTACCCAACACTATCATCCATATACCCAAGGATATCATGCAGATACCCTAGGATATCATCCAGATACCCTAGGATATCATCCAGATACCCCAAGATATCATCAAGATACCACAAAATATCTACCAGGTATCTGAGGGTATCATGCAGATACCATAGGATATCCTCAAGATACCACAATATATCCAGGTATCTGAAGGTATCATGCAGATACCATAGGATATCCTCCAGATACCACAATATACCTTCCTGATACCACAATATATCCAGGTATCTGAGGGTATCATGCAGATACCATAGGATATCTTCCAGATACCACAATATACCCAGGTATCTGAAGGTATCTTGCAGATACCCATGTATACCCTTCAGATACAACAATATACCCAGGTATCTGAAGGTATCATGCAGATACCACAATATACCCTCCAGATACAACAATATACCCAGGTATCTGAAGGTATCATGCAGATACCCATGTATACCCTCCAGATACCACAATATACCCAGGTATCTGAAGGTATCATGCAGATACCCATGTATACCCTCCAGATACCACAATATACCCAGGTATCTGAAGGTATCATGCAGATACCACAATATACCCTCTAGATACCACAATATACCCTCCAGATACAACAATATACCCTCCAGATACAACAATTTACCCAGGTATCTGAAGGTATCATGCAGATACAACAATATACCCTCCAGATACCACAATATTCCCAGGTATCTGAGGGTATCATGCAGATACCGTGTATACCCTCCTGCTATCGGGCTGACCATGCCTGTGAGCCAGCAGCCCAGGAGTTGAGGTGAGGAGGTAGTCTGTTGTTCCACCTGTCTGCACCGTGGCCTGTGTCGGGGTGAAGACAGGCCGCCCCCAGGCCATCTTGCATTGTCCTAGAGAGGCCACGGCAGGTTGGCCACCGAAACCAGCCATTGAGTCCAGTACTGGTTGACCATCAGCATGAGGTCCAGTAGGGCAGACTGGGGGCGAGGGGCTTGCGTTACACCATGATTCCTACCTCCCAGACAGGAGAGGGCAGATAAGTTATTTCCTGTTGTCAGTGTGGAGGTTATGAATGTGGACACTCCAGAGTGACAACGTGGTGCGTGACATTTGGAGAGATTGTACGCTGGATTGTACACCAACAAAATCATGTTAGGAGTACCTGGGTGGTTTGACTACTCTATCAGTAAGTATACTTGTCAACACTTTATATAACAGGTGTTTTTTAGTTGAACTAGTTCTACCATATCACTGATAAAAATGACATTTTTTTATACATGCAACTGTCAGTTTGTTATTGACAGGTATGATGTTAGACTTTTATGAGTTTCTGTGTTGTTATTCAGCCTTCATTGTAAATGTCTCGAAATATATATACCAATTTCAATTGATCAGTAAGACTTTGAAAATATATATATTTGTATCAGTCATTTACAATTTGGCAAAGAATGATAATGTATTGTCAACTCCAATTTCTTAAAAAATCGAGATGGAAAAAATTTACATTTTTGAAATGTTACCTCAACCGCTCCCTTTGACATTGATGCATGTCGGGGTAGCGATCCATTTGGTAACACCTACTTGTAATGTGTGTCAATCAGTCCTCTCGATGGAACTCACGCCTCTAACCTTACTTCAAACAGTGGAAAAAATGAACATTAGCATTTCCAGTATTCATATGCAGGATCAATGTGAGGCTGTTGTACATACTTCACGGGAGCGTTACAATCCGCAGTGGTATTTGGGATATAGCCGACACAGTTTCCTGGACGTATGAAGACGTTTTGTAATAGTTTGGTTGTTGTTTGAGTTGTGATTACAACATGACAGCTATGTCATCGAGGATCGTTATTCGTCGTTGTTTCAACAATGGAAATGCTTCAGCGGTTACATCACCTGGACATCATAAACAAATTATGCCTTTTCATACTTTCAATCCCCTGTCTCTGTTGTTCATGTTAAGCGTTGTTTTATTAACATGCTGATAAGGATATTTCACAGCGTTCAATTCCTACCAGCATGTTGCTTTGAAATCATTTGAATAGTTGGCTTAAGTTTGTTAAGAAACACACAGAGGCTTGTAATCTTTGTAGTTCTCAATTTCTGCCTTCATTTTCCTGTTTACAAAACCTAGGTACAAATTTGAGGAATATTTTTCTGACTTTCATTGACGCAAAAGATTCAGAAATGTGATGTGTTGCCTTTAGATAAATTAATGTTTTTCTTCTCATACAAATAAGTTAACGGATGTGTGAATCAATTTTCATACTCCGACTTGTAAACTTGATCCTAGGTGACATTGTAACCATGTGTGTTATATACTACTCAAAAGAAGTTAAGGACAACCGATTCTTTCGTGTTGCTATAGTTAAGCTGGCATGCTGGGACAAATTAACTATAGTAACATGAAAGATTTGGGTGGTCCTTTACTTTTTATGAGTAATATATGTTGTACAGATACATGTCACCGAGATCAATTTTGGTTCATATTGTCGTAAATGTCACATGTTTATGTCAGACTTACAGGATATTTAGTAATTAACTTACGACTTGTCAAAAAAGGATATATCTAAAGGGGAAAGAATTTTGACACTTTGCTGCAAATCAGTGGTGTGAGTATCAATTGTAAGCCAGCACTACAGGACGCTTTGTTCAGCCAAGACGAAGTGAGAGGTACAGTAATTATACCTGAGCCCACGTGTTCACCTGATGTTTTTTCTGCTTGGCTGCTCGTTAGATTATTGTTTACCTGTACTTCCCTGGGGCTGTTGTATTCGTTCCCCGGGTCAGTTGTCAATTGTCATCAGACTTGTTGATTGAGTGATTATATAGGAGTTATTCTTATCAACTCTGTTGTAGTTTGGGAACAGTTGATTCAAGGTTTTGTCTTAGAGATGTTTCACATTTTATTTTTAATTTATCAGTGTTTTAATACTCATTGTATTACAGTGCCATTCATCAATTGTTCTCAGTTCAATTATATTGCTTTATAAGATGGGTGAAGGATATGGCAAAGTAATCAGTTTTCTAAAGTAAAATTTTCCGTCAAATCTACATACAACAATCTCAACGATAATGCAACACTACTGTAAATACTGACATGCCATTACATATTGTTCACTCTGTATCTTTGTATAAGGTCAAAAATAATTTGAAATATTAGTACAATTTTGTCCATTTTCTGATGGCTTCAGATCAAATACAATTTGAAACATTAGTAGAATATACGCCTCTATTAATGATTGCATTTGATCAAAGATTTCTACCTGCACCCATCTAAAAATACCTTTCATAAATCAAACTCTATCTGTAGCAACCTTTCAGTTGTCATTTTTATAGGTCATAATCAAATACTACATTTTCCGGAAATAATAAACGACCAACATATTAGCGCACAGAGCACTTATGCACAGTGAATGCTGCGCTATACAAATGCATAAATTATTATTATTATTATTATTATTATTATTATTATTATTATTATTATTATTATTATTATAATATATTAATAGTATATATTCTGTGACATAAATGGTATGGGAGAGTGTAATGATTGCTACCATTGTTAACACTGGGTGATGTAATCGTGGCTCTGGAAGTTTTCAACGATGGACAAGGGGTCACCTACGGTTAACAGCCCACCCCCAAATTTTCAATAAATGAATCATATTGTCCCTGTGGGCCTATACTCTTGACAGTACGGTAGGAGTTAAATGTGAAATGTCAGTATGACCAGGCCAGCACGTCATGGTCGACTGGCCGACGTATGTTCGTGTAGAGCCAGGGTATGGCCAGATGTAGGCTAGCTCCTATAAGTCTGCCTTGAATCCACCCTCTTGCTTGCTGCCAGGCCACTTGACACAGATTGATACTGCTTTGATGTTACTCGATACATGCAGAACCATTGATATGGAAAGTGAAAGACATCGCGCCTTTGTTGGCGTATACGATATACGTGCACTTTCACACACACACACACACACAATCACAGGGCATGCATATTGTGGGAATGAGAATAAAGTCTACCCTTCTCGTTCATTTTCTTGGAGAAATGTTTGAAATGAAATATTTTATATATGCTACTTTAAAGAGTGAGTGAGTGAGTTGGGTTTAACGCCACTTTTAACAGTATTCCAGTTATATCGCGGCGTGTCAGCTTAATGTGGGAAGAAAGCACGAATTGATGCAGGTCTCAGACGTTTACCACTTCCGTGAAACCCAGGAGCATGGGTATGGTGCTGACAAACCTAGAAACATAATCGGGGCGGACCGGGATTCGAACCAACAATCATAGGTTTCTGGCGTGCCCAAGGGACGCAACTCTGCACAGCGAATCGCGGCGCCTTAGACGACTGTGCCACCCGTGCCCCCGCTACTCCAAAGAAGTTAAAGAACTCCCATGTTTTCATTGGACAATAGTTATTTTGTGAGGGCTGGTGGGTATTGCCCCACACAGCCTTCCAATTGATGTTCCTTAACTTGTTTTGAGTGGTATATCAATTTTCACTTCAAAATGGTCAGTTTTTATATTAATAATTTTTTAGAATTAACTCTTGATTTCATAAAAGCCAAAAAATGTTAGCATGTCAAAAAACTTGTGCTTTTAGCAGTCTATATTTTCTGCACATAGGACTAGATGTCTGGTGAAACGTTCATTGATATCATTTTTGTCGCTTATAAGACATGTTACGTCATATCACGTCATTCTTGACCACTTAATCCCTAACTAGATCAATTGAGTGTTCAATTGACTCAATTCAGAATCCAAAAATCCAGAAGAACTGTAACAAATGCAAAAGAAAGCTTGCCAGAGATTGGGGTAATTCTATTCTGGCAGCCATGCGAGCTTTCCTGATCTCTTCACACGCAAACAGATCTACACTTATCACATACGAAGAAAAACTCCTCATTTGGAGCCCACTCTGGCCCTGTGACAGGGGAGATTACATGTGGTTTAATGCGAAGAAAATCACAGTTTAACTTTCAAATGTTGCACTATCGTCAGCTGAAGCTGCTTAATACAACAGTAAACTTGGTTCTAAAGAATGTTATTTTTTTCGCTTTTTTTTATTACTTTTTTTATGTCACAGACCAATTCAAGTGGGGACTGGAGGTTTGGGTCCAAGAATTCTTGAAATACCTATCGTTTGCCAGAAATGGGTCTTTAACCCCAATTTTCAAACAAGTTTTTAAGCAAGGCTGCTTGACTTTGAACTTGTCGGTTTCGGTAATAGACGTAACAGAAAAGCTAATATATCATGAGTTATTTTTGAATTGCAAGTATTGAAGGTTGTAGGGCAGAAAAATTGCAACCTCATTTCTTTTATTAATACAAAACAAAAACAAAACATGAAAACATCATTCAAAATCATAAGTTGTTTTGTGTTCTTTTTCCAGATCAAACGCATCCCGGAGTATGACAAGTATTTAAATGATCTTCTTGATGAAACGGATTCAAGTCACACAGACTTTGATGACTTGAAGAAAGCCGTCGACAAGGTTAATAACGTAAGTAGCCATTTTGTTTCACAAATTGCATCATCATTCCTGCTTTGAAGACTAATTACCAGCTGCTAATGTCACAAGAAGTTTTGCAGAGGCCCGATTAACATGAGGCTGTGAAAAAGCAGAACGGTTGATGGAGGAATGGGTTGCAAAGGTCAGAGTTTGGTAGACAATTGTCTGTTTGGCCGAGGCGGGAACTTTGCCTCAAAACATCCAAGACTAAGCATTTGTGGGTGCCAAAAATACAATTAGGGACCTTTGACTCTAACCTTGTCAACTGTTTTTTGAAAGTGCTACCAGAAAGGTCAAGGTCAAGCATGAAGGATAAGCGGTGCTCCCAATGTCTGAAATGCGAAAAAAATAATTCCTGACACCGTTAATGACGCTGAAGCTGCTGTTGTTGCCAGATTTTCTAAATGCTTTAAAGTCCAGAATAGATGCACACAGAACTTGTCCGAAGTTGGGAACTTGTGAAATTTAGAAAGATTTTTTGTATACTTCAAGCAACAGACACAACATAACTTGTAGATATTTCAATGTCATTTCTTTAAAATAAAACCCATCATTTCCTAATCAGAATAATGTTTTAGTTTAATAAATATTTTGATGTTTTATTTTGTTTTATTGAAATATTTTTTTATGGTAGATGCAGATGCAATTTAAGATGTTCATTTTTTTATGTTAATAATCTTAAATCGCAGTCATATAAGCGATGACTAGACATTTAAACGTTTTCTTACACAATGTTTCAAGGATGCTGACATCAAACATACTTTTTGTGTGGACAACATTCTGCAATTTTATCCTGAAAAGTTATGCCATGTACTTCTACTTCTTTTTCAAAGCATGCTGAAGCTAGCCATTCTTTCTAGTTTTTGAAGAAGTATAAATTTGTCTAGTCAAAATATGTTATGTCAGAAATATAAGACATTCACAATCACATGCCTTCCATTTTATATACTTGGTATCTTTTGTCTGTTCAGCCATTCATTCTAGTTTTTGGAGAAATATAAATATGTCAAAGTATGTCATTTCAGAAATATGAGGCACTCAGAAATGGATGCCTTTCATTTTATGTAATTGATATTTTTTGTCTGTTATCGATCATAAATTGTTTTTTGAACACACACTGTTTTACACGACATGTGCAAATGTAGTTATTGAAGGATTAAGATAGCTGTCATTCTTTACACCGTTACTTTGTCTATTTTGGGCATCATTGCTATCGACTGACCAGAGGCTGGATGAGCTTCGAGTCTTTGTGTAGATAACATTTGTCCTTACATTTGCTGAGATCCAAGATGGTTGATGTGTCTTACGCTTAACTGGTGGCGTTGGCGCGAACGAATCAACACATTTACATGCAACATTCCAAAGGTGCAACCAAGGGTCATAGAGTGCCGAGATTCTACAGGCATGTCTCTTGACTTTTTTTACCACCTGAGGGTGATGGAGGAGGGCTCGTGTGGGCCGAGGCCAAATAATGGAGGCCCCATCTCCCCAGACAGAATAGAACTTGAACTTCATAAACTTTAATCGCAATGAGGTGTGAGGAGTAGCAACGATTGAGACAAACACGATGCTTGCATGTGGCACAGTTGATTCTTTCATTTGTGCGTTTGTCATTACACACGTCGTCATGCGCTCCGCCTATAGATTTACATTCCTCTAAATTGGACAGCGTCAACCATTATTCTCCAGTTTGTTGGAATTCAAGAAAAATAGAAATGTCAACTATGCACATTTGAAAATGTATGTTGGGTTCTTGACAGAATTATACAACCAAACGTTCCTATTAATCAGACAACAAACAAAAATGGTTTCAAAGAATTTTCAAAATTCCTGAAGTATAAAAAAAAAGACTCTGAATGCACTACTGAAAAAATTGTTTTGCTTTAATAATAAAAAGAATATAAAAATGTTGCTAATTAAATTTAAAAAGTGGCACATATGAAATCTATAAAATAAATTGACTCATAATCCAACCAAATACCAAATATTATATCAAACAAACAGAAGTGACATTTCTGTACATTTTTATTCTAAGATGCAGCTTATGTATGAGGATTTCATGATACACTACACCTTAGGTAAGATTATGGCATATGACTTTAAAGATTTGTTAGGAACATGTTCCTTGCTGACAGAGATATATTGCCCAAGCAGATGTCGACTAGCCTCAGGACATTCTTACAGATACTACCGCTCACACAACTTGTTATTAGGCAGTCTTACCACCAACTGTTGTCAGCCCTCCACATAACTTACATGACTAACATATATTATGAAATATAAAATAGCTGTGACACATATTACTCTCTTGCTATGATATATGGTTTTCAGGAGACTAAGTTTGGCATTGAATACATATTATTATCCAAAAATCATTGTATTAGAAAGGCTGTTTAAAAATAAGTCTTCATTCATGAGAACCCAGTGATTCCTTGATGTTCAAGGAATGTGTACCTGTAGAGATGATTGCCTTGATAACTTATTCAAAGTCAAATGACAATTCCAGAGAATAATCAGTCTTGAATATCTGCCAAAACAGACTGTATATCTTTTGTTAATTTTTAACATTTTGAAAGCTCATAAAACATTCAAAACAGGAAGCTAAGATAAATATAAATATCTTTTGCAAAAACTTAAGTCCAGTTTTGTTTGGGTCCTGGCAGTCAAGTTTTATATTTTTCTGTTGTAAGCCAGTACCAGACAGTCAAACACTTTTGTGCAGGGAAGTAATTTTAAACCCTTTTCACATTCCTCTTGACCAAAGTTTGTGACAATCTGAACTGTTACTTGAGTGAAGAGACATAACAAGTGGATCATAAAATGTGGATATCAAGTGAACTGTTTGACATAGGGTTATTATTGGTGTACAGGCTCACTCAAACCATTCCTCAGATTGGTCAACATGCACCTTCACAATACACATGGGGATGTTTCTGAATTGAGATCTGGCAGTCAGTTTATATAATATGTATTATATAGATTATGTGCAAGGGGCTGTGGGGTAGCCCCATTAAAGCATTTGTTTGAAGATGTGAAGCCCATTTCTGTGATATTGTGGGGGCACGGGTGGCCCAGGCGTCTAAGGTGTCACGATTCGCTGTGCAGAGTTGCATCCCTTGGGCACGCCAGAAACCTATGATTGTGTGGGTTCGAATCCTGGTTCACCCTAATTATGTTTCTAGGTTTGTCAGCACCATACCCGTGCTCGTGGGTTTCACTGAAGTGGTAAACGTCTGAGACTTGCATCACTTCGGGCTTTCCTCCCACATTAAGCTGACACGCCATGATATGACTGGAATAATGTTAAAAGCGGCGTTAAACCCAACATACTCACTCACTCACTCACTCACTCACTCACTCACTCACTCACTCACTCACTCTGTGATATTGTCTTCCACTATGATATTGCTGGAATGTTGGAAAGCAGTGTAAAGACAAAAGTGCAAATTAGATTTTTTTTAAATGATTGTTGAAAGGATGAATATATGCATGAAATCTAATATAATTATTGTAATCTTTTACTGACATATACTTTTCAACATTTGCTAAAGACCAAACATAGTCAATTGTGTGATCCTTAGCAAATGTTAAGTGGTATAATTAAACATATAAACCTGGATCAATGGAGTTTCTAATTTTGTGGATATTTTGATCAATATGCCAAGAGAAAATATATAAAGGTTGCTTATTTTAATTTCCTAATATGAAATAAAAGTTTAAGAAAATACAAATAGAGGTATAATTTAGATCAGCTTGTGTGTAAACAAAAATGTGTTGCTCTAGCTGAATAAATTTACAGTGCGGACAACAAGGTAACACTTTACCTCCTACAGTTTTATTACTAAATGTGCATCCTTGCCTTGGATAATATGTACATAGCTAAACTGTCATACATTCCCACTTTACACCATAATATGTGTTAACCCCTACCCTGATGTCTGCAAGATATGACGATGCGAATTCCTACAAGGTCAAGCAGAATTATTTGTTAAACCTTTGCATTAAACAGTCTTTTTTATCAAATGCCTCATAAATTTTAATGTGGAGACGGCAAATGTGTTCAAGAACGTGGAGTATGTTTTGTATGTGTGTAACTGAGCTTTATGTATTCACAAAAGAACTTTGTGTGACACAAGTGAGACATTTCAACATTGAAAGCAGCGCGTGCAAGACTACACAGCATTTGTCATCTTTAGACTGTTGGCAAGCTCAGATTTTTATCATGCACTTCGAATGATGAATATGAAATGATATGAGTGTGGTTGTAAGGGTATTTGAGAATATGAAAGGGCTGAATAAGAATGGTTTGTAGGACATGGTCTGTAATGGTAGAGTCAAATACAATATGAATGGAAGTTGAAGTGGTTAGGGTCATTGCGGTTGAACTCTCTGCTTGTCGTTTCACTTAGCTTCAGTTAGACATATTGGTGCTAACAGAAATGGTTTCTCAACGATTTTGATTACCTTTATAAAGATTTCCTATGTGAAAATATATGGATTTGTTACTTATTCACTCTAAAGTAATAATATCCCACATTGTATATAATGTATGAATAAATAATATGAAAAAGGAGTACATTTAAGATTAGATATTAGCTACATGTATCTTTTTCACTCCCACATTCCTGTACCTTCTCATCAACACACGATACACTTGTAACAATGTGTGAGAAAATCAAGGCATTTGGCAAGGATGTTATGTAGGTCTTTGCTTTTTATGAGGATTTGATTGAATTCTGAACTGGCTGACATTTAGTCGCTTGCTGCACAATATTTTGAGTTGAATACGATCCTAGCATTTTCTTTCATCAAGCGTTTCATGTTTGACACCACTTTTATCGTATTTCATTACATCCCAGTTCCAGAAAGAAATCGCAATGTGACAGTCTACTGTTTGATGAAATCCACAAACAGATGTGTGTTGCTGGTTCACCAAGGATCAAATCTGAGTGATTCACTGATTTGAACCCACAATTGTCGGGGCAAAAGAAGATTTTTGTCATTGTGGATGGTTGATGTATCTCTATCTGAAGGTGGTCAGCATGAAAAAATGATGGTAGTTGTTCAACAAGGATATCCTTGTGCTCCTTGCTTATTTCTAGGAAAGAAAAGGAAAAATATTCCTAAAAGAATTCTAGTTTCATTTAGCATCTTTCATGTAATATAAACATCTGTAATATAAACATATTCTTTAGGGTGGAATAGCTGAAGTTTGTTATTCAAGACAGTTGTAAAGCCAATTTTTTTATAAATTTCTTGGACCATCAAATTAATTTGGGGAAGTAAAGCCAAAGGTATTTCAATTTTATTTTATTTATCATTGTGTTTTTTGGTCAAATTTGTAAATGAGAGTGAATGAGTGAGTATGGTTTTACGCCGGTTTTAGCAATATCATGGTGGGGGACACCAGAAATGGGCATCACACGTTGTACCCATGTGGGGAATTGAACCTGGGTCTTCAGCATGATGAGTGCACTCTTTAACCGCTAGGCTACCCCACCACCCCTGAAAATGAGAAACACTGAACACTGGGAGTGGAAGCTGGTTCTGACTAATATCATTTCATCATAACAGGTACAAAGGTAGGTTTAGTTCTGATAGGAATTTCTAATCCTGTACCATGCGTTAAGAAAAACGTCTTTACTCTTTACTCTTTACTCAGGTTCATTGGTTGCAGGTGTGAATGACTGTGTGTATTTTGTGTAACACTAGGAAGCAGTGGGATCCCCCTGTAGCCCCCTGTTGGAGCTGGCATCTGTAGGGGATGGGATGGACTGCATGTATCTGTGCACGTACATTGTGTCTCTTACCTGCATCAGGCTACTTTGTTGGAACTGAATGAGGGCATATTGATGACTTTGTGGTTAGTGTGGTCTGGTGTATTAGATTCATTTGGAGAATTTTACACCAACACACTGAGCGATTGTTTTCATGAATTAGGCAGCAACTTGAGCCCTTTCACAACTCCAAAAGAATCCAACCAGTGGTTGATAGTTTGCGAGTTTGCTGTTGTCAGGGTACAAAATCAGCCGGTCATAACGGAGAGTCTCCATTTTAATTAGCATTAAGAACAATTATGAGGTGGAGGGTGGTCATCAGGAAAGGGGTACAAGGCATCATGAGGGAGGGGGCCTGGAGGGGTACAAGGCACCATGAGGGAGGGGGCCTGGAGGGGTACAAGGCACCATGAGGGAGGGGGCCTGGAGGGGTACAAGGTGCCACAAGGGAGGGGTACAAGGCACCATGAGGGAGGGGGCCTGGATGGATACAAGGTGCCACAAGGGAGGGGTACAAGGCACCATGAGGGAGGGGGCCTGGAGGGATACAAGGTGCCACAAGGGAGGGGTACAAGGCACCATGAGGGAGGGGGCCTGGAGGGATACAAGGTCCACAAGGGAGGGGTACAAGGTGCCACAAGGAAGGGGGCCTGGAGGGATACAAGGTGCCACAAGGGAGGGGTCAGGAGGGGTACAAGGTGCCACAAGGGAGGGGTCAGGAGGGGTACAAGGTACCACGAGGTTGGGGGCCTGGAGGGGTACAAGGTGCCACGAGGGAGGGGTACAAGGCACCATGAGGGAGGGGGCCTGGAGGGGTACAAGGCACCATGAGGGAGCGGGCCTGGAGGGGTACAAGGCACCATGAGGGAGGGGGCCTGGAGGGGTACAAGGTACCACGAGGGAGGGGGCCTGGAGGGATACAAGGTGCCATGAGGGAGCGGGCCTGGAGGGGTACAAGATGCCACGAGGGAGGGGGCCAGGGGAGGGTTGTAGTCAGAGGGATATAAGGTGTTTTAATGGAGGGGGCCTGGAGGGTTGTAGTTGGGAGTAGTACAAGGTGCTATGAGGGAGGGGGCCTGGAGGATGTTGGTCAGGTGCTATGAGGGAGGGGGCCTGGAGGATGTTGGTCAGGTGCTATGAGGGAGGGGGCCTGGAGGATGTTGGTCAGGTGCTATGAGGGAGGGGGCCTGGAGGATGTTGGTCAGGTGCTATGAGGGAGGGGGCCTGGAGGATGTTGGTCAGGTGCTATGAGGGAGGGGGCCTGGAGGATGTCGGTCAGGTGCTATGAGGGAGGGGGCCTGGAGGATGTTGGTCAGGTGCTATGAGGGAGGGGGCCTGGAGGATGTCGGTCAGGTGCTATGAGGGAGGGGGCCTGGAGGATGTCGGTCAGGTGCTATGAGGGAGGGGGCCCGGAGGGGTACAAGGTGCTATAAGGGAGGGGGCCTGGGGAGGGGGTCAGGAGAATGCAAGGTGCCCAGAGGGAAGGAGTCAGAGACATGTGGGTCAAGGCTTGGAATGTGAGGAATATGGTCAAGGAAGAGGAATAAGATGATATGGTAATATACATTCTCAGGTGGAGCAAGGTCATGGAAAATCCCATCATGCCCGGCGGCTCGGTTCATAAACAAGGTGGGATGGGCGATGTGCGCGTTTCTCTGACATAATCACCTGGCTGGAGGAATGTGTGTTTGTGGGGAAATCTCTCAACCATGAAGGTGTTATTCACTCAATCAGTACCCAGGTGTAAGCAAGGTCAGGACAGGTGATTGAATTATATAACACGCACAGAATGTTTGTTATGATTATTTTTTTTATTATTATTTGTTGTTTAACGCCACACTCAGCAATATTCCAGTTTTATGACGGTAGTCTGTAAATAATCAAGTCTGAGCCAGACAGTCCAGTGATTGATATCATGAGCATCAATTGTGATGCAATGACATGCATCAACCAAGTCAGCGAGCCTGACCACCTAAACCTGTTAGTCACCTCTTACAGCTAGCATGGGTTGCTAAAGACAACATATTACATGAAATGGAGACTAAAGATTAAAAAAATCATTTCCCATTTCTGCATTTCAAAACATGATTTTACATACTTAACTTAAACTGTCATATTCCAAATATAGTTTTTGGACAAACATATATATATATGAATAACTGTTAATTGTTTTAAGGGCATTTAGAAATTTACTGAGTAATTATTTATATTATTAAATAAATAATATTTATTTCCTTGTAAACTTCTGCCTCTCAGAAGAACTAGTTACCTTTGCTAAATATTAGGAAAATACTATTCGGGTCAAAACTCATCTAATAAAAATGTATATGTGGGCAAAGTGTTTCCTAAACAGTGTTAGTAAAATGTAGTTCATGTGGTGAGAGTTCAAAACTCTTCCTGAATCGGTCTCGCCTCGAGTTGTGTTGTTTTGTGAGTGAGTCTGTGTATAGGCCTCCAGCGCATCAGGTGTGACAGTGACACCTAGTGTCAGCGACAAGATCCACACGGATGATTCTATTACCCTAGATTGTAGATTGCTACAAGAGTCTGTCAGTCATTGGAGTAGCCACACCTACCGGTGTGAGACGTGACGGTTCCGTTGTGTTTTGTGACATTCCTGCGAGACATCGCTCCGCTGCGGCCATGCTTATACCTCTGTCATCTGTGCTTTTCACACAGGATGAAAACTGTGTAGGTTTTTCAATATAATCTGGTTTCCTCTTTCAGAAAATGTTTATATACATATATTTTGAGAATTTAGAGTATTGGTTTCATAGGCTGGATGATGGAGAACTATAATGATTTAAGTTCAATTTCCATTGATAAACTTAGGCTGACATGTATAAATGTTTAAATAATTTAATTTTCAGTATATAAGAATATAATAATGTTAAGATGACTGTTTGATTGGCATTCTAGAAGTTGGCAAAATAAGTGAGAAAAACGTACAACTTTATATGGATAATGACTTATAGCGTATAGCGACGTTTCTATGGAGATTCACTCCAGCTTGATAATGGTAAAGGAATCTACATCGAAACGTCGCTATATGCAATAAACCGGAAGTTGTTATCCATAAAGTTGCATGTTTTTCTTACTTTATGTTAAGATAATTTGAATATTTTAAAAATTCATATTTGTGTGCTCTAAATATGTTTAATTCTGTGATTGATGTGATTATGTGTTTTTGGTCACTTGTTGACGTTGTGGTTGAATGTGTGTTTACTTCTGTCAAGGTTAAGAGGGGACTTAATGTCAACATGGTTGAGTTGATGTGCAGTGGGCTATTATAAGCTTAATGCTGCTAGATCCCACTGTTATGATGGGTGAGATGGAGTACTGTGACTTGTGACGTACGGTTCGTCCCGATAATCACACAATCCAGGCATAATAATCACAGGCTTCAAGATCTCAGAACCCTTCTGTACCACGAGAGGAAGATGTGCCATATTGTCTTTGATTCGGAGCTCCAGGCAGCCGTAAGTGTTGTGAGCCTTTAAAGGTCAATCACTTGATTGTCTGGTTTCTTTACAAGCCGCCGTCGCATGGCAGGAGTACTGATGTGTGGTGTTAGGCAACAAAAACTTACTTTTTATGCAAATTGTGTGAATGGCAGGCGCTACCGGTTTGGCAGGACATGCATGCGCTTTTCGAACACCTGGTGTCATCACTGATTTCAGTGATCCATTCATGTGATTTTTACCGCGGTCAGGTAGCCTAGTGGTTAAAGCGTTCGCTCGTCATGCTGAAGACCTAGGTTCGATTCCCGACATGTGTACAATGTGTGAAGCCCATTTCTGGTGTCCCCACACCGTGATATTGCTGGAATATTGCTAAAAGCGGCGTAAAACCTCACTCACTCACTCACTCACTCACTCACTCACTCACTCACTCACTCACTAACACTATTTTGGCGTTTGTGTCTAGTGGAGTCAGTTTTAGCAGATATTGAGAGTGGTTATAATCTGGTGTTGATGTTTATATTATTATTCATACATTTTATGTTGCAATTTGTTTTTCAGGAGTCTGGACTTTGCATGACTTTTAACTGTGGCAAACCTGTTTTACAATTTGTTGATACTGTTTAAGCATGCATGTTACATTATTATTTCATATACACACTCCAACACCTGTATGAACATATGTATATATCTGTATCTGCAGATGGTGAGAGAGCGGGAGGATGAATTACGGGAGGCTGACAATGACAACAAGGTCGAGGCCGTACAGGATCGCTTCCCCCATGATGACCTTCAACTTCGAGATCGCGACAAGGCACAGGTCAGTCATCTTCACACAAGAAATACTGAAAAATACATTACATGGATCCAGTAAACATTGACTGTGTTGGTCAGTTTCAGTGATGATAGTTGCTGAAATATTGCTGAAAGTTTGCTAATGCAACATTACCTTTTAACTCACTCATTCAAAATGTATTAAGGGTTTTCAGTTAAGGCTGGGACGAGTCCAAATTTACTACCCGGGTATCTATCACCCTATTACACGACCCTCCCTGGGTATCTACTGTAGATATTTAGTGATCGGTACGAACTGTCCGATTTGGAAATGTTTGACCTTAGCCCTGGCACGTGTAAAACGATCTGATCATTTATACACTGCATTATTCAAACATATAAAAATCAGAAGGAATGGGTGCATTGTCAGAAAGAAATGGGAACATTAGTGACTTATAGTGTAACCATAGAGTTTAAGATAATTTTTGTCATTAAACAATATATCACGTGACTAACCACGGGTCCAGGTAGTCCTGTGGGTACCCGGGTCCTACTCACGACCCACCCGACCTGGGTACCCGAGTTACCCGTCCCAGCCCTTATTTTCAGTCCTAAGGAATCTGATTTTGGAAGGCCTTATTTAGTGTTATTGTTTTGACGTATTCCTCTTGCTCATCAATTGTTGCAATGGTTGACTGGCGATGGCACCTGTCTTGTCGCCCATTTATTGTCACTTGGACCAGTAATTACCTGGAACTGGTGCTTACCTACTGGTACTGGATAATGGCCCATGGTCAGTCACCACCTGTTTCCCAGCCAGCTGATGCTGTGTCTGTTTTATCAGATATCTGCTTTCTACCATAGATATGTCAACTGATGAAGTATTCGGTACATGGGATGGTCTCTCACTTTCATTGTTAATCTTGATTTGAACATCATATTGTCATATTTGCATGAGATGGCATCACTTTGATTGCTGATCAGGTTACACTGTTGAGATAATGTCTTATTTTAATGTCGCATTTGCTAATGGAGATTCAAATGTCAAATGCTTCACCAATACCATCTCACCCCCTCCCTTCCCCTCCCTCCCCACCCCTCCCTCCTCCAAGATGTCCAATATATAAGGGGGGCAAGTCAGCAAAGGTTCTGCAAACTGCAGAGTCAAGTCCAGTAGGCATGTCAATAACCCGCGGTTCGATTCCCAGATTTGTGTAAGACCTGCATCACTTCCGGCTTTCCATCCATCTGCTGATGCCATGATATAACTGAAAAGCTGTTCAAAGCACAGTAAATAAAATGCAAATGATTCCGTGGCATTTGATTGGCTGGGAACAAACTCTGGATGCCCTTGTGCTGTACGATGATCCTGGTTTCGTGTTGTTGTTTTATGTTAATGATTGGGGGTTCTGCTAATGAAATAATATGTTAATGATTGGGATTTCTGCTAATGAAGTAAGCAGTCTGTGAAGTGATTGTTGTTGACATATATATTTATAAAAATAGACTTCAATATGTTGTTGTGTTTATAGAGGTATAAGTGTAAAAACCTGTGTTGACTCTGTGTAAATCCGTGGATTTAAGCAAAATGTGCATATCGTTGTTTATGGGTTTATAGTTATTGTGTTTAATTAAGAACTTCAGTATTTTGTGAGTGGATTTACACGAAGTGTGTACACGGGTTTTCATGTTTATTCCTCTATAAATGCACAAAATATTGAGGTGAATTCTCAGATAAACCCAATAAATCAACCACTGGCTCCAAGCCATACAGTAGAGTGCATGCAGTCCAGGTAGCGTGTCCTCCATACAATATGTATAGGAGTGTATCAATCATAGAAGGAGGTCACTGATGACATGATACGACAGGGAGGATTACCAGCTCTTCCTCTGACGTGGGTGGACGAGGTGACGACATTTCAATATCGGTGCCCCCAAGATTTGCCTCATCAGTGATGTCTCAAACCAGTCATCTTAGATGTGTGACTTGCACTGTTTAGTCATTTTAGGGTTGGGTGGGGAGTGTCCCGTTGTCTCAGCCATTACTCTTAGATGAGGTAATTGTAGATTTTGATATTTGTTTCCGGAATATTTAAAAAAAAATAGACCTGTGTCATAAGCTGCATACAGTGTAACTTTATTACGTATTTTGTGGATCTTGCTTCTATAGTTCAGGGAATAAGTAGCGTTGTTATTCAATATGTATGTATGCCTAGTTTCTTCCTCCCTGATTCAACTGAAGTAGACCCTGAATCTCTCTTGGTTGGTTGGTGGGTTGGTTGGTTGGATGGCTGGCTGGCTGGTTGGTTGGTTGGGTGGTTGATTGGTTGGTTGGTGTTTAACGCTGCAATATTCCAGCTATATGACAGGGGTCTGTAAATTATCAATTTTGGACCAGGCAGTCCAGTTTAATATTGACATCATGAGCATCAATCTACACAATTTTGATATGATGACATGCATCAACCAAGTCAGCGAACAGGACCACCCGATCCCATGAGTCGCCCCTTATGGCTAGCACGGGTGCTGAAGACCTACTCTCTATGCAGATCTTAATGGTTCGAGCCTCTCTTCAGACCCCAGAGCGTATGTTTAATAAAAACAATCACCTCTATTTCTTTCTCATCCCCTTTTCGGCTCAAGAAGCCCATACTCTCCTTTCCAGCTCATGAAATTATGAGTCTTGTGTTCTTTAGTACTCAAGGGTCTTGTTGTAGAACAATTCTATAATTTACTTCATGCATAACTGTTACTTCATGGACTGTATGGTTTTCTAGTTAACTCACACAAGAGCAGATACAAAATTCTTATAGGATAGCCAGTGCCGTAGCCAGCCTAGATTGAATCAAGTTGGGGACAAGTGATACTTGTACAAATATTTGCCCCCCCCCTGTCAATAAAAGTTAACTACGGCCTTGATAGCCCATAATATTACAAGTTCTAGTAATATGTTACACATTCCTTCACAGTAAAAATCTAAAGTAGTTTGTAGTCTTTATCCCAACACCAGTCATTTGAAGCCGGTGATATATAATTCTGGACCTGAATTAAAGTAATCAGCCAGGTATATCGTATCCTTGACTGTTTCCATTCAACAATGAATTCGTTGAAATAATTTCAACATTAGTGTAGTGTTCTGAATAGACAAATATTTCAAGTACTCTGTCGGTGAAGTCACGCCTGTAAGTAACCCTGCCATGGTAGTGTTTAATGAAGCATATTAGCTAGCTCAATATAGTATACTCAGGGGTTGTATATTTCAATCTGTGCAAATATGATTGGCTGCTGATTGGCCTTGAGGAATCTGATTGGCTGAGATTGATGTATATTGCAGAGGTGAATGCACATGGCTTATGGTATTGGAATATCGCCTATTGTTATCTGTAGGATAATCTCGACCACAACAACCTGATTAGCTTTGGAGCAAGTCAGTGAGCACAATACTGGTGTTTTTCACTTGACTTTTTGGGGCAAGTTTGGCAACAACGGAGGACCACAATCTTTGATCAACATTCACTGAATATCGAAAGCAAAATGGTTCTATTTCATTTGGAATCGATGTGTATGTACGACTCATATTTCTGATACAGGTCGGTATACTTTTGCGTTTGAGTGATTAGAAGCATATAGTTATTGTTTGTGTGGTTGAATCTGGCTTGTTTACATAATACGACATGTTATCATGAAGTATGGCAGTGTTAGTCTCGGTTGTCTTTTGGTTATACTTTTTTATGGCATATCGTTTCGGACACACCCAAGAATTGTTTGTATATGAACAATAAATATGTTCATTTCAGATATAAGTTGTGTATAGGTCGACCATGTTTTGATGGCATATTGTTTTGGAAACCACGCCAGATGTTTTTTTGTATATGAAACAATAAATATGTTAATTTCAGATAAAAGTTGTGTATAGGTCAACCATTTTTTTATGGCATATTGTTTTGGACACCACGCCAGATGTTTTTTGTATATGAACAATGATGATGTTCATCTCAGATATGACCTGTGTATAGGTTTGGGTATCTTTGGATGGCAAATTGTTTTGGACATGAACTGGGAGGCGATAATAGTATTTATGCTACTCAAAAAAAGTTAAAGACAAACTGATTCTTTCAATTCATCAAGTGATGTGAAACAGTTGTGATATGAAAGACTTCTTTTGATTACAATATAATGCCATAGCTTCTATACACCAGTGCATACTCTGAGCCTTCACCATTATTACCCTGGTCAAGGAATCAGTGTGCTCTCGAATGTCATTCTCAGCTCCCTGGGGAGTACACACTATGTCAGCTTTAGATATCTGTAGCAGGGTGATGAACTGTGAAATGACTTTTAGGCTTACAAAAGACCTTGGGACTGCACTATGTCATGTTTTGTGAGTGGAATGTTTTCTAACAGTGTGGTGTATATACAAGAAAATTGTTAAACTGAGCTTGGATTTCAATTTATGCATACGCAAGGGTCTATTGTGTAGATGCAATGTTATTACGGATATTTCCAAAAATGTTAAGGAACAGAATATCAGATTGCCAAGGATTTATTATACCATGCTAAGGCTTATCTCAAGAGAGATTCATGTGTTCAAAGGATTCCAAAAACTTATTTCTCTAAAAAATATTCAATTTTGAAATTTTGGAGTTGTTACATAAACATTTTTTTATGGAAGTTTTATGTTTTCATGTGAAAAAAAGTAGTTGTGGGTTTAGATTGTATTGTGTAAAGTGACTGTAGTGGGATTGATGTTTGTGTGAGGATACCAAGAACATGACAAAGTCATGGGGGAAGATTAGGGCTCAAACGACCGCTTCCTTTAAGAATTTGGGATTTGGGATCGGGGGAGAAGAAAATCAATTACTTTATTTTCATTGATGGAATATCTTGAAGGACAAGTATGACTTTATCATCAAGTATTGTCTGTTGTCGTATACTTAGATTTCAGAAACATTTGCTGGATGAGACTCTTTTGAAGTATAAAAAATACTATTACTGAAATGAAAAACATCTTTCAGTTTGAGACTTGGAGTATGTGGAAGTGTTGGGCAAGTGTTTCTTTTGACATTTGAAATTGAACGGTAGATACAAGATGTTGTTTATATTCTTTTTTGTGAGATGAGAAATGTGGGAAAATCATTTGGATAATGCCATAAACTGAAACATTGGTAACTCTAAATCCTAGCACTTATCACAGGCATCTGTTGTTCAGAGTTCTTGCATCTTAACACTATTAGACAGACTCATCAGCGTTAAAAATTGGCACTAGTCCTGTAGTCCTTACCAAACTGCCCAATAGTAAAGGTATCCTAAGGACTAGTAGAAATTTGCCCATTTTAAGGGTTTTGCTATACGTTATCATTATAAGGACTAGTGGACAAAAACTGTTAGTTTCTAACCCTTCTGACTGAAGGCGAATTCAGTCAGAAGTGTAAGGTAATATTGTCCTGAAGTATATACAGTATTCGCTGTATTAAACACCCTCCTCTAATAAACACCTCCTCACCAACTAGACCTATCTGTAAGTAATCTTTATAAGAACTACCTACCCTATCAAACAGTCACATAACAATCCTTATTTTCTTGTGGTATAACAGATGCTTAAAAGTATAACAGCAGTGCTGAAGGGAATATAACTGCCTAGTAACTATTATCAAAAAGGTTTTAGTTTCATCAATGTATGAACTAAGTTTGTTTATTACCGCTAGATCTCTAAAAACAGACTTCACTTGTAAAGCACTATTTTAGTAGGACTTTTCTAAATGCTTGGTGTTCTTATTAGGGCGAATATGGTATGTCAAGTTACACTGTAATAGTGTATAGCACTTTTTTAGTAGGACTTCTTTGTCGATTTTCTAAACGCTTGGTGTTCTTATTTTGACAAATATGGTTTGTCAAGTAACACTGTAATAATGTATAGCACTTTTTTAGTAGGACATCTTTGTCGATTTTCTAAACGTTTGGTGTTCTTATTACAGCAAATATGGTATGTCAAGTAACACTGTTATAGTGTTTAAAATTTTGTTTAAAGTGGAGACTGGGGGTTGTTTAGTGAACCTACAGAACAGCATGTGTCTGTTTCCCATTCCATGGTGATTGTTACCTGGAGTTGAATCACCACCAGACAATGATCACGGCAAGTGTAAATTACGGGTCCCCGTTCTGCTCGTATGGTTTGATTGTCATGACTCAACCTTGCTCCAGCATGTGAACTTTGTCAGGAGATCAGTCTCAGTGTGGGGTACCTAGGACAGCTTCTAAACGAGTCGGGTTAATACGCAAAAAGTCGTCATTGTCTGACTAAGAGTGGGTGTATCTTGTTATGCATGTGAGAAAATTTCATTCAGCAAACGGCCAGTGTTGCCTTACCACACCTTCGGGCAGTAGTGTATTTTTGTAATCGTCAGGAGTTGTGGTCTTTCAGGTTCATTCATGACTGTTTATGTGGCAATAACATGCAAATGATCCAATCTGGAGAAGGCATACTTCACAAATCCCAAGTATGTAGGGAGTGGGGGTTTCGGTGGTATATCGGAGTGACTTATGTCGTGTAGATTCAGTTCTGATACTGAGATAGGATCTTTGATTGATTAAAAGAAATAAGTTTGTGCTTCAGTGCTTCATTCTTTAGGGCTTGACCTGATTTTGATGTGAGGTCATGTGACCTGATGAAGATGGAACCAGGTTAGATGTAGATGCTGTGGTCACCTTGGGCCAAGGTCATGGGTCAGAGGTCGGATGTCACCAGCCAGTGCAGGAACTTCCAAATTAAGGAGCTAGTTGACCTGTAGGTGTCAAGCAGGGGTGAGGCTCCCCAATGGTGGGCGACATACAGGGGTTGAAAGACAAAAATTGTACCAGATACAAACGGACGATTCTGTCAACAAATCAATGTTTTTTGCAGCTTGTCAGTTTATTTTGACTATTTGATAGACGCCAGTATTAATTCAGGACCCTCGTTATTATCCAGCTATCCAGGAGAGATTTGTATGAGAACATAAAAGGGATGCTATCATCACAACAACTAATTGGAAATAAACATTCAGCCCTCTCTTGAACTCGCCATGGTCACTTTAAACAAGAAAAAGCCTTTGTTGAACAGAAATGTTATTTACAGTTAACTATGAATATAACGAACTCAAAGGGACCACTCTTTTTAGTTTGTAATAATTGTAGTTCGTTATAAGCATTTACACAGCATATATACAACAAATGGCCAGAACTGAAACATAAGTGCCTTATATCGGTCAGTTTGTTACAAGCGTGTTTGTTTTAAACGTTGATTACTGTATATAAATATACAAGTGAATAATGGTATTGGTTTTAGCTTGAGATCATGGGGATTAACGTATCCTTGTTTGGAAGAACGCAGTAATTGCAGGTTGAGGGTTTAAAAGGCATCTGATTGTGTATAGTACTGGGTTACAACGAGGAGGGGGCACGGGTGGCCCAGTCATCTAAGGCGCCGCGTTTCGCTGTACAGAGTTGCGTCCCTTAGGCACGCCAGAAACCTATGATTGTGTGGGTTCGAATCCCTGATTCGCCCTGATTATGTTTCTAGGTTTGTCAGCACCATACCCGTGCTAGTGAGTTTACCGAAGTGGTAAACGTCGAAGACCTGCATCACTTCGGGCTTTCCTCCCACATTAAGCTGACACGCCACGATATAACTGGAATACTGGTAAAAGCGTCGTTAAACCCAACTCACTCACTCACTCACTCACTCACTCACTCACTCACTCACTCACTCACTCACTCACTCACTCACTCACTCACTCACTCACTCACTCACTCACTCACTATGATATTGTTCTTGCACAGTCCAGTGATTGATATCATGAAAATCAATGTACCCAATTGGGATACAATGACATGCATCAACCAAGTCAGCGAGTCTGGCCACCGAATCCTGTCAGTCGCCTCTTTCGGCAAGCATAGGTTGGTATTCTAACCCGGATCTTCACAGGTCAGAGCCGAAAGTCACAAACCAGATGAAGTTAAACAACTTTACACACTGAGACTAGTTGGATAGGTAACCCTGTTTGACTCCTGGGAGTTTCAGTCATGCCCCACACTAGCGCATGTGGTGCCTCCTTGGCATGTGACTTTGTTTGAAATATGCACTGTTCAACAGCAGTGAATGGGTACCCGGTAGGATAAGATGCACTAGTGTGCCTTGGTTGTATACACCCCAGGGAGCTGAGAATGGAAATCGAGAGCACTCTGATGCAATGACCAGGGTAATAATAATGTGTTATTATTATTACATTAATATAACAGGCAGCTGATGTCCTGGTCTAGTTTCACCCAAGTTTTGCTGTTGTTCTGTGGCCACCATTTCTCTCCAACACTGCGTTACAAGCGTGTTATAAGAGCCTTGTTTCTTAGGATACATTTTTTCATCCACTAATGGAGAGAGATTTATTTGTTTGTAATTTTTTCAATAAATGTTAAGTCCACTTAAAGTATGGGCTCCAATTTTTGACTGTACATGTGAGCTTGTGTTTGTACAGGACTCATAGTCATTGATTCTCATGAGACCAGATATTATGGTTGGGAATGTTTGAAGAAGGAGTTTGCTGATGGATCAACTAGGGTTCCTCTCCTTCTTCTAAATACCAACACAACATGAGACTACAAAACACATCCTTAAAACATTACATCACTCCACCTCCACAATCCACCTCAACCCCCACCCTTCACCCCCACCCTTCACCCCCACCCTTCACCCCCACCCTTCACCCCCACCGCTACTGCTCTTCCACCCTACTGCCCCACCACACCTTCCATCCCACATCTCTTGACTTGGCCAGACTGCCTCCAGGGTCTAGTGGTAGTGCGACCGCCCGGAGAGCAGAAGGTCAGGGGTTTGATCCCCGGCCACGTCATACCAAAAGATGTTAAAATGTGGTACTTGTTATTTATAACCCTGCCAGCACACCCTCATGCACCCACACACCCTAGTGCACCACCCCTCCCTCCACCACACCCTAATGCACCACCCCTGCCTCCACCACCCACACCCTCATGCACCATGCCTTCCTCCACCACACCCTTTCCTCCAGCACCCCTCCCTCCACAACACCCTTTCCTCCAGCACCCCTCCCTCCACCACACCCTTTCCTCAAGCACCCCTCCCTCCACCACACCCTTTCCTCCAACACCCCTCCCTCCACCACACCCTTTCCTCCAGCACCCCTCCCTTCAGCACCCTTCCCTCCACCATCCCCCCTCCCTCCACCACACCCTTTCCTCCACCACCCCCTCATGCACCACCCCCTGTATAGGGTCCCCAATGAGGTGTAGCACCAGGAGCACCCCACACTCTACCTTTGTGACCTAATGAACTTCCTTGTCTCACTGACACCTCTTCCAACTGCAACCCCATCCTGAGTTTCAATACTCACAATTGTCCCTCCTACCAAGCCATGTCAAATGTCAACAACCCATTTGACAAAAACCCCATGCTCAAACCACCCTTTTTCAATTATAATCCTTAATCCCCACGCCAGCCCCCTCTGAGTTAAATCCCGACTACTTTCAAATCAACAAATCAACAAACTGCCTCATCACGCACCCCTGTGGAGCCTCATGTTAATTTCCATAGTCAGGTAGACCTTTAACAGGATTAAGATTTCCATTTCTCCTCCTCACCTATATCCAGGTGTACTCGTTACTTGTGCAGGTGTCGACTTTCAGGGAGCCTCATTTTCAAACAATCCAAATATGTCGGACATTTAGGATGCGTTTATCCCGAGGAGTCAAGTTTCGCCTGTATAATATTCACAGGTAGCTACCTATCATCAGATCGCTTCTGGACCCTCGTTATGGATTTCATATAACCATATCAGTTCATCTTACACATGCATTATGTCAATATTATTAATATCAACACTGAAGTACTCGGTCAGTTGTGATTTTTGACACCACTTTTCTCAGAGGTTATGAAGGTAGTGTTAAATGTTTATGTTTTTGTTTGGTAGAAATCTATAATTCTTTCATTTTTAATTTTATGTTTTTATCATAAAACTTTTAGAATAATTTATCAATTCAATTTTAATTTCAGAACAGGCCTCGAGATTAATTGTGAACTGTTTTGTGTATTTATCATAATTTTTTAAAATAGTTTATTAATTCAATTTTAATTTCAGACCAGGGCCCACTTGCTCAAAGCGATAAGATGATCGTAACTACCATACTTCAACAAAGGCTTACGATAGTCTTAGCGCTAAGATCGCTTTGTGCAAGTGGGCCCAGGCCTTGAATTGTGAACTGTGTCGGTGTTGAATGAATAACATGACCATTTTGTTAAAAAAACCTATCACAGTTCCAAACTATATCTAATACCTGTTTCTAACAAAATGGTGTTTTCCTTTTCAGAAGCAGCGGGGCATATCGGCGACGAGAAGAAAGTCTGCACCAAGTGCCGTTTTGTTCAAACCCCTTGGCAGTGGGAAGTCAAAGAGTTCATCCTCGCTATGGTAAGACACATGACTTATTATTTTTAGTTTGTTTTAGCAAGTTTATTCCTAATTTAGCGAGTGGAGCTGTGAGCTGGATCATGTACCTAGCCTTGGCCTCCCGCTACACACAGCAGTAAGTTGTGTTGCCAGGAAGTCACAGCTTAGGAAGACACATGTCGCCAAGTCGATGAATTTCAATACATCCATGGTGAATATTTTTTGGCTGATTTTGGTGAATGTGAAACTATATTCAGAAAAGTTGCCATTCATCATTTCCTTGTAACCTGCTCCCATGGATTTGTATGTGACTGATGTGTGTCTTCTTCATTAGCGTTTGTTTGGACGTTGTCGGCCACACTGGACCGGGATGTGTGTAAATTTTCTCTCTATCAAACCTGTGAAATAGGAATTTCAGAAACAAAATTATGGATTGGAAAACACAAATATATTGAAATGATCCCATTATTTCAATCATACATGAGAAATGTATGTTCAAAATAATACCTCATTAGAAAACATACGTTTTTTTCAAGTTCTATTATTTAAATCAAGCATGAAAAATGGAAATTTAAAAAATTTACAGATTAGAAAACACATATGTTCTTGAAGTTATCCCATTATCTTAATAAGAAATAATAAATGGAAATTTCAACAGCAAATTTACAGATTGAAAAACATATAATTTTGACGTGATCCCATTAGTGCAACCCAAAATGAAAACTGAATATTTCAGAAACAAAATTAGTTTGGAAAACACAAATAAAGTTGACGCGATCCCATTACATCTAGTTTAATGATTTTCTCTAAATTTCTTCCTGGCCATGAAAGGGATCTTAAAGGGATTCCTCTTTTATTTGATGAACCGACAAAGCCTAGATGCTCCGCATGCTACCAAAATGATAGCTCAATTTCCGGCTGGGTTTATATCGACTGACCTGCAGTGACCACTACATTGTGAGGTCAGTATTTGACTTAATTCAGGTGACCTCTAACCAGGAGCAAAGGAGATTGAGAAACCGGGCACGTGTGTACTTTGTATTCCACGTTGTGTGTGCTTAGTATTACTGATACAATTCCATACCTTTTAGTCCAAATCCAGTTACATAAAAACAGGATATAGTGATATGGTTTTATTTATAAATAATTACATGACACTCAATGAAGTAATTTTTGTCATTACAAAATCACATTCTAAATGTTCTTCAATTCTGAATAAGTATTTATTTTCAAAATGTTTAGTATCCTATTATATTTTTTAAATTTAAATAGTTTGTTGAAGGAATATTTGCAAACTCAACACTCTCAGAAAAACAAAATGTGTGAAGGCTAAATTTCAAGAAAAAGATTAAATTTGGTTTCTACTGATCAATAGTTCCATAACAAAATTACTTGTCTGACAATTAAACAGTAATCAACAATCAGAATCAAGGTTTTCAAAAACAGCTGTGTTGAATATTTGTCAAGGTGTAAATCAACACTCAAAATAAGCTTCCCTGTTGAATATTCACAAAAAAAGTAAAACCAATCTCTCCTAAAAACCTTTTTAATGCATTGATGAGATGATTGGAGAATGTATATTTGTCGAAGAATGGGTTTAAATTTGGCAAACTAATTAAGTATGTGTCAGGGATTTGTTCTGGCAGGGGGACTATTTTTTAATTGGCCTTGAGAACGTCAGTACTGCCGAATATTTGCATGTTATTTGTTATCCTGAACATGTTGACCGCCCTATTCACAGGCAGTCAGCGGACTGACGATGTTTGTGATTAGTGTACACGCCGTGGTGTGACCGAGGTGTTACAGCCTCAGTGTGGTACAGCTTCACGTAACACACACTCTCATTAACCCAAACCCAGAGAAAAACTATCACTTTGAAACACATGACGCAGTTTTATGTACAAATAAACCCGAAACATCTACCACGAGTTGACACACACGAGATTCGTCCAATACAGGAATAAAATCAGACGAGGAAAAGTACTCAAGACAGGTAGAAACGATTGCTTTAGTTTTTGTTTTATTTAATTCCTGTTTGAATGGCTGGATTAGATGTTTTGGGAATTGCAGGGTCTGCTTTCAGTGAACGCTTGAATGTTCTAACAAATTTTGGACTATGTCCACGTTTCGAGGATGATATCATAGCCGTGACCTTCACATTGTTGTGTTTCCTGTAGATTCTATACTCTGAATATGTCCTTGGTGAATCATGTCATGTAACAAATTTAACCGGGATTTTCTCGAATGAAGACAAAATGGTGGAGAAAAAAACATTCCTGTTTGAGGTTTACGACTAAACCAGCCGACCTCTGTATTAAGTCGTGGCAGATACACGTGTAATGCACAGAACAGGACCTTCCCCGTGATTTTTTTCATTCTGTCTCTTTCTTAAAACTACAAAGAACTATAATAGATATTTTTTTCTAAATATCAGTTTGTTGTTGATGTTAGAATACATCTATTGAATTTAACTTGCAAATTATTTTCTTGAATTTTATTATGTCTGAAATGTTTTTGAAACTTTTTTGTCAGACTTTGTAAAAAAGTACCTGAATCATAATTTATGAGCTGAAAATATAACATTTTATTAATTCACAATTTTCTCTTATTTGAAAACTGCTCATGGTCAGAATGCTTCATTTTAGGTCACACAACATGGTCAAAAAGGAAGGGGATGTTTCGACTCGACCGGGGTCTGAAGGGAACCGACTCTACGTTATGGAGGGATCTGCACAGCTGGCAGCGGTAAGTAACAGAGTTGCCTCCCTTGCTGACATTATGATGTATATGTATCAAAGTTTCATAATTACTGAAGGCCAAAATCCAAAAGATTTTAAAAGTATAAATACAGTCGAACATTTTGTCGAACTTGGATGTGGCAAATTCCCATTTGTCTCGAACTCATTTGGGAGACGCAAGTATCCAAATTAAGCCTAAAGTTCCCCTAATGTCTCGAACCACGGAAAACTCAAACTGTTTTCCACACCACAAGGTTCAATTGTCACTAAAGTCTATTATATTTTATGGTGAATGCATAACATTTGGGGAAAATTATGAGAATCTTTCTTTGACTATTTGAATCCTGTGGCCAAGTGTATAAGGTAATTGATTACACTGAAGACTCAGGTTTGGTTCTACCACTGGTTCAGTGTTAAGATATGCATAGCATCCCACAAAATACTTTGAAAAAGGTTTGTGAAACACTCGTGCCTTGGGAAATGTAAAGATATATATTCTATATTTCATTTATATACTGAAGAAATTAAGAAAGGGAACATGACATGTGACGAATATTACTATATTTCAACCTAAAGTATTCATCAACAAAATAAGTTGTCAAGTAAATAGCAGTGCTGGGTGACCTTCGTGTTCACAAGAGGGAGGGAGGGAGTAATTATTGTGTAACACTGCACTAGCGATCATCCAGCTGCTTGTGACTTGTGTGCATATGAAAGTCAATTCTAATATTCTTTTCTTATAGATGTTTCCATATTTTTTTAATCAGTATATATTGAGATATAAGGAAGCAAATGAAGAAATCTAATATAATGAATGAATGAGTATGGTTTTACACCGTTTTTAGCAATATTCCAGCAATATCACGGTGGGGGACACCACAAATGGGCTTCACACAATGTACCCATGTCGGGAATCGAACCTGGGTCTTAACCACTAGGCTACCCGACTGCCCCCAAAAATCTAATATAAAAAGTAATTGTATTATAATTGTAAACATGTGTACATAGTTGTCTGTGTACAATTCCCGGTACAATTTATACAATAAACCATGGAGTCGGTAACCTTCAAGGAGCCACTTTCTACGTCATCTGACATTTACAACCTCAGCGATCTCGTCACAAACTATTCCAGTTGTGTTTGTAACGAACCTCTGGCGACACTGACCACATGGTGGACATAACTCGACACAGAGTTATCTCCCCTGTCTGGCTCTCCACCTCATGCACTGTCTGACTCCCCTGGTCAAATACGTCTGTTGGCTTAGACAATGTGGCTGTGTGATGGTCACTCACCATACATCTACACCACATTACCATAGCTTTATAAATACTGTAAACAAAACCACACATTCCCTTACAAGGAATATCTTTCTTTGGAATTGTCAGCTAGCCAGTGTTTACGTTTGTTCACACATTGTACACATGTGAACATGTTTTTGTGTGATTTTTGCATACTTACAATGTCAGTAAGAAATGCTCTACATTGGATACCTTTTTGATGTTAATATTAGCTTCATATTCGGTACATTTCCGAAGGTCAATATTTACTTGGCGAGATTTCGTATGATATAAATCACATGTTGGATGAAAGAATGTAATGAAATATCGGGCTGCTTAAGCAAATATTCGTGATTTTGAACTTCGAGTTCAAGTTATGTAAATAGTCCAACTAATCATATATGTTTGATTCACGATGTATCCTGGAAATAACTATGTTGAATCGTCCATGTATATGTGATTCTTCATTGTGTTTCTGACAATGCCAAACATTGCCTCGTTCGGGTTGTTGATAAGTTAAATAAGGACAGATAGCTAATATTTGATAGGATCGTGGAGGTTTTGTTTAATTGTTCTTTTATGATAGAGGTTCTTTGCTGTGGTTATTGAGTCACAAGCCGGGCAGTATTTGAACATGTGATCAACATTCGTGTGGTCTTTATGATAAAACAAACTACATCGTGAAAAGATCTGTGTTTGTTAATCAGCATTTTGGGATGTTTCGCCGTCAGCTTTGATACATATATGTTTTGTTGCTGTTATATGTGGTGTCGATTTGGTGGGGTGGGGTAAAAAAAACATTAATTACACACAATAGGTGATAGGATATGTCGTAGAAAACATGAGATGGCAAGGTTGAATTTTGCCAGTTGCAGCGCTGGTTCATTTTGGTGCAGTGCTACAGGAATAACATTTAATTTGAAGATTTTAGTATGGTAACACAGATTCGCATGTAAGACATTACAGAGATATTTTTCTTATCAAATTCCAATATAACATTACCGAGATATTTTTGTTATCAAATTCCAATATTTTTGTACGTAACGTAAGCAAACACATTTGATTGATGGTATGAAGTGAATTATGTTCAGTAACTATTGACAATCAATGTTTCACAGACAGTAATCTAAATTTACTTTTTTTTTATTAACCTATACAAGAATTTTTTTGGAGATTATTACTGATACCCATATTTGTGCGTTCTCGAAAATGCAGTGTATAAGATGCTGATGCTATTATGATTAATACTCTGGACCCACGGGCTACCATAGCCTCGTAAAGTGACATCACCGTCTTCGTCCCATTTATCATTAAGTTCACTAAAAATGTCTTTCGCTCATTGGTAAGTCTGATTTGGTGGCTATTTTTAGCATTGTAGATTTCTAATTAAAATATCCTGAAAAAAAATTGTTTGTCCTGTCGTCACAATTAAAAAATATCCCCAAAATATTCATGATACTTAACTTTTTGGGGTTCATTATATAACTAAAGGTATGGTGATGAAAGTGTCCAGGGTATTTTTCTTGATTGAATCATGAATCGTCTAAGGCACCACAATGGAATATTTTGCAATCCAAGACCTGTTCTTTCTGGAGCTTCATTTAACTAAGCCATGCCAGCAAATGAATTTTTCAGATATATATTCTTTATAACGCCCATCATTCACAGCAATAATCCAGCTTGACAATCCTAATCCCACATTTTTAAATATCCATGTTCGAAAATCTGCCATTTTATGTCAGCTTATAATTTCAGGGCATTAATATCCCTGTACAAAAGTCTACTATGTTACGTTTGCTTATGATTTCAGGGCATGCAGACGCAGGATCGCTACCTTTTCCTCTTCAGTGATCTGCTGCTCATCGCTAAGCAGAAGTGAGTACACCTTTCATCTGATTATAATCGTGTAACAAACACATTCATTTGAGGGAGGATAGCGTGTATTTGCGCAGGAGCTTCATGGTATTGGGCTGCGGATCCCTTTCCATGGCTTCTACATTCCTCGCTCCAAGCTTTCCAAATATGTCACTCATATCAGAGTTGGTTTTGAACAATGTCTGCATAATTATTTCCCTATGCTAACATGATGCAAACTTTCCATGGCCTTCAAAAAATTCTTCGATTGTTGTGTTTCCTGTTTTTATGAGCGTCAAATTTTGTTGATTTGTTGCTATCATTGGTTCCTATTTGTATGGAGATTGATAACACTTCCTTCCCATCATAATGTTGACAAGGTGATTCAGAGCCATCAACAGTTGTCCAAGTCTCTGCCACACTGTTTGATGTATGGTAGCAATATTCTTGGCTAGCAGACTCATTTTTGAAAATGGCCTTTTAAACACATTTTTGAGAGTTTAGAGGTAACAATAGTTATTATCCCCCGCTATGAAGTGGAAAGGGAGTATAGGAATTGGTGCTTTCCATCCATCCATCATGTTTCGTTTCCGGATAAGAACTCAAAAATCATGAGAGTTATCTCAACCAAACTTGGTACATACATAGGTCTTGTGGTGAACTAGGGCCTTTTGAAAGTTTGGGATTTTTGACAAATTTATTTTTAAAGTTTCCATGGCAATGACTTTTGACTGGAAATGGTATTGGTGGCGGATATGAGTACTAGTATTTCATGCTTGTGACAAATACTTTGGTCACCTTCATATCTTGCAGAATACTCCGTTTGTTTTTTGTTGTATGTGTCTTGTAAAGGTAATCCTTGAGATGGCATTTGAGTCTATGTATGAACTATAATGGTTTGTGTTTTGTTTCAGATCCAATACAACGTTCAAGTTGAAGCATCGAATACAGTTGTGTGATGTGTGGATCTCGAACTGTATCGAGGAAGTGAGTGAACTCACGCGGCCACAGGACAGATCCTTTGTCATCGGGTGGCCAACAACCAACACTGTGGCTACTTTCAAAGATGCTGAAACTAAAGACAAATGGCTGACGAAATTAACTGCGTAAGTTTAGAGTTGTCAAATGGTGGTCCTTATTGTGATGTTTGTGAGGGCATCGCTTCAGTGGTGGTGGTGGTGGTGGTTTTATTTGGGGATGTTGGTTGTGAGTGTCTGGCTCTTAAAGGCACTCTTGAAAGGGGCATCATTGTATTGTTGAAAGGGGCATCATTGTATTATTGAAAGGGGCATCATTGTATTGTATTGTTGAAAGGGGCATCATTGTATTGTATTGTTGAAAGGGGCATCATTGTATTGTATTGTTGAAAGGGGCATCATTGTATTGTATTGTTGAAAGGGGCATCATTGTATTGTTGAGAGGGACAGTGCAGTTGTATTGTTGAATGAGACATCACATTTCACCTGCTGGGCGACTGACTAATGCAGTATTCATATGATGGAGAACTTTCTCAATCCTGCTGTACTGAGTGGTAGAGCTGATTGTTTAAATTAGGGTTTGGGGTAGAATTTATTCAAACATGTTACCTTCCAAACATCAGAAATGAATTAACGTATATTTTACATGAGTCATGCTTATACAAATATTTCAATGGAAAATTTCCAAACACACTGAAGAAGTTCTAAATTTTTCAAAATTTTAGAATTTGTAAGTGGTAATTCATGTATTATATAGGATATGAAAAAGGTAATCTAGATTTCTTTGATATTTTGAAACTGTTTCTGGGGATTTCTCCATTGTTTGATGTTGCTTGACTATGCAATACCTGTCTGCCAAAATGGCCAAGCTGATGCAGTGTTTTGCACTTGCGGGATGACCTTGTGCATTGACCTGAAGCCAAACAGGAGATTGTCACCAGTCGTGTTACCCACAATGCACTGGCCACTGCAATAAGATTTTCCGGCCGATAAGATTCTGATTACATTCACTTCCAACATTCTGCACCAAGTCCACTGAAAGGTTATTAGAAGGATAACCTAGCGTTTGATTCCTATGTTCATACAGGATGTCAAATCACATTTCTTAGTTAAATATGCATGCATATGTACATATTTGTTTCTGAAGGAAATGTGTAAGAATTTTTGTTATGATCATGTGCTCGAAAATACAAATGTTTTAGTTTAACAAGAATGTGATAATCTTGCCATGGCTGGGCTGATGTTGTAGAATGGCCTTAAAGACAGGTCTGTATAAGAACCTGAGTCCTTCTCAACATGAGCTTCCTGGGTCTGTATTGTCTTTTACTCTGTTCCAGACAAATTCAGGAAGAGAAGCTGAAAGAGGAGTCTCGCACAACCCAGCTCAAAGTTGTAAATAGGCATATTGATCAGGTTGGTGCAATGCTGTACTTTTCCAACACCGCCACCAAGGCAGAAACGTCTCATTAAACTCACAAACTGTACCACAGTTTGCAGATTCAACACAATTAGCGTGAAAATAAACTAATTATGAAGGTTTTTTAATGAAATTGTTTCAACAAGGTGGCATGTGAAGGGTGCAAACACACGTTATTGTCTGAACACAATTGATCTGTTTAAGAAAACCGCCTTTCCACTAATGGGAACATATGTAAGGACTTGGCTTGGCACGGAGCCGAGTTAATAGTAAACATGAAATTACAACAAGGCAACATTTAAATAGAGGTTTGATGGTCTGGACTGTGTCTGAATGAGGCCATATCCTCTCGGAGTCCACTCATCTGCGATGACCAGTAAGCTTCCTCGACTGATGGTGGCGGACATGTTGGTTTAAACCCTCATGTTCAGCCTATTTGTTGAGAGACGGAAATCTCTTAAAACAGAAACATATTTACTCCATCCGGACAATTATGAAATATTTATTTCTATGTTTATGAATCATTGTCTTAATATGTCCTGTGATTGCAAATACAGACCATGTCTGAACTACTCTTTCTAACTAAAATGCCCTAACAAAAATGTTGATATTAATGTAAAATCTTCCTCTTTCTCTAAACATTTTCTTGGTTAAAAAATCCTCTGAATATTTGTTTACCAGATTTAACTCAAACAGATGGTTTCAATAAACCACTGCAGTAAACTCTGCAATATACAAGCATGTCATAATTGAGAACAGGTGATAAAATCAGAACAAGTAATAAAACAAGAGGAACTGTGTTTATGACCAATCAGTATGTCATCCTAAATCAAAAACACATGGCCAAAATTACCCTTTGTTCTGAAATAAGAGTGTCATTCAAGTAAGTACACTACCAATGAATGTCATAATAAAATGTAATAAAACAATAAAACAGTCCATTGTCCCAAGAAAACATGTCAGCTGAAAAAAATGAATACCAACCTAAAAACATTTCTTTGGTTTTAAGAACATTAAAATTTCAAGCAATCAGGAAAATGTACCCTGCCTTGAAGTTAATTAAATTGAAATCACATACCAATATCAGGCGAGCAAACAAACAGTTGTCGGTTCAAGTGTTCAAGCTTCTCCTGAGTAGAAGGTGACAAGTATACTATCTACTATACCGGTGTATAACAGCAAGACAATAGATGTTTGCACTACACCCTGTTGGTGTCAATTAAGGCAACACCTTTCTTGCTGTGTCTGATGCTGCTAAATGACTATTAACCCTTAAGTACACAAACAGTTAAACTCACTTAGTGGCATGGTCTGGGAAAATATTAAGCAAATATCATTGAATTATTTGACACATTTGAAGATGTGTTCAATTGATTTCCTTTGACATCAATTTCCAAGGCAGTTTTACTGGCACGAGGGTTTGAAAATATTAAACAAATACCGTTTGATTGTTGATTGAATTTGTTTGGCATTTAGTGCATAGATGGTTTGTTTATGGGACTGTCTTGCCATTGGTTGATTATGTAGTTTGAATTGCAGTTATCAGAAATCTGACATAGCGACTCTTTATTTTGGTTGCTTGACATATGTGTTTCAATGAAGAATTGATTGTTTACAAAGTACAGCTGGAAGTTGGAGCTGTTATTTCTAGAAGTTTGAACAGAAATTTGGCATCACAGTAATTAATAGAAATAAAATAGTTTCACAATATTTTCGTTCAGTAAGGTTAAAAAGTTGGCTAATGTTCCGCAGTCATCATAGTTTGGTGAAGCTTCTTAGAGGTTGGTCAGAAACCCATATTTTAAAGTTGTCTAAAAGATTCAATTACTTTGGTTAAAATTATTTCTGTACATAAGTTATATATAAGCTTTTTTTGTAAACAATATGGTCCATAACGTGTCTCTAGTGACGTATATTTGAAGTGTAGTGTTTGTATGTGGGGTTTAACATATTTTTATTCAGGAAGATTATTTGTATGTGTTGTATAAGTTATAGAATTGAAGGATCTGTGTTGGTGTGAACAAGGAATGATAATTAAAATTAAATATTTTTAACATTAAATTTAATTAATGTTTTTATTTTGTTTGTAGAAATGCTCTGTGACAGTCAATAACACCTGTGAAGCCAAAGACGTGCTGCGGATGTGCATGGCACAGCTACTCATACAGGTAAGTTGTAATCAGTGCACGTGTTACCTGTAATCAACAATAGCCATACCTGTAATCAAAGCTAGTAGGAACGCTTCATTGTGTTACTGGGGTGGTCGGGTAGCCTAGTGGTTAAAGCGTTCGCTCGTCATGCCGAAGACCCGGATTCGATTCCCAACATGGGTACAATGTGTGAAGCCTATTGCTGGAATATTCCTAAATGCGGCGTAAAACCATACTCACTCACACATTGTGTTACTTCCTTTTTCAGTTTCATTTGTACAGAATACAGCGGTTATACATTTGCAAATGTGGAACTTTATCATATAATTCAATAAATATACACAAGAACCATGTTTCTACATTCATCTGTTAACACAGCCTAAAAATATATCTGATTTAACCATATTAATGCATGTTATGGAAATTATGAATATGAAATTTTAAAATGATTTATTTGTTATGGCTGAGGTATTGTGATAGTATCTAATAGATAATGAATTAAGCGCCTTTACTATAACTCAATATTTAGAGGGTTTTTTATGAGATGACTTTTTGTTATAGTTAATCTATGCTTCTACAAATAGAGAATTGACTGAAATAATGATCAAATCTATTTGCTCATTTATATCACAATTATATCAGTATTCTGATCATGGGGTTTTTCTATTAATACTGCAGCCTAAAATCTGTTTTAAAAAACTGCTTATTGAAGACGTGTCACTGTATATACTATCAACCAAATCATATTTGTATATTCCCTCAAATATGTATTTCTCGATTCTGTGAAGCAATTTAGTTATCTGTTTATTAATCCAGTTCCCTGCATGGAAAATATATATTATTTAAACAAAAATAATATTACATATTTATATTTTACTATAATTATTTTAATTAAAATGGAGAAAACAATGTAAATCACATAATCTGTCAAAAAGTAAATATCACAAAAAAACAGAAGATGTAAACAGTGCTGAAGAAAACTCACAAAAAGTAGTCATTAAAACATAAAAGTCCTCAAATTTTATTTCAATATTAAGATCACTAATATTTTTCCAGATCTCACCTCTGCAACAATATAATCCCTACTATGTTACATTTAACTGTCATTAAGGGCAGACAAGCCTGCAAACAATCAGAGGATATGTTTTAATTGATAGAATTACTCCATTGTTGTCCCAGTCTGGATTGTTTTAGGGCAGACAGTAGCAGTTTATAGAACAATGGCCTCCCCCAATGGCTGCCCTCTGTTGTTACAACAATAGGAAGTGAACAATTAGATAGACCCTAGAAGAACAAGCCACTGTTAGCCTGGAAAACATCAATTATCCTGTACAGTTAATTTCCCACTAATTGGCAAGCCTTCGTTAAACCTGGGGGGGAAGGGGGGCTAATCTCTGTCGTAAATCGGGGATTAACTTCATGACTGTTGAGATTGACTGTGTCCATTGGTAGATCTGCCTTGGTCTTGAGTGTGTGCCCAGAGTCTGAAAATAACCCCCACGAGATCCGCACCCTCAAATCACTGCTGACCAACAGCGCACGGACAACATTACCTGTTGATCTGCTGCCGTAAAGGGAGACCACTGTGTTTATCAGAGACATTTTTGGATTAGTCTGTTGACATAACTGGCATTTGGTCCCCATGCAGCCGATTTGGGATGACATTTGTTTTATATGAGATGAGAAAGAATTGAACAAGCATCATCGCTCGGATCGTTATTTGCGTTTTTTGACCATTCATATTGGATTTCTATACTGTGGGATTGTGTCGATGGAGTTGGCTGTCGGTGTGACACTGTGTTCACGGATGCTGTAGTGTCTAACTGCGGTAGATGTTAGCCATGCCGTGTATGAGGCCCAAATTATTGTCAAAAAGTCTCAGCTTTTTGCACAAACTGAAGGTATAGTTCAATCCTTTTATGTTCAGTGACTAGTGGTATGAATACCTATTTGTATACGGTCTAACAAAATATTAATCATTTTATCTTTTAGACATATTTATTTCCCCAAATATGTGAATCTGGACAGAATTATATTTGTAAAGCTGCTGATGTCATACAATGTCCTTAGTTGTTTCTTTTATAGTGAAATGTTTTGACCGCAGATCATTGAAAACAGTCGTTTATTAAGACCAGTGATTTTTTATGATTGTGATAAATGGTTTACCATGTTTCAGTGAGTAAGGATAAGATTTATGGATTTATTCTCAAAGAAGTTAGACATGTTTCAGTGATGTATGCAACTAAATATCTTGTCATTTGTATAGAATAAAACACAAAACACATGCACAGTCCAGAGTTGACAATGCTGATGATAAGTTTGGTTTATGAAAGATGGGATTTTTCTTAAACATGACATTGAATTAATATGTGCCAGCTACTATGTTTGTACTTATGATTCATAACGATTGAATACAGTAATACAGCTATTAACAACTCTCTGTATAGGAAAGTGTTGATGTATAAAACTAACAACCCTTCTTTGGGATAAGAAAATGTTTCACAAATTGAAAGAAAACAACCGATAAAAAACATTCCTTGATGTTATCAGATCGAACGTTAGTGACAGGATGTATGCGGGATCGAAATTTTATGAGTAATGTTGTTATCTTGATGTGAAAGAGGAGCTATGAATCTATAAATAGACTGACAAAGCTTGTTCAAGAGGGAGGTTGGTGTATGTACATATATGGGTGAGTGGATGTAGATATGTATTTCAGATTTACACTATAGTTTAACTTATATCTTTGCTATGTGCCATGTCTGTATACGTCTAATCTTCATTACAGGAGAGTGAACAGAAGGATTACCAGTTGTGGGTGTTGACAGGAAAAGAAACGATTTATCCTCTTATAGGTAAGTCAATTTTACTTTTTAATGCGTAATGAAAAAATGAATTTTAATACACGAGTCTCATAATGTCGATAGGTAAGTATTAACATTGATAAGACGTGAATCTAGGTAACTGTATGTTAGAATTTATGTTTAGTATTTGGCAAATGGTCGGTGTTATGATGAGGCTATGGTTAAACAATTGATATTGTTTTCTGCCTCGTAAATCAGTCACACATGACCCATGTGCCTGGTGGCACCACCCTTCAGACCGTACCCCCCAGATGCCCCACCCCACGTAAATCTGTCAGCTTGGCCTGTCAGTCAATAGGAACCACTGTTCTATCCCAGCCATGTTTTTTGACAATACCTCTATTCTGTGGGTATGAATACAGGTTAAACCAGCAGGTGTTCTTTTGTCCCCATTGTCCCCGATTTGGTCGTTTTCTGTTGTTTGTTTAGGGTGATCATGTTTATGATACTGAATTTAGTCAATAAGTTTATATGTAATAAAATAACATTTTGAAAATTTTATTTCTGAAAAGTAGAATTTTTTTTAAATTTTCAAAAGGGTTCTTATATATAAGTAATTCATGTTATATGTACCGTATGAAATTGTTTAAAATATAAAGTTTTATTTAGCAATTTTTTCTAATATAGTTACAGTGACCCTATAAAAACTAAAGTAGTTAAAAAATGTTATTATGGGTTTGTCCTTAGTGCACGTAGTATGTCACTGACATCACCTTGGCTGGTAATAATAGTCAGTGTATGTAAGAACTTGACAGATGTATCATACATGAAAGCTCGCTGATAAAGCTCTGAATAGATGTATGCACCAACCGTGTCTCGTGAAATACTATAGTAGAGATAGAGGCTTGTGTACATGTATCAGGTCAGGTAGTACCCTGTGACAATAGGGAGGAGATAGACCTGCAGTTGCTGGCCTTGAGGTATACAGGATGTGCTTTAGCAGGAACATGGATGATAGGTTCAGACTTTTATTTATTGTATGGTTCAGTCCTTAAAAATATTTTTGTGTGTGGGTTCCTGTCCTTTTTGTGTTCCCATTTTTAGTTCAGTCCATTTTGCTAGTTTAAATCCTGGTATCGGCATGGTTCAGTCGGTGTGGTTCATACAATGAGTCTTGCATAAAGGACAACATTCTAATTTTACAGGTTCAGTCCTTGTGTGACAGAGTCCGTTCTTGTAATAAGGTTCAGTTGTTTCCTTAAACAGGTTCAATCATTTTCTTAGACAGTTTGATCCTGTTATTTTTGGTAGCCTAGTGGTTAAAGCGTACGCTTGTCATGCTGAAGACCCGAGTTCGATTCCAGACATGGGTACAATGTATGAAGCCCATTTCTGGTGTCCCCTGCCGTGATATTGCTAGAATATTCAAAAAGCGGCGTAAAACCATACTCACTCATTCACTCACTGTCACTTTGGCAGGTTCAGTCATTTTCTTTGACAGGTTCAATCCTTGAAGAATGAAATGTCAATACACCGCTGTTTTATGTGAGGGTACACTTTCAGTCATAAATCAAAAGCTATGTAACTGACATGCACCAAGATGGTCGAGATATACTTTGAAGTAGTTTTTGTATGTTACTTGGTGAGCATGGCATTCTGCTTGCTTTGTATAGATAAGATATGTTAACACATGGAAGTGTGTCATCCATGAGAGTGTTCAAGTGTTGCTGTTGTGATTTGAAAGCATATTCAAAGAGCCATAGAAAACACAAATCATGTTATGAAATCCTATCACTCCTCTACACACTAAAGGTCATACAGTCCTTAAATGCCAAATACTGCTTAACTTACAACCATTCATAATCAATCCGATTTTATTTAAACTTTTCAAAACCACAAAAGTAGACTTCAAATATTGCTTTGCCTTTGTATAGACGACATAGGTGTGACAGTTATTTCATAAATGTCCTTTTCAATCAAAACCTCTTTAAAGACAGACGTACCCAGTGCATCTTTTGAAGTGTGACCCCACCCATAATAATGGTTTTGCAATCTCGGTGAACGTACCGCCTAGTTTGTTGAACCGTCATGGTCATGCATTCTACGTCAGACATGTTGTGTTCGCTACACTCCACCGACACAACACAGAAGGAGCACCATTATGGGGAAAATTAGCCTTTTAGGATATGTTCCCTAAAACATATATGGAAGAGCAGTCCGGCAAGCTATTGGGGGGTACAGAACCTTATCTGACAAGTCATGGTCCAGTGTTTGGCATAGGTAAAACAGCATGTTGACTCAGGGGACCCACTTGCGCTCAAATCACGGAGCATGGTCGTCATGTTGTTCCTTGTTGGAATCGGACTAAACACGGAAGGCAATTGGGCGGTGAAGGACCTTGAAACAGGTCAACAAAGTTGACCACTTGCTTTTAAACTGGAATTTGTTTGCATGACTTCACCGCAATGCTTTCAATACTGCCAACTACCTTAATACATGAAGCTGGATGTGATTGTGATCAGAATTTCTCCCAGGAAATGCTACCAAAACGTAAGTCCTCAAATCTTTCAAATCCCCCTTTTGGAATAATATGTATATTAGTATTGGAAATTCATTTAGTGTTTATAGGAACAGCGATATTTTCATCCATAAGTAGTATGAAAAGATTTTGCAAATATGCCTCTCTTTTTTTTTAATAACTAAATTTTCTATTTCTGTAATAGGGTCATTGAAATACATTTTATGGAGTATGAAATATTTTTATGGACAGTGGTATAAGTAGCTGAACCGATGTTTCTTTAGTGTTCCAATAGCAGTTTCATTTATGTTAAAGCATATTTTAACAATAGTGGTTTTTGAGTTTTTTAAGGACAAGTTAAATAGCCTCAAATATATATCAGCTGCAAATCATTGATTGTAGTTGCATTGATGGGTATAGATAATGCTGCCAAGTGATAGTTCGTCCAAAGTCCAGCCTTTTATCGTTGCGGTGATAAGAGTATAAACATCGAGTGATAATAAGATGTATTTTTAAACCCACTCACAATAATACTTACAACTGTGTATTATTTACATAAATCACTTCCGAGATGTGGGTATATTGAGAGTTGTGTTAGGTGTCTGTTGGCAATAGAGACGGCTTTTGTATGCAGTCGAAGGCTATGGTGAACCGTGTCGATAGACCTGTTTGCTCTTCAATGTAAAGGGAGACTTATGTCGGACATTAAACACTTACTTTGTTATATTTTAATTTAGATCAACCTAAAATTATATCAATTAGTATGATATTTTAAAGTAATTATTCTGTAAGGGGTGGTGGGGTAGCCTAGTGGTTATAGCATTCATTAATCATGCTGAAGACCCGGGTTCAATCCCCACATGGGTACAATGTGGGAAGAACATTTCTGGTTCCCCCCCTGTGATGTTCATGGAATGTTGTTAAAAGGGGCATCAACTCCTCTGTCATTCTATTATCGATAATATTTTTTCAAACTATGTATTCATCCCTGTTAAAGTGTAGCATTTCGATGAGTGGCACTCATTAGATTATAGATGGGTTTTTTTTATCACTTTATTTCTTTTTTTCTACATTAAAGTTTTACTGAGATTATTGTGCAGTATCTGATATATATACATTTAATATATATTCATTAAGTGAATACTCGAATAGTCTGGTTTTTGGCATTTTTGTATTAGTTTATCGACATCATGGGGACGCTTAGGTTTGTTTTGTTTCTAGATAGTAAGTTTCTTTTGTATTAATATCATTTTAAAGAAATTGTGTATATATTTAATTTTTAGAGTTCACTTAAAACAAGTATTTCAATATATTGTCTGAATGGACTTCTGTTTCAAACACCTGAAACAATATTTGATACTTAGTGAGATTTATGCCAACTAATATCTGAATCATTTGCATCTGAACAGCGTTATTTTACTGCCAGTGGCTTAATCTGTCTTAATCATCCTCTTAAGCTAATCCTCCAGCACCTGGGGTTGAATTATGCAGCTTTGTTCAAGAGATTTGTCACTTTTCAAGAACATAGGTATTAATCGCTTTGTTTTGGTAGTGAGGTGAATGTGGTCTTGGGAAGCTGAGGTATTATGATGTTACGTCCTAGCAGACAATGGAATGACATCACAGTGGTCAGTTATTGCTGGTCATTGTCCTGAAGGTGAACTGGTCAGTTTGTAAACAAAGTGGAATCTGGTTTATTAAGATAATTCAGTTTGGAATCACAGCTACGTGAATAACTTAGTTTGAGGACTGACACCTGGTGTTCACTTTGACAAAAGGTAGTATACTGTAGAACAGTACGTGATCATCACAAAGCCACTTGTAGCCCAAGAAAGACTGTCCTGACTTAACTAGGGTGTGCATAATTTCTACATTCATGTTAGACTGGTAGCAGGCTATATTTCCATCTAAAAATTTTAAAAATTGACATGTCCCAGGTGTGTTCCAATGCATTATAGGCTAAATTTTGATTGTGTTTAGTATTTATCGTAATGCAAAAAATGTATTACATTTTGTTGTGAAATATAGGCTAATCTGTTGTACTTTTTAGGTCAGTTGCTATGGTAACTTGTGGCACTGACACTTTCATAGGAAAATAAACAAATTATTTTGTATCTATCGAAAATCTCATCTAATCGACAGGTAAAATATGGCAATATTTTTTAATTATATTTAGGTGAGATATGATGACTGTTTTGAACATCAAAGATGATGTAGTTATGAGAGCAGTATGATTGTTCTGTCACCTGTTCTGTAAACTGTAAATAATTTCAAACTAAGGCTTAGTTGAGACCAGATCACCTGATGCATGCACCAATTACCAATCAGAACTTTTATCACTATCATGCAAGTGAGATTTGCATCACCTGGACAGGTGAGGTCACCTAGATGGGATTTTATCACCTGTAATCAAGCTCACTTGTAGATCAGCTTGGTGTCACTACCTGTCACTAGCATTGTCTATCAAACTCAAATGGACACAGTTCAAATTATTACCATAGGAGATTCTATTTACCTGGACAGTATCTTACCTGTATGACTTACCTGTACAGTATCTTACCTGGACGGATTATGAAACCTTACCTGTCAGCAACTGCATGAGAATACAAAGGACTATGCAACTTGATGATGCTGACGTTTGATTTGTAACTCATCCAAGACCTGTGACGACTTCAGACAAACTGTTTTTCTTTAGTTGATTATGCTTATTATTGCTGTGGATCTCAAGGAATTATGAATGAAATAAGTGAAGACTGTGGGATAGAAAATCCGGTCGCCAGCTGTCTTATCTGTGTGGAATTGTGACGTTGGTGGAAAGGCGCAATGTCCTGAACCGATGAGATATGTGGTACTCCAGATCCCATCGGAGACATTTTAATCTTATTTTCGCTTTGTGTCGAGTTTGGCCATGTTTTGTCTGTGTTGTCGATTTCATTATGTGATGGAAGTGACCCCGTTATCGGACATACCGCCTGTTGAACGTGAGTCATAGCTAATTGGGTTGTCATATTTGATATGTAATTCTGAATTATCAGCAGTTATGTCACTTGCTTTTAATTATGTAGGTGTGATGTGCTGTTAGTTTCCCATGATGGTAGTGGTACCTACACACATTGTCAAAACAGTGGGATAATTGTCTGTCAGAACCTATAGTCATATTAAAGGCCTCGTGCTTCTTGTCATTCAGATGGTCACAAAATCATTTTACTTAAAGATCTTTTTCTCAGAGTTATGTTATTCTATTTCTTTATGAAGCTCAACGAGTATTAACATGTATACTCAATCCCAGATATAATGGTTATATTTAGGGGGCAGTTGGGTAGCCTGGTGGTTAAAGCGTTCGCTCATCACGCCAAAGACCCGGGTTCGATTCTCGACATGGGTACAATGTGTGAAGCCCATTTCTGGTGTCCCCCGCCATGATATTGCTGGAATACATGTATTGCTAAAAGCGGCGTAAAACTAAACTCACTCACTGGTTACAATTAGTCACCAATGTAACCCATACTTGTAGGAGGGGACTAAGATCACAGACCTAACGTTATTTAGGTTTAGGCCTGTGCTAAGATGGATTGGATGAGATCTCCAGGCAGTAACACATTCCTTATATTGGACCAGTAATTAGATGAAATATTCCAGTCTAATACATTTCCCTGTGTTTAGGTCATGAGTACCCCTACGCCATCAAGTTGAGCCACGTGCGCGACCTGCTGAAGCCCAAGGGGGATGTAGACAGCGACGTTCTGTCCAACATGGATTCCATCATGGAAGAGTCGTCCAACTCCAAAGTCGAGTTTATTCTCAAACACAAGAAGTCCCCGAAGAAACACAGTCTTGGTAAGTGTAATGGTGCTAGCATCTTATTCCTCCCCACCCTTCTAATCATGTGGGTTCCTGGTAAAGTCTGCAAATAGCACTGTCTGTGTGACTTTACTTTTGTTGAATCATGTGGTTTTATTAATTCAGTGGCTTGTGATTTGAAACCTCTGATTGGTCAGAGGTATCTCAAATATGGTTAAAGCACCCTTTTTGTTCAGTGAATCATGTGGTTGCTTATAATTCTAATTTGAAACCTTTGATTGTGATTTGAAACCACCTTTTTAGAAGTCCTGGTAGAATGCAGCTTTTCTTTTCGTTGAATTATGACGATGTTGTGATTTGAAACCTCACATAGACCAAAACAGTCTCAAATTTCGTAGTACATTGCTAGTTTTTCTTTTCAATGAATCATGATGTGGTTGTTTTTGTCAATGTGATTTGAAATCTCTATTGTCGTGGTGACAACTTTCCTGTTCAGTAAATAATGTTGAAGTATCAGTGGTTCCTCTCCTACGGAAACAACTAAATTGATGACACCACACATTTCAACAGCATGTTCCGAAAAGAAACGTCCGCAAATAGTTTGTTGAAACACCAACGAGTATATCCTAATTAACACCGCAAACCAACAAATAATTAGGGTATTAGCATCGTGGAATCAGTTGTCTGTGTTGACACATATATGGCCATTGCACAGGCTGTGTTTGAGAATGACGCGCAGGATACGTCTACAAAGAGACTATCACGTCCAGGCATCAGGCCGGGGATAGGGGCTAAGTTTGACAGGCTGGAGTGTCAATTGGCCAAATGTTTGTCCATCAGATGCACCCTGGGACACTTGAGCACTTCCGTGATACTTGAGATGATCAACATATTGAAATAATCACTGCGCTGTTTGAGATTCATGTTCAGTTAAAATATTAATTTTTCGTTCGGCAAATTAAACGCATTTGATGAGAACCTGTAGCTTTTTGTAGTTGGTTTTGTTCAACTCTATGACATTTCATGTCCTTTTGCGACAAATCAATTGAATTTCTCACAGCCATCTATTTGAAAGTATCAGATTTTTTTTTAAATTTGAAGAATAAAAGCTCTAATGTATTATTTACCACAAAATAATTTGAAAATTCAAATAAATAAGAGACCAGTTATTTACTACAGGGTCAGGTGTGTCACATTTTTTGCGACAAATCAATTGAATTTCTCACAGCCATCTATTTGAAAGTATCAGATTTTTTTTTAAATTTGAAGAATAAAAGCTCTAATGTATTATTTACCACAAAATAATTTGAAAAATCAAATAAATAAGAGACCAGTTATTTACTACAGGGCCAGGTGTGTCACATTTTTTGCGACAAATCAATTGAATTTCTCACAGCCATCTATTTGAAAGTATCAGATTTTTTTTTAAATTTGAAGAATAAAAGCTCTAATGTATTATTTACCACAAAATAATTTGAAAAATCAAATAAATAAGAGACCAGTTATTTACTACAGGGTCAGGTGTGTCACATTTTTTGCGACAAATCAATTGAATTTCTCACAGCCATCTATTTGAAAGTATCAGATTTTTTTTTAAATTTGAAGAATAAAAGCTCTAATGTATTATTTACCACAAAATAATTTGAAAAATCAAATAAATAAGAGACCAGTTATTTACTACAGGGCCAGGTGTGTCACATTTTTTGCGACAAATCAATTGAATTTCTCACAGCCATCTATTTGAAAGTATCAGATTTTTTTTTAAATTTGAAGAATAAAAGCTCTAATGTATTATTTACCACAAAATAATTTGAAAAATCAAATAAATAAGAGACCAGTTATTTACTACAGGGTCAGGTGTGTCACATTTTTTGCGACAAATCAATTGAATTTCTCACAGCAATCTATTTGAAAGTATCAGATTTTTTTTTAAATTTGAAGAATAAAAGCTCTAATGTATTATTTACCACAAAATAATTTGAAAACTCAAATAAATAAGAGACCAGTTATTTACTACAGGGTCAGGTGTGTCACATTTTTTGCGACAAATCAATTGAATTTCTCACAGCCATCTATTTGAAAGTATCAGATTTTTTTTTAAATTTGAAGAATAAAAGCTCTAATGTATTATTTACCACAAAATAATTTGAAAAATCAAATAAATAAGAGACCAGTTATTTACTACAGGGTCAGGTGTGTCACATTTCTACTTAAAGGGCTGTAAAACAATACTTGGAAAGATGTATATGGACAAAATGAAATGTGACTTTGTGTAGTCAATTCTATCAATTTAAAGTCACCGATTCTAAAATAGATTAAATGTTTACCACAAAATCAGGCCAGCTTGGGCAGTTATTTGCGTGATGACTAAAATAGTCAGACAATCAAACCACAATTAGAACAGTGTTTTAATTGGCGGGCGGCCCCAGTCCCCTCCTCAAGACTAGCTAACGATCATGGGTAAGAAAGACGATGACCTTGGCTTGCTGTTTGTCCAGTTGTCCACTTGATGGCTGACATGTTTAATCTGGCTGACCACAATGTTTGAAGTTCATTTCACTTCTTGCTGTCTAACGACTGGCAATGACCTCTGATCAAAATGCTGTGACCCACAAAGGATAACGTGCTGTTGAATGTTTTTAATTTGCTGCCGATGATTTGTCGTTTTATGTACACTCCATTGTTCCCTCCAGCCATGTCTGCAATTGTCTTCATGAAGTTTGCCCATACCACTCTCAATTTCTGGTCTAAGTTATGTCCGAAAATATTTTGGAAAGATTTCAAAAGATTTGTATTTCCTTGTGGCAACCAATACAATTGATGGAAATTTTGAAAACAAACATTACGCTAACATCTTGAAATAAACTTTACAAATTTGGTCTTGTCAAGACTTGTCATTTAGAATCTGGTTAAATCAATCATTTTTAAGAAGATCCAGTGATATATTCAATGGATATCTTATCTATTAATTTAGCAATTTCAGTTGCATTCGCAAAGAGTAAATTATATTCACATTTTCAAAAACAAACACTTTTGAACAAATCTTGCAGTGAAATAAAGTGCTCTTGATATAAAAATAATAGAATGTGGGCTTATTTTACTTTATGATCCCAAGAGATTCCTTTTCGGCACCGTGGTGTAATAGTTTTCTGTACTCTAGAACCATGTATATTTGGTCGCCATGACAACGTTTTTTACAGTAATATTGCCCTGTGGAGGTCCTCAGCAACCTATGCTGGTCGATCGGATGGATCGGGTAGTCAGACTCGCTGATGTGGTTGATTGTTTGTCATTGTACCCAGACAACTGCAAGGACAAGATTCAGTTATTTACAGGCCGCCGTCATACAGCTGGAATATTGATGAGAGTGGCGTTAAATAACAAACAAAACAATAATTCTCAGTAATATATGACAGTCTTTAACAGTTTCTAACCATGATACTTCTCTATTATAGAGGACACATCTCAGAAGTCACTGAAGAAAGCCAAGAAGTCGCCGTTGTTGGCGTTGTTCAAGAAGAACAAGGATGAGAAGTCACAAGCACCGGGCTGTAGCAAACCTGGGAAGTTGTTCGAACGTCCCTTGGAGGAAGTTTGTGACGAACACTTCCAGCCACCCAAACCGATCATGGTAAGCCGGTGAAAAAACCAACATTGTCAATGAAATTTTGTCATTGCATCAATAACATGGAAGTGTTTGTTTATTATGGAGCAGTTAGTTAGCCTAGTGGTTAAAGTGTTGGTTAGATCCAGGTTTGATTCTCCACATTGGTATAATGTGTGAAGGTGTTCCCCTGCTGTGAGATAGCTGGAATATAGAGGCATAAAACTGTACTCACCCTCTCACTATCAGACACAAATGTACTTGAGATTCTGTTACACTAATAGTAATGATAATATATCCATTTATAATGCACCGTACCTTCCACTCGGTGAATACTCTAGGCGATACGTTATTTTTATCAGTGTGCACTCAAATTTTGTTGTTATCTCTATGGGGAGGTTACAATCAACAGTTTAAATTTATCTTAAACATGCATTTGACCTTACAAATATTTTGCTTTCAGGAACTTTTGACAATTTTGTTCCGAGAGGGCCCATTCACAGGTGGCATTTTACGGAAGTCTGCAAATGCACGCCAGATTCGTGAATTGCGTCAGAAGTTGGACAATGAGGAGGAGGTCAGCCTTGACCAGTACTCCCGCTATCTGATAGGTTCACTTGTCAAGGTAAGATTTTCCACACAACTAGCAATATGAATCAGGGCGGTCCTATATTATTTCTGGTAAATATGTTTCAAACGCTCATTTGACGTTGCGTGTTCTGTAAATGATCATTACATGTTAAAAAATGATTGTATATTGTTCATACTTTTATAATATTTATGAAGGATATATGTGATTTTAATGAATTTATTTTAATTTTAGGACTACTTCCGAACACTTCCAAGCTGCCTTCTGGGAGAAAATCTCCATGAGCATTGGGTGAAGACAGTGGAGATAGAAAATGAAGATGAGCGTCTGTCCCGTGTTATAGAGTGAGTGTCCAAAAATATGAACAGCCAAATCAGTTTCGATCACAAATACCAGGTTCCTTATTTTAAGGTGATGATATCATTCATTTTTTACTGATAAATTTTTAACCGAATTTTTCAAAGACAACTGTATGAAACATTAACTTGACACCATTATCTTGACCTTAAAAAATCAGTCATAGACAAAGAGGCTATGTGACAACTGGGACAAACGATGTTGAGGTCGTAATTTGTGTATTTGCACGGGCTATTTTCTGTGTGAAGCACACCTTTGTGAAAAAGTGTTCCAGATACTATTTACCAGTTAGCAAGCCTGGCCATTGTTTACGAGTCAACACCTTCATCACGTCGGCATGTGTGGCTATTAGCTTTGCACAGTCTTGTATTTTGAGCTAAGCTTAGTCATATTAGTAAACTTGGCCTTGTAATTAGCACCTCGTTTACTGAAAACCCAGATCACACTTTCAAACATTTACCAGTGTGTTGTTTACGGAATCTGACTTGTAACATAGGCAAGAATTAGGGTTGAGGACTCAAGCAAGGCTTTTCTGGTTCCCTTTAGACAACAACGTCATTAGTCACGATTTAGAATGTGCGTATGCTAAAACATCTCCAACAGTGGCGCTGACACTTCAACAGTAGCCTTGAAGGAAGGATTTCAGTATCTTGACATAGTTGGAGGCCATTTGCAGTGGTTTGGCTTTAAATGACGGACGAAGGGATTTGAACAAACACAAGTTGATGGGTAGACAGTATGTCGTGGACTTTATCTTGTCTTGTCCTGCATTCCACCTGCTTGGGATGCAGGGCCCAGAAGCATCCCTGTATAATACGACAGGTTCCCAACCCAGCGGCCGAGTTGTACATTGTTTGTCCTCTTCGTCCTATTTCAAGAATTTGAAACAATTGGAAAAAACAATCGGCGTTTAATATGGCTGTGTCAACATTGTTAATGATTTTTCTGCTCAGTTGTCTTTGTCTTAAGTCCTGACCCAGACTGTTGAAGGTTGCAGACTCATTAAAAATATTTGGAAAAGTGCAGGCATGTTTTAAGAGGATGCATATTTTTCTTTTTTCATCAAGTGATGTTGAAGTTTGTTTTGAATTCTTTGCCAGGCATTTGAACAGATAGACATGCATTTCTACTTGTTGAATAAAAAAAATGTAAGGAATTGTCTTACAAATGTATAAAATTGAGTTATTAATCCAGATAGCTAAGACGTTTTGGATTAGTATACACTAAGTATAATATGAGATTATTAATAGATTGAAATTACAGACTATCATAGAAAAACTGTTTCTTCTGCCAAGGTTGTAATTCTTTCAAATCAGATGGTATCAGTGGAATAAATATATTTATCAGTTCAAGTTTGTGCAGGGGGTGGCGAGGGGTTATAGTGTTTCAAAGTCTTGAGTTTGAATCCAACATGGGTACAATGAACAAAGCCAACTTTTGGGGTCTATGGTGATATTTTTTAAATAATTATAAAAGCGTGTGCAATCTTACTCCCTTATGCATCAGATGGTATATTTATTCCAACAATTCTGTTGCAGGCTGTACCAGGATTTGCCGTTGTGCAACCAGCACTTGCTGAAGCTGTTGATGAGTGTTCTGTACCAGATTGACCACCATCAGGACGTGAACATGATGAATGCCAATAATATCTCCGTCTGTATCGCCCCAAGTTTGCTGTGGAAGCAACAGGACGACATGGCCAATTATTCCATCAACGTGAGCTCTGTGGTCTCAGTGGTGGAGTTTATGATAAAAAATGTGTGCAGCGTGTTCGGAGACGATACTCCTCACTTGCTGGGTGAGGTGGACCACAAGATGAGGCAGGACTCTGGCACAGACTCAGACAGTCTCAATAGTGAGTGGAAATTTCATTTTGAAACACTTCCAATAAATATGTAATAAAAGTTACTTTTTCAAATCTGAACCTGTTCATAACAATCTTAATGCTATGACCCTTGTTAGTATAAGCTGAGAGTTTATAGTTTTGATTTTGGGATTGAAGCAGAAATAATCATGTTTAAAATTTTGTTCTTAAAAGTTATTCCTGTGTCTGTTTTACAGAAACAATTACATGAGTGACTGAATTAAGCATTGTGCTGTCTTGTTTCAGATGGCTTGAGACGAGACGACTCGTCCATTGACAGTTTGGTTGACCGTGACCTCTACACAGAAGCTGATGCCAGTCCCAAACTGGCCAAGAGTCATCTGTCCCCATCCAACCTAAGCCACGACTCGGGTCTGTCCCACAGTGACTCCCAACTCAATGACGAGGAGTGCGACTTCGACACCACCGAGCGGAAGATGTACCGTAGCACCTCCTACATGGACCATGACAACGACATATACACAAGGTCCATTGATAACATTGACAACCAGAACCCTGTACCCCCTCCACGATTTCGGCGAAAGAAGGAATATGTGCAGTCTTCAAGCTTTGACAACTACAACCGCCAGTATATCACATCATACTCCTCTGGTGCTCGTCTTTGTCATTCGCTGGAGCCAGAAGTGTTGCGTCAGATGCAGCATCAGAAAAGAATCTCATGTGACTCACTGCACAGCGTGGAAGAAAGCACGGAGGGTGAGAGTGAGAAGGATTTCTCTAGCCACCGGAAATCTGCTGACATTTATCTAATCAAGTCAGCCAGTGGTGCTCATCTTTACATGGACAGCGAGACCCTTCCTCGAGTGTCCTCTGTGGAGGGACAACCAGGCCGACAAGGCCGGGACAGACTGGTGCGGCAGTCATCCGTCACAGACAGTACACCTCCTCTCTCTCCTCATTCGAAGCACTCGTACGGTAGTTCATATGACAGTGTGTTGTCAGACTCTTCCTACATGCATGACCTGTCCCGAGGAACCTCCATCAATTCGGCTCCCCAGACGCCAGATGTGGATTCCGATCGAGTGTTGTGGTCACTGGAGGAGAGAGAGAGATCCAACTCGAATCCAACAACGCTGCATTCCAATGTGAACTTCACAGAAACAACATCGCCTAACAAACTGAGTGCAACCTACGGTGGATATTCTCTCAAGTCCATGCAGAACATGAGATACTTAGTTTCGCCTCCAGCATCTCCTGCTGTGGAAAGGAGGGCAAAGACTTCGGAGTCGGTGAAAGACCCAAGTGTGAGACATTCAATGCCAGCAGCAACTTATAAAACAACAGTGCAGAAAGAAGTCCCGGCAGTCACATCACCAGAGATTTCAATAACATACTGTTCCAGTGGCTCGGATGAGCGTCTTGATGACAATGACACTGATAAAGTGAGGAGAGCCAGTTTTGAAAGCGGTTCTTCATCCAGTGCTCCTGTTAAGCAGATCTCATTGTATTCACAGGGCCTCAGCTCTCAGTCACGACTGCAGGGGCAGAGGATGTCGCCAAGGAAAGACTCAAACCCAGTGAAAGCCAGTCATGACAGTGCTATTGTTTCACAAATCAGGAGAAATAGTTTAGAATCTGCTTCTAAAAGTGATGATGACTGTGAATCCAGGACTTCTAGCTTGCCTGATAGTTTGTCAAAGTCTAAGCTACTGAGGAACTTTGGCCGCAATTACGATTCTGAGTCAAAAACATCTTCTGAACATTTAGACTTTGAAAGCAAGCGGCCACATCAGCCCCCCTCCTACCAGGAAGCTTTAAGCAGGAACTATCGGATAAAACATGGGATTCCACTCATGGAGATTTCTGAACAAGATACTCAAAAACAGAAAGAGGCCAGTGCTCGTGCTGCAAAGCTTTACGCTGACTCTGTTAAGAAATATTATGGTGCTAGTGATGATTCCGAGAAAAGTGGCAATGTCATGAAGCAGACGTCACACCTAAAGCAGCACATTGAGCAGACATCGGACCCCGTCACCAAGACATACCGGACTGTTAGAGAGGAGAGTTCAAGTGTAGTCCAGGTCTTCAGTCCAGATGAGGATGGAGAAAAGGAAGATATTTATGTCACCCTTCGACATGATCAACTACGGAAAGATCCTCGGGAGGTATATAACCAATCCCGGAAGCTGTATGAACAACAGGCTACGGTGACTCCGAAGAATGAGGTTGAACTAGACCATGGGCCCTCATCCTGTTCCTCATCAAATTCTAGTGCTTTTTCTAAAACAAGTCTTTCATCCAGAGCAAGCTATGATGCAGAGTCTTCGCGATCCTATAAAACAGACTCTAAAGTATATTCGAAATCTGACAGTGTACGGACTAGTAACGAACCTACATCATTTTCAAAAGCGGAGCCCAGTGATAGGGTTAAGACCACTCTTAATTTGCCAAGTGTACATCGAAGTTTAAGTGACTCTGCTGACAGGCTTAACAAACTCAGTCGGTACAGTCCACGTGTGTCAAGGCGTGACTACGAACTTAACAAGGAGAATGAGGAACAGAGGGGGCGGACGGACACCAGCCCAGTGCACAGCGTACAGAGAGCAACCTACTTCTACCAACCAAGAGAGGAGAAACAGGCCTCCTCTTCTGCCTCTCAGAATCAGTATTCGTCTAAAGTGTCCTCTCAGAACGTTTCTACTTCATCCAGTGTGTCAAACTTGGACAAGTCCAAATGCAAAGCACGTAGTTTGGTTTCTGTAACTGTGAGCAATCCAACAGAAAGTAGTTCCTCTTCAGCCAGTCAAGACCTTCCGTGGAGTGTCAGTCAACTGAAGCAGAGGTTTGCTGAGAAGTCAGATGGTATCACAACCACAACCTCATCTCACTTTTATGCTCCTGAACAGAAAACCTCCCGCTCAGTGTCATCCGTCACAATAACATCTACCTCGCGTCCTGGCCCCCCACCTTACAAGTCCCCACCCCCCTTCCGGCGCCTTGCAGACAATTCACGCCTGAGCACGTCTAGTAATAGCAGTAACGGCAGTGCCAGCAATCATAGTTCTTCAACAAAGTCACACAAGTCTGTGTCAACTCGCAAATTTGGGCCACAATCCATAGACTATGGTTCTTTCTCGTCCTCCTCAGAAGACCTCGACACACTAACTCTGTATCCATTTCGACGGAAAGAGAGTGGAAGTGGTTTGTCTGATCAAGAAATAGACTGTTATACAGACATATCGTATGTCTAGCAGACGCCATCTTGGAGCAGACGTCACTTGCAGCAGACATTAGTGCGTGTGTGTGTGTTAGAGTTGAACAAGTGTAGAAAGTGTGCCAGAACCAGGACTCGAATGGAGTGAATGGAAGAATATGTGAACTTTGAACTTTGAACCTTGTAGAGCCTCACTGCCAATAACCTGCTGTCCTAGACTAGTTCAGTGCTGTCGTGGGATGTTCTTGGTCACTAGGACCCAGTTGTGCCGTGAAATATCCCTAGGACATTGTCACTAGGATGTGTCCTGTGTTACACTGAATGTGTTGTGGCTAATCCCATCCAACGTTGTCATTCACAGTATTTTGGCTTCCAGTTGTTCATATTGAACATTATTGATCACAATTGACTGCCATTCTTGGGACATGGTTGCAAGCAGAATCTTCCAGTCAAAGGAAAGGAAAGGAAGGTTTTGTTCTGCAAGGTCTTTTGCAGCATCTGATGTCACAATTAGGTTACACAACTTGTTTTCATGTTTGTAATTTCACTTCATAACAAATATCCCTTCAATGACAACATTAAAATTTGATTAATTTCACCAATCCTCATTTAACATCAATCAAATTAATATCTTCATTAAATTTAGGTATTTATTTTAATTAGTTATTAAAATTGTGAAATTGTAAAATATTGTGTGAGTAGGTTATGACCAGTGCACAGGCACAGTGAATTAAGCAACAAATAAATAGCTAGCAGATACATAACTTTTCTTATCAATATTGACTGTGACAGCTCTAGAAAATACAGCAACGACAAGTCACTATTCTTGTAGGAGAACAGATAGGTAGTATGCATAAGTGCGTATCACATATGGGACTGACTATGAAACATTTGTTTGTTTATTATCATTAAAAGATGAAAATATTGTTAATATGAAATATGAATTGAAATAAATAATTTCATGCAAACTGAAAGTGCTATATTAAGAACTAGATGATTTGACACGTAATGAGTTTATTTATTATTTTTTCTTGACTTTCTGTTTATGTAGTCATAGTTAAGACAGGATTTTGACTCAGATGGAATGTGATCCTACAAGAGGACAATTACTTATAATCACCATTTGTAAGACTCAGGCTTATGACTTTCGAAAACATTTCGTGACCGTGTCTTACAAAGGGGAAAGGTAGAAATCGTACAGTGATACGAATTTCTTTGACTTCTATATGCAAAGCATTGTGGGAGACTAAACATCCCACTTCAGCAATACCTCATCTTATTGTGTCATGTGATCAGCTCATGTGATCGGGTCATGTGACCTCAGCAATACTAACTTTTTAAGTCATATGAAATACTCATGTAGAATATATTGTATTCTGTGTAATATACAATTTGTACAAACGAGAGTAAATATGTATATAAGGTTGTATATTTGTTACACTTGTCGTTATGCCTTTGATAAGCAATAGCTTGCGAGATTTCACATCGAAAAAAACTTGGTGCATGTTCGTTGAACAAACAATGTATGAAAACTGGATCAAAATTTGCAATCTGTGCCTTTATTGATAATTGTTAATGCACTTTATTTGAGTTAGTGTTAAATTATTATTTTTGGTTTTATTGAAATGTACTTTTAAGTGTATACATCGTATCAAATTTATTAATTTAATTATGTTTGATTGTAATTATTGCATATTGTTGCACTGTGATATGAAAACATGCTAGATATCAAAATGGCTGATCAAGTGATGTTAAATCAATATTTAATCAAACGAAACCCCTCTGAGTGTTTTCCTATCAAGTGGTCACAGCATACCCACCACATTGTAAATTTTGTACGAGCATTTAATCATATCATGGAATGTCCAAACTTGTTGAAATAGTGGTTTACTTTGTTGATATTTTGGAAAGTTTAAGCTGTAAGAGTAGTCTCCCCTTGGCTGCCCAGTCTGCTTCACTGCAACTGTTGCATTATGGGATGTATTTTTATAGACTAGATCGTCTGAATGATTCAACTCATTAAATATATGCTGAATAAAAGTGCATTGTCTATGAATCATTTTTTTGTCATTGTTTGAAGAAGGATTGGGAGAAAATGAGACATTAAGAAAGAGACAGTTGTCTCCCCTTTGTGTCCAGTCTGAGAGGCGGATTGAGAGAAGTGAATGTTATGGAAGTCACATTCAACTATTTGGAGCTGTATCGCGGTTGCCTCTAAATAAGGTGGTATTGTCCTGGTGTAGTAGTGGTTGATAGCAGGAGCAACAACCCCTGTCAGATGTGTGAAGGAGTTGGTGGCGACATGGCTGCTACCAATTATCCCTCCATGGCAGTTGGAGGGACAGGTAGTGGGATTCAAACATTACATTCACAACTTATATGAAAAATGGATTAAACTGGGTTAAATAATCTCACTATTTTAAGTCTTTTACCCCATTAGGAGAAGATTTGATGATGCCTCCATAAAAGGTAATGTCAGGTGCAGGTTAATCCTATGCATCTTTGCCTGTCCAATCTAAATGAAGGATGCGTTTGTTCTTGAGCCAATCATATGTCAGCTTCGGCTTAATTGCCTTAATACCACCCATTTTCGGAAATTTTGATTCCACAAAACAAAACCACAAACACAAATATGCCTTGGAAGTTGATGCCATGGATGTACAAAGTATCCACAATATACTAGCTGGTCCTTAATTATTTACATTCGGAACTGGCTGTTTAAAAGATTGTTTTCGAGATACAGAAATCAGATATGCTGATTTGAATGCTTCGCTTAAAAGCTTCGATGCTGATTGACTAAAATCCCCGACCGAGGTGCCCTCAGATCTTCAGGCATATATATCTACTGGAGTACCAGATCTGATCTGTATTCAGAGTGGCAAGTCAGCTCTTTAACCAAAAGGCTACCCTGCCGCCCCTTGCTGTCTGGCAACATCCCACCCTGCCAGCCAGGTTTCATCTTGACCATCCGATCCTCATTTTAGTCAGCTGTAATGATGAGACACGATATTATTGAGATAAATTATTTTAAAATCTGAATTGAACAATCCAAATTCTTACCAGCAATTTGTGTGTTATAATGTTATATTTGGGATAACACTTTCTTTGTAAAGTACAGATTCTCTTGTGTGTTGTTTATGAAGTTATACTGGAATATGTAGCAGTTGCTTTTTATGAACCTCTGATTACATACAGTCGAACACGTTATCTCAACCTAGCGGGACAGTGTTGTAACCTCGAGATATCCGGACATAACGAGGTATGAACATCAGGGCAGATCAAGCAGCTGTATCATAGGTGAGGTGAGGTGAAATGGAGTTTAACGTCGCGTCCAAGATTATTGCACTTATATAGCGACGTGCATGCACGTGTAGGTGCGTGTGTGTGGCTGCTTGTACTAGTCCGGACTGATGACGATTTATAGTGCTAGCACAGTGAGATACCATGCCGCAGATTAACATGAATACCCCACTCAGACACAGTATACTGACTCAGTCCTTGTTTTAGCCCCTTAATGCCGAGCGCCAGACAGGGTAACAACAAGTACGTCTGTTGGTATGACGCGGCCGGGGATCGAATCCTGGCCCTTTCGCTCTCCGGGCGGACGCTCTACCATTAGACCACGGAGGCGGTCAGCTGTATCATAGACCCACAGCAATGCGACTGCATACACCAACACATTTCGATAAATAACCATTTGCTCTTAGTTCAAGAGCTCTCCATCAAATATAAAGCTGGATAATAGAAGGTCGAACTGAGAGACTAGGGAGAGGTTGAGAAGACCCGACAATGGTAACAACTCATCTCTGCCAACTCCCGAACAATAAAAGCCACACACACAAAATTTTCACTTTCATACGAAATCGTTACTTAAAGCAGATTCCATGGTACGATTTCGACTATATAATGACCATAGGTTGACTCAGACGTGTAGACGTGAGTGGGAGTCAACAATATTCCACTGTGACCTGGCTGTAAGGAATCGAGTAACGAGACACATTATACTGACTCCGAGCCGACGAGTCCTTGTTTTAGCCCCTTAAAGCCGACGCCAGGCAGTGTAACAACAAGAACCATCATTTTAACGGCTTTTGGTATGACGCGGCCGGGGATCGAACCCACGACCTTCCGCTCTACGGTCAGACGCTCTATCCACTAAAATTCGTCTTTGTTTGTAGACATCTTCGTCTGCAATAAATAGAACATTATAGCGGTGTTCACGTCATACTATGTTAACGACACTCGTGCCTAAATTCTGGTATTTAGACACTTGTGTCGTAAACATAGCATGACATGACCACTCATAGAATATCCTCTATGTATCATATTTGTCATGTTAACTACGGTACTTGACGATTAAACAATGTGACTTCCTTTGTTATTCCTCTGCTGAGCACCTGGAACGCGCCATTCTTGTAATTCTGAATCCTAGTCCCATGAGAGCGTCACGGGTTTTTACCTATTTTGCGAATGTCTCTAAAAATTACGTCTTACAAGGATATTCCGAGCCGACCAGTCCTTGTGTTCTCCTCTTAATGCCGAACGCCAGGCAGGGTAACAACAAGTATACCATCTTTTTAACGTCTTTTGGTATGACGCGGCCGGGGTGTCGAACTGCCGACCTCATTCGATAAACAATGGCACAGGTGGGGGATAGTGGCACGTAATATTCCCACCAAATTGGTGTGAGTGGGTGAAGTCACCAGTCTTGGCTTTACGCTAATTTGAGTTTCAACGAGTTTTCACGTTTATAATCTTCATCCCTTTCTTCTAAATGAAGCGGGGGCACGGGTGGCCTAGACGTCTAATGCGATTCGTTGTGCAGTCCCTTGGGCACGCCAGAAACCTATGATTGTGGGTTCGAATCCCGGTTCGCCCCGATTATGTTTCTAGGTTTGTCAGCACCATACCCGTGCTCGTAGGTTTCACCGAAAGGGTAAACGTCTGAGACCTGTATCACTTCGGGCTTTCCTCCCACATTAAGCTGACACGCCATGATATATCTGGCATACTGTTAAAAGCGGCGTTAAACCCAACTCACTCCTACTTTGATGCATGGCAGAGGGCTATTCACGTGACCAAGGAGGGTCCTCGAACTTCATATTTGCCACCCTATGCCGTCACGTCTCGTCTGTGCAAAAACTTATCATCGGCTTTCATAAATCGTAGTTATAAGTGAACCAATTTTAATTTTAGACGGATTGTTATCGATGTCGTGAAACCTGCCACGGTGGTGGATAATGGTCCAGTTCGAGCTGTCGTGGAGGTACGTGTACATGATTAATCTTATATGATACTTAGTAACAGAAACTCATTATGATGTCGTTGTTGCAGCTGATTCTGAGCCAGGAATTCAGTGGCCATTGCCCGAAAAACAAGTACAGTAAAATACGTTTATAACGAACACGCTTATAACAAACTGACGGATATTACGAACTTAATTAAGGTCCCGGCCATTTGCTGTATAGATGTTGTATATATGCTTAGAACAACTACGGTTATAACGAACTAAAATTAGTGGTCCATTTGAGTTCGTTATAACCGTAGTTTACTATACTATAAGTGATTGAACTCTAAGTCATTATTCTCATTATGTACAATTATTATAGAAACGTTATTTATCAACCATAACATGATTTAAGTCGGAGATTCTGATTCTGTGATAGTTCTGAAATATTACTAAATGCGGCTTAAACCCATTCTCACTCGGTTATTCGTGACCGCCTCCGTGGTCTAGTGGTAGAGCGTCCGCCCGGAGAGCGGAAGGTCCGGGGTTCGATCCCCGCCCGCGTCATACCAAAAGACGTTAAAAGATGTTACTTGTTGTTACCCTGTCTGGCGCTCGGCATTAAGGGGCCAAACCAAGGACTGGTCGGCTGGGAGTCAGTATACTGTGTCTGAGTGGGGTATTCATGCGGCATAGTAACTCGTTGTGCTAGCACTATAAATCGGCATCAGTCCGGACTAGTACAAGCAGCCACACACACACGTGCATGCACGTCGCTATATAAGTGCAATAATCTTGGATGCGAAGTTAAACCCCATTTCACCTCACCTTTAAGACACACGGCGATCAACTTGCTGTAATATAGGAAGAGTGAGTGAGCATGGTTTTACACCGCTTTTAGCAATATTCCAGCAATATCCCGGCCGGGGACACCGGAAAATGGGCTTTACACATTCCCATATCGGGAATCGAACCCGGGTCTTCGGCGTGACGAGCCAACGCTAACCACTAGGCTACCCCACCGCCCCTAATATCGGAAGAACGCCCAAAATGATAGTCCGTAGACCTGAAATCCACCAATATGGATATGTTCCTGACAAATCCAAGAACCATGAGCAAGGTGAATCCGGAATTCGAACCCATGGACAGTATATCCTGTCATTATAAAGGGACGCAACTCGGCACAGCGAATGGGCTACCCGTGCTACCAAAAGTAGGATATTAATGTTTGTTTTGTGGTCTTTTTTACTATCGACATCTGTTGAGGTGAATAAGGTAGCGTGTTCTAGCATTAGAGTCACAATTAATGACGTTACTGATATTTATGGCCCAGTGTGAATTTCGGATCAGTGTGAATGGCGTCAATTTTCATATGCCAGTAATGCCAGTTACATTCTAATCATCATCTTTTGGGCGGTGGGGTAGCCTAGTGGTTAAAGCGTTCGCTCGTCACGCCGAAGACACGGGTTCGATTCCCCTCATGGGTAAAAAAGTGTGAAGCCCATTTATTGTACACCCCCACCCACCACCCTACCCTCACCCCCACCCCCACCACAACCCGCCGTGATATTGCTGCAGGCGGCGTCAAACAATACTCACTCTAATCGTCACCATATACTATAGACAGGCAACAAGTCGAGGACCGGGTAAATAGGAAGCAGAACCACTGTATGTTGTCGCACTGGTGTGACGAAGTGATATTCATGACTCGACTTTTTCACTGGATTTAATATCCTGCCACCGCTTAGAAGTTGCCGTCGAATTGGTCATTTATTTAAGTTGAATTGAACGTGGAGCACATCGGGCACCCAATAGTTATGTCATTTGAAGTTCATTTGTGTCATTTATTTAAGCAGTTCCGTAAAATGACGATAGATGTAGCAAGAGAAATATTGCTTACAAAATATTCAATTAAATTGGATGGTAATGAAGCCTAGTGGTTAAGGCGCCACCCGTCGTTTCGAAGACCCGGGTTCAATTCCCCAAATGCGTACGATGTGTAACGCCAATTCTTGTGTTGTCCGCCATAGTATTGAGGTAATATCGATAAAAGAGGCCTTATACCTGACAAACTCATACAGGAACATGCAAGTTCAGAGAAACAATTATGTTTTTTGAATCAAACACTGTAAAAAACGCATTCACTGGCTGAACTTACTGTGCGCGTGATACCTATTACACTGACAATGAAAATAGATCGTTGTTGAAACTGAGCTTGTTTCAACAGCGCTATACATGGACTGTTTGTTTGGATACATACAGCGTAAAAACTATTTAGAGAACATGACGTCTGAGTAACTGTCCCTTTGTTCTCAGGTACGCCGTTCATTTCCTCGACGGCCCAGCGTGTAAACATGGCGTTTGTTTCACTCTTTAGAAACTGTAAAAAAATATTTTGACAAAAAAGGTGTGATTTAATTCTAGATTTGTTATGTCACGGTTTCTGTGTCTGTCGTGTTGAGTCACCGGGTCGTATTTAGAATATGATGTAATTGCAAAGGTCAATTACGTAGCGTTGCGAACTATTCCGGTGCAATGTCAAGGTTGGGCAAAGTGCACTCCTTAATGTAAGATGGGCGAAATCGTCCAAAATGATTTGGCGCTGAAATGATCAACTACATTTTCAACCATATCCCGACGAACCTTGCCGCACACCCTCCATCTGCTTGAAAACAGACTATCATCCTCAATACAGCCTCGACCCAGTATGACCGTTTTCATCACTACAGTGTTTCGTGCCTGTAGGGGGCACGGGTGGCCCAGTCGTCTAAGGCGCCGCGATTCGCTGTGCAGAGTTGCGTTCCTTGGGCACGCCAGAAACCTATGATTGCGGGTTCGAATCCCGGTTCGCCCTGATTATGTGTCTAGGTTTGTCAGCACCATACCCGTGCTCGTGGGTTTCACCGAAGTGGTAAACGTCTTAGACCTGCATCACTTCGGGCTTTCCTCCCACATTAAGCTGACACGCCGTGATATAACTGGAATACTGTTAAAAGCGGCGTTAAACACAACTCACTCACTCACTCACTCACTCACTCGTGCCTGTAACTCTTATTTATTTGTAATCATTTCAAATATTTCAAGGAGCCATATCATGCAAGTTATCATGCAAGTTACGCTGTATGTATTGGACAAGGATAATGAATCAGCTGGGATATGACTGGAGTGAGTGAGTGAGGAAAGCCCGAAGTGATGCTTGGCTCAGACGTTTACCACTTCGGTGAAACCCACGAGCACGGGGATGGTGCTGACAAACCTAGAAACATAATCGGGGCGAACCGGGATTCGAACCCACAATCATAGGTTTCTGGCGTGCCCAAGGGACGCAACTCTGCACAGCGAATCGCGGCGCCTGAGACGACTGGGCCACCCGTGCCCCCCGGATATGACTGGAACAGTTGTTGACGGTGATGTGAAATGCCCATTAAGCATCATTTAAAATTCATTATAAGCACGCACGCACGTCGCGCGCACGCACACACACACACATGTATTTATGTATATGTGTATGTGAGTTTATTGAAATAACCTTAACTGACGAGAAAACGAAACGGTACCAACCAACATGGTCTGTTCCTAAAAACAGAACAGGACCAATGACAAGGAAGAGATTAAAAGACATGAATTAACAACATCATTACAAGTTATGCGTGAATGAGAGTACAAATGAAGGTATTGTGTCCATAGTTTGGAGGATGGGGTCAGTTGTTCAGTATTCGATCACCCATCAAGACTGAAACAGACACGTGAAACTCCAATTATCCCATAGTATCCGTGACGTGTCAGTCAGTGTCGTGTATACCCACCACGAGCACGCCCCAACTGATCGAAGGGCAGGAGATGTGATTCGTCTGATTTTAAGACATGGGATTCGATGCCATTCTTCTCGGAGGGTCTGTGCGCACAGATCTTTGTTATTAAGGCTAGCGACCTGGCCGTGCTCTAATTTGACGGGACCCGTGAAGATTCCGGGGTAGAATTGGTCTTCAGCAACCCATGCTTGCCGTAAAAGGTGACTATGCTTGTCGTAAAAGGCGACTAACGGGATTGGGTGGACAGGCTCGCTGACTTGGTTGATGCATGTCATAGTTCCCAATTGCGTGGATCGATGCTCATGATATTAATCACTGGAATGTCTGGCCCAGACTCGATTATTTACAGACCGCCGTCATATAGCTGGAATATTGCTGAGTGCGGCGTTAAACAACAAACCAAAATCTAATTTGACGGTCAAGGTGAACCCATAGGTGTCCTACAAGTGATAAGGCTGGTGCTTGTGCTGGCCAATACACGATGTTGATGGGGCCTTGTGTTATCTTGCCCAAACAGGGTCGGGGGATTCTGTTGCAAGAACGGTAGAGATTGGTCAATGTAACGCTATCCAGTGATGTTTCCGTAAACAATCACCAGATCTGTCTTGACTTGGCTTCAAAAGCCGCCCAAACCATATTTCTGCCACCTCGTAAAGGTAGACATCTTGAACGCAACAACGTGACGTTCGTTCTTCTCGTCGGCGGTAGACACACACGCTTCCATCTGCTCGGAAAAGCTGGAATCTTCTCTTTCCTGAGAACATGACTCTTTGCCAGTTTCTATTCTACCAGCGTCGCAGTGTTCGTTATATCTCGTCTTGAAGTGGCCTGTAAACTCTGATAAGTGTAGCGACGAAATCTCCTGGACACTGTCCAGCGACTGACCAGAGGAATGTCGCAGCTGATGACGTTCCGGGTGGTGATTCCACAATGGTGCAGACAGGTTGTCTGCCACTCCTAGGCCTATCTCTCGTCCGCCCAGTCTGCCTGTAACGGGCCATGAGCCTGGTGTCTGTCATAGTCTCCAGCCAAAACACCTTCGGCGTGGCCATGCGTTGCTCATTAATGAATCACACCAACGGCTTGTTCTCTCTGCTGAAGCGTTAACCTCAGCATGTTATTTATCACTGTCCAATGGGTTGGGTGTGAATAAACAGTACATCGTTCCTTTTATAGATATTAAGTTTCACTTTCACAAGTTACCTTGATCAGGGTACTGTAGCACGTTCATTACTCGGGAAATTGTTTTGGTTGAGTTTGGGCGATTGATTCTCAAACATTGTGTGACACCATTCGGGGTTTGGACCCAACGTGTGATTTTCTACCTAGGTGTGTCGCTAAGCTATGTGATCTGCTACCTGGATGATGTGTCGCTAGCTATGTAATTTGCTACCTTAATTTATGTCTGTAGGTATGTGATATACTACGTAGGTATGTAGCTAGCTATATGCTTTGCTACCAAAATGAGATGATGTGTCGCTAACTGTGAGATTTACTACCTACATACTCGTATGTCGCTAGCTATTTGATATACTACCTAGATGATATGTCGCTGGCTATGTGATATACTACCTAGATGACATGTAGCTAGCTATGTGATATACTACCTAGATGATAAGTCGCTAGCTATTTCATATACTACCTAGATGCTATGTCCCTAGCTATTTGATATACTATCTAGATGATAATTCGCTAGCTATTTCATATACTACCTAGATGATAAGTCGCTAGCTATGTGATATACTACCTAGATGATATGTCGCTAGCTATTTTATATACTACCTAGATGATAAGTCGCTAGCTATGCGATATATTACCTAGATGATATGTCGCTAGCTATTTCATATACTACCTAGATGATATGTCGCTTGCTATGTGATTTGCTGTCTAGACGATACATGTATGTCGCCGCCCTTGTGATACAACAAGCATAGGTTGCTGAGGACATAGTCTTAGGAATTCCCACTATAGGTGATACGTTCACAGTAGGCGATGCAGATACAGCAAACCTATAATCAAAATTCGGTTATTCGGACATCTGGCATATTTCAGGTTTGATTCAGTTACACAATCTGGGTGTGATTGGCTTGTTTCAAAGTTACCGTATTTCCTCTATTAGACGCCCGGGCTTCTATGTATTCCGGACAAGCCTTTGACCCGGCGTCTATTAGAGGCCCGGCGTCTATTGGAGGCCCGGCTTCTATTAATACCCCCATTTCACTATGACCCCGAATGTCCCGAATCGTCACGAAATGGAAATATTTTGAGTTTGTAGATATTGTATCAAGTGATCGACCCGGCGTCTATTAGAGGCCCGGCTTCTATTTTTTTGCACTGAACAATTGACCCGGCTTCTGTTAGAGGCCCAGCGTCTAATAGGGGAAATACGGTATAGGACAATTCAATGCAAGTGCGACCGGGATCGTTCATACTGGAGACAGACATGTTTAACAAACTCTATGTTTTGTAATATCTTTACGCCTAAATCCCTAGACTTTAGCCAAAGGGGGCGCACCAGACACAACCGTCTATTGTGTTACAGGAATTCCCTTCTTTTCAAAGCCAACCCACACGCGACAATACCAAAAAGGTGGAATCAAAGGATCGGACGTCAATAGTATTCATTTTTTGCCATTTTCAACTGTTTTAAGAAGGGGCTTATTGAGGGTCTGGAAACGACAGGGAGCTCTGAGAAAGTGAAGGGAAGACACATACTTGGAGCCTTGTTTCTTTTAAAAATTGGGATATTTTCTCTTTGTTGACGACAACAACTAAATACGACCACGGAAATAGGAACGATTAGGTTAGTTAAACGAAACCCTCCAAGAAAATAGATTGTACTTAACACCTATAGTATGTGTCCTATAGTGTCCTATAGTATGATCTCGTGGTGTTTTCATATTGATATACCACACTGAAAGGAGTGAGTGAGTATGGTTTTACGCCGCTTTTAACAATATTCCAGCAATATCACGGCGGGGGACACCAGAAATGGGCTTCACACATTGTACCCATGTTAGGAATCGAACCCGGGTCTTCGACATGACAAGCAAACGCTTTAACCACTTGGCTACCCGACCGCTCCGGCACTGAATAGATAAAAGTAGGTACCAATGACATATGTCAGACAGATCACAAACAAAGATGACCCCATGCTGGAGAACTAGAGACATGAACTAGTAACGTGAACAGCTATTGGACTACACTCCTGATTGCATGTGGAGCCAGGGAGCCAAACTTGGATCCAAGGAGCCATACTTCTTGTATTTGAAAAGAATTCCTGTTAAAACCTCCCAAAAACTAAATTCCACTCTTACATCCCAAAATGTTGGATTGAAAAATACTTGTATAAGAAAACAATCCATCCATTTCTCTTCTGTTTAAGTCAATAACTTAGAATGCTCATCTTTTAAAGATGGACTCTTCGCGGTATAAATAGGTTCAATGTCCAGTAAGGTATTGACATTCTAATTAGCGTTTCTATGTCAAATTACGACATTGTTTACGTGTAATTAGGGTACTCAATAAATGCTAGAATGATCGACATAATGAAATTTGATTTAACAGATTACGTTATTTTTGTATTAAATTTAACGACTGACTTTTAGGCAGGATAAAGTCTCCCTTTTAGAAGAATTATGGTACATTATATTTCAACATAAAATGAAAATGTTGCATTTTTTCATTTTTGCAATTAGCGAAAGACAGCGCTCTCTCTCAAGAAAAGGCTCCAGATATGTATTGGGTTTTTTTTCGTTATTTCGTTTTCACATACTAGTAAATGGTACCTCGTTAAAGGTTTTCAGAATTTCTTATCTGGGTTCAAGTGTGAGTGCACGTGCATCAACATCCTGTTTAGTGACAATGTAGTATTCAACATATGTGTTAAGTGGTGTGGAATATACGACACGCGCGGTCAGTCTCCGGGGGAATAGTGCAAACACGTATAGCTATGTCGGACAGTGTGGACATGAACTGTAACCCACTGTGATTTCGTATCTGTGTCAATATTTCCCCAGTAATCCCATCATATCTCGCCATGCTGTTGGCCACTTGATACACCATAGTCGGAGTAGATGACCGGCTTTAAAGCCGGACAGGAAATAATAAACATATTTCCCTCTCCCAACACAAAAAGCCATCTTTGAAACGGCCGATCTGACAGGGTAGTAGAACAACCATCACCTACTGATAATATTGACAATGAACATCCGTCAACGACCTGCCCAAACCTAGCCGTGTCGAACAGAATTCAGAAAATGCACAACTTTTCACACCAACAGCCGCGACGATACAGGAAGACATACCTCATCAGGCGTGTCTGTTTCACGTCTGCTTCTTCCCGCGCTAAATTGGTGAAAGAATGTCATTTGAAGATTGGCGAGCAAAGACCTTCATTGACAGCATGTGTTTGCAGATTCGGGAGGCGAGCGAAAGGAGCTGGTATTAACTCCCAAACGGGCAGGGGCAATTTTCACCCGTGTGTACCAATATCGTACCGACATCGCTGCAGCAGAGGTTGTTGTTGCGGAAGCGGTGTTTAGGGTTGGGTGTCATGTTATCGGATGTTCCTGTCATGGCCAAGGTTGCACAACGATTACTTAACCCCAAACAAATGAGTCAATCAATGGCTTGTGTAATTTTGGCACCACCTCAATTAGGTCTTGTTTTTCAAGTAACGTAACCTTAAACGTTGATGTTTTCGTAATTGGCAGTTTTTGGAGATCTTTGGATTTTTGGGAAGGCTAGTTAATTCTTTTTCTTTTGTACGAGCCAGGAAGTATTTTGAAGAATATGAAAAAGGCGAATTGTTTGGAGGATCTCTTTCTGTCCAGCAGTGTCAAGGTTCTCGATCAACAGCATCCGTAATTTTGACATTGAGAAACACCATCCCCGTTTGACATTGTTCAGTGACAATGATCATTACATGGTTTTTAACCAAATGATCCTTTAACTAACTGAAAAATATCAACTGAGTGATCAATCAGTTTCATACTTGTAGACGGTTTGTTTGTTTGTTGTTTAACGCCTCACTGTAATAATCGTGCCTGGACCAGACAGTCAAAAATATTTTTTTTAACCAAATTATCCTTTAACTAAATGAAAACTATCACTGAATTATTAATCAATTTCATACTTGTAGGCGGTTTGTTTGTTTGTTGTTTAACGGCACACTCACCAATATTCTAGCTATATAACGGCGGTCTGTAAATAATCATGTCTGGACCAGACAAGTTCAGTGATTGATATCATGAGCATCGCTCAACGCAATTTGGATACGATGACATGCATCAATCAAGTCAGTGAGCCGGACCCCCGATCCCGTTAGCCGCCTCTTACGACAAGCATAATCGCCTCTTACGACCAGCATGGATTAATGAAGACCTATTCTAACCCGGATCCGCACGGGTCATAAGCATAGGTACTTGTACCCCAGAGTTCCAAATGGGCGCAACAATAGTACCCGTCACGACAGCTACATCAACGTAACCAGGGCTGCGGGTCTTTCCTCATTAAACTGTCTTAGGGAATATGGAGGGTGGGGTGAAATAAGGTTTCACGTTCAAGATTATTTCACTCATACTGCGACGTGTGTGTGTGTGAGTATGACTTCTGGTATACTGGTCAGGCCTTTTGTCAGTTTTAGAGTGCTAGCCCACTGATAGTTTAACATAGATAGCCCACGCCGACCAGTTCTTGTTTAAGCCCTTTAATACCGTGCGCCAGGCAGGGTATAACAAGTACCATATTTTAACATCGCTTGATTTGACGCGGCCAGGGGATCGAACCACCGACCTTCCGCTCTCCAGGGAGACGCGTTATCAACTACACCAAGGTTAAGGATTTTAGATAATAGAAAAACAAAACACAATAAATGTATGTAGAAGAAGAAAAAGCGCAAATGTTTCTGTTCAAGGACGGGTGATAATACCACAACCTCTCTTCATACCGGCTTCTCCCTCTAACAGAATCCTCACTTCGGATATAGCACCTTGTCTTTATAGTGTTCTCTTCCCTGTGAATGGAAACGTCGATGCCACACAAGTGTTCATGCTTCTGTCTCTGCAACCTGACGAATGCAACACGTGTCCCGTGAAAAGATGGAATCGACAGAGTAAAATACCACCGTACATCTCATTGGGAAGACACGCAGGCGTCTCGGTAAGAGGATGCATTGATGTCCGACTTCTCGCGCTGTGTAGGAGTTCTGTCTGAAAACATACACAACAAGCGTTGACAAAATGTATATTTGCTGCATACAGTAAAATACGTTTATAACGAACACGCTTATAACAACTGACGGATATTACGAACTTAATATTTGGTCCCGGCTATTTGCTGTATGGATGTTGTATATATGCTTATAACGAACTACGGTTATAACGAACAAAAATTAGTGGTCCATTTAGTTCGTTATAACCGTAGTTTACTGTATTTTAAATGTATAAGAGTTCAAATTATTTTCACACTGTAGTCAGCAATAACTCAATTATATATACACGTGAATTAATCGGGAAGGTAAACACATGACTGACAGTATGAGCAGCAACCCAGCCGTCGGGGTACAATGACACAAAATCAACCAGCAATAAATATATATTTATATATCAATCGGGAAATTCCAGTTTGAGCAACGATCCCGCCGCCGAGATACACTGACACAAAATTCCGTTTTCAAGTAGATTGGTTGGATTGTTGTTCCAGCTATATGGCGGCGGACCCGACAATCCAGTGATTGATATCATGAGCATCGATCCATCCATTCGGGATCGATGACATGCATCAACCAAGTCAACGAGTCCGACCATCCGATTCCGTTATATATTAGTCGCCTTTTACGACAAGCATAGTCGCCTTTTACGGCAAGCATGGGTTGCTGAAGACCTATTCTACCCGGGATCTTCAAGGGTGTCGACAACTAAAGGATACTTGGATCCTATTCTGCCGCGGAATACCATTAGCGTGAACTAGTGCGTCAGTATTACCAAATACCTAAGTTAGTTCATGTAAGACTAATTTTGAACCTGATTAATACACGAACTGGAAACTGTATATTGTATTCTTTATATATACGTTTATCAAAAAGAAACTGCTGCACTTGATTTAACATATTGTCAATACCAAGGTTTAAATGTGGTCAAAGTATAGTCTCTCGATTGTGGACCAAATTTACCTTTCGATAAATTGAGTTGTTTTTAATCACCACGTGTTCATAGTTTGTTTTTATAATGCACGTGCAAATCGTTATAAACCCGTGCCTCCACTCCATACTGCTGAATGGGTGCAACAAATTGTCTTAGGGGTACAATTATAAGACGACTGAAAGGTTTATTTATTTATCTTTCATTAGCATGCACAACAACAAAATGAACTCAAGAATAAGGTCACGTGGTAGACTATGTTGCACTTAGTACGCGTCTCACCTGCGTGACGTCACAGGTTCAGACCCAGGTGTAACAATGCTAATAACGTGGCACCACTGAGCCTGTATCAAGGCGCTGGCACAACCCACCCATCGCCACGACTTTAACAAATTTCTTTTTATTCTTTGTCGTAATACCAACGATTTCCTCAAACGTTCACATCAGAGCGACATAAGAATGCCTCACGCGACAAGCAGGGTTTTTTTTCTCGGGGGACATACCGTCGACAGACGAGGGCTCACAACCGGGAAGTGAACGTCGTTCATGATGTCGGGGTGCAAACTGACGACGATGTGATGAAGCTTTAATAGAACTGCGAGGTATGAGCGCTTAACACTGATACATTAGAACAGTATTAACAAGTGCACAACCACTCGTAGCAGCGTGCACTGGTGCAGACAAGGGGATTGGTCCAATTCAAAGTGATTTTTAATGCAATTTCCCCAATACGGCTTAAGGAAGATTTAACAAATATAAAAATTATTTTCTTAAAAGATTTTCCGAAATCCTTGTTTCAAACTAAAATGCATCATGTGTGAACATGTGATGTGTTTCTTAACATGTACGTTCGACGCAAAGCCGAATTAAGCAGAGACGTTCAACTTTCTCCAGAAAGATATACACTTGCTTTTTTCCTCATTGTTACAATATTTATGACGCCTGTGATAAGATCATGTTCCTTTCATGAATGGAAGCAATTAGCAAATACAACAGTTCTAAATCCTACAGATTTGTCTGTCAAGCCTGTAGCAGGTCTGATGCAGGAAATACAGCATTCACAATGGGGACCAAAGGGGTAACATCTGATTTAACAAAGTGCAAGTTGTTGTATTTATATCTTTTGTGTTACAGCAACATGCATGTGATTCAGTTGGTGGCTTCTGAAGCATTCTTGTTCCTTTAACAGGTTAAGTCTGAAGAGTCATGTGGTAGCGGTGTTGCGTCAAGGAAAAGATTCCTATTTAGGATTTTAAACATTTAATTAACTTTCTTCCTTTTATTTTTGCTAGGTATGTTAAGGCACCCAATGCATCCATTACAGGTGCATGACATTGCTATAGAAAACATCTCATAAACATTCATATAAGCTGTCCGCCGGTCTCGATATGACGTGGGTTGAAGATCCCTCTATCTGACATAGAGGGTAGCTAAAACCATGTCCACAATGGGGACCGGCTGACAACGAATTTATCCTACCGCACAACTAACTATGGTGCAGGTGTGTCTTATGCATGCATGTTTTGATCCGAATCGGCAAGAATACTACAGTTAGGCATTTATCCTCTTCCTTCTTTGGCCGATTCGCTGTGCAGAGTTGCGTCCCTTGGGCACGCCAGAAACCTATGATTGTGGGTTCGAATCCCGGTTCGCCCCGATTATGTTTCTAGGTTTGTCAGCACCATACCCGTGCTCATGGGTTTCACCAAAGTGGTAAACGTCTTAGACCTGCATCACTTCGGGCTTTCCTTCCACATTAAGCCTCACGCCGTGATATAACTAGAATACTGTTAAAAGCGGTATTAAACCCAAATTACTCACTCCTTCTTTAGAAGACGACAGAAAGCAAACTTAGAGTTATTCCCCCTAGATCTATTTCATCCGGAAAATATCGTAAATATCCGGAGAATGCCGTCTTACATCATTAATTCGAGCATTCGTGGCCAAATCCGGGACAAGCTCGAATAGGGTCTTCTTGCAGGTTACGGAAAGGGGCGAGTGGTGACAATTCTTTTCCAATACCGTAAAGTTTAATGTTATTTTCTTAAAATAGTTATTGTTATCTCACCATATAATACGAGTACATTTTAAAATATTTTAGAAATCAGTCCACTTTTTGTATATGATATTCTTTTGAAGAGTAATGCATTTGCAATGGCCTCTCTTACCTTTCACATGAATGTCGGATTCTGATTGGCCGAGACCCATTCTATAATTTTCAATGTACCCCGGTAACCAATCAACATAGGGCGCTTTTTGTCCGGGCTTGACGGAAATAGCCGAGATTGCCCGATAACATGTAAGGTGCATTTATTATGCTCCACGCTCGGATTGCCGAACTGTTGGCATTACATTTGCCCCCGCATTGTATCTCGAATTACATTTGTCATTTTGGGGGGGGGGGAATAGGTGGCTATATCAAGGTTTGCGTCATTTCGTCCACTGGTTATAGTACAGTAAACTACGTTTATAACGAACACGCTTATAACGAACTGACGGATATAACGAACCCGACTATTTGCTGTCGTTATGCTGTATATATGCTTATAACGAACTACGGTTATAACGAACTAAAAATTAGTGGTCCCTTTGAGTTCGTTATAACCATAGTTTACTGTAGTTCGAATCTGAGATTCGCCCGGTTGTATTAACATTAGCCTGTCTGCGTCATGCCTGTATGTGCGTGTAAAAGGTGAACTAATATGTTAATGAGAACTTTGAATATATGGGTGGCTGAGTGAAGTGTCCAGGTCTGTTATCCTGATAATCATAGAAACCAGGACCCACCGTAGGCTAACATCTTGTCTCTGAAATTAACATATTTTACAGAAAAATACAGTTGTTAAATTATCTGGACTTGATAAATATTACAGACTAGCATGGGCTGTATTGGATATACAGTCGAACCTCGTTGTGTCGAACTCGTGGGGACTTGAAAAAGATTCGAGTTGACCGTGGTTCGAGACAGGGGAATTTTATGCTTAATTCCCATACTTCGGTCACCGAAATGAGTTCGAGAGAACAGGGAATTCGACACATCGAAGTTCGACACAACGAGTTCGACTGTAATTGTTTCAAGGTTTGTGTGACTGACTATGATTCTTACTGGAACGGCAAATAGGCAATCAGTCGTTATATCTAAACCGTATCGGAGAGTATTTCAAACTTGTCATTCTGTCTTGTTTTTTTGCAGACTTCGTGCGGAAAACATTAATTGAACATTCTGTTCCCAGATCGACTAAGCCGCCATGAGATGTGCTCAGGAGATAGTTTACCAACTCAATATGCAACGTCTGAAACCCCAACAGCAACAGCGCGGACACTGACACCCCTGCGTTACGTCACTCCGCGGACATGTACATGATGTAACCGGTTCGTTATTTATATACCGTGTGTATGTATTTAAAACGCCTCTATAACATGACGTTACACTGAATCACAGTAGAGTATTCACTCGCCAATGACGATCAATTAAAGGGACATCAAGATACCGGTTTATTTCTTTGTTCCATTTCTTGTACTTTTTTCTAAAAAGAATTGTCATGACATTTTCAACGCGGAACGTCTACCGTGTTATTTTACAGTCTGTATTTTATATATAATCAGTTGCCTCATTCAATATTGTCAGGTATCTGATTCATTCCTCTCAGTGAGACACTCGAGCAGTATTCATGTCTCAGATGCGATTCATTGAGGACGCTCAGAAGCAGATTTTTTTTTATATCAATTTTGTTTTTCAGCTCAAAACGTTTGTTTGAAAATATTTAGCAATGCCTGTCGTGATGTAGCTCGCCAGCGTGAAAGGTATGCTAAAAAGCGTTTTATTCAAATTACTCACTCAATAGCTTTGATGTCACGTGATCAAATCAAGGGATGGTTTTACTTCTGTGGTAATCGTGACAGGAGTAAACTAGAACTCAACATCTAAGTAATCGAACCGTTTTTTGAATGATGTAAATTCACTTTTTTTTAAATGGTCTATACGTTGCCTAAATAAAGAGATGTTTTTTAATCGTATCTTCCGTTCCAGGTCCTGACATATTGGATGTAGGTGGTCCGTTTCTTTTCAATCCGTCGTTCTGATTGAACATTACATTAAGTAAGTTTGAAAGTTTATCTTCCGTTTGTAAAATGTGTTTGCTACGTGAGTGCAGTCTTATACCGGCAATGTTATCTTGAGAGGGACATTTAATTTGTTTTAACCCTTGAAGATCCGGGGTAGAATAGGTCTTCAGCAACCCATGCTTGCCCTAACACGCGACTATGCTTGTCCGAAGGGGCGACTAACGGGATCGGGTGGTCAGGCTCGCTGATTTGGTTAATACATGTCATCGTATCCCGATTGCGTAGATCGATGCTCATGATGTCAATCGCTGGATTGTCTGGTCCAGACTCGACTATTTACAGACCGCCGTCATATAGCTGAAATACTGTTGAGTGCGGCGTTAAACAACAAACAAACAATGTCTTTTTAAATATATTTCACTTTCGTTATTTTTTTTCTTTGTTGTTTAACGCCGCACTCGGCAATATTCCAGATATAAGGCGGCGGTCGGTAAATAGTCGAGTCTGGACCAGACAACCAAGTGATTGACAATATAGCCTCGAGCTACGCAATTGGGATACGATGACATGCATCAACCAAGTCGGGGGTGGTGGGGTAGCCTAGTGGTTAAATCGTTCGCTCGTCACGCTGAAAGCCCAGGTTCGATTCCCCACATTGGTACAATGTGTGAAGCCCATTTCTGGTATTCATCGCCGTAAATATTACGGGAATATTGCTTAAAGCGGCGTAAAATCCAACTCACTTACTCAACCAAGTCAGCGAGCCTGACCAGCCGATCCCGATCTCTTACGACAATTAATCTTTAAAATCTAACTTGCACTTGTGACACATGCATGCACTTTTTATCCCCAAACGTCTGCGTCACACATAAACTAGTTCTCGGCGCCCGGTGCGCGTCGTCCACTTGTGATATGAGAGACGGGGCCTAGCTTACGTCACACTGTTCTCAATTCGCCCACGCGCGTGCTGCGCGCATTGTGACCACACATGCGCCAAGTGCACGTTTTTTCCCTCTATACTCACTCAATCACCAGCAGACGTTCGCACTGGCGGAACGCTCAAACACTTTGTGTTTTTAGGAAACAGGGAAGGACCCCTTCTCGAAAATCTTATCATCCTTTACTTTAGTTCCATTAAGGCCTAGGATTCTCTGTAGACTGAGCTAAATGATCTAAAAATGTCAAACCTCAAATTATGACGTATCATTTCAGCTCTAAAATGTCTTTGATTTTATCTTCTTTTTATCACCGTCATTTGATAAAGTTATAGTAGATTTCAGGTGGTTAACTGTAATGGATAATATTACAAATAATTTGAACCAAGCCAGACCAGACGACTTCATGGAAATAAGGTATGTGGGACAGTGTTCTTGTGAGGAGGGCAATCCTTGCTTGTCGTAAGAGGCGACAAACGGGTTCGGGTGGTCTGGCTCGCTGGGACCGCCTCCAAGGTCTAGTGGTAGAGCGTCCGCCCGGAGAGCGGAAGGTCCGGGGTTCGATCCCCAACCGCGTCATACCAAAAGACGTTTAAAGATGGTACTTGTTGTTACCCTGTCTGTCGCTCGGCATTAAGGGGCTAAAACAAGTACTGGTCGGCTCGGAGTCAGTATACTATGTCTGAGTGGGCTATTCATGTTAAACTGCGGCATGGCAGCACTATAAATCGGCATCAGTCCGGACTAGTACAAGCAGCCACACACACACACACACACACACACACACACACACACACACACACATATATATATATATATATATATATATATATATATATAATAAGTGATATAATCTTGGACGCAACGTTAAACCCAATTTCACCTCACCTCACCTCACCTCAGATTCGCTGACGTGGTTGATGCATACCATCGTATCCCAAATTCCCAATTATTCAAACATTGCTGAGTGCGGCGTTAAACAACAAACAAAATCTAGTGAGTATAGCCTCTTTCAAGAGATCGGAAGATCGTTGGTTCGATCACCGGCTGTGACACTCCTATAATGACGTTGAAAGAAAAGAAAAGAAAATTTTAAAAATAATGACGTTGAAATATGGTAGGACTTGTTACCCTACCTGGTGTTCGGCCTTAGGGGATAAAACCGGGGCTGGTCGGTTCAGAGTCAGTGATTGTGTCTGACTGAGGTACCCATGTTCAACTATGGCATGGCATCGGGACTAGTACAAACAGGTCGGAACCCAACGTTAAACCAAGGTCACCTGTGACATTTAGTGACATAACATTTCAGACAGCAGGCCCATAACAATGGAATAGTGTACCTTTGCACATTCACTTAATTCAGGAGCAGGGGCGGTCGGGTAGCCTAGTGGTTAAAGCGTTCGCTCGTAACGCCGAAGACCGGGTTCGATTCCCGACATGGGTACAAAGTGTTAAGCCCATTTCTGGTGTCCCCCGCCGTGATATTGCTGGAATATTGCTAAAAGCGGCGTAAAACCATACTCACTCACTCAATTCAGGAACTTACAAATACTTACTTTTGTAAGCAGTGTAGAGACTTCATCGATTTATGTATCATGACATTTCTCAGTCTCAAGCCATTTTGAGCAGTAGAATTCTGACATTAGCGCTAAACAAGGAGATACTTCTGCCCGTATCCCCCCTTCCAAACTTATGTCGATTGTCGCTCAATCCTTTTAATTATATATATACGGGCGGAAGTCTTACCCTTTACAAATGTAAAAGTACAAGTAAAATGTAAACATTGTGAACAAGAAATATATCGCAGGTAGGGGATAACAGCAGAATACGCCAATCGAAGTATTGTAACCGATTCAGAGTAGGTCAGTTGCCTCAATCGACCTATAACTAATTTGGCGACATTTCAGTTGGTCAACTGTTACGAGCTATGACGTTTGGTGTAGCGGTTTTATTATCTTTTTACCATAACTTTCACGGATAAACTGTCCTCTTTGAACCCCAATTTTCACGCTTTAATTCCAAATAAAGCAAATCGTCTATAGAATGACCATATACCGACATCTGGTCTCTGGTCTATACAAATGGCTGTGCAAGGTGGCCGATTGTTGCAGAAAACATCTCGTAAATGTGGACTTTTGGAAATGTCCCAGTTTTCATGACCCAGACTGATTGGGACACAGACAATACGTTGTGTTGGGGTCTCACAATTCGATTGACGTATTGTACGCCAATCTGTGATTGTCACTGACCTATATCTGAGTGTAGAACTGATTGCTGGATCATGCTCTATTAGTGTTACCACGGACCTATATAAGTCCGTGGTGTTACCTACTGGCTTTGTCAAGATGTTGTGGGTGACCGTATTCGACGTGATAAGCGCCCACGGCGACATTTGCTAAGATATTGGCTAGTGAACCATCCCAATTAGCACCCCTTCCGATTGATCAATGTACACAAGACTTATTTATTCGCGTATAATACGCACTCGTGTGTTATATGCACCCTTAATTATGGGCATTTAATTCTGGAAAAAATATATCTGTCGTACATAAACATTCCAGGCTGTCAGCATAAACCACGAAATTTATCTTTCAACTCTGTTTTTTACACCAAAATAACATTCTAATAAGAGCCCCCTATTTCTAATTTTGAGAGCACCCTGGGCTCTTATTACGTCGAATACGGTATATCTGTTTGTTTCAGGTTACCAGTGTCCATTTTGCTTCTTTTTCTTTATTGAGTCAATTAAAACAAATGTCTTCTCTGTATACCCAGCTTGCTCAATGCTTTTCTGAAGTTTTCTGACTATATGTTAATATGTTATTATCTATCACATGAAAGCTCAACTGTTTAGTGTATGGTTCTAGTAAGCTCAAAAGGTATAATAATATAATGCAATGTACATTTAATATGCTGAGCAGACTTGCTGTAAGGCGTCCAAGGTTTCCAATCCAAGAATTGCCTCCATTATGATCCTTTGTCTGTGCAGCCGGGCATGGAGTCATCCCACAGATCACATCCAAGCTCCTCACAGCGAGATCCTGTTCGCAGAGCTCTCTATATGTTACCGAGAGTAACAAAGGTGTCACACGCTTGGAAGGAGCTTGAGATCACATCCTCAATTTCTACCATGTCAGCTTGCTGATGGGGTTAAACGACTTTGGTAATGAGGACAAGCATCCGACCTTGGATCAAATCCTGTCACAGGACTTTGGCTGCTACATTGGCGCCCAACCTGAGACTGACCACATCCATATCATGTTTGAGCGGAAGAAGTCATAGTACCCTACAATGCGGCTCTGGACGTGCCTTCTGTTGAAGAGGGAGTATGTAGCAGGGTGTGGAGCCACCCTATAGATGACATCCTTACCTTGTCAGCTTGCTGATGAGTTAACCTCCTTGGTCATGTGGACAAGGTGTCCAACTTCAGAAGATCTGTGGTTCGAATCTCATCACAGGACTTGACAATTTTATGTCTGCTACATCAGCACCATTGCCTAAGTGTTTCAGTCATGGAGAAAACATCCAAGACTAGCTCAATTTGGTCTCATGTCCAACATTTACATACCATGACATAACTAAAATACTGTTCCAGGCAGCCTAAAATTGGTAGAATTGGCACCCAGTAACAATTACCCGTGAAGATCCGGGGTAGAATAGGTCTTCAGCAACCCATGCTTGCCGTAAAAGCCAACTATGCTTGTCCTAAGAGGTGACTAACATGTTCGGGTGGTCAGGCTCGCTGACTTGGTTGATGCAGGTCATCGCATCCAAATTGCATGAATCAATGCTTATGATGTCAATCACTGGATTGTCTGGTCTAGACTCGATTATTAACAGACCACCGTCATATAGCTGGAATATTGCTGAGTGCGACGTTAAACAACAAACAAACATAATGACCGTTTTTCAATCCTCAGTATGGTAATGGAATCCTTATCAAGGGTGGAGTGTTTTTCATGGTTATACCTGAATACTATTTTTGCTGACCAGGGCATACAATCACATTCAATCACAAACACATCACAATCTCATTAAAATCAGATCTTAGTTCTCGCTACCACTAAACAAAGATCTGAGGTCATCCCATTATGGGTCACGTCAGAACGACCTTTCATTCAACCAATCAGAGCGTCGCTTACCAGAACATGAAAGTGACAGTCGGAATGTGATTTCTCATCATGCAGCCTCGAAAACTTTAAAACGGGGTATTCCGAACGATAGTTACAGGCTTAACGACTGAATCTATACAATCTAGACCATACATTAGCCTTTCGAGAATGTTCTTTTGTTCATGTTTCAAATTTTTAAACGAGAATTTGTCAAAATATGTTTCAAAGCGTAGCCGCCGATTTGAAATTATTGCTGTAAAGCACGAGAAAGCTGCCTTCTGATCGGCTAATGTCGACTTCTTGTCAGTAATTCCATTGGTCGGTCAGAGTTCGCGAAAGGTTGGTCTGATGTGACCTGTAATTGGATGTCCTCAGGTCTTTGTTTAGCGGCAGTGATAAAGTTAGATCTGAGATTGAAACACATCATGAAGAAAGATCACATAAATGTTCTCATGTAAAAAGAATGTTTATTAATGTACACTAAACATTTTCCAACAAGGAACAATTGCCTAGAAAAAAAAAGTACTGGGCAACAAGACTTGACAAGTTGAAACGTTTGCAATACACTTCACTTTCCAATCGTTTCCATGGTAACAATAACAAACCATCATTTATTGTTGATAAAAACATCAAAATCATCCTGGTCCAAATGCAACTTTCAGTTAGACTTGTCCAAGTCATGTTGCCTTCAGTGTTAGATAATACTGCTTGTTAGCTAAGGCAATCACGCTGGATGAAAGACAATACTGTATAGTATATAAACATGCATCTACATAAATAACTTGTATATGTACAAATAGCAGCCTTTTGAGCAATATATAAACAGCAGTTAGTGCCTACAGAGGCAGCCACAGGAAGATGTACTTAGGTACTATAGAAGAATGTACTGTACAAAAAGTCAGCAGTATATCAAATACAAGAAATATGTTCCTCAGAATAATGTTATATAATTGATTTTACATATTTGTTCAATAAAACGGGTGCAAATATGGAAGTGTTACTTCTTGTGTTCATATGAACCTGTGAAGAAACATCGATATAAATTACCTTTCAATTGTTTGAAAATAATATTTTTGCTTGGTTAAAAATCATACAGAAATATTTCAAATAAGTTTACCTAACAACCATGTTTTGGAGACCCAAAAGATCTGTGATGGGTAAAAGACATCACTCAATTTGCAAGACATAGGTAAAAAGAAATTGAATAAAAAATAAACAATGATTCAAATAACTTTCAACCATCACATATGCATTCAAGGTTTGAATATATTGAATAAACGTTCTGTAAGAAATAACACAATATTAAACAAAATCAGTTCATTGTGAGTTAAACAAATCACTAATGGTTCAGAACACTGTTTAGAGCACACCATAGGCACTTAAAACATATCCAACACTGTTAAAACACAAGTCTTAAAAATATTAAATTCATTGACCCCAATATCAAAATCTTTAGTTTATCAAAAGAAAATTATTCTTATTATTCAATTATTCTTGTTTACAAAGGGAAGAATTTTAATCGGTGTATAATTCAACCTTGAAGGTTCATAAAAATAAGTCCCATTGATAGTCTTGTTCTTTCCAGTTACCTTTTAACAAGGATCAATAAATGCAATGAAAATGTTTAGCATAAACTGACTGGTGGTTTTTCACATAGACTAACGCTTAGTCTCTGAATCTACATATTATTGATAGAAACAAATAACTCCATTTAAATTGAAAAGGAGACCCAGAAATATCAGAGATACCTGAGGAATATCTAGACTTGCCTCATTTAGGGCTTTTGTTTTAAGGGCTGGGCGGAAGGGAAAGTAATATGGTTCAGGGACTGTGAGACTGGACTATTTTTCACCCTACAACTGATTATTTGCACTGCTGATAGAAAAATTAGGTTGATTTTAATTTTCAAATGCAATGTTTATTGCTACTTTGCAAATTTGGTAAAGTTTCACACTCCAACATTGACAGTGATAGAGATTCCGACATGGGCAAGTATCGGTCAGATCAGATACATTTGGTGACAACTTGATGTTCCCCTCTGTCCTGTTTCATGATCATGGGTGGGCGTGGCACCTCCACAGGGACTGTATTGTAGGGTGGGGTCACCTTGAACATGCGTTTCTTCTGACACTGCAGCTCTTGGTCGACAACTCGGGGGTCAAACGATTGTTTGGCCCACTCCTCGAAATTTAACAAGCTGGTTGTTCCGTGGCCGTGCATTCGGCGCCTGTTGAGGGGAAAAAATAGAATCACATGTAACTTACGGAAGTCTTCAGTTATTACTGGGGTCTTACAAGGCCAAAGCAAAAAGTGAGTATGTTTCCTGTTCCCTGCCAAACTCTAATCTGGAGGACCCATCCAATAAAACACTTTCCTTGCTCTTTTTGAGTTTTTCTGTATTTTATGCCACAAGAGTAAAGTAGTTGTTTCACTATAGACAAACCAATCATTATCTTCAGTTTAGCAGCATTTAATTGTCATTTGAAAGCTAGCTATTTTCTAACATTTTTTCAAAGAAAAAACGTGAGAAAACACCGCCTAAAAAACAACCTACCTACCCTATTTTGGGACAGGCTGAAACAGGAAACACTCACAATCTTTTTTATGAGCCTAATTCGCATTGAAAATCTCACATCAAGTTTCTATCCCAGGATTGTTTTTTTCCCAAAAAATCGTAACAAACCAGAAAACTTTATCAATAATGTGAGTAGGTCCAGTTAAAGGGAGGTAACTGAGTCTGTCCATTATATCAGGTATGTGAAGTGGACTATAAAATCACCTGTATTCTGCATTGACTTTATCACGGGCACCATTTAGATCATTTTTATGCAATTAAATTTTACAGTTGTCAGAGAAGCATACGGAACTTAGCATGACTTAACATTTTGATATGAAGTTCCAGAGTTTGATTTCCCATCAAATGGAAGTATTTGTAAGAACACAAATTACATGAATAGCTGGTGGAATAAAATGTTTCAGTGGTCAGAAATATACAACATGTTAGCTTCATGTACCAATCAGTTTCTACATCTATATTTGGACACTGAGGATCTGTACAGACAAGATTTTCAGTACAGCAGAAAGGTCAGTCACATGTCTCACAATAGATGCCAGGCCTAACATTACTCGAGACCTGACTTACTCTGAAACTGACCCCCCAAAACCAAAGGTTTGTTCACATGATCGCAAAGTTTGATCTTTTTCCAAAGGAGCAAACTCGATCCTGATATTTTCCTGGTAGCCAACGTTAAGAACAAAGGTCAAAAGTGGTTAAAGCGTTCGCTCATCACACAGAAGACCCGGGTTCAATTCCCGACATGGGTACAATCTGTGAAGCCCATTTCTGGTGTCCCCCACCGTGAAATTGCTAAAAGCGGCGCAAAACCATACTCACTCACTCACTCACTTATCAGGCAAACCTGACATCTTATGGCCCTTAATCCAAAAGGGTAAAAATTGTATCAGTATTTGAAATAATAATAATCCTGGTCGAAGGTTTCACTTGAGCGAGCTATAAGTCGAGTTGGTGATGAAGGTAAATCAGTGGAGCCATCTATGGCCATCTTCCCAAGGCAAGAGAGTTAACTGACTTTAAAAGTCCAGTTTTCACCCTTGCCGAACTAGGATGGAATTCCTTGGCTCGATCATAGCGCCACCAGTGGTTATTACGAGTTATGTCCCTTCTGAGCCTCTCCTATGGACCAATCAGATCCTATCACTTGCACTTGTTTAAAAAAAATGGCGGGGCCCAGTCAAGACGATCTGATCGATAATCAAGATCTATATTGTGATCAAACGGGTCTCACTTGCGAAATGCATCAAATCCCGTGAGCACCTTGATTAAAAACATGAAAAGATTTGGAAAAGATCTGTTGACAAGAGATGGCTGTGCACATGCTTTGCAAATCCTGCAATCGACCGAAATCTGCACGCCAGTTTACGAACCGGATTTTGATTTCGTTGCGAGATTTTGATTGGACTATGCATAGACTCGTTAGTCCAGCCGAAATGTAACTCCATAATACCAGCCTAGTTCGGCAAGGGTGGAAACTGGACTTTTATAGTCAGTTAACCTGCTCGAGAAGATGTCTATGGCTGGTTCAACATCTACTGGTTTCCTTGACCCGCGTCCAGTTTTACAATCCATACCGCTGTGATAGTGCTGACAACTAGTCCATTCACCATAAGTCAGTCATACTACATGATTCACCTACATGTGCCAATCAGTAACTAGTGCTATATTTAGTGTTCAGTTTGACAGCTATGTATTAGGGGTACAACATTACACACACATTCTACACACATCCAAGGATTAATCTAAGTTATTACATGTTTATATCAATTGTTAACACTAAGTTATAATTTACTAATACACTTTAGATACACTGTCCTTCTGGTATTCGATGAAAAAACGGCATTTTGAAATGTCCACCCACTAGAAACTAAAACATGTTAAGACAGTATATAACAAAGTTCACAACTTCTAAATATGGCGACAAAATTTGCTCGAAATGAATTCTATAGAATCCTTAAAGTTATATTCTCAGAAAAAGATGCTTCAAAATGTGTATGAATTTTAACAGTGTCTAATGTGTTATATCATTTTAGAAAAGGGCTTGCACATAAGTTGATTTGAAAAAGAAATTGTGAACTATAGACAAACACCAATATAAGTCACACATTGCTGTATATGTGTAAGGAGATATGGAGTTGTTATAAGTATAGAACCAGCACTTAACTTATGTCTGTGATCGGGGAGATATAAAAGTGTACTGGTAAGGAGGAATTAAATCTACTCATTATTTCAATCATTTAAGAATGATTGAATTTGAAGTAAGATACATAATAATTTACGAGACAAATCCTCACTGAGACTGTAATGAAAGACAGATAAATTCATTAATTACAATTGGAAACAAATTAATATAAGTTACAAATTATAAAAATAATCTTTATGGAACTTCACTTAAAATAAATTACCGGTAGGAATAAACAATTACACAAACAATGGATAACATTATGCCAGAGCTAATTACATGATCTGCTTTGACAGAGATTTTGTCCCTGGACACAGTTCTGTATCTATTACAGTTAACCCCAATAAAGTAATATTGAAGGAGCCTTGCCGTGGCATATGCTTCTGGTACCTCGTGTTTGTTATACGAGACTGAAGCACACAATGGCAGTTGAGTGTGGATCATTCCTAGTGGTCAACGAGCTGTGCACCATTTCCATCCTACACCCAGACTGACGGGGGTGGTGGTGGTGGTGGGGGGGGGAGGGCATGGGTGGCCCAGTCGGCTTAGGTGCTGCTATTTGCTGTTGCAGAGTAGCTTTCCTTTGCCATGCCAGAAACCTCTGATAGGGTGGATACGAACCCTAGTTCACGCTGATGTTTCTAGGTTTGTCAGCACCATACCCATGCACGTGGGTTTCACAAAAGTGGTAAATGCCCCAGACCTGCATCACTTTGGGCTTACCTCCCACATTGAGCTGTGATAGAACTGGAATACTGTAGCGGCATTAAATCTAACTCTCTCACTTATCCAAAGTGGTAACATCTACAACCTGATTAAATATACTTTCCCCCCTTCCCCCTTTCAGACGACAGTGAAATACAGTTTCTACAGGCAGTCCACCTTGCATCCAAAGGACCTTATCTCATGTTAAAATATACTTTCATCCCCAATGATTGACCCATTTTGTTTTCGTAAGAAGGAAAAAATCAGCCTTTTTATATTTTCAATTGCCCTTGATAAAATTAAACCAAACCATGGGGTTCAGATCATGTAAAAAACTCTCCATGGAATCTGTTCTGATCTTCACATGCTGGTTCTATGAACTAAGAAGCATCTAGTCTACCTGCTTATCTGTCTTGGAGAACTCTCTATATTGACTAATGGCATCTGCAGCCACTGCAGACTGTCGGTGCCATGGCGCCCAAGGGGGACCAGTGGGAGGGGGGGCAGCTTGACCTGTTCCAGATCACGGTCTGTGTATCGTGTTCCGGTCATGCATCTCAAAATGGTCCGTTCTTCCATGTTCCGCTCTCGGCCCTGGGACAACAGCGGGTCTCGGAGTGCTGCTGTCTCAACCTGCAGGACATGGGGATAACAACATGAGGTTAAAACTGAGCGATCGTTTGCTACCAGAGTTCATTTCTTTAATTTCTGTAATGCACAAAATAACAATTTCCAGTTTGAATTTGTTGTTTCCTTACAAATGTTTAATAACATTGAACATCTGTCTTTCTCAATGATTTAATGGTTCATGTTAGTGCAATTAAACATTTTCTAATAATTGAAAAAGCACAATTTAGAAAGATTTTAATATTTTTCTTAGAATATATTTTTTCATAATCTGAAAGTGTTCACTTTTGCAGAATATTTTAAGCTTGTGTTTTATTAAATGCCTTATGGCTAAATACTGTTTTTAATATTTTCTCACACAATGATAAATGTATGAAGCCCATTTCTAGTGTCCCCTGCTGTCATATTGCTGGAATATTGATTGCTAAAGGTGGAGTAAAACCATACTCACTCACTCACTCACTCACTCACACTATGATAATAAAAATAAAGATATAGAAACTAAACTTAACAGTCAGGCATTAACAAAGTGCTTAATAACACTTTCTACGTTTCTAAGTTTGATACTTACTCCCTTCAAACCTAAATAAATAAGTTATTTGTACTGCTACAGACTACAGTTTAATAGTGCTAAATTCATGCAGCACATGCAAGCACATTCCATTATCTATGACAAGTGGGTGCAGTGTGTTGAGTATTACCTTGATGGGTGCAGGTCTGTGGCCAGTGAGGGCCTGTATATTGGTTATCTGTGACAAGTGGATGTAGTGTGTTGAGTATTACCTTGATGGGTGCAGGTCTGTGGCCAGTGAGGGCCTGTATATTGGTTATCTGTGACAAGTTGGTGCAGTGTGTTGAGTATTACCTTGATGGGTGCAGGTCTGTGGCCAGTGAGGGCCTGTATATTGGTTACCTGTGACAAGTGGATGTAGTGTGTTGAGTATTACCTTGATGGGTGCAGGTCTGTGGCCAGTGAGGGTCTGTATATTGGTTATCTGTGACAAGTGGATGTAGTGTGTTGAGTATTACCTTGATGGGTGCAGGTCTGTGGCCAGTGAGGGCCTGTATATTGGTTACCTGTGACAAGTGGATGTAGTGTGTTGGGTATTACCTTGATGGGTGCAGGTCTGTGGCCAGTGAGGGCCTGTATATTGGTTATCTATGACAAGTGGGTGCAGTGTGTTGAGTATTACATTGATGGGAGCAGGTCTGTGGCCAGTGAGGGCCTGTATATTGGTTATCTGTGACAAGTGGGTGTCATGTGTTGAGTATTACCTTGATGGGAGCAGGTCTGTGGCCAGTGAGGGTCTGTATATTGGTTATCTGTGACAAGTGGATGCAGTGTGTTGAGTATTACCTTGATGGGTGCAGGTCTGTGGCCAGTGAGGGTCTGTATATTGGTTATCTGTGACAAGTGGATGCAGTGTGTTGAGTATTACCTTGATGGGAGCAGGTCTGTGGCCAGTGAGGGTGTCTGTATATTGGTTATCTGTGACAAGTGGATGCAGTGTGTTATTACCTTGATGGGTGCAGGTCTGTGGCCAGTGAGGGCCTGTATATTGGTTATCTGTGACAAGTGGGTGCAGTGTGTTGAGTATTACCTTGATGGGAGCAGGTCTGTGGTCAGTGAGGGCCTGTATATTGGTTATCTGTGACAAGTGGGTGCAGTGTGTTGAGTATTACCTTGATGGGTGCAGGTCTGTGGCCAGTGAGGGCCTGTATATTGGTTATCTGTGACAAGTGGGTGCAGTGTGTTGAGTATTACCTTGATGGGAGCAGGTCTGTGGCCGGTGAGGGCCTGAATATTGGTTATCTGTGACAAGTGGGTGCAGTGTGTTGAGTATTACCTTGATGGGTGCAGGTCTGTGGCCAGTGAGGGCCTGTATATTGGTTATCTGTGACAAGTGGGTGCAGTGTGTTGAGTATTACCTTGATGGGAGCAGGTCTGTGGCCAGTGAGGGCCCGTATATTGGTTATCTGTGACAAGTGGGTGCAGTGTGTTGAGTATTACCTTGATGGGTGCAGGTCTGTGGCCAGTGAGGGCCTGTGCATAATACTCCCTAGGATCCATGGTGTCCAGGAATACATGACCCTGTCACACAGACGTCAGAACATGCAAAGCAGTGCAGAGAACATTGAAACAACATTTGGAAAATTTGCTGTGTGCTCTGAAAATTTAAAATTTGTTAAACCAGCAACAATATGATAATTTCAAACAAAATAAAAAAAATAACTACCGACAGAAAGTATTCTTTTCATGTTATCTTAATCAAAGACCTCTAAAAGTTTGTTTTCAAAATGTTGCACACTCTTAATTATGTCATTTCAGTTACTGCATTTATACATAATATACATAATTTCTAAACTTGGATCAAACAGTATTTCTCCTAAAACTGAACTATCAAAAGAATGTCATATAATTGGGTGACTGTAAAATAAAAAGTCCCTTAAATTATGTTTGGTCCCACTGAACCTTTTACACTATGAAATCATATTTTCCTTTGTGCATTATTTACCTTAAATATACATGCATGCATGCAATGCCATATCCATATTATGACATACAGGTTGCTCACATGCATATTCATTGCACAAGCATGCCAATATAGATATGAAATAGGCCCATGAAGAGTGGAAGAGGTCTTGAGCAACCCATGCTTGTCGTAAAAGGTGACTATGCTTGTCGTAAGAGGCGATTAATGGGATCAGGTGGTCAGCTCGCTGACTTGGTTGAAGCATGTCATCGATCCCAATTGCATGGATTGATGCTCATGTTGTCAATCACTGGATTGTCTGGTCCAGACTCGATTACTTACAGACCGCTGTGATATAGCTGGAATATTGCTGAGTGCGGCGTTAAATAAACAAACCAACCAAACCAACATGCGCTCAATGAGATCAGAGTGGGCTTCCCCAAATCTCTGTCTGTGTTTTAATCTCAACCCGTTACCAACACTGAACACGGCCTCATTATTAACAAAAAACAAACATATGAAATATAAATATTACCTTATCATTCAGAAACTCCAAGTACTGCTTGTGCATCTCTCGTTTCCTGCGGTCAAGATCTGGCCAATCATAGCCATCCATGACATCAATGATCTCTTTCCGGAGGGGCTCATAGACCTGGTCATTCCACTTCTTGTGCAGGAGCTCCTTCTTCCTGAGATCCAGGAGATCCTTGTCTTCCAGGTACTCGTCAACTTCCTGGAGCAACCAAACAAAGGGTTAACACTTGGTCATGCAACATGGCACTCGCCTGTGGGGCCTTAGTCAGTCATTGGATTATTACCAGTAAAGGTTTTTTTGGTTTGGTTTGTTGTTTAACGCAGCACTCAGCAATATTCCAGCTATATGACAGCAGTCTGTAAATAATCGAGTCTGGACCAGACAATCCAGTGATTGACATCATGAGCATCAATCCACGCAATTAGGATATGATGACATGCTTCAACCAAGTCAGTGACCACCCAATCCCGTTGTTCACCTCTTACGACAAGCATAGTCGCCTACAGCAAGCATGGGTTGCTGAAGACTTTTCTAGCCCTGATCTTCAAGGGCCACCAGTAAAGGTATCCTGAGGATTTGGAGAGTTCAGGGTTTTTTTCAGATGGTGTCCATATGTAACCACTATTTGAGCTTGTAAGTGCTCCAAGTTAAGTTCCATCCCTGTTTACACATATGCTGAAGTGTATTTTTCGAGGACGACTGCCAATACTTTATCAGGTCATCAACGTACTGTCGCTCGAACAAAGGGTATACAAAACCCTTTATTCTCACAACAGTACTGGCACAAGCTCTCTATCTTAGAGCACAGGCAAATACTCAAGTTCCAAATACTCCACCATTCACATGTAAAGCAGATAACACAATTTCCTTTTAACTGTACGGTTCTTACGTGTTTGTTGTTTAAGTAAAGGCCTGTCATGCTTAAAATGTACACGTTTCACGGAGCACGAGATTTTCACGCCTCTAACAACTGTACACTTTGCAGTACTTGTTCAGTATGTAAATTTGTGAAAATAAGATCCTTGGCCTTGATATTAACATTGGAATGCACAGTGATAACTCCGTCTTCCTGTGCAACAACCAGGCACATGATGATGACAGTTTATCCAGATAAACCCAGCAATGTGTCATCTTAAACTGGTTATTGTTCTCAAAATACTCAACCACTTATGAATGTTTTGGTCTGTAGTATGTAGTTTAGTCAATGAGTGTCAAAGTATATCTATGACCCTTTCAACCTTTGATTATCAATCTCACCAGTGTTTGAAACAATTTTAAAACTCAAAAAAGACAGTGGGGCAGATGACCTATAAAATTGCCTGCAGCCCGACAGAAATGTTAACAGCCACGGGCAGGCGGGACAGTTAACAGCTACAGACACTGAATCTCACCAAATCAGTAAAGACACGAATCCAGCTGACACACCTCAATATAACTGAAATACTGTTCAAAGATACTCGCTCACTTATTATCAATCTACCATTCAACAGACAGTAGACCCATGAAGATCCAGGGTAGAATAGGTCTTCAGCAACCCATGCTTGCCGTAAAAGGCGTCTATGCTTGTTGTAAGAGTCGACTAACGGGACTGGGTGATCAGACTCGCTGACTTGGTTGATACATGTCATCAATCCCAATTGCGTGGATCGATGCTCATGATATCAATCACACTGGATTGTCTGGTCCAGACTCAATTATTTACAGACCGCTGTCATATAGCTGGAATATTGCTGAGTGCTGCGTAAAACCAACCAACCAATCAACAGACAGTACTCATACATTCCTTTACATCTATAGTGAAACCAACTGGAGACTATATTCTGCCTGAATCATCCAGTCGATGCTGGCACTAAATAGCACTTCTGTTGACCATCTTACCTTGACAAAGGTAGTCTCGGCTTCCAATAATGGTCCATACAATTTCTTCACAGATTTTGATTCAGAGTCAGACTTCTCCTGAAATAAAAAAAATTTAAAATTACTTCACTTTTTCATGTTGATGTTTTTGTTGCAATAGGGTTATATATATCTGTCAACGTCAAGTTTCAGACTGGCAATATTTATCCACTTATCAGACCAAAGCTGAAGTATAATAATGATTGGGGTGTGAAAAAAAAAAAGTCTAGTGGGAACAATAAAATGTGAACTCTGTACGGAAAGTAGGATGTTTATGCTATCCATACTGTGCCAAGCATACACTTATGTTAAAGAAAGATTAACAATGAGTTTTGGACATATTTACCCTTGTGTTTCGTTTCAATCACATTCTCATTTCAGGTTTACAAATTGGCACTAGTCCTGTAGTCCTTGCCAAACTGTTCAGTAGTTAAGGTATCATAAGGACGAGTAGAAATTTGCCATTTTTAAGGGTTTTGCTATATCTTATCATATTAAGGACTAGTGGACTAAAATTATTATTTTCTACCACTGCATTTAAATCCCATGTTTTACTCCGATATGATACCTCTCTGCTAGGGCTGGGACAGGTAACTCAGGTCGGGTGGGTACTGAGTAGGACCCTGGTACCCAGAGGACTACCCGGACCTGTGGTTAGTCACGTGATAATTGTTTCATGACAAAAAATCACTATATGAATACATGGTCACATGACAATTTTAAGTCTCTAATGTTTGCATTACTTCATGACTTTGAACACGTTCCTTCTGATTTATATATGTTTGAACAAAGCTTAAACTTCAGTCAACTTCAGTGTATGCATGACCAGATTGTTTTATATATGTATCTAAATACATTCTGCCAGGGCTACTGTCAAACTATTCTCAATGAGACATTTTGTACCTATCTCTTGACACCAACAGCGGGTACCCGGGTAGGGTCGGGTAATAGGGATGTGGGTACCTGGGTAGTAACTTTGGATTCGTCCTAGCCCTACTCTCTGCACTAAGATCTGAGGATAGCTTATCTAGAAGGTCTCTTCAGGTGAATCATGAGTGAATATTGACTGCCTAATCTTAAAAGTAGGATGAGTGGGTTCTTGCTTAGGCTTCATTTTGTGCCACCTTAGAGAGGAAAGTTTGATTTGTATCTATGAAAACTTACACAACACAAATATTCTATTTATGGTACTCACTTTTATGTGTAGATGCCATGGCACTCAGAAATGACAGGATGTATGAAATATCCACAACAATATAATGGTGCCATTATGCTTTTTACTTTCAAAACATGTAATTTTAGTCCATTTTCAAGATACAGTGGATTCCTCTGATCTTCACACAGAGAAGTATTGTATGACAGTAAAAGATTGGCCTTGTTTGATTTTATAATCTCTTAAAACTATTTTCATAATCTATGTAAACGCAGAGTTGAAAAATAGATTATTTCTAAGTATTTCTTTACACATATAATACATAAGTTTCTTCTTCAACAAACCTGTAAGTCTTTCACTGTTTTTTCATTCAACCAATCCTGTATTTTCAAGGACTGGCCAATGAGACTTTTGGAGTCTACTCCATTACTTCCTGGCTGGCGGTGGTTAGACACAGATGAATTCGATCTTCTGCTAGATCGTCTACATCTACTTGCTGACTGGAAAGAAATAATAAAAAGATGATAACACATTGAACCTACGAAGTCATTCTTTTACCAGCACCCGAAGGAAGAAACAAAACACGATATACTTCTGCCTACCATGCCTATGACACAAGTCTTATTAATGTTCATATAAGAAGAATGTGTTGGGAAAATATAGCCTATTTGGGGAAATAAATATTTATTGTAAAATTGACTTACTAAAGTGACAGGTGGTTTTTCTCTTATCGCGTCTTACCATGATGTGAAGTTGCGGTGCATCCTTGTCTTGTGTAAGTTCCTGTACTAAATCTTCAGAATGGATCTTAACAGATCCTCCTGGTTGTTGCACACACAAAAGTGAAGACATCGTGCATCATAAACTCCTGCCACAACATAAATACGAAAATCAAAACATCGCTCAAATCAAGCAAGTGATATGGCCCCGGCCGCCATGTGTAAACTGATGACGTCACATGGCAACTGATTGTCCATGCCCCAGCGGGTTCTTTGTGTATTTAGTCCAGTATTTTCTATACATAGACGCATTAGGTATATTAACATATATTGCGAATAAAAGAGTTGAATTATCGCAAGTGTGTGATACGTTGTCGACACAGAAAACATGATTAATATCGATTTTTCCGTAGCAACACATAGTTAAAAACATTGTGTACTCTTTCCAACTAATTAGAATACTGTGCGAAGATAGAAAGCTAGTTTTGTGTTTACAAATAACGTGTACATTTTTAGGAACATGGGTATTTTGTATTTGTGCCATCATCTAATTATTTGCCTTTTTGGCACACGTGGATATAAACACACAATAATTTCGATGAACATGAATATTATAGTTTAGTGTGTTGGACTGCAACTGAATTATTTTATCAAGGGAAGTAACTCTCGTTTGTTTATAGTTTTTCTACGCTACACGTTTTCAGAGAAAGTTTGGGTGAGGTTTTTTAAAATCAAGTATAACATTGTATATCAAAATATTTCATGTGTGGAAACCTGACTTTATTTTGGGGTATCCCGCATAGTATGCACATGCTTGGACTCCTGAATGACCAAAGGGATCAAAGTGCATGTGACCCAAAGCCAAGGAGAAATTGTCTGGGACCTTCAAAGATTTGTTGGAACTCAAAGAGGTTAACCTAAACCGTACCCTATCTTTTCAGGGTACACGAGGGGAAAATCAAAATCGTACACAGAGAGACCCATTATGCTCAACACAAATAATAGAGAAGATTCAGTATGATAAGTGGAGAGTCTGTACTGGGGCCTGTATTCAACAATTAGAACCAAATAATTTTCACAAAAATTTGATGAATTTCAAGAGAATAGATCTATATGATATGTATATCATCCCTGACAAGAATTAAGGCTAGAGCTAGCTGCCAAAGTGACAATATGCTTATCCTGTCACTTTTCTTCTCTGCAAACTCTTTTTTTTTTGATAATGATGACAAGTTGATTGCAGCCATTATTTCACTGATAATAGTTTTTGCTATTAGCATGATTAGGTGAGACTTTATTGTTTCTTGTTTAACTGATTCTTTTGTGAAAAACAACAACAAAAGATTTGCAGAGGTCTTTTCAGACATATTTTTTACACTTTCATTTTTGTAAGTTTGGTAGTCAGATAACTAACTTATAAAAAGTCCCACCAAATGTCATTTGCTACTTCACAGAAACCTTAGTCTTCAGCAACTCATGCTTGTTGTAAGAGGCGACTAATGGGTGGTCAGGCTTGCTGTCTTGAATGATGCATGTGATATCCCAGTTGCATAGATTGAAACTCATGATGTCAATCACTGATTTGACTGGTCCAGACTGGATTATTTATAGACCATGTCATGTAGCTGGAATATTGCTGAGTGTGGCGTTAAACAACAGACAAACAAACTTCACATAACCTTGTGTTTTAATTTAATACTTGATTCATATTCAGTTCCAAAAATGAGTTCAGTTCGGGTGAGACATTTATCTATTACCACATGGTGTAAGGGACATTGGAGTAGATGTTTTATACTTTTACACATCTGTTTCTCTATGAGCATTGCACAACCTGTGTCAGATCTTTAGACTCCGTGGAGAGAAGTTCCATGGAGTGAAATGTGGCTGAAGTGTACATAAAATATTGTCAATTTTCTTAGTAGTGACTTCTTTTGTGGTGTTTTTAAAGGTTTGTGTAGAGCAAAATATCTCTCTTCTAGACTAGAATGGAAGACAATTCATGGCAGTATTTTATAATGTTATGAAGTTTTGAATTACAAATGAAATATTCCAATGGGAAATCTGTAACAGTGGTTGGGTGATAAACAATTATAATATCTGTACATGTATTAAAAAAACTGATGTGAAATAGTAACATTGTTTGAATAGGTTAAAACATTGCTATCATGACACTCAAAATATAATTGACCAGTTGGAAAGAAACGGAGTTGATCAATCCTGTTTGACACAACAGTCAATTTTTTAGGCTTTTTATGTCAAAATAGTAAAGGGTGCCAAAACATACATGACATCCCTTCAGTATTATGCTAAATCGAAAGGATGTTATTGCACACTTGGAGTAAATTGTATAGGACATAAACTCTGCTACATTTAGACAAGCAGCCACAGTTCTGGGTCTGACATGTATGAGCACTAGTAGAATCTTCCACTCTATTGTGGGATGCACAAGCGATCTGAGCACTTCTGTTCACCCTTTGACATTCTCTGTTACTTTCAATGTAATGGACTTCTCTCTTCATGGAATACACCCACAGTAGAGCATGTTCTGTGCACCAATGGTTAATTATAGCTACTGTCTGCCATGGTGTCTGCCATAGAGTTAGAGGAGAAGGTGGATTGGGGAAATACTAACCTATGAATGTTAGAGTGAGTGAGTTGGGTTTAACGCCGCTTTTAACAGTATTCCAGTTATATCACGGCGTGTCAGCTTAATGTGGGAGGAAAGCCCGAAGTGATGCAGGTCTCATATGTTTACAACTTCGGTGAAACCCACGAGCACGGGTATGGTGCTGACAAACCTTGAAACATAATCGGGGCGAACCGGGATTCAAACCCACAATCATAGGTTTCTGGCGTGCCCAAGGGACACAACTCTGCATATCAAATCGCGACGCCTCAGACTACAGGGCCACCCGTGCCCCCTATGAATGTCAGAGGTGTCCCAGTATGCTTGTCATGTATCGTAGGGTGTAAATTCACATTGCACCAATGAATTGTGACACCCCTAATGTTAATCGATGCAGGATTAGCGTGTACAGTTTGGAAATAACGTGCAGCAATTCATGATAAAAATAAAGTTACTAACGATCCGTGATGATCCGGGATAGAATAGGTCTTCAGCAACCCATGCTTGTCGTAAAAGGCGACTATGCTTGTTGTAAGAGGCGACTAACATTATCGGGTGGTCAGGCTCTCTGAATGATTGATGCCTGTCATCGATCCCAATTACATGGATCGATGCTCATGATGTCAATCACTGGAATGTCTGGTCCAGACTCAATTATTTACAGACCGCTGTCATATAGCTGGAATATTGCTGAGTGTGGCGTTAAACAACAAACAAACAAACACTGTGATAACACTTGACTCATTGTTACCGTTTACCACTTCAGTGAAACCCACGAGCATGGGTTTGGTGCTGACAAACCTAGAAACATAATCGGGGCGAACTGGGATTCGAACCCACAATCATAGGTTTCTGGCGTGCCCAAGGGACGCAACTCTGCATATCGAATCGCGGCGCCTTAGACAACTGGGCCACCCGTGCCCCCCTGTATTGCAGAGTGAGATGGGGATAGATACCTTATCGGATCATGTGCATCATGTCTGTCGTGAACATAAATATTTTCAAGTAGTATAAGCATGTTTTGGTTTACCCAGCACCAAGACAGTTCATTGAGCACAGTTGTCTCCCTTTGTCAGGCTCCATTTGTAGTGGGCAGTATCAGCAGAGACGTATATACATATCTATCTACGTCTTTGGTATCAGGGTTTCACACTAATAATGATCCTTATTTAATCAGCGCGATGTTGGTGACCAGTGTCACTTTGGACTCTGAAAATCCAGTGTATTATATTTCCATTGTATTATGGTAAGACTATTGCTACCATTGCTTTGTTTAATCCCAGGGCTCAGGTGGCCCTGTAGTCAAATAGGCCATCGTTTGTTGTGTGCAGTTCTTCTCCCAGACATTCCAGAAACCCATGATCATAGGTTTGAAACCAGATTCATCCCGATTATGTATCTAGATTTGTCAGTATCGCATCCATTCTTGTGGGTTTCATCAAAGTGGTAAAGGATCTGCATCACTTCAGGTTTTCCTCCTACCTCAAGGTGTGATATATACTACTAGAAAAAGTTAAGGACTACCAGATTAACTTTTGTAATATGAAAGCAGAGCTACAGATAAGCAGCATATCTAATATACTCCCCCAAAATATTCAAAACCAAATTACTTTCAATTAACTTGTGTACAGAAAGCATGCTTTTAATGAAAAACTCAAATGTATAAAAACAGCGCCCATACCCAATGAAGCTTTTTCAGCATGCGTACAAAGGAGCTAATTTCCGAAACAAAATTACAATCTAATTTACTTTCCGAGTCAATCCTATATATTTAGAACAGTTATATACATGTAAAACATTATTTCCTTTTTTTTAAATCTTAAAATGTTCATTAATTTATTGAATATATCTATTGAATAGATGAGTGAAAAAATATTGGTTACCCAATGAAAAATGTAATAACCCAATTAAAATAGAAACCCTAAAGTAAAAACTCAATTGCTCAAAAATTTATCTGGAGCTCTGTGAAAGTATTGGTCGGTCCTTCACTACTCTTTTTTAAATAGTGTAACAGAAATGATGTTCAAAGCAGCGTTACTGAAATTCACTGAAATCTTTTTAAGCCCAATTTGAGTGACACGATGCTAAATACAATCATCAGATCAAAGTACCCTCAAGAGCCAGAGATTGTGTGCTAAGTTAGTACTAAGACAAATTGAGATGGTGACCTGAACATGGCTATGGTGGCAAATAGGTCTTGGGTATTTATTACAGTAGAGCTGTTGAAAAGAGCATAAAATCAAACTCACTTTACAAGATGATTTAAGATGATCATCCAAGGGTAAATGACATGTTTTGAACGAACTGTTGATTGAAGATTATCTGTTTAAAACACAATCTGTATATGCCCAGAGATCCTGACTTGGGTTTTCAGGTAGAGTTTTGGGATCAAGTTTTTTGTTTGTATGACATGCTTTTAGCTGTTGGTTGTTTGTGTGTCAATAGTAACTGAAGCAGTCATAAAAGGACCATTAACTTGTAGTTGTCATGGTAGTTGTTACAAACTGTTTGTGTGTTGATTAAACATTTAAATTCATCATGTTCATGTTTAGCCTTTTTTTCAGACACAACAGGGGCACAACTGTTTGGCATGTCTAATTATTTTCGACCTTTTTGAGGGTATTTGACTGGTATGGAGATTTCAAGGGATGGGCTTGACATATTTTGTTCAATTAGACAACATACTACCATGAGCAGAAGATTTACATATTTTTTTATGAGAATCCCCTGCATGTTACATATGTCATTTCTATGTAACATCCAAACTTGACTTACTGTTTTCGACGTAATAAGCGCCCAGGGCGCTCTCAAAATTAGAAAAAGGGGGCTCTTATTAAAATATTATTTTGGTGAAAAAAACAGTTGGAAGATAAATTTTGTGGTTTATGCTGAGAGCCTGAAATGTTTATGTACGGCAAATATATTTTTCCAGAATTTAATTGCCCATAATTAATGGTGCATATAACGCAGGAGTGTGTATTATACGCGAATGAGTAAGTCTTGTTTACATTGATCAATCGGAAGGGGTGCTAATTGGGATTGTTCACGTGCCAATATATGAGCAAATATCGCTGTGGGCACTTATTTAGGCGGGGCGCTTGTTATGTCGAATACGATATTTGTATTTGATCATCAAACAATGTGTATGCAGGGAATATTGATGACAATGTTTTTGTTTCATTTTATTTCAGTCATCAGGTGCTTGTGTGATAAAGACACAAATGGTTTTTAAAAAAGGAAGAACTGAAAGTTCAAGTGATCTTATGTAGTGCTGTTTGGTCCGTCCGTACATCTGGACATAAAAAATGTTTGGGTATATCCATGGAAACCACAAGGCCTATGATGATGAAACTTTGCAGGGATTATTCAAATTATGGTATCTCCCTAAGCTGTGCTCAAAGCATAATATATATAAGCACTATGTATGTGTTATATGTATAAACATTTGAAATGTATTTTAGCACATTATGATTCTTGATCCAGCTTCAGCCATTGACCTTCACACACACCCATTTTTTATAGTTTTACTGTAACTTTTTTTTACGTCTCCCCTGAAACACCATTGTTGAACTTACGTACACAAAATTAAATTCAATCTAATTAAAATCAGATCTTAGTTTTCGCTGCCGGGTCACGTCAGACCGACCTTTCACGAACTCTGACCGACCGATTGATTCACTGACAAGAAGTCGACATTAGCCAATCAGAAGGCAGCTTTCTCGTGCTTTACGGCAATAATTGCAAATTGGTGACTACGCTTCGAAACATATTTTGACAAATTATCGCATAAAAATTTGAAACCTGAACAAAAGAACATTCTTGAATGGCTAATAATTAATCTAGATTGTATAGATTTAGTTGTTAAGCCCGTAACTATCCTTTCGGAAAACCCTGATTTAAAGATTTGGAGGCTGCATGATAAGAAATCACATTCCGACTATCACTTTCATGATTTAGTAAGCGACGCTCTGATTGGTCGGATGAAAGGTCATTTTGACGTGACCCCTAATGGGATGTCCTCAGATCTTTGTTTAGCGGTAGCGAGAACTAAGATCTGATTTTAATGAGATTGGCTTAAATTTTGTGTACGTAAGCTCATCAATGGTGTCTATATTTTGCTCCATTCGAAATGTCCAAAAGTGTTTTGCCCTTTTGGTTGGATTTTTTCAGGTGGTCTACAGTTAATGTCCATAGCAAAACATTTGTTAATTACAGGAAGATTGTTTTGTAGGGTATCAGTAAAGAAAACGATTCTGAAGTTATGAATTTGTGCAGTACCGTACCCAGTGTAATTTTCTCAGTTTGCTGTTTTCAGAATTAACAAATGATAGAAAGAAGTAATATTCTAAATAAAACATCCTGAAGGGAGCACGTTCGGTCTAACAACGTCCAGATCAATATGGTTTCATTGTATGTTGAAAATGTCATGTGCCCATTTCACAGCTTTTTTAGCAATTATGAAATTTGATATAGGTAAGTACATATTCCAAGGCAAAGCATACAATGCAGATCAACATATACTTTTTTTCATTCAATTTGATTTTGGACCCTGGTATGTCAACTATGGTTTACAATTGTTTATTCTTATTTATAACCTTTATCTTTGTTTATTGTACCCTTAAACCATATTTTAATTTGGTGAGTTACAGCATCATTTCATGTACTTGTCCTTGTAAAAAGGTAAAACATTTATTAATCATATATGTGTCTAGACATTCCGATATATTTTAAACCTGTACTTTGGTGTATATGGTTTCGTCCTGTTTTAAACATTACAGCCGTGGCAGCCATAATACAAACATCAATTTCTCTTTCACTCTGCTGTTTATGCATGTATAATAATAATCATAATCATAATCATAAAATGGTCATGCTGTTTTGTTGTAAGAGCTGTTGGAAGTATTCCAGAAACCTCCAAGTGAGCTCTGTCTCTCTGAGAGCTCTGTGTTACAGCAAATGAATTCTTTTCACTATCAAACATAATGTCTCATGCTCTGTCTCTGCATCTCCTCCTTATTCTATTGTGTGCTGGATTATTTCATTACAGATTTCATCACTTGTGATAAAAAGTAGGGCTGGGACGAGTCCAAATTTACTACCCGGGTACCCACCCCACTATTACCCGACCCTACCCGGGTACCCACTGTAGGTCTCAGGAGATGTCTCAAAATGTCCGATTGGGAACATTTTTAGCATAGCCCTGGCAAAACGTATTTAGATACATGTATTAAACAATCTGGTCATTCATACACTGAAGTTGAATTAAGTTATATCTTTATTCAACCATATAAAAAATCAGAAGGAAAGGATGCACAGTCAGAAAGAAATGCAAACATTAGTGACTTGTAGTGTAGCCATAGAGTTCTTGATAATTTTTGTCATAATAATAGTTAAACAATAGATCACGTGACTAACCACGGGTCCGGGTATTCCTGTGGGTACCCGGGTCCTGCTCAGTACCCACCCGACCTGGGTACCCGAGTGACCCGTCCCAGCCCTAATAAAAAGGCTCCCTGTGGTGGTTTAAGTCTATCTCCATTGTCTGTTATGAGTACTGCATTGTTCAGTACACACTAGGACAACAAGGATAACTTGCATACATCACCCCTGTGAGATTTTGGCACGTAGACTTGTACAATAATTGAAAAAAGTTTTGTTTTGGCCTTTTGATAATATTTTTTTAGAATAATGCTGTCTTTCAAAACTGCATGTGTTAAATAAAATTTGTAAAATACTGATGGTGACTTTCTAAAGATAAGTGATAATTTCTAGTCTTGACAAATGAGATTCTCTAAAAATATATGAATAAACAAACTAAAAGCAGATATACTAATTAGAGGATACGGAGTATTGGCCTACCTTCCTGTAGAAGCTGAGATCAACCTATTCCGACCAGTAGTGCCAGCCCCTGCACTGCCCAACCCCAAGCATGGATCACTGGGGATAAATCCATTGACTGAGCTGCCGTCTACAATTTGTGTTCTAATCAGCCATGTTTGAGCTGCTAAGCTGTCTACAAACATATCACACTGGCTCTATGATACAGTAGCCTATAACCAATTTACAGGATACTGCAGAACCAAATGTACTTAGCACTTAAAGATCATTAGCTTCACTTTTTTTGGGGGGGGTTAACTATTGTGTGTATGTTTTTCATTATGTTCTCTTAAAAAGCTTCTTAATTGGGGTACACTGATTTAAACTTTAAATTTGTGTAATTATGTAATGCAGATGGGAATGGGGTGACGCAAAGACGTGTATATACGTCCGTGGGTGAAGTAAGGTGTAATTTCAAATCCTATAAGGAAGAGTTTATGATACAACATTTGAGGGGTTTTATCTTGTTCAGTGATACACCCAACTGATTACTTACAATAGGTCGGGATCGGGTGGTCAGGCTCGCCGACTTGGTTGATTTATGTACGTTTCCCAATTGTGTGGATCGTTGATGATAAAGATAAAAATTCAGTCAACTTCAGTGTATGCATGACCAGATTGTTTTATACGAGTATCTAAAGACATTTTGCCATGACTAAGGTCAAACTATTTCCAATAGGGCATTTTGACCTATCTCTATCACACACACACACCAGACCACACACACACACACACCAGACCACACATACACACACCACACCACACCACACCACACCACACCACACACACACACACACACACACCACACCACACCACACCACACCACACCACACCACACCACACCACACCACACCACACCACACACCTCTCTCACACACACACACACACCTCACACACACACCTCTCACACACACACACACACCTCTCACACACACACACACACACACACACACACACACACACACACACACACACACACACACACACACACACACACACACACACAAAGCTGACATGGAACATTAGTCACATCACATTCATTCACTATTTTGTATAGTAAAATAGTATTAATTTTAAAAACCTTTTGTCAAATGCTCATTTGTCATTTGTGAGGCAGTTTAGCAGGCAGGAAAAATTAGGAAGATGCGATCTGCCTATCACTGATGGCCACATTCATAAACTAGTTAACATTCCAATGCACCTTCATCTTGAATCAAGTTTTTGTGATCCCCACTTGTGTAAGTTCTGCTTTCCTAACTGTCTACCATTTAAAATTTATTGTCACTTTTGTCAAGAGACATTTGTCAACAATACAAGGATCTCTCAATTGCAAACCATGTAATGCATTTACGAAGGTACAGGTATTGAAATTACCCAGTGTCCGTGAACAGTTATTGAAATTTTAAAATCATTCTTTTAAACTGAGCATTGATATGAAATAGGTTCTGAATAAGGCTATTGTCCACTTTCAGCCATCTTTCAGGCCAACACAATGGTGATTATGTAGAAGGACAAGTCGTGGTTCAAATACCATAGAACTAATGAGAATGGCCAGGGGTGTTATATGCGATATATAAGCTGTTTATGTCATGCAACGATATGATTATTTAACACACACGGGGTATATAAACCTCTCCGTGGGAGCTACTATAAGCTGACGGTCCTGTCAACTACTCTTTCCATGCTCGCTAAGCCCATTATAAACACCCAGTCTTTCGACTATGGGGTCATTAAACCGCTTCTAATCAAGCAATTCAAACCTATGTCACAGCTATTCAACAAAATCAATGAAGCAAGAAAGCTTCTCCCAATGGCATTGAGCACAGGGATAAAGATTTGCCACCCATTGTTTCTTAGTAGTTAATCTGTGTAGCAACAGTCAGCTTAATATCTCGCGTTTTCCACTTATTGATTTGACAAATGTTCGAATTCAGATTTGTTTCTTGGGAGTGATTTGATGGAGTCTTGTTAAGTATGAGTTAACTGTTTCGGGGTCAGTTGATAATGTCGTAGAACAGAGGGTCGTGTAGGATTGTCATCCTGCTGAAGAAGATCTGGAAACACGGAATATCGCAAACACTTGTCTAGAGCAAGACTACCACTCTACTTAACAGGAACGTCGATGTCAAATGTTTCCAGCTCTGTCTTGAGAATAATATTGACATAGAACCTGTTTGTGCATTGAGAGGACAGATTGATTGTTTTTGTGTAAACAGTGGACTGGTTTCTGTGATATATATTACAGGAGGGTAACAGGTTGTACGGAATTTATGAGATCAAATTTCTTATAAGTTACAAAGGATAAATACATGTTTCTAAATGTGATATTTACTGAAAGGATTGCTAGTGCGTTGGGGATCAAAGTCAGTTTTGTTGAATTATTCCAATAAGCTGCGTGTGGACATACTTCACCTTGGAGTCAGGGAGATTCAGAACTTTTAAGGATTTCTGCCAGTGAGAGTGGTCTGTTTGGTCAACTGAAGGCATTTTTCTCCCAATATCGGTGATTGAAATTCGGCGTGAAGATGGCTGACTTGGATTTCCAGACCAACCCCATCTATCAGATCACTGGAGTGCCTGTAAGTGTGGATGCTTCATGTGAGAGATTTCGCCCCGATCATGTTTCTAGGTTTTTCAGCACCATACCCGTGCTCGTGGGTTTCATCGAAGTGGTAAATGTCTGAGACCTGCATCACTTTGGGCTTTCCTCCCACATTAAGCTGACACGCCGTGATATGACTGGAATACTGTTAAAAGCAGGGTTAAACCAGACTCATTCACTCATTCATGTGAGAGATTATACCTCTCTGCCATCTTGTCATGTCTGCTTGTTGTAACTTGAGGTATATACATGTAATTCCAGTGGTATCATGGCACTTCCTAGCAAATATAGAAATAATCATGACAATAATTATGATGTTATGATACGCCTCAAAAATGAATTCAATTTTTTTGCTGTTTTGTGATAAATCATTATATATGGTGATAAAAGTAGTTCATATTATATATTGAGTTAGTTATGCTACAATAAAATAATTATTAGATTATTATTCAATTGTTCAAATATGTGAGGCGGTGGCATTTTATTTTTTGTATTGTATTTTTTAAGACATTCGGTTCAAGGCATCCGCTGCCTTTGATGGATGTGATGGAGCATGAATGAATCCAGTGATTGACATAATGAGCATTGATCCACGCAATTAGGATAGAAGTGGTTGCTGAAGACCTATTCTACCCCAGAATCCTATTTGTGTAGATCGATGCTCATGATGTCAATCAGTGGACTGGACCCGAGAGGTCTGGGATAGAATAGGTCTTCAGCAACCACTTCTTGCTCTAAAAGGCAACAATTTTGTTGTAAGAGGTGACTAACGGGATCGGGTGGTCAGGCTGGCTGACTTGGTGGATGCATGTCATAGTATTCCAATTGCGTGGATTGATACTCATGATGTCAATCACTCGATTGTCTGGCCCAGACTCGATTATTTACAGACCGTGTAGCTGGAATATTGCCGAGTGCGGTGTTAAACAACAAACACATACACATTGCATAAAGAAAGAGTGAACTCAGCAATAGTCTTCAGTAGGTTGTTGGGAATAAAGATAACATGATGTGGGGCAGGGTGATGCGAGGCGGAAGGGGATGAAATACGCTGATTTATTGTGTCCAAATGGTGTATCAGTAATGAACTGTGTCATGGTAAAATCGGTGAATTAGATCTTTGAACCAATATGAAATAAATGAGTCTACATTGGATGAGAATTGCATCAAATTTTTATTACTCAACACGACAGTGCATATGTACTTTTACAAACTGAAACGGGGCGGTTGGGTAGCCTTGTGGTTAAAGCGTTCGATCGTCACGCCGAAGACCCGGGTTCGATTCCCGACATGGGTACAATGTGTGAACCCATTTCTGGTGTCCCCCGCCGTGATATTGCTGGAATATTGCTAAAAGCGGCGTAAAACCATACTCACTCACTCACTCATATTTGTACATGTATATTTAAGTCCTTGTATAGTTACAGTGTATTATTCAAGTCTATCTGTGAGGGCTTACATGACTAGATCTTGTAAGCTGGTGATATTTATGGCTGTCAGTTAGTGACACTCACACAATGTGGTGTTGTAGCGTTTAGGCACAATTTTATTGCCATCTTGTTGGTTGTCTTATCTGTTTGGAAGTTTGAATGTACTCAAATCCCTCAGACTATCGTAAATGAAAGTATGAAATCATCTTAGGATATTAATACTGACACGCCAGAAACAACAACAGAAAACAAAAAAACACATCCTACACCCTACTCCACTCTATAACCACATTTCACACCCTCCACCCTGCACTCCTCACCCAACAACCCACAGCGCCCCTCCATTCCACACTCCACACTCCACTCTCCTCACCCCACAACCCACAGCCCCCCTCCATCCCACACTCCACTCTCCTCACCCAACAACCCACAGCCCCCCTCCATTCCACACTCCACTCTCCTCACCCCACAACCCACAGCCCCCCTCCATCCCACACTCCACTCTCCACTCTCGTCACCACACACCCCATGCTCCACACCTCAGCACTCCACTCTCCACCCTTGACCCCTAACCCCAAGCTCCAAATGACACACGAAACACGACACACCCCACACCCCACACCCCTCACCCCACTCTCCACATCTCTCGCCCCATGGTCTATGCTCTCCACTACTCACCCCTCAACACATCCTTCGCACCCAACAACCCACACATCACACAACACACCCCTCAAGCCATGCACCACAGCCATAATTCACATCCGACAATCCATGCTCCACATTCCACACTCCAAACTCCAAAACCCACACGTGACAGCCCAGACCCCAAACCCCACAACACTGCTCTAAATGGCCCCATTCCACCCCCACAACCTACACTTCACAGGAGCGGAGGGTCAGGCTGCTGACTTGGTTGATGCATGTCATCGATCCCAATTGCGTGGATCGATGCTCATGATATCAATCACTGGATTGTCTGGTCCAGACTCGATTATTTACAGACTGGCTTCATATGGCTGGAATATTGCTGAGTGTGGTGTTAAAATACAAACAAATATTTTGGCAAGATGTTTGTTTGTTCAACATTAAATGCTAAATGACAACTCTTAGATTATTGAAATCATATGAACTACTTCTGTCACTTCTTCTAAATGACCCCTGTCATATCCGGTGCTTTATTAAAGCACCCTTTCACATCCTCTGACAGCAGGTACTTTCACTGTGACCCTGGACCTGGTATCACCACGACTGGCCCCGAATATTGCCAAGTTGTGAGCTCTCAGTCAGTGACACATGACATGAATTTGATACCTGTTATCACAACAGGTAACTCACCGACTCGTTAACTCACCTGTTCAGGTGTTGTGGTGGCGTCAGGAATCACTGATAGACTATTCGTTCAATGTGTTATGGCATGTCCTGTTGGTCATTTGACATTCTGGTGCCATGTCCCCAGTTATAATCAGTAGTGATTGTAACAAATGACATATTGGGTATGTCGCAGGTCGTGAACAAATCTCAATGAGTTTCACCCGTGTGTGCTGGTGAAGGTACAACATTAATCGTGACGGTTATTCTTCTCAACTGCCATTTCCCCATTCTGTTACCTGCCTGAATGTACTTGTCCCTACTGTGAGGCCTCATGTATACAACAGGTGGTTGTGATACTGGGTGGACTGGTTTATACAACAGGTGTTGTAAATGCACAGCTACCTGCAAGAGGGACAGTAGCAGCTGAATACTTGATTCTCATGTCAAGGTTTGAGGTGTAGTTTGAAGCAGGATCCTTCCAGAATGTCGGAGAGTGAAGAGGAACCAGCAACAGTTCACACAATTGATGTGGTGGTAGGTCAAACCAAGTACTCAATCTCTACATGGTATAGGCGATAAGTCTCACTATTGATGTGGTCAAACCCAGTACTCGATCGCTACATGGTATACGCAACAGGTCTCACTATTGATGTGGTGGTAGGTCAAACCCAGTACTCGATCTCTACATGGTATAGGTGACAGGTCTCACTGTTGATGTGGTTGTAGGTCAAACCCAGTACTCAATCTCTACATGGTAAAGGCGACAGGTCTCACTATTGATGTGGTCAAACCAAGTACTCGATCTCTACATTGTATACACGACAGTTGACACTATTGATGTGGTCAAACCAATTACTCTGTTTCTCCATGGTATAGGTGACAGTTGACACTATTGATGTGGTGGTAGGTCAAACCAAGTACTCGATCTGTCCATGGTATAGGCGACAGTTCACACTATTGATGTGGTGGTAGGTCAAACCCAGTACTCAATCTCTACATGGTATACGCGACAGTTGACACTATTGATGTGGTCAAACCAAGTACTCGATCTCTACATTGTATACGTGACAGTTGACACTATTGATGTGGTCAAACCAAGTACTCTGTTTCTCCATGGTATAGGTGACAGTTGACACTATTGATGCGGTGGTAGGTCAAACCAAGTACTCAATCTCTCCATGGTATAGGCGACAGTTCACACTATTGATGTGGTGGTAGGTCAAACCCAGTACTCAATCTCTACATGGTATACGCGACAGTTGACACTATTGATGCGGTGGTAGGTCAAACCAAGTGCTCAATCTCTCCATGGTATAGGTGACAGTTCACACTATTGATGTGGTGGTAGGTCAAACCCAGTACTCAATCTCTACATGGTATACGCGACAGTTGACACTATTGATGTGGTCAAACCAAGTACTCTGTTTCTCCATGGTATAGGCGACAGTTGACACTATTGATGCTGTGGTAGGTCAAACCAAGTACTCAATCTCTACATGGTATAGGCGACAGTTCACACTATTGATGTGGTGGTAGGTCAAACCCAGTACTCAATCTCTACATGGTATACGCGACAGTTGACACTATTGATGTGGTCAAACCAAGTACTCGATCTCTACATTGTATACGCGACAGTTGACACTATTGATGTGGTCAAACCAAGTACTCTGTTTCTCCATGGTATAGGTGACAGTTGACACTATTGATGCGGTGGTAGGTCAAACCCAGTACTTAATCTCTACATGGTATAGGCGACAGTTCACACTATTGATGTGGTCAAACCAAGTGCTCGATCTCTACATTGTATACGCGACAGTTGACACTATTGATGTGGTCAAACCAAGTACTCTGTTTCTCCATGGTATAGGTGACAGTTGACACTGTTGATGCTGTGGTAGGTCAAACCAAGTACTCAATCTCTACATGGTATAGGCGACAGTTCACACTACCTACCACAGCATCAACAGTACTCGATCTCTCATGGTATAGGCGACAGTTGACACTATTGATGTGGTAGGTCAAACCAAGTACTCAATCTCTACATGGTATAGGCGACAGTTCACACTACCTACCACAGCATCAACAGTACTCGATCTCTCATGGTATAGGCGACAGTTGACACTATTGATGTGGTAGGTCAAACCAAGTACTTCATCTCTCCATGGTATAGGTGACAGTTGACACTATTGATGTGGTAGGTCAAACCAAGTACTCCATCTCTCCATGGTATAGGTGACAGTTGACACTATTGATGTGGTAGGTCAAACCAAGTACTCCATCTCTCCATGGTATAGGTGACAGTTGACACTATTGATGTGGTGGTAGTTCAAACCGAGTGCTCCGTCTCTCCATGGTACAGGCGATAGTTCACTATTGATGTGGTGGAAGGGCATTATCAAGTTACAGTGGCCCGCTCATTTCTGATACCATGCGGACGGTTTAATCATAATCCTATCCATTTTGGCTATAATATATGATATCCAACTCCCACTCGTCGTTTATTTCTAAAGTAACAGGTTTTACTTGATACCATGATACATTCCCTCTGGTGCTATTTGTCCATGATAGAACTATTTCCCCATGGAACTGATGCTTGTTGACATCAGTACATGGCGTGAGATGGGGGCTTTGTACCGGTCCATGACAAATTCACCATGTATAGTGGATATTGGTTGACATTGCGCCAGAACTTGAAACTTGATCTTCTGTCAAATATTCTCATTTAACAATATACTACTAATTATAATGCATAATACGGAAGCAGTGTTGAAACCTTAAATCTTAGTCATGCAACATGGTGTGCAGAATTATTCCCCTTGTCTGCTGGGATACACTGGTTGTGGTCCCGGGAAGACTCTGGGGTAGAATAGGTCTTCAGCAACCCATGCTTGCAGTAAAAGGAGACTATACTTGTCGTAAGAGGTGACTAACGGGATAGGGTGGTCAGGCTCGCTGACGTGGTTGATGCATGTCATCGTATTCCAATTCTGTTGATAGATGCTCATGATGTCAATCACTGGATTGTCTGGTCCAGACACGATTATTTACAGACTGCAGTCATATAGCTGTAATATTGCTGAGTGCGATGTTAAACAACAAACAAACAAAAACAGAACACTGGTTGTGAGTAGATTGAGGCCAGATTTACCTGGATTGCTATCCTTGATTTGTTGGCACAAAACCTTTATTTATGGGATTCAAACAGGTGAAAAAGCAGATCTTGCATGAATGTTACAGGGTGACCCTAAAGCCAGGTGACGTAAGTGGGCCTGTTGTCTAAGGCGCCACCATTCACTGTGCAGAGTTGCTTCCCTTGGGCACGCAAGGAGCCTATGATTTTGGGTTCGAATCCCTGTTCGCCCCGATTATGTCTCCATGTTTGTCAGCACCATACCCGTGCTCGTGGGTTTCACTAAAGTGGTAAACTTCTGAGGCCTGCATCACTTCAAGCTTTCCTTCCACATCAATCTGACACGCAGTGATATAAGTGAATACTGTTCAAACGGCATTAAACCAACTCACTAAACAGTCAGTCAAGCCCATTCAGGGTCATGAGGTGACTAAATAATTCATCTCGTCTAAGCAGGAGAATTTCACAAAAGCATTATTACAAGAAACATAAGCCCGGAGTCATTTTGTACTGACAAGAAAATCTATTTGCCTCAGGTATTACAAAACAAAGCATATCGTATTCGATGTAATAAGCTCCCAGGGCACTCTCAAAATTAGAAATAAGGGTTCTTATTAGAATATAATTTTGGTGAAATTTTACAGCTTGTGCTGACAGCCTGAAATGATACAAAAGAAAAGTCTGTGCATATTATACACGACAGATATATTTTTCTAGAATTTAATTGCCCGTAATTAAGGGTGCATATAACACACGAGTGTGTATTATACACGAATAAATGTACACGAATTGTGTACATTGATCAGTCAGAAGGGTGCTAATTGTGATTGTTCACTAGCCAATATATTGGCAAATATCGCCGTGGGTGCTTATTAGAGCGGGGCGCTTATTACGTCGTATACCGTATTCACTTAAATTTGTAGAAAGAAATGCATTTTGGTGCACCCCTACCCCCGTCCCCTAAAAAATTGTTTTGCAGCTGTCCGAGAAAAACAAATTGCATGTCTTGAAGCAGTGATCATACAAACATATTCTGTCTCCAAAATCCCAGAGGACTGTTCATTATTGACTATTGTAGATGTAGAGAACTGGTGCATAGTGCTGTGCCATATATGTGACTCTCAGGCCATGCAGGCAGCAAGTGCTGTCATGGCTGTGTTCATCATCATCTGCTACAACCCCCCTCATATTGCAGGATGCTGTCAAGATGAACCAGCTGCAGAACCTGCTCCATGACGCCCTCATCTCCACCGATCATGTGCAGCAGTGCGCCATCGTCCGCCGCAAGGACTGCACCGTGAGGGCTAGCTCTGTTGGCTTCAATGTAAGACACTAACAAGTACTCACAGTTATATTGATATTAGGAATACACACAGTGGTCTGATTCCATAGAATTGTTCACCCATAGTTTTAGTTCTACTCAACGATAGCCATTAAAACATATGTACTGTTAAGCCTTCATCTGCAATTTGTTCCTAAATGTCCCCTAAAGGAAATCCCTTCAAAATCGGAGGGGAATTGTGGCCCAGTCGTCTAAGGTGCCGTGATTCGTTGTGCAGAGTTGCGTCCCTTGGGCACGCCAGAGACCTATGCTTGTGGGTTCGAATCCCGGTTCGCCCTGGTTATGTTTCTAGGTTTGTCAGCACCATACCTGTGCTTGTGGGTTTCACCTAAGTGCTAAACGTCTGAGACCTGCATCACTTCGGGCTTTCCTCCCACATTAAGCTGATACGCCGTGATATGACTGGAATCATGTTAAAAGCGGCGTTAAACCTAACTCACTCACTCTGCATGAGATGTATCTGTGTTTGATCTGAGTTTAATCAGATTCCTCCCACCATCATCAAGACTGCATGGGTTTGTATCCACTACTTTCCCCCATTATCCAATATGTGGTGGTTCCCAAAGGCCATTTCGTCTCTCATACGTTTTGTCCCATTTCACTCCCTGGGAGGACAGGGGTGGCTCGGTCAGAGTTGTGTCCCTTTCTAGGTTTGAGATCTGGGAACCTTTTAGAACCTTCAGCAACCCATGCTTGCTGTAAGAGGTGACTAACTCAGGCTCAATGACTTGGTTCTCGCATGTCATTGTATCCCAATTGCCTAAATCGATGCTCATGATATCAATTCCTGGATTGTCTGGTCCAGACTTGATTATTTACAGACCGTCATCATATAGCAAGCGTTAAACAACAAACAAACTTTCTGGGTTTGTCAGCATCATACTCATGTGTTCAACCAAAGTGACAAACATCTAAGACCTGGATCACTTCGGACTCTCCTCCCACATGAAGCTGACACACCGTGATGTCACTGAAATACTGTTCGGTGTTGAACCATGCGCACTCCCTCCCTGGAGGTTGTCACTAACACTCATCCTCTACTCCCCCCTCAGCTGTACCCGGACCAGGTGCAGATGCTGCTGGATGCCTTCAAGAATCCCCCTCAGACTCGTGAGGAGGGCATCTACTTCGATGACAAGCAGTACAAGTGTGTGCGAGCTGACAAGAACTCAATATATGCCAAATGTGTGAGTAATAGGGCTCGGGTAACTCGGGTACTCGGGTCGGGGGGGTCCTGAGTAGGGCCCGGGTACCCACAGGACTACCCAGACCCATTGTTAGTCACGAGATATATTGTTTAATGACAAAACTCACTATAGCTCGGTGGTTACACTACAAGTCGCTAATTTTTACATTTCTTTCTGACAATGCACACATTCCTTTTGGTTTGTATATATTTGAGTAAAGATAAAGCTTCTGTCAACTTCAGTGAACGCATGATCTGATCATTTGATACATGTATCTTAATAATTTTAACCAGGGCTGCGGTAAAACAATTACCAATCAGACATTTTGTTCCCAACTCTTGAGACCTGCAGTGGGTACCCGGGTAAGAACGGGTAATAGGGGGCTGGGTACCCAGGTAGTAAATTTGGACTCGTCCCAGCCCTAGTGAGTAATATCTGATATCTCCAGTATTTTATCCAGGAAGTACCACTGTATATCTTTGGGAATCTTTTCTGTGTAAACCGACTGAATACCAGGCTGTGCCATTTCATTTTGAGGCCTTCTTTTCAGCTGTTCTTAGTCTATGATCACATATAACCCCATCTACTTACCCAAACATTTTTTGCCTTGATTCAGGCTTCCGTATATAGTGTCCAAAGTCTGAAACTGGTATAGTTTGTTAATATGTTGATTTCTACTTTGGCTTAACCTGCCCAGACGATAACGTATGAACTGTAGAGATAATCACAGCTGAAGATTCAATGGTTGTCTCTTGATCCTGGCTTACCTCCCCTGTTATTCCTTGATCCTGAGGCGTGTTCAGGAGGGCGGGTGCTAGTGATATTACGCGAGCGCGCGCTGTTGAACACGGCTAACCGCGCAAGCGCACGCGTGTACTCGCGATCTAGCCCGAGAGGTAGTTTGCCTCGTAATCCAAGATGGCGTCTCACGTTGAACAAATCTTTGCCTTTGACGAGAATGGAACTGATGTCAAAAGAATAATCTTTTAGACGAGATCTACCATCAAAAAGTTATTTTTGCAGACAATAGGTCTTCCGCAACCCATAAGTTTGCCGTAAGGATCGAGTGATAAGACTCGCTGACTTGGGTGATGCAAAGACGTATATACGTCCGTGGGTGATGCATGCATTGCACAGACCGATGCTCATGACGATTGCTGGATTGTCTGGTCCAGCACAGGGACATGTTACTAATAATAAAAATAAACACTTTGTTATCACGAACATCAAAGTATGAACATATCAAACTTGTGATGAAATTAAATGTGTGAACCTATGACACTTGTGGACAGGGATGTTTTGATCCCCCGTGACGCCATTTTGGATGCTGTGCAGCGAGAGCGAGAGCGAGTACGCGCCTCCCATTCAGAAAGGCGTTTTATATTGCCTCACTGTACTCCCGCGCGGTCGCACGCCCTCCTGAACACGCCTCGGGCTTACCTCCCCTGTTATTCCTTGATCCTGGCTTACCTGCCCTGTTATCACTTGATCCTGGCTTACCTCCCTTGTTTGCCCTCAGCACAAGAAAGGGTTGATCCTGGTGAAGACTGTCTCCCTCCTACTCGTGGCCACGTACACTGAGAACATGTTCGCCAGCGTCTGTGTGGAGGCCGTGGAGAAACTAGGTAAGGTTGTGTGGAAGTTAATTAACTGTTCATGTTATCGCAAATGTTCCCCAGTTGAGATCCTGCAACAGAATAGGTTGTCAGTACCTCATGCTTGTTGTAAAAGTGGACTGAAATGAGGATCGGTTGGTTACAATATGTGATCTCGACTCTGTTACAAATGTGATCTCGACTCAGTTACAATGTCGACCCATTACAAAGAAGTGTCACCTTTGACTGTTGCAACAACTATTCTCACAAACTAACAGCGCTAAGATCATGGTGTGAATCAATTAATTGTTTATGGACCCTTGAAGATCCGGGGTAGAATAGGTCTTCAGGAACCCATGCTTGCTGTAAAAGGCGACTATGCTTGTGGTAAGAGGCGACTATGCTTGTGGTAAGAGGCGACTAACGGGATCGGGTGGTCAGGCTCGCTGACTTGGCTGATGCATGTCATCGATCCCAATTGCGTGGATCAATGATCATGATATTAATCACTGAATTGTCTGGTCCAGACTCGATTATTTACAGACCGGCTTCATATAGCTGGAATATTGCTGAGTGTGGCGTTAAAAAACAAACAAATAAAAAATATATATAAAATCTTGGCAAAGATGTTTGTTTGTTCAACATAAATGCTAAATGACAACATTTAAAATATAGAAATCATATATTGATATATGATATTAATCACTGGATTGTCTGGTCCAGACTCGATTATTTATACAGACCAACGTCATATAGCTGGAATATTGCTGACTGCGGCCTTAAACAAAAAAAACAATTGTTAATGTTATCAACCACTAGTTATTCAGACCCTGATTGATTATCTACAGGCTGCCATGACAAATCTGACTTTGGCATAAAACAACAGTCACTTAAATGTTACTACGCCTCTATGAGCAAACAGTATCAGTGTTACCAGGGACCATTGTCAGAATGTGTTGTCAGATTATGAAAAAATCTGTGGTAAATCTTTGTGGTTTCATCGTTTTCAACATTACAATGCAAGGTCTTGAAATATTATGAGATGAATGTTTGGAATTATCAGTCATTAAAAATATGGGTACTCCTGATCTTACCATTAACTATCAAACATACATAAAACATAATTTGAATTTTTATCCCCAAAATTTCATAACATAAATGTGTCCAGAGGTTTTTCTGCATTCAGAACAACACAAGGGATAAGGAATAAATTAGACCACCTCAGATTTTGTGTTTATATTTATTTATTTTTTAATAGGGAAACAGTCTAACCTAACTTTGTAATGTATTGTAACATTTTCATTGGTTTTCATTTGCAGCTGAATACTTCAAAGAAAAGGGAAAATAAAAGAGAGACTGTGTGTGTGATTGAGATGGTGCTGGTGTCAGCAATATTTTAGCACGTGTTTGAAAGAGGAACTGACATCTTTACTGAGTGATGGCTAGAGGTAGTGAGCAGAGCTCCAGATAAGCTGCGTATCTGAGTAAAATATGCATCAGAAATGCAGAAATATGCAGTAAAATCAAATCCAAGCGTATCAAATACGCCACGAACATTACAGATACGCTACAAAAATAAAACTTGTGGGTATCATCAAAATATTGTGAAGTAACCCTGCGTATTTGATTAGCAAATCAGCCACTTATTTTGAAATTATAAACGGGCATTCCGTCAACCTTGCCAAACTCCACGATGACAGTTACATCATGATCATTTGCCATCACACTTTCTTGTGGAAGTATCGTGGGTTTTTTTAGTCCTATAAAGCTCTCGAACCCACACAACACTAGTTTGCAGGGACAAGATGAATAGTGTTTTTAAGTATTTAACTTAAATACCCTCATGTGTAAAAACTAGTGGGTAACAGAAATTTGAATACCCAGATAGAATTACAGATACCCAATGATTTTAAAATGCATGGGTAAAATACCCACAACACCAAAAGCTTATCTGGAGCTCTGAGTGAGTGACAGTGACCATGAGTGTGTGAGTGGTTGTGTGACAGAGCGTGTGACAGAGTGTGTGACAGAGCGTGTGACAGAGCGTGTGACAGTCTCCGGCAGTTGTGACAGTGCCCAGGAACCTTGACATCTGATGGTAAGGACAGCTGTTATTCCAAAAAAACTTCCTTGGATTTCATCACAAAGGGACTTCAACAGGCTGAAAACTGACCTCCTTAAGACTGAAGTATTTGTCAGTCATGATGGCGGCACCAAGCTGGAAGAAGTGTGGGGAAGATTCCTAGTGGCTGAAGAAGTCTTGTACTACTGTCACTGCTCCTCCTACTACAGTGCATCATGTGAACTGACAACACCAAAGATGGCCCCTTGGAATAGGGCTGGGACGAGTCCAAATTTACTTCCCGGGTACCCACCCACCTATTACCCGACCCTACCCGGGTACCTGCTGTTGGTCTCAAGAGATAGGTACAAAAAGTCCGATTGGGAATAGTTTGACTGTAGCCCTGGACAAAACGTATTTAGATACATGTATGAATCGATCTGGACATGCATACACTGAAGTTGACTGGAGTTTTATCTTTATTCAAACATATCAAAGTCTTGGTGCATAGACAGAAAGAAATGCGAACATTACTGACTTATAGTATAACCATAGAGTTTAAGATAATTTTTGTCATTAAACAATATATCACATGACCAACCATGGGTCCGGGTAGTTCTATGGGTACCCGGGTCCTTCTCAGTATCCACCCGACCCGGGTACCCAAGTTGGAACCCAAGCTTTGTTTCCTCTAAGGACATGAAAGTACTGGCATGTTATTGTCTAGGCTGGTCTAGGCTGGTCTGGAATCTTTCATCCCTCTTTCAAACATTCACATTTTAAAATTATTTTTTTCAACAGACAATTATTTTCTTCCAAATATTCTATCCTTGCTCTATGTCCAGAAAGAAGTGTTTCACACCCTGGAGACTTTGGTTAGAATAAGAGACTAAACCAAATTAGGTTGTTAGACTCAATGACTTGGTTGGTTGCGTGTCATTGTTCCCAGAATGGCTTGGGCATTGCTCATAATATCAACCACTGTTTTTCCTGGTCCAATTTGGAGCATTAACTGGATGCATTGAAATAGCTGGAATATACCTGATTGTGGCTTTAGTAAAGGAACAAAAGATATTGTATGGCATTGTATACCTTATATTAAAAATTGATGTTCAACTCAAGGGTGACAGTTTTTAAATACCAATGTTAACAAATAGCAGTAGAGAGTTTCACAATTTATTTGCTCAGGGTGTTTGTGATAGCTTTCTCCGTCCATTAAGACTGTGATATTACTTGTCTGAATCTAAGAATGTGATCTGAACCGTTCATACTGATGGTTGCACTACAGCACAAACCTGTCAGGAGTATACTATAGATATCTACCATGTAGATATGCTAAACTACGATTGTATTTGTTATTGATGAACCTACAAATGAAGCAAAACATGAATACTGTGGACGTTTGTTTGGGTTGAAAGTACGCTATTTTAACGCTTGTTAATTGTTCTGTTTTAGTGCAAAAGCAATTTTGAGGAAAATGGAAAATTGTCAATATGTTATACATTTACAAGATAGCGACATGATATAAAGTGTTACATTTAAAGTTGTGTTGTGTAAGAACCTGCTCTAAATTTGTCAAAGTAAAAAAGAAAGAAAAAGAAAATAACAGACAACTGTTTGGATTGAAAGTATGCATATTTTCAACACTTGTGGCTCTGTTCATATTTCAAGTATTATGTTTGTGCTTCCTGCACAATCATAGAATACAGGCCAAAACATCTATAGATAACACTTATGCAAAATTGGTCACGTCCTATCAAGTAATGATCTTGTCACAAGACTGAAATATCTCCAATATCGGTCTCCAGTTGTGGTTGCATCACAGAGTTACTTCCCTTTGACCATAACCCTGTTCACAGAAACTTCCAATGGTGTAAATGGGTTGGACAGGTTGAATATACCATTCCAAATGTTGCTGCTGTTACAATACCATTAATGTTTTATTGTTATTTAAGGAATTTTAATCTCTATGCTAATGAATTTTACAATAAACAATATTGTATACGTTTTTTGTTAAACATTTCTGAAAATAAAAACATTCAGTGCAAATTTGGTTTTAAAATGTTTGTGTCATGTCTTGAGATTAGCAGCATGGTCTTCCATGGCTCGAAATGCTACGAGGACTGGTAAAAAAGTTCTAAGCCTGACTAACTTTCAACTATGGGCTGTAACAAAGTGAACTAGTCAATGTAGTACATTATTTGAGTAATTCATTGCAAGTGTATTGGTCTGTTGAGGCCCTTTATATATTAGTGACAGCCAGTTGAACTGATAGGGGCCCAAATGGACACAGAAATGGAAAAGAATGAGTTCCGAGCAGTCATCAAGTTTTTTAATTTAGAGAAAAGTGCTCCCCATAAAATTAATGATCGCATGTCACAAGTGTATGGAGATAAGGGCCCTAGCTATTCCACTGTTAAACGTTAAGCAGCTATGTTTAAGGCTGGGAGAACAAGCCTTGATGATGACCCTAGGTCTGGCCGTCCCTCAACTTCCATCAATGAAGATTCAATCAAGGAGATGTGTCAGACTTTCAGATAGATGCGATACACGTATTACCATTGTTGAACTTAAGGAAGACCCAGGTCAAAGCCATGGATCCATTGAAACTATTATTCATGAACATTTACAGATGAATAAGATATCTGCTCGTTGGGTGCACAAGTTTCTAAAATCTGATCTTTTGGAAAAAAAGGACTGACAATGTCAGAGAAAATTTAGAGCTAATTGAGAAGGATTTTCTTCAAATTCAAAAGGGTGAAAGGGTTTTGAAAAGCAGGGAGATAAGGTTGAAAAATAAAATTAAAAACACTTTAACAATTGTAGACTTTGTTAGGCTTCTCATGGTTTCAGTAGATATTGAGCATACACCTTTAAGCATTTAATCAAGTGGCTAAATCATTTGACATCAACAAAATTAACAGGCAAGTTGTTTCAGGATTTATTAGTTGTAATTCCATGTGTTTCCTCACTCGGAATATCACTTCTTGTCTGACAAGTTCTGTACCAAAATTTTAATGTTCTGTCAACTTCCAACCAGAGATGCATGTTGATGGCCAACAGAAAACAACAATACTGCTTGATTTGAGTAATTTTATTTCTTATATAATGACTGAATGTTACAAAGCCGTGCTTATCGACATCCAAGATATCAGTGTATATGGCGATTTGGTGTAGTCGGGTTATCAGACTACTAGTAGTATTATGTACCAAACAATAAATGCACATATAACAAAGCTATAGTAGAATACAGCATCTGATCCATCCTGCTTCATCCAAGATGTACAATGCGTGCACTGGTCCAACACAGGAATTTTAATAATAAAGACAGGAAATATGTTGATAAAAAATTTGTGAATGGCAAAGACTGAAGGACAAATATGTTCTGATATCACAAACTTTGCTGAACAAACAAAATAATCAGAGATCAGGTACAAGGCTGAGACTCCTCACCATATATTGTCTAGATTTCCTATGCAAAAATAATTACCAGTATTGTCGGTTACCAAATTCTGCAGAAGCCGTACACAATAGGCTGAACATATGGTTGAGAAGCTTATTCAGTCTGGTTAACTATAAGACAATAGCTCCTGCCATTTGCAAAATGTGAATAGATGGAAATCTTTGCACACAATACACAGATGCTAGCATGACTTCATTTCAAAGTAGTGAGTAATAAACAAATCCTAGTGAAAGGGAAGACAGGTATTTGTACATTTCCACTATGTTCATTAGAGACTGAAACACAAACTTCTCTTTCAGATTACACAGGGTCAGGACAAGGCAATTTGTGGTTATGTTTCATAGAGCTGATCATGAACAATTGTAATAAATTATAAATCAAACACACTCCTCCTGACCCTCAATTGAGTCACCATATCCAACATTTTCTTGTTTATAGGAAACTGATTGTAAAAGTAGTTTTTTGTAACATGTCGGATACACCAAGACAGAATGATGTCTGATTATGACAAGCTATTTATCAACAGGAGGGGAGGGGGCATATTTATCCTTAGTCAACAGACTTCAAGGCTGCAGATAGGGTCCCAATTCTTTGTTTTATCAAATTATTTTCAAACACTCCAGAATATTCATTGCATGACTTGATGGAACCCTTCTACAGCCTCAATGGCATACCAGGGTTGCCAGAAGTTTTAATACCCTGACTCAGATAAAATAGGATATCATGAACAAATTTGTATCCTTGTGCCCAAGTGTGTTCAGACATAAAGAACATGGACAAAAATTACCATGAAGCCTATTTCACATACACATATACAAAATACTTTAATTTGGTCCAGGTTAAACGTTGGTACAGTCACATATATAGAACAGACAGAAGCCAAGGCATGTCGGACTGCATATAGTAATAACGATTTAAGGCCAATTTTTATCCCATAAACACCTTTAGCACAAACCATGAAGATGTGAATGACAAACTTCTGTTAACAAAATAGCTAATTTTACCATAATTGCTCCAGTAAAAATGTCCTTTCTACAGCCGTGGCTGGGTAAAACTACTTGGGTGGTTACAGACATTTTTACATTTCTGTACATGCCAGCCATTTTGATTCATAATATATAGTTATACGTTGTACTTAATCATTTAGCAATTGCTATACATGTCTTGTGTATGGTAAAGATGGATCCGCCCCATAGAGGATCAGCTACGAATCGAAATATCTTATTCATGAAACAATTACCAATCAATTTGTAAATATTTTTATTGTATGAATTCATCAGTGTCATATCTACACATAATTTGATCATAAATTGTTCCAGAATACTGTTCAAAAGTATCAGAATTACAAGTTCAAGGAGTTGTCTCCCATGACTGGTTTTCAATCCTGCCAGATTGACAGTTGCCTTCCTAAAAATAAACAAGGGTTCAACAAAGGAAACATTGATGAGGGGAACAGAAGCACCATGACAAAAACTAATCAACATATACTCTCCTGTAAACTGGTCCGCAAGTGTAGGTGTTTTTAACATGTGAGCAAAAGACCTGCAAAATTACATTTGGTCCTGTATCATAGAGCAAGAATTATCCCGCAAATTTTGTACTGTGCGTCCAACATAATGACATGTTTCTGAAAGGATATGAACTCTTGTAATCAAGGATAGATCTGAAGACTATCAACACCGTCGGCAACGGTAACAATGGTCCACCTGTCCCCTGATCATTATGACTATGCCACTATGTTCCATCTGGGTAGATAATTAAACTAACATTCGCTTTCCACAAACGTCTCCATGTCAGTTCCAAGATAACATGCGCATTCAGGAGAATGGTGTCAAGCTGGCATACCCTGACCGGCCGGAACAACCGAGGGTCACCAGCCCAGCCTGCACTGTCTGCACACCATTAATTCCCTCCCATCACACCCAATAGTCTGTCTCCATCACACACTCGGAACTTAATATTCCAATCCATTGTTATCAGGCTGGGCCTCCATTTCTGAGTTTTGTTCCACTTCTTCCTGTTCTTGTTCTTGTTCCTGCTCATTTTCCATACTGCCATCATCCTCTAGCCTGATCTCTTCCAAGATTTCTTCAGGTACATACATGTCATAAGAGAACTTTTCTATTGTTGAATTTTTCACTTGTGGAAATGCAGTCACCTTCTTCTTATAATGAAAGATGATATCCTGGTCTCTTGGCATGGTAGCTACGAATGCGGGCTGCTGGTATGCATGTGCCAAGAACTTCCAAATTGCTTTGAATTCTTTGGGGATATTGTAGTCGGCATATCTCTGCAATAAAATTGAAAGATTTCAATCAGAAAACAAAGTAAAGCGGGTGAATGGTGATACTACACCTACATCATCGTCTCTTTCGCCATAAATCTTGAGTGAGTATGGTCTTAGCAACATTCCACAAATATCAGGGTGGGGTTTACCAGAAATGGGCTTCACACATTGTACCCATGTGGGAAATTGAACCCTGGTCTTCAGTGTGACAAGCAAATGCTTTAACCACTAAGCTACCCCACCACCGGAATGCAGTTTTATCCCAGCATATCAGTTTAATGTGGGTACAAAGCCTAAAGTGGTGCATCTCAGACATTTACCACTTTTGTGAAAAGTGTACGACGGCTGAAACAAAGCTGCATTTTATAACAGATTGTGAATAAAAAATCAAAGGGTTTGATTTTGTGAGTTGTTAAATGCCATATCATACAACATGTCCTGAATGACAAAAAGTAAGGCACCTTAGAGTGACATGGTACATCTACACCATGACACATCCCAAGCCTTCCATCAAGTTAATGGTATTATTCCTGACAGTGGCAATGTGCCGATTTCAATAGTTTGTCTAAATGTTATCACTATCCCAGCTCAGGACCAGCGTACCTTGGTTGCCACCTTGATATGTTGTAACCTAGGCAGTAAGTGGCAATCAACATAGCACAGCATGTCGTCTATAAAGAACTTCTTGCCGTTGTCTAAGTCTTCATTTAAAGCTCTCAGAGCTTTCGTCAATTTGGTCTCTGGTTGGCCTGTCAGGAATCCATTGAGAGTCTGAAATTACAACAAAAGTAAACATTAGCATGTCCCACAACAACTCTAGAACACAATAATCCCTTTCCTTCCCGACCAACCCATGCTCACATCTTTCATCATGTTCAGTGAAACATTAATTTAAAGAAACAGGGAAGACTTTTCTTGCATGATCAAAAAGGCTAAGTCAGTCAGTAACCTTTGTAACAGGAAGCCAACAATATCTATTTTCTAGTCTTGCTCTGCCTGAAAAGCTATATCTATCAAATCATTGTCAAATCAGTTATTTGTACAGCGTTCGAAATTAGGCATGAAAGTCAAAGGGTCCATGTCATAACCCTAATGCTGTAATCCCCGTAGATTCAAATACTATACCAGAAGACCTAAGGCACCCCAGGACCCCCCATTAATTCTGTACACAGTTCACATCCTCAGCATTGTCCTGAAATTAATCATGGAAGTCAAAGGGCTGTTGTCATAAACCCAGCTGTGGTTACTGTATCCCCGTACCGTTCCCTTCACGTCAGTTTTTCTATATCTCACTACTGACAGATACATAACGTCACGTAAAAAAGGTCTGCCAAGGCGTGCTGAAGGATGTACACGCTTCTACATCTCTGACTGGCTGCAATTCAGAATATATATTTTCGAAATTGAATCCTGATATTATACGTTCTTGGAGAAAAGTGTTTAAGGAAGATATTAGTATGTAGATTTTTACAATATCTAATTATTTGTAGCCAAACGGAAATGTAGAAATTTGCTGTAAACCCTATAGCAAACATTGGCACACTCACCTGTGTGATTATCCGTAGCCCTCAAAAACTGATACATAACGAGCAACAGAAGAGGGGATGCAGTACTACAGCTATCATAAACATATTCTTAAAAAAACATTTCTTAGGAGGGACCCAAAGATATACAGAAGCCAAAAACCTCAAGGGCCCCAGGACTTCCCCATATTGCTGTCAGTGAAATGGATAGTCTAACTTAATGAGGTTCTAACATGTCTAAATAGATTCTTATTTCCAGTCAATGCTTCAAGTAAAGCATGTTGAGGCAGCTCACAGCTTGATAATGCATGTCATTAGTTTCTTGACTCATGTGAATTTCCAAAGAAAGTATCGACTTCAATCGTATTGATAACATTACAAGAGCAAGTCAGCCCCAACCATGATATATATACATTTAATGCAGTAACCCTCGTCTTTCAGTAACTTGTCACAAATGTCAACCAGGGCACTAAAAACAAAATTCTAGAAGCATACACATTGGAATAGATAAAAGTGTGGCAACACGACGAAAAAATCTGATCCATTATCAAGCTCAATGAATGTCATAAAAAGCAGCCTAATTTTGAAAATTGGCTGCCTTCCTTTTCATTAAGACTGATAATACTTTATGACTTTATAATTTCTGATTGCCCAAGTTAACTTCTCAGTATTAAGCATGTTAACTATTTTCCATGCGTTTGTCATGTATGTTATGTCAAATAAACACACTGTCTCAAGGTACTGTAAAAAGAATTATTTCTAAGTTTGCCCTTGAAGCAGCAGGATATTATTTTAATCATTCCTTTGCTATTTTAACTGTGCCATCGAATTTAAACTCTGTAAACATATACATAGTTGCTAATGACAAAGTCTGGTCACGGCCATAGCAACAACTGATAGCAGTTCTTCAAGAAAAGCTGGTCTGAACAGTTTAATTGTATTAATTTACGACAGTTTCCTGTACCACTCATTTCATTGTAACACTCAAGGAATGTGTGACACCCTAACATTTCCCCAGAAGTGTGTAATCAGTGCCAGCATTCCCAGAGAATATGAACATGTTGCCACTCCTTGCATGTTGCCTGGTTCACTACACATCAATAGATCACTCAAGAGTGTGGTGTTATGTCGCTTTTAGTAGTATCACAACAGGGGATTGCCGTAAAAGGCGACTATGCTTGTCGTAAGAGGCGACCAACAGGATCGGGTGGTTAGGCTCGCTGACTTTGTTGATGCACGTCATCGTATCCCAGTTGCGTGGATCAATGATCATGTTGTCAATCACTGGTTAGTCTGGTCCAGACTTGATTACTTACAGACCGCCATCATATAACTGGAATATTGCTGAGTGTGGCGTTAAACAACAAACAAACACACACAATGGGGACACCAAGAATAGGTTTTACACAGTGTACCCAGGTCAATACTGGCATGTGTGAATGTATATCATTAAGCCACCCCACAGCCAAATAAGGCATCAGTAAATACAGACACTAAACATTACTTGCATTTATGATTATGAAAGAGAGAAATATATAATGAACAAAATAGGTTAGTGATCATGAATATTGTTATTTGAAACAGTGTGCTCAGTCTTTACTCCAAAAAAATATATGCTGAAAAATATTCATGGTCGGGTCCCCTGTTTTTGTTTAATATACTTGTAACCTGCCACCTTTCAAATAATACTTCACTAGTTTGATATAGTTCAGAATCAGAAAGTCAAAGCTACCCCTATAAAACATGATAAATCAAGGTCTGGTCTATACATTTAAGTCCTGGCTGTCACAGTAGGCCTGCCTTCATGCCTACATCACTAGGAAAGGCTGTTTGTAGGTCAAGGAAGATAAGCAGGGCTGTGCTGATACCTCAGACTCATAAAATGTAACCATTAGACAGGATTTACATGGCCCGACAAGAGAACTACCATCTCTCGTTGCCTCTACAGTCTCTCTTTGTTTTGTTCTATACACCTCAACTTTCCCCAGGTCACATACTAGGGCGGTGAATCAGAGACAATTGGTATCAGAACACTTTTCATGATTTTATATCAAGTCTTGATAGGACATTCTTCTTCATCATTATGAAATTTGAAGTCTTCATGACATTTTGGATGAGTCAGTCACTGTCCTAGAAGATGGACAGATCTGAACACTGAAGGGCATAGTAGTCAGTCAGGACTGGGAGGCCAGTCTCCTCCTGCCAGCACAACATATGATGAATCTGATCATGCTGATCAGTTTGACACTTTACCAATATAATCATAATACTACTACTACTATTTTTTCTCAACTACCTCTAACATTACACATATTAGTTAAGGCAAACTACATCAGAATGATCTTAAATTAATGGTGCAGATTCTTGAAAAACTGGAACTTTTTTTACATAGTTGCTAAATTCAGCGTAGTGATCTAAATTTGAAAAGAAGTGTCAGAGGTCATGACACTGAAAACAACCCCGGTCTTTCCTTGCAGAACAAAACCTTAAATGATGAACCTTTGAAATAATACTATACCTGTGATCTGCTGCATGCAGTCTGTGACAAAATCTTGTGAGTCTATGGCCCAAACATGGCTCTTATCATTTTCCGTATGTTTTATTGTTGTATATGGACTATTATTAGCAGAGCTTACTAGACCAAACAGAATTTAACTGGACTCAGGCTTTGGACTAGTAGCTAAAGTCGCAGAATACATGAGAAGCGTACTGGGTAATATAACTAAATATATACTTTCAACCTATGCAATAACCTGAACCAAATGATCAAACAGTATGTAGACAACTGACAACATTGTTGAAATTTGTGCATAATTGTTTTAAGGCCTGAGCTGCATTCAGGACATAAAGGTGAAGTTTGTGTTCAGTAGTCAGCTGTATATATTCAGAGTAGTACCTCCCAGTCTCCTTGCCAACATACCCTGAGGTCATCATTAAAAATATGTTGCAGGCAATGTGACCTAGTTACGTGAAGCAGGGTAGGATTAATTTTTCATTTATTAAATGTTTGGGGGTTGTATATATACAAAGAAAGAACAAATCAAAGGATGCAAAATGATTTTTTCAGTGGGCTTTTTTCAATGTGACCCGACTAAGGAAGTGCTTCATTACCTGCCGCCAACAACATGGTGGCCACTAACTGATAAGCATCACTATATTCCCCTACATTATACAACCAATATAGACCTTGCACTAGAGGGTAAATGTTTAGTTAAACCACATCACAGGCATTTGTTGCCATCAGTGTCAAAACAAGCTTGGGGGCCAAGTTCACAATCACCAATCTCTCCAATAACCAGTCCAGTGTCAAATTTCTGACTGAATATGTTTAATATGTGAATAACATTTTTCCTATCAATCAGTCAGTGGAAATAATTTATACTGACAGTCATGAATTAGTGTTAGAAATTTAGGTTGTTACTGGCATCCTTTGTTTTCTGTTCAATAGTATTTGAATCGAGAGAATCTAATATAATATTTAACATTAGGGCTATGACACTGTAAAGGACCTCTTGACTTCCATTCATAATTTTGAAAACCAATGAATATGTATTTATTGCCCCAGACAAATTAAATGACAACTTCTACTTCTATATATTAGCCTAAGAGAACATGAGAGATACAGTACTTCTACAGACCAGACAAACACAACCTAATACATACAGGGGGATCTATCTAGATCTAAACAGAGGCCAATATTTGGCACAAAGTATGCAGCAAATGTCAGTAAAAAATATAATTGGAATTGACAATGTCCCAATTCATGTTAATTAGAGATGTAACAGTATGGTGAGTTTGTGATATGATACATATTCAATACAGTACTTTTATTTCATAAATTGATATTCTTTCTTTATGCAGATCAATCTCAACCATGAATCAATTTTTTTAAATTTCAGAGATCAAAGATGGTATACTGGGTGGCAGAAACATGGACTCGAGTGCTCTGTGAATGTTACGCTATTTATAGCCAACCAGGAAATACTAGAGAATCTGTGTAAGATGGTTGTTGAACAGTTTATGCTGCTATTCACATATTTTACACCAATATAACATGTAATGTATTGTATGTATTTTGATACAGGGGTTGTAAATCGATCAGGATACAATATTGTGATGCCGTATTGTTACACCACTAATAATGTAGTTATAGATAATGTTACAATTTTATAGAAGTATCTATTCCATGGAGCCAGAACTTGCAGCAAATTGTACATATTCATACTCGACGCCAATTCTTTCGACCCTTATCTAAGAGAACATAGCCATGCCATACTTACAGCATAAAGGGTATCTACTCGGGACATGGCATCGCCATTCTCCTTGTTATGCCTCTTCAACTCAGGGCACTCGCGGTTGATATTCTCGAAGAAGGTTTCCAACTCTTCGAAGTTGTCGTACATGCACCCACTAATGTCTTGGCCCTTCTTGTCTGTGCAGTTGACTGACAGTACCACTGGGAACTTCTTGCTCCAGCCCTCAAATTCTTTAGGAGGGCTATTTTCCTGCACGGTGAAAACTGAAAAGTTCACCCCAGGTTGTTTCTGGGCTATAAGGTATGCTATCATGAACCAGTGCTCACATATTGGGCAGGACCCACGGGTTTCTTTGTCAATTTGTGATGCCTGGAGGAAAAAAAAAGTAGGTCATGTTAATGTGACAGCTGAGTGTGCAAGATATGATTAGTGTTAAACTTTAACACCCCACATGCAACATTTTGGAACCTTTCAAACAAGACGCAAGTTACATATTTGTGTTATGACACTGATAATGATGGCACTGTCATTGTTCACACTTAACACAATGTTCAATGTTAACTGTATTGAATCACACTCATCTATTTAATATGCAACCATATGTTGCTTTGACATTCCAGCTATCAAACCTTTCTGTTGCTTCACGATATTCACAATAATGAACTTGTTGGCAACATTAAGATCTTTTATTGTAAAAGAGAGTCGCACTTCTAAAAATTTGAACACTATGCATTTGATTCCCAACCTCAGCGAAAGAGGGCGAATAAACATGATATCTAGTAGGCCTAATTGGTTAATTGGGAAATGCTCAATACGTGTTTGCACGCACATCACATGTGTGATTCAATCAATATGTAAAGCCTGTACTGACACTTCATTATGCAACTTTATTTTGATAGCTGCCTAGTTTTCAAACGATTCTATATTCGTTACGCGTGATCAATGATCCGTATCATTCCAGTGGCATAGCACAATTCTTATTTCTATGTCACTGCGAACTGAAATGTTTTTAACTTTCTACCGCAGATAGGATGTTAGTTGACAATCCACGTAAAGACAGTATTTCTATACCCTCCAAATATCGCCCTGCTCTGGACCAACACCACGAAGTGAAACATTGTTCCACAGGCGAACATGTCCCATATCTTTCTCCACTAAAACTAACGATCTCGTGTTATCTCGAATCATACATCATGTTCTAAATTATCAACAGCATGAGCAAATATTTCCCTGAAAATCTATCCTTACGAACTGGAAATTTTTATCACGAGAAACAGATTTGCTGCCGAATGAATCACGCTAACTACATGCCCCGTCTCTAGTGCGGTCTCAGACGAACCCACAGTAAATCAATGTTTTTCGCATTTGACGAAGCTAACCGTCTGCATAAGCAGAAACTTCTGGACTACTCCATGAACGAGTGATATTATTCCCGAGACGCTGAAAACATGCTACGCGGGCTCAATAGGCCCGGCTTTTGAACGTGTGCTCACCAAGGCGCAATATAATACCGCCATGAATTTGTTCACCACTTTCGTTCGGCACAAGTCTTTATACATACCTTAATAAACAATTTAAACTCTTGTTTCACAACGGCCTTGCGGTCCTCGTCGTCGACCGTAGTCGCGAAAAGAGGTTTATCCACGCTCATTTTTGCGATTTGTGGCTAGAAATGCCTCCAAAGTCACAGAATTTCTCTACAAGTCGTTGACGCACTGGCCTCGCCCAAAATAACAGCGCTACAACGCATGCGTCAATCCGAGAGGGTCACATGACACACGGCAGCCTACGGTATGAGATCATAAGTCTAGGCACAAGCTTGTCATTATCAGAGTGCTGGGGCATGCGGATTAGTTTTGTCAATCTGCTTCGGGACTTTCCGCTGGACGCATTTATACCATTTATAAATAGATGCTTAACTTACGCTGTCATTATGCCGTAATATGATACAACATTCCGAATGTTCTCCACCCATCACAATAAGACAAATATGGCCCGTGGCTATATTCCGACGTGTAGTTGACGATCCATTCTTGTGAGATATTATGCATTAGATCAATACATGTCGTAAAGTTGGTTAATAAATAATATACTGGCATAAAAACACAATATGACTCTTGAATGTCATGTTATCGAATTTCATATAGCCAGGCATAGGTAGTGAATGAAAGTATTTATGTCACCTGTTACTAAATACCGATTTGTTGAATACGGTGAAATAATTAATGTGACCCATAGGTGGATAGCCTATCTGTATAATCTAAATGTAACTTTATATTTTAAATTGAAATGGATTATATAAAGCCATAAACAAACATGTGTATTTTATAAAAATCAGCTTGAAAAAAATAATTATCAACATAAGGTGATCTTCACTTGCTTGATAACGGTCGCTCTTAATTGTAAAAAAGAACTTGTTCGTCCATATATCTTATCTTATCCTTACTTGTCACGCTCATAAACAACACGAATCTTTCATTTAAATGACTAAATGGTAACATCTTCTAAATGTTTCAACTTTTCTCTTAACGCAGTCTGTGAACTCAAATCTGAAAGCAGATTAATCACGAGGTCTGTAATCTCCCCATAAACCTGTTCATTCACTACACAAAAACTCCATAAATGGACATCTTGTTTCTCGCGTGTGATGCACCGCCAGACAATGGGAACCTGGTCTTGCTGGTGTCATCGATTAGGGCGTTGAAGTATCTGTGGGCGATCGATTTGGATTGGTGCCTAGGTTTGTTCACTACCATACGATGAAAGCTTCCGACAACACCGCAATCAGCCAGATCAAGAGACATGGTGTCTAAGCATGACAATGACAGTTTAGAGCAACGTTTATTTTCATTAACAGTGCATTGCCTTATCTCCGTACCGCCATATGTACAGTCGATGTAAGGAGCTTTTCCCACTGCGCTTGTGGCGGTCACGGTATTTTAGGGTATTGTTGTGGTATATAAACAACGATTTGTCTACATGCTGTGCTGGTTATGTAACTGTGAATAACAAATGGATCAATGACATAAAAAGTGTTGCAATGCAGGTGATAGGATTGAATGCTCACAGCAGTCAATAAACCACGGACCTATATAACCTATAGACAAGTCCGTGAAAAACCTACGTTCATGAATAGAAATGACACAATTTTAAAGTGTCTACGTGTTTCACGGCCCGATGCTCGCTTCAAGTCTTCAGTGTAATTAATGCAAATTATGAAATTCACAGTGTCTCTTTGTAAATAATGCAATAATTAACTGATTGACGTGTTAATATCATAAGAAACAGCAGACGAAAAGTTTATTTTGAACTTGAATCAAATTTGCTGGGACTATCACATGGTCCGAGCTTAGCATCCCTTTAACAAATGGCTGCTCTTCATTCGTTCATAACTGACATGAATATTCTGTTGAGGGTGGTGTTTTTAAGGTCCCGAACACTGACCCCAACTGCAGCTTATTCCTTCATTTTAGGGCGGTGGGGTAGCCTAGAGGTTGAAGCTTTTGCTCATCACGTCGAAGGCCCGGGTTCGATTCTCCACATGGGTATAATGTGGCAAGCCCATGTCTGGTGTCCCCCGTCGTGGTATTGCTGGAATATTGTTAAAAGCGGCGTAAAACCATACTCACTCCTCTTAATCTTACTCATGTAGTGATAAAAATGGATAGTGCTCTAAAGTTCCAATTCCCAGTTTAGGTTTCGATGTTGTGTACTCAGTGCCATGTGTAACCGGGGAACTGTTATTGTGTAGACCGCCTCCGTGGTTTAGTGGTAGAGCGTCCGCCCAGAGAGCGGAAGGTCCGGGGTTCGATCCCCGGCCGCGTCATACCAAAAGACGTTAACAGATGGTACTTGTTGATACCCTGTCTGGAGCTTGACAAGGACCAGTCGTCTAAGGCGCCGCGATTCGCTGTGCAGAGTGTGCGTCCCTAGGGCACGCCAAAAACCTATGCTTGTGGGTTCGAATCCCGGTTCGCCCCGATTATGTTTCTAGGTTTGTCAGCACCATACCCGTGCTCGTGGGTTTCACCGAAGTGGTAAACGTCTGACCTGCATCACTTCGGGCTTTCCTCCCACATCAAGCTGACACGCCGTGGAATACTGTTAAAAGCGGCGTTAAACCCAACTCACTCACTCACTCACTCACTGCCCGGAAACAATTTTCCCTTTATAATTTGCTTTTTCGATTCAATCTGCATCCATCCATCCCTTTAAATATCCCACCCACCCCCAACAAAGACCTAAACCTTGTTTGTACGCTCTGTTAAGCTTGTAGAAATTTCAGTTACGTAACAAACGATTACAATTCACGAAATTGCATCTTGTGTAAACTTGCTTCACGTGTAATGCGTTGCCTCATATACAATGTCGTTAAACCTTATTTGTATATTTCAATCTTAATGCAATGTATATGGTGAAAACATCTGTATTCCCCCTAATGCATATTTAGTTATTTACAGCGACTGCAAATGTCTCCTGATGGTAAAGTTTGTCATTCTTGAGTTTGATTAATGAGAGGAAAAAAACTCTTTCTTTCCACGACTTTGGTTTTGAGCAGTGAAAAATGCAATTAATAATAATATGCACTGCTTTCTTGGCGTGAACAATATTGATTAATCACTGAAAATGAGATTTTGCCATGTGTAAAATGCCAGATACGCAGTCTCGCATATCAACAATTGAATGGAATCTCGGAATTCTTGGTAACTAGGCCTAATTAGAAGACCAATATCGGCATGGCACAGCCCGCGCACGTGAAGTTCGAAGAACTGTCTCCGATCGTCTTTGGGTCACCATGACCAGGGCAAGCTGCCTTGACCGATATTGCATGGCGAAAACCACTGCAGGCGGTCTACATCGCCCACGGGGTTGAACTGCTAGATATCGATGTTGGCTGTTGGTGTGATCTTCCTGATATATTTGGCATTTAACTGTATCCTATTCAGACGCTTGGTAAATGCAGGTATTTTTGATGTTGTTATTCCTGCCATATTTCATATGAAGTTGTGACGAGGACAGGCGAGCACTCAGGATATATTCTAATTTTATCAATACCCTATGTTTTGTTTTGTCTGTTGTTTAACGCCGCACTCAGCAATATTCCAGTTATATGACGGCGGTCTGTAAATAATCGAGTCTGGACTAGACAATCCAGTGATTGACATCATGAGCATCGATCCACGCAATTGGAATAAGATGACATGCATCAATCACGTCAGCGAGCCTAACCACCCGATCCCGTTACTCACCTCTTACGACAAGCATAGTCACCTCATACGACAAGCATAGGTTGCTGAAGACCTATTCTATTCGGATCTTCACGGGTCAAATAAATACCTATGGACTTTACATGATCCGCCGACAATTACATCAAATTATATAAATGCAATGGGCACATAAAATGGGTTTCACTCATTTTATTTTGCCATATTAACTCTATATTGTATTTAACTGGTTTTAGGTTGGTTTTTTTGTCATTAAGGCTTAATCATGCTAATATCTGGAATATTGCTAAAACAAGGACTGGTCGGCTCGGAGTCAGTATACTGTGTCTGAGTAGGGTATTCCTACTAAACTGGGCAAGCACTATAAGATCGACATTAGTCCGAACTAGTACACGCAGCCAGACACACACGTGCACACACGTCACTGTATAAGTGAAATAATCTTGGACGAGACGTTAAACCCTATTTCACCTCACCTCACTAAATATAACACAGTTTTATGCAGGTGAGCCAACTACGTACATACTACATGTTTTAAACATCAGAAAACGTGCAGAATGCTACTGTCAGTTTAGAAACAAGTCACAGTTGTAACAGTGTTCATCACTACATCGGGTCATACACAGTCACAAGGAGTACAGGGGGGGGGGGGGGGGGGAGACCGCGCAGCGCCTGTGTCCCCGGGCCGCCAAACGTGCAGCCGATGACGTCTTCCAGATTGACGCCTCATCGCACCACCGTAACCCTGACTAATGCTTTGTTCTGGTAGCTTCTGCAGTTCTTTATAACAAAACATATATTTGGACGGCGCATGCTGCTATTTAATGGCGAGATCTCCCAACTGTCTGCCTCTTGGCGACGAACGTGATACAATTTTGCGCTTTTTAAACCGAGTCCACAAACAGTTTTATTGACTTCCACCCAGATGGACAAAATAGCACTCTCTATATTTGCTGTCGTTCAGCAGATATGCTGTGTCTATGTCTCTTCCAACTGTAATTGTATAAAACAAATAGCCATAATTCTTGTTTGATTTGAAGAAAAATTACACTCAAATATTTATTTTTGGTTAAATACTCGGACACATTTTCTGTTAAATTTTAATCTTTTAACACGGCTGCAGAGAATGTTTAAGTCACCGCAAGGTCCTTGCAGCGACTGGTCACGTTTTTCCAGCCTTGTTGCGGATTGTGCATTGCGAGCTCCTCACAGTGTTATGGATGTGGGCAAACAAACTCGTTTTTGTTTGCAGTTGAAGGATGAGGACAGGTTGGGGGGAATTAAGGATTTGGCACACAAATCCGGAAATACTTAACGTCATGTTCTACTCCACACACTGTACTCCCCCAAACAGGTTAGGGACATGCTTTGCCCTCCTCCTTATGACGTCATTGAACAAACAACAATCCACGATGGTTGTTGTTTATGGCATGGTTTTATCAATTACAGTTAAACCTAGTTAGTTCACACCCCGATAGACCGGACACCCCGCTTTCCGGACCGTTTACACGCATATGAAAGGTGCCAAGATGATTTGTTAGTCCGGGTATTTCATAATCTGGACGGCGGTCGGGTAGCCTAGTGGTAAAAGCGTTCGCTCGTCACGCCGTGATATTACTGGAATATTGCTAAAAGCGGCGTAAAACCATACTCACTCACTCATATTCTGAACCAATTCAGTGTGAAGGGTACCGCCCCGTATAGCGGGGTTTAACTTTAAATGCAATTGCGATTTGAATAATAATAATCATCATAATTATAGTCATAATAATAATAACGAGAAGGATAAGGCTAATAATAAGAAGTATGATAATAATAAAAATAACAATTAAAAATAAAATAATATGAATCAACTCTGTGACTGTATAACTCGTTTAAACATTATGAAGAAGTGTACCCTTCCTTGTGAGTTTCGCCTGTGTTCACGCAGAGTACATTTTGCTGTGCTATTGTACAAATGAAAGAACTGTACAACTACATTCTCGGATTGTTAACTTTGATGCTAATATGTAAGCCTAATGTACAAGTTTCATGTTTCTTTGGGGGGCACAGGTGGCCCAGTAGTCTCAGGCGCCGCGATTCGCTGTGCAGAGTTGCGTCCCTTGGGCACGCCTGAAACCTATGGGTGTGGGTTCGAATCCCGGTTCGCCCCGATTATGTTTCTAGGTTTGTCAGCACCATACCCTTGCTCGTGGGTTTCACCGAAGTGGTAAACGTCTGAGATCACTTCAGGCTTTCCTCCTGCATTAAGCTGACACGCCGCGATATGACTGGAATACTGTTAAAAGCGGCGTTAAACCCAACTCACTTATGTTTCATTGTGAACCGATAGTCAATTCTCTTTGAATTTACATCCATTTTCCAATATTGTTTATTTTATAACTGACTTTTAGCGGAGTGTGACGAATTGTTGCAGAATTGAGTAAATTCAATACTAAATCTTAGCAAACATTATTAATCTCCACGAAGCGAATGCCTTTTAACAATAATATAACAAACATGCTCTCTTAAGTTGATATGTATATATATTTAACAGCCAACCGATTCTTTCAACTAAAGATGCAACGGCTTCCGGAATAATAACTCATGTATAAATATCCGAATACGGACAGACACGTAGAAATGTCTTCAAGACTGCAAGCAGATGGAAACACACACGCACGCACGCACGCACGCACGCACGCACGCACGCACGCACGCACGCACGCACACACGCACACACACAAACACACACACACACACACACACATATAAAATAAAATTATGTATCAAACAAATTTCGATTGAAGACTGAGCACATTTCATAAAACTATCCCCCCAAAAATTCATAATCCCTAACTATTTTATATCCCGGCATCTGAAGTACAACATGTTATCACTGACGGCATCTAATACACTATCCTGAGTGACATCTATTACTGTAATAAACTTAGCATATTCACAATGTTACATCGACACAGCGACATTCCCATTGTACTCAACGTATAACGCTTCAGTAATGGACGTGTATTCACGCTATCTGCACATAACGTTATCACACAACTAGATTGTCACTCGTTTCCTTACATAACGCTGACCCCGACACGTAATGACTGACATGTAATGGAGTGTTGGTCAACACAATGTCACCTGGGGAGAGAACGAAGAGATTATCTCGCCCGATGTTGCATCACAAATAACGCCGCCGTCGGCTCTAATGCGTCGTACTGGAAAGGTCGAACGTCAATTTAAAGGTCATATCATCGAAACGGCGATTGCTATACACACAGTTGAACAAACGAATAGGAAATTGGCCACGCTTTAGAACAGTAGGTTCAGTGAAGGGGCAACTTTGTAAAGGAGAAGATTTAGTGAGAAGTCAATTTTTAATGCGTCAGATTCCTTTCACGTAAATGCTCATGGCGCTTGCATGTTTTACTTTTTTTAATGCAAATTGTGTCCTACCGGTAAAGCAGGACATGTTTACCCTTTTTCGCAAACACCTGGTATCATAGCTGTTTTTCAGCGATGCATTCACATATTTTTCACCATGCTTGCCGTAAAAGGTGAATATGCTTGTCGTAAAAGGCGACTAACGGGATCGGGTGGTCAGGCTCGCTGACTTGGTTGATGCATGTCATCGATCCCAATTGCGTGAATCGATGCTCATGATATCAATCGCTGGATTGTCAAGTCCAGACTCGATTATTTACAGACCGCCGTCATATAGCTGGAATATTGCTGAGTGCGGCGTTAAACAAAAAAACCAAAACCAACCAACCAACATATTTTTCACCACTGTTTTTCATTTTACCCCCAATGGAATGGTTTCGGCAGATAATCGAGACTGGTTGCTTTCTGATGTTGACGTTATATTTACATAAACACATGCTTATCATATTGTCGGAATCGTACAATGGATATTTCTTATGCTAATGAAGTGTAGCTTTTATGTAGCAAGGGGTGCTGGTCTAAGTAGAGTGTGTTAGCAATATTCCAGCAATATCACAGCGAGAACACCAGAAACAGGCTTCACACATTGTGCCCTTGTAGGGAATCGAAATCGGGCCTGCGGCGTGACGAACGAACGCTTTTACCACTAGACTACCCAACTGGCCAATCAAAGTAGAGTTAAATGAGACTGGATAGTGTTGTTTGAAAAGATGGGTTTCAGATGAGCTTGAAAGATGATGGTGATGGTGACAATATGTGGTCTGATGACAAGTTGGGACATAAAGATGCTACACACTATGTTAAAACGATTTATTACGAAGGGTGGTCGGGTAGCCTTGGTTCAATTCCCCACATGGGTACAATGTGTGAAGTCCATTTCCTGATGTCCCCCGCGGTGATATTGCAGAAAAATTGCTAAAAGCGGCGTGAAACCATGCTCACTCACTCACTCAATCTTAGACCAGATGTCTTGCAGCAGTTGTTCATTTTGAGAGCCGAGGCATGTGATTAATGTTATTGATAGGTTTGATAATAAATTTCAATAAGTTTTAATACTTTTTATACGTTTTAATCGTTTTATCTTGAAAAACAGTTTTTATTGTTAAAATAACAGAAACATTAGCGTCGAATGTCCGTTTTTTATATTATCTGTTCCTCAACATACAAAATATCAATAACCGAGAACAAGAAAATCACGGTCACTGTAAAATAGCGGAGTTTAAGTAGTTTTTCCAAACGCGTGGAAGAGATTGGGAAAATGGGTTAAAATCAACAAATGGTTTGGGTTTTTCAATCATAACTTCCCCTATCCCTAGACAAAAGACACAAGACTAGTACATTTCTAAAAATATTATTTTATTATCAGTTGATCCCATTTCCGCGTTACCATGCAGGAAATACTGAATGTTGATCAATTCAATCCTCATAAAGACTGATTTCAAATCCTTTTTGTTGTAAGCCGCCCATACGAAACAAACACACAGTTCAGGAAGTAGCTTTTGCACACAGGAATACCCTTTGACTAAAGTGAACGTGTGAGCGTGATTACGTCACTTTCTATTCGTGACTGACTGAAATTGATTCTGATAACAGAAACTAGTAAAATTGACAAGAAAGGTATGTCCTGGTTGAGGGGAAGAGTGGTCCTGTAATAGTTACGTGGGTGGCTGAAAAGTTCCCAACTACTAAGGTGAGGAGAGTTGAAATTGGGTTTAACGTCGCGTCCAAGATTATTACACTTATATAGCGACGTGCATGCATGTGTGTGCACATGTGTGTGTGTGGCTGCTTGTACTAGTCCGGACTGATGCCGATTTATAGTGCTAGCCCACTGAGATACCATGTCACAGTTTAACATGAATACCCCACTCAGACACAGTATACTGACTCCGAGCCGACCAGTCCTTGTTTTAGCCCATTAATGCCGAGCGCCAGACAGGGTAACAACAAGTACCATCTTTTAACGTCTTTTGGTACCGACTACTAAGGCTGTGTGGTGCACCCTTGACATTTACCATGTATAAAGTACAATACTTTCCATGCTAACAGGCTGCACCAGAAATGGGCTTCACACATCACATTGTACCAATGTGGGGAATCGACCAGGCCTTCGGCTTTACGAGCGTCTCTTTTAACCACTAGCCCACCACCCAAGAACTGATGACATCATCAGTATTTGGAAGACTTTTTACACCATCAGGAAGTTTCCTCTTCACACTTTGATATTAAATCATTGTTACAACCAGAAAAATATTTAAGCATATTACAAGATAAAACTCAATTGAGAGCTCTTTGTAAATTTAGAATATCTCTCCATAACTTCCTTGTCAATAAATATCGTAGAACCAAGGATAGTGATTTTAAAAATTGTACATGTTCTGACTGTACCAGCCAGGAGATTGAAGACGAGTTCCATGTTCTTTTTATTTGTAAAAAATATAAAACGTTGAGATTAAAGTTTCTACCTAATTTAGATTTTACACACAAAGACAATCAATTGATGATCAATTTGTTGAATTCGAACAATGAAATAGTTATCAAATCTTTAGCAATGTATTTGAAACATGTATTTAGACTCAGGTGAATATATTATACTAAGTTCAAGATCACGTTGATTTTTATGTATCTGTTAAAACTGAACTGTACTATGGGCCATATGGCCTTGCATACTGAATATACTGTCTGTCTGTCTGTCCTTCTACACCCGCAGGATCTAGGGCCCCGTTCCTCAAAGCGATCTTAGCACTAAGGTGATCGTAAGTCCCATACTTTAACATAGGCTTACGATCATCGTAGCGCTAAGATCGCTTTGAGGAACGGGGCCCAGGCACTCCAGTATCGTTGGTAAACTTATGTTTACCTCGGAGAGGATTACGTTGAAAAGTAATTGACTACCAACTCCACCAATGCAGTCCACCATTGTTAGGCTCAGAACTTGTCAGTCACCCATCGTATCTCAACTCATATCTAATTCAGGTACAACAACCTGGTGGTTGATATCATGTACTTTCATATAGGATGACACCGGGATGGTTTAAACATGACTTTAAAGCGACTGAATAGTGTTAGACCCTACACCATAAATTTCACCGTGATTCAATTTGAGAATATACAGACTGCAACGTTTCTAAAAATATCAGGAGCCATAATAAATGTGTCGAAACTTCAGTCAAATATCATGCATAAGCCTAAAAACAGGACAGAGGAGTATAAAGAATTATTTAGTAAGAAAAGACACGAATATTTAAAATCCTATAAAATGAATGTTAAAAAAGCACAAAGGAGAAAGGTTTACTCATGGGCGTGTGTGTAAGTTGTGTGTGTTTCTGAATGCTATAAGAGAAAGGTGCACACACACACACACGCACGCACGCACGCACGCACGCACACACATACACAGTGTATCCAAGGAACCTGAACCTGTGGAAAATCTAGACTTGCTTTAGTTAGGGCTATAGCATTACAGTAAGGCTGGGCGAAAGGAAACTAATATGGTTCATAGACTGTGAGACAGGCTATGTTACATCCATTTTTGTACATTGCATTACATTTTACCATCTAAACATGTTACGATGACCATTCAGTGACATGCTTTCTTTGGTTTATCGCATTAGAAGGATCAAAATAGTGTTAAACACGAACATTTCTGGTTAAATACATTTCGATTCAATCCAAATGCCAAAAAAGCAGTTTCTGATTGTTCAAAATATACTGCCGGGCCAAAAAAAGGTATACACCTGAAAAGTTGATTCGACCAAAAAAATGACAAACGTTATCAGATATCGCCTGAAATACCCGTATCAAATACATCCGCGGAATAAACATGTCTCGTTTGTTTCATGTTTAGCCAATATCAAACATGGATTTTACCCGGCAGTTTATACGATTAAATAGAAATTAACTCTATAAAAGCAGTTCATGCTAAAGCTCCTATGTTTTAAGAAGGTTTGGCATAGGAAGCAATAAAAGCTACAAATTTAACAGAATAAACTCCGCATTTTACTATTGAATTCAACTTTTACAATCTCATTACGAGCCGTGGTAACAAATTCAGGCGATACGGGGCCTTATGATCAATTAAGTAAGCCGTAAATAGTTTTAACATTTACATATATAGGTGTGTAATCCAGGGAGGGTCGGAAAGCACTCCACGGGCGTCATAAATATTTAACTTTATTGTCCAGTTGGGCGACTGCCATTTAATTCTCACGCCATAAACATCCACGGCTGACCCTGCGAGATAGACTCGCACAAGTCTCTGAGGCTACGATTTTAAGTTTAAATCATAGTTCCTACATTATAAAATAATAAGAACAAACTGACCCTAAAAAAGACTATCGTGTTAGATTGTCCGTTTATCCGGACTTGCCTATTATAAGGATAGAGTACGTATTCATCCATGTATTTATCATTATGTAAAGACTTGGAGCAAGGCTACCTGCGAGACTGCCACGTCGGCGGCTGTGGGAGGGTCTACGTTGGAGGTGCGGATGACCATTTGAGGAATGTTTTATATGCCTGCATGGGCGTCACATGCGTGAGAACTGAGGCCGTTCTCATAACAATGAGATTTCTTGTTTGGAAGTCAATACTAGATGTATATAGCTTTATATACTTTATAGAGCAAAATATAACCTTGAAACGAGATGGGACTTACGAATCACGTTACATTTAAAAGAATGATATTTTGTTATTTCTTATTGTTATTTCGCAAGTGTTTTAGTTTAACGACGCATATATTCAAGCTATTTGACAGCTCGCACATGTACGACTCTCTCCCAGACAAACCAGTGATTGATGACGATGTGAAACGTATAAGCCACACACAGTCAACAAGGGCAGTGTAGTCGCATCTCACGAGAAGCATAGGCCCCACGTGAAGATGTGGGTTAGTTTTCAGCAGCCCATGAGTGAGTGAGTGAGTAGGGTTTTACGCCGCTTTTAGCAATATTTCAGCAATATCACGGCGGGGGACACCAGAAATGGGCTTCACACATTGTACCCATGTCGGGAATCGAACCCGGGTCTTCGGCGTGACGAGCGAACGCTTTAACCAGTAGGCTACCCGACCGCCCCAGCAGCCCATGAGGTAAGAAGCGACTGAAGGCGTCGGGTGGTCAGGCTCGCTGACTTGGTTGATGCATGTCATCGTATACCAATTGCGTAGATCGATGCTCATGATGTCAATCACTAGATTGTCTGGTCCAGTCTCGATTATTTACAGACCGTCGTCATATAGTTGGAATAGTGCGGAACAATGATAACCCTACCCCATCGAATAACCGTTTCTTGTTTGTTTAATGCTTAGCAATCATCTTACATGGGTGATCATATGTGTACCTTTTCTTATGACCGGAAGTGTAGTTTAATACATATGAGGCATAACTACTGTCTGGTTTATCCGAGACTCCAAAAACATTTTTACATGTTTCTTTCATGTTCCAATACCAAAAAACTGAAGCCATGCACAGATAAATATAGATATAACTTTACGCGAAGTCATTCAGAGAGACAGCAATACTTGCAATGCAATGTCATTGTAAATAAAAGCTGCACATGGACATCACGAGACAGACATTCGACAATATACAGTAAACTACGGTTATAACGAACTCAAAGGGACTACTAATTTTAGTTCGTTATAACCGTAGTTCGTTATAAGCACATATACAGCATAACTACAGCAAGTCGTCGGGACCAAAAAAGTAAGTTCGTTATATCCGTCAGTTCGTTATAACCGTAGTTTACTGTAATAATATGAGCTGTCTTAACCCAAGAATTACATTAAGACGATTGAAACCTCGAATGTAACACGTACATTGCGACTGGTTTGTCCGCCAGGATGTATTGGCGAAGTGATGATCCATGGTAAATAGTTTGTGTGTTCCATGTGTTTGGCAGTGACAGTGTTAGGACACGTCCGTACTGACTTGATCTCTGACACGCACGACACGCGTTACGCCCGCCGCCTCCATCCACTATTGGGGTCTTGGCTGCAATTGCAGGAACAATGCCAAAAACACGTATGTGGAATTTTAATTATAAAATGGGTAACAAAACTAGTTCTGTTACAAATGCAGTGACGAAAATAAGACAGTTCGATCTTCGTTCCAACCTCCATCTAGGTCCGTTTTTCCATATCCCTCATATACAATACTTCTGAAATAAATTGCCAGGCAAAAGAAAATATACATTTGAAAATTGGATTTGACCAAAACTTTACAAACGTTATCAAAACCTTATTAGGTTTACCATAATTCAATCTCATTAAAATCAGACCTCAGTTCTCGCTACCGCTAAACAAAACAAAGATCTTATTTTAATGAGATTGACTATAATTCCGCATGCCCCGATGTGCTTTAAATTGCATCTGAAATATATATATTATATGGGGAAATATATGTGAACCATTACGCAACGAGTTGACATTTGTTTTAGGTATGCCCGTTTGCGCTAAGGCGGAGCCCGGTCGCAAAAAGACCGGAGGGGCACGAGTCGCTATTCGGGTTGTCCCGGAATAACACGAGTTGGTCACGAATGTTGGACTCCCCAACGCGCCGACTGCTTATGAGTCGCTACTGTATATTCTCATGTATACCGAAACATTCACCTACATACCACTCAAACCTCTCGGTCACTCAACAGATACCTACATAACTGGCAGATAACGACTTTATCACGCCATCCCGCTACGCAAACACTCCAGTCTCGTCTGGTCGCATGGGAGATAACGAGACTTGCCATTCATCTCGACCTTGCTGCTGAAAGCGTGATGATAAAAACGGAGCCCAACATTGATAATTGGTAGGTCGAATGCCAAGTCCCTGCTAATCCTCATGGATTTTACCCGCAACGCTCCTAAGCCATATAGATAGGCCTCTAAGGCACACAAGTGAACCAGAGAGTATCACGGATAGGGTTAGAGAGTAGGATGTCGTAGAGCACTAGACCTGGCTGGGTCGGAGAGTAGAGACAATGTTGAAAGCGGTGTCTTGATTAGAGACTTGGTTCCTGTCTACTAACTTGTATCAAGGGAACACGTATTTCAACACGTGACCAGGGCAAAGGGGATAAGATATGGGATCAAATCAAACGCTGGTTGATCGCCGTTTGACGTCATAAGGACATCAACACCTCGTTATGATCAAACAAAACTTTTGATTTAGGACCTGTATATATATTCACGTCTAAACTAGGTTACGTGTTATGGTATTAAAGTTTGAAGAACGTAAGATCTGACGTTAGTTTTTTTTTTATTGGAAACAAAAACAATAACTTACGGAGTAGATTAGCTGACGACATCGTGATCCCGATGACTTCCGGTGTTGTGTCAAGACAGGGTGTATATTTTGGTGTACTCCCTTGTCAAGATAACTCACTGTACACGCCTTCCCGAACACGTAAACACAAATGCTCTCATGCCAATGCCACTAGGTACCTTGTTCTGCGCCCTGATCCCAGCTTTCTCATTCCCAAAGACATGACAATCATGTGCCAGTGTTAGTGAGTGAGTTGGGTTTTAACGCCGCTTTTAACAGTATTACAGTTATATCGCGGTGTGTCAGCTTAATGTTGGAGGAAAGTGATGCAGGTCTCAGACGTTTACCACTTCGGTGAAACCCACGAGCACGGGTATGGTGCTGACAAACATAGAAATATAATCGGGGAGAACCGGGATTCGAACCCACAATCATAGGTTTCTGGCATGCCAAAGGGACGCAACTCTGCACAGCGATTTGCGGCGCCTTAGACGACTGGGCCACCCGTGCCCCCCTGTGCCAGTGTTAACTGCAGCTCATCCTTCCCGAAACATGCATAGAAATTAATATCTGGTTGTTGTGGGTTTTTGTGGGTTTTAACGCCACACTCAACAATATTCCAGCTGTATGACCGTGGTCTGTAAATAATCTAGTCTTATCGAGTCTGGACCAGACAATCCAGAGATTGACATCATGAGCATCGATCCACGCAATTGGTATGCGTTGACATGCATCAATGAAGTCAGCGAGACTGACCACCCGATCCGGTTAGTCGCCCCTTACGACAAGCATAGTCGCATGGGATGCTGAAGACCTATTCTGCCCCGGATCTTCACGGGTCTGGTGGTTTACCCCCTATTTGATACCAATATATATTTAACATGTTTTATTTTATTTTATAATTTATGGTTACAAAACATAGGGTTGCAACATCTTCATTATACAATAGTGTATATTATTAGTAACATTACGATTGTCCATAATGTGGAAGACGTATGTATTGTTCCCAACAACCCATGCTTGTCGTACGAGGCGACTAAATGAATCGGGTGATCAGTCTCGGTGACTTGGTTGATTGCATGCCATCGTTTTTCTTATTGCGTAGATCGATGCTCATGATGTCAAGCATTGCTGAGTGCGGCGTTAAAGAACAAACAAACAGAAAAAGATTTACATCTGTACTTGGTAGTGAAAGTAAGTAGAAATTTCAACTTGTGCATGTAAACAACACAAATGTTTAGGCATATTTGAATTTTCAACTTTATTTTGTTTGAATATTCAGTAAATGACGCAGATCTGTAGAAAACCTTTGGGGTTCGCTTCATCCCTGTTTAACGCCAGCACGCGTCAAATGACGTAACACAAACAAAGAAACTTGTGTTTTCAAACACAACGTGAGAAAAGAGCATGATCACTTGTTACTTCTGCCCATAGCCTACATCCTCGGTGATCCAGGGAATTATATATCCATCCTGGTATGATAAATGTTTCATAATAGAAGGAAAATATCATGCGCGGCACAATCGAGGATGTTAGTTACAGTGAAATCAAAAATCAAAATATACAAATACACGTCTGGGGGAGGAGGAGGACGTGATGGACATAGAATGTCTCACTTTTGATTTCCTTGTCGCTTCACGTTAACATCGGACTATGTCATACGGCAGATTCAACTGTCTAACGGGTTCGTCACTGGCCTAAATGAGTGAATCCATGGGTCGGGCGTACGAGCCTAGTGTTATCAGTAGCTGGTGGGAAGATGTGGCACAGCCGTGTAAGAGTTGCGTCCATTGGGCACGCCAGGAACCTATGATTGTGGGTCCAAACCCTGGTGCGCCCCGGGTTTGTCAGCATCATATCCGTGCTAATGGGTTTCACCAAAGTGGTAAACGTCTGATACCTACATCACTTCGGGCTTTTCTCCCTTTTCAGGTGAGGTGAAATGGGTTTTAACGTCGGGTTAAAGATTATTGTACTTATAGAGGCGAGCATGCAAGTGTGTGTGTGGCTGCTTGTACTAGTCCGGACTAATGCCGATTTTATAGTGCTAGCCCACTGAGATACCATGTCGCAGTTTAACATGAATACCCCACTCGGACACAGTATACTGTATCCGAGCCGACCAGTCCTTGTTTTAGCCCCTTAATGCCGAGCGCCAGACAGGGTTACAACAACTACCACCTTTTAACGTCTTTTGGTATGACACGGCCGGGGATCTAACCACTTACCTTCCGCTCTCCGGGCGGACGCTCCAACAATAGACCAACGAGGCGCCCCCTCCCACAATAATATCAGACGCCGTGATATAACTGGAATACTGTTTAAAGCGGTGTTAAAATCACCTCACTCACTCACTCACTCACTATCAATAGCTGAGAAAGTAGTAGTAGTAGAAGTAGTAGTAGCAACAGCAGCAGTGTAGGCAGTGGTAGTGGCAGTAGTAGTAGTAGTAGTTGTAGTAGTAGCAACAGCAGCAGTATCTGAATCTGTAACAGAATCTGTGCCGCAAACGCAACCACTTCCAAAGACCAGCCTAAACCGGTCATAGTAATCAAAACAAAGAATGGGATTCACACATCTCTAGCGGGGATTCGAACGTTCGAACGCCGGCAATAAATGTTGCATGGCTACATTGATAGATTCTTTACATAAATAAATTGATCCTAAATCAGTCATGGATATTGTTTTTTCGTTAGCCTATTCCTACAACTAGCAGGCAGTAATTGTTACATTTAAAGGTCACGAGATTTTGCGGGTTTTAAACCCACACTTATGATCCGGCACTGAACGCACCCAGTCCGTGACAATACGTCCGTGTACTCGACTATATGTATCCTGTATGTTACCTCCAAATAGGATATCCTACCTAACAGGTGATTCCGTGATGTCAACCCTACCTGTTATCAGTAATATGAATATATAACACTTGTAACATACGGCCACACAACAGGAACCATGGGCGGAAACACACCTCGTACAAGGCTATCTATTAGCATACAAACCGGTACTAACGTAACTCGCAGCACAGTGTAGAGACTAGTCTGTCTTACAGACCATGATACAAATATATCAAATACAGCCCATGCAAGTCTATAATCTTTGGCAAATCTAGATTATTGCAGTATCTGAAAATGAAGAGTCTCTGGGCTCTTTTTTATTATATTTTTAGTAAGATAATTTAACAACTGTTTTTTTCTTTACGATATGTTCATTTTAGATACTAGATGTTAGTTTATGTAGAGACATTTATCTCTCTAACAGGAGCGACACATTAGTACCGAATAATTTATATGTCATTTAAAGAGTTTAAGGAATGTACATGCCCTAAAATACATTGATGCAAATTTCAGTACATGGAGGTATACGTTTTAATGTTTTGCTGATTACCATGTGTGAATCCGATATTGTCTCTGCGTATTTGGAAACTCTTTAAATGGTGGATTGGTATTCATTGTAAGATTGGAATTGGTAATGTGTATTTTAATTGATTTCAATACTGTCCGCGTTTATGGCGATATGAACGTAGAACTGTGAGCACTGTGTGCATAGTGTGCTCACCTGTTTTACCCTCACAAACGGAAAATAACATTGAAGTCAAGATTAATAACTTCACAGACTGCTTATTTTATCATTAAAAAGTGTAGTCAGTCATATGAAATTAATTAGATCATTCAGCGCAGTAACGAAACGCATTCTTCGAAAGTAGTCCGCTAGTGGGCGTGGCCTAATTTGTGTAGGCTTTTGGAAAACATAAACAAAAAAACATTTGCTTAGTTATCCAATCAAATGCCAACGAATCACTTGCAATGTATTTATTTCGACTTGAATCAAAAAACGTCTTAGCTTGGCCTTCCATTTTAACTGTGTCAGTCAGCTCTTCTCCAATCTGTATCCGGGCATCCGGGCATCCGGCATACCGGGGCGCACGTGCATCACCTTCTGCAGCTGTACCGATACTCATATCTATCTCATTGACTTCATCATCCTCTTTCATATTCCGGTCACAAGTGATAACAGTGGCGTTATCTTTAACCGTTAGATGAACAGACACAATCAAATTGAACGTTAATCATGAATTGTTAGAGAGAAATAGAGTCAAACAAAACCCAATACGCATTTGGGTCAAGGGCGGACCCAGCTCTCTTAACCCCTCTCTGGATCAGCCTTTAAGGGTGTTTGAACGAGAGGGCTGGCAATCGGCTGCAGCCTAGCCCCCTTAACTATAGACACAATGTTTACTTGCTTATGTTTTGTTTACGTGTTGTTTAACGCCGCACTCAGCAATATTCCAGCTATAGGACGACGGTCTGCAAATAATCGAGTCTGGACCGGACAGTCCAGTGATTGACATCATGAGCATCGATCTACGCGATTGGGATAAGTTGGCATGTATCAACCAAGTCAGCGAGCCTGACCTCCCGATCCCGCTAGTCGCATCTTACGACAAGCATAGGTTGTTGAAGATCAATTCTAACATGGATCTTTAAGGTATCTTGCTTATGAAGTACGAATGAGCCAAATGGGGATTTGATGGACAAAAAGACTGCAGTAAATACAGTACTAGACATGATCCCCGATTGCCACGGGATATATAACATGTTACATCCTCGATAAACAAGGGTATTATATCCATTCTGTGAGGATGAATACCCTGGACCCATTCGTTACAATAGCGTCGTTTTGAACCATATTTAAAGACGAGTCACCAAAGACACTCTTCAAAAAAGGAAACGCACAGGTGTAATTATAATAAATTTTTAAAAAATCTACCTGTACGTTTCTTTTTTGAAGAGTGTATAGTCGTCCAATCAGATTATACTCAGGAACGAGAGAAATCCAGTGCTCGAGAAATTGAGATGGCGACGTCACTTCCGAAACGAAACCCTTGTGGCGAATGCGTCCAGGTCACTCCAGGGTATTTACCCTAATAGAATGGCGATTACTATCCTGGATAAACGAGGAAGTGTGCGTTTTGCTGCAGCTTTACGGTATCGTAGTTGTAGCGTGAAGTGATTCCAGTTCTTAAAAATTGACTTACGATAGAAGTAGATCTAAGATCGTTTTGTGGAACGGACAGGTGAACTGAAATTGCAGCCACGATTTCAATGTTCAGCCTCAATCTACCCACATGTAGGCTGCACACAACATTGGTCGAGTAGGGAGAACGTACTCAGCCTGTTCGTAAATTGCACAGTGTGGTTTGTTAGGTCTGGTTTGAAGAGCGTGACGTGGAATATTCAAGGGCTGTGTCATTTAATACGGAATCACGTATATTGTTCCTCGTTGCCGTAAACCAGCCTATCTTTTCGACTTCATCGTATTACAAGTCACGTGCATAGTTGGAGGATGGAGAAAACCCAACATTGTTTTTTCTTTTCATTTTTTTTCATTGTTTATAACCAGAAGTACGCAAATCAGGCTTCCGCCCAGGGTAGTGATACAGGGTTTTTTTACAATATGTTACGTTTCATCTCGCTCTGCCAACTTTTCTTTTTCATTCCCTTGGACTCTAAACCATACGATCTTCGAGGAAGTCTCTGCTCAGTAAATAAACCACACGATTATCTCCCCTTAAAATAATGACGTCACCTTCCTGTGACCTGCACAACCAAGAAACATGCTTTTGTATCGTTAGCCAAAAATATATGAATCCATAGGTCGGGCGTACGAGCCTAGTGTTATCAGTAGCTGGTGGGAAGATGTGGCACAGTCGTGTAAGAGTTGCGTCCATTGGGCACGCCAGGAACCTATGATTTTGGGTCCGAATCCCGGTTCGCCCCGGGTTTGTCAGCATCATATCCGTGCTAATGGGTTTCACCAAAGTGGTAAACGTCTGATACCTACATCACTTCGGGCTTTCCTCCTACGCCAGGTGAGGTGAAATGGGTTTTAACGTCGGGTTAAAGATAATTGTACTTATAGCGACGAGCATGCAAGTGTGTGTGTGTGGCTGCTTGTACTAGTCCGGACTAATGCCGATTTTATAGTGCTAGCCCACTGAGATACCATGTCACAGTTTAACATGAATACCCCACTCGGACACAGTATACTGTCTCCGAGCCGACCAGTCCTTGTTTTAGCCCCTTAATGCCGAGCGCCAGACAGAGTAACAACAAGTACCATCTTTTAACGTCTTTTAACGCGGCCGGGGAACGAACCCCAGACCTGCTCTCCGGGCGGACGCTCTACCACTAGACCACGGAGGCGGTCGTATAGGTTTATGTCAATTTTGGGTATAGGTACAGGTCCAGACTTGATAATATTAGCCCTCGGTGAAGCAACCGGAATCTAATGAATTTCATAAGAAACTCATTATACACAGTCGAATTCTCTCCCGGAGGGCGAAGGGAGGACAATGCCTATGTGTTTATAATTCAGTACAGATTCAAGCGGTGAAACTGAGGCAGTGGCACGCTATAATTATTTAATTTGCTTTAATTAACTATTTGTAAGATACACATAACAACTTTTGAATAAGCAGTGAACCAAGGTGGCGTATGTTTGTCTGTTGTTTAATGCAAAACTTAGAAGTATTCTAGCCATACGGGGGAGGCGGTCGGGTAGCCTAGTGGTTAAAGCGTTCGCTCGTCACGCCGAAGACCCGGGTTCGATTCCCGACATGGGTGCAATGTGTGAAGCCCATTTCTGGTGTCCCCCGCCGTGATATTGCTGGAATTTTGCTAAAAGCGGCGTAAAACCCAACTCACTGTAAATCTGTGAATCTGTAAATAATCAAGACGGATCAGGCAAACTAGTGATTGATACAATGAGCAATGATCAACGCCGTCAGCGTACGATGACTCACGATCAACCAAGCTACCTAGCCTGACCACACAATCCACGAATTAGACTCGCAGACACACAGGTTGCTGTGGATCAATCTAACCCGGAATAGCCACCAAGGTCAAACGACTTTAATCAAACCTATATTGCAAGGACTGCCAATTTGCTCGAGCCTAGAGTCCCTTTAAAGTATGTCCCCCCCTGTTATCATGTGTACGGCATGAAGGCATATCGTGCAGGCATGGTTGTCCTAGATGTGTGTAATCCCCTTTAAGTCCGCTGATACTGATAACGTACTGTTCTACTGTCATCGAAGCTTTCATTCCGGGTCACAGCCGATACAATAAGTCGGGGCTTCCATTAGCATTGAAAACACAGGCAGCGGATATTGTCACATTGGATAACGTATCGGTGTCATTGATAGGGGGCTTTATTTCTTTGTAAGTCATGCAATCCTTACCCTCTAGTTTTAGAGAGGGACTGAATGCAAGGTGTAGAGACACTCAAACGAAACATACAACTCAAGGCCGAACTAGGACCATCTCTTTGTTGTTTGTTTGTTTATTGTTTAACGCCGATCTCAGCAATCTTTTAGCTATATGGCGTATGTGTGTAAATAATCGAGTCTGGACCTGGCAATCCAGTGACTGACATCACGAGCATCGATCTACGCAACTGGGATCCGATGACATGTATCTACCAAGTCAGCGAGCCTGACCACCCGATCCCGTTAAGGTTAATCGCCTCTTACGACAAGCATGGGTTCTAAATACCTATTCTAACCCGGATCTTAACGGGCCTGGACCATCCTAGACTAACACTTAGTCATTTCTTTAAAATAGTCTTTTCTTCGAAAGAACCTTTCATCCTCTGCTGATTTATAGATTGCCCAGGCTTTAAGTAAAGACAAATACCTAAAATATATAAATTCCCCAGTCAGGGCGCAGGACTTGGACCGTCCCTACAGGACATCCTTACCCTCGCGTTGTTTTAGGGAGGGCCTGAATTCAGGGGTGTAGAGACACTAAAACGAAACACAGAACTCAAGACCTAATTGGAACCATCTCATCAGGACACGTTTACCCGTCTCGTGAACACCTGGTGCCATCACAAAAGTATTCGTATATATTTTGGTTTGAATTTTCACTTTATTCCTGTTCTTGTCTGCAAATGAGTCTTGTTTTAGCCCTTTCCAGCTACCCCACTGGTCAGGAAATTACCCAGTCTGCCGATCTAAACCATTGGTTGCCAGCATGTCACGCGGTGACATCGTATAATGTTGACGTGGGTCGTCACTCAAACAGGTGATCGAGGCTTCGAATTCCAGAATCGCCCGGTGATGTTTCCATGCAGTTTGTCTGCACCAACCAGTGGTAAACGTCTAAAACCTGCATGGCTTAGTTTTTTCCCTATCACATAGAGATCACATTCCGTGGCATAATTGAAACATCGTTCAAAGAGTTAAACCCAACTCACTCACTTACTCACTCCACAGATCGACCCGTGAATATCCGGTTTTCAGCAACCCATGCTTGTCGTAAGAGGCGACTAAGGGCATCGTGTGGGTAAGCTCGCTGACTTGGTTGATGCACGTCATCGTATCCCAACTGCGTGGATCAATGCTCATGATATCAATCACTGGATTGTCTGGTCTAGACGCGATTATTTGCAGTCCGCCGTCATTTAGCTGGAATATTGCTGAGTGCGGCGTCAAACAACAACGAAACAAACACTCCACAGATCATGTTAAAATGTTTAGATAATGTATATTTCAGCAAGACTAACGTCTGTATTTCCGTAAATAATACCTAAAGAACCCATAAAAGAAACTATTTTAAAAAGACAACCTAAACCCTCTGAAATACTGTTCAAAGCGACGTTAAACCAATCTCACTTACGGTAAAACTAGTGCGTCTGACAGCGAATGTAATACCATGGCTAATGTCGTTACATCATGCATATGTCGTTACATTATGCAGATATTGTTACATCATGCATAGACGTAGGTACACCAAAACGCATTATCTATGAAATGAAGGGGTAACGCGACCTAGACAATGCAGCTGCACCTGCCGCCAACTGCGATAGCAGAGCTGATGATGCACTCGGTCTTGTTACAGTGAGTCACACAGAGGGAAGCAACACTGCGACAGGATGCGGGTTTGTGATACACACAGCTACATCACTTGAACGTCCTAGTGCTCACGTGAAAGAAAAGATTGATGACATTTTGCTTCTCCTCTTCAAAAATATATCATAACACACATAACATTTGATTTAAAAAAATGTTTTTAAATTTGGTTACAATTTTCTGACTTTAGTAGAACAAGATTAGTATTATATTTACATGTTCATTTATTTATTTTTATTTACACTATATTGTTCTAAATGTTATTCATATTAAAGGTTGAAATATGGATAATAAAACAAAACGGTTATAGCACTACGATTGTCCGGAGTCGATTCAGAACTAGGCTGGAATTCTGGAGTTATTTCTTGGGTTGAATAACGAGTCTGTGCATAGTTAAATCAAAATAGAGTTACGAAATGATTATAAGAAGGCACTCTTTCTCAGGAGGTAGGGCCATGTAATGATTATAAGAAGGCACTCTTTCTCGGGACGTAGTGCCATGTAATGATTATAAAAGGCACTCTTTCTCGGGACGTAGTGCCATGTAATGATTATAAGAAGGCACTCTTTCTCGGGACGTAGTGCCATGTAATGATTGTAAGAAGGCACTCTTTCTCGGGACGAGGGGGGCATGAAATGGTTATAAAAAGGCACGCCTTTCATGACGTAGAGATCATGTGATGATTAAAAGAAGGCACTCTTTCTCAGGAGGTAGGGCCGTGTAATGATTATAAGAAGGCACTCTTTCTCGGGACGCAGTGACATGTAATGATTATAAGAAGGCACTCTTTCTCAGGAGGTAGTGCCATGTAATGATTATAAGAAGGCACTCTTTCTCGGGACGTAGTGCCATGTAATGATTATAAGAAGGCACTCTTTCTCAGGAGGTAGGGCCATGTAATGATTATAAGAAGGCACTCTTTCTCGGGACGTAGTGCCATGTAATGATTATAAGAAGGCACTCTTTCTCGGGACGTAGTGCCATGAAATTGTTATAAGAAGGCACTCTCTCTCGAGATGTAGGGGCATGCACTGGTTAGAAGAAGGTACTCTTTCTCGGAACGTAGTGCCATGCATTGTTTTCATAATAGAAACCGCTCTATTTTTGATTAAATCGGAAACTATAATAGAACAAAATGGCTTTGATGGAAATTTGCTCTAAATTGTATATATACACATCTATAGCGAAGAAGAGGGGCAGGTTTTTTCAACATAACTAGTATTTTTTGTCAGAGAGGATAAAAAGTAAGAACAAATATATATATATATATATATATATATATATATATATATATATTTTACACACAAACATAATTATACATTTACGCAAGCTCGCGTGTGTGGAGCCTCGCGTCTTTGACCTTGCCGCGAGTGCCACAATACCGGCTGATCACTGAGTCGTGACTGAATGTCACTTTGTGCACTGCATGCGGCGGGCGATTTATGCCGACTGCCGTACGAGTTACCTCTCCTTTAACCTGACGAAAGAGAAGAATGTTGTCGAAGCAAGTCCCTTTACTAAAATATATGCAGGGCTTTCGTAGACACCAGGAACAGAGATGTCGATGCCGCTGTACAAAACAACCTTAGCGCTACGACTGTCGTAAGTCTATGTTAAGGCATTGGAGTTACGATCACCTTAGCGCTAAGATCGCTTTGTACAACAGCACCCTCAGCATCGCTTGCGTATCTTACATAGCATGTTGTATTCAAATACTCACGACTAGTTTTACATGATACGTGAGTTGTCAATGGGTTAAATCGTTCCGATTTGATGCGTTCCGGGTTAGCTGATCATATTACTTCAAATAGGTATCGCGTGTTTGTTCTAAGCCGCGAAAACCTAGTTTGGGTGATGCTGGTGCAGGAAACAACAAATGCAAATGACACATTTTTTTTGTCTGTTTGAGAAGTGTGAATGGCTGTTGTGTTTTTATGATAAAAAAGGGGATTCCATCATGTGATACATATATATTATGCATTATATCATTTATTATCACAAGTACATCACATCACATTACAAGTCATGTGCAAACAGTTAATGTATTAATATGCATTATGTCGTGTACAATGTATTCTGAACCTGAATAAAAATATTCTTACCAAAAAAAATAACACATTTTAATTGTTCAATGACATTATGTTGCTAGGTTTGTCAGCACCACACCATACTCGTGGGTAGTTTCACCAAAGTGGTAAACGTCTATGACCTGCATCACTTCGGGCTTTCCTCCCACATGACGCAACGTGATATAGCTGGAATACAAAGCTACGTTCAACAAACAATGGTGTATGGTAACACATGTTATTCAGAAACAATGATTAATGGACTTAGATATTTACTGAATCTCACGTTGCTGGGCTATTGCTTATTGCGGCGCAAACCAACATTCATTCGTGTAGTTGTCGTACACGGTGGCGGGGTTGTGGCAGTCAACGAGCAGAGTATGTGTTTCTTAAGCTACAAGTATATAACTACGGACCGAAAACCAACAAGTCTGAATCACACAAACCAGTGATTAATATTATGAACGTTGTGCCCGTTTGCTCGTTGTTTAACGCCGCACTCAGCAATATTCTTGCTGTATGACGTCGGACTGTAAATAATCACATCCCGGCCAAACAAACCAGTGATTAACATCTTGAGCATCGATCTAAGCAATTGGTATACCATGACACGCATCAACCATGTCAGCGAGCTTGACCACTCGATCCTTACAAGAAACATGATTGCTGAAGAATAATTCTAACCCGGATCTTCACGACTATTATAAAATGGTCCTATTCCGTCTGGGTACGATGACAAGCAATCAACCAAGTCACCGAGGATGACCACTCCGTCCATTTGGACGCCGCTAACGACCATGGTCCAGCATTGGGTTCTGGGGCCCGTTATAACCCGACGTCTCCACTTTTCTTCCTTACGAATGAGAAAAGGATTACACGAGTTAGCCTTCTTCACACTCAATAAAACTCAGGTGTTCATTTACATCATTTGAATTTATTATAAAAATTATATAATCTTCCACATTCTGATATTGCTGGGCAGGTTCTGCACACAGTCATAAGATTGGCGTTACGCGTTGAAGCCCTGCAAATCCAGTCTAACATAACACGGGTGGTGTACGCTGCACGTTATATAATACACGGATGTTAATAACAGCTATGTGCATTATATATTAACAAAGCGATTACTGTATCAACACACGTGTTAGGTTACAGGATAAGTGAGGCAAAGGGACATTCGTCTCACACGCGTCACATCACAACCATGGATGCCCATGAATTAGGCTGGGTTGAAACCGCCACAGGTTAAGGGAGTGTACGAATAAAGGGACTGTCATTGACTGATATATGGAGAGGCGTGTTTGGACTTCGCGGAATTCCTCGGCTGTGAGCAGTCTGTACATACGTACTGCACTTCTTTATCTCACATTTGGCGAGTGAATATGACTTGCCATAGTTACAGCAGGGGGTCACGTAGACATGATGCATACCTTTCACATGTGTCTTGGTGTGACAGACAGCAGCCTTATGACTAGGCTCGGAAAACGTGCAGTCCTACAAAGTTGATTCACATCATTCACACAATAATGTGCATATTAATAATGCGCCAATTCAACACCCTAAAGCATGCTCAAGGCGCTATATTATTACCCCTGTCACTGGATCAGTGTGTATTTGATTTTCATTCTCAGCTCCCTGAGAATACCATCCAATCTGTCTGTGAGGCGCTAGGTTACCAATCACATTACCATCCCATCCTACCGGGTACCCATTCAGTGCTGGATGAAAAGAGGCATATTTCGAACAAAGTCCCTTGACTAAGGAGACGCCGAATGTGCCTAACGTGCTTCAGTGTGGGCCAAAATCAAAGAAACACTGAGTAGTCAAACTGCCGAAATCGGCCACCCATCCAACTACATTCTGGTTCCTGTATTTTACTCTAATAGTTAATAGTTCCCCTAATTACACAGAAACGTTTCATTTCCTTCCCACATGGCACTTATTGCAACGTATCTAGACCAAAACTGCATGTGGAGCGGAGTCTCCCTTTAAGCATAGACCCAGCAACCATTGGGCCGCACAACGACTGACGTAACTCCCCTATACTTTAAAGCATTGACCTGTAATAGTCACAGGACTAAGGGACCGGCCATTTCATGTTTTGAATGGCCAGGGATTTTTTGGAAAAATATAATTGGTTCCAGAAAATATTCTTAAAATAATTTTGACTTTACAACAAAATAAATGTTAAGTGGATGTCTTGAAAAAAGTTGTTTTGGACCCTCCTTTCAGACAAAAAAATATTGAATGTCTTGAGACGGGACCGGAACACAGGAACCTCTAAACAATATACAATGGACGGTCCCTGTGTATAAGATCGCTTTGTGCAAGAGGACTGGTGCCTTGTCTTCCTTACACCTCGGAACTGCGTACCAGCATTGGAGTAGAATACACAGAATGAATGTGAAACTACAAAATTTTATATCATTTTAAAATAACAATGGCGGCCATTTTGAAAATACCACCAGAGGGAACATGGGGAACTTGGGGAACTTTGTGCCAGGGACATCAGTGTGCCTTTCTGAAGGTCTCAAGAAAATCAGATTTCTACTACATTTTTCCAGGTTATACCTAATTCTCCTGGCGACCGCCTCCGTGGTCTAGTGGTAGAGCGTCCGCCCGGAGAGCGGCAGGTCCGGGGTTCGATCCCCGGCCGCGTCATACCAAAAGACGTTAAAAGATGGTACTTGTTGTTACCCTGTCTGGCGCTCGGCATTAAGGGGCTAAAACAAGGACTGGTTGGCTCGGAGTCAGTATACTGTGTCTGAGCGGGATATTCATGTTAAAACTGCGGCATGGTATCTCAGTGAGCTAGCACTATAAATCGGCATGAGTCCTGACTAGTACAAGCAGCCACACACACACACACGTACATGCACGTCGCTATATAAGTACAATAATCTTGGACGCGACGTTAAACCCCATTTCACCTCACCTAATGCTCCTGGCCTATATTCATGAACAGTAAAACAAGTCGCTATCCCTCTCATCCGTGAAGATCCGGGGTAGAATAGATCTTCAGCAACCCATGCTTGCCGTAAAAGGCGACTATGCTTGTCGTAAGAGGCGACCAACGGGATCGGGTGGTCAGGCTCGCTGACTTGGTTGATGAATGTCATCGATCCCAGTTGCGTGGATCGATGCTCATGATATTAATCACTGGATTGTCTGGTCCAGACTCGATTACTTACAGACCGCCTCATATAGCTGGAATATTGCAGAGTGCGGCGTTAAGCAACAAACAAACAAACCAACCAACTCTAGGTGCCAATCAGAATCTCGTGCTATAGTTTAAGTTGATCCTAAGTTTTAATGTTTGATAACAGGATACGATGTCTAGCTAGATTTCAGCCCTAACAGCTATGTAATGCCGACTTCACTCAACAAGAAAATAAAGGAAAATTTTTATTATATCTCTGGATTGACATCGTTCTTCGCATCTTTAAAACACAAACGAATATGTATATTAATAAAAATTAGACACATTGCAATCTGAAAGTCTGAATTTATTGCATGGAATCCAACTATAGCGAGGTTCACGTAAAACTACGTACATTTATGAAATATGCATTAGCATCTCTGAGTCATCACCTATCTCCTGTCTGGAGGCGGAAGGAGCCGCCGGGACTGTGATGTAGTGACGTCATGTGCGAGCCACGACCTCACCGCCAGGAAACGTACTCCACAACACCCGGCACCAGGGGCAGAAACTGGAGCTACGACATTGAATATGTACATCTCCAAGTTAAAGCACCACTACATTATTACGTCCATGTATCCATAAAATATCTACATAAATTATGATATTGATCTCATTTAATGAACATCTCTGACGCCACTGATACCTGCTGAAGACTCCGTGAACATCCGGGGTAGAATAGGTCTTCAGCAACCCATGCTTGTCGTAAGAGGTGACTATGCTTGTCGTAAGAGGTGAGTAACGGGATTGGGTGGTCAGGCTCGCTGACGTGATTGATGCATGTCATCTTATTCCAAGTGCGTGGATCGATGCTCATGATGTCAATCACTGGATTGTCTGGTCCAGACTCGATTATTTACAGACCGCCGTCATAAAGCTGGAATATTGCAGAGTGCGGCGTTAAACAACAAACAAACAAACAAACCTACTGAGGAGCTTGGTAAAGGACACTCTATTTTCTCCTGAAAGGTCCCAAAGTACATTTGCTGCAGAGGCAGGAAACAAATATTCTAACAAAAGTGATGGATGTTGGTTCCAGTATGTGTTTCATCAGAAAATTAATACAGGAATGCCATTTTTTTAAAATGGCTTCTAAATATGGAAATATAGAGTAAGCTGTGATCAACTTTTTCTACGGTGCATGATAAATTCAAGTGTTCTATGGGCATCGTGTTACGCGACTGAACGGTAAGTCTACATATATACACACTGATGGTATAATGTACCCAACAATTATGCAATACGGTGTATATGTGTGTTTCGTGCAGTAATAGGTGAGATGAAATTGCGTTTAGCATCGCGTTCAAGGTTATTTTACATGCACGTGTATGTATGCGTGCGAGCGTACGCGTGTGTGTGTATGATTGTACTAATTCGGTAATGCGCCGGCTTTATAGCCCACTGAGATACCATCCGGCAGTGTAACAGGGACACCCCAGTCAGACGAATTATACATCCGGAGCGACCAGTTCTTGTTTTATTCCCGTGCGTCAGGCAGGGAAACAACAAGTACCATCTTTTGATGTCTTTTGGTTTGGCGCGTCCGGGGATCGAACCCTGACCGTTTCCCACTCCGGACAGACGTCCTATCCACTACATCACGGAGGGCATGCAGTTTCAAATTAAGTATGTAAGTATGTAAAATAATGTCAGTGTGAAATCCTCCCTAATATACTACTAGGGGAAGTATATATTCGGCGATCAACTGAGAAGCCTCTCCCTACACACTCCCTGAATGTAATACAATGCGAAGCAGCATGAACTTACATCCCCCAGCATGTCTAGTTCTGCCTCGTAAGCCCAGCAGATCTGTTTTGACTGGAAAATCAGGTTTGTAGGAGAATTGCTTGACATTCCCTGTGCATACTACAGTGATCGATGTGTGCGTTACCGGAACATATGTGTGTGTAGGAGGGATGAGCTCTTGTTTGTATGTGTGTGGGAGGGTTTAGATCTTGTTTGTATGTGTGTAGGAGGGATGAGCTCTTGTTTGTATGTGTGTGTAGGAGGGTTAAGCTCTTGTTTGTATGTGTGTGTAGGAGGGATGAGCTCTTGTTTGTATGTGTGTGTAGGAGGGTTAAGCTCTTGTTTGTATGTGTGTGGGAGGGGTGAGATCTTGTTTGTATGTGTGTGGGAGGGTTGAGATCTTGTTTGTATGTGTGTGGGAGGGTTGAGATCTTGTTTGTATGTGTGTGTAGGAGGGTTAAGCTCTTGTTTGTATGTGTGTGGGAGGGGTGAGATCTTGTTTGTATGTGTGTGGGAGGGTTGAGATCTTGTTTGTATGTGTGTGTAGGAGGGTTAAGCTCTTGTTTGTATTTGTGTAGGAGGGTTAAGCTCTTGTTTGTATGTGTGTGGGAGGGGTGAGATCTTGTTTGTATGTGTGTGGGAGGGTTGAGATCTTGTTTGTATGTGTGTGGGAGGGTTGAGATCTTGTTTGTATGTGTGTGGGAGGGTTGAGATCTTGTTTGTATGTGTGTGTAGGAGGGTTAAGCTCTTGTTTGTATTTGTGTAGGAGGGTTAAGCTCTTGTTTGTATGTGTGTGGGAGGGGTGAGATCTTGTTTGTATGTATGTGGGAGGGTTGAGATCTTGTTTGTATGTGAGTGGGAGGGTTTAGATCTTGTTTGTATTTGTGTGTAGGAGGGATGAGCTCTTGTTTGTATGTGTGTGGTAGGGTTGAGATCTTGTTTGTATGTGAGTGGGAGGGTTGAGATCTTGTTTGTATGTGTGTGGGAGGGATGAGCTCTTGTTTGTATGTGTGTGGGAGGGTTGAGATCTTGTTTGTATGTGTGTGGGAGGGTTGAGATCTTGTTTGTATGTGTGTGTAGGAGGGATGAGCTCTTGTTTGTATGTGTGTAGGAGGGTTGAGATCTTGTTTGTATGTGTGTGGGAGGGTTGAGATCTTGTTTGTATGTGTGTGGGAGGGTTGAGATCTTGTTTGTATGTGTGTAGGAGGGGTGAGATCTTGTTTGTATGTGTGTGGGAGGGTTGAGATCTTGTTTGTATGTGTGTGGGAGGGTTGAGATCTTGTTTGTATGTGTGTGTAGGAGGGATGAGCTCTTGTTTGTATGTGTGTAGGAGGGTTGAGATCTTGTTTGTATGTGTGTGGGAGGGTTTAGATCTTGTTTGTATGTGTGTGGGAGGGTTTAGATCTTGTTTGTATGTGTGTAGGAGGGTTGAGATCTTGTTTGTATGTGTGTGGGAGGGTTTAGATCTTGTTTGTATGTGTGTGGGAGGGTTGAGATCTTGTTTGTATGTGTGTAGGAGGGTTGAGATCTTGTTTGTATATGTGTAGGAGGGTTGAGATCTTGTTTGTATGTGTGTGGGAGGGTTTAGATCTTGTTTGTATGTGTGTGTAGGAGGGTGAGATCTTGTTTGTATGTGTGTAGGAGGGTTGAGATCTTGTTTGTATGTGTGTGGGAGGGTTTAGATCTTGTTTGTATGTGTGTGTAGGAGGGTTGAGATCTTGTTTGTATGTGTGTAGGAGGGTTGAGATCTTGTTTGTATGTGTGTGTAGGAGGGTGAGATCTTGTTTGTATGTGTGTGGGAGGGTTGAGATCTTGTTTGTATGTGTGTGGGAGGGTTGAGATCTTGTTTGTATGTGTGTGTAGGAGGGATGAGCTCTTGTTTGTATGTGTGTAGGAGGGTTGAGATCTAGTGTGTATGTGTGTGTGGGAGGGTTGAGATATTGTTTGTATGTGTGTGTGGGAGGGTTGAGATCTTGTTTGTATGTGTGTGTAGGAGGGATGAGCTCTTGTTTGTATGTGTGTAGGAGGGTTGAGATCCTGTTTGTATGTGAGTGGGAGGGTTTAGATCTTGTTTGTATTTGTGTGGGAGGGTTGAGATCTTGTTTGTATGTGTGTGGGAGGGTTTAGATCTTGTTTGTATGTGTGTGGGAGGGTTTAGATCTTGTTTGTATGTGTGTGGGAGGGTTTAGATCTTGTTTGTATGTGTGTAGGAGGGTTTAGATCTTGTTTGTATGTGTGTAGGAGGGTTTAGATCTTTTTTGTATGTGTGTGTAGGAGGGATGAGCTCTTGTTTGTATGTGTGTAGGAGGGTTGAGATCTTGTTTGTATGTGAGTGGAAGGGTTTAGATCTTGTTTGTATTTGTGTGGGAGGGTTGAGATCTTGTTTGTATGTGTGTAGGAGGGTTTAGATCTTGTTTGTATGTGTGTGGGAGGGTTTAGATCTTGTTTGTATGTGTGTAGGAGGGTTTAGATCTTGTTTGTATGTGTGTGGGAGGGGTGAGATCTTGTTTGTATGTGTGTGTAGGAGGGTTTAGATCTTGTTTGTATGTGTGTGTAGGAGGGTTTAGATCTTGTTTGTATGTGTGTGAGAGGGTTAAGATCTTGTTTGTATGTGTGTAGGAGGGTTTAGATCTTGTTTGTATGTGTGTGGGAGGGGTGAGATCTTGTTTGTATGTGTGTGTAGGAGGGTGAGATCTTGTTTGTATGTGTGTGTAGGGGGGTGAGATCTTGTTTGTATGTGTGTGTAGGAGGGTTTAGATCTTGTTTGTATGTGTGTGGGAGGGGTGAGATCTTGTTTGTATGTGTGTGTAGGGGGGTGAGATCTTGTTTGTATGTGTGTGTAGGGGGGTGAGATCTTGTTTGTATGTGTGTGTAGGAGGGTTTAGATCTTGTTTGTATGTGTGTGTAGGAGGGTTTAGATCTTGTTTGTATGTGTGTAGGAGGGGTGAGATCTTGTTTGTATGTGTGTGTAGGAGGGGTGAGATCTTGTTTGTATGTGCGTGTAGAAGGGGTGAGATCTAGTGTGTATGTGTGTGTGTAGGAGGGGTGAGATCTTGTTTGTATATGTGTGTAGGAGGGATAAGCTCTTGTTTGTATGTGTGTAGGAGGGTGAAATCTTGTTTGTATGTGTGTGTAGAAGGGGTGAGATCTAGTGTGTATGTGTGTGTAGGAGGGATAAGCTCTTGTTTGTATGTGTGTGTAGGAGGGTGAGATCCTGCTTGTATGTGCGTAGGAGGGTGAGATCTAGTTTGTATGTGTGTATGAGGGTGAGATCTTGTTTGTATGTGTGTAGGAGGGTGAGATCTTGTTTGTATGTGTGTGGGAGGGTGAGATCTTGTTTGTATGTGTGTAGGAGGTGAGATCTTGTTTGTATGTGTGTGGGAGGGTGAGATCTTGTTTGTATGTGTGTGTAGAAGGTATGAGATCTTGTGTGGAATGTGTGTGTGGGAGGGATACGCTCTTGTTTGTATGTGTGTGTAGGAGGGATGAGATCTAGTGTGTATGTGTGTGTAGGAGGGATGAGATCTAGTGTGAATGTGTGTGTAGGACGGAAGAGCTTCTGTGTGTGTATGTGTGTAGGAGGGACGAGCTCTAGCGTGTCTGTGTGTGTAGGAAGGACGAGCTCTAGTGTGTCTGTGTGTAGCGGGAAGAACTCTAGTGTGCATGTGTGTGTAGGAGGGACGAGCCCTAGTGTGGCTGTGTGAAGGGGGGAGAACTCTAGTGTGTTTGTTTGTGTAGGATGGGAAAACCCTAATGTGTATGTGTGTGTAGGAGGGACGAGATCTAGTGTGTATGTGTGTAGAAGGGAAGAGATCTGGCGTATGTGTGTGTAGGATGGAGGAGCTCCAGCATAACTGTGTTTAGAAGTGAGGAATAGGGTATCCTAAACTAGGGCTTTTGTATCGTAGGAGCTTCGGTGTTCACACATTCCACCCACAAGGAGAATCGAACCCAGCTTTTCTCATAACGAACGGATGGTTGACCCACTTGACCACCTTTCGCCTCGTTGTGAAACTGAGACACGATCATACGACGATCGGTCTCTACATCACGCATCGTTCATCACGCCACAAAGCAGTCTGTCATATACTCATTGCCATACATCACTGGAAGTTCGTGTTGTGTATATTATCCTAACATCAACACAAACTGACATTATAAACCCACCCTGGGCTGGGCGAGTGGTCACACATGGCTGGAGCAAGGCCATGGCGTGCAACTAGTTGACTCGAGTTGACAGTGGCTCTACCATCTTCTCTCCTTGATAATACGACCGTACTAACGAGAAAAGACTAACATTTAGTCTCGGAAAGAAAAGAAATATTTTAACATATTCTTTTTCAATTGTCTTACACAATATAATAGAAAGGGGTCACGATAATCTCTTCAAAGAAATCTAGATTTGTCAAAGAATTGTAGACTCGTTTGGGAGTTTTCGGATATTTGTTTGTTTCAGGGTCTGTACGAGAAACCAGAGACAATCGGTTTGAGAGTAGCCCGATCTGTGGACCAGGACCCTTATTACTGAAAGAGGCGTACATCCTCATTACTTGACAAAAATGTCCTATAGAAGATTTAAGAATGAGCAGTGAATACATTCAAACAGACCCATAAGACTCTGAAGCTCACCTGGAATATGAATTAAAAATAGTGGCCATGTTTAAAAGTCGATCGGAATTCTGTTGTCTGTTTCAGAAACATCGTAGTTGGATCATTCATGCAAAGTTTCAGCTCCATATGCCCTGAAGTAGTCTGTCTCGCAGTCCCCAAACATATTATTTTCCCTTCCACCTAGCCCTTACTGTAGTGTTATAGCCATAAATGAAGCAAGTCTAGATTTTCAACAGGTTCAGGGAATCTCCCATCTCACTGGGGCTTCTTTTCAACTTAAATGGAGTACAGTAAAGTACGGTTATAACGAACTCAAAGGGACTACTAATTTTAGTTCGTTATAACCGTAGTTCGTTATAAGCATATATACAGCATAACTACAGCAAATAGTCGGGACCAAAAAGTAGGTTCGTTATATCCGTCAGTTCGTTATAAGCGTGTTCGTTATAACCGTAGTTTAATGTAGTTTGTTTCTATCAACATAATATAGTTTTCAAAGACTAAACGTTAGTCTAGCCTTGTAAATTCTGAGGAGAAATCGAAAATGTATACAAGCACAAGCCGGACAACCGGACAGACGACAAACAACGCTCCATGTGAACAGAAAACGGGTGTGCGAAATTGTATATTTGAAAAGACTCGGTGTTAACAGATTTGCGGTACGTAAGTAAGTCACGTTATATCTGGCAAGGTCCGCCAGTCATTATTCAACAGCCCCAAGCTATGGCTACTGTAACAAGTCGCAAGTTCACTATCTGAGACACGCGGTGTGTGTTCAAGAAATGCCTCGAGGCTCCGGCTCGACACAGGCGCCGGGGGCTTGTCTCAGACAATTTTATCTGGCTATCTCTCGCTGGGAGGTGACTTCAACTCAGTTACGTCTCCCGTCGACCTTCACCGTCACAAGTCAGCCATTCCGTGTTTACGTCATTGTGTACCTGTGTTGCAAAACAACCTCTTTATAAGAAGATTATAATATGTCATTCACTCCAATAGAGGCAGGATTATATATAAGGGGAAGGACCTTAGGCACAAAAAATTGATTATTTGTTCTGTATTTTTTCGAAAAGATAATACAGCGTCATGGTTGTGACTTAATGATTGACATAAAGCACACGCCCGTAGGATCAGTCAGGGAGTAAATGTTGTTAAAGGCCACAGTCAGAAATGATTTAATGTTTCAGCTTTATCATGGCTCGCGCGTATGGCTGCTGGTACTAGTCCGGACTAATGCCGGTTTTATGGTGCTAGCCCACTGAGATGCCATGAATACCCCACTCAGACAGTATACTGACTCCAGGCCGACCAGTCCCTGTTTTAGCCCCTTAATTTCCACACGCCAGGCAGGGTAACAACAAGTACTATCGTTTAACGTCTTTTGGTATGACGCGGCCGGGAATCGAACCCCCGTCCTTCCGATCTTCCGAGGCGGTCACATGACGTATTGATTATGTTTCCTGATTGCCATTGGTCAACATCGCTACTGGAAACTTCTGGTTTATATGGGTGAACATTTGACGCCAAATTATGAACTGAAATGAGTGAGTGAGTTGGGTTTAACGCCGTTTTAACAGTATTCCAGTTATATCACGACGTGAAAGCCCGAAGTGATGCAAGTCTCAGACGTTTACCACTTCGGTGAAACCCACGAGCACGGGTACGATGCTGACCAATCTGTTAACATAAAAGGGGCGAACCGGGATTCAAACCCTCAATCTGGTTTCTGTCGTGCCAAAGGGATGTAACTCTGCTCAGCGAATTGCGGCGCCTTGGACGATTGAGCCACCTTTCCCCCCGTGTAGTCTTAAAATATTTTGTATAAATACAATACCAATCAATATCAATGTCATATTCAATTGCTTTTATATACTGAAACAATTAAACTTTCCCAATTCTCTATCTTTAAAAAAACCGCCTCCGTGGTCTAGTGGTTCGATCCCCGGCCGCGTTATACCAAAAGACGTTAAAATGTGGTACTTGTTGTTACCCTGTCTGGCGCTCGGCATAAAGGGGCTAAAACAAGGACTGGTCGGCTCGGAGTCAGTATACTGTGCCTGAGTGGGGTATTCATGTTAAACTGCATGGTATCTCAGTGGGCGAGCACTATAAAATCGGCATCAGTCCTGACTAGTTCATGCAGCCACACACACACACACACACGCACGCACGTACACACGCACGCATGCACACGCACATGCATGCACGTCGCCATATAAGTGCAATAATCTTGGACGTGACGTTAAAGCCCATTACGCTCCACCTGTCTTACCGAAGTAAAGATGGTATAACGTTTTATCCAATCTGGTTTTGTTATTAATAGTTAATGCGTATTTAAATTGATGTAGGACACTTGCCATCTTTCCATCCTGGTATAAAGCAGAAAGTTAAATGACTAGTAAAGACAAGGACTTAGATAATTGATTTAAACAATATTTATTTCCAAGAAAAAGGAATGGGATTGGTGAACAAGTTTAACCTATTTAAACACCTCTCCCTTACAAAGAGTGAGTGAGTATGGTTTTACGCCGCTTTTAGCAATATTCCAGCAAGATCACGGCGGGGGACACCAGAAATGGGCTTCACACATTGTACCCATGTCGGGAATCGAACCCGGGTCTTTGGCGTGACGAGCGAACGCTTTAACCACTAGGCTACCAGACCGCCCCCTCCCTACAAAGAACATTTAACAATTAATAAGAGTAAACTGTACATAAAATAATAAATTTAGATTGATTGTGCCTACTGTTGCAAATATTATGATGATATACAAGTCACACACAAATACACTTAGATAATTTATTCTGTGCAAAATAATTTTCAAAAAAGAGAAACCGTAACATGTACACAAAAACACAAAACGTGCATGATTTGTTTTTTATTCTAAAGGTTTATGTTTTAACGCAATCCATTGAAATCTGTGTCATTAACAATTATCCTTAATCTTTAGATATATTCCATATCAATATTAACCCAAGACACGTCATTACACTTGTGGGGCGGTCGGGTAGCCTAGTGGTTAAAGCGTTCGCTCGTCACGCCGAAGACCCGGGTTCGAATCCCGACATGGGTACAATGTGTGAAGCCCATTTCTGGTGTCCCCCGCCGTGATATTGCTGGAATATTGCTAAAAGCGGCGTAAAACCAAACTCACTCACTCATTACACTGTGTGAAAAACAGCACACAAGAAACGCTTACTCAGCATTATCCTCACTTGCCGCTTCACAGGTGAATTAAGCACCTTTGAGATGTCATAATAAATCATCTAGAAGATTGTTATCACTGCCCGCCTCGCTACCAAACACCCTGCCTCACGTCACTTGTTTGAAAACTATGGATGCAAATGTAATAACTAGTATATGTAGGCCTAACAGATGTCACAAATGGAGCGATGACAGGACCCAGGGAGTGTTGATGTGCTAGCAGCTAGAGGTCATCTATTATGAAACATGTTGAGAGAGCAGTGTTCACGGCAGTCGGACATGGCAGGCACATTCCCTATATCAACACATCAATAACTACACCGAGTCAATATCATTGATCATTGACGAACTGATGGTAGAGTCAGTGATGGCTCTTTTGATGGAATGAATGAATGTTATTTTAAGATAACAATGAGCAATTGACAATAGAGGGAAAGGTTTTAGTGGACAGTTTACAATAGAGCGGAAGGTGTTTAAATGGACAATTAACAATAGAGCGGGAGGTGTTTTAGTGGACAGTTAACACTAGAGCGGAAGGTGTTTAAATGGACAGTTAACAATAGAGCGGAAGGCGTTTTAGTGGACAGTTAACAATAGAGCGGAAGTGTTTTAGTGGACAGTTAACAATAGAGCGGAAAGTGTTTTAGTGGACAGTTGATAATAGAACGGAAGGTGTTTTAGTGGACAGTTAACAATAGAGCGGAAAGTGTTTTAGAGGGCAGTTAACAAAAAAAGGGAGGGTGTTTCAGTTGACAGTGAACAATAGAGAGGAAGTGGTTTTAGTGGACAGTTAATGATAGAGCGGAAGGCATTTTGTGGACTACCTAGTTAACAAAAGAGCGGAAAGTGTTTTAGTGGACAGTTAACAATAGAGCGGAAAGTGTTTTAGTGGACAGTTATAATAGAGCGGAAAGTGTTTTAGTGGACAGTTAACAATAGAGCGGAAGGTGTTTTAGTGGACAGTTAACAATAGAGTTGAAAGTGTTTTAGTGGACAGTTAACAATAGAGCGGAAAGTGTTTTAGTGGACAGTTATAATAGAGCGGAAAGTGTTTAAGTGGACAGTTATAATAGAGCGGAAAGTGTTTAAGTGGACAGTTAACAATAGAGCTGAAGGTGTTTTAGTGGACAGTTAACAATAGAGTGGAAATTGTTTTAGTGGACAGTTAACAAGAGAGCGGAAGGTCTTTTAGTGGACAGTAAACAAGAGAGTGAAAGGCGTTTTAGTGGACAGTTAACAATAGAGTGGAAAGTGTTTTAGTGGACAGTTAACAATAGAGCGGAAGGTCTTTTAGTGGACAGTTAACAAGAGAGTGAAAGGCGTTTGAGTGGACAGTCAACAATAGAGCAGAAGGCGTTTTAGTGGACAGTTAACAAGGGAGTGAAAGGCGTTTTAGTGGGCAGTTAACAATAGAGCGAAGGGTGTTTGAGTGGACAGTTAACAAGGGAGCGAAGGGTGTTTGAGTGGACAGTAAGCACTAGCTCTGAGGGGTTTTAAGTGGGCAGTTAACAATAGAGTGGGACGTGTTGGACCATCTTACACTGCATGCTAATCAAGAGATGGACTTGGTGTTGGAGCAGATATAGATGCCTTGGTCAATCTCAACGTCAGTAACATACGATCTTTTACTTCGATGCGATACGTCTCTGTGTGAAGGACACCTCATTTGGAGTTCGCATCAGGGGAACTTTTCAATAGGCCAATCAGCGTTGAGGTCTCTAAATTCTCAGAACGTGTGAGCGAAGCATTCAAACCCGCGTATCTCCAAAACGAACTAAAGAGATGCTGAAAGTTGAAAGTAAACTTGTCCTTGTTTCATAGACTATATGCTCGTTAGTCTGTCTCACAGCCCCTGAACTATATTATTTCCCCTTCCGACCAGCCCTTTCTGTAATGTAATAAGCAAGTCTAGATTTTCCTCAGGTCCTGAATCTCCAAGCGTTTGTTTCTATCAGTATTATCTACTTTTTTATGTTCTTCTAAACGTATAACAGCTTCATTGTTATGGATACTTAATACATCCCCACGTTTCTGAGCGTCGTGGCATGAATATTTGTGTTCTATGTGGGCTTTCATTTGCACACAATTTCAAAAACGAGGTAGTGAAAACATGAAATCGAAATGTTTCAGAAAGCTGACAGTTAATTGGCTCAAGAACCCACGCAGCCTTCTTCAAGAAAAGTACGGAACCGTGAAGATCCGGGATAGAATAGGTCTTCAGCAACCCATGTTTGCCGTAAAAGGCGACTATGCCCACCCTAATTTTAGGCAACTTACACGGCAACTGTGCCCTCAGCAAGTTCACGTCTTTGTTACTAAGGTACCATCATCTTCCGGAGGCAAGGGAGTTTACTGACTGCAAAAGTCTAGTTTCAACAAGGTCGGAATTTCTGGGTTCGATCGTACCGCCACCAATGGCAATTACGAGTCCCTTCTATGTCCCTCCTATTGACCAATAAGATTCCATCTCTTACATCACTTGCATTTCTTTCAAACAAAATGGCGGCGCCGATTGAGGACGATCTGATCGATAATCGAGATCTAATCTGTAATAAAACGGGCCTTACTTCGCGAAGTACTTCAAATCACGTTTGTACCTTCATTAAAAACGTGAAAAGATCTGTTGACGCTAGGCTGACGGTACACATGCTTTGCAAATCCTGCAATCGATCGAAATCTGTACGGCAGATGTTGATTTCAAAATGCGATTTTGATTGGACTATACATAGACTCGTTATAAGTTTAAGTCCATAATTCCAGCCTAGTTCGGCAAGGGTGGAAACTGGACTTTTGTAATCAGTTAACTCCCTTGCCTCGGGAAGATGTGGTACCATGTGCGCCCCCTCCTTTTCAAATTTCTGGATCCGACACTGAAAACCCTCTTACTTACAATAGAATAACCCTTCAATTTTGTATTGTGAATTGCGTGTCAAAATATGTTAGAATTTCTACCTCAACTTTCCAAGCATATAATGTACCTGTACGGTGAAACTGACACCACACATGTACACACTAGTGGTTAATCTGACACAACACGCCTACCTGGAGTAGGTCATAAATACACAGGCATTATATTACCCATGGCCGCGTGGTTGACAATTTACAGCTTGGTACTGCTTGGCAATGCTCTGATATCTGCCTTTTAAATCTTCAACAGGTCAGGAAGTGGGTGCTATTATTTTTTTATTTTGTTAAAGTAGGTATTCAACAAGGTTAAATGTAAATTAATGAGCATAATTAAGTTAATTCTTTACACCTGGGTAAAGGTCACGCGCCATCACTTCACTTTTCATATACAGTAAACTACGGTTATAACGAACTCAAAGGGGCCACTAATTTTAGTTCGTAATAACCGTAGTTCGTTATAAGCGTATATACAGCATATATACAAGAAATGGCCGGGACTAAAAAATAAGTTCGTTATATCCGTCAGTTCGTTATAAGCGTGTTCGTTATAAACGTAGTTTACTGTACTCCAGAATTTCGTGTGTCCTTTGGAAATATCTACATGGGACATGGATCTTATTGTGATAAATGTCTAGGGCACAGCCGATACATGCAGTACATGGACACTTCTCATGTTTCACGAGATGTTTACGAGTACCGAGTCATGATGTAAAGAGGTGAGTGAGTGAGTTGGGTTTAACGCCGCTTTTAAAAGTATTCCAGTTTTATCACGGTTTGGTCATATGAAAAAAACAGGTGTTATTTAACATCTTTTGAGTTGTATAGATATTGGACTAAATTAATAAATCAAATTTGGGGCGTATCTCTTTATCATAATTAAATGTTTTGAGTAGGGACAAACTACTTTATTGAACTAATAAAGTCTAGACTGGTACAAGCAGCCACAAACACACGCCTATGCACTTCACTAGGTAAGTGCAATAATCGTGAAGGTGACATAAATCCCATTTCACCTCACCTCCTTACAGAGAGCACGGATGTCCCAGTCGTCTAAGGCGCCGCGATTCGCTGTGCAGAGTTGCGTCCCTTGGGCACGCCAGAAACCTAGGATTGTGGGTTCGAATCCCAGTTCGCCCCGATTATGTTTCTAGGTTTGTCAGCACCATACCCGTGCTCGTGGGTTTCACCGAAGTGGTAAACTTCTGAGATCTGCATCACTTCGGGCTTTCCTCCCACATTAAGCTGACATGCCGCGATATAACTGGAATACTGTTAAAAGCGGCGTTAAACCCAACTCACTCACTCTCTCAAACGATGAAACTATTCTTTTCAGTGATTATCACAATGCAATTATAAACTCATTCTGCGCTGCTATTTTCTGTCATACACATAGAGAAATTATGGACTGTCTTTTGTTTTTGCAGGAGGCGCTTGTAAAGGTTACTTGCAAACCGATCTTGAATTTGGCCAGGGGACACTATTAGAGCAGCGCACTTCAGTGAATGCAGCGCATAGTTCTGCTGTATGCTTTGTTTTGTTGCAATTGGGATACGATGACATGCATCAACCATGTCAGAGAGCCTGTCGCCTCTTACGACCTTTTACGACAAGCATGGGTTGCTGAAAACCTATTCTACCCTGGACCTTCACGGGTCCTGCTGTATGCAACAGGTTGGCTCGGTCACTCATGCATGACTGTTTAAGTCAGTCAGCCATGACAAGAAGGCTGTGATTATATCGATTATATCGATCTAATTTTTAGGGCTTTACTATGCCTGGCTTGTCTAACTATGCCTGAGTGGTATCACCGTGACTCAGTGTAATCAGTGCAGTCACTGACCGGTATAATCTGTTTGGGGGAGACTTTCAATGGACATAGGGGTGTTTGAGTTGGAACAACTTGATATCTTAAGATAGACCTACAATACAGAGATTGGTAGAAGTGTATTTATTCAAATACTTAGTTATTGGGATACGATTAATGAAAGTTTTTTTCAATTAACAAATGAACATGAACTGGTATAGTTTGACAATATAGTGAGTGAGTAAGTGAGTTGGGTTTAACGCCGCTTTTAACAGTATTCCAGTTATATCACGGCGTGTCAGCTTAATGTGGGAGGAAAGCCCGAAGTGATGCAGGTCTCAGACGTTTACCACTTCGGTGAAACCCACGAGCACTGGTATGGTTCTGACAAACCTGGAAACATAATCGGGGCGAACTGGGATTCGAACCCAAAATCATAGGTTTCTGGCGTGCCCAAGGGACGCAGCTCTGCACAGCGAATCGCGGCGCCTTAGACGACTGGGCCTGCCGTGCCCCTTGACAATATAGAGATTGATAAAAGATAATAGATTCTTCTGGGATAAGATTAATTACAGTTTTTTTCAATTAAGAACTGTAAGTGAATTAAGTAACTAAATTCGTAGAGTATAGTTGGAGTACTGATGAACACAGCTAAGATTTGGAGTGGAGAGGGGAGTTTTGAATATAGGAGAAGTTTATACGATTGCCAAGGGAATGACAACCGAATCCTGATTTTCGTGACTAGATGTAACATGGAGCACTTCTGTGATGCAGACATGGTATATTCCATGGGATATTTTATTCGTCACCACGTTTGTTTGGACAGATGTACGCCCTTCATGCAGAGATCCGGGGACACTTTATCTTGTCGTAGACTGTATCCACAGACAATGAAGTGTCTGTGTTGAATAACTCTGGCAACATTATACTTGTGGTCATTTGTGCTGCATTGTACCGCATTCGACGTAAAAAGCACCCAGGGCGCTCTCAAAATTAGAAATAGGGGGCTCTTATTAGAATATTATGTTGGTGAAAAAAACAGAGTTGAAAGATAAATATCGTGGTTTATAGTGACAGCCTGAAATGTTTATATACGACAGATATATTTTTCCAGAATTTAATTGCCAATAATTAAGGGTACATATAACACACGAGTGTGTATTATACGCGAATAAATAAGTCTTGTGTACATTGATCAATCGGAGGGGGTGCTAATTGGGATTGTTCACTAGCCAATATATCAGCAAATATCGCCGTGGGCGCTTATTAGAGCGGGGCGCTTATTACGTCGAATACGGTATTTGTTTACAGCCTTTATACTCACGTAGAAGTGCTAAGATAGATAAATACATGATGCAATAAAATATAAATGTCTTTTTGTTTTAATTTTGTGCACCCCTGTTAACAGTATAGTGGGTTGATCAACATGCCTACTATGTCTAACCAGCAACAACGCTCATCCCTGACTGTACCGGGGTTGTCAAATTTCTACAGTTTACCTGTTTTTAAACATCAGATGAAGCAGGTTGATACCAGTATATAAAAATTATTCTGGGGAATAATTCACAGGCTTTGCATTCACAACATTCCTCTTGAATAGTGCAACGCTAAATAGTGCAATGTTGAATAGTGCAATATTGAATAGTACAATGCTGAATAGTGCAATGTTGAATAGTGCAATGTTGAATAGTGCAATGTTGAATAGTACAATGCTGTATAGTGCAATGTTGAATAGTGCAATGCTGAATAGTGCAATGTTGAATAAGTGCAACGCTAAATAGTGCAATGTTGAATGGTGCAATGCTGAATAGTGCCATGTTGAATAGTGCAATGTTGAATAATGCAATGCTGAATAGTGCAATGTTGAATAGTGCAATTCTGAATAGTGCAATGCTGAATACCTTTTTTCTTTAACGCAGCACTCTGTAAATCGAGTCTGGACCAGACAATCCAGTGATTTACATCGTGAGCATCGATCCACGCAATTGGGATACGATGACATGCATCAACCAAGTCAGCTAGCCTGACCACCCGATCCCGTTAGTCGCCTCTTACGACAAGGATTGGTTGCTGTAGACCTATTCTAACCCGGATCTTCACGGGTCGAAACACATGTCATGATGACTTCATATAGCGCTGTTAACAGACATCAGAACTGGTATGAATGTAAGCGATGTGACACCAGTAAGATATCACGATTCATTGCCGACGCCTTGTTGACCCCAATCTCAACAGCACTTTTCATTCAATACAATAATTCACTACAGGTAAGTAAGTGTGGATAATAAAGAGACTATTATACTTTTCTTATATTTGTATATTATCTGATTTGGGGAAATTCTTGTTAGAATTCACGTGTTTGCATTCTGACTCATTTCACTATAACTCTCACCCTATTAACGACATTATTTCCTGATTTTGCTGGATCTCGGTTCCATGTGCTAAAAATGACAACACATAAAATAGATTACGCTCTTTATTTTTCTTGTCACTAACATAAGAATATGTTTATGATTACTCAGTGTTTTAAAACTAACTGAATGTTGACAATTGAGGACACGCACCAACGTGACCCTTCACATCACCTGCTATAAATACTATCTATATCTTTATCACTGCATCTTGGCAATACGTCAAGCTATGTTAAAATAATTTACGTTGGACGATACCCTGAATATCTGTTTCCATGCTCTCTCAAGGTAGATAATTTAATCTGATAATTTATATTCCTATTATAAGTGCAAATGTTCAAATTTGAAAAAATGTTTTCATTGTCAAAATTATTAGATAGATATTTTAATCTGATAATTTATGCTCCTATTTTAAGTGCAAATGTACAAATTTGAATAAAATGTTTTCATTGTCAAAATTATTAGATAGATATTTTAATCTGATAATTTATGCTCCTATTTTAAGTGCAAATGTACAAATTTGAATAAAATGTTTCCATTGTCAAAATTATTACACAAATATTAATGAGCAATATCAACAAAAAGACCACATATGGTTGATTTTAAAAGGGTCTACAATTTCTTTTTAGAATAAGGGGCAGCGGGGTCACTTACAGCACTTAAAACCCCGACTTCAACATGGTACAATATGGTACACTGCTTAAAGTCAATTCTTGGTATCTCCTACTGTCAAACTGCTGGAACATTGCTAAAACGTAGGTTAAACATGCGGACTCTTTTGAAATTGCAATCTATAGACCATATGCAAATAAATTCTATCCTTATTAACGTTGACGCCAATATCAATAAGGGCCGAGTTGCCAGCAGTCCATCCTATCTGAGCTAACCACAGGCTGATGTTGCCAACCGCTGACCACTGCGATTGACCGCAGTGGACATAGGGCTGATAAAGCCAATCCATGTTGTACAATACGTTAACACATGTGGCCCTGTCACACCTTCCCACGACATTGCGGATTAGCCGCGATCTGTGCCTGGAATAGCTGTAGCAGGATTACATGGATCACGTGACATCTGGTCAGCGGATCTCGACGACTCAACAGCCCTCTGTACTTACAGGAACACTACTCTCATCAAACAGCCCTCCGTACTTACAGGAACACTACCCTCCTCAAACAGCGCGAAATACGGGCTTTATTACATACGTGGTTGTTAGGGGACTCGTTGAACTGAACCCTGGAGTGATGTAATACTTGACAGCAACATACTTGAGAGGAACCTACTAATGGATAATGGTTCTGAGCTTTTCTTGAGCATGAAGTAATTGTTAATGGAACTCTACTTAATGGAAGCTTGTACACACAATCTGATCACATCAAGTAGCTATCAGGAAATGACTTGTTAAAGTACATGCACAGGTCAACCAATACAGATGATATAATTCTTCATTCAGGGATTAGGGGTTGTAACCTACTCCAGCAGGTTGAGGAGATTGTGACAGCAGGGTGACATGTCTGTCAGATACTCCAGCAGGGCGGGTGTCTGTAAGCTACACCAGCAGGGTGAAATGTCTGTCAGATACTCCAGCAGGGTGACATGTCTGTAAGATACTCCAGCAGGGTGACATGTCTGTCAGATACTCCAACAGGGTGACATGTCTGTCAGATACTCCAACAGGGCGGGTGACTGTAAGCTACTCCAGCAGGGTGAGGTGTCTGTAACCTACTCCAACAGGGCGGGTGACTGTAAGCTACTCCAGCAGGGTGACATGTCTGTCAGATACTCCAACAGGGTGACATGTCTGTCAGATACTCCCAACAGGGTGACATGTCTGTCATATACTCAAGCAGGGCGGGTGACTGTAAGCTTCTCCAGCAGGGTGAGGTGTCTGTAACCTACTTCAGCAGGGCGGGTGACTGTAAGCTACTCCAGCAGGGTGACATGTCTGTAACCTACTCCAGCAGTGTGAGGTGTCTGTAACCTACTCCAACAGGGAAGATGTCTGTAACCTACTCCAGCAGGGTGGGGTGTCTGTAACCTACTCCGGTAGGGTTAGGTGTGTGTAACTTACTCCAGCAGGGTGAGGTGTCTGTATCCTACTCCAGCAGGGCGAGGTGTCTGTATCCTAATCCAGCAGGGTGGGGTGTCTGTAACCTACTCCAGCAGGGTAGTGTCTGTAACCTACTTCAGCAGTGTGAGGTGTCTGTAACCTACTCCAGCAGGGTGAGGTGTCTGTAACCTACTCAGGCAGGGTGGGGTGTCTGTAACCTACTCCAGCAGGGTGAGGTGTCTGTAACTTACTCCAGCAGGGTGAGGTGTCTGTAACCTACTCCAGCAGGGTGAGGTGTCTGTAACCTACTCCAGCAGGGTGAGATATCTGTAACCTACTCCAGCTGGGTGAGATGTCTGTAACCTACTCCAGCTGGGTGAGATGTCTGTAACCTACTCCAGCAGGGTGAGGGGTCTGTAACCTACTCCAGCAGGGTGAGATATCTGTAACCTACTCCAGCTGGGTGAGATGTCTGTAACCTATTCCAGTAGGGTGAGGTGTCTGTAACCTACTCCAGCAGGGTGAGGTGTCTAACCTGCTCCAGCAGGGCGAGGTGTCTGTACCCTACTCCAGCAGGGTGGGGTGTCTGTAACCTACTCCAGCAGGGTGGGGTGTCTGTAACCTACTCCAGCAGGGTGGGGTGTCTGTAACCTACTCCAGCAGTGTGAGGTGTCTGTAACCTACTCCAGCAGGGTGAGGTGTCTGTAACCTACTCCAGCAGGGTGGGGTGTCTGTAACCTACTCCAGCAGGGTGAGGTGTCTGTAACCTACTCCAGCAGGGTGAGGTGTCTGTAACCTACTCCAGCAGGGTGGGGTGTCTGTAACCTACTCCAGCAGGATGAGGTGTCTGTAACCTACTCCAGTAGGGTGGGGTGTCTGTAACCTACTCCAGCAGGGCGAGGTGTCTGTAACCTACTCCAGCAGGGTGAGGTGTCTGTAACCTACTCCAGCAGGGTGAGGTGTCTGTAACCTACTCCAGCAGGGTGAGGTGTCTGTAACCTACTCCAGTAGGGTGAGGTGTCTGTAACCTACTCCAGCAGTGTGAGGTGTCTGTAACCTACTCCAGCAGGGTGAGGTGTCTGTAACCTACTCCAGCAGGGTGAGGTGTCTGTAACCTACTCCAGCAGGGCGGGTGTCTGTAACCTACTCCAGCAGGGTGAGGTGTCTGTATCCTACTCCAGCAGGGTGAGGTGTCTGTAACCTACTCCAGCAGGGCGGGTGTCTGTAACCTACTCCAGCAGGGTGAGGTGTCTGTAACCTACTCCAGCAGGGTGGGGTGTCTGTAACCTACTCCAGCAGGGTGAGGTGTCTGTAACCTACTCCAGCAGGGTGAGGTGTCTGTAACCTACTCCAGCAGGGTGAGGTGTCTGTAACCTACTCCAGTAGGGTGAGGTGTCTGTAACCTACTCCAGCAGGGTGAGGTGTCTGTAACCTACTCCAGCAGGGCGGGTGTCTGTAACCTACTCCAGCAGGGTGAGGTGTCTGTAACCTACTCCAGCAGGGTGAGATGTCTGTAACCTACTCCAGCAGGGTGACATGTCTGTCACCTACTCCAGCAGTGTGAGGTGTCTGTAACCTACTCCAGCAGGGCGGGTGTCTGTAACCTACTCCAGCAGGGTGAGGTGTCTGTAACCTACTCCAGCAGGGTGGGGTGTCTGTAACCTACTCCAGCAGGGTGAGGTGTCTGTAACCTACTCCAGCAGGGTGAGGTGTCTGTAACCTACTCCAGCAGGGTGAGGTGTCTGTAACCTACTCCAGTAGGGTGAGGTGTCTGTAACCTACTCCAGCAGGGTGAGGTGTCTGTAACCTACTCCAGTAGGGTGAGGTGTCTGTAACCTACTCCAGCAGTGTGAGGTGTCTGTAACCTACTCCAGCAGGGTGAGGTGTCTGTAACCTACTCCAGCAGGGTGAGGTGTCTGTAACCTACTCCAGCAGGGCGGGTGTCTGTAACCTACTCCAGCAGGGTGAGGTGTCTGTAACCTACTCCAGCAGGGTGAGATGTCTGTAACCTACTCCAGCAGGGTGACATGTCTGTCACCTACTCCAGCAGTGTGAGGTGTCTGTAACCTACTCCAGCAGGGAGAGGTTTGTGTAACCTACTCCAGTAGGGTGAGGTGTCTGTCACCTACTCCAGCAGTGTGAGGTGTCTGTAACCTACTCCAACAGGGAAGATGTCTGTAAGCTACTCCAGCAAGGTGGGGTGTCTGTAACCTACTCCGGTAGGGTGAGGTGTCTGTAACCTACTCCAGCAGGGTGAGGTGTCTGTAACCTACTCCAGCAGGGTGGGGTGTCTGTAACCTACTCCAGCAGGGTGAGGTGTCTGTAACCTACTCCAGCAGGGCGAGGTGTCTGTAACCTACTCCAGCAGGGTGGGGTGTCTGTATCCTACTCCAGCAGGGTGAGGTGTCTGTAACCTACTCCAGCAGGGTGAGGTGTCTGTAACCTACTCCAGCAGGGCGAGGTGTCTGTATCCTACTCCAGCAGGATGGGGTGTCTGTAACCTACTCCAGCAGGATGAGGTGTCTGTAACCTATTCCAGTAGGGTGAGGTGTCTGTAACCTACTCCAGCAGGGTGAGGTGTCTGTAACCTACTCCAGCAGGGTGGGGTGTCTGTAACCTACTCCAGCAGTGTGAGGTGTCTGTAACCTACTCCAGCAGGGAGAGGTGTCTGTAACCTACTCCAGCAGGGTGGGGTGTCTGTAACCTACTCCAGCAGGGTGGGGTGTCTGTAACCTACTCAAGCAGGGTGGGGTGTCTGTATCCCACTGCAGCAGGGTGGGATGTCTGTAACCTACCCTACTCGATTTAACAGGGGTGAAGAGTGATGGCCCAAGTTCCCGAAATGACTCACCTGTTTGTTAAACAACACACACTGAAGATTGCTTTCCGCTGTAATACACACAAGTTATTTGTTGTTTACCTTCTTTCTTTTTTTTTGTTGGCCCGTGTTTCCATCCCCCACCCCAGACAGGCAACCTAAACCACACACAGCAGATGCAGGAGTCCCCAATGGTGGAGTGAGTGAGTGAGTGTGTGAGTGAGTGAGTTGGGTTTAACGCCGCTTTTAACAGTATTCCAGTTATATCACGGCGTGTCAGCTTAATGTGGGAGGAAAGCCCGAAGTGATGCAGGTCTCAGATGTTTACCACTTCGGTGAAACCCACGAGCACGGGTATGGTTCTGACAAACCTAGAAACATAATTGGGTCGAACCGGGATTCAAACCTACAATCATAGGTTTCTGGCGTGCCCAAGGGACGCAACTCTGCACAGCGAATCGCAGCGCCTTAGACGACTGGGCCACCCGTGCCCCCCCCAATGGTGGAGACATGGGTGGGATGTTTGGACAGTTTCCACTTGTGCAATGGCCTGTTTCAAACCTTCGATCATCCCACACACACCAGATCCCAGACTGACTATGGTCCTCAATAACAGTAGGAGGTCAGGACGTTTCAGTGTCAGTGTTTTTACTAACCACTCAACCTCACTATTTATTGTCAGATCCCACAAATATAAATGAAAAAATCAGCAACTTTTTTATCCAACCAAGAATAGATGCAAAAAAACAACAAAGATCACAGCACTATGTGCCTGTCACCAGTTTGACTAAGTTCCTGTTTCAGCCATTTGTTTTAAGTCTGCGATTCAAAGGAGACCCAGAACAACTGTATTTCAGAAGCCTTGAGTTTGTGTCTGGCACAGACAAACCATGACTGTTGTTATTTAAGACATATGACAACAGAATGAGCAGCATGTAGACAATCTAAACATGGACCATCAATATAAACAACAAAGTTTATTGTCAACAAAAATAACAATTACAAACTTAACACACGGGTACTTTCACAGTACAGACATAGAAAATGTTTCTCTAAAGCTGGTGCACCTTACATCAGTGAATTTTGTTTATTATCACGGATCTGTCATTTATTGGTTTAAACATTCATAACAGTTCAAACACTTGTGTCTTCTTGGGACTGAGTTCATTCTGAGGATGCAACATTAGGACATGCTCCTCGTGGATCTGGGTACCGGGGGTTCGAGAGCATTTCCTTCTCAAGATGAAGATGCCAGTTTGATTCTCATCATGGTCACAAGGTGTGAGGTCACCGGTGATACACAACATCCGGTACATTTTGTACCATGTGGTACAGCAGGGGAAGTGAAGTGAGGTTTAACGTCACTTTTAACATTATTGCACTTACCTATGTATGCACGTTCATGCATGCATGCATGTGTGTATCTGTCCGTGTCTGCTTGTACTAGTCTGGATTAATTGCAGTTTTATAGTGCTAGCCCACAGAGATACCATGGCACAGTTTAACATGGATACCCCAGTTGGGACTCCGAGCCTACCAGTCCTTGGTTTATCCACTTAATGCTGAGGCACCTAGCGCGTGTGTGCGTACATGCATCCGTCCGTGTCTGCTTGTACTAGTCTGGATTAATTACAGTTTTATAGTGCTAGCCCACAGAGATACCATGGCACAGTTTAACATGGTTACCTCACTTAGGGCTCTGAGCTGACCAATCCATGGTTTATCCACTTAATGCCGAGCACCTAGCGCGTGTGTGCATGCATCCGTCCGTGTCTACTTGTACTAGGAGATACCATGGCACAGTGTAACATGGATACTCCAGTTGGGACTCCAACCCGACCAGTCCTTGGTTTATCCTCTTAATGCCCAGCACCAGGCGTAACAGCTATCTGTTGGAGTGACAGGGCCTGAGATGGAAGCTCTGGGCAGATGTTCTGTCAACAAGACACGGTGGTGGTCTTGTACAGCAGACCTGGTACAGGGCTACATCTACATCCTCAAACACAGAGTCTGTCGTGGATGTTCTTGTGGAAGCATATGCTGTATAGACTTTACATCCATCTCGTACAGCAGACCTGGTACAGGGCTACATCTACATCCTCAAACACAGAGTCTGTCGTGGATGTTCTTGTGGAAGCATATGCTGTATAGACTTTACATCCATCTCGTACAGCAGACCTGGTACAGGGCTACATCTACATCCTCAAACACAGAGTCTGTCGTGGATGTTCTTGTGGAAGCATATGCTGTATAGACTTTACATCCATCTCGTACAGCAGACCTGGTACAGGGCTACATCTACATCCTCAAACACAGAGTCTGTCGTGGATGTTCTTGTGGAAGCATATGCTGTATAGACTTTACATCCATCTCGTACAGCAGACCTGGTACAGGGCTACATCTACATCCTCAAACACAGAGTCTGTCGTGGATGTTCTTGTGGAAGCATATGCTGTATAGACTTTACATCCATCTCGTACAGCAGACCTGGTACAGGGCTACATCTACATCCTCAAACACAGAGTCTGTCGTGGATGTTCTTGTGGAAGCATATGCTGTATAGACTTTACATCCATCTCGTACAGCAGACCTGGTACAGGGCTACATCTACATCCTCAAACACAGAGTCTGTCGTGGATGTTCTTGTGGAAGCATATGCTGTATAGACTTTACATCCATCTCGTACAGCAGACCTGGTACAGGGCTACATCTACATCCTCAAACATGGAGTCTGTCGTGATGCTCTTGATGAAGCATATGCTGTATAGACTTTACATCCATCTCAAGTGCTGCTCGAGAGCCAAGGTCTCCACTTTCAAGTGCTGTATCCTCATTCTCTGTTAATAGCTTCCTGTAAAACAAGCATTAATGGCAAAACAGGATCAGAATCTAAAAGGTAGTATGGCAACAATATACTTTAATTTATTGTGGATTACTCTGTGAGTGTGTGAGTTGCGTTTAACGCAGCTTCTAACAGCATCCCGGGCTAGATCCTGGCATGTCAGATTAATGATGGAGGTCTCAGACTCTGAGTGAGTGAGTGAGTGAGTCGATCAGTGAGTGAGTGAGTGAGTGAGTGAGGTAGCGATTTAGTGAGTGAGGGAGTGAGTGAATCGGTTCAGTAATATATAACAAGAGACAAGGGTGAGAATCATCCAATATCATTCTCTTTTTCAGTTTGTAAGCTGTAATCCCCTGTGTCTTGAATGCAAAAAGTACAGGTAACCAGCTTCAGTGGCAAAGATAAGTGATGTCATTTGATTGAGTGAGTGAGTGAGTATGGTTTTATGATGCTTTTAGCAATATATCAGAGGAGAGGTAGCATGTTATGATTATCATGCATTTTACCAAATCCAAAATATGACTGCTCGCACAGAACTCCAGAAATAGCAAGTCAACAAATATGATGTGAAGTATGACAGTCAATCCCATTAGTTGTCATTACTGATATTTACTGTCTTGCAACAACAACTGTCTTATGAATTCATGGCTTTTTTTACAGTCCAAATCATAAAAGTCATAAAACATTTACTCAATATTGTCGATAATAATTTTAGGAAATTGTGTGTGAACTGATCAGGCAACTCAATCAATTCCCCACTATTTACAGCAACCATGATCAGATCCGATTAGAAAAATGACACACACTTGAGGAGGGTCATAGCTTTTCCATACTATCTCAGATCAGTGAGTAGGCGTACCACGATTGCAGAAGGCAATATTAATTTCTACAATTAATAAATGAAGTTCCCGCCATGTTTATTCCGCTCAGCCACAGATGTTATCAAGATGAGTCAGTGCTACCATGAGGCGAGTGTATGTATGTCCACTGTGGTGCCATCTACACCAGGTGTGACAGTTGCCGTGACGATATCTACTGCCACACATGTACCTCAATCAATACTTGCAAGTGTTACACATCGAGGCCTGTAATCAAAGTCTCACTTACAAATGGCTGTTGACACAAAATCAGTAACATATTGTAACGGTTGGTTCTATTTGTCTGTTTCATGTAGGACAACAATAGAGGATTAAGAATTGCTATTAGTGTGTGAATAATGAAGGTGATGTCTGTTATATCAGAGTATCAGGGATGACATTTAGGTATTACGTGGCTATACTGGTTTTGTATCTTGTTTTACAGATGAGCTTGTCCTAAAAATCTAAAGTTTCAGTAGATGCATGTAAGAGATCAAATGTGCTGGGGCCTTGATTGGTTTGTTTGTTTGTTGTTTAACGCCGCACTCAGCAATATTCCAGCTATATGACGGCGGTCTCTATATAATCGAGTATGGACCAGACAATCCAGTGATTAATGTCATGAGCATCGATCCACGCCATTGGGATCGATGACATGCATCAACCAAGTCAGCGAGCCTGACCACCCGATCCCGTTAGTTGCCTTTTATGACAAGCATAGTCGCCCTTTACAGCAAGCATGGGTTGCTGAAGACCTATTCTACCCCGGAATCTTCACGGGTCGCTGGGGCCTTGAATAATCTCAGGTAACATTTGTGTTCAACAACACCAAGGACCACAGCTCACACCTGGCAAGCTATTTACACGAAAAAGGAGCAAAATTATTTTTCTTCATTTTCTTTAATCAAGATTATGGTTTCAATTTGACATTGTTTGTTTGTTGTTTGACGCCACACTCAGCAATATGACAATAATCAAGTGTGAACAAGATCCACACCGTTGGGGTATGACGACACACAATCAGCATGTGTGTGTGTGCCTGTGTGCGAGTGTTTGTGTGAGTGTGTACATGCATGCTTACATGTGTATTATTATCTTTGAGTGCCCCACAGGGGCCCCTAAATGTCCCAAATGTCCCATCTCTAGATCATTAACAGGTCAGATGCAACTGAGGCCCAAAGCAAGGCCTAGTGGTAAGTACTGTGACATTGATGATACACCAGCCCAGCCAGGCTGCAGCACGGATACCCACATGACCATTGCTGTCATTGTTAAGTGGAACAATCACATCTGCACCAGTCTGCACTGCACTATAACCTGTGAAGATCTGGGTTAAAATAGGTCTTCAGCAACCTTGCTTGTCGTAAAGGCAACAATGTTTGTTGTAAGAGGCGACAAATGGGATTGAGAGGTCAGGCTCACTGACTTGGTTGCTGCATGACGCTGTGTCCCAATTGCGTAGATCGATGCTCATGAAGTCAATCACTGATTGTCTGGTCCAGATTCGATTATTTATATGACTCCATCATATAGGTGGAATATTACTGAGTGTGGCGTTAAACAACAAACAAACACAGCACTAGAGGCTGCTCAATACTTGGTGAGTCAAATCCCAGTGGCTGCCATGAAATCAGTCTGTTGGACCAGGGCTCATCGGGTGGCTGTTGGATACTACAAGGGAGTCTGTCAGTGTTTGGTTTAATTACCTGAGTTGTGATTGTTTCTTGTCAAGCTCCCTCTGCAGGTGGCTGTCGTCAGAGAGTTGCCCCACCTCCCTGTGATGCAGCCACGCCCGGCAGGATTCCTCCTCCCTCCCTGACTGGTGGAGAGCTGTGCAGCAGGTGTACCATGCCCTTGTGTCTCCTGCAACAACACAGTGGATACGGTGGTGGTGACAGTTAGGGTGGGGACAGTAGGGGTGGGGACAGTACCTACAGTACCGGGTGTGTCTGGTGTGGTGTGGGGGTGGGGCCTCCCTCCCTGACTGGTGGAGAGCTGTGCAGCAGGTGTACCATGCCCTTGTGTCTCCTGCAACAACACAGTGGATACGGTGGAGGTGACAGTTGGGCTTGGGATACCGTTTGTGTCTGGTGTGGTGGTGTGTGGTGTGGTGTGGTGTGGTGTGGTGTGGTGTGGTGTGGTGTGGTGTGGTGTGTGTGTCTGGGGGGGTTGGAAGACAATAAAATAATAGGAATTGCACCAAGGTCTGTCAGTGGCTTCTGCACCTGGGTGTGTCTGGTGGGGGGGAAAGAGATAGTGGCTGCTACCTGGGAGAGTCTGTACGGCTATCCTGGAGTAGTGAAGGGCATCTGATGTCTTCCCCTGGTCAGTCAGGAGGCTGGAGAATTTGCAACATGCCTGAACCAGGAGGGATTTCCACCCAGGGCAGGAACTGGTTTCTGAAATAAAACCAACCACATTTCAGGCAGGAGTGCTACAACCACAGACACCCATGAGAAATCTGGGTAATAAATAGGTCCCCAGCTGGAATATTGCTGTGTTAAACAACAAACAAACAACAAACAAACAAACAAACACAATGACCAAGTTACAACACAGAGTTTGTCAGAGATCCAGCATCTATTTCTCAACTAACAGTTAGGGACTATTCATAATATCATTTATAAATGGGAAGCATTAATTTACTATTTTACCTGACACATTGAGACATGTTTGCCAGGGAAAATGAAAAAAATATGAATATTCCACAATATCAAAATGCTCCAGGACTTTCATGATGAGCATACAAAGTCCAACTTGTTGCCTTGGGAACGCACATAAATGTTGGGGAAAGGAATAAACAGGTGTCTAGATGAAATATTTTGTCAAGATTATGAAAAGAGGCCATGCTGATCTTTCACTACAATGTCTTCATAATATTATACAGGTGTGATAAATAGAGATTATTGTACGGGTTTTACTGATTTTACAAAATGAGTGTCAGAATTCTTGTATTTACCAAGAAAGGGTGAGGGTTAAACATGAATTCTTACACTAGTTTCGTAAAATCAGTATGACACACACACAAGTGTAATAATTTCTTTATTATCCATTATTTCTTAATCCTTCAAAGCTCCCCTTTAAAACAATGCACCGATCACAACTGCCGTACTGAAAAACCACAGTTATCGAATGACGTCAACAATCTTCAGCTATGATGTTTTCTAGTGTGATGTCATTCCGACCTTACGTCACAATAAGATTCAAATGACGTCGACAATGCCGTCCGGATGACGCACACATCGGTGTCAGTAAAGTGATGTTTGCGCTCGTGCAGATACAATGTTTATGAACATGGTTGTCTCTAACCCTATGGTAATTACATGTTTTATATAAACTGCGTGGATCGATGCTCATGATGTCAATCACTGGATTGTCTGGTCCAGACTCAATTATTTTACAGACCGCCGTCATATAGCTGGACTATTGCTGAGTGCGGCGTTAAACAAACAAACATGTTTTATATTGTCTAAAAGTAAACATCACACCACGACCAGGATTGAAGAATCACAGAATGACAAACAGAAAAACACTTCCACGCACTGAGGGAGGTCGGGTAGCCTAGCGGTTAAAGCGTTTGCTCGTCACGCCGAAGACCCGGGTTCGATTCCCGACATGGGTACAATGTGTGAAGCCCATTTCTGGTGTCCCCTGCCGTGATATTGCTGGAATATTTCTAAAAGCGGCGTAAAACCATACTCACTCACTCACTCCAACCACTAGGAAACAAGGTCACCTGTATTGTGATGACGTGGCCAATATATTGCCTAGTTGACACTACTCCAATACACTGCAGTTTAATACCTCCTCAGAAATATTTCTTTCTAACGCAATTTCAATACATCCTTGACATAGAATACCTTTGGAGACTTATTAAATGCTCATCTTTGTATGTATGATAAAACATACACCTACTGAGATCTATTCCTTCGAATAAATTCTGTTTTACTGGTACACTATAGAAAGCACACAAGGAGTGTCTCATTCACACTTGAACACACAGCTCGCTCAAGGGTGTAACAGCATTGAAAACTCACTCTAGCGAATCAGATAACACCGATTTTCTATACAACAAATAGCATTTACATCTACCACATGTATGTAAAAGTATGCAGAGTATTCAATTGAGAAAAAGGTTAACTGACTACAAGCTGACTTATTCAAGTCCGTCCCCCTCTGACCTGATTGAGCTGAGTGGGACAGTGTGCAGCCCTTCACAGTGCATTCACTCTACCCAGGCTGAGGATTGGTGAATGATAATAGGCGATGTCTGCAGTGTTGGCGTGTGCGATGTTGCGCCGCTGTCAGTGGCGGTGTGGCTGTAAGAGTCTGCAGTGAGTGGGTGATACAGGTGTAACACAGGTGTAAATCTGGTTTAATCGTTAGCAAATGTATAAAGGAAGTCGGACAATCCCTAGTGCTGAGATCAGTGCAGGACGCACGCAGTCTGTGATGGGCAGGAGTGAGTTGGCGGTACAAAACATCCCAGCGGATTCAGAACATGGAAGTTTTTGGCTGTCAAGGAAGTAACAAGGACTTCTGAATATGAAAGTTTCAAATATGAGTTTATAGAAAGAGCATGAGTGTTTTATGAAATTGATGAAAATATTTTTTGGATGATATCTCTGAGGAACTATTTTTTTGGACACTATAGTTATATTTTATTGTGATTTGCCAAGGAATATCAGTAAAATGTATATTTGACACAGTATTTTAATGATTAATCAAATTTTTTGGAATATCAGTATATTTGGATTATTTTTTGTGATTTATATACATCAACAAATTCAACAGAAAAAGATCTTCTCCGTGGTCTAGTGGTAGAGCGCCTTCCCAGAGAGCGAAGGTAGGGATCGATCCCTGGCAGCATCGCACCAAAAGATGCTAAAAGATGGTACTTGTTGTTACCCTGCCTAGTAATCAGCATTAAGGGGCCAAAACAAGGACTGGTTGGCTCGGGATCGGCACTGTTTATTGAGCAGCACTTGTTACAAGTATATAATAAACAATGTCATTCAAACACTAATTACATCCTGTGAATTGTCACTGCTGGGGTCAAGACAAGAGTTCTACACACTTATGTCATCACTGATCCAGACAGACGCCACCCACGCAACACGGTGTCTTTGTTCTTTGCGACTGTGTCAAAGGCCGACACGATCCATTGCGCATGTATTGTTTTAGTGGAAGTACTAAGCGCTAATTAGGGTGAGGATTCTCCTGTAAACCGGACAGAGGACATCTTCTTTATATATAAGTCCACTGATGCTTGAGAGGAGGGGGGTGTCGCATTTTGGGCTAGGGGCCAGCTATCGCATTCTTTTGGAGACTCATTAATTTCACGATTTACAGTACATGAGCCCTATTAGACACTCTTTCATTCATCAGCGTCAAGTCTGCAGCAACATTCCTCCCTGATGAGGATGAAGGGCTGAATCCAAGCAACCCAAGCATTCGATTACCCATCCCAATTAAAACAACCCTGTTTGCTCGTTTCAGACAGTCACCCACAATGTCCGTAAAAACACCCATTCGTTCACCAAAATAAACCAAAACACTAACAGTTTTTTTTTCTTCACAGAACGGGTTGAGAGCATGTTTGAACAATTATGTAAACCCAAGAGATAGCGATTTGTGGAATACCTGAAGAACTTAGTCCTGATGCAAACAAAAGCCACCCGATTAAAGTGAGCAATCACCTACTTAAACCCACCCACCCACTAAGGGTTCGGCATATACACACATTTTCAAGTAGTACCTGTTTTAATTAAAACCTCCTCATCATTTACCGTTCTCCGGCGTTTGGGGACAGGTTCGGAGGTCGTCGGGATATCAGCTTCCGAAACCTCCGACCATCGTCCACTGCATTCCAGAAGTGCTTCAATGGCCCTGACAGATGAAAGCATGTTTATTTAGAAAAAGGCGTTAAGTCTTGAACGTACAGTCTCTTGGCTTTGTCCTTTCGCTCTCTACTGAAGTAGATGTTTGCCGACATGGCCGTTCTTTACTACTAAATTTACGGTCAAGTTTGCAATTCCCGACCCTCTTACCCTGTATCGAATGATTGGTGCAGAACCATGGACAACACATTTCACGCTAGGTTACCACTAAACAACACCGTGCAGGGAATAGCCTCCGTAATTATTAAATACACCTAGACGCAGAGAAACAAGCATTTCAAAGTTAACACTGAGATTTGACTGTAAACAACAACTGCATGGAATATCAGAGTGGCACAAGCTTGAAGGGCCAAGGCAAGGGACTGCACAGCAGATTAGTCAAATTACACAAACAATGCTTAAAACAACCACAGTGGCTACATTTCTAACAATGTCAGCATTACTGACTAAGGTCTAGACTGCTATCTGCGGTTCTCACATGCCATTCTCTTTGGCAGGTTTGTAGCATTGTTGCAAGTGTGTACAAATAAAAAAAGGTCAATATTACGCTATTTGTAGGAAATCATTGTCTAAATATGACAAAAAATGCAAAGTGCTCCAAGGCAAATTTTCTTTCCAAATATGGAAGTATGGGACACAGTTTTAACCCAGTTTGTAAGAACAGCAAATAGTTTAATCCATGGAATTTGTTGAAATAAGGTTAACAGTCCTGAAATCTGTATTTTTTACCTGTGTAATGAATCTGATGCATTGTCGTGGTCATTCAAGGCAATCAAAGCGTCTGCTTTACACAATGTCAAGGTCATATGATGTTGAACATCTTGCCAGTCATCTTCATTCTGATTGGCCAGAGAGAGGTCACAGGAGGAAGATCTTGGCCTCTTTCTGGAGTTGGTGCTAATGGTTTGTGAGAGATCTTCACTGTCGTCTGGACCAAGGAGACTGCTGATATTGTCTGCTCCAAATGAGGTAGCAGACGGGTTGAGGGTCAGACGGATAGACTCTAGGGCCTTGTCACAGACAATGACACAGTCTTCATAGTGGCCAGCATGGAGGAGGCATTCTACAGTTTCCTTGTAGATTGTTCTGATATGTGGTAGATCTACCACACGGGTAGAAACATCGTCTATCTGAAACAAGATGCATGAGTGAGAGTATATATTTGTACTGCAGTAACTCAGTTTGTTTGTTGTTTTGTGCTGCAGTCAACAATATTCCAACTATGTTACAGTGGCCAGTAAACAATCAAGTCAAACAGACAAACAATTGATTGATGTTGTGAGCAAGGACTTATATGCTCAGGGCATGATAACATACAACCAGGTCACCGAGTCTGACCACCATATCCACTTTAGTCAATTCTCACAAGCAATAGAGTGTCCGGGACCAATCCTAACCCATGTCCCGAGAAGCAATAGAGTGTCTGTGACCCATTCTTGCCCCTGTCCTGACAAGCAATAGAGTGTCTGGGACCTATCCTAACACGTGTCCCAACAAGCAATAGAGTGTCCAGGACCTATCCTAACACGTGTCCTGACAAGCAATAGAGTGTCCAGGACCTATCCTAACACGTGTCCTGACAAGCAATAGAGTGTCTGGGACCTATCCTAACACATGTCCTGACAAGCAATAGAGTGTCTGGGACCTATCCTAACCCGTGTCCCACCAAGCAATAGAGTCTCTGGGACCTATCCTAACCTGTGTCCTGGCAAGCAATAGAGTGTCTGGGACCTATCCTAACACATGTCCTGACAAGCAATAGAGTGTCTAGGACCTATCCTAACACGTGTCCTGACAAGCAATAGAGTGTCTTGGACCTATCCTAACCTGTGTCCTGGCCAGCAATAGAGTGTCTGGGACCTATCCTAACATGTGTCCTGACAAGCAATAGAGTGTCTAGGACCTATCCTAATCCGTGTCCTGACAAGCAATAGAGTGTCTGGGGCCTATCCTAACACGTGTCCTGACAAGCAATAGAGCGTCTGGGACCTACCTAACCTGTGTCCTGGCAAGCAATAGAGTGTCTGGGACCTATCCTAACACGTGTCCTGACAAGCAATAGAGTGTCTGGGACCTATCCTAACACGTGTCCTGACAAGCAATAGAGTGTCTGGGACCTATCCTAACCTGTGTCCTGGCAAGCAATAGAGTGTCTGGGACCTATCCTAACACGTGTCCTGACAAGCAATAGAGTGTCTAGGACCTATCCTAATCCGTGTCCTGACAAGCAATAGAGTGTCTGGGGCCTATCCTAACCCGTGTCCTGACAAGCAATAGAGCATCTGGGACCTACCTAACCTGTGTCCTGACAAGCAATAGAGTGTCTGGGACCTTTCCTAACACGTGTCCTGACAAGGAATAGAGTGTCTGGGACCTATCCTTGCCTGTGTCCCGACAAGCAATGAGTGTCCGGGACCTACCTAACCTGTGTCCTGACAAGCAATAGAGTGTCTCGGACCTACCTAACCTGTGTCCTGACAAGCAATAGAGTGTCTGGGACCTTTCCTAACACGTGTCCTGACAAGCAATAGAGTGTCTGGGACCTATCCTTGCCTGTGTCCCGACAAGCAATAGAGTGTCCGGGACCTACCTAACACGTGTCCTGACAAAGCGATAGAGCGTCTGGGACCTATCCTGACCCGTGTCCTGACAAGCAATAGAGTGTCTAGGACCTATCCTAACCTGTGTCCTGACAAGCAATAGAGTGTCCGGGACCTACCTAACCAGTGTCCTGACAAGCAATAGAGTGTCTAGGACCTATCCTGATCCGTGTCCCGACAAGCAATAGAGTGTCTGGGACCTATCCTGACCCGTGTCCTGACAAGCAATAGAGTGTCCGGGACCTATCCTAACCAGTGTCCTGACAAGCAATAGAGTGTCTAGGACCTATCCTAACCAGTGTCCTGACAAGCAATAGAGCGTCTGGGACCTACCTAACCCGTGTCCTGACAAGCAATAGAGTGTCCGGGACCTATCCTTGCCCGTGTCCTGACAAGCGATAGAGTGTCTGGGACCTATCCTAACACGTGTCCTGACAAGCAATAGAGTGTCTGGGACCTGTCCTTGCCCGTGTCCCGACAAGCAATAGAGTGTCTGGGACCTATCCTAACACATGTCCTGACAAGCAATAGAGTGTCTGGGACCTATCCTAACACGTGTCCTGACAAGCAATAGAGTGTCTGGGACCTATCCTAACACGTGTCCTGACAAGCAATAGAGTGTCTGGGACCTATCCTAACACGTGTCCTGACAAGCAATAGAGTGTCTGGGACCTATCCTAACACGTGTCCTGACAAGCAATAGAGTGTCTGGGACCTGTCCTTGCCCGTGTCCCGACAAGCAATAGAGTGTCTGGGACCTATCCTAACCCGTGTCCTGACAAGCAATAGAGTGTCTGGGACCTATCCTAACACGTGTCCTGGCAAGCAATAGAGTGTCTGGGACCTATCCTAACACGTGTCCTGACAAGCAATAGAGTGTCTAGGACCTATCCTAACCCGTGTCCCGACAAGCAATAGAGTGTCCGGGACCTATCCTGACCCGTGTCCTGACAAGCAATAGAGTGTCCAGGACCTATCCTAACCCGTGTCCTGACAAGCGATAGAGTGTCTGGGACCTATTCTAACCCGTGTCCTGACAAGCAATAGAGTGTCCGGGACCTATCCTTGCCCGTGTCCTAACAAGCAATAGAGTGTCTGGGACCTTTCCTAACACGTGTCCTGACAAGCAATAGAGTGTCCAGGACCTATCCTGACCCGTGTCCTGACAAGAAATAGAGTGTCCGGGACCTATCCTTGTCCGTGTCCTAACAAGCAATAGAGCGTCTGGGACCTATCCTAACCAGTGTCCTGACAAGCAATAGAGAGTCTGGGACCTATCCTAACCCGTGTCCTGACAAGCAATAGAGTGTCTGGGACCTATCCTGGTGCGTGAATGATACCAAACAGCCAGGCCACAACTGAAGGTCAGTCTTCAAGGTCATCAGCTGTACCCTAATCAATATAATTAATGCCCAAGACATTTAACAAAGTCAGGAGCAAAGGGATGCACATAGGAGCACTTATTAATTTTTCTCATCTTTAAATTGAAGCCGTGATTAGGAGATGGGTGATCATTACTTAGTTCCTTTAATCTTTAAGGAAAAGGTCCAGAAGTCGACAGTACGCAATCCAAATTCTTTTAAATCGAATAAGTTTCAATCAGCCAATCAGTTTTTTAAATGTCAATGACATGTCTTCCTTGAGGCATTTTACAAAATAAAAACAGATTTTCTAAAATTGACTGTGATTGAGATGTTGATAGCACATACCTAGATTAAGGGAATAATCCCAAGAGAATTTGTGAGTTTATTTTTTAGGCTTCCTTAATTATTTTCCCAATTGCAGGTCAGATTAATTTTTGTTGTTTTATACACCTGGAACAATACAGTTTTATATGAAATGCTAATTTCTTAAAATCATATCCTGTATTTACTTTCTGAGGAAATACATTTGCTTTTGTTGACAGAGTGCCAACCAAAATCAATCATGTAATGAGATGGCAATATCCAGGGCAACATTTTTGTGACTTCAGTTAATCTCTCTGCTTCTTCGCATTGTATTACAAGACCAAGTCTTTGCCCCCCTCTGATTTTCCCCTAACACTTACAATATTTTGCGTGTGACACAGTGCATGCAAGAACCAAAAGAAACAAACATTTGACAGCTTGTTTCATCTAATCAGAATAACATGTTTAACGATTTATTTACTTTGGATTACAAACAACATGAAATGACAAAATCAATGCACAATTATTTCCCTCATATTTTTTAAATACTGAATTTAAACAGCAACAAAAGAATGTATTTGATTCAAGTTTGTCTGTATGATTTTACACTACAGTAGTGTCCTTTATTTCTAATCCTGGTAAGGAGGGGTGTTCAAGATAATCTGACAGTACTGTTGAAAGCTTTAGCCGACTCCAGCTTTGTGGGGGGTCGTGATTGCATTGCCTCACCACTGATATATCAGGGGAAGGTCGATAGAGATCCTGCTGACTTAGATAACTACAACACGGAGTTCACATGAATGAATGCTTTGCAAACCCATATAAATGACTTGGAGGATTTCATACATATGTATTGTTGTATATGCTGATGGTTAAAAATACGGTAATAGAGATCTTACAAAAGAAAGTTTACCGCTGCTTACAAATAGTGAGTAAGTGAGTGAGTGTTGTTTTATGCAGATGTCACCAATATACCTTGGACCAATCCACCAACGTGGTTGTGATCCATCAACTTTGCCAGACCTCAGCCATTAAGTGGCTGTGATCAGCCTCGTCCAGATCTCCACCATCCAGTGGCTGTGATCAGCCAGGTCCTCCACCACCAAGTGGCTGTGATCAGCCAGGTTCTCCACCACCAAGTGGCTGTGATCAGCCAGGTCCAGGTCTCCACCACCAAGTGGCTGTGATCAGTCAGGTCCAGGTCTCCACCACCAAGTGGCTGTGATCAGCCTGGTCCTCCACCACCAAGTGGCTGTGATCAGCCTGGTCCTCCACCACCAAGTGGCTGTGATCAGCCAGGTCCAGATCTCCACCACCAAGTGGCTGTGATCAGCCAGGTTCTCCACCACCAAGTGGCTGTGATCAGCCAGGTCCAGGTCTCCACCACCAAGTGGCTGTGATCAGCCAGGTCCAGGTCTCCACCACCAAGTGGCTGTGATCAGCCTGGTCCTCCACCACCAAGTGGCTGTGATCAGCCAGGTCTCCACCACCAAGTGGCTGTGATCATCCAGGTCTTCACCACCAAGTGGCTGTGATCATCCAGGTCTCCACCACCAAGTGGCTGTGATCATCCAGGTCTCCACCACCAAGTGGCTGTGATCAGCCAGGTCCAGATCTCCACCACCAAGTGGCTGTGATCATCCAGGTCCTCCACCACCAAGTGGCTGTGATCAGCCAGGTCCAGATCTCCACCACCAAGTGGCTGTGATCATCCAGGTCCTCCACCACCAAGTGGCTGTGATCAGCCAGGTCTCCACCACCAAGTGGCTGTGATCATCCAGGTCCTCCACCACCAAGTGGCTGTGATCAGCCAGGTCTCCACCACCAAGTGGCTGTGATCAGCCAGGTCCTCCACCACCAAGTGGCTGTGATCAGCCAGGTCCTCCACCACCAAGTGGCTGTGATCATCCAGGTCCTCCACCACCAAGTGGCTGTGATCAGCCAGGTCCAGGTCTCCACCACCAAGTGGCTGTGATCATCCAGGTCCTCCACCACCAAGTGGCTGTGATCATCCAGGTCTCCACCACCAAGTGGCTGTGATCAGCCAGGTCTCCACCACCAAGTGGCTGTGATCAGCCTGGTCCAGGTCCTCCACCACCAAGTGGCTGTGATCAGTCAGGTCCAGGTCCTCCACCACCAAGTGGCTGTGATCATCCAGGTCCTCCACCACCAAGTGGCTGTGATCAGCCTGGTCCAGGTCCTCCACCACCAAGTGGCTGTGATCAGTCAGGTCCAGGTCCTCCACCACCAAGTGGCTGTGATCATCCAGGTCCTCCACCACCAAGTGGCTGTGATCAGCCTGGTCCAGGTCCTCCACCACCAAGTGGCTGTGATCAGTCAGGTCCAGGTCCTCCACCACCAAGTGGCTGTGATCAGCCAAGTCAAGATATCCCCACATCCAATACAAAGCTAGGATAAACAACACACTCTCAGTGTTTATTCTGTTAGAAAAACTCTACTAATCTGGAACGTGGTGGGGACTTGCGAGGATTACCAACTTAGCGATAGTTAGATTATCTTGTCTGAGGACCTCGGAGTTCCTGATCTCATTACATTGCCTAAGTGTAGAGGCATGAAGCTGGCTGGGTTTTCAATTAAAGGCCAGCTCTTGGGTCCTGGACACTTCCACTAGTGGGTAAGTGGAAAAGTAGGCATTTGTCCTGGTTGTTAACAGCGTGCATTTCTATTTTCAGTAGCATTATAAACATGAATACATATAACTAAGGATGAATATGCCGAAACTTTATATTGATGTATTATTCTTTACAAAAATACACCAAAACAACTAAACTCTAACAAATCAGTTCTTTCTTTTCTCCTTATATAAGTACACTTCATTATTAAACAAGAAAGATGTGCTATGTGTTCTGACAAGTTGAATCATCACCCTTGTTCTACAACACATATCACAAATATCACATCAAGGCCAGGTTTGCATGGTTTTTGTTCAAAGAGGCAAAATAATGAAAATAGAACATATTGTCAGGGTCAACTGTGTGTAGGTGTTCCCATGTGTGCAGGTGTTCACCTGTGTGTAGGTGTTCACCTGTGTAGGGTGTTCACATGTGTGTTGGTGTTCACCCATGTGTGTAGCTGTTCATCCATGTGTGTAGCTGTTCACCCATGTGGGTAGGTGTTCACCTGTGTGGGGGTGTTCACCTGTGTGTAGCTGTTCATCCATGTGTGTAGCTGTTCACCCATGTGTGTAGGTGTTCACCTGTCCGTGAGTGTTCACCTGTGTGTAGGTGTTTCCATGTGTGTAGGTGTTCACCTGTAGAGGGATGTTCACCTGTGTAGGGTGTTCACATTTGTGTTGGTGTTCATCCATGTGTGTAGCTGTTCATCCATGTGTGTAGGCGTTCACCTGTGTGGGGGTGTTCACCTGTGTAGCTGTTCCTCCATGTGTGTAGCTGTTCCTCCATGTGTGTAGCTGTTCACCCATGTGTGTAGGCGTTCACCTGTGTGTGGGTGTTCACCTGTATAGGTGTTCACATGTGTATATATACATTTTCACCTGTGTGTGGGAGGGTTCACCTGTGCATGTGGGTGTTCACCTGTGCATGTGTGTGTGTTCACCTATGTTCTTACCTGTGCATGTGGGTGTTCACCTGGGCGTGTGCGTGTGTTCACCTATGTTCTTACCTGTGCATGTGGGTGTTCACCTGGGCGTGTGCGTGTGTTCACCTATGTTCTTACCTGTGCATGTGGGTGTTCACCTGGGCGTGTGCGTGTGTTCACCTATGTTCTTACCTGTGCATGATGGTGTTCACCTGTGCGTGTGTTCACCTATGTTCTTACCTGTGCATGTGGGTGTTCACCTGTGCATGTGGGTGTGTTCACCTATGTTCTTACCTGTGTCAGGTGGGAAGCTTCAGACAGAGCAGCCAACAAGTCCAGGTACCTCTGGGAACCGTCTTCATACCTGTGTAGAAAAACAAATGGGCAACACTGTGCTGGGAAGTATGAAACAATAAAGCCTGTGGTGCTGTGGGCCATCACTCTCAGCGGAATACAATGAATACCTCTGAACTGAATAACGGGATAAAGTGCTCCCACCCCTGAGCAGCAGTCATACCAGAGGAGCTGAGACTCTGAGGTGGAACATGTGGACACTCAGCAATATCACAGTAATGGATGGATACCTGGCAGTTCTCCCCTGTCTCAGCCAGGCAATCCAGTGGTTGATACTAATTTGTTTCTTGTTTTGTTTGTTGTTTAATGCCACACAATAATCCAGCTATATGGTGGAGGTCTGTAAATAATCGAGTCTGGGCAGACAATTTAGTGATTGATATCATGAGCATTGATCCACGCAATTGGGATACGATGGCACGTATCAAATAAATCAGTGAGTCTGACCACCCAATCCCGTGTGTCGTGACAAGCATAGGTTGCTGAAGACCAAGTCTAGCCCTGATCTTCACAGGTATGATACTAATGATTATAAGCGAGTGGGTTGTGTTTAACGCAGCTTATAACAGCATCCCATGCCAGGTCATGGCAAGTCAGATTAATATTGGAGGAAAGCCCGAGGTGATGCAGGTCTCAGACATTTACTGAGTGAGTGAGTGAGTGAGTGAGTGAGTGAGTGAGTGAGTGAGTGAGTGAGTGAGTGAGTGAGTGAGTGAGTGAGTGAGTGAGTGAGTGAGTGAGTGGGGTTTAGTGCTACTGTAGTATCAGTATTTCATCACAACCTGTTTGTTTAATGTGAAAAGAAATCCTCAAGTCAAGCTGGACATGATCCCTTTCATGAAACCCATGACAATGGTCATCATGCTGTCAAAGAATCATAATAAGGGTGAACCCTGGATTCAAACCTATGGTCATAGGATGCTGGCACACCAAAGGGAGGCAACACTGTACAAACTGCAACATCTTTAAGACAGGGCCCACACCCCGACATTAAGATGTCACTACCGACTTCCCAGGGCATGCTTACGGGCAGATTTTTTTGTAACCTTGGTAGGCTCAACTTGGATATCACATAGATTTAAAACTCGTACATAAACATATTTCCTGTCCTTAATTAAGTCTTTTGACATGTTGACAGTGTTACAGCATAATCAATTTTCCAAACGAGTCAACATATCAATAAAGTGCACCAGCCCTCATTCCAGAAATAGTCCCACAGACCTTGTGCAACACATTCATGACAGCGAGCACAGGAATGTCATCTGATGGATTCGCAATGATTCAAAGTAAGTGTGACACTGATGGGATCATAGTGACAACTTGGAAAGAATGCTGACATATTTATTACTCATCACTCAACGCTACAGCCCACGATGAATAGAGTGAGTGAGTGAGTGAGAGTGCGTGGGAGTGTTATGGTGTATTAACTTTTGGTTTGGTTGGTTGGTTTGCCGCACTCAGCAATATTCCAGCTATATGGCGGAGGTCTGTAAATAATCGAGTCTGGACCAGACAATCCAGTGATTGACATCATGAGCATCGATCCACGCAATTGGGATACAATGACATGCATCAAATAAATCAGCGAGTCTGACCACCCGATCCTGTTAGTCGCCTCTTATGACAAGCATAGTCGCCTTTTACAGCAAGAATGGGTTGCTGAAGCCCTATTCTACCCCGGATGTTCACGGGATGTACTGCTAGGTATTGGTTGTGGGGTATTGTGACAAACATAGGTTGCTGAAGTCTAGTCCTGATCTTCAGAGGTATGGTTGATACTAACGATTATAAGTGAGTGACCACCCGAACCCTGTTAGTCACCTCTTTAGACAAGCATAGTCGCCTTTTACAGCAAGCATGGGTTGCTGAAGACCTATTCTACCCTGGATCTTCACGAGGTATATTTACTATAATAGGCCCTGAGTTTCTGGTGACTTTTTAAGTGCACGTTGCATGGACCTATTAAACATACAAGTCCTGTTTTCAATCACTGAACGCACACCTTTGGATCTTACTCTTATCATCATGCACAACTCATGCTCCTGCAACCAAAAAACCCAAGGGAGTATCATCCGCTTGGGAACCTCACCATTTAGCACACACTAGTGCCATACCCTCTAACTCGGGGGGGCATCCAATAACACAGAAATGATCTGAAAGGACATCAGCCAATGAAGAACACTTTTGTATTCAGTGTGGGATGATTAAGTGAGTGAGTGAGTGAGTATGTTTTTACGCCGCTTTTAGCAATATTCCAGCAATATCACGGCGAAGGACACCAGAAATGGGCTTCACACATTGTACCCATGTCAGGAATCGAACCCGGGTCTTCGGCGTGATGAGCGAATGCTTTAACCACTAGGCTACCCGATCGCCCCGGGATGATTAAGTAATAAATAGATACAGGTAGTACCCCTCATGCTTTGTAAGGAAAGGACAACATAACGTCATGAATTTGCATTACGTCATTATCATCTGGAGTAATATTATGAGAACATTCAGTTATGATAATGTCAACAATATTTATGCTGGTTAAGGGACTGAGAAGATCTGAAAGCTAAAATTGATAGAATTATCATAAAAATGACTGTCAGAAATGTTAGCAGAAATCTGCGGGCCAGTTTAACTTGATAGCAGCTCGCTTTTCCCTAATGTAGGGCTGTTATGTATTCTATTCTATGTGACGTCATTAGCGTCACGTTTCTTGTTTGTGACGTCATCCTATATTATGTCCCATGTCGATGCTATTTGTAAATCAATGTCCTCCATTGTGAGCATTTTTTCATTATAAGTTTATTTAATAAAGTCCCAAACATGGTTTCATTAAAAATTAATGTCTTTGCACGTCACAATTAATGATATAAAAAAAATCAGTGTTGAATAACAAATTTCTGTACCAGAATTTTCATGTGAAATATGTGAAGTGGGTGTTGGAAAATCCATAATGGATGTTACTGACAGTACATGATCTCATATTAGGTCAGTAACAACGATCCTAAGGGCTAAGTATATACCTGAATATTACAATATCAATCCCAATTTCTTTAAATTCACATTTCTGTTAAACAACTCTAAATACTTACTTTTACAAAATTTATCTACGAGGGGCGTTCAAAAGGTTTGGCAACTTCAATATAAGACCAAGTCGCAGAATATCTTTTGCACTTTTATTAATCAATATAATCTCCCTTCACCTCAATACACTTATTCCATTTGTCCTTCAAGCTATTAATACCACTTTTATAGAAATCTGCAGATTGGCCCTCTAACCACGCCTCTGTGGCAGCCTTTATGTCCTTGTCATCCTGGAAGCATCTTCCACGTAGGGCAGATTTCATCTATGTACATTTATCATGCAATGAGACACAGGAATAATATTATGTTATAGACTCTACTGCTCTGAATGTACACATCATAAATGTACTATAGGCCTTTGGCTTCCTCAGTACGGAAATAAAGAAATCGAATAGGAACAACCATCTTAGTTTATTATTGACGGTAAACGGTCTCATATGGGGTTAGTAGTTCTGCTCTCTGATTGGTCGATCTCACTTTGAGGCATAATAGATTACAGTATCCCATCACTCAGAAATGATTTACCTATCCATACCTGTCCTGTTCTTATTCTGTATATTTTAGTAGCAAATCCTTTTAAGCCCTTAAAACCAAATACTATTAAAACTTGACATACTGTGCGTGCAGGAGACAATAATCTACTGTCTGTGCCAGCTTTTAAAAAGTGAAGTGAGTATGGTTTTACGCCACTTTTAGCAATATTCCAGCAATATCACGGCGGGGGACACCAGAAATGGGCTTCACACATTGTACCCATGTCGGGAATCGAACCCGGGTCTTCGGCATGACGAGCGAACGCTTTAACCACTAGGCTACCCGACCGCCCCTTTTCAAAAGCAGTACTTGCTTCACTGCACAAAGTTGCTAGTCGGAGATTCATACACATCAGCATGTTAGTCATCCAATCCGTATTTATGACAACACTCCATCACTTGAAGCTGGGGAAACAGGTAGACATGTATCTAATGGGACCTCACCAGCCAGTGTAGCTAGTACGGGTATGGACAGATTAGTGTTGGGAATTGGGCTCAACTATCTAGATTGATGATTGGCCTTAAAAAGCAATTGATAATCAATTAATGATTGATCATCAAGAGGAAACGAAAAATCTTACATTAAAAATAATTCTGAGTATCAATTATGTATACTACTCAAAAGAAGTTAAAGAACACGCAATTCTTTCATGGCAAACAGACAGACAGACAGACAGACAGACACATATTTCACATATGTAGCCATGAGGCCAATAGTACAATGATATTTTGTGGTAGGAAAATTTGGTGTTAATTTGTAATGTCATGCCATGACAGATTAACTGTATTATATATGAAAGAATCGGGTGTTCTTTAACTTCTTTTGAGTGGTATAAACAGCTTAATTTCACTTGAAAGATTATCATATTCAGCAACATCCATAGAAACCCTGTCTGTTTTCTAGGAATTCACTAATACTCTAAGGTTCCCCTTCCCTAAAGTGAGCTCAAATCTATGGAAAATAATTCAGGATGATCAGGGAGATTCAGTGACACCAACCAATCCATGGGAGTGTACAGTCAAGTCTCGTTAATCCGACACTCGTTAATCCGACAATCGGCTTTATCCGACACTAATGATGGGAACCGATTAAATCAGTGCTATTTCGACCCGTTAATCCGACAGTCTCGCACTCCGACTCCAACACACCTAATTTGCAACAAATTACCGAAATCACTTATTAATCAGTCTCGTTAATCCGACACAGTGATCAGCCTCCTCCGTGGTTATCTGCCCGCGAGTACACAGTAGCTGCATATTACAATGGCTGCAGAGATAAACTTGCTAAACAATAAACAATTAATGCTTTAAATAAAGAAAAGAGGATTGATCACATTCTTAGATTACCTGAATCTTATTTATATTTATTTTATATTTTTTATTACGTGTTTGAATCCTTATCTATCGTGTAGTTGTCCGATTTTTTATCACGAACGTGGATACTGCTAAAATTAGCAAGAACATTTGAAAAACCTATTGTGATTAGGTAGAGAATTTCTAAGGATAGAATGTTCTGACATTTATGTCATTCTCTATCACACAAAGAAATATACACCTGACACTGTTAGACTCTCATAATCTCATTAAAATCAGATCTTAGTTCTCGCTAGCGCAAAACAAAGATCTGAGGACATCCCATTATGGGTCACGTCGGAATGACCTTTCATCCAACTAATCAGAATGTCGCTTACGAGCTTGGGAAAGTGACAGTCAGAATGTGTTTTCTAATCATGTATCCTTGAAAAGTTTAACACGGGGTATTCTGAACAACAGTTTAGGGCTGTACGACCGATTCGGTCACAATCATCATGTGTCTCTTGCTTTAATGGGATAAACATTTGAAACAGAAAAGACTTTCCTTAGCATGTGGCAAGTACTGCCATACAATATCCGCAATCGATGAGACATTCCTGAATTTTCTTGTGATCAGTTTTCAAATTTTGAATTCATATTTTCCAAAGCGTAGTCCAGAATGGAATGCACCTGTTTGAAACTAGCGCTGTACAGCTCGAGAAAGCTGCTTTCTGATTACTAATGTAGACTTAGTGTTCATCATTTCATTGGTCGGTAAATGGTTACATAATCTATGTCTCTCCTTTCAAAGAATAATTGCTTGTCTCTCCTTTCAGAGAAATAATTGCTTGTCTCTCCTTTCAGAGAAATAACTGTTTGTCTCTCCTTTCAGAGAATGATTGCTTGTTTCTTCTTTCAGAGAATAATTGTTTGTCTCTCCTTTCAAAGAAATAATTGCTTGTCTCTCCTTTCAGAGAATAATTGTTTGTCTCTCCTTTCAGAGAAATAATTGTTTGTCTCTCCTTTCAGAGAATAATTGCTTGTCTCTCCTTTCAGAGAAAAAATTGTTTGTCTCTCCTTTCAGAGAATAATTGTTTGTCTCTCCTTTCAGAGAAATAATTGCTTGTCTCTCCTTTCTGAGAAAAAATTGTTTGTCTCTCCTTTCAGAGAATAATTGCTTGTCTCTCCTTTCAGAGAAATAATTGTTTGTCTCTCCTTTCAGAGAAAAAATTGCTTGTCTCTCCTTTCAGAGAATAATTGTTTGTTTCTCCTTTCAGAGAAATAATTGTTTGTCTCTCCTTTCAGAGAAATAATTGTTTGTCTCTCCTTTCAGAGAAATAACTGTTTGTCTTTCCTTTCAGAGAATAATTGTTTGTCTCTCCTTTCAGAGAAATAATTGTTTGTCTATCCTTTTAGAGAATAATTGTTTGTCTCTCCTTTCAGAGAAAAAATTGTTTGTCTCTCCTTTCAGAGAAATAATTGTTTGTCTCTCCTTTCAGAGAAATAACTGTTTGTCTCTCCTTTCAGAGAATTGCTTGTCTCTCCTTTCAGAGAATAACTGTTTGTCTCTCCTTTCAGAGAAATAATTGTCTCTCCTTTCAGAGAAATAATTGTTTGTCTCTCCTTTCAGAGAAATAACTGTTTGTCTCTCCTTTCAGAGAACAATTGCTTGTCTCTCCTTTCAGAGAATAATTGTTTGTCTCTCCTTTCAGAGAAATTATTGCTTGTCTCTCCTTTCTAGGAGTAACTGTTTGTCTCTCCTTTCAGAGAAATAATTGCTTGTCTCTCCTTTCAGAGAATAATTGCTTGTCTCTCCTTTCAGAGAATAATTGCTTGTTTCTCCTTTCAGAGAATAATTGCTTGTCTCTCCTTTCAGAGAATAATTGTTTGTCTCTCCTTTCAGAGAAATAACTGTTTGTCTCTCCTTTCAGAGAATAATTGCTTGTCTCTCCTTTCAGAGAATAATTGTTTGTCTCTCCTTTCAGAGAAATTATTGCTTGTCTCTCCTTTCTAGGAGTAACTGTTTGTCTCTCCTTTCAGAGAAATAATTGCTTGTCTCTCCTTTCAGAGAATAATTGCTTGTCTCTCCTTTCAGAGAATAATTGTTTGTTTCTCCTTACAGAGAATAAGTGCTTGTCTCTCCTTTCAGAGAAATAATTGCTTGTTTCACCTTTCAGAGAATAATTGCTTGTCTCTCCTTTCAGAGAATAATTGCTTGTCTCTCCTTTCAGAGAAATAACTGTCTCTCCTTTCAGAGAAATAACTGTCTCTCCTTTCAGAGAAATAACTGTCTCTCCTTTCAGAGAAATAACTGTTTGTCTCTCCTTTCAGAGAATAATTGCTTGTCTCTCCTTTCAGAGAATAATTGTTTGTCTCTCCTTTCAGAGAAATAATTGCTTGTTTCACCTTTCAGAGAATAATTGCTTGTCTCTCCTTTCAGAGAATAATTGCTTGTCTCTCCTTTCAGAGAAATAACTGTCTCTCCTTTCAGAGAAATAACTGTCTCTCCTTTCAGAGAAATAACTGTCTCTCCTTTCAGAGAAATAACTGTTTGTCTCTCCTTTCAGAGAATAATTGCTTGTCTCTCCTTTCAGAGAATAATTGTTTGTCTCTCCTTTCTGAGAAATAATTGTTTGTCTCTCCTTTCAGAGAAATAACTGTATGTCTCTCCTTTCAGAGAAATAATTGCTTGTTTCTCTTTTCAGAGAAATAATTGCTTGTTTGTCTCTCCTTTCAGAGAATAATTGCTTGTCTCTCCTTTCAGAGAAATGATTGCTTGTTTCTCCCATCAGGGAAATAATTGCTTGTTTCTCCTTTCAGAGAAATAATTGCTTGTCTTGAAGCACTGACTGACAATAACAATCTGCCACAAGCAAAACATCCCTGGCCCACCAGAATATTAAATGTTTTTCCCTGACAGTCAGACGTGTTACTTGATACCCAATGATTGATCTACACATATAAGTAGCTCATGTTCTCTGTACTTCATCAGCATGGTAAACATGGTAAACTGGTAAGATATCAAATAACTCACCAATACATCAGGGCGCCACATATTTAGAGCCACCAAGTATTTAGTCACAAGTTATCATTCACATCGGGTATTGACAGTTTTCTTTAGGTTTTCAATATATTTTTATTCCCTTGGGTCCAGTATATTGGGTATTTTTACACCAGTGAGAAGATCTTTTTTTAAATGTTGTTTCACTGGTGACTTTGAATTTGTATCTGTTGGAGTATTGATGCAAGTGTTTAACATGTAGCTAACAAGACTGCTCTGAGAGCACAACATCCCCCGCATGAAATTTTAACGAGTTTATATTTTCTTTGTATTTTATGAAATAACAACAGTAGATAGCACTGCATTTGTAACAAATTGTGCAGAACATTTTGTTGGGAGTAATCCAGTCTGAATGCTAATGCCATAAGGATGTAGCTCACCCACAAAAGCCTTCTACAAGGAAACTAACTATAGTTATAGTTATAGTTAGATATTGTGATATTCTCTGGAGACTGGAGGAGGAGTAGATTTCATGAAGCTCCGTAAAACAGGGGCAGTAACTCTGTCAAAATTTGTCGAAATGAAACGGGACTGCGATATGCGTATCATCAACATGTCGACATCATGTGTGTAGAGCATCAGGGATATTCTCTAAAAGCTGGAGGAGGAGTTGATTTCACAAGCTTAGTACCCTCTCTCACAATTAGGCAAATGAAGCTCCGTAAAACAGGGGCAGTTACTCTGTCAAAATAAGTCGAAATGAAACGGGACTGCGATATGACAGTCAGACGGAGGGACTGCGCCACGACATAATCCCCCTTCGGCCATTCTGGCCCGGCGGGGGATAAAAACTGTCAACACAGATACACATGTCCATGTTACAATAAGCGAGAAGTACTGCGTTTTAAATGCATTATTCACTGGAGCAGAGTTTGTGTATGTGTGATGCCTGCACACAAAGATCTGTGAAGCTGGGTTGTTTGTTGTTTAACGCCGCACTCAGCAATATTCCAGCTATATGACGGCAGTCTGTAAATTATCGAGTCTGGACCAGACAATTCAGTGATTTACATCATGAGCATTGATCCACGCAATTGGGATCGACGACATGAATTAACCAAGTCAGCGAGTCTGACCACCCGATCCCATTAGTCACCTCTTACGACAAGCATAGTGGCCTTTTACGTCAAACAGGGGTTGCTGAAGACCTGTTCTACCTCGGATGTGAAGAAATACATCTACTCAAGTGGTGGTGATGGTGGTAAAATGAGGTCCAAGATTATTGCACTTATATGGCAACGCACATGCACTTGTGTGTGCGTGTGGCTGCTTGTACTAGTCCGGACTGATTCCGATTCATAGTATTAGCCCACTGCGATATAATGCAGACAAGTACCATCTTTTCACTTCTTTTGGTATGATACGGACGGGTCTCGAACCCCACGCCTTCCACTCTTTGGGCGGACACTGTACTCAAGTGTAAATGGATACATTTGGTAATTTAAGTTAGTGTTGAATAATATCTATTTTGTAAAATAATTGTTCATGCATATGTTTATGCAAGCAACAGTTATTGGATAATGGTGATTTATTTTGCATATTTTAGGCAAATATGCAGTTTATCTTCACACAACATTATATTAATCAACCAGAACAAATTTGCTTTTTAAGCTAGCTAGAATAATCACATATCGTTTCATGGTCAGTGTTTTTGACATATGGTCCATCTATGTGTCATCGTACCCTGGCAAGATAATTTATATTATTTTTAAGCTTGAACTGCCAATAAATCCTGTCATAGTTTTGACAGCCATAACATACAAACACCTGTCACCGACATTGTCATATATTGGTCACTGGAAGCCAGGGCCTAGATATGTCACCAGAATAGTGTCATAGTGTTCACTTGGGCATAAGTATTTTATAGGGCTGGGACGGGTAACTCAGGTACTTGGGTCGGGTGGGTACTGAGTAGGACCCGGGTACCCACAGGACTACACGGACCCATGTTTAGCCACTTGAAATATTGTTTAGTGACAAAATTATCTAGAACTCTATGTTTAAACTACAAGTCACTAATTTTTCGCAGTTCTTTCTGACTACTACGCTCATTCCTTCTGACCTTTTTATGTCTGAATAAAGATAAAACTTCAGTCAACTTCAGTGTATGCATGACCAGATCGTTTTATACGTGTATCTAAACACATTTTGCCAGGGCTACAGTCAAACATTTCCCAACCGGACAGTTTGTACCTATCTATTGAGACCTACAGCAGGTATACGTGTAGGGTCGGGTAATAGGGGGATGGGTACCCGGGTAGTAAATTTAGACTTGTCCCAGCCCTAGTATATTATCGACCCGTGAAGGTCCGGGGTAGTAAGGTCTTCAGCAACCTATGCTTGTCGTAAAAGGCGACTATGCTTGTCGTAAAAGGCAACTATGCTTGTCGTAAAAGGCGACTAACGGGATCGGGTGGTCAGACTCGCTGACTTGGTTGATACATGTCATCGATCCCAATTGGATGGATTGATGTTCATGATGTCAATCACTGGATTGTCTGGTCCAGACTCGATCATTTACAGAGCTGTCATACAGCTGGAATATTGCTGAGTGCGGTGTAAAACAGCCAAACAACCAAACAACCTAGTATTTTATCAAATAAGCTATGATATTATCATTAAATATTCCTGAGTATGCTGACCCTCACCTAACCTAAAGCCATCTGTGTGCTTCTAGTATGCTGCCAGTCATAAATTACTGTCCAACATAAAACAAAAAACATGTTTTCATATTCACCGGCTTGAATATACATGTATAACATTCCACCATGGAAACATATTGTGTCACTGAAAAGTATTGCATTGCTTTTGTCACATGGACACTTGAAGGACGGAAGTAACTCTACCTCCAGTACTTTTCCATCTCCTAATTAGCCCTCTGCTTTTGCCATCAAGCTCTCAACACAAACACTGGAACAACGAATCGTTGTATTCTCATCTGAAAAGATTCTCAGACCAAATAAACAGAGAACCTCACCCCGAGGTCTATGGATATTGAGAGTTGATATATTTGATGTCAAAAGATATGAGAATATTCATTATACAAACTCATTCTTCTAACTTGTACAGCTAACCAGCTTCAGTGGCAGAGAGTTTAGATGTGACATCTGACTGCCATGTGACATCTGACTGCCATGTGATATCTGACTGGCATGTGACAACTGACTGCCATGTTACATGACAGTCATGTGACATCTGACTGCCATGTGACATCTGACTGCCATGTGATATCTGACTGGCATGTGATATCTGACTGCCATGTGATATCGGACTGCAATGTGACATCTGACTGCCACATGACAACTGACTGCAATGTGACATCTGACTGCCGTATGACATCTGACTGCAATGCGACATCTGACTGCAATGTGACATCTGACTGCCATGTGACATCTGACTGCCATGTGACATCTGACTGCCATGTGACAACAGACTGCCATGTGACATCAGACTGTCACGTGACAACCGACTGCCATGTGACATCTGACTGCCATGTGACAGTTGACTGCCATTTGACATCTGACTGCCATGTGACATCTGACTGCAATGTGACATCTGACTGTCATGTGACATCTGACTGCCACGTGACAACAGACTGCAATGTGACATCTGACAGTCATGTGACATCTGTCTGCCATGTGACATCAGACTTCCATGTGACATCTTACTGCCACGTGACAACTGACTGTCATGTGACATCTGACTACTATGTGACATCAGACTGTCACATGACAACTGACTGCCATGTGCTGACTGCCATGAGGCAACTGACTGCAATGTGACATCTGACTGCCGTGTGAATCTGACTGTCATGTGACATCTGACTGCCATGTGACATCTGACAGTCATGTGACATCTGACTGCCATGTGACATCAGAATGTTACATGACAACTGACTGCCATGTGACATCTGACAGCCATGTGAAAACCGACTGTCATTTTACATCTAACTGTCATGTGACAACAGGCTGCCTTGTGACATCAGACTGCCACGTGACAACCGACTGCCATGTGACATCTGACTGCCATGTGACAGTTGACTGCCATTTGACATCTGACTGCCATGTTACATCTGACAGTCATGTGACATCTGACTGCCATGTGACATCTGACTGCCATGTGACAACTGACTGTCATGTGAAATCTGACTGCCACGTGACAACAGACTGCAATGTGACATCTGACAGTCATGTGACATCTGACTGCCATGTGACATCAGACTTCCATGTGACATCTTACTGCCACGTGACAACTGACTGTCATGTGACATCTGACTACTATGTGACATTAGACTGTCACATGACAACTGACTGCCATGTGCTGACTGCCATGAGGCAACTGACTGCAATGTGACATCTGACTTCCGTGTGAATATGAATGTCATGTGACATCTGACTGCCATGTGACATCTGACAGTCATGTGACATCTGACTGCCATGTGACATCAGAATGTTACATGACAACTGACTGCCATGTGACATCTGACAGCCATGTGAAAACTGACTGTCATTTTACATCTGACTGCCATGTGACAACAGGCTGCCATGTGACATCAGACTGCCACGTGACAACTGACTGCCATGTGACATCTGACTGCCATTTGACATCTGACTGCCATGTTACATCTGACAGTCATGTGACATCTGACTGCCATGTGACATCAGACTTCCATGTGACATCTTACTGCCACGTGACAATTGACTGTCATGTGACATCTGACTACTATGTGACATCAGACTGTCACATGACAACTGACTGCCATGTGCTGACTGCCATGTGGCAACTGACTGCAATGTGACATCTGACTGCCGTATGACATCTGACTGCCATGTAACATCTGACTGCCATATGACATCTGACTGCCATGTGAATCTGACTGTCATGTGACATCTGACTGCCATGTGAAATCAGAATGTTACATGACAACTGACTGCCATGTGACATCTGACAGCCATGTGAAAACTGACTGTCATTTTACATCTGACTGTCATGTGACAACAGGCTGCCATGTGACATCTGACAGTCATGTGACAACTGACTGCCATGTGACAACTGACTGCCATGTTACATGACAGTCATGTGACATCTGACTGCCATGTGACATCAGACTGTCACATGACAACTGGCTGCCATGTTACATCTGACAGCCACTTGACAACTGACTGCCATGTGACATCTGACTGCCATTTGACATCTGACAGTCATGTGACATCTGGCTGCCATGTGACATTAGACTGCCAAGTGACATCTGACTGCCAAATGACAACTGAATGTCATGTGACATCTGACTGCCATGTGACATCTGACTACTATGTGACATCAGACTGTCACATGACAACTGACTGCCATGTGCTGACTGCAATGTGACATCTGACTGCCGTATGACATCTGACTGCCATGTAACATCTGACTGCCATGTGACATCTGACTGTCATGTGACATTTGACTGCCATGCCACATCTGACAGTCATGTGACATCTGACTGCCATGTGACATCTGACTGCCATGCGACAACTGACTGTCATTTGACAACAGACTGCCTTGTGACAACTGACTGCCATGTGACAACAGACTGCCATGTGACAACTGACTGCCATGTGACAACAGACTGCCATGTGACAACTGATTGCCATGTGACAACTGACTGCCATGTGACATCTGACTGCCATGTGACAACTGATTGCCATGTGACAACTGACTGCCATGTGACAACAGACTGCCATGTGACAACTGACTGCCATGTGACATCTGACTGTCATGTGACAACAGACTGCCATGTGACATCTGACTGCCATGTGACAACAGACTGCCATGTGACATCTGACTGCCATGTGGCAACTGATTGCCATGTGACAACAGACTGCCATGTGATATCTGACTGCCATGTGACAACTGATTGCCATGTGACAACAGACTGCCATGTGACATCTGACTGCCATGTGACAACTGACTGCCATGTGACAACTGACTGCCATGTGACAACTGACTGCCATGTGACATCTGAGTACCATGTGACAACTGACTGCAATGTGACATCTGACTGCCATGTGACAACTGACTGCCATGTGACATCTGAGTACCATGTGACAACTGACTGCAATGTGACATCTGACATCTGACTGCCATGTGACAACAGACTGCCATGTGACAACTGACTGCAATGTGACATCTGACTGCCATGTGACAACTGATTGCCATGTGACAACTGACTGCCATGTGACAACAGACTGCCATGTGACAACTGACTGCCATGTGACATCTGACTGTCATGTGACAACAGACTGCCATGTGACATCTGACTGCCATGTGACAACAGACTGCCATGTGACATCTGACTGCCATGTGACAACTGACTGCAATGTGACATCTGACTGCCATGTGACAACTGATTGCCATGTGACAACAGACTGCCATGTGACATCTGACTGCCATGTGACAACTGACTGCCATGTGACAACTGACTGCCATGTGACAACTGACTGCCATGTGACAACTGACTGCCATGTGACATCTGACATCTGACTGTCATGTGACATCTGACTGACCAACACCCCTCCACATGACACATAGTACTCCACAAATCAGCAATGGTTCCCTTGATGTGATCAAGACATCAAGACATCAGGCTGTATTTTATTTCATGTGTGACCTTGAGCACAATGGATACTTAAATTAGTTCAGCAGGTGACCTACATCGACTCGATCATGTCGGGGCCTGCACAGGTTAAAATACCTGGCTGCTTGTGAGGGTTATAGCGCACCTTGTTAAATTGCAGGTCGATTATACAGGTGAGACAGGTAGATTACAGGTACACAAACGGTTGAGACGGAGCAGAACAGCCTAGATGGACCATAAAGAGCACAAACAAATTAAATACTATAAAATTCATTGCTCTTCAGTGGTTCCCCGAGTGCATGGTACAAGTTTACTCATATTACCATATCATCATCATTGACAGGCTGAAGTCAGGTGTATTTGACAGGTCATTGCATCTGGGACAGGGTTGATGGCGGACATATTATGGTATGGCTACCATGTAACATAGGCCCACCTTTACAAATAAATGACAAAAATCAAGTAAAATGAAAAGTTTGTGAAAGAAAGTAACATCCACACTGTGATTGTTAATTCGTGGATTGGATTGGATTGGATTGGATTGGAGTGGAGTGGAGTGTGGGTAGTGTAGTGTAGTGTAGTGTAGTGTAGTGTAGTGGTGTAGTGTAGTGTAGTGTAGTGTAGTGTAGTGTAGTGTAGTGTAGTGTAGTGTAGTGTAGTGTAGTGTAGTGTAGTGTAGTGTAGTGTAGTGTAGTGTAGTGTAGTGATAGTGTAGTGTAGTGTAGTGTAGTGTAGTGTAGTGTAGTGTAGTGTAGTGTAGTGTAGTGTAGTGTAGTGTAGTGTAGTGTAGTGAAGTGTAGTGTAGTGTAGTGTAGTGTAGTGTAGTGGAGTGGAGTGGAGTGGAGTGGAGTGGAGTGGAGTGGCACGGAGCGGAGTTGAGTGGAGCAGAGCTGAGTGGAGTGAGTGTTGGTGTGATTGCAAACTTTTTAACCACCAGGGCAACCCACCACCCTGTGCCAGCCAGTTCCAGGGTGCTGATGAGTGTACTGTCTGAGTTTTAGGAGTGCTCATTTAAACCAGCTGTCATGCAAGTGTCGACCAACATGTGGATGGGCAATCAGGCCCCCATTTCACCAAACAACCATAAAACTACGACCATTGTAACGCCTTAACTTTAACATAGACATACGACAGGTATAGTGGTGCTATCGCTTCATGAAACAGGGACCATAACTTTTGCTGAATTGCATTGACTGTTGCTCATGTTGCTAGTCATTGGCTGAGTCAGCTTTAGACTTTGCTGTTTCCAATCTGTCATAGCTGGAATATTGCTGACTGTAGAATATAGCAACATGCACTTACTGATTCTAAACTGGTTTGATCCTGGGAATAAGGGTTTCTGGTAGTTCCCCCTCTCCAACAATCTTCAATTTATACGACTCCTATGACAAGAGAGCTGGTGGCCTATTCCCTGGACTACCATGAAGACTTGCTCAGAGGCAAATATTCAGATCCAAGTCTGCAGCAAGTGTCAAGAAAAATTCCCAAATTAGAATAAAACCTTTCCCAATTCATGCTGTTCCAGTTCTAACTGATGTTATGTTGTATTTCACTGACAACAGGACCATATTGAGGAAGAGGTTTTTATGCTAAGTTCACATTATTGCATTGAATGCTTAAAAACCTCAGAATTTAGGTTGGTTGGTTTGTTGTTTAACGCTAGACTCAGCACTATTACAGCTATATGACGGCGGTATGTAAATAATCGAGTCTGGAACAGACAATCCAGTGATTAATATCATGAGCATCGATCCACGCAATTGGGATCGATGACATGCATCAACCAAGTCAGCGAGTCTGACCACCCGATCCCGTAAGTCGCCTTTTACGACAAGCATAGTCGCCTTTTACGGCAAGCATGGGTTGCTGAAGACCTATTCTACCCCGGATCTTCACGGGTCTCTGAATTTAGGAAAGCGGCATCTTGTTCAAAATTGGGATTTTTAAAAATTTTTTTATAAAGTTCTGAATTTTGGAAAGTAAAAACGTTATTAAAAAAATCCCAATTTTGAACAAGATACCGATTTCCCCCAATTGGCCCGCCAAGGGCACTACATTTACAATCCTAGATAAAAACCCTGACATGATATTCAGCTTGTCAAAACCCAGAGCTAGGACTCATCTAATTCAATGGGGGTGGACTGATAATAAATTTCAGAAACTGTTTGATGTATTGTGGAGATGATGACTAACTTTCTCTTGTGAAAAACAACAACAAGCAACAAAGCAAACAAACTTTCTCCCATCACAAACAAGAGCAGCATGAAACAAACCTATGAACAATCAAGACGTACACTCCATGGAGTCATCTCCTTGTCTGAAACCCAGTGAACCAAGACAAGTGCTTCTGTTCTCATTTCTCACAGAGCAGCAGGCTGTGGAAATCAAGCAGCCACATCACATTATACAGATTTCTCTGCTCTATTTCAACTTTATTCATACCTGTCAGTCAATGTATTTATAGTATAAACTACTTTGTTGTAAGTGTCTTATATATTTCAGTTCAGCCCCACTTGTCCATCGTACAAACATACAGGCAGGTAAACAGGTAAACACAGAACGAGGATGAAACTGGAATTTCAGGATTTATTATTTACCATAAATGCTTGAATATTAATTCAGGATAAATTATTTCAGGAGGACACGAGATGAAGCGGTTATTTGAGGCAATCATTGTTTTGTTCTGAAAGGCATCATTTTGTTTTAATATTTTTTTCAAAAGTCTTTTCTTGATGTGTCATAAGTAAACAGATCAAAACTTCAATTTTGGGATTAAAAACTTAATTTTGTTCATCCATATCGACTATTTCTTTCAAAGTGACAGCTGACCAGACATTATTAAAGGCAGATGTTTATGTATGGATTTACGGTATTAAGAGGTTGGGTTTTTGCACTCCGTCTCACAGAGAAAACACTGGAACAGATTGGCTGCAGATTACAGGTAGGAAGGTTTGATTAAAAATTAATTGACACTGAAAATAATATAGATGAGTATTTCATCAAAAGTGTTTCATCACCTTTAGTCATAGTTTGCTGCCTACTATATCATTACTCCCCATCCGGACCAACTTCGGCCCGGAACCCCCTCTGGGAGACAAACATGGAGACCTGGAGACCTACTCCGGCCCGTAATCCCCTCTGGAAGACAAACATGGAGACCTGGAGACCTACTCTGGCCCGGAATCCCCTCTGGGAGACAAACATGGAGACCTGGAGACCTACTCCGGCCCGTAATCCCCTCTGGAAGACAAACATGGAGACCTGGAGACCTACTCTGGCCCGGAATCCCCTCTGGGAGACAAACATGGAGACCTGGAGACCTACTCTGGCCCGGAATCCCCTCTTGGAGACAAACATGGAGACCTGGAGACCTACTCCAGCCCGGAATCCCCTCTGGGAGACAAACATGGAGACCTGGAGACCTACTCTGGCCCGGAATCCCCTCTGGGAGACAAACATGGAGACCTGGAGACCTTCTCCGGCCCGGAATCCCCTCTTGGAAACAAACATGGAGACCTGGAGACCTACTCTGGCCCAGAACCCCCTCTGGGAGACAAACATGGAGACCTAGAGACCTACTCCGGCCCGTAATCCCTTCTGGGAGACAAACATGGAGACCTAGAGACCTACTCCGGCCCGTAATCCCCTCTGGAAGACAAACATGGAGACCTGGAGACCTACTCTGGCCTGGAATCCCCTCTTGGAGACAAACATGGAGACCTGGAGACCTACTCCAGCCCGGAATCCCCTCTGGGAGACAAACATGGAGACCTGGAGACCTACTCTGGCCCGGAATCCCCTCTGGGAGACAAACATGGAGACCTGGAGACCTACTCTGGCCTGGAATCCCCTCTTGGAGACAAACATGGAGACCTGGAGACCTACTCTGGCCCAGAATCCCCTCTGGGAGACAAACATGGAGACCTGGAGACCTACTCTGGCCCGGCATCCCCTCTGGGAGACAAACATGGAGACCTGGAGACCTACTCCGGCCCGGAATCCCCTCTGGGAGACAAACATGGAGACCTGGAGACCTACTCTGGCCCGGAATCCCCTCTGGGAGACAAACATGGAGACCTGGAGACCTACTCTGGCCCGGAATCCCCTCTTGGAGACAAACATGGAGACCTGGAGACCTACTCTGGCCTGGAATCCCCTCTGGGAGACAAACATGGAGACCTGGAGACCTACTCTGGCCTGGAATCCCCTCTTGGAGACAAACATGGAGACCTGGAGACCTACTCCGGCCCGGAATCCCCTCTGGGAGACAAAAATGGAGACCTACTCCGGCCTGGAATCCCCTCTGGGAGACAAACATGGAGACCTGGAGACCTACTCTGGCCTGGAATCCCCTCTGGGAGACAAACATGGAGACCTGGAGACCTACTCTGGCCCGGAATCCCCTCTGGGAGACAAACATGGAGACCTGGAGACCTACTCTGGCCCGGAATCCCCTCTGGGAGACAAACATGGAGACCTGGAGACCTACTCTGGCCCGGAATCCCCTCTGGGAGACAAACATGGAGACCTGGAGACCTACTCTGGCCCGGAATCCCCTCTTGGAGACAAACATGGAGACCTGGAGACCTACTCTGGCCCGGAATCCCCTCTTGGAGACAAACATGGAGACCTGGAGACCTACTCTGGCCCAGAATCCCCTCTGGGAGACAAACATGGAGACCTGGAGACCTACTCTGGCCCAGAATCCCCTCTGGGAGACAAACATGGAGACCTGGAGACCTATTCCGGCCTGGAATCCCCTCTGGGAGACAAACATGGAGACCTGGAGACCTACTCTGGCCTGGAATCCCCTTGAGATCTAAATCAGATCCTGATTAAACCAACTCCAATAACACTCCTTGAAATCATCTTTGTGTAGATTCACTATTACAGGTACATAAACACAATATTCCTTTCAAATGACAAGGGTTGTCAGAGCCTATATTTCCCTTTACATATCTAAGCTTAAACATAACAACTGATGCACGTCAAAGTTTGAACAGTATAAGTACAAAACGTCCACCCCCTCCAGAACATCAAAACTAGAATCTACACAGAACAAGTGCAAAAGTGAGCGTGGCTCACTAATACCCCCGACCCGCCTAGTGTGTCAGTAGTTTCAAATTAAATAGCTAGGATAGGGTTAGGGTTTGAAAAATTCATAAAAAAATGGAAAATTAATAAAAACAATATTTTTCTTTGGATTGCACCCCTCCGTATGACACAGATTATATGTACTAAGTTTGAGATGAATCCACTGAATAGTTTAAGAGAAATCGCACGGACAAAGTTTTCAGAAGGACGATAGGGTTTGAAAAATTCATAAAAAAATGGAAAATTAATAAAAACAATTTTTTTCTTTTGACTGCACCCCTCCATATGACACAGATTATATGTACTAAGTTTGAGATGAATCCCCTGAATAGTTTAAGAGAAATCACACGGACAAAGTTATTGGATGGACGGACGGACGGAACTTTGGTATAACTATATACCCCCGACATTTTGTCGGGGGTATAATTAATTAAACCCAGATACAAGTCATCCCCCAAGACTGCCCAGAAAACAAACAAAGTCAGGTACAAGGCATGGCCAGACTCGGGGCAAAAGAATGAAGGTCAATACTCAATAGAAACTTCTACAGTCTTTTATCCACAGACTGACCAGGGTCTGAAAGCACCCTCCCTTCACCCATATCACCCGGGTCGGTGGGTGAGGAAGGGTCAACAGCCTGTGTGTACCTACCCGGGGTCAGTGTGAGATTACCACCCAGGGTAGGCTGTAGACACCACCAGCAGGCATGTGGCTGTCAGAACAGTGGATACCAGCTCATATCAGTTACATTGTTCCACATAAAATACTGGCGTGTTTATTACATAGACAGGTGGGGAATATGATGTTATGTTTACACTGTCATAAACACTGTTGCCATAGTGTTCAAGTAGATTTTTGAGTGTGTATCTGAAGGTGGGCACCACAGTACGAAAAAATATATAACAGGTCGATATGCTAACCAATGTTCTTACTGATATGGAACACTAAAATTCAAGGCTTTTAAAGGCTGCTAACTTTCATTTTCAAGGCTTTTTAGTAGTGTTATCAGCGTGAGTTTGTCAATTTTTTATTATACTATACACTAGTCGTAATACCTAAAAAGCAGTATGACATCACACATTTTCAAACAAAATTTATTTTTCACCCAACAAAAAAATTAATTAAGTCTGCCATGAATTCTTCAGGGTCTTTGGCACACAAATCCCACCCTGTGATAACTCTCACTTCAACATTTTTAGTACATATTTGTGTGCGCTATAATACTTTGATTAACAAGTATATGTCAGTTTGTACAAATTCAAGGCTTTTCAAGGTTGACACTAATAATCATGGCTTTTCAAGAGGGACCTTAAAATTCAAGGTATTTTGAAGCCTGTACCAACGTTTACAGTGAGTGGGGTTTTAACACCAGTTTGAGCAGTGTCTAAGTTACACCACAGCGTGTCAGCTTAATGTAGGAGGAAAGTGTTGTTTACACAACAAACAGCATGTTTATATATATGTTTTATGGACATAACTGTTGTTGGTATAGCTGGGACAAGGAGATTAGGCTAGTTAAATAATATATTCTTGTTTCTGACGACTTTTCAAAACTAACATGATAGAGAGGGCATATCTTATTTTCTCAAATAAATTCTCAAGTAAATTTTATTCTAATGTACCACGTGATCTCTTCTGGTCATGTCCTGCGAGGCTCAAACTATGAAGAGACGGATCCCAGGCTGTGGTGGCCATGGTTAGGTGCTCCTGGGAATCAAACACTCTTTGCATGGTCTGGTGTGTGCAAAAAGTTGGAACAGTGTGCCGAAATAAATTTGACCTACATGTATATACTATACTGTTCAACATTTGCTGAAGACCAAAATAGTCATCTTTAGTCAAAGGTGTGATCCTTAGCAAATGTTGAGTAGTATATATTAGGGAGCAAAGAGAGTGCCTTGTATTTGTAAATCTGAGTTTGTTAATCTGATAATTAACAATATTGCAATCATATTTCAAAATATCAAATGACACAATAAAATCAAGGAAGTATACCCAAAAGGTGTAGATAAATCCAAAACAGAAAATAAACAAATTATCACCCTAACATTCACAGAGGGAAGCAACTTGAAAACATTTGCCTCGGGGCTGACAAAAGAAACAGTTGAGGCAATAGCTCTTCCAAGTGATGTCAAGTGTGGCGCAGACAGGCCCGGATGGGTCCTGATGAAGCAACAGTGGAGCACACATTCACAAGTAGTGAAGCTGGGGACATCTACAGCCAGGCAGCCCCAGAGGGACCTGTCTCCCCTCCCCAGTGATGGGGTATCTGGAGCAGGAAGGGGTGTAGTGTGACTCACAATAAGGTGTGGCCTGCACATAGAGCCTGTGTCAACACTGTAGATAGCTGATATACAGATACACTCCAGTGTACAGCCATACAGGACCTACTTCTAGACATAGGGAGATAATACACCATAAACATGTAACAACCTTATAAGGGCTTTGGGTTTAGTTCACAAACAAGACATCTGACTTTGATTTCGTCATACTATGAATAAGCTTTTGCCATTCATGAAAGCAATTGTAGATATGCTAAAATTGGCACTAGAGTGTGAGTGTTTCCTTTAAAGGATTGTTGTATATTTCTGTAGGTTGAATGAATATTGCAAGACATGACTAGAAATAAAAGAGACCACAAACATATTTCACTATCTCTGGAATGACTAATTATTGTTACATTCCAATGTCTGGTATGAAGCAGTAGGAGGTTTATTGTGGTGATTATTCATCCAGAGATCATAAACTACCCCAAATATCTGTTGTATATTTGTATCATACAGATACTAAAAAAACACACAAGCTAAACACAAACTGAATACAAACTGAATACAAACTGAATACAAGCTGAACACAAACTGAATAAAAACTGAATACAAGCTGAACACAAACGGAATACAAGCTGAACACAAACTGAATACAAGCTGAACACAAACTGAATACAAACTGAATACAAGCTGAACACAAACTGAATACAAACTGAATACAAGCTGAACACAAACTGAATACAAGCTGAACACAAACTGAATACAAACTGAATACAAGCTGAACACAAACTGAATACAAGCGGAACACAAACTGAATACAAGATGAACACAAGATGGGCACAAATGAATACAAGATGAACACAAGATGAATACAAGCTGAACACAAGATGAACACAAGCTGAACACAAGATGAATACAAGCTGAACACAAGCTGAATACAAGCAGAACACAAGATGAATACAAGCGGAACACCAGATGAACACAAGCTGAACACAAGCTGAATACAAGCTGAACACAAGCTGAATACAAGCTGAACACAAGATGAATACAAGCGGAACACAAGATGAACACAAGCTGAACACAAGATGAATACAAGCTGAACACAAACGGAATACAAGCTGAACACAAACTGAATACAAGCTGAACACAAACTGAATACAAACTGAATACAAGCTGAACACAAACTGAATACAAGCAGAACACAAACTGAATACAAGATGAACACAAGATGGGCACAAATGAATACAAGATGAACACAAGATGAATACAAGCTGAACACAAGATGAACACAAGCTGAACACAAGATGAATACAAGCTGAACACAAGCTGAACACAAGCTGAATACAAGCAGAACACAAGATGAATACAAGCGGAACACCAGATGAACACAAGCTGAACACAAGATGAATACAAGCTGAACACAAGCTGAACACAAGATGAATACAAGCTGAATACAAGCTGAACACAAGATGAATACAAGCGGAACACAAGATGAACACAAGCTGAACACAAGATGAACACAAGATGAATACAAGATGAACACAAGATGAATACAAGCGGAACAGAAGATGAACACAAGATGAACACAAGATGAATACAAGCTGAACACAAGATGAACACAAGCTGAACACAAGATGAACACAAGCTGAACACAAGATGAATACAAGCTGAACACAAAATGAATACAAGCAGAATACAAAATGAATACAAGATAAACACAAGATTTACACAAGCTGGAACTTAAGAGAGAGCACAAAACTCATCAATGATTACACACAGCTCTTCCTCTGAGGGAACTACGGTACTTCACATCCTAGTGACAAGTGTGCTGAGTGCATACTGTATATTCATCCGTGGATAAAGTCAGCTGAATACAAGCCGGAACCTAAGTCTGGGCTCTGTCAGATTATTGTACAGAACACTTGAACACACATTCACAGGTCTGGCAATGACAAACAAAACTCACAGAAAGGCTTGGCAATCCCCACTGTGACACATTTGGCAATGTCAAACGTATGAATATTCAATGGACTAAATTTAGCAACATGCTTTTCAATAAAAAGGTGCCCTTTATAAAAACTCAAAACCCCTTTGAAGTGTTTTTATTTAAAGCTGCATAAGCACGTTATAAAGCACAAAATGGATATTTCTGTACTCCATAACTCTGTACTGTATATACAGCATAAACAGGGTGGGTGGGTGAGTGAGTGAGTGAGTGAGTGAGTGAGTGAGTGAGTGAGTGAGTGAGTGAGTGGGTGAGTGGGTTTGGGATGGTTTGGGTGAGAGAGTGAGTGGGATTTTTGGGTGAGTGAGTGGGTGAGTGAGTGGGTGGGTTTGGGTGAGTGAGTGGGTGGATGGGTTTGGGTGAATGAATGAGTGGGTGGGTGGGTTTGGGTGAGTGAGTGGGTGGATGGGTTTGGGTGAATGAATGAGTGGGTGGGTGGGTTTGGGTGAGTGAATGAGTGGGTGGGTGGGTGATCGAATGAGTCAGTGGGTGTAGAGTCAGTGAGTGAGTGAGTGGGGTTTGGGTGAGTGAGTGTGTGGGGTTTGGGTGAGTGAGTGTGTGAGTTGGTGGTTGAGTCGGTGAGTGAGTGAGTGGGGTTATGGTGAGTGAGTGAGTGAGTGGGTGGTCTGTACGATACATGACCTTGATTGTAACTAAGGAGACATATTCCATCATCAAAGAGATATGAAGTAGACGAGCAAATTAATGAAACAATCATTTGATATCTCTCATGCATAACAGCACCAAAATGTCTTTTACAATTCATTTTCATAAACTGTACATGTCACCCTGATATTTGCTTGTATCATTTGTAACAATAAATGTCCTCACAATACAATACTCATATCGGGGCAGAATATCAAGGTGCACAGAAGATTTGGGGAGCTGGTTAGACATAACTTGGTATAGGTTCATCACTTGACAACAGCCAAAAATCTCAGAAATAGGGAAAAGATCATCCATACTACACCCATTGTGCTGATAACACTGAATTGATGGTCTTGAGTGTTCTGTTGACAAACTGCAAACAAGAATATTGTCATAAACATTAGGCTTCTTAGAGAGGATGGATATTGCTGATTGTCAGTCAGAGTAAACATTGGCGGGTCAGCCATAGGTCATTCATCATCTGCACACCACCATCCTAACCCAGTCAGGAATGCTACACAACTGATGAAGACTCTACTTCATCTTCATTATCATCCTAACCCAGTCAGGGACGTCACACAACTGATGAAGACTCCACTTCATCTTCACCACCATCCTAACCCAGTCAGGGACGTCACCCAATTGATGAAGACTCCACTTCATCTTCATTATCATCCTAACCCAGTCAGGAATGCTACACAACTGATGAAGACTCTACTCTACCTTCACCACCATCCTAACCCAGTCAGGGACGTCACCCAATTGATGAAAACTCCACTTCATCTTCATCACCATCCTAACCCAGTCAGGAACACCACACAACTGATGAAGACTCTACTCTACCTTCACCACCATCCTAACCCAGTCAGGGACGTCACCCAATTGATGAAGACTCCACTTCATCTTCATCACCATCCTAACCCAGTCAGGAACACCACACAACTGATGAAGACTCTACTCTATCTTCACCACCATCCTAACTCAGTCAGGGACACCACACAACTGATGAAGACTCTACTTCATCTTCATCACAATCCTAACCCAGTCAGGGACACCACACAACTGATGAAGACTCTACTTCATCTTCATCACAATCCTAACCCAGTCAGGGACGTCACACAACTGATGAAGACTCTACTTCATCTTCACCACCATCCTAACCCAGTCAGGGACGTCACACAACTGATGAAGACTCTACTTCATCTTCATTACCATCCTAACCCAGTCAGGAATGCTACACAGCTGATGAAGACTCTACTTCATCTTCACCACCATCCTAACCCAGTCAGGGACGCCACACAACTGATGAAGACTCTACTCTATCTTCATCACCATCCTAACCCAGTCAGGGACGTCACACAACTGATGAAGACTCTACTCTATCTTCATCACCATCCTAACCCAGTCAGGGACGTCACACAACTGATGAAGACTCTACTCTATCTTCACCACCATCCTAACTCAGTCAGGAACACCACACAATTGATGAAGACTCTACTCTATCTTCACCACCATCCTAACCCAGTCAGGGACGCCACACAATTGATGAAGACTCTACTTTATCTTCATTATCATCCTAACCCAGTCAGGGACACCACACAACTGATGAAGACTCTACTTTATCATCACCACCATCCTAACCCAGTCAGGGATGCCACACAACTGATGAAGACTCTACTTCATCTTCATCACCATCCTTACCCAGTCAGGGACGTCACACAACTGATGAAGACTCTACTTTATCATCACCACCATCCTTACCCAGTCAGGGACGCCACACAACTGATGAAGACTCTACTTCATCTTCATCACCATCCTAACCCAGTCAGGGACGTCACACAACTGATGAAGACTCTACTTCATCTTCATCACCATCCTAACCCAGTCAGGGACACCACACAACTGATGAAGACTCTACTCTACCTTCACCACCATCCTTACCCAGTCCGGGACGCCACACAACTGATGAAGACTCTACTTCATCTTCATCACCATCCTAACCCAGTCAGGGACGTCACACAACTGATGAAGACTCTACTTCATCTTCATCACCATCCTAACCCAGTCAGGGACACCACACAACTGATGAAGACTCTACTCTACCTTCACCACCATCCTAACCCAGTCAGGGACGCCACACAACTGATGAAGACTCTACTTCATCTTCATCACCATCCTAACCCAGTCAGGGACGTCACACAACTGATGAAGACTCCACTTCATCTTCATTATCATCCTAACCCAGTCCGGGACGTCACCCAATTGATGAAGACTCCACTTCATCTTCATCACCATCCTAACCCAGTCAGGGACATCACACAACTGATGAAGACTCTACTCTACCTTCACCACCATCCTAACCCAGTCAGGGACGTCACACAACTGATGAAGACTCTACTTCATCTTCATCACCATCCTAACCCAGTCAGGGACACCACACAACTGATGAAGACTCTACTCTACCTTCACCACCATCCTAACCCAGTCAGGGACGTCACCCAATTGATGAAGACTCTACTTCATCTTCATCACCAATCTAACCCAGTCAGGGACACCACACAACTGATGAAGACTCTACTTTATCTTCACCACCATCCTAACCCAGTCAGGGACGTCACACAACTGATGAAGACTCTACTTCATCTTCATTACCATCCTAACCCAGTCAGGGACACCACACAACTGATGAAGACTCTACTTTATCATCACCACCATCCTTACCCAGTCAGGGACGTCACAAAGCTGATGAAGACTCTACTTCATCTTCATCACCATCCTAACCCAGTCAGGGACGTCACACAACTGATGAAGACTCTACTTCATCTTCCCCACCATCCTAACCCAGTCAGGGACACCACACAACTGATGAAGACTCTACTTTATCATCACCACCATCCTTACCCAGTCAGGGACGTCACAAAGCTGATGAAGACTCTACTTCATCTTCATCACCATCCTAACCCAGTCAGGGACGTCACACAACTGATGAAGACTCTACTTTATCATCACCACCATCCTTACCCAGTCAGGGACGTCACAAAGCTGATGAAGACTCTACTTCATCTTCCCCACCATCCTAACCCAGTCAGGGACACCACACAACTGATGAAGACTCTACTTCATCTTCACCACCATCCTAACCCAGTCAGGGACGTCACACAACTGATGAAGACTCTACTTTATCATCACCACCATCCTTACCCAGTCAGGGACGTCACAAAGCTGATGAAGACTCTACTTCATCTTCCCCACCATCCTAACCCAGTCAGGGACACCACACAACTGATGAAGACTCTACTTCATCTTCATCACCATCCTAACCCAGTCAGGGACGTCACACAACTGATGAAGACTCTACTTCATCTTCACCACCATCCTAACCCAGTCAGGGACGTCACACAACTGATGAAGACTCTACTTTATCATCACCACCATCCTTACCCAGTCAGGGACGTCACAAAGCTGATGAAGACTCTACTTCATCTTCATCACCATCCTAACCCAGTCAGGGACGTCACACAACTGATGAAGACTCTACTTCATCTTCCCCACCATCCTAACCCAGTCAGGGACGTCACACAACTGATGAAGACTCTACTTCATCTTCATCACCAATCTAACCCAGTCAGGGACACCACACAACTGATGAAGACTCTACTTCATCTTCACCACCATCCTAACCCAGTCAGGGACGTCACAAAGCTGATGAAGACTCTACTTCATCTTCATCACCATCCTAACCCTGTCAGGGACACCACACAACTGATGAAGACTCTACTTTATCATCACCACCATCCTTACCCAGTCAGGGACGTCACAAAGCTGATGAAGACTCTACTTCATCTTCCCCACCATCCTAACCCAGTCAGGGACACCACACAACTGATGAAGACTCTACTTCATCTTCACCACCATCCTAACCCAGTCAGGGACGTCACACAACTGATGAAGACTCTACTTTATCATCACCACCATCCTTACCCAGTCAGGGACGTCACAAAGCTGATGAAGACTCTACTTCATCTTCCCCACCATCCTAACCCAGTCAGGGACACCACACAACTGATGAAGACTCTACTTCATCTTCATCACCATCCTAACCCAGTCAGGGACGTCACACAACTGATGAAGACTCTACTTCATCTTCACCACCATCCTAACCCAGTCAGGGACGTCACACAACTGATGAAGACTCTACTTTATCATCACCACCATCCTTACCCAGTCAGGGACGTCACAAAGCTGATGAAGACTCTACTTCATCTTCATCACCATCCTAACCCAGTCAGGGACGTCACACAACTGATGAAGACTCTACTTCATCTTCCCCACCATCCTAACCCAGTCAGGGACGTCACACAACTGATGAAGACTCTACTTCATCTTCATCACCAATCTAACCCAGTCAGGGACACCACACAACTGATGAAGACTCTACTTCATCTTCACCACCATCCTAACCCAGTCAGGGACGTCACAAAGCTGATGAAGACTCTACTTCATCTTCATCACCATCCTAACCCTGTCAGGGACACCACACAACTGATGAAGACTCTACTCTACCTTCACCACCATCCTAACCCAGTCAGGGACGTCACCCAATTGATGAAGACTCCACTTCATCTTCATTATCATCCTAACCCAGTCAGGGACGTCACACAACTGATGAAGACTCCACTTCATCTTCATCACCATCCTAACCCAGTCAGGGACACCACACAACTGATGAAGACTCTACTCTACCTTCACCACCATCCTAACCCAGTCAGGGACGTCACCCAATTGATGAAGACTCTACTTCATCTTCATCACCATCCTAACCCAGTCAGGGACGTCACACAACTGATGAAGACTCTACTTCATCTTCACCACCATCCTAACCCAGTCAGGGACGTCACAAAGCTGATGAAGACTCTACTTCATCTTCATCACCATCCTAACCCAGTCAGGGACACCACACAACTGATGAAGACTCTACTTCATCTACACCACCATCCTAACCCAGTTAGGAACACCACACACCTGATGAAGACTCTACTTCATCTTCACCACCATCCTAACCCAGTCAGGGACGCCACACACCTGATGAAGACTCTACTTCATCTACACCACCATCCTCACCCAGTCAGGAACACCACACAACTGATGAAGACTCAACTTCATCTTCACCACCATCCTAACACAGTCAGGGACGTCACACAACTGATGAAGACTCTACTTCATCTTCACCACCATCCTAACCCAGTCAGGGACGTCACACAACTGATGAAGACTCTACTTCATCTTCACCACCATCCTAACCCAGTCAGGGACGTCACACAACTGATGAAGACTCTACTTAATCTTCATCTGTTTTGCAGACCCTCCCCAAATGCTTGCCTTGTTTCTTGACCCTTCCCTTCATATTCAGCAGTAAATTCTACAAAAGCTCACCAGCAGCAAAATACATTTCTTGAAAAGAGTTACAGAAACAGGATATTTCATATTATTGCACAATTCAGATTATCATTCAATCTCACACGTAATCACAACATATCTCAATCTTAACACCCCACATTTTTAAAAGATTTATACCACTGACAAGTATTGACAAGCCTGTCATTCAGCCCATGACAGGCCAAATACATGTAATACCTGAGTGACGGTTCTCCAGGAACAGAAGCTTCTCCCATCTAACCTCATTCCCTTATAAGGAATGACCGAGTTAATGTTCTGGGTTGAAGTGTGTTGTATGCTATACAGTGTCCACATACGTGTTTACAAAGTATATATCTACGCCTGACAGCGAGAGCTTATTGTGAGGAACTCGTATGATATACAGTTTAGCATTCCTGCCTTATATAGTGCTATACAGCCAGTGTATATCATGTCGTAGCACTACACGTGTTGTATGACAAGCAGGGCTCAGCAGAAAGAGCTGAGTCAGCAGCTAGGCAAGAAGAGAGTGTAACTATGTTAGGCTGTCTCACAGACCCTGATACAAACATATATTAAATACAGCCCATGCAAGTCTATAATGTTTGGCAAGTCTAGATTACTGCAGTATCAGGAAAACGAAGAGAGTCACTGGGCTCCCTTTTATTATATTTTTATTAAGATAACTGAACAACTGTTTTTTCCTGTACGATATGTTCATTTCAGAGACTAGATGTTAGTATATAACTATGTAAGCGAGTGTAGATCCTGTTCACAAGCGATTCACTTCTCCTCCTACATTTCACAATCAATTCTTGACTTCAGAAAATACACATACCGTATTCCCTGTACTAAATGCCCTGTCCAATAAAACTGATAACTTTTAGATCAGTCTGTAAGTTGTCTTAATAAGTGCCCCTACAAAGACCGAAAATGTACATGATAGTTCTCAGTTTTACAATTTGTCAAAATATGGGATTTGAACCCATGATTTGATCATGACACAAGGGCATGTTACATGACCACTGGGCCAATGAAGCTGCCTGGAAGGTTTGATAAATGGCTTTTTGTCATCATCATCATCATCATCATCATCATCAGTAACAAATACAGGTGTAGCAACTCAACAATAACCATAACTTGGTGATTCATAAGGTCAAGTACACTTATTATCAGATATGACAACACCATGGCCTGTTATTTAAGTGTTATCAGTAACACTGGGTATCACACTGTATTTGGTAGTAAGGGCGGGGTTGAATGGCTCCCGTCAGAAGTTTTGCGATCAGGTGATGTTTATATTTGATCTGTACTAACATACAAGGAAAAGTTTTGACAGTCATTCAAGATACGCCCAGTACCACAACCAATAAGCTACAGCTTTACTAAACAGGACTTCCTTGACCATTAGTCACACCGGATTTGTCTCCCTTGTCTCAGTTTTGAACATCCTATTTTGCAGAGGGACCATCCATTTGATATCACCATGATTAGAGAAGGGAGCAGCCTGTCTCACAGTCCCTGAACCCTATTACTTCCCCTTCCACCCACTCCTTACTGTAATGCTATAGCCCTAAATGAAGCAAGTCTAGATTTTCCACAGTTTCATCTCACTTGGGCTACCATTCGTGACCAACTCGTGTTATTCCGGGACAAGCCGAATAGCGACTCGTGCCCCTCTTGTGGCCATTTTTGCAACTGGGTTCCGTCTTAGCGCAAACAGGCATACCTAAAACAATTGTCAACTTGTTGTGCAATGGTTCACATATATTTCCCTATATATTATTTATATTTCAGATGCAATTGAAAGCACATCAAGACATGCGGAATTATACAGTATGATTGAACACATTTAACTGTGTCTTGGGTATACTTTTAGATACAAGACATATGTAAAAACAGAAATTATTTCTGAGGGATTCTTTGACGAAGAACTTGAAATCAAACACGCATTCTGATTGGTTTGTCGTATTTTCGCACATAACATTCATCGATAGGGGGACGAGTCTTCTGGCAGGTTACGGAAAGGGGCGAGTGGTGACGAATGTTGGGCTCCTTTTCAATTTAAAAGTATTGTTTCTTTCAAAACTCACTCTATACAGTAGAACACGGACAGAGCAAACAAACAGATACAACAAACTGTTAAAAAATCCCCGATTTATCTCCTATATATTATATCAAATTTACGTACGTAACGAACTCTGTATAGTGAACAAACGGATCTGATCACTAAACAAGCCCATCAACCACTAATTAGTGACCAAACAAAGAAATCTCACTCAGTGTCAAGTGTCATTGACAACTGGCTGGATGCAATCAGCAGTGAATCAACACAATTGTGGCGAATCAACACAATCAGCGTTGACGGATCAACCTTGTTAAACTTAAATGAATGTTATGGATGTTATCAATTGAATGCTATGAAGTGATCACTGCTAAAAAGGTCAATGCTGCAATTATGTGTATTGTCTTTTGTTTTATCCAAGGTGGCAGACGTTTCCGAGCGAAAACGTATGTAACAAACTGATTTCTCTGGTCCCTTGCAGTTTGTTATATCCATGTTCTACTGTATATATATTCAGAGACTAAGCATTAGTGTAGGTAGGGGGAAGTGGAGATGTTTCCATTTTAGACAGAATATAGCCTGCTTCAAGACATACAATATTTTTCTCCAAGGAATGAACGAGTCCATCAATGCTCTTGGAACACACAACTTGTCTTCAAGACAACAGTCAAAAAGTCTTATTTTGTTTGTTGTTTGATGCCACATTCAGAGATATTCCATCTATATGACAGCAGTCTGTAAATAATCGTATCTGGACCAGACAATCCAGTGATTGTCATCGTTAGCAGCAATCTATACAGTTGAGATAAGTTGACATGCATAAACCAAGTCAGCAAGTCTGACCACCATCATATCAGTCACCCCTTATGACAAGCATAGTCATCTCTAATGACAATCATGGGTTGCTGAAGACCAATTCTGACCCACCTTCAGGGGTCTTATTTCTATATAAATCCTGAGGCAAAATATAAAACATTCTGTAACAAATCATATTTTTGTCCGAAACATTCCAGCAATCAAGAATATCCAATGGTAGGCTACTACAAACAAAAATGGGAAAATAACATACATTGAAAAAAATTGAAATGAAAATAATGAAATGGTAAATGCAAGATAGAACATAAATAAGGAATATCATTTTTGTTTGTTTGTTTGTTGTTTAATGCCGCACTCAGCAATATTCCATGTATATGACGACAGTTTGTAAATACAGTAATCGATTCTGGACCAGACAATCCAGTGATTGACATCATGAGCATTGATCCACACAATTGGGATAGATGACATGTATCAACTAATTCAGCGAGCCTGACCACCCGATCCCGTTAGTCGCCTTTTACGACAAGCATAGTCGCCTTTTACGGCAAGCATGGGTTGCTGAAGACCTATTCTATCCCGCATGTTCATCATTAGTAACAAACATTGATAAAGATCCCCATAAAATCTGAAAACAGAAAACCATGATAAACCAAACCAGGGTTTTACATTGGTTGGTTAAGACCGCCTCTGTGGCCTAGTGGACAGAGTGTCTGCCCAGAGAGTGTAAGGTTGGTGGTTCCATCCCTGGCTGCATCATACCAAAAGACGTTAAGAGATGGTACTTGTTACCCAGTCTTGTGGTCAGCATTAGGGGGTTAAAACAGGGACTGGTCGGCTCGGAGTCAGTATACTGTGTGTGAGTGGGGTATTCATGTCAAACTGCGGCATGGTATCTCAGTGGGCTAGCACTATGAAACCAGCACATAATACACAGATACACACAGGCACAGACACACAGACACACAGACACACAAAAGGCAAAAAGTTCAATTAAAACATTTCATGGATCAGTCTGTTCATATGTAGCATTATATGGCAGGTCTACATTGGTGATTTATATCTATACACATACAGAATAATTAATCTTATCAAATGATCTACTAATCTTTCGTGATACTTCTAAGTTGATATATGGATACTATAGTTTTCATTCAATGACACCCTTGTGATGAAAGATGAGGGTCCACCCATATAACACAACTGTATGTCAAACTTTAAATTTTAAGCTATAATATGGCATAATTAAAACAGTGATAATCATGGTAGAAAACACAGGGTTAATTATTGATAGACTAACAGTGATAGTCCTTATAATGATAACATATAGCAAAACTCTTGAAAAGGCCAAATTTCTACTCGTCCTTAGAATACCTAAATTATTGGGCAGTTTGGCAAGGACTATTTGATTAGTGCCAATTTCAAATGCAGGACTAATGAAATTTTTTTACCAGTAATAGTGAGTGAGTGAGTGAGTGAATATGGTTTTATGCCGCTTTTAGCAATATTCCAGCAATATCACGGCAGGGGACACCAGAAATGGGCTTCACACATTGTACCCATTTTGGGATTCGAACCCAGGTCTTCGGCGTGACGAGCAAACGCTTTAACCACTAGGCTACCTGACCGCCCCTTTTACCGGTAATAAATTTCATGAAAATGTTTCAGTTTTTGTTCTTCCTTGGGTCAGTTTTTTCATTTTTTGCATCAAACCCATGCAGACAAACTGGAAACACATTTCTGAATGAAAAACCCTGATGCAGTCTGTAGGTAGCAGCTGTCACAGAGCTGACGTGACCAGTATAAATAAGGAAACATGTAACTGGGGTGTGATGACTGCCAGACATGTGCTGCTGGTGTGTGTGTATGTGTGTGACACAGCCATTTCCTGGTCGGCACCAGTCCCGGTGGGTGGGGCCACAGCTAAATCGTGTTTTGCAACCGGAAAAGCTGGAACAGGCAGTGCATTGTTGGCACGGATATGATCAGGTTACCATGGTGATACTTTACAACATCTGTGTACTCATTGCACATTTTATGAAACTTAGTGAGGAGGATAGGACGGTACTATACAGGTGTTCATATGGGAGTCGATGTTCTGAATGGAACACTTATTCCATTCAACATCTACAATGGATCTAAGATCCCATATGGCTCAGTGGAAGTGTTAACTTTAAAAATTACAGGAAACTTTGAATGTATGCTGATTATTAATGTATCAGTCATATCTAGACAATAAATCAATTCCTTAGTTACAACAGTGTTGTGGGTAAAGGCCTAAGGAAACAATGTTGCAATGTAGACAGGGTACAATGTTACACTAAAACAGCAGGACCAGGTCAGTCAGTGTAGTCAGGTACAATGTTACACTAATACAGCCAGCCAGGTCAATCAGTGTAGTCAGGGTACAATGTTACTCTAATACAGCCAGGTCAATCAATGTGGTCAGGGTACAATGTTACACTAATACAGCCAGGCCAATCAATGTGGTCAGGGTACAATGTTACACTAATACAGCCAGGCCAATCAATGTGGTCAGGGTACAATGTTACACTAATACAGCCAGGTCAATCAATGTAGTCGTGGTACAATGTTACACTAATACAGCCAGGTCAATCAATGTAGTCAGGGTACAATGTTACACTAATACAGCCTGGCCAGGTCAATCAATGTAGTCAGGGTACAATGTTACACTAATACAGCCAGGCCAATCAATGTGGTCAGGGTACAATCTTACACTAATACAGCCAGGTCAATCAATGTAGTCGTGGTACAATGTTACACTAATACAGCCAGGTCAATCAATGTAGTCAGGGTACAATGTTACACTAATACAGCCAGGCCAGGTCAATCAATGTAGTCAGGGTACAATGTTACTCTAATACAGCCAGGTCAATCAATGTAGTCAGGGTACAATGTTACACTAATACAGCCAGGCCAGGTCAATCAATGTAGTCAGGGTACAATGTTACACTAATACAGCCAGGTCAATCAGTGTAGTCAGGGTACAATGTTACACTAATACAACCAGGTCAATCAGTGTAGTCAGGTACAATGTTACACTAATACAACCAGGTCAATCAATGTAGTCAGGGTACAATGTTACACTAATACAGCCAGCCAGGTCAATCAATATAGTCAGGGTACAATGTTACACTAATACAGCCAGGTCAATCAATGTAGTCAGGGTACAATGTTACTCTGATACAGCCAGGTCAATCAATGTAGTCAGGGTACAATGTTACACTAATACAGCCAGGTCAATCAGTGTAGTCGTGGTACAATGTTACACTAATACAGTCAGGTCAATCAGTGTAGTCAGGTACAATGTTACACTAATACAGCCAGGTCAATCAATGTTGTCAGGGTACAATGTTACTCTAATACAACCAGGTCAATCAGTGTAGTCAGGTACAATGTTACACTAATACAACCAGGTCAATCAATGTAGTCAGGGTACAATGTTACACTAATACAACCAGGTCAATCAGTGTTGTCAGGTACAATGTTACACTAATACAACCAGGTCAATCAATGTAGTCAGGGTACAATGTTACACTAATACAACCAGGTCAATCAATGTAGTCAGGGTACAATGTTACACTAATACAGCCAGCCAGGTCAATCAATATAGTCAGGGTACAATGTTACACTAATACAGCCAGGTCAATCAATGTAGTCAGGGTACAATGTTACTCTAATACAGCCAGGTCAATCAGTGTAGTCGGGGTACAATGTTACACTAATACAACCAGGTCAATCAATGTAGTCAGGGTACAATGTTACACTAATACAACCAGGTCAATCAATGTAGTCAGGGTACAATGTTACACTAATACAACCAGGTCAATCAGTGTAGTCAGGGTACAATGTTACTCTAATACAACCAGGTCAATCAGTGTAGTCAGGTACAATGTTACACTAATACAACCAGGTCAATCAGTGTAGTCAGGGTACAATGTTACACTAATACAACCAGGTCAATCAGTGTAGTCAGGGTACAATGTTACACTAATACAACCAGGTCAATCAGTGTAGTCAGGGTACAATGTTACACTAATACAACCAGGGCAATCAGTGTAGTCAGGTACAATGTTACACTAATACAACCAGGTCAATCAGTGAAGTCAGGGTACAATGTTACACTAATACAACCAGGGCAATCAGTGTAGTCAGGTACAATGTTACACTAATACAACCAGGTCAATCAATGTGGTCAGGGTACAATGTTACACTAATACAACCAGGTCAATCAATCTAGTCAGGGTACAATGTTACACTAATACAGCCAGGTCAATCAATGTGGTCAGGGTACAATGTTACACTAATACAGCCAGGCCAATCAATGTGGTCAGGGTACAATGTTACACTAATACAGCCAGACCAGGTCAATCAATGTAGTCAGGGTACAATGTTACACTAATACAGCCAGCCAGGTCAATCAATGTAGTCAGGGTACAATGTTACACTAATACAGCCAGGTCAATCAGTGTAGTCAGGGTACAATGTTTCTCTAATACAGCCAGGTCAATCAATGTAGTCAGGTACAATGTTACTCTAATACAGCCAGGTCAATCAATGTAGTCAGGGTACAATGTTACTCTAATACAGCCAGGCCAATCAATGTAGTCAGGTACAATGTTAATCTAATACAATCCAGGTCAATCAATGTAGTGAGGGTACAATGTTACACTAATACAGCCAGGTCAATCAATGTGGTCAGGGTACAATGTTACACTAATACAGCAGGGCCAATCAGTGTAGTCAGGGTACAATGTTACTCTAATACAGCGAGGTCAATCAATGTAGTCAGGGTACAATGTTACACTTATACAGCCAGGTCAATCAATGTAGTCGTGGTACAATGTTACACTAATACAGCCAGGTCAATCAACGTAGTCGGGGTACAATGTTACACTAATACAACCAGGTCAATCAGTGTAGTCAGGGTACAATGTTACACTAATACAGCCAGGTCAATCAGTGTAGTCAGGGTACAATGTTACTCTAATACAGCCAGGTCAATCAATGTAGTCAGGGTACAATGTTACACGAATACAGCCAGGTCAATCAGTGTAGTCAGGTACAATGTTACACTAATACAGGCAGGGCAATCAGAGTAGTCAGGGTACAATGTTACTCTAATACAGCCAGCTAGGTCAATCAATGTAGTCAGGGTACAATGTTACTCTAATACAGCCAGCCAGGCCAATCAGTGTAGTCAGGGTACAATGTTACACTAATACAACCAGGTCAATCAATGTAGTCAGGGTACAATGTTACACTAATACAACCAGGTCAATCAATGTAGTCAGGGTACAATGTTACACTAATACAACCAGGTCAATCAATGTAGTCAGGGTACAATGTTACACTCATTCAACCAGGTCAATCAGTGTAGTCAGGGTACAATGTTACACTAATACAGGCAGGTCAATCAATGTAGTCAGGTACAATGTTACACTAATACAGGCAGGTCAATCAATGTAGTCAGGGTACAATGTTACACTAATACAGCCAGGTCAATCAATGTGGTCAGGGTACAATGTTACTCTAATACAACCAGGTCAATCAGTGTAGTCAGGTACAATGTAACACTAATACAGGCAGGGCAATCAGTGTAGTCAGGGTACAATGTTACTCTAATACAGCCAGCTAGGTCAATCAGTGTAGTCAGGGTACAATGTTACTCTAATACAGCCAGCCAGGCCAATCAGTGTAGTCAGGGTACAATGTTACTCTAATACAGCCAGGTCAATCAATCTAGTCAGGGTACAATGTTACTCTAATACAACCAGGTCAATCAGTGTAGTCAGGTACAATGTTACACTAATACAACCAGGTCAATCAATCTAGTCAGGGTACAATGTTACTCTAATACAACCAGGTCAATCAGTGTAGTCAGGTACAATGTTACACTAATACAGGCAGGGCAATCAGTGTAGTCAGGGTACAATGTTACTCTAATACAGCCAGCTAGGCCAATCAGTGTAGTCAGGGTACAATGTTACTCTAATACAGCCAGCTAGGTCAATCAGTGTAGTCAGGGTACAATGTTACTCTAATACAGCCAGGTCAATCAATCTAGTCAGGGTACAATGTTACACTAATACAGCCAGGTCAATCAATGTGGTCAGGGTACAATGTTACACTAATACAGCCAGGCCAATCAATGTGGTCAGGGTACAATGTTACACTAATACAGCCAGACCAGGTCAATCAATGTAGTCAGGGTACAATGTTACACTAATACAGCCAGCCAGGTCAATCAATGTAGTCAGGGTACAATGTTACACTAATACAGCCAGGTCAATCAGTGTAGTCAGGGTACAATGTTTCTCTAATACAGCCAGGTCAATCAATGTAGTCAGGTACAATGTTACTCTAATACAGCCAGGTCAATCAATGTAGTCAGGGTACAATGTTACTCTAATACAGCCAGGCCAATCAATGTAGTCAGGTACAATGTTAATCTAATACAATCCAGGTCAATCAATGTAGTGAGGGTACAATGTTACACTAATACAGCCAGGTCAATCAATGTGGTCAGGGTACAATGTTACACTAATACAGCAGGGCCAATCAGTGTAGTCAGGGTACAATGTTACTCTAATACAGCGAGGTCAATCAATGTAGTCAGGGTACAATGTTACACTTATACAGCCAGGTCAATCAATGTAGTCGTGGTACAATGTTACACTAATACAGCCAGGTCAATCAACGTAGTCGGGGTACAATGTTACACTAATACAACCAGGTCAATCAGTGTAGTCAGGGTACAATGTTACACTAATACAGCCAGGTCAATCAGTGTAGTCAGGGTACAATGTTACTCTAATACAGCCAGGTCAATCAATGTAGTCAGGGTACAATGTTACACGAATACAGCCAGGTCAATCAGTGTAGTCAGGTACAATGTTACACTAATACAGGCAGGGCAATCAGAGTAGTCAGGGTACAATGTTACTCTAATACAGCCAGGTCAATCAATGTAGTCGGGGTACAATGTTACACTAATACAGGTAGGTCAATCTATGATGTCAGGGTACAATGTTACTCTAATAGAGCCAGACCAGGTCAATCAGTGTAGTCAGGGTACAATGTTACACTAATACAGCCAGCCAGGTCAATCAGTGTAGTCAGGTACAATGTTAATCTAATACAGCCAGGTCAATCAATGTGGTCAGGGTACAATGTTACACTAATACAGCCAGGTCAATCAGTGTAGTCGGGGTACAATGTTACACTAATACAGCCAGGTCAATCAGTGTAGTCGTGGTACAATGTTACACTAATACAGTCAGGTCAATCAATGTAGTCAGGGTACAATGTTAATCTAATACAATCCAGGTCAATCAGTGTAGTCAGGGTACAATGTTAATCTAATACAATCCAGGTCAATCAATGTGGTCAGGGTACAATGTTACACTAATACAGCCAGGTCAATCAATGTAGTCAGGGTACAATGTTACACTAATACAGCCAGGTCAATCAATGTAGTCGGGTACAATGTTACACTAATACAGCCAGCCAGGTCAATCAATATAGTCAGGGTACAATGTTACACTAAAACAGCCAGGCCAGGTCAATCAATGTAGTCAGGTACAATGTTAATCTAATACAATCCATGTCAATCAGTGTAGTCAGGGTACAATGTTACACTAATACAGCCAGATCAGGACTGGAGGAGGGTGATGGTGAGTTGTTCCCTACCTGTGTAGCTGCAGACACCTGTGTGCCAGGGTGTAGAGGGACTGGCGGAGGGAGATGGTGAGTTGTTCCCTACCTGTGTAGCTGCAGACACCTGTGTGCCAAGGTGTAGAGGGACTGGCGGAGGGAGATGGTGAGTTGTTCCCTACCTGTGTAGCTGCAGACACCTGTGTGCCAGGGTGTAGAGGGACTGGCGGAGGGAGATGGTGAGTTGTTCCCTACCTGTGTAGCTGCAGACACCTGTGTGCCAAGGTGTAGAGGGACTGGCGGAGGGAGATGGTGAGTTGTTCCCTACCTGTGTAGCTGCAGACACCTGTGTGCCAGGGTGTAGAGGGACTGGTGGAGGGAGATAGTGAGTTGTTCCCTACCTGTGTAGCTGCAGACACCTGTGTGCCAGGGTGTAGAGGGACTGGCGGAGGGAGATGGTGAGTTGTTCCCTACCTGTGTAGCTGCAGACACCTGTGTGCCAGGGTGTAGAGGGACTGGCGGAGGGAGATGGTGAGTTGTTCCCTACCTGTGTAGCTGCAGACACCTGTGTGCCAGGGTGTAGAGGGACTGGTGGAGGGAGATGGTGGGAGCAGGACACACATGTTGGAAGAGGTCCGATGTCCACAAGGATGACAGGGACACTGGACGTGGTGTAAGATCCTTCACTGAACTGTCCTCCAGGATCTGAGCCAATACAATACAAATTTTAAAGACACAAACTAACAATACATTGCAAATTAATGTACCTATAGTGACACTATCCTATTGTTTTTACGGAGCCTTCTTTTCAGTGCATAACCTCTCATGAGGGACTTTCTCCAGAATATACTTTGGCCAAAGGATATTCTTTTGAGATGGGGACACAGACAGGAGAGGGGACTTACTGTAGTGAGAAGGTTCAGGGCCTCTAGTTCAGCATCCTCCAGGCCTAGCTGCCTGTACTGCTCTGAGATGTGGACACAGACAGGAGAGGGGACTTACTGTAGTGAGAAGGTTCTGGGCCTCTAGTTCAGCATCCTCCAGGCCTAGCTGCCTGTACTGCTCTGAGATGTGGACACAGACAGGAGAGGGGACTTACTGTAGTGAGAAGGTTCTGGGCCTCTAGTTCAGCATCCTCCAGGCCTAGCTGCCTGTACTGCTCTGAGATGTGGACACAGACAGGAGGGGGGACTTACTGTAGTGAGGAGGTTCAGGGGCTCTAGTTCAGCATCCTCCAGGCCTAGCTGCCTGTACTGCTCTGAGATGTGGACACAGACAGGAGGGGGGACTTACTGTAGTGAGGAGGTTCAGGGCCTCTAGTTCAGCATCCTCCAGGCCTAGCTGCCTGTACTGCTCTGAGATGGGGACACAGACAGGAGAGGGGACTTACTGTAGTGAGGAGGTTCTGGGCCTCTAGTTCAGCATCCTCCAGGCCTAGCTGCCTTTACTGCTCTGAGATGGGGACACAGACAGGAGAGGGGACTTACTGTAGTGAGGAGGTTCTGGGCCTCTAGTTCAGCATCCTCCAGGCCTAGCTGCCTGTACTGCTCTGAGATGGGGAAGAGGCAGGAGAGGGGACTTACTGTAGTGAGGAGGTTCAGCGACTCTAGTTCAGCATCCTCCAGGCCTAGCTGCCTGTACTGCTCTGAGATGTGGAACAGAGCTAAGGGAAAGTTGAAATCCTCCTGTAAGGACTCTCGGAACATCAGAACTGCACAATGATGCAGACCCTGTAACCAAACATACCTACATGAGACACTCCCAACAGACAAGTAGATCGGAATGTAAACACAAGACATGACAACAAGACAGATTGGATGATTTATGGTATTCATACCAATATCACAGTCCGGGATCATTACAACTGGAATGAGTGGGCAGGGATTAATTTTGATTTGAACATTATCTCATTAATATGCTACTCAACAATTCCTAAGGACCAAAATAGTCATCTTTTGTCGAAGGTGTTGTCCTTTCCAAATGTTGAAGAGCTTATCACAGCAAATCAGCTCAAATTGACTCAATGTTGGAGGAATCTTGAAGTTTAGTGCTTTGGTGAAACTCTTAATCAAGGCTGTGAAACAGCTGACAGGCCAAAAACTTTGATCAGGTGAGTGCGTGAATCAAAGCCCTGACCACCTGATCCAGGCAGCTAGGGGACATAACTCTGTACACTTAGTCGCTGCACCACCAACTGGCACCAAGTTATCCATGCCCCAGCAAAACAAGACATATCCTGAGGGCTGCCAGGTAGGATGGGCTTTGTTTTTATTGAAAATTTGTATTATAACATATATTGTTTTTGCGGGTTTGAAAACACAGGTGTCTCTTTTCAAGATGCAGTCACACCAGGAGAAATCTTACCAAATTGTGCATTTCCTTTTTCGCCAGTTCATATTTTACATACTATCTTCTATGTTATCCCATGAAGACAACAAAGCAGGTGGATATGTTTCTAAATCTCTTAATAAGGATCCTGTTGATATAATATGAAAATTCAGTTCAGAAAACAAATAGAGCCACTGTATTTTGTTTTAACTACACACAAACTATGAGAATATGTGTTACAAAGTGTAGCACTTCTAAAAACTCTTAAAACAAGCTCAGTGTTTTCAGGAGTGTTCTCACAGAATTGGAAGCTGGTATTCCAAAGGCTGCACAGACGATGCTCCTAATCCTTGTGTGAGTATGGAAAGGATGTAGCATATATTGTCACCTTGTGAGCATAGCACTGGCCCATCAGGTGGAGTGTCCTGGCCCTGGATGCAGGACTTGAGGAGGTCCGGTGTCTGGCGGAGTCCAGGACAGAGATGCAGTCATCAGCCTTACCCTCCTTCAGGTAACACAGGCCTGAGTAGGATGAACATGTGTGTATTACCTCACAGAACAGGCATGATAGGTCAAATTGCAAGAAGAGAATACAGTTATTTGGTGTACTCAATTGTGAGAGAGAGTGAGTGAGTGAGTGAGTGAGTGAGTGAGTGAGTGAGTGAGTGAGTGAGTGAGTGAGTTGCTCACTACAAGCATAGGTTGCTGAAGACCAAGACTAGCCCTGATCTTCACAGGTATGATACTAATGATTATTAGTGAGTGAGTTGTGTTTAACGCAGCTTATAACAGCATCCCAAGTTAGGTCATGGCAGGTCAGATTAATATTGGAGGAAAGCCTGAAGTGATGCAGGTCTCAGACATTTACTGAGTGAGTGAGTGAGTGAGTGAGTGAGTGAGTGTGTGAGTGAGTGAGTGAGTGAGTGTTTTGTTTGTTGTTTAACGCTGCACACAGGATGCGCAACGATCTACACAATTGGGATACAATGACATACAACTGACCGAGCCTGACCACCCGATCCCATTAGTCGCCTCTTACAACAAGCATGGGTTGCTGAAGACCAATTCTAACCTGGATCTCTAACCTGGATCTTCACGGGCGAGTGAATGAGGGTGAGTGTCAGAGAGAGAAAGAGTGTCAGAGAGAGAGAGAGAGAGAGAGAGAGAGAGAGAGAGAGAGAGAGAGAGAGAGAGAGAGAGAGAGAGAGAGAGAGAGAGAGAGAGAGAGAGAGAGAGAGAGAGAGAGAGAGAGAGAGAGATGAGCAAGGGTATGTTGCTGACAAGTGAGTGAGTGAGTGAGTTTATGCTTTACGTCACATCGGCAATATTTCAGCCACATCGTGACTAAAGGTCACATGACATATTTGTGAGTAAATACTCAATGGTTCAGAGAATTATTTCAGCTTACAAAATACTATACACTACACTATTGACACATGCAAAGAATTTATCATTGCGTTTAAAAGTAACAAGGAGTCATTTTGGGGCCATCGGAATCGGTTTCTACAAGATGGTGACTGACCAATTGTACATTCCAGAGTTTTTGGGTCCTGCAAATCATTTTATAACCATAACCCACCTATGATGTATGTCACACTAGGCAGTAGGCTGTCACTATGTAGCCTTGTCAGGCACTCCCTACTCGGCCCCCACTGGGCCAGCTTGTAGTGACACAGCCCCTTCAGGAGCCCCACGAGGTCCGGGGCAGACAGGGTCTCCATGTTCCTGGCTCGCTGCTGTACCCCGTCTCCGTGCACCGACACACAGAGTCGCAGTCCAACAGAACTCACTGTCATCTGGAGAAAACAGGTGATTGAGGGAGGGAGTGAACTGAGCTCTAACAAGAGATGTAAACCTTAACTTGGGGCGAGAGTGTGTATCTGGGATGAATGGGGTCTATAATTATATACATGTAACCCAAAAAAGCACAGGCCGATTTTTATTAACCACAAATATAGAAATATTTGCACAATGGACCAAAAGTGTTGTGATAAAAAGTGAGTGAGTGAGTGAGTATGTTTTTACGCCGCTCTTAGCAATATTCCAGCAATATCACGGCGGGGGACACCAGAAATGGGCTTCACACATTGTACCCATGTCGGGAATCGAACCCGGATCTTCGGCGTGACGAGCGACCGCTTTAACCACTTGGCTACCCGACCGCCCCTGTGATAAAAAGACTGACCAATACTTTGCGAAACACTGTACAATCACACCAGATCACCATGGCACAGAAGGGAAAAGTGACAGTTGGAAAGAACATTATTTGGTAGCCTTTCCACATCTATTAAAGTATGGTTGTGCAACTGAATCCGTTGCACTTGAGGCTGTTGTAATCACCGGTGTTTGCCTAGACTCCTGTGCGAAACTGTACAGGTAATGCTCATGCCCTTTTCATTATGGGGATCATTTCCCCACAAAAATGTCACAAAATTACATTTGTACTTTATTATCATGCAAAAAACTTAAGGCTAAAAAAATAATAGTCTTGGTTCTCAGGCACCACCACATCATCATAAAGTCCACACCTCACTTTTCTTTTTCAATTTCCATTTCCATTTAATTTTTTTTACAAAATCCTAATACTTAAAAAGAATGTGATCCAATATACCACATAGTTACTTCCCTTTACATGCGCACTGCTTTACTGCACATCTTGTGTTAAGGTCATGACAGCAGTAGGAGTTTGTATGCTTGTTTATGTCGGGAGGCCCTTTCCCAGGTTGATGGTACACAACTGTTTATTTGGTTACATACTAGTTTGAACAACCACAAAAAAACAAACACTGCCTGCACTATATTTTGAAAAAGTTATTGCCTGAGAACCAATTCTTCTCATTTTTTTAAGCCTAAGTTAAGCTTACTTTTTGGTTATAGGTTAATATCCCTAAAATATACCAATGTAGTATGGATTGAGACCAGTGGAATCCAACCAAACGGATGCAGAAACCCTTAATTGTATCCATAGATGTTTCAACCAGTAACTGTTCGATTTAAGGGTTCCTTGGCTAGCAGAGTCAAGGCTATTGGTGAGGGTTCCTGGGCTAGCAGAGTCAGGGCTATAGGCGAGGTGAAATTATTGTTCTTAAACAGTGCTGTGCTTGCACGTGTGTGTGCCGGATTTATAGTGGTAGCCCATGGATACCGCACTCAGACACAGCATACAGGCGACCAGGCACCCAAGGCGACCAGTCCTTGTTTTGTCACCTTGTGTTGAGTGCCAGGCAGAGTAACAACAAGTACCATCTTTTACCATCTTCTAATGTGGAAGAGGATTCAACCACTGACCTTCCGCTCTCTAGGCAGATGCTCTATCCACTAGACCACTGAAGTGTCACTGTTTGTACATGTTGTAAAGCTTTAATCGTTCTATCACTAGTTATTTGTCAAAGTGAATAATGTGTTATTGCTGCTGTGAGCAATATTCCAGTGATATCACTGGAGATGGTTGAGTCTGGACCAGGCAAACCAGTGATATCATGAGCAACAAGGTGAGGTGAAAAGGGGGCTTAACGTCGCCAGTTTTATAGTGCTAGTCCACTGAGATACCATGCCACAGTTTAACATGAATACCCCACTCAGACACAGTATACTGACTCCAAGCCGACCAGTCTTTATTTTATCCCCTTAATGCCGAGCACAAGGCAGGGTAAAAACAAGGTCCACCTTTTAACATCTTTTGTTAGGGATCGAACTCCCGACCTTCTGCTCTCTGGGCGGACACTTAATGGCTAGACCACAGAGGTGGTCCTGGAGACATAGGCTACAATCCATCAGGGTACATTGATACTCAATCGGCCAAGTCAGAGAATGGGACATTCAACAACCAACATCCCTCGAGGATTAATCTGGCAAACATACAACACAAAGTACTATCAGTTAGACAAGGCAGAGGTTCAGTACCTGTGATGCATCTCCTGTCTGGGCCAACATCTGTGTGAGAGACTCCAGGCACGTCACAGCTTCTTTCTCCTTCTGGGCAAGCATCAACAGACAGGACCACGCACAACCAGCAGCACAGAGGGGGGATGTGACCCCATACACTGGACACAAGAGAGAGTGTGAGTGTGAGAGTGTGTGACTGTGTGTGTGTGTGTGTGTGAGAGTGTGTGTGTTAGTGTGAGTGTGTTAGTGTGAGCGTGTTAGGGCGTGAGCGTGTTAGTGTGTGTGTTAGCGTGAGAGTGTGAGTGTGTTGGTGTGAGCGTGTGAGTGTGAGTGTGATAATGTGAGTGTGTTAGCGTGAGAGTGTGAGTGTGAGTGTGATAGTGTGTGAGCATGGTAGTGTGAGAGTGTGAGTGTGTTAGTGAGAGTGTGAGTGTGTGTTAGTGTGAGAGTGTGTGAGCGTGAGTGTGTTAGTGAGAGTGTGTGTGTGAGTGAGTGTGTGTGTTAGTGAGAGAGTGTGTTAGCATGTTAGTGTGTGTGTTAGTGTGTGAGCTTGTTAGTGTGTGAGTGTGTGTGAGAGCGTGTGTGTAAGTGTGTGAGTGTGATAGTGTGTGAGCTTGTTAGTGTGTGTGTGAGAGTGTGTGTGTGAGTGTGAGTGTGAGTGGGTTAGTGTGTTAGTGTGTGAGTGTGTGAGTGTGTGCATGCATGCATTTTAAGAAAGAAATGAAGAAAACAGTATGAAATGACAACCCAAACGAGAAACTTCACTGAGGTTAACCTTGCAGTTTGTGACATTATGAAGAATGCATGATGTCAGATCACATTGTTAGAAACAATAAAGGAATATGATGTCATATCATCTGACCAATCAAGATCGAGAATCACTAAAAATATTGCAAGTTTATTTATTCTCACCTTGTAGAATCTGGGAGTACTGGAGAAGATGATGTAATTGTGACATGACGGCTTGGTCCGGGGAATGAGCAGGTGTACTGGGGCATGGGAAGTGCTTTACTGCTGCCAACACTGAAACATGACATGACATGACGTTACATGACATGACGGCTTGGTCCGGGGAATCAGCAGGTGTACTGGGACATGGGAAGTGCTTTACTGCTGCCAACACTGAAACATGACATGACATGACATGACATGACATGACCACTTTGGTGAAACCCACGAGCACAGTATGGTGCTGACAGCCATCTTGTATGAATGCAAAATATATTTGAATGTTTGAGGTACTTGAAAACTGTATTGTGTACAACACAAAGTGTGCTCTTTCTGACCACTTTCTTTAAATAGCAGTCATTAAATGCCCATGAAGGGATTTGAACGACAGACCTTCTGAGTCAAATCGGATGCCTTGTCTGTTGACCAAGCACGGCTTACTCATACTTTTGTAAAGAATGTTCCAGAAAAACTAGAGGTACAACTAGATCCATCTGACCATTCTGGTCAGGAAGATGACTGGACAATGTGATGAGATATAACCTCACACACATATTTCAGACTAGCACAGTAAACAAAGGTGAGCTAAAAAAGTGATTTATTTTGCTTATTTTGCGCAGCTGATCTAGTCCTCTGCATCCTGTCCTCCATGTTTATCACATGCTCCTACAGAAGACGAGGCCTACCTCTGGCCAGACTGTTGCTGTATGCAGCCCCACACTGGGACAACACCGTCTGGTCGTCACTGCCGCTGCAGCGAGAGTGAAGCAGCAGAGTCAGGTAGACACTGTTGTACACGATCGTCATCTCTGTCTCCATGGTTACCATCTCGGGCGGGAAACCTGCAGACGAAGACACTCATTCATTCATTCTGTCCCAACCTCCACTATCCATGTCATCCACTGTATTGGGATGTATAGCCTGAGCCCATTTGCTACCATAGCTTATAATATAATCGAGGGGTAGTATAACAAATAAACCACTTGGGGCGCATGGTTTATTCTCCCTGCATTGTTTTATTGTACAATAAACAATGACCATGAGTCGTTTATTTCTCATATGAGATATCAACATTATTTACAGCCTCTTTAAGGACGTTGATAAAACATATTTACCCAAATCATAATGATGATGACTCCCTGAATAGAATCTGACCTTGGAAATGTCAGACAAGTCCATTTTATGCACAGGTGGATATTTTCCGGACTTTTCTCACCATCCTCACATCCATCATCTGTACCTTTTCTCACAATACCAATTATCATATCTCTCCCACTTTTGGATGCGATCATTCAGTCATCGCGTTTATCTGTTGCCCAGTTACATGTATGGGGAACAACTCACTAGACACTCCCCTCTCAATTATAATATTGTCCAATATTAGGGCTGGGATGGGTACCCAGGTCGGGTGGGTACTGAGTAGGACCCAGGTAACCACAGGACTACCCGGACCCGTGGTTAGTCACATGATTATATTGCTCAATGGCAAAAATTATCTTGAACTCTATGGTAACACTATAAGTGATAAATGTTCACATTTCTTTCTGACTTTGCACACATTCCTTCTGACTTTTTATGTTTGCATGATGATAAAACATCAGTCAACTTCAGTGTATGCATGACCAGATCGGTTTATACGTGTATCTAAATTTATTTTGACAGAAGTATGGTCAATCTATTCCAAATCGGACATGTTTTACCATCTCTTGAGATCTACAGCAGGTACCCGGGTAGGGTCGGGTAATAAGGAGGTGGGTACCTGGGCAGTAAATTGGGACTTGTCCCAGCCCTATCCAATATACGTCATCAACTTGCGAGCACATGCTTCGAATCTCCAGAAATGTCATTATGGTAGAACAATGTTTTATCGTGAAATATGCCAAACTTTGTTCTTCATTGTTCTTTACAAACTATGGCGTAGCTATCTTTATAAATATATCAGTTACTGATAAAAGAGATGGACATTGTGACTTCAATCCTCAAGCAAAGCTATGGTAGCATTCAGGGCATTTATTATAATGAAGTCAGGACATAATACACTAGACAATCGATGTTCTGATCCAGGTCAAAACGGTTCTAGGCAAGTAACTACATCAACAAAGTAATACATAGACATGATAGAAACACAGGGGTTTATCTTGGTCAGTCTAATAGTGACTCCCCTCAGGAGGTAGGGGACATTATAGGTAAAACTAGAAGCCAATTCAAAACTTTATGAGGGAACAATGATGATTTTCTATTTTACGCTTCTATGACACACAGTCATGTTTTGACCATCAGCTCCCTTGATGTGCAGAGTTGCATCCCTTGGCTGTCAGGATCCATATCGCCCAGGCCACTTGTGATCTAGAGGAGGATCTAACTGCCCTTGGCTGGCAAGCGAATTGGGAATTAAAAAAAATCCAAATTGACAATTTGTGAAAAGTCATTACTTTCTGAAATTAAGATAAATGGTGGAATTCGGTCCTGTGTACACTGCATAGGCCACAAATCAAGTGAAGTTAAGCAACATTATTTGCGGAGACTAGTTGGATGGGTGCTGGAGACTAATTGGATGGGTGCCGGAGACTAGTTGGATGGGTGCCGGAGACTAGTTGGATGGGTGCCTGAGACTAGTTGGATGGGTGCCGGAGACTAGTTGGATGAGTGCCGGAGACTAGTTGGATGGGTGCCGGAGACTAGTTGGATGGGTGCCGGAGACTAGTTGGATGGGTGCCTGAGACTAGTTGGATGGGTGCCGGAGACTAGTTGGATGAGTGCCGGAGACTAGTTGGATGGGTGCCGGAGACTAGTTGGATGGGTGCCGGAGACTAGTTGGATGGGTGCCGGAGACCAGTTAGATGGGTGCCAGAGACTTAGTTAGATGGGTGCTGGAGACTAGTTGGATGGGTGCCGGAGACTAGTTGGATGGGTGCCGGAGACTAGTTGGATGGGTGCCGGAGACTAGTTGGATGGGTGCCGGAGACCAGTTAGATGGGTGCCAGAGACTTAGTTAGATGGGTGCTGGAGACTAGTTGGATGGGTGCCGGAGACTAGTTGGATGGGTGCCGGAGACTAGTTGGATGGGTGCCGGAGACTAGTTGGATGGGTGCCGGAGACCAGTTAGATGGGTGCCAGAGACTTAGTTAGATGGGTGCTGGAGACTAGTTGGATGGGTGCCGGAGACTAGTTGGATGGGTGCCGGAGACTAGTTGGATGGGTGCCGGAGACTAGTTGGATGGGTGCCGGAGACTAGTTGGATGGGTGCCAGAGACCAGTTGGATTGGTGCTGGAGACTAGTTGGATGGGTGCCGGAGACTAGTTGGATGGGTGCCATGTTTGGCAGCTTGGCTCCTGAGAGTTTCTAGGGCTTCAGTCCTGCCCCACACTGAAGCACATGTAGAATATACAGTGTCTCCTTGGCAAGTGACTTTGTTTGAAATATGCCTCTGTTCACCCAGCAGTGAATGGGTACCTGGTAGGATAAGATGGTAATGTGTACTTTCTAGCGCCGTACAGGCAGCTTGGGTGGTAAAATCCCCAGAGGGCTGAGTATGAAATTCAAGTGCACACTGATCCATCAACTGGGTAATAAGAATGAAGTGTCATAAAAACTCACTTGGTGAAAGGAATCTGGCATATTATAAATGGATTTATTACTATTTTATTAAGAAGTATTTTAAAATTGCAGTCATTAATATTAAATGCAATAAACCCTTATTTTGTTCAATTGGTGCCAACTTTTCAGTGAAAACGTTCCTTTCGCCAACTAAAACACTGGTTATAATCACAATAATCTGAAATGGAAAATTGGGATTTTTTTTACATTTGGTGAAGAACTGGGGCTGAATACCAAATGGTTAGAAAGCCTAGATAAATCCCTGTGAGTTTAATTACCATAATCAATATGATAATGAATGCCATAAATACAAACTCTGTATTTGGGTAAGATAATTTTCCAGCTTGTTGAGAGAAGTCCTCAGAGTCTTGTCAACATCCGCTGGGGAACTGGACAGAGTCTGAAATGATTGAGATGTAGAACAATGAATGGGTTGAGCACAATGGGTACGAAGCAGACAAACTAAAAACCATATAATCAGGGCAAATCTAGATATTTGAATACACTATCATGAGATTCTTATAATAACAAAAAGGGTTTGCATTACATGCAAACACAGAAGCAGTGCCATTCCCACTTTTTCCTGAATGCCCCAAAACTTTCCCATAACAGAAAATTGTATCAGGAACCATTTTAACTTTATGTCAGGTGACAGCTGACCTCACAATGTGTTACAACTTGGAAACAGAAAATCATATGCCCCCAGCTACCTTAATAACAAATCTGAATGCTCATTAGTTGACCCCGAGTGACCTTGACCTTATAATTAAAATTTATGAAATTAGAGCTTATGTATACAAAGTTTATTAAGTTCCCTTCATAAATACTCAAGTTATCGTGTACACAATAATTTTATGCCTATTTTATACCAAGTGACCTTGACCTTCAATGTCAACCAATCATAAGTCAGAAAAGTTCCCCAGGGAGGTATATGAGAAGTCAGAAATCTCTAACATCTGTCATAAGTGCATGGTTCAGAAAACCAATCGCGGTGGTGGCAAAGCTCAAATCCAAGGAAACACATACTAAAACAACAAAACTTTCTATTTTAACACTATAAAGTCCAATTCAGGATCATCCCTTCCGTGTCAATTCAGAAAAATAAAGACTCTGGAAGGTACACAGAGAGACAGATAAGAATTTTCGTTTTCAGATTTCATTTGTTTTCCACTTTTAACTTCTCAAGGTTCCGCAAAAAGATTACAAAAATCGTTGCCTTTGTTTTAACCCTGATGGATTACCATGAGAAGCTGGCAGACAGCCTTGTTGGACTGTACTTGTACTTGTGATGGCTGGAACTTGCCATCTTCACACCCCGCCAGGTACTGGACACATTTCCTGTATCTCCCACACAGAAAGTCCTCCAGTAGATCCACCATGGTGGATAGTGCTGAAACATCAACTTCACTGTGGTAGGGGAGCATCAAAAAGTGTACTGGCTGTTGAAAATGTGACATACTTGTTTTCTTAAAAAAAAATAGATTGTGAGTAGAGCTTCTTTGGCCTGAGCAAGAAGCGTTTTTCAGGCAATTGACTAATTTAACTGTGAGGAAAACATTGAACCTTAATATTTATAATAGTCAAACAGATCAGCCGCTTAGGTCATAAAGGCCCAGCCCGTAGTTACAATGTCCAAGCATAAATTGGACAACTACTCATGATATTTATAAACTATATTAAGACAATCAACTATGATTTCATTCAATTTGTCTAGTATATTGATATTCTGACAAATATTCGTCTAGATAGTAAACGATCACAGATGAAAGGAAGACCTATGAACTCTTCTAGTGTCGTCTTTGACAGGCATATAGAAGTTGGATGAACATGAATAAATGACACATGATGGAGCAAGAAGTAGCTTTGAAACGTCGTGACAAAGAATAAAAAGAAGATGCTATCCACAAAAAGGGTCATGTATTCATCTTCTAGTGTCCCATTTAAAACACTTATTTTCAATGAACAAATGTCATTAAATGGATGATACCATAAATAAATGATAGTATTACTTTGCAAGAGGTACCTATTGCATTGTCAGTTGAATGTCACGATTTGGAAGACGAAAAATCAATAACTCTCAAACAGCATGTTCAAAACACAAACTTTTGCCGCCATGATGATTCTTTGCGAATCGCTTAAAACATAAAAACAAAACAATCCCGTTTGATATATAAGGTGTTATCAATTCAAACTTTGACAATAACTTATATGGAGCTACTATCGTACCGTACATAATTCATGGCTTATTAAATCGGAAATTAAAAGAGAAAAACTTATTTTGCAAGTGCTTAAGGGGCAATTAAGATGCTACTAACTCAAAACGTTCAATATTCATCATTGAATCTAAACATTATTGCTTTTTTGTAATTAAAATAAAAAGATATATTAACTCAAACATATTTTACTCATATGCTTTTTATTTTTAAATGTGTATATGAATTATATGTTAATATAAATAGACGATATGCAATATGAAACTCTCTTGTGGACTGTTGTTAAATATCTGTATGCTGGGAAATACTACAATCAACGGGAGACAACTGCCCATGTAATTCCAGCGGGAAGTTTGCATGGGATTGGTTGTGACGGGGAAATTTGTCGAAGAGAAGGAAGTGTTCGGAGACCAATAAACATGACAAGCACGAGAGAAAAGCATAAAATTACCAACACACTTGTGTGTCTGTTAAAGGCCATGGAAGGTGTAAAGACGACAGTTGAATTAAGAAATGAAAATTCGGTACATGGCCAAATCTTGATGGTTAGCGGACAGATGCACTTGACTATGGCAGACGTCGTTTTTAGACCTGTCAAAGGACCCGAGCAAAGGTTCAGTGATTTCTTTGTTCAGGGCCATCAAATTCGCTTTGTTCACATACCTGATCATATAGATATCAGAAAGGCAATGGAGAAGATGCTTCTTACTCGACAGTCGGTGTTTTCTAACATATCTAAAGCAAAGGAACAGCGACAAATGGTGAAGGAGAAGATTGCACAGAAGAGGGAGATTCAAAGACAGAAACGGGAAGAGAGAGCCTTGAGGGAAGCTCCTCAATCTATTCAGACTGTCACCAGTAACAGAAGTGATGTGTAACTGTTTAGGAAATATGCAACAGAATTCAAGGCATTATTACAATAATAATACAAAGAAACAATATATGTTTAGTCCTTGTTTGAAACCGCTACCAGAAATGATGTGGAACTGCTGAAAGGAAATGCAATAACTGTCTATTGCTTTATCATATTAGACATTGTTTATTTTTTATTAAAAAATAGTTTTTGTTTGTTCTAATGTGTTACAATATCTTTAGTCTGTAAGTTAACATATGATGGTAAGGGTGCTGTGACATAGAGTGTTAGTGAAGTATCAGGGTTTTACCTCGACATTGGTCATGATTGATGGATGAAATAACAGACCCCCATCACTGCTCTTGATGCGCTGTAAGTACAATAAATATTATTGTGCATCCCACTGGACACAGTATATTTTATTTCTGCGTCCATTCTCGTCATGTTGGCATACTGGACACACATTTGTGTGTTGCTTAAAACCCTGAAGTATTATTACTCTGTAGATCATATAATAGGGTGCAGGCTAAAACAGCACTGATTTCGTCTGGCGAAAACATAACCTTATGATTGCACAAAAGATTTGTGTAGTAGTATATACCCAGATAGTACAACAACATTGGGCTGAGATTGTACACAACATTGGTCCAAGACTGGAAAACTTCATTGGACCTACAGCAGGCTAGCATCGGTCAATGCTATCACTCCAGCCCCTCTTTTACAAAACCATCCTGAATCCCTCTCCAAACCTCCATGCAACACTATTCCAATGAAGTATTGTCAAGTATGTTATGGTTGCCATCAGCTGATTTGTAATTGAAAAACGCATTGGTTGACCCAGCATAACCCACTACATGACAAATGTTTTATCAAAAGATGTAGTTTTTTTATATGATAAACTAAGCACAACTACTGATGTCACCAAGGTCTGGGACTGGGATGAGTCCAGATTTGCCTCTCGGGTACCAACTAAAGATCTCAGTTGAGTACAGAATGTCCGATTGGGAATTGTTTTACTGAAGCCCTGGCAAAATCTATTTACATGTATATAACGATCTGATCATGCATATACTGAAATTGACTGAAGCTTTGTCTTTACTCAAACATATAAAAGTCAGAAGAAATGCATGCATAGTATGAAATAAATATGGACGTCAGCGACTTGTAGTGTAGCCATTGAGTTACATTAAACAGTATTATAAGCTTGTCGTAAGAGGTGACTAACGGGATCGGGTGGTCAGGCTTGCTGACTTGGTTGATGCATGTCATCATATCCCAATTGTGTGGATCGATGCTAATAATGTCAATCACTGGAATGTCTGGCCCAGACTCGATTATTTACAGACAGCCACCATATAGCTGGAATATTGCCGAGTGCGGTGTTAAATAACAAACAAACAATCAATCATTAAACAGTATATCATGTGACTAAGCACAGGTCAGGGAAATCCTGTGGGTACCTGGGTTCTACAATTACAAATTAATTTTAATTTCGCAGTTTCACATATTTAGAAGTATGTAGATGGATTTCATATGTAATACAGGGATCCCTCGCTATTGTGCTCTTCGATAAAGCTGTAACGCATGGCTCCCAAAATTTATGTACACTTTTATTACTGAGAGTTTTACACAGACATAATTGTATTGTTGTTCGTTGTTCATAACGCTTCTCATTGCATAATCAACCGTTTATCGCTGAATGGAGTTCTAATAATCTGTAGTGTGAAAAATGGGTCACACTTTTAACAGAAGCAACAGGGGTAGCTTATTCCTGAAGCTGCAATGCCAGAAGGTTCTGATAAGTTTTGTTGTGCCTGCCAGTGTTGGCATGTTAATGCTAATTTCTAATGTAAAAGTGTTGAAGGAGATTAACATTCACAATTTCATGACCAATTTGAGTTTTCATGTAAAACTGTGAGTTTGATTATATTTATCATGTTTATTGTTGGTTTTTAAAACCAACGTAAAGAAAAAGTAAGGTGCCGTTTTCACTTCCCAATAGTAGCCGCTTTGGCATAGCAAGGTACCATTTTCACCAATAAGTGTCGTTTTCACTTGGTGCCAATTAAGCCTACAATAATCATAATAATTTGGTGAGTTGCTACTCCAAATACCTTTTCAATATGCAAAATTGGAGGGCCAAAATATTTGATACACTATCCCATTCAGCATGTTTAGCAATTTGCAATAAAAATGAGGTATGAGACTAAGACATATCTTTAACAAATGTATATTCTTTTCACCAACGATGATTGAAAATGAAAGTATTTCAAGACAGTGTCTGTGAGTGTTGTACAGGAAAGTAACTACATGTATTCCAGGTGTCTTGTTATCGTGAAGTATAAGATAAGTAGTCGACCTTTTTTCACCAAGCAGGCAAGTGGTCATTGTCCTGCTAGACCGTTACCATGGTCTCGTGGTAGAGCATCTGGCCGGAGAGCGTAAGGGAGGGGTTCAATCCCCATCGTGTCATACCTAAAGACGTGAACAGATGGTACCTGTTGTACCCTGCCTGGCACTTTGCATTAAGGGGCTAAAACAAGGACTGGTTGACTCAGAGTCGGTATATTGTGTAGGTGCGAGGTGCCAATCCTTTGAATTGCTGACTGTGACATACAACATTTGCTCTCACTTCAGTTTGGTCTACATTCAAAGGAACACAAACAAAACAATAAATTCAGCCAATCAGATCCACAATTTACTGATCCTAAGGCTGCTAAGTCAGTTAGGACTGTGGTTACAAATCGGTGTACGACACAAAGAAATATACTCTGGTCGCCCCAGAACCTTTTGAAAGTGGACCACCCAGAGCAAAGCAAGAAACAGTATGCAATCCGGCCCTCTAGAGAAGTACAGGGGCATGCAACCCTTGAATAGTTTAAAATCCAGACTGCAAATGGTGTAATTGGGAGCAAGAATTAAATATGTTTCAAACATATTTTTTGTTGCATTTTAAGCTGGATAAATTAATAGTTGTCAAATCAACAAGATGAACAAAGTCTGGACAATGTGTAAACAAACACCACTACAATGTTCTTCCTTATCCTTCAACTTATTCATCATAGACAATCGGTCTAGCTCAGTTTCTCACACTGTTGACTGATCAGAATTTTGATAGCCACGGGCCATAGGTCAACCATTCATTTTGCACAATATGCCATTGGGATGATTCTGTGTCGCTGTATCCAGATGGCGTATTACATCTATTCTGGTGGCTACTTTGTTGATTCAGCTGTGTACAGGCAGATATAACATAGCTGTGGACCCGTGAAGATCCGGGGTAGTGCAGGTCTTCAGCAACCCATGCTTGCAGTAACAGGTGACTATGCTTGTTGTAAGAGGCGACTAACAGGATCGGGTGGTCAGGCTCGCTGACTTGGTTGATGCATGTCGTCGTATCCCAATTGTGTGGAGAGACCTGCATCACTTCGGGCTTTCCTCCCACATTAAGCTGACACGTCGTGATATAACTGGAATATTGTTAAAAGCGGCGTTAAACCCAACTCACTCACTCACCAATTGTGTGGATCGATGCTCATGATGTCAATCACTGGAATGTCTGGTCCAGACTAAATTATTTACAGACAGCCGACATATAGCTGGAATATTGTTGAGTGCGGTGTTAAACAACAAACAAACAGCTGGGATAATGAATCTGTTGTCTAAACAAAATTCACTCACTTGCATGCTGTAATTCAAACCTAACTACCCACATTACAGGCGACTGTCATAACCCTTGAACACTGTTCATTTACTCGCCATGGGGTTTTCAGCTGCAGGGCATGGAGTCTTCCCACAGATGACATCCTTACTTTGTCAACCAGCTGAAGGGGTCCGAGGGTCCATGGTTCGAATCCCATCACAGGGCTCAGGACATGTCATGGACATGTACAGTGTGCCTGCCTATACATTCAAGCCTCGATCCTGAACCAAAGATTGTAATGAAACACCTGTTCATAACAGTTAGTTGCTGTTGCTCGTATATTTAAGGACTGCCTCTGTGGTTTTGTGGATAGAGGGCCCAGTCTTGGCTTCGAGCAGAAGATCAAGATCTATGTCACACCAAAAAGACATTCAAATATGGAAGTTACTCTGCCTGGCGCTCGGTAACGATGACTGGTTGGCTCAGAGTCAGTCTGCTGTGTCAGAGTGGAGAATCCATATGAAACGGCGGCATGGTATCTCGGTGGTAGAAGCAGCCACCCACTATATAAGCGCAATCTTAAATGCAACGTTAACCCCACTTCACCTGACCTGTATATTTAATTGAGTTTGTAGAAAAGATGACCATTTGGCTTGACGAAAACAATATATGAATATTTTAGTGTATATTCCCAGTGGTAGGTTCAGAATTAAAAAAATTAAAATAGTGAGGGTTTGTAAAGAGTTTTTCAATTTATTTTAAAAGTGTTTTCACACACTATCACCCACCCCAATTATGTTCAGTTTAATACACACCAACCCTGCCGTGGTGCTATTGTTGCAGGACCACTTGCATTCCTTTCAACTGGTTGGGAGAAGTAAAAACTTCACAGACTACAGGCTCACTTGGCGCCTTGTTGACACTTGCCTACAGATAACAAAGGTTTCTGTTGATGAAAATGCTGATTTTATTGCTTTTGAAAAATAATAACATTCATCATCAAGACAATACATATGAAGTGTTATGGTAATACTTCTTACAATAACAGTTTTGTGAGATTAACGTTTTAAGTAATGGTGAATATGCTTGAAGAATTTTGTTATGCATAATTTTTATGGACCACACATCTTGTGGATATAGGTTGCCCAGTTGTCTTGGGCACTGCAATCTGCTGTGCATAGTTGTCTCTTAGGTGTGCCATCATCCTATGTTTGTGTGCATGGGTTTGAATCCAAAATACACTGTGTTCATGATGCTTGGTTTGTCTGCATCAATTTGTGCTTGTCAGTTTCACCATAGCGACGAACATCTGAGATCCGTATCACTTTGGACTACTCTGTCACATCAAGCCGACATTCCGTGACATAAAATACTGTTCAAAGTAGAGTCTCAACTCACTCCACAGATCATGTTAAAATGACTTTACAATCTGTATTTCCATAAATAACCCATGAACCTATGGCTAAAAAAAATAATATTCTTGGTTCTCAGGCAACGCTCACATCATCATAAAGTTTGACGCATGTTTCGTTTTTTATTTCCATTTTAAAATAATCCCCCCCTAATCCTTAAATATTTTAAGTCCAACAGTAGTCAAATACTGTATTCCAGTATTTTGCTCAACAAGGAATAGAATCTACTTTTTTGTTGGGAGGCCCTTTCCCAGGTTGTTTGTACATAACTGTTTATTTGGTTACACAACTGTTTATTTGCTAACATACCAGTTTGAACAACCCCATAAAAGGAAGAGAAAAACACACTGCCCGCCCACACTATATTTTAGAAAAAATAGTACTCGTTCACTTTCGTTCAAATACCCATCATTCAAGGAATCATTTGTTCAACAAACAAGTGTCTCTGAAGACCACCACACCTCATCATTCAAACATTCAACTGATGTGTTCTACACACAATATCACATCAATTGGATGCAAACCTAAATTGTCAATCAAGGAGGATGAAGGCCTACACTGTACTAAAGCTAATTGGATGTATATTACATCAATAAAAACCAAAATGGCACATTTTTCTTAAATTGTCCTTACAAACCCATCTTTCCGAGGCAAGAGAGTTGACCGAACAAGGCTGGAATTCCTGGGCTCGACCGTAGCGCCACCAGTGGTCATTACGTGTTATGTCCCTTCTAAGCCTCTCCTATGGGCCAATCAGATTCCACCTCTCGTATCACTTGCATTTGTTTCAAACAAAATGGCAGTGCCCTGTCAAGACGATCTGATCAATAAGCAACATCTATGTTATGATAAAACGGGTCTAACATCGCGAAGTGAATCAAATAACATGAGAACCTTGATTAAAAACATGAAAAGATTTGGAAAATATCTGCTGACAAGTTGGTGGTGCACATGCAGTGCAAATACTGCAATCAACCGAAATCTGCACGACAGTTTACGAACCAGATTTCGTTGCACGATTTTGATTGGACTCGTTATTCCAGCCAAAATGTAACTCCATAATACCAACCTAGTTCGGCAAGGGTGGAAACTGGACTTTAAAAGTCAGTCAACTCTCCCTCGGGAAGATTTTAACAACCTGATCTCAAGTAAAAACATGACATGTCTTTTCTCAGTATGAAAAAAGAGAGTTTAAATCAATTAAAAACTATGAAGACCTTCCAATAATCCTCTGCTTTTGAGTCAAATGCGAAACAAATTAAAAAGGAAGAAAGACCTGAAGCTCACCACATCAATGTCATGAGATTTTATAAGCATGGATTAAGACTGACTGGGTAGGACAGAAGGTGTTCATCAGTGTCAACAACACAACAATAAATAGGGTGACCGGCACCTGGGGAATGTCAGCATATGACACATATACACATTAACAATCTTATACCTGCCTGCTCCGACTTTTGCAGCTTGTCTTACTACATTATATGGCTTCAAATTTTTAATATTCAGCTGTGGAAATGTTATGTAAATCACATTATTTTGAATCCTTCATTTAATTCTTAATGTTGGGTAAATGGGCAATTACATAATGTTTGCATGTTGCTGTGCAAATCTGAGATGACAGAAAACTAATTTTTTAAATATTGTAAGTACGCTTTTTCTGCTTAATCTGGCCCTGAACTTAGTGCATCGGTTGGCCTTGCTCTGTGGTGTCATCATGTTAATAACTATGGCTGCTGTATCTCATAGACTTGGGGACCAACCATTTGTGGCATTTTGATATACTCTGTGTGTCTCTGTGCATGGCTGTGAGTGTGTGTGTATGCCTGTGAATGTCATTGTGTGAGTGTGGAATGTTTGTTGTTTAACGCCGCACTCGGTAATATTCCAGCTGTATGATGGCGGTCTGAAAAATAATCGAGTCCGGACCAGACAATCCAGTGATTGACATCATGAGCATCAATAAACGCTATTGGGAATATGATGACATGCATCAACCATGTCACCAAGTCTGACCACCCGATCCCGTTAGACGCCTCTCACGACAAGCATAGTCGCCTTTTACGGCAAGCATGGGTTGCTGAAGACTTATTCTTCCCCAGATCTTCACGGGTCTGTGTGGAATGATTTGGACTGGGATTTCTTTCTTTTTTTAAATATTTTTCCTGAATTTTTGGTCTCAGATTTTACATACATGCTGGATGCCCTGGAACAAACAGAAGTACCCCACCCCCACCCCCACCCCCACCCCCCACCCCCTCATGGTTGCTCCCCTAGACAGTTGTAGTGTAAAGATTGTGAACAAGCTTCATCCTGAGAGCAACATTGACTGGATCCTATACTGAATATCTACAGTCTTGCCAGTCAAAGCATATCACAGTTCTTCATGACTCAGACACAGAAGTGGCAACTTTTGACATGACTGACATTAGGAGGATATGTTGGCACCTTTGTTGTAAACAAAATTGAAATAGACAGCCCTACAGTGTAACACTGTAATCTGTACCATACCGTTCTCACTGAAGGAACGAATTCATGTACTAGTGCATTATTGGTACAGAGTAATGTCCATTGTATACAGTGGAATCTGTCTAATCTAGACTCTGACTATCAGTCGCTTTTAGCAATATTCCAGCAATATCACGGCAGGGGACACCAGAAATGGGCTTCACACATTGTACCCATGTCAGGAATCGAACCCGGGTCCTCGGCGTGACACGCGATCGCTTTGACCACTATGCTACCCGACCGCCCCCCTCATCAATAGACGATGTGTTTACAATGTAGACTGATACCCAGGATGTCCTAGATTCAGCAGTAAACATTCACCAAAAAACTATTTAGTACAGTATTTTCCATAATGGTACTAATATTAAAGCTTCCACACTGAACTGCCACTTGAATCAGTCCAGCTGATTGAACCATACAAGTCCGACCCTCAACCTTGACAGAAAAATCTTCTTGTAAAATCTTAATCTCTTTCGGACTCGAGACTTGGTCTCACACTGGTTTTGGGAGATTCTGACCTATCCTCATTCCTAACGGTAATACCAGTAATCGCCCAGAAAGAGGGGTGTCCAGACTGACAAGGTTTCATTGTATATTAAAAATATTTTTGGATAATAAACGTTTTGACATCAATTTAAAAATAACAAGTTACAGACATATGACATACACAGAACATAAAATAACTACAAGGTTGAGCGTGAGTATAAAAAGTGTAAAAATAAACAATGCATGTCATCATGAGTCATTTTAAACATTTCATACTTTTATGGAATAAATCGCACAGTACGAGGCCACTTGTGATGGGGGTTATTAGAAGTTTTCCTTGTTATAGAAGAATCTTGTTCCATTGTTGTCAGAAGAGTATTTATTGCAGAGCTTGTGAAGCTGTGTAGATAGTTCCTTCGGTCCACAGAAGAACACTCCCACGCTCACCCTGCAGTAGATGGTAACACATGGTCAACACAAGGAATAAGACAACACTTTTGTAGTGTATGTGTCCGACTGACCGTCGTCCAAAGCAACAATCAGAAAATAAAACAAATAGTTAATATTCATTAATATTTGCACTACCATCTACAGGTATTGATTAATAAGCAAAACAAAATGTAACTTAACTTTTAATTAATATTTAATAAAATGAATTTTTTACGCAGCAAGTAGTGAGACAGCAAATAGTGGACTGGTCGCAAACCTTACGTCTGAATCCTACATGAGTCAGAATCTATAACTACCATATATCACCATCAGTAATACCCCTCAATCATAATGCAACCGCCTGAAGAAGTTCGAAATCAATGCTAAATGAAATAGCCCCAAAGGTACCAGTTTTACCAACCCAGGATGTTGCTGTGCTAGAGATGCGAATACCCGGTCCCATTGGGGGCGGCCATAATGAGTCTTCTGACTCAGTCCTGTCACAGGGTCAAGGCCATTGTCGTCATCATGGATCATAATGTTCTTCGCCTGGAGATAAAACATGTTTAAGTGAGTGTTTGTTGAAACTTGTAGATTTGCAAATAGGTGGATCAGAGAACTCATCTCCCACAGATAATGCTTTTTGTGGGGGAGAATCAAGATCAGAAAAATTTGTAGGCGATGTGAAATGGGATTTAATGTCAATATTATTTCACTTATATAGCAACGTGTATGCATGTGTGGCTGCTTGTACTAGTCTGGAGTAACGATGATTTTACAGTACTAGCTGGGTGAGTTACCATGCCACAGTTTAACATGGATACCCCACTCACGATATACTGACTCCAACCAGTCCTTGTTTTATCCTCTTAATACATCAGGCAGCACAACCTTTTTGAATTTTAGGATATGTATATGTATATATTTATATATATATATGCTTGTGTACATGCGTATATCATGGTATGCCCATGTGTCAGTGTCTACATTTCCATATTATTCCACTGAAACCACTGATTTGAGGTTTGAGATCTCTCTTTGAGAATATAATATATGTGTGTGTGTATGAGAGTGCTTGTGGCGTCCCTGTGTGAGAGCGTGTAAATGGTGTTTGTATGAGAAGTGTGAATGGCTGTTGTGTTCCATCATGTGATACATATATGCAGTAAATCATTTATTATCACTGGTAATATCAATCATCACATTACAAATGATGTGCAAACAGTTAATGTATTAATATGCATTATATAGTGTACAATGTATTCTGAACCCTGAATAAAAAAATTATACATCAGGCAGGGTAACAATAAGTTCCATCGTTTAACATCTCCTGGTATGACAGTCAGGGGACTGAACCACAGACCTTCTATTCTAGAGGCAGGAGCTCTATCCCCTAGACCACAGAGGCAGATAGAAACTTGTGATCTACAGAATAACAAGTCACAAACATGAAGTGGACAAGGGTCTTATTGTCTTTCAATATATATGATACCTGGTCAAAATCTGCTGCCATATCACAAGGGAGTTCAAGAAGGACTGCATGTGGGAGACTGAGTCTTGGGTTATGATCGCAAGCCCTGTAACAGTGTATGAGAGTGGCTTCATGCCACACGATTGAAGCACTATCATAAGGGGGTACAAGAATGGGCTTCGCACATGCAGTTAATCAAACATATGTGTTCTGTTATCTTCCCGAGGCAAGAGAGTTAACTGACTTTAAAAGTCCAGTTTCCACCCTTGCCGAACTAGGCTGGTATTATGGAGTTACATTTTGGCTGGATTAACAAGTCTGTGCATAGTCAAATCAAATTCACACACCGAATGCGGAAACTGTCGTGCAGATTTCGGTCGATTGCAGGATTTGCAAAGCATGTGCACCGCCAACTCGTTGTCAGCAGATATTTTCCAAATCTTTTCATGTTTTTAATCAAGGTGCTCACGTGATTTGATGCATTTCACGATGTAAGACCTGTTTTATCACAATATAGATCTTGATTATCGATCAGATCGTTTTGACTGGGCGCCACCATTTTGTGTGAAGCAAACGCAAGTGATAGGAGTGGTGGAATCTGATTGTCCATAGGAGAGGCTTAGAAGGGACATAACTGGTAATAGCCACTGGTGGCACTACGATCGAGCCCAGGAATTCCAGTCTAGTTCGGCAAGGGTGGAAACTGGAATTTTATAGTCAGTTAACTCTCCTGCCTTGGGAAGATGGTGTTCTGTGTGGTGAGCCAGCATCCTATAACTACCTACCTGGTTCGAGTCCCAGCCTCGGGTCAGGTAGATGTTGTGAGACAGGAAGTTGGCATTGCCACGTTCGTACGTCTGCTGCTCTATAGATTTGAGGAGATCCTGGAACCACTCGAAGGCGTGAGTGTCGGGACACACCCAGAAGAAGTGCACCTTTTTCAGCGACATCTCTGTGTTGACATCACAGTACTTGTACCTGAATCCCAATAATCAATCGATTTTGAAAATAATTTAGTAGAGTGATTAAGCCAGTAGGGCTTGGCATTAGTTTAACAATGTGTAGCAATATCAAGAGATACAAAGATCTGACTTACAAATGAGTCAATGTTGGGGCAAATGTTGTCTTCAATATATTTTTGCATTTATTGAGGTCTAAACATAAACAAGAGTAATCAGGGATTACATATACACCCAGTCTGGTGCAATTCAGAAATGGAGTTTGGCTACTTATACCCCACTTTTGGTACATTGCCATTGGATACCTTCAGTTCAGTGAAGAAAACATAATGCTGTTCAGTGCTTTTCAAAATCTCAAATCATTAAAAGGCTTCAGTTCACCAGTAGACTGATCTGAAGAGCAAGTTTCACAACGGCTTTGGAGTTCAGCTCCGGAAACGAGCACTTCCCTCATTTCAGTAAAGCCCAACTTGTCATGAAAACATAAAAAAAATCAACAACAAAAATCCCAAATCATCAAAAGGCACCAGTTCACCACTAGACTGATCTATACAGCAAGTTTTAACAAGAAATATATTTTAAGGTTTTGGAGTTCTTCTCCAGAAATGGAAAACAGACGGCTGACAGTCGGACAAACATGGTGATTGCTATATCCCCATGTTCCAAACTGGGGGGATAAGATGTGTGTGAGCATTTTATGTCACCATTTTTTAAGTTTATACCTCCATAAATGCACACAACACACACAGGACCAAACATATTGACAACCAATCCCTATTTCCGTAGGCTCGTACAAGAACAGGACAGTGATGGAACATCTGCCCATGGGTAACAAGGGTGATTGAAAGACAAGTGACAGTACCATATATTCTTCAAAACAGCTGCAAATGGTGTGACTCCTATCCCTGCACCGATCAGCACTGCCACCTCATAGCGGAAAAAGTCCTTCAAAGAATAGACACACATTCAGCTGTCTGAACAGACTTCAAATGTCAGTCAAATGGTTGTGAGCCTGCCAACAATTTATCAAAATAAATACTACCTTTGTTCATTTTGAGTGAGTGTTTTTAACAGTATTTCAGTTATATCATGGCATGGTGGCTGAATGTGGCAGTATTGCCAAATTGACAATGTTTATCACTGAAACCCACAAGCAGAGGTATGGTGCTAGATTTGAACCCCAAACCAGTGTATTCGGGGACAGCAAAGGGAGACAACACCTTACACAGGCAATCTGCGCCCTTATACAGCCATAATAATGATGTTGATGATCTATGGTGAAAGTTAGGGCTTACCTCCGTGGCAGTTCCAAAGGGGCCATCCACAGCTAACCTGGTGGGTAGAGGAAGGAACACTAGAATCATCTAGCCTAACTATGCAAGCTTAATACATGTGTTCATAGACTTCTCTATTTCCCCTATTGCCATAGACTTGCTGACTTTCTGGCGTTACGACATGGACTTTCACAAACACTATAATATCCCTATAGCATGTGTATTACTGGTATCAGTTATACAGATCCGAGAACGATACAGAAGGCAATAGGCCATAATATAGTAGGTATCTTCTGAGTGAGTGAGTGAGTGAGTGAGTGTGTGAGTGAGTGAGTGAGTGAGTGAGTGAGTGAGTGTGTGAGTGAGTGAGTGAGTGAGTGTGTGAGTGAGTGAGTGAGTGAGTGAGTGAGTGAGCGAGTGAGCCTATCTGGGCATCTTCCACACCCTAAATGACACCGGCCCTTCTGAGTGAGTGAGTGAGTCTACCTGGGCACAGTGAGTGAGTGAGTGAGTGAGTGAGTGAGTGAGTGAGTGAGTGAGCGAGCGAGCCTATCTGGGCATCTTCCACACCCTAAATGACACCGGCCCTTCTGAGTGAGTGAGTGAGTCTACCTGGGCATAGTGAGTGAGTGAGTGAGTGAGTGAGTGAGTGAGTGAGTGAGTGAGTGAGTGAGCGAGCGAGCGAGTGAGCCTATCTGGGCATCTTCCACACCCTAAATGACACCGGCCCTTCTGAGTGAGTGAGTGAGTCTACCTGGGCATAGTGAGTGAGTGAGTGAGTGAGTGAGTGAGTGAGTGAGTGAGTGAGTGAGCCTATCTGGGCATCTTCCACACCCTAAATGACACCGGCCCTTCTGAGTGAGTGAGTGAGTCTACCTGGGCATAGTGAGTTAGTGAGTGAGTGAGTGGGTGAGTGAGTGAGTGAGTGAGTGAGTGAGTGAGTGAGTGAGTGAGTGAGTGAGTGAGTGAGTGAGTGAGTGAGTGAGTGAGTGAGTGAGTGAGTGAGTGAGTGAGTGAGTGAGTGAGTGAGTGAGTGAGTGAGTGAGCTTATCTGGGCATCTTCCACACCCTAAACGACACCGGCCCTTCAGAGTGAGTGAGTGAGTCTACCTGGGCAGAGTGAGTGAGTGAGTGAGTGAGTGAGTGGGTGGGTGGGTGGGTGAGTGAGTGAGTGAGTGAGTGAGTGAGTGAGTGAGTGAGTGAGTGAGTGAGTGAGTGAGTGAGTGAGTGAGTGAGTGAGTGAGCGAGCCTATCTGGGCATCTTCCACACCCTAAATGACACCGGCCCTTCTGAGTGAGTGAGTGAGTCTACCTGGGCATAGTGAGTGAGAGTGAGTGAGTGGGTGGGTGGGTGAGTGAGTGGGTGGGTGAGTGAGTGAGTGAGTGAGTGAGTGAGTGAGTGAGTGAGTGAGTGAGTGAGTGAGTGAGTGAGTGAGCGAGCCTATCTGGGCATCTTCAACACCCTAAATGACACCGGCCCTTCTGAGTGAGTGAGTGAGTCTACCTGGGCATAGTTAGTGAGTGAGTGAGTGATCGAGTGATCGAGTGAGTCTACCTGGGCATAGTGAGTGAGTGAGTGAGTGAGTGAGTGAGTGAGTGAGCGAGTGAGCCTACCTGGGCATCTTCCACGCCTCCTGGAACTCCCCCTCATCAACATGGCAGGCTTTGGCCAGCTTCTCCGTCCAGTCCCCTACACTTCGGACGTGCACGGACAGGAAGTCTTCGTTTGGAGACTGAGGAGACAACAGAACATTATAACGCTATAACTGGTGCAATGGGATTAAACCTGAAGTAATGCTCATTTCCAGGAATGTGTTTGAATACTATTGTCTTAGCACTATGACTGTCATAATCAATATTCAAACATGGGAGTTACTATTGTCTTAATGCTAAGCTTCGTTTGTTTGTTTGTTTGTTGCTTAATGCCACACTCTGCAATATAACAGCTATATGACGGCAGCCTGTAAATAATCAAGTCTGGTCCAGACAATCCAGTGATCAACATCATGAGCATCAATCTATCTACGTTGACATGCATCAACCAAGTCACCGAGTCTGACCATCTTACTGCTAAGATCACTATGTGGAACGGGACCAAGTAGGGGTATGGTGCTGACCAAGGATCATAATCAAGGTGAATCTGGGATTCATTCAAACAATCAGCAGATCCTGGCATGACAAAGGGATGCAACTCTGCACTGTAAATTGTGTCACTTTAGACCATTGGAGGGAGGGAGGGGGGGGGGGGGGGGATAAGATTATTCATTTCTTATTCAAGTTAACTTTCACAAGGAAAAATGTTTTCTGGCTACGGCACTGAGACGTCACAAGTTTATACCTGTTCAATGATGAGTTACATATCTGTTATGTAGGCGAGAATATGACAACTTGGTACAATAAGGTCATGAGAGTAATGGATGCACTGGTAATCTCATGGTGGTGGGTAAAAGTTATTCAGGTGTCAATAACCTGGGGACCTAACAATCTGAAGCCCTATATTCCAGATAAAGATGCTACCTACGGAAGTGAGGGTGAAGGGGTGCCACTCCAGCCGGGAGATGGACGAGCACTGCAGGAACACATACTGCCCCGGAAGCGCGGAGAAGCCTTTCTTCATCATCTGTAGCTCAAACACATTGGACTGATGTTTCACGACCTGAAAACGCAAACAGTCTATGGTCGGATCATAACAGTTTTAGGTCGCTTGGGGTGATGGTCTGATCACAATACATATTAAATTGAAAAAAAGAAGTTTTTGCAGGAGTGTCTACAAAGGCAGACGGTGCCTTGCACTCAGCAATATCCCAGCTATATGACGGCGGTCTGTAAAGAATTGAGTCTGGACCAGACAATCCAGTGATTGACATCACTGGGATACGATGACATGCATCAACCAAGTCAGCGAGCCTGACCATCGATCCCGTAAGTCGCCTCTTACGACAAGCATAGTGGCCTTTTATGCAGGCATGGGTTGCTGAAGACCTATTCTACCCCTGATCTTCACGGATAAATATTGGCTAGGTGCTGTAGAGGATAAAAAGAATAGATTTATGCATGAACATGATGCCATCTCACCTTTGTTATAACAACAGTCTTCAAACTACGACAAAAGCGTATAACCCTCTCTATGATGTACAGCACAACAGGAGCCAACACCCATATCCAGGTCTGAAAGTGAGTGAGTGAGTTTGATTTAACGCCATTTTGAATCGTGTTTCAGTTCTGGCATCCTTAATGATGGTGGAAACCCCAAAAGATTGCCGTATTTGTATACATCACATAACAGCAAGGGAAGTACAGCGTTAACATCAAAACAAAGTATCAAAGTGTTTAAGAAGCTTGGATCACTGAAACAAGAGGCTCAGAAGGAGGCTGTACAGTGACTTCTGAGCTATCTGCTTGTGAAAGTTTTAAGGGCACAGGTATGAACAGGGCAAGGATCATAATCAGGGTGATACTGGAATTCGATTGCACAATTAGCAGATCCTGGCACAGCTAAGGGACACAACTCTCTAGTGATTTGTACCCTCTTAGACCCTATTGCAGATTCAAAATACTATTGATGTATTTGATGAGAGTTCCACAAGACCAAAACCTACCTTTGGTGGTGAGCCTGAAAACTGTGGAATGGGGCACTCCCCACTGCCCCACTTGTCATACCTCTTGTAACACTTGGCAGGATCATGGATGGCTGTGTTGGTCTGGCCCCGGATTATTCCCCTGGAGATACAGAACACAAACAATCAGTACAGATTGTGATGGTCTTATTGACTTCTGGAACTTCTGTTTAGGAGGTTCAACTTTCTGGTGAGTCAAAAGCACATGTCTGGTTTATAGCCATGTTTAATCAACTAAAGGGGAATAACTCCCAATGATCTACAGTACAGTGCTGGTACAACAATTAGCTATAATAACTGTGTACATAGCACTCTGGTTGAACATGCTATAATGTAAACACATTAGATATATTGACTTACTGCTACACAGGTCATTACAGTGTACATCCTTGATTATTCAGGGTATTATATCTCCATTCCAGTTTGATCAATACCCTGGATCTATTCGCCATCAAAGCTTCATTAAGAAGTGATGTAGCCAGTGTTGGTACCTGTATATTAACATGAGTACACATATCTATATTAAGCATGGAAAACCCTGGGTACCCATAAGGCCTAGCAGCTACCCAGCAAGCCTCTGTACCCTGCCAGAACCAGCCTGGCATTAAAACACATGAGTAACTTCAAATCCTCATTGGACAATGTTTTCAGAATGAATGAATGCTGTCAATAGCACAACAACCAACCAGCTCCATTGCTCTTATCACTAATTTCGCACATCATTTCTCTTGCTAATCAGCTTGAAATCAACAACCAATCAAAATGCCTTCTGAATGAGAGTTCTACATAAAAAATTGTGTCCTCGTCCATGCAAGCTTTGATATACCATATTTTCTTAAGTATAGTGCGCAACCCCCCTCTAGCGGATTCAATATTTTGGAAAAAAAGAAATTTGAATGTTATGCGCAGAAAAAATTTACACCGTACCCCTTCAGCGAAGTCCGGCAAACGAACGGGTGATGAGAAAACTTTGTCAGTACAAATTCGAAATTTGAGATAAAAAATCACCAGACATGTTGATTTACCATTTAAATGGTATATTTTGTTCTACTAGGCATTGTTTTATATCCAGGGATTAAGATTACGTTGTGTATTTTCTCATAAACTAAGCCGGACACAGCAATCAGCTGTACACATGTTTTCTTGGAATCTACCGGTGATTTGGTCAAGACACACCCAATGATATAACTTTACAGCATTTTAATGCAAGGATCGGCAAAAATTGTATTTGAAACTATTTTTTTATCAGGAATAATATATTCCAATATCTTGTTAATTTAGATGCAGCTTTTACTAAACATATTTAAAATAATAATAACCCTAAGCGAAGCAGCTGATCGCTATTGCCGGGTATTATTTTTTACATGGAACCAGTCTGACCGGGGTATCTAATTCTTCAAGAAGACAGGGAAACATTATCCCGATGGAAATTTAGTTTACACCTCACAAATGTCTGAGCATCTGTCACAGAAACTGATAAACTTGGCTTAGACGATCCTACAAGGAGACGAACGTCCTAATCCACGGAAGGCGAGACATCAGCAAATCCACTGAGTGGAAAGGGTAGTGTTCCTTCCTGAACCGAGGGATCTGAATAGAAGGTCGTAAAGCCAGCATCCGGAGATCAAGCCACATTGGCGACTAACTGGTCCCAGGGGAGGAGAACATCCCAGAATCCGGGACCCTGTGTTCCAGCATGGGGGAGCCACCTTGCCCAGGCGAAGCGAAGGGGAGATGATCGACTAGCCAAGCAGGCATATCTGCAGGTGTAAGCTTCCCGTCTGGGGGTGACTCAGTATCATCCGAGTGGCGGCGATGATCAGGGAAGGTGGCAGACTGGCATTGTTTGACAGGAGAGGAAGACTGATCCCGGTGCTGAACGTCTGAAGAACAGGGAACAACCGAGGACCTGAGGACCCGAGGACCCGAGGCACCAAGTGCCAAGTCGCCAGAGGGAGAGGAGGTGATGCTCTGAGCAGGCGAACAGACCTGGTGGCAGTGATCAGAAGCATGAGACAATGCTACGGCCTAGCAACTTTTCAGCAATAGTTGGCAATGTCCAGGCAACAACTGGCGACATTCCAGTGACATTTGGTGACCTTCCAGCATCAACTGGCGATGACGCTTGGTGAAGTCATATTGGAAATTGTTAGGTGTACGGGAGCCTGCAGACCAGCGGGAAGAAGTGTCCGATGAAGCCCAGCAGTGACGATCCAGTGCCAGACAGGAGCTGGCCACATCCGTGCCAACAGGCAGCCAAACCAGGTCGTCAGGTTGATGCTGAAGCAGTTGTTCCTAAAGAGCATGGATGGATGCTGGATTCAAAACTGGGGTGGAAGACCAGGAGGCATCAGCATCGGCATTGACATAGAGGAGGTCTCCCAGGTCACAGCAGGAGGCAAGGGGATTGAATCTGATGGTGGCGGAGAGGTCAGCAACTGCTGAGGACCTGGCATCATCTTCAGTTTTGCAAGTTGTTTTGGGCACCAAGCAAGAGCCCTTCTGTAAGATGCAAACCGATGGCAAACAGAGCATTGACTGGCAAAGAACACGCAGGGCCAAGATGATGTGGGTCTTTCCACAGCTTGGGTCTGTTACACAAAGGACTACACATAGAATATATTCTGCCAAAAATGTAAACAGCGTATAAGATTACCAGTATCAAATGTTAAAACATAACAAGTTACTGGAAAAAAAAGTGAACCACGCACCCAAACACAACCACAGTTTGGAGAGTGCCTGGCAGACCTAAATATTGGGAAATATGTCAACAGAAAGTCACTTACAAGCAAATAAATGAGAGATTCACAAAATAGTTTATAAAATGATAACAAAAATGACATTAACCCTACCACTCGTAAGACGAGACGTGTCAAAAGCAAGATGGCGACCAAGGCGCGAAACGTTCTAAGTTACGCGGTTGTCGTAAACATAGAATTAAACAAGAAATGTACCTAAAATAAGTGGAATCATATATAAGGGAAAGGATATATGGATGAAACACCACCAGATAATGTCCAAAACTTATGAAAATCTAAGCTTAGATGACATTTCCAAATCACGTCTGTCGTAAGGCAGACAGAGAAGAATATGAGGGATTTCACGCCAAGGTGGATAACTTGTGGGTATCGGGGCACGGGCCATAGTCTGCTTCATACTGTGTTCCAGGACTGTCTGTTTGTGAAAGGTAGGGAAGCTAAAGCATTATGCAACATCAGGTAATGTAAAACCATGAATTATCCAAACAAAATTTCCTAAACTCTATGACCATTTTCTTTATTTCCTTGACATGCAATTATCCTTACACATAAATATAAAAGAAGAAATTTAATTTCTGTACTCTACTTCTGAATTATTTATAAGAAATACAAGTGCAGCGTCATCCACAAATTTTACAGCAAAACAACAAAACGTTCAAAATTGTACAAATTGAATAAAATGGGCGAGATAACAACCTTAAGGGTCCCCTGTAGAAGTGTAAATAAGAGATGAGCAGTTGCCACTTGCAATGACAAACTGTGGCCTGTTTACAATAACAGATTTCTGTGGTGATATATCAACGAAGGTTGAAACAAACATCTGTCTTCAATCAATGACCTGAGAGAGGCAGACGAAGGTTGAAGGCGAGATAACAACCTTAAGGGTCCCCTGTAGAAGTGTAAATAAGATATAAGCAGGTGCCACTTGCAGTGACAAACTGTGGCCTGTTTACAATAACAGATTTCACCCATTTGACAATATTTGAGTAAACACCCATGTTAAGCTTTTGCATAAGTTAGTGAGGCTGTATGGTATTGAGAGCGGATTTACCATTATCCATATGGCTTTAGATTTTCAGGAGTGTCTGTGTTGTGTCCTGTTGGGTCTAAATGCAAATTGCAAAGAGTCCAGAATATGCGTTAGAACTAGAAACAATTTCTTTTTCGGTGAGCTAAGACAGGGTTTGATATTGTACTTAATCCCATCGATCAAAACTGAAAATGACTTACTGTAATCCATGGACAACAAGGCCGATGTAGAATATTACAAACAGGTGATGTGTGAACCAAAAGACTTCAAAATAGGAACGTCTGAAATGTAAAATATAAGACACTTGGTTGAAATTTGCAGTGAAAAATATGAACCATTAATAGTTTAGTCTTTGAAAGGCATTTAGAAGTGATACACATAAGGAAGAGAATATATGGATGTCAGCTTCTTTATTATGAGGAACATAACTATTTGGAGTATATGTGAACTCCTTCACCTGATGAAGGAGTAAGCTTATACAAGTACTCTAAAACGTTGATTTCCTCATAATAAAGAAGTTGACATCCATAAATTCTCTTCCTCATTATAGTTTAGATCTGAAGCTGTATTCCATTGAACAACCTGAAGAGACTGTGACATATAGATATGCTTAAATCTACCGGTATCTTAGATGTTTTGCAGCAACTCTTGCTTATATAGTTTCCATCCTAAAATATTAATAACAAGGTTGTTTGGTTGAAATGTTACCAAATGATCAATACTGCTAGTATAAGACTGATGCTACTAACCTGACCACATCCGTTGAAGATGTGACAATAAGTATGAGACACAGCGTGATCACCACGCCTGACACGCCTGCCACCGTCTTGAACACCTCTTGAGTGGGGTCCTGAAGGCATTACATCACATGGATATATCACCACATAAAACACACATCACAAGAAGAATGTGAAACATCACCCTACATCCGTCTTCAATCAATGACCTGAGTGAGACAGACGAAGGTTGAAATGAACATCCGTCTTCAATCAATGACCTGAGAGAGACAGACGAAGGTTGAAACGAACATCCGTCTTCAATCAATGACCTGAGAGAGACAGACGAAGGTTGAAACGAACATCCGTCTTCAATCAATGACCTGAGTGAGACAGACGAAGGTTGAAATGAACATCCGTCTTCAATCAATGACCTGAGAGAGACAGACGAAGGTTGAAACGAACATCCGTCTTCAATCAATGACCTGAGAGAGACAGACGAAGGTTGAAACGAACATCCGTCTTCAATCAATGACCTGAGAGAGACAGACGAAGGTTGAAACGAACATCCGTCTTCAATCAATGACCTGAGAGAGACAGACGAAGGTTGAAACGAACATCCGTCTTCAATCAATGACCTGAGAGAGACAGACGAAGGTTGAAACGAACATCCGTCTTCAATCAATGACCTGAGAGAGACAGACGAAGGTTGAAACGAACATCCGTCTTCAATCAATGACCTGAGAGAGACAGACGAAGGTTGAAACGAACATCCGTCTTCAATCAATGACCTGAGAGAGACAGACAAAGGTTGAAACGAACATCCGTCTTCAATCAATGACCTGAGAGACGCAGACAAAGGTTGAAACGAACATCCGTCTTCAATCAATGACCTGAGAGACGCAGACAAAGGTTGAAACAAACATCCGTCTTCAATCAATGACCTGAGAGAGACAGACGAAGGTTGAAACAAACATCCGTCTTCAATCAATGACCTGAGAGACGCAGACGAAGGTTGAAACAAACATCCGTCTTCAATCAATGACCTGAGAGAGACAGACGAAGGTTGAAACGAACATTCGTCTTCAATCAATGACCTGAGAGAGACAGACGAAGGTTGAAACAAACATCCGTCTTCAATCAATGACCTGAGAGAGACAGACGAAGGTTGAAACAAACATCCGTCTTCAATCAATGACCTGAGAGACGCAGACGAAGGTTGAAACAAACATCCGTCTTCAATCAATGACCTGAGAGAGACAGACGAAGGTTGAAACAAACATCCGTCTTCAATCAATGACCTGAGAGAGATAGACGAAGGTTGAAATGAACATCCGTCTTCAATCAATGACCTGAGAGAGACAGACGAAGGTTGAAACAAACATCCGTCTTCAATCAATGACCCGAGCGAGTCAGGCGAAGGTTGAATGGATATTATATGTTTTCCTACAATACCTGGATGGTTTCTTGTGTAATTGTTTATTCTGCATCGTCAGCAGTAGTTCTTGTACAGTGATGTAAATCTATGCTCCATCACATAGCTACTGAGCACATTTGTAAACTATGGCTATCTGGAATACAACAAAGGAGTCCAATGTCCACAGTTTGTCAGGAATGTATACTAACGGTGCCGGGTCTCCGGATAGGGTTGACGTAGCTGCCGTTTGTTGATACGGAGAGATGAGTGATGGCCTGCACTGCAGGGTCCGGGCTGTCGTAGGCTCCAACAAGGTATTCAAAGTCAAAACAGTGTGCCACGATGTGGATAGCTGCAGGAAACAGAGTTCAAAGTAGTAAATAAAATAATTTCGTGGAAAATAGAGCCAAGTTAAAATAATTGTTGAGAACATTACACACACCACTTCTACGTTCTTCATTATCCAGATGTCACATGTAATATATTACAACTATAAGTCCAGATATACAATGAACATGTTGTTATTACCAATGTAATAATAGGGCCAATCAGAACTCGTCATTCTGACATGGAGGTATGATTAAGTATTTTATCAAGATCACGTGGGCCAATCAGATCTCGTCATTCTGAGATGCAGGTATGATTAAGTATTTTATCAAGATCATGTGGGCCAATCAGATCTCGTCATTCTGAGATGCAGGTATGATAAATGAGGATAAACTGAAGCTATGGAAGTGATTGGGTCCAGGGTATTTATCACATTGGGTAATAGTGAGTGAGTGAGTGAGTGAGTTGGGTTTAATGCCGCTTTTAACATTATTCCAGTTATATCACGGCGTGTCAGCTTAATGTGGGAGGAAAGCCCGAAGTGATGCAGGTCTCAGACGTTTACCACTTCGGTGAAACCCACAAGCACGGGTATGGTGCTGCCAAACCTAGAAACATAATTGGGGTGAACCGGGATTCGAACCCACAATCATAGGTTTCTGGCGTGCCCAAGGGACGCAAATCTGCACAGCGAATCGCAGCGCCTTAGACACCTGGGCAACCCGTGCCCCCCATCGGGTAATAGAATGGACACTGGATAATACACGATGCCTCTTATCCTGCCAAGTGACAATATGTCATGACAAAAAGTGGTATTGTAGAGCTTTATCACTGCAGCCAAATTTGCGATTTAGCTTGAACTGTTTACTAAGTGCTGTAATACACATGCAACAATCAGTGTACTGGGTACATGAATAAACTAGCATCTCAATCACAACTGGAATTTGGTCGGGACGTCACTCAACATCCATTGTGACCAACGAATCTCCACTTATACAGCCATGGAGTCACCATGTGAATTCTAAGAATATTACTACTGTTCTAAGATACACACCTGTCATTAGGCAGATCATGTAACCAAGGTAACGGTGATATGTGAGATTCTTGTCCAGCTGACGCCGAGCATTCCGGTGACAGCACTGTGAAAAACAACGATGGAAGTAAAGATCAAGTTTAAAGTAAAAGACATATTTCATTTGTAAAATACTACTTTTGAACCAGAGTAAGTACTCCCTAACAAGGAGGAAAGCCAGATGGTGCTTCCATTTGTAAAACATTCAGAGTTTAATCGGCTTGATGTCACATGAAAAGAGAGAACTATGTGTACTAAAGAACGTCAGTGAGCACGAAGTAAAGAACAATAAAAAACACCAGATGCCGCTGCAATTTGTAAAACACTCCGAGTTTAATTGGTTTGTTCTGCTGTGTATATGATAAGTGCATGCTGAGGTGTAGAATGTATTACGTCATTCCTCGTGCACCCACCATCTGAATATATATATGTACATGCATGTATAATGTATAATTTGTTTATACACCTGATTTATTTCGCTTGTTTTCATCCAGACCATTTATATTCGTGACAAAGACACTTTATGAGTTGATGCTAAAATGTATGCGTAATTAAGGGATGTATGTATCGCAGCTGTGTGAAATATATGTGATGTAATAGGCGTCTCATAACCGGCATACGAGAAACGTGATTTTGTAAACACTATGACTTCAGACAGTTGGTGCTCTGGGTTCAACGTAATACATCAACACCTCAGCATGCAGTTATCATATACACAGCAGAACAAACCAATTAAACTCGGAGTGTTTTACAAATTGCAGCGGCATCTGGTGTTTTTTATTGTTCTTTACTTCGTGCTCACTGACGTTCTTTAGTACACATAGTTCTCTCTTTTCATGTGACGTCTTTTCGTAACATTTGACTATTTTATCACATACTTTTGACCTTTATTTCATCTTCATATTTTTTATCAGCGTCTGTTTGTTTTGTATTTTGGCCTTTTTAGTAACATTTAATTCTTTATTTGTAACATTTGCCTATTATTGTCTACTATAGTCCTTCGTTATTCCAACTTTGTATATTTTTGACCGAATGGCTGCCCATAGAGGCATCTCTAAGTTGGCAATTGGTCTGATGAAGGGTACAAATGCTGATGAACATGAAGGACGTTTTCTGTTTTCAGCAACATGTATACCTGTATTTATTTATTTCTGTCAGAGAGAGTTCTCTTTATAAGGTGTTTAAAGTAGCCATTTACAATGCAGTTATCATCAAGGCAAGGGCGTTAACTGAGGGCGTTTGCTTCAAACAAAATGGTGGCGCCCAGTCAAGACAATGTGATATTGTAATAAAATGGGTCTTACCCCGTGAAGTGCATCAAATCACTTGATGTTGAGTACCTTCGTTAAAAACATGAAAATATTTGGAAAATACCTGTAGACGCCCAATTGACAACACACATGCTCTGAAAATCCTGCAATCAACCGAATTCTGCACAGCAGTCGCCATGTTTATGAACCAAATGTCAATTTCGTTACTGGATTTTGATTGGACTATGCATAGACTCATTAGTCCATCCAAAATATAACTTCATAATTAACGCCCAGGGCGTACCTTACATACTTGGGAGGCAGTGGTGGTAATAAACAAGTTGGAGTAACATGTTGTGTTTTACCTGGCCCAGTCAGTGTCAGTCATGTGATTTGGGGGTCAACATTGAAGTGTATTGTTTTGTAACATGGTATGTATTAACCAATGGAATTACTTACGGAACATGCTGCTCGAATGGATGAGATGAGATTCCTGCAGACAGGTAGGAGGATGAGAAGACAGTTGAAGTTCAAGCATGCCGCACTTGCCCGCGCCCAGCACAAGGCATCCTGGGAACAGGTTTATAACAGATATGGTACATTGTCATCAGTTATCTTGGCATATACTATATCTTTATTCTGTAAAATGATTCCTGCACCTTTATAAAAATAAGACCATGCAGGGTATTGATCATAAATAATTACAACAAATTACTGATATTTCACAATTTTCATAAAACAAAGGACTCAACATCCTTCACTGGAAATGATGACTTTTCTTTGTTTGTTGTTCAATGCTGCACTCAGCAATATTCCCGCTATATGATGGCGGTCTGTACATAATCAAGTGTAGACCAGACAATCCTGTGATTGACCATGTCGACAACAGGAGCATCGATTTATGCAATTGGGATACGATGACATGCATCAACCAAGTCAGCGAGTCTGACCACTATCCCGTTGGTCGCCTCTTATGACAATCATGGGAACCTGAAGGCCTGTTCTAACCCAGAACTTCATCAGAGTGTTGAGTATTTGTAGTGGCATGAATTTACCCAAGTCACAGAGGCAGATCCAGGATTTACCCAAGTCACAGAGGCAGATCCAGGATTTACCCAAGTCACAGAGGCAGATCCAGGATTTACCCAAGTCACAGAGGCAGATCCAGGATTTACCCAAGTCACAGAAGCAGATCCAGGATTTACCCAAGTCACAGAGGCAGATCCAGGATTTACCCAAGTCACAGAGGCAGATCCAGGATTTACCCAAGTCACAGAGGCAGATCCAGGACTTACCCAAGTCAAAGAGGCAGATCTAGGTTTTGGTTTGGTTTGTTGTTTAACGCTGCATTCAGCAATATTCCAGCTTTATGACGGCGGTCTGTAAATAATCATGTCTGGACATGACAATCCAGTGGTTAATATCATGAGCATTGATCCATGCAATTGGGATCAATGACATGCATCAACCAAGTCAGCGAGCCTGACAACTTGATCCCGTTAGTCGCCTCTTACGACAAGCAAAGTCGCCTTTTACGGCAAACATCTTCATGGGTCGGTGATATTTGCTAATATATTGGCTAGTGAACAGTCCCAATTATCACCCCTTTCTGCTTGATCAATGTACACAAGACTTATTTATTCAGGTATAATACGCACTCGTGTGTAATATTCACCCTTAATTATGGGCAATTAAATTCTGGAAAATATATCTGTCATACATAATACGCACCGACTTTTCTTTTGTATCATTTCAGGCTGTCAGCATAAACCACGAAATTTACAATCTTTCAACTCTGTTTTTTTTCCTCACCAACATTATATTCTAATAACAGACCCCTATTTCTAAGTTTGAGAGCACCCTGGGCGCTTATTACTTTGAATACGGTACACACAGTATTCATCCACACATAGATGTGCATGTACAGTACGTACATATATATAACAAGTGGTTTTCAAGAGGATGCAGATATGAGTAGACATGGTAGAAGAACGCATTGTATAATGGGTTGGGCAGGATCTAAAATTACTTTTGGATTACTTTAATAACTTTGGATAGCATTAACGACACATATAACACTGGGGTGAGCCAGTGCAAGTCTGACTGTGACTACACTACCATCTTACCCCGACCAGCAGACGAAGGTAGAAGTAGTCCAGGCTCTGCTGATAGCTGACAAATGTCCCGGCGAAGATCCCCACGTTGATGATCAGCCAGACTCCCTGCACAACAACACTACAGATCTGAATGATGGAGAACGGCTGGAGCATGCTGACATTCGACCACACTAGCTGAGTGTGTCACACGTCTTAAAGGGTCACTCCACTTGACATCATCAACTTCCACTGTAGCACAAGGCCAGATAATGTAATATGTTGTTCTCCCAGCCTTTTTCACAACTAAGTGGGTAGGGATGAGGATGTTGATTTTTAAAATTTGTAATTTCATTTTTATTTTTTTAAAGGTTTTACAGATCTATTAAGTAAATTATATAGAGAATCTCACCCGAGTGTCTTTTAATATCAAATATATCAACACGAGTTGATATAAGTGGAAAAATTACGAGGCTTGCCAAGGATTTTTGCCACTTTTATCAACGAGCGTTGATATATTTGATATCGAAAGACACGAGGGTGAGATTTTATTTATCATCCAACATCATTCTTCCAACTTTTTCAATTTGTAGACAGTAATTAGCAGTGACTTCAGTGTAAAAAGTACTGCTAAAAGCTTCAGTAGCAGAGCCATTAGTGATGTCATTTGTGACGTCATGGTAACCGGTGACGTCACAATGTTCTGCAAAGCATTGTGATGTTATTTCATTGCAGCGATATCTACAGTGTAGATATCGCTTGATCTTATCCAAGCGATATCTCCTGTGGGAGCCAGTTTTGGATGATAAATTCTAATGTTCCACATGACCTCTTTGGCCATAACCCGTTGGCTTGAGTGAGTGATTGAGTATGGATTTACGCTGATTTTAGCAATATTTCAGCAATATCACTGCGGGGCACACAAGAAATGGGCTTCACACATTGTACCCATGTGGGGAATCGAACCCAGGTCTTAGGCACGATGAACGATTGCCTTAACCACAAGTGTACCCCACCGCCCGCCTTTGGCATGAGGAGGTGGATCAGAGGGCAAGGTCACTACAATGTGGTGCTCCAACGAATCTCACTTACTATTATGGGATGGCTTGTGCAAATAGGAAATTTGAGCTGAAAATGTTGTTTCTAAACCCTGCATAATTTCTTTTCATTGATATAAGGGGCAGGGTAATTTTAGGAGCGAGTGATTCATAAGAAACTGTCTTAACTGATATAAACTGATTCCTGTGGTATCAGTCCAACAGATTCATGAGAAATGTTGTTCACCTCATGAAGAGACCTGCTTGAAGGATAACAGAACTGATTGTTTTTAGGCATATCCATATTTTGTGCATGTAGATATGATCTCTTCATATTTATGGCAAAATTAATATTTCTGAACAAACCTTCATTTTGATATTTCACTAAACCTAAAGTGTCTTATTGTTATGATAACTGGTTCAAATCCGAAAAAATAGTGTTCACTCATCAAATAGTAGTATCATAATCAAACCATTTTTACATTATAATGCCAGTCAAATTATTTTCTCATCTTTAAGACAAATCTGCCATAATTTGAAGAGAAATAAACATAAAACACTAAAAAAATATAATTTTCTAAACAATTTCTTTTGTTGACACATTTATTGAACATATTCACCAGCGTCCTTTCTTCATGTGTTCTTAGGAAAACTAACATCAACAATTACATGAATTAACCTGGACATGTACATCCTACTTCTTGGCATTTTGACATCAGTAAACAAGAAATTAATAAGTTTGGCCTACATCATGTAAATTGATGATACATTTAATAAATAATATCACTTGCACAATAAGAGCTTTATTTGTCTATTTATAAATATATTATTCCTTTGGAAAGAAATATAGACAAATGTAAAAAAATTCATAGCATTAATATGTTTGTTGATGTTTGAAAACTTGTCGGATACAGTTTGAACTTCTTAAGTCTTTAATCACGTACATAGGACATGGTGGCCAACACGGCACCAGCTGCCGGCTCTGTGACTTTAACTGAGAATGTCCCGAGTCAGCAGGAAGTCGTGATGTTTCTGGAAGTACATACTTGGTGGGGGCGGAAGTCACATGCAAAACACAAGTGTGGGGCTGGAGGGGACGTAGATGACTTGGACAGGCAGGGGGACACTGGGATGTATGTGATGGAACTGTGTGGTCCTGTTTCACTGACCATACTTACACTGTTACAGTAAGTGCTTTTCAGAAATATTTGTATGTTAGAGTCAAATTGCAATCTCAAGTGATATCTTGTCACGATCTGTCTCTGCAGATTTTCTGTAAATAATGGGACTGTATCATAAACAGAGATTTTGTTGTTTCATTATCTAAGTAACTGTCAGAATTTATCAGAATTCATGTTTCTGTTTTGCAATATAAACTGCACTGTGACAAGCTTGGACTGACAATAGCCTCTGTTATATTATAAACAGTAAAATATTTTATGTAGTTATTTATCAATTTTCATGCCATAAAAAGTAATTTGGTATAGTGGTGTTAGTTATTTTTGTTTTTAATCATTGTTTGTTTCATAATCTAAAGTACTGTCAGATACAAGTACCGGTACTTATCCATTTCTTCAGACTGGTCAAGCCTTGAACAGCACTGACATGTCAAACTATCTTAAAACTAACTGGAAAATTTGGGATGATCTCCTCCATTTAACTCACCAAAGTTGCGATTTCTTAAATAAAATTATTAGAAAAGAAATTGTTAATAAAATAAATTATGCTATCAAAATAATAGTCACCAAAACATCACAATTACTGACAGGTTCAAATTGTGAAAACAAATTCTGTAGCAATATAGAAAATATAGATAAATATTAATAATATTTATATCTATGTGATTTTCATAATCACAAACTTTTTGGACATTTTTGTGTTCTTTGGGAGGGACTTCAAGAAAACAGACAAACACAGGTGTACTGTCTAAAACACTTTGTATGAAGGGAACCATCTTTACACTGATGGATGGAAATCTCAGCTACATAAAAAACAATCTCAATCAAATCTGATCTTTTACTCAGATACGATACCTCTCAGCGTGAAGATCTTAGGAATCCTCCAACAAAAGTTATGTCAGGTGAACTATCTAACCAGCCAATCAACATTTAGGCTTCTAAATCCTTAGTTCGAGTGAGCAAAGCATTCAGATCAGAATATCTGCCTTCCGGAAACAAACTAAAACAACAATTTCTGAATTTAAATCAATGAGGCTGCACATTATAGTGTTGTGGGCATGTAATATATCCTGTTGTTTAAGTGCGTCATGGCATCTACACCCAATTTTGAACAAATCTGAATTTGTAAATCAAGGAGGTAGAGAGCATGGAAAAATGAAGCCGAATCATTTTAGAAAGCTGACATCTTACTGGATCACAGAACCCACAGTAGGACTGCAACTATTACACTATGAGGCAAATATGATACGTTTCACGAATATAGGGTAATGAATACGAATATTTATTCATGAATACAATAACAAGTCAGCAGTTGATGTACTATTTATTATATTCCGTGAAACAATAACAAAATAAATTGTTTGACATGGTTTGACCATGTTGACAGTGTTAATTATTATTATATTATACATTCATATACTGCACTTATCCAGGTACTAGTATCTGCTCAAATGTGACAATGACCAGTGACCACATTACTGTCAAATTAAATCCATAAGAGTGTTGTCTTTTTAAGAAATCTATGCATATGATAAGTTCTTATGGATATTTTTAGGTACAGGGTATGTAGATGCACATGACTGCAATGTTTTTGTTTTTTGTGTAAATATTTGATGCTAGCAACCATGAATAACGAATTCAATTCATGAATCCGAGGTGAATTGTAGCAGCCCTAACCCACACATCCTTCATTTTGATTGGACTGTCAAAGTACACTTTGGGTTCACCTGACGTAACCTCCCATGGAAAGTCCTCAGATCTTAATGAAGAAAGGTATCACTTTGAAGTAAAAGATTTATATAAGCTTTCATATATTCAGTCCCACAAGTCTTCCTAACAAATGGCTGTGATATTGCTGGAATATTGCTAATACCATACTCACTCACTCCTAATAAATGACAGATCTGCAAGCTAATGCTAGCGAACTCAATATAAATATATCATAATGTTCCTTCCAAATAAAACCATATCTTTTGAGATTATAAAATATATGTCCATTATCATCTTTCATATAGCCTAAAAACCATTTGTCATGTTCATCACCCAAACTCTACAAACATATCACAATGTGACAACTTGTTGAAACAAATCATGAGCATGAAAACCTAAAATGAGAATAAAATCTTTTCTGAAAGTCACAAACCCTGCTAACAAAACATGTTGCTCTTTCAGATCTGCTCAAAATAACCTTTGGTAATAATTAGTTTTGTTCCCACTGACCTAGTTCAACTCTCCGTGCCCTTATCTCTGTGTACATGGAGCACAGTCAGTGTGGAATGTTCATCTCAATTGTTAACAACGGCATGGTTGGCATCTGGGTGTTACTGACATACATACCTCACCTGAGTTTTACCTGTGTCCAAATGTGCATAAAAATTGAAGATCTGTGGGGATTCCAGGTAAGCCTACAGGTCCCAAGCAACCTATGCTTGTCGACAGGCGACTAAATGGATTAGGTGGTCTGGTTCAGCACCTCTTACGGCCAGCATCGGTTGTTGGGGACCTATTCTAACCCGGAATCCCCACAGGGTAATCTAATATCACAAGCATGATTCTCAGGCATATTAACCTCATTCTTACAACAAAAGTGATTTTTAAAATCAGCACATCTCTCCTTCTCCATCAAACCTTTTGGAACTATCTATGGTAGAACGACAACCAAATATTTCTCAAGAATTAAAATTATTTATTTATATATTTCTTCTTTCAAAAAGTAAAATTGACAGATTCTAGTACAATTTTCAACAGGGGTACATCTCATAGAGCATACGGTTGGTTCATTAACTTCATCAATTCATTTCTTGTTTTATTTTTACTCAGTTCATATCATAAAATCGTTGTTATCGTTATTAAAAATAGAGGTGCCGTTTTCGCCCGACTCATAGTAGCCGTTTTCGCCAAATGCGGTGCCGTTTTCGCCAGAGAAATCGGTGACGTTTTGCTGAGGTGCCGTTTTAGCCTGCACCCCATTTATACCATGAAACGTTTTAAAATATTCACAAGTATTCTCTGTAACTTAATGAAACATTGCAGTGGTGGATCCAGAGGGTGCATGCAGTCCTCCAAACCAAAGCTCTAGTTTCTTTTAACCCAATACGCCACACATATTGCGACTGCAGTGTAGACAAGCGCTGAGTTCAAACCACGAACTCAACCCAAACCACAAGCACGAATCCGATTTACCCACACGTTTCCTGACATTCACCACCAGAATTCAAACTATTTTGACACTCCCTTGTTGTACAATGCACCCAGGTAGGACGTAATTAGTAATCAACAGGTGCCTGTTCTCTGAACACGAGTCGTAATAAAACTTACCACAATAAACCATTTAGGCCCCTCATTCACCAGCCAGTCACCCATCACCAAATCGGAACAATCTTCTGTCAGCAGGCATCCGTCTGTCACTGTGAATATCTCTAGGATGTAAACAACCACCTGTTCAACACTTCCGCCCCCTGAGTTATGTCCCTTGATGTGTTAATCCTCCAAGAGTTGTCTCCCCCTGGACTTATGTGCCTTGGCTCAGCAGACGTCACGCATACAGGTGATGATTTTATTTGTGATTAATTGATACCCAGAAAATACAAGAAAAATATAGTTATGGTAACTATTTTCATTGAGAAGAAATAAATAAGATATTACTGATGGGGCGTGGGTGATTTGAGCTCCTTATTTATTGATTATAGGCTTATTCAATAAGGGGTGGTTCTCTGAGACAAGTATACTTTACATCTTGATATCCAGTGAACAACTTTAAACAGAAGTTTCAAAGTGTCCGTTTGTTGTGATTGTAACCTCATGAGTGACTGTTCAAGTGGTAATTGTGAAGGCGGGATCGGGTGGTCAGGCTCGCTGACTTGGTTGATGCATGTCATCGATCCCAATTGCGTGGAACGATGCTCATGATGTGAATCACTGGATTGTCTGGTCCAGACTTGATTATTTACAGACCGCCGTCATATAGCTGGAGTGCGGCGTTAAACAACAAACAAACGTGAAAAATGAGTTCTGCTAGCCTAGTTCACTGCTTTCAGACCTGTGTATTTCATTATTTTGATTAACTTTTCTTTCTTGGATTCTAAAATATTTACAGCCAGTTCTAAAAAAATTCAGTTTTCCACATTTATCAAATACCGGTATAACTTCTGCTGTGCAGTTGTGTTTGGAAATGTTACCTGCACTGGGTGCATCCTGGCTGTAAAAGTTACCTGCACTTGCAATGTTTTACCTGCACTGGTGCAGCTTGGATATAGCGAAATTGATCCCTGTATTAGCACTGTGTTTACAGTAAAATCACCAAATTATATTTCCATAAAGACCCCAGTTATGTGTATCTGTTTCAAGGCAACCCATTTGGAACTGTAATTCTTTTTTATGATTTTGCTCTAATCATCTATATACCAATCTGCATGACCTGGGTGGTCCTTGAATAAGTGGTTGAAACTATATGCATTTCTTTGAAACAGTTTTGATTGTTTCAAAACAAATGACACAAAACCATCAATGAGGTATTGATATCAGTTGTACTTGTACAATGTACTATAGGTTATAGACTACAAGATATCTGTCGATTGTTATAAGGCCTGCCTTATTGGTTTTATTTGTCATGGAACTTTTCTGTTATATGTAACTGAATCCCTTTTATCAGCCTCCTTATTTTAAGAAGGTTGTTGGTTACAGTGTTAATAGGCAGCTAGGGTTGTATTTTCCCCAGGGAGCTGAGAATGCAAACTGAATGTACACTGATCCATTGACAAGGGTTATAATTACATGTATGAGCTGAGTTCGTGTTGACCTGGTGTTGGTCACTTGTATGTATTATTATCATGACTGAGAATAGTTTTATGCTGCAGTCAGCAATACCACAATAAGCAACACTGCAGTTAGGTCACAGCAAGCTGTAAGTAATGAAGTCCGTCCAGATAGCAGTCGACAGTGTTGAGGCGATAAAATGTCTGAGTCCCGTGGTGAGATTCGAACCACAGACCACATGACCAAAGAGGTTAACCCTGTCAGCAAGCTGACAAGGTAAGGGTGTGATCTGCAGGAAGACTCCATGACCTGCTACTATAGCATGAGCAGTGATCCACGTTGTCAGGGTACAGTGACACACTCAGCCAGTCACACTCGCACTTGAGTTTTGACCAGCCATAAACTGTTTTTGATTCCTTAGAAATATTTTCACATACAGCAATTGCTCGTCTGTAGGTACTTTGGGACAACAAAATTATGTGATGCGAGATGATTGGGAGTTAGACGGGCAGATGAGGATCTAACAAATTGTTATGGACCAATCTTACAAATTCTTGGATGTGTATCAAGCCACATGGTCGGTATCATGGAATGTATCACATCTCACATCATGTCACTCCTTGTTCATAGCATTTCACTGCAGACAAAAAATGAAAATGTTGTTTGTTAGTGCCTTTTCACCAATCTTTTCACAAGCCATTGTGTTGATTCCAGACAGAATATGTCCGACACTTGTCAAGTGAGGATCTGATGGTTACAATGTATGACCAGGTTAATTGTTGCTCATCAAGCCAACTACTTGATTTTCTGGCCCAGATTTGTTATTTCTTGAATGTTGTGGAATGTGGAATAAAAATGTATCCATATTTTTAACAGTGAAACACATTCTTAACCTGAAAGATCTGTATATCCTTGTGTGTTGAAATCTGACTATCTGAAAGTTTCTACAAACAAGGCATGAGAATATAGGCCACTTCATGATAGCTTTATTAAAGAATGTACAAACAATACAGTATTTACAATGATATTTTCTCAGTGTATGATTCAGTCCTTTGCTTGCAGGTCCTGTGTCCAGTCAAACGGTTTCCACCATTCAGCAAATTCCAGAACTTTCTTGCATTGAACATCAAAGCTCTCCTTGTGGGGCTTCCTCCATAGACCAGGTTCAGCATCAACCATACCACCAACAATCTCCTGTAATGTGTTGGTTTATTTAGTTAAGAAATAAAGTTGGGGAAGGGAAAATACACTACTCAAAAGAAGTTAAGGACCACCTGATTCCTAACTATTATTACAGTTAATCTGTCATGGCACAAGCACCACCCGATTCTTTCATATTACTTAAGTTAATCTGTCATGGCATGACCTATTAATAATGGTTAATATGAAAGAATCAGGTGGTCCTAAACTTCTTTTGAGTGGTATAGGATGAGAAATATATAATTTCAAATTCCCTATGTTTCATTCGACATTTTGGTGAAATGTGACAGGACTATTAAATGTTTTACAGCATACTTGGGAACAAAGCCACACACTGCTTATGATGTACCTGTGATATTGTGAATGGTATTGGTCTTGGCTATAGGTCATTCAGCACATGTCACTTGTTAAAAACAACAACTGAGACATGATATAAAAAAAGTTGAATCATAAGGTATAAACAAGTACCAATTTCTTGTCTAATTTAAATGATATTACAAAACATGATAAGGCCAGCTCATGAAGCTATGGTGGCGATGGGTGCAGGGTATTTATCATAATAGACTGGAGACATAATACCCAGGCTATTCGAGGATTATCGTTATGACAACTTACTCGACCAAAGTAGGGTGGAAAACTCTGTTCATCCTCAATGACATGTGCGAACCCTCCCTGCAGCCCGAAGTCCACGCTGAAGTAGGGAAAACCCTTGGGGATCTGGAAACATTGTCACTGATATCAAGACCAGGTCTCTTGTGACTGACATGATACACAAGTGTTGGAAATTAAGCATGAAAGTTTGTTTGTTTGTTGTTTAACACGACGCTCATCAATATTCCAGCTATATGACGGCAGTCTGTAAATAATCGAGGATGGACCATACAATCCAGTGATTGACATCATGAGTATCAATCTACACAATTTGGATACGATGACATGCATGAACCAAATCACTGAGTCTGACCACACGATCACGTTAGTCGCCTTTTACAACAAGCATAGTCTCCTCTTATGACAAGCATGGGTTGCTGAAGACCAATTCTAACCCAGATCTTTATGGATGTACACATACCTACATGGACAACACTTTGCAGATGTTTAGTAACACTAGTTTACTCCTATGAACACACTTGACATGAATGTTGTTTTATGCCACACCCAGCACACTGTAATAATCCATTATGTGCCTGACAAACCAGTGGTTGATATTATGATCAACACTCGCTCCGTAGGGTTATGGTGACACACAAACAACCAAGTCACCGAGCCAGACCGCCTGATCTATTTTAGCCTCAACAATAAGCAAAAGAGGTTTGAGACCTAATCTAACATGTCAGAGCTCCCTCATATTCTGATGATGATAATCCTAAATACAGATGCAACAACACTGTTTCTAGACCAGTTATTAATACTGATGTGTTCCACCTACAGTTGAATTCAAGAAATGATTTCTATTGGAAAAATGTTCAGCAACAGAAACTACTGACTATCCTTTTGAGACCAATGGCTTGTCTTGAATGTTTGACCACTGAACAAGTGCTAGTGACTGACTGACCGAGTGTCTGATATCCTTGTAGCTGAGATCGACAAGCTTCTTGTTGTTTGACCATTCTGGGCCAGCGTCTTGTATTGCTTTCTGTGGAAAAGGAAAAAATTAAACTGAGTGATTAAGCTTGAATGTCTGGACATGTGTTGTACATTAACATGACACAGTGATCAATCTATCTTCATCACAGACAAAACAAGCAAATAACCACACTTCTGGGGTAACATGATAAAATGATATACTAATGACTAGAATCACGTGGAGTCGGGGGTGGTGGTGCCATGTCAGGGGGTCTCACCTTGAAGTATATGGGCGCCAGGTCCCCCGTCTCCTTCTCCATGGGGATGCACTCCATGCTCATGTGGGGGAGGTACTTCAGGTGCATGCTGGTCTCCATAAACACAATATCCTGGTCCTGGGACTCAAACATCCGTACCAGGCACTTCCGGAAAGTCTGAAACAGAACATTTATGTGTAATAAAGGTATCATTACCCTCATAACCACATCCTCACAAAGATGTTTCTTTTCTAGGATTGTAAATTAATTTCAAAAACTTTGTTGAACTTATTTTCAAATTCAAATTCAACCCATTATGGGTCATTATAGAGTAAATCTGTTTAAAGATCTCGCCTGTAACAACATCGCCTATAACAACACTGCCTGCACCCACCTGCACCTCCTGCCACACATCTTCGTCTACGACAGTCCCGGCTGTGACATGCTGCATCGGTACAATCAGACAGTGACCTGGCGTCAGAGATCGGTGGTTCGGGAGGCACAGATATGCCTGGTGTACACAAACAGGATTAGATAGGTGAGATTGGCCTTATGACTGTTATATTTTGCTGACCCCCATTTTTTCACACACATATCTCCCCCAATACAAGTAACATTTTTTCATGATTATACCATATAATAAATTACTAATCCCTTCATAAGGTTCAAATTAAAACATCTCATATTTGAACAAATAGAACTGTGTAAATTTGTCATGCCCCTAATATAGTTGTGAAATGTTTTGTGGACCCCCTCGTTCAGTGTCATGTTTTCATGGACCCATCCACCTATTATAAAATACCAGTCCCTTACAACACCAGTATATCAAATAAAAATGGTGCTCGAATGACATGTTCAAAACTAACTTGTCTTACCTTAAGACCAATGGCAATAATGAGATGTTTCGGCACCTTGTCAAAGCAGAATCTGCATTTCTCCATTGCAGTCGCCATCTTCCTATGTTCTGAAGTGATATATTCAATACTCTATCTGAAGTAACATACATACATTGGTGCCACTACTCTAGTCTCAAATTACAGGAGTGAGTGAGTGAGTATGGCTTAACGCCGCTTTTAGCAATATTCCAGCGATATCACGGCGGAGGACACCTTAAATGGGCTTCAGACATTGTACCCATGTCGGGAATCAAATTACAGGAAGGAGTTTTACATGCACTTTTTAAGACATTCAGAGTTATCTATACAACAGTTTCATTGTGGGCAGACTTTGCTGACCATAGACATTCAATATACACATTGTTGGAAACTGTTGTTCAATATAGGCAATATTCCAGCTATATGATGGCAGCCTGTATAGTAAACAAAACTGAGTCTGGACTGAAGCAGTGACTGATATTATAAGCAGCCTGCCACTGGGTTCCAATGACACACAGTTAACCAAAACATGCGAAAGGCATTGACCTGAAGACTGTAAAATATTCATCTAAGTCTCACCCAAGATAGACCTGGCTCGATCTTTCTCCTCATTCTGAGCCTCAGACTGTTTCCGTGCAGCTTTGCTAATAAACACATCATCCACTTGGAAGTCCTCATCTGTCTTCTCAGCAGCCTGGTGGAAAACGTAGTATTAGTGAGTGAGTTGGGTTTAACGCCGCCTTTAACATTATTCCAGTTATATCACAGTGTGAGGCTTAATGTGAGAGGAAAGCCTGAAGTGATGCAGGTCTCAAACGTTTACCACTTCGGTGAAACCCACGAGCACGGGTATGGTGCTGACAAACCTAGATACATAATCGGGGCGAAACGGGATTCGAACCCACAACCATAGGTTTCTTGTGTGCCCAAGGGACGCAACTCTGCACAACGAATTGCAGCATCTTAGAGGACTGGGCCACCCGTGTTCCCACGTGGTATTAGACAGTGAGGGAGCAACTTGGGCTGCAATGCTTCTTCTTAAAATATTTTAGTCATGGACATGTCTTCTAGATGTGGGCAGGTCCTTACCATTTATCATCAGTGCGAAAACCAAAGCTAGAGAGTTACTGACAAACAAGAATCAAAGTTGAAGTTGGGTTTCGGACCAATAGCCATCTGATATGGCCACTAAGCTCAACAGATATGTACAGACCCGATGTGCACTGCAGTCCCCAGTATCATATTGCTATATCATGGCAGCTTCATAAGTGTGTATATGTTGGCTTAAACACTGCTTTGAACAGTATTACAGTTATATCACAGCTCATCATTTCAATATGGGAGGAAAACCTGAAGTAATTTAGGTAGTATAGGTTCACCACTTTGCTGACACAGCATGGGTTTGATCTGGTCTGACAAACAAAGGATGGCTGAAATACTGTTGATGGGATCTAAAATTTTAACTCGCTGATTAGAGTGAATCTGTGATTCGAACAAATAATATGATCCTGTCATATTTTTGCCGGACGAATGAGTCTATGTGTAGTCCAATCAAAATCGTGTAACAAGATCGACATCCGGTTTGTAAACAACATGGATTTCAACGTGCAGATTTGCAAAAGATGTGTACTGTCAACTGGGTGAGAACACATATTTTCCAAATCTTTTCATGTTTTTAATCAAGGTGCCCATGTGATTTGATGAACTGCACAAGGTAAGACTTGTTTTATTACAATATATATCTTGATCATCGATCAGATCGTCTTGATAGCCACTGGTGGCACTACGATCAAGCCAAGACATTCCAGCCTAGTTCTGGAAGGGTGGAAACTGGACTTTTCGAGTCAGATAACTTCCTTGCCTTCGAGACTAGATCCCAGAACGTTGCAAGTAAACTTCTAAGGGAAGGAAGTCATTACTGAATGCAAGCCAGGGTAGGTGTCCTTGATTCATGCCTTCAGCAAGTCACTAGTTGTTCAACAATATAGAGGGCTTTATGCTGATAATGTCTTCTAGCCATTGTTCATACAACAGCCTCATGAAGACATTAATCTGACAAATGCAGTACTGCCAACAGAAATAGGAATCTTACCCTGCCTGCCAGCCTGGCAAACATGGCGTTCTGATCCTCCGCCGTCCCCATCTTCTCCCTCTCCACCTGTAAGTGAATACAATCATATATTAAACAGTCAGCTGGCACAGAATTGTTTTGTTTTTGTTTGTTTGTTTGTTTAACGCCACACTCTGCAATATTCCATCTATATGACAACTGTCTGTAAATAATCAAGTCTGGACCAGACAATCCAGAGACTGACATCATGAGCATCGATCCACGCAATTGGGATACGATGACATGCATCAACCAAGTCGCCAAGCCTGACTACCGATCCTCTCACGACAAGCATTGTCGCCTTTTATGGCAAGCATGGGTTGCTGAAGACCTATTCTAGCCCGAATCTTCACGGGTCAGAATTGTTTTGAAATTGTTTCAGAGTATCTCACAGGAATCAATCTGTCACAAGCAATGAGAAACTGAATGTTGTTTTACACCCATGACAAAATATATCATGGTGGCATGTAAATAATAAAGTGCAATCTAAATTGAATTCTGGGGAATCAACATGTTCAAACACTAAATGTTCAAGACCAAGCTACAAGGAATCAAAAACAGCTGGGGGAGATAGTCAGCGAGACATGTCATCTTTCATTCTCTTACTCTATATTGGACAGAACTTTCAGGACAAATAAGTCAAAGTTTTACCCCAGTAACTTAAGTTAACCAATTACTCATAAACAGAGATGCAACTTGGTATTACCAGCAGCTACTTAGCTCACTATCCCAGGAACCCGTTCCACAAAGTGATCTTAGTGCTAAGATGGTCGAAGCTCCCATACCTAATCATAGGCTTACGATCAATGTAGCACTAAGATCGCTTTGTGGAACAGGGCCCTGGGTGCCGTTGTACAAAGCGATCTTAGCGCTAAGGTGATCGTAACTCCCATACATGAACGTAGACTTATGACAGTCTTAGCGCTAAGGTTGTTTTTGTACAACGGCACGCTGGTCAATTTGTCTATTGCTACAGGAATCCTGAAGGCAAAAACACTTTCAGTCTCTACTGGGGTGTTCTCATGTTATTGCAACTTGGGTTCAGGTTCATTTGCATCCTGCATAATTGAGTGAGTGAGTGAGTATGGTTTTTCCCTCCGTTTTAGCAATATTCCAGCAATATCACGGCGGGGGACACCAGAAATTAGCTTCACACATTGTACCCATGTCGGGAATCGACCCGGGTCTTCGGCATGACGAGCGAACGCTTTAACCACTAGGCTACCCGACCGCCCCCGCATCCTGCATAAACTATAGATTAAACAAATTCACAGAATATTTTGTAACAGATCGAGGATACATACAAGAGACTTGAGGCTGTGCTGGTCATCATCATCAAAGTACCGCTCTCGCTCGCCTCCACCACCATGGGTCTGGACCTGGAACAAAGCCACACACCAAGTTTGTCAAAAAAGGTACTTACTGTATAAAGAAAACTTGTTTGATCATCAATAGACACAATAACAAGTCAGGGACAGATCTTTTTTTTATTCTGGCTATTCAAAAAAACTCTCCATTTCTGTAGGTGAATAATAAACATATGGAAGCGGTCATCTGGAAAGGAAATGGCTTGAATGAAAAAGATATTTGTAACAATGCACAGGTAAGACATTGTGACTGTCAAAAACATTAATTGATTGGGGGTTATCCCTTTAAATACTTTAGTTCTCAGGCTCTCATGCTAACAAATGGGTTTTAATGTCGCGTTCAACATTATTTCACTCATAGAGCGACATACATGTGTGTGTGTGTGTGTGTGTGTGTGAATGGCTGCATGTACTAGTCCAGATACTTATTGGTTCGTGGTACTAGCCAAGTGAGGTACCATGCAACAGGTTAACATGGATAAACCACTCAGACTCCGTATACTGACACTAAGCCGACTTGTTTTAGCCCCTAATGCTGATTGCCAGGTAGGGTAACAAGTATCATCTTTGACCATGACCATGATGACACCGATGGTAAATCCTATGATATTTTACACACAAAAAATACTGCAAGGGTCTCACATTCTTCTTCCTCCGTCTCTTTCCTCCGGTCTCTCGGTCGTGTTTAGCATCGGGTAGAGGTTGAACTAGTCCTCCTCGGGTTGTGCGGGTCAGCACGACCTCCTCAGGCTCACCTTGACCTTGCTTCTCACGTTTGGCTGCCAGCTGAGGATTGTCCTCAATTACCTTGCGAGCAGTATCCAGCTTAGCTTTTAGTTGTTCAGCAAGAGCCTAAAGAGATAAAAATAGTCTGGACACTATTCACACAATACTGCAACAGTCAAGTTTTATTTAAACATCCACCGTATGATGCACATGAAAAATTCTTGTCCTCGTTGAAAGTACACTTTTCAAATTCTGATAGTTTTAGCATCACTGTTTGAATAATATAATATGGGTGAGCTCTTCTACATCAGTCTTTCCTATAGCAACAACTCCCTTGGGCACACCAGAATACTATGATTGTGGGTTCGCCCCGATTATGTTTCTAGGTTTGTCAGCACCATACCCGTGCTTGTGTGTTTCACCGAAGTGGTAAACGTCTGAGACCTGCATCATTTCGGGCTTTCCTCCCACGTTAAGCTGACACGCCACGATATAACTGGGATACTGTTAAAAGCGGTGTTAAACCCAACTCACTCACTCACTCACTCACTCAACAACAGAGAATTATATCATTGTGTCAACACAAAAGTAACATTAACAGACAATTCTAAAACAAATTCCAACTAAAAATAGCACTTTTATCTCATAGAAAGTACCAGTATATCCTTATGGCCATCGGTGGTGAGGTGAAATGGGGTTTAACGTCGCGTCCAAGATTATTGCACTTATATAGCGACATGCATGTACTTGTGTGTGTGTGGCTGCTTGTACTAGTCCGGACTGATGCCGATTTATAGTGCTAGCTCACTGAGATACCATGCCGCAGTTTAACATGAATACCCCACTCAGACACAGTATACTGACGCCAACCAGTCCTTGTTTTAGCCCTTAATGCCGAGCCCCAGACAGGGTAACAACAAGTACCATCTTTTAACGTCTTTTGGTATGACGCGGCCGGGGATCGAACCCCTGACCTTCCGCTCTACCACTAGACCACGGAGGCGGTCCTTATGGCCATCGACTTTGAAGGTGAGTGTTTAAACCCAGTGTGTTTGTGTATGGCCCTCAGTCTTCAGTTTGCAGTGATACTTAACTATTATTCCATAATAGTGTTTATCATTAATTTTTACTTCCATCAAAACCTCCAAATGTCTGGTTCATTATTGGAATGAAAGTCTCAAACTGTATTTATACTTATCTTGACTCATACGCTAAAGCAATTAGTATGAGTCAGGATAAGGTAACATCTAACATTTCTTAAAAAGCTTACATTATTTCCCATTATTTCAGCTTTAAGAATTTTGGCTCCAAGGGCATTCAACTCTTGCGGTGACAGGATCTCAACAGCTGGAGTTGTCTCCTCTTCACTAGATGGCGCTGCCTCTGACTCGGAGCTGCTGCTGCTGCTGCTGTCTGTACTGGAAGAAGAGTCTGCAGAGAAACAGAAGTCATTAGAAAGCTGATGAAAAGTTGGATGTCGGGAAAAAATCCTAATTCCTTAAGTTTGGGGAAATATAATCAGTGCGAACTGGGATTTGAACCAACAATCATAGGTTCCAGTTGTGCCCAAGGGAGGCATCTCTGTCCCCCTCACCATAATAGGTAAAAAGAAATGAAATAAAAAGAAGATTGTACAATGAGATGAAACACAAGAAATATTGTGACAGTTCAAAAAGCACCTCTTAGTGTGATGTTGTTCCTCCTCTTGATAACACTCAAGCTGTATGACAAACACCAAACTGTCATCATGGTTATTGTAAACATTTATCATATGACATATTTAAATGTTTATAAACCTCTCACAGATACTGGGACAAGGTCCCTAGCGCCCAATGTTGTAGGATGGTCAGGCTTGCTGACTTGGTTGATGCATGCCATCGATCCCAATTGCGTTGATGGATGCTCATGATATCGATCACTGGATTGTCTGACCCAGACTCGATTATTTACAGACCGCCGTCATAAAGCTGGAATATTGCTGAGTGCGGCATAAAACAACAAACCAATAACAACATTGTAAGAGCCAATAAACTGAGGACTAGTAGGTCACAATGGTCATGATGGCGGCCATGCTGTGTCATCATGACCCAACAGCATGAGACATTTTGCATATCAACCACTGGTTTGCATGTCCAAATTTATTTCTTGACTGGCTCCCATGGAATATTGCTGAGTTTGGACAAAAACAACATGCACTCACTCACTCATATTACTCATGATCTACATTGCTAGGATCGATGCTCACTGGATTGTCTGGTCCAGACTCGATTATTTACAAGCCACCATCATGTAGCGGGAATATTGCTGAGTGGGGCGTTAAACAACAAATAGAACAAACAAAATAAAAAACTCTCCACATTGATTACATTGTTAACTTGGCTGTTTACATGTCAAAAAGATTTTTGCCTAAAAATATAGTTTTCAACATTATTCAGTACAAAATTGAAGCAAGTTCTTAAAAACATGATGACTTAATAGCAAGCTGACACTCACATGACCGAGACCTTTTCCTCGCATGTCTATCATCTCTGGAGTCTCTATGTGACCTTGACCTTGTCTCCTCTTCCCTTGATGATTTAATGCCCCCAGACTTTTCATAGCCTTTCTTCTTCCATCTTGGGACATCATTGCTTGATCTATAATCTGAGCGTGAAGATTGACGGTAGTCTGATTCGCGCAAGTGTCTTTGTGAGTTATCATCTGCTGGTCGAACAAATTGACGTCTGTCTTGTGGTTCCTCATCCTGATCGTCTGAAGGCCGCACAAATCTCTTTGAGTCTCTAGACCCTGAATCACCTCTGTCACCAGGCCTCATAAATGTTCTAGACCTGGAACCATCACTGCTAGACCTATAGTCATCAGGTCTCATGAATGACCTTGACCTAGAGTCATCTGACCTTGACTCACCAGGTTTCATGAAAGTCCTCCTCGGCCCAGAGCTATCAGATTGCCTATCCCTCGTTGAATCACCTGGTTTTATAAAATGTCTACCAGAGTCTTTCCTATGATCAGTTCTAGAAGGAGATCGATCATAATTTGAACTTGGTGACCTTGACCTATTGCTCTGTCTCTCAGGAGATCTGGAATAGCTTCTTTTCCTAACCTTATTTGGAGACCTTGACCTGCTACGTCGAGGAGATCGAGACGACCTTTGCCTATTTCTTGTAGGTGACCTTGACCTTTCTCTCTTCTTCCATCTGGGAGGTGAACATTCTCTGTTAGCCTGTTTCCTCTCTTTTTTCTCTGCCTCAGCAAGCATCTTCTCAATTTTCTTCAAAGACTAAAATAAATACCAATGTCAAGTTTAAAAGTTCTAAAAGCATTGTCAAAAAATGCTCGAACATATCACCTTGCTTATCATCACAAATAGCCACTATGACAATGAGCAGGTTAAGATAATAAATGAATATTTCATGCACACAATAGCTAAGATATACTTTCTGGGAAAGCAACAAGATGAACAGCAACAATTAATAAGACAAAATATTTATATATAAATCCCTGAAGACAAGGTGATTTGGGTTTCTCGTTTGCACTTGAGCCATTTTCCTGTGATCTTTTGCTTAATAAAAATCTGAGGACATCTCATCACAGGTCATGTCAGAAAGGCCCTTCATCCGACCAATCAGAGCATTGCTTACCAGATCGGAAAGTGACAGTTGCAATGTGTTTTCTGATCATGCAATATTGCCTCTCAATATTGGCCATCTATTAGACCTTTCTGAATTTTATTTTATTCAGTTTTCAAACTTTGTGAAAGTCAACTTCTTGTTAGTCATTTCACTGGTTGATGAAAGTTCACGAATGGTCATTCCTGACGTGACCTGTAATGGGATGTCCTCGGATCTCTGTGTAGCAGTAGCAAGCACTTTTAATGAGATTGGGTTTTTTCCCTGCAATCTCACTCAGTGTCAAGTGTCACTGACAATTGGCTGTACGCAATCAGCGGCGAATCAACACAATGGCGGCGAATCAATACAATCAGCGGTGACGGATCAACCTTGTTAAATTTTTATTGTGTTAATCTTATCTGTACATGTAATCTTATCTGTAAAACAAACATTAAACATATACACTGCTAATACAAATCAATGCATGCATTGTGTTTTGTCTTATCCAAGATGGCAGACGTTTCCGAGCGAAAACGTGTATAACAAACAACGGATATAACGAACTCATTCTCTGGTCCCTTGACATTGACTGTAAGCTTAATGCCGGAGAAAGCCCAAAGTTACACATGTAGCCCACCTTTCATCATCAATACTTCCAAGTTTTGTGAACACTACTTCCCTTCATAGTGAGTGAATAGATGGGGTCGCTTTGAGGTGGACTCACTATTTGAAACCAACAAATCCAGCGAAGGCCTGGTTCCAGTGAGAGGACAGCCAGTGAGTGCACAGACCAAAGAACAGTCTGATTACATCATACAAAATATGCCTTAGTCTTGCGCCGGTTGGCTCCACACACTGCCTCAGTGTCGGCCAAAAGTAAGGGTTCATTTGACATCCATGGATCATAAATGGCCTCATTTCATTGGTTGACTTAAAATAGACATGTGTCACTGCTACACTGCATAGCGCCATATGTACTTCGGAGGGAAAGAGGAAAGTACTGTATATGCAAAAGACTGTGAGGTATTGATGATGGCATCTTCCCGAGGCAAGTGAGTTAACTGACTATAAAAGTCCAGTTTCCACCCTTGCCGAACTAGGCTGGTATTATGGAGTTACATTGTGTCTGGACTAATGAGTCTATGCATAGTCCAATCAAATCGCGCAGCGAAATCAAAATCCAGTTCATAAACTGTCGTGCAGATTTCGATCGAGTGCAGGGTTTGCAAAGCATGTGCATGGCCAATTCGTTGTCAGCAGATATTTTCCAAATCCTTTCATGTTTTTAATCAAGGTGCTCACGTGATTTGATGCATTTTGTGATGTAAGACCCGTTTTATCACAATATAGATCTTGATTATCGATCAGATCGTCCTGACTGGGCGCCACCATTTTGTGTGAAGCAAACGCAAGTGATACGAGAGGTGGAATCTGATTGGTCGATAGGAGAGGCTTAGAAGGGACATAAATGGTAATAACCACTGTCGGCGCAACGATCGAGCCCAGTAATTCCAGCCTAGTTCGGCAAGGGTGGAAACTGGACTTTTAAAGTCAGTTAACTCCCTTGCCTCGGGAAGATGTGATGATGGAAACATTTAGCACTTTGTTACTGCCCATTATAAAACCAAATAACATGACTACCAAGCACATGTTGGTCTGCATTCATCTAGCACTTGTCTACTGACAAATGTAATCACAAAATTCACCCCTTCCTTTTTCAAAAGAGCTGCATCCATTTTAGAAGTAGTTTTACTCAAACCTGCTGAATACAATTCTCCTTGGAGCCTAAGAATATCCTTCATCACAAGTGGAGCACCTACCCCCCATCGTTCTGCTGCCATCTCCTCCAGACTACGACCCTCCTCGGCTGCCTGCTGCTTGCATCTCTCAAAGGATGTCCGTAGCCATGACAACCCTCCATCTCCTATCCCAGAATGGTTCCTTTTATGTTTAGACTTGGATGGGTCTTCCTCTGGTAATCCAGTTCCTCCATTTTGCCAGTAGGGGTTCAACTCTATCTTCAGCCGTGCAGCCTGTCAACATGATCAGTGTTGCTTAACAGTAATTTAGACACTGTGGTCATGGTTACCAATGTTTTGTTCTTTAACTCCACCCTCAGCAATATTCCAGCTATATGACGGTGGTCTGTAAATAATTGAGTCTGGACCAGACAATCCAGTGACTGACGTCATGAGCATTAATCCACGCAATTTTGATACGGTGACATGCATCAACCAAGTCAGCAAGCCTGACCACCCGATCCCGTTAGTCGCCTCTTACGACAAGCATAGTCGCCTTTTACGGCAAGCATGGGTTGCTGAAGACCTATTCTACCCCAGATCTTCAAGGGTCTCAGGGTACCTATGACCCCATGAACCAGACATATACGTATCAATTTGTTCCTAGTGTCCAATTACTTTTGATAAGGATATAAATTGGCACTTGGCAGCTTACCCAAAATGTATGTCCAATGCTAAAGGTATGTTGAAAATCAGATTTTTTTAGGGATGTAGCATTTAGAACATTTATCATCACCTTGCAACTATTTAGAAATGTTTACATTTACATAAGATAAGTATTTACATCTGCCTCTTTCGCAATTTCTGCATTCTTCTCCTCTTTGATCTTCATCTGTTTATTTCGGATGTCCTTCCTGGATGTTGATGGTACGTCAAACAACCCCGCCTCCTCCATCCAGCTGTCTCTCTGAAAACATCCACACATACAGATGAGTTTACAGGATAAGTGCTACAGCTAAAACTGCACTCCAGTAGCATTAGACAAGGACAAGCTGAGTCAAGTTCTTGAACCTGGCAGAACCTGCATTGACAGCATCATCTAACAGTGGTACCCCACTTTATGCAAACAAGAGACTACCCAAAATATTGGAAGGTCCCATGGACTAACTCTCTGTGCTGACATAGTGATTTTGTGATTTTGTGATTAATCCCAGCCTTTCAGGACTTGTTTGCTTGTTTGCTTGTTTGTTGTTCAACATTGCACTCAGCAATATTCCAGCTATATGACAGCCTTCTGTAAATGATCGAGTCGGGACCAGACAATCCAGTGATTGATATCATGAGCAATGACATGACTGTATGAGCCAAGCCTTGTAATGCTTGAGACAGTTAAGTTAAATGTCCAGTAAACAGTGACCAAAGGGTAACTCTAAATGTTTCAATATCACACCTAAATCACCATAACCAAACATAACCCAGCATTAGAAACTGGCACTAGTCTTGTAGTCCTTACCAAACTGTCCAATAGTTAAGGTATCATAAGGACTAGAAATTTGCCATTTTTAAGGTTTGAGCTATATGTTATCATTATAAGGACGAGTGGACTAAAACTGATGTTTCTATCGCTGACACACATTTGGTGTGTGAGATTATGGCACAGGAAGACATTTATTTAGGGTTTTGAAAAGATTTAAGCAGTTTCCACTTAGAAGAGGTACCAGTAATTTTCTCTAAACATAGGGTGATGTCATGTAGCTGTGGCACAAAACAAAACAAACAAAAGCACAAGGGAGGGGGGTTATTGGCTAGCATCTTATCCACTAGGATAGAAAGATTGAGTGTAATAACAATGATCATTATCTGGTATTTGCACATGTGCTTTTAGTGATTCTCAAAGATGATTGGTCAGTTCACATGGTTGAGGAGGTACTTCTTTGTTGAGAACAATATCATATGACGTCATCCATTGTTCATGACATCACAAATGCATAAAATCACATCATCTGAACAATAGGCTGACTCCAGTGAAGTTTCTTTGTAGGGTTGACATTGCATATGGGTTTTTTTTCATTTTCTTTCTGAAAATGTCAATGAGTAATACATAGAATAACCAATTTGGAAATCAGAATTTTACAGATTATCTGTCCCTGTGAATAAATGATGTGTGTCTTGTCCAGGGCTGGTTATTGCACCATTCATTCACTCAGGATAGATACTCTGTAATACCTCGTACCTCATATTCTCTATTGAACAATCTGACTTAAACTTATTACCTGAAGTGTAGGTCCCTGCACTGGCCGGACAGGCTCCCTGGGAGCAGCTGACCCATCACTGGACTTCTCGACCCACTGGTCATCCGAATCCGAATCCTGGTACATGAAACACATGTCACTTAGCAATGTGCCCATGACTGGTCATTATCAAGACTTCCTGGTCAACCGGTCTCAATGTCATGGCTGATTATCAGAATCTACCAGCTAAATTAATATCATTCAGAACCTGTACATTATTTTTAATCAATTCAGAGATTAATTTTCATATTGACATTTAAAAAGACAGCAATTTTCTATAACAATTTCTCTCGACATGAACTCCCATAGTTGTAAGATAGCCATGACGTCACTCTGGAATTCTACTGCGTTGTGGTATAATATTATATTAATGTGGTTTTCATTCTCCAGGACGAATGGCATGTGGTTGGTTTTTCAAGAAATATATGTACTTATCACAAAAAATAATCATATGCAGAGAAAAGTCAGACAGTATTCAGGGATCCAGAGCTACAGATAAGCAGCGTATTTGCTTAAAATACCCCCCCAAAATATTCAAAACCCAATTACCTGCATTAAATGAAAAAGTCAAATGTATAAAAACAGCACGCATAAATACCCAATGAAGCTTTTTCAGCATGCGTACAAATGAGCTAATTTCCGAAACACAGTTACAAGCTAATTCACTTTCCAAGTCAAGCCTATATTTAGAACTGTTACATACATCTAAAACATTTTTGTTAATTTTTAAATCTCAAAATGCGTACCCATTTGCGGAAAAAAAACACCAATAGAGTTATGAATAGATGAGTGAAAAAATATAGGTTACCCAATGAAAAAGTAATAACCCAATTAAAATAGAAACCTTTGAGTAAAAACTCAATACTCAAAAAGTTATCTGGAGCTCTGGGATCCAAATCCATCTAACAATTTTTTTTAAACCAATCAGATTGCATAATAACTGATCAAACTGAAATATATGATAATAATGTTTATATAATCATGACAATCAGTAAGTATTCAAGTGCTTCAACTCTTTTAATAAGGGTCTTGTTTAATCCATGCTCAACAGCTATCATAAGTCTATGTTAAAGAAAGGGAGTGACAAAAGTCATAGACCTCAGATTGCTTTATGGAGCCGTACCCTAGATATATTAGATGGTACTATTTCCAGTGATATGCCTGCATTAACAATTTATGTCAGGATTAACACATCATAGGTACTAGGGCTGCAACGAAAAACCTATGAGGCGAATACGATTCGTATCATGAATATAGGGTAATGAATACGAATATTAATTCACGAATACAATAATAAGTCAGCAGTTGGTGTATTATTTGTTATATTCAGTGAAACATTAACAACATAAATTATTTGACATGGTTTGTTCATTATCTATATTATACATTCACATACTGCACTTGTCCAGGTACTTAGTCTTAGTATCTGCTCAAATGCTACAATGACCAAATTCCTGTCAAATTAAATATTATAAGAGTGATGTCTTTAAGGAAACCTATGCATATCATATGTTCTTATGGACATTTCAGGTACAGGGTATGTAAATGCACATGATTGCATATTCATAAATATTTGATTCTAGTGGCAACGAATACAAATTCAATTCATGAATGGATACGGTTCGATTCACCGAATACGCGAGTGAATCGTAACAGCCCTAATAGGTACGTCCTAGTGATCCTTTATTCATAATCAGACGTTTCCAAACAGCAGTAGTCCATATTGTGGGGTGTCCAGACTAAGAAGGCTCCGTTGTACACAGACTTTGAGGCATTGTTTAGCTGATGAACTTACAGAATCTGAACCACTGTCTGATGAAACATGCTTTTTCTTTTTCTGTCTTTTTTTCTTTTCTTTCTTTAATTTCTTTTTCTCCTTCTTCTGTTTCTTTTTTGCCTTTTCTGCAGTCTGAAAGTTCAAATGATAAAGTGACATCTAATTCCCATAAACTCAGTCAATCTGGAGGTGATGTGAAGTGGGGTTTAATGTTGCAGTCAAGATTATGTCATGTATATATCAGTGAGTGAGTGAGTGAGTATGGTTTTATGCCGCTTTTAGCAATATTCCAGCAATACCACGGCGGGGGGACACCAGAAATGGGCTTCACACATTGTACCCATGTCGGGAATCGAACCCGGGTCTTCGGCGTGACAAGCTACGGTTTAACCACTAGGCTACCCGACCGCCCCCATGTACATATCAATGTACCTACATGTGTGTGTGTGGCTGCTTGTACCAACATGTACCAGTCCGGACTTGTGCCAGTTTTATAGTGCTAGCTTGCCGAGATTCTATGCTGCATTTAACAGGATACCCAACTCAGACACAGTATACTGACTCCGAGCCAGTCTTGTTTAATCCCCTTCATTCTGAGGACCAGCCAGGGTAACAAGAAGTACCATCTTTTAGTGCTTTGGTATGACACAGCTTGGAATCAAACCACCGACCTTCTGGACAATAAACAACGATCAATCTGGACATTGCAGGGATACACAGTACCTTCAGCATGTTCAGTGACAAAATATGATGCCGCCAGACATCTCTGCTATCCCTTATTAACAAGATGTTTCAGTAGAGGCTGTTCATCACTGCCCTTGATCAATGCCGCACTCAGCAATATTCCAGCTATATGAAGGTGGTCTGTAAATAATCGAGTCTGGACCAGACAATCCAGAGATTGATATCATGAGCATCGATCTACGCAGTTGGGATACGATGACATGACTGTATGAGCCACCTGATCCTGTTTGTCCAAGCCTTGTTATGCTTGAGACAGTTAAGTTAAACTTCCAGTGAACAGTGACTAAAGGCTCACCCTAAATGTTTCAACATTGTGTTCAATATCACAGCAAAAGCACCAGAACCAATGATAACCCAGCGTTATAAACTGGCACTAGTCTTGTAGTCCTTAGCAAACTGCCCAATAGTTTAGGTATCATAAGGACCAGTAGAAATTTGCCATTTTTAATGGTATTGCTATATGTTAGCATTATAAGGAATAGTGGATTAAATAGCAACTTCGCCACACATCAGAAGTATCTATTCACAGGCAGGGTTCACTCTAAGAATCTACTGAAAATGATGTCAAGAGACCGGTTAACACATTCTGGACAAGACTGATTATTTATCACATAGATTCAAGCACTCTTTGTCAAGGTTTGGTCCACTGAATAATGGAGTGGATCATAACATGATAAGAAATAATGTGACCTTGCTATCAGATTGTATTCTGCCTGTGATGGCTGGCAGCATCCATCGGTCCTCTCCCCGGGCTGCAGCTTCCTCTCGTCGCCTCTCCTCTCTATCATATTTGCCCTTTGCCTGCAAACACAGTAACACATGTACAGTATTTCAATATCCAACCAGTCCACAGTTCGATTTTGGATGAGTGAAAACTAATTACATTTTGGGAGAAAACAACTACTGTACTGTCTTCCCTCTAGATTTTCATCTGATTAACAGACTAGTATGCATTTCTAATCCTGCTGTATGTGTAAAACTATGGAATTGTTTCTGTGAATTTTGGTTAAATATTTAATGATTAACTTTAAGATTAATATACATCATTATTCTTTAGGTAGCAGACAAATATGGGAGTACCAATACTACCACCATGACCATGGAAGGAATATTTATATTCAGTGTGAGTTTTGCTTTTTTTATAGTAAAAATGACCAATAGAAGGTGGAAGAAATTAAATGAAATCTTTTAAGAAAGCTAATGTGACTGGATCAAGAACCCATGCATCTTTCAATCAAATTGGATGAGCAATGTTCACTTAGGATTCACCTGGCATAACCACGTTGGTCAAACAATTCCCAATTGGACATTTTGTACCCATCTCTTGAGGCCTACAGCGGGTACCCGGGTAGGGTCGGGTAATAGTGGGGTGGGTACAGGGGTAGTAAATTTGGATTCGTCCCAGCCCTACCACCTTGCCTACGTATGGTTTATGAGTCGCAGACGTAACGTGTACGCGTGACGGCTCTGCCGTCTCTTGTACGAGAGACGGGTGCGGACGGCAGTACTCAGTGAAGCGCTTGATACTAATTAATTCAATCACCGTGGCTGTGCTGTCACCCGTGACCTCCGCGAAAGTAATTAAAGCGCTATGTACGATCACCCAATGTTTATCAGATCTTCACACAGAAAGCCAAGGTATTGTCTTAATGGCAGTGATCGTGCTGGAGTAAAAAACAAACTGATTCTAATCAGTGTCAATGAGATTGGAACTAGAAGTGCCTCTGAACATAGAAGAGTACTAGGCTACATTTCTTTTCAACCTTTCAGAAACCTAAGAAAGATTATTTGTTTGTCAGATTTAGATGGTTTCACGACTGCGGAGCTGGCGGTGTGCCCATCCAAACATATATTGATGTTGACATGGTTCTCGTCGACGAAAGCTACAACCCTAGCGGCTCTGCACTGATCCACAGCGGAATTTGTGCACGCAGCTATTCACGACGATATCCTTGTCTAAGACTGGTAGAGAAGCTGAGATTCGCCTTTCTAATATGATCCTTGCTATGTCATCTGTAAATCATATTGTTTTATCATCGATATGTCAGATAATTGTGGTTTGACCTACGATTACTTAACTCAGCATACCTTTTCAAGAACCTTTTCCCTCGCTTTCTGCAAGTATTCCCTTTCTTGGTTGATGGATGTTTTGCTTTGGAAGTTTATTCCGTTTATTCCAGCCATTTTCCAGGGGACGTAACTCGGACGACATATAACCGGTGACATATCAAATTACTACCTTATATAATCTAATCAACTCATTTTCATTCAAAGGAGAGCAAACAAATGAAATGAGACACGCTACACAATATCTATCTTTACATGATATAAAGAAGATTATAATCAGATTGTTTTGTTGGTTCAAAATTGTCCTGCTAGATTCCTAGGTAAATAGTAAATCCCACGAGGAATGTGTTTCTTTGTTGTTTACGCCGAAATCAACAATATTCCAGCTATTATGAAGACGGTTTGTAAATAATTGAGTCTGGACCAGACAATACAGTAATTGACATCGATCTACACAAGTGGAGATACGATGACATGCATCAGCCATGTCAGCGAGACTAACCAGCCATCCTGTTCGTCGTCCTTTACGACAGCATAGGTTGCTGAAGACCAATTATAACCCGGTTCTACACACGGGCAAGATAAAATGAGGTCCAATGTACATTTTAGACTAGTATGAACTTTTTTCTATCTTTTAAGTCGAATCAAACCAATTACCTTCCCCGTTGGGGATTCCGGGTTAGAATTGATCCCAGGTTCGTCGTAAGAGGTGACCAAATGGATTGGGTGGTCAGACTTAGTGACTTGGTTGATATGCCAGAGGGCCCCGTCGTTGTTGATTGTTACTCATAATATCAATCACTGGATAATCCGATTAAGTCGATTATTTACAGACTGCGTCAGATAACTGTACAATTCTAATCGACTCTGAGGTGCGACGAACCAGTCGGCCGAGACGCTGTGCACAATGTGATGTGCAAAGTTGTGTCCTTCGATCGGGCCAGGATTAGACGAACGTTTCGATCTCTATAAAATAATATCATAGCGCTCACTACCGGTACACGTCGATTTTTTTTTAACGGTGGCGAGAACGATGACCTGAGTTTTATGAGATTGATGGACGTTCGAATCCCACATTCGCCATGATTATGATCCTTGGTTAATTTGCATAATGCCCATGTTCACAGGTTTTACTAAATAGGTCATGTCGGTCGATACAACAGAAATACACAGCGGCATTAAACCCAACTCACTCACTCACTCAAGACATCGAAATGTAGTTCGCGGACACATTGATCCACTTAGTGGAGGAAATCTGGTAATCGGGCATGCTACATTGACTCATCTTGCAAAATGTATTAATCTGATGGATACAAACGTAGAAGCGTCAAAAACGACACCTTCGTTGCAAGTGGCTGGTAAGTCAGCGACCCCCAGTATCAGGGTCAGTATAGCGTGTCTGAGCGGGGTATTCATGTTAAACTACAACAGTGTATCACAGGGTAGCACTAAAAAAACGGCATTTAGTCTGAACAATGAACAGCATGCACGTCGCTACATAAGTGCAATAATCTTTCGCCTCACCTAATTTAGAACCTGTAGTTACCACCCGTGAACATCCGGGTTAGAACAGGTTTTCAGCAACCCACGCTTGCCGTAAAAGATGACTAAGAGGCGAAGAGGCGAATAAAAGGATCGGGTGGTCAGGCTCGCTGACTTGGTTGATGCATGTCACCGTATCCCAATTGCGTATAGATCGATGCTCTTGGTGTCAATCACTGGATTGTCTGGTCCAGACTCGATTATGTACAGACCGCCGTCATATGGCTGGAATATTGCTGAGTGCGGCGTTAAACATATAAACAAACAAACAAACAACAACAACAAAACCTGTTGTATTCATGAAGACATAGTAGACTTATTCAGTTTAACCTCTTTATACTTCCAATGCAGTTCACTGTCTACACCTGTAATTTGTTCAATCTGTTCTCCCTTTTCTGGCCTCGCCTTGCTCCAGGGGCGGTAGGGTGGCCTAGTGGTTAAAGCGTTTGCTCGTCAAACCGAAGGCCCTGGTTCAATTCCTCATACTTGTGAAGCCCATTTATGGTAGTGAATTTCGTTTAATTGATAAAGCGGCGCAAAATTATATTCACCCACTCACCTATCTACCTGGATCTATCTGCAGAGCATTCCCCGATTTGAATCACTACTTGATGACAGGACAAGAAGTAGTCTTGAAATGTTTGGCAAACACCTGGTGTTATTGCTGTTTCATCGTGATTCATAAACATGCTTATGACATAATCACACTCGGACAATGGACTCTGCTGTCAGCAGAGATTTCTTATGATTATAGAAAGGGATTTACCAGTTATATTTATAAAAAGAATATTGAATTTGAAGATGAAATATAGATATGGGATCTCTTTTACGCCTCTTGATGCATTCTATAGTTTAAAACAGTTATTGGACGCCAACACGTTTGTTTCTGTTATACCAGGAACAATATATCATATAAATTGTATATACTCCCTTGGTTAAACCTTTTAAACCTAAATCATATCAAAACAGTAATTCTTGCTATGTACAAGTATCATCTCATGAGATCCATGCTAATCTCCCAAGTACAAACTAACAGCATTGGAATCGAAATTATAAAGGGTGGGGTGGGGTGGGGTGGGGTGGGGTGGGGTGGGGTGGGGTGGGGTGGGGTGGGGTGAGGTGAGGTGAGGTGAGGTGAGGTGAGGTGAGTAGAGGTGAGGTGAGGTGAGGTGGGTGAGGTGAGATGCGACATAGCCACCTGCATGTACGTCTCTGTATGTGGCTGCTTGTACCAGTCCGGGCCGGTGCCGGTTTTATTGTGCCAGCCCACTGAGATACTATGCCGCAGTTTAACATGAATACCCTACTCAGACACAGTATACTGACCTCGAGTCGGCCAGTCCATGTACATCCCCCTTTGTGTAGAGCGCCAGGCAGGATAACAACAAGTACCATATGTTAACGTATTTTGGTATGATGCAGCCAGGGGATCGAACCTCCGAGCTGACGCTCTATCCACTAGACAACGGACGGAGGCGGTCATTTTTTAATCATAGTTGGTTGGTTGGTTGGTTGGTTGGTTTGTTGTTTAACGCCGCACTCAGCAATATTCCAGCTATATGACGGCGGTCTGTAAATAATCGAGTCTGGACCAGACAATCCAGTGAGCATCGATCCTAGCAATGTTGATCATGAGTAATATGAGTGAGTGAGTGAGTGAGTGAGTGAGTGCATGTTGTTTTTGTCTAAACTCAGCAATATTCCATGGACGCCTGTAAATAAATAAATGTGTGACATGCAAACCAGTGGTTGATATGGAAAATGGGAAATACAGTGATTAATATCATGAGCATCGATCCACGCAATTGGGATCGATGACATGCATCAACCAAGTCAGCGAGCCTGACCACCCGATCCCGTTGGTCGCCTTTTACGACAAGCATAGTCACCTTTTACGGCAAGCATGGGTTGCTGAAGACCTATTCCACCCCGGAATATTCACGGGGATTTTAATCATATCCCCGGGTACCTTTATTTTCCTTCTGACATTCCTGTTATCCTATTTTTAATCATAGATAAGATAACAGGAATGTCAGAAGGAAAATAAAGGTACCCGGATAACGGTGTAAAATTAATTTTTAAATCGGATTCCGCGAATTTTATATCAACGAGTTGGGTTGATCTTCAAAGACGTTTTGATGCAAATTGAAAGAGGGAACATAGGTAGTCCAGTCATTTTGGTCACTTTGTTCCTCAATTCTGTTTTTATGAGTATGAGTATGAAATATAGTTTGTAGTTATGCTTCTACCTGTTGATCAAATCACACATATTATTTGAGAAACTGTTTGTGTATTTATTCACACACTTTAATTGATCAATCGACACAGTATAATGATATGTCCCATGTGCAGATTAAGTCTCGTAAAATGGAGAAAATATCACAAGGCACATAATGACGCTTCACCGTTTCAATCACATAATTTAGAGTTATCCCCCTTGATGCGATAGGGGGCGATCTACAAAAATGGCGACGCATATAACGCGAGGGGAACTCCCGAGTTTGAGCTCAAGAAGTTAAGGTTTAGACAATTATTTACAATGAATGAAGTAGACGACGCTAGTTCTATGAAGGAAGAGGGAGAATTATCTGACGAGGAAGAATATGATGACTCTAGACGTGACCGAAATTTTGACAGAAAAAATAGACATTTAGAACCCCCGAGAAGGGATAGGCAGAGAAGTCCACCATCTTGGTCAAGATGCACTAGACAGTCCGACGAGTTAGATTATCGTTACAGGCATGGAAGAGATGAAGTGGGGTTTTGGGCACCACCGGTTGGCATGTGTCCACCACCACCACCTCGTCCCCCCATGCACTTCTATGACAGTTTACCCAGACCTCATGCTCCACTGCCAGGTAGCCCCCGAAGCTTGAGGATTCACCCGTTAGATTATGGAAGAGATAGACCGCCCCATCGTGCTGACGATTTTAGGGACTCCTACCCTTCATCATATCAATGTATCCAACATGGCTGTGCTGGTATAATAGTAAATAATGGTATAAAATAATGTATTTATTTTCAAACCAAGTGGCAGGGATTTTTCTGCAGCAAATGTAAAAAAAATTCCAATTTGGAACTCAACGTTTTCCAATTCATGTCACAATGTATTAATGTATAAAAGTAATTCCCAATTTTATAGCTTTGTAGAAGTTACTTGTATTCACTTATAACAAGAACAACAAATAGGAACAGGATCTAATGCTTCATTTTATATTATGGCATTAAATGCATTCTCAAAATATCTCTGAATTTAGGAACATATGAACTATATATTTTTTTAACAAAATATTTTTTTTCAGTTTGCCAGCCAGTGGCACTAGTTATCAATTCTAGATAAGTCCATTTATCATGCTAGACTGCGTGACCTTGCATATGTAATGGCATTGGTAGAATATCAGAGAGGCTTGACATTTTCTTTTTTGTGATCAGCTATATGAGTGGTATGTTAATAAACAACAAACACATTTCCATCATAAATATAATATGAATTTGTCTCCTTGTTTGAGATGATGCTCATTTAAAATTGTTATAATGGATATTCAGTGGTCGAAAATGTGTGGTAATCTTGGACCCTTGAACATTGTGTGGAGGTGTTCTCCTGTGTGTTGTTTATTTTGGGGGCTTTCTTTGTCACAAATATTCATTATTAGGGTTATGGCAAGGACCCCTTGACATTCATCTTTTATTTCAAACACTGGACAATGGCACAAAGGTTATTTCAATTAAATTGATGAATTTCAATGTTTTCTAAGTTTTTACCAACAATAGAAAGATATATACAAACCTGCTTACTCAGATTAAAATAAAATGTCATTGGTTGTGTAAATACAACCTTGTGTGTGTCAAAGGTTGAAAGAAGTGATGAAGTAAATAATGATTGTACCTAGGGGTGCTGTATGAATTGTCGAACATTTAAAATCTGAAATTTTGAAAAATGTAACACTGCAAGTTGCTTACCAACGTGATTGCAAAACGAATCAGTTACCTTTGCAAATAATGCGTTCAAGCAAAACTCAGTGTTATATTTAGCTTCACCTCTCACATATTGTCCTTAAGAATTACTCAGCTAGGAAAAACTGGAGATTCAATATTCGTCAGGGACCAGAAAAATTTAAAAGAAGAAACCAGGATTCTGATGAGGGAAACTTTGAGGAGCTGCTGGAGAAATATCGCACAATACAGAAGCAGCTTGAAAACCTGGAAGAGGAGGAAGGGGAGACAACTAGCACTGGTTCTCTCACTGCAGGCTCCGAGAAGCCAAAGGAGCAGAGTGTCAAGGATGGCAAGACAGGGGAGGGGCCAGCTAAGAACACTGACCAGGCAGGGGGGGTCATCGTTATTGACGCCTCGCCAGAAAAGGTTGAGAAGAATGCTGACAGCCTTGAAAATTCAGGGAAAAAAGAACAGGTATTTATTTGTTAGGTTTGTAATGGATGTATTTTCAGGCTTCAAAATTAGCCATTTTTCAGATGGTAGACACTCATTAAATACATGCTGTTACACAGTCTTGACTAGGTGATCTGAATGCTTTATTACGGGAATAGTGTTCTGCCTAGACAACAGAATTCTCATGATAATTTAAGGGCACTGATTAGACAGCAGAATTCTCATGATAATTTAAGGGCACTGATGGCCCAGTCGTCTAAGGTGCTGCGATTCGCTGTGCAGAGTTGCATCCCTTGGAAACGCCAGAAACCAATGATTGTGGTTTCGAATCCTGGTTCATCCCAATTATGTTTCTAGGTGTGTCAGCACATACCTGTGCTCGTTGGTTTCACTGAAAGCGTAAACGTTTGAGACCTGCATCACTTCGGGCTTTCCTCCCACATTAAGCTGACACACCACAATATAACTGGAATACTGATAAAAGAGGTGTTAAACGATAATTTATTGATTGACGCATAATATTTATGCTCAGTGGGACATCGCACACATTCATGATAATGGATTTGTTGTATATTGTTACTATTATTACTATTATTATGGGTGTGTCTCAGAAATATTTTTCATCACTTGTACAGCTGCTTCAATTATTGAATGTAAATATTCTGATTTTCATTGCATTATGTCTCTCAATTTACTATCAGTGCCTTTCATTGGCATTGGTCCAGAATCAAGCTTTCACATTTTTACAAAAATTGTTTTTATAGTTCCAATAATAACACAGATGTTTCTGCTCCAAATGACCTCAGTATCACAGAATCACTGACCACAAGAATGTGTCTCATGGCGCATCTGACAGTGTGATGGTGACAGACTGAGGAAAGATAGATAACTGAGACATGTCAGCTTTGTATAAATCATGGGATGTCTAATTCAATGACAAAACTAAATTCACAATGAGGGCCTTGAAGAAACTTGCTACCAGCTACTGACAGTGATCACAAACAAGCTGTTGAGGCTAAATGCTGCTGATATTCGCTACATCTGAGAATGATGTCATGCGAATGTCCTGTATATCACTAACGTTTTGGCCGGTGATTCTGCATCAATAATCTGCATATCGGGTTGTTAGTATTATGTGATCTCTCAGAGAGGCCCCATATGCTGAACATGCTGAAGGGGTCCTTGTCCCCACTTTTTCAGTTTTTGGCAGAACACTGTGGAAGATCATGAAGATGAGGATTCAAACTACAGATGTGATGGAAATACCATCATCATCATCATCATCATCATATCTTTATAAAAGACACTTGAAATTTTGTTTCATAAGATATGGTCATTGATCATGTTGATTTTGAAAAAAACCCATTCTGAATCTAAAACTAGCCAAAGATGTCCTTCATCTTCCCTTTAAATATTTTACACCTCACATAATCATGATAATGATATCTTGAATATTGGCGAAGCTTACTCATCATGGTCATGTTAGGAGAGGGGCGGTGGGTAGCCTAGTGGTTGAAACGTTTGCTTGTCACGCTAAAAGCCTGAGTTCAAATGTCCACATGGGTACAATTTATGAAACCCATTTGTGGTATCCCCACTGTGATATTGCAGGAATATGACTGAAAGTGATGTAAGACCATACTCCCTCACTCGTGTTACTAGACTGAAAGAAATTTGACCAGGTATGGCTTATATTGCAGACTGATAGTGGGCTGGAGAGAGGAAGTGTTTATCATTACAAGTTCCTTAAACTGTTGCTATGGTTTACAGGGTGTGGAAGAGGAAGAAGAGGAGTTGGATTTGGATGAGCTGAGGAAGATTGCTCTAGCTTCAGCTGGGGCTCGAGCCAACAAGACAACCAGTAAAGCAGAACCCAACAAAACACCGCCCGTAAATGGGGGTCCAGGAAAGAAGGTCAGCCCTAAGTCTTCAGGAAGTAGGAACACGAAAAGTCAGAGCTCTCGAGTCAGAGACACCCCACGGAGACAGATACAGACCCGGTCCAGTGATAGATCAGATCGGAGGCGATCTGTGTCAGGTAAAAAATGTTGGCAGAAATACTTGTTTTTATTTCTGAGACTGTGCAATTCTATAACAATTCAAACTCAAGTGAAGCGTGCCACATGTCGCAACCTGGAAACCTCATGTTCATGCTTTGGATCCCCAGGATGTTTTGCTTAGACTTATGAAGAGAAGAGTCCCCTCAACTTGAAAATAGACTCCAGTAAATCCCTGATCTCACATCAGTATTGTCTCTTGTTCTTTGGTAGAAGGTGTCAAAATCTTTTTGATTTGAATCCCCACAACCACTTGATTATGGATCCCTGCTTTTTCAGCATGTCTTTGCTTGTTGGGTAACCTACAGTGTGTCACTTTGGGCTTCCTTCCCATATAACCAATGAAGATCCGGGTTAGAATAGGTCTTCAGCAACCAATGCTTGTTGTAAGAGGCGACTAACGGGATCCGGTATGTCATCGTATCCCAATTGTGTGGGTCGATGCTCATTATATCAACCACTGGATTGTCTAGATCCAGACTCAATTACTTTCTATATGCCATCATATAGCTGGAATATAGCAGAGTGCTCTATTAAACAACAAACAAACAGATCCTTCCCACATTATACTGACAGTCAGTGATACAGCAGGTTATTGTAATATTACTCAAAGCAAGTTTCACATGTTTCACCAAACTCATGCTTTCACTCCTTGCTACAGGAAAAGATAGTCAACCTTCTAGGTCACCTAGAAAAGTTCAACAAAGGCGATCCAAAAGTAACGACAGAAAAAAGACACTGGCGAAAAAAGACAATGAGTTTGAAAAACAAGAAATTGAGCGTATACTCTCCCTGACGGATACTGATGAAAAGATTGCTCGATTCCTTCAGCTGATTAACCACAGGAGCAAGGTGAGGGGATGCGTTGATACACATTACAAAAATTTTGATTTATGTCTGGTACCTGCCAGTTAAATAACAAACTAATCTGAAGTTGATGCAAAAATTAGGTTTTAGTCTAGAACCAAGTATTTAATGCCTAAAACATGTAAAATGCTTAGTTTACCCAAAAAACATTGACAAAAAACGAACTCCAAGGGTAGAAAGGGAGGTCTGCCAGATCCCTGTATAGTGTTATTGGATTTTGAAAGTAGTTTGTTGATCCACCAGTGTGCTGTGAGTTACTGATAGAAATATATTGCTAAATCACGTTCATATTTTAACAGTCAGTTGTCATATTGGTAGAAATATAATTCCAAACCTAAAATAAAAGTTATTCGTACTTTTCAATTTAGGTTTTGTAAAAAATAAATGTATGAAAGTGTCAGAATGTAATCTTGAATGATCATTCTGGTCGGGGAGCACTGATTATTATCCCCTGCCTCGAAGTGGGGTGGGGATATTGGAACGGAGTTCGTCCTTCCGCCATCCATCCGCTTCTCAATGGGGACAAATGTTCTCAAAAAATATTCAAGTTAGAGGAATGAAATTTTGAACACTGATGTTACTGGTCACGCCCTCAAAAGAGTTTAAAAAATTGGTGTCGCACATTCATATTTTACAGCATGTTACAGAGTTATGGCCCTTGCTCCATGCTTTTCAACTTAGTGCATACTGAGTGAAATGGGGACAAGTTTTCTCAGAAACTACTGAAGCTACAAGAATGAAAGTTTGCATGCTAATCTAAAAGATACTTGTCAAGACTGAGTTAACAAATTGTTCCCATCTATTTAATTGTTTACAGAGTTACGGCCTTCGATTCATGTTATTTGTGCAATGGGGGCAAGTTTTCTCACAAACTACTGAAGCTTATCTAAGAGATACTTATCAAGACTGAATTATTTTATCAAGAGAAAGGGCCTTTTGTGTGCATTAATTTCAAGTTTAATATTTGTTTTCTGATGACAAAAAGCGGCCCAAGTGCCTATATCTTCTACTACTACTACTATGTGAACAAACAAACTTCTAATGTGCCTCATGGTGGGGGAATAGTGATAACACTGTTTTCATGTTTATGGTGAATTATCATGTTAAAGTGAATGTTTCAAAGGAATTCTATTTCTAAATTCTGCTTGCAACACTTTAGTCAGTTGTATTTCATAAGGATTGCCGGCCATATATGTTATGATTTTAAGAGTCAGGTTAGGGGTCAGCCTATATCCCAGGTCGGCCAATACACTGGTAATAAGTATTGCTGGTATAGTTCAATAAATATCTGCCTTCTGGACTTATCTGATGACACGTAGAAATTTTAGCCAATGTTATAAATATGAATTGACCAAGTTCACTCCAGTGTCTATGACAGTATGAGTTATGACAGCCAGTATGAGCATCTTGCCATTGTTGTGCAGTTGAAGGCCAAGGCTACAGGAAGCAAGTCCTTGGAGGTGAAGGCCAACAGTGTGCAGCTGCAGGACAACTACGAGGAGGTGGAGATGGAGATTGACAGCAGCGAGGAGTCCAACAGTGAGTACCACGGAGCAGTCTTATGTATTATGTACATGATTTATTGTCTTATTGCAATGAATCGCTCTGAAGAGCTGTGTCCCCTTACCATGCAGGGATCTGATGATTCTTGGTCTGTCAGCACAATATTCATGTTGATGTCATATGGGGGTTTACCTGGGGTGACCTGAGCCTTTCTGTTTATAAGCCCTGGGGTGGGTGGGTGGGGGGTAGGAGTGTCACGGGCATGAAGATGGTTGTCACTATGTGACCACTCAACCAATGACATATAAAGTGTTTAATATCCATGAAGTCATATGATACCTGCAGATGTGATTTTCCTGGTTTGAAGCAAAAAAAGTGATTGAGTGAAGAAAACTGAGCATGGAGAGCAAACGTTACAATGCATGGTACCATGGGTACAATTGAATAATTTGAATGATTCGAACAGCTATGCATCACAATGGACCCATATAATACATCTTCCCGATGCAAGGGAGACAACTGACTGTAAAAGTCATTAAAATTATTCAATTGTATCCATGGTACCATACATTTAAATTTAAATCTCCATGCACTATTTTCTTCATTCAATCACTTTGTTTTGCTTCAAACCAGGAAACTTACATCCACTGGTAGCATAAGGCTTCACAGATGTTTAACATTTTATATGTCATTGTTAGAGTGGTCACACGGGGACAGCCGTGGACACGCCAGAAACCTATGATTGTGGGTTTGAATCCCGGTTCGCCCCGATTATGTTTCTAGGTTTGTCAGCACCATACCCGTGCTCGTGGGTTTCATCAAGTGATAAATGTCTGAGACATCACTCCGGGCTTTCCTCCCACATTAAGCTGACACGCCGTGATATAACTAGAATACTGTTAAATGCGGCGTTAAACACAACTCACTCATGTCCATAACAGCCCCATCCGAAATCCCTTGCCATTGGAAGATGATATGATATAGAAATACTGTTCAAAATGGCATAAACTGATCTCTAACTGCTCTCTATGCTGCTGAGGCCTGGACTGTCATGTGTGTCCCCGTGTTTCAGTGGCCAACATGGAGGGCGGTGTGGGGCTGGAGGAGTTCCAGTCAGACCCAGACTTTCATATCGCAATGAAACCAGTGGTGAGTTTATCTAAAGCCTGGTAAACTGTATGGTAGTCTGGCAGTATGCAGACTAGTCAGGGACTTCTCAGCAATGCATGGAATTGGGACCTTCAACATCCTGTCTAAGTGTGTCATTTAACAGATCAGTCTGGAACAGGGGTCCGGAAAATTTAAAATCCCAATCGGACATTTGCATTTAGGCCATGCCCCCTTCAAATAGCGTATTTTAGTACGACTTTTCACACACATTACAAGTTTACGTATTCATAATATGATGAATTATGAATTGTTTCAATTTAAATTGTTTAATTCACCGGACAATTAATAACAAATAATATCATTTTAGATTTACATGGAAAACATACGTTTGTTTCTGTTATAATAACGATCTGTTAACGAAGTGAACGGTCTAATTAATATTCATGAGTTATATTCATGAGTCTGCTCAAGTGTACGCGTTGTAACATTTGGATCGAGACTATTATCCCATATTTGGTTATCACGTGACCTCACGGGAAATGTTTTTTTTAAACTAAAGATTTTTTTAAAAACAAACAGATAATGTAATCACAAATACTAAAATATCGTTGATAGCAATAGTTATTTGAATACTTTTTTCATCTGTACTTATTTATTGACCATAAAAAAATTGGATATCGATCGTCCGAGAAAGCAAAATGGCGGTCAATCAAGATTCAATATACGACTAGCTACTGAAAACAATAAAATCTGCAAATCCTCATTGTATGTCAACCAAGTGAAAGTCGCTCGACTGATCTGCATCGGTCGACTGGCTGTCGTCACGCTTTCGCTTCTTGTCTGAGGTTACGTATCGTAGCATCGATGATGCAAGGCATTAATGTACAGTTGTAAACACCTTTCACTCAAATTAACAAGATGTTCTCAGTAATTAATCCTCGATTAATCAGTGTCAACTCAGTTTATTGCCTATTACAGTGATTGACCGATTGGACTATCATGTAGGTACGATGTTTTTACAGCAATCAAAACAAACAAAGCTTGTCAGTGTAGTTAATCTTCATTGTGTTTGCAACTGCAGACAGAAACTGCTCAGTCCTAACTGTTGATCATGTCCGGTCAAAATTTAAGAATGTCCGGACAATACTTTTTAAAATGTCCGGTAAGCAATATTTTAAAACTGACATTTGAGATTTCCAATCGGACATGTCCGGGGCATATGACGGTTTCCGGACCCCTGGTCTGGAATGCCTTGTCAGAGGAAAGAACTCTGTTGTGGAGATAAAAAAAGTGGGCCATTTTGTCTTCGATCACCTTTGATTATTCCATGTGTATTTAGAGGTCATACAGTATCATCAGGCCAAAAAAGATGTTAAAAGTGTCATTGAAATATTGATGCTTGGGACTAGTTGTGTTCTATAGAAAATGTTGAAAGTTTTGGGAGATTGTGTGGAAATTGTCCCTGACAAAGTTTTCTAGAAACCAATAAAAAAACAAACAATAAAATATTTTGAAAGAGTAATCTATGGTAAATAAAATAGTCATGCATATATGGTGAATGTATTTGGGATGAGATAAAATTGAGCATTCCTGAAATATGTAACTGACAAAAATAATGAAAATACCCTTTACATCAGATAATAAAAGATCATGAAAGTGTTATTGAAAGAATCATGCATATTGGGAGGTCCAGGTATGGTTTACCAATACATGCCTGGGTCTAGTAATGTGCTATAGTAAATGTTGAATGTTTTTGGGATGAGATTATATTGAGCATTCCTGAAATATGTAACTGACAAAAGTGATTAAAATACCCTTTACATCAGATAATAAAAGATCATGAAAGTGTTATTGAAATTATCATGCATATTCGGAGGTCCGGGTATGGTTTACCAATACATGCCTGGGTCTAGTAATGTGCTATAGAAAATGTTGAATGTTTTTTGGGATGAAATTATATTGAGCATTCCTGAAATATATAACTGACAAAAATAATTAAAATACCCATTAAATCAGATAATAAAAGTGTTATTGAAATTATCATGCATATTCGGAGGTCCACGTATGGTTTACCAATACATGCCTGGGTCTAGTAATGTGCTATAGAAAATGTTGAATGTTTTTGGGATGAGATTATATTGAGTATTCCTGAAATATGTAACTGAAAAAAAGTGATTAAAATACCCTTTATATCAGATAATAAAAGATCATAAAAGTATTATTGAAACTATCATGCATATTCGGAGGTCCAGGTATGGTTTACCAATACATGCCTGGGTCTAGTAATGTGCTATAGAAAATGTTGAATGTTTTTGGGATGAGATTATATTGAGCATTCCTGAAATATGTAACTGACAAAAGTGATTAAAATACCCTTTACATCAGATAATAAAAGATCATGAAAGTGTTATTGAAACTATGATGCATATTCGGAGGTCCAGGTATGGTTTACCAATACATGCCTGGGTCTAGTAATGTGCTGTAGAAAATGTTGAATGTTTTTGGGATGAGATTATAATGAGCATTCCTGAAATATGTAACTTACAAAAATAATTAAAATACCCATTAAATCAGATAATAAAAGATCATGAAAGTGTTATTGAAACTATGATGCATATTCGGAGGTCCAGGTATGGTTTACCAATACATGCCTGGGTCTAGTAATGTGCTATAGAAAATGTTGAATGTTTTTAGGATGAGATTATATTGAGCATTCCTGAAATATGTAACTGACAAAAGTGATTAAAATACCCCTTAAATCAGATAATAAAAGATCATGAAAGTGTTATTGAAACTATGATGCATATCCGGAGGTCCAGGTATGGTTTACCCATACATGCCTGGGTCTAGTAATGTGCTATAGAAAATGTTGAATGTTTTTGGGATGAGATTATGTTGAGCATTCCTGAAATATGTAACTGACAAAAGTGATTAAAATACCCCTTAAATCAGATAATAAAAGATCATGAAAGTGTAATTGAAACTATGATGCATATCCGGAGGTCCGGGTATGGTTTACCCATACATGCCTGGGTCTAGTAATGTGCTATAGTAAATGTTGAATGTTTTTGGGATGAGATTATGTTGGACATTCCTGAAATATGTAACTGACAAAAATAATTAAAATACCCTTTATATCAGATAATAAAAGATCATGAAAGTGTTATTGAAACTATGATGCATATTCGGAGGTCCAGGTATGGTTTACCCATACATGCCTGGGTCTAGTAATGTGCTATAGAAAATGTTGAATGTTTTTGGGATGAGATTATGTTGAGCATTCCTGAAATATGTAACTGACAAAAATAATTAAAATACCCATTAAATCAGATAATAAAAGATCATGAAAGTATCATGCATATTCGGAGGTCCAGGTATGGTTTACCAATACATGCCTGGGTCTAGTAATGTGCTTTAGTAAATGTTGAATGTTTTTGGGATGAGATTATATTGAGCATTCCTGAAATATGTAACTGTCAAAAATAATTAAAATACCCATTAAATCAGATAATAAAAGATCATGAAAGTGTTATTGAAACTATGATGCATATTCGGAGGTCCAGGTATGGTTTACCAATACATGCCTGGGTCTAGTAATGTGCTATAGAAAATGTTGAATGTTTTTGGGATGAGATTATATTGAGCAATCCTGAAATATGTAACTGACAAAAATAATTAAAATACCCATTAAATCAGATAATAAAAGATCATGAAAGTGTTATTGAAACTATGATGCATATTCGGAGGTCCAGGTATGGTTTACCAATACATGCCTGGGTCTAGTAATGTGCTATAGTAAATGTTGAATGTTTTTGGGATGAGATTATATTGTGCATTCCTGACATATGTAACTGACAAAAGTGATAAAAATACCCTTTTCATCAGATAATAAAAGATCATGAAAGTGTTATTGAAACTATGATGCATATTCGGAGGTCCGGGTATGGTTTACCAATACATGCCTGGGTCTAGTAATGTGCTATAGAAAATGTTGAATGTTTTTGGGATGAGATTATGTTGGACATTCCTGAAATATGTAACTGACAAAAATAATTAAAATACCCATTAAATCAGATAATAAAAGATCATGAAAGTGTTATTGAAAGTATCATGCATATTCGGAGGTCCAGGTATGGTTTACCAATACATGCCTGGGTCTAGTAATGTGCTATAGTAAATGTTGAATGTTTTTGGGATGAGATTATATTGAGCATTCCTGAAATATGTAACTGACAAAAATAATTTAAATACCCCTTAAATCAGATAATAAAAGATCATGAAAGTGTTATTGAAACTATGATGCATATTCGGAGGTCCGGGTGTGGTTTACCAATACATGCCTGGGTCTAGTAATGTGCTATAGAAAATGTTGAATGTTTTTGGGATGAGATTATGTTGAGCATTCCTGAAATATGTAACTGACAAAAGTGATTAAAATACCCATTAAATCAGATAATAAAAGATCATGAAAGTGTAATTGAAACTATTATGCATATTCGGAGGTCCGGGTATGGTTTACCAATACATGCCTGGGTCTAGTAATGTGCTATAGAAAATGTTGAATGTTTTTGGGATGAGATTATGTTGGACATTCCTGAAATATGTAACTGACAAAAATAATTAAAATACCCATTAAATCAGATAATAAAAGATCATGAAAGTGTTATTGAAAGTATCATGCATATTAGGAGGTCCAGGTATGGTTTACCAATACATGCCTGGGTCTAGTAATGTGCTATAGTAAATGTTGAATGTTTTTGGGATGAGATTATATTGAGCATTCCTGAAATATATAACTGACAAAAATAATGAAAATACCCATTAAATCAGATAATAAAAGATCATGAAAGTGTTATTGAAACTATGAGGCATATTCGGAGGTCCAGGTATGGTTTACCAATACATGCCTGGGTCTAGTAATGTGCTATAGTAAATGTTGAATGTTTTTGGGATGAGATTATATTGTGCATTCCTGACATATGTAACTGACAAAAGTGATAAAAATACCCTTTTCATCAGATAATAAAAGATCATGAAAGTGTTATTGAAACTATGATGCATATTCGGAGGTCCGGGTATGGTTTACCAATACATGCCTGGGTCTAGTAATGTGCTATAGAAAATGTTGAATGTTTTTGGGATGAGATTATGTTGGACATTCCTGAAATATGTAACTGACAAAAATAATTAAAATACCCATTAAATCAGATAATAAAAGATCATGAAAGTGTTATTGAAAGTATCATGCATATTCGGAGGTCCAGGTATGGTTTACCAATACATGCCTGGGTCTAGTAATGTGCTATAGTAAATGTTGAATGTTTTTGGGATGAGATTATATTGAGCATTCCTGAAATATGTAACTGACAAAAATAATTAAAATACCCATTAAATCAGATAATAAAAGATCATGAAAGTGTTATTGAAACTATGATGCATATTCGGAGGTCCAGGTATGGTTTACCAATACATGCCTGGGTCTAGTAATGTGCTATAGAAAATGTTGAATGTTTTTGGGATGAGATTATGTTGAGCATTCCTGAAATATGTAACTGACAAAAGTGATTAAAATACCCATTAAATCAGATAATAAAAGATCATGAAAGTGTTATTGAAACTATGATGCATATTCGGAGGTCCGGGTATGGTTTACCAATACATGCCTGGGTCTAGTAATGTGCTATAGTAAATGTTGAATGTTTTTGGGATGAGATTATATTGAGCATTCCTGAAATATGTAACTGACAAAAATAATTAAAATACCCCTTAAATCAGATAATAAAAGATCATGAAAGTGTTATTGAAACTATGATGCATATTCGGAGGTCCGGGTATGGTTTACAAATACATGCCTGGGTCTAGTAATGTGCTATAGAAAATGTTGAATGTTTTTGGGATGAGATTATATTGAGCATTCCTGAAATATGTAACTGACAAAAGTGATTAAAATACCCCTTAAATCAGATAATAAAAGATCATGAAAGTGTTATTGAAACTATGATGCATATTCGGAGGTCCAGGTATGGTTTACCAATACATGCCTGGGTCTAGTAATGTGCTATAGAAAATGTTGAATGTTTTTGGGATGAAATTATATTGAGCATTCCTGAAATATGTAACTGACAAAAATAATTAAAATTCCCTTTAAATCAGATAATAAAAGATCATGAAAGTGTTATTGAAACTATGATGCATATTCGGAGGTCCGGGTGTGGTTTACCAATACATGCCTGGGTCTAGTAATGTGCTATAGAAAATGTTGAATGTTTTGGGGATGAGATTATGTTGAGCATTCCTGAAATATATAACTGACAAAAATAATTTAAATAACCATTAAATCAGACAAAGATATAGGAGAAGTGCACTGATGTTGTTTTGGGTTAATTTGAATTGGTAGAATTGTAGAGATTAGAAATGTTTGATTGCTTCTTTGATGCTCTGCCCTTTCTAGCACCTCAAATCAAACTGTCTTTTGAAAAAGCGAAATAAATCAGTTGGTCTACATGGTCTATACAACTTGAAAGAAGTTGAGGAACTCCCTATTTTTCCATCTGACTATAGTTAATCTACCATGTCCAGGAGTAGTATATGTAATTATAACTTTATTATATACGATCTCATCATGTTGATTATGATATCAAATAAAACCATTTAGCAGTAGCGAACAACTTCTTTCAAAGGGATATGTTATTTCAGACTTTAGAGCTACCGGATCCTGTCCTACTTCCGTCATTCTATGGCCAGCTTCCACAGCAGTGGCTTCCACAAGGTCAGGAGCTCCCGTTCATGGTGCCCCCACCCCCGCCCCCTCCCATCACCATGGGTCCAATCCCTCCCCCTCCCCTGCCAGCTGACCCACCCCCTCCCGTGCCCCCGCCTCCAGAAGCCCCTCCCCTCCCTGAAGGTCCTCCTCCCCCTGAAGATGGGATGGCGCCTCAACCTCCACCTCCCCCTCCACCGGTTGTTGATGCAGAGGAAGAGGGAGATGAGGCTGCGTTATTGCGAGCACAGTTGTTGAAGTCATTGGCGATGAAGAAAAAGCAAGCATCTGTTGAGCCTCAGGTATATGTTTGTTTGTTGTTTAATACCGCACTCAGCAATGTTCATGCTATATGACGGCAGTCTGTAAATAATCAAGTTTGGACCAGACAATCCAGTGATTGACATCATTAGCATCAATAAACACAATTGGGATATGACATGCACAAACCAAGTCATGGAAATTGACCACACAATCCCATTAGTTGCCTCTTACGACAAACGTAGTTGCCTTTTATGGCAAGCATGGGTTATGTTGTCATTGTATGGTGACCTGGTAGTTTTGCTTCTTATGTTCTTCATTTTAAAAATACATTTACAGAAATTTGAAATGTTTGAATGAGACTGCAGCTGAAATATTATGTTTAATTAGTTTCAATCTCTGATGTGGATAGTCCACTTCTGTTATGATGAAACAAAACGATTACTAATAATTTGTCAGGTATTGCCTTGAAAGGCTTCTCTCTATCTCAGTATCCCTGTTAAATTGTGAGTAGCATACCTTCAGCCTGTGGCTTTAGCCATTAGTTAGAAGACCTTCAATCTGAAGCCTAAGTCTAAGTAAAATTATGTTAGGTCTAGCCAGGCTTATAATTGTCCGTATGCTAACGCTAAAATTCACATATAATGATACCACGAGATTAGTTCAGGCTTGGAGACTCATGCTTTTGGCACTCTCTGTACATTGATGTACTCATTATAGTGATAGTAATTTCCACTCTTTTCCAAAAATATTTCTGTTCACCAGCTCAAATATGGATATTGGCATCATTTTCAGCAGATTTTTAGTTATCAGGATTTATGTAAGGATAGTTTTTAACTCAGCTTATTAAGCAGAAAGAAATTTTGGCTGAAGATTTAAGTCACTGACTGATTGAATATGTATGAATGTCATATGAAAACTGTTACCTCTTTTTTTCCCCGTGAAAATGTATAGCTTTTGATATACATGATATATGTAACTGATAAAAGTAAATTAAAATACCCATTAATAAAGACGATAAAAGATATTGAAAGTGTAATTGAAATATCATGCATATTCGGAGGTCCAGGTATGGTTTACCAATACATGCCTGGGTCTAGTTATGTGCTATAGAAAATGTTGAATGTTTTGGGGATGAGATTATATTGCGCATTCCTGAAATATGTAACTGACAAAATAAGTTAATATACATTAATATGTATTCTAAATGAGACAATAAAAGATCATGAAAGTGTAACTGAAATAATTATGTATATTCAGAGGTCAAATTAATGTTCACTAATACAAGTCTGGGTCTAGTTATGGTGATGCCAGTGCACATAATTGCTGTTTGTTGTAGGCACCAACTCCTCCAGTGAAGCCGGCCAGTAACGAAGCATCGCCGTCCACCTCTCGCAGCCAGTCTCCGTCTCTGCATGTCCTCACCACACACAAAACCAACAAACCAGCCAAGAAACAAGCTCCATCCATCTTCACTCCTGTAAGATTCAAGTTGTGTGTGTGGTGGGGTGGTCTAGTGGTTAAAGTGTTTGCTGCTTTTGTAATATAGTGACACTATTGTGATGAGTAATTGTAAACTTTATACACCATCTTGTGCAGTGACTGAAATTTAAGTCTAAGTAAGTCTATGTTTTCCAGTTGAATACGATACACTGTATACTGTTACCCCAATATCCGGGGGCACGGGTAGTCGTCTAAAGTGCCGCGATTCGTTGTGCAGAGTTGTGTCCCTTGGGCACGCCAGAAACCTATGATTTTGGGTTCAAATCCCGGTTCGCCTTGATTACGTTTCTAGGTTTGTCAGCACCCGTGCTCGTGGGTTTCACCGAAATGGTAAACGTCTGAGATCTGCATCACTTGGGGCTTTCCTCCCACATTAAGCTGACATGCTGTGATATAACTTGAATACTGTTAAAAGCAGCGCTAAACCCAACTCACTCACCCAATATCCTATGGTTATGATACAAGAAGTGAGGTAGAACAGTTATTTGAAATCATTTGGAGCTGAAGGAACAGACATATTGCTGATTAATATCCAGATTCATGTTATTTGCTCAAAGGACATATATTTCAGTTCAAGTCCAATAGATCACCCTGATTATGATTCCTGGTGTGTCAGTACCATTCAAGAGCTTATTGGTTTCACAACTTTAGACTTTGCTTTCAAGCTGCCATACTGTTGAAAGTGGCCTATATCTGACATTAATTCCTTACTGCTTACCTCCTTCAGCTGCCTGTACATAAACCAGTGGTGATTCCGCTAGAGAACTCGTCTGATGAAGACGAGACTCCATCACCTGTCCGCATCAACCCCATGTCCTTTCTTCTGGGAGATCTGGACAGTTTCCTCAAGGCTGCTCGCAAGTCAGTGGAGGTGAGAATCGTGTTGTGTTCTGAAAGCAGAGTGAAGGAATTAGGAAGTAAACAAAGCTATTTTTCACATGTTTTGACCAGTTTTTAGTGGCTGTTCAGTATCGACAGTATTTGGTCCTGGTTGGTGTACTGTTTGGGTTGACCGTTTCCCTGGCTGTTGGATGATTTGTCATGACAACAGTGTCTGTTGTTGAAGCGGCAGAGAAGTTGATAGTATCATTGAAGTTAAGTCTTTGTTAGCTTAATATGAGCTCAAATGTTCAATCTGTTATTGAAATTGGTTTGAAGTATTGGTTACAGTCCGTTTGACTCCAAATGAGAACGATGAATTGCAAAATAACTCGAAATCCAGAAAAGTGTATGAAACATCAGTGCGGTACTTGACCACGAATACCCTGTACCCAACAAAATCTGAATTTTGTTTATTTTAAGACCCATGACGGATGAAGTTCTTTAAGAAACTATCATGTAATTTTGTATAGAAATGTGTACATGACACATAGGGGGACAAACGTGGAAGGAACAGCGCAAGCACCGTCTGCACGTGCTACACAGTGACCGTGTTCATTCAATGACAAGATGCGCTTCTCAGCAGATGTTAAACAGTTGATGTTGAATGTGTATGATTTCTTAAGAAGTGAAGCAGAAAGAGCAAAGCCTTTTTATGCAATTAATAAATTCTTGAAACGAGCTTCAAAAGCTCTTGGTATGTCCCCTAAGAAACTTAAAAATGTTGTTAGTCGACGAGATACAAATAGTCAGGCCAAGGAGGTAGGGAACATGTCAAAACCACGCAAGGTTGATAAATTAGACAGTTTTCAGAGGGATCAAGTCAGACGTGCAATTGTTAAACTGCACTCAGAAAATAAGTACCTGTCCCTAAGAATTTTGAAGAAACACCTTGAAACTGACCATGATTTACGTGTTACAAAGTACAAACTATGGCAGCTGTTGCATACATTTGGTTACAAATACAAAAAGATAACTGGAGAAAATAGGGCTGTGTTGTGTGAACGGTCTGACATTGTTCGTCTCCGAAATCATTACCTTCGTACCATCAAGCAGAAACGTGAAGAAGGATATGAGCCCGTCTTCTTAGATGAGACATTGGTAAATGCGTCACACACAGCCAGCAGTCAGTGGATACCCAGTGGTGACTGTACGGAGTCTGGTAGAAAGTTACCAATGGGAAAGGGTGAAAGACTCATAGTTCTCCATGCTGGTTCTGCTAGTCAGGGTTTTCTCCCAGACTTTGACCTCGTCTTTAGAGCCAAGGCCAACGACAACAGGGACTACCACACAGAAATGAACGGCAATGTATTTCTGGAGTGGGTGAAAGATAAATTAGTCCCTGCTTTGCCTACCAAGTCTCTCATTGTCATGGACAATGCACCGTATCATAGTGTGCAGGATCCAGAAAGCAAGACTCCAACCTCTAATAACCGTATAGGAGACATGGTTACTTGGCTGCAACGGAGAAACATTACCTTTCCTTCTCGAGCGACGAAACCACAGCTCTATGAAATCATCAAAACAATGAAACCTGACCCAGTGTATAAAGTTGACAGTTACATCAAGGGTCAGGGTCACGCTGTCTTACGACTGCCACCTTATCACTGCGACCTGAATCCAATCGAGTTGGTATGGGGCATCGTCAAGGTTGACGTTGGACGATCGAACACAACGTTCAAATTACGAGACGTTGATCAACTCGTAAAGGAATCCCTTGGTCGGGTAACAGTAGAAACATGGAGGCGTTGTGTGGCCACAGTCGTTGACGAGATAGAGCCACGTTATTGGTCACGAGATGGACTACGGCCAGCAACAGTCCCACCTATAATAGTGGCAGTCGGTTCAGGCACCAGCAGTTCCGACGACGAGATCTATGGCATGAGCGAGTCAGATTGCAACTGAAATTATCATGAGACGGCCCCTCTAACGCTCTGTCATTTCCCCTACCACAGAACGTGCAGTGCATGCGTGCATGCGTGCATGCGTGCATGCGTGCTTGCGCTGTGCCTTCCACGTTTGTCCCCCCTACGTGTCATGTACACATTTCTATACCAAATTACATGATAGTTTCTTAAAGAACTTCATCCGTCTTGGGTCTTAAAATAAACAAAATTCAGATTTTGTTGGGTACAGGGTATTCATGGTCAAGTACCGTATTGATGTTTCATACACTTTTCTGGATTTCGAGTTATTTTGCAATTCATCGTTCTCATTTGGAGTCAAACGGACTGTAGTTGTTTGTCTTTGGTTATTTTTCCCATGAAGTATCACATGAGTCACCTATATGACCAGTTTCAGAGATGTAATGAACTTGTTTAGTTCAGCAGTATGACACAAGTTGTCTCTTGTATAATTAGTACTCCCCATGGGCCGCCTCCATTTTCTAGTGGTAGAGCGCCCGTTTGGAGAGCAGAAAGCCTGAGGTTCGTTCCCTGGCTTAGTCATACCAAAAGACGTTATATGATGGTACTTGTTGTTACCCTGCCTGGTGCTCGGCATTAAGGGGCTAAAACAAGGACTAGTCGGCTTTGAGTCCGTATACTGTGTCTAGGTTGGGTATTCATGTTAAACTGTGGCATGGAATCTCAGTGGGCTAGCACTATAAAATCGGCATTAGTCTGGACTAGTACAAGCAGCCACACACACACACACACATACACATGTATGTATGTTGCTATATAAGTGCAATGATCTTGAACGCGACTTTAAACCCCATTTCACCTCACCCAATACACCACATGGGGAAGATTGGGTCCCTAGCACTCAGTGTTAGTCATAAGACAAACGTGAGGAGTGAGTATTTAAAATGCTTGATGGTCTGGTGGTGTGTCATTGTGACCTGAAAGCTTGGTTTGTTGTTCATGTTGTCAGCCACTGGTTGGCCTGTCCTCAATTTGATGACTACAAGCCCTTGTGATATGGCTGAATGTTGCTGAATGGGGCATAAAACAGCATTCACAGCCCTCATTATGAATTATATGGTGAAGTAAGTAGTTGTCAGAGGACATTTTGTCCAATTATTCTGAATCGGCACTAACTCCTCCCTTTTTCAGGAGAATGATACCAAGGCCAGTACGGACAAGCCACGGGAGACGAAGATGCAGCAGGTGATGAAGATCCAGGAGATCCAGCAGTGCGAGGCCAATCTTACCCGTCAGAGGTACGTCATGGGGTCTCAGACACTGCTTCAGTGAACATTAGAGTTGATCCATAGCAGATTAATTACTTTATGATTTAAAGGAATGATTGACCACTGTGGTATCTTAGGAAGGGTAGTACTTTGATGGTTAACCACTTTGAAGATCTGTCAATATTAATTGAGTGAGTCATTTTAGCCCTATTGCTGTCTCTGTCCCCTGTGGTGAAGCTGGGGAAGAATAGGTCCATGAGTGTCTTCAGTAGTATGCCAGGCTTGTTGTAAGAGCTGACTAAACACCATTGGGGTCTGTCCTGTGATTATTCAAAGGAAGAATCAATCCCTAGGGGGCCATGCTTGTCATAATTGCCGACTAAAGAGCATCAAGTGGTTCATACTGCTGTGATTATTCCAGGGAGTAATATGTCCCCAGTGTGCCATGCTTGTCAAAAGAGCCAACTCAAGAGCATCGGGTGATCTGCCCCATGATTATTCCAGGGAGTAATATGTCCCCAGTATGCCATGCTTGTCAAAAGAGCCAACTCAAGAGCATCGGGTGATCTGCCCCGTGATTATTCCAGGGAGTAATATGTCCCCAGTATGCCATGGTTGTCAAAAGAGCCAACTCAAGAGCATTGGGTGATCTGCCCTGTGATTATTCCAGGGAGTAATATGTCCCCAGTATGCCATGGTTGTCAAAAGAGCCAACTCAAGAGCATTGGGTGATCTGCCCTGTGATTATTCCAGGGAGTAATATGTCCCCAGTATGCCATGCTTGTCAAAAGAGCCAACTCAAGAGCATCGGGTGATCTGCCCTGTGATTATTCCAGGGAGTAATATGTCCCCAGTATGCCATGGTTGTCAAAAGAGCCAACTCAAGAGCATCGGGTGATCTGCCCCGTGATTATTCCAGGGAGTAATATGTCCCCAGTATGCCATGGTTGTCAAAAGAGCCAACTCAAGAACTTTTGGTGTGCATCCTCATTGACTTTGCTGATTGCATGTCTAACTGCCACAATGAGTTTGATTGTGCTCATGTTTTTGTGATGTATTTGCCTGGTTCAGAGTCAATTATTAACGGTGCAATCCTAGAAGAATAGAAGAAATAATGGTCTTGAAGTTGATGCTTTCAATTTCTGCCCCAGATGGCATCAACCGGCTCCATGGTCTAGTGGTGGAGTACCCACCTGGAGAGCGGAAGGTCCAGGGTTCGATCCCTGCCAAGTGATACCAAAAGATGTTAAAAGATGGTACTTGTTACCCTGCCTTGCACTCAGCATTCAGGGGCTAAAACAAGGACTGCATGCACATCTCTGTATAAGTGCAATTATCTTGGGATGCAACGTTAAACCCCTTTTCATCTCACCTCATCCAGATGGCATCATTTCATGCTTATACTGTAACTTTCAGAGAGGTTTTCTTAAGAAGTGCTTCTATTGTCTTGCAGGCAAGCCATCATCAAAGATCAGGCCAACCTCAAGATGCTGATCACAAGGGCTTCCAAGTATTTGCGGAGTGCACGCCTTGCTGAGGTCAAAGTTGAACAGCTGAAGGAGCAGCTGACAGCTGCGGAGAAGATTGTGGTGGCAAATAAACAACAGCTGGAGAAGACGAAGTCACAGGTCGGTGTATATTTGAAAAGTAGTTAGAGAATACTAGCTGTGAAGAATTATGGTTTATATGTACTGAGTGACAGTTCAGTCTATTTTTAGAGCAGGAGTTGTCTGACAGGAGCTCTGGGTTATGTGACTTTTCAAGTTTTCATGATTAGGCAGTGGTGTCACCTTATGGTTTAAGGATTTAAGTCTGCAAATTTAGCCACAAGCCCCAAACCTGTTGAGTATAATTCTGTTCGTTCCAGAAAGCTCAGAAATATTACTCTGTATAATAACACAAAAATCAACTGAAAAATATGCCAAGAGCCAAATTCGGACTAGCAGCCTCAAAAGCTTTGGCACAGGCTGGCGTTTGCTTGTCATGCTGAAGACAAATTCCTCATATGGGTGCAATGTTTGAAGCCTATTTTTGTGTTCATTGTGATATGGTTTGAAAAGTAATGCGAAGCGTTAAAAGCAGAGAATATATCCAACTCACTCATTAGAGTGCACTGGTATGACTTGTTGCAAATGTCACTAGGGGCTACTTTGCTATCAAATGTAACAGTGTGACAATAGAGTGGATTTGACAGCATGCAGCATAGCTTATGTTTCTCAGTGGAACTGTGAAATACCATTTTCACTGTGTCCTTGCTCATGACGATTGTGTTTTCTTCGGAATAGGCTAAAAGTGTAAAGGATCGACTGTTGGATAAAAAAGAGAAGTTCAAGGAAGCTGAACAGAATGTATTTAACCTTGGAAAAGCATTTTATGGACCCAACTATAAACCAAGAGTGGTCACTGTGGAAACAGGAGACAAGAAGAAGGGAGATAATCTGTCTGTAACTGTTTTCAATGAGGTGAGTTTCTTGATAGACAGCATCAAACAGCAGTGGCCATCTCCAATAGCTGTTCAGACTATTGAACCTAGTGGTTTATTTATGTTTTAGGTGAAGTAGATTTGGAAGGCACAGTGGCTACATCTTGTGCTGATTTCAATGTTTGGTACTCAACTCTTGGTTGATAGTCAGGCACAATGTACTATTTGTGGCTCCAAAATTATTTTCAGGACGAAACATAGTCAAACATAGTCAAAGACCTCAAGAAATAAACTACTAGTTAATTTAAGGAATTTTTTTTGTATGTTTTCAAAAAAAATGTTGTCTCCAGGGACATGAAATCTATTTGTTGTGGCCTGAGGCAGTGTGACAAATTGCTTATATCCTCAAAGATGGGAATTAGGAAATTTAGGTCTCAGTCGTTTGAATTCTGTATTTGATGATTCTGTTCAGCATGTTCAGAGCTTTATGATATGAGTAGATTTATAACTACATTAACTGATTGTATCTGTTTGTCAGATGTCTGTTAAAAAGAAAAAGATCACTACAGCAACAAAAGAAAACGCACCCCCAACAAAACCACCTCCAACAAAACCACCTCAGAAGAAACCTGCCGAGTTTATTGCCAAAGAGAAAGAGAGGTTGAAAAAACTGGAAAAGGAGTATGCAGAGAAGATCCGGCGTCTGAAGGAAGCTCAGGGTATATCTGTAGTCAAGGACCAGGAACCTAAAGCTAAGTCTCCCGTGTTAAAGAAGACAAAAACGGAACATTTGACACAGGATCTTGAAAAAATTCGTCTGGATTCTGAAGATGTACCTGACATTGTTGACAATAAACCCAGGAGACGTTCACTGATTGAACTGAATCCCAGCAATAAACCAAACATACCTTTGTCTTCCACTGAGAAAGATATCAAAATTCTGAACGGAGAAAAGTGCAAAGAAGACCCACAAAGGCCAGCATTTGTTATGCCGACTGGGCAGCAGTTGGCAAACCTGAGGAAGCTGCAGGTAGGTCGTATGTTGTACCTGCTGCGTAGATTGCAGGAGTGTAGGTATCTCATAGCCTGATTATCATTCTTGTTTTGTCAGGTCCACCATGCCCATGCTTGTGGTTTTCTCCCGAGGTAAATGTCTAAGACCTGCATCGGGGGCACGAGTGGGCCAGTCGTCTAAGGCGCCGCTATTCCCTGTGCAGAGTTGCGTCCCTTGGGCACGCCAGAAACCTATGATTGTATGTTCGAATCCCGGTTGGCCCCGATTATGTTTCTAGGTTTGTCAGCACCATACCTGTGCTCGTGGGTTTCACCGAAGCAGTAAACGTCTAAGACCTACATCACTTCGAGCTTTCCTCCCACATTAAGATGACACGCTGCGATATAACTGGAAGATATGTAAGATTCAAAAAGGAATTTTTCATCCGTCAGTTGAATTATTTCCTCCAATGGTAAAGTTTCTCATTAGTCATGTTTAGGAAGGACAACTGGATAATTGGAATGATCACTGCTGTGAATATGATGGATTGTAGGAATATGTTAGATACTTGGTCTTGAAATACTTATGAGCTGATCATGCTGATGTTTGATGTACCCCAATGAATGATACACATACTGATAATGTGAAGGTACAAGCATGTACCTCATGGCCTAATTCAGTGTACCTTATATCATGGATATCATTACCCTTAATTGTCAGAATGAGAAGATGGAGAGGATATTAAAAATCCAGAAATCCACGACAACAAGTTGGTGCCGCCGTGTCGGGGCATACACAGCACTCATGGCACAGCTGAAGGAGGTATGTGAAGAACTACTTTAAATAGTAAAGTAGTGTAGTGCTGCATGATACAATGATAGTAATGTTAGAAATTAAGGCCCTTTATTTTTTTTAATAGTTTGTTTAAAATACTCAGCCAACATAAAAATCTAAAATTAGAGAATCAAAAGATGGCTTTTGTCAATTTTAAGGCCAAATTCTACTTTCAGGTGTTGTCCCAGGAAAGTTTTTTCGATATGATTTGTATTTGCTTTGGTGGTTAAAACCTTTAACAAAGTGATGGCTTCTGAAACTACTACTAAATTGATGGCTGCTGATATTGAATGTTTTATGCATGTCATTTTTGTAGTAAGAAAATGACTTTGAATTTATCTACATGATTTTTCCAGTATTCTACTTTTGAAGCTTCTGTTTCCTATGATTGCCCATTTTGGATATGGTTGTAGCATCATCGTCCTCTCCTTGCAGATACCGAAGCTGAAGATTTCTAAGAAGGGAAATGCCAAATCAAATGGTGACAAGAACAGGCAGATTGATCTCACCTACAAAAGTCCCCTACTGTCTTTCAGAGCGTATAGGTAAGAGGCAGCAGCCATAATGTAGGGTTCCCCCAGTAAGTCCCTAGTGGAATAAGTTTGTCCCCAGTACACCATCCTTGTCAGTGACAATGTAGGGTTCCCCCAGTAAGTCCCTAGTGAAATAAGTTTGTCCCCAGTACTCCATCCTCATCAGTGACAATGTAGGGTTCCCCCAGTAAGTCCCTAGTGGAATAAGTTTGTCCCCAGTACTCCATCCTCATCAGTCACAATGTAGGGTTCCCTCAGTAAGTTCCTAGTGGAATAAGTTTGTCCCCAGTACTCCATCCTCATCAGTCACAATGTAGGGTTCCCCCAGTAAGTCCCTAGTGGAATAAGTTTGTCCCCAGTACTCCATCCTCATCAGTCACAATGTAGGGTTCCCCCAGTAAGTTCCTAGTGGAATAAGTTGGTCCCCAGTACTCCATCCTCATCAGTCACAATGTAGGGTTCCCCCAGTAAGTCCCTAGTGGAATAAGTTTGTCCCCAGTACTCCATCCTCATCAGTGACAATGTAGGGTTCCCTCAGTAAGTCCCTAGTGGAATAAGTTTGTCCCCAGTACTCCATCCTCATCAGTCACAATGTAGGGTTCCCACAGTAAGTCCCTAGTGGAATAAGTTTGTCCCCAGTACTCCATCCTCATCAGTTACAATGTAGGGTTATCCCAGCAAGTCCCTAGTGGAATAAGTTGGTCCCCAGTACTCCATCCTCATCAGTCACAATGTAGGGTTCTCCCAGCAAGTCCCTAGTGGAATAAGTTGGTCCCCAGTACTCCATCCTCATCAGTCACAATGTAGGGTTCTCCCAGCAAGTCCCTAGTGGAATAAGTTTGTCCCCAGTACTCCATCCTCATCAGTCACAATGTAGGGTTCCCACAGTAAGTCCCTAGTGGAATAAGTTTGTCCCCAGTACTCCATCCTCATCAGTCACAATGTAGGGTTCCCACAGTAAGTCCCTAGTGGAATAAGTTTGTCCCCAGTACTCCATCCTCATCAGTTACAATGTAGGGTTATCCCAGCAAGTCCCTAGTGGAATAAGTTGGTCCCCAGTACTCCATCCTCATCAGTCACAATGTAGGGTTCTCCCAGCAAGTCCCTAGTGGAATAAGTTGGTCCCCAGTACTCCATCCTCATCAGTCACAATGTAGGGTTCTCCCAGCAAGTCCCTAGTGGAATAAGTTGGTCCCCAGTACTCCATCCTCATCAGTCACAATGTAGGGTTCTCCCAGCAAGTCCCTAGTGGAATAAGTTTGTCCCCAGTACTCCATCCTCATCAGTCACAATGTAGGGTTCCCACAGTAAGTTCCTAGTGGAATAAGTTTGTCCCCAGTACTCCATCCTCATCAGTCACAATGTAGGGTTCCCACAGTAAGTCCCTAGTGGAATAAGTTTGTCCCCAGTACTCCATCCTCATCAGTTACAATGTAGGGTTATCCCAGCAAGTCCCTAGTGGAATAAGTTGGTCCCCAGTACTCCATCCTCATCAGTCACAATGTAGGGTTCTCCCAGCAAGTCCCTAGTGGAATAAGTTGGTCCCCAGTACTCCATCCTCATCAGTCACAATGTAGGGTTCTCCCAGCAAGTCCCTAGTGGAATAAGTTTGTCCCCAGTACTCCATCCTCATCAGTGACAATGTAGGGTTCCCCCAGTAAGTCCCTAGTGGAATAAGTTGGTCCCCAGTACTCCATCCTCATCAGTCACAATGTAGGGTTCTCCCAGCAAGTCCCTAGTGGAATAAGTTGGTCCCCAGTACTCCATCCTCATCAGTGACAATGTAGGGTTCCCTCAGTAAGTCCCTAGTGGAATAAGTGGTAGGACTGTGATATGGTGTGTTCATCAAGTAAGGGGACAAGGCAAGACATATTCTTGGTGTGCATGTACATTGGGATAATCAGGACCAAATCCAACGAAACTATATCCCCCACCAACAAAACCATATCCTCCATCACACACTCGGAGCAGATCATTGTCTGATTGTGTGTTGTTTTGTCTCCAGGTTCAGTCCATACTACAGGACCAAATCCAACAAAACTATATCCTCCATCACACACTTGGAACAGATCATTGTCTGATTCTGTGTTGTTTTGTCTCCAGGTTCAGTCCATACTACAGGACCAAATCCAACAAAACTATATCCTCCATCACAAACTCGGAGCAGATCATTGTCTGATTGTGTGTTGTTTTGTCTCCAGGTTCAGTCCATACTACAGGACCAAATCCAACAAAACTATATCCTCCATCACACACTTGGAACAGATCATTGTCTGATTGTGTGTTGTTTTGTCTCCAGGTTCAGTCCATACTACAGGACCAAATCCAACAAAACTATATCCTCCATCACACACTTGGAACAGATCATTGTCTGATTGTGTGTTGTTTTGCCTCCAGGTTCAGTCCATACTACAGGACCAAATCCAACAAAACTATATCCTCCATCACACACTTGGAAGAGATCATTGTCTGATTGTGTGTTGTTTTGTCTTTAGGTTCAGTCCATACTACAGGACCAAATCCAACAAAACCATATCCTCCATCACATACTCCAACAAGATCAACCCAAGGAAGATCTTGTGTACCTACGACCTCCATGGCCGCTGTAACGATGACAAGTGTACTGGGTGAGTATTGGATGTGTGGTGCAATGAGCATTGGCAGGACATACTGGGTTTTGTTTTTGCGTAATAATTTGGTATATGTAGTTGGATATATTGGATGTCCTGAATCAATTATGTGTATTGTATGTCATAAAAACATCATGAGTAGACCACCTCCGTGGTCTAGTGGTAGAGCGTCCGCGTCATACCAAAAGACGTTAAAAGATGGTACTTGTTGTTACCCTGTCTGGCGCTCGGCATTAAGGGGCTAAAACAAGGACTGGTCGGCTCGGAGTCAGTATACTGTGTCTGAGTGGGATATTCATATTAAACTGAGGCATGGTATCTCAGTGGGCTAGCACTATAAATCGGCATCAGTCCGGACTAGTACAAGCAGCCACACACACACGTGCATGCACGTTGCTATATAAGTGCAATAATCTTGGACGCGACGTTAAACCTCATTTCACCTCACCTCACCTCACATGAGTATTGGCTTTCATGGATACATTCCAAGTATCGGGTGTCATTCATACATTATAAGTATTGGGTGTCATGGATACAATATGAGTATTGAATGTCATGGATACAATATGTGTATTGGGTGCCATGGATACAATATGGGTATTGGATGTCATGAATACATGATACATCTTGGACTTGATGAATACATCAAATGTATTGGGTTTCATGAATACATTATATGTATTGGGTGCCATGAATACATTATGTGTATTGGGTGTCATGGATACATTACGTATATTGGGTGTCATAAATACAATATGGGTATTGGATGTCGTGAATGCATAAAAAATACTGGACTTGATGAATACATTATCTGTATTGGGTGTCATGGATACAATATGTGCATTGGGTGTCATGGATACAATATGGGTATTGGATGTCATGGATGCATAAAAAATATTGGACTTGATGAATACTAGTTCATTATCTGTATTGGGTGTCATGGATACAATGTGGGCATTGGGTGTCATGGATACAGTATGGGTATTGGACTTGATGAAAAATTATGTTCATTGGATGTCATGGATACAATATTGTTATTGGATGCCATGAATATGTTATACATTTTGGACTTGAGGGATACATCATGTGTATTGGGTACCATGGATACATTACAGGTATTGGATGTTCTGTGTTGCTTCCGCTTTATACCATGTAAACATAAGTATTGGATGTCATGAATGATAATTAGTTATGTCATGTTCAACTATAGAGTATTGGTTGCCATGAATGATAAGTATTGAATATCAACTATGCATATTGAATGTCATGTATACAACAGGATCAGGGGTAGAATAGGTCTTCAGCAACCCATGCTTGCTGTAAAAGGTGACTATGCTTGTCGTAAGAGGCGACTAACAGGATTGGGTGGTCAGACTTGGTGACTTGGTAGATGTGTTTTTCATTGTATCCCAATTGCGTGGATTGATGCTCATGATGTCAATCATGGGATTGTCTGGTCCAGACTCGATTATTTACAGACCGCCGTCATATAGCTGGAATATTGCTGAGTGTGACATTAAACAAAAAAAAAAAGTATACAACAGTGTTCGAAATTAAGTTGGGTCCTTGGGTCTTTGAAGTTTGTGCCTGTAGTATTTGAATCTAGGGACCCTAAATCTTTACCTTACAGCATTAGTGCCATGACAAGAGTCCCTGATTTTACTTCTTATTTTCAAACAATGTACAGTTTAATGAGTAATGGGTATAATGTTTAATGTTTAATGTTTATTGCTATTAGGTGTCATGAATATTGGATATTGAACGTTTGTACAGTATAATGAATGTTGGAGGTCATGAATGAAGTGTATTGGAAGTCATGTAAGTAACTGTAGTTTCACCTCCAAGATATTCATGAGTCATCGAGGTTGGCAGAAATTTGACTTGATGCTACATATTTGAACATGGTGAAATGAACAGTTTATCAGTGTGTCTGTTTCTTCACTCAGCCAACACGAGCGAGACTTCAAGTTGTCAGAACGAGAGGTGCTTGTGGATTTGTTGTCCTACTGTCCCAAACTGGCCGGGGTCAAGGACACTTCTTCACAAGACTGTGCCAAGTCTATAGGTAAATTCATGTTACGGAAACGGATTCTAGTTGAGCACAAATAACTTTCTCTGTCTAAGTCTTTGACATTTTGACTCCATAATGTTAAGACCCCCTCTGTGGTCTAGTGTGTGGAGCATCTGCCTGCAGGGTATAATGTTGGTGGCTTGATCTAGGTCCGGAGGAAAAAAACAAAAACTCACTCATTCAATCATTCATTCACTCACTCATGCATGCACACCTCTCTCTTTCTCTTTCTGTCTCTGTGTGTGTTTGTCTGTCTCTTTCTCTCTCGATCAATTTACAAGCCTCCATACAGCATTAAACAACATTCATTCACTCACTTGCCTGCCTGACTCACTCATTGAGGCATGTAGAAAACACTGTAATTAGCTATTATTATATTATTATTATGTGAGTAAACATGATGTTATTGAACTGAATTATGGATTATAAGACTGAAACACCACCTGTTCTGTTTACCCTCAGGTACTTACATAGATAATCTAGTCCGTCAACACGAGGGTCAGATGACCTCTGATCAGTTGTGTCTCCTGCTTGCATCCAGAGTCACAGAAGAAGCCAACAAAAGTAGGTGTCTCCTACAACCTTCTCCCCCAACTCTCCACCCAGTCCTGCCTTGTGGGTCTTTTGTTGGTTCCTTGCTCACTTGTAGCCATCGTGTTTAATAAGGCAGAGGGATTAAAATAACCATGCATATCCGATGGTGCTTTGGTCTGAGGGGCTGTAATCTATTGTTAAGAGTTGCTACTTTCTCTGAACACACAGATTGTGGGACCCAAATTTTGATTTATCATGTTTGCAATCCCAGGGACCCGTTCCACAAAGTAATCCTAGCACTAAGGTGATAGTATCTCCCACACCCTAACATAGACTTATGACTGTTCTAGTGGTATCATTGCATTGTGGACAAGTTCCTGGTCTGTCAGTACTATCCTATCGTCACATGTTTTACCAAAGTAGAAAATGTCCTGAGCCTTATATAATGCTGATTTGTTGTGTTAAAACAAAATGTATGTTCAAAACGTCATTCCACCCAACTCATTCACTATGACTATAAGATCTAATAAATGGTACAGTTTTACTCCAGAATAGCATGAAACTTTTCACTTCCTTATGATGGTAATAACACTTTGCTTATGGATAATTGTGTGACTTTTTCTGCCGGTCGGGTAGCCTAGTGGTTAAAGCATTCGCTCGTCACGCTGAAGACCCGGGTTCAATTCCCGACATGGGTACTATGTGTGAAGCCCATTTCTGGTGTCCCCCGCCGTGATATTGCTGTAATATTGCTAAAAGTGGCATAAAACCATACTCACTCACTCACTAGCTATTGTCTCTTTTACAGACCGTCCACATACCATGTTCTTTGATCCTCGGATATGGAAACCTGCCCAGGACCAACCAGAGAGACAGGAAACAGTGTCAGAGTTCAAGGGCAAAGGGTCAAGGTCGTTAGGTAAATTGGATAAGAGTATTCCTTGAACAAATTGTTTCTTGAGTAACAGATAAATCATCGTTATCAAATCCTTGTTTCAATTTTACTAACATAATATATAATTTTCAGAATTTCTGAACAATCCAAGTCCACCTGACCGAGACAACATCTTGTGTGACGAGGATGTACGCTACTATGGTGGCAATAACACTGAAATCCAAACAATGGAGACGGCTGTGATGGAGAACCCTCAGGATGTTCCGTTGTGGCTGAAACTGGCCCAGAGGAAGCTGGGAGCAGACAAGTGAGTACCTTGTATGGCACATGTGTTTGTTTGTTTGTTTGTTTGTTTGTTTAACACCGCACTCAGCAATATTCCAGCTATATGATGGCAGTCAGTAAAAAAGAGTTGAGTCAGGACACGGCAATCCAGTGATTGACATCTGAGCGTCGATCTATGTAGTTGGGAGATGATGACATGCATCAACCAAGTCACCTAGCTAGATGACCTTGTATTGCACTTGTCAACAGCATTTCTATTAGTTGATGTTTGTTTATTGCTTGGTGTTAAGATTTGCCACATCCCCATTTCACAAATATTGAATAAAATAAAAATACACTAAAAAAAGTATTGTTTCTTCCTTGAGAGTCTAACACCTTATGTTTAGTAATAACAAGAGGAATTTGCAAAAGGAATAAATTCTTTGATTTGATGGTCAAGACAAATCCGGAGGCACGGGGGACCCAGTCATCTAAGGCACGACCATTTGTTTTCAGTCAGTTTGTGGGATTTCGCTTTCAAAATATGAGTAGTAGACTTGAATTAAGTCCCTGACTGTGAGAAAAGCCTGAGAGTGATTATGTATCTCGATCACATTAAATTAAGTAAGGGAGCCAAGATTACAAAGCAAATTTGTTGGTTTGAGTTTCAAATTATTCTGGTTGTTTCTAGGTATGGTTGGCACCATACCTGTGCTTGTTTGTTTCATCAAAGAAAATTATGACAAGTGCCTTTTGTTTCATCAACATATGAAAGGAGGTAATGTATAATTCACTAAATTGAAATGTGCCTTACTTTGTGCAAAAAACCTTTTGGTAAACTCTACCATTGCCTGACATTAAGCAGTTTGTGGAGAAGATGGTTGCAAGGCTATTACCAATGTTGAGAATCTTGTCAAGCTAGAAACATTGCTGTTTGTGCGATGTAATCGATATCATTGGTCAGAGCACTTGCTGGCATAGCTCTCCCTGGAGGCAGGCCATGGTTCGATATTTGGTTGAGAATGGAACAACAATTCACACTAGTCGTATGTATTCATGTATTCAGATTAGTCTTGTTTGATTGTTGTTTAACAAGACACTCAGCAATATTACAGCTATTTGATATCGGCCTGTAAATATTTGAGTCTGGACCAGATAATCCAGTGACTGATATTGTGAGCTACACTCCAAGTGGACAGGCTCTGGTTGATTGTGTGTTGTCAAGCAGCTTTGTCTATACAAGCCATGTGAAATAAATATGAGTAATACATGTACAAGAAAGGAATTGTGTGCATCAGTCTTAACACTTGTGTGTGAGATCACAACTTTGTAACAAGGATTTAAGAGTGTCATGTGAGGAAGGTATGGTTAAAGCCTTAAAGGGAGACTTTTGTCCATGGTCTGTTTGCACATGTCCAGTGTAGGTCTAGACTTTGTGAATAGTGCCTTGACATGCGTGAGTGGAGCTAAACCTGGGACTACCCAGTTAACATGAAAGGGATATATCTAGACTGCTCAGAGTTGATATTCAGCCCAAATGGGAATTAAATACTTTCTAATTCATGTATTAAATATAGTTGAGACTAATGGGATGACTTTTGATAGCAGGACCAAAAATGAAGAGAGGCTTGTTGTATATTATTGAATGCAATGTTAAAATGCTATTTTATGCTAATCCCATTGAAAATAAGAACTTAAATAAATCCAATGTTGGACATACACTAAACTACGTTTATAACAAACATGCTTATAATGAACTGACCGATATAACGAACTTATTTTTTAGCCCTGGACGTGTGTTGCATATATGCCGTATAGATGCTTATAACAAACTACGGTTATGACAAACTAAAAATAGTGGTCCCTTTGAGTTTGTTATAGCCGTAGTTTACTGTAATAACCAATAACCCAAGGGCACTTTGTTTGGTATCCTAGCTAAATCACTGCATCTCCAGAGTTTCTGGGTCAGGATAGGTCTCCAGTCCCAAATATTTTTGTTGATTGATCGGTTTCAGTTTCTTACCAAGGATTTGACCCTGAATTCTGTAATTTCTTCTTATGACTGGTTGATTTGTTCATTTATATGAAATTATGTGTGAGGACCAAATTGAGGATAACAGGTATTAAAACACTGAACTCTGATAAGGGACCAGTTCATGGTAATGTAGGGTAAAAAGCCTAATACCAAGTTGATATGTTTGTGTTGCAGATTATAGTAAAATATCATTTAAGACTGTTGATATTTATTGTTATTTTCATGATGGATACAGAATAATAATGCTCCAGATTTCTGTTCCTGTTCTCATACATCCTGTTCTCAATGGTTGCGTTTCCAAATCATTGATCAATCTTGAAACCATAACAGTTGTTGATTGTAAGAGCCCACAAAAATTAGGATCAGTTTCAGTGATTTGGCTGATTGTGTGTCATCATACCCCAACAGTGTGGGATGGTGGTCATGCTATCAACCACTGGTTTGTTTGACCCAGACTATTATTTTCAGGCTGCCGAGATATAGCTGAAATATTGATGATTGCAGCTTAATACAAACGAACGAAACAAACACCTCTCATACTATTACAAACAACTTTGTTGCCCTTTTGGTAATTACATTTTGTATCTTCTAATTCATGTCACATACCCATGACATTGAATATTTGTCGTAGGAAAATATAGCTTTAAATGCATATTGCCTGCAATTGAAATTGTATGATTTGTACATGTAAGGTTTTCAAAAGACTGAAGAACCATTTGAAGAAGAATTTCTTTTTTTTAACAACTCAATAATAGCACCCTTTTGAAAAGACTTGTTTCCACCCACACCTGCTTATATGATCCAATCTATATGAGACATAGATGTCGTCATCCCACTCTTGTAGAGAAAGACCGTCTGCTTTTAAACCATTGTTCTCACCATCTTGGTTGTGTTCTTGGTGGGTGTGTAGCATTGCTCTTTTATTTTACATATGCATAGAAACACAACTAGAATTTTCTATGTCTGCTCCAGCTCCCATGACATGGCAAACAATGCAACAATTGACTTATTCCTGTCTTCAAGTTAATTGTTTTAATCCCCTGTGCATATGTGCCATAGCGGCTTCATTTTGTATCAGCACAGAAATGCAACCCAAGATTCATCTGCCTGCTTGAGATTTTAACATCAGGAAAAAATCCCCAGCTTGTGGGTTCTTCCTGTTTTTTGGCTTAACTGTTATCATTCATATCCTTAACTAAACACAGAAAAGTGGCAAGGTCAGGGTCTTGCGTCTAAATAAAACACCTCGGTTGTGTTAGGTCGATGACAGCTAGTCGTGTGATGTGTGTGGATCGACCATCATTTGCATGGTATTTTTACCTAACAGGATCACAGTAGGAACTGTGTTTGATCCTGAGACCAGAATGTTGTCCGTCTTGCTCTGGGTTTACTGACTTATGTTAGCAGCTGAAAAAGATTTGTTGATGTGGTAACTTATCAGATGCAGTGACAGGATGGATAAATTCCTATTGTATAATGTATTGTTGTTTGACATCGTGTTTATGGCATGTTTTCCTGATCACTGGAAGATATGTCTTCAATGCTATTGTGTTGAAGATGGCTTTTCCTGTTTTCAATGGGAAGCGTATGTTTGTTTTCCCAATACGCAGTGCACACGCCTCATTGCATTAGAACTCAAACACGATCACACCTTCCTGTCTGCATACTGCATAGTGGAGAAAAATGGAAATCATAACCAGTGTTCGAAATAAATATTGTCGAGTTGTCCTTGACATTGTAACATTCATGGTCGAGTGAGTGAGGCAATATTCCAGCAAATATCATGGTAGGGGACACCAGAAATGGGCTTTACTCATTGTACTCATCTCGGGAATAGAACCTTGGTCTTTGGTGTGACAAGCAAATGCTTTGGTCGCTTGGCTGTCACACCAACCCCTTTATGTTAGAAGTTAAATTTTGGGACCCCTATTCAAATACTATAACAGCAAAATGCTAGTATCCCTGATCCCTGTAATTTCTGACACTGATAATAATTTACGAGTGATGAAAACATAAAACTTCTTAAAGGTTTGAAGACTGTAGAAAACTGAAGGGTGTACAAAGAGCTTAGATGAGACTAACTGATATTTGTGAAATGTCACGGTATTAGGTGCAGCCATGTTGGAAACATGTTTCAGTTACATGTATTATCATTCTGCCTGGCTGAAAGAAGTTCTTGTTTGACTCTCTGCAACCATTTTTTCTGTTTGGTAGTGAAAACAAATTCATGTTAAGAAAGTAACTTTCATCAGCTTTTTAGTTTTCATAAATGTATGGTCTAGTTCCCATTTGTCTTGTCTTGGGGAGGAGATTGCAATACGGGAGGTTGATAATAGAGCTGGTACCACTTTAAATTCTTCCCTCCTCATGCTGTGGTGGAAGGAAATTCAACAAAAACAATGAAAATGCTGATGAAACTGGTGTCAGTGTTGTCTCTGTGTTTATAATACATCTGATACCTTGTGCTCCATCACCTAACGTGGGAAGTCGTGTACAAACAACAATAGTTGCGATGATTCACCCTCACGCTGTTCCTTGACAGACTCCATGAAGGCTATCGGAAGGCTCCAGGAGTTGTTGCTGTTAAATTCCATGTCGTCTGGGAATCCTGTTATACTTCTTGAGATGTTTAAAGTTCACCGAGATCTTTCTGTGGTCTTGTTTTTATTCCTGTTTTCAACAATGGACCATCTTGACTTTAAAAAATAAGTTGAATTAACAATGGCGGAAAGCATGAAGTCATTTCAGGGGGAACAACTCCTGTTTGACACAGATTTCTTTTGGCAGTGATGTGGAATTAATGGTCTGCAGCTGTAGAGAAACTCTATATGTGTATCTTTCTTTTTCATCAGACTATCCCAATACCATTTTTTTCTTCTCATTGATATTCTTTCCTATCCAATGTACATTAACAAAGGAAATGCAGAAGACTGACGTTAGAAGACGAATGTAAATATCTCAGGTTAACTTTAGAACTGTTAGATAGAACTTGGTCGTTTAAATAGTTGTTTTTCAGTTCATTCTATTTAGCCTTCCTTGATGCTTACTAAACACGCTAGAGAGACGTCTCAAGTTATTTTAGACAGAATCTAATTTCTAAGAAAATTTCAGTTGTGTGTCTTGTCTGTCAATTAAAACAAAAAGCTGCCTAAACCCATCATTCTTGTCAAAGATTGACATGGTCCACACATGCAGTAAATCAATTCCTCCACAAACCTGTTTAATTGTTTTTGTCATTTCAGCCAAGGCAATTAAAAACCTTTTTCATGGGAAATATATCTTGTTGAGAATAAATCTGAGTTCTATTTTCCCCCCTAATGAAAATGTTATAGCTTGTGAATCTTTTGATGATATGTAAGCTTTTTTCCCTTCCTTGTCTGTTGCTCTCAATCTAGTGGTTCATTAGCTTCCTCATCAGGCACGACTAGCCGCTAGATACTTATTTTTTTATTCGAGGGAATTATTGCCCTAATAATTGCTGTTTGCTAAGTTGGTCATGCTATAAGTAGATCATATGTTCATAATTCATTATATATTAATCTTCAAGCATGTCAAGCCAGACATGCTTTTCTTGTTTTATAGATGAGCTAGCCTATCCTTCATTTTAAGTAAATGAGATAAACAAATTTAAAGTATATCTGTTTAATTATCTGGTTGTTTTTTTTATATATATTTGTTTTTCTTCTTCTTCTCAGGAAATTAACCTTAAATCAACAGTAAGATTTTTAATATTTACTTTTTCCCCACCTGGATACAGGATATTGACCATTAAAATATGCACCAAATAAAAAAAATGACAAATAAGAAAAATATAAATATTTGGAACAAGAAAGTAATTTGTTCGGACTTAATTTGGGAAAACAAAATGTTTAGGAAGCTGCCTAATTAATGTCAAAATCTTGCTATGCCAGAAAGGAAACAAGTATGGAGTTTGAAGGACGTATGCTGTTTTAGATCTGTTGATGATCACTGAGTAGTGTCATAGAAATTAAGGGGGATCCTGTTGTCCATGAGGTTTTTAGCTGAAGTATTTGAATCTAAAGACCCCTTAAATCTCACATTTTTATCCCCGCCACAAAGTGTTCTTCCATCTGTCCGTCTTTCCTTCCATCCATCCGGTTCTCAAAGGATACAAATTTTCGCAAAAACTATTTAAGTCGGAGAAATGAAATTTTGCACACTGGTGTTACTGGTCATGATCTCAAATGAGTTTGAAAATTGATGTTGTAAATTCAATTTTTACAGAGTTATGGCCCTTGCTTGTGATTTTCAACTTACTGCATACTACCAGAAATGGGGACAAGTTTTCTAACCAACTACTGGAGTTACATGGATGAAAGTTGTCATGCTTATCTAAGACATACTTGTCAACACTTTGTTTGAAAATTGGTCAATTATTTGTTAACAGAGTTATGGCCCTTAACCCATGTTAGTTTACTTTGTTCATAGTGTGTGCAATGGGGACAAGTTTTCTCAGAAACTGCTGATGCTACATGAATGAAAGTTGTCATGCTTATCTAAGAGATACTTGTCAAGACTGAGTTCCAAAATTGGTCCCGTCAGTTAATTGTTTACAGAGTTACGGCCTTCGATCCAAGTTGTTGGTGCAATGGGGGCAAGTTTTCTCAGAAACAACTGAAATTAGCTTATCTAAGAGATACGTATCAAGAGTTATTTTGTCCAGAGAAAGGGCATTTTGCTTGTATTAATTTCACATTAAATACTTTTTTCTCTTAAAAAAAAAGCTGCCCAAGAGGCTATCTCTTCTTAAGGCTTTATGGGGCTCTTTTTTTATAGTTCATGTTCACTACTTTGTGAACAAACAAACATCTTATGTCCCTCATGGCAGGGGTAATGCTGTTTTCTTGTTTATAATTGGGTTATGACAAGGACTTGAATTCACTGTGCAGAGTTGCGTCCCTTGGGCACGCCAGAAACCTCCCACATAAAGCTGACTTGCCGCGATATAACTGGAATACTGTTAAAAGCGGCGTTCAACCCAACTCACTCACTCTTTCACTCACTCGATTCCCGGCTGCGTCATACCAAAAGATGTTAAAAAGGAGTAAAATGAGGAGGACTGGTCGGCTCAGTCAGTATAGTGTGTCTGAATGGGGTATTCATGTTAAACTGCGGCATGGTATCTCAGTCGTCTAGCAATCGGTATTAGTCAGGACGAGTACAAGCAGCCACGTTGCTATACAAGTGCAATAATCTTGAATGTGATGTTCATACCAATTTTACCTTCATCTCGTTGCTCACTACTGACTGCAGTGTTAAACAACATACACTCACTAACTCACTCAGCTGTGGGGATGAGGTTGTAAAGATGCTGTGGATCTCTTGACTGAATACATGAAACATATCTGATTGAAACACCCTGTGAATCCTGGGTTAGAATAGTTCCCCAGCAAGAAACCTGTGTGGGTTGTGAGACTTAATGGATCAGGTGGTCAGTCTTGGTGAATTGGTTCATTGCATGTTATGGGTTTCCCAAGGCCTGGAGCTCATAAAATCAAGCACTGGTTTGTCTGGTCCAAACTTAATTATTTTCAAATGGCCATCATTTATTTGGAATATTGCAGAGGGTAGCACTAAACAATAAATAAACAAAATAACAGGACCCAATATCCAATGTTACTTCTTTCTAAAGCAGTTTTATTTTGTGTTGCAGCTCTTCAGAAGCCAACTTGGACCAGGCCCTGAACGTGTTGGCACGTGGACTGGAGTCAAACAAGGACAGTGCGGTCTTGTGGCACCGATATCTGTCTCTGTATCAGTACCATCGGGATGCTGGAGACCTCCCTCAACTCTGCCAGATGGCTCTGCAGCATGCTCCCTCATACCAAATATGGCAATTGGTAAGTACTTGAGGAAAACTTCATGTCATATGTTTTATTTAACCTTGTGAATATGAATGTTGTGTACCTTAGAACGGTATGTCTTCCTACTTGTCTGGTAGGGTAGTGAAGTGGCTGAAGCGTTGGCTCACCCTGTCAATGACTTGGAGTTTGATTTCCTCAAGGTACAGTGTCTGGGAGATGTTGGAATATTTCTGAGCTCACTTGCTGATGGCCCTTACTTGCTACAAGCCATTTGGGGTTTTCTAATACTGTGACAGGTGTTTGGATGGGGAGCACTAATAGCAGGACTTGACTCTCCATGGGATAGCTGTTAATCCCAGTACCTCCTAACTGTCCTGAGAACTAACTGCAGTTGCTGTTAAGTGGCTGCAGTGTGTGGCTTGGCCCTGATCAACAACTATCCAAGACTGTGACTGTAACATAGATTTATGGTAGTCATTGCACTAAGATGCACAGATTGGGCCAGGATCCTTTGGTCGTGGGTTTAATCCCAAATTGGCACTGATTATGTTTCCAGGTTTGTCAGCACTGACCTTTCTCGTGGTTTCTATTGCATCACTTTTGGCTCTCCTTGCACATCATTCTGATATGCCATCACATAAATGAAAAGCTACTTACTCAACCACTCAACCACCCACTCACTCACTCACCCATTTTACAACACAACGGCCCACTCACTCACTCACTCACTTTACCACCAACCAACTCACTCGTTCACTCACCGACCCACTCACTCACTGACCTACTGACTCAACCACTCACTCAACCACCTACTTTACCACACACTGACCCACTCACTCACTCACTGACCCACTACTCATTCAACCACACACTTAACCACACACTGACCCACTCACTCACTCACTGACCCACTACTCACTCAACCACACACTTAACCACACACTTACCCACTCACTCACTGACCCACTCACTCACTGACCCACTTTCACTCACTCACTCTCACTCACCCACTCTCTCACTCACCCACTCACTGACCTACTCAACCACTCACTCAACCCCTCAACCACCCACTTTACCACCCACTTTACCACCCACTTTACCACCCACCGACCCACTCACTCACTCACTCCCTCACTCACCCACCCACTCACTGACTCAACCATTCACTTAACCATTCACTCACTCACCCACAGACCCACTCACTGACCCACTCTCTCTCACCTTTCTCTCACTCTCACTCACTATGCCCACTAGTCACATGTCAGTCGTTGCCATCAGCTCCCAGTCAGGATGATTTGCCGACCCCTGACTACCTAACTCTTCTGCTAATTTCCTCCACTGATGAGATGCCATGCTCCCACTTTGCTTTGACTTGACAGGTGGTCTGTTCAACATAAATAAACCAATAATACAAAAACACCTTTTGGAAGAACTGATCTGTTGTTTTGTAATCATGAACAGGGAGATTTGCCAATGATAAACATAGTTAATTGGCATGTTTTATTTTGTTATTTATTTTGGGAGCATTTGCCATTCATTTATTACATTACTTATTGCATAGTTGGCTGTTGGCTCAATCTTGTTTCACATAACAAAACAAAGTTTATCTTTATGTTGGTGTTGCATCGCTGTTGTGAAATTTCAGGATTTATGTGGAACCAACAGACCACCAAATTAATGCTTGTTTATATATTGTCCAATCAGATAACAATTCAAAACACATATATCATCGCTGGTAAAGAGGAACACTTTGAAATAACTTTCACCTCTTCAAAGAGTCTTGAAAAAAGTCAGCAGTGTGAATGTAAATCCAATGGTGACGGACAGAGCACATGGCCATGCCATGAAAACTAATTGGTGTGTAAATAGTGGATGAGAAGTTACATAGGAGCACTGGGAACTTCAGCCATGGCTATCAGCTGCAGTGTCAGATCGGGTTGTTCCGATAAACTGTCTTGTGCTCCTTTGTCGGGCTCCACACGCTAAAACAACATGCCAGGGAGTGCTTCACTTCCCAGACGCTTCCATATGGGGAGATAACTCACTGATTATGCTTGCATCTTTCATCTTCATCTGGTGATGACAGTACCTACATTGGATCTTCCTGCCCTGATACCATGTATCAAGTTCATATTTATTTATCTTGTCACCACTTTGATGTAATAAATCAGGTTACAACATAAATCATATTTTCTCAGTACTTCCTGTTTTCTATCTTTTTCCTCTTGCTTTGAAAAAAACCCAACAGAAAATAAAGATGATGCTGTCACTTGAAGTTCATTAGATTTTATATTTTTTTGGGTAAAAATTGGCTTTTAGGAAATTTGGTTATAATGCTATTCAGTGGATGTAATATGTGCTTGAGTTTTTATGTCAGAGCTGTGTAACTTTTACATTGTTGATCTACCGGAGTAGTATGCTTACATAAGCCAACAAATAGTGTTGATGTGTATGTTATTATCATGATGGTGATGCAGTAGACATTGCAGTTGCTCTTCAGGTCAGATTGGAGTTGTCTCCCCTTGGCCACTATCTTCACTGACCATCTTAGTTCATTCAAATAGAGAGGCCATTAGATTAATGTTTGTTTGCTGCCTCAGGGCCTTAACAGTTGCAATTCTTCAACTGATACAATCAGCTGATACCAAACATAAATAAATAGACAATAAACTGAAGGTGAGGACATCACTTTTAAAGGTGATAATTTGTCATATTGTACCCCTGAGGCTAGAGGTCCTATTTCCTTCACAGTTTTATTCCCAGTAATCTTTAACTTGTCATTTTTTTGTGCAACATTTGATTTGATCTGTGATACTGGGTTTATTTTATTTCAACAAATCCTTGTGTGTTGTTTACTTGGGTTGTCGTGGTCGATGAGGCTTGGAAGTTTTGCTGATTAATATGACACTCAATACACTGGTGCTGCCAGAGATTGTCATATCACGCCAATTAATATGATTAATCTTTCCTTTACCCCTGTTAAACTGATGCCAAAAAAGATAGTGGAAAATTGAGTTTTTTGTTCCTTTTTGAGATAAAGGCCCTATGTAAACTGCCAACAGTAACATTATCTCAAATCATGAAATTTTATCTGCAACCAGAAGAAGCGTGTTGTTCTAATTGAAGTTCTTTTAAGACATATTAAGCCAACGTTTATCCTATTATGTCAGTTTCTTTGAAAGCACATACCCAAAAAAATCTTTTAAATGATTTTTTTCTTTTTCTTGAAAACCCAACTGGGCTAAAAGGAGTGCATCCAGAATCATTCATGATTTTCTGAATCAAGTCTTGAAGTAGTTTCTGGAAACAGGAGTTAGCCTAATGGTTACTGCACTCGCTTGTCACCCAGAAGGTTGGGTTTGATTCTCTATATGAATACAGTTTCAATAGTTGGTCAACTGGTGTCATGGGGCAGTGGGGTAGCTGAGACCCAGGTTCTATTCTCTTCTATGGTTAAATGTGTAAAGCCTGTTCACAATATGGCCAAAGTATTGCCAAAAGTAACTTTAAACCTTTTTCTATAACTCACACTTACTTTGTTGTGTTGGTGGCCTCTGCAATGGTTTCTGTAAAATTTGCTTTTCTCCTGTTTGTGGCATGAACTTATAAGCACTTTTCAGGATTTTACAGGACACTAGCTATTGAGAATGGACACGGATAATGTGAATTATGAGTTCCATGAGACTATAAAAGCTTGTCTGTTTGAATCATTAAAACTTAACATAAAAAATTATTTTGAAACATGTACCGGTAGGTTAAATTTAACTGATATTTCTTTTCTGTTAAAAAACAGTTCAGTCCAATTCAAACTAGGAAGCCACCAAACTATTCAGCTTGAACAGATCATGCTTTTGATTAAAATTAAAATTATTGAAAGTCGTCAGTCGTGTGCCACGTGGGGTCAGTCTGAAGACATCAACAAGGTTGCAGTAATCACCCTCGGACCTTTTTTCTTGCCTGAGACCCCCAAAGTTATTCCAGAGAGTCCCCAGGCCTCATACATGGCTAGACCCAGGTAAAGCCCTGCTCGTTCACTCCATGTCAAACAATGACAGTCTCCTGGTGGTTTGTAATGGAATTGTAAATAAAGAGCTGTCTGTGGTGGAATCCTCCTAGGACTTTCTCCCCATGCTGACATCCCCTCGTCTGTACATCAACAGTTTGTCAAGACCGCCCCCTACACCACATATGTCCAGCCCTGTAAAAAAGTTAAATCCGGAGTATAAAGTTTTCATTGAGTGTTGTCCCGGACCTCACAGCCAGTATTTGAAAATAATCTGCAGCAGCATGCAGTCAGCAATATGGCAGCCATATGCTGACAGTGATGACTGGAAAGTGAGCTGTTCCTTTGTGATGGAACATTTACCTCGTAATGCTGTTTCGAGTAGGGATCAGTAAGTGAGTGAAAAGTTAACGTTGCATTGGCATTATTTCAACCATGTAGCAACGAGAGCAAATTTATGGGAGTACTGAATAAACAGTTGTTTACAAACACTCAATAATATGAGTGGGGTAGCCTAGTGGTTAAAGCGTTCGCTCATCATGTCGAAGGGCGGTCGGGTAGCCTAGTGGTTAAAGCGTTCGTAAAACCATACTCACTCACTCACTCACTCACTCACTCACTCACTCACTCACTCACTCACTCACTCACTCACTCACTCACTCACTCACTCACTCACTCATGTCGAAGCCCATTTCTGGTGTCCCCCGCACTGATATTACTGGAACTTTTGCTAAAAGTGGTAAAAAAATCATACTCACTCACTCATTAAAGTGTGAACTGGGGTGGTCGGGTAGCCTAGTGGTTAAAACGTTAGCTTGTCACGCCGAAGACCTGGGTTCGATTCTTGACATGTGTAAAATGTGTCAAGCCCATTTCTGGTGTCCCCTGCAGTTATAATACTGGAATATTGCTTAAAGTGGCGTACAAACCATACTCACTCACTCACTCACTCACTCACTCACTCACTCACTCACTCACTCACTCACTCACTCACTCACTCACTCACTCACTCACTCACTCACTCACTCACTCACTCACTCACTCACTCACTCAAGTGTGAATTAAGCCTGTTCTCTACCGCTCTGTCCCTCTTTGTCAATTTCTGACCTGCCGGGCTGCTTATTACAGTGACTACAGAATTGATGTTTTGATGTTATGGTGTAATTTGATCGAACTTGACTTTGTTTTGCAGTTGGTTGAGGTAAATGTATAGTTGTTGTAACACTCCCTGCTCGCTCTCACAACCCCTGGTGTGTCTGGGACTATTTCTTACCTGCTGTAGTGATACAGTTTACAGATTGCTGACAAGAAACACCATTACCCCACTTGATCTGGAAGGATGAATCACTGGCCTAAATTTGTACTGAAAACTGTGAAAATGTCAGAGAAACCACTTGCTGGTACTGATGGATAGTGTTATACCATGCCCGACTTTTCCAACTCTGTTTAATTAAATGTTCAGTATTCCTTGAAAATATCAGTTGAATTCTGATTTAAAAAATGTGTGTGTATTTTGAGAAAGCATGTCTTGTTCCATGTTTTTCTCACTTTTAGTTTGTTTTTAGAATAGGATTTTTCATAGCTCTGTGGCTGTTTGGTCATTGAGTTTTGTAAGACCAGGATTCCTTGGTCCAAAAAGGACATTTATGGGATGCTCCTCTGACCGGCAAATTGCAGCAGGTTAGATGCCTGTACCACCTACGTCCCCTGTCAGTTGTGGTTGTTTGATCTTGACACTGGTACCATTGTTTCATCCTTTCAAAAACAGTTCAGTGAGTAAAATTTATGTTTTGTATCTTTTCAACATAATGAGGCTTTTTTATTGTGACATATCTTTAGTGTTGCAGGCTACAATATCATTAGTTTATTTTTTATTAGATCACCTTTCTGATAGTCTAAGTGAGCTTTTGTCGTAGCCTGTTTGACCAGTGTGAGTTATCTGGCATCTGACATGTGTTGTAAACATGCCTCCTGAGAAACAACCATCTTCCCGAGGCAAGAGAGTTAACTGACTATAAAAGTCCAGTTTCCACCCTTGCCAAACTAGGCTGGGATTATGGAGTTACATTTTGGTTGGATTAACGAGTCTATGCATAGTCCAATCAAAATCTCGCACCGAAATCGAAATCCGGTTCGTAAACTGTCATGCAGAGTTCGGTCGATTGCAGGATTTGCAAAGCATGTGCATCGCCAACTCCCAAATCTTATCATGTTTTTAATCAAGGTGCTCACGTTATTTGATGTACTTTGCGAAGTAAGAACCGTTTTATCACTAAATAGTTCTTGATTATCGATCAGATTGTCTTGACTGGGCGCCACCATTTTGTTTGAAGCAAATGCATGTGATACGAGAGGTGGAATCTGTTTGATCCATACGGGAGAGGCATAGAATGGACATGGCTCGTAACAGCCACTGGTGGTGCTACGATTGAGCCCAGGAATTCCAGCCTAGTTTGGCAAGGGTGGAAACTGGACTTTTATAGTCATTTAACTCTCTTGCCTCGGGAAGATGAGAAACAACTTGACCAATAAAGTTGAAACTTTACATGCTTCTTTTCCTCTGAAATTGCCACACATAGGAGCTAAACATTGGCATGTATGTTTCTTCTTGTGATGACAATTTTTGTTCAAAATATTAGATTAAGTGTCCATTTTTCGATTGTATTGATGTGGAAAATATTGCAGTATTGATGCTAACAAGAAATCTCTTTGTTGACAACAGAAACTTATGACATATATAGGTGAGCTACATTGCTGTGGCATTTGTCCTCATAATTTCTTCACTTACACCATAGATTGTTTGGGCCAGTGTATGTGCTGAGTTAAACATGACAGTTTATGTGTTTTAGCGATCACTGTTATTGAAATAAGCTTGTGAATATATCATTCACATAAACATTTTTGCTGTGAAGTATTCCTAAGGGTGTAGTAAAGTATTTGTCCACTTAAGCCAGCTTACATCATATTCAAAAATACACAAATAATCCAAAATGCCCAGTGCAATTTTAGACTGCTTGAATATTTATCACAGGGCAATGAGTATGTGACTTTGAAGCATTAAATGTTTCCAGATGACATAAATGTGAAGTGTGTATTTCCGTGTATTAAGTAAATTAGAGAGGTGCTTACATGTAGTTGGAGATCTGATCAGACAGGTCTAAGCTCAGACTGTATGAGAATCGGGAGTCTAATCTCATTATCGCCACACATGTTCAAGTGCTGTAATCAAGTATGGCTTTTATGACATTCAATTCAAGAAACACGGACCAACATCAAAAGCAGAATACTCCGTAAGTTATCCCAAATAGATGCAATGTTTGTTTTCAGGTCCGTATTTTTTGTTCATGTTCTTCAATTGCTGGCTGAAATATGTATTTAAACTTATGGCACTTTGATTTCTGTAGTGTTATCTTCGATCAGGTTTGATGCTTTATGCAGTTTAAATTAAATGATTTATTGCAGTCATGTTGTGATTAGATAAAGTTTTTATATGAAATATAACCCATGTTTTTCAGTGCATGTTTTTGGTCTTGTCTACATGAAAGCCCCGTTAGATTAGGTCCCCAGCACTGATCTGGTTGTAAAAGGGAACGAAGTGGATAGGGTAGTCAGATTCGGTGACTAAAGTGAATGCATGTCATTTTACTCCGATGGCGTGGACCGTTTCCCATGATATGTATCATTGGACTGTCTGGTCCAGACTTAGTTATTCAAAGGCTGCCATCATATAATTTGAATATTGCTGTGTGTGACATAAAAATGCAAACAAACATGCACACATATGAATGACAAGTTGTGGAAAAGGAGACGTTCTTGTACTATCCTGTAGCATGTTGTGGGGACACTCCCCAATAGTATCTTCCTGAGTGACTGTTCCATCTAAACCAACATAGTCGAGTCTAAGGAAGAAATATAACTCTTTGATTAATGTCTGCTGGCCTTTATTTAGAATATTTAACATTTTCTAAGATACATATCATGTCGTTTGAACACTCCCAGACACGACAGTGTTGTGCATTGATTACAAAATCCTGCCAGCACACATCCTTATCAGCATACTGTCATTATGTCCTTTCAGTCAGAGTTACCTCCCTTTGGATCCCTTGGATTCCTTGGTTCATGTTCTTAACCACCATTGAAGTTACTATTCTGGTATCATCTTGGCAACCAGCGTGGATGCATCCATTACAAGAATCCTGAAAATATTCCCTCAGAAAGGAAAATAGAATTTCAAATTGACAGACAAAACTGTTTCACTAAGGGAAACGTATTTGGCATCAGGACAGTCATCACTTGTTTGTTAGCATAACCATGATAACTGTCAGTGTGTTGCGAGTTAAACTTTAGGCAAGGTTCGAGGGGACTGTGACTCGTGGCAGTAATACAGAATAGAGCTATCCCTGTGAGGAGCTTGCTCTTGCTCATAGATTTGAATCCCAGATTATAATCATTAGTCTGTCAGCTAAATGCTGAATGTTGTCACCCAATGGTAGACATCTATGATCTGTGTCACTGAGGACTCACACATCATGAAGCGTATATATCCTGATGTAACTGAAGGACTCATCAACCAATGTCATGCTCTTGAAATCCATATACAGCTTCTGGCTGGATTGTAGTTATCCATTTAGACATTGCAACTTATTTGGGTGCAGTTGTTTATGTAACATTATTACATTTTGGCAGATGACAATATTGCATTAACATTTTCAGTAGTGTTGGACTAGTGGATGATTATCTTAACACCTACTTGGGGGCATGGCTGGCCAGGTCATCTTAACCATCGCAATTTCTCTGTGCAGAGTTGTACTTTAGCCATGCCCAAACCTAAGATCATGTCTTCCAATCCAATCCAATGTTTTGTCAGCATCAATCCTGTGCTCATGTGTTTCCCCATAGTGGTAATTGTCTCAGACCTGCATCACTATGCTACATCTCTCCCCTCTCCAATATCAAGCTGACAGTGTGATACATCAGAAATACTGTTCAAAGCAGTGTTAAACCATACTTTCTACCTCTCTTACACCATCTAGTTCCCTGCAGCAGGTAACCTAGCCATACCTTTCCTCCACGGTAAAGAAGAGAAATCAAACTCTTCATCCTCATCAGACAATGCTACAGTTTGCTCTTCTCGCAGGTGGCGATGTGAACTTAGTGGTTTATGCGTTGGCTCATCATGGCGAGGACCTGGGTTCATTTCCCCACATGGGTTCAATGTGTAAAGCCCATTTCTGGTGTCCCCTGCCATGATGTGACTGGAATATTGGTAAAAGCGGTGTAAAACCCAACACTCACTCACTCGTTTCCTCATTACCAGATAATCTAGTTGACCCATGTCTCCGCCGTACTCCACAGTTGCCAAAATAAACAGGAGAGTTCCGGGTAAGAAGCATCAAGGAGATTCCAGGCTTTGTCTGTTAATACTGTCCTGACTACACTTCCAGACCTTTGTGTCCCAGTGCATACGATCCAGTATGACCTTCAGCTGCAGATGTATTCCATCCTCAGTGAGAAGAAGGTACACAGTGAATGATGTGTTGTGTTTCCTTCGTCTGGCCTGTATCTGCAATAATTACCAACACCTCCATGTTTGTTAACAGGCTGATACATAATTATTTTTGAGACTTGTTGGGGAGAAAGTTGGAAGTGTTTTTGTGCATGTTCCATATGTTTGATGTAAGGTTCCATGTTACCTTGTGGGTTTTCAATATCCCTACCAGACTGCTAAGTGTAGGCAAATATTTGTATTTGGAGTGTTTTGGTTTCATGAACTCCTTTGTGTCTAATAATAAATCCTGTGCATGTTGAATCAATTATCTTGTAATCTGGACCATGAGAAGTTGTTTTTGTACTAGTCGTCTGAATATGAAACATGTCACACATGTCACAGTTTTTGTTTACAGATGGTCATTTAATCCTCTTTGCTTAAAACTGCCTCTATGGTCTTAATGATTTTGTCTGCATGGAGAGGAGAAAGTTAGTGGTTCAATCCCCTGGCCGTGTCATACCAATAGACTTTTTAGAGATAGTTCTTGTTGTTACCCTGCCTGTCACTTTGCATTAAGGGGATAAAACATTGACTTGTCGACTCGGAGTCAGCATACTGTGTCTCTGGTTATCCATGTTAAAGTCGAGCACTATAAAACCAGCATTACAAGCAGTCGCACACACGTTGCTATATGAGTGAAATAATCTTGAACAAGACATTTGGACCCCATTTCACCTCACTCACACCCTGTTGTCTAACAAAACTGTAATGCGTGACGTTGCAATATCACTCTCTGGTTTTTCTTTAACTGTAATAATATGTCATTAAATCCATGACTAGACTGTGAACTCAGATAATTTGTGGGCCAGTGGCACAGTGCAGTGTGTTTGCTTGTTGTATACTTGTGCTACTGGTTTGATGGTCAAGGCTCTTTTTGTCCCATCAGCAAAATTTAAGAAAGAAGCAAAGTTTTTCAAAAAGTATTGAAAATAAAAAAATGTGTTGGAATGAGAATTTGACGTCTTCCATTTCAACACTTGCAAATGTAAAAGTTAAGCTAAACAAATTCATTAAGGCTGATTTAAGAGGTTTTCAGATTGCATTACCTTATAATAATTGACCATGAGCAAGTCTTTGAACCAAGCTGTCTTTTGTGGGGATATAGGTAAATGTATAATATTTAGCTTTACATGCTTTGGTCTTATCAAGTATCCAAAACTTGGAATCATAAGGAAAAGAGTTCTGTAGAATAAGTTTCATATCAGTATTGTAAACTTTCCATAACTTTTAAATTTGACATTTTCAGTAGGCCTAAAAAGTCCCTTATCACACCTTATCCTTTGCTTAAAGTAACTGGACACTCGCACTGTCACTCAAGTTAATGTGTTGGAACCAACCCTACAATATTACACCACCAATAAATTTAAGGGCTCTTTAGATCATGTAGATTGAAAATAATGGCTGAAAGCCTGGAAGACCCAGGGAACCCAAATCATTCAGAAAACAGTTCAAAACGGGTGAATTTGAGAATATTCAAGTGTATGAATATGAATTTATTTTGGAAAATATAAAATGTCTTCTCTCTATGACAGTTCATCCATATTTTGTGTTGTGGATGAACCTATATACATGTATAAGCCAGAAGGTTAATTTGGCATACAGTGTCAATATTTACCTTACATCAGAGAGTATCATCCTAATACCATCTGTCCCTGTTTGAATTATGTTAGACTAATGAGATTTCTTCAGTTAAGCAAAACTATTTCACAACCCATCATGTATCCTTCTTAGATCACAATGATTAGCTAAATTAGTCCATTCAGGTTGTGGACACCCCTACCCAAGCATGTCATAAGTCTATTTTGTTTTGGCAATTTTTGCTTGGGCCTCAATTCAGGCTTTGGTTCTGGGACTGAGACATCACCATTGTTGATGTGGCGGTAACACCAGCTCCAAGTAACCTCAGGAATGTCGTCATTCCCCATCAATGTTTTCCCTCGGGCATCAGATGCTTCTGTGGATTCTTGGTTGGTGTGGCTCTTGTTCTTAAAAACTTGTTTCTTTTCCTTGCCAGTTGTAATACGGGTGGTAGATTTCAAGGAAAGACTGTTCTGAAAATCATTATGCATTTCAGTGATTTAATTATAGGAGGCCAGGGCTCTTGGTCCTTATTAAGTATAATAGCTTTAGGGGTGTTTAGATTCAAATACATGTATTATAACTTAAGACCATAAAGGGCCCCAGGATCCTCTTTAGTTTCTTACACTGTATTTAGCACTCATCTTATATGAGATGGATGTGATCTCAGAAACGGCACCTGTATGTGGTCAAAGTTATCAACAATGAAGTTAATGTTTTCAGTGTTTTAGTTAAGGGATTATTATTAGGTTTAAGGTGTTTTGTGTTTAAAAGGTATAGCTGGAATATATATAACCTTATTGTAATGTCTTTTTTTCGTGGTTAGGAGTGAGGATGTGGTTGTAATTAATTACTAGCTCACTATTACATTAAGTTATTTGTCCAGGAGGTGCTGGAAGTGGACTTGATTCTCTGATTCTATGAATCTCACAATAATGACTCGCTCACTCACGCACGCACACACTCACATGTGCACACTACCACCCACACCCCTACACCCCCACAACCTCACAACCCCACACCCCCTCCAAAACAATCCAGATCTATTCTCAGGTTTTTGTGTCCCGTAAGTCTGAAGCTATACATCATCATAATGAAATATTTGGTGGTACTTGGAAAGTACATTCTTGAAATACTCTGACTATTTCATCTCATGAAATTTAAATCGGTCGACTTTTTTCACCATCTTATGCAAGTGCTTCAATAACAGAATTGTTGAGAAATCATATCACAGCATTTATTCCTTGATGAATCAACAAGCGCCCCGCCTGCCTCCATGGCTGTAGGGCAAAGCCAGGATATTTGTCCATAGTCTTGTTCACCATGCGATAAGTGTGTTTGACTGTTTGCACATTTATCTTCACATTTGTCTATTCAATATCTATATCAATGCAGGACGAATTCGAACAGTCAAGGCACGTTTGTGTGGCTTTTTCGGGTATCAGTATGAATGCAATACTTTGTACGTCTCAAACAGTTTGTCATGATTTAATAAGGAGGGTTACACCTATGAATACAGGCTGTCACTGTTATGCATAATAATCAAGCTGTTAGGTGTTTCAGTTGCACGTGCATCTGTCGGACTTGGTATGCGTGATGTGCGAATGTACTCCATAATCTGTAACTGAAAATAGTTTCGCTGTTGACATGAAATAAACAAGTGTGTTGTACAACATCTGAGTAAATAGTTCTCTTTATTAATATTTTGTCAAACCTTATTTTAGATTCGAAATCTTCCAATGGAATTTGATTAAGATTTAGCATGTGAAGGTGTAACTGTTTAATATCAGTGCTTCAAATAGTTCTTTCTGCAATAAGCATGACAAGTGTTCCAAGAAAATATTTTCGTTTGATGAAACTGTTAAAGAATAAGACACTCCCGAGATGAAAAGCTCTATTTTGGGAATCTCTTTGTCAAATGGGATGCGACATTATCGCATTAGTATTCATACAGAAACCTGATACGTTTGAAATATTGAGATTTAAGTTTTCGTCCGTCTCATATGAGGACCTTGGTGGATAAGATGTTCTGTCAATATTGGTTTTAGTTGACAGGTATCTCACATAATAAGGCATTTGCCCTACGTATTTGAAATGTTAAATGTGTTTAATCCTAGTGTGAGAGTAGATGCTAGATGTATTTAACGACAGGGAAGATTGCATCTTATCAGTTTTAGCCCCCGTTTACTGTTGGATGTTAACACAGTATTAGGGACATGATGTTAATTCATTGAAAGCATTCATAAATGAGGTAATAGATTTTGTGTGGATAGTCCTCTCCGTGTCATATGACCTAACACTACACACACATAAGGTTCAGTGTACATATATGTACACCGAGCTTCCACTCTTCTCTTCCTCTTTCCAACTCTGACATCTAAACCTTTGTAAGTGCTTAAACGAGCAGAGGTATTCAAACCAGCCGTTTGATCTCTGTCAACTAATACATATGTTTTGTAGTCTGGGAAAGATGAGGTGCATATCTAATGTTTGCATTGCCTCTTGTATAATTGATTTTTCTCTTTCCGAATTCAGTTCCTTCCATATTCAATATTACTGTCATGTTAGTTGTATTGTTAAAGATTTGATTTACATAGGTAGGTTTCCACATCAAAGTGGGCCTTCATATTTGAGAGTTTTTCACGTAATTTGATATTTATTTTGAATCAATCTGTCAAGATTAAAGTTCAAATATCAGGTGGTTGCTATGTTGTGTTGAGAGACTGTTTTGATGAGTTGATTGTAGTGGGCAGAGCACTAGTGAAAAGCTTGGTATATGTTTACCATGACATATCATTAATGTGTTTGTCAAGTACAACCCCTGACAAGATTTCACACACCTGCATCTGAAAAAGATGTCAAGAGGTTAAATTTATAAAAAAGTGTCACATTAACAGCTTTTTTTGAATTTATGACTATAATAAAATACATTAAATATAGGGCAGCGGTGGTTTCTTAGATATATGGACTATTTTTTGTATGCTCATTTTACCCTGTCTGAACAACAAGTAAAAACAGTTGTTGATGCTACCCACGTACATCGTTACAGTAAAATGACCTCATTTGTGGTGGGGAAATATATTTTTTTATTGGCACACGTTTGATGTTAAATGTTTTGCTTGGATTATTTGATCTACCCATGGCGAAGACTATGGTAGATGTGTAACTGGTTGTAAATAATTGCATGATAACTTGAAGGTGTTCTCGTTTCTCCTTTGATAATTGTTTTTGTTGGTGATTTGTCGTCAACAGACCTGACAGTTTCTTTAATCCAGGGTTTACGGCTCCCCTGTAGCTTACACTGTCATAAAAGATAACAGGGTTTGAAATAAAAGAGTCCTTGTATTAGAGTGCCAATTGCACAGTTATTTAAAAAGTATTGTTAAAATATGTTTCTGGTGCTTGTAGGGTGAAGTTAGAAATCATACTTTTTGTAGTAGACGTACCTTGTGGCGATTTATAGTATTTGAAGCCAGATTAGTGTGCTTTTGCATGAGTAAGATGGACAGACACATGGTAAATGATGACCCTTTGAAACTGCTTGATGCTATGATTCATGAAATTAACTTGAAATTCAGAAATTGAAAAGGGTGTTATGAATCTCATGGTAGATGGAAAGGAAGCTGGCAAACTTTCTATATTACATCTCCTTATTATCTAGCTCATGGTAAAAAGACATTCATCTTATTTGTAGATGGATAAATAATATTCTTGTTGGCACATTTGAATTCCAAAAGGCACACCTAAACGTCTGTATGAGTTGTGTGGCACACTTGAAAAGACAACATTTCTTGTGGTTATTTCAGAGGGACCATAGTACATGAAGGAGTGATCATCTGGGTAGTTTGAATTTTGCCTGCGACTTGCATGCTGTAGTGTTGTGGGAATTCCAGGACATTAATTCTATTATGTAATGTTTGATAGGGTTGGGTTATTATTCCCTGCATAAAGTGGCAGGGGGATATAGGAATGGGTGCAGTTTGTCCGTCATGTTTCGTTTCTGGAGCAGAACTCAAAACCATGTGATATATCTTAACCAAACTTGGCACATAGATAGGTCTAGTGGAGAACTGGTGCCTTTTGATAGTTGTGATTTTTGAAAATTTGTTTTTCGAGTTTCCATGGCAACAACTTTGTCTTGAAAATGGCGGTAGTTTGCCACACAACCTGGGGATGTGAGTATTTCATGCTTGTTGATGAATACTCTAAATATGGTGTCAACCAACATTAACTCACTTGTATGTGTATTATTCAAGAGCTGCAGAACATGCTGTTGATGGCTGTCATGTGCTTCCCTTGATCCCAAAACGTCTAAGAAAACATCTTGTATGTATTTCTACCATGCTATATTTGTCAAAGTATTGTGATTGTGGTGGAGTAGTCTAGTGGTTAAAACATTAGCTACGCACGACAAAACCCCTGGTTTGATTCACTATATGGGTACAATGTGTGAAGCACGTTCTTTGTGTCACCTGCCATGATATGGCTGGAATATTGCTAAAAAGCAGAGTGAAAACTTAGTGTCCAACTTTCTATCAAAAGCCTGTTCATTCTGTCTATCAGCCATGTATTACCCGAATTTGTCTCCTTTGCAGTATGCTGAGACTGTTAGCAACTTCCAGAGGAGGGATGAGATTTGTGAGAAGACCCTGGAGTTCCTGAGGACCAGATCCACAGATATCCCTGTGAGCAGACAGTCACACCAGATCCTGGAAACACTGTTGTACAAGACAACTCTAGTTGTGCAGTCGGGGAGGTACAAGACTGGACTCACATACTTACAGGTAACTGCAATCCACGACTCATACATTCTTGTGCTCTGATGTATTGTGTGCTTGTGGGTGCCTGGATGGCCCGATTGTCTTAGGCCCCACAATTCGATGTGTTGTCTATTCTTCAGGTGTGCTTGATACCTATGGTCAAGTGTTCAAATGCTGTCTTTGTTCTGATTATGATGTTTGATTTGACAGAACTAAACCAAAACTCATAGGTTTCACCAAAGTGGTACATGTATAAGACCTGCATCACTTTGGGCTTTCCTCATACGGGGTACATCAAGCTGAGAGGTCATCATATAATTGAAATACGGTTCAGAGAGGCATTTCATTAAACTCACTTCCTGTTTTGCATATTGAAGAACCGTGTTAGAATAGGTCTTCAGCAACCCATGTTTGTTGAAAGAGGCGACATGGTTGTCGTAATAGGTGACTAACGGGATTGGGTGGACATGCTCACTGACCGACTTGATGCATGTCGTTGTGTCCCAATTGCATGGTTTGATGTCCCATGATATCAATCACTGGATTGTCTGGTCCAGACTTGATTATTTACAGACTGGTGTCATATAGCTGGAATACTGCTGAGTGCGGCGTTAAACAACAAACAAACGTTGGCTGTTATTTGAATCTGTATTAAGATTGTGGAAATCAATAATTGTGGAAATTTTTAGGTAGAATAGGTCCCCATAAGTTGGCCAAAACCCATTGTTGTTCAGAACTGCTTACAAATAGGATCGGTGGCCATACCATGATTTTGGACTCATTAATATGTTATCTTACCCCAGTGGTATTGATCAATGCTCATGCTGTCAACCACTGGTCATGCATGGCCCAGACTTCATTATCAACAGAGAGATGGTTTAAGTTAAGGCCGGGATATTGCTGACTACCAAAGAGAGGCACATGCTCAGAACAGAACAGAACTTTATTTACGCTAAGGCCGGGATCCCTGGCAAATGAGGTACAAATTTGCAAACAGTAAATACATAAAATGGAGGGATGGTTTACATGGAAGATGTTACAGTTTTCATAATGACATTACAGAATGTACAGAGTTTCTTAATAACATTTACTTTTTTTACAATTAAAACGTTCTTTATATTTAAACATAATTGGGTTTTTAGCATTTGAAATTTGAACATATATTTTCCGTTGGGGTTTTAGAAGCTGTCAAATCACATAGCAAGTGCCAGACATCAACACATTCATCCACTCGTGTAAAAAATGGTTTACCTAGTTCATCATAATAAATATCAAAATATAAACTGAACGCTTTAAGTAGGTATATTATCAAGGCCTTAAAGATATTTACGACAGTGGAAAATTGCGGCAGTAAAAGCTATCCTCATGGAACAGATGTAAAACCTATGTTTGTAATGAGGCAAATTATGATGCATGTTCTGTTAAATTGTTTCTTTCATGTCTGTCTGCCTCTTGGTCTGGCCTCCTATAAGTATGCAGCCTGTGAATATATCGCAGAACAGCTCCTAATGTGCTCAGATTGTTATTGGCACAAACTTGCACCACTGCATTCATCTTGATGAAAACAATACTGGGGGTGGGGCATGTATGCATTGTAAACTCTGCTGGCGGATTTGTGTTTGACACTGGGGCAGAAACAAGATCCCAGTATACTTCACAAGTTTGTCTAATGTCATGCACAAGTCAACTTGGGCGACGCTTTATGTAAGAAGAACAGGAAGCGAAGAGAAACAGTAGTCAAAGTTGTGCACTGACCTTCTCCCATGCCCCATCCCTCATTTCCACCACCATTTTCGACTTTCATAAATGCAAATCCTGGATTAAGTCCGTCTGGGATGTTTTTTGAAGATGAAGAATAGATGAATTAACTTGTGTGGAGATGTTAAACATGATCTGCCTAGGACTCTCATCAAAGCACTCTCAGCACAGACCTCCATTACATTGGGCAGTCTGTGAACGCCTGCCACACATGATCGGCATATCGGGATCTCATTTCTGTATCTGCCTGTATTTGATGTGCATCCGATTTCACGGTGTCACCCCCCACAGCCTGCATGTTCTTCAAACACAACCAACACCCCTCTTCCCACCCCCTGTGGGTGTTATTGTTAGGCTGGGACTTCCTATGGCAGGGCGCCCCTTGGTGTGTCTCGAGTACACAGGGCATCCCCTACCGCTGGTTCTGTTGTCGCCACTTGCATGTGTTAAAACATGCTTGTTCTGTCTGGAACATGTGTTGCCAAAAACACAAGCGTTTAAAAAATTCTGTAAAATATTTACGTTTTTAACCTGTGATCTGAAAAAAGAATTGGCAAGCTTCTCCCGGGTAATAAATTAAATGTGTGGATGTGTATATGATTTTCATAATCATGTGCTGTTTAAGTTTGGCAAGTTGGAATGTTTAGTTTAGGCTGCATTAAATTGTTTTTGTTTCATGTTCATGATTTAAATATGCATTAGTCTACAGTGATTGTTTCTTTCTGATGATAGAGTTGTCAACCAAACAAAATGTGCTGCCAGAAAAGGATTTCTGAGATGTTTTATTCTTTTTTTGAAAAACTAAGAAAAAAAGGTTTTGTTGTTGTACAATTTAAATTATTTAATGCTTTGTTGCTTGTAGATGTTTGTTGTAGAAGGCTGACACTTGCATTCCACCTATTTTTAATTGTAATACAGTGAGACTGTAAATTGGAAACCTGTGGGGAGGTCCCTGCAACCTATGCTGGTTGTAAGAGGCGACTATGGATCAGGTGGTCAGACTCGGTGACTTGCTTGATTCAAGGTCATAGTAATCCTCAGGTGTGTTTTAGGGCTGGGACGGGTAACTCACGTACTCGGGTCGGGTGGGTACTGAGTAGGACCTGGGTACCCACAGGACTACCCGGACCCGTGGTTAGTCACGTGATAATTGTTTCATGACCAAAATTCAACTACATGGTTACATAACAATTTTAAGTCTCTAATGTTTGCATTTCTTCATGACTATGAACTCTTTCCTCCTGACTTATATATGTTTAAACAAAGCTAAAACTTTAGTCAACTTCAGTGTATGCATGACCACATCGTTTTATTTTGTGTATCTAAATACATTTTGCCAGGGCTACTGTCAAACTATTCCCAATTGGACATTTTGTACCTATCTCTTGAGACCAACAGTAGGTACCCTGGTAGGGTTGGGTAATAGGGGTGTGGGTACCCGGGGAGTAAATTTGGACCTGTCCCAGCCCTAGTGTGTTTCATTGATTGTCTGGTCCAGACATGGTTATTTACTGGCTGCTTTCATATGGTTGGAATATTGCTGAGTTAGGTGTTAAACAGCAAACATACACATTGTTAATCTGGACGGAACCATTTCCAATGAAGTCATCCAGATTGGCAATCAAACAAGACACTCACTCACTAACCCAGCGCCTGCCCATCCACCCACTCTCTCACTTTGTCATGACCCACCCCCCACCCACCCCACATCCCTCACTCACTAGCTGTTGTTCCTCTCATCTACCAACACAGTACTGTTGAATGTGGCTTGCCAAACACTTGAGTGAGAAACATGGCATTAAGCCCACGGTGGCAGTGCAGGTCACTGATTCCTTCAACCAGGTCTGGAGATATCTACATCATCACAATGGCTCTTCACTCATTAAATGTCCTGGTTGACACTTTGAAATAATTAGTGCTGGGTTTGGCTAGTATTTGCAAGGGCAATGTGATATTATTTGCTATTGGTGACATGAGACTTGATGAGCCTAATGTCCACCTCTGCTGTTTGACGTCCCCTGGAACTTTGTCCTTTCCCACCTTTGGCCTTTGCTGGCCCCACTAAGTGAGGGTCATGTTACTAGGGGATGTTACTCCAAGTGTCAAGCAGTATTGTTACTTCCAGGCTTGCTTTCAGAGAACCAACAACGCTGTGCTACCTAATATGATGTCTAAAACTTACAACTGAGGAGGAATGCCATTCTGTTGCCAATGAAGTAATAGGACATGCATCTAGTCCTAATTAGCTCAATTCATCCCAGAATGACTTGCATTTAAGAATCAGGGTTTAGCTTTTTACTTCGCTTTGAAATAATGCGTGTATGTAACTTATCATTAGGAGTCTTTTCTGCCCACTAATAGATCTCCCGCGGAAGTGCCAAAGTTATCAAATGTATCCTATGTTGAGAGTGGGATGTCATCTCCAGTTAGCTCAGATAATGTGTGCTGTGCATGGGACTCAAGTAGGAAATTAACAGCAAATCAGTGGTGATGGAAGGTTTGATGGGCTGATGGTCATGTCACTCAGTGAAAGTCTCTTAGTGAAAGTCGCTCAGGAATCTGTGTTGTGCTTCAGCTTTTAAGTTTTCACTTCTTTGAATTTGATAATGAAAATATAAAAAAAAATAATAATAGGTTAATATGTTGAATAATATTTTCCTTTTTAATCTGTTTCTGCCCCTACGGTAGTGTACATCCATCAATTAACATGACTAGGATTCTTTTGAAAACCCATTCAAGGTGAATTTTAAGTGTTCAAGGAGAACAGCATTGTTTACCACATTTTGCAGCCTGTTCACTGTGTGTGGATGCTGAATTAACAAGTTGTCTTCTTGTTTACAAGTTGACAATCTGCTTCCAGTTTTGGACAGTGAATTCAAGCAATATCATGACATCCCCTGAAGAAATGAGACTTGGCCAGACAAATCAGTGAGCAACATCACATGCCGTCGGTTATGACGAAATGCAATGAGCCAACTCAGACCCTGACCAGAGCCTGAATTCAGTTGCCTCTCTGTTCTAACCCGGGTTCTTGTATTTTCATTTCGGACAGTTGAGAATTTGACATTGTCTTGCTTAGCTGGTCCTGCTCCTTTTAGTTGATATCTTACTGCTTTTAGCTGATATCTTACTACTTTTAGCTGATATCTTACTACTTTTAGTTGATATCTTACTGCTTTTAGTTGATATCTTACTACTTTTAGTTGATATCTTACTGCTTTAGCTGATGTCTTACTGCTTTTGGCTGATATCTTACTGCTTTTAGCTGATATCTTACTGCTTTTAGCTGATATCTTACTGCTTTTAGCTGATATCTTACTGCTTTTAGTTGATATCTTACAGCTTTTAGCTGATATCTTACTGCTTTTAGCTGATATCTTACAGCTTTTCAAATGATTCTTCTTGTTCTGATTTTGTTATGAATGTGGTTGGTGAGATAGTAATTGAAGCTTTCATCATTTCGAGGAACCACAAATTTAGAAGCCTGTTCTTGATGGCTTCTGCCATGATCTAACTGCAGCCTCCCTGTTTAGATTGGTGTTAAATTATCGTTCAAGCACTATGTTTAATATTGACACTAAATTCATATTTTTAGTAATTTACACATTCTATTTGAGTGGCATTTTAGAAGTTAATGTTACAGTGAAGTAAATGAAGACAAGTACCTGTACTGAAATGTTGCATTGAAATAATGGCGTTGAAATCCATGTCAAATCTGTCTTTAGTAATTTACACAGTCAGGCATAATCTTTTACTCCGAATGTCTTAATAATCTGTTCACATTTAATAGCTTTTAAACACCAATATTGGGCAGTGGGGTAGCCTAGTGGTTAAAGCGTTCTCTCGTCATGCTAAGACCCGGGTTCGATTCCCCACACGGGTACAATGTGTGAAGCCAATTTCTGGTGTCCCCCGCCGTGATATTACTGGAATATTGCTAAAAGCAGCGTAAAACCATACTCACTACACACCAATATTATGTTGGTGCACCATGTGTGAGGAATCGTGCTTTGAAAAGTCATTCAAACATGGCCATCCATAACATATGTAACTCCTTTGTGTAAACAAGTTTGCTGCTGATTATCTTAATAGAGCATAATTCAAATATTCTGAACCTTGCCAATTGTTCCTTGACATTCTCCCATGTTGGAAAAAGGCATCTGTTTTCATTTTCCTGGTGACTGTCAGTGTTTGTGCCCCAAGCCCTGGTGTTTTGTATTAAGATGACCCTTCATGAATGTAGCCATTTGAAAGAGTGGGCATTGTAGCACGCCTTGTGAACACATTGGACAAATTATTTTGTCAATCTGAAACAATAATGCTAAAATAGAGAGTCATTTTGAAAAGGGAAGATGTTACTTTGTTTGAACATGTTGAAGGTCATGTATGTCCTATGAGAATAGAGATAGAATATAAGTGCATACACATTTACCGTTGTCCTCTCTTTCTGTCTACTCTTCATCTGTCTTCCTCAATATTGGGATCGATGTTGACTCTATTGACACCTGGTTGCCTGTTTTAGAGCACATATAGGCCTAACACGCAATTCATTTGTTCATTGTAATAGTATTATTGATAAGGCAGACATTGGTGCATCACTTGAAATTCTGTGCTTTAGTTATTTTTATTGCCATTCAACAAATATTTTGCAAAATTCCTGCATCATGTGAGGCATTCTTGGTTACCCATAAAATATAATGTCTGACAACTCACTTTGTATCAAAGGGACGAGTTTGATGTGTGCCGATTTGTGTTTGTTGGTATTGTGGGTGGGGAAAAAAAATAAAGTGTTCTTCCCGCATCACTTTTGTTTTTAATAAAAAATAAATAAAGTCTTACTGCCCTCTTCATTTTTTTAGAAAAGTGTTCCCCAGAAACGTTTAATATTTGTATGCAGCCAAATGATACTACCATATATTAATGTGGTGCTAAAGGGCGTGGGTGGTCTATGATGCAGCACATAAGCTGTGAAGAGTCATGTTCCGTAGCTGTACCAGGATCTGCCGATTGTGGATGTAAATTTCCTCTGAGTATGATCCTTTCTTTGGATTATATTCATACTGGTAGGTTTGTGTAATTTACAAGACAGTAGCACAGAAGGGATATATTAATTGCCTTGTAACTATTATTGAAAACATTTTAATTTCATTGACGTTTGAACAAAGTTTGTTACTTCTGATAAAGGACATCGCTCACAAATACAGTTATGTCACTGTGAAAATTTAACCATCTGTTTTTCCTTTTGCTGTATGTGATGAATATTGATTCAGACCTAAGTTTACTGAATAACCCACTGTCTACCACCCCCACGATCAGGTGACGCTTCAGCTGAGCGCAGTCTGAATCATTAAATAAAATGCTTAAACACCCCTATTCTCTCCCTTTGTTGTGAGGTGTCACTTTACATGGTCAAACACCATACCCCTTCATTGTGTACAACTGTCGCATTGCCTTTGAGGGCCGAACTTAGCTTCGATGGGAGTGACCTCCCCTTGTTGGTGCCAGGTACTATTGTACTGGGACCTGGCCATGTGTCTCGGCAGACAATCGGAGATCCCGCTTTGTTGATTTGCTTAATCCTTGAGACAAGATGATAACAAAACTTAGTCCCGTGCAACACCAATATGTGATATTCCCCTCCGGGCCAGAATGACCATAGTAGGTCGTTACCCGACTCTACATCTTGCTTCACCTGCTTTCCTGTGCAGATCTACTGGTCCAATTAGTGGAGGTGTATTTGGGGAGTAATTACCCTCATTTGCAAATAGATTCTTTTTGGTGTGGTTTACTCAATTTTCTCGTAAAAGTCAAACTTGTTTGAAATGTGAGAGTAGTGTTTATTTGGTAGTAATTAGGTTAACAAAGCTAAAGGTGACCGAATTGTCTGTATTCTGTAACTTGGTTTAATAAATCAGAGCTTTGTGTGTGTCTTCAATGCCCTCAAGCTGTTGACAATCCAAAGAAACAAGTAAAAATGTAATGTATTCTAAGCAAATGTGTTTAATTCATTTTGAAAGGAAGTCAGGTTCGTCATAATTTGTTTTGATGGAGAATAATAATGATACTTAATTAGGAAATGTGAAATGTCATTTTGACTTTCATGCTGGATTTCATTCAGAATATTCAGTTTTCCACCCATACTTGATTTTCTGTTCTGGATGATTCATGATGATCTTTCTTAAGTCTTGCTTTCCTTTTAGCGAAAATATTAAATCTCAAACAAGGTAAGAAATACCTGATTCCAAAAAGGTGTTTTCCTGATTTTTGTGAAAGTTTTGGCATGAAACTAAATCATTTTTGTGAGAAAAGTTTAGAAAGCCGGTCTTGAAGGAGGTACATGTATGCAGAAACATCACTATTGTACATGATAAGCATTATGTAGTATCAGTGATAAAGAATATCACCTGCTTAACCCCTAAATTTAGTTCCCTGGTTTCCTGGTCCGAGGTGTGTTCGGTCATTGGTGGCCCAGAAGTCCAGGGTGCTGACTCTGCTGTGCAGAGTTATGGCCCTTTTCTGTTGCCAGTGTCAATTGTCATTGACCCAATATATGTACTGATTTAGTCATTGGTCTGTCAGCACCTCATGCAGGGTGCAATCACTTACCCTGACCCTTATTCTTTGAAATAACTGAAATGACGTGAGAAACATCTAAACCCAAGATGGCAATGCAGGTAAGGGATTCCTACAACTCTACCCTTCCTATTGTGTTCGCAGACTGTCCTGAAGAAGTCCGGTGAAGATGGTCTGTTGCTGCTTCTGGAGCCAGAAGATCGGTGCGTCCTGTGGATCTCCTACATCCACCTCCTGGAGTTCCATCAGCTGCCCCAGCAGCTCTTTGACCCGGCCAACCAGAACCCAGGCAAAGTCCTGTCCAAGGTAAGAGAAGGCCATTTACAGATCACCATGTGATGAGCTGGCATGAAATAGCGGTGAATGTTATATATTTAAATGAAGAGATTGTTCAATTCTTCCATAGATAGTAGTGTTTGAAATTAAGCCTGTACGTCCAGGGGTCATCATCATAACCCTAATGTTTATAGTTCAAGATTTAGGGGGGTCCTTAGATTCAAATACCATAGTAGATCTCAAATTGTTGGAACATTGCTAAAAGCAGTGTGAAAGTCTATTCACTAACTCATACTTGATTGGACCGGTGTCTAAATCTTTCTTTTTCCCCACAAATATCTTCCATCCTAAGTTTTGGTAGACGTGTAAACCAAACTATGATTATGTAGTTGCCCCTGTTCCAGATGTGCAAACAAACAGGCCACAAGTAATGGCAGAACTTCTCTTTGAAGTTTATTTAATACAGACTTGTTCTTATAAAAACTGCTTTCTTTTAACATTCTCCAAGTCACATTTACTTGGAACTGGTGATGTTGTTGTGCATATTTGGCCAACAGACATGGCCATGTTTCATCAGACATACATTTGTCATGGTCACCCTGCCACAGTTGTAGAAAACTCACATGCTCTGCACAAATATTTCATGTCTTTGGCCACTGATGTAACTAAATTAAACAAATGGTTTTCAAGTGTTGGAAATGGATATTTTTCTCTGTAAAAGAAAAGAAATACCGTATTCGACGTAATATGCGCCCCGCTCTTATAAGCGCCCACGGCGATATTTGATAATATATATTATAATATATATAAGTGAACAATCCCAATTAGCACCCCTTCCGATTGATCAATGTACACAAGACTTATATATTCGTGTATAATATGCATGCGTGTGTTATATGCACCCTTAATTATGGTCAATAACATTCTGGAAAAATATATCTGTCGTATTTATATATGTCGAAATTTATCTTTCAACTCTGTTTTTTCAATCAAAATAATATTCTAATAAGCACCCCCTGTTTCTAATTTTGAGAGCGCCCTGGGTACTTATTACGTCGAATACGGTAGTAGGGATATTGATTGTGTAGGGATATTGATTGTGTTTTCGAGGTTTATTTCCGTGGAACGACAATACACATTAAAAGGGGAATTGTTGAAAAGAACGTCTGTTTGTTTTATGAATCATTATATTTGCAAGTCAAATGAAAGCTGATTTGCTGTATCCTATTGACCCAGTCTTTATCATAGAAGGATTACACAGAATTAGGGTAAGTATATGTCCAGCCCTGAAAAGATAATGCAAACTGAAATATTGGAATACCGAGGAGAATACATACCTGTTTTGACAAACACTTCATTGATGTTGTATAATGTTATAGGAAGAGCATTTGAAGGGATTCTGTTTCATTACCAAATATGATTTCTTTTTTGTCATTTTGGATGACAAATCAGTCAACGTCTTAGAAAATAAACCAGTCTAGAACCCTGTGATTATGGGCAATCATATATCATATTTACCAATATTCATCACACTTCAATCTTTATTATTGAAAAAGAAACTTATCAGGAAGATTATCATTGGAGTAATTGGTAAGGCATTGTTGCTGCAAATACCTATGGCTTGGTAATGACAGTCATCAGGTGTTATCTCATCAGTCTACTTGATAGTCATGAGCTCAAATTGTAACATCTTTCCTTCTATGAGGGGTGGTCTGGTAGCCTAGTGGTTAAAGCGTTCGCTTTCCATACCAAAGACCAAGGTTCGATTCCTGACATGGGTATAATGTGTAAAGCCCATTTCTGGTGTCCCCCGCCATGATATTACTAAAAGCAGCGTAAAACCATATTCACTCACTCACTAACTCACTCTTTCAATCTATGCTTCTTAACACTTGATTGGGATACATAGATATTTCACACTGTTACTAAACTCAGGAGCATCAATGCATTGAAATGTGTACTTATGTTAACTTTAACGTGAAGAGAAGCTGTCCGTTCAATGGCAGTATTGAGAATGATTCGTATGACAACAAATCCAAGCAATCAGATAGGCCCAGGTGGCCCAGTTGTCTTAGGTGCCACTATTACCTGTGCAGAATTGCATCCCTTAGCCATGGCAGGAACATAAGATTGTGGGTTCAAATTCCAGATTACCCTGATAATGTTTTTCTAGTCTTGTAGCACCATACCCTGCTTAGGTTTCATCAAAGTGGTAAATGTCTGAGACCTGCATCACTTAGGGCTTTCCTCCCACATCTGTGTGGTATGATATGGCTGAAATACTGTTGAAGGCAGCGTTAAACAAGACTCACTCACACACGAACTGCCTCACTGAATATATGTGTATGTCACAGGACTGGGAATGTTCAGACAACAAGTTTTATATTAAGAATTACAATCAAATATCAGTTCCTGTGAAAAAGCATTATGAATCATGGCAATGGACATAGCATTTCACACCTGTCGCTGCTGACATAGTCAGATAATATTTAATCCAATAAATGTCGTGTGATTGTATATCAGTGCAAACTGGTCCAAACTGTACCGATTCAATGATATGTAGGACATGATGTTTGTAGACATAATCAAATACAGGTCATGGCTATCTACAAAGCTCTCACCACATCCAGTCTGAAGACATCTCATCGAGGTGTATGTCTGTGTTGCCTGTTGGGGTAATCTGTACTTACATTCTCTATCAGCATTGTGATGACTGGGCTGATTGAGAGAATTGATGGTATGGCTGATACTCCTGCTACTCTGGTGCAACACTGTCAGGTTAATGAATCACTTGGCTCGTCTCAGTCCAATCGGACCTTGGCCAGCAATGGCAGGATTGATTCTGGAACAAGTTGGGTTCATATGACTTTCACAGAGAGCACTATATCTTTGTACAGATATATATCCAAGATAAGGGTCTTTGTTGGAGCCATTGTGTATCTGCAATGAACCTGTTCTCTTCAAAATGAACAGTCTGTTTACCAAATTGGCCACTTTCGTGTTTAGAGTGTTTGTTTCTTCAAGAATGAGTGTTGGCTGCAAAGTGTTGTAGTATTGCTGCATCAGCTGTTGATGGTAATAGGACTTGGTAAAGGATGTTATGGACATGTGAAAATTCTTCACTTGTTCTGATCCCTTATAACCAAGGTAACTAAATTGGATTCGGTGGTCCGGCTGGGTTGGTTGATTGCATGTCATCGTACTCTGGTGGCATTGCTTATAATGTCAACCATTGGTTTGTCATGCCCAGACTTGATTATTGACAGGCCACTGTGATACAGCTTGGATATTGCCATCTGCTAAAGAAGAAATCAAAAACAACAAAAACTTGTAGCTCTTATTCCTTACTTTTTTTTACTCTGATTGTCATGGCATTCACAACACATGCACTCTTTGACCCACCATCTCATATTCCTTACATAATTGAGGAATAAATGGTCATATGTCATCCCTAGAAGCGTCAGTCAAGCTGTAGGGTACTACCTATTTTTATAGTCTGTTGTCCAGATAATATATGTTCCTGCACTGTTTGACCCAGTGGCCCCTAAGGTGTGTGCAAGTTTACATTCCAAGTGGCTATTACACATGGTAATGAGGGCTGGATGGACAGTATAGGCACCCATGACATTCTGCTATTGTACCTTGACCTTAATGTTGGTGATTTCAACACATGAAGGAGTAACTCGCCTGACTTCCCCTTAGGAATTTCACTGCAAACAGTCCCCCTTAGACAAACATCTAGTCTCTGAAATGAACATATCTTTCAGAAGAAAAAAAGTTCTTAAATTATCTTATTATCTTAATAAAAAAATATACTAAAAAGGAGCTCGGAGACTCTTCATTTTCAGATATTGCAGTAATCTAGACTTGCCAAACTTTATAGACTTGCATGGGCTGTATTGGATATATTTGTATCAGGGTCTGTGTGCTCATGCTTTCAGTCACTGGGTTGCCTGGTTTTTACTGATCTGATTATTTACATGTTGCTCTGCTATAGCTGACTGCATCCTTAAACAAAACTCATTCACTCAGTATTAACCACTGGTTATCCTGGTGAGACCCAGTGACCTTGGCTGCTACAATATACACCATTCAACCAGTCAGTGTGAGTGATTGCACGTTGACCCTGGTGGTCGTGTCTGCAGCCCTCTAAGGCGGTACCCTACCCATAAATACTGTCTTTCACCACTGCAGTCATTTGTCAAAGCTGTTAAATTGTTTCTAAGTGCATTATTCTTGGCTCATTTAAAGACGTCAAAATACCTATTTCTTTCACACCCTCCCAGCCATTTGTCATCCCCTATCTTGTCAATCTTTATGGTTTAAATGAATGCCATTAGTCATTTAACTTTGGAAAATATTTTCTGCCATTTAGAGCTGACAGTGTATTTCATTTGAATATTTGACCCAGTCGCAAAGATCAGATGGGTGCAAGTTTGTTGACTCTCAGCCGGCTCATTACACCAGACCGAAGAAGATTAACCTTTATTGCTCTGTCCATTTATCAGAAATTTCATTGTTCAGTGAAAGACATGATAATGAAAAAATGCTAAAAGGAAGTTTTCACACCGACAAAATGTGCAGTACAAGAAGTGTTGGAAAATACTCCAATTTGTCCATGTCGTCCTCTAGCCTCTAGCCATTCATCAGAAGTGACGTCTGCTTCATTGGTGCTGCTGTCCATTCTGCTCGGAGCTAACTGCCCTGCACCCAGGCTTCATGAGTGTTAGCAGCGGAGTGCTGATCAAGTGTTAATAGGGAGCATTCCCTGCAGTTTTGTCACATAAATCAGTGAGGGGGCACTTAGATGGGTTGTATATCATTGCAATAATCAGCATCATTTTGACAGCTGGGTGTTGGGAGCATCTGTCTGTCACAGACTGTTTGCACTATCTTGCTAGGTCTGTGTAAACAAGCAAGCTGGAAACACATACTGTTCCCTTCAATACAGAGACAAATGTATAAAAACTTAAACACTGAGATTGACATGTGTTTTTTGCAGACAAAAAATGATATGATTCTGATAGCAAAACACTCTTTTGCGACCAACTATCAAAAACTGAAATACTCAATACATAACAAATACTACATGTGTTGTTTCTGTTGAAAATGAAAATAGTTTTAGAAAATCATTCTACCAGCTGATGAATTTAGTCAAATACAATTTCTTTCTACATCAATGAAATGTGAAGTAACATAATTTTCATTTTCATAAAATTGTAACTTTTAAGTTTCAAAATGGCTTTTGTTTAATGTTGTTTGAGTTGAATTAATGTAAAACTGTCTTGTCAGCAGTATGAACAGTTCTGGACAAACGGTCTTCTTTCAGCTTTTACTAGAAAGGGAAATAGACTCACAAGTGCCTATTAGATTTACTTTATTACCCTTAGTCACTCAGTAAGTGGCCTATCTGATCAATGTCTGTAGTAAGTTGAAACCAAAACAAGTACATTACCTAAAATATGTTCTTTTCACCCTGACCTAGCTGATGGGTGTGCCTCACTGATAGACTTATAATGCTCTCTAGTCAGTAGTGTTACAGTTGGTGCATGGTTACAGAGGAACAACCTGTCTTGACTCGTCTCTGGGACTACCGGTACTAACAAATACCGTATACACTTTAATATGCACCTGGGGCACTTAGAAAATTGACAAAGTTTGGCTCCTATTAAAAACATACACTCCTACTTAAATTTGTTGTTGAAACTCAAACGTTTTTAAAAGCCCCCTAGGATTAGAAGTTGGCAATATTGGTCCCGGGCCTTCTTGTCGAGAAACTGTTACTATTATTGATGTGAAAAGTCAAATTTTCAGTGAGGTTGCCTGTTCTTATAAGAAGTTCCTGTTACAGATGCTGGCAGATTGGCTCTATTTTGAACACTGTTATTCTGAGATGGTTTGAGTGATGGGGGCTCAGTTCATTTGTCTCTCACAATGCGTGTGTTTCAGTTCCGTACATTGGTACAAATTGTAATGCAAGATCCTGTTGCCTACATGGCTCCAGAAGGGGTACGAAGGGTGTCCAGGGTGCACAGGGATGTGGAGGGTAGAACCCACTGAGACTCAGGTGGTTATAAGTGTATGACCTGGCTGACTGCATGTCATTGTGCTCCAAAGGAATGTATAGATGTCATGAAAGAGAATATATTCCAAATACCACTTGTAGCCAGCAGCACAATATAACATTCACATCCTCATTCATAAAAAAACAAACAAATAACTCTTAATTTCGGAGCATTGGTAACCTCAGCTCTATAAGCATTACTGACATGCCAAAAAATTGTGATATGTAGAAAATCATAATTATCTACTCTTCTTTGGCCATTTCCGGCTTTCCTCACATGTTAAGTTGTCATGTCATGATATGACTGGAATACTTTTCAAAGCATTATTAACCCAACTCACAAACTCACTCTTAGGACAAGAAAGTTGCTGTAACCACAAGCAGAAATTGCTGATCTAGTGAAATGTAGTTTCTTATGCAGACCCTGAAACAAATATCCAAAAACTCCCAAGCAAGTATTCAATACAATTGCAAGCCTAGATTTCTGGTAACTGAAAATGAAGAGATTCTTGCAAATACTTTCTATTATAAATTAAAAGATATTTTAACCCAAAAGATCTTTTAAAATATTTTCATTAAAGAGATTTAATGTTAGTCTAGTGAAAATTGTTATGGTTTTGACTGGTTGGAATAATCATATGCTGAAATTATGGATACAGTAAAAGAATAATATTCTTAGAAAATCAATGTCAGCTCCGGCCCTTGTATCTAGACTGGGTTTGGTTTGGTTTGTTGTTTTACTCAGCAGTATTCCAGCTTTATGACGGCGGTCTGTAAATACTCGAGTCTGGACCAGACAATCCAGTGATTAATATCATGAGCATCGATCCACGCAATTGAGATCGATGACATGCTTCAATCAAGTCAGCGAGCCTGACCACTAGATCCCGTTAGTCACCTTTTATGACAAGCATGGGTTGCTGAAGACCTGTTCTACCCCGGAATCTTCACGGGTTATCTAGACTGGGTGTAAAGTATACATGTTTATGCCATCCTTAGTTAATTTAATCCAGAAACTTACTGCCCATCCTTGGCTTTGCCCTTACATACAATGTGTATCCAATGCCAACAAGTTCCTAATTCCATCTGCTTGTTCATGCCAGACTCTGTTGTTGAATATGATACATTGTGGATCAAAGACTCGTTGCAAGAAACGCCATCATACAGTTTGAGTTGTTTTAGAATGATTATAAATTACACCTTTTCAAGTTGTTTTGACTTGTAGGTGATAAATATTTCTGGAACAAGCACAGTAGCAGGTTTTTTAACTTAATTTTGTTGACTTGGTCTATTAAGTACCATATTTGTTTGGTGTTTATGAGACTTAAGAGAGCCAGCGTTCTTCGGCACGTTGGCTGTGAAGTTGTGTGAGGGGCAAGGGAGGAAGCTGCTGGAAGTGAGTTGCTATTTGGACTAGCTGTGTTAAGCAGCTGTCAAACAGGCTGTAGACCCACCTCTATGCTATGCTGCCAATTTATAGCGTTGGAACACAACCATACCTCTCACTGTTGCACATTACAACAGTTGCCAAACCCTGACATGGCAGCAGCATTGCCAGCATATGTCCAGAGCACATCCTTACCTCACTGTGGTCGTTGAACAAACTGTTCGTGCCACGGACTTGTGGTCCATTAGCTAACCATTTACATACCTGTAACTTGTAGGTGTCGAACTCACTGTTAAAAGCTATTACTTGTGGTTGAATTAACTGTTTATATCAACGGCTTGGGGTCGGTGAACGGACTGTTTATTCCCTTGACTTAGGGTCGGTGAACAAACCATTTATACCATGACTTGGGGTCGGTGAACAAACCATTTATAACCATGACTTGGGGTCGGTGAACAACCCATTTTTACCCATGACTTGGGGTCGGTGAACAAACCATTTATAAGCATGACTTGGGGTCTGTGAACAACCCAATTATAACCACGACTTGGTGTCGGTGAACAAACCATTTATACCCATGACTTGGGGACATACTTTACCTGTGTCAGATTGAACAGTCAAGAAACTGACTTTCACAGGAGATATTGCTTTGGTGAGATCAGGCAATATCTGCTGGGATATATTACTACATTGAAGTTGCTGCACTATGCTTTGCAGACCATGACATCACAATCAAATGACATCACTATTGTCATTACCACTTAATAGGATTAGCTGTACTTACATTCAAGCAGTGTCTGAAATAACTGCCCGCCTGCCCATGGCTGGTAACTTTTCTGTTGGGCCGCATGAAATTTTACTCCACCTGCCCGGCTGTCTGTCAGATAATTTTAAGACTACTTTTGTATTCAGTTTGACTGTAACGCCTCATGTGTTCTCAAGTAATTGTGAACTTTGCATTAATTCAACTAAATTACGATGCAATTTGTCTCTTCCTCTTGGTAATTTTTCAATATTAATAATGTTTGAATGTGAGCAGGTAACTGTGAAGATGGGCAGCAGCATTTATGGGTCACCTGCCTGACTGTCTTGAGGGGGGTTTAAAATTATTTCAAACACTGGGCTCAAGATGCTTGTTATTACTGTTTACAAACGTAAACTTTGGCGGAATAATTTCGGATGATAAATAGAATCTCATCCTCGTGTCTTCCAAGCTCAAATGTATAAAGACTCTTTGATAAATGTAATAATATCCAAGACTGGCTGAGGGTATTTGTAACTTTTATCAACTCATCTTGATATATTTGATCTTGGAAGACATGAGGATGAGATTCTCTTTGTAACTGTCAATTCGGAAATAATAGAATTATTTTTCTTCAAATAGCTATTAAGTGATGGGCAGATCTACAAAACTTGGAATTAAGTGTGCTTGTTATATCTCAGGCAGATGTGAAATCATGGACATCCTGTATGGCCAAATGTGACATGGGTATGACATCATAACATTCCCACCGGAAGTATGATCGGCCGTCACATGCACACAGCCTACAAACATGTTGTACAACGTACACAAACTCTCACAGAATGTATTACACCTGCATTTGACAGGATAACGAGATCTGCATGTAGAGAATTGCATGTATGCGTTGAGGGAATAGAACTAGTTTGAATTTCCAGCCTGATGTGTTTGAATGCAGGTGTTCACTGACAGATTTCAATGTTTTTGAAACTGGATTCTAGTTATGTTTGGAGTTGTTTATTAAACAAGGACTAAGGGAGATCATTAACCACAGCTATTTAGCATTAGTTGAGTTCATACACTTTGCTGTAGCATAAAACACAAAAAAGCATTTATTTCAAGATGTTGTGTTGGGATTGCTGCAGTCAATTTTTGAGTCGACTAGCCTGAATACATCCCACATACTTTTTCAGAAGCTTTGAATCTGAGCATTGATAAATTTTAATAAGCTAAGCTAACAACATTGAACCATTTTACAAGGTTCAGGCTTCAGTACCTGTAATTGTGTTCATATTTGCTCATTGGTTTCTATTATTTCACAGACCAGCTTATGGATCTCGTGGGAGATGAAGGATGAGCTGATAACACCACTGCAGTCTCTGGTGGGCAACTTCTGGGACGGTGTAGAAGCATGTGGGGGCGTGCAGAACCAACACTGTGTGCCCCTCCTTCAGAGTCTGGTGCACCTACTCAAGTCTCAGTCAAGGTGGGTGCTACTGATGGTCGACTGGAGACTGGGTAGGGTGGATGTAGATGGGTCCTGATGGTGATGGTGTTGACTGGGTAGGGTGGATGTAGATGGGTCCTGATGGTCAACTGTAGCCTGGGTGGGGTGGATGTAGATGGGTCCTGATAGTGATGGTGTAGACTGCGTAGGGTGGATGTAGATGGGTCCTGATGGTGATGGTGTAGACTAGGTAGGGTGGATGTAGATGGGTCCTGATGGTGATGGTGTAGCCAGGGTAGGGTGGATGTAGATGGGTCCTGATGGTGATGGTGTAGACTGGGTGGGGTGGATGTAGATGGGTCCTGATGGTGATGGTGTAGCCTGGGTAGAGTGGATGTAGATGGGTCTTGATGGTGATGGTGTAGCCTGGGTAGGGTGAGTGTAGATGGGTCCCGATGGTCGACTGTAGCCTGGGTAGGGTGGATGTAGATGGGTCCTGATGGTGATGGTGTAGCCTGGGTAGGGTGAGTGTAGATGGGTCCTGATGGTGATGGTGTAGCCAGGGTAGGGTGGATGTAGATGGGTCCTGATGGTCGACTGTAGCCTGGGTAGGGTGGATGTAGATTGGTCTTGATGGTGGTGGTGTAGCCTGGGTAGGGTGAGTGTAGATGGGTCCCGATGGTCGACTGTGGCCTGGGTAGGGTGGATGTAGATGGGTCCTGATGGTGATGGTGTAGCCTGGGTAGGGTGAGTGTAGATGGGTCCTGATGGTGGTGGTGTAGACTGGGTAGGGTGGATGTAGATGGGTCCTGATGGTGGTGGTGTAGACTGGGTAGGGTGGATGTAGATGGGTCCTGATGGTGGTGGTGTAGACTGGGTAGGGTGGATGTAGATGGGTCTTGATGGTGATGGTGTAGCCTGGGTAGGGTGAGTGTAGATGGGTCCTGATGGTGATGGTGTAGCCTGGGTAGGGTGGATGTAGATTGGTCTTGATGGTGGTGGTGTAGCCTGGGTAGGGTGAGTGTAGATGGGTCCTGATGGTCGACTGTAGCCTGGGTAGGGTGGATGTAGATGGGTCCTGATGGTGATGGTGTAGCCAGGGTAGGGTGAGTGTAGATGGGTCCCGATGGTCGACTGTGGCCTGGGTAGGGTTGATGTAGATGGGTCCCGATGGTCGACTGTAACCAGGGTAGGGTGGATGTAGATGGGTCTTGATGGTGGTGATGGTGTAGCCTGGGTAGGGTGAGTGTAGATGGGTCCCGATGGTCGACTGTAGCCTGGGTAGGGTGGATGTAGATGGGTCCTGATGGTGATGGTGTAGCCTGGGTAGGGTGAGTGTAGATGGGTCCTGATGGTGGTGGTGTAGCCTGGGTAGGGTGAGTGTAGATGGGTCCCGATGGTCGACTGTAGCCTGGGTAGGGTGGATGTAGATGGGTCCTGATGGTGATGGTGTAGCCAGGGTAGGGTGAGTGTAGATGGGTCCCGATGGTCGACTGTGGCCTGGGTAGGGTTGATGTAGATGGGTCCCGATGGTCGACTGTAACCAGGGTAGGGTGGATGTAGATGGGTCTTGATGGTGGTGGTGGTGTACCCTGGGTAGGGTGAGTGTAGATGGGTCTCGATGGTCGACTGTAACCAGGGTAGGGTGGATGTAGATGGGTCTTGATGGTGATGGTGTAGCCTGGGTAGGGTGAGTGTAGATGGGTCCCGATTGTGATGGTGTAGCCTGGGTAGGGTGGATGTAGATGGGTCCTCATAGTGATGGTGTAGCCAGGGTAGGGTGGATGTAGATGGGTCCTGATGGTGATGGTGTAGCCTGGGTAGGGTGGATGTAGATGGGTCCTCATAGTGATGGTGTAGCCAGGGTAGGGTGGATGTAGATGGGTCCTGATGGTGATGGTGTAGCCTGGGTAGGGTGGATGTAGATGGGTCCTCATAGTGATGGTGTAGCCAGGGTAGGGTGGATGTAGATGGGTCCTGATGGTGATGGTGTAGCCTGGGTAGGGTGGATGTAGATGGGTCCTCATAGTGATGGTGTAGCCAGGGTAGGGTGGATGTAGATGGGTCCTGATGGTGATGGTGTAGCCTGGGTAGGGTGAGTGTAGATGGGTCCCGATGGTCGACTGTAGCCTGGGTAGGGTGGATGTAGATTGGTCTTGATGGTGGTGGTGTAGCCTGGGTAGGGTGAGTGTAGATGGGTCCCGATGGTCGACTGTAGCCAGGGTAGGGTGGATGTAGATTGGTCTTGATGGTGGTGGTGTAGCCTGGGTAGGGTGAGTGTAGATGGGTCCCGATGGTCGACTGTAGCCTGGGTAGGGTGGATGTAGATTGGTCTTGATGGTGATGGTGTAGCCTGGGTAGGGTGAGTGTAGATGGGTCCTGATGGTGATGGTGTAGCCTGGGTAGGGTGGATGTAGATTGGTCTTGATGGTGGTGGTGTAGCCTGGGTAGGGTGAGTGTAGATGGGTCCCGATGGTCGACTGTAGCCTGGGTAGGGTGGATGTAGATTGGTCTTGATGGTGGTGGTGTAGCCTGGGTAGGGTGAGTGTAGATGGGTCCCGATGGTCGACTGTAGCCTGGGTAGGGTGGATGTAGATGGGTCCTGATGGTCGGCATGTAGACATGGTAGGTAGGCTGTAGATGTTTCTTGATGGTCAGTGTCATACGATCTCAACTCGCACTGATAGAGATGGCTGTGTAGTGACACTAAGCCTTTAAGGGCCAGAACACTGAGTCCAGTATATCCATTGAGCTCCTGAACTCACTTTCAAAAGAATAATCCAATATGTTCAAAGTAAAACATACTGAAATTAACTCTGAACGTTTAAGATAGAGCACCTGTATTTCAGTACAATAAAGCTACGCTCTTCATTACTTTAACTTAACTGTACAGATGTATAGTCAGCTTGTTTAAGGACAGTTTCATGACCGTCAAGGGGTGTTGCGATTCGCCGACTGTGCAACGCGATGCTCTGTGCCACGATATGAGAATCATATCAGTGGGTGTTGTATCCATACTAAACAATACTGGCAACAGTGATGTGTAAAATGGTATGTACTAGGGCTGGCTATCGATATAGATCAAAGAGATCAATAATCACTAACTAAATAAAATCAAATATATTATCGATAAATATTGGAGAAGTAACTTAAGCAAATATGCTAGAAAGTCCTGGAAAAAACATATTTCACACCACTGGTGAGCAGTGACACATTTATGCATGGATTCTTTATGGACATTTGAGACATAACAAAAGCAGTTGCTTCCTGCCTTCTACAATTGACATGACAAGTCTGTTTCGGTAAATGTAAACTATATTTTCTTACAATGGTTTCTGTAATTTATTATCAATGACAACAATTTCATATCGATGATCATTAATATTTCTTCCCATCGATAATAATTCTGATTATTGATCTTCTTAGCCAGTCCTTGTGTGAACTCAAAATTGTGAAATACTATTTTAGCTTGTATGTACAAGATGTGTCAAGCCAGTGTATTATCAGTTGACCGAAATCTAAAAGATATGTGTAGTTGGGCTTTTATTAGTTTCTGTCAAAGATGGAATGTTTCTGTAACATGCAAAGTGCCAAGTTTTCGTGTATCCTATCATGTGTTGTGTAGCAACTGTATAGACAAGAAGTGTATCGTATCGCAACAAAGTGTATCATTACAGCCCTATCCCCGACAACCATCTTACCCTAATTCCTCCACCACAGTTACCACTCCCTCTACAGACATCAAGTGCAAAATCAGTCCTTGGATTCCTCAATGTCTAAAATGGGGATTAGATGGCCATGTCAGGTAGAATTTATCATTAATACTGACATGGCTAAACACCAGGGCTTTGTTCCACTAGACTAAGTGAGCAGATAAGTCTTTGTGTTGGGGTTATTAAGCTATGTGCCAAGATTGCTTGGTGGACTGGGGCTCAGGAAAGACTTCAGCTGTGACCTTGCGTGTTGCTGTGATCAGGTGTTCAGATGTGCTGACACTATCAACCACAGGTTCACCTGGTTCAATACGCTGGAGGATGATATTTAGATGCCACTCACTCACTCACTCACTCACTCACTCACTCACTCACTCACTCACTCACTTAAGAGGCAACTTACAGGATCAGGAGGTCAGGTTTGCTGACTTGGTTGAGGCATATCATCGTATCTCAATTGCATAGATCAATAGTCATGATGTCAATCAGTGGATTGTCTGGACCAGACTCGATTATCTCAGACTGGCGTCCGATAACTTGAGTGTATCATTCTCACTCACTCGACCGGGAAAGAATAGGTCTTCCGCAACCCATGCTTGCCGTAAAAGGCGACTGCTTGTCGTAAGAGGTGGCTTACGTGATCAGGTGGTCAGACTTGCTGACTTGGTTGATGCAAGTCATCAATCCTAATTGTGTGGATCGATGCTTATGATGTCAATCACTGGATTGTCTGGTCCGGACTCTATTATTTACAGACCGCCGTCATATAGCTGGAATATGGCTGAACGTGGCTTTACTCACTCACTCACTCACTCACTCACTCACTCACTCACTCACTCACTCACACTGAAAGGGTTGTTGTCATTGGGATGTTACAATCCACTGATGTATGATGACGGACGTCCTGACAATATAAAACATGATTCACCTACCAATGTAAGAGTTCACGTAAGCTTATGCCATGGTACTGTACAAGTCTCTTACCTGTTTATTTTCAACGTCTCTGAAACTACAAACATTGGCATGAATTGTCCGAGAAAAGATGTAATGAGATATTGGTTTGAGGATTCTGTTATATAAATGGCCACAAAAGCCAAAATGATGCAGACTTCATCAAAAGCAAGATAGACTGTATAGATGCTAACTATGAAGCAATTTTGTGTAATATATTTGCATACATTTTAAGTGATGGCTATTTCATATTATTTTGACATATCATGTATACAAATATGAGAACTAGGTGAGCTACAGAGCATTGTGGTTATGCTTTTATTGGCATATCCATAGAGGTAGTTTATGATTAGTTGTATTAAGTTTGATTCTGTTTCATTTTCTTAATTGACAGAGATAAGCCAAGGTGAGATTTTGTTTCAATATGGTTGGTACTGCAAGTCACTTTATCAGATCTTAATGAAAATCAAGTTGCAAGTGTTTCTGACTTACTAATAAGTGTATCTTTAAATATCTTGTATTATTTATCCCTGTATATGTATGGTTGGTATACCCTGGATGCTGTCACTGCCATAGCTTCAGTTTCAAAGGCACAACACTAAAAATAGCTGTGAAATTAGATTGAACTGTTCGTTCCTGATTTTAATCGTGGCAATACCACTTGAACTTGTCTCCCATTGCAGCATTATGTCTCAAAGACAACTGGGAATATCTGGCAGCATAATTAAATCCCCCTCACCGTCTTAATACTCAGGGAAACATCTTTTCCACTATAAAATTAATTTATTGGATTTCTTTTCTTATTTTATGTTTTGTGGAATCGCTCGTAAAAGGCAGAAAGTTTGAAGTACTGTATGCCAACGCTATGTTGTAAAGAGACAGTTGGAGTGGTTTTTGATTTCAAGCTCATGAGAGAGAAATTCTGTACTAAGATAGTGATAAGAGAGATGTCATTTCTGTAACGAAGCTATGATAAATGGGTCCAGGGTTTTTATCATCATTAATAGGATGGGGATATGATATACAGGGTAATGAAGAATGTCATTTGGAATTAATGGTATTAAATATTTAACCCAAATGAATAAAAAATGAAATTTGAAAAAAAAATTAGAAGTCATTTTTGGAAAAGTATTTATTATGATCCATATATGCAGGAAACAAGGAATTGAGCAGTTTCATTTGAAGTGTATGAGTGAGCATGAAAGTAGGACATTTGTGATTTGTTGATGATGGGATTGTTAAAGGACTTGCAGTAGGGCTGTATCCATGTTTACTCTAACTGTTTTGTTGGGACATCTGCACTTGTGTTTATTGTCATGATGGTGGACTAGTGAACCAACATTCAGGTTATATAATCCTTGGCAACATGTCTGGGAGCAGGCTCTGTAGATGCTTTCCACAAATTTCTAGCTTTCATTTTTTATGTTGTTTACTTTTCAGTATGTGTTGCAAGTTTCTGCACATTGTTTATGATGGCACAGTGTTCTCTGTTGAAGTTAAATGTGCACAATGTTTGTTTTGTTTGCACTCTGAGGGAACATAAAACTATACACAAATCGAAATGGACTTTCGTCTTGACAGTCTCACAGCCATCATTTAGATGATCTATGTTTTCAATGCAAAAATCATTAGATCGGGTTGATTATGAAAATGGCATTTCTCATTATTCTGTCAGAGTTATTCAGGAGGTGGTAAGATTACCTCATTCAGATGTAAAGATGAAAAATGAAACATCTATTTTAGCATTCTCCTGTACTGGTGTACTGTTCTGGGGCAGAGTAGGTGCTCAGTGTTCCATGCCTGGTGTAAGAGTTGACTAATGTGGTTTCGGTGATCGCAGTTTGTCACCTGCTAAATTGTATGTTCTGCTTACCATATTGGCATATATCATTGCTCATGTCACCTTTTCTGATGTTGTGGATAGAGCATCGGGCTAGAGATCGGAAGATTGCTTGTTCGATAGCTAGAATTGTCATGCCAAACGATGTTAAGAGATGGTGCTTGTTTTTACCCTCGCACTTGTCATTAAGGAGATAGCTGTTATACTGTGTGTGAGTATAACAAGATAATTTAATATAGCAGTAATATTAGTATAAAATAACATAGATAACTCCCTCATCACATCTATATCTGAGAAAATCCAAGTTCCTATGTGTAGAGAGTGTATTTTTATGGGTAAAATATTGGATGGGTAACATTATTTGATTGCATACTGTTTCTTGTCATTTCTTGTGCTATGCCCAAATGGGGTGGCCTATTGGTGAAAGTGTTTGCTTGTGCACACTCATGACATGGTTTGATTCCTTACATGAATGGCAGCATGTCATGCTGTGAACATGGCTTTGCAGATCAGGTGAAGTTAAGGAACCGTGGTCTATGAAGTGACCATGTTTGGCATGATTGTCATAAGAACTAGGGGTGAGCTGATACAGCAAGGTCACGATACATAGGTCACGATAGGACATGTATCACAATGCGTATTTACATACTTCTTGACTATAAATATTTCACAGCAGATTCAGAAGGAACATCTAGCTTTAGCAGTGCCGTAGCCAGCCTGGGGGCAGGGAGGGCAGTTGCCCCCCTGGATTTTTTTTTATAGAAAACAGTTTTATTTGAATCATGAAAATACAAGTTGGAGACAAGTGATACTTGTACAAATATTTGACCCCCCTGTCAAAAAAAGTTAACTATGGCCTTGTTTAGACACATGTTCGAGGGAGCTGTTTTTAATAATGAACTTGTAACGCTAATTACAACACATTTTGAGATATTTGACAAACATGCTGGGGTCATTTAACGAGAAGTAAGTCATTTATTTTATCAAGTGTATCGTCTTGTATTGGTACAGTAAAAAACATATCGTGTAGCATATCCTTGCATGAAAACTCACAGTGCACGGTGCACTGATGTATTGTTTCACCCTCAGTAAGGATGGACTAAGAAGGATTGGGTGGTTACAAGATGGTTGATTTGTCATCATGATCATATAGCATTGATCACATCTTTCACTATCAACCATTGGGGTGCCTGGCCAAGGCCCAGTTATTTAAAGACAATTATGATACAGCTGGAATTTTACTGAATGTGACATTAAACAACATTCACTTGGCCACAATGTGGTAATTGTATATATCTTGTGTATGTGGACCTAGCCACCACAATGCAATAGGACTTGACAACAAATTCACTTCCAGTATCTGTTCTTCTTAGTCACTGTCAAAATATTTTTTCCCCTTCATCCCCCTCCTGCCAATGGAATATTTTCTAATTGTAGACATTTGCAGTTTGTAGAAAATGTATGTCAGTTTTACTTTTACACAAACAAGCTGACATCAGTGATTTGATAACCTTGGTGAACTTGAAGAAGTATTCTAGTTGAACTATGCCGTAAATGAAGATGAATTGATCTGCCAACGGCCCTGGTGATAAAGCTGTAATATGGCCATTTGTGACATGAAACTACACTCACTCACTCACTCACTCTTATCTTCCAAGAGAATTAAATAGAAATAGAAAAATTTAAAAAAGATCAAATATTCTTTTCTCAAACATCAAAACTGCCAAATTGGTAGAAACTGGAATTTGTTGATGTGAAACTAGATTTTATTCTTTTTTGTATTTCTGGGAAGCAATTGGAGGCAGAGATAAACATATAACTTGAAACATGCAGTCTGTGGCCAAAACTTTTTTGGAACCTACAAATCTGAAATTGTCTCATGGAATCATTATGAGTAGATTGTAACTTAATATATGGTCTGAGGTGCTGGGGTAGCCTGGTGGTTGAAGTGTTCAGTCGTAAACATGAGGCCCTGGTTCAATTCCCAAAATGGGCATAGTTTCTGGAGTGCTCCGCCGTGATATTTACGGAATATTGCTAAAAGCTGCATAAGACCTCCTTCTCATATATGAACTGTTATAAGCTGAGCGACTAGACAAACCATTGGCTGAAGTGTCTGACTGAATGTGTTTGTAATAATTTCCTGTTTCAGCATTAAATTAACATGTCAACTGTGGATTTGGAGGTGGTGATGGGTAATGGTGATTAACATCTGTACAGAAATTATTCTGTAATAACCGATCATAATACTCATCGTTGGATGATATGTGAATATACCAGGGACAGCATTATTGATAAGAAAAGCTTTTGTAGGTCACACAGAACATATTCCTCCCTGCCAATACCCATGTAATTGAATTTACTGGGTGGATGAAATCATGCTGCTTATTTTCAGGGGGTAGGGTTTATTGCAGCATAAAAACAATCTTTTGTCCAGAAAGCATGTAATTGTTAGGAGCCTTGTTTGCATGAGCTGATGTCAATACATGCACCCAGTTCCCTGGTCAGATCTTGATAGCTGGGGGGTATTGTTGCTCCAACAAAAAACAGTCATTACCTCATTATTAGGACATACTTGCTTGCATTGTACCCGAGGGGCGTGGAAGGACACTCTTGAGGTCATGAGGCAGTCTGGGTGCACACAGTCTGCTATGTTAATAGTACAAGAAACGACCATGAACGCGATGCGAACAACATGGCGGTTCTCTTGTTGAAGACTTGGAATGTAAAATCGTCAATTTGGAGCTTATGATTTCCCAGCAAATTCTTTTCTTTGTGCCATGTGATGTTATTGTGCTAGTAAAGACCTGAATGCTTGAATACCTGGGTTATATTTTATATTCAGAGGAAGTCTGTGTTAATGCTTTGATACAATGAAAACACAAATTGAAGTATTGGGTAAACTTTGTGGAATTTGTGCCTGGTGTTAAAAGCAATAAATTGCTTTTTGAGTTAAGGCGTCATTTGGTGGATTTTTTTATGGCTGTCGTAACTCTCCATGGTATCCATTCTGTGAAATTGAAATTTGCACGGCTGCCAGGGGAGATAATTCGGTCTTTTACAGCCAGAGCATGGCCTTGCACTCCACACCCAGTGCATTCAATCCTACTGTAATACAAGAAATTCACATTAGAGGGAATTGAATCAAGGAACTATTTGTTATGCTTAAAGCAATCTCAGTACCAGAGTACAGCCGTTTCTGAAGGTATGTGGAATGTTTGCACATGGAGTGAGGGTGTTGCACCTGGTTGTGTAATGTTTTGATTTGAAATATAACAAGGTCATTTTAATCTGAATCTGAAAACTACTAATTTCTTCACAATGAGCACTTTTCAAGTGTGTAAACTTTGATTTTTAACTCTGAAATTTTGACCTTTAAAACATCTGATATATTTAGTACAGTTCTCTAGTCCTGTGTTATTAGTTCTTCTGTAATAAAGGATTTAACCTGATATCCTTAAAGCTCTCAACGCTACTGTCGAACCAGTTCGACAGAGTTTGTCACTAGCAGTGTTTCGAATAGCATAAGGACACCCTTTAACAAAACTTGCCATATCTATTTACCAAGAAGTGTGAAAATAATTCAGCAGGCTAAAGGTTAAGGAGACATAGGTGGTCCAGTCGTTTGTAGAGTCACAATTCACTTTGCAGAGTTACATCCCTTAGGCATACCAGAATCCTTTGATCATTGGAACTGAATCCCAGATTCGTCATGACTACGTATCAGCATCATACCCATACTCATGGGTTTCACCAAATTGGTAAACGTGGAAGACTTCGGGTCTTTCTCAAACATCAAGCTGACAAGCTGTGATATATATGAAAAACTTTTCAAAGCAGCGTTAAACCCAACTCACTCACTCACTGACACTCATATCCTAAATTTGTGTTAAGTATCAAGGTCAGATTGTTTTCCATTTTCAATGAACTGGTCACCATATTGATGTTGATTTGAAAACTGAAACATCATCTGGAGAATGATATTCCAACATGGTAAGTGAATTACCTGTCAGAATGATCTGCCAGGCTCATCTGCCCAGCATCTTCGCTTCAATACACTACACTAAATCTGGAATGTAGCAAGAATTTTCTTGACCAGAAGAACACAAAGATTAGTGAATATGGTTTATGTTAACAGGTGCCTTTTATGTCAATTCCTCTGCAATGAGTGACCAAATGTCCGTGTTTCATCTCTGTCTTGGCCATGCTGTGGTCTGTGAAGACATCTAACAAGGATGAACATGGCTGTTGTTTAGCTCCAGCTGCAGCAAGCCACATGTCTGTGCACTGGGACATTCTCAGCTTGGCCTTCTGGGTAGAAGGATTCCGTTTTGTAGCATTATTTGACACCAACTTTTCAGCAAGTGATCAAGGCTGCATGTTAAACACCTAGTTGTCCACAAATTCATGGCTAGTTTTATTTCAAGAAGACTTGATACTGTAAATCTTGAAATTAACACGGGCATGAATTAAATGTGAAAAATGCGAGTGGTCTTTGCTCACATAATTAACTTTGCATTTACGTCTCCAAAATGACTATCAACAATAGACTGTCTCACTTTGCATTTACTTCTCCAAAATGACTATCAACAATAGACTGTCTCACTGCACACTTTGGATAGCGGAAACCAACTTGAATATAAACACTAACACGGTTTATTGAGCAACAGTTGTAACAAGTATATAACAATGTCATGCAAAGAATAGGAATTAAAGAATGGGTATCACTGCATTTGTGAAAATATTTCAATGAAACTAGCAAGTACAATTATTCTCAATTACCACTTGGGGCAAGGGCTCATTTTTCAAAAGAACTGTGGCCCTGAGTTTGGGCCCTGTAGTGATGACAGGATTTGCTTATTGTGGATTTGAGACCTGGAGATTATGTTCATTGTTTTTTCAAAGTAGTCACATATCGATAACAACTTATTTAATTACTGTAAAGGCAACGTTTCAGTATAGATGGTTTTACTGTTGTAAAGCAAGACTGCTTGACGACGGTATAAGGATCTATACTGACATGTGGCCTTTACAGTAATTAAAGATTTGTTATCCATAAATTGTCTACTTTGTCATCTGTCAACGTCTAAGTAATTCTTATCAAACAATTCAAAGTAGTAAATACCTAAAACCTGCATTAAACAGAAGGATGCCAAAACCTTAAAAAACATTCACACGAACGCACCACTTGTTGAGGGTTGGTGGTCTCGACAGCAGCATGCAGCGCACGGGCGGCATGTGCAATTGTGTGCAGCGGGGAACTCTGTCCCTGGGCTTGTCACTTTATAGTCATGCTTTGGTAGAGAGCAGCCATCTTGACGGTGGCCTCTGACAGTGTCAGATTAGGGCACAATTGTATTTTTTGTAAAGTCAAATGGAGACTTTAAGAAAACCAAATAAGGGTTTAACATAGTCAAAAAAGGACTAAAATATAGTCAAATAAGAACTAAAACATCGTCAAATAAGGACTAAAACATTAAATAAGGACAAATCGTGGTAAGTTGTGAATTTAGAAATTGTTTCTGAAATCGTGGGTTAATTTAAATATAGTGTAAATTTGAGTTTCAATTATTAAACAGACATTAACTTAAAGTTTTGTTGAGTTATTTTTAAGACTTCCACTGCGTATCATGCATCACTTCTGGCTTTTCTGTCGTATAAACTGTGATATGTTGAAATACTGAAACTCTTACATTTTGTAATTGCATGTGATGTGGAGGAAATAGTTCCTTTTATTCCTTCAATGAACTGTAGACAGGCAAATCCCTGCCTCTATCTCACACTGTATTGAATGTTTTTATGACTCCTTTCAAGATGGGGTACAATTTGAGAGCCAGGTCTTGGTTCCCCACCATAATGTATCCATGCAGGGTAGCCTAGTGGTTAAAGCATTCGCTCGTCACGTTGAAGACCTGGGTTCAATTCCCGATATGGGTACAGTGTGTAAAGCCCATTTCTGGTGTCCCCCGCCGTGATATTGCTGGAAAATTGCTAAAAGCGGTGTAAAACCATACTCACTCACTCACTTATGTCTGATTCTGATATATCTATAATTGTTGTTTTACCATATCCAATTAAATTTGATCATTGCAACCCTTTCTTTGCACTAGAACAGCTATCTCTGTGGATTCCTTCAACAGATATTAATCAGAAATTCATGACAAGAACGTTTTGACTGGTTTGCAGCATGTTCAAGGGTGTTTTATTGTGATTCTAGATGGGAGGATGCCTGCTCTACATGTCGTAAAATCCTGGAGTTGAACCCGGACCTGGTTGACATCTGGCTGTTGGCTGGCGACCTGTACGCTGCGTGCAAGGAGCTGGAAGGAACTAGACATGTAAGTTGTGGTACACAATGTCCACCAGTGTCTTTCCTAGACACCAAGATGCTACTGTTCCCACCTTTAATGAATGGGAGAAGGGCAAGACTTGACCAGTCCACTATTGGCTGTGCAGTGCTGTGTCCATTAGGTATGCTAGAATCTATGATTATGGGTGTAAGTCGCAGACTTGCCCTGGTTATGATTATTGGTTTATCATCAGTGGGTTGCACTGTGTTACATGTCTGAGGCATGTCACTTTAGGCTTCCTCCCACAAGATCCTACATCACATTGGGATCCGGGTTAGAATTGATCCCCAGCAACCTATGGAGGTAGATCTTGATGGATCAGGTGGTCAGACTTGGTGACATGTTTAATACTGTGTCATCCTACCCTGAATCATGTCACAGGGTGCTGTCATATGTCTATAACATTGCTGAGTGTGGCGTTACACAACAAACACAGACACATCTTACATGCCGTGATTGCTGAATTGTTCAAAGTGGCACCAAACCCAGCAGACTCCTTCAGTTTTATGAACAAACGGACTTGAGGTTCAAACAGCATGCTGAGATGAAAACATGTACTTCTCTGATACCACACAGATAAACTCTTCATTGATTTCTTGCTGTGTGATTTAAAAGAATTTTTTTATTTTAAATCCCAAGTACATCAGTAGCCATGTCTGAGAGATCATAGAGGTTACCTTTCTCATGCATTGCATATTGAAGAAAGGTTGGTTTTTTTCAAGTTTCATTAGTAATGGAAACAGTATGTGTGGCAAGACCTGCAAAAATATCATTATTTGCTGATAAGGTTTACATGTGTATTCCCTCTGAAGTTCTCAAGACTTCCTGAAATATTGAATGTTATTTTTCAAATATCTATTTGTAGAATTCTTGTTTTGTAGAAAGTTTATTGTTACTGCAATAAGAAAAATGTCAAAAATGAAACAAGAAGGAAATTTATGTTGTTGAACATACTTTCACTGTATGTTTGTAGGGGGCACAGGTGGCCCAGTCGTCTAAGGCGCCGCGATTCGCTGTGCACAGTTGCGTCCCTTGGGCATGCCAGAAACCTATGATTGTGGGTTTGAATCCCGGTTCGCCCCGATTATGTTTCTAGGTTTGTCAGCATCATACCTGTGCTCGTGGTTTTCACTGAAGTGGTAAACGTCTGAGACCTGCATCACTTCGGGCTTTTGGCACCATTGACCCACTCTGACAATGTTTGTTGACATGGAAACCATGCAGGGGATGATGACTACTTGTGATAAGAAACATGTGCAAGTCTGGTCACATGACCAGATGGTGCTGGTTTCTGCAGTCAACACAGGCAGGAAGTAGACTAAATCATATGTCACCAAACGTTGACATTGGCTTTAAGTTGACACCAGAAACGTCCATCTGAGAAACGTCTGGGCTAGATTTGTGACAAGTGTTTTGCACACATGTGAACATGGTCGGGATCATACTTCTCATATTTGTCAGATTTGTTTGTTTACTGTTGTGTTTTTTTGTGCGGAGAATGTTGGCACAAATGTTTCGGTTTTAGGCCGTGAGTCGACAGCTGCTTGTATGTTGTACATGACAGTCTGGGCTGCGCTCTCCCTGTCAACGTCCTCCGTGTCTAACTCACAAACATTGTAAGAGGAGAGATGTTGACATATGCACAGCTTGAGTGTGAATTTGAATGTTAGATCTACCAGCATACATTATTCAGTTTTCCAAATTATGTGGAGATCTTGGTCATCTATTAAGTGCAGTATAAAATCTCTGGTCCTGTATTTCTGAAACCTGATCCATTCTTTTCTGATATTCAAATCAAATCCATCTGAAGATCTGATAACTTTGACATATGACCCTTAATAAGGATGTCACCTTGTGGTGGAAGGTAAAAGGGATGCTTGCTTGCAACCACCCGGTCTACTATTCTTGACATCATTATGTTGGTTGTTCAGGGTTAGCACGAGGGCACTGGTGCACCATGCGCCCAAATTGGTGCAATTTGCTGCAGTGTGATATGTTGGTGTGCCAAGATCCTATGACTGAGGGTTCAAATGCCAGATTTACCCTGATATGATCCTTGGTTTGTCAGGACCATACATTTGCTTATGGCTTTTATGGCTTTTATGGCTTTTGAACTGACATGGTGTGATGTGACTAAAATACTGTTCAATGTGGCATAAAATATTATAGTAATTGAATGGAGAAAAAGAAATTAAATGGGTACTGACTCTGTTACTATCTGTATGCTTGGTCCAGATCCCTGATAACATTTGCAGAAACGATGTGAGCTGGTATGTGACTCACCTCACCTCACCTCACCTCACCTCACCTCACCTCACCTCACCTCACCTCAGTCAACAAGTGCTGCAGAGTTTTGGTCAATATTCAACTTGTAAGAAGGGACTGTGACTTAATCACTGGATTTTCTTGTCGATTATTTACAGGCTGATGTCATATAGCTGGAATATTGCTAAGTGTGGCATTAAACAATAAACAGACAAACAAAAATTACTTGGTATTACTGGAGAAGTAAGGACAGACATGACTATGTGAATGTTGGTTCTTGCTGCAGTCAGCAACAAACCAACTGTGTCACTCTGGCCTGTTAGTATTCAGGACCAGACAAACCAGTAGTTCAAGCATTAGCAGTGGCGACACTTAGTTAATCTGGTCACACATTCTCTCCATTTCAGTTGTGTTTTATGACAAGCATGAGGTGTTGTTTCAGATGCATCTTGGTTTATACTGGTCTAAAAAATCTGTCAAACAAGACATCCTATTTTTCTTTCCTGACAATTACAGAAATACATGCAATAAAGCATATAAAAATGGACGTCACATAACATAAGCACAGGAAAAAACTATGTAAAGCGTTTTTGTCAAGTTGGCATCTTGATTTATTCCGGCATAAAATGTTTGATGTTTACAGATATTCAACGAAGCAACATCGGCGCACCCCTTCAGTGCCAAGCTCCACTTCTACATGGCCAACTTTGAGCTGTCTCAGGTTGGTTGACACTCAACATGCTCTGCTTTATATCGCTCCTATGTCACTGTCACCTTAACCCTCTCCCACTCATCACTAGGGATCAACCTTTTGATATTCTGGCGGGGGAGATGGAGTCTCGGATAATACAGAAAAAATATTATTTTGTCTTGAATTTTACAACAGCAACATATTGTTCACTTGACATGACAGATTTGTCCTGAAAAGATATTGTTGTGAAAATGATTTAAAAATAAAATTGTTCAGCTTCTTTAAAGGAAAGCAGTAATGTCTAGAAGCTTTGACTGAAAACAAATCTGGTCTTTGGAAGCCCCCAATCTTAAATGACCTGTCCCTTAAGGGGTTAACTTGGCTGTGCATGTCATGTTGTTGAGCTCATATTACATAGTGCCTCCTTGGTCGTAGTCTCGTGTACATCTATGCCAATGAGAAGGGGTAATCAGTTAAGGGGTTAATGGCACTATCAAATTGATAGTGTTGGAGTCTTCACCTTGGAGTGTCAATGTTAGGGATGAAGTGTTGTGTAATCTGGAATTCGATACAAAGTGTAGGGTATTTGTTTTGATGTGGCCTAATCTCTTGATGTCTGTACTTTGTAATCGGACATTCATCCACCTCAGAAAACATTGGCAGTAATGATGGGTATATTGAGGTGTTATTTCACCATTAATCCCTGTAGCCTTAAAAGTGTGTAACATTGGTGATATTATACTCTGGTAGGGTACACGTTCAGTCAGCTGGGAGGAGGTAGTCATGACTGGGAATACATTATGCTGAGACGGTGTGACGCCGTCGGTGACGACTGTGGGTGGTTGGAGGTTTATGAACACCTATTGGCACGCTTGCTTGTACCTGTGAAGATTAAATGACTTTAGGATGTGTTAAGATGATGGAAGGGGAAATTGTAGGAGGGCAATTCTGTGACGGGGTTCTTGTCGTTGTTATGACCTTGAGTGTTACATACAGGAGACAACTTGTCACATGTCATTATGGTTTTATGACAGTTTACTTGATGATTTAGTTTACTTGATGATTACCGGGATAAGATGCGACTCAGTCTTCATTGGCCAGGTATATGAAGGCAGTATGATGCCGATGAAAGTATGTAATTGTTTACTAACACGTTACATGACACAGAGTTGGTAGGGTAGCCTTGTGATTGTAGCATTGGTTCTACATGAAAGGCCCCATGTTTGATCTTCTTCATAGTCAATGTTCCTTATTCATCGACCCACTATGATACGGCTGGAATATGGTTAACAGTGACATTGAACCATATTTGCTGACTTTCATGAGAGTTGCAATTAAATTTCTTGAAAACTGGAATCTATTGTGTTTTAACAATGTATAAAGTTACAAAACATTTAACTGAAGGCTGAATTGAAATTTTGGGTTTCATCTTCCTTATTCTTTCAAATTGACATATCGGTACAAGTACTGTAGGCGATGTGACGGTACAGGTGCTAGTACCTTGTCAAGCAATGTGACATTGGTACAGGTGCTAGTACCTTGTCAAGCAATGTGACGTATTGGTTCAGGTGCTAGTACCTTGTCAAGCAATGGGACATATTGGTTCAGGTGCTAGTACCTTGTCAAGCAATGTGATGTATTGGTACAGGTGCAAGTATTTTGTCAAGCACTGTGATGTATTGGTACAGGTGCTAGTACCTTGTCAAGCACTGTGATGTATTGGTACAGGTGCTAGTACCTTGTCAAGCACTGTGATGTATTGGTACAGGTGCTAGTACCTTGTCAAGCACTGTGATGTATTGGTACAGGTGCTAGTACCTTGTCAAGCACTGTGATGTATTGGTACAGGTGCTAGTACCTTGTCAAGCAATATGACGTATTGGTACAGGTGCTTGGACTTTGTCAAGCAATGTGACATATTGGTACAGGTGCTAGTACCTTGTCAAGCAATGTGACATATTGGTACAGGTGCTAGTACCTTGTCAAGCACTGTGATGTATTGGTACAGGTGCTAGTACCTTGTCAAGCAATATGACGTATTGGTACAGGTGCTTGGACTTTGTCAAGCAATGTGACATATTGGTACAGGTGCTAGTACCTTGTCAAGCAATGTGACATTGGTACAGGTGCAAGTACTTTGTCAAGCAATGTGACATATTGGTACAGGTGCAAGTACCTGTATCAAGCACTTTCTTGATAAATGTACTAGCACATGTACCGGTATAGCATTGAAAGAATAAAGAAGTATATGACCTTAAATCAACTCAGTCTTCATCGTTACTACATCTTCCAAAATGTTATCTTTTAATTGATACCTTCAAAAAGTGATGAGTTAATTCAGTTAAGTTAAAAATAACTTCAAAAATATTCTTTTATGATTCTTGTCCACTTTAAGAGATATTCATATTTTTTTTCATTGCACTCTCATATATCATTGAACAGTTCCAGGTTCACAACAACAGCTTTGATGTAAGGAGACGTGTCTATTGCCACATGTTCAACTGTCAGTCGATATGCTAATAGTCTGATGACAGAACAATAGCCATGTTGTGTCAGGCCCTTTTTTCACCATCTTCCTGAGACATAAGGGGCAAATAATGGAGAGGGGAGGAGCTTATTATCTGAATCTAACCCATATCTGGGGCATCTGAATCCATGAAGATGTAAGGGCTGTGATACAGGTAATCCATATGGGAGATAGATGGGTACTTGTTGTTAAACTCCTTCTTGCTCTGATCTGCTTCAGGGGAGTGTCGACCGGGCCCTAGAGTCTCTCGAGCAATTTGTCATCCGCCACTTTGATGTGGACATGAATGATCCTGGCTCCTGTGATCCCAACAAGCTCTTCTGGTATACCTGCTTCTCAACCTCGACAGTCGCCCTGATAACGGAATCGCAAACAGCTTGAATTAATGGACTTATCAGTCAAAAACTATGTGGAGATTCGCAATCATCTGGAATTGTGTTTAAGGGAATGTTGATTCCTCTTGTGTGACTTTTTTCAGAAAATAAGTAATTTTTTAGTACACTGAAATTTTGTTTTTGTGCGAGTCATTTTTCAAGAAAACATAATTCAATGACCTGGAATTTTATTAAAGAAAATTTTGTTTTGTTTTTTCTTAAATGTTGTGAAAAATGGACACTATTTTAGAACATTGAGTTCCTATTCTTGTGTATACCCATGACACTATAAAAAAAATATGTTTCTGAATAGATTTTAAAAAGACAAACCTTAGATCACTGAATTTTACAAATACAGAGTTAGAACCTAATCAGGGGTGATTTGGGGGATGTAAGAATAAGAAAGAATCATATTGAAATTTCTTTGAATTTTTAGTTTTAGTTTTTTTCAAAGATTATAATGTGATTGCTGACATTGCTAATCACATCAAGATTTATGCGGTGTACACAACCTCTGAATAACGTCAGCTGCAGTATGTTGAGATTATTGTGCAGTAAATCTATTTGTCAGGTGCGGCTGAAGTAGGGGTGGCCACTGGTGGTGTGATACTGTGCAGTAGATTACACACAGCTGTGGGGGGATCAGTCAGGCACATGGAGACACGTGGGGGAAAGGTGGCCCCATGAAACTTATAAAACTGATCATGGCATGATGCTAAACTTCATCGGGGGCAAGTTAGGGGATGTAACCAGGAATATTATCTGCCATGATGACAGGCTTTAATGGTTTAGGAAGATTATGTTTTTATGGTTATGGTTATGGGGATGTTTGAAAATATTTTTATTATTATCAGTATGAGATATGATGTGGCTTAGAAGCGGTATATCATCAAAAACAACAAATCTGAAACGCTTTATTGATTCATATAGATTTTAATGCAGAAATGTCATTGTTTATAGCATGTTTAGCAGTGTTTGAAAATTAGGTATGAAAGGTTGGGGTCCTTGAAATAGGAGCCTACTTTCAAATACTACAAAGCAGCAACCTCATCTTGATAACTGTTAAAGATGTTATAGCTTGTGATTTTTTGTTCAGAGGGAGTGACAAGAGTAGAGGGTATTAGTTAACCATAAATAAATTACTACAGGTTTCTGTAATATCTGTACTATTGGAAAATGAATACTAAAGTTTGAAGAAGTAAACTGTTGTCAGCAGCCATTGGCCAAACAGGTGCTCAAGGGAGATAGAACACTAGCAAGAATATTAAGATTGTTCCACCTTCAACACTGAAAGATGTACTGGCCAATCTGATATTTGCAGCACCCTGTTGGGCCTGCCAGCACCTTTCAAGAGTAAGCCACCGGTGTTGAAGAAAGAAGTTAATGGACATGTAGAAGCAAACAAGTTATACTACTGGCTGACATACAGGTACGTGTAAGCTAGAGATTACTTTGGATTTCATGTAGCAGGTTAACACCTGCTCACCCAATCCCACCCACTCACCTTATCCCACCCAAACTCCATTCACCCACTCGCCTAAACACACCCAAACTCCATCCACCTACCCATCTATCCACTCACTCACTCACTCACTCACTCCATTAAGAGTTGCCTAAAATCGAGGTCCAGCTCCTTGATTAGGCTGATTGTATCTCATAAAACATCATTTGTGTGGATCAGTGCTCATGCTTTCAGTCACTGGTTTGTCGGGTCCAGACTTGATAATTTTACAGGTCGTGATGTAGTTGGAAATATTGCTGACTGGCGTTTTACAACATTCCCATACTCATCATAAGAGACATAGTCTTACATCAGGTTCCCCTCATGCTCATTCACTCACTCACCTTGGAAGACTGACTGTATGATGATGGCATTCCCTAAAGGAGGACTATACTGCATCTGTTTGCTATTTGCAGTACAGGGTGCCATTGTACAGAGCGATCTTAGCGCTAAGGTGATCGTAGCTCCCATACCTTAACATAGACTTACGACTGTCGTAGCACTAAGGTTGTTTTGTACAAAGGCACTTTTGTCTAGTACTTGTGCATTGTACTTAGTGCCCTGTTTGAGGCTGAAACAATGTCCCCATATGATTTGGATAATCGAGAACTGCTGGAAAATGAAATATATATACAACTCAAAAGAAGTTAAGGAAGGCCCACCTTTTTTTTATTGATCTTCAGCAACCCATGCTACGTGGGCATGCCAGAAACCTATGATTGTGGGTTCAAATCCTTGTTCGCCCCGATTATGTTTCTAGGTTTGTCAGCACCATACCCGTGCTCGTGGGTTTCCCCGAAGTGGGAAATGTCTGAGACCTGCATCACTTTGGGCTTTTCTCCCACATTAAGCTGACATGTCGTAATATGACTGGAATAATGTTCAAAGCGTTGTTAAACCCAACTCACTCACTCACTCACGCTCTTTCTTAAGGGGCGACTAACAGGATCAGGAGGTCAGACTGGCTGACTTGGTTGATGCATATCATCGTATCCCAATTGCATAGATCAATATTCATGATGTCAATCACTGGATTGTCTGGACCAGACTCGATTATCTCAGACTGGCGTCCTGTAACCTGAGTGTATCATTGAACAACAACCAAAAGAGAAATTAAGAATTGCTGAGTCTGGCTCCCTTTAAGTTGTCCAAGTTGCACTGAATATTACAAGGTTTTTTTTATCAGAAAGAATCTCTTGTTCTGGGGTTGTGTAATAAATCTACAGCTTCAACATTTTCAATTTTGTATTTAAAAACTTACGTACAGAAACAATTACTTGCATGAAATGATGTTGACATTTGTTGTAACAGCAGAATGGGTTGTTTGTTGTATTGATGTTGAAGGTACTGATGCGTTGAGGACTAGATGGACTTGTGGTTGTCGACTAAGGGAATGGAACCAACATAATTGCACAATGTTGGCATGTATGCACAGATGATTAATGGAAGGTTTTGACATTCCGTTACAACATGTATTTTAATTACCAACAAGACAGCAAGCCCATGTCAATAAACATTGGATCACAATTATGAGCACATCACTGGCATGTCAATTAGAAAAGGGATATTGAATTGTCAAATATGTAAATATTTTCACAAATCATTCCTGATTTAAGGGGAAAACAAAATCAATTATGTTTTTCCCTTGGGAGCTTGTAGTGGGTGCTTGAGAGGTTGTTATGACATCTGTCAGGCATCTGTCGGGTTGTGAAGTGCAGTGTTGCCTTGTCCACCCTTTACAGGGAGGCTGCTCTGACATCACACTGGCACAATGATAAGTCTGTATCTAGAAGAGGGAGTGGGTTGTCCACAAGTAGTGACAGGGGATCTATAGTAAAGAAATGATCTGCCAAGTGATGATGTGTGTTATCTTAAACTGGGGTCATAAGAGATTATGTATTTTTATAAGCGGTTAACTTAGGTTTTTTTGTGTTCTTGATAATCTATATAAAACAAAAAGATATTTTTTAGGTTTGAGGATTGGAATAACAATTCCTGTTGATTTTTTTGATTTTTTTTTTAAAGAAGTATGCCGGGGCTATACAGGGCTTCCCTTCAATGACTACTGGTAGTAATAATTTGGAAAGACTAGTTAGTTCCTTCTTACCATGTCTAATTGTTACATAAGCCACTAGACCAATGATAGAAATTGGCACTAGTCCTGTTGTTTTTTGTCCTTGCCAAACGGCCTATTAGTTAAGGTGTCATAAGGATAAGAAGAAATTAGCTAATTTTAAGGGTATGTTATCACTTTAAGGACCAGTAGACTAAAAATATTAATTCCCACCGCTGCTACACAGCATGAGTTGACTGAACCTTTGAGAAGTGTTTTATGAACTGCAAGTGTATTCAGCTGTGCCTTGCATCATGCCCTTCATGTGAAATCATAAAAAAATTGACAATTTGGTACGGGTAAATAAAAACGGTTTGCTTTGGTTTCATTTAGTTGTAAGTCTTTAGGTGCTTTTTGTGGACTCGAGTTGACTACAATGTCAACCCCTGTAAGTTATTTGAGAAATGGCATTTTCAATATTTCTGCCAAGTCTAAAAATATTAACTTTTGGGAAATAACTGTTAAATGTCAGGGCAGTCGGTTCACGACAGTATTCAAATAATGGGAGGAATATGTCTTTTTGTCCCAGTGCTAATTGTAGTCCAGGAATGTAGACCTTATTATAATCCCCATTGTGGCCAAATGTGGGGACATGGAGATAAAAGAAATGTCAGCAGCCAGACAGGTTGCAGCAGCAGAGATAGGATGACAGTTGGATTGGTCCTTGGAAGGTGTGGCCATGAACCTAGACACAGCATTGCAATTAACATGGCAACTGTATGTTAACTGTAACATTACACGGCGTCTTGTTACATGTCAACAGGCACCTGTTGTAACAGTTAGATTTCTGTGGATTGATGTAACTCTTAGAACTGATCTAGGATCAGTTATGTGTCGGTCATTATTTTGTTGAAACACTTTTGGAATAATTTCACATTCTGATTTCGTTTCTGTTACTTTAACTTTTTAAGAAATGCAGATAGTGTTTTAGTTAAATATTATTTATTGATTTCTTCATTAACGTGTTAATTTGCTAAGTAGATTGTCATTGTCATTTTTGTACTCGAATGATACCATAGGGAGCGTATGTTTTATGTTTGTGCTTTGTTTGGAAATTTGTAACTCATATTTTGAACTGCGGGGGTAGAAAGTGACAAGCGGTCATGTGTAGATAGTCATTATTACAGACAACAGAGCTGCATTAGGAAATGTCCCAACTAGGGGTATCCTCATAAAAGTCTATCTCTATTGACACCAGGGCCACATTGTACAAAGTGATCTTAGCAATTCGATAGTCTGAAGTCTATGTCAAAGTATGGTAGTTATGATTGTCTTAGCACTAAGCTTGCTTTTTTGAATCGGGTCCGGTTATCTAAGGTGCCGCATACCTATGATTTTTGGTTGAAACCCCATATTCGCCCTGATTATGTTTCTTGGTTTGTCAGCACCATATTTAATAGCTCATGCTCATTGGTTTCACCAAAGTGGGAAATGTGTTAAGACCTACATCACTTGGGGCTTTCCTGCTACATCAAGCTTATGTGCCATGGGGGCGGTCGGGTAGCCTGGTGGTTAAAGCGTTCCCTTGTCACGCCGAAGACCCGGGTCCAATTCCTGACATAGGTACAATGTGTGAAGCCCATTTCTGGTGTCCCCGCCGTGATATTGCTGTAATATTGCTGTAATATTGCTAAAAGCGGCGTAAAACCATACTCACTTATGTGCCATGGTATAACTAACATAGTAACAAGTTTTTCAAGGTGGTGGTAAGCCCAACTCGCTCGCTTGCTTGCTCAATCACTTTTGACACCTATGAAAAATGCTTTGGCCCATAATTATTCAGAAGTTCTACATTGTATTAAATCTTGATATCAGCATCCTGTATTGAAATACTTCCCCTAAGAAAAGACAGACAAGTTTAAAGAATTCAAAACCACGAAGTCAAAGACCTGTATTATCAAACAAATTGTGCATGTTGTTTTGTACGTTTGTTCAAAGATTAGTATAATCAATGTCTCAAGCAAGGAGATTATTGTAGGTGCTTGAGATTGTCTGACTCCACAGGGGGCCATCCTCCAGTTGACCTGATGACTTGACCTGAGACAGTGTAGGGTATTGTACTCTGCTAATTACTATCTCCTTATCCAGAAGAGTTGGCTGATAGAGAGGTGTGGCTAGGGAGACCTACTGGGCTGGGAAAATGTCCTGATGTTTCTACTTGTTCAGGTGTATCAGACAGGAACTGGACTTGATGTTAGGACATTCACGTCTGTCACCTATTACATCAGAGGACTTTAATCTTGAAGGGGGATTAACCAAGTGTCGTGCATCTTGTTTGTATTCTCTGAGTATGGTATTATATCGTCAGGAATCGATCATGTTATGTCATATGATTGTCAGTGAGGATGGGTGTTGATAATGGGGAATAAACGTTTGTGTAGAAACTTGGTGATATTAATCTGAAACGACACTTGAATCAGAGTTAGATACTGTACATCATTTTGATGATGGCAGGTAGGGTACCTGAGTGGTTAAAGCACTCACTTGTCAGGCTGAGAACCTGCTTCAGAGACCGATAGGGCAATGGCAAATGTTTGTGATAATTCTCAAATTGGAAGAGGAAAATACCAATATAGGTTCATCATAATTCATGAGCTTATTTTATTTTTTGAAATTAGTTTTACACTAATTGCATTGAATGCAATGCTGAAATAACTCTAAATTTAACAAAATAAGGAGTTCCAGTATGATGTTAAAAAGAAGTAGCACCTGATTGAAAATCCTTTCTAAATCAATGCTGGCTATTACCTGAATTATTTGTTTGTTATGTAATGCCGCACTCAGCAGTATTCCAGCTTTATGACGATCTGTAAATAATCGAGTCTGGACCAGACAATCCGTTGATTAACATCATGAGCATAGATCTACGCAATTGGGATACGATGACAGGCATCAACCAAGTCAGCAAGCCTGACCACCCGATCCCTTTAGTCGCCTTTCGCCTTCCCTGAATTGACAATTCCTAACATTTTCTTTAAATGTGGAAGAAGATTTCCTTGAGGGTTGATGTATGAATGACAGGTATCAGTAAGTGTGCCAGACATATGTTCAATATGTTGTTTTGTCTGTTTGTTGTTTGATGCTGCACTCAGCAATATTCCAGCATGTAAATTATCAAAACAAGGTCAGACAACCAGTGATTGATGTTATGAGTAAAATCCCACACCATTGGGGTACGACGATGCACCTCACTGATTTGGACAACCTGATCCACAGACTAGCCTTGTACAACAAGCAGAGGTCGCAGGGGGCCTATTCTATCCCAGAATCCTCATGGGGGCATGGGTGGCCCAGTCGTCTAAGGCGCCACGATTCGCTGTGCAAAGTTGCATCTCTGGGTCACGCCAGAAATCTATGATTGTGGGTTCGAATCCCGGTTTGCCCTGATTATGTTTCTAGGTTTGTCAGCACCATACCCGTGCTCGTGGGTTTCACCGAAGTGGTCAACGTGTGAGACCTGCATCATTTTGGGCTTTCCTCCCACATTAAGCTGACACGCCGTGATATAACTGGAATAATGTTAAAAGCGGCGTTAAAACCCAACTCAATCACTCACTCACCCAGAATCCCCACAGGGTTCATTATATAATGTTAGGACTACAGTTGATGATGACATAACTCTTAATGATCCAACAATCTGCTGACCTCTTTAAATAACACTTAATCTTCAGCCAATTGACGTTCTATGTCCTCATCACACTCTAACATCCCACTAACAATACCTGCAAACACCTCACCACGAGTATTGACTGTAAAATGTCAGACAGTGTATACTAATTCCACTGGACATATTTACATAGGATGAAAAAGCTGCTTATCCCCTCCACACAAAGGCTGAACCAGGAAATGCTGGACAGACCTCCAACAATGGTCTACATTTGACACTGACACCATACAGAATACACCAATTTCCCAATGTTGATGGAACCAACAAAAGTAATCCTCTTGAATTGTGTGCCGTGTGGGACTGGTCTATGCTTACAGACATAGCTTCTATAGGGCTTTCACTGGGTGTGTGTTCTGGTCATACCAACTCTGGATGGGTCGCTGGACCTGGTTCAGCTATGCATGGACTTGACCAGTATCATGTATCTACTGGTCAGAAATCTGGCTTGTTCCGGGAGGTAAAAGGGATGCTTAATTGCAACCACCCTGTGTACTATTCTTGACATCATTATGTTGGTTCTTCAGGGTTAAAGGGGGCACAGGTGGCCCAGTCGTCTAAGGCGCCGCGATTCGCTGTGCAGAGTTGCGTCCCTTGGGCACGCCAGAAACCTATGATTGTGGGTTTAAATCCCGGTTCGCCCCGATTATGTTTCTAGGTTTGTCAGCACTATACCCGTGCTCGTGGGTTTCACCAAAGTGGTAAACGTCTAAGACCTGCATCACTTCGGGCTTTCCTCCCACATTAAGCTGACACGCCGTGATATAACTGGAATACTGTTAAAAGCGGCGTTAAACATCACTCACTCACTCACTCACTCACTCACTCACTCACTCATGCTGTGATTTAACCCATCTCATGCATTCACTCATTCATATTACAATATCAGCTGACAACAGCCAAGGTGACAGTAAATATTTTCAATATCACCTTGATTGTGGTTCGAGGTTTGTCAGCACCATACCCATGTTTGTATGTTTCACCAAAGTGCAGAAATGTCTAAGTCATGAATCACTTAAGACTTTCAACCTATGAAGTTCTGGGTTGGAATAGGCTTCAGCAACCCATGCTTGTCGAAAGAGGTGACGAATGGGATTGGGTGGTCAGGACTTGATTGATGCATATCATCGTATCCCCATTGTGTAGATTGATGCTCATGATATCAGTCACTGGATTGTCTTGTCCAGACTTGATTATTTGCAGACCGCTGTATTATTGCTGAGTGCGTCATTAAACTTTTAACAACAAACAAATAATACTTAGGCGTTCGACCCACATCAAGCTGGCACTCTGTGCTACAACTGGAATACTGTCCAAAGTGGAATAAATCCAAACTCACTCACTCACTCAACGATATGCTGACTTACGACATTCAAATTGCATTGACTATTGTATCTCCATTCTAGTATTATCAGCTTGCAATATTCAAGATGTTGTGAGTATTTTGTGTACATTAGATATGCATTTGATGAAAATGTTTTATTGCATCCTGAGCATCTCGTTGCTGTGATGATGCAGTGACATTGCTATGCTGTTGCTGTGACATTGTGTGCTGTTGCTGTGACATTGTGTGCTGTTGCTGTGACATTGTGTGCTGTTGCTGTGACTTTGCCGTGCTGTTGCTGTTGCAGCGTGCTGCTGGAGCTGCAGGGAGACACCCGGGAGTGTGTGGAGGTGTTTGAGACAGTGTTGTCATCTTGCTACAAGGCAGAGGACCTCAAAACTCTCTGGATCAAGTATGTGTATTTCTTTTCCATATTGTGTGCCAATTTTTTCGTTCATTTGAGAAATGTTATCGCTTGTATCGCTTAATTAGATGTATATCTGTATTGATGAATTTGCCACAATAAGTTTTAAAATTGCTGATGGGATGTATATTCACTGCCATTGATAACATTTTGGTGATGATAATAGTCTAACCATATGGATAATATTTTTTATTAGAATATTATTTTCATTAATGTTCACCCATGCATACTTAGCATTACTATTGAGATTGGGAATACTTACATGATATCAAATACAATTTGGTGTTTGGGGAAAAAACATCCTCAAGCAATCTTGATTCTTTTCACAAGATTGTGCAAATTGAACAGAGTGTGTTACTTCCATAAGAGTTGGACCAGGGCAAGCATGTGTGGTGGAGATGGCAGGTGCTTGTGGTGGTTGCAGCTATTCAGGACACATGGCACTGTGTCCAACTTGTCTTTCTTCCACCACCCACTCACTCCCCTAGTGTTGTCACTACCTCTCACACTCGCCTTGTTACGCCTGATCCCAAATATAACACAAGGCTTAATAACCCTTTTACTGCTGTCAGGGCCTTTGTCACTTGATAACTGCCTCTGTGTCCCTGGCCTTCTCATACTAAAAGATGTGAAAATAAAGTACTTGTTGTTACCCTGTTTGGTGTATGGAGGACACTGATATGTTTAATTGCCATGTAACATCAAGAATATGACAATTTTTGTGTTTGGAGACGTTTTCAGTAGAATTAATTTATGATGGGTGATTATAAGCTGAGCTATCAAGATCTATATGTGGCAAAAGTTGTGGAATGTGTGACATAAGGAGTGAATATTAATGTAAATTGTGATCACTGTTGACTCTGACAACTGCCTGTCATCATATTGGTTGCTGTGAATGATGGTCCTGATGGAAGCCCTTGGGATAAGGGCCCCGTCCCACAAAGTGATGTTAGCTCTAAGATCACTTCGTGGAACAGAGCCCAGGAGCCTCTCCTCTTGCAGAATTGCAAAGAGTTCTAGTTCAAGTTCATCCCACAGGTGTTTAATGGCGTTGAGGTCATTGCTGTCTGGGTGAGCGTTATCCTGTTGGAAAGAAGCTAATGACAACTATATAGACAATGGGTCCACTTTAAGATGGGTATAAGTCTGGCCTATAGTTGTAGGTTTTGCCAGCCCTCATCATCACTGAGCCACTATTGGTCTTTCTGTGCAATGTGCTTGTAGCTCATCCGCATGTCTCCAAATGTAACCATCTGTGAATATGCGAGGTAGAATAGGTCTTCAGCATCCCATGCTTACCGTTAAAGGCGACTATGCTTGTCGTAGGTTGCGACTAACGGGATCGGGTTGTCAGGCTCGCTGACTTGGTTGATGCATGTCATCGATCCCAATTGCGTGGATCGATGCTCGTGATATTAATCACTGGATTGTCTGGTCCAGACTTGATTATTTACAGACCGCTGTCATATAGCTGGAATATTGCTGAGTGCGGCGTTAAACAACAAACAAAAAAAACAAAAAAACGCAACTGCTTGAACTATATACCAGTGAACCAATAAGCATGTAGGTACATCACCTCATCCTTTCTGTATGGGTTTGAACTCCACTCGTGTTTATCTGGGATGATGTCGGTCTCATTGTACCCATTTTATGCTCTAAACATTTAAAATTAATTTCACTTGCTGCTTAACACTTGTGATGTTCTACACATATGTGCAGCTGTTTCAAGAAGAACAAATATCAACATCTGGTATGAAAATTATATGTTTTACCCAATAATACAGTAGTAGAAAAGCAGTTTGTCTTTTTACATAGTTAAAACATTGTAGTTTTCATTGTCATCAAAATTACTATATATTTTCAGTTATTGATAAATTTCATACAAGCTTCTCTCACAAGTGTAATAAAGGCATTCCACTTGTAAGTAAAATGAACAGGATATATACTTATGTTCAAAGCAGTATGCATTGGTTTCTTAAATTGAAATTTTTGCAGTTCCTTGGGATATGGAGAGGACTGTTCATTCGAATTCATCCTCCTAGATTTGTATCTACCCAGAAAGGGTTAACCAAGATGCAGGCACACAATACCCCAGTCTTTATTTATGTAGAGCCTTCTGTCCCGATCCGTCTTAATATGTCAATTAAAGCTAGTGGTGAGGGGTGTACACTTATCATACAAATAATGCCTTTATCCTCGCACCTTCAATTTAAGGTCAGAGATGATTCTCCCATGAGGAGCTGACAATTGTACCCAGCATTAGTGATTCTTGATTCTAGTCAGCTCAGAGGTGTGAGGCCAAAGAATAATAAAAACCTCTTGTGAATGAAACTTTAGATGGGAGACTGATAAAAAACCTAGTAAATAAACACTTGGATCAATTTAAGTAATCCCCAAATCTTATCTAGCGCAAACAGAAAAGGATTAGCGCAACAACGGAAGGAGAGCAAGAGAGGGTGGCAGGAAACGTGCAAGGAATCACAAGAGCCTTGTCACCACTGATGGCTTGTGTCTGTGTCTTACAGACATGGTGGTGGTTGTGGGTTGTTCTGTCAGACATTGTGCTTACCTCGAGGTTGAGCACCTTGGGGCATGTACCATAACCTGATACTGACAATATCACACAGAATATTTTTCCTATAGAATGATGCAGTGTTTAGGAAGGGACATATTTCATTGTGTTAGTTAGGTAGTCTCTCTTACAGACCCCTGTGTATATATTTCCTGTTCTCTTCCCCTTGAGACTTAAGATTCCTTAATAAATGAGTGTCTGACTTAATCACTGTGCTGATTTCAGACAATTATCGGTTGGTAATGATATGTGACCTAGCTGATCTGATGATGTCATGGATCATTGCTCCTGCTATCAACCACTGGTTGTCTGGCCCAGCCTCAATTATTTATCTTCTGACGGGTTAAGCTGGAATATCGCGAACATGTGTTAAACAATAGGAACTCACTCACTCAGAAAATATAGATCTGAAAATAGCATCAGAGGCAAGATATTTTTGATGTGGAATATTTTTCAAAACTGTTGTAAAATGAACTTCTCCTTTTCCAGGCTTGTTATTGTAGGTCATTGAAGACAGGACTCGTGTAGTAGGATTTGTGTCATAGAATAGAATCATGAAAGCAACCTTTTTTTCCAGCTTTACCATGTGTTACCTTTATTCCTGATGAGGGTGTTTGTTTGTGGATTTAGTTACCTGGAATACCATCACCGGCAACTAGAGGGTGCAGTGAGCAGTGATGTGCGCCTGCGTGAGGTATTTGACTTGATGGTACGGAGTTTGTCAACTGTTCCCACCAAGTTCCCCGTCCCCTTCTCAGATGATGGTGCTACCTGGAGGGACTATCGTCAGGTCAACAAGATGATCCACACGTACCTCACCATGATGTCCAGAGAGGAAAGACTGGCTGCTCTGGAGAAGTTTGTCGAAATAATGCCTTCAAATGTTGACCTCGTCATTAGGTGAGTCTGATGGCCACAAATCATTGTCTTTGATCTAATTTGTAAGAGTGATCTCTATGCAAGTATATATGTTTTTTCATTTTCATTGCAAAATGATGAGAAATTCATATCGCCTTGGAATTATTTTGATATGAAAGTGATAGTTGAATAACTTGAGCCAGTACGACATTCTTAGTTGACAAGTGTTCAGGTGAACAAAGTTTGCATTTTGCTGTGATAGATGACAACATGGATGACCAGCTGTATTGTACTTGAGTTTCTCCATGAATGTGGGGCGGTCGGGTAGCCTAGTGGTTAAAGCGTTTGCTCGTCACGCCGAAGATCCGGGTTCGATTCCTGACATGGGTACAATGTGTGAAGCCTATTTCTGGTGTCCCCCGCCGTGATATTGCTGGAATATTGCTAAAAACGGCTTAAAACCATACTCACTCACTCGCTCTCCATGAATGTTTGTTTTTTAATGCCACACTCAGCAACATTCAGACGGCGGTCTGTAAATAATTGAATCTGGATCAGACAATCCAATGGTTGACATCGAGAGCATCAATCTACACAATTGGGATATGATTACATGCATCAACCAAGTCAGCAAGCCTGACCAACTGATCCTGTTTGTTTCCTCTTACAACAAGCATGGTCGCTTTTTACGGCAAGAATGGGTTGCTGAAGACCTATTCTATCCCAGATCATCACATGGTTTTCCATGAATGAACCATACCATTACATTGATGAGAATAGATGGTCGCAAGACTGTAGCACAAGACTGTAGCACATGTTGCTTGAGAACTATTGCTGTTTGTGCAATGTAAAATTTGTCAGTTAAAAATAGTGACGACATTATACAGTAGAATCTATTCACAGATGATGGATGAACATAGTATGTACAAACCTGTGTGAGTACGGTATATGTTTCCTGCCCTTGAGATTATTTTGATTTAACCTTAACCAGGGACTATATGTTACTCTGCTAGAAAGGTTACATGGATCTTCTAGGCTTAAGTTGGATGTGTACTGGGATTGTCTTCATATTGAGAAGTACTGAGTGTGACTGACTGTTGTAGGAGTGTGGAGGAGGCAGTGCTTGGGAAGGAGTACCAGCGTGCCCGCAGTCTCTACAACACACTGCTGTGGGAAGGAGTGGCCAGTGTCCATCTGTGGAAGATGTGAGTTGCAGCAGGGATTCCGCACACAGTGTGCTTCGTATTATACAGTAGCCCCATACATTCTTGTCATAGCTCTGTGTGTGTATTATAAAGTATTGGTTCCGAGATTAAGATACTGTTTCCCTTTCCTCAAAAAACCAACCCCTTAAGTTTAACACTCATGAATAGAAATTCTGTTTTTCACTTTTGAAATCTCACCTAAATATTCATTTTTTAATTTTACTGATATTGTTAAACCTGATATATTGATGCTAGTCATTTCAGTCCCGTTCTACAGGTTCCACTCAGCCAGACAGATAATGTTAGTATGTGGTACCTGGATTTGGTGAAGGGTTTAGACTAGTTGTTTGTCAAGTGGATCCACTCAGCAGTTATTGTCACATTGATAGTGATCTGTATGCATACAGGATCTCACTGTCTGCGAATGTTCAGTCATGGTGATGTTTTGCGCTGTTCCAGGGTACTTGGTCTTGCTCAGAGGCAGGGATCTGTGAAAGAGGTTAGCCTGAAATATCACTAATATGTCAAACTTTTTACTGTCAATTCAACCAAGCAAGGACACAAAACATATGTCACATCCCCATCATCCTTTCACTGGTCTTGACCAGTGTCCAAAATAACTGCCTGCCCGCCTGCCCGTGGCTAGTAACTTTTCTGTCAGGCTGATTGACATTTTTCTCCACCCGCCGGACTGTCCGGCAGATAATTTTAAGACTACTAAGAGATTCAGTTTTATCATAACTCCTTGCAGATTCACAAGTAATTGTTTGCATTATTTCAACTGAATGAAGGTGCGATTTGTCTCTTAGTTCTTTTTCTCTTTTTTCATTATTTATGTCTGAATGCCGGCAGGTAACTTTGAAGAAGGGCAGGCAACACTTATGTGGGTTATCTGCCTGACTGTCTTGTTGGGTTTTAAAATTATTTCAAACACTGGTCATGACTACTTGTGGGTCATTGTGCCTCAATGAAATTGCTGATATTTTCTGTTGATTATTTACAAGGATATGTTTGCCAGAATATTGCTGACTTCGAAGTTAAACACACTCAAATTTCACTCACTGTCTATGATTTGAGTGCTCTTTATTTTTTTTTGTGTATCCAGACTTGACATTTGTTTGGTTTCAGATGGAGAAGCTCTACGTGAAGGCTGTGCGAGCTCTGCCTATGGCAGTGACTATGTGGAAAGATGTAATGTATTCCCTACCACTACTTGGGTGTTTTAGATATAGCTTGTCTTGTGTCATGTAACATATCTTGTCTGTCAAATTGTTGGTAAGTAGAGAAACAGCTGTCATCCTGTCGGAGTCAGTGACTAACGCTTTTCCATCCCCTATAGAAGAATGTCAAGTATCATTTTGATTGCAAGCACAATTACTTATGAAAACAATCTGCTAATTTTGATGTGAAAGTTGTTACAATTGACTTGAAATTGTTTTAGCTGCTATAAGAAGCATTAACAGTCACAGTTGAAAAGGTTTATCTTGAACACACTGTCTCTGACAGTTATGACGTATTATGTAAACACAACGCTTGAAGCATGGCAGAAATTGACCAAGATCACATTTAGATAAATGAATTTATTTGGCTGGGCCTTCTAATGCTAAAGCTCATGCTGTCAACCACTGGTTTGCTTGACCTATATTTGGTTATATACTAGTTACAATGATGTAATGATGTCCATGGGATGTTGTTGACAATGGTATCATACTATCATGTAATGTAAAACCAAAAGTATCATGATTTGTGAGGAGCAGGGGTTGAATGTATTCTGTTGTCCATATTGTATTGTCTAATGGTTCGTTATTTTTTGTTATTTTGAGTTAAAGAATACATTGTATAGAGAGTTGATCCTGTTTTCTCACAGTTCCTGCTGTTCGAGGTGACGGAAGGAAGTCAGGCGACGGTTCAACAGATTCTAGCTCACTGCACCAGCATTGGGCTGAACATCGCTGGATTTGTGGCAACAATATCACCTTCTCAGTGAGAGCTACAAATAGCTGGCCATGTTGGAACTACGGGACCTTTCACCCCTTGAACCTGGAGGTCTGTGTATTGACCTTGGGCCAGTATCATGACCTTCAAACAAGGTCAAACCCATAGCACTCATGAGTTCGTCATTTGTACTTCTCTCTTATGGAGACAGTATCGCAGTGAGTATTTTGATGCCTTGACATGGGAGAAGTACTATAGTCAGTTGAAACAATTGTTCTTATATCATTAAAAGATAATTGGTATTCATTGGTTCCATGAAACTGAAGTGTTGCCAGAAATGAATAAGAGTAACTTTAACAATCAGTTTGTGTCTAAAGTTGACCAGATTTGATCCATATGTGTAAGCTTGTTCTTCCATGGTCTTGGCTTGTGTGGTTTGTTGATGATGGTCTTGACCGTCCAGACGATGCTGACTGATGGGAAGCAGCTCTTTCTTACAATGTGATACATACCTGCTTACAGAGGGAGGAGGACAGGTTGGATGTCTGTCTGACCGACCTGCAAAACCTCTTTCATTTGAATAGGCCACAACCAGTTGATTTCGTTCCTCTCTGAATTACTTTTTGAAAGTGAGAATTTGGAAAATCGTGTTTTTTGTGGCAGATACAAAACATGTGTCAACCAGAATGACATGAACCAAAGCAACACCATTGTACTTTTTAAAATACAAAGTCTGCCATCCATCCCCCTCCCCTAATATGTTCTGGTCAGTTGAAGTGATATGATGTTACTATGCTTCTTTGTTGAGAACAATAAGATCTGAAGTCATCCATTGTAAACAATGTCTGACGTTGATGACATTACATCATCGGAACTATGGGTTGACTTTAGCTTTCTCTTCTCATTCGTTTATTTTTTTTAAAATGACAATGAGAAAAATATAGAATAACCTACTGAAACCTTGGAACTATGGAATTTCTGACCCTGATGACTGAATCGTAAAGTTCCTAACTGACCGCTTGGACTTACAGCATTCACACAATTGGGGTAGATATTTCTTGATTCATCATAGTTCAGTTATTCTCTGAATAGTAACCTCTTCATAACCACAAACTATATGGATGGGAAGATTCTGATGAACAAGTAATTAATTAGTTGTGGCCATTTATAATCATCATTCTTTCTCAGATTGAAAGACAAGTTGTTGCCTTGCTTGCTTGAAATGGCTCATTTGGGGACTATGATTCAGTCGCATTCCTGTGATAGTGACTTTGTTTTGATACAGTTGGTATTTTGTGATCACATGAGAAAGTGTTGTTTCTACATATATGAGATGTTTTACAATCTCTGTCCAATGTTGTTACTGATCCTGTTGTTGTGTCCTGATGTTGTTTCCTATCGTTGTTCATGCATTAACAACCTCTGTAAATTGAGCTTCAGTTAGAACAGGTCCTCACTCTATACCCCCAGTGATGATGTTGGATCTTATAGATCTCAAAAACTTGAATTGGAAGGAAAAAGAGAGAATCCTGTCTTCAGAGATGCACATGGAAACTGGCAATCATACAAAGGTGCTTTGAAAAATTGAGAAATCCAGAATTGGCAGATGAATGTTATGACAACATACAGCTTGTTGTCAAGGAAGCAAAGAGGATGAGGATGAGGATGTTCCAGTATGTCATTGAGCTGAAAGTTTGGATGCAGTATCTGAACTTTTGTTTAGTGAGTTCTACAAATGCCAGTGTGGAAAGCCCAGTGAATGTTGAGGGATGATGATGGTTGCTGCTTTTACGAAAGATTCCTGCAACTGTTGCCAAACACCATAGGTTCCGCAAGACCGGACTCGAGTGTTTTGTGTTTTTTGCACTAAGAACACAATGCCTGGTTTTCTTTTGATAATTTTGTGACGTTTACGGTTTTGGAGTTGTAAGATAATGTATTTAAATATGTTAAAAATTTCAGCATTGAAATAATATTTACTTTTTAGATCGTCAAAAACGTCTTGTAGGTATTGTGTTCATAGTTAAGTTTCACTGCTTTGACTTGCTTAAAGGTACATTTACTAATCAACTTGACATTCAAAATTGAAGTTAATGGCTTTGACTGTGTGGAATTTCCCAAGATCAAATTTTTTTTTTTAATGAACAAATTCATGATTAATGGAAAGATAAGATTATTGACTTTTCAGATGTTTGAAGTTTCAAATTTTCCAAAAGTAATTGATAAAGATTGGTATTGTCAGGTTAAAACTTGTTCATGCGCAGGTCTTAAAAACCAGTAAGTAAGTTTCATCTTATGGTGTGCCTTCAATGCATTGTTCTGCAAGTATGCTTGTGTCAATGACGTGTGAGTAGTGTCTGGCTCAATCCCTGCTCAACTGCTAATGATACTTCATGGAACTTTATTATTCATGTGGCATACAAGGTGTAGTTTTTAGTACTTATTGCCATATATTTGGAAGTAGTATATGAAATATAATGTTTAATGATGACCAAAACCCAACATATTTTTCCTGGGAGGGATACATACAACTACAGGAAGATCACAGCCAGAAAATGAAAATTTGAAAATTGAAATTACTTCTTTGTTAAATATGATGGAAATTGTAACAAATTTCCAAAAAATATAGTTCGCTGAATGTTTTGTTTATGGTAAGAAGATTTGACTGTTTTGTAATATGTACATTGTTTGTAATTTTGATCCCAAATAAGTTAATTATTTATTGCTACCTACATATTACCCGGATGGTTGCAGCAATGGATTGAGCCATCACTGCACAGTTTGGTCCAATGTTTTGCACTAAGTCATCCTTTCTATAAAGTGAAGTAAGTTATGCACCAATATTCCTATCTATACATCAAAATTTACATGGACCACCTATCTGTATGTTTCTTTCTCTTGTATTTGAATAAAATATTAAAGAAAAAATGAATTTGTGCTCTTTGAGAGATGTGTTTCCTTGGGGAATGTTTTCTTGATTTCATGCTCTGACAGAGGGCCTCGATTGAAGGCAGTTGTCATTTTTGTTTGAATATTTACATTCCAGTTGAAATTCGATGGTGTAGAATAGAGTACAGTGTCACATGTCTGTTGAAGACCCTGGTGATGGGGCTTGGGTGGTTAATATACCTGACCTGAATGATGCTGAGTTGTGGGACCTGGGCCCACTTGCACAAAGCGATCTTAGCGCTAAGATGATCATAACTCCCATACTTTAACAGGCTTACAATAGTCCTAGTGCTTAGATCACCTTGTGCAAGTGGGCCCAGGTCCCACAACATAGATTGGCATAGATTGTTGTTCATGCTATCGACCACTGGTTTAGACTGATGTATGGCCACCAGGATATTCTTGAAATGGCCAACAGCAGTGTAAGTCAATGTTCGCTCCGTCAAATGAATATTGAAACACATTATGAAGGTAAATTGGATGATATTGTTTCCTACTGAATCAAAGATCAAGTGATACCATGTGAAGCTGCTGTTGATGTGGGTGACAGGTTGTCAGTCCATGTTCCTTCACCACAAAGCACTGACATCATGGTAAGTTCTATACTTTACCACAGTGATGGTCAAAACATTCACTCTCCCTGTATAGACCATGGATTCCCAACATTATGGGTGCATACCCAAGATGGGTTGAAATAGGTATTCAGCAACCCATGCTTTGCGTGAGTCGACTAGTGACTAACGGGATCGGATTGTCAGGCTTGCTGACTTGTTTGATGCATGTTATTGTAACCCAATTGGGTAGATCGATGCACATGATGTCAATCACTGGATTGTCTGGTTCAGACTCGATTATTCACAGACTGCCGTCATATAGGGGCTTTAAACAAACACAAAACCAGGACTGTAAGCGTGGTACAATGAGGAGATGGGGCGGTCGGGTAGCCTAGTGGTTAAAGCGTTCGCTCATCACGCCGAAGACCCGGGTTCGATTCCCGACATGGGTACAATGTGTGAAGCCCATTTCTGGTGTCCCCACGCCGTGATATTGCTGGAATATTGCTAAAAGTGGCGTAAAACCATACTCACTCACTCACTCACAATGAGGAGATACAATAGGGCACATGAATGAGCAGGTGTTCTTTTACACCACCATGTGAATTGCTGCTCTTGCAGTCAGAGGTTTGCAATCTCCAGACTCCGCATGTTTAGAGGATCCATAACTCATGGTTGACAAGGAATTTCTGCAACCATTTCCACGAAAAAGGTGCCAAACGTCTATGACTATCACTTCGAGCTTTGCCCTCATGTTAAGCTGTCCTATCCTGATATGGCTTAAATATTGTTCCACTCCGCGATGAACAACACTCGGATAAACCTAACTTGGTAAGAAAATTTATATTGGATACGAAAAACTATTTGAAAGTAAATGTGCAGCAAGCGGTGCTCGCTCAACCTTACCACAGGTGTGTATTCCATGCTTGAATCTGGCTGATGAAGTACTGCTTTTGGGGCGCAGGGATCATGAAAGTGATCTTACCGCTAATATTGTTCCTCACAAGTTTTGTCATCCAATGATAGTGGATTCGATGTTTCTCGGTTTGACAACACCATACCCGTGCTCATGTGTTTCACCTGCGTCACTTCGGGCTTTCCTCCAATATTATAACTGGAATACTGTTCACAGCGGCGTTAAAATCAACTCACTCACTCACTCACGCACGCACACACGCACGCACGCACGAACGCACGCGTAAAGACAACAGAAATAGGACCAGCCTGTAAAATCTTCACTATCCCAGGACTATAGCCTTGACTTCGGACTCCTGATCCCGTGTGGATGACGAATTCGATACTGTTTTCTTGAGTATTTTTTTTTATTGAGAAATGTTTCTTTGATAGTTAAGAAAAACAACAATTTTCAAGGCGCCGGCGAAACTATGTTTTGGAATGCAAAATTATATTATTAAGTTTACTTTATGATTGGGTTGAACTAAGGTGATAATAAGATCGGAGGAAGATAGCCGAGAAAAGCAATTACAGAGGAAGACACGCGGGGACAGTTGCGTGTGGAGCGTGATGATTTATACCCGGACGCACTCATTAAACGGTTTGAAAAGTTATAAATTATCACACAAAAAGATTAGAGGTCTTTAAATTCAAATACATTGGCAATAGTTCCTGACGGGACTAAACAACACAAAATGTTCAAGTTCAGCGGCTTGTATTCTCAAAAATATGGTTGCAGTGGTGAATGTATCCTCACTGTACCTCCTGTAGGGGTGAGGTGGAGTCATACTTATTCTATTATGGCATTAACAGGGAAGAATTTTTGGCAGTCTGGTTAGTATATCTTCTTTTAGCACCATACCCATTCCCCGTGGGTTTCACAAAGGTGTCTGGTGTCGCCCGTCGTGATATTGCTGAAATATTGCTAAAAAAACCCGGCGTAAAACCATACTCACTCTCTCTGATAGGGGTTATGGGTGGCCCAGTCGTCTAAGACGCCGCGATTCGCACGCGAGAAACCTATGATTGTTGGTTCGAATCCCGGTTCGCCCCGATTATGTTTCTATGTTTGTCAGCACCATACCCGTGCTCGTGGGTTTCACCGAAGTGGTAAACTTCTGAGACCTGCATCACTTCGGGCTTTCCTCCCACATTAAGCTGACACGCCGCGATATAACTGGAATATTGTTAAAAGCGGCGTTAAACCAACTCACTCACTCACTCACTAAAAGCAGCGTTAAACCCAACTCAGTCAGTCACTCACTAAAGTGATACGCGTCTCAGACCTGCAGCACTACGGACTTTCCTCCCACATGAATCTGACACGCCGTGATATGACTGGAATATGGTTAAAAAGACGTTAAACTAGAATTCCTCACTCAATATATCTTCTTAATAACATGAAAAAATCCACGTACGAGTCATCTGATTTAGGTTACAATTCCTGTCACCGACTTCACTCAATAACCACATATCCACTCTTGTTCCCTCCCCATACAAGAGCTGCCCTTATTGCAATAAATTTCAAGTCCGAATAAATAATCCTCAAACTGCACATGTTGAGGTCAACGTGTAGATTTAAGTACGATATGCAAAGAATTCCTTCAATTATACAACCTCTTAACTCGTGAAGAATTCTCTCAATTACACAAGTGTGGCCATTCTGGCACCTTGATTGATCATTGTGCTCTCTTCCCTGAGGGTATATTTTGAAAGTAGCAACAGCATTGTCGGTTATGTTTAATTGTTTTGGGAAATGGTTCAGCCCAAAACGGATCATCTCTGAAACGGAGACACTTCTGATGTCATTAATCAGCAACGCACGCAACCGCAACCAACCCATGGTGCCAGTTGGTAGACACCGTGGCGACTGAAACCGAATAGAACTTCCCTAGCACCGTGAATATCGAGTAATTAATTCAGGTAATAACAGAGCAAAACCACTAACCAAAGTCTCGAATATCAAAGCGGATAATAAAACACTTAGATCATCCCCATCGCCCATTCTATACATAACACCATCTTTGAAAATAACTATACCGCGGGATGAGCACTTTTGAAACCTCTTCATGGACGGGATTGGCTTTGTTCAGTTATGAGGTTCTTATCTACCCTAATTTCACGTTGACTGGAGTGATAAAATCATCAATATCTCCTCCACCATCATCCGTGATTGGAATAAGTATGAACGTCTTAAACATTTCACAGAATGCGTTTATAACGGGTAAGCTTAACATTAGCCTATTTTTTTGTCACACGAGTGATTATATTTGTGTTTCATGAATAACGATCAAAGGTTTTTTAGTTTATGTCGTACTTAAATGAAGGAAAACAGATTAAATGTAGTAGAAACACTTGACAGCAGATGCACTTGTAGTAAATTATGGCAATGGGATATCTTTACCTAGAACTATAAAAATGCAGTATTTTTGAGGAGCTCTTGATGAAAAAAACTGTTTCTGACGCGCCGGGCTTGTATCCAAGAAGAACAGGTGACACTGATATTACACCATCCTTTGACAAAAACTAAATTGTCAGAGGTACGAGGTGAAAAAAACAACACTTCTCTGACATGAACCGGTTGTAAACAAAATATACTTTTGACATTAATATTGCTCCCGTATTTACGGCGGTGGCGGTGATCAAGGCCTCAAAGCGTGGGAGGTTTATTTGAAACCGTCAGCGTCTCCAAGGTGTGTTAGTGAGTATAACCTACATGCAGGGACCCTTGTGTAGCCTGGTGGTTAAAGCGTCACGCCGAAGACCCGGTTTTGAATCCACTGAAGTGTTTGTTTGTTTGTTTGTTGTTTAACGCCGCACTCAGCAATATTCCAGCTATATGACGGCGGTCTGTAAATAATCGAGTCTGGACCAGACAATCCAGTGATTGACATCATGAGCATCGATCCACGCAATTGAGATACGATGACATTAATCAACCCTTTTACGGGTTGCTGAAGACCTATTCTACCCCGGATCTTCACGGGTCGGTAGAAGTGGCAGACCCTTCGCTCAAGGGTCTGCTGCCCTTTTTCAGTATCAGTCGAGAAGTTGTAATTAGTGTCCTTAAACTAAGAAACTTTCTCTGCGTTATTAGGAATTTAGTTTACTGATGGGTTGTGAAATGGCGACTTGAATCAAGGATGGGACCGCCTATTTGTGGGAACACCTTCACCCGTTAACATTATTCGACTGAAGACAGCGGCGCACGTATTTCCTCTGTGGGTAAACAGAAGGACGAACCAGTAAACGGTGTCCAATACACTACCGCCGTGTTGTCTTGCAATACCTATGACGACTGTATTTACTACACAGGGCTGAAATAACCTGTCTAATAACAGACACATGTACTTTCTGTTGGTTATTACCAGATATAGGATAGGTACGCTATAAGTCGCAAAGATCAACATCCTTAAATAGGCTGTACATAATGTTGATATCGCCTATAAGAAATAAACGACTCATGGTCGTTGTTTATCGTACAATAAAACACTGCAGGGAGAATAAACCACTCGAAACAACGACCACGAGTCGTCTATTTCTTAAATATGTCCATCGCCATATTTACATTTTTGTAACGCAAATCCTCCGGATTATTTGTCACGGCTGTAAGTGTTTTGCTCCGAACGATCCAACACTAAATTTTGAAACGGTAATAAAATAAAAAGACAATTATTGTGTTTCTTTAATGATTCGGAACCGCTTCTTGTCTCATTGACACGGCTCCGCACAAGAGGAATACACTTAGCGTGGCCTGTTAAATATAAGTTTACCAAATCTATTGTTTGGAGGTCCATGTACTTTGTCTTTTCTTCTTACTAGGTAAACTCCTTTACCGAGTGTGATCCTGCCATACAAATGGTAAAATCCCTACTGTTCTCTTACCTATATGGCGGCGTCGCCCTCTCCGCAAACAGCACCCACCCTCCCCAGTACCTCCGACCCCGGGGCCGTGCATGCAACAATACAGGAAGCATCCCCCGTGTTGGAGACAGAACAACATATTTAGCGATCAATTAAAGAGATGCAGCTTACATTGTATCACCCTACCTGCAGCATTCCGTGTCTCCGGCCCATACACTTGGAGGGTGTATCAGTTCGCTTTGTTGGAAGCGTGTTAAGTCCCTGCTAGACTTTTAATGGACAAGCACTGCTTGCATCTAAATATATAAATATCACATGCGTTGCCCCCCTTTATTGTATTGTCAGCTTTTCGTATGTACGTGAATATTGTTTCACATTTTCAGCCAGACCCCGTGTGTTATACGGGGTAATGCGTGTCTTGTGAATGGCTGCCATGGCTTGGGATGGACTGTCGTGTTAACGGCTTTGCTTCGTTATGTCGAACTGTTACTAAATACACGCAGACGGCTTTCAGCTCTCGGGGGATCAAGAGGGCGGGGGGTACAGGTGTGAGCGTTCTCCCCCTCCCACTACCTCGTCCCGGCCCCTTCTGTTGTCGCCATTGTCGATCTTCAGTGGAAGCCACCTCATGGTCATCCACTGCTGGTACCTGTGAGGATAAGAACAGGTTCCCAACTGTTGGCCGCAAGAGGCGACTTAACCGATCGGTTGTTCAGGTTCGGCTGATTGCATGTATTTTTACCCACCGGTGTGGTCTTTTTTGCTCATAATATGAATCACTGGATTGTCTGATCCAGACTAGAAAATGTACATACCTCAATTAGCTGGAATAATGTTGACTGAAGCGTTAAATAAAAAAATACCCCCCCCCCAAAAAAAAAAAAAAAAATATATATAAATTTAAAAAAGAATAAAAAATATAAAAAATAAAATAAAAATAATAAAAAAAATAATAAATAAAATAAAATAAAATAAAATAAAATAAAATAAAATAAATAAATAAATAAATAAATAAATAAATAAATAAATAAATAAATAAACATTACGTAAATAAATATAGAAATAAAAAAAAATAAAACATTATTCCACATTATACATACAAAGTATGTTTTCACAAAGTCAGATCCGCAAAGAGACCTTAATGTAACATGAAGTTAGGAGAGAAATCTCTGTCAGGAGTCGGCGAGTTGAGTTTAATGCAAGTTTAAATTGTATTTCAGTTATATCTGCGTCTCGGCTGATATGTGAGGAAAGGTCAAGAGGCGGGTGTTGGATATCTATCACTTTATATATATTACTCATTTACGCAATTTACAGTTTAAGGAATTATTTTTTTAAAACGAAAACGAGCCATGATAGTAATAATGACACGATAAGGCGTGGCAGGCGATACCCCTTGTCCACACCCTTGTTTAAACATTAGCTTTTAACAAGCACGCCAACAGTGCGGTGTTGAGGTTCTGAATTAGTCGAATCGGGTACATAAATCACACATGTCAGGCTAATTAAGTCTTCCCGGAAATCTTGCATGGATAACATAATATGTCACAGTACCCTGCATGTACAGGCTGAGGTCACCCTTCCAATGAATTATCTGCCCGAGAAACTCCATGACCTTTGGAAGATGTTCCGTGATTGGTATTCAAACTTCTCTGGTTGCCGTGTTCGTGAATGAAGACGTTGCCATCACCGATATAATATTCAAGGACAAGGATATGGCTACTTCAGTTTTCATTGGTCCGCGGAAACGTGGTGATCGTTCTTCGAGGGTCAGTGATCGCGCACCGGGCGCTACCGGAACTTGTTTTTGGAGGCACTGCACCAAGCTGCGCAGACGACAGGTAGGCTAGCTGGGTGGTTGTTTAAGAGGTTTTGCAGTTGACGAGCAGCTAGACGTGCATGTTGATCTGATCAAAGCCTGGATCTGACGTTCCGCAGATGTAACAAGTGCGGGTGAGAAACAGTCTCATGTCCGACACTTGACGAGGTGGAAACATTAATGAACCTGTGTTGAACCTTATCTCAGCCCTTCGCTATACAAGTCCCCATCACCTCAGAGGATCATTAACAATGCAATCTTCAGATCTTCTGCGTCACCATGGGAGATCGACGCAACAGTGGTCCAAAAACTCCACTCTCTAATGTTTGGTTGGTTAGTTTGTTGTTTAACGCCGCACTCAGAAATATTTGAGCTATATGACGGGCCAGAGTCGAGTCTGGGCCAGACAATCCAGTGATTGACATCATGTGCATCGATCTACGCCATTGGAATACGATGACATGCATCAACCAAGTCAGCGTGCCTGACCACCCGATCCTGTTAGTCGCCTCTTAAGACCCAATTCAAACCCAGATCTTCACGAGTCTCTCACAAGTGAATGAGTGAGTGAGTGAATGTATGTTAACATGCAGTCAACAGTATTCTACCTACATCTCAGCGACCAGTAAGTAGTTAAGTCAGGATCAGACAAACCAGTGACGGAAAGCATGAACAACGATTCATGCAATCGGAGTACGATGACACGCAATCAGCCACTCCCCGAGCGTGACCCCCGATCCCAATGTCAGTCTGCTCTTACGACCAGCATTACAGTGGCACTGGGGACCTATTCCTGGAATCCTCACCTAGCCAACAAGCACAACTATATATGCTCATCAACATTGGACCGAGTTTCGTACGCGATCACGTGACGAACACAAACTGGGGGCAGTTGGTAACATATCACTGTTATTCTTTCGCTTGTTTTGTTTTTTAATCACGTTGAATACTTTGTTTCAGAATAAACTGTCATCTAAAACGACCTTCATGGTAGAACACTGCCGTGTCTGGCGTTATATGGATTATTAACACTAACATTTAGTCTATGAAATCTTATATTACACAATACTCTTCTTGACTCTAAAAATAAAAAAAACCCATAATTTTCCCAATGCTGATTTCATAGACTAAACAGTTTCAAAGAGTGACATGACTGTGGAATAGAGCTAGCTAGAGCTGGCTAGACTTGCTTTTGTATACGTTTCTAGATTGATATTTTTGTTCTCATAAAATAAATATATTCCAGTCATGGTGCAGGACTAGGATTACTATGAATTCATGCAATTGGTTTTTAACGGACGCAGCACATGGCGTCCTATACGCATAGAAAATTGAGAATGGACACAAATTATTTACATAGCTGGAGTCCCGGAGGTCACAACCACGTATGGCTGCTTGAATCGGTAACACTATTAAAACTGTGGATTGCGTGTTACATGTAGCTGACATTTCCATTCTGTCTAACATTTACATCCCAGCTGTAATAGACTTGAGGCTGCCGAGCATGTGTAATGATATGTCATTACTAAAATGAAACATTCTTTCAAATCAAGTGTGCCAGCCCGGACCCCTCCTGCAAAAATAGACACACCCAGATACATCTCTGATGCAATATCATTACTCTCAGAGGCGTGATGTAGGTTGCGCGATACGTCGAGTGGACCCGTGTGGATCCGAGTGACCGTTTTCTGTGATGATCTTCCGGTAGACAGGCGCCCAAATTGACCATCTTCCCGAGGCAAGAGAGTTAACTGACTTTAAAAGTCCAGTTTCCACCATTGCCGAACTAGGCTGGAATTCCTGGGCTCGATCGTAGCGTCACCAGTGGTTATTGTGAGTTATGTCCCTTCTAAGCCTCTCCTATGGACCAATCTGATTCCATCACTTGCATTTGCTTCAAACAAAATGGTGGCGCCCAGTCAAGATGATCTGATCGATAATCAAGATCTATATTGTGATAAAACGGGTCCAACATCGCGAAGTGCATCAAATCACGCGAGCACCTTGATTAAAAACATGAAAATATTTGGAAAACATCTGTTGACAACGAGTTGGCGGTGCACATGCTTTGCAAATCCTGCAATCGAACGAAATCTGCACGGCAGTTTACGAACCGGATGTCGATTTCGTTGCGAGATTTTAATTGGACTATGCATAGATTCGTTATTCCAGCCAAAATGTAACTCCATAATACCATCCTAGTTCGGCAAGGGTGGAAACTGGACTTTTATAGTCAGTTTACTCACTTGCCTCGGGAAGATGAATTAGACTAAAATATATAAGGTATAAGGAAGGTAGCGCGATAAGCCGACTGGACCCGAGTGGATCCGAGTGGCCGTTTCAGTGATGATGTTTCGGTAGACAGGCGCCCAATTACACAAACTCTTAGTCTCTGAAAAAAATCTCATTTTTATAGAAACAAGCAACTACATTTAAATTGAAAAGACCCTTAATAAGATGGGAGATTTAGAACCTGTGGAAAATCTAGACTTGCTTCATTAGGGCTTGGCGAAAGGGGAAATAATTTTTTTCGGGGCCTGTGAGACAGACTAGCGCCCAGTCTGAGGCCATGGTTTGTGGTAAGGGATTTAATGTAGCGCCGAGAAGCGCACGTTTCAGGTCATCCGAGGCCAGGAGGCACAGAGAAGGAGCAAATCTGTTTACATTCTTCGACAGGGCTTCTGGATTTAGCCCATGCAGAAAGTGATCAACGTCTATTTACATTAGTGAAACAGCAAGCGAACATTTCCAACCGTCTTCACAGACGCGATGACTTAATATAAAGGATATAAGTAGACATGTTGAATAGTAAATCTGTGTATAAAACTACGTATCCGAGAATGTCTTGTGACTCATGAAGCATGAGATAACCCGGATATAATATATCTGAATGGTTATTTAGCTTTAAAGCGCAGTCTTTAGGTTAATCCTACAACACCAAATTCAGTCTCATATACTTTGTGTATTTTTACCGTATTTGTACAACAGAACGCACTCGGTTGCACATTCGTTTTCGGACAATATGATTTTATCTAAAATTTGAACTTGAGTTGTTTTTTGTTAAAACGTTAAAAGTTCCAAAGTCAGACTTTCGCGACTTGTTTCAATGGGATCTATTTGATATTGGAAAGCAAATATGACGTTGATGGCATACCTGTTCAAATATTGTATTATTAGAAAATGTAAATAATGTTTGAAGTTACCTAACACAAACAAACAAATAAATTGCAACAAAAACATCAGTTAGATTTAATGTTTCAGAGGTTTTGCTGCATTCGGTACACTTAAGGGACGGGGAAAAATATATCGCGGATTTAAAAATATATATTGTAAACATCTTGGAGCAATGCCCAAAGTGATACTGATCGTAGATGTTAAGCACTTTAATGAATAGATGTTAAGCACTTTAATGAATATCACGAGCATACTCGGTGCTAGCCTTGCTCCAAGGCTGTACTGACAGACAAGTCCATGGTTGTGTAGTAGTGTATCCTCCCAATAGGCAAGTCTAGATGAGTGGACAGTACAGTCTAAGGACGATGGTCTCTTATTGGGACAACTTGTTCTTATTTTTTTATATAATCTAGAAATTATGATTTAAACTATTAGGTATGGCCTTAGAAACGTGTGCAAGTCTAACTCGCTGTGAACAGCTGAACCTGAACAGCAAAGGGACGTAATATGCACACATACGTCTCCGAGACGCAAAGAAATACGAAGTCAGAGAGAATCTATTTCGAACATGAATACAATACGTTATTTTATCGTGCCACTGCCTTCCTATGTAAGTAGATGATTATGGAATCTTAGAGGGGACACCGTCGCGTTGTCGCTCTTCTAAAACCAAACATTTATGACAACATAAACCAAAGCTCGACAAGGCAATTTTGACGAATTGTCGCATTATCACTCTTTGGGGAAAAAAATATTATTAAAAGCGAGACTATACAAGGCGACAATGACAGTCAAAGTGTCTCGTTTTCGCAATGTCTCGCTTTGTTTAAATTTGATCAGTTTGCTTGGTTTGTAAGGGCAACAAGGCGACAATGTCCCTTTTCAGATACCATAGTTGATACAGGACATAATGCCAAATGGTAGCCTATCTGTGGCCCTCTTTAGAGCTACGATCCCCTTTGCTATAACGATCTAAGAAGATAGAAGAACCATCTCCATACTAGGTTTTTCGGACTCCCGGACCAAACAAGAGGACGCGAACGCCAGCTTGCAACCAATAAATACTCTACAGCGCAAAGACAGCGAATAACCAGTCCATGCCGAAGGATTTTTATTGCAGCGGGTATCTTAACTCCTCTCTGCAGTGAGCAGTGTATGGGGCCGAGAGCCCTCGGTGTGCAGTCAACGCAGACCCCATGATCTGGGACTTGCGTCAACGATTACGGGGATGTTTCGCCGCACCTTTTTTAGCACAAAAATGTCATGCCTCCTTCTTTCACAAAGTTATCATTGTTCTGCGACTGGTGTAACATGCATAGCATGTCATACACCTACGACAGATCTAAGAGAGTTTCGTGCAAAGGTTTCAGTCTTGTCATATCGAAAGTCATCGAGTTTACCCTTCTCCAAAGCTCATATATTTTGTTCTGTCAATCAGTTTCCAAGTTTGTTTAATGTCTCCATACACTGGTCATGATTGTTTCCTTGAGATTCTGTGATTGTCGGGCGGGGTGTTGCGTTCGAGTATTATTCCTTTTTGTCCTTACGTGTCTGGAAAATGTAATTGGGTTTCAGATAAAGCTTGCATAAAACCAAGAAAACATTATGAAAAATCAAGCGTTTCACACGGCCCAGGTAACCCGCGCCAGAGGCCAACGATTAAAGAGGAAAAAACAACTGACCCCGTTACTTGAAACGATCGTCGTGCCAAGACTGGGTAATATCTTAACAGACCTAAACAGTCTAGCTAAACATAGACTTACGACAGTCGTTGTCCGATGATAACTCAAGCGTTTAACATATAGACTTACGACGGTCGCAGAGATACCACTCAATAGTTTAATATATAGAACTACGACAGTTGTAGCACTACGATCATCCCATAGTTTAACACAGACTAACGACATTCGTAGTCCTACGATAACGCAAGCGTTTAACACATAGACTTACGACAGTCGCAGGGATACTACTCAATAGTTTAATATATAGAACTACGACAGTTGTAGCACTACGATCATCGCATAGTTTAACACAGACTAACGACATTCGTAGTCCTACGATAACGCAAGCGTTTAACACATAGACTTACGACAATCGCAGAGATCATAGTAGTACTCAATAGTTAAACATACAAACTTACGACATTCGTATCCTTACGATAACTTAAGAGTTCAACACGTAGACTTACGACAGTTGTAGTGTACGATCATCCCATAGTTTAACTTACAGACTTACGACAGTTGTAGAGCTTCGAAGAATCAATATTTTAGCATAAACATACGACATTCGTAGCCTTACGATAACTCAAACGTTTAACACATAGACGTAGCTATACTACTCAGTAGTTTAATATATAGACTTCCGACAGTCGTACCTATACTACTCAATAGTTTAACATACAGACTTATGACATTCGCAGGGCTACTACTCAATAGTTTAACAGATAGACTTCCGACAGTCGTACCTATACTACTCAATAGTTTAACATACAGACTTACCACAGTCGTAGCACTACGATCGCTCTCTGAAACTTTAGAAAGATCTAAGTCTCGTGATACATTTGATGTCAGTCTTAGTCGGTTGGTTCCCATATCGATGGACGAACATTCTTTCAACCTGAACCAAACCCAAGGAACGCCAATCATCAGCTAATACCCCCATGGTGCCAGAGAGATATCCTATCACTGCCAATGCGTCTTCATCGGCATGAAGGGCAGAAACCCCAAATCTGAAATTCTACCCCAAAATACACTCAGCCTGAATTAATAAAACATTAATCTGTTGTTAACAGGCTATCTGGACAGTAGTGAATTCCAAGCAACAACCGCCATTATCGCTTCTCACCAGCAAAACGTCCTTTGAATAATGCCGTCATTGTCAATGCGCTTAAAAAAGGATTGATGACTATCGCTTCATCTACATACCGTGTATTTTCAGCATACACAAACATTGCTACAATATTGACTGTAAATGTTTTCATGTAGATCTGAATGTTGAACATTCTAATGATTTGCACGGAATGTCCTATAACCCTTGTAATCTTTGTCTCAGCTTATCACAGAATAATTGCAGGCACGGCGAGAAACAACAACTCAGAGCTTCAATTACATTAACGACGGAGCGATTGTGAGCGTAGCATCTACACCTGTCAACACCTTCCCATCGCAAAGACTCTTCAGATCAGGGGGGGATCCCCTTGCTTCACAACCAGGCAAGGGGAGTATTTGGAAACCATCGAGCTGTTCCCAAAGACTTGAAGGTCTAAAGTGGCACGTGACCTAAATGCGTCACAACGGTGTGTTTGTTTGTTGTTTAGCGCTGCTCTCAACAATATTCCGTGGTCTGCAAAGAATCAAGTCTGGACCAGACAATCCAGTGATTGACATCATGAGGATCGATCCACGCAATTGGGATGCGATGACATGCATCAACCAAGTCAGCGAGCCTGACCACCCGATCCCGTTAGTCGCCTCTTACGACAAGCTTAGTCGCCTTTTACGGCAAGCATGGGATGCTGAAGACCTATTCTACCCTGGATCTTCAGGGGTCGCGTCACAACGGAGTTCCCTATCTTCACACGTTTATAAACCTTTAACGGGACCTTAAGGGGAGATAAACATTGGATGCTAAAATATCACGAATATATGTCACTATCGTTTTGGGATTAATCAGAGCTTGAGTGAGTGAGTGAGTTGGGTTTAACGCCGCTTTTTAACAGTATTACAGTTATATCACGGCGTGTCAGCTTAATGTGGGAGGAAAGCCCGAAGTGATGCAAGTCTTAGACGTTTACCACTTCGGCGAAACCCACGAGCACGGGTATGGTGCTGGCAAACCTAGAAACATAATCGGGTTGAACCGGGATTCGAACCCACAATCATTGGTTTCTGGCGTGTCCAAGGGACGCAACTCTGCACAGCGAATCGCGGCGCCTTAGACGACTGGAACACCCGTGCCCCAATCAGAGCTTGTGGTGTGCAATCGATGGCTATTTATGGATTTGCATTTTGAGCGCTGTAAATTAATTACATGACATCGACAGTTTGTTTGTTTTTTATTTTAAAGTCTGTTTTATGCGGTTAAACATCTCAGTTATCTTGACATGTCGTTTAACTCGATGCAACTTTTGTTATCGGCACCGCTTGTATCGAGCGACGGATAATTGGAATTATTTAACAGCACTGGTGTACTGTATACGCTCATTTCTATATTAGCTGCAATATTATTCCCTTGATACATACATTCACAAAGCATGAGTGAAGATTAACGTAACATATACAGACATCCGCGACAGTGACAGGGTGTCCGAATTTAGAGACAGACTATTTTAAACAGAGTATCAGACAAAAGAGAATATTCAATAAGCCTAGCGTTGATGTAATTCTGAAATACTTGCTCATGCCACTCGTAAGTTCCTCATTCAGGCCCAGAAAAACAATTATCCGACACCTCCAAGGAAACTACAATACTTTGGCAAGTCTATGTTTTTTTAGTTTAAGAGATTCTCTGCGTGGGCTCCTTTTTATTATATGTTAAAGGCAATATATAACAACTTGAAATAAATATTAGTCTAGATGCTCGTAAACACGACACGGAGATATGTGTAGTTGGCAAAGCAGGTGTAGGCAACACACCAAACTAACTGTATTCATTTCGAAAATATTCTTAAGGTAAGAAGCAGTTAGCTGTGTCAGATATCACCACCAGTGTAATGGGGGTGAATTAACACTATTGACATTGTTGATGGGTCATGTTTTGACTTACAAGTTGTCCGTGACTCATTTATACCTCAACAGTATTGGCATGTTTTGTGTCTGGGGTGAGAATTTGTGCTTAGATCGACATACCTCCTAAAATAAGAGATTTCATAGCCGTTCTTACCTCTCCGCTATTTTAAATTCGTCTGTTTAATCTGGTACAGTAAACTACGTTTATAACGAACACGCTTATAACGAACTGACGGATATAACGAAATGTGTTTTGGTCCAGTCCATTTGCTGGATATGTGCTGTATATATAATTATAACGAACTACGGTTATAACGAACTAAAATAAGTGGTATCTTTGAGTTCGTTATAACCGTAGTTTATTGTATTATTTTTCTCCACTTTTTGATAAAAAAGAAATTGCTAGATGATAGTGAGGATTATTTATGTATGATTCAAAATAAGTTAAGGAGCACCTGATTCTTTCATATTACTATAGTTAGTCTAGAGTAATATAAAAGAATCTTAACTCTTTTGGGAATTATATCGTTGGTGCTTAAGATTCCTGGTCGATAAGATAATATGTGCTAATATACGATATTTCTAAAAATAACTACTTTAAACGTAACATCGAAAATGGGTGAGAAGTACCTTGACATGGTGAGGTGAAATGGGGTTTAACCTTGCGTCCAAGATTATTGCACTTATATAGTGACGTGCATCCACGTGTGTGTGTGTGTGTGTGTGTGTGTGTGTGTGTGTGTGTGTGTGTGTGTGTGTGTGTGTGGGTGGGTGAGTGTGGGGGTGGGTTGAGGAGGGGGTAGGTGAGTGTGTGGGTGAGGGTGAGGGTGAGTGTGCGGGTGAGTGTGAGGTGAGTGTGGGGGTGGGTTGAGGAAGGGGTAGGTGAGTGTGAGGGTGCTAGTCCGGACTGACGCCGATTTATAAGTGCTAGCTCACTGAGATACCGGATACCAAAAGACGTAAAAAGATGGTACTGGTTGTTACCCTACCTGACGCAGGCAGGGGCATAAAACAAGGACTGGTCGGCTCGGAGTCAGTATACTGTGTCTGAGTAGGGTATTCATGTTAAACTGGGGCATGGTATATCAGTGAGCTAGTACTATAAATCGACATCAGTCCGGACTAATACAAGCAGCCACACAAACACACACACGTACATGCACGTCGCTATATAAGTGCAATAATCTTGGACGCGACGTTAAACCCCATTCCACCACCACCACCGCTATGTAAGTGAGATAAACTTTAACGCGTCGTTAAACACCATTTCAGATCTCCTTATTTGCATATATGATGTGTGTTGTACTACAAGTAGTATATCCTTCTGTCTTAAGTATCAAATTCTTCTATCGAATAACAGTAATCTCAGGGTCATGAGAATAACTGAAACTATACTTTCCTAAACACTTCTTCTCACAACTATATGGTGGGAGGGCTCTTTTTCCCTCGAAGACATAACCATATCTTTACTATTTACATAAAAGCAATAACCAGCTCACATGATACCTCTGAGCGGAGACGTATGGGTCATATTATCTGGTGTGACTTCCTCGTTAGCTTAATCGTGTTAGATAAAGCTGCAGATTGCGTCAGGCGACCATGAAGTTGTGTCGGATCAAGTTATGGGGAACCTTCGCAGAACCCAGCCAGTCGATCCGGGGATCAGGTCACCATCTTTCAATTGAACGTACGAGTCAGCGAGCAAGAATGGGTTTTTTTATATACTGCTTTTAGCAACGTGTCAGGCTTATCTTGACGAGGCACTAAGAATATAATTCACGCTTGCTGTCCATTACGGCGGTCGGAAGCAAGTGTTCTACCCTTCTGCGTGATACGCGAACGTAGTATTGCCCACAGTGACTTCCGACCGTTTCTGGAACATACTAGTCTGTCTTACCGACCCTGATACAAATATATCAAATACAGCCCATGCAAGTCTATAATGTTTGGCAAGTCTAGATCACTGCAGTATCTGAAAATGAAGAGAGTCACTGGGCTCCTTTTACTTTATTTTTATTTAGATAACTGAACAACTGTTTTTTTCTGTACGATATGTTCATTTCAGAGACTAGATGTTAGTCTAGGAACATACGTCCGTTCTTGTGTTTTGTTTGTTTGTTGTTGAACGCCGCACTCAGCAATATGACAGCTATATGACGGCGGTCTGTAAATAATAGAGTCTGGACCAGACAAGCCAGTGATTGACATCATGAGTATCAATCAACGTAATTGGATACGATGACCTGCATCAACCAAGTCAGCGAGCCTGACCACCCGATCCCGTTAGTCGCCTCTTACGACAAGCATAGTCACCTTTTATGGCAAGCATGGGTTGCTGAAGACCTATTCTACTCCGGATCTTCACGGGTCCTGTTCTTTGTGAGTGAGGGAGGGTTCAGGGTGAAAAAGTGAGTGTGTGAGGTGTTTTGGTGGTTGGGTGAGTGAGTGAGTGAGTTTGGTTTAACGCCGCTTTGAATAATATTTTAGCTATATCACGGCGTGTCAGATTGAAGTGGGAGGAAAGCTCGAAGTGATGCTAGTCTTCATTATGCGGAAGGCAGTCAGCGAAAGATGTTTTTATGCCGTAATGAGCACTATGAAATATTTATCACAGAAACGAATTTGGACCAGACAAAATCATGGATCGATAGCATGTGCAAGGATAATCACGGAGACGTGCAATGGCGCATGATCGTCAAGGTCAAGGATGAGAGCTAAACCACACTTATATCCATCCGATCCTTATTCTAGTCGGTTAAATCAGCTGTGACGTAGCCCAGTGGTTAAAGCTTTCGCTAAGCATGCCGACTGCTTGGGTTCTAGTGTTGATAACAGGTGTCTCAAAACAGTTGCGCTTGTCTTGTCCTGTAGGATGCACAAGTTCTTGAAATTTGAAACTCAAGTTGTACTTTGTTTGTTTGTTTGTTGTTTAACGCATCACTCAGAAATATTCCAGCTGGACCAGACAATCTAGTGAATGACATCATGAGCATCGATCCATGCAATTGGGATCGATGACATGCATAAACCAAGTCAGCGAGCCTGACCACCCGATCGCGTTAGTCGCCTCTTGCGACATGCATAGTCGCCTTTTACGACAAGCATGGGTTGCTGAAGACCTATTCTACCCCGGATCTTCACGTGTTAAGCTTGTAGTACGAGGAGACTTAATGGATCAGATGGTGAGGCTTTGTTGATTGTGTGTCATTATACAGTGACGGCGTGGATCGAAGATCATAATATCAATCACTGGTTTGTCTGGGTAAGATTATTTACAGGCCGCCGTCATACAGCTGGAATATTGCCGAATGAGGCGTTAAACAACAAACAAACATTTGGGACGTTATTATAACCACCGTTTCCATGATAACCACAGACAGATGTTTGGATCCGTGTAGATTACCCAAATCATGGTTCCAGGAAACTTCGAAAATCTGGGAAATATCAGAGAATTTCATTGCATCAGAAAAGTGGAACATAAGTGATCCTCAAAATAGCCTCAACACATATCTCGCCACATGCGCGGAAAAAAATGATATTTATCCTGTTCGGGGCCATTCTCAAAAGGTCACTAGCCCTGAACATGACAAAGGGTCAAGTGGAGCACGAAGAACATGCGGTGGCCTGCACATTTCCTTGTACAGTTGCGGTATGTGTTGTTTGCCGACACTCGTTACGGTACAGTGAAGTAGAATTTAGGTCTACTGTTTGAATTGTTTTAACTAATTTTGGTTTTAGCTCTGCTTCACTGAAGTTTTTTGTTGTTGTTTAACGCCGCATTTAGAAATATCCCGACCACATGAGGGAGCTGGAGAGTATTGTATTCTTGTTATTCGAGTTACGTTGATTATATACTGTTAAGTGTCCAGAAAACTATAATTGTCATCTTATCGAAAAAATAAATTGTTCCCGAAAAATCTTGAAAAGAATGATTATACTTCACACTGTTGAACGACAAAAACAATTTCTGCCACAAAAATGACATTGTTGCGAAGTGTTTTTCTTTAAAAGAATTCAGGCACATAGTTTTAAATTAAATGTTTTTGTTGTTTTAGCTGAAAAAAAATCTGATCTTGATGCAACATACCAGGTATCCAATTCTCGTCGCCACTGTGATAAAGTGAGCGTCTGCCCGGAGAGCGGAAGGTCGGAGGTTCGATCCCTTGACCGCATCATCCCAAAAAGATGGTACTTGTTGTTACCCTGCCTGGCGCTCGGCAGAAACGGGATAAAACAAAGACTGGCCGACTCGGATTCAATATATCATGTCTGAGTGTACTATCCAAGTTCAAATGTGGCAAAGTATCTCAGTGGACACACACACACACACACACACACACACACACACACACACACACACACAATCTCGAATGCGATTTTAAATCCTTAAATCCTGTTTTACACCGTAAAAGCTGATTAAATGTAGATCGAATGGTCATTTTCTGATTGGAGTGATCGAGTTGGGATTTAGACCGCTTTGGGCAATATTCCTGCAATATTATGGCAGAGGGACACCTGAAATGGGCATTTTACCCATGTGGATTTTTGAACTCGGGCCTTCGGCGTGACGACCGAACGCTTTAACCACTAGGCTACCCCACTGCCGGAACATCGCTGAGTATGAACGATGTCGATTAGTTTGGCATGTATATGTTGGACCCTCATATAGCTGGAATATTGCTGAGTGCGTTGTTGTTAAACAACAAACAACAAACAAACATGTTGAATATGTAACTACATGTCGTGACAAGCCCGTGTGGATGATCAACTCCTTAATTCCAACCTCAGCGACGTTCAGTGTAGAAAATATCAGAATGTAAACCGATACGTCGCAAAATAATAATAAAGAAGTCGATCACGCAAACCAAATTCAGCTAATTTATTTGCTGATGCACAAACATGGCGTCCATATCCTGGTGACTGGACATCAACCAGCAACACCAAAGTGAATGAGTTGTTTTACGCCGTCGCATCCCTATTCCAGCTACATCACTTCAGCCTGTATATGATCGATCCGCACCGTCAGGGCTCGACACCCGATCAATCAATCAGGTAACACCTTACAACACCTGGGGATCTATTCCGACCCTGAACCCTCGAGAGGCTAAAACAGTAGCAGGTAGGAATGTAAGATTGGTTGTTAAACAGGTACGCTATAGACTATAACATTTAGTCTCTGAAATGAACATATCGTACAGAAAAAAACAGTTGTTCCGTTATCTTAATAAAAGTATAATAAAAGGGAGCCCAGTGACTCTCTTCATTTTCCTGAAACTGCAGTAACTAGACTTGCCAAACATTATAGACTTGCATGGGCTGTATTTGATATATATTTGTATCAAGGTCTGTTAGACAGACTACCTCGAGCGGCTAAAACAGTAGCAGGTAGGAATGTAAAAATGGTTGTTAAACAGGTAGGATAGTGTTTTGTAGGTTGTTTCAGTGTTTATATACCACAGTGGTTTATTAATAAGCACTCTCTGTGACCGCTGTCATCTATAATTATAACGTCATTCAAGTGAAGTGAAGTGAGTATGGTTTTACGCCGCTTTTAGCAATATTCCAGCAATATCACGGCGGGGGACAACAGAAATGGGCTTCACACATTGTACCCATGTCGGGAATCGAACCCTGGTCTTCGGCGTTACGAGCTAACGCTTTAACCACTAGGCTACCCGACCGCCCCACGTCATTCAAGGGCAGGACGTTGACAACGGTATTGGATATACACCTTTGTATATAAATCACCAGATTAAAATTTGACAAATTGCCAAAAAAGCCTCATGGAGGAGGGGGGGAGAAAGCTTCCTACAAAGGCGTCAACCGCAACACTTTCACAGAGACGTCATAATGATGTCGGCAGTGAATATCTCACCGGTGTTCTAAACTGTGAAACGAATACTGAGCGCCTCATTAATCAGAGCTGACGCACAACAGTGGCGTAAGATCACCATTAAGGTCCACAGCGAGCCGTCCATTCCCCAACATTCTCTCACGTGGGTTCCAGGCTTGTCGCCAGGTGCCGTCATTCATTTGACGTTGTTTATCCTCTCAGCGTCTTCATCAACGATGCTGCCACCTGCCCGTGAGTTTTCCACGTTGACGTGCCCCTGGGTCCACGGAGCTGACCCCGAGGGTCGGGGGTGGGTGTGACTGACCAGATGGTTTCCGTCATGTCGGGTCACTGAATGTGGGGATAAATCACCTACGGTCAAGTCCCGTGGTTAAAGTAACGAATGAGGTGAGCTAACCTGGGCCATCTCGGGTGCGGTGCGAGAAAGCCGGTATGATCTCTCCCCACCCCCCATCCCCCACCCCAAGGGCGTCAGTGACGGGTGGCAGAGACCGCCGCTGGGTCAGAGGCGCCACACCCTTGCGAACCGAACGTTGTAGCTTCGTTATCGGACCTCCAATGTTGAGAGAAGTTTCTAACTACACAGGTGTATTGTACGTTTACAGTGTAGGTTGATGTAGGACTATGATTTATTTGACCCGTGATCAATCACATAGGTGTGTATGTTATAAATCTACTACCATTTTCACCATATTTTTAAACTCTGTTTTATGGTCTCTGTTACAACAAAGATAGCGTTGTTTCCACGTCACTAGCCTTGATCAAAGGCTGTATTGAATGATAAATATATGGGTGTATTCTATCCAAGCCTAGATAAGCGGACTGTGAGGACGCCAGTCGTTTTTGGGACAACTAGTTCTTATTATTTATATCATCTACAAATTATGATTTAAAGTAATAATAATCGCCTACAAAACTTGTGCAAGTCTACCCCGTCACCGCCAGATGCATTTGAATTAGAGAGGTCGTACCCATCACACACCTGGGCCCCGTTCCACAAAGCGATCTTAGCACTAAGGTAATCGTAAGTCCCATACTCGCTTTGAGGAACGGGGCCCTGGACATAGTTTGGGTCTATATCGTCTTAAAGTTGTGTAGGTGTCCACTTCCGGGAGTTTTTTCGAATCTATGGCACCATAATGGAATATGGATTTGTTTTTTTTACTTATTCTAAATACAAAAGTATATGTGCGTGTATCTAACGCAAATATGTCCGAATGAAACAAACTTGGTAATTCAAGACATAGATAGATCCATCATTGAAGGTCCGGGTTTTTTTATTATTGGTCTTCAGCAACAATTCTAATCCTATTTTAAATGCGATCTCTCTAATAATAAAAGCGAAACGCCTTCTTCATCAGAATCTCTGCTCCGTCCATTGTATGATTCCGAGTTTATCACATGTATGTGCCCTAGCATCACTATCAAATACTGATGACACGAGGTGTTCGCGAAATGGTGACATCGACTTCAACTGCTTTTTATATCTTAACTAAAATAGTTAAGTGAGTGAGGTTTTACGTCATTTTAGATGAATTCACCACACTGTACACTTCAGTGGAATCAAGACCGGGCCATCGGCGTGACGCTTTTACCACGAGGCTACACAAGGGTCCCTGCATTCAGGGTATATGTATCCATGTAAGGTTGGCTGATCGAGAGTATTGCCGCATTGGTGTCGAATGAGTGAGTGAGTTGGGTTTAACGCCGCTTTTAACAGTATTCCAGTTACATCACGGCGTGTCAGCTTAATGTGGGAGGAAAGCCCGAAGTGATGCAGGTCTCAGACGTTTACCACTTAAGTGAAACCCACGAGCACGGGTATGGTGCTGACAAACCTAGAAACATAATCGAGGCGAACCGGGATTCGAACCCACAATCATAGGTTTCTGGCGTGCCCAAGGGGCGCAACTCTGCACAGCGTATCGCGGCGCCTTAGACGACTGGGCCCCCCGTGCCCCCCGTAGTGCTGTCGAACGTGAATAAGACAAGGATGTGTCGCCGATAGTGAAAGAATAGGTGACGGTACATTCTCACATACTCAGCCTCAGCCTCAGCCTCAGCCTCAGCCAGACGTTTTGGCGTTGCGGGCAGCAGTGGTGTAGCTGTGGTATTGTTGAATGTGAGTGAACTCCAGTCCTCTCACTAACACACTTTCCCGGGAAGATCCGCGGTAGAAAAGGGCTTCATCAACCCATTGTTTGCCGTAAAATCCCACTATACTTGTCGTAAGAGGCGATTAACGGGAGTGGGAGGTCAGGCTCGTTGACTTGGTTGATGCATGTCATCGTATCCGCATCGTTGCCAATGTGAATTGAAGCCCCCTCCGTCAAGGTGGACACCATGTCAACGGCGACATCTACACGATCGAGCATTATGAACAAACTTTGGAAGTTAACACAACTGTCATGACAAAAAAAACCTGTCCCCTTGCCGGGGGAATCGATGCAGACCGACAGTCGAATCAAATGGAAACTGCTAATTTCGAAAAGATGGCGGAATCGATGCAGATTGACGGTGGAATCACATGGAAACAGTTTATTCGATAAACGGTAGCGGAATCGACGCAGTCTTATTGCGGAATCACATGGAAACTGCTAATTCGGTAAATGCTGGCGAATTCGATGCAGAGAGAATGTAGAATCACATGGAAACTGCTAAATGGTAGCGGAATTGATTCAGACTGAATGTCGAATCACATGGAAACAGTTAACTTGGTGTATGGATATACACGAAGAAAATGTTCAGCTGCATCGTTCAGCTGCATTGTCGTAGACAATCATACCTCAGAATGCACCATTGACACTGAAGCTATTGTGATCCGTGTAAATTCGTCGCTTAAAGAAGTAATACCTTTTTATAGCAAATCCTCGATTATCCAGAGTATTACATCTCGCTTTTCTATTGCGATTAATCATGTCTGGTGTCCCCCGCCGTGATATTGCTGGAATATTGCTAAAACGGCGTAAAATACAACTCACTCACTATTACGATGAATCAAGCAGAAATGACATATAATACACTGAATAATCGAGGATGAGTTGACATGTGTTTATATATCCCTAGGTTATTGTATCCAGTTAGAATAATAATCATGCCGGGATCCGTTGACGCTGAATTAGAAACCAATATTCGACCCGATTACCTTCCTTGGTCTATCGGCTCCTGGCTCGTTGCTGTGGGGTTTCCGGGTTAGAATGGTTCTCAGGGAACCTTTGCTAGCGACCAAATGGATCGGGTGTTGGTCAGGCTAACTGACTTACTTGGTAGAGCGTCATCGTACTCTGAAAGCGTGGATCGTTGTTCACAATATCAATCACTGGGTTGTCTGGTCCAAACAGGCTGCCGCCGCTGGAATATCCCCGAGTGCGGCGTTAAACACAAAAACAGCAACAGAGATTTAATGTTAGCCTAATAAAATGGTTGATCCACTGTGTTGGATGTTAAAATGTGCTCGATTAAACATGGTGATTATATATTAAGCCCTTGTTATGTACACTGTACACTGACCTTGACAAGCTCCCAGCCGTCTGTTCCACACAGCGATCTCTGTGCTGAGATGATCGTGACTCCCACACTTACGACAGACTTAGTGCTAAGATCGCTTTGTGGAACAGGGCCCAAGTATTATTGTATTCACTGATTCAGTACACCCAGTGTCCGCTCTTCCAGACTAGCATATACAGTAAACTACGGTTATTACGAACTCAAAAGTACCACTTATTTTAGTTAGTTATTACCGTAGTTCGTTATAAGCATAAATACAGCATATGTACAACACATGAACGGGACTACAAAATCAGTTCGTTTTATCGGTCAGTTCGTTATAAGCGTGTTCGTTATAACCGTAGTTTACTGTAGTCTATGAAATCTTTAATTACACGATACATTTATCTTCTCTAAATGATTTTTCCTGAGACTGATAGACTTTTTATACTATCTAGAATCTGGTTTTGATTTCTTAAAATTCGCTATGATATGTCACTCAGTGGGTTAAACTGTAGATTATCTGTAACGATTTGATAGTTTAATTATATATACGACCAGTGAAGATCCGGGGTAGAATAGGTCTTCAGCAACCCCTGCTTGCCGTACAAGTTGACTATGCTTGTCGTAAGAGGCGACAAACAGGTTCGGGTGGTCAGGCTCGCTGACTTGGTTGATGCATGTCATCGATCCCAATTGCGTGGATCGATGCTCATGATATCAATCGCTGGGTTGTCTGGTCAGACTCGATTATTTACAGACCGCCGCCATATAGCTGGAATATTGCTGAGTGCGGAGTAAAACAACAAACCAACCAACCAGCCAGCTTGTTCGTTACCCTTAACATAAGATACATATACCCCACAGTCATGATGCTGTAGTAACGTGCTTGCTGCACACTGATATAGAGGGGAAGATGGAGGACGTGCAGAGCTACGCCTGATTACCATCTGAGATGAATCATCTGCTCCCTGTGATCTTTTCCATCTTCATTAACTGCAACCTCTTGAAACTCTGGGATATTTATAGCAGTGGGTGCCATGTTACAGTCTCTTGTTCCAAATCAGCGAAATGTCACGTCCATCGTTAATATGAGGACCGTTTCTAAGAATCCTATTTTCAAAATGTCTTGGCCACTGGGCCGTTTTCCTCAGGAGGCAGTAATTCATTACAGTTGATACAAACTCGTGAGGGATGCTTCTAAAAGTCAACCGCTTAATGTAATCCATTTACTCTTGTGGGTTTGTTGTTGGGGAGACCAATGATCCACTGCTGAACAAACTCCGAGTGAACATCGAGTTCAGTCGTGGCCAACTCGTGTTATTCCGGGACAAGCTTCTTGCAGGTTACGGAAAGGGGCGAGTGGTGATAATGCACCGAGTTATGGGACCGTAGGTTGGTGTTGCGCGTGCAACGGACGAGTCCAGTTTATTGCGAAGGGGACGACAGTGTGTGACGTAGACTTGCACAAGTCTGTAAGGCAATAATTATTAGTTTTAATCGTGATTTCTAGATTATATAAATAATACGAACAAGTTGCCCCCATAAAAGACTAGCGTCATGTACTGTCAGCTTATCAAAACTTGCCTTTTATAAGGACAGAATTACCACACATCCATAGACTTATCTTTCAGGACAGCCTTGGAGCAAGGCTATGTGTGACGCGGAACATGTTGAGTTTATGCTCTACGCGAATTCAACAATGCAACATGTCGACTCGACACTGCACCCTCCCACACACACTGCACACCTTCCACCCCTGCTGTCATTTTAATTATATCGACTGCAGTGATTCAACTGTTTTTTCGAATCTATTTGTTGATACAAGTAAAAAATACCCGTATGTGTTTTCCTGGCTCCTTCAGTTTGCACAGTTAAATAACACGAAGTTTAAATTAAATTTATTCAATTATTATTTAAAAAAATATTAATTCATCCACGCTTAATATATATATATATATATATATATCTATCAAGTGTCCATCGCGACATGTATTTTCAAACGATTGATACACCTTGGCTCTGTAGCTAAACAAGTTGCTGACGACACACATCCACAAATTAAATGTGAAGTGTTTTGGGGTGACTTTGAGACTAAAAATGTGGGTAGAAAACATTATTCATTCTAAAGTCGGGTGGTGATTTGAATTGTAAAGATACGCTTACAGACTGTCTCCATTATTTACTGCGTTAATCTAGGTTTTTATTTGTTTGTTTAACGCCGCACTCAGCAATATGCCAGCTTTATGACAGCGGTCAGTAAATAATCGAGTCTGGACCAGACAATCCAATGATTGACATCATGAGCATCGATCCACGCATTAATCTAGGTGGATGGGAGGGTTGTAAAATCTGTTTATGTTTTTTAACTTTTTAACTTTTGATTCGGTCCCTTAGAATCATGGTGGTGCGAGAAACAACGCTTTCGTTAAAATACGGACAATCCATTCGTCGGCATGATTTAAAGCCGGATCATGCCAAACACCCCTAAAACTTTTGATCGACTAAAACAGCTATAACTGTTAATCTCCGTGATGGTGAGGTTGTGACATATTCTGAAACTGTAGCATTCAGGCAAAGATTGGGTAGTCTAGTGGTTAGAGCGGTCGCTGGTACCCCTAACACAGGGTGTCCATTCCCAGACCGAAGGTTCGATGCCCATTTTTGCTTAACCCGGCGTAAATTTCGCCCACTCTTGTGTCAGGATCAATAAATGGATTGTCTGGTCCAGACTCGATTATTTACAGACCGCCGTCATATAGTTGGAATATTGCTGAGTGCGGCGTTAAACAACAAACAAACATCAATATAAATATGGGCCATATTTAATATCGTATCCTGTATTTATTTTATAAAGAAACAAATTTGTTTCTGTTTACACCACGTCATATTCATATTGACATAATAAAACCGAAATCGATTATTACATGAAATGTTTTGTAACTGTTTCCAACAGTTATATGACTACCCAACCTGGTTCCCTGGGTATGATGCGCCGGCGCTACACCGACAGCTTAGCGCCAGCGCAGCATACCCAGAGAACCAGGCTGTTTTACAACCGTGCTCCGTCTTTCTCTCTTACATTCTAAGTTGCCATCAATACTTTCGACCATTTGAAGAAACACAGTGTTCAGTTATCAGAGGAACTAGCGGACATTTATCAAAATAAGATCAATATAATACGTAGATATTCCAAAAGATACATGAAGGTTCAGGATATATGAAAACAAAAAAGCGGTGGTGCTAAGCTTTTTCACAGGTGCATATATGAAAGGTTTTTACTAGGTGTTGACAAACTACGCAAGATACAAAGTGGGATTCCTCAGCGCTTTACCGTCAAATCTTAATTTATAGACTGACATTAAACAGTTTCCTTCTTTGAACTATGTCTGTTAAGTAGCCCTGTGTATTCTCACAATGCAGAAGAACTGGTCCCGCGACCTCGTTTCCAGAATGTCAAAACAGCAAATGTTTTCAGGAGACATGCGCGCGCAGGACCGGTTTGGTCAGTCGTTGAACAAGACCGACATAGTCTCTGACGTGCTTTGCGACACATAAACTGTGTTATTTATTGTCGTCGTTGTTGCTGCAGTGACAGTAACGACTAGAGACTGTGCACATCAGACAATTTCTTGCCTTTACTTCTACTGAAATACACGCACATCGACTTGCGACGTTGATGTCTAGAAAACAACTTTAACGGGTTGTGCTGGCGGGATCCGGAAGTAGATGCAGGGTTATGTCCCCTATCAGACACCTTGTAAGCAGTATTTCATCACGGCATTCTCACACGACATTAACATTAAAGAGTCTATTGTTATCATATGTGTTTCAAAATCATCTGTGTTTTGGCGAGGTGAAGACTAGTGTCGGCAAGCATCTGCGTCCTCCTAACAACTAGTTTTAGCTTTCCAAGAGGCTTCAGCCGTTTGTGCATTTGGTCTGAGCGCGAAGAAAAGAATGGACGACTCTAAAATGTTAGCAACAAGTAGCTGTGGTGCAGTGCAATCAGAGTGACGCGCAGTAAAAGTCAGGCACGATTCTGATAGGTCAGTTAACAGAAAAACGGCACGTGGCTGACATGCTCAACGTATGTGGTTCCTAGAAAAGTGGTAGAGTCACTTTGGTAGAAGTAATGTTATGCTACAATATGTTTGTGAACGGTTGTCTTGTGAGATACAAACAGCTCATGGGTGGGTCCGGATTAATAATGTTAAAATGAAGCACAATACCGTAGTTCATCTCATTGTCACACCTTGCCCAATTCGACCCGTGAAGATCCGGGGTAGAATAGGTCTTCCGCAACCCATGCTTGCCGCAAAAGGCGACTATGCTTGTCGTAAGAGGCGACTAACGGGATCGGGTGGTCAGGCTAGCTGACTTGGTTGATGCATGTCATCGTATTCCAATTCCCGGGTTCGGTTCCCGACAGAGGTACAATGTGTGAGGCCCATTTCTGGTGTCCCCCGCCGTGATATTGCCTGAATATTGCTAAAAAGCGGCGTAAAACCAAACTCACTCACTCACTCACTCACTCACTCCAATTGCGTGGATCGATGTTCACGATGTCAATCACTGGATTTTTCTGGTTCAGACTCGATTATTTACAGACCGCCGTCATATACATGTAGCTTGAATATTGCTGAGTGCGGCGTTAAACAACAAACCAAACCAACCAACCAACCTTGCCCCTTTCAAACAATTTTTCCGTTAACATCCCAACTGATAGACCCAGCATTCCATCGGACCGTCTTTACAGTTCCTCGGGGCTGATCGTATCTTATTGTGTAGAGGGTAGATCCAGTGAGCAAGGGTTCGAATACAGCAGATTTGTCGACTCTCAGTTATGATACTTAGTCTATCAAGCTATCCGAGATTTGTGGCCAAAGTGGTCACATCTAAACGGTTAAACGGAGTAACAGTTTAGGCGCGCACCATTGGATTTGCAAAGGTTCAAAGGTTTAAATAAAATACTATTTTGTAGTTGTAGCTGAAACCAGAGACTATGTAATCTATTATATGGTCTCTGCTGAAACATATCTAATCTCGATACGAAATCCCAGGTAGGAATCAATGGTTCAAATTAGGCCATCACTGTCACTGTTCAAAACATCCTAAGTAAATCAATGGTTCACTCAATGCAATCGTGCCTCATAATCTCTGGTTCAACCCATGTCATCAGTCTCTGGTTCAACCCATGTCATCAGAGCCACTGGTTCAACCCATGTCATCAGAGTCTCTGGTTCAAGCAATGTCATCAAAGTCTCTGGTTCAACCCATGTCACTAGAGTCTCTGGTTCAAGCCCATGTCATCAGAGTCTCTGGTTCAAGCCCATGTCATCAGTCTCTGGTTCAACCCATCTCATCAAAGTCTCTGGTTCAACCCATGTCATCAGAGTCTCTGGTTCAACCCATGTCATCAAAGTCTCTGGTTCAACCCATGTCATCAAAGTCGTTGGTTCAACCCATGTCACTAGAGTCTCTGGTTCAAGCCCATGTCATCAGTCTCTGGTTCAACCCATGTCACTAGAGTCTCTGGTTCAAGCCCATGCCATCAGAGTCTCTGGTTCAAGCCCATGTCATCAGTCTCTGGTTCAACCCATGTCATCAGAGTCACTGGTTCAACCCATGTCATCAGAGTCACTGGTTCAACCCATGTCATCAGAGTCACTGGTTCAACCCATGTCATCAGAGTCTCTGGTTCAACCCATGTCATCAGTCTCTGGTTCAACCCATGTCATCAGAGTCTCTGGTTCAACCCGTGTCATCAGAATCTCTGGTTCAACCCATGTCTTTAAAGTCTCTGGTTCAACCCATGCTATCAGAGTCTCTGGTTCAACCCATGTCATCAGAATCTCTGGTTCAACCCATGTCATCAGAATCTCTGGTTCACCCCATGTCATCAGAATCTCTGGTTCAACCCATGTCATCAGAATCTCTGGTTCAACCCACGTCATCAGTCTCTGGTTCAACTCATGCTATCAGGCACTACCAATGACAACCACATGACAAACAAGATGCAACCTTTCAAAACAATGCCAACACCTCTCCACAACAAACAAACACAACCCAAGCCACCATGAGGAACACTACCTTTAAACACCCAGCGTTCTTCTAAACATACCTGTCTCCCGTTTACAGAGGTTACCCCTGTGTGATCAGTCTGCATGTGTGCACAATTTGATGCAGCACTTTATAAGTAGCAACAGTTATAGAAGAAATTCTCGCAAAGTCAACGTAATTCTGTTTCTGCCCAGGAATACACACAATGCTGTGGTATTTACATTACAAGTGTATTTCAAGTACTGTTGTCGTGTTCCTTGTCTTAACGTAAATACACCAAGCATCAGAGAATGTGTGTTGTGGTGCCCCTTGTACATCGCTATTTAGAAAAGTCGCCAACACGTCATCGACCTAGGAACAAGACATTCAATTCATTCAACGTATTCAATGTTTCTAATCTGCCAGATCGGATATATGATGTTTTGGCAGCCACAACACCACATTTTCCTTCATTTGGCTAATACTTCTTTGCCACTAAGTGACCGATCATGTATTACAGGGGGGTAAGGTGGGGTGTGTGGGTTGATGGTGTGGGTTGATTGTGTCAGAATGTCAGAGTGTCAAATTAGAGTGACCTCCCTTTCCCAATATGAACCACTGATAATGCGGTTTTGATTTGATGCACTCATGTACTGAAAACAGGGACCTTCCCCTAATGCTTCTCATATATTTGGATGACCCTCCCCATGTCCTTGTGCATTTTAGCCATGAAGCTCCATAAAAAGACTAAATGCAAAAACACAAAATATTTTATTATACAATTTACATTTTCACCTGACGCTCCCCAAATATGTGTATTATTTGTAGGACCCTTCCCTAGAGATTGTCATATTGTTGTCACCCTCCCCTGATTCCACCACCCGACCCCCGCAATAAATGACCGGTCCCTAAAATGAAGCAACTTTGCATTTTCCCATGTTTTCAGTCTCCACTGAAAATAAATGAACGGTCCCTACTGTCTTGCCCTCATAACTGGTTCGAACGTTCGTACGCGCTTGTAGATATATTACACCAGTTTGAAACAACTGCCATCTTTACTTACATGCATGGCCAGTTGCCGGGCGAACATTACCAGGTATTCAGGCTAATAAACACTGACTGACAGTTTCCTCGTCCTGGCTTTGAAACCACTACCTCAGATTGGGGTTCTGTATAGTTAAGCTGTTCAATGGCGCAAAGGTTCAGTGGAGGTCTGAGATTAGTTAAGCTGCTCAATGGCGGTAATTACAGGTGTTGTAAATTGCGTACTTTATCTCACAAGGTGAAGAGGAGGGGTGCGGGGTGAAGAGGGGTCGGTTGGGGTGAAGAGGGGGCTGATCGGGGTGAAGGCGCAGGGAGGGTCCGTGTGAAGGGTGTGGGTGGTGTCGTGTGTTGGAGGTATCCCGTGGTGGCGGGAAGGGCAGAGGTGTGGGGAGGACATTGGGGGGTTAGGTTTGGTCTGATTGGGCGCTAATTGGGGGAATACGTGAAAAGAAGAATAAACAACAATTTATCTCTTACGATGGATTATAAAGATGTCAATTGTGTTGTCAAGAGATGCAATAGCGAGGGCCAAACTAACTCTATTTCTGAGAGATGGACAGCTACTCGAACGTATATAAACAGAGCAGCCAAGGATAAAAATGAAACGATATCAATATACGAAAATAGAAATCATATCAATACAAAAACAGAAATTATGTGAATACCAAACTCACAATTGATATGTGTACCCTACTCACACTGATGAGTCCCAAAGAGGGACGGGTCAGCCGAAATTGCTTAGACGGCAACCTCTTGAACACTTAATGCAACGTCAAGGGCGACCTGTTGGAGACGGCGTGAGGGACTCTGATGCAGAGAGAACACGTGTTACAAGGTCGTTCTAGCGTAATTCGGTCGAGATGAAACTGAATAAAGTAGATGCTGAAAAAACAAAAACATCTCGAGCTACCAGATGTAAAATCAGGAGTGTATCAGCCAGCAGACAGGTTGGGTGGTTGGTTGGTTTGTTGTTTAACGCCGCACTCAGCAATATTCCAGCTATACTGTAAATAGTCTGGACCAGACATTCCAGTGATTGACATCATGAGCATCGATCCACGCAATTGGGATCGATGACATGCATCAACCAAGTCAGCGAGCCTTACCACCCGATCCCGTTAGTCGCCTTTTACGACAAGCATAGTCGCCTTTTACGGCAAGCATTGGTTGCTGAAGACCTATTCTACCCCGGATCTTCACGGGTCGCCAGCAGGCAGGTCACAGAGTGACGCTCGTGAGGAGGTGATAAGATAGTATGTTGTTTAACGCCGCACTCAATATTCAGGGTATTAATGCGGGCAGTCAGTAATCGACTCTGGACCAGACAATCCAGTGATTGACATCGTGAGCATCGATCCACGCAATGTTGGGGTACGGTTACGAGGTAATGGCCAAATTGAAACGCAAAGGTTACCACGGAAATTACTTCATTGTGAAATATGTTACTACACAAGGTCAATGAATAATCAATAAAGGATATTGAAACACACAGGTTAGGTTAACAATCACAAAAGGTGGGTGGGGAGTTTAACGTGGCGTCCAAGATTATTGCACTTATATAGCGACGTACATGTACCTGTATGTGTGTGTGGCTGCGTGTACTAGTCTGGTCTATTGCCGATTTTATAGTGCCAGCTCACTGAGATACCATGCGGCAGTTTAACATGAATACCCCACTCAGACACAGTATACTGACTCCGAGCTGACCAGTCCTTGTTTTAGCCCCTTAATGCCGAACTCCAGACAGGGTAACAACAAGTACCATCTTTTAACGTCTGTTGGTATGACGCAGCAGAGGATCCGAATCGACCTGTTGTCTTTCTTATATAGGTACAGCCAACCATTTAGATACTGACCCATCCCGAAACTTCTCGAACGAATAAACCTGCCATGTTTGTTTACAACAGCCAAGGGCGGAAACTCGAACTTCCACTCACCGCCGCCGCCAGCACACGACATTTTACCAGCACTTCAATCATTTGCTGCCACTGATAATCACTACAAATACATTTACAACAATTGCTACGGAGACATAACGGTAAGATGACATATAATGAACCAAGTCACCGAGCCTGACCACCCGACCCTGACACGCCCTGATATAACTGATACATTTTGTTCAAAGGGCCGTTAAACACAACTCCCTCACTCACCCATGTGTTTGACAGTATCGAGGAAATAGAATAAGATCATCCGAATTAACCAGTGAAAGAAAAAAACAAAGTAAATATAATACAATACCCAACTTGTTCATGATTAGTTTATATCGCTGTGTAGTCAATGCCCAAATATACCACTGTATTGCATGCTTTGAATAAATCACAAATGTCTTGATATTCTGAACATTATTAATCTATTCGTGGTCTCTGGAGCGATTGGGTAGCCTAGTGGTAAAAGCGTTCGGTTGTCACGCCGAAGACTCGGGTTCGATTCCCCACATGGATAGAATGTGCGAAGCCCATTTTTTGGTGTCCCACTCGTGATATTGCTGGAACATTGCTAACAGCGATGTCAAACCATTCTTCGTGGTTTCTGGAAGATATAATAATATACAAGGGATTCAAAACCAGAATTGTTAACTCTTTCCTTTATGCTTTTTCCAAGCTGTGTACTGATGACGTATTGCCTCGCTACAGACACACAAACAAACAAAGCTGGAAAACGATGCCTTAATCATTCTAATCTATAAACCAGGCAATTGAAAAACACATAAAAAATGTAGTTTGAATGTAAACACCAAAAGTATCAAAAACAACAACTGAAAGTTGTTACAAGGCAAAGAAGAAAGCAAAAATAATATACAAGTCGTAAACAAAGCATCACATGATGACTTTTTCTGGATTCGAACCCAGACTCATCCATCTGTACTTGATACCAGCCAAGAATACAGGGTGACAGTACCGTGTTTCTGAATCAACACTGGAGCCATGCCTGGCACGTGGACGTGCGTTGCTTCCTGCTAAGGTCAACACAGTAGCGATTACAAACCTCTACATATCTACACACCATACCTATTTAACTTGGAACATTTCACCCCGCGGTTCAAGCATTCGTCAAGCCCTGATCATCAATCCCCTCCAGCTCATTCATCAGTGAGGTGTTTGTCCTCGAAACAGACACCGTCATCTGAACCGTCCTATGTATTTTAATAGCCTTGAATGTCCGATGCTCGCCAGTTTCAGAAACACCCATCGGAACCTTTTAAAGAATCAATTATGACATACTCCAAGTGTCAGGTTGGTTGCAACTGAGTCGTGTTTGTTCTGATGGTCCATAGGGATCCTTCTGCTCTCCAGAAACCAGGAACTTCCGTGGAATGCCAAGGCTCCCTGACTCCGTTGTGGGAGGATCGTGTTGTGATTAGGGGACATTGTTAACTTCAAACACGTTGTACTGGACACAGGGCAATACTTGCTAGATTTGTGTTGGTTTTGTGATGTAAGTGTACTGTGTGTGTTGTGTTAGTTGTAGTGACTCAAGTAGGCATACTAGTTAAGATATATCAATACAAAACAGTGTTCCATCGACGTCGTGTGGCCTTGTAAGGTTTCCAGGTTTCTTGGGTGTGGTGGGGCTAAACAAGTCAGAGGATGCAGTCCCATAGTCATCGCGTGACTTACCACGTCAGAGGATGCTGTCCCATAGACATCGCGTGGCTTACCACGTCAGAGGATGCAGTCACATAGACGTCGCGTGGCTTACCACGTCAGAGGATGCTGTCCCATAGACATCGCGTGGCTTACCACGTCAGAGGATGCATTCACATAGACGTCGCGTGGCTTACCACGTCAGAGGATGCATTCACATAGACGTCGCGTGGCTTACCACGTCAGAGGATGCTATCCATAGACATGAAGTGTATTTACAAGGTTATAGAGAGTAACATAATAACTGTCACCTCCTTCAACGTGGTGTCGTTATGTACAGGACCCTCTTCAAGGTTCAATATGTTTGGCGATTTTGGTTTGGTTTAAGGAAGACTGCGTTGTACAGTTTATCAGTTATAGCATGGCATGTAAGTATCAAATGGGAGAAAACGTCAGTCATGCGGGCATGGTGCTGGTTCAAATTGGAACCTATCTGGGATTCGAATTAACAACCAGCGCATCATGCCCTGGTGACCCCACGACCCTGAACAGCGAATCTGAGCCATATTGGGCTACTCGTGCCCCTTTCAATCAGAACTGAAAAAAAACCCAAAGACGAGTAGCACCGAACTTTGACATTGCGCAGCGCCACAAAACCGGGAAACCTGTTTAACATCCAATGAAGGATTTTTTTCGTTTTGGTGATGATTTAACCTAGCATTTTGTATCTGTTTTATGCTATTTCTTTTTTCAAATCTGATTTCGGCGTCAAGCATAAAGCATGCATTAAAATCAGCAAAGTTGCTGTGTTCATCATATTTGTCCTTCAGAGCCATTCGTGACTAACTCGTGTTTTTCCGGGACAAGCCGAATATCGACTCGTGCCCCTATCATGGCCATTTTTGCGACCGGGTTCCGTCTTAGCGCAAACGAGCATACCTAAAACAGTTGTCAATTCGTTGCGAAATGGCTCACATATATCTCCCCATATACTACAGATGCAATTTAAAGCACATCGGGACGTGCGGAATTATACAGTATGATTTAACTGTATCTTGGGTATATTTTAAGATGCAGGACATATGTAAAATCAAAAATTATTTCTGAGGGATTCTTTGACGAAGAACTTGAAATCATATGCGCATTCTGATTGGTTTGTCGTATTTTCGCACATAACATTCATCGACAGGGGGACGAATCTTCTTTAAGGTTACGGAAAGAGGCGAATGGTGACGAATGCTTTAGAGCCTGAAATACGGTTCACTTCAATGAAACATTTTTATTACTTGTTCAACTACTTGTACTTGAGGGTTGCAGAGAGCGGAGGTTAAGAAAATTAACAGCTGGATGAGACAAAACAACGTGTCCAGTACAAATGTCGGACAAACACAAGGAGTCGGAGCTGGACCGTGAGCTACCTCAGCGTGCCAACGTACTTACATTGTCAGGGAGATGCTAGTCCGTTCCGTCAAACTGACAACCTACATTAAAGGATGTCACATGTACTCAGAGAAAAACTGAGATGTGTGTCATGTACTGGGTGGACAGAGTCGGTTAATGTTACGATAGGTTAAATTTAGAATAGGTCCAATTGTGTTTCCTGGATGTGGGGTGAGTGAGTGAATGTTATTCATGCTGGCTTCAGCAAGATTCCAGCTGTCAGAATGTATCACGGCGGATACCCTGTCACACAGACCCGGAAACAATAAATAGCCACAAACACGATGAAAGTCTTTTTTTAGTTTTAGAAATCTAGATTTCTATAGATCAATCGAATTAAAGTCAGGTGTTTTATTCCACTACCTCTCTGTGTAAAGGTCTGAGGTACAACCATAACTTTCTGATCAGCCAGTCAATGTCGAGGCTACAACATTCTCGGGACGAGTGAGCGAACCATTCAGACCAGCATATCTGATTTCCTATCTCGAAAACGATTTAAAAAGACAAGTTTCGAATGTAAATAAATAAGGCGGCCCCTATATATTGATGTGGGTGTTTTATACACTCTGTCGTTTCTGAGCGCCATGGCATCTGTATTCAAAAGGGAGTACCATCGAAGGAATAGTTGATTTCTGTGTAGGTTTTCATTTGTACAAATCGAAAATTCGAATCGAGGTTGAAAAGAAATGAAGTCGGGTCGTTTTAGTAACGTGACGTCTGATTGGCTCAAAACCCAATTCATTTTTCATTTCGATTGGACGGCCAAAGTTTGCTTCCACAGGGTTCAGAGGACGTGACCTTCTATATAGGTGTCTTCAGATCTTCACGCAGAGAATCATGGTATCGGAATAAGAGATCTGATTTGTAATCGTCTGTAGATAAGGATAAAGTGATTCTCGTGGGTCTTTATATAATGTATTAAAGACAATGTGGCTGGTAATTTATTTTTCTTGTAATATTTTTATTTTAGAGAAATGTAAATTCAAATTCCCTAAAACGATGGGCCAGGTAGAGCAGTGATTGACAACATGGTGACGACCCCCGTCATCAGGGTAGGATGGTACGCTATCAACCATGTCAAACATTGTCCCCATTTATACGGACCCGGAATCCCCACAAAGGACGCGATGTTGGAGGATGACCCAAATAAAACATGCATGAATGATGGGTATAGTAATCCATATTTCTCCACTCCAGGTTGCCCTAAGAGGCAGTGAGGTAGCCTAGTGATTACAAAGTTCTCGCCGAAAATCCGCGTTCGATTCCTAATATAGACCGACGTCAGTTAGCTGGAGGATTGCAGAGTGCCAAACTCACTAACTTACAAGAAAGACGGACACATCCAAGAACCTGTACAGTCAAGCATCACTGTACAGTTTTAGTGATGACGCCAGGTGTTCAATGTCATCTTACGTCGTTAGGTTTCATTTCACAACTTCCTTTCCGTTTCTCTTTATCTGTGTATGATTGTAATACGAAGTGACTCCTAAAGAGACAAGTTTGGTGCAGTCTGATACTGCCAGGTTAGCTACATTCATAATCAGACACGTGTCGGTTTCGTCTTGGAGGAATAAACCAAAACAGTGCATCTGGTGGTTGGGTGAGTGAGTGAGTGAGTAAGCGAGCGAGCGAGTGAGTAAGACGCAGGCATAAGAATTAAAACTGCCCCCGAAAACTATCCGCGGTATACATAGTTGAGCGAGTTTGATCAGTAATATTTGCTATTGCTTCGTAAAACATGTCGTCCGTGGTGTTTCTTTATCCTTTAACAGCTCGGGTCATATAATTTACACATTTATCATTTCTCTAATGATGGCATCGAGCGTGGTGCCGTCAATCTCTGGTGGAGACGATAAAAGGCGAACAAGTGCGGTACAATGTATTTACACCCAGTTCATGCCTCACAAATATGTTCCCTTCCTCATAGCTGCGCCATTCCCCTGAAGAGGTATGGGGGATGGTGTCGATCCTCCCTGGTATAGTGGTCAAACTTGGTTGCTAGCGATCTATAGCCCGGTTTATATGTCCCTTTGTAATGTAATATTCATCTCTTGTTACTTCTCTTTCACTGGAGACCGCCTCCGTGGTCTTGTGGTAGAGCGTCCGCCCGGAGATCCCCGGCCGCGTCATACAAAAAGACGTTAAAAGATGGTACTTGTTGTTACCCTGTCTGGCGCTCGGCATTAAGGGGCTAAAACAAGGACTGGTCGGCTCGGAGTCAGTATACTGTGTCTGAGTGGGGTATTCATGTTAAACTGCGGCATGGTATCTCAGTGAGCTAGCACTATAAATCGGCATCAGTCCGGACTAGTACAAGCAGCCACACACACACATACAGGTGCATGCACGTCGCTATATAAGCGCAATAACCTTGGACGCGACGTTAAACCCAATTTCACCTCACCTCACCTCACCTTTCACTGGTGTTAGAAACAAATCCGTGTTATCTAGTTGTTAAACTAGCCATCATCGACAGTTTTAACATATTATTAATGTATAACTTATAGCTACGTCAAAGCTGCATCAGCGCTTTACCCAGATGAAGGTACCCGGATGGTCCCGACTCCCAAGATCTCTCGCATATACAGGTTATCAGTTTAAAACAAGGGTCTGACCAATCGATAAATTGTCCCCTTAACGTGGCTGGACTTGCGAAACATTCAACAGTTTTGTCCTAACATCCGGGCAACTCTTGCCATTTTACCTTGTCACAGTGGGGTGTTGACGGGGTCGGGTAAACTTTACCAAGTATTTACCTTGTCCCCGCAAGTTGATACAACCAACTGACTGATGTATACCGTGTTTGTCACTAAACCGATACCTGCAGACAGAAACATTGTCCACATGATTCCATCTCGGTTGGATTCACTGGAATGGAATTTTGAGTTGATTCGCTGTTGTGAACAATGCATTTAACCCCTGACGTCATCAACAAGCACGTGTGTCTACAGCACTGGGCTCCGTCTTCAGGCATCTGACCAGCCGGTCGTCCACCCGAGTGTTTGAAATGTTATCTTCATTAAAACCCAACAAAAACGCATTGCGACATAATTGTTATCTGTAGCTGGGGTATATATGACAGACGAGACATAATAAAAAATACATTAAAGTTGAAGCTTATAAAAACAAAAAATGTTCGTCGCCAATCGCCTTTTTTTGTTACCTATAAGAAGGCTTGTACCGGAAAGGCACGATTGGTCACGAAAAGGCCCGGAGCAAACAGAGAACCAATTAATATTGATTCATTTTTTATCTTCATTTATGGGTGTGAGTGAGTTTGGTTTTACGCCGCTGTTAGCAATATTCCAGCAATATCACGGCGGGGGACACCAGAAATGGGCTTCACACATTGTACCCATGTCGGGATTCGAACCCGGGTCTTCGGCGTGACGAGCGAACGCTTTAACCACTAGGCTACCTGACCACCCCTCTTCATTTATGAGATATTTCCACATATGAGACATAACCATTTTCAAATATATAAACTGCTGAGAAAAATAAAGTATAAGCCCCAAATGTAGCTAAAATGAAATGAAATGGTTATTAGATTGTGCTGTATTTGATACGAGTATCATAGTTTGTACCTCAAGTTTTCAGTGTCCCGACGACTGTTTTCGGTCGAGTGAGGTTTTGATAACGTTTGTCCCGACATGGGTACAATGTGTGAAACCCATTTCTGGTGTCCCCCGCCGTGATATTGCTGGAATATTGCTAAAAGCGGCGTAAACCCATACTCACTCACTCACTTTGTTAACGTTTGTAATTATTTTAGTCGAATCCAATCTTCAAGTGTATACTTTCTTTTGCCCGGCAGTGTAGCAGCATATGGCTTCATCACCTCGGGTGGAAACTGTTGCTAACATTTTCCACACAACTTATTGTAAACGGCCAGCCGCCGGTGACCTTGAGTCAGAATGTAAATTAAGTAGTCGGTGAGATATTGGTTAGCTGAACTGGTCAGCTGACAAACTGACCACTATATGGACGCACACTGTAATACTAATAAGCGTGGGGGAGAACATGGCATTCTGAAAGTCATTCTTGTTTATAATGTGTTTCAATTTAACCGAATAGGGCTACTCATTTAAAATTACTTTGCATGTCCGGTATAGACATCCGGTTATAATGTCAGTTTAATGCTGTCATTGTCCGGTTTTAAAACAAACAAAACCAGGTATCTTTCATCACAAAACGATTCCGTCATGACGAGTTGGAACTGACTTCAGTCAGATGAGAGCGAAAAAAGCCTCGGGGCGGTAATTTTATAAATGAGCTTCTGATATTTTCGTGAACTTTTCAAGCTCAAAGAGTTATAAAGCGTACAGTCAGTACTACAATATCATCTTAATCATCACAGACAAACGAGCTCCCGCGGGCATAGGATAAAACCAGTCGTCGTTTGAAAAAATTTCCGAGGTATACTTGTTGGAATAAGTTCAAACTGTAACATTTGTAGCATATGTTTTTGTATTAATTTTCTATATTCTGTAACCACTGGGGTAGTATATATATAATTTTAGTTTACACCTTTACCATTCATCTAATGATGGCATGAAGTATGTTGCCGTCAATCTCTCACGGAGACCGTGAAGTGAACTAGTACTGGACAATGAAACCCACGTCCAATAAATCCATGTTCTGACAAAACAAGACGTTTTACAAAGATTAATTTTACCCAACCACATTATCTTCAAATATCCACTAACCCCACAAGAACGAAATAAATAAAGTATTTATGTTACACAGAAGACGTATTTATTAAGCGATAACACGATTGTCTTGATCCTCAAGAGAGACGGTGAGCCTCATTTGTTACCTGGCGAACGTTTAAGGTCATTGAGATGGACAAACCAACTTGTTACAAGAACAAAATGATCTTACCACGTCTCGCGGTAACTAGAAACATCCCACAATGGACAGTAAAGGGATTGGTGTAAGCCTGCCTCAACTTTTCAACCTGCCACCTAGCCAGAGATTCCCATTGTAGTTAATCCCGCGACCAACTGCTCGTTTGTCTCGCTTAAGAATGTGTTTTTCGCTTTGTTTCCTGCCTTGTCTTTCCTTACGAATTTAGTCCAAGGTGTTAATTGTAACTCCGAGCGGAAGAGAGTACAGCTTAGTCCTAACACTGTGTACGTCAATGCAGACGTTTATCTCCTTCCTTTTTAATATAAACTGTACCCGTTTCTTCAAAGACATTTGTTTGAACTTTATACAGAAAGTTCTCCTTTGTTTCAATTTATCTTGGATCTAGGGCTGAAATTAACACAGAAGGTCCTGCTACGTCCATGATGCGTGTACACCTGTACGTTGCTTTGTCTTTTATTTTCTTATTGAAATACTTGCAGGTTTGGTAAGATATCCATCGAGTCTATGTGGAAAGTGCTGATCCGTTGATAAAACGCTCACTTTCTACATGGATGAGAAGCCGGGTGTTATAGTTTCCTTCTAAGTTTGCTGAAGCATTACAATTCATCTCGAAAGTACTGTTTTCTCGGAATAGCTGATGCGCTTATACGATTGTTGGTTGTTTTACGCCGCACTCAGCAATATTCCAGCGATATGACGGCGGTCTGTAAAATAATCGAGTCTGGACTAGACAATCCAGTGATTGACATCATGAGCATCGATCCATGCACTTGGGATCGATGACATGCATTAACCAAGTCAGAGAGCCTGACCACCCGATCATGTTAGTCGCCTTTTACGACGAGCATAGTCGCCTTTTACGGCAAGCGTGGGTTGCTGAAGACTTATTCTACCCCGGAATCTTCACGGGTCGCGCATATACGAAGCTTGTTTATCCTTTATCACAAAATATCCGTTTGCAGAATTATAGCGATAATTGTCCATGTCAGTCTAAAGTGTCATCTTCGGAGGTAAGACCGTTGCAAACAATTTACCCAGAAAGCACTTCTCCTTCGGTATATATTGTAGGCGACAAGAAACGTTGTCTTTATTTCATCCTAAACGAGCCGGTGTGTTTTATGCGAACAATACTGCAACTGTTTCATTTTAGGAGAAGCCACATAGGGTTTACTTGCTGGGTAAACGTCGTAATAACAAAGGGCTAAAGAAGTGGGGTTGAAATGCTGGGAGTACTATGCAGGTAGAAGTACTATAATATCCGTGAAGATCCGGGGTAAAATAGGTCTTCAGCAACCCATGCTTGCCGTAAAAGGCGACTATGCTTGTCGCAGATGCGACGAACGGGATCGGGTGGTCAGGCTTGCTGACTTGGTGACTTGGTTGATGCATGTCATTGATCCCAATTGCGTAGATCGATGCTCATGACATCAATCACTGGATTGTCTGGTCCAGTCTCGATTATTTACAGACCGCCGTCATATAGCTGGAATATTGTTCAGAGCGGTGTTAAACAACAAACAAACAAACAAACAAACAAAAGAAGGACCCATCAATGCCCATGGAAAGGATGTTTTGTAATAAGTTATTGGTTACTTTACTGTCATAGGGCGGACTACCTTGATGGAGTTGCTAATTATGTTTCAGCATAATCCCCTCCGAGATCCAGACACTTCTGTCAACTATGCTGGAGCGCCTGGATCCAACTGGCGTAGATGGCTTCCTCCTGTTCGACGTCATCATAATTTGCGTAATGCTAGTCAAACTGTTGTTTCATCAAGTTCGGGAAGAGGTGGAAATCTGACGGTGCCAAATTTGTAGATTACGAAGGTTTGTTCAACGAGTTCAAATTCAAATTCATGCATAGCAGCAGGGCGACAATAGACATGTATGTACACAGGTGTGTTGTCCTTGTGGAGTTCTCGTCTTTACTGAGTTTCCAACAACGTTTAGCCTTGAGATACACATGCAGTTGCCTAAGCATATTGGTCATTGATATTCTGACCTTTCGGGAGGTAGTCCACCAATAGTATTCCTATGTAATTCCAGAGGAAGAGATGTTAGATGTTCCCACTGATTTGATGTATGTTTAGTCTCAAGCTGATAATGGTGAACCCACGACTCGTCCATGGTTACAAATCGCTCACCTCTATTATCAGGGTCTGCTTCCAAACGACGTTAAGTGTCGGTATTTCTTCTGATCAGAATGTTCTCTAAGCTCTCATGTATTGGCTATATGGCATGTGGTGAGTCGTCCATCATCCATATTCATATCATGTATTTTATCAACATTTCCCTTAGCGGTGGCAGTTAATGTCTTCCTGATCTTGGGCCGCCTCCGTGGTCTTGTGGTAGAGCGTCCGCCCGGAGAGTGGAAGGTCCGGGGTTCGATCCCCGGCCGCGTCATACCAAAAGATGATACTTGTTGTTACCTGCCTGGCGCTCGGCACAAAGGGGCTTAAACTAGGACTGGTCGGCTCGGAGTCAGTATTCTGTGAGTGAGTGGGGTATTCATGTTAAACTGCGGTATGGTATATCAGTGAGCTAGCACTATAAATCGGCATCAGTCCGGACTAATACAAGCAGCCACACACACACACACACACACACACACACACTCACACACGTGCATGTACGTCGCTATATAAGTGCAATAATCTTGGACGCGTCGTTAAACCCCATTTTACCTCACCTTCCTGATCCTGGATCATCGTCAAGGCTCTCTCTTCCCCTCTTGGCAAAGAAAGGCAGACCATCCCTTAAAGCTGACACCATGTCCACATGGATGACATGACCAGTTTCATCAACAGAGAATGCCTTGTATTTTGTACTCCTCGATTATTGTTTTTCTTGCTGTCCACAAAATATTATGTTGCATATAAGGCAATTGCTTATTTCAAAAGGCAAACTTCGACGTCTATACAACCCATTAATTATTGTAAGTGATGGTGTGTTATCCTATGGGGATTGCTCGGCAACGTCGGTTCCTGTAACGTATGCTTGCCGCAAGAGCTGTCACAAATGAAGATCAGATGGCCACAATATGTTGTGTGCTGACTGTGCCATCATTGTTCAATGTGGATCGTTGTTCATGCACTATATCTCTGGTATACGGGCCTGGACTCGTACATACACAGGCCGCCATGATAAAGCCGGAATGTTGCTGACTACGAAATAAAACAGCATTCATTCACCCACAATCTCATCAAGGAAACCGCCCCGATCCATCATTCTATACCAACCGTTATATTAATATACATAAAAGAGACAAAATCATTATCATAAAAAATCATGAACGGCATTGTCCATTGTACGATTCCGGATATATAATTGGCATATATTTATGAATCACTATCAAATATTGATGATATGTGTTCGCGAAAAGGTTAGCGTATTCTGCCATACCGGTGCCACTCTTCGCTATATTAATAGATTGTCGTGCCACGTGGGAGTTCGGGGTTAGAAATGGTCCCTAGCAGCCACGGTGCATGGCCGTAGAAAAGGCGACTTAAAGGGTCGGGTGGTCAGGCTCGGTGACTTGGTTAATAGTAAAACTACGACAGAGCGACCATGTCACAAGAGGCATTGGGATTCCGGGTTAGAATGGGTCCACAGCAGCCTATGCTTGTCGTAAGAGGATGGTCAGGCTCGGTGACTTGGTTGATAGCGTGTCGCCGTACCCGACGGCATGGAACGTTGTTCATAATATCAATCACTGGATTGTCTGGTCCAGCCTCGACCATATACATACCTCTGTAATAGATGTGGAATATTGTTGAGAGCGGCGTTAAACAACATATCCACAAAGCTAACGCTAATCTAATCGCGTAAGGCAACAAGACGCGCACGCAGAACATTCCACACAGAACACTACCAGAACATGTCCTGGCATGTCCTCTTCGTCAAAACGCCATACATCTGCGTAGGTGTCTTTCTGAAGGTCGTCTTTAAGAAGGTCACAATACCTGGTCCGCTCAACCGACTACCAACATGAAGATGACGTTAGAATGATTTAAACCAAGTGTCCTCAAACCACGTGTACATCCTCGAGTGACGACAACAACCTCGACTGGTCTCGTCACACCTGCGCCGGCCCCTAAAACTAGGTGCGTGTTTGCTCACGTAACATTTTAACTTCAAGTTCTTTTGGTTTATTGTCCACGTCGGACTGTTGACCTCCAATCTGCACATTCTGGCAGGCGCCCGTCCCGCCACGTGCTATAAAGTACCTCCTCTTCGTCTCAAGTGGTTCTTCATTCACAGCTTTGGTGATGATTAATCACAGAAAGGTGTGAACATGTTCGTCTCAATTGTTACCTATGTTTTTAGTTGTAAACTGCAGCTGGAGTGGAGGAATAAACGAACTGCTTCATTTCTTTCTCGTCAGTCTGATGTACAACATGTTTCGTAGTGTTAATTTTATTAACTGTTTCTCTATAACACTTCGTTTGTTCCGAGAAGATGGAAGCATATTCCTCGCCCCCTTCAACTGGTTCCCGGACTACTTAGCGCTGGCAATTATACTCCAAGAAAAAGGGTTCGTTCGGAAATATGCACTTTCTTCCCTTTGATGTTTGGGTTTGTTTAGAAGAAAGCAAGTTTGTTGGATATTCGTTACAAGAAGGTGCTGTTGTTCGAATGCACACCATCGTCATCTCGAGAACCTGTCTTCCTGCTGAAGGCCTCGCTGTAAATACATCAATTTGTTTACTACATCAGCTGTGAGAATGTCTTCCATGGGGAAATTAGTTTACTTTATGCATAGTTTCCCTTATTCACTACTTTCAAATGATGGAGTAGATACGGAGTTGATTTCAATTTCAGTTTTGTTTTTAATAATAAATATTTCGTCTTTCGTGTTGACGATTCTATTATCGACTATCAATATGTCGACTTTACATTCGGTATAATGTTGCAACGTGATGACTCATCAAACCAGTTGTTTGTTCAAAGCACATGTGTAGAAACTAACCCTAACAGAAGGATGTCGTCACTTTCGTTACCGTCTGGGTAAGAATATACCCCCCCCCCCCCCCCCCCCCCCCCCCCCCACCGCAACGCTCATTATGTTCATCACCGGATTGTCCGATTATTCACAGACCGCCGTCAGTTAGCTGGAGGAGTGCCAAACTCACTCACTTACAAAAACGACGTACACATCCAAGAACCTATACAGTCAAGCATCACTGTACAGTTTTAGTGATGACAACCAGGTCTTCAATATCACTTTACGTCGCTAGGTTTCATTTCACAACTTCCTTTCCGTTTCTGTTTATCAATGAGTGAGTGAGTGGGTATTGTATTACGCCGCTTTTAGCAATATTCCAGCAATTTCACGGCCAGGGACACCAGAAATGGGCTTCACACATTGTACCCATGTCGGGAATCGAACCCGGGTCTTCGGCGTGACGAACGAACGAACGCTTTAACCACTAGGCTACCCGACCGCCCCAAGTGTGATTGATTGATTGATTGATTGAGTGAGTGAGTGAGTGAGTGAGTGAGTGAGTGAGTGAGTGAGTGAGTGAGTGAGTGAGTGAGTGAGTGAGTGAGTGAGTGAGTGAGGTTTTTAGCAGCTTTTACCACTATTCCAACAATATCATGACGGGGGACTCTAAGAAAGTTTGACACAATGTACCAATGTAGGGAATCGAACCCAGAACTTCGGCGTGAGGAGTGAACGCTTTACTTGCTAGGCTACCTATGCACCCCCATAGATATCGATCTAGGAACGAAGCTGTTATCCCAACGACTGATAAAGGGTCCTGATAGTATATTATTTTAGGTACGATAAAATCTTCTGACGAAATATTATTTTGATAAAATAAGAATTTTTTTAAAAATCGAGGACAGTTTTCTGTCATAGTTTTATTTTTAACGTATTTAAGAAACGGAAATGTTGAAAGAGATCCAAACCATATGTGTATCTACGACGATCGATTGGCATCATCCTAAGGAACATAAACTCTCGGGCAAAAAAAGTGTACACTTGAAAACTGGAAGTGACCAAAAAAAACACGTTACTAGTCCGAAAACAGTCGTCGAAACACTGCAGACTTGAGGCCCAAAACACAACACGATGATACCCGTATCAAACACATCACCATCGAATAACAATTTCTTGTTTGTTTCATTTTTTGTCACCATCAAACATGGATGTATACATAACATACTTCATGCATCACGCTAGGTACCAATCTGCGATGATTTAAGTCCACACTTCCAGTTGTCCATTGCTAATCACCTATCACGCCAATCATCTGTTGGCTTCCCTGGTTATCATAAGTTTTCACCTTTGTTATGTTATTACTTATGTTGATCTTACAGGTACATATTTATGTTCTCTGCCTCATAGCATTTATTCACCTGGTGAAGAAGTAAGTATATATATACTCCGAACCGTTGTTTTTTCCTCATAATCCAGAAGTTGACACCCATAAATTCTCTTCCTCGCGCTAGGGAGGGGGCACGGGTGGCCCAGTCGTCTAAGGCGCCGCGATTCGCTGGGCACGCCAGAAACCTATGATTGTGGGTTCGAATCCCGGTTCGCCCCAATAATGTTTCTAGGTTTGTCAGCACCATACCCGTGCTCGTGGGTTTCACCAAAGTGGTAAACGTCTGAGACCTGCATCACTCCGGGCTTTCCTCCTACATTAAGCTGACACGCCATGATATGACTGGAATACTGTTAAAAGCGGCGTTAAACCCAACTCACTCACTCACTCCTCGCACTAGGTAGTTATTCCATGTACCGATGAGCATAGATATGGTTCAGAAAGTGTCTAAATTCAGATACAAGATAAATAATCTCTATTACCAAGATCCAACAAACCTATTATATCGAAAATACATGCTTCAATTTTAGTCCAACAATCGTAGTCCATTGTATACACTCTGCCATTCTGAAGGATTGGATGTCAGGTCAACTAGGCTCCGTCTACAAGTTCAGGCTGAACAAACCACGACTTAGTGAGTGAACTTTTACATTGCCTTTAGCAACATTCCAGCAATATCACGACGGGGGACACCAGAAATAGATTTCACATGTATGACCTATGTGGGAATCGAACCCGGCCTGTCCCGAGGCAACGTTGTGACACTATCTCCCCCACCACCACTATCACATGGAAGCTAGGACAACCGCAGCGTGGAGCGACAGCCTGTTTACGACTGAAGGTTTGGTATGATATTCTCCTCTAAACTACCCATAGATACTTCGCATTTGCTTAATCACATAATAATATACCACTGGGTGGCAATGTCGGTGATTAGCGGGGAACGTCAATAAATACAATGTCTTGGTTTTAGTACTAATGAATGATCACATTCTCATTCCCGCCCGCCTCACTACCAAGAGCATACTTGTATCGTCTTGAAGTGCCCATAGATGAAGACAATCGAGCTCTCTTCCTTCTGAAATACAACATATACCCACTCCAATTAAACATCCATGCTTCGTATGAATAACATCCGTCGACAGTTTTGTATACTACTCAAAATAAGTGAAAGAACACCCACAATTGCAAGATCGTGTGTGGCATACCCACTAGCCATGACAGGTTGACCATAACCCATGAAAATCGGGTTCTTTAACTTCTTTTGAGTAGTCTCTATATATATCTTGAATAGATTCCTTGTTAAAATAAAATGCAAAAATACTGAACCCGTATCACAATTTTCAACGATTTGGATGAAAATCTTTTTTTTTAAGTGGCCTTAAGAAATTCCAGGCGTAGTAAACTGAACGTTGTAAACAGAGGTAAACAATTTAAATCGTTTCCTGTATAGGTAAGTTATTTGAGGGCTGAAATAACGGACCCCAGTGACAGTTATGGCCGGCGTGTCCCTCGCGTAACCTGGCCGGGGGTACAGGCAGCTGACGTAGTGGGTTATACGGCCATAAATCACACACTCGGACAAAATAGATATCAATACCTAGCCATTAGTCATTGGAGGAATTAAGTGGACAGATGGCATAGGGTTGAGTTCCAACACGCCTACGGGGACCGACCGATCACATGCATGTATTTTGAAATATTTTACTTATCGTTTTAGAGGTCTTAGGAAGTTGCTAATGCGTCAAGTGTCGCTGAATTACGGTGTTCTATCTCCGTGTCGATATTATGTGGAAATATGTTTACATTTCAAATAACGGATTTGGTTTTGGAAGTTTGTTTGTTTGTTTGTTGTTTAACGCCGCATTCAGCAATATTCCAGCTATATGACCGCGGTCTGTAAATAATCGAGTCTGGACCAGACAATCCAGTAATTGACATCATGAGCAATTGGGATCTATGACATGCATCAACCAAGTTAGCGAGCCTGACCACCCGATCCCGTTAGTTTTGTCAATTGTAATTTTTTTTAAAAACGTAAACATGTAATGCTACCTTGGTAACGCGTTCTTAAAGATGTTAGTGTCTTTATGCTTGATATAAACTGTCGAGCAAATAACATATACACCCACAGTAGATGCTGGCTAAAATGAAGCAAACAAGAAATGAGTATTATAGCTGTTTTGGAGCTTACGTTTGCAGTTGTGCCACACACAGTCTTAGTGCTAAAATCGCTTTGCGTGAGAAACGGGACCTTCAGCTGTTTATAACCTTTATAACTCATGCAAATAGTAAACTATTTTGTTCTGTTCCCTTGTTCGCCATATCCGTAGTGGACTAAATGACAAACAATTAATAAACAAAGGTTCCAAATACAGGCCTAATATTCACATTATTACAAATTACGTTAAATAGATAAAATAAATCGGTTGACGTCATTCCGTTATCTATATATCAGTCGTGTAGATACTAGTATACTACCCAATGTCTGATATAGTGAGTATTTGGGTTGGGCTGAATGAAACTAATTGCTTGGATATGTTGTCATACCAATACGTTTCGATATTGCCTTGGCGCTGAAGGTCAAATACACACGTCGGGAAATGGTTGTCCTTTCAATAAATGAAATATCTCATTACAAACGTTGAGAAGCATAACTGATCAGAAGTAGTGGGTCAAATGGCAGATGCTGAAACGATGTATAGGAGACACTCTTTCTCTCCAGAAACACAAACCGTGAACTTGATCAAAGAAGGCTGCTTGCTTCACGGGTGAGATGAAGTGAAATGGGGTTTTACGTCGCGTCCAAGATTATTGCATTTATATAGCGACGTGCATGCACGTGTGGCTGCTTGCACAAGTCCGGACTGATGCCGATTTATAGTGCTAGCCCACTGAGATACCATGCCTCAGTTTAACATGAATACCCCACTCAGACAATGTATACTGACTCCGAGCCGACCAGTCCTTGTTTAAGCCCCTTAATGTCGAGCGCCAGACAAGTACCAACAAGTACCATGTTTTAACGTCTTTGGGTATGACGCGGCCGGGGGTCGAACCCCGGACCTTCCGCTGTCTGGGCGGACGCTCTACCACTAGACCACGGAGGCGGCCTCTTGCTTCACAGATAGTTATTACTGTGTTATGTGAAAACTCAATGAATGTTACACTGGGTTCTCGTCGCTTGATACCCGACTCCTCACACTAATGCCATTTTATAACAGAGTTATCCCGTAACCTTCACCATATGACACAACCGAGTCAATGTGTCGATATTGGAGCTCGGGAACTTATGTAGTACAGAAATGGACTTTTCGTGAACCGGATAACCCCAGGGGCAGGGTTAAATTCGGGATTATTAATAGTCGGACTTATGCTCTGATGGGAGTCAAACAGTAGGCACACAGACGCGTGTAGCGTTAACACCACCATTATTAGGACGTCCCACCCCAGGAATACTGGTCTGTCTCGGACTAAAGAGTCGGAGCTTTGTGGTTCGGATAATCTTGCATGACGGTCACCCGACCCTGAGATGAAGAGCGAGAACTCACAGGAGTTGAGCGTTTAGGCAGTAATACAGAAGCCTTAACCAATCTCACGGCATTTTAATCCTCTTGAGTGAACAATGAACGTCATTTGTAGGCGCGGTGGGTAGAAAGAACTCTCGCCCCGAGCTGAGCACAGCGTTGGGTGTTTTCAAGTGACGGACATGTCCATCTGTGTTGTTTGGCCTGTCACCTGCCCCTCACAGCGCCACCTAGGTGTCATGTGACCACGCTACCTGCAAGCTCCTCACAGCATCACACAAACACATCACGACGCCTCCAGCAAGAAAGTGGATTGTGGAAAAAGAAAATATTCAATAAACCACAATGACACCGCTGGGGGATTATCGACTCAAGTGAATAATTTGATACCAATATATTACCTGAATTTATAAGGGGTGTGATGATAGATTTTAAGTGATATTTAGAATTAATCACTCTTGGTCAGGCGATTTCATTTTTTCTACCTGCTGTTTTCTTTTAATAATGTAAGGTTTAATTGAAGTCCGCGCTGCTGTCGAGTTTCTATGCCGTGATATGGTCCAGCGCTGTCCGGAGCGTGGTTGATTTCACCTGGCACCTCGTGACAAATGACCGACCACTCTATCAGGGTCCAGTACAATGCTGCAACTGTCCGAATGCTGACCATGGTCATCGGTTTACAGGTCTCTGTCCACACAATGCTACCAGGACAATGGTGACCACTGTAGCCTTGGCCATCTCCTAACAGCGATCATTTGCTCTGACAATACCTAATACCACACGACAATAAGGTTATGGCGTAGGTTTACGGCCGTATTGAAAGCAGGGTGTTCCAAATCTGTCTCAATCAAGACGTCTCCATCAAACATCTGGTCAGGTCATCTAATGACATCGCGCATGTCTGTTCACGTGACATATCGCCATATGCTTCCACTCCAAATATTTAACCACGCCTGTTGAAATTGACAGAACAGATTACAGTCACAGTCAAAGATGAATTGAGATAGTTCAACTGTTTGAGGACTTAACATGGTGATGTTTGACCGGAAGTCAGGTGATGTAACATCACTTAGCCTCTGAGTTCTTTGTAGGGTGCTGTCAGATAATATATCATAATGCTACTGGTGTCAGAGGTCGGGGTACAACGAGGAACATAATGCACCTGCCATGTCCCATTGAAGCTGTTGTTTATAGCGTGAGTGCATATTGTTTAACGCCGTATCAGACTGCTTGCGTACCTCTCCTAACACAATTCCTGTGAACCTGTGTCCGTCACACAGGATTTTGTCATCATCTGCTGTCAATTAACAAACGATGGATACACTAAACTGCCACTTTTGCAGATTTCAACATATAATTACCGTAATTGTTGGTGTAAACGGTCTTCGTTGCATGACATAATGTAATATGTTTTAATTGATATTTTACTTCACATTTTAGATGTGACTGACCTGAAAATGATATTTTCCACCAAGACCAAGACTTGTGTGTACTTGAGTTTAAAAAAAATGGATGACAGCAATATAGGCCAGTTATATTATAACATTGTGTTGGAGCCTAAAACAGCTGATTGGGCTCCCTTGTCTTACTAACGCCAGTTGCCAGTGTCCATGCCATATCGATTTATGTACCAAAACAGCTTGAGGCGTGCTTCATTGTCCAATTTATTTTCTCCTCGTCGGTCAGAATACGTCCCCAGTAACCAATACTTGTCGTAAGAGCCGAATAATAATAATGGAGACTGGACCATTCAATCAAGTGATTGTTATTGTGAACAACGAACCACGCCATCGGCGTGCGATGATACGCTATCAACCAAGTCACCGAGCCAGACCACCCGATCCATTAGATCGCCTCTTACGACCAGCATAGGCTTCCGGTGACCAATTCTAACCCGGGACCCCCATGCATCCTGTGACATGGTCGCTCTGTCGTAGTTTTACAAGATTTATGTGTAATCATTTCCCCCGAGCTTATAGATAATTCAATTTTCATAAGAAGATCCTTGTTATCAGTCTCTCGAGCACGAGCTGCACGTGGCTACATCAAAGATATATCTGTTGCCCAGGTGATAACAATTACCGGCAACTTCGTTGTAATTACAGTTGAGCTAATGTGCTGGGACACCCCGCCTAGCACCCGTCACCTGCACAGACTGTACTCCATGGTGTTAACATCTTTCTAACCTGTTACCAAATATGTTTGATTGGTTAGTTAGAGCTCATTACAGCCAGGTGGGGGCAGGTGTGAGGGTGGGGTGCATGCCCAGGAAATGGTTTTCTTGGCTTTGCTGACTTCACATTTGTACCAACAAGATTGTGTCTATAATCCAGTAAGCTTTCTTAGCTTGCATCCTTTAGAAGAGCCATAAGCTTATGATCATGGGTTCGAATCCCGTTTCGCCCTGATGATGATGATGATGTTTCTGGGTTTGGCAGCATCATACCCCTGCGTCATTGCAGGCTTTCCTCCCACATTAAGCTGACGAGCAGTGAAATCACTGAAATACCAAGCGGCGTTAAACCAGAGAAACTCTCTCACTCGCTAGTTTGCCCGTTATAAATAAGACTGATTTGCAGAAAACTGGAATATATTGCCTGGTGTGACCCAAGTTGTGGAGAGTGAATGATCAGCGGGAGAAAGGGTGACTGGGCGACTAAGTGAGTGGCCGATTGGCAAATGGGCGAGTGGCCGATTGATGAATTGGCGAGTAGATGAGTCGCCGAGCGGTGAATGGGCCAGTGGATGAGTGGTCGATTGGTGAATGGACGAGTGGCCGATCGGTGAATGGGCGAGTGGATGAGTGGTCGATTGGTGAAATGGTTTATGTGTGAGTTGCCAATTGGCAATGGGCGAGTGGCCGATCGGTGAATGGGCGAGTGGTCGATTGGTGAGTGTTTGAGTTGCCGATTGGTGAATGGGCGAGTGGATGAGTGGCTGAGGGATCAAAGTGGTGAGTGGGGTAATGGGTTGGTAGGTTTGATTTCGCTTTTAGTAAATATTGCAGCCTACCTCGACCATGAGGACACAGCTAAAGCCCGTGTCAACAAAGGGACATACGCCACCCTTAGCCCCACATAGCTCTGCTAAACTCTATCCAAACTGCTAAGTAGTCCGTGTTATTTTACGAGGAGTGCAACCCGTGAAGATCCGGGTTAGAATAGGTCTTCTATTCTAAGCAACCCATACTTGCCACAAAAGGCGACTATGCTTGTCGTAAGAGTCGACTAACGGGATCGGGTGGTCAGGCTCGCTGATTTGTCATCGTATTGTTTGTTGGTTAACGCCACGCTCAACAATATTCCAGCTATATGACGGCGGTCTGTAAATAACCGAGTCTGTACCAGACAATCCAGTGATGGACATCATTAGCATCAATCTACACAATTGGGATACGATGACATGCATCAAACAAGTCAGCGAGCCTGACCACCCGATCCTATTAGTATTATCTTGGAAAGTCAACATGGAGATGTACTCAGTTTCTTGAACATTGAAGTGAGTGAGTGAGTGAGTATGGTTTTACGCCGCTTTTAGCAATATTCAAGCAATATCATGGCGGGGGACATCAGAAATGGGCTTCACACATTGTACCCATGTGGGGAATCGAACCCGGGTCTTCAGCTTGACGAGCGAACTTGAACATTGAAATTGATATCTATTTTTGAATGGTCTTAAAAGGAATCCGTATATATGAATGTTATATATTATATATACAGATATATATATCACTTGTCACTTGTGAACACAATTTTATATTTCTTTCGGAATTACAGTTTGATTATCATGACAACTAAAGAACATCTATTTTGCTATCGATACGAGTATTGGAACTCCAAACTGCCCATTTATCTCTACGCCCATGGTGTCAGGATATACCAACAAGACTGGCAGTTGCATTTGTTAGACGTATCGATTACGGCTCTGACCAATGGGTAAATACACACAAACATAGACAAGGCTACATATTGTTGGATATCTGACAGGGTGATACTCAACCTCCAACAAATCACTTCCATATGTCATATCCTTACCCGACTATAAAGGGCGCCCCAGACGGGGTACAAGCCCCACCCGTCATAGCCGGCGTTTGTTTACTTACACTGACGTCACCCGCGGCCCATGTCGTCAACTGGTCATAAGTTACCATTGGACTTAGACGTCTTCTTTCACGGAATATTTATATACAAGTACATAAATACGTCGTATATTTAAGTTCCTTAACCCTTTCTCCTTTGTCAATCATTGAACGTTATTTTCGAGGCCAAAGCTACCGACGCGGTAGAAAATATTGAGAGGCTGGGAGAATGTTGTTTAACGCCGCAGTCAGCAATAACCGAGCTTTATCACGTAATAACTTGTGTCATAGTAAATGAACATCAATAGCCTTCTTTAAAACTTTATTTTACTTTCAAAACTTGACCGACGTGGTCAGACAGAGAGACCGGTGCATATCATCAACAGATGGACGGATCCCGTTAGTTGCCCCTTACAACAAAGCATAGTCGCCTTTTACGGCAATCATGAGTTGCTGAAGACCTATTCTACCTGCTAATACTCTTCCTCAGCTCAGCACTAAGAGGGTTAACAAAGATCGGCACGTCATGCATGTATTCCATGTGAGCAATCATCGCAGACCAGGTGAAGATATTGGCGGGAGATGTAATGATACGACTTCCCGCGTTGTCTCGCGCTCACCGCGGGTGATATGACGAGATTTATGTGTGTGCTAGTGTGGCGAAAAACATCAAACAAAACACAGGTGTGAATTTGACGAGCTGAGGCGATGACCTTTTGGTAAGGTCATCTCGATTTTAATCTGTCTTACAGCAACCACCATCGCACCTTAGCTCCACTGATACTCCGACAAGGGCTTTTAACGCCATGCTTGGAGGTGGTGATTGACGGCTGGGTTTGTTCCGACGCTGTAGCTACTGTCAGTAACAATGTTGGAATGGCGGAATAACAACCGACCATCCAGGCGTGGAGATCAAACGTTTGCGAGTAAATTAGGACGTCAATACAGACATTGGAAACCGTATCTCAGTCATATTGATTTTGCGGGGACGATTCAGATATATAATTTTTCCATAAACGCCTACCTCCAATAACGCCAGGTCTATGAACGTAGCAAATACTAGAGAACGCCCAGCGCTTATTCAAAGATTTAAGGTTTTATCTGCAATGACACTAGCTGCGGTTATCGTACCTCACATGCCCGTCCTGCGGTTATCGTACCCCACATGCCCTTTCTGCGGTTATCGTACCCCACATGCCCGTTCTGCGGTTATCGTAACCCTCACCCGTTCTGCGGTTATCGTACCCCCTCACCGTTCTGCGGTTATCGTACCCCTCACCCGTTCTGCGGTTATCTTACTCCCTCGCCGTTCTGCGGTTATCGTACCCAGCACCGTTCTGCGGTTGTCGTACCCCCTCACCGTTCTGCGGTTATCGTACCTCTCAATGTTCTGCGGTTATCGTACCCAGCACCGTTCTGTGGTTATCTTACTCCCTCGCCGTTCTGCGTTTACTATCATTTATTCATAATAAAGATTTCAGATCGAAACAAGAACTGGTTTTGGAAATCAAGATGGAGGGCCTCACCAGCTCTCTACCGTATCTATTGATCTGGAATCCTTTTTTGATGAAAGCATATGTATTTAAAGGAACGTGATGAAGGAAGAGGTTGGAATATAGGTTTTTAATTTTAAACTATGAACGGACGCACTCTCTCACACACACACACACACACACACACGAACGCCTCCGTGGTCTAGTGGTAGAGCGTCCGCCCGGAGAGCGGAAGGTCCGGGGTTCGATCCCCGGCCGCGTCATACCATAAGACGTTAAAACATGGTACTTGTTGTTACCCTGTCTGGCGCTCGACATTAGGGGGGTAAAACAAGGACTGGTCGGCTCGGAGTCAGTATACTGTGTCTGAGTGGGGTATTCATGTTAAACTGAGGCATGGTGTCTCAGTGTGCTAGCACTATAAATCGGCATCAGTCCGGACTAGTACAAGCAGCCAACACACACGTGCATGCACGTCGCTATATAAGTGCAATAATCTTGGACGCGACGTTAAACCCAATTTCACCTCACCTCACCTTAATCAACAACACACTGCCTTCTCAACATTACCAAAGCATATTCGAAGTTCTTGAACTTAAGTAACAGTAACTGTTTTAGACATCCTCCAAAAGTAGTTTTTTAATTTTATGAAACTATATTTAAAGAATGCGCATGTACAATCTCTTAAACCGCATATTCCTCAGACGTCGTGATGATATCCCTTCAACAACCACCCACCCCATCCGCAGTGACGGGGTCTGTAAACAGCCCTGCTCTCCAGTTGACCCGCGTTAAAGTTACTCCTCGATCGTCAAGATTACAATAACATTAAAAAGAGGCAGTGACAGGTAGGAAAAAAGTGTGCATACGCGTACATGACTAATTTGTTGCGTTCCGCGGTGGGGCATTCGGACGATTATCTCTCTCGCTCTATCTAACACGTCACAACCACTCAGCAGGGGGCGTATCAAAATCAAGAGGCGAAGCACGAACCGTCATAACCTCGAAGCCAGGCAGGGAGCGGATTACAAGAGGTGCATGACGGTTAAACATAACCTTTATGGTGAACAGTTGAGAGATTGATTGTTACGACGTTTCAGAGACAGGGTCCATATCACTATATTAATGAAACTTGGCTGTCCGTCATAATGGTCTTACCTAAAAACAGACGAGTTCACGTGAATTTTGGGTATTAAATTCTTAACGTGGATTTTTTAACTGTTAATATGGCGCCGCCAGTTACACGGGTTTTTAGGGGGCATACTATAGTGTTATATATGCAGTATTTCGCTGTAGACTTGTCTCCTGGAAAAATATGTTAGTAAGAGGAGACTAACATGGAAGGTAAGCGTATCGTAAGATGCGACTAAAATGGAAAGTATGTTTATCGTAATAGGCGACTAAAATTAAAGGTAAGCTTATCGTAAGAGGCGACTAAAATAGAAGGTAAGCTTATTGTAAGAGGCGACTAAAATGGAAAGTATGTTTTAGGTAATAGGCTACTAAAATGAAAGGTAAGCTTATCGTAAGAGGCGACTAAAATAGAAGGTAAGCTTATCGTAATAGGCGACTAAAATGGAAGGAAAGCTTATCATTATAGGTGACTAAAATGGAAGGTAAATTTAACGTAAGAGGCGACTAAAGTGGAAGGTAAGCTTATCGTAAGAGGCGACAAAAATGGAAAGTATGTTTATCGTAATAGGCGACTAAAATGGAAGGTAAGCTTATCGTAATGTGCGACTAAAATGGAAGGAAAGCTTATCGTTATAGGTGACTAAAATGGAAGTTAAGCTTGTCGTAAGAGGCGACTAAAATGGAAGGTAAGCTTATCGTAAGAGGCGACTAAAATGGAAGTTGAGCTTGTCGTAAGAGGCGACTAAAATGGAAGGTAAGCTTATCGTAAGAGGCGACTAAAATGGAAGGAAAGCTTATCGTTATAGGTGACTAAAATGGAAGGTAAGCTTATCGTAAGAGGCGACTGAAATGGAAGGCAAGCTTATCGTAAGAGGCGACTAAAATAGAAGGTAAGCTTGTCGTAAGAGGCGACTAAAATGGAAGGTAAGCTTGTCGTAAGAGGCGACTAAAATGGAAGGTAAGCTTATCGTAAGAGGCGACTAAAATGGAAGGTAAGCTTATCGTAACAGGCGACTAAAATTGAAGGTAAGCTTATCGTAAGAGGCGACTAAAATGGAAGGTAGGCTTATCGTAAGAGGCGACTAAAATGGAAGGTAAACTTATCGTAAGAGGCGACTAAAATTGAAGGTAAGCTTATCGTAAGAGGCGACTAAAATGGAAGGAAAGCTTATCGTTATAGGTGACTAAAATGGAAGGTAAGCTTATCGTAAGAGGCGACTGAAATGGAACGCAAGCTTATCGTAAGAGGCGACTAAAATGGAAGGTAAGCTTATCGTAAGAGGCGAGTCGTGAGGGGTCGGAAGTAAAGACAAGCCCCTGCCTCACGTGACGGGGCTGTAAGAGAGACTCACGTGAAGCTCTCCTACCTGTGAAGTGAAACAAACAATAAGTGTCTGAGCTATAAGGGCCCGGCCCAGTGGTTCAAGCCACCTCTATTATGTTCTCAAGGTTCCGTCGTTCACCTGCACGGATCCGCCAATCGTGAGCCTCTCACCATGAGGATTCTGGTGTATGATCGATCCCTTGAACCCTGTCTCCCAATTGAGTATGTCCCCATTGCACCTTATGCTCAACGTGTAGATTCCGGAGCAGAATAGGCCTCCAGTGTCCAAGCTTGTCTCCTCGTGAAGATTCTCGTGTATGATAAATCCCCTGAACCCTGTCTGCCAATTGAGTATGTCCCCATCTCCCCACATGCTTATCTCCACCTGTAGATTCCGGAGCAGAATAGGCCTTCAGTGTCCAAGTTTGTCTCCTCGTGAGGATTCTCGTGTATGATGAATCCCCTGTACCCAATTGGGATTCAGGGGCAGGATATATTCCCATATTCATGTCTCTTCGTGGGGATTCTGGAACCGAATAGATCCCAGTATCCCACGTTTGTCTCCCCCTGAGGTTCCGGATTTCGGATGGTTACACTTGATGAGGAGACAATTTGGGATTCATCATCCCCGACGGCACGGCACGTTGCTCCAGCTACCACCACTGGTGAGCGTGGCCGAGGCGCTACAGTAAGCAGGCCGTCACGCCGAAGACTCGGGTTCGAATCCCGACATGGGTACAATGTGTGAAGCCCATTTCTGGTGTCCCCCGCCTTGATATTGCTGGAATGTTGCTAATAGTGGCGTAAAACAATACTCACTCACCCAGTAAGCAGGCCATAGCTGTAATATCCACGACGACGGCGTAAAACAGCAATCAATCCACTAACCATTACCATCCTACTAGAGTTAGCGTCTTGCTCGTAGTAACATCATTGGAAAAAACAACCTACAAACGTTACTATGTTGAAAACAGTCACCGAAACACTACATAGGTCCGAAACACAACTCTGATACCATAATCAAATACATTACCATCGGATAGCCAATTCTTGTTTGTTTCATGTTTTGCCACCATCAAACATGGGTGTATACTTATTTTGCCCGGCAGTGTATATACAGTTCTATACAACCTCTTTAATCCAAAATTCGCCTTCCTGACGAATACTTTATGTGCATCTCAAGATAATCAGGAACATATACAATTTAAATCTCCACGATTCTCTGACCCGAAAATCCAGACTATTTGATTAGTATCAGTCCGGATTAACGGGGTTTCACAGTATAAGCAAACGCGACATCGACGGTGGCAATTGGTCGGAGTTGCAACACCTGTGTCCGTTTTAAACACTCTTGAAATTAATCCAGGGAATGTTCCAGAGATTATTTGAGGAAAAAAACTTCAAAATTCTAGAATTTCCACTGATTCTTAAGGTATTTGCTACAGCTGTCACAGCATGTTAGTTCTCGGCGGATCTCGGTGCCATCAGTCGTAACGGTAACTGCGGAATCCACAAAGAAGGCTTCATCACTGTTTCAGATTGCAGTGATAAAATTTCATCACAGAGCTCGTAGTCGGGGCTAAGATACCGGGTTTTAAGGAATGGTTTGGTAGTTTAGTAAAGGGAAAAGGTGTTCGCCCCAAGATGGATTCCGTTAAGTGCGACACGTGGTTACGTGTGATTGTAGACACCTGGCGGCGGACTGTTTACTGTTACGTTTGGTTCACGCTGTCGCTTCTGTTTTACAAAATAACGAAGTCGTTTTGAAAATAACGGAAGAAGTCAGAGGATATATCACAGGGGGGTTTGCATTAAATGATGAGGTGAAAGGTATAAATTTATTTTTGGAAATATTCCAACATGATTGCGAGCAGAGTGGTCTTTGATCGAAGGCGCTGAAACTACGACACGGTTGCGCCCCTTAGCTTCTATGCTCTTTTGGGTTCAAATCCAAAATCCGCACGATTATAACTCTTGGTTTGTCAGCACCATACCATCTTCCCGAGACAAGAGAGTTAACGGACTATAAAAGTCCAGTTTCCACCCTTGCCCAACTAGGCTGGCATTATGGAGTTTGGGTGGATTAAAGAGTCTATGCATAGTCCAATCAAAATCGCGCACCGAAATCGAAATCCGGTTCGTAAATTGTCGTGCAGATTTCGATCGATTGCAGGATTTGCAAAGCATGTGCACCGCTAACTCGTTGTCGGCAGATATTTTCCTTATCTTTTCATGTTTTTAATCAAGGTGCTTACATTTGATGCATTTCGCGATGTAAGACCCGTTTTATCACAATATAGATCTTGACAATCGATCAGATCGTCCTGACTGGGCGCCACCATCTTGAGTGAAGCAAACGCAAGTGATGGTATCTGACTGGTCCATAGGAGAGGCTTAAAAGGCACATAACTGGTAATAGTCACTGGTGGCGCTACGATCGAGCCCAGTAATTCCAGCCTAGTTCGGGAAGGGTGGAAACTAGACTTTTAAAGTCAGTTAACTCTATTGCCCCGGGTAGATGGCACCATACAGTATCATTGGGTTTCCTAAGATTGTTCATGCAATCCTTTTAATCTAAACACATTCAATTAATTCTTGTCTATCAATATTATCAAAACCAATTTATCCTAGAATTATAGTAGATTCGTCATGGCAAATCTATATCCGTAAATACCGAAATAATCTTTGGAAAGTTAAGGAGAACGGCTAGAGACTTCAAGTACTGTTCCCATTTTCAAATGTTAAGCAATAACAAGTCAAACCTGTTTGCTGTACAGTCCTTGCCTTAGTCCCGTACATAAACACATCTGTTTAAGGTTCGGGTTTGAATCCCCACATAGGGACACCAATGGTAGCACTTTTTGTTGTCTTCGTCGAAATAATGCTGAAATGGTGCTGAAATCGATGTAAATATAACGACAACGCAAGAGAACATACACTCTTGATTATTTGGTGTAAATTATATGAATGGGTCACTGAAAATGAATGATTGCTCAAGCCCTTCGCTCACCCACTCATAACTGTTAACTCACTCACACAATAATAAACTTAAAGTCGCTTGGGCGCCACAATTTACTGTAAGATTACTGGTTATGCGAGACTGGTGTTTCAGCGAGATGGTATTGTTTCTATAATGTGTCTAATGTCTAGACATCATTTAAACCTGGTCCTCAATACGAATCTGAAACTGCCTTAAAATTCTCTTACAAGAAGTCCATTCTTATTTTAGTTCATTAATTATTTAGGAAAGGTTTATTGAGTTTCAATCTGCAAATACTATGTTTTGGGAACAATGAAATGCTTGTCTTCGAGAGGAAATGTGTGCTGTACCGACTAGCGGATTCTTGAGAGATCGTATAACTCGATATGATTTCACAGTCTGATAGGCCTCATAAATATAACGTACCAAATGAAAAACAGTTAGGGTCGTCGGGTAACCGGGGCAACGGGAAACTACAATTATATGGTATTAGGCTATCTGTACTTCAAACAAGCGGATCCCCACAAAGGTGTCGAGATTCGACAATAGTGCCGACATAAGATCATGGCGCCGACATTAGACCACACTGTGGATATTAGACCATAATTCCGACATGAGACCACAGTACCAATATAAGACCATAATTTCATTATGAGACCACAGTACTGATTTTAGAATGTAGTGTCAATGTTAGACCACAGTGTCGATATAAGGGACTACAGTGTTGATATTTGACTACAGTACTGATATTAGAAAGTAGAGTCAATGTTAGACCACAGTGTCGATATAAGGGACTACAGTGCTGATATTAGACAACAGTACTGATATTGGAATGTAGTGTCAATGTTAGACCATAGTGTCGATATATGAGACTACAGTGCTGATATTAGACAACAGTACTGATATTGGACTGTAGTGTCAATGTTAGACCATAGTGTCGATATAAGAGACTACAGTGCTGATACAAGACCACAGTACTATTAGATATTAGACCCTAGCGTCGATCTTAGACCTACTTACCAATATTAGACCTTAGAGACGATGATAGAACACAATACAGCTATAAGACCTTAGCGTCGATATTAGACCATGGTGCCGTTTTTAGACCCTAGAGGCGATGGTAGAACACAATAAAGATATAAGACCATAGCGTCGATATTAGACCGTGGTGCCGTTACTAGACCCTAGAGGCGATGGTAGAACACAATACAGATATAAGACCTTAGCGTCGATATTAGACCATGGTGCCGTTATTAGAGCAAGAGGCGATGGTAGAACACAATACAGATATAAGACCTTAGCGTCGATATTAGACCATGGTGCCGTTATTAGAGCAAGAGGCGATGGTAGAACACAATACAGATATAAGACCTTAGCGTCGATATTAGACCATGGTGCCGTTATTAGAGCAAGAGGCGATGGTAGAACACAATACAGATATAAGACCTTAGCGTCGATATTAGACCATGGTGCCGTTATTAGAGCAAGAGGCGATGGTAGAACACAATACAGATATAAGACCTTAGCGTTGATATTAGACCATGGTGCCGTTATTAGAGCAAGAGGCGATGGTAGAACACAATACAGATATAAGACGTTAGCGTCGATATTAGACCATGGTGCCGTTATTAGAGCAAGAGGCGATGGTAGAACACAATACAGATATAAGACCTTAGCGTCGATATTAGACCATGGTGCCGTTATTAGAGCAAGAGGCGATGGTAGAACACAATACAGATATAGGCCTTAGCGGCGATATTAGACCATGGTGCCGTTATTAGAGCAAGAGGCGATGGTAGAACACAATACAGATATAAGACCTTAGCGTCGATATTAGACCATGGTGCCGTTATTAGAGCAAGAGGCGATGGTAGAACACAAAACAGATATAAGACCTTAGCGTCGATATTAGACCATGGTGCCGTTATTAGAGCAAGAGGCGATGGTAGAACACAATAAAGATATAAGACCTTAGCGTCGATATTAGACCATGGTGCCGTTATTAGAGCAAGAGGCGATGGTAGAACACAATACAGATATAAGACCTTAGCGTCGATATTAGACCATGGTGCCGTTATTAGAGCAAGAGGCGATGGTAGAACACAATAAAGATATAAGACCATAGCGTCGATTTTAGACCATGGTGCCGTTATTAGAGCAAGAGGCGATGGTAGAACACAATACAGATATAAGACCTTAGCGTCGATATTAGACCATGGTGCCGTTATTAGAGCAAGAGGCGATGGTAGAACACAATACAGATATAAGACCTTAGCGTCGATATTAGACCATGGTGCCGTTATTAGAGCAAGAGGCGATGGTAGAACACAATACAGATATAGGCCTTAGCGGCGATATTAGACCATGGTGCCGTTATTAGAGCAAGAGGCGATGGTAGAACACAATACAGATATAAGACCTTAGCGTCGATATTAGACCATGGTGCCGTTATTAGAGCAAGAGGCGATGGTAGAACACAAAACAGATATAAGACCTTAGCGTCGATATTAGACCATGGTGCCGTTATTAGAGCAAGAGGCGATGGTAGAACACAATAAAGATATAAGACCTTAGCGTCGATATTAGACCATGGTGCCGTTATTAGAGCAAGAGGCGATGGTAGAACACAATACAGATATAAGACCTTAGCGTCGATATTAGACCATGGTGCCGTTATTAGAGCAAGAGGCGATGGTAGAACACAATAAAGATATAAGACCATAGCGTCGATTTTAGACCATGGTGCCGTTATTAGAGCAAGAGGCGATGGTAGAACACAATACAGATATAAGACCTTAGCGTCGATATTAGACCATGGTGCCGTTATTAGAGCAAGAGGCGATGGTAGAACACAATACAGATATAAGACCTTAGCGTCGATATTAGACCATGGTGCCGTTATTTGAGCAAGAGGCGATGGTAGAACACAATAAAGATATAAGACCTTAGCGTCGATATTAGACCATGGTGCCGTTATTAGAGCAAGAGGCGATGGTAGAACACAATACAGATATAAGACCTTAGCGTCGATATTAGACCATGGTGCCGTTATTAGAGCAAGAGGCGATGGTAGAACACAATAAAGATATAAGACCATAGCGTCGATTTTAGACCATGGTGCCGTTATTAGAGCAAGAGGCGATGGTAGAACACAATACAGATATAAGACCTTAGCGTCGATATTAGACCATGGTGCCGTTATTAGAGCAAGAGGCGATGGTAGAACACAATACAGATATAAGACCATAGCGTCGATATAAGACTAAAGTGTCGCTGTGAGACCACCGAAATTTCGTCTAAAACTATAAATTGTGTTGAAGGGGTTCGAGCTCACGAACTTTTCCCCTCAACACATTTTTCGCTACTTAAACACTGAAATGCTACTCATAGTTTACATGACCTTTTTAACGAAAAGAATAACAACGCGAGAGGAACGGAGGGATTGAAACTCGAAACTGATTGAAACTAAAACGGCCATTAATCATATCGTAACAACATAACGCATTCTTCTATGGCTAGTTCAGGCATCGACAATTGATAATCTTTTGTGGAAAAAAGTTCAGCGTCTTCTTTCGCAGAAACAATGTAGATCTTGAAGCAGTGATCGAAAACACATTCTGTCTCTGTGCGTGGTTTACTTGCGCCCGAAACACTGAACACTGAATCATCTCAAACTCTTCCAGTTCCTCTTCCAACGAATTATGGACAGTAAGCTACCGTATCATTTTGGTGAGGTGTTCTTGAAACGAAGGAGTCCATGTACCCTTTGTACTTCGTCCATGTACATCTCAAACTCATGAGTCATTCGGGAATGTAATGTCATTGACACTTCCTCGTTCATGTTACATTCTGAAAACATGAGATACTCAAGTTCAAATCATCACCATCAGGTGTCCTAAACACACAGATCACTGCATCGACCGTGTTTATGCCACGTCGTTAGTGGAAGTCTTTTGTGGATCTATTTTGTAGACCCATCAGGGTGATATCATCCTTTTCAAATTTTATTTCATCCAAACATTTTTCATCCATCCCCTAAACCCAAATAAAGCCCAATAGCGGTTATCGTACCCTTATGGCGGAAAACAAAGGTAGAAGCAGCAGGCAGACGACGCACAGCCTGGCGAATCGCTTGTAATACTACCTACTACACACTATTTGAGACATTTTTCTGAAGTTAGAAACGAAGCGGTGTCGTATGACGCAATGTCAGCAGGATGGCGTCTGACGATAATCAACCGTACTATCTGTCGCCACATTGAGTCATTCAATCCACCCGCCTGTCTCTCCAAGCCTCTCCAGAACAACCGGATGCCGCAATGCACGCCGGGAGCTATGTACGAATCTCGCGATATCTTGGATAAGTGGGAATCCTCTTTAATTCAATTCAGATTTTCTGGTGATCGGCCCATTATCATTCAACACATCAGTTAATCCCCTTACCTTTCAGGAAGAATTAATCTCTTATTCAATGTTTAGAGTGATAGCTATGCATGGCATGCCAGATAAGAAAATTGATTGCATAGATATAGATGTACCATGATATGCATCAGCTCGACAGGTGGACAGGATGAATGGTCCGTTCTGTAAATATAGATAATGTTGAGGTCTCTGAACGCCGCGTTGATAGGAAACCAAGACAATAAAGCTATCTGAAAATATTTATTCACGTTGATAAGGCAGACGAAGAAGATACTTATGTAAATGTGGCATTAAACTTCGTATTATTATACCAGTGCATGTCAGTTGTTTACCATCAATAAAGGCATTCAATAATTATTCCAGTTGGAAATAGAACATTCGTGTTCCAAACCATATCTAGAGTGACATCTCCATGATGCTTCACAAAGCACATGTCGTCATAAATGGTTTATAAATTTCTTAGTGAATTTCAATTGAGGTTAAAAAATTAAACCCTTCAATTGTTAGTCATTACTCCAAACAAACACCCCCCTTCGCCACCCAAAAACCAAAACCTACCACTACTGCAACCATCAAGCCCAATACCACCCCTATTGCCACCCCAAAACCAAACACCATTGACACCCACTAACCCGACACCACCACCACTGCCACCAACAAACCCGACACCACAACCTCTGCCACTCACAAACCCACCACCGCCACGATTGCCACCCACAAACCCAACACCGCCACCACTGCCACCAACAAACCGACACCACCACCCACAAACCCGACACCACCGCCACGATTGCCACCAACAAACCCAACACCACCACCACTGCCACCCACAAACCAAACATCACCACCATTGCCACCCACAAACCCAACACCGCCACCACTGCCACCAACAAACCGACACCACCACCCACAAACCCGACACCACCGCCACGATTGCCACCAACAAACCCAACACCACCACCACTGCCACCCACAAACCAAACATCACCACCATTGCCACCCATAAACCCAACACCACCATTGCCACCTCAAAACCCGACAACACCACCACTACTGCCACCCACAAACCCAACACCACCACTACTGCCACCCACAAACCCGACACCGACACCACTGCCACCAACAAACCCGACACCACCACCACTGCCACCCATAAACCCACCACCACCATCCGCCCTTGTCTAAGTCCTAAGTCCGTTTGAGTCAATTTGTATTGGTATGAATATAAAAAACGATGGGCACGCTTTGCGAAAATCCGCGACGCGTGAACGCAAAAAAATATTGATGTCAATTCTTAAATATCCGACGGCCGCGTTGTATAACATGCACTCTTTAGCACATAAACGATAGCATAACTAAACCACGTTTGAAGGCGTTTGAATCAGACCATATTACTATTATTAGGTATTTGTCAATACATGACGCCTGAATTGGCGAAATTACATGTTATTGCAGAAGTCGACAATTTTACCTGTCGAATCGTTCATTATCAACACCTTCACCCGTAATTAACGTTCGTTCATAATATTCCTACATGCGATACCTGTAATTAATGAGCCGCATCAGGTGTGCCCATGGCGTCTTCTCGGGTGTATGAAGTAATTACCTGTAATCAGCGGCAGACGGGAGTCAATACCCGCGTTATAGATCCTAACGTCAAGTTTAGATGTGATAAATATGTGCCTAAATTGTGCGTATCATTACACGTTGTGCAACGCAGGTATATTTACCTGGCGACCTAGACATCAAAGGAAAGTCGCAACATAAATTACAATAAAGTTTGAGAGTGCGATAACGTTGGGTGCTTTTATGTTCGATAGTGGACGTTCTGCTATCATGGCTATCATTCGTTCTGTAAGTGTTACGGAATATTCGTTTGTGGTGATAAGTTACACATGCAGCCTAAGGTAGAGTCAAGAAATTATTAATTAAATAAGCCATTTTTCAAATAGGCGTGGACAAAAAAACACAGCCTAGAAGCAGGGCGGAGTGGTTGCTGTTATCCTACGTGTAGTTAATGTAAGAACAGCGTAACGAAGGCGACCAGTTGGGCATGATGTAAGTAGTCGTTGTCCGAGTGAGTGAGTGAGGAGTGAGTGAGTGAGTGAGTGAGTGAGTGAGAACTGGTTTGAGTTTAAATCCTTCGAGACGAACGAAAGCGACACGTGTCAGATACTTAGTGATTATGAATGGCGCGGACCCATCAGTAGCAGGCTGCACCATACTTGCCTCTTTAGCAGTCATTTAGTATTACACTCAAACACAGTTACCCCGCGCCCATTGATAAAGAGAAACTTAAAGATACGTTGTGAAATAAAACCTAACGACGCACGAGAAACGGAACACCTGGTGTCATCACTAAAACTATACAGTCGTTCGTTACTGCATGTTCTTTTTTGTTGTTGTTTAAACGCTTTTCTATTTTCAAAGACATACAAATAGGAATACCCATTGGTGAGTGAGTGAGTGCGTGAGTGAGTGGGTAAGTGCGTGAGTGAATGAGTGAACTTGTTGACAACCTCCTGGGTTGAAGATAGACGACAGCCAATGAGATAAATGCATGTATGAATCCACTCTCTTTTTGAGACAAATATAGCTTCGACCCCGTTCTACAGATAGGTTAATAGCTATCTACAATTACAGAATCCTGCATTGTGATTGGTCCACCAGCGGTATCGAACCTACGACCATGATTTTGTTGATGACCTCCATAATGACTGATATTAGCTTTACGCCGCTAACAGCCATGCGCCATCTATACTGATCACAACCGCGCATGATCTTCACATAGCACGTGTATCCACACGTGGGTTAGTGGGCTTTACGCGGGCTTGAAGTTTGCTGAAAGCGGAGTAAAACTCAACTCACTCGCTTACACATATGTTAAAAAGAACGCCCGTTCTAATAGACGGAATCTGCAGCATAGATTAGTGGCTTAGTTTCAAGAGAGCGATCTCACATCTGGGCATCTCATGTAAAATCAATGATATTAAGAATCAAATTGCAAGCCTTCATTTTATTTGGAATCGGAGAACATTCATCATTTTGTCAAATGCCTGTCGGGAATCGAAATCCAAATTAAGATACGGATCTAAACGCAGAGAACGTCCAGAAATGAATCCTGATAAAGTTAAAGAAAAATCCTGAAATTGCTCGACTCAACTTATTCACATTTGCTTCGGAGTTTTTAACAAATGTGAAGAGATTGAAGATTTTCTTTCTGAGATTGAAGTGGGTTTAATTTAGATTGAACTGTTTTTTCGCAGATCGAAAGAGTTTGATTTATTTCGCAGTAGATGTTAGTATCTCGGATGGAGTATCTGTGAATCCGATACTTGAAATTCCTTTTTTAAATTGTTACTGTTTGGTTTCAGCAGGGGGCCAGCCCATATACTTTGCTCCACGCCATAGGTAGGTGCTATAGATGGCCAAATAGAGCCAAATGTTCCTTAGCACCCCCATCAATAAGACACCCAAACAAAGCAGAGCCAAGCAGAGCAGAGCAGAGCAGAGGAGAGTATTCGTAAAGCAAAGCAAAACAAAACGACCAACAAACAAAAACAACACTAACACAAACACTTAACATCCAAATTAAGCCAATAATAATAATAATAATAATAATAATAATAATAATAGAAAAGTAAAATATACAAATAAACTGAGAAAAACAAACATACAAATAAACAAAAACAAAACCAATTTAAAAAATGACACTACTCTGAAGCCAATCGCAAGGAATTATATTATGTCTCTGTATGTTGTGTATCCCCGCTTGGAGATATCACAATCTACAACAGTGATAAATAAATAATACTAGAAAAGAACAATAATAAAATATACAATAAAAAATAAAATATACAAATAAACTGAGAAAATCAAACATACAAATAAACAAAAATAATAGTATTACCAATTTAAAAGGGGACACGTCTACAAAACGCAATGAACACGTTACGGCTCTATATGTTGTGTATCCCGTTTGGAGATACCACAATGTCCGTGTTCCTACAACTAACGATCATCTACAGCACGTAAGATAGCTTGTGAACGAGTTACCATATATCCCTATGTTATGAAAAGTACTACTCGCAGGCATACCAACACACAGGCAGGCTCAAGACGGACTAACTTCTGACTAGTTGATTTACCGAGTATATTTGGCATGGGATAACCTGATCATAAAATGGGAATACAAGCAGTCCAGAAATCCCTTGGGATCATATGGGATTTTTCTCAATCCCCGGGCGTCAACCTGTTCTGGCCAAACGGCGTTTGGGAACATATCACTTACTGTAAATCACTAATTAAACGGATTTTCTGAAACAACGCCGGATCGGGTACGCTAGACTTGGTCTCTGAAATGAACATATTTTATAGAAAGAACAGTTATTAAATTATAGTTATAAAATATAATAAAGAGGAGCCAACTTTCTTCATGACTTGTTCAGATACTGCAGTAATCAAGACTTGCTAACTATTATAGACTTGCATGGGCTGTATTGGATATATTTGTTTCAGGGTCTGTATGACACATTACGGGTTCGCCTGTGCTATAATTACGCTTGATCAGTGAGAAATGTTATGATTATTATGACCATTGATTTTATTTGAAACCAAATAAAAAATCTGAGAGGGAAAGAGGATCTCCAGGGTCACACTGGTGTTAAGTCTGAACGGTACTTAATGTAATGGATCGCAGAAGAACGGGTAATGAGATCATGTTTATAGCGCGTAAGATCAGGATCATATAAATAGTGAGTGAGTGAGTTGGTTTAAACGCCGCTTTCAACAGTATTCCAGTAATATCACGGCGTGTCAGCTTAATGTGGGAAGAAAGCCCGAAGTGATGCAGGTCTAAGACGTTTACCACTTCGGTGAAACCCAAGACCACGGGTATGGTGCTGACAAACCTGGAAACATAATCCGGGCGAACCGGGATTCGAACCAACGATCACAGGTTTCTGTTGTAACCAAGGGACGCAACTCTGCACAGTGATTAGCGGCGCCTTAGACGCGCCCCTAGATACATTGACTGTAGCTTGTTTGTTTGCGTCGCACGCAGCAACACTCAGAAATATTCCAGCTATATATAGCGTGCATCATTGGTTGCAGTGGCTGGTTTACGGAGAGTTACAATGAATACAGTGGTGCGCTACTTTAAAAGTTGACATTTGACAAGAAATGTGATATTGTATTTACTGGGTATGTCTAAACTTCTAATGTTTTCTATTGCTGGGTAAACACAAAAAATCGGTTTGATTAAGGTTAATACAGCGAGAGCACTGATGATGTGATTAAGATATTTTTGCGGCCCAATGTCAATAAAATTATTCAATTGGTGCGCTCCTCTCGAACAAGAGCAACAGATTTTGCAAATTTGAGTTGAGTCAGAGTCCGCTCTGCCTCCAAAAGTTACTTTACACTGTGAACATGTATCATAACGATAACGTAATGAAAGTACGCTAGACCATTCTTGACGGCACATATCCTTAAACAACACTACTACTACTACTACTACTGCTACTACTACTAATAATAATAATACTAATAATAATAATACGAAATGTTTTGGTACAGCCAATGCCTTCCTGTGCCCAGGTGTCTCCAAGACCAGAATTTTAAAAAAATTAACGTTTTTATATTATTTTACCATTAATGTTTCCACCGTCCGATGTAACAGAGTATGATCTAGGCTTCACGCAGTATTTTGCCAAAGGGTTTCGTTGAGTGAGTTCAACAGCAATGGAAGGTGTGGGGACTGATTTATAACGTCGTGGAGGAGAGACATTTGTCGTATCAGGTGCTATCTTTAAAGTATTGGACACAATCTCCTGATTTATTGTCATATAACCCAAGTCGTAAAGAATGTTTCACATAAGCTTAACCGATCTTTTTGTTACTACTACTGACCCCTTACTACACGGCATACAATTGAATTAACATAAATAACATGGTTTCATATCAACAATGGGCGTCTAAATGTCTACATGTATCTTGGTGCCCAAAAGCAATCATCATGTATATACAATCAAATATACATCTTATATAGGGGAGTGAGGGGTGGGTGGGGTGCGGTGAGATGTTGTGGGTTGGGGAGGATTAAGGATGGGTAATCCAGCGGCCTACAGCGCCGTGTTCACAGTACAGTTGCGTCCCTTTAAAGTGCCAGGATCTGCTTATCGCTGATTAAATTCCCGTATTCGTACCGATTATGAGTCACAAAAATACTCAGTGGTTTCGACAGCGAGTGCAATATATTGAGTGCATGTGACTTATCAATAGAAATAACGTAACACATTAATACTGAATCATTGTAGGACATGGAATCCTTCATCTGCCAAAGACGATTGAGGACATTTTAGCAATTTGAAACCTCATACCAACAAACCACCATGTGCCTCTACGTGTTGATATCATGTATCAATATAAAATACAAGGAACATTTTTACTGCGGCGCTGCAATGTGTTCCGTTACTTTTGTCCGTCAGTATATATCATCAATACATTTTTAACCATACCGTTCAGTAATGGTACGATTAGTGTGTGAAAACTCCAGTCAAAGACGTTTCTGAAAAAAAATCATCAAATTTTCGTTCGACAAATCAAGAAGGTATTTCATTCCCTCTGATAATGCAGTTTGTTAGATTAGTAAGATTCCTGCGCCGAATCGCACAGTTGTGTTTTGCCCGCGTGCTCAATCTGGTAAAATTGACAGAAGATGGCGAGATTCGCAATTAGACCTGCCAGATGAACGGCTTGGATTCTCGGACAGGTCGGGACAGATGCGAGGTGAGATGCGTACTGCAGATAACATAATTGCCTAGAGATCCATGAAATCATTACAGATCCTTCTCGGTCAATTATACTTCTTACAAGATCCGTTACCACCAACCTAGCTGCTTCCTGCTTTCTACGCATGCGTGACCATTCGGATTGACTTAACCGGACATACCCCGACTTGCTCCAATGTACACCGCATCGAGTCAAATCAGAGCAACTCAAATCAGAGAAAAACCATTGTGATTTTCAGCTTAAACAGGTCTTGGACTAGTAAATACATAGTTAATTTACTGAATTTGTGGCAGATTAAAAAAAAGTAGCTCTTCGGCATCACAGAAGCATCGTATCCCAACAAGGTGGAATGTTTGAAGCAAGGCTAATGGTTTTGTATTAGCCGCCATTATTGTATAATTCAAAACAGAGCGTTGTATGTGACACATAAAACTCCCTGAAATCGTCGTTCCTAATTATGTTTTTTTTTCAATGTAAAACTGCAGAGTGCAGAATGCTTAAGAAAACATTTTGGCAAATTGGAAATGGCAAAGTGCTTCCGAGGTGATTGGCTTCAGGGATGATATTATCATTGACAACATCTTTCGATGCCAACCTTATTATGACAGAACTGTCAGAAAATGACGTTTGAATCTCTTCAGATCTTTGCGCGATCAAATGTAAAACCGTCAGGTCAAGGTCACTTTGACAATATATTTAGTGTTGCAAAAAAATGAGGCTAATTTAACATTCCAGGTCAGATTATGTTACAGATGTGTTACAGGGATGTCAGTAACGACACGCGACGTTACACAAAAGGCATTCACGGATCATATAATCAGGATGGGTATATTGTTCTGAAATTTAATATTTAGAGATCGGGTCCTGTAAGCTGTGTGTTTTACAGCAGGGCCTTAGGATCAGAAGGGCCCACCGAATTTTTGTGTCTTCAGGACATTGATGACTAGGGATGTCCCCCCCCCCCCCCCCTCCTAATATCTAATGGTCCGCCCTTTAACTGATTTCCATTCCTTTCACGGATTTTACGCTCCGACTAATTCTATCGCTCACGAGAAACACGCGAGGTTTGCCGAGAGTCTGTAAATATATCTTCATCAGTGTGTTGGCTCTGACATGTCTTTCCACCGATATCAATGTTTCACATCTACGCAAATATTTAACAGCTATCAACATAAGCTCAACTGCCTTCTGTCATAAGTCTTGTGTATCACCATGTGATACCACCGTATCATATCACTACATTAATTGGAGAAACGTATACACGAATTCATCAGATAATGTTTTAATAACATGTTCCGATTCCGTTTTCGGCAAAAGAAATAGGGTAAACGGTGTCCATTTGACACCCTGTTATTTCCTGTCCTGCGCAGTGGAGCGAATACTGGCTATTGCATTCGGATCATACCAAGTCTACCAAAGAGATTTTTCTGGTGGGTGAAAATAAAAATATTATACGCCCAAGAAAATCCCTAATTCTCACGAACGCCTGATTATCCCCAATGTGAGCCCTAGTCACATGATTGAAATCTTTTAAGCCATGATCACATTTCTTCCTCGCTTCAACTACTACCCCCACAGCTCGTGCCAGGGGCCACCGCCATCTTGACAAGGACAATGTCCGATTTTAAAGAGTGTAAATAATTCATAAACAAGTGTTCTCAGGAATAAACCTACACTGAGACATTTTATGAGTTGAAATATTTTATGATTAACCATTAAAGTTATATTTCCTCGTTATTCAGGCGTGAATGAATCATTTGAGAAGGAGCCGGAAAAAGAAGAAGTTTATGATTGATATTTTCGGTTGGGTTATGTTACATTTAATCTTTATTGGAACCCTTGACAAGTACACCTCTTGTCAGCAGACAGGACAAAAGAAATGGTTAATTGTTTCATCCCCAAAAGACATTTTCAATTTTAATTTTAAATTTTTAGCCGTGTTGACAGACCAATAAAAACCGATTCTTTATATAGATGAAGTCACAATTGTGGCAACGAATAAAAAAGACAAACGATTTAATAGCTATTAACAAGTAAATTAAACACCCACACGTGTCTAAAATATACAAATTAGTTCTCTGGTGAAATGAATTAGACACTGGTCTGAATATTCGAATTTCTGGATGATTATATTAACTAATCAAGTTAGAGTTTGTAGATGTCCAGCTAACAGACACTCCCTACTGCAATCGTCCTGAAGATCTCCACACAAACGGTGTCCGGTTTTACGGGGTTAATCTCAATGGCATCTGCTAACGAATATATATCAAGGGGATATATCATCCGAATGTCTCTATCAATGAATATATATCAAGGGGATATATCATCCGACGGTCTCTGCTAATGAATATATTGTTCCCATGACGTCATAATCAAATGACAACACTAATGGTTCTGCTACTGAAGCTGTTAGCAGTACTTTTTACACTTAGACACTGCTGGTTATTACTATCTACAAACAGAAAAAGGTGGAAGAATAGTGTTGGGCGATGAATACATTCACACCCTCGTTTCTTTTGATATCAAATATATCAACACTCGTTGATAAAAGTGGAAAGCCTCGGAGTTTTCCACGTTTACCAACTCGTGTTGATATGCATGTATTTGATATCAGAAGACACTCGGGTGAGGTTCTGTATATATCATGGATGGTCTCTGCTGATGAATATATTTATAGGAGATTGATCATTCGATGGCCTCTGGTAATGAATAATTATATTTAAAGGGGATATATCATCAGAAGTTTTCTGCTAATGAATATAGGTAAAGAATGAATATCACAGAAGGCCTGTGCTAATGAGTGAGTGAGTGAGTGAGTGAGTGGGGTTTGTCTGTTGTGTACACCGGTATTGTAATATGACGGTGCGTCAGTTTAATATGGAGGAAACCGCAACAATGACACTAGTCCTGCACCATGACCGCGGAATATATTTATTTTATGAAAAACCGAATAATCTAGAAATTCATACAAAAGCAAGTCTAGCCAGCTCAAGCTAGCTCTATTCCACAGCATTTTAGGGATTTTTATTTTATTTTTAGAGTCAAGAAGGATATTGTGTAATATAAGATTTCAGAGACTAAATGTTAGTCTACAGTGACACATACAGTGACCTTTACGTTTCTATTTATGTATATAGAAACGTTCTATATCCCGCATGACGTCCGTTTGTAAGTCCTTCCACGGCATCGACATATCCAGGTGCACCTCACCGGACATTGTTGCCAATGTAATTTACTGTTGAAATCTCAAACTGTAAACAAACCGGAAGATTTAGTTGTCAGTGGTCACGGACCAGCCAGGGGTGAACGCCGGAGATTTAGGAGATCTCCCTTTGCCTCTATACATGGTGTGTCTATCAATTAGCGGGATATTTGGACACGGCAATTGTCCGGCTCAGCGAATGCCTGAAGTGTCCTCGTCGAGTGGACAAGAGTAACCCACAATGGTCTCGTAAATCACCAGGCATCTTTCATGAAGCCAGATACACTTTCATTGTCTCTGTTGGCTGTCTAAACATCCTTTCGATGGTTCTCATAATATTCCCCGTCCGTCGTCACAACCTGCCCCCATCTTGAAGAATGTCCGCGGTAGGTCGCCCGGTGCACGGACCGTGTCGCCGCGCATGTTGTTGTCACAGGCAGAAACACATTCCCAGATTAATGTTCCTCGATATGCTGCTGGTCAAACCCTTGAGGATTAGAACAGAAGTGCCTGAGAAGGTTGATCGGAGTCGTTCTTGACTTCCGTGACATTGGTCACCTATTGACAAAAGAAATTCGCGGCTCTGATCCACCTGAGATCGTTATTGTTGTCCACGACGTCGCAAACTCACCCACCGGCCAATGTCAAGCCGTGACACTCTCCTGTTCGTTGTTGTCCCAGGCTCAGAGTCACGAAGTCAGTTGTTGGTGTTGGTGATGACGGTGTCTCGAGGCATAGACCTACACCAAGTCATGCCTGTTGACGGTGTCTCGAGGCATAGACCTACACCAAGTCATTCGTGTTGACGGTGTCTCAAGGCATAGACCTACACCAAGTCATTCGTGTTGACGGTGTCTCAAGGCATAGACCTACACCAAGTCATTCGTGTTGACGGTGTCTCGAGGCATAGGCCTACACCAAGTCATTCGTGTTGACGGTGTCTCAAGGCATAGACCTACACCAAGTCATTCGTGTTGACGGTGTCTCAAGGCATAGACCTACACCAAGTCATTCGTGTTGACGGTGTCTCAAGGCCTATGCCCATTTGAAGGAGTTGGTTTTCACGTTGTCTCAGCGATATGTTTGTCGCTCGCAATGTCGCCATGGCCTTATGTATCAAATTGTTCTTGTCCACATGGCCTGGTCATGACCTGTTGACGTTGTCTCACGGCTAATGTCCGCTTGAAACAGGTCTCGCCACCTACCCGTCCAACCTAACTTGTTGACGTTGTCTCATGGCTCAGAAACTCAGTTATAGGGCGTTTCGGTCGTGTATGAACTCGGTCTTGACGTTGTCCTATTGGCTCAGGGCTCGTGCCCTTTTGAAGCAAGTTTACCGCCTCCAAGTCCACAATTACCTGCCCTCGTTGTCTCAGGGTTTGTGTCTCAGGGATCATGTCTCAGGGCTCGTGTCTCAGGGCTCATGCCTCAGGGCTCGTGTCTCAGGGAACATGTCTCAGGGCTCGTGTCTCAGGGCTCATGTCTCAGGGCTCGCGTTTCAGGTCTTATGTCTCATGGCTCGTGTCTCAGGACTCGTGTCTCAGGTCTCGTGTCTCAGGGCTCGTGTCTCAGGGCTCATGTCTCAGGGCTCGTGCCTCAGGGCACGTGTATCAGGGCTCGTGTCTCAGGGTTCATGTCTCAGGGCTCGTGTCTCAGGGCTCATGTTTCAGGGCTCGTGTCTCAGGGCTCGTGTCTCAGGGCTCGTGTCTCGGGGCTTGTGTATCAGGGATCATGTCTCAGGGTTCGTGTCTCAGGGATCATGTCTCAGGGATCATGTCTCAGGGCTCGTGTCTCAGGGATCATGTATCAGGGATCATGTCTCAGGGCTTGTGTCTCAGGGTTCATGTTTCGGGGCCGATGTCTCAGGGATCATGTCTCAGGGATCATGTTTCAGGTCTCGTGTCTCAGGACTCGTGTCTCAGGGCTCGTGTCTCAGGGCTAGGGTCCGTTTGAAACAAGTTTACAACCCCAAGTCCACCATGATCTGTCCTCGTTGTCTCAGGGTTCGTGTCTCAGGGCTCAGTTACTCAGTCATAAGCCGTTTCTATGAGTCCGACCTTGACCTGCTCACGTTGTCTCACGGCTGGCGCGGGGCCCGACGGTATGTGCCCACGTTACGGTGAACACACTTGTCAGAAGTGGCAGCCCAGGGATACCTGACCTCACGTATACCTGCTGGACATTGTCAGCTTCTGACATGGACTTTTATGTTTGATAAACATGTAAATACCAACAAAGGTGTCTGCAATGTCAAATAATCACCACTTTCGTCCGTACTTGAGTGGTCAGTCGTGGTCATTTGTCTCGTTGACCATTGTTTGTTGTTCATGCCTTACTGACCATGCCCATTCATCTTAACGTAGACCTGAACCCCCTGTTCCAGGATGTAAGCAACTGTTGTTGGCTACATCCTGTTAAAAGAAGCATGTACCAGCGTTCTCTGGGTGATGTTGACATACTCTAACCAATTCAAACGTATCTCATGGTAATCATTATATCATAAGATGGGCATTATAACTACAAAATATAACCAAGAGCTCCTTGGCCCTGTTTAACAAAGCGTTTGTTGCGTTACAACTGTCTTAAGTCAATACTTACGTATGTTATGACGGAGTAAATCAAAGAGATAGCTTTGTGGATTTCGGTCGAAAACGAATGCTCGGTTGTAACGAACCTATGGATATAGAGAATTATCGATTATTACTAACCAATGGATATAGCAAATAATCGATTATAACGAACCCTGATATAACGAGTTATCGGTTGTATCGAACCTATTGATATGGCGAATTATCGGTTGTATCGAACCCATGGATATAGCGAATAATCTGTAATAACGAACCCGGTGATATTGTGAAAAATCGGGTATGACAGAAGCCTGGGATATCTCGAATAATCGATTATAACGAATCCAGGAATATAGTGAAACAGTTGTAATAACAAGCCCACACTTATATCCAGGAGTTGCAGTAAATGACATTGATATTGTTTGTGAGAATAGCAAACGTCTGACTTTGGTTGTCCTTTAAAAGCCTTATATTCGGATGTGACAGTATTAACTAAAACTGTTTCTCTAGCTTTCAATGTCCAGCGAGATAATATAATCCAAAGAAACAAATTCTTCTTTGTTGACAATTATGTTTCTCTGGCGTTGAGTTTTACATTTACAATTATTTTGGCGTTTCTTAACGCATCGTTTCAGTGATTGGTAACGACATCGGCGGAAGAACCAGAATATCATGATTAAATTCTTCCTAATGTGCAAGGAGCGAAATAATGACAAAAATAATTATGATCATTATACAAAATTGAGATAGCTTTAAAAAAGTAATTTCAGAATATTAGAAATCCATTTATCCACGAATTGGGAGTGTTTTCTTTGCATATTCAAGAACACCGTAATTTTCGTTTCTCATTTCAAAACTCTTAAAGAAGCAGCCACCATTGCTTGACTGGCTTGTTCAGGAACCATGCGTCCATTTTGCATTTGAAAGTGCTGGGAAAGTGCAGCTTGTATGATGCTTACATTTTTAAAAATAAATAAGTGTAAATATATAAATATATTATCTCAGCAAGAAAGACATAAATCAATTCATGTGCGGAGGTGTATCGAAAACGGAAAGACTACATGCATCATAAGAGGCCTTAACCCAACCATTCTGCAGCGTCCAAAAAACTTTTTGTAAATCATATTTATATTCAGTGTATCGTTAATAATATCCAATCTTATAGACATTCATTGACGTCCAGAGAATAGTTGATGCGTTAAACATCGGACAGGCGTTTCAACCCGCCCGCAGCGCTCTGTAGGATATCATCCAATTAACAGGTGTGCAAAAACGTGGTCAATTTGTGAGTAGCCACGACCTGGAAACTGATAGGGGCGGCGTTATGACAAGACATGATGAGACTCCATTGACAATTACAGGTGAGGGCGTCAGGTAGATCCAGGTAGGGACAGGTGGGCGGGAGGGTTAAGGAGGGGAGGGGCCACCTGGATGGGGTCAATCTCAGGTGAAACAGCATCATTCGCACTAGACGCCATTGAACACATGCGTGTGTTTGAATAATATAATTCTGCTCGGTGGCTTAAATAAATCTTAGTTTATGAAAGTGTAAGGTAAGCAGAAGGTTATTTACTATGAAGCTTTAAAACGAAAAGAGTAAATATCCAAACAAAGAGCCTGAAACTTTAAGAGAAGGATATGACACTGTAAAAGTATCTAAATATGGACACAAGGGTTTTTCTTTGTATTTGGGCATAAAAACGTCACATATCCGGAGCCATGACACAGTGAAGTTGATGCATGTTACTTTCAATGCAAGTTGATAGATACAGAGCTGTGGCTATCGTGCTGGGATATCGTTTCCTTATGATCCCTGCTTGGGAAGATGTCCCGTGGATTGGTTATTGCCCTGACCAGGGGAAATATGGAGCGATTCGTGGCATGCTTTACAGCTGACTTGGCCACGGAGTTGTAAACAAGACAGAAGTAACACGAATGGGAGCATGCCTGTGCTGCAACCTGATTGGTTGAAATACGTTGTTAAATGGAATATGAAGCCCGTAAATTATTCGAACTTTTCACTTCGTATGAATACATTTCGAGAACATTTCCAAATTTGACGCGTCAGTGTCCGATGCAGTTCCACATTTTGACTTGAACCTTATGTTTCCATGTTGTTGATTCAGGTGAATATTTGACTTGCCTTTGCATGTGTTTGTGACGGGTGCCACTGGTGGGACAGGATACACTCACCTTATAATCACTATTTGATAGTGATTTATAAACGCATGCTTATAAGGGAAATCGTAGAGTCGACTCAAGAGCTTTCTTACGATTATGGAAAGGATCTTGTCACGCCGAAGACCTAGGTTCGACTCTCCAAATGATTTAATTTAAGGATATGATTAAGTGCTGTATATCCAAATCTGCTGCTGAAAGGGGACGTTAAAATCAGCAAATATACCATCTCCAAATGTATATTCATCACAAAATGAAATCCATTGATAATATAACCCTTTCTTTAAAACATGGTTTGCCAGTTCAGGGACGGCGTGATAGCCAGCTGGTGCAAGCGTTCGCTCATTACACCGGGGTCCTAGGTTCAGTTCCCAACATGGGCTTAATAAATTGAGAATGTACCGATGTTACAAACAAGTATATGGGACAGGATACTATGTTTCACATAAGATGGCCAGAAACTATAGATCGGCACTAGCCAAGTTTAGATGTGGCGTGGCTCCTATTCGAGTGGAAACCGGTCGATACGAAGGTGTACCTGTCAACAATAGAAAATGTTTTCACTGTAATGACAGCGTAGAAGACGAGGTCCATGTTTTGTTTCACTGCGTATTATATGACGATATCAGGGCAACTCTTTTTAATGAATGTATTGCTAAATCTTATAATGTTTTAGATATACCTGATATCGACAAACTTTGTTTAATTTTCAGTGACTCCAGTGTGTGTTTTATACTTGCCAAAGTCTGCTTTTTAATTCTTAATCGTAGAAAACATCTTTTATATGGATAACTTTTTACTATATCATTTTTATATAATTTATGTATAAATTTTATGATAATTTGTCTCTCATAATTCTATTGAATGGTTCTGTACATTCTATCTATGTCGAGTTGTACAAAGCTGTTTTATGTATGTACAGAAGTGAGACGTTAATAAACTATTGTCTGTCTGTCTGTGGGAGTCCCTTTGTTGGCCCCGTCGTGATATTGCAGAGATATTAATAAACGCGCGTTAACTACCGTCCTCTATGTTTTACCCATGTACGCCTTTCTCTTCATGTACCACACTAAAGACGATATGTAGTCATTAAGTATTTATGTAAAGGGGGTCAGAGGCTAGCTGTGTTCTGCATAGTCCGAGACAGAGAGAGACAGTGTGTATGTGACAATGCATGTAGGTACCGATGTAGTATATCAGTACTGTCACTCTTATCTGCAGTAATGAATGATTGGTCAGGAAGCACTTGCTAGGCGTGCATACTTACTTCGAATCAAGTAAATGTTCCTCAATCGATTGACCCGAAAAAGTTTACCTTGTTTAAGTGAGCGAGTAAGGTTTTACGCCATTTTTAACAGTATTCCAGCAATATCACTGCCGGGGCACACCAGACATGGGCTTCACACATTGTACCCATGTTGGGAATCGAACCCGAGCCTTCAGCGCGACAAGCAAACACTTTAACCACTAGGCTACCCCACCGCCCATCAGGTTTAAGACGGTTCTTAATGTGAGTGAGTGAATATTGTTTTACGCCGCTTTTAGCAATATACCAGCAATATCACGGCGGGGGACACCAGAAATGGGCTTCACACATTGTACCAATGTCGGGAATCGAACCCGGGTCTTCGGCGTGACGAGCGAACACTTTAACCACTAGGCTACCCGACCGCCCCGGTTCTTTATGTAAAAGTACCAGTCAACGCATTCGTGATCTGTCATGGTATCATTAACTATAGTACGAGTAATATGTTGGAATCGGGTATTCTGTAACTTCTTTTGAGTAGAATAGGGATGTGATTAAGTGTAGTGTCATGGGCGGATACAGCTTTTTTGAAAAGGGGGGATGCGCAATACAGATCTATTTATTGTCTTTGGTGGAAATAAAAAGGGGGGTGCGCACCCACCCACCCCACCCCCACCCCCTTTTATTTCGGAAAAAATCTGTATTTCTGTGCGCAACAACTTTAACCAAATTCAGCCTTATTGTGTTTTCTTGGTTTGGGAGTTATGTTAACATTTTAAATACAATTTGCAGTACCTTTCTCCAGTGAAAGTGATGGTCACACGATATGTAACCGTATGTCTGTCTGTCTACAGTGATCTAAAGAATACAGAGGGCACAGGTGGCCCAGTCGTCTAAGGCGCCGCGATTCGCTGTTCAGAGTTACGTCCCTTGGATACGCCAGAAATGTATGATTGTGGGTTCGAATCCCGGTTCGCCCCGATTATGTTTCTAGGTTTGTCAGTACCATACCCGTGCTCGTGGGTTTCACCGAAGTGGTAAACGTCTGAGACCTGCATCACTTCGGGCTTTCCTCCCACATTATGCTGACAAGCCGTGATTTAACTGGAATACTGTTAAAAGCGGCGATAAACCCAACTCACTCACTCACTCAAAAGAATACATGGTATACCTGTCTCTTTGGTTGCCAATGCATCCCCCATCTTCTGCTGTCTGTATATATCACTGTCTCTCATGTTTACATACGTATGAACCAAACTATAAACACATTCCTCTTCCGACCCAATCCAATTTTAAAGTACATTCATCCTGACAGTGTAGCAACGATTCCAAATGCTAGTCTTATTCCGGGCACCTGCTAAAGGTTATCTGTGATCCGACAGCAGGCCAGGGGGGAACTCCTGCCGATTGAGCTGCATGCTTTAACACCGGGTGTCACATCCGGCAGATACTGTCTACATCGTTGTCTGCATGGAAACCTGTGTACAGTGGAACCTCTGTAGTCCGGACCCTGTTTATCCGGAAGCATCGTCTTTCTGACGGTTACTGTTGGAAATGTCCAATATCTTTTTCCAGAAACAATCATATTCTGTACTCATGGTTTCCTTATCCGGAAATTCATTAATCCTGAATATTTCACTGGAAAAGCACCGTTCGGATTAACGGGGTTTACGTGTACATGAATTACGTGTATAGCGGATGAGTTTAAAAGAGAACCACTTCATCATTTGAGTACTGGTGTGGAGGAGGGATAGTGTGTGTATTGTGGCTCTACGCGTTTGAATACATCAGTACTTCTAGCTGACAAAGTAAAACTGTCAAGTGTCAAGTGATTTGGGTGTTTGCGCCGCTACATAATTTTTGTTATACCACAGGTAGTCGGTTTAATGTGGGACGAAAAGTGATGTAGGTCGTATATATTTACCACTTTGTGAAGTCCATGAGAGCGGGTGCAGTACCGACAAATCAAGGATCATAATCAGGAAAATCTAGGATTCGATTTCACTCTCAACGTATCCTGACACGCCTAAGGGACGGAACTCTGTACAGTAATTCCCGTGTTTAGTCTGGTCTTGCAGCTAGTGTCAAGCGTTACCTGATGATAGCATTAGTGCCGTGACAACGAATTGTTAAGGAATTAAGGTCAGGTGAAATAGGGTCTAAAGTCTTGTTCAAGATAAATGTACCTAAAAAGCGAGGTGTGTGTAAGCGTTCGTGCGTGCGTGCGTGCGTAGGTGTGTAATAGTCCGGATTAATGCCGGTTTTATAGTTCTAGCCCACTGAGATACCATGATGAAGATTTCAAATGAATACCCCACTCAGACACAGAACACTGACTCCAAGCCGACCAGTCCCTTAATGCCGAGCGCCAGGCAGGGGAAGAACAAGTACCATGTGATTGTCAACGTCTTTTGGTATGACGCGGCCGGTTATCGAACCACCGCTCATCCCGCTCTCCGAAGCAGCGAAAAGTGAGAAGAAAGGAAAGATAATGATGAATCTAGCTACCACAAGTTTTCAGCTGTTATATAAAACTGGATTGTTGTTATGTCACGTAGAAACAATCTGACCAATCAAATTCAAGAAGGCAACCGTTGACTTTATCTGCTAGTAATTCAGGGTCAAGTTGCTCAACCGAGTTCTTCAAGGGCACCATGGTCTTGTCTCTATGTACACGTAGACGTATGTGCTTTTGAGTAACACTGAGTGTGATGAGACACGTAACACGTTGAGGTGCAACGTTCTGATTGATTGTGACGTAACGTGACCTTGGCATTGGGATCGGTCTCCCAGAAATATGTGCATTATCACACCAGGAACACGTTTCCGAGACTAAATTAGATATGATTACTCCCGCGTAAAGTGCACACGTGCATTTTTGCATGTCTGTAACAGACAAGTAGGTGTTAAGGACTTCCTGAGCAAGCGTTTCTTTCACAGAAAGAATAATTACGAATACTGAATCCAGTTCACGTTTCTGATACTGTTCTTGAACGCTTTAGTGACAGAGGGAAACGACTCGGTAATTGTTCCCCCAAAGTGTGTGTACAATTATATATCCTTGCAAGATTTTAGTGTTTCGTATCGATGATTTTTAATTGTGACTCAGTTAATTTATGTGTTCGTATCCCAATTGCGTAGATTGGTGCTCATAATATCAATCACTGGCTTGTCTGGTGTGACCGGCTTCATATAGATGTCATATTGCTGAGTGCGGCGTTAAAAAACACATAAACAAACACAAAATCCTTTAATATATGTGTTTTTTGTATATCTATTGAAAAAAATAATAGGTTAAAAATTGATACCAAGAGTGTGGTATTTAACGCCCCTTTTGGAAATATACAACTAACGTTACGGCGGGGGGTCACTAAGAATTGTCTTAAAACTGTGTAGACAGGTTGAAAAATCAACCCGTTCCAGGGCGTGACGAGTGAATACGTTTAAAATTACCAAAAATTACCAAATATTGCCAAAACAATTTTGTAAGCGAGAGAGTAAAGTTTTACGCCGCTATTAGAAATATACCAGCAATACCGCGGCGAGGGTGACGGGAAATAGGGTTCGCACATTGGAACCATTTTAACCCTGGCGTTCGGCGTGATGGACAAGCACTTTACCCACAAGGCTACCCCACTTTTGTAAATAGGGCTACCCCAGGAAGTGTTGAAAGCTCACAGCTTTGCTAAAAACCACAACTTTTTTTTACAACTATCAAGAAAATGCCATGAACTATTCATTAAAGTCATAATATAATTTATGGAAACATTTAACTATTTTTGAGCGATAATATTATCAAATTTCCTTTCAATAGCTTAACCTACATGATGCAACATATTCATTGTCATTAATAACTGTTCTCGTGGTTGATGCAGCCAAAGTCGGGACGGTGATGTTTAATTTAACACTGCGTCAACATCTGCGTGAATCGTTCTGACATGTTTAACCCGTGCCTCTAAATGTGCATTTTACCACTGCTAAATCATCTGACTCGGAGTGCACCTGCCCGACCGGGGAGACACTTCCCTTCTTACACAGATGGTCAACTTCGAGTATTAACTCGTGTGCACACCTTAACTGCCGGGGGGAAAAAAGAGTGAGTGAGTGAGTATGGTTTTACGCCGCTTTTAGCAATATCCCAGCAATAAAGAAAATAATAAGAAAAAAGAAAAAAAAGAAGCAAATGCCCATGTTTGATGGTGGTTAAAGAAACAAGAAACGGTTATGCAATGTTGATGTACTTTATACGGGTATCATAGCTATGTTTTAGACCTAACTTTGAAGTGTAACGGTGGCTGTTATTAAACATATTTTATTGTCCAAAAAGACAAGGGGATTGGGCTGGTGGTTGTTTTCAGGCTAATAACGTTTGTATTTGTTTGGCCAAATCTAATTTTCAAAACAGCACACAAATCTCACTCACTAATTCAATGAACCCCTGTTACTCTGTCCGTGGTTTGTCTACACCAGATTCGAACATACGATTGATCAAAACACTATTACCATAACATTACTGTATTCTGTCTTCGACAAGCAAATTAATCGTTTCATCGTAGTTTGAAAACATAGACTGCGTGCAGACATGTGCACAATGCAAGTTCAGATAATCTCATGGTTAATCTAGACCCAAAGTAGGCTTTGTGTTTGTAAAGTTTGAAAGAAGTTGGCAACCGAAGAGTTCATTGTTTACCAATGTTTCAAGCACTCGTGTCATTAAAATCCTTGTCCTCCACACAAAAAGGTGTTTATTTGGCGGTTGACTTCATCCAGAATAAAATGGAAAGGTATCATTTTCGACGCAGAGTAAGACAAACAGTTCCAGAGCAGACGACCTGAGTGATTACGTCACAGCGCGAGATGATGTAAGTATACCGAGGCCGTTGTGCCGACTGTCTACACATTAACGTGGCGCAGACGTCAACACAGGCAGACGTAACATGTTTTTTTCAAGGGAGTTATTTCAACCTGCTTGTGTAAATTTCTGGTTGAGACAATTTGAATAATAACAGACATCTTTGAAATGTTTCGTCCAGGGCTTAACGGCTGTCGTGGGGTGAAAGTTGCACATTTTAAGTATTTAATCGCATTTTTCTTCACAGTGTAAACTGTATTTGGCGCGGAATACAAGGCTATTAAAGTGCGATTTATAAAAGAATATAGTTTTAATGGGTACAATATGTGAGGTCCAACGTAATATATGACTGGAAAACAACGCGTTTTTACTCGGTTACGAACTTACTCACATGCTTAATTAATTTGGTCGTGACGCTAAGATAAAACATTTATTTGAAACTATCCTTCTCCGATCAGGAATACTTCAATAAACATAAACTCACCAAGATCATAAGCCGACTTTACAAAGCGGCATTTTCAAAGTACTTGACCCACTCTGACATTCAATTCTTCCACGTACTTGCTTGTCTTTACGATACATGATTTCTGGCAGTCAACTCTCCAATCTGGATATGAGATGTCTTATATGATTAGCCAGTTCTGGTTGCATCTGGTCTCTACGCCAATTCTGGTTCTTTTGCCTCATGAGCCAGTTGTGGATCTTTTTTCGTCCTGGGCCAGTCCTGGTTCAATCTATACTTCCGAGCAAAACAAAATATACACCCATGTGTTTTGGACCTTAAGTTTCATTGTTTCGGCTACTGTTTTCAGTCGAACAGTAAAGTTTTGATGAACGTTTGTAATATATACAAGGACTGATATTTAAGGACCCCCCCCCCCCCCCCCCCCCCCCCACACACACACACACTTGTATTCAGAAATGATATCTACAGAAATGACCTTGTGGAATTTAATCTCTTTTTTTTTTCAAATTCTCGCCCATGCCCCATGGGCATCGATCCAGGCACGACATCTTCTGGGCATACTGGATATCAAACGCGGGATTGTCTTCCGTGGTATCCTTCGCCAGCCTTCTTATAAGGCCTCCCCAATTCTAGAAACGTTGTCGGTTGCGAACACTTTGGCTCATAACATCCCAAAGGTGTTCAATCAGTGACATGTTTTGGGAATAGGTTGGCCAGGGCAATGTTGACACCTTGCTGCGTCAGACAGTCGACTGCAACACGAGTTCTGACTTTCGCGCTTGGAAAATGGGATGACAACTGGACGAAAAATTTGTAATGTTTGTAAACCATATTCCTTTACACAATAACCATATCCATCCTGTTGTCGTATGTGATACCAGCTCGGGCCATGATGCTACCACCAGTAACCTCTCGTGCTCTTTGACTGCTGCCGCATAGTACCTCTCTCCATGCTGTCTCCAAACACGGTGTCTACCATTTGTAGAGATACACAGGACCTCGGTTCCTCAGGAAACATGGTTCATCTCCAGAGTTGACGACCTCCAACTGATGTGCCACTTGTGGTATCTTTGGTGCCCGTGGTGCCTCTGGTGTCTGTGGTATCTTTGGTGCCTGTGGTGCCTCTGGTATCTGTGGTGTTTGTGGTGCCTCTGGTGTCTGTGGTGTTTGTGGTGCCTGTGATGTCTGTGGTACCTGTGGTGCCTCTGGTACCTGTGGTGTCTGTGGTGCCTCTGGTGTCTGTTGTATCTTTGGTGCCTGTGGTGCCTCTGGTATCTGTGGTGTTTGTGGTGCCTCCAGTGTCTGTGGTGTTTGTGGTGCCTGTGGTGTCTGTGGTACCTGTGGTGCTTCCGGTGCCTGTGGTGCCTGTTGTGCCTCTGGTGTCTGTGGTATCTTTGGTGTTTGTGGTGCCTCTGGTATCTGTGGTGTTTGTGGTGCCTCTGGTGTCTGTGGTGTTTGTGGTGCCTGTGGTGTCTGTGGTGCCTGTGTGCCACACAGTCAGATGCATTTCTCTGGAAGAACGTCTTCATTTCAGACCCGCACTTTTCAACTTGTTTCGTATCGTTGACGTCGAAAGTCGGATTCCTGTTGCAAGCCCTGAACTTGCCCCTGTGTTCTGATGCTTAAATGAATCTGTTCCTCGAATCGCAATGTTGGGTACATATCAAACCTGCTTGGGATTCCTCCTAGTCTTTCTAATCTTAACCCTAACCGTTTGCCGATATCACATTTTTAGATTGTGCAACTGAATTCTGTGATTGGACTTCAGTCATGGCCAGTTTCCATTTTCTGTCATGTACACTTTGAAGCCATTTCCTCCGATCAATGAAACATGTGGTTGTGACGTTTTTGGCACATGCAAGTAACCAGGATGTGCTATCTTGGACAGTATGCTATACATGTGCATTTGTAGCCGGGTAGTGCTAACTCTGAATGAGTGACCACCACCACCCGGCTATACAACGTCCAAAGTTTAAGCGAGTTTGCTACCGCTTTCAGTAGCTGTTCTCTCGTGCAACAAAGCTTGTCATTTCATTCTAATAGCTGACATAAGGAGGGTTCAAATCCAGTTTTGAATTGTATACTTTCTTTTGCTCAGGCGTTTTAAATTCGTGGATGTTTCTTTTTATCCGTAAGTGTTCAAATTGTTTCCGCTTGAGCAGTTATTTAAAACGATTTTTGTTATTTCTGTTAAGCATACCTCGCTTCAATACCCGCCTTCGTGCTATACGATCTATACATGGAGGGATCTAGCGTTACAATTACAGTCAAATCAGGATATATTACTACTCCAGTGCTGCCCGAGGTATTATATAGATGACCGCCTCCGTGGTCTAGTGGTAGAGCGTCCGCCTGGAGAGCGGATTGCCTGAGGTTCGATCCCCGGCCGCATCATAGACGTTAAATGATGGTATTTGTTGTTACCCTGCCTGGCGCTCGGCATTAAGATTCTTAAACAAGGACTGGTCGGCTCGAAGTCAGTATACTGTGTCTGAGTGGGGTATTCATGTTAAACTGCGGCATGGTATTTCAGCGTGCGATCACTATATAATCGGCATTAGTCTGGACTAGAACAAGCAGCCACATACTTACACACGTGCATGCACGTTAAACCCCATTTCACCTCACCTCTCATATATTGGCGGAATATGCCGAGTGTGCCCGAATGTGGGTAGCAGGACATGCCGAAAGGATCAAAATGGAAACGCGCGTGTTCCATCGCACGGTCAGTATAGATGAACCGGGGTCAGTCAGTTGAATCCACAAACGGCTTATTATCAGTTATGATAACCCTATGATGCACATATCAGTTGGAACATGGGGCTTCTTCTCCTCGTCTGTCCAAGTGGGAGAAGACTGACCAGAGTAGGTGCTGGGTGATGGCAGACGCGAGAAGTACAAGCCCTACGAGGCCTCCCCAGACAACGCGAGACAGATAGCACGACTAACTATGATGGATGGAACGTCAGTCCGATACATGGACCATCTCCATAACTGTGTAGTATTCGGAGGAAGATGAAAAAAACAACTGACGAACATTGATTACGTAAGCCACACTCGGGCCTTTAATCTGAACATTCAGAACAGTTCCATCCTCTGATGCTGTTTCGGAAAGGAAGTAGTTCGTCGTGTTTCCGTCAGCGTCATTTTCAACGCACCCGTACATTTTATTTTCTGATTTTCGTACTGGACAAGGGCAGGTAACTCTAGTGAAGCTTCAGGGGCATAAAACAATACCTGAACAATACTGCGCAAACTAAAAGTGGAACCTAGTTATGTATTTATGAACGTTATAATCATAAATCCATGAATGTCGTACACATAGAACCATGATCAAGGGATGCAGTGACATATCACATCACTCAGGACACACATCAGAGGTCGACTCATACAACAAGCAGTAGTCCTGTGCCACGTTCCACAAAGCATCCCCAGCGCTACGATTGTCGTAAGTCTAAGTTAACGTATGGGAGTTATGGTCGTCTTAGCGATGCGATCGCTTTGTGAATAATGGGCCCTGGTGACCTTTCCCCGCGGGAAGACATGCATGGATTCTGGGAACATGTTCTACGCTAGAATTCCTACGGGGAGACGTCGATGGACTCTTGCTCTGTGTCGAGTATATAAGACGGAATTGGAGCTTATGCCAAGTGTCTATATCTATGTTTCTATGTAACTGCTCCAGCTGTTGTTCAGCAGTAACTGCTCGAGTTGTTCGGCGTCTGCAACCACAATGAAACACTGCAGGTGCTCTTTTTATAGGCAGGTTGAGGAGGCACTACCGGTAACTCAAAGGAGGCAGAAAAAAGGCAGAAGCATTGCCATGGTGCCTCAATGGTTGCCGTGGTCGCCGAGTGGAGGCACGGCTGTCGCCACAGTCATCATTCAATGCACGCTGTTGGTCGCCCAAAGGAGGCACATGGGAGGCAGAAGCATCGCCCAGATTGACGAGAAAATTTACAGCAGAACGCATCTATTACCTGGCGACTATTGTGCGACCACAGTGCCTTCATTCCGCAACAACGGCAATGCTTGTGCCTCCTTTGAGCCACCTTTGAGCAACCAACCTCCTCGGCGACCTTTGTGCGACAGTTTGGAACATGTTAAAAAATTCACGGCGTCCATGGCGATGTCTGAACCTCCTGTGTACCACCTAGGAACGACCCAGGCAACCATTCTATCTCATTTGAGCCTGCAAGGACGACCTGGCATTTTTTATGGTCGCACACGGGAGGCAGAAAGGTCGTCATCTTGTGTAAAGGCCCAGTAGCACCTGATATCATCATTGTTTGATAGTGATTCATAAACACAGGATTGTGATTCAGTCGGAATCGTACAATCGAGTCTGTTTTTTGCAGAAATTTCCTGGAAAGGGTTTTGTCGCTTTCAATATCTTGTTGAGTCGAGATGTTCGTCCTGGTCAGCACCCTGTGGCGGGAACGATGATCGGGATGTTTGTGGTAAGAAGTGATGGACGAAACTTTGACCACTGGAACCAGCTTTCAGTGAAGGGTGTGGCGGTGCATGTGTGTGTTGTTTGAGCCTGACTACCTGATCCCGTTGGTCGCCTCTTACCTCAAGCATGGGTTGCTGAAGACCTATTCTAACCGGGACCTTCACGGGTCGTATCTGCGTGTTACACGTAATGGTCACAGACGGGTCCTGGTGTTACAGATTAGATTGTCCAGCTCTGGGGAGGAGATGCGCCGTGGGAACTGACAGACATTGAGGTGTGATCGATGCGCTACACGGCCGGGGTTAGTGTTCAGGTCTCGAGTTCAGGTGTAACACCCTCGCGGGAACCGGAACACGAACAGTCACAGGTAGTTGTGCTTTTGCGGTTGGGCAGTTTCACTAGGGAACATCAAAGAATCAATAATTGTTTGAGTTACGCCACGATATTGCGTCAGGTGAGAGTGAGTGAGTGAGTGAGTGAGTGAGTGAGTGTTGTTTTACTGCTCAGTTGTGTGGTGTGATCAGTTGGAAAAAGAAAATCCGCAAAAGATTTCAATACACGGTTTACGTCTGAGTTGATATGGAGAAGACATAAGGATCACCAAAACGTTGGGTTAACAGGCCTTCCTTCATCAACGACCGCCTCCGTGGTCTAGTGGTAGAGCGTCCGCCCGGAGAGCGGAAGGTCCGGGGTTCGTTCCCTGGCCGCGTCATACCAAAAGACGTTAAAAGATGGTACTTGTTGTTACCCTGTCTGGCGCTCGGCATTAAGGGGCTATAACAAGGACTGGTCGGCTTGGAGTCAGTATACTGTGTTTGAGTGGGGCATTCGTGTTAAACTGCGGCATGGTATCTCAGCGTGCTAGCACTATAAATCGACATCAGTCCGGACTAGTACAAGCAACCACACACACGTGGATGCACGTCGCTATATAAGTGCAATAATCTTTGACGCGACGTTAAACCTCATTTCATCTCACCTCACCTCACATGCTCACGATACAGTCGGAATCGTACAATCGACTCTTATGAATATTAAAAGGTTTTGTCGCTTTTTTTAATCATACGAAGTCGCCCCTATAAAATGATCATATCACGATCATATTATCTCAAACTCAGTTATATGGCAATAAATCCCATGGGGTAGGTGATGCCAGTTTTTCTATATGCCAATCTCATTAAAACCAGATCATTGTTCTCGTTACCGCTAAACAATGATCTGAGGACATCCCAATCCGGGTCACGGTAGAATGACCTTTCACGCGACCAATCAAAACGTTGCTTACCAGATTCGGAAAGCGACAGTCGGAATGTGTTTTCTAGTCATTCAACCTTTTACACGGGGTATTCCGAACGACAGTTACGGACTGATTCCGTCAAAATCTTCGTCTATTTCTCGCTTCAAAGGGATGAACACTTGAAGTGGAAGGGACTTTCCACTTCCACTGCCATACAATCTCGGCCATCAAGAAAATTATTTCGTTCAAGTTTCAAAATTGACTGGATTAAATGGAAGTCGCCAGTTTGAAACTAGTGACGTAAACCTAGAAAAGGCTGTTTTTTGATTGGTTATGTCGTCTTCTTGTTAGTCATTTCATTGGTCGGTCAAAGTTCACGAAAGGTCGTTCTGACGTGACCTCCAATGGAATGTCCTCAGATGTACATGTACGTGTAGCGGTCGCGAGCATTTAAATCTGATTTTAATGAAATTGTTCCATGTATGTCCATCCCGGAAGACGTGGATCGTTGCTCACAATATCAATCACTGGATTGTCTGGCCTAGACACGACTATTTACAGCTGGATTTATTATCATATCGCTGGAATATAGCAAACAACAAACAAACAACCTATATGTCACTACTGGCGCTCCGACCAGTTAGAATAGCCTGTGCGTTTACAACACGCTACAATTGGCAGTATAAAATATTAGAAAAAAATCGATATATCAGTGACTGAGTGAGTGAGTGAGTGAGTACGGCGTGACGAGCGAACGCTTTAAACAGTAGGCTACCCCACCGCCCGATATATCACCTCTACTTTTACCACTAACTTGAAATATCACTGTAATTCTTTACCTTCTTTCATCGGAAGTGGTCCGAGATTGAAAACCGGTAGCGGTTTAATGTAAAACGCCATCTTGTTTTTTTCCAAAACCGCTCTCGCCTTTCTTGTCGTTTTCGAAAGACCGCTATAGTAGACATGACGAAGCAAACTTTTCGTCTGTATTTATTTACAGTACTTTTCAAAACAACCCAAGGTATATCACTACGACCAGATAACATTACAAAATGTGGGCAAACGTCCCACCCCACTCTCCATTAGCACGCGATGATCTGTCACCTTCGACCCCTATACAACGTCCGCAGCAACCCTGGCGTATCCACTTCCGTCACGCGCACTGTATCAAAGATGAAATCGAGACTAGCAGTTGTACCTTTGCGTGAACCTGTGGCCTCCGTAACGACTCTCCTTAAAGTTAAATCACCTATAGATGAGTATCATGCATTACTTGTAAATAAAAGCGTCTTCATGTAAAACCAATCTACCGCCTCGTAATTAATTCGTAATTGTAGAGAGGGAAAGACGCAATACAAGTTGATTGATTGCTAAGAATCAAGAGCGCGGCGGATTTCACGTCCAAGTTGTGCTATTTATGGAATATTTTATCGAACTCATGAATAACGTAATGTAGGTGTATCGAACCAAAGAATAACGCGTGTATGATTGATTAATCTAATCCCATGAAATCCACAGGGGGCATACTTTAAACATGGAAACAAAAATTGGATTAAAATATGGCCATATTACATGTCCGTCTAACTGAATGGGCAATCAATGCATTCATAATACAGTTCCAAGCAATTACGGAATTAGTTCCCACACGTTTCCGTCTGTTCCATTCCCGGCCGCCCCAGGGGAACAGCAATGGCAGCAATTACGGCCTCGTCCTCACAACATCGGTGGCAGGTAGCATCTTCTGTTATTCAAATCAGACATCCCACCTCGCGTATTGAAAGTCATCGTACTAAAAGCCCTCGTCGTTTTGTCCTCGACAATGGTACCCCCTCCCCCAGGAAGGTCTAACCACCCCCTCAGAACACCGTACACACTAGGGTTGAAATATTTGGTTGGGGGCCAAACACTTTGTTCTTACATCAGTCAACAGACATATCTCGCACCAACTGTGGAGCTGAAATTAAAATTCCCACAGCAAAAGCATGTAAAAGGTTTTAATATTCCCTCTGCATGAACATGTTGACAAGAACTCAGATAGCAACCAACCCATGCTGGCTAAATAATGACTCCTGTCCCCAATGTAATCTAGCTTAATCCGAGGACATTGCTTACCTAGCTAATCTCAGCAATTAAGGCAATGAATACCACACACCCACTGTCAAAAATGAGCAGCAATGCTATTAGGCAGTGTTATTATGTGCACATTTTTAATATGGAACGTTTGATCCCTTTCATCTGAACACCACAAATTCCATCCTGGGATTCCGAAGAGCAAAGTTTACCACGTCTTACTTGCTTACTTCAATGTAGGAAGACGATTTCTCAAATATCATTTACATCATTGACCCTTAACGCTTTACCTCCGCAGGTGAACTAAGGGGGGTAGAGTTAAGGTTCACCCCCTTCTCTCTGCTTTCCCCCTTACATGGTACGGGCGCCAACGTGTTCTGCGTAAGCAGTTCACGGTTTTGTGGTTCTCGCGCATTCCTTCCTGCGTTGTTCAGAGGAAAGGTATTAATAGGGGAGATAACCCTTCTGAAGGAGTCTCCGCCCAATTATCTTCCTTGTAGGAGGCGCTACTTGAAGCAACTGTCAACGACTTCTACATGATACAGTCAATATCAGTTTATTGGCAGGTGGTTCGTTACATAAGTATTCAAAAATATATTTTATTAAAAACTACTTTTTTATGTTTCCATTAAACTTTTTAATTTTGTTGTTGAACAATTGTTACATAGCAGCTGTATCAGATGAAACATTGTTTTTGTATTCACTTACTAACGAACATCTATCTAAAAATATCGTAACGCACTCACTAGAAATACATTTGACATATATGGACAGTTATATAAGTATATGAATGCTGAGCAACATAGAACTCATTTCGGTGTCTGGCTGTCTTTGTGTGTGGTGATACCCCGGCCGTATGAGTAGATTCATTCCAAAGTACCCCCGTGAAGATCCGGTTTAGAATTGGTCTTCAACAACTCGTATCGTAGGAGGTGACTATGCTTGTCGCAAGAGGCGACGAACGGGATAGTTTGGTCAGGCTCGTTGACTTGGTTGATTCATGTCATCGTATCCAATTGAATAGATCGATGCTTACGATGACAATCATTGAATTGTCTGGTCAAAGACTCGATTTTTTATAGACCGCCGTGCGGCAACAAAAAACTTTCCGAAGTATCCCGCCTTACGCCATATGAGATTCTTGCGCCAGCCTGGCCACCATGTTAGTCTGACTCATCCTCGAGTATCCAGGGTATATATCTAGTAATACATTATGGGGATATTGTACACTGTGGGTGACAGAAGATGGTGTTGAGTGAGTGAGTATTGTTTAAAGGTGTATCTACAGTTTTTCAGAGAACATCAAAACACTACTTAACAAACAGCACTAAGTAGGGATCGAACCGGCGCGGCATCAGCTCGAGCCTCGTCCGCCATTTAAGTGCGGAGAAGACAGTTGAACGCTGTAACCACTAGGCCACACCTGCTCGCCTTGCAGAGACTAATAATATTTCTATAAATATTCGAATATCGTTAATCCGGAGGTTTCTTGTCTGGTTTAGTGATGTTTCCTGAAACCATGTCACCATTCTTGAGTGAGTGAGTGAGTGAGTGAGTGAGTGAGTGAGTGAGTGAGAATGTTTTTTGTCCGATTATAACAATATTAAAACAATGTAACCACTGGTCGCATGTGGGGATCCAAACTCAGGTTTTCGGTGTGACGATAGAACGCATTTACCGCCTGACTACCAAACTGACACAGTCGTGCCGAAAAAAGCTATCATAATGTTCTTTAAGTTGGAAGACGCGGAACAGAGGCAGCGGCTGCGGGGAATGTAGACGGGACGGGGGCGGGGAAGATATTGGGTGTATATGAGCGGAGGGTTAACAGACTGAGAATCAAACCTGTGTCTTCGCAGTGACGAGTAAGCGCTTCAACCACTACACCAACTCTACGTCATATCGTGACCGAATATTGTAGTCATGTTTTTCGGTGCATTTTGGTTGAAGTAGAAGGAATGGAGCGGTATGTGGAGGGCGGGGGATGGGGTAGGGGTGGGTTGGATGGAGTTGTGGGATGGGGGGTTGAAGGAGAAGATGGGAGGGGTGAGAGGTACTTTTCAAAGTGGTCAAGAGATGGCATTTTAGGGTCAATTGCTGTCGAGTGATGACAGCTTTTATGTACTGGACAGTGCAGATGGTGATTAGTCAGATTTTCATTGATTTCAGTATTTGCCTCGAGGCATATTTTTGAAGTATGGTTATTATATAGAATATTTAATGATCCTCCACCTGACCCTTAGCACGTAAACACAAGGGATACAAACATATGTCTTGTCTAGCGGCGGTTTACACTCATGTTCAGCAGTATGTTGGTCAACACACCTGCCATACGAAGGCCAAAGGAGTCATCTATGGTTTTTTTAATTATTTAGGATAAGGATCCGTCGACCAAATGTTTCACACTGGAATGGAATCGAGTATAACACTCTTTTTCTCCCGGGGGACATGTTACTGAAATTCGAGTGCACTCTGAGCCATTGACTGGGCGAATAATTTCAGTGCATTCAGTATGTTTTACCCACTTTACTGTGCGTGATTTGGAACATACAACATTACATTTATAAATGTATGCGTAAACAAATTGTTTCAAGTCACTAGTCGTCATAGTGGGCAGGAAATTATCCCTTTGGCCTAGTTTCCCAAATCGTTTTTTAACGGACCCACAATACTATAAGTGGTCACTTTTGTTTTAAAAACCAAAAAAAACACATCAACATATTGTTAAATATATCGGCCACGGGGCTAATTTTGTTGAAAAAGCTGGGTACAAAATGAAAAAAAATATATCAAATTAATATCAACATAATTAAAAAGAAGTAGAATGTCCTCAGAGGCGCCTAACTTGATAAACTGTAGGGAATTATATTTCCTTTTGCAATTAGCAATTATTTGTGTTATGGCGGGTTTCATGTGAACGATTTTTACCCTTTCTCCACAATACTGGAAACGAGATGTAGAAGAAACAGAAGACTCGACCTCCATGATGGAAGTGTTGTGAATAAACAGCAGGTCAAAAGAAAGCATACACCCATGTTTGATGGTGGCTGAAAAAAAAAAAAAAAATGGTAATCGGATGGTGATGAATTTGATACGGGTATCATTGTTGTGTTTTGGACCTTGAGATTGCAGTGTTTCGGCGACTGTTTTCAGCCTAGTAACAGTTTTATGACGGTAACGTTTGTAATGTTTTGGTCAAATCCAATTTTCAAGTGTCTTTCTTTCGCCTGGCAATTTAATTAAAAGAGAAAGAGATTGTACTTAGCATTACCTTAATGTGCTGTAGCTAATTATTTTAAACTTTCCTAGAGCAAATGGTCAGTCGTTTGTTTTGTGAGAGGTTTTACCCATTCCCTTTACAATATTAGAAACGCGCGTATCTCTCAAGCAGAACCAGATAACAACAATCGACCTACACGAGGAAGATGTTTTATAGTCAAATTTGTACTTAACTACACAACGCTTTGAACGCTTAGTTTGAGTCATACACAGACATTGTAAGGCCTGGATATAACGTTTATATTAAGCCTGTATAGCGTGTGTCATAAATGCGTGCGGTTAGAATGTAACGTTTTTTTGCCCTTCGCAAATGCAATAACTACAGTGTATGTGTTTACATACAGTTATCTTTCAAATAATAAGTACATATTTACGTAGAAAAAAAGTTGAACCTTCTTCACAGTGAAGTGATGATGAAATAGACGATGTATAGAAGCGTATAAATGTGTATATTTAATCACCTTAAGTAGATAACGCCATTCAAATGGTGGCCATGAATATTCAACGATTGTTTACGCGCCTAACGACATGAAATTGTAAATTTTCGAAATGTGCCAAAAAATGAATGCTTCAATTTTCGATTCCACATATAGAAAATTACAGCTTTAAAATATTTGTTGGAATTTAAGGACATTTTTTTATAAGAACTAATCCTATTACGTGTTTTCTCAACCACAAAAATATCACGTGACCCGTAAATTGCTGCGCGGTCATGCGCACAACGACCTCCTGGAGCCTTTGAAGTATTGTATGCACTAAACAGCTTTTCACTGTGTGGGCTGTTTCGGAGCGCTCAGTCGACTAAGTTGGTAAATACACGACTAAGTTGGTAAATACATGGATTTAGGATGATCTAGCCCTGTTGAGGATTGACATTATGTGCTACCATGTAGTTAACAGAGGATTTGGACGCACCTGGTTCAGAGAAAAAAATGGGGGTTAATTTAAAAACAAATAAGATTTAAATCTTTAAATAATAGCAATATTGACAAACATGTTTGTGACTACGCTTCAACAATTACATGTAGACAGTAGCGTCACTTATATGTAACCGAGAATCAAATATATTTCGTAATTGGGAATTGGTTAGACATATGAACAATATATCCAACGGGAAAACCCTTTCCAGAATTATAAGAGACATCTGCTCAAAGCAGAGTTGATATAAATCACAATCAAATAGTGATGATATCAGGTGTTTGCGAAAATGTGGCCGCATCCGTCACAAACACATGCAAGGGCAAGTCAGTTGTTCACCTAAAAACACGAGAACATAGAAGTCAAAATAGGGAATTGCATCTGAAATCATTTTTGTCACTTTTGCGACAAATTTGGAAATGTCCTCCACATGTCTATCACAAATCTTTTTGAAAGCTTTCCTGGGCCCTTTAATGTTGTAACCCTGGTCAATCAACTTTTGAGCAAGATTTATTTGGGTAAATTGTCTGCACGCAGAACTCGTCGCAGTTTTAAACATGTTTGATTCTACTTCAATAATCATATTTTGGGGGAGTGACTGACCTTTGTAATCAGTTTATTTCTACATTTTCCTGTTGGATTCAACTGCCAAGCGGAGCTACGATCAGTGTTTGAACATGAGTGAATGATCGAGTTTTATACCGCTTTGACAAGTATTCCGGTTATATCACGCCATGTCAGCCTAATGTGAATGCTAAGTCTGAAGTGATGCAGGTCTCAGACGTTTACACTTTGCTGAAACCCACAAGCACGGGTACGGTGCTGATAAACCTAGAAACATAATCGGGGCGAACCGGGATTCGAACCCAAGTTTCTGGCATGCAATGGATGTGAGTGTGAAAATGACATACAATATAATCCGTTGGACAAATAATACAATATAAAATCTACTACAAAATCGTTTTCAAGTTAGATGAATACAGACTGGTCTGTATGTGGTAATTTCACTGGATTTTTTTACTTTTGTATTTTGTTATTAATTCGTTTTTCTTTCATGTTTTATTTCTGCTTCGTTTTCATGAGTTTGTAGTTGGCTTTGTATATGTGGGGGCACGGGTGGCCCAGTCGTCTAAGGCGCCGCGATTCGCTGTGCAGAGTTGCGTCCCGTGGACACGCCAGAAACCTATGATTGTGGGTTCGAATCCCGGTTCGCCCCGATTATGTTTCTAGGTTTGTCAGCACTATACCCGTGCTCGTGGGTTTCACCGAAGTGATAAACGTCTGAGACCTGCATCACTTCTGGCTTTCCTCCCACATTAAGCTGACACGCCGCGATATAACTGTAATACTGTTAAAAGCGGCGTTAAACACAAGTCACTCAATCACTCACTATTTATATGACGCTTTCAAATGAACCTTCCTCCATCTTGTTTTTGCGCTTGCGAATTTGTATCGGGTTTGTTTACTTTCCTGTTTCTGCCCAATGTCGCGCGTCGTCTGGTGGGCTTGGCTTTCTTAATCTCAGCCAGATCCATAAATTGTTTCTGGAGACGATCTTAATTCCATACCATCATAACCAAACAGAAAATATTTGCGTGACTATCTAACAATGAAGCCAAAGGGGATGACAGTTGACCTTTAATCCCCGGATACTAATGGAGCCTTTGTGTTTCGCCGCCGCCATTACCAAGACCCATAGAACAGTGAAGAAATTATGACCATAAATTGACAAAGTTTTCGGGGGCATAGCATCACTGGAGAGACGGGGCTGTTTAATCTCTTTATGATTCGATTACACTGCAGAACATGATCAACATGGCTTTTGGATTAACGCTGGATTTACAGCGAGTCATGACCTCAGGGTCAAAGGACATGCGCATATAACCCGAGCGTGATTATTCCATTGAATTTTATATTCATGGTTGTCACAGCCAATTCTTATCCACGCCAACGGCGATTGGACTCGAGAGTAGGGTATAAAATTATAACAAAACAAATATGATCATTGATGCCAATGGATGGAGAGGATGTTGTTGGGGGGTCGCCATCGCCAGCAGCTTCGTCCGGGTTACCATCACAGCATAGTAAAGCGGTCATTGTCGCATGCATGCCGTATCATGGCGACTAGACAAACCGAATGGTTGGATCGTGTTGCTGATAAGCCATTAATGTAAGTGAATCCAATTACACACCCGCATGTGTCCGAGAGATGAAACACGGCGATTTGTTGACCTGTCCATCTCTGGATGACCATCACTGGGCGGACACTTCAAAAGGACTTCGTGATTAACGCGCGCGTGCCTGCCAGACGTCATCCGTCGCCATCGGTTAAACTGAAACGAACTGGGCAGATTCAGGACTCTATGAACTCCGATTTCATTAGGAATTGGAAATCGTTTTTCAAATGAATTATTCTTTAAAAAGCTAGGCGATTGAAATTCTGCAGCAAATCAAGGGAGGTAAATGCCATCCGAAGTTAGGATACACCACATTCGCATTAAAGTTCTTTCATTTGAATCTCATTCAGTTTGCGGTCCCGCCCATCCCATATAATTGACCATTACTTTTTTTAGGAGTTGCAGGAGCGTCTCGAACACTGCACAATCCACCCGAGTGAATGCCATGAAAAGATTCACAACCGTTTGAAGTTAGACAACTACTTTGCATACATAGTCGCAGTTTACCTTAATTGGGGCGTGGCGTGAGTGTATATTAAGGAATACATGTAATGGGTAACCCAAGGTCAGGGAATGAAAAGACACACTGTCTGACGAACTGTAATCACCGCACCTATGGCGTGTGATATGAAGTTATTATTCATAGCTCGATTGGTCTGTCTACCGAAGCCCTTGGACGTCATCCCGATGTTTACACCGGAACCCGTGGAGAGGAGCATCATGGCAGCTGCTCTTGGCGTCACTGAGACATGAATGACGTCCCCTGTATCGTCCAACTCTCGTCTGTGTTGTACTAGCGCGTGACGAGGTTTCAAACAAGACTACCTCATAATACATGATTCATAACAGAATAATATTAGGCTTGATGCGACTGTCGGCTCCCAGTAAAAACGGCCACCTTCTAAGATAGATTGCGGGTGGTTCTTTTTACAACTCTGTAACTACCTCCCCCGCCTCCCAACCCCCACGCCCTCCACAACACCCAACCTCCGCTATTCTTCCCCATCCCCCAAACACACACGCATCCCTATCCTCTACCCTCATCCCTATCCTCTGAACCAAACGGCACCAAGTTTGTTTCTAGAATCAGTTGGAATCATGTACAGTCTTACACTCTGACATGAATGTAATAAAATATTTGAAATATTTCATTATGGTCTTGAGTCGACAATGCCAAGCATCCCCACTTCCCTGTTTGATAGTGTAGTTAAACAATCTGTACATTAACAACGTAATTGTTACAACTCTTACGTTTCATAAACGCCGTGGGGATGAATTGGATTATATGTCGTCTGCTTTCACAGCGGGTTTTATTTCAAAACAAGAATACAAAGACATCTTTTGTGCTACACGTTTTTATTGATCACTAAAATTTGTCATGTCTTCAAACATGGCTGCTTGAGATGAAAGATGTTCTTGAACATCAACGGAGAGATCCACGCCATAGTTAGCCCCCGCCACGAGCGGTGCGTTGTAAAACCAAACAGCAAGAAATCAGATGCTATATATGACAATATATATGAATAAACTATGACAGTCCAGTATAAGATAGTCCAACTTGCACGTCTTTACACTACGACGCGACAGATACCGAGCTACACCGTTTGGGATTGCATGACTCCGTCGAAAATCTGTGCTTAGCTGTTAAGACGTTCAACGTTCGTTGAGAAGATTCTTGTACGGTTTGTAATGGTGGATTGTCACATACACAACCATGTCCAGTGATTAGGCGATCTGAAACGTCAAATGCAAAGCATAGCGTATGACTTAGAAGATACAATGTCTCTGGTCTTACGCCTATTTTGTGCATATGCGTCTATATGCGCTGGTGTATACATAAACAAGGATTTAATATAAATGGCCCAAGTTTCAATCATTCATCAGGAGTCTTTCAGGAGTTGAATGTGAACGTCGGTACACATGAATATCCAGTTTATAAAATAGAAATATATATTCGTCTTACGAACACTGGATCTTGGACCACGCCTCCAGTCAACTGATTGTATGTCTACAGATAAATGGGTATTTGTGTACCTTCCGAATTAACAGGGTGTATTTATGAAAATTATTTTTTATTTTTTTCAAGAGACTTCATATAGCAATTATTTTGACTCCCTGCTGTTATTTAAATTAATAAATTTGCATTCACATTCGATATCAGAATAATACACACTTTTAATACAAACATGTTTGTGACCAAAGACAGTATACACACCCGTGTTTAATGGTGGCTAAAAATGAAAAAAATAAGAACTGGTTATTTGATGGTGATGTATTAGATACGGCGTCATAGTTGTGTTTTGGACTTCAGTTTGCTGTGTTTCGGCGACTGTTTTCAGCTTAGTTACGTTTTCATAACGTCTATCATGTTTTGGTCAAATCCAGTTTTCAGACGTATACTTTCTCTGACCCCGAAGTTTATATAAACATTATTTTTTACTGGTGTATGCATTGTATTTTTTTACCAGGGAGTTCATAAAACATTTATATCAACTCCCTTTCGTTACTTTAATAGCCTTTATATTCGATATGACCGCCTCCGTGGTCTAGTGGTAGAGCGTCCGCCCGGGGAGCGGAAGGTCCGGGGTTCGATCCCCGGCCGCGTCATACCAAAACACGTTAAAAGATGGTACTTGTTGTTACCCTGTCTGGCGCTCGGCATTAAGGGGCTAAAACAAGGACTGGTCGGCTCGGAGTCAGTATACTGTGTCTGAGTGGGGTATTCATGTTTAACTGCGGCATGGTATCTCAGTGAGCTAGCACTAGTTCAAGCAGCCACACAAACACACACACGTACATGCACGTCGCTAAATAAGTGCAATAATCTTGGACGCGACGTTAAACCCCATTTCATCTCACCTTATATTCGATATCAGGATATGACACACATTTAATATATCTGTGACTAAACAACCAGACAAAAGAAAGTATACACCCATTTTTAAATATAATTAAATTGATACAAACAAGAAATGGCTATTTGATGGTGATCACGGTATTTGATACGGGTGTCATAGTTGTGTTTGCCGTGTTTCAGCCTAGTAACGTTTTCATAACGTTTGTAATTTTTTGTTCCATTTCAAGTTTCAAACGTATACTTTCTTTTGCCCAGCAGTTTATATGAAAATTAATATTTACTGGCGTTTGCATTGTAGTATTTCACCAGGGAGTTAATATAACATTTATATTGACTCCCTGGTGAAATGGTTATCAAATATATATTTGATACGGATAGCATAGTTAAGTAATGTACGTTTGAGTACTTCGGCGACTGTTTCATCCTTGTAGCGTTTTGATAACGTTTGTAATATTTTTGGTTAAGTCCAATTTTCACGTGTACACTTTCCCAATAGTTTCCCTCCTTGCATCGTGTATATTTGTATTTATATGTATACATCATACAAACATCAGCACTACATGGCTCTGTTATAATAGTGATCACAAGCATGATGCAATTCCCCCAAGTCAATCCCGTGTGTCCCTACATACATAACTGTCCTCTACTAACCCGATTTAACATAAAAGCCAGTCCTCGTATCTTTGACCCTAGTGGTCTTTTCGCGGGTCAGCAGCCACGGTCAAATGCAATGAGCGCTCGCGAACATAACATACTGTGAAGTAAAAATCAAAATATTTATACCCTCTTGACTTCTGTAGTATTTCATCTCTGATCCGACCGTTGGTGTTCTGGATTAGAAGTAACATGGATCCACGACGGTGCCGAGTGGATCATGCCATTGTTAGTAATCTGCCTGAAGACCTTAGTCACCAGGTTACCGTAGGCTATGGCGTAAATCTGATAGTGTCCTATTGTCGAATGTAGGCTTGTATGTGTGTTATCTATAATACAGAAGGAAAGACACTGCCTTAAGGGAATTGTCAGTGGGACACACTATTTGGCCGATCAAGGATAGAAGAAGCTGAAACAACACGGTCTTCAGCATGTTGAAAGGGATCAGAGTGGCTGTTGGCAGATATATCTGGTGACTCTTTCTTTCGTGTTATGGACACGAACGACCGGAGCTTAAAGAAAATTTACTTTTAAAAAAGTTAAAATTTATTTTAATTTGCCTGAATGCTTCATCTTGGATAAATTAGAAAAAGATACTTCCAGATATTGACAAAACCTACAGTCAAGCCTCCAGTCGCTGCAATTTTCCTGTACAAACGACTCGTTACTGTGAAAATACTAAATAGCCTAGCTTTTATGTTCTACCAATAAAACCGATGGACCCAAAGACGTTAATGATGTTTTAAAAATGAGTCATATACATGTAAAGTAGACAAATATTTGGGTTTTGATTTAACAAAGCGGGTGGTCAGAGTTTGACAATAATTGTACATAAGAGGAAGAGACCTTATCTAAATGAGAGGATGACATTACCTGTAGAGTTGGGTGCTTTCGGGTAAGGGGACTTGCTTCACATTGATGCCTGGGGATATTATTGCAGCCAAGGCCAGTATCAGCAACGGGTGATGATGGCAGGGAACATGAGGGTGGAAAGGGCATAGAAGGGCATGTGAGGGTGGGGAGGACATAGAAGGGCATGTGAGGGTGGGGAGGACATAGAAGGGTATGTGAGGGTGGGGAGGACATAGAAGGGAACGTGGAGTTGGGAGGACATAGAAGGGAACGTGGAGTGGGGAGGACATAGAAGTGTATGTGGGGGTGGGGAGGACATAGAAGGGAACGTGGAGTGGGGAGGACATAGAAGGGTATGTGGAGTGGGGAGGACATAGACGTGTATGTGGGGGTGGGGAGGACATAGAAGGGTATGTGGGGTCGGGCAGGACATAGAAGGGAACGTGGAGTGGGGAGGACATAGAAGTGTATGTGGGGGTGGGGAGGACATAGAAGGGAACGTGGAGTGGGGAGGACATAGAAGTGTATGTGGGGGTGGGGAGGACATAGAAGGGAACGTGGAGTGGGGAGGACATAGAAGGGTATGTGGGGGTGGGGAGGACATAGAAGGGTATGTGGGGGTGGGGAGGACATAGAAGTGTATGTGGGGGTGGGGAGGACATAGAAGGGTATGTGAGGGTGGGGAGGACATAGAAGGGTATGTGGGGATGGGGAGGACATAGAAGGGTATGTGGGGGTGGGGAGGACATAGAAGGGTATGTGAGGGTGGGAAGGGGAATAGAAGGGTATATGGGGGTGGGAAGAGTATAGAAGGGTATGTGGGGTCGGGGAGGACATAGAAGGGAACGTGAAGTGGGGAGGCCATAAAAGGGCATGTGATGGTGGGGAGGACATAGAAGGGGATGTGATGGTGGGGAGGACATAGAAGGGCATGTGATGGTGGGGAGGACATAGAAGGGTATGTGATGGTGGGGAGGACATAGAAGGGCATGTGAGGGTGGGGAGGACATAGAAGGGCATGTGATGGTGGGGAGGACATAGAAGGGCATGTGATGGTGGGGAGGACATAGAAGGGTATGTGAGGGTGGGGAGGACATAGAAGGGTATGTGATTGTGGGGAGGACATAGAAGGATATGCGAGGGTGTGGAGGAAATAGAAGGGTATGTGAGGGTGTGGAGGAAATAGAAGGGTATGTAAGGGTGGATAGATCAATGAAGGGAAGTGTGAGTGTGGGGGGGCACATTAACGGGTATGTGAGGGTGGGCGGGAATTATTCTGTAACTTAGATCAGCTGAATTCGTTATGTTTCTCCAGTAACCCATGCTTGTCGTTCGGGGTGACTAACGGAATCGGGTGGACAGGCACGGTATCTTAGTTGATAGCATGTTATCTATCCCAGTTGCGTGGATCGATACTGTGGATCACTGGATTGTCTGGTCCAGACTCGACGATATACAGACTGCCGTCATATTGCTGGAATTGAATGTCTTAATTTCAATCATGGCACTAATTACAGACCTAGACTGAAAATGGGCTCTAGACCGTGGACCGTCTCCCTGTAACATCACTCATCCCCATCTTCATCCCCTATCCCCAAACTTAACGCTACCCTCGGGGATGTACCCTCGGGGCGGAGCTCTCGCTAAGAACGCACCTGTTGTCCCCCTGTTTCCACCGTTCAATACCTGACCCACTACAAATCACTCTTTCACGGATCACACAGCAACAAGTCTAATGCGAAGTAATTACCTGGATAATTAGATCAGGGGGCATGGTGAATATGTTGCATTGAGCAACGCGACACTGATCTGCCTTAGCTCGCTAGGTCTGGGATTTGTCCACTGTTGTTTCTCAGGAAGGATTGGCTGAGATGTTAATACTGATTTCTTTCGAGTGGTGAATTTAGTAGACTGCGATGTTAAATTGAGCAGATGATGGCCATAGTGAATGCCAAGGTTTTCGTCTATTTATGTGTACAATAAAATAAGTGATAATTTGCGATCAGTGATCTTGAAGCTTTGTGTTTCATGGTGGCTTGGTGCACGATTGACCTTAGAAACCAGTACAATGCTTGTTGGTATGTCGGATATCTTACAGATGAGAGAAAGGAGAATGGAGGTGGAATGAAGGGGAGAGAGGGAGAGGGAGGGAGAGAGAGAGAGAGAGAGAGAGAGAGAGAGAGAGAGAGAGAGAGAGAGAGATATTTTCTATGGACAGTTAGTGATAAAAGAGGGGTGACGTTGTCGTCACTTTCAGTACGAACTACTATCATCCAGTTGATACATCTACCGCCTCCCCCTAAGAAGGGCTCACCACTTAGTCTATCATCCGGTTGAAACATCTATCGCCTCCTCCTAAGAAGGGCTCACCACTAAGTCTATCATCCAGCTGAAACATCTACCGCCTCCTCCTAAGAAGGGCTCACCACTAGTCTATCATCCAGCTGAAACATCTACCGCCTCCTCCTAAGAAGGGCTCACCACTAGTCTATCATCCAGCTGAAACATCTACCGCCTCCTCCTAAGAAGGGCTCATCATTATCATCCAGCTGAAACATCTACCGCCTCCCCCTAAGAAGGGCTCATCATTATCATCCAGTTGAAACATCTACCGCCTCCTCCTAAGAAGGGCTCACCACTAGTCTATCATCCAGCTGAAACATCTACCGCCTCCTCCTAAGAAGGGCTCACCACTAGTCTATCATCCAGCTGAAACATCTACCGCCTCCTCCTAAGAAGGGCTCACCACTAGTCTATCATCCAGCTGAAACATCTACCGCCTCCCCCTAAGAAGGTATAGTCTCCAGCAGCTGGCACGGTGATGGTTTCGACTTTCTGAGATTCCAAAGGAGTCCTCCCGGTTGACTACCGGTCAGACAATGAATGGCAAATATTATGCTAATCTGCTTTGGCAAATCAAATGGATGCTCCCTTACGACCAATGACTCTTTACGAGAAATAAGAGTGAAGGATAGCTATATAGATAGGGAATTGATATATGTTGGTTGGTTGGTTTGTTGTTTAACGCCGCTCTCAGCAATATTCCAGCTCTATGACGGCGGTCTGTAAATAATCGAGTCTGGACCAGACAATCCAGTGATTAATATCATGAGCATCGATCCACGCAATTGGGATCAATGACATGCATCAACCAAGTCAGCGAGCCTGACCACCCGATCCCGTTAGTCGCCTTTTACGACAAGCATAGTCACCTTTTACGGCAAGCATGGGATGCTGAAGACCTATTCTACTGATATGTGTACATATGTATACACATAGATATATAGTTTAACACAATCAAATCAGGTTACTTAAAAGCTGACCGGCCATACTCATATAACAATCAACCGTTATCAATCCGACCGTTGGAACATTCGCTTCATTTTGAAAACAAACCCATCAGTTATATTTGAAATAATGATTATAATGAGATCATCTTTAACATATATTTGTAATATTAAGCACTAATCTGTTACACTGAAGATGAAATACGCATCTTTTCAGAGCTTGTGTGCGTACCAATGACACGATGAGTAGACACAGCCAGTGAAACCTACGACTAACAGTACTTCAGTACAATGAGACAATATGTGGTGACATGAGAATGGAATTCAAACGGATTAGAATTTAATTATAATAACGAAATAATAGACCTGGTGACCTTTTAACAACGATTACCTTCTTAATCATACCTACGTTGCCAATGGTTACCAAGATATGCATTCTTGATCACATTTAGGAAGGTATTTAAAATAAAACTCAATCTCATGATACGATATCTTTGAAACCAATCTATTCATTGACAGATGCACGACAGAAAGTCATGACGTGGTAATGAATAAATAGTCCAGAAATGTGATATCATCGCGAACAACGACGTACTGTCCGTTCAGGAACGCGTACAGATTGGCTGCAATGTCGGAATAGTGTCACCAGGTATTGCCGCCAGACTTTGAAATAGATAGGGACAAAATGTTGCTTTTTTCCCTTTCAACGGTTGACGTTCAAAGCGTGCGGGAATCTTTGCCTTTGTCAGATAATTTGTCGCTGAGGCCAGATGTAAGCACCTCCTTCCTTTACGATGCCTTCAGTTGAGGTTAACGGCAGCATCCAACATCTATATTTCACTCCTCAAAAGCATGACAGGTAACATACACCTTACCCCGCCCCGTCTTTGATGTGACCGCTGATCACAGGTGAGCCACGTGTCTAGCAGCGATGTGTGTCGGTTAAACACTTTTGGACGATCTGATCACTGGAGACATTTGGGCAGATGTTTAAGGGTCAATATTACAGCAAAGCTTTGAAATAGTATTACCTTCACATTTTTATTGGATTTCAACGGTCGTTCTTTCGGCAGGGGCCGCTTTTCAGTTCCCGATGCACCATTTCAATTTATACTGCTCTCTCCTCCCATTTCAAGTTCAATAACGGTATTGTTGGAGCGTGTACGTGTTATTGCTGACGCAGCACTTATGTTGAAGTTTAAATGATCAGTCATAACGCTGAAAATGAGAGGTGGCTGATGTTAATATATCCACCCACTATTAAATGCGAACGTCTAACCTTTTAATTTTGCGTTGCACATATACCACTCAAAAGAAGTTAAGGATCACCCGATACTTTGACATTAGTATAGTTAATCTGTCATGCCATGATGAACTATAACAATATTAAAGAATTGGGCGGCCCTTAGCCATGGCAGATTAACTATAATATGAAATAAGCGTGGTCCTTAACTTCTTTTGAGCAGTATATGTTTACATAGTTAAGTCTGACATTACAAGGCCGTAGTTAACTTTTTTTTGACGGGGGGAATATTTCTACAAGTATTACTTGTCCCCAACTTGATTCAAATCTACGGCACTGCATTACTCTGATCATTTTAAATCACAAGTCTGGGGACTCTCCTTATTCATTACTGATATTAATTATTGCATTACTGTATAATGAATAAATCACGTACAGTGGAATCTGTCTAAACCGGACTTTGGGACGGAAACTTAAATCCGGTTCAGACGGTGGTTCTGATTTGAGAGATTTTTGCAGGAGTTGCATCCTTTGTTTTCACGTGATAAAAACGTAAGATCGAAGACAATGTTGATTTAAAAGTATACAAGAATCGGTCCTCTGTACGTACGTGTTTACAAATTAATTGGATGACGTGTCCTTTTCAATCCTTTTTAAACAGGATTAAACGGATTAAATAGGTTACCTGGACCAAGACACGCATTGATAGAGTTGTTTTTGTTGTTGTTTGTCTGTTGTGTAACGCCGCACACAGCAATATTCCAGCTATATGACGGTGGTCTGTAAATAATCGAGGCTTGACTAGACAATCCAGTGATTGACATCATGAGCATCGATCCACGCAATTGGGATACGATGACATGCATCAACCAAGTCAGCGAACCTGACCACCCGATCCCGTTAGTCGACTCTTACGACAAACATGAGTTGCTGAAGGTCTATCCTAACCCAGGCCTTTACAGGTTTTATCGACAGAGATCGGGTTTATTCACAGATCGGGATTCATGCGAGTCTGGTTTTGACAGATTCCAAAGATTGTCAAAGTGTAAGCACAGCGGAGTGACACGTGGGATGGTGGGTGTTATTTTGCCAAATACATTATGTTCGCTTTGTGCACCCGGGGCCAGGACGATCGAATGAAACATCCCACGCTCCCATGTCTTTTTTTAAAACCCTGCACCTTAATGCGGTCAAACTTACACGCATTCCCCTCATCAAACCAGTTCAATAATTTCATTTCAGTGTTTAGTTTGTCATCATCATAAAACGTCTTAACTACTCGGGGCCGGATTCCGTCTGTATAATAGTGGGATGGGCGCAATACACATAGTCTTAGCGAAGGAGGGTTTGATGCTGGAAACAATGTTGAGCATGTTGCATTCCGGCCACTATGATAAAATAATTTTGATGATCGACTGGTTTAAGCATCTTCCCGAGGCAAGTGAGTTAACTGACTTTAAAAGTCCAGTTTCCAACCTTGCCGAACTAGGCTGGTATTATGGAGTTACATTTTGGCTGGACTAACGAGTCTATGCATAGTCCAATCAAAATCGCGCACCGAGATCGAAATCCGGTTCGTAAAGTGTCATGCAGATTTCGGTCGACTGCAGGATTTGCAAAGCATTATGCACCGCTAACTCGTTGTCAACAGATATTTTCTAAATCTTTTCATCTTTTTAATCAAGGTGCTCACGTGATTTGATGCACTTCGCGATGTAAGACTCGTTTTATCACAATATAGATCTTGATTATCGATCAGATCGTCTTGACTGGGCGCCACCGTTTTGTTTGAAGCAAATGCAAGTGATACGAGAGGTTGAATCTGATTGGTCAATAGGAGAGGCATAGAAAGGACATAACTCGTAATAGCCACTGGTGGCGCTACGATCGAGCCCAGGAATTCCAGCCCAGTTCAGCAAGGGTGGAAACTGGACTTTTAAAGTCAGTTAACTCTCTCGCTTCGGGAAGATGGCACATGAGTAAAAATACACAACTAAATATACTTCAACACTGTGGTGATTCCAGATTAGAATTGGCGCCCACCAGCAAAGAATACTTGTTATGAGAGTCTGCTAAAATTGATCGGGTGACGACGCTGATGAACGACACACCTAGTTTCTTGTTTGTAAACCCGGGGTAGAGGAGGTAGCTTGTTGTAAATCAAAGCGGCAAAATACTTCCCATAAGCATAGTCTATTGTACGACTTTATCATGTGCATGTTTATGAATCACTATAAAATAGTGATGGTATCAGGTGTTCGCGAAAAGGAGAGCGCGTCCTACCCCACCAGTAACACCCGTCACACACAACACAGGCAAAGAGTCCTGCGAAATGTGTGTGTGTGTGTATTTAAAGGAATATTGACAATAGCATCCAAACGCACGCATGTACACACGCACGTACGCACGCACGCACGCACGCACGCAGAGAGAGAGAGAGAGAGAGAGAGAGAGAGACTCTATGGGCATTTAGTGATAAAAGAGCGGTTGATAGTGTCGCCACTTTCACAACGAATTTAACGAAAGAGAACAAAAGCGTAACAAATGTGTATCTTGGGCCTCTTTACCAGAACAGCATTTGTACTTTCCGAATTGCCGAACGAAAGAACACTTCCGGTTAGGAGGCCAAAGACATATATTGAATTGAATAAAACTGAATTCTTTCGATATATGTCAAGAATGCTTTGCAAAATTCAAAATTCAAGCCTCAATTACGATCTAATTTTATGAAAATAACTCTTGGATTGCAAGCATAATGCTTTCGTCGTCCGTCACACCTGTAAGACCAACAACAATGAATAACACACCATCCAAATCCAAAACTGACCGTTGCTATTAAAAAATATTTCAAAAATGTATTTGAAATGCACGACATGCCCTCATACACTAGCGCCATTGTTATGAATATAAACACATAATCATAGCGATTAAAGCTTTAATCCAAAAAACAACCTGTAGAGAGTGTCAGTGTACTCTGACCTTAACTCGCAGCTGTCGGCGAGGTCGTTCAATGCCAAAGACCATATGCAATGTGTTTCCGTACACTTCTCTATCAACAAACACTCCAGCAACCTGACTCGCAGTGTTCTAAAGAAGGGGTTAGCTGGTGGGTCCCTGCATTGTGGGTAGATATACACAATGTGCTGATTCAGCAAGAAGTAAACGTTAGTCTATGAATATAATTACCTAAGGCTGGGGTAGCTGATATTGCATCAAGCTTTCTCCGACAAGTCAGGGGTATTTGTTGACTTGGGTACGTTACATACCGCCGTGTTTTGGTCTCTATGGTGGAGGAAACATTTAGGGGTTTCTCCTATTCCGTGCCGCATGGTTCAGACGTACAGGGTTCACGACAGGCTCAAAGTACAGAGTAGCGTTATCCGATGTAATCACGATCTATCATGAACCGACGTATCGGGTGGCTGCAAGATTGTCCTGTCGGTATGGAGATGGAGGTGAAGTTAATGTTGTTTTGCGGCAGTCAGCAGTATAACTGCAGGTTTCAACAACCTGTTAATGATCGGGGACGGTTGGGTAGCCGAAGACGTGGGTTCGATTTCCCGCATGGGTACAACGTGTGAAGCCCATTTCTGGTGTCCACGGGTTATTGCAGGAACAATATTATTGCTCAAAGCGGCGTGAAATGAACTGTAAATGATCGAGTCTGGACCAGGCAGTCCATTAAATGCTAGCATGAGAGAAGATCCCGCCGTCGGTGTTGAATTAAACACAATCGTAAATTTATGTGATGTCTTACGCCGTTTTCAGTTTTTTCAGCAATATCACACCAGAAATTGGCTTCACACTTTGTACCCATGTTGGGAATAGAACCCGATCTTTCGTCGTGACGAGCGAACGCTTTAACAACTAGGCGTACCGTCTGCCTCTGACATATTGTCATCACTGACTTCTCACGAGTCAGTTCTCACAGGCAGGTCTCACAGGCAGGTCTCACAGGCAGCTCTCACGGGCAGTTCTCACAGGCAGGTCTCACAGGCAGTTCTCACAGGCAGGTCTCACAGGCAGTTCTCACAGGCAGTTCTCACAGGCAGGTCTCACAGGCAGGTCTTACAGGCAGTTCTCACAGGCAGTTCTCATCACAGGCAGTTCTCACAGGCAGTTCTCACAGGCAGTTCTCACAGGCAGTTCTAACAGGCAGTTCTCACAGGCAGGTCTCACAGGCAGTTCTCACAGGCAGTTCTCACAGGCAGTTCTCACAGGCAGTTCTCACAGGCAGGTCTCACAGGCAGGTCTCAAAGGCAGTTCTCACAGGCAGTGCTCACAGGCAGGTCTCAAAGGCAGTTCTCACAGGCAGGTCTCACAGGCAGTTCTCACAGGCAGTTCTCACAGGCAGTGCTCACAGGCAGGTCTCACAGGCAGTTCTCACAGGCAGGTCTCACAGGCAGTGCTCACAGGCAGTTCTCACAGGCAGGTCTCACAGGCAGTGCTCACAGGCAGGTCTCACAGGCAGTTCTCACAGGCAGGTCTCACAGGCAGGTCTCAAAGGCAGTTCTCACAGGCAGGTCTCACAGGCAGTTCTCACAGGCAGTTCTCACAGGCAGTGCTCACAGGCAGTTCTCACAGGCAGTTCTCACAGGCAGTGCTCACAGGCAGGTCTCACAGGCAGTTCTCACAGGCAGGTCTCACAGGCAGGTCTCAAAGGCAGTTATCACAGACAGCACGGGGTACCGGGGACTTATTCTGGCGGGATATCCTCGTGAATGTACTGTGCGATTGTGGGTCAGGTTTGTCGTTGTTGTAGTCGTAAATGGATGTGTTAACAGTATTTCAGTTACATCACAACGTGTTGGCATATTCTGGAAGGAAAGACCATTGAATTACAGGTGGTAGATGGCGAAATCAACCAGTGCGGTTTTAGTTCTATTTATGGGGTTAATGTTAGATTCGAGCCAACGGTCACCGGATCCTGGCAGCTAAGGGACGTAACTATAAGGATGAGGAAGGCACTGTTGGTGAGCCGTGACACTACATGTTGGTGCTGACAGACAGAGGGGCACTAATTGGTTCTAATCTTGGATTCGAACTCATGAGTAGGTGAGGGACATAACCCTGCACACCACCCATCGGTCGTACAGAAGCAGATATGGTTCCTTCACGTCTTGGTAGTTACATCTACTTCTAAATGAATCATTGGTTCATGAGCTGAAAGAGCGGCCCATTGACGCAGGAGCGCGGGCAAAGACCAGTCAGCAATATTCCAGTTCTCACGGCGCCTTTGAAACAATAGCCAGTGAATGACAACATGAAGGGAAGGTCATTGTACCAAGGTCAGTATCACAATCTGATGTGCATGGCATCAGCCTCTGTTTGATCATCTCGACAACTTCTTCATTTTGGGCAGACCGCCTCCGTGGTCTAGTGGTAGAGCGTCCGCCCGGAGAGCGGAAGGTCCGGTGTTCCATCCCCGGCCGCGTCATACCAAAAGACGTTAAAATATGGTACTTGTTGTTACCCTGTCTGGCGCTCGACATTAACGGGCTAAAACAAGGACTGGTCGGCTCGGGGTCAGTATACTGTGCCTGAGTGGGGTATTCATGTTCAACTGCGGCATGGTGTCCCAGTGGACTAGCACCATAAAATCGGCGTTAGCCCCGATTAGTACAAGCACACGCACACACACACACCACAACCACCACCACCACCAATGAGATTCTAAATGCTTGGTGGGAAGGTTAGTGAATGAGTTCGTTGACAGGTGAGTGAGAGTGAGTGAGTTGGTAGATATATGAGTGCATGAATTGGAATTAGATGTGTGAGTGATTAAGTTGGTAGGTAGGTGAGTGAGTGTGTTAGACACTAAATGAGTCAGTGAGTGAGTGAATGAGCGAGTTTGACGCCGTATTGTACGTGACTGATACGTTCACACACAAACACAACCGGAGGTCGGTGAAATCTCTGTATAATGACAGTTCTCTTCAAATAACAGCATTCGAGGAAATCCCAGAGGCAATTACCCTACCGGGGCACCAAGGTCTTGATATCTACACTGGCAAGAATAATAGATCTCAGCAACAGCGTAGAACGTTTAGACGTCCTTTAACGAGCGTCACCGCCGCTGGTAGACGCACATTGTCTCCTGTCCGGGAGACCAACAATGTATCCTTTACGAATTCTTATAAATAAACATATAACGTGTTGTAACTGAGACTTAATTTATTCGACCACCCTGTTATGATTGTCGTGGCTAATGCGATCGTGACGTCAGGGTCACGTGACCCGCTCCACTTTCTTCATCAGTAGCTCAAAGACCTCGGTGGTCTAAACTGCCGGGTAAAAGAAAGTATACACCTATGTTTGATGATGGCTAAAATGAATCAAACAAGACATGGTTAGTCGTTGGTGGTGTATTTGATAGGGGTTACATAGAAGTGTGGTGTTTGGTACCCAGGAGGTGAATTGATAAACGAAGCTTGAAAAATACATCAAAATATATAGAATAAATAAGACAGAATTGAAAGATGCTGGAGAAAAGAGATAATTTATCCGGACCTTTCCGACAGGAGACCTTTTTTCTAGCCAGGCTGTAGAATTGTAGAATGACCTCGACCTTCGCGGTAGGTTCTGCGCGAAAGGCAGGGTCATTGAGTGAGTTGAGTGTAACACCGCTTTGAACATTATTTCAGGTACGTCAGCAGGAAAGTCCGAAGTGATGCTTTATGCCACTTTGGTTAACTCGACGAGCGCGGGCGTGGTGCAATGTCTTTTATGCCAAGATCTTTTACGCCGATGCAATACCTCACTGCGTGAAGGTCTGAGGACACTTGCATCGGAGGTCAAGTCAGGTGTACCCTTAGCCAAAGTTGACTGAATAATCTAAATGAAGGCTGCGAAGGTTCTTGAGCCAAACTGCTGTCAGGATTCTAGATCGATTCGTCTTAATTTTTAACCTCGATTCGGACATTTCGATTTTCACAAATAAAACCCCACATAATACACAAATATTGCTTTGACTGTATTCCCGTTTTGGGTGTAGCTGCCATGGCGCTCAGAAACGACAGGATGTATGAAATATCCACAATATAATGACGCCACCATAATTTGGTACTTTTAGTATGTTTTCGAGATACGGAAATCAGATATGCGGGTTTGAATGCTTCGATCACTCGTACAAAGGATTTAGAAGCCTCGACGCTGATTGGCTGATTAGAAAGTTCACGCGACCTCCAATGGATGGAGGTGTCATCAGATCTTCACGCAGAGAGGCATCGTGTCTGAGTAAAACGCATTATGTTTATGAGATATTGTAAGGCACTGACAAATCTAGAATCATAATCAGGACGAATGAGAGATTGGAACTCAAGATCACAGGGATGTGGCATGCATAAGGGACGCAACTCTGTACAATGAAAAGTGGCTCCCTTGATGACAGTGTCACCAGTATCTAGTTAACGTGTTACCCATTGTTAATATTCGCAACCACGGCAAAATTTCAAGAGTGCCAACCTGGAGAAGACCATACAGCCTAGCTCTCTTTAATCTCATCTGACTACACAGTGAATGAGTGAGTGAGTGAGTGAAAGGTGCTGTGTGCCGTAATCGGAAATCTCCCCGGCCTTGTCAAACCGGCACATTATACCGTTTGATCCGACTAGGATCAGTCAAACCAGAGTGGTTGACGAATGTAGTGAAATAGTCGTGACATACAACCTGGCCCTGGTTCACAGAGCGAGCTCAGCCATACGACTCTCGGTACTCTCATACTGTAACACTGGCTGCAGAATGTGTATGTTGAAGTATAGTTATTTGTCTGTCGTTGCATTAATGTACCTTGTGAATAGTCGTATGTGTGTATGTATGACAGTCGACCATGTCCACAGAGAGAATTTAGCGCTACGACTGAAGAAGGTCCACATCAAGATTTCTGTCGTAACTCTTGGATGCCTATTCAAACTTGACCTTGTCAACAGAGAGAATTTAGCGCTACGACTGAAGAAAGTCTATAAAATTATTAAGATATAGTATTCTGTCGTAGCTCTTGGATGCCTATTAAAACTTGACCTTGTCAACAGAGAGAATTTAGCGCTACGACTGAAGAAAGTCTATAAAATTATTAAGATATAGTATTCTGTCGTAGCTCTTGGATGCCTATTAAAACTTGACCTTGTCAACAGAGAGAATTTAGCGCTACGACTGAAGAAAGTCTATAAAATTATTAAGATATAGTATTCTGTCGTAGCTCTTGGATGCCTATTAAAACTTGACCTTGTCAACAGAGAGAATTTAGCGCTACGACTGAAGAAAGTCTATAAAATTATTAAGATATAGTATTCTGTCGTAGCTCTTGGATGCCTATTAAAACTTGACCTTGTCAACAGAGAGAATTTAGCGCTACGACTGAAGAAAGTCTATAAAATTATTAAGATATAGTATTCTGTCGTAGCTCTTGGATGCCTATTAAAACTTGACCTTGTCAACAGAGAGAATTTAGCGCTACGACTGAAGAAAGTCTATAAAATTATTAAGATATAGTATTCTGTCGTAGCTCTTGGATGCCTATTAAAACTTGACCTTGTCAACAGAGAGAATTTAGCGCTACGACTGAAGAAGGTCCACATCAAGATTTCTGTCGTAACTCTTGGATGCCTATTCAAACTTGACCTTGTCAACAGAGAGAATTTAGCGCTACGACTGAAGAAAGTCTATAAAATTATTAAGATATAGTATTCTGTCGTAGCTCTTGGATGCCTATTAAAACTTGACCTTGTCAACAGAGAGAATTTAGCGCTACGACTGAAGAAAGTCTATAAAATTATTAAGATATAGTATTCTGTCGTAGCTCTTGGATGCCTATTAAAACTTGACCTTGTCAACAGAGAGAATTTAGCGCTACGACTGAAGAAAGTCTATAAAATTATTAAGATATAGTATTCTGTCGTAGCTCTTGGATGCCTATTAAAACTTGACCTTGTCAACAGAGAGAATTTAGCGCTACGACTGAAGAAAGTCTATAAAATTATTAAGATATAGTATTCTGTCGTAGCTCTTGGATGCCTATTAAAACTTGACCTTGTCAACAGAGAGAATTTAGTGCTACGACTGAAGAAAGTCTATAAAATTATTAAGATATAGTATTCTGTCGTAGCTCTTGGATGCCTATTAAAACTTGACCTTGTCAACAGAGAGAATTTAGCGCTACGACTGAAGAAAGTCTATAAAATTTTTAAGATATAGTATTCTGTCGTAGCTCTTGGATGCCTATTAAACTTGACCTTGTCAACAGAGATAATTTAGCGCTACGACTGAAGAAAGTCTATAAAATTATTAAGATATAGTATTCTGTCGTAGCTCTTGGATGCCTATTAAACTTGACCTTGTCCACAGAGAGAATTTAGCGCTACGACTGAAGAAAGTCTATAAAATTATTAAGATATAGTATTCTGTCGTAGCTCTTGGATGCCTATTAAACTTGACCTTGTCCACAGAGAGAATTTAGCGCTACGACTGAAGAAAGTCTATAAAATTATTAAGATATAGTATTCTGTCGTAGCTCTTGGATGCCTATTAAACTTGACCTTGTCAACAGAGAGAATTTAGCGCTACGACTGAAGAAAGTCTATAAAATTATTAAGATATAGTATTCTGTCGTAGCTCTTGGATGCCTATTAAACTTGACCTTGTCCACAGAGAGAATTTAGCGCTACGACTGAAGAAAGTCTATACTAAGATATAGCATTCTGTCGTAACTCTTGGATGCCTATTAAACTTGACCTTGTCCACAGAGAGAATTTAGCGCTACGACTGAAGAAAGTCTAACTTAAGATATAGTATTCTGTCGTAGCTCTTGGATGCCTTAAAAAAAATTGACTTTATCCACAGAGAGAACTTAGCGCTACGACTGAAGAAAGTCTATATTAAGATATAATATTGTTCTGTCGTAGCTCTTGGATGCCTTAAAAAAACTTGACTTTATCCACAGAGCGAACTTAGCGCTACGACTGAAGAAAATCTGTGTTGAGATACTGTATTTGTGTCGTCCCACTAAGACACCTTGTTAAAGGGGACACTCGACCCTTCCCACTGCACGGGCTTGGCGCAGAAGCGTCTGATGCAGTTCCCTTGTTGCGACAGTAGTGCCTATACCGGTCTGAGGACCGTGGCCAAAGTCTCGACCGAGGATGGTCATCTATTGATGTCGTCATTAAAGATCAGAAGACTCTCTTGATGTCCCTTATCTACGTAGTGACCAGGCAGCTTGACCAACCGATCTTAATGAGGTCACGAAGCATCTACCAAACTTCAGGGGCATGCCGGGGATCCCCTAGCCTTGCTCCAAGGCTGTACTGAATGGTAGGTTCATGGGTGTATAGTAATTATATCGTCATAATAGGCAAGTCTAGATAAGCACGGTCTAAGGACGCCAGTCTCTTATTTCTAAAATCTACAAATGATTTAAACGAATAATTCTTGCCTTAGAGACTTGTGCAAGTCTAGGGGTCACTCAGTCTTGGGATATAACGAAATGCTGTGTTTAAGAATCATAACAGTCGTAGTTGGATATGTGCGTGCATGCGTGCGTGCGTGCGTGCGTGCGTGCGTGCGAGTGTGCATATCGTGTGTACATGCGCGCGTGTGTGTACATACATGTAGCTGCAAATAATCCAGTATGGTGGACCAGCCAATCCAGTGGTTGATATTATGAACAACGAGCAACTCCTTTGGGTTACAGTCAATCTCATTAAAACCTTATGTTTCGTTTCGATACGATGCATCTCTGTCCACACAGCCTGGCAACACATTAACCAACCCATTAAATCTTCCCTAACGACCAGCATAGGTTTCCAGGGACGAATTCTAACCCGGAACCATGACGCGTTTAGAGTAAACTTAATGATGCAGGATGTTCTGGTTCTAAATATAACGGAACCAATCTGCAAGAGTTATTTTCGATCGTTACGAGTGTGGTGCCAGTCTTTGGGCCCCTTCTCCAGTATTTGAACACTGACTTAAGACCGTCGTTGTGCTGAGACCGCTTTGTGAAGCAGGACCCTGTACAATACAACACTCACAACGAGAATTGCAGCAGGTTCCATTACATTTAATACCCAGATTACACTGCATAATTCAGTTTAATCCCAGAAAGGTCAAAAGGCTCCCACGTAGTTTTGTTTTATACGCAGCACTAAAACAAAACACAATTCATTTTCGCACGTTGTCAGGACGAAAAATAACACTGACATTTTTCGTTGAGAAATGCTTTTCATTGTACGGGTTTTATGATCTCGTTGCGTCGCTCGCTCTCTCGTCCATCCAAGACAGGCAACCAGTGCACCCGGGTTTGTTTACATCGGTAACGCTATACCTGTGTTAGCGGGGCTGTTCAGGTGTAAGAAATTTGTCGCTGTTTTGTTACGGGGAACGTAAATGTCAGTTTGATACATGTGCGTGGGGGATCTACCTTGTGTGATGACTATTAACATCAGATTTAGTGAAAGAGCAAGATGCTGGCGATCGTGTATTAACCCAATGATCAGGAGATAGCTGTGATAGCACAGGTTACGAAGAAGGTATAGCTGTGTATTCAAGTGGTAGGGTTTCGACCCGTAAAGATCCGGGGTAGAATAGGTCTTCAGCAACCCATGCTTGCCGTAAAAGGCGACTATGCTTGTCGTAAAAGGCGACAAACGGGATCGGGTGGTCAGTCTCGCTGACTTGGTTGATGCATGTCATCGATCCCAATTGCTTGGATCGATGTTCATGATGTTAATCACTGGATTGTCTGGTCCAGACCGCCGTCATATAGCTGGAATATTGATGTGTGCGGCGTAAAACAACAAACCAACAATTGGGTTTAACGCCGCTTTTAACAGTACTACAGTTATGTCGCGGCGTGCAAACTTAATGTGGGAGGAAAGCCCGAAGTGATGCCAGTCTCAGACGGTTACCACTTCGGTGAAACCCACGAGCACGGGTATGGTGCTGACAAACCTAGAAACATAATCGGGGCGAACCGGGATTCGAACCACAATCATCTGCACAGCGAATCGCAGCGCCTAAGACGACTGGGCCACCCGTGCCACCGTGTATTGAAGTGAAAAACAATACAAGGATTACTGATGTGTCAAACACAACATATACGTATTATCATTTTACAGATGGTTTAGTAATTGCCGGCAAATTAGAACAAATAAAAAACGATAACGCCTTATTCGTATCTCCGTCACAATACAAATCCAAAGGTAGAAACAAGACTCCGCAACATGGCTTGTTTGATCCTGACCTGATTATTTAAAAAGACATTATATAGAAACTGCAAAACAAAGTATACACCCAGCCATGATGATGGCTAAAAATGAAAAACCAAACAAGAAATGGCTATTCGATGGTGATGTATTTGATACTGGTATCATGGTTGTATTTTTTACCTTAAGGTTGCAGTGAATCGGCGACTGTTTTCTGCCTAGCAACGTTTTCATACGTTTGTCCAATTTTAAAGTGTATATTTTTTTGTCCGGTAGTTTAGTGTGTTGTATGGCCAGTTAAAACATTCTTGTTTCTCATGATATGTATTTTCCAAACTGTTTAGGTCGGGAGGGAGGGAGGATGGGTTTTTAAAAATTCTTCATTAGGTTACAAATATATAACGTACCCCGTGACCTCTTAGCCACTCCCTGCCGCTTGAAACATGAAGAAATAACCCAACACCATGGTGACAACGACTTTGTTCTGTGTATCTGACACACTGTATATAACAGGGTGTGTACAAAAAGTCGAATCTGGCGCAAAATGAAATGTGAGCTGAAAATATCGTTTCCTGAAAGCGCTTAAAATATAAAAAATATTATTAGGGGTGGGAAAGAGGTGAAAGGTGGGTGGCTACAAGAAACCCAATATATTGTTTTATATACAAACTTAACATAACTGGACAATTGCTGATTGCGCGTTACACAACATCACAGACACATACGTTGTCACAAAGGCTACAGCCAAGCTGCCCATGTATACGTAGTCGTCACCACCTCCTGACATTGTACATGGACCTGTTTTATTGAGAAATTCATGATAAGGCTGGACCAATCTTATTAGATTTCGTTTTACGGATTTCCCGACCAATATGCCAAGTCGCAGAAACATCAAGGTCACAAGTGAACAAGAAACAGATAGTTGATAAGATATGTTATATATTCTTTTAGATTAAAATTAAAGCAAAAAAACCCCACCAAAACAATATGTTAAAATAAGCATATTTTCAATCCAAATCCAAAATAACACTTGGTATATACTCCCGTGGGTAAGAATATAGGCCCCTGCAGACGTAGGAGGTGACCAAATGGTCAGGCTTGCTGACTTTGTTGTTTGCGTGCCATCGTATCTCAATGATCGATGCTCATGATGTCAATCACTGTATTGTCTGGTCCAGATTCGATTATTTACAGACCACTGTCATGTACCTGCCAAATTGCTGAGCGCGGCATTAAACATCCTCTATATCTCGAAAGGTCGCATTTCTGAAAAAAACACACGCTTACCTACACTCGAAATGCGAGCCCTGGAGATATAGAGGATGAGCATTAAACAACAAACAAACAAACAAACAAACAAAAGCTGGTGACTTAGTGTGATCCAGGTCTATCCACGGATAAGAATGAGAATTCATAATCAGTTAATTTTTAACCCTTCAATGAAACGCAAGTAAACCATTGGTAAAACATTAAAAGCCTGAATTGCTGTATGTTATTAACGTTTTAAAAGGTATTTGATCCATCGCTTTTATTGATTTTAATGCATCTATACACATGCCACCATGCACAGCGAGTGCTGTAGTGGGGCACTTGACATGAACCAGTTCAACTAGACAATGTACACACTGTTGTAAGTGAACACATTTCTAGACTTCGTTGTTTTTTGTATATACACATGCATTAAAATTACCATGTCGACGTGCTTGAAGTTCAGTTTAACCCGGGCAGAGACACTGAAGGTGCGACACCTGGGCCGCGTTCAGCGCTGACCGCAGGCGAAGGTCCACCTGTCACCCTATAGCTTACCTTCCTTCTTTGGGCGACTTCTAGGTGAGGTGAGGTTTAACGTCGCGTCCAAGATTATTGCACTTACATTGCGACGTGCATACACGTGTATATGTGGCTGCTTGTACTAGTCCGGACTGATGCCGGTTTATAGCGCTAGCCAACTGAGATACCATGCTGCAGTTTAACATGGTCATTGTCTGCTAAAATAGAGATTGTGAGGCTGTCTGTGACCTGGATGACAGTCAGAAGTCATTGTTAAAGCATGGGAGTTGCATGCGGTCGCCTTAGCGCTAAGCGAGCTTAGCGCAAGTGTGTCCTGAACCAATTCATAAAACAACCTAGCACTAAGACGACCCATGCTTTAAAAGTAAAGTTGCCTTACGAAAGCCCTTGACCGCCTCCGTGGTCTAGTGGTAGAGCGTCCGCCCGAGAGTGGAAGGTCCGGGGTTCGATCCCCAGCCGCGTCATACCAAAAGACGTAAAAAGACGATACTTGTTGTTACCCTGTCTGGCGCTCGGCATTAAATGGCTAAAACAAGAACTGGTCGGAGTCAGTATACTGTGTCTGAGTGGGGTATTCATGTTAAACTGTGACATGGTATCTCAGCGGGCTAGCGCTATAAATCGGCATCAGTCCGGACTAGTACAAGCAGCCACACACGTGCATGCACGTCGCTATATAAGTGCAATAGTCTTGGACGCGACGTTAAACCCCATTTCACCACACGATAGCCCTCTGATGGCTTTTTAGGTTGGATCCAGACAATATGCTTGATTCTTACTGCGGTAAACCATCACCTCGAGTGCGATAAAGAATAACAACCGTTACACGAGTTTGGGAGAATGTACGTGCTGAAAGCAATGCAAATGATTACGTTATCTGTGATAGTGGTAGGCGAACTCTTATTCCGTAATCCAGTTATCCGCCTTTTTACAGTCATAGTCTTCATGGCTCGACTTTGGTCAGAGGTCAATTGAATAGTCACATTTACACCTTAAGTAGGTGACATAAAACGGTCTGTCAAGTAGGGAGATTAAATCAAGGCATACATGTGTAATCTGTACATATCTGTAAACCCTTCATAGACAAAAAATTAAAAAAGGATTAGAATGGATTTGAAAACAGATTGACATTTGAAAACATGTTAGAATATTCAAAAAACAATGGTTCTCGTTATTTCAAGTTTATTACATCGCTTTATACGATATAAGTGTATCAGTGTATCCTTATGTGGTTTAAGATGATGTAATTTAATGGTCCATGCAGAATCAGCACCACTAATATTGTACTCCTCTTGTGTCGAGGTGAATCCCCGTTAATCCGGATGCTCGAATTCGTTATGAAATCAAAAAGGAGATTTCCGGATTATCGAATCACGTATGGATCAAAGTTCCCTTGTCTATGGAGGCGTTCCAGAGCAGTATTTGTCCGGAATCTTGGGGTTCTCTATTGGCGGGGTCTAGACCAGCGAGGTCAGTGTATTCGATGGTCCTTTTGAGTTAAGATGTTCGTGTATATGAAAGTTTATGTATAAATTATACACACGTACGTATAATGTAAGTATGACTTTTCGCAATGCCTGCTAGTCTTGCACGTCACGCCTGCCCCTATCACTATGTTGAATTATTGGCCCTACCTAACGGCATTGTTTTAGTATTAACACAGGTTAATATACGCGTAAGGCGACTGTGCTTGTTGTAAGAGGCGACTAACGGCATCGGGATGCTCACTAAGATTGTTTGGTCCAAACTCGATTATTTACAGACCGGCGTCATATAGCTGTAATGTTGCTGAGTGCGGGGTTAAACAACAAACAAACAGATCACATTACTGGAATATTTCTGCGCGACGTTAAACAACAAACAAACAAAAGATAATTTAGTTTTATACAAGTACGGCTTAGTCTGTATTTTCCAAGATGTTCTTTAACAAAGTATACAATTGCATCTTGTTTATATGTCATGATAGAAGGTCATAAAAAGGGGTATATCTACGACGTATTGATTCGATTATAACAATTTTGTTAAGCGTTCGCTCGTCACGAGGAAGACCCGGGTTCGATGCCCCACATGGGTACAATGTGTGAAGCCCATTTCTGGTGTCCCCCGCCGTAATATTACTGTTATAGTGCTAAAAACGGCGTAAAACCACACTCATTCACTCACGGTCATACGTTCAGCATTGAGAGTGGTCGTAACGAAACTATTAGTAGATGTTTAAGCTCTATTGAAAACCGTAAAAAAGGACACTATCTTCGGGTTGAAATATTTTCCTAAATTAATAATTTATTATTAACTGATGTTATTTGGTTAAATTAAATGCGTGCAAAACATACGCGCATATTTTAAGACAGATAAAAGAAACCCGTTATACATATAACATGATACATAAACTGCCGTGCAAAAGAAAGTATACACTTGAAAATTGGATTTGACCAAAAAATGACAAACGTTGACATTCTGAGTGAGTGAGCGAGTGAGTTGGGTTTAACGCCGCTTTCAACAGTGTTCCAGTTATACACGGCGTGTCAGCTTAATGTGGGAGGAAAGCCCGAAGTGATGCAGGTCTCAGACGTTTACCACTTCGGTGAAACCCACGAGCACGGGTATGGTGCTGACAAACCTAGAAACATAGTCGGGGTGAACCGGGATTCGAACCCACAATCATAGGTTTCTGGCGTGCCCAAGGGAAGCAACTCTGCACAGCGAATCGCGGCGCCTTAGACGACTGGGCCCCCCGTGCCCCCGTTGATATTCTGAAAACAGTGGCCGAACGGTTAGGGTTAGGGTTAGGGTTAGGGTTAACCTAACCTGAAACACCCCAACTGAAGGTCCAAATACAATACCGACACCGAATGAACATTTCTTGTTTGTTTCAATTCCACCATCAAAAAAAGATGTCTTTTTTCTTTTGCCCGGCAGATTGTAAAAAGGTCATTTCTCAATGTAATCGAAGGTGCTCAAGCTATATTCTGGCAATTATAATGCTATGATTTAAGATGAAGGGTCTGTACGTGTCTTTTTGAACAAACTTTGACTGACTGTCTGACACAGTTTCCATGGGTTTCCTCAGTCGTTACCAAAACAGTTTTTACCAAACACCTTAGTTACAGGTTAAACGACACTGCCGTGCAATGTGTATGTAAAGACCCTCTCACAGAAACACAACACCAATAAACGGGTTAATAAAATCAAATTCCGGGCAGTGACACGCATTGACCAGTCCAGCGTGCCTACCAACACGGCTACCGTGAGTCACACACCTGTTAATTTCATGGGACGCTACAGGTGGTTTAATAAGAAAACCAACACAGAGTTGAAACAGGGCGTATATAGGCAGTTACGTGTTAGATGGCCGTTGAAGGTAATAAAGTGCTAATATACAGCATGGTCAGTAGCGATGGTCATTATTGGGTCTGTGTAAACAGCGTGACCACTCACAGGACGGTTGACATGTAAATATATTGAATTTTACATGTTAACTATGTGTTTTAAGACATATGTTACTGTTTTGTGTCCTATTTAATACTAGTATACTATGTATTCAGGCAAATATTAATGTAGTTATTTATTGCTGAAACATGCTGCAATGGCATTTTCACGTAACGTTTAAGTTCTTCCTGCATGACGTTACGTTTCAGTTCATTTGTATGATTTCTAGTGAGTGAGTATATGTTTTCGCCGCTTTTAGCAATATTCAAGCAATATCACGGCGATCTACCAATCAGAAATGGGCTTCACAAATTGTACCCATGTCGGGACTCGAACCCGGGTCTTTGACGTGACGAGCGAACGCTTTAACCACCAGGCTACCCGACCGACCCCGTATGATTTTTAACGCATCGATTCAATTCTTCATTCATGACGTTTCGGCGTGACATTTCAGTTCTTTATGCATGACATTTCAGTTCTTTATGCATGACGTTTCAGTTATTTATGCATGACGTTTCAGTTCTTCGTGCATAACATTTGGACGTAAACTTTCAGTTCGTTGTGCATGACGTTTGGACGTAAACTTTCAGTTCTTCATGCATAACGTTTCGACGCAAACATTCAGTTCGTTGTGCATGACGTTTGGACGTAAACCTTCAGTTCTTTCATAATTTTTATTCTTTTCGTTCCCAACCGTGGTATAGCTGGAATAGTGATAAAACGGCGAAGAACCAATTCACTCACACGATACCATTTTGATTCTACCAATCTGCTCTTCCTACAGCGATATCTCTTAATTTCTTGACATGATATATGAGTCGAGATAAATCCAAGAATATAAATTGGGACTTACAATTTCATTTATGAGAGAAAAAAACCCATTGAAACATAATGTCATATCTACCTTCAGGTACATAATTTGCTACAATACTTAAAAATCCCATCAATTATAATCCTAGATTATTGCCGTTCGTTAATATTTGAAAATTTAGGTCTCCAATACTTGAATAAACGCACATACGTAAATATCATTCCTTATAGTTGCTATCTGCACACTTGGTGACCTCAAAATGTCTCTGTAAAACTGCCTACAGCGTGAACATCTCGGAAATATTTAATTATCAGCGCCATGGCCAGAAGGATTATCTATCAGGGGTCAAGGTATTAAACAAGTGTGTACTACGGCAGTTTTAGTGTATGAGCTTAAAGGTTGCGTAACATGGCAATTGCTTCGTTTGTCGGGTATGAGATGTGATGGCGTCCAGGCACAAGGTCGCAGTGTTCCAGAAAGGCATCCTTGACGAAACATTCTACATGACGAAGTGACCGCTGAAGTCGCGGTCACTACACGACCGGTTAGTCCAAACACACACCCTCCCTATAAAGAGCTTGCTAATTTTACATAATTATTTGCCGTGTGATCATATAAAGTTTAATTAGCGTGGACGAACGCGACTGGAGGAAGAATGCCTCATTGTCGTACACCACTGTGGAACAAAGCTTCCCTTCATCGCTCCCGAATATCGAATGTCGAGTCGGGTGGTCAAGCGTTCTAAGACACGATTTTCGAATTATGGGGGTGCACGTTCATTAAGGGGAGACAGTGGGCCCAGTTTTGTTACTCGACGGTCTGAAGAGGGCACTTGAAAATAGCAACAGAGGAAATTATGCGTGTGATGGCTTCTATTGAACCTCGGTCTGTTGTCCCGGTTCACCTTCTGTTTGCACGGCATTGAAGAACGCTGGCCAGGGTGACGAACAAACTGCCGTCTGTCCTGCTAATAAAATGACCGAGCACAGTCCACGGACATGGCAAGGGTCAGTTTTTATTTTCATAGTGAAATTTATCCGTAAATGTCAAACACTAGAGACGCTACACTACGGGATACAGGTGGGAGCAGTTAATTACGATCGGATTAAATCTTTTGTACATGTTCCTGTAACAAGTCCAGTTTGGGATCAGAATGTCCAAATCTTTGAAGACGTCGTGGTCAGATGAAACATCGCCATTGGCCACCATGGCTTTGTTTCAACACAAAGCTTTTTTATGAAATGTTCACGTCGTTGGCACATGCCTCAAAGTAACCGCCCAGCTAGAAAGTAAACATAGAAAATAATAAACGATTTGGATAATGGGGTTTTCTGCTGTTGGTGGCGGTATTGACCGTAGATTGAAAGCCTTGAATTGTCGGCGGTCAGCACTTTGAGATGACGAGTGATATCACTGTTATTTAAAAACGCACTTGAGGCCAATTGCAATATCAAATAAAGTGGGAAGGTTCTATGTTCGTGTACAGAGTGGTATTTATACCTTTGGAATTAGTCTACCAGCTTTATTTGCTTAGCCGCTTCAGAAGTAATATCTGGCTCTAGAATGCTAACTTATTCACACGTCGGTACACACCATTGTTGATTGGTGTTTATTAAGTGCCCGTCAGATGAAGACACAGTAATAACATGCGACATTATTGAACGGTGTAAACTTGTGGAGGGTGCATATAGGCATACATGGCATCAACTACAGCTCTCCTACAGATCTACTACAGATGCATGTATGCGTGAAGAGATTGTGTGTGGTATGACAATGCAGTGGAGGGACACATGAGTAATGTGAAGCTGAGTGGAACATTAGATATAATATATTCCTGTTATTGCGATTTTGTACGAGTCTATACACGGACCTAAATAATTATTTAGGTCCGTGGTATATATTCAAACGTATATAAGTATCGTGAGTTAGTGTGGTTTTACGCCGCTTATAGCAATATTCAAGCAATATCACGGCGGGGGACACCAGAAATGGGCTTCACACATTGTACCCATGTCGGGAATCGAACCCGGGTCTTTGGCGTGACGAGCGAACGCTTTTACCACTAGGCTACCCGACCGCCCTATTAGTATAGAGTACGTTCTGTCACTGCACTACGTATATAGTAATATATAAGTATTAGATGGGTAGATCAATCAGTCGTACTTAATCATACTTAATCACAGTATCTTATGACGTATATTTAAAATCATAAAGACATACATATGCCCATGGAAATGAGTGAGTGAGTGAGTTGGGTTCGCTCTGAACAGTATTTGAGTTTTGCACAATGTGTCAGTTTGATGTGGGAGGAAAGCTCAAAGCGATGCAAGCCTCGGCGTTTACCACTTTGGTGAAACCCACGAGCACGGGTGTGAGTATGACGAACTTAGAAACATAATCAGGGTGACCCGGGATTCGAACCCACAAGAACCGGTTTCTGGCACAACTAATGGAGAGGACCTTTTTGATTTTTCGAACAATTTCACTATACGAAACATAAAAAATAGCAATGGTTTTGGAATAATTAACACAGAAATTATTTTTTTTAAATGGAAATAATTCAGGAAAACATTTGTGCTTTTTAATTGTTATTTTTGTTGCTACTAAATTATTTACTTTTTATACGTCAACATGAGGAGTATTAAGTCTTTGAATGGCAATTAGACGTGATACACGTAAGAGAGAGTATTTATAGATAGCAAATTAATTTGTAGAACACAACGTTTCGGAGTATATGCTTACTTCTTCATCGACCACATGAAGAAGTATGTGGACTAGGTCCGCGCAAAATGTCAGACTGGCAAATTCGATTCAAGCCGATTAAATACAATCATGTATCTGCTACGCTAAATTTCGTAAGTTACATAAATCTAATTTCTCAATGTCATACGGGACATTCATTAAAACGTCTACACCTAAACTGTAAGTGGGTACCAGAAAGTGGATATGGTCGTCCTTCAAGGATCAACATTGTCGTTACGAGATCCTATGACCCACATGTTCTGACACAATTCATGAAACAGATGCAGCTTGTCCTGCTTGGATCTACCCAACTGCCGAGGCACGTTAAGCGTTTGTATCGAAATGTGTGCACGTTAAGATTATCTCGATCCCCCGAAAAGCCCGGATAGCTATAAACATGGCCGTATTCCACTCGTGAAGGTTGACTCTTCCGCTACCGGTGTTAAGAACAAGGATGTTTCACTGGCGAGCAGTCGAGCAGACGATCAGACCCGGCGACCCTACCTGGCCCTGTCGTCTGCTCGGATAATTAGCGGGAAATTTGATGTCAGAGAGCAAGGTCAACGCGTGCATTTCAGCAAAGCAACATTGTACAAGTGTACTTGACTGAATTGCACAAGAAGCTACTAGAAAGGTCGTTTGTTTGATGCCGTGATTAGGATTTTTGTCGAACCAAAGTATATTGTCAAATTCTCTTGACCTTTCATATTACGGAAAAAAACTGCCGGCAAAAGAAATTAAACACTTGCAAACTGGATTTGACCCCCCAAAAAATACAAACGTTATCAAAACGTTACTAGGTTTAACACAGACGCCGAAACACTGCAAACTGAAGTCCCAAAACACAACTATGATACAGTAGACTACGGTTATAACGAACTCGAGGGGACCACTAATTTTAGTTTGTAATAACCGTAGTTCGTTATAAGCATACATACAACATATATACAACAAATGATCTGGACTAAAAATAAGTTCGTTATATCCGTCAGCTCGTTATAAGCGTGTTCGTTATAAACGTAGTTTACTGTACCTGTATCAAATGCATCACTGAATAACCATTTCGTATTTTTAGCCACCATCAAACATGGGTGTATACTTTGTTTTACCTAGCAGTTTATATGTTATCAAAGACCCGTGAAGATTCGGGTTAGCATTGGTTTTCAGCAACCCATGCTTGTCGCAAAAGGCGACTAACGGGATCGGGTGGTCAGGCCCGCTGACTTGGTTGATGCATGCCATCGCATCCCAATTGCTTGGATCGATGCTCATGATGTCAATCACTGGATTGTCTTGTCTAGATTCGATTATTTACAGACCTCCACATAAGGAAGAGAATATATGGATGTCTGCTTCTTCATTATGAGGAACACAACGTTTCGGAGTATATGCTTACTCCTTCATCAGGTCCATGGTATTTGCTTCATCTGATGAAGGAGTAAGCATATCCTCCGAAACGTTGTGATCCTCATAATGAAGAACTTGACATCCATAAATTCTCTTCCTTATGTGTATCACTTCTAAATGTCTTTCAAAGACCTTACAAAATTGATCTACTGAGAAAACTACTTGTTGAGGAAGGACCAAGTGAAACCCAGTGGCGTCGACGCCATTTCGGCTGTAAAGGCAAATCTGTCACGATCATATGCCGTGTAAATACTCCAAAGCCGGGTTTAGAGGAAATGGGAATTAATCATCATAATATTTAGGTAACAGTACCTCTAGTAAGGGAGAGATATGACAACGGTATGCATTGACAATTACGACAAAGGAATTGACGGATACTGATAAATTGCTATCGGGAAGTCTTGAGATGCTTGACAGTCCCACTGACTTCGTTGCACGGACTGGCGATATCAGTCAATAGTGTTCACGTGAGATGAAACAGATTTACTTTATTTCAGAACACGGCCAGGACAGTGATAGCTTTTTCTTCATCTCTGTCATCGAGCTGCCAATCAAAGTCTTCGGTTTAGTCGGTCAAGGGATCTTGCCATCATAAACATGCTCATAAAACAACAGCTCTCTTGACATCAAGCAAATACAATGAATAAAACATGAGAATGTCTTGCTCAATACAACTCATGTGATAAAGTAAAGCTAGTGTGATTAAGGGTTTGTGATAATGGTTATAACTTTGAGTGGGAGCGAGTTGGGATTGGAGCGGTAATGCGGTTATATAACTGCGTATTTACAACTTGATGGTAGTTGAACTGCCGGCCAAAACAAAGATTACACCAATTATTATTATTTTTTTAAAAAATTTTTGTTATTATTTTTTTGGATTACATCCATTTTTTTATGTTGGCTAAACATGAAATAAACAAGAAATGGTTATTCGATGGTGATGTGTTTCAGAGGGGTATCATTTTTTTCGTTTTCGACCTAACGTTTGCAGTGTTTCGGCGACCGTTTCAGCCTAGTAACGTTTTGACAACGTTTGTAATTTTTTGTCAGATCGAATTTCAAGTGTATACGTTCTTTTGCCTGGCAGTTTGGGGCACTGGTGTTGTTCTTGTTAACAAAGGTGAAAATGATAAGAGCATATTCGAAAAACGAGCATCGGATCCTGTCTTACCTTAGGGATGCAACTGAGGGATATGCAACTAAGGTTATAACGCGTTATTGGTAGAGTTGACAACTTATTTGCAACTGAAACCGTCGCAACAGCGTTAATGAAGAAATTGTCATCCTTTAGTTACAACTTATTTATGATTACGAGACAAGTATACATTCACACAAATATAACAATACGCCTACATGTTCAAATGAATTAAGATGTTTCATCATATAAATTAGGGGGCACGGGTGGCCCAGTCGTCTAAGGCGCCGCGATTCGCTGTGCAGAGTTGCGTCCCTTGGGCACCCCAGAAACCTATGATTGTGGGTTCGAATCCCGGCTCGCCCCGATTATGTTTCTAGGTTTGTCAGCACCATACCCGTGCTCGTGGGTTTCACCGAAGTGGTAACTTAAACGTCTGAGACCTGCATCACTTCGGGCTTTCCTCCCACATTAAGCTGACACGCCGTGATATAACTGGAATACTGTTAAAAGCGGCGTTAAACCCAACTCACTCACTCACTCATATAAATTACCTTTATCATCACAAGACAAGTACAGACGTACATATGAGAAATGGTTCGCACATGCTAATTAAAAGTACAACATTTACCTTACTGATCAAATCAGTTAAGAATATTTCGTCACATAAAGTCACCTTACCAATACCAGACAAGTATAGATGTACGATTCACACAGGCGAATTTAAAGGTATCGTCGGATCATAGGATTTCGGACGGCCATGTTTATCACGATTACTCGTGCTATAAACTTGTTTTTAAGAGAAAGTTGTCTTTTATAAGGGAATAAGATGCTTCACAGTTGTTTATGAGATTAGAGAGAAAACTACGAATGTTTTACGTCCGAAAACCCACAACACGGGGAGTAAACAATATACCTTACTAGTCAAATATTATCATCATCATCATCATCATCATCATTATTAATATTAATATAATCATTATTGTTATTATTATTATTGTTGTTATTATTATTATATTAAAGACACTTCATCATATGTCCCTAATCAAGGATAGACGTGCATATAAAAAGCAATTTATACACGGTAATTTAAAAGTATAACAAACAAAAATTAAAGTTGAGATATATTAAAGTTCATAATCTTGGTGTATTTGTTTTGCGAAGCGATTCGGATAACCTCAAATTTCATCACTTTGAAGATACAGAAACGTGTCGCAAATGCTTTTCTGACTATCAGGTAATAAAATCTGGTTTAGTTTTCGCTGGAAGGACCAAACAAGATATAAATCAATATGCCTTGATGTCTCATCTTCGGAGGTCATAATTGCGTGTTTTGAACGCTCGTGTGTCACTCACCTGTCATTTCAAACGGCCATCTTGGACCGACCTGTGACTCGAGCACAGGTGTGGAACACGGGCAGAGGGTACTCGTCACAGTGATGTCTGCCGACCTGTCCGTCTACAGCCTGTTGTGAAATTAAGGAATTTTCTTTCATCCCGCGAATGGTTTTATGACTTACATAAATCATATTTCTTTCCCGAGGTATGTGGTACGACTCAGCATTATGAAACGGAATCATTAATTTCTTTGAATTGTTTATGAGGTTTTACGACAATGATTACAGGAAATGTGTTTGTCATGCATAATGTTCGTGTCAGACGTATTAATAAACTTATCAAAGTTTAAAATATAAGGATTTTTTAATAGTAAAATGTTATCCATGCCAGCCTTCCTTTAGACAGGGGTTAAAGGATTAGAACCAAGGATGACATGACGGCTTCAGATGCTTTTGGGTCGGTGGGGTAGCCCAGTGGTCAAAGCGTTCGCTCGTCACGCTGAAGACCCGGGTTCGATTCCCCACACTCGTACACTGTGTGAAGCTCATTTCTGGTGTCCCCCGCCGTGATATTGCTTGAATATTGCTAAAAGCGACATAAAACCATATAAAACCATACTCACTCACAGAGGTTTAAGGTCATAATCGAGAAATTTGTGCAGCCGGACTGTCTATTAACGGACAAATTTCCCGACATGACACTAGTTTGGGTGTCACTTCCAGTACCTTTAAATATAAAACGTCCAAGGAAGAGAATCTATGGATGACAACTTCTTTATTATGAGTGAGTGAGTTGGGTTTAACGCCGCTTTTAACAGTATCAAAGTTTTATGCAGGTCTCAGACGTTTACCACTTCGGTGAAACCCACGACCACGGGTATGGTGCTGACAAACCTAGAAACATAATCGGAGCGAATCGGGATTCGAACCCACAATCATAGGTTTCTGGGGTGCCTAAGGGACGCAACTCTGCACAGCGAATTGCGGCGCCTTCGACGACTTGGCCATCCATGCCCCCTGAACATTTTCATCCTTAAATAACTAATTAGATACAGACAGTGTTACACTATATAAACCTATATACGGATATGGGTAGCCCCGGGAGACCTTCTCTTGACACCTTTTTTAACTGCGTCTTTAAATTTCTAACGTTTTTGTTTAACGGTGTGCATCTGAAAGAATGTATATGATGTATGTCTATTATTTTAACCGTTTCCGTCGTGGCGGTTAACTCAGCCCGCCGCTTTACCACCGGATGTACACAGGGAAGGTAGTGAGCATGCGCGGAAAGTTTCCCTTTGTGATTGGCGTGTGAAAAAACCTGCTACCCCGACACATTAACTTCTAATGGGATAGTCAGTGGGAAGTAAAGACCTCAACAAAACCAAATAGAAAAAATATTTATGTTAAAGTGAAATATTATACAACATTTTCTCTCTTTTCGTGGATATTAACAGAATGGTTTGGTCTGAGTGGCTCTTTTTCTCAAAGGCGCAAACTATCCAAACGACAACATTCTATTTACCAAGACGTGAAGTCTATTCGCGTCTGACACGCAATGTTATTAGCGGCATCAACTTCCAGTTTAAGAGGGGATCAATGCCAGGCGTCTGCCCCAAAGATGCCCGTTTACTGCAGTGTCTACTCCCAGAGAGGATGTAAAAATCAACTTATCGTGTACCTTATGCCTTAGCTCTCATTACATTGTCTCCAAGACCCTAAACTAACATCTAGTCTCTGATTTGAAAATATTTGACTGAAAAGCAGTTGCTAAATCATCTTAATAAAGTGTAATACAAAGAAACCCCGTGACGTTTCCAGACTTGCCAACTATTATAGTCACGTGGGATGTATTGGTCACATTAGTTTCAGGGTCTTAATGACAGGCTCCCCAGACCCTAGAGAATAAATTAAAAAAAGGAAACCAGCTCAAGTCTAGAAGGCTTTGGCAAGTCTAGATTGCCACAGGTCTAGGCTGAAATTAAGCATGGTTCTGGGCTCCATTTGAATTTTACTTTATATTATGTATATATGTAACGAGAAAATTAACATAAATCAGAAATAACGTTTTTTTCTGATTTATGTTAATTTTCTCGTTACATGTTAGTCTACTTTTTCATTGTTTAGTTCTGTCCTGCTTACAATCGAAGCCTGTGAGAGTCACAGAGACAGCAGGTCAGGTTTTACAAGACTGTAGAATTTTCAAGGGATTACAATATATTTGTGATACAGAGTATTCCACCTATATCGGCGTCATGAAATTAATCGAGTTTGGATCAGACAAGCCAGAGATTGATGTCATGAGCATCGGTCCACGCCGTGAGGGTACGATGACACACAATCAACCAAGTCACCGCGCCGGACCATTCGACCAATTTAGTTGTCTCTAAAGATAAGCAAGGTTACTTGGGACCAAGGCTAACACGGAACCCTACGGGGGAATAAACCCATAAATGAACGGCAAAATTGGTGTTAGTTCAGCATATATTTTAAGACCTTATCTAAATATTTATATATGTGTCCCTACACCGTTAGTTTGATAACAGGGAACTACTTCTTATAGTAAACATTAAAATTAACTTTGAGACTATCATTATACAGCGTGTGTGTGTGCGGTGGAGGTAGACAAATAAATTGTCCCCGAAATAAAGTTATGTATAAGTTTAAATAAAATAATTCAATAAAGGAACCATCGAGTTTTAAGGAACCCTCGGGTCTTTTAACGTCAGAGCTGAAAGGGGGATGGGTATAGACTGCCAGAGCTGAGCGGGACTTTTTGTCAAATACACTCTTCAAAAAAAGAAACGCACAGGTAGTATGTCGTTCATTCAACCTGACTATACAAAAAATCCGGTATCTAAATTGGATATATGTTATTGGAAAATGTTGGTGGCTTGATATTCGACAAACGGTGCGTCAAAACACAGGGATTGTCGATTTGCAATGTGTTAAACGGAATTGTTTTCACACTTGTTAAAAAATGCCATAGAGGAAAAAAATAAAGCAAAATGCACGTGAAAGTTATGGCATTCGTAACTCGTGGTAGTGGCTATGAAAAGGCAAGCAAAAGCCAATAATTTGTCATTCAATTGTCAACATTTTTCAAGTTTGAAAATGCCGAGATCGGAAGATCGCCATAGGACGTATCCAAAGAGGGGAATCGCAGTCTGCTGTTGTACGCCACTTCAACGTCCACCACAGCACGATTTGCCGCCTTTGTGACCGATACACACAGTTCAATTCCACTGCAGATCGTCCGAGAACCAGCCGACAAAGAGTTACCACCCCTGCACAGGATCGCTACATTCGACTGTTCCACCTACGTCATCGCAATGCCACAGCGACGGAGACTGCAGGACGCATCCCTGGTTTGAGGGGGATATCGGACCAGACTATCAGTAACCATCTTCGCGAGGCTGAAATCCGACCCAGAAGGCCAGTTATTGTCCATCGACAGCGACACTTGCGTTGGTGCCATACTTTACAGCCTTGGAATTTGAGAAACTGGAGACGAGTGCGGTTTAGCGATGAATCACGATTTCTTCTTCACCAGCAAGATGGAAGACAACGTGGTTATCGTCGTCAATATGAGCGTTTTGACCCACATTGTATTCGTGAATTCGACAATTTCGGAGGCGGTAGTGTAATGGTGTGTGTGTGTGTGTGTGTGTGTGTGTGTGTGTGTGTGTGTGTGTGTGTGTGTGTTCCTCGTGTACACCACGAGATCTGACTTGGTTGCGATTCAGGGACATTTGACAGTAAATTGCTACATGAATCAAATTGTTCAACTTCACCTTCTTCCAATCATTGGGAGCTGTTACAACAGGACAACGCTCCACCACACACAGCTCGTGTCACGGTAGACTGCCTTCATAATGCCAACATCAACGTCTTGCCCTGGCCAACGCGTTACAAGCAGAATGGCGCGGAATTCAGAGTTCATGGCAACATTGTTGACTTATTAGACATGACAATGAACAATTTTCAATGCCTTTGTACAACGACAACATGTGGCTATCGAGCTCCAAAATTTCATATGTGTATCTATGATATTAAAATAAATATATCGACTTTATTAGGTTCAATAAATTTACTAAACATTTACCTGTGCGTTTCTTTTTTTTGAAGAGTTAATACCAACCGTTCATTTATCACTTACTGTCCACATCTGTAACTGTAATGTATGTTCATTTTTTCATCGTCCTGTAAATATAGCATGAGCCACACGGTGAAGAGAAACATTTTTTGAATTTATTTGGGTCTTACATGAAGTAATATGTGATGACTATCGCGGGTTCTACAAGAGCAGATGCATTAAAATGTGAAAATGTTTGCAGTTAATTTAAAGAATTTTAAAGCTTTTTTTTATCTTTAACACTGAAATTGCAAATTATAGAGATTAGAGAGCATTGCTCATTATTACAATTACCGTTATAAGTGCACCGAATGCACTCGCCGCACGCCACAACCCTGTGATCACTGTAACATATTTCGCTGTTTTCACAATATCACAGCTGTGAGCGAGGCTCACACAATACGTGATGATATCAGTTTACTGTAGCATCTAATACATTCAGTTGATAATTAAGCCACCTTGTATACGGACATACTTGCATACTTGTGTTTTTATACATATGCGTATTTTACAAAGGTATGCAAAATTAAGCATATAAACGGTTTTACGTAGGAATGTAGAATTGCACGATGTCAATGGCACTGCAAATGTGTTATTACTTGTATGCATATTTGATTTAGTTTTTATTTTGGTCATATAAACACATAGCATTATACATACGCGATGAAATAAGTGTTTTCCGTTAACATAACTGTTAATGAAACAAGCTACGGAAATGACATTTGAAGAGTGAATTGTACCGTCCGTGCGCCATGAACAATTACAGTTTGTTACAAATTGTTTTTTTGGGTTGTTTTGTTTTGTTTAACGCTACTGTCATCAACATTCCATCAATACAGTGTACACATCATCTAAAACAGTTGTGGCTCAGCTTGGTGAAATTGACACAAAATCATACTGGCACAAAATTAGAAATAAATAAGCAAAATGTCATATTTGGATTTAAGGAAAAACGAAATGACATACTAAACTTGATTTTCATTCTTACTAAATCATGCCTCAACAAATACAAATGTACGAGTCGCTCACCAAATATGAATGGTCTCAAGACTACGTTAACAAATCTTTATCATTTCAACAACTTCAGGGTGCACGGGTGGGCCAGTCGTCTAAGGCGCCGCGATTCGCTGTGCAGAGATGCTTCCCTTGGGCACGCCAGAAACCTATGATTGTGGGTTCGAATCCCGATTCGCCTCGATTATGTTTCTAGGTTTGTCAGCACCATACCCGTGCTCGTGGGTTTCACCGAAGTGGTAAACGTCTGAGACCTGCATCACTTCGGGCTTTCCTCCCACATTAAGCTGGCACGCCGCGATATATGTGGAGTGGAGTGGAATTGGGGTAGAAGGATACAGTGTAGATAGAGGGAGTGAGGGGGGTAGGGGGTAGGAGTGGTCTCCGAGTTGAGGGGACAGTGTGGGTGAAGGGAAAGGGGTGGAGTTGGGGTAGAAGGAGACACGTGTGGAAGGAGGGAGAGAGAGGGGTGGGGGGTAGGGGTGGTCTCCGAGCAGATGTGGACATTTTTGGTGAAAGGAAAGGGGTGGAGTAAGGGTAGGAGACACGTGTGGAAGGAGGGAGAGAGAGGGGTGGGGGGTGGGGGGTAGGGGTGGTCTCCGAGTTGATGGGGACAGTGTGTGTGGGTGAAGGGAAAGGGGTGGAGTTAGGGTAGAAGGAGACACGTGTGGAAGGAGGGAGAGAGAGGTGTGGGGTGGCTAGGGTCACCCGGTGGTGTCTGCCATTACTGAACTGTATGCCCCACTCAAGCACCACACGCCCATTGAACGCGCATGCTCTGTAATTACAAATAGGGTGTTTTCTTATCAATAACATAAAGCTGTTTTTGTGTAACCAACTAACACATATATACCAAAGTAACCTGACACCTCAGACGCAGCCAATTCAACCAGAAATAATTCGATAAGAATAGACGAATCTAAAGCCTGTTTACATTTAGAGAAGAGTAATTTGATTTAAAGTTTAAATCTTCTGAAACGCTTCAGCGAGGAAAAGACATAACTTTAACGTTAATTTAATGGTAATGTTGATTGCGAGCAATTATGGTAAAATTGGGCGTAGAATATTGGCTTCATTGACTTTAAACAGGTTTGTTTGACCCCTGCATTAGACGAACCTGCGGGTATTCATGCACCATATAAGGCTGAGGCCCTGTGTCCACAGAGAGGTTAACTCGGGGGGTAAATATGACTATGACGGACATTGGCTTTGCTAAATATGTTATTAAAGGAAACCAATTTCAAATATTGTGGTCTTTAAGGGGAATGTATGCACGCTAGAGTCGGACAGTGGCACCTACAAACCGAATATTGATAGTGTCATTTGAAAAGATTTGGTGAAAGCGGAGGGCATTGGGTTTACATTTTCCAGCTATGACGCTGTTGACGTACGTTGTACGTTGTTTTTAAAAATCGTATTGAATGGAATTCTTTCTTATGCGAACTTTGTTGCCTTGGGGGATTTTGTTCAATTCTAGATCGATATTGGGTAATTGGTTCATGCTTGTAAAAACACTGATGGACTATCAAGATTGTGACACAAGAAAAGAATTCACAAAATTTACCCATGTTTGGAGTCGAATCAGACTTCCCGCAAATGATCGAAAGCTAAACTGCCGGGCAAAAGGATTATACACCCATGTTGGATGGTGGCTAAACTGAAACAAACAAGAAATGGCATTTGATACGGGTTTCATAGTTGTGTTTTGGAACTTATGTTTGCAATGTTTCGGAGACCGTTTTCAGCCTACGGTACGTTTAGGTAATGTTCGTAATTGTTTGGTCAAATCCAATTTTCAAGCGTATACTTTCTTTGCCCGGTAGTGTATATTTCCCTCCTACATTGTATGATGATGTTGTCGTATGTACAATCGTTACAAGAATCAAACTGAATGACACTCTTTCTAATTCGAGATTGTTTGTCTCGGGTGTTCTTGTTCCATTAGAGAGTGAGATTGGGTTAGTGGTGCTTGCCTCCTTTAATAATACTGTTGGACTATCATGATTATGAATAAAATGTTCCACAAAAATTACCCACTTTTGGATTCGAACCAGGCATTCTGTAAATGATCGACAGCTATATCTACTGACCATATGGCCACTGGTCTCAAAGTCACGCTCTCATTGAAACGGGCGGTTGGGTAGTATAATGCTTTAGCGTTTATTCGTCACGCCGGAAGACCGGGTTCGATTCCCAACATTGGTATAGAATGCATGAAACCCATTTTTGGTGTATCCCGCTGTGATATTACAGGAACATTGAAAAATACATACTTTCTCACTCGTTCATCCAACAAGAGAGCACGAGTGACCAAGTTGTCAACACACTATGCAGAGTTGCGTCCCTTGTGGTACAAGGATCCGCTGATAGGTTCGAATGTGAGATACGCCTTGCTCGTTGGGTTCACCAGAGCGATAAACGTCTAAGACTTGCGTTGCTGTTCATTGTCATCCAACAATAAGCTGGCACACTGTGATATTACCCGTTCAACTCTCCGCACTCACTCATCCAAGCGAAAAAAGGAAAAACAACGTTAACTTCACGACATGATAGTCATGCAAGCATGACGACAAGATTGTGACATGTTAGTAAACATTACCATAGGTTTGTACAGTGCTGTCTTCTCAAACAAAAACACAACTAGAACACAATGAGTCTAAGATGTCATTAAAGACGTTTGAATGATATAACAACGATAAATTAAATAGCGTCAGTCATGGCTAGGCCGAACTTTGTGATTATGAAAGGGCACTTGCTTTTTTATTCAAACGTCAACAATATTAACAACCTGTTTGTTGTCCGGATAGCTCCATAATGACACAGCATTGCATGACTGTGTAGTTTATATATATACATCAGATAGGGATGTTCGTCTTATAACAATTCAGTCAAATGGAACGCAGCCGATGCGTGTCTATCATTATTATGATTAAGGCTTTACGCTTATAGAACATTTTCCATCAGCGTTGCTTTTGAAGTCGATCGTTATTTGATATCTTAGAGAGTCTCTTTGCTTATTTCTAATTCGTGGGATATTGGTGTTAAATCAAGCGAAATAACGAAATTACACAACGATTATCACTTGAATGTTCGTCAAGCGTCCCGAATGTCCATTTTATCATACTGTCAGTGAACTTCAATGTTTGCGTGTCGATAGAAAAACATGAAATGTTTACAAACATGTTTACAGACAACATTACATTTGGACTTTAACTACAAGCCCCGCTTGTTGGAAGTGAATAGGGTGCCCTCTTAATAGACTATAACGAGACGGAGACGTGTGCTTGCCCGCCTAACTGAGACGATCGAATCAAGTACGTGTGAGGCTTATAGCTGTAGAGGCGAGCGTTCGGTTGGATCCCTCCGTCGATTTGGCTACCAAACGATCATATGTGCTACTGCTCTACAATCAATTGTTCGCCGCTATCAACCCAGACGAATGCTACATGTGTATTTCTCGTGATAAACTGACAGATATGCTCATAATCTGTGACGTCAGAGAGAAAGGGGCGGAGTTAGCAGTGACCGTAAGCCAATGAGCGGTCTCACGACGAGGACACTCGTATCGCTGTGGAATATCTACTGACGGCTCTACTCTAGAGTCGATGCATTAAAAGTACCGATAGGCTGTACGCAAGTTTTCGTTGTGTTTGTGGATAACTGTACGGAGACACGGTTCGGAGTTTTGTGGTCGGCTAGATGAAAGTCGACAGAAGGTAAACTTGAACATGATGTCGCGAGTGAAAGGATTACCTTGTGTCTGTACCTGTGTTTTAGTGCTGGTCGCGTTGGCACGTGTGTCGCAGTCTTATGACTATGCAAAGAGGATATGTGCCCGATTGCCCATTCACACAACTGAGCAAAGATCACCCGGGAATAATGGATTTAAGATAATTGTTGAAAGTGACACCGAATCGGACATTACGAAATATCGACCAGGTGAAAAGTACACAGGTGAGTTCGACCCTTTAACAAATAGTACGCTTTTTTGGCACTTCTAAAGAACCTGCTTATATAGACTGTCTGAGGTACATGTTTATTTCACGCGCCACTACAATCACACCTAGCAGACGACAGTTTTCACACGATTTCACTATCGTGTACAGTAGCAAGTATACGGAGCTATCCATTTGATCTAGTCGCGTGGAATTTGAATCTTGTCCTCCCGACAAAGTGGCCTTCGTTTGCCAATGAATAGATAAGCTTAAACTTCAAAACGTGTGAGCTCGCCATTTTTTACGGCTTTATCTGAGACGGGACACGCACACATCATCCACACAATATAAATTTAACCGTACATCATACATAGGGCTAGTTTATTGTATGATATTAACGTGCTGTTCTGAACGGTCGATCGATAAGACTACATTAGAATAGGACAATCGTATCTGTTAAATGTAGCTATTCAGTAAATGCTATGTTATTATTACAAATATAATTAAAAATCATTCCAAATTAGATCGCGTTAAAAAGGAAAACATATCTTTTTAAAGGCACAAATGTTCAATTTTATTATAAATATTTTTTTAAATAGCATCACACAGCTGAAACTAATTAAACACTACCAAGTCATCGTTCCGTTGATGTACTATTGTGTCTATGTCGGATTGAACTTGAATTATGTCAGCTTTGACACGACACGTGACTAGTTCTGTGGGTTGTTGTCAAGCTGCGCTACAAAGGCAACCACAAGCATGTAGTCTGTAGTCACTCTCTGTAGCATTTCCTTTAGCACACATTCCGTCTGCATTACTTGCACAAAACACCCTGCTACAGGAAGGCAATGTGTAGGCGATATATGCAACGTGGCTTAAAAGAAACGTTTGTTTCATGTCTGAGCAAGTGCCATCGACTTTTCTCTGAAAATAGCAGGGTTATTATTTAAATATACTTCAGAGGAAGCTTTAGAATGGTGGTATATGCAAAACGTTGTAGCAGTATAGGTGGTTAGTGGTATAAGGATTATATGTAGCGAAGGTTATTGTTAACCGTAGTCACTACAACTATTACATACCAGTATTACAACACTTTGTTTATTCTTCTCCACATACATATAATCGTCAATGTGATTCTAAAATCCTTAGAATGAGGTTCTATATCACGTTCCAGTGACTTGCGGAAGTTAGTGACAAAATTGTGCACGAGACACGAGAGCCCAATCTGACTGTAATAGTACTGATATTAATAATGGATAAGAACTGCAATATGGTTTGTGGCTGTTTACTTTTCTATGACTAATCGTATATGTATAATATAAACGTATTAATGAATTCGTTTTATCCCGAAGCCTTTTGGGTCGAATTATAAAGTCACAGGTGGAGGGATTGACATAGGGAGAGATCGAGAAAAAAACTTCATAAAACGACTTTCATATTCCTTGTGAAAGATAGCTGTTATGTCAGTCTATGTATACTACTCAAAAGAAGTTAAGGATCACCCGATTCTTTCTTATTGGTAATGTTAATCTGTCATGGCATGAGAGATTAATTATTGTAATATGAAAGAATCAGGTGATCCTTAACTTCTTTTGAGTAGTATACATATTTGTAATTTACTCTGTGATTAGGTGTGATTTGAAATAACAAAAATAAAGATAGTTGATTTGAGACAGAATTGTAAAAAGTGAAATATGTTAGAAATTGTCATATATTTTGAAAAATAGAGAAAAAAGATTTTTTTGTAAGTATACTGATGGAAATAAATAACGCAACGGCTTTGAAAGGAAGCACGTGTATGAAGGTACACATCTATACGCATCAAATAAAACATCAGATGCATCATTTCACTATGTGATGTTTTGTATAACAAGGATGAATACGGTAAAATAACAGTTTCGTTAATTTCACGGGTTGCCTTATTTCTGACCATCAGTATGTATAGGCTTAATATCGAGCTTAATTCCTGACTTTTGTATCGATGCAGCGAATACGTAGTGTTATTGAACTGTAACTTAAATCTCAACCCGCGGCTGATATATACGACAGCAGCGCCGTGATCGTTGGGTGTGACCTGCAGTGTATTGTGGAAAGGTATGCTGTGTGATGCCAACAGGCGCTCCAACATAACACTGTCCCGAGTTTCTGCTTCGCATATTTCTATACACGTGGTCTATTTACATATATATCGTGAATATCTTTGCAAAAAGTGCTCGACTATTTTCGGACTGATGGTTAAAGTAAATGCACACGTGTTGCAGTCACGCATCGCATCTCAGCTTCAATGCAATCTATAAACCTTTCGCCATTTTCGTTAAGCGCCATCATGTAATACAAATAACATTTACATATATCTATTTCGTTTTCGATGAAAGAATTTCAGGAAAACTATGAAACTGTGTTAGCATTTGGAATGTATTTTTGGTATTTATGTGTTAGCCTTTACACATTTTCCGAATGAGTAAACGGGGTTTATATATACCTCGTGTAAACAGCAGATTTATAAACATCTATCTCTTGGATCTATCTCCATTGTGTGGGATCCTAGTGACATCACAGTATAATCACCATTCCGCTTGAGTAACCCTCAAATGTTAATCAATACCTCTGTAACCCCAGCCTCTATTCCCTGGGCTCTCACATGGCCGTGTTTAGAGGCTCTCTCTCGAGAGAGCTGACAGATGGACTTGGGAGGTTTTATCAGGCAACACCATCCATGTAACTTATTGAGGATCGCGAGAAGGGAGGATAACACAGACACATTATGTAATCAGGATGATGATACGTCGAGACTGTCTAATTGAGCTGCATCCCTGAGTAAGGTTTATGTCGATTGAGCTACCCTCACGAATAATGCAAGAGGAGTCGTCACAAACTCAATCTCATTAAGTCAGGTCCTTTACTCCGGATTGATACCTTTGGTCCTCTGGTTTCAAATCTGATCCGGATATATCTGGTCCAAGGAGGTATTATATCTGATTCGGATATTTACGGTTCGTAGAGGTCTCAAATCTGATCCGTATATCTCTGGTCCGGAGAAGTACAAAATCTGATCGGATACCATTGGTTCAGAAAAGGCATCAAAATTGATCCGGATACCTTTGGTTCAGAAAAGGTATCAAATCTGATCCGGATATCTCTGCCCCGGAGAAGTATCAAATCTGATCCGGATATCTCTGGTCCGGAGAAGAACCAAATTTGATCCGGATACCTTTGGTTCAGAAAAGGTATCAAATCTGATCCGGATATCTCTGGCCTGTAGAAGTATCAAATCTTATCCGGATACCTTTGGTTCAGAAAAGGTATCAAATCTGATCCGGATATCTCTGGCCCGTAGAAGTATCAAATTTGATCCGGATACCTTTGGTTCAGAAAAGGCATCGAATCTGATCCGGATATCTCTGGCCCGGAGAGGTATCAAATCGGAACTAAAGATGTGATATTCTTGAGATGGTTCACATACTGAACCCATAGGTAGAAAAGAACCCAGGAATTTGTATCTATCGAAAACAATACCCAGTAGGCTAATTCATCGCTTGTTACAATGAACAAGCAAGTCAACGTTTACATTAAACGAGGGAGTACAGCTCTGTAACGCTCGGTAGGTGCACGTGGTTACATGTTCCTTGTTCGATGCTCGTGGCAATACTAGTGTGTATATCACTGATTTGTCTTCATCAGCCGCCGTTATGGCGATAGCAAGGCTATTTGCTTTTTTGCAAGATGACTGGATGAATTGAGGGGGGAAATATGTTAACCGCCAACGGCCGACAATACCATAGTGAGCATACACGGTGAGGTGAAAACGAGCATGTGTGTGTGTGTGTGTGTGTGTGTGTGTGTGTGTGTGTGTGTGCTTTAACTAGTCCGGATTAATGCCGGTGTATAGTGCTAGCCCACTGAGATCACATGCCGCAGTTTAACGTGAATGCCCCACTCATGCACAGTATACTTATTCCGAACCGACCAGTCCTTGTTTTAGCCTCTTAATGCCGAGCATTAGGCAGGGTGACATCAAGTACCTTCTTTTAACGTCTTCTGGTATCACGGGCATCGAACCCCGACCTTCCGCTTTCCGGGCAGACACTCTGTCCACTAGACCACGGAGGCGGCAGTGAGCATACACTGGCATGGAGATAGATACAAGGGTCCTCGTCAGATATGTCATCTATTATGCAATGCACTTCATCTCCTTCCATTGTGATAAATACTCTGGACCTATTGGCTACCAAAGCTTCGTTTTTCGACCTATCCTAAAGACACTACGCTGGATGTATTAAAAGCACCTCGTACAATATACCGTTCATTCTGCGAAGGCATGAGGATATACTATAAGGCACCTCGTACAATATACTGTTCACTCTACGAAGGCATGGTTATATAGTAAAGGCTCCTCGTATGAAACTGTTTACTCTACGAAGGCATGGTGATATATTAAAGGCACCTCGTATGAATCTGTTTACTCTACGAAGGCATGGTGATATATTAAAGGCACCTCGTATGAAACTGTTTACTCTACGAAGGCATGGTGATATATTAAAGGCACCTCGTACAATATACCGTTCACTCTACGAAGGCATGGTGATATATTAAAGGCACCCCGTACAATATCCCGTTTACTCTACGAAGGCATGGGAATATATTAAAGGCGCCTCGTAAGAGAGTGTTCACTCTACAGAAGCATGGTGATATAGTAACGGCACCTCGTAAGATCGTGTTTAATCTACAAGGCACCTCGTAAGATACTCTAGATTCAACACAATCATGGTGATATAAGGCACCTACTAAGATATTGTTTACTCTACGAAGGCATGGTATTTATGATATGTACCTCGTAATATATCATTTACTCCAAACAAGAATAGTTTAAGGCACCTCGTCAGATACTGTTTACTCTATACAAACATATATTAAAGGGGCTGTCGGCGGAATTAGATTGAGTATGTATTGAGGGACAATTATCCTTTTTGTGAAGATTAATTCCATCTTTAATATGTATTAGGAATCTTTGACATTTGTCCAGTCGAAACATTTTGCCTTTTAAGGTATCCCCGAGTTTTTATATTGTAAAACCTTTCATCAAATCAAATTACAACTTTTTTTAGAAAAAAAGTGTATATATATATGGCTGTTATGTGAATCGCGTGGAGAACATATATTTTAGTCTTTGTAAGTCTTCATCATGTTCCGAAGATCATTACCATTTCCTGTACAAACCTTTGATACCTGTTTGAAGAGAATCGACAAATCGGCAGTTTTATTAAGAGTACCGTATTTCCTCTATTGACGCATACACTTTCTACACACGCTCTGTATTCATTTCAAATGGCGTTTGCGAGTTTAATTGATAGTGAATTTAAATAACTGTCAAATGGAATCGTTTTCTTTCTCTGCATAGTTGAATAGTCCGTTTGACTACTAGACACGAGGCTATTAAATAGCGATAAATCACGCTGGTATTACTCCGCGGTGCCTGAAACGCTGTCAATGGAAACAGTCCGTTCTGCATGGTGGTGTAATTGTCACTACTTATGCAATTGATCTTTTAGATCGCTACACACTTTCCAAGATTCAAACGTTTTCGATTTCAGCGCTACTTTCTTTCACGTTTTTTTTCCGCGAGGGCAATAGCTGTATGCGGTTATACATCTCAATCAGTATTTGCCAACACTCAATTTAGAGAAGAGTCTATTGATCAATTTGTAATAATTGTCATTTGAAATTGTATTTCGATTTGTCATTTCGATATGGACGGCAGTTACCATAGCGGGATTCTGATATTAACACGGGGTGAATTATGATATTAACGCCGTGATGGTCTATACGTTAACATTGTATGAGCTTCTACGTACATGCCAATCGAAAAGTGACGGCAGTTTCAATTAACAATCTAATAAATAACGCCCTAGCTTATGAATATCATCAGTATGTTTCAATCAGAGTACTATATAGTACATACGAACGTTATGTAGGGATGAGGGGGTGTACCCCCATAAGTCCATTGCCAGGGGGTGTAATTAGAATCCTATTATGTAATGGCTGTGGCATGATGATACGTCTTGGGTGATTACACAAATCCAGGTTCCTCAAAAGGGGCAGGTGAGGATATCCTCCCTGTCATTTATTCACTCGCCAGCCGCTGAATCCCTGTGCCAAGTGGTTATAGAATACGCTCATTGATGCTCAGCCACTCAGCAGCTAGTTTGATTACAGTGATGGCACGAGATTATGACTGAGTATTACATATATCTTCTGGCAGGGTTGTGCTAGACTTCCGTCTGAAAGTGATATATGATATTACTCCACAGCGGCTACTGGTATTAAGTTCCGAAAATCTGTTATTGAATGGTCATTATGTTTTTTGGATGTGTTTTCAAAACGAACAATTAAGGAGATTATTTATCAAAATGTTGAATTCTTGTTTATGTAAGGTATACAATGCTTGTATAAAACGTGTTTAATGTAGCATTTATATGCTTTTGATAGCATTATCACAACGAAAAAAATGTGAAATTTTCAATATTTATTCATTAAATACACTTAGGTTCTGTAAATATTTTTAACTCATTATTTTGTTGACAAGCATTATAGTAGGTTTATGTCGGCAGATCAAGCAAGCTCCTTACAGTTCACGTTAGCCCTTGATCACCAAGTAATGCTGAAAACCGGTAGCTCGACTCCCGACGAAGCCCGTCAGCGAGTGCTGACGGTTGGTCGGGCGCAGTCGAGTGTTAAAGGGACAGCAGGACTATAAAACGATCGGACTAGATCGGATATTAATAGAGACGAATTTATCGTTGTAAATATACACGTAGTTTCGGATTGTCATACCTCATCGGGATTGAGGACATATTTTATTATCTTGTGTGGGTCGTACTTGTTAATTTATTGCCTTTTCGGTCGGTGGTTAAGGAAAATAAAATATTATGTTGACAGTGCTTTCTTGTGTAGTGCTTTTTAAAAAGTAAAGTACGTCCGTAAAGCTTCTACAAAAAGATGGAAAAAGCATGGAACGATTTGAATGTTATACGAACATGTTAATGTAAACGAAATGTTGCCATGGGGATTGATAACACTAAGCCGCAATGGATTAATTTGTTTAATCACGAATCACAAGATATCAGGATCGGAATTGTATTATCAAAGTAGATTAAGTCTCTTTCACACTTAGGGTGATGATAGTGTGTGGATATAGAATCATTTATTGAATGTATAGTTGTGTATGATTTATACAGTGTTTATCAGGGCGGAGATAGTCGCCTTCAGCCTGGACGGAGCCGGTCATTGGGGCGACCTTCATATAGATATCCTAGTCGAGGTCTGACTCTGATAGGTTTACAGTCCGCTGCTAATCTATCGTGTTTGTGTGGAAATTGCTTGATGACAGTTTCATTTATCTATCAATTGGAGGTTTTAAGTGGATATTTACCGAGGTTAAGTTTAGATGTTATCGTTATTGATGTATATGTTGGCGTAGTATATTATATCAGCAGCGGGATAATGGGAGTAGTGGCAGGCGAAGTAGCAACAGTGGACCACAGTTAGTAACAATATCATATGCGCGTCATTCGTGCAGTTCACGATAAAACACTCAAGCCTGTGTTTGGACACAGTTACATGTATACCCAAGTCCGTCTTTGGACACAGTTACACGTATACTCAAGTCTGTCTTTGGACACAGTTACACGTATACTCAAGTCTGTCTTTGGACACAGTTACATGTATACTCAAGTCTGTCTTTGGACACAGTTACATGTATACTCAAGTCTGTCTTTGGACACAGTTACATGTATACTCGAGTCTGTCTTTGGACACAGTTACATGTATACTCAAGTCTGTCTTTGGACACAGTTACACGTATACTCAAGTCTGTCTTTGGACACAGTTACATGTATACTCAAGTCTGTCTTTGGACACAGTTACATGTATACTCAAGTCTGTCTTTGGACACAGTTACATGTATACTCAAGTCTGTCTTTGGACACAGTTACATGTATACTCAAGTCCCTCTTTGGACACAGTTACATGTATACTCAAGTCTGTCTTTGGACACAGTTACATGTATACTCAAGTCTGTCTTTGGACACAGTTACATGTATACTCAAGTCCCTCTTTGGACACAGTTACACGTATACTCAAGTCCGTCTTTGGACACAGTTACACGTATACTCAAGTCTGTCTTTGGACACAGTTACACGTATACTCAAGTCCCTCTTTGGACACAGTTACACGTATACTCAAGTCTGTCTTTGGACACAGTTACACGTATACTCAAGTCTGTCTTTGGACACAGTTACACGTATACTCAAGTCTGTCTTTGGAGACAGTTACACGTATACTCAAGTCTGTCTTTGGACACAGTTACATGTATACTCGAGGCTGTCTTTGGACACAGTTACATGTATACTCAAGTCTGTCTTTGGACACAGTTACATGTATACTCAAGTCTGTCTTTGGACACAGTTACATGTATACTCAAGTCTGTCTTTGGACACAGTTACATGTATACTCAAGTCCCTCTTTGGACACAGTTACACGTATACTCAAGTCCGTCTTTGGACACAGTTACACGTATACTCAAGTCTGTCTTTGGACACAGTTACACGTATACTCAAGTCCCTCTTTGGACACAGTTACACGTATACTCAAGTCTGTCTTTGGACACAGTTACACGTATACTCAAGTCTGTCTTTGGACACAGTTACACGTATACTCAAGTCTGTCTTTGGAGACAGTTACACGTATACTCAAGTCTGTCTTTGGACACAGTTACATGTATACTCGAGGCTGTCTTTGGACACAGTTACATGTATACTCAAGTCTGTCTTTGGACACAGTTACATGTATACTCAAGTCTGTCTTTGGACACAGTTACATGTATACTCAAGTCTGTCTTTGGACACAGTTACACGTATACTCAAGTCTGTCTTTGGACACAGTTACATGTATACTCAAGTCTGTCTTTGGACACAGTTACACGTATACTCAAGTCTGTCTTTGGACACAGTTACATGTATACTCAAGTCTGTCTTTGGACACAGTTACATGTATACTCAAGTCTGTCTTTGGACACAGTTACATGTATACTCAAGTCTGTCTTTGGACACAGTTACATGTATACTCAAGTCCGTCTTTGGACACAGTTACACGTATACTCAAGTCTGTCTTTGGACACAGTTACATGTATACCCAAGTCTGTCTTTGGACACAGTTACACGTATACTCAAGTCTGTCTTTGGACACAGTTACATGTATACTCAAGTCTGTCTTTGGACACAGTTACATGTATACTCAAGTCTGTCTTTGGACACAGTTACATGTATACTCAAGTCTGTCTTTGGACACAGTTACATGTATACTCAAGTCTGTCTTTGGGCACAGTTACATGTATACTCAAGTCTGTCTTTGGACACAGTTACATGTATACTCAAGTCTGTCTTTGGACACAGTTACATGTATACTCAAGTCTGTCTTTGGACACAGTTACATGTATACTCAAGTCTGTCTTTGGACACAGTTACATGTATACTCAAGTCTGTCTTTGGACACAGCTACACGTATACTCAAGTCTGTCCATGGACACAGCTACACGTATACTCAAGTCTGTCTTTGGACACAGTTACATGTATACTCAAGTCTGTCTTTGGACACAGCTACACGTATACTCGAGGCTGTCTTTGGACACAGTTACATGTATACTCAAGTCAATAGAGTTCTCATACGAATTATATACACCAAGTAGCTTCGCATTTCACAATAAGTACCTGCACTTTCGCTGTACACTCTATCACATTCATGCATACACACACGTCCAGTATCCTAGCATTGCAGTACACGATATCACGCGCATATACAACTGTTTTGTATGCTACAGTTTTGCGGTACATAGTTGTATTTCATACACAAACCCGCAGTGTGGCACTATCTCTGTCTGAGATCAGATAAGCACATGCTCCTGGGTGATGTTTCTGCAGCCTTGGTATGTAGGTCAACTCGGGTGTCCTCCCACTATGGGTGTACACGTCGCTCACTTCAACACCGTCGTCTCAGGTGTAAAAGGGGGATTGTGACAAAGTCGTCTCAGGTGTTAAAGGGGGACTGTAACAGAATCGTCTGGGGTGTTAAAAGGGGGCTGTAACTGAGTGGCTCAGGTGTTAAAAAGGGACTGTAACAGGATCGTCTGGGGTGTTTAAGGGGCTGTAACAGAGTCGTCTCAGGTGTTAAAAGGAGGCTGTAACAGAGTCGTCTGGGGTGATCAAAGGGGCTGTAACAAAGTCGTCTGGGGTGTTAAAAGGGGCTGTAACAGAGTCGGCTCAGGTGATAAAAGGGGCTGTAACAGAATCGTCTTGGGTGATAAAAGGGGGCTGTAACAGAGTCGTCTGGGGTGTTAAAAGGGGTCTGTAACAGAGTCGTCTGGGGTGTTTAAAGGGGCTGTAACAGAGTCGTCTGGGGTGTTTAAAGGGGCTGTAACAGAGTCGTCTCAGGTGTTAAAAGGGGGCTGTAACAGAGTTGGCTCAGGTGTTAAAGGGGGCTGTAACAGAGTCGGCTCAGGTGTTAAAAGGCGCTGTAACAGAATCGTCTGGGGTGTTAAAAGGGGGACTAGAATCAGGGTTAATTGGCAGTCCAAGCCCTTTTGTGTGTCTGTCAAGTCACAAATTGTTGCATATATTAATGTGACAGTAAAAGTTTACAATGTCTCATTTTCAACCGTGGAACTTCAACATCTAGATATAGACTGATAATGACCAGCATCCTTGGATCACAATCCTCCTTTAACTGCAGCGAACTTTCTGTGTTAATGTTATGTCTCGTCGTGTTTTTGTGTCTATGTATACAGGCTGACGAGGGCATACCCCGGGAAGAATAACTCAGGCAAAAAAAAAAGACTGAAAAAACAATCCTAGACTCTGCATTTATGCACATATTTGCTCTGCATTGTCAACAGGTTGAAGTGCGAGGTGTTTAAATTGTTTGTAAGTCAGTGAAACGTTTTTTAAATGGAAATTCAGACGCACATAGCTATGGTTTAGAAATGTGAAGGATAGGGATTAATTTGAATTGTTTTGAAGTCAAATCGGTTTCAAAGGGGATTGCGGTGAAAAGAATCTGCCAGAATTGTGAGAAAAGTCTGAATTAATGAAAGAAATAAAGCAGAGGGGGATTTAAAGGGAGGGAGGGGGGTTGTTGGTGGTAGAAAATTGCCCCCAGCTTCCCGTCATGACGCCTGTATGCAAACATGTTTTTTGTGATTGGTCGTTTCACTTGTCTAACCGTGTTAATGTGTTTGACCACAGCAAATAGTCACAAGACTTGACAAGTTTTACCTGTGTGCGACGTTGCCGGTTGCCCATGTTAAGGACAGGGGCCCAGCTGACCGCGGACAATGCCCTCGTGTCGGAGATACTAAGTCAATATTTTAGATTTGAACTCCAGATCCCAAAGTCAAACTTCTATAAAGAGCCTTGTGAAGTCGTTATGTGACTATATTTGACATTTAACAAAGTTAACATTTTAGTATGGGATTGCTGGCAAAGGCTAGCATATATACGCATATTCTAGACGTTGATTTGAAGCACACAGGGATTTCAACAGTACCCTACATCCATTTGAATTTTGTGTTGACTTGTGTACAAAGTTAAAAAACTTAATCGACCCGAATGGCCGTATGCAAAATCAGGAATCTTGCCTTAAGTGCAAGATGAAATATCAACCGATAATTACTTTTGAAATTTGGTTTGAAAAAATAAATATATGGAAAACAAAAATATACATTTCTACCTTGTTCCGTTACAGAATGCGATCGTATATATCTCCGAATACCGTAAGTCTTTGTTGGCCAGGGATACGTCGGCGTTGCTTGTTTCCAGCGAGTCTAGGCCTTGACGTCATAATTAACGTCATATGTGAAACTGAGACATTGTGTATTAAGGGTAATAATAATTATTAACTGCTGGATTACATCATACAATTTGAGTTAGTGTGCAAAGAAAGATGTTTTCAATGACTTATACTGCCAATTGACCAGGGTCTCGTTCCACAAAGCGATCTTAGTGTTACGACTATCGTAAGCCAGTGTTAAAGTACGGGACTTACGATCACCTTAGCGGTAAGATGGCTTTGTGGAACGGGGCCCTGGGTCTCGTTCCACGAAGCGATCTTAGTGCTTAAATGACCGTAACGCCCATACTTTAACAAACTCTTACGGAAGCCGTAGCGCTATGCTCGCTGCAGGTTAAGGCCGACGTCGCAACCCATGGCGCATACCCCGGGTGTTGTCGCTGGTGGCGTATGCTGGTATGCCTAGAACGCTACGGCATTGTATGTTCATATTTTGACAGAGCTTGGTTCATGTACACATCCACATGGAATCTAAACTGGAGTCGTTTCTTCTGACGGTTACATGACTATAGGCAGTGATCGTCACACTTCAACACATAACTCTCGCAGGCGCTCCATAGCATTGGAAATCTAATCGTGTCTAGTTTCTTTCGTTCATAGTCAACGTTAAATGTGTTCGTTACTGAAATCTTTAAATGTAATGTTTCAGACATGCTATTTACATGACAAATGTTCTGAAATCCTGGAATCTAAACAATTCACTAAAGGTCTCTGTCGGAAATCTGCTATTCCTATAGTAGATTATACTGTATGTAAATGATGTCTATCTAACATTTGAATTCAAAATTAAATATGAGTGAGTATGGTGTAACGCCGCTTTTAGAAGGTTTCAATATTAGGCGGCTGACACAAGAAATGGACTTCCCACATTGGACCCATGTAGGGTATCGAACCTGGGTATTTGAGTTGACAAGCGAACGCTTTACCGACTAGGCTACCCCTCCACCCCTTTATCGAAATGTATCATTTTGTACCATGCCGTTAAATGTATGATATATGTCATGTTAAAAAACACTCAGTGTCTTTAAATTGTTGATGTCGTGCTGGTTCACAGACTAAATCCGTTCAGCTGAGCTGTGGACGTTGATAGACACTGAAATTAGGTTAAACAGTGATATAGATAACCAAAGGTATCATCATTGTATTTCCCCGAAACCAGCCAAGCATTAACACTCATGGGTCATTAAGTCTTTTGGAAATCCATGGAATTGACGGTTCGCGGACAATGGTCGGCATGAGGCGCCCAACATTGTATCTTCTGACTTTGTGTAGAGCAATCGTAGAAAACAGTCTGAACCAGTCAATTGATGAACACTGTACCCACATCTGCTCATAAATCGCTTGTAATGTGAATGCACTAGATGGCGCTGTAAATATCCATGGCAACTGGTGCATAGACACAATGCCATTCACAGAACGTTGCTTCGAATTATGGGTGTAAAGTATGTAATTGTAAGTAGTTGGAAGGAAATAGCATGAAAGTGAGCATAGTCGTAAGGAAGGCATTATCACAATGCACATGTTGTCAGTGCAGGCTAAATGCACCAGGATGTTCAGTGAATCATGACAGGAGTGGCCCAAAATGTACCAGGTTGGTATGCTGTTCCTCCTGAACTCAATGTCCCCAGTTTCCGAGAAAACTTCCCAAAACATATACTGATAAAGACGTGGGTCCGTATCGCAGTTATGTAAGAAAATCATTATCATTACCAAATATGGACAGCCCATTGACCCCTTCACCGTCAGGAGGATACTATTGGTGACAACAGCTGCCGGCTGTGGATTCTCCCTGTTTCATAAAGATACCATTTTGTGTTGGATAATAACTAAAAATTCAAATCGTGCGTGCGTTCGTTCGTTCATGCGTGCGTGCAAGAAAATGTTCCCTAGAAGCTCTTCATTCATATCCGGTTGAGTGGGGTGGGGTGGGGTGGGGGGTGGAGTGGATGATATGTGTGGTGTGTGTAGGGGAGGGGAGGGGGGGGGCTATCTGGAGGTTGAAATGCTTTTATTGTACAGGAAGAAGGTACACATAGGGTATTTTCATTTCCTTGTGTTGAGTGCATTGGGGGTGTTGGGTGTTAAACTGTCTTTTCATGTACAATTAAATGAGGCCCATGGAATCTGTTCATTTCCCAAAGCTGAAGAAATCTAGCCGAAGTCTATAGACCTGCATGGGATATTTCATGTACATTTGTTTCACAGTCTGTACAAGAGACTACACCAATGGCTGCAGCATGACAGTCTGTATCATCATCACATGACCCTACTCAGTCTGTCTTACAGACCCTGATACAAATATATCAAATACAGCTCATGCAAGTCTAAATGTTTGGCAAGTCTAGATTACTGCAGTATCAGGGCTAGATGTTAGTCTACACCTTACGTTACAGGAGGAAATGGCAATGCAAGACTTTGTTTCCAGTGATCTCTCCATGTTGGTTAATTGCAGGTCACAGTTGGGAATTGTGTTTGGTACATATCCATGGTGAGAGTACATCTGGTGTTACACACTTTAGTTTCATGAGAACCCAATAGGCTTCAACTCCCTACAGGAAACAGATGTAGTTACCACTGTGTAGACAACAACCTGCCTGTCATGTGTAACACTCCTCCGTCAAATTAAACCTGATAAACCAACTGTTTTTCATATCCCTTTTTAATATGTTTTTCTTTATATTTTCACCCATCCTATGGAGATTCCAGGTTATTATTCCCCAGCCACCTATGCTGGTTGTAAGATTTGGTTTGTTGTTGCACTCAGCAATATTCCAGCTGTATGGCGGCGGTCTGTAAATAATCGAGTCTGGACCAGACAAACCAGTGATTGATATAAGCATCAATCTACCCGAATGGGATATGATGACATGCATCAAACCAAGTCACACGATCCCTTTAGTCGCCTCTTACGACAAGCATAGTCGCTTTTTATGGCAAGCATTGGTTGCTGAAGACCTATTCTACTCCGGATCTTACAGGTCTGTAGCATATGTATCACATGTGGTGTCTCCTTAGGCAAGTGACTTTGCTGGAAATGTGCTTCTGTTCACCCAGCAGTGAATGGGTACCCGGTAGGATGAGATGGTAATGTGACTGTTAACCTAGTGCCTCGTAGGCAGCTTACATTGTATACTCCCCAGGGAGAAGAGAATGAAAATCAAGTGCACAGTGATTCATTGACCGGGGTAATAATATTGTAATGCTATGAGTATCCAGTTGGGAATGAAATTTGGTGCATTATAAATGCACAAATTATTATTATTATTTATTATTATGATATAAGTCACTGGATTGTTTGATTCAGACTTGATTAATTTACAGGCTGCTAGCATACAGCTTGAATATTGCTTAGAGCAGCATGAAACAACAGACAAAACAAGCAAAGGAACCATCTTTCATCAGAGTAGGTTGGCTTTAAACAACTTGAACATTACAGAATCTGAAAATGAGTCAGTGGCTGCTATATAAATAGATAAATAGATAGATTGCCAGTCATGCCGTTCATCAGACGAGGTGCTATTCCGATTGTCAAGGAAACATGTATATAGGGACAAATTATAGTAAAGTTAGTCATATCAGTAATCTGAAGATAAGTTAACTTCAACAAAGTCCGAAGTAATGATACATTTACGAAGTAAGTATTTTCGTGTGGTTCACAGCTGGGTCAAGAGGTAGATGTTTGTCGTGGTCAGTCAGGATCTCCCAGCCAACTCGGACCATAAACTGTCTGTATTTCTCTCGTGATGGACATCGCACCAGATTAACCAGTAATTAAAGACTGCAGGTGTGACTGGGAGGGAAGCAGCATATAAATAATGGTCTCGTTGGTCCGGCTGATCGTGTTAGGGGCTGGCTCAGTGGTCAGGCTGGTCAGAGGTCTGTGACATTCTTATGGACAGCTTGACATCATGATGAAGCTGTGGATGTGCGGGGGAGCAGTACCAGATCCAGAGGGGAAGGAGGGTGGGGGGTGGGGGGTTTGGGGATTGGTCTACATCTGAAGACATTTCGTAAGCACATTTCCTACCATGAGAACATGTTGGTCTGGTTGTTAAAGTAAAATTATTAATAAATGGTCAAAGTGGAACCCCAGGGGTATGGCTGGTAAAAGTGAGTGAGTGAGTGAGTATGCTTTTATGCTGCTTTTAGCAATATTCCATCAATATCACGGCGGGGGATACCAGAAATGGGCTTCACACATTGTACCCATGTCGGGAATCAAACCCGGGTCTTCGGTGCGACGAGCGAACGCTTTAACCACTAGGCTACCTGACCACCCCTGGCTGGTAAAATACTGCTCCAGCTGGGATTGTCAGCGTTTTCTTTGTTTGGTTGTATTTTGAATGTGTTCAGTGATGGTTGTGATGTTGGTTAATTGTCTCATTGGTCCTGATATTACTTCTGGGCTTGATTACTGTAATTATTCAGATGGCAAACAGGACCACCCACAGCCTCTGTAAAACGACTGCATGGTCCCATAGGTAATTGAAAAATAATCAGTCAAAATTTGTCCTTCATCAATATTCTTTCTTTGTAGTACTGATATTTCATTTTTTTGCTCCAGGTGATTGGAACACCTTGATATTATTTGACTGGCCCTGATTAATTTTTGATGGCATTTGTCCAATGGACCCTCATTTTTGTCCAATTTGTTGTCCAGACAGTAAATTAGGTAAAATAAAACCTTGTAAATCCGGATGGCTGTGTTGCCATAATCTATTGTCTTGATTAACAGTTTTCTAGATTAATGAATCATGGGTACAGAGTAATGTCCAATTTGTCTACATACAAGCTTTCGCAGCTGGAGTTATGTGATAGGTGGGGTTTCCCGATTAACAGGGTTCAGACTAACGAGGTTCAGACTATATCAGTATATCTTGTGAAATAACCCTTAGACCATACCAAGCTTTTGTGTTTGAGACCTGCATCACTTTGGGCTTTCCCCCCACATTAAGCTGACACGCTTATTAAGCTTGAATACTGTTCAAAGGGGCATAAAGCCCCCTCACTCTTTGCTCATACAACTGGTTGCCTGGCCCAGACTCTTATCATGTACCAACCGCATCTGGAATATTGCTAGACTTGCACAAGTCTCTCAGTCCATTATTATTAGTTTAATCATAATTTCTAGATTATGTGAATAATAAGAACAAGTTGTCCCTATAAGAGACTGGCATCCTTGTACTGTCCACTATCTAGACTTGCCTATTAGGAAGAAATTTTATACACATCCATGGACTTTTCTTTCAGTACAGTTATGAGCAAGGCTAGAATATTTTTGACTACAGCATTAAACAACATTCACTGCCTCATAGTTCCAAGTTCACATGTATGGATATTTATGATGGCCTTCAGTTTGTGGTCAGCTGGTCACCTGGCAATGACCATCCCAGTAATGTGTAAGCCGGTTGTTGTCGAGTTGCACTGGTCAGTGGTAGAACCTGCTGATAAGCTTGCACAGCATGTTTCAAGCCAGTCAGACAGAGTGTTGGAGGTGCATGTCCACAACTTTATTCCAACATGACCTCAGTCTGACCCGGTGGTCTCAGACCTCCACGATGTGTCTGTCCGCTAGTGTTAGGATAAGCTTCTTCACCTGCTATTATCATTATAGTCAGGATTATGCCTGACTAATGCCTCAATAGTCAATTACACTCCCCATTGGTCTTCCTTACCAGTAAAATTAGCCACTTGGTGGATGTAGGCTGTGTAAGTTGCAGCTGCTATTTTCCAGACGACTTATTCTGTGGCATGCCATATTTAGAATTCTGTAAATTTTTCCTGCAATTTCTTTATGTTGACTATGTCATAAAAATTTCAGTTATAATTCTGGTTTTTCATTAAACCAGTCTTGTTCATTTTTAAATTTCTTAAATTCTTTCTGAAATTATATGTTCATAGTAGTAAGGTCAACACTATCATTTGTATTATCATTTTTATTCATATATTTCAGTATTAGGATTGCCACTTATCAGCATACTTTCTGACAAGAATTGATCCTTTATATTCATATTTACATTATATAATTTGGGAGATTAATTCTTTTTGAATGTGTCTATCAGTAATACTGCAGGACAAGACTTCTCTTACACTACTTTAGGCCCAAACCATCTTGAAGAATTCATAGAATTTGCTTCAATACAGCGCAGCCAGGTACATTAGAAAGGTAAATATGTGTTTGAGTTATTCAATGAAATCTCTAAAAGCTCATCCTGCTTTCATTGAATTAAGCATCCTCACAATTTGGCTGTATGGGGATATGTGTATTAACTGTGGTTTAAAAGCCTTAAAGATATCTAATTTCAAATACATTTCAAGCATGAAACCGGTTAATTACTGCATACTTCCCGGGATAAATATTTACATTGAACATGATCATTGTGATTATTGAAAGGATTTTCATAATCCATTAAGAAATATGTGACGAGAATGGCGTGGTCCTGAGCTTTCCAGGTATTCTCAGACCTCTGACCCATCTCTCCATAATTCACTTCAATGCTGTTTTTGTTCTGTTTTAATGCCGTGAAAAAACTGTTTATGTATATGATTGAGTCGGATCTTGTCGATAAGTGGCATAAGCATGTCTGTGTGCGATGTTCTCAGCAGGCGAAGATGTCACAGTGAATCAAGGGCAGGTAATCCATGACCCGATAAGGCTGTAGCAGTGCATCTTTTATACATAGACAATGTTTAACACAGCTGACAGCGGCTTGCACAACCAACCTACGTTACGAACCTCCTCTGTTATTATTTACGCCAGTATGCAGTGGATCATTGCTTTATTATCAATCATATATTTTTAATAAACGTTTTGAAAGGACTACCACTTATTGCTAAGTCATGCCCGAAGACGGCATAGCAAGGATTTTTGTGGTAATTGCCAGTAGCTCTGGGGCAACACTGGAGAGAGGTCTCCGTGAAACCTGCCTTAGATATGCTGACTCTTCTGGGCCGGCTTCCATAATTCTGAATAATGTTATTGAAAGCCTGGTGAATATCCTTGATTTCTGTAATGGTGTAGTCGGGTCTGAATAGAAAGGGTTATTGTATAGAAGTTGGGTGGATCAACCTACAGGCTTTCCTTTTGATGCGAGATTTTCTGGTGCCTAGCACTTGAAGGGACTCGACCATGGGATAAACACTCGCGTGGTCCTCCCGTCTTCTTACGACCAGTTAGTTCCACTGTAAGGCAATAGGACTGTATTGGAATCAGGAGTAATATTAATCTTACATTTATCAACATTTGCAGCCGTGATTTAATTTATAGTGAAGTTGACTGTGCCATGTTCTATAGGGAGTGATTGAAAAGCTGTATGCTTGAGTGGTTCTAATTACGTTGTTATTCCATTAATGTTGACAAGTAAAGAGAGAGGATTTGTTTATTTTATTTAGATTTTGCCTGTTGTTTGAGTGTGAGGGCATTGGACGAGGACTTGATGATGGTCTTGAGTGACCCTATTGAGAAGAAAGTGTTGTATTTGCATAGATTTTGTCCATTGAGGGTTCCTAAGTGGATTTCTCAACAAATTATTCATGGTCATCTGGGACTGCATTAGTAGGTAGACATTCAGATTGTAGGCATTGAGAAAGGATGTAATTTGATACATGTCATGGCCAGTTTTACATAGATAGGGATCTTGGTTAGAAAGAAAATATTTTTGTTATTTAACAAACTAAGGTAAATCATTCATTTCTCTTGTTTCCAGTCTGTCTGAAGTGAGAGAGGATGAGTCTATGTCCACCAGATTGTCTGTCATGCCCTTGAAGGCTTCACCGTGATGGGCTTGCATCTTTTAATGCCTGCAATTTTGTATTTTGGGGCTGAGACTAAAATAAATAAACAATGTGTTCCAGATATTGCAGAAAAATAATAATTTGTCCTGTTTTGATGGATGTTCCAGAAAATAATATGTTTTGGGTCGTAAAGTATTGCGTGTCTCTGCCTTTTAGAGAAAGAAATGTATGTCTTGAAGTGCTGACAAATATTAAATGACTGGTCCCCAAGTCCCAAATACCCTATAGTTGTCATAGTAACTGATTTGTGAGGACTGATTGGTACCCGAGGGTGACCTGGTCGATGTGGCTCATGCTGTCGATCACTGGTTGCCTGACATAGCTTGATTATTTTTAGGCAGCATCTATATAGGTAGAATATTGCTGACTGGGGCATAATTCAAAATTCACTCACTCAATTTTAGTTGAAGTATTGACCATCAGTCTCAAAATTCAACATATTAATGTATTCAAAGTGACAAAGTGTATAAAGTAACTTACAGACTATTCAACAGGTGCAGTTAACTGTCGAATTAAACCCTTTGAAGCTATATATATATATGTGACAAAGTTTCACAGAACTACCCTTGTTAGCTGGTACATGTTCAATGATTTTCTCAACATTGGGACTGATTTTGGTTTTCTTGCAGGTGCCTGTTCACATATTGAGCTAATATTAACATTAGCTGTTTCGTGACATCACACCATGTTCGGCTGGAAGCTTTTTATAATCTATATTGACCCATGCTTCATTGCATAGCTGCAAGGTGTTCCACTACACATCAAGCCTCTCAAGTTTCACCTTTTCTTTACAATTAGTCATTAGGGAAACAGTATCATTGTCATAGCGGTACTCATGAACCTTGCTGCTGCTTATGATGGTTAAGGAATGGAATTATAAAGAATGATATTTTCTACAAACATGAATGTGCGCTTTGAGATTATTTTGCCTTTGAAGAATTTTGTTCACTATTAGACTGATGAAGTCGACAGGTTCATGAACTGTGTGGTTAAATGTCCAAGTACCCATCAGGAGTTTGTGCACAAATATCCAATCCTTTCCCATGTTTGCAGTCATGGGGTTAGGGGTATTGACATTTGCAAGGTACAAAGTAGTTTACTATTGCAATCTGCTTGACACACACAATCAACGGCTTGTGTTGCTCACCGGTGGATTAACATGAACTTACCCAAGCTGCTATAGGGGCTAAATCCTGCTGTAAGGTTGCAATGAAAAAAGGAAGAAATGGGGTTAAGATAGCAGCCTTATTGACACAAGTGCACAAAACACAAATAGAAGAATATCCCGCAATGAGTCGCATTCTACAAACATCTCAAAACATTCTGTTTGCCGCGTGTCCGTCTGACTAAACATCGACAGGTCAGTTGAACTCCACGCAGCGATACAACACATCAACACTCCCAACCTGATAAAAAACACAGGAATCTTACTCCATCCACGGAAATATTGTCACCAAATTCAACCAATACGCAGACACAATTCTTATGAGCTAGACATAAATGTTTGAAAAGTTTCTTCGCTCCTGTCTGATCTCATGGGAGGGATGACACCACGGCAGATATGCTGTATGTGTGTTGAAGTATCTGTAAATTGTCAGTAATGGAGAAATATAGTTGGTAGGCAAATAGGATGTCTGAAAAGGGAATGGTGCTATTTGACAACAACTGCCTGACACTAGCCTCACCCTCTTCAAAGGAGTTTTCAGCACTGTTGAAACGCTTCAAGAATATGTGAGTCAGTTTGGTTTTTATGCTACTTTTAGCAAAATTCCAGAAATGTGATGCCATGAGACAAGAACAATCTTCACACATTACCCGTATGGGGAATCGAACCAAGGACTTTAACATGATGAGCAACAATTTAATCACTAGGCTACCCCACGGCCTTGGCAATGTTCCAGAATAGCATGTAAGACCTTGGTATTTGTTGATGTGACTTTGACATCTCAAATATGCTGGTCAATAATGACATTTTGAGTATTCCGAAGCAAGCTTGACATTATAGAAGCTGGCTCTGGGTTCACAAAGTGACATTTCACTTGTTGTCTTGAAGAATTGTTTTATGTCCCAATCTTGGTATAATTTTTTAAGGTGCTGGACGATTTCTGATTGTGATACGCATCACATAATTTAAACATTTCTGTTCACCGAGGCTAGTGATCTCTTGAGATAAGAAGATGTATTTATATCTCCTAGCAATGTTTACTTTGAGATAGATGGATGGGCCTGGAAAGTTCAGTAGATATTTTAAGATACACCTTAATGCATCAAAGAAATAAATGTATACTATAAAACTAGTTCAAAATTTAGAAAAATTCTACAATACAACACTGTGAAGTCACTTTAAAATCCTAAGCAGCATGAAATATATATGGTGAGTCTTCAGATGGTTGAGAGGGCGGTCGGGTAGCCTAGTGGTTAAAGCGTTCGCTCGTCACGCTGAAGACCCGGGTTCGATTCCCGACATGGGTACAATGTGTGAAGCCCATTTCTGGTGTCCCCCGCCGTGATGTTGCTGGAATATTGCTAAAAGCGGCGTAAAACCATACTCACTCACTTAGATGGTTGAGTCACATAATTGGCACTACCACACCAAAGTGCCAATGTAGAAATAGAATAATATTATTAATAATGAATGAAGTGAATTTTATGGATTCTTAGCCCATAATATGTTTAGAACTAATATTGAGCTAGAAGCACCCGAGAGTGGCTCGTCTGTTCAAGACAATGGCATGTTCTTTTACACAGCAGAGGATGTAGATTGACTCACAGTTCAGCATGGAGGTGAAATCTTTTGTTCCTTGTTTTCCACTCATCAGATCTGTTATTTTGGACATTTGTGCAACTAAGATCAGGGACATACTTTCATCACATTTCAATGTCATGGGTCCAAATGGGTCTTAACTGGCATTTGCTTTACCGAACAAACTAGTTTAAGAATGGAAAAGAAAGAAAACTTTGGGATTGTTCTAAAAAATAATCAAGAAATTTATGAATATTTGTCATAATGTATCTATTACTAATGTCTATTTAATACACCCACGTACAATTTATGTAATCCTTTGTAATTAAAACCAAGAAGACCCATGAAGATCCGGGCTAGTATAGGTCTTCAGCAACCTATGTTTGCTGGAACGATTGACTTTGCTTGTCATAAGAGGCGACTAACATGATTGGGTGGTCAGGCTCGCTGACTTGGTTGATGCATGTCATCGTATCCCAATTGCATAGATTGATTCTCATGATGTCAATCACTGGATTGTCTGGTCCAGACTAGATTATTTACCAACTGCTGTCATATAGCTGGATTATTGCTGAGTACAGCGTTAAACAAACAAACCATAAAAACTCCAATTGGTTTTCTTGAACTGTCCGATGAAACCTACTTTAAATGTTTCCACCTACTAGTCTGTCGAAGCTGAGTGTTTTCGCCTTTGTGAAACCATTTGTCATGTGTCTATTGTTGCAGTCAGAGGCATGTGTGTTTAAGGATCCGCATACACTCAATAAACACATCCAGATACGACACACGCATGTACACACGCATGTAAACACGTGACCCTTGTACCATTTCATGGGAGCAGCCACTAAAGGGTACATCATTAGTATCGACTTGATGGCGTCACAGTGGAAATTGTTGTATGGGAGGAAGGTTGCTGTCATGAGGGTTTAAGATCTTGGATGTCGCCACCTACAAATTCCTCAAATAGCGCGTATTGATACTCTGAAATTTGGAAATAATGATGGCGTGTTTTGCCTGTAGGGTACATATTACAAACAGGTTTATTTTTCATCATCTCTTGTTGTACATTGAATGGTACACAAAGCAAGTTTTAGTCTGAATGTGTAAGTGGCGATGTTCACAGCTGATGTATCATTAAATGCTGATTTCTTATCCCCGACTGAGAAAGGAAGGAGTGAACAAAATATTTTTATAAAGATAATATTAGTATTTATTTATTTTGACATTAAAGTGTTGCTTTTTCCTTTTACAAACTTTTAAAAGATACCTGTGATGACAGCTGATTGTAGTTGTAGGAAGCTATCTTAGCAGCAGAACTTTAACAACTGAGCCTTGCTAAGGGTCTGTGACAGCCTTGGTGCTAAGATCTCTTCATAGCAAATAGTGACCCATGAAGATGCGGGGTAGAATAGGTCTGCAGTACTCCTTGCTTACCGTAAAAGGCAACTATGCTTGTTGTAAGAGGAGACTAACGGGATCGGGTGGTCAGATTTGCTGACTTGGTTGATGCATGTCATCAATCCCAATTGTGTGGAGCGATGCTCATGATGTCCGTCACTGGTTTGTGTGTTTACAGATCGCCGTCATATAGCTGGAATATTGCCGAGTGAGGCATTAAATAACAAACAAACAAACAACATAGCAAATAGTACTAAGACAGTTTCGTGATAGCCTGTTGCTAAGAAACATACGTGTATGTGTCTAGTGGAGACATACCAACATGTAAAAGGGGGATATATGACTGTCTTAGCATTAACACAAGACTAGCATTTAAACCCAGAAATATAGTTATCTTTTTAAAATATATCTACGGTATCTACAAAATTAGAGTAAAATTCAATATGAAGCACACAAAAATGCTTAATTTATGGCTCAGCTAGACTTGCCAAAACATTCTCGACTTGAGTTGGATTCAATTTTTCATTCATTCTCTGGGGTCTGGGAGACTACGTTAATCCCTTCTTGACTGTTTAGGCATATGGCTATTTCCAAGGCTTCCTTACAAAAGCTTACACCATTAGGACTTGGGATTATCAGAAATATGTATCTCCAAGACTTCCTTACAAAATCTTGGCACCATCAGGACTTGACAATCTCAGTTCAATGTCCTTTTAGCATTGGAGAGCGTAGTGTTATCTGCCAGCTGATAGATCTCACATTGTCAGTATGCTAGGGAGGCCTCCTTCCTAGTTGGGGTGATGGCATCTTATCGGAATGTCCCAGTGGACTTTCCAAACAATTCGACTTTGCATTTGTTTGCTGAAGTTTGTGTCCTAGCTATTTCATTGTTGCGTGTCTGGTGTGTAATGTGTACGTGTGAAGTATTGTGTTGATGGAGGAACTGGATGTCAACTACCGTCTTGTAAATGCTGGGTGCTCTGTTGAAGATGCACAAGGTGGTCCGTTCACAGTCATATTTTCTCAAACTACCTTACAAGTCGCAAATAAGCTCTCAGTTATAAGGGGCGGTCGGGTAGCCTAGTTGTTAAAGCGTTCGCTCGTCACGCCGAAGATCCGGGTTCGATTCCCGACATGGGTACAATGTGTGAAGCCCATTTCTGGTGTCCCCCGCCGGGATATTGCTGCAATATTGCTAAAAGCGGCGTAATACCATACTCACTCACTCACTCAGTTTATAAATGATTTAAATTGTGAAATTTCATTATATTTATTAAAACCCCATTATGAAACAATATCTTGATAATTTGTAAGTATTTTATTTCCCAATGCTGGGGTTGGTTGGTTTGGTTTGTTGTTTAACGCCGCACTCAGCATTCCAGCTATACTGTAAATAGTCTGGACCAGACAATCCAGTGATTGATATCATGAACATCGATACACACAATTTGGATCGATGACATGCATCAACCAAGTCAGCAAGCCTGTTAGTCGCCTCTTAGGACAAGCATAGTCCCGTTTTACGGCAAGCATGGGATGCTGAAGATCTATTCTACCCCGGATCTTCATGGGTACCAATGCTGGGGAACAGTACTGCCCCTGACTGTTTACAAGACATTTATCTATATTACAGACCAAGCTATTGTTATTGATTGTAGTTCTTTTACCCGACATCGTTCAGCAAAGCCCCCAATTATTAAACAATTACAGATAATACCTTAAGAATTATTTTTGTATAATTTACATGTAATGGATTCAGCTTGTGTTGTCAAGTAATGTAAAGCATTAATACCAATTATGTTCACACAAATATTACTTTGACAAAAAAATGTAGAATCGCATTTTCAATCTCAACACTTAGTAAAGTGGTCATAATTTGTCAGTATCAAAAGAATATGTTCTCTAAATTTATTCATTAGTGGCTTAAGAATCCTTTGCTAGCTTGGAGGTGTTTTGGGTTCACTCTGAGCAAGTTAATCACATCAAATAACAAACAAATGGACTCAGAATGCAAGGATGAACGACTTTTAAAACCTATTTTTCACAGGTGTTATTTGTTTGTTTACATAAAGAAAAACTTGCATCGTCATTGATGATGACATGAATATGAAACTGCCAATGAGTGCTCTACGAGCTACTGAACTGTAATTTAAAAGACTATAGAAAGAATAGCTTAAAAGGCTTTATGTTTTCACAGTGTACTTTAACCACTTAAAGTATCAAATTCAGATTAAAAGAGACTATGAAAATATGTTTGTATAATTATGTGTTTAATATTTAAAAAAATTTAAGTCTCTTGGTGCAATGTGCCGCAAGGCAAGTAGATAAAAATGTTTATGGAGAAAATGACAGATTTCTTACAGCTGCTTAATATAATTGACATTTGAGATGTGTTTAAGCATTTTGCTTTGATTGCCATTGCGTGTCACTTGTAATCACACATATCATCACATGCCTTTCTTTCTGTCTCCTGCTATGGTACTGATGTGATTTTACCATCAGTGTTAAATCTTGCTCGCTGACTCACTCACTCATCCACTCACCCAACCAACCACTCAGTCTCTCACTCAACCACTCACTCATCCACTCACTCAACCACTCACTCAACCACTCACTCATCCACTCACTCAACCACTCACTCAACCACTCACTCAACCACTCACTCAACCACTCACTCAACACCTCACTCAACCACTCACTCATCCACTCACTCAACCACTCACTCAACAACTCACTCAACCACTCACTCAACCACTCACTCATCCACTCACCCAACCACTCAACCAACCACTCACTCAACCACTCACTCAACCACTCACTCAACCACTCACCCAACCACTCACTCAACACCTCACTCAACCGCTCACTCAACCATTCACTCAACCACTCACTCAGATACTCACTCAGACACTCACTCAGACACTCACTCAGACACTCACCCAACCACTCACTCAACCGCTCGCTTAACCATTCACTTAACCTTTCACTCTACCACTCACTCATATACTCACTCAGACACTCACTCAGACACTCACTCAGACACTCACTCGGACACTCACCCAACCACTCACTCAACCGCTCGCTTAACCATTCACTTAACCATTCACTCTACCACTCACTCAGACACTCACTCAGACACTCACTCAGACACTCACTCAACCACTCACTCAACCGCTCGCTTAACCATTCACTTAACCATTCACTCTACCACTCACTCAGACACTCACTCAGACACTCACTCAGACACTCACTCAACCACTCACTCAACCACTCACCCAACCACTAACCCAACAACTCACTCAACAGCTCACCCAACCACTCACTCAACAGCTAACCCAACCACTCACTCAACAGCTCACCCAACCACTCACTCAACCACTAACCCAACCACTCACTCAACCACTCACTCAACCACTCACTCATTCACTCACCCAACCACTCAACCAACCACTCACTCAACCACTCACTCAACCACTCACTCAACCACTCACCCAACCACTCACTCAACACCTCACTCAACCGCTCACTCAACCATTCACTCAACCACTCACTCAGATACTCACTCAGACACTCACTCAGACACTCACCCAACCACTCACTCAACCGCTCACTCAACCATTCACTCAACCATTCACTCTACCACTCACTCAGATACTCACTCAGACACTCACTCAGACACTCACTCGGACACTCACCCAACCACTCACTCAACCGCTCGCTTAACCATTCACTTAACCATTCACTCTACCACTCACTCAGACACTCACTCAGACACTCACTCAGACACTCACTCAACCACTCACTCAACCACTCACCCAACCACTAACCCAACAACTCACTCAACAGCTCACCCAACCACTCACTCAACAGCTCACCCAACCACTCACTCAACCACTCACCCAACCACTCACTCAACCACTAACCCAACCACTCACTCAACAGCTCACCCAACCACTCACTCAACAGCTCACCCAACCACTCACTCAACAGCTCACCCAACCACTCACTCAACCACTAACCCAACCACTCACTCAACAGCTCACCCAACCACTCACTCAACAGCTCACCCAACCACTCACTCAACAGCTCACCCAACCACTCACTCAACCACTCACCCAACCACTCACTCAACAGCTCACCCAACCACTCACTCAACAACTCACTCAACAACTCACTTAACCACTCACTTAACAGCTCACCCAACCACTCACTCAACAGCTCACCCAACCACTCACTCAACAGCTCACCCAACCACTCACTCAACAGCTCACCCAACCACTCACTCAACAACTCACTCAACAACTCACTTAACCACTCACTTAACCATTCACTTAACCATTCACTCTACCACTCACTCAGACACTCACTCAACAACTCACTCAACAACTCACCCAACCACTAACCCAACAACTCACTCAACCGCTCACTCAACCACTCACTCAGACACTCACTCAGACACTCACTCAACCACTCACTCAGACACTCACTCAGACACTCACCCAACCACTCACTCAGACACTCACTCAGACACTCACTCAGACACTCACTCAGACACTCACTCAACCATTCACTCAACTACTCACTCAACTACTCACTCTACCACTCACTCAACCACTCACTCAACCACTCACTCAGACACTCACTCAGAATCTCACTCAGACACTCACTCAGACACTCACTCAACCACTCACTCAGACACTCACTCAGACACTCACTCAGACACTCACTCAACCATTCACTCAACTACTCACTCAACCACTCACTCATCCACTCACTCAGCTTTGCTTGCTGTGTCATATATCACTACACTATCACACATCCCAACAGTTTTGTAGGACAACAACGCCACACAAATCTGCATGTCATCCTGGCTGTAATGACGTCTCCAAATACATGGGTGGGACTTCGACAACAAATTAGTCAAAGCAAATTTATAAACACATACAATATCATGTGATGTATATCAACCTCTCTCGGCTGATTGTGTATTCTATATGCCAATTTTATGGCTATGCGTCAAACGACAGATCAAAGAATTTGGCTCGCATGCTTTTGTCAAATTTCAAAGAGCGGTTGTAGGATTAGGCAATTTTGCATTGCCCATGGGCGACCAATGTGTTGTGTAAACTTAGGCTGCGTTATCTACAAGGCAAAAATGTGAAGATGAAAAGATAGATGAATTCAGGGAATTTGAAGTCAACAGCCTTACTGTATGTTGTATATGAAAGACAAATTGAAGGTTACATTTATTCATAGAGTTACCTTGTCAATCTATTTGTGGAATTTGATTTAATAACATCTTGGCATTATGGCAGATTGAGAGCCCCACCAACATTTTGCGAGCATCCTCCCTGAGATTGATTGTTACTGTTGAATGATAAATTGCGATTTTGAATTTTATTTGAATTGATTAAGGTGTGTCCATGACAATTTTTTAAATGAAAACAAAGAAGTTTGCGCCTTGTATTCTGTTGGTTGCTTAGAATAACTTTATAAATAGATGGCATTTCTTAACGAAACATGAAACTTGTACCTGTGAATTAATCATGACGGCCATGTCAGTGTCATTGTCCAAGTAGGGGAACACCTATTATCAAAATTGGTCATCTTAGACCATAATGAATTTTATTTCCACATGTTCAAGAGGCGTGTAATATTCATGTTGAAATTGATACACAAAGATCATGACTATTTATTATAGCTAATATCAACTGCCAGGCCAAAGAAAGTATACAGCCATGTTTGGAGGCGAAAAATGAAGCAAACAAGGCAATGTTATTCGATTGGGATGTATTTGATACGAGTATCATAGTTGTGTTTTGGTCCTGAAGTTTGCAGTGTTTCGGTGGACATGAGATGGGTTTATACATGTATATGACTATTTAACGTTGGAACTTGAAGAATGAAGAGATGACAATTGAGATTTCTGTATTAACTTGTGTTTTATAAATGGAAGAAATGCTGGAAGGAGTAATGGCTTTATTTGTCCGTTAGGTTATAATGAGGGATCCTGTTTGGTAAAAAGGTGATGTAAATCTGAATTAAAATGGAAACTGGCAATCATGCATGGACATTGAAATATATCAATACATGGCAGTCATTTATTTTAGGGAGGATGTTTCTGTGGCACATTCCAGTGAGACTGATTGGTTTTATTGTTATGATCATAAAATGTGTCAACTTGAAGTTGTTTTATGCCTTTTGTAGTCAGCAATATTACAGCTGCATCATGGTCTGTAAGTAATGGAGTCTTGGACAGGCAAACCAGTGGTTGATACCATGAGCAAGATCCACGCTGCTAGAAATCCCTGTAGGGCGATAGGCCTGAGGTACTGGGGACCTATTCTACCCTGGATTCTCCACAGAACCGAATGAATAGTGTGTTGATGATTGCTGACATAAAGGAAGAAGTGCAGATGTATCTGAGAAACCATCATCTTTTATGCATATGTTACTGATACAGGCTTGTAAGAAGGCCTGCCTTCGTGGTCTTGTGGTAGAGTGTCCACCCAGAGAGAGGAAGGTATGGGGTTTGATCCCGAGCCGCGTCATACAAAAAGATGTTAAAAGATGGTACTTGTTGTTACCCTGTCTAGAGCTCGGCATTAAGGGGCTAAAACCAGGACTGGTTGGCTTGGAGTCAGTATACTGTGTCTGAGTGAAGTATTCATGTAAAATACATGGTACTTGTTGTTACCCTGTCTGGCACTAGGCATTAATGGGCTAATACAAGGACTGGTCGGCTTGGAGTCAGTATACTGTGTCAGTGAAGTATTCATGTTAAACTGCGGCATGGTATCTCAGTGAGCTAGCACTATAAATCGGCATCAGTCCGGACTAGTAAAAGCATCCACACACACACAAATGTGCATCCAAGTCGCTATATAAGTGGAATAATCTTGGACGAGACATTAAATCCCATTTCACCTCACTTGTAAGAAGGGCAGGATGTTGCCACCATTAATAACATCAGTTCAACGTATCTCAGTTCGGGATGACTATGGACAATGTTTCTATTCCTCTTATTCCTTTGTAATTGTACAGTTTTGTATTATTACTCATTTTCAAATTGTTTACCAGACCACACATGGTAGATGAACAATAGGTTGGATGTTGTTACCGATAACAACCAAATGCATTAGTCCTGCTGGTACTACATGTAATTAATTAACCTTTGCTCAGCTGTGATTAGATGGATGCTCCTATTATGGTACTGATGTGATATTGCTGAGGCAGTATTATAACTGTGTGTGCTCCCTCTTCCCCTCTCTCCCTCTCACAGCCACTAACCAAAGCCCACTCACTCACTCACTCACCATCTTCCCGGGGCAAGAGAGTAACTGACTTTAAAAGTCCTGTTTCCACCCTTGCCGAACTAGGCTTGAATTCCTGGGCTCGATCGTAGCGCCACCAGTGGTTATTACGAGTTATGTCCCTTCTAAGCCACAACAGATTTCAACAGATGGACCAACAGATTCCACCTCTCGTATCACTTGCATTTGTTTCCAACAAAATGGCGGCGCTGAGTCAGGATGATCTGATCGATAATCAAGATCTATATTGTGATAAAATGGTCTTACATCGCGAAGTGCATCAAATCATGTGAGCACCTTGATTAAAAACAAGAAAGGATTTTGAAAATATCTGTTGGCAACGTGTTGGCGGTGCACACGCTTTGCAAAACTTGCAATCGACCGAAATCTGCACGAAAGTTTAAGAACCGGATTTTAAAAGGACTATGCATAGACTCATATTACAGCCAAAATGTGGGGTGGACGGGTAGCCTAGTGGGTACAGAACTCGAAAACAATTCAGTGTATTTAATCGAAACTTTGGAAATCTATCAGTCACATACTGAAGTTGTGCCTTTTGCTATTCAGGAATTTTAGAAATTTTGATTTTTTACGTTTCCATGGCAACAAGTTGGACTTAGGTTCTATAAGAGTGGTGTTCATTTCCGGAGCATAACTCAATAAACGTAAAATACTTTCTTACAAAACTTTGCTTGTCTCCCAGGCACATACTGAACTGGTGCCTTTTGCTATTTAGGAATTTTAGAATTTTTTATTTTTTATGTTTCCATGGCAACAAGTTGGATTTAAGTTTTAATATAGGGTGGGTTCACATATGGAGTATAACAAAAAGACTGTTAAATATTTCCTTGCCAAACATTGCATGTCTATATATAAAGCACATACTGAACTGGTGCCATTTGATATGAAGGAGTTTTAGTTTTAGAATTTCCATTGCAGCTATTTTGACATGGGCTAAGAGAAATGTTTGATCAGTTACCTGGTTTGGGACCATAACGTGTTAAAATGGGTGGGGGATATAGATGACTTCGTTGACTATACGCTTGTTTAGTTATTGTTTCTTGTAATTTGTCATTTGTTTGCATAAAAAAACCCCACAGAAACACACTTGTTTTACTTTCCATTTCATATGGATGCCACCATGGTGGATCTTTTGTGGGTAAACAATGTATGCTTCTTCAAGAACATTCAACTCTTGACTCATTACATACAGAATTGCACATTTACTTGTGGTTACTTTACAGACAGCTGCTGGGGGGATATGTCATCTTTCTGATGACTCTTGTTTTAAAATGATTTTAAATATTTTTAAAACTCTGTCACCCTTGTAATGAACTGACAGCAAATTAGAAGCCAGAATAATTCAAACCAACTTGTCTTTATGAGTCATACAGTTTCCAGACAACTTTACATCCATGTTTGATCTTCTGGAAGTATGACATCTGACATCATACTGGCTCAACAAAAGTGTTGACACATCACAGGGACGATGGATTTTATATTCTTCTTAATATACCCTTTTCATGTCCGAGATAAAAGCCAGCGATATGCATCTCTAAAATACAGTGGCAGTTTTGTGCGCATCTGTGTCAGCGAAACGTCCGCAGTCGCATCAACCTCGACGTTCTGACATGGATGTCGACGCTGGCTTAAAGTTGACATTATCCGATGGAAACATCAAACGCTTTTAATCGTTGGCGTTCACTGTTCACAGCGACACTGTGGCCTCGTGCGTCATTACATGACAAGTCATTCACAGAAAATGAGCTTGACATTTGACCCAAACACACAAATTGACAGATGTTGCGGTAACATGTTACATACAATATTCTGCGTGCTCTTTGCCATTTTTTTTGTCGAATGTGATACCTCTAGGATTATTTTCCTTAATTTGATTGATTTTCTGTATTCATAGTTTGTTTATGTTACCATTTTGGAACCAATTTTCTAATTGATTGATTTGATAATCTAAGTTTGATGACATTCTATACTTTATACATTCACACATGCTTGCAATCAAGCAAGTCACAGAGCCTCATACAACAATATTCATAATCTAAGTATCCTGGTATGACTAAGGGACATAACTCTGCATGACCAGATGCAACACTTTAGACCATTGGACAATCTGTGCTTAAGATTGTATGTCCAGATTATATTGAATAGGTCTTGATTATACTATGCTTGTCACAACAGCTGAGTAGTTACAGTGAGTCACCTGGAAGATCGTGTGTTGCTCATGCTGTCAACCACTGGTTTGTCAGGTGCGGTTTATTCATGGCTGACTGTGGGTGAAACTCATACAAACAAAACATGATTCCTTCATTGATAAGAAAGAAGAAACAATCATTTGGTGTGTTGTGTAATATTCCAGCAATATGATGGTGGCCTGTAAATAAGCAAATCTGGACCAGACAATCCTGTGATTTGTACTATGATTTTGTTTGTTTGTTGTTTAACACCATACTCAGCAATATTCCAGCTATATGATGGCGGTCTGTAAATAATCGAGTCTGGACCAGACAATCTAGTTATTGATGTCATGAACATCGATCCATGCAATTGGGATATGATGACATGCATCAACCAAGTGAGCGAGCCTGACCCCCCAATCCCGTTAGTTGCCTCTTACGATGAGCATAGTCACCTCTTACGGAAAAGATGGTCTGGTGCAATGAATAATATCCCACACTGTCAAGGTACAATGACACATCATCAAACCAGTCTCTGTGTCTGATCACCTAATTCATTAGACCGCCTCCGTGGTCTAGTGGTAGAGCGTCCGCCCGGAGAACGGAAGGTCCGGAGTTCTATCCCCGGCTGTGTCATACCAAAAGACGTTAAAAGATGGTACTTGTTGTTACCCTGTCTGGCGCTCAGCATTAAGGGGCTAAAACAAGGACTGGTCGGCTCGGCGTCAGTATACTGTGTCTGAGTGGGGTATTCATGTTAAACTGTGGCATGGTATCTCAGTGAGCTAGCACTATAAATTGGCATCAGTCTGGTCTAGTACAAGCAGCCACAAACACACACGTACATGCACGTCGCTATATAAGTGGAATAATCTTGGATGCGATGTTAAACCCCATGTCACCTCACCTAATTCATTAAGTCCCATTAAGACAAGCATAGGTTGCTGGGGAGCATGTCTCATTTGAAATACTCAAATAAGATCGTAACGAAAAGACATAAACAATGTAGGTTGAGAAATTGAAAAATGAATATATTTAGAGCTTATCAATACACTTATATATTCCTAGGCTGTAAGATTGATAAGAATTTAAATTGCCCTCAAGATAAGCACTAAACTTAACAAATATCAAAGTTACATTGACAATCTCAAATAGCCTTTGAGAGTTACACCAAAAAAAGTTTTAAATATTGCCACACGCCCATGTGTTTATATAATTAAATTGTTTAAACATTCTTGCAAAGGAGATTGCGAAAATCTAGGCCCAGTAAAAAGTACAACTTCCTGCGGTAGTCATATATCTAAGAATTTTGTCACCACAGTCATTGACTGCCTTTCCTGCGGCAGACATGTCGGCTTGTGTGGGCAGAGGAAGACTAAATATGACTGGTCTATTTAAGGCACGTAGAATTGCATATTACAATTTCTTTGAAGTGCGTTCATTAAACAAATTTGTTTCTTTTCTTTTGAAACGGATGTAGAGGTATAAAAATATTTGAAAGTTCATTTGCTTTTTGCAACAAAGTATACGACATATATGTAACAGCAAATGGTAGCGGAGAAAGGGGTAAATAGAGATTATTGCCTCCAGTGTTTCAATTTGGGCCAGTTCATTATATTTCTTGTTTGATATAGAGTCAAAGTCAATATTTTAAGTTGCTGGAGGCAAATTAGGGAGAATAAAAAATGTTATCGGGGTTGATTTGCTACTAATTTCATAATAAATATCCCTTGACGTACATGACAAACATATCCCTCAACTTTTGCACCGTCTTCAGTCAAGTCTTCTGTAAAACAAGAAATGTGCCGTGCCTAGCTTAATAGATTTGAAATTCATCAATAGCATAACATGTATGTTTATATAAATAAAATTAAATTGATCAAAATTCTGTTAATTTGGAGAAATTAAGTGAATAAAAAAAACAGACACACGAGTCCAAACTGTTTAGTTCCATACCGCAGCCCAAAACATTTCTATAAGTATGACAAAGTGTTTGAAAAAAAACATGTCAGGCAACGAAAAACATCAGTATTCAGTGTCACGACTGGGAGCTAGACAATCAGCTATACAAGAATGAAATAAATCTGCCAATGTCGTTGCCAATCCCATACATTTCTGGGTGATAATGTGCAGCAAGGTGTGGACCCGTAAATAAGACAGAACTTTTTACCATGAGCGAGTTAATCACACCAGTATACGGTAAAGTGACGATTCTGTTGCAGTATCATCGTCACCTTGTCATCACTTATTTACCAACTGACTTAACTTACACAGCCTGTTATTGTCAAACACTTTTTACGTTGCGTTGCTTTTTTAAGCCAACAGCCGAAATGTCTGCACAAATGATGAGTTACATTTCTGTCTCATGTTTTTTAAATATTGGCATTATGTTTTCAAAGACATTAATAGGATTCCAGTGTTGAAAGATCTGTAAGTAGATTTAGTGAACATTTTTATTGGATATGAAGGGATATATTCTTGTTGATCAAATAGCAGGCGATATTATACAATGATTGATGATAATTTGATGTTAGTATTTTAAGTGCTGGAATTTGATGATAGTGTCACTCAGTACCAAAGCCTCGTATTTGTGTGATGTCAGTGTAAGTAATTAGTTACTCACAAAGGAATGAGTTCGGGATTAAGTCAGATCACTGCGTGCTGTTTTTCCCCATCAATCAGCTTCATACAGGGTGGAGAAGAATGGGTGTGTCAGGAAGGGAGAGGGTTGGGTGGGAGAGGTTAGGTGTATACTTGTGATTTATCGAGTGGTCATGTTCAGTGTGGGTCTGGAACAATATGGAGGCGCCTGGACCGGTACCATGGATGAAGAGGGGCCAAGGTTGATCATTGGTGTGCTTGAACATCATGACAGTTTGTAAAGGGACAATTGATAGATAGGGTAGTGAATAGTGTAGTGAATAGGATAATTATTTATTTTGATTTACATGGCCATCAAGTTATTAATTTAACATATATATACACATGTATAGGTCAGAGAGTCAGATATGGAAAAGTATGTGATGACAATGACATATGCAATGATGATGATGATGATGATGATAACATGTGATGACAATGACATATGTAATGATGATGATGTGTTGACAATGACATATGCAATGATGATGATGATGTTGATGATGATGATGAGAACATGTGATGACAATGACATATGCAATGATGATGATGATGATAACATGTGATGACATTGACATGTAATGATGATGATGATGATAATGATGATGATAACATGTGATGACAATGACATATGTAATGGTGATGATGACGTGTTGACAATGACATATGCAATGATGATGATGATGAGAACGTGATGACAATGACATGCAATGATGATGATGACGTGTAGACAATGACATATGCAATGATGATGATGATGATGATAATAACATGTGGTGACAATGACATATATGATGATGATGATGATGAGAACATGTGATGACAATGACATATGCAATGATGATGATGATGGCGTGTTGACAATGACATATGCAATGATGATGATGATGATGATGATGATAACATGTGGTGACAATGACATATGCAATGATGATGATGGTGATAATGATGATGAGAACGTGTTGACAATGACATAAGCAAAGATGCTGGTGATTGTATGTTATATCTGCATAAAGGAACTGCATGTACAACTGTAGGAGAACATCTGCTCGCACTGTCTTGATTGTACTATGCAGAACATGTGGTAAACTGGTGCAGCACAACCAAGACCATGTTTCACACCGGTAGGAGAACGGAACCCCCTTGGGTATTGTCACGAGACATACATTTTATGTAGCGACACATTCCTACAAACTTCTCAAAATCACATTACCCTATTCATGGTTAGGCGTCCTCTTTGTTCTAACAGCATGCATCCTGGATATGATACTGTCCATACAACTATGTCCCATATTGTCGACATCCAACAATCATATCACTGACAGTTTATTATGGAATGGCTATGGAACTTGCTGTAACATGGAAACCAGTTGTTACGTTTTACAATCTAAATAGAAACATAAGTCAAATTCAGCAGGGCCATGTTGTCTGTCAATGGGTTTGTGATGTGTTGTTGTATATGGTAAGGAAACTAGTATGTTATAACTTCACAGTACTGTTGTAGAAAATGCTGTCATATAAAGGCTTCATGGTGGTCCGTTGTTGTTAGGAAACGGGTTAATGGAGGACAGAATAGGAATGCCACGACCCCTGATGTGATCCCTCCGCGGGACTATATTTGTAATGAATAATGTAACATTTTGTCACACTTTATGTGGAGGTGGAAAAGGGTCAGGATTTCATTATTTACTCAGACACATATATTCTGACCATCAGGTGATCACAATACATAATTTTATTGGTTTGGACAGGATATTGTCAATTTGATACAGGGAAGTCTATCAAGCTTGAAGCATGTCTGATGTTGGTTTAAGGCTTGGCTTTGTGTGGTGGAGGGCAGGGATATATAGGCAATTCTTGTGCGAATTCTTCATAGTTGAAGCTGTGTGTCAGTATATTGTTGTCCAAGTGTCTTAAGTGTGTACTATTCAGCAAATATAATCCAAAGACAACATGTGCCAGTGGGATATTTTATGTCATAAGCATGGCAACATTTTTGTTTTTCATTCTGTATATCAAATTTAAATTTTTTCATTCTGTATATCAAATATAAAATGATCAATCATAAATAATAAGTCAGTAGTCGGTTTTTTAGGCCTGTGTGAATTGTAAAAATGTTGATGTGTTGGAAATGTTTTGTGTCAAATATTTAAATTACACTTCAAAATAATGAAAGATTTATAGGAAACATTTTGGATCAAATATTAAAATTACTCTTCATAATAAATAAAAAATGATTTTGGATTAATAATTTCTTATACGTGACGTCTGAAAATGAACATTAATTGATCAACACCTTTTATAAAGAATATAGTGCTATAAATGCGAACTTTTAATAAGTTCATGTCACATTATTCATCAAAAACACGATTGACTTACAACCTTCAAAACTGTGGAACCAAACTTATCCATGTGAAATAGGGTGGTTGAAAGCCTCACCTTGACTGCCACCTCATCACGCCTGACTGATTGTCCCGTCTCCCAGAAAACTGATGGATGTGTCATGGCTGACTGGCCCCAGTCAAGCGGTCCCCACTGTTTTTCATCAGTGGGTCCCCCCCTATTATCTGCTCTGTCTGGTTGGGAGTACTTGCCTCTATCCGACCAGCTAGAAAATGATTTATGTTTGCTGTTTATGACTGTCCTTCATATCATATGTTACCTCAAAAAAGTCCAATTTTAGATTAAAAATTCTGTATCAAAATGTTTGAATTCATCAATATCTGGTTTGGAAAACGTATATTGGGAGCAATTTTCCAATTTGTAAGATGTCCTAGTGGTAATTACATTTGGCAAGATTTCTTGAATCTGTTTTATCATGAAAAAAATGCATTCCTGATTTTGGAAAATATTATCCTTTGCTGAGTGGTTTAAGTGCAATTGGAATTAAAATAAATTTAAGGAAGATTTATTGATAAATCATTCTCAAGGGAGTAGTGTGTAGTTTCACCATAGTTACATAAATTGACTGGTTTTAGTGCTATTGGCATACAAAAAATGTAACCTGTAATAGGATTGGTAAAATCTGGTGTTTTTAGTGTAATTTGTTAGCCTAAGAGATATTTTATGACCATGATTCTAAACAGACTTAATAGAAAATATTCATTCTAGAAGCTTGGAGCAATTTCTCAATTTGGATATAGTGCTTGTTGAAGATATCTTCAGAATCCAAATTGCATCTGTCGAGTTGATCTATGCTATTTACAAGTGCACTTAAAGTTATTATTATGGTTAGGAATATGTTGCAATGAAAAGTGGATTTCATGGCGAGCTGACAGTGGTACCGGTCGATCTTCAGATTTGTTGATATGATTGATGGAATCATTATCGAATGACAGCTAAGTATGAAGAGATAATATTTGCTGATCTTATAAGTATATAATCTTAAAATTCCATGTCAAAAGTAAACTGAAGAGATGGAACTATTTTACACTGAGCATAATGACTCATCACAAATAGATCTTATGTTCAGCAGCGTTGTGATAATTACTGTTATATAATCAACAATATCATGCAAGCAATAACCCATATGTACCGGGTAATGTTGTTTTCCATACACTTTGGTTTTTCAGTTAAATGTTCAGTTTTCATCTTTATGGAATGTAGCATGCTGGCTCTCAGTGGAATTGATTGACACTTTTAATAAGTAAAGGTATGTTTCCGAAAATGTTACCATGGTTACCTGGTACCCAGAAGAATTATAATAATAATAGGCTGTTTATATTGCGCATATTTCCACACCACTCAGGGGCATTGCCCCTGTCACTGGATCATTGTGCACTCAAGAATCATTCTCAGCTCCTTGGGGAGTATACAACCCAAGCTGCCAAACACATCGCTGTCACATCCTACCAGGTACCCATTCACTGCTGGATGAACAGAGGCACATTTTGAACAAAGTCACTTGCCCAAGTTGACACCACATGTGTTATATGTGCTTCAGTGTGGGGCAGGATCGAAGCCCTAGAAACTCTCAGAAGCCAAGCTGCCGAAACGCAGTCACCCATCCAAGGACTCTTCCCAACCGACGTTACGTAACTTCTCCTGATTTGTGACCTTTGCACAGGATCACATGCCACCATCAATCTAACATTGATAACTGAAAGTTTTAAATCTGGGTTTTCACCAATATATTATTTTAGAGCACATATATGTCATTTAGATGTTCAGTGATACCTGTTAATCCATATGACTGTTCTTAGTTAAATTTTCATGATTAAAAAAAATGTTTTTAGATTAACTCGATCAGGGGAGTAATGTCTCTTAGGTTCCAAATGTTAGAATCCTGAGGAGTTTCCATACTAACAGGGTCCCGAGTGACAGGTTTTCACAATGATTGTCTTTGTCTTGTGTAAGTCTCCATGTTCCTAACTGTGGCTTAACAGATAGAGATTCATTGTGTGTATAAACTATGTATGCCCGTCGGGTATATTTCCTCATATTATGTAAATATATGGAATATCTATCCCTTCCAAGCCTAATTTGAATTCTTTATAACGTCACTGTAAACCATTTGTGTGTGCCAGTGTGTTTGCAGACAGGTAGTATTCCACACAATCACTTCTCTATGTTTAAGTTGCAAAAAGTCACTCAGTGATCTCTAGTAATAACCTTTCAATGGCTAAGATATTTTTTAGGTTTCAAAACACAAGTATGTCTTTTTTGGGAGAATCTAATCCGGGATTAAATGTAATGAAATATGAGCTCCCAAAGCCTCGGACCCTGTTCCTTGAAGGAGGTTTCAGACATTTTTGAATGTTTAGTCCTGTGTATAGATTAATATCTTCAAAATTTACACATGTAAATAAGGCAGAATTGTGTCATTAGACCAGGGAAAGCGGTATCCTATAATGTGCAGTCTTCCTGTGTGATGGCTGAAGCGTATGATGCTGTTGCTTCAAAAAGAAACATGAAATTAAAGATTTGATTTTATAATAATCAAGCTGTTCCTGTGTATAGGAAAAAATACAAACAAAAAGATGTTATGTTCAGTGAGATCTAGACTAAAATCTAGTCTCTGAAATGAACATATCGTACAGAAAAAAACAGTTGTTAAATTATCTTAATAAAAATTTAATAAAAAGGAGCCCAGAGACTCTCTTCATCCTGATACTGCAGTAATCTAGACTTGCCAAACATTATAGACTTGCATGGGCTGTATTGGATATATTTGTATCAGGGTCTGTAAGACAGACTAAGTGAGACTTTGTTAGTTCAGATCCTGTAAACCAGACGCCATTAATCCATACACCTCGGCACCAACTACGGCTGGGAAGTATGACAGGACCTTATGAAGGGACCTTATTCCAAATAATTATTTGGTAATCCAGAATTCTTTTATTTTAATCAGGATGACATTTTCTGAGAACACTAAAATCAGGATTATCATGGTTCTCTGTAGATAAACAAAACAAAAATTAAATATAAACATAAACCAGAATATAAATATTGCCTGGAATCCCATTCTGCGAACTAGTTCGAGGGTCAGTTCATCAATCTCAGTAAAATAAGAGTGAGTGAGTTCGTATGGTTTTACGCCGCATTTGGCAATATTCTAGCAATATCACGGCGGGGGACACCAGAAATGGACTTTGCACAATGTACCCATGTCGGGAATCAAACCCGGGTCTTCGGTGTGATGAGCGAACGCTTTAACCACTAGGCTACCCGACCGCCCCCAGTAAAATAAGATGTTAGTATAGTGAGGTATCATGCTGGAGTAGAAGACTTGATTTTGATGAGACCAGTTCATCAGGGTTAAACAATTTTCAAACAAATTTCAACATTAACAATTTCTAATTTGACCAAGAAGCTGCCAAACACAAACAGAACCAATGCTAAATGTGATAAGAAATTAAGAAAATAGGTTGATAGGATTTTGTTAAAGACTGACCCTTAAATTCACAGCAAAAGAAAACCCCTTAGAATAGGATGCATGGCCTTACTATCCATCTTTGTCTGGGTAATGATTGCCAGACAAGAAGTGATTGTTTGTATGGGAGTATGTATGTAAACAGTAGCCTCCCAGTTGTAGTAGATCTGAGCTATATATAGTGTCCACTTTACCATACACCACAAGCATGTAGCTGCCACTGCTGGATGCATGTCTCAACTCAGATGTTTAACTCCACACAGGCCAGGCATGGATGGAAATGCCATAAAATCATATTCGGAAGGGTGAGAATTTGCCAAACAATGACATTCCTGGCAGACATGCATCAATAAGACCTCAGCATGTCTGTCTCCAGGATGTCATGACAGCTTACTGACACCTCTCCAGCTACAGCCTAATGCCGATAGTACGTGTTTCTATCATATACAGGACCATCTGATTCAGCAACATGGGATTATTTCTTCTGGTTTTATACTTTCTGAAGAAGGATAAGTGCATTTACAGGCAGTCAGCATGATTTATAACTAAGTCATGGCAGCCTATGAATATTGAAATCTGGACGTGGCAAACCAGTGATGGATGGCATGAGCTTGATAACACATCAGCCAGGGTTTCTTGCGACCAACTGATCTAATGTTAGAGCAATGACTGGTATAAGACTATGCTAAAACAAGGGAGTTACAGCTGCCTGATCTGTAGACCAAAAGATATGAAAACTCTGGCCTAATATTGCTGATTGAGGCGACAAACGACATTCAGTCACTAACTGTAACCTTTTTGTTCCTTCCAGAAGAGAACTCATCACACCAGAGTTTAGAGATAGAAAACCCTGTTGCCTTTGATAAGAGTGAGTGAGTGAGTGAGTGAGTATAGTTTTACGCCGCTTTTAGCAATATTCCAGCAATATCACGGCGGGGGACACCAGAAATGGGCTTCACACATTGTAGCCTTTGATAAGAACAAGAAAGAAATATTAAAATACTTTTTCTTGGTACACATTCACAATACATCTATTTGAACTAGTCATTAAATTAAGATGAGCTTTTCCCCCTCGAGTCTTGAACTACTTAACATTTGCAGTGTTGTAAAAACATGTCATGTTTTTCTCAAACAATATATGAAGAGCTTTTTTAGGTATGTTTTGAATGTTTGCTTGAAATGTGCTTCAGAAAAAAAGAAATGGCAAAAATTCTGGAATACATTTAAAGCAGAATTTAACTTCGGTATATACACAGATGTGTATCTCAAACAACATTATGTCTTGTTATCTTTGGCAGAACACAATAGTTGAATTTAACAAATATTTCCAAAATAAACTCAAAACACAAGTTCATTTCCTAATTAGAAAACATTACAATTCTTTTCAAGTGTTTATTCAACAGGAAACAAACCGAAAAATAAAATTTGATCAAAAGTTATTTTTGCCATTGCACAGATGCGTGTAATTTACGATCGTATTTTTACATTTGTTTTTTGCAACAAAGGAGGCACTTAGTTCCATATGATCGGCATGTACACATGGCCTCCACAGCACAAATGTAACGACTGTGTTATTTCTATAATTAGGCTTCCAAATCCAGCACACCTGCAATTCGGCGCAAAGTCTCCGTACACCAACACAACAATGTGCATATCATTAAGTTGTTTGTACAGCACCCATGTACATCAAAACAATATTTAGTCATTATGATCTAAATTTGTTTTCACTTAGGAAAATTAACCTTGTTGTTGAGCATGGCTCGTTTGACACATGTACACCAAGATGGCTGTGTTTAGTGTGCATGTGGGCCCCATGTGTAGTCATGTGTAGAACACAAGACAAATGTAGCAGCTTTAGTCTGTTGTTTTTTTAACTTTCTACAATTGCCAATTATTTTTGTATTTAAATTTTTTTAGATAATGAGCAATTGTTTTTAAATGGCAACTCTCTGGACAAATTGAAATTGTGGGATATCAAAATGACATGTTAATTTAATAACTGCCTATATAATATTAATGTACATGATATTTTTTTTAACTTGTCCTTTATTAAGCTTTGGAATAATATGAAGCAAATGGGACATACTGTATTTGACGTAATAAGTGCCCCGCTCTAATATTTGCCGACGGCGATGTTTGCTAATATATTGGCTAGTGAACAATCCCAATTAGCACCCTTCCGATTGATCAGTGTACACAAGACTTATTTATTTGTGTATAATACACACTCGTGTGTTATATACACCCTTAATGCACCCTTTATAAGCACCCTTTTCCGGGCAGTTATATTCAGGAAAAATATATCTGTCGTGTATAATACACACAGACTTTTCTTTTGTATCATTTCAGGCTGTCTGCTTAAACCACAAAATTTACAATCTTTCAACTCTTTCACCAAAATAATATTCTTATAAGAGCCCCCTATTTCTAATTTTGAGAGCACCCTGGGCACTTAATACTTCGAATATGGTATTCCATGTGCTTCTGTTTGTAAGATACAGTGAAAATACATTAACTTAAGTACTCGGAACCCTTAAAAAGTATTCATTTTCAATGGAGCATTGATGTATCATAGGTGAGTGCTGATATTATGTTGTAGACCTGAGAAAAAATAATAAATCTGGGATCATATTGTCTTAAAGTATTTATCTTGTTCAAGGAATTCAAATTAATAAGGTTTCACTTATAGAATATCTTTTCCTGTAATAAAATTTTAAAATAAATATGTTATTGTTTATGATGAGTATGGGATAATGATGCTATAGACTTCCTGTACAGGGAGACCATATCTATTTCCATGGAAGTCTAGATGTGCAATTAGTGACAGGTCAAACTGAGACACTGTGTCTGTGTGATTAGGTTTATTTTTATTCGTCTATTTTTGTTCAAAGACACTCAAAGTTGGTTTGACTGATTTTTGATCAAATGTTCTGGGATTATTATTTGCCAAAGTCTGAGATATCTTTTTAAAATGGGTATTAAAGAGGCTTTCCAATTATTCCCATATGGGAATTTAAACATACAGTTGTACAAACACAACATTGAGTTGTACAGATACAACTACTGTACAAAACCCATCATTGGAGCTAGTTGTGCTTGCATACAATCTGTTGCCGACACCAAGTTTACTTTGAAATAAAGACTTTATCGTTTTGTAAGGGGATCAGAATAGTAAACAATATATTTGTATTTACTTTCAAACCAAGGAAATAAAGAAGTTAGTTCTGACAGGAAACAAGTGCAGGAAGAGTGCGTGATAGGAGGTTGTCATTGATTTTTATAAATGCCGAAAAAGTGACACGTCAATTTACATGTCAGCTGTAAAAATTTCAAACAAACAATCTCACATCAAAGCCCTCAACATGAAGTGGATGACATGTAATTGATTTAATATCACACGAGTGTGTGAGAGAATGTATTAAAGTTGAGATCGTGTAACAGACTTCACAACGTTCTAGATAGACTTGAGGAAAGTAGTATTTTCAGGGTTTATAATGTAAGCTCCAAATCCTGTTTTTTTGTATGGATGAATTGAAAATTGAAGATCTTAAAGAGTGCCACTGCTGCTTGAGCCCGGTATATCTCTGTGAATTATAAGACATTTAAGATCTCCTTATTTTGTATATTTAGGCTTCCTGGAAATGAACTGTCTGCATGATGTCTCATATATCATTTAAGAGTTGCTATTAAACTGTTACTGTCTGACAGATTACATATATGCTTTTAAAGTTGTAAGTATTAGGTCTTGAAACAACACTCCCTAAAAAAATAATAAAAAACAAAGTAATTATAAAAATAACATTTTTCAAGCTAATATTATATTGATATTTGTATAATTTTGTATGGATCCTATTGTGTTTTTACCTGTTACTGTATGCATGGTGAGGGCTGGTCTATATGTGTGCTGGACAGGTATAGTGTTTTTTATTGTGACAGGCTTAAGAGTTTGTTTTTAAAATCTTAACCCCAAGTTCTTATCGGGGGAGAAAAATATATGAAAGTTTTTTTTGTGTTATGAGTTTGTGAACTTGACGGGAGCAGGTCTGTGTGAGTGTCTAATATGTTGGGGAAGTGTAAACACCAGTTCAGGACACACATGCGACAGACCAAACTTCACAGTCTCAAGAGTGGTGCTTGTTTACTTTGGAAACTGAAAAAATAATGGTTCATGGAAAAACATGTGTCAATAATGTGACAGAAATATTCCGCTTCTTCTTTCATATTATTTTTATACAATAAAATGTGTTGGAGAATAGGTCTTAATTTCTTTTATTACCAGTGCTATTAGTGTCCTTTGATTTGTGTGCTCATTGTTTAAGGCTGCACTCAGCAATATTCCAGCTATATGACGGCGGTCTGTAAATAATTGAGTTTAGACCAGACAATCCACTGATTGACACCATGAGCATCGATCCACGCAATTGGGATACAATGAAATACATGAACCAAGTCAGAGAGCCTGGCCACCTAATCCTGTTAGTCGCCTCTTACGACAAGCATTAGTGTTCTGTGAAGTGATGTTATGACCAACACTTTGAGTGTTCTATAAAGTGATGCTCAATATTATTAATGTTAGTGTTCTATGAGGTGATGTTATGATCAACACTTTGAGTGTTCTACAGCATGATGTTCACTAGTGTTCTATTGAGTGATGTTAAGACCCACACTATTAGCGTTCTATGAATTGATATTATGTCCAAATTAATTGTTTTATGTAGGGTTATGCTTTTTCAAATTGTTCTTTTGGGTAATTTAAACTTTGTGATAATGTCATTCCTCCAAGCTCCCTACTTCCTCTTGCTCAACATAGTTGTGTATAATAACCAAATGTTTTTGTTTGAAGTAAAAGGAAATGTGATGGTTGTCATGAGATGAGAGTCACCTTTGGAACAGCTTATCTTTCTACTTTGAGTAGAAGTGCTATTTTTTTATGTTTTTGAAATTATGCTATTTTCCATTTATCTTCAAAGAGGAACTTGATGTGGTTTTGGGTGGGGATTCTGGAACTCTGGAGCATTGTGAAGGTTGTGATTATTCAGAGGGAACACTGATGCCACCAAATGCAATGTTGATGCAATGTTACCAGAATGAAATGAAACCCTGTGAAACCAGATGGAAACCTGATTGAACCAGATGGAACCCTGATTGAACCAGATGGAACCAGATGGGGTTGTGATGGAACATACACAGAGACATTATGGAACTGGATTGAATAATCACAGAACAGTACCTATGGAACTCTGATATAGTCTTGCTGAGAAGTGTAGGCAATGTATATGTGTGCTATAGGGAATATGGGGGCTGTGGGGTTCGATTCCCCACATGGGTACATTGTGTGAAACTCCTTGCTGGAATATTGCCACACGAGGCATAAAACCATACTCACTCATTCACAATAGGGGTCAGATCAGGGACTAGGTATGTGTAGTTTGGTCCATGCAGGAGATCAGGTGACAGCAGATGTCAACTGACATGACAAATCACTTTGGAATATGGATCACAGTGAGATAAGTGAGTGAGTGAGTATAGTTTTATGCCGCTTTTTACAATATGCCAGCAATATCACGGCGGGGGACACCAGAAATGGGCTTCACACATTGTACCCATGTCGGGAATCAAACCCGGGTCTTTGGCGTGACGAGCGAACGCTTAAACCACTAGGCTACCCGACCACCCCAATGAGATAAGAATATATCAAGTGTTGCTATACTGTAACTCATAGATTAATCTCAAAGGGTACAAGAAAAAATTGTTCTATAAGTCATCCTTCACGGGCAAAAATGAATTTTGATTCTGTTTTTGAGACCAAGAAAAAGGTGTCAGTTGATTTGAGATTATTATTAAAAAAGCAAATAATTATATTATTTTATCTAAAGAAGAAAAAAATGGACGATATTGTTTTCAATGAAACACAGCATTTTTTTCAAGTTCAAGTTTGTCTCATCCATAAGTTATATTGGACCGGCTTGGTGAAATATTTCAAAAGTCATTGCCTGTGAAGCAATTTTTTTTGTGTCTTACGCCTAAGCGTGTTTACTTCACTTCAGAAGTGAAGAGTTTGACTTCAACACACACTTGAGTCAATACAAGACTGGGTCCATGTACAATAATCCATAAACTTTCAAAATACTTTAGAATCACTCATTTGATTATACAGAGGATTTAAATACAGACCATTACATGGCTTGACTGTTTGCTGAGTAAGACGATAGCATGGATAAAATACTGGGCCAGGAAATGTAAAGTCACTTTGCTGTTTTGTATAATTGCAACATAAGCTTAGATTATCGGGACATGGTAAATCAGGTCGACACCTCTTCACTTTAATCACCACCATGATGCTAGCAAAGTTTGCATGCTGGAGTAGCCGGTGAAAAAGCTTACTTCGCATTCCAATCACTTTTAATGGTGGGCAGCAACCAACGAGAGACCGCACATGGCTTGCGTGGTGCCGATTATTGCAGTTTTATCTCACGTCTGATTCCATGTTAGTCTGCAACTTGGGAGTTTAACGCCACTTCGTCCTGTTAACATGTTCTATTCCAAGAAGTTTAAAGTTCAGGCTAAGTGCTCATGAATGTCGTGGTGCTTTTGTTCCATGGTGGAGTGGCGGAGGGATCAGGGTTGACAGCCTTCATGTATGTCAGATGCAGATTACGTGCTTAATAAATGCCATGAAATATCCAGAAATTGAAACAAGACCAGGAAGCCATTCCACAAAGCGATCTTTAATAGCGCTATGGGGATCGTAAGTCTATGTAAAAGTTAGGGACCCACAGTCCTCTTAGCGCTTAGATTGCTTTGTGGACTGGGGACCTGTCGTGGGACATGTGGAGCTGTAGTGTTCCAATGCTGTTTTGTGTCTCTAGATTAGCTTAACATTTTGCTGACTCCTCAACTCAGTTCGTATAGATCTGTTTGCAGTGTCATCGGACAGCGTTTATGATGGTAGTGATATGAGGTAGTGACGCAGTTATGTTTGTTCAACACTGTCTCAGTGACTTAATCCTTGTAAGTATAGCCTGATGAGACCAATGCATACACAAGTGTTTGATTATCGGGCATACTTGTGTGGGGCCACAGTGTGGACTGGGCACTGTTTCTCCTGTTTATCTGTTTGCCTACTCCTATGTTCAGTAATGATACATGATATGAGAGGCATTTTCATGAGAAACATGACAGTTTCTTATAATCAGACAAAACCAATTCACTCACCCATTTTCCCTATCAACTACTTAAAGGTGAGGTCCTATTTAAGAATTTGAAGTATGTTTCTGGGTCTAGACTGTTTAATTAGTCAACTCAGTGTGAGATTCAGACAATGTCTCTGTTTTAAAGGGTAAGCATTCATCCCCAAATTGAGCTGCGATATAAAATGAGTGTGCAGATAGGTAGAGTCCAACCTCAATTATCCGATTCTAATAGAGGCATAAAACCTCACTCACTCACCATGGTGTATTTATGTGAGTTTGCAATGTTATCGTTGACACAAAGACTTCTTGGAGACTATGATAGTTAACCATGGTGGAAAAAATGTTTTGAAAGCCAGTGAACATGCTTTGTCTGGATGAGTGAGGTCAATCTGGCATGCCCTGTTTAATAATGGACAGGAGTAAGTCTTAAAAGTAGGATTTTGGTAAACGTTAGAACTTCCCAAATATTTATGTTATTTTCAATGTGTAATGTTCATGAAAGTAACCTTAAGATTGTATGGATGTCACGCTGCTACTGGAAGGATGGTCTACATTGGACACCATTAATTCATTTATCCATACAGGTAGTTCCCACATGGGTGTTGTGGAAGCGATCAGTGTTGTAAGATATACCACACTTTTATGTTGCCTTGTTTACTCTGTGGAAACATATTATAAGCCAGACAATTACATTTGGTAATTTTGTAATAAAACACAGGCATCAAGACGGAGAAAAGGACACTGTTTACTTGTTAAGATGAAACTCTTGTCATGATGCAATGCTAAGAGTTCCAGGGTTGGACGAAGACAAACATGATGGCAATCTGGGTGTTGTTTCAGCATCAAGGTATGGATTGTAGGGGGCTTTATGTAACTACATGATCACCTGTACTGTTTAAACAGTATTAGCAGCTTGTTTTAGGGGGAACAAATGGAATCTGTCTGTTAACAAAGTATAGAGCTTGTTAATCCTGAGCTTCTATGCTGGACTGTGTTCAGTTAAACCTGATATCTTGGGGGACTCGATATGAGGTTTAGGGGGTGGGGGTCAGGTTGAGACCCTGTGGGGTAGGGGAAAGGTGGTGAGAGGGGTTGGGGCCATGGATTCGGAGGGTAGTCACTCATCCCCGACCCTGAAAATTCTGAAAAACCACTTGCAAACAGGTGAGCAGAGAGCATGCGTCGTGGTAGCCTTGCTCCAAGTCTCTACTAAAGGATAAGTTCATGGATGTATAGTAATTCTATCCTAAAAAATGGCATGTCAAGATAAGCCGCTAATATAGGGACAACTTGTTCTTATTATTTATGTCATGTAGGAAATATGATTTAAACTAATAATCATTTCCTAGGTGACTTGTGCATTGCTAGTGTGGTAGGAAAAGAATGGGATGGGGAGGGGCAAGGTTGGGAGGAGAGTGTAGAAGAGATTGCATGGGACTTTTAATTGGGTTGCAGATAGACTTGCACAAGTCCATAAGGCAGTAATTATTAATTTAAATCATGATTTCTAGATTATATAAATAACAAGAACAAAAGTTCTTGTCCAGCCGAACTTTAACTCCATAATTACAGCCTAGTTCAGCAAGGGTGGAAGCTGGACGTTTACATGGTGAGTTAACACCCTTGCCTCGGGAAGATGCACCTAGCTGTCCCCACCCCACCTTCTGAAACCAATACCAAGTCAGCTCTCTGTGCCCCCACAGTTAAGTATTACCTCATAACAAGAACACCCCATCACTTCCCCATCGAACCTGGTCCACTCTACCCTTTACATTGTCAATATTTGTAAAATGGTTGGAAAGAAATCAAGATTTATGGTGTATTTTTATCTGACAATGAAAGCGGCCATAACACAGTTGCCCTGTGACGTTTATGCTGCATGAAATACATGGTCATAGATCGTAATTGACTGCAAACGTTTGACATTTCCCATGACAATGCTACCCACAAGAATTCCAGTGAGATACAGAGTTAATTGCATACTTGTAAAGACTGGGGCACAACCCAGCACAAGTATTAAAACGATGAAATACTGTTTCAACTTACAAACAGAATTAGGAATGACAAAACCATTGCCTGTAAAGCTTTCATTTTTATTGCACAATTAGCCCAACGCGGTTCAAAATAGTTTTATTGCTCAAAACACAAGATTATTCTTCAAAGGTTTTATGAATAAAACTGCATGTTTTTCTTGACATTTCAAGATAACACCTGAGAAATGATATTTCATTTGTCAGTGCTCTTTATGTAATACATAAACATGGTTTAGTTGTTTTGTTCTGCTCATGATTATTATTTTGTAGGGAGGGAAATAAGTCACCTACTTAGTGTGTCAACAGTTTAATAGCCCACAAATCAAACCATTAGACTACGTGGGAAGACTCCTACAAACAAGGTGTAGCATATCCGTGATAAGTAGACAATTTAAGTCTTCATTTTATTGCCCAAGTATTGAGGGGGAGGATTGGATGAAAGCTAATTGCGTTTACATATCGTCTTCCAATTAGATCGGTTGACAAGTCTCATTACATTGCATAACTTGCAGCTCCATCTGTTGTAATTAGCTGGGAGGGCGTCTGCATTACCCACTCTGCCCCTTTAACAGGTTGAGCTGGTTGTTGCACAAGCTGACATAGTTTGTACAAGTGCTGGGAGAACCACGACTCCAGGTAAACAGTTGGGGAGCAGCAAGGAGAGATATTCCTACACTTAGGTGGTGACATTTGGCTCACTGTCTGCCTCATCTATACTGGAGTCTCTCACTGTCTGTCTCATCTATACTGGAGTCTCTCACTGTCTGCCTCATCTATACTGGAGTCTCTCACTGTCTGTCTCATCTATACTGGAGTCTCTCACTGTCTGTCTCATCTATACTGGAGTCTCTCACTGTCTGCCTCATCTATACTGGAGTCTCTCACTGTCTGCCTCATCTATACTGGAGTCTCTCACTGTCTGTCTCATCTATACTGGAGTCTCTCACTGTCTGCCTCATCTATACTGGAGTCTCTCGCTGTCTGCCTCATCTATACTGGAGTCTCTCGCTGTCTGCCTCATCTATACTGGAGTCTCTCGCTGTCTGCCTCATCTGTACTGGAGTCTCTCGCTGTCTGTCTCATCTATACTGGAGTCTCTCACTGTCTGCCTCATCTGTACTGGAGTCTCTCGCTGTCTGCCTCATCTATACTGGAGTCTCTCGCTGTCTGCCTCATCTATACTGGAGTCTCTCACTGTCTGCCTCATCTATACTGGAGTCTCTCACTGTCTGCCTCATCTGTACTGGAGTCTCTCGCTGTCTGCCTCATCTATACTGGAGTCTCTCACTGTCTGCCTCATCTGTACTGGAGTCTCTCGCTGTCTGTCTCATCTATACTGGAGTCTCTCACTGTCTGCCTCATCTGTACTGGAGTCTCTCACTGTCTGTCTCATCTATACTGGAGTCTCTCACTGTCTGCCTCATCTATACTGGAGTCTCTCACTGTCTGCCTCATCTATACTGGAGTCTCTCACTGTCTGTCTCATCTATACTGGAGTCTCTCACTGTCTGCCTCATCTATACTGGAGTCTCTCACTGTCTGCCTCATCTATACTGGAGTCTCTCACTGTCTGCCTCATCTATACTGGAGTCTCTCACTGTCTGTCCCATCTATACTGGAGTCTCTCACTGTCTGCCCCATCTATACTGGAGTCTCTCACCATCTTTTCTTGATTGGAGTCTGAAGCCAACAAACAATTTCACCTGCCTCACTGTCACATTTCACCTGTCCTTGTGTTGCATATAAACAGAGCGGCTTTAATTCCCTTGGTGATTTCGGTCCTCCTCCCCAAAACAGCAGACCCCTTCAAAGTAGATCACACAGAAGATGCACCTCCCAGAAAACAGTATCACATTGCTACAGAAATGTGTACTATTCCTGCATCATGTTTTGTCAGCAATAGTAATCATGCATATTGATATTTACACACCAAGGATCCATCACTGCGCATGCTCTGCCATGGTAGTTAGCCGAATGCATAGTGTGGTGGTGAAACAGTAACCACAAGAAGGCTATGTATAGGAAGCAGTGTGACACCCTACATCAAGCGTATAGGCCCTCCAACTGATTGTTATCTGAATCCCACAATCACAGTATCAACAGAGATCAGTGCTAACCTATTATGGAATAGGTGCAGAACCTGAGACCACTAATTGCATACCAAGGATCCAATAAAGTGGCTCAAGGGTCTTGTGTAAGTCCAAGGTGATTAATGATGTTATTTATTGATTTGAATGGTCTCAACCAATAGAAATCGTAGAAACAACTTGTCAACTTGTTGCTGATTGCTGTTAATTTGTTGCTGAAGAGAAGGTGTATACTAAATTATGTTCCATCATGTTAAATTGAGAGGTAAGGAGCTTATTAGTTTGTTATAACTACCTTTGTCTAATCTAATTATTCTATTCTGCTTCTTTCTGCCAAAGATCATAATTTTGATGAATCAGGGTTTGAACCCCCAGTGAGATCCTGGCACAGCAAAGGAACACAACTATGAACAGAGACTAAGGATGATGTAAGAACTTGGCCGTCCATCACCCTCTTCAATATTAGCAATGATTTTCATAGCGCACAGGTCCTGTGAAGATGCTTGGTCTCAAGCAACCCACGTTTGCTGTAAGAGGCAACTAACAGGGTCGGGTGTTCAGGCTCGCTAACTTGGTCGGTGCATGTCATTGTATGCCAATTGCGTAGTACAATGGGCATGTTGTCAATCACTGGATTGTCTGGTCCAGAGTCAATTATTTACAGACCCCCGTCATATGGCTAGAATATTGCTGAGTGTAGCTTTACACAACATATAAACAAACAAATCATAGAACACAGCCATTTACAGCCTCATTGAAGAATGTTGTCTGAAGTGTAAGGAACCCTTGTAATAATGGTGTAATGATTGCTTATTATTACCCTGGAAATGGAGTGAACCGACGTTGACTGGATACATCACTATGTTATTTAGTTACAGTATTAAGATGTCAGAATGGGGTTAAGGAAAGATTTATGTCATCCACGTGAACTCCAGGAGTTATCTGTGCATCTGCAGCCCAAGCTGGGTGATATGAGGTGATACTGTTGGAAGGATGTGTTAAATGTCACAGAGACTGCTGGACATCCAGCTACTGTGAAATGCCATCCTTGGCTGTTAGTGTTACACTCAAGTTACAATGTTGCACATAGTCTCAGTTACACAATGGTACTGTGAATGTCAGTGCACAGCTTAGTGTCATATTTCTATGGAATCGTGGGAACTTCAATTGAAATTGAAAATACACTATTATAATGTTAACCTTGTAAACCCTCTTAGTCATTCAAAGAAGTCCTACTGCAATACTCAATTGTAGAACACTTTCAGCAGATTCTACAGGAAAACATGACAGTAGTGATGGTATCCCCGATGACAGGATTTCCCTACCAGTTCAGTGTTATCACTCTTGCAAACCAATGAGAACTTTGTAAGATTGAAAATTACATTAAGGTCCTAATGCAGCCCAGTGAAAACTTTGATGCACTCAGTGAAAAGACAGGTAGGACGTGGATGCAACCCAGTGAAAACATGTTTGGGACATTGATGCAACATAGTGAAAGTATAGATGTACAGTGAACACTTTGTTTATTACCAGATAGTGTAACAACAGGATTTACCTGTGTAATTTAATACAGACTAAATATTCTATTGATCATGATGAGAAGATATTAAGATGTAAGTGGGTTGGTGTTCCGGCTTATGTAACGAACATACCAATTTGATAGATTTCTAGGATCAAGTAAGTACATCAGCTTTACTATGAGATCGGGTTTATGTTCGTATATGGTAAGCTATGGATGTCCCAAAGGAAAAACATAGGACATGTATGCAACTCAATAAAAATTCAATGAAAACATGTAAGCATCTTTCAAAATTCATTGGAAAAGGAAATAAAATGTACAGTTTTAATATCAAAATTCTGAATGTCTGCAACATTGCCCGTAACGCGCTGATGAAAACCATGAAATTATTGTCGCACCCAGTGACAACATCGCACCAGCCTTGTGAACACAACCCTAGAACAAGGTCGTGAAAACTTGAATACCCGGCCCTTATGTGATAACACTGTAGTTTTCCTACCCCCGATGTGATAACCTGTATATCTCCCTCATGTTCAACATTGTCTGTCTTCCTGTGATGGATCACGTTTCATGATATAGTTGTGGGTGCTTCGTCATGAGCATCCTTGTGCTGACAACATGGCTGCAGACGGTGACATCACTGGCACAGTTCACTGACAATGCTGCGGTAAACGTCTCAAAGGCATACCCTTGTGTTTTAAGTCAACACTGCATTGCTGTGATGTCGACCAGGCACACCTACCTGGTGCTCCCCTTGCAGGCTCACAGTTTCGCAACCAACAATGAACCAGCATTTGTCCGATCAAAACACTCCTGTACACCCTTCTCGCTGGAGATTTGGGTTAAGTGTGAGCGAAGAACTCTTAACAAATTCACAAAGGGAGGACAATGCATGCTTAAATATTTCTGACGATATGTTTCTTAATTCTTGATATAAAATCAATCAGAGTCTGAGTTTAATTTTGTTGACAGCAGGTGTCATGACTGTCCTTGCAGGATTCACAATAGATTTGATGAATTGCAAACATTTATTATTAAACCCTTGGTACCATGGACTGATTCGCAAGATTTGATGACCACATGATTTTTTGGTATATGAACATCTGGTGTCACATGGAATGTTTGCTGACACCAGAATGGTTGCTATGACACCTGGTGTCATGCAGTTATTCACATGTTTGCTCTTTGTTTTGCGATGGCTGTTCTTGGAACTCCAGGTACAATGTTCAGAGCTTCAAATAGGGTATCGCACTAATTAAGAGGAACTTTTTCTTTCTTTTTTCTTGTATTATTAGTATACATAATTTCTCATTGCTGTATAGCTGAAAAATTGTCTATGTGTCATAAAATCTTAACTCGCTCGCTTTCTTTTTAAGATAATAATGACTCTAAGTTACACTCTACTGTTTATTCTGCACATCTTATTCAGTGGTCGTGTTATGTTGATTTGTCAATTCAATGAAAGTTTGTAAAAAATACATGAAATTTGCTTTACTCAACGCTTCACCCAAGATCTTATGTCCTTCTCAATGATTGTAAAGGACACACAATGAGGTATTATTGCTATCAAAGTGTACCTGTCTGTCTCAATGTGTATGGTATTGTTCTCAAGTTACGTTGTATAATCTGACCGCGCTGTGATTGTTCAGTGTCCCATCACTAAGCTGGGTCCATCACATCATATGCGCTGGGACAAATGTAGCTTTGAGACGATCCCTCCAGCTCCAATGATGGAGATATATGCTAGTATTCTTACAGCATATGCTGATCTTCTAGAAATTCTGTGAATGAGGCTTGTAAGCTTGGAGGTGAAAATTCTGACATACCTGTCAGTGTGTCTTGACTGCCTGTCCTCATATGTCAGTTCGAGTAAAATGAGAAACTAGTAGTATGGAAAAAAGTGTGTTCAGGACAGATCTTGAATTTCAAATCTTGAATTATGTTAATAGTTGGCAGTTTTTCAGGTATGACCGCATTTTTAAACAGTTTTTTAATATGTTTGTTTCATTGTTTGTTCGCACCCAGCAATATTCCAGCTATATGACAGTGGTCTTTAAATAATCGAGTCTGGACCAGACAATCCAGTGATTGACGTCATGAGCATCGATCCATGCAGTTGGGATACAATGACATACATCAACCAAGTCAGAGAGCCTGACCACCCAATCCGGTTAGTCACCTTTTACGGCAAGCATGGGTTGCTGATGACCTATTATACCCGGGTCTTCACGGGTCCTATTCATCCTGACTTTGTAGTAACAAAACTGTGCCAGGTGATGTCTTCAGTTTCTGAAAGTGAAGAGAGTCTCTGGGCTCCTTTCTGTTATGTAATAAAAGGTTAAACAAAAAAATTCTTAAGATATTTTCATTCAGAGACATGGAAATATTTGTCTAGCCTGCTAAATAGGATGTAATCATATGGTGTTCTGTATTGACGACCACAGTACAGTCTGCATGGCGTCACTTTGAAACCACATCTAACAAATCCATGGATATGTTTCGACAAGCTGTACTAATTTATCATGTTTTAACAAGGTAAATCTCTTTTAGGCAAAATCCTTTTTAACCTGCGCTAATACACCTGAAGTTACACGATTCTGGTATGTAATGTATGACAATGATGTCAAACTTGTCAATAATGTTGCAAAACTACCACCTAGGACCCCTTGCGGCCAATTGATGATTCTTGTCTACCCTCACAAGAACAAAGCTTTGATGAAATATCTACCCATCACTATCAAAGGGCACGATATGTCACTCTGGTTTTTGCCACGTGCAAGGTTTGCCCTAAGGCCTACAAATATATGTGTTAAAGCGTGTTCTAGCAGTGCTGGTTTCAATAGGATGTGCACATTCATCTCTGGCGAGCATGATATAAGAACCACATGATCATGTTTGCTTAGGCTAATATTGTAGGTTCAGCCACAATTGAGAGTTTACATTTCTAATTTTTTAATGACAAAATAACACTTTTTTTCCAGTGAGCCGTGCAGTTAATTGTAGCACTGTATGCTACCTGTTCAGTAAGGAATGTTTACTTAAAGAATTTCATCACTACGAAAATACTTCAAATTTTGTGGAGTTTTTTTAGCGGTATTTTCGGTATTTTCTTAAGATGTACTTGTAATCTGTTCCTGAAAGGTATGTGTCGATTATGATGATCAAGCACATCTGATTGTGATTTATGTTTGTGTTGGGTTCTTTGGAAAGAGAATGTGGATTTGGGAATAGAAAGTTATGTGTATTGCAACAAACAACTGCTTTATATGACAAGCTTAATATGCTAGTCCTTTGGGTGGAGCTTATCATACACTTTGACCTGTATGTTGAGATCCCAAATGAAGCTTGAAGTAAAATATTTCAGATATTTCCAAACATGGTAATTCATATTTATTTTGAGGATTTCTTTCCTTGAATCCATCAGCAAATGTACCGTATTCGACGTAATAAGCGCCCCGCTCTAATAAGCGCCCACAGCGATATATGCTAATATATTGGCTAGTGAACAATCCCAATTAGCACCCCTTCCGATTGATCAATGTACACAAGACTTATTTATTCGTGTATAATACGCACTCGTGTGTTAAATGCACCCTTAATCATGGGCAATTAAATTCTGGAAAAATATATCTGTCGTATATAAACAGTCCAGACCATCAGCATAAACCACGAAATTTACCTTTCAACTCTGTATTTTCCACCAAAATCATATTCTAATAAGAGCCCCCTATTTCTAATTTTGAGAGCGCCCTGGGCTCTTATTACGTCGAATACGGTAAATGAATTCAGCTCAAAGAAAGGACACATAAAAGTGAGCGTGACATTTCGCCATGAAAGGGACGAGATTAAGATATTAATGATGCAATCATCTCAGCTGGGTTTTTTAGCTTCTTGAAAGAAGGAATTATGATTAAAAGCAAATTTTCATTTCTTTTGTTGTGAAAATTCAGATAGAAAATGTCATTTTAACAGCTGTATAAACACTTTGGGGTGTTTTTTACTTCATATGCAATGGTAATGATGTGATGGGAATCAGTCTACCACTGTGGCATTCAGGCGATGATCAAACATGATACAAACCCGTGAGATGTAAATGGGATGTAAGTTAATTCAGGTATAATTTATTACCTTTAAATGGGAAACAAATTGTCATGGCCTTGGTAAGCCTGTCTTAAATGACGGGAGATTTTGCTTAGCGCAAGACAGGGTGGTATTTGGGGATTATGGTCTTACCGTGTTTAAACAGTTGCTCTGTATATCTGAATTTAATAGATGTTAAACGGGGAGGGCTTTTGTGATGAGGATACCCAAGGTTTAACATCACCTGAACATCAGTAACATCCTCAGATGCTGCTGGAATGTAGCATGGACAAACAACTTTTCATGAGGCGGACCAATTTCAATTGGGTTTTTTTGCATGCAAGCTGCCCCCCAATTTTCATAATGATACAAACAATACATAAATGCTTTGTTTTATTGAACCTACCATTGTGTAACACCTTGTCTGATAATACTGTCAAATATATTTCAAGAGGTTTCCTTGGTATTAAAAATCAAATCAATTACTTTTTAAGTTTTTAAGTTTTGTTTTATGTCTATTAGCATATTGGGAGAATCAGTAGTAAAACAAGAAACTACATGTCTCATCTGTGTCAAATTTTGAAGAATTAAGTTTGATAAGTTTGGAAAGAAAAATACTAGAAAAAGAAGTTTTGATCCACACAAATAACAAGTCAACAATGTTATTAGGAGTATGCCTGGCAATGTTAGAGCATATGTTCTTTATTGTGTGGGTATTATGTAAGGATCGAGAAAAAGAAAAAAAACCTGTAAATTGTAGAGGGAGGAGGGGGGTTGAGGGGGTTTGAGGGGGTTTGCCAGTGCTTGTGGGAGGGAAGGAGTAGGGGTGTGTGATTTAATACGGTCTCAGCAATATTACAGGTACATCAGTAGCATAACAGGAACATCCACTAATCATTTCCATCATTGTACTGAGCAAAGGATAATTAATTAGTACCAGCAGCACTAATGCATTTGGTTGTTATCGGTAACAACATCCAACCTATTGTTCATCTACCATGTGTGGTCTGGTAAACAATTTGAAAATGAATAATAATACAAAACTGTACCATTACAAAGCAATAAGAGGAATAGAAACATTGTCCGTTGTCATCCCGAACTGAGATACTTTGAACTGATGTTATTAATGGTGGCAACATCCTGTCCTTCTTACAAGCCTGTGTCAGTAGCATATGCATAAAAGAAGAGAGAGAGAAATAATCTGTTTTCCTTGGGCCTCACCATTGTTTTCCAAGGTGTTCAGACTCATGAGCAGCGTCAGTCCAGAAAGAACCTAGCTATGTCAAATGTAAATCACTGTTCACAAACTCTGCCATTAGATCAAAAACATCCACAGAATTACAGATGACTTTATCACCATGATGTAAGAGGGGCTGTGATTGGTTAGACAGGAGGTCCCCACAACAAGCCATTGGCTAATTGACCTTAGCACATATGTCACATCCAAGTTTTAAGAAATCTGTGATAAGAACAAATTTGTCTTTAAACACGTCCCTGCAGTTCTTTTGAATTGACAAATGACATCCTTTAAGCCCGATTAGGTTTTTGCCAAGTTACATAGTCACTGTAATGGCCGCATGGTAAAAGGAAAATGCCTGGTTGATTTATGCTTAAAGGTGAATGTGTAGTTATCTAGACAGTGAGTACAGGTGAGTTGTGTTTGCTTGTATCACCTTCACGGGCAGGTGTAGCTGTAATTAATCTCAGACTTTATCTACCAGTGGGGGCATTGAATGTTAATGTGTTATTTGTGAAAACAAGCGCTTCTATATAAATCTGAATATTGTGATTGTGATTTCCTGTTGATTTGAAAATTGGGATGGTGATTGGAAATAATACATTTTGACTTGCATAGAAGTGAATTACGTTGTCAGTATGCAGTTATCAGTAATTGTAGCTACAAAATGAGGTTGAGGTTAATGCTTTGTAATGCTCACTAGGATGAATGTTCCAAGTCACTTCTGTTTGGTAGTGACAATGGCAGTGTTATCATACGTACTCATGGTTGCGAAGAAAGTGTCGAGTAGTGAAGCTGAAAAGGACAACATGAATATTTTATTATTCACTCACCAAGTGTTTGAAACCCAAAAGGTTTGAAATGTCCTTAAGATTTTCACCATGTCAACTTAAGTAAGGGCTAAGACATGGTGAGTGAGTGAACAAGTGAATGAGTGAGTCTGAGAGATGGAGAGAAGAGTGTTCAGCTTCCTTTATATATTGTAGGCTATCTTGGAATCGGATATGAAATATGTACTTCACAAATTGTACCAACGGTGGTTGTTTAATTTCGTGACTTGAACCACGAGGCTTAGTACCTGTCCCATTGTCTCTCTTACAGACCCCAGGGCATATCATGTTCCATAACATTCACCCACTCCGTCTCACTGGCATATCCTTCTCAGCTCTAGCAGCCGATACTCATCCCCCTTACAGCTGAAATAAGGATTTTGTTTTGTTTGTTTGTTTGTTGTTTTAATGCCGCACTCAGCAATATTCCAGCTATATGACGGCGGTCTGTAAATAATCGAGTCTGGATCAGACAATACAGTGATTGACATCATGAGCATCCATGCACGCAATTTGGATACGATGACATGCATCAACCAAGTCAGCGAGTCTGACCCGATCCCGTTAGTCACCTCTTACGACAAGCATAGTTGCCTTTTATTGCAAGCATATGGGTTGCTGAAGACCTATTCTACCCTGGATCGAGACTTGAAGGTTCCTTGATATTCAAGGGTTCCCTTGTAGAATTTTTTATTGAACCTACATAAATTTATTGCATGACTGTATGTTAGTCTACTGTTCCCCTGCTTGGCATAAGATGGTGGCATGGCATGAGTCTTAATCTAGATAAATCTTCCACAGTTCCTTCATAGTGTCAAAGAGAAATTACAAACTTAATTCAATTTATTTCCTGGCACTGAAGTGTTCCTAAGTAATGTCAAATTATAGTGAGATAACATCTGTCGCCAGTCAGTCGCCAGGTCGTGGTGAAGGTGACTTGATATGATGGATGGCCAGTGTGTATCATGAGGAAGTGCACACTGGCACATCATGATTGCAAGACTGCATCAGATGGGAGGAGGAGGAGGATGAAGGGGCTGGAACTGCAAATGTCTGCACCAACTTACTCCCACGGTGTGATGGTATCTGGGAGATGAAAATATCCTATGTCATCACATTAGCTTCGGATACAGACGGACCATGTCCTGTGTTAAATAATATTGTTGTAATGTACTTAAAACTCAGGGTGTGTCAGAGGAAGTTGAACTGGAGTGTTTCTGATTATTAACGTTTTTACAAAATTTAAAAAAATGAATTTTAAACAAGAAATAAAACACTTTCATTGCCAGAGACATGAAATGGTTGCAAGAGTTTGCCAGGGATTGTGTGATGTATTCATAGTTAGATATTCAGTTGATTTGTCGACAGTCTTATCACAAGGCTGACCTGAACTCAAAATTGCTTATGGAATAGACAACCTACAAACTATGGATTAGTTTTTCTAAAGGACAAAATTGATAATTAATAGTGCTGTGTTTGGTTTGAAATATATTTTTCTTTAACAGTTTTATAGTTTTATGTGCTTTTGTTAAACTTCTATTTCAAGACTTTTTAAGGAAATAAATGTATATCAAATGTGACATTTTTATTTCCCTCCAGCCACATGACAAATGCAGGAAACAAATAAATCTGGCCTTGGTACAATATTTCCTGAAATGTTATTTCTTACCAGTAATAATGAGGGGAGACAAGTGTCTATATTATTTTGTATGGTGGGATAGTTGCATCTGGCAACATTGTGGCATTGTTTTTGTGTGGATTTGACATGAGAAACGAACTTGCTAATGAGTATCATCAAGCAGAAGAAGGCCATGCATCAGAAAACCTGCTGTATAGACCTGCTAGGTTTGTTAGTTCCACTTTGACCCTATATCTCAAGGTCATCTGTAGAATCAGTTAGTGTATCAGGGTATCTGGGAAATGGCTCCAAAATAGCAAGAAAATGGACAATAAGGTTTTACTTATCTAAATCCTAATGAAACCTCGAGCTTGAAAATACAAGTAGTCGGTGAACTTTTCAACCCTGTATTAAACTGACATGACATTTTACATGTTACAGAAAGAGAAATGGCAATTTGGAAACCTATTTAATTCATTTGATTGTGGCTGTCGCTGGTGTATATTTTATCAGGTGTTTAATGATGGAGTTTTTCAGGTTCTGTTGACAGTTATAGGCTTGTAGGTGGGAGACGGGCTTGAACTATACTGCTGAACTATCACTGCCTCTCATTTGCATATTTATTCAATTCTTCATGGAAATTTAGTTCCATTAGTTATTGGAAAATTTCACATCTGAACAACACAATGACCTTCTTACGACCTCATTGCAATTTTTAACATTTTAGTCTGGCACCATTGTAATGTTTTTACAATTATGTTTGGGGACCTATTTCATGTTGAATTATTCTGTGCTTCAGATAACAGCTGAAAGCATGGTCAAGACAGGATGATTTAATGATTATGCACAGATTACACTTGATTTTGAGAAATTCAGGCCCTACAAAATGTTAATAAATATTTTTATCAAAAGTAAGAAAAAGCATTTATCTGCCCAACCCTACTATCTTCTAAGGGTATAGTTAAACTAAAACATTTTTAAGGAGTAAAAATATTGTATAAATTCAATATGACCTCAGGGTAGTTTATGAAATTTCAGTCAAGGAAAATGAAAAAATAATTGGTATAAAGAAGTACATGTGTATCACCAAGCTTGTGCCTGGAGGAACACTTTCATACCGATGATATCTAAGATAAAGATATTTTGTGAAATGTTATTAGAAAATGCTCAAATTACAAATTAGGGAGGGATGTCAGTCCTTAATTAATAGATACCTTGTCCATAAAATATGCCACATTATAACATATGATAACCACCTAAATTAAAATTCTGAGAATATGTGATAAAAGTGTTATTTTGTATTAAAAATATTAACTTTTTTCACTTTGTTGTTTGATAGTTTCTTTAAATATTCCAGATTAAGGTTTATCAACACCACCCAAATTAGAACGCCAGTGAATGTATAATATAATTGTTCTTATCAAATAAAAATATCATCCCTTTCACTTATATGTTTCATAAATTTATCATGTAATAATACACATCGATACAACACTAAATTATTTTTGTTCTCAAAGTATAATCTTAACATTATGTCTGTAAGCCATTGTTGAAGTGTATATTCATGTTAACATTTGTAAATGTTAATGTTTGCTTTGTGTTTATCCCTCCTGGTGCAAGGTTTGAATGTTAATGAACCTCATTTGCATGACATGACATCATATTTTCCTGTCCACTGTATACATGCCAGCGTTCTGAAGAACCTTGAGATGTTTGCTCGTCAGTCTGACATTAATAGTAGTCTTGAGACAAGCAGTGTCATCAGAAAGGAATGGTGAGAGGTGCAAGGGGGAAACTAGCCATGATTCCGTCACCGATGATTGACAACATTGCGGGCCCTGTTATCACCTTTATGTGGGATGCTAGGTTGTAGATACCATATTGGTGTTGTCTAACAACATGTTGTATCGCGTGTTAAGGAAAATAGCAGCTGGGTTTGAAATGTTAACAACACTTAAGCACTCTCAAAATAAACAATTGAAAGCTCTAATTGTCTTCTGTTTTTCTTATTCATTTATGTTCATAAGAAGAAACAATTATTTAGTAAAAATATCTCTTTGTGATCAAAATTTATTTTTTTCCTGATCAAGGATGTTTCCAGACATACCTCTTTCTTTGCAGTTTTTTAAGGATAATAGTCATGCATTATTCATCATTTCTTTCATATAATTTTATTCAGCGGCGATAAAATCCAAAATGACTTAAAACACAACATTGGTTTCTCCGGGCTATTTTTTTCAATGCAACAGAGATAACAAGGGAGAAAGAAACATAAGTACATGGTTTTCTAAGATAAGACAAAAATAGCTAAAACTTGAAAAAATAGAGATAATAATAAAAATAGTAGCATGACCCCAGTGGGAAAATATTCAGAGAAGTATCTTGACTATGTCAAGGTGTGACTTGAACAGCTTATGTATGAGGTCTCGCCATTTCTTTCTTGTTTTCATGAGCCTGCCTAAATATTGGGAAAAGTAAACACTATGAAAAAATGTTTTTTAATAATATTCTTTTTGTAGTAATGTTTATTTCAAGGTTTTTAATTTTTTTTTAATAAATCAACCCTTGCATTGTATTCATTCTTTTCATATTTTCAATCTGATCTGGTGAGAGATTGTCATATTGATGAAGATGATCTGTGCAACATAAAACAAGGTTTTATCTGACCTTAGCTTGCTCTTTAGGTGAAAATACAACAGGCCAATTTCAGCCCAATTCATTTCACGTTATTATTTTCCTTCAAATTTCAATATTGCACACAACCACTTCCAAGATGAAATGGGAAAACCCTTCTTTTCTTCTTCCTTTTATGTGGCCACATTTAGAAACTGAACGAAAGAAGAACATTGACTTAACATATATATATATGGAGTGACAATTTAAAAGATATAAAAAATATATCTGTTTTTTCTTCTCCTTGTAAAAGTTAAGCAAGCACTAAATTTAGAAGGCATTCCAGACCACAGCTCTCAATGTCATACTTAAGTTTGCTCTGGGTCGCTGGAGAGGATTCCAGGCACATTGTAAACATATAACTAGAGCAATAAACCAACTCATTAAAATGAATATATCTTTATCTTATAGTTTTATTATCTTGGTAAATACTCTAGGTTCAAAGAAGAAGGTTAGACATAAACTGTTTCTTTAATATGAACTACAGTTGCCAATTTGAGGCCTGGCAAAGTATCTATAAAAGTAAACTTAGTCAAATCAGTGGTCTAATGGCAGCTGAAATTTGCTGACTTGGCAGGAACTCTGAATTGAAGCCTTGCATGCTGGGAAGGGAGTTTATGGCTCAATCTCTCAATGTTTAACGAGTTAAGGTAATCAGTGCGATTTAATGAGAGAGTTTATTGCCAACACCTGACAGAATCGTGGCTTCAAAAATAGAGAATGTTGGGGAAGGAAATTTATTGTTACTGCAGCTTGGTGTTAGCTGTTGCTGGGGCTTCACACAATGTCCTCACATACTGTCCTCCTTTTCTTAAGTTCCAAAACATGATGTCCTCATGCACTTTTTCCACACTATGTCCTCAAACAATGTTTTCACAAGATGCCCTATAGCTAATATGATGTAACACACAATGTTTTCACAAGATGCCCCCACACAATGTCCTCACACAGTGAGGACACGCTTTGTCCTCAAACAATGTTTTCAGAAGATGCCCTCACACGATGTCCTCAAACAATGTTTTCACAAGATGCCCTATCAAATATGATGTCTCACACAATGTGTTCACAAGATGCCCTCACACAATGTCCTCAAGCAGTGTTTTCACTCGATGTCCTCACGTGTTATCCTTGCACATTGCCTTCACATGATTTTACCTCACGGACATGTCTTATTACAGATTATGTCCTCATAGCGTTAAATAAAATATCAAATGTCAAAAAGGCTCATGATGATCTTCATATCTTGACAAAATATGTTGAAAAACATTTTGATTTTCATAGAACCATATGTTGCATTGAAAGATTTCAGATGTATGATTTTTCAATCAAATTGAGCAGGCTTTCATCTATATTACTTCAAATGCATCATATTACGTGTTAAGTTTTGGAGTGAAGTTTTTCATCTTAAAATTGAAGTTTCCAAAAGCATATATCAATATTTATGATTTAAAAGGTGTTGCTCTTGGATGTAATATTCTTTTTTACACCATAATTATCAACACACATGAAAACAGTTTATCAGTTTGTGCCCAAACATTTAAATCTGCTAGCAGAAACTGGGCTCTTAGCATCATTTCCATTAGAATGTGGTGGTGATAGATGCACCTATATTTGTTGAGCTTACTTGACCCAAAACAATTTTTAAGCTCAACCCAAAATAATTTTATGAAACAGGCTTCGGAATTTTGGCTGCTTAAGTCACCGACTGTTTATGCAAGTTTAAACTATGTACTGAATTCAGCAGACACCTCCTGCGGTCTTTTTCATCAACTGTTCTCTGATTCGTCATTGCATCCTTATTACAAAATATCTCCTCCAAATTCCTGTCATCTTTGTCCCGCCAGGACATCTGTATCTCCAACCACTCATTATGGTATTATCATCTGTTGTTTATTATTCATATCGCCCTTGGCAATGTTTAGAAAATAAGGATTATATGAAAACGGTTAACTCAAGAATGTTTTGTTCCACCTATCTTTAAATTTATGAGTAAGAAAACTGTCTGCCCTAAATGTCTTGCATAATACACCTACATACCATCGGAATAAAACACCTGGTTTGACTTACCATTGACGTAAAAGAGGTGGGGTATGTCGGAGAGCATAATGTTATGCCTACCCACTAGGGGGAAGTGGAATTATGGGTAAATATGGATATAAAACGACAAGACTATCCATGATACTTGTATAGGGGTACTTACCAGTCAAAGATCAGAGAAGAGGATGAAATAAACAACCAAACATATATATTCATAGGTTTGTCATACTGTGTGGTTCTATTGTGAAGAAACTACTGAATAATAGAGGTCTGCACGATTTCCATATTATGTTTTCAGTATTAGTCTTCATGTCTGAGCCAGCATGTGTCTGTCTTCATTAAAGAGAGATCGCTGTTCTTTATCAATGTTGCTGTCATTAAAATATTTTTTAGGAAAAAATATGGAGTGTCATTGAACTTAGGCTGAGGATTGTCATTACAATGTTTAAAAAGCAGTGCAAACGTGTGAAGTAGGTAGATGAAGTGGAGGATATTTTGAACATTTCTAACAAGTTGAAATTCTTGTCTACATCTTGAATCCACCATCTTGGGAATTTCACAATGGAATTTCACAACCCCCTTCTCTGGGAGTTATCAAAAGAGACCTGTGTCGTTTATTAGCTTGATAAATAAGAATGGTAAAAGAGTCAATGAAATTTAAACTGTGAGCGTGGTAACAGACATGTTGAAGTAGCAAAGGTGTTTTTGTGGGCTTGTGCAGATGTTACGCGGGTGTTGAGCTGCGTGCTGCTAATGAGTGCACATCGCTGTGCTGGTGATGCAGGTGTGCATTTGATGTGCTGTCCATGGCGGGGATGTTGATACAGACTTTCTTTCACTAGATAAACATTTATTTAACATGGAAGGAGAGTGCTTATCTTGCATATGGATATATATCTGTTTACTTGTCAGCATATTTCTAGGGATAAGTAGGTGTATGAATACAGATATCAAACACCGTCTGTCCATATTTGAGGTTTCTATACAGTACTGATAAAAATCACAATTTTGCTCTAAACTGTTTCAAATGATCTTAACCTAACAACTATAGTTCTTATTATTATCCTAATATAACATAAGATACCAGACCATTAAAATGAACTGGCAATTTTAGTTTTGTTATTTTATCGGAAGTCTGGTAATTGTCGTAGCAAGGCAAGAACCTCACTTTAATATAATCTGAGTTAGGTAATATTTAACCCTGCAGGGGCAATAAGTTGTCCATACAGCGATAATCATATGATAAAAGGAAGCATAATGATGACAAGAATAAATCATCATTTCCTTTATTTGGAAACTTGCTGTATAAATAACTGCTAATATTCATGAAAATGGTAAATATCTATAATGTTCAATATGTTTCAGAGAAAAATATTAAAAATCTAACTTACCTTTTGACAAGTTCACACATTGTACTCTTTGGAAACAAAATACTCTTTAATATTCATTAATAAAAGAATAGTTGTTGTGACATATGTGACTAACATAGTTGTCATTACCTGTCAAATGATGTGACAACTGACAGGAACCGGTTGATCGGTGATAAATGGTGTGCTGACTAATTGTAATAATCGATGGTGCAATCCAACAAATGTGTGTAGTCAAACCTGTAATCAAACGCTAGAAGGTTTTGATGCATTAAAAAGAAATATTTCAGTTTTACCTTAGCCATGAGAAGTATTTCGGTTTAATCTAACCATGAGAAGTATTTCAGTTTAATCTTAACCATGAGAAGTATTTCAGTTTAATCTTAATCATGAGAAGTATTTTGGTTTTATTTTAACCATGAGAAGTATTTCAGTTCAATCTTAACCATGAGAAGTATTTCAGTTTGACATTAACCATGAGAAGTATTTCAGTTTGACATTAACCATGAGAAGTATTTCAGATTTACCATACGTTTCAACGAAATGTAAAATTTTTAAATGAAAGGTGTTTTCAAAGTACACATTTCATTGTTTCTTTCTTCATTTGTTTTTGAATAAGGAGCAGAGAATAATCATTAGACTGGATTGAAATACACTAAAGCTGTGAGTGATGATGAAGTGCAGATAGTCAGATTCGTTTTGACAAAACTTTTACGTCATCTGCCTTAAGATGGACACTTCACACTGCAGTGAACATGCATACGTACTATTGAAAGCACAACCAATGCATACTTCATGCAAGACTCCTGTGAAGCCAGTTACATGTTATTGGTTGATATCAGATAGGTTTTATATTCTTATCATTTGCTTGAATTGCTTTAGGAGAACTTAACATTATAAACCTTTCAAAACTGAACAAGCCTGGTAAGCCAACAACAGTGAAGATTGAATGAAGGGTAGGTGCTAGACATGCCATGAATACTTCAAAACTACATGCAAGTCATAGCTTCTCAACAGTAAACAGTTCATTCCCAATTATATGAAAAGGAAAATTACACACCCGTTACTGTGTAAAATTATTTTGATAACTGAAATATTTGGGCAAAAAAAGAATGGAATTTGAAACATTGAGAAGTTCGGGTGGAGTTAAACTCAAAAGTTGAAAATTGGTTATACTGATACAAGACTGTATGTGATTCAGAAATTGACATTGCTACGTCTTAACTCAAAACTTGAACCAAAAAAATAATAGATTTGTAATTGATGATGGGATGTACTTGCTTGAGGGAGGTGTTTTTAGCACCTGCACCGAAACATTGCATTGAAAGATTATAAAATATAATCCTTAAGTGAACCCTGTCTTCATTTCTACCTTGTTGATTCCATGTGCTACTTACAGATAGAGTTGTTATTGTTTTATGTTTTGAGTAATTGAAAGTCTTATTATGATGGGGCTTCTGAGCTTATTCTAGCTTCTTCACAAAAACAGGAATATCTTTTTCCAGATAATATATCACAAGTTTAAATCCTTAAGCTGCTATGTAAGTTTCTGACTACCGGTAGTTTTGCCTGGGTTTGTTTGTTTCAGAAGAGCCATGCTGACCTAAGGTATCAGGTTTTGCTCTAATCATCTTCTTACTCAATAAGTTAACTTAAATGTTTCACCTTGTCAGCCAAAGAAATTATAGGAATGGAAAAAAATACCCAAGGGCATTGTGTAACATGATTTTTTACCCCATGAAAAAAGCCATATTTCTCTTCCAGTGGTATTTTCCATTTCCAGATTGTCAAACTAATTCGTTTCCCCCACTCCTAAATCTAAGCTAACTACTGTCGTTTAGGATTTATGGGGCATAAGTTCATCTTAACCTCCACTCAACAGTCTCTCCTTACACACACAAGTCCTTCTGTACAGAGAGTACATTGTGTCATATGTACCCATGACGTCACATGTCACCCTGACGATCATAGGGCATCGTAGAGATACCAGGAGAAGCCAATCGGTTCAGGTAGCGCCAGCTGACAGATGGACGGACAGACAGACTTGATGACAGTCGCGGTGATCAAAGGGTTGTTATCTTGGGGATTATGGGTTGTGTCAGTGATGACACAAACTGGTGAGGTAAGAGCGCATTTGACCCCGATGAGAACTGATAAATAAATGGTGTCAGTTGTTACACCCAGTGAAAGCTGTATCAGTGTGGAGGTTGCTTCATGCGCAAGTGCGGCCTGGACCACCTGTCTGTAACGCAAGACTCGCGACATTGTGCACTGATATGAGGTGCTGATACTGGTATAAGAGAGCTTGTTTTACGGTATGCTAATGTATTGTGGAGATAAATTTTTAATTTTTTTCAGCAGTCTAATATTTTTTCAGGGACAATTTATTTTTTTTCAATAAAATTGCAGCCCCCTGCGAATATCAAATGGTGGGTCCCTTAAACTTCTTTTAGCAATATTCCTGCAATATCATGGCAGTGCGCAAGAAATGGTCGTCACACTCAGTGACCATGTCAGGAATCAATCCTGAAGCTTCACAAATCAACTGAACAGTACCTAGTACATGTTCACTGAACAACTGAATGATACCTCCTACAACAAAAGCCATGCAGATCAATACATTTCTTTTTCTTGCAATTGCTTTGCCAAAAGAGTTAGAGACAGATTTGTCTAGAACTATAGTTGGACTGTTTCAATGAACCCAGCCATGATCCCCTCCAGCAACTGAAAGCCAACAGAAATTGTTTCCAGGATTCTTTTTCAACCTTATATGACACCCCAAAAAACTCAAAAATGATTAAGCAGCCCTGTCATCGACTTCTCTGTGATGGAAGTTTGTCGATGGCAGATTTGCAACAGGGTAAATGAAGTTGTCTGGCATAACAGACCAACATGCTTATCAAAATGTAAATTTTCCTCTCTTTTTTTCACAATCACAAAACCCACCGGGGATCTGGTGGTCAGACTCGCTGACTTGGTTGATGCATATCATTGCATCCCAATTGTGTAGATCGATGCTCATGATGTCAATCACTGGATTGACTTGATTATTTACAGACTGTTGTCATAGAGCTGGAATAATGCTGAGTGCAGCGTTAAACAGCAAACAAACAATTCCCAGGCCCACCCCCACCAACACCCCCACTTCCTGCAAAGAAGATAAACTGTTAGGTTCATAAACCAAAGTATGTATGTTAATCCTTGCAGACAAATTCAGACAAATGCTGTAATGAGAAAGGAAATGAGGTTTTCTAGCAAAACATCAGTGTTTAAGCTAATCCTGTTTAGTGAAATTGATATGTCACAGTGCATTAAGTTTGAAGCAGTGTTTTTGTCAGTGGTATGATGTAAACAAGACAATTCAGCTTCAAAATATTCTGGTAAACATACTATCAGACTCAACCATCATGTTAAAACTGCACATTGAAAAGTAATTACATTTTTTGGAAATGGTAGGAGAATTAAATGAACGGTGTCTGAAGTGTTGTATTTCTTGAACTTCCTGTACATGCAGTCTAATACAAAACTGTAATGTAACCATCATGCACCAACTGCATTGAGTCTGGGAAGGCACTAACATGTTCTTCATCATTAACCCATGCTTTCCAATAGGGATGTTAAACTTTCTCTGATCCTAAATCAAAATATTTTCCAACCAAACCACTACAAATGACCATTCATTTTAATCAGCACAACAAGCTGGTTTGAATAAGGGGTCATTGTTTAGGGTTTATTTGAAGTTTTCAATTTAATTCAAACCATCTGCCCTTGTGAGAAAGAAGGGTTAAAATGGAAGCAATAGTATTTATACAACTAATGATAGCAAATGTGTTTAACAGAAGCACATTTGGAACAATGTTCCCCATGACTCTTCCCATGAGAATCGCATCTGTCTTCTTTTGTTGTTTAACGGGCAGCTTGTCAATGGCTGACTGAATATTTTGTCAATCCGAGCTGCAGCTCAACTGTCATGGAGTATCAGGTCTTGGTTATTCAGTGCTTGGTATTTCATTACCTAGACAGTTTTCAGAAAGGCTATAAACTGTAATCCACTCGTCTCTTGTTAACGCCAAAGAATGCAAAATTAGTCTTGAATAGACTTTTAATGGTCATTAGAGTTCATTGAAAGGAGAAATCACTGTCATTTGAAATATAAAACACACATCTATGATTAATCTCTGTCTAGTCGATACACATGTCATCAAGTTTATGACTGCTATTAACGTTGGGGAAAATACGTTTGAATTTGTTAAATATGAAAAAAACATGTTTAGAATATATTTAGTTTTTTTATGGCTGCAAATCTGTGATGTTGCTATGTTACAGATACTATATATGTTCTGTATTAGTAGGCCCATATCAATTAAGTTTCTGCCAAGACCAAAAGAAAATGTAAAACACATTTCAAATTTTGCCAGGGTTCATATGTAGTGGATTTATAGAAAAAGACTTCAAACGTTTGAACAAAATACAAAATCAGAGAAGTTAAAGAAATTGTATTTTAATTTTCCATTATTTTGATGAATTTTTACAATTTCGCAAAGTTTAAAGTAATCCTATTGATAAACAAAATGATTGGTTTGATTGAAATAAAGATTTTATCTGGTACTGATGTCACAGTATAAATAGGAGCTTGTACCTTAATCATCACTGTTGTAATAGCCCCATGTCCACGCTATTTACATATGTAGGAAGCAAATATGAGATCAATTATGGCTGGAATTTTGGCAGACTCAGCAGAAAGTGTGAATGGCGTTTTTCATAACTGCAATAATTGTTAAAAAAGTCATTGCAGAAATTATCGAAAGGCCCACATTTTTGGTGGTAAACATAATTAAGCATCTTGAATATTATCTTTGTGAGCTAGCATGTAGAATATTTTTGATTAGGTTTGGGGAATTCACTAATGTGCTTTGATGTACCTTCAAGAGGAGTTTTTTTGTTGTTTTTTTATTTGTATGTGATATCACATTTTATTATAGGATGTAGGGACGTGAGATTGATTATTACTGCCCACCAGGAAATGTGAATCTTTGAGGGATAGTTTATATTATGGTTAGTTTATATTTATACCACAGTCTCCTCAATTAAGCACATTTCTGTCTTGGGTGGGAGTACTCTTGAATTACCATGGTTTTGGGAACCTTTAATCTTCCTGAGAGAAAAGTAATCTACAAGACATTTTCTAGATCAGAGGCAGTTAACTGATTTGCAGATTCCACTGGAGCTACCAGTCATGACAAATTTAAACATCTGAATTACCATATTTCCTCCAATAAGTGCTGGATCTCTTATAAGTGTTTGTCTCTTATAAACAGGCTCTGTGTTTGAAGCGACTTACATGAAAATTATCACCAGGATTCCAATAACCTGGGTCTCAAATAAGTGCTGTGTGTATTAGATTTAGCTGACTTGGATTTTTGAATTGTGACATGTTATTCCAAAACAACAAAGTTATTTCATTTCATTTCTTGAAATAATAAGCGCCAGGCTTCTCTTTACTGCCTGGCCTCTGTTAACAGCAATAAGTAAATAAGTACCCGGTAGTCATCAGAGGACCTATGATACATTCAGTATTATTCTTTAAAGATCTCTCACAAACATAGTGTTCAACTGTTCTAACAAGAAGGCATGAGTAGCCTTGTGGTGTAAGATGCTGCTCCTCACTTTGGAGAGTTGCGTCCCTTTGCTATAACCTATGTCTGTCCCCACCATAACCATGCTAATTGTTCCAACCAAGGTAGTTACATCAGTGACCAGCTATGAGTTCTGAACATGATTCTTCATTGGAACACCCTTTCTGATCAATATAGGGGCTCCCTGTGACCTTGATTGTCGTCAGCCTTACTTGCATACTCTTTTAAACACCTTTGACAGAACGTGCATTTTTCTTATATATATTATTCGTCCCCCAAAATAACCATGTCTTTTATTTGCAGTAATTCTCGAAGGCTCGGAGGACCAGACGTTGCTAGGTTACATGTTGGTGGCAGTGCCACAAGGAGCTGAGGAAGAGAATGCGACAGTCGGACATTTTGATGTAAGTAAATGCCATTACAACTAAGTATTGCAGGATGTATATATTCACAGGTGGTCACTGGTGGTCCAGTTTTGTGGTGTCACTTGATGTGTAGAGTTGTATCCCTTTAGTTGCCAGGATCAGCTGTTGATGGTTTAAATCCCAGGTCTACTCCAGTGTAGATACTTGGTTTGTCAGCATTATACTCATGCACCCAGTAATTAATTTACTTCCATTGAAGTGGTTCCTTATCGAGCAAAGTGTCAATTTTCATGTATCATGTCACCATGACAAGACACAGCCCTAGCAAGGTGTTATTGGCTGGATGCAGATCATGCAGATTGGCTAACATCAGCAGCAGCTATACTGTACCGGTATATACAGTGAATGAGGCCTATAGGTTTCTAGTTTTATACCAAACCAACAGTAATTTACTTGTGGAATTTGTCAGTTTGATACAAATCAGACCTTTTTCGTTTAAGTTCCAAAAATTAATAGTAAATGAGTGGGGTTTTATGCCTTTTGGCACTATCACGGCGGGGCACACCAGGATGGGCTTCAAATATTGTACACCAGGGAATCAAACTCATGGCTTTGGCTTGATGAGTGCCCGCTTTAACCGCTAAACTACCCTACCACCCACCTGGATCTAATAAGCCTTGTTACTCTTTAGAGTTGTATGATAGTGACATATGCCACTTGTTCAGTGAGAATATTGAGTCCATCTGTTGTGCCCCATGTCCTGGTGTGTTCAGTGGCCACTTGAGTCAGGCAGGATGAAAATGTAGAAAGTCCTCATGGCTTTCATGACAGAGAAGACACACAATTTACACATATAAATGAAGCCCAGTAGTAATGTGGGCAGCTTGACACTTTAACCTGGGAGTATTTGCTCAGAGAGTAACTCAGAATATTTTCTCTCTCAATGTTTTCACAACCGAGGGTGACCTTTTTCACAACACTTTGAAGGAAGTAAATTGGAAAATCTGTCATAAGAGGCAAAGGGCTTGGAGATAGATTCATCCTTGCCCACTTCTGGTCTATTCTGTATCTGTGTGTAAACACCTAGAAGAATGCATCACATAGCTGGGATATAAATTGTTATTATCCCCTCCGTTGTAAATGGAAGTATGTCATGGATTCCCTGGCAAGTCTTTTTGACACGTACAGCTCCATATGTCCATGCCCTGACACTAGGTGTATTCATGAAGGTATTTTGTTGCTGATTCAGGAGAAGTTGAAGAAGAAATCTTGAGAGGGATGAAGATGTGCCCCTTTTCTTTGATTATCTGTGTATAATTCAGGCAATAATGTCACTTACTGGACAACAAAGTCATATCAATATATTTGGTAATCATATTGACGCTTGTGATCTTTATTAGTGAACAGTGTGCATTATTGCGCATCTGGTTTAAAGCATGCATTTTCATCTGCATCAACTTTACAGGCATTGATGTAGCTGTTTGTTTGTTTGTTAATGCCACACTCAGTATTCAAGCTATATAAGGCAGCCTGTAAATAATCTTTTTTGGATCTGACAACCCAGTGATTGTGTGGATCATTGCACACAATATCAATCAACCAAGTGGCTGAGTCTGACCACCCAATCTATTTGGTAACCTTTTTTAAAATGACCAACATAGATTGCTGGGGACCAATTCTGGGAATGCATTTGCATGCTGAGCCGTTGAGCATGTCCCTCAATGGTGGGGAGTCTTGAGGTCTATAAGTAGCTGAAGATTATGTTTGGCTTACCCTCTGTTTCTGTTGGTATAGCTTGCAAGTATTCCATTCTTGGCATAACGGAAACAAGATGGGGATCAGTTGGACACAATGACTGCTTTCTGTGTGGCAACCCTCAGGTGGTTGAACAGTGTATGTGGTCAGTAATGCTGATTGCAGTATCAGAAAAGGCCCTTAGTATATCATGCTTGTCCTGATCAAAATAGGTCCCCAGTACATCATGCTTGTCCTAATAAAATAGGTCCCCAGTACATCATGCTTGTCCTCATCAAAGTCAGTCCCCAGTACATAATGCTTGTCCTGATCAAAATAGGTCCCCAGTACATCATGCTTGTCCTGATCAAAATAGGTCCCCAGTACACCATGCTTGTCCTGATCAAAATAGGTCCCCAGTACATCATGCTTGTCCTGATCAAAGTCAGTCCCCAGTACACCATGCTTTTCCTGATCAAAGTCAGTCCCCAGTACATCATGCTTGTCCTGATCAAAATAGGTCCCCAGTACACCATGCTTGTCCTGATCAAAATAGGTCCCCAGTACATCATGCTTGTCCTCATCAAAATAGGTCCCCAGTACACCATGCTTGTCCTCATCAAAATAGGTCCCCAGTACATCATGCTTGTCCTGATCAAAGTCAGTCCCCAGTACACCATGCTTTTCCTGATCAAAGTCAGTCCCCAGTACACCATGCTTTTCCTGATCAAAGTCAGTCCCCAGTACATCATGCTTGTCCTGATCAAAATAGGTCCCCAGTACTCCATGCTTGTCCTCATCAAAGTCAGTCCCCAGTACATCATGCTTGTCCTGATCAAAATAGGTCCCCAGTACATCATGCTTGTCCTGATCAAAGTCAGTCCCCAGTACACCATGCTTTTCCTGATCAAAGTCAGTCCCCAGTACACCATGCTTTTCCTGATCAAAGTCAGTCCCCAGTACACCATGCTTTTCCTGATCAAAGTCAGTCCCCAGTACACCATGCTTGTCCTGATCAAAGTCAGTCCCCAGTACACCATGCTTGTCCTGATCAAAATAGGTCCCCAGTACATCATGCTTGTCCTGATCAAAGTCAGTCCCCAGTACATCATGCTTTTCCTGATCAAAGTCAGTCCCCAGTACACCATGCTTGTCCTGATCAAAGTCAGTCCCCAGTACACCATGCTTTTCCTGATCAAAGTCAGTCCCCAGTACATCATGCTTTTCCTGATCAAAGTCAGTCCCCAGTACACCATGCTTTTCCTGATCAAAGTCAGTCCCCAGTACATCATGCTTGTCCTGATCAAAATAGGTCCCCAGTACTCCATGCTTGTCCTCATCAAAGTCAGTCCCCAGTACATCATGCTTGTCCTGATCAAAATAGGTCCCCAGTACATCATGCTTGTCCTGATCAAAGTCAGTCCCCAGTACACCATGCTTTTCCTGATCAAAGTCAGTCCCCAGTACACCATGCTTTTCCTGATCAAAGTCAGTCCCAAGTACACCATGCTTTTCCTGATCAAAGTCAGTCCCCAGTACACCATGCTTTTCCTGATCAAAGTCAGTCCCCAGTACACCATGCTTGTCCTGATCAAAGTCAGTCCCAAGTACACCATGCTTGTCCTGATCAAAATAGGTCCCCAGTATATCATGCTTGTCCTGATCAAAGTCAGTCCCCAGTACATCATGCTTGTCCTGATCAAAGTCAGTCCCCAGTACACCATGCTTTTCCTGATCAAAGTCAGTCCCCAGTACACCATGCTTTTCCTGATCAAAGTCAGTCCCCAGTACACCATGCTTTTCCTGATCAAAGTCAGTCCCCAGTACACCATGCTTGTCCTGATCAAAGTCAGTCCCCAGTACACCATGCTTTTCCTGATCAAAGTCAGTCCCCAGTACATCATGCTTGTACCAGCTGAGTACAATGAGCAGTTGGTGCTGAAGCTTTTTACTTACGTATAATTGTACCCGTACAGCATGAGGCATTGCTCATGCTTTCAGTCACTGGTTTGTCTGGTCAAGCAATATAGCTCTGTGAATGTTAAGCACTACAGGATTGTAAGCTGCCATTATAGTGCCAACTATTTGCTTACTATGGTAACTTCATTGATTCACTCACTCACAGTTTACAGAGCTACTAAAACTTTTCTTTACTTCCGCCCCATAAAAAGTTTGTCTGGTCCAGCAATATAGCTCTGTGAATGTTAAGCACTACAGGATTGTAAGCTGCCATTATAGTGCCAACTATTTGCTTACTATGGTAACTTCATTGATTCACTCACTAACAGTTTACAGAGCTACTAAAACATTTCTTTACTTCCGCCCCATAAAAAGTTATGCAAAATGCAGGAAGATTTTTATTAAGTTAGACCACAAACTCTAGGTAATTGACACCTTGTGGCGTTTCCTTCACCACTCAGTGTTCATATTATTTTCTCTTTTGACTTTGAAGTTTAAATGTGGAAGTGTGATATCTTCAACTTGAATGGTCGACAGCTCCATGTCTATCAAACTGCAGATAGAGCTAGCTGGAGCTGTTATAAATAAATGAATAATTTATCAAGAAAATGAATTTATGAAATTTGGTTTGGATAACTGTTATTATCTTCAAAGAGCATTGTTAATAAGGAGGCGGGTGTTTGGTGTAGCAGCCATCAGGGTGTTGGCCCATGATGAAGTAAGAGATGAGCCATTTCATTAAGACCCCATTAAAGTTATTCCAGAAATATCAATACACATTTGATAGGGAAATAATGATAAGACTATCATAATTTTCCCCGCCTACAAATATAAAGAAGGAACATGTTTCTTATTTATAATTACCCTATAATAAGATAGGTTGGGAGAAACTTTCAAAATAATAGAAAGTCTGTATTTACAAAAAGTAAGATACAAAAAAAGATACAAAAAAGATGCCAGTATCTCAGATTTATGTAGACACTACATGTAAGATTTACCTGCACACCCGGGATTAATAGAATGAATAACAAGCTGGAATCCATGAAATATTTATCTTTGATCATGACCAATGGAATAACAATCTGTGAACTTTATCTATGGTCAATAACGATCTTTGATCATGACCTATGGAATAACGATCTGTGATCTATGGAAAAATTATTGGTGATGTGTGGAAAACTGATCTATAAAATAATGATCCATGATCCAGTGGAATAATGATCTATAATTCATGGAACATGTATCTATAAGCCTTGGAGTTTTTATCAACTCATGTTGACATGTTTCATATCAAAGGACACTTCAACCATGCTGCCGTAAAAGGCGACTATGCTTGTCATAAAAGGCTACTAACGGGATCGGGTGGTCAGACTCGCTGACTTGGTTGATGTATGTCATCGATCCCAATTGCGTGGATCAATACTCATGATATCAATCACTGGATTGTCTGGTCCAGACTCGATTACTTACAGACCGCTGTCATATAGCTGGAATATTGCTGAGTGCGGCGTTAAACAACAAACCAACCAACCAAAGGACACAGAGTCTTGATTCTCTATGTAACATGTGATCACTGGTTCATGCCAGTGAATGAGGAAGCATGTGGTTTTGTTGAATATTTTCGAATAAATATAGTCCTTGAACACATCTTTAAAGTGTGCAGATGAGACATTTCTGTCAGAATACAGTAAACTAAATTTACGGGTATGGTGCTGACAAACCTAGAAACATAATCGGGGCGAACCGGGATTCGAACCCACAGTCATAGGTTTCTGGCGTACCCAAGGGACGCAACTCTGCACAGCGAATCGCCGCACCTTAGACGACTGGGCCGACCGTGCCCCCCCTACCCACAGTGAAACATACCTGCAGCAAATCATGAAACAAGGGTTCCAGTATTGCACAGAGGGTGATGGAATACTCGTGATTAGTATTGGGAATGCCATTAAGGGACCCTGGAAACCGCATAAGAAGACAACCTTCTTTCTCATGCGCACAGATATCGAGCCCTCTAGATCAGTCTTCGTTCTGAAGCATATTGTGTGTGGAGGACAAAGACTTAAAGACTTGAGATATTCTCACCATTATCAGGGTTTGGAAATTCAAAGCTTAAAACTTCTTTTTCATCTTCATAAAAGTGAGATCAAACATGAACTATAAAACAAGTTCCAAACAAGTGGACCACTAGCTCCAAGGCATGTTTTGTGAAAGTCAACCTTGTTAAATCCACCCAGGTTCAAATGCCTCTCTCTTTCAAACTTTCACTTTTGACAATAATTTGAATGTGATCACATGAAAGGTTTACATGGCTTGCGTCGTGGCTGGGCGTACACACGTGTTGGTGTATGAGACTGTGCTAGTGTCCTGCAATGATCAACAAATACTTCTAAAAAATTCATAAGAACTGTAGTTCAAACATTCCATTTTGTACCTTGTTTACTCAAACCCTTCACATTACTATATGTTTTCTACATTTTGTTGGAAAGAATTTCAAACGATTGATTGAGAATTGTATGGTGGAGATTTTTTTCTTCTAAATATGTGATTAGGGTGCTGGACTGATAGAACTATGATTGCAGGACAAAGATATCACTTATGCTTTTATTTTGTTGAGAAAACCGAAAGTATGATTTATCAGACAAGGAGTAATGATCTTAATGGAACATAATGTCAATAGATTCTTGCCAACAGGGCATATGTGAAAAATATGTTTGAGCCACTACGATTCTGTTTAGTTTTAAGGATTAGTTTTGTATGTTTTCAAATGTTTATAGCAAACTTGTTTTACTAGTAGTTTTTCTGAAACCTATATTCAAGACCCTTTTGATGAAATAAAATAATATTTATATATTAAAAGGTTTGGGTTTTTTAAAATGATATCCTCATGTTTTCAGAGTCAGACTATTTATAATTGTCAGTGATTTTCTTTGTAATTGGTCTCCAGTCAATCCTGACACAATGTTTATTGTTTGTTTGCTTCTTTCATAAACAAGAAATAAATTTAGTCTGGCCTTTACAAGGTTTAAACTTTTCACAGCTCTGGCCATTCTTAAAAAAACACGATTTCATGACAAGATTGCTCAGGCATCCCAGGCAGAGGAGGTATTTCTTCAGGGAAGGCTACATTGTATAAGCATAAGTTCCCTTATCAGAACATTTGAGTGTGAAAGGGGAGTTTCAGATAGGCACGATAAATTCACATTTTCTATCATTTTTTGTGTGCAAAAAGCATAGTTTATATGGCTCTGTATCTCGTAACATGGGAGATACAAATTTATGGGAGGTACAGATACTTACCACCCATAGAAATAGAAATAGTAGTTGCCGGTGTGGAGCTTACTGTCAGGAGATGTAGATATCATTCTACAACTGTTCTTTATCAGGTTACGATAACGTTATTCATTGTGATTTTGATTGACAAAAAGGAAATTTAACGGTCTAAATCTGCTTTAATTGGCTGTTAATCTGCAATTTATGTATGTAGCAACCAGTCTTATCAACTGAAGTGCATTTGGCTCATATCAAAGTTTTTTTCATTTATAAAAGTATTTGTAAATATGTCTATGTGTCTTAAGAATTCTTATCTAAATGAAAGTATTGCTTAAACTGTGTTTGAGAGGGAAAACATCAGTTGCCTAGTTTGCCTGCGGGTTTGGAAGCGATTGCTCTCTGTAACACAAACACTGCAGGATATATCTTGATTTAGTTGTCATGTTTTCATGAGATTGCTAATAATAGATCCTGTGATAAAGATATTATGACAACAAAGCATTTTTTCAAATATTTCATGTATCCTACTTTACATGATGTGATATGAGTGATATGGCTCAGCAAGTAGGATGATATGAGTGATTTTGCCCAGCAAGTCGTGTGAAATGAAATATAGGTCTGTGACAGGGCTGTCAGCTAAGCCTGTAGTTTTTCATATTCACTGCATAAGGGCCTCGCATAGTACAGAGGGAAGGTGAAAGAGCAGTGCAGACATTTCAAGGAGGGGCAAAGCAAGCAAGGGGGATTATATCTGTCTGTCTGAGTTTCACATGTGAGAGGGAGATGAATGTCAGCTTTCCCCTTGGGAAGAAACTGAACAACACCTTGGACAAGGAATAGTGATTACACCATAGTTTATTGTGAATTATCAGCCTGTCACGTGCCAGGCCACAACACCTGCATGTCATATTTCTGCAGTGTTGGGGGTATGATTTACAGAAGGTATCAGTACATTCCAGAGAGAGCATGTCTATGTGCCTCTTGTTTTTAGAGTCATTTAATCTATGGCAAGAGTCCTTGTGTTGATCTAGGAACCCACCATTTGATATTCTCGGGTGGAGGCTTGGGATTTTTGTAAAAAAATTATTTGTCCCCAAAAATATTGTGTGTGCTGTGCCAAGAAAATAATTGTTCACCTCCCTTTCCAGAGAAAAAAATTGTATGTTTAGAAGCAGTGGCCCAAAAATATTTCTCTAGGTCTCTAAAACCACCACCAAATAATTTATTGGTCAGTCCCTCGCAAATATGTTAGAGGCCTTTACTTTCAGCATATTTAGACACTTCCTGCAACATGTATATATTCCAGTAGATCTTGTTTAAGTAATCTGAATGCAAATGTTCTCTGTCAATAATCAAAATGCTCCACTTACCCCAGATGTAAATGATATGTGTACAAAAGTACCTGATTCACCAGATGATACAGAGATATTAACAAATAGTGAACATGTTTAACAAATACAGCTATGAGGCCATCCCTATGGGATTTCATTACCTGTGTCTTAGTCTCACAAGAAACACAAGGGTAGGGACAAATCCATAAAAACTTCATCACGACCCCCAGTAACATGGCATTTATGACACCATGTGCTTCCAAACAGTGTGGGCTGTGGATTTATTTCAGTTATCTAAATGCTGTCTGATATATTTTCAGCTGAAAATTTGATAACATATAGTAAAGACCTTATCCATATAATTTCTTGTTTTACTCATGTGTTTAGACTAATAAATAAAACAAAAATGTTTAGTTTGATTGAAATGTTTTCTGTTGACGTTTTTTTCTGCAGTTTTTCTATCATATTTAGAAATCTGCCTAAGCATTTTAATCAACAATACCTTTTACACAAAATAAATATTGTTGCAGTGGCAATGTTCTCATAGCTTTCTTTATCATGGTACATCTTGATAGTTTTATGTGTTGGACTTTTAGAATTCTTTGGATAGAAACAAAGAATACAATATGGACAATGTATCTAGTGAAAATAGCTTGAAAATATGTTTACGGACATAGATGACTTGAATGAAAAGAATAAAATAGGTAAAACATGCCTTCAACCTCATATTTTGTAAAAATGTGAATGAAAACGTCAATTATTTATTGTGTATTGTTTCAGATCAAGGCATACCCAGGGTATGTGAAGGACTTGATGGAGGATGACACCTGCGACCACCATGTCATGTCCCATCATTACCTCATGAAGAAGAAGAGTGTCCGAGTGCAGTGGGTGGCTCCTACAGAGAGTGCCGGATGTGTCGAGTTCAGGTAAAGGAAGCTGGGCCTTGTTTTACACTAATCTTACTGTAATAAGATGAGCCACAGTGCAGAGTTGGGTCCTGTAGGCCCAAAACTCATGATTGTGGGTTCAAATCTGACTTTGATCCTTGTTTTTTTAGCACTATGCCATTGCTCCTTGGTTTACCAAAGTGGTAAACGTCTTTGACCTGCCTCACTTTGGCCTTTCCTCTCACATTAAACTGACATGCCATTCAAAATATTGTTCAAAGTGGTGACAAGGGGACAAGTATGATTACTCTAAGATGCTGACATTATAGTTTAGTTTCCTTGTTTTCTATATCTCATTCCCAGCATCATCGTTGTTTCAATGAAATCATTTCCCGTTCTACAGATATTTTCAGAATTCTTTTAGGAGAATGAGAATCTTCTTCTTTTCCCGTAAATCTTCAACTGTCTCATAGTGTTTTTCTTCCAGTCCTTTTCTCTTACATTGTCCTCTTCTACATTGTCCCCTTCCTCTTCCTCTGTCTTCTTCTCTTCCGCTGTCCTCTTCCCTGCATTCTCATCATCTGTCCCTTTTCCTTCCTGTCCTCTTCTCTTAATTTGTCCTCTGTCCTCTTCGTCTGTCTTCTTCTCTTCCTCTGTCCTCTTCCCTGCATTCTCATCATCTGTCCCTTTTCCTTCCTGTCCTCTTCTCTTAATTTGTCCTCTGTCCTCTTCCTCTGTCTTCTTCTCTTCCTCTGTCCTCTTCCCTGCATTCTCATCATCTGTCCCTTTTCCTTCCTGTCCTCTTCTCTTCCTTTGTCCTCTTTTCCTGCATTGTCCTCTTCTCTTCCTTTGTCCTCTTCTCCTGCATTCTCATCATCTGTCCCTTTTCCTTCCTGTCCTCTTCTCTTAATTTGTCCTCTGTCCTCTTCCTCTGTCTTCTTCTTTTCCTTTGTCCTCTTCTCTTCCTCTGTCTTCTGATCCCATCTTCTTCTCTTCCTTTGTCCTCTCCTGCATTCTCTTCATCTGTCCTCTTCCTCTGTCTTCTTCTTTTCCGTTGTCCTCTTCTCCTGCAATTGTCCTCTAGATTTACCTCTCTTTCTGTCTTCTATCCCATTGGGTCAGACTTCATTCTTTCCCAATGACTCTCTTCCACTAAATCTCCTTGCCATCATATCTTCTTAGAGTACCTCCCTTTGAGAACTGCCTAAAGGTATTCATTGTTTTCACTATCTTTCCCTTATCTCCTTCATTCATATGGTCTCCTTTGAATCTAACATCTTTTAATCCTGATTACCATCAGTATTTCACCACTGTCTATCAGACAATTCCAGTAATAATACTGGATATGGCATCACCCTTTCATAGTTCAAATTGCTTTGCACTGCCCTGTACACCCGTTTAAATAGTGGGCATAGCCATAGCATAATACCCCTCACGCAATGCCCCCTCTCCTGTGAATGACTACAGATTACTGAAACTATCATTATCAAAATCCCACTTCATCATAAAAAAAACGAGGAAGAGATTTATAATCCAGTTTAATCCTTCTGTACTGTACACACCAACAGACTCCAGTCATCATTTGCCACATCATTCAACTAGGAAGGGTTTCCCAGGTACCACAACGCTTCCCCTTCTATTTTATGCCATTCAGCAGAGTATAAAGATAGCTAATGAGATGGAAGATCTGAGATGTCTGACAGTGTCTTCTGGGAAAGGAGTTGATGGGCAAGTGAACCAACTGCTGCATCCCACCATATTAGATTCCTACAGGGGGAAGGCTTAGCAGGTGCTTGCTCCATCACATCCCACATGCTGAAAACACATCATTATATAACATAATCACACCACATTAACATTTCAACAAAAATTGTTTTTTCATCCAAGTCACTTTTCTAAAGTGACACTCCAGTTTATTGCTATCTTTGGTTTGAAGTCTTTTTTCATCAGATAAAGTGATTAAAAAAGACTATTTTAGAATTCTTTATGCTTGATCTTTGTGGTAGCTGTTTATCAGGGGAATTTAAATGGCAGTGATTTGGGTGGGGGACTTAGAAAAGGAAACAGTTTTAGGATCAATTCTGGTGTAATTTCAGGATGTTATTAACGATAGGGTGGACATGCTCACTTAACTTTGAACACCTGGTGTTGTCAGTGTGGTTGTGTCATTTATAATGATTATTTTTGAATTTGTGGTGTCTATTTTTGCCACATGTCAAAGAAATACAATTTCAAATATAAAAAAAGCACTGACATTTAAAATTTCCTAGAATATGTTGTTGCTGTTTCTTTCTTCCTATGAGTTTATCCCAGTGATGACCTTATATATGAGACATGGTATTACTATGTTCTGACTGGCATGACCTCAAGGTTCATAATTTGAGGAATCGTCGTCTAGTGCTACAAATTAATGTTGGTTTTTCTCTTACAATTGTAATTATCCTTATTAAACCGTTTTATATTGTTACTGTATTTTACATATTAAATGCTTAGGGGCATTTACAGTAGTGAATTGTGTGGATGCTTTTTAAAGCCAATCAATATAATTCCCTGTTTTTTTGTAATCTTTCAACGAAAGACTGAAGGAGATGAAATAACAGTCCAAGTTGTTGTGAAGGTTGATTCCAGGTTACTTTTGGAATGAAACTCTTGAATCTAAAAATTCCAAAAAAAATGCAGAAACGTAGATGTTCATAAAGCATAATGTTGTCGTAATATTTTTGCTTGAACCTAATTGCTCATAGGAAAGTGATGGGTACAGTATATCTGAATGATGTCAATTTCAGTTACTATTCCCTCCATATCTTGGTATGCAGGGAATTCAAAAAATGTAACTGAGTTCTTCTCAGATATACAGTATATTGTTAAGGGCTAACGGATCTCTTCAAGGTTGACGGTGGGCCAAACAAGAGCTGCTGGATTAATTTTAGCATAAGGTGCTGTAAAAAGGACAGTTGGTGCTTCATTAAACAACGGACATCTGAATCAATTGTTTGTACATACCTGAAAAATACACATTGTCGTATAAAAATATCCTGACATTTTCAAACATAAAGAGGTTAAGACCAAAGCAAACATAAAATTTGTAAATTTTCTTAAAATTACCTGAAATACGTTATTGAAGGTGAGATGAGTTTGATATTAGGAACCTTTTTAAATCATTAAATTTGTGCAAATTGATTTTGGTAATCATATCTTGGAAATATTAATTTTAACTAAATATTAATTTTAACTGAGTAAAAAATCATACTTTTTTTATAGACAAACAACAGTGTGATGGTAAATTATGAACCATTTCAGTGAATTTATTATCCAAATGTGAATGGGTTCGACAGTAGCAACACGGCGAGTGACACACTCTGTCAAATTGGTTCTACAGTAGCATTAAGAGGTTCAAGGAACCCTGAAGTCTCTCAGTATGAGGTTTAGAAGGATGAGAATGGAATGGGGGTGAATGTTTCATAAATTAAATACTCTCTCAGGGCTGTAAGGGAGACTAACTTTCATGCAGCAAATCTTGAACTTTAATTGGCCGCCATTTTGAAAATTGTCATACTCATGCATGTTTTCATTTATTAACAGTGCCATAGCCAGACCCCCCCCCCCCCCCCAAGTTGGGGACAAGTGATACTTGTACAAATATTTGCCCCCCCCTGTCAAAAAAGTTAACTACAGCCTTGATTAATGAATATAATTTTATATAGTTTATGTTACAAACTTGTGTCACTTTAATTGTATGAACTTTGTCCTTTACATGACCTTGGTTTTCTTAAGTTCATGTTTCTATCTAATATGTTGTAAAAGTAGACAGTAGGGTGATCTGTGGAAACTCAAGCTCTATTTTTATTGCATATACCCTATTGCTTTTAAGATGATTATTTTTAAATTCAAATTAATGTAAACTTTAAAACATCCACACAACAGATTAATTTGCGATAAAATTCTTGTAAAGGCTATTAGGTAAAATAAAGATTCATTTGAGATAATTTTCTTTCAAAGGCTATTAAAGATCTTATCATCAGTCTTGATGAGTTTTAAGTAAAAACAATAATGTTATTCCAAGAAATAAACAGAGTAGCCTGTATAAACTTTATACAGTGATTACAGCGTGTCCTGATAGGAATAATATTACCACTTGTTTCCTGAAATGTAACTTTTAGACATTACCACTGTGTCAGTCAGTGTAAGAAATGTGACGTAAGCTATTTTCTGTGATCCATTATTCCGGTGTTTTTTACACCAATCTTCAACACACAGGACCATGTTGCAGGAGATTGCCACATTCTCCCTCATCACCTTAACACACAGCAACAATGTTGTAGTGGTGTTGTGGCAATATGTTATTGCCATATGTGTCACTACAGCTGCTTGATACAGTACATTCAAAGCAAAAAATAATTCCTGTGACTACAAAATACATTCGTTATGTGTCCACAAAGTTTTCCTTGTCAGAAAACTTCAACAGGTCTTCAATTTAAGAAAGACGTTTGTTGAGGGTTTGAACACGGTGAGAGATGTAACTGTTAGCACAGAAACCATCAACAGGAAAAAGTTGTCGCTACTGTCGATGTGTTCCTCCAGTGAACATTTTCTCCATCAGCTGTTAAGGGAGTATTCATAATCGGTGCATATTGTCATCAGTTGATTAGTGTCACACATTTTTGTCATATTCTGACAAAGAGATGTTTGGGTGTGAAAATGGTCATGGAAGGCATAAACTGTTTCCAATACCTGCGGTATGGTTGTCGTGGCTGTGATGATGTCGTTGCTTGTAGCTGTGAGGATTATACAGCTCTTCTCTCATATTGTTGACAATAAGTCAACCTATATGATATTGTTACAGATTGTCCATTTTCTGTGTGAATTTTAGGAATTGCAGATATGCATACCTTTCAAAATCTTTATGGGTGCAGATTCAGTGGGATTGGGGTTTTGGTTGTGGTTGGATGTCGGTGGGGATGGGGTGTTGGTAGGGTGTGCAGTCGGGGTGTCAGTGGGGTGGTGTGTCGATGGGGTGGTGTGTCGATGGGGGGGGGGGGGGGGTTGGTGGTGGTTGGGTTCGTGGGTAAGGGGTGTTGGTAGGGTGCAGTCGGGGTGTCAGTGGGGTGGAGTGTCAATTGGGGGGGGTGTCGTTTGTTGGTGGTGGTGGGGAAGGGGTGGTGGTAGGATGGTGACAGGGGTGTCAGTGGTTGTGGGTGGGAGGTGGTGGTGGGAGATTGCAGGGGGGTGCTGATGTGCAATTTCCTAAGAATGAGGGAATTATCAATTATTTCAGAATAGTTGAGGTGTTAGAGCTGTGATGCATGTTGATTTATGTCTTAATCAAATTGTATCAGCATCAATTTATCAAGTCCTTGAATGAACTCTGGTCATGAGAATTATGTATCTCAATGAATGTATATCGTTTTATGCTGCAGTCTGCTTTATTCCAGCTATGTCATAATGACTTGTAAGTAGTCAGATCTGGACAGTCAAACCAATGACAAGCAGAGCTACAGATAAGCTGCGTATTTGCGTAAAATACCCCTCAAAACTCAAAACTCAATTACTTTAGATTAACTTGCGTACAGAAACGCATGCATTAAATGAGAAACTCAATTGTATGAAAACAGCGTACGTAAATACCCAAGGAAGCTTTTTCAGCGTGCATACAATGGAGCTAATTTCCGAAACACAATTACGAGCTTACGCATTTACTTTCCGAGTCAAGACTATATTTAGAACCCTTATATACATCTAAAACATTATTTCATTTTTAAAAATCTCAAAATGCTTACTCATTTTGAGAAAACCCCAATAGTGTGATGAATAGATGAGTGAAAAAATATTGGTTAGCCAATGAAAAATGTATTAACCCAATTAAAATAGAAACCTTCAAGTAAAAACTCATTTGCTCAAAAAGTTATCTGGAGCTCTGGACAAGCAATCCAAATCATGGAGCACAATAATACCCAGGCCAGGGCAGACATTGCAACTACCCAACCATTGTGTAAAGAGTCGCATCAAACAGGTACTCTACCGTGGAATTAGAGAATTTCAGAACGTTATTATCTCAAGACAATGAGAATGACAGTGCTTGTGTTTTTTGTGATTGAAAAGAACCAGTGAGGACAGCATTGACTTCTAGATTTCAACTTTATTCTTTTAATACTGTGTAAAGAGATAGTGTATATTTATCCAGCAATTCTTTATTTGAAAGAACAAAGAAGTTGCAATCCATAAGATAGTCCTGTCTTCGTTGATATTACAGCAAATGAATACCACTTAAACATATTGAAAAGAACAAGATGAGTGTGTTTGGTACAAAGAATCAGACATATTTATCTCTGAAGCTGTGGAGACATGATCATACAGAATGATATTGCTTGCAGACTGCCTTATAACCATTGGCATCACTCCATGTCTAATTCTGATTCCTTATTATCTCATAGTGTTATCACATAGTGTTATCACATACTAATGACTACACGTAAGTGTTTCTCCTTGCACCAAGTACTTACTGATGTGACATGAGTCTACCTGCCACTGATGCCTGGGCTGCTGATAACTTCATTGAGAAGAAATCTTAATATATTTTGTGAATTACTTTGAATCTTTTCTCTTTAAAAGATGCATAATGTAACTCTTTGATAAAAAGTTGAAAATGTCGAAACTTATCTAAAACATTTTTTAAGAACATAAACATTCAATGATGAAGTTTTCGAAGTTAAATAAACATGGAAAACACCTTGTACAGTTTTTGCCCTTCCTCTTCATTGGAAGCCAATGTTTTCAAAAGTTCTGAGCAAAAGGTTTTTCGTGATGGGATGTACTGTGCTGTGTTTATCAGGAAAAACAGTAATGAGAGTTGAGAAAGTTAGGAGGTTAATTATCGCTGATCAGCTCAAAATGTCAAAGTTTTCGGCAAATAAATGCCCTGCATGCATATTTAAACTGCTGAATATGCAACATTTTCATCATTAACTTGTTTTATGATAGCAGTCTAAGTTTGAAGTTAATTGTTAAGAATGCAGGGAATGTAGAAATGCACCACACTCTTGGGATTGGTGTGTTATTATATCTACCATGATCATTAGGAATGGTGGTTCATAATAAGCATTCTATTTTACATTGTTTGGATGTACTGGGGTAGATAAATATGACGCAGTAAAGAAAAAACATAGGCATGAATCCTTTGTTAACCATGACAATACAGTGTTCCAGCATAGTGGGGGCAGTCGGGTAGCCTAGTGGTTAAAGCATTCACTCGTCACGCCAAAGACCTGGGTTCGATTCCCGACATGGGTACAATGTGTGAAGCTCATTTCTGGTGTCCCCCGCTGTGATATTGCTGGAATATTGCTAAAAGCGGCGTAAAACCAGACTCACTCACTCACTCACTCCAGCACACTGAAAGGTCAGCAAGAATAAGGTAGGTTATACTGTCTATAGTAGGTTATACTATCTATAGTAAAAGTATAAAAGAACTGAAAGAATATGGGTACAAGTGTATGTGCTTAAAAGTCTATAGGAATTGGGGTTTAACTGTATGTGCTATAGAAGTGTAGAGGAGTTTAGGTGCTACTGTATGTGCTTAAAAGTGTAGAAGAATGTAGGTTTTACTGTATGTGCTTACAAGTGTAGAAGAATGTAGGTTTTACTATATGTGCTTACAAGTGTATAGGAATGTCGGTTTTACTGTATGTGCTATAGAAGTGTAGAGGAATATAGGTGCTACTGTCTGTGCTAGAGAAGTGTAGAGGAATATAGGTGTTACTGTCTGTGCTATAGAAGTGTAGAGGAATATAGGTGCTACTGTCTGTGCTAGAGAAGTGTAGAGGAATATAGGTGCTACTGTCTGTGCTATAGAAGTGTAGAGGAATATAGGTGCTACTGTCTGTGCTATAGAAGTGTAGATGAACATAGGTGCTACTGTCTGTGCTATAGAAGTGTAGAGGAACATAGGTGCTACTGTCTGTGCTATAGAAGTGTAGAGGAATGTAGGTGCTGCTGTCTGTGCTATAGAAGTGTAGAGGAATATAGGTGCTGCTGTCTATGCTATAGAAGTGTAGAGGAATGTAGGTGCTACTGTCTGTGCTATAGAAGTGTAGAGGAATATAGGTGCTACTGTCTGTGCTATAGAAGTGAAGAGGAATATAGGTGCTACTGTCTCTGCTAGAGAAGTGTAGAGGAATATAGGTGCTACTGTCTGTGCTATAGAAGTGTAGAGGAATATAGGTGCTACTGTCTGTGCTAGAGAAGTGTAGAGGAATATAGGTGCTACTGTCTGTGCTAGAGAAGTGTAGAGGAATATAGGTGCTGCTGTCTATGCTATAGAAGTGTAGAGGAATGTAGGTGCTACTGTCTGTGCTATAGAAGTGTAGAGGAATATAGGTGCTACTGTCTGTGCTATAGAAGTGAAGAGGAATATAGGTGCTACTGTCTGTGCTAGAGAAGTGTAGAGGAATGTAGGTGCTACTGTCTGTGCTATAGAAGTGTAGAGGAATATAGGTGCTACTGTCTGTGCTATAGAAGTGAAGAGGAATATAGGTGCTACTGTCTGTGCTAGAGAAGTGTAGAGGAATATAGGTGCTACTGTCTGTGCTATAGAAATGTAGAGGAATATAGGTGCTACTGTCTGTGCTATAGAAGTGTAGAGGAATATAGGTGCTACTGTCTATGCTATAGAAGTGTAGAGGAATGTAGGTGCTACTGTCTGTGCTATAGAAGTAGAAGATGTAACAGATCCCAGTTTATTTTACAGAAAAGTGAGGAAGAAGCTCTGTACAGTCCTAAAGTTTGTCTCAAAACATGAGTTGTTTAAGTTTGTGTTTGGCAAGAAACCATTTGATACCGTGGATGCCATTTCCAGATTATATAGACTTTGTTCTAGTGTTTATTTCTCTCTTTGTTTGTGTGGTGTAACTTCACAAATCATAGCTCTCTTTAAACAAGATGGACGACATGAAGGAACAAAATGGTGTTATTTCAGACACTCGAGCATCGTGGTTGTTGAGAGTGTATCGGGCTAATCATGGTAGATAGGTTTGTGTTGAATGTTTTCATTGAACGAACATAAACATTGCACACACATTACCCATCCTTCCATTGGCTTATTGTATAGTAATGTACACACTACTTAAGCTTTTCTCACATCAGTGCGATGCTCATGTCCCCAGTTGACGTATTATATCAGCTTGTTTAATTTCTCCTTTTTGAGAATCTGTCAGATGATATTAGCTGCAGTAGTGAAGAGGTTCTCAGTTGTGATTTCCCGGAAGATTAACAACAAAAACGGTGTCACATTGATGCAGTCATCCCTGACCTAACAGTGTTACATTGTGATAACCCAGGACCAATATTGTTCCTAGTTGGGATGCTGGTCTGATGGACCACCCTTGTGACAGACATTAACATACTGGGGTAGAGGACATTCCAGAGCTTGTTCTGGGCTGAAAGAAATGAATTTGTATCTGTTGTTACACTTGTCACTTTATATAAGATTCAGATCATACTCTTGATGACAAGATGCTGGAAATTCTTTTGTCAGAAGAAGCCATTTTTGTTGAAAATTCAGGTGCAATGGTTCATATTCAGCCTCTTTTTTGTGAAATTTTGGTTTGAAGTTGTGTTTATTGGCTACATGCTTTACCATACTTTTTAGTTTTAACAATCAGGGATGATATGCCTATTCAAACTGATCCTAGCTGTGGAATGTTTTGAAAAATCTCCAGAATGCATGGCAGATTATGGCTTTTGAATCATTGTTTGTTTAAGACATTTTCTTTAAAAATAAACAAACAAAACATGAACGTTAAGTAAAGACTGCCCTGACCTGTAAATATGTGCTAAAATAGACCTGTCATTTATGATTTTTTGAAAATAATTATGAAGTATTTCAATTGAGAATGACACGAGGCAGTCTACCTGAAGTGTTGTCGTGGCGTGATTGTTGGACTTTAGAATATTGAATGCAAAGATTGGCAGATTTAGGTCTTGATTGTCACCAAGTGTGCCTGAAATTTGTTTATTGTGCTGTTGTTTTGTGTTCACACGTGTATTTACTATCACTGTTGACAATTTTATCCCACCTGATTTACACCTTAACCAACTGAAGATAGACTGTTTAGGCCACAATAAATTATTTGTTAGATTTTCATCCAAACTTCTCAAAAGGGGAAGTGTGTGTGTGTGTTTGTGTGTGTGTGTGTGTGTGTGTGTGTGTGTGTGTGTGTGTGTGTGTGTGTGTGTGTGTGTGTGTTCTAGGCGTTCGTGTACATTAGCTGCTGAAGAATGTTGGTAGAACTGTGTATATGTGTCACCTCGTGTTCCAGGTGTTCCTGATAATCAAGAAGTTGATATCCATATATTCGCTCTTGTATGTGTATCACTTCTAAATGCCATTCAAAGACTTGTTTATATGATGTATTATTAAATAAAAAGTGAGTGAGTAAGTATGGTTTTACGCCGCTTGTAGCAATATTCCAGCAATATCACGGCGGGGAACACCAGTAATGAGCTTCACACATTGTACCCATGTGGGGAATCGAACCCAGCCTTTGGCGTGACAAGCAAACGCTTTAACCTAGAGGCTACCCCACAGCCCTTCATCAAGTAAAGAGACACGGCAACCCACATAGTGGTTTTCTTTGTCTGTAGGTACTGTATCATGTGAGGAGGGTAGGGATTCAAATTTTATAATTGTTTTTATATGGCCTTAAATACCAATTTGCATTTATATTATAGTTGATTTACTGCACATTTAAAGTGTACTGAAGTGTCTGTATTGTGATCATTTTTACAAAACTTAAATTTGAAGAGCTGAACCAGAAATATTTGTATTCTGTTTAGTTCCTTTTCAGGACAACAGACGTCATTCGCAGTGATGAATTTATATCTCTGGTGTCATAGATTATCATTGTGTTGTGTGATTTCAGGACTACAGTGATCGAGTCGTCTCGGGTCTGGTACAAGGACAACGGCACCCTCACCAAGCTGGTCTGTGAGGAAAGTGAGTACACAGTCTCATTTAGTGTTCTTGTAGTGTTCTTGTAGTGCTGTAGTGTTGATGGACGGCACCTTCACCAAGCTGGTCTGTGAGGAAAGTAAGTACACAGTCTCATTTAGTGTTCTTGTAGTGTCATATAGTGCTGTAGTACTGTAGTGTTGATGGACGGCACCCTCAGCTGGTCTGTGAGGAAAGTGAGTACACAGTCTCATTTAGTGTTCTTGTAGTGTCATATAGTGCTGTAGTACTGTAGTGTTGATGGACGGCACCCTCAGCTGTTCTGTAAGGAAAGTGAGTACACAATCTCATTTAGTGTTCTTGTAGTGTCATATAGTGCTGTAGTACTGTAGTGTTGATGGATGGCACCCTCACCAAGCTGGTCTGTGAGGAAAGTAAGTACACAGTCTCATTTAGTGTTCTTGTAGTGTCATGTAGTGCTCGGGTGTTGAGGGATGGCACCCTCACCAAGCTGGTCTGTGAGGAAAGTAAGTACACAGTCTCATTTAGTGTTCTTGTAGTGTCATATAGTGCTGTAGTACTGTAGTGTTGATGGACGGCACCCTCAGCTGGTCTGTGAGGAAAGCGAGTACACAGTCTCATTTAGTGTTCTTGTAGTGTCATATAGTGCTGTAGTGTTGATGGAGCAGTGATGGATACAATGACTTGGATTGAGTTATAGTGCCATTACAGTTACAATGACGAACCGATAAGGTTTTTTCCTAGATGATGATGATGATGATGATGATGATGATGATAAATCACATGATAAAACATATAATGAGAAAAAGGAATACTAAAAAAGATGACAGTGAAGTCAGATTAAATTGGACAGGTGATAAATCGAAAGCATATCAAAAATCATGTTCTTGACAAAAGGTAGAGAGCTTCCTCTCCGGAGAGGATATCCCTGCTTGTTTACTTAGGGACACCTGTGTCTCAGAAATGAGTCACAGTATCCGGATTTGATAATAGGTACCATCGAATTCAGCTCAGAGCTACATTTAATACTTCTTTAATGAGGGAGGACTAACAAATGGCTGATTTGAAACCCCTCTATGTCTGGAATGAAGGGGAAAATTAGCAACCAAGAAACTGCTCAGTTTTTTACCTGACTGCTGTTAGCGAAATGTCAAACAGTGGGCAAGTGTTTGTTTTTGTTATAGAATCTTCAAGATAATGCATCCTGGTAACATATTACATCCTTATACACCAAAATAATCAATCTTTGCGACATGGGGCTTGATTCACAGGGATTTATCCAGACTTGCTCAGTACGAAAGCCTAATGGTGCTACCTTGTAAGCATATGTATATTTTTAAATTGAAAGTTCACATTATTGCAATTATTTGTTTATTTTCTCTAAATTTCGAGTTTTTTCTCATTACTTTGATGATATTTTCGTAATTTCAATTATTTTCTCGTGACTTCAAGTTTTCTCTCATGATTTCGATTATTTCTCATTATTTTAAGTTTATCTCAAAGATTTGAAATTTAGAGAAAAAAATTGAAATAACGAGAAAATAATCAAAGCAACGAGAAAAATTCTAAATTATGTGTATTTGAGTACATGTATTTGAGAAAGTAACCAATTTAATAACTTTGCAGAGATAACCTGTATTTCACGGATTAACAAGACCAATAAAAGGAAGAGGTTTAATGCTAAGTTATAGTATATATGCAATCTCAGAATATAATGTTAAAATACCTCTGAAGTTAGGACAATAAGAACTTTAAAAAATCCAAATTTTTACCAAAATAACATTTTTTGCCCAAATTGCCTGCCAAGAGCACTTTGTTTAGAATCCCAAATAAATCCTAGATTCAAGGATAAGCATTGGGATGGTGAAAACAAATTACCATAACCGTTCATCTCCTGAGAACTGTGAATACATGCAGTGATGTGGCACAGGTTTGCTGGGGTATATGTGTTGTATTCACAGTTGATCTACAGTCACAGCACCTGGTTTAAACATGTATCCGTTAGTGGTACCGTGACATGAACTTGACAGGTTAGTTAGATCAACTTGATACCATCAAATTATTAGCTAATTTCTTGCCTCATCTTAAGAAACCCATGGTCATTTATGGAGCTTGTGACAATTACATGTAATCAGTGAAAACTTGCCAACTTAAGAATGTGGAAAAAGTTAATCTCGTCTGTCAGGTTATAGTTGACGGGTAGATGACGGTCTCCCCATGTGCATCACAATCTTGGTAGCAAGGGTGCACTCAGCTTTGATGTGGCTTTGCCGAGGTTTGACGTCATATCGTAAAGTTTATCTTAAAGGACAAATCTTGAGATGCGTCACAACTGTGACCTGTCTAGGGGAAATTGTGCATTAAACTCAGAAAATTAATCCTGATTATACTTTTGGCTCCTTCAAGTAGTAGGCTTGAAAGATATGATGGGTGATACGAATCTGATGTAGGATTTATTGGGGTGATGTGTACACGATCAAATAGCTTTTTTTAGAAAACTAGAATCCAGAAATGTTATGATGGATGCACTGTGAAGAAATTTGAAGGGGTTGATGATAATGAAGACATGGAAGTATTCTCTGTCAAGTTATGGTTTTAGCAGATTTGTGTGATGATGCCTATTATATTTGGAGGGGCAATCAGGTAGCCTAGTGGTAAAGGGTTCACTCGTCATGCTGCAGGCCCAGGTTCGAATCCCGACATGTTTGAAGCCCATTTCTGGCATCCCCCGCCATGATATTGCTGGAATATTGCTAAAAGCAGCATAAAACCATACTCACTCACTCACTTTTTTATTTGGAAGTAATCCAGGATTAATGTTAATGTTGACTTAATGTGAAATTTGGGGCACGGGTGGCCCAGTTGTCTGAGATGCTGCAATTTCCTGTGCAGAGTTGCGTCCCTTTGAAACCCATGGAAGTGGGTTCGAATACTGGTTCTCCTGATTATGTTTCTTGGCTTGTCAGCACCATACCCATGCTTGTGGGCTTCACCAAAGTGGTAACTGTCTGAGACCTGCATCACTTAGGGCTTACACGTTATGATATAACTGGAATACTGTTAAAAAAACTTGCTTGCTCTGGTGACCCAGTCATCTAAGTCGCAGCAGCTAGCGTTTGTTATGCAGAGTTGTATCTTTTGGGCACTCCAGCAACCTGTGATTGTGGGTTCTGATCTCAGTTCACCCTGATTATGTTTCTAGGTTTGTCATTTCCATACCCATGATCATGGGCTCTCACTCACTCACTCACTCACTCACTCACTCACTCACTCACTCGATCACTCACTCACTCACTCACTCACTCACTCACTCACTCACTCACTGGCCAAGAGAGGAACCAAAACTCTGTATTGAGAAAGACGAACAAGAAACCAGACTTTCAACTTTCACAACTTTCAAATTAGAGATTCTTACCAAATCATAGAAAATCAACTGTGTTCAAATCTTAAGTTGCAAACTGTTTTCACTGTAAAAAGTAATTGTTGAATTTAGCAATCTTCCCATCACTTGTAGTTTACCAGCCTTCTAAAACATTTCAGTTATGTATAAAAAATATGCAAGTGTCACTTTTAGCATATCTATTTAATCAGATATTCAATAAGGCACTCAGGGTAATCATATTTGCATTGAAATTGTAGACATTTATAAGATGTTATCACACCCGAATTCTGTTTGTAAAGCATGTTCCCACCTTGCCTCTCTCAGTGGGAGTAAGCCTGTGTATTTCACTGTCAATAGATTCCTAATCTACATGAACTGACAAACGATTTCTGTACAATATCTCGCCATGATACAGGCAAACCAACATCACTTCATATTAGCATTTTGTGGGAATGCAGCAGAACTCTGAAATACTACCAAAAGCATTTTTTTGCATCAACGTGTTTCAATCAGCCCCAAGCTGTGTAAGACGCAATCATGTAATTTGTTGCTTCCTGTCAAAGGCTGGTTTGTCGAGATCCCATCTTCCTATGCTCTTGAAATAAACATGTCATCTTTGCTTTGTGGGGTATGGAAACTGAAAACACTGTACTTGGCAAGGAAAAATCTGTTTATTCATATCTTGCTGAGCAGGTAAGTGTGCTTTATCTGTGACGGATCATAGGGCGTTATATAGCCGTACCACACGGGTATATGATAAACACTTAGATCACTCAGTGGCTTCATAGCTCGTCCTCAACCTGCTGGGTTAATAATGCCAACCGTTGATCGGCAAGAGATGCGAGGCTATGCAGTCTATTGCCATGCTGAACCATGCTGCTGGACTATTTCAGTTCTCTTGTGATAAACCCCAGACCCTTTACAGGAAATCTGGTAATGATGCTTACAATTAAACCAAAAATGATTGTCTCCCTTGGAGAGTTAATATTTTCAAAAATGTTAGGGCGGATGCTTACCTGTTGCCTGAGTACCTGATAAAAACAGATAAATCCTGGGGATATTTGTTAACTGGACAATGTAAGGTAGAAGGTGAGTTATATGGGGTCTAAAGAATTTATGCAAATATTTGTTATATTACCTGTATTGGTTGTAGTCACAACCTCTAGGTCTTGTACTCTGCAGGTCTGTGTTTAATACTTGCTTCATGCTTTACTGCATACTGTGGGAAAATCTCCACCTACTGATCCTCATCATGATCTCTAAAGTTTGAAGTCATACCGGTTATAATTGCATGTCATTGGTTAGAAATTAGTTTCTTAAGACGGACTATTTTTTGGGAATCTGTGCATGAGTCAGGGGATATGTATTTAGGTGTTGGCTTCAGTTTAAATGGTTTTCAACATCTCGGAAATTGTGTAAACATTTAAACTAGTGATAGTTGCTCCTTGCTGTTTTGGTATGTTGTTTAAACTATCTGGCAGAGAGAGACATATCTATGTAATTTCCTGAAATCAATATAGCAGTGTAAATAAATATGGTGTGTTGGAGTAGACGTTGCCTACAAACAATTTAAACAGCTGTAGTTAAAATGATCTACAGGTTGACATATGGAATTTCGGCTGTGAAGTTCCTCAGTGGAGCCAGGTTTTTAACACCCCACGTCAGCCAACACACAAGATAGAAGTTTGACATTGTAGAGAACATGCTTTCGCTGCAATTTTCCCAGACAATTGTGTTTTGTTTGCATTTGTTCAAAATTAGGATTAGGGAAGGACTGTATTTGTAGAGAGTTAAGAGTAAGGTCTTAGTGAGGTGAGGTGGAATGGGGTGGAATGTTGTGTTCAGGATTATTTCACTTGTATAGCAATGTGCATGGGTGTGTGTCTGCTTGTATTAGTCCAGACTTTAGCACTAGCCCACTGAGATACCATGCCACAGTTTACCATGAATACACCACTAAGACAGAGTATATTAATGCCAAGTGCCAGGCAGGTTACAACAAGTACTATCTTTTAACATCTTTATGTATCATGCGACCAGGGTATCTTAGAAGAAAAATACAAATATCACAAAAGAGAAGGGAATTATGTTATGAGTGAGGGAGTTGGGTTTAACGCCGATTTTAACAGTATTCCAGTTATATCACGGCGTGTCAGCTTAATGTGGGAGGCAAGCCCAAACTGATGCAGGTCTTAGACGTTTAGCACTTTGGTGAAACCCACCTGACAAACCTAGAAACATAATCGGGGCGAACCGGGAATCGAACCCACAATCATAGGTTTCTGGCGTGCCCAAGGGGTGCAACTCCGCACAGCGAATCAGAGCACTTTAGATGACTGGGCCACCCGTGCCCCCAATTATGTTAAGAAGAGATAGGAATTAAATCAATTGGAGAAGAAGGAAGGTGACTGAAATTGAACTATCACAGGAGAAATAGAAAGACATTTTGGTAAGTAGAGAGAGTAATTAAGTTAGGGAAGAGAGGCAATTAAGACAGGACGAAAAAAGAATGGTTTTGGTGATGAGAAAGTATCGGTACTGTTTTGTGGAGGGAAAGCTTTTGTGCCAGGAAGAGAAAGCGATCAGTTCAACAGGTATTTCTGAGTGTGAGCTACAAAAACTACAGGGAGACATCACTGGCCATATCAGTCAGTGTATATTGCTTTGTCCTCTCTCAAGTTGGAAATAGCAGCTCCTGGAGTGAATGAAAAGAAACATGAGCCACCATGTTTCTTCCCCGAATGGTGGATTAATTTTTAGAAGGTTACCCAGTGAAAATCTCCGGAACTGATAAGTGATAGGGTTTTAATGAGCTGTGGTATTTACTTGTGTAGAAGGGCAGAAAGTTGTAATAGAGTTCAGTTACCACCCATGATGGTTTCCAAAGTCATTTTTCCACATTCTACTTGAGAACACCATTGTATGGAACTCTTCTATCAGAGCCTGTGATAGCTGTATGAAACATGCTGAACATGTTTTGGCATCTTTTTCACAACATATTGGACCGCCTCCATGGAGAGCGGAAGGTCCGGGGTTTTGCTCCCCAGCCGCGTCATTCCAAAAGACGTTAAAAGATGGTACTTGTTGTTACCCTGTCTGGCGCTCGGCATTAAGGGGCTAAAACAAGGACTGGTTGGCTCTGAGTCGGTATACTGTGTCTGAGTGGGGTATTCATGTTAAACTGTGGCATGGTATCTCAGTGAGCTAGCAATATAAATCGGCATCAGTCCGCACTAGTACAAGCAGCCCCGCACACACACGTGCATGCACGTCACTATTTAAGTGCAATAATCTTGGACACGACGTTAAACCCAATTTCACCTCACCTCACCTCACAACATATTGGTATCCGAACCATCTTTCCCAATGAAATGTATTTGTAATGAAGGAGAAGGGTGTTGGCAGAACCGCATGATGTTAGAATATGATAAATCAAACTTATCTACAACAATTGTTTGACCAAAGTTGGTTTGAATATAACCTGCTTGATGTGAAATGTTTTTTGCTAAGTATCTAAGGATTATCTTTAAAGCTCTTTATTGCCATACCTGAAATGAACCTCAACGTACTTTATCAAACATTAAATCTAAGACTTGTTTGAAAGTACCAGTTTTTGTGATGAGGTCACGTTTTTGCTACCCAAATGCACTTGTTGTGTAGTGCACCTAATATGCTTCCCAAAGGATGAGGGACTGATAAGGTAGTCTGTATATACCTAATCATAGAGGATCTTCACTGTTACCTTTGATGCTCCTAAACAGGGCCTCAATGAAAGTCAATCTTGAATATAACAATGAGGGGATTAGAATCACTCATCTAAATAACTCTGCTCCTTTTCAGGTTTAGTGACTGCAGATAATGGAGATAGCATTCAGATTTAGGAAAGTATCATCTGCACTGTAGATTATCTGAATGTGTTGGAGGGAAACTATCATGTTTTCTACAGGATATCTGATATAGCCCGCAAACATAAATTTGGGTGCATTCGCATAAAGCAATGGTGGCAGACGTAGAATAGAGGTATTACCGATGTTGCTGATTGGATGATTGTCGAGTTGAGTGATTATCTGGGAATCTGCACCTGGTTACAGGGAGACATCCAGTGAAGCTGGCGAGATAGGAAGCAGATATTGGATGACATGTTGTTTCAATCTGGCGACCATGTTCATGTAAGAAATAAGTCTTTGAGCTGAAATCTGTCTGTGAAGGAACTGAGAAAAAGGAAAATGCTTGGTTTGGTTAACATGTACACTTGTCAATTAAATCAATTTGGGACAAATGATTATTTATTTGTTTGACTTTCACAAGTTGGCAGTAACATGTTTCTGGCAGTCGGGAGTGTGTTTACATTCAGCTGTGTGTGGCCTGAGCTAGTTGTGGCAGTTGTTTAAAAACACTCAAAATGAAGATTTTCGATAAAGTTTACATAATTAATTCCTGTCAGTCATGAACTTACTGCTGACTTGACAGTATTTACAGCAGGATGAATCTATGTGTAGGGTACACAGGTGAAAGGTTTTATTTTTTAAAGACACAACAAAGTTTCGGTCACTGCATGCAGACATACAGTTTTTCTTTCTCTGAAAGGTGGCGCCAAACAATATTCTCTTTAGGACATACAGCATATCAAGTGAATATTTTAAATAATAAATTAAAACCTCAGGCAAAAAGTATTTTTTCTATATTTTCAGGAAACAAATTATTTGTTCAAAATAATCCTATCTCCCCCCCCCCCAAGGATGGTCTCCGACTTTGAGCTTCTAGTTTAATATGACTATTGGGTCTTCCTGGGCAGAATATGTTCTCTGTACCCATGCTTGTCGTATTCAGAAAGAATGCTTCTGTTATTTTCAGTGACCCAGCAGGATTCTGTGGCCAATGTTCCGGAGAACGCTCCGTCCCCGCTGCAACAGAAGGAGGAATGTTGCGCCTGTGGGCACGCCAAGTATGTCATCACATTCAAAGGGCTGTGGTCACGTCATACGCATCCCAAAAACTTCCCAACCGGAGACAGTAAGTTTTGTTGGAGTCAATCATTAAAAGTCGGCAAATATTCCGACAATGAAATTTAAAGGTCATTTTAAAAAACGTGAAATTAATTTAAGCCATTTAAATATGTAGATGGAAAATAGCACTGTTAATGTGGTTTGTATGAATGTCAGCAGGAGATCTTGTGTAAATACATACAACATTGATCATTAGTAGTATTCAAATAACGTCGCTTTGTTAAGATTAATTGTTTCGTTCAGCGGTTATATTTTGAAAAAATGCTTTTTTGACTGATGAATCAATTTTTTTGGAAAATGTGCTTTTTTTTAAAGTCAAATGATATGTGAAATTAAAAATGTTTTGACTTGAATTTTCATTTTTCTGTTTTGTGTCATATCAATACTGTAATATGTCTATTTAAAAGCACTCATTTAATGATCAAACTTTAAAATGACCATTTTATTGGCAAAATGATTTTATCATCCGGTGCCTCTAGATGGCGCCACTTAGTCAAAAAATGCTGTGGTGACTTGGTTTTTTTATTGCGTAATTTGATTCAGGACATATTTTCCAACAAAATGATACCAAATATACCCATTTCTTTAATTTTTTGTTTTTTGTATGCAACCTCTTTAAATTCATTTATGTTAGGCTGGTTTCATTCCTGTAAGGGCCACAACTCTACTACATTCCTCTAAGGGACATAACTCTACTACATTCCTCTAAGGGCCACAACTCTACTACATTCCTCTAAGGGCCCTGACTGTACTACATTCCTCTAAGGGACATAACTCTACTACATTACTCTAAGGGCCATGACTCTACTACATTCGTCTTAGGGCAATGACTCTACTACATTCCTCTAAGGGACATAACTCTACTACATTCCTCTAAGGGCCATAACTCTACTACATTCCTCTAAGGGCCATGACTCTACTACATTCATCTAAGGGACATAACTCTACTACATTACTCTTAGGGCCCTGACTCTACTACATTCCTCTAAGGGACATAACTCTACTACATTCCTCTAAGGGCCATGACTCTACTACATTCCTCTAAGGGACATAACTCTACTACATTCCTCTAAGGGACATAACTCTACTACATTACTCTAATGGCCATGACTCTACTACATTCCTCTTAGGGCCATGACTCTACTACATTCGTCTTAGGGCCATGACTCTACTACATTCCTCTAAGGGCCACAACTCTACTACATTCATCTAAGGGACATAACTCTACTACATTCATCTAAGGGCCATGACTCTACTACATTCCTCTTAGGGCCATGACTCTACTACATTCGTCTTAGGGCCATGACTCTACTACATTCGTCTTAGGGCCATGACTCCACCACATTCCTCTAAGGGCCACAACTCTACTACATTCATCTAAGGGACATAACTCTACTACATTCCTCTTAGGGCCATGACTACTACATTCGTCTTAGGGCCATGACTCTACTACATTCCTCTAAGGGACATAACTCTACTACATTCCTCTAAGGGACATAACTCTACTACATTACTCTTAGGGCCATGACTCTACTACATTCCTCTAAGGGCCATGACTCTACTACATTCCTCTAAGGGACATAACTCTACTACATTCCTCTAAGGGACATAACTCTACTACATTACTCTAATGGCCATGACTCTACTACATTCCTCTTAGGGCCATGACTCTACTACATTCGTCTTAGGGCCATGACTCTACTACATTCCTCTAAGGGCCACAACTCTACTACATTCATCTAAGGGACATAACTCTACTACATTCATCTAAGGGCCATGACTCTACTACATTCCTCTTAGGGCCATGACTCTACTACATTCGTCTTAGGGCCATGACTCCACCACATTCCTCTAAGGGCCACAACTCTACTACATTCATCTAAGGGACATAACTCTACTACATTCCTCTTAGGGCCATGACTCTACTACATTCGTCTTAGGGCCATGACTCTACTACATTCCTCTAAGGGACATAACTCTACTACATTCATCTAAGGGACATAACTCTACTACATTACAGGTTCATTTCTTCTGCATTGGTCCAACATTGTGGGTGCCTCCCACAGTAACGACTATCGCATCTGGGACTACGGCGGTATGGCCTCCGAAGCTGTGCGAGAGGTCTGTGAATATGGCTCTTCCCGCTCCCTTACAGAAGACATGAAGAGAAATGTGAGTATTGTCTGCATCAGCATACTTAAAACGGTATAAAAATGATGGACATTGTGTCTCTTAAGAACATACTAAATGTTATTTTAACTGGGTGCAAACTAACCAGCCATGTAATAATGCCCTTGTCTATATCTCCTGATTTCATGGGTAGGTAGCAGCAAGAATGGATAACTCTAGCTATTGAGGACTTGATTGTGTGGAGTTGCTCGTGCAGCTAGCTCTCATGCGTCACTACCATCTAGTGACATGACTGGGAGAAAGTTGATGTCAGGTTCACACTTGGTTGAACGACAGCCATGCAGGTGGTGCGGCCTTACAAAAGGCTGTGGGTTCTAACTACAATACAACATTCAGTATTACAGACCGCCGTCACATTGCTGGAATATTGCTAAGTGCGGATTTAAACAACAACAAACAACATAGTTATAGTTAAAACATTTTTGCTGACCAATAACGGGATTAGTCAAAGTGTACTTCTCAAAAGAAGTTAAAGGACACCCAATTCGTCCATATTAGGATAGAGTTTTGTGGTGCCTACACACTAAGCAGTTATCAAGTATTATTTATAATTTTAATAGCAAATGCCTACAGATCTTTCAGTGAATTATCAAGTATGAAAACCCATGACAGTGACTCTTAGATGGAATTGTGTCTGAAGTAGTATTCAGGAATTTATGGAAGAACTTTATAATTCATTTCAAAGCTTCCCAGGTACGCATATTGCACTATACAAATTCTACAGTGAGTGGGTGAGTGATTTGGGTTAAACGCCGCTTTTAACAGTATTCCAGTTATCTTGCGGCGTGTCAGCTTAATGTGGGAGGAAAGCCCAAAGTGATGCAGGTCTCAGACGTTTACCACTTCGGTGAAACCCACGAGCATGGGTATGGTGCTGACAAACTTAGAAACATAATTGGGGTGAACCGGGATTCGAACCCACAATCATAGGTTTCCGGCGAACACAAGGGACGCAACTCTGCAACAAATTCTACAAAGCTTATAAGATGTGACTGCTGGGTTAAGACAGTACTTTGGAATACGTGGCAACTTTTCTCAACAAAAACTTGGTGCAGGTCAAGTCAATATCAGGTCAACCTCAATAAAGTAATGATGACTGGTGCGAAGGTAAAACAGTTGTGGACGTGTTGATAGGCGAATAGTTTTGCTATTTAGCTAAGAAGAAAGCAATATGATGTTTACACGTGGCAGGGGGTTCCCGGGGTAATTAGGAAGGAGGGACGAATGGCTACATTGTGTCAATATTGACTACAAAGCAACACTGGAGGTGCCCTCTTGCAATTACAAGCATTCTCATACCAGTGTTGAACAGAATTACAAATATGCATCCCTCTCAACTCTGCTGATTGTCAGCGATGGTGGCATGTTCCACGAATGTCAGCTGTGACTTTTTGCCCAGATCTTACAAGTATGCACACAGTTTGATTAATATGGACAAGGAGCCGTGTATGAGGTGAGACTTGTCAAATGAGGGTGTGGAAGGGTCACAAAGGTCATGGGAGCAAGGGGAGATAACTCTAAATGTTTCATCTTGGTCCTGCATTCTGAAGGGAAATGTCACTAGGTGCTGTGTGCAGTAATTAGGGTCAGGCCATTGTAACAGGTACTTACAGGTATGGAATAATCAACTATAGTGAACACTCCCATGTTGTGATGATAGATAGCAAGCATATACAGTACAGTTTATGTATCAGACTCTTCAGCGTTTCAGTCTTTGTGTCACAAAAAGCATGAAATCCTTGCACAAATATTTTCTGTGGATGGTTAGTTGTCCAGATTTTGATCTTAAAACATAAAGATCATTCACAAGAAACATTCATGGGAAAAGATACTTTCATCTTTTCTTTAACCAAACATCTGTGTATAATGATATTTAGATAGGTAAAGATATACAATGAATGTGTTTACATTGAAGGAATATGAATTTATGATTTTGTACTGTCCAAATATTGACCGCATTTGACTTCTTGTGACCCATAAAGAAACTATTTTCAACAGATATCCATCCAGTTCGGCAATGTATTTCTTTGATATTTTGTATGTTTTGCAGACATTTATCAAACACGTAATCTTATTCTTGGCTGATTGAGCATTCCATATTTCCATCTTATATATCACAAGACAGTGTCCATCACAAGGAAAGCTCTGAAATAACATAAATCTAGATTGTTCAACAAATAGGAGGGTGTGCTGCTGTCTGATTGCTTGAAAAACATTTCTAAATGGGATTCAAAGCCTAGAAATCTTTTGAACTTTTCTTCGTTTATTAATACTTTGTATTATTAAGTTGTTTTTTTTATCAATTCCAAATTTGAAGAACAAGCCATTTGGCTTGGCGAAATGGATTGCACACTAATTGAAATATAAGTGTGATCAATATTTATCAGGTTTTTTTTTCAATATTCTGCAAACCTGAACAGTTCAGTTATCACGAGATCATGTGATGTGATGTCATCCATTGTGTCATATTCCAATGGGACATCATAGCATTCGAGAGTGACATCATGTCTTTTTCACAACTGAGAGAGTTCATGTACAGAGAGAATGCTCCAAAAAATTACTGATAACTTTTGTTTTTTATAATGTTCATAAACATTATGTGCGTTCCAATTTGTAGATGTTATTGAGTATTTGATGCCTGGAAATTGTTAATATTTGATACCTCCAGCTAATACAGTTGGTTGCAAATGAAACCTCTGGACAACCTACCTGTAATAATGATGACTCTGTGATAAAAATCTGATCACGGTAATGTTGGACAAGTCCATTTTATGAACAGGGGATTTAAGTTTGGTAGTTCCTGGATATTCTCATAAGTTCACATTGATAATCTGAACCTGTTCTGCCAATACCTATTGTCATATTTCTCCCACTTTTGGTGGTTGGGTTTATCTACGTTGCCCAGCTACATCTATGGGGAACAACTCACTAAAACTAATGTTGTCCAACTTACAATGTCATCACGTTGCGAGCGCATGTTCAAATCTCCAGAAATTACATCATGATAGAACAATGTTCTATAATACTTATATCTTATATAACTCAATAACACCCACAAATGTAATGTTTATCTTCTACATTCCATTTTAATAAGCAGTCACTCTTTGCCTTATTGTATATCATCCAATAAAGACATTATAATGATTCATGGGGGCACAGGCGGCCCAGTCATCTAAGTCGCAGCAGCTAGCGTTTGTTATGCAGAGTTGTATCTTTTGGGCAAGCCAGCAACCTGTGATCGTGGGTTCTGATCCCAATTCACCCTGATTATGTTTCTAGGTTTATCATTAACCTTATCAGCGATCATGGGCTTCACCGAAGTGGAAGCTGTCTGAGGCTTCACTCACTCACTCACTCACTCACTCACTCACTCACTCACTCACTCACTCACTCACTCACTCTCTCACTCACTCACTATGATTTGGCAAGTGGCAGAAAGAAGCAGCTCTGACAATTTAGATAAATGGCTATCACCTTTCCAATTTGTAATGCATACAAAATATGTAGGCTGTTAGTTAACATGAAAACGCCTCCTAAATTCCCTTTCAATAGTAGAGTACTACCAATTTAGACTAAAGCATCAACTTTTGACCTTAGGCAATAATTATCTGAACAGCTGAAGTTGAAACTTTACACTTTAAATCATGATAAGTGATAGCTGGTTGATATGCTTCAACTTAATTAGGAGTAATTGTAAATAAATAATTGCTTGTGTCAAAATACCATTAAAAAGAAATGAGAAACTTGAAAAACAGAGACAATGTAAAGAAAGCATGGCTGGTTGAATGAAGCTTTCAAACGTGTAACTCTAGACATCTTATCTCCGACTCAGTGTCATAATCTCCAAGGAGATACGTTTCTCCATCACCAGTCTGAAACTGTCATGTTAAACACTAATATTACATATTTACACCACCAATGAGACATATATTTCAAGATAAAGACTATGGCAGTGAAATGGGATTCTCGACCTTGTCTGGTAGCAGCATCTAGGCCGGAGTTTAGTTTTATAGTCCTCCTCCTCTTGCCCTGGATGTCACCTCACAGGAAGTGTAATTCAAAGGAGAAGGATTTCTGTTTGTTTGTTTTTTCTGTTTTTGGTCCTTGTGTGTGTTGGATGTTAAATGTCAGATCTATTTGGATCGGGTGGAATGCAGCCTTTATTTATATGTTTGGATTGCATGTTTCGTAAGTGCAATATTCCTGTTTTATGATAAAGATTCGGTCTATCTTAGGATAAACAGATATCACATGACTGATCTGTTTCTTAGTAACAAAGATAGAGCATCAAATACATGTTTTGTCATGTTTATAAGTTACATTTTATCATCTGAGATAGCAGCTGTACTCTTAATGCAATATTTCTATCATTTTGTTACTAAATAAAGATACCGTACTTGTATGAAAGTCTGGTGTGTTTGAGAAAGGTATCAGTAGAGAAGAGTGGCGTCTAGTCTCTGAAATAAACATATCGTACAGAAAAACAATTCTTGTTAAATTATCATAAATAATAATAATAATAACAACAGCATTCCTATAACTTCTAGCAGTGAGTGAGTTTGGTTTAATGCTGCTTTGACCAGTATTTCAGTTATATCACGGCATGTCAGCTTGCTGAGAGAGGAAAGTGGTTTACCACTGTGTTGAAACTCACAACCATGGGCCTGGTACTAACAAACCGAGAAACACAATCAGGGAAAATCTGGGATTCGAACCCATGATCATATGATTCTTGTAGGGCTTGGCTGGGTAACTCGGGTACCCAGGTCGGGTGGGTGCTGAGTAGGACCCGGGTACCCACAGGACTACCCGGACCCGTGGTTAGTCACTTGATTATATTGTTTAATGGCAAAAATTATCTTGAACTCTATGGTAACACTATAAGTGATAAATGTTCACATTTCTTTCTGACTTTGCACACATTCCTTCTGACTTTTTATGTTTGCATGATGATAAAACATCAGTCAACTTCAGTGTATGCATGACCAGACCGGTTTATACGTGTATCTAAATTCATTTTGACAGGAGTATGGTTAAACTATTCCCAATCGGACATGTTTTACCTCTCTCTTGAGACCTCCAGTGGGTACCCGGGTAGGCATGGTAGGGTCGGGTTATAGGGGGTTGGGTACCCGGGTAATAAATTTGGACTCGTCCCATCCCTAGATGCTCGTACACCTAACGAACAAGTGTGCATAGCAAATTGATGGGCCAATGTTAAAGTAAAACTCAGTTTAAAACACTATGGTAATGACCTGTACAACAAGTTATTGAAGTACAGGCTTGTAATGGAAGTGCCTGCTTGTCTCACAGAGCAAGAAGATCCGGACTGTGGTGAAGACAGACTCCCTGTGGGGGCCCGACCGGATCCTCGACTCCGTGGACGCGGTCTTCACCGTCAACTCCAAGAAGCATCTTCTTTCTCTCCTCACCATGATTGGGCCCAGTCCCGACTGGTGTTTAGGTAAGGTCATAGTTTTTATCCTTTTGATCATGAATCCAACAACCCTATTTAATCAAACACGGAGAAACTATATTTACAAATGTACACCTTTTTGCAAAAGTATTTTTTTATTACAATGTTTGAGTAAAAATGTTTGAAATAAAAAGGCACTCTAAGGCACCTGTAGAATTCAGTACAACAATTTTCTGGTAGCTCTACTGAATGTTAAAGGTAGCCCAAATACCGGTAACTATCTCTTCCCACCACGTTGAGACCCTTTCTTGAGAAGAGAGTCATACAAAATTAACACTATATATACTGCCTTGCGGTGAATGGGCCCAGTCCAGACTCAGGATTAGACAGAGAAAGGCGTCATGTTGACTTAATCTTTTAATCAAATATGTCCCATCTATCAATCAAATCAAGTCGATCCATTCTGTCCATCCTGCTGACTTGCATGGATTGGTTGTCTGTGACACTGTAGTGATACTGTTTTTATTTTGCAGGAATTAGTGCCCTTGACATGTGCCAGAAGAACTGTACCTGGGCCGACACCCAGGAGATTGACCTGTACCCCTGGGACGCTGGTACTGACAGCGGGGTGTCATACGAGGTATGCGAATTGGAGGGAAAAAATACACTGAAGTGCTGATAATAAAGAAATGAAAAGTTGAGATAGAAAAGAAGTCTTCTTCATTCTGACTATTCCTTGAGTTGAATGCTTGTTTATATGATAGAAGACAGAGGGATATGTATGACTTAATACCAGATCTACAGACTGACTTGACCATTGTCTGTCTTCACACCTTGGCTTATGCCCATATGATTTGTGACTTCAAACCTTGGCTTATGCCTTATATGATTTGTGACTTCAAACCTTGACTTATGCCTCATATGATTTTTTAATTCAAACCTTGACTTAGGCCCATATGATTTGTGACTTCAAACCTTGACTTATGCCTCATATGATTTTTTACTTCAAACCTTGCCTTAGGCCCATATGATTTGTGACTTCAAACTTTGGCTTATGCCCATATGATTTGTGACTTCAAACTTTGGCTTATGCCTTATATGATTTGTGACTTCAAACCTTGACTTAGGCCCATATGATTTGTGACTTCAAACTTTGGCTTATGCCTCATATGATTTGTGTCTTCAAACCTTGACTTAGGCCCATATGATTTGTGACTTCAAACCTTGACTTAGGCCCATATGATTTGTGACTTCAAACCTTGACTTAGGCCCATATGATTTGTGACTTCAAACCTTGACTTATGCCTCATATGATTTTTTACTTCAAACTTTGACTTATGCCCATATGATTTGTGACTTCAAACTTTGGCTTATGCCCATATGATTGGTGACTTCAAACCTTGATTTAGGCCCATATGATTTGTGACTTCAAACTTTGGCTTATGCCCATATGATTTGTGACTTCAAACTTTGGCTTATGCCCATATGATTTGTGACTTCAAACTTTGGCTTATGCCCATATGATTTGTGTCTTCAAAAAAGTGACTGAATAAAAGACTTGACATTCTAAATGCTGAATGTTCCCAGTTTGCCAAACAATAAGTGTCAATGCAGCCTGTCATGTATTATTCAGATCAATATAATAGAATTGGTTTACAAATTAAGGAATCACAATTTTCGACCTCCCGGATTCCTTGTCAGTGTGTCCATGACCTCATTGTTCTCAATCTGCCTCAACACATGTGTGTTTAAGAATGCCTGTTCTTTAATGATTCCTGAAGCAATTCAGCTGCTCTCCTTGTTTTAAGTAAAGAAATAAATTGCTTTGGTGTCTAGACTGGCAATTCTACCTGTGACTTGTGAATGGGCTCTGACAAGCTCCTGTTTCGCTATCTGTGTACGATCTGATGAGAGTGGAGCCGAAAACAGCTTTATGATGTAGGGAGGTCGCTGTGGAGTCAGACACACACGGCACCAGACAGAACATACCACAAATATATGCAGAATGACATAATGGTTAATTTATTGTAACCACAGACTTCCGGAGAAAATAACTTTTTGTCAATAAGTCAAATAGAAATTAGTTGAGACGTGAAATATCTTTGAAGGTTTCATTATGAATTGTTCTATTTTTAGAAACAAATTAGTTTTTAAGTCTGAGTTATGGTTTAAGGATATGATATATATGTATTTTTAAATTCAATTATTGGTGTTTGGTAACTGCATGTGTTTTTAAGACAGTGAAAAAAAGCGTAGGATATTTTTTTCAAGAAAAAAACAGCCCTATTTTTATTGAAAATGTGAGATGGCTTAGGTTCAGCAACCTCAGTAAAGTTTTTTCAAATGTCATTCAATGGGGGCTCAAAGGAATTATTTTGGGATAACTGCATCATAAATCTTATGCAAATATCAACCAATGAAATGCAGTTTATAGTAAGACCAACTTCCATTGATCATGTGAACATGGTGTACTGACAGCTAAGCAGAGAGCCCCTTTAAGAGGAACTCTGCTCTCTCTCGTCCCAGGCCGATTTACAGTTGATGTCTTGACATTGTGGTATGTGTAGTATGCGAAACTGAGGCATTGGCTCTGTGTAGACAATGATATACATTATAACATTTTGTATGATTTAGTTGGAGTTGTAAAATCGAGATTTCTTATGAATAGGGAAAGGGTTTTGTCGCTTTTATTTGATTGACTTTAATCCATCTTGCTTGGACTGTCAGTTGACAATTACCGTATTCGACGTAATAAGCGCCCCACTCTAATAAGTGCCCACGGCGATATTTGCTAATATATTGGCTTGTGAACAATCCCAATTAGCACCCTTTCCGATTGATCAATTTACACAATACTTATTTATTCGCGTATAATACCGGTACGCACTCGTGTGTTATATGTACCCTTAATTATGGGCAATTAAATTCTGGAAAAATATATCTCTCGTATATAAATATTTCAGGCTGTCGGCATAAACCACAAAATTTATCTTTCAACTCTGTTTTTTTTCAACAAAATAATATTTTAATAAGAGCCCCCTATTTCTAATTTTGAGAGCGCCCAGGGCGCTTATTATGTCGAATACAGTATATCTAGGTGGCCTGTAAATAATTGGGTAAAGTATACCACCGATTCTGATCAATTCTAAGTGAAACATGTCTATTTCAGTCTCCAAATGAAAATACCTACCCAAGGGAGTCTATCCATGCCATCACCAACTCTATCATCAGAAATCGAGCTTCACCATTCTTTGGGTCTCAGCCAATCAAACCGATGGGAAGGTTGATTCTGAAGAAAACTTATGAGGCATGCTCAAGTGATCATGGTGAGGCAAACTCTGCAGAAAAGTCACCCAGCACCGATGAACTGGTCAGCGAGATGAAGAAAAAGATGATGATGCAGAAGAAGCAACGTAAGTGGACAGAGAGGGTCACAGTTGGGTACATCCAGGGACATAGCTGGGTACATCCAGGGGAACAGCTAGGTACATCCAGGGGCACAGTTGGGTACATCCAGGGGCACAGCTGGGTACATCCGGGGGAACAGCTGGGTACATCCGGGGGCACAGCTGGGTACATCCGGGGGCTCAGCTGGGTACATCCAGGGGCACAGCTGGGTACATCCAGGGGCACAGCTGGGTACATCCAGGGGCACAGCTGGGTACATCCAGGGGCTCAGTTGGGTACATCCAGGGGCACAGCTGGGTACATCCAGGGGCACAGCTGGGTACATCCAGGGGCACAGCTGGGTACATCCAGGGGCACAGCTGGGTACATCCAGGGGCACAGCTGGGTACATCCAGGGGCTCAGTTGGGTACATCCAGGGGCACAGCTGGGTACATCCAGGGGCACAGCTGGGTACATCCAGGGGCACAGCTGGGTACATCCAGGGGCACAGCTGGGTACATCCAGGGGCACAGCTTGGTACATCCAGGGGCTCAGCTGGGTACATCCAGGGGCTCAGTTGGGTACATCCAGGGGCACAGCTGGGTACATCCAGGGACACAGCTGGGTACATCCAGGGGCACAGCTGGGTACATCCAGGGGCACAGCTGGGTACATCCAGGGGAACAGCTGGGTACATCCAGGGACACAGCTGGGTACATCCGGGGGCACAGCTGGGTACATCCAGGGGCACAGTTGGGCATCAGGGGTCAGAGCCAAACACACTGGGTTACAGTCTGGAATAGTGGATGAGAGTTGGCATAGAAGATCGGAGTCATCCATAGAGACTTTGAGTTGGGCATAGTGGATGAACGTTGGCATAGAGGATGAGAGTAGGGCATATTGATTGTAAGGTTTAAATGAAGAGATAATTTCTCATAAAACTGACACTTTAGAAGGGAGATTTATGTCCCATAGGTGAGATTGTACTGATGACCAGGGCCCACTTGCTCAAAGCAATCTTAGTGCTACGACTATTGTAATCCTATGTTAAAGTATGGGAGTTACGATCATCTTAGCACTTAGATCGCTTTGTGCCAGTGGGCCCATTAAAAACAGTACTGAGGAAACAATAGAAGTTAAGATTTGGAACTTAGCATCAAATTGTTTAGCAGGCTTTGTTGTAGGAGTCAGAATTGTTTGAAATAAGTACATTCATTCAGGTTTCTGAATACAATTTTTTGTCAACTGTTTTATAGAAATGGAGAAATGTGCTACCAGTCAGTGGAATGAATGGGGAGACTGCTCCAACCCATGTGGGAACGGCATGCGTCAGCGCCGCCGGATGTTCAAGAACCCTGGCATCACCCAGTCCATGTGCAATGTGGAGATGATGGAGAAGGAGACGTGTGTTGGAAACTCGGGCTGCAACGCCAAGCGCCGCAAGATGCAGAGCTTCAAGTTCCGGCATGCCAAGGAGGTTGATCCCAGCGACATGTGCGCCGTGACGCCGTGGTCCGACTGGTCACCGTGCAGCCGGACCTGCGGCCTGGGGATGAAGGAGAGGTGGAGGATGTTCCTGAGGAAGTCCCAGAAGACAGATGATTGCGGTGTACATCTTCAGGAGAAGGATCTTTGTAGAGGCATCATCCCCGACTGTGACATGGCAGCCAAGATGAAGAACTACACGGGTGAGTAAGGATGACTAGTGTACTATGGCAATGGTAGTCAGGTTGTTAAAAATGATATTGCAGTACCGTTACTTTATAGTCACAACTATTGAGGTACTATCACTATATGGTTACAAGTATTGCAAAAGTATTACTGTTGTTAAAAATAACATGCAGTACTTTTACTATATACAGTCAAACCTCGTTGTGTCAAACTTGGGTGTGTTCAATTCTTGTTGTCTCAAACTCATCTGAGAGACCAATGTGTACAAATTAAGCATAAAATTCACCTGAAGTTGTGAACCCTGATAACTCAAACTTTTTCCATGTCAACACGACTTCAACACAAGGAGGTTCGACTGGCGTTACAAGTGTTGCAGTAGTATTGCGATAGTTTTTTGAATTTGAGTAGCTCAGATTATGTTATAAAATTGTGAACGTTTTCTTAGTGGATAACCACTAACCACTTTCAGCAAGGTGTAGTTTAGATAAAACAAATAGAAACGTAAATGCAGTATTTTGTTTATTACATTATGTCTATCAATAGTGCTGTCCCTTTAATATGGTATGACAAGAAACCCTTGTCTTTAAGGCATAGGTTCGGACCCTGCATCTGTGACAGGTTGTCAGATTATGACACGAATGCTACAATAACACTTGTAACTCCTGCCCTTCTTTCAGTCATCTGCAACGAGGATGCTGATACTGGTCCCTGCCGGGGCATGTTCATCAGGTGGTTCTACAACGCCTCCATGCAGAAATGTCAGGCATTTACCTATGGAGGTTGCCGTGGAAATGAGAACAAGTTTGACACACAAGAAGAATGTGTGGAGCTGTGTGCTGAGCACATGAGTAAGTTCAGTAGCTTGTTCATTAAAATGTCAATAGAAACGTAAACTTCAGTTCCAGTGAATTAAAAAACCTGAGGCTATCATTTTCGGAACCCTGTTAATGTTCAAGAGAAGCTGTATTTATGTTAAGGTTTCTTGTCATGCTGATCATTTTATTTTGGACACAGCGGAAGCCTAATGATAAAAATGTTCACTGACGCTCCGGGTGCTATTCTCCACATGTGTACAATGTGTGAAGCTCATTCTTGGTTTCCAAAGCCATGATATGACTGAAATATTGCCAATAACAACTGTAACATAATCACTCCATTATAATTCTATTTTCGTAATGTTACTTTAATGTTTGTAGGTCTTTGTCTACATGTTAGTAAGCATTTGTAAATATTATAAAGCCCCATGTAAATGGGGATGCGTTAAGGTTTTGTCAGAAATTGTCCGTCAGCACTGTCACTCTTTGCTTTTGAAACCATGTTCCACTTGTACATCTCTGGGATATCATATCACATATATTCTTTTATTACCCTTGGGAATTATTTTTAGGTAATGATCAGTCGGGTCAAAGGTCAAGGTCATAGCTTGCAATTTCTTTAGAACTGGAAAAGCATTTATTGTAGTTCAATTAAACTTGGTACATATGGTTATAAAAGGTCATGAGTGATCTACATCTGAGGTCAAGATCATGGTGAAGGTCATTCAAAGAGTATGTTTGTCAGTTTTTCTCAAAATTCTCTTTTCCTGCAGATATTTTTAAGTTAAATGCATGCAGTGGTATATGATTTGAATGCTTATGTTTGACAAGTGATACCTCCCTCCTTATAACAATATCAGATCACTGCCACACAGTTTCAGTGAATAGCATAAATATTTTTGTTGTTGCGACCCTACTGGGAATGTTCTTGAAATACTTGTAACTGATACTGAAGGTCAAATTTTCTCTCAAGGTCACACACCTGAAACTGTGTCATGTTCATGATGATGTTTACAGTCGTCAGATGAAATTTGGTACATATCATCTTTAGGGTTGGGCGTTGAAGTGGTCGTGTTTTTGAGTATCCTTCATTGAAGGTCACATTGACTGGAATGAACATATTGCTTCTTTATCTACTGAACCAACCCCTGAAGATTGTATTACTGCACGGATCCGTGGTCTTGTGGTAGAGCGTCCGCCCGGAGAGCGGAAGGTCCGGGGTTCGATCCCCGGCCGCGTCATACCAAAAGACGTTAAAAGATGGTACTTGTTGTTACCCTGTCTGGCGCTCGGCATTAAGGGGCTAAAACAAGGACTGGTCGGCTCGGAGTCAGTATACTGTGTCTGAGTGGGGTATTCATGTTAAACTGCAGCATGGTATCTCAGTGAGCTAGCACTATAAATCGGCATCAGTCCGGACTAGTACAAGCAGCCACACAAACACACACACGTACATGCACGTCGCTATATAAGTGCAATAATCTTGGACGCGACGTTAAACCCAATTTCACCTCACCTCACCTATTACTGCACGGCAGGTCGGTTAGCCTAGTGGTTAAAGCGTTTGCTCTTCACACCGAAGACCCGGGTTCTAATCCCGATATGGGTACGATGTGTGAAGCCCTTTTCTGGGGTCCCCCCCCCCGTGATAATGCTGGAATACTGGGTATTGCTAAAAGCGGCGTAAAACCATACTCACTCACTTATTACTGCAGATCACTTGCAATAATAGCCCACGTTTTTATCATCTTAAGGGTCGGGCGTGGAAATGGTAGTGTCTTTGAGAAACCTTCATGGAAGGTGTCATTGGAATGGACATTTTGCTTTTTTGTGTACTGAACCAATCCCCTTATATTATATTAGTTAGTTAGTTATATTACTGCAGATTACATGCAATACTAACCCACGTTTTCCTGAACTGCAGTGGAAGTGAACCGCAAGCAGATGATGATTGAGAAACAGATGTTGATGAAGAAACAGATGATGCAGAAACAGTTGATGCAGAAGCAGGAGATGCAGAAGAAACAAGCCATGATGAAGAAACAGCAGATGGAAGCCAACGCAGACAGGGAAGGACAGTCTCTGACGTTCTCACACATGGACCTGAAGACGCTGATGATGAAGAAGAAGATGATGCAGCAGTCGGCCAACTTGAAGATGGAGAGGGCGCTGTCAGATGAGATCAAACGCAGGAGGAAGGAGCGGAGGATGATGAAGCAGAAGAAGAAGATGGAGCGGAGGAAGAGACGGCACAGGAAGGAGCATACTGGGTCAGGGGTCAACTGCATGGTCACCCCGTGGTCTGATTGGTCGGAGTGTTCAGTCACATGTGGCAAGGGTATGATGACCAAGACGAGGATGGTCAAGGTGCAGCCCCAGAATGGTGGCCGGAAGTGTCCTAGGAAACTCATGAAGAAGAAGAAGTGTAAAGTGGATAGATGTCGTAAGTAGCCATGAGATGCGGGTCCGTGGGAGGAGGGAGTTATATCATGTGATATATTGTTTAATGACAATAACTATAAAACTCCATGGTTACACTACAAGTCACTAATTTTTTCGTTTCTTCTGACTTTTATATGTTTGAACAAAGATAAAGCTTCAGTCAACTTCAGTGTATGCTTGATAAAATAATTCCCAATCAGACATCTTGTACCCAACTCTAGAGATCTTCAGTGGGTAACAGGTAGGGTCGGGTAATAGGGCAGTCCCCCAGTACTGTTATACTTGGTTCACAACCCAGAAGATTTCATAACAGAAACCTTCAAACAAGGTGCACACACTGAGTACAACAGTATCACAAAGAACAAAATTAGCACTAAGCATATATCCTGGGAAAGTCATTACTATATTATAGCTCCCCTTTCTATTGATAAATACCGTGGACCCACCGTAGCTTAGTTTCAGAAGTGACATCACCATATTCAACTCTATTATCACCAACCTAGCACAGAATTGTTGAAGAATCTTGTTTGTGATCTTGAAATCACCAACCATCCAAAATACACTTCTGAACATGGACGCAAGTTCGGCTTAGATCTGCATTCAAATTCGCAGCCATATTAAACCCTTGTTGACTGGTGAAGATCTGGAGTAGAATAGGTCTTCAGCATCCCATGTTTGCCATAATAGGTGACTATGCTTGTCATAAGAGGCGACTAACGGGATCGGGTGGCCAGGTTCGCTGACTTGGTGATGTCATCCATCGTATCCCAATTGCATAGATTGATGCTCATGATGTTAATCACTGGATTGTCTGGTCCAGACTCGATTATTAACAGACTGCAGTCATATAGCTGAAATATTGCTGAGAGTGGCATTAAGCAACAAACAAACCCTTGTTATCTTTAATCAAAATCAGGAGACTGTTATTAATGAAAGTTTAGCTGGAAAAGATGTTTCCTGCATACTGTTTCAGGAAGGAGGAGACTGCCGTGTATTTGAGACCACAAAAGTTAAGCAAATTCTAGCGATATTGTCTCTAGGTTCAGTCATGAAAGAACAATGCAATTTGATCGGCTGTCTATTTTTAGCATCAGTCACTCAAACAAAGCTTGGTGAAAGCTCCAGGGTAATATCACAGAAATGAGATATAATATGCTGGATAATCAAGAATGATTAATGTCTGTCAATGATCTGTTCTTCAGCTATTGACTGCGAGTTGAGTCAGTGGGCAGACTGGCAGGAGTGCTCTGCAACATGCGGTAAGAAATCGGTCCAGGTCCGGCGCCGGAAGGTCCTGCAGAAGGCCAAACATGGCGGCATTCCCTGTGCAGCCCGGAGGGAGAAGCGGTTCTGCAGTTTGCCGATGTGCCCAAATGAAGATGTATGAGTCTAACAGTACATTTTAGATGAGGCTAGAAGAATAGATAAACTTACTTTATGACACAAACACTGTAGGTAGGGTGAAGAATCCACATAGTAATGGTGGGCATAAAGGCAGTGACAGATGAAAGCAATCCAATCTCTCCCGACAAGTTTGCATCCATCCGAATTAATTTCCATTTCTGCATGGCATGAATTAAATACATTGCAGAAGCATGTATCTAAAGTTCTACTTTTCCTAAGAATCTCTCTAAATCCAAACATTTAGCCCTTTTCCTGTTGCTCTCCTTACTTCAGCGGTTGATTTGACAAGCTGTTCAGTCATGCTAATTCTGTTTGCTTAGATTATTTTCTTTTGCATGAATATTATGAAGTTAGTTGTGTGACTAATATTACATGGTGCTGTATCTATGGTGAAACTAGTAATGGCGGACATTTCTTACTCAAAGAAATAATAACACAAATATATAATATGATCTCATTATTACCGTTTTTTTAGTTTAATATCTGTATGTTTTCTTTTGATGTTGGAATTCTCGCTTTATTAGATAGCTTCTGTGTTTCATCACCGCTTTTCTGTTCGTTTGTGCAAATACTGTAGCTTTAACCCTTTCAAAAGCAGGTTCTACTCTAACAGCACAGTATTGTGTAGTTGTAGACAGTCACTGTTGGAAGGGTTAAACTGCGTGTGGCATAGTGTCTCGGGTTGCAACCAAAGACATGGCACCATGGGTAATATCATCGTTGCAATGTCCAGAACGGGAATAATAAGGGTTAATTTATGTACTGTTTCAGCTGGAGAAGGATATGCGTAGGTTTATGCTCTACCATCGGCGCTACTAACCAATCAATGTTTGCGCACCTGCAACCATGTGACCTCTAGTAACCAATCGGCAGCAAGACTTCAATACATCGTGCCTTGACCTCTCATGGGGAAGAGGTTACTTTCTTGCCAAGCAAGAGCAAGCTATCATATCAAAACTCAGTCTTGTGACCATAGAGGACAGAGCTTCAGTGTGTACGACTGATGAATTTCAGAGCGTCTGTTGCCGAGACTCGACAAGACTTTCAGTTAGATGCAGTTGTTGGTCCCCTGTTGGAAGACTGTTGGCTAACCTGCCTTCTGTATATAGATGTACCTTGTGTCTGTATGTGCCTTGTTAGAACTGTGACATTGTGTTCATGCATGCATCCAGCTAGCTCCGTATACCGACGCCAGTCCTGCCTGTATATGCCGCCATCCACCTAGCACCATTGCAGGTGTGCGATACTAACCCTGCGCTCTGCATGTATGTAACGCCACCTGTATCTGTAACCCAATGCTTGTCCACTACCGTGTGTTCCAATTTAACAGGTTATGTGCCTTAAGTACATCACAAAGGGTATTGAATGATATATAAATTATGATATTTTCTTTAAGGAAAATAACATGAACTTGCACTGTGCACTTTTCAAGGAAAGTCATGGATGAATTTTGTTTCTTCAAGTGAGTGATCTAATAATTGCACTGCTATCTTTAAGTAAGTGCACTTTATAATACTGAGTTAATACTCTCAGCTGCGACAGTCAAAATAATCACTCTGTGCACCATGCACCACCAACATATCCTGTCACTGCTTGACACCACTTATTGCTTAGCTGGTCTAAGGGAGGTAACTCCAAATATGCAGAGTCACAGCAATAATGTCGGAACCTACTGGTTCATTCTGTGCACATTCATGAACTGTGTAAGCATACTTGTAATACAGTTACTTATTACCAGGATATTTTGTTATCCATGTTTTTCAAATACCATAATATGATGTTTTTATTTGCCATGTCTGGGTCACAAGATTTTCTTTATAAATCACAAGTTCTGTATCAGGGATTTTACTATCTGTTTGATGTAATTTTAATCATAATTTTAAACTCCAATATTAATTTTACTCATAAGCTGTCAAGATTTTGTTCACTATCCATAACAGAAAAACTCTAACAGAAATACTTACTGCATTAAAAGCTTTACTAAATTCACATGATATACTTTAAAATGTAAAATTTACATTGTTGGTAAACAATATGTATATTCCCTGAAAAATATTAATGATATTAAAAGATGTGTCAGTAAGAAATATCAACCATTTCTCCTAAGTACATCTGTTTCCAGATATTAATCTTTATAATTGAGTAATTCAAAATGAAATATCACAGTTAAATTTCAAAGTAAAACAGAATGATAAATATTTGACACATATGATTACATCAATACTTGATTTCTAATATGGCAAGCACACAAAATAACTGTTAGTTGAAGACACTCTACAGAGTTAACTCCACAGCACATGCCGTAGTTATTCTAATAATGTACACACTAAAAATATACCCAAAATGGGTACTATTTGGTAACCGAAATATACCTACTTAATATTTGCTAACGACCGCACCTTTCACAAAGATGACTATTATGGTCCTTAGGAAATGTTGAGTTGTATATTAGAATCCAATTATTTTGACGTCTGTAATTTTTTACTGAATGTTGTCTCCCTTTATTTGGAAATGTCGTCCATCTTACCTATTTGAATTATTAGACTGATTACGGTTTTCAGTGTTCAGACGTGTTCTGTGTTCACATTATTCTGGAATACCAGGCAGTTGTCAACTTGCAGCCATTGTTCTGCAGCGTTGCGTCAGGTAAAGGCTAGAATTTCAACTTGTGAATTGATTATTAGTGATTTGTGAAAGGTTTAGGTGACGACTTATCATATTTGAGCTTGCGTATGAGATTGTGGTGACAACTAATGCAGTCAGCAATGTTTTGTTATGTCTCATTCAATAAGTTTTGAAGACAATGATCAATAAATTTATGTTACCTCGGTGTATGACACACATCACATTGGTGATTATTGTGGTAATTGTAAATATATTTTCAAAAATAATCTCATGCAAGCAAATCGGGTTTGACATACTGTTGCTGCAGTTAGGGCTCATTTATAAATTTAGTATTTGCAAGATATTAGTTTTCTGGACATCAGCACCTGTAACTAGGTAAGACCCACTCTGTGTTTCTGCAGTCTCCTTGGGATGAGACGTGACGCACCTGAAACCCCTGGTTCAAATAATGAGATGTTCCTTTATTTTGATGTGAAATATACTGGCTGTTCGATATTTTCACCTCTTGCATAGGGTATTTTCCATCATAGAAAAGACTGTTTCATTATTTCTAGGATGGGAGGGTGTGCTTTGAGGCAGGGGGTCCTCATCAAGTTGTAAAGTGCTTTCATTGTACATTGTAGATAGTAAAGTTGTTATTGAATGTTTATGTACATTGTTTTAGAGAGGGTAGATTTTAAGCCAGCTTCCTGCATCATTCCACTTCAGTTGCTAGTTACCGTATTCAACTTTATAAGCACCCCGGGCACACAGAAGAGTGTCAAGGTTGGTTACCTTTCCAATTTCATTACAACTAGATTAAACTTTGAATATTTACAAAATATGAATTTATTTGATACTTGAAATTTTGTTTTCAAAACGTATGGGGACCCTTATTGGAACGGGGTTTAATAGATTGAATACGGTACATGAGTTTCAATGCTGAATTCATTCTTATGACACCTGGACAATATGGATTGTAAGTTGATGAAGATATTGTATCACTCAGAATCATTAACTGTTCATCATCATCATCATCATCAAGATCAAGAAGACACAGAGTGACGAAACTAGCGGTTGATAGTGTGAGTACAAATCCACGGCCTTGGACCGACACGGAATGTGTCAGGTCGCGGTGCTGTTTTGATGGATCCAGATGGGGTACCATCCTGGAACTAGCCATTATGTACAGCCATTGTGACCACACAATCCACTGTCTCCTCTTACAACAAGCCCTGGATTGGGGAGTCTTCTGACCTGGCGGTGCTTGCGACCAACAAGACAAGACAACTCGTGATGCATTTCAGACATGTTCAGCAACCATCAGAATGACTGCAGCAATTGAATATTCCATCATAAAAATACCACAAATTTCAATTTTAGAATCACCAGAAATTCCTGTTTCAGTTAATGGTGCAGTAGACTTAAAATATTTGAATATTTTACAAACCATGCTTGGAAATCTAGAATTATTTATATGTGAATGTTCATTTAATATTTTAAAATATTTACAAACATGAATGTCAATGTAGCATAAATGTAGAATCTGTCTGCACAAACTTTAGAATTACAAAAGCTTTGCTTTATACTGCAGTTGCTGGCTACAAGACTGTATATATGTGTTGTGCTTCTGCCCAAGCTGTGTAAGAGATACCTCACTACTAGATATTTATTGATGTTTATGGTATATTTGTAATACCACTGGTGCATTTAATGTCACTGACGCTCTGATAGCCACATACTATTAGGCTACCACTCATTTATCCTTGTAGACATTTTATACAAAGGTTTGTAAAATAATATATCTAAAACAATATTGTTCCACCATTAAATATTCCCAAATTCATTTTTTTTCATTTTGAAAAATAAAATTTATCTTTAAAATTTGAAAAACATTATTCATAATTGTTTATAATTTAAGGCTCTTGTAATATTTACTGCATTAATTATCGTACCCATTGTATTGAGATATAGTTTGCATAAACAATTATTTATTTTTTTTATAGTATTTAATAAATGGGGTAGCTGTCCTCTTGTGTGTGTTCATAATTTAAAAGGCCAAAGATTGAAAGATCTCGACGAATTTGATATGTCTTTTTCTGGAGATAAAATTGAATAACCTTACCTTTCTTAAGGTAAAGTATACAAAAATCATAACTAAATTGAAATATCAACGAGCAATAAATGTATATGCCAGTTTGATAGGGTGTTGCCCTCTGTACATTATGTGGTCAATATTTTGTTATGTAAATGTGATATTGAACTGTACCACTTACAATAAAATAATAAACAAAATACTACCAAGTTTGTTGACACGTCTTATTTCTTTACATCAATCATTTTCAGAGGTTTCACTGTGATTTTGCTAAAATCTGAAATTGAATCAGCAAAAAGCAAAAATGTGTTTTCTCACCAGGATTCAAGTGAGTTTATGGTGTGATGTGTTGCAAGTTAACATTCTTATTTGTTTGCTGACGATTTCATGACTTATAACATTTGAATGTGAGCAACAGTGCTGTAACACTTTTTTCAATAATGACACAAAATATGGACATTATATGAATTTTTTATTTTAATTTCAATAGTGAAACTAAACATTTCATGACATGTTCAGTTAACGTCTTTGGGCAAAGTGAATATGAATAACCACTCACAATCATGTATACTGTATGTCAAAATTAAAATCAACACACTCAATAACACTTGTAAACATAAATATGTCATACATATAATCAAACTGACCTTATTTGGTATAGTAAAACTTATAGCAGCAAAAAATTATACAGGACCAATTATTGGCTTGTCATCATACAAATCCCACAGTTGCCTCGTCTGAGGTGCAAGGTCATAGATTAAAAACATTTGTGTAGGGCCGGCTCGTTATTTTCACTGATGGTTCAAAGAACTACATGTAGTCCATAATTAAACTAATAATGTTAAAATGGAGAACGATACAAGAGCTGTGTTCAGTTGGAGCATATTGACCTTTTTTTACATATGACCTTCATTTACATGTGACCTGACTAAAAAAAAGGATCTTATTTATCAGTATTTCTGAAAGTTATCATCCAGAAACCAGTTCCTGAGCTAAGTTTTGTCATTATCAAATGACCTCTAACCTTTAACTTTTGACAATTTGGGCTAGTACACAAACTGTATGTATGGCTGTCTACCAGCTGACTTTGGCATGACTTCATCACTTGGGGAAAATTTCCGCCAGAAACTTGCCCATTGGAGCTTGTAAGGTGCCTTACTGGCATCTAAATCATTGGCTTTACAGAACTTGAACAATCATTTGTACCCCTTGTGGTCTTAAAGATGGGTTTCCAGAATATCCAGGTCTGGATTATAGCTCATTTAACATGACTGATCACATCACACTATACTTTATTTACAATTACAAAACACCATATGTCACTGCAGTATGCCAAATATACCACACATCAGTCAACATGTTGAATGTACCAGTCAGTAGAAGGGTAACTTTTCTCCACAAAAGTGGAAGAGAAAATAGAAATGAGTCGTAGGATATGTACACACATGAAATGTTATCACAGTCGTAGTCCCTTCATATTGAACACTGGCAGATAGAACAGTCATACACAAAAAAGCCTGCCTCCTTGAAATAGTTGTCCAACAATGTGAGAAGATGTATTTCATCCTGTTGAGACATGAAGACATAGAGGGTCTCCTCCTGAATCATCTCAGCTGTTCACATGAACATGGATCTTGGTTCCTGAACTGGTCGACACTGGTGTATTGTGGGATTGCCGAGTTGACTGGAAGCGAGATGGGCCAGTTGACAGCGAGAACTCGTAAGGGTCCATATTGTTTGTGGCTATTCTCAGTCTGTCAGCTGAAAAGAGAGATATATCTTATGCACTGAGGTCACAGAACGTGATGAGACTGACTCTTGTAATAAAGTTTGTTGGTATGAAAAGCAGACATCAGTCTCATCCTTGGTCTTTGCCGGGATCGGGTGGTCAGGCTCACTGACTTGGTTGATGCATGTCAACGTATCCCAATGGCAAACACCGGTACACTAATCCGCCAGGTGGCGCGTCGGAATTTCCGTCCCGGAAGTGTTGCTAATGTAAACATGTCGCACTACAGCGGTTTGACAGTTGAGAAGCTGAAGACAGAGTTGCGATGCAGTGGAGCAACTACACGCGGGAAGAAGATCGATTTGATTGAAAGGTATGTAATTGTACAAGAGACTTGCCAATTCTGTTTCAGTTTGCTTTGAATCTTCGAACAGTCTTTGAATGAAAATTGTTGTTATCGATAAACGAAACGTCAGGGGTGTGCAAATTTCATTTTATTGAATGAAAACCCGTGCATGTTGGTGAAATCGTAAATAAAGCAAGGATAAATATCTTTTACCCATTATGCTATGTCAATCGTCTACAGAGCATGAACTGGGGCTATAATGACTACATGTATGCAAAAGCAAAGCCCATGGTCTCTGGCAAAGCCAGTGGTGTATGCATTCACTCAATGTATCAGACTAAAATATATCAAAATAAATAGTACCGTATATATTAACCTTTTGATATGGTTAAACTGTTTTAGCCATGTTATCTGATTGAATTGTTTTGTTCTGATTTGTAAAGGGGTTTCAAGAATTTTATTGATAAGTTTTTGTGTGTTTGACAGATTACAGATGACCAGGCTGCAGACTTAGAGTCAAAGACAAGAAAGCAGGCCAAGTGTAGCTTGTGGCATGAAGAGAGGAGATGGAGGTTGACAGCATCTCAGTTTGGGACAATTTGCAAATGTACTACAAGGAGAAACAAAACTAAATTATGTGAACAAATTGTCTCTGGAAGAAAACTAGTTTGTAACTCTGTGAGGCATGGGTTACAGCAGGAACCCAAAGCTATTGCCAAACTTGAGATAGCCTGTAATGTTCATGTTCACAGTTGTGGAATGTTTGTTGACTCTGAACTCCCTTTCCTTGCAGCAACCCCAGACGGTGTCATTGATTCTAACACCATTGTTGAGGTTAAATGTCCTTACAGTGCTAGAAATGAGGTCATTGCTCCTGGGAAACTCTTTCCTTATCTTTGTGAGAGAAATGGCCTCATGCAACTGAAAGAAAACTGTCATTACTACTTTCAGGTGCAGGGTCAGATGTATCTATCAAAGCGAAAATACTGCTTATTTGCTGTTTGTACGTTCAAAGACTTCTTTGTTCAGAAAATATCACTCGATGAGGAATACTGTACAGGAAGTTTGATTCCCAGACTCTCATTATTCTTTGAGTCTTTCATTGCTACTCACTACATTTGTTAAGATTCACGAACAGACATCCTTTTGTGGATTAATACATCCATGTGAAGACTGTGTATCTAAAAAGTACTAAGAGTCTTATCCAACTTACTTTTGCCTCGCTTTTCAAAAATTATTTGACATCAGTGACTTTTCACAGTTAAGGAATAAAAGTTTGTTCTTTTCAACTATTGAAATCTGGTGATGAGAATGATACAAATGAGTACCGGTAGGTATATCCCTGATTGACACCATGTGTAAAGTACTTACTTCTATTCTTAGCTGTAGGCCTAATGGAAAAACTGTAGGCCCAAACATGTTATCTGAAGCAGTGAGATATACTCATATACGCATATACGCAATATAAAATTACAAAATACAACCAGTCATCCAGAAGCTATTACTGCTATCACACCGAGTTCCCAGAGACTCAGTGGTGACAGATGGTGATACATTTATCAAGGAAATTATCAGCTTGTAAAACATCTTTGAACAAATCTGTCATCTATGGGTATACTGACCGATGTATATTTCGAACACTGACCTTGGGAATGTGGTGGAGCTCCTTTGCAATGAAATTACATGACTGAATGTCTGTCTGACAACCGTGTGATGGTGTTGTACTATTGCATTCATTGTTAAAGTGGTAAGAGAGAGAGATCCTAAGCACAGATCAACAAACAAATGTGAGACATTCAATGGTATTTTTTCATTATGTAATATCATGGGTACAGTGTTATGTACATATATTCATCATTTCAATTGTTAAAACACAATAAAGTTGTTATATTTGAACATTTCTCACACATTCCAGTTGTACTTTCAAGTTCTAGGTTTGTATTCAGAATTCAACCCAAAGTACGGTTACATGTTTGTTGCTAAATATTGATCCACAATCTATAAACATTTCTACATAAATATGCTTACTTTGTGTGCATAATCCACAAACATCCTTGTACTATAACAACCGCTTTATTTGTACTTGTGTTAACAGACAATGTTCTCATGTGTACACTTTAAACTGTCTGAACTTGTGAATAACCCCACATACCTGGTCCATAACCAATGACTGGCACAATCATTCTGTCAACAATAAACCCCATGAAGACTTTGTGGTGTCAAATATCCACAAGCACTTGTATGCTGATACAATTTAAAGTATTTCACCTTTGAACCACTATTTTTCAATTTGTTTGAAAAGTCCTCCTCTGCAAAATACAATCATAATTGTTTCATCTAAATTTACATTCATAACATATTTGCCACAAAAGCTTGCTACATCTGATTTCTGCAATTTGACAATAGCGTCACTTGCATTCAAAATGCCATCAGCAAACATCAATGTGCTAATTTTATCAACTAACTCATTCACAAACATACCTTTGCAGTTTCCGGATTGTATTAGTTGAACAAGATCATTAAGAAACAGAGTAAACAGTAATCATACAGCAGTGAGCCGTGTCTAATACCCACCATACAGTCACGGTAGACAATCACACCTGTCTACTAGCAGTAAACTGTTGTACTTTCAATGCTATGAACAGACAACACTAGGTCATACAAACATACATGAATGTGTGAAGTATGTTTAGAATGGACATTTATTCATGCAAGTCGGTTTACAATGCTTAGGCGAAAGTTTGACAACATGTAGCAAATTCGAACAATTCTAGTGCCTAGTGGAACTTTTGATGGATGAAGCTCCCTCTTAAGAATTTTGTAAGTTTTGCCAAGTCCAATAACACGCTCAATATGAATTCTCTTGGATGATACTCTGTGGTCGTGGACTACCTCTTGGGGTTCAAACTGACTTCGACCCTTGAGCATTGTCGGAGTGTAGACTTTTACATCTGAAGATGAAAATATGTCCTGCACCATAATGCCTCTGTCCGCCATAATACTGTCTCCTGCACAAAACACACCTGGCATGCACAAATCTGACCTCTCAATAATCTGCCTGTCACTTGTTGATCCACCATAACTGTCACTAACATAGGTAACAAGACCTCGAGGAGAACAACCAATCATAGTTTTCAGAGTGTTCCTGTTCTTGTACCTTGAGAAAGTGGCCCCCTGGTAATCTACATTGCCTGGCTTACAAATCGGAGTCTCAGTTGCATCTAGAATGACCCTTGTTGATGGGAAGCGCTCCTTGAAATTTTCTGGCATTGTATCTTGAAAGGTGTCATGTGATGCCCATATGCTTAGCTCAGTCAGTTGGAAGTACAAAAAGTTTGTCCATGTGAGAATTACAGTACTTTCACTGATATGAAACAACATGGAAAGGTCAAAATCATCTCTTGCCTGTCTGAATTTTAACAAAGTCATAAAAAGCTGATCTTCTGGTGGTATCAAAGAACACTGATATGAAAGATGATTGACAGAGGGGCCAAGTACATGAAAGAAATACATAAAATGATCATAATTGTCAAAACCAGTGTAATACAAAACTGCTTTGTCATTATCAGTTATGTGATGAATCGAGAATCTGGAGCTTGATTCCGACAACAAGCTGCACTGTATGGCCACATCTTCTATATGATCAACAGCATCTGACTGACAAATAATTTCATCACATCCTGGTGAACAAATTTCAACCTCACTTCCCAGATCAGGAACATCTTCCACATCTATAACATAGTGTCTAGGTTTCCTTGGTTCATTCACTTTCTTAAAGGAGAACACTGTTGGTATTGCAACCCCTCTTCAATCGTCTTTTCTTTCCTGAAAATAAAATATATAGAATTATTTCAAAATATCATCAATTAAGGTTTTATCGTAATAAGGAATTTAGTTATTGTTCACACAGTAACAATAAACATGGTAAATTCATGAACAAATATTATCAATGAGGACATAAGCAAATTATTCAAAAAAAATGAGCAAAATTTTAAAAAAGGTGTTTATTTTAGTTGGGACAAATTTATGGGAATGAAATCTAAGCTTGAACATCTATTATTATTAAGACAACTTCATTTAATAGTATAAAACTCTATAATAGTAATAGAACTATATTTGGTCTACTCCTAAATAGATCGAACATCAACTTCAACAGTTTTTTGCATATATAAGCCTACTCAAGACTGGCATAACTTCAGGGTGGGAATAATTTAAATAGATTCTAATTATGTAAAATTTAACTTAACACGTAAAAAAGAATTGACTGAAAGTCATTCATCGCAATACATATAATTAATATTAGGACAATTTTTTTATTTATTTTTTCCAGTAAAATGCGGCACAGACGACGACTGGTATATTTTTTTCTGCCAATATTTGGGTGAGCCCAATATTGTGCACCCAGATAAAAAAAATATACCGTGACTAATACAATATATGCATGATTGATTTACATATCACAATTACTGAATATTGTATTGCATTTGGTGGGTCACCAATACCAGATTCTGAGGTACAGGACAATAATAACATTAGTCCGTTCATTCGGTTACTAACTTCGTTGCTAATGACGCTTACCGGTGTCCGATGGCTTGTAGTCGCTGTCAAGGAAGTGATTACGACAAACCACTGAGTATGGACTTGGTTTCCATAATTTCTTGGATGCCAGATCCTCTCTTCTAATCGCCACGCGCCATTTTATGCAAATATCCGGATCTTGAGGAAAACCATAGCCGTCAGAACGACTGTCACATTGCCGTACGCAACAGCGCTAAGGCATTTTGTATGTAAACAATAGCATACGGAGCTAGCAACAAGGACGGAAATTCCGCAGCGCCCCCTGGACCGTTGTTTCGTACCGGTGTTTGCCATTGCGTGGATCGATGCTCATGATATCAATCACTGGATTGTCTGGTACAGATTTGATTATTTACAGACTGCCGTCATATAGCTGGAATAATGCTGAGTGTGGCGTTATACAACCAACCAACTTTGCCAGTTGGGTGTGATGACACTACATCAGGTCATGATTGAGTGGGTTGTTCTACGATAGTTGTCACTGGACCAAGTACTTTCCACATTCAATATCAACTATCAATCCCCTTAGTTGTCTACAAGGGATCTATTCTGCCCAAACAGCGCTAGAAACTAACAGTTTTACTCCACTAATCCTTATTATGATAACATACAGCAAAACCCTTAAAAATGGCAAATTTCTATTAGTCCTTATGATACCTTTATTATTGGGCACTTTGGAAAGTACTACAGGACTAGTGCCAATTTCTAACGCTGCCGAAGTCCACTTAGGGAGACACGCATGGGGGTACTGGGGACCTATTCTACCCCCAGAATCCCTTTAGGGAGACCAGCATGGAGGTACTGGGGATCTATTCTTCCCCCAGAATCCCCTTAGGGAGACATACATGGAGGTACTGGGGATCTATTCTACCCCCAGAATCCCCTCAGAGAGACACACATGGAGGTACTGGGGATCTATTCTTCCCCCAGAATCCCCTCAGAGAGACATACATGGAAGTACTGGGGATCTATTCTACCCCCAGAATCCCCTCAGAGAGACACACATGGAGGTACTGGGGATCTATTCTTCCCCCAGAATCCCCTCAGAGAGACACGCATGGAGGTACTGGGGATCTATTCTACCCCCATAATCTCCTTAGGGAGACACGCATGGAGGTACTGGGGATCTATTCTTCCCCCAGAATCCCCTTAGGGAGACATACATGGAGGTACTGGGGATCTATTCTACCCCCAGAATCCCCTTAGGGAGACACGCATTGAGGTACTGGGGATCTATTCTACCCCCATAATCTCCTTAGGGAGCAGCCATGGAGGTACTGGGGATCTATTCTACCCCATAATCTCCTTAGGGAGACACGCATGGAGGTACTGGGGATCTATTCCGACCCCATAATCTCCTTAGGGAGACACGCATGGAGGTACTGGGGATCTATTCTACCCCCAGAATCCACTCAGGGAGACACGCATGGAGGTACAGGGGATCTATTCTACCCCCAGAATCCCCTTAGGGAGACATACATGGAGGTACTGGGGATCCATTCTACCCCCAGAATCCACTCAGGGAGACACACATGGAGGTACTGGGGATCTAGTCTACCCCCAGAATCTCCTTAGAGAGACACGCATGGAGGTACTGGGGATCTATTCTACCCCCAGAATCCCCTTAGGGAGACATACATGGAGGTACTGGGGATCTATTCTACCCCAAGAATCCACTCAGGGAGACACACATGGAGGTACTGGGGATCTATTCTACCCCCAGAATCCCCTCAGGGAGACTGGGGATCTATTCTACCCCAGAATCCCTTCAGGGAGACACACATGGAAGTACTGGGGATCTATTCTACCCCAGAATCCCCTTAGAGAGACACACATGGAGGTACTGGGGATCTATTCTACCTCTAGAATCCACTTAGGGAGACAAGCATTGGGGTACTGGGGACCTATTCTGCCCCCAGAATCCCTTTAGGGAGACAAGCATGGGGGTACTGAGGATCTATTCTACCCCCAGAATCCCCTTAGGGAGACCAGCATGGAGGTACTGGGGATCTATTCTTCCCCCAGAATCCCCTTAGGGAGACACGCATTGAGGTACTGGGGATCTATTCTACCCCTATCATCTCCTTAGGGAGACACACATGGAGGTACTGGGGATCTATTCTACCCCATAATCTCCTTAGGGAGACACGCATGGAGGTACTGGGGATCTATTCTACCCCCATAATCTCCTTAGGGAGAGACGCATGGAGGTACTGGGGATCTATTCTACCCCCAGAATCCACTCAGGGAGACACGCATGGAGAGTACTGGGGATCTATTCTACCCCCAGAATCTCCTTAGGGAGACACGCATGGAGGTACTGGGGATCTATTCTACCCCCAGAATCCCCTTAGGGAGACATACATGGAGGAACTGGGGATCTATTCTACCCCAAGAATCCACTCAGGGAGACACACATGGAGGTACTGGGGATCTATTCTACCCCCAGAATCCCCTGAGGGAGACTGGGGATCTATTCTAACCCCAGAATCCCCTGAGGGAGACACACATGGAAGTACTGGGGATCTATTCTACCCCAGAATCCCCTCAGGGAGACACACATGGAAGTACTGGGGATCTATTCTACCCCAGAATCCCCTTAGAGAGACACACATGGAGGTACTGGGGATCTATTCTACCTCTAGAATCCCCTTAGGGAGACACGCATGGAGGTACTGGGGATCTATTCTACCCCCAGAATCCCCTTAAGGAGACATACATGGAGGTACTGGGGATCTATTCTACCCCCAGAATCCCCTTAGGGAGACACACATGGAGGTACTGGGGATCTATTCTACCTCTAGAATCCCCTTAGGGAGACATACATGGAGGTACTGGGGATCTATTCTACCCCCAGAATCCCCTTAGGGAGGCACACATTGAGGTACTGGGGATCTATTCTACCCCCATAATCTCCTTAGGGAGACACGCATGGAGGTACTGGGGATCTATTCTACCCCATAATCTCCTTAGGGAGTAACACATGGAGGTACTGGGGATCTATTCTACCCCATAATCTCCTTAGGGAGACACGCATTGAGGTACTGGGGATCTATTCTACCCCTATCATCTCCTTAGGGAGACACATGGAGGTACTGGGGATCTATTCTACCCCCATAATCTCCTTAGGGAGACACACATGGAGGTACTGAGGATCTATTCTACCCCATAATCTCCTTAGGGAGACACGCATGGAGGTACTGGGGATCTATTCTACCCCCATAATCTCCTTAGGGAGAGACGCATGGAGGTACTGGGGATCTATTCTACCCCCAGAATCCACTCAGGGAGACACGCATGGAGAGTACTGGGGATCTATTCTACCCCCAGAATCTCCTTAGGGAGACACGCATGGAGGTACTGGGGATCTATTCTACCCCCAGAATCCCCTTAGGGAGACATACATGGAGGAACTGGGGATCTATTCTACCCCAAGAATCCACTCAGGGAGACACACATGGAGGTACTGGGGATCTATTCTACCCCCAGAATCCCCTGAGGGAGACTGGGGATCTATTCTAACCCCAGAATCCCCTGAGGGAGACACACATGGAAGTACTGGGGATCTATTCTACCCCAGAATCCCCTCAGGGAGACACACATGGAAGTACTGGGGATCTATTCTACCCCAGAATCCCCTTAGAGAGACACACATGGAGGTACTGGGGATCTATTCTACCTCTAGAATCCCCTTAGGGAGACACGCATGGAGGTACTGGGGATCTATTCTACCCCCAGAATCCCCTTAGGGAGACATACATGGAGGTACTGGGGATCTATTCTACCCCCAGAATCCCCTTAGGGAGACACACATGGAGGTACTGGGGATCTATTCTACCTCTAGAATCCCCTTAGGGAGACATACATGGAGGTACTGGGGATCTATTCTACCCCCAGAATCCCCTTAGGGAGGCACACATTGAGGTACTGGGGATCTATTCTACCCCCATAATCTCCTTAGGGAGACACGCATGGAGGTACTGGGGATCTATTCTACCCCATAATCTCCTTAGGGAGTAACACATGGAGGTACTGGGGATCTATTCTACCCCATAATCTCCTTAGGGAGACACGCATTGAGGTACTGGGGATCTATTCTACCCCCATAATCTCCTTAGGGAGACACGCATGGAGGTACTGGGGATCTATTGTACCCCCAGAATCCACTCAGGGAGACACGCATGGAGGTACTGGGGATCTATTCTACCCCCAGAATCTCCTTAGGGAGACACGCATGGAGGTACTGGGGATCTATTCTACCCACAGAATCCCCTTAGGGAGACATACATGGAGGTACTGGGGATCTATTCTACCCCAAGAATCCACTCAGGGAGACACACATGGAGGTACTGGGGATCTATTCTACCCCCAGAATCCCCTGAGGGAGACTGGGGATCTATTCTACCCCCAGAATCCCCTGAGGGAGACACACATGGAGGTACTGGGGATCTATTCTACCCCAGAATCCCCTCAGGGAGACACACAGTGAAGTACTGGGGATCTATTCTACCCCAGAATCCCCTTAGAGAGACACACATGGAGGTACTGGGGATCTATTCTACCTCTAGAATCCCCTTAGGGAGACACGCATGGAGGTACTGGGGATCTATTCTACCCCCAGAATCCCCTTAGGGAGACATACATGGAGGTACTGGGGATCTATTCTACCCCCAGAATCCCCTTAGGGAGACACACATGGAGGTACTGGGGATCTATTCTACCCCCAGAATCCCCTCAGGGAGACAAGCATGGGGGTACTGGGGATCTATTCTACCCCCAGAATCCCCTTAGGGAGACATGCATGGAGGTATTGGGGATCTATTCTTCCCCCAGAATCCCCTTAGGGAGACACGCATAGGGGGTACTGGAGATCTATTCTACCCCAAAAATCCCCTCAGGGAGACAAGCATGGGGGTACTGAGGATCTATTATACCCCAGAATCCCTTCAGGGAGACACACATGGGGGTACTGAGGATCTATTCTACCCCAGAATCCCCTCAGGGAGACATACATGGAGGTACTGGGGATCTATTCTACCCCAAGAATCCACTCAGGGAGCCACACATGGAGGTACTGGGGATCTATTCTACCCCAGAATCCCCTCAGGGAGACAAGCATGGGGGTACTGAGGATCTATTCTACCCCAGAATCCCCTCAGGGAGACACAAATGGGGATCTATTCTACCCCAGAATCCCCTCAGGGAGACACACATGGGGGTACTGAGGATCTATTCTACCCCAGAATCCCCTTAGGGAGACACGCATGGGGGAATTGGGGATCTATTCTACCCCAGAATCCCCTGAGGGAGACACGCATGGGGGTATTGGGGATCTATTCTACCCCAGAATCCCCTCAGGGAGACACATGGGGGTACTGAGGATCTATTCTACCCCAGAATCCCCTTAGGGAGACACACGTGGGGGTACTGGGGATCTATTCTATCCCCAGAATCCCCTTAGGGAGACACACATGGGGGTATTGGGGATCTATTCTACCCCAGAATCCCCTCAGGGAGAACACATGGGGGTATTGGGGATCTATTCTACCCCAGAATCCCCTTAGGGAGACACACATGGGGGTATTGGGGATCTATTCTACCCTAGAATCCCCTTCAGGGAGACACACACGGGGGTACTGAGGATCTATTCTGTCCAACAATGCTTCATGGCTGCTCAGATGACTACAAACGGTGACTTACTTACTTTAACTTACTTTACCTCAACAATAAGGATATATCTATTCACATCGGCATATTTCAAAGATGTATTTTCCAAATGAACATATCAAAGCACAATTCTCACATATTTTGGCCTCTGAATGAGAGCTGGTGGCAAGGTCCTTCCATGTTGTCCAGTAGCTGAAACAAAGACAACAGATTCTTGTGTACAACTGTGTAACACCACTAATTAAGACATAGATGTAAACCAAAACAAGAATTGATAGGTTAAATCATACAAACCACTTCAATCATTCAATTGCATACTAACATTTAATATTTTTTGGGAAAAGCTTTACTAGCCCAGGTCAAGATAGAATGCCGTTGTAATGTTAAATCAATAGGGAAATTTGGACTAGCCCACTGGAATTTGTACTAGCCCTGGGCTAGCGGGCTAGTGTTAATTTCTAACCCTTGGAAGGCAGGGGATTTAAAAAATAACTGTTCCTGAAAATACTACAAATAAATAATTTTGCCTTAGGTTTTACGAAAAGGAAATACCAACACTGGACCTGTCCTCAGTCCCAAAATTATATATTTAACTTCTTCTTACAAAATCTCAGGCACCACAAGAGTAATTATTGGTCAAGACTGGTCAAGACATGTGACAAGACTGGTCACATGTGTAGTTGTTAGTTCCTCACAAGTGGAGGAAAACAAGAAATGGCACATCATTCTTTCACTGCAACTCTGACAAATCTAACAATGTTGTATTCCACCTACTCGTCAAAGTTGAGACTGGTGGTCCAGTCCAGTAGTTCATCCACCTCCCACTCCTCCAGCGCTTCTGGTCCTGACGCCTCCACAGTCGCCACCATCCCCGCCGCAGCGCCCTCTATCAGCTTCACGGTCTCGTAGTCATCAGCCTTGGCCTTCAACATGCCATCCCGGTACCTGCTCACGTCAACAAAACATATGACCTTGTGGACACATCTTTTATAAATTAACATTCTTTTTCCAAGAAGCCGCACTGAACAGTCTACCTGGATAACAAAAGTTTTTTGAGGAATGGAATCGGTCGGAAATTATCATGAAAAGACATTTGGTAAAGCAAAAAGTATAACTTAAAGTATAAATTTTATAAATAATTAATAAAAAATATAAGACCTGAAGCTCCACATGATGTTCACGATTTTTACAGTGTACAATATCTCCATTCTATACAGACAAATACCCTGAACCCAACAAATCTTTGTGCCAGAAGTGACGTCACCATCTCTTCTGTCATATTTGAACAGCATTCCGACTCACTCTGAATAAAAGTTTGGCATAGATCTAAATTAGAATTGGGACTTCATCCAAGAGAACCCTCGATACATATACCATATTTTCTTGAGTAAAGTGCCCACCCGAGTATAATGCGCACCCCCCTCTAGCGGATTCAGTATTTTGGAGAAAAGAATTCGAATATTATGCGCAGAAAGAAATTACACCGTACCAGCAACAAGATGAGGCCAGCACAGGTGATTTTGTTTTCGTTTCAATCATGTTTTGTTTGTTTTTGTTTGTTGTTTAATGCTGCACTGGCAATATTTCAGCTTTATGAGGCCAGTCTGTAAATAATCGAGTTTGCACTAGACAATCCAGTGATTAACATCATGTGCAATGATCCATGTAATTGGGATACAATGACATGCATCAACCAAGTCAGGAAGCCTGTCCCCCTGATCCCGTTCCTGCCTCTTACGACAAGCATGGGTTTCTGAAGACATATTCTAACCCAGATCTTCACTGGGTCGGTTTCAATCATGAAAGATCAGGGTAATTTCAATGGATGGCTATTCCAAGTGTCGTGTCATTCGAACCGGATTCAAAACAAATATATGGTGGCAAATAGATCCTGGGTATTTATCGAAATTGAATGGTGATATAATACCAGTACACTAGATAACCATGGATCCATCATCCACAACTTACATCTTCTTCATCCAGTCTATCTTCTTCTGCTTCCGTCTCTTCTCCACATCTTGTTTCCTCGCTAACTGTAATCAGAAGAATCATTCAAAACATATGACATGATGCAAAGGCAAACATAATAAATTGTTTATGGAAATTAAACAGTATGTTTATTTCATTCTACGAGATGTTAACATGCCAGGAGCCAGGAGCAGCTAGAAGAAATGTGGAACATTTGTTTGAGCCACTTACCTTCAACCAAACAGGGCATCACCATAGCAACCACTAGCTTTCAGCCTCAAGGTCATCACAATATCAAACTTAATGTCACCATAGCAACCACTACCATTCAAGGGGGCATGGGTGACCTAGTCTTCTATGGCACCTCAATTCATATTGCTGACTTAAGTCAATCAGGAATTCCAGAATCCCATAATAGGTTCAAATAAGATTTGTCCTGATTCTGGCCTTATAATAAATATTCAGCCTTCTAGGTGATCACCATAGCAACAACTGATATCAGCCTCCTAGGTTACCACAGCCACAACTCATATTAACATTCTATGACACCATACCACACTAAACTCTCTAAAGACATGTCAGTCATAACGTTGGTTGTCCTTCTCAACAAAAATTGGGCAACAAAATCCTCTTCTATCCTGAGGCCCTAGGCATAACTGCCGTGATATTGCTGGAATATTGCTAAAAGCGGCGTAAAAACCATACTCACTCACTCACTCACTCACCCAAGGAATAAAATGGTGTCTGATTTTACTGGGGGAACAAACCTAACATGATTTACAACCTTGATCGAAATTTGATTTCTTGAGGTGACTGGTTACCTTATCATGGTGGAATTCATATTTCTTGTTGGACGTCTGCCACGTGACTGGGTCAGACATAATGTGATGGATCAGACGGTCAGACACCAGACGCCAGCCATTGTTCTCAACCCTCTGATACCACCCATCTTTGTCTGGAATGGAAAAACACAACACAATATTCATGTTTGTATGTAGCACTATTCCAGCCATATCATGTCAGCCTGGGCCAGACAAACCAGTGCTTGATGTTAGGGCTGGGACAAGTCCAAATTTACTACCCGGGTACCCAGCCCCCTATTACCCGACCCTACCCGGGTACCCGCTGTAGGTCTCAAGAGGTAGCTGAAAACTGTCAGATTGGGAAAAGTTTGACCGTAGCTATAGTAAAATGTGTTTTGATACATGTATGAAACCATCTGGTGTATACACTGAAGTTGACTGAAGTTTTATTTTTATTCAAACATATAACAGTCAGAAGGAATGGGCGTAGTAGTAACATTAGTGGCTTGTAGTTTAAACATAGAGTTTTAGATACCTTTTGTCATTAAACCACGGGTCTGGGAAGTCTTGTGGGTGTCCGGGCCCTACTCGGTACCCACCTGACCCGAGTACCCGTGTTACCCGTCCCAGCCCTACTTGATGTTATGAGCATCGATCCGATGACACGAAATTAACCAAAACATCGAGCCTGACCACTTATCTATACAGTCGCCCCTTACAACAACAACAGGATTCACTCTACACTGGGACTCCGAAAATATTTGTATGATATTTCATAATTTGAAAATAATTTATGTACATTATAAGTTGTAGCAGGATCACTAGGGGTACATGGGGTTTTAAGTGTCCCTCCTTTTATATATAAAAACCTAACAAGGGATGCATAAAAAACCCATGTACCCAAAGTGATCCTGCTACAACAAATTAATTTTACCGACATGTTTCAATATGACATTGTAAAAGGATTAAAACAAATTCAAAATTGATAGAAAACAGCTGTTTGATTGAGCTGAGGTTAAATTGAGCTATGTCATGTGACTTTTATTGAGTCGGGGAAAAAACTTGCAGCCTTTTGCTCATGGTGGGGTATAAGGGATTTATTCTGCATCTCAGAAATCCATGCACAGTATGTCTTCCTCATGGTGGGGTATAAGGGATATATTCTGTATCTCAGAAATCCATGTGCAGTATGTCTTGCTCATGGTGGGGTTTAAGGGATTTATTCTGCATCTCAGAAATCCATGTGCAGTATGTCTTGCTCATGGTCGGGTATAAGGGATATATTCTGCATCTCAGAAATCCATGCACAGTATGTCTTGCTCATGGTCGGGTATAAGGGATATATTCTGCATCTCAGAAATCCATGTGCAGTATGTCTTGCTCATGGTGGGGTATAAGGGATTTATTCTGCCTCTCAGAAATCCATGTGCAGTATGTCTTGCTCATGGTGGGGTATAAGGGATTTGTTTTGCATCTCAGAAATCCATGTGCAGTATGTCTTCCTCATGGTGGGGTATAAGGGATTTTTTCTCCCGTTGAGAAATTTATTCCATTTTTTACATTTCTCTGGGTCCCCCAACTGGGACTATAAGCAAAGCTGTAGAGTCCCCTGGATCCTGAATATATAACCCAGGTAAACCACAGCTCCCAGCTAACACTGCTTTGTGCATACCGGGCCTAGATTAAGGGACTGAACAATTTATAATCTCGGTCTATCAAGTCAATGTTGAAGTACAGAGCAGTACATCGACTCCTGGAAACATTACATTGGTTTGATTAATGTGACAAGCAAACAAGCATGACAGCTTCATAATCAATATTTCTGGCAAATTTTCAGGAACCGCTGTGAGGTTAAATAGGGAGTGAGTTTGGTTTAGCACTGCTTTTAACAGTTTTCCAGTTATATCTGTCAGCTTATTGTGGGAGGAAAGCCCGAAGTGATGCAAGTCTTACACGTTTACCACTTCGGTGAAACCCACGAGCACGAGTGGTGCTGACAAACCTAGAAACATAATCGGGGCGAACCCACAATCATAGGTTTAATGTGTAGCCAAGGGACGCAACTCTGCACAGTGAATTGCGGCGCCCTAGACAACTGGGCAACCCCCTGAGGGTAAATAACAAATAGTGCAAAAAAACACTCTAAACTATTTACAGATACAAAAAGATTTGTTGAAAAAGCTCAATTGGGAATGTCAAAATGTTCTTTATTTCATTTTGTGTGGGTCTGTCATTTAACAAAAAGAATTGCAGTGCTAAACCTATCTAATTTATCCCAAAAGAGCAGTAAATACAAGCCAATTATTGTTTCAAGTGTACATTTTGGTACTGACCTGTGCCTGGCCCAATCACTGCCCTGTTTTTGGTGTGTTTGTCCTTGGCCTTGGTTTGCTTAGCCTCAGGTCGGGTGTAGTCTTTTGGGCTGTTGGCACACATGTCCACGATGGTGCGGTGGGTGAAGATCTTGTAGTAGATGTTAGGGGGAAATCTTTCCTGTCAACAAGAGAGGTAGTTAGTATGACTCCATATAGATGATAAGGTGAAATGGGGTTTAAAGTCGCGTCCGAGATTATTGCACTTATATAGCGGGGATGCATGTGTGTGTGTGTGTGGCTGCTTGTACTAGTCGGGACCGATGCCGATTTTATAGTGCTAGCCCACTGAGATACCATGCCGCAGTTTAAAATGAATACCCCACTCAGACACAGTATACTGACTCCAAGCCGACCAGTCCTTGTTTTAGCCCCTTAATGCCGAGCAGCGTAAGGCAGGGTAACAAGAAGTACCATATTTCAATGTCTTTTGGAATGACGCGGCCGGGATCGAACCCCAGACCTTCCACTCTCCAGGCTGACACTCTACCACTAGACCACAGAGGCGGCCTCCTCTATAAAGTGATGCTTCGGCAACTCTCATCTTCAGACAATGCTTTTTTTAGTTGATTTTTATACAGCCATCTACTTCAAGTGGAAAAAGACAATCTGAAAAGCACTAACTTTCTATTCCAACAAGAAAGCAAGTGTATAATATGTTAAAGAGAAAGACCTGGTACCAGAACGTTGCACACAATCCCTATTTTCTTGCGTATATTACAGATTCTTTTACAGAAAACATACCTATATAGAATTGGGAATATAATTGCCAAGTAATAAGAATGGAAAATGTTTTAGTTTCATCATAATTAGTTTGAAAGTTTGTTCTCTATTTAACTCATTGAGTATGGCTCCCCATTGTCAAATTTTCGAAGTACCCAGGGCGCTTATAATGGCATATATAGTATTAACATTTTTCAGATCTTCATGATTATAATACTATTTACCAAGTAAATATTACTGAAACAAATGAAGAAGCAATTGGGGAGTGTTGACATGAAAACAAAGAGGACAATCAGGGGCTTTTTAAGTACACAGATGAACATTCTCTGGGCACGACAACTCCGTAATAATGACAGCTGATTCACTTGTGGACAGGACATTTTCTTTCCCAATCTGATGCTTGTATGTCTAGTCCCCTACAATGTTCCCACTCACTCCAGCGAGACGGAAGCGCACATGGATGCCCGCTGCCGAATCCAGCATCTTGGCCTCGTTGGGGTTGATGCATCTCAGCATGAGACCCGGGTCTCCCCTGGTCCGGAAGTTGATCAGGTCTCGGTAGTAACGATATACCTGGATGTCCTGCACAGAAAAACAGTTGGTTATTTTTTTAATTGTCTGATAGGCATTTCATAGAAGTTGACGGATGACAATGTAAACACAACTTACAGATAACAACTTCTTTCTTTTACTGTAACAGCAATACCGACAGTTGATATAAGGATCAATACTGAAGCGCCATTATTACAGTAAAATAAAGAAGTTGCTTTCCATAAATTGTGTCTACTTTATTTTATAAAATATTTTTTGTTATAATTGACAATTTTATTCTCGGAAACTCCTGATACATGAGTAAATCCCATTCCCAGAACTGAGACCAGAAAAATAGATCTGCAGTAATGGTTACATGACACTTCGACAGGGACAGTGATTAACGATTGGAATAGAATTGGTACAGAGAATACCAATAACTGAGCTGACTTTGTAAAGCACTATTTGATAGAAGACTCCAAGCTTTTCACAATGGTAAAATGAGACAGCAGTGTTTGAAATAAAAGAAGGCCCTGGGGTCTCTGAGGGTTTCTCCTGCAGTATTTAAATTTGGAGACCCCTTAAATCTTTGACTTTTATCATTGGGGCAATACACCATCCCCTTGACTTTCATTCTTACACACATTAAACAGGAAAGATTGGTTATTTTACAATAGTATAAAGATGTCCTACATTGACGGGGTTGAGTGAGTGTTGTGTTAAGGAACTGTCACAATATACCATCAAAATCATGGCAGCCTGTAAGACTGGTAAGTCTTTGAATATATGACTCAAATTTTGATCGGGACATTTGTTATTTCTTTATACATACAGAAATATCCCTATGAAATGTTGAGTGGTATATTTAAATCTTCCACACATCAAAATTTCTGTTTGAGGTTATCTGGTTGCTGAGAATTTGATTCATGGAAAATTCTTTGTTAGTGAGGTGAACAGGGTTTAACATTGATTAGTTCAGATTATGGCTCTTATATAGTGACGTGTAGTGACTCAGACACAGTATACTGACTCCGAGCCAGTCCTTGTTTTATCCTTCTAATGCCTAGCACAAGGGTGAGTAACAAGTTCCACCTTTTAACGTCTTGTGGTATGACAAGTCCAGGGATCGAATGCCTGACCTTCCGCTCTCCTGGTAGACAGACACACTAGCCACTCAACCACAGAGGTGGCCAATTTCATAATGAACAGATGGCAAGGTGTGTATACACAGTGACAAGTTCAGAACATTTCCTGGCTTTGAATTCCATTAAACATTTTTCAACCAGATTGCAGCACAAACTCATTATTTTACAATATCTTTTGAACGAAAAAAACAAAGAGCTGACAATCTTGTGCAACTGTTTGACAGTTGACAGAGCAATGTGCCATCAACTTACAATGTGCCATCAACTTACAATGTGCCATCAACTTACAATGTGCCTTCAACTTACAATGTGCCGTCAACTTACAATGTGCCATCAACTTACAATGTGCCGTCAACTTACAATGTGCCATCAACTTACAATGTGCCTTCAACTTACAATGTGCCTTCAACTTATAATGTGCCTTCAACTTACAATGTGCCTTCAACTTACAATGTGCCGTCAACTAACAAAGTGTCTTCAACTTATAATGTGCCTTCAACTTACAACGTGCCTTCAACTTATAATGTGCCATCAACTTACAAAGTGCCGTCAACTTATAATGTGCCGTCAACTTACAAAGTGCCGTCAACTTATAATGTGCCGTCAACTTACAAAGTGCCGTCAACTTTCAATGTGCCTTCAACTTACAATGTGCCTTCTCCAAGCTCTCTGAATAATTATCACAGCATCTGTTTCTGGTATTGGCCCTTCTCGTTTCTTCTTGACCACAACGAGGCTCTTCTGTGGGGACAGCTGTGGGAACATGTCTTGTCGCTGTTGGTGTTGATAGTGTCGCTGTTGCAGTCGTGGTGATGGTGAGTTAGTTGCTCTTGATGACTCTTGAGGTTTTTTGCTCTCCCAAATCTGAAGAAATACTGTGCAAAACTCATCAAACCTGGAACAGAATTGAAAAAACAGATATGTCAAGAATTGATCACACCTTGTAGTCATTGTAGTCATGGATACAGGGGAGATAACAAAGTGAGAGAAAACTCACTTCTGCAATTCCGACGTTTTGTGAATCAATTACAAACGGAAAATTTATTTGTGAATGAATTTCTGGGTCATAAGTGGGGTGAATCTTGGATTCAAACCCATCACTTACATCATTTGCAGGGATCTAGGATTTCAAAACCTATCACTTACATTATCAAGGGGCACAACAATAAATATCTGACACTCTGCAAGTCACATGATTGTGTTTAATATTCCAAGTTGAACACATTTCTTGCAATGTCACATATTCAGAATAACACAGATTAACTCTTTGAGTTAAAACCACCTCCAACACAATTATATAAAATGTTTATGAATACCAAATCTGAAAGACACATGTTCTAAACATGTGAAAGGTTAATTCACATGAGCATAAAGAACGTGTAATGAAATAATGCTTGATAAATAGAGATTATTATACAAGCATGAGTGTCATACTGATTTTACTTTATGAGTGTCAGAATATTTGTATTTCCCGAGTGAGAGAGGAGTAATACAAGAATTCTTACACAAGTTTCGTAAAATCAGCGTAATACATATAGAGAATAATAATTTCTTTATTACCCATTATTTCTTAATTCTTTTGAGAGCCCCTTTAGACAAAAAGCACTGATCACGACTGCGGGTATAGAAGACCACAATTGTCTATGCCATCCAGTTCAGCTATGACGTCATTCCGACCTTATGTCACAACAATGCCGTCCAGATGACATAAACAATACACTGATGCATGCGAAGTGATATTTGCACGAGTGCATATACAACTTTTATAAACACAGTTATTTCTAACCTTATGGGTAATAAACATATAGACATCTGTGACAGTTGAACTTACTGGGGTATCTCTTCAGACGCCACTCCAATCGACTCCAGTTTCCTCATATATTCTTCATAGGCTATCATCATCTTGTCCTCAGTGGGCGGCTCTTCCTGAGGAACATGGCATGAACTGATTCATATGAATAGGGACAGAGGGAGTTGGGTTTGCCGCTTTGACTTGGGATGTCATTGTATATCGAGATATTGATGTATCGTATGCTATATTCCAGCTACATGATGCAGATGGTGGTCTGTAAATAATCAAGTCTGTGATCCAGTGATTGACATCATGAGCATCAATCCACGCAATTGGGATACGATGACATGCATCAACCAAGTCAGCGAGCCTGACCACCCGATCCTGTTAGTCGCCTCTTACGACAAGCATAGTCTCCTCTGACATCAAGCATAGTCGCCTCTTATGACAAACATGGGTTGCTGAAGACCTATTCTAACCCAGATCTTCACAGGATGGGGCAGATATGAACAGGGTGATACTGTTGTTTCATGTCAGGTATCTGAGCAGCCCAGAGATTTATCACGGTATCATATTTACATGAAGACATTAATCTTTTCATAGGATAACAACTTCATCTATTTTTTTAACGACAGGGTTCCTAGATGAAGGATCAAGTCCATGTATATTCAGCAAATCCTGTGAATGCTCATGGCATGACACTATTACTCCAGTCAATGGATCAGTGTGATTGTCATTCTCAGTTTCCAACTTCTAGACTTTATGATATCTAGAATTAATTGGATAAATAAAAAGATAATTAACCACAAATTGTCAGCCAATCAAAATAAATGTCACATATTACATTGTATTAGCTATGACGATATTTGACAAAATGTTACACGGTTCCAAATGGTTTTTGAGACCACTGATATAAGGGTTGACATCATCTCTACCTCGTCTAGGTAATCATCAACGGTGATGTAGTCAAGCAGGTTCTCAACATCCTTCAGACGTTGTAGGTGCTGTTTGCTGTCGCTGTAGACGGCGGTATTGCTGGTCTTGGGTTCAACAGCATTATACACAGCACACCTGGGATATATCATAATGAGTGAGTGAGTGAGTGAGTGAGTGAGTGAGTGAGTGAGTGAGGATGGTTTATTATGTCGCTTTCAGCAATATTCCAGCAATATCACGGCGGGGGACACCAGAAATGGGCTTCACACATTGTACCCATGTGGGGAATAGAACTTGAATCTTCAGCGTGACAAGTGAACACTTTAACTACCAGGCTACCCCACCACCCCATCATAATGGTGAAAAGTAGGACAATTATTATACAAGCAAACATGATATGGACACAAAGAAAGTTTTATTTCTTTGTTAGTTGTTTAACACCACACACAGCAATATTCCAGCTGTATTGTGGCAGTCTGTAAATTATCAAGTCTGGACCTGACAATCCAGTGATTGACATCATGAGCGTCAATCCATGCAATTGGGATATGATGTCATGCATCACCCGGTCAGTGAGCCTGACCACCTGATTCTGTTAGTTGCCTCATACGACAAGCATAGTCACCCTTTGTGGCAATGATGTGTTGCTCAAGACCTATTCTACCCTGGATCTTCACAGGGGGGACAGACAGAAAGAAAGCACAAAACATTGCAATTGGTTTCATTGGTTCCAAACCACACACAACTATTTTGTGTCTTTTTGACATCACAACATTGGATGGTGATGTAATAAATATTACATCACAACCATGTGATAGAGAAGTGACACATTTAAGCTCTCTGGTGTCCCTGAATGTCAATTAAGTTTATCATGTTTGTTTGTTTGTGTTTAGTCAATTAGGTTTTCATGTTTGTTTGTGTTTAGTCAATTGGGTTTTTCATGTTCTTCAGCAAGCCATGTCAATCACTAGATTGTCTGGTCCATGTTTGTTTGTTGTTTGTTTGTTTGTGTTCATCGGAAAGACAGGGGCCTGTAAATAATTGAGCCTGGATAAGACAATCCAGTGACTGATATCATGAGCAACAATCCACGTCATCGGGATATGATGACATGCACTCACCAATCCATTCAGTCACCTGATGACCAGTGTAGGATGCTCGGGACCAGTTCTAACCTGGAATCCCCATGTGGGAGTTTTATCCTACTGCCCAAAATGTATTGTGATACATTTTCAAATAATTATTTGAGGAACCACAACTTGACATCAGCAGTCTGCAACGTTAGCCAGTGCATGGCAAACCTTTGTTTGCTCCATATATCAACACTTAAGTCTACAGCATATGATACCAGAGACAAGTTCAGACTAGCAGACACAAAAGTGTCTTTTTTTTGTTTTGTTTGTTGTTTAACGCCTCATTCAGCAATATTCCAGCTATATAACAGTGGTCTGTAAAAAATCGAATCTGGACTAGACAATCCAGTGATTAATAATCATGAGCATCAATCCACGCAATTGGGATCAATGATATGCATCAACCAAGTCAGCGAGCCTGACCACCCGATCCCCTTAGTCGCCTCTTACGACAAGCATAGTCGCCTCTTACGGCAAGCATGGGTTGCTGAAGACCTATTCTACCCCGGAATTCACGGGTCCAAAAGTGTCTGGCACAGTCTGACCACTATTATGAAAGAGGTACTTTAGTTTAAACATTGGCCACCATTGTGGTGCAGTTTCTTGAATTAGAGAAATGCTATTGTGATTTGAAACATTGGACTGACCAATAAGATAAGAGCATTCCTCAAGGTCATGGTGGAATTTTAAATAAAAAGTGGATAACCATTTGAACAAACTTTGATGTCATTGGCATCCACGTATGGGAGTAACAGCTGTATCAGTCAGTGTGTTCTAAGAAGCTCACCTTGACTTTTCATGCTTATAATCCAGGTGAGTTAAAAGTAAAACATGTAATACCTGACTTTGTATCCCCGAACACGTCGCTGTATCTCAATGGCGGCACTTATCCTGACATCCTCACTTTGTTTGTCACCAGCTTGTATCATGGACTGAAAGAAAATAATCATGTTTCACTCTACCAAGGCATAATAGATGTGTCCGATGCTGTAAAAGATCCCATTAATACAGGATTGTTCCTGCCTCACTGTGGCCTGAAACATCTATATTATACAAATAATTACTTTTGACGAGATAGATATGCAAAAAAAAAGGACTGTCGGAACCGACCCCTGAGGTGGTCAGACCAGACTTTGACCGGCTGCCTCTGTCCGGTCAGACCACCGAAGGTGTCAGGTCCAAGGGTCTTTGTTTTCGCATATTGACCTCATCAAAAATTATCAATCGCTTTGTTATACTGAAATTCACTTTAAAGTTTATGAATCCATTAAACCATCATCTGTTTCATTACAGTAACTTAGCTGCAGACCTTGAAATGTTCATACCAGACGCCATCTTGTTTTCTCGAAGACGAGTCAATATTCATCACGTGACAGGTCGAAACTAATCATGTCACGAGTCAATATTCAAGGTCATTGTCACATGATTTTGGGGTCTTAATTGAAATGTATTGTTTCATCATGAGCTATGGATTAACCAATGGAATTGCAAGATTCTTTATAGAGATATATGATATGAACAGATGGGTTCCTTTTGCATATATTGAATTCCATTGAATCTACTTCTCTACTTCTAGTTAGTACTTGTGCTGGTAACACCATATTGCTAAATTGCCAATGCATAAATGGCACATTTAAGAATTTGCTTTCGACCATAAAAAAAAAAAATTCTTGTGTTTCAGGTAACCTGACCAAACAAATGTTTCACTTGTGACCCAAATTCTTTTATCTGACAGGAAACAGCTGTCAAGAAAGCCATATTTTACATTTGAAAAACATATTGGATGTTTCTGCATATTATTGTTGCAGTAGCTATTTAAATGGTATTTCGAGAAACATTGCAACTAACATCAGTAGTCAAAAAGCCACCAGTCCAAACATTGTAAACACAAAATAAAATAACAAAAAAGAACCCTACCTACCGATCTATACCTGCTGGATCCATGTTACCTGCAACACAGGCTTTGTTTAACCTTTGCCTTCGCATATGAAGCCGTGTTTCTAGAACAATGTTTAAACTGTACATGCACCGTAAAAAGGGGAAAAAAATACAAAACACAATAAGTTACCTTTCGTATATCCTTTGGCCCTGCTGCTAGTTGTCTGCTCTTTAGGGATCCTGTTAAAAAAGTGACTATGAATGCCATATTTCCTTAATTAAATACACACTGAACCTAGATGTCAGGCTGTTAAAAGTCAAAACCAAATCAAACCACCTGGTCTCAAATAGACATCAGATCCAGAAACACAGAAATTCTAGTTTATTTTCTACCCTGACATTTCAGAATCCCGTATGCCACGAAAGAAAATATCTACTTGAAAGGCCATTTTTTGCAAATGCACCCCTCCGCAATTTCAAATACTGATCTTACTTCATTGATGTTGTTAAATAATGAGTTGTGGTTTCTACATTACTTACAAGTGTGCCAATATACTTAGAGTACTGTAACTTCAGTAACATCAACAGGACTTGACTTTTGGGGCTGCTCTATCACCATGTGAATGTCATCACAACATTTACACCATAATGTGACCTGGTTTCCTATTTGGGTGCCGGTCTGGAAGGACCAGTGCCAACACAGACCAACCAATTTTGTCAGACCAGCAAAATATCAGATTGAAAATAAAGACCATATCTTTATTTAAATACAAAGTAAAGGGTTGAAACTATACATCGGTGCACCGGTACGCAAGTTTTTATGCAACTATACAATACATGATAGGTTTTTTTCTGTATTGATGCAAGATGATACACTTGCTAAAATAAATGACTTACTACTCGTTTAATCATGTTAATGACACCCCAGAAATTTTGTCAGTCAAATATCGCAATTGTAATTTGTAATATTCTGCATCATGAAAAATACTTAGAATACGCAATTAAAGTAAAGTCAAAATATCTGGTGATACGATTATCAAAATTAATTAATTGCAAGCACCTATCATGCAGTGTTCATTATGAATTCGCTCGTGGATATATTTAATTGCCTACACACTCAGTTGCTTCAACTAAAAATTGGTTTGATTTGACTGCTTATTGAGGAGTTGACGGTCATCCAGATAGAGCTTGTAGTTGTGGGGCAGATGAGACACAGAAGACACGGTCCAAGTTGACGGTGACCGCAGTAGTTGTGGAATAATGCCGTTAACAATGTACATGTACAATGAATAGGAACATTAAAAACTAGCTTTGAAACAAAGTATGTGGGTGATACGCAATAACTGATTTGTCTTTTCATGTATGTGTGCGTGTATATATGAAGTAAAAGGGATAATGCATATAAAATGAAAACAAAATGAATGAGTATTTATATAAGTAAAAACTTGTTGTTTTCGATCTGATATTTCACTGATCCGTTTAGACTATCAGTGGTCCTTTTTGACCAGACAAATGGGCTGTTATGACAAAATCGGCTGTTCCATTTGACACTGATAATTGGGTCACATATGCAAACTTAATTTTTATATAGGTAACAAGATGCAACAAAACAAATGAATTATATTTATCATACGGCTGTCATTTACAGTTGGTTTGTGCAATGACATGGATTATAAACTTGTTCTTAGTAGTGCCTTCCCTTGGTAGTAATACAAAGCACAATGACGACTTTTTTATAACAACATAGATTAACAATTTGATTTTCAAATTTGAGTGTGACAAGAAACGAAGCGCAGTAAAATCATTCAATTGATTTAATGTAAAAATACATAGGCCAAGTTAAAGTGTGTTAGTACATTCGAATCATATATGTCAGTTATCTTACCTGGAAGGTTTGATATGTCTAGCAGATGTATAACCTCTTTCTGTTTAAGCATTTTGGTATTTGTGTGTCTACTTTCGGCTGATTTGATGATGGAATCAGGAATGTAAACAGTGAACACACGTTCAACACAGGTGCTCCTTGCGTTCTTAGTATTATGTTATCGACCCCCTGTGCCTACACATATGTGTATTATCTTCGTTAATCCGTTATCAGTGAAGCCCATACATATTCAAAACATCCTAAATGTGAACGATGCTCAACCGTTTGCTGATGTGAACTTGGTTGTCAATTTCAACAAACACCACTTCCTGGCCTACGAACATGCGCAGTAAACACAAGGGAGATAATCCTACATCCTTAAGGATTTTACGACGCTTTTTGCAATATTGAATCGGTGTGAGGTGGAAATGGAGAAATTAACAGTATGGTTTAGCAAAGAAAATCAAACCGTTCCTACGAAATAAATACACACGTCAGGGATGATGATAATGGAATTTTGATAACGTTAAGTACCCTTAATGGTGTGATGGTATGTTCAAAATTTGGCAAGCATTTGTTGGTTCACTTTGACAAAATACAGCTTCTTCATCTGGAATCATATATTGTACCAAATCGTGGTAAACGTTCCGCCCGTATTCCCCCTAACAAATATATATATAATTAAAGGGATTGAACAGCAATGCATGCATATATAACTTTTGTAGGTGGGATACGGGCAGAGGACTTTCCGAAATACTTATTATTTTGACTTCATGATTTTCGATGAAGTGTCATAGTTTGAATATTGTCTACAGCAGCATTAACAACACTCCTTCAAGTGCTGCAACGGTAGTTTCAATGTACAAGTACTATTTTAAAGCATAACAATCATTTTAACTTTCAAATCATATGTTTGCTGTTTTTGTCGATAGTGAGAGCTGAGTTTCAGTGTGAGGTTATGGAGGAAGCCCAATGCGATGCAGGTCAAAAATCATTTCCACTTGGGAGATGAACATTAGACTTCTTCTTTTTTTAATTGGCCTATTGATCTGCCGACCCCAAAGACTGAGAAAATGGTAAGACGAAATTAAAATCAAAGCCATTTTTAAAAAATATTTTTTCAGAATAAAAGAAAAAAAATATGTTATTCTAGAAACTTGCATTGAAACATAATAAGGGAGAATAAACATGTTGTCAAGCCAGTTTCAAGGAACAAGTCCCATTATCACAGTTTAAAATGACAAAGTCCAAATACAGGTACATGTCATTTGGGGGGAGAAAATCTATAAATCAGTGAACAAAAAACAAAAAATCTTATCTGAACAACTTCTGAACCAATCTGAAAGTTATCTTTATCAGTGCCCCCTAATGAGACTGACAATGTGCAAGACAGTCTATATTTTCTTGTGTCTATTACAGAATTTCTGATACAGAAACAGCACCACAGAAGGCATATTTTTGCCCAGTAACTATTATTAAAGGTTTAGTTTCATCGTCAATTGAACTAAGTTTGTCCACCAGATCTTTGAAAACAATTTTAACTTGAGTATGGTTTTAATAGTGCCCCCTCTATCAATTTTCTGAGCATGCAGGGTGCTTATTATGACAAATACAGTATGAGTTTTCAGATTAATAGGTGTTATTAGGTATATGATGCCCGAAATTTGTATTTGGAACTGACAGCGTTAGCATGCTCAATAAGACCCCCAAATCTGAAAACCCAATGTTCATCAACATTGTAAAATACAAAAGTTGTCAGTCCTTTTCTGAGGCACTCTCTCTTTATGTGAATTCTCAGAGTTGTTAGACCGATGTGACGTTACACTGGCATGACTAGACGTCAAACTGGAATGTCATGACGTCATGACATATTGATGATGTCATATGCTTCCATGATAACTGACCCAACCTGTTTTGCAGAACGTGGACAAAAGCAACGCAATCAAAGTTGTTTGATTAATATTAATCAAACTTAACATTTGTAGTGTGGTATCCAATTTGCCAAGCTGAAAGGTACGGGGGTTTTAAATTTTGGATTGAGAAAAAAAAGATGCACAACAAGAAATGTATCCATAAGCAGTGAAAAGTACAAAAGATTTCCAATCCCATTTAACATTTTTTTACCAATCAGATTACAGCAGACACTCACACTGATTTTATAATCATCTCTAAATCAAAGACAACACTTTATATGCCATTTATAGGTTTTATTGAAAAGACACATCAGATACACACTTATAAAAGATGTATGATGGCAGGATGAAGAGTGACTGGAAGGATGATGTTCAGATCATGTGTCGTTACACTCGAAAAAATCACATTTAGGGCTGGGACGAGTCCAAACTTACTACCCGGGTACCCATCCCCTATTACTCGACCCTACCTGAGGACTTGCTGTTGGTGTTAAGATTTACCCAAGTCCTGTCAAAAGCTGCTTAGATACATGCACAAAATGATCTGATCATGCATACACTGAAGTTGACAGAAGCTTTTTCTTTTCTTAAACAAATATAACTCAGATGGAATGCATCCATTGTCAGCAAGAAATGCGAACATATAGTGACTCGTTGTGTAACAGGAGTTATACTGTATCATCATTAAACAATATATCACATGACTAACAGACCTGTGAAGATCCAGGGTAGAACAGGTCTTCAGCAACCCATGATTGCCGTAAAAGGCGACTATGCTTGTCGTAAGGGGCGATTAACAGGATCAGGTGGTCAGGCATACTGACTTGGTTGATGCACATTATCGATCCCAATTGCGTGGATCGATGCTCATGATATCAATCACTGGATTGTCTGGTCCAGACTTGATTATTTACAGACCGCCTATAGCTGGAATATTGCTGAATGCGGGGTTAAACAACAAACCAACCAACATGTCTAACCACGGGTCCGGGTAGTCCTGTGAGTACCCGGGTCATACTCAGGACCCACCCGACCTGAGCCCCCGAGTCACCCGTCCCAGCCCTAATCACATTGAGCCTACACAGCAGTACAAATGAGGATGGAAAGTTACATAGCAAAAAACACAACCTACAACAAAGCAATGACTTTCGATAACATTCATTCAATACTTCACAACACAAACGTGAGCAACAAATGCTTAAATTGATCCATCAGTATCAAGAACTTTGGAGCAATTCATAATAAATGTGACATATGTTTTACATCAGCACTAAATAATATACTACTCAAAAGAAGTAAAGAACACCTGATTTTTTCATATGACTGTAGTTAATCTGTCATGGCTGATGCAGCACACAGACTTCCAATTGTGGGTGTTTTGTAAATAGTAAATATCAAATCAAACAGATGCTTCCTAAATGATAACTGTTAGTATCTGAACCATGTAAATGCTTGGCAAGCCATGGCGATCATAACGCTACGACTGTCTAAACTCCCTCAGACCTACAAGACATTTGTTATGTAATGCAATTGTATCACTAAGATTCCCTTTATCAGGCTGCGTTCAGAATATGAGCAATGAAACAAGGTTTTTTTCAAGACTCCCTCCCTGACATTCAAAGATTTTTTTTCTAAAATCGCATCACGCTTGACCTAAAAGACACCACTCCCATTATGTGCATGTAAAAATGTGGTATGCTTCGGAACTTTTGGTTCAGTTTGTCACAGATTCAGACATATTCAACTCTGAAATTTAAGCAGCCATCACTGGAATGGACATACTTCTGAGATTACTGACTATTGGTAGATTGTACACAAATTGTTTCTTCAAAGTTAGAGAACAATTTCAACAAGTTCTTCTTTCAGATTATGAAAAGGTTTACATCTCTGATAACATGTATAAGGTAATTTAGTTGAAATGGGACCTATCAAGCCCGTGCAAACCCTGCTTTCGAAATTGTCAGTTCTGTCAACCCTCTACCACTTCGCAGAGAATCAATACACTTGTACTGACTTGCTGTATGATACAACATAGAACCCTGGAATGCTGAACACAATTCTGCTCCTAGGCAGTGAAACAATTTAATTCAGGTCTGCTGAAGTAATTGATGTCTTCCATTTTCAAGCATACATTAATATATTTGCTGTTTTCCCACAAATTCAGGGTAATCAGTTGCAGTTAGAGGTCCGGAGTAGAAACATAAATAATGAAAATTATTAGCATTAATTCCAGAAAATGTCCCACTTGTAAACATGATTGTAAATGAGTGCTCAGTCATTGTGGTGAATTATCAGAATAAAGACATGCTTGAAAGAAATAGGATTCTCCTGTCATGAAAATAGTCACATTGGAAAAGAATTGAAAGTAAAGAGGTGTGTTTAGATAAATTAAGATTGAATAGTGTTTACATTTCTCACAAAGGATGTAAAATCAAGACTATCTTAAAACAGTTCAGACATATTACATCATGTGGTGTGAGTACATAACATCGGATTTCAGTGTTACAGTCGTACCTGGCAGCCATGTCATCCGTTACAATCCTGATCAAGTCTCGACATGATCCAATAAATAAGGTGATGTATGGATGGCAATGTACACATGCTGGGAAGTATCACAAGTGTTGGATGAGTCCAAGTGGATGAATGGTTTCCATGATGTTGAGAGATAACATGCAAACAAATACATTGCAAAAGACATTTGAGAAAAAGTGCAGTTAATGTATAGCAACATACAATACATATACAATATCAATCATTTTTTCAATTCCAAATAAAGGGTCACAATAGATTCAGATGAACTTTCCATCACACATGTCCTAGCAAAGATCATCAGCCAACAGTGAAAGCACTGCATAGGTTTTCCCTATGACCTTCGTTAATCAGTCATGGCTGGTGGGTATGGCAACACACAGCCTTCCAGTGAGTGAGTGAGTTTGGTTTAACGCGGCTTTTAACAGTTTTCCAGTTATATCGCGGTGTGCCAGCTTAATGTGGGAGGAAAGCCCAAAGTGATGCAGATCTCAAACGTTTACCACTTCTGTGAAACCCACGAGCACGGGTATGGTGCTGACAAACCTAGAAACATAATCGGGGTTAACCGGGATTCGAACCCACAATCATAGGTTTCTGGCGTGCCTAAGGGACGCAACTCTGCACAGCGAATCACGGCACCTTAGATGACTGGGCCTTCCAACTGTGGGTGTTCTTTAACTTTGTCTCCATGCAGTGTCCTGGTTGACTGGGTTATATGAGCTTTTTGATTTGAGCATCAGAAGTGGCTATAATAATTTGCAAGTCTGGTCATTAATAATGTATATATTTGACCTGTTAGGCACCATGCTCCAAAAGTTGGCCTACATTTCTTGAAAACATTCATGTGTTCTTTAACAATCTGTAGTTTTCAATATATTTTCATCAAGATGATGTATTTAGAAGATTAACCTAATTAAAAAGCTGAATAAGTGGTCTTTGATGAGCCTATAACCTTGGAAACTGTCTAATACATTGAATACAATAAATTGTAAATACATTATTAGGTAAAGATGATAGAAGATTTGAGAGATTACTGATCCTGAACAATCAATCATGCTTCTATTCAAACACTGAAAAGCATTAAATATATATCAAAGTGTTCCTAAAATATAGTTTGAAATTGGCCATGAGGCCCAGTGTTGACAAAACACGACTTGTGATAAACATACATAGTATGAAGAGCAGTAGGTCACATTTTCCTTTTTGCTGAGTCAAAGAATTCCTCTTGGAGGAGTCCAAAACAATACAGAAATGTAGAAATCTATATTCCTCAAAATCACTAAATGCCTTTACAATGTGACAATATATGGCAGAAACGCTGAAACACACAGTGACTGAGTGATTGATTTTGGTTTTACGCCACTTTTAGCAATATTCCAGCAATATCATGGCAGGGGACACCAGAAAATGGGCTTCACACATTGTACCCATGTGGGGAATCAAACCAGGGCCTTCAGCATGACGAGCGAACGCCTTAACCACTAGGCTGCCCCACAGGCCCTTTTTCCCAACAGGGCTATTCAACTATGATGACAGCAGGAACCAGCACTATGCTTCATTGAAATAACCATACTATGAAAGTTTGTTTTCAAAATGAATATCTGCCCAAAATAATACAACCAAAGGTCACGAACAACTAAACTAATCTTTGGTTTAATATAATGCAATTACACAAGACGAACATAGACAGGTAACATCTCAACAGCTAACATGACATCATAGAGTAAATGCTAAAGTAACAGTGCCTACATAATGACACAAAGGTAAATAGGAGCAAAACATTCTACTTTTACATTGCATTTGGCGAAGGGCATATTAGTAGTTAGCCTCGATTATCCAGAGTATTCTATTCTATTCTATTATGAAAAATACCCTGGACACATCTGCAACCATGTTTTCGTTTTGTGTCCGCTCCAGTGAGTGAGCTTTACACCACTTTTAGCAATACTAAAGCAATATCACAGCAGGGGACACAGAAGTGGGCTTCACACATTGTATCCATGGGGGCATCGAACCCAGGCCTTCGGCGTGACAAGCGAACGCTTTATCCACAAGGCTACCCCTGTCCTGAGTCCACTCCAAATGACACAATGCTCATATTAGCCATCAAATCAAAATACACTGTTTTTTCATGATTCAAACAAGGGGCGATATCACAAGTACTTGACTCACCCCGTTGCCTTGCAACTAGGTTATCCTGATAGCAGACAGACCTCAAAATTGAATACTCAGGAAAACATATTTTGTGGGTTTTTCTTAGTTAAAATCAAAATTTCCAAAATGAGGTTGTAGAGAAATATAACAAATTGTTTTAGAAAGCTGACATATGATTGGGTCAAGAACCCATGCATCCTCCATCCAAATATGGCGGTCAAGGTTTGCACCTGATGTGACCTATGAAGGAGTCGTATCATAGTAACAGATCTGATTTTAATGTGATTGCATGATACGGAAGATCTGTTATTGTAACAGACATGTCACCAAGGACAATGTAACACTGTCAGTCATTAACAGATCTTGTTTTACAAACAGTTGTAAATACATAACATTGAGCAAATAGACTTAATACAGTTGTCATACAAGTATAAATGTAAAGGTATACACATGCAGTATTGCACAAACTAGGAGTATTGAAGAGAGACACTACAACATAAGCAACAAAATACTCACATAAGTTGTATAGACTTGAGACAATTCAAAAAACAAAAATATAAATACTGGTAAATGTTTTCACATGCATACATGGTCTTTTTTAATCAAGGTTATCAAAAGCCTTGACATCAGAACAGTGTAACCTTGTCATGTATAACTTCTCACATATTCTTTTATTAAACAGTCAAAAAAGTGGCAAAGACTAAATAATTTGGGCCATTTTTACCAGCACCTGACTACATGTACTTGAGCATTCCCAAACATTAACTGACATTCCAAAAACAAACATCTCTGCTATTCTTGCCTTTTTATCAGCTGTAGATTTAGAACTTATGCACTGAAGAGATCATCTTCCTGAGGCTAGAGAGTTAACCGACTATCAAAGTTCAGTTTCCACCCTTGCCGAACTAGGCTGGTATTATGGAGTTACATTTTGGCTGGACTAACGAGTCTATGCATAGTCCAATCAAAATTCCGGTTCGTAAACTGTCGTGCAGATTTCGGTCGATTGCAGGATTTGCAAAGCATGTGCACCGCCAACTTGTCAGCAGATATTTTCCAAATGTTTTCATGTTTTTAATCAAGGTGCTCACGTGATCTGATGCATTTCGTGATGTAAGACCTGTTTTATCACAAAATAGATCTTGATTATCGATCAGAACGTCCTGACCGGGCACCACAATTTTGTTTGAAGCAAATGCAAGTGATATGAGAGGTGGAATATGATTCGTCCATAGGAAAGGCTTAGAAGGGACATAGCTGGTAATAGCCACTGGTGGCGCTACAATTGAGCCAAGGAATTCCAGCCTAGTTCGGCAAGGGTGGAAACTGGACTTTTAAAGTCAGTTAACTCTCTTGCCTTGTGAAGATGTGAAGAGATGGACACAGGCAACACTACACAATGTAATGCCATGTGCAGAGTAAATAAAATTCACAAAATCTAATACCACAATGATATATCAAAGAGTGCAATTTTCAATATACACTATACAAGGCAATGTCTGACAAAATGTCTCATCTCAATAAATGTCCATGAAAATCATAAAATATTAATAGATATCTTAGTCAGATGTGGACACAAACCACATCATAATGCTGTTTGATCATGCTGACTGCAGTAGGATAACTTCAATAGCCATTGCTAACAGGGCTGTATCATGATACTAGCAATACGTTGTATTGGAAACATGCCCAGGACTGCTGTAATGTAATAGAACTATTTTAACCAAGCATTCACTTATGTGCATCACAATATGTCACAATTATACTGTATCTATTTTGTCCTATTGCAACTGCTGTATCCACCTTTTTGAGGATGTCCAATGGGTCTGTATTCTCGTATTCACCGCAATAAGTGCCCTGAACGCTTAAAAAATTGACTGTGCTTTTTTTGGTAACATGATGTGGAAAATACACAATTAAATGTGGCTGTCATGTGCATTTTCGGAATTGTGCGGTGACGCTTATAAAGTTTACTTACAGATTGGTCTAGAGGTTGGTTGGGGTGCCTACCGGAACAGAACCCATGTCATGGCAATCCATAATGGCAAATGGAACTGAACGTGGCCAGTATGCATTCTACTGCTGGGCATACGTGTTAACAAACGACAAAATCAAAACTTGATTTACTTATGGTTTGAAAAACACTGCACTTTAAAGGATGACTCCTACTCTAAGATTTTCAGCTGCAATTTTTCATGTCAGCGACAGACAGACATAAAGTGCGTTGTGCTCTCCAATACAAGAAACTACAGCTGCATGATAGACATCCTTAAAACATGTTGTAGCAGTCAGTAAACAAGCTGCATTTAGCAGGCTCTGACTTGTGATGGCTTGCAGTGTCCTGTCAGATGAAGTGCTTATAAGAAAATCTGGTGCTATGTGTCTTTTGTGTGGCAATGGGCATGATCACCCTGATCACATCTACAATTTACAAAGCAAAGCATGCACATGCTTGTATCTGGAATGTACACCAAGGATGCATTCAAGGACATCGTTAGTTATTCACCTCCAATCAGAAAAAACATCCTCACTGTGATAAAAAATCCATGTCAAGATTCAAACATTCAATGCAACATGCTATATTGTCATTATCAGATCAATGCATGGCAATGTAACTAACAATATTATCAATATGCTTATAAACTGTTTTGTCATCCCTAAAGAATCATAAATCTTGACAAAACATATTTACTACAAGCCATCTGCACATACATGGTGCTATTATGAATCTGAAGTCATAATCTATTACAGTGCCAAAAGAGGGCACGTAAGCATGAGTTACCTGCCCTTGCTGTGTACACAAATCTAAGGTACCGTATTCGACATAATAAGCGCCCAGGGCGCTCTCAAAATTAGAAATAGGGGTCTCTTATTAGAATATTATTTTGTTGAAAAACAACAGAGTTGAAAGATCGTAAATTTTGTGGTTTATGTTTACAGCCTGAAATTTTTATATACGACAGATATATTTTTTCCAGAATTTAATGTCCCATATTTAAGGGTGCATATAACACACGTATTACATTGATCAATTGTGATCATTGTGATACATTGATCAATCGAAAGAAATGCTAATTGAGATTGTTCATTAGCCAATTGTTTTGCAAATATCGCCATGGGCGTTTATTAGAGCGGGGCGCTTATTACGTCAAATATGGTAAATAAATATCTGAGGTGGAAAATGATGCAAGTGGAATTTAATAAATTTAAAAACCTAAACGTATACACCACATTCTGTTTCATGATTGGATGCACACCTAACCACAAAACTACCCCGCACTGCTTTGTCTTGAATGCATCCCTGACAACTGAGGTTGACATTTGCATCATCTTTCATCAATACAGTTGAAGGCTTGTGAACAAAACGTTGCAGTAATTATGAACCATTTAATGGCTGTCTTGTATCAATAACTTACAAACAGCAACATATACAAAGGTTTTGGTGTTGTGTCTTACATTGTGCTTAATATACATTTAAGGTTCATACAGAGATGGAAAATAAACATTCAAGGCTGTCAACTGTCATTTTCAAGGCTTTTTAGTTGGGTTATTAACCTCAGTCAGTAAATATTGTATTAAATACTATAATATTATATCATACTTTCAAAAGCAGTATGACAATCAGACATTTTCCAAAAAGATTTATTTTCACACCCAATAAAAGATTAAATTAAGTTTGTCATGAATTCTTCATTGTCTTTGCACACAAATCTATCACTGATAAATCTCACATAAACTTGGTTCACATTTTTGTGTGCTTTAATACTTTTATTAACAAAACTGTCATTTTGTACAAATGCACGGCTTTTCAAGCTATGTTGGTGATTTTCAAGGCTCTTCAAGGTTAACACTAAAAGTCAAGGCCTTGTCAAGACTGTACAAACCCTGGCATTGAAGGAAAGCAATAACTGCAATTTACATGCTAGAAGGATTTCATTGAGGAACCATTTGCAAAAATAATTCTCATGAACGGTAGGAAAAAGGTATTTCATGGATAAGAAAGCATCATTGTATCTACAAAATGCAAGGTGGCATGCACCATCTTCGGATTTTTCAGTAATAAAGTGTGAAAAAATGGTTAATTAAAAGCATGGTAGACAAGAAAAAGTCTCTTTTTTAAGCAAACAGGTTTTACTTTCAACTTGAAGTAAAACATATTCTAACAAATTGGTGGAGAACTTAATTTCCAGTGAGATCAAACAAAACAGAAAACAATGTAGAATATTAGAAATAAAACATAACACTGAAAGAAAGTCATGATTTTAGCCAATGTAGTTTGGTCCAGCCTTCATAACAAAATATCTTTGAAGATTTCATGAAAACAGCATGACTCCAAACTAATGTACAAAACAGGCTGTGCAAAAACCTTTAAATCTACCAGACCAATATTGTCTCTTGGCATCATTTTGAGTAGATTTCAGAGTGACTATTACCAGCTTAGGTTAAAAGACCCAACAAAAAATTACTTTAGTGGCTAAAGTCGCAGACTGACAAAATTGACAAAATGAAGCTGATAAGTTGATTTGTTTTGTTTTTCAACAGCCCAAATTATCAAAAAATGTTTGACATACAAAACAAATAGAATTGTGTTTATTCTTTCACTTTATCAGTAATTCCTTTTCACATCAGATCTGAGGTAGCTCCAGACAACTACTAGCAAGAAATTGGACACTGTCATAATGCTGTAGGCAAATACTAGTCAATTTGCAGGCATTTAAACAAAATTTGTCCCAATTCCTGAGCATAACCTTGTTGCAATATTTAACTTAAGTCTTTTCTTAAAAAGATAAACCAAAGACAGGATTCAAAATGATAAAAAAAATTGACATATATTCAACCAAAATATTTCATCATATGATTTTATAATTCCTTGAAAGTGTTAGGCACTCCACCAATTGCCCAAAGGTAGGGTAAGGTAATTGTTTCAGGTATTCAAGGATGAATGAAAACTTTGCAACTAAAATTTTGCCAAAATGTAATAATGTTTGGGATGAGTGCTAAGAAAAATAAATTGTTTTTCATGTAATAACAAATGCTGATCGGGATACTTATCCACTGTATCATTTAGCAGACTTATCATAATCATATAATTGAGAAGTACACAATATGGAGCTACAAATCTAACCTCTCTCGCTCTAGGATTTCAATCCTAATTCTTACAGACTATTTTTCAATGATTACAGATCATTGTTGCATGTTGAATTACCAAACATATCAATGAGTCAAACATTCAGACTGAAACAACGTTTATACCGTATATATATATACTCCCCTTTTCACTAAGTTGGCAGTAGTCTCTGAAAACAGAGTTAGTTTTACAGCTCTTATACATTCAAGTTCTTGTATAGGAGGATACTTTCCACATTCAGATCACCAAAGATATATTTGGAAAATGAAATAGTGTATTTTCTGGCCTGGTTGCAAAAGGACCTCAGGACTACAAATATACAAAATGTAATATGAAACTCCTACAGTAAAAGTCTTTTATCAGGTTTATATCAATTTACATACAGATCAATACTTTCAAAGATGTTATTGATTATTGGAGTCCTGGATATATAAAAAAAAGTAGCATTACTTAGATGTTTTGGTGATTTTAAACATGTCACCTTGAGATCAAACAAAAACTGGCTAAATAATTCCTTCACTGGTCTTTCTTTTCTTCTGGTGGAGCTACAGGTTGTTCAGGGCGTACTTTCTTGGAAAACACAGATTTGGGCTCTGCTGTCAAAGATTGCAGGAAGATGATAAGTCGACAGGTCAATAGTAGCGCAAACACGATAGCTGGGCTCATTTTCTCCAATCCTTCATCAAGAGCAAAGTGGGCATAGATGTCGTTGACTGTGATTGTTAAGAGCACAACATTGCTTGCTTCCTTCAGTGCACCTGTCAACAACAAAAGTGAGTGAGTGAGTATGGTTTTACGCCGCTTTTAGCAATATTCCAGCGGCGTGAGGACAACAAAAGGTAATGTGTAGTCAAAACAGCAGGGTTGATTTAACTGCTGGTCCGTTGGCCTGTGTCCAGTTAAAATTACAAAGGGCTTGCTGAAACACAACAGTCTCGATAGTGAAAATTTCATCCCTTCTCTGTGGATGCTTAATTTTTTTAAGTGGTCATCACGGTAGAATGACAACCAGCCCCCATTTTGTAACATTGTGTACAACATCTTCATTTGCTCATAAATCACAATGTTATGAGGCAAACAGAAGCCAAGATTTAATCTAAGAGTGCAGGTAGAATGTTCAAGGGGTGACGAGTTCTAAAATTTTGAGAGCCCTGCTAGGTGGCTATGCGACCACAGATTCGCCAGTTAGTTAGGCGAAGGGTCAGTAATTCTTAAAATGAACAAGCCCTGCTGGCTACATACAAATTTGTTGTTAAATCTATACCTGAAACAATTTACAGATTTATTTTGAACAAAGTTTTCCATGTGAAAGAAATTAATGATTAAAAAAGTAGGAAATTGGTAAATATATAAAACAAGCTTAATTATTGGTTTGAAAAGAATGAGTGCGTGGTTAACGCCACTTTGTACAGTATTTCAATGAGGGGAGGTGAAATGGGGTTTAATGACGCGTTATATAGCGATGTGCATCCACGTGTGTGTGTGGCTGCTTGTACAAGTCCGGACTAATGCCGATTTTATAGTGCTAGTCCACTGAGATACTTCAGTGTTAGAAATTGGCACTAGTCCTAAAGTCCTTGCCAAACTGCCCAATAGTAAAGGTATCCTAAGGACTAGTAGAAATTTGCCATTTTTAAGGGGTTTGCTATATGTTATCATTATAAGGACTAGTGGACTACCGTTGTGCATGCCCCAGTTTAACATTAATACCCCACTCAGACATAGTATACTGACTCCGAGCCGACCAGTCCTTGTTTTAGCCCTTAAATGCCGAGCACCAGACAGGGTAACAACAAGTACCATCTGATAACGTCTCTTGGTATGATGTGACCAAGGATCGAACCCTGGACCTTCCACACTCTTCAGGCAGACGCTCTACCACTAGACCACAGAGGTGGCCCAGTATTTCATTTATATCAAGGTTAACAAAAAACTCAATTTTATAGAGTGAGTGAGTTTGGTCTAACACTGCTTTGAACAGTATGGCATGTCAGCTTGATATGGAAGAAAGATGAATGTAAAGTAAATGAATGTAAATATTATGAGCATCGATCCACACAACTAGGATATGATGACATGCATCAACCAAGTCAGCGAGCCTGGCCACCTGACCCCGTTAGTTGCTTCATACGACAAGCATAGTCGCCTTTTACGACAAGCATGGGTAGCTGAAGACCTATTCGTCGTGGTGATACCTAAGTGTATGGGTATGGTGTTGACAAAACTAGAAACATAATAAGGAATAAAACCCAAAATCATATTTTTCTGGCACACCTTGAGGACACAACTCTGCACAATAAATAATTCATTTTAGAAAAATGTGCCTGTTTTGAAAAAAAAGCCATATTTTAGGCATTCAATAATTCATTAATGACAAGCATGAAGGAGAACAGAAATACCATACATTGAAGCTCTCTTTCTCAGTATCCTTGAAAAATGACAAAACAGTAGCCAGGATTTCTAAGGAAGTCTCACACAAACATATCAACTCAGAAAGACCTGAAACCTTGTCAGTTATATGATTTTGTATCATTCAGAGCTACAGATAAGCAGCTATTTGTGTAAAATACCTACCAGAAATATTCAGAACCCAATAACTTTCAATTAACTTGCGCACAGAAACACATGCATTAAATGAAAAACTCAAATGTATAAAAACAGCAACCATAAATACGCAATGAAGCATTTTCAGCATGCGTACAAATGAGCTAATTTCTGAAACACAATTACGAGCTAATTTACTTTCCAAGTCAAGCCTATATATTTAGAACAGTTATGTACATCTAAAACATTATTTCAATTTTTTTTCAATCTTAAAATGTTCACTAATTTTTGGAAAACCCCAACTGAGTGATGAAGAGATGAGTGAAAAAATATTGGTTATCCAATGAAAAATGTAATAACACAATTAAAATAGAAACCCAAGAGTAAAAACTCAATTGCTCAAAAGGTTATCTGGAGCTCTGATCATTTATTCTCAACAATGTATCCCTTACTACTCAGTCACATGTTCCGGCATTGTCACTGCTACATGGGAGGTGCACTAAAAGGTATTGACTCTGTACGTACCTGGTACAAATGCCAAAAGAATGCCACATACAACCTCGGCTGTTCCCACAGCTTTCCGGTAAGTGTGAGGATTTGGTTTCCATCCAGTTTGTTTTACAAGCGGAAAAACTTTTGAGTTTCGAATGTATGTTTTCCTCTGAAACACAATAAAGTCATGATTACATAAAGCAGTTTTCATTACACTATAACTGATAGCAGACTTTTAAAGAGCATCAAACATGTATAGTAGAATCAGGAAAGAAACTGACAATTAAGCCTTTGGTTAATGATGGGAGAAGATTTGTTTAGATCATCAGTAGGCATCATCCAAAATGTACTTTCTGTCTTCATAGTCGAAATGAGTGCACTGGTAAGCTTCCACAGTTTCACGATAAAAATAGTTTTAGTCAACTAGTCCTTATAATGAGAACACAGCAAAACACTTAAAAATGGAAAATCTCTACTAGTCCTTACGATACCTTAACTTTTGGGCAGTTTGGCAAGGACTATAGGACTAGTGCCAATTTCTAATGCTGAAAAACAAAGTTAGTGCAGTAATCTTTCATTTTCAAATATTTCAGAAATAGAAAATGGTGAGAACAGGTTGGTGGCCAGTAGTCATAATCTGTATAATTAATACTCAACACTTCATCTACACTATAAGGCACCCTAACCATACAGTTAACTTCATTATGTTTTAGTTAACAACACACTCAGTAATATTCCAGCTATGTGACAGCGGCCTGTAAATAATCAAGTCTAGATCAGACAATTATTAATTGATATAGTTAGCAACAATCAACACCCTGAGGGTACCACGACACAAGATCAACCAAATCACCGATTGATCCATTTGGTCACTCCTTACAACAATCATAGGTTGCTAGGAACCAGCTCTAAAAGAATCAGTTAGGGTGAAACTAATGCATCAGGTAAACTGCAATTCAGTAATGAATCTCAACATTTGCTCAGCGTAGCATAGTCAATGGCGTGTTAAATGATTATCTGAATAACCTTAATCATTGTTGTTTGTTTGGAACAATTAGTGGCATAGATTTACTATTATTTCGCTGCATGGTCGCACAAACGACTGAAAAATGTTTTCATTCTAACAAATTTCTTCAAGCAGATTCGATAAGACTTTACTTGTAAGAACTCACAAGCACAAACATAGAACCACTTGGCTACACAAAGTTACTAGCCTAACACAAATCAAATGATCATTTATATGTCGTATTCAGCTGGCTTTGCCTTGCCACTAACGGAGGCAATCAAGTAAATATATTTCTACTACAAATATAAAAGTACCATTTCTTTGTATATTTCTCCATTAACCGACGGTGTGAGCTTAATCGTGCCCACAAAAACAAAGAAGAGTCCCAAAGTCAGAGACATGACCCGCAACACAATCGAAGCCATTGCTGTCTGCTCTAACATGCCACTTCCGGTGACAGAAATAAAAGTCGAATGAGGGGATTCAATAACGAAAAATGATTCTGTTCATGTTAAACATGCAATACAACTTGTTTCGTGTTTCGAAGAAAAACAGATTATAGCACATTTCATCTATCAAACTAAAGTAAAACGTAAAAAAATATGCAAAAGAATACTTCATATTTTCATTCACCTTTTGCTCTGTAGGGAGTAGATCTACAAGTAATTTATCTAAATTAATAGAAATATTGATTACGTTATTGCTATAAAACAACAGTTCGTATTTAAATTTTCCTCCCTCCAAAATAATTGCTGTTAGTGATTCGTTATCAGCTCTGCCATGTTTGCGCACAAGGATAACACTATATAGATATCTACTTTCCGTATATACCAACAGCTTGATAACTTATCAGTGTCGTTTTAACTACATAGGAAATGGTCTTCCTATTCATGTGTCTGTCATTAATCACTGCATCCAACACTGGATACGTAGTCTGTATTATGGCTGAAAACACTTTGCAAACACATGTGGAACTGGGAAGGTTTTTCAGGGGTACTTTGGGTGTATATCCAACCAATCAGTGTCCCAATATTGTGTATAGATCCAACCAATCGGTGTCCCAATACTGGGTATATATCAAACCAATCGGTGTCTCAATAGTGTGTGGGGGCACGGGTGGCCCAGTCGTCTAAGGCGCTGCGATTCGCTGTGCAGAGTTGCGTCCCTTGGGCACGCCAGAAACCTATGATTGTGGGTTCGAATCCCGGTTCGCCCTGATTATGTTTCTAGGTTTGTCAGCACCATACCCTTGCTCATGGGTTTCACCGAAGTGGTAAACGTCTGAGACTTGCATCACCTCGGGCTTTCCTCCCACATTAAGCTGACACGCCGTGATATAACTGGAACATTGTTAAAAGCGGCGTTAAACCCAACTCACACACTCGCTCAATAGTGGGTAAAAATGCAACTAACCAGTGTTTCTATATAGTGTATATATATGCAACCATTCGGTGTCCCAATAGTGGATATATATACAACGAATCGGTGTCCAAATAGTGGGTATATATCCAACAAATCGGTGTCCTAATATTGTGCCTACAAACCAATAAGTGTCCCAGTAGTGTGTATATAAACCAATGGGTGTCCAAATAGTGGGTATATATCCAATCAATCAGTGTCCCAATAGCGGATACATATCCAACCTCGGTGTCCCAATAGCGGGTATATATCCAACCAATCGGTGTCCCAATAGTGTGTATATAAACCAATCGTTATCTCAATAGTGTGTATATAAACCAATCGGTATCTCAATAGTATGTATATAAACCAATCGGTGTCTCAATAGTGTGTATATAAACCAATCGGTGTCTCAATAGTGTGTATAATACAAGCGACGCCGTCCAAAACTGCAAGACTGCAATGTGCAGTGGGAGCAGCATCGGCCGACGTTGGGGTACGATGACACACAAAGGCAACCAGGCAATGACAGAGTGCATATCCTTCAATGTGGTCATATAGCAGCTGCCATACACCCACTCGAGTAGATTAAATATTGCGAGTGGATATATATATTAATGAATACTAGAGTCACTCAAACAAGAGACTGATACATTATTGAAAACAAACTGAAAAAAAGAAGGTGGATAGTTCATGGAACAGTGTATTGGAGCTTCTAGAGGTGGCAACATAAGAATACACAACAACCAGGGATGGTTATTAATATATAGCTTTATAACCTTCCCCACAACAACCATCTGCTTGGCACATTTCAATCGAAGTCCATATCGACAATTTCGCTTTACGATCCAACTTTTGGATGTAACCACATTAAAGCACCTGTCATACTGAAATCGATGAACAAAGCACTGGTATTATAGCCTATCGGCCGCGAAGTGATAGGCAGACAGAATGTCCCGAGCCAGATATTTCGTGAATAGGTTAAAAGACTTTAAGGAAGGCTCTGAAGTTGTGTTAACTACGTCAAAATGGAAAGAAATGTCAGAATCGCATGCAAAGACAATCTCAGAAAAGATGGCACCAAACTTGGATAACTGTGATGGTGGCCTCTATGTAGGAAATGCCGGAGTGGCATATATGTTTTGGTATCTAGCATCATGTGCAGCATTTGATGGCAAGAGGAAACATCTGTTAGAACAGGCGTTTGAATATTTTGGAGTGTCTTTGAAGTATGCCATTGGAAAAAGCAACAGAGATTCTGGCACCTCGTTTATTCTGGGCACAAGTGGCGTCTATGCCGTTGGCAGCCTCATTGCAAAGTCAATGGGCAATGAAAAACTCTGTGGCGAATATGCGACAAAATATGCATCTTATGCAAAGGAAGTGCAGAAGCTTAATTTCCTATCCTGTGGCTCAGATGAACTGTTTGTGGGAAGAGCTGGCTATCTATGTGGAGTGTTGAATCTTCATAAAAAGTTGGGGCAAAAGGTTGTTTAACTTTCATTGACACTTGTAAGACCAATTGGAATGAGGGAAATATTAACATTTCGTTAAGTCATACACAATGTCATACAGGATACAATGTTGATCAAAGATATCATGTAATGATATTATTGTGTTAGATCTTATTTTAATTCTAAACATCTACATCCAATCTGCGGTAGACCGCCTCCATAGTGTAACAGCTAGACCCTCTGCCCGAGAAGTGGTAGGTTGGTAGTCGATCTCCGTCCACGTCAGTCGTTGAAAGATGGTACTTGTTGTTGCCTTGCCTGGTGCTTGGCATTAGGGGACACAACAAGGACTGGGCGGCTCAGAGTCTGTAGACTCTGTGTGAGTGGGGTATCCATGTAAAACTGCAGCATGGAATCTCAGTGGGCCAGGACTAATCTTAAATATGACATTAAACCCCATCTCACCTCTCCTCACATCCAATCTAAGACAAAAACCTTTCAGTCTACAAAATAACCAGTGATAATTTGGGTACATTTCCAGTATTTTTCCTTAATATATGGTCTATGTTTAGCCGAGCTGACTGGACAACAGTACATTATACATGTATTTGACTCAGACTTGAGACAAGTAGCTAAAGTCACAGACTATAATCACATGGTTTAGCTAAATATGTTCCCTTTAATTGTGAACACCACTCACTCACTCAAAAGGTAGCCTAGTGGTTAAGTGTTTGCTCGTCAAGGTGAAGGTCTGGGATCAATTTCCCATGGGTACCATGTGAAGCCCATATCTAGTGTTCCCTGACATGCTGGAATACAGCATTTGACATGAATATTGCTAAAAGAGCACATTACCCAACTTGCCTGCTCACTCAGAAACCACCCATCAGTCAGTCAAGACGTGAATACTTTCAGGTTTCTGTGATATGGCTACAATATTGCTTACTATGGCAACAATCTCACCTCCCATCGGCCCACTCCTTCTTTCAACCACTCACCCTTTCATGGGCACACACTAACTCACCATGCTCACTCTCTGATGCCCACCCACCCACTCACCATGCTCACTCTCTGACGCCCACCCGCCCACTCACCATGCTCACTCTCTGATGCCCACCCTATCACTCCCCATGCTCACTCTCTGATGCCCACCCACTCACTCACCATGCTCACTCTCTGATGCCCACCCTATCACTCACCATGCTCACTCTCTGATGCCCACCCACTCACTCACCATGCTCACTCTCTGATGCCCACCCACTCACTCACCATGCTCACTCTCTGATGCCCACCCACTCACTCACCATGCTCACTCTCTGATGCCCACCCACTCACTCACCATGCTCACTCTCTGATGCCCACCCACTCACTCACCATGCTCACTCTCTGATGCCAACCCACTCACTCACCATGCTCAGTCTCTGATGCCCACCCACTCACTCACCATGCTCACTCTCCGATGCCCACCCACTCACTCACCATGCTCACTCTCTGATGCCCACCCACTCACACTCTCATGCCCACCCACTCACTCACACTCCCATGTCCACCCACTCACTCACACTCTCAAGGCACACCCACTAACTCACACTCTCTCATGCCCACCCACTCCATCACTCGCCCTCTCATGCCCACCTACCCACTCACTCTATCTCATGCCCACCCACTCCATCACTCACCTCTCTTATACCCACCCACTCACTCACACTCTCAAGGCACACCAACTCACTCACCCTCTCTCATGCCCACCCACTCCATCACTCACCCTCTCAAACATTAAATCTCTTATGCACTCACTACCTGACTCACCAAGCCGATGGCCTGTTGAAGTTTGATAGTTTTATGCTGCATGTTTCAGGTGTTGAGTGACGCTGATGTTAACGCCATCTGTAGTGCAGTGGTGGAGTCTGGGAGGCAGTACGCCCGCAGACACCGGTCCGGCTCCCCCCTCATGTACGCCTACTACAACACCGAGTATCTAGGTAGAGTAGCTCCTTGAAATAACACCATACAAAGGATGAATGATCATATGTATGTGACCCCGCTGAATGGGCCATTGTAGCCCAATGGTGATAATCATTGCTCATGTTATTAACCACTGGTTTGTTGAAAACTTGATTGTTTTGCAGCAACATTTTGGTTGTGTTAGGTTTTGTAATCATTTAAATGAATACTAGAATTCCACATTGAGGGAAAATTCCCAGTGTTCAATTTTCTACATGTTTTTATTCGTGGTTATGTTCATAAGTGTCTTATTTTCTTAGGTACATATTTGAATACATGTATTTTTTTTCTCTCCATATTTTAGTGCTAATAACTATGCAGTATGAATTTCCCTTGGGATAATAAAGTCTTATCTTATGTTATATTACGGTACTGTTACGATACCGTTGGTAGTAAATATTACTTCAAGAGCATGGGGTTTGCTCATGCTGTCAACCATTTGTTTATCCAGACTTTATCAGTTCACACCAAAATTAAGTTGAAAAATATTGAATGAAATCTTGTATAGAGTTAAAACAATAGATTACCAGATAGTGTAATACCAGGGTTAGCTTGCAAACCTCCATACGGATTTGTTGACTTGCTATTTTCTGATTAAATCTGGACTTTTCATTGGCTGTGTGTGATGTCTTTGTTCAGTCTCAGAGTACAAATAGGAAGTTTAGAGATGTAAATCTTTGTACTTTAACTGTAAATTCCTTTGAAGGTAGTTGCCTCTTACGACAAGCATAGTCACCTTTTATGGCAAGCATGAATAGGTCTTCAGCAACCCATGCTTGCCATAAAAGATGACTATGCTTGTCGTAAGAGGCGACTAACAGGATCAGGTGGTCAGGCTCGCTGACTTGGTTGATGCATGTCATTGTATCCCAATTGCGTGGATCGATGCTCATGATGTCAATCACTGGATTGTCTGGTCCGGACTCGATTATTTACAGATCGCCGTCATATAGCTGGAATACTGCTGAGTGCGGCATAAAACAACAAACAAATTTGAAGGTATTCCCCCTTCCCCCAAATTTATGAAATTAAATTTGAGATCTGACAGGAAACTATTGAGCTGCTCCCTAAACCTTGTGTGTGCCTTGTGTTGCTCCGGTGTAGGTGCTGCCCACGGCCTGTCCTCCATCCTGCAGATGCTGCTGAGCTTCCCCAAGTTTGTTCTCTCCAACCCAGATGCCGAGCGAGACATTCGACAGGCCGTGGACTTCATGTTGAGTCTTGAGCAGCCCAACTTCAACTTCCCTCCTGCCATGGACGAAGTTCAGAGGAGATCTCGTTCGGACTCTGACGAGCTTGTGCATTGGTGTCATGGAGCACCAGGTGAGGATGTCATTGTAGGATGTGTTTGGGACAGTACCAATCTCATTTAAATCAGATCTTCTCGGATATGATACATCTGCGTGAAGATCTGATGACACCTCCACAGAAGGTCACGTCAGGTAAAACCTGTGAACTTTGGCCACCCAATTCAAATAAATTATGCATGGGTTCTTGAGCGAATCACATGTCAGCTTTCTAAAACAATTCATCATTTCGTTACCACATTGATTTTGAAATTTAAATTTTAACAAAAGAAAAAACACACAGAACATAGTTATTCCTTTGAATTAACTACAGTAAACTACGTTTATAATGAAAACGCTTATAAAGAAATGGCAATTATAACGAACTGTTTTTTTGGTCCCGACCATTTGCTGTATAAATGCTGTATATATGTTTGTAATGAACTACAGTTATAATGAACAAAAATTAGTCGTCCCTTTGGGTTCGTTATAACCGTAGTTTACTGTACCATTTGAGAGAAGAAGTAGTGCTCAGAAACGACAGAGTGAATACAAAATCCTCAAATCACATGATATCATGCAGACCAGATTAAGAACTTTTGATGTCTTGTTGCAGGTATAATCTACCTATTTGTGCGAGCGTTCAAGGTGTGGGGTGATGAGAAGTACCTGCAGGCGTGTGTCAGGTGTGGGGAGGTCACATGGCAGCGAGGGCTGCTGCGGAAAGGTCCGGGAATCTGTCACGGCGTGGCCGGAAGTGGCTACGTCTTCTTGCTGCTGTACCGCCTCACAGGCCACAAGAAGTACCTTCACCGAGCCCAGCAGTTTGCCGAGTTCCTGCACACCCCAGAGTTCCAGTCTGGGGCCAGGGTTCCGGACAGCCCCTACAGTTTGTACGAAGGATGGGCTGGCACGGTCTGCTTCCTGGCCGACTTGACCCAGCCCGAGTCAGCAGAGTTTCCCCTCTTTGATGTGTTTTAGAAACAAACAGCTGATTCCAACCTTATCCAGTGCTTTCAAGTTAAACATGCCATGTTACCCATTATCAGCAATTTTGTCTCCGTTGATCTTGTTGACTTGTCAGTGAGAGCATGGCTTATGTAATGGCAGCTTAAGCTTGAGGAAACCCATGTTCTATGAGTTTAATATCAAGTGAGATGATAATACTGTTCTTGTTACAGCTTTGCAGATTGTATTAGATGTTGTGTTGTTAGTGCTTGTAGAACCGTAGAAATTCATCCCAACCATATTGCATCTGTTTTCTCTCATTATTGCCTTATGAGTATTGTCAATGAAGTACAGTGGAATCTCTCCAAATCCGACAAATTTGGATTTTGGTGAAAACCAGACTTTTTCTGGTCGTCTCAGTTCCTTAACAAATTATGATTACTCAAACTGACCTACAACTCTCTGATTCAGACTTTTTACACTTTGGACTTAATTACGTTATATTGACCGCCTCCGTGGTCTAGTGGTAGAGCGTCCGCCCAGAGAGAGGAAGGTCCGGGGTTTGATCCCCGGCCGCGTCATACCAAAAGACGTTAAAAGACGGTACTTGTTGTTACCCTGTCTGACGCTCAGCATAAAGGGGCTAAAACAAGGACTGGTCGGCTCGGAGTCAGTATACTTTGTCTGAGTGGGGTATTCATGTTAAACTGCGGCATGGTATCTCAGTGAGTTAGCACTATAAATCGGCATCAGTCCGGACTAGTACAAGCAGCCACACAAACACACACGTACATGCACGTCGCTATATAAGTGCAATAATCTTGGACGTGACGTTAAACCCAATTTCACCTCAACTAATTACGTTATTATATAACTATATTACATCCCAACAACCAATTTACTGTTGAAAAGAAGCTGTCTAACTCGGACCGGACCAGACTAGTCCGGATGTTCTCTCTCATTGAAGGAAGCTCTGTCATTGTCAGCTAAAACAACAATGCTAGGCCTGCACGTAATCCTATTGATCTTAACTTGTTGTCAGCTAAGTTAATTATATTTTACTCAGCTGTTAATCAGATGATACTGAGCTTAATTAGAGATGACTCAGCTTGAGTGTCATGAGTATCCCATGAAATAATGGTAAACACAGCTTGTCATTATCAATCATAATGGCTGAGCGACCACCATATCAACTAGGCGTATTGAAATTACACTTGCTGACAAAGTTGCTTTATTTGAGGAATTTAAGTCATTGTCAAAAGCAAAGCAGAAAAATTTAGCCATGAGGTGTGGCATCTGTAAGCAGACCGTTCTTAAACGTAGTGAAGAATACCAACAGCAGCAGCAAAAAAACATGACTGATTAACTTTTTGTACTCTGTGTAATCTGCACCTCGACGCAAACCAGACTTTTTTACTGGTCCTAACCAATTCCAAATTGGAGAGATTCCGCTGTATATAAGTTACAGTAGATTTCTATCTTGGAACCTGGAGGTAATAACCCTTCACGTTCACGATGTCGGGTGAGTCAAGATACAGATGCAGACTTAGCTCATCTCACATGGTAATATCATTTTGTGTAATTATTAATTATCATCGTTTTTGCTTGACCACAGTTTACCGAAAGTTCAAAGACAAAATATTAGGTTGTGTTGAGCAATAGTTGAATAACTCATTAGCTATTTATGCACCATCAAGAATTGTTGTTCGTACAATATATCAGTGAGCTGAGAAATGTTCAATTATTAAGAAAAGCAAGTCATTAGTTATTTAATATTCTAATTTTTCTTAAAGTGTGAATTAAATCTTAGGTTAGTACATTAGTGCAAGTCTACCAGAACGCAGGATGGACATATGGACTGAATTCAGAATATCTAAATTGACAGATTTTGTTTTATTTCAATTCCCATAGAGCACTGAATTTAAACTGTAAATAGAAAAACAAATCGTTTCTTAAAATATTGTAGCTAGGGCATGTGAAAAAATAATGCAGTATATCTTCTAAGGGATAACCACAAGAGCAATTAAAAATGACTTAATGAGCTCAGGGACGTCACAGTTTAAAATATCTTAAACCAGGTACTCATCTTACGGAAATTGTTTGTGTCACTTTAACTTTTTTCTTTGTTTATTACTATATTCAAACTATCTACAGTGCCAGGTACATTTATACAAATAGAACAAACAGCTCTACAATAATTCGTTTCTTAACAATATCTTAAGTTTTAGGAAACTTTGTAATTTGCCGCTTCCAGTATGCCAAAATGGGAGGTTACTGTACAGCAGGCTGATGTTATTTAAATCAATATAAATGTAGCACTGTAGTTTTGGACAGGTCATGAAGAGGCCTTGCTTCATTTCATCAGTCACATAACATTCCAGAATGTGAATATTGAGAACCCATTTCTCAGTATCATTGGTTCTACATCATCACAAGGAGAAAGAAGATCATTTCTGCAGTTTCAAGGACATAGTTAGATGTGGTGACATTGTTCACTAACCTTACTTTGTAAACATTGCTTCACGGAATGTCTTAAAGGATCTGATGACAACTTATTATAGCTTTGCAGTCTCTTGCTTTCTTGTTGTGTAAGTCCCAGGTGGATGGGCTTTCTTAATGTATGTTCATAATTAAAAAAACTCCAGATGTAATCCTCTGTTCTGTTGTGTTGTGTCAGGTAATTAAACAGACCCCTGGGTTTGGCTTTGAAAGACGTTAAAAGATGCTTGGCTTTAAGGGGACACAACAGGTAATGGTTGTCTCAGAGTCAGTGCTATGTGTCCGAGTGAGTATCCACGTTAACCTGTGGTTGGTATCTCAGCGGACTGGTTCTATGAAGCTGACATATTTCGGACAACACTCACACAGACTGACACATGCATGCCTATCCCTATATATATTAAAGCGCAATAATCTTGAATACAACATAACCCATTTCACCTTACCTTTTGTTTTGCTGCGGCTGCATTTTCTCTCTACTATGATCTTACTATTCACATTTGGAGACTTCAGGCCAAATTCCTGCATATCCTACCTAGGAATATTCCTGGCTAAACATTTACATGATGGTATGTCAGCTCACATGAGAGGAAATCACAAAGAGATGCAGGTGTAGAATCTTTTCCACTCCGTTGAAAACCTACAAGCACTGAATGGTGTAGACAGACCAAGGATCACTTGGGTAAGCCTGGGATTTGAACCCTTGACCAGACAATCCATGGCAGCTATAGCTCTGCACTGTGAGTTGCAGGCTTTACACCACTGGGCCCCATTAATTAAAATGTTGAGTGAGAATTGGTAATTGATAGACATTGCAACTATCATCAGTACTTCACGGATTTGAATATGACATTTTTCTTTTGTAACAATGTCCTTCATCAGGTGAGTGAGTGAGTGAGTTGGGTTGGGTTTAACGCCGCTTTAAACAGTATTCCAGTTACATCGCGACGTGTCAGGTTAATGTGGGAGGAAAGCCTGAAGTGATGCAGGTCTCAGACATTTACCACTTCTGTGAAACCCATGAGCACGGGTATGGTGCTGACAAACCAAGAAACATAATTGGGGCGAACCGGGATTCAACCCACAACCATAGGTTTCTGGCGTGCTCAAGGGACGCAACTTCATCAGGTGAATACTGAGCACATATATATATATGTTGTGTTTACACAAGGTAGGATTAACGTACAACGATAACAATACAATTTAGTGCAAGGAAGGTGTGGTGATTGGTCTGGGTGTAATAACAGGGATCTGACTGTGAATAAGGCAATCAAGATGTACATTTGTTCGATCAAAGCACAGTGGAGAACATGCTGGGTAGGTAGGTAGATCACTTGCTCTCTGTTAATGGCTGGCTTCTTTCTAGGGCTGGGATGAGTCCAAATTTACTACCCAGGTACCTGACTCCCTATTACCTGACCCTATCCTGGTATCCACTGCAGGTCTCAAGAGTTAAGAACAAAATGTCTGATTGGGAATTGTTTTACCGCAGCCCTGTCCAAAACTATTTAGATACATGTATCAAACAATCAGATCATGCGTACACTGAAATTGACTGAAGCTTAATATTTACTCAAACATATAAAAGTCAAAGAAAATGTGTGCATCATCAGAAAGAAATGCAATCATTAGCGACATGTAGTGGGTACCGGGTTCAACTCAGGACCCACCCAACCCGAGTACCTGAGTTACCCGTCCCTGGCCTACTTCTTTCTATTGATTTCAAAGGCTTCTTGAAGTTCCTCTTTTTGTATATACTGTGTTCCTACATCACCCATGAAAACATACGTCCACTTTGCAGTGTAGTCACTATTATAACCAAGGAACCAAGCCACGGCCGTTCCAGTGAGGGCGTCCAGCGAATACTCAGAACAATGAATGTTCAGCTTGATTGGCATTATTTTTCGTGAATGATCACTCTTGCAGCCATGTGCTCCACACATTTCTTCATTATCAGGCAGTGGTAGGTTCACTATAGTTCATGCATGGGATAGGACCCATTTAACTTACCTGAGTTTTACACACTCATCGTATTGCCTGCCTAAATATACACACGTGTCACTATTACAATACCTATGATGGAGGAACATGGTGTACATTGACAAGGATTTTCAACAGCCCTGTCTCTAACAGAAAGAAGGTCACCTCTGTGGACTATTGGATGGAGCATGTTCCCAGAGAGCAGAAGGTGGGTGGTTCGACCCCTGACCTGGTCATACCAAATGACTAATAGATGGTACTTTTTGTTACCCTGCTTTATGCTCGGCATTATAGGGGTAAAACAAGGACTGGTCGGCTTGGAGTCTATATCATATACTTTGTCTTGAATGGGGTATCCATGTGAAATTGTATCTAAGTGGGCTAGCACTATGAGACTGACATTATTCCAGACTAGTACAAGCAGATGCACACACACATACATGTGCATGTGCTTTATAAATGCAATAATCTTGCCTAAAAGAAAGAAAAACAAAGATGGAATAATTTTTTGCACCTGAGCACAAAGCCCTTTATTTTGACTGTTTGGGCCTGGGCGTACATAAGAGCATAGGCAGCTGATACACCCTCACTGTGCCACGCCCACTTTCGGATATCAGGACCACTTAAAGGAAAACGGCGGTGACGGCAGCAACACACGAAACAATAGTAGAAGCATATAACGAGTATCACAAAACAGATAACACTACTAAGGCAGGCAATCTCCACTCTGGTACTATAGTAGAGTGCCTTAGTCCTGTTCCTGACCAGAAACCTCTCCCACTCCGTGCCTCGTCAGATGTACTGGATGATATGTGAAGGATACATGGCACATTTTCCCACCCCATCTCAATTCTGAATTAAGTAATGTCCTATTTCAAACTTTTGTCTTGGATCCACAATCAATCAGAAGGCAGTCTATTTATAAAATTAAAATACTTACAACTTAGCATCTTGCTAATATCGTGCAGTTTTTTCTAGACTAATTTAATCATACTCCCAATGAAATGGAGCATCAATGTTATACAGTGGCCAAAATAAATATGATGTGAAACGGGCACATTATGCCAGTTGCCATGGTTACAGATTCTGGAAATGCAGAAACAGAACTAAAACAAGCACCTGCACCACTGACTCACAGTTACTACATTCTCGGACATTTTACTTCAACAGCAATCTTCACATTCAGGTCAACTTTTGACTCGGACAAGCATATGCTGTCTTTGATGTACAACAACTTCAGGTATCCTAATCCTGTTAGTAAGCAAGCACATCTTTAATAGACGATCTCCGCATGTAGATATATAATGAAACGCATAAAAGATTTGAATTTACTGAAGTTGAATGAAACATCAAATACAACACATGAATTGTTTGAATATTCATAAAATGGAATAATTATCAAACTAATCCTATTCTGACCAATACATCCTGACATTTGCTGGCAAGAAATTGAAATGAAATCTGTAACGTCTTTATGAATGAAAATAAAATACAGCATCATGAGGTCTGGTTTTATCCTAAGATGATAAAATCAAAATATTCATACTTTTCAATCTCATGAAAAAGACTATTATGTATAGGATGATGAGAAACTAAAAAGATTTTCTGTGCCCTCTGCCTCACTGGATGTAATTAGACATGGCCTTCCTTCATCTGAATGCTTTCAGTAAACAATGCAAATTTCATTAATAATGTTGAAACTTATACAAACAAAAATCTTATAATTATTCATGGTTTAATATTGATATTTTTTAATGTATTAATAAACAAATAAAAGCTGCATTGCAAAAACAAGCACATTCACAGTTTACTTATGAAAGAGTTCCTGTTCAAAAAGCAAACTAAACAGAGATGTTACACGTTTCAGTAACTGCAAAGAAAGTGCGCTGCTTGTTTTTCTGTTCACAATGAGACAACTGATACAAAAGATGCATGAACCATCTACATTTGAGGACTACAATTTCCACACAGCATCAAATATCTCCCAGTCAAGTGTAACAGTCCACAATACTCTAGCTGTATCACTGCTATCATCTGGACCAGATCAATGACGGACAGCATGGACACAGCTGAAGGCATCAGGGTGATGCCAAGTTGACCGCAAAGCCAGACCACATACCTCTCCTTCCCTGGCTTCTATGACCAGCGTGGATACTAACGACCCTTGTTTTTATCTTTTCAGTGTAATGTTCCAAAGTTGATTTCAATATCATTAATAAAAGTTGGTATGGGTCATATGCGAACCTTCAACAGAGACCGTCGCTGGTGGTAAACCTCAGGTTAAGATATATTCAGCTTCGTTCCACTGAACTATCTTTACACTCAAGCAAAATAAACAGACAGTTCAAACTACAGACCATTGTGTAAACTAGACGCTGCTTCAAAAGAAGTAGTCAACTAAAATAAATTTATAACAGTGAAGATACTTTTTAACAAACCAAGAATAAAACAAACAATATATAATGTGTAGACTGGTAATTGGATCAAAGAAAATATAGATGTCATTCTGACGATATGTTTCAGCAAATTGTTTTAAAAAATATTTTGTAAAGGATGCCTTGCTTACATCACTACATTAACCAGTTGTCTTGAAACCCAGGACAGCAAATGTGAAAAAAACATTCCAACTGAAGTCCAACCATTCTGCCAGAAAATATAATTTGTAATACCACCTTGGGACCCTTGAATGATAATTCTTAAACAGCTGGAAAAACAGTTCCCTCTCACTGGGAAGTCAATGAATCCTGTAGAAAGTTTGTTTGCCTCTGCATTATTGGTCACAGTAGCACTTATTAATTGAATAAACCAATTCAAAGATAAAACCTCAAAATCACAACAGGAGCATATAAGCCTTGAATATCTTTACAGAATCGAGAAAGGTTATAGACAGACATACATTTTTAAGGTCTAATTATTTTGTTTCATTGTTGTTTGTAACAAGGCATTCAGCAATATTGAAGCTAAATGATTGTGGCCTGTAAATAATAGAGTCTGGAAACGACAAGACAATATTTTTCAAATCTGGCTATTCAGCAGAAAATATCAGACTCCTGGTTTATTTAAAATAGCTGGATTTTGGAGGAAACACTGGTCTCAGGTTAACAGGTCTATCCCTGCTAGTGACTGATATTCCGAGCAACAATCCACACGGAGGGGGTACTAACAAACAACCAAGAAACTGAGGCTGATCACCAGATCCATTGGGTCGCCTCTTACGACCAGCATAGATGGGATCATTATGGTCTAGCAACAAACTCTAGTTCTGTGGCAGAGACATTGCTGCAAGAGGGAGACCTCCATCCATAATGTCACACCAGGCTACAGTACATAATACATCACCATTAAAACAGTGGGAAACCCGGGTTCGAAGATCCGGGTTAGAATAGGTCTTCAGCAACCCATGTTTGTCGTAAGAGGCGACTAACAGGATCAGTTGGTCAGGCTTGCTGACTTGGTTGATGCATGTCATCGTATCCAGATTGCATGGATCGATGCTCATGATGCCATTCAATGGATTGTCTGGTCCAGACCCGATTATTTACAGACCACTGTCATAAAGCTGGAATATTGCTGAGTGTGGTGTTAAACAACAATCGAACAAACATGAAACAGTATGATGGAAAGGGCCCTGTAATATACTGTATCAGTTATCATGATCACATGACATATTATCACACAGTGTGACTGGTGACTGACAAGACAGCCATACACAGATGCTATATGGTGCTCAAAATGAGACTGTCAGACATGGCCACAGGAATTTCAGTCCAAAATATCTCACACAATTTTAACAAGGTGTTGGTGATTATGTCGTTAGTGCCATAATTTCAAATCACATCAAATCACATTATTGACCGACAATGATAATTCTGTTTCACTTAAATGCAAGGCTAAAGTAAACATCTTTTTTGTTCAAACTCAAATGAACTGCTATAAAACTCCTGGTCCAACAAAAATATTCAAGGCTTCGAGAGCTCTCTTCGGTGATCTGAATGCTTCCTGACTCATAACTAAATACTGTACATAATAATAGCTTAATGTTAATAACATCTCTTTGCTGACATAATTTACAGAATAAGATAAAAGGTCATTTTTAATAATAGGAGTGTCATATTGCTGGAAAAAAAGTAAAAGGAAAGGTACAAGGGCAGTGTTTCATTACGCCCCAAAGAGCCCCTTTAAATACTGAAGTGCTGACACAACATCAACCAACCATTTCAACTAAATGTCGTCCATCTCTTGGCAGTGACTGTACGGTCAAATACCCAAGACAAATGCTGCTGAATTTTGCCACCATCAAAATCCGGTGTAGCAAAATTTATTTGAGGGTTATTTCGAGTTCAAAAATATCCTTATAAAATATCTGAAACAAACCAAATATACTCTGTATCAAGGTACACAACATGACATTTACAGTTTCTTACCATTTACAGAAGAACTAACAATCAACATGAACAACGCACAATATAAATTATGGATACAAATTCTAAAGAGACACTCGTACCACAGAATGAAGACTGTCGTAAACTGTTTGGCAGTTGGTAAGTGAAACTTTGGAAATAAATTGCAGATACATTGCAACCCTATCAATGGTAAAGTTCTGAAACGGTAACCTTGATGTTCCTACGGAGAAATGGGTCCTTGTCTTACTGAGACCGCTATTGTGCTTACAATGAGTTCCTTAGCATCCCAGAAGAACACCATTCCCTCATTAACAAATGTTAGTTTTTAAACCTGAAATTTCAGCTCTAGTACATGTTACCTTCAAATAAGAATAAACAAATCGGTCCCGAAAGTTTTGCAAAAACTCTTTCCTAACGATTTGATATACATGCAAATCTGCACTCGTGTTTGTTTCTGCTCTGATGTACCTGGTAAGTTAAGAAAAAAATCAAACATGACAAAATGAAATTTGAGCCAAAAGAAAAAACATCTCTAGAATTTACCGCTACAGAAATAATGCCTGTTTCTTTGGCCATCAGTAAGTCTATGGAAGCCTAGTTTGCCCTGTACACTGACCAGCTGCAAGTTCTACTCAGTGGCACAGGCTCATTAACAAGCAATATATTACCTTACTTAGAATCTGGAAGCAAATCCACATAAAGTAGATATATAAAAACATTCTGGAACCTGAATCTCTCCTTTTGACATCTGAACCCTGACCCTAGTAACTTGCATGCTCCTATTGGCCCAAAACCAACTAACCATTCTACACATATTTTAATTATACTATATATGATACACGCCACTAAAAAAAACTTAAAGACCAATCGATTCTTTCATATTACTATAGTTAATAGGTCGTGGCATGACTGATTAACTATAGTAATACAAAAGAATCGGGAAGTCCTTAACTTTTCTGAGAAGTACATATCATGAAAATTGACAAGATTTAGTGAAGTTGTAATATCAATAGGTATATATCTTAAAAAATATTACAGGTTTATACACGAGGCGAAGAAACTGTAAAAACACCCTCTGATATGATACCTAAAAAGCACATTAATATTGGCCAATTTGTTAATATGAAACTTTCTTCAAGCATCCATTGCAGTATGAAAAAAATCAAGTTTAAACACTTTACCGTATTTGACGTAATAAACGCCCAGGGAGCACTCAAAATTAAAAATAGGGGGCTCTTATTAGAATATAATTTTGGTGAGACAAAAAAAACAGCGTTGAAAGATTGTAAATTTCGTGGTTTATGCTGAGAGCCTGAAATGACACAAAAGAAAAGTCTGTGCGTATTATACACGACAGATATATTTTCTAGAATTTAATTGCCCATAATTAAGGGTGCATATAACACATGAGTGCATATTATACACGAATAAATAAGTCTTGTGTACATTGATCAATTGGAAGGGGTGCTAATTGAGATTGTTCACTAGCCAATATATTATCAAATATCATCGTGGGTGCTTATTACGTCGAATACGGTATTACATTTACCCTAAACCTCACTGGATACCCTTACAATATACCATATTGGCATTATTTCAGCCAACTCAGTGCTTACATCAACAATCAACAGGAACAAGTTTCTGATTGTTACATTACTGAAACCGGTAATTATACTACTCAAAGGAAGTAAGAGAACACACCTGATTTTTTTCATATGGCTATAGTTAATCTGTCATATCATGACAAAATAACTATAGTCATGAAAAAATCAGGTGTTCTTTAACTTATTGTGAGTAGTTACCTAGTGAATGTTAGACCCTAAAGAAAAGTTGTACAGTCACGCACCAATTAAATGCCCTCACTGAAACTGATAGTAAAAGTCCGATAAGTAGACACAGGCAGAATCTCAGTTGGTTCTCAGGCAGTTACAAATGGTAGACGGTTGTTTAGGGTGAAAATGATACCTCCAAGGCGAGATGTTCTCTCCTTTAGCTATAATCAATTCAGTAAATTCACAAAACATTGCTGTATCTAATGGGTTTAATTTTGGGTTTGATGTCAACCAAGTATTTCATCACATCATGGCTAGTCACCCCAAAGGGATGCAGTTTGTGAATGCTTACATTGGTAGATGGGCATGGTGCTGACAAAAAAGATGCAACTCTGCACAGCTAGCTGCAGCACTTTCAACCACTTGGAATGATGTGCCCTCGAAATTATTGAAGACGTATGATGGAGGCTTGTCAAGAGTTAAAGAGGACTTTCTGTACTTTCATCGCACTTTCCTCTCCAGCTGTGCTGTTTATTCACTGACATGGGTCACCTAATGCCTGAGAACCAACAACACATTTTTTTCAGCCTAAAGCCAGACCAACTTTATTTCTTGATTTCCCAGACCAATTGGATTCAAACAAATTGGGTCAAGATTCACTGGAGGTCAATGACACGTATACAAATTACTCAAATTAATATAAAAAATGACTGTTGATCATAAGGATATTTGTTTCTATTCTTTTCAAAAAGATTCTTGTATAAATGGTAAAACTGTTAGAATAGCCGACCTTTAAAAAACAAAACAAAACACAGTTTCAATCAATCAGCCTTTTATCTTCCTTTTTGAAATGTTACGTTAGGTGTTTCAAATAAGCATATTTTCAACAGAACAGTAGTGGACGTTTTGACCTTTGACTCTGGGTAGACTCATTTGTGAAACAAGAAAGAAGTTGGCGTTGCTCTATTAAGTAATCTATGTTAACCAGTGGTGCAGCTGCATACTTAGATTATGTGAACACTGTCGGCTGGTCGACTACTGGTAGCGGGAGATGGCAGTCCCCAGACCTGCAGCTCCAACGGAACTGAAAACAAATTGTAGCACCAATGGACGAGTCTATAAGATTGGACTAAAACAATGTGTCCACCGTTGTACAGATATGAAGTGGGGCTGTCCACAAGGCAAAAACGTTCATGTAGGGTGGTGGTGGTGGTGGTTCAATGGTGAACAATGTCATGTTACTTGCAGGGATGGGGTGGGAGGGAGAAGAGGAGGAGGAGGATCGGATGTGAGGGCTGCTGGCTGGAGTTTAAATAGAGTTCTTGGGGGTGTAGTCTGTGGCGTTCGGGTTCAGGTCCGAGGACACTGTCACATCATCCTTGCAGTATTTGGAGGAGAAGAGTGGAGAGGACGTCCTCTCGGAGTTGAGAGTCTGATAAGAGCTTGTGCTGGGGATTAGAGCCATCACCTCAGCTATTTTTGATTTCAGCTCTGCAATCTCACTGTCTTTCTCATGTACTGTGTCTGTGAACAGAAGAAAAGGTTTGTGGGAATTGTGGCACATAACTATGACCAATTGACCTTTTACACACTTCGCTACTTCCGGTTTGAAAGCGAGGCTTGGAGAGCAGAAGGTGAAGGCTGGATAGCACATGAAACACATGGAGATGTAAACAAGGCATGCAATCGGGACAAACTGTGACAATTTAACCATCCCGGTACATTTATCGTAAGTATTGAACATTATTCTTATTGACAAACTATTCTACTGTTATCTGGTCTCCTTACCGATATAAATTTGAGTCTGGCCGTTCAGTTGTGATTTCAATTTAAAATATCCATGACCACCTGGTAACTCCCAGTGCAGTTTATGGTAGCTGAACAGACTTAATACAAATTCAACTGAAATCTTGTAAAAAATAATTCATTGTTTACACACCATTAAGCCAAACTATTTATTGTGAGTTTAAATAACTTTGCGGGTTGTATTTGAAGTCGAAATATTGACCTTTTGACCATATCTAGATATATGTCAGAAACTAACTAAATTGATATGTTGATATAATGTATCAAATTGTAACCTACTGAGAATTTACAATCGTAACAAATCAGAAGTTTGCATCAGTTGTGTATTTGATGTAAATTGTAATGGACTCAAATGCATTCCAATAAAATATTAGACCTCTAGATCTACTTGTGCTGTTGTGATTGTGAACAGTTGTTATTTTGATTGTCAATGTTGACAGATTAGATAGCATGAGGTGTAATATTTCAACTGAATTATTACATAAAGGGTGTGTAAATATTTAAAGTAAAGTACAGTTTGATCTGCAATTTTGGTAACAATTAATATTTCGACCAAAATGCATAAATTGATATTGACATTACTAAAAACTTAAAGTATAAAAAGAATTATTTTTAATTCCCATGCGTATTGCAATCATAACTCATTTATTCCCTTTGTTTAATTGTGAAACCCATCTGGTTTTATGTCCACAAACATGTTTTGAAACTTTTAAAACAAAAAGATATTTTTTTGTGCAAGCAATTGCCATGTATTATTGATTATTAATCATATCAATTTATATATAAGAATATAGTTGTGCTTACTGTGTTATTTTGCAATAATTATATTGTTATGATGTAATATTTTACTATTGTTAACAATCTTTAGAACTTTAGTTTATTTCAATCAAGTCAAGTGGTGTGATCATTTTGATATTTTTTTATAATTCAATCAAAAAGAGAAAAATAAAAAAATATAAATACATAGAAGAAATTTGTTTTCCTTGTCAAATAACGATGATAGCATGAATTTATCTCATGCTCCTTGTATAGCATGCTCCTTGTGAAAATTCATTCCATTTCTTCTTCGAATGTACCTTATATGATGATTTTAGGAAGACATTACTGACAGCTATCGATAATCTTGGAGGACAAAAAACTCTACATAGTATTCTTTTTGGTGATTCAAACTTAGATGTTTTCCTGAATACAAAAATATTCTTGTCTGTACACAAATTTATAGAAACGACTAACAGATTCAGTAGCTAGCATATTATTGTTTCCAAACTGTTAATCATTAATATTGTTAAATCTATATTTAACACTAAAATGTATAATATTAGGATATGTATGAGATGCACACTGTCTTCACTTTCCAGCACATTGTACATATCCTTCATATGAGCACTGTATATATATTGCGCACTATGTTTCCACAATGTGAAGCTTCAACTGTAAATTGTTCATTTTCATTATGCAATATTATGTATAACTGTATATAGGGAGACGGCGGTAATAAGTGCTGCCCTTTGTCTTTTTGGACAATAAAATATGTTTAATAATATTTCATCTTGTGATCTGACAAAGTTAATATTTTCAAGTCAAGATTTCAACTTTAGTAAACCACATGAAGAGATAAATATTGCATTTGACAAAATAAATTCAAGTCTTATATTTTCTTTGTGATCTTCATGACCTTACTCAGAAAACCATAGTGTCCATGAGGCAGACTGACTGTAGGTGTGACAAAACGTGATATTTCACCTGATTTTAATAAAAATCTTATTTTTTTCACTCTAGCGAAAGTATGTTTTCAGCATGGTCATGATTAAATACATACCGGTAATACAAATATCAAAACGTGTTTCATTAAAACAAGAGTGAATTTCTGTGTGACACTGATATAAAGAGCTGTAGTACACTGTCATTAAATTGATGCATCTGTTGAGTTTACCCTTTACACAGAATATACTGTTTGAGTTTTCGACATATCAGATGAATTCATGCCTTCAAGATTGTTCTAAAGTACATGTAGCATGTAATGTTACACACTGTGATTAATTTTCCTTAAACTTCTCTATTTCAGAAGAATGTTGTTTTCTAAATAAGCAATATTTTGAGAGAAGGTGAATATGCATTGTTTATAAAAAATGTTATTGAAGTAGGAATATTATTACAATATTATAGAATTATTCTTTTCAGGCCAGCGAGTCAACACAATGAAGTACTAGTATCCGGTGACGGATGTCTGGAGGAGCTTTCTGCTGACAGTAACACAATGGTTACAATGTGTGTCCTGTCAAAGGACGAGGAAGTGAAAAGCCATATTCATTCAATCAACAAATGTGGTTCCTGTCACATTTCACTTAAATAGGACGAGGAACTGAAAAGCCTTATTCACTCACAAATCAACATGGCCAATATTTATCGGACACTGAAAAGCACATTGTACCATTTGTTTACAAGCAAGAAAATTATTTTCTCCTGGAATTTAATTAGGTGCTTTTGACTGACAAAGACACCCAGTCCATGTTAAGTTTTGAAAACTTATATTGTGAGAAATAAAGATATGAAAATTTTGGTTTGTTTTTCTTTGTTAAATATGAGAAATCCAGATTGTTCCATCAACATATTTTGTACCGATACATATTTTATCTTGGCTTGATTACCAATTGAAGTTGATTCCTTTTTATCTTTTGTTATTTTAACTGTACTCATATCTGATCAAGACATTTTCAAACTATTCAGGATAAATGTATTAGTAGCTTCCTTTTGATATACAATTACCTTTCATCATACAGGATTAGGTGAGGGTGTTCAAGAAGTTGGTAGTTGTATCAATTCTTATATTTCTTCAATTTCATGCATTATTTATATTTATCAATTTTTAGTTTCCTTTTAACTTATTTTAAACAGTTCACACATTATTACTTTTGTAGTGCACGGTGCAATCTCAATCGGCAATAATCAGTTAAGTAAGTGATGTTTGAAGAACAAGTAAAGTATCATCTGTCATTGTACACACTGAATAGAGTTATGCCCCTTCTGAATATATATTTTGACACACGAATTATTTTCAAAATAAACATTGTAATATGTTAAAATGAAAATCATAGCCGAAAAAGTGTCTTTTGTCAACTGGACTCATGGCAAAACGATAGTGCGTTGTGCAGCAAACACCACTATGAAACGTGAAATAAACATGATCTCAATCTTGATCTAGAGTTCGCCAAGCCACGCATTGACTGAGCAATTTTGCAAAAGTACACTGACGTGTTTCATGTTATGCGGTTTATTTACGATAGAAACCCTCTGTCATTGAATGTACTGTCACATTGTACCTATATGCCGACGAGGTTATGATAAAACAATCTATTTCTGAAATACGTATCTCGAAATGCACCTTTCGATTCACTTCCGGGATCCTGACAGCAAAATGCTAATTCCAGTGTATAACAGGCATATTTTAGTTGGACCTCATGATTTAATGTGAAATATCTTCTGTATTATATACAGAGGATACCATTTTTTGTTTGTTTGAAATGTCCATCAGTGAAATGCACAACATGCTGTCTATTCCCTATGAGCTGATGCGACTCTCACTGCATGGAGCTATGCTCTCCAAGCCTCGTTTTCGATCCAAGATGGCGAAAGTGTGAAAAAGGTCAATAGTTAAGAATACTCAGTGATAGAAATGGGCATGAGTCCTTTGGTTCTTGTCACACTTCCCAATAGTTAAGAATACTCAGCGATAGAAATTGGCATGAGTCCTTTGGTTCTTGTCACACTTCCCAATAGTTAAGGTATCATAAGGACTTGTAGAAATTTGCCGGTTTTAAGGGTTTTGCTCTATATGTTATCATTATAAAGACGAGCGGACTAAAACTGTTAGCTTCTATAGCTGATAACATATACCTCTCAAAATAAGTTACGTGTCATGACTGGTGGGAATTGGAACACATAAGTCTTCCAATTGAGTGAGTTCTTAACTTGTTTTGAGTAGTATAATCGTAATTATGCTTCATATGTACACATTGCAGAACTGGCTTCCCCCTACTTCACAGGCTGGTGATGGTCCAGCAGGAGGTGTGTTTGCTCATCACGAAACCACACTCAGGTTTGAGCATGTCAGTAATTGTTAAACAGTATTTCAGTTATATATTACAACATATCAGGTCTATATTGGCTGAAAGAGTCCAAGAGAAGTTGGTCATGGACAAGCAACGTCTTGGTGACACCCACAAGTATGGGTAGGGTGCTGACAAACCATGGATCAAAAGTCAGGGCGACTGTGAGTTTCAAACCCAGGGTCAGCAGATTTTGGTAGCCTAGGGATGCAACTCGGCAGTGAGATGTGGAACTTAACACCCATGGGCCACCTATACCTCCTTCGGGTTGGTCCCACATACCTAAATTACATGAAGTGCACTGGTATCCCGCACCCAAAATCACTCCTAACTCACATGCAATTCCCATTCATCTTCCTGTACTCAACAATAATTTCAAGATATAAAGAGTCCTCACTCTGTAATATTTTAATTTGGCGCCTTTCCTCGGCGAGAGCTGAAAACAGATCCTGCTTGAATCTTGTCTCTGCACTCAGGTTATTTTCCAGTTCCGTGTTCTTGTCTTGCATGGCCCCCAGTGCCGCCATCAGAACCTCTGTTTCCTTCTGGGCATCCTTATATTGCCGCAGAGCCTACAAACAAACAATTTTCATTATTGCTGATGATTGTATTTAAAAATTATTTTTTTTATGTTTAACGCCGTTCTTGGTAATATTGGAACTATGTGACGACAGTTTGTAAACCATCAAGTCAGGAAGTGACAATCCATTGACTTTGACATGAGTATTGACCTACACAAAAGGTATTCGATGACATGCAATCAATAAGTCAGTGCCTGACCACCAAATTTATTTAGTCGCCTCTAATGACAAGGATAGGTTGCTGGGGAGGTATATTCTTCTCCCAGCATCCCCATGCGTGATGAAGATCATAAGGTGTGTTCGGACATCTGATGCGAGATCACTGAACATGTTTTGACTATGGTGGAAACATGGTTGTAATCATAATTCTTTACCCTCTCAAAGAACCAAAAGCAGCAGAAACAAGTGTTGTGATAGAGTCCACTAGATTCTTTCTAATCTGTTTCTCTAATTACAGTCTGTGCCCAAGTCTTTTAGCACCTCCTCTCTTGGTATCATTTTAGTGTAATGTGTAAGGCTCCAACGACTGTGAAATTCCTGCAGTTGACATGTCATTTCAGTCTTTTTAATATGAGGACTAATTGTAGTTGAGCAAACTAGACCAAACAAATTTTTTCTAGAGTTGGGTTTAGCTGAAGTCCCAGACTTAATGAATGAGTGAATTTTGCATAAAACCGTAGCAATAGATCAGCTATATTGTGCCTGTCAGTAAATAATGAAGTCAGGGTGAGTGAGTGAGTTTTCCAGTCATATCACGGCAGGTCAGCTTGATGCGGGAGGAAAGCCCGAAGTGATGCCATAAACACTTACTTGTACTTCTCTTTCAAACTGTCGAACTTGCTCTTCTCTTATTTTCAGATCCCTGCGGAGCTGTTTTATATCATTTTCACTGTCTCTTCTCCTAGCCTTACAACTCTCTGTGCACTCCACCCTGAAAACAAGACATCTCCATACTCACATTCAAGTCATCATCAACACAATCATGTGACATTTCCAATGCAAGTGAGTACATTCAGTGGTGCTTTAACAGCAATTGCAGCAATGTTTTCTTTCTGATCATATCAATTTCAATAATTTTCAGGCAGTTCATAAATCAAAATTGCAAATCAAAGTCCAAATTAAAATACCATATCCCAAAACCTCAAAGATCTAAGCACTGTTTGTAAATCATAAATTTTCTAGCTTAATTACAGCAGTCTATTAATAATCAAGTCTGGACCTCATAATCCAGTGACTGATGCTTTGAGCAACTTTCATCAGGGTACAATGACACAAAATCACTGCATCTGACCACTCAATCCATTAAGTCACTTCTTACGACCAGCATAGGCTTCTGGGGATCTCTTCTAATCCGGAACCCACAAAGACCTAACACCCCTGTAATGTCTAGCACTGTCCCCAAGCCAATGCAACAGATGTTGACATATTCAGTTTAACCCACCTTGCTGCTGTTGCCATAGCAACTGCTCTAGCGGCAGCAGCTGCCTCGTCTGCTTTTCTTGCTTTGCGCTCCGAGGCGAGCTGTGCCTCAAGTGATGCTCGTAGCTTGCGTTCCTCCTGCACCTTCTTTTCCAGCATAGCTATGTTCTGTTTATCTTGCTGCTTGCTGGTCACAAGGTTGTGTAATCTGGGAAGACAGCACCAATGGTAAGACAACATGGACAGCCATGACAAGTTTCTACAACCTTAAGGTTGACACTAAAATCAAGGCTTTTCAAGAGGGAGCTTAAAATTCAAGGCTTTTTCTAGCCTGTACAAACCCTGTATGACAATAACACAGGCTTTTACAGGGCCTAGGAACTCTGTGTCTTTCTGAGTATCCTCCAAAAAACTCCTAACCATATTTTTCATGAACTCTAACATATTGTATTTGTCAGTACTAGTTCCTACAAAAAACATTTAATTTTTTTAATTTATAACATTGTTTTAATCATCACAAGGCTCATGACATTTCTTGATATCAATATCTTGTAGACTAAAAGGTAAACTCAGTGACTCTGAAAGAAAAATGCAGTTAGTCATTTACACATGGTTCAAAAACACATGACAACCTTTAGACTGAAAAGGAAATAGAATTCCCAATCATACCAATATAATCATCAGTCTGCTTTTTAAGCCACTAGTGAGGTGAGATGAAAAGGGGTTTAACATCATGTTCAAGATTATTGCACTTATGTTAACACTGCTAGCCCACTGAGATATCATGCCGCAGTTTAACATGCATATCTAACTCAGACACAGTATACTGACTCAGAGCCGACCAGTCCTTGTTTTGGCCCCTTAATGCTGAGCGCAAGGCAGGGTAACAACAAGAACCATCTTTTAATGCTGTTTGGTATGATGCGGCTGGGGTTCGAATCCAGGACCTTCTGCTCTCTGAGCGGACGCTCTACCACTTGATCACCAGCGTCCTGTAGTCCTTACCAACAGCCCAATAGTAAAGGTATCCTAAGGACTAGTAGAAATTGGCCCATTTTAAGGGTTTTGCTATATATGTTATCATTATAAGTACTAGTGGGCAAAAATTGTTAGTTTCTAGCCCTGGATCAAAGAGGTTTTTTAGCCACTAGTCTGAAAAGTGTCACGTAAAATGGCTGATGGTCTAGTAAAATCAGTGAAATGGCATGAACCACAGTATCCATTGAAAGTAATGCTATAAGTGGATTTCCTGCTGGCAGACTCATATGTCTGGCACAGTCTGAATGTAATGTGGGCAAACAGGCAGGACTGGCTTTGCACTTAATAGGATTACTGTATTGATTCAGTAATAGCTGTGATAGCATGTCATGTCTGTATGAAATACTAAACTAGGGTCTAGTTGACAATAATAATTCTCAATACAAGACAGAACATGTAAATGGGCACTCTGATTTAGAGTGAGTGAGTTGGGTTTAATGCAGCTTTGAAAATTGTTTCATATCATGACATGTGGGAGGAGTGAGTGAGTGAGTTTGGTTTAACACTGCTTTTAACAGTATTCCAGTTATATCACGGGAAGATATATATGTGGGAAGAAAGCCCGAAGTGATGCAGGCCACTGACGTTTACCACTTCGGTGAAACCAACGAGCACGGGTATGGTCCTGACAAACCCAGAAACATAATTGGGGCAAACCTGGATTTGAACCCACAATTATAGGTTTCTGACGTGCCCACTCTGCACAGTGAATCGCGGCGCCTTAGACGATTGGGCCACCCATGCCCCCATGTGAGAGGAAAGCTCCAGATCTGAAATGTTTACCACTTTGCCCAAACCCATGAACACAGGTATGGTGCTATCAAACCAAGAAATATAATCAGGTCGAATCCACAGCGATTTGCGGGGCCTTAGAAGACAGTGCCACCCATTCTGCCTCTGCTTTAGAAAAATTCTAGGAAAGGAACACTCAACTGGTTTGTCCAAGAGATGGCACACAAAGTCCCCCCTCCCCCCCCACCCGGTTTTACTTTCACAATATATACTAATCAAAAGAAGTTGAAAATCAAATCAGCCGCTCTTTAACTTCTTTATAGTAGTATATGACACCATATTTACATAAAATGGACACCAGGGTTTTACATGATCATGGATGCAGAAAAGAAATACACTGCGTCCTGAGGGATGCACAATGATATTCATTTTACCTACAGCTCCTTCATCAGTGATTCCTTCCAGGCTCTAAAACAGCTATCAAAACGTGCAGTACACTACACCATTCCAATATTTTACAGGACCTTCATATAGCCTGCAAGGACCCTTAAAATAAATTATTTGGGGTCCCCTGGACTGCCATTTGTTTTCAAGTCAAGGTAAAACCCTGGGAAACCACTATTCTAATATCAAATTCTTGCAAATAATAGGAATACTTACTTATTCTGTAAATTTTCATTATCTTGCTGGAGTTGATACAGCTCGGACCGCAGGGACTTGTCCCCTATACTGAAGTTATTTATCTGAGATCGTAACTCTTGCTCACAGTTTCGACTAGACTGAAGGTCCACCTTTAACTTCTTAACATCCGTCTCTAACCTGAAATAGTCAACAAATATACATGAGTACATCCATAAACAAACTAATATTACCGCAAAAGTCTTGATGTGTTTGTGGCACAGGAAAAGGTACACGCATAGAGCTGAGGTAACAGAACCTGAATACACATTTGTAAAACATCATCAACACATCACAATTAAATGCATCACTGTCGATAAATTATTGATTTTCGATCGATTGGTGATGCGATTATTGAACACAAATTTAGAGGTCAATTCGCAACACTAGTTTCTACCTTCTTGTCTTGTCATGGTATCATGGATGCAAAAGCACATACAAATGTGAAAATTTCCTTGCAATGGAAGTAAAAGTTGTTTCATACCAAAATAGGTATTCCTATAAAATTCCTGAGTACTGGGAATTCAAAGATGGAAATGTTGTAATGAATGTCTACACTTTTTAGTGATGGAGCATCTGGAGGCTCTGGGGTCCATTCAGTGAGTGAGTGAGTGAGTGAGTGAGTTTGGTTTAACACCACTTTTAGCAATATTCCAGCAACATCACGGCGGGGGACACCAGACATTGGCATCACACATTGTACCCATGTCGGGAATCGAACCGGGTCTTCGGCGTGACGAGCAAACGCTTTAACCACTAGGATACCCGACCGCCCCGTCCATTCAATGAAGCTATCATAGTGCTAAGGTGATCATAACTCCCAAACTTTAACAGACATAAGACTGTCATTGCGCTATGATCGCTTTGTGGAACAGGGCCCTGAGAGCTTGTCATTGGGTAATGTGTAATACGGTTGTTTTCCAATAATGTCCTCCAACAAGACACTTTATACAACAGTGTGCCACAACACCTTCAGAGATCCGGCCCTCGTTTCAAAAGGTAATCTTAGTTCAAAGGTGATCGTAACTCCCATACCTTAACACAGATTTACGACAGTGGTAGTGCTAAGATTGTATTGAGTGAGTGAGTGAGTGAGTTTGGTTTGATGCCGCTTTTAGCAATATTCCAGCAATATCACGGCGGGGGACACCAGAAATGGGCTTCACACATTGTACCCATGTGGGGATTCGAACCTGGGTCTTCGGCGTGACGAGCCAACGCTTTAACCACTAGGCTACCCGACCGCCCCTAGTATTGAGGAATGGGACCACGGTCGCAGATTTCAAAGAAAAGTGAAAAGTACCCTTTGCGCAAAATGTTCACAAACTGCCCATAAACACACAAAACACAACTGTCTCAAACTCACCTTGCTATAACTTCATCTTTATTGTTGCTGAAAGTAGCTGGAGGTGGTATATCTTTACTGTATGTCTTCCCTTTTTTCGTACTATTTTCCTTACTGCTATTTAACTTGCTGCCCTGGGATTTTCCACCCACTGAGCTGGATGCTGTTTTGAAAGATTTAGCTTGTTGATCGTTGACAAAATTGTCTGCACTTTCATCAAACTGATTCACATTAGTTTTCTTTGGCAAGCTTTTCTCTATATACTCTATCTCATCATCTTCATTAATGTCTGAACTCTTGGTGGACTTCTTGCCATCTTTTTCTTCTTCTACTTTCACTATTTTCTTTCCTGCCACCCCATTTGAGATTACCTCCTCCTCCGGTTTGGATGGCAAAGCTGCAAGAAAACATAATTGGTCAGTTACTCAAAAGTGTATGTCATGGGAAATGGACATTGTCCTGAATGTTTCCATTCTGTAATAAAGTCACCGATTCACTGGACCGGCAGCACATAAAAATACCCGGACACTCAATAGGCTAATTTGTAACCGATATATGGCCTATTTTACCAGTACATTCCTGGCAATTATCGGTAAATATAAACACTGGTCTAGAACTCCAAAACAATGTGACCATTGGTTCAGATATAACATGTTGGTGTAGAAGCTGAATTCTTCATCAAATTTACTGTCTGAAAAATACCTTACTTCCTGTAGCTTAGGACATAATACGGTAAAATGTGAGTATGATATTGATATGTTCTGTAGTCTCGCAGAAAAAGCTTTCAGTGCTAAATAAGAAATAGAAATACAAGATCCATAACACAAAACATTGCCTGGCTGATTGACAAAATGCAATGTAATTATTGTAAAAACGTGAATGAGTTGGATTAACACTGCTTTGAACAGTGTTTCTGTAATATCACAGATGTGGGAGGAAAGCCTGAAGTAATGTAGGTCTGAGATGTTGACCACTGATTCTAGAACACATTCCAGGTGAAATACAAAGTAAAAAATTTTTTTGTGATGTACACAAGATATAATTCTCAAATTGTAAAAGTTGGTGCCCCAAGATTCATATTAGTACTGGGAATGAATGTTAACATGACATAATATGTACACTACCTTTTTGTTTATCAGCATACTGGACCTCCGCAGGAAGGGCCTGATGTAATAGCTGCATGTAAAAATCATTTTCTTTTTGTACAACTTTCTGTCTTCTCTGTAAAAAAATGAAAAACGGGATAATTATTTCAGGGTACACTAACATTATACCGGACACCGGAACACAGTAAACATCTTTGTTTCATTCAAGCAGGACAGGCTTAACTCTGATGATTCGTGAAATAAGGTTGACACACGTCCCCTGGGCTGATGACTAGTGAAATAAGGCTGACACACATCCCCTGGGCTGATGACTAGTGAAATAAGGTTGACACACGTCCCCTGGGCTGATGACTAGTGAAATAAGGTTGACACACGTCCCCTGGGCTGATGACTAGTGAAATAAGGTTGACACACGTCCCCTGGGCTGATGACTAGTGAAATAAGGTTGACACACGTCCCCTGGGCTGATGACTAGTGAAATAAGGTTGACACACGTCCCCTGGGCTGATGACTAGTGAAATAAGGTTGACACACGTCCCCTGGGCTGATGACTAGTGAAATAAGGTTGACACACGTCCCCTGGGCTGATGACTAGTGAAATAAGGTTGACACACGTCCCCTGGGCTGATGACTAGTGAAATAAGGTTGACACACGTCCCCTGGGCTGATGACTAGTGAAATAAGGCTGACACACGTCCCCTGGGCTGATGATTCGTGAAATAAGGTTGACACAAGTCCCCTGAGCTGATGACTAGTGAAATAAGGCTGACACACGTCCCCTGGGCTGATGACTAGTGAAATAAGGTTGACACACGTCCCCTGGGCTGATGACTAGTGAAATAAGGTTGACACACGTCCCCTGGGCTGATGACTAGTGAAATAAGGCTGACACAGGTCCCCTGGGCTGATGATTCGTGAAATAAGGTTGACACACATCCCCTGGGCTGATGACTAGTGAAATAAGGTTGACACATGTCCCCTGGGCTGATGACTAGTGAAATAAGGTTGACACACGTCCCCTGGGCTGATGACTAGTGAAATAAGGTTGACACACGTCCCCTGGGCTGATGACTAGTGAAATAAGGCTGACACAGGTCCCCTGGGCTGATGACTAGTGAAATAAGGTTGACACACGTCCCCTCGGCTGATGACTAGTGAAATAAGGTTGACACATGTCCCCTGGGCTGATGACTAGTGAAATAAGGTTGACACACGTCCCCTGGGCTGATGACTAGTGAAATAAGGTTGACACATGTCCCCTGGGCTGATGACTAGTGAAATAAGGTTGACACACGTCCCCTGGGCTAATGACTAGAGAAATAAGGTTGACACACGTCCCCTGGGCTAGTCTCATCTGTAGGTACAACAACTATGTACCGCATGCTGTATGTGTTTGCACTGTTCTTCCTACCATTCTGCCCCCTACAGTTCAAGATGTCAACTTGTACAAATAACAACATGAGTGTTTCTTAAACAACTTTTTCCAGTGATGGGAATGAAAAAACAAGCAGCACATATTGTTGGGTACAGGGTATTCATTGCAATGTACCATACTGACATTTAATGGACTATTCCCAATTTTGAATTATTTTGCCATTCTCATTTGGAGCCAAACAGTCTGTAGTTGGGGACAACAACAAAAATGGATATGTTTGATAGTAAGGTAGGAGGTGATGAAAATCAAATTACCGTATTCGACGTAATAAGCGCCCAGGGCGCTCTCAAAATTAGAAATGGGGGGCTCTTATTAGAATATTATTCTTGTGGAAAAAACAGAGTTGAAAGATAAATTTCGTGGTTCATACTGACGGCCTGAACTGTTTAAATAAGACAGATATATTTTCCAGAATTTAATTGCCCATAATTAAGGGTGCATATAACACACGAGTGCGTATTATACACAAATAAATAAGTCTTGTGTACATTGATCAATCGGAAGGGTGCTAATTGGGATGGTTCACGTGCCAATAAATCAGCAAATATCGTCGTGGGCGCTTATTAGTGTGGGGCGCTTATTACGTTGAATACGGTTTTAATTTAGTAAAGCAGTGGCTGAAACTCAGGGGGTGTCATGTATCCTTGACCCTGAGGTTTCTCTTCTAGTATCTGAACCAAGGGACACCTTCAATCTCTGACATTCAACATTAGGGTTTTGACATGGAACTGACCTCTTGATTTTTGGACTTAATTTTCAACACTGTAGGGCCTAAAGGCATAAAGAGATATTGTTACAAAACTAGACATTGTGTAATAAAACAAACTCACCAATCTCATTCTGTAAGATATGTAACTTTTAAAACCAAATCCTAGTGTCACCACTGGATAACCAATACTGCAATACAGAAACATAAGAACAGTCAAAACCATGACAGTGACACCTATAAAAGGCACACAGATTCAGTTTTAGCTTGTTATTTAACTTTGTTTGTTTGTTGTTTAACGCCACTCTCAGCAATATTCCAGCTACATGGTGGCCGTCTGTTAATAATCGAGTCTGAACCAGACAATCCATTTATTGACATCATGAGCATCGATCCACAAAATTGAGATCGATGACATGCATCAAACAAATCAGCGAGCCTGACCACCCGATTGATATTATGAGCGACATCCCATGCCTTCAGGGTACAATGGCACCAAAGCACCTGATATGAAAAGCAGAGCTTATTAGCTTATTGATGACCTATTTTAACCCTGAAACCACACAGGAACTCAAGATTAAATAATTGTCACTTGACAATAGGGAAGAAAGTAGCCTCTAATGTATTTATTTTCTTTTTGTTTGTTTAACGCCACACTCAGCAATATTCCAGCTGTATGATCATGGTCTATAAATAATCAAATCAGGATAAGACAATCCATTGATTGACATCATGAGCATTTGGAATATAATGACATCCATCAACGAGGTTGGCGAGTCTGGCCCCCTGATTCAGTCAGTGACCTCTTATGACAAGCATGGGTTGCTGAAGACCAATTCTAACCCAGATGTTCATGGCATAAGTAGCCTTGAAATGTAATGCATTACAACAACGTTGAAATCTGTTATTTTATCACTGAAATATTTACATAAACTAAGGAGAAGTTTAATGTACATGCAAAAAGATTAGCCAATCACTGGTACAGTAATCCAAGGGAGGTAACTCACCAGTGCGCAGCAAATGGCCTGCAAAGGTCTAAATTAAAAGGAAGGCTCTTGAGTTCTCGAAGTCGCACTGAGGCTTCTATGTATACAAACAGCAACCACAGTGACACTGTCGGCAGACATATCCCCCTCTCTGAAACAAACCAGTAGACTTCATCACTGATCTAGTTAAGGAAGTTTTACTGATGAAAAATTTTAATGTAAAGACTTACACAAGATGTTACATTTGTCTCACATCATGAGAAACAAAATATTCTCCACAAACTGTACTTATATTCAAGTCATTCATTTATCATTCTATTATCTAAATTTCTCAGTAATCATGGCAACTATTGGTAATAAGACTTCATTAGAAATGGACGATTAAGTCTATGTACATCGATCAAGTCATTTACATGAGAACCACAGGTCATTGCTCTCTTAGCCATGTTCGTGAGTGAGTGAGTATGGTTTTACGCCGCTTTTAGCAATATTCCAGCAATATCACGGCAGGGACACCATAAATGGGCTTCACACATTGTACCCATGTCGGGAATCGAACCCGGGTCTTCGGCATGACGAGCGAACGCTTAAACCACTAGGCTACCCGACCGTCTCCTTAGCCATGTTAACTTCATACACATAATTCCTCCTTTGTAACTAGTTTCCTACTACGATTGTCACTGACAGATACTGAGAAATATGAGAATGTATTACCTGTGTGCCAAACATATTGAACCCAAACATAGGTACTGGCCGCAAAAAATAACCACTGCACTGGTATGAAAAGATAGCAGATGACGTCTGATGTGATAGCGATGCAAACGAAGAAGACAGAGAAAGCCTGAAACAAAACAACAGTCAATTAATTTCTCACAGTACCCTCATTACAAAAACCCTGCTCTGCCTCAAACTTTTACTGAAACACGTAATAATTTTACATGAACTTTCCAGCAAGGTATCTTCACGACCAAATGAATTGTCCTATATCGATAATTAAGTTTGTTGTTTTTTTGCAGTCAGCAATATTCCAGCCATATGATGGCAGCCTGTAAATAATTGAATCGCAACCAGACCATCCAGTGATTGATATTGTGAGCAACGGTTCACAATGTCAGGGTAGGGTGACACGGATGAACCAAATAACAGAGTCTGACCACCCGATACATTTGCAGGGGTGAGAATGGATATTTTCCTTTTCAGCTGAAACCTCTTTGCAATGGAGAGTGGTCCAGAATTTTGGGGGTGTTTTTTCCCCCACAAATTTGTGGTCACTAAAATTCACGTGCTCCGCAGAAGACTCTCACCCCTGCATTGTTGGTGTTCAGTATAGGTTGCATATATTAAATATGAATGAATCGGTCCATGTGTGAAATGAGATACAGAATTCAAATATGATCGATCCAGGAAAGTGTATATTGCGAATAGTATCATCTGAGAATGTTATCATGGTTATAGATGAACAGATGTATCCTGACATGACTGGCATATAATCTACCACTCTGTTTATAGATAACTCAGTGCAATTCTCAAAATGTCTCAAACTGGAATATGTCCAAATGCCGAAGCTGACTGACGGCCGGCCAGCACTACTCACCAGTCCTTGGTACTTGAATGAGTCGTAAACGCTTCGGAGGAGGAGCCAGAAAGGCCAGAGGTATTCAAAACGGAACTCCAGAATGAAATCTGCCATCAAGACCAGCGCCCACACCAGCAGGAACTTCAAGTACAAGAACGTACTGAAACAAAGAACATTCACATGGAGGACCTGCCACAACTAACACTCGTATCATTCTTTCAAGAGAACATGAAACATTTGTTGTAGTCATGTCATGATGTAATCAGGACAGACCATGAGAAAAATCCAACTCACCCACACATAATTTGCATCAATGCTAATATGTATGACTTACAGCAGTTGTAAAAAATATCATAAAATATAAATAATGGTTGTTTTTTCTGAATGTTAACTTTTTTATGGTGGTGTCATGCACAGTACATGTATACTCATTTGCATGTTCAGGTATAACTAAATCTATGTGAATACACTATACAAAAATACATTCAACATTAACAGTACACCATCTTCCAAAGAAGAGTATTAAAATGGTTTTTATTTGAAACTGTGACAAAACATGTTTATGGAAAATCTTGGAGCTAGAGCAAGTGAGCGAGTGTTGTTTTACGTCAGTCAGCAATATTGCAGCTAAATCAAAGGAGCCAGGAATAATCTGGTTACGTTAGGCAAACCAGTGGTTGATAGCCTGATCCACACCATAAAGACACAATGACACACAGTACATGCAGGAAGTCACTCATACAGTGTATCTACCCTCTCATGTTCGCTGGCTTTCCCAGCCAGGGAAACCAAAAGAGGTGACCCATCTTCACCAAGTTGTTTTAAGGGAGTTGAAAACGTTATACATTATTGAGATGTGCATCTGTGGATACCCCACTCAGATACTAACTCTGAGCCGAGTCACAAAACACATACCTCACTTATCATGCAATACTTGCTTCATGCTTCCACAAACATTGCAATATTTAATTTGCACTATTTTTTCAAGTACATTTCAATGTTCCATGTGACCCAGCTAACAAAAGATTGTCGTGACCTGTGAAGATCTGGGGTAGAATAGGTCTTCAGCAACCCATTCTTGCCATAAAAGGCAACAATTCCTGTCGTAAGAGGCGACTGACGATATCTGGTGATCAGGCTTGCTGACTTGGTTGATGCATGTCATTGTATCTCATGGTGTCAATCACTGGAATGTCTGGTCCAGACTTGATTATTTACAGACCTCTGTCATATAGCTGGAATATTGCTGAGTGCTGCGTTAAACAACAAACAAAGCTAAACTGACATGACTTTGAAGTTCATTTGGCTCTTCACATTGTTTCCTGATAGCATGGTTATCAACTCATGTACTGCTATATGTGCATGTACTGTAAGCCAACATTTAAGGTAAGAATCGACAGGGGTAGATTTAACAACAAATTTGGAGGTACCCAGATGGGCTTGCTCCTTTTAAGAGTTACTGGTTCTGTCTAAACTAACAGGCCTACAACTAGATGGTGAAGGCCACAAAGTGAGGGAGCAGTTAAATTGACTCATGATTGATAATCATTTTTAACTTAGTGTGCAACTGCGATCAGGCCTCAAAGTTGCGACAAAAATGGTCGCCAATTTGACCTAAATTTCAATTTGTCCACTGTCTAAAATTCAGAGCTAGCCAAATGACTACTTTGTCATGGCGACTAAATTCTATTGCTTCACACTTTAATACAGGAAAATAAATAACAGCTGATTGTGGAAAACATGTCTGCTAATAATTGTACTCGCGTATTATACCTCCTATAGTCGACAATGAACAGAAATATATAAACATGATAAATATTAATGTAATTGGTATTATATTTCAGTTGATAGTGCTTATTGGATAAGAAAAGTATATATAATGCTAATATACAATTCCAACACAAGTGTTATTATAATAGTTATTTGATAACAGATAATTTCAAATGCTTTTGGCTATCTACAGTATAGGCTTGACTTCCTGATTTTACAAATGGCTACAAGTATTTTTTTCCAGGTAGCCATTGGTAAAATCAGTAAGTAGTGAAAATTTAAACTTTGAGCCTTGGCGATCGATACTTGTATCGAGAATAAAGAAAATCGCGATCCACTGATGCATCGGTATATCATCCCACTACTAGCTGCCAGGTGCAAATTCACGCCACATCTCGAATGTTGACATTGCTAAACACTGCTTCACATTGGTAGTCCTGGTCAAGGTGCATTATGTATTTACCACTAACAAACTCATTCCAAAGAGAAAAAATAGCACAGCATACCTAGCTTCCAGATATTCAGACTGATGTGAATACTTGTGATAAAATACTGGATGGAACAGTAAGGAAGTGATGGGCCAGGCATCCGACATGTAGGGCAACGGGATTCACCCACAAATAGAGGGGCATTTTTTTCAGAGGCCAAGGCCACAATGTCAAGGCCACAATGTCAAGGAGACAGCAGGAGCTCAGTCCAAGAATCTGAGGATATTTTGAAGTCTGTATATAATCTTCAAATACTGCAAAACTCAAACAGGAATTGCACTTTGTTTACGTTCATCTGACCTGGATGACATGGGTCAGAAAAGCAGTGTTTCAGTTTGTGTTTACTGGGTAAGCATGCACGGCATCCAATGCAAAGTACAGCTGGACTTTCATTCCGAAGCTCTGGCACAATTCACCAAGCTATTCTTGTCAACAGTTTTCAACAGACTCAACATTATTCTCACAGGTCACAATTGTGGCATGAAGCTTGCTATCAGATAATGAACAAATACATATTTAGAGTTTCAAGTTGAGAGAGTGTATGAGTGGAGTGGGGGGATGGATGAGAGGTTGGTCAGGACAAATTCCAGCTTAAAAGACTTAATAGGTTTGGCAGAGCTATTTGCAGAGTATTTATATGACTATAAAACTCTTTTATTACCAGGGTATTTTGGTATATGTCTCAAAAATATTTGAAACATTCTCCAAAAGTATAGATGAAATTATAAAACGCAAATAGGAAGATGACTGACTGTACAGTGTTCAAAATTAAGCATGAAAGTCAAGGGGTCCTTTCTATGGATGCTAAGAGTGTAAGGCGGGCACATCATGTTCTTGATTCAGTCATCAGCATTTTGAAACTGGGTCATATGAAAAACTGTCGGTCATGTGGACCGGTAGGTGAAACAGTCATAAAACACTGCTGTGGTAAACCATGAAATCTGGGCCTGTTCTACTTGCCCGAGGACAATATAAATGTAGGGAAGGAGAGCTGCAGCTAAGCTGTGTATTTGCAAAAGATACACAACAAATCACCATAACATTTTTAATTTTGAGTTGCTTGCTACAAATACACATGAATAGAGTTACAAAACTCAGTTATAACAACACTTTGCATAATTACCCAATGTAGCCATTTCAAATTGCATACCTGTATGTGTTTACAGATAATAATTTCCTGATCAAATGCAGGCATTGTGTATATTTGAATTCAACTGCAGTGCATATTGCACCCATGAAGATCCGGGGTAGAATAGGTCTTCAGCAACCAATGCTTGTCGTAAGAGGCGTCTAACGGGATCGGGTGGTCAGACTCGCTGACTTGGTTGATGAATAGCATCATATCCCTATTGAGTGGATTGATGCTCATATCAATCACTGGATTGTCTGGTCCAGACTCGATTATTAACAGACTGCCATCGTATAGCTGGAATATTGCTGAGTGTGGCATTAAACAACAAACAGTAGGTGAGTGAGTGAGTGAGTACGGTTTACGCCACTTTTAGCAATATTCCAGCAATATCACGGCAGGGGACACCAGAAATGGGCTTCAAACTTTGTACCCATGTCGGGAATCGAACCTGGGTCTTCGGCGTGACGAGCCAACGCTTTAACCACTAGGCTACCCGACTGCCCCTAACAATCAAACAAAATAAAACAGATCTTTATTTCCTGATCAAATGCAGGCATCATGTATATTTGAAGTCTACTGCAGTGCATATTGCAAACAAAGGGCAACATCTAGCTTATTGTAACGTAGAGCATACTTAAGAGTTCTGAACGGAATTCATTGGATTAATCTTGGATTACATTTTTTACGTGCATTTGAGTATTATGAGAAGAGAAAATTTACATCGTATCCCTTCAGCAAAGTCAGATAAACGAACAGGTGATAAACTTGGTCAATGCAAATATGGGATAAAACATCACCAGACATGATGGTTTACCATTTATATTGTATTTCTAGTACTAGGCATTGCATTATATGCAGAGATTAAATTATCGTGTGTATTTTCTTGTACACTCACCCAGAAACAGCAATCAGCTGTACATGTTTTCTCACAATCTACTGCTGTTTTGGTTCAATACCCAATAACATAACTTTAAAGAATTTTGTTGCAATGATCGGAAGAATTGTAAATATAGCACTTTGGTACAGCTGATTGCTAATGCCAGCTAATGTTTATTCATGGAACAATATAACGAGTCGAGGCCCCCTCCACTCATGCTTTCAGTTTCTAACGCTAGATTTAAGGAATCTGATTTCACTTGCACAGGGGCATGTTGATACAATAATCCTAGTTGCACCAGACAAAACCAGGTTGAACACATAAATCCCATAAATTGAGTCCCATAAAACTATCAAAATTGAAACAAACTCGTCTAAACAAATAAAATCTGAGCTGTCTGATAACTGCATGTGTCTTGAATTACACATACCCTGGGGATGAATGATGTAGCATGGTTAATATAATATACTGAATGGCTTCAAAAATCGATTTTGTGTGGACAAGTGAAGGTAAAACAAATCTGACAAAAATTTGAATTACTTTTTTATGCACTTGGTGCATGTAGACATAAATAAAGGTTGCATTTTTCAATAATAGGTTGCAATAGCTACATTGAGGCCTGGATGCACATCACTGTGACAGTGCTAATTACACAGAGACAAAGCCTAAATACACACATGACACTGATTACAATGTATAAAATAAATTAAACATGGGCTCTAGAACGTGGAGTGGAGTCTCCCTTTAAGCTGTGATTCTTAACATGAGGGTTCTGAGAAAGACCCCATACTTCAAGCTTTGTTTCCAACCCTGATAATGCTGCAGGAAAACAGCGACATCCAGCTGATGTCCGTGAACAAAGAGGGTCCCACCTGTGACTACCTGTGAAGCAAATCTCGTTAACCTTGCAGGAGCCTAATTAAGCATCTAACCCCCAAGGCATAATGCTGCCAGCCTAGAAACAAACATCAACTGTAAATTAGGGAACAAGGTCGTTGATCAAATTGATAAGGCTCAAAGGAGGACTAGTCCCAGCAAGCTTGTTTTAGTAATTCAAAATCCTCTTTGTTTTTTCCAACTAGATTTTATGGTCCATAATAGCAATCCAGTTCTTTACTCTTTAGCATGTTTAGTGTTATGCATACCCTAATTACACAAAGACAATGCATCAGTTTCACATGTCATTACAAAGATATTTGGTAGATGAGACAAGTTTAGATTTTTTTTTATAAGATGTTTTATTGAAGTCACAATTCAAAATCATACAAAACTTGTATGATTATGAGAAAAGAATTAAGATCTGTTCAATCCAGCAAAGCCACTAGTCTTACAAACTTTTGATGTGTTAGTATAGCCTTGCTCCGAGGCTGTACTGAACAAAAGTCCATGGATGTGTAGTAATTCTATCCTCCTTATAGGCAAGTCTAGATATGTGGACAGTAATCCAGTCTCTTAAAGGAACAGCTTGTTCTTATTTACATAATCTAGAAATTATGATTTAAACTAATAATTATTGCCTAAGAGACCTGTATATCTGTGGAAGGCCTCTATAATGTGGAAGGTGTCTATAATGTGGAAGGCCTCAATAATGTGGAAGGTGTCTATAATGTGGCAGGCTTCTATAATGTGGTAGGCCTCTATAATGTGGAAGGTCTCTTGTGGAAGACCTCAATAATGTGGAAGGCCTCTATACATGTGGAAGGCCTCAATAATGTGGAAGGCCTCTATACATGTGGAAGGCCTCATTAATGTGGAAGGCCTCTATAAATGTGGAAGGTCTCTATAATGTGGAAGGCCTCAATAATGTGGAAGGTGTCTATAATGTGGAAGGCCTCTATACATGTGGAAGGCCTCAATAATGTGGTAGGCCTCTATACATGTGGTAGGCCTCTATACATGTGGTAGGCCTCAATAATGTGGTAGGCCTCTATAATGTGGTAGGCCTCAATAATGTGGTAGGCCTCCAAATGTAGAAGGCCTCTATAATGTGGAATGCCTCAATAATGTGGTAGGCCTCTATCATGAGGTAGGCCTCTATAATGTGGAACATCTTACTGTCATTTGGTTCAACAAAATCAATGTGTTTCCTAAACTTCTGGTCTAAAATGAGCTGTGTCAGGTAATGGAGAAATCCCTCAAATCTGTAGATTCTACTTCCGGAATCAACAGCATTGCATGATTTTTCAGACTTCAACCATGTTACGGTTGATACATATACTTGCTGTAACATATACATAGCTTCATGAAATACATGTGGTATGGCTGGCAACTGGTCTTAATATCTACTTGCCTACACTTCAATCATTTCATGAAAGAATATCCTTGTCGACAAGACAGTTAAAATAAAGCCAAACCAAATAAGCATGATGAAATATGATCCAAACACCACTGTCCATCAGCTGAGTCCCATCAAGACAAAAGTCTATTGTTTGTCCTTACTATTAGTTCTTCTAGCTATTTCACCAACCATATTACTAGCTAACAAAGGGGCACTAACTAAGATGCTCAGTAGACTTGGGTCATTATACCTGTGATGTTGCTACGACTTGTTGCCATAGAAATCGCAGAAATAACACCATTTGTCTTTATCAAGGTATACAATAACTACTACTGATGACAAAGGCACACTGAAAGCAAGGGACTGGTTACTTGATGTGGTGTAAGATATTCTGAATATTTTCTACTCTGCAGTGATAGAAATTGTGCTAGTACAATATAGTCCTTGCCAAACTGCCCAATTAATAAGGTATCATAAGGACATTTTTAAAGGTTATTATTATAAAATATAAGGCTAGAGGACTAAAATCAGAGCTCCAGATAAGCTGCGTATCTGCGTAAAATACGCATCAGAAATGCAGAAATATGCAGTAAAATAAAATCCAAGCGTATCAAATACGCAACGAACATTACAGATACGCTACAAAAATAAAGCTTGTGCGTATCATCAAAATATTGTGAAGTAACCCTGCGTATTCGATTAGCAAATCAGCAACTTATTTGAAATTATAAACGGGCATTCTGTCAACCTTGCCAAACTCCACGATGACAGTTACATCATGATCATTTGCCATCACCCTTTCTTGTGGAAGTATCGTGGTATTTTTGAGTCCTATAAAGCTCTCGAACCCACCTGACACCAGTTTGCAGGGACTAGAGGAATAGCGTTTTTAAATATTTAACTTAAATACCCAAATGTGTAAAAACTTGTTGGTAACAGAACTTTCAATACCCAGATAGAATTACTGATACCCAATGATTTTAAAATGCATGGGTAAAATACCCACAACACCAAAAGCTTATCTGGAGCTCTGCTAAAATGTTAGTCTCTGTCACTGCTCTGGGTGGTTTTCCTATGATCTCTCTTACAGCTCAGTAATAGGTTGAAACAAAATCACATTTTACATCTCATAATCATCTATCTAATGTCTCATACTGCTTAGTGAGTGAGTTGGGTTTAACACTGTTTTTAACAGTATTCCAGTTATATCACGGCAAGTCAGCTTAATGTTGTAGGAAATCCTGAAATGATGCAGGTCTCAGATATTTAGCACATTGGCGGAAGTGAAAGACTTTGCATATATACACATCTTTCAGTATATTATAGAGAAATGTACAGGCAAGGGTAGGCACCGTTGGTCAAATCCATCTAGTCTGACTCATTCTGACTAGTGGTTTGTGTCAAATACCTAGATTTGGGGAGGAAACTAGTCCCTGTGTGTTTTCATAGTACTGGACTTATAGTCTAGTATCCCTGTACTGCTGAAGATGGGACTGATAAAACCAAAGATTTATCTAGAATTTAAAGTAATTGCTGTGGCAGGCAATATGCAAACATCATTTTTATTTGATTCAAAATGGGGACTGTTTGTAGTTCTTATTGTCTAAAATTCAGAAGTATTTTAACACTATTCAATGCAAAAATGTAGAACTATGCAGTAAAGCCAGGACATTTTATATTCCAAGTTGGGAAGTTGTACTGCCATTTGATGCAAACATAGATTGAATATCAGCCTCCACGCAGGGCTTGATAAATACCAGTCAAACTAAGCAAACTATTTTAAAAGAAAACTGTTAATTGTCTATTCAGCCATTTACAATTTAAATAACATTAGGGGTGACTATTGGTCTGGAAATCACTATTGCGATAACTATTGATATTGAAAGAAACTATTGCGATAACTATTGATATTGCAAGCAACTATTGCGATAAATATAGATAATTTTCAGTGTATTATTTTAGATGGATTTTAGAGTTGAATTAAACCTTGGAACTGAAGTTTCCTTTGACAATGTTTGAATGTGATAACCATAACAACAAATAAAAAGTAAAGTTTGAGATATGCCTGTTTTGTTTTTTCTTTACCCTAATAATTTAAGAAAACGAAACTTCCACATTACCATGTGTAAATTACTACCACTCATGGTCAAAAGAAGAACAAATTTGAACAGCATTGCATGTACATTGCAAGATCTGGGAGGTCCTCAGATCTTTGTTTAGAGGCAGCGAGAACTAAGATCTGATTTTAATGAGATTGTCTTGATACACGGCATGACACATAATTGCCAAGTGCAGACTGAGTGAGTGTGGTCTTTTTGTAACAATATTCCACTTCCAGCAATATCAATACCAAGACTGAGGTAGGGAATAAAACCCAAGTCTCTGGTGTGATTACAAAACTTTAGCTACTATACTACCTCATAACAACTGCTTGTTTGTTTCTTTGTTATAAACGCTACATTATATTCTAGCAAATGACGGAAGCATGTAAATAATCTCGACCAGACAATCCAGTAATTGACACTATGAGCAACAATTCACCCTCTTGGGACATGATGACATACAATTATCCAATATCACCGAGCCTGACCACCTGAGCCATCATGTTGCCTCATGATCTGCACATGTTGCTGGGGACCAATTCTATTCCAGAATCCCAATGAGAAGTTGATGACTGAAAGTTCACAACACTGAACTGATATAGCACAAACCCTATCAAACTGTCGCAATAATTTGTCTCTTAGCACAATTAACATTCATCTGTTGACATTTATGCCTGAAAACTTTAATTTAATATGCAAATGTTTGACGTAATATACCAATATGTTCTACATATCTGGCATCTTTACCTTCAAATAACAATTTGATAAGTGTGTGTTTTGTTGATTATAAAATTCAACAACTTCAACCAGGAAATCATTGTGACCTAATTTCTCCCACATTCAGGAATTTCCCTTGGTCCAAATATTGGCAGTTGATATTATTTGCATTCATTCTTAATTTGTATGCATACAGGATGCAACATATTGTGGCTTGTAAAAACCTGCACATTGCAGATGGATAAATGAGTCACACAATATCTACTGCCACTGGTAATTCCTTCCTGTTCAAACACTTCCTTCATATTGAAATATTTCACTTCAGGTTTCACTACACACTTTCAAGGACATTACTCCAGTGCTTGACCATGTTGACTCTGACCAAAATTTGTCAGTGGTCCAAAGGACCAGCACAAAAAAACCTCGAGTTTAGCCTTGATATATCGCTGATTTCAAAAGTCATACAAACGTAAAATTACTTTGTTCATCACCAAAATAACACTAACCTACTGGACCACGAATTATCTAATTTTACTGGTCCTTCAGAAAATATACTAGACTCAGATCAGCGGAGCAGTGTTAGAGTCGAGCACAGTTATTTAATTCATAATGTTTCAGAATTCAAAGTTTACCAATGGTGACAAGGAAAAGGTTTATGTCCTTTCCTGTTCAGATACACTGTGAACATTTTGGACACTTTTGTGCAGGCCGGCTTACCAAATCTCATTAAAAAGTATCAGAAATTTAAATCTTTAACCTAAACTTTGCCTAACGTAAATTCTGTAACTGTCCTATTTTCACTGATCATTTTCAATTGAGGCATAGAATTTAAGCTAGAACCTTCAACATTGATCAGTGTGGTCAAGTGACATCACTTTCCTTGAATATATATACAATGGTGTATGTCACAACAGTAGTGAAATAGCAAATGTGCACCAAGTTTCTATAGTCATGCTGATTATAGAATTGTATCATAAACAGCATCTTTGTACAAGCAATCAGCAATTACTTTATGACAAAAACATTCAGACAACAGCAGGTGATATGATATTTTACTATACAACTAAGAACTATAAATGGTGTATTTTCGTACACAAATATCCAGATAGGGGCCTAAAGACTTAATGTGTGAATACAAATATTTTCAAGTTATTTCCTGTTAAATGCATTTCCTGTTCACTATTCAATATTGCTCTTCAATACAAACAAAGCTGGGTGTGTTGATAGCGACGGTTTAAAATAGTAGATATATCTACTGCCAACGTCAAAATAAGGGCATTTGTCGAGGTATCAAAACGTTAGTTTTGACATTCAGCATAACTTAGAAGGGGGATGGCATGCTTCTTTGACATTATAGTCAACGCCCGTGAACTGTTAGTAATAGCTTTGATGATATTTATGTCGTCAACGGGAAAATCAGTAAGGTATCTCGATCTTAAACTCATTTCTTTGAACGATTCCTGAAATTTGACATTTTACGTAAAATGGCAGACTCTAAACTGGCACTGCCATATTGAAACACGGTCGTGTTCTTACCTTCCATAGATACCATCGGATATTTTGTTCCTTTTCACAGGGCGTCTGGGTTTGCCGCAATCAACATTTCGCGGTCTTTTCATGTTCCTCAATCCCTGCACACATCAAATGTGAATTGATGATGTTCTTTTGTCTAATTTTATCTTTCCTAATTATTATGACAATCCTGGAAGTACTTCCACAGCTCTATGTCCTTGCACATGCGCCCTGGGTCAGACACGTCCGGCTAATTCCGTCACAAACGACCGTGATATTCCGGAAATATCCCAAAACTCGTACAACAGTAAATAATCAGTGCTTCAAGTTTATATGAGATATGAGGAATATCTGAATCAATAACAGCAGTCAAATTTAAAATTCAGAGTAAATAAGCAGGTGCGCGTATGCATTATAGTATTTCCCTACAACTAACAACTAAGCTTGACATGGTTAAAGCCACGTCTGCTGACATTGGCTGTTCATCATGTAAACAATGAATATATTTTTAGATAAGCTTTGTTCAGAAGCAGGAAAAGAACACCTATTACTAATTGAATAACCTAAGCAGGTGTTGTTAAGCAGAAAACCGATAATTACCTCCTGGTGTGATAAGTCAGTTAACCTTGCACAAGAGGCGCAATTAACACCATGAGCACATGGACTCACATGCTTGTAATTACACGTATGTCGATTTTCATTGTTGGTCTGAAAGTCTAAATACGCTTTTATTATAAACAGCAGAAGTCAACAATTATCGGATATTGAATTGGTAAAGATGAATAGATTAATGTCTACTACTCCCCGTAAAATGTAATCACAAATTCTTTTCAAAATAACCATTTGAATATTGGTGTGCATAAATATCATATATTTATGACTTATGACATTTATGTGTTCTTTGTGTGTGGGGGGTGGGGGTGGTTGGGGGGGTGTAACAGGTTTCTTTGATTGTCCTTTGGGTCTAAGACAAGGCTATATTTTGAGTCCGATCTTATTTTCATTTTTCATTAATAAATAAAATTACGAAATAGCTTCCAATGGTAAACATGATATCCAGATGTTTCCAGATTTGATAGAAATATAAATGCTACTTTTCGCAGACGATGTCATTTTAGTGTCAGATACTGTTGTTGGTCTCCAAAGGCAATTAAATATTTTACGTACATTAATGAAAGAATGGACATTATCAGTAAATTTGGAGAAAAAAAACACCTAAAATTGTGATCTTTAGAAATGGTGATCATTCGATGGTCAGTTAGTCAGTATAGTAGATTCATATTTAGGAATCTGGTTCTCACATACAATGAATTGACATGATAAGACATGTGTCCTTGACCTGTCCTTGTGTGCAAAGAAAGCTTTAATAAGTGTAATGTCCATGCCCATAAAATATCTTGATTAGATGTTTAAAATCCGTCATATGCATGAACAACGTCTCCCTAAATTGGCTTAGGACATGCTTCTACATTCAGATAACATGGGAATGAACATTTGGACATCACGAGTATAAAAGAAATATTTTATTTTCTCATGGTTTTGGTTTATATGGCTATGCCAGCCAGTTGGAAATGTAAATATGTTTCTTAATGAATTTCGAAATGTTCTATGGAGTTACATTTTGGCTGGACTAACGTGTCTATGCATAGTCCAGCCAAAATGTAACTCCATCATACCCGCCTAGTTCGGCAAGGGTGGAAACTGGACTTTTGTAGTCAGTTAAGTCACTTGCCTCGGGAAGATGATGGTTATTTTCCCGAGGCAAGTGGGTTAAACTGACTATAAAAGTCTAGTTGCTACTTACATAAGTATAGGGGTATATATTTTTTTATTTACTGACCAATAACGAGTTCCTGTGGGATGTACAGGTATATATTAATGGTATTTATAGATGTAATATCATGGTACAAATTATTTAAAAAAAACAACACTTTTATGAACTGATAAGAAAACAAATACACATTTGAGGATCTCAACAAAGAAATAGGTCGTGTGCACAAAATTGTGAAAATTCCGTTGGACTCATTCTTGTTTTTATTTTTATGAGTCGATTAAAAGGTAATCATCCGGGAAATTGGATTAATGTCGATCTATTGAAATAATGACTCACCATTGTGCCTACAATACGAATTTATAATAATCAACTTCAGCCTCAACAGTGACAGAGGCTAAAGGCACCCGTGAAGATCCGGGTTGGAATAGGTCCTAGGCAACCCATGCTTGCTGTAAGAGGCGACAAACGGGATCGGGTCATCTTCCCGAGTCAAGGGAATTAACTGACTCCAGTTTCCACCCTTGCCGAACCAGGTTGGAATAATGGTGTTATATTTTAGCTGGAGTTACAAGTCTATACATAGTCAAATCAAAATCGAGTAACAAAATCGACATCCGGTTTGTAAACTGCGGTGCAGATTTAGGTCGATTGCAGGATTTGTATGTGCATCGATCTACACAATGGGGATTCATTAATTGGGATGACATGCATCAAACCTAGTCAGTGAGCCTGACCATCTGATCCCGTTAGTCGCCTCTCAGGACAAGCATAGTCGCCTCTTACGACAAGCGGGGCGGTCTGGTAGCCTAGTGGTTAAAGCGTTCGATTCGCGACATGGGTACAATGTTTGAAGCCCATTTTTGGTGTCCCCTGCCGGGATATTGCTGGAAATATTGCTAAAAGCGGCGTAAAACCACACTCACTCACTCTCACGACAAGCATGGGTTGCTGAAGACCGATTCTCAACCCGAATCTTCACGGGTACCTTAGAGTCTAAGGCTTAGACTAATTGGCCACCCGTTTCCCTCTTAAATTTAATTTACATTTCGCAATGACTGCAAACACATCCATGTTTGTTGTTTCAAGGAGAACTCGAATGAAATGTCTTTTGCAACTTAATGTCGCAGGTAGACTGACATTTAGTCCCAGAAATAAAATTATCTTATCTAAATGAAAAAATCAAAATGGAGCCCAGAACAATCCTTAATGAAATTAAAGTCACATGGTCACTTGTAAACACAAATAATTGTGAAATGTTAATCCCCTTAAAGCAAGTTTACATTAGAAATTAGCATCTACTCCGATGTACTCATCGTCCCTTGATTTGGAGGCGCAACAAGGCATCACATGCTCTGAAGTACCTTTACTCAAATTAACTCAATGTCAAGCTGAAACTGTATTTATATATTCAAATGTGTTAGTCGAAGACAATGACAATGTAAATAAATCATATATTCTACAACATAACATAGTAAAACATGTAAATAAAACAATTATACTACATAAATCCTTCTTATCGTTATAAAAAAAAGAAGTGCCGGTTTTAAATCCGTTTGACGCCTTTTGGAACATTTTACGTATTCAGCATGTTTTAGGGTAGATAGTTTCGATCTGCACGGAAAGTCCCTGAGCATTCTGGGATAACTTAATCATTGAAACATGGCGATGCACGTTCCTAAGGCACCGGGCTTTGCCCAAATGTTGAAAGATGGTGCAAGGGTATGTAAATCCAGTTCAAATTATACATCATTTGATCATAAGAGCCACCTATCTTGAAATCGTACTCTCATCGCAGTGTACGGTGACATTTTATCAAAGTTTGCACATCGTAAACAATCGGCCATGTGGTTGTCACGCCGTCGGTATGTTCTAGCATGTTCTGGAAGCTCTCATGATCACTGTCAAAAATATCAAATACCAACTGAACTAAAATGATGTTTTTTTCCGGATATTGAGAATCATGGAGTATACTATAGAAACTAATTTCCTATTCCATCCACTTCTCTGCAAGACCTCAGAGAGGCATGTTGGTACAAATAAAGTGATTTCTATAGATTCTGATTGCTTTGTAAATGAGAGCTTACAAAAGCAATTGCTGGTAACAAACTAGGCCTGAGAGACAGTTTGATTCGTGCATTCCTTGTCACTGAATGCAATGAAAGGTTATATTTTAATATTTGATAATTTAAAATTCTTGATGTTGATACAGATCCATGAAAGCATATATAGCTGAGTGGGCATTAAGCAAGGCACATTATCCATGTCCTGAAATACAGGATAAGGTGGCGGTCTGGTAGCCTAGTGATTAAAGCGCTTGCTCATCACGCTGAAGACCCGGGTTCGATTTCACACATGGGTACAATGTGTGAAGCCTATTCCTGGTGTCCCCCCCCCCCCCCCGTGATATTGCTAAAAGCGGCATAAAACCAAACTCACTCACTCACTATAGGATAAAGATATTCTGATGACAGAAGTATTTCAACTGCATACTTGTGCATTACTTCTACGTTTTGTTATTGCAAAGTGGCAGTGGCTTTATTTAGTAAGGCATAAAGTTGTAAAAGCCCATCGTTATGAAATTCTGGGTTTGACTCCCCAGCATGTTGTGATAAGTACTGCCCTTGTTTTTGTTGATTTTAACATGTTAGTGGATATACATAAAGACCCTGTTCAATAGTGTTCATGACCCGTGAAGATTCTGGGGTAGACTAGGTCTTCAGCAACCCATGCTTGGGATCGGGTGGTCAGGCTCGCTGACTTGGTTGATGCATGTCATCGATCCCAATTGCGTGGTTCGATGCTCATGATATCAATCACTGGATTCTGGTCCAGACTCGATTATTTACAGACCGCCGTCATATAGCTAGAATATTGCTGAGTGCGGCGTTAAACAACAAACAAACAAACAAACCTTGTTCACCATGTTTCCAGTAATGTACGGTTTTAATTTTGAAGACAAATAAATGTTGCCAAATGTTGTCACGGCCCCTTGTCTTATTTTTCAGCATTACAGTGGCCTCGAGGAAGCAGTGTACAAGAACATTGATGCCTGTAATGAACTGGCCAAAACAACTCGGTCTGCATACGGACCCCATGGTGTGTAGTGAAAAACTCTCATGTACTTGATGTTAGGATCCCCCGCCCAACAAAGTTGGCGGGGGATATAGAAACGGGCTCCGTCCGTCATGTTTTGTTTCCGGAGCATAACTCAGAAACCGTTCAATATTTTTTCATGAAACTTTGCAGGTTTGTCAGGTACATGCCTTTTGCTATTTAGAAATTTTTGAAATTCTTATTTTTTACGTTTCCTTGGCAACAAGATGGACTTAGTTCCAAACTCTCCTTTTTTAACAATTTCCATGACAAGTTCCACCTCAGTTAAAAAGTTTGGGGTTTGTTTAGATTTAATTATGTCATAAATTCTGCAACACGGGCGGGGGATATAGCCACGTTAGTGACATTTTGACATTGTTGGAAATTATGTGTGTGAGTGAGTTGGGTTTTACGCCTCCCCAACAGTATTTCAGTCATATCACGGCGTGTTAGCTCAATGTGGGAGGAAAGCCCGAAGTGATGCAGGTCTCAGAAGTTTACCACTTCAGTGAAACCCACGAGCACGGGTATGGTGCTGACAAACCTAGAAACATAATTGGGGCAACCAGGATTTGAACCCACAATCCTAGGTTTCTGGCGTGCCCAAGGGACGCAACTCTGCTCTGCGAATCGCGGCGCCTTAGACGACTGGGCCACCCCTGCCCCCTGTTGGAAATTAAACATGGAATTAAAGGGTCCTTGTCCTTACCCTGATGTTGAGCATGTTAAAAAGTAATCACCTCAGGGGTGCTTGGAATAAGTTTTGATTAAGTGATTTAGGCAGAAAAATCTTGAACCCCAATAGCTCCCTTTATTTCTAACATTGTTGCTTGCAAAAACAGCTAACACATTTCTCCCTCTTGAAAGATCTAAATTTGATGTTAAAAACATCCATAAAATTGTTGTGGACACGTTAAAAAACAAGTCTTTGCGAGCATAAGTAGGATAGAAATTTGATATATTGAGATTGATTAGGCCTTAACCTTGCATGATCAGCCACAGACGCACCAACCATTAACCACAGTAAAGATTTTCAACCTAAAAAAATAGTATGCCATTAGGCTTGTCCTCCTAAAGTTACTACTTTGGAAAAATAATTCATGAATTATTTATATGCATAAAATATCACAGGGAGCACATTGATAATGCACCAGTGACGAGAAACATTCTACTTTGAGACAATGCTGAGCAATGAGAGCCATGCTTTCAATTCACATAGTGTTAAAATATCCATTACTCAGTGATACAAGGTCTCTGATTGGTTGTTATCATGGTTATGTTGAAACACACTCAAGTCATTTAATTGAACTGTTTTATTGCATGTACACCAATAATACACTGTAATGCAACACATCACATTGTTTTTCTGAAAAAGCCCAGTTAATTAATCATGTTAATGTGTCATGATGAATTTTATGACTGTAGAGCTGAGACCACGTGTTTCCCTTATGTCTTGGCCTAACGAAAACGTTGAAGTGAAAACTTGCATCATGGTTTTATTAACTGTTTATTACTGTTTATCATATAAAATTATGCTTTTTTTTACTGATTACTCTGAAGCTTCAGATGGGGTTTCCATCACAGTAGCTGTGATGATGATGATGATGATGATGATGATGAAGAAGATGAAGGGTGGTTATTTTCAACTATTGCAGGTCAGAATAAGATGGTGATCAACCACCTGGACAAGCTGTTTGTGACGAATGATGCTGCAACAATCCTGCGTGAGCTGGAGGTGCAGCATCCCGCTGCCAAGATGGTGGTGATGGGCTCCCAGCAGCAGGAGCAGGAGTGTGGAGACGGCACCAACTTCGTCCTCATCTTCGCTGGGGCACTCTTGGAGAATGCAGAGGAACTTCTCAGAATGGTGAGAAATGGCTGCTTGTGAAATGAAAAGTTTTTGGGGTGATGGGGAAGACTGGATTCCACTTCCAGACCAATTTGGTTAATTACCACTGCTTGGGGTGAATGATTTAATTATTTGTTTGGGGTAGAATAGACCTTCAGCATCCCATGCTTGCAATAAAAGGCGACTAACGGGATCGGGTGGTCAGGCACGCTGACTTGGTTGATGCATGTAATCGTGTCCCAATTGCGTGGATTGATGCTCATGATGGCAATCACTAGATTTTCTGGTCCAGACTCAATTATTTACTGACCGTTGTCATATAGCTTGAATATTGCTGAGTGCGGCGTTAAACAACAAACAAACAAACAAATGTATTTTTTGATGTATGAAATCAAACTGTGGATCGGTAATGGTGATGAATATATTCACCAACTCATTTGTTTGTCAGGGGCAGGAGTGGCCCAGTCGTCTAAGGTGCCGCATTTCGCTGTGCAGAGTTGTGTCCCTTGGGCACGCCAGAAACCTATAACTGTGGGTTTGTCAGCACCATACCCATGCTCGTGGGTTTCACCGAAGTGATAAACGTCTGAGACCTGCGTCACATCAGGCTTTCCTCCCACATTAAGCTTACACGCCGTGATATAACTGGAATACTGTAAAAAGCTGTGTTAAACCCAACTCACTCACTCACTCACTCATTTGTTTGTCTTTCATGCCAGGGTCTCTCTGTGACGGAGGTGATCGAGGGCTATGAGATTGCATGCAAGAAGGCGCTGGAGTACTTACCAGGTAGGTTGTGGTGGGATTATTGAGCATGACATTTCATTACTGTTTCCATGGCAGTGTCTCATCTGTTAGTAACAGTTGTTTGGTTTGTTCAGGGAATTACCTGGGTCTTTCTTTTTGTGAGTCCCCCATCGGTTCCCAAGAACCTGTTCTTATTCGAATGAGGTGACTAATAAATCAGGTGGTTAGGCAAGGTGACTTGGCTGAATCCATGTCTGCGTTGTTCAGTATATCAGTCACAGATCCAGAGTTGGTTGTTTACAGGCCACAATGTAGCTGGAAGATTGCTGAGTATGGTATTAAACAGCCAACTAACTATTTGTTACTCCCAGGGACTCTTCAGTAAATATGATCAATGTCTGAAATTTAGCATGAAAAATTGTCAGGATGTCTCAGAAAGTTCGGGAGTTCCTAGATTCTAATACAACAGGAGCAAATCTCAGGGATTTAGGTTCTTCCTTCATTTTGAACACTGACAATATTTAGGGGTGTCCCAGGCATTAATATTGGGGTCTTGCATGTCCACAGTGACCCGTGAAGATTTCGGGGTAGAATAGGTCTTCAGCAACCCATACTTGCCGTAAAAGGCGACTTTGCTTGTCGTAAAAGGCGACTAACGGGATCGGGTGGTCAGGCTTGCTGACTTGGTTGATGCATGTCATCGATTCCAATTGCATGGATCGATGCTCATGATGTCAATCACTGGATTGTCTGTTCCAGACTCGATTATTTTACATACCGCCATCATATAGCTGGAATATTGCTGAGTGCGGCGTCAAACAACAAACAAACAAACAAACCACAGGAATGTGATGCCCTTCACTTACCTTTCAAGAATTTTAATGTTATAAAAGCCTTATTATTGATAGGATTTTATTGTTGAAAAGAAACTTTCAGTTAAGAAACTTGGACATGATAGACAGAATTTCAGATGCAAACTTTTTTTTAGTTCCATGGGACTTGCAATACATGTATTATTTGTGTCCATTCTCAATTTTTATGCATTGTCATAACCCTGATCTACTGTTGATGTAAATCTGCTTAAATGGCAGAGGTTTGTCTTTAGTCAGTCTCAGTAACTAAGAGCTAAAGTTATTTTAACATGTTGGTTAATCTCATCGAATTTCTTTTCTAGACTTAACAATTGGCGAAGTGAAAAACCTCCGAGACAAGTCTGAGGTGAAGAAAGTAGTCCGGACTTCGGTTATGAGCAAGCAGTATGGCAATGAGGACTTCTTGGCAGAACTTATCACAGACGCATGTGGTGAGTTGTGAAAAATTACTACACTGTAGATTTGTGAAGATGCAGGTCATTGTATCCCAGTTATGTAGATCGATGCTCATGTCAATCACTGGCATGTCTGGCCCGGACTTGATTATTTACAGACCGCCATCATATAGCTGCAATATTGCTGGGTGCGGCATTAAACAACTAACAAGCTACACCGTATGTGTGTTCTGTGTGAGTGATGTATTGGAAGCAATGGTTTTGTAAAATGGTGGAAGCCTAACTTGTCACACAAATTAGTGCTTGACTTCCCCACATTGGTACAGTGTAAGAAGCCCTTTCAACTCAAGCTGGGAAAGATCAAGCTTTGTATCCTAGGAGATATCACTGACATCACTAACCTCTTTGGACCCGTGAAGATCCGGGTTAGAATAGATCTTCAGCAACCCATGCTTGCTGTAAAAGGTGACTATGCTTGTCGTAAGAGGCAACCAACGGGATCTGGTGGTCAGGCTTGCTAACTTGGTTGATGCATGTCATCGTATCCCCATTGCGTAGATCGATGCTCATGTTGTCAATCACTGGATTGTCTGGTCCAGAAGAAGGCCTTTCAACCCAAGCTGTGAAAGATCAAGCTTTTTCTAATCGTGCAACCTCGAAAACGTTAACACGGGGTATTCTGAACGACAGTTACGGCCCGTATGACTGATTCCGTAAAAAATTATCATCTATCTCTCGCTTCCGTGCGATAACCATTTGAACAGAGGAGGCCCTGCACAGTACGTGGGAAGCACTGCCATACAATCGCAACCATATATTAGACGTTCTGGAATGTTCGTTTGTTCAGTTTTCAAAATTTTAATCGAGAACTGTATCAACATATTTTTCAAGCGTAGTCTGAAATGGAAGTCGCCAGGTTGAAAGGAGCTGTAAAGCTGGAGAAAGCTGCTTTCTAATTGGCTGATGTCGACTTCTTGGTAGTTGTTTCAGTGGTCGATCAAAGTTTACGAAAGGTCGTTCTGACGTGACCCGTATTGGGATGTCCTCAGATCTTTGTTTAGTGGCAGCGAGAATTTAGATATGATTTTAATAAGATTGGGATCCCTTATAAGGGTTTTTTGACTGAATGTCATTGTTGCTTCTTCCTTTTTCAGTCTCCATTCTACCTGAGAAGAGCGCCTTTAATGTTGATAATGTTCGAGTTAGCAAAATTGTGGTAAGTCATGCTGTAAAATAATCACATCATATTTTAGAAGATCTTGAAGAGCCTATGCCAGTTGTCCCATTAAGATTTCTCACATTTTGACAGGAACAGTCCTCATACTTGCCATAAAAGACTGACTTGGTTGATACATGTCATCGATCCCAATTGCTTGGATCAATGCTCATGCTGTCAATCACTGGATTGTCTGGTCCAGACTCGATTATTTACAGACCATCGTCATATAGCTGGAACATTGCTGAGTGCGGCGTTAAACAACAAACCAACCAACCAAATCATATGGGGATTTCCTCCTTCTTTTAGGTGTCACACAGTGATGTAACTCACTCTAATGTGTCATCATTTTAATATGCAGTATTTGTTTCAAATGGCAGGGTTGTGGCGTGACACAGAGCTCGATAGTTCAAGGTATGGTGTTCAAGCGCTTGGTCGAGGGAGATGTCAACAAGATGACGAAGGCCAAAATAGCAGTGTACTCCTGTCCCTTGGATGTCATGCAGACTGAAACCAAGGTAAGCAACTGTTCCTTACCTCCCCCACTGTTCAGATAGTCAAGATACCCTCAACAGATAGAGACTTGGGTGGACATCTAAGATGCGGCAATTCATGGGCAGGGTTGCTTTCCTTAGCGTACCAGAATCCTGTAATCGTGGGTTCAAATCCATGATTTGCTCTGTTAACGTTGCTTTATGTTATAACTTCAGGTTGTTATCCCGCCTCTTAGGTCTAGTGGTAGAGAGTCTACCCAGAGAGGCCAGATGTTTGATCACCGGCTGTGTCATACCAAAAGACATTAAAAGATGGTACTTGTTGTTACCCTGTCTGACACTCGGTATTTAGGGGCTAAAACAAGAACTGGTCGGCTCAGTCAGTATACTGTGTCTGAGTGGTGATTCATGTTAAACTGCGGCATGTTATCTCACCGGTCTAGCACTGTAAGATTGGCATTAGTCCGGACTAGTACAAGTAGCCACACACACACACGTGCGTGCTCATTGCTTTATAAGTGCTTTAATCTTGAATGCAACTTTAAACCCCATTTCACCTCACCTTCCATTATCAAGCTTACTCACTGTGGCATAAATGGTTGGTTCATCAAGTTTGGACCTTTATTTTCATAAGAAATTTATGGCGAGACCCAATTACTTTTGATGGACTTTTTTGTCAGTTTCCTTACTGTCGGAAAGCAGGAACTGAAAATGTTAAGGTCAATGGGTACAGAAAGACCATTCTAGTTTCCCTTACCTTGATATTGCTGGAATATTGCTAAAAGCGGCGTAAAATTGTACGGATTTTTCTTTTCAGGGAACAGTTCTCATCAAAACAGCACAAGAGCTTGTCGATCTCAGTAAGGGAGAAGAAAATATAATGGAGGCAGTAAGTAGACATTTCATAAACCATTACAATGGCATCACTCTATTGTTGTTGCAGGTGAGCCTGAGCCTGAGCAATGACTGCACTGGCAGTTCTGAACGTGCATTTTAAACAAGTAAAAATGATGCAACTATAGGTCATTATGCAAAATTATAAAGAAATTATCTGTAAACCATAAAATGATTTAAGTTAGATTCTCTTGGTTTCTGATGGGAATTACATCTGCATATTTTTTAGTAAGGAAAAACAAACAGTAATACACAGATTGCCTGTTTCCTCTGAACAGGTGATAGCGGTTCCCCTGTTTTTGCGCTTTTGCCAAGTGATAACAGTCTATTTACCATGTTGATTACATTATTCATGGTTATTTGTCCACAGAAGGCTCCATTAATTGTTCAATCGACATGTGGAAATTATGTCCAAGACTACTTTATACAATATCAATTTATCATTGCAGTGAATAATACAAGTTAATTTCTTCTTCTTCAGCAAATCAAGTCAATAGCCGACACTGGATGCAATGTTATTGTTACGGGAGGTAAAGTGGGTGACCTTGCCCTTCACTACTGCAACAAATACAAGATCATGACTGTGAGGTTAATGTCCAAGTTCGACCTGCGTAGACTCTGCAAGACTGTCAATGCAACAGCTCTGCCCAAAATTGTGAGTGCTATGTCAGTATGTTTGAGTTTGGTAACTCTGGAATTTTGGGAACAGTTGTCATCATCATCATCATCATCATTCTGAATAACCAACCTCTGTGGAGCGATGCTCACACTATCAACCACTGGTCTAGATGTTATTTATAACAGATTGTTATTTTCCCCATTACTGGATTGTCTGGTCCAGACTCGATTATTTACTCGCCGTCATATAGCTAGAATATTGCTGAGTGCGGCGTTAAACAACAAACAAACAAAACAGAATTTTTCCCCATTATGTCTTTGACAGTGGAGTTCATCATTCATCCATTTGCCCACGCTTCATGCCCTTGTTAGTCAACCATGAAAAATCCTGTACTCACTTATTTGCTGGAGTCAGTGTCCTATAGCTGGAATATTGCTGAGTGCGGCGTTAAACATCAAAATAAAGAAACAAACAAATGCTGAAGCCAACGGCCCAATGATATTAAGGTGTCCAGCAGGGGAGAAGGACTTACTTGTTTCTTGATCGTTGAACTGCCTCCATGGTGAAGGGGATAGAGAGTCTGCCAGGAGAGTGGAAGGATGGTGGGTCGATCAGGGTGCCATGGTATCTCAGTGGGCTGCACTATAAAACTGGCAAAAGTCTGGATTAGTACTAACTATACAAGTGCAGTAATCATGAAAGTGACGTTAAGCCCCATTTCACCTCACCTCATCTGGATGGTTCGCCAGTCAAGGGTCTACCTTTAATGAGAATGCTGAAATGGAGCTTTGTCAGTTTATTTTGGATGAATTTGGAGTATAATCATGCTAATATACACTGAACTGCTTCAGACCCCACCAACAGCAAAGGAAACCGGCTTCTGTGACACTGTGTATGCAGATGAAATTGGCGGCACACCTGTCATAGTGTTCAAGCAAGGTCAGTGCTCCATTCATTTACTCATCTCTGTTGAGTTGTGTTGACAATGGTGCATTACAATACAATCTAAATGGCATACTGCAACTGCATTCAGAAAGGCTGAAGCAAAGACTTCCATCTTACACATATGCATTGTTTTACATTGTCAAGCTTGCAGCAATCCCTGAAAAAGGTTTCCTGAAAAACATTTATATTTTCCTTTCAGTAAAAATGTTTGATGTTACCAATCTCTTTGAGGATGCCACTTGTATGTGTCAAATGCTTTCTTGTATCAGGCTAATTATCCTGAAGGGATGCAGTATGAACTGTTTCTTGTTAATTGCAGAGAAGGAAGAGAGCTCCATTTGCACCATTGTGATCAGGGGTTCCACGGAGAACATCATGGATGACATCGAGAGAGCTGTCGATGATGGAGTCAACACCTTCAAGGCTCTGACAAAGGTAGTGCCTTGAACATGTTGACCTCAGATGATAGTATTTGATAGTAAAGTCCTGCAAAAAACGATTTGTTCCCAGTATAACAAGTACTCTACATATGACGCTTTGACTCAAAAGTAAATTGATTTTGCATGTCTATAGTAACTATGGAAATATGAAGAATTGGGTGTTCTTTTACATCTTTTGAGTTGTATATAAGCAGTGTTTCAGGTTGGTTTTGTGTCTAGAACATTGACTTACTATACTGTCGTCATCCAAAAACCCTTGTTCCTGGTTTTCACCCCATGTTCATATTGTGCAGGACCTGTGAAGATCCGGGTCAGAATAGGTCTTCAGCAACCCATGCTTGCCTTAAAAAGCGACTATGCTTGTTGTAAGAGGCAACTGACAGGATCGGGTGGTCAGGCTCGCTGACTTGCTTGATACATGTCATCGTATCTCAATTGCCTGGAGCGATGCTCATGATGTCAATCACTGGATTGTCTGGTCCAGACTCGATTATTTACAGACCTCTGTCATATATAGCTGGACAATTTCTAAGTGTGGCGTTAAACAACAAACAAACAAATCATATTGTGCAGTCATAATGTGATGTGACTGATACCCATCTTGCTCATTCATCAGTAGGAATTAGTCTGAATCTATGTATGTTCCAGATTTCAGAAAAGAGTTGACATAATGATGATGCAGTGTTGAGTATTGCCTGATGTATGCTATGTGTTCCAGGAGGCCAAGTTGGTGCCAGGGGCAGGAGCTACCGAGATTGAACTGGCCAAGCAGATCACTACATATGGAGAGGTAGGCAGGCAGGGTTTCATGCATTGGACAGTGTCTTTCTATGACCAGCATAGGTTAGAGTTGCTCCCTGCTCCTTAATGGATCGGGTGGTCAGGTTCAGGGACTTTGTTGAAAGTCACTGTACCCCGATGGCGTGGATTGTTGCTCACAATTTGGATCACTGGATTGTTATTTACAGCTGGAATATTGGTTAAGTGGTATTAAACAAACTGAAGCATAAAGATGTTGGTTCGATTCCCCACAGGGGTATGATTTGTGAAGCTGTTGTTGTGTTCCTGTGGTCTGGCACATCTTTTGGTATTTATTGCCAGCAGTGATGGTGCTGAAATACTGCTAAGGGTGGTATAAAACAATATTCACTCTCTATATAACTTGTTGATAATCTGACACGTTACCCAGTGAGTAATGTTTGACTTCAGAGTTTACCTGGCTTGGAGCAGTACGCAGTGAAGAAGTTTGCCGAGTCCCTGGAGGCTCTACCAAGAGCCCTAGCAGAAAACACTGGAGTTAAGGTGAATAGTACCTCATTTTGTGTTATGTCAGGTACCCATGAAGCTTTAAAGCAATATGGTTGGCTGCTTCATATGATAATTATTTTGATATCATAATGTATCCATCTTGAGCTATATTTGTTAATGTCAATGAGCATCCTCACAAACAGATTTGATAACTTTATTGACACTCATATTTCAGAGTGTATCATGTTCACCTGTGATCTAGAGGCTGTAGCTAATTTGTTTATTCTAGGCAACAGAAGTGCTGTCGAAACTGTACGCCGCTCACCAAAAAGGCAGCAAAACCACTGGTGTGGATATAGAAGTAAGTGTGATAGACAAAGCACAGGGTGGACTACTAAACTGTATGAGGGTGATGGGTTTGTACACTTGTCACCCGTTCATTGCGTATGATCCCTGACTTGTGTGGTGTGTGAAGGCAAATCATGTTGTTCTGTGTGATGTTGCTGGAATACAGCTAAAAGCAATGCCAGGCTCTGAAATGTATGCAGAAAACAATCAAACCTGTGCAAGAATGGCTTTGAAATGCCACAATATGTTCCGTTTCTTCAGAAGCATTGACAGGAAGTGGGCCACGATTACATAAAATCACATGGTACCCATTTTAGTTGGCTCGTACAAGAAGCATTGGATTCAGTGACCAATCTGCATCTGACATTTGCAGGCTAGATCAGTCAGGTTTAGGATTTCCTGAAGAAGAAGAAGAATAAATTTCCAAATGGAGCTCTTAAAACAAACCTGTAAAGGAATTCATGTATGAAATTGTTCTGTTTTCAGAGCGGCGGCCCAGCAGTGTTTGATGCAAAGGAGGCAGGGATTATAGATCTGTACCTCACAAAATACTGGGGAATGAAGTTCGCTTCATCGGCCGCATGCACTGTCCTGAAAGTAGACCAGGTATTGTATTAAGGCTAAATCCTGTTACAGGCACTGTCCTGGCAGAAATATAAATATTTATACCCACTTACGTCTCATTGCCATAGGATATGTTTCTAACAGCAGGAATATGTGCAGATACACCTTGGCTTTTCTGAGTCTGCCAACTTGTGATACCTTACTCAGTAAGTGTTGAGTTGTGATGCTCAAACATTAAAGATCAAACTTTTCAGAATTAAAAAACAAGGTGTGGGTTAATCTAATACTTAATCAGGTAATAATAGGTCAGATCTTATTTTACTAGAACTGCATAATTTAAAGTAAGGCTGGCAAGAAATTCAAAAATAAATTGTCATTAGTGAAGTATTTCATCCAACTGGTGATAGAAGATTGGTATTTTAGACTTCAGTTTTTGTAGAACTTAAAATTATGCTTTTAATCGGTGTCAGAATTCATACAGTGCAGTCATGTCAGTCAAGCATCTAAGTGTATATATTAGATGAGGCCTCTGTGCATGAAATTTGTGAGAACCTGATGGTTAGAGCAGTGTGGGGAGTAAATGACCACAAGGTTGTCGCACTGTTGCACAAGAAACATTGCTGTTAGTGTGATTTAATCTAAACACTGACTGGTCTGAGCATGCCATGGTTTCCTCTCACTGGAACCAGTCTGTCTGGATTCGGGTAAAAATGGCAAGAACATCTCAAAGTTTTCGTTCATACAGTAAGCTACGTTTATGACGAACACGCTTATAACGAACTGACCAATGCAACAACATTTGTTGTATATATGCTGTATCAATGCTTAAAATGAACTTAAGTTATTACGAACTGTAATTAGTGGTCCCATTGAGTTTGTTATAACCGTAGTATTTACAGTGATGGAGAAAGGTTGGTATCCCTGTGAAGTATTGATGATGGCTGTGACAGTATTACTGTTTATTTTCAGATTATCATGTCAAAGCCAGCTGGAGGCCCGAAGCCACCGAAACAGAACCAAGACTGGGATGAAGATTAATGACATCCTCCTTCAGCGTCATGCCATCAGTGTGCAGCATCTCCATCTTGTCCGCAGTGTCTCAGGATGTGACTGTGATAATCAATCTGTACGAGGACAGTATCCAGTGTATGGTGTGTTGGGGACCTGGATACATTCAGGCCCCTCCAGCTAATGGACTTCTTTCATCAAGAGTGCTATTTCATTGTTAAGATACCAAATTTATTTTGTGACTAATGATATTGTCATTAGACACGTCACATGAGCCGCGTTTAAGTTATGAAACATCAATGTTTTGTCTGCTTTTTATACTGTATGCTATAAACAAATACCTCTCGATCAATCAGTGTTTGTGTTGCTTCTCTTCCAGAATTAGGCCAGACCAACTTATTTTCATGTTTTGCATGCCAAAATGTCTGATAGCGGGACCGAATCAAATGAAATATAAAACTTTCTGAGGTAAACAAGTCTTCAGTTACCATATTTTCCTTTGTGAATATAACCTTATTGGCGTTAATAAAGTGATTTTTTAAAACATAATTAACTGCAGGGGGCAAGCTGATATGATTACTTCCAATTAGGTTAAAAGAAGAGTCTTGGTTCTCAAGCACTGCCTGCATCATCATTTTGTCTGCCGCATGTTTCGTTTTCATTTCCATTTAAAAAAATATATACAAAAATCCTAATATCTACTTAAAAACAATGCGATCCAATATAGCACACAGTTACTTCCCTTTACATGTGTCACTGCTTTACTGCGCATCTCGTGTTATGGAGTATATATCAGGAGTTTGTATGCTTGCTTATGTAGGGAGGCCATTTCCCAGGTTGATGCATCCTCCCAGGCAACAGCGGCCACTAGCCTTTTTGTCAGTCTTGTTTACACCCTTGCCCACTTTATGATAGTCCAATCACACATATCCATAGTCCACTCAGAAAACATTTGACAAAATCAACATCCACGACTGGTACACCTTTCTATGAAAGTGATTTAATGCTGGAATATGACTTTCATCTTTTAATAATGGATCTGTAAAACAAATAAGATTGGTTTGGCATAATTATCAGCAGCCCAGTGAAATGGCCCTGGGGAATCCTTTTAATAGTTCTAGAGATTGAATTATCTCGTTGCACAAAAGTTAGAAACATTATATTATTGAACACGTTAAAAGTAGAAAAAGATACACATATCAATTGAATGTATTGATACAACAATTATTTATTAAAGGCAACATGGACTGCTTCCTATCTGGCAGGCTTGTGGGGATTACAGATTGAAAGTCCTGAGCAACCTCTACAGGTTGTTTGTTGTTTAACGCCGCACTCAGCAATATTCCAGCTGTGTGACAGCGGTCTGTAAATAATCGAGTCTGGACCAGACGATCCAGTAATGGATATCATGAGCATCGATCCACGCGATTGGGATACGATGACATGCATCAACCATGATTTTAATGGGTCATACTGGTTGTAAGAGACACATTTATGAATCAGGTGGTCAGACTCGGTGATGTTTGATTGTATGTCATTTTACCCTGATGGCATGTTCCTCATAATATCAGTCACTGGACTGTTAACAATATACAAACAAATAACATGAAACTCTCTCACTGACACATGGACACAGTTAAAAGCAGCATTGAACCTCACTCTGCAATATTCCAGCTATATGTCGCTGTGTCAATATTCAAGTCTAGACCAAACAATCCAGTGATTGACATGAACATTGATCCACGCAACTGGGATATGATGACATACATCAACTTAGTCAGATAGCCTGACCACCCAATCCTGTTGGTCCCTCTTACGACAAGCATAGTCGCCTTTCACGGCAAGCATGGGTTGCTGAAGACCTTTTCTCCAGTAAGAATGAAATTAATCCATAGATCACTGCATTCACGTTGCCCAATTATAAATGGAGAACTAGTCTTCATCATCAAAAATAATTCCTCAAAATAACTCAAAATTTGGTTTCACCATGACAAAGAATGAATTCCTTCATCATTTCTGGTAACATAAGAAAGTCAACCTTGTTTTTAATTTGTCTCCCAATTGCTTTGCGAATTGTGCGCCTAGCAATGTTCTTCAGGGATTCTGGTATTTGAAACATTTCTGATAATAAGGACTGAATTTCAGGATGACTTTCTGAGTAGGAGATAATATTTGAATATCTCTGCTTGTCCAAACCGACAGCCAGTAAAAGTTTCACAACACGCGAGTTAAAATAATACACAGCTAAACTTAGTGGTGTCACTGGAAGAGGCAAATCCATCACTGAGGATTGTAACGTTCCCTGGTTGGCAATGCGGTCAAGGTCACAGTTTTCAGACACCAGCCATTTTACAGCGGAGAAGTTACCTCCCTTTATCGCATAATGTAACGGTGTCATCCCCTCGCGGTCAGTTGTGTTGATGTCCACCCCAGCATTGGTGAGATGTTTGAGACACTGAAAGCCATCATGATGGCCCACATGTCCTTGATAAGGCAGCTGGGTAAAATGAATGGCAGCCTTTCCTTTGCTGTTGGTTGTATCTAGTGGACAACCATATTTTATTAGAACCGCCATTTCTTGATGGCGTCCTCGATGAGCTGCCAACATGATCGGGGTCATGCCTAGATCATCGGGAACATCTTTCTCAACATTGGGGCAGGTTAGCAGGAATTCCAAACATGGTATCTTCGAGTTGATCACAGCAACGTGCAAGGCAGTGCCACCGTTTTTGGTTTGGATGTTAGCATTTGCTCCTTTGGAGACGAGAAACTTAACAATGTCTATGCAACCATAGCGACAAGCAGCAACAATGGCCGTCTCTGAGAACATCAGATCCTGAGAGTTGATGTCGATGCCCATGTCTAATATTTCATTCAGACGATTCAGATTGTCTTGCTGTGCAGCAACCAACATTTGAAGGTTGAGGTCGTCGTTGGTTTCCATGGCCTGTAGATGGAAGACAAGAGCATGAATTGCAACAGCACTGAAGCTCATCTGATTATATTTAACAGCTACACTTATATAGAAAGCAGGCACTTAAGACAGTTGCCAGCATCAATGTCAGGTTTTGACACTTCTTTTATTTGTGGCATGGTTAAAATATGTTTCCACCTGACCACCTGATCCCGTTAGTCGCTCTTACGACAAGCATAGTCGCCTTTGAAGGCAAGCATGGGTTGCTGAAGACCTATTCTACCCCGGATCTTCATGGGTCATTCATTAATGTAACAAACAAATGCAAACAATGTCGGGTGATCTGGAATAGTGTATCGGTCATATCACGGCATCCTGGTTGTGGGAGGACAGCACAAAGTGATACAGGTCTTAAACGTTTATCACCTTGGTGAACAACAAGTGACAATTTGCATTATATGAAACCAGTGATAAATGTTCTTCCGAACAAATATTTGTGACAAAAACAAGGAAAATGATGAACATATAAATATGCCTAAATGTACAGTTTGAGTAATCAAAAACACATTGGTTATTTTCAATCTCAAGAATAAGAAATGGGCAACCTTTCCAAACTATAATCTACTTATCATCTAACCTTGGTACATTCCCAGTCCATGTCAGCTTCATGTGATACAGCACAAAGTGATGCAGTTCCTAGACATTACTATTTACGTGAAAACCATGAGCCTGGGAAAACATGGTAAGGAGCTGACATAGTGAGTGAGTGAGTTGGGTTTAACGCTGCTTTTAACAGTATTACAATTATAGCGCAGTGTGTCAGGTTAATATGGGAGGAAAGCCTGAAGTGATGCAGGTCTCAGACGTTTACCACTTTGGTGAAAGCCACGAGCACGGGTATGGTGCTGACAAACCTAGAAACATAATCGGGGCGAACCAGGATTCAAACCCCACAGTCATAGGTTTCTGGCGTGCCCAAGGGAAGCAACTCTGCACAGCGAATCGCAGCGCCTTAGACGACTGGCCCACCTATGCCCCAAGGAGCTGACATATATATTCCGTATACAAAGTTGACTGTAACAATAACTTTTTTGTGAAACTATGAGCAAATACACTTATTTCTGTCTGTGGAATAAGATTCAGTTGATTTGTTATAACGCTACGATAGGGAATCAAAACAGCGGAAACAGAACTTTCCCCTCGACATACTGTACCAGTTATCCGCATCATCTTAACAGTGCATGCCACGTGATCATGTGCACCGCTTAAGTTTTACAAATTACATTTTTTAGTATCTCGGGTATTGCACTCAATTTCTTTATTTATCAAAATGAAACAAATGGTATTATCAATTTGTCGTCTGCAAACTGACAAAAACGAATATTCCCAAAAATTCGATCTACACATGTTTATCCTTAACACTATGTACTTTGGATTTTGTGATATATACAGGCTATGCATTTATGGAAATATAGCTCAAAGTTGAAATTTTTACAACGTAGCCATATGGCTACAAGTATTTTTTGCCTGGTAGCCAGTGGTAAAATCAAGAAGTCAAGGAAATATTGTAGGTTGCCAAAACCATTTAAAATTATCTTTTATCAAATAACTATTATAATATGTACAAGTTGTAGCATTAGTCTTGGAATTGTATATTAGTGGAAACTGTACTTGATATTGTGACTCGAACAATGATGCAATTTATATTACTAGATTATATAGGTATATCGTTCAGGTTTGCTTATCCAGTGAGTATTGTCAACTAAAATAAAGTACTAATTACATTAATATATATGTATTGCGGTTCGTCGTCGACTTTAGGAGGAATTATCAGCACACATGTTTTACAAGATCAGCTGTTATTTATTTTTGTGTCACCAGATGTGTAACAATAGAATTTAGTCGCCACAATATATTTTTTAAGGTACCGGTAGTCATTTGGCTACCTCTGAATTTTAAACGGGGGCCAAACTGAAATTTAAGTCGCATTGGCGACTGTTTTAGTCTCAACTTTTAGGCCTGAATAGGTTTCAGAATTGGTCTTTGGTAAAGAAATGACAGACAGATAGAAAGCAATGACAGAACTGAAAGTGCATCATTGTGTTGTTTGATTTATATTTTCTCGTGAATTAGTCACGTGACACCACCTGCGTGTCTTTTCTAAAGTTGTATTTGAGCATGATGATTATGGTGTTTTTTTAAAAAATATTTCCTCACAAGAGTCAGTTTTGTTCATTTTCGGATAAATATTTCTCTATCCTAATGAAAACAAGCAAAGTAAAATGAATTGACGATAATTGGTCCTTGGCCAGTAACTATGGTCAAGCAAAATCAAACAAATGTTGGGCTCCGTAACATATTCTAAGTACAAATAGATACATATTCACCACTAAATCGGTAAACTGCTAAATTGCAACACATTGAAGGTGTAACATTGATTCATACTATGTATTATTCAAACTGCAATTGATATCGTAACATTGTGGCACCAATCGCCAGCACACAAAGTCAGCGATCTAACCCACTCAGCCACCGAGGCTTCCACAAAAATGAAAGTCCGACAACTGGTAGTCTAAATCACGTACTTTGTGTACCCCCCGACAAGTGTAAATTGGCACTGCTCCCATGTGCCATTTAGAAAGTGGTCAAATGTAACAAATGTTATATTTGGGATAACACTTTCTTTTCAAAGTATAGATTCTCGTACTTTTTCGGGTTGAGTCCCGTCCAGGATTCGAACCCACACTGCCAGAGTGAGGCACCTAATCGCCAGCACACAAAGTCAGCGATCTAACCCATTCAGCCACCGAGACTTAAACAAAAATGAAAGTCCAGCAACTGGCCATGGGAGCCCTGCCAATTTACACTTGTCAGAGGGGTACACAAAGTATGTGATCTAGACTACCAGTTGACTACCAGTGTTATCCCAAATATAATATTTGTTACATTGACCACTTTCTAAATGGCATTGTGTGTTCATGGCAGTCAAACAGTTTTGAACATTATTTGTAGTGGCGAACATATTGTAAATTTGCTCCAGTATAAATCCATTTTTCAATTTTTCACTGAAAGAGCAAGTTGAACAGAATACTATTAAAACACTAGTCTGCCTCACAGAATCTCAAGCTTTTTAGTTTCCTTTCTGCCTTCCCCTTACTGAAATGGTATAGCCCTAAAACATGAAGCAAGTGTAAAATTTTCTAAAAACCGAAATCTCTCACCTCAGTGTGGCTCTTTTTCAATTTATTGGCGTTATTGGTTTTTATCAAAATTATATAGACAAAGGGTTAGTCTACTAAAATACCTATGAGTATGAGCCTAACCCAAAACTACCATAATTAGTAATGGCTAATGAATTGCCTAATTGGGTTTAAACCCGATATATATAAATGCTTACCACATTGAACATGATTTAAATATTGGTCAAGGGATGTCAGTTTCCAGTGAATAGACACTTAATTATAATTATTACCTCCAAAACGTTTTTCAAAGAGTTGATTTGGTCACTGTAGTTTCACTGTTTTGTCTTGGAGTGTTATGTTTCAATCCTTGAGTGTCAAGCTGGCCCATGCCATCAGTGCCCTAAAGTAAACAAACTTGGACCAGCTTGACTGTGCCTGCTTCACTGGAGCAGGGGAACAACTGATAAGATCATGGCTAAAGAGTATCAGATTCAGTGAGAGGGGGGATGCTGACAGGGAGAGTTTGGGCTTATGCCACTAAGTGGATATACTGTTCACAATCCAACCTGCAACACCTGAAGGTGTAACATTGTAATATAATGTGTATTAGCCAACCTGCAACACCTGAAGGTGTAACATTGTGATATACTGTGTATTAGCCAACCTGTAACACCTGAAGTTGTAACATTGTGATATAATGTGTATTAGCCAACCTGCAACACCTGAAGATGTAACATTGTGATATAATGTGTATTAGCCAACCTGCAACTCCTGAAGGTGTAATATAATATGTATTAGCCAACCTGCAACTTCTGAAGGTGTAACATTGAGATAATATACTGTGTATTAGCCAACTTGCGACTCCTGAAGGTGTAACATTGTAATATAATGTGTATTAGCCAACCTGCAACTCCTGAAGGTGTAACATTGAGATATAATGTGTATTAGCCAACCTGCAACTCCTGAAGGTGTAACATTGTGATATAATGTGTATTAGCCAACCTGCAACTCCTGAAGGTGTAACATTGAGATAATATACTGTGTATTAGCCAACCTGCGACTCCTGAAGGTGTAACATTGAGATATACTGTGTATTAGCCAACCTGCAACTCCTGAAGGTGTAACATTGTGATATAATGTGTATTAGCCAACCTGCAACTCCTGAAGGTGTAACATTGTAATATAATGTGTATTAGCCAACCTGCAACTCCTGAAGGTGTAACATTGAGATAATATACTGTGTATTAGCCAACCTGCGACTCCTGAAGGTGTAACATTGAGATAATATACTGTGTATTAGCCAACCTGCAACTCCTGAAGGTGTAACATTGAGATAATATACTGTGTATTAGCCAACCTGCAACTCCTGAAGGTGTAACATTGAGATAATATACTGTGTATTAGCCAACCTGCAACTCCTGAAGGTGTAACATTGAGATAATATACTGTGTATTAGCCAACCTGCGACTCCTGAAGGTGTAACATTGTAATATAATGTGTATTAGCCAACCTGCAACTCCTGAAGGTGTAACATTGAGATAATATACTGTGTATTAGCCAACCTGCAACTCCTGAAGGTGTAACATTGTAATATAATGTGTATTAGCCAACCTGCAACTCCTGAAGGTGTAACATTGAGATAATATACTGTGTATTAGCCAACCTGCAACTCCTGAAGGTGTAACATTGTAATATAATGTGTATTAGCCAACCTGCAACTCCTGAAGGTGTAACATTGAGATAATATAATGTGTATTAGCCAACCTGCAACTCCTGAAGGTGTAACATTGAGATAATATACTGTGTATTAGCCAAACTGCAACTCCTGAAGGTGTAACATTGTAATATAATGTGTATTAGCCAACCTGCGACTCCTGAAGGTGTAACATTGTAATATAATGTGTATTAGCCAACCTGCAACTCCTGAAGGTGTAACATTGAGATAATATACTGTGTATTAGCCAACCTGCGACTCCTGAAGGTGTAACATTGTAATATAATGTGTATTAGCCAACCTGCAACTCCTGAAGGTGTAACATTGTGATATAATGTGTATTAGCCAACCTGCGACTCCTGAAGGTGTAACATTGTAATATAATGTGTATTAGCCAACCTGCAACTCCTGAAGGTGTAACATTGAGATAATATACTGTGTATTAGCCAACCTGCAACTCCTGAAGGTGTAACATTGTAATATACTGTGTATTAGCCAACCTGCAACTCCTGAAGGTGTAACATTGTAATATAATGTGTATTAGCCAACCTGCAACTCCTGAAGGTGTAACATTGTGATATAATGTGTATTAGCCAACCTGCGACTCCTGAAGGTGTAACATTGTAATATAATGTGTATTAGCCAACCTGCAACTCCTGAAGGTGTAACATTGAGATAATATACTGTGTATTAGCCAACCTGCAACTCCTGAAGGTGTAACATTGTGATATAATGTGTATTAGCCAACCTGCAACACCTGAAGGTGTAACATTGTGATATAATGTGTATTAGCCAACCTGCAACTCCTGAAGGTGTAACACTGTGATATAATGTGTATTAGCCAACCTGCAACTCCTGAAGGTGTAACATTGTGATATAATGTGTATTAGCCAACCTGCAACTCCTGAAGGTGTAACATTGTGATATAATGTGTATTAGCCAACCTGCAACTCCTGAAGGTGTAACATTGTGATATACTGTGTATTAGCCAACCTGCAACTCCTGAAGGTGTAACATTGTAATATACTGTGTATTAGCCAACCTGCAACTCCTGAAGGTGTAACATTGTGATATACTGTGTATTAGCCAATCTGCAACAACTGGAGGTGTAACATTGTGATATACTGTGTATTAGCCAACCTGCAACTCCTGAAGGTGTAACATTGTGATATAATGTGTATTAGCCAACCTGCAACAACTGGAGGTGTAACATTGTGATATACTGTGTATTAGCCAATCTGCAACTCCTGAAGGTGTAACATTGTGATATACTGTGTATTAGCCAACCTGCAACTCCTGAAGGTGTAACATTGTAATATACTGTGTATTAGCCAACCTGCAACTCCTGAAGGTGTAACATTGTGATATACTGTGTATTAGCCAATCTGCAACAACTGGAGGTGTAACATTGTGATATACTGTGTATTAGCCAACCTGCAACTCCTGAAGGTGTAACATTGTGATATAATGTGTATTAGCCAACCTGCAACAACTGGAGGTGTAACATTGTGATATACTGTGTATTAGCCAACCTGCAACTCCTGAAGGTGTAACATTGTGATATAATGTGTATTAGCCAACCTGCAACTCCTGAAGGTGTAACATTGTGATATACTGTGTATTAGCCAATCTGCAACTCCTGAAGGTGTAACATTGAGATAATATACTGTTCACTTTCCAACTTGCAACAACTGTAGTTGGAACATCGTATAACAGTACTGCAACATAAATTAGATTTTGTTAACCCAGGTGAACACGGTGAAGCCAGCCAAGATTTGAAAGATACATGATAAACAATAAAATATACACGTAACAAAACCCATCCTTCTAAATTTATCGCTTATTTGTATAACATATGATTGGGATACAGACTTGTTTCAAATATATGTTTGATACGACGTGCAGTTATCGAGTGCAAGGACCAGCAAACTATATACATGTATGTCTTTCCGTTCAAAATCTTGTTCTGTGTAGTTTTAGGGAGCAATGCATTGTTTATATTGACAACCACATTATGAGGTCTGGTTTTACTGTCTTGGTCTACCTCTATCATACCTCGAAGACTTCCTCACGTAGCTGTATGTGGACCGAACACCGTGGTTTGTTAAACAGTAGGGGGTTCAATCTTCAACATCTCAAAGCCGAACTTCTAACAATACTGTCGCGATTCCCGGAGACAAAGGAGGGGAGGTAACTCTTGCATTCATGACGTCTCGAGTTACAGTGCGTCCAGTGGCGCTTTGCATTGGCTTGCATTGTTGGTGGTCGTTGCTGGATTCCATTTGACTTTTTGTTATATAATAACGCGTTTTCAAAACCAAATGTATATGTTGTAGGCAGTAAAATTATCTGAGAGAGTATTTTGATATTTTGGACGCCTCCCTTTTTACCCGCCCTTGATGGGTGCAGGAGAAAATGGCCCCAAATTTTAGTGAAAATGGCCACAATGACAACTAAAATGAAATCTATAACAGAATCCTGTTAGTACACAGGGATACGTAGCCTTTGAGCAGCAGCGACCACAGGAATACGGAATAAAGCTATAACATACAAATGTTTTACTTTTACATTTAGAATGTCGCCACTTTGGAAGAAGAAAAAGAAGAACAATTGTTTATTTTTGTCTCACCCATGGTCACAAAATACATAACACCACAAGATACACATGGCCACCCATTCAGGGTTATGAGAGACATTTAACATATAAACAAATTATAAATTAAATCACATATTTAAAACATATTAGTATTGGGTCACACGAGCAACCTGCACTTACAATATCAAATATTACCCACTGGAATTGTGTCCCGTTTGACGATTTGGTGTGGCCATTTTAACTTCTTTGGTGGCCGTTTTGACTGTAACCCATCAATACCAACCCTCAACAAGTTAACAGTGTGACTGATGATACTTCTATGGTATTCCGCGGGGGAGGGAGAAGGGAGAAGGGTGTTCAGGCCCCGATTTCTCGAAACAAACTTAAGTTCAAAAACTGAGTTTGATTCGAGAAATGCAGTTGAGTTAAAAACCCAGCTGAGTTTTTTTTTCAAACTCAGTTTGAGATTTGAGTAAAAACTAAAGTTTGTTTCGAGAAATCGGGGCCAGGTCTGAGGGACATGTGCTGCCAGCTCATAGCCTAACCTAGAAGCATTGCAGAAGACTCATTCATGAGGATGGTCAGGGAGAATTGGGATCGACACAACAATATCCCAACATATGTATTAGTCACGTGAAATACAGTATCAAACAGTAACATATGACATACAGTGGCTTAACCTATCCATTATATGAGCGAACCCGGCCCAGCTTAGATTTAAGCTGTGTCTTTCATACCCCCAAAAGAAAGGAGACTTTACCTTAAATAAGTTCATGCACACGGACCTAAATACTGAGGTCCATGGTTTAGCGGCGTGGGATATCTGATAGCTGGTAGTAGTAGCGTCCTAAATGATCACAAACAACTGAGGGGTGTGAGGTCGATATAGTTACTTCTGCAGAGCATATAAATACATATGTGCGTACGTCAGCCTGAAATAATGATATATCAAGATACGCAAATGTAAAATAGTATATAATAAATATATACAAACTGTTACAATAAAATAAAACATACCACTTTCATTAATACATAACACTTACATTAGCTCCATCCAGTACTTCGTACGTATCAGGGCCCCGTTCCACAAAGCTATCTTAGCGCTAAGTCGGTCATAACTCCCATTCTTTAACACTGACTTACGACAGTCGTAGCACTAAGACCACTTTGTGGAACGAGTCCCTGGACAACACGTCAAGATACACGGATACCAAACATTTTAATACAATTATATTGTTATAAAGGTGAGGTGAAATGGGGTTTAACGTCGCGTCCAAGATTATTGCACTTATATAGCGACGTGCATGCACGTGTATGTATGTGTGTGGCTGCTTGTACTAGTCCGGACTGATGCCGATTTATAGTGCTAGCCCACTGAGATACCATGCCGCAGTTTAAAATGAATATCCCACTCAGACACTGTATACTGACTCTGAGCCGACCAGTCCTTGTTTTAGCCGAGCTGTATGTATGTAGCGTCGCCAGTGACACATTGACATAAGGAATGAATATATATGCGGAAAACTATAAATAAATATACAAGTGATACAATATAACAATAGCCACTCATATCAAGTATACAACGCTCATACACTGCATTGACCCAGATACATCAATCACTCATGTCAAACATACAGACATACATTCATATTTACTAGCTACTAGAAACAATATTTATGGGTAATACATTTAGAATAGAGTTTAATACTCAAGTTATTCAAAATTGTGGAGATAATCAATAACAACTCGTGAGTTCATCTACATCTATAAATATATACATGGCACATTTTTAATCAACCAAAGCAATCAGATTGCACAGCACAATTCACCCTAGATCTAATCACAATAACATGAAATCATCCATATATACAACATGCAATACATTATCAACTAACTTGAGTGAGTGAGTGAGTTGGGTTTAACGACGCTTTTAACAGTATTCCAGTTATATCACGGCGTGCCAGCTTAACGTGGGAGGAAAGCCCGAAGTGATGCAGGTCACAGACGTTTACCACTTCGGTGAAACCCACGAGCACGGGTATGGTGCTGACAAACCTAGAAACATAATCGGGGCCAACCGGGATTCGAACCCACAATCATAGGTTTCTGGCGTGCCCAAGGGACGCAACTCTGCACAGCGAATCGCAGCGCCGTAGACGACTGGGCCACCCGTGCCCTCACAACTAACTTGAAGTATGAAAAGGGACCATGACGGTATGTGGTCTCTGGTATGAATAACCTCCCTATCAGGTCCCTCTATATCCTGGCATGATGAGAAACGGTGCCCAGGAACTCGTCAATAAACATACAGAATCGGTACTAGAGAAGTGTTCTCCCTTTAGAACATAAACTGGCAACTGGTATAAATTCTCACCATTGAAGTGGACATGGGGCCAGCTTGGCCTAACAACGAGACAACAGAATGGGTCGGGGGTGGGGTGGGGTGGGGTGGGGTGGGGTGGTGGGTGGTGGGTGGGGGGTGGGGGTGGGGTGGTGGTGGTGGTGTTAGCTGTGAGTAATAAACATACAGGTGCCAATTAGTGGAGGTTAAACTGAGAGAGTTCACTTAATGTACAGAGCTATGGAATGAATGTTTTATAGTATAAAATGCTAAAGTTTAAAATATAACTAATAGTCTAACTATAACAGTCTAACTAATAATATATTCGTATTGTAACTAACTAACTAACTAACTAACCAACCAACCAACCAACCAACCAACCAACCAACTAACTAACTAACTAACTAACTAACTACAAGGCCAGCCAGCTTTACTAACTAACAACTAACTTAGGAACCAACCTTAATTAAATGTCATATACACATTCATAAATACTTCAGCCTGTTACACAGTAGCAATATTAAGTTATACGTGAGAAGAAGCCAATTTGGATTAAACAGACTACAAAGTATCACAACTCGCTGACTTGGCTGATGCATATCATTGTATCCCAATTGCGTAGATCCATGCTCATGACGTCAATCACTGGATTTTATGGTCGAGAATCCACATTATTTACAGACCGCCGTCATGCGTGGTGGTGGTGGTGTGTGTGTGTGTGTGTGTGTGTGTGTGTGTGTGTGTGTGTGTGTGTGTGTTCTTTTGGGCAATGTAGAAGAAATTTACCCTTTCCAAAACCAAATCTGTATACAAACAGTAAAGAGAAAATGTCCTCACTTTGTCCAGTATATATATGCACAATGTTTATAATAATGTTTAAGAACCGTCATTGCAGTTCTACATGCAGCATAATATACTGGCTCACAAAGATCTGTCTAAATACAACTACACTTACTAACTGTTAACTGTTTTAGTGACAATTGATATTGGTACTATGTGTTTTCATCATAAGAAAACATCAAACTTAGCTCACAATACTGTTATCAATGTAAACGGAGACGGGATAGTTTGAAATTTATCGGCGATAGGAGACTGACAAAGTCTAGCGACGTCAATAAAATCAAGGGCAAGTAACTCTAATGTACACAAATTGTTTACAGCTACCACAAATAGGTATACGACACTACATGTCAGCAAACGCAACGTCGACAAGCAACACACCTCTAGGGACAGCTCAGCAAGAGTCCAGTAAGTTATCTAGGATTAACAAATCCAACAGATCGGAGCGTCAATGATTTAGCCTAGTCAGAACTTTAGTAATACGCTGTCTCGGACGAGGTGCTCGACTCAGACAACTGCAAGGGGTGAATCATAGAACGAATTGGATCTTGACGTCATTGTGTTTGGATCAACTGGCTGCGCAGCATTTTGTATAGAATTTGTAATCTGTTAACTGTTTACGGAAAAGTTACTTGCCATAAATTCTGCTTTTGTTGTACGTTTAAATATGTAAAAGATATTCTCGAGGGTGCGAGGGCCTCTCTTAAAGTACAATAGAGCCTGTGCTTTCATTTTGCAGAGTACGTTTCAACTCGTTTGTTTAATATATTGATCGTTGCTGTATTTGTATTAGTACTTTTAGGGCTGGGACGAGTCCAGATTTACTACCCGGGTACCCACCCCCCTATTACCCGACCCTACCCGGGTACCCGCTGTAGGTTTCCGATTGGGAAAAGTTTGACCGCAGCGCTGGTAAAATGTGTCTAGATACATGTATGAAATGATCTGGTGTGTACACTGAAGTTGACTGAAGTTTTATATTTATTAAAACATATAAAAGTCAGAAGGAATGGGCGTAGTAGTTAGGAAGAACTGCCAACATGAGTGACTTGTAGTTTAAACATAGAGTTTTAGATACTTTTTGTCATTAAACAATATATCACGTGACCACAGGTCTTGGTAGTCCTGTGGGTACCCGGGTCCTCCTCAGTACCCACCCGACCCGAGTACCCGAGTTAGCCCTAATTTGTATCTTTGTTCTCCCCCTTTATTGAATTTTTGGGTACAGGCACAATCTTTATTTCGGTATTGACACATTCGAAAAGAGAAGTTGATGGACAGTTAAGTTAAACATAGACCATATATACCGATATACTGGTGACATGTTCATCATGTTAATATTGCAGTGTGAACATTTGTCACTGGATAGGCTAGTTGTTGTATTTGTTTATATGAGTAAAATATATAAATTGAACATCAGTCTGAAAGTAATAGATGTATAGTTATACATTTTGAGTTTGAAAGAAATAGTTTGTCTCTCTGTTCTTGCACATTTACACAGTCACCAACCACTGAACCACACCCATTGTTGGTATTTCAAGGACAAGAAAAGTGAACAAAATGAGTGTGATTTTGTTGCGAATATCAATTTTCCGAGATACATTGAGTATATTTCCGAGAGAGAAAAAATCATAATACTCGCAGAAAGTATTTAAATGCCCTAGTGAAAGTGGTGAAATCTCATGTTCCATATTTGGCTTCCAAAACAAACCAAGCTATTATATGGCCTAAAGTTAACGGCGTGGTGGTGACAACTGTCTTCATTGACTTGTATGTTTGCCACGTTTATCTGTCTTGTGATTCTTAGGGGCGTAGGGGTAGCCTAGTAGTTAAAGCATTTGCTTGTCACACTGAAGACCCAGGTTTGATTACCCATAAGGGTACAACTTGTGAAGCCCATTTTCCGGTGTCCACTGCCATGATATTGCTGGAATATTGCTAAAAGCGGCATAAAACCATACTCACTCACTTTTAATTTATTATACATGTACTGTTCCTGCTTTTTCTGTTAATCCTACAAAAAGTACAACATTGCATACATTGTTGAATGTTAGAAATGACCTTTGATCATGACATTGTGAATAATTAAAGTAACAATTAACAATCAGTAACAAGCGTTTTATTACTGAAATCCTGTTTGGGTAATAAAGACCAGGGCCCCGTTCCACAAAGCAATCTTAATGCTAAGATGATCGTAACTCCCATACTTTAACATAGACTTACGACAGCTGCCCTAGGTCCTATATTTCTATATTCGTATATTGATATAATGTCTGCTCTGTTTATATACGTTCGAGTAGCTGTCCATCTCTCAGAAATAGAGTTAGTTTGGCCTTTGCTATTGCATCTCTTGGCTTTAGGAGATCTACGACAGATAGCAGATTCTTGTTTTAACTGAGCCCGGGCTGGGGTGTGGTCTTGACATTCTAGCAACCCGTTAGCAATGGATTCAGCCTGATTGCAAGATGAACAAACCTTGTCATAGTGCTTTTTGTGACAGAGTCTGAGGCGTGATGGCAATTAAAATTTTCCTTTCATTTGAGTAAGTTTGGCTTTTGTTGGATCTTGGGTTGAATTTTGTATAGCCATCTGCCGATCTTACTTGCGTCCCATTGGGCTCTTTGGGCTATGGAGGCTTTGATTTTGCTTTTTATCTCTAGTTTACTTAAGGGAATAGGCTGTATCTCTGCTTTGTCTAGAGCTAGCTTTGCCAGTGATTTTTTTTTTTCATTTCCATGAATATCTATGTGAGAGGGGATCAAACACAGCTCCACCTGTGGCCCTTGGTCTGATAGTTTTGTATATTCATATAGAATATTGTTGACTGTGTTTGGCCTGGAGTTTGAGTTTCTGCCGCTGATGGCTTGAAGTGCACTTAGCAAGTCTGATAGGACGACTGCCTTTGCTTCCGGGAGTTCCGGTATGAGTTTGAGTGCATGATGAATTGCCTCCAATTCAGCCGTGAATTCTGACTGACCATCAGGCAGGCGAACCGAATGTGCTTGGGGTTTGGAGCTGTGGATATGGATCCCGTAACCAGCACTGTTGTTGATAGGGTTCTTAGATATGAATGATATGATATATGGATATGATATGGTACTGAATATATATGGTAGGTGGAGGATTAACAATATATAGAATACTAAACTCACTCCTTTATAATACCAATTTTATGAAACTCGTGAATAGTTGTGGTATCTGACTTGCTTTTGCTCGTCAGATACCACAACTATTCACGAGTTTCATAAAATTGGTTTTACACGGGAATGAGTTTAGTATCTTATTTATTACTTGCCATTTAACAAGTCAAACAATTCAAAACTTGAAACGTATGATTTTAATACCAAACAACGGCCCACCTTTAGAATTCAGGCGTCCCTTCCACAAAATTATTGTAGCGTTAAGGTTATCGCAACTCACATACTTTAACTTAGACCAACGACTGTCGTTGCGCTACAGTATGATCGCCTTGTGGAACGGGGCCTTGCACCTCAAAGTTACCAATCTCGTCACAATACCCGATGACGTAATTTGTGGAATTTTGTTGCAAGATCCTTCGGCGAAACAATGCCATGTGATGTCAGCCTAGCAACAAGGTTGCTGGGGTCATCGAGTGTGCATAAGCTCCTCTCAGTGATCTATCATCCTCACGTGCAATGTCGTTGAATAAGCCAAGGGATGTTGAGAGCTTTCAATATTTGTTCGTGAAACGTGTTCCGAGAGTACACAAGCACGCATTTTGGTATTACACAATGTGTAATACAGCTGTATGTTAATTAAACGGGTGATCTCTTCATGGGCAAGTGATAAAACAACAATTGCATACAAGAGAGAGTTTGACATGAGTATGTTAAGTAGTGACAACAAAGGGATAATACTATAACATGATGGGCAGAGAACACATGATGAGGAAGCCAACAAGGCAGGAACAGCCCCAATCACATCAACTGGGGAATTGTCCAAATCCTCTTCAATAACCTCCATGACTTCACTAAAAGAAAACTAACAGAAGTAGTCCACATTCACTGCCACAAGCCATCAATCAACAGAGATGAAGGCTACTCATACCATCCGCCTGCTATGAACTCATTAAGCAATAATCACCCCACCTATGTATACTTATCCTGTTTAACTGGCTTCCTGTCTTATTGGCTACCCCGTCATGTGTTCTCTGTCCATCATAAATATATTCTCGGTTCTTGGTTAGCCAATCAAATGGAACAGAATCACTTGCAATCTATTTATGCAGTGATACACAATCAGCCATGTTAAACATTGCAAACAGACAATACCCATTTCTGTCAGCTCTGACAAAATAAGTAACCATGGTTACTGCTTCTGTGTAATTATACTTCCACATCTGTCATTTGTAGGTGCTGAGGCACCATTGTTTGCATTCAATTCCCCAAAATTGTGATCGATTCCTGCTAAACACTCCTGATCACTTATTTCAGTTAACTGCCATACACACTGCTACTGAGACAGAAACCCCACCCACTCACCACTGACTGACAGGAAAACAATGGATGACTTGGAGGAGAACTTGAGAAGACTTCTTCGAGGAGAGTCCATCCCGATGTCGCACGTTGATGTCAGAGTTATAGATGCAGGTGAGATGCACATGTATGCGGAAATGTGTCTTCATAAATGTTGTCATCATAATAAAGATCATTCATATCAATATCCTTGATGAAGACCAAAAATAGAACTGCAATTTGGAATACAGAACTTTCATGATGATATTTTTGTTATCAAAATCTTGTAAAGGACTAAAAGTTGTTTATGTGTTAGTTCTATTACTCTTAAACCTGCCCTCATCTATTCTCAGATGAATATGCTGTGACTCCTATTTGTCATAAGTGAGGTGAAACCTGTCATTGTGCTCTGATTGCTTTGAGATCCAGGTTAGACTGGGCGTGTCAACCCTGTATAGTGAAACTAGATACAGTGATCCCTCGCTACAACGCTACCTTCGGGGTCCAAATAATTGATGAGTGTTATAGATGATCAGCGTTTTAACGAAGGTCGAGTCGTAGGTGGTAGATGACCAACAGTATACATGCTTTGCCTACCTGTAATTAAGTTGAAGTTACCTCAAGGAAAGTCTGATGGCAGTCACAAGATAGATCAAATTGTCACACACAAATATTTCACAGTTTTATTTTTTTTGTAACTTGTGAACTCGTAAACATGTACTCTTTTTATTTGTCACTAGCAGGGTGTACTATGAGTTATGTGTGTCACTAGCAGGGTGTACTATGAGTTATGTGTGTCACTAGCAGGGTGTACTATGAGTTATGTGTGTCACTAGCAGGGTGTACTATGAGTTATGTGTCACTAGCAGGGTGTACTATGAGTTATGTGTGTCACTAGCAGAGTGTACTATGAGTTATGTGTCACTAGCAGGGTGTACTATGAGCTATGTGTGTCACTAGCAGGGTGCACTCTGAGTTATGTGTGTCACTAGCAGGGTGTACTATGAGTTATGTGTGTCACTAGCAGGGTGTACTATGAGTTATGTGTGTCACTAGCAGGGTTTACTATCAGTTACATGTCACTAGCAGGGTGCACTGTGAGTTATGTGTCACTAGCAGGTAGTACTATGAGTTACATGTCACTAGCAGGGTGTACTATGAGTTATGTGTCACTAGCAGGGTGTACTATGAGTTATGTGTGTCACTAGCAGGGTGTACTATGAGTTATGTGTGTCACTAGCAGGGGGCACTTTGAGTTATATGTGTCACTAGCAGGGTGTACTATGAGTTATGTCTCACTAGCAGGGTGCACTATGAGTTATGTGTGTCACTAGCAGGGTGCACTATGATTTATGTGTCACTAGCAGGGTGCACTATGAGTTATGTGTGTCACTAGCAGGGTGTACTATGAGTTATATGTCACTAGCAGGGTGTACTATGAGTCATGTGTCACTAGCAGGGTGCACTATGAGTTATGTGTCACTAGCAGGGTGTACTATGAGTTATGTGTGTCACTAGCAGGGTGTACTATGAGTTATGTGTGTCACTAGCAGGGTGCACCATGAGTTATGTGTCACTAGCAGGGTGCACTATGAGTTATGTGTGTCACTAGCAGGGTGTACTATGAGTTATGTGTGTCACTAGCAGAGTGTACTATGAGTTATATCACTAGCAGTGTGTACTGGAGTGTACAAGCTTATTTGACCTTCTGTCTCTTGTTCTACAAACCCACGGTGGTAAAATCTCATGCAGTGTACAAGTGACACCCTCAAAACACATGTTTATATTTATTGTGTTTTTCAGAATCTTTTGTCCCACTGACAAAGCTGTCGATTGGCTACATTGTGTGTGGGGTTCTCATCAATGACAAGAATGAGGTGCTGATGATGCAGGAAGCAAAGCGGTCTTGTTATGGAGACTGGTACCTGCCCGCTGGGAGACTGGAGCCAGGAGAGAACCTCGTGGTAGGACTGTTTACATCCCTCATCTAGTCCCGGTGGCAATCTGGGTTAGAATATCTCCCTAGCGTCCTATAAGGCGACCAAATCAGGGATTTACCTACCGGGTAGACTGGGCCCACTTGCACAAAGCAGCCTTAGTGCTAAGATGATCGTAACTCCCCTACTTTAACATAGGCTCACAATAGTCGTAGGGCTAAAATCGATTTGTGCCAGTGGGCCCTGCTCAGAGGATGATATATATGTTCCAAGTCTGCAGCAAATGACAGTAAAAATTCCCAATTTGAATTAAAAAATTCAAATTTTCAAAAATTAAAAAATATGAACAGTAACAAAATCCAATTTTGAACAATATCTCTCATTTTTTCCCCATTTTGCCTGCCAAGAGCACTGAGTGTGGAATCTTAGATAAATCCCTGAAAATGGGTCGGGTGCTCAGACTCAGTAACTTGGTTGATGACGTGTCATCTGACTCATCTTACCCCAATTCTGTGGATCGTTCACAATATCAATCAATGGATTATCTGATCCAGACTCGTTTATATATAAACGCCATCATATAGCTGGAATATTGCTGAGTGTGATGTAAAACAACAAACAAATAACATTTCTTTTTACCTGAAAATGTCGATGTTTAAGTGTAAGGTCATTTTAAGAAATTCTTGTAACTCATGTTTTGTTTTTTTCAAATATGAATGTGTGAATTTTTTGTGGTTGTTTGCAAATCTATAAAAGTAAACTTGATCTTAATGAGCCACATGACCTCTTTAGTAATAATTCTATGACTTGAACTTTGACGAGATGGGTCTAAAGACATGGTCTCTACATGTAGGTTCCGCCATGAATCTGACACACTATGAATGACATTGTGTAAGGAAAAGAAAAATGGAGCAAAATGGAAATTGACTTCTAATTATGTTGGAAAAGTGGTTTCCTGACAATGCTTAAAAATATAAAATATTAATAAAAAATATTAAAGCTGGATCAATTTTCGTGGGCTATAAAAAAACATGGAATATATTTAAACAGGTATGAACAGTGAACCCTTGTAGGAATACTAGACAGCATAGGTGTTGTTGGTGCTCATGATATCAATCACTGGATCATTTACAGACCGCTGTCATATAGCTGGAATATTGCTGTGTGCGGTGCTAAGAAACCAATTGAACAATTGACAGAGGTGGGTGTACATTTTACACAAGGCAATATGGCAATAGGCTCAGTGCAGTAATCATGGTAAAAAATATGGTCATTGTTTTTTTATTCACAAAAGAGTTTTTTATTTTTTATTTCCTCCAGCCATTGGATTCTTTGGAGATGAAAGTCTGTAAAACAAGTGTAAATTGGCCTGGCCTAATACTGAAAAGTTTGCTTTGTATCATATTGTAGAACATGTAGAATGCAAAGTGTATAATGCTTACACAGCAGTGTTTTGCTCGGTGCTGGGTGATGGTTTAACAAAGTAGGAAGTAGCTGGTCCCAGAACAATGCAATAACTTGACCCACATTACACATGTGGCTCTGTTTATGCTTAAGGAAGTATGTTTTGTTGTCAGGTACCTTTGTAACTAATGTTATGGCCCAGTGTGCGAAATAGCTGCCCTGCTAGCCGTGGGCTAGTAAAACTTTAGTTGGGCTGAAGACTCTGAAATGTCCCAAGCCCGACAGGCTACTGAAACTGTAACGGTGATCTTTTTATGTACACTTCTTTAATGGTTGATAAAATTGAATTATATCCTCCCATTTCTATATATATATGATCAGCGAAAAATCAAATTAATATCCATAACAAAGCGAGGTTGCAAGATCAGAGTAGTCCCCCTTCTAATATTTACTCATGATTTGCTGTTTGGGTTTACTCTATTGATACAATTGTAGAATCTAATTTCTCGAAAAATAAACTGTAGCATATGTAAGTTAGTGAAATGTTTATTCTGGCTAGTAACTTTTACGGCCAGCTAGCCCACGTGGCAAGCGATATTTTGACTATTTCCCACACTGTTGTGGTCTGCTGGTACTATGCTTCGTCTCTGTATTACACAGGATGGAGTGAAGCGTGAGGTCAAAGAGGAGACTGGCCTCGAGTGTGAGCCGACAACCCTGATCAGTGTGGAGTGTAGCTCGGGTGTCTGGCATAGGTTCACCTTCACAGGCAGAGTCACAGGTCAATACACAGTTAGCAGGGCCATGTCAGGGCAAAGCCAGGGCCCATTTTGAGCTCACTTGGTCAAAATGCCATGTGAGCTTATGTTGTAGCATGTCATCCGTCACCATTGTGTAAACATTTGACATTTAAGATGTCTTCTCCAACTACTTGAAAATTTTGTGGAGGCGATCCTGGTTACAAGGATGTTCAAGTTTCTTCCTATATGAAACTGAATCTTTATTTGCTATGAATTAAAATAGTATTTTTGTACACTGTGATATTAAAATATCTTCCACAATGCCCAAAAATCTGTAACTTGGTGTGAGTAACACTATAATGCAGAAATTGGAAGTAATTTTTGGTAGCTATTGTTGCAAAAAACAACATACTTAGCTTCTTCTGTAGAACCAGAATGAAAAGAAAACACTTACATACTTTTGTTTAAAATTGAAAAGATGACTAATGAAAATGTTAAATGAAAGATATCACTGAAAAGAAAGGGCCATTAACATGAAAAACCTCTTAATGATCAGATGATAATGTCATGGATATTGTCTTGGTACCACAATTGTATGTTGACTGACATGGCTGCCAGCATGGTCAAATGGTCATCTTTTACTTTATATCATGTTATATACTGCTCAAAAGAAGTGAAAGAACACCTGGTTCTTTCATGTTACTATACTTATTCTGTTATGGCATGACACATTATCTAAAGTAATTTGAAAGAATCAGGAGTTCTTTCACTTCTTTTGACATGTCTGTGTTTTTGTCTTTTTGTCTTTTTGTCTGTCTTTTCGTCTGTCTTTTTGTTTGTCTGTCTTTTTGTTTGTCTGTCTTTTGGTTTGTCTCTTTTAGTCTGTCTGTCTTTTAGTCTGTCTGTCTTTTTGTTTGTCTGTCTTTTTGTCTGTCTTTTTGTCTGTCTTTTTGTCTGTCTGTCTGTCTTTTTGTTTGTCTGTCTTTTTGTCTGTCTGTCTTTTTGTTTGTCTGTCTTTTTGTCTGTCTGTCTTTTTGTCTGTCTGTCTGTCTGTCTGTCTTTTTGTCTGTCTGTCTGTCTGTCTGTCTTTTTGTCTGTCTGTCTTTTTGTCTGTCTGTCTGCTCACCTTAAGGATGTGGTGAGTGACAATTATACAGGTTTCATCTTCATCATGATCTTTGGAAAGAAATTATGGCCTTCTATGACCCATGAATAACAATTCAAACCAGCTCAAGAATTGGAAAAGGCATGCTTTCCATCAAACAGGTTATTTATCTTTCAAATATGTAACTATCAGGATCGGGAAATCATGGGTTCAAATCCCGACTTGCCCACTGCGATCCTGGACCAGTCCTTGTGGGTTGCCGCTGTGCAGAGTTGCACCCCTTTGACATGCCAGAAACCTATGATCATTGGTTCGAATCCCGGTCATCCAGATTATCATTCTTGGTTTGTCAGCATGATCCCCATGCTCATGAAAGTGGTAAACATCTGACACCAGTATTACTTCAGGTTTCCTCCCAAAGTAAGCTAACTAGAATACTGTTCAAAGTAGTGTTAAACCCTACTCACTGACTTGTTTGTAGGATGAATCTACTACAGGAAACAAATGGCTACATCCCATTTTGGCAGTGATGAAACTCAGTATGGAGGAAAACTGTGGAGAAAGACCCCAAAATGTCCCTCCTCTTCAACCCTCACTTTCAAGTCGAATAAAACTCAAAGTACACACATACACTTCATAGTTTTGAATTCTGCGGGACATTCTCTGTTCTGAACATCATCTGCTGTCATATTACTGAACATGACCTCTGAAAATTAGGTACCATATTGTGATGTGGAGAACTGGTTTCTCATTACTTTCAGCTGTACTGTTGTAAATGCAGTGATTTTGTTGTCCTATTCTTGATCGGCTGCACTGCTGTGAATGAGCTGTTCTGTCCCAGAACTTCTGTTTGCTGTTGTTGACCTAGCCTGTGCTATGCTTGTCTGTTATTGAGCTGAAGATGCTGTAATGTTAATGAGCTGCTGTTCTGTTGATGAGCTGCTGTTCTGTTAATGTGCTGCCGTTCTGTTAATGAGCTGCTGTTGTATTAATCGGCTGATGAGCTGCTGTTATATTAAAGGGACAGTACGTTGACTGCTCTGAAGTATTGTTTGTAAACAATAACTGATAACCCCTGAGTTTCTGCTCGCCTTATTCAGCAAGAGAAGTTTCTGCTCCAGTGACCGCACTGCGGCTGTATGCTTTTGCGGGGACTTTTTTCTCTTGTTTGTAAATACTTATTCTTAAATAAGAACAGGCAGGATCAATGCAAGCCTTTCGGTGCCCTTTTTTAAAAATTGATTTGCATAATTGTACAGGTGTACTGCTACAACTGTGACAGTGAGGTGCATGACAATATAGCTTTACGCATCAAAGTAAGGGTATTGTCAGCTCTCCATAGGGCTTCAATGACAGCATGTGGAGGAAGAGTATGCAAATGAAAATAGTTTTTCACATTTTAGGATATTTTCACAATGAATGTTAAATCTTTCATGAAAGACACATGAATAGATTATGTAAGATGTGACATGTGACCGGTACTTGGCTGGCCGCAAGGAACTTTGGGTAGGAGAGTGATTGGCTTCATACGACCGAGGCATATTTATCTATATTTTTTAATTATTAAATGTTTGTTTATCTGCTGATCTGTTAATTGTGATGAGCTGCTGTTCTGTTAATCTGCTGATGAGCTGCTGTTCTGTTAATTGTGATGAGCTGCTGTTCTGTTAAATCTGCTGATGAGCTGCTGTTCTGTTAATCTGCTGATGAACTGCTGTTCTGTTAATCTGCTGATGAGCTGCTGTTGTGTTTATCTGCTGATGAACTGCTGTTGTGTTTATTTGCTGCTGAGCTGCTGTTGTGTTTATCTGCTGATGAGCTGTTGTTAATGTTCCGTTGTTCCGTTCAGGAGGCAATCTGAAGTCAACCAAGGAGAAGGATTCAGAATCCTTACAAGGTCGCTGGATGAGCATGGACACCATCAAGAGCTCGGAGACGCAGCTGAGGTAGGCCAAGATAGGCAGTAGAGCAAGATAGGTGGTAGGCCAAGATAGGTGGTAGGCCAATATAGGCAGTAGGCCAAGATAGGCAGTAGGCAAGGATAGGCAGTAGGCCAAGATAGGCAGTAGGCCAGGATAGGCGGTAGGCCAATATAGGCGGTAGGCCAAGATAGGTGGTAGGCCAAGATAGATGGTAGGCCAAGATAGGCGGTAGGCCAAGATAGGTGGTAGGCCAAGATAGGTGGTAGGCCAGGATAGGCGGTAAGCCGAGATAGGCGGTAGGCCGAGATACGTGGTAGGCCGAGATAGAGGATAGGCAGTAGGGCGAGATAGGCCGAAGGCCGAGATAGGCAGTAGGCCAGGATAGGCGGTAGGCCAAGATAGGCGGTAGGCCGAGATAGGCGGTAGGCCAGGATAGGCGGTAGGGTAAGATAGGTGGTAGGCCAAGATAGGTGGTAGGCCAAGATAGGTGGTAGGCCAAGATAGGTAGTAGGCCAAGATAAGCAGTAGGCCAATATAGGCAGTAGGCCAGGATTGGTGGTAGGCCAATATGGGTGGTAGGCCAGGATAGGCAGTAGGCCAAGATAGGTGGTAGGCCAAGATAGGCAATAAACCAAGATAGGTGGTAGCACCCAGATGTACTATGTGTCTCTTGTATTTAGAATGGAAGCTGATGAAACCTTGCATGAAAAGAGCTGAGTCAAGGCATCTTTGTTATTTCTTTTGTCAGGAACATGTTTAAGGAAAGATTGAACAGTTTATTTTAGCCTCTGATATCCAATAAGACAAAATGTAGTTCACGAACAGTTTACTTAGTCAGTGTTTATGCTCTTATGATAATCTCTCTCTGTTTTGATAGAGAAAGTGATTGATTGATGAAGGAATCTAATGTATATTAATGAAACTTTCAGATCTTTTGACATTCTAAAGCTGATCAAGTGTACCCAGAAGTACTATGCAGCGGTTGAAGCAGCTCGTCACCCGGCTATGCTACCTGCCCTACGTGACCACTGCATCCTGGTTCTCAGACTCGTGATTGTCTTCAAGTTGGATGACCGGTACTGTCAGCTAGCTTGCTTTCAAAAAATATTTAACCTTTACTAGGTCCCTGCCTTAGTGGTTTAAGGAACACCAGTATTGTGACCTGCACACAAGGGTGTGACCACCTGTATTAGGACCTGCACACTGGGGCGTGACCACTGTATAGGACCTGCACACTGGAGTGTGACCACTGTATAGGACTTGCACCAGAGTGTGAGCACCTGTATTAGGACCTTCACACCGGGGTGTGAGCACCTGTATTAGGACCTGCACACCAGGGTGTGAGCACCTGTATTAGGACCTGCACAATGGGGTGTGAGCACCTGTATTAGGACCTGCACATTGCAGTGTGAGCACCTGTATTAGGACCTGCACACTGGGGTGTGACCACTGTATAGGACCTGCACACCAGGGTGTGAGCACCTGTATTAGGACCTGCACACCCGGGTGTGAGCACCTGTATTAGGACCTGTACACTGGGGCGTGACCACTGTATAGGACTTGCACACAAGGGTGTGAGCACCTGTATTAGGACCTTCACACTGGGGTGTGAGCACCTGTATTAGGACCTGCACATTGCGGTGTGAGCACCTGTATTAGGATCTGCACACTGGGGTGTGACCACTGTATAGGACCTGCACACCAGGGTGTGAGCACCTGTATTAGGACCTGCACACCCGGGTGTGAGCACCTGTATTAGGACCTGCACACCGGGGTGTGACCACCTGTATTAGGACCTGCACACCGGGGTGTGACCACCTGTATTAGGACCTGCACACTGGGGCGTGACCACTGTATAGGACTTGCACACCAGGGTGTGGGCACCTGTGTTAGGACCTGCACACCGGGGTGTGACCACTGTATAGGACCTGCACACCAGGGTGTGAGCACCTGTATTAGGACCTGCACACTGGGGTGTGACCACTGTATAGGACCTGCACACCAGGGTGTGAGCACCTGTATAAGGACCTGCACACCGGGGTGTGAGCACCTGTGTTAGGACCTACACACCGGGGTGTCAGCATCTGTGTTAGGACCTGCACACCAGGGTGTGAGCATCTGTGTTAGGACCTGCACACCAGGGTGTGAGCACCTGTATTAGGACCTGCACACTGGGGTGTGATCACTATATTAGGACCTGCACACCAGGGTGTGAGCACCTGTATTAGGACCTGCACACCGGGGTGTGAGCACCTGTATTAGGACCTGCACACTTGGGTGTGAGCCCCTGTATTAGGACCTGCAGACTGGGGTGTGAACACTGTATAGGACCTGCACACTGGGGTGTGACCACTGTATAGGACCTGCACACTGGGGTGTGAACACTGTATAGGACCTGCACACTGGGGTGTGACCACTGTATAGGACCTGCACACTGGGGTGTGACCACTGTATAGGACCTGCACACTGGGGTGTGAACACTGTATAGGACCTGCACACTGGGGTGTGAACACTGTATAGGACCTGCACACTGGGGTGTGAACACTGTATAGGACCTGTACACTGGGGTGTGACCACTGTATAGGACCTGCACACTGGGGTGTGACCACTGTATAGGACCTGCACACTGGGGTGTGAACACTGTATAGGACCTGCACACTGGGGTGTGAACACTGTATAGGACCTGTACACTGGGGTGTGACCACTATATAGGACCTGTACCATGGGGTGTGACCACTATATAGGACCTGTACACTGGGGTGTGACCACTATATAGGACCTGTACCATGGGGTGTGACCACTGTATTGGACCTGCACACCTTTGTGGATACTTACATATGCATTCTAAGGGTTGTTTTTTTTTCAGAAAAGAACAACTTTTGATCAACACCAAAAATGGTGCCCACTTCCCAAGTGGGATGATTGCCCCCCGGGATCGGGCAGTATCTGCGTGTTGCAAGAGAGTTGTGAAGGTAAGCAGTCAGTTGAATGGTTTTGCATTGTCTAGCACAATGGGTATATGTGAAAACATTGCATCATCAATGTTGCCCAGTGTGTCGCTTCACTTGTACAAGAAGGACATAGGCCCTTTTACACAAAACGATGTTAGCACTTCTAAGATCATACTCCCATAAGAGCATAAGGGCAAGTAAAGTGAAATTGCTCAACGCTTCAAACACCATGAACACGTTTTTACCTCAGTAAGAGAAATTTATTTTGGAGGCCGATTTCGCTTGTGGTTAATGGTTGTCTGTTTTCCTCTATTTCCATTTTCCAAAATTCAAAACTTTTATCAGATTTGAGTTTATGTTGAAGTATCAAGTCATTCACCATCAGTTGATAAGTGTCTCCTTTTGTTTCTGACTTGCTTTCAGGGTGGGGGGGTAGTCAAGTGGTTAAAGTGTTTGTTCGTCACACCGAAATCCCGGGTTTGATTCCCCACACCAGTACAGTGTGTGAAGCCTATTTCTGGATATTAATATTTCTGGAATATTGCTTACAGCAGAGAAAAAGAAAATATTCACACACTGACTTGCTTTTCAGCCTGAGTGAAAATGAATTTCGTTACGGAAATATGTTGTGATATAAGAGAGAAAGGTTATGGATGTCAACTTCTTTATTATGAGGAACATGTTTTGGAGTATATGCTTCATCCTTCATCAGGTGGAGGACTAAACATATACTCAGAGCTCCAGATAAGCTTTTGGTGTTGTGGGTATTTTACCCATGCATTTTAAAATCATTGGATATCAGTAATTCTATCTGGGTATTCAAATTTCTGTTACCAACTAGTTTTTACACATGTGGGTATTTAAGTTAAATATTTAAAAACACTATTCATCTAGTCCCTGCAAACTGGTGTCAGGTGGGTTCGAGAGCTTTATAGGACTCAAAAATACCACGATACTTCCATAAGAAAATGTGATGGCAAATGATCATGATGTAACTGTCATCGTGGAGTTTGGCATGGTTGACGGAATGCCCGTTTATAATTTCAAAATAAGTTGCTGATTTGCTAATCGAATACGCAGGGTTACTTCACAATATTTTGATGATACACACAAGTTTTATTTTTGTAGCGTATCTGTAATGTTCGTTGCGTATTTGATACGCTTGGATTTGATTTTACTGCATATTTCTGCATACATGTATCTGATGCGTATTTTACGCAGATACGCAGCTTATCTGGAGCTCTGTATACTCATTCACCTTATTAAGGAGTAACCATTACTCCAAAACATGTATCTTCATAATAAAGAAGTTGACATACTTAAATTCTCTCTCTTATGTACCGTATTAGACGTAATAAGCGTCCTGCTCTAATAAGCGCCCGAGGCGATATTTGCTAATATATTGGCTAGTGAACAATCCTGATTGGCACCCCTTCCGATTGATCACTGTACACAAGACTTATCTTTTCGCGTATAATACGCATTCGTGTGTTATATGCACCCTTTATTATGGGCAATTACATTCTGGAAAAATATATCTGTCGTACATAAACATTTCAGGCTGTCAGCATAAACCACGAAATTTATTTAATTAAAATAAGAGCCCCCTGTTTCTAATTTTGAGAGCGCCCTGGGTGCTTATTACATCAAATACGGTATATCACTTCTAAATGTTATTCAAAGACATGTTATGATATATGTTTCACTTTTTCAGAGTGCCTTTGGCAAGGCACAGGAAGTCCCAAAGGTCTGTGGTTTGTTGTCTGTGGAGCATTGTGGGATACCTAAAGGTGAACATGACGGTGTGTGTTACACAATGGTGTATATGTATGAAGGCCTGGGGAGTGACCAGACGCCCCAGATAAAGAACCCAAGCTATGAGTGGAGGAGTCTGCATGATGACAGTTTACACACGGAGCTCCTCACTCGGATTCAGCAGGAGCTACTTGTTCCTTTAATTGACTTGCACTGAACCTTCTATTTGTCATTGCCAAACTTTAACATGCATTGTGTGGGGGATGTTCTACAGTGTTTTAAAGTGCTGTCTGTGGGGTGCGTTAGGTCTGGATTGTGTGACTCAGCTAAGGTCTGAATGAGAGGATGGGATCTGATGATGTGTACATGACATGGACAATGATGGAGAGAGCAAACCAAGACAAATAGTTGCCTAGCTTTTCCATCCTCGATTATCCAGGGTATTACAGCTCCATACTGTTAGGATTAATACCCTTGAGCCTATCACCATTATTGCTTTGTTTCGGAAGCGATGTCACCAGCTGAAGGTCTGTATCACTCACTCATCATTCCTGTCACTCATAAGCTTCAAATCCACAACTAATAAGAATGATCCTTTTGAACTAGAGTTCGGCATAACAGTCTCACATGAGCGAGAACTTGGTAAAGAAAAGAGTTTTTGAATCATGAAACCTATTATGAATTTTTTGCTGGTAAAGATGCTTTCCTGAGTCTTACATTTGGTGTAAATGTCAATGCTTACAAATGATCCCAGTTGTATTTGAAATAGAAAGCTGGGTGAGTCAAGGACTGTTGTATTGCCTCTTGTGTCAATCATAAAAAGCATTCTAATTTGATTGGATGGCTATTTGTAGTATCATGTCGACTCAAAATGAGTCTATGGTGGCATGTGGTTCCTGAGTATTTGTCATGATACAGTGCAGATATAATACCCTGGATGAGAGAGGATGGACCTACTATGCCATGTGGAATGATTTCACCCAAGTGAAAGAAACTTAACCTGCGCAGATGGTCTCCCCCATCAATCCCACATCTTAATTATTGTTATACAGTATTTGACAGAATTGGTGCTGCTTCCCTGGTAACTGCCTCCATTATCAGCGCTTGAGATGTAACCATTGATCAGCCTAGTGACATTGCAAGTGTCCATCAATGACAAGTTAAGATATCAGCAGTTACCAACGATATCCTCACTACAATATAGGGAGTATTAATAAGTGCAGAGTCCATATACGGATATTTTCTACGTGTATTATTAGGAACATAGAAGCAGTGCATGATGCCGTTTTTCTTCGTAGCTATTGTAAGCTAAATAAACCTTTAACATATTTACAATAAATGATTGCTGTTCTTTACAGAGTCAAGGAAAGTAACATAACTAGCCTTGGATCAAAGATATGATGGAAATAAAGTCTGTAAACTCTCAGGGGGCACGGTTGGCCCATTCGTCTAAGGTGCCACGATTCGCTGTGCAGAGTTGCGTCCCTTGGGCACGCCAGAAACCTATGATTGTGGGTTCGAATCCCGGTTGGCCCTGATTATGTTTCTAGGTTTGTCAGCACCATACCCGTGCTCGTGGGTTTCACTGAAGTGGTAAACGTCTGAGACCTGCATCACTTCGGGCTTTCCTCTCACATTAAGCTGACATGCCGTGATATAACTGGAATACTGTTAAAACGGGCGTTAAACCAAACTCACTCACTCACTCGCTATAAACCTCCCGTGTTAGCCTTCAAATCTTGCAGATCTTGCACAGCGACGGAATAATTTTTTTGGCACATCAGTGATCAGATCTTAATTAGCCAAAAAGCTCGACCCTTGGTGTATGGTCTCCGATAAGCGTAATGTAATGAAATATACAAGGAATATTGTTAATCGCTTGCTTTTCCATTTGTTTTTATGCAAAATATACCTTACTTGAAGAGACACGTGGGCATCCTTTCAGGAAACCTCCATACATTTGTCTGGCAAGAATCAGGGCACTACAATCTGCTAAATCTAGAACTTGGTTAGACTATTGTCATTGTGTGGCAAGGTTGTTGAACACAAGAAGTACTTATCAAAATATTACATGACTGTACATATGTTTCAATAGTTACAGAATTGTGTTGCAAGAGTGGAAACAGACTCCTTTTTCACTTGTTTCCATGGTTATCAGATTTTTGGAACCCTGTTCCGACTAGTCTTGTTTTTGAAAAATATCAGTTGCTTCATGATTCAGAACACTTGGGTTTGTTTGATACCGTATTCACCATAATAAGCACCCTGGGCACTTAAAAATTGACTAAGAGGGTACTTATTAAAACCATGCACAATTTAATTTTGTTTTCAATGTTTCTATAATATTGTTTGATACTCCTACACTGGTGTGTTTTCTGTACAATCTGTAAAATACACAAAATACAGACTGACATGGAAATTTAGAGATTAGGGGTTATTTATGAAGATTTCTTACAGACTAATGTAGAAGTTGGTCAGGGGCTGTTAGTGGTATGGGGTGCTTAGTATGGCGAATATGGTAATATGTTTTGAGAAAGTTTTCTGTATTGAGTTTGTGTAGAAAAACCATGATCAGAATGATAATATTTTTTCACATTGTTGGTACCAAATAATAATTCAGAGTCCTCTTGGTACCAAATAATAATTCAGAGTCCTCTTCAGGCTTGATCAACAGCCTGGACCTGTAAATTTGTTAGGTACACTTAATTTAGTAAGTACATGTATATGATCTTTGCATTTTGTCAGCTTTTTAAGCTGTGTTCAAGAAAGTTTTTAAAAAGTTTTTCTATTCCCTGGAACAAGGGAGTGTTAAGTTCAATGCTTGTTGTCACCGAAGAAAGTGAAATAATATTTGTTTTTACTAATTTCTTGTCCTGTTTTAAAATACGACATACGTAGGGAGACATGTGACAATGTATTTATTATTTGTTATGTAAAAGTTCATAAGAGGAAATACAATTTCAATTTGTTGTCAATGTCTAATACAGTTTTAGACTTTCCTGACTATAACAGTATCATGAACACTCAAGAATGTTAGTAGACAATGTGTTTTATTTTTGTCAACCTTTTAAGGTCTATCTTGTGCTTGCAATATCATCAGGTGAATTGCAACATAGCAGAACAATGGCCGAAAAGTTCAATATGGTGTACGATCGTTTGGATTTCATGCAGTTCACAGGTGTGAAGAAATAATTTTCATTGTAAAATGGAAGGCGTTGTAATCTGGTAAAAAAACACTGTTTAATGGGTCCCACCCAACTAGGCCTCATTAGTGTCTTAAAACAACTTGGGGGGGCGGGGGATGGCACAGGTGGCCCAGTCGTCTAAGGTGCCGCGATTTGCTGTGCAGAGTTCATCCCCTTGGGAAACCTATCATTGTGGGTTCGAATCCCGGTTCGCCCTGATTATGTTTCTAGGTATGTCAGCACCATACCAGTGCTCATGGATTTCACCGATGTGGTAAACGTCTGAGACCTGCATCACTTCAGGCTTTCCTCCCACATTAAGCTGACACGCCGTGATATAACTGGAATAATGTTAAAGGCGGTGTTAAACCCCACTCACTCACTTACTCACTCACCCACACTCACTCACCCAAACACCCACCCACCCACTCACTCACTCAAACAAACAACAGGGGCCTAGTGGGATTGGGGCAAATGGAAATGATGCTGTGTTATGTAAGTGAAGCATGGTCACTTTGGTTGCATATGAATACTCTCTTTGTAGATGTACAATTTTGACAGTACCCCAGCTGTGATATTTGATATGTTGACATGACTGTTTATTCATTGTGTATTGAGTGTGATTACTGTTTATGTGAACAACTTGGTTTTGTGGAGTTTTCTGTGCATTCTGTTAAGTTGTAGATGAAACAAATGACATCATCCTTTGGCACATGTACAAATGGAGTGGCGTCATGGGTGTCTCATGGGAAGTCTTGAAGAATCGGTTCATTTGAAATCCCTGGCAAAGAACGCTCAGAAACACCAGCATCTGGAAACGTTATTTTTGTTTTCTAACTGAAACATTGTCGTCATGGCATCAATACAAAAATGTAGTTTTGATTTCTCTGTGATTGCTTGTCTCAGAAGCAAAGTGGAATATGAGATTATTGGTTAGTGGAGTTGAAACAATACATTGGTGCACCTTGAGTTTTCATGTGTAGCAGTAGCGAGCACTAATTTCTGATTTTAATAAGACTGGCTTAATGTAAACAAAAATATTTTTGAACATTTTTATAAGGCAATAAAACAAACATGGTGAGTGACAGCAAAATCTTGACAAAAGCTGCACTAAAACATACAGTGCACAACACAATACTTAGACTATGTAATGCATTTTTTCATGTCAATACTCACTCACTCACTCACTCCTTAGCTTTGACATCATGTAGCCTGTGAAGCAATGTCTTCCCCAAGCAAGGGAGTTAACTGACTATAAAAATCCAGTTTCCACCCTTGCCGAACTAGGCTGGTATTAGGGAGTTACATTTTGGCTGGACTAACGAGACTATGCATAGTCCAATCAAAATCGCGCAACAAAATCAAAATCCGGTTCATAAACTGTTGCGCAGATTTTGGTCGATTGCAGGATTTGCAAAGCATGTGCACCGCCAACTTGTTGTCAACAGATATTTTCCAAAACTTTTCATGTTTTTAATCAAGGTGCTTGCGTGATTTGATGCACTTCGCTATGTAAGGCCCGTTTTATCACAACATAGATCTTGATTATCGATCAGATCGTCTTGACTGGGCGCCACCATTTTGTTTGAAACAAATGCAAGTTATGGAATCTGATTGGTCCATATGAGAGGCTAAGAAGGGACATAACTTGTAATAACCACTGATGGCGCTACGATCGAGCCCAGGAATTCCAGCCAAGTTCGGCAAGGGTGGAAACTGGACTTTTAAAGTCAGTTAACATTGGTGAAGCAATGGCTTTATGCACTTCTTTTCTTTAAGGGCAAGGGATAATAGCTAATGAAGTACACTCGTACTGGCAATGTTAAGGGCATGCTTTTAAAAAAAAAAAATTGAAAAAAAATTGGTCGTTTCAAATACAAATAATGATACCCGTCCATTTTTACCATGGTATACTCTGTATTACAAGCAAGTGGGACATGTTATCTGTTTATTAAAATCCATTTATGTTATATTTACATACTTTTCTGAAAAATCAACAATGTTTCTGGGGTATATTACGTGTATTGCAGTAGAGTATGGCACAGGATTTGTATCAGCTCATATTCAGGTATTTCACTCAAAACAAGTTAAGGAACACCCACAATTGGAGGGCTGTGTGTTGCAATACCCACAGCAATAACAGATTAACTACAGTCATATGTAACAAATTGTGTGTACTTTGACTTTTGTTCAGTAGGAGATATTAGTTTGTATGGCGATAAAATCCTTATTTCTGTTGATTCAAGCACCATTGTTTTTTTTAATGTTTTTTTAAAATGTTTTTTTTAATGTTTTTTTTTATTTGAACAACTTGTATGTATATATAGGAACTCAAAATGTTTCCAGTCTGGCACCGTTTCACGTGTTTCAAATACAAACACATCTTTATTGTCAGACAGAATATACATCCACAAATATTTTTGTGCAATACTTGTTTATGACATCAGTTTGCAATATATCCGTATTACTGAGCCCTTGAATGAATGTAGTCCTAACTCACCTGTTAATCATGTTGCAAGCAGTTGACCAATCAGTGTGTCCGAGGTGGGATGTATATACCCTGAGCTATGACTGTCAAAACTGTCCTTTGAATTGTAGTGGTTTGCCTATACCCTGCTTTGCATTTCAGAAAGGGTCGATTATGTTGATGATTAAGTTATACATATTCATTGCAGACATCTGCTGGGCTTGTATCGAAGATTCATGCTGATTAAAGTTATGATCGTGGGTTTGAATCCCAGATTTGACCCAATTTCTTGGTTTGTCAGCACCATACCTGACTCGTGAATTTTACCAAGTGTCTAAGACATGTGGCCGGTGGGGAGCCTTGTGGTTAAAGAGTTTGCCCATAACCCCCAAAGACCCGGGTTTGATTTCCCACATGGGTACAATGTGTGAAGCCAATTTCTGGTGTCCCCCCGTGATATTGCAGGAATATTGCTAAAAGCGGCGTTAAACCAAACTCACTCTCTCACTGTAAGACATGCATATAAGTGAAGTACTCTTTAAGATGATGTTAAACCATACTCACCAACTCTGAAACATGCATATCACTGCAGGACTGTTCAAGAGGATGTTAAACCATACTCTCTCACTCCAAGACATGCATATAAATGAAGTACTGTTTAAGAGGATTTTAAACCATACTCACTCACTCACTCACTCACTCCAAGACATGCATATAACTGAAGTCCTCTTTAAGATGATGTTAAACCATATTCACTCCAAGACATACATATCACTGCAGGACTGTTCGAGAGGATGTTAAACCATACTCACTCACTCCAAGACATGCATATAAGTGAAGTACTCTTTAAGATGATGTTAAACCATACTCACTCACTCTGAGACATGCATATCACTGCAGGACTGTTCAAGATGATGTTAAACCATACTCACTCACTCACTCCAAGACATGCATATAACTGAATTACTGTTTAAGAGGATGTTAAACCATACTCACTCACTCACTCACTCACTCACTCACTCACTCACTCACTCACTCACTCCAAGACATGCATATAACTGAAGTCCTCTTTAAGATGATGTTAAACCATACTCACTCACTCACTCTGGAACATGCATATCACTGCAGGACTGTTCAAGAGGATGTTAAACCATACTCACTCACTCCAAGACATATAACTGAAGTACTGTTTAAGATGATGTTAAACCATATTCACTCACTCACTCTAAGACATGTTATAAAATATAAGTTGAGGCCATCTGATTCTTTCATATTTTTGTTTTGTTTCTTGTTTAACGCCACACTCAGCAATATTCCAGCTATATGACGGCGGTCTGTAAATAATCGAGTCTGGACCAGACAATCCAGTTATTGACATCATGAGCATCGATCCACGCAATTGGGATATGATGACATGCCTCAACCAAGTCAGCCAGCCTGACCACCCGATCCCGTTAGTCGCCTCTAACAACAAGCATAGTCGCCCTTTACGGCAAGCATGGGTTGCTGAAGACCTATTCTACCCCGGATCTTCACGGGTCTCTGTCATATTACTATAGTTTATAATAATCTGTCATAGCATGACATAATGAACTATTGTAGTATGAAAGAATCAGGTGGTCCTTCACTTTTTTGAGTAGTATAGAACACATGATAGGTATCCATTATACAAAGATACCTGTGATCAAGTTGCTATTAATTGATCATCAAAAATTGAAACTTTTATTTGTTAGTCTCAATTTCCTTTTTGTCAAAATGTTTCAAATATGATTTAAAAAAAGTTATGAATTTTTTTATTCATAACTTTTTTAAAAATCATATTTGAAACATTTTGACAAAATGGAAATTTATCATAACCAGGATCATAAAAATATTGTAGTCGCATGTTTTTGTCAATTGTGTATGGGCAAACAAACAATGTGTTCTTTGTACCAGCTAGTGATCAGTCAGTAATCTGTATACATGTTTGTTTACATAAAATGCTTAATGGTACAAATTGAACTGAGTAAAACTAATTCATAAACAATAACCCTTGAAGCATCAACAATAACCTGTGTATGATATTAATAGTACATGACTGGTGAATATGGGCTGGATGCATTGAATAGAATAAAACATTTCGACCTGAATTTGAGTACAGTGTTTAACAGTGTTCAGACAACCCACAGTTTCTGAGTCTGGGTTAAGCAGATTCTTGTGTTGCCAATGAGCATGGAGTAGATGGGCGGCTAATTCTTGCTTGTCTATATATTAATGAACAGAACTGACTCTGATGTTATCAATAATCGTTGTTATCCACATGTCGCTTAGAGTTAATCCCTTGTAACAACAACCACATCTTCAAAGGCATGACAAGGGGCATGGGTAGCCCAGTCGTCTTATTCGCTGTGCAGAATTGGGCATGCCGGAATCCTATGATTATAGGTTCGAATCCCGGTCCCCGATTATGTTTCTAGGTTTGTCAGCACGATACCAAACTGGTTTGGGTTTCACCATACTGGTTAACATCTGAGACCTGCATAACTTCTGCCTTTCCACATTAAATTGACAGGCTGTGATATAACTGGAATACTGTTAATAGCAGTGTTGATCTAACTCACTCCCGAGGCAAGGGAGTTACCTCACTATAAAAGTCCAGTTTCCTCCATTGTCCGTCTTGGCTGGAATTATGGAGTTGTTTGCTGGACTAACGAGTCTATACATAGTCCACTCAAAATCGCTTCACAAAATCTTCATCCAGCGACAACATGGCGACTACTGAGCAGATTTTGGTCAGTTGCTTGATTTGCAGAACATTTGTACCGTCAACTGAGCGTCAACAGATATTTACCCAAGCTTTTCATGATTTACATCAAGATATTGATTTGATGCACTTTGTGAGGTAAGACTCGTTTGATTACAATAAAGATCATGATTATTGATCAGATCTTCTAAACTGTGCCCCCATTTTGCACCAGGCACCCTTGCCTCGGAAAGATGGACGCACACCTACCACCTACGACATCCCACCTGTACCTTCAAATGTCGCTCTGTAGGAAGACACCATGTCCCAGTGGGGAATCAGGGTTAGAATAGGTCTCCAGCACCCTATGCTTGTGAGTCAACTGCAACATGGGGATTCGGGGTTAGAATAGGTCCCAAGCACCCAATGCTTGTAAGTCAACTGGAGAATAGGTCCCCAGCACCCAATGCTTGTAATTCAACTGCCACATGGGGATTCTGGGTTAGAAAAGGTCCCCAGCACCCTATGCTTGTAAGTCAACTGCCACATGGGGATTCTGGGTTAGAATAGGTCCCCAGCACCCAATGCTTGTAAGTCAACTGGAGAATAGGTCCCCAGCACCCAATGCTTGTAAGTCAACTAGAGAATAGGTCCCTAGCACCCAATGCTTGTGAGTCAACTGCCACATGGGGATTCTGGGTTAGAATAGGTACCCAGCACCCAATGCTTGTAAGTCAACTGGAGAATAGGTCCCCAGCGCCAAATGCTTGTAAGTCAACTACCACGTGGGGATTGTGGGTTAGAATAGGTCCCCAGCACCCAATGCTTGTAAGTCAACTAGAGAATAGGTCCCTAGCACCCAATGTTTGGTAGTCATCTGCCACATGGGGATTCTGGGTTAGAATAGGTCCCCAGCACCCAATGCTTGTAAGACAACCGGAGAATAGGTCCTTAGCACCAAATGCTTGTAAGTCAACTAGAGAATAGGTCCCCAGCACCCAATGCTTGTAAGTCAACTACCACGTGGGGATTCTGGGTTAGAATAGGTCCCCAGCACCCAATGCTTGTTAGTCAACTGCCACCTGGGGAATCCGGGTTAGAACAGGTCCCCAGCAGCCTATGCATGTAAAAGGTGACTGAATGGATTTGTTGGTTAGGCTCGGTGACCTGGTTGATTGCGTGTCACTGTACCCAACGGTTTGGGTTGTTGCTCACAATATCAGTCACTTGATTGTCTGGTCCAAACTCGAATATATACAGACCAGGTCATCTAGCTGGAATATTGTAGAATGTGGGTGTTAAACAAACAAAATAAAACTAAACAAAGTTTGGGGCTAAACAAGTGGACGTTGGTCATCATTTTAATCACTGGTCTGTCTGGTCCAGATTCTATAATCATAATGTCCAGGCAACGTTCAATTCGCTGAGCATAGCCTGAACAACAAAAACATATTCGACATGAACCTGAGTTCAAAAAGAAAGAAAGGTTACTGATCATATATATTTAAATAATTAATAATTGTGTTGATATTGACCGTGTTGTTTTACATGTTGATCCAACAACACTACAAACTGTTCCAGACACACCCATTTTTAAAAATCTCACCATGCATTACATTTCCCTTTTAAAACTATAGTACTGATCTCATGACCCCATGAACATCCGACCGCCTCCGTGGTCTAGTGGTAGAGCGTCCGCCCGCAGAGCGGAAGGTCCGTGGTTCGATACCCGGCCGCGTCATTCCAAAAGACGTTAAAAGATGGTACTTGTTGTTACCATGTCTGGCGCTAAAAGCGGCTAAAACAAGGACTGGTCGGGCTAGCACTATAAATAGGCATCAGTCCGGACTAGTACATGCAGCCACACACACACGTGCATGCACGTCGCTATATAAGTGCAATAATCTTAGATGCGACGCTAAACCCCATTCCACCTCATCATAGTAAGGTGGCTTAACTTGGGGTTGCTGGTGATCTATAGCCAATTTTTATGTTGTATTGTTGAGTCATAATTTATTATGTTTTCAACTAGTTTTAAAATCGAAACTGTGGTACTCTAATCATTCTACTGCTGGTGATGGTACGCAATTTAGCCATCAGTTAAAATAAACTGGCTTATCGTCCTCCTCTGTGATCAGTGAACCCTCGTTCTCTACAAAGGCAGCGGGAACACAGGTGGCCCAGTTGTGTACGGCCCGCAATTCGCTGTGATCCTGGGTTCAAACCAGACTGAGAGTAAGAATTATTCGCCCAAGTTCACTGGCCAGGAGGGCTTGTAAACGTGTATGTGTGTGTGTGTGTGGGGGGGGGGGGGGGGGGGGGGGGGGGACCAGAAATGGGCTTCACACATTGTACCCATGTCGGGAATCGGCATGACGAGCGAACGCTTTAACTACTAGGCTACCTGACCGCCCTTCCGGAAGGTGTGATGTGAATAAGGGATAAATACCGACTACGAGGTTTTGAGTGAGGAAGTAAGCCCAGTGCAAATGGCAAGAAACGCCAGATAGAATAAGAAGGTGTCGGTCTACCTAATAGTGAAACAATACAGTCTATCGCGGAATGAATTCGATGAAATCGTGCGGGAGAAAGACCACGTGCAGCATGGGCACAACTGAAGTCATGACATGTTAGATTGAACACCCTTCCATCACCTGCCCCGGTGGCTCAGTGGGAAAAGAGTGGGTTACAAAACCAAACACAATATGTAAGGTTGCAGGTTCGATTCACGTCATGTCATTTTCATGTGAAACAACTTGCGACGTTTAACCAATCAACATGTCAAAAGGCCAGTAAAACCTTGGTCTTACAATTCAATTAAAGCTGGTGCATTTCGTTTCGAACGCCCGTGGTTTCCTGGTCAATATATACATTTGCATTTTAAGAACCTATACTCACACAGTCGTGTTACGCACAAAAGGCTTATCTCTACTACTTCCATGATCACGTTACTGCTTTACAATATCTACTTGGACAGTTAGGGAAATGGTTGTACTGTTATAGTGTGAAATTTGAAAATTGTGGGTTTTATCGTTGTTACGTTACGTCGTTTTAAGACGAAGGTGTGCAGTTTCCAGAACGTCACTCGCAAATAAACTCGGCACAGCGATAGTACACAGGCTATTTTTAGGTGGCAGCCAGAGGGTTAAAGTGATGACTTTTAGATCACCCTGCTCCCTGTTCACAATAAAAATGTGTATCTTCCTGGTCCGACGCCATTTTGAGGTACGTGATCGATTTGATATGTGTTGTCTGTTGTTTAACGCCGCACTCAGCAATATTCCAGCTATGTGTCGGCGTTCTGTAAATAATAGAGTCTGGACCAGACAATCCAGTGATTGATATTGTGAACAACGATCCACAGAATTGAGATCATGAGCATCTCGATCTACGCAGTTTGGATGTAACGAGTCAGCCATACCACGTCGAAGGCTTTGCTGAAGTCCAGAAATGCTGCGGCTAGGAATTGTCTATTTATTTGAGCTCTTTTAAAAAAAAAAAAAAAAAAAAAAAAAAATCATTTCCAGTCTTAGTATATGATCTAAACATGAGTGTCCCTTCCTGAAGCCGATTTCATCAGGTCTGATGTAGTTACCAGTTTCAAGGTGATGCATTAGCCTTTATGTTCTTTTGGCTTCCATAGCTTTGCACATGTTTGAAGTTTGTGAGATCGGTCGATAAAAGTTTTTGGTAGGGCTTCGTCTTTCCCTTGCTTTGGTAACGAACCCGTGAAGAACAGGCCTTTGGCAACCCGTGCTTATCACAAGGGGCGACCAACGGGATCGGGTGGTCAGGCTCGCTGACTTGGTTGAGGCATGTCATCGTATCCCATTTGCGTGGATCGATGCTCATGTCAATCACTGGATTATCTGGTCCAGACTCGATAATTTAAAGACCGCGCTGATATAGCTGGAATATTGCTGAGTGCGGCGTTAAACAACAAACAAACAAAAACTACAATCTCTGCTCAGATCCGAGCACATTCCGACCACTACAGGATACATAGACTGACATTTTGTCACAGAAATAATGGTCTGTTATTTAAAAATGTTTATCTACAAAATAAAAAATATAATACAAATGGAGCCCAGATCAATGCCTAAGTTCAGGAGCAGAGCTGGGGAAATATAGATTTGCCAAATCATTCTAGACTCGAGTACCTTTTTTAATTTATTCCCCAGGTTCTGGTAGAAAGTGAGGGAGTAAGTTTGGTTTTACGCCGCGAGGCCCTAGCATTACGAGGGGGCAGTATTACATATATTTCATCTCTGCAGTAGCTGTTCCAAGCCGCAGCGCAGTTGTGGGAAACCCCAGTTCGCGGTTCGCTATCTTTCAATCATTTACCCGGGGGCGATCGTCATCTCATGTCTATGTTGTCACATTTCACTTTGCAACCTAGCAACGAATTACAGTTTTGAATAAAACCCCGTCATATTGACGTCATTGTCGAGACAAGTTTAGTGCCAACGTCAGCCATTGACGCAATAGGGGCTCATGTTTGATCATGGTCAGGCGTTAAATATGTCCCAATAAACGTTATCACATGTAAAAGAAGGTGCTTACTAGATAATATATCAATTTAATTCAGTGTTAAGTGTTTCAAGGCCAGTTACGCATAATGCACTTAAAGTATATAATACCAACATTTGAAACACATGCGTAGTTTAATACAATAATTCACCAATCTTTGAACTCTAATTTTTTTTCAAACATGATTAGCAAATCCGATTCTTTTTTACACATATATAGTGATTTAAAACAATGCATATTCTATGACGTATACTAATTTATTTATCACATTCGGAATTCAAGATTCTACATTTTATGAACAACAAAAATAATGTTTTAATAACAAAATAATCTTTACGTATATTACACAAATTCGCTTCCATATCTTCAACATTACAGAAGATCCGTGAAGATCTGGGTTAGAAAGCAACCCATGCTTGTCCTAAGAGGCGACTATGCTTGAAAGATATGACTAACGGGACCGGGTGGTCACGCTCGCTGACTTGAATGATGCATGTCATCGTATCCTAATTACGTGGATTATCTGGTCCAGATCCGCCGTCATATAGCTGGAATATTGCTGAGTGCGGCGTTAAACAAAAAACAACAACACCCAAACAAACAACATATTATAACCAAACAAAAACCAAAAAACACATGGCGAAAAAAACCCAACCGTAAATATACTTAGTATGGTTTTAAACAAGCATACCAGACTGATACATAGTTTTTTGCCAAGATAATTCTTCATCTGCGGAAACGAGTTCATGCTGATTTTTTGCGTGTCCCGTAAATGCTTCAATAAACGCCCGGTATTTATTTTATTCGGAAGGTTCCGAGCCCCGGTGTTTATTCAAGGTCGGCGTGTAATTTCTTTTCAGGAGGGATTTTTACACCCAAGCCTTGTGTTTTCGTACCTCAATCTGATATGATATGCGATGCTCCCTAGAGACATTAATTGTTAGGAAAAGAGAGCATGTTTGTAGACTAAAATACGACCCGATGTTTATTCAAAGATTTACGGTATGTTTGAGTTTCGATCCACTCCGCATTCATGAATATGCGAATACGGGTTTAACCGAACGTATCAAACAAACAGTTGCATGATAAGGAAGAATAAGATGTATGGATTTACAGCTTATTTATAACATTTTATCCATACATCTGATCCCTACTTTGCACCCCAACTTCAAAATGCCTCTCAAATATTTGGCAGGAAAGACGGATATTTATCATTTCCCTCAATGTTATCACCAGAAGTAAAATGGCGCAATACACTGTGTTTACGAGGGCGTGAAGACGTGATACACAAATATCACACTGGGGCATACGCCGTACACTTGCTCAGCAAGGCTGTGATGGTTCAAGGCCATTGAACTGACTGATAACATTTAGCGTTTGATTGGGGTCACGTTCCTCGTTTGCCCTTGACCCTTCGACATTACCGTGTAACTCTTTCAGCGCCAGGTCTAGCTGTCTTAGAAATGTGTTATTTAAACTAGTCAAGAGGACTAGTGTAAACCATATTTCACTAGTTCTCAGTTTGATGCTAGTCCAGCTCGAATGAAGCAAAACTGTTACCTTTTTCGTCAGTTTTATTCATTTCTAATTTGTAGCAAAATTGAGGCATTGAGAACTAGTTCAGAGATATAGCCACCAAATGTTAGTCGATGAGGACTACCATCTTGGATTTTTACTTGTCCTCAGCAATGTTGAGTAGTCTCGGGCTATCGGACCAGCGTGGATTTCGAATTGCTGTATGGTTTGGTTTAACGCGATTTGAGTGAGTGAGTTAGTTGGATTTAACGCCTCTATGAACAGTATTCCAGTTATATCGCGTCGGGACAGTTTAATGTGGGAGGAAAGCCCGAAGTGATGCAGGTCTCAGACGCTTACCACTTCGATGAAACCCACGAGCACGGGTATGGTGCTGATAAACCTAGAAACATAATCGGGCCGAACCGGGATTCGAACCACAATCATAGGTTTAACGTGATTCTTTTTGTGGGAGCCATTCGAGTGGGAGACGTATCCAAATACGCTGCCCCCCCCCCCCCCCCCCCTAGAGCAAGACCGATGGATGGTGCCGTATCCAGAATGGAGTATGCAGACCATTGCAGTGAATTGCTTCACTTGGAGTAATGGTTAATGGTTGTTTTTATTATCTTATTTTATTATTAAAAGAAGAAAGATATCTTATTTATGTGTCATATGGTGTTGATGTGAAATATGATATGGATTACTGTGTTGTTTTAAAACCCTTATTGTGTTTTCATTAGGATTACACATGGGAGCTTAAATGCATTGTGCACTAAATCGCGAGAGCGACATACAAGTTGAGTCAAATTGAGCTATTTTCACCCCCAATGTCGCTCTAGCGTGCATAAACCGAGAATACATATGGGATATAGGGGGTTAATTCATCTGCGCGTGGAGGGAATACGCCGAACAAAAACGAACTCAGTGACTCGTGAATGGCGACGTTATTACCGATGTATGTTGAATTAACGAGCTATCACATGACTTTAGTCATGCGTAGCGTATACAGGTTCAGCAGCTACTGAAACTTACACTGTCTGTGATCATTAAGGACCGCCCCAGTGTGTTGACTGGTCTGTGTTGACTAAACAGCTCGACATAGTGTGTATTAGATAGTGCTATTTACGTTTGACCTGGCCGGTCATACCCTCTTTGGAAACTCTGCATACACACCTGTTAGACAGGTCCGCTGAATTCACCGATGGACTCAGTTGTACTACATATACAGGTAAAGTGAACCAGTGTGTGTGTGTGTGTGTGTGTGTGTGTGTGTGTGTGTGTGTGTGTGTGTGTGACGTGGGTTATGGTAGTGTGGTGTCCTCCCATCAGTCAGACAAGCTTATAACAACAAACTATATAGCTGATCTGAATCATTGGAGTTAACTGGACTGTTGTTTGACTGGACTGGAATGACTGGACTGTTGTTTGAATGGACTGGAATGACTGGACTGTTGTTTGACTGGACTGTTGTTTGACGCCGCACTCAGCAATATTCCAGCTATGTGACGGTACATCACTTGCTTGATAACGGTGTTAGGATCTACAACGAAACGTTGCATTTATTGCAATAAAGATGAACTGTCTTCCTTGTATATGACGGTGGTCTGTGAACAATCTGGACCAGACAATCCAGTGATTTTTATTATGAGCATACGATGACAAACATACGATGACATTCAACCATCCATAACCGACCACCCTGTCCATTTTGTCGCCTTTAACGACGAGCATAGGCCCCTATAGGGTGTGTGTTTGGACTAGTCAGTTTATTGTTCCATTCCGCTGTTGTTTTAAGTGTTTAAGAAGTCGCCTTCATAAAAATTCTGTTTTTTTTGTATTGATGTGATTTCTATTTTTGTATTATTGATATATGATTTCATTTTTTATCTTTGTCTGCTCTGTTTATATACGTTCGCATAGCTTTCCATCTCTCAGAAACAGAGTTAGTTTGGTCCTCGCTATTGCATTTTTTGGCTTTAGGGGATCTACGACAGATAGCAGATCTAACTGCAATTCTTGTTTGAACCGAGCCCTGGCTGGGGCATGGTTCTATGCCCCGCGGGTTCCCGTTTTTATGAAGCGAGAGACGATGTGGAGAAGCCAAGATGTTGAGGCGTTGACATGGGCACGATGTGTGAAGCCCACTGTTTATGTCCCATGCGGTAGGTGGAATAATGCTGAAAGCGCAAAAATTATCTCTCCAGATGACAGGTGACTCAGTGACATCTATCCTCAGATATACGAAAATAGGTCCTTCAGTAGGAACAGATTTTCATTGAATGAGCAGAAACTAAACAAACATTAAACCATGATAAAAGTACTTCGTACCGCGTGTTATTATAGTGTATGGCTTCGATTATTTCACTGTATAAACGTAGTACATTCAGTCGAACCTCGTTGTGTCGAACTCGTGGGCAGGTGGGAAAAAGTTCGAGTTATCCGGGGTTCGAAACAAGGGTGGACTTTTATCCTCAATTTGAATACATGGAACTCCCAAATGAGTTCGAGACAACCGGGAATTCGACACATCCAAGTTCGACACTTCGACTGTATGTTCCCCGTGTCATCCTTTATGGTAAAGTAGTGGTGATAGTTTACCAGGACAATAGTGCACGTGGTAGTTGTGTTAGTGTATTGTGGTAGTGGTTGTGGCCAAGTCGTGGTAGTGTTGTAGTTGTGCCAGAGTGTCGTCACGGTAGCGTCCCTGCCTTCACTGTGACAATATCCACCCGATGTGTCGATAATCTGACAAGAGGACAGTCGCCCCGGGTGACAACACTGTTACATTGTCACTGACCTACTTTCTCTCCACAAGACACGTGTCTTCGCTGAAGATGAAGATATGGTACAGGTCACGATAAATATAGACACTCGGTTATTCCTTTATTTAGTTACGTTTTTGAGAGTGTGACACTTACAAACTGCTTGTTTAGCCTTCCCCTTTGTTTAATATAGAAGAAGAAGAAGAAGAAAATTGTTTTGTTAGAGTGTCTCATGCTGCAGTACAAAATATATGGACATATAAACATTTCATTAAAAAACAGCACCCGGCCAGTTGGCCTACGAGACACTAATTACATAATGGTACATTTAAAATATATAAAAAAAAGAAAAGAAAAATTAGTTTTAACTTTGTATATTACCACACCCACACCCACACCCACACCCACACCCACACCCACACCCACATCCACACCCACACCCACACCCGCACCCATACACCCACATACACATCCGCATTAAAATCCCGCTCAAAGCATACAAACAGGTAAGCATACAGACAGGTAAGCATACAGGACGCTCACAGCAATCTCATGCAGAACATTCACAGCAGTCTCATACAAAACACTCACAGCAATCTCATACAGAACACTCACAGCAATCTCATTCAGAACACTTACAGCAATCTCATACAGAACACTCACAACAATCTCATACAGAACCCTCGCAGCAATCTCATACAAAACACTCACGGCAATCTCATACATGTCATACATCTATACACATAATTTGCGTCCATATACACACAACTTAATTCATCAATCGTGTATACTAGCCTACATGTGTAACCAGCATACATACTAACATACCAACCTACATACATACCTATATCCATCAAACATAAATCAATCCGTATTATACATACACAGGTCCATACATACCTATGTCCGTTCAAACACACCTCAATCCAAATATACTAACACACATGCAACCATACATCCATACATATCTATATCCATTCAAACACACCTCAGTCCAAATATACTAACACACATACAACCATACATCCATACCTATATCCATTCAAACACACCTCAATCCAAATATACTAACACACATACAACCATACATCCATACCTATATCCATCCATACACATATCGATCCATATATACATACACACATACAACCATACCTATATCCATCCATTCACACCTCAGTCCATATATACAAACACACATACAACCATACAAGAGTCGTACTGAATACAATATGAACATACATTAAATACAACAGATAATATAGATGAGAGGCACTGTGTACTAACGTACATAAACACACCCGCCTACACACCTACGTGCATATATTAGACAATGCATAACATTATGGATGGGATAAAAAGTAATTAGAATTAAAGCTAACAGTTTATATAAAGTTTACGGCGCCTGTACATTCTGAAGTGCGTCTTCTTATTTGGATTCGTGTCAGCTAGCTTTGTTCTATTATATTGCCGTTCTTATAATCCCCATGGTTACGCAACCCTTCTTTAAGAAAACTAAATTCAACAGGTGGGTTCCCCATTGTTGTATCTGCTTAATACCTCTACAGGTATCCTCCCAAAACGTAGACCTGCCAAAACGCAGACCCGTTAAAACAACACTCGTTATGGCTGGTTGCATCAGTATTTAGTACCCTGTACCCTTAAGTAAAATGGTATCACCCATGTAACAAGAAAGAAATTAATTAGTGAGCTAATTTTAACTGCTTTTTGGGAGGTCTGCATTTTGGAGGTCTACGTTATGGGAGGGAACCCCTCTACAGTATCTTCCTAATCTGCACCCGTTAAATGAGAATTTTAGTATGTTTGTGTACGTGTTTACTTTGTGTAACTGTATAAAGTGTCCAACTTCACGCAGTTTTGTATTCGGACTGCTTGTGTATGGACGACGTCGAGAAACTCCCTCATTGTTGTGCGGGTGGTGTTGAACAGGTATTCACTTACTGTGTATTTGTTAAACTATTGTCTGTATGATGTGTATAAAACCTCCCGGAACAGGATGCCGATTTTGACCTTCACCCCCCTCAAGAGATAATTCTTTGAAAATGAACTCCGTGACTCATGAATGCGACATTATTATCGATGAATATAAAACATTTATAGAACTTGCGAGCTATGACATGACTTTAGTCATGCGTAAACCCAGACGCCTTCAGCAGCTACTGAAACTTACATTGTCTGTGATCATAACAAGTGCGTCCCAGTGTGTTGACTGGTCCGACTTGACAAGAATGATTTCATATTGGTGCAAGCTAACATCATCACAAACTAGCCTTTCTAGTATAGTATATAAACTTATGTTTCAAATGTCCATTGCAAATCCAGATTACCATTTCCCACTATTAAAAGAAGTAAAATGCATTCTTCAAAATATAGGCTTAATTAAATTTGGTTGTCTCAAACCTTTATTAGTGCCGCATGGTTGAAACGAAATGTGAAACGTTATGAAATGTCATAATTTTCTGCAAAGATGGCGAGAATCAAAGAAAAATTCATCTTAAGGTTACTATTATAACATGTTTAAAGAGTTACCATCCCTAGAACCTTATTTACTAGAACTACCAATCACCTTACGCATCTCTCTTGCTCGTTTTAGAACAGCAAATCATAGATTACCCATTGAAACAGGAAGATGGTATAATATTGTGAGAGAGGAAAGAAAATGTACATTGTGTAAAAATTTGATACGTGATGAAATGCACTTTTTATTAGAATGTCCAAAACTCTCAGAAATTAGAAACAAGTTTTTGCCTCAATACTACTGTATGTATCCTTCTGCCATAAAATTCTCTCATTTGATGTCCATTATTTATAAGCCAATTCTATTAAAACTGGCAAGTTATATAAGATCATGTATCTAATTCCTGTATCCAGTTACATCTCTGTATCACTGCCGTGATTTACGAGAATAATCATCATTCATTCACAAAGCAGCCATGTCGCATTGGTGTATATACTGAGAAGGGTCAGCGTACGTGAGATATATGTGTTGTTAACGTGAGATCTGGGCGGTAATACCCCCCCCCCCCCCGATGTCACATCAATCAGACAAGCTTATAACAACAACCTATATAGATGATCTAAATCAGGGTAGCGAGTGGTCCGCGACAAGTAGTACGATGTGCTAACAACGAGTTCAATCGCCCCCCTGGATTTTTTACAGCAAACATTTTTCCTTGTGAAATTTAACTGGAACAAAAAATGAATAATCTTATTTGCCCCCCCCCCCCCCCCCCCCCCTGTCAAAAAAAGTCCTTAGCGATGTACTTGGTGATGTACTTGAGATATTGTTCAAAGCGGCGTTATATCAAACAAACTCACTCACCCATTTATTCATGTACATATTACTTGTGGGGTCGCCCAGTCGTCGAAGGCGCCGCGATTCGCTGTGCAGAGTGCAGACACGCCAGAAACCTACGATTGTGGGTTCGTATCCAGGTTCGCCCCCAAGGTTTGTCTAGGTTTGTCAGCACCATACCCGCACTCGTGGGTCTCACCGAAGTGGTAAACGTCTGAGACCTGCATCACTCAGGGCTTTCCTCCCACATTGAGCTGACACGCCGTGATACTGTTGAAAGCGGCGTCAAACCCAATTCACTCACACATTACATGTTTTGCTAACTATGTGATATCTTTCAGACTGTGGAAACATAAGGCAATCCATGAATGGTCCACAACGCTGTCTCCTCCAGCAACTACATCATGTGGTGAACGTTGATGATGACGATGGAGTTGCCCTCGGCTGACTGGGAGCTGAATATCCTCATGTTGAGGATAGGCCGTGAGCTGGACGACGATGACTTCCAGTCCATGAAATTCCTTTGTTCAGGTAGATATCAGTTGGATTTATGGTTAGTCTGGTTTTACGCCGCTTTTAGCAATATTCCAGCAATATCACGGCGGGGGACACCAGAAATGGGCTTCACACATTGTACCCATGTCGGGAATCGAACCCGGGTCTTCGGCGTGACGAGCGAAGGCTTTAACCACTTGGCTACCCGACCGCCCCGATTAATGGTTAGGATCACACACATCTGGCCAACCTGGCCATGAGCCGGGGTCCGATAGTCTGGACCCTGCTTCACGGCTCTCGCAATCCTTACATGGCCAATAAGTAAAGGACCCGTGAAGATCCGGGGTAGAATAGGTCTTCAGCAACCCATGCTTGCCGTAAAAGGCGACTATGCTTGTCATAAGAGGCGACTAACGGGATCGGATGGTCAGGCTCGCTGACTTGGTTGATGCATGTCATCGAATCCCAACGGCGTGGATAGATGCTCATGATATCAATCACTGGATTGTCTGGTCCAGACTCGATTATTTACAGACAGCCGTCATATAGCTGGAATATTGCTAAGAGCGGCGTTAAACAACAAACAAACATCATAAGTATTAGCACACAAGCAGTTATGTGTATTAATAATCGCGATATTTCGTGATTCTATTTCAAGTGTCGAGGACTATAGAAAGATTCACGCATTCATAACGTTTTACTGAAGTGCATCTAAACATTCCAATTGAAAACTCTCAAAAAGATGACAGCCTCGTGGTCAAGAGAGAGAGAGAGCTGTTTTATATATGTTTGTACTCGTCCGTAACACACACACACACACACACACACACACACACACACACACACACACACACACACACACACGCACACACACACACAGAGCTGTTTTATCGTTAAATATTCCTCAACTATTTTCGCTCAAGAAGTGAGGTGAGGTGAAGTTGTTTAACGTCGCGTCCAAGATAATTGCACTTACACAGCGACGTGCGTGTGTGTGTGTGGCTGCTAGTACGACTGATGCCGATGTATAGTGCTAGCTCACTGAGATACCATGCCGCAGTTTAACATGAATAGTTAAACTGCGGCATGGTATACTGACTCCGAGCCGACCAGTCCCTGTTTTAGCCCCTTAATGCCGAGTGGCAGACAGGGTAACAACAAGTCCCATCTTTTAACGTCTTTTGGTATGACGCGGCCGGGGATCGAGCCCCGGACCTTCCGCTCTCCAGGCGGACGCTCTACCATTAGGCCACGGAGGCGGTCTCGCTCTAGATGTATTCAGGTCGCTGTATATGTATTATAGTGCCTTGTCACCAAGTTTGAGAGACGTACATGCATGTCGTTCCAAAAAAGTGTGAAACAAACTTGAACGTGACGTTAATCCCAACTTCAACTCACCTCTAAATGGCGCGTTCACTACCATGGATCCGATACCAGGAAATTCCCTTTTTTGTAATGACAGGTCAGAGAGGAGTCCCGCAGGGCGTACTGGAAAGATTGTCCACTCCCCAGAAGTTCTTCACATATCTGCGGGAACGCCGAATGTTGTCACGTGACAACCTGTTGCTATTGCAAGCGTTCCTGTGGCACGTGGGTCGCCTTGACCTTCACCAGATGGCCAGTGACTATGCACGGAAGGTGGGGAGCGTCCTGCACTTCTTCTCACCCGATGGTCAACCAGGTAAGAGTGAGTGAGTGAGTTTGGTTAACATCGCTTTCAGTATTTCAGTTATATCCCACTGTGTCAGCTTGGTGTGGGAGGGAAGCCCGACGTAATGCAGGTGTTAGGCGGTTACCACTTTGGTGAAACCCACGAGCATGGGTATGGTGCTGACAAACCTAGAAACACAATCCGGGCGAACTGGGATTCGAACTTACTATGATAGGTTCCTGGTACATTGCGGTCCCTAAGAAGACTGGGCCACCCGTGCTACCTTGTGTTATGCAGGTAGGGTGTGCTTGCTCAACCCCCAACCTCATTTTGAACTTCAAATATCAGAGTGAGTGAGTTGGGTTTAACGCCGCTTTTAACAGTATTCCAGTCATATCGCGACGTGTAAGCTTAATGTGGGAGGAAAGCCCGAAGTGATGCAGGTTTCAGACGTTTACCACTTCGGTGAAACCAACGAGCACGGGTATGGTGCTGACAAACCTAGAAACATAATTGGGGCGAACCGGGATTCGAACCCGCAATCACAGGTTTCTGGCGTGCCCAAGGGACGCAACTCTGCACAGCGAATCGCGGCGCCTTAGACGACTTGGCCACCCGTGCCCCCCTCAAATATCAGAATACGTTATGGTGATTATGGCTCGCCAATGAAGAATTGCTACCCTTTCGGAAAATAACCTTCCAAAAATTAAGCGAAGTTACTAGAAAGACACATCGAGGCCTGTTAAATGAAAAGTGTGTTTTATGTTCTTACTATCCGTTTGCATAACTCGCCCTTCACGCTCCACATGGCATTGCAGAGTCGGGATACGAAAACGTCAAGTTCCACGTGGAGGGTGACCTTGACAACTTCCAGAGACGTGAGCTGGAGGACCTCCGAGCCAATGTAGCACGACTGTTGTTCATCCCACCAGAGTTCGTGTTTGTGAGTGGCCTTGAACCTTCCAACAGCCTGTTGATCACACTCATGATCAGCTCGTTCTGCGCAAAAACGCTCAGGGATATAGCGACCTCCGTTGAAGGAAGACAACTCCGAAAGCTTGGCGTCGATACTCTATATTTTGGCGAAGAGGAGGTTAGGGTTCAAGGTCAGTATTATCTTCAACTTGACAAAGTGACGGATATGTAGTAACATTATAGATTGGCTTCTTTGTGAATTTTCATTTATTGAAATTAAGTTTGAGATGAAGAAAATCTTTCCTTTTAGAGTAGATTTCATGATGGAAAATGATGTTTTCTGAAAATCTGTAAGAAATAAATAAACATGCCATCTCAAAGAAGAGAACACATATACACACATGTACAATTTTATATACTACTCAAAAGAATCCGACCGGTGAAGATCTTGTGTAGAATAATTCTTCAGCAACCCATGCTTGCTGTAAAAGGTGATTGTGCTTATCGTAAGAGGCGACTAACGGGATCGGGTGGTCAGGCTCGCTGACTTGGTTGATGCATGTCATCGTATCCCAAATGCGTGGATCGATGTTCATGATGTCAATCACTGCATTGTCTGGTCCAGACTCGATTTACAGACCGCCGTCATATAGCTTGAATATCGCTGAGTGCAAACAACAAATAAACAAACAAACTAACAAATTTACAAAAGAATCCAAGGAACACAAAAAGTATTACTTGTATTTACATTGACAGACTTTTTTTCATTTACTGTTCATTATCACGTGGTTTTAATCCATAGATGACACTTCTGCCTCGTAAAAATGATGACCTGAAGTGTCTTCCGTAGGGCACAGACGGCCAATTGGATCAGGGAAGCATGTTGCACGTGCTGACATTCATGAAATCCTTCCCTGTTAAGTTGAATGTGCTCACTGAGGGCTATCCCATTTTGAAACCTCAGAGACGACGTTGTGAGTAATGTTTACAGAAGGAGGGGTGTGGCATGGGTTCAGGAAGGCATCAGTTTGCGTGAAGTGGCACCTCCTAATGTGTCCCCTTCTGTCATTCACAGACTATGGGAACGCTTTCAGAAAACAGAACAAGTGCAGGAACCACATGGCCCTGGTTGTCCACGAATCACAACAAGGGTAGTGGATCGACTTATCGCCCAATGGCATTAGGCAAACGCACCATTACTGCTAATGCTCTCACAATACAGCGTAGGAACGCTGCCAACGCTAACGTTAGTGATCAGACCATTAGGAATCGGCTTTGAGAGGCAAAGTTGAGCTCAAGGCGTTAAGCTGTCCGTATACCACTTCAGGAGCACCGTAGAGCCGCACGCTTGACGTGGTGTCAGCAGCATCTTCGGTGGACTAGGCTCCAGTGGAACCTTGTACACTGATGAATCCTGGTTCTGTTTCAAGTTCAATAATGGTCGTATTCGAGTGTAGCGACGTCCTGGCGAGCATTTTCCTGACGCTAACGTCGGAGAAAGGCCGTGTTTGAAGGTGGATCAGAGATTTTACAGACTCTGGCGCTTCCAGCCCCTCGAGCTGTTGGCCCACAGGCAAGACCCCAGGACCACTACATCGCGCTACGGTTGTCATGAACTTTCTGCAGCAGAGTCTGATCAGATGGACTGACCAGCCTATTCTCCCGATTTGGCACCGATTGAACATTCGTTGGACGCGTTGTGACGAACTTTCGGGATAACCACCATGAACCTGCAACAGTGCTCAGTTGGTGCTATTGTTGCATTAAGAATAGTTAGCCATTCCACAGATTACTAGAAACTTGGTTAGGTCGATGCGTCGACGTTGTCTCGAATGCATCAAAAACAGAGGTGGCCACATCCGATATTAACCAGTGAACCAGTCTTTCTGCCCTTTTTGACTTTCACAAAAGACCCCAGTCGTCTTCAGTGCAGCTTTTTGACTTTACCCTACCGTCTTTTCTTTGTTCTGACATGTTTTTGTCTTGTTATGGCATGTCTAAAAAATGCCATTATAATACACATGCCAACTGTTGTTAAAATCTTCTAAACAATTCCAGTGTTCCTTGGATTATTTTGAGTAATATATTTTGCACGGATTTGATTTAGTACGACTAACCATATGCCTATCCTTCATCTCCAGACACGCCCCCTTTGACCCGGAAGTGCTCAATACAGGAAGAAGAAATGATAGAGATGTACAAACGGACTCATGAACTGGAGGTCAGGGTCACACAGATGGAAATATCAAGTGTTGAAGTCAAGGAAGAACAGGAGGATAGAGAGAATGAACTTATCAACATGCGAGCTAAAGAAACGTATTTTCGAGGACTGCTGTGTGCTGCACTTGATAGCAAGACCAGGGGACAAGCGTCGTCAGCACAGCCCGTACAGTCTAACTTACCTCTTTGTCTTGAAAATGGTCGGTTTGTGATTTAGTATTCTTTATAGCCAATCGTGTGACGCGATTGTTTACAAGGTGCTGTTGTAAAGCTGTTACATGCGGCATAAGAGATCAATCACTCTCCAGCGTGTGTGTTGTTTGGTTAGAACTAGGTCGGCTTATATAGTCGTATCGTGTGTAAAGAGATAGGGCGATCCGTTTTCGTTAAATTGGTCACTGCTGCCGAAGAACTGCATGTTTAAAAAAGTGATTTCTAAGAAATACAGCACTAGGAGAAGAGCTGTCCAGGGTTGGGAAAAGGCATTGCAATACGGCGTCGTGAATATTATGGCGCACAAAAGGGCTGTATAGTATGTGCTACGATGTCGTAAGTCATTAGATGTATTGCGATGTCTTAAAGATTACGGCGCACGTAAAATGTCGTATATGGTGTTAGCTATAACGTAATTCAAACGATGAGAAACGATGTCGTTAAGAATACAGTGCTCTACGTAGACGTCACGAATCCCGTCTACAATACTGCGTCGTCGTAAAGATAACGGTTACCTCCACGTCGTAAAGACAAGTTGTACGGCGGCTCGTAAAGGAGACGATGCCGCACGATGTCCAAATGTACGAAGAATGAGTGTTTCTGTTGAAGAAACGGCTATGTGATGTCGCAAAGCTAAGTGAATTAAATTGTTTCTGTTTAAAACAAAACACAAATACACTGTACCACACGTCCTCGCTTAGTGTTCAGGTGAACAATTAACATGCCTTTGCATGTATTTGTGACGGATGATGCCACCGTTTGGGAAGGATACGCTCGCCTTTTCGCGAACACCTGGTGTCATCACTGTTTGATAGTGATTCATAAACACATGCTCATGATGTGGTCGGAATCGTATACAATGGACTTAGTAGAGATTCCTTATGATGATGGAAATGTTTTTTTCTACTTTTATTTATGTGGGTCGATAGGAATCTAAAAATGGTAAAATATAATATCAGTATTTTTGATTAACATGGTTATACAATAATTAATCACTCATTAATCAGTCTCGTCAATCCCATACAGTGATCGGCGTTCTCCGTGGTCATCTGCCCGCGAGTACACAGCCCGTGTTTTGATGCGAGACGAATCGGCTGGTAGCTGCATATTATAACGGCTGCAGAGATAAACTTGCTTAACAATAAACAATTAATGCTTTAAATAAGAAAAGAGGATTAACCACATGCTTAGATTATCTCAATCTCATTAAAATCAGATACAAGTTCTTGCTATCAACGAGGACATCCCATTACAGAACAATTGCAACCTTTCGCGAACTATGACCTACCAATGAAATGACTAACAGGAAGTCAACGTTAGCCACTTAGAAGGCAGCTTTCTTAGCTTGGTGGTACTAGTTTCAAAGTTGCGACTTCCATTCCAGAATTCTTTTAAAAGTATGTTGAATAAGTCATACAGTCCGTAACAGTTGTTTTGTGTTGAGCTTTAGAGCTTGCATGATTAGAAAACATATTCCGGTGACAATGTAACATAACAATATGCATATTTATTATATATTTTTTTATTAAGTGTTTGAATCGTTATCTATCGTGTAGTTGTCCAATTTTCGATCACGAACTTTGATACTACTTAATTTCGTTTATCCGACATACTCGTCAATCCGACATAATCGTATGCAACCATCGATGTCGGATTAACGGGACTTGACTGTTCATGATCTACTGAATGCTCCAGGGAAGTAATGAAGGCTACATTTCTTTTTCGACCTCCTCCGTGGTCTAATGGTAGAGCGTCCGGCCGCGTCATACCAAAAGAAGTTAAAAGATAGTACTTGCTAGTACACCCCCCCCCCCCCCCCCCGCCCCCACCACACACACCCACACACCCACACACCCACACACCCAAACACACAAACGTGAAAGCACCATTTTCAACACCATTTCACGCCATTTATTTTAACATGGATATCTGAGTTAGATATTTAGTCTTTGAGGGAGTAGGTATCCCAGACAGAATAACCCAAAAGTCATAGCAGCATCTTAACTCTTAGCTACCTGAAATAAAAATGTTTTGTACAATATTTCCCTGCATCCATGGAAAGTATGCTTTATTTTCTATACACCAAAGAAACCACTCCTTTACTTGTGTTTGTCCAGAATCGATTATTTACAGACCGCCGTCATATAGCTGGAATATTTCTGAGTGCGGCGTTAAACAACAAACCAACCAACCAACCAACATGTATTTGTAAGATATATTGACTAGTATTTTATGTGAAAACGACCATTAACGTTCTTAAATACACACATTTCGAGTTGTATGTACACCAAAGGTAAACTCTTGTCTTATAAAATCAATAAACTATGAAGTATGTAAAATTATTAAACTTATATTATGAAGTTGTGTATGTTGTATGTGGTATGATGTATGATGTCTATTTAGAGAATGACTGCCTTCATTTGCATGGGCAATTGGAAATAAATAAGTTTTCAATAATTAACTGTGTATTGCGTTGATGTGTTGATGTATTGCTGTGAAAGAAAGAACCAATTATGCATCTACTGATTTTACCTTACCATAGTTATTTTAAAAGTATGAAGCTTTTCAGCATTTGAATTGCTTAACCCAGTATACGTATTATGAGGGGACCTTTGGCGTGACGTCGCCATGACAACATACAATACGTACTTTTACGCATTTAGTATGTACTTTTACTACTTAATTAACACCACTACTTTTGAGTGTGAGTATGAATTTAATCTAAAACGTTTTGCCATATTTTCACGAATTTCAAAAAGATCTTCTATGTTCCTCTTATTGACCAATCAGATTCCATCTCTCATATATCTCAAACAAAATGGCGGCGCCAAGTCAAGACGATCTGCTAGATGATCAATATCTATTTTGTAATAAACGGGTCTTACCCCGCGAAGGGCATCAAATCACGTGACCAAATATGTTCTGAATAGTTCATGTTGCTGTCGGTTTTACTACCGTGTTCTTCTTTCTTATTTGGGGCGGTCGGGTAGCTTAGTGGTTAAAACGTTCGCTCGTCACGCTGAAGACCCGGGTTCGATTCCCGACATGGGTACAATGTGTGAAGCCCATTTCTGGTGTCCCCGGCCGTGACATTGCTGGAATATTGCTAAAAGCGGCGTAAAACCAAACTCACTCACTCTTTCTTATTTCGTTCACAGAACATTCCGTGCCCGTTTCGCTTTTAAATCTGTTGTCAGTTTTGTCCCAAATAGCATCTAGCTCCATAATTCTATTTGCATGTAAATTCAATACATTTTGTTACCTTGTTTGGTAGACACGGGAAAGCTAGCCGAGCTGACGACGCACTAAGGGACGTAACTCCATTTTCTTACCACGCGGGCTGATATCGATAGTTCAAATGCACTGGAAAGCCACATCAGGCCGGCAGCGGGTGTTATACGGGACTGGTTACTACAACCTCTGGGAAATGGCCGTCTCCATGTTAGCTCTATCGCACTTGCAAAATTAATTATCAAGTCTTTGAATGACATTTAGAAGTAAGTATGGACAAGTGAAGATCAAGGTAGAATGGGTCTTCAGCAACACATGCTTGTCGTAAGAGGCGCCTAACGGGATCGGATGCCCAGGCTCACTGACTTGGTTAATGCATGTAATCGATCCCAATTGCGTGGATCGATGCTCATGATATCAATCACTGGATTGTCTGGTCCAGACTCGATTATTGACAGACCGCCGTCATACAGCTGGAATATTGCTGAGTGCGGCGTTGAACAAAAAACCCAACAACAACAACAACAACAACAACAACAACAACAAACAAACAGAAGTAAGTATGTCCATTGGAGATATATCCCTAAACTAACAAAATAGGTGAGGATGTGTCCTTTATTTCATGGGGTGATTAACTTGCAAAGCAAATCAAACCAATATCTGGTCATGTATTCGGTTACTAAACAGCGGGACCGCCTCCGTGGTCTAGTGGTAGAGCGTTCGCCCGGAGAGCGGAAGGTCCGGGTTTCGATCCCCGGCCGTGTCATACCAAAAGACGTTAAAAAATGGTACTTGTTGTTACCCTGTCTGGCGCTCGGCATTAAGGGGCTAAAACAAGGACTGGTCGGCTCGGAGTCAGTATACTGTGTCTGAATGGGGTATTCATGGTAAACTGCGGCATGGTATCTCAGTCGGCTAGCACTATAAATCGGCATCAGCCCGGACTAGTACAAACAGCCACACAAACACATACACGTACATGCACGTCGCTATATAAGTGCAATAATCTTGGACGCGACGTTAAAGGGGAAGTGTACACGCAAAAGTTACTTTCTTTCTTTTTCTAAACAAAACGCAATTTTAGAATTAGTTAGTATCTGTGTTTGAAAATATGCACTCATTGTTTCACAGTGAAAGTAGGAAGCTCACAATAGTGTGAAAATGATATGCCGTTATGAGTCCTTCGTTTTTCGAGCTAAACAGGCCTGAGTTATCCCCCTTAGATTATGACGTAATTGGTGCCAATTCAACTGGGTCCCTGTCTATTCTCAACGCAAAAGATATCAAGTACCAGTTTGCGGTAAAACAACATGGCCTACGACACACTCCGGCGCAGTGGTGACTCAGCATAACACAATGCTAGCTGGCATCTGAGACGCAAGAATCACACACCAACACCACGTGAAGCGGCTCTAACAAAGCATGATGACGTCATAATGTTTATCAATTGGCACCAATGACGTCATATTGCAAGGGGCATAAGCCATGGTGTTTTTGTTATGGAAATAGAACACTTGGTAAATGTGAAAAATATAAATAGCTTTAATGCGAAAAATCTGTTGATTAATTAAGATATTTTTATATTTTTGTCTATGACGCTTCTCGGTTAACACTTTTAATGTGGAAAAAGTACAAGAAAAATAGGTTCATTTCCGTGTGAACTTGCCCTTAGACGTCATTTCACCTCACCTCACCTCACCTTCACTTAACAGCGGGGCAAAAGGATGTACAAGCCAATGTTTGATGGTGGCTAAAAACGTAACAAACAATAAATGCTTTTTCGCTGGTTCTGTTTTGGACATTTGGGCGTTTTTTTCAGCCTAGAAATTATTTGGTCAAATTCAATTATGCGGTGTATACTGTCTAGTATAGAGGCCATAGATATATTGATTCCAACGAACGACAAAATATATATATTTCATACAACTGTATAATTTTATGAAATTTGATGTTCAGTTTCACTGTTGACACCATGTAGATTTCAACATATGTTGAAATATTGAAAGGCCAATGTTCAAATACGCTTTAAAAAACTAATGTATGTATTTTGAATTAGTCAAGAATAAAAGTAAATAATCTTGAACTTGAGTATTATTTGTTACTTTCAACACAACATTTTCAGGAACGTTCTAAGCTCTCGATTCCAAATTCTAAAGCGCTCGGTCCCAAATTAAAATAAGAGGTATTCAATCTACAGCGGGACTGCATCAAATTTCAAAACACAGTAGTTTATCTCCTAAAACACCTAAATATTACTTACCAATGTCGATAGGTCTATTATGGGCCAACATATCCCTGATCAAGATAAGAGTCTTTTCTTTTCTATCCGTTCGTTACTTTGAATGAAAACCTACTAAATCACACGTACGTACAATGCATAGAATAACATAATACTTACTGCATAAAACACATTATTCCGCGTTCATAAACGGATAAACTACCAGTAAGTAAACATTTAGTTGTTAATTTCATAAAGTTGTAGGAGAAGACTACATTCGTTAGCCATCGGAGCGGACTTCGTGGGTTGGAATCTAGCTGGCAACACACGTTTTTCGTGAAAGTGTTCTTTCATCAAGGATACGAACGGGGAGAAAGGACGTTCTGCCATTGCCAAGTGGTGCCTAACTGACATTTCAATCAGGTAATGGAACAAAAAAGACAAAGGAGCAATGGTTTAAGTTCTGCTTCGTCGCAATGGGTGGTGGGGTGGTTAAAGCGTTAGCTCGTTACGCCGAAGACCCGAATTCGATTCCCCACAGTTGTACGATGTGTGAAGTCCTTGTCTGGTGTCCCTGTTGCGATATTGCTGGAATATTGCTGAAAGCGGTATAAAAAACACACTGACTCACTTTTTTCGTTACATGTTTTAAAGTAGACATGTTTTTTAAACGAGAAAAATCAATTGTGGAGTTAGGCCCTTAGTTTATATCACTGACATACTACTCCAAATGGTGCTTTATGCGATGTAAACCCAACTCACACGCTCACTCACCCACCCATCCAAACACCCACTCACCCGCAATAAGTTACGTAGATGCTCTTACCTATGCTTTTGACTCTTGACGTATACACGGTACATACAGCGCGCGTTTTATGTAACCAGAATTGATATTAATTGACATACAGTAAACTACGGTTATAACGAACACGCTTGTAACGAACTGACCGATAAAACGAACTTATTTTTTGGTCCCGGACATTTTTTGTATATATGCTGTATGTATGCTTATAACGAACTACGGTTATAACGAACTAAAATAAGTGGTCCCTTTGAGTTCGTTATAACCGTAGTTTGCTGTAACAATATTTGCTACTGCGTGTCCACTCTGTCACCTGCACTGTCCTTGTAACCCGACCACTGCTCTTATATTTATGGAACCCGAGACATCCTTTTTTTGCCACACAAAAGCTAATGGTGTAGTTATTAAGGAAAATCAATTCTATATCCGATAAGTCTGAAGACACATGAAAACGTGATCGGAAATGCTTTGGGCGTCGTTCGTCTTGCTTGGCACAAAACCATAAATGACAGCCATGGTGAACATGAGTGAGTGAGGTCCCACGTAATTGGTATAGATGGCAAATATATACATACGTATTGTTATTCTGATAATGTACCTTAAACATATACGAAAAAGGACAATATGGACATATTTAATAGAAATCTGTAATGTTTAAACACATATTCAATACTGAAATACCATACACGGGTGTTTTGGCGTATTCTGCTTAAAAACGACGAGCATGTTATAACTCAGTTATATATCAGGATATGTACATCATATTTTACCCAACAAACATGTACTATTCAAGGTAAGTTAAAGACCTCCCGAATCTTTTATATAACTATAGTTAATCTTTCATGGCATTAACTATAGTAATATGAAGGTATCGGGTGGTCATGTCATGACGGATTAACTATAGTAATACGAAGGTATCGGGTGGTCATGTCATGACGGATTAACTATAGTAATATCCCCTCTTTGAATGGCTTTCAGAAGTGATACACATAAAAGAAAGAATTTATAGATGTCAACATCTTTATTATGGGGAACACACCCTATGAAGCAACCAATACATTGGAGAAACCCCTCAACACCAGACTCAATAAGCATCAGACTTCTGTCAACAAACTGACCAAAAACCCACAATTTCCGAAAACACAAACAAGAACCAAGACAATGCCATCATGTTGGAAGCTACCAAAGTCCTGTCCACCACTTACAACAATGGACGTCAAAGGAGACTACAAGAAGCCATTGACATCAACGTCAAAGAAAACTACAAAGGGCCATTGATATCAGCGTCAAAGAAAACTACAAGAGGCCATTGACATCAGCGTCAAAGAAAACTACAAGAGGCCATTGACATCAACGTCAAAGGAGACTACAAGGGGCCATCGACATCAGCGTCAAAGAAAACTACAAGAGGCCATTGACATCATCGTCAAAGAAAACTACAAGAAGCCATTGACATCCGCGTCAAAGAAAACTACAAGAGGCCATTGACATCAGCGTCAAAGAAAACTACAAGAGGCCATTGGACATCAGCGTCAAAGACAACTCCAAGATCCATTGACATCAACGTCAAAGAAAACGACAAGAAGCCATTGACATCAACGTCAAAGAAAACTACAAGAGGCCATTGACATCAACGTCAAAGAAAACGACAAGAGGCCATTGACATCAGCGTCAAAGAAAACTACAAGAGGCCATTGACATCCGTGTCAAAGGAGACCACAAGAAGCCATTGACATCAACGCCAAAGGAAACTACAAGAGGCCATTTGCATCTGCGTCAAAGGAGACTACAAGAAGCCATTGACATCAACGTCAAAGAAAACGACAAGAGCCCATTGACATCAGCGTCAAAGAAAACTACAAGAGGCCATTGACATCCGTGTCAAAGGAGACCACAAGAAGCCAATGACATCAACGCCAAAGAAAACTACAAGAGGCCATTGACATCTGCGTCAAAGGAGACTACAAGAAGCCATTGACATCAACGTCAAAGAAAACTACAAGAGGCCATCAACATCAGCGTCAAAGAAAACTACAAGAGGCCATCGACATCAGCGTCAAAGAAAACTACAAGAGGCCATTGACATCCGCGTCAAAATAAACTACAAGAGACCATTGACATCAGCGTCAAAGGAGACTACAAGAAGCCATTGACATCAACGTCAAAGAAAACTACAAGAAGACATTGACATCAACGTCAAAGGAGACTACAAGAGGCCATCGACATCAGCATCAAATGAGACTACAAGAGGCAATTGACATCGGTAGATACCAGCCAGTCATGAACCGTGACCAGCCTCGTGCTTGGGACTTACTGATTTATTTAATCTATTCATCTGTGCCACCACCCACCTATCTGTTGACCATTGACATCAGCGTCAAAGGAGACTACAAGAAGCCATTGACATCAACGTCAAAGAAAACTACAAGAGCCCATTGACATCAGCGTCAAAGAAAACTACAAGAAGCCATTGACATCAACGTCAAAGAAAACTACAAGAAGACATTGACATCAACGTCAAAGAAGACTACAAGAGGCCATCGACATCAGCATCAAAGGAGACTACAACGCCAAAGGAAACTACAAGAGGCCATTGACATCTGCGTCAAAGGAGACTACAAGAGGCCATCGACATCAGCATCAAATGAGACTACAAGAGGCAATTGACATCGGTAGATACCAGCCAGTCATGAACCGTGACCAGCCTCGTGCTTGGGACTTACTGATTTATTTAATCTATTCATCTGTGCCACCACCCACCTATCTGTTGACCATTGACATCAGCGTCAAAGGAGACTACAAGAAGCCATTGACATCAACGTCAAAGAAAACTACAAGAGCCCATTGACATCAGCGTCAAAGAAAACTACAAGAAGCCATTGACATCAACGTCAAAGAAAACTACAAGAAGACATTGACATCAACGTCAAAGAAGACTACAAGAGGCCATCGACATCAGCATCAAAGGACACTACAACGCCAAAGGAAACTACAAGAGGCCATTGACATCTGCGTCAAAGGAGACTACAAGAGGCCATCGACATCAGCATCAAATGAGACTACAAGAGGCAATTGACATCGGTAGATACCAGCCAGTCATGAACCGTGACCAGCCTCGTGCTTGGGACTTACTGATTTATTTAATCTATTCATCTGTGCCACCACCCACCTATCTGTTGCCTGTTGCCCTTTCCTAGGCTAGTTAATCCAGCTGGCTTCCATGTGTCCATTGCCAACTACCAATCAATAATCCCCGTGTCTCCCTTTGTCCATTGAAAATTGAACTCCTGGCTTCTATCTACCCATTTCTAATCGTTAATCAACGGTAATTAACTGTTGGCTTTCCTTGTTAATGTTTCCACCTCTGTTATCTGATTATTTTTGTTATTCTCAAATGTACATATATTTGCCCTCCGAATCCTTGTGGTCATTCATCTGATGAGTTGAGTGAGTGAGTTGGGTTTTTCACGCCGCTTTTAACAGTATTCCAGTTATATCGCGGCGTGTCAGCTTAATGTGGGAGGAAAGCCCGAAGTGATGCAGGTCTAAGACGTTTACCACTTCAATGAAACCCACGAGCACGGGTATGGTGCTGACAAACCTAGAAACATAATTGGGGCGAACAGGGATTCGAACCCACAATCAAAGATTTCTTGCGTGCCCAAGGGACGCAACTCTGCACTGCGAATCGCAGCACCCGTGCCCCCTCATCTGATGAAGGAGTAAGCATATACCCAGAAACGTTCCTCATAATAAAGAAGTTCCCATCCTTAAATTATAGAGAAATAGAGAAGGACCAATCCTTAAATTATAGAGAAATAGAGAAGGACAAATTGTTAAATTATAGAGAAATAGAGAAGGACCAATCCTTAAATTATAGAGAAATAGAGAAGGACCAATCCTTAAATGATAGAGAAATAGAGAAGGACCAATCCTTAAATTATAGAGAAATAGAGAAGGACCAATCCTTTAATTATAAAGAAATAGAGAAGGACCAATCCTTAAATTATAGAGAAATAAAGAAGGACCAATCCTTAAATTGTAGAGAAATAGAGAAGGAACATCGGGCTACGAAGAATCGCGGAATGTCTGTAAGTCCTTAGTTTTAGCCAGGGACGTTATTTATTCAACAGGTATATTTAATCCATAAATCCGGCATTACTTATTCAACTTTATTTTCAAATATTTGTAATACAATTCCCCATAGAATATGTTCATCATTCAACAATTTGTCTTATATTGAATATTCATCAAATAAGAATTGTTGAAACCAGAAAATATACACACATACACGCCCCTCTCTCTCTTATAGTAGAGTATTATAGTTTACCAGGAACACATTCTACAATCTACATTCTACAACCCAGGTTAGAAACAGCTTGTCAGCCAGTGTCTACATGCACCTTGGACTGTTTTCGAAATGTTTCACATTTTGCAATCTCTTCCACAAACCTTTTTCAGTCTTGAATCTCGTTTATTTGAAAGTTCCAATTCATACAATCACCTCGCTTGTAGTATTTACCGTATAAAGGTAAAGATAAGGTTCTAGCTCGACACAGAGTTGGCTTGAAAAGCAAAAACAACTTTACATGCTATGGATATCTTGAATGAAATGTTGCAGGTCCCAGGGAAACGTTCTTGAGTTAGTGAGTGAGTTTTAAAGTCCAGTTTTAGCAATGTTCCAGCAATATCACTGCATGATATCTTGAAGCATCGGCAGAAACCTTTGGTTTGATACAATACATGTCCCCCAAAATTAACTGATCGGTCCGTTATAACATGTGTGTATAGGCGTGGAACGTATCATCATGCACTGTCTACATTACACCTAAATGTTCTTAGATGGCAAAGAGACCGCCTCCGTGGTCTAGTGGTAGAGCGTCCGCCCGGAGAGCGGAAGGTCCGGGGTTCGATTCCCGGCCGCGTCATACCAAAAGACGTTAAAAGATGGTACTTGTTGTTACCCTGGCACTCGGCATTAAGGGGCTAAAACAAGGACTGGTCGGCTCGGAGCCAGTACACTGTGTCTGAGTGGGGTATTCATGTTAAACTGCGACATGGTATCTCAGTGTGCTAGCACTATAAATCAGCATCAGTCCGAACTAGTACAAGCAGCCACACACACCCACGTGTATGCACGTCGCTATATGTGCAAGTGCAATAATCTTGGACGCGACGTTAAACCCCATTTCACCTCACCTAGATGGCAAAGTGTGTGTAAGTCATGGTAATCACTCACTGGTTTTGCATCTGTTGGTGCTACGTCCTACACAACAGTTCAACGTGTCCACTAGGATTCCATTTTTATCAATGTAATTCGTTGTGATACCAGGGCTTTCGGGGCATACTAGATCCCCTGTATTCGTGTTTCGAAATACACAGTTGAGAGTGACCAGCAGCCAGTTTACTATTAGCTCTGTCATGGCTGACTTGACTTGATAATCGAATCCCAACCGTACTTCATTGTTTAATCTTTCCTCCACTGGTTTGTCTGTATTCATAGAGATTAATACACGAGTGTCTGTCAGATACCGTTCATCTTACAACAAGCGAAAGCGAGTTAGATACGCTTTGAAACAACTCATTTTGAGATAAATGATATATGACATGCAGTCATCTGTTTCTTGTACACCCTAATATTGCGCCATTTTAGCATCGAATCGATGTACATTTTGTCTTTTGTCATGATCACAGTGGCGCATTAATACGTAACACAACGGTCATTAGAAACGTCATCCGACGTACTGCTTACTACTCATAACTAAGGTGACCCTACACAAAAAAATATTCCGACATATCCGTGGATTATCAATGCAATGCACACTAGACACGACTAGATAACATTTATTCACACGCTAAAACCATAAAGTTTAACATACATAGAGAAATTCGACTGAAGCATGAGTACTTTATCAATGACTTACGATCAGGAAAGTAGTCCGTCATCAGTCCTTAAGTCATCACCATGGAGTAGCCAATCACGGGCCTGGAATTCCATCTCGCACATGTTTGATACCAGTTATATCAAATGGGTTTCTCAACGACAGTTGTGTAAAAAAATATCTTTCTTGTTGCCTTGATGTACCTGTAATTATATTATTATATATTTTGACCACATTACTCCCTGATACTTGTCTTCACACTTTTAATAAATTTCATTCCTGTTTCGAAAACGCGCCTCTCTGTGAATCTCAGCACGTCTCTGCCGCCGCACATATACTTTGCAGAACAAGCGCATGAGATGATCTCTGAAGGGCCTGTAGGTGACAGTATATATGATGACATTCCACAGACTGCTTGACAAAAGAGACACGGATGACACCTTACTAAGAACCCTTGGGACCTGTCCCCTTGACGACACCAGGCTCCACGTCACGCTGACGATGAAGGGAACGTACGAGAGACAGAAGACGCCAGCAGCTAACGTCACCATCAACGGGAATTTTGCGGTGTTCTCTTGAACGTCGGTCCCTACAGAATGAACACGTCGCTTTCCGCACTTCAGTTCTGCAGAGATCATGCAAGAACAGATGACGATGATGGCGAGGGTTAGGAGCGGGATGCCTACAGAGGCCACCACGGTCGATGTAGTGTCAAAGTCGACCAAACACATATGTAGATTGGAGTTGTAGTAAAAGTCCATATCAGGGAACACTATCATAAGAAACCTACCCACACTCAGAAGCACAGTGGTACCAATGGCAAGAAAGAACACTTTTGTCGTGACAAGTCTGGTGTAGGCTAGAGGTCTTGATATTGCTATGTACCGATCTATGACTGCAAGAGCTATGTTGAATATTGTCTGGCCTGTCAACAAAGTTGCAATACTGGACGCAACGCCTATCAAATGTTCAGAGTAGGCAAAGTGGTTGAGAAAGGCTGATGGCACGACAAAAGTCAAACAATAGACTCCAAGACAAAAGTCACATACTGCTCTGTAGGTTATGAGCCACAGTGTTGGCATATGTAGCTGTTTGGACAATCCTATTACCAGAACAATGGCACCATTGGTGGTCATCACGGCCACTGACACCAGGAGGTAGATGACACCAAGAATGACGTTATCTCCTTTCGCGACATCAGTTATATTATCAGTCTGATTTATTCCCTCCTGTTCATGCATCTGTGTTTGCGTCTTCGAACTTTATTAAATGTTTTACTCCTCATCAGTTAGTTCCGTATCATCGTATTCGGTCGGCATAACACTGAGTTCAAGTATAAAAAAACGTCAACAACAGACAATAACAAGTCTCGATTATCCACCGAAACAGATTCAAAATAGCAAAATAGCGATAAAAAGGAAATAGTCACGTATGTCACATGTAAAGATGGACTTGCCTCCGTGAACTGAGCTGGTGCAGGCTTAATTCCATCAGATGTTTTGTACGCTCATAGTCATTATCTGGTGCAAAGTGACAGTAAATTGGTATCCTTACTGTGAGAAGACAATAGCCCAGTTTCCCTCCAGAACATCAGCATGGGATCAGACTCAGATCGCGGACACGCCTCAAACACTTTTTGCGTCTCTTTCCCACTCACTCCGTTCTGCAGCTCAAACGCTGTAGTCCGCTCATATTCCTGACTTAGATTCCCCTTTCTCAGCAATACAGTTTTTTTTAAATACGCTGCATATAGGCAACGTACATATAACACTACAATCACATGTTCACAGCTTTAGTCATAGTTTCTGAAGAGCAAATCATCCAGGCGTTTCTTGTTAACGTCACATCCATTGACAGATGAAGAAAGCATATCTGCAACCCGTCGCACAATGACAGATCAGTGATACAAAAGGCCTTCGAGGAGTCGTCGTTTAATTACTGAAGGCAGTACCAATATAGATGGAGAGGCGGATAGAACGGATGTGTACTCATGGACCGGGGATGATTCAGAGGAAGTGGATTCTGGTGGCATGTGCCTCCAGCATCTTATGATGTGATGGATACGTTGACAAGTTATTATACTCATTAGACATGTATTAATGAATATGTTTTGTTCCTTCGGTGGGATATTATTCATTTCAGATTTGCAGAAAAAGACATCCAAATACAATGGTAAACTATTAAAACAAGGTTTTTGTGTTACAAAGCAACTTTAGCGCTCGCGTGATCAGTATACAGTAAAGTACGGTTATAACGAACTCAAAGGGACTACTCATTTTAGTTCGTTATAACCGTAGTTCGTTATTAGCATATATACAGCATAACTACAGCAAATAGTCGGGACCAAAAAGGTCAGTCCGTTATATCCGTCAGTTCGTTATAAGCGTGTTCGTTATAACCGCAGTTTATTGTACTTCAGTCAGATAATGGTATGTTGGTTTAATGTGTGAGAAAGCCTTATGATGTGACAAGTCGTAGGCGTTATATCAGTCTTATGTTCTAAGTGCATGGAGATGGAGCTGACAAACCAAGGATAATATGATGAGAGCGAAACTGCGATTGAAACCAGCGATCACCGGAGTCTGGCGCGACAAAGGGAGACAATTCGGCAGGGCGGTTAAGACGACCGTGTCAGTAGCAGTATAGCGAGTGAGTGAGTTGATTTGACCGCTTTTAATAGCTTTCCAGTAGTAGAAGTAGAAAAAGAACTATAATAGGTAGTAGTAGAAGAAGTAGTAGTAGTAGTAGAAGCAGCAAAATTTTCTTGCGTGCCCAAGGGACGCAACTCTGTTCAGCGAATTGCGGCCACAACTGGGCAACTCGTGCCCCCAGTAGTAGTAGTAGTAGTAGTAGTAGTAGTAGTAGTAGTAGGAGAAGAAGACTTTAGACGTTGGGTCTACAATTAACGTCAGCCTCTAATTGACGCCGGTCATATAAATATTCATAGCTACTTACTACTTCAAGTTTCCTACCATTCAATTACCATATTTCATACCTAAAAATGGGCCCGCCATTTTTAAAAACAATAAATTTGGTTTGGTCAATATTAACTTCCATACCCTATTGATCACAATAACCTTGTAAAACATTTTATATGTTCTGTAGACCAAGAATTGTATCTGAAACAACAATGAGATTATCAGAAAAAGAGAGAGCAATACTATGTCGACAGAAACGGATGATTAGCCGCTCACATTGCAGGCATGGGACGAGTTGCTGCAGGTTGATAGGTTGATTTGCACGCAAACTTCGTCCCAGTACTTCACATAGGAGTTCGATCGATGCCAGATCAGGAGAATAGGCAGGCCACTGCATTCTGGTGAACCCCTTTCGGTTGATGAAGTCAGTAACCACACGTACTTTTGAGGCCGAGCATTATTATCCTACAGTGTGGCACCAGGTCCAATGGCAGTCAAAGTGGCCGAAGAATCTCGTCGCTGCCGCGAATAACTGTCAGATTTACATTGACATGATAAAGTGGAGTTCTATGATTAAAACTCAAACCTCCCCATACCATCAGTGAGCCACCAGCAAACAGGTCACGTTCCCTGACTGGGACATCTTGAAACCGTTGTCCTCTGTGGCGAAACACTCCCACACGACCATCATTGACCTGAATGCATCAATTTGCGACCACTGCTGCCTATACCAGCGTAAATGAATTCGACACCATGCAAGACGGGCAGTTCTGTGTCGTACCGGTAGAGCAGGTCTTACGACTGGACGCCTGGAGTTGATACCGGCAGTTCATGATTGTTTGTGCTGTTGAAGTCGCAGTGCTCCTGCTGTTGCGAACCTTTGGCATAAAGCTGTCTGAATGAGATAACGGCCCTCAGCTCTTGTGGTTGATGTTGGTCTGCCTGAACGAGGTCGATCCTTGACTTCTCCATAGGTCTGGAACCTTTGCCACAAACGATGGATATCGGATGGTGTCCGTTGGAGCCGTCTGGCAACTTCTCTGATGGCTATTCCATCTCCATATAATTCCTTCTTCTGTCCACTTGGTTTAATGGTCGTCTTGGTGCCCTGGTGGTTAAACTAATTCAATGACAGGATTCAATAATGCCAACTTTTACACCCCTGTGTGCAGAACATCCACAGACATCATGGAAAGCATGTTCATTCTTGCAGTGATGCCTTTCTCCTTTTCCTGACTGACCTGACTTATATTTGCCAAATTTTAACCAAAAACTGATCTAGGGAGCAGTCTCCCAAACACAACCAAAAGTTCTGGCCAGTCAAAAATCATATTGGATTTGAATGCATAGGTTGTTCAGTGTTCGATCATCTTCCCGAGGCAAGTGAGTTAACTGACTATAAAAGTCCAGTTTCCACCCTTGTCGAACTAGGCTGGTATTATGGAGTTACATTTTGGCTGGACTAACGAGTCTTTGCATAGTCCAATCAAAATCTCGCAACGAAATCGAAATCCGGTTCGTAAACTGTCATGCAGTTTTCGGTCGATTGCAATATTTGCAAAGCATGTGCACCGCCAACTCGTTATCAACAGTTATTTTCCAAAACTTTTCATGTTTTTAATCAAGGTGTTCACGTGATTTGATGCACTTCGCGATGTAAGACCCGTTTTATCACAATATAGATCTTGATTATCGATCAGATCGTCTTGACTGGGCGCCGCCATTTTGTTTAAAGCAAATGCAAGTGATACGAGAGGTGGAATCTGATTGGTCCATAGGAGAGGCATAGAAGGGACATAACTCATAATAGCCACTGGTGGCGCTACGGTCGAGCCTAGAAATTCCAGCCTAGTTCGGCAAGGGTGGAAACTGGACTTTTAAAGTCAGTTAACTCTCTTGCCTAGGGAAGATGGTGTTCGATTTGTTACATACAACATTAAATTGCGAATTTATTTAAGGAAAGTTAGCTACGTGAATGTGGTATGGTTCAATATGTGGGTGTTCCACATGGTGTAGTTGCCTGAATTAGGGATGTTTCAGGTCACCGGACCTACGGTAAGTTTAAACGATTCATGAAAAAGTAATGAAGACCTTTTTGAGAAATCTTTGAAATTTTCTTCTGATAAACTAGAAGGTTTAATAGTCTTAAACGTTGATATGATATGTTGGAACAAAATGTGATTCATATTTTGTCCATAGCAGTAAATTCATTAAAAAAAAGATAAATCTTCAAACTTTGAACTCTTCTCCCCGGATACCATGAGGCCACACAAATCTGAGAGTAACTGTGTAGGACCATGATGTCATGTTCTTCTTTCTTCATGGAATGGAACTGACAATTACTGTAATTGAGGTATCCTTCAGTATTTGGAAATGTTAAATTTCATCTTATAGAAAGCAAAAACCAAAGAGAGCAGATAATTTATTCTTTGAAAGAATACCTAAAAGCAAACGTTTCTGTGGATAACACAACCAGGGAGCATCTATAGATAGCCTCTATAGATCTCCTTGCATAGCCACCCTGATACACCAAACAAGTTTACATTACGTACAGTTTTACGAACTTTCTGAAGCGATCTCAATGATTTTTTTCGGAATTCCAGCGATCACCTAAAACAAGCAATCTCATTTAAGTAAGATCTTAGTTATCACTAGCGCTAAGTAAAGATTTGAGGACATCCCATTCTGGGTCACGTCAGAACGATTTTTCGAGAACTTTGACCGATCAGTGAAATGTCTAACAAGGAGCCGACATTTTACAATCAGAAAGCAGCTTTCTTCTCGAGCTATACCACACTAGTTTCAAACTGGTGACTTCCATTCCAAGACTACACTTTGAAACATATTTTGACATAGTTATCGATTAAAATTTGATAGCTGAAAAAGAAAGAACATTCTTGAATGTCAAACAGATGACCTAGATCGTTTGGCTGTACTTCCCATGGGCTATGCAAAGTTTCCATCGTTCACCCATTAATTTTGACGGAATAAGTCGTGCAGCCGGTAATTGTCGTCCGGAATACATCGTGTTAACTTTTTCGAAGTTGCGTGATTATAAAACACATTCCGGCTGTGACTGTCCCGATCAAGTTAGCGACGCTCTTATTGGTCGGATAAAAGATCGTTCTGTCATGACCCGTAATGGGATGTGATCAGATCTTTGTTAAGCGGGAGTGAGAACTAAGATGTGATTTTACTGAGATTGCTGAAACAAATCAAATCCTGTTACCTCGAATCCGAATGTCTCGAAAACATTTTTGTTTCGAAACTAATTTCTCAAGCGCAGTCTCTCTGTCATCTCACGATGGTTCTTCATCTTTAGCCTAGTTAGCACATTCGCTTTCTAAACGAAAGCTTATTTTAAACAAGCACAACAAAACGGTTACTAACTTTGACATTTCACATGCGATAGGAATATAGCATTACGTAGTACAAACGCTTCAATAGAAACTGCTATTTTCATGCAATGCAGCCTCCGTGATCCTGTGCATGAAGCGGCTGCCCTGAGAGCACACATGTAGTCAATAGTTCGATCATACGCGTCATACCTAAAGACGTTAAAATATTGTATTTGTTGCTTTCCTGATTGGCGCTCGGCAATAAGTCAAGAAAACAAAGACTGGTCGCGTCGGAGTCAGTATACGATGGGTATCTGTTAGTCTGTCTTACAGACCCCGATACAAATATATATAAAATACAGCCCATGCAAGTCTATAGTGTTTGGCAAGTCTAGATCACTGCAGTATCAGGAAAATGAAGAGAGTCACTGGGCTCCTTTTTATTAATTTTTTATTATGACAACTGAACAACTGTTTATTTTCTGTACGATATGTTCATTTCAGAGACTAGATGTTAATCTAGGTATCCGTATTAACCCGCGAAATGGTATCTCAGTGGGCTTAGCACTATTAAACCGGCATTGGTCCGAACAAGCATACAAACGGCCGTGTTTTCCCCGTTCTTGCTGTAATTGGGGTCAAACTGCTTCCTCATATTTTGTTTGTTGTCGATGTCTCACTGTATTCGTTCAGATATCATTACACCACCTTCAACACTCAAGAGACCGCCTCCGTGGTCTAGTGGTAGAGCGTCCGCCCGGAGAGCGGAAGGTCCAGGGTTCGATCCCCGGCCGCGTCATACCAAAAGACGTTAAAAGATGGTACTTGTTGTTACCCTGTCTGGCGTTCGGCATTAAGGGGCTAAAACATGGACTGGTCGGCTCGGAGTCAGTACACTGTGTCTGAGTGGGGTATTTATGTTAAACTGCGGCATGGTATCTCAGTGAGCTAGCACTATAAATCGACATCAGTCCGGACTAGTACACGCAGCCACACAAACACATACACGTACATGCACGTCGCTATATAAGTGCAATAATCTTGGACGCGACGTTAAACCCAATTTCACCTCACCTCAACACTCAAGCGTTTGTATTCAAGGGAGACAAGTCTACTCTGCCTGTGATATCCGTACGCTACTATATCCAGTGCAAGGGGACAAGCTTACATGAAAATTGGGCCCTATAATGACACAAAGACCTAACTATTATCGATAGATCCTATGTAGACTACATGGGCACTATATGGACGACATAAGCACTGGGGTGGTGGGGTAGCCAAGTGGTTAAAGCGTTCGCTTCTCAAGCCGAAAATCCGGGTTCGATTCCCCTCATGGGCAAAATGTGTGAAGCCCATTTCTGGTGTCTCCCGCTGTGATATTGCTGGAATATTGCTAAATGCGGCGTAAAACCATACTCACTCTCCCACATGGATACTATGCACACTACCTTGGCACTATTTACTCGGAAGAAGATACACTACCTGCGCACTGTATACACAACATGGACGCGTTATACACTACATGATCACTACATGTATATTAGCTACATGGACATATGGAATTATATACATCACATGTACATGGACAATATTTCCATCTTTCCCAGATGGACACCATGTGCACGACATGGACATTACATACACACATATGGAATTATATACAAGACATGTACATGGACAATATTTCCATCTTTCCCAGATGGACACCATGTGCACGACATGGACATTACATACACACATATGGAATTATATACATCACATGTACATGGACAATATTTCCATCTTTCCCAGATGGACACCACGTGCACGACATGGACATTACATACACACATATGGAATTTTATACATCACATGTACATGGACAATATTTCCATCTTTCCCAGATGGACACCATGTACACGTCTTGGACATTACATACACACTGGATACTCACATAGACACTATGTAAACTACATGGACACTTTATACACTACATGGACAGTAGATACACAGACGGACACTGAAGACTCAGATTGACACTATGTACACTGCAAGGACACTTTATACACTACATGGACAGTAGATACACAGATGGACACCGGAAACTCAAATGGACACTGAATACACAGATAGACACTATGTACACGACAAGGACACTTTATACACTACATGGACAGTAGATACACAGACGGACACTGAATGCTCAGATAGACACTATTTACACTGCAAGGACACTTTATACACTTCATGGACAGTAGATACACAGACGGACACTGAATACACAATTGGACACTGAATACTCAGATAGACACTATGTACAGCACAAGGACACCTTATACACTACACGGGCGCCATGAGAACTACATAGACACAATATACTATATTTTAACCTGCGATATGGTATCTAAGTGGCTTTGCACTATTAAACCGGCATTGGTTCAAACAAGCATACAAAAACCGTGTATGGATTTCGCTATTTCACAATAACCTTCACCTCACCTACAAGGCTTCAGTTATGTCAAGATGACATGCGGCCCACCCGTCTACGTGCTGTGGAAGCACGCAGGATATCAATCAAATCGACCGAAAGACCCACCGTCAAGATTTCTGGTATTCTACCCGTGATTGCCTGACAAGTATAACTTAATTATTTATGGCCCGCTCTTATCAGCGTGACCCACCTGAATGTACAATGATTCAGGATATGTGTGACCAAAGAACGCGCCTGCCCCAGAATCTTCCCTGTGTACACATTCCACACAATATTGATTTTCAAGATGGCCGCCCCTATGCGTTACGGCCTGTGATATGCGTACATATTTAAAGGGCAAGTAAAGTCAACATAGCAACTTTGCAGATTTTAATACTTTAGGGCTTACTTAATCACAAATGCTTGATCAAAATTAAATTTAAAAAACGGAAGTAGCGTAAAACAGTCCGTAAGAAACGACAGGTGAAATCAGCCCCCAAACAAAACATTCCGCCAGTTGGGGGAATCCCCTAAGTGGGGTGAACACGGGTTCTCGGTGTTTGACGGCCTGCGCAATGTCGACCATCATGATGATCGGGCCGACGCCCAGTCTGCCTGCTTCTTACTCAGATTTTCTAAAACATTGCATCTATTTGTTTTCGTCTGCTCATCCATTTGATTATGTCACCTTAGTACATACGGTACCACACTGAAGATGCCTACTGTTGTTTACTCAGGGGATTATTGTGTGGAGTAGGCATGAATAGGAGTGGATATAAACACCATATAGACTACATGGGCACTACATAGACTACATGGGCACTATATACACTACTTTGGCACTATCAACACAACAGGGGCACTATATAGATAAAACCTCTGTCCAAAACACAGTCGATTGCACGATTCCGACTATGTCAAAAGCACGTGATGTGGAATCGCTTTCAAATAGTGATGATACCAGGTGTTCGCGAAAAGATGTGCGAATCCCGACCCGACGGTGGCACCCGTCACAAACACATTCAAAAGCAAGTCAATTGTTCACCTAAAAAGACACGGGAACATATGGTACAAGTCAAAATAGGGAATTGCATCACTGTTGCGTCACACTTGAAAATGTCCTCACATTTAACATTTTGAAAGTTTTACTGAGGCCGGGAATGTTGAAACCTTGATCAAACACATTCCGAACAAGAGTCGTTTGACGCTCTTTGAAGTCTTGGTAGAATAGCATGCTCGATTGTACCTCAAAGGTTGTGAAACGTAGACACCAAGGGCTGGAATATTGCTCGACATAAAGGGAAAATTGACTATGGGAACGTTGAAGTCATCCCTCTTGTCATACAGTCTTGTTGAGTGTTTTGTCACTTGGAATCTTTATGCATAGATATGAAACAGATAAAGCGGTCTCACTGGTCTCCTAGTTCTAGTTCGGGTGGGTAAATCAGAGGAAGGGATTCGGCTATTTAATGGTTATTGAACGATTTATGATCATCGCTATACCTGAAGCTTAAGTTAAAGTTCTTGGCCAAATTACCTTCTTTGACATTGTCAATCCGAGCAGAAAGTTTGAATCAAATGCATAAAGACACAGATCAGCAAGAAGGGGAGTGTAACTGGTGCTCATGGGGATTCCGACTTCCCGTCAGAATGTCTTTCCCCAAAGTCCAGCATTTCACATATCGCTTTCTCAGTAAACTTCCGATGACATTTCCTTTCATGTTTGACAAATTGATGTGAACCTCTGAAGATAGATATGTTTTACATATGGACATTGTGTGTAGCCAATTTATTGTGCCCCCATCGTAATGTTGCTGTGATACTAACATGGGCATAAAATCCCACTCACTTAAAAGCCTACCCGAAACTCAGTCACTCAATGTCCCTCGTAGGGATTCCGGGTTAGAATGGTCGAGAGAACTGACGGAACAGGACCAGAAAGAGGGGTCATTTCACGACGTTTCATTCATTAACAATAGCTTTTATCATGTGTACGCTTGCACTCATCTTTGAACAGTTCTTTTAGTTACCCATGTCTTCCAGCATTGGGTCTCTGAATGTTGAAGTGAGTTCCTTAAAGTTCTTCAGGCCTTGGGTATGTGTGGAGCTGCGTGAATCACGATAGATAAGATAAATTGCTTTTCGTTTATTTCCTCAGTACTTTAACAAGCTAACTGTCTTAAATATCCGTTTGTTTTTTATGTGATACAAATTGCGAATAATCAAATATCATTCGTACATTTGACGAAACGTCTGCAGGGTCTAGAATGACCACACACAGGAAATCTATCTCTTATAACATATGAAATATGCACAATAAAATGTTATTATTTAGCATGGTAACGAACGGTTGACAGTCAACAATCTCTCTCGTATGCATGTCATTCATGTTTTTCCTTGTATGCATAGGATGGTTTGGTTTGGTTTATTGTTTAACGCGCACTCAGCAATATTCCAGCTATATGACGGCGGTGTATGCATAGGATGGAAATGACACATTTCAGCGAAATATTGTCGTCATGCAATACATGATTTTGATAGGATCAGAGAAAGAACTGCGAATACTTTAAACACAGGTCATTTGTTTCACATGTTTATTATTTTTCAAAGCTCTGGTAAGTGAGTGAACGTCATTATCAGTAATGTTTCACGTGCATACATATACTCTTCTGTGCAACTGGGTAAGGTTTAGTAAACATGACATGCCTCGATTGCTTTTAATATGTACATTATTCCAGAATCAGCCCAGTCTATTCCATAATTAATAGAAGTCTATGCTAAAAGCAGAGCCCATTGTTCGATTCCGACTATATCATAAACGTACGTATATGAATCACTTTCAAAATAGTGATACTACCAAGTGTTCGCGAAAGGGTGTGCAGTACTTTGATACTTTGATCAGATTGTAGGGCTTGATACCTGATACAGGATACCCGACAGATATTATTGTGAAATTGTATCGCGTTTATCAAGTAGCGACAACAATGCAAGGACGTGATAATATGTCGGTGTATTTTGCTCTTCAGTTTGATTGATAAGCAACACTCCCACGTTAAGCCACAGTCACTGACTGTTACTAGGCCGAACGTTAAATATTTATATGTGAGACATTCAAAGTGTAAATAGTATCTTGTATCAATACGTTAACTGTAAGTGTTAATTTGATGTCCAGCCAGGCATCGTTCAGGGACAGATTATTTGATTTCTTAAAGTGAATTTCCCTGAACATTCTTGTCAATTTCAGGAATAATGGATGGATAAATAGGTTTAATAGGAACTTATTCTGTATTAACAAAAAGGTAATAATAAAAGGTAGTTATTCAGGAAACAGCAAACAATTTGTTGCTGGTCCCCATTTAAATACGTTGTACTGCAAGACATCCTACCGCATGTAAACCTCTCCAAACCAATGGTTAGATGTGGTTTGTACACACATAACACACATAACACTTGTGAGTGAGTGAGTGAGTAAGGCTTTACGGCGCTTTTAGCAATATTCCAGCAATATCACCAGAAATGGGCTTCACACAATGTACCCATGTCGGGAATCGAACCCGGGTCTTAGGCGTGACGAGCGAACGCTTTAACCACTAGACTACCCGACCGCCCCTGTCTTCTTGTGAAATACACCAGGCTGCACATGGCGCCTCGCAAAACAATGTCATTTTCCATAGTGGTCAAAATATTGCAGACAAGGCTTAGCAATATAAGAAATTTCTTTATGCTAGAATTTTACAATCACATTTCCACTTTGCATATAACGACATCTAATGCTATATTTATAACCTCTTGGTCATCCGATCACCCACACTTCTCTATCGATGGACGGCAGCCTCAAACACAATCACCAGCTTATCAGCAGTTGACATGGCCTACATTGCCCGGCGTCGGCCTGGTCAAGCAGTGTAAATCTCCGCTCTGTAAAAGTCCTTGTCAGACCTCACATATACACCTGGCCCCAGTCTCGGGAAGCATTTATTCACAATGGACATATTTGTAGGATGGTGTTTCATGTTGGCTGCATTCAGTATCGGGTCTGTACTTCCGGTGAGTGTTTAGATCACGCGTTAACTTTCTTTTCATGCGAGACCGTGAAGGTACCCCACATGATCGCATTATCTCTTTTCATGTACACTTGTCTGCTTGGGGAATGGGTCTCAGTCGTCTAAGACCCCATAACTCGTGTGAAGTTGCGACTGTTATGTGTGTCTCTGATCGTGGGTTTAATCCCGTTCGACGTGGTTTTATTTTAGGTTTAGTGGAATATTGCTGAATGCTGCGTTCAACCACAAACACACCATCATGGATATCATGTCAAACAGACCCTACCCTTATGTGCTCGGCTTAGGTCTTTCTAATAGTCATGTGTCGTCTCAGTGTTTCTGTTTATCAACATCCTCGGTGGTGTAGTGGATAGAACGTCTGCCTTAGAGAGTGGATGCTCGGTTGCTCGATGCCCTAGCCGCACCATACCAAAATACTTGTTGTTGCCCGGCATTCGGGTGACAATAGGAGGACGTAGGTGCGGAGAAGCATCTTAACTACCTCATTGTAGCACAGTGGGCTAGCATTATAAACAGGCATGAGTCGGGACTTGTACAATCAGCCCCCCCACCCCCCCACCCCCCACCCCCCCACACACACACACAAACACACACGTCACAATGTGAAATAATATTGAACGCGACGCCTCACCTCACCCATACACCTACATTGTATACCATTATTGTGTATTTCAGATTTCGACTACAGAATATTTAGACAACATGTGAACACTACGTGGTCACTGTTTTCACAGATGGACAACACATACACATAGTAGTAGTGGACAGAGCGTCTGCCTTAGAGAGTGGAAGCTCGGTTGTTCGGTGCCCTAGCCGTACCATACCAAAATACTTGTTGTTACCCTGCCTGGTGCTCCCGTCGCAATGTGAAATAATATTGAACGCGACGCCTCACCTCACCTCACCTCACCTCACCCATACACCTACATTGTATACCATTAATGTGTATTTCAGATTTCGACCACAGAGTTGTCTACAACAGAAGCAGCAACTACCTCGACGCCAGAGTTTGGTATGTCTTGGCCTAAGAAAAGCTTTCAAAAGGTTTATGGGAGACATGTGGAGTACAACTGTTCATGTGGAGTGTAACTTGTCAGATTAATTAAAGTTGTTGAGAGCAAAATATACATATATCTTGCGTCCTTGCAATGTTGTCGCTGCTTAAGTTAGGCAGCACAATTACACAAATAATTTCTATAAGGCATCCTGTTTCGGGTCTTCAATCCCTGGAAGTGGGTGACAGTTAACATTATCATCTGATCAATGTATCTAAGTATTGCACATCCTTTCGCGAACACTTGGTCTCATTACTGCTTTGATACAAAATAAAATGCTCTTAGCATATATTTCTTATGGTTGTGGAAGGGGTTTGTTGCATATAAGTTTTATTAATGTCATTTATTGACGGGTTGTGGAAACTGTTCATCCATAAGTGTACAAAGACACTCTTTGTGAATATTTACCAGTACTCGTATGCTAGATGTTTTCGCCGTTCTTGTATAGTTGTCAAATTAGTTTTCAGGAACGCATTACACACAGTAATATATATCTAAAATAGAGCCCGGTGATTGAGCTTGATAAACTGATCTTCCAATCCTGAGCAGTATGCATCCTGGCCCTTTTATTGTCCTATAGATTACCATACAGATTATATACACGCCCCCTGGCTATCTAATGTGATATAAACGCAAAATATATATGCATCAAATCCCTTTTAATAATCAGTAATATCTCCATTGTACGATTCCGACTTATCAGAAGGAAGTGCTTATGAATTTTAAATAGTGATGACACCAGGTGTTCGCGAAAAGATGAGCAAAAAATGATGATTTGTTCCGTCGAGATGATCATTCATATTCGAGATGAATACACGAAAATTATGCATTAGACATATTCAAATATAATGCTATTATTTACAAACAAACCCCGATTCAATATTTGCTAACAGGTAATTCATGCTGACTTATTTTTTAGTCCCGGGTAAAGTCAACAATTTGAAGACCACAGTGACGACATCCTCGTCTCTTGGTCTTTCGTGGACGGCATCAACAAGTGATGTCCCATTCAACCAGTACATCGTCTTCACAAGCAAGGGAGGCGAATGTTTAAAAGCAGTCTACATCCCCTGCCTTCCAAATGATAGTATATATGCAGCTGTAAGTGAATTCAGAGATTGGCTATATCACACATGTAGTCACATTACCCTTTTGGGAACCGAGTTTTCATTTTTTCATTTACTGATCCAACATTCCACAAAATAGCAGAAGCATTAACAAAACAATTTCTGAACTACCGCAGGACAATTTTTGTGATAACCTTTAAAGCTGTCTATAAGTGGATCAGCTAGTACATATTATTCCCTCTAAAAAAAGTAATCCTAATATTATTATCTCACTTTCTGGTCGCAAATTGCTACTGAAATACTGCTGCGAGATAATGATATATTTGTCACCTCACTGACCTATTAAAACATTTTATATTGTTCCTTCTTGAATACACACAGTGACAGCAGGTTAAATGCGGTCCCCTTGTGTCCGGAAACCTCGTTCTCTACACGACTAATTTTTTAAAATGTATTTATACATATATGACGTTACTTCGTCAAAATGATTAATTTATCTGAATATGTCATAACTCGGACGATTAGGGTACCGTCCTTATTAAAGGGTGTTCTCTTTTTCATATTCATTGAGAGACAAACCAATTGATATTCCGTGGGTCTAGGATTTAAGAACAACAACATTTGTTCCAGAAAATTAAAGTGCTCTCTGGACAAATTGTATGTCATGACACAGATAAAATGGGATGAAAAGAATAAATTGATGTTCTCGTTCTACCGGACAACATTACATGACTTCAAGCCCTCCCTCTTCCCGGTGAATGTTTAATTGCCCGTTCCTAAAATGTAAAGCTTGTGTTTTGTGTTTTCCCTTATCGTGCTGTCTCCAGGCCACCTGCAATACCCTTAGCGCGGGCACGCCTGCAACATATGATGAATGCCATGGTGACATGACTTACAACGTGACTGACCTGGACTCGAACACAGACTACGTTGTTAGTGTCGCTGCTGCAGCAAATTTCACAGTAGGGGAAAACTCAACGCTCAAAGAGAAGACTCATATTGGAAGTACGTATTGCAATTTATTATATACAGTGGTTATTCCATACAAATATCACTACAATGTCTCTTGGTACAATGAGGTAACAATCATGACCATGGCCGTCCGAAAAACTTGAGGGGATTTTTAAATTACTAAATTACAATCAAACTCACTGACTGAATAACATTTGAACAGTTGCTAAAACTAGCTTCAATCTTCGCCCCAATGATATATTAATTTGATACTGGTGAGATAAATTCACGGCAGTTGTATATGGCCGACATTAAGATCTTTGTTCGTCTTTTCAGTAGAGTTCTGTTAATATCACCCATATATCATGGATATAAGTGAAATTATTTTCACTAATTCTCACTGTGCATTACATTTTTTGGTGCATGATGATTGTCAAGATCGTTTCAATTGTTACATTTTTTTCATTGTTTGAGAAGAGGAACGTGGTATCGTATGAGCACATTGTCGCAAATAACTGAAGATTCACCAAGGCTCGGAACTTACAAAATGAATTCACTCGGGACATAAACTCCGTAATATATTGTAGTTCTAAGGTAGTCTCTAAGTAACTGAAATACATGTATTGCTAAACTCGTTAAACGCCAACGCAATACAAAATACAAGTTCTAGTATGTGATTAGCTATATAAAACAGAATATATGATCAAATGTTGAACTCCTTAAATCCTATGCAGTTAGATATTGCTAGCATCAATGGTTGCTATGGATTTCTACCGTCTCACAGTAACACTACGTATTACCATCCAGTTCCAGCAGCGCCGACCAACATCCGGGGAACTGCTCAGAACCAGTCCGCCATCTTGGTTGAATGGGACGTTCCCTCCCACAATGCCGGGCCTATGTGGTACAACCTTACGGTTCTAATCGAATTCGACAGGACGTCTGGCGGATTCATCGCAAATCGTTACTACAACGTTGAAGGTTCGATCTGGTATCTTTCATTTGACCAGTTTACATTGTTTGGGGAACATGTGACTTTAACAACCGGGTCGCCCAGTCGAATGTGCAAAATTGCGTTACTTTAGGCGTGTTGAAAACATATGACCGTGGTTCGAATCCGTTGTTATATTTCTAGGCTTGTCAGAAACATGCCTGTTACGACGTAAATTGTAATTAAAAAGGTAAATTGTAATACTTGCAGCAAATTGTAATAAATTTGACGTAAATTGTAATAACAACGTAAATTGTAATAATATTTGACGTAAATTGTAATACGCAAATTGTAATAAAATTTGACGTAAATTGTAATAATCTCTACTTGCGGTAAAATGTAATAAATTCTTACGTAAATTGTAATAACCTTACTACCGTAGTGTCCAAGACGCCAATTGACTAGAAATGATCTTTGTCAGTTGAGCTTGCGTTTCACATGTACAATTCGAGAAATACTGTGTATGATGACAAACGTACAAAACTGTTTAGTTAGGGATGGTTGGTATAGGCTTTATCGTACAATCGTCATTAAAGGGTGGTATCAACATCGATAAATTTAAATGACTGAAAGATCCATCCTCGGGTTCAAAATGATGGGTTACACAACCGTATATTCGACAAATAACTTAATTGTGACATATTGTTCAATACTCTTATAAGGCTATTCAAGATGTTTTTTTGCATGACTTGCTTCAACAGTACATTGCCCAGTTCGACACGACTGAACGAGTGATGACGAAGGGTACAAACACAGGCTGGTCAACCAGTGTGTCGATTTGCAGTGGAAACGCAATACGAGTTGATAAGGAGTACATGATCCTTTTCTTGAAACAAACGAGGGAATTTAATCATATTTATACAATTCATTTTATTTTGACGAAGAATTCAAATACAACAAATGAGTTGACAGATCCCGTGCATACACAAATAACATCCGGTATCTTCGGAGAACTCTTGTACAGTTTCAAAGAGTATACGAATTATCATAAATTTCTTGCAATCAATTGCTGAAATATATCTGCTTGTATCCAAATAGAAAGGAATTGGAAATTTATAATGAAAATATGTTTGTCACTAAAGTAAATTTTCTCTTTGACCTTGAAACGTACTTGAAGATCATTAAACTCGACAATCGTTGGTGGATTGCGCCAAGAAACCTTGATACGAAATATATACATACAATAATCCCCTGAAAACATAACCTCCTCTGAAAGATTAAGAGGATTAAAGTAATTTGGGCTAACATCAAGCACTGTAATAACATACTCTCTTAAAATTTCAATGAAATGACTGGTGACTTACCAAAAAGTCAAATTATATTTTGCTCAAATTGTTTTTACCTAGTTCTAATTGCCTACCCTTATCACTTTTTTTTCTGAAATTGAGTTAAAACTTCTAAATTTGAGACTGCAATATAAATTTATGTCTTCAGAGGGTATTTCATAAACTATGTAACAACTGTTTTACCCCTTTTCAAATTTGATTTCATGCTGAATCGCTCTTTTCATCTACTGCTAACACACTTTAAATGCAAGGAAAGCATCCCAAACATATGTTTTTATATATAAATACATTGTGTTGATAACCACGTACTTAACCTACAGAAATAACACTCCAGTGAGTTTATATATATACAACAATGTTCGATATATCAAGTTTCAAAAAGTTCTCACACCCCAAACTAAGTCATATTTAATGACGATTGTACGATAAACCCTGTACCAACCCTGACAAGGATAGGTTCTAGTCATTTAACGCCTTTGACACTAAACTTATAAGGTTATTACAATTTACGTCAAAAGTTATTACATTTTACCGCAAGTTGAGATTATTACAATTTACGTCAATTTTTATTACAATTTGCGTATTACAATTTACGTCAAATTGTATTACAATTTACATTGATATTACAATTTACGTCAAAATTATTACAATTTGCTGTAAGTATTACAATTTACCTTTTTATTACAATTTACGTCGTAACAATGCCTCTACTCGTGTGTTTCACTAAACTGGCAACAACGTCTAAGAACTACTTTCTTCCCAGATCAAGTTGACACGATTGGGTTATAACCGAAATAATGTTCAAAGCGGCGTTAAATCAAAGGGAACTAGCTATACAATTTGGTTCCTATTTTGATGCTTAGATCAAGATGTCATAATTAGAACTATGTGAGAAACTGCGACGTCTCGGTTTAATTAAGTAAATATTCAATTCTTTATTGATAGTATTAACACACTTTCAACTAGCTTTAGCCTGGTGACTTAAATGAAGTTGACTGGGACTGCCAATTATCTGACTCTACTCTTCCTTTAAGTCTCTCATCTGAACAACTGAGGCACCGCAACCTGAATGGTTCAAGCCGCTGGTTGGCCTGTTATTTATCTCGGTGGCCCGAGTGATGAAGTATCTGTTATCAGTCAAGATGGCTTTACCTCCCTTCAAAACGTTCACAACTGTGCCAATGCAACACTCATCGTCTTTATGTTGTGAGCAATGAATGCCACAGTGACAGTTAAAAGTCTGTTTTCCATTGTGATACGGAGTGTCCGTTTGTGCTGCAGGCCAGAATAGCAGTTCCTGCGAGGTGACGGACTTGTTGAGCTCCTGGAGGTACATGTTCGCCATCACAGCCAGCACCAGTGCTGGAACCTCAAACATGGCAACATCCAAAGCTGCTGTCAGAACGCTGCCTTCTAGTAAGTGAGATTGCCTCAATACTCAAAATAACATTATATTAATATGAAGCTGGAACCACATTTATAATCTGGAGCAAAATTGTCCTTATTGGTCAACAAGCAAAAATGTAAACATATGGAAAATAGTGTTGTGACTATAACCGGAAATGTTCATATGTCTAACAACTCGATTCTTTTTTCTCTCACTTGCAAGTATTTTACTTCTGACATTTTAATGCATAGACGTATGGCTAAATGCAGAAAAAGGACAAGCTATGGCTTTGTCCGTGTTCTAAGACGACCTTGCATTCAGCAGCACAGTCGTCCAATTCATTTTCAGTAGCAACCAATGCAATATAACTATTCAGTGTAGGAAGTCGGCATTCAAATCACATATCTACCTCTTCTGTAGATTCGCTCGTAGATATCGTTACGTTACAATACTCATTTTTACGTGATTGACATTCATTGTGTATTGGGTCTGTCGGCTGGCTTAGTGGACACTATAATCGTTCGCTTGTCACGCCGATTCGAACCGACTTTCATCTGATCCCGGCATGCTGGGCAACTGATGCTTACTTGTTATATTACCTTTCAGCGAACTGTAGTACAATTGACAGCCCTTGTTCCTGTGTAATGTACAAATCTGATGAAAACACATAATAATGAACAGAGATTTGCAGTTCTCAGTCGACTAGGACATCCGTGTCTTGAGAGAAAACAGAAGTGTAATCATATATTGAATCGTGGAACCCCAAATCGGTTATAATTAGTTAATACTGAATTAAGACATTTTAGTATTCATTAAACATATAATAATAAACTGCAATGTTTCATGGTAGAACTACGTTGTACTCGATGGTACTAAAAATTACCTGTTATGCTTTCTTTACCGTAGCTCCCGGTGCAGTGCAGAATATCCGTGTATACTTTGTCCCTAAAATTACCTGTTATGCTTTCTCTACCGTGACTCCTTTAGTTTGTCCCTAAAATTACCTGTTATGCTTTCTCTACCGTGACTCCTTTAGTTTGTCCCTAAAATTACCTGTTATGCTTTCTCTACCTAAGCTCCCTCAGTTTGTACCTAAAATTACCTGTTATGCTTTCTCTACCGTGACTCCTTTAGTTTGTCCCTAAAATTACCTGTTATGCTTTCTCTACCTAAGCTCCCTCAGTTTGTACCTAAAATTACCTGTTATGCTTTCTCTACCGTAACTCCCTTAGTTTGCCCCTAAAATTACCTGTTATGCTTTCTCTACCGTAGCTCCCGGTGCAGTGCAGAATATCCGTGTAAACTTTGTCCCTAAAATTACCTGTTATGCTTTCTCTACCGTAGCTCCCGGTGCAGTGCAGAATATCCGTGTAAACTTTGTCCCTAAAATTACCTGTTATGCTTTCTCTACCGTAACTCCCTTAGTTTGTCCCTAAAATTACCTGTTATGCTTTCTCTACCGTAACTCCCTTAGTTTGTCCCTAAAATTACCTGTTATGCTTTCTGTACCGTAGCTCCCGGTGCAGTGCAGAATATCCGCGTAAAGTTTGTCCCTACTGAGTACCTGGCCGTCAGACTCACCTGGGAATGTCCCCCTGAGAGGATGAGGAATGGACGCATCACAAGCTACTCAATCTCCTACACAGGCAATGTAGGAAACTTTAGCATGGGGCACTTGGTTTCCTTTTCCAGCAATAAGTGCTCGATCGTGCACACTAATTGAATTAATTTGTGTTTTGCATCAAACCTCAAATTGATTACATATTAGACACACTTCATCTGCATAATGCTGCACAATCATTGATATTTTACATGAATTAATGATTGCATAGATTACTTTCTTATTGGCTATGGCTTATTTCACGGGACATATGTATTAGAAGTAAAAGTGGATGCATCCTGAAAACCAGAAACAAGGAAACACAACCTTAGAATAAATGACGAAATGATTCCTGTTTTTACTGACACGACTATTAACAGCCTGCCGTGATATAGCTGTAATAAAGCTGAAAACAACATACAAACACAACATAAGATATGACACATATTGCACTCCTCTGAGTGAAACGTGATTTAACGAGTTTTAACGATTATGCCAAAGTCCAAATATATTTCGTCTTTGCAATAGCTTCATCCAAAGAACAATCATTTCTTGTGAACGGCCAAATGATTGATGTATCAGAAACTGTTTGCACATACATGTTCGCTGGAGATGTTTGCATTTCTCTTTCGTGTACAAGAATTAGAGAACATCACTAAATCATCTTTTGAAGTGTGTCTGAACATATTGAGCTAGGTATATCGCTGAGAGGGTTGTTCAAACGATTATATGTCGACGTATGTCTTCACACTGCAGATATCCATGACGTTGACGGCTGGGAGTTACTACCCTGAGGATCCGTGCACCGACCCCCACATGGTGTATCTGCCTGTAATCCCAGATGGGCAGTACACTGTCCAGGTACGAATGATGCAAACGCCAAGGCGGGAGAAGTGCCTTTGTTAGTGTTAAATTGTTAGTGTGTAGGCTAAAGATGTATATCTCACTGTTGTGATAATTCACATGAGAATAAATCATTAACCTTATGGCGTCAGCCAATGGGGTCTGTGAAACGAGAATAACCAAATATAGCAAAAGAGAGAGGTTAAAGTGCAACTCAAGTATCGAATATTTCAAAAGAGGATTAAAGCAAGCATTGGGAAGATATGCAAGGAATCTTAAGTGAAAATCAATGAAACGAAATGCTGTTTTCTTTATTTCAAACATTAATTTGAGAAATTTTAGATCGAAGATTTTATTTGGACACATAAGATATGAACTGTGCAAATAAGTTATTGATCATAATATGCTGTCAAAGCATGTACCACGAAAGAGTTATAATAAGATCATTTGAAATAGTTTTTATTTGTTTCTATAAGTTCTATTTGAAAATACGTCTGAGGGATATTAATGACGTGCAATATCTATTTAACCAAAAGACTATCTTACGGAACGTATTGCTTACGATAAACAAAAATAAGTATACTTGACTAAAATTATTTTATCACTTAATACAAACAAGTAACATAAGTCCTTTTTCCTGGTGTATGCTGTTCTTGACGTAAAATCTTATTTGTATAGGTATGGGCAAATGCTGAATTTCAAGGAAACAAATCAGCAATGATTTTTGTAGCAGACCGTGATAGTAAGTGTACCTCGTTACAACATAACATTGTGATAACACTGAATAGATTGTGTCGTTTTCTTGTTGCATTTAATTATAAAATGATGCTAAAATTTGAATGTTTATATTCCAAATCATGTGTAAACATCACACGTGAAGGTTTCTTAATATTCAAAAATGACAATGTTTATACTATTGAAGTAGCATAAATTTGATAGTGTGGTGACTTCAACATTTTGTTCCAGAAATGTCCTACGATGTACCATCGTTTTCCAACACAACCGTGTCGACACCAGGCAAGTCGAAGTGGCGTATTAATGTGTTTATACTAATACTGTTACCACATTGTGAAACTCATCCGCATGTTTTGTTTGTTATTTAGACATCGCATTCCGCAATATTCAAACTATATGACAGAGACCTGTAAGTAATCAAGTCTTGATGACACATACCAGTGATTGAGTTTATGAAGCAATGTCCCACGTTGTCAGGGTAAGCTCAACCGAGTCACCGAGCCTGACCACCCGATTCAGGGTTTGAAAACCAGACATGGATCGTAAAGCTATCTTGAACTCAAAGTTGAAACAGAAACATGTATATGGTCTTTTCAAGTTCCTGATTTAAACAAGGCATCATGATGAAGTTAGATATTTTCATACGTACGCTATAGCTCTCATCTTAACCTCATTTTCTTCATTTCAGATCCCCACAGCTTTATAGTTGTATCCGCCACATGTGGTTCCATAATAGCCATCCTATTTGTCGCTGTCATTGCTCTTGTTATCAGTGAGTAGTTTTGCGATGGCTCAAATGAAAACTGGAATAACTGACTTTGTATTTTGTATGTTCTTTGTATGCATATCATTTACCCTTCGTTTATGATTCCTCTATTTGAGTAAAGACCTGGTCGTACGTGACCATCCGACCTTGTTCTATGTGAAATAAATAATTTGGGTGAGTAATTGATTATTTCCTATTGTAACCTTCCTGAGCTTATTGTTCTGCAAATATAAAAAAGTCGATAACCAGTCTCGATTATCCTCCCAAAACAGACTCGATTAGGCGTATAGGTGTATAAGGTGTATAAGGCGTATAAGCGTATAAGGCGTATATGCGTATAAGGCGTTAATGCGTATAAGGCGTATACGCGTATAAGGCGTATACGCGTATAAGGCGTATAAGGTGTAGAAGCGTATAAGGCTTATGTGCGTATAAGGCGTATATGCGTATAAAGCGTAAAAGGTGTATAAGCGTATAAGGCATATATGCGTATAAGGTGTATATGCGTATAAGGTGCATAAGCGTATAAGGCGTATACGCGTATCAGACGTATAAGGCGTATATGCGTATTATGCGTATAAGGTGTATATGCGTAAAAGCGTATAAGGCGTAAAGTCGTAAAAGACGTATATGCGTATAAGGTGTATAAACGTATATGCGTATAAGGTGTATAAACGTATATGCGTATAAGGCGTATATGCGTATAAGGTGTAAATGCGTAAAAGGTGTATAAGCGTATAAGCGTATAAGGCGTATAAGGTGTATATGCATATAAGGCGTATAAGCGTATAAGGCGTATTAGCATATTAGCTTACAGGCATATGAGGCTAAAAGCGGCGTAAAACCATACTCACCCTCTTACAGAATAGAAATAACACTCATCAGGAAACCAATTTTAAATATATTCCAAAATGTTGATATTTTTTAGACAGTAAAATGAAATATTCATTTACATATTTCAGCAAGATCAAGAGGTGTTTCACCGAAAGAACAACTGCATTTCGCTCATTAGCCTGACTGATCTTCAGGGCGAAACTGTCTGGAACAAATGAAGAATGAATAGCCTGTTCATTTGTAGAACAAATAGTGTCACAATGAAGTTATCCTGGAACAATACTGCATTTGTCCTTATTGAATATTGAGTTGATTGACAGGGCAGATCCATGATTTCCCCCCACCTTTTGAAAATAACATTATATAATTGTGGAAAACATCGACCCTAACACCTTCTTTCAATTGAAAGACTCCTGCAGATCATCACGTGACACTCCCAACCACACTTGAAATAAGGGACCTGGATCTGCCTCTGATTGAACTGTATTTATGAAGATCATTATGCACGCCGGTTGACCTTGGATAGGCTTGGTTGTAACCGAAGTATGATATTATGCAGGATGTGTTAATAAATACACGAAATGGGACTAGAGTGACATACTGGATTTCCTACTTATTGTCAACATCTTTGTGAAATGTGGGACCACGATCCTCTTATAAGAAACGGGAAATCCCATGGGTACAAATCCCTTCATCCTCAATTATCCACATAAACAACGAAATCCTCTGTTCCCTGATGTAGTATTATATCTCAATTCTATAAAGACATACGAAGGGCGTTCAATAAGTTTTGCAACTTGGGAATTTGTGTTTACACAAATAATGTCAACTTGTGGCAGGTGTGACACTAGTCATAACATCAGGTTGACACGTGTCATTACAAGTTCCAGACACAACAATTACTTAGATGTGATGGCTTCATTCACCTAAGGGTGGTCACAATCATGGATTCTCTCAAACATGAACAACATGATCGTGAAAATTCTAAAGATGACGTGAGTGAATAGCCATACCCCCTTCGTTTTAGTGATCTTTCGATGCTGCTCTGAAATCCCGTGAGACTGTTTGGTTCATAATTTTCCCCATTTGTTTTTCGAACACTAATGAAAAACTTGCAGAAAAGTGTGTCTAGTTCGTTTGGGTGGATTTCATGCATTTGGCGAATTTCATTTTGGACTTTTAGAAAGTTTTCTTGGGTGTTTTTTTTTATGATTGTCTAGGATCACACCATCGATCATGCCATCCTCAACAGCCAAAAATCTACCTTGGGCATCTTTCGGCTTTGTGCCGCGCTCGACGATGGCGTTTCGATGATGAAACGTTGGCCACCGTGAAGTTTTGATAATCTGCCTTCATCACAGTCAAATTTAAATTCGGTACCATCAACATGTAACCTGTAATATCCATTTGTCAACACGGATATCACTGTAGCACTTCCCCTTTGATCTATAACATCATTTTCTCCAACATAAAAGGTATCCATGCTGTTTGTTAACACCTACTCACGTGCACCGGCGAAAAAAGTCCCACTTCCGGTTATCTAATTTGCATATCTACTTATGTAATTGGGGTATGACATACATGTTTTTTATGTCATAAGCTTATATCATGGATAAATGCTTTAGTTAGATGATAATACAAATTACGTCATAGGGTATTGTCACGTGTTTGAAAAGTTTGTAGTACTGTATTCTAAAGCTGGCGGGAAAGTGAAACATCTTTGATAAGCTTAGATTGTACGACATTGCCATAGAATCGAAACAGGATGAGAGATTATAAATAGCTAAAGTTTGTTTGTTTGTCGTTTAACGCCGCACTCAGCAATATTCCAGCTATATGACAGCGGTCTGTAAAATAATCGAGTCTGGACCAGACAATCCAGTGATTGATATCATGAGCATCGATCCACGCAATTGGGATCGATGACATGTATCGACCAAGTCAGCGAGCCTGACCACCCGATCCGGTTAGTCGCCTTTTACGACAAGCATAGTCGCCTTTTACGGCAAGCATGGGTTGCTGAAGACCTGTTCTACCCTGGATCTTCACGGGTCTTGTAAGAAGTGACAAAATGGATCGGGTGGTCAGATTCTTTGAGTCTTTGTTGACAGCATGTCATCGTTCCCAACGGCATGGACCGCTGCTCATAATTAATATCTACCACTGGATTGACTACCCCAGACTCGATAATTGATTGGCAGCAAAAATACAGCAGGAACATTGCTGAGTGCGGCGTTAAACAACAAATAAACGTTCTTGTATGTACGTTACTAGTAGGCTAACATTTGTGAGAACATAATCGAGAAACAGTGCATACGAGTATGTCAAAAATGATGATCTGTCAATCGATTATGACACCGAACTACACGGAGCAATGACAATATCCATCAAACGTACATGACGCACACATACATGCAAGTACAAATTGACAATATAAATGTATCGATAATGGTCGAAAGAAGTGACAGAAGTGACAGTGTCAAACAGGAAAAGCGAGAGGACATTTCACGACTTTTCATTCATTAACAATAGCTGTTATCATGTGTACGCTTACACTTACCTTTGAACTGTTCCTTTAGTTACCCATGTCTGCCATCATCGGGTCTCTGTATTCTCCAGAACCACGCCATTGAATGTTGAAGTGTTCTTAGAGTTCTGCAGGCCTCGGGTATGTGTGGAACTGCGTGAATCACGATAGATAAGATAATTTGCTTTTCGTTTATTTCCCCAGTACTTAAACAAGCTACCTGTCTCAAATATCCGTTTGTGTTTAATGTGATACAAATTACGAATAATCAAATATCACTCTGCACATTTGACGAAACGTCTGCAGGGTGTAGAATGACCACACACGGGAAATGTATCTCTTATAACATATGAAATATGAACAATAAAATGTTAATATTTAGCATGGTAACGAACGACTGATCGTCAACAATCTCTCTCGTATGCATGTCATTCATGTTTTCCCTTGTATGCATAGGATGGTTTGGTTTGGTTTGTTGTTTAACGCCACACTCAGCAATATTCCAGCTATATGACGGCGGCGTATGCATAGGATAACAGATGGAAATGACACATTTCAACGCAATATTGTCGTCATGCAATACATGATATTGATAGGACAGAAATGTCATCAGAGAAAGAACTGCGAATACTTTAAACACAGGTCATTTGTTTCACATGTTTATTATTTGCAAAACTCTTGTGAGTGAGTGAACGTCATTATCAGTAATGTTTCACGTGCATAGATTATACACTTCTGTGCAACTGGGTAAGGTTTAGTAAACATGACATGCTTCCATCGCTTTTAATATGTACATTATTCCAGAATCAGCTCAGTCTATTCCATAATTAATAGAAGTCTATGCTAAAAGCAGAGCCCATTGTTCGATTCCGACTTTATCATAAAAGTACGTATATGAATCACTATCAAAATAGTGACGCTACCAAGTGTTCGCGAAAGGGTGTGCAGTTCTTTGATTCTTTGATCAGATTGTAGGGCATGATTCGTGACACAGGATATCCGACAGATATTATTGGTGAAATTGTATCACGTTTATCAAGTAGCGATAACAATGCAAGGACGTGATAGGCATCAAGGCATCGTTCAGGGACAGATTATTTGATTTCTTCTAGTGATTTTCCCTGAAAATTCTTGTCAATTTTAGGAATAATGGATTGTTCAGAAGGTTTAATAGGAACGTATTCTGTATTAACAAAAATGTAACAATAAAAGGTAGTTATTCAGAAAACAGCAAACACTTTGTTGCTGGTCCCCATTTAAAAACGTTGGACTACAAGACATCCTACTGCATGTAAACCTCTCCAAACCAATGGTTAGATGTGGTTTGTACACACATAACATATGTCTTCTTGTAAAATACACCAGGCTGCACATGGTGCCGCGAAACAATGTCATTTTCTATAGCGGTCTAAATGTTGCAGACAATGCGTATAAGAAATTACTCAATGCTAGAATTTTACAATCACATTTCTACTTTGCATCTAACGACATCTAATGCTATATTTATAACCTCTTGGTCATCCGATCACCCACACTTCTAACTGTGGGTTGCTTCTGATATCGATGGACGACAGCCTCAAACACAATCACCTGCTTATCAGCCGTTGACATGGCCTACATTGCCCTGTGTCGGCTGGTTAAGCAGTTTAAATGTCATCCCTGTAGAAGTCCTTGTCAGACCTCACATAGACACCTGGCCCCAGCCTCGGGAACCATTCATTCACAATGGACATATTTGTAGGATGGTGTTTCATGTTGGCTGCATTCAGTATCGGGTCTGTACTTCCGGTGAGTGTTTAGATCACGCGTTAACTTTCTTTTCATGCGAGACCGTGAAGGTACCCCATATGATAGCATTATCTACCTTTATGTACACTTGTCTGCTTGGGGAATGGGTCTCCCAGTCGTCTAAGACCCCATAACTCCTGTGGAGTTGCGACTATTATGTGTGTCTATGATCGTGGGTTTAATCCCGTTCGACCTGGTTTTGTTTCTAGGTTTAGTGGAATATTGCTAAATGCTGCGTTTAACAACAAACAAACCATCATGCATATCATGTCAAACAGACCCTACCCTTATGTGCTCGGCTTATTTCTTTCTAAAAGTCATGTGCCATCTCAGTATTTCTGTTTATCAACATCCTCGGTGGTGTAGTGGATAGAACGTTTGCCTTAGAGAGTGGATGCTCGGTTGTTCGATGCTCTAGCCGCACCATACCAAAATACTTGTTGTGACCTGGCATTCGGGTGACAAAAGAAGGACGTAGGTGCGGAGAAGTAAGCTTAACGACCGCATTGTAGCACTATAAACAGGCATCAGTCGGGAGTTATACAATCAGCCCCCGCCCCGCCCCCTCCTCCCCCCCACACACATACGTCGTAATGTGAAATAATATTGAACGCGACGCCTCACCTCACCTCACCTCACCCATACATTGTATACCGTTAATGTGTATTTCAGATTTCGACTACAGAGTTGTCAACTACCTCGACGCCAGAGCATGGTATGTCTTGGCCTCAGTAAAAGATTTCAAAAGGTTTATGGGAGACATGCGGAATACAACTGTTCATGTGGAGTGTAACTTGTCAGATTGATTAAAGTTGTTGAGAGCAAAATACACATAGTGTCACGTCCTTGCAATGATGTCGCTGCTTAAGTTACGCAGCACAATTACACAAATAATTTCTATAATATAAGGCATCCTGTTTCGGGTCTTCAATCCCTGGAGGTGGGAGGCAGTTAACATTATCATCTGATCAATGTATCTAAGTATTGCACATCCTTTCGCGAACACTTGGTCTCATTACTGCTTTGACACAAAATAAAATGCTCTTAGCATATATTTCTTATGGTTGTGGAAGGGGTTTGTTGCATATAAGTTTTATTAATGTCATTTATTGACGGGTTGTGGAAACTGTTCATCTATGAGTGTACACAGACACTCTTCCTGAATATATACCAGCAAATATATATGCATCAAATCCCTTTTAATAATCAGAAAACATCTCCATTGTACGATTCAGACTCATCAGAAGCAAGTGCTTATGAATTTCAAATAGTGATGACACCAGGTGTTCGCGAATAGATGAGCCAAAATGATGATTTGTTCCGTCGAGATGATAATTCATATTCGAGATGAATACACGAAAATTAGACATATTCAAATATAATGCTATTATTTACAAACAAACCCCGATTCAATATTTGCTAAGAGGTAATTCAGGCTGACTTATTTTAAGTCCCAGGTAAAGTCAACAATTTGAAGACCACAGTGACGACATCATCGTCTCTTGGTCTGTCGTGGACGGCATCAACAAGTGATGTCCCATTCACCCAGTACATCGTCTTCACAAGCAAGGGAGGCGAATGTTTAAAAGCAGTCTACATCCTCTGCCCTCCAAATGATAGTATATATGCATCTGTAAGTGAATTGAGAGATTGGCTATATCACACATGTGGTCATATTACCCTTTTGGGAACCGAGTTTTCATTTTTTCATTTACTGATCCAACATTCCACAAAATAGGAGAAGCATTAACAAAACAATTTCTTAACTATTGCAGGACAATTTTGTGATAACCTTTAAAGTTGTCTATAACTCTATCAGCTAGTACATATTATTCCTTCTAAACAAAAGTAATCCTAATATTATTATCTCACTTTCTGGTCGCAAATTGCTACTGAAATACTGATGCGAGATAATGATATATTTGTCACCTCACTGACCTATTAAACATTATATTTTGTTCCTTCTTGAATACATACAGTGACAGCAGGTTAATGCGGTCCCCTTGTGTCCGGAAACCTCGATCTCTAGACGACTAATTTTTAAAATGTATTTATACATATATGACGTTACTTCGTCAAAATGATTAATTTATCTGAATATGTCATAACTCGGACGATTAGGGTACCGTCCTTATTAAAGGACGTTCTCTTTTTCATATTCATTGAGAGAGAAACCAATTGATATTCCGAGGGTCTAGGATTTAAGAACAACAACATTCGTTCCAGAAAATTCATTTGCTCTCTGGACATATTGTATGTCATGATACAGATAAAATGGGATGAAAAGAATAAATTGATGTTCTCGTTCTACCGGAGGACAACATTACATGACTTCAAGCCCCCCCTCTTCCCGGTGAATGTTTAATGGCCCGTTCCTAGCATATAATGTTTTTTTTTTTTTTCTGTTTTCCCTGATCGTTCTGTCTCCAGGCCGACTGCAATTCTGTTATGGCGGGCGCGACTGCGACATATGATGAATGCCATGGTGACATGTCTTACAACGTGACTGACCTGGACTCGAACACAGACTACGTTGTTAGTGTCGCTGCTGCAGCAAATTTCACAATAGGGGAAAACTCAACACTCAAAGAGAAGACTCATATTGGAAGTACGTTTTGCAATTTTTTATATACAGTGGTTATTCCATACAAATATCACTACAATGTCTCTTGGTACAATGGGGTAACAATCATGATCATGGCCGTCCGAAAAACTTGAGGGGATTGTTAAAATACTAAATTACAATCAAACTCACTGACTAAATAACATTTGAACAGTTGCTAAAACTAGCTTCAATCTTCGCCCCAATGATATATTAATTTGATACTGGTGAGATAAATTCACGGCAGTTGTATATGGCCGACATTAAGACCTTTGTTCCTCTGTTCTGTAGAGTTCTCTTTATATCACCCATATATCATGGATATAAGTGAAATTATTTTCACTAATTCTCACTGTGCATTACATTTTTTGGTGCATGATGATTGTCCAGATCGTTTCAATTGCTACATTGTTTTCATTGTTTGAGAAGAGGAACGTGGTATCGTATGAGTACATTGTCGCAAATAACTGAAGATTCACCAAGGCTCGGAACTTACAAAATGAATTCTTTCGGGACATAAACTCCGTAATATATTGTAGCTCTGAGGTAGTCTCTAAGTAACTGAAATACATATATTGCTAAACTCGACGCGAAACGTTAAACGCCAACGCAATACAAAATACAAGTTCTAGTATGTGATTAACTATATAAAACAGATAATATATGATCAAATGTTGAAGTCCTTACATCCTATGCAGTTAAATATTGCTAGCATCACTGGTTCCTATGGATTTCTACCGTCTCACAGTAACACTACGTATTACCATCCAGTTCCAGCAGCGACTTTAACTTTAACTGTAACAACCGAGTCGCCCAGTCGAATGATGCATCGGAATACGCTGTGCAAAGCTGCATAACTTTAGGCGTGTTGATAACATATGGCCGTGGTTCGAATCCGTTGTTATATTTCTAGGCTTGTCAGAACCATGCCTATACTCGTGTGTTTCACCAAACTGGCAACAACGTCTAAGAACTACTTTCTTCCCAGATCAAGTTGACACGATTGGGTTATAACCGAAATAATGTTCAAAGCGGCGTTAAATCAAAGGGAAGTAGCTTTACAATTTGGTACCTATTTTGATGCTTAGATCTAGATGTCAAAATAAAAACTATGCGAGAAAACGCGACATATCGGTTTAATTAAGTAAATATTCAATTCTTTATTGATAGTATTAACACACTTTAAACTAACTTTAGCCTGGTGACTTGAATGAAGTTGACTGGGACTGCCAATTATCCGAGTCTACTCTTAAGTCTCTTATCTGAACAACTGAGGCACCGCAGCCGGAATGGTTCTAGTCGCTGGTTGGCCTGTTATATATCTCGGTCGAAACTCGAGAATGCCCGATCGCGAGAACGCGAGATTTTGGCCTTTTTACTGTAAGGGACATTCTCGCTATCTCGCATTCTCGTGTTTTGGGCATATTTAGCTCGTTTCCAAATGTCCCTTACAGTATACCATACACTCTCAAACTATGTATTGACTTGGTGTATGCTAGCCCTTATATGTTCGCTACCTTATTCTTGTATTGAAAATGTCAGGGGAATTTATATGTTCACTCAGATATTTCTGATGTATTTATGATCATTTTTGCCGCATCAATATTTGTACATAGCTTGTTGTATATCCTTAATGATACCGTTGCAAAGGTTATTTTTTGCACTTCATTTTGATACTTAAATCTACAGTATGGGTATACTCGTTAGTTCGAAACTCAGGTTTCGTCAATAAGTGGCATCGGGACACTGTTCGATTTAGATTCTGGTTGTACTGAACTACTTAGTTACAAGGGTTTGTAATGCTTAGTTTTTCTAGTAACCCGTGGATAACCAACCCTCCCGTGATTGTTTAGCTACAGTAACCAGTGTTCACAAAACTCAGTTTTTCTAGTAATCCATGGATAACTAACCTAACCGTGATTGTCGAGCAATTTGGAAACTTTAGTGTTTCCTTGCGAACTCAGCGTTGAGCACGGTCCAAGGCGTACTTGAGATCGTACGTATTTCATGCTCAAGTTGAGTCTGATTTTTGAGTTGAGCACGATACTAGGTTTGAACATTTGTACTCAGGAAAGTTTTATAACCTCGGGGCATGGTCTATCATTTATGAAATAAAGTACCATGGGTGGGCTGACCTACACAACTCAACATTTGAATCTCACACTTTCAATTTGTGCTTGTCCGCTGATATATCGAGTGATCAAGACTAAAACCGTCGATAAGCATCTATGTTCACTATCTTTTCCTCAGTTTTCTTATATTTTACTTATTTTTTTATATTTTTTTTAGTAACGCTGCAATCTTATAATCCTAATATATATTTTATAGTGTAGTCATGCTGTTTTAAGATGTACATATGATGAGTATATGATTATCAGAAAAAGATGAAAAATGGCTTTGTCCCATATATTTCATGTTTTACATGGTCCAAAAACATCAGATTTGAGGGTATTACAGAGTATCTGATGGATTTAAATCAGCTGACATATATATTTCCGGGCATCAAATACTCAATAAAAGTCTAACCATGTAATGTCAAAATGATAATTGCTAATTTCAAACTCTGATTTTGCTCATTACAGAAACATATTAAATGCAAAGGGGGAAATACTACGTCCACAACGATTTCTTGTGTTACACAGAATTAAAAACAAACTTGTACAGCTACAACATCTCAAACTTACAGTCCTATACTAACTATTGTATAGCAGTTGTTGTAATCAACAAAGCAGGACCAGGACAGGAGTGGACAATCACGGCTCAGACAAACATGACTGGTATGTATCGTGATTTGTAAGACACCAAGAACAACCATTTAAATGAGGGTGTACATTTTGTGTTCTCTGTAATATTTCCACGTTTCAGACCCATCTGCACCAAAGGACTTCAATGCCTCAGTAAACAACGAATCCAGTGTGACGCTGTCCTGGACACCCGCTGTTCACAGGGGCGGACCCACCACCTACATCATTACAGTGGAGGAGGAGACGAGGTTAAATTCAAATATCTTCGAAGAGGCAAGAAACATCAGTGTCAGGGGTTAGTCTTGTTAGAGCATATTGAACACTCTTTCAAACTGAATATTATACGGGGACACCGGAACCCCAGTTGTCCAATGTACTGCAGTTCGTTGCGTAGAGTTTCGTCCCTTAAGCATGCCAGAAACCTGTCATCTTTGGTTTGAATCCCAGAATCACCCAAATTACAGATTGGGTTTAAATTATGAAATAATATTTTTGATGCAACCTATGACAGTTGGGATTACCTCAGCCAATCTAGGTATTACTAGCCCCAACGAAATTTCAGTTATTCTTTATATACATGGCATACAGAGAATTGTTATCACGAATTACTTGCATGTGGAATCTCGGTTTACAATGTAATCGTTCTCATTATTTCCTCAAGGGTGTAACTCAAATTGGTTGATGATACCGATCTGTGTTTGACATGTGGCTTTACCGATATAATGAACCCTTTCCCCCTCCAGGTTTTGCTGGATGTAAGATTCCAAGAGATATTCAGACAGAAAATTACAAGGAATCCTGAACATACAGTATCAAAATTACATTAAAATGTTTACAAAATAATAATGTATGGAGACAGTGTTATTTCTGTACATGAGTTTCAAGGATTAAGTTTAAATATTTCTATTTCATATATTATATTCTTGGGATCTGTTCCGCCGTTTCTATTTTAGATGCTGTGTAGATATGCTAAATCAGCCTTTTTACTATTCTTTCCTACTTTTTGCTAGCCTCGGACTAACGAGATATCGTACATGTAGGTATTGTACCCTGCATAGTAACATCACAATGTACAAGGTATGGGTTGCAATCATTAATGATGTTATTGTTGAACAGTTAGAGAAATTGATGTTTGAATCGAAAATTGTACTTTTCTAATATGTGCACTCCTGCCGCCATAGCTTTGTTTACAAATACATTCGGAGGTGTTGAAGGTGGTAGGTGGTAGGCGTTGGCGTGTATTCATAATAAATAAATAGGGAGCAGCACACTAAGCGACCCAGTAAGAAGGATCGCAAAGTTACGACATACATGTACTTCTATTGTATTTGTATTCTGTATTAATCATTATTCAACGGCCCCGTTAGATCAGGTTTAAGGATGCATTAGCTATAGTCTCCTGGTCACTCGTACATTACACCGATTTTTCTTTTTTCATTCAGTTAATATTTGATTGTCATTGTAGGCTTCAACGCGTCAAGTCTTGTTATTGGCGACCTTCGAAGCTATTGGAAGTATACATTTAACATCATAGCTGAAACTCCTGCTGGGAGGTCGGAAGATGTTTTCCTCTCATCAGCTATCTTAACCAAAGAATCGGGTGTGTACAAATGTGTCTTTTTGCCGATTTATTATTTTGATGTTACTATGGCGTGAAATCTGGCATTAACTGCCCAGTTTATTTTCAGCTAATGTTACCCTGAAAAGGCTTCACCATTGTTAAAGCTAAGTCATGATGCCGTGCATGATGGCTGAAATGTTCTTAGCATTACATATATAAAAACAACCAAGTCGAAACAAACAACAAAGAAACAACGGCGCAACAGAGGTCAGTGTGACACTAGATTAGAAATACGCCATCAACGATGGATTAAGGCTCGACGTCATTCGGCCTTGGTTTTCGATTGCGTTAATATCTGAGGACAGTCACTTTGTGAGCTTAAACGCGCCTTCTTGATTTTGACGATATAATTCATTATGAAATGATTGACGCTGATGGTTGATACTTTCATTTGTGAGGTTATGATACTCCATCAATGCGGCAAGGGTTAGAACTGTTGCACTTTGCCATTGCGCTCTATTTTTTATCCATCTGACATGTACCTTGCATTTCGAAATCTAAACCGCTCGTGGTTTCTACAACCATCATGATCAGCTGAGTCGAAAGATGCCCGTTCATTCACCTGAGTCAACTGGGTCGTACCTAGATGCCATATTTAATAACGCACAAAGTAGCCATGATACATGAAACGTAAGTGATAATGTCTCGTCGTTAGGCTTAATAATGGCATAATCACAGATATCTTTTTAGTGACCTCTGCAAAACACGCTATTTCATTTCACAAAACCTTTTATTCTGCATAAATCCTGCATGTCAAGCAAAAACGTTGTATTTGGTAAAGTGAGCGCTTATATTTTTTCCCATTTCAGTTTTCGAATATATCATCAAATGTCCTCTCCCTTAGCCAAACATTTTCACCAAGCAATTAATGCAATATGGATATAATATTGCAGCTCCGGGTAAAGTAGAAGACTTGTGGATAGATGCGATACCTGACAACCTTACAGCTGTCAATGTCACCTTCACCTGCCCAATTGAAGCAGAGAGACACGGCGTCATACTGTACTACACTCTATCTTACGTTGCTCAGGTAAACAGATGACGTTGTATGCACATATGATTTTGTTCATTGATAATATTAAAGTTACAGTATGTAACAAGAAACAAACAGCGATTTAGTTACTCTCAAGAGCTAACACATTTCCAGTGATGTTTTCGGCATGGCAACATTTGTGTGTTGAAGATCATATCTAAGAGTTTCTCTACAGGAAACCCACGAGGAGGCATTTGTGATAGAAAATCGACAAGGTTATAATATCTCGTCAGGTCTTGGAGATTGCAGCTTCACCTCCTTCGTATCCATCACACCTAACGTAAACTATGTATTTTCGGTGAGTACACAGAGTACATTTCTCATGTCATTAATCATTAATGCCACATTATAGCATTGTCACTTCTGAACCACAGGTTTTTACAATGTTTGACTGCTCGCATCCGAGTTACGCGTCCTAACTACAAACGCTGGATAGCGGGAGGTCGGTGGTTCGATCCCCGGTCACGTCACACCAAAAGACGTTAAATTATAGTACCTGGTGTAACTGTGCCTGGGGTATCCGTGTTAAACTGCGGTATGGTGGGTTGGCATTTGAAGGTATGCATTAGTGACTCACTGACACACTCACATACATGCATGCATGTGGTACATATAGCCACAGAGGTGAAATAACCTTGAACGCGACGTTAAACCCCAATTCACCTCTATTTATAAATCTAGCATTTGATAACAATGACTCATGTGGAGCTGTAATGTATGATAGACATCTCAACTATTGTGCCAATCAATATCAGGGTCAAATCAGTGCAAGATTCCACTCTTCAGGTGTCATTCAATATAATTGTGTTAAAAGATTATCATGATATAATTATGTTCTACGTGAAAAAAACCGAGTACATTTTTAATCAACGCGAGAACATATGCAAACAAAATTGTCATGTATATAGAAGGGGTATGACATAATTTTTTTTATTTATATACAACTATTCAGTAATATACGCCTTTTTCCCAAATAATAGTGCTACAGGTGCAAGTATTTTGATGTAGTTTATTTGCGGATTTCTAATCAAATCAATATATATCAGTCACAATCTAAATAGCAGAGCCATGAATGGTAAGGCCAACATAGCTCTATATTTGTTTCATGAATGCAAACCTGTCATTGTTCTTCTCTTACAGATCAAAACAATGGCTTGTGCGACAGTGACTATATTTCGGAATTTGTCACATGACAACAGTTATCTTCCAAGGACGTTCGTGAAGTTCACTTTCTAAACATTATCATTATCTATATGTTTTGCACAGAAATATTACTATATGGTACTTTCATTAAAGACTATGTATGTATTTAGGTTGTAGCGCATGATTCATTTACGGGGGCTGAACAGAAGGAAGTCTTTTTTGGAAACCCAGGAGGTATGCGGATATCTTTCAGTTCTAATTATTATTTCAAAATCAAGTCAGATAATTCAAAAGGAGTAACTTGTTAAAGTATATACTTTTATTTGTAACGCCATTTGGACATGTTCATATATTACAACTGTGATAAATATGACACACGTTCCTTATATCACATCTAATTGACCTGTACTTGTCTTTATGCATTGTCGCACAGAGCCTGGGGAAGTGACGACTTTCACTATGACGTCAACCACCAGCACCTCCATCACCCTGTCCTGGCAGCCTCCCAGATTGCATAACGGCTTCATCCTGGGATATGTCCTGTACGTCCACACAGAAGACGGGGCGTGTCAACAGGCTGTGAACATTGTCTGTACTGACTGCCAGTCTGATGGAACCTTCAGAGTGAGTTTGAACAGAATATCCTGCTACACTACAGGACCGACGTAACTAAACTATGGACGAGGTAGTCAGTTGTGGTAACAAGATGCAAAGCCGTAAGAATGATTTTGATTCGTAATATAATAACATCATATGACAGCGTAGTATACATCACTTTGCATTGACTCATTTAATGGCCCAATTTACTGATATTTAATGTTATCATAACCTTTTAATTGGGACCTTACTGCAAAAAAATAATAATTATAGATTGAACAGATATGTGTCGAGCTAAAAATCTACTCTTTGTTTACACCGACCCCGTCCGCCTTTTCATGGTCGTGTAAGGTACAACCTAGTTCTTTGTAAACTTCTGTGATCATCTGAGATTTTAAAAACCATACTATATTCACCATACACATTGCGTTATATACATTAACTGTATTCATATAAATACGTGGTTAAACTTGTGTTTTCATTTAAAATTAGCGATTGTAATATTGTCATCTTATTTGAGAGAGAAAGACTTTTTCAACCACATTTGAACATACCGGTGTTTTACCAACAAGCGACCCTCAAATACTTAATTTCAAGGGTTCCCACAGAATGTTTTTGAGGATCTTGAAAGTTACTGAAATGGTGAAGTGTACTGTACTGTAAGATTTAATAATTACTTTAAATTACAGAAACTTTAAATTTCATGTCAAGAATTTAGCATGATGAATATTATTGTTGAACAATATATATATATATTGCGTCCATTCTATACATTTGTGAGTACTGGATGCACATTTCTGCGTTGAATGCGTAAAATCGTGACACAAGAGATAAAATGTTGTTGTAGATGTGTTATTAGTAGTGAGGCTCAACATACTGAACAGCAAAACAAAGGCAAGTTGCACTTTTTAAAGTGTAACCATTCCATGTGCCTGAAATGATTGGAAAATATTGAAATAATGACAAATGAACTGATCTCATGCAATATGGCATCCATTCCATACTTGCACACATCATCAATAAACCCAAACAATGAATTGTGCACGTTTAGTCATTATCCGGTGAAAAGGGGAGTGCATTTATACTCTATGGTATCCTTTGTAAAGGTGGATGTCACACACCGGTTCAATATTCATTCAAGAAGGTCTACAGCTGCCTACGATGCCTAGACTGTCGCCTGGGCAAAAGAGTAAGACCTTTAGAACATTGCTGGCAGGTATTTCTGCAACTGCAGTAGCCAGACAGTGGGGATGTCATCTCACCACCATCACAAAACTTGAATCATCAGCAAACAGGGTCTTTGCGGATCGACCACTTTTTGACCGAACCAGTGTTACGACACCTGGACAAGATTGCTTTCGTAAGGTCACTCACTTCAGTAACAAGAACAAAAAGTGTAATTCAGGGTCCAAGAGGATTCGGTGATTCAGCAGATTCGGTGACGTCTACAATCCGCTTATAAGTAACTTCACTGTCGACGTCCATATGTGGGACGAATTTTATATATATCAACACCGTCAGTGACGTTTACAGTGGTCACGGCAACATCAACGTTAACGCTGCTAAAGTGCTCAGTGGCGTCAAGTTGTCTTTTAGGACGATTCACGCTACCACCTTTCTCATGCTGACGGTCATTACGTGTTTGGCGTCACCGTAATGAACGTTTCACTGATTGGTGGGTCTTTCAGATGGGTTGGTAGAAGAGTAATGTTGGGGAACCTTTTAGCTACAAGCATAGGTCCCAACTTTATGTATATGTCTTCCGACAACGTTCAACTGCTTTTCTTTGAAGGGAGGTGTCATCATGTTCTTGCCATGTGTGTAGAACATCCTCAACTTCATTTGTTCAAATAGGACAACGCACGTCCTCACACAGCAAGGGTGACCGTGACGTATCTGTCTAAGAACAACATCTCCATTCTTCCATGACCATCTCTCTCCCCGAATATGGCTCCTAGTAAACATCTTTGGGACGAAATTGGACGGTGGAATGCAGCGGGTAGAAAAACAAGCACACCCGCAGAATTGTAGTTGAGGGGAACCACTTGTCTCAGGCTTTCTTTCAGACACGTGTTGTCTCTATGAGGCGACGTTGTACCGCCTGTGCGCTAGCCCAAGCCGGCTATACTGGACTGTCATTGCTCACTACGAAGTTTATCTCTCTTTGACGTTTCGTGTTCATTTGTTCATTCGTGTTCAAATGTCTGAAATATCTTAAATGAAAGCTCTCTATGTATATGCGATTTAACACAATTGCGTTTATTTTTCGTTCCAAAAATTGAAACGGATCTTGCGTTTCTTTTGCTGTTAAGGATTATATGTTCTGTAGTTTGTAATGCAGCTCAAAACATATGTTCCATTATTTACCTACATTTAACCTTTATGCTGTCACCATGTTCCAAAATTGTCCCAAAATGCATTTTCTTTCACTGTAAATATGATATTGTAATGCGTATTGAATTATTTTCCCCACTAATGATGACAATATGAATGCATTCATGATCAAGATGTTTTAAATAGATTCAAATAGGTCCTCTCGAGAGCCACTTTATGAAAGAACACTATTTATGGCCAGTCCTCGTCCACTTGTGTTCACAATTTAATTAGATTTGTTACATGTGCAGTCAAATAGTAGTGTGGTTCAACAGATACTTGTTTGACCATTGCACTTTAGATAATGCTCTTAAATTCTCCTAACTTTTCCTTTCACTGTAAATATCAATTCCTGAGATATAACTGAAAAAAGGAAGCTGAAACTTCTACACGCTTGTTCACACCACTGATGTCATTTTCTGAAATTGAGTCCAAAGCGACAGTAATATAGAACAAAAACCCACTGTCCAGCAATTTGTTTAATAAAAATGTACTGCAATGGTCGTACATTGTCTCAAAATGCAGAAAATGATTTTATAAATTTCTTTTTTGAAATCGCCAGACTTCTGTTTCCTTAGGACGACATCTAATTTTTGAAAAAAAACAGGCTTATATCAGATGGTTTATATTAATACTGTTACCATAGTGAGTGAGTTGGGTTTAACGCCGCTTTTAACAGTATTACAGTTATATCTCGGCGTGTCAGCTTAATGTTGGAGGAAAGCCCGAAGTGATGCAGGTCTCAGACGTTTACCGTTTCTGTGAAACCCACGAGCACGGGTATGGTGCTGACAAACCTAGAAACATAATCGGGGCGAACCGGGATTCGAAACCACAATCATAGGTTTCTGGCGTGCCCAAGGGACGCGAATCTGCACAGCGAATCGCAGCGCCTTAGACGACTGGGTCCCAACTCATTAGCTCCCCACTGTTAGTGTACATATGTTTTTGTACAGTAACGTGACTGTACCGAACCACCGAAGAATGGTTGGTCAGCATCTTCCACAAACTTTCAATGACAATATCAACATACGATCAGTGGTATTCGGTTTAATCTGGAAAGTCGCTTAAAAAGTTATCGATGTTTGTAAAAATTAAGAAACATAACTAAAGTCGGAGAGAATTAATTCGGAAATTGGTAAGGAACACATTTTTTCACCTATAGAAAATATATGCTCAGGACTTGAGAATCTTCCTCATGCAGGCAGAAGACAAAAAGTGTCATTCGTACCGCAATGCCAGTATTCAGAGGCCGGGGTACGAATCTCAAACCAGCTATGCTGTGACGTCATTGATGTCGTACACTAACTACACGGTGACTGTCGCTGCCGTCAACAACGCCACGGTCGGGGATACAACAACCCTTACTTACCAGACAGAGATGGGTGGTATTTACATAACATTATTTTTTATAAAAATATGCTTAAAGTTAGTACTGTTTCCGGAGATATTCATACATATACCAGGGTAAACTATAACACTATAAGCAAACAATGAACACACAGCAAAAAAAGTGTAGGTTTCCGTTTTCCGGAAATCTTCCGGATACCTTCCCATTTTGAATCCGGCCCGGATACCACCCGGAAACCTTCAAGATACCTTCAGCAATCTTCAGTTTTCTTGCTAATTCAAAATGGGAAGGTATCTGGAAAACGGAAACCTACCCTTTTTTGCTTTGACAATATATTGATGTCGATGAAAAATGAATTCATCTTGACAGCGTCAACACATGTCCTCTGTAAACGTCATCTAAGGATCAAATTGGCGCGCGGTCAGTTGTAAAAATCGGTCGATAAACACTTTGATGGCTATCACTGCTGTTACTCATCTTGAAGAGGACTCACCTCAGGTATTGTAGCCTGCACTTAAGATGTTGTCTTAACCATGCCAGGCGTGCAGTTCGATGACATGGCAGAAAAATTGGACGTCGTGGTCGGATGATATACTCCTTATTCGATTTACGTTCCTTGCACTAATCGAACGTGAAACAGGGATGCTGCGGACTGTCAAAGTTGCATTCTGAAACGGATTTCGCAGGTGAACCAAATGGATAGATTCGTGGACGCACGGACGACAAGAACGTGGTCGGTCACTGGTGTTTGCCAGTCGTTTGGTACCGATCCCTGAGTGACTGAACGGTGTTATGATGTGCACCAACAACGTTTTGTGTAGGTCCGCTTGCAAGCATGCAAATGCTCCTTTTCAGACAGGCTTAGCATAACATTTTCGACATGTGTCTGTCAACAAAGGTGCTTTTCACAGATAAAACACATCAACGATATACTTTATTCTTGAATTGACTCCCACGTGTACTGTGAATGTGAGACGAATTTCTTACTCGTGTGGATTGTATGAATTCAGTAAAAATGATGCATGTGCAATTTCAGGGTCATCAAAGGAAATCATGATCATGTCAAAGTGTTCATAGCATTTATATTTTACTGTGATTTTATATGGTACACCTACTTGGTTTCCGCTCGTATATTATACTGAATAAATATATAAATATAAATGGAACAGTAAGGAAGACAATTATCTATCTCTTCTCTTTTTTTATGACCAACTAGTTCCAGCAACACCCACAATTTTTTCTGCTGCTGTAATAAACGAATCAGCCGTATATGTCACCTGGATGCCGCCTGGTCACAAGTCAGGACCAACGATTTACACCATCTCTGTACTGGAGGCTGCAGGAAGAAAGGGAAAGGAGTTCGATCTCATCAGGAATGTATTAGTGAAAGGTAGAACGGGACAATCGCCTAAAACCACTTCTTACCTGTGTGTTAACTGAATGTCAATAGATACCAAAGGAATCTTGCTTTGTCCCTTTTAGTTTCAATATAAATTCTAAACATTATGAAATGCATAGATAAATAACAAAAGCGGGTTTGGATGTCATGCAGCACTATCCCTGTTAAATTTACTCAAAGGCAAAACTTATTGTAACATGGAGTTTTTTCACTTACAGACCGTCATATGGATTTTGGGATTTGATCCAGGAAACTTGTTTGTGAAGAAGCTCGAAGAATTGTCGCTGGCTTTCTATGGCTTTGCAAAACGATATTCAGGAGTAATATCTTCAAATATTTTCATTATCTAATTGGCCATTCTAAGCAATCTTAAGACTTTTGATTATTTTGATATGATTTCACAGTGACACGCTTACGTCCAAATGGATTTCTCGAATCCGGTACCTAGCATTGTGACATCAATGCAATGTCCACTGGAACACGATGTGTGTCGTGTGGCGATGTTACCAACAGCAGGACCACGTCAGATGCCGTGCCCGAAGTGGCCGCCCACCTGTGAGTATGTATTCGAGCTATGTATCTTTGACACAGGTTCAAGTCAGAAAACGCTTACCATAATTGGCAACAAAGGCGTATCTGCGACTGTCCGACGACGTCTGGGCAGTCTATGCCATCCGTGCGTGGTGCAAAGTCAAGTTTCCCAGATGTCGAAGTGACGATACGTCCCCGCTCAAATGGGTTTAGAACACTCTTTTTAACTCTGTCACACTCCAACTTCGTCGCAGGGATGTCCTACAAACGGTGACTATCTTTTGACGGAGTTGGTGCAAGGATTCGAACAGGCGGATTCGAGGTCGGCGATGGGTTTAGAACAGCCTTTGACACCCGACACATGCATATGTCATAGTGGCGATGTCCGCAACCGGTGCCCTCATTTGACGGCGTTGGTACAAGCAAACCATTTGAGAAGTCAAACATGGGTTAAGAACTCACTTTGACACATGTGGTGATGTCATTGAGGATTCGTACACGGTCGGAAATTGGTTAAAACACAATGGGACACCCAGGCACATGTCAATTTCTTAGTGGCGATGTCTCACAAGCGGTTCCTTCAATTTGACGGCCTTGGTACAAGCAAACCCTTTGAGGATTCGAACATGGTCGAAGACAGGAATGGGTTTAAAAGATCCTGGTACACATCGGAACCATCAATTTTGTAGCGGCGATGTCCCGCAAGCACTGCATACATAAGACGTCGTTGGCACAAGCAAACCATTGTCGAGGTCGGAAATGAGTTAAGTAGTTCTCTGACACGCCGGCACATGCCAATTTCGTAGCGACAATGTTCTGCTAGCAGTGACAATCTTTTGACGGCCCTGGTACAAGCAAACCATTTGAGCATTTGGACATGGTCAGAAATGTACTTAGAACACCATGGGATACTCCGAAACATGCAAATGTCGTAGCAGTGATATGCCACAAACCGTGCTAAATCTTTGACAGCGTTGGTACAATCAAACCATTTGAGGAATCGAACATAGTCGAGGTATGAAATTGGTTCAGAACGCCCCGAGACACTCCTGCACACGCTATTTCAGTGGAGGTGATATGCCGCAAGCGATGCCTTAATTTTTATGGTATTGGTACAAGCAAACCATTTGAGGATTTGAATAAGAACGAACATTGAAATGAGTTACGAACAGGATGCTCCAGCACCCACCAATTTCGTCAAAACGGAGCAGTGAAATACCAAATTATTAATTACATTATATAATACTCATGTGCACTGTATTTATAAAGTGGATTCAAGTAGGCTGGAACTGAATGTCTCAGTGCTTTTAGAAACAATTGAGCCCGACATAGCTGCTCGCATCTATATTTATTATTATTATTATTTACAGATTAAAATAAAAAATGCAGCAAAGAGGGTTTGGGTGATCCTGGCACAGCCAGGCTGGTTAGGCTCAGCATCAGCTCAGAGCCCTTGCCCCTCTACACGCAGCCCAGACAGCGAATGGGACTTCTCCCAGGAAGCGCTGCCCAGTCAAACCCACCCAGAACTTTTCGGAGAATGTGAAGACTCCCCAACACTGCAGCCTTCTGCATTACCCAGATTGTCAGAAGGGCTGTATTCCTGGTAGCAAACCCGGGTACTCTCCCGATGTGAGTCAACAGATTGGGAGGTACCAAACCTGAGGCACCGAGAACAAAGGGGAGTCGGGCAACTTGGTACTTGGGATGCAAGCGTGACATTTCGAAAGCGAGGTCCGCATATTTGACATGTTTTTCCTCAATCTTGTCAATCACATTAGTGTCAAAGGGGACAGAACATTCACTGATATAAATTATTTCATTGGATTTATCAAAAAGGACAAGATTAGGTTTGTTGGCCTGGATACGTCTGAGGCTGTAAATGGGCCTATTCCATAGAATCTTGTATCTATCATTTTCCATGGCGCCCTCGACATATTCCGGGTAGTACCATGGGTGGACCTCTGTGTCAAAACCACAAGCACGGCGAAGACGGTAATAAAATGATCGAGCTACACCATCATGTCATTTAAGAAACTGTGTTTGTGCCAAAGCTGGGCATCCACTGAAAATGTGTTGGACATTCTCATTAAATTCATAACATAATCTACATTTCATGTTTACATTTTGATGCAAAATCACACATTTACGGTTTCGAGTGGGAAGTGACTGGCCCTCAGCAGCAAACAGAAAGCCTTCTGTTTCACTTTTCAGGCCAGACGACTTCATCCAAGCGAAGGACTCTGCAGGATTGCTGATCTTCTCAACACACTGCATATAAACTCGATGCAGTGGTCGTTCAGATAGCCTCTCCAAGTCTGAGCCGACTTGATATGGCACTTCGCTTGGTTGACACTCATTTCTGTACCGTCCAGCAGCACAGAACCATCAACAAAATCAACACCGACATTGAGATTATGTTCCACACCCTTGGCCCCTTTTAGAAAACTATGGAATGCCTTGTTTTCATCATGAGTCTTGACATGCTTCACAAGAGGATCATCAGACAAATAAATGTGTACAAAAGTGCACAAAACAATTCTGTCATGAAGAGCCGCAACACTAATCAAACCACGTCCTCCCATAATGATTGGTAAATATAAGCGATTGAGGGAAGAGCGAGGGTGGTGGGATCTATTGTCTGACATGATTCTTCGTGTGACGGTGTCAATACCCTGAATTTGTTTCTTCTTCTTCTTCTTATTATTATTATTATTACGTCACACCATGTAATCTTAAAGGCAAACACTTTGGAGATGGTAGCGTTATGATCCAGGATTGGAATAACGGCTTTAGGAAGGATTCAGTTGATTGTGAATGATGGGAATTTGAATGCTGCGAGATACAGGGACAAGGTTTCGCAAACGGTCGGTTTATCGTTTTTGCAACAGGACGGTCCTTAAGTAACACTAAAGCAAGGCAACACCAGTTCAGATGTTGCGAGAGTCTTATGCAGCCGTATCTGATCACTTGCACTTTAACCAATCGAACATGTGATGAAATAGAACGACCTTTGTGACGACCTCCAAATCATCCAACGTCGTTGCCGTGACTCGGCCTTATCCTTCCCCAGGTGTGGAATGTCATTCCTCAGGCCTTTCTTCAGTTAAGTGACATGACTCATTTGCATATGACAGGAGTGTTTCTTTCACACTGACTGTTGTTCGTTACCGTACTATTGTTCTTTTTCATGTGATATGATTTTCTTTGTTTTTTGTGTGTCACAATAACTTCTGCCTCTGAGTATCTATAATATAGGCTTACATATCGGCAATTAGGTGGAACAGCTCGTCAACCCTGGTCGAGGATTTTAAATATTTACGGCACCGCTTTTTACAGGTTTCTTTCTAAATACCTGTCCAATACAACACATGCCTATTATTGCATTAGACATTTTAGAAGAGTAAGAAAGTTTGCTCTATTAAAGTAACTATAATAGTGCAGGGCAAAATATAGACGGTGTGTGTGTGTGTGTGTGTGTGTGTGTGTGTGTGTGTGTGTGTGTGTCCTAGCTATGCTATGCTTGTGTCCTGTAGATCCGAATTAATATATGCAGAATATAGTACTTGACTTTACCATTAAGTAACGCTTTACTCAAGAATCATTACCTTTAAACACGTTCTTCTGATCAGGTTACACCTCTGACCACGTGGCCATTGGGGATCTGTTGAGCTCATGGCGCTACAAGTTCAGCATTACAGCCAGCACATCCGAAGGAAGTTCCCCTGTCTTAGACACGGCATCTACATCGGTGACGAAGGGATCTGGTAAATGCTCATCGACTGTTGAAACACGCACAAAACATAACATATATTGTCAAAATAAAACACTCCAGTGCAATTATTGAGTTTTCTAAGATTTTCTATCATAGACCACTGCAAATGTAGATCGCATGTACATGTGTTTCTGTTCCGGATTAATATTTGATCACATTCCCAGTGCCTGGCCAAGTACGGAATCTTACAGTTTCATCACTTCCTGGCAACTTTACAGCAGTCAACCTAACCTGGGAGTGTCCAAATGAACGAGAAAGGAACGGGTTTATAAAGAATTACACAATAAAGTGCTCTGATCCGGTTTGTACACAGAGGAAACTTAAGTGTTTTGTGGTACCTAGGTTATGTTTCACACTTTAGATCATGTTTTTTTTTCTTAAATGCTAACAACCGCATACAAAACAATGGTTTTATGTAAATAGTTAACATACCCAGTTGAAAGTACGCTCTCGTATTAAAATTGAATAATTAGGTCTCTGTATACAAGCGCCAGCACGCACAAATATGTTCGAATGTCAATATTTACTATTATATATATGTGTGTATACGTGTACTGTGAATACACTTTTATCTTAATTATGTATTCGAATCTTGGCTTCCAGGGAACACCTACCGTAGTATATGGTCACTATGAACCAGAGGATCCATGTACAACCCACACTGCCATATTACCAGTACGACCTGAAAATAACTATACATTTACAGTAAGAACAAAATATCATATTATATTATATGTCCATTCTTTTCAGTTTTATTTCATAACTGTTTCACGTGACTAATGTGCACCAACACATCTAAATCTCACACGCCGTTAAGTTTTGATTTGTTTGGTTTGTGTGATGGAGCTGAAGCAGTTGTTACATTCTCAAATAAATTTCTAATCATGAACAGCGCAATCTATACGCGTCATTTTATCTGTACCTTTATGTGTCATGGGTTACCACAATGGATTCTCAGGAAAGGTTTATTGTCGCCTGATAAAATTGTTTCCTATCGTTCAAGGTTTTCGCCAATGCAATGTACGCGGGAAGGCCGGGTGTGTCATATGTGTTTTATGCTGTTGCTGGCAGTAAGTACCGGTTTTCTTTGTCTGATCATTGTAGTGAGTGAGTAAAAGTTTAGTAACGGTGACAGTATGTCAGCCATAATATGAATAGAGCGATTTACTACCTTTCTATCAAATAAAATCATGTCAACAAATGCATGGAGGAGAAACGATGAAGGGCGCAGCCCCGATTGGTATTTTCTCCTGGCAGTGTCCTATTGTAGGATAAAAAACGACCACGAGACCTTAAATTCTAATATGAAATATGAACAGTATGTACAACCTCTTTAAGGGTATTTTATAAAAAAAATATTTCATTGTACTTTGCGATTTATCACGCGGCTATGTTATATTTACATATATAATAGGTTGGAGAATACTAAAATAATTTTACTATCAACAACCTCAGAATCTAAAATTTGGGCTGTAGATCGCCAGCAACCAAAGTAAGGTCACCATACCATAACGCCTCTGCTAACTGCACTGTTCCCTAGTAGGATTTACATTATCTGACGAGGGTATGCAAGTCTAGTCGGCTAGTGGGAAAGAATATGTTGGTCTGTTTACTGTTGATTATTAATGCTGTTGTGATTGCGTGAATGTTACCCACCAGAGTAAAACACATTTTACAAGCAAGAGAAGAGAGCTTTCGTGTTACTGTGGATACAGTAATGGCTCAGAGCGATTTGACGAACTTTCAATTCAGTGTCAAAATAAGAATAACCTCCTACCAACGTGCATGGGGGAATTGCATAATCCATGTGCAGTGTTTCGGGTGTGTTGGGGCGTTAGGTTTTGGTTCCGAAACCGTTCTATTTCTGGTAGGCATTTTACATGATCCTCCACGTTTTTGAGAGTATGATTGGGAGTAAATAATTAAAATTAATAAATAATTTCCTCTCCAACAGAACCTCCACCAAAGACTACGACAGATATATTCATAAATACAGCAGCTCAAGACAAACACAGCACAGACACGTTCTTTACAGTTTCCTTTAATAAATCGACACTTCTGGACTCAACAAATGGGAACATTATTGAAGCGGGATTTATTGTCATGCAAAAAAGCGGTATGTTACAGGCACTTGTTGTCCATGTGCCGACAATGTAATCTTATAAACACGTATTGTGTCATATGTTAACGCGTCCAAAGCGATTAATATGTAATATACTTACATGTTTTGGTTTGTGTATTTAATACTTGTCACATTACTTGGTCATCAGTAGATGGTGTCAATGACTTCTTATCTATTTAAGTTCCACAGGCGAAGTTTGTGCATATTTCGAACAAAATATCTGTTTTGCTTCACCCTAAGTCGTATGTTTCATCTTTAGCAATACCCTTTTCACTGTTTGACACCATTGAATACTAATATTAATGCCTTTCAAATACATCACAATTCAAAACAGAAACTTCTAGCGGCCCAGGAAATGTGACATCGTGGAACACATGGATGAACTGGTACAGGTGGAAGAAGGCTGGGTATAAGGGTTCTTACCGCCCCACTCCAGAACATTACCTGATACAAGGCAGGAGAAGAAGGGGGGCTTCTACTGGTACAATATCATTATGTCATCGCTATCACGGCTCGCTAAAGTTACAAAACATTTTCAAACTAGTTTTAACTTATGTTCATAATCTTATTTTCTTTGCTTTTTATCCCAATATGCAATATTAAACATACTTTTAAAAATAGAGAGACTTGTTTACATGTTTTCAGGGGGCACGGGTGGCCTTGTCGTCTAAGGCGTCTCGATTCGCTGTGCAGAGTTGCGTCCCTTGGGTACGCCAGAAACCTATAATTGGGGATTCGAATCCCGGTTCGCCTCGATTATGTTTCTAGGTTTGTCAGCACCATACCCGTGCTCGTTGGTTTCACCGAAGTGGTAATTGTCTGAGACCTGCATCACTTCGGGGTTTTCCTCCCACATGAAGCTGACACGCCGTGATATAACTGGAATACTGTTAAAAGCGGCGATAAACCAACTCACTCACTTATATGCTTTCATGATAGAAAACGACGATGCTCTTACATCTTTCCTGGTTGGAAGTGATGGGAGTTGTGACAATAAACAGGACCAATTTTGTAATGGACCTCTGGAACCAGAGACCGTGTATAAGTAAGTTCCATCACATCACATGATCTTTTGCAACTAAACCTCTAATCACGGGGTCACTTCACAAGTGATGGTATTCATTTCATACATGTATACAATCTCAGTTTATATGCATGTACATCTTTGCAATGACAAGCAGGGTTGTTAGCACAAAAGAGTATAGTGTGTGTTGAGGGATGTAACTATTCCGCAAACCACAGACCTTCCTTAACTGGTTGGCTAAATTACGAGAATGGTCTCGCAGTACAAAGAACTATTTATGTGTCACATAAGGCAAAATATACTATATGTTCCCGTGCGTTTTAAGGTGAACAATTGTCTTGCCTTTGTTACGGATGCCAGCGGTGGGGCTCGCCTTAACACAGAGGATTGATTGGCGTTTATTGCTTGTCCAAGATCTTTGTGGCCATGGCGTAATCCATATTCCGTTTCTAATGCAAAATTGAACTCATCATTTGAATTTTGAATTAAAACTCAGAATTAAGTTTGTTTCGAGAAATCGCGACTTGATCTCTAAGGACTACATATACTGTAATTTTTTCCAGGGTTATGGCAGTGGCATGCACCAACGCTGGCTGTACATCTACTAAACCTTTTGGTCACTTCAGAACAAGCTCAAGAGGTACCTACCTTCAAACACGCGCGTAAAGGGCACGTAAAGAATGTCGCCTAGAAATGAAATGTATATTTGCATGTATTTTTGGTAATATAAATATTAAAACAATGCAACAAGTATGCTTTTTCAAATATATTCCATACATTTGTATCATTCGGTTAAATGGACTTTTAATTTAGTAGATGCTTATGGCAAGGGGTTTTGTTTGTTTTCATTTTATTACAGATTACATTTTTTCATTCAATAACATTAGGGACTGGAAAGGATATGACGCCATGGATTGCCTTTGGTGTTACCGCCACAGTTCTTCTGTGTACCATCATATCCTTTGTTGTATATATGTGAGTATGCAAATCTTAAAGAACCATTGCGTGCATGATTAGTGATTCCATTTTTTCCTACTGATCCGTTATTGAAATATAAACATATTGGTGATAAACTTATATATATAAGTCTTCATTGCAGGTGAACATTATCCAATATATATTCTGAAAATTAAGACAACTAGCACATTTTCTACTAGGTTTGACGGTGTGCGTACGTTCCTGTATTAAAGAAACACGTATGCTTTTCGTAAACCTGCTTTATTGTCATGTTTCAGGAAGGTTATTCAACCAGCAAGAAAACTGAAATCTTACAGTGAAGGGCATCATTTGGCGTTATCTGATAGAAATGAACATGTTGTGAATCCAAAAAGGGTGCATCCGTATAAAAAAGTATAAGAAAATGCCTCCAATGCAGAAATGCCGTTTTCAAGCAGCAATGTACAGAATACTTCCAGCAATGAAGATTATGAAAATGTAGAGATCAATACAAAATACCAGACATATGAAATATTAAATCTGGATGTGAATGACGATGATGGCAGTTTGTACAGCGATCTGCAGGAACGGCTGTGATGATTTGCAAACATCAAATGACAACTTCAGTAACATTTGATAAATATTTTCTTAATAGGGCATTGTTACACCCAACGATACAATGTATTTGTGTTGTTAATCTGTCTAATCCTCAATAAAGTTAAAACTTTACGATAAAATGTATTGATTTTGTGAGCAATGCCGTTTGCCGTTGGTTTGCGTTTGTAAATAACGTAGATTAGTTGCATGTAGATCCACTACCGTTCAAATGTTTACTAAATATAATGTTTCATAGAAATGTCAAAAATGTATTTCTGAATCTGTAACTGAAAACACCTTTATAACTTACTGGATCTGAAAATTGCAGCCATACGCAATTCCTGGGAGGGTCCAATGAGCCACACGTACACATCCCATTTGTTTTACATCCTTTTGTCCACTGGGGATTCCAACATCTGTCCCCAGAATAATTGGTGAGATGGCGTGATCTCAGCATCGATCACTTGATTGTCTGGTCCAGATTCGATTATGCACAGGCCGCCGTCATACAACTGGAATATTGCTGAGTGTGGCGTCAACCAACCAACCAATCAACGGAAGGCCCACATCACCTCACAATCTATCTGTATACGACTTTTGACCCGTGAACATCCTGGGTAGAATAGGTCTTCAGCGTCCCATGATTGCCGTAAGTGGCGACTAGGCTTGCTGTAAGAGGCGACTAACGTGATCGGGTGGTCAAGCTCGCTGACCTGGTTGATGCATGTCATCGTATCTCAATTGCGTGGATCGATGTTCATGATGTCAATCACTGGATTGCGTGGTCCATACTCGATTATTTACAGACCGCCGTCATATAGCTGTAATATTGCTGACTGCGACGTTAAACAACAAACAATCCATACGACTTTTAGCCTTTACGTATGAATAATAGATAAAAGCGACAAAACCCTTTCCATATTCACAAGAATTAGAATTGTGTAGTTGGTAAAGTTGAAAACACCAACGACCTGTTCCGCTGTGAAAGGTTTAATAACAGCAATACATGCTGTTTTCTTAGTGAAACCTGCAAACTGTTGGTTTACTGTCAATAAAACTTAGTATTTATTGCAATAGACACGAATTTAGCTCCGCCGATTCAGCAGTCTTCAGTTAATTTACGAAACTGTTTACCACAGGTATGCACGGGTTTTGAATGTTTAGAATTTACATGACTGTAACGGTTTCAACATGCCAGTTATTCCATTCATACTTGACAGTACATGGTGTATTTTCTAATCGTACAGTATCCTTTACATCATCTATGAGATATAGGATTACAGCCATACGATTAGTCTCAACGCTGTTGACCACTGATATTTTGTTTTAATAACAGAAAAGTTCAACTGGAAATGAAATAGTCGATCACACTACATCCTTGAAACTGATAAAAGTAAAAGGACCACCACTGCTTCCGACGTCACGCCCACTGAGTGTTTACAATCAAATATTGAGGAAGAATTCAAAAGTTAATTTCCGAAAGTATGAACCCAACAACACTTGAATATCGGTATATTGATAAAGGCATAGGCTCATCTGAAAAAAAAGTATCTTTGTACACTTCATTATGTACAGAAACAGGAGGCTGATTTCCACAGACGACTCGGACGTTAAATTCTCCCTATAACTGAATATGCCAGTCTGCAACATAGCTGGGTTATCATACATCCACTGCTAATGGTTAAAGCGTAGAGGTTATTGAGGATCGTGTAAATGGAGAATGAATGCACATGCCTTCAAGTGTTACTCTTGTATTGTGGGTATCCCACGTCGGTGGACGCCATTCACACGTTGAACCTACGTCGTACTTCCAGCCAGGAATGATATAATCACATCATTTTTCATTATGAATCTATACGATGTATGGTCAGCAGCTACCCAGTTTTCGTGGCGAAATGGCAAACGGTGCCACAATTTACCATGTAAATGTCAGATACTTTCCTTTGCTGCTGGGTTTCAGCAAATAATTAAAACACTAGGCTTCATGCGTTTCATTTACAGTGTTGAACCCAACTTACCAACTATATCTGTGAAAAAAATAGACACAAAACATTTCAACCAATACATTGTTACATAGTATTTGAGCCACGGGAACTTTAATCAATATATTGTTACAGACTATTTTATTCAAATGGAGTTTATCCGATTTTGTGAAAGTATATTTGATACAAACAAATCGAACGTACACACCGTCCGGGATTCCAGACGTACCCACAGTTTCTAGGTAAGATTCAGGATCACCATGATGGAAAAGGTCAACAATGTCTGTGATCTTTGCTGCCAGGTCGCTGTGCTCAGTGGGATCTTCTGTATTTAGGAGACATCCTCCAGGAGAGTGGAAGGTTCGGGTTTCGATGTAACAGTCGTGAAAGATATAATTACGGGAAGAATTATGTTTCCTCGAGATGATGTAATCAATCATGCGTGACAAAAGCTCACGTGCCATGCATGGTATCACGTGCAGCATGCTACCCGCGAGTATTTCTAAAAGCAGTATATCCAAACGTTAAAATTGCTTTCTTCAGCTCGGTTTTAAGCATTTATTCCATGACATTGTGTGATCATGGCACGAAGGCGATTATCAAACGCCACAAGATGGCAAATAATCGGCATGCATAACGCAGGAATGTCTTGTGATGCCATTGGTCGGAATTTGGGGTTTCATCACACTGTCGTAAGCCCTGCAGTCGAGAAACATGCTCAGACCGGTCATGGACAGGGCCGTCACAGATCCGGTAGACCTCCTGTGACGACACATCTCGACGACAGGGACCTTCTTCGTCTCATACCCCGAGAACCCTTTTTAACAAGTACTCGTCTGAAACAGCTGTGGTTGCCCATTCGTCGTTTCAGCACCAAAACCGCCAGGAATGTATATATTTTTTGTGAGACAATTTCTAAATCTGTATGGCATTAGAACACGTATTCTCATCAGAAGGTATATAAGCTCAGAGATTTGTGAAGTAGACTTAACTGTGGTGTTTTGCAACACTGTTCTACTATAGTACATTCATTCTTGCTGATATGGCAACATTTTTGTTCATACCTTTGTCCTCATAATTAATACATAAATATTAAGACAGCAATGCTGATGACAGCAAGTTTTTTTAAGTGGCTATTACGTTTAACCCATTGACTTCATGTCTAGTTTAGCTTTCTCTGAGAAACTGCTATATAAAATATGGTGACAGCTTAGATGAATTTTTGTTATTAACACCATTGTTTACGTATTTATACATAGAGAACATACAGTCTCCTGACATAAAACATTCTGCCTACTTAATACTAAATAAGATTACATTCCACATAAGCACTTTCTAAAGCGACCTTATTGAATGACTGATTATCTGATGACTTCGTTTGATTTTTTAACTCGGTTTGACAAAAAAGATTGTTCACGAAATACTCTCTCTGTCCCCTCACCATATGTCTACATCTATAGCCTGATTAATTAGACGTTCGCTTTTTTCGAGAAACATTATCACAAAAAAATACTACACAATGATTACTATTAAGGACAACTGATATGCGATAGGATTACGCAATTGCGTGACTGAATTTCGCAATTCAAACGCTTATTAGAAAATGGGCTACCTGCGTTTGTGTCAATAATCCCTGAACCCCACACAGTCTATATATCGGAAGTTCACTGCAGTAAAAATACGTGGGATTTTATCAAATAGACCGAAGAGCAGGTCGTTCATGTTATTGTGAAATTTGTGCTGGCCTGCATATCAACGGTAACTCGTGCATAATAATTGTCCGCTCTTATCATCGTGGCCCACTTGTTCGTGTGACTGGAGTGGTTGCGTGGTTATCATGTTCAGTTTCAAGAGAGAGTGTTACATAAGTACGTTCCAGCTCCTATTTCTCAGTCCCACACAATCGACACACAGTGACTTTTAAAATGGCCACCGCTGTGAAGAACGGGCTTGTTCTCGTGGAAGTCCTCGTTCTTACGGTGCTACGGGTAAGGCTGTTACTTCGCAATTCTGTTTGTTGTCTGCTTCTCATTGTAGTCGATCTGATATTGCTACAGCATTATCAACACCCGCGTTCGTATTTCAAGGGAGTCAAATATACTCGGGCAACTAATTAAGCTACTATATTTGGGGTAGAGTTTAGTACGGAAATGATGAAGAAGTACTTGCATATGCATGGAAGCCAGTCTACATAACAATAGGGCTGCGTCTGTTCCATAGCAACGTCTTCACACCATGCTCGCGAGTTCATTTCAGTCAAGACACAAAGCACAACTGTTATGCATGTAAGGTAACATTCTCCACACGGAAGCTATGTGCTCAATGTGGACAACGCGTTCACCTAATTTGTAGCACGACACTACCTGGAAACATATAGACTACAAGGTCTCTACATTCCACATGCTCACTATATATACACTACTTGAGCAATATATACCGCTGTTTGTTGTAGTGTATATATTGCTCAGGAAGTAGTGTATATAGTGTGCTTGTGTATATAAAGTCCATGTGTCGAAAATAGTGTCCATGTAGTGTACACTGCGTCCATGTAGTGAATATATTCCTGGGCAGTGTATGTAGTAATCATGTCGTATATGTAGTGACGATGCAGTGTATATATGTGCATGTGGTGCATATAGTGTCATTGTGTAGATAGTGTCCATGTAGTGTACATTGCGTCCATGTAGTGAATATATTCCTTGGGCAGTGTATGTAGTAATCATGTCGTATATGTAGTGACGATGCAGTGTATATATGTGCATGTGGTGCATATACTGTCAGTACAGTGTATATAGAGTCCTATTGTGTAGATAGTGTCCATCTCGTCTATAGTGTGCTGAAGTGTTGTTAGATCATTGCCAATGGCTTGGGGCTTACACTTTTCATTATGTGGAGATCGATATTCCGTACTTCATCGTAGATCGTTCGTTATTACTATGTATTCCGTGGTGTGCTTAACCAAGATCATAATTCGTGCAGAACTCCTCATCTACGACAACAGAGATCACGCCAGCCACGGTGACAGCTACAGCTATCCCCGGCCTCGGTGAGGCGTGCACGACGGAGTGCAGTCCCCCCGACATGGTGGAGTGTGTGAACCATGTGTGTCAGTGTATACCTCCTCTCAATAGTACTGGCAAATACTGTGTCACCGGTAGGACAAACCTCAGCTTTATTCCTGTCACTACTACCTCTGCTACTACTGTCACAATTCTACTAACTACTACTACCGCAACTACTACTACTGCTATCACTGCTATTACTACTACTATTACTATAACTATTAGTACTGCTGTTGCTGCTTCTACTACTACTACTACTACTACTACTACTACTTCTACTACTACTACTACTACTACTACTCCTACAAAGCGATACTTGCGAAAAGTAAAGAAAATAAACAAAATTCAAAATTCATATTTTCCTGTTGAACATACGTTAGGATGTCATATACGAGTATGTTTTGCCCATAAGTGATATAGCAGTACTATTACTATTATTAGTACATCTGTTGCTGCTGTTACTACTACCACTGCTCCACTACAAGTGCTGCTGCTACTACTACTACTGATATTATTATTTCTACTACAACTACTACTACTACTACCACTACTTCTACTGTCACTACTACTACTATTAATACTTCTGTTGCTACTACTACCACTACTCCAACTACCAGTCCTGCTGCTACTACTACTGATATTATTATTATTACTACTACTATCACTACTATTACCTCTACTACCACTGTGGCGGATAAGGCGGTTAAGGCGTTAAGTGGTTAAGGCGTTAGCTCGTCACGCCGTGATATTACTGAAATATTGCTAAAAGCGGCGTAAAACCGAACTCAAGCAATCAAAAATCTACTACCACTACTTCTATTACTATCACTATTAATACCGTTGTTGCTGCTGCTGCTGCTACTACTACTACTACTACTACTACTACTACTACTACTACTACTACTACTACTACTACTACTACTACACCAAAGCGATACTTACCAAAAGTAAATAATTAAAACAACATTCAAAGTTGTACATAGGTTAGGGTGTTATGTATATATTTTGCCCATCGGAGATAGAACAGTTTGAAAGGAAAAAAAACACATTTAAGGTGTGTCTACGCTTTTGACAACTGACATCGAATTATCCCTGTGTTCGGCATACTTGGCTGTGTTGGGTATACAGACTGTATCAGTCCGGACATCCAAATAGTTCCTACTATGATAATTAGTATTCGTGTGCACTTATCAATAAACATATATGATCACAGTTGCCTTTATGTATATTGTGGTTTTGCAGAACCGGGTGCTGTTGGGGATCTCGGCTTCACCAATGTGACGGACTCCACCGTCAGCCTGATTTGGGAAGAACCAACGACACCGGGTGTTATACAGTATTATGATATAGTTTTCAATGTGAATGGACTATGTTTTTACGAGATTTTGTACCAATGCACAAGTAATTCACGAAGAACGGTACGTGTTACTTATTCACACTGTAAGTGCTCCATTTTACCATATAGGAGGAGTTCTCACGTTAGCGTAAAATATTATCATAATACATTTATAAAGACATATCACCCTACTTTATGTAAACGTAAAATGTTTATGAGTATTATTTTTTAGGTATCTTTTTGTGTGTAATAATGTTAACATTTACATTTCAGGAGTTATTTTTAGGAAACTAAACAAAAAACACCTTCTTGTCTTTTTATTGATAAAATTCCACAAAAATGTCTTCTGCTTCAACATGATAAGAAAGACCATGGCATATTCCTATGAAGATTATACATGTACATTTCTCATTGATGAATGAATGGTTGTGGTGTATCGTCGCTTTAGTTATTTTCCAGCGTTCAGCAATTTCACGTATACTATATATAGCTAGCTTCAAGTATTGTACACACATTCACGGAGGCCAACACTCACAGAGATTTGGAAGAGTAACAAAATAGCAAATTCTTCTTATATCGATGCGTTATTTCTTTTGCATCTCATCAGTCATGATTAATTTTAGATTACTGATTTTAAGTCCAAACTGTTTACGATAGATTCATTGTTTTAAGGGACCATGCGGACTGATGACCTTTACTACGATGATGAATTGCCATGGCAATATATCTTATGACGTATCACTCCTGAAGCCTTACACAAACTACTCCATGAGCATCAGTGCCAGAAACGATAAATATGATGGACCAAATTCAACGTTATCAATACAAACGGATATATCAGGTTCGTAGCGGTCTGTGGGTTGCTATGCAAATTAGCACTACATTTATAACTTGATTTCAAATATATGAAATAGATCGGATATATTCAGAAATTTTGCAAATACCTTTTGCACGGAAAATATAATCCTTTGTTTGCACAGAATAATTCCCGTCTAGGTTCAAGCTTGTCGTACGAGGCGACACAACTGACCGAGTGTTCAGATTCGGAGATTTAGTGGCATTGTACCCGACGAGGGTGGATCGTTGCTCATTGTAACAATCAATCGCTCCCGATTATTTACAGCATAGAATCAGATCATGTATCAGATGAGTCATTAACATATTAACACTGAACGGGATAGGCTGGTTACAACTGAGGATAGAAGTGAATAATTCGCGATTTTAGTAACGATGAAATATTGTCATGAATCATCCTCTAATCGTCAGTTTTATTGATGCTTTGATCATTAAGAATATCACTACCCGTGAAAACACACACAATGATGAGTCGACATGTTTCACGTAATCATAAAAAACGTTGTATGGTTTAACATAACTTTAACCTACGTATTGCCTTTTCTTTTAAATCCTTATTGAAAATTTGTTGTTATTTTCTAGCCCCTTTACAACCAATGAGGGTCGCAGCAACTGTTCTGAACGCTTCCGTAATCCGAGTGTCCTGGACGCGCCCGTCACACGATAACGGCCCCACCTGGTACAACATCACTGTGTGGGAGGCCACGGGGAGACGCTCTTCAAACTTCACTCTCAAGACAACAGTACGAGTTGATGGTAGGGAAAGCAATCGGTCTTAACAAATAAGGGATACAATAATGTGTACAATCTTATGCATTATTGGGATATACACAGGTATATACATTGATAGGTTTCAAATTAAAACTGTTTAACACCCAGAGATATGGATGCAATTGAATACATGTCAATACCATTATATACTACAGTTATAGTGTTACTCACCATGTCATATGTCAGTATCTTCCATACTTGCGTATTCCTTGCGTCGTTTCCTTAGTAATACTGAAAAGGGTGACGGTCCTCCAGTTTGGTTTAACGCTGCTTTGAGCAGTTTTAAAGTTAATTAAGATGTGGGAGGAAGTCATTAAGTGATATAGGCATTAGTGACGACCAGCCTCACTTTAAATAATTACATTATTTATCTCGACAGGAGGAGCCAAAAAGTGTTGTGAGATTACACCTATTAGGATTCTACCTTATCACCCAAAACTGGCTTCCACGGGAGATATCGCTCGGGTGAGATCAAGCGATATCTACACTGTAGAAATCGCTGCAATGAAATTGCATCACAATGCTTTGCAGACCAGTGTGACGTCATTGTTACCATGACGTCACAATCAAATGACATCTCTAATGGCTCTGCCACTGAAGCTATTAGCAGTACTTTTTACACTTTAGACTTTAGAAAGTTGGAAGAATGATGCTGGATGATAAATGAAATCTCACCCTCGTGTCTTTTGATATCAAATATATCAACACTTTATGAACTTGTGTTGATATATTTATTTGATATCAAAAGGTGAGATTTTGTATGTGACCCTAAATGTGCATCGTCGTCAGCGTTACACATCTAGGTATTGGTGTTCGAGTTGACGACGATTCACAGTCTGTCATCAATGTCTATTTCTGTAAAGTGACTGTTTAATTTCCAGGGTTCAATACAACGTCATGTGAGGTACCAGGTCTCCTAAGTTCGTGGGAGTACAAGTTCATGGTGACGGCATACACTCCCGAAGGCTCTGCGCAGGCTCCAAACACGTCAGGTGTCGTAATGACTTTGCCAGCAGGTATGATTATCCATTCTCGGAACAATTCTACACATTTAAAATATACTGATAAATTCTGTGGAAGTCGAGAGTTCCGTCACCATGCCACCGGCTCAACATTGTATCCATTCCTAGTGTTCCAAGATGTGATGTTACCAAAAACCGCGTGAAACCATACACACAAACGACTGAAAATAGATTTGGTATTCTCTTTTGCTATTCGGGAACTATTTCTCGAAAAAACTTCATGTCACTTTCAGTTATATGTGGGAAATATACAGCTATCGATTCTAGATTCCTATGTATTTGGTATTGCTCAATTTAGAATGGTCAATCAGAGGTTTCAAATCACAATGACCGCTAATTTGAGGTCGCACCACTACGGAAGCAAACATTTATTATGATACGCTTTTTTTGGAATCATTTATGACATTCATTTTGAAATAATTGAAATCTTTCATTTTATGTCACACAAGTTGTTGTTACTACCTTATTCGATGTATGTGTGTCAATTCATTGTGGGGCAAAACACGATACAAATTAACAAAGACAATGTATTTCAAGTTTTAGGGCCACAGAAAGCTCTCAATCCGACGCTTTTCCATATCAGACTGTGGCGTCTTATCTTTAGCGTCACACAAATTACGATGTGTTCCAAATTAAAGTTAAAGCAGTTAAAACTACAGGTATCTAAGCATCGAAACTGAGCACAGAGTATTTATCTCGTACCAATACCAGAATTGACCACTAATTATATACCTTCTTGTCTCCATTATAACCTCAAATACTCTCTGAAACCATAGAGCCTGGGCCCGTCGAGAACCTGACAGCCTCTGCCCTACCCGAGCCCTACTTCGGAATGTTACTGACGTGGAACTGTCCCGAGGAGAAACAGAGGAATGGACGCATAATGGACTGCACCTTACACTACAAGGGCGATGTATGTATAAAGTCACATTATTTTCAACATATGGAAATTTTCATAACACAACAATGAATGTTTTGATGTTCAACTCGGCGAAAAACATACGTGTCGAGGTTAATACAGTGTCGAACATGCACCGATACACAATTCTACTTCGACTGGAGATCACGAAAATCATCTTATAAAATTATAACTTTTAAAATGTCACCTCTATAATTTTAATCACTTGGTCTTTAACTCCTGACATCTGGAAGGTAGTTTGACCACCTTAGTCTACCGTATATGATACATGGTGAAAATCCATGTGGCTATGGAAAGGTTTTTGTTGCTTTTATTAATGAAGTACATATGGTACTACATCGTTTTAAATGACATGATAAATATTTAATTCAAAAGCATCACTGAAACACATGTACCCCCAAAAAACCGAACAGACTGTAGTTATCAATCACATCTTGAACACTTCCTTAAAACAACCTGAAGCTACTTCTGTGTCTAGAATTTAGCTTAATCTGGAATGGTGCATGCTGCTATGTATTTGTTATGATCATTACAAGGCAAATATCACCAATAGAGCATCTCCTTTTTACCTGACTAAACTGTTCAACGACATCATAGTAACCAAACAAAATCGGAATACCTCCAATAATTTCTGAAAGGAATAGCATTTTACCATTCTCTGTTTCAACTTGGATAAAATGTATATAATACTCGAGCTCTCATTACCATATAAACATGTATGCTGTGCAGGTTTCCCAAGTGGAACATTACGGGAGATACACACCAGAGGATCCATGCACGGATACGAAGTCAGTGTTGGTGCCGATGGCGCCCGCCATAAACTACACGTTTACCGTAAGTATTGCAGGACGTGGCATATATGATATTGTAATAGAGAATTACCAACGAGCTGCGATGAATCATGAAATGTCTGTAAGTCCTTAGTCTTAGCGAGGGACGTAATTCATTTAACAGGGATATTTAATCAATCATTTCGGCATTATGTATTCGTCTAATTATGAATATTCATCAAATGATAATTGTTGAAACAAGAATATAGAGACACATACGCGTGCACGTATATGTGTTTGTGTGTGTTTGTGTGTGTTTGTGTGTGTGTGTGTGTGTGTGTGTGTGTGTGCGTGCGTGCGTGCGTGCGTGCGTGTACTGAACGGAACCATTAAGTGTGCCACGAAGACAAGGTTAAATATATATTAATGCTTCGTAATTTGATTATGTCAAATATATTCATGTTAATATTTTAATTATATATTTTATAATGTAATACTATCACTTTGTAATGATATTTTGTAAAGTAAGAAGAATTGAAGAAACATATGTCAGTACACCATGCAAACTCTGTATTGACTTATATTCAATAATGTGTTACAGGTTTTTGCAAATGCAGAATTTACAGGCAAAAGGATGTCTATTATTTCAAGAATGGATCCTAAGGGTAAGGATATTATTTATTATCTTATCTTGCAACTGAAAATAAATAATTTCCATATTGAGGTTTAACACAACCTTTTTGCATAAATGTTCATTCATTGTAGCAGCTCATTTCACAATCATTTACATACTGTGGTAACAGTTGTTTATACAATGCCAAGAGATGCATCCATGTATTCTTCTACCTTACACAGGTATGGTATTTGTGCTGCCGGCAAGGGCCAGTAACGAAAATCAGTGTATGTATATTTTCAACATATTTCCCCATTCTTCATTGGGCGGTGTGAGAGCTCAGTAGTTAAAGTGCTGGTTCGACACGTTGAAGACCCGTATCCGATTACCCACATGGGTACAATGTGTAAAGCCCGTTCTTGGTGTCCTCAACATTGTATGGGTTGGATATACAATATACTATTCTATATATTAACACTATAAGGTTACTAATAATGTGTGGCCTCATTTGTATTTTGAGGATGGGAGTTTAGTGGTGATATAGCCTTGGCTTCTCTCTGCCTCACGCCGAACGATGATCATAAACTTGTAAGTAATCATTTGACAATATAAATGAAACTTCTTTGAGTGGCATTTAGAAGTTGGAATAGTAACTAAGACAAAATTGTTATGGATGAGCAACTTCTTTATTACAATTGGGCGACGTTTCGGTGTAGATTCTAACACCGTTATCAAGCAAATAATGACAATTGGGCGACGTTTCGGTGTAGATTCTAACACCGTTATCAAGCAAATGATCATTTGCTTGATAACGGTGTTAGAATCTACAGCGAAACGTCGCCCAATTGTAATAAAGAAGTTGCTCATCCATAACAATTTTGTCTTAGTTAATATAAATGTATCAATAATTTTATTATCGATAGCCTCTATTTACTCCAGACTCCAAAAGTGTGATCATCGTCTCAGCCGTGTGTGGTATCGTGATAGTCGTCCTCCTTGCTGTCGTGGTATTTTTGGTTATATACACGTACGTATCACTTGTTTATAGAAGATATTAGTATACTGCAAATAAAGTGCAACAACTTCGCCCCTGAAAACATACAGCTGCTATATCGTGTGATTTTGAAGAGTGTACATTTGTCATCAGATAATGAAAATAGGCCGTGTAAAACTCACTGAGATCAAAAGAGAACTTAGTCGATGCATGAACTTTGTGTGAAACATACCGTTGGTTGGTATGAATATACTGAGTCGTCAAAGCCAGGACGTGTTGCTCCAGAAATATTCAAGTAATCTGAGCTGCGCACTCCCTAGTTTCCATCTCGCTGTAAGCAGAACGTGGCTCGATTCTTGGGTTTAAAGGAACATGGATAAGAACATGATCACAGTTACTTTGGTCACAAACATTGACTTCAATATGTACACACATCTTTATCGACTCCGCTGTCTTTTTCAAACAATTGTGAAAGAAGAGCATTCAATAGATGCCAAATGAAATGTTATTACATTCTTGCATGGGTATAACTGCACCAACTATTAATTAAATGCACTTGTTCAGCTGTCTGATTATTTCTTCAGCCGTATCCTTCGGTCTAAAAAAGAAAAAGAGTGAGTCTATCGGAATAGAAAATCCTTCAAAATATAATGACCAGCTGCCGTACAAGAGATGAAGAGCACAGTGTCAAACAGGACCAGAGAGAGGACATTTCACGGCGTTCATTTATTATCAGTAGCTTATATCATGTGTACTCTTACACGCATCTTTGAATTGTTCCTTTAGTTACCCATGACTGCCAACATCGGGTGTTGTAGTGATTCCCTTAGCGTTCATGAGGCCTCGAAGTCATGAAAGACAGGATAAATAGATTTTCGTTGGTTTCTCAGTAATTAAACAGGCTGAGTATCTGAAATATCCGTTTGTGTTTTATGTGATACAAATTACGAGTAATCAAGTATCAACTGTACATTTGACGAAACGTCTGCAGGTTCAAGAAGGTTCCAGCACAAAGGAAATCAATCTCTTATAACATATGAAATATGCACAATAAACTGTTGGATTCATATTTATGTTATTGTTATGCATGGTTTCGAAATGACTGTTAACAATTACCCTGAACATCTATCTTGTATGCATGTCCTTCATGTGTTTCCTTGTATGCATTATAGAACAGATGGAAATGACATATTTCAGTGCAATATTGTCGTCATACAATACATGGTTTGGAAAGGACAGAAATGTCATCAGAGAAATAAATAAGAAAACATATTAAACACAGGTCATTCGTTTCACATGTTTATAAATGCAAAACTCTGGTGAGTGAGTAAACATCATTATCAATAATGTTTCACGTGCAAAAATTATAATCGTCTGTGCAACTGGGTAAGGTTTAGGAAAAGTCAATATCTCCAAGTCATAACAATGAGCGATCTGGGCTGGTGTAGACAAACATATCTGCACCATTGGGATTCGATCTCTCAGTAATATAGACAGATGACCGATGGTATCACCGATGGTGAACCCTCAACCTTGTATCAATCTGTGGATCCATACTATAATTGTTCAGTGGTTAAATATTGATACATGAGACATTCAAATTGTAATTAGTATCTTGTATCTATACCGAATGAAGTCTTTGATAGGCATTTAGAAGTTAGGAGAACATAAACACATGACACTGTATATGGATGACAACTTCTTTTATCCTTTGTCACTACGTTCAGGAGCTACTTATTGCTCCTCATATAAATATATTCAGTATAAAAAGATAACATAATAAAAGGAAGCTATGCCGAAAACAGCAAACAGTTGTTGTCTAAAGCCCCGTAATTCGTTCGGAGTTGCGACTATGATCCTGCGACTATCCTGGGTTCTAATCCCGTTCGACCTGTTTTTGTTTCTAGATTTGCTAGCACCACATAAGTAGGTTTCCTAGCACCACATAAGTGCAAAGCCAGTTGATGTTGTGTTAGAGGATCCTTGCAGGACAGAAATAAAGACAATCTTATAACAATAAAAGGAGATAAAGACCACTTCGAAAGTGTTTAAAATGGTATTCATCTTCGACAACAATTACACAGAATGGACATAAACTTAGGGATTTCTCAACAGATGTAATGGAAATCTTCCTTTGTTAATGTTTAGATAATTCAGGTCAAGTCTAAAACGAATAATGTTGATTCTGGTTCCAGCAATGACTTGAACTGACGATAAGTATCACATCTTGAACTTTCGTAAATATCTTAATGCCATTTCTGATAAAAACATATCAATGGCACGCATGCGAAAGTGCTTCATGAAAACATTTTGCATTACCAATTGTATGGAACATTCAAATAAAACCAAAACCATATGTAAAAAGCAATGCACGTATACAAGAAGATTATCGATTATGTACAAGCATGTTGTAGGCTTTCTTAGGTAAACGGTGTTCAGGCATTATTATTATTTTACACCAATATTTCAAGCAAAGAGTGTAAGATACAATGTGCAATGGGAATCTCCCACATTCTCCATTAACCATATTACAATATACATTTTTACAAACGAGGAGATGAAACTTTTCAATTGTATAGAACTCTTTACAACCCCAGATCTCAGATCCATATAGTAAAATAGGTTGTATTTGAGAATCAAATAATTTAAAATACAATTTTCGGTGAAAATAACTCCATGCTTAGAGATAACAGCGTGAACTTGTAAAAGAACTTTCTTTGCTCTGCTAGTGAGATTAATTTCAGACTTATCCAGATTCAGAGTACTAGACATCAAAATCACACCATCTGCAACAAGTAGCATGAAAAGTTCTATTATGTAAGGGAAGAACTGGATGCCATGTCTACAAGCTTGCATGATATCAACAGATAACTCATTTATAAAAAATGATGGCGCGGTCGGGTAGCCTAGTGGTTAAAGCGTTCGCTCGTCACGCCGAAGACCCGGGTTCAATGGGTACAATGTGTGAAGCCCATTTCTGGTGTCCCCCGCCGTGATATTGCTGGAATATTGCTAAAAGCGACGTAAAACAATACTCACTCCTTGGCGTAAGCCTATCGGATAATAAAAAAGTCACTTTTAGAAACACCACAGCGAACACACGATTTTATATTTGCACACATTGATTTAACAATGACCAACATTTTGCCTCCTAAACCCTTATTTTGCAACAACTCCACAATTTGGCTCTATTTACAGAATCAAATGCCTTTTTAAAATCAACAAATACCACATACAACTTGCGTTTGCTGAAGGATAAATGTTTCTCAATGACTGCATACAAAGTGAATATGTGGTCAAAAGCCGAATAGTCCTTTCTAAATCCCGCTTGTGTTTCAGGAATCAAATCTCTCATATTTGACCACTGTGCTTATCTATTATTGATGATAGAAGTAATTGCTTTACCAAGAATACTTGTGAGAGATAAACCCTGGTAATTGTCAGGATTGTCTACGTGTCCATTCTTGAATAACGTAATAATAATAATAATAGATTTTGATGAAATAATAAATATAATAAACATTAAGACAGCAATGCTAATAGCAAGTTTTGTTAAGTGGCTGTTACGTTTAACCTGTTGACGTCATGTCTAGTTTAGCTTCCTCTGAAAAACTGCTATGAATAATGTGGTGATAGCGTGGATAAATGTTGTTATTAACACCATTCTTTACGTAATTATACATTGAGAACATACTGTCCTCTGACAAAAATAAAACATTCGACCTACTTAATACTAAATAAGATTGCAATCCTTATAAGAACTTTCTAATGAATGACTAATTATCTAATGACTTACTTTGATTTCTTTGACTCGGCCTCACCATATGTCTACATCTAGAGCCTGATAAATTAGATGTTCGATTTCTTAAAAAAAAAATTATTACAAATAAATACTACACAATGACTACTATTTGTAACAAATAATATGCGATAGGATTACAAAATTCAAATGCTTAATTAGAAAATGGGCTACAAAGGCCGCGTTTTTTTGTCAATATTCCTTGCACCCCACACATACAATATGATGGAAGTTCACTGCAGTGGAAATACGTAGGATCTAACCAGATAGACCGAAGAGTTCGTCGTCCGAATTATTGTGAAATCTGTTTGTGTTTGCCTGGCACATCAACCGTATCTCGTGATTATCAATTGTCCACTCTTATCATCGTGACCCACTTGTCCGTATGACCTGAGTGATAGCGTGGATGTGTCCATTTACAAGAGAGAGTGTACACTCCAGGTCCTTTTGCTGAGAATTCCTACGCAATCGCCAAATACAGACTTTTAAAATGACCACCCCTGTGAAGTACGGCCTACTTTTTGTGGAAGTCCTCCTTCTTGCTGTGCTTGGGGTGAGACTTTAACTTCGCAATTTTTGATGTTGTCTGGGTCTCCCCGCAGTCATTCAGATATCGTTACAGCATTATCAACACTCGCGCGTTCGTATTTCAAAGGAGACACGTCTACTCTGCCCACTAATTAAGCTTCTATATTGGGGTAGAGTTCAGTTGGGAAATAATATAGAAGAACTTGCAATAGAGCTGCGTCTGTTCCATAGCAACGTCTTCTCACCATGTTCGCATGTTCATTCAAGACACAAAGGCACAACTGTTATTCATGTAAGGGTAACATACTTTACACGGAAGCTATGTGCTCGATATGGACAACGCTTTTACATTATTTGCACCACAACACTTCCCGAGTAACATATACACTTCATGTGCTCTATATACACTACATTATCACTATATGTACACTACTTGAGCAATATATACCGCTGTTTGTTGTAGTGTATATATTGCTCAGGTAGTCGTGTATATAATGTGCTTGACTGTGTATTTGAAGTCCATTTGTCGAATATAGTGTCCATGTAGTGTGTACTGCGTCCATATAGTGTATATATTCCTGTTTTTTTTATGTAGTGTCGATGCAGTGTAAAAAGTGTCCATGCAGTGTTTAAAGTGTAAATGTGGTGCACACAGTGTCTGTACAGAGTATATAGAGTCCTATTGTGTACATGGTGTCCATAGGGTCTTAACAGTGTGCTGGTAGTGTACATAGTGTTGTTAGACCATTGCCAATCGCCTGGGGCTTTCACTATTCATTATCTGGGGATCGATATTCCTCACTTTCCCAGAGATCGTAAATTATTATCTATGTACTTCGTGGTGTGCTTGACCAAGATCATAATTCGTGCAGAGCCCCTCATCTACGACAACAGAGGTCACGCCAGCCACGGTGACAGCTACAGCTATCCCCGGCCTCGGCGAGGGGTGCACGACGGAGTGCAGTCCCCCCGACATGGTGGAGTGTGTTAACCATGTGTGTCAGTGTATACCTCCTCTCCAGAGTACTGGCAAATACTGTGTCACCGGTAGGACAAAAATAGATTTAATCCTACTACTACTACTACTACTACTATTACTACTATTACTACTACTACTACTACTACTACTACTACTACTACTACTACTACTACTACTACTACTACTACTACTACTACTACTACTTCTTCTCCACTACTACTACTACTATTTCTCTACTACTACTACCACCACCACCACTACTACTACTACTACTATTACTACTACTACTACTACTACTACTACTACTACTACTACTACAACTTCTTCTCCACTACTACTACTATTTCTCTACAACTACTACCACCACCACCACCACCATTACTACTACTACTACTACTACTACTACTACTACTACTACCACCACTTATACTACTACTACTCTACTACTACTACTACTACTACCACTACTACTACTACTACTACTACTACAACAACTACTACCACCATTACTACTATGACTATTAATATTAGTACTGCTGTTGCTGCTACTACTACTACCACTACTACAACTTCTTCTCCACTACTACTACTACTACTACTACTACTACTACTACTCTACTACTACAACTACTACTACTACTACTCTACTACTACAACTACTACTACTACTACTACTACTACTACTACCACTACTACTACTACTCTACTACTACAACTACTACCATCAATACTACTATTACCTTTTCTATTAGTACTGCTGTTGCTGCTGCTACTACTACTACTACCACTACTACTACTACTGCTACCAATACTACTGCTACTTCTCCACTTCTACTACTATTTCGCTACTACTACTACTACTACTACTACTCCTCCTACTACTACTACTACTACTACTACCACTGCTACTACTACTACTTCTACTACTACTACTCCTCCTCCTACTACTACTACTACTACTACCACTGCTACTACTACTACTACAACTACTACTACTACTACCAACACTACTACTATTACTATTACTTTTTCTATCAGTACTGATGTTGCTGCTGCTACTACTCCTACTCCACTGCTACCAATACTATCACTACCACTATTTCTACTACTTCCACAACAACTTCTACTGCTACTACTACTACTTCACCACTACTACTACTCTACTACTACTACTACTACTACTACTACTCCACTACTACCACTACTGTCACTACTACTACTACTACTACTACTACTACACTACTACTACAACAACAACTACTCCACTACTACTGCTACTACCACTACTATTAGTACTGCTGTTGCTGCTGTACTACTACTACTACAAAGCGATATTTAACGAAAGTAAAGAATTAGAATTCAAAATTCATTTGAACACAGGTTGGAATATCATGTATACTTTTTGCCGATCGGTTTGAAAGGTCAAAAACATTTAAGATGTATCTACGCTTTTGACACCAGGAATCGAATAATCCCTGTGTTCGGCATTTGTACAATATCTGGTTGTGTTGGGTATACAGACGGCATGAGTCTGCACATCCAAATAGTTCTCACCATCCTAATTAGTATTTGTGTCCACTTATCAATAAATATATCTGATCACAGTTGCCTTTTGTGTATATTGTGGTTTTGCAGAACCCGGTCCGGTTGGGGATTTTAGCTTCGCCAATGTGACGGACTCCACCGTCAGCCTGACGTGGGAACAACCAACGACACCGGGTGTTATACAGTATTATGATATAGTTTTCAATGTGAATGGAATGTGTTTTGACGAGATTGTGTACCAGTGCACACAGAACTCACGATCAACGGTAAGTGCTCTAATTTATCATATAGGATGAGTGCTCAAGTTGACGTAAAACATTATAATAATGGATTTATAGGGACATATCACCCGACTTTTTGTAAACGTAAAATGTTTATAAGTATTATTTTGAAGTATCTTTTTGTGCGTAATTGTGATAACACTTACATTTCAGGAGTTATTTTTAGGAAAGAAAGAGAAATCTTTTATAAAACAACTTTTTATGGATAAAATTCCATAAAAAGACATACAATTCTTCTGCTCCATCTTGATAAGAAAGACCATATCATATTCCCATGAAGATTATACATGTACATATCTCATTAATGGATGAGTCGTTGTGGTGTAGCCTCGCTTTTACAATATACCATCGCCCAGCAATTTCACGACAATTAGCTTAAAGTATTGTGCACACATTCACAAAGTCACAAAACAGCAAATTCTTCTTATATCGATACGTTTGTACATGTGGATCTCCAGTTACCACGCTCTGACAAACATGTATGAAGTGCAAACTTCCTTTGCCTCTCAAAGGCTTGATTATTTTTAGAGCACCGATTTTAGTTCAAACTGTTTGCGATATATTTATTGTTTTAAGGGAACATGCGGATTTATGACCTTTACGGCGGTAACCAGTTGCAATGGCACCATATCTTATGACGTATCATCGCTGCTGCCTTACAAAAACTACTCCATGAGCATCAGTGCCAGAAACGATATATATGATGGACCAAATTCAACGTTATCAATACAAACGGATATATCAGGTTCGTAGCGCTTTGTTGGTTGCCCTGCCAGTTAGCACAACATCTATATCTTGATTTCAAATGTATTGAACAAATCGCGTATATTCTTTATTGCATTCAAATCCTTTGTTTGCCTAGAATAATTCCCAAATGGGTTCCAGCCATCTATGCTTGTCGTACGAGGCGACACGATTGAAAGGGTGGTCAGACTCGGTGACTTTAGTAACTGCGTGGTACCTGACGAGAGTGGATCGTTGCTCATTGTAACAGTAAATCTAGTCCCGAATCGATGTTTAAAACGATGAAACTTTGTTATGAATCATTATCTAATCGTCAGTTTTATTGACGTTTTGATCATTAAGAACCCCCCCCCCCCCAATCCCCCCCCCCCCCCCGCCATCTTTTAAGGATCTTTTAAATCCTTATTGATAAACTGTGGCTATTTTCTAGCCCCTTTACGACCAAGGGACGTCGAAGCAACCGTTCTGAACGCCTCCGTAATCCGAGTGTCCTGGTCGCGCCCGTTTCGCGACAACGGCCCCACCTGGTACAACGTCACCGTGTGGGAGGCCACGGGGAGACGCTCGTCAAACTTCACCCTCAAGACAACAGTACGAGTTGATGGTAGGATAAGCAATCGGTCTTAACCGATAAGGGATACAATCATGTGGTCAATCCTATGCATTATTGGGACATTACATAGTTATATACATTGCTAGGTTTCAATTGAAACAGCCAGAGATAGGATAGGGATGCAAATGAATACATGTCAATACTATTATATACTACAGTTATAGTGTTACTCAACATCGACATAGATATATTCCAAAATTATAATTTGAGTAGTTTCCTTAGTAATACTGAAAAGGGCTACAGACCTAGAGTTTGGTTTAACGCCGCTTTGAACATTGTTACAGTTTTGAGGCTTAAAGTGATGTAGGGATTAGTGAAGACCAGCCTCACTTTAAATCATGACTTTATTTTTCCGAAAGGAGGAGCCAAACCGTGTTGTGAGACCCGCACAGTGAGTGCACATTGGGATTCTGTCGTGACCCTAAACGTGCATCGTCGTTAACGTGACACATCTAGATGGTGTTAAAAGTGACGACGTTTCACAATCTGTCATCAATATCCATATTTGTAAAGTGACTTTTTACTTTCCAGGTTTCAATACAACGTCATGTGTGGTACAAGGTCTCCTAAGTTCCTGGAAGTACTATTTCAAAGTGACGGCATACACTCCCGCAGGCTCTGCGCATGCTCCAAACGCATCAGGTGTCGTAATGACTTTGCCAGCAGGTATGATTATCCAATGTCGGAACTTGATACTTCACGTCTTGAATATACTGATATGTTCTTTGGAAGCCGAGAGATTCACCACGCCACCGGCTAAACATTGTGTCCATTCCTAGTGTTCCTAAAAACGCGTTAAACCATACTCACACAAACGACTGGACATATATTTGGTATTCTCTTCTGCATTTCGTGAACTATTTCTGGGTAGTATTTTATGTCACATTAAGTTATATGTAAGATATATATCGCTATTTTGACATCTATTCTAGATTCCCCTGTATTTGGGAATTCTCGATTCAGATTGGTCGATCAGAGGTTTCAAATCACAATAACCACCTCAGATTGAAACAGCTAATTTGATGGTAGCAAATCTACGGAAGCAAATATTTAATATAATGCGCTTCTTTCCCAATCATGATGTATGGCAGGCATTTTGAGTGAGTGAGTGAGAATGGTTTTATGTCGCTTGTAGCAATATTCAAGCAATATCACGGCTGGGGACACCAGAAATGGGCTTCACACATTGTACCCATGTCGGGAATCGAACCCGGTCTTCGGCGTGACGAGCGAACGCTTTAACCACTAGGCTACCCGACCGCCTCCGCAGGCATTTTGAAATAATTGAAATGTTTCATTATATGTTACACAAGTTTTGTTACTACGTTATTCGATGTATGTGTTTCAATTCATTTTGGGACAAAATACGATAAAAAATAACAAAGACTATGTATTTCAAGTTTTAGGGCCACAGAAAGCTCGCAATCTGGCGCCTTTCCATATCTAACTGTGGCGTCATATCTTTTGCGTCACACACGTTAAGCTGTGGTCCAAGTTCAATTAAAGTGGTTAAATCTACAGGTATCTCACCTCTGCATTGAAAGCACAGAGTGTTTATCTCACACTAATACCAGAGATGACTACATAGTATATACTGGGCGGTCGGATAGCCTAGTGGTTAAAGCGTTCGCTCATCACGCCCGGGTTCGATTCCCGCCTTGGGTACAATGTGTGAAGTCCATTTCTGGTGTTCCCGCCGTGATAGTGCTGCAATATTGCTAAAAGCGGCGTAAAACAATACTCACTCACTATAAAAATGAGAAAAGTATTGGACTTAAAACACCTCCTTGGCGTAAGCCTATCGGACAATAAAAAAGTCACTTTTAGAATCACCACAGCGAACACACGATTTTATATTTGCATACATTGATTTAACAATGGCCAGCATTTTGCCTCCTAAACCCTTATTTTGCAACAACTCGACAAATTTAGCTCTATTTACAGAATCAAATTCCTTTTTAAAATCAACAAATACCACATACATCACTCCCTCACTGACATAGTATATACCTTCTTATCTCCATTATAACCTCAAATACTCACTGAAACCATAGAGCCTGGGCCCGTCGAGAACCTGACTGCCTCTGCTCTACCCGAGCCCTACTTCGGAATGTTACTGACGTGGAATTGTCCCGAGGAGAAACAGAGGAATGGACGCATAATGAACTACACCTTACACTACAAGGGCGATGTATGTATAACGTAAATTCTCAACAGATGGACATTTTCATAAGACAACAATGAATGCTTAGATTTTCAACTCGGCGAAATACATACGTGTCGAGGTTGATACAACGTTCAATATTCACCGACACGTAATTCTACTTCGACTGGATATCTCGAAAATCATCTTATTAATTAATGTCACCTCTATAATTGTTATCACTCAGTCTTAAACTCCTGACATCGTGAAGATACTTTGACAACCTTATTTTACCGTATATAATACATGGTGAATTTCGTGTGGCTATGGAAAGGTTTTTGTCGCTTTTATTAATGAGTGAGTGAGTGAGTGAGTGAGTATGATTTTACGCCGCTTTTAGCAATATTCCAGCAATATCACGGCGGGGGACACCAGAAATGGGCTTCACACATTGTACCCATGTCGGGAATCGAACCCGGGTCTTCGGCGTGACGAGCGAACGCTTTAACCACTAGGCTACCCGACCGCCCCTTTTATTAATGAGGTACATGTGTAACTACATCTTTTTAAATAGCGCACATGGAGCCCATATGGACCCCAATGACATGTTAAACATTTGATAATAAAGCATTATTGAAACACATGTACCTCTCCCAAATGAAAACTGCCCCAACAGGCAGTAGACTGCAGTCAAAATTGCCCCAACAGCTTATAAATTACCATTCTCTCTTACCGTTTATATTCGTGGATAAAATGTACACAACACTCGAGCTCTCATTCACCATATGAACATGTACATGTATGTTGTGCAGGTATCCCAAGTGGAGCATTACGGGAGATACACACCAGAGGATCCATGCACGGACACGAAGTCAGTGTTGGTGCCGATGGCGCCCGCCATAAACTACACGTTTACCGTAAGTATAGCAGGACGTGGCATACATGTTATTGAAATAGAGAATGACCAACGAACTGCGATGGATCACGAAATGTCTGTAAATCTTTAGTTTTAGCGAGGGATATTAAAGCCATAATTCCGGCTATATTTATTTAACTATATTATCAATTATCCCGCGATATGCCAAGGAGAGGCACGGGCCACCGAGCCGTGGATGCCCGTGCCTAAAATAAAAACAGAAGATGAGATTGGGTTAAATGGCCGAGGGTGTGCAGGTACTAGTGGGCTACTTAGCTGCTAATTGTGTATACCAAAATGCTACCGTTGCCATGGCCACGCGCGTGGCCAACGGCGATTGCAGCTAGCGCTGCTGGCCTGAGACTGCTTCCGCTGTCCGGCCCCCACGGTAGCATATTTAACCGCTACCATTGCTTGGCAACTCCCACGCTGCCAAAAGCAGCTCCACGCTGCTGGCCTAAGTCAGACTACCGCTGCCCGGCCCCAGGTAGCCGGCCAAAGCAGATCCCACTGCCCGGCCCCATTAGCAAAACCATTGTGCGGCTCCCACGCCGCGGACCCAACTGTCAGCTACCGCTTGACAAGACGACTTCCGCCGCCGGGCCCATATACGTGGCAATTGTTTGCCCCAACGTATGTTATTTTACGATTCCCCGGCTGAAAAGTCGGGAAAGACAAGGTTCCCACTGAGAAGCAGGTAACCCCGGAAAGGTTCCCGCTGAAAAGCAGGTAGCCTTAAGCACGAGTATTAATTTGGAAGCAAGTTAATTTGTTACTAGCAGTGTAGCCCACAAGAACCCCGCACACCTCGACATAGTTTATTGTTGAGACAGGTATTGCATATATACATATATACAGCTATAAGGAAGTCATGTTTATTTACATATATCAGAATCGTTTAAGAGTATGTCCATATATAAAAGCGCCCTGAAAACCTATTTTACATATGTACAGGTTTATTTACATATATACAATCCGCTCTGCTGGTACCTGTAATAGAATAAACGCTGAAGAAAAGAAGTGATTAGCATTCCAGGTGAAGAGGACACGTCAGGCTGAAAAGGAAAGAAAAGGAATGGCAAGCTGGGTGGGTGGGTGGGAAAGCGATTAGATACAGTGACACACGTGTGTACTTGGGGAAGGGCTGTTCGCGAATGACCGACTAACAAAGGCGGGATGATGCTTGCGCGGGATTATTCCCCGGGCACGGTGCCGAGTGGTGGCCCGGGGTGATTGAGTTACGGGGGGTGATTGGGTTACAGACGTAATTAGCCCATGGTTTGGATACGCGCGATAAAGTCATTTAGTAGTTAGTACTAAATGTAATTATCCCGCGATATGCCAAGGAGAGGCACGGGCCACCGAGCCGTGGATGCCCGTGCCTAAAATAAAAACAGAAGATGAGATTGGGTTAAATGGCCGAGGGTGTGCAGGTACTAGTGGGCTACTTAGCTGCTAATTGTGTATACCAAAATGCTACCGTTGCCATGGCCACGCGCGTGGCCAACGGCGATTGCAGCTAGCGCTGCTGGCCTGAGACTGCTTCCGCTGTCCGGCCCCCACGGTAGCATATTTAACCGCTACCATTGCTTGGCAACTCCCACGCTGCCAAAAGCAGCTCCACGCTGCTGGCCTAAGTCAGACTACCGCTGCCCGGCCCCAGGTAGCCGGCCAAAGCAGATCCCACTGCCCGGCCCCATTAGCAAAACCATTGTGCGGCTCCCACGCCGCGGACCCAACTGTCAGCTACCGCTTGACAAGACGACTTCCGCCGCCGGGCCCATATACGTGGCAATTGTTTGCCCCAACGTATGTTATTTTACGATTCCCCGGCTGAAAAGTCGGGAAAGACAAGGTTCCCACTGAGAAGCAGGTAACCCCGGAAAGGTTCCCGCTGAAAAGCAGGTAGCCTTAAGCACGAGTATTAATTTGGAAGCAAGTTAATTTGTTACTAGCAGTGTAGCCCACAAGAACCCCGCCACAAAGCACCAGAGTGCTACCCCACACCCACGGCCACGCGATACGCGGAGATAGCGTTGTTGCCCGGCTTGCCTATGTACTGAAAGGAAACACAAACCTGTGGAGATAACAAGCGCCAGGGCATGCAATAAATTGTCCGTAAACACACACAGTCCTTTGTCACTGAGGTGGACGCCCTCCCAGGCGTACCATGTCTTGTCTGATGCCAGGATCTGGGGATGTGGCACCATTGTACCGCCGAGCTCTTTGACTCGGTTGGCCAGTCGACGGTTGATATTCTTCCGCATCCCCTCGATCTTTAGTGGGTCCCTGGCATCGTGCCAGTAGCGCCTGTGCAGCATTGAGGATACGATGATCTTGGTGTCAGGAAGCTGGGGTTGTATTTCCGAAGGATTGATGCCACCATGTCAAGGTAGCGTCAAGTCCCGTGTAGTTCCATCCGTCACCCACTGGGGTGGCCATGCGCCGTTAAACCATTTGCCCTGCATGTAGGCCCCGAAGCTGGCGCCACCCGCTGCTTCTGAAAACAGCTGGAGGAAATCGCTGTCCACCCATAGTTGGTCCTGAAACACTGAAATGCCTTTATAACTCGTACGAAATGTTAACCACATTTGTAGGTCTTCCTTGACCCAGCTGGTAATCCTAATGTGGTGAGATGGTTGCTTACCTTTGCTAAGCAGATCGGTTAGCCTGCGGCTGAATGCCCTTGCCATTGGTATAGCCCTGCACATAAAGTTAAGCTTGCCTATGAGGGACTGAAGGGCCCTTTTTGTGACCTTGATGTTACCTGTTGACAGGATGTCTTGGATTTCCCTTGTTGCCTCCTTGATCTTGGACTCTGGGATTCTGATCTGCATTGCAATGGTGTCGATTTCCAGCCCTAGGAATGTCAGTTTGGTTGTGGGGCCCACCGTCTTGTCGTGCGCAGTAGGAACCCCAAGCTGTTCTAGTGTATTCGCGCATCCGTTGAGGTTGTCTGAGCAGTGGCTGGTGCCTGCTGTGCCCCCCGTTAGGAAGTCATCCAGGTAATGCATAATCGGACACGTTGGAAGATGCGATTGCATGCACCATTGCATGAAGGTACTAAACGTTTCAAATATGGCGCAAGATATGGAGCAGCCAAATGGTAGGCATTTGTCGAAATAGAACTCACCTTCGAATCTGATGCCTAGCAGCTCGAAATCGGATGGGTGGACTGGTATAATTCTAAAGGCCGACTGAATGTCGAATTTTGCTAGTAGTTCTCCCTTTCCCAGTCGTTGAACCATATGGGTAGCTTCATCAAATCTGGCGTACGCAACGGAGCAGGCCTCTGTGTCTATGAAGTCATTTATAGATTTACCCCTTGGATAGGATAGATGGTGAATTAGACGGAATTCCTCCGCATGATTACCCAGGTGCTGACCATATCCTGGCTGCTTCTTGGGCACCAGGCCTATTGGGGATACTTGGAGGTTGTCTAGGGGGGGGGGGGGGTGTCCTTGAAGGGCCCGCCATCCTGCCAAGGTCGACTTCGTTTTGTAGTTTTGTTTCACGTAGCCTGCCGTGTCTTGGTGCGTGGCTGATCGCAAGTTTCGTGCCAGGCGACCCGTGCGGCTTCCCTGGAACTCGAGCTTAAAGCCAGAGCTAAAACCTACCCATAAATAGTTTGCATCTCTGTAATTGACCCTAGCATATTGGCGTAACCAGGGTGCCATTTCATTGAGATCCACGGGGGAAGGGGCCATTGAATTTACCTGCCTTGACGGCTGGTTTTCTGTTAGGCAGAAGGCTGATTGGGCTTGTATGGGGTCGGTTGGACCCCATTCCCTCGAAAGCAGGTCCTAGAGCTATGGGAATGTTTGCCACACTTACCGCATTTGTGAGTGTACTTACAGTTGACCCTGCTACAGCCAAACTTATTGAAATCCCAGCATACCTGACTGGCGATGTCCCCCTGTACGCGTGTCATTGCGCCCCGTCCGCCTGATTCTGGTTGTAGTACCGGCTGTGTTACCATGGACTTCAGCCACAACTCCCCGTCGATGTTGTCCCAGCGTCGTGAGGGGTCCCTTGACATTCTGTGTCGGAATTGTTGGTCGTAGGTTGACCAGGCATCCCCCCGAATCGAAGTGCCGCCGTTCTTATGGTTTCCATGTAGGACAGCAACCCCTGGGTTGTGCGGACCTCGGAGTGCCTACTAACATATATACACATGAAAATGTGGAAAGCTGAAGTCCAGCTTGCCAGGGACAGGCGCTTTGGTTGCTGCTTTATTGGTTTAAAAATTACCTAACCTGAGGAGTCGTACGCCATGGTAATCGTACCGTCCTCGTGACTTCCCTCGGTGTCTGGTAGGATTGTGCCGAGGTCGACATACTCGCCACGCCAGATTTTTTCCCTCACCGTTTGTTTGACGTGCGCGTCTTTTCCGTCCGCATGGAAGGAAAGGGAATCCCCGTATCCTGCGATGTGATTGGCTGGCCAAGCCGCGTCACCGTCGGCCTCGCTAACCGGCATGCTGTTTAAAGCGGCGTTAATCGGCTCTCACTCTGTCGTGTCATTCAGTCTATATTTTCTACGAATGTTATCCGAACTATCATCATAACCTAGGCCATCTGCGTTACAGAAAAGAATGTGGTACCAGAGATACCACGCGAATCTAAAGTTGGTGTTTTCATATGGGATTAAGAGCTACACGTGCCTACAGTCCCATTCCGTTGTGCCCACAATAAATCATGCACTGACACGGTCTGTTGCTCAGAAAGGGATTCGCTACAGGACTGATTACATAACATTTATAGACATAGTGAATTATACCCTTATTATAAATCTCGTAAAAGGCATGCACATGTCTCGTGGTGGCAACGCCATTGTCTCTTCGGCTGTCCTTTGCTGCCATCATTATATGAATGTTTACATCTATAGCGTCAGCAGTAATTATCACCCATTCAACAAACACTCTTAAAATCACCCACACTAACTAAATCACAAACCCTAAAACCTGTCATTTCATGTCGGACAAGTATATAGCGACAGGACCCCCGGACTGCCATTCAAGTAACTAACTAACGACTGCCATTCTATACTGCCATGCACCCCGACGCACAACTCTCAGGTAAGGACATACTGATGTAGATGTACGATCGCTAACATATTGATGGATGCAATTTGGTGAATGCCTCCGTTATCTATTTCTTGTATTTATGTCCATGTACCACTGTGAGTGGTTATTTATGGAAATAAACAATGTCAAAGTTGCACGGCTCGTTCAGGATGGCAGACAGTCCATGTACAATACTTCTGGATTAACAATGGCAATTAGCATGTCAATTTATTCAGATTCGCATCAGGCTTGGCTGCAGCGATCTTAATGCAGATCAGTATGATAGACATGTTGCATACTAAAACCTGTTCCTGTGGATATCATACCGAGCATGCTTTACACTTTTGTGTGTACAAACTACTAAGTTCTTCGAAATGAAATGTATTTTTACCAACAAGGTTATTTTTTACACACAGTGCTGTGCAGAAATTCGCATTTGAGTAAAGAAGAGCAAATCCAAACATTAGCTTCTATTCAAAACTTCGTATTAAAAACTGGCAGATGTTCAATTAAATGAATTGTTTAACATAAACTGCAAATATATTTCTCCTATACACACATCTAGCTTGGCATGTGCAATTCATTTGTTAATCTAACGTTCGCTGATGTATTTATTGCATCGTGTCTTATGGGTAATGAAGTGGTATTAACATAAGCGCTTCGATTGTTTACTAATCCATTTCTAGATTCTAGACATATACACATCATGGCTGCAGGGTAATTAGTCTTTGTCCCAATTCGGTCGCTATGACACTACGATGAAAATGAATACCTCGTTGTAAGCATCGGGGATTCTCCCTATGTTCGGCGAAATGGCGGGAGAACTAAAACCAAGCCTTACCTGTTGGTTTGCGCTAACCGGGCCGGGCGCTGAATGTTCCTGCAACTGGAGTATTTTTCCAGTTGCTCGTTTACCTGGGTAGCCGAGTTGGCAGCCTGCGCGGCATTTACAAACTGCGCCGATTGTACGTTAATTCTGTTGCCCCCTTCGATATTTCCGTTCCGCATCCCCTCGTAATTGGCAGACTCACCATCAGCTGTTGCCTCCTGCATAATGTGCACTCCCGGGGTTTGTCTTCTGGTTGTCCTGGCCTGCTTGGCTCCCCTCACAAGCTTGTGGTTGACGGGTGCTCTTCTCTTGGGAGGCATCACGAAGGTCGAGGTGGTGAGTCGAGGTATTCCACCAGCGTAAAATTGTCCCGAGGGTGAAGTTCGGGAGTAGAACGGAATAAATGCGATACGGCGAGTGCTGAAATAGGTGGTATTCAAAGCAAAAGCGATTAGATACAGTGACACACGTGTGTACTTGGGGAAGGGCTGTTCGCGAATGACCGACTAACAAAGGCGGGATGATGCTTGCGCGGGATTATTCCCCGGGCACGGTGCCGAGTGGTGGCCCGGGGTGATTGAGTTACGGGGGGTGATTGGGTTACAGACGTAATTAGCCCATGGTTTGGATACGCGCGATAAAGTCATTTAGTAGTTAGTACTAAATGTAAATAGTTTATATACTATCCTCATAGAATGTATGTATGTATGTGTTTGTGTCTGTATGTGTGTGTGTGTGTGTGTGTGCATGTACATGTATTATGCTTCGTAATTTGATTATGTCAAATATATTCATGTTAATATTTTAATTATATATTTAATAATGTAGTAATATCACTTTATAATGGAGGCATATAATACATAATTGACTTGTGACTGACTTTTGAATTATTAAATTGAAAATTTGTAAAGTGTAAGTAGAATTGAAGACACATATTTCAGTACACCGTGCAAACACTGGATTGACTTATATTCAATAATGTGTTACAGGTTTTTGCAAATGCAGAATTTACAGGCAAAAGGACGTCTATTATTTCAAGAATGGGTCCTAAGGGTAAGGATATCATTTATTATCTTATCTTGCTACTGAACATAAATACTTTAACACAACCTCTTTGCATAAATGTTCATTCGTTGTAGCAGCTCATTTCACAATTATTTACATACTGTGGTAACAGTTGTTCATACAATATGCCAAGAGATGCATCCATGTATTCTTCTACCTTACACAGGTATGGTATTTGTGCTGCCGGCAAGGGCCAGTGAAGAAAATCAGTGTATGTATATTTTCAACATGTTTCCCCACTCTTCATTGGGCGATGTGAGAGCTCAGTAGTTACAGTGTTGGTTCGACACGTCGAAGATCTGGACTCGTTTCCGATTACCCGTAATGGGTACAATGTGTAAAGCCCCTTCTTGGTGTCCTCAACGTTATATGGGTTGGATGTACTATAAGCTATTCTATATATTAACACTATAAGGTTACAAATAATGTGTGGCCTCATTTGTATTTTGATGATGGGAGCTTAGTGGTGATATAGCCTTGGCTTCTCACACCGAAAGCGTATTTGAGGATCATAAACATGTAAGTAATCATCTGACAATATAAATGTATCAATAATTTGATTATAGATATCCTCTATTTCCTCCAGACTCCAAAAGTGTGATCGTCGTCTCAGCCGTGTGTGGTACCGTGATAGTCGTCCTCCTTGCTGTCGTGGTATTGTTGGTTATATACACGTACGTACGTATCACTTGTTATAGAAGATATAAGTATACTGCAGATAAAACACTACATACGGCTGCTTTTTCGTGTGGTGGTGAAGAATGTACATTTGTCTTCAGATAATGAAATTAGGCCGTGTGTAACTGAGGTCAAATGAGAACTTAGTCGATGCATGAACTTTGTGTGAAACATACCGTTGGTTGGTATGAATATACTGAGTCGTCAAAGCGAGCACATGTTGCTCCAAACATATTGCAGTAAACTGAGCTGCGCACTCCCTGGTTTCCATCTCGCTGTACGCAGAACGTGGCTCGATTCTTTGGTTAAAAGGAACATGAATAAGAACGTGATCACAGTTACTTTGGTCACAAACATTGACTTCAATATGCACACACATATTAATCGACTCCGCCATCTCTTTCAAACAATTGTGAAAGAAGAGTATTAAACAGATGCAATGAAATGTTATAACATACTAGCATGGGTTAATTAGTTAAATGCACTTGTCTAGCTGTCTGATTATTTTTTCAGCCGCATCCTTCCGTCTAAAAAGGACAAGTATGAGTCTACTGGAATTGAAAATTCTTCCTACCGCAGTTTAAATAATGACCAGCTTCCGTACAAGAGATGAAGAGGACAGTGTCAAACAGGACCAGAGAGAGGACATTTCACGACATTCATTTATCATCAGTAGCTTGTATCATGTGTACTCTTACACGCATCTTTGAGTTACCCATGACTGCCAACATCGGGTGTTGTAGTGATTCCCTTAGAGTTCATGCGGCCTCGAAGTCATGAAAGACAAGATAAATAGATTTTCGTTGGTTTCTCAGTAATTAAACAGGCTAAGTATCTGAAATTTCCGTTTGTGTTTCACGTGATACAAATTACAAATAATCAAATATCAATTGTACATTTGACGAAACGTCTGCAGGTTCTAGAAGGATCACACAAAGGAAATGCATCTCATATAACATATGTAGTATTCATATTTATGTTACTTTTATGCATGATTACGAACGGTGGACTGTGGACATTTGTCCTGAACATCTCTCTTGTATGCATGTCCTTCATGGTTGTCCTTGTATGCATTGTAGAACAGATAGAAATGACATATTTCAGTGCAATATTGCCGTCCTACAATACATGGTTTTGATAGGACAGAAATGTCATCAGAGAAAGAAATGAGAATACACTTTAATTAAACACAGGTCTTTTGCTTCACATATTTATTTATGCAAAACTCTGGTGAGTGAGTGAAAGGCATGACCAGTAATGTTTCACGTGCATAGATTATACTCTTCTGTGCAACTGGGTAAGGTTTAGGAACAGTCAATATTTCCAAGTCATAGCAATAAGCGACCTGGGCTGGTGTAGACAAACATATCTACACCATTGGGATTCGATCCCTCAGTAATATAGACAGATGACAAATGGTATCGCCGATGGTGAACCATCAACCTTGTATCAATCTGTGGATCAATACTATAATTGTTCGGTGCGCAGAGGCTGATCCGGGCGAGGGTATCGAAATTCCTCTTGAAAATCACATGAATTATAACTCGTAGTACAAACTAAAAACTTGTCACTGAAAAACAGAGGCATTCATCAGTACCATTCAACATCCTTGTATGATTGCCCGATTTGTGCTTACCAGCATCTAAGTGAACCATTTGGAATTCTGTCCACTGTGCGGCTATATACCGTGTGAATCATGGGTTTATTACATGAATAAAAAGTCATCATTTTGGAGCTGTGAGGATAATGTGAATACCCATCCCATTTACCGGCCATATATATATATATATATTTCACAGGAATGGAAGGCTGCTTTCTTTGCAATCTGAAGCAGTGCTGCGTGTAACATGTTCCCGAATACATATTTACGAAGGAAGTGTTTGTACACTCATGGATGAACAGGTTACACAAACCGTCAATAAATGACGTGTTAAAAATATAAGCGACAAAAACCCTTCCATAATCATTTAAAGTATCTGCTAAAAGCCAAGCCTATTGTTCGATTCCGACTATATCATAAAGGTACGCATATGAATCACTATCAAACTAGTGATGATACCAAGTGTGCGCGAAAGGATGTGCAATACTTTGATACTTTGATAAGATGATAATGAGAACTTATACCTTTTATTTGTGAATTTGTTTCGTGTATCTCAAGTAGCAACAACAATGCAAGGACGCCATAATATATCAGAGTATTTTGGTCACAACAACATTGACAAATCTGACAAGCGGAACGCGCAAATTAAGCCACAGTCACTGACTGTTACTCGGCCGAATAAATATTGATACATGAGACATTCAAATTGTAATTAGTATCTTGTATCTATACCGAATGAAGTCTTTGATAGGCATTTAGAAGTTAGGAGAACATAAACACATGACACTTTATATTGATGACAACTTCTTTTATCCTTTGTCACTACGTTTCAGAGCTACTAATTGCTCCTCTTATGAATATATTCAGTATAAAAAGATGAAATAATTAAAGGAAGCTATGCCGAAAACAGCAAACAGTTGTTGTTGGTCGCCATTTAAATACGTTGCACCACAAGACACCCTACTAAATGTAAACCTATCACCAATGGTAAGATGTGTTTTGTACACACATAACATATATATTGATGTGAAATACACCATGCTGCACATGGCAACATTATGTCATTTTCCATGTTAGTGAAAATGTAAAAAAACCAGAGAAGGCTCAGTGTTAATTAAAATTACCTTATACCTGGTTTTAAAATCACTTTGTTACTGGGTATCTAACGACGCCCACTTACGTGAAATGATATATGGATGACTTCTTAGTCATCCGATCAGCCCCGTAATCCCTATGACACTTCTCTCTCTGGGTTGATTCTGATATCGAGCGACAACAGCCTCAAACACAATCACCAGCTTATCAGTAGTTGCACTGACCTACATTGGCATGTGTTGGCTGGTCACACAGTGCAGATATCCTCAATGTAGTAGTTCTTGTCAGACCTTGTCAGTCCTTGTCAGGGTACATTCCACACCTGGCCACAGTCTCGAGTAACATTCACAATGGACTTATATTTAGGATGGTGTTTCATGTTGGCAGCTTTCAGTGTCGAATCTGTACTTCCGGTGAGTGTTAAGATAATTTTCATTCTTTTTCAAACGAGACCTTGTAGCCACCGCACATACTCACATTATCTACTTTTTTGTACACTTGTCTGCTTTGGGAATGGGTCACTCAATTGTCTCAAGCCCCGTAATTCGTGCGGAGTTGCGACTATGATCCTGCGACTATCAAACCTATGATCCTGGGTTCTAATCCCGTTCGACCTGATTTTGTTTCTAGGCTTACTAGCACAATATGAGTGCTGATCCTTGGTAGAATAGCTTGCTGTAAAAGGCGACTATCTTGTAAGAGGCGACTAGCGGGATCGGGTGGTCAGGCTCGCTGACTTGGTTGATGCCTATCATCGAATCCAAATTGCGTGGATCGATGGTCATTATGTCAATCACTGGATTGTCTGTTCCAGACTCGATTATTTACAGACCGCCGTCATACAGCTGGAATATTGCTGAGTGCGGCGTTAAGCAACAAACAAACAAACAAAACCCTATCAGTGCTCTTGAGTTTCAAAAACGTGTTAGTCGTCTGATGCCTAAATAAACTCTGGCTTTACTCCCAAATTAAGTCGAGACGCCGTAATGTAACAGAAATAATGTTCAAAAGCCGCGTTAAACCAAACTCACTTGCATGCCCGCTGCATGCCGCCTGTCCATAAGGTTTCTACCAGCCTACGCCTGAATGCGGTGTCAAACATAAGACATTTAAAAAAAAAAAACTGTCACAGTTGCAGAAACGTTTCTATTGTCTTAAGTTCGTTTAAACTATGGGTGTTAGAGTAGTAGTTCAGTGATTTAATTGTCACCCGTGATGGTGAATCCGGGTTAGATTCTCCCGTGGTTACACGTGTCCTTGTCGTGGTATAGATGGAATAGTAAAATTGACTCTGTTATGATGCATATGGCACACCCAATAAAATGCAGGTATTGCTAATGAAGATTGAGTGAGTGAAGATGTGAGTTGAGTGGATCCGGTGGTCAGACTGTTGACTTAGTTGATTGCGTGTCATGGACTCAATGATTTTCAGACCGCCTTCATATTAACAAACAAACAAACAAACAAACAAACAAACAAACAAAAACAAAGTGACGTGATCCAGATAAGTACTAGTGTAAGTATCCACAGTTCCTATATCCTGGTGACATCTCGATAAGTATACTATGTCTACATTCCTGGTTACATGACATTGGGAGTCAAATCGTGTGCAGAATGGCTTGTCATGTCTCTATTCGATTGGGTGTGACTAGTCACGTGTTTATCTTAACGTAGAATCGCAGCAGAGTCGTACCACGCAAACGATGCTTGCTCTAAACCGATCGGGTGATCAAGATTGGTGACCGGCGTCGGACGTTTCTCTAATATCAATCACTGGTTTATTTGGTCCAACCACGGTTATTTACAGTCGCCGTCACAACCTGGACTATTTGCTGAATGCGGCGTTAAACAATCAACCATTCTGGATATCATGTCAAACACATCCTACCTCTATATGCTCTCTAATGTCTTTCTACCAATCATGTATCATCTCAATGTTTCTCTGTTCATCAACATTAAGGGGATAAAACAAGGACTGGTAGGCTCGGAGTAAGTATGCCATGTCTGAGTTAGCTATAGGTATCCATGCTAAACTGCGACATGGTATAACATGCGACATAAAACAAGCATGTAAAAGAAAGCAGCCACACACACACACACACGTGCATACACACACGTCGCTATGTGAAATAATCTTTAACGCAACATTAAAGTTAACCCAATTTCACCTCACTTCGCCACTCTTTACCATACACATCCATTGTATACCATTAATGTGTATTTCAGACTTCAACTACAGAGTTGTCTACAACAGAAGCAGCAACTGCCTCGACGCCAGACCTTGGTATGTCTTGGCCTAAGAACAGCTTTCAAAAGGTTTATGGGAGTCATGTGAAATAAATGTCCAAATCTGACGCACCACTGACAAACATGATATCCGATGCAATTCCCTAATTTGATCTTTACAATATATGTGTCTTTTCACGTGTTTGTTCAGTTGAACAGTTGACTTGCCTTTGCATGTGTTTGTGATTGTGCAACTGGTGGGGATAGATATGCTCACCTTTCGCGAACACCTGGTATCATCACTGTTTGATTGTGATTTACACATGTTTATTATATAGTTGGAATTGTACATTGGAGAGTTTTGTCGCTTTTTTACACGTTATTGACGGGTTGTGGAAACTGTTCATCCATATCCTGCTGCTTTTCAGATTAATCAAAGTTGTTGAGGGCAACATTCACTGACATATTATTATCTCCTTGGATTAATGTTGCTACTTTAGTAACGCCACGAAAGTTAAAAAATAATCTTTATATGCAATCCTGTTTCAGTCTTCAGTTCCTAGATTTGAGCGTCAGTTATCTTTATAATCAGATCAAAGTATTAAAGTATTGAACATACTTTCGCCAACACTTGCTATCATCACTATTTTGATAGTGTTGCATACATTTATGATAAAGTCGGGATCGGAATATGCTTTTTGCATATATTTCTTATGATTATGAAAGAGATTTGTCGCATATATATTTATACATGTGACCTATTGGCGGATTGTGGAAACTGTTCATCATCGAGTGTACAAAGACACTCTTCGTAAATATTCTATACATATATATGTTTTGGTTGTTGTATTTTTGTACAGGTTGCACATGGATAAATAGGTTTTGACACATGACCAACATTTAAAGAAGTAGTCAATTCTGGAACTTAAGATGGCTGAACATTTTGAAAGGACACAGTATCTATAGAGTTCCTGCTGCTAGAACCGAAACGTTTATAGTAGTGGATTCATACTTGAATGTGATAGATTTGAAAAGAATAAGAATTACATGTATTGGATCGTTTTTTTCTGTGATAGAGACCAAGAAGAATTAGTTGCCTGGAAAAGTTAATTCTAAATTAGATTGCATTTTGAAGCCAACTTTGAATTCGAAGTTCTTGCCAGATAGGTGTTACCTTGCTACAATCTGAAAATAGATGTGAAGCAGTTTCTTTCGAAGCTGAACAATAACTACAGGTGTCGTCATCCACGTATCACATGTAAAAAAACCTACTGTTTGTTGGTGTCGGATTTTTATTGAAATCATTGAAGAATAGTGTCTCTTGAACATCTAAATGGGATGTAGTTATATCTTTGCCATGTTTGTATTCTTATATCATTTTCAAGTATATGTTACCATTTTCTGCAGTGTTGATTACTGACAGTATAAATATTAATAAAAGATCTATAGCAAAACTGGCTACCCTTTGATAGTGTAAGTAGACACTTCAAAGTGTGAGGTTGGATAGGATTTTCTTGTATTTTTTGTTTTTCTAATTTAGTATTATTTGCGGAACACAATGTTCCTATATTCTAATTTATATTTGCTTTTACGTTAACCTTACTTACAAATTTATCGTATAATTACAATTGTCCTGATGCTTGGAGCAGGTCACTCACATAACGTACACCTTTTTCATTCCAAGTTGGGTAGTATATTACTTCTCTATCAATTATTTCCTCATATGAACTTCTATTCTTCTATAGTGTATCTGGTGGGTTCGGGAGAGGCTCAGAAAGAGAGACTTGAAAAACTCAGCATACGTTAAAAAAGTTAAAGAATTTAGTCTGGAAACAGTTGAACAATATAAATATACTGACATGACTTTGAAACAACTACTCTTCGTAAATATATTCCAGTGCTTGGATGTGCTGGATTTTTTCACCGCTCTGTGAAGCTGAAAAAGTAGTTTGTTTTCAGGAATTAACAGCAGTGCTTCAGGTCGCCTGGACAGCCAGGACAATATATATCTAAAATAGAGCCCGGTGATGACGTCAAGACTCTGACATACCTCGGTGCTATTACAGATGTGGTCCAGGACATGATACTTGACAGCTGGGCAACATTCATGAGTATCGCGGCTACACACTTCAGCTCATGGAACTTAACATCCATATTGTATTTGTGAAGCTATGTCACACATCATGTAAATATAGTTTCACGCATCATTTCATTACTGCTTACCCAGCTCAATCTGTTGTATTTATATGTATTTTGTCACTGCCGTTGTCAAATAATGTAATGTAATTGTATGTACTACTCTCCAAATCATTGGGGGGAAATAAAGAGTATTCATTCATTCATTCATTCATTCATTCATTCATTCATTCATTCATTCATTCATTCTCCATTGTACGATTTCGACTATATCATAAGCATATGTTTATGAATTTCATACAGTGATGATTACAGGTGTTCGCGAAAAGACGATAATTTGTTTCGCCAATATGATGTGTTATATATAGGAATACAATGCTACAATGCCACGTGTAAATCTCGAATGATGCTTTGCTAGGAAGTAATTCATGCTGACTTATTTTAAGTCCCAGGTAAGGTCAACAATTTGAAGACCACACTGACGACATCCTCGTCTCTTGGTCTGTCGTGGACGGCATCAACAAGTGATGTCCCATTCACCCAGTACATCGTCTTCACAAGCAAGGGAGGCGAATGTTTACGTGCAGTCTACATCCTCTGTCCTCCAAACGATATGATATATGCAGCTGTAAGTGAATTTCAGAGTTATATCACACATGTAGTCATATTACACTTTTGGAAACAATGTTTTCATTTGTTTGTTTATTGATCAAACAATACTTAAAATAGGTGAAGCATAAACCTAACAATTTCTTAAATAACGCAGGACGATTATCTACGGATGACTTGAAAAACTGTTAGACTTGATAACCTTCAAAGCTGTCTGTAGAAGATCAATAACAGTCATTACACCTTTATTCCTCCCCCAAACAGAATACCTATTAATATCATTATCTCAATCTTTGGCTGCAAATAGCTAAGGAAATATTGTGGTGAGGTAATGCTAGTTTTGCTACTTCACTGACCTATTACATATTTTATTGTATTTTGCTCTTTATTTAATACTTACAGTGACAACACATTAATGCGAACCCCGTTAGTCAGGAAAGCATGATCTCTGGACGACTACCTTTTGAAACGGATTCATACATGTATTGGGCTTTACTTTGTCACAATGATTAATTTATCCGGCTATTTGATAACCTGGACGTTCAGGGTACCGTTCTCATTAAAGGATCTTAACTGTTTCTGTTTGCATTAAGAGACCGACCATTTTCTATTCCTTCGACCTTGGGTTTTAAGAACATCATTTGTTCCTGAAAATACATTTGTTTGTTGGACAAATTGTATGCCTGGATACAGATGAAATGTGATGAAATTGATGGGCTCGTTCTAACAGAGGACATAAGTATATGTTTTGAAGCATTCCCACTCCTCAAGCTTGTGTTTAATTGTCTGTTCCTAACATGTAAAGCTTGTGTTTTCTGTTTTCCCATATCGTGCTGTCTCCAGGCCACCTGCAATTCCCTTAGCGCGGGCACGCCTGCAACATATGATGAATGCCATGGTGACATGTCTTACAACCTGACTGACCTGGACTCGAACACAGACTACGTTGTTAGTGTCGCTGCTGCAGCAATTTTCACAGTTGGGGAAACCTCAACACTCAAAGAGAAGACTAATATTGGAAGTACGTATTGCAATATATTGGTTATTCTTTACAAATATCACTAAAATGTCTTTTGGTACAATGGGATAGCAATCATGGCAGTCCGAAAAACTCACTGACTGAATAACGTTTGAACAGTTGCTGAGACTACCTTCAATCTTCGCCCCAATGAGATATTCATTTGATACTGGTGAGATATATTCAAGGCGGTTGTATATGGCCGACATTAAGACCTTTGTTCCTCTGTTCTTTGTTTCAAGGCTCCTGTTGGGTACCACGGTGACATGAGTACGTTATTAACATGTGTCATGGATATAAGTGAAATTATTTTCACTTATTCTCACTGTGCATTACATTTTTTGGTGCATGATGATTGTCCAGATCGTTTCAATTGTTACATTGTTTTCATTTTTTGAGAAGAAGAACGTGGTATCGTATGAACACATTGTCGCAAATAACTGAAGATTCACCAAGGCTCGGAACTTCCAAAATGAATTCACCCGGGACATAAACTCCGTAATATATTGTAGTTCTAAGGTAGTCTCTAAGCAACTGAAATACATGTATTGCTAAACTCGACGCGAAACGTTAAACGCCAACGCAATACAAAATACAAGTTCTAGTATGTGATTAACTATATAAATCAGAGAATATATGATCAAATGTTGAAATGACTCCTTAAATCCTATGCAGCTAGATATTGCTGGCATCACTGGTTGCTATGGATTTCTACCGTCTCACAGTAACACCACATATTACCATCCAGTTCCAGCACCGCCGACCAACATCCGGGGAACTGCTCAGAACAAGTCCGCCATCTTAGTTGAATGGGATATTCCTTCCCACAATGCCGGACCTATGTGGTACAACCTTGTGGTTCTTATTGAATTGGACAGGACGTCTGGTGGATTCATCGCAGATCGTTACTACAACGTTGAAGGTTCGAGCTGGTATCTTCCATATGACCAGTTTACATATTTTTGGAACATGTGACTTTAACAACCGAGTTGCAATTGCCCAGACAAATGACGTAGTTATATTTCTGGGCTTGTAAGAACCATGCCTGTACTCGTGGGTTTCACGAAACTGAGAAACTGCGACATATCGGGTCAATTAGTTAATCTTCAAATCTTGATTGATATAATTAACACACTTTAAACAAGCTTTAAGCTGGTGTTTGGGTAACTTGAATCAAGTTGTCTGGGACTGCCAATTATCCGAGCCTACTCCTCCTTTAAGTCTCTAATCTGAACATGTAAGGCACCGCAACATGTATGGTTCTAGTCACTGGCTGACCTGTCATTTATCTCGGTGGCGCGAGTGATGAAGATGGCTATATTTCCATTGTAAACGTTCACAACTGTGTCAATACAACACTTAACGTTTGTAGTACTTCGTATACGGTACCCTGTCTTCAATATGCCCGAAACTGTATTTCCGGACACAAATAATTGTCTTCGCCTTTGTTTTATGTTGTGAGTAATTAATGTCACGGTAACAGTTAAAAGTCTGCTTTCCATTGTTATATAGACTTGACTTGACTTGTGATGCAGGCCAGAATAGCAGTTCCTGCGAGGTGACGGACTTGTTGAGTTCCTGGAGGTACAGCTTCGCCATCACAGTCAGCACCAGTGCTGGAACCTCAAACATGGCAACATCCAAAGCTGATGTCAGAACGCTGCCTTCTAGTAAGTGAGACTGCCTAAGGATTCGAAATGTTTTATTTCTGATATGTTAATGCACAGACGTATGGCTAAATGCAGAAAAGGACACATTTTCGAAGTTTCAGACACTCCAGCTATGGCTTTGTCCATGATCTGAGCTGAGCTGAGCTTGCATTCAGCAGCACAGCCGTCCAATATATCAGTAGCAACCAATACAGTATGACTACTCGGTGTAGGAAGTCGTCATTCAAAACACATCTCTTCCTCTTCTGTACATTTGTTTTTAAATATTGTTACCTTACAGTACACATTTTTGCATGACTGACATTTTATGTGTATTGGGTCTGTTAGCTGGCTTAGAGGACATAATCGTTCGTTTGTCACGCCGAAGATTCGGGGGTTCCATTTCCCACATGAGTCCTCTTCATATGACTGGAAGAATAATCTTGGATTAGAACCGATTTTCATTTGATCCTGGCATGCCGGGCAACCAGTGCTTACTTGTGACGTGTAATCTTATCTTTCGGTGAACTGTATTACTAATTACAGCCCCAGCTCCTGTGTAATGCACAGATCTGATGAAAACAAATAAATATCGACTGGGTCATCCGTGTCTGGAGAGGAAACAGAAGTGTAATGATATATTGAATCGTGGAACCCCAAATCGGTTAAATACTGAATTAAGATATTTTATTATTCATTAAGCAAAAGATATAATCATTATTTGCGATGTTTCAGAGTAGAAGGACTTAGTACTCGATGGTACGTACGGATAAAATTACCCGTTATGCTTTCTCTATCATAGCTCCCGGTGCAGTGCAGAATATCTGCTTAAAGTTTGTTCATAGTGTGTACCTGGCCGTCAGACTCACCTGGGAATGTCCCCCTGAGAGGATGAGGAATGGACGCATCAGAAGCTACACAATCTCCTACACAGGCAATGTAGGATATTTTACCAAGGAACGCTTGGTTTCCTTTTGCAGCAATTAAGTGCTCGGCCTTGCAAACTGGTCAACTTTTCAACTAGCCATAACCCCAAACTTGAATTCATTTGTGTTTTGCATCCCACCTTAAATTATTTACAAACTAGACATTCTTTAGCTGTATAGCATTGCCTAATCATTAATAGTGTACATGTACTAAAGATTGCATAAATTGGTTCCTTATTGGCGATGGTTTATTTCACGGAAAATATGTATTAGAAGTAAAAGTAGATGCATATTCAAAACCAGAAACAAGGAAACATACGAATAAATGGCGAAACGATTCCTGTAACTACTGATTCGATTATAAACTGACAGCCGTGATATAGCTGTAATACAGCAGAAAACAACATACAAACACAATATAAGATATGACACATTTTGCACTCCCCTGAGTGAAACGTGATTTACCGAATTTTACGATCGTGCCAAAGTCCAAATATATTTCGTCTTTGCAATGGCTTCATAAAAAGAACAATCATTTCTTGTGAACGGCGATATGATTGATGTATCAGAAACTGTTTGCACATACATGTTCGCATATCAGCTAGAGATGTTTGCATTTCTCTTGCGTGTACAAGAATTACAGAACATCACTAAATCATCTTTGGAGGTGTGTCTGAACACATTGACGCTTGTTCAAACAATTATATATCGACGTATGTCGTCACACTGCAGATATCCATGACGTTGACGGCTGGGAGTTACTACCCTGAGGATCCGTGCACCGACCCCCATATGGTGTATCTGCCTGTAATCCCAGATGGGGAGTACACTGTCGAGGTACGTAGGATGCAAACGCCAATGCCGGAGAAGTGCCTCTGTAAGCGTTAAATTGTTCTGGCCAAAGATGCATATCTCATGTAGTACCTGGAATACAGGTCGTATCTTTTCCTGGCTTGATAAGTCAATACTTATGAAGACTTCATATGAGAATCCGTCTTTAACCTCATGGCGTCAGTCAAGGGGCTACGTGAAACGAGAATAAGAACATATAGCTATAAAGAGCGGTTAAAGTGCGACTCAAATGTCGAATCTTTTAAGAGAGGATGAAAGCAAGTAGTCGTAAGACATGCAAGGCATCTAAAGCGGAAATCAATACAACAAAATGCTGCTTTCTTTTGCTCATTAATTAATTTGAGAAATTTGAGATCGAAGATTTTATTTGGACATATAAGTTTAAGGAAATTAGTTATTGATAATTTCAAATAAAGTACAACAAAAGAGTTATGTTAAAATTATTTGAAATAGTTTCTGATGCCTCATGTTAAACAACAGAAACAAACTGAAGTTCCATTTAAAAATACATCTACGGAATATTAATAAAGTGCAAAAACTATTTTACCAAAGGAATCAAGACTTACAGAACGAATATGTCCGAAGTATTGCTTAAAATAAATAAAACAACTATCATAAGTCCTTTTTCTGGTGTATGCTAATTTTATGTAAATTCTTATTTGTATAGGTATGGGCAAATGCTGAATTTCAAGGAATCAAATCAGCAATGAATTTTGTAGCAGACCGAGATAGTAAGTGTACATTACCTCGTTTCAACATAACATTGTGATAACACGGAATAAATTGTAATATACTGTGTAGGTATTTTGTTGCATAAAATTATAAAAAGTAAAGGTTTCTTAATATTCGAAAATGACAATGTTTTTACTATTGAAGGAGCATAAATCTGATAGATGGATAGTGTGATGACTTCTACATTTTGTTCCAGAAATGTTCTACGATTTACCATCGTTTTCCAACACAACCGTGTCGACACCAGGCAAGTTGTAGTGATGTAAATATGTGTATATACTAATACTATTACCAAATTATTCAACAATATTCAACTATATGACAGAGATCTGTAAAAAATCGAGTCTTGATGACACATACCAGTGATTGAGTTTATGAAGCAATGTCCCACGTTGTCAGGGTAAGCTCAACCGAGTCACCGAGCCTGACCATCCGATTCAGGGTTTGAAAACCGGATATGGATCTTAAAGCTATCCTGAAGTCAAAATTGAAACATAAACATTTATATGGTCTTTTTAAGTTCCTGTTTTAAACAAATCATCATGATAAATTTAGATAGTTTCATACGTACTGGCTTAAGTTAAACATTTTAACCTCATTTTCTTTATTTCAGATCCCCACAGCTTAATAGTTGTATCAGCCACATGTGGTTCCATAATAGCCATCCTCTTTGTCGCTGTTATTGCTCTTGCTCTGAGTGAGTAGTTTTGCCATGTCTCAACTGAATACTACGTACATGGTTCCTCTATGTGAGAAAAGACCTGGTCGCACGTGACCTTTCAACCTTGTTCTATGTGAAATAAGTAATTTGGGTATACGTGTGTAATTGATATGTCCAATGTAACCTTCCTGACCTTATTGTTCCGTAAATATAAAACGTAAATAACCAGCCTGAATTATCCTCCAATACAGATTCCATTAGGCGTTCAAGGCAAAGTAGGGGTGAAAATTATATGAATGAATGGCTGCTTTCACGAAAAGGTTAAGCATGTTGTGCGCTTCGTACCTTCAAACAAATTCACCGTATCTTCAAGGATATTTGTTTGAGTGATGATGAATGTAGAACATAATTCCTGACATAGGGTGAGTTGACACGTAAGGTGTCTCACAATTAGAGGGGGTGTGGATGCGACACAAAGTGACAACTTTACACCTTTGGAACAATAGATCAATTACATTAGATTCGGGATGGTACTTTATTTATTATCTCCATTTGTTTTTTAAACTGAGAGCGGAGGATAAAAAAACTATTGTGACCCTTGTAACGGCGAAGGATTAATGCATTTTCCTTCATTCTGACCAGAAACATCGTAACTCACCACAACGCGTTATTGCCCGAAATTGGGCAAGATAGCGAACCAAATGTTACAGACACAGGATTTTATTGGGAAGCCGTGTGTATCATTGAAGGGGAAACTTCCTTACATATAGCCTTTCATATTCATAAGTATTTACATCCTCAGAACCACAGAATAGAAAGACCATTCACGAAGAAACATGCTGTAATTTGAAGTATTTATTTATTTATTCCAAAATGTTGATATTTCTTTGACAATAAAATACTCATTTACCACTTTCAGCAAGATCACGAGCTGTTTCACCTCAACAACGACTGTATTTCGTTCATTAGGTTGACTGATCACCAGGGTGAACAAAATCTGGAACGAATGGAGAACGAAGAGACAGTTCATTTGCAGAACAAATAGTGTCAACAATACTGCATTTGTCCTTATTGAATATTGAGTTCACTGACAGTGCGGATCCAAAAATTCCCACCATCGTTTGAAAATTACAAAATGTAATTGTGGACACCAAAGACCCTAATACCTTCGTTCAATTGAAATACTCGTGCAAATTGTCAGGTGACAACCAAAAATGAAGTACATGAACCTTCAAATGAACAATCCTGGATCCGCCTCTGATTGAACTGTGCTTATGAAGATACCTACGTACCATAGGTGATTCCAGCACACCTGCTGTTCTGTGATAGTCTTGTAATCAAAGAATGATACAGACACATTCATGTTTGATGACAGAAAATACATACGTCTTCACTGCTTTGATTTTGAATGGAAGTTTTATTATTTTGGAACGATTGTACCTAAAATACCTCAACGTACTTACCCAGAAAATCAAAGAGAGCAAATCATTAGCATGCACCAAATAGGCATGTCAAGTCGGGCTATTGCCACAGTGCTGAACGTTAATCATACTGTCATCAGTCGACTCTGTAGAAATCACACATGGACTGGACATGTGAGGAACTTGCCGAGATCAGGACGTCCACGGACGACCAGTGCCACACAGGACAGGCAAAAACGGCTGCCAACTTCAAATTGAACTGTTCTTCGTTATCACTGGCACATCCACAACAGAGCGTCTCTTAGCACCATCAGGCGTCGACTGAATGAAACATAATTAGGGGCCAGAAGACCAATAAGACGTCCAATCCTCACACCCAACACATGCGGAACCGTTGTCTGGTGTCCCGCTCGAGCACAGGTCATGGAGGAACTTGAGGTCATGGAGGAGGGTTCATTGATCTGACGAGAGTCGGTTTTTCATTTTACCACACCAATGGAATGACTCTTATCATAAGTGCAACATCCAGGAAACAATGGCATGTGGTTGCGGCTCGGTGATTGATATGCTGCTCCTTTGATTGTAAACTTGATTTGGTCTCAGTTCAGGGGACATTAAATGGACAAAGGTACAAAGATGTTATATCTGATCGTTTTATTGTGCCTCATTCTGATAACCATGCACTTGCCACACGTCCTGTCTTCATGGACGACAGGGTCAGACCCCCCTGAGCATGAGCTGTGATTGACCGTCGCCAGAACAACGCAATTGAGAACTCTGAATCCAATCGATCATATATGGGATCATTTGGGAAGAATTGACCCAGGCATTGCATCAGGAATGGCAACACATCCCTCAGTTGTGGATCAGGCACCTGATTTTGAGCACGAGGAGACGTCCTTCGGATGTGATCCGTGTATTGGTTTGCTACACCACATATTGACTTGCACTGTTGGTAATTTAACTGTGACACAGGTACAACGTTACTAAGAAACGTACATGTACGTGTTGATCTGTCCATCTCATTCCTGACACTTACGCAACTTATGCTTCCTCTATTGTATCCCCAGTTAGATTCCTTGTAGTAGTTGTCGAATAAAGTTGCTTCTTTTTTTTATCACCTTCTTTCACTTGTGTAACATATTGGATTGCCTGATTGCCATCATCTTTGTGAAATGGGGTCCAAGACCCTCTGACAAGAAAGAGGAATCGCCATGGGTACAAATACCTTAATCCTCAATTACCCACAGAAATCCTCTATCACCAATGTAGTATATCTTCATATCTATTAAGATATATGACATTCCCTACCAATTTCCCATTTAAGAAGCGACGTCACAATCTCGTTGTCTCCAACCAGAATTCTTCTCTCATGTGTGTAATTTGATTAGACAGTAACTATGGTGGCGAAAGAGTCAAGGGTATTTATCATAATAGTGAGTGAGTGAGTGAGTGAGTATGGTTTTACGCCGCTTTTAGCAATATTCCAGCAATATAACGGCGGGGGACACCTGAAATGGGCTTCACACATTGTACCCATGTCGGGAATCGAACCCGGATCTTTGGCGTGACGAGCGAACGCTTTAGCCACTAGACTACCCGACCGCCCCTTATCATAATAGAATGGAGATATGATACACTGGATTAGCTTTATATTATATCTCTTCTTGTTCACCTGATTCTTCATGGATATGAATCTGAATGTTTGAATATCTGGCTCGCTCTAAGAACAAACATATATAGAGCACAAAAAGTATTTTCACATTTGATGACCAATTTTCGGTTTACTATCAGCAGAGTGGGGTTATATATACCCATGATTTAGACACCAATTTTGATTTGAGGAAACAACACAGTGAAGCTCATCTGTTACATGCCTCGTACTATGCATAGACATTCAGGATATTATCCCTCTCTTGACAAATGTCCATGACAATGGGATGGCTTCAATTTTCCAATCTCTAAACAACATAATTTTCCCCGCATTTGGTGTTGAAAACTCACAAATTACTGCAGTCATGGCACCTGGAAAGCATGGAAAGTAAATATGAATAAATGCGACAACCCAATTCTTTAATCGTAAGATATCTCTGCTAAATGTAGTGTCCATTGTACAATTTCGACTATATCAGGAACATGTATTTATGAATCGCAAATAACGATGATGACCCCGGGTGTTTTTGCGAAAGGTGAGCGTGTTCTTATCCATTAGTGGCACGGGGTCACAAGCACATGTAAAAGCAAGACAATTGTTTACTGTCTTTCACGCCCCCTTTGGAAATGTCCTCCACGTGTCTATCATAAAACATTTTGAAATCTTTACTTATGGCTTGAATGTAGTAAGTCACATGGCTATGCTCGATGTACCTCAAAGGTTGTGAAGACACCAAACCCTGGAGCTGCTGGAATATCGCCCGACATTAGCGGAAAATGACAATTGGGTGCGATATTCCAGCAAATTCACATATATATTTCTCTTATAGCGACATATATTCAGATCATTAGCATTTACAAAATTTTTGCATGAAATAATTGTAAAATTAGAAAACTTAATCTCCTCAGTAGGTATATAACAACAGTGTTTTGTGAAGTAGAGTATTTTGTATTGTGTATATTCTACAATAGTACATTTATTTTTACAGATTTAGAAACATATTCCAGTTTCCACCCTTGACGAACATTAAAATGTCACTTAAGCGATAAAATTACCTTAGAAAACCTCTTGTTCACTTTTCAACTTTATCTCTTTGTGAAACATGGAAATGATTTTTGTGAATTGTTATCACCAACCCATAAACTGTTCGTGGCATATACAGAAAGTTGTGTTTATTGAAAATCAGAAGTAACAGATGCAGTATATTAACGTTTTGATAAACATTTATTAAAAACAGACCAAGACTGTGTGCTACGTTCAATGTATTTATCACCAGAAGATTCGTCCTATTATGAGGGGAAGGCGAACAAGAGGATTCTTGACAGAACATAACCGCTATGTACGATGCCAACATCATACTAACTGGAGATTTTAGCAGTAGAATAGGTGACACTGAAGATTTCTTTGATGATAATGCATAGTATCTACCTGGAGGGGAATGGTATTGTAATTCGGAACTTCGAAAGGAGATTGGTATTTTTGTGTAATACTTACTGTCTACATGTGCTGAATGGAAGATTCCCTGGTGATAAAGACGGTAATTGTACTAATGGACCTAGTGTGGTAGACTATGTAATTGCCAGTTCGGCCCTCGTCCGTGAAGTATTTGATTTTGAGGTTTATAAGCACGACGAATTTCCCCATCGTCAGTGCTATTAACGTAAAGACCAAGTTAAATGTTCTATCAGGAAATTACACTTCATACGCTGGATTCATTTGGGACTTAGAAGATACTTTCATTTGGAACTTAGCTGAAACTTTCAAAACATTATTATCAGGATGCAGCTTAAGCTATGACAGACAGCATGCTTGTGGAAATGGATTCAGAACATGACTCTACTGTTAATGCTTCAACGCTACTTTGAGCGTCCAGAACAATGTATGAATAAACGTTAGAGACCTCCTTGGTGGAACCAAAACTGTGATGTGTCAGACAAATACGGGGCTCTGGATAAGTTCCGTTTGATAAATCAAACAGATGAAATAAAGGAATATAAAAGACGTTTAAGACTCTATACAGATGAAAGCAAGATGAATAAAAAAACCCGAACAAATTGATGAAATATGAAATGAAGAACTTTGTTCAAACTTTTAATTCATCAAATTATGCCAATAACATCACAAGAATGGTAACATTATTTTGAAAACTTATTAAATTCTAACACCGAACATACAACTTTGGACAATATTGTGGAAAGAACCTTGGCAGAAAATTGATGAAACTTGTGATCTGTGTGATCACCAAATACCTTACGACCTAAATGACCCTATAATGACTGCTTAAGTTTCGGAAACAATAAGAAATATGAAAAATAGAAAATCTCCAGGGTGCGACGGCATAACCTTTGAATTGCTATTTAGATAATTTGTCACACATCCTCTAGATAAAATATTCAATAAAATTCTGGAACAAGGTTTCTTTCCAGAAGAATGGAACAAGGCCATAATTTCCGCTGTTTATAAAAGATAAAAAAAAAATGACACAAACAACTATAGAAGGATTTCTTTATTGCCAATTATAGGAAAACATTTCTGTAAAATTATGAATTAGAGATTGCAAAAGAAGTCAGATCGAAACTATGTTATTTTGCAAAATGAAGCAGGTTTCTGGAAAGGATATGGAACTAGTGACACTATTTTCACACTGCATGGAATGAATGAAAATACCCGGGGTAGCTTTTATTGTTCTTTCATAGACTACTCTAAAGCTTTCGATTGTGTCAGTCACCAGCATTTAAGGTACCGCCTAACACAATAAATTATAATCTTGAAAATATACTAAAGTGATCAGAAATATGTACCCAACACTTAGGTCCTGTGTTAGAACTAACGACGGATTAACAACATATTTCCAATGCTTCACAGTTACAGGACAAGGTTGCACGCTCAGTCCCCTTTTATTTTCTTTCTTTATTGCCTAACTTGACTAGTAGATGCAAAAAGCAGGCTGTAAAGGCATTTTTGTTTTCTGAGAATTTTTCGAATATTTGCTCTTTATTTCATGCCGATGACGTAGACAATTCAACCGATTCTGCTGGGCTACTGCAAAAAGAGATCAACTGTCTTTGTGATTTCTGTGAGAAAATGGGGCCAAACCTTGAACGCAGATAAATCACCAATGTCCATGTGTGTTTCGTAATGGTTGTTATCTCCGAAATTATGAAAAATGAACATTCCAAGGGAAAAGAATACAAGTTGTTTCGGCCTATACATATATTGGCTCACACCCAAAGCAGTATGGTCCAGAGCAGTTACATCACTGGCTAAACAAGCAGAAACAGTATGTGTAAGTTTATAAGTAAACACAATATGTATCGGACTTTCCATATAGCCTCTCGTCTCTTTGACACTCTTGTTCTACCCATCCTTACCCGTGGTGCCGTAATATGGGGTGTAATGAAATATGAACAAGAGTGCAGCATAGTTTCTTCAAATGAATGCCCTATTTACCAAATTCTGCAAGCAATAAGGCGGTCTCAGGTGCTTGTGGGAGACACGCCGTCTTTTTTACCTGTGTTTTCAGGTGTATTTCGTACTGGTGTAAAAATCCTTAAAATGAATACTAATAGATTGCCGAATCAAACCTATCTTATGTCATACAGCCTGGACAGTATAAACAGGTCGTCGCGGATAACATATGTAAAATACATATTATTTAAATATGGATATGGATCCACGTGGATTGTTCAGGATGTGGAAGATACTAGTATTTTCTTATCTGAATTTAAATAACGATTAGCAGATGTTGACAGAAAAAGATGGCATATTGAAGTAGAAAATAATTCTAAATTAACAGATTATACAACTGACATATCCTTAATGTATGTTGAATTGAATCTTTCATGTATGAATCAAATATTTATTAGGCAAGCTCTATCGAGATTTCGAAGCGGGTGTCACAACTTGATGATTGAAATTGGGCACAGAACAGGTACTGATGTTGAATTCCGAATTTGTACTTATTGTTTTAGATATGGCAATGATCATGTTGAAAAAGAGTTTCACTTTTTATTGATCTGTGCAGCATTCATGATATAAGAGTTAAGCATATTCATGTTATTTAGTGCAAAAAAAACATGATTAAATTCTTTTGAAAATTTAATGAAAACTGACTGTCCAGAAACTGTTCTAAACTTCGCAAATATATATATATTTGGCGTTTAAGTTGTACTCTTCACTTCATACATAAATTTCAATTAGAAATTAAAGATACTGGAATGTATAGATGATGAAGTGTATGTTTGACTGAATGTTTTTTGCATTGTTCATCATTAAAACACATACACTGGGCCTGCCTGTGGCCTGAAATGTTTTGAAACCAATTCGATACATGAGAAAAAATAACAACCCAAATAACCTAAATATTGGAAAAAAAGTGATGATAAATTAAGCTCGTTTTGCAATTACGAATCTTAATCTACAGAACAACTTTTTTTTATTGTAGTGAGACAAGAAACCTAATTTCAAAATTCATTTACTGGTATGAAGAAAGAACTACTAAGACCCTGCATCTCGATAACGTGTCATTCATACTTGGAGACCTAAAGCTGAGCATTCTCTCCACTTTGTACTATATCTATCTATCTATATCTATATCTTTCTATATATGTATCTATATATATCTATATCTATCTAATATATCTATATCTATCTAATATATCTATATATCTATCTATATATCTATCTATATCTATCTAATATATATATATATATACACACACATATATATATATATATATATCATGGTGATATATAGTGATATATATCAGTGTTAAGATAAACGAAAACTAAGTATATATCTATCTATCTATATCTTTCTATATATGTATCTATATATATATCTATATATATATCTATATCTATATCTATATCTATATATCTATCTATCTAATATATCTATCTATATATATACACACACACACACATACACACACACATACATATATATATATATATATATATATATCATGGTGATATATAGTGATATATATCAGTGTTGAGATAAACGAAAAGTAGTCAATTCTTAACTTAGTTTAGATACTGCTATCGTATCTCCTCTCCCGCACCCTTTTCTAGTGCACAACCCTATCCTACCCACCTCACCTATTACCACGTGGGCATATAAAGGGGTCGTATAAATCGTGTTTTTCTATTGTGAACAACGGTGGAAAATACACAAAAAACACTGAAAACCCAACTACCCTTTAATTGATTACACATTAAGATCATACTGTCATCTGACATAACACATGCGCCATGCTTAATACTAAACAAGATGACATTCCATATAAGAACTTTCTAAAGCGGTCTCATTGAAATTTGTCGGTTGGTTTAGAAATGTAAAGTCAAGGTGTTACAAGAAATATTTTTACAAAATTTTACAAATAAATACCACGCAATGACAATTGACATGCGATAGTAATACACAATGGCGTGGCTGAATTTCAGAATTTAAACGCTTACTAAGAAAATGCTGTATTTGTACAATGGCTATCAAGATTCAGTGTAGCCCACACATTCAGTATACTGGCAGTTCACTGCAGTGGAAATACGTAGGATCAAAATCAGATGGACCAAAGAGCACGTAATAAATATTATTGTGAAATCTGCTTGTGGTGGCCTACCATATCAACAGTATCACGGGATTATTAATTGTCCGCTCCTATATTTATAACCCACTTGCCCGTATGACTGGGCTGATAGCGGTCAAGTATCTTGTTCAGGTACAAAGGTTCGCCAAGTGTAACCTTAATTCTCGCCGGCTCCCGTTGCTGAGATTTCTCGCACAATCGACACATATTGACTTTAAAGATGGCTACCCCTTTGAAGTACAGCTTATTTCTCGTGGAAGTCCTCGTTCTAGCTGTGATTCGGGTAAGATTCTTACTTCAGAATTTTGTTTCTTGTCTACTTGTCATTGCATTCGCTCAGACACAATATAGACACTACATTGACCTTTTATTAACCCCCCCCTTGAAGAGTCCACCCGTTTAAAACACATTCAGCTGTACTACACATTGTGTTCTACCAGAGCGCGTGCCTATGTACTGCTGCAACAAGCTTCACTGCAAAATATTGAAAAAAACCCATCATCCCTGGGCTTATTCAACAATATTGCGTGTTGAGATGATGATTGACTGAGTGTAGCTTATGTACACTTGATGATCCCCGCAACCCTGTGACAAGGCTGACGTCACATGGTATTGTGTCGCTACATGGACATTATATACACTATATTGAAACTATGCGCACTACATGTACACTATACATACTATATGCGTAATGTATACACTTCATAGGCATTATAGGGGCGGTCGGATAGCCTAGTGGTTAAAGCGTTCGCACGTCACGCCGAAGACCCGGGTTCGATTCCCGACATGGGTACAATGTGTGAAGCCCATTTCTGGTGTCCCCCGCCGTGATATTGCTGGAATATTGCTAAAAGCGGCGTAAAACAATACTCACTCACTAACTCACTCATAGGCATTATATATACTACATGGGCAATACATACACTACATCGATATTATATATACTTCATTGACACTATATGCACTCCATGGAGACTATGCACACTGAGCAAGATATGCACCACATGGACATTTTAAACACGACATGGTGACTATATACACTACCTGGGCGCTGTATATACCGAATTGACACTCAATACACTACATTTATATTATCTACACTACATTGACACTACATATATATGCACCACATGGACATCATATGTACTACATGGAAACTAATACACACTTTATGAGTACAGTTAACTACGGTTATAACGAACTCAAAAGGACCACTAACTTTAGTTCGTTATAAACGTAGTTCGTTATAAACATTTCAACTGAAATAACAGCAAATGTCCGGGACCTAAAAACCGTTCGTTATATCCGTTAGTTCTTTATAAGTGTTCGTTATAAAGTTAACGTAGGTAACTGTAACGTATACACTACATGGACACTATATACACTATCGGTGCACTATATATAATACATGGAAATTATATATACACACTTCCTACGCAGTATATTCACTACATAGGTACTATGTGCACTACATAGACACTATATACACTACCGGGGCACTATATATAATACATGGAAACTATATATACACACTTCCTACGCTACAATGGCACTAAATACACATGAGAAATATATACACTAATGGTGAGTGAGTTGGGTTATAGCCGCTTTTAACAGTATTCCAGTTATATCATGGCGTGTCAGCTTAATGTGGGAGGAAAGCCCGAAGTGATGCAGGTCTCAGACGTTTACCACTTCGGTGAAACCCACGAGCACGGGTATGGTGCTGACAAACCTAATCCTAATTATGAAACATAATCGGGGGGAACCGGGATTCGAACCCACAATCAGAGGTTTCTGGCGTGCCCAAGGGACGCAACTCTGCACAGCGAATCGCGGCGCCTTAGACGACGGGGCCACCCGTGCTCCCCATATACACTAATGGGAATCAGATTGACTACATGAACAATCCTTGCCGTGTATATAGTGTTCATGTAGGGTATATAGTGTTCGATAGTGTCTGTGTAGCCTTCACAAATGTCCATTAATGTATATATTGCTCATCTGTATTTAGTGTCATTGTACTGTATATAGTGTTCATGTAGTGTAGATACAATGTAGTGTCCATGTGGTGTAAAAAAAGTTTCCTTTTGCGTAGAAAGTGTCCATATAGTCTATCCAGTGTCCGTGTTGTATACATGGTGTCCATGTTGTGTATAAAGTGTCAGTGTAGTGCATATAGTGTCAGTATAGTGGAAATACGTAGTGATGTGTACGTAGTGCTGTTAGGCCCTCCCCAAGACGTGCACTATCCTCTCGGGACAGATAGATCGTAGATCGTTAGTGATTGTCTCTATATTTGTTTGACATGATTTCGGTCAAATCATAATTCGCCACAGAGCTCCTCATCTACGACAACAGAGGTCACGCCAGCAACGGTGACAGCTACAGCTATCCCCGGCCTCGGTGACAGGTGCACGACGGAGTGCAGTCCCCCCGACATGGTGGAGTGTGTGAACCATGTGTGTCAGTGTATACCTCCCCTCAATAGTACTGGCAAATACTGTGTCACCGGTAGGACAAAAATCAGCTTTACTACTACTACTACTACTACTACTACTACTACTACTACTACTACTACTACCACTACTACTATGTAGCACTGGTGTTGAACTGGTGTGTTTGAAAAAAGTAGAATTAAAACATAGTCAAAATTCAATTTCAATATTTTTCCCTTAGCCAGGTTATATTAATTAGGATGTCATATTTTTGCCCATCAGAGGTATACAGCAGTTAGAAAGGGACACAACATTTAAAGTGTGTCTACTCTTTGACAACAGGCATCGGAGTCCTCGGATTTGAACATGTGAGTCTCGACATTTGGATGTGTCGTGTATACATACGGCATCAATCTGTACTTCCAGATAATAGTCCCCACCATCATAATTAGTCTTAGTTGGTCTTAGTTAAGTCCAATTATCAATACATATATATGATCACAGTTACCTTTGTCTATATTTGGCTTTTGCAGATCCGGGTGAGGTTGGGGATTTCAGCTTCACCAATGTGACGAACTCCTCTGTGAGCCTTTCTTGGGATCGGCCCACGACACCGGGTGTTATACAGTATTATGATATAGTTTTCAATGCTAATGGAGTGTGTTCGCAAGAGGTTTTGCTCACCTGCACGGAGACTGCCCAAATGTCGGTACGTGTTATTTGTTCACTGTAGGTGCTTTTCTCCAAAGGATGTGTTCTAATGCTGACGAAAAATAAATAATTAATTTCATTAATAAGGGCGGACAATGTATACCCTTCTTTTTGTTACCGGAATAGTTTTAGTTTTTTTATGATATAGTTTTGTGTGGAATTATGTCAACACTTTTATTTCAAACGTTAGTTTTAGAAACGTGTGCAAATAACGCTTTTTGTCTTTTTATTGATGAAAAAAAAGCAAAAAAGTTGAAACAATCCCTCTGCTCGAACGTTATAAAATATGGCATGCTCGCATGGAGATTACACCAATCTCAATGGTGTATGGTGCGCTTTTAATATTCCGGCAATTTCAGGGTGGGGGACACCAGAAATGGGTTTCAAATATTGTACCCATACAGAGGAATTGACCTTCAGTGAGAGAAGCGAAGGATTTAACTATTAGGCTTTCCCCTAGTACGATAATTGCAGCGACCTATTCATAGAGACCTATAGTCGCAAATTTAGAAAAGAGATATGGTAAACACTTTCTTATAAATTGAAAACAGACAAAATAAAAACAAATTCTTCTTCTGACAAACCTTTATGACGTCCAACCAACGTTTGCCTCGTAACATATGTTGTATTTGGGATTACACTCTCTTTATAAAGTAAAGATTCTAGTACTTGTTTGGTTAAGTCCTTTCCGGGACTCAAACCCACACTCTCAGAGTGAGGCACCTAATCGTCAGCACACTTTGTCGAAGCATCGGTGGCTGAGTGGGTTAGATCGCTGACTTCGTGTGCTGGCGATTAGGTTCCTCACAAGGAGAGTGTAATCCAAGATATAACATATGTTACATTTGACCACTTTCTCAATGGCATCGTTTATTTATACGTTTGCCTCTGATCTGCGATTCTGTATAGGAGCCCTGATTTTTGTCCAAACCGTGTACGTTAGATTAATTGTTTTCAGGGATCATGCCAATTTGTCTTCACTACTTCACTACCCAGTTGTTACGGCAACATCTCTTTTGACGTTTCCTCGCTGCAACCTTACACAAACTACACCATTAGCATCGCTGCCAGAAATGAGTTATATGATGGAACAAATTCAACGTTAACCATTGAAACGGATATATCAGGTTGGTAACGGTTTGGTTGTTGCCATGCCAATTAGCTTGATTTCATAGGTAGATCAAGTATGTTCGCTATTTTATTCAAAACCCTTTTCACCAGGACAAATTAATCCTTTGTTTGCACAGAATAATTACCGAATAGGATCCAGGAACGTGACGCTTGTCTTTATTAACGTCACAATTGACTGGGTGGTCAGGCTCGGTGACTTGGTTAGCTGCGTGGGATCAGTACCCCGACGAGAGTTGATCGTTACTCATTATATCCACCACTGGTTTGTTGCGCTCAAATTAGATTATTAATAGCATAGTATATCATCTTATACCATGCAAGGGACTCTTAGACATATAAACCCTGAATACGAAAGGCTTGTTACACGTTAGGGTAGTGTTAAATATTTCGCGATTTTAGTTACGAGGAGATATTGTTTAAGATCTGATCATCAGTTTTTTGGGCGTCTTAATCAGATTTATCTGTTTCTTCAATATCAATATCATCTTCCGTGAAATCAACATCACCCATGAGACCAAACGTTTCACCAAGTTTATAAACTTGTGGGCAAAAGACACTTCTCTGTTGATTCTATCATTTATCAAGATATATATATATATATGTCTTAAATTAACGATGTTATATCAAAAAGATGAACTGTATTAGCGCTGCGTCAGCCCTCAAAGAATACTTTTAGAATAAAATAATGGAGATATGTATTTTAGACATCTTATCTTTGAAAATAAATACATTTAATCTTTTCAGGATAAGTTACAACCTTTCAAACATTGTTTGTCGTAAATACAATCGTAAATGTGGTCGCAGATTTATGTCTTACCCAAGTCTTCATTGAACCAATTCATTTTCCCCAAAATTACCCAACCATACCTTTTACAAACTGTTGAGTGAGGAATGAGTGATGTCCAAAAAGACATAATCACATTTTACAAAAGTTCTCTTAATGTTCAATGATATAACAAACAACAACTCTGTATACCCTCTTTTGTCCCCCAGTTTATCATTATTAATAAATTGTAATTATTTCCTAGCCCCTTTACAACCAAGCAACGTCGTAGCAACCGTTCTGAACGCCACCGCCATCCATGTGTCCTGGTCACAACCGTCACACGATAACGGCCCCACCTGGTACAACGTCACCGTGTTGGAGGCCACGGGGAGACGCTCGTCAAACTTCACCCTCAAGACAACAGTACAAGTTGATGGTAGGGAAAACAATTGGTCATATCAACTAAGAGATGCAGTAAAGTGTCTCGAACGTATCACTTTCGAACCAACCATAACCATTATTGGACATTGCAGAAGTATATACATCAAGAAATATACACCAGGAATGGGCGTCACGCATTGTACCCATGTCGGGAATCGAACCCGGGTCTTCAGCGTGACAAGCGAACGCTTTAACCCCTAGGCTACCCGACCGCCCCCATAGAGAAATGGATGCAAGTGTGTACATATACATGTTAATGTCAAGTCGTAAATATTACAGCTACAGTTACAGTGTTACTTAACTTGGGTCAACATATCTACATAATTATCTTACCCCTGAAGATCCAGGTTAGAATGGGTCTCCAGGAATCCATGCGACCCGTGAAGATCCGGGGTAGAATAGGTCTTTAGCAAACCATGCTTGCCGTAAGAAGCGACTATGCTTGTCGTAAGAGGCGACTAACGGGATCGTGTGGTCAGATTCGCTGACTTGGTGATGCATGTCATCGATCCCAATTGCGTGGATCGATGCTCATGATGTCAGTCACTGGATAGTCTGGTCCAGACTCGATTATTTACAGACTGCCATCATATAGCTGGAATATTGCTGCGTGTGACTTTATAAACAAACAAACAAACAAACAAACAAAAAACAAAACAAAACAAAACGAACAAACAAACAAACAAAAACATAATTATCTTGCAGTCATTTCCTCAGCAATGCTGAAAAAGGGTGCAAGTGATCGAGTTTGGTTTAAACCCGCATCGAAGAGATTTTACACTTCAATAACGGTGTGTCAGCACGATGTGGGAGGAAGGCTCAAATAGATGAAGGTAGCAGTTATGACCAGCATCACTTCATAACATGCACATTATTTCTCTGAAAGGATAAGCCAAAGAAGTTTATGAGATCCACACAAATATTTTGCAGAATATCCAGTATGGTCGGTAAAATAAATATATTTTTGGTGAAACATGATCTCTCTCTCTCTCCCCCCCCCCCCCCCACACACCCCCAACCCCCACTACTTTTCGGGAAAAGATTATTTTTTCAAATAGTTTCAGCATATACAATGGATGATTTTCTGATATTGCTTTTACACACTGATCATGAAGTATTTGTAATGTTCAAGCTAACAATATTTCAGCTCAATACCGAAATCAAGATCGATATATTTGTAGTACTGAAGAATGTTGATCCCATTCTTTAACTAAAATCCATCCCGACCACAATTATGTCGGTTAATGGTATTACCAGATCAACCTTATTAACTCGAATTCCTTTGGAACATTAGAAAACATGTTTTTTTGTAGTTCGAGACACGCGGAGTGCCGATATAACACCGATAAGGATTTTACCAGGACCCTAAACGTACATCGTCGTTAACGTAATACATCTGGATATGGTGTTCGAGTCTTCACAGTCTGTCATCAATATCCATATTTGTAAAGTGCCTGTTTAAATTCCAGGGTTCAATACAACGTCATGTGAGGTACCAGGTCTCCTAAGTTCGTGGGAGTACAAGTTCACGGTGACGGCATACACTCCCGCAGGCTCTGCGCAGGCTCCAAACACGTCAGGTGTCGTAATGACGTTTCCAGCAGGTATGATTGTCCACTGTCGGAACCTTATAATACGGGTCTTAAATATACTGACGCCACCGTTCCAAGCTGTGATGTTATCAAAACCGTGTGAAACCATACTCTCATAGAGTGTCGAACCGACTGGAAATAGATTTGGTATTCTCTTTTGCATATCGGGAATTCTTTCCAAATAGTATTTGTGTCATTGTCAGTTATCCCACAGGGAGGGTATGTAAGACGTCATTCATAGTGTACTCATTTCTGTCACGTTTTTAGTCGTAGAATATGTGTTGTTTTTATGTTTGACTAAAATTGTCAATAATGGCAAACAACTTAAGGGATGGTGTAGATCCTGTTGGGTTCCATGCAGGTAGCAAACGTAACTGTAAGTCCCCCTGGTCCCTAGTTTGGTAATCTATCTTCATTTGCTGGCGATCTATAGCCCATTTTTATCGTGTATAGTTATGTATAGTGATATTTGTTATGGCTACACACTTGTCGAATATCGATCTGTGATATTCTAGGTATTTTACTGTCTTTGTTGACAGATTTATAGTCGAAATGTATTTATTATGTATAATCTTTGATAGTCACGATATGACTGAAATACTGCCGATGTGATTTTAAATTCTAACTCACTCACTCACTCACTGTCCGTTATGCGTGAGCTGAAATTTATGAAAATGTACTTCTTTCTCAATCATTGTTGGTGGGGATTTTGAAATAATGAAACGTAGCATTATATATGTTTCAATATGCAGAGTTGAAGCTACTACAGTATTCAAAGTATGTGTGTCAATACATTTTGGACACAAAACTCGCTTTCAAGTTTTAGAGACCACAGAAAGTTTGAAATGTGGCGCTCTTTAATATCCGACTGTGGTGCATATCGTTCAGTTACAAATTCAATTTAAAGCGGTTAAATTTACATGTATCTCAAGTTTGCATTTAAACACAGCGTGTTATCCTATACTAATACCAGAGTTGACCACTAATTATATACCTTCTTATCTCCACTGTAACCTCAAATACTCTCTAAAACCAAAGAGCCTGGTCCAGTGGAGAACCTGACTGCCTCTGCTCTCCCCGAGCCCTACTTTGGAATGATATTAACGTGGGATTGTCCCGAGGAGAAACAGAGGAATGGCCGCATAATGAACTACACCATCCACTACAAGGGCGGTGTATGTATAACGTCACATTGTTTTAAACAGATGGCTTTATTCATAACACAAAAATGAATGTTCTGATTTTCAACTCGGTGATAGTATCACAAAATACATACATGTCTCGAGGTTAATACAACAATCCAATATGCACCAATATATTATTCCACTTCTACAACATAGGATATCTATACTTTTCTTCCTATCGTCCAAAATACTCTTATGAAATTATGACCGTTTAAACTGTCACCTCTTTAAGCACTTTCTCTAGACATCTCGAAGATTCTTTGACATGGCTTGACTTGTTTAACCATGGTTCCCTATATCAAACAATGTGAGATTTCACGTGGCTCTGGAACGGATTTTGTCATTTTTATTAAACAAGGTACATATGTAACTGCATCTTCTTGAAAAGCTCATATGGAACCCATATGGACCATAATGACATAGTTATTATTTAATACAAAAACATTATAGAAACACACATGCACATCTAGTATTCAATTCACATATTGATCATTTCCTGAAGCACACCCGGAAGCTTCCTCTGTGTCTGGAATTTAGCTTAATCTGAAATGGTGTATGCTACTATGGATTTATTAATATGATGTACATACAGCAAATATACCACCTCCTCTTTCTCTGTCTGAAATGTTTAGCGACGTCATAGACATCAAACCGGAATACCTTCTTTAATGTATGCAAACAATATCTTATAAATCACCCTTCTCCTTTCCCGTTTATATTCCTGTATAAAATGTTTATCATTATCTCATATGCATTCACCTTGTGAATATGTATATTGTGCAGGTATCAAAAGTGGAGCATTACGGGAGATACACACCAGAGGATCCATGCACGGACACGAAGTCAGTGTTGGTGCCGATGGCGCCCGTTATCAACTATACGTTTACCGTAAGTATAGCAGGACTTGGTGTACATATTGAAATAGAGAATGACCAACGGGCTACGAGTAATCACGGACTGTCTGTAAACCCCTAATCTTAATGAATGAATGAATGAATGATCTTTATTTCCTCCATTAATTCGGAGAGTGATATACATATGTAATGTAATTAATAGCATTATGCAGAGAAATTGAAAGTTTCAGAATACCACATGTTTACATGGCATGATCATGGTATGAGATACTGTTTATAGATAAATCATTGATCGCAGGTTCCGGGAGCATATGCCATTTCATATAGATGATATGAATTCAGCCCAGCTATCATGGCTCGCATCTTCTACAATAGGGTTTATCTAAGTCTTCAATACACATGTATTGTTCTAGGTTTAAAGTGTCAAATTGGGTGCTCAGTAAGGGTTTTCCTTGCATCAGCTAAAGCTTTATAACATAGCTGTTGTCTTTTATAGTCATCTACTTTTGATTATAGTGAGTGAGTGAGTATGGTTTTACGCCGCTTTTAGCAATATTCCAGCAATATCACGGCGGGGGACACCAGAAATGGGCTTCACACATTGTACCCATGTCGGGAATCGAACCCGGGTTTTCGGCGTGACGAGCGAACGCTTTAACCACAAGGCTACCCGACCGCCCCTTTTGATTATAAATATATTAGCGATTGAATTATAATTGGCAATTAAATTACCAATTTGGCATTTTGTAAGTCGATTGATTTATTAATCAATCACTTATTTGTAAATTATTGATTTGATATTTTGTAAGTCGATTGATTTATTAATCACTTATTTGTACTTATTTGTTACAGGTTTTTGCAAATGCAGAATTTACAGGGAAAAAGACGTCTATTATTTCAAGAATGGATCCTAATAGTAAAGAATAGTAATTATTTGTTATCTCATCCTGCAACTAAATCTAACTACTTTCCATACTGAGGTTTAACACATTTTTTAAATCAATGTTATTCGGTGTAACAACTCATTTCACAGTCATGTACATACTGTGGCTTGTACAGTACCAACAGACTGATGCATCCATGTGTTCTGCCTTACATAGGTATGGTGTTTGTGCTGCCGGCAAGGGCCAAAGACATTCAGTGTATGTATATTTTCACATATTTCTTCAAGGGGCGATTGGAGAGCTCAGTTGTTAAAGAGCTGGCTCGTCCCGCCGAAGACCCGTGTCCCATTATTCACGTGGGTAGAATGGTTAAAGCCCATTCTTGGTGTCCCCGACGTTATATGGGTGACATATACTCAAAATACACATACATGTACTCGTTACTCCACTCAGGCCTAAATACATCAACACAAAGGTTACAAATAATATGTAGCCTCATTTATATTTTGAGGAGGGAGCTTAAGGCGGTACAGCCTCTGTGCCTCATGTCGAAGACACGGGTCTGATTTTCTACATTGGCACACTGTGTGATGCCAATTCATTGTGCCCCCTCGTGATATGGCTGTAACACTACAAACAGCTTAAAATGCCAATCACTCAAAAACGCACCAAAAAGTCACCCAATGTCACCTGTAGTTAGAATTTGTCCTCAGAAACTTACATGTATGCTTGTCATAAGAAGAGACAACATGGATCAGGGTATCAGGTTCTTTGAGTCTTAATACAATAATACATTATACAAATTACTGGATCGATAATTTATTGGCAGCAAAAACATCCAGATTGGATATTGCTGGGTGCGGCGTTAAACAAAAAAACCCACACATTCTTCTGTGTGCATAAGCTGGATGCCCACTTGACTGAAAACATAACCTCGAAACAGTACATACATGTGTGTCACGACATGGCTGAAATATTGACGATGTGACGTAAAGCATAAACTCACTCACTCACTACATACATGTGAGTGTATACATGGAGCAAATGAACAATGTCCATAAAGCGTACATGGTGCGCATATGCATGTCGGTAATCATTTGACAATGTTAAATGTAATATCAATAATTTTATTATCGATCGCCTCTATTTCCTCCAGCCTCCAAAAGTGTGCTCATCGTCTCAGCCGTGTGTGGTACCGTGATAGTCGTCCTCCTTGCTGTCCTGATATTGTTGGTTATATACACGTAGGTATCACTTGTTTTAAGTACACTGCAAATAAAGTCCCACAACTTCCCCCGCAAAACACGCGGCCGCAATGCGGTGTGGCGGTGAAGAGTGTCTGTTTGTAATCAGATAATGAAATGAGACCATGAGTAACTGAGTTCAAAAGAGAACTATATTGAGTCCCTTAACCCAGGACACGCTCCACCAGAAATCTGTAATCTGAGCGCCATTTTTTGTGTGCACTCCCTGGTTTCCATCTCAAAATAACCAGGGCGTGGCTTGATTCGTCGGTTAAAATGAAGATAAATAATAACATGACCATAGTTACTTTTGCACAGACATTTACTCCAAAATGCACTCACATCTTAATCAACCCCGTCATCGTTTTCAAATAAGAAAATTCAACAGATGCAAGTATAATGTTATTTACATACTAGCATGGGTAAAACTGAACGAACAATTAGATAAATGCACTCATTCAGCTGTAACATTATTTCTTCAGCCGCATCCTTCCCTCTAGAAGAACAAACGATACTAAAAGAGACAAGCGTGACGCTACCGGAATATCAAATCGTTCCTATCGCAGTTTAAATGATGACCAGATGGGGGACAAGCCGTACATGAGATAATGAGAGTGTCAAACATGACCAGAGAGAGGACATGTCACGACGTTTCATGACCACAGTTACTTTGGTCACAGACATTTAATTCAATATCCACACACAACTAAATCGACTCCGCTATCTTTTTCAAATAATTCTGAAACAAGAGCATTCAACAGATGCAAGCATAATGCTATCCACATGTTAGCATGGGTATAACTGCACGAACAATTAGTTCACCCTTTCAGATTTAACATTATTTCTTCAGCCGCATCCTTCCCTCTAGAAGAACATACGATACCAAAAAAGACAAGCGTGACTTCAACGGAATATCAAATCGTTCCTACCACAGTTTCAATGATTAACATATGGGGGAGACGCCATACAAGAGATGAAGAGGACAGTGTCAAACAGGACCAGAGAGAGGACATTTCACGACATTTCATTCGTAGTGTGAAAAAGTTACCCATGTTTAGCAACATTAGGTCTCTGTTGTCTTCAGAACCACGCCACTGGGTGATGCAGTGATTCCCTGAGAGTTCATCAGGGTATGCGTGGAACACGATAGATAACTAAAGATAAATATATATTGTTTTATGGACCTCAGTAAGTAAAGAAGCTAATTATCTTCTTATCCGTTTGTGTTTTATGTGATGCCGATAACTAATAATCAAATATCAATTGTACAATTGAAGAAACGTCTGCATGGTCTAGAGTGACCACACAAAGGAAATGTATCTCTAATAACATATGAAACTGCACAATAAAATGTTTTATTGATATTTAAATATTTTTATGCATGGTTACGCACGGTTGACTCCATAACCCATTGTCATGAACATCTCTCTTTTATGCATGTCCTTGTTTTTCTTGAATGCATCGTAGAACAGATGGAAATGACATATTTCAGCGCAAGATTGTACATCACGCAAAACATGAATTTGACTGGATAAAATGTCATCAGAGAAAGGAGACTTATACTTCAATACAGGTCATTTGTTCAACATGTTTATAAAAAAAACTTGGTGAGTGATTGGACGCTATGATCAGTAATGTTTCATGTGAATCAATATATTCTTCTGTGCACCTGAGTAAAGTACTGCAATATATTTTGTGTTTGTACACTCACGGCTGAAGAGTTTCCTCAACCCGTCAATGTATAAAAACAAAAAAGCGACCAAACGCTTCCTTATTCATAAGAATTAACTGTATCCCACTGTATCAAAGATGTATATGATTCTATCAAAGTAGTAATGAAACCAAGTGATCGCAAAAAAGATGTAGAATACTTTCATACTTTGATAATGAGATCTGTCGCCCACTTCTACGGATTGATAGCTGACACATGATACCCAATAGCGATGATTTGTGAAATTATATCTCAAGTAGCTCAGCAACGTTGATGAATCTGACAAGCGGCACGTACTGGTTGAGGCCAATTCATTGACTGTTAAACGTCAGATAATGAATACATGATACATTCAAAATTATATTTATTATTCGTTTAAACACGTTACCTCTTTGTAAGTATTGACATTCTGCTATGCATTTTTTAAGACCAACTATTTAATATATTCCAGTGATTTCCCCTGAACATTCTTAGCAGTCAATTTCAAACGTCTGATTCAGTAGGTTTTATGGTAATTTATTCTGTATAAAAATTATAAGAAAATTAAAAGGAAGCTATTTCGAAAACAGTAAACAGAGTGTTACTGTCCCCATTTAAAAACGTTCTGCTACAAGCCATCCTCCAACATGTACATCACCAAGTCTAGGGTTTTGTACACACATAACACATGTGCTGCCTCCCATGTCCCAAAACGAGGGAATCTCCTAAAACGATGTCATATTCCCAAGTGGTCATAATCTTGTAGACAAGGGTCAGCAATATCTAAAATTAATCAATACCAGATCTTTTAAATCACATTTCTACTTGGTGTCGATTGAAGCTCGCTGAGGTGAAATGACCGCCACTCCACCCACATATTCCCTATCACATTTCTCTCTACGGGTTGATACTGCTATGGCTAGACGACAACGTCAAGCACAATCACCAGCTTATCAGTAGTTGACATTCTGTTCCATACGAGACGTTGTAGCTACCGCATGCTTGCTGACGTGAAATGATCTATTTATTACTTCCTGAACACCATTTCACCGACACTTTCCCTATCACATTTCTCTACGGGTTGATACTGCTATGGCTAGATGACAACGTCAAACACAATCATCTGCTTATCAGTTATTGACATGACCGCCATTAACCTGTGTTGGCTGTTATATAGTGCAAATATCCTAGAAGTCCTTGTCCTTGTCCTTGGACATGCATGCAATCGCAAGATGTTGTTTCATGTTGGCAGCTTTCAGTATCGGATCTGTACTTCCGGTGAGTGTTTATATCCCGCGTTAACATTCTTTTCATGCGGGGCCCTGTAGCTTCCGTACATACTCATCTTATCTACCTCTACTGGGATATTGGGCCGCTCAGTCGTCATGCCCCGCAAGTTTCTTTTGCGTGCCAGAAACCTATGATCGTGGGTTCGAATCCCGACCATCCCGACTATATTTCTAGGTTGAGCAGCACCATACCAGTGCTCTTGGATTTGACCCAAGTGATACACGTCTAAAGACCTGCATTATCTCGGGCTTTCCTCGTGAGACACCGTGATATAATTAAAATACTGTTCGAAGTCGTGTGTGTTTGTGTGTGTGGCTGCTTGTACTAGTCCGGACCGATTTCATAGTGCTAGCCCACTGAGATAACATGCCGCAGTTTAACATGGATACCCCACTCAGACAGAGTACACAGACTCCGAAGCGACCGGAAATTGAACCTACGGACAAGACTGGTCCGATCATGCCCCCGGATTTGTGGACTGTTACCTTACCCCCTGATAAGCTGCAATACTAATGACAGCTACTGAAGCTTTGTTGTAATAGGCATAAACTGATGAAACAATAAGCGAACAAAAACGTAAAAGGAAAAGATGAAGGCCAGGGTTTGGACTGGGTGTTCAAGGTCGGGAACTTGGTTGATAACGTGTCGTGGTAACACGACCGAGTGGGCGTAGCTTATAATGTTTATTACTTGTTTATCTGTCCCCAGCACGGATATTTACAGCTGCCGTTGGCCAGCAGTATAAAACATGAGTATGGACTTGTACAAACAGCCACACACATATTTGCAAACATACACAAGCGTCGCTTTTGTTAAATAATCTTGAACACGTGACGTCAAACCACATTTCACCTCACCTCAAGTGCATTTCAAACATCAACTATAGAGTTGTCTACAACAGAAGCAGCAACTACCTCGACGCATGGGTTTTGTATGACATTAAAGACATGTCAGGAAATTTTTTTCAAAAGTGTTATGGTATACACATGGAGTACATTTCCTAATTTGACTCATCTGTGAAATTCCCTATTTGGACATTTACAATATAAGCGTAATTGTCCGTGTGTTTTTTTCAGGTGAAGAGTTGACATGCTTTTGCATGTGTTTGTGATGGGTACCGCCGGTGGGGCTAGATATGCTCACTTTTTCGCGAACACCTCGTATCATCACTGTTTGATAGTGATTCATAAACATATGCTTGTGGTACTAGTCAAAATAGGGAATGGCATCGGACATCATTTTTGTCACTGATGCGTCACATTTTGAAATGTCCTCCACATGTCTACCATAAATTTTGTTGAAACCTTGACACCTCAAACAACTTCTGAGCAACAGTCTTATGACGCTCTTTGAAATCTTGGTAGAAAGGTCATGGTCGATTGTATCTCAAAAGTTGTGAAATGTAAACACCAAAGGCTGGAGCTGATGGAATATTGCTGGACATAACGAGAAAGTTCACTATTTGGAAGTTGAATTCATCCCTCTTATCTGTATGTGGGGAGTGTTTTGTCACTCTGAACCTTTATGCGTACAGTATATCTTAATATGAAACAGACGAGGCGGTCTCACTGGTCTCCTTTATTTCTAGTTCAGGTGGGTAAATCAGTGGAAGGGAATTGGCTCTTTGATTGTTATTGAACGATATCAGATCATCGATATACCTGAAGCTTAAGTTAAACTTCTTGGCCAAATTACCTTGTTTTGACTTTGCCAATCCGAATGGAAATTGGTGCTCATGGGGATGCCTACTTCTTGCCTAAATGTCTTATCCCCATTTTTTACGTAGATGTTATCAATGAGGAAGTCCAGCATTTCACATATTGTTTTCTCAGTAAACTTCAGATGGCACTTGCTTTCATTTTTCACAATTTGCCCTGAACCTCTGAATATAGATACGTAACTGTATCTATGTACACCACGTTTTGTGACAAAAGCCCCATGGAACAAAGAATGAAGGTTTTCCTTAATTTTGTCATGTGGGATAGTAGTGTAAAAATGTTGCACCAATGAACTGGAGCCATTTTGCGGGGTTCATCTCTGATTACTTTGCATTGACGAGCCAGCCTACATGGCATAACTACGCCCTGGTGAACTGCAGATGATTCTCTGAGACCCGAGGGGCAAGGATGAGCTTGAATTGCATTCATCTATGTAGGCCTCAAAGACAATGCCCCGACAGTGATGGGTTTCATGTTGTGGGTGAATAACCACAGGGCCACGGAAATGCCAAAAGGGAGCATCTGGTAGTGTCGAACCTCCAAACGATCGCTCCCATCTGTATGATCCTGTCGATCATGTCGATCCTCTCTCTCTTGATAAAGCTGTCTATCGAGAGAAAGGTGAAGATCCCGATGCTTATGGTCCAACCTCTGCAGATCCTCCTGTGAAGGTAAGGTCCTTCGAATGATGAGGGTTCGTAAATCCTGATGATCCAAGCTAGTCTAACATAAGGTTTGACAGTGGTCGAAAGGTTCGTTGTTCTTGACCATCCCAATCTGATTTCTCATCTACGTCCCTGGGACTCACAAACCGATCATCAGATCAATCCGTCATCGACCGAGTCGCTGAGGAAAGGTCTCCTCTGAGGAGATCTTGCCGCAGAAGAAGAAGTGAGGGTAGATGGCTTCTCCACACTACCGATCAAGGCGCTACGGATAATCCTTGGGCTTGGTCTCACGTCAAGAAAGAGTCCGAACCTTCTTCCAAGGAAACTGATTCATTGAAGCTACCTTTGAAGCCCCTTTCGACGAACCCGATCGTGCAGCCTTTAACATTGTTCTTTTCGCGTTCTTGGCAACAGAAGTCTGTCACTTCCCCCCTCCTTTCACATTTCTGTGATAAGATGACAAATTCCTCGTCACCCGACACTCTGCAGATATCACATCTGCAAGACCACGAACACAGCCTTCTTCAGTCACTACAACTAGCACGTGGATCAATAGTAACACACTTCCCTATCTTCCTATCCATGATAACAAAACTTTAGAAACTCAAATACTCAATAAATAAGTATTATTTTCGTCCACAAAACCCCCGTCTCTACTCTAGGGCGATATGAAAGAGAATGAGCTGAAAGAACAAGTCACATGGTCAGGCAGAACGAGGTCCATGTGTTGCAAGGGCTAGTGGTGATAGTGGTGATCATGGTTACAGCTGGGGTGTGTTTGAATGACGTACTTTGTTTAAAACTGGAAGCATCTTCAATGTTCTTTTACACTCTAGGATCAATTGAAAAGTGAGAATGCGACAGTCAAATGTGTATTTTGTTAGTTGGTTCACGTTGTATTCAGCAATATTCAAACTATATGACAGCGACCTGTAAATAATCGAATCTTGACCACAGAAACCAGTGATTGGTATGAGCAACGTCCCACGCCATCAGCGTAAGATCAACCAGGTCACCGAGCCTGGCCATCCGATTCAATTAATCGCCTCTTACGACAATCATAGCTTACTAGAGACTATTCTAACCCTTAATATTAATGTTATCCTGAAGTCAAAATAGAAACATAAAACATTTTTTCTCGAGTTTTCAAAATTGCTTTTTCAATCGAAGCATCATAATGATTCAGATATTTCCTTATAGACTACAGTCAACATTTTAACATTTCAGATACCCGAAAGCTTAATAATTGTATCCACCACATGTGGTTTCATAACACATACCCCCTTTAAAGGGGCGGTCGGGTAGCCTAGTGGTTAAAGCGTTCGCTCGTCACGCCGAAGACCCAGGTTCGATTTCCGACATGGGTACAAAATAGGTGAATCCCATTTCTGGCTTCTCCCGCAGTGTTATTGCTGGGATATTGCTAAAAGCGGCGTAAAACCAAACTCACCCTCTTATTTTTCTCCATGTGTGTTTTATAATGAGAATGAAACATATTTCGTAGTCCTATGTAAATCCGAAGTTCGTGAATGAGTTCATTAAGACCCTTATGAAGGCGAGGAATTAATGTGCTTCCTTCATTCGGCTCATATATTTCCTATTTCATCATATAGCGTTACTCATAGCCCAGCTATTACTCATTGAGGCGAGGATATTGTGCAAATTAACAAACCAAAGTTTTTTCAGATACTAGTACATGATTTTTAAGGAAACTGTGTTCATGAAAGGAGATACTCAGTTCCGAATATATAATTTTACCTTTAATATTTATAAGTATTTCTATTACCCTGATCAACCGTTCTATCAGACGGAAACGTATTGTAATTTAAACGAATTATTTATTACTCCAAAATGTTGATATTGCTTTAACAAAAAATACAAATAACAAAAACATAATCATTTTACAACTTTAAGCAAGATCAAGAGATGTTTCATCCGAAGAGCGACTGTATTAGGATCGTGAGCTGGACTTGTCATAAAGTGCTCAGAACAAAGAAGAACGATTATCTAGCCTGTTTGTAGAAGAAACTGTCACAATAAAGTTATCATGGAACGATACTGCATTTGTCCTTATTTGAAGTAAGTTGACTGACAGTGCGGAGCCATTACTCCACACCGTCCAACCCAACCCCACAAACAAACCACTTAATACTCGTATTCGATGACCAAATGTATTCTATTTCCGTTTTATTAAGATTTATGATGTGGAAATTCGTTATCATAGTTTCGTTTACGAAGTGAGGTCACAATCGTAAATCTCTCTTATCAGAACTCTCTCAGTCTCTCTAGCTCTCGCTCGTGTATTTAAATGGAGGCATAACAAGTTACTTTGGTGGCGAAAGAGTCCAGGGCATTTCTCATAATAGAATGGAGATATATATAACACTGTATTAGCTTTGGTGATGTCTCTTCATGTCCACTTGATTCTTCATGGATACGAATCGGAATTTCTGATTCCTGGCTCGTTCTGATAAATGTTTAGCTGAAAAAGTAAATTCACATTCTACTACATTTACGCCCCAGACGCATTTTCGGTTTACGATCACCAAAGTGGTGGATTATATTTCTATAATTTCACCAAATTTGACTTAAGGAAACAGCTCAGTCTAACTCATCTGCAATATACCTCGAAGTGTGAATATACATTCAGGATATGTTCATGATTATTGGCCCAGGATTTGGAATTGGTGTCGATATTTCAACATGTACTGTGGGACAAAGCACGTCGAAAACGTACATTGTAAATATAAATAAAAGCGGCAAAAAACTTCCTGTAATCCGAAGACTAATCATAAGAGTCAATTGTACGATCCCGACAATATCATGAGCAAGTTTGTGTGTGTGTGTGTGTGTGTGTGTGTGTGTGTGTGTGTGTGTGTGTGTGTGTGTGTGTGTGTGTGTGTGTGTGTGTGTTTGATTGTACTAGTTGGGACTGATGCAGATTTATCGTGCTTGCCAACTGAGATACCATGCCGCAGTCTAACATGAATACCCCACTCAGACACAGTGTACTGACTCCGGGCCGATCAGTTCTTGTTTTAGCCATTTAATGCCGAGCGCCAGACAGGGTAACAACAAGTACCATCTTTTAACGTCTTTTGGTATGGCACGGACGGGGATTGAACTTTGGACCTTCCGCTCTCCGGGCAAACACTCTATCACTAGACAACGGAGGCGGCCAGGAGTGATGATATCAGGTGTCCATCAAAAGGTGAGCGTCAAAAGTTTTACTGAGAACTTGAATGTTGTAACCCTGATCAAATAACTTTTGAGTCCGGTTTAGACAGGTTTTATGATATATATTGCCTTTCAACTTAGAATAATAATGCATAAAAAACTACACGTTTGCAGGATATAACATGCTACCTTTTAAACTTAGCACGTGCATTCCTAAAACAAAAGGGTTAAATAAATGGGTTTGAAACATGGGTGAAGCATAAATTAGGTACATTAGAACGTTTTTAAGTATATTTAAAAAGACTGATAATTTATTAATTGATTAATTTTATATTCACTGTCAGCAAAGGTATATCTTTAACTAATGGAACATGAAGTATTTTAGTTGGTTATTCTTTCCTTTTCAGGAAAATTAAAATTAATCTATACCTTTTACGGTAACCTATAAGATTAATATATATTTACAATCCCTGCACATGCAACACACCTTGTGTCACTGATATCGACGGCAGTGCAGCAACACTATGACGTGTTCCTGACATGGCCTACATTACGCTGTATTACGCAACATGCACCAGTCCTGTACGCCAATCACAGTGAAACTCAAGGTGCAATATGTCGTGATATTCTCCATTATGCCTTGATGACACAAGGGAGAGAGACGTAGTGATACTCCGATTATCCAGTGTCAATGGACATGCATTCGAGATTGGGCTTCATGTTGGCAGTGTTTATGTTTGAATCTGTACCTCTGGTGAGTATTAAGATACGTCATGTTTCTATGAACCCCCTAGCTACCGTATACACTCGTATTTCAGTACCTGCATTACCACCTATCTGCATGTACCTACCAAACGCTTTTTTGTCTGTATTTCCTTCTCTATGTTTTGACATCCCTTGCAAGATACACAGGACAGCTAAGAATAAATCATCTCAGTGATCGAACTATGTAAATATATATATCAAAACCCTTTCCATATTAATAAGAAATCTCTGCTAAAAGCAGGGTCGATTGTACCATTGTATTATAAGCAAGTGTTTATGAATCACTATGCAATAGTGTTGAGACCAGGCCCCGGGATCATGAAAGTGGTCTTAGCTAAAATTTTGCTAAGCACGAATTTTGTCTTAAGTTTTTAAGATTTTGCTTTCCTAAGATTCGGTCTAAGACTGGATTTTGAAACGATGCCGAGATTTTTTTCTGACTTACATTTGCCTAGGATTGGAAGTGCGCTCATGCGGCACTGGATCTACCTCCGGCTATAAAATTACGCAGAGATGTAGAATATTAAATTTCCCATCTGATGGTTTAATTCTGACTGTAAATATTAAACAAGTTTGAAAAAAAGACACTGCTAAGTTTTGTCCGAGAATTTATTCTGCGTTGAAAAACGATAGCGAACACCGATAAAAGTACTGAGCGACGATTTTTTTATTTAGCAGCTTTACCGAAACTGTGAGCGAACAAAATACCGCTTAATATTTGAAAGATATAACTACATATCAAATGGAGTTATATGCGTGTGTATAACGACATAAATTCAATGCATAAAATAGCCTGCCGTAAATGACAAAAACTGATTTACCTCAATGACGTCAAAAGGCGACAGAGAGGTTACACGCGTTCAAAGAAAAGGGGGCATAACTCCGCTATGTTAAGCACTAGTTTATTGTAACTAAGGTCGCTTGGTGAGAATTAGCTGTGGGTAAGGACAATACATTTTCGTGGTGTTTTGTTCACGAGGAACCAAACTATTCCAACACAAATATCGATATTGAAACTGTGTACGATTAGGCATAGAAAACCCATTAGAAATGACGAAATTGTACTTCATAAAAGATAATTAAAAGCGAAATGGATGGCCCTTTCTAACCCATAAATTAGTCCTTAGATTCCAATATTCTCCTGATTGTGCAAGTGTAATTTGACTAATGTTGCACCATAATTAATGGAGCACTAATGTAAAGTAATCAAATGTAATGAATTACTTAAAAATGACACCATTCTATTTGACGTCATGGCTGCTTTTATGCATATGACAATGTCGGAGAAAGACGACACTGGTATTTTGATTAACACATATCTCCCCTAATTGTCGATTATGGTATGGAAAAAGAGTGTAAAGCGGAATTTGACGCTTTTTCGACACAACATAGTTATAAAATAAAATGAAACGGCTATTCATGGACACTATTTATATGAACTTTGACTATTGACTATTACACACCCTAGAAATACATACATGTTGCAGTTACATTTACATTTCATCTTGTAACACCTGTCTCACCTGCACCGTCACAAACAAATACAAAGGCATGTCAACTGTTTACCTGAAATACTTTGGAACGCATTGTACAAGTCATCATAGGCAATTGCATCGGACGTAATGTTTGTTACTGATGCGAACGCCTGGTGTCATCACAGATTGTCAGTAATCCATTCATATCATTTTAACCGCAATTTGCCTTTCACGCCCAACGAAATCAGTTTCGGCAGATATTCTAGGCTGATTATTCTATGACGTAAAATTGTACGTTCATCATGTAGTTTGAATCATGCAACAATGTGGTAGTACTTCATAAACATAACTGTTTTATTCAGTGTTGACTTAGATGCCACGTAGTAAAGAGTATAGGTATCTGGCTTTGCATTTCTTTCACGTGTGCTTGTAGATTACATGTAATATAATATAAACCCGAAAATGTAATACAAATGAAAATTGGTTTCCAGGTGCTTGGAAGTGATACAGTCCCAGGCAAAGTCAGCAACTTGAAAACGACAGGAGTGACATCCTCGGCCTTTGGTCTTTCATGGACAGCACCTACAAGTAGCATCCCCTTCACAAGCTACGTGATCTTTATAATCAAGGAGGGCAAATGTGCACAAGCCAGCTTCCTCAGATGCTCTCAAAATAGTACAACTCATGCAAATGTAAGTTGATTCACACAATCTATAAAATGGTAATTTACTCTTTAGGGCATATTACACTTCATTGAAAACGCTTTTAAAGTCTTCTCTTTACTGATCTGCAAATCCCTTAAAAGTTCAAATGCACTTATTGAAAAGGTCCGACGGGATATACAGTTTCCTTTTATGAATGTGTTGAAACTCTGTACACGACAATTCATTCCCGTATAACGGGTCGGTGGATCAGCACCGACACATAACGTTTGGGATAAAGGTTCAACTCCTCATTTTGGTACTACATGTAAATCTTATTCTTGATAACAGCGTAATGATACGACTGGAATTTGCATAAGACTGTATTCACCCATTTCATTATTTCTACACATTTACCATCGTGCGTCCACGGCTCTTCATCTTGCCATTGGTGTGACATATGAATAGTTGACCTTTGCTGTGCCATCTCTAGGCTAACTGCCCCTACCAGATATTCGCGGGTGTATATGATACCTGTCACGGTGTCATGTCTTACAACATCACGGCGAAGCTGACGTCGTACACAGACTACGTTGTCGCTGTAGCGGCTGCTTACGAGACCACCGCAGGGGAAAACTCCACAATCACAGTGAAGACACAAATTGGAAGTACGTATGGCTATTTACATCATACAAAACATAGACAATCTGGACAGATTGGTATTTATATTATAAAGGTTAAAGAGCAGGTTCAACATTCTACGGAAGAAACATCCGAAAGGTTATTTACATATGTGGTCTAAGTATTATTGTTATAATAAATACGATATTGTGATACGCCCGTTTTATATCTTTGTAAAGTGGGTATTTGACAATAGCGTTTGAAAGAAACGTGAATTAAATGCGGACAAGGTACATGTACGTTGATTGCAATTAACATTTTAATACCATGAAAACACATTTACATATGAAATTGACATGTTTAATAAATATCCACCTTTTTACTGAATACACTTCCCATCAACAAACAGATGCAGTGTTTACGGTTAGGAGACTATGTGGTCAAATAATGACAATATACACAGATGCCTATATTAGACGTTTGTAACAGAATGTTTAGTTTCACTACCGCTGTACGAATCAGATCAGAGCAAGTGAGATAATTAATACATTTTAACAGCAGGAACGAAAAGCGTTGGCTTCTAGTGAGGTCCTTGTCAATCACATTTCAGTTGATTACTATGCCTGATTAAGAATGAACTTCAATATATTTTGAGCTCAATGTAATCACCGGTGTGCACACTCTGTAGATCTGTAGTCGGTTCTTATAATAAATAAGTCAATAAAACTGTTTATTTAATCATTAAGACAAAAATTCTGTACATAACGATACGAAATCAGTAATATATGCAATACAAAATTCCCTATCCCCCACACTGTATAACCGATCAGGAACCAGCATTCCACTAGTCGGCGTGATCTCTTGTTGCTATATTTATGATGATATGTATATTAAAAGGGTCATGCATGATAAGCCCATCAAATGTTATGGCGTCACTTGCAATTCAATCATTATCCAGAGCATGGTCTCACATTATGTTTTAACATTCAGTTCCAGCACCACCGACCAACATCCGCCTAACTGCTCAGAACCAGTCAGCCATCCTGGTTGAATGGGACATTCCTTTGCACAATGCCGGGCCTACGTGGTACAATGTTACGGTTCTTGGTGCAACAAACAGGATGTCTAGCATCTTCATTGCCCAACGTGAATACAAAGTTGAAGGTTAGAGCCAGTTGTGGAATTTGTATAATTAACAGCACACATGCTTTTGAACACACTATTTAAAATTGAAATTGAGAGCGGACACCATTTGACCAATTGGGAATACCTGGATGTATGTATTTATAGCTGCACCCGGATTTTGAACACGGGATTCAACAGAAGGAAACTATACTTCTTCGGTCCAGCATAAAATAAATCACAGAATTGATGTTTTTGTTACATACTCTTCTGAGTTCCAAACATCATAACACATAACATATCATAGTTTATTCCCTTCAAATACGAGTATATATTATAATTGTATTACAAAGTCAGGTTAAAGATTGAGACATTCAAACCTGTCTATGAGACGTCTTGAAAACCATTGCATCAAGATTCAAGATTCGACTGTAGTGTAAAGATGTCTTCGCATGTGCCCTATGTTGCAAATATTACATGTCCCCGGAGCATAAAGCCTCTGTAGCCACATTGTTGAACAGATGTGTCTTCGTGTATATCCTATGTGTCTTCGTGTATATCCTATGTTGTGTGATGCAGGTTGGAAGAGCAGTTCCTACGAGGTGACGGACTTGCTGAGCAGTTGGAGGTACATGGTCAGCATCACGGCCAGCACCAACGTGGGAACCTCAGACAGAACAACATCCCAATATGTCAGTACGCTACCAAGCGGTTAGTGTCGTAAAGTAGAGAATCTCGTAGTAAAATATATAATCTACCCGTGTTGGATGGCTTCTGAAATGCGAAATGGCAGTGATCTGTACCGCTTCCTTCCTTCCAATATAATATCCTGTCAGTTGCTGCCTATAGCTGTCCATAGTTGGAGACACATATTAATTATTAAACATTTGTACATATCGATGATAATGACGTTGACGTTGACTTGTTAGTGTTTTACATCTGTAGCTCCTGGCGTCGTGAAGAACATCCACATGAAGTTTGTCCCAAATCAATACCTGGCAGCCAGACTCAGCTGGGAATGTCCCACCGAGAAGATTAGGAATGGGCGCATCACTAGCTTCACCATCATCTACACAGGCAATGTAAGATATTTAATCACTTGGTTCCTTTTGTTAAAGGATCTTGTAATTTGGTAAGCTTGTCTATAGTTATGAATTGGAATTTTCTGACCCCCAAAGTAGATCTAGTACAAAGTATTAATAAAGTGAGACATAATAAATTATTGTTTCTGTATTAACTATAACCCTCGCCAGGTGGCTGAACAATATTGCTGAAACGACATACCATATTACCTCCTCTTTCGAAACATGCATACATGCATAAACTTATACACACCAATTTGAATGCTTGCATGGGTTGTGATCTATCATGTGGTCTTATATGAGACCAATGACATGGAAAATGCAAAGTAATGAATATATAAGTTGGGTCAAACGCTTCTGTTAACAGTATTCCAGTTATATCACGGCAAGTTAGCTTAATGTGGGATGAAAGCCCGAAGAGATGTAGGTCTGAGACGTCAACCACTTTTGTGAAACCCACGAGCACGGGTATGGCACTGACAACACTTAGAAATATAATCCCGGCGACACGGAATTCGAACACACAATCATAGATTTGTGGCTAGCCAAAGGGACGCAACACTTCACAGCGAATTACCTCACCTTAAACGACTGGACCACCTGTGCCCCCAGTGATTATATAACGTAAGGTTTGCTAAATATGAACGTTGTACTGGAATTGCTTTCGCGGGGCAGTGGGACTACTACGTCTAACTATAAGATTACGCCGAATGTAGATTGAATATTAATGGGGAACTCCTTACACGACAGAACAACACCATCAAAGCTTCATGAACCAGAAGCTAATGTCTCTTTCTGATGAAAATAGATGCTATCATAAGATTACATGACCCTCAATAGCACTGTATATAAATCATAACAGGTTATTTATTGTATCGTTGTATCGAAATGTGATCGAGTCTATCTTCTCGGAAGGTTGGAAGAGCAGTTCCTACGAGGTGACGGATTTGCTGAGCAGTTGGAGGTACATATACATGTGATCGAGTCTATCTTCTCGAGGCAAGGGCGTTAACTTCCACTCTTGCCGAGCTAGGCTGTTATTTCGGAGTTACATTTTGACTAGACTAATTAAAGAATCTATGGATAGTTCAATCAAAATCGCGTGACGAACGAGACACCCGGTTCGCAAACAACATGGATTTCAACGTGCAGATTTCAGTCGACTGCAGGATTTGCAAAACATGTTTACCGCCAAATGGGTCAACAGATATTTTGCAAATCTTTTCATGTTTTAATGAATGTGATGAAAGGTGGTTTGACGCTCTTTGCGAGGTTAGACCGGTTTTGTTACAATGTAGATCTTGGTTATCGATCAGATCCTTGACTGGCCGCCGTCATTTTGTTTGAAGCAAATGCAAGTGATATGAGAGGTGGAATCTGATTGAATCTGAGAGATGGACACAGAAGGAACATATCTCGCCATAGCTACGCGTGGCGCTACGAGCGAGCCTTGAAATTACAGCCCAATTTTGCCAAACTTGGTTGGAAACTGGACTTATAGTCACTTTGCGCCCTTGCCTCCGGAAGATGTATCGAGTCCTTCCTCGGAGTATGTTCATTCAGACGCTAATCATATTCACCCATAACTGGTCATATGATCTTCATTGCACAGTATTATTAGAAAAAAGTTACAGGGTTTATGCGCTTTGTAAACACATGAACAAAAATATAGTTGAAGTATGAACAGATCTCTTCATACAACAGGTGTCCATGACGATGACGGCAGGGAGCTACTACCCCGAAGACCCTTGCACCGCCCCCCACACAGCGTATCTCCCTGTCATCCCAGATGGGCAGTACACAGTCAAGGCATGTATAACACGACAATTAAAATATTGACGCACGCAATAATTATGACAATAAACGATGACATTCTATTCATGAAACGGGAGATCACATTCTGTCCTACTTGAAAAAGAAAATGATCCATTACTCGTTAAGAATATATCTTTACGATTTGTTTGTCACTGCTGTGTCAGAACCAGTGGGTTGGCCAACCTGTACGAATATCATGACTTCATGTTTGATGGATGTGACATTTCATGCTTGTCATGTCGTGCCTGTTCGCACGTTGAGTTGCCGAAAGGTTTGATCTAATATGGTCACAGAAATACAGTAAACTACGGTTATAGCGAACTCAAAGGGATCACAAATTTTAGTTCGTTATAACCGTAGTTCGTTATAAGCATATAAACAGCATATAGACAGCATATGACAGGGACCTTCAAAACCAGTTCGTTATATCCGCCAGCTCGTTATAAGCGTGTTCGTTATAAACTTAGTTGACTGTATATGTCTTTGCAAATATGTCTCTTTAACTTGAACTGATAATTATTCCCAAATGGCTTCGTAAACTCCCGTATACTCCGTTAGTAAATGGATATAGAATGAATATCAAAATTTCCTGGTATCGAAATGATTTTGGTATGTGTACAAACTGTGAAGAGGACAGGAAAAGTGACTAACCTTTCAAGAGATTATTAAACAAAGTGATAGAAAGATATGCACGGCATCTAGAACTAAATTCAAGAAAATAACATGTTGCTTTCTTTCTATTATAAACGAGAGACATCCGAGAACTTAGAATTTATTTTAACATGTTATAAAATCTGCACGGCTCAAATAACTTTTGATCATATCATTATTACAAATAGTATGCCAAAGTCTCATTAAATGTTAAGGTCAATTTGAGGTTGAGGACATCGGAAATAATATGGGATGCCTCATGTTTAAAAAGAGAAACAAAGTTCCATTTCAAAAGGCATCCAAGGGATATTAATGTAATACATAATTAGTAAAATATATATTTTACCAAAAGAGACTATCTATATTTCAATAGAAAACAATAACTAATGCTTCAGAAAAACGAAAACATATATACTTGACTGAAAGCACTTTAACTGTTAATGCAAAAATATAACATAAATTCTTGTCCTGATGTATTCAGTTCTTTTTGCAAATTCTTGTTTGTGTAGGTATGGGCCAATGCTGAATTTCAAGGAAACAAATCAACAATGATTTTTGTAGCAGACCGTAATAGTAAGTGTACCTCGTTATAACCTACCATTGTGGTAACACTAAACAGGTTGTAATATACTGTGTAGGTTTTTGCTTGTTTTTCAATCCATGTTTGTTTAATGTAATCATCAAATTATGGTTACAATTGAATGACTTCCTTTATTACAATTTATAGCTAACACGTGAATTATTTTATATTCAAAAGTGACAATGCTTATACTATTGAAGGAACATTAGTGTAACAGAAGTTCAGAGTGATGATTTCAACATTATATTCCAGAAATGTCCTACACGCCATCGATTTCCAACACAACTGTATCGACAGCAGGTAAATTGTAGTGAAGTATTAAATATACTAATGTCATTACCTGATTGCGATCGTCATTTGTATGTTTTGTTTGTTATTTAACGCTGCATTCAGCAATATTAAAACCATACGACAGCGACCTGTAAATAATCGAATCATGACCACAAAAATCAACCAAGTCACCGAGCCTGGCCATCCGATTCAATTAATCGCCTCTTACAACAATCACAGGTTACTGACACTATTCTATCCCTCAACTGTAAATTTTAACATGAACTAAAATTGAACCTTGAATCATTTTTTCTCGAGATTTAAAAGTTGCTGTTTCCAACGAAGCTTTATGAAGAATTCAGATATGTCCATACTGGTAACAGTTTAAACATCTTTTTCTTCATTTCAGATTCCAACAGCTTAATAGTTGCATCCGCCACATGTGGTTCCACAATCGCCATCCTATCTGTCGTTGTCATTGCTCTTGTTCTGAGTGAGTAGTTTTGCCATGTCTCTAATGAATACTGTAGCAATATACTTTGTATTTTGTATGCTCTTTGTATGCATGTCGTTTACCCTTCGTTGAATTTTCTATTGAAGTAAAGACCTGGTCGTACGTGACCTTCTCACCTCGTTCTACGTGAAATATGTAATTTAGGTATACGTGATAAATTGATTATGACCTGTGTAAATTTAATTTGCTCCTCAGAGTTCAACGTATCCTTTAGTATATTTGACACGGGTTGTGTTGACACGCCAGGCGTCTGAAATGTGGACGGTGTGGGTTTAAGTGTGGGTCTGGGTGTCATATATGGGTGGGGTATGTGGGTGCGACATGTACACACAGTGACTACTTTACTTCTTTGGATCATTAGACTGATTTCATTAAATTCAGGACGACACTTAATACAATTTCTCCATTTGTTTCTTAAAATGAGCAAAGAACATATTTAGTAGTTCTATAAAACTCCAAAGTATGGCTTAGCGTCCTAGTGAATGAATTCTTTAAGACCCTTGTAAATGGTAGGAATTGTTGTATTGCCTTAATTCAGCAAATATATTTGTTAGTATTTATTGTTAGTTATTATCAAGTTATTACCCATAGAGGCAGGGTATTGTGTTAGATAACAAATCATCAGTTTACAGTCACTAGTACATGGTTATACTGTACACTGTGCATCAATGAAGGAGACACTCGGTTACATGAGTGAGTGAGTATGGCTTTACGCCGCTTTTAGCAATATTCCAGCAATATCACGGTGTGGGACACCAGAAATGGGCTTCACACATTATACCCATGTCGGGAATCGAACCCGGGTCTTCGGCGTGACGAGCGATCCGACCGCCCTTCACTCGGTTACGAATGTAGAATCAACACTTTAATATTTAAATTTAACATAACCAAAGAATTCAGACGGAAACGTATTGTAATTTGAACTAATTATTTATCATTACAACATGTTGATATTTCATTGAAGAAAACCCAATAACAACAAAATAATCATTTTACCACTTTCAGCAAGACCAAGAGGTGTTTTACCAGAAAAGCAACTGTATGGATCATTAGGCTGACTGATCATCAACAGGACATTTCTTAGAACAAACAAGAACGAAACAGTGTCATAATAAAGTTATCCTGGAACGATTCTGCATTTGTCCTTATTTCAGATTGAGTTGATTGAACTTCTCAAAATAACATCATATTATTGTGGACACCAATGACCAATGCCTTCGTTCTACTGATATATTGGTGATATACCCCCATCCCTACTGAAAGAAATGACCCACTATTTTGTAGGGTTGCGACGGGTACTCGAGTACCCGATAACGGGTCGGGTAGCTTAGGACTCGAGTCCAATTTTCAGGACTCGAGTACCCGTTCAGGGGAGATAGTTATGCAATCATCATGAATTAAGTCCGTTCTCAGTAGTCTAGATCTTATACTTACCAGATCTGATTTAGTACTTTCCATGAGACAGGCGTACAATGAGAAAGTCCATGTTGTGGTGATAAGAAATCACAAATGACATTCCACAAGTGTTAGTTAAAATTCGTTTGATAACTTTTCATGATCACTGATTTTTTTATTTTTGTTCGGTTAAATAACAAATTAGGTTGTTCAAAGTTGCAAGTTTGTCTTTATGCTTCAGCACGATAAAAACAGAAAAGTTGTTCTGTTGGACTATTTCAACATAAAACTAAACAGTTTTCAATAATTTGCTGATCTGTTCAATAAAAATCTGAAATCTAATGTTACTTGTGTTTGTCATTATTGTCGAAATCATTTTACGAAATACTGAAATAGTGTAATGTTACAAATTACAATACAAGCCTAGATCACTCAGACACATATCGATTTATTACTCATGTCACGACTCACGTGTCAGGCAGTCATGTGATCTTGCCGTTTCCCGCTCTCGCCTGTTTTGGTGACAGTGCTCAATGACTGGCGCCAGATTACTTTGATATTCTGCGTCACTTGTGGTTTTAGGTAAGCTATGCAGGCATTTAATAAAAAACATAATTCCTTAGAACAGATTAATAGATGTTTGATGACCTTTTATTCGCAAAAGCATTACAAACAAGTGGGACAACATTGAACTACGGGTACTCGAGTCCGGTTCGGGTATTGTCTGCCGGGTACTCGAGTTCAGTTTTCGTACCCGGTCGCAACCCTACTATTTTGTGTAATGCTGAATCTGTCACAGGTGAATTTTTGGATAGACTTGATTGTAATTACGGTATTGTATGAGTGAGGCTGTGTTTTACAAAGACATAAGACTTGTCATGATCATGAGTGAAATGCTTGAATTCCCGATTGTCAACATCTTTATGAAATGTGAGGCCCTCCGACAATAAACAGGGAGTCCCTATGTGTACAAATCCCTTCATCCCTGATTACTAAAAGTAACTACTTCATACTCGATTACCCAATATATTTCCATTGTATTAGGATATATGCCGTTGACATTCGCTATCATAGTTCCGTTATGAAGTGACAATCGCTAATCTCTCTTATCAAAATGTTTCTTGCTCGTATATTAAATTTGAGGCATTTCGAATTAGACATAAAGTGTAGCTATGGTGGCGAATGCGTTCAGGGTATTTATCATAATAGAATGAAGATATAACACGCTGGATTAGCTGGGATGTGAGTGAATGAGTGATTGAGAGGCTGAGTGAGTTGTGTTTAACGCCGCTTTTAACAGTATTCCAGTTATATCACGGTGTGTTAGATTAATGTGGGGGGAAAGCCTGAAGTGATGCAGGTCTTATAATTAGACGTTTACCACTTCTGTGAAACACACAAGCGCGGGTATGGTGCTGACAAACCTAGAAACATAATCGGGGCGAACTGGGATTCGAACCCACAATAATAGGTTTCTGGCGAATCCAAGGGACGCTACTGTGCAGGGCGAATTGCGGTGACTTAGACAACTGGGCTAACCGTACACCCCTAGTAACCCTGATGAAACAAATTTTGAGCCAGGTTTAGACCGGTTTCAGGGAATGTATTTTAAAATAATCATGCATTCAAAGACTACACATTTGCAGGGATAATATCCCACCTTATTACTTATTATATACACTCCTAAAACAAAAGGTTTAAATTGGTATAAATTATGAGTGAAGCATAAATTAGGTTCATTTAAACGTTCTTATATATATTTAACAAAGACAAATGATAATTGATAATTAATTTTCTGTTCACTATTAGCAAAGGTTGATAAGAAAAGGAGAAGAGTAGATATTAACTTTGTAGCGCAACCTTTCCTTATTTACCATCCCAGCGTAGCAACGCTATCACGAGCTGTTGGTATCACGGTGAAACTCAAGGTCCATTACGCCTTAATGTCACATAGAAAGCACCTGGTGATACTCCGATTATCCATTGACTTTGGACATGTATTCGAGATTGGGTTTCATGTTGGCAGTTTTTATTTTTGAATCTGTACCTCTGTTGAGTATTTGGATACGTCATGTTTCTATGAACGCCCTAGCTACCGTATACACTCGTATTTCTGTACCTGTATTACCACCTGTCAGCATGTACCTACAAATACGCCTGTTTGTCTGTATTTCCTTCAATATATCTAGACATCCCCTGCAAGATACTGAGGAACGCTAAGAATAAATCATTTCAATACAGTTATCTGAATTCGACAACTCAGTAAACGTATGTAAATAATATTTGCAAAACTCTTTCCGTATTCGTATTCGTCAGTCGATTGTCTGATTCCAACTGTATCATGAGCAAGTGTTTATGAAAAGTGATGATACAAGGTATTCGGGAACAAGGTGAGCGTATCCTGCCTCATCGGTGGCTTCCACCACAAACACATGCAAAGGCAAGTCATTGTTCACCTAAATAAACACGGCAACATATTGTACATGTTCACTGCGTCAAATTTGGGGATTTTTTTCAAAGCTTTATTGAGGCTTTGCAAGTTGTAACCTTAATTAAACGACTCAGTTCAATCAAACCTCCAGGCATCCATATTAGAACCACTTCCTGCACGTGACTAATACATGACATGACACAAAATAGAGGAAGTCGCTTTTCGCAATTCCGTTTCATTTGCAATATTGTCTTCAAATCAAAGAGTAAACATTAATTCTGTTAAGCTCAAAAGAACCTGTCTTCCAAAACGGCAAACATGTTATACGAACTATATATTTGCGGCGGGATCTGGATTTACACGACTTAACCTGACTTCATGCAAGATATCACGACTCCTATGTTACCTAAGGTAGGTAGCGGAATAAACCGAATGACGCCGAGTGACCCCGAGTGACCCCGAGTGAGTGCTCTTACACTTCTTTACGTTTTATAGTACTTTACGTTCAGTTGAGGTGCGAATAATGCCGTAGTGTGTCCAGGTAATTGCTCTCGAAGAGGAATGTTCACAAAACAATTTTCCCATTAATGAACAATAGAAAGGTCATTTGGCAGGAACTTTTAAAACGCTTGACAAAGTAAGTAGGAAAGAGCCAGCTTCTGGCTATTGGTATGAAACCATATGAACCATGAATTTACAAATAGCTGTAATTGTTGTGATGTGTTAAGTCATATTCATTCATTCACTTGAGGCTCGGTTCAAGGCAAACTATGTTGTTATTGATCATACGTGGGTTTTTTCTGTTGTGGGTGGGGGTACAACTGGAAGGGCAGGACATGCGTATCCTTTTCTCGAACACCTGGTGATTACAAGTCAGTCATCCATTCATTATCATTTTCACCGAAATTTTGCCTTTCAAACCCTAATGGAATCTGTTTCGGGAGATAATCGAGAATGATTACTCTGTGGCATTGAAATAATATATTTTACCCCTCATCATGTCAGTTTGAATCATGCATCAATAAACAAAGTGGAAGTAGTTAATTCAAAAGAATGTGAAGACTAACCAACACTGCAGCCTTCTGCATTCCCCAGATAGTCAGAAGGGCTGTATACCTGGCGACAAACCCGGGTACTCTCCCAATGTCAGTCAACAGGTACCAAACCTGAGGCACCGAGAACAATGAGGGGTCACACTCCACCGCAGGCTTCAATGGAAATGGATTCCTAAGTTGCACGGGGAACGCCTACTTATTCCTTATGCGAATCTATTGATCTTTCAATACGTGCGCCATTTGTCAGTATTGCTAAACCACCCGTGTAGATCCGATTAGAAAATGTGTTCAGCAACCCAGGCTTGCCGTACTAGGCGACCGTGCTTGTCGTAAGAAGCGACTAATGGGATCGGTTGGTCAGGCTCGCTGACTAGTTGAAGCATGTTATCGCATCCCAATTGCGTGGATTGATGTTCATTATGTGAATCACTGGATTGTCTGGTCCTGACTCGATTGATTACAGACCGCCGTCACATAGCTGGAATATTCGTGAGTGCTGCGTTAAACAACAAACCAACAAACAGTTCTGCTGAACAAAACCTATTTTTCATAATCCGTGCAGTCCATAACAATAGCAGGGGAGGAAGGGTTGTTCAATGGACCAGCGACAAACTTCAGTGCTTGTGTTAGTCAACGTGGCGCACGCATTGACGCATACGCATAGAACATGATCATGAATTTAGTGTGAACAGTTTATTTTTTAACTCTACCATTAAGTAATCTGACCCAGTGTGATTTCATGATTTTACTGTATTTCAAGTGACGACGGTGAACTTATTTTCAAATCTAGTCCACACTCGGAATTACGGATTAGCTGTCGCTTGAGGTCAAGGGGCATATCACTCGGGACAGACAATCTACAATGCCTGTTTAGTCGTTACTTATTCCTAAATATATTTCGCTTTTGAGGTATTCGGGAAAATATGAACCCAAATGATTTTGAATTATGATGATTGTCACCAAATTTGATGTTGACGTAATATTTATGCAAGGTGTTGTGCAGAATTCCTACCGTTTGAACAATCTTCAGCTTAAGAAACGTGTGCGCGTATCAAAGAACAAACATATATCTGTGTTGTAATTTGAGGGTTCAGATTTATGTGTGTTGATAATGTTTTAACAATCAACACCATGCTTCCACTTTCAGGTGTCAAGGTGGAGCTGCTTGGAACGAAAGAAGAATGCAAATCCAGTTCCAATGTAAAACAAGTACTATCAAAGCCGTGTTTAACACATCCATGAGTCATAATGATGAGTCTGCATATAAATATCAAAATATCAGAAGTCGATAATATTCTGACATAAAGGCTCATTGACAAACCATCGATTGACAGTATGAGCAACGAGTCGCGCACGGTACGAATAAAATTGGACCTCTGTTTAACCACCCGATCCTCATATGTAGGCCTGTATGACAAATATTTGGTAATACTACCTTGTCAAGACATCCCAATGAAATTCTACAGTGAAGACTTTTGTCAGTTAATGGTGATCAATATTAAGGGTAACCAGTGATGTATATGTACATTTTTGTCTTCAATGTGAAATATATAACAAAGCATATCACATTTCATATTTCATCCACATGTTTCGTAGTTATCTTGATATGATATGAACCTGACTCTCGCCATTAACGTTATCGTAAGTGGGCAGCTTTATCATTGACAACCTAACATCATTGAAAGATAAATATATAACTATGAAGTGACATTCGGTTGGGATGTATGCTATCAGGAAGGTCATTTTGCTCTTTTTGTAGTCAGCAGAAACTGTTCACATATTTCAATATGCCTTCATAATTTCTGACTGGTTTTCTTTCTTCTGTAATTATACCGACCCACTTTGAAAACGCACCAACATGAATATATGGAAATATCATATCGGAGTCCAGCAGTGAGACGAACCAACAGGTTATTTCATCTCCGGATATCCCGCTGCTGGAGGTTCATGTTTGCATTGATATTGCTGATATTTCGCGATGTAACCTTGCGCTATCCTGTTGAGAAGGAGGTGAATATAACCTGAGATGCTTTAAGTATAGGGAAAAGAAGGTCACATTGTGTTGAGTTAAGCTATTTTACAAAGGGCAAATACCAAGCATCATTGGTTGACAAAGAATACAAAGGAATGTGTATATATAGTTTAGTATGTAGTGATTGGTTTGTTTGACCATGACTCCACCAGATAGTTCAGTCTCGTTCATCTCACATAATGGACACGTAAACATGGACACCAATCGGTCTGCTCTACATGTCGGAAACTTCGACTACTGGACCACCCTGCGCTCCTTTGCTTATGTGGACAGAAGAGTCACATAGCGGTTATATATCACACTGCTTTAAGCCATTTCTGAACACGAACTACATGTACTACCCGTTTGTTACCGAAGTACTGACGGGCTTATAGACTAAAGGTTAAAGGTGACGCCAATTACGTTATGGTCATTAAGCTATCTTTAATTTTGATAGGATTGTACTTTAAAGTGAAATCTTTAAATACTTTATGCATATTTAAACCCTCGAACCTTTCCCCTTAAGTCTTCATAATGGAACTGATGGGCATATTGACACAATGTCAATATTCTCTCTTGATATTTGTTGTTTAACGCCGCACACAGCAATATTTCAGCTACAGGACAGCGGTTTGCAAATGACCGAGTCTGTAGCAGACACTCCAGAGATTGACATCATGAGCATCAGCGATCAATCAAGTTAGCCGCCTCTTTTGACAAACATGGGTTGATCTAACCTTGATCTTCATGGTTACTATCTTCATAAAATAAATACTAGATAAATACTAACATCGTGTGAAGTTAATATTGTTTGTGTACTATGGTACGTTTATTTTTTTAGACTGAAAGGTCCATTATGGTTCTTATAAATAAGAAGCAAGAATAAGCTAATATTTACGTAGCTGTCTCAAGAGATACCAATGGTGAAATGTTCTATTTTATAGTGATTCATAAACACATACCTATGATATACTCGGAATTGTGTATTCGACTTTGCTTTAAGTACATCTTTCTGATGATTTTGATATGTTTTCCGTCGCTTTTATTTAGAAATATACTGAGCAGATTGAACATAAATACCGACAAAATACTGACTTGGTGGATTTGAATAAATCCTTTTTCATTTAAACACTTTCTCCCTTGTGCGCTTGCTGGTTTATCATATGCTTAGGGTTGCAACCATGTTTCGGAACAAGCCCAAACGTATCATTTCAGTTATTTCAGACCAATGTTGAAAGGAAATATACTTTTCTAAGGTAACATGATGTTATCTCTAAAACCCGCCTCACAAATCTGCGCCCCTTCCGCACCACAGAAACCTGTGCTCTTCAGTATCTAGGTTTGACAGTTACAAGTCGTGAGTTTCTCCGAAATACTAGTGAGTGAGTGAGTTTTACGGGAAACACCAGAAATGGGCTTCACATATTGTACCCACGTGTGAAATGAAAATAAGAGTGATTGAATGTGGTTTAACGTCAGGTAAAAATCCGACGACCATACATGTTGTAATATAATAAACTTGGTGTAATATCCTGTCAACTTCAAAACGAGGAAGTAGTTTGCAACAACTATTGACGCGACCGTGCGCTATTCTATTGATAAAAATATGAATGTTAATCGCTTTGCATCCAAGGCGGAGAGCAGAATGTCATCCACAGTACCTTGCATTTATCATCAACAAAGTGTCATGTTCTGCGTTGTTACCAAGGGCAATTCATACAATAAAATAAAGTTTAATCCGTCTACATTAGATTGTGGTTGACATTTTCGACACGCAAGTAATCCACGGGGAATATGCACATTGATAGTTCAGTTCAGTTTCAGTTCAATCATCATCACCTCACATCAAATACATTTCATGGTAAAATCGCTCTTCATGCACGAGTACGAGTAACCCGACCTGTCAAAATAGAAGACAATCAGTCTGCTCCACATGTTGGGAATTTAATATCTTAATATTATATGGACGAAAAATGTGGAGTAAAACATGCTATACACATACCATATCAAATGCGGGATCCTTCTGACAGCTAAAGATGTGAATTGTCTGGTAACGTTTGTTGTTCAACGCCACCCTCAGCAATATACCAGCTATATGAAAGCGGTCTGTAAATAATCTCGACCAGACAATCCAGTAATTGACATCATGAACATAATTGGAATTATGTATTTTGACAACATAGAAAATCTAGAATAAATACAAAACTATTTTAGAATTCCAATTCAAATTCCTACACAAAAATTATATACACTTAAAAGGAATTGTTAAAGATGAACTTGTTTGACGATGTTGATTTTGCAATTCAGGCAATGAAAACCTTGATCACGTATATTTAGAATGTTCTTATGTTAAAGAATTCTGGGACGAATTTAATGCTTTCATAAATGTTATTTTCGGTCATGTTATTATTACAAAACAAGATATCTATTTTGGAGGTACACCTTATGAAGTCACTTATTGATATCAGCATAAATACACATTTACGTACCACATATTAAAGACATGAAACCATGTTTGAAATCATATAGAAATATACTGGAAGAAACTTACCATATCGAGTTGTTCCTTTAAAAAAGAAACGGAACAATAATTCCTTTCACTAAAAAATGTTTAATGGGGAAAACCATAACGCATCACCTACTTAATCGATATCCCTTACAATTATTACCAAGTATCAAAGATGAACTTACTGTCATATCACATCATGCACATTTTTCTCATGATATTTACCATGTAATTTGATGCCTAATACGATGACTATGAACACAATACATTGTACCCTATGGACTGAATAAAAAACCACACCAAAACTCCAAAACATGTGGAAGAAGGAGGACGAGAATAATGCGCTGCAGATATGTTAATGCAATGAAACGTAACCCGGTGAAAACGATCAGTTAAATTTTATATCCATCATTAGCTCATCATTAATGTCACAAATGAACGTATAGTTGTTGGTGAATTACACTTGATGGAACTGACACGATTTGCTTTTGACCTCCAATGTTCAGTGCATATCACTTGTGCAGTGTTTGTGTTTGCTAGCTACGTTATTGAGCTTATCTCAAACTTTTGTCAGCTGGGGACGTCACTGGGCTGTAATATCTTGTCAACTTCACAATGAGGAAGTAAATTGCTACAAGCAATTGTGTGATCATGTAAGCAGCTAGCACCTCTCATTGGATGTACATGCCATCGTATCCAAAATGAATCTTGGATCAAGGTTCTGCCGCTTCCTGCTCCTCTTGTTGGCCTGTACGGTAGGTGTTTTATATGTTATCTCTGTGTCCAACTTCCAGTGTTTTAAACCAATCAACGTTATACGTGATCTTCTCCTCGGTATCTACAATTATCTCTGACAGCTGGTAACAATTCACACCTTTTGTGTTTACTGATTTGAATATAATACCATATTATGTTCCTTAATGTGCAAATATTACCATGGATGACAACTCACGTACTGAGAACTGTACTGACAAACAATCAAGTTAGATTGTCAAATATATCCTTGTGAAGAGGACCAAAGGTAACATGAACCTAATACTTGCTGTTCCTCTTGTATTGCTATTGCTAAGACTGATTTGTTAAACAATATTCACTCATTCACAATGAAGTTTGTTCTTACAAATGAAAAGTTTTTATTCATTAAACGTTTAATACAGAAACAACATGGTAGGAATGTCAAAGGTCATATTCATGAGTATCCAGCCAGTAACCCTTCCGAAACATTTCAAATTCTCTGATGCTAATTGTATAAGCTCTTTAGGTGTGTCATGAAACATACGTTTGACAATAAATATAGAATGTCCTTTACACCCCATGAACTACGGGTATGAGTGGCTGAGTGAAGGAGGTGAGGTGAAATGGGGTTTAACGTCGCGCTCAAGATTATTGCAACGTGCGTGCGTGGTTATTTGTTTGTGTGTGTGTTTGTGTGTGTGTGTGTGTGTGTGTGTGTGTGTGTGTGTGTGTGTTTTGGTGTTTGTGTGTGTGTGTGTGTGTGTGTGTGTGTGTGTGTGTGTGTGTGTGTGTGTGTGTGTGTGTGTGTGTGTGTGTGTGTGTGTGTTTGTACTAGTTGGGACTGATGCAGATTTATAGTGCTTGCCCACTGAGATACCATGCCGCAGTCTAACATGAATACCCCACTCAGACACAGTGAACTGACTCCGAGCCGATCAGTCCTTGTTTTAGCCATTTAATGCCGAGCGCCAGACAGGGTAACAAAAAGTACCATCTTTTCTCCGGGCAAACACTCTATCACTAGACCACGGAGGCGGTCAAAGGAGTGATGATACCAGGCGTTCGACAAAAGGTGAGCGTCAAAAGTTTTACTGAGTACTTGAATGTTGTAACTCTGATCAAATAACTTTTGAGTCCGGTTTAGACAGGTTTTAGGCTATATATTGCCTTTCAACTTAGAATAATAATGCATAAAAAATACACGTTTGCAGGATGTAATAAGCTACCTTTTAAACTTAGCATGTGCATTCCTAAAACAAAAGGGTTAAATAAATGGGTTTGGAACATGGGTGAAGCATAAATTAGGTACATTAGAACGTTTTGAAGTATATTTAAAAAGACTGATAATTTGTTAATTGATTAATTTTATATTCACTGTGTGTGTGTGTGTGTGTGTGTGTGTGTGTGTGTGTGTGTGTGTGTGTGTGTGTGCTACTTGTGCAAGCCGGAAGAATGCCGGGCTTAGCCCACTGATACCATACTGACTCCGAGCCGACCAGTCCTTGTTTTATCCCCTTAATGCAGAGCGCCAGGCTATATATCCAGTGATTGCGGTTTAACGTTACGTCCAATAGTATCACAGAAGTATTATGGCATGTCAGCTTATGTGGAAGAAACGTCCAAACTGATGCAGAACGTATATCTTCAAATGTGGTCAAATCCACTGGCACAGATGTGGTGTTAACAACCAAAGAATGCTGATCAGGTCGAGCTCACTGGGGTAGAATTCTGGCACAGTTACGGGACGCAACGACACAGCAAACTGTAAAACATGCGTTAGACTGTTGACATGCAAGACATGTATAGCTCTACAGGTGTTCAGGAATGTGTTTAAATCTCACAAGGAATACACATTTTTGTGATTTCTATTTAAATACGTTTTGTGCACAAGCACATGAAATGACACATCGTCTCACAGTCTAAACACCGCATGTACACAAAATTTAAAACATATCGACAATCTAAACATGTCTACAACAAAATTAATATCATTTACTATCACGTCAAATACCGACAGAATGTATAAAATAATTTGATATAGGTTTTACAATAGGTCAGATCAATACAATTATGCTTCACATTCCCAAGTTCTGAGATATCACAACTATGACACACACACACGCACGCACGCACGCACGCACGCACGCACGCACGCACGCACGCACAGTTGATATTATTATTATTTTTATTATTATTATTATGCACAATGTTTCTGGTAACAATGTTTCCAAAATTCCTTCACAACCACATGGTATATTGATTGGATACAGCGAAGGAAAATGCCTCCCAAAAAGTGTATGACAAAAAATGAAAAATTGCATCCATTAGGCATGGTTGAAAATGGCCAATCACTGAATGCAGTTGCCCGAGACTGGAAAATATAGAAATATGATATCCCGACTTATGGAACCATATCGCCAAACGTATTGGGTTAATAATAAGAAGAATACTTCCATGCAGAATCGATATTGCGTTGAGGAACAAATTCATTTCTTGTTGTTCTCTGGCGTTGAGGTTTTATATTTACTTGAACTTGATCGAAATGTATGCTGGTGTACTGAAGTTTCTACGCAAAAAAGATTTGGGCCGAGAAATTAAAAAAACAACCCCCACTGTGTTGCAAAACGAACATATTTCTTAAACGCTTTAGTTTTTTTATAAGTAGCTCTGGACGTACATACACCAGACGTAATTCAAAATTAACATCGATTAAAATCAGTATGTACGCTATCGTGTCACTGGATTTTCATGTCCATCGATTATTTGATTGTCTGGTTTGTTCACAGTAATAAGTGATAATAAGACACTTAGTTTTTTATGCAAATCGGTAGGGCATGACCTGTTTACCCTTTCAGCGACAACCCGATGTCATTGCTGATTTTATGTGATCCATTCATATGAGTTTAACTATCATTTTGCCTTTTGCACCAAATTGAATGGGCATATAATCAAGACTGGATATTCTCTGGCGTTGACGCTTTATTTTTATAGTGTAGCTTGAGATGTACCTGTCCTGTTCTACAACGTAGATTTCCTCGATTGATTTTGATGTCTCTTTTTGATGCATTGCCATTGACAAATGTCATGCATCGATAGTTCGATCAGTTCTTACACACCTGCATGTATGTGTTTATTTTAGTTAAGGCATCACTGGTTAGTCTTTGAAGCATGATTATGATGCAGCCAAACAATCAGTAAGTACCTTTTGAGAATTGAGGACATAGGCCCACATACATATAACAATTAAACAAATAATAAATATAGTTATGTCACTCTACATAATTTTAAACATTATTTATAAAAGAGTTTCATCTTTCAAAATCATGATTAATATACATGCATATTAATTTGATTCGTTCGGGATACTTTGGACATAGGCTACATTCCCTCTAAACTACAGCATAAGGTGTTTGTGGTGCAATTTCTAATACGTTTTGTAAGCCAGCATGTCTATTTTCTCTCAGTGCTATTGTTTCCCCAAATTTCAGATGCATATAAAAGAATCGGACTAATCTGATAATCAAACAATTTAAAGGATACTTCAGGTGCAGTAATACCTATTTTCTTGTAGTTGTTACTAACTGAAATAAAGCCCTTTTGGCATGGAAAGGTAGATCAGTAACAGCTTTACATAAACTAAACTTACAAGTGAAGACTAATCCAGATATTTATAAATATTAACATTAACCGTTCTGTGTGACATTTTGCAAAGGTGATGTCCTGTTTCGATTAAACGTATGGGATGTATGGGAACCACATCTAAACTGGACTGATGTGACACGAAATATATGCAAGCGTATTTCTGTAAAGTAGCCTTCAGTTCAGATGATGCCGTCCACATTTGCAAGTAGGCATCTTTTAGTGTTTCCTGTATTGCTAATATTTGGATTTGGACTGAAATAATCATTCCAAAGGTAACCAAAGTTATGAAGTAATTCCTTTATATCATGAAACCTATTGTATTCACCTTGTTTGTTTTCAAATCACAATATTATATTATAAGATTTCCTTGCAGTTGGGAGCATAGTTCATGGCATTTTTAAATATGTCATTATATGCGAGCGTATATATATATATATATATAGAAACACGGGACACGTCAATACATACCATAGCATAATTTGAAGTACTTGCCATTGTCCCAAGAAATCTTCAAATGTCTGCACCATAAAGCAACATGGGGTTTATTTTGTCGTCAATGTTCTGTAAACAATTCTGATTGAAATAGCCTTGACATTATTTATGGCCTTCGTGATACAAAGAAGAACCTCTGAACCATTTACACACATGGCGATTTGATATTCATCTAAATAATTTTAATCAGTGCAAATGCAAAATATTTCCTTGATCATAATGTGTAAGTATAATGTGTGTTGGCAGGTATGACTGGACCTTTTTAAAACTCTTTTTCAAAATACTTTGGGAAACGCTCAATGTTAATGTTAAACCTTACTGCTGCCAGGTTTTAAGACAGTGGCTCACTACAGCTGTATGTGACACTTAGGAGATAAACATACTGTGTTTTCAATGCAGAGCTAGGTTACCTGTAGATTTAACCGCGCTGTCTCCATTCAACCGTGACTAAATAAAACGCGAACTCTTTGGTGCTTGCAAATATTTTGAGTGAAGCGGCATAGGTTGAGTTCAGTGTTTTGAGTGTGTTGTCGATGTGGATTACGGGTTCACCGACAACAGTCTTTAAAACAAAATATCGCGCTGTGTAAGCTCAGGCGGTTTCTTTGCACCGTAATACTTCACTCGAACATGTGACAGGCATTGACAGCATATAAGCACGGCAACCTGGAAAAGCTAACATAAGGTGGGCAACCCTAAAGAAAACTTAGCTAGCTTTGAAAAGCTTTCGTTCTACACCGAACGTCACCATTATGACGTCATATCGCTCATTGTGACGCAAAAGATGTGACGTCACAGACGTATATAGAAAAGCGCCATATTCCAAGCTCTCTGTTGTCCACAAAATTTAAAATACACTCTCTTTGTTGATTTCTATCGTTTTTTTCTGCACGAAATGTATTGCCCTACACCCTTTGAAGTTTGTAGTAACGGTTACTTTGCAATTTGTAAGCTATAATTGTAGGTATAATTATTTAAATACGCCTACCGACAATAACTGAAAAAAACTTCTATTCTATGAATATTAGGTTGCGCGGTGATGCGGCCGTCCAACCAGCTGTTTTGATCAAGGGGGGTGGGTTTATTGTGATTTAATAGCCTCTGATTGACCAATCAGAATCGAGTAATTTCCAAATTCATGGTAGAATTGGGTTTAACAACTTTTTGATCGGTAATGTATATATTACGGCGTGTCAGTTTACAGCGGGGTGACTGTCGAAAGGGATGGAATATAGGCGTTGTCACATACACACTGTACAGATGTCAAACTGCTGATACCACGTTTTACTTTGTGAAACCCAAATCACAAGGACGGCGCCCTGGACAACACCGAGGATTAGATCCAGGGCGTAAAAGGGGTTGAACCCATTAACAGCGAACCCCACCAACAAGCAGTTTGGACAAATGGTGCTACACAAATGATGTTTGAGTATCGCTTTAAGGACTGTGGTCATCATTTTGTAAACAGACACATATCGTGTCCTGAAAACCTGGTTGTTCCAACTCCAAAAATACAACTTACGAGTAAGAGCGATTTGAAATTTGTAATGCTTGTATTTTTGGATGCTATTCCATCTCAAATGTGTTTGATACTTTCACAATCAAAATATGAAACGTCCGAACCTGGTCAGTCTGTAGGTCAAGTGGAATGAAATGTCATACATGTTGGGTCATATACCAAACGTCAATAATTGCAAAACAAACAAATATATATTTGGATCTAAACCACAGACTTGATTTCATTCGCTTTCTTTTGATTTCAGATACAAACATTCAGCGATGGACAGAATCATGTTACACCTACTGGAAGTATGTTAAACCTTTCCTGATCAATACTGTTTTAAAGCGGGAGGTCAACTTCTGTTTATGTTTGCTCAATTCCGCATTGAACAATGTGTCACCTTAGCATGTGAGAAATGTTAAAGTGATGCAAGCCTTAGACGTGGTGTAATTGGTGAAATCCACGAGCATAGGTGTGTTGCTGATAGGACCATCACTATCCTTTACATTAAAAAATTCTTAAACAATACTGGCCTACCTGGTACAATGTAATACGACAATGACATGACCAATGGCATTTCAATTAATTACTTCGAAATACACACACACAAAAACACACACACACACACGTGCACCTCCACCTTACATGAAATATGTCAGGAGCTGTCAACTGGTATTGTTATGATAAATTAGATTGTGTGCTCATCATATATGCACAGTATCATTATGGACCAGTCTCATATATACTCTTCAAAAGAGTACGGAGTACTCAGAAATTACTTCCAAACTTCCAAATGTTTAACCTTGTAAGATATATCAGTTTCTAGTAATAGATATTTTATAATAATGAACGAATTAGGAACCCGATACAACCAGTAGTGAAGTATGACATCATGTCATGACCACCAACGATCTTGAAGGACGATAGTAGTAAGATGGGAAATTTCAAAGTTTTGTGATCAGTAGTTCGTTATACCTCCACGATTTGACAACAATTCATTCACTCGACGAGGCATACTGCGTATGAGTCCCCCAATATCGATTTGAGGGAGTCTGTTCCACCTACTGTGGCAGCGCCAGGTACAGTTCATCCAAAGTGGTTGGCGGCCCATGGCGTTGGCACACACGTTTTGCCATTGAACAACCGTGTTCAACGTGGGAATGGTCTGGGCTCATTGTTGGTCATGGATGTTGTGCTGCTGAGAATGGACGTTGTCGTACGGAAAAAAACACACGTCAAACCACATTCTTTGCAAACGGACAAGAAAGGATGCCAGTAGCATTGGATTGTCCCGATGACCCTTCCTTACGCAATATGGAGTGGGGTTAACTCAGTCACAGTGATGCCGCCCAAGAGATAACTGATCAACCACGAAATCTGTCAAGAGATCTCAGGTTGACATAGTCGTGACGTTCATTTCGACATCGCAAGACACGACCACCTAATCAAGAAAGTGCAAAGTGAATCGGGACTCATCTGAAATATGACCCGTGGCCGTCGAGCATGGAGCTGCATGTAGACGATTTTTAATCACCTGACCCGAAAATCGTACTCCAGTAGCCTGATGAAAGTTTGCAGCCATTTGAACTCGATTTCGTTGATCCTGGTTTCGAATTAATCGATCATGTACAATTGTCATTGACATGGGACAGCCTGAACGTGGTCGATCGTCATTGTTTTTGGTTGTTGGTACCTGTTCCACAGTCTAATAATCACAGACTGTGAAACATTGAACGTATTGGCCACTGCACTCTGACATCTGTCAGTTTTCAGCGTGCCAATACCCGATACCCTTCCACTCCTACACTAACTACACAATAGCTGTATTCTGTCTGACAGAAACCTATTCTAACCCGGATCTTCACGTGTTTCTATTTCAGAACACGCACATTTAAGTAAAACATATATTAGTGCCACAAATCTAAAAGATGCAAGTAATGGTGTTTATAACGACTGCCTGGTAGGTAATGTAACTCGCAATGCAGCATGCTCCCAAACATATACACCTGTTAATGTCAATATTTTGTTTTGCAGTTCCATCACCGCCAAAGGAGTTGCAGGCCTTTGTGAACAGCTCGTCAAGTGTGACCCTGTGCTGGACCCCTGCCGACCACCAGGACGAACCCACTACCTATTACATTAAAGTAGGGGAGGCGACCAGCCTAAACTCACATACCTTCAAAGAGAAGGAGTATGTCACTGTCAGTGGTATGTCTTTTATTGAAGATAGTTTGCTCTTATCACAAAATGACAAGACAATTGTTTTTATCCTACCTCGATCACGAAAATTATTTGTTAACATTGAAAGACTGCCGAGGTTTGAAATATGACAAATATGTATCGATGCTAAAAAGAGTGCTGAACATGTTTATTGATCGTTGATACAGAGATTGAACGAGTAGGCTGAATCTTTGAATCCGGCGTGTAACGTTAATGGAAAAGGAAAGCAAAAGGGACAGCTCTCGATAGTTGATGTTAAGCATTTGCAATCTGGTCAGAGTATTGGCACACTGAGGGGCACTGACAGCATATCTCAAGCCATAAGCAATTAGAAAGTACCCATAATGTCTGTTTTCATGTGGCACTTACCGGATTCAGTATTTATGCATGGACCTGTCAACCATCGGTAATTACCTTCCTGTTATCAGATCTTAGGAATATCTTCATTCCTTTGACTAATCCATGCCCAGATGTTTATATTCCAGCCAATATTCTAACTATAAATTGTCGTACATATATTTTGTTTACCTTGTTCAAAATATATATGAATTAGTCTGTAACCGGAACAAAAACGTGACTTAGCATGCACGTACTTGAGCATCATGTAAAACACATCTGGTATTTGATAACTGCATGCAGGTAGGGTTGACACATGTTTGTCTACTTTATATTCATACCTTATTTTACATCAGGTTTTTATAACACATCCGTCTTGATTGAGGGTCTCCGGAGTTACTGGAACTACACCTTCAACATCACAGCAGCTACTCCTGTTGGCAACTCAAGTGTCTTGTCTCTGGAAGGAAATGTCCGGACAAATGAATCAGGTATAATAATTGCATAATTCTTGCCAAACCGTACCGATGCTCCTGAGTTTTACCAAAATGATAAACGTCTGAAACTATACCACTTTTGTATCCTTCCATAACCAAACTGAAATGCTGTCCAGAGAGATCCACAGCTTTTTTAGTATAAATTCTATTTCATAATTAATACTAATAGAGTTGAAATTAAGTTTCCTTTTAACATACTGCATAACTCAATGTACTGTCACTGCAACTGATATATAATTACACCACTTATTTAGGTAACATTATTTAATAGCAAATAGGGATCTATTTCCGACAGAATACATAACAGTTAACGCACCAGCCCATGTTTATTGTTTTGTTATCACTTTTTGACAATGATTCATAACCTAATGATTATGAAAAAGTCGGAACCGAACAATCGACTCTGTTTTTAGCAGATGTTATATTATTACTGTTATCAATTAAGAGCGTGTTTCATTCATAGCTCCTGGAAAGGTAGAAAATCTTCACATCGCTCAGATTCCAGACAACTGCACGAGTGTTGAAGTCTTCTTCTCTTGTCCCAAAGAAACAGAAAGACACGGCGACATACAATATTACATACTGTCGCATAATGCTCAGGTATGTAAATATGTGCTTACGACAGATAACAGATAATATATTTACATATACTACATACACACCCACACACATTGTTGGTAATTGTGATGTATTTCACACACACACACACACACACACACACACACACACACACACACACACACACACACACACACACACACACACACACACACACACACACACACACACACACACACACACACACACATACACACTTACACGCAGTGTCATGATGTTGCATAACGGGTGACTTGTACCTTACTTTCTTATGCCCGGCAGTTTATAGACACATCTAGGGAGGAAGGTTTCTGAATAGGATTGATATTCGTGATGAGTACATGTGCATTGAAAATAATTTATATTGTGTGTGATTATTCTGTTACATTTTGACAGGGAGAATATAACCACAACGTGACAGAAAATCCCCAAGGATTAAACATTTCAGCTGAACCTGAGTTGAACTGTAACTACTCACGGGTTGTACCCGTCACAGCACAAGTAGACTACAGGTTCTCGGTGAGTTAGGGTAAACTGTGTGTACAAAGAAGGTTCACTGTTGTATGTTCTCGTATGCAAATCATCCCGTTCCCCTTTAATACTTTTATAACCCCTATGAACTTAGCACTAAATATCTCAGAAGATTCCATACACTTCTCTTGTAAACAAAGCAAAACTACATTCCGTCGACACTGGATAGAAGGACACCACATGGGTACTTGATAATTGTTGCACTTGTTTAGATGTACATATGTGAAGGGTGGCATCATAATGAAGCTCAGAAACCAATCTATCAGAAAAAAAGATAGTTAAATCCTAAGCTATATACCCGCTTGGAGGACGGGTACTGGTTGTTTATGATATGTATTTCAAGTTAAGTGAACACTACATTATCCTCTTCAATTTCAGGTTGTAGCATATGATTCCTTTGCTGGGGATGTAGCAAATGTCAGCTTCAGTATCAGCTTTTCTATATAATTCATGTGAGGCACTCTCAGAGTAAAACGCGTTGTACGTATTCCTTAACTTACATCCACTACAAACTAAGTGACAAACTTGTTTTGATTTCAGGTTCACGCATTCAACAAATACAATGGAACCGTTTCCGAAAAGAATTATACCACGCTTACTGGAGGTAAGTTAAACTGTTCTAAAAATGTGTCATATGTAAATATTACACCCTGTTCAAACTTGTTTTTAAAGTGAAAGGTCAACTTATGTTTACGTTTGTTCAATTAGTGCACTGAGTGAGTGAGTTTGTCCGAACTCTGCTTTGAGTACATACCGGATATCCAATTGTAGTCATTGCATTATAAAACAATATGAAACGAATGAGACATTTTGTTCATAGGTCCATGTCTTATATGTGCATAACACAAATACTTACGTTTCCCTAGAGTCTGGTCCCGTGGCTAGTTTGGATGTATCGAATACAACGGCACATTCCATCACTGTTCGGTGGACCAAGCCATCACTTCCAAATGGCAACATCCTTGGGTATCTGATAAACGTTACATCCGGCGACAAACCTGACAGAGTTATAAATGTAACCTGTGACCAGTCTACGGAAGACGTGAGCATAACCACTGGTTACTCTTCCTCGTTTTCTGATCACAACATGATGTGAATGCTCCATTCATTCTGCCTTAATGGAAATACATGTACATGTATATCAGTTTTTTTATTGGTTACTAACTCACGTTTGCCATCGACAATAAAATGCATGAGAGAGAATGAAAGCGTACAATTATCCACAGTAACAGTAGAATTGCTATGATTCCGTCTGTGGATACTTCTATATGTGTAATTTCATGTTACAGAGAAAGCACGAATGTAAAGCAGTTGACACTTCAAATACGAATAGTGCCGCTGTTGTCAACCAAGACGGAAATAAGCAATATGACTACAATATTACAGCCTTACAGTCTTATACTGACTACACAATAGTAATATCCTGTGTTAACATAAACGGAACAGGAGAGGAGAGAAACATCTCTGCTCAAACAAAAATGACTGGTAAGTGTGATGAAGTTAATGTTATTTCTACTGACACTGACGATACCTTGATTCTGATTGGTAAAACTATGTTAACATCAGGTATCTACTTCAAGAGAACTCGAAGAAGTGTATGTATGGCTTTGGCAGTAACATACTGTCAGATTTTATCGATAGCACGGAGATGGAATAAGCAGGTTTGGCTCAGACGATTTCCTCGAGTCTCCATGCATAAGCTGGCATCAGTTTATAATTCAGGATCTTTGACAGAGTTACATCTTTTGATACTGGCTTCTGCGACGTCACTGCTATCTCTGTTGTAACCTTCCCAGCCAGCCTGATGTGAAGTTCAAACCAAGACTGCCCCCGCCTTACTGTTATTGAGTTTCAGCAAGTTGGCTGATATATGTGACTTTACCTTTCACGCCATCGAGACTGGTTGTTCTCTGGCGTTGACGTTTTCTATATATTTTGAAAGATTGTCCTTGGTGCTGAAGCTCACAGCATTTTCAATTACTTTAGATGAAAATGAATCTTTTGAGAAGTGTCTGTACGACAGTCTGCTTGAACATCTGTGGGAACTGGCCACTCATCAAGCTTTTGTTAAAAATACTTGTTATTGTCGGACAGACAGATAGATAGATAGATAGATAGAGAGAGAGATAGAGAGATAGATAGATAGATAGATAGATAGATAGATAGATCTTTTACAAGGAGTGACGTTTATAGCGAGAGCCTATTGTGTACAAGCTATAACCTTCAATATACCCAACCTGTCAATATTTTGTTTTTGTAGTTCCATCACCGCCAAAGGGGTTTAGGGCCTTTGTGAACAGCTCGTCAAGTGTGACCCTGTTCTGGACCCCTGCCGTCCATCATGACGGACCCACTACCTACTACATTACAGTAGGGGAAGAGACGGGCCTGAACTCACATACCTTCCAAGAGAAAGAGTATGTCACTGTCAGTGGTATGTCTTTTTAATGTACGATTGCAGTTTGTTCTTACCATGAAATGACAAGACATATACGTGTGTTTAAATAATGTATACAATTTCTTCAAGTAACATTACCACATACTTGCAGCTTGTAGGGTTGTTTTTCTAAACTTTCTAAAAAATGACTGAACATTTATCGTTGATACCAACATTAAATGAGTCACTGTCCCAGTTACTCTAAATCTCTATATCAGCATTTTATTTGTATTTTGAATGATGTTGTGAAAACCTTAGGGATCTCGGTTATTGCCACATGTAATTCAATTATAAGTAGCAGTTGTAAAAAAGAAATGTCTTAGGTAGCGTACATGTAGTTACGACTAATCTATTGCTTGATTACTTTTACCCCGAAGAATATAACCAGGTTCATGAGTCAGGAATGTTGTATAAATACCTTTATTGGATGTCTAAATGATATGAACACAACATTGAACTAGAATTAACAAGTGGTCAACAAATAGAAAGTCTTGGTTTTGCACATTTGGTTTTATTTCAACATTACGTCCATGTACACTATATTACATCGGAAGTTACAAGAAAACGCATGTATAATTTCACTTCGGATTGAATCGACTCTGCACAACATCTAAAGATTTAAGTGATAACACTGTCCTGCTATACAACTTATAGCACAACCCTTGCACCAACATTTATGAGATTCTTAGTCCAGATTAGGTGAGGGGTTGCTACCTCATGATCAGAATCCGGTACACATGCGAGCTTCCTGATACAATTGAAGAGGAAATGCATTTGATTGTTAAGATCCTAAACTGAGGGGTGTGTAATTCAGTCGCCTAAAATATGCAAACATTTAATTTGTCCACATATCTGTCTAGACGTAGGTGAGGTGCCGACTTGGTATACAAAATGACGAAGGCGAAAGCTCAGACATATTTAAGTTCGATTCTATTATTGCCTGTTTGTCGTATAATATTTTTATAAGTACTTTGTTTCAGAAATAAATGTTAAAATTGAAATTAATGAAGGATGGTTGCTCACTCACCACCAACAATATTGTGATGGAAGTGAAAGTTAATGTGACTTCCTGAAATCCTACAGCTAGCATCATAGCACATGTGACCCCCAAAAGTGGGCAGATCTAGAGCACTCTTTGCAAATCGCCAGAAACATTGATTGGAATGTACTTGTGACACGGAAGATTGAAGGGCATCAGCAGATAGACGACTAGTGTTGATTAGTAAACCATGTAACTCGAGTTATTTGTAGGGGACTAGTCTGATAGAATGTTACTAAATTTGACACTGACCCCACATCGGACACCGCTGCAGCCAGAACATTGTAATTTGTGTATCGTTGTGGCAACGCAGTGTGTTCATCGACTTTACTAACTGGGTGTTTGTGGTTGTTAACGGTTTGACATATTTCTTTTCATAATTTGTGAATTTAATGACTCGTGCCATTTAGATATATGTATGACAGCATCTCCCAAACCATAAACAATTACAAAGTATTTATGATGTCCATTTACATGTGACAAATATCGCGTTCAGTTTTAATGCTCGGTCCTATACTGTTTACTTTGTTCCTGAAATAGTTTGCAGCCATAACGTAAATGTAACTTAGCATGCATTAAAATGGACATTTTGTATTGAACATTTGTCATCATCATATAAAACATATCTGTTCAATGATAACTATGCGCGGGTGGGATTGATAAAGATTTCTCTACATTATGTTCAAACCGTATTACACTTCAGGTTTTAATAATACATCGGTCTTGGTTGAGGGTCTCCGGAGTTACTGGAAGTACACCTTCAACATCACAGCAGCTACTCCAGTTGGCAACTCAAGTGTCGTGTCTCTGAACGGAACTGACAGGACAGACGAGTCAGGTTTGTTTTGTTTGTTTTAAACATATCTTATTGACATATATGGTCAACGGGATTGGGCAAAGGTTATCCAACTCAGGTGGTCCTTTCCCTAATGCATAGGTAAGGACATTGATTATACAAATAAATACACATATACATGTTTACTAGTATACATACATACATGTATACATACATACATACATACATACATACACGCACGCACGCACGCACGCACGCACGCACGCACGCACATACATACATACATACATACATACATACATACATACATACGCATATATATATATATATATATATATATATAGGGAAGCTACTCTAAACCTAGCCTATGAGACGTCACGACCACGGTCAGACGTTGTTGACAGTCTGTCCAGTCATAACGTTACTAAGTGCAGTCAGTACACACAGCGACAAAACGAAACAAGGTAACAATTCAAACATATTTCGGACAAATCCAACTATTTTAATTTGTGGAAAAGGTTCCAAGCCGCAGAAGTCTACAAGCACAGATATGGCTACTGATCTTGCTTGGTTAGGACCAGTGTCCTCGCAAAATATTTCGCAATTTATATCTTCAAAGTTGCCCAAACTGGTAAAACGCCTTAGCTACCGTAACGTCACAGTCAGACACTGGTTTTCAGTATATTAGACTGTTCTTTTGTTAATGATATCAATTATCCATGTAGTTTATCCAGAATCCCGAGGGTTCATTCTGACTCGATCGCCGAATGACGAGGGCGACGCCATGTTTGTTTATAAACAGTAAAAGTAGTCCCTGCTTGACCTAAGAAATTTGCATCTCTATCCGCATATGACCCCAAAGGATATCGCTTTTATCCGTTGGCTTTATCCTGCCGAGAAACCTACCCGTTATATGATAAATATGTATACCAGTATGTTTACACTTACATATAACACATAAACATATTTACACACTTACACTAACATATACATACCCGTATACATTATGCTTACAGACAGAGGCAGAGGCAGAGGCAGACGTACATGCAGAGAAACCTACCCATTATATGATAACATAACACAGAGAAATATATTTACTTGTATATACACATTGATACAAAAATACATGAGCACAAATACACATGCAAGTTTACGCCACACATACATATACTAGAATATATACATATGTTCACACTTACATATAACACATACACATATTTACACACATACACTAACTTATACATATACCCGTATACATTATGCTTACAGACAGGGTCAGAGGCAGACAATGTATACATATACACGCATGCATCATAATAACCACACATAATCCCTGTAATTATAATCGCATCATTTACTAAGATGCGACAACCTCTCTGTGTGACAAACTGAGGACAGCTCCAATGAAGTAGTGTCAGGTGAAGTTTGTAATCAACCACTTAGGGTAGAGGGTTCTAAATTATCGGTACGAGTGAGCAAACAATTGCGACCTACATTCCAACTTGTCTGTGTCGAAATTAAATTGCCGTCTTCCGAAAATAAATGAAAACGGCCACGCCATTCTGTTCGGAATACACTAAGTTGTTTCTAAACGTCACGACATCTACTCCATGATGGTGGTACCATCAAAAGAATATTTGTGTTCTGTGTGGATTTTCTTTTGTTAAAATTTAAATTTAAATATCCGAATCGAGGCAAAATAATGAAGCCGAGTCGCTTTAAAAAACTGACATCTGGTTTGCTCAAATATCCTGTCCCGCACTTCTATGAATGATCTTAACGCAGACAGTTGTCCTATCGGCATAAATATCTGATTTTAATGAGACTGACATGTTGTATGTCTGCAAGCACCAAATGTATGTCGCGGGAAACATAGTGTGAAAGGTCTGTAAATGGCTAGAATGATTAACAGTTCGTGAACATAAATTAGAAATCAATGGACATGAGAACAGACTTATTGACTGATTGACATTGTATCAGTATCTAGTTTTTCTTTCACACCTGTGGGTGAGAAACCAATTTGAGATAACTGGTATCAAACATATGTGTGAGATCGAATTCCAGGCCCGTGATTGGCTACTCCATGGTGATGACCTAAGGTCTGATTATGACGGACTACTGTCCTGATTGTAAGTTATTGAAAAGTTTCTCGTGCTTCAGTCAAATGTTCATCTTCGTCTTTGTTGAACGTTATGCCTTTTAGAGTGTAAACCCCCTGGAAGCCACATCCACATAAATGTCCCTCCTCTTCAATCCTCACTTCGATGTGGAATACAATATTCAAAGTACACCAAACACACTAACTTCACAGTTTTGAATTCCCGCTTCTCTGATATCATTCACTGTCGTTTTAGGTAAAGCAAAAATACTGAAAGTGACCTCTGAAAATGCGGCGTTATTAACTGTGTGTTTAGAAATCTAAATATCAGATATTTACAAACATAGCTTATTAGTGATCAAGGGTATCTGTTTTTCATCAAATCACTGATGATAGTTCTAAAACGTTGCCGATTAGCCTAGTCAGTTTTGGAAAACACGAACTCCGAAGAGTAGTTTCCGCCATATATTTATGGTGTTTACAAAGTCACATTCCACGTATGCTGGTAATGAGACGCCTATCAGCTCACGTATATTTCAAACTCATCTGCGTTACATACATCCCTGAATTTCTCACACATTTTAAAGTCAAATGACATATGGTCTTTGCTACCAATGCTAATTATCAAGCGAAATCAAGCGAAATAAATTAGGTGTGGAAACGAACACTGTTGTCGGAATATTGAACATATTCACGGGAAGAGAGTATCGCAGGACAAATTATGGAATTACAAATATATACATTACAATGATCAGAACAAATTAACAAAAATCGTTTTTTCAAAGCGAATCAAACTCGCTGTCACTCGTCAGATTTTCAAACACCTCGTTGTGAGATAAATGGCATCTGACAGACACTCGTGTAGTTTCTCTATATCACAGCTCGTTGTCAACTACACGTGAATGACCACAGTGAGGCGGTGGGGTAAAATGTGAAGCATTCACCAATTCAAATGACGTCAATAGATTCACCTGACAACTTGACCTCGGGGTGAAGGACAAATATAATAATCACAACTATCAATGTTATTTGTTTTAAAATATTTGACTTAGATCAGACCCGTTGCAGTTTTGTAACGTATTTAGTGAGAAATCCTGGGTCTTTAAGTGAATCTGATTTGGCAATACACAAAGCAGGTGCATGTCCTGTTGCACATCAGTTCCTGTCATAATCCTATCAAGTGATTTCGAACCTCAGACTCGCCCTCATTATATTCTAAATCCTGCTAAACGTTAACCGTACAGGTGCTCGTGGGTTTTACCAAACTGTGACATGTACCTGTACCATTGCGGTCTTTCTTCCCTCACACAGTTGAAATGCTGCCCAAAGTTACAACTCAGTCTTGCAGATCCCAATATCCACAATTTCTTTTAGCATAAATACTATTTTGAATCGTTTCATGATTAAAAATAATATAGTTTACTAATTTTAATAATTATGTTAATATTTAGCATAACTCGATGCACTTTTAATGAAACTGAAATAATTACAATCTGAATATTATTACATCACTTACTGAGGTAACAATTGAGGGCAATCAAGACACCTGTTTTCGACGGCATCCTTTAACGCACCGGTCCATCTTGATTGTTTTGTTATCACTTTTTGATAGTGTTTCATAAACACGTGCTCATGATTTAGTCGGAACCATATAATCGACTATGCCTTCAGCAGAAATTATATTTTTCCTGATATAAATAAAGAGCGTGTTTTATTCACAGCTCCTGGAATGGTAGAGAATCTTCACATCGCTCATATTCCAGACAACTTCACGAGTTTGGAAGTCTTCTTCTCCTGTCCCATCGAAACAGAACGACACGGCGACATACAATATTACATACTGTCGTATGCTCAGGTATGTCTTATTGATGGTAAAAATATCATTACACTTTAAATCGTAATGTGCAGAGGAACATATTATATTACTATAATCAGAAAGGCGTAGGTATGACGTACACGTTTACTTTTATCCCAATCCTGCCTTTGTCCACGTAACTAACTAACTAATTTGTATACAACCTGAGAAAGATTTATGAATGAAATGGATATTCAGTACAAGTAAATTTAAATTATATGTACTGTGTACGATTATTATGTGGACTGTGCGAATATGTTTTTGCATTTTGACAGGGATATTATAACCACGGCGTGATAGAAAATCATCAAGGATTGAACATTTCTGCTGAACCTGAGCCGAACTGTAACTACTCACGGGTTGTACCCGTGACGGCTGAAGTAAACTACATGTTCTCGGTGAGTTAGGGCGAACTGTGTCCTCCAGTTACCGCTAAATACTTGTATCTCTCATGACTGAACTACATTCAGTGACACTGTATAGTGGGACACCAGGTGACCAAATTGCTGTACTTGCGTACTTGATAATTGCCGTATCACTTGTACATTCGTTAAGCCTGACGTAAGATATATGTGTATCAGAAAGAAGGTACCTCAGAAGAAGGTAGTTAAATCGGTTCTGTAGGATCGGTTCTGGATATTTATCATATATATATCTAGTAAATTGAACACTAATCCTCTTTCAATTACAGGTTGTAGCTCATGATTCGTATGCTGGGAATGAAGCAACTGAATATTATTTCGCTAAAGTGTTGCGTACGTATGTTTCCGACATTTCAATCGCATACAATACTTGTAACTTGTATAGTACATGCAACTTTAATTTACGTGTGAATTGTAACCATTCAAAACACTGACATTTGGTTGTACCAATACAATAGAAGTGTCGCCAGTGTATAAATGTTTATCCCATTAAGGACCATTCCTTTCATCTGTCAATGTACGTATGTTGACTTCTAAACAGTGACAGAGAATGTACTAGTATTCATTAATAACAAGTACATCGTCTCACTGCCGTATATGTATTGTTCAACAGAGCCAGGGAGTGTATCCGATTTCACGAGCACGTACGCGTCCACCACCAGCAGCTCCATCAGTCTGTCATGGAAGCCTCCCAGATTTCCAAATGGCTTCATCCTGGGATATGTCCTGTATGTCCACACAGAAGACGGGGCGTGTCAGCAGGCTGTGCACATTGTCTGTACTGACTGCCAGTCTCGTCGAACCTTCAGAGTGAGTCCAAAAGAATAATCGTAGGAATGACTGGGTACCTGACTTTACTACCCTCTGTCTCTGTTGTGGGTTACTGAGGCATATGCTCAGCCAAAATATATCCGAGTGTCCGGACCTTTAATTATTGTCTTGTCCATAGGTCTAAGCGTCAACAAGGATGATATTTTTTTCATGACTCCACGTTCTACTGCATTCAAGTCACACTATATAATAGGCCATAGATAAGAACTAAATAAAACAAGAAGGAACATTTGCTTTGATATTATGCAAAATTTGAAAACAAAGTGGAAAACATGATAATGATGAAATACCAATAATAATAGTATGTTAAGTTAATGATGTTGAATCTATAAAATTGAAGCAAAGTTAGACAAGTTACCCCTGATTTAAGAGTGTCCAGTTTGAAACGGGAAGGCGCTTCACGCCAGTCTGATCAAAGTTCATTACCAATCTCCTCTACACTTTTAATGAACTCTTCATGGTACTTTCCTGGCTGCTTTCGTTGCTTTGCATTTCACAAAGCCATGTCTCTGCAGGCACGAATTCTACCAGCCCCGATCTAAAAGAATGTGCACCCCCTCTCCCCCCATCCCATATTCTGACAAAAAGAGATAGATTTTCTTGTGTAAGAAATGCCACGAGAAGTCATAATGTTTCTGTTTATTATGCCACCGACGGCTACAATTTGTAACAAGTGTTCGTAAACAAGTTAGTCTGAGCCTGAGATCTCCTGCCCATGGAAGAGACGAGTATGCGAATCACATCCTTTGGAATGGTATCTCAATCGGCCTTCAACGCAAAAGCCAACTGCTGCAACGTCTGGGGTTGTGGTTGACGTCGGCGTAGCCATCTATCCAATTCATCCAACAGGTGCTCCATTGGGTTCAGTGTCGGGGCGCAGGTGGCGCAGTCGGATGTAGCGATCTTGGGCGGGGGTGGTTACTCTTGGTCGTACCGACCTTGGCCGATCACGTGTTGACCCATGCTGTTGAAACCGATCCCCAGCCTTGTGATGGTGCTAGGCGCTACATTGAAAACCCTGACTACAGCAGATCGGGATTCCCCTGCCTGCAAGCGGCCTATGACGTTGTTTCTGGGCAATTCTGTTAATCATGGCATTGTTCCATTGACTCAGATGCCAGGCAATCAAAATCCCTGCACTTTAATTCCGTTTATAGTGCTGCTGCAGGTGGCCCTTTTGTTAATGCACTGGGTGCGTTTTTTCCGAATCGTATGTGTTTCCCGACTTAAGGTTTGCATGTTCTTGTTATCATTTTGAGCCGGGAAATTTGTCACTGGCACCATTACACCTCTTCATTTTGCACCTCTTGGTCCGCTAATTTTGCTTTTATGGCCCAAAATATCCGTTTGCGTTTCTTTTTTTTGAAGAGTATATTTATAAATCCGGTCTATTCGTCCATTGTTAAGCAGTCCATATATTTACAAATTTCCTGACTATCAAGATTTCTTCCTTTTAATCATACATGTTATTGGCTTGTTTAGCTAGAGGATGAAAACTGTAATATTTCCCGAAATACCAGTATACAAAGACCGGAAACGTCTCTCACCAACTATAACGTTACCTCCCTCTTGTCGTTCACTAACTACACCATCACCGTGGCTGCTGTCAATAACTTCAGCATCGGCATTGACACTTCCCTTGCTATACGGACAGACATTGATGGTAAACACCTTAAATATTGTATCAATTCCATTCACATTGTACACATTATTTTCACAGCTGGTTGTGGGATGAAACCTTATAATTATGTCATTTTTGAGTGGTAATAATTTTAAGTTCATTGGAGAATATTTTATAAATAAAATATGTATGATATCCATTACGATCCTACAAGGGTGATGACTTGACACATTAATGGCGTATGTGGTTGAATTAATGGTACTTTTCCATCCGACTAGTCCCCGCGATGCCTGCACAACTCTCTGTCATTGTGCTGAACGCATCGGCGGTGGAGATTACATGGACACCCCCAGTTCACAAGTCTGGACCGACGGATTACACCATCCTCGTACAGCAGGCTACAGGAAGACAATCTTCAACGTTCGAGAACATGGAAAACGTAACTGTAAACGGTATGATATATAAGGTCACAACACACCCAACAAAAAACCACAATATAAATGATATATATTGACTTTTATTATATACTTCAATGTGAAAATTTAAGTTTTCTGAAGTTGAGAAAAGTGATATTTTCGTTGCAGTGAACATAACACTTGTTATTTCACCGCAGTGAACATAATTCCTGATTTTTCACAGCAGTGAAGAGTGAACGCTTTGACGCTCATACAATAGTTGCCTCCTCTTAAATTGTCCCCCTTTATCGTAAGTGTCAAGCCCGTACACAAACTGTTGACGTCCTTTTAACATTAGTTATAGCTGGTCATTACAGAGGCAATATCACTTCTTATCGTTCGTTATTCTCTTGAAAATGTTTCTTTATAAACTGTAAATTTCTCATTTAACTCGTCAATCGAGACTATTCGTTGCGCAAAGCGCCATTTTTGTTACTTGACCAGCGTGTATTCTTTCGCTTCCAAAGCGGTCTCCTAGTTTTCAAGAATATTTTTTTGTTAAAGCTGATTTCATATAGAATCCTATCGAAATGAATGTTGAAGAATGTTTGTGACCCTGAATATTTTTTATATACTTTTGTTTATATTGTTTAAGATTTTGCAAAGACGAAACTATTTTTTAAGTTGCAAATAAAAGGGGTAGTGAACCGTCCCTATGTGTTAGGTAGGGATAATTTACGTTTCAAGGTTGTACATTTGTAATGAAATAATTTCATAATTTCCGGTAGATAACTAAACCCTAATGACTCCTTTTCCCCTGTCACGAGATGAGAGAAACATGATATTCCACGAGACACATGGAACATCATCTATATATCAACCATTTATGAAGAGCAATGAAGAGCAACATGTGTGCGTACTTGTGTATATCTCTCTTTGGCTCTTTCCTTGTATGTGACGCGTTTAACTCCTTGGATGCCACAGGGACATGTTTGTCCCTCCTCTTCAATTCACACTTTAAAGTTTGATAAAACTAAAAATACATCACGCACACACATACTCTTCTCAGTATTGATTTCTGCAGGGATTTTTCTGTTCTGTGATATCATCCGCAACATTACTGAGAACGACCTCTTAAAACGACCATCGCAAATATCACTACTGTTAATCTTTCGATAAAACACCATCCACAGCGTTATTCTGTGTATATTTTGAAATCCAAATATCGAATATTTATTCAGAAAAAGCAATAACAAAAACAACATATTTGTGATCATAAGTATATGTTATTTTTACCAAACCACTAAAGATCATTCTGAAACGTCGCCTGTAACCATTGAAACGTTCAGTATGTTAAGAAAATAAATGAACACGATCAGCCATTGGTTAGTGTTTACAAAATCATGTTTCAGGTACGCCTATCACGTATCTTTCAAAATCAGCTGCAATCCATTCATCCCTGAATTACGCATTCATTTTGGCAGCAAATGACATATTGTCTTTGTCACTAATACAAATGGTCTACATGCAATCAAGCGAAATCAGGTGAGGTGAGGTTAAATTGGGTTTTGCGTCGCGTTATTACACTCATATAGCGACATGCTTGATCGTGTGTGTGTGTGTGGCTGCTTGTACTAGTCCGGACTTACGCCGGATTTACAGTACCAGCCCTTGCCACTGAGATACCATGCCACAGTTTAACATTGATAGCTAACAAGGCAGGGTAACAACAAATACATGTCCCATATTTTAAATGTTGACGATTAACTGAAAATGTGATTTCATAATGGTAGCATTTCCTTTGGGGTGTAAACAGGTTAATGATTAGTCATTTTATTTCATGTTAGAACTAAGACTAAATATAATACTTCAACAAAATGGAAAATATTTTTATTAAATGTATATAAGTACGCACGCATTTAAGAAGAATTTTAAAAGTTGTGTTGGATGTTTTGCAAAACATTGATGTCAAACAATTCACCATGCCAGGTGCGAGTTTCGTCACAAACGAATTCCGAATTACTCCTGTGGTTTTATGTGATGTGATCAACAGTTACACCCTTTTTTGAAAGATTGAAATCACAATGTGTTAAACTGCTGACATTATTTCTATAATAATTGTTAAAAAGCAAATAAAACAACGTGACATCTCATACAATTACATACATGTGTACGTCCTGATAATTTCTTCCAAGAGGCGTTTTTTTCGCATCTTTCATTGTGTAATTCTGAAACAGGATGACAAGAAACAATGAAGACATTCATGTCCAATATTGAAAAAATATTCGCTTGTTTTGAAATATTCTGAATATTTGATATATGTAATATTGATGCCTCTCTTGCTCAATTAGTTAAGCACATTTCTGGTGTCCCCCGCCGTGATATTGCTAAAAGCGTTGTAAAACCATACTCACTCATTCTTGTCCAATTATGATACACGATACACGATCTAAGCTGTTATCTGTTTTTGAGACATTATTAACATGATAAAAAAAAGTTTGTTTTTTTGTGCCTGAGAAAAGCGAAATGTTTGTGGGATCTTTCATGCTGTGAAGAAAAATTAGGTTTGATATACATTTATCAATATAACAATGTTGACAATAAAACAAGCCATGATGTCAAACAAAAAGAATGTCAATTTATCTGTACTTCATTTCATTTGATGATAAGGCGAGTACGTCATAAATTCAATCAGGTGAATGGTAGAATCTAAGGATTAATTTACATGTTAGATGGGGTCACCCATTTCGCTATTAATACCTTTTTAATTAGTGTGATTTTATCATTTCGTATAATTTGTGATAATACAGAAACGTATACGGTTTCAATTTCGATATTTGTGTTGGACTAGTTTAAAATGTTGTTCTTCGTGAACAAAATAACGTGAAAAGATATTGTCGTGATACATATCAACTTCTCACAAAGCGGTCTGAGCTGCAATGGACAAGTCCTATGCATAGCGGAGTTATGCCCATTCTCTTTATGCCCGTGTATTCCTCTCTGTCGTATCTTGACGTAACAGAAGAAATTTTATTTTAGTCATTTATGTCAAGCTACTCTTTATGTATAATGTTATATGTCAGCATACAAATCCATTTGATATAATTTCAGATATGTGGCAGTATTTTGTTCGCTCACGTTTCTGTAAAGCTGAAATCAGTGCTTGTTATATTATAATGGCACATGCCATAATAACGGGAAAATCGTCCTCAAATGATTTTAGCGAAATGTCGCATTTGTAATCTTGTATACAGTTTGTGCGAAGAATTACCGTGAAAGGAGTATTTGTAGGGAAACATAAATGCATGATATAATTTTTTGGGTTACCTATTATCGACCGACCTGTTATGGACTATGGAACAGAATAATAACAGAAGAGAATGTTGGATATAAATAGGCCAGGTGTGGAAGGCGTAGACGAGCGCTAGACCGAGCAAAGGGAGATAACTCCCAGCAGCAGCGAAAACCATGTGCTCTCTACTGTACAGCAAACGAGCTATATGTATTTGTGTCCACCCACGGAAACATGAGGGCTGGAATGGGCTCCCACTGTACAAGCAGGCAACCGAGCATACGAGCGAAACCTTATCGGTCCAGCGCCCGTGCAAACCTTGCCACTAAGCACCAAAGGTGCTACGCCATCCACACCTTACCCAAATCAAACTGAGAAAGAAACAAGGAAATAAAAATCTAATGAATAAAATTAAATAAACTATATGGCAAAGAAGTTAATGTTATTAAATGATTCTGATGTAGTGTGTACCTCTCCCCTGCTCCTACCGAAGTTTAAGAATACCTGAAAACTGAAAAAATGTTAAGCACGAAGCGGTGCCGTGCATTGCCCCGCAAGTGGACTCCATCGTCCTCGTAATGCCCTGGTACGCTTGGGTCCACGTGGGCTTGTCGCATAACTAGTCCCTGTAGTTCCGCGACGCGTTTCGCAGCGCGCCTGTTCAGGTTTTTTTCTGGACAGCTCCAGCTTTTTTAAGTTATGTACTCGGCGCCAGTTGCGCCGAGGCAGCATCCAGGACCAGATTTGGGTGGTGTCAGGCAGTACCAGTCTTGCAAAGAGCAGATCTTCGTAGATTTCCCCGTAGAGCATGTGGCCTTTTATTTTACCCAAGTCGTTGGAGCCGAGGTGAATAAGAAGGTACTTGGGAGGGCTTTTGGCGACGAGGAGATCTTGCAGCGCCGGTCTGAATTTCTCCCAAGTCCACCCCCCCCCCCCCCCCCCCCCCCCCCATGGACTTTCCAACGCAACGGACCAACAGCAGACAGCAGGGCTGAGAAGGTTGCGCCTCGTTCTGGCCAGATAACTGTCGCCGATGACCAAGATGGCACCTGAAATTGTGTAAACAAGCCAGAAATCGGAAATGGTGGCCTACCTGGTATCTAACATAATTAGTGTAACAGTTTGAAGACCAGCGGCCATATTGTTTTATGGTGTCTGCGTCCACACCGTTCATGGCTGCTGTAGTTGCGGCGCCAATTCTAAATGAATGAGAAGTATACTTCTGGTGATGAATACCTAAGAGTGAGACAGATTTTGTTAGCACAGCCTGAAACTGAAATCTAGTTAACTGATTTCCATCAAAATGAACAAATAAGTATTGAGAGCGTGAAGTCCGCTAGGATGAGTAACTGGCCATAGCTGCAACAGAACAGAGAGGGGAAGTAGGTGCCGCTTTTATGAAAATTGATGTGTCTCTCCCTGCTTGGTCTGTTTTGGAGTACCTGAGGCGTACCTGAAGTCGGCTTGTTAGATCTGAAAGTGTTTTGTCGTTGATTAGCAGCGCTCTACCGGAGGTATCCGCAATGGAACGCGCCACCAATTCGCTTACCCGGAAGAAACCAAAATATTCAGCAGTAAAGGCTGCTTTAAAAAGCTTAACCTCATATGTTGAGTTACATACCACGTGAATTACCTGAAGTATTTTGCCTAACAATTGCGCAGTGATAGGACGACGGCAGTCCTGCTTAATGTTTGATTTACGTGTACCTGACAGGGCTTTCCTCACTAGGAAATGTTGTGTAGGATCTGGCATGTTTTGCAGTTTGTGCCACGTACCTAGCGCAGATATGTATGAGAAGAGAGTCCGTGGTGATTTACCCTCTAATGACAACGCAGCCACGAAGAACAGCAGATGGTCTAGTGGAGCTGGCCATGATAAGGGAAGCCGGTTTGATAATCTGAACTGAACGAAGGACTGCAAGGCTGTGTTGTAGGTTCGCCACGTGTTGTCCGACAGGGACAAACCCACCAATCTGCTAGTTTCCTGTACTAAATATTCCAAACGTCCGGCGGGACGGGTGTTCCCAGCGTCTCTGCTGCCGGGGCTGCATCTCCGAACCGGTCCATCTGAAACCTCGAAAGAGCGTCAGCGATGACATTGGCATGAGTACTAACATACTTGGCACGAAGAAGAATGTTGTGATTTAGAGAAGTACTCACTATGAGGCGTACCAGTGACATTATCTTTGGATTCTTTGCAGACAGTTTGTTTATGATATAGACAACTGCCTGATTATCACAAAAAAACATAATCTTGTTGTTGCAGAACTTGGTTCCCTACAAGCGAAGTGCTACCATGACTGGAAATAGCTCTAGGAATGTCATGTCTTTGGTCAGACCAGCGATTATCCATTGCAGCGGCCATGCACCATTCGCCCATCTTCCTTTGAAATATACTCCAAAGCCGCGTGTACTATAGCTGCATTTGTATACAGTTCCAGTTGTTCCGAGGTCAACCATTCATCATTGCTGAAATACTGACACGCCATTATGATAATGAAGGAATTTTAGCCATACCTGTAGATCTTCCTTCATATCCCGCGTTAGCCTGACTCTGTGATGTGGCCTGGAGTGCCTCTGGATCGTGTCGTAGAGCCTCCTGCAGAAGGCCCGCCCTGCTGGAATCGCACGGGTTAGAAACTGCAACTTACCTGCGAGTGATTGAATCTCGCAAACAGGTACATGTACCTTGCCCTTACCTGATGATAGCAAGGTTTGTATTACCCGTACAATATCTGTGACTTTGTCGGCCGGTACTCTCACTTCCATGGCTACGGTGTAGATTATGAGGCCAAGAAATGTCAACAATGTTGTCGGGCCAACAGTTTTGTCTGCTGCAATAGGTACACCTAATTCCTGAAACAACGCAATTGCTGAATGCAACATGTAACCGCATTTGGCAACGGCAGGTTCACCGCCCAACAAGAAATCATCCAAATAATGCATTGTATGCGATGAAAGTGTTTTCTTATTGATACACCATTGGAGAAAAGTACTGAATTTTTCAAATTACGAACATGAGATTGCACACCTAAAAGGTAAACATTTGTCAAAGTAATATATTCCTCCAAAACACATTCCCAGTAAATGAAAATCCTCTGGTCGTACCAGGATGAGTTTGAACGCCGACATTATGTCCAATTTAGCGAGCAGGGCTCCTTTTCCAAGTTTTTGAACCATCCGAATAGCTTCGTCAAATTTAGTATATGTAACAGAACAGAACTCTTGGGGGAACGAAATCATTGATTGAAGAACCCTCTGGGTATGACAGGTGATGTTTCAGCCTGTAGTGGTCCTCCGGCAGCGTTGACTGTGGGGTTGTACTCCCAATGTGTACGGGCACCTTCTTCTCTACCAGACCTATCGGCGAAACTATAAGGTCTGGAAATGGAGGTTTATTAAAGGGGCCAGAAATTCTACCAAGCATTATTTCTTTATCTAATTTGGTTCTTACCATATGCGGGAGCTGCATTGCGGACCGAAAGTTTTTTTTTGCAAATCTCGGCCCTGTGGGGCCTCCATACTGTAAACTGAAACCTTCAGAAAAAACAAGAATTAAGAACAAGGCAAGTTTTGGGTGAGAAAAAGAATAATGCTTGAGCCAAGGTAAGATATTTCCAAACTTAATTGGAAGGTCTGCTAGCGTTCTTACCTGGCGTTGCATTGTTTCCTCTGCTGCCGCTTGCGTGGCTGTCTGCTGACTGTCTTGGACGAAAGGAACTGCATGTACGGGCACCATGTCCTGTAGCATGGCACCTTGAACACTTGGGAGGGAATACACAAGCCGGCCGCATGCACCGAGACAGGTTGAAATCCCAACATAGCTGTCCTGGTTGTTGTTGTTGTTAGCTATGTTGGGAAAAGCCTGACGGGGATTTACTTGCTTACCTGGTAGCATGAAACGCAGCCAGAGGTCCCCGTCCGTAACTCCCCAAGACCGGGTCGGGTCACGAGCCATTTTGTTGCGAAAATGGTACTCATACAACGCCCAGGAGTCACCACCATACCTGATCGCCGATCCCCGGATAGTTTCAACATAGGACAGTAGCTGCTGTACCCGTTCAGGATGCTGGGTTACGTAAATTCCCATGAAGATGTGAAAAGCAGTCGCCCATGCACTTACGATGAGATATTTGGGTGCTTGTGATTGAAATGGTTTAAATAAAACCTGCCCTGAACTGTCCGATACTAACCTTAACGGAATTTGGTCATCGGGCGGTTGGTTATCTGACGGCAACAGCGAACGGAAGTCAACATACTCACCATTTATTATCTTTTGTCGAAGGGCGTCCTTGACGTGAGCCCCAACAGCGTCAGCTTATCAATGCCAGCGGGTCGCGCGGTAGCTGCGCCAAATTTGCATTATGCGCTGAATGCAATGGGTTTGTGTCAAATTGAACAGGAGTGCTGTGAGAAGCAAGGAACTAGGCGCTGAGGATTTTGGTGTTGATTGCTACCCGAATGATCATGACAGGCTGCGAACTGTGATAAAACAGCTAACGCGTGCTGTACCTCATTACTGTCTTACCAACTTGTGCGCAAGCGGCGCTTTTCTTTTTGGTGGCATTGTACTCGATTTGTGTAATGTTTATGTAGGTGTACTCGTTAATGTCGCGGTTACAAGATGGCGAAGTGAGTGTTTTTGAAATGACGTAATATATATGACGTCATAAATATGACGTCACTTGAGAAACAAACAAAGACGATAACAAGGAGAAGAATTTGTTTGGCAACAAGGCCACGTGTTATCGTTGTGGTTGTTGCGTATCATACAATGAAGGGTGATAATTATTACGGAGGGTCCGAATGTATAATTATATTATGATTGTAACTTGTGTAATTATGTAAACTTGAATATGCTTGTGTATGAACAGATGAGTGTGCGCCTATGTGTCCATGTGGACGAAAGGGAATACATGATGTACATAATTAGACTACTTGGATATGCCTGGAATTACATTAAGATTAGATCTATAAGTTGAGGTAGATTTATCAGGCGGGCCAATAACACCATTTAGCTAAATATTGCTAAATGACATTATTTTGGGGTGATGGGATAGCCTTGTGGTTAAAGGATTAGCTCGTCATACCAAATTCAGGGCACGATTCCCTAAATATATGTAGGTACAAAGTGTGGACACTATTTCCGCTATGAGCACCAGTAACACTTTTCTTGAACACAAAATAATAATGAGACATGTTCTTTTCACACCAAAATTTTACTCTTCAAATTTGTGTGTTTGAATTCTGTCCTTCAGGTTACAATTCTTCTGAAAGAACCATTGGTAGTCTATTGAGCTCGTGGAGGTACAAGTTCAGCATCATAGCCAGTACATGTAAAGGAGGTTCCCGTCCCACGGTCAGAGAAAGTTGCATCACCACCCAAGAATCTAGTAAGGGTTGTTATGCTCATATTGATACAATAAAATGTCATAATCTTCTTGCAAATATGTTGAAGCACTCCTTGGTGTATCCGGATAGAGGCTTACCTAATGTCATTTAACACGTACATACTAGTAATCCAATTTATGATTTCATAACATCACAACAGAACCTTGTGAAGTACAGCATTTGAGCGTTTCGTCGATTCCTGGCAACTTTACGGCTGTAAACCTCACCTGGGACTGTCCCAAGGAAAGAGAAAGGAACGGATTTATCAAGAATTACACCATTCAGTATTCCGGTCCGGTACGGTACCATTATGTTAACAAAATACAAACAGCAACCCAAGCTGTATTCTCCACACTCTTGTAAAATGTTTCTATCCGGTCGTCAAGCAATTGGTTCAAATTGGCAAGAACTGAATTTGGCATTCGTCAAGGGATGGTACCAATTCAATCAAGATATGAAAATTAGTTTGTGCCAGTATACACGTACAAAGTACATATCGCTTAATTCTGATTATTTGTTATGAACAAAAAATATTTTTATAAATCATTCTTATCTTTTACTCATGACGATGAACAATGAATTGCCAGACTAAAGCGTTCTCACGATATATTTGGCTAAGATTCACACATGCAACGTTCTCCCTGTACATGTGAATGGTATTATCTTTCAAATGCGAGTGCAGGTGTGGCTTTCAAGCGTATGTGTTATTCACGTAAGATATGAGGAAAACTCTCATATATTCCTTTCAGTACGATCCTGACAAGCTAAGTTTATTACATTTTGGAAATGTTTTTTATTTTATTTGGCTTACCTCAGTCCGTATTGTTTATTCCAAACATTTCCGAAAATGGTCCAAAGAAAGACGGAGTACATCAAGCGATACGAAACAATTTCTAGTAAAGTTTGTCTTGGTGAAGGGAAGGAAAACTGTGTATTCAATGAAGTATTATGCTTCATTTTAGCCTATCCCTTTGAGTGTGTTCTAATTCAAGTTAAAGAGGAGTCATGGGTCTAAAGTTTTGTTGTTTGTGTATTAACTAAGCTCCAGGAAACCGTAATCTGCCATAACAATGCTACGTCGATCTCTAGGGAGCAGTACCTATGATTTATGGCCACTATGAACCTGAGGATCCGTGTAATGCTACACATACAGCCATATTACCAGTACGACCAGAACACAACTACACATTCACAGTACGTATTAAATAATTGTCACAGTGGGCTATTTATTGTTCGACAGAAGGGATGGGACAAAGGAATTAACCCCATGCTTTAAATAGCACATATTTAATGGAAATATTTCGGCTCATCGTTGTTTTCAGTATGTTTGTATCAAGTGTTGCATTGAGGTGTGGTGATAGGGCAGCACTGAAATGAAGCAATAGATCTTATGACATCGTAGTGTTTAATTGTTAATACTGCTGTGGAGCGATAGTTTTAATCTCAACGAAAACGTACTCGTACATCGACACATTCAAATATATTAAATATTTGGTTGGTTGGTTTTAGTCCTAAACATCATTTAACATCTATTATGCGGAGATGTATTGCATTCGCAGAGGGGAATGTGATATATGTTCTATACATATACACGAATTAACGAAGGTAAACATCTTGTAACGGCATGGTATATACTATGTCAGTTGTCGTCGGAAATGACAGTCAAGGACGATGAATAATAACATGTTTATCCTCAAGTAGCTTGTTATATTATTAAGATGTTTGAAGCAGTTAGTAGTAGGGCAACGTTCGCAAGGTGATTTTAACAAGCATAAGCAAGGCAGGCTTTCAAAGTCAAATAGCCACCATTGGACCTTGCGGATGATTTGTTTTGGTATTTTAGCCAGAACATGTTCCTTTAGAAAGGTTATCTCATGATCACTGGGTGAAAAACAAACCATAAACTTATCGAACACAATTATTCTGCGTCCATTTCGACTTTTGCACGCGTAAGACGTCATGGTAATTGATATCCGTATTTATGTTGACATGGTTGTTTGACGCAGCACTATTTCTATTTCTACTTTCTCATTCCAGCGTTCAATTTCACGTAGTAATGTTTATTTTCTTTTTAAAAGGTTTCCGCTAATGCAATGTACACAGGCAAAGCGAAACAGTCAAACGTGTTCCCTGCTCTTGCTGGTAGTAAGTATAAATGTTTTTAGCTGACCAATTTGGAGAGTCGCTTGCCTCTGCAATAACATCCTGAACATGAAATGCCACCGCAGGGTTCAGGCGTGTACTGTATTCAATGTAATACATAATTTATACATGTAAATAAAATAATGTCTCTATAATAGGATCCCTTTTAATCCTCGTGTAATATATTCAAATGAGTATTTACTAAATTATGATATAATATAACACCGATCATATTGAATAGCTTAGAAAATTAATACCTAATGTATTATTTCTGCGTTTTTTCGTTCACAGAACCCCTGACGAAGACTCCGATAGAAATATTCATCAGCACAGCAGCTCAAAGCAAAGACGTTGCCACAGACACATCTTTTACTGTCTCGTTTGATTCAACCACACTTCTCGACGGTACAAATGGGAAAATTATTGAAGCTGGAATTCTTGTCATGAAGAAAAATGGTAAACTAAATAATCTATTAGGGATTGTTGCTTATGCGACGTTAATATTTTATCTTATAACACCCCAAGTAAAGGCTTAAGTTGTGGTTGTGTTGTGCGTGTGCGTGAGATTGTGCGTGTCCGTATTAGAAACACAAACAATACGTCAACCAATATTACGAAAGAAAAAACCCGAAAAAGGCCAAATTCAGAGAGTCGAGAACATTTATTGGCACTGCGTTTCGAGAATAAAAAAAAACCGCTGTTGTTTTATTTCATAACTTGTCAAATGGTAATACATAGAATACTGCATGAGACGCGAAACGGTGAAATACCGATAATTTGATGTTTTTGAATTGATGCCTCAAGACCCTGCTGAAGGCATAATATCATGATGGCATTATCACCATGGAGAACTAGTAATATATACTAGCCACATAAAGAAACTGTGCACGGAGAAAATATAGATATAAGGGCACACCGTCCATATATGAAAGATAGGTTTGAACACAGCAATTATTGGAGACATTCCAACGCTCATGCATGTGCCATGCGATATGACGTCATTGATGGGGGCCTATGGACGTGCAATGTGTTACTGCACGTGCATCCTGTGCAGCTGTACACAGCATGTGCAACTCAAAATTCGCTGTCACTTTGGAAAGCATGATCTGTGGTCATTCAAAAATTCAAAACTTCTCAGGCGCAGACACAAGCATATCACAAACAAATCATGCCAAGATTGACAGCTGCACAGCGTCATGAAGCCATTGGAATGATCCGAGCGGGAATGAGGCAACAACAGTAACACGATATCGGCACTGGTGAGGCGTTATCAGAACACAAATGACGTTGCCGACCACCCACGTTCAGGACGTCCCCGAGTAACGACGCCAAGACAGGACAGAGGGATTCGAGTTACACATCTCCGACACAGGTTCCAAACGGCAGTAACGACGTCCCAGACAATTCCTGGACTGCGCCGTATCCATCCCAACACTGTCAGGAATCGTTTCCGTCAGTACGGGATTCGACCACGACGCCCTGCCATACGTCCCATCCTGACACACCGTCATCGAGTCAACCGTCTAAGATGGTGTCGAAATCATGTTCGCAAACCTCGAATATGGTGGAGAAATGTTGTCTTTACAGATGACTCGAGGTTCAACATTTCCCACAGTGACGAGCGCCAACGTGTCTACCGGCGTTTGGGAGAACGTTATGCACGCAACTGTATTGTGGAGAGGAATCGTTTTGGAGGTGGCTCTGTGATGATTTGGGGTGGGATAACAGCACGGCACCGAACCCCTTTGGTGGTTTTTCAGGGCAATCTCACCGGTGTTGGCTACAGAGATCAGATTCTGAGGCCTGTGGTCATTCCTTTCCTGCAACGTCATGGCCCGGGATTGACATTTCAACAGGACAAAGCTCGTCCTCACACGGCTAGGGTCGCAATGGATTTCCTTCACCATCACAATGTCATGTTACTGCCATGGCCTGCAATTTCTACAGATCTCTCCCCAATAGAGCATGTGTGGGATGAAATGGAGCGCCGTCTGCGTCGTCTTCCACATCCTCCAGATAACGTCCGTGACTTGGCACATGATTTGAGGAGGATATGGCAGGCCATTCCCCAGGCCTCCCATGCCCATTTGGTAGACTCCATGCGTCGCCGATGCACTGCTGTGATTCACGCACAGGGTGGTCATACCCGTTATTGACTTTGTGACTTTGTCGTTTGACCCCCTACTCCATTTTGATCATCTGACGTCATCGTAACAGATGTTGTTCAGGTCCTGTTGACATTTTTTTATGGTCCGATCATTCAGCTGCTACAGCGTCTGCATCATTTTGTTCTTGCTGTGTTGTATTTCAATCCAGAATATATTTTCTCCGTGCACAGTTTCCTTATGTGGCCAGTATATATGGCTATCTCTTTTGCAGTAATATGTAATTGTACACATTAATGCACACCCAGTTTGAATGACGCACATTTACATTAATGTTCAAACTAATACTCTTTCCGTGCATACAGAAACATCATCAAAGCGTCCAGAAAATATGACGGATTGGGACACATGGAAAAACTGGTATAAGTGGAAGAATAGTGGGTATAAGGGTTCTTACCGCCCCACCCCAGAACACTACCTGAATCATGTTAGGAAAAGGAGGAGTGCTTCTACAGGTAACATATATATACAATTACGAAAAGAAAAATGTCAAATACTAATTACTATTATTAAAGAAAGACACAATAATTTAATACTACATTAAATTGTACATAGCTCTATCCTTTTACCAGAGTAGAACTTATTAGAAACTGATTCGTATCGCTCAATGTCTATTTCCATTTTCTGAGACCATTTTCAAATGCCGAGTAGAAAACCTGCATTGACTTCTGATTTCAGGGAAGAATTTTATTTCTTACTCGGTTGGTGTGGATGCCAATTGCGACAGTGAAAAAGACCGATACTGCAATGGACCTCTGGAACAAGATACCATATATAAGTAAGCATCATTTGTTCATCGATTGTTCTATATGATGCCATACAAACATGATGACCAGTCGAGTGTTCTAAGCATTTGATAACACGTTATGTCCCAGCTTTGCCCACGATTATCCAGACTGAGTAAGAGCTTTTTAATCCCGCTTCTGTTATTCAAGCAATAGCAAAACGATGCTACCAATAATGTGTTTCACACAATGTACCCTCGACAAAAAGGGAATAAAAGGACTGTCTTCGGCGTTGCGAGGCATCTATATCATGCAAGGTCACACAAATATACAATTCGTTCTACGGCTTCTCCTCATTCCCCCCCCAAATTATGAAAACATCTTATTTCTAATAATATGTGACAAGTTATGAACACACAATGCCATTCAAAAAGTGATCTAAAGTAACAAATGTCAAATTTGGGATTACGCTTCATTAGTAAAGTGTAGATTCTCGTACTATCTTTGGTTGAGTCCCGTCTGGGATTCGAACCCACACCGCCAATGTGAGGCACCTTTAGCTTATCGCCAGCACACAAAGTTAGCGATCTGACCAACTCTGCCATCGAGGTTTCCACTAAAATGAAAGTTCGACAACCGGTAGTCTAGATCACGTACTTTGTGTACCCCTTTCTAAGAAAGTGTACATGTTATCCCAAATATAACATTTGTTACATTTCATTACTTTCTAGAAGGCATTGTGTGTTCATAGCTTTCGGCCATGGGAGCCGTGCCAATTTATACTTGTCAGAGGAGTACACAAAGTGATATTATGGAATCGAAAGTTGCCTCCGAAAAAAATTGAAAAGATGAATTTGTTTTCGGGAATTACACACTAAATATGAATGCTTCTGGGTGTTTGGAAACAAATGCGTGGATCTGAAATATTTACTCGAGGTGCACGTGGGTTGGAGACGTTTGATTGCGGTACATACAAGTTTTACATTCACAAGAGTGAGTGAGTGAGTGAGTGAGTGAGTGAGTTGGGTTTAACGCCGCTTTTAACAGTATTCCAGTTATATCATGGCGTGTCAGCTTAATGTGGGAGGAAAGCCCGAAGTGATGCAGGTCTCAGACGTTTTACCACTTCGGTGAAACCCACGAGCACGGGTATGGTGCTGACAAACCTAGAAACATAATCGGGGCGAACCGGGATTCGAACCAACAATCATAGGTTTCTTGCGTGCGCAAGGGACGCCACTCTGCACAGCGAATCGCGGCGCCTTCGACGACTGGGCCACCCGTGCCCCCATTCACAAGAAGCACTGTATGCAAGTTGAGCACAAATAATGCCAATGGTTGAAGGGTTGATGCCCCTGTGCACCTACATATATCAGGCTAAGTGTCAGATATTCCCGTTTTTCGCCTAAGGACCAAGACTTATATAGCCAGGGCCACATGACACAGATTAAGTCATAAGTATAAACAGTAGTTTACGAGAAGTGACATAGTTGCACAGTAAATGTACAATGTAATGGTGATGATGATTAATAATGGGGATTAGCAACATATTAAAATAGCAGTGGCATGATTGTAGAAATACATATCACGACTACATGGTAAATAGTCTTTGCATTAAATGTTCATTCAGACAAACCTCTTTTTAATAATTCTTTGCCTCCTCCTTTCAGAGAATTGTTTTGGTGTGTTTTGAAGGGCAGTCTCAAGCAAAAAGCTATATATCCAAACGAATAGGCCCCTAAGACGATTTTAATTACAGTTTATCTTCCAGGGTTGTTGCTGTGGCATGTACCATTGCTGGCTGTACATCTACAGAACCCTTCGGTAACTTCAGAACAGAACGTATGTTACTGATGCATGATTTATATGAAATATACGTGTATAATAAGAAAAGAAAAGAAATGAATCCTTAATAATCTGTGTAATACACCGTTAACTTCATTTTTTCTTTCTGACAAACTTCACTTTTCAGTAGATTTAGAGATTAAGTATGAGAGTACATGATTTGCCCTCATACTTAATTTCTTTAATCAATTTTCACTATCTCCATCGAAAAAATAAAAATGAATTGTTTAAAGAAACAGTCAACTTGGTATAAGCGAATGTTGACATGATTATGTCAAATAACACCCACACATCGGTGGCACTGCCACAAACACTTGCAAAGTTTATGTAATTGTTCATATGGAAAACCACCATGGTGACATATGGCACAAATCAAAATAGGGAATTGCACTGGATGTCAAACTTAGAAAGGTCTTGGTATCTCAGATGTCATTCTTAATCTTGTTACGTTGATTAAAATATGAAACAGATGAGACGGCTTCATCGGTCTCCCCAATTTCTAGTTCTGTTAGGCATATAAGCAGTTTGACAATCAATGAACAATATCAGATCATTGATATACTTGAAGCTTAAGCTAAATTCATATACATAATTACAGATCACAAAGAAAGAAAGCACAATCGGTGACCATTGGGATGCCTGCTTCTTGTCCCTAAGTCCATCATTTCACATATTCATTTAATTTTTTTCAGAACATTTTCATTTTTAACAAATTGTCCTGAAACTTTGAAGCTAGTGATGTAAATAGATATATGGACAGCGCCCTTAGTGACGAATGTACATGGATAAAGGAATATATTTAGATCTTGTCACGAGACTGCACAAATGTTAGCAACGCTTTTTGAGATTTGGGGAATCCAGATGGTAATTAATTCCACGTGTCTCAAATACTTTCTGTGAATATAAGGAAAGCCCTTCCTTGATTAGGAGGAGAAATTATGGATGTCAACTACTTTATTATGAGGAACACAACGTTTCGGAGTATATGCATTCTCTTCCTTATGTGTATCACTTCTTAATGCCTTTTAAAGACTCCTTCCTTGATGGTACTACGTTTAGTCAGGTGAACAATTGATTTTCCTATGTATGTGTTTGTGACAGATGCTGACGGTGGGGCAGGATATGCTCACCTTTTCGCGAACACCTGGTATAATCATTATTTGATAGTGATTCATAAACATGATCGTAGCATAGTCGGATCGTTAAATCGACTTCTTATGATTCTTATTGGGAAAGGGTTCTGAAGCCTTTTTTTGGAGACAGGGATTTGGTGGTACATTTGCTGGAATCAGCAATACATATATCTTTGTTCAGATTTCCCCCTCTTGTTTTGATGATTAATGTGTATTTTAACGTCGCGATATTTATATATTCCTGACATATAAATTGGTACATGTAACACCTCAGCCTCGGAAGGATATACTTATGAGAATATCACTTTCTTTCTTTCTCATTCACTTTTGTATAGAACTGCTGGCTGACAAAAATGTCACACCATGGATCGCCTTTGGGGTGACCACCGCTATCCTGCTTTCTGTCATCATAATCCTTGTCATATATTTGTGAGTATTATACCCTGCTTAGATAATATTATTCTCAATATATAGTTATAAAATTAAATTCCATGTATCGAGTGAAACATGATATTGCACGAGACACATGGCGTTTCCTATTTATAACATATCTTTTGTGTAATTGTCAACCGGAAAATTACATTATTTAATTACAAATATAAAACGTGAAAATCTCAATCCCCCTTGTAATTGCAAAATGTTAAAAATATAAACAATCTCAATTTACGAGTTAAGTGAGATATTTACAGTTTATATAGAAACATAATCATGAAAAAAACGAACGGTAAGAGCAGACTCCATAAATTACTTATTGTCATTATTTTGCCTTGTCGAAATAAAACTAGCGTAAACAGAATGTAAAATAGCTTGTTTTCTGGAATAAGACACAAACGATTTGGGGGAGATCACACTTGTAGGCAAATATGTTATGTTAACTGCAGTGGAATATCATGTGTTATGATATTTTCCCAACTTCATAAAACCCACTCTATCAAGCTGAAGCATATGATAAACCTTCTATTCTAAATTGCTTCTTACGATGTGAGATATCATATGGTTTATGTAATAAAAAACTAACTAGAACACTATAACGCATTTCAGAATCTCGTTTGAGCAAATATGATTCTTTCATGTCGGCCATGTCCCTTTTGTCCTTCACTTCTGTTGTATCTGAACTTTCAGTAAGGTTGTTCAGCCAGCAAAGACATTGAGATCACGAGGAGAAAGCCATGCACTGAATTTGACGGTTCGAGGTAAAGACGGCACAGGGCATAGAGAAGACACTCCCTACGATGAAGTAGCATGTGGATCTACCAGTGATAACCCGAATGCATTGGCGAATAATTATTATGAGAACGTAGATATCAGAAAACAAGAGACGTATGAATCGTTGACTACTCAAATAAATAATCACGACAAGCATTTGTACGACACTGTGCAGGCACGCTTGTGAAGAGAAATACAAACATACAAACATGTACACGTGCTTCAATAACAATGCATATATATTGCGTCTATGATTAAAGACACTTATTACTGGAACTGGAACCATATTCTCTACGTCATTTAACATGTTTGACTAACATGTTTGTCTGTACACCAGTCCACTCCTTTATTAATCACATGTAGTGTGTTGCTTTCAAAGGTAATGAAATGTATAGCAGATGTAACTGCGATTATTCATTTAAGTTGATACGTGTTGCCAATATTGTAGAGATATGACATTCTGTAATTGTTTTAAGCAAACTATTTCTTTTGGGCTTAACAGAATATACAATTATAATGTAAAGAAGAGGTGAAAAATTTCACACATGTTTAAGTCGTTAATTCTTGTCGTCAATAATGGAGTAACTAATTTGCATTTCAGCAAAGCATAAACACTGGTGACGCTGTAGATGTCTGAAGTCTTTGCCACTGATTTCTTTTATTCGAATGTTAACATATATTATTACCAGTCAATGGAAAGGTTTTCATCAAAATATTAAACCAGAGACTCCAAAATTGGTCTCATGAAAATAGTGTTATTTACATAAATCAAGCTGGATTCAGGAAAGGTTATTCGACATGTTTTCTCTTTATGGGATGATACATCTTTAAATCAACAGGTGGGAGAATTATGTTTTCTCCATAGACTTCTCAAAAGCCTTTGACTGCGTAAATCACACTTTACGTTGCCATCGACTTATTAGCTGTTGAATACATGAAAATATTTTAACTGTTGTAAGAAATATGTATTCAAAACTACAGACTTGTGTACGGACAGATCAAGGTTTCACAGACTTTTGTCAGTGCTGGGTTGGTACTCGCCAAGGATGTATGGTAAGCCCACTGTTATTTCGCAGGCAAACTGCGTTAGCAACTTCTGTTAAAAAATGGGTATGAACCTAGATATACAAAATCTAAGATTTTTGTATTCCGAAATGGCGGATATCTGTGTATGTATGAAAAATGGTGTTACAGGGCGAGCTAAATACATAGTGTTTATTCCTAATACAGGATATTTACCATCCCCAAACACAGAAGCGTGATAACCTCTTTATCATATAATGTCATTCTTTAATTCTGTGCTTTAAAATCGCTTTCCCTCTCTCACAAACATTACCGAAACATTGGGAGTTTTCCTGGAATGCGCGCATTAATATTTATTACGTCACAGGGTAAGTGATGTGTCAGTCGGACAGTGACAGTAGCCAATATAGTTCAAACTGAAATCTGTTTCTTATACAGTGGCGAAGCAACATATACGCAAAACAACAGTTGTTTTTAATTGCCTTTCGCGGCAATCCATCGGTCTGTCCGCTAGAGTAACTGCCCTTTGTCAAAGGGAAGCTACTCTAACCCTAGTCTATGAGATGTCACGGCTACGGTCAGACGTTGTTGACACCCGGTCTACCCTGTCATAATGTTAAGAAGTGTAGTCAAATGTACATACAGCGACAAAACGAAAGAAGGTAACAATTCAAACATATTTCGGCCAAATCAAACTATTTAAATTTGTGGAGAAGGTTTCAAGCCGCAGAGGTCTACAAGCACAGATATGGCTACTGATCCCGCTTGGCTAGGCCTCATGCCCTCGCAAAATTGTTTCGAAATTTATATCTCCAAAGTTACCAAAACTTATAAAATGCCTTAGCTACGTCTCAGTTAGACACTGATTTTCAGTATATAAGACTGCTCTTTTGATAATGATAGCAATTATCCCTGTAGTTTATCCAGATTCCCGATGGTTAATTCTGACTCGATCGCCGAATGACGAGGGCGACGCCATGTTTGTTTATAAACAGTGAAAGTAGTCCCTACTTGACCTTTGATATTTGCATCTCTATCTGCATATGACCCCAACGGATATCGTTTTTATCCGTTGGCTTTATCCTGCCGAGAAACCTACCCATTATATGATAAATGAAAATATTATAACTGTTGTAAGAAATATGTATTCAAAACTACAGACTTGTACGGCCAGATCAAGGTTTCACAGACTTTTGTCAGTGCTGGGTTGGTACTCGCCAAGGATGTATGGTAAGCCCACTGTTATTTCGCAGGCAAACTGCGTTAGCAACTTCTGTTAAAAAATGGGTATGAACCTAGATATACAAAATCTAAGATTTTTGTATTCCGAAATGGCGGATATCTGTGTATGTATGAAAAATGGTGTTACAGGGCCTCTCAGATCGAAACCGTCCCCTTTATAATTTATCTTGGTCTTTATTTTACACATAACCTAGTTTAGACGAGATCGAAACAGATGTTGGCAAAGCAGGTGGAGTAAGTATATATATGCATTCAATGTGTTGTGACTTACCAATTACGACTGCACTAAAGATTTGCGATAGCATGGTTCTGCCCATCCTTACATACGGCTCCGAACTTTTGGGATACAAAGTTGTGGATCAAATTGAGAAAGTTCAGACTTAGAATGTAAGTGCTTGTAATGATGCTGTTCTTGGAGAAAGTAGTCGACCTTCATTATTTCTCACCTATGTAACATAGTGTGTAAAATATCGGGCTTACCTAGTCATTATGAATAATGGCCGATTACCGAAGCAAACGTATCTGATGCTGTATTGATAAAATATAACATATCTTATTCCAGTTTGGCTTTGATGCCTGGATGATGCCATATGTTGGAAATGTATATCTTTTTATATCTCAGTTTAAACAACGTGTATCCGATTACAACATGCCAATGCAAACCTTGGCATTCATCAATATCAATTACATATAAATCCAGTGGAAAATGAATACCATTTTGCACTTGTATGTCCCGCTTTTAATGATTTAAGAAATCGATACATTGATCCTAAATACTTTATATCCGTCACTGGAATCCTTTGTTCGCCTGATGCCTTCTGAACATAAACCTACTATTGTACAGTTATCAAAATTCATATTGAATGCAATAAAAATTGTATAAATAACTTTATCAGTAATTGTATTCCTGTAATGTTTGGTTCTATGGGCCTGTGGCCTCTTACTTGAATTAAAACTTTAAGATGTTACTTACTTATATATATTATTCTTTATATATAGTGAATAAAAAGACCCCAAGGGATCATAAATATTGTTTGGGTATTTTTATGAAATATAAAAAAGAAAATGCCGGAAATATTCATGATCCCTTACCTTTTTTGTTCATTATATTGAATGTGATCCTTGTTGTTATTTCATATGTCTGTAAGTTTACTCCGACCGGAAGTGAAACATACCGCCTAGCAATATATCCCGTTGACCGGATCCCTTACCCAAAAACATGCAAAGCTATATACTACTCACCTGTGGACATCATTATCCTGAAAATAAATGGTAACAATAGTGGTTGTAAATATCGCTTACCCCCCTTCCTGTGTTATGCATAATTCCCAGTTCTCCAATACGTAAAAGGTAAAAATATATAATTATTTAATAGATACCTCCCTATGGTAAATATCATGATCAACGTCGTGGGGTACTATGACATTCTATCCACCAAGTCAGAAAACCTGAACAGCCGATTCAATGTAGTTGCCTCTCAAATTGAATCAAACAAAAGACTGCGCGGGATCGCTTCTAATCTTCACATAATGATCAACTTGGATAGATGTGTAGAAAACGCAACAGCTTATTGACAAAAATGGGGACAATAGGGGTAAATCTCCGACGAACAGACAGATGTTTTCAGCCTACAACTGTCCTGCTGCTGAAGGTACTATCGATGCGACCGTGTGCTATCCTTTTGAGAAAGGATGAAGGTAACCCATTATGCCTGTCAGAAGGGGATATCTTTTAAATATCATAAACAAAGTGTCATCTTCTGCGATTTTACCAAGGGCAAGTCATACCATAAAATGATTTTAATCCGTCTACATAGGTTGACTTTGGTGACTGCAAGGGAATGTGCACATTGATAGTTCAGTATGTCGAGTTTGTTTGGCAATGACTCCACTACATGTAGAGTTCTATATACTTCAACTCACATTAAATATTATTGTAATATCGATTATCACGAATGACGAATAATATGACCAGTGAACACGGAATACAACCGTTCTGCTCCACATGTCAGGAACTAAGGGTAATGGACCACCAAGTGCCCCCGGAGTATCTAGATTAAAAAGTGACGTGAGATGCGGTTTATGAACGCGTCCAAGTTTATTGCCCTTACAAAGCAACGTGCATTGGTGTGTGGCTGCTTTCTTCCGGATTTAAGCCAGTTTTACAGTCCGAGTTCACTGAGATGACATGCCTCAGTTTAACATGGATATTGCACTCAGATATTATACCGATCACTCCTTAGTGCTTTTTTCCGTAATGCCGAGCACCAGGCAGGGTAACAATACGTACCATCATATAATGTCTTTTGTTTGACGCACCCATGGTTGTTGAACCACTAACCGCTGTTCAACAACACCACGGAGAGGGTCTTGAGCTCTTTACCATTCGAGTTCGGGAGCTCTTAAACAACCAATGATTGTTGTTTGTTTGTTTGTTTAACGCCGCACTCAGCACTATTCCAGCTATATGACGGCGGTCTGTAAATAATCGAGTCTGGACTAGACAATCCAGTGATTGACAGTATGAGCATCGCTCCACGCAATTGAGATACGATGACATATCAGTTCAAACATCTAATGATTTGAATTGTCTGGTAACATTTGAATAAATCTTATATCAGTATTGCAGAAGCATACGTGCATAACAATTCGTTATGAATTGAATACACATATTTTCAATTTGCAACTGCCACATGCTCGCATCATTTGAGTCACCAGAACCATTCGCATTATGTGCCAAATTCGTTATTTAATTGAAGAATACAAATAAGAACAGTTGTTGGTGAAGTAAAGTTGACGGAGTTGATAACTTGTGTAAAGATATGCTTTGACCTTCAGTGCATGTCACTTGTGCAGTGTTTGTGTTATCTGAATTATCGAGCTTATCACAATCTTCTGTTAGCCGGGGACGTCTCTGGGCTGTAATATCTTGTCAACTTCACAAAGAGGAAGTAGTTTACAACAAACGCCTACTGATTCTTACATGCAGTTGTGTGTGGTCATGTAAGCAACTAGCACCTCTCATAGGATGTACATTGCCTCCAAAATAAGTCTGGGATCAAAACTATGTTTTCTCCTGCTATTCCTGGTGGCCTGTGAGATAGGGTGTTTCACGCATGCTATCTCCACGTCCTAGTTCAAAGTTGTAAATCTAGCAACATGATACGTGATCTTTCTCGATATCAACATTTCTCGCCGACTGCTGGTACCCAATCACAACACAAAACACCTACTGTCACTTTGCTGGTTTCAATATAATCCGAAACTATGTAGCATAAATTGCAAATATTGTCACGGATGAAAACTAATGATTTGAGAGCTGTATTGACAATGTGGTTTGATAACGAGTCAGTCAAATATGTCCTTATCAAACGAGTCAAATGTTTGATGCACATAAGACTTCCTATTCGTGTTGTATTTACGACTGCTGTTCTAAACAACAATCACTGGCTCACTCACGTGGTATATTCTTGTTTATTAGCAAGGGTTGTCAGGGGAAAAGCGTTCCATGTGGTTTCTGGGTCAGAATACATCCCCAGTACCTCATGTCTTGCCAGATTGCTAATGGTAACAGTCACTGGTTTCCCTAGTTTAGATTCGATTATGTACAGACCGCCTCAGCCGAATGTCGTTGGACAGCATTCCACCAGTCACTCTGAAAGTTTCAGTAGTTTCCAGGCTTAACTTTCAAATCAGTTAACATTAAAAGTACCAATATATATTCTTTCACTTAATTATAAAATTACTATGCACCCGACAACTACTTTTGTAAAGAATTCTGTTTCAAATCCTTTGGCATTGCTGAAATAGGCATTATCATGCTTGTATACATTTTCATTTATCAATATATAATACTCGATTTTGATTGGTCAGTCAGAGGTTATCAAATCACAATAAACCCTATTAAAGAGCGGAAGCTAATATTTATAAAATAGTACAGTAACTTCTTTTCAGTCATTTTCGACAGTCATTGTATATGTACAATTAGTGAGTGAGTGAGTGAGTGAGTGAGTGAGTGAGTGAGTTGGGTTTAATGCCGCTTTTAACAGTATTCCAGTTATATCACGACGTGTCAGCTTAATGTCGGAGGAAAGCCCGAAGTGACGCATGTCTCAGACGTTTACCACTTCTGTGAAAACCACTAGCATGGGTATGGTGCTGACAAACCTAGAAACATTATCGGGGCGAACCGGGATTCGGTCCAGGGAGAGGCAATGGTGATACACCAGCTCGGTACATTGATCAAGTCTTGAGACCACACCCCATACCTCATTTGGCACATCGCTGCAACCACGAGTTTCAGCATGACAACACCCGTACCCACACTGTGAGAGCAACAAGAGATTTCCTCCAGCAGAATGGCATCAGAACCATGCAGTGGCCTGCCCTCAATCCCGATTTACATCCCACTGAGCACCTGTTGGACGAGATTCAAAGACGACTGAATGACGTCCGACCAAGCCCGACAACTGCAGTTTAGCTTTTAACCTCCAATGTTTCAGTGCATGTCACGTGTGCAGTGTGTGTGTGTGCTATCTAAGTTATCGAGCTTATCACAAACTTTTGTCAGCTGGGAGCGTCACTGGGCTGTAATATCTTGTCAACTTCACAATGAGGAAGTAAATTGCTACAAACGCCCACTGATTCTTATATGCAGCAGTGTGATCATGGAAGCAGCTAGCACCTCTCATCGGATGTACATGTCATCGTATCCAAAATGAATCTTGGATTAAGATTCCTCCCGGTCCTCTTGTTGGCCTGTACGGTAGGTGTTAAACATGTTATCTCCACTTTCAGTGTTGTAAACCAATCAACGTGATACATGAGCTTTTTCTCGATAAATAAACTTCTCTCCGAGAGCTATTTACAAATCACCACTGCCCTGTTTGCAGGCTTGAATATAAATCCCATACTTAAGTATGTTCCCAAATGTGCAAATATTATCACGGATGACAACTAATGTTCTGACACCTGTATTGACAACCAATCAAGTTTAACAACGAGTCACGTCTGTCCTTATGAAGGTTAGGTGTACATATCACTTGTTGTACGTATTGTACTGTTATTTCTAAGACTGATCAACGATCACTCAATCACTATGAAGGTTGTTTATACATATAATAAGTTTGTATTCATTAAAGGTTCAATAGGAAGGTGAAAAGCCTTATGAATATCGGACAGGTAATCAACCAACAACCCTTCAGAAACAGTACAGCGGCTCTGTTGTTAACTGTATATGCTACATGGGTTATTATGCGACAGAAACAAGTTTGACAATAGATAAGGTATATCCTCAACTCAAAACCATAAACTACAGGTATGAATGTGTGAGGTGAGGTGAGGTGAGGTGAGGTGAGGTGAGGTGAGGTGAGGTGAGGTGAAATGGGGTTTGACCTCGCGTTCAAGATTACTGCACTTATAAAGTGACGTGCATGCACGTATGTGTGTGTGTGTGTGTGTGTGTGTGTGTGTGTGTGTGTGTGTGTGTGTGTGTGTGTGTGTGTGTGTGTGTGTGTGTGTGTGTGTGTGTGTTTGTGTGTGTGTGTGTTGCTACTTGTGCTAGCTGGAGGAATGCCGGATTTATAGTGTTAGCCCGCTAATACCACACTGACTCTTAGCCGACCAGTCCTTGTTTTATCCTCCCAATGCCAAACGCCAGGCCGGGCGTCAGCAGGTTTCATTTTTTACGTAGTTTGGTATGACACGGCCGGGGATCGAACTAGCGAACTTCCGCTCTCCGGGCAGACGCTATATCCACCAGTGATCGAGTGATTGTGGTTTAACGTTACATCCAGCAGTATTTTAGAAGTATGACGGTGTGTCAACTTATTTTGAAGAAACGTCCAAAGTGATGCAGAACGTATCTGTCCAAATGAGGTCAAAACCACTGGCACAGATATGGTGCTGACAACCAAAGAATGCTAATCAGGCCGGATTTTGGTTCGAGCTCACTTCTTGCTAAGTTGAGGGACGCAATACTACACGGCGAACTGTGACCCAAGACGATTGGGCCACCTCTGTCCCCACACAACAAGAGCGGGAGATAGGAAGGAGACAGACTACATTCGATTGTAGGGTCTTTAGTTGAGCCATTGTGTACATTTGTGCTGATACATTCTGAACTTAATAGTTTCTGCTTTATCAGAGTTGACCTATCCATACGGTTCATAACGCGAAACTAGTTTATATATGTGTTATATATACTTAACAAATGACATGCCCATACATGTACACTGGTCATCATGCTTTAGAATGTTGACATGCAAGACATGTGTTTAAATCTCAAAAGGAATGCACATTTGCCGTTTTCTATTTAAACACGTTTAGTGTACATACACATGACATGAGACATCGTCTCACAGTCTAAACACCACATACACACAAACTTATCCACAATCTAAACATGTTTACAACAAAATTAATATCATTTACTATAACGTTAAATATTGACAGAATGTATAATATATTTTGAACAAATATGATTAACAAACATTATGCATACAAAAGAATTAGATCACAGTTGAGTCCACATCACAACTTTATAATATTCAACTTATATATAGAAGCTGAAAAATGAATGAGAAAAGTACAGGTGAAGAGGTTTTTCTTTATTAAAAACGGAATTGCTTTTTCTTACAACCATCAGCCACAAACACAGTGTGATGCAAGTCTTAGATCTTCACTGATTGATGAAATCCACGAGCATAGGTATGTTGCTGATTTTAGGAACATCACCAAGTTCAGATTGTTTACATATAATATTTATAAACAATGACCAATGTCATCTCAATTTATTACTTCGAAATACGTTTGCTCATCTGTTGTCTGTTAGACGATGGTTAGGCGCCGACTTGTTATAGTACGATCACGAGCCTAGATGCCCAGATATATGTCGATTCTGTTATATCCTGTATTGTCCTGGAATTGATTTGATTAAATGTTATTATTATTTCATCTCCACAAACAAGGCTGCAAAAGCGATATAACTTACTTTACTTATTGTCGGCATAACATATATTTTGTTGATCAAATGCAAGGCAAATCGCACGCACACACACACACACACACACACACACGCACGCACGCAAGCACGCACGCACGCACGCACGCACGCACGCACACGCACACACACACACACACACACACACACACACACACACACACACACACACACAGGCCTAGGGTGTTATTATTATGCACAATGTTTTGTTAGATACCCAAGAGCCAGAGCGACAAAAGGTGGTGTCTCGCTTTCCCTTCAGTCAATTTTTGGATGTATTGTGATATTTAAGGGAACATCGTCATTTCAGCTTTATGAATGAAATGACCATCTTTGTTGCACGAGTCATTGAACGCGGATAGTAATCTTGCTGAAACTTTGCACATTGCACAAGTAAAACATGTTGGTGACACATCCTGGTTCATTGATTGGGTACAGCGAAGGAAATTGGCTTTAAAAGAGTGTATGACAGAAAATGAAAAATTGCACCAATCACAGAATGCAGTTGCCCCAGACTTTGGAAAATATAGAAATATGATATCCCGACTTATGGAACGATATCGGCAAACGGATGGGGTTAAGATTAGCGCGGGTAGATGAAGGTCGAAGAAGATTCCTTAAAAGCTTCCATGCAGAATCGATATTGCTTTGAGGAACAAATTCATGTCTGAACCAGACCCGAGAGTTAACTGGATGCTCACTGGACATGCACCATATATCTTTATTTTGAAGATTGAATTCCACAACGTCATTTCATCACACTTCACTTCAATCATTGTTCCTTGTATATCTAATATACTTTGTATAGTAATATAAACGGATACATGTCTAACCATATTTAGCTACTAAACACTTCATAAACATGATTAGACTTAACGCGTCAAAATTATAGGACAAGAAACGCGCTTAGGTTTGTGTTGACGACCTTTTACATCCAATGGAATCTGTTTCGGTGGATTGTACGGTGGATGTTCTCTGGGGTTGAGGTTATATATTCACTTGATCGAAATGTCTGCTGGTGGACTGAAGTTTCTTCAGAACCTCAGTATCATTTACCAATTAGGTTGCATGTAGAGTCAACTACGCAAAAAAGGTTTGGGCCGAGAAATTATAAAACAGCCCCCACTGTGTTGCAAAACGAACATATTTCTTAAACGCTTTAGTTTTCTTATACACACCAGACGTAATTCAAAATTAACATCGATTAAAATCAGTATGTACGCTATCGTGTCACTGGATTTTCAGACCCGTGAAGATCCGGGGTAGAATAGGTCTTCAGCAACCCATGCTTGCCATAAAAGGCGACTATGCTTGTCGTAAGAGGCGACTAACGGGATCGGCTGGTCAGGCTCGCTATCTTGGTTGATGAATGTCATCGTATCCCAAATGCGTGGATCGATGCTCATGATATCAATCACTGGATTGTCTGGTCCAGACTCGATTATTTTACAGACAGTCCTCATATAGCTGGAATATTGGTGAGTGCGGCGTTAAACAGCAAACCAACCAACAAACCAACCCCTGGATTTCCATGTCCATCGATTATTTGTTTGTCTGGTTTGTTCACAGTAATAAGTGATAATAAAACACTTAGTTTTTTATGCAAATCGGTAGGGCATGACCTGTTTACCCTTTCAGCGACAACCCGATGTCATCGCTGATTTTATGTGATCCATTCATATGAGTTTAACTATCATTTTGCCTTTTTCACCAAATTGAATCGGCATGTAATCGAGACTGGATATTCTCTGGCGTTGACGCTTTATTTTTACAGTGTAGCTTGAGATGTACCTGTCCTGTTCTACAACGTAGATTTCCTTGATTGATGTTGATGTCTCAATTTGATGCATTGCCATTGATAAATGTCATGCATCGATAGTTCGATCAGTTCTAACACACCTGCATGTATGTGTTCATTCTAGTTAAGGCATCACTGGTTAGTCTTTGAAGCATGATTATGATGCAGCCAAACAATCAGTCAATACCTTTTGAGAATGAAGGACATAGGCACACATACAAAAAACAATTTAAAAGAAAATAATAATTATGGTAACATAATTTTAAAAATTCTTTATAAAATATTTTCTTCTCATGATTGATACACAAGCTTACTGATTTGATTCGTTCTGGATACCTTGGATATATCGGCTACATTCCCTCTGAACTACAGCATTAGGTGATTGTGGTGCAATTTGTAATAAGTTTTGTAAGCCAGTAGGTCAATCTCCTTTCAATTCTATTGTTTCCCCAAATTTCAGATGCATATAAAAGAATCGGACTCATCAGATAGTCAAATAATTTAAAGAATACTTCAGGGGAAGTAATGCCTAGCTTCTAGTAGTTGTAAGTAACTCAAATAAAGCTTTACATAAACTAAACTAAATATATATATATATATATATATATATATATATATATATATATATATATATATATATATATGCGCAAGAGAACAAGTGCAAGAGAAAATCCTTGATCATAATGTGTGAGAATAATGCGTGTTGGCAGGTGTGAAAGGACCTTTTTAAAACTCCTTTTCCAAAATACTTTGGGAAACGCTCAATGTTAATGTCAACCTTACTGCTTCCAGGTTTTTATACAGAGGCTCACTACAGTTATATGTGACAATTGGGTTTAACAATGTTGTGATCGGTTATGTATGTATCACGGCGTGTCAGTGTACAGCGGGGTGACTGTCCAAAGGGATGCAATATAAGCGTTGTCACTTTCGTTATACACACTGTACAGATGCCAAACTGCTGATACCACGTTTTACTTTGTGAAACCCAAATGACAAGGACGGCGCCCTGGACAACCCTTAGGATCAGATCCCGGGCGTAAAAGGGGTTGAACCCAATAACAGCGAACCCCACCAACAAGCAGCTTGGACAAATGGTGCTACACAAACGATGTATTCATTTTGTATATTTGAAGATAGAAATGGCTTGTATTTGCCAAAGTGTATGACAATCGTTTGAGTATCTCTTTAAGGACTGTGAACATCAATTTTTTAAACAGACACATATCGTGTCCTGAAAGTAAGGTTGTTCCAACTCCAAAAATACAACTTATGAGTAAGAGCGATTTGAAATTTGTAATGATAGTATTTAATACTTACACAATCAAAACATGAAACGTCCAAACCTGGTCAGTCTGTAGGTCAAGTGGAATGAAATGTCATACATGTTGGGTCATATATTAAACGTCAATAATTACAAAACAAATAAATATATATTTGGATCTAAACCACAGACTGGATTTCATTGGCTTTCTTTTGATTTCAGATACAAACATTCAGCGATGGAAAGAATCATGTTACACCTGCTGGAAGTATGTTAAACCTCTCCTGATGAATACTGTTTTTAAGCGAGACTTCTGTTTATTTTTGCTCAACCCCGCATTCAACAATGTGTCACCTTAGTATGTGAGGACTGTTAAAGTTATGCAAGTCTTAGACCTTCACAAATTAGTGAAATCCACGAGCTTAGGTGTGTTGCTGATCTTAGGGCCATCACTAGGTTCAGATTGTTTACATTATAATATTCTTTAACAATACTGGCCTACCTGGTACAATGTAATACGAAAATGACATGACAGATGTCATCTCAATCAATTACTTCGAAATACGTTTGCTCAATTGTTGTCTGTTAGACGATGGTAGATGTATGAATAACGAGCGTACAATGTTGATACTTTCCAAGGCAGGATGAGACATTTCAGTGCACGAGTGGATGGTACAGAACCGCTCATGTCACAGATGAGATTCTATCAGTAGGTGCCCCATCCGAGCATCATCGATCTGGGTCTTGGTGGATTAATTAATGATTCATACAGAAAGCAATGGCAACACATTGTAACAATAATTGTGTGAGCTTTGACGTACATAATAATGTAAAGTTTAACTGAATATCAAACATGTAATAATGTGTGTCAAAAGCGAACGTTATCCCATAACGAGTCAATTTATTTTTGTCATAAACAATATTTCGAGCAAGTCTTCAAAAAGATTTTATTTTTAAAATAAAATTGTATTTAATAGTTCGCATAATAGGCAACTGCTAATGGATGTCTTAGGCTTCTTACCAATCATCCAAATGAGCATGTTAAATGGCGCGTTGTTTGTTGTCTGCCGTCTCTCATTGTTCCAAATCGTAAATGCATAGAGGACCTAAAAGCTATAATATGCTAAAGTAAAACACTTTAGACATCAGAAACACTTACGAAAAATGTATAATTCGCACGTGACCAATCTCATCAGGGTTTCTTCTTTCTTTGTTTATATCAATGATCTGATCTGTGATCGGTTCAAATACAATGTGGTATTATTATGACCCAGCATACTTGGGAAAGCCTTTGTTAATATTCTGTGAATATATATTAATGTTTTAAAAAAGGGTATCAGAGTATCTCTTCTTTTGTGACGGGTGACACCGGTGGCGCAGGATACCCTCACCTTTTCGCGAACACTTGGTATCATCACTATGTGATTCATAAACACATGCTCATGATATAATCGGAATCTAACAATGGACTCTGCTCTTAACAGAGATTTCACTGGATTATGGAAATGGTTTTGTCGCTTTTATTTACATCTGTTGTATCGTAAAGGCTCACAATTGTGTGTATATATTTATTTATCAATGTAAATGTATTATTCTTTTTTTAACTATTCACTTGTTTATGAAAATACTAGCACCATGCATTTGCCCCGAGATAAATAAGACATATTGCAAATCTGCAGATGTAAATTCTGGCGGAAAAAAGAAGTTTATTAATTCTTTCATTATACTGGTATTTTAGCGCGTAGCCGGGGATGAAGTGGATAGCATTATCATGATGAAGTGGTTCTGCAATATGCGAGACTGGCACATATATAATGTATATGAAGGGCCTACTTAATGTTTAGTCGTGTCTTTAATCCGTAAAGGGTTGACACAGTCGTGGCAGGTTTAGAACTCCATTGTCATATAGAAATCACGTGTATTCCGCAGTGACGTTACAATGACAAGTCCCAGTTTTAACCAAGGTTTAACTCTGCCCCTGGAGGAGAGACGTTGTCATATCGATTTAGCAATCTAACGTCGGGAGCAATAGCGTGAGATAGGCAATTATAAAATAAACTGTGTCAAAATATGATTGTTGTATCACCATAACCTTTGTTGTTCAGTTCAAGCTGCCGATGTTAAATGTTCGGGGTAGAATGAACTTCCCTTATCTTTATGTACTATAGGGTGTCATATATCTTTTTGATATTGATCAGTTCTCTGTAATACGTGTTTCACTGCCTGTGACCCCTTTTCGGAATGTTCGAAGAGAGCTTATACCTATTTGACCCATATTCCCATGTTTAATATATGCGTTCCAAAATAGTATGCCAAAGAATTCGGTACTGTATTTGTAGCATAATTTCATTACGTTTTCAGACAACGATAGTTTAAGGACAATCAAGACACAATACACAATTATCGACAGTATTCTTAAATGCACCCTTAAATCTTGACAAGGAAATGTTTCATTCATAGCTCCTGGAAAGGTAGAAAATCTTCACATCGATCACATACAAGACAATTTTACGAGTGTGGAAGTCTTCTTCTCCTGTCAAAACGAAACCGAAAGACACGGCGACATAAAATACTACTTACTGTCGTATGAAGCTCAGGTATGTCTCATTAAAAATAAAAATGTGATTACACTTGAACAGAGTTGTATTACTTTAATTACAAAAAAAGTGTACGAATAACCAATGACTTCTTCAAATTTACTCCAGCTCAAACCTGCCTAGATAACAGATAATGCATTGCCGTGCATCATGATCAGGTATAGATATACCACACATACATATACGCACGCACGCACGCACGCACGCACGCACGCACGCACGCACGCACGATCACGCATACAAGCACACAAAGAAACATGGTGGTGGTCTTCCACTTTAAGTTTACAGTGTTTCGGCGACTATTTTCAGGCTAGTAACGATTTGATAACGTTTGTAATGTTTTGGTCAAATCTAATTTTTAAGTGTATACTTTCGTTTGCCCGGCAGTTTATATACACAGTTAGGAAGGAAGATTTAGGAATAGGGTGGATATTTATGATGAGTACATATGCATTGAATACAATGTATATCGAGTATGATTATTCCGTTATATTTTGACAGCGAGAACATAACCACAACGTGACAGAAAATACCCAAGGATTAAACATTTTAGCTGAACCTGAGTCGAACTGTAACTACTCCCGGGTTGTACCCATCACAGCACAAGTACACTACATGTTCTCGGTGAGTTAGGGTAAACTGGGTGTACAAAGAAGGCTCACTATTGTGTGTTCTCGTATGTAAATCATCCCGTTCCCCTTTAATAGCAAAGCACTAAATATCTCATTTGAAGTAAGCTGAACACTACATTATCCTCTTCAATTTCAGGTTGTAGCATAAGATTCTTTTGCTTGCAATGTAGCAAATGTCAACTTCAGTATAAGCTTTCAATACAGTTCGTGTGAGGCACGCTTAGAGTGAAACGTGATGTACATATTCCGTAACTTACCTTCACCACAAACTGTGTGATGAACTTGATTTGATTACAGGTCCGTGCATTTAACAAATACAATGGAACCGTTTCTGAAAAGAATTATACCACGCTTACTGGAGGTATGTTAAACTGTTCCATAGATGTGTCATATGTAAATATTTGATTACACTGTGCTCGTAATAGTTTTGAAGTGAATGGTCAACTTATGTTTAAGTTTGTTCAATTATCGCATTGAGTGAGTGAGATCGGCTGAACACCGCTTTTGTCAGCATGTCAGAGTAATTTATGAGGGACATTCCAACAAAGAGGTGTCTACACAACATGCTTAACTTCTGTGTGTTCAATTATAACAGACCTCCAAAAATCTCCGAACAAATTAAATACAAACGTACCATGGTATGCAGTTCAAATGTCTTCATATCACCATACGACTCCAGTATCTAATATATACGTATCTCATGTTCATGTACGTCCTGCTTTCTAACCCTCTTTCATCATCATATTGTCAAGAGCCGTGACCGACAGGAACCACCTATTCGTTTAACTACTTTAACAGCCTCGGGTAAAGATTAGCCCTCTCACAATGCGCATGAAATATTACCAGATTGAATCTGCACTGTTTATGCACCTGTTGTAGTAGAGAACGTGGATGTGCGAAAGGACTGGGGGTATATGCCGGATATCTATTTGCGTCATATGTATTTGCATAACATGAATGTAGACCGGTCTGAACTACCATGTTCGTTTTCCTAGCGTCCGGCCCTGTGGCTAGTTTGGATGTACTGAGTACAACGGCAGATTCCATCAGTATACAGTGGACCAGGCCATCACTTCCAAATGGCAACATCCTTGGGTATCTGATAAACGTTAGATCGGACGGTAAACATGAAAGAGTTATAAATGTGACCTGTGACCAGCCTTGGGGCGGCGTGAGTACAACCACCAGTTACTCTTTTTCATTTTCTGACCGTTAAATTATGATAAAGATACGTTCATCATGGAAATACATGATTGTCTTTTGGTTATTGAAGCACATTTGTCTTCCACAAAAAGATATGGTCTGCAGAAGTGAACGAAAACGAAATATCTACACACTAACAGGATAATTACAATGGATATATATTTCATGTTACAGGACAAACAGAACTGTAAAGCAACGGACACTTCAAACACGAAGAGTGCTCCTGTTGTCCTCCAAGACAGAAATGTGCTGTATGACTACTACATTGAAACCTTACATTCCTACACTAACTACACAATAGCTATATCTTGTGTCAACATAAACGGAACAGGGGAGGGGAGGAACATCACAGTCCAAACCAACATGACCGGTACGTATGATGGAGTTAATGTTAATTCTACAATGACACTGCTTAAGTTTGATTGATCAAAATGTGATTAACATTAAGTATCTAATATAAATTAGATGCATCACAATTTACAAGCCTTTTCACATTCAAAGCATTTGTGAGAAAACGTCGGCCTGACGATAGCAAGCCTACATAGCGATGCATGTATCAATGACTGCAAATAACCAATAAGTACTGTACACGTTCGATATGGGAACAACGACATCAATAAACAGAACATGCACGCTCAGATTGAATCTGCCCTGTGTGTGCACCTGTTGCAGCACAGAACGTGGATGTGCAAAAGGTCTGTGAGTACGTGCCGGATATTTCAGCGTTGTCGCCATTGACATGGCTTCATAAAACTGACGCTTCAATATGACACATTTCACTATGAATCTGAATCTCATATACGCACAATATCATAATCGACCAGTCTCATATATACTCTTCAAAAGAGTACGGAGTACTCAGAAATTACTTCCAAACTTCCAAATTCTCAAACTTGTAAGATATATCAGTTTCTAGTTATGGATATTTTTATAATTATAATAATGAACGAATTAGGAACCCGATACAACCAGTAGTGAAGTATGACATCATGTTATGACCACCAACGATGTTGAAGGACGATAGTAGTAAGATGGGAAATTTCAAAGTTTTTGGATCAGTAGTTCGTTATACCTCCACGATTTGACAACAATTCATTCACTCGACGAGGCATACTGCGTATGAGTATGAGTCCCCCAATGTCGATTTGAGGGAGTCTGTTCCACTACTCTTGCAGCGCCTGGTACAGTTTGTCAAACGTGGTTGGCGGCCAATGGCGTTGGCGCACACGTTTTGCCATTGAACAGCCGTGTTCAACGTGGGAATGGTCTGGGCTCATTGTTGGTCATGGATGTTGTGCTGCTGGAGCATGGACGTTGTCGTACGGAAAAAAACTCACGTCAACCCACATTCCTTGCAAACGGACAAGAAAGGATGCCAGTAGGTTGTCCCGATGACCCTTCCTTACACAATATGGAGTGGGGTTCACTCAGTCACAGTGATTCCCAAAAGATAACCTGTCAAGAGATCTCAGGTTGACATAGTCGTGACGTTCATTTCGATATCGCAAGACAAAACCACCTAATCAAGAAAGTGCAAAGTGAATCGGGACTCATCTGAAATATGACCCGTGGCCGTCGAGCATGGAGCTGCATGTAGACGATTTTTAATCACCTGACCCGAAAATCGTACTCCAGTAGCCTGATGAAAGTTTGCAGCCATTTGAACTCGATTTCGTAGATCCTGGTTTCGAATTAATCGATCATATACAATTGTCGTTGACATAGGACAGCCTGAACGTGGTCGATCGTCATTGCTTTGGTTGTTGGTACCTGTTCCATAGTCTAATAATCACAGACTGTGAAACATTGAACGTATTGGCCACTGCACTCTGACATCTGTCAGTTTTCAGCGTGCCAATACCCCATACCCTTCCTGTCCTACACTAACTACACAATAGCTGTATTCTGTCTTGACATAAACCTATTCTAACCCGGATCTTCACGTGTTTCTATTTCAGAACACGCACATTTAAGTAAAACATATATTAGTGCCACAAATCTAAAAGATGCAAGTAATGGCGTTTATAACGACTGCCTGGTAGGTAATGTAACTCGCAATGCAGCATGCTTCCAAACATATACACCTGTTAATGTCAATATTTTGTTTAGCAGTTGCATCACCGCCAAAGGGGTTGCAGGCCTTTGTGAACAGCTCCTCAAGTGTGACCCTGTGCTGGACCCCCGCCGACCACCAGGACGGACCCACTACCTATTACATTACAGTAGGGGAAGAGACCAGCCTGAACTCACATACCTTCCAAGACAAAGAGTATGTCACTGTCAGTGGTATGTCTTTTATTGAAGATAGTTTGCTCTTATCATAACATGACAAGACAATTGTTTGTATCCTACCTCGATCACGAAAAATATTTGTTTACATTGAAACGTTGCCAAGTTTTTGAAATATGACAAATATGTATCGATGCTAAAAGGAGTGCTGAACATGTTTATTGGTCGTTGATACAGAGATAGAATGAGTAGGCTGAATCTCCTGAATCTCCTGCCTGCGTGTTACGTTAATGGGAAAGGAAAGCACAAGTGACGGCTCTCGATAGTTGATGTTAAGCATTTGCAATCTGGTCAGAGTATTGACACACTGACGATCATCGGCAGCATATCTAAAGATATAAACAATTAGAGAGTACCTATAAACTCCGTTTTCGTGTGGCACCTACTGGATTCAGTATTGATGCATTGATCTGTCAACCATCGGTAATTACCTTCCTGTTATCAGATCTTAGAATTATCTTCATCCCTTTGACTAGTCAATGCCTAGATGTTTATATTCCAGCCAATATTCTGACTATAAATTGTAATACATATATTTTTTTTCCTTGTTCATAATAGATATGAAATAGCCTGTAACCGGAACAAAAAAGTAACTTAACATGCACGTTCTTGAGCATCATATAAAACACATCTGGTATTTGATAACTACGTGCGGGTAGGATTGACACACATTTGCTTACCTTATATTTATACCTTATTTTACATCAGGTTTTCAAAATACATGCGTCTTGGTTGAGGGTCTCCTGAGTTACTGGAAGTACACCTTCAACATAACAGCAGCTACTCCAGTTGGCAACTCAAGTGTCGTGTCTCTGAACGGAACTGTCAGGACAAACGAATCAGGTATAAAATGACATAATTGTTATGACATAATCTTTATTCTTCTTTTTGTTTCAGCTCACAAGGAAAGTTCGTTATTTCAAATATAATATGCACAGACCTACTGAACAACAGTAACCTAAAGAATGGCGAGAATGGTTAAGAGTTGTATAAGTGTTCGAATTCTGTCCTCCGGAATTCTGAAACAGCTCCCTCTGGCGGTCAATGATTGGAAGAAGGTGAGGTTGAAGAATTTGATTCATGTAGCGATTTGCTGTCAAAGTTTCCCTGACAACAACCAAGTCAAATCTCCCCCCCCCCCCCCCCCCCCCCCCCCCCCCACCATGACACTACCGCCACCTAAATTGTCGATTTCACGTACACAATGTGGGGTAAAACGCTCATTTCGACGACGAAAAACACGTTGTCTTCCATCTCGCTGCTGAAGAAGAAATCAAGGTTCATTGCCAGACCACACTCGTCTCTAGTTTCTCAAATTCCAAAGCTGTAAGGTATGGCACCAACGCAAGCGTCGCTGTCGATGGATCTGTCGCAAAACAGGACGATAACGGGTCTTTTGGGTCGGATTCCAACCTCGCGAAGATGGTTCCTGACAGTCTGGTCCGATATCCTCCTCAAACCAGGGATACGTCCTGCAGTCCCCGTAGCTGTGGCATTGCGTTGACGTTGGTGGAACAGTCGAATGTAGCGATCCTGTGCAGTGGTGGTAACTCTTGGTCGGCCTGTTCTCGGACGGTCTGCAGTGGAATGGTGCTGTGGTGGACAGAAGACTACGATTCCCCTCTTACGTCCCATGGCTATTTTCCAATCGGCAACGCTGAGTCTGGGCATTTGTGAACTTGAAAAATGTTGTCAATTGAATGATAAATTATTGGCTTATGCTTGCCTTTTTACAGCCACTATCACGAGTTACGAATGCCATAACTTGCACGTGCATTTTGCTTTACTGTTTACTGCTTTACATTTTTGAACAAGTGTGAAAACAATGCCGTTTAAGTCATTGCAAATCGACAATGGCTTCGTTTTGACGCACCGTTTGTTGAATATCAGGTCACCAACATTTTCCAATAACATAAATCCAATTTGTATATCGGATTTTTTGTGAAATCAGGTTAAATGAACTACATACTGCGTGTCTTGTTTTGAAGAGTGAAAATTTTTACCGTATCAATAAAGAGCGTGTTTCATTCATAGCTCCTGGAAAGGTAGAGAATCTTCACATCGCTCAGATTCCAGACAACTTCACGAGTGTTGAAGTCTTCTTCTCCTGTCCCAAAGAAACAGAACGACACGGCGACATACAATATTACATACTGTCGTATGATGCTCAGGTATGGCAAATATGGGCTTACGCTTATTTAATATTTTTATTACTTTAATCACACACACACACACACACACACGCACACACACACACACACACACACACACACACACACACACACACACACACACACACACACACACACACACACACACACACACACACGCGCACGCACACACACACACACACACACACACACACACACACACACACACACACACACACACACAATGTTGATGGTATTGTATTTGATACGGGTGTCTTGTACCTTAAGTTTGCAGTGTTTGGATGACTATTTTCAGCTTAGTATAGTTTTGATAACGTTTGTAATGTTCTGGGTTTGGGTTAAATACAATTTGCAAGTGTATACTTTTTCCCCCTGCAGTTTATAGACACAATTGGTGAGGAAGGTTTATGAATAGAAGGATATTCATGACGAGTAGATTGAATTGTGCATTGAAAATTATATATTTTGTGTGTGATTATTCTGTTACATTTTGACAGCGAGAACATAATCACTACGTGACAGAAAATCCCCAAGGATTAAACATTTCAGCTCAGTCGAACTGTAACTACTCATGGGTTGTACCCGTCACAGCACAAGTAGACTACATGTTCTCGGTGAGTTAGGGTAAACTGTGTGTACAAAGAAGGTTATGTTCTCGTATGTAAATCATCCCGTTCCCCTTTAATACTTTTATAACCCCAATGAACTTAGCACTAAATATCTCAGATGACTCCATACACTTCTCTTGTAAACAAAGTAAAACTACATTCCGTTGACACTGGATAGAAGGACACCACGCGTCCAAATGGGTACTTGATAATTGTTGCACTTGTTTAGATGTACATATGTGAAGGGTGGCATCCTATTGAAGCTCGGAAACCAATCTATCAGAAAAAGATAGTTAAATCCTAAGCTATATACCGCTTGGAGGATGGGTACTGGTTATTTATGATATGTATTTCAAGTTAAGTGAACACTACATCATCCTCTTCAACTCTGGTTGTAGCATATGATTCCTTTGCTGGGGATGTAGCAAATGTCAACTTCAGTATCAACTTTTCAATACAGTTCGTGAAACGCGTTGTACGTATTCCTTAACTTACCTCCACTACAAACAAAGTGACAAACTTGATTTGATTACAGGTACACGCATTCAACAAATACAATGGACCCGTTTTCGAAAAGAAATATACCACGCTTACTGGAGGTAAGTTAAACTGTTCCAAAATGTGTCATATGTAAATATCACACCATGTTCATACTTGTTTTAAAAGTGAAAGGGCAACTTATGTTTAAGTTTGTTCAATTAGAGCACTGAGTGAGTGAGTTTGTCTGAACTCTGCTTTGAGTACATACCGGATATCCAATTGTAGTCATAGCATTATAAAACAATATGAAACGAATGAAACATTTTGTTCATAGGTCCATGTCTTATATGTGCATAACACGAATACTTACGTTTCCCTAGCGTCTGGTCCCGTGGCTAGTTTGGATGTATCGAATACAACGGCACATTCCATCACTGTTCGGTGGACCAAGCCATCACTTCCAAATGGCAACACCCTTGGGTATCTGATGAACGTTATATCCGGCGACAAACATGACAGAGTTATAAATGTAACCTGTGACCAGTCTACGGAAGACGTGAGCATAACCACTGGTTACTCTTCCTCGTTTTCTGATCACAACACGATGTGAAAGCTCCATTCATTCTGTCTTAATGGAAATACATATACATGTTTATCAGTTTTTTATGGTTTTAACTCACGTTTGTCATCGACAATAAAATGCAAAGTATAAAGAAGAGAATGAAAGCGTACAATTCTCCACAGTTACAGTAAAATTGCTATGATTCCGTCTGTGGATACTTCTATATGTGTAATTTCATGTTACAGAGAAAGCACGAATTTAAAGTAGTTGACACTTCAAATACGAAGAGTGCCGCTGTTGTCAACCAAGACGGAAATAAGCAATATGACTACAATATTACAGCCTTACTGTCTTATACTGACTACACAATAGTAATATCCTGTGTTAACATAAACGGAACAGGGGAGGAGAGGAACACCTCTGTTCAAACAAACATGACTGGTAAGTGTGATGATGTTAATGTTATTTCTACCATGACACTGACGATACCTTGATTCTGATTGGTGAAACTATGATAAAATCAGGTATCTACTTCCAGAGAACTCGAAGAAGTGCATGTATAGCTTTGGCAGTAACATACAGTCAGATTTTATCGATAGCCCGGAGATGGAATAGGCAGGTTTGGCTCAGACGATTTCCTCGAGTCTCCATGGATAAGCTGGCATCAGTGTATAATGCAGGATCTTTGACAGAGTTAAATATTTTGATGCTGGCATCTGCGACGTCACTGCTATCTCTGTTGTAACATTCCCAGCCTGATGTGAAGTTCAAACCAAGACTGCCCCCGGCTGACTGTTATTGAGTTTCAGTATACACTGCAAACACGAAAACGTCGTTTTTTTCCGTATATGGTCATTGGACGGAAAAACGACTAAAAATTCATTAAAATTGATTAATTGGTCAGCGTCTAGAAAGTGTCCAGAAAAGGGTCGAGTTTTTCAAGCGTAAAATGGACGGAAAAACGATGCTTTTTGCTCCGCCTTGTACAACTGTTAACGGCCAATCAGATGGCGCTGGTCCCCCGACGCACGTGATGTCCAAGGCTTCCTTTCGAAAGCTTTAGGTTTCGTATTTCTGGCTTGCCTTGCTCTAGTATCTGTCGCGCGCAGTGCAGCGAGATTTGCTGATAAGCTAGTTTTAGGATATGTTACATGTTAATGGAATTCAGACACGCGCCAAGAAGTCAAACCAAACAATGTTACTAAGTTTATTGTGGTAACGGCTATGTACAGTTACCCCTATCGGATAATGGGTTGTGTTTCATTTTGGGATAACAATAACTAATTTTTAAATGTGAAGTTTACAAGATATACGACTTGGACGCGAGGTCGGTCACATGACGTTCTTCACGTGACTGTATTCTTGAAAAGGCGTAAACACTGAGTACTTTCACATTCCTGGGGAAAACCCTTGGAATTCCCTGGTACGAATTCATACAGAAGCGTGGTTGCAAGCCCATTTAAGGATACCCTCGCTACAACCCATCCCAGAGAGAAAAAACACGAAAAAAAATCCAAACTGTCGCAGTGACAATTTACAGAAATCTATGAATTTACCTTAGTATCTATTTGACACATCTTCACAATCACCTTTCAGTGATCGGCCAATTGATCAGTGATGCCAAAGGCTTGAAATAGCCACAGGTTAATTAACAACTTCGAAAATATCTCCCGTCACGTTTATCGTGTCGGCCATTTTGACGTATTGTACTTGATGTAAATGTATTACGACGCTCTGTCATTGTAATTGACTTACTGAGGTATTTCTGTAGAAGATCTTCTCATCTTATGAGGATATTGTTTGGAATATATTTCTTGTAAACATACTAAAACATATGTTCCTCGCTTTCGGGGAACTATTTTATTCCGGGGTGGCCAATTAAATCTAGTAGTAAGTCAAGGCACCATGCGTGATCTGTTATTTTATGTGTTTAAATTACGATTTGGGGCGTTAATAAAATACACTGACGCAAGTATATTCTATTCAAATCAATTGGATAATTGAATATGCTTTCTTTTACATATTACATAACACCACTGCACAAATTATGAACAGTTGCAGTAACACACTACGGTAATCGCATTAAACATCATTTTCAACTGTACAGTATTTCAGTATTTCAGTTATATCATGGTGTATCAGACTGATGTGGGATAAAAATCCGAAGTGGTTCAAGTCCTCCAATGGGTGTTCGGGAAAAGGTGAGCGTATCCTGCCACACAAGTGGCACCCGTCACAAAACATGCATGGACAAGTCAATTGTTCACCTGAACAAAGCACGGAAACACACAATGATGCCCGCCCTCAGTTTTACCGAGCATGTAAATTATTTTGTCCGTCAAAAACATGGACGAGTATAAACAATATGTTCATTCACGTAATACATGCCATACATTTGACAAAATGTATTGACTCGGAGCATTATTGTTAATCACAGCGTATGCAGTTGAACTCATCACCCATCCCATTATTGATAACCCTTCTTGAAGATCTATGAAATCAGAAGCTGCAACACTCTATCTTTTAACTGGAATGTCAGACTTCTATTTCATTACTCAGTTTTATTTGCACGGATTACTATGGAAGGGACAGTGTCTCGTTGTCGCATTGTCGCATAGACGCCTTTACAAAAACAAGCAAAACGTGTCAAAATTAACAAAAGCGCGACAATTGGCCATTTGTCGCATTGTCGCGTGTTCGCAGTGTCGCTCTTTGATAATCCTTTTCTTTATTTTACAAAAGGGCGACGATGCCGTAACGCGACATTTTCAAGGTCAAAATATGTCTCGTTGTCGCATTGTCGCCCCATCACAAATGTGTATAAAAGGCGTAAAGTTCAGTTATTGTTACAGTTAGAAAGTTCAACCTGATAAATGTACGTCTTGAAATGAAAACACAAGTCCGTCCGCTAGTCCATAACGTTTTATTGTGAGCTCTTCTCTAAAAGTGCTTAGTGTTCAACTCCCAGTTCCAAACACGTAGTACTTCCTCAATAATCCACATACCTCCAGTGCAGTGGTCATCCGGAAGATCTTACTCTTGACCGTATTAGACAACTGACGAGTGCACGCCTGACCTGTGACCTCGTTGCAACCCTCGTGATGTGTTTGCCGAAGGGAGAGGTGTAGGAAATGTGTGCTCCAGCCCAGCGCAGAGCTCGCGACACACTGTATACTGATGTATACAGTATATTGCAGTTGATGTACTGTATACTGCATGTGATACTTATTTGCGGACATGTTACAACTTTCAAGATTCAAGATTCAATTTGCATATATTTCATATACAACAGACCGCCGTCATATATCACTGGAATACTGCTGAGAGCGGCGTTAAAACAAATTGTTTTCATAATGGAGCGCTGCAGTCATTTCAAATAGAACCGTATACATATGTACATGTAGTACCAACTCACTCTATTTGTTTCGAATATTCAGCAGAAAATATATTATTAACCAGGTCTTAAAAAGATCTGAAAAGATATCAGATTTTTATAAGCAGCCACATAGGGATGATAAAGGACCCCTCGCTGATTAGGTTCTTGTTTACTTAAGAGCAGAGTTGGCCATGTTAGATGATATAACCAAAATCCAGGCGCTCCGGCGGGGGGCAAGCTGGTCTTGTTAGTGTATGGTATGAGCTGTGACGTTGACCCAAGAGAATAATGTAAAACATGAGACCAACTCAAGTCTATAATGATTGGGAAAGTCTAGATTTCCACAGCTCTAGCCGGAAATTAAGAATTGTTCTATGCTCCATTTTAATTGTATTATTTTCATATTGTAGACATGGATGGACCAACCAGGAAAGAAATTGATGGAATATTAATATTACATGTTACCACTGATCCAGTTAAATTCATCATACAATAATAAATTAGTATTTGACATTACGGCATTTGGTTATTAGGGCATGATCATGTACATGTTCACTGTAGTAATGTACACACCAGTCAACTTGATTATAATTTTTATCAAAGTGTAGCGCGGCATCAACGATTACTTTATGATATCCTCACTTGTCATCGATGTATTGACATCGAACAATGGACGGCAATTCGAAATTCTTATGGATAGCTTCAATAGGGACAGCGCTGGTGTCAGTACACTTCTCCTAGTTAAAATAAGTATCTACAAAATATAATCTGAAGCAAACAAGAACAATATTGTTTTATTAATGCTTACTTTCATGGATAGAATTAAGGCAATCTAGGCTTGCCAAATCGTTCTAGACTTGAGCTGGATTCCTTTTAAATTTATTCTGTATGGTCTGGGAGACGAACGGGCGTCAGTATCGCATGGAGAACTGGGACAGCCTTAATCAGTGTAATCGGATATGTTGTGGATTTTCGGTTTGGGGCTGTTTGCTGAATATATAGAATTGCGAGTTATGTATACTCTGTATTCTTTCGTCATGGTAGCATATATATTTTCTATGTTGCTTTTTGAACTATCCACAAATAATGAGAACTACAATGTGAACCTCTCTCTGGAGATATGCAATAATACTACTGAAGGGCATATCTAAAAAAATGGGACTTCTCGACAAATATTTCTTTCTTAAATACTACCCGTTACAGGTATTCTGATCATTATATCATACTTTGTACAGTTTAAAAGTCAAATAATGGCAAATTGTGTATCTTTCTACATTTTGAATTAATTATATTTTCTGAAAAAAAACCTTAGCATCAGATAGTGATATACACGAATATGATCTATACTATTATAAATGAATTATCAATTTTGTATTATGAATTAGATAAACAGAAATATGATAGTAAAACAAATTATTTTAATCTATTCTTGTGAGTAGGTAACGAGAGATCGAGGCAACGGACTAACGTAGCCATTTATGAAAAATGAAATATTAAAATTTTAGGGGTTTGATCATGCACATTGAATGACAGGGAAGAAAGCAACGCAATAATTAAATTATGAATCAAATTATGTTATAAATATAACAGAATATTTAGAAAATATAAGTTTAATTTCTCATTGTTGGAAGGTGTTTAATAATTATATAGATTTTGTTTGATTGTTTGTTGTTTAACGCCGCACTCAGCAATATACCAGCTATATGACGGTGGTTCGTAAATAATCCAGTCTGGACCAAACATTTAGTCATTATCATCAAGAGCACCGATCTACGCATTTGGGATACGATGACATGCATCAACCAAGTCAGCGAGCCAAGTCGCCTTCGTAGAAGCATGGGTTGTTGAATGCCTATTCTAACCCGGATCTTCACGGGTATTTTTTTTAAATAATAAGGTACAATGAAATTCTGTATATGTCCATAATAAGTGTGTATAAGTAGATGGATAATATGTCCATACACGCCAAGTAAATGGTATATGCATTAATTTAAATGCAAATGATTCAATGATGAGTTCTTTCACAAGTCCAAATTTTCAAGGCATGTATTTGATATTCATAATAACTCCACAAAAGCTACACAATGGCAACAAAACGGTACCAGCATCACAGATACCAATAATACATGAGATACATATAATTACTTTAAAGTTAAAACATGTATCTAAATAGAAAATTAGAAGGATACACTTCCGACATTTTTCGTATTTTGTTTTCGTTTGGAGAGAGAAGTTGTGATTGGTATCTGATGGGTGCAAACAGGTGTTCCCTTCCGCCCAGGCCTTGCGGCAATGCTATAGCCCAAAATGAAACAAGCCTTGTTCAACAGGTTCAGACTCAAATTTCTATCCCACTTGGGCTCCTTTTAAATTTAAATATAATTTCTCGTGTCGATATGTGTCAGAAGAAATGAAATATTACAGCACTGGTGAATAGGTTATATGCGCGTGTCAGCGTCGATCCTATAATATCCTTTTTTGCAAAATACATATATACTGATGAATTAAGGTAGTAATACTACGCAAATATATGTCCAGATGCATACATCAGTATCATCTCGTGATCTTAATTCGTGCTTTGAGCCCTTTTTCTACCGGAGATTCTGGGGTGTTACATCACACCAGAAAGCCAGATCAAAATTCAAGTCATAATTTCATGGTCCGTCTTGTATGTTGGAAACCAATATCGCAACATGGCTAAATATTGCTGAACGTGGTATTAACCCGATTACTCACATAATTATTCCATTTTCTACAGTCATCTACGAACACTACCTTTAAGGAGGTATATCTGTATCATCCAAATGTCCATACATATATGTCCACATTTATATGTATAAAGCAAGTCGCCCTGCACTCTTCCTTAAAAGATAAATGTTAAGCATTTCCTCTGTATGGATTTATATAATGTAATATCGTTTTAATGTAATGCTGATACAGTAAACGTACCACAGACCTAATGCTAGAATAACATCTAATTTCTGAAATGAACATATTTTACAGAAAAAAACAGTTGTTTAAACAATACTTATAAAATATAAGAACAAGGAGCCAAGAGCCAAATATTGGGCTGTGTTGGACATATTTGTTTCGGGGTCTTATGACAGACAAACCTGATGCCTTTAAGTATAAAGATAAGTAAGAATAGATGTTGTACATATTCAAATATGTTCGTGATTAACCCAAACTTGAAAAATATTGAAAGATGAGTGGTAACTATTTATGCCATTATTTCAAATTAGAATGAGAGCACATCAGGAAAGCATGGTACTTTAATATACGTATCTTGTTAACCCAATATTCTTTTTTAAGTAAGAGCAGCATGTATATCGAGAGTATAGGTTTGGTGCGTGACTTATCACACAGTACTTTCAGAAAGTGTGCATATTCTGTTTATCGGCAATAAATAACATAAGACGATTCATACGGGTAAATACGATTTACTTCAGAACTAGTATAGATTATTTAAGGTTAGGGGGAAATGTATGTAATTAACAGAACTTTGGCCGGGTTTGAAGGATTTGGGTCCTGGCTTGGGCTTTGTGTTGGACGTGTAGACGGCATTTCCAGGTTTGACGTATTAATGACAAAAATGATGTCAGATGCAATTCTCTGCCTTTTCGGGTGAACAATTGGCTTGCCTTTGGATGTGTTTGTGGCGGGTGCAACTAGTGGATCGGAATGAGCTCGCGTTTTTGCGAGCATCCAATGTCATCATTTATTATGATGAATCATGAAACATGCTCCTGATGTTGTCGCAATGGTGCAGTTGGCGCTACTTTTGGCAAGGGTTTCTCATCGTAATGGAAATGCTTATGTCGCTTTTGTTGACCGATAAACATGAAAAGATATAATGTTAGTGTATATGGTCATGTTATTAAGAAACAAACGACGAGTGGGAGTTGTTTATTGTACGATAAACAACGACCGAGACTCGTTTATTTCTATATGAGATATCAACATTACGTACAGCCTCTTTTAGGGTGTTAAATTAGGAAAAAATACACGCTTTACAATATTTACCCGTACTTAAATAATGATGATTCCTTGAATAGAATCCGACAGCGGCCATGCTAGATAAATCCATTTTAGGATTTGAGTTTGGTCCCGCATATTCTCACAATTTTCTCGTCAATCATCTGTACCTTTTCTCCCAATACCGATTGTCATATCACTCTCATTTTCGGATTCTCCAGCAACATTTATTGGGAACAACTCACTAGACACATACCTCTCAAAAATAAGGTCAAATTTACAAATTTTACTTTTCAAGTTGCGAGTGCATGTCGAAACTCAATAAATGACGTCATGATAGAACAATGTTTTATCGTGAAATAAATATCGCTTCCTACTTTGTTCTTTGTGATTTATCGCGTAGCTATCTTATATCATCAAATGCCAATTTCTAATTGCTTTATCATGACGTATCCGTGTCATGTAGCAATAACATACACAAATATCGTTGACTTCGACGTTGAATAGTGTCATAAAATATGATTATCCTCTTGTGTGCAATATTTCTGGTTGATAAATCTAACATATTCTTACTTTAAGAATAGCGACTACACATGATTATATATCCCTTATCAGGTCTCTGTAACATTTGCAAAATGATACAAATATAAAAATACAACTGAACCTAAATGTAATGTTTTAATATCCTTACGTTGCTGAGTGCAGCATTTAACAACAAACAAACAAAACATAATATCTTTAAGAATTATGTTAACAATTCCGATGCTAAAAATAATCTCACAATCTCCATACCTCTTTCTCTCTATGAAAACATAATAACTTTTTTTTAATAATCTGAAGGAATACTAATGGCAATACTATCATAATTATCATCATTATTTATGTTACTTATCCTCAAGTGAAGTAGTCCTCCACACTATACATTCAGTGAAGAAGCCCATGAACATATGAACTATGTAACATACATTCATGGAAATTAGATGAACAGTTGAAGTTAGCAAATGATATTATTCGGTCGAACGTCTATCAGCCATCTATTCTATTCATGAACAACATTTCACGTGGGACCAACAGAGGGAATTATGACTATCGACTTGCTAATTATTTTTTATATTCATGCCAGCTCAAACGATCTATTGGCTTGATTTATTGTTATGGTATCCACAAAATAAGTAGGATCCGATTTTTTCCGTTTTTGTTGAAATAAAACTGAATAATATTTGCTGTTTACATATCAAAGTTTGCCAAATTGTTACAAAATGTTTGTCCACAGCAAGGCTACGTATCGCCAACATATTGTGCTAGGCACAGTATCACTGGACTGAGGGAGGGCGGTATTCCTCCTTGTGGGTCACCTGCTTGGCAATATAGGACGGGAAAACTGCAGGGGGTGAGGGCAGTTAAGTTGATGGTACAGACAGATAAGAGAGATCATTTTACAAATATGAAACCTCAGTCCACAAAGGAAGAGGCGAAAGCTGAAACTTGGAGAGGTTTACAGAACAAAGGCAGTTATTTCTAGTTTCTTACTGACTCTCGAAGATACATTTAATAAAACAATTAATGCATGTGTGTGTGTGTGTGTGTGTGTGTGTGTGTGTGTGTGTGTGTGTGTGTGTGTGTGTGTGTGTGTGTATGTGTGTGTGGGTGGGTGGGTGGGTGAGAGGTAGAAGAAGAATTGTACACCATAAAAATGGCTACGTATGTAGTTGGGGTAGATATGTTGAATGCCCGGCCAGTATGACCTTTGAGTCACTACAGTTGCAGTCATTAAAATGCGTAAAACAGTATTTGAGTGAAAGAAAACACTATAAGTGAGTGAAACAAAAGACCTCAGTACAGGCACAACCAGTCCCCCAACCCCAAGTCTGCATGTATCAATACTCATACCTGCCACATCCTCAACCACTTAACTTACTCACACAATCATCTCACAACATGTTCGCCAACCCTCGTATCACAACGCATGCACGCACGCACGCACACACACACACACACACACACACACACACACACACACACACACACACACACACACACACACACACACACACACACACACACACACACACACACACACACACACACACACACACACACACACATTCTTCTTTCCCCACCATTATGTCTACGTCAGCCATCATGGATCCATGCGCATGCTTTCATACATAATCCATCCTCCCACCATTCCCCAACATCCATCGAACTATAACTATATCCGCCCTCATGTATCGGTATTCGTGCTTTCATACATACATACACCCTCCCTACCATTCCCCTACATCCATTGCAGTATAACTATGACTATAACCGCGTTCGTGCATCCGCACTTATGTTCACATTGCATATGCATCGAATTACACGTTTAAAATATCGTAAATATTTTACAACATGTACATATTATATATCAGCAAAGAGAGATTATTATAACGCAATAGATTTCATCCGTCAAAACATCACAGAAAGAGGGGCAGCCTGGAATTTTACAATGGCATCTGAATGCACTAAGACGTTCAACTGGTCAGGAGGTGAGAGTTGCGGAAGATTACGGTAAACTTCAGTTACAGATCTCCATTACGAATATCTAAAGTATGAATAAAGATCACAGCTTGCTATGACGTGTACTTCATGCCTGCAGAATTAGCAATGTCCTTAGCTCTAAATTGTATGTCTAAATGCTTATGTAGACAAAGACCCAAATGTACATGTATATAGGCATGACCATATTATATTCTACGCAAATATCACCACATTTAAAAACAAAGCTAGATTGAGTCTTTGAAGGGCATTAAGAACTGATACACACAAGGAAAAATATTTATGGATGTCAACGGAGGAACACTGCGTTTCGGAATATATACTTTCTCCTTCATCAGGGGCATATTATTCAATGCTATGAGGCAGAGAACATATATTTGTACCTGTAAGAACAACAAAAGTAAAAAGATAGCAAAGAAGGGAACGCAACAAGGGAAGCCAACAGATAACTGGCATGGCGCTGATTACCCCGCCTCCCGTTTGCCCATTGTCCATTTCCCATTACCAATCATTCATAAGTTAAGTTTTGGCTTTAATTTGTCCATTGATAATCAACCATCAACGTCTATTATCTCCACCCTAAAAATATGTAGTTTACTGAGAAAGTGGTATCCAAATATAATGTGTGTTACTGTTGACCACTTTCTTAAAGGCATTGTTGGTTCAAAACTTTCGGTCATAGAAGCCGTGCGATTTTTCTCTTGTCAGAGGAGTTCACAAAGTATACGTCATCTGGACTAACATTTTTGGTTCGGTGGCTGGGTTAGATCGCCAACTTTGTGTTCTGGCGATTGGGTGCCTCACTCACAGTGTGGGTTCAAATCCCGGACGGGGCTCAACCCAAGAAAGTACGAGAATCTGTACTTTACTCAGAAAGTGTTATCCCAATTATAACATTTGTTGTCAAGAAAACACAATAAATGTATATTCGGCTTTGGATGGGTAATGATATCACAAACATATACGGATATTGATGATGACTTGGAGGAGCTTCGTAACGCACGTCTTCTCAATTCAGGGATTGGTAAATCCAAATATGTGTGTGCGCGTGCGTGCGTGCGTGCGTAAATGTGGGCCTGTTGGATGTTACATAAATCATTCATCTTGAGCGGGATGGTAGTTCGAGTTGGATTAGCATGTTAACTATATGATCTTCTTTAGGCAGAGAATGCCGCGCATGAATGTATTGATGAAATTCCTAGGTACATGGGGCCTTTTCGTCCCCAGGAATACCCACAGTGGAGACTTCAATGGGGATAGGGTGTACACAATGTGCTACCTGGTAGATTGTGTGTCATCAGACCGGACAACGTTGGTTTTTGACTGATTGTGGCATAAAACACACTTATTCATTTACTTATATCAGAAATTGAATGTTCATCTTAATTGTTATTGTTGAACATGTAATATATTTTTAAAGAAATAAAACAGTGACATAATAACTACAACTTTATGTGAGCGCGAGTAGCTTTTTTGGAATGAGATGAATAAGTCTTATAAAGTTGTAAACTTCTTCACAACCGTGTAACTATGAATTGACTTTTTTGGGTAATCAAAAAAGAGATAGGACCTAAAATAGCCAAATTTCATACGATTTCACTTGTCCACCATCTTGGATGCAAGGCGAAAACATTTCAGCGCGGTTGAAGCCACTGAGAATGCCCCCTGCAGAGTTGGACGAACATTCTGCGGTGGCGCGGCTGAGTTGACCAGAGGCTATCAGCAGTATTTCCTGTCCAGGTTATTTAGGTCAGTTGTTTGTGTGTGTGTGTGTGTGTGTGTGTGTGCGTGTGTGTGCGTGCGTGCGTGCGTGTGTGTGCGTGTGTGCGTGTTTGCGTGCGTGCGTGCGTGTGGGGGGTGGGGGCGGGTGAGATTAGGGGGATAGATGATAGATTTAGCAACAAGTAAGGTCATCTTGAGTGGGAGGGTATTCGCAGATGGATTAGCATATGAACTATGATTCTCTTTAGGCAGAAAATGAGGATCCACGATGTTCGACCTGGTAGAAGTGTGTTATCAAACCTCACAGCATTGGTTTTTTGACTGACTATAGCGTCAAAACAAACTCATTCATTTACTTGAACTGAATGTTCATCTTAATTGTTATGGATAGTCACGGAGCCATGATCCAGAGAACAGGGTGTCATTAGATAGAATTAAACTAAGTAATAATAGGATTACAAGAAAAACGGGGTTTTACAAACAAGCCAATAAACTTCGCTCATTAACACCAGAGTAAGTCAGTACAAGATTGAAAACTGCCCCATAATTATGTATGACATGCTTGTCGGGTATTGCTAAATATATATGTGAAAACAAAGTTATTAAAATGAAGAGCAAAACTGATGAAAGTTAACAATAAACGTGTATACGTGTTATATCGTCACTGCAAAAATAATGATTGTTTGTCTTTAGTATTAACATTCAAATACGTTATATCTGTATTAGCGATATTGTCTTTGTTCCACCGGTGAGTCAGCGTTAGCCGTACTATCTCGTAGTATAATTGAATTTCTGAAGACATCACGATACAGTTTTTACGATGCATCACGTCTGCACTAGCGCTTGATAACAGCCTTGTGTTTGGGTGTTTCAGTGGTTTAAATCGCTGCTCTTGATATTGTTGATTAAACTTGATACTATGAACAATATAATGTTATGTGAGAGGTTGACTTTAGAACGGTAACATACTAATAGTATATAGGATGACATAAACAGAACAATAAGAAGTTCGTCCAGATTAGTGTATAGGCAACATTTAATAATTAAAATAATTACATTCAACTACTCCCCTTTTAAGTCCATTTTCCTGACTTATAAGTAAATGCAAGAACAATCGGCCGGAATACAATGTATAGTTCTTGTCCACTTCCATATGACTATATAGCATACAATAAGCTATCGGGTCCCGTTTAGATCGGTTTGGGTGGCAGCCTAGATGGCCATAGAATAGTTTCATCTTGGAATCTCCCATATCACTGGGAATCCTCTTCAATTTAAATGGAGTTACTCGTTACGATTCCGAACCTTCACGTGACTGTGTTTATGAACCATTGTCAAATAGTGGTGACATTAAATCTAGGAAACAATACGCGAAATCGCGCATGCACAGAACGGAAAATTTGGTCAAGGCATTAAGTAATCCGCCTGCGCAGAACGATTGATTTCACTACTTCCGCTAAGCGCTTCGAGTGCAGCGTCAATAGCGGGCCTGTAATCTAACACGCGGGGACTGACCAATGAAATCTGAGAAGTAGAAATACCGGTAGACGCTGTTGCTTGATTGACAATGTCAATCAAGAAAGGGAGGAGCTTAACGCTATCGTTCTCTCCCAGTAAATTCCGATGTCAAATAACGACGTTATTTGGACGGAAAAACGATGGTTTGAAAACGTCCAAATAACGTCGTTTTTCCGTCGAATGACCATATACAGAAAAAAACGACGTTTTCGTGTTTGCAGTGATATGTGACTTTGCTTTTCACGCAATCGAGACTGGTTGTTCTCTGGCGTTGACGTTTTCTATATATTTGGAAAGATGGTCCTTGGTGCTGAAGCTCACAGCATTTTCAATTACTTTAGATGAAAATGAATCTTTTGAGAAGGGCTGTACGACAACCTGCTTGAACATTTGTGGGAACTGGCCACTCATCAAGCTTTTGTTAAAAATACTTGTTATTGTCGGACAGACAGACAGATAAATAGATAGATAGATGGATAGATCTTTGACAAGGAGTGACGTTTATAGCGAGAGCCTGGTGTGTACAAGCTATAACCTTCAATATACCCAACCTGTCAATATTTTGTTTTTGTAGTTCCATCACAACCAATGGTGTTGCAGGCCTTTGTGAACAGCTCGTCGAGTGTGACCCTGTGCTGGACCCCTGCCGACCACCAGGACGGACCCACTACCTACTACATTAAAGTAGGGGAAGAGACGAGCCTGAACTCACATACCTTCCAAGAGAAAGAGTATGTCACTGTCAGTGGTATGTATTATTTCACTTCGGATTGAATCGACTCTGCACAGCATCTAAAGATTTAAGTGATAACACACTCCTGCTATACAACTTTATATTACAACCCTAGCACCGACATTTATGAGATTCTTAGTCCAGATTAGAGGGGTTGCTACCTCATGATCAGAATTGGGTCCACATGCGAGCTTCCTGATACAATTGAAGAGGAAATGCATTTGATTGTTAAGATCCTACACTGAGGGGTGTGTAATTCAGTCGCCCAAAATATGCAAACATTTAATTTGTCCACATACCTGTCTAGACATAGGTGAGGTGCCGACTTGGTGTACAAAATGACGAGGGCGAAAGCTCAGACATATTTTAGTTCGATTCTGTTTGCCGTATAATATTTTTATAAGTACTTTGTTTCAGAAATAAATGTTAAAATGGAAATTAATGACCTAATTCTTGACATCGAGATTTGTAGGATGGTTGCTCACTCACCACCAACAATATTGTGATGGAAGTGAAAGTTAATGTGACTTCCTGAAATCCTACAGCTAGCATCATGTAGCACTTGCGACCCCCCCCCCCCCCCCAAAGTGGGCAGATCTAGAGCACTCTTTGCAAATCGCCAGAAACATTGATTCGAATGCACTTGTGACACGGAAGATTGAACCGCATCAGCAGATAGACGACTGGTGTTGATTAGTAAACCATGTAACTCGAGTTATTTTAAGGGGACTAGTCTGATAGTGTGTTACTAAATTTGACACTAAGCCCACATCGGACCCCGCTGCAGCCAGAACATTGTAATTTGTCTATCGCTGTGGCAACGCAGTGTGTTCATCAACTTTTCTGACTGGGTGTTTGTGGTTGTTAACGGTTTGACATCTTTCTTTTCATTATTTGTGAATTTAATGACTCGTGCCATTTAGATATATGTATGACAGCATCTCCCAAACCATAAACAATTACAAAGTAGTTATGATGTCCATTTACATGTGACAAATATCGCGTTCGGTTTTAATGCTCGGGCCTGCCAATCATCGATAATTTCCTTCCTGTCACCTGATGTTTGGATTATCTTAATTCACTGTGCAAATCTTTGACTCTATAATGATACCTCTACCTATTTACTGTTTACTTTGTTCATGAAGTAGTTTGCGACCATAACGTAAATGTAACTTAGCATGCATTAAGATGAACATTTTGTATTGAACATTTCTCATCATCATATAAAACACACCTGGTCTTTGATAACTATGCGCGGGTAGGATTGATAAACATTTCTCTACATTATGTTCATACTTTATTACACTTCAGGTTTTCATAATACATCCGTCTTGGTTGAGGGTCTCCGGAGTTACTGGAACTACAACTTCAGCATCACAGCAGCTACTCCAGTTGGCAACTCAAGTGTCGTGTCTCTGGAAGGAAATGTCCGGACAAATGAATCAGGTATAATAATTTCATAATTCTTGCTAAACCGCACCGATGCTTGTGAGTTTTGCCAAAATGATTAACATCTGAAACTATACCACTTTTGTCTTCCTTCCATAACCAAACTGAAATGGTGTCCAGAGCGACAACTCAGTCTTGCAGATCCACAGCTTTTTTAGTATAAATTCTATTTCATAAATAATACTAATAGAGTTGAAATTAAGTTTCCTTTTAACATACTGCATAACTCAATATACTGTCACTGCAACTGATATGTAATTACATCACTTATTTAGGTAACATTATTTAATAGCAAATAGGGATCTATTTTCGACAGAATACATAACAGTTAACGCACCGGCCCATGTTAATTGTTTTGTTATCACTTTTTGACAATGAATCATAACCTAATGCTTATGAAAAATTCGGAACCGAACAATCGACTCTGTTTTTAGCAGATGTTATATTATTACTGTTATCAATTAAGAGCGTGTTTCATTCATAGTTCCTGGAAAGGTAGAAAATCTTCACATCGCTCAGATTCCAGACAACTTCACGAGTGTTGAAGTCTTCTTCTCTTGTCCCAATGAAACCAAACGTCACGGCGACATACAATATTACACACTGTCGTATGATGCTCAGGTATGGTAAATATGTGCTTACGCTTAAACATGACGCTTTTTATGACTTTAATGACAAGAAAGTGTACGAATGTCAGATAACAGATAGTATATTTACATATACTACATACACACACACAAACACACACACACACACACACACACACACACACACACACACACACACACACACACACACACACACACACACACACACACACACACACACACAAAAACACACAGAGACACACACACACACACAACAGACACACACACACACACACACACACACACACACACACACACACACACACACAGGGGTTTAGGGAGGAAGGTTTCTGATTAGGATTGATATTTATGATGAGTCCATGTGCATTGAAAATAATATATTTTGTGTGTGATTATTCTGTTACATTCTGTTACAGGGAGAATATAATCACAACGTGACAGAAAATCCCCAAGGATTAAACATTTCAGCTGAGTCGAACTGTAACTACTCACGGGTTGTACCCGTCACAGCGCAAGTAGACTACATGTTCTCGGTGAGTTAGGGTAAACTGTGTGTACAAAGAAGGTTCACTATTGTATGTTCGCGTATGCAAATCATCCCGTTCCCCTTTAATACTTTTATAACCCCAATGAACTTAGCACTAAATATCTCAGATGATTCCATACACTTCTCTTGTAAACAAAGCAAAACTACATGCTGTTGACACTGGATAGAAGGACACCACGTGTCCAAATGGGTACTTGATAATTGTTGCACTTGTTTAGATGTACATATGTGAAGGGTGGCATCCTAATGAAGCTCAGAAACCAATCTATCAGAAAAAGATAGTTAAATCCTAAGCTATATACCGCTTGGAGGATGGGTACTGGTTGTTTATGATATGTATTTTTCAAGTTAAGTGAACAGTACATCATCCTCTTCAATTTCAGGTTGTAGCATATGATTCCTTTGCTGGGGATGTAGTGAATGTCAGCTTCAGTATCAGCTTTTCTAAACAATTCAGAGTAAAACGCGTTGTACGTATTCCTTAACTTACCTCCACTACAAACTAAGTGACAAACTTGATTTGATTACAGGTACACGCATTCAACATATACAATGGAACCGTTTCCGAAAAGAATTATATCACGCTTACTGGAGGTAAGTTAAACTGTTCCAAAAATGTGTCATATGTAAATATTACACCATGTTCATACTTGTTTTTAAAGTGAAAGGTCAACTTATGTTTACATTTGTTCAATTAGTGCACTGAGTGAGTGAGTCTGAACTCTGCTTTGAGGACATACCGGATATCCAAATGTAGTCATTGCATTATAAAACAATATGAAACGAATGAAACATTTTCTTCATAGGTCCATGTCTTATATGTGCATAACACGAATATTTACGTTTCCCTAGCGTCTGGTCCCGTGGCTAGTTTGGATGTATCGAATACAACGGCACATTCCATCACTGTTCGGTGGACCAAGCCATCACTTCCAAATGGCAACATCCTTGGGTATCTGATAAACGTTACATCCGGCGACAAACCTGACAGAGTTATAAATGTAACCTGTTACCGGTCTACGGAAGACGTGAGCATAACCATTGGTTACTCTTCCTCGTTTTCTGATCACAACACGATGTGAAAGCTCCATTCATTCTGTCTTAATGGAAATACATGTATATCAGTTTTTTATGGTTTTAACTCACGTTTGTCATCGACAATAAAATGCATAGTATAAAGAAGAGAATGAAAGCGTACAATTTTCCACAGTTACAGTAAAATTGCTATGATTCCGTCTGTGGATACTTCTATATGTGTAATTTCATGTTACAGAGAAAGCACGAATTTAAAGCAGTTGACACTTCAAATACGAAGAGTGCCGCTGTTGTCAACCAAGACGGAAATAAGCAATATGACTACAATATTACAGCCTTACTGTCTTATACTGACTACACAATAGTAATATACTGTGTTAACATAAACGGAACAGGGGAGGAGAGGAACACCTCTGTTCAAACAAACATGACTGGTAAGTGTGATGATGTTAATGTTATTTCTACCATGACACTGACGATACCTTGATTCTGATTGGTGAAACTATGATAAAATCAGGTATCTACTTCCAGAGAACTCGAAGAAGTGCATGTATAGCTTTGGCAGTAACATACAGTCAGATTTTATCGATAGCCCGGAGATGGAATAGGCAGGTTTGGCTCAGACGATTTCCTCGAGTCTCCATGGATAAGCTGGCATCAGTGTATAATGCAGGATCTTTGACAGAGTTAAATATTTTGATACTGGCATCTGCGACGTCACTGCTATCTCTGTTGTAACCTTCCCAGCCTGATGTGAAGTTCAAACCAAGACTGCCCCCGGCTGACTGTTATTGAGTTTCAGCATATGTGACTTTGCTTTTCACGCAATCGAGACTGGTTGTTCTCTGGCGTTGACGTGTTCTATATATTTGGAAAGATGGTCCTTGGTGCTGAAGCTCACAGCATTTTCAATTACTTTAGATGAAAATGAATCTTTTGAGAAGGGCTGTACGACAACCTGCTTGAACATTTGTGGGAACTGGCCACTCATCAAGCTTTTGTTAAAAATACTTGTTATTGTCGGACAGACAGACAGATAAATAGATAGATAGATGGATAGATCTTTGACAAGGAGTGACGTTTATAGCGAGAGCCTGGTGTGTACAAGCTATAACCTTCAATATACCCAACCTGTCAATATTTTGTTTTTGTAGTTCCATCACAACCAAAGGTGTTGCAGGCCTTTGTGAACAGCTCGTCGAGTGTGACCCTGTGCTGGACCCCTGCCGACCACCAGGTAGGACCCACTACCTACTACATTAAAGTAGGGGAAGAGACGAGCCTGAACTCACATACCTTCCAAGAGAAAGAGTATGTCACTGTCAGTGGTATGTATTATTTCACTTCGGATTGAATCGACTCTGCACAGCATCTAAAGATTTAAGTGATAACACACTCCTGCTATACAACTTTATATTACAACCCTAGCACCGACATTTATGAGATTCTTAGTCCAGATTAGAGGGGTTGCTACCTCATGATCAGAATTGGGTCCACATGCGAGCTTCCTGATACAATTGAAGAGGAAATGCATTTGATTGTTAAGATCCTACACTGAGGGGTGTGTAATTCAGTCGCCCAAAATATGCAAACATTTAATTTGTCCACATACCTGTCTAGACATAGGTGAGGTGCCGACTTGGTGTACAAAATGACGAGGGCGAAAGCTCAGACATATTTTAGTTCGATTCTGTTTGCCGTATAATATTTTTATAAGTACTTTGTTTCAGAAATAAATGTTAAAATGGAAATTAATGACCTAATTCTTGACATCGAGATTTGTAGGATGGTTGCTCACTCACCACCAACAATATTGTGATGGAAGTGAAAGTTAATGTGACTTCCTGAAATCCTACAGCTAGCATCATGTAGCACTTGCGACCCCCCCCCCCCCCCCCCCCCCCAAAGTGGGCAGATCTAGAGCACTCTTTGCAAATCGCCAGAAACATTGATTCGAATGCACTTGTGACACGGAAGATTGAACCGCATCAGCAGATAGACGACTGGTGTTGATTAGTAAACCATGTAACTCGAGTTATTTTAAGGGGACTAGTCTGATAGTGTGTTACTAAATTTGACACTAAGCCCACATCGGACCCCGCTGCAGCCAGAACATTGTAATTTGTCTATCGCTGTGGCAACGCAGTGTGTTCATCAACTTTTCTGACTGGGTGTTTGTGGTTGTTAACGGTTTGACATCTTTCTTTTCATTATTTGTGAATTTAATGACTCGTGCCATTTAGATATATGTATGACAGCATCTCCCAAACCATAAACAATTACAAAGTAGTTATGATGTCCATTTACATGTGACAAATATCGCGTTCGGTTTTAATGCTCGGGCCTGCCAATCATCGATAATTTCCTTCCTGTCACCTGATGTTTGGATTATCTTAATTCACTGTGCAAATCTTTGACTCTATAATGATACCTCTACCTATTTACTGTTTACTTTGTTCATGAAGTAGTTTGCGACCATAACGTAAATGTAACTTAGCATGCATTAAGATGAACATTTTGTATTGAACATTTGTCATCATCAAATACAACACACCTGGTCTTTGATAACTATGCGCGGGTAGGATTGATAAACATTTCTCTACATTATGTTCATACCTTATCAAACTCCAGGTTTTCATAATACATTCGTCTTGGTTGAGGGTCTCCGGAGTTACTGGAAGTACAACTTCAGCATCACAGCAGCCACTCCAGTTGGCAACTCAAGTGCCGAGTCTCTGAACGAAGCTGTCAGGACAGACGAGTCAGGTTTGTTTTGTTTGTTTTAAACATATACTCAACAACAAACGTTCCTCTGACACCAATATTTTAGTGTATTTTTCAAACAAGTAAAGTTTGGTTTTCAATATTGTAGTACGTGTATGGAATTAAGTCACAAAAACGCAACTGCTACAGAAAAACATGCATTCGATGCACAAGTTGACTTTTATGCAAACCCCATGCATTTCACTACCCAAGAATGGGTACACAAATATGTGCGTCTACGGGATTCCATATGCATTGTTTAGCATCGTGCTGACAACAACCACTCAGTTAAACAACATAATGACGCAATTATTCAAGATTACGAAATGCCACGCCTGTCCGAAAATTAGCGTCTGCCCGCCATTGGTATGATTGAAGCAGGATATAGTCAACGTGATGTTGCAAGACAATTTAACACCATTTGGTGTTTATGGCAACGTTGGCAACAGACGAATGTAGTCAGAGACCATCCACGGAGTGGCAGTAACCAATAATCGACAAGACAACTGGATTCGAACAACACACCTACGAAATCGATTCCAGCCAGCAACAGTGACAGCAAGAAGCATCCCTGGCCTACGACGAATATCTTCACAAACCGTAGGTCGTCGCCTAAGATGTGCAGGGCTTGTCGCTAGAAGCCCCGCCAGACGTCCCATTTTGACAGGAAACCACCGTCAAGCACGCCTACAGTGGTGGAGACAGAGTCTGCGCTGTACGGCCATGCAGTGAGGACAGTTCTATTCACTAACGAGTCTCGTTTCCACCTCAGCCACAGCGATGGACGGATTCGAGTCGACCGTCGAGGTGAACGTTACGTCAATCATTGTGTCATGGAAGAACATCGGTTCGGGGGCGGCAGCGTTATGGTATGGGGTGGGATAACAGCAAGCCAGAGGACCCGTTTGATAGTGGTAGAGGGAAATCTCAATGGACAGCATTCCCGCGACGAGATCATCGGCCCTGTTGTTCTACCGTTTTTGCGTCGACATGCCCCAGGCATTACCTTTCAACATGACAACGCCCGGCCTCATATTGGTCGACTTGTTCAGGATTCCCTTCAACAAAACAACGTGAATTTCATCCCCTGGCCGGTTAGCTCCCCTGATCTCTCACCAATCGAGCGCATGTGGGATGAGATGGATCGGCGCCTTCGACGTCAACCATGTGTTCCACAGACACTCCAGGAACTTCGAAACCTGCTCAAGCAGATATGGACAGATATCCCACAGGACTTTGTGCGGCGCCTGGTCTATTCCATGAGACGATGATGTGTTGCTTGCATCCCAACCAGAGGTGGACACACATGCTGTTGATTTGTAAATTGACATTTTGGCATGTTCATGTTTTTTTTAATGAAATCACGCATTTTCTGAAGTCAGTATGGCAAATTAAACCATTTGAACACTTACGGGAGTCTTTCATCTGTTGCAAACCGAAATTGTTTCAGATTTGGTAAAAAACATAACTTTGCATCAATTCTTATTCAATGTCACAAGAACTTTTGTTGTTCAGTATATGTTATTGACACATATGGTCAACGGGATTGGGCAAAGGTTATCCAACTCAGGTGGCCCTTTCCCTAATGCATATGTAAGGACATTGATTATACATAAAAATACACATATACATACACTCATACACACAAACATACACATATACATGTTTACTAGTATATATATATATAGACATACATACATACATACATACATACATACATACATACATACATACATACATACATACATACATACATACATACATACATACATACATACATACATACATACATACATACATACGCGTATATATACTCTACCCCTAGTCTTTGAGAAGTCCCGGCCATGGTCAGACGTTGTTGACAGTCCCGTCATAACGTTACGAAGTGCAGTCAGATGTACACACAGCGACAAAACGAAACAAGGTAACAATTCAAACATATTTCTGACAAATCCAACTATTTTGATTTGTGGAAAAAGTTCCGAACCGCAGAAGTCTACAAGCACAGATATGGCTACTGATCCTGCTTGGTTAGGACCAGTGTACTCGGAAAATTGTTTCGCAATTTATATCTTCAAAGTTGCCCAAACTTGTAAAACGCCTTACCTACGTCACAGTTAGACACTGATTTTCAGTATATGAGACTGTTCTTTTGATAATGATAGCAATTATCCCGGTAGTTTCTCCAGATTCCCGATGGTTCATTCTGACTCGATCGCCGAATGTTTGTTTGTAAACAGTGAAAGTAGTCCCTTCTTGACCTTTGATATCTGCATCTCTATCCGCACATGACCCCAACGGATATAATATTTATCCGTTGGCTTTATCCTGCAGAGAAACCTACCCATTATATGATAAACAGACAAACATGTTCATATACATACATGCATACATATATACATACGTCTACACATATACATACATACACACACAGTCACATACATATTAAATTAACACAGAGAAATATATTTACTGAAAACATAAACATTAGGATGCAAGAATGACATAAACATACATACAATGCCCATATGAACACATTTTACTTGTATATACACATTGATACAAAAATACATGAGCACAAATACACATGCAAGTCTACATATATAATTACACAATCATACACACACTATATACATGTACATATACATACATATACGCATGTAGACACATATGTACATATATATACATAATTATACACATATACACACACTTACATGCACTCTTACATACACACAAACACACACACACATATATATATATATATATATATATGTGTGTGTGTGTGTGTGTGTGTGTGTGTGTGTGTGTGTGTGTGTGTGTGTGTACACTTACATATAACACATACATGTACACATATTTACACATTTACAACATATACATACCCGTATACATTATGTTTACAGACAGGGGCAGAGGCAGACGTACCCATGTATTCATATACATGCATGCATCAAAATAACCACACATAAACCCTGTAATTAAAATCGCATCATTTACTATGATGCGACAACCCCTTTGTGTGACGAACTGAGCTCACCTCCAAAGAAGTAGTGTCAGGTGAAGTTTGTAATCAACCACTTAGCGTCGAGGGTTCTAAATTATTGGTACGAGTGAGCAAAACATTGCGACCTGCATTTCCAAATTGTCTATGTCGAAATTAAATTGCCATCTTCCGAAAATAAAGGAAAAAGGCCACGCCTTTTTGTTGTGAATACACTAAGTTGTTTCTAAACGTCACGACATCTTCGCCCATCGAAAGAATATTTGTGTTCTGTGTGGATTTTCATTTGTTAAAATTTAAATCGAAATATCCGAATCGATGTAAAGTAATGAAGCCGAGTCGCTTTAAAAAACTGACATCTGGTTTGCTCAAATATCCTGTCCCGCACTTCTATGAATGATCTTAACGCAGACAGTTGTCCTGTCGGCATAAATATCTGATTTTAATGAGACTGACATGTTGTATGTCTGCAAGCACTAAATATATGTCGCAGGAAACATATAGTGTAAAACGTCTGTAAATGGCGAGAATGATTAAGAGTTCGTGAACATAAATAAGAAATCAATGAACATGAGAACAGACTTATTGACTGATTGATATTGTTTCAGTATCTTGTTTTTCTTTCACACCTGTGGGTGAGAAACCAATTTGAGATAACTTGTATCAAACATATGTGTGAGATCGAATTCCAGGCCCGTGATTGGCTACTCCATGGTGATGACCTAAGGTCTGATTATGACGGACTACTGTCCCGATTGTAAGTTATTGAAAAGTTTCTCGTGCTTCAGTCAAATGTTCATCTACGTCTGTGTTGAACGTTATGGGTTTTAGAGTGTAAACCCCCTGGAAGCCACATCCACATAAATGTCCCTCCTCTTCAATCCTCACTTCGATATGGAATACAATATATATTCAAAGTACACCAAACACACTAACTTCACAGTTTTGAATTCCCGCTTCTCTGATATCATTCACTGTCGTTTAAGGCAAAGCAAAAATACTGAAAGTGACCTCTGAAAATAAGGTACGTTGTAAATCTCCATTTGCAGCGTTATAAACTATGTGTTTAGAAATCTAAATATCGGATATTTACTCGAAGAATTGAATTTCAAACACAGCTTATTCGTGATCAAGGGTATCTGTTTTTCATCAAATCACTATTGATACTTCTGAAACGTTTCCGATAAGCCTAGACATTTTTGGAAAACACGCAAACACACGAAGAGTAGTTTCCGCCATCTATTGATAGTGTTTACAAAGTCACATTACAATGATCAGATAAATTTAACAGAAATCGTAAAGGTTCTTCTGTAACGCAATGACTGACGCAAAATCACGCACAACTAATTCTCTTGGTTGCACTGGAAAACATAAAACAAATAGCAGGACTTAGATTGTCTGATTGTTTCTGATTACTTACATGACACATTAATGTATATACGATTCCTCACTCAACGAAAATGATATCGATCTCTATAAATCCCGCGTAATGTTGTCAGTGAACACGCCATTTTGTAAAGGTCGGTCACCGGTAGTGATGTCATGCGGATGTTGTACATATTTGGTAAAAACAATTTAGGTGAAAAATATTAACTCGGGTGTGTATGAAACAGATTACTGCACTCGCGCCTGTCAGATACCATTTATCTCACAAGTCGTTGTTTCAAAGCGAATCAAACTCACTTTTGCTCGTTAGATACGTTTTCAACCAATTTGTTGTGAGATAACTGGCATCTGACAGACACTCGTGTAGTTTCTCTATATCACAGCTCGTCGTCGGCTACACGTGAATGACCACAGTGAGGCGGTGGTGTAAAATGTGAAGCATTCACCAATTCAAATGACGTCAATAGATTCACCTGACAACTTGACCTCGGGGTGAAGGACAAATATAATAATCACAACAATCAATGTTATTTGTTTTAAAATATTTGACTTCATTCAGACCCGTTGCAGTTTTGTAACGTATTTAGTGAGAAATCCTGGGTCTTTAAGTGAATCTGATTTTGCAAAACACAAAGCAGGTGCATATCCTGTCGCACATCAGTTCCTGTCATAATCCTATCAAGTGATTTCGAACCCCAGACTCGCCCTCATTATATTCTAATTCCTGCTAAACTGTACAGGTGCTCATGGGTTTTACCAAACTGTGACATGTACAAGGTACCATTGCGGTCTTTCTTCCCTAACCAGTAGTAATGCTGTCCAAAGTGACAACTCAGTCTTGCAGATCCGAATATCCACAGCTTTTTAGCATAAATACTATTTTGAATCGTCTCATGGTTAATACTACAGTAAAATACGGTTATAACGAACACGCTTATAACGAACTGACGGATATAACGAACTTACTTTTGGGTCCCGACTATTTGCTGTTGTATTACTGTATATATGCTTATAACGAACTACGGTTATAACGAACTAAAATTAGTAGTCCCTTTGAGTTCGTTATAACCGTACTTTACTGTAATAGAATTTACTCATTTTAATAATTATGTTAACATTTTGCATAACTCGATGCACTTTCAATGAAACAGAAATAATTACAATCTGAATATAATTACATCACTTATTGAGGTAACAATTATTTAAGGGCAACCACCTGTTTTCGACAGCATCCCTTAACGCACCGGCCCATCTTGTTTGTTTTGTTATCACTTTTTGATAGTGATTTATAAACACGTGTTCATGATATAGTCGGAACCATATAATCGACTATGCTTTCAGCTGAGATTATATTTTTACTGTTATCAATAAAGAGCGTGTTTCATTTATAGCTCCTGGAAAGGTAGAGAATCTTCTCATCGCTCAGATTTCAGACAACTTCACGAGTTTGGAAGTCTTCTTCTCCTGCCCCAACGAAACAGAAAGACACGGCGACATTAAATATTACATACTGTCGTATGTTGCTCAGGTATGTCTTACTGATGGTAAAAATGTGCAGAGGAACATATTATATCACTATAATCAGAAAAGGCGCAGGTATGACGTATACGTTTACTTTTATCCAAATCCTGCCTTTGTCCACGTTTATAAATAATTTGTATATACAACTTGAGAAAGATGTATGAATGAAATTGATATTCAGTACAAGTAAATTTATATTATATGTACTGTGCGCGATTATTATGTGGACTGTGTGCGAATATTATTTTGCATTTTGACAGGTAGAATATACCAACAACGTGACAGAAAATCATCAAGGATTGAACATTTCTACTCGACCTGAGTCGAACTGTAACTACGCAAGGGTTGTACCCGTGACGGCAGATGTAAACTACATGTTCTCGGTGAGTTAGGACGAACTGTGTCCTCCAGTTACCCTTTAATACGTTATACGCCCAAAGAAGGTACCTCAGAAGAAGGTAGTTTAATCGGTTCTGTAGGATCGGTTCTGGATATTCATCATATATATTTCTAGTAAACTGAACACTACATCATCTTTCAATTACAGGTTGTAGCTCATGATTCGTATGCTGGGAATGAAACAACTGAATATTATTTTGCAAACGTTGGGCGTACGTATGTTTCCGACATTTCAATCACATAGGATACTTCAATGATGTACTACTTGTAGCACACACGTACATGCAGCTGTCATGTTAGTGTGAATATAAGTCATTCAAAAAATACAATAGAAGTGCCTTCATAGTATAAATGTTTATCCCATTAAAGACCCATTTCTGTCATCGTGTATGTCGAGTTCCATTTATTAATAAAAACGGTATCGTCCCACTGCCGTATTCATTGTTCAACAGAGCCAGGGAGTGTATCAGATTTCACGAACACGTCCACCACCAGCAGCTCCATCAGTCTGTCCTGGAAGCCTCCCAGATTTCCCAATGGCTTTATCCTGGGATATGTCCTGTATGTCCACACAGAAGACGGGGCGTGTCAGCAGGCTGTGCACATTGTCTGTACTGACTGCCAGTCTCATGGAACCATCAGAGTGAGTACACCAAACAGAATATGAAGGAAACTTGATTATACTTCCATCTTTCCGGGTCGTAGACATTTGAGGTATATTCTGTCAAAACGTTATACTATCCGTGTGTGAGTTTCAATTCAGATCGAGGTCAAACGTCTTGTCTTAACGTGTAGAAGGATGGCATCTGTTGGATGATTCTACGTTCTTCTGGATATATACACATGCACAAAAGTTAAGCGCCACCATATTCATACTCTCTTGATTTCACGTGTGGGAATCGGAAATACGAGATATGATGATGTATGACTGAATTAGGCTTCCATAGTTTCATGAACCCAAATTTGTCCAGATACCACAAGGAAAGCGTGATTTACGTGTTGCTACCCTATAAATAGTGAAAATCAAGTTTCAGACACGTGGTTGCATTTTGCTCCTGTGTGAGATTCCCCTTCCAATAGAGGTTGAAAATCAGCCATGGTGAGGAGAAAGTTAACGAACGCTGAAAGCTGGCAAGTGATAGGCATGAAAAATGCTGGCATGTCATGCAGGGCCATTGCAAGACAAATGGGTCGTCATCACAGTGTTATCACTCGTTTGGTTGTCAAACATGGTCAAACCAATGCTGTCTATGACAGGCATAGGTCTGGTAGGCCAAGAAAGACCTCTTACAGAGAGGATAGACGTCTTTTCAGGATAGTCAGACGAAATCCAGTCTGTCATGATTTGGGGTTGTATTTCCTACGGCTGCAAACTTCCGCTCGTGGAAACCTCAATGGCCAACAATACCAAGATGCCGTTCTTCGTCAAGTGGTAGTCCCTCATTTTGACAACCATCATCTTCAGACAAGACCTGTTTACATGGACGACAATGCTAGACCACACAGATCTGGGGCAGTTTTGGCTTATTTGCGTCAAGAAGCTATTGCCACTCTTCCTTGGCCTGTTGTCCGGATCTTAATCCGATTGTGCATCTCTGGGACATTCTGGGCCGGAAAATCAGACATCGTGATCCCCAAATTCAAAATCTCGCTTGACTTGAAGCCGCACTTGCATTTGCTAAATATTTTTAATAATATAAATATAACTTGATGAAAATGTTTTAATGCCATGAATACATGTATCATGTAAAGTGAAAGATGCTGAATCCATTAAACTGACACCAATTTAGACACATTGTGTTACGCACAATACTAAACATCTCTCATGTCATTGAACTGGTGTATCTTAAGTTCAAACTACCTTGGGGCAGAGGAGAAGGTTTGGGTTCATTATCATTCACACATCATGACTGGGTTCGATCTTAACTTTGGAATATGTATAAAGTTCATCATTGATGCACCACACATTGATGGCTATAACGCTATTTAGGTCATTCCTGTAATATTGAATATGAAAGCATAAATCCATAGATTCACTCACTGAACGTGTCTTAAATACAGAATTGTCCGTATTTCGTGCTTACATTAAAATATTACATGTTTCTTTCTCTAAAATCTAAAGTGGCATGGTAAGGAGAAATGGATGTACGATTTATGTGTCTAAATGTGTCCGTTTTGGATAGAAAACACAAATGCACAAATGTTAACAAATCTATTCACCAGTGTATTTGCCCCTTGATTTGAATCCATGTGTTTACGATTGTTTTGACTATAACGTTGTATTCCTTCGTAATTATATCATACATTTTATTGGCTAGTTCAGGTAGAGGATTTAACTTTTCATATTTCCCGACATGCCCGTTGGCAAAGACTGGAAATGTCTTCCGCCAACTATAACGTCGCCTACCCTTTGTCTCACGTTCAAAGTGTCCTTGGGCAGTGGTTAGCTTTTGGGTTTAATCATTCTCGGATTCATTTTCCAACATGGCATATATGTGTGTGATGCCCATCATTGATGTACCACACGTATTTGTATTATGATATCGATATCAAGGGCATTAATGTAATATTGATAATGAAAGCGTAAATCCGCCATCTCAACGTATCTAGAATGAAGAATAATTGCCCGAATTTCATGCTAACATTTAAAGGTCACATGTTTCTCAAAAATCGAAAGTGGAGAGTGTATAGGTATATCTCTATTGGATGCAAAATACAAATGTACACCTGAAATATGCTAACAGTTGTATCAATATTACCATAATGTGTCCATTGATTTGCAGTCCATATTTTCACGATTTCCTGACTATCATGATTTTTTTCTTCGATACCGAATCATACATCCTATTGGTTTGTTCAGGTAGGGGATGAAATGTGTCGTATTTCCCGACATGCCAGTGGACAAAGACCGGAAACGTCTCTCACCAACTACAACGTCACCTCCCTTTTGTCTTTTACTAACTACACCATCACTGTGGCTGCTGTCAATAACTTCAGCATCGGGAATAACGTTTTCCTTGCTATACGGACAGACACTGATGGTAAACACATTGCATATGGCATCAAATCCAGTCACATTGTGTAATGTCGACTCATTTTTACCAATTGCAACGAGATGAAAGATAAAGCCATTTTTAATTTATCAGAATTAACAGGGAAAAATAAAATATGAATTATATCCATTTACATGACAAGAAATATAAATTCAATGTGTGGTCGAATTTAATTAATGGTGCTTTCCTTGACTTCTAGTCCCAGCGATTCCAGGAAATCTCTTTGTCACTGTGTTGAACGCATCAGCAGTGGAGGTTACCTGGACACCCCCAGTTCACAAGTCCGGACCTATGAATTACACCATCCTCGTACAGCAGGCTACGGGAAGACAATCTTCAACGTTCGAGAACATGGAAAACGTAACTGTAAACGGTACGTGTATATTTAAAGTGACAACGACCCAACAAATAACCAGAATATAAATGACGATAATGTTATATTGACTTATATAAATGATTTATATTATTAGCAACGTGTATGTGTATTTATGTGTATCTCTCTTTATCATGAGTCCTTGTAACTTTGTTATTCGTTTAATTATTATTATTAATTGTAATGTCATTATAAGGAAATCAGTGCTGGTTATATATATCGCCTCATGCTGAAAATAACAACCCAAGAAAACCATCATTATATGTATTTTCGAAAAGACGCATTTACATAATAGTTTTTAGTTGCATTATTTTATACAGTTTATACAATTAATTACAGTGAAAGCGGTATTTGTAGGCAATCATCAATGCACGATTGAATTATTTGGGCATTTATTAACATGGGCGTTAGGATTGCCTAGTGTTTAAAGCATTAGATCGTCACGCCAAATACCGGGCGGGATTGCCTACACATGTGTTCAGGTTGTGTTCTCTTTGTAACAAAAAAATGCTTCGTATGGTTTCTACCTGCTGTGAATATCAGTTACAGTTTTCATTAACACAAAATAATAAGGAGAGGTCTTCCTTTCACACCAATTCGGGTGTTCTGCCCTTCAGGTTACGATTCATCTGAAAGAACCATCGAGGGTCTGTTGAGTTCATGGAGGTACATGTTCAACATTACAGCCCGAACAGCCAAAGGAGATTCCCTTCCTGTTGTCTCAGGAAGTTACATTCTCACTCAGGAATCCAGTATGTATTGTTTTACCAATATTAATGCAATATATTGTCATTATCGTTTTTTAAGATCATCATATAGTTCTTTGTTCAACGTCTTGCAAAAATGTTTAGGTATTCCTTGTTATATCCGTGTATATGGTTCTTAATGCCTATTAATGTGTACATAATGCATTTTATCATTTCATAACATTATAACAGAGCCTGGTGAAGTACAGAATTTGAACGTTTCATCAATTCCTGACAACTTTACGGCTGTAAACCTCACCTGGGACTGTCCCAAGGAAAGAGAAAGGAACGGATTTATAAAAAATTACACCATACAGTATTCGGGTCCGGTACGGTACCATTGTGTTCACCAAACTCCAAAAAAACAACGACAAAAAACATCACAACTGAATCATGTAAAAGACTCTGACTTATCGTCAGTCACATAGTTCATATGGCAATAACTGAGTTTGATAATTGCCCAGGGGTGGTTCCAAGCAAGATATGGAAATAAGTATATTTATCGATTTATTCAGATCTGTCTGCTAAGAACATAAATTATTCGCATACATCATTCTAATTTGTTAAGATTTACAATTAACGAGAATGAATCTAATTTTGAGGTAATTACCGTGATCGGTAGACATTCACCCTAAAAGCTAAATGTTCATGCATATTGTAATACAGAAACACTTAATTACAAATGTGTAAATGTACACGACACCGTGAATGTATAAACTAACAACTAACAACTTATCAGTAATTATATCTGCAATAACAAAGTAACACTGATGTCTAGGGAGCGGTACCTATGGTGTATGGCCACTATGAACCTGAGGATCCGTGTGATAATACTCATACAGCCATATTACCAGTACGGCCAGAACACAACTACACATTCAAAGTAAGAAAGTAACGAGCGCTTGTACGTCTGTATACGCTACTTTCAATTCTTTTTACTGGCCCAGCGTAGCCTGTGTATGAAAATCCTTTTATTTGCCACGATCAGTTCGTTATATACATGTACATGTCTCTTCTTAATGATTTGTTTAATGTTTTATCCTTAAAAGTGGTGAAGAAAAATGCATCCTGCTTTAAGTAACACATATTCTATTCTATTCTGTCGTCAAACGAATGCAGTTTCACTAATTTTTTGGGTGTTTACTCTGATATCCCGAACATGCACATCGTGATGTTTGTTACCATTCTAACTTTTGTTGATGAGGTTTTCGCAAATGCAGCATATCAAGGCAGTCAGAGGTTGTCACATGTGTACAACAGTGTTGCCAGCAGTAAGTACACAGCATTTGATATAGCTAGCGCTCATACCATATTGTGACTTACACACTTTCACCAGCAGTTAGTTTGGAAGTACGCAGTTATTTGCAGAGTCTCCCATCTGTCACGTCGTTAGATAAAGTATTGTCGTGTTAATACGTTTATGTAAGCGAAGTTACCTTTGCCCTACGAAATCAATTCCATAGCTATATTGTTTAGGCATGAAACCGGAAACTATAACCAATAATGCGCGCTGGTATGTATTTAACACTACGTTTCAACTTGCATTCAACGTATTTGGACCTAAGGCTTATGTACAATAAACTTCATTGCATATTTTTTATTTCACTACCCCTGTTGCAGGACCTTCTCTGAAGCCTGCCTCTGACATATTCGTCAGTACAAACGCCCTGACAAGCTCTACTGACACGTCTGTTACTGTAACATTTAATGTACATCTCCTCACGGACACTTCAAACGGAGAAATCATTGCTGCAGGAATTCTGGTATTGAAGAATCAAGGTAGGATAGGCATCAACTGAATCGTTTTGGAACTAATTAAAACTGATAATCTGGATGTTATTGACATTATGCATATTTCTTGACATACACCGAACTGACAATCAACAAATATAGAAACATGAAGATGCGGAGTATTTACTCTATGCCTGAGGCACATTTTGTTATGTACTGGCTTTTGTAGTGGTATTCTACATTATTTTGTGTTTCTATGCTTTCTTGAAAATGGAATTCGAACGTTCTATGTATTGTTGTGCGTCACTGACAAACTTACACATGTCAATGTGATTCTAGTTATTACATACTCTGCGGTGAGACAGATGAATCAGTTTAATATATCTTATAACTGAGATTAACAGTGATGCCACTTCACAGCATAATGATCGCAAGGTACATGTACAATGACTGATCCTTGAAATAATTATTCTCTTCGAGTCATACAGATGAAGAAAATATCAAAAACCGAAAATCTGTTATCCTATAAAGCTGGTAATCACACACACACACACACACACACACACACACACACACACACACACACACACACACACACACACACACACACACACACACACACACACACACACACACACACACACACACACACACACACACACACACACACACACACACACACACACACACACACACTTTTCAAGCCTGTGCTGTATTTTGTCTCAACGACATCCACAGATGAACCTAAACGCCCAGACGATTTAAGGGCCTGGAACACATGGAATAACTGGTATAAATGGCGAGAAAATGGCTTCAAGGGATCCTACTGACCGTCACCGCATAACCTGGCACACAACAGACACAGGAGGGGCGTTAAACAGGGTATAACACGGAAACCCTTTCTCACCTTATCATTATTAGTTATAACATGTTCTTTTATTCGTGAATATGGATATATTTGCATTTAATTTGAGGATTTGCAACAAAAGCCATTGTTCAAATGTGTTTTTGTCCATATGGTTCCAAATATATGAGAAACACAAACTCAATGCATGATTTTGATTCTCTCTTTAATGCATGAACATTGAGTCAATGATAACATCTGAAGTATCTTCACAGAAATCAGAAATATAATTATTTATAAATATTTGTTATAATAGCAAATGGGATAGATATTACACTCAACAAGTTCTTCAAATTTGTTTCAGGCAGCACAATCAACGAGGACCTGTATTCTTATGTGGTCGGAGAAGAAAGTAATTGTGAAAAGGAGCCCTACATATTCTGCAATGGACCTCTGGAACCAGCAACCGTATACATGTAAAATAGATATTTTTGAAGCGGAGCTTCTTAAGAGTGAAAACTTAACACGATTATCGAGACAGTAAAACTCTTTGCAGCAATTAATGTTCATACAATAAAAGTCATTATTAGATGTTTATAACCTGATAGGAATATTTGACCTATGGTATAATGTGGATATCTTGTGAATGATACATATACCTTTCTTGAGTTAAACTTGTGGTACGTATGTTTATTCAGTAAAAACTGTTTTTTAAACCCGTCGATAAAACTGATTATTATATAATTGGCAGTGGCATTGGCAAATTTATTAGTGAAATACATTTCTGCCACGAGATGATAGACTGATATCTTCACTCTCGGGAAAGTTAATTTGTATATCGACATGGGCAAAGTTCAACAACACTTGTGATGGCTCAAGGTCAGCATCGCTCATATTCCAGGGTTATAGGCGTGGCTTGTACACAAACAGGATGTTCATCGACTGATATGTTCGGTCACTTCAAAACGAAAGGTAATCATGCATACATACATATAATGAGATACAACTACATACGAGTACAAGCACTTGTTTTGATGAATAAAGTGTAGTACATTGCCGAACTGTACGTTTTGACAAAAGTAGTTTAGACTGATTCACTTTTGTACAGATCTTAGCCATGGGGCTGACAAAGATGTCACACCATGGATCATCGCCTTTGGAGTGAGCACCGCTATCCTGCTTTGTGTCATCATAATCCTTGTCTTATATTTGTGAGTATTGTGCCCTGCTTAGAATATACAGTTCTCTATGTACTTTCCCCATCCTAAATCGCGTCTTACGTGATTAAATATCAAATGGTGCATGTAAATGGTAGTTCACAGTTATGTGGCAGTACTGAACATATGTAACAACATTCTAAGAACAGTAAATGCATATGCGAGATTTGGAATCTTCTTTTATAAAATATAAGCCAGCTTTCATGTCCCTTTCGTCCTTCACTTCTGTTGTATCTGAACTTGCAGTAAGGTTGTTCAACCAGCCAAGACACTGAGGTCACGGGGAGAAGGCAATGCATTAGAGATGGCCATTCGAGGTGAAGACGGTACAGGGCAGAGAGAAGACACTCCTTACGATGAAGTAGGATGTGGATCTGCCAGCGACAACCCTAATGCCTTAGCGACTACATGTTATGAGAATGTAGATATCAGAAAACAAGAGACGTATGAATCGTTGACTAATCAAGTAGATGACCAAAACATGCATTTGTACGACACTATGCAGGCACGATTGTGAATATAAAGTTGGCATGTACTCGCTTCAAATAACAATGCAGCTACATTTTATGATTTGAGGTACAAATTGCTTTCATCAAATTGGTAAAACACTTTGCTCTTTACTCTGGAGACCATCAGTTCAACTTTACAAAAGCTCATACAAACCTACTCATTGTCAAATGCTGCAATAATTTATGCACATATGGATCCGGACACTACATCCGGAAAATATCCTGAATATTATCCTGAAAATAAAAAAGTGTTACAATATGCTACCTTTTTGTTTCCAAAATACTTAGGGGCTGATTTTGTTAAATACATTATTGTTTATTTAAACACACGAACATTGAATCCCTCTTTATACCGTACCTCTTATAACGTCATAATGTTCTCAATATTTCTATGGGCCTTTTGACACAATTTTGGAGGCCTAATGGTAAAAGCGTTCGCTGGTCACGCCGAAGATCCGGGTTCGATTCCTCACATGCTTACAATGTCTGAAGCCCATTTCTGGTGTCCCCCAACCCTCACCCCACCCCGCGATATTGCTGGAATATTGCTTAAAGCAAAAAAGTCACTCACTCACTCAATATTCTTCATCGGGGTTTGTTTGTTTATTGTTTAACACCGAACGCGGCACTATTCCAGCTATATGACTTGCGACAGCCTGTAAATGACCGAGTCTGGATCAGACTATCCAGAGATTGACATCAAGAGCATCAACCTACGCAATTGGGATAAAATGACATGTATGAACAAAGATCCCTTTTGCCGCCTCTTACATGGGTTGCTGAAGACCACTTCTGAGTCGAATGTTCACGGGTTCTCTCTTGATAAAATGTACAGATAATAATTAACAGAAGGAGAAGTTAACATTGCTTGTGTGTTATTGATCGTTTGATCCAGTTTGGTATTTATACATAAGGAGCAACGATAAGGAAGCAAATAATAATCGGAATTTCTCCAAATACCAGTTGTGAAATGTACAATTTGATAGTGAGTCATACACACATAATCATGACGTACCCGCAATCGCACAATATACTTTGCTATTGGTAGATAGAAGATAGCTTTTGTGTCGCTTTTATCCAGAAATAAACTGACAAAACTGAACATAAATACCGACAAAATGCCGATTTCGTCTGAGTAACCACCCGTTCATTAAGTTCAGTATCCTATTACGTTTTAATATTTTCGCCCTTGTGCGCTTGGAAGCTTATCATAAGCTTATGGTTGTAATTAGAATAAATTAAAATGGAATTTATTTATCTGAGGTCACATGATGCTATTTCTAACCCCGCTTGACTCTCACAGCTCTGGGTTCAAGGATGGCTTAGTCTTCTAAGGCCCTGCAATTCGCTGTGCACAGTTGCGTCCCTTCGGTTGCACAGAAACCTGTGGTCTTCAGTTCCTGATTCACCTAATTATGTTTTCAGCACCAAGTCGTCAACACTTGGCATCATCTCTATTTGATAGTGATTTATAACGCATGCTTATGATATAGTCAGAATCGTGCAATGTGACTCTCTCTGCTTTCAGCAGAAATTTCTTTTAATCATTGAAATGGCTTTGTTGCTTTCATTCTCATGAATAGTAGAGTGGTATGCCCATTCTAGGGTACCAACGACCTACACTGCCACACTAAGCAGGAGAATACAACACAGAAGTTGGTGACAACTCAAGCAGCACCTCAGTTTCAACCTCTTGGTTTCCATCCGGTCTACGAAGAAGGCAGCGAAAGGGTTGTTTTTCCATTCTCAAACAGTCACACATACGTAGGACAAGCATATAACGAGTGATAGTTTTTATATCTCACAGCGGCATGTAAATAATAGAATCCAGGTCACACAAACCAGTGATTGATACAACGACAAATGTCATGATGTACACTGACATGCAATCAACCAAGTCAAAAAGCCTGAACACCTGATCCAAATGTGTTGCCACTTAATCACGTGTGACAGAGAGCATGATATCTATTCTACCAAGAAATCAAATGGGATCTGCACATCATGATAAATTTGGGAAAAAAACGTAACCACTTCCTGACCAAAATGGGGACCATGACGGTCCCCGACGAACATACATGGGGTAATATGATAATATGTCTTGGTGTAATATCTTGTCAACTTCACAACGAGGAAGTTGTTTGCAGCATCTATTGACGCGACCGTGCGCAATTCTATTGAGAAAAATATAAAGGTAACTCGCTTTGCCTCCAAGGCGGGGATCAGAATGTCATCCACAGTATATTGCATTTATCATCAACAAAGAGTCATGTTCTGCGTTTTTACCATGGGTAATTCATACAATAAAATAATGTTTAATCCGTCTACATGGTTGACATTTTCGACACGCAAGTAACCCACGGGGAATATGCACGTTGATAGTTCAGTTTGTCGAATATGATTTGCCCATGTATCCACTTCTTGTTGAGTTCAATCTACATCACCTCACATCAAATACATTTCATGGTAATATCGCTCATCATGCAAGAGTACGAGTAACTCGTCCTGTCAAAATTGAGGTGTGCTTCACATGTTGGGGACTTAATACCTGAATATCACGTGGGGTGAGAACGGCTTTTAGTGTTGCAACGCGCATGGACGAGTATGTGTGGCTGCCTGCTCTGGTCCCGACTGAAGACAACTTTACAGTGCCGGTCCACTGCGAAAATAGACCGAAGTTTAATATCGACACTTCACGAAGACTTAATACACTGATTCCGAGCCAGTAGGGTAACAACAAGTACTATGTAACGTGTTTGGTTTTGACGCAGTGAGGGTATTGAACTGGCCTTCTGCTGTTTCGGCATACGCTCTATACACGTGAATACATTTGGGAAGACGCGTATATTACCGTGGTTTCACCATTTTACAAACATGACATACGTATATACCAACTCAATGCGGGGACGTCCTAACATATAAAGAATTGAATGGTCTGGTAATTACATCTGAATTGATTATACCTTGATATTGTAGAGGCATACATAACAACAATTTGTCATGCATGTAATATTATCATTTCCTTAAGACAAATTGCAATGCGACATTATTGCGACATATGAGTCACCCTAAAATCACGGTAAATGAACTATTAGGGTACAGTTGAGCACAAAAGAGTTAAGATTTTGTATCTTACTTTCAAATCCGCATGTAACGAACTAAAAGTAAACTTTTGCTTTTAATGCTAAATTCGTTATTTTCCTGAAGAATAAAATTATGTACAATTGTTGGTGAATTGAAGTTGGTGGAACTGATAACATTTTAACCTCCAATGTTCAGTGCATGTCACTTGTGCAGTGTTTGTGTTTGCTATCTAAGTTATCGAGCTTATCTTAAACTTTTGACAGCTTGGGACGTCACTGGGCTGTAATATCTTGTCAACTTCACAATGAGGAAGTATATCGCTACAAACGCCTACTGATTCTTATATGCAGCAGTGTGTGATCATGTAAGCAGCTAGCACCTCTCATCGAATGTACATGCCATCGTATCCAAAATGAATCTGGGATCAAGGTTCTGTTGCCTCCTGCTCCTCTTGTTGGCCTGTACGGTAGGTGTTATACAAGTTATCTCCATGTCCCGCTTTCAGTGTTTCAAACCAATCAACGTGGTACGTAATCTTCAATTCTACAATACGTATCTACAATTCTCGCTGACATCTGCTCAGTTTGCTGGTTTGAATATAAATCCCATACTATGTTCCATAATGTGCAAATATCATCATGGATGACAACTAATGTTCGGAAAACTGTATTGACAAACAATCAAGTTTGACAACGAGTCAAATCTGTCCTTATGAAGGGAACAAAAGGTTACATGTACATAACACTTCCTGTTTGTATTGCATTGCTCTAAATGTAATGTGGTCAACAACAATTACTCACTCACGATGAAGTCTGTAATCAGTTTGTATTCATTAAAGGTTTGATACAGAAAAAAACATGTTAGGAACGTCAAAGATCATATGAGTGTCTGACAAGTATCCAACCAGTAACCCTTCCGAAACATGTCAAAGGCTCTGTTGTTAACTGTATAAGCCCTTTAGGTTTGTCGAGTAACATATGCGAGTTTGACAATAAATAAAGTATGTTCTCTATGCTCTATAGGTATGAGTGCTTGAGTCAATGGGTGAGGTGAAATGGAGTTTAACGTCGCGCTCAATATTATTGCACTCTTAAAGCGTCGTGCATGCATGCATGTGTGTGTTCTCTATCTCTCTCTCTGTGAGGGGTGGGGGTATGTGTATGCTAACCCAGAAATCTGTACATAACAGAACTTAGTGTGAAACCAACAAACAACCAACACATGGCATACAATCATCAAATGCATTAAAAAAATTCGCTAGGTTGCAAAGTCATTACAAATTCCTATCCAACAATTACAATGCCAGGTCACAATAGAGTAGTGGTACAATATTCATTGGCAATACATAATATGATGGCAGTTGTCAGTATCAAATACAAACATACAGTGGGGATTCCACAAGTCAGTGATAATGATATGTATTCACCCAGCGGCAACAGTGGTCAAGCTTCCGACACGGGTCTTGGCGGGGATTCAGGGGTGAGGAGTTATCCACACACGAAAACTGGTCTTGATGTGATGAAAAGAGTGAGAGATGCGTAAACAGCGCTTGTCCCACGATATATACAGCCTTACTAGCTACTGGAAATGTCAACACAGTGCCCTCAACAGTCTAGCGGTACGAGAACATTCCACATGTTTCTATAACGCACTATCACCGTCCGTGGTATACCGGTCCGGAAGTGTACACACCACACGAAGATCTAAATATAGTAACTTCCTGACGACCGCTTACATTAAATAGTACTACATTCCAGACGACAAAACACTGTCCAAACACCATTCAATGAGAGCTACCGAATCTCAACAGAAACAATGCAACACACTTACAATCATCGTTACACTGCTATATAACAGTGTGTGTGTGTCTGTGTGTGTGTGTGTGTGTTGCTGTTTGTACTCGCCCGGGCTAATGACGGTTTTTACCCCTTTAATGCGGAACGTCAGGCAGGGTAACAATAAGTACTGCCATGTCACGTGTTTGGTTTGACGCAGCTAGGGTATCGAATCACCGACCTTCTGCTGTTCGGGCATACGCTCTATCCACGTGAACACATTTGGTAAAACGCTTATATTACGCTTATACGCGTATATTACCGTGGTTTCACCTTTGTTACAAACATGACATACACATATACCAACTTAATGCAGGAACCTTCTAATAGCTAAAGATGTGAATGGTCTGATAACAATTGAATTGATTTTACCTTAATATTGTAGAGGCATTCAATTAACGATAACTTGTCAAGTATGAAATATCATAATGTCATTGACACAATTTGCAAATGCGACTTTCTTGCGACATCTGAGTCACTGAATCATAGTAAATAAACAGTTTGCATCAATGATATGAGGTTTGGACCTTACTGTCAAATTCGCATGTAATGAACAAAAAGTGGACTGTCGTATGATATGCTAAATTTGGTATTCACTTAAAATAACGTACAATTGTTGGTGAAGTAAAGTTGATAGAGTTGATAACATGCTTTTGACCTCCAATGTTCAGTGCATGTCATCTGTGCAGTGTCTGTGTGTGTTATCTAAATTATCGAGCTTATCGGAAGCTTCTGTCAGCTAGGGACGTCACTGGGCTTTAATATCTTGTCAACTTCACAATGAGGAAGTAGTTTGCAACAACCGTCCACTGATTCTTATATGCTTCATGTAAGCAGCTAGCACCGCTCATCGGATGTACATGCCATCGTATCCAAAATGAATCTGGGATCAAGGTTTTGTTGTCTCCTGCTCCTCTTGTTGGCCTGTACGGTAGGTGTTATACACGTTATCTCGTTGTCCCACTTTCAGTGTTTTAAACCAATCAACGTGGTGCGTGATCTTTTCCTCGGTGTCTTCAATTGTCTCTGACAGTTGGTAACAAATCACATCTGCTCAGTTTGCTGGTTTGAATATAAATCCCATATTATGTTCCATAATGTGCAAATATCATCATGGATTACAACTAATGTTCTGAAATCTGAATTGACAAACAATCAAGTTTGACAACGAGTCAAATCTGTCCTCATGATGGGAACAAAAGGTTGGATGTACATAACTTTTGCTGCTCGTGTTGTATTGCTATTTCTAAGACTCTTGTGTTAAACATGAATCATTCACTATGAAGTTTGTTTACTTGCGTGGGTCAATGTTCATGATATCAGTCACTGGATTGTCTGAATGAGACTCGATCATTTACAGACTGCCGTCATAAAGCTTGAATATTCTTGAGTGCGACGTCAAACAACAAACAAACAAACATCAATAGGAAGGTCAAAGATCATATGACTATCGGACATATATCCAGCCAACAATCCTCCCGAAAAATTGCAACACCTCTGTTGTTTATTGTATAAGCAATTTGGGTTTTTGTGACAGATGCAAGTTTGACAACAGATATGGTATACCCTTTACACCCCAATAAACTAGACGTATGAATGGTTCAAGATTATGGCACGCATATAGTGACGTGCATGCACCTGTGTATGTTGCTACTTGTTCTAGCCTTACGAATGCCTGTTTAATAGTGCTAACCCACTGATACCATGTCCCACTCAGCCTCAGCATACTCCGAGCCGACCAGTCCTTGTTTTAATTATCCCCTTACTGCCAAGGGTGGTAACTGCAAGTATAATCTTTTACCATACTTTGGTATTTTGGTATGACACAGCCGGGGATCGAACTACCGAACTTCCGCTTTCCGGGCAGACGCTCTGTCCACTAGACAACGGAGGAGGTCGAGTGAGTGAGTGAGTGATAATGGTATAACGTTACATCTAGCAGTATTTCAGAAGTATGATGACGTTGAAGAAACGTCCAAAGTTATGCAGTATGTCTTCAAATGTGGTCAAATCCTGACAACCAAAGAATGTTAGTCAGGCCGTTTTTGATAGTTTTCTTGCAGAGTTACGGGACGCAATACTAGACAGCGAATTGTGACCCCAAACGATTGGGCCATCTCAGTCCTCACAAGAGATTACATTCGATAATAGTGTCTTTAGTTAAACCATCGTGTACATTTGTGCAGATACATTCTGAACTTAATAGTTTATGCTTTATCAAAGTCCACCATCCGTACGGTTCATAACGCGAAAATAGTTTATGTATGTGTTATATATACTTAACAAATGGCATTCCCATACATGTACACTGCTCATCATAAATTTTGCTTCATGCTATTTTCTGGGGTGACTCGCCAGGATATTTCTGCTTTATCAATGCTGTTGCGATGATTTTGCAGAGACACTGCGAACCCCTGTAAAACATGCTTTAGACTGTTGACATGCAAGACATGTTTAGCTCTTAACGTATTTAGGAATGTGTTTAAATCTCAAAAGGAATGCACATTTGCTGTTTTCCATTTAAACACGTTTAGTGTACACACACATGACATGAGACATCATCTCGCAGTCTGAACACCACATACACACAAATATATACACATCTAAACATGTTTACAACAAAACTAATATCATTTACTATAACATTAAATATTGACAGAATGTATAATATACATGTATTTTGAAAGTAGGTTTTACAATTGTTCAGATCATACATTTCTGAGAAATCACATTCAATATTGAAACGTTTTCAACTATGAAAAATAATGCAAATGTTAAAATTATATTCTTTAGTTAATATTATATTGGCTGTTTTAATTACATAGACAATTAATATATAAATAATATGTATATATATAATCAAATGGTACTTCAGCCAAATGTTTATCCCAATCGCGGGCATTATACTTAAGAACTGACCTTCACTTTGTGTGAGTTGATTGGAGTATGAACCTTCATAGAGTGAGGGCCAAACTACAATGTTTGGCCCTCACTCTATGAAGGTTCATTCTCAAATGAACTCACACAAAGTGAAAGTCAATTCTTATAATTTTCTTATCACAATTTCTTACCTCAAAGGATGTAGCCCACACAATTTTATTTAGTACGTGTGACTTCATGTACTGACAGCCATAAAACAACCAGCTATATCACGGAGTAAAATAGTTCCTCAAAAAGAGAGGTGACATGGGCGTGTGGATGCACAACTTGCTCTTCAGAACATCTTACGCAGCGCATGTGTTCAAATCATATCCTCGTTAGATGAGAAAGGTCTGTAAAGAACTATCTCAGTAAGTCAGTCACAATGACAGCGCGTCGTAATATACTGAACCAAATTAAAAACTTCACAATCCTAAAATTTTAACATTTTGACCAGTTATCATTGTGGGCCCTAATTGTGTATTTAAACAGTAATGGCGACGTATTGTCTTCAGATAACACCCGTTTTTGTGAAGGTGAATTGATCAAAATCATGTGCACAGCACTATAGTGGCAAAAGTGTTTTTTGACGTGTCACGTGGCCATAATACCGCACGTGTTTTCAGTCATACTTTTTAGCAGTCATTAACAAAAAAAGAAAAACACAAGAAAACAAAAGTCTTTACGGCCATTTGTCATGCCACGCCTTTCAAATGTGCAACGTCAACGTCAATTGTGGGCACAGCGACACTTACGATGGACTCAGAGGAATTGGAATCAAGTCGTCTTCAGTGACGAATCCCGATTTAATCTTCGATTTGCTGATGGTAGAGCGAGGGTTCGGAAGCGCCGTCATGAACGTTACGCCCAGTGTTGTGTACAGGAAGTTGACAGATTTCGAGGCGGAAGTGTCATTGTGTGGAGTGCTTTCTGTGGCAATGCACGTTCCAGGCTTCTTGTCATCCGTGGCAACCTCAACGCTGCTGCTTACCGCGACCAGGTACTGGTACCAGAACTTCTGCCTTTTATGGCAGCACATGGACCCGGTTTGATCTTTCAACACGACAATGCAAGACCCCACACAGCAATTTTGACAAGGAATTTCCTTCAGAATGCGAGAGTCATCGTCATGGACTGGCCGTCAATATCTCCCGACCTCAATCCCATCGAACACGTCTGGGATGCTATTGGCACAAGTCTGCGCACTCTCCAGAACCAACCACAGAATTTGCAAGATCTTGGCACCATTTTGCAGCAACAATGGCGTCGTCTTCCCAATCATGGGTCCACAAGCATCACAAGGTCCATGCGGAGGCGTTGTGTGGCAGTTGTCAACGCACATGGTGGCCATACACGCTACTGAACTTGTGTGCCATCAGATTCTCGTGCTTGGGACTGATGATTTAAACTGTTGATGTTATTACCGAATACCGTAGGTACTTGGAACAAATTATGGTTACCACAGTTAATTAAAATCCTTCTTTGGACATTAATGATTAAAAATTTCCTTCTCTGATACATTTGTCCGTTGTATATCATATATGGGATTACTTTTAAAAATCTGAAGTTTTTAATTTGACTCAGTATACATTTACATCAAGTACAAGACGTCAAAATGGCCGACACGATAAACGTGACGGGAGAGATTTCCGAAGTTGTTAATGAACCTCGGGCGGTTACATGTGTTAGTCATCATTGATCAACTGGTCGATCATTGAAAGGTGAATAAAGATGCGTCAAACAGACACAAAGGTAAATTCATAGATTGCTGGAGACGGCCAATGTCAGCCTAGGCACGGATCGAGTCGATACTACGATAGTTTAGATGTGCATTTCTTCGTTTGTTCATTAGGATTGGCCGTAGCGAGGATATTCGTGAAAAATCATGCAGTCACGCTCTCTGGCATTTCTCAATGTATACTGAAACACTGAGACCAAGAATAAAGGTTCTAAATGATCAGAAAGAACGCTTATGCATGTTTTCGTGTTAGGGAATTCCCAGGGGTTTCCCCAGGAATGTGGAAGTAGTCCGTCAGTGTTTACGTCATTTAAAGAACACAGTCTCGTAAAAACGTATGAACGTCAAATTGTGTCGTTCATACACTTATGAACGTCAATTTAGCGGTCATGTGACCGACCTCTCGTCCAATGGAAAAGCCGTATATCGTGTAAACTTCAAATTAAAAAATTATAAATGATTAACAAACATTATGAATACAAATATTTACATCACAGTTGAGTCTACTTCACAACTTTATAATATTCAGATTATTTAGAGGAATCTCACGAGTTAACATATTTGTAGATCTGTATAATATTTTACTAAGAGGGAATAGCTGAGGATTCGACCTTGAGTTATTAAACATGGTGAAGAAACACTCATTGTGGAAGCCTATTAGTTACCTCCCTTTCTGGAAGAAACATTATACAATAAGTGCAATGATCTTGGACACGATGTTTAACCCGTTTTCACCTCACCTTTTAACCGTAAGCTGAATGTAGATTTTCCGACAGATGTGACGTGCTGTTGTGTTCGTGGCTCCCGCCAAAATTTATATTAACATCGATTATGCAGGCCATTATCATTATTATGCACAATGCTTTGTTAGATACCCTAGACGCAACCAGAATGAAAGGGACAAAAGGTGGTGTCTCGCTTTCCGTTCAGTAAATGTTATGGACATTTTGTGGTATTTAAGGGAACATCGTCATTTCAGCTTTAAGAATGAAATGACCATCATCGTTGCACGAGTCACTGAACGCGGATAGTAAACATACTGACACAAGTAAACATGTTGGTGACACATCCTGGTTACTTGAATGAGCCAAACACCGTTACAACCACATGGTTCATTGATGGGTTGCAGCGAAGGAAAATGCCTCCATTTGGCATGGTTGAAGCTGACCAAGAATGTAGTTGCCAGACACAGAATGTAGTTGCCAGACACTTTGGAAAAGATGGTATCCCGACTTTAAGGAACGATATCGACAAACGGGTGGGGTTAAGATTAGAGTGGGTAGAGGAAGGTTGGGGAAGATTGCTTCCACGCAGAATCAATATTGCGTTGAAATCATTTTTGCATCAGACAACAACAACAAGATGCTCAACGGGCATGCACCATATATCGACTTTACTTTGAAGATTGAATTCCACAACGTAATTCATCACACTTCACTTCAATTATTGTACCGTGTATATTTGATATACTTTGTATAGTACAGGGATACAGGTCTAACCACGTTTAGTTACTGAACACATTCATTAAACATGTTTAGACTTGAACGCGTCATAATTAAAGAACGCGCTTAGGTTTGTGTTTACGGCCTGTTAACCCCAACGGAATCTGTTTCGGTGGATTACAGAAACTTGATAGTTCTCTGGCGTTGAGGTTTTATATTTACTTGAACTTGATAGAAAAGTATGCTGGTGTACTGAAGCTTCTTCAGAACCTCAGTATCATTTACCAATCAGATTGTATATTCAGTCAACTACTCAAAAAAGGTTTGGGCCGAGAAATTAGAAAACCGCCCCCATGTTGGAAAACGAACATATTTCTTAAACGCTTTAGTTTACTTATAAGTAGCTCTGCACTTGTTCACAGCAGACGTAATTCAAAATTAAAATGTACGCTATCGTGCCATCGATTATTTGATTGTCTGGTTTGTTCACAGTAATACGTGATAATTAAACACTTAGTCATTTATGCAAATCGGCCGGAAATAACCTGTTTACCCTTTTAGCGTAAACCGGATGTCATCGCTGATTTTAAGTGATCCGTATTATGTTCACTATTTAGTTTGCTTTTAACACCCAATTCAATCGGCATGTAATCGAGACCGGATATTTTCTGGCGTTCTGGCGTTTATACCTTTTGCAAATGAAGGACATAGGCCTAAAAACAAATAACAGTTTAACAAATAATAAGTATAGTTATAGTTTCTTCTTTCAAAATCATGATTAATATACAAGCATGCTGAATTTATTCGTTCGGGATACGTTGGACATCGGCTACATTCCCTCCAAGCTACAGCGCTACAGCATTAGGCGTTTGTGGTGCAATTTGTAATAAGTTTTTTAAGTCAGTAGGTCTATTTTCTCTCAATGCTATTGTTTCCCCAAATTTCAGATGCATATAAAATAAGCGGACTCATCTGATACCTCAGGGGCAGTAATGCCTTTTTTCTGGTACACAACAATATATTATAACATTTCATGGCATTTAAAATATGCCATTATATATGAGCGTATATACACGTCAATACTCTCCATATACCATAGCATAATTTGGAGTACCTACCATTAACCCAAAAAATCTTCAAATGTCTGCACCATAAATAAACATGCTTTGGGAAACGCTCAATGTTAATGTTAACCTTACTGCTACCAAGTTTTAAGACAGTGGCTCATTGCAGTTATTTGTGAAAATTGGGTTTATCAATGTTGTGATCGGTTCTGTATGTGTCATGGCGTGTCAGTTTACAACGGGGTGACTGTCCAAAGGGATGCAATTTAGGCGATGCCAGTTTCGTTATACACACTGTACAGATACCACGTTTTACTTTGTGAAACCCCAGTCACAGGGCGTAAAGAACCCATGAACAACCTCACCAACAAGCAGCTTAGACAAATGGGGCTACACAAACGATGTGTTCATTTTGTATATTGTATACAGAACTGACTTATAAATTTGGACTCGAATATTTGCCAAAGTGTATGGCAATCATTGAGTATCTCTGTTAATGACTGTGCTCATCAATTTTTAAACAGACACATGGTACTCGTAAATTGTGTATCGGGTTTGTTTCTATGTTAGGTATCTATCTTCATTGATCAGCTAAGTATTTTGTTACATCATACATGTAGATGGCACTCATCTTATCAGTTTCTAAATTGCTTTACTTCAGGAAACTACTTTACAGTCGTCAAGTTCACCACACATATCATCATCACCTTCACCATCAACAAGATCAACGCCACCTACAGTGATAACGAAACCGACAACATCATCTTCAAAGAAAGCAAGTACAATGATGTATTTATGGTATTTATTTGTTCATGTCGTTCAGGGATCACTATATCACAACATTGTCAGCATCATGTTAAATGTAATATGCGCTTGTTATTACAAACCCTTTTAAAAAAACTGTTCCCTGAGTCATTCCTGAATGCTCTGATCACAACATATGACATTTTGAAGGCTGCGATGGGATATTTTATAATATTTTATGTATAGGTACTAAGTTTATTTGAGAAACAGAAAGTGATCGAAAAGACACACAGACGGATGATGTGACTTGAGATATATTTGGATGGAAGGGAGATCGAGGGAAAGAAATATTAGCTACAGTTTGAGTTTGAGGTTACAAGGAGTGGGGTCTTCAGTCGGTGGATAATCAATCTCGTTATCATGAGAATATTCATTTGAGATTCTACCATGAATTTGGAATTTACTCGATTCTGATTGGTCAATCAGAGGCTATTAAATCACAATAAACCCCCTCTGATTGAAACAGCTGGTTTGACGGCCGCATCACCGCGGAAGCTAATATTCATAGAATAGTACTATTTTCTGTCATTGTCGGGAGGCATATTAAAATAACTATATCTACAATTACAGGTTACAAAATGCACAGATGCGGTTACTACAATGTTCAAAGGATGTGTGGCAATACATTTCGTGCAGAAAAACACGACAGAAATCAACAAAGGGAATGTATTTACGTTTTGGAGACAACAGAGAGCTGGCAATTTTGGCGCTTTTCTATATACGACTGTGACGTCATATTTTTTGCGTCACAATGAGCGATATGACGTTATAATGGTGACGCGCGATGTAGAACGAAAGCCTCGCAAAGCTTGCTTTGTTTTCTTTAGGGATGCCCACCTCATGTTAGGTTACCAAGTTGCCGTGCTTATATGCTTTCAATGTAAACAAACTGCTTGAGTATATACAGCATCATGTTTTGTTTGGTGATTCCGTTCAACCCATGCCGCTTCAGTCAGTATATTTGCTAACACCAAAGAGTTCGCGTTTTATTTAGTCATGGTAGAATGGAGATAAACATACTGCGCGTTCGGTTCCAAATTCAATTTAGCGGGGTTAAATCTACAGGTAACCTAACTCTACATTGAAAACACAGTATGTTTATCTCCTAAATGAAAAAGACGATCTGTATCCTTATCTACTTTGATTTGAAAGAAATGCAAACCATCAGAAGTTTATTTCAGATTGACTGATGCTGATGCGGACGTTTATGAAATTTTGAAAAGTGCTTTGTTGCATATATTTCAATCGACATTCGAGGCTTTTCGATAGACGTTCAGAACGCGCAGGCTTGAAGTGGATGAAACGAGTTTGTTGCACATCTAGGCAGCTATCTGGTGAAGTAGATGCAACAGTCAATCAAACCGCCTCTATTTAATAACTTAAAATATATATTTCCTTATAGGAGCAATTGCTCGCATGTTGTAGTAGAGAAATGGAATGACCTTTTCAAGGTACAGAAACAGGTGTACAGTTGAGGAAATGGCCGAAATAAAAGATAATTTCACGGAACATTGTTTCCTGATCCTGTAAGGAAATTAAAAGCAGAGAAAACTATACTGACAAAACTAAACATGAAACAATTAAACCTAGCCAGTCTGTAGGTCAAGTTTGTTGGGTCATATCGTGTCCTGAAAACCAGGTTGTTCCAACTCCAAAAACACAATTTTCGAGTTAGAGCGATTTGAAATTTATAATGCTTGTATTTTTGAGGAGATGTTATTCTTCACTGTATTTGATACGTACACAAAAACTGTACTGACAAAACTAAACATGCAACGTCCAATTAAACCTGGTCAGTCTGTAGGTCAAGTGGAATTAAATGTCATATATGTTGGGTCACATATCAAACGTCAATAATTACAAAACAAATATATATATTTGGATCTAAACCTTACAGATTTTATGACCGGGACTTGTCTGACAAAACGGAAATACATTTCCAACGCGTTAAACACTCACACGTTTGTTTACATGTATAACAAATTTACCTGATTGCAATAATGGTGTATTGTGTTTTGTTTATCGTTGTGATGTGGATGTTGTTGCAGCAGACTATCCAGTACTACTTATTAGCATACCTACCTCACTCACAAATGGCACCGCATGCACTTAGCCAGCATATCTTTCCATGTATCACCAGAGAGCCTTTGTCCTTTGTACATGGGTTACACGAAGAAGGAAGGGGAGAATTTAAATTGAGAAACAGAATAGCATACGTACTTCATGTATGCACCTCAGATAGCAAACAAAATGCCTGTTTATACCCTTTTGGTGTGTCACCAGTACAGAGCCACTATGTTACAACCTTGTAATCGTACTGGACCCTATGTTGTTTTAGGATCGGTCTCATTGTACATGGGCTATTCCTGAGTGCCTTAGTTACAGTATATGGCATAGGTCTCTACTTATATTCACCGCAGACTTGATTTCATTAGCTTTCATTTGATTTCAGATACAAACATCCAGCGATGGAGAGAAAGGTGTTACGTGTACACCTGCTGGAAGTATGTTCAACCTTTCCTGATCAATACTGATTTTAAGTCAGAGGTCAACTGCTGTTTATGTTTGCTCAATTCCGCGTTAAACAATGTGTCACACATAATATTCCCATGATCATACGAAATCTCTACTTAAAGAAGAGCTCACTGAACAATTCCAACTATATCATAAACATGTGTGAAACATGATCAAATAGTGATGCCGCGAAATGCTTTTACTATTTCCCGTCCACCCACAATAAAACAGGAGCTACAATTTCAACTGGTAGTGTTTTGATGAATTAAACAGTATGAACTATATGTCATTGGTTGTCCTCTATATCGTTTGGATTTGGAAAATGTCGACGGCTTATGAATAATAACTCATAATACTCCCCAAATATTTCTAGACAACTCTGTCCGGCTGTGCAAATATGTTTATAGTCGTAATAGAAATTGATTTTCCACAGTACACAATACTTCGTGAATATATAATGCAGATTGTCCTTACTTTTCTGCCTTGCATAAGCTGTATGAATAAATACAGAAAGCAATGGCAACACATTGTAACAATAATTGTGTGAGCTTTGACGTACATAATAATGTAAAGTTTAACTGAATATCAAACATGTAATAGCGTGTGTCCAAAGCGAACGTTATCCCATAACAAGTCAATTTATTTTTGTCATAAACAATATTTCGAGCAAGTCTTCTACAAGATTTTATTTTGAAAATATAATATTTAATAGTTCGCATAATAGGCAACTGCTAATGGATGTCTTAGGCTTCTTACCAATCATCCAAATGAACATGTTGAATGGCGCGTTGTTTGTTGTCTGCCGTCTCTCATTGTTCCAAATCGTAAATGCACAGAAGACCTAACAGCTATAATATGCTAAAGTAAAACACTTTAGAAGTAAGAAACACTTACGAAAAATGTATAATTCGCACGTGACCAATCTCATCAGGGTTTCTTCTTTCTTTGTTTATATCAATGATCTGATCTGTGATCGGTTCAAATACAACGTGGTGTTATTATGACCCAGCATACTTGGGAAAGCTTTTGATTATTATTCTGTGTATATATAAGTTTTAAAAAAAAGGTATCAGAGAATCTCTTCTTTTGTGACGGGTGAAACCGGTGGCGCAGGATACGCTCACCTTTTCGCGAACACCTGGTATCATCACTATTTGATTCATAAACACATGCTCATGATATAATCGGAATCTAACAATGGACTCTTAGCAGAGATTTCGCTGGATAATGGAAAGGGTTTTGTCGCTTTTATTTAAATCTGTTGTATCGTAAAGGCTCACGATTGTGTGTATATATTTACAAATTTAATCATAAATGTAAGTGTATTATTCTTTTTTTAATAATTCACTTGTTTATGAAAATACTAGTACCATGCATTTGCCCCGAGATATATCAGATATACTGCTGGCGGGAAAAAAGAAGTTTATTAATTCTTTCATTATACTAGTATTTTAGCACGTGGCCGGGGATGAAGTGGATAGCATTATCATGATGAAGTGGTTCTGCAATATGCGAGACTGCTACATATATAATGTTGAAGATTAGTGCGTGATATGATCCTGTTATAGTGGGTCCTTATCAGATATTCATCTGCATATTGATCATATTCAAGGCAAATTTACGAATGTTGAAATCGTTTTCTCCTGTCGAAACTAAATATATGTCTTAATAAAATCCATTGTCAATGCAGTATGTATGTGAAGGGCCTACTTAATTTTTAGTCGTATCTTTCATCCGTAACGGGTTGAAACAGTCGTGGCAGGTTTAGAACTCCATTGTTATATAGATATCACGTGTATTCCGCACTGACATTACAATGACAAGTCCCAGTTTTAACCAAGGTTTAATTCTGCCTCTGGAGGAGAGACGTTGTCGTATCGATTTAGCAATCTAACGGCCGGAGCAAGAGCGTGATATAGGCAATTATAAAATATACTGTGTCAAAATATGATTGTTGTATCACCATAACCTTTGTTGTTCAGTTCAAGCTGCCGATGTTAAATGTTCGGGGTAGAATGAACTTCCCTTATCTTTATGTACTATAGGATGTCATATATCCTTTTGTTATTGATCAATTCTCTCTAATACGTTTTTCACTACCTGTCTGTGACTCCTTTTCGGAATGTTCTAAGAGAGCTTATACCTATTTGACCCATATTCCCATGTTTAATATATGCGTTCCAAAATAGTATGCCAAAGAAGTCGGTACTGTATTTGTAACATAATTTCATTACGTTTTCAGACAACGATAGTTTAAGGACAATCAAGACACAATACACAATTATCGACAGTATTCTTAAATGCGCCCTTAAATCTTGACAAGGAAATGTTTCATTCATAGTTCCTGGAAAGGTAGAACATCTTCACATCGATCACATACAAGACAATTTTACGAGTGTGGAAGTCTTCTTCTCCTGTCCAAACGAAACAGAAAGACACGGCGACATAAAATACTACATACTGTCGTATGAAGCTCAGGTATGTCTCATTAAAGATAAAAATGTGATCATTATACTTGAACAGAGTTGTATTACTTTAATTACAAAAAAGTGTACGAATAACCAATGACTACTTTAAGTTTACTCAAGCTCAAACCTGCCTAGATAACAGAAAATGCGTTGCCGTGCATCATGATCAGGTATAGATATACCACACATACATATACGCACGCACGCACGAACGCACGCACGCAAGCACGCACGCGCATACAAGCACACACAGAAACATGGTGGTGGTCTTCCACTTTAAGTTTACAGTGTTTCGGCGACTATTTTCAGACTAGTAACGATTTGATAACGTTTGTAATGTTTTGGTCAAATCTAATTTTTAAGTGTATACTTTCGTTTGCCCGGCAGTTTATATACACAGTTAGGAAGGAAGATTTAGGAATAGGGTGGATATGTATGATGAGTACATATGCATTGAATACATTGTATATCGAGTATGATTATTCCGTTACATTTTGACAGCGAGAACATAACCACAACGTGACAGAAAATCCCCAAGGATTAAACATTTCAGCTGAACCTGAGTCGAACTGTAACTACTCACGGGTTGTACCCATCACAGCACAAGTACACTACATGTTCTCGGTGAGTTAGGGTAAACTGTGTGTACAAAGAAGGCTCACTATTGTATGTTCTCGTATGTAAATCATCCCGTTCCCCTTTAATACCAAAGCACTAAATATCTCAGATGATTCCATACACTTGTGTTGTAAACAAAGTCCAAATTTATCAAAGAAAGGTAGTTAAAGCCTAAGGTAAATACCAACTTTTAGGATTGGTACTTGTTATTTACGATATTCATTTGAAGTAAGCGGAACACTACATTATCCTCTTCAATTTCAGGTTGTAGCATAAGATTCTTTTGCTGGGAATGTAGCAAATGTCAACTTCAGTATAAGCTTTTCAATACAGTTCGTGTGAGGCACGGTAAGAGTGAAACGTGATGTACTTATTCCGTAACTTACCCTCACCGCAAACTCTTGACGAACTTGATTTGATTACAGGTCCGTGCATATAACAAATACAATGGAACCGTTTCTGAAAAGAATTATACCACGCTTACTGGAGGTATGTTTAACTGTTCCATGGATGTGTCATATGTAAATATTTGATTACACTGTGCTCGTAATAGTTTTGAAGTGAATGGTCAACTTATGGTTAGGTTTGTTCAATTATCGCATTGAGTGAGTGAGATCGGCTGAACACCGATTTGTCAACACGTCAGAGTAATTTATGAGGGAAGCCCAAAATAACATGCTGACATTCCAACAAAGAGTTGTCTACACAACATGCTTAACTTCTGTGTGTTCAATTATAACAGACCTCCAAAAATCTCCGAACAAATTAAATACAAACGTACCATGGTATACGTATGCAGTTCGAATGTCTTCATATCACAATACGACTACAGTATCTAATATATATGTATCTCATGTTCATGTACGTCCTGCTTTCAAATCCCATTTCATCATCATATTGTCAAGAGCCTTGACCGACAGGAACCACCTATTCGTTTAACTATTTTAACAGCCTCAGGTAAAGATTGGCCATCTCACAATGCGCATGAAATATTACCAGATTGAATCTGCACTGTTTACGCACCTGTTGTAGTAGGGAACGAGGATGTGCGAAAGGACTGGGGGTATATGCCGGATATCTATTTGCGTCATATGTATTTGCATAACATGAATGTAGACCGGTCTGAACTACTATGTTCGTTTTCCTAGCGTCCGGCCCTGTGGCTAGTTTGGATGTACTGAGTACAACGGCAGATTCCATCACTATACAGTGGACCAGGCCATCACTTCCAAATGGCAACATCCTTTGGTATCTGATAAACGTTACATCGGACGGCAAACATGAAAGAGTTATAAATGTGACCTGTGACCAGCCTGAGGGCGGCGTGAGTACAACCACCAGTTACTCTTTTTCATTTTCTGACCGTTACATTATGATAAAGATACATTCATCATGGAAATACATGATTGTCTTTTGGTTATTGAAGCACATTTGTCTTCCACAAAAAGATATGGTCTGCAGAAGTGAACGAAAACGAAATATCTACACACTAACAGGACAATCACAATCATGGATATATATTTCATGTTACAGGGCAAACCGAACTGTAAAGAAACGGACACTTCAAACACGGAGAGTGCTCTTGTTGTCAACCAAGACAGAAATGAGCTCTATTACTACAACATTGAAACCTTACAATCCTACACTAACTACACAATAGCAATATCGTGTGTCAACATAAACGGAACAGGGGTGGAGAGGAACATCACATTTCAAACCAACATGACCGGTACGTGTGATGGAGTTAATGTTCATTCTACAATGACACTGCTTAAGTTTGATTGATCAAAATGTGATTAACATTAAGTATCTAATACAAATCAGATGCATCACAATTTACAAGCCTTTTCACATTCAAAGCATTTGTGAGAAAACGTCGGCCTGACGATGGCAAGCCTACATAGTGATGCATATATCAATGACTGCCAATAACCCATAAGAACTCTACACGTTCGACATAGAAACAACAACGTATCAAACATTACAAAATCTCTTTCAGAACACGCATGTGACGTTTTTCACCATATGTGACGCCTCCCCCTTTTGTAATGTTCTAAGATAGCTGAACTATTTGACATATTTGCCAAAGTTCAACTACGCATTCCAAAAGAGTATTCTAAAGCATTTGGTATTGCATATATATTACAATTACATTATCCCAACAATGTGGTATTATTATAACCCAGCATACTTGGGAAATCCTTTGATTAATATTCTGTGAAAACATATTATAGTTTTAGAAAAAGGTATCAGAGTATCTCTTCTTTTGTGACGGGTGACACCGGTGGCGCAGGATACCCTCACCTTTTCGCGAACACCTTGTATCATCACTATGTGATTCATAAACACAAGCTCATGATATAATCGGAATCTAACAATAGACTCTGCTCTTAGCAGAGATTTCGCTGGATTATGGAAAGGGTTTTGTCGCTTTTATTTAAATCTGTTGTATCGTAAAGGCTCACGATTGTGTGTATATATTTAATAATTTATTCATAAATGTAAATGTATTATCCGTTTTTAATAATTCACTTGTTTATGAAAATACTAGCACCATGCATTTGCCCCGAGATATATCAGATATATTGCAAATCTGCGGCTGTAAACTCTGGCGGAAAAAAAGAAGTTTATAAATTCTTTCATTATACTGGTATTTTAGCGCGTACCTGGGAATGAAGTGGATAGCATTATCATGATGAAGTGGTTCTGCAATATGCGAGACTGGCACATATATGATGTTGAAGATCAGTGCGTGATATGATCCTGTTATAGTGGGTCCTTATCAGAGATTCATCTTCATATTGATCATATTCAAGGCAAATTTACGAATGTTGAAATCGTTTTCTCCTGTCCAAACTAAACATATTTCATAATAAAATCCATTGTCAATGCAGTATGTATATACTACTCAAAACAAGTTAAAGAACACCCACAATCTAAAGGATGTGTGTTGCAATACCCACCAGCCAAGACAGATTTACTGTAGTCTTATGGAAAATGTGGGTGTTCTTTAACTTCTTTTGAGTAGTATATGTGAAGGGCCTTCTTAATGTTTAGTCGTGTCTTTCATCCGTAATTGGTTGAAACAGTCATGGTAGGTTTAAAACTCCATTGTTATATAGATATCACGTGTATTCCGCAGTGACGTTACAATGACAATTCCCAGTTTTAACCAAGGTTTAACTCTGCCTCTGGAGGAGAGACGTTGTCATATCTGTTTAGCAATCTAATGGCCGAAGCAAGAGCGTGATATAGGCAATTATAAAATATACTGTGTCAAAATATGATTGTTGTATCACCATAACCTTTGTTGTTCAGTTCAAGCTGCCGATGTTAAATGTTCGGGGTAGAATGAACTTCCCTTATCTTTATGTACTATAGGATGTCATATATCCTTTTGTTATTGATCAATTCTCTCTAATACGTTTTTCACTACCTGTCTGTGACTCCTTTTCGGAATGTTCTAAGAGAGCTTATACCTATTTGACCCATATTCCCATGTTTAATATATGCGTTCCAAAATAGTATGCCAAAGAAGTCGGTACTGTATTTGTAACATAATTTCATTACGTTTTCAGACAACGATAGTTTAAGGACAATCAAGACACAATACACAATTATCGACAGTATTCTTAAATGCGCCCTTAAATCTTGACAAGGAAATGTTTCATTCATAGTTCCTGGAAAGGTAGAACATCTTCACATCGAACACATACAAGACAATTTTACGAGTGTGGAAGTCTTCTTCTCCTGTCCAAACGAAACAGAAAGACACGGCGACATAAAATACTACATACTGTCGTATGAAGCTCAGGTATGTCCCATTAAAGATAAAAATGTGATCATTATACTTGAACAGAGTTGTATTACTTTAATTACAAAAAAGTGTACGAATAACCAATGACTACTTTAAGTTTACTCAAGCTCAAACCTGCCTAGATAACAGAAAATGCGTTGCCGTGCATCATGATCAGGTATAGATATACCACACATACATATACGCACGCACGCACGAACGCACGCACGCAAGCACGCACGCGCATACAAGCACACACAGAAACATGGTGGTGGTCTTCCACTTTAAGTTTACAGTGTTTCGGCGACTATTTTCAGACTAGTAACGATTTGATAACGTTTGTAATGTTTTGGTCAAATCTAATTTTTAAGTGTATACTTTCGTTTGCCCGGCAGTTTATATACACAGTTAGGAAGGAAGATTTAGGAATAGGGTGGATATGTATGATGAGTACATATGCATTGAATACATTGTATATCGAGTATGATTATTCCGTTACATTTTGACAGCGAGAACATAACCACAACGTGACAGAAAATCCCCAAGGATTAAACATTTCAGCTGAACCTGAGTCGAACTGTAACTACTCACGGGTTGTACCCATCACAGCACAAGTAGACTACAGGTTCTCGGTGAGTTAGGGTAAACTGTGTGTACAAAGAAGGCTCACTATTGTATGTTCTCGTATGTAAATCATCCCGTTCCCCTTTAATACCAAAGCACTAAATATCTCAGATGATTCCATACACTTGTGTTGTAAACAAAGTCCAAATTTATCAAAGAAAGGTAGTTAAATATTAAGGTAAATACCAACTTGTAAGATTGGTACTTGTTATTTACGATATTCATTTGAAGTAAGCGGAACACTACATTATCCTCTTCAATTTCAGGTTGTAGCATAAGATTCTTTTGCTGGGAATGTAGCAAATGTCAACTTCAGTATAAGCTTTTCAATACAGTTCGTGTGAGGCACGGTAAGAGTGAAACGTGATGTACTTATTCCGTAACTTACCTTCACCACAAACTCTTGACGAACTTGATTTGATTACAGGTCCGTGCATATAGCAAATACAATGGAACCGTTTCTGAAAAGAATTATACCACGCTTACTGGAGGTATGTTTAACTGTTCCATGGATGTGTCATATGTAAATATTTGATTACACTGTGCTCGTAATAGTTTTGAAGTGAATGGTCAACTTATGGTTAGGTTTGTTCAATTATCGCATTGAGTGAGTGAGATCGGCTGAACACCGATTTGTCAACATGTCAGAGTAATTTATGAGGGAAGCCCAAAATAACATGCTGACATTCCAACAAAGAGTTGTCTACACGGCATGCTTAACTTCTGTGTGTTCAATTATAACAGACCTCCAAAAGTCTCCGAACAAATTAAATACAAACGTACCATGGTATACGTATGCAGTTCAAATGTCTTCATATCACCATACGACTCCTGTATCTAATATATATGTATCTCATGTTCATGTACGTCCTGCTTTCAAATCCCCTTTCATCATCATATTGTCAAGAGCCGTGACCGACAGGAACCACCTATTCGTTTAACTATTTTAACAGCCTCAGGTAAAGATTGGCCCTCTCACAATGCGCATGAAATATTACCAGATTGAATCTGCACTGTTTACGCACCTGTTGTAGTAGAGAACGAGGATGTGCGAAAGGACTGGGGGTATATGCCGGATATCTATTTGCGTCATATGTATTTGCATAACATGAATTCTGAAAAGAATTATACCACGCTTACTGGAGGTATGTTTAACTGTTCCATGGATGTGTCATATGTAAATATTTGATTACACTGTGCTCGTAATAGTTTTGAAGTGACTTATGGTTAGGTTTGTTCAATTATCGCATTGAGTGAGTGAGATCGGCTGAACACCGCTTTTGTCAACATGTCAGAGTAATTTATGAGGGAAGCCCCAAATAACATTTTGACATTCCAACAAAGGGGTGTCTACACAACATGCTTAACTTCTGTGTGTTTAATTATAACAGACCTCCAAAAATCTCCGAACAAATTAAATACAAACATACCACGGTATGCATTTCAAATGTCTTCATATCACAATACGACTCCAGTATCTAATATATATGTATCTCATGTTCATGTACGTCCTGCTTTCTAATCCTCTTTCATCATCATATTGTCAAGAGCCGTGACCGACAGGAACCACCTATTCGTTTAACTACTTTAACAGCTTCAGGTAAAGTTTAGCCCTCTCCCAATGCGCATGAAATATTACCAGATTGAATCTGCACTGTTTACGCACCTGTTGTAGTAGAGAACGTGGATGTGCGAAAGGACTGGGGGTATATGCCGGATATCTATTTGCGTCATATCTATTTGCATAACATGAATGTAGACCGGTCTGAACTACTATGTTCGTTTTCCTAGCGTCCGGCCCTGTGGCTAGTTTGGATGTACTGAGTACAACGGCAGATTCCATCAGTATACAGTGGACCAGGCCATCACTTCCAAATGGCAACATCCTTTGGTATCTGATAAACGTTACATCGGACGGCAAACATGAAAGAGTTATAAATGTGACCTGTGACCAGCCTGAGGGCGGCGTGAGTACAACCACCAGTTACTCTTTTTCATTTTCTGACCGTTACATTATGATAAAGATACATTCATCATGGAAATACATGATTGTCTTTTGGTTATTGAAGCACATTTGTCTTCCACAAAAAGATATGGTCTGCAGAAGTGAACGAAAACGAAATATCTTAACACTAACAGGACAATTACAATCATGGATATATATTTCATGTTACAGGGCAAACCGAACTGTAAAGAAACGGACACTTCAAACACGGAGAGTGCTCCTGTTGTCAACCAAGACAGAAATGAGCAGTGTGACTACAACATTACAGGCTTAGAATCCTACACTAACTACACAATAGTAATATCCTGTGTCAACATAAACGGAACAGGGGTGGAGAGGAACATCACATTTCAAACCAACATGACCGGTACGTGTGATGGAGTTAATGTTCATTCTACAATGACACTGCTTAAGTTTGATTGATCAAAATGTGATTAACATTAAGTATTTAATACAAATCAGATGAATCACAATTTACAAGCCTTTTCACATTCAAAGCATTTGTGAGAAAACGTCGGCCTGACGATGGCAAGCCTACATAGTGATGCATATATCAATGACTGCCAATAACCCATAAGAACTCTACACGTTCGACATAGAAACAACAACGTATCAAACATTACAAAATCTTTTTCAGAACACGCATGTGACGTTTTTCACCATATGTGACCCCTCCCCCTTTTGTAATGTTCTAAGATAGCTGAACTATTTGACATATTTGCCAAAGTTCAACTACGCATTCCAAAAGAGTATTCTAAAGCATTTGGTATTGCATATATATTACAAATACAGTATCCCAACAATGTGGTATTATTATAACCCAGCATACTTGGGAAATCCTTTGATTAATATTCTGTGAAAACATATTATAGTTTTAGAAAAAGGTATCAGAGTATCTCTTCTTTTGTGACGGGTGACACCGGTGGCGCAGGATACCCTCACCTTTTCGCGAACACCTTGTATCATCACTATGTGATTCATAAACACATGCTCATGATATAATCGGAATTCTAACAATAGACTCTGCTCTTAGCAGAGATTTCGCTGGATTATGGAAAGGGCTTTGTCGCTTTTATTTAAATCTGTTGTATCGTAAAGGCTCACGATTGTGTGTATATATTTAATAATTTATTCATAAATGTAAATGTATTATTCCGTTTTTAATAATTCACTTGTTTATGAAAATACTAGCACCATGCATTTGCCCCGAGATATATCAGATATATTGCAAATCTGCGGCTGTAAACTCTGGCGGAAAAAAAGAAGTTTATTAATTCTTTCATTATACTGGTATTTTAGCGCGTACCCGGGAATGAAGTGGATAGCATTATCATGATGAAGTGGTTCTGCAATATGCGAGACTGGCACATATATGATGTTGAAGATCAGTGCGTGATATGATCCTGTTATAGTGGGTCCTTATCAGAGATTCATCTTCATATTGATCATATTCAAGGCAAATTTACGAATGTTGAAATCGTTTTCTCCTGTCCAAACTAAACATATTTCATAATAAAATCCATTGTCAATGCAGTATGTATACTACTCAAAACAAGTTAAAGAACACCCACAATCTAAAGGATGTGTGTTGCAATACCCACCAGCCAAGACAGATTTACTGTAGTCTTAAGGAAAATGTGGGTGTTCTTTAACTTCTTTTGAGTAGTATATGTGAAGGGCCTTCTTAATGTTTAGTCGTGTCTTTCATCCGTAATGGGTTGAAACAGTCATGGTAGGTTTAAAACTCCATTGTTATATAGATATCACGTGTATTCCGCAGTGACGTTACAATGACAATTCCCAGTTTTAACCAAGGTTTAACTCTGCCTCTGGAGGAGAGACGTTGTCATATCTGTTTAGCAATCTAATGGCCGAAGCAAGAGCGTGATATAGGCAATTATAAAATATACTGTGTCAAAATATGATTGTTGTATCACCATAACCTTTGTTGTTCAGTTCAAGCTGCCGATGTTAAATGTTCGGGGTAGAATGAACTTCCCTTATCTTTATGTACTGTAGGATGTCATATATCCTTTTGTTATTGATCAATTCTCTCTTATACGTTTTTCACTACCTGTCTGTGACTCCTTTTCGGAATGTTCTAAGAGAGCTTATACCTATTTGACCCATATTCCCATGTTTAATATATGCGTTCCAAAATAGTATGCCAAAGAAGTCGGTACTGTATTTGTAACATAATTTCATTACGTTTTCAGACAACGATAGTTTAAGGACAATCAAGACACAATTCACAATTATCGACAGTATTCTTATATGCGCCCTTAAATCTTGACAAGGAAATGTTTCATTCATAGTTCCTGGAATGGTAGAAAATCTTCACATCGAACACATACAAGACAATTTTACGAGTGTGGAAGTCTTCTTCTCCTGTCCAAACGAAACAGAAAGACACGGCGACATAAAATACTACATACTGTCGTATGAAGCTCAGGTATGTCCCATTAAAGATAAAAATGTGATCATTATACTTGAACAGATTTGTATTACTTTAATTACAAAAAGTGTACGAATAACCAATGACTACTTTAAGTTTACTCAAGCTCAAACCTGCCTAGATAACAGAAAATGCGTTGCCGTGCATCATGATCAGGTATAGATATACCACACATACATATACGCACGCACAAACGCACGCACGCACGCACGCACGCACGCACGCGCATACAAGCACACACAGAAACATGGTGGTGGTCTTCCACTTTAAGTTTACAGTGTTTCGGCGACTATTTTCAGACTAGTAACGATTTGATAAGTAAACGTTTGTAATGTTTTGGTCAAATCTAATTTTTAAGTGTATACTTTCGTTTGCCCGGCAGATTATATACACAGTTAGGAAGGAAGATTTAGGAATAGGGTGGATATGTATGATGAGTACATATGCATTGAATACATTGTATATCGAGTATGATTATTCCGTTACATTTTGACAGCGAGGACATAACCACAACGTGACAGAAAATCCCCAAGGATTAAACATTTCAGCTGAACCTGAGTCGAACTGTAACTACTCACGGGTTGTACCCATCACAGCACAAGTACACTACATGTTCTCGGTGAGTTAGGGTAAACTGTGTGTACAAAGAAGGCTCACTATTGTATGTTCTCGAATGTAAATCATCCCGTTCCCCTTTAATACTAAAGCACTAAATATCTCAGATGATTCCATACACTTGTGTTGTAAACAAAGTCTAAATTTATCAAAGAAAGGTAGTTAAATATTAAGGTAAATACCAACTTGTAGGATGGGTACTTGTTATTTACGATATTCATTTGAAGTAAGCGGAACACTACATTATCCTCTTCAATTTCAGGTTGTAGCATAAGATTCTTTTGCTGGGAATGTAGCAAATGTCAACTTCAGTATAAGCTTTTCAATACAGTTCGTGTGAGGCACGGTAAGAGTGAAACGTGATGTACTTATTCCGTAACTTACCTTCACCACAAACTCTTGACGAACTTGATTTGATTACAGGTCCGTGCATATAACAAATACAATGGAACCGTTTCTGAAAAGAATTATACCACGCTTACTGGAGGTATGTTTAACTGTTCCATGGATGTGTCATATGTAAATATTTGATTACACTGTGCTCGTAATAGTTTTGAAGTGAATGGTCAACTTATGGTTAGGTTTGTTCAATTATCGCATTGAGTGAGTGAGATCGGCTGAACACCGATTTGTCAACATGTCAGAGTAATTTATGAGGGAAGCCCAAAATAACATGCTGACATTCCATCAAAGAGTTGTCTACACGGCATGCTTAACTTCTGTGTGTTCAATTATAACAGACCTCCAAAAGTCTCCGAACAAATTAAATACAAACGTACCGTGGTATACGTATGCAGTTCAAATGTCTTCACATCACCATACGACTCCAGTATCTAATATATATGTATCTCATGTTCATGTACGTCCTGCTTCCAAATCCCCTTTCATCATCATATTGTCAAGAGCCGTGACCGACAGGAACCACCTATTCGTTTAACTATTTTAACAGCCTCAGGTAAAGATTGGCCCTCTCACAATGCGCATGAAATATTACCAGATTGAATCTGCACTGTTTACGCACCTGTTGTAGTAGAGAACGAGGATGTGCGAAAGGACTGGGGGTATATGCCGGATATCTATTTGCGTCATATGAATTTGCATAACATGAATTCTGAAAAGAATTATACCACGCTTACTGGAGGTATGTTTAACTGTTCCATGGATGTGTCATATGTAAATATTTGATTACACTGTGCTCGTAATAGTTTTGAAATGACTTATGGTTAGGTTTGTTCAATTATCGCATTGAGTGAGTGAGATCGGCTGAACACCGCTTTTGTCAACATGTCAGAGTAATTTATGAGGGAAGCCCAAAATAACATTTTGACATTCCAACAAAGGGGTGTCTACACAACATGCTTAACTTCTGTGTGTTTAATTATAACAGACCTCCAAAAATCTCCGAACAAATTAAATACAAACATACCACGGTATGCAGTTCAAATGTCTTCATATCACAATACGACTCCAGTATCTAATATATATGTATCTCATGTTCATGTACGTCCTGCTTTCTAATCCTCTTTCATCATCATATTGTCAAGAGCCGTGACCGACAGGAACCACCTATTCGTTTAACTACTTTAACAGCTTCAGGTAAAGATTAGCCCTCTCCCAATGCGCATGAAATATTACCGGATTGAATCTGCACTGTTTACGCACCTGTTGTAGTAGAGAACGAGGATGTGCGAAAGGACTGGGGGTATATGCCGGATATCTATTTGCATAACATGAATGTAGACCGGTCTGAACTACTATGTTCGTTTTCCTAGCGTCCGGCCCTGTGGCTAGTTTGGATGTACTGAGTACAACGGCAGATTCCATCAGTATACAGTGGACCAGGCCATCACTTCCAAATGGCAACATCCTTTGGTATCTGATAAACGTTACATCGGACGGCAAACATGAAAGAGTTATAAATGTGACCTGTGACCAGCCTGAGGGCGGCGTGAGTACAACCACCAGTTACTCTTTTTCATTTTCTGACCGTTACATTATGATAAAGATACATTCATCATGGAAATACATGATTGTCTTTTGGTTATTGAAGCACATTTGTCTTCCACAAAAAGATATGGTCTGCAGAAGTGAACGAAAACGAAATATCTTAACACTAACAGGACAATTACAATCATGGATATATATTTCATGTTACAGGGCAAACCGAACTGTAAAGAAACGGACACTTCAAACACGGAGAGTGCTCCTGTTGTCAACCAAGACAGAAATGAGCAGTGTGACTACAACATTACAGGCTTAGAATCCTACACTAACTACACAATAGTAATATCCTGTGTCAACATAAACGGAACAGGGGTGGAGAGGAACATCACATTTCAAACCAACATGACCGGTACGTGTGATGGAGTTAAAGTTCATTCTACAATGACACTGCTTAAGTTTGATTGATCAAAATGTGATTAACATTAAGTATCTAATACAAATCAGATGCATCACAATTTACAAGCCTTTTCACATTCAAAGCATTTGTGAGAAAACGTCGGCCTGACGATGGCAAGCCTACATAGTGATGCATATATCAATGACTGCCAATAACCCATAAGAACTCTACACGTTCGACATAGAGACAACAACGTATCAAACATTACAAAATCTTTTTCAGAACACGCATGTGACGTTTTTCACCATATGTGACGCCTCCCCCTTTTGTAATGTTCTAAGATAGCTGAACTATTTGACATATTTGCCAAAGTTCAACTACGCATTCCAAAAGAGTATTCTAAAGCATTTGGTATTGCATATATATTACAAATACATTATCCCAACAATGTGGTATTATTATAACCCAGCATACTTGGGAAATCCTTTGATTAATATTCTGTGAAAACATATTATAGTTTTAGAAAAAAAGTATCAGAGTATCTCTTCTTTTGTGACGGGTGACACCGGTGGCGCAGGATACCCTCACCTTTTCGCGAACACCTGGTATCATCACTATGTGATTCATAAACACATGCTCATGATATAATCGGAATCTAACAATCGACTCTGCTCTTAGCAGAGATTTCGCTGGATTATGGAAAGGGTTTTGTCGCTTTTATTTAAATCTGTTGTATCGTAAAGGCTCACGATTGTGTGTATATATTTAATAATTTATTCATAAATGTAAATGTATTATTCCTTTTTTAATAATTCACTTGTTTATGAAAATACTAGCACCATGCATTTGCCCCGAGATATATCAGATATATTGCAAATCTGCGGCTGTAAATTCTGGCGGAAAAAAAGAAGTTTATTAATTTTTTCATTATACTGGTATTTTAGCGCGTACCCGGGAATGAAGTGGATAGCATTACCATGATGAAGTGGTTCTGCAATATGCGAGACTGGCACATATATGATGTTGAAGATCAGTGCGTGATATGATCCTGTTATAGTGGGTCCTTATCAGAGATTCATCTTCATATTGATCATATTCAAGGCAAATTTACGAATGTTGAATTCGTTTTCTCCTGTCCAAACTAAACATATTTCATAATAAAATCCATTGTCAATGCAGTATGTATACTACTCAGAACAAGTTAAAGAACACCCACAATCTAAAGGATGTGTGTTGCAATACCCACCAGCCAAGACAGATTTACTGTAGTCTTAAGGAAAATGTGGGTGTTCTTTAACTTCTTTTGAGTAGTATATGTGAAGGGCCTATTTAATGTTTAGTCGTGTCTTTCATCCGTAATTGGTTGAAACAGTCATGGTAGGTTTAAAACTCCATTGTTATATAGATATCACGTGTATTCCGCAGTGACGTTACAATGACAATTCCCAGTTTTAACCAAGGTTTAACTCTGCCTCTGAAGGAGAGACGTTGTCATATCTGTTTAGCAATCTAATGGCCGAAGCAAGAGCGTGATATAGGCAATTATAAAATATACTGTGTCAAAATATGATTGTTGTATCACCATAACCTTTGTTGTTCAGTTCAAGCTGCCGATGTTAAATGTTCGGGGTAGAATGAACTTCCCTTATCTTTATGTACTATAGGATGTCATATATCCTTTTGTTATTGATCAATTCTCTCTAATACGTTTTTCACTACCTGTCTGTGACTCCTTTTCGGAATGTTCTAAGAGAGCTTATACCTATTTGACCCATATTCCCATGTTTAATATATGCGTTCCAAAATAGTATGCCAAAGAAGTCGGTACTGTATTTGTAACATAATTTCATTACGTTTTCAGACAACGATAGTTTAAGGACAATCAAGACACAAAACACAATCATCGACAGTATTCTTAAATGCGCCCTTAAATCTTGACAAGGAAATGTTTCATTCATAGTTCCTGGAATGGTAGAAAATCTTCACATCGATCACATACAAGACAATTTTACGAGTGTGGAAGTCTTCTTCTCCTGTCCAAACGAAACAGAAAGACACGGCGACATAAAATACTACATACTGTCGTATGAAGCTCAGGTATGTTTCATTAAAGATAAAAATGTGATCATTATACTTGAACAGAGTTGTATTACTTTAATTACAAAAAAGTGTACGAATAACCAATGACTACTTTAAGTTTACTCAAGCTCAAACCTGCCTAGATAACAGAAAATGCGTTGCGGTGCATCATGATCAGGTATAGATATACCACACATACATATACGCACGCACGCACGCACGCACGCGCATACAAGCACACACAGAAACATGGTGGTGGTCTTCCACTTTAAGTTTACAGTGTTTCGGCGACTATTTTCAGACTAGTAACGATTTGATAACGTTTGTAATGTTTTGGTCAAATCTAATTTTTAAGTGTATACTTTCGTTTGCCCGGCAGTTTATATACACAGTTAGGAAGGAGATTTAGGAATAGGGTGGATATGTATGATGAGTACATATGCATTGAATACAATGTATATCGAGTATGATTATTCCGTTACATTTTGACAGCGAGACCATAACCACAACGTGACAGAAAATCCCCAAGGATTAAACATTTCAGCTGAACCTGAGTCGAACTGTAACTACTCACGGGTTGTACCCATCACAGCACAAGTAGACTACAGGTTCTCGGTGAGTTAGGGTAAACTGTGTGTACAAAGAAGGCTCACTATTGTATGTTCTCGTATGTAAATCATCCCGTTCCCCTTTAATAGCAAAGCACTAAATATCTCAGATGATTCCATACACTTGTGTTGTAAACAAAGTCCAAATTTATCAAAGAAAGGTAGTTAAATCCTAAGGTAAATACCAACTTGTAGGATTGGTACTTGTTATTTACGATATTCATTTGAAGTAAGCGGAACACTACATTATCCTCTTCAATTTCAGGTTGTAGCATAAGATTCTTTTGCTGGGAATGTAGCAAATGTCAACTTCAGTATATTTAAGCTTTTCAATACAGTTCGTGTGAGGCACGGTAAGAGTGAAACGTGATGTACTTATTCCGTAACTTACCTTCACCACAAACTCTTGATGAACTTGATTTGATTACAGGTCCGTGCATATAACAAATACAATGGAACCGTTTCTGAAAAGAATTATACCACGCTTACTGGAGGTATGTTTAACTGTTCCATGGATGTGTCATATGTAAATATTTGATTACACTGTGCTCGTAATAGTTTTGAAGTGACTTATGGTTAGGTTTGTTCAATTATCGTATTGAGTGAGTGAGATCGGCTGAACACCGCTTTTGTCAACACGTCAGAGTAATTTATGAGGGAAGCCCCAAATAACATTTTGACATTCCAACAAAGGGGTGTCTACACAACATGCTTAACTTCTGTGTGTTTAATTATAACAGACCTCCAAAAATCTCCGAACAAATTAAATACAAACATACCACGGTATGCAGTTCAAATGTCTTCATATCACAATACGACTCCAGTATCTAATATATATGTATCTCATGTTCATGTACGTCCTGCTTTCTAACCCTCTTTCATCATCATATTGTCAAGAGCCGTGACCGACAGGAACCACCTATTCGTTTAACTACTTTAACAGCTTCAGGTAAAAATTAGCCCTCTCCCAATGCGCATGTAATATTACCAGAAACTGCACTGTTTACGCACCTGTTGTAGTAGAGAACGAGGATGTGCGAAAGGACTGGGGGTATATGCCGGATATCTATTTGCGTCATATGTATTTGCATAACATGAATGTAGACCGGTCTGAACTACTATGTTCGTTTTCCTAGCGTCCGGCCCTGTGGCTAGTTTGGATGTACTGAGTACAACGGCAGATTCCATCAGTATACAGTGGACCAGGCCATCACTTCCAAATGGCAACATCCTTTGGTATCTGATAAACGTTACATCGGACGGCAAACATGAAAGAGTTATAAATGTGACCTGTGACCAGCCTGAGGGCGGCGTGAGTACAACCACCAGTTACTCTTTTTCATTTTCTGACCGTTACATTATGATAAAGATACATTCATCATGGAAATACATGATTGTCTTTTGGTTATTGAAGCACATTTGTCTTCCACAAAAAGATATGGTCTGCAGAAGTGAACGAAAACGAAATATCTACACACTAACAGGACAATTACAATCATGGATATATATTTCATGTTACAGGGCAAACAGAACTGTAATGCAACGGACACTTCAAACACGAAGAGTGCTCCTGTTGTCAACCAAGACAGAAATGAGCTCTATTACTACAACATTGAAACCTTACAATCCTACACTAACCACACAATAGCAATATCGTGTGTCAACATAAACGGAACAGGGGTGGAGAGGAACATCACAGTTCAAACCAACATGACCGGTACGTGTGATGGAGTTAATGTTCATTCTACAATGACACTGCTTAAGTTTGATTGATCAAAATGTGATTAACATTAAGTATCTAATACAAAATAGATGCATCACAATTTACAAACCTTTTCGCATTCAAAGCATTTGTGAGAAAACGTCGGCCTGACGATAGCAAGCCTACATAGTGAATGGACTGGGCTCATTGTTGGTCATGGATGTTGTGCTGCTGGAGCATGGACGTTGTCGTACAGAAAAACACACACACGTCAACCCACATTCCTTGCAAACGGACAAGAAAGGATGCAAGTAGGTTGTCCCGATGACCCTTCCTTACGCAATATGGAGTGGGGTTCACTCAGTCACAGTGATTCCGCCAAAAAGATAACCGGTCAACCACGAAGTCAGTCAAGAGATCTCAGGTTGACATAGTCGTGACGTTCATTTCGACATCGCAAGACACGACCACCTAATCAAGAAAGTGCAAAGTGAATCGGGACTCATCTGTAATTTGACACGTGGCCGTCGAGCATGGAGCTGCATGTAGACGATTTTTAATCCCCTGACCCGAAAATCGTACTCCAGTAGCCTGATGTACTGAACTCGATTTCGTAGATCTTGGTTTCGAATTAATTGTACAATTGTCGTTGACATGGGACAGCCTGAACGTGGTCGATCGTCATTGTTTTTGGTTGTTGGTACCTGTTCCACAGTCTAATAATCACAGACTGTGAAACATTGAACGTATTGGCCACTGCACACTAGCTGTATTCTGTCTTGACATAAACCTATTCTAACCCGGATCTTCACGTGTTTCTATTTCAGAACACGCACATTTAAGTAAAACATATATTAGTGCCACAAATCTAAAAGATGCAAGTAATGGCGTTTATAACGACTGCCTGGTAGGAAATGTAACTCGCAATGCAGCATGCTTCCAAACATATACACCTGTTAATATCAATAATTTGTTTTGTAGTTCCATTACCACCAAATGGGTTTAGGGCCCTTGTGATCAGCTCGTCGAGTGTGACCCTGTGCTGGACCCCCGCCCACCACCAGGACGGACCCACTACCTACTACATTACAGTAGGGGAAGAAACCAGCATGAACTCACATACCTTCCAAGAGAAAGAGTATGTCACTGTCAGTGGTATGTCTTTTATTGAAGATAACTTGCTTTTATCATAAAATGACAAGACAATTGTTTGTATCCTACCTCGATCACGAAAATTATTTGTTTACATTGAAACGTTGCCGAGGTTTGAAATATGACAAATATGTATCGATGCTTAAAAGAGTGCTGAACATGTTTATTGGTCGTTGATACAGAGATTGAACGAGTAGGCTGAATCTTTGCCGGCGTGTAACGTTTATGGAAAAGGAAAGCAAAAGCGACGGCTCTCGATAGTTGATGTTAAGCATTTGCAATTTGGTCATAGTATTGGCACACTGAGGAGCGCTGGCAGCATATCTCAAGCCATAAACAATTAGAAAGTACCCATAATGTCTGTTTTCATGTAGCACTGACCGGATTCAGTATTCATGCATGGACCTGTCAACCATTGGTAATTACCTTCCTGTTATCAGATCTTAGGATTATCTTCATTCCTTTGACTAATCCATGCCCAGATGTTTATATTCCGGCAAATATTCTAACTATAAATTGTCGTACATATATTTTGTTTACCTTGTTCATAATATATATGAATTAGTCTGTAACCGGAACAAAAAAAAGTAACTTAGCATGCACGTTATTGAACATCATGTAAAACACATCTTGGATTTGATAACTACGTGCGGGTAGGATTGACACACGTTTGTCTACTTTATATTTATACCTTATTTTACATCAGGTTTTTATAACACATCCGCCTTGATTGAGGGTCTCCGGAGTTACTGGAAGTACACCTTCAACATCACAGCAGCTACTCCTGTTGGCAACTCATGTGTCTTGTCTCTGGAAGGAAATGTCCGGACAAATGAATCAGGTATAATAATTGCATAATTCTTGCTAAACCGTACTGATGCTCGTGAGTTTTACCAAAATGATTAACGTCTGAAACTATACCACTTTTGTCTTCCTTCCATAACGAACCTGAAATGTTGTCCAGAGCGACAACTCAGTCTTGCAGATCCACAGCTTTTTTAGTATAAATTCTATTTCATAATTAATACTAACAGAGTTGAAATTAAGTTTCCTTTTAACATACTGCATAACTCAATGTACTGTCACTGCAACTGATATATAATTACATCACTTTTTTACGTAACATTATTTAATAGCAAATAGGGATCTATTTTCGACATAATACATGGCAGTTAACGCGCCGGCCCATGTTAATTGTTTTGTTATCACTTTTTGACAATGATTCATAACCTAATTCTTATGAAAAAGTCGGAACCGAACAATCGACTCTGTTTTTAGCAGATGTTATATTATTACTGTTATCAATTAAGAGCTTGTTTCATTCATAGCTCCTGGAAAGGTAGAAAATCTTCACATCGCTCAGATTCCACACACGTTTACGAGCGTTGAAGTCTTCTTCTCTTGTCCCAAAGAAACAGAAAGACACGGCGACATACAATATTACATACTGTCGTATGATGCTCAGGTATGGTAAATATGTGCTTACGCATAAACATTTTTATGGCTTTAATGACAAGAAAGGGTACGAATGACAGACAACAGATAATATGTTTACATATACTACATACACACCCACACACATTGATGGTAATTGTGATGCATTTCTCTCTCTCTCTCTCTCATACACACACACACACACACACACACACACACACACACACACACACACACACACACACACACACACACACACACACACACACACACACACACACACACACACACACACACACACGAACACACACACACTCTCTCTCTCTCTCTCACACACACACGCGCGCAGTGTGATGGTGATGCATAACGGGTGACTTGTACCGTATATACTTTCTTATGCCCGGCAGTTGATATACACATCTAGGGAGGAAAGTTTCTGAATAGGATTGATATTCGTGATGAGTACATGTGCATTGAAAATAATATCTATTGTGTGTGATTATTCTGTTACATTTTGACAGGGAGAATATAACCACAACGTGACAGAAAATCCCCAAGGGTTAACCATTTCAGCTGAACCTGAGTCGAACTGTAACTACTCACGGGTTGTACCCGTCACAGCACAAGTAGACTACAGGTTCTCGGTGAGTTAGGGTAAACTGTCTGTACAAAGAAGGCTCACTATTGTATGTTCTCGTATGCAAATCATCCCGTTCCCCTTTAATACTTTTATAACCACAATGAACTTAGCACTAAATATCTCAGATGATTCAATACACTTCTCTTGTAAACAAAGCAAAACTACTTTCCGTTGACACTGGATACTTGATAATTGTAGCACTTGTTTAGATGTACATATGTGAAGGGTGGCATCAAAATGAAGCTCAGAAACCAATCTATCAGAAAAAGATAGTTAAATCCTAAGCTATATACCCGCTTGGAGGATGGATACTGGTTGTTTATGATATGTATTTCAAGTTAAGTGAACACTACATCATCCTCTTCAATTTAAGGTTGTAGCATATGATTCCTTTGCTGGGGATGTAGCAAATGTCAGCTTCAGTATCAGCTTTTCCATACAATTCAGAGTAAAACGCGTTGTACGTATTCCTTAACTTACCTCCACTACAAACTAAGTGACAAACTTGATTTGATTACAGGTCCACGCATTCAACAAATACAATGGAACCGTTTCCGAAAAGAATTATACCACGCTTACTGGAGGTAAGTTAAACTGTTCTAAAAATGTGTCATTTGTAAATATTACACCATGTTCATACTTGTTATTAAAGTGAAAGGTCAACTTATGTTTACATTTGTTCAATTAGTGCACTGAGTGAGTGAGTTTGTCTTAACTCTGCTTTGAGTACATACCGGATATCCAATTGTAGTCATTGCATTATAAAACAATATGAAACGAATTAGACATTTTGTTCATAGGTCCATGTCTTATATGTGCATAACACAAATACTTACGTTTCCCTAGAGTCTGGTCCCGTGGCTAGCTTGGTTGTATTGAATACAACGGCATATTCCATCACTATACAGTGGACGAAGCCATCACTTCCAAATGGCAACATCCTTGGGTATCTGATAAACGTTACATCCGGCGACAAACCTGACAGAGTTATAAATGTAACCTGTGACCAGTCTACGGAAGACGTGAGCATAACCACTGGTTACTCTTCCTCGTTTTCTGATCACAAGCCGATGTGAAAGCTCCATTCATTCTGCCTTAATTGAAATACATGTATATCAGTTTTTTTATGGTTATGATTTCACGTTTGTCATCGACAATAAAATGCATAGTATATAGAAGAGAATGGAAGCGTACAATTCTCCACAGTAACAGTAAAATTGCTATGATTCCGTCTGTGGATATTTTTATATGTGTAATTTTATGTTACAGAGAAAGCACGAATGTAAAGCAGTTGACACTACAAATACGAGTAGTGCCGCTGTTTTCAACCAAGACGGAAATAAGCAATATGACTACAATATTACAGCCTTAGAGTCTTATACTGACTACACAATAGTAATATCCTGTGTTAACATAAACGGGACAGGGGAGGAGAGGAACACCTATGTTCAAACAAACATGACTGGTAAGTGTGATGAAGTTAATGTTATTTCTACCATGACACTGACGATACCTTGATTCTGATTGGTAAATCTATGATAAAATCAGGTATCTACTTCCAGAGAACTCGAAGAAGTGCATGTGTGGCTTTGGCATTAAGATACTGTCAGATTTTATCGATAGCACGGAGATGGAAGAGGCAGATTTCCTCGAGTCTCCATGGATAAGCTGGTATCAGTTTATAATTCAAGATCTTTGACAGAGTTAAATAATTTGATACTGGCATCTGCGACGTCACTGCTATCTCTGTTGTGACCTTACCAGCTAGCCTGATGTGAAGTTCAAACCAAGACTGCCCCCGCTTTACTGTTATTGAGTTTCAGCAAGATGGATGACATCTGTGACTTTGCCTTTCACGCCCAATGGAATCTGTTTCGTCGGGTAATCGAGACTGGTTGTTCTCTGGCGTTGTCGTTTTATATATATTTGGAAAGATGGTCCTTGGTGCTGAAGCTCACAGCATTTTCAATTACTTTAGATGAAAATGAATCTTTTGAGAAGTGCTGGAACATTTGTGGGAACTGGCCACTCATCAAGCTTTTGTTAAAAATACTTGTTATTGTCTGGAACAAAACGTCAAGATACATGTTATTATCATTAACGTATTATACTTTTCTTTGGGCCAATGGATCTCCTTCAGGAAAGTAAAACGGCACTTGGTAGATTATCCACTAAATATAGAAAATAGTGGCATATCACCTCATCTCCTGTGGGCTGGATTAAGTCTCCATGAACCAATGCAGGTTAAAGGGGCGACCATGCATTGCTGAGGGCACACACACACATACACACACACACGCGCGCACGCAGGCACGCATGTAGGCACACACACACACGCACGCACACACACATACACACACCAAACAGAGACACACATACACACAGACATATAGATAGATAGATAGATAGATCTTTTACAAGGAGTGACGTTTATAGCGAGAGCCTAGTTTGTATAAGCTATAACCTTCAATATACCCAACCTGTCAATATTTTGTTTTTGTAGTTCCATCACCGCCAAAGGATTTGCAGGCCTTTGCGAACAGATCGTCAAGTGTGACCCTGTTCTGGACCCCCGCCGATCACCAGGACGGACCCACTACCTACTACATTACAGTAGGGGAAGAGAACAGCCTAAACTCACTCACTTTCCAAGAGATAGAGTGTGTCACTGTCACTGGTATGTTTTTTAAATTACGATTGTAGTTTGTTCTTATCATGAAATGACAAGACATATCAGTGTGTAAATAATGTATACAATTTCTTCAAGTAACATTACCACATACTTGCAGCTTATAGGGTTGTTTTTCTAAAGTTTCTAAAAAATGACTGAACATTTATCGTTGATACCAAGATTAGTGAGTGAGTTAATGCTTTACGTCACATCGACAATATTTCAGCCATATCGTGACGAATGATACCAAGATTAAATGAGTCACTTTCCCAGTTACTCTAAATCTCTATACCAGCATTTTATTTTTATTTTTCAATGATGTTGTGATAACCATAGGGACCCCGGTTATTGCCACATGTAATTTAATTATAAGTAGCAGTTTTAAAGAAGAAATGTCTAGGTAGCGTACATGTACATGTAGTTGCGACTAATCTATTGCTTGATTACTTTTACCCCGAAGATTATAACTAGGTTCATGACGCAGGTATGTTGTATACAAACTATTATTGTATGTCTAAATGATATGAACACAACAATGAACTAGAATTATGAAGTGGTCAACAAATAGAAAGTTTGGTTTTGCACATTTGGTTTTATTTCAACATTACGTCCATGTACACTATATTGCATCGGAAGTTACAAGAAAACGTATGTATAATTTCCCTTCGGATTGAATCGACTCATCGACAGCATCTAAAGATTTAAGTGATAACACGCTCCTGCTATACAACTTATAGCACAACCCTAGCACCGACATTTATGAGATTCTTAGTCCAGATTAGATGAGGGGTTGCTACCTCATGATCAGAATCGGGTACACATGCGAGCTTCCTGATACAATTGAAGAGGAAAAGCATTGTTAAGATCCCACACTGAGGGGTGTGTAATTCAGTCGCCTAAAACATGCAAACATGTCATTTTGTTTGTCCACATACCTGTTTAGACATAGGTGAGGTGCCGACTTGGTATACAAAATGACGAGGGCGAAAGCTCAGGCATATTTTAGTTCGATTCTATTATTGCCTATTTTGTCGTATCATATTTTGATAAGTACTTTGTTTCAGAAATTAATGTTAAAATGGAAATTAATGACCTAATACTTGACATCGAGTTTTGAAGGATGGTTGCTCACTGACCACCAACAATATTGTGATGGAAGTGAAAGTTAATGTGACTTTTTGAAGTGGGCAGATCTAGAGCTCTTATGCAAATCGCCAGAAACATTGATTGGAATGCACTTGTAACAGGGAAGATTGAACCGCATCAGCAGATAGACGACTGGTGTTGATTAGAAAACCATGTAACTTGAGTTATGTGTAGGGGACTAGTCTGATAGAATGTTACTAAATTTGACACTAACCCTACATCGGACCCCGCTGCAGCAAGAACATTGTAATTTGTGTATCGTTGTGGCAACGCAGTGTGTTCATTGACTTTTTTGACTGGTTGTTTGTGGTTGTAAACAGTTTGACATCTTTCTTTACAGAATTTGTGAATTTAATGACTCGTGCCATTTAGATATATGTATGACAGCATTTCCCAAGCCATAAACAATTACAAAGTAGTTATTATGTCCATTTACATGTGACAAATATCGCGTTCGGTTTTAATGCTCGGGCCTGTCAATCATCGATAATTTCCTTCCTGTCACCTGATGTTTGGATTATCTTCATTCACTCCGCTAATCTACGAGTCGATACTGATACCTCTACCTATATTCTGTTTACTTTGTTCATGAAGTAGTTGGCAGCCATAACGTAAATGTAACTCAGCATGCATTAAAATGAATATTTTGTATTCGTTACACCCATTTGTCCTCGTCGTATACAACACATCTGGTAAATGATAACTATGTGCGGGTAGGATTGATGAACATTTCTCTACATTATGTTCGTACTTTATCACACTTCAGGTTTCCATAATACATCCGTCTTGGTTGAGGGTCTCCGGAGTTACTGGAACTACAACTTCAGCATCACAGCAGCTACTCCAGATGGCAACTCAAGTGTCGTGTCTCTGAACAGAACTGTCAGGACAGAGGAGTCAGGTTTGTTTTGTTTGTTTTAAACATATTTTATTGACATATATGGTCAACGGGATTGGGCAAAGGTTATACAACCTAGGGGGCCCTTACCTTAATGCATATGTAAGGACATTGATTATACATATGTATACACATGTACATACATACATACATACATACATACATACACACACATACATACATACATACATACATACACACACATACATACATACATACATACATACATACATACATACATACATACACACACATACATACACAAACACACACACACACACACACACACACACACACACACACACACACACACACACACACATACACACACACACACACAGACACACACACATACATACATACATGCGAGTAAATGGGGATGGTAAATATCCTGTATTAGGAATAAACATTGTTCTTAGTATTTAGCGAGCCTTGGCTCGAACCCTAGTCTATGAGACGGCACGTCAGACGTTGTTGACAGTCTGTCCTGTCATAACGTTACGAGTGAGTGAGTGAGTGATTATGTTTTTACGCCGCTTTTAGCAATATTCCAGCAATATCACGGCGGGGGACACCAGAAATAGGCTTCACGCATTGTACCCATGTCGGGAATCGAACCCGGGTCTTCGGCGTGACGAGCGAACGCTTTAACCTCTAGGCTACCCGACCGCCCCAATAACGTTACGAAGAGCAGTCAGATGTACAAACAGCGACAAAACGAAAAAAGAAAACAATTCAACTCCAACTCTTTTATTTTTTGGAAAAGGTTCCAAGCCGCAGATGTCTACAATCACAGATATATCTACTGATCCCGCTTGGCTAGGACTATTGCCCTCGCAAAATTGTTTGCAATTTATATCTCCAAAGTTGCCCAAACTTGTAAAACGCCTCAGCTACGTCACAGTCAGACACTGATTTTCAGTATATTAGACTGTTCTTTTGATAATGATATCAATTATCCATGTAGATTCTCCAGGTTCATTCTGACTCGATCGCCGAATGACAAGGGCGACGCTATGTTTGTTTGTAAACCGTGAAAGTAGTCCCTACTTGACCTTTGATATTTGCAACTCTATCCACATATGACCCGAACGGATATCCTTTTTATCCGTTGGCTTTATCCTGCAGAGAAACCTACCCATTATATGATAACATAACACAGAGAAATATATTTACTTGTATATACACATTGATACAAAAATACATGAGCACAAATACACATGCAAGTTTACATATAAGATTACACAATCACACATACACTTATATACATGTACACATATGCACACATACACACACTACATACATATATATACATATACCCATGTAGACACATACATACATATCTATACACATACACGTATACACACACATACACACACATATTCACACGCACACTTACATACATACACTTACATACGCCACACATTATACTAGAATATATACATATGTTCACACTTACATATAACACATACACATATTAACACACGTACACTAACGTATACATACCCGTATACATTATGCTTACAGTCAGGGTCAGAGGCAGACCATGTATTCATGTACATGCATGCATCATAATAACCAGGCACACATAATCCCTGTAATTAAAATCGCATCATTTACTATGATGCGACAACCCCTCTGTGTGACGAATTCGAACTGAGCACACCTCCAATGAAGTAGTGTCAGGTGAAGTTTGTAATCAACCACTTAGCGTCGAGGGTTCTAAATTATCGGTATACGAGTGAGCAAAACATTGCGACCTGCATTTCCAACTTGTCTTTATCGAAATTAAATTGCCATCTTCCGAAAAAAAATGAAAATAGCCTTTTTGTTGTGAATACACTAAGTTGTTTCTAAACGTCACGACATCAACTTCCATAATGGGGGTTCCATCGAAAGAATATTTGTGTGTTGTGTGGATTTTCTTTTGTTAAAATTTAAATCGAAATATCCGAATTGAGGTAAAATAATGACGCCGAGTCGCTTTAAAAACTGACATCTGGTTTGCTCAAATACCCTGTCTCACACGTCTATGAATGATCTTAACGCAGTAACGTCTGTAAATGGGGAGAATGATAAAGAGTTCGTGAACATAAATTAGAAATCAATGAACATGAGATCAGACTTATTGACTGATTGATATTGTTTGGGTTTTAACATCACCTTCATCAGTATCTAGATATTCCTACACACCTGTGGGTGAGAAACCAATTTGAGATAACTGGTATCAAACATATGTGTGAGATCGAATTCCAGGCCCGTGAATGGCTACTCCATGGTGATGACCTAAGGTCTGATTGTGACGGACCTTCCTGATTGTAAGTTATTGAAAAGTTTCTCGTGCTTCAGTCAAATGTTCATCTTCGTCTGTGTTGAACGTTATGGGATTTAAAGTGGAAACCCCCTGGAAGCCACATCCACATAAATGTCCCTCCTCTTCAACCCTCACTTCGATGTGGAATACAACACTAAACTAACTTCACAGTTTTGAATTCCCGCTTCTGTGATATCATCCACTGTCGTTTTAGGCAAAGTAAAATTACTGAAAGTGACCTCTGAAAATAAGGTATATTGTAAATCTCGCTAAATCACCATTTACGGCGTTATTAACTATGTGTTTAGAAATCTAAATATCGGATATTTAATTACTTGAAGAATTGAATTTCAAACATAGCTTATTAGTGATCAAGGGTATCTGTTTTTCATTAAATAATTAATGATAATTCTGAAACGTTGCCGATTTTTGGAAAACACGCAGACACACGAAGAGTAGTTTCCGCCATATATGGATAGTGTTTACAAAGTCACATTCCACTTATGCTGGTAATGAGACGCCTATCAGTTCACGTATATTTCAAACTCATCTGCGATACATACATCCCTGAATTTCTCATACATTTCAAAGTAAAAAAACAAATGGTCTTTGCCACCAATGCTAATTATCAAGCGAAATCAAGCGAAATAAATTAGGTGTGGAAACGAAAACTGTACTTTTTGAAATATAAACAAAGCAAAATTCAAATTTTACACTGTAGCATTTTCTCCTATTTTGAAAGATCCATTTGTCTAATTGTTGCATACAGTGGCTCACGTTTAAGAATATTCATGGGAAGAGTATCGTAGTACACATTATGGAATTACAAATATAAACATTACAATGATCAGATAAATTTAACAGAAATCGTGGCGGTAGCCTAGTGGCAAAAGCGTTCGCTCGTCACGCCGAAGACCCGGGTTCGATTCCCGACATGGGTACATTGTGTGAAGCCCATTACTGGCGTCCCCTGCCGTGATATTGCTGTAATATTGCTAAAAACGGCGTAAAAACCATACTCACTACTCACTCACTAACAGAAATCGTAAAGGTTTCCGTTTTCTGTAACGCAATGACTGATGCAAAATCACGCACAGCTAATTCTCTTGGTTGCACTGGAAAACATAAATCAAATAGCAGTTCTTAAATTGTCTGATTGTTTCTAATTACTTACATGACACATTTATGAATATACGATTCTCAATCAACGAAAATGATCTCTATAAGTCCCGCTACTGTACAGTGAACACGCTATTTTGTAAAAGTCGGTCACCGGTAGTGATATCATGCGGATATTGTACATATTTGGTAAAATTATTTAGGTGAAAAAGATTAACTCTGGTGTGCAGGAAACAGATTACTGCACTCGCGCCTGTTAGATACCATTTATCTTACAACTCGTTGTTTCAATGCGAATAAATCTCGCTTTCGCTCGTTAAAACTCGTTGTGAGATCAATGACATCTGACAGACACTCGTGTAGTAATTTCTCAATATCGCAGCTCGTCGTCGGCTACACGTGAATGACCACAGTGAGGCGGTGGTGTAAAATGCGAAGCATTCACCAATTCAAATGATCTTGAAGTCAATAGATTCACCTGACAACTTGACCTCGGGGAGAAGGACAAATATAATAATCACAACAATCAATGTTATTTGTTTTAAAATATTTTACTTAATTCAGACCCGTTGCAGTTTTGTTACGTATTTAGTGAGAAATCATTGGTCTTTAAGTGAATCTGATTTTGCAATACACAAAGCAGGTGCATATATGCTGTCGCACATCAGTTCCTGCCGTATTCCTATGAAAGTACTATCGAGCCCCAGACTCGCCCTCATTATATTCTAATTCCTGCTAAACGTTAACCGTACAGGTGCTCGTGGGTTTTACCAAACTGTGACATGTACAATGTACCATTGCGGTCTTTCCTCCCTCACCAAGTAGAAATGCTGTCCAAAGTGACAACTCAGTCTTGCAGATCCGCATATCCACAGCTTTTTAGCATAAATACTATTTTGAATCGCTTCATGATTAATACTTATATAGTTTACTAATTTTAATAATTATGTTAACATTTTGCATAACTCGATGCACTTTCAATGAAACTGAAATAATTACAATCTGAATATAATTACGTCACTTACTGAGGTAACAAATATTTTGAGGGCAATCAAGACACCCGTTTTCGACAGCATCCTTTAACGCACCCGTCTATTTTGATTGTTTTGTTATCACTTTTTGATAGTGATTCATAAACACGTGCTCATGATATAGTCGGAACCATACAATCGTCTATGCTTTCAGCTGAGATTATATTTGTACTGTTATAAATAAAGAGCGTGTTTCATTTATAGCTCCTGGAAAGGTAGAGAATCTTCGCATCGCTCAGATTAAAGACAACTTCACGAGTTTGGAAGTCATCTTCTCCTGTCCCAACGAAACAGAAAGACACGGCGACATTAAATATTACATACTGTCGTATGATGCTCAGGTACGTCTTATTGATGGTAAAAATATCATTACACTTTAAATCGTAATGTGCAGAGGAACATATTATATTACTATAATCAGAAAGGCGTAGGTATGACGTTCACGTTTACTTTTATCCCAAACCTGCCTTTGTCCACGTAACTAACTAACTAATTTGTATGCAACTTGAGAAAGATTTATGAATGAAATGGATATTCAGTATTTATTATTATGTGGACTGTGCGAATATGTTTTTGCATTTTGACAGGGAGATTATAACCACAGCATGATAGAAAATAATCAAGGATTGAACATTTCTGCTGAACCTGAGCCGAACTGTAACTACTCACGGGTTGTACCCGTGACGCCTGAAGTAAACTACATGTTCTCGGTGAGTTAGGGCGAACTGTGTCTTCCATTTACCGCTAAATACTTGTATCTCTCATGACTCCATGACTGAACTACATTCAGTGACACTGTATAGTGGGAAACCATGTGACCAAACTGTTGAACTTACGTACTTGACAATTGCCGTATCACTTGTACATACGTTGGTTAAGCCTGGCGTAAGATGTGTTCAACTAGCATCATATGATACTCAGAAAAACGTGTATCAGAAAAAGCTAGTTAAATCGGTTCTGTATGCTCGGTTCATATACATGTATGTTTCTAGTAAACTGAACACTACATCCTCTTTCAATTACAGGTTGTAGCTTATGATTCGTATGCTGGGAATGAAACAACTGAATATCACTTCGCAAAAGATGGGCGTACGTTTGTTTCCGACATTTCAATCGCATATAAATCTTGTAACTTGTATCGTACATGTCACTTTCATTTACGTGTGAATTGTTACCATTCAAAACACTGTCATTCGGTTGTACCAATACAAAAGAAGTGTCGCTACGATATAAATGTTTATTCCATTAAAGACCATTCCTTTCATCTTTCAATGTAAACGTATATGTTGAGTTCTATATAGTATGTACTAGTATTTATAAATAACTTTAAAGACCCCTTTCTGTCATCGTGTATGTCGAGTTCTATTTATATATAACAAGTAAATCGTCTCACTGTCGTATATGCATTGTTCAACAGAGCCAGGGAGTGTATCAGATTTCACGAGCACGTCCACCACCAACCGCTCCATCAGTCTGTCGTGGAAGCCTCCCAGATTTTCCAATGGCTTCATCCTGGGATATGTCCTGCATGTCCACACAGAAGACGGGGTGTGTCTGCAGGCTGTGCACATTGTCTGTACTGACTGCCAGTCTCATGGAACCTTCAGAGTGAGTCCAGAAGAACAATTGTAGCCATGACTGGGTACTTGAATTTACAGTCCTCTGTTCGTAGTTATCGAGGCATATGCTCAGCCAAAACATATCCGAGTGTCCGGACCTTTAATTAGTGTCTTGTCAATAGGTCTAAGCGTGAACAAGGATGACATTTTTTGACATTGACTCTACATTCTACTGCATTCATGCCACACTATATTATAATCCATAGATAAGAACTAAATTAAACAAGTATGTACATTTACTATAATATTTTGTAAAATTGGAAAACAAAGTGGAAAACATGATGATGTAATACCATAGGTAGTATGTTTAGTAAATTATGTTGAATCTATAAAATTGAAACCAAGTTAGACAGAAGTGAACCCTAATTTGCGAGTGCCGAGAAGGCTCTTCACGCCGGTCTAGTCAAAGTTTATTACGATTCATTTGGAAAGAAATGAGATTTAACTGTCTCCTCTACACTTATAATAAACTCTTCCTGGTACTTCCGTTTCGTTGCTTTGCATTTCACAAAGACATGTCTCTGCATACACGAATTCTACTAGACTCCATCTAAAAGAATGTGCACGTTTACTGAAATGCTTAGCAGTGCCTGTGTCGCCATGTTCCGTAGCACACTTGGCGATCTTAGAACGTGTTTCTGGAGAATAATGGCTGCTTCACTTTCGCTTTATCCCACGGCGACTGGTCATTTGATCAGGTGATTTTAGGCTTTAATGATGGAATGATGGTGTTGTTGAAAGTCTCCATTCTGGCAACTTTCTCATGGGTTGAGGTCGTAGTTGGACCTGTCAGACCACAGGCGCTTGGTGACCGTTTCCATATGGTCAAAGAATACGTGATGTACTTTATCATGCTTAAAGCAATATTATCCTGTTTTAATTAAACATCGGACGCAGTGTGTCTCGCATTAGTGATACATTTTTGTTTTAGTACTTGTGCTCGTATTATTTTCGTGGCGCATTCATAATTTACAGTATTTATATGTACAGAAAGTGTAAATCCGCCAATGCGCCAACTCAACTTATTGTCCGAGTTCAAGCTAACATTAAAATGTTACACGTTTCTCTCAAATCGAAAGTTGAAAGATTTGTTGAATTGAATGTTAGATAATACTGGTATAGATATATCCCTTTTGGATACAAAATACAAATGTAAATATTAAAATAGATGTATACGCAAAGCCAGATTTGTGTGAGGAAAGACATTACATTTATACGAGGAACCGTACAAGGTATTGAGCCAAAATTTTGTGGAGAGAACACATCTCATCTCAGTTATCAGTACAATGGAAAAGTCCAAGGTGAAGGTCAGCTACCATCAATAACGTGTATGTTCCCCTTTGGAATCGATAGCGGCCTGAGATCTCCTGCCTATGGAAGAGACGAGGATGCGAATCACATCCTTAGGAATGGTAGCCCAATCGGTTTGCAACGCAAAAGCCAACTGCTGCAACGTCTGGGGTTGTGGTTGACGTCGGCGTAGCCGTCTATCCAATTCATCCCACAGGTGCTCTATCGGGTTCAGATCCGGGGCGCAGGTGGCCCAGTCGGATGTTGCGATCTTGGGCGGGGGTGGTAACTCTTGGTCGTCCCGACCTTGGCCGGTCACGTATTGATCCATGCTGTTGAAACCGATTCTATAGCCTTGTGATCGTACTGGGCTCTACAATGAAAACCCTGACTTCAGCTGATCGGCATTCCCCTGCCCGCAAGTGGCCGATGCCGTTGTTTCTCTGCACTTCTCTTAATCTTAGCCTGTTGTTGAACTGTCACTGTTCGATTGACGCTGATGCCAGGCAATCAAAATCCCTGCACTTTAATACCGTCCATAATGCTGCTGCAGGTGCAATACGTGCAGCTCAATGGTCCTTTGGTTAATGCACTGGGTGCGTTTGTTTCCGAATCGTATGTGATTCCCGACTAATGGTTTGAATGTAATTGTTGTGATCATTTAGAACCGGGAAATTTGTCACTGACACGATAACACATTAAACCTCATCATTCTGCATCTTTTGGTCCGCTAATTTTGTTCTTATCGCCAACAATATCAGTCTTGCGTTTCTTTTTTGGAGAGTATTTGTATAACTCCGGTCTATTTGTTCATTGATTAACAGTCCATATATTCACAATTTTCCTGACTAACAAGATTTCTTCCTTCGTTTTTGAATCATACATGTTATTGGCTTGTTCAGGTAGAGGATGAAATTTGTAATATTTCCCGAAATGCCACTATACAAAGACCGGAAACGTCTCCCGCCAACTTTAATGTCACCTCCCTCTTGTCGTTCACTAACTACACCATCACCGTGGCTGCTGTCAATAACTTCAGAATCGGCATTAACACTTCCCTTGCTATACGGACAGACATTGATGGTAAACACCTTAAATATTGTATCAATTCCATTTACATTGTACACATGATTTTCACAACTGGATGTGGGATGAAACCTTATGTGATTTTTGAGTGGTAATAATTTTAAGTTCATTGGGATGAACATTTTATAAATAAAATATGTATGATATCCATTACCATCCTACAAGGGTGATGACTTGACACATTAATGGCGTATGTGGTTGAATTAATGATACTTTTCCATCCAACTAGTCCCAGCGATGCCTGGAAATCTCTCTGTCACTGTGCTGAACGCATCTGCGGTGGAGGTTACCTGGACACCCCCAGTTCACAAGTCTGGACCGACGGATTACACCATCCTCGTACAGCCGGCTACGGGAAGACAATCTTCAACGTTCGAGAACATGAAAAACGTAACTGTAAACGGTATGATATATAAGGTCACAACACACCCAACAAATAGCCACAATATAAATGATATATATTGACTTTTATTATATACTTCAGTGTCAAAAACTCAGTTTTCTGAAGTTGAGAAAAGTGATATTTTCGTTGCAGTGAACACAATTCCTGATATTTCACTGCAGTGAACAGTGAACGCTTTGACGAAACTATTGTCATACAATAGTTGCCTCCTTTTAAATTGTCCCCCTTTATCGTAAGAGTCAAGCCCGTACACAAACTGTTGACGTCCTTTTAAAATTAGTTCCACATTGACAAACCACAATAATGACAGATGGTCATTACAGAGTTAATATCACTTCTTGTCGTTTGTTATTCTCTTGAAAATGTTTCGTTATAAACTGTTAATTTCTCATTTAACTCGTCAATAGAGACTGTTCGTTTCGCAAAGCGCCATTTTTGTTACTTGACCAGCGTGTATTCTTTCGTGTCCAACAGCGGTCTCCTAGTTTTCAAGAATATTTTGGTTTAAGTTGATTTCATATATAATCATATCGAAATGTATGTTGATGAATGTTCTTGACCCTGAATATTTGTTCATACTTTTGTTTATATTTTGTAAGATTTTGCAAAGACTAAACTACTTTTTAAGTTGCAAATACAAGGGATGGTGAACCGTCCCTATGTGTTATGTAGGGATAATTTACGTTTCAAGGTTTTACATTTGTAAGGAAATAATTTAATTTTCCGGTAGATAACTACACCCTAATGACTCCTTTTCCCCAGTCACGAGATAAGAGAAACATGATATTTCACGAGACACATGGAACATCCTCTATATATCAACCATTTATGATCTCAATGAAGAGCAACATGTGTGCGTACTTGTGTATATCTCTCTTTGGCTCTTTCCTTGTATGTGACGCGTTTAACTCCTTGGATGCCACAGGGACATGTTTGTCCCTCCTCTTCAATCCTCACTTTAAAGTTTGATAAAACTTAAAATACATCACGCACGCACATACACTTCTCAGTATTAATTTCTACAGGGAATTTTCTGTTCTGGATATCATCCGCAACATTACCGATCATGAGAACGACCTCTTAAAACGACCATCGCAAATATCACAACTGTTAATCTTTCGATAAAACACCATCCACGGCGTTATTCTCTGTAAATTTTGAAATCCAAATATTGAATATTTATTCAGAAAAAGCAATAACAAAAACAACATATTTGTGATCATAAGAATATGTTATTTTTACCAAACCACTAAAGATCATTCTGAAAAGTCGCCTGTAACCATTGAAACGTTCAGTATGTTAAGAAAATAAATGAACACGATCAGCCATTGGTTAGTGTTTACAAAATCATGTTTCAATCCATTCATCCCTGAATTACGCACTCATTTTGGCATCAAATGACATTGTCTTTGTCACTAATTCAAATGGTCCACATGCAATCAAGCGAAATCAGGTGAGGTGAGGTTGCGACGTGTTATTGCACTCATATAGCGACGTGCTTGGTCGTGTGTGTGTAGCTGCTCGTACTAGTCCGGACTTATGCCGGATTTACAGTGCCAGCCCACTGAGATACCATGCCACAGTTTAACATTGATAGCTAACAAACTCCTCGTGGACCAGTCCTTCTTTCATCCCCTTAATGCCGAGTGCCAGGCAGGGTAACAACAAATACATGTCCCACATTTTAAATATCGAAGATGAACTGAAAATGTGACTGCATGGTACTTTGGAGTGTAAACAGGTTAATGAATAGTCATTTTATTTCATGTTAGAACTAAGACTGAATATAATACTTCAACAAAATGGAAAATATTTTTTACTAAATGTATATATAAACGCATTGTAGAAGGGTTTTAAAAAGTTGGATGTTTATCAAAACATTGATGTCAAACAATTCACCATGCTAGGTGCGAGTTTCGTCACAAACGAATTTCGAATTACTCCTGTGGCTTTAAATGATGTGATCAATAGTGACTACCTTTTTTGAAAGATTGAAATCACAATGTGTTAAACTGCTGACATTATTACTATAATAACTGTTAAAAAGTAAATAAAACAACGTGACATCTTAGGTTTGATATACATTTATCAATATAACAATGTTGACAATAAAACAAGCCATGATGTCAAACAAAATGAATGTCAATTTATCTGCATTTCATTTCATTTGATGATAGGGCGAGTACGTCATAAATTCAATCAGGTGAATGGTAGAATCTAAGGATTAATTTACATGTTAGATGAGGCCACCCATTTCGCTATTAATACCTTTTTAATTTGTATGAGTTTATCATTTCGTATAATTTGTGATAATAGCGAAACGTATACGGTTTCAAAATTGATTTTTGTGTTGGACTAGTTTAAACTGTTGTTCCTCGTGAACAAAACAACGTGAAAAGATATTGTCGACAACTTCTCACAAAGCGGCCTGAGCTGCTATGGACAAGTCCTATGCACAGCGGAGTTATGCCCATTTTCTTTGTGCCAGTGTATTCCTCTCTGTCGTATCTTGACGTAACAGAAGAAATTCTATTTTAGTCATTTATGTCAAGCTACTCTTATTGTATATTGATTTCATATGTTAGCATACAAATCCATTAGATATAATTTCATGTCGTTCAGATATTAGGCAGTATTTTGTTCGTTCACGTTGCCGTAAAGCTGAAATCAGTGCTTGTTATATTATAATGGCACATGCCATAAAACAGGAACATCGTCTTCAAATGATTTTAACGAAGAGTCGCATTTGTAATCTTGTATACAGTTTGTGCGAAGAGTTACCGTGAAAGGAGTATTTGTAGGGAAACATAAACGCATGTTATAATGTTGGGGTTACTTATTATTTTGGGGTGGTGGGATAGCCTTGTGGTTAAAGCATTAGCTCGCCATACCAAGTACAGGGCACGATTTCCTAAATATACGTAGGTTCAAAGTGTCGAGACCATTTCCGCTATGAGCACCAGTAACACTTTTCATGAACACAAAATAATAATGAGACATGTTCTTTTCACACCAAAATAAAAAACTTCCAATTAGTTTGTTCGAATTCTGTCCTTCAGGTTACAATTCTTCTGAAAGAACCATTGGTGATCTATTGAGCTCGTGGAGGTACAAGTTCAGCATTATAGCCAGTACATATAAAGGAGGTTCCAGTCCCATGGTCTCAGAAAGATACATAACCACCCAAGAATCTGGTAAGGGTTGTTATGCTCATATTGATACAATTCATTGTCATAATCTTCTTTGAAAATCTTGATATTGTTCTTTTGATAAACGTTTTGCAAATATGTTGAAGTACTCCTTGGTGTATTCGGGTAGAGACTTCTTAATGTCTTTTAATACGTACATACTAGTAATCCAATTTATTATTTCATAACATCATAACAGAACCTTGTGAAGTACAGAATTTGAGCGTTTCGTCGATTCCTGGCAACTTTACGGCTGTAAACCTCACCTGGGACTGTCCCATCGAAAGAGAAAGGAACGGATTTATCAAGAATTACACCATACAGTATTCCGGTCCGGTACGGTACCATTATGTTAACAAAATACAAACAACCACCCAAGCTGTATTCTCCACAGTCTTGCAAAATGTTTCTATCCGATCGTCAAGCAATTGGTTCAAATTGGTAAGAACTGAATTTGGCATTCGCCAAGGGATGGTACCAATTCAATCAAGATATGAAAACTAGTTTGTGCCAGTATACACGTACAAAGTACATATCGCTTAATTCTGATTATTTGTTATGAACAAATCATTCTTATCTTTTACTCATGACGATGAACAATGAATTGCCAGACTAAAGCGTTCTCACTATATATTTGGCTAAGATTCACATATGCAACGTCTTCCACTGTACATGTGAATGGTATTATCTTTCAAATGCGAGTGCAGGCGTGGCTTTCAAGCGTATGTGTTATTCACGTAAGATATGAGGAAAACTCGCATATATATCTTTCAATACGATCCTGACAAGCTAAGTTAAATTATTACATTTTGGAAATGTTATTTATTTTATTTGGCTTACCTTCAGTCCGTATTGTTTATTCCAAACATTTCCGAAAATGGTCCAAAGAAAGACGGGGTACATCAAGCGATACGAAACAAATTCTAGTAACGTTTGTCTTGGTGAAGGGAAGGAAAACTGTGTATTCAATGATGTATCATGCTTCATTTTAGTATATCCCTTTGCGTGGGTTCTAATTCAGGTTAACGAGAAGTCATGGGTCTAAAGTTATATTGTTTGTGTATTAACTAAGCTCCAAAAAACCTTAATCTGCCATAACAATGCTACGTTGATCTCTAGGGAGCATTACCTACGGTTTATGGCCACTACGAACCTGAGGATCCGTGTAATGCTACACATACAGCCATATTACCAGTACGACCAGAACACAACTACACATTCAATGTACGTATTAAGTAATTGTCACAGTGATCTATTTATTGTTCGACAGAAAGGATGGGAGAAAGGGATTAACACCATGCTTTAAATAGCACATATTTAATGGAAATATTTCGGCTCATCGTTGTTTTCAGTATGTTTGTATCAAGTGTTGCATTGAGGTGTGGTGATAGGGCAGCATTGAAATGAAACAATAGATCTTATGACATCGCGGTGTTTAATTGTTAATACTGCTGTGGAGCTAGAGCCAATCTTGTTACACGATAATTTAAATCTCAACGAAAACGTACACGTACATCAGTATTATTAAATATTTTCGTTGGTTTGAGTGCTAAACTTCATTAAACATCTATTATGCGGAAATGTATTGCATTCGCAGAGGGGAATGTGATATATGTTCTATACATATACACGAATTTACGAAGGTAAACATCGTGTAACGGCATGGTATATACTATGTCAGTTGTCGTCGGAAATGACAGTCAAGGACGATGAATAATAACATGTTTATCCTCAAGTAGCTTGTTTGCCTAATATTATTTAGATGTTTGAAGCAGTTATTAGTAGGGGCAACGTTCGCAAGGTGATTTTAACAAGCATAAGCTAGGCAGACTGTCAAAGTCAAATAGTCACCGTTGGACCTTGCGGATGATTTGTTTTGGTATTTTAGCCAGAACATGTTCCTTTGGAAAGGTTATCTCACTGGGTGAGAAACAAGCTATACATTTATCGACACACAATTATTCTGCGTCCATTTCGACTTTTGCACGCACAAGACGTCATGGTAATTATTATCCGTATTTATATTGTCATGGGGATTTGAAGCAGCATTATTTCTATTTCACAAATACCTTTTCACTCCAGCGTTTAATTTCACTAAGTAATGTCTGTTTTCTTTTAAAAAGGTTTCTGCTAATGCAATGTACAAAGGCAAAACGAACCAGTCAAACGTGTTCCCTGCTCGCGCTGGTAGTAAGTATTAAACATGTTTAGCTGACCAATTTGGAGAGTCGCTTGCATAAACAATAACATCCTGAATATGAAATGACACCGCAGGGTTCAGGCGTGTACTGTATTTAAATAAATGTAATACGTGATTTATACATGTAAATAAAATAATGTCTCCATAATATGAACCTTTTTAATCCTCGAGTAATATAATCAAATGAGTATTTACAAAATTATGATAAAATATAATACGGATCATATTAAATAGCTTAGAAAATTAATACCTAATGTATTATTATTTCTTATTTTTTTTCGTTCACAGAACCCCTGACGAAGACTTCGTCAGAAATATTCATCAGCACAGCAGCTCAAAGCAAAGACGTTGCCACAGACACATCTTTTACTGTCTCGTTTGATTCAACCACACTTCTCGACGATACTAATGGGAAAATGATTGAAGCAGGAATTCTTGTCATGAAGAAAAATGGTAAACTAAATAATCTATATATTAGTCTCAACTACCAAAGGGATTGTTGCTTATGCGACGTTAAGATTTTATCTTATAACACCCCAAGTAAAGGCTTAACTTCAGTATGTGGTTGTGCTGTGCGTGTGCGTGTGCGTGAGATTGTGCGTGTCCGTATTAGAAACACAAACAATACGTCAACCAATATTACGAAAGAAAACCCCCGAAAAAGGCCAAATTCAGAAAGTCGAGAACATTTATTGGCACTGCGAATCGAGAATAACATAAAAAAAACGCTGTTGTTTAATTTCTTAAATTGTCAAATGGTAAATATATAGAATACTACATGAGACGCGAAACGGTGAAATACCGATAATTTGATGTTTATGAATGGACGCCTCAAGACCCTGCTAAAGGCATAATATCATGATGGCATAATCATCATGGAGAACTAGTTATTTACATGGCTATCTCTTTTGCAGTAATATGTAATTGTACACATTAATGCACAACCAGTTTGAATGACGCACATTTACATTAATGTTTAAACTAATTTTTCCATGCATATAGAAAAAACATCAAAGCGTCCGGAAAATATGACGGATTGGGACACATGGAAGAACTGGTATAAGTGGAAGAATAGCGGGTATAAGGGTTCTTACCGCCCCACCCCAGAACACTACCTGATTCATGTTAGGAAAAGGAGGAGCGCTCCTACAGGTAACAAAGTTGCAAAACGAAAAATCTCAAATAGATAACTACTACTTTTGGTATAAGACATATCAAGTGATTCTACACGGAACACATAGTCACCCTTTAACCATGACAAAACTAACTAGAAACTGAATCTTATGCCCAATGTACTATGATGATTTTCGAATGACGAGTAGAAAACAGTATAAACCTGGCAGTTATAACGTACTTTCTGACTTCAGGGGAAAGTCTCATGTCTTACTCGGTAGGTGTGGATGTCAAGTGCGACAGTGAACAAGACCAGTTCTGTAATGGACCCCTGGAACCAGAGACTATATATAAGTAGGCATTGTTTCTTTCTTTCACATTATGCCATACAAACGGGATGAATGTCATGAGCATTGTGTTACAAGTTTTCTGAGATCTGTTAAGGGTCGTTTCCATCACCACGACGATACGCAGTAGGCGTTTTACACAATGTACCCCCGTCATGTAGGGAGACAAAGCCGGGTTTTCGTCGTGACGAGCTGAATGCTGTAACCTTTAGGCATCTGCATCATGCATTGTTTTAAGCTAGACTGTTGAGGATATTTCCAAATGTGATGGGACAAAAACGATGTCCGATGTCCAGTTGCATAGACGATGCTCGTGATATCAAGCTCTGGAATGTCTGGTCAAGCTACATGACGGCGGTGTGTAAATAATCGAGTCTGGACCAGACAATCCAGTGATTGACATCATAAACATCGATCCATGCAATTGGCATTCGATGACATGCATCAACCAAATCAGTGAGCCTGACCTCCCGATCCCGTTAGTTGCCTCTTACCACAAGCATAGTCGCCTCTTACGGCAAGTTTGGCTTGCTGCAGACCTATTCTAACAAGGATTTTTACGGACATTGATAGCGCTACCCCACGTAGACACATTAAGCTGATTCCGAACAAGACCAGATGTTTGTCACTTAGGCGTCAAATGACCTCCACATGTCTACATGAAACATTTTGCATGCTTTGCTAAGGCCCAGAACTTTTCAGCAAGAGTCGTAAACCGCTCTTTCTAATTTGCAAAGAAAGAGCATGGTCGATTGTATCTCAAAAGTTGTGAAATGTCAACCCCAAAGACTGGAGCTGCTGGAATATTGATCGACATGAAGGGAAAGTTCACTATTTGAAAGAGTCCTTCCTCTTCTCATAGTCTTGTGGCGAGGTATCTGTTACTCTGTGTAGAGATCTAAATATGAAACAGGCGACGCTGTCTCGCTTGTCTCCTTTATTTCTAGATCAGGTAGGTAAACCGTGGAAGGGAATTGACGAATTGACGGTTATTAAACGACATCAGATCGTCGATACGCACGAAGCGTAAGATAAACGTTTTGGCCTAATTGCCTTGTTTAGATTATGCCCATCAAAATAGAATTTCCGACTCTTCAAACAAAACAGATCAGCAAGCAGGGGGAGGGTCATAAGTGATGCCCATGATGATGCCTATTTCATGCCTAGTCCAACATGTCACATATTGTTTTCTCAGTAAACTTCAGATGACATGTACTTTCATTTATTGTACTGATCCTCAGAAGATATATAACAATATACATGTATAAGTTCACTACGTTTTGTAACAAATGGCCCATGGCTTAGGATACTAATGTTACTATCTATATTCAAGGGTTGTTGCTGTGTCGTGTACCAGTGCTGGTTGTACATCTACTGATCCGTTCGGTAACTTCAAAACAGAACGTATGTTGAAATTCACCTGAAAAATGTACTATATATTTCAAATATACTTTTATCATTCGGAATATATTAATCCTTAGTCATTTGTGTGTGCATAATCACTGTAAGCATCTGCAAGTTTTCCATCCGACAAATGTAATTTTAACGATTTTACATAAAAAAGGAAAAATGTCTTATTGTCATGTTTTTAGTGCAACAATAGGCAGTTTAAGGCATCTTCGTCGTAGATATGTGAAAAGTAGTCAACTTGACATCCTCGAATGCTGACATCATTGTGACAAAAGACACTTGTAGAAGTTCTCCTCAGTCAATAACCTATAATATCTTTACCCACTATTTCTTTCAAATTTATTCGTCTATTATCAGGAGCTACAGATTTACGTTACCTAGTTTTAATGTACATTGAATGTATAGAATAGAACACTAAGTAAAACCCACATAGTCACATGTAAAGTCTCGATTTCAGCCAGTATTGTACTGGCGAGTTCACTCCGCGACAGACGAATATATACGATATTCTTTCGACAACTTTTGTGAGTTCAGATCCCGCTGGCGACTCACATTTTAACACAACTTTATCACAAACTTAATTGGACTAGTTGCCTTGCAATCTGTTACCAGTTAGTAAGATGTATCCCGGGTGAAAACCAATTGATCCATTGTATAAATGTACGTGTAATATTTTCTCATTCAAGGCATTTTCAAAAGCAAATAATATTTTAAACGTCTCCCGCCAACTATAACGTCACCTCCCTCTTGTCGTTCACTAACTACACCATCACCGTGGCTGCTGTCAATAGCTTCAGCATCGGCATTAACACTTCGTTTACTATACGGACAGACATTGATGGTAAACACTTCACACATTGTATCAGTTCCATTCATATTGCACAATGTCGACTAATTTTCACCACTGGATGTGGGATAAAACCTAATGTCTTGTTTTGAATGGTAATAATTTTAAGTTCATTGGAATGAGCATTATAAAATAAAATATGTATGATATCCATTGACATCCTTCAGGGGTGATGACTTGGCATACGTGGTTGAATTATATTAGTACATTTCAATCTACTAGTTCCAGCGAGGCCTGAAAATCTCTCTGTCACTGTGCTGAACGCATCGGCGGTGGAGGTTACCTGGACACCCCCAGTTCACAAGTCTGGGTCGACGAATTTCACCATCCTCGTACAGCAGGCTACGGGAAGACAATCTTCCACGTTCGAGAACATAGAAAACGTAACTGTAAACGGTAGGTGTAGCCCCAGAAATAACAAGAATATTATTTACCATAAATTATATATCAAGTTATTATAACAATTAATCCTATTATAGCAGATAACATGTGTGTGAAAGTTTGTATCTGTCTCTTCTGCGCATGTTTTATTTGTTTGCTTGTTGTTTAACGCAGCACTCAGTTCATATATATATAGTTCAGCTATATGACGGCGGTCTGTAAATAATCGTGTCTGGACCAGATAATTATAATCCAGTGATTGACATCATCGATCCACGCAATTAGGATACAATGACATGCATCAACCAAGTCATGCAGCGAGCCTGACAACCCGAGCAACACGACAATCGACAAGCATAGTCGCCATTTACGGCAAGCATGTACTTGCTTGTCCTTGTACGTCTCGCTAGAATGTGTGCTTACATGTATGTTGCTTGTTTCATGCATACATTTCTAAATAATACATTTGTCATTATTACCGGTCATGTCATTGTAAAAGAAACCAGTGTTTGTGATATTATAATGACCCATGCTTAAAATATCAAGAACGCTATCATTAAGGTTATGTACTCGCGACAAGTCGCATTTATATTGAAACTTTCTAGTTGTGTACTTGTATGCAGTTTATGTGAAGAAGTATTTGTAGGGAAACATCAATGCATGATAGGATTTTTGTGGTACTTTATTTTTTTTTGCGTTGCAGTAGCCTTGTGGTCAAGACATTAGCTCGTCACGCCCAAAACCCAAAATATATGTAGATACTGTAGATACCATTCTTGGTGTCCTCGGCAGTGATGTAATTTCAGCAAGCTTAAACCCCAACTGACTTATTCTACTACATTAAGTTTGATGTCGTATTATATTGAACCAACATCCTACTCAAGTTCTTCATAAAATAGATTCGAACAATTTGCAACACAACAGGAACACAATGTGTTTGGAAAATTCGTCCTGAAGTGAATGGCGTCTTGTGTACGAGTACAAGTCTCAACAATGGGAAAACCTACGTTAAGTTTATTTTCTCTTTGTTACACAGTGATTTGTCAAAATGTTCCCCTTGGTCATGCGGTTTCTAACAGCTATGAACATCAGTCAGTGTTTTCATTTACACAAAAAATGGTGGTATTTTTACAGCTAAATAATATTTGTCAATTATGATGTTCTTTCCTTCAGGTCATGAGTCTTCTGAAAGAACTATTGGTGGTCTTTTGAGCTCATGGAGGTACAAGTTCAGCATTACAGCCAAAACACATAAAGTGTATTCCTTTCCCATGGTGTCAGGAAGTTACATACTCACCAAGGAATCAAGTAAGTGTTGTTTTGCTCATATTCATGCAATTTATGGTCCTAATTTCGTTTGACGAGCGCTACATTGTTCTTTGTTAGAAGTCTTTGTTTGGGGATTTCTTGGTATATCCGTGTTTAGACTTGTAAATATCTTTCTTCTGTGTGTACATTATCCAATCTATAATTATTACAGAACCTTCAGAAGTGACGAATTTGAACGTTTTACCGATTCCTGGCAACTTTACGGCTGTAAACCTCACCTGGGACTGTCCCAATGAAAGAGAAAGGAACGGATTCATCAAGAATTACACCATACAGTATTCGGGTCCGGTACAGTACTATTGTGTTCATCCAAAAACAAACAACACCACAAGCAGTACTCAACCAATTCTTGTAAATACTTATATACTTCCTCAGGGATTATACCAATCAAGATATGGAAATAAGTTAGTGCTAGTATATCTATCGCCTAATTCAGCTCAGTGCTATGAACATAAAATATATAAATATCATTCAAATATTTTAATTATGAAGCTTATTAACAACGCTCACGAAGTACAGTTTATACACGCTAAAAAGAAGTCGAAGTAGTTATCGAAATCGGTTAACATTGTTCTTTCTGTTCAATGGATGAGTGGTACCATAAAAAGCAGTGGAATTATATGTTCCATGTACGCTTTGGATCCCAAAACATCATGCATCATGTGAATTAATATCACATTAAAAGCTAAGCTATTAAGATCTAACTACATTATTCTGGCAAGGTGAAGAAAATATACATTTCTCAAAGATACATACTGTATTACTGAAAATGTAGGTATATATCAAATCTAACTCTGACAATTGAATTCACGTCATTTAGTTTTAATACACATCATTTTTTATGGGTGGAAACACTTGTAGTCTCTCAATGAAGAATGAATATGTCAGCTAAATTTTCGGTGAAGAGACAATACGTTTCTTACAACAGTTTATGTTATTACAAATGAAATTAGCAACGCGCATGTAAAAGCACATTAGGATTTATATTTACAATACAAACATGTATGGACAAATCAATCAAATAATTAACCAATTTCTTAAATTGAAAAGAAGAGTGAACATATATTTTGCTAAGTTCACATTGGCCGAGGATGTGTGTGAATAAGGAGTATACATTTCTTTAATTATTTGAAGGAGAATGTGTGTGAATAAGGAGTATATATTTCTTTCATTATTTGAAGGAGAATGTGTGTGAAAAAGGAGTATACATTTCTTTCATTATCTTAAGGGGATTCAAGGAGGAAATGGCATTCATTTTCTGGAAATATTCTTTCTTAGATTTGCCAAAAAGAATTCTTAAATTCATATATATTTTTCAATTGCGAGACCAAAGCGTGACATTTTTGGTAATGCTGTTTGTTCCCTTTACCTAACCTTTAATCCGTATAGTTGATTCCATCCATTTTCTTAAAAAAAACCTAATGACATGGTACATTGAGTGCCACAAAAAACTGTTTCTGGTAAATGTTTGTCCTGGTACAAGGGAGAAAAACTATGTATCCAATGTAACATTATGCTTCCTTGGTATGTTCCTTAGTTTAAGCTCTAATGCAGGATAGTTGGGTGTCACACGTTGTTTGTGAAAAAATAGCCTGCATCTTAACATAATCTGCAATAACAATACCACGTTGATCGCTAGGGAGCAGTACCTATGGTTTATGGTCACTATGAACCTGAGGATCCGTGTGATGATACACATACAGCCATATTACCAGTACGACCAGAAAACAACTACACATTCATGGTATGTATTAAGCAGTTGTCACAGTGATCTATTTATTGTTCGACAGAGAGGATGGGCCACATTAAGGAATTAATAATAGCAGACAGACACACAATAGTTTATTTTCGTCTCACTTCTATACAAATATTTAAAAGGCATGGTTATTACAAACAATATTTGTAAAATTGTGTCCAGAACCATTCATGAATAATTATGAGAGACGGTAATATAGATGATAAATAAACAGTATATTTTAAAACAGTATAAAACATTAACCATGTAATACATTTTTCGTCGATTATGAATTAAAAAGCAGATTTTGACAGTTAAGAAACAGACATCATTATTTCCTATTATAAAGCAAAGCAAGGCTAATCAAAATCTGACATATCTAAAAAACTATCACATTTAAAGACACATTCATTAAACAGCGTATCTCTAAAATCATGGGCAGTGAAACAAAACGTAACATTCATCTTCAACACAGTTTTTGCAATGGAAGCAAGTTCTGTCATTGACTGGTACATTAGTGTATCTACCAGTTTCTATTTTTAAACGGGCAATGCCACATCTAGATTTCGCTAGGGCGGATCTAAAACATCTAGGAATATGAGATGAAACATAATTTTCTGTACAATAAACTTTGCAGCAATATGTTCTTAACTTGTTAAAACCGCTATTTCCGTTTTTCCGTAAAAGCATTTAATTACTCTTTCCAAAATAATCGTTCATACACACATCTTCTACAAATGAACATAAAAACAACTTGTTAATAGGGCAAGTTGTATTTAAAACCGTACCTGAAAAATTCTTTTGTATTCTAAAATTCAAATTTCTGTAATTATTTGCAGACCAATCATCATTTGGTTTGGTTGGTTCGTTGGTTTGTTGTTTAACGCCGCACTCAGCAATATTTCAGCCATATGGCGGCGGTCTGTAAATAACCGAGTCTGGACCAGACAATCCAGTGACTAATGTCATGAACATCGATCAAAGCAATTGGGATCGATGACATGCATCAACCAAGTCAGCGAGCCTGACCACCCGATCCCGTTAGTCGCCTTTTACGACAAGCATAGTCACCTTTTACGGCAAGCATGGGTTGCTGAAGACCTATTCGACCCAGGAATCGTCACAGGTCAACCAAAACAAATAATACCATGTTAAATAGCACAAAGAGCATAAACAGAGCACATTTATTGGGTATATATTGGGGATACTATTGGTTTCCGTATGTTTCTAAAGGTGTGGCAATGAGGTGTGAATATGTCTACTGCATTGACATAAAGCAATAGGTCGTATGACAGTATAAATACGAAATAATACTCATCCTCGATAAGAGTATTGACTACACATTTAACATCCTCTCCGCTCTGAATTCTGTTTACAATCTGCAAGTCTCAATACAAAGCTGGTGGGAGCAGCATCTTAATGTTCGAAATTCTAACATAAGCAAATGTTTATAATGATATGAATTAGAATGTATGACTGCATGCTAAGCTTCTTGCATTAGCATATTAATTAAAAATAAACTTAATCGACTAGTGCGTAGATATCAAACTGCAAATATATTGAATATTTTCGTTGGTATGTTTTCAAGCAAATACACTGAGTGACTAATATTTAAACAAATATGCTGAAATGTATTGCATTCTCAGAGAGGAAATTTGAGACCTTATATTTAAATACTCCAATTAACTCTTTCAACACCGTAGGCCAAGAAGCCCCGAGTCCCCCGACACCTCAGGGCGGTAGACCGGCCAAGCCATAGTCACGTCAAAATAATATATAATCTTATTAACAATGTCTGAAATACGTGTTCCATTTCCATACATAGTTTTTTAATCGTTAGATTTAAGAATTCTTCACTATTTCCCGCAATGTTTTTGAAAAACATTTTTTCGGACACACCCTTCGACAATGGGTCCACATTGAACAAGTCAAAGAGCAAAATAAAGACGTTTCAAGCAAATCTTTAAAAATATTATACAAAGTAATGAATAAAACCATCAAAATATTTCTAAAAGTTGTCAAACTTACATCTAAGTTATTATTTCCATCTTTTCGCGCGATCGCGTGTAATGTAAGTCAAATAACATCTCGACTTTCGTTGCCTCGGACACGACGTTTAATGCCAAAATATATGCATCAAATATCTTTGTCACAGCTCGTAATCGATCACGATACATCCACAAAGTTCCATATGTTTAATATAGATCGTGATTTCCTGCTTAAAACGTTCAGAATAACACAACTTATAATTAACAAAATAAACTTTCGTCAAAATCTGAAATTCATCATACACGAGGACGGTACCATTGCTGTAATTTGATTGGCTGCGTTATTTCACGTGCTCAAATTTGACAATTGCAAATCACGAATCTTGTAGCAGATTTCGGCAAGAAAGCGTCATTAGAAACCAATCTTTTTCCAATGAAATCGCATGTATCAGCTACGAAAAGACTCCAGGTGGGGCAGATGAAGAATTAAGGCTTCTATCTTTGTATCACATGCCAGTCTTCGACGAACATGTCACAATGTATTCATACAAAACTTCGAAAAAGGAGGTATTTCCTCATGTTTACTTAGCGGACAGCCGCTTTATCGGGAAATTGGTGATGACAGATACTATTTTTGATTCTTTAAAGTATAATTTTCTGATTACGTAAACAATATAAAAGAAAGAAATAGGTAAGTGGATTTTATGAAATCTTATATTTGCCGAAAATCGTCAAAATTTTGCATACTTTGTCCTCAATCTGGACGCTATGAATGTGTTAGCGTATATACTTTTAGTTACAACGAACTTAGTTAAGTTGTAAATGCAGAAATATATTTAAATCACGTGATAAACATGAATGTATAAATGTATAATGATTAGACCTTTCAAATAGTGTATAACATGTAATAGCAAAGATGTTTGACAAGCAGATATTTTCCTTGATAAATGTTGGCTTCATCTATCACACAAAAGTGTCTGGGAACGCTGTGTCACAGCAGTAAAAGCTTCTGGTTGACTGGTGTTGAAAGAGTTAACGAAATTGAGCATAAACTGAATTGCATATGTTATGTCTCTCGTAAGTAGCTGGAAATAACATTCATAGACAATGATTATAAAAATGTTTATTCTCAAGAAGCTTGTTTGGTTAATCGTTTATTATGTTTAAGGTGCTTTCGATGTCGTTATTGGTACGGGCAATGTGCTCAAGGCGATTTTAACAAGCATTAAACTAAGTAGGCTTTGAAAGTCTAAACTCAGGTCAATATAATGGAAATCAACGGATATTTGAATGATCATTATTGCTGATAGGTTTTGCATTATAAATATAACATGTTCTTTCAGAAGGTTAGTTCACTAGGTGGGCACTATTATATGCAACACTATTGTCATTAACGTAAAACCATCTAAACAACACACACTTTTCTGAGTCCATTTATCCTTTTTCACATATCATATGTCATTTTAATTACGGAGTAAACTCTGTATTTGTGTTGACGTGGAAATTTGAAGCATCATTGGTTCTATTTCTTGAACACCTAATACATGTCAGCTCTTAATTCATTTAGTAAAGTGTATTTTCTTCTGAAAAGGTTTCCGCGAATGCGATGGATAGAGGAAAAACGAAACAGTCAAACGTGATCCACTCACCTGCTGGTAGTAAGTACAGTAGTAATGTTTAAGTAGCTGCACAATTTTGGACGGTTGCTTGCATACAGTCGCAGCCCCCAAAATATATGACAATTTCGGAGATAAGGTGTGTGTATCCTTTTCAATGTAATACATTATTTGTACATGTAATCCCAAAATGGGTTTGTTTGTTTGTTGTTTAACGCCGCACTCAGCAATATTCCTGTTTTAATACGCCGATCTGTAAATAATCGTGTCTGGACCAGACAATCCAGTGATTGACATCATGAACATCGATCCACGGAATTGGGATACGATGCCCAAGCCAGCGAGCCTGACCACCGGATCCCGTTAGTCGCCTCTTACGACAAGCATAGTCGCCTTTTACGGCAAGCATGGGGTGCAGAAGACCTATTCTACCCCGGATCAATCTCAAAATTATGACTATACAATGTGAACCTTTTTAATACTGTTGAATGATAAAAAAATACACGGATAATTTTAAACGGCATAGGAAGTTAATACCAAACGTATTATTATTTCTGCGTTTTTTTTCGACAGAACCTCTAATAAAGACTTTGACAGAAACATTCATCAACACAGCAACTCAAAGCAAAGGCGTTGCCACAGACACATCCTTTACTGTCTCCTTTGATTCAATGACCCTTCTCGACGATACAAATGGGGAAATTCTTGGAGCAGGAATTCTTGTCATGAAGGGAAATGGTAAGCTAAATAACCTGTTACACTCAATTCGAAGAGGAACTATTGCTTGTACATTGTTCCGTTTTTATATTATGACATCCAATATAAAGGCACAGCTTCAGTATCTGGTCGTATTGTGCGCGTGTGTGTGCGCGTCTGTATGTGCTAATTAGAAACACTGACAAACAATACACTGATGTCACAAAGGACGAAACGCAAAAGGCCAAAATTCAGAAAGAAAAGAATAGGTTTTGACGCTCCGTTGCTAGACTCACATAAAACGGTGTTGTTAAGTTTCTTTTTCTTAAGGAAGAAGAATATGCCAAAAGAGAAGAGGAACCTGTTGAGTGTCTTTCAGAGTGGGTGGGTTAAGTCAGTACGTGACGTTTTCATTGGTAGAATGCAAAAAATAAAAAAGAGGAAACGAAATTGGAATAAAGTCATTCTGTCCCAGCCAGATGTCATTTAGAAATTCAAAGAAAAGTTTGTAACTGTTCCAACAAGACCTCAAATGACTTAACCATTATATGTAAGCATTATTACATTAATTGAACTTGGTATAAATGACACATAAAGAAATGCAAGAAATGACCAGTGAGGCAGCCTCCTCTGTTTCATATTTAGAGTTACAAAACACTCTCTACAAGACTGTATGACAAGAGGATGACTTCAACTCTCCAAAAGTCAACTTTCCTTTCAGGACGAGCAATATTCCAGCAACAGCAGCTCCTGCCTTTAGTGTTTACATTTCACAACTTTTGAGATATAATCGAGGATGCTCTTTCTGTTGGGTTTTTAAAGAGCCTCATTCGACTCTTGCCTAGTAGTTGTTTCATCCAGGTTACAGCATTGAACGGCTTAGTAAAACTTTTATCGTTTAATGTTTATCGTAGACATGTGGCTGATGTTTCCAAATTTAACACATCAGTGACAAAATAATGTCTGATCCAATTCCCTATTTTGACATGTACCATATGTATCGGTGTTTTTTCAGGAGAACAATTAAGAGCGAGTTTGTGAGATGACCGGGCGGGAGGTGCTAATGCCTGTGTCAGAGATTTCGGCCAAAATTCACATAATGGTAGCTAGTGTTGTGCAATATCCCGAGTCCTTCCATCCTTGGCGAAGAAAATGGAAAAAAATGATTATTCATTGCAAAATTGCCCGAATTCAGTCAGTCGTCAACGAGGATTTTTGTATGGGCTCATTACCTCATTTGAAATAGGATATCAACCAAACTTCACAGAACAGTGGATGCCCGTATGCTCTAAGCGCATGACAAGTCTCACGCCTATCAAGGTACATCTATACAGCAAACAGACCTCAGATATGAAACTGCAATACTCGCTGTGACGACTACCTATATTCACGACTAAATACCAAGTTCTTCATGGGCGCCAGAGAACATATATTGGCGCATATTCATTTAGAAGTACATCCTCCATACTCCAGACAGGAAAAAATAAAAATACTTGGAAACCATTCAGAAGGACTTAAAAAAATTCAATGAAAAACGACTTGTGATACAGAAAATACTCTATGTCAAATCAGGAATATTGACATACGAGGCACAACAGATTCGCTGCTCAGTGTTTACGATTATTAGGAATGGTTTCATGCATAGTTTGAGAAATTGGGTACGAAATTCTGTCCAACGATTAGGTGTAACACATTCATTGCACTCTGTTGTAATGAGAATCATGGATTCAGAAGCATCTTGGAGGGAGTCTAAAGCGACATAGTATCTAGTTCACAGTTCTATCTATACGAGGCTAACAGAGGGAGATACCAATGCATCGAAACAAAGATGCAAAAGATGCACCGCAAGTAAGATAGTTCGACATCACTTTTGAATAGACTTTTCATGATAAATTCCATGTTCTTCATCTAGTATATTGTTCATTCATCAAGTGCTGAGATAATTTTTCGTCTGATATTATGGCGAGTACATTTGCCACAATTTCACATTGTTCCTCATCCTACATTTCAGCACTTTAGATCGTTGTTCCCAGATTCAAACGGCCACATTTCTGTAGTGCAGCTAGTCTTGAGAAATAAGAAGCGATTTGACGACTGTTCAGCCAATCTTTTTTCGAGAATTTGGACTTCACATCCGTTTGGTTACAGTGATGGGATCCTCTTTCCTTTCGGTGTTTACACTGATCAAGAACTGCTCTATCAAGAATTTCTTGATTTAAATGGAAAAAAGCGGTGTGTTTAGTAGTCGTTCTGGCGGCCCAACCAACGTTCACACCCTCCATCAGTGTAGACATCTGACCAGATTCTACTTGTATGGTAGTACGCGCAGATTCTTGCTGCTGACTGTGGCCTTCAGCTTCCTGAGCACCCCATTATCTCATTATGGTATCGTACTGAGTGTCCATCACAACAATACGGTCGTGTCTGCTAACTGAGAGATGGCTCTCCAGTTCTTCCTCGATGTTGAAGGATTTTGTGCACCCTTCTTGTGTGCACAAATGCTGGAACTATCCAAGTTCTAACTTGCGGACTGCTGTAGGCTCTAACGATGAAGCATGTTTCACATTGTGCGTCCACTTTGTGAGTCTCATAGTAAAAGAATATACCATCTCAAATAGCATATCCTTTCCAAACACCAACTCCCTCATTCTCGTAGCTGAAATTGGTGAAGCGTGTGATACCATCCCATTTAGCATCCGACGTTGTAACTTATAAAGTACACCCGTACTGACCGGGTATCCATTGTGATGAAACAGCCCCTATCTGAAAGACTATCCAAGATGGCGTTTTTGCGCGTAAAACATGGGCGCATAACCAGCGGGTTCAGCACCATTTGTTGGAAATGTTTACACACCAAAAATAATCAGTTATTCAACAATCCATGCTTCAATTTTCGCAGTTAAATTCAAGCTCATAAAGAGGGAGTTCAGAGGTGGATAGTTTCTTTCTACCTTTAAGCATGGGTTATGTTAATCCAGAATGGGTCCCCACAAACTTGGTTAGCAATAATGGATTGTGTCCTTCTTTGGCATTCTCCAACCCATTCCACTCACTACGTTGGCAAAGATATTTATGTTTAGTATTATGATCTTGAAAAATCAGACTTAATTAAACTCCCTCATGCAAATGACCAGAAACATTGGTTGGAGATTAATCAGGTCATTTTGCCGATGATTATGATGATACTATAGGGGACATTCTGCCATTATCCTGTCAAACAATTGCGATTGGACCCCCAACTAATTATTCAGGGTGTGTCGATATATTTTCACTCATGTCTTATTTTGCCAGATCATGCATGCATGTGATAATCAAAAGTCATTATTGTACAGTCATGATATACTTGATTTTGAAAAAAATAAACCCAGCTAAAAATCTGCCAAGTTAAATATCATTTTTTTCTTTTACGAGCATCAAATTGACAGACTAATTTCAGAAACGCATCAAACATAAAATATGATACACATGTATAAATACTTCTAAGATAATTACCTGAGCCAACTGGTACCAGCTTATATATTATCCCATTCATTCTGAATTTGCTGAGACATAGTCACATTTACCGTACAATCTGGTTTCATTGTCGATTTCTGTAGGTGTAGAGGGTGCTGGCAAGATGATGGCCGTTTCCAACATAGTCCTAATTTATACCTGTGGGCTGGGCAGATTGTCATGGTATCCATAGGTACTTCGTTCATGTTGAATTTCCCTGCTCTCAAAAGAACCAGCTGATTTTCTCCCAATATGCTGCATTTTCAGAGATGAACACGCCGTAAATGAGACGAAATGTCCTTCCTACAGGACACCAGCAGCACATTCCTTCTTATATGCTGGTTCCCTTCCACATTCTATCTTGCTATGAAACTCAAATGAGCATTTTGTAGAGATTATTTTTGTGGTCGATTTTATTGCGAGAATCTTTCCCCTGATCTCTCTCATTTAAGGCTGGATACCATGCAAATGTCTTCGAATGGCGAGTTGCCAAAGTTCTGATGTCACCAGTCAATACGGAACCGCTTGAAGTAGTTTCGTGAAATGATCACAACTCTCCGAAATGGTGCAGATGTTCCTCAGATCGCCAATCAGGATTCGAGAAAAAAGGATTTTTCCCATTTTTGATCATCATCTGTCTGCAGCGTGGTGGCGTTCAAGAAACGTTTGTTTATTAATTAGTAACTTTGGACATCGGACTGCAAAAGTCTATCATGGAAGTTATTCATGTCCCTAAAGAAGGAGCTATAGCGAGTTAAATTTGCCCGTGTCATGAACCAGTCACTGCAGTACATTGATTAAATTCGTTGAGACTCACAGACTCTTATGCTTTCTCGACGGAGCTCATATCTGTGTGAAAGGCCATTAGCCTTAGTACTATCAATTATTCTCCAAAAGGTCTCTCATGGCCAGAAATAAAACGCTGAAAATGGGATAAAATATTCAGAAAAACGGGCAAATTTCGGCCCACGCTGTCATGCAGTTCCCCTACTTGCAGCAGCACCAGATGGGAGCCACATTGGCATGTAAACCTCGACGACATGGGGAGACCATAGCACCAATATCGTTGGAAAGTTCCAATAACCCACCTTTTCACTTTTCCCGAAATTTGCCTGGTCTTCCGCGGACGCAATTATAACTTGCCTTTCCTTGTGTTTCTGACGCCGTTTTGCGAACACCTTGTACGAGTGATTCATCATCACATGCTTATGATATCGTCGGAATCGTACAATCGACTCTGCTTTATGCAGAGATTTCTATTGGATATGGAAAGGGTTTTGTCGCTGTATTTTCTTGAATTATCAAAGGGTTATACACGGAATACTACATGGAACTGGAAACAATGAAGTACGCATTATCTGATATTTTAGAATGGATACTCCTTCAAAAGCTTTTGAATATCATTCACTCACCAGGGAGAGCTAGTTATTCTTGATATACATATGTCTTTTGCAGGAATGTGTAATAATAAATAATAATTAATCACGCAATACTTTCAAGGACGCATGTTTTCATCAAAGTTCAAACTAATACACCTTCCGTACATACAGAAAAATCATCAAAGCGTCCAGAAAATATGACAGATTGGGACACATGGAAGAACTGGTATAAGTGGAAGAATAGTGGGTATAAGGGTTCTTACCGCCCCACCCAAGAACACTACCTGACTCATACACGGAAAAGGAGAAGCGCTTCTACAGGTAACATACAATTACAAATCGAAAACTCCAAAATATTAATTACTTTTTATTTAAGATAAACACAATCATTTGATACTACAATGAATCATACATAGTTTTTATCCTTTTACCAGAGTAGGACTTATTAGAAACGGATTCGTATCGCTCGATGTACTATGTCCTATCCTGAGACTATTTTCAAATGACGTGTAGAAAACCTGCATTGACTTTTGGTTTCAGGGCAGGGTTTTATTTCTTACTCGGTTGGAGTTGATGTCAATTGTGACAGTGAAAAAGACCAGTTCTGTAATGGACCTCTGGAACAAAATACCATGTACAAGTAAGCATAATTTCTTCATCAATTGTCACATATGATGCCATACAGACGAGATGACTAGTCGAGTGCTCTGAGCATTAGGTAACACGTTTTGTCCGAATTTTGCCGACGACTATCCAGAGTGAATGAGAACTGTTTAAGGCTTCTTCTATTATTCAAACAATAGCACAACGATGCTACCAATAATGTGTTTCACACAATGTACCCATGACACAAAGGGACTCAAAGCAGTGTCTTCGGCGTTGCGAGGCATCTGTATCATACATTGTTTTAACTTGAAGGTGAGACAAATATACAATTCAATCCACGGCTTCTCCTCATTCCCCTAAACAAATATGAAAACCCTTATTTCTCATAATCTGTGACAATTTTTCACAGGAAACGGACCGCTTCCATGGCGACACCAAAAGACGTTCAAAGATTGTGCTTGTCACCAATGTATTTGCTGTCCAGTGATATGCACTTAATGATGTTAATGTATTGGCATTATTTATCCCAACAAAGTTGGTTGAATTCCTTTTATATGGAAACAAATATCTACTGTTATCTGGTGGTTACTATCAGCGTCGACCATTTGACACTCTGGTACTTGGAAATATTTTGAAAGGAAACTTGCTTGAAAAAATGAATTTGTTTTCTTCAGGAATTACACACAAAATATGAATGCTTCTGGATGTTTGAAAAAAAAGCGCGGATCTAAAATATTTTAACTAGAGGTGCACGAGGGTTAGAGACGTTTGTAACATTGAATATGTGCATGTTCCTGTTGGGATGCATGTAGGGTTATCGGTAGGAACAGACAACATCGAGTTGATGTACATACAAGTTTTATTTTCACAAAAAGCTCTATATGCCAGTTGAGCACATACGATGCTAGTGGTTGATGTGTTGATGCCTGAGGCTCAGTGTGAGATCTTCCCTCTCTTCGCCTAGGGACCAAGGCTTATACAGCCATGGCCACATGACACAGATTAAGTCATAAATATAGTCATAAAAACAGTAGTTAATGAGAAGTGACATAGTTACACAGCTCATTCAGTTTGGTTGACAGTAACTGTACAATGGAATGGTGATGAGGGTAAATAATGGGGTTTAGCAACATATAAAAACTACCAATGGCGTGATTGTAGAGATACATGACATGACTACATGGTAAATAGCTTTTGGCATGAATGTTAATTCAGACAAACCTGTCTTAAACAATTCTTTGCCTCCTCCTTTCAGAGAATTATTTTGGTGTGTTTGGAAGGGCAGTCACAAGCAAAAAGCCAAATATCAAAATAAATAGTCGGCCCCTAAGACGCCTTTTAATTACTGTTTATCTTCCAGGGTTGTTGCTGTGGCATGTACCATTGCTGGTTGTACATCAACAGAGCCCTTCGGTAACTTCAGAACAGAACGTACGTTGAAATATTTTGATGTATGATGTATATAAAATATACTTTTATAATAAGAAAAAAATGAATCCTTAATAACCTGTGTAATACAGCGTTACCTTCTGCATGTTTTCTATCAAGTATAAAAGTGTATGATTTGTCCTCACACTCATTCTTTGAAAATGATCACTTATCTCCATCGAAAGAATAAAAACGAATTGTTTGAAGAAATAGTCAACGTGGCATAAGCGAATGTTGACATCATTATGTCAAATAACCCACCCACCGGTGGCTCACCAGCATTTCACACATTGTTTTCTCAGTACATTTTCATTTTTGACATATTGTACATGTCCTGAAACTTTGAAGATGGAGATGTAAGAACACGTATGGACACCGCCTTTTGTGACGAATGCACATGGATAGAGGAATGAATATAGATCTATTCACGAGACGCAACGTTTTTTGAGCCTTTGAGAATCCACATCGTATTAATGCCAGTTGTTTAAAATACCTTCTGTGAATATAAAGAATGTCCTTCCTTGATTAGAATTTATGGATGTAAACTTGTTTTATTATGAGGAACGCTACGTTTCTACATTCCCTTTTTACGTGTATCACTTCTAAATGGCTTTCAAAGACTCCTTCCTTGATGGCATTACGTTTACGTTCAGTCAGGTGAACGATTAATTTTCCTGTGTATGTGTTTGTGACTGATGCTTTTCGCGAACACCTGGTATCATCACTATTTGATAGTGATTCATAAACACATGATCATTGCGTAGTCGGATCATTTAATCTCTTATGATTCTTATCAGGAAAGGGTTCTGAAGCTTTGTTTGAGACAGGGATTTGGTGGTACATGTGCTGGAATCAGCAATATATAAATCTTTGTACAGATTTTCCTCACTTGTTTTGATGATTAATGTGTATTTCAACGTCGTGATATTTATATATTATAAGTTCGTAACACCTCAGCCTCAGAAGGAAATACTTATGACAATAACACTTTCTTCCTGATTCACTTTTGTACAGAACTTGGGGCTGACAAAAATGTAACACCATGGATCGCCTTTGGGGTGACCACCGCTATCCTGCTTTGTGTCATCGTGATCCTTGTCATATATTTGTGAGTATTATGCCTCGTTTAGAAGATGTAGTTCTCAATATATTAATAATATTCCATGTATCGAGTGAAACATGATAATTCACATGACACGTGGAGTATCCTATTTATCACCTACTTTTTGTGTAATTGTCACAAGGAAAATTACATTATTTAAATTCCCAATATGAAACGTGACATTCTCCACCACCAATTGTAATTGCGATTTAGAATTTAGTTCCATGATTGCAAAATGTAAAAAAATATAAACAAAATAACAAAGAAATATTAAAGGCCAATAAAAGTCTTTTTCATACATTTGGAAATGATTATTTTCAAAATCAAGCAAAAGTATTCTATAAATCTACGAGACCCTTGTTGGAAGCGAATGAATACATGTTGGTCAAGTGACGAAATGGTGCTTGTAAAACAAAGAGTCTCGATTTACGAGTTAAATGAGATATTTAAGGTAAGAAAGAAACATTTTCATGAAAATAACAAACGGTAAGAATCGACTCCATAAATAAGTGACCAGATGAAACTAGCGTAAACAGAAAGAAAAATATCCTGTTTTCTGGCATAAGACACAAACGATTAAGGGGAGATAATTTTCGGAGTGGCAACCCTTGTAAGCAAATATGTTATGTTAACTGCAGTGAAAAAGAATTTTTTGACCTTTTCCCAACTTCATAAAACTCAGTCTTTCACACTGAAGCATATGATAAACTGCTTCTTACGATATAAAATAGCTTATGGTGCATGTGATAAATAACTCACTAGAACACCAGAACGCGTTTCAGAATCTCGTTTGAGCAAATATCAGCAAGCTTTGTGCAAATGATGCTTTCATGTCGGCCATGTCACTTTTATCCTTCACTTCACTTCTGTTGTATCTGAACTTTCAGTAAGGTTGTTCAGCCAGCAAAGACACTGAGATCACGAGGAGAGGGCCATGCATTAGAGTTGGCCGTTCGAGGTGAAGACGGTACAGGGCACAGAGAAGACACTCCCTACGATGAAGTAGCATGTGGATCTGCCGGGGATAACCCTAATGCCTTGGCGAACAAATATTATGAGAACATAGATATCAGAAAACAAGAGACGTATGAACAGTTTACTGCTCAAGTAAATGACGACGATAAGCATTTATACGATACTATGGAGGTACGCTTGTGAAGAGAAAGTTAGAACATGCATACACTCGCTTCAAATAACAATTCATATATATTGCGTATATGATTAAAGGCACTAATTACTATTGGTGTCATGAATCTACCATATCAAATATATGTATATGAAACCATATACTCGACATAACTTATTATATTAACATGTTTGAATAACAAGTTTGTCTAAATACCAGTCCACATGTACTTGTAGTGTGTTGCTTTCAAATGTACTGAAATGTAATATAATGCAGGTGTAACTAATTCATTTAAGTTGATGCCTATATTGTAGAGATATGACACTCTGTAATTGTTTAAAGCAAACTATTTTTTTTGCGAATTAACAGAATATACAAAAACCTCACACGTATAAATTCTTGTCAATAATGTAGTAATGAATAAGCATTTCAACAAAGCATAAACACGGGTGACGCTGTAGATGCCTGAAGTCTTTCCCACTGATTTCTGTTATTCAACTCGTAACATATAATATTCTGTATATATACTGAACGAAAAAACCCATAGAGATCATGAACATGTTTTGGATATCTTTTAGGAAATACAAGTCTTCACTATAAAAAATAATCCCCGAAATTTTCATGATCCCTCACCTTTTTTGTTCAATATATTTATTTTGATCATTGCTGATATTTCATATATTTGTAAGTTTACCCCGGCCGGAAGTGAAACATATCGCCTAGCAACACATCCCCTTGATCGGATCTCTAAGTTTGCCTGGAGACCATCAAGACAACTTTAAAAACAACAACATGCAGAGCTACTCATTATCAAATGCTACCATATTTTACGCACCTGTGGACACCATTATGCTGAAAATAAATGAAATTATACATTTTATACCGGTATGTTATCGAATTCCGGACGAGCTTGTAAACTACAGGAACAAGGTTCAGCCGATGATGTCATGGTCAAACTTATACTGTCTTTATCCAGATCGAATGATGCATTAAAATGAACTCTTCAAATTCTTTGTACATTTTTAAATCCCCGGACACCGAGCCCGTTTTCATACCTTCCCTCTTAATAACTTCTTAATGGAACTAATAAATTTGTTGAAAGCATCTCTTTGAAATTGCTTTTTTGAATAGCCACAATGATTCTATTGGCATATTGACACAAATTCCATATTCTCTCTTTAAAGAATGAATAATTAACATAAAACATCGTTAGAAGTTAATATTGGCTCTGTATGCTTCATTTTATTTTGTATGTAGACTGGTCGGGCCGCTTTGGTTCTTATGAATAAGAAGCAGCAATAAGGAAGCTAACATGTACCTTATTGTGAAAGGTACTATTTGTTAGTGATTGATAAATCTTTGCTTATGATACAGCCGGAATCGTACCTGGGATTCAGGTTTTAGCAGAACTGTCTGATGATTGTGGAAATGGTTTTTCCCTTTCATTTGGAAATATGCTGATTATAAAACGTCAACACCAGAGAATACTCAGTCTCCAGTATCCGCCCAAACAGATTCCATCGGTTGTTAAAGGCAATAAAATAATAACTGAAAATCAGTGATGACACCGGGGGTTCTTGAAAGGGGTAATCATGTAATGCCCTTCCGGTAGCAAAATACCGATTATTGGTAAATAACCGCCAGTTTATTAAGTTTGGTGGATTTGTTAAACATTTTCGCCCATGTGCTTCGAGCTGGCTTACGATCGCGGTTGTAACTAGGTTTGGGAATCCGTCCAGACTGTTGATTTCGTTTTTGTTATTTCCGAATGAAATTAAAAGGAAATGTATTTTCTAAGGTCACTTGCAGACACTTCTAAGTCCCGCCGGACTCTCATAGCTCTGGTTACAAGCATGACCAATCTTTCCAGACCACACAATTCTCTGTTGCGTCCCTTAGGCTGACCATAAACGTGTGACCTTGATCGTTCCTGATTCACCCTAATTATGTTGCTCGATTTATCAGTCCCATACCAAAAGGCGTGAGTCACCTGTTCAAGACCTGTATCCCTTCGGGATTTCCTCACTCAAACTCACACACTCTTGCAAAATATTTGTGTATGATTGATCTCCGTTATAAAACCATTTCAATATTAACAAGACATCTCTGTTAAACGTTTATTGTATTATACCATAATAATATGAATTTTTTTTAAATACAACATGGCCAGGTGTTAACGAAAGGGTAAGCGTAGCCCAACATGTCTCATCCGCCACAAACACATGCAAAGTCAACCAATTACCTGAACCAACACGGGAACATATCCTACTATTCAAACAAGAAAATTGCATCTGGCATCATTTCTGTCACTGAAGCCGTCTGATCTGTCTTCTGTCAATGTATAAATATTCAGAGTGACATATAATTCTCAGCGAGACTGTGTGACAAGAGGGATGACTTTAATTTTCCACTGGTCATCTTTCCCTTTATGTAGAGCAATATTCCAGCATCTGCAGCCTTTGATGTCTTCTTTTAAGGCACAAAGAGAGTCATACGACTCTTGTCCACAAGTTGTTCGATCAGGCTTACAACGCTAAACGTTTTATTGTAGACATGTGGAGATCATTTGACACATTAGTGATTCATAAAGACATACTTATGGTATAGTAGGAATCGTAGAGTGGACTCGGCTTTTGACAGAGATTTTTTATGATTATGGAAAGGATATTTTCACTTATATTTAAATAAATCGTAGGTTAACACATTAAATATAGATACCAACGACCTATAAACACACACACACACACACACACACACACACACACACACACACACACACACACACACACACACACACACACACACACACACATACATACATACACACACACACACACATAGAGTTTATCACGCGAGTGTGTTTGGGGATGGTTAATATCCTGTATTAGGAATAAACATTGTTCTTAGTATTTAGCGAGCCTTGGCTCGGCACGTGAGACGGCACGTCAAACGTTGTTGACAGTCTGTCCTGTCATAACGTTACTAAGTGCAGTCAGATGTACAAACAGCGACAAAACGAAAAAAGAAAACAATTCAACTCCAACTCTTTTAATTTTTGGAAAAGGTTCCAAGCCGCAGATGTCTACAGGCACAGATATATCTACTGATCCCCCTTGGCTAGGACTATTGTCCTCGCAAAATTGTTTCGCAATTTATATCTCCAAAGTTGCCCAAACTTGTAAAACGCCTCAGCTACGTCACAGTCGGACACTGATTTTCAGTATATTAGACTGTTCTTTTGATAATGATATCAATTATCCATGTAGTTTCTCCAGATTCCCGATGGTTCATTCTGACTCGATCGCCGAATGACAAGGGCGACGCTATGTTTGTTTGTAAACCGTGAAAGTAGTCCCTACTTGACCTTTGATATTTGCAACTCTATCCACATATGACCCGAACGGATATCCTTTTTATCCGTTGGCTTTATCCTGCAGAGAAACCTACCCATTATATGATAACATAACACGGAGAAATATATTTACTTGTATATACACATTGATACAAAAATACATGAGCACAAATACACATGCAAGTTTACATATAAGATTACACAATCACACATACACTTATATACATGTACATATATGCACACATATACACACTACATACATATATATACATATACCCATGTAGACACATACATACATATCTATACACATACACGTATATACACACATACGCACACATATTCACACGCACACTTACATACATACACTTACATACGCCACACATTATACTAGAATATATACATATGTTCACACTTACATATAACACATACACATATTAACACACATACACTAACGTATACATACCCGTATACATTATGCTTACAGTCAGGGTCAGAGGCAGACAATGTATTCATATACATGCATGCATCATAATAACACCACATAATCCCTGTAATTAAAATCGCATCATTTACTATGATGCGACAACCCCTCTGTGTGACGAATTCGAACTGAGCACACCTCCAATGAAGTAGTGTCAGGTGAAGTTTGTAATCAACCACTTAGCGTCGAGGGTTCTAAATTATCGGTATACGAGTGAGCAAAACATTGCGACCTGCATTTCCAACTTGTCTATATCGAAATTAAATTGCCATCTTCCGAAAGAAAATGAAAATAGCCTTTTTGTTGTGAATACACTACGTCACGACATCTACTTCCATAATGGGGGTTCCATCGAAAGAATATTTGTGTTCTGTGTGGATTTTCTTTTGTTAAAATTTAAATCGAAATATCCGAATTGAGGTAAAATAATGATGCCGAGTCGCTTTAAAAACTGACATCTGGTTTGCTCAAATACCCTGTCCCGCACGTCTTGAATGATCTTAACGCAGTAACGTCTGTAAATGGCGAGCATGATTAAGAGTTCGTGAACATAAATTAGAAATCAATGAACATGATCACGAGAACAGACTTATTGACTGATTGATATTGTTTGGGTTTTAACATCACTTTCATAAGTATCTAGATATTCCTACACACCTGTGGGTGAGAAACCCATTTGAGATAACTGGTATCAAACATCTGTGTGAGATCGAATTCCAGGCCCGTGAATGGCTACTCCATGGTGATGACCTAAGGTCTGATTGTGACGGACTTTCCTGATTGTAAGCTATTGAAAAGTTTCTCGTGCTTCAGTCAAATGTTCATCTTCGTCTGTGTTGAACGTTATGGAAGCCACAGCCACATAAATGTCCCTCCTCTTCAACCCTCACTTCGATGTGGAATACAATGTTCAAAAGTACACCAAACTAACTTCACAGTTTTGAATCCCCGCTTCTGTACTATGTGATATCATCCACTGTCGTTTTAGGCAAAGCAAAATTACTGAAAGTGACCTCTGAAAATAAGATACATTGTAAATCGCGCTAAATCACCTTTTGCGGCGTTATTAACTATGTGTTTAGAAATCTAAATATCGGATATTTACTCGAATTGAATTTCAAACATAGCATATTAGTGATCAAGGGTATCTGCTTTTCATAAAATCACTAATGATAATTCTGAAACGTTGCCGATTTTTGGAAAACACGCAAACACACGAAGAGTAGTTTCCGCCATATATGGATAGTGTTTACAAAGTCACATTCCACGTATGCTGGTAATGAGACGCCTATCAGCTCACGTATATTTCAAACTCATCTGCGATACATACATCCCTGAATTTCTCATACATTTCAAAGTCAAATAACAAATGGTCTTTGCCACCAATGCTAATTATCAAGCGAAATCAAGCAAAATAAATTAGGTGTGGAAACGAAAACTGTACTTTTTGAAATATAAACAAAGCAAAATTCAAATTTTACACTGTAGCATTTTCTCCTATTTTGAAAGATCCATTTGTCTAATTGTTGCATACAGTGGCTCACGCGTTTAAGAATATTCATGGGAAGAGTATCGTAGCACACATTATGGAATTACAAATATATACATTACAATGATCAGATACATTTAACAGAAATCGTGGCGGTAGCCTAGTGGCAAAAGCGTTCGCTCGTCACGCCGAAGACCCGCGTTCGATTCCCGACATGGGTACATTGTGTGTAGCCCATTACTGGTGTCCCCTGCCGTGATCTTGATATTGCTGGAATATTGCTAAAAACGGCGTAAAAACCATACTCACTACTCACTCACTAACAGAAATCGTAAAGGTTGCCGTTTTCTGTAACGCAATGACTGACGCAAAATCACGCACAGCTAATTCTCTTGGTTGCACTTGAAAACATAAATCAAATAGCAGTTCTTAAATTGTCTGATTTTTTCTAATTACTTACATGACACATTTATGAATATACGATTCTCAATCAACGAAAATGATCTCTATAAGTCCCGCTACTGTACAGTGAACACGCTATTTGGTAAAAGTCGGTCACCGGTAGTGATGTCATGCGGATATTGTACATAATTGGTAAAATTATTTAGGTGAAAAATATTAACTTGGGTGTGCAGGAAACAGATTACTGCACTCGAGCCTGTCAGATACCTTTTATCTTACAACTCGTTTTTTCAAAGCGAATCAATCTCGCTTTCGCTCGTTAAAACTCGTTGTGAGATCAATGACATCTGACAGACACTCGTGTAGTAATTTCTCTATATCGCAGCTCGTTGTCGACTACACGTGAATGACCACAGTGAGGCGGTGGTGTAAAATGCAAAGCATTCACCAATTCAAATGATGTCAATAGATTCACCTGACAACTTGACCTCGGGGAGAAGGACAAATATAATAATCACAACAATGAATGTTATTTGTTTTAAAATATTTTACTTAATTCAGACCCGTTGCAGTTTTGTTACGTATTTAGTTAGAAATCCTTGGTCTTTAAGTGAATCTGATTTTGCAAAACACAAAGCAGGTGCATATGCTGTCGCACATCAGTTCCTGCCGTAATCCTATGAAAGTGCTATCGAGCCCCAGACTCGCCCTCATTATATTCTAATTCCTGCTAAACCGTACAGGTGCTCGTGGGTTTTACCAAACTGTGACATGTACAATGTACCATTGCGGTATTTCCTCCCTCACCAAGTAGAAATGCTGTCCAAAGTGACAACTCAGTCTTTTATTTTGAATCGCTTCATGATTAATACTTATATAGTTTACTAATTTTAATAATTATGTTAACATTTTACATAACTCGATGCACTTTCAATGAAACTGAAATAATTACAATCTGAATATAATTACATCACTTACTGAGGTAACAAATATTTTGAGGGCAACAAGACACCTGTTTTCGACGGCATCCTTTAACGCACCCGTCTATTTTGATTGTTTTGTTATCACTTTTTGATAGTGGTTCATAAACACGTGCTCATGATATAGTCGGAACCATACAATCGTCTATGCTTTCAGCTGAGATTATATTTGTACTGTTATAAATAAAGAGCGTGTTTCATTAATAGCTCCTGGAAAAGTAGAGAATCTTCACATCACTCGGTTTAAAGACATCTTCACGAGTTTGGAAGTCTCCTTCTCCTGTCCCAACGAAACAGAAAGACACGGCGACATTAAATATTACAAACTGTCGTATGTTGCTCAGGTATGTCTTATTGATGGTAAAAATATAATTACACTTTAAATCGTAATTTGCAGAGGAACATATTATATTACTATAATCAGAAAGGGGTAGGTATGACGTACACGTTTACTTTTATCCCAATCCTGCCTTTGTCCACGTATCTAACTAACTAATTTGTATACAACTTGAGAAAGATTTATGAATGAAATGGATATTCAGTACAAGTAAATTCAAATTATATGTACTGTGTGCGATTATTATGTGGACTGTGCGAATATGTTTTTGCATTTTGACAGGGAGATTATAACCACAGCATGATAGAAAATAATCAAGGATTGAACATTTCTGCTGAACCTGAGCCGAACTGTAACTACTCACGGGTTGTAACCGTGACGGCTGAAGGAAACTACATGTTCTCGGTGAGTTAGGGCGAACTGTGTCTTCCATTTACCGCTAAATACTTGTATCTCTCATGACTCCATGACTGAACTACATTCAGTGACACTGTATAGTGGGACACCATGTGACCAAACTGTTGTACTTACGTACTTACGTATCACTTGTACATACGTTGGTTAAGCCTGGTGTAAGATGTGTTCAACTAGCATCATATGATACTCAGAAAGGTGTATCAGAAAAAGCTAGTTAAATCGGTTCTGTATGCTCGGTTCATATACATGTATGTTTCTAGTAAACTGAACACTACATCCTCTTTCAATTACAGGTTGTAGCTCATGATTCGTATGCTGGGAATGAAACAACTGAATATCACTTCGCAAAAGATGGGCGTACGTTTGTTTCCGACATTTCAATCGCATATAATTCTTGTAACTTGTATCGTACATGTCACTTTCATTTAAGTGTGAATTGTAACCATTCAAAACACTGTCATTCGTTTGTACCAATACAAAAGAAGTGTCGCTACGATATAAATGTTTATTCCATTAAAGACCATTCCTTTCATCTTTCAATGTAAACGTATATGCTGAGTTCTATAAAGTATGTACTAGTATTTATAAATAACTTTAAAGACCCATTTCTGTCATCGTGTATGTCGAGTTCTATTTATATATAACAAGTAAATCGTCTCACTGTCGTATATGCATTGTTCAACAGAGCCAGGGAGTGTATCAGATTTCACGAGCACGTCCACCACCAACCGCTCCATCAGTCTGTCGTGGAAGCCTCCCAGATTTCCCAATGGCTTCATCCTGGGATATGTCCTGCATGTCCACACAGAAGACGGGGTGTGTCTGCAGGCTGTGCACATTGTCTGTACTGACTGCCAGTCTCATGGAACCTTCAGAGTGAGTCCAGAAGAACAATTGTAGCCATGACTGGGTACTTGAATTTACAGTCCTCTGTCCGAGGCATATGCTCAGCCAAAACATATCCGAGTGTCCGGACCTTTAATTAGTGTCTTGTCAACAGGTCTAAGCGTGAACAAGGATGACATTGTTTGACATTGACTCTACATTCTACTGCATTCATGCCACACTATATTATAATCCATAGATAAGAACTAAATTAAACAAGTATGTACATTTACTATAATATTTTGTAAAATTGGAAAACAAAGTGGAAAACATGATGATGTAATACGATAGGTTGTATGTTAAGTAAATTATGTTGAATCTATAAAATTGAAACCAAGTTAGACAGAAGTGAACCCTGATTTGCGAGTTTCGAGAAGGCTCTTCACGCCGGTCTAGTCAAAGTTTATTACAATTCATTTGGAAAGAAATGAGATTTAACTGTCTCCTCTACACTTGTAATAAACTCTTTCTGGTACTTCCGTTTCGTTGCTTTGCATTTCACAAAGGTATGTCTCTGCATGCACGAATTCTACTAGCCTCGATCTAAAAGAATGTGCACGTTTACTGAAATGCTTAGTAGTGCCTGTGTTGCGGTGTTACGAAGCACACTTGGCGACCCTAGAACGTGTTTCTGGAGATGATTAATGGCTGTTTTACTTTCGCTTTATTCCACGGCGACTGGTCACTTGATCAGGTGATTTTAGGCTTTAATGATGGAATGATGGTGTTGTTGACAGTCTCCATTCTGGCAACTTTCTCATGGGTTGAGGTCGTAGTTGGATCTGTCAGACCACAGGCGCTTGGTGACCGTTTCCATATGGTCAAAGAATACGTGATGTACTCTATCACGCTTATAGCAATATTATCCTGTTTTAATTAAACATCGGACGTAGTGTGTCTCGCATTAACTTAGTGATACATTTTTGTTTTAGTACTTGTGCTCGTATTATTTTCGTGGCGCATTAAATTCATAATTTATAGTATTTATATGTACAAATGCTCTTGTAACGCATAAAAATACACATATCTTCTGTCTTTGAACTGATGTCTCCATAGCTAAAAGTCTTTTGGGGCATGCAGTGGGGTAGCTTTAAAATTTGGGTTTAATCATTCACACGTCACGCCCGGGTTCATTTCCAAACATGGCGTATGTGTGAAGCCCATCATTGATGAACCACACATATATTGATAGTAGTATCGATATTAAGGGCAACTGTGTAATGATGATTTGGAAAGTGTAAATCCGCCAATTCGCTATCTCAACTTATTGTCCGATTTCATGCTCCTCTCAAATCGAAAGTTGAAAGATTTGGTGAATTAAATGATAGATAATAGTGGAATAGATATATCCCTTTTGGATACAAAATACAAATGTACATCTGAAATATATAGATGTATACTCTTCAAAAAACAAAACGCAAAGCCAGATTTGTGTGAGGAAGGACAAAACATTTATACGAGGAACCGTACAAGATATTGAGCGAACATTTTGTGGAGAGGACACATCTCATCTCAGTTATCAGTACATAGGAAAAGTCCAAGGTGAAGGTCAGCTATCAATAACGTGTATGTCCCCCGAATCGATAGCGGCCTGTGATCTCCTGCCCATGGAAGAGACGAGTATGCGAATCACATCCATAGGAATGGTAGCCCAATCGGCCTGCAACGCAAAGGCCAACTGCTGCAACGTCTGGGGTTGTGGTTGACGTCGGCGTAGCCGTCTATCCAATTCATCCCACAGGTGCTCTATCGGGTTCAGATCTAGGGCGCAGGTGGCCCAGTCGGATGTAGCGATCTATGGCGGGGGTGGTAACTCTTGGTCGTCCCGACCTTGGCCGATCACGTTTTGACCCATGTTGTTGAAACCCATCCCATAGCCTTGTGATGGTACTTGGCTCTACATTGAAAACCCTGACTTCAGCTGATCGGAATTCTCCTGCCTGCAGAGCGGCCGATGACGTTGTTACTTTGCACTTCTCTTAATCTTAGCATGTTGTTGAACTGTCACTCTTCGATTGACGCAGATGCCAGGCAATCAAAAACCCTTCACTTTAATTCCGTCCATAGTGCTGCTGCAGGTGCAGTGCGTGCAGATCCATGGTCCTGGTTAATGCACTGGGTGCGTTTGTTTCCGAATCGTGTGTGTTTCACGAATAATGGTTTGAATGTAATTGTTGTGATCATTTAGAGCCGGGAAATTTGTCACTGACACGATAACACATTAAACCTCTTCATTCTGCACCTCTCTGGTCTCTAATTTTGCTTTTATGGCCAACAATATCCGTCTTGCGTTTCTTTTTTTTAAGAGTATATATATAACTCCTATCTATTTGTCCATTGGTTAGCAGTCCATATATTCACAATTTTCCTGACTATCAAGATATCTTCCTTCGTTTTTGAATCATACATGTTATTGGCTTGTTCAGGTAGAGGATGGAAACTGTAGTATTTCCCGACATACCATTATACAAAGACCGGAAACGTCTCTCACCAACTATGACGTCACCTCCCTCTTGTCGTTCACTAACTACACCATCACCGTGGCTGCTGTCAATATCTTCAGCATCGGCATTGACACTTCCGTTGCTATACGGACAGACATTGATGGTAAACACCTTAAATATTGTTACTGTATCAATTTCATTCACATTGTACACATTACTTTCACAACTTGGCGTGGGATGAAACCATATGTCATTTTTGAGTGGTAATAATTTTAAGTTCATTGGAATGAACATTTTATAAATAAAATATGTATGATATCCATTACCATCCTACAAGGGTGATGACTTGACACATTAATGGCGTATGCGGTTGAAATAATGGTACTTTTCCATCCGACTAGTCCCCGCGATGCCTACACAACTCTCTGTCACTGTGCTGAACGCATCGGCGGTAGAGATTACCTGGACGCCCCCAGTTCACAAGTCTGGACCGACGGATTATACCATCCTCGTACAGCAGGCTACAGGAAGACAATCTTCAACGTTCGAGAACAAGGACAACTTAACTGTAAACGGTATGATAAGTTGAGAAAAGAGATATTTTCGTTGCAGTGAACATAACACTTGTTATTTCACTGCAGTGAACATAATTCCTGATATTTCACTGCAGTGAACAGTGAACGATTTGACGAAACTATTGTCATACAATAGTTGCCTCCTCTTTAATTGTACCCCTTTGTCGTAAGTGTCAAGCCCGTACACAAACTGTTGACATCCTTTTAACATTAGTTCCACATTGACAAGCCACAATAATGACAGCTGGTCATTACAGAGTCAATATCACTTCTTGTCGTTTGTTTCGACAAAAAATGTTTCGTTATAAGCTGTAAATTTCTCATTTAACTCGTCAATCGAGACTGTTCGTTTCGCAAAGCGCCATTTTTGTTACATGACCAGAGCGTATTCTTTCGCTTCCAAAAACGGTCTCCTAGTTTTCAAGAATATTTTTGTTAAAGTTGATTTCATATATAATCATATCGAAATGTATGTTGAAGAATGTTCTTGACCCTGAATATTTTTTCATACTTTTGGTTATATTTTGTAAGATTTTGTAAAGACTAAACTACTTTTTAAGTTGCAAATACAAGCGGTGGTGAACCGTCCCTATGTGTTATGTAGGGATAATTTATGTTTCAAGGTTTTACATTTGTAATGAAATAATTAATTTTCCGGTAGATAACTACACCCTAATGACTCCTTTTCCCCAGTCACGAGATGAGAGAAACATGATATTTTACGAGACACATGGAACATCCTCTATATATCAACCATTTATGATCTCAATGAAGAGCAACATGTGTGCGTACTTGTGTATATCTCTCTTTGGCTCTTTCCTTGTATGTGACGCGTTTAACTCCTTGGATGCCACAGGGACATGTTTGTCCCTCCTCTTCAATCCTCACTTTAAAGTTTGATAAAACTTAAAATACATCACGCACACACATACACTTCTCAGTATTGATTTCTACAGGGAATTTTCTGTTCTGTGATATCATCCGCAACATTACTGATCATGAGAACGACCTCTTAAAACGACCATCGCAAATTTCACAACTGTTAATCTTTCGATAAAACACCATCCACGGCGTTATTCTGTGTATATTTTGAAATCCAAATATTGAATATTTATTCAGAAAATGCAATAACAAAAACAACATATTTGTGATCATAAGTATAATTTATGTTTTTTTTACCGAACCACTAAAGATCATAGTGACACGTCGCCTGTAACCATTGAAACGTTCAGTATGTTAAGAAACACGATCAGCCATTGGTTAGTGTTTACAAAATCATGTTTCAGGTACGCCTATCACGTATCTTTCAAAATCAGCTGCAATCCATTCATCCCTGAATTACGCATTCATTTTGGCATCAAATGACATATTGTCTTTGTCACTAATTGAAATGGTCCACATGCAATCAAGCGAAATCAGGTGAGGTGAGGTTGCGACGTGTTATTACACTCATATAGCGACGTTCTTGGTCGTGTGTGTGTAGCTGCTTGTACTAGTCCGGACTTATGCCGGATTTACAGTGGCAGCTCACTGAGATACCATGCCACAGTTTAACATTGATACCTAACAAACTCCTTGTGGACCAGTCCTTGTTTCATCCCCTTAATGCCGAGTGCCAGGCAGGGTAACAACAAATACATGTCCCACATTTTAAATGTCGAAGATGAACTGAAAATGTGACTGCATGGTAGTATTTCTTTTGGAGTGTAAACAGGTTAATGAATAGTCATTTTATTTCATGTTAGAACTAAGACTGAATATAATACTTCAACAAAATTGATTTTTTTATATTAAATGTATATAAGCACGCATTGTAGAAGGATTTAAAAAAGTTGTGGTGTTGGATGTTTTGCAAAACGTTGATGTCAAACAATTCACCATGCCAGGTGCGAGTTTCGTCACAAACGAATTTCGAATTACTCCTGTGGTTTTATATGATGTGATCAATAGTTACACCCTTTTTTGAAAGATTGAAATCACAATGTGTTAAACTGCTGATATTATTTCTATAATAATTGTTAAAAAGTAAATAAAACAACGTGACATACAATAACATACATGTCTCCTGATAATTCTGAAACAGGATGACAAGAAACAACCATGTAGTAATGAAGACATTCATGTCCAATATTGAAAAGATATTCGCTTGCTTTGAATTATTCTGAATATTTGATAAATGTAATATTGATGCCCCTCTTACTCAATTTGTGAAGCACATTTCTGGTGTCCCCCGCCGTGATATTGCTGGAATATTGCTAAAAGCGGTGTAAAATCATACTCACTCACTCTTGTCCAATTATGATACACGATACACGATCTAAGCTGTTATCTGTTTAAGAGACATTATTTACATGATAAAAACAGTTATGTTCTGTTGTGCCTGAGAAAAGCGAAATGTTTGTGGGATCTTTCATACTGTGAAGAAAAAATAGGTTTGATATACATTTATCAATATAACAATGTTAACAATAAAACAAGCCATGATGTCAAACAAAAAGAATGTCAATTTATCTGTACTTCATTTCATTTGATGATAAGGCGAGTACGTCATAAATTCAATCAGGTGAATGGTAGAATCGAATCCGATGAATTTACATGTTAGATGGGGCCACCCATTTCGCTATTAATACGTTTTTAATTAGAAAGATTTTATCATTTCGTATAAATTGTGATAATACTGAAACCTATACGGTTTCAATATCGATATTTGTGTTGGACTTTTAAAATGTTGTTCCTCGTGAACAAAAACAACGTGAAAAGATATTGTCGTGATACAACTTTTGAAGTGAATCATGGATCAACTTCTCACAAAGCGGCCTGAGCTGCAATGGACAAGTCCTATGCATAGCGGAGTTATGCCCATTCTCTTTATGCCCGTGTATTCCTCTCTGCCGTCTTTTGACGTAACAGAGGAAGTTCTATTTTAGTCATTTATGTCAAGTTACTCTTAATGTATAATGTTATATGTAAGCATACAAATCCATTTGATATAATTTCAGATATGAGGCAGTATTTTGTTCGCTCAAGTTTCCGTAAAGCTGAAATCAGTGCTTGTTATATTATAACGGCACATGCCATAATAACGGGAAAATCGTCCTCAAATGATTTTAGCGAAGTGTCGCATTTGTAATCTTGTATACAGTTTGTGCGAAGAATTACCGTGAAAGGAGTATTTGTAGGGAAACATAAATGCATGATATAATTTTTTGGGTTACCTATTATCGGCCGACCTGTTATGGACTATGGAACAGAATAATAACAGAAGAGAATGTTGGATATAAAAAGGCCAGGTGTGGAAGGCGTAGACGAGCGCTAGACCGAGCAAAGGGAGATAACTCCCAGCAGCAGCAGCGAAAACCATGTGCTCTCTACTGTACAGAAAACGAGCTATATGTATTTGTGTCCACCCACGGAAACATGAGGGCTGGAATGGGCTCCCACTGTACAAGCAGGCAACCGGGCATATGACCGAAACCTTATTGGTCCAGCGCCCGTCCAAACCTTGCCACACCTAACGGTATTTATTGATATAAAGCGATAATCAGCAATAACAACAACATTCATAATGTTTTTACATTTTGCTACTATGTACATGAAGGTGCGGCAGGAGCGAGGGAAGGGAGGGTGGGTAATGTTTATGTAGGTGTAGTCGTTTATGTCGCGGTTACAAGATGGCGAAGTGAGTGTTTTTGAAATGACGTAATATATATGACGTCACTTGAGAAACAAACAAAGACGATAAGAAGGAGAAGAATTTGTTTGTCAACAAGGCCACGTGTTATCGTTGTGGTTGTTGCGTATCTTAAAATGAAGGGTGATAATTATTACGGAGTCACCGAATGTATAATTCTATTATGATTATAACTTAGAGTGATTATGTAAACTTGAACATGCTTGTGTATGAACAGATGAGTGTGCGCCTATGTGTCCATGTGGACGAAAGGGAATATATGATGTACATAGACTACTTGGATATGCCTGGAATTACATTAAGATTAGATCTATAAGTTAAGGTAGATTTATCAGGCGGGCCAATAACACCATTTAGCTTAATATTGCTAAATAACATTATCGGCCGACCTGTTATGGACTATGGAACAGAATAATAACAGAAGAGATTGTTTGGATATAAAAAGGCCAGGTGTGGAAGGCGGAGACGAGCGCTAGACCGAGCAAAGGGAGATAACTTCCAGCAGCAGCGAAAACCATGTGCTCTCTACTGTACAGCAGACGAGCTATATGCATTTGTGTCCACCCACGGAAACATGAGGGCTGGAATGGGCTCCCACTGTACAAGCAAGCAACCGAGCATACGAGCGAAACCTTATCGGTCCAGCGCCCGTGCAAACCTTGCCACTAAGCACCAAAGGTGCTACGCCATCCACACCTTACCCAAATCAAACTGAGAAAGAAACAAGGAAATAAAAATCTAATGAATAAAATTAAATAAACTATATGGCAAAGAAGTTAATGTTATTAAATGATTCTGATGTAGTGTGTACCTCTCCCCTGCTCCTACCGAAGTTTAAGAATACCTGAAAACTGAAAAAATGTTAAGCACGAAGCGGTGCCGTGCATTGCCCCGCAAGTGGACTCCATCGTCCTCGTAATGCCCTGGTACGCTTGGGTCCACGTGGGCTTGTCGCATAACTAGTCCCTGTAGTTCCGCGACGCGTTTCGCAACGCGCCTGTTCAGGTTTTTTTCTGGACAGCGCCAGCTTTTTTAAGTTATGTACTCGGCGCCAGTTGCGCCGAGGCAGCATCCAGGACCAGATTTGGGTGGTGTCAGGCAGTACCAGTCTTGCAAAGAGCAGATCTTCGTAGATTTCCCCGTAGAGCATGTGGCCTTTTATTTTACCCAAGTCGTTGGAGCCGAGGTGAATAAGAAGGTACTTGGGAGGGCTTTTGGCGACGAGGAGATCTTGCAGCGCCGGTCTGAATTTCTCCCAAGTCCACCCCCCCCCATGGACTTTCCAACGCAACGGACCAACAGCAGACAGCAGGGCTGAGAAGGTTGCGCCTCGTTCTGGCCAGATAACCGTCGCCGATGACCGAGATCGCACCTGAAATTGTGTAAACAAGCCAGAAATCGGAAATGGTGGCCTACCTGGTATCTAACATAATTAGTGAAACAGTTTGAAGACCAGCGGCCATATTGTTTTATGGTGTCTGCGTCCACACCGTTCATGGCTGCTGTAGTTGCGGCGCCAATTGTGAATGAATGAGAAGTATACTTCTGGTGATGAATACCTAAGAGTGAGACAGATTTTGTTAGCACAGCCTGAAACTGAAATCTAGTTAACTGATTTCCATCAAAATGAACAAATAAGTATGGAGAGCGTGAAGTCCGCTAGGATGAGTAACTGGCCATAGCTGCAACAGGACAGAGAGGGGAAGTAGGTGCCGCTTTTATGAAAATTGATGTGTCTCTCCCTGCTTGGTCTGTTTTGGAGTACCTGAGGCGTACCTGAAGTCGGCTTGTTAGATCTGAAAGTGTTTTGTTGTTGATTAGCAGCGCTCTACCGGAGGTATCTGCAATGGAACGCGCCACCAATTCGCTTACCCGGAAGAAACCAAATATGCTAAAGTAAAGGCTGCTTTAAAAAGCTTAACCTCATATGTTGAGTTACATACCACGTGAGTTACCTGAAGTATTTTGCCTAACAATTGCGCAGTGATAGGACGACGGCAGTCCTGCTTAATGTTTGATTTACGTGTACCTGACAGGGCTTTCCTCACTAGGATCTGGCATATCTTGCAGTTTGTGCCACGTACCTAGCGCCGATATGTATGAGAAGAGAGTCCGAGGTGATTTACCCTCTAATGACAACGCAGCCACGAAGAACAGCAGATGGTCTAGTGGAGCTGGCCATGTTAAGGGAAGCCGGTTTGATAATCTGAACTGAACGAAGGACTGCAAGGCTGTGTTGTAGGTTCGCCACGTGTTGTCCGACAAGGACAAACCCACCAATCTGCTAGTTTCCTGTACTAAATATTCCAAACGTCCGGCGGGACGGGTGTTCCCAGCGTCTCTGCTGCCGGGGCTGCATCTCCGAACCGGTCCATCTGAAACCTCGAAAGAGCGTCAGCGATGACATTGGCATGAGTACTAACATACTTGGCACGAAGAAGAATGTTGTGATTTAGACAAGTACTCACTATGAGGCGTACCAGGGACATTAACTTTGGATTCTTTGCAGACAGTTTGTTTACGATATAGACAACTGCCTGATTATCACAAAAAAAACATAATCTTGTTGTTGCAGAACTTGGTTCCCTACAAGCGAAGTGCTACCATGACTGGAAATAGCTCTATGAATGTCATGTCTTTGGTCAGACCAGCGATTATCCATTGCAGCGGCCATGCACCATTCGCACATCTTCCTTTGAAATATACTCCAAAGCCGGGATTGCCTAAAAGTCGGGCCAAGAAAAGTCGGGCCGGGCCGGGCCAGCGGGTAATACTAAAAATGGATTGCAGAATAATAAAACGAAACGCGCATATCTAGGCAGATCTCAAATGTCCACAAACGTATAGTTTTGCTCATTTAATTGAGTTTGAATAAAAATGCACCTTCAACAATGTAGTTAACTGATGATTATGACTACATACCGTGAGTCTCGTAGAAAAGTCAGCGTCTTGACTGTGTATTCTTTGATTAGAATGCTTCTCACCGACCTTAGCGTGTAGGGGTGTGATGTCCTGGGCAGGAAACGACAGTGTTTTGACTACTCTTCTTTCATTAATTAACGTGTTTAGGTAATTAACCTTTACTAATTCGTGTTAAACCAACACAGGATGTTTTCTGGAAATGGATATTCTCGAATGTCAAAAGACTGACACGACACGTGTTAATAACTGTCCAAGCACTTCTAAAGTTCCTAACATTATTTATATCTAAACACTAGTATTTTATCTAATTATTTACCACTTTATTGTCTCATATTTCAGTAGTTAAAGAAAACACAGAACTCAAAGTGAAGCCCTTTTCCCTCTACATTCTCAACATAGTCTCTATCAGAAGTGTTTGGCTTGTGTTGGGTCCGACTTGGCCCGGGCGGTCAAAATCAACTTTAAACACACAGATGTAACTTCAAATGTGATTAAATCTATAGATTAGTGTTATATCTACCTATACACAAATTTATAATGTCCAGGTGTATCGCATTTAAAGAAATCTGCGCCCTTAAAGTGAAGCATTTTTACCGTATTTTCTTTAAAAAATCCAAGTCAGAAATGTTCGGTCCGACCTGGCCCGGGCTGTTAAAATCAACTTAAACCTCACAGATGTATCATCAAATGGATTCACATCTATAGATTAGTATTATATCTACCTATACACCACTTTAAACACACAGATGTAACTTCAAATGTGATTAAATCTATAGATTAGTGTTATATCTACCTATACACCAATTTATAATGTCCAGGTGTATCGCATTTAAAGAAATCTGCGCCCTTAAAGTGAAGCATTTTTACTGTATTTTCTTTAAAAAATCCAAGTCAGAAATGTTCGGTCCGACCTGGCCCGGGCTGTTAAAATCAACTTAAACCTCACAGATGTATCATCAAGTGGATTCACATCTATAGATTAGTATTATATCTACCTATACACCACTTTATAATGTCACAGATTGCAGTATTTATAGACAACAAGGGGCTCGAAAGTGAAGCCCTTTTCCCTCTACATTCTCAACATAGTCTCTATCAGAAGTGTTTGGCTTGTGTTGGGTCCGACTTGGCCCGGGCGGTCAAAATCAACTTTAAACACACAGATGTATCTTCAAATGTGACTAAATCTATAGATTAGTGTTATATCTACCTATACACCAATTTATAATGTCACAGATCGCAGTATTTATAGAAGACATGGGGCTTAAAGTGAAGCCCTTTTCCCCTCTACATTCTCAACATAGTCTCTATCAGAAGTGTTTGGCTTGTGTTGGGTCCGACTTGGCCCGGGCTGTTAAAATCAACTTAAACCTCACAGATGTATCATCAAATGGATTCACATCTATAGATTAGTATTATATCTACCTATACACCAATTTATAATGTCACAGATTGCAGTATTTATAGACAACAAGGGGCTCGAAAGTGAAGCCCTTTTCCCTCTACATTCTCAACATAGTCTCTATCAGAAGTGTTTGGCTTGTGTTGGGTCCGACTTGGCCCGGGCGGTCAAAATCAACTTTAAACACACAGATGTATCTTCAAATGTGATTAAATCTATAGATTAGTGTTATATCTACCTATACACCAATTTATAATGTCCAGGTGTATCGCATTTAAAGAAATCTGCGCCCTTAAAGTGAAGCATTTTTACTGTATTTTCTTTAAAAAATCCAAGTCAGAAATGTTCGGTCCGACCTGGCCCGGGCTGTTAAAATCAACTTAAACCTCACAGATGTATCATCAAATGGATTCACATCTATAGATTAGTATTATATCTACCTATACACCAATTTATAATGTCACAGATTGCAGTATTTATAGACAACAAGGGGCTCGAAAGTGAAGCCCTTTTCCCTCTACATTCTCAACATAGTCTCTATCAGAAGTGTTTGGCTTGTGTTGGGTCCGACTTGGCCCGGGCGGTCAAAATCAACTTTAAACACACAGATGTAACTTCAAATGTGATTAAATCTATAGATTAGTGTTATATCTACCTATACACAAATTTATAATGTCCAGGTGTATCGCATTTAAAGAAATCTGCGCCCTTAAAGTGAAGCATTTTTACTGTATTTTCTTTAAAAAATCCAAGTCAGAAATGTTCGGTCCGACCTGGCCCGGGCTGTTAAAATCAACTTAAACCTCACAGATGTATCATCAAATGGATTCACATCTATAGATTAGTATTATATCTACCTATACACCAATTTATAATGTCACAGATTGCAGTATTTATAGACAACAAGGGGCTCGAAAGTGAAGCCCTTTTCCCTCTACATTCTCAACATAGTCTCTATCAGAAGTGTTTGGCTTGTGTTGGGTCCGACTTGGCCCGGGCGGTCAAAATCAACTTTAAACACACAGATGTAACTTCAAATGTGATTAAATCTATAGATTAGTGTTATATCTACCTATACACCAATTTATAATGTCACAGATCGCAGTATTTATAGAAGACATGGGGCTTAAAGTGAAGCCCTTTTCCCCTCTACATTCTCAACATAGTCTCTATCAGAAGTGTTTGGCTTGTGTTGGGTCCGACTTGGCCCGGGCTGTTAAAATCAACTTAAACCTCACAGATGTATCATCAAATGGATTCACATCTATAGATTAGTATTATATCTACCTATACACCAATTTATAATGTCACAGATTGCAGTATTTATAGACAACAAGGGGCTCGAAAGTGAAGCCCTTTTCCCTCTACATTCTCAACATAGTCTCTATCAGAAGTGTTTGGCTTGTGTTGGGTCCGACTTGGCCCGGGCGGTCAAAATCAACTTTAAACACACAGATGTAACTTCAAATGTGATTAAATCTATAGATTAGTGTTATATCTACCTATACACCAATTTATAATGTCACAGATCGCAGTATTTATAGAAGACATGGGGCTTAAAGTGAAGCCCTTTTCCCCTCTACATTCTCAACATAGTCTCTATCAGAAGTGTTTGGCTTGTGTTGGGTCCGACTTGGCCCGGGCTGTTAAAATCAACTTAAACCTCACAGATGTATCATCAAATGGATTCACATCTATAGATTAGTATTATATCTACCTATACACCAATTTATAATGTCACAGATTGCAGTATTTATAGACAACAAGGGGCTCGAAAGTGAAGCCCTTTTCCCTCTACATTCTCAACATAGTCTCTATCAGAAGTGTTTGGCTTGTGTTGGGTCCGACTTGGCCCGGGCGGTCAAAATCAACTTTAAACACACAGATGTATCTTCAAATGTGATTAAATCTATAGATTAGTGTTATATCTACCTATACACCAATTTATAATGTCCAGGTGTATCGCATTTAAAGAAATCTGCGCCCTTAAAGTGAAGCATTTTTACCGTATTTTCTTTAAAAAATCCAAGTCAGAAATGTTCGGTCCGACCTGGCCCGGGCTGTTAAAATCAACTTAAACCTCACAGATGTATCATCAAATGGATTCACATCTATAGATTAGTATTATATCTACCTATACACCAATTTATAATGTCACAGATTGCAGTCTTTATAGACAACAAGGGGCTCGAAAGTGAAGCCCTTTTCCCTCTACATTCTCAACATAGACTCTCTATCAGAAGTGTTTGGCTTGTGTTGGGTCCGACTTGGCCCGGGCGGTCAAAATCAACTTTAAACACACAGATGTAACTTCAAATGTGATTAAATCTATAGATTAGTGTTATATCTACCTATACACAAATTTATAATGTCCAGGTGTATCGCATTTAAAGAAATCTGCGCCCTTAAAGTGAAGCATTTTTACCGTATTTTCTTTAAAAAATCCAAGTCAGAAATGTTCGGTCCGACCTGGCCCGGGCTGTTAAAATCAACTTAAACCTCACAGATGTATCATCAAATGGATTCACATCTATAGATTAGTTTTATCTACTTATACACCACTTTATAATGTCACAGATTGCAGTATTTATAGACAACAAGGGGCTCGAAAGTGAAGCCCTTTTCCCTCTACATTCTCAACATAGTCTCTATCAGAAGTGTTTGGCTTGTGTTGGGTCCGACTTGGCCCGGGCGGTCAAAATCAACTTTAAATAGACAGATGTATCTTCAAATGTGATTAAATCTATAGATTAGTGTTATATCTACCTATACACCAATTTATAATGTCACAGATCGCAGTATTTATAGAAGACATGGGGCTTAAAGTGAAGCCCTTTTCCCTCTACATTCTCAACATAGTCTCTATCAGAAGTGTTTGGCTTGTGTTGGGTCCGACTTGGCCCGGGCGGTCAAAATCAACTTTAAACACACAGATGTATCTTCAAATGTGACTTAATCTATAGATTAGTGTTATATCTACCTATACACCAATTTATAATGTCCAGGTGTATCGCATTTAAAGAAATCTGAGCCCTTATAGTGAAGCATTTTTACTGTATTTTCTTTAAAAAATCCAAGTCAGAAATGTTCGGTCCGACCTGGCCCGGGCTTTTAAAATCAACTTAAACCTCACAGATGTATCATCAAATGGATTCACATCTATAGATTAGTATTATATCTACCTATTCACCAATTTATAATGTCACAGATTGCAGTCTTTATAGACAACAAGGGGCTCGAAAGTGAAGCCCTTTTCCCTCTACATTCTCAACATAGTCTCTATCAGAAGTGTTTGGCTTGTGTTGGGTCCGACTTGGCCCGGGCGGTCAAAATCAACTTTAAACACACAGATGTATCTTCAAATGTGATTAAATCTATAGATTAGTGTTATATCTACCGATACACCAATTTATAATGTCCAGGTGTGTCGCATTTAAAGAAATCTGCGCCCTTAAAGTGAAGCATTTTTACTGTATTTTCTTTAAAAAATCCAAGTCAGAAATGTTCGGTCCGACCTGGCCCGGGCTGTTAAAATCAACTTAAACCTCACAGATATATCTTCAAATGTGATTAAATCTATAGATTAGTATTATATCTACTTATACACCACTTTATAATGTCACAGATTGCAGTATTTATAGACAACAAGGGGCTCGAAAGTGAAGCCCTTTTCCCTCTACATTCTCAACATAGTCTCTATCAGAAGTGTTTGGCTTGTGTTGGGTCCGACTTGGCCCGGGCGGTCAAAATCAACTTTAAACACACAGATGTATCTTCAAATGTGATTAAATCTATAGATTATTGTTATATCTACCTATACACCAATTTATAATGTCACAGATCGCAGTATTTATAGAAGACATGGGGCTTAAAGTGAAGCCCTTTTCCCCTCTACATTCTCAACATAGTCTCTACCAGAAGTGTTTGGCTTGTGTTGGGTCCGACTTGGCCCGGGCGGTCAAAATCAACTTTAAACACACAGATGTATCTTCAAATGTGACTTAATCTATAGATTAGTGTTATATCTACCTATACACCAATTTATAATGTCCAGGTGTATCGAGGTAAACCCAAGTACAGTACAGAAACTGAAGTAATTTGGGCTCTCTTAGTTTTCTGTATGCTTATACGTCATACTGTATTTAATTATGTTTCTTATTCTAAGAGGGCGGTCGGGTCGCCTAGTGGTTAAAGCGTTCGCTCGTCACGCCGAAGACCCGGGTTCGATTCCCAACATGGGTACAATGTGTGAAGCCCATTTATGGTGTCCCCCGCCGTGATATTGCTGGAATATTGCTGAAAGCGGCGTAAAACCGTACTCACTCACTCACTAACTTATTCTAATACTGCTAATGTTTGTCGGTGGCCAGTGATAGTATGTTTTATGGAATAGTATCTTTCATACCAATATGGTGATATGTTATAACTTTATTTCGTACTTGCGAGGGACACGACACTATCATAGCTTACAAAAGTATTCTGGAAGCATTTTAGGACAAACATGTTAACGTAAGTTCAAAAGAAAATAAATGGGTTTTGTTAATTAGCCTCACCAAATGCATAAGTTATCAATGAAACGGTCTGCTATTAACTACAGCTCAAGACAGCTAATTAAGGGCAAATGGTTGATTGATTACGCAACACCTACTTGATTGCAATTAAGCAAGGGGCAATTAAGCAAGCTGGGTACAGGTGTAATTTGGATTAATTCCACACTTAACGTGCATATACGGACGCAATGAGAAGGATCGATGAGACACAAGACTTGAAGTAAGGCAAAAACGTTTCTCCAGTATAATCGAATAATCAAATTAGCGCATTGTGAGACGATGCTTGAACTGTGAAACCAAACATTAATGTTATCAACTCAAGTTCGGGTGCAGGAAGTGTTTTTCTTGCAAAAAAAGATGTACATGTGCATATAGGTACGAAAACCTGGTCCCTAAGTGGTACCTCAGATGTAAGTACAAATACTAACAGTTCACGATAATCTTCAACATTGAGATGTGTTCACATGTGTTAACCAGTAGTACGTTACGAATAATTCTCAATTGGAAATATTATGCGTATGTTTTATGAGTACATGTGAATCAGTTTTGTAAATGCATTCTCAACCCGCATCGGTATATTTCTAATTACAGTTTAGTTTGCGTTCGGGAAAGAAACCGTAAGTGTCTACACCTGATGTAAGAACAAATATTGCGTAAAATGGCAAAACATAATTGAGAAAGTTAAAACACATGTTTAAAATTCACATTACAATAAATATGAATATGAATGTTGCGTTTTCTGAATCAGCATAAAAAAGGAACATGTGTGAGTCTTGAGATAGTGTTTTTTTACATTTCTTATAAATTCAAAACACGTTTGACTAAAGATCATAGCTTATGACACCATATAAACATGCCAAGACTTCAACACGCGTTATCTGTTGTTGGAATAAACAGCTTAAGTTACAATTTATTCAGCAACATAGCTGCAAAACTTACTCTACAATGAGATCAAACAAGGTATACAAGCTTAGATTAATCTCGAGAATGGGGAAGTCAAAAGCATTTACTCACTTATTTTGGAATTATAAATATTGTATAACTAATAACGGGAAGTGGAATGGCATGTAGTACATGCATCGTACTAATAGTGACACAATTAGATGCCAACAACTACGCCCCGTCTACGCAGCCTGCCAGTTTCTAATTATTTGGAATAATCCTTTCCGGCGTTTCTTTCAATTATAAAGGACTCATTTCATACGTAGGGGTCTGTGATCTAAAAAACACAATTGGTATGTTTACGTAGACACAAACACGTGGTGTGGTTTGGTATGGTCAGTAACTGACAACCTGCTGATGACAAATGTCAACACACCGGGTCAGTAAACTGACCACTACAATGATCGAAGGATGTGTTACGTCCATGCATCTAACAGTTGAAACATTTGTTTCTCTTTGTTGAAGTTCACGGATGACAAGGTAGACACAACTTTATGGGTAACGTCTACCTTGTCAATCGTTTTCTACCAAGGATTTACGATTGGGAGGCCTCTAAACGTGTAAGTTATTTTCCTTTTCAAAAGAATAGGATTTCAATCAAAAGGTTACAGTTAAAATGACATATACAACGTTTAAATCTATAAGGTTATGGTGAATTTTGGCTCAGGCGAAACAATGCTTCACTTTGTATACATGTTAATACATTTGATACATCTGTGAGCTTTAAGTTGATTTTAACAGCCCGGGCCAGGTCGGACCGAACATTTCTGACTTGGATTTTTTAAAGAAAATACAGTAAAAATGCTTCACTTTAAGGGCGCAGATTTCTTTAAATGCGATACACCTGGACATTATAAATTGGTGTATAGGTAGATATAACACTAATCTATAGATTTAGTCACATTTGAAGATACATCTGTGTGTTTAAAGTTGATTTTAACAGCCCGGGCCAGGTCGGACCGAACATTTCTGACTTGGATTTTTTAAAGAAAATACAGTAAAAATGCTTCACTTTAAGGGCGCAGATTTCTTTAAATGCGATACACCTGGACATTATAAATTGGTGTATAGGTAGATATAACACTAATCTATAGATTTAATCACATTTGAAGATACATCTGTGTGTTTAAAGTTGATTTTGACCGCCCGGGCCAAGTCGGACCCAACACAAGCCAAACACTTCTGATAGAGACTATGTTGAGAATGTAGAGGGAAAAGGGCTTCACTTTCGAGCCCCTTGTTGTCTATAAATACTGCAATCTGTGACATTATAAAGTGGTGTATAGGTAGATATAATACTAATCTATAGATGTGAATCCATTTGATGATACGTCTGTGAGGTTTAAGTTGATTTTAACAGCCCGGGCCAGGTCGGACCGAACATTTCTGACTTGGATTTTTTAAAGAAAATAAAGTAAAAATGCTTCACTTTAAGGGCGCAGATTTCTTTAAATGCGACACACCTGGACATTATAAATTGGTGTATAGGTAGATATAACACTAATCTATAGATTTAATCACATTTGAAGATACATCTGTGTGTTTAAAGTTGATTTTGACCGCCCGGGCCAAGTCGGACCCAACACAAGCCAAACACTTCTGATAGAGACTATGTTGAGAATGTAGAGGGAAAAGGGCTTCACTTTCGAGCCCCTTGTTGTCTATAAATACTGCAATCTGTGACATTATAAAGTGATGTATAGGTTGATATAATACTAATCTATAGATGTGAATCCATTTGGTGATGCACCTGTGAGGTTTAAGTTGATTTTAACAGCCCGGGCCAGGTCGGACCGAACATTTCTGACTTGGATTTTTTAAAGAAAATAAGTAAAAATGCTTCACTTTAAGGGCGCAGATTTCTTTAAATGCGATACACCTGGACATTATAAATTGGTGTATAGGTAGATATAACACTAATCTATAGATTTAGTCACATTTGAAGATACATCTGTCTATTTAAAGTTGATTTTGACCGCCCGGGCCAAGTCGGACCCAACACAAGCCAAACACTTCTGATAGAGACTATGTTGAGAATGTAGAGGGAAAAGGGCTTCACTTTCGAGCCCCTTGTTGTCTATAAATACTGCAATCTGTGACATTATAAAGTGGTGTATAGGTAGATATAATACTAATCTATAGATGTGAATCCATTTGATGATACATCTGTGAGGTTTAAGTTGATTTTAACAGCCCGGGCCAGGTCGGACCGAACATTTCTGACTTGGATTTTTTAAAGAAAATACAGTAAAAATGCTTCACTATAAGGGCGCAGATTTCTTTAAATGCGATACACCTGGACATTATAAATTGGTGTATAGGTAGATATAACACTAATCTATAGATTAAGTCACATTTGAAGATACATCTGTGTGTTTAAAGTTGATTTTGACCGCCCGGGCCAAGTCGGACCCAACACAAGCCAAACACTTCTGATAGAGACTATGTTGAGAATGTAGAGGGAAAAGGGCTTCACTTTCGAGCCCCTTGTTGTCTATAAATACTGCAATCTGTGACATTATAAAGTGATGTATAGGTTGATATAATACTAATCTATAGATGTGAATCCATTTGATGATACATCTGTGAGGTTTAAGTTGATTTTAACAGCCCGGGCCAGGTCGGACCGAACATTTCTGACTTGGATTTTTTAAAGAAAATAAGTAAAAATGCTTCACTTTAAGGGCGCAGATTTCTTTAAATGCGATACACCTGGACATTATAAATTGGTGTATAGGTAGATATAACACTAATCTATAGATTTAGTCACATTTGAAGATACATCTGTCTATTTAAAGTTGTTTTTGACCGCCCGGGCCAAGTCGGACCCAACACAAGCCAAACACTTCTGATAGAGACTATGTTGAGAATGTAGAGGGAAAAGGGCTTCACTTTCGAGACCCTTGTTGTCTATAAATACTGCAATCTGTGACATTTTAAAGTGGTGTATAGGTAGATATAATACTAATCTATAGATGTGAATCCATTTGATGATACATCTGTGAGGTTTAAGTTGATTTTAACAGCCCGGGCCAGGTCGGACCGAACATTTCTGACTTGGATTTTTTAAAGAAAATACAGTAAAAATGCTTCACTATAAGGGCGCAGATTTCTTTAAATGCGATACACCTGGACATTATAAATTGGTGTATAGGTAGATATAACACTAATCTATAGATTAAGTCACATTTGAAGATACATCTGTGTGTTTAAAGTTGATTTTGACCGCCCGGGCCAAGTCGGACCCAACACAAGCCAAACACTTCTGATAGAGACTATGTTGAGAATGTAGAGGGAAAAGGGCTTCACTTTCGAGCCCCTTGTTGTCTATAAATACTGCAATCTGTGACATTATAAAGTGATGTATAGGTTGATATAATACTAATCTATAGATGTGAATCCATTTGATGATACATCTGTGAGGTTTAAGTTGATTTTAACAGCCCGGGCCAGGTCGGACCGAACATTTCTGACTTGGATTTTTTAAAGAAAATAAAGTAAAAATGCTTCACTTTAAGGGCGCAGATTTCTTTAAATGCGACACACCTGGACATTATAAATTGGTGTATAGGTAGATATAACACTAATCTATAGATTTAATCACATTTGAAGATACATCTGTGTGTTTAAAGTTGATTTTGACCGCCCGGGCCAAGTCGGACCCAACACAAGCCAAACACTTCTGATAGAGACTATGTTGAGAATGTAGAGGGAAAAGGGCTTCACTTTCGAGCCCCTTGTTGTCTATAAATACTGCAATCTGTGACATTATAAAGTGGTGTATAGGTAGATATAATACTAATCTATAGATGTGAATCCATTTGATGATACATCTGTGAGGTTTAAGTTGATTTTAACAGCCCGGGCCAAGTCGGACCCAACACAAGCCAAACACTTCTGATAGAGACTATGTTGAGAATGTAGAGGGGAAAAGGGCTTCACTTTAAGCCCCATGTCTTCTATAAATACTGCGATCTGTGACATTATAAATTGGTGTATAGGTAGATATAACACTAATCTATAGATTTAATCACATTTGAAGATACATCTGTCTATGTAAAGTTGATTTTGACCGCCCGGGCCAAGTCGGACCCAACACAAGCCAAACACTTCTGATAGAGACTATGTTGAGAATGTAGAGGGAAAAGGGCTTCACTTTCGAGCCCCTTGTTGTCTATAAATACTGCAGTCTGTGACATTATAAAGTGGTGTATAAGTAGATATAATACTAATCTATAGATTTAATCACATTTGAAGATACATCTGTGAGGTTTAAGTTGATTTTAACAGCCCGGGCCAGGTCGGACCGAACATTTCTGTCTTTTTTTTTTTTAAAGAAAATACAGTAAAAATGCTTCACTTTAAGGGCGCAGATTTCTTTAAATGCGATACACCTGGACATTATAAATTGGTGTATAGGTAGATATAACACTAATCTATAGATTTAGTCACATTTGAAGATACATCTGTGTGTTTAAAGTTGATTTTGACCGCCCGGGCCAAGTCGGACCCAACACAAGCCAAACACTTCTGATAGAGACTATGTTGAGAATGTAGAGGGAAAAGGGCTTCACTTTCGAGCCCCTTGTTGTCTATAAATACTGCAATCTGTGACATTATAAAGTGGTGTATAGGTAGATATAATACTAATCTATAGATGTGAATCCATTTGATGATACATCTGTGAGGTTTAAGTTGATTTTAACAGCCCGGGCCAGGTCGGACCGAACATTTCTGACTTGGATTTTTTAAAGAAAATACAGTAAAAATGCTTCACTATAAGGGCGCAGATTTCTTTAAATGCGATACACCTGGACATTATAAATTGGTGTATAGGTAGATATAACACTTATCTATAGATTAAGTCACATTTGAAGATACATCTGTGTGTTTAAAGTTGATTTTGACCGCCCGGGCCAAGTCGGACCCAACACAAGCCAAACACTTCTGATAGAGACTATGTTGAGAATGTAGAGGGAAAAGGGCTTCACTTTCGAGCCCCTTGTTGTCTATAAATACTGCAATCTGTGACATTATAAAGTGATGTATAGGTTGATATAATACTAATCTATAGATGTGAATCCATTTGATGATACATCTGTGAGGTTTAAGTTGATTTTAACAGCCCGGGCCAGGTCGGACCGAACATTTCTGACTTGGATTTTTTAAAGAAAATACAGTAAAAATGCTTCACTTTAAGGGCGCAGATTTCTTTAAATGCGACACACCTGGACATTATAAATTTGTGTATAGGTAGATATAACACTAATCTATAGATTTAATCACATTTGAAGATACATCTGTGTGTTTAAAGTTGATTTTGACCGCCCGGGCCAAGTCGGACCCAACACAAGCCAAACACTTCTGATAGAGACTATGTTGAGAATGTAGAGGGAAAAGGGCTTCACTTTCGAGCCCCTTGTTGTCTATAAATACTGCAATCTGTGACATTATAAAGTGGTGTATAGGTAGATATAATACTAATCTATAGATGTGAATCCATTTGATGATACATCTGTGAGGTTTAAGTTGATTTTAACAGCCCGGGCCAGGTCGGACCGAACATTTCTGACTTGGATTTTTTAAAGAAAATACAGTAAAAATGCTTCACTATAAGGGCGCAGATTTCTTTAAATGCGATACACCTGGACATTATAAATTGGTGTATAGGTAGATATAACACTAATCTATAGATTTAATCACATTTGGAGATACATCTGTGTGTTTAAAGTTGATTTTGACCGCCCGGGCCAAGTCGGACCCAACACAAGCCAAACACTTCTGATAGAGACTATGTTGAGAATGTAGAGGGAAAAGGGCTTCACTTTCGAGCCCCTTGTTGTCTATAAAGACTGCAATCTGTGACATTATAAAGTGGTGTATAGGTAGATATAATACTAATCTATAGATGTGAATCCATTTGATGATACATCTGTGAGGTTTAAGTTGATTTTAACAGCCCGGGCCAGGTCGGACCGAACATTTCTGACTTGGATTTTTTAAAGAAAATACAGTAAAAATGCTTCACTTTAAGGGCGCAGATTTCTTTAAATGCGATACACCTGGACATTATAAATTGGTGTATAGGTAGATATAACACTAATCTATAGATTTAATCACATTTGAAGTTACATCTGTGTGTTTAAAGTTGATTTTGACCGCCCGGGCCAAGTCGGACCCAACACAAGCCAAACACTTCTGATAGAGACTATGTTGAGAATGTAGAGGGAAAAGGGCTTCACTTTCGAGCCCCTTGTTGTCTATAAATACTGCAATCTGTGACATTATAAAGTGATGTATAGGTATATATAATCATAATCTATAGATGTGAATCCATTTGATGATACATCTGTGAGGTTTAAGTTGATTTTAACAGCCCGGGCCAAGTCGGACCCAACACAAGCCAAACACTTCTGATAGAGACTATGTTGAGAATGTAGAGGGGAAAAGGGCTTCACTTTAAGCCCCATGTCTTCTATAAATACTGCGATCTGTGACATTATAAATTGGTGTATAGGTAGATATAACACTAATCTATAGATTTAATCACATTTGAAGATACATCTGTCTATGTAAAGTTGATTTTGACCGCCCGGGCCAAGTCGGACCCAACACAAGCCAAACACTTCTGATAGAGACTATGTTGAGAATGTAGAGGGAAAAGGGCTTCACTTTCGAGCCCCTTGTTGTCTATAAATACTGCAGTCTGTGACATTATAAAGTGGTGTATAAGTAGATATAATACTAATCTATAGATTTAATCACATTTGAAGATACATCTGTGAGGTTTAAGTTGATTTTAACAGCCCGGGCCAGGTCGGACCGAACATTTCTGTCTTTTTTTTTTTTAAAGAAAATACAGTAAAAATGCTTCACTTTAAGGGCGCAGATTTCTTTAAATGCGATACACCTGGACATTATAAATTGGTGTATAGGTAGATATAACACTAATCTATAGATTTAGTCACATTTGAAGATACATCTGTGTGTTTAAAGTTGATTTTGACCGCCCGGGCCAAGTCGGACCCAACACAAGCCAAACACTTCTGATAGAGACTATGTTGAGAATGTAGAGGGAAAAGGGCTTCACTTTCGAGACCCTTGTTGTCTATAAATACTGCAATCTGTGACATTATAAAGTGGTGTATAGGTAGATATAATACTAATCTATAGATTTAATCACATTTGATGATACATCTGTGAGGTTTAAGTTGATTTTAACAGCCCGGGCCAGGTCGGACCGAACATTTCTGACTTGGATTTTTTTAAAGAAAATACAGTAAAAATGCTTCACTTTAAGGGCGCAGATTTCTTTAAATGCGATACACCTGGACATTATAAATTGGTGTATAGGTAGATATAACACTAATCTATAGATTTAATCACATTTGAAGTTACATCTGTGTGTTTAAAGTTGATTTTGACCGCCCGGGCCAAGTCGGACCCAACACAAGCCAAACACTTCTGATAGAGACTATGTTGAGAATGTAGAGGGAAAAGGGCTTCACTTTCGAGCCCCTTGTTGTCTATAAATACTGCAATCTGTGACATTATAAAGTGATGTATAGGTATATATAATCATAATCTATAGATGTGTATCCATTTGATGATACATCTGTGAGGTTTAAGTTGATTTTAACAGCCCGGGCCAAGTCGGACCCAACACAAGCCAAACACTTCTGATAGAGACTATGTTGAGAATGTAGAGGGGAAAAGGGCTTCACTTTAAGCCCCATGTCTTCTATAAATACTGCGATCTGTGACATTATAAATTGGTGTATAGATAGATATAACACTAATCTATAGATTTAATCACATTTGAAGATACATCTGTCTATGTAAAGTTGATTTTGACCGCCCGGGCCAAGTCGGACCCAACACAAGCCAAACACTTCTGATAGAGACTATGTTGAGAATGTAGAGGGAAAAGGGCTTCACTTTCGAGCCCCTTGTTGTCTATAAATACTGCAGTCTGTGACATTATAAAGTGGTGTATAAGTAGATATAATACTAATCTATAGATTTAATCACATTTGAAGATACATCTGTGAGGTTTAAGTTGATTTTAACAGCCCGGGCCAGGTCGGACCGAACATTTCTGTCTTTTTTTTTTTTAAAGAAAATACAGTAAAAATGCTTCACTTTAAGGGCGCAGATTTCTTTAAATGCGATACACCTGGACATTATAAATTGGTGTATAGGTAGATATAACACTAATCTATAGATTTAGTCACATTTGAAGATACATCTGTGTGTTTAAAGTTGATTTTGACCGCCCGGGCCAAGTCGGACCCAACACAAGCCAAACACTTCTGATAGAGACTATGTTGAGAATGTAGAGGGAAAAGGGCTTCACTTTCGAGACCCTTGTTGTCTATAAATACTGCAATCTGTGACATTATAAAGTGGTGTATAGGTAGATATAATACTAATCTATAGATTTAATCACATTTGATGATACATCTGTGAGGTTTAAGTTGATTTTAACAGCCCGGGCCAGGTCGGACCGAACATTTCTGACTTGGATTTTTTTAAAGAAAATACAGTAAAAATGCTTCACTTTAAGGGCGCAGATTTCTTTAAATGCGATACACCTGGACATTATAAATTGGTGTATAGGTAGATATAACACTAATCTATAGATTTAATCACATTTGAAGTTACATCTGTGTGTTTAAAGTTGATTTTGACCGCCCGGGCCAAGTCGGACCCAACACAAGCCAAACACTTCTGATAGAGACTATGTTGAGAATGTAGAGGGAAAAGGGCTTCACTTTCGAGCCCCTTGTTGTCTATAAATACTGCAATCTGTGACATTATAAAGTGGTGTATAGGTAGATATAATACTAATCTATAGATGTGAATCCATTTGATGATACATCTGTGAGGTTTAAGTTGATTTTAACAGCCCGGGCCAGGTCGGACCGAACATTTCTGACTTGGATTTTTTAAAGAAAATACGGTAAAAATGCTTCACTTTAAGGGCGCAGATTTCTTTAAATGCGATACACCTGGACATTATAAATTGGTGTATAGGTAGATATAATACTAATCTATAGATTAAGTCACATTTGTAGATACATCTGTGTGTTTAAAGTTGATTTTGACCGCCCGGGCCAAGTCGGACCCAACACAAGCCAAACACTTCTGATAGAGACTATGTTGAGAATGTAGAGGGAAAAGGGCTTCACTTTGAGCCCCTTGTTGTCTATAAATACTGCGATCTGTAACATTATAAAGTGGTGTATATGTAGATATAACACTAATCTATAGAGGTAATCACATTTGAAGATAAATCTGTCTGTTTAAAGTTGATTTTGACAGCCCGGGCCAAGTCGGAGCGAACTGTGTGACTGTCGAGAGTAGAGGGAGAAGAGGTCTACTTTAACCAACGTGTCTGCTTTAAATACGATGAACAGTGACGTTATAAAGTGGTATTTACTTAGATATAGTACGTTCCTATAATATAAACGCTATGCCGACAGATGGAAATTCGTATGACGATAGCTAGAAGTATTTGATACGTGTCAAATCCTATTTCGTTTAACGATTGCTCTTTTACATGTTACCTAGATCAGCGACGCTAACACACAGCTCCACTTTCTAGTTTTTAAGTGATTTACTCCGAATTACTTAATTATGCTGCACGTTTTGGATTGGTGATTGTTCAGTAGTGTCATGTGTGTATGTTGCATCAATAATATGTAGATATGATCGCCGATAATTAAGTAATTAGCCAATAACACTTTGGCCCGTCTTGGCCCGGCCCGGCCCGACTTTTAGGCAATCCCTCCAAAGCCGCGTGTACTATAGCTGCATTTGTATACAGTTCCAGTTGTTCCGAGGTCAACCATTCATCATTGCTGAAATACTGACACGCCATTATGATAATGAAGGAACTTTAGCCATACCTGTAGATCTTCCTTCATATCCCGCGTTAGCCTGACTCTGTGATGTGGCCTGGAGTGCCCCTGGATCGTGTCGTAGAGCCGCCTGCAGAAGGCCCGCCCTGCTGGAATCGCACGGGTTAGAAACTGCAACTTACCTGCGAGTGATTGAATCTCGCAAACACGTACCTTGCCCTTACTTGATGATAGCAAGGTTTGTATTACCCGTACAATATCTGTGACTTTGTCGGCCGGTACTCTCACTTCCATGGCTACGGTGTAGATTATGAGGCCAAGAAATGTCAACAATGTTGTCGGGCCAACAGTTTTGTCTGCTGCAATAGGTACACCTAATTCCTGAAACAACGCAATTGCTGAATGCAACATGTAACCGCATTTGGCAACGGCAGGTTCACCGCCCAACAAGAAATCATCCAAGTAATGCATTGTATGCGATGAAAGTGTTTTCTTACTGATATACCATTGGAGAAAAGTACTGAATTTTTCAAATTACGAACATGAGATTGCACATCCAAAAGGTAAACATTTGTCAATAATATATTCCTCCAAAACACATTCCCAGTAAATGAAAATCCTCTGGTCGTACCGGGATGAGTCTGAACGCCGACTTTATGTCCAATTTAGCGAGCAGGGCTCCTTTTCCAAGTTTTTGAACCATCCGAATAGCTTCGTCAAATTTTGTATATGTAACAGAACAGAACTCTGTTGATTGATTGAAGAACCCTCTGGGTATGACAGGTGATGTATCAGCCTGTAGTGATCCTCCGGCAGCGTTGACTGCGGGGTTGTACTCCCAGTGTGTACAGGCACTTTCTTCTCTACCAGACCTATCGGCGAGACTATAAGGTCTGGAAATGGAGGTTTATTAAAGGGGCCAGAAATTCTACCAAGCATTATTTCTTTATCTAATTTGGTTCTTACCACATGCGGGAGCTGCATTGCGGACCGAAGTTTTTTTTGCAAATCTCGGCCCTGTGTGGCCCCCATACTGTAAACTGAAACCTTCAGAAAAACCAAGAATTAAGTACAAGGCAAGTTTTGGGTGAGAAAAAGAATAATGCTTGAGCCAAGTTATGATATTTCCAAACTTAATTGGAAGGTCTGCTAGCGTTCTTACCTGGCGTTGCATTGTTTCCTCTGCTGCCGCTTGCGTGGCTGTCTGCTGACTGTCTTGGACGAAAGGAACTGCATGTCCTGTAGCATGGCACCTTGAACACTTGTGAGGGAATACACAAGCCATCAGCATGCACCGAGACCGGTTGAAATCCCAACATACGAAGCTGTCCTGGTTGTCGTTGTTAGCTTTGTTGGGAAAAGCCTGACGGGGATTTACTTGCTTACCTGGTAGCATGAAACGCAGCCAGAGGTCCCCGTCCGTAACTCCCCAAGACCGGGTCGGGTCACGAGCCATTTTGTTGCGCAAATGGTAGTCATACAACGCCCAGGAGTCACCACCATACCTGATCGCCGATCCCCGGATAGTTTCAACATAGGACAGTAGCTGCTGTACCCGTTCAGGATGCTGGGTTACTTAAATTCCCATGAAGATGTGAAAAGCAGTCGTCCGTGCACTTACGCTGAGATATTTGGGTGCTTGTGATTGAAATGGTTTAAATATAACCTGCCCTGAACTGTCCGATACTAACCTTAACGGAATTTGGTCATCAAGCGGTTGGTTATCTGACGGCAACAGCGAACGGAAGTCAACATACTCACCATTTATTATCTTTCGTCGAAGGGCGTGAGACGTGAGACCCAACAGCGTCAGCTTGATATGCCAGCGGGTCGCGCGGTAGCTGCGCCAAAATTGCATTATGCGCTGAATGCAATGGGTTTGTGTCAAATTGAACAGGAGTGCTGTGTGAAAGCAAGGAACAAGGCGCTAAGGGATTTTGATGTTGATTGCTACCCGAATGAGAGGCTGCGAACTGTGATAAAACAGCTAACGCGCGCTGTTCCTCATTACTGTCTTACCAACTTGTGCGCAAGCGACGCTTTTCTTTTTGGTGGAATTGTACTCGTTTTGTGTAATGTTTATGTAGGTGTACTCGTTTATGTCGCGGTTACAAGATGGCGAAGTGAGTGTTTTTGAAATGACGTAATATATATGACGTCATAAATATGACGTCACTTGAGAAACAAACAAAGACGATAACAAGGAGAAGAATTTGTTAGGCAACAAGGCCACGTGTTATCGTTGTGGTTAATGCGTATCATAAAATGAAGGGTGATAATTATTACGGAGTCACCGAATGTATAATTCTATTATGATTATAACTTAGAGTGATTATGTAAACTTGAATGTGCTTGTGTATTAACAGATGAGTGTGCGCCTATGTGTCCATGTGGACGAAAGGGAATATATGATGTACATAGACTACTTGGATATGCCTGGAATTACATTAAGATTAGATCTATAAGTTAAGGTAGATTTATAAGGCAGGCCAATAACACCATTTAGCTAAATATTGCTAAATGACATTATTTTGGGGTGATGGGATAGCCTTGTGGTTAAAGGATTAGCTCGTCATACCAAATACAGGGCACGATTCCCTAAATATATGTAGGTACAAAGTGTGGAGACCATTTCCGCTATGAGCACCAGTAACACTTTTCTTGAACACAAAATAATAATGAGACATGTTCTTTTCACACCAAAATTTTACTCTTCCAATAAGTGTGTTCGAATTCTGTCCTTCAGGTTACAATTCTTCTGAAAGAGCCATCGGTGGTCTATTGAGCTCGTGGAGGTACAAGTTCAGCATCATAGCCAGTACATATAAAGGAGGTTCCCGTCCCATGGTCAGAGAAAGTTGCATCACCACCCAAGAATCTAGTAGGGGTTGTTATGCTCATATTGACACAATAAATTGACATAATCTTCTTGCAAATATGTTGAGTTACTCCTTGGTGTATCCGGATAGAGGCTTTTCTTAATGTCATTTAATACGTACATGCTAGTAATCCAATTTATGATTTCATAACATCACAACAGAACCTTGTGAAGTACAGCATTTGAGCGTTTCGTCGATTCCTGGCAACTTTACGGCTGTAAACCTCACCTGGGACTGTCCCAAGGAAAGAGAAAGGAACGGATTTATCAAGAATTACACCATACAGTATTACGGTCCGGTACGGTACCATTATGTTAACAAAATACAAACAACAACCCAAGCTGTATTCTCCACAGTCTTGTAAAATGTTTCTATCCGATGGTCAAGCAATTGGTTCAAACTGGCAAGAACTGAATTTGGCATTCGCCAAGGGATGGTACCAATTCAATCAAGATATGAAAATTAGTTTGTGCCAGTATACACGTACAAAGTACATATATTCATTCTGATTATTTGTTATGAACAAAAAATATTCATTCTTATCTTTTACTCATGACGATGAACAATGAATTGCCAGACTAAAGCGTTCTCACGATATATTTGGCTAAGATTCACACATGCAACGTCTTCCCCTGTACATGTGAATGGTATTATCTTTCAAATGCGAGTGCAGGTGTGGCTTTCAAGCGTATGTGTTATTCACGTAAGATATGAGGAAAACTCTCATATATTCCTTTCAGTACGATCCTGACAAGCTGAGTTTATTTATTTTATATTTTATTTGGCTTACCTTCAGTACGTATTGTTTATTCCAAACATTTCCGAAAATGGTCCAAAGAAAGACGGAGTACATCAAGCGATACGAAACAATTTCTAGTAAAGTTTGTCTTGGTGAAGGGAAGGAAAACTGTGTATTCAATGATGTATTAAGCTTCATTTTAGTATATCCCTTTGCGTGTGTTCTAATTCAGGTTAACGAGGATTCATGGGTCTAAAGTTATATTGTTTGTGTATAAACTAAGCTCCAAAAAACCTTAATCTGCCATAACAAAACTTCGTTGATCTTTAGGAAGCAGTAGCTATGGTTTATGGCCACTATGAACCTGAGGATCCGTGTAATGCTACACATACAGCCATATTACCAGTACGACCAGAACACAACTACACATTCAATGTACGTATTAAGTAATTGTCGCAGGGGTCTATTTATTGTTCGACAGAAAAGATGGGACAAAGGGATTAATTAACACCATGCTTTAAAAAGCACATATTTAGAGGCAATATTTCGGCTCATCGTTGTTTTCAGTATGTTTGTATCAAGTGTTGCATTGAGGTGTGGTGATAGGGCAGCATTGTAATGAAACAATAGATCTTATGACATCGTAGTTTTTAATTGTTAATATTTATTTGGAGCTAGAGCCACTTTTGTTTCACGATAATTTTAATCTCAACAAATTCAAATATATTAAATAGTTTCGTCCCAAACTTAATTAAACATCTGTTATGCTGAAATGTATTGCATTCGCAGAGTGGGAAGTGATATATCATCTATGCACATACACGAATTAGCAAAGGTAAACTTCCTGTAACGGCATGGTATGTACTATGTCCCCTTTTAGTCGGAAATGACATGATTCAAGGTCAATGAATAATAAGATGTTTATCTTCAAGTAGCTTGTTTACTTTATATTAATAAGATGTTTGAAGCAGTTCTTAGTAGGGCAACGTTCGCAAGGTGATTTTAACAGGCATTAAGCTAGGCAGGCTTTCAAAGTCAAATAGCCACCTTTGGACCTTGCAGATGATTTGTTTTGGTATTTTAGCCAGAACATGTTCCTTTGGAAAGGTTATCTCACTGGGTGAGAAACAAACCATAAACTTATCGACACACATTTATATATTCTGCGTCCATTTCGACTTTTGCACGCGTAAGACGTCATGGTAATTGATATCCGTATTAATGTTGACATGGTTGTTTGAAGCAACACTACTTCTATTTCTACTTTTTCATTCCAGCGTTCAATTTCACGAAGTAATGTTTGTTTTCTTTTGAAAAGGTTTCCGCTAATGCAATGTACACAGGCAAAACGAAACAGTCAAACGTGTTCCCTGCTCTTGCTGGTAGTAAGTATAGATGTTTTTAGCTGACAAATTTGGAGAGTCGCTTGCATATTCAATAACATCCTGAACATGAAATGACACCGCAGGGTTCAGGCGTGTACTGTATTCAATGTAATACGTAATTTATACAAGTAAATAATATATTGTCTCTATAATAGGAACCCTTTTAATCCTCGTGTAATATATTCAAATGAGTATTTACAAAATAATGATATAATACAATACGGATCATATTGAATAGCTTAGAAAATTAATACCTAATGCATTAATATTTCTGTATTTTTTCGTTCACAGAACCCCTGACAAAGACTTCGACAGAAATATCTATCAGCACAGCAGCTCAAAGCAAAGACGTTGCCACAGACACATCTTTTACTGTCTCGTTTGATTCAACAACACTTCTGGACGGTACTAATGGGAAAATTATTGAAGCTGGAATTCTTGTCATGAAGAAAAATGGTAAACTAAATAATCTATTAGGGATTGTTGCTTATGCGACGTTAAGATTTTATCTTATAACACCCCAAGTAAAGGCTTAACTTCAGTATGTGGTTGTGCTGTGCGTGTGCGTGTGCGTGTGCGTGTGCGTGTGCGTGAGATTGTGCGTGTGCGTGAGATTGTGCGTGTCCGTATTAGAAACACAAACAATACGTCAACCAATATTACGAAAGAAAACCCCCGAAAAAGGCCAAATTCAGAGAGTCGAGAACATTTATTGGCACTGCGTTTCGAGAATAACATAAAAAACGCTGTTGTTTAATTTCTTAACTTGTCAAATGGCAATACATAGAATACTACATGAGACGCAAAACGGAGAAATACCGATAATTTGATGTTTTGAATGGATGCCTCAAGACCCTGCTAAAGGCATAATATCACGATGGCATAATCATCATGGAGAACTAGTTATTTACATGGCTATCTCTTTTGCAGTTATATGTAAGTGAACACATTAATTCACAACCAGTTTGAATGACGCACATTTACATTAATGTTCAAACTAATTTTTCCGTGCATACAGAAAAATCATCAAAGCGTCCAGAAAATATGACGGATTGGGACACATGGAAAAACTGGTATAAGTGGAAGAATAGTGGGTATAAGGGTTCTTACCGCCCCACCCCAGAACACTACCTGATTCATATTAGGAAAAGGAGGAGTGCTTCTACAGGTAACATAGGTATATATGTATATATATATACAATTACGAAAAGAAAAATGTCAAATACTAATTACTATTATTAAAGATAATAACAAACATTTAATACTACATTAAATTGTACATAGCTCTATCCTTTAACCATAGTAGAACTTATTAGAAACTGATTCGTATCGCTCAATGTCTATTTCCTTTCCTGAGACCATTTTCAAATGCCGAGTATAAAACCTGCATTGACTTCTGATTTCAGGGAAGGATTTTATTTCTTACTCGGTTGGTGTGGATGCCAATTGCGACAGTGAAAAAGACCGATACTGCAATGGACCTCTGGAACAAGATACCATATATAAGTAAGCATCATTTGTTCATCGATTGTTCTATATGATGCCATACAAACATGATGACCAGTCGAGTGTTCTAAGCATTTGATAACACGTTATGTCCGAGCTTTGCCGACGATTATCCAGACTGAGTGGGAGCTGTTTACGCCCGCTTCTGTTATGCAAGCAATAGCAAAACGATGCTACCAATAATGTGTTTCACACAATGTACCCTCGACAAAAAGGGAATAAAAGGACCGTCTTCGGCGTTGCGAGGCATCTATATCATGCAAGGTCACACAAATATACAATTCGTTCTACGGCTTCTCCTCATTCCCCCCCAAATTATGAAAACATCTTATTTCTAATAATATGTGACAAGTTATGAATACACAATGCCATTCAAAAAGTGATCTAATGTAACAAATGTTAAATTTGGGATTACACTTTATTAGTTAAGCGTAGATTCTCGTACTATCTTTGGATGTGTCCCATCTGGGATTCGAACACACACCGCCAATGTGAGGCACCTTTAGCTTATCGCCAGCACACAAAGTTAGCGAGCTGACCAACTCTGCCATCGAGGCTTCCACAAAAATGAAAGTTCGACAATCGGTAGTCTAGATCACGTACTTTGTGTACCCCTTTCTAAGAAAGTGTACATGTTATCCCAAATATAACATTTGTTACATTTCAACACTTTCTAGATGGCATTGTGTGTTCATAGCTTTAGGCCACGGGAGCCGTGCCAATTTATACTTGTCAGAGGAGTACACAGAGTGATATTCTGGAAACGAAAGTTGCTTCCGAAAAAAATTGAAAAGATGAATTTGTTTTCGGGAATTACACACTAAATATGAATGCTTCTGGTTGTTTGCGTGGATCTAAAATATTTTAACAACTCGAGGTGCACGTGGGTTGGAGACGTTTGTTTGCGGTACATACAAGTTTTACATTCACAAGAGTGAGTGAGTGAGTGAGTGAGTTGGGTTTAACGCCGCTTTTAACAGTATTCCAGTTATATCGCGGCGTGTCAGCTTAATGTTGGAGGAAAGCCCGAAGTGATGCAGGTCTCAGACGTTTACCACTTCGGTGAAACCCACGAGCACGGGTATGGTGCTGACAAACCTAGAAACATAATCGGGGCGAACCGGGATTCGAACCCACAATCATAGGTTTCTTGCGTGCCCAAGGGACGCAACTCTGCACAGCGAATCGCGGCGCCTTAGACGACAGGGCCACCCGTGCCCCCATTCACAAGAAGCACTGTATGCCAGTTGAGCACAAATAATGCCAATGGTTGATGGGTTGATGCCCCTGTGCACCTACATATATCAGGCTAAGTGTGAGATATTCCCGTTTTTCGTCTAAGGACCAAAACTTATATAGCCAGGGCCACATGACACAGATTAAGTCATAAGTATAAACAGTAGTTAATGAGAAGTGACATAGTTACCACAGTAAATGTACAATGGAATGGTGATGATGATTAATAATGGGGATTGGCAACTTATTAAAATAGCAGTGGCATGATTGTAGAAATACATATCACGACTACATGGTAAATAGTCTTTGCATTAAATGTTCATTCAGACAAACCTCTTTTTAATAATTCTTTGCCTCCTCCTTTCAGAGAATTGTTTTGGTGTGTTTTGAAGGGCAGTCTCAAGCAAAAAACTATATATCCAAACGAATAGGCCCCTAAGACGATTTTAATTACAGTTTTTCTTCCAGGGTTGTTGCTGTGGCATGTACCATTGCTGGCTGTACATCTACAGAACCCTTCGGTAACTTCAGAACAGAACGTATGTTATTGATGCATGATTTATATGAAATATACGTGTATAATAAGAAAAGAAAAGAAATGAATCCTTAAAAATCTGTGTAATACACCGTTAACTTTATGTTTTCTTTCTGACAAACTTCACTTTTCAGTAGATTTAGAGATTAAGTATAAGAGTACATGATTTGCCCTCATACTTAATTTCTTTAATCAGTTTTCACTATCTCCATCGAAAAAATAAAAACGAATTGTTTAAAGAAACACTCAACTTGGTATAAGCGAATGTTGACATGATTATGTCAAATAACACCCACACATCGGTGGCACTGCCACAAACACTTGCAAAGGTTATGTGATTGTTCATATGGAAAACCACCATGGTGACATATGGCACAAATCAAAATAGGGAATTGCGCTGGATGTCAAACTTAGAAAGGTCTTTGTATCTCAGATGTCATTCTTCATCTTGTTACATTGATTAAAATATGAAACAGATGAGACGGCTTCATCGGTCTCCCCTATTTCTAGTTCTGTTAGGCATATAAGCAGTTTGACTATCAATGAACAATATCAGATCATTGATATACTTGAAGCTTAAGCTAAATTCATATACATTATTACAGATCACAAAGAAGGAAAGCACAATCGGTGACCATTGGGATGCCTGCTTCTTGTCCCTAAGTCCAACATTTCACATATTCATTTCATTTTTTTCAGAACATTTTCATTTTTAACAAATTGTCCTGAAACTTTGAAGCTAGTGATGTAAATAGATATATGGACAGCGCCCTTAGTGACGAATGTACAGGGATAAAGGAATGAATTCAGATCTTGTCACGAGACTGCACAAATGTTAGCAACGCTTTTTGAGGTTTGGGGAATCCAGATGGTAATTAATTCCACGTGTCTCAAATACTTTCTGTGAATAGAAGGAAAGCCCTTCCTTGATCAGGAGGAGAAATTATGGATGTCAACTTCTTTATTATGAGGAACACAACGTTTCGGAGTATATGCATTCTCTTCCTTATGTGTATCACTTCTTAATGCCTTTTAAAGACTCCTTCCTTGATGGTACTACGTTTAGTCAGGTGAACAATTGATTTTCCTATGTATGTGTTTGTGACAGATGCTGACGGTGGGGCAGGATATGCTCACCTTTTCGCGAACACCTGGTATAATCATTATTTGATAGTGATTCATAAACATGATCGTAGCATAGTCGGATCGTTAAATCGACTTCTTATGATTCTTATTGGGAAAGGGTTCTGAAGCCTTTTTTTGGAGACAGGGATTTGGTGGTACATTTGCTGGAATCAGCAATACATATATCTTTGTTCAGATTTCCCCCTCTTGTTTTGATGATTAATGTGTATTTTAACGTCGCGATATTTATATATTCCTGACATATAAATTGGTACATGTAACACCTCAGCCTCGGAAGGATATACTTATGAGAATATCACTTTCTTTCTTTCTCATTCACTTTTGTATAGAACTGCTGGCTGACAAAAATGTCACACCATGGATCGCCTTTGGGGTGACCACCGCTATCCTGCTTTCTGTCATCATAATCCTTGTCATATATTTGTGAGTATTATACCCTGCTTAGATAATATTATTCTCAATATATAGTTATAAAATTAAATTCCATGTATCGAGTGAAACATGATATTGCACGAGACACATGGCGTTTCCTATTTATAACATATCTTTTGTGTAATTGTCAACCGGAAAATTACATTATTTAATTACAAATATAAAACGTGAAAATCTCAATCCCCCTTGTATTTGCAAAATGTTAAAAATATAAACAATCTCGATTTACGAGTTAAGTGAGATATTTACAGTTTATATAGAAACATTTTCATGAAAAAAAACGAACGGTAAGAGCAGACTCCATAAATTACTTATTGTCATTATTTTGCCTTGTCGAAAATGTTATGTTAACTGCAGTGGAATATCATGTGTTATGACCTTTTCCCAACTTCATAAAACCCACTCTATCAAGCTGAAGCATACATGTATGATAAACCTTCTATTCTAAATTGCTTTTTACGATGTGAAATATCGTATGGTTTATGTAATAAATAACTAACTAGAACACTAGAACGCATTTCAGAATCTCGTTTGAGCAAATATGATTCTTTCATGTCGGCCATGTCCCTTTTGTCCTTCACTTCTGTTGTATCTGAACTTTCAGTAAGGTTGTTCAGCCAGCAAAGACATTGAGATCACGAGGAGAAAGCCATGCATTGAATTTGACGGTTCGAGGTAAAGACGGTACAGGGCACAGAGAAGACACTCCCTACGATGAAGTAGCATGTGGATCTACCAGTGATAACCCGAATGCATTGGCGAATAATTATTATGAGAACGTAGATATCAGAAAACAAGAGACGTATGAATCGTTGAATACTCAAATAAATAATCACGACAAGCATTTGTACGACACTGTGCAGGCACGCTTGTGAAGAGAAATACAAACATACAAACATGTACACGTGCTTCAATAACAATGCATATATATTGCGTCTATGATTAAAGACACTTATTACTGGAACTGGAACCATATTCTCTACGTCATTTAACATGTTTGACTAACATGTTTGTCTGTACACCAGTCCACTCCTTTATTAATCACATGTAGTGTGTTGCTTTCAAAGGTAATGAAATGTATAGCAGATGTAACTGCGATTATTCATTTAAGTTGATACGTGTTGCCAATATTGTAGAGATATGACATTCTGTAATTGTTTTAAGCAAACTATTTCTTTTGGGCTTAACAGAATATACAATTATAATGTAAAGAAGAGGTGAAAAATTTCACACAAGTTTAAGTCGTTAATTCTTGTCGTCAATAATGGAGTAACTAATTTGCATTTCAGCAAAGCATAAACACTGGTGACGCTGTAGATGTCTGAAGTCTTTGCCACTGATTTCTTTTATTCGAATGTTAACATATATTATTACCAGTCAATGGAAAGGTTTTCACCAAAATATTAAACCAGAGACTCCAAAATTGGTCTCATGAAAATAGTGTTATTTACATAAATCAAGCTGGATTCAGGAAAGGTTATTCGACATGTTTTCTCTTTATGGGATGATACATCTTTAAATCAACAGGTGGGAGAATTATGTTTTCTCCATAGACTTCTCAAAAGCCTTTGACTGCGTAAATCACACTTTACGTTGCCATCGACTTATTAGCTGTTGAATACATGAAAATATTTTAACTGTTGTAAGAAATATGTATTCAAAACTACAGACTTGTGTACGGACAGATCAAGGTTTCACAGACTTTTGTCAGTGCTGGGTTGGTACTCGCCAAGGATGTTTGGTAAGCCCACTGTTATTTCGCAGGCAAACTGCGTTAGCAACTTCTGTGAAAAAATGGGTATGAACCTAGATATACAAAATCTAAGATTTTTGTATTCCGAAATGGCGGATATCTGTGTATGTATGAAAAATGGTGTTACAGGGCGAGATAAATACATAGTGTTTATTCCTAATACAGGATATTTACCATCCCCAAACACAGAAGCGTGATAACCTCTTTATCATATAATGTCATTCTTTAATTCTGTGCTTTAAAATCGCTTTCCCTGTCTCACAAACATTACCGAAACATTGGGAGTTTTCCTGGAATGCGCGCATTAATATTTATTACGTCACAGGGTAAGTGATGTGTCAGTCGGACAGTGACAGTAGCCAATATAGTTCAAACTGAAATCTGTTTCTTATACAGTGGCGAAGCAACATATACGCAAAACAACAGTTGTTTTTAATTGCCTTTCGCGGCAATCCATCGGTCTGTCCGCTAGAGTAACTGCCCTTTGTCAAAGGGAAGCTAATCTAACCCTAGTCTATGAGATGTCACGGCTACGGTCAGACGTTGTTGACACCCGGTCTACCCTGTCATAATGTTAAGAAGTGTAGTCAGATGTACATACAGCGACAAAACGAAAGAAGGTAACAATTCAAACATATTTCGGCCAAATCAAACTATTTAAATTTGTGGAGAAGGTTTCAAGCCGCAGAGGTCTACAAGCACAGATATGGCTACTGATCCCGCTTGGCTAGGCCTCATGCCCTCGCAAAATTGTTTCGAAATTTATATCTCCAAAGTTACAAAAACTTATAAAATGCCTTAGCTACGTCACAGTTAGACACTGATTTTCAGTATATAAGACTGCTCTTTTGATAATGATAGCAATTATCCCTGTAGTTTATCCAGATTCCCGATGGTTAATTCTGACTCGATCGCCGAATGACGAGGGCGACGCCATGTTTGTTTATAAACAGTGAAAGTAGTCCCTACTTGACCTTTGATATTTGCATCTCTATCCGCATATGACCCCAACGGATATAGTTTTTATCCGTTGGCTTTATCCTGCCGAGAAACCTACCCATTATATGATAAATGAAAATATTATAACTGTTGTAAGAAATATGTATTCAAAACTACAGACTTGTACGGCCAGATCAAGGTTTCACAGACTTTTGTCAGTGCTGGGTTGGTACTCGCCAAGGATGTATGGTAAGCCCACTGTTATTTCGCAGGCAAACTGCGTTAGCAACTTCTGTTAAAAAATGGGTATGAACCTAGATATACAAAATCTAAGATTTTTGTATTCCGAAATGGCGGATATCTGTGTATGTATGAAAAATGGTGTTACAGGGCCTCTCAGATCGAAACCGTCCCCTTTATAATTTATCTTGGTCTTTATTTTACACATAACCTAGTTTAGACGAGATCGAAACAGATGTTGGCAAAGCAGGTGGAGTAAGTATATATATGCATTCAATGTGTTGTGACTTACCAATTACGACTGCACTAAAGATTTGCGATAGCATGGTTCTGCCCATCCTTACATACGGCTCCGAACTTTTGGGATACAAAGTTGTGGATCAAATTGAGAAAGTTCAGACTTAGAATGTAAGTGCTTGTAATGATGCTGTTCTTGGAGAAAGTAGTCGACCTTCATTATTTCTCACCTATGTAACATAGTGTGTAAAATATCGGGCTTACCTAGTCATTATGAATAATGGCCGATTACCGAAGCAAACGTATCTGATGCTGTATTGATAAAATATAACATATCTTATTCCAGTTTGGCTTTGATGCCTGGATGATGCCATATGTTGGAAATGTATATCTTTTTATATCTCAGTTTAAACAACGTGTATCCGATTACAACATGCCAATGCAAACCTTGGCATTCATCAATATCAATTACATATAAATCCAGTGGAAAATGAATACCATTTTGCACTTGTATGTCCCGCTTTTAATGATTTAAGAAATCGATACATTGATCCTAAATACTTTATATCCGTCACTGGAATCCTTTGTTCGCCTGATGCCTTCTGAACATAAACCTACTATTGTACAGTTATCAAAATTCATATTGAATGCAATAAAAATTGTATAAATAACTTTATCAGTAATTGTATTCCTGTAATGTTTGGTTCTATGGGCCTGTGGCCTCTTACTTGAATTAAAACTTTAAGATGTTACTTACTTATATATATTATTCTTTATATATAGTGAATAAAAAGACCCCAAGGGATCATAAATATTGTTTGGGTATTTTTATGAAATATAAAAAAGAAAATGCCGGAAATATTCATGATCCCTTACCTTTTTTGTTCATTATATTGAATGTGATCCTTGTTGTTATTTCATATGTCTGTAAGTTTACTCCGACCGGAAGTGAAACATACCGCCTAGCAATATATCCCGTTGACCGGATCCCTTACCCAAAAACATGCAAAGCTATATACTACTCACCTGTGGACATCATTATCCTGAAAATAAATGGTAACAATAGTGGTTGTAAATATCGCTTACCCCCCTTCCTGTGTTATGCATAATTCCCAGTTCTCCAATACGTAAAAGGTAAAAATATATAATTATTTAATAGATACCTCCCTATGGTAAATATCATGATCAACGTCGTGGGGTACTATGACATTCTATCCACCAAGTCAGAAAACCTGAACAGCCGATTCAATGTAGTTGCCTCTCAAATTGAATCAAACAAAAGACTGCGCGGGATCGCTTCTAATCTTCACATAATGATCAACTTGGATAGATGTGTAGAAAACGCAACAGCTTATTGACAAAAATGGGGACAATAGGGGTAAATCTCCGACGAACAGACAGATGTTTTCAGCCTACAACTGTCCTGCTGCTGAAGGTACTATCGATGCGACCGTGTGCTATCCTTTTGAGAAAGGATGAAGGTAACCCATTATGCCTGTCAGAAGGGGATATCTTTTAAATATCATAAACAAAGTGTCATCTTCTGCGATTTTACCAAGGGCAAGTCATACCATAAAATGATTTTAATCCGTCTACATAGGTTGACTTTGGTGACTGCAAGGGAATGTGCACATTGATAGTTCAGTATGTCGAGTTTGTTTGGCAATGACTCCACTACATGTAGAGTTCTATATACTTCAACTCACATTAAATATTATTGTAATATCGATTATCACGAATGACGAATAATATGACCAGTGAACACGGAATACAACCGTTCTGCTCCACATGTCAGGAACTAAGGGTAATGGACCACCAAGTGCCCCCGGAGTATCTAGATTAAAAAGTGACGTGAGATGCGGTTTATGAACGCGTCCAAGTTTATTGCCCTTACAAAGCAACGTGCATTGGTGTGTGGCTGCTTTCTTCCGGATTTAAGCCAGTTTTACAGTCCGAGTTCACTGAGATGACATGCCTCAGTTTAACATGGATATTGCACTCAGATATTATACCGATCACTCCTTAGTGCTTTTTTCCGTAATGCCGAGCACCAGGCAGGGTAACAATACGTACCATCATATAATGTCTTTTGTTTGACGCACCCATGGTTGTTGAACCACTAACCGCTGTTCAACAACACCACGGAGAGGGTCTTGAGCTCTTTACCATTCGAGTTCGGGAGCTCTTAAACAACCAATGATTGTTGTTTGTTTGTTTGTTTAACGCCGCACTCAGCACTATTCCAGCTATATGACGGCGGTCTGTAAATAATCGAGTCTGGACTAGACAATCCAGTGATTGACAGTATGAGCATCGCTCCACGCAATTGAGATACGATGACATATCAGTTCAAACATCTAATGATTTGAATTGTCTGGTAACATTTGAATAAATCTTATATCAGTATTGCAGAAGCATACGTGCATAACAATTCGTTATGAATTGAATACACATATTTTCAATTTGCAACTGCCACATGCTCGCATCATTTGAGTCACCAGAACCATTCGCATTATGTGCCAAATTCGTTATTTAATTGAAGAATACAAATAAGAACAGTTGTTGGTGAAGTAAAGTTGACGGAGTTGATAACTTGTGTAAAGATATGCTTTGACCTTCAGTGCATGTCACTTGTGCAGTGTTTGTGTTATCTGAATTATCGAGCTTATCACAATCTTCTGTTAGCCGGGGACGTCTCTGGGCTGTAATATCTTGTCAACTTCACAAAGAGGAAGTAGTTTACAACAAACGCCTACTGATTCTTACATGCAGTTGTGTGTGGTCATGTAAGCAACTAGCACCTCTCATAGGATGTACATTGCCTCCAAAATAAGTCTGGGATCAAAACTATGTTTTCTCCTGCTATTCCTGGTGGCCTGTGAGATAGGGTGTTTCACGCATGCTATCTCCACGTCCTAGTTCAAAGTTGTAAATCTAGCAACATGATACGTGATCTTTCTCGATATCAACATTTCTCGCCGACTGCTGGTACCCAATCACAACACAAAACACCTACTGTCACTTTGCTGGTTTCAATATAATCCGAAACTATGTAGCATAAATTGCAAATATTGTCACGGATGAAAACTAATGATTTGAGAGCTGTATTGACAATGTGGTTTGATAACGAGTCAGTCAAATATGTCCTTATCAAACGAGTCAAATGTTTGATGCACATAAGACTTCCTATTCGTGTTGTATTTACGACTGCTGTTCTAAACAACAATCACTGGCTCACTCACGTGGTATATTCTTGTTTATTAGCAAGGGTTGTCAGGGGAAAAGCGTTCCATGTGGTTTCTGGGTCAGAATACATCCCCAGTACCTCATGTCTTGCCAGATTGCTAATGGTAACAGTCACTGGTTTCCCTAGTTTAGATTCGATTATGTACAGACCGCCTCAGCCGAATGTCGTTGGACAGCATTCCACCAGTCACTCTGAAAGTTTCAGTAGTTTCCAGGCTTAACTTTCAAATCAGTTAACATTAAAAGTACCAATATATATTCTTTCACTTAATTATAAAATTACTATGCACCCGACAACTACTTTTGTAAAGAATTCTGTTTCAAATCCTTTGGCATTGCTGAAATAGGCATTATCATGCTTGTATACATTTTCATTTATCAATATATAATACTCGATTTTGATTGGTCAGTCAGAGGTTATCAAATCACAATAAACCCTATTAAAGAGCGGAAGCTAATATTTATAAAATAGTACAGTAACTTCTTTTCAGTCATTTTCGACAGTCATTGTATATGTACAATTAGTGAGTGAGTGAGTGAGTGAGTGAGTGAGTTGGGTTTAATGCCGCTTTTAACAGTATTCCAGTTATATCACGACGTGTCAGCTTAATGTCGGAGGAAAGCCCGAAGTGACGCATGTCTCAGACGTTTACCACTTCTGTGAAAACCACTAGCATGGGTATGGTGCTGACAAACCTAGAAACATTATCGGGGCGAACCGGGATTCGGTCCAGGGAGAGGCAATGGTGATACACCAGCTCGGTACATTGATCAAGTCTTGAGACCACACCCCATACCTCATTTGGCACATCGCTGCAACCACGAGTTTCAGCATGACAACACCCGTACCCACACTGTGAGAGCAACAAGAGATTTCCTCCAGCAGAATGGCATCAGAACCATGCAGTGGCCTGCCCTCAATCCCGATTTACATCCCACTGAGCACCTGTTGGACGAGATTCAAAGACGACTGAATGACGTCCGACCAAGCCCGACAACTGCAGTTTAGCTTTTAACCTCCAATGTTTCAGTGCATGTCACGTGTGCAGTGTGTGTGTGTGCTATCTAAGTTATCGAGCTTATCACAAACTTTTGTCAGCTGGGAGCGTCACTGGGCTGTAATATCTTGTCAACTTCACAATGAGGAAGTAAATTGCTACAAACGCCCACTGATTCTTATATGCAGCAGTGTGATCATGGAAGCAGCTAGCACCTCTCATCGGATGTACATGTCATCGTATCCAAAATGAATCTTGGATTAAGATTCCTCCCGGTCCTCTTGTTGGCCTGTACGGTAGGTGTTAAACATGTTATCTCCACTTTCAGTGTTGTAAACCAATCAACGTGATACATGAGCTTTTTCTCGATAAATAAACTTCTCTCCGAGAGCTATTTACAAATCACCACTGCCCTGTTTGCAGGCTTGAATATAAATCCCATACTTAAGTATGTTCCCAAATGTGCAAATATTATCACGGATGACAACTAATGTTCTGACACCTGTATTGACAACCAATCAAGTTTAACAACGAGTCACGTCTGTCCTTATGAAGGTTAGGTGTACATATCACTTGTTGTACGTATTGTACTGTTATTTCTAAGACTGATCAACGATCACTCAATCACTATGAAGGTTGTTTATACATATAATAAGTTTGTATTCATTAAAGGTTCAATAGGAAGGTGAAAAGCCTTATGAATATCGGACAGGTAATCAACCAACAACCCTTCAGAAACAGTACAGCGGCTCTGTTGTTAACTGTATATGCTACATGGGTTATTATGCGACAGAAACAAGTTTGACAATAGATAAGGTATATCCTCAACTCAAAACCATAAACTACAGGTATGAATGTGTGAGGTGAGGTGAGGTGAGGTGAGGTGAGGTGAGGTGAAATGGGGTTTGACCTCGCGTTCAAGATTACTGCACTTATAAAGTGACGTGCATGCACGTATGTGTGTGTGTGTGTGTGTGTGTGTGTGTGTGTGTGTGTGTGTGTGTGTGTTTGTGTGTGTGTGTGTTGCTACTTGTGCTAGCTGGAGGAATGCCGGATTTATAGTGTTAGCCCGCTAATACCACACTGACTCTTAGCCGACCAGTCCTTGTTTTATCCTCCCAATGCCAAACGCCAGGCCGGGCATCAGCAGGTTTCATTTTTTACGTAGTTTGGTATGACACGGCCGGGGATCGAACTAGCGAACTTCCGCTCTCCGGGCAGACGCTATATCCACCAGTGATCGAGTGATTGTGGTTTAACGTTACATCCAGCAGTATTTTAGAAGTATGACGGTGTGTCAACTTATTTTGAAGAAACGTCCAAAGTGATGCAGAACGTATCTGTCCAAATGAGGTCAAAACCACTGGCACAGATATGGGGCTGACAACCAAAGAATGCTAATCAGGCCGGATTTTGGTTCGAGCTCACTTCTTGCTAAGTTGAGGGACGCAATACTACACGGCGAACTGTGACCCCAGACGATTGGGCCACCTCTGTCCCCACACAACAAGAGCGGGAGATAGGAAGGAGACAGACTACATTCGATTGTAGGGTCTTTAGTTGAGCCATTGTGTACATTTGTGCTGATACATTCTGAACTTAATAGTTTCTGCTTTATCAGAGTTGACCTATCCATACGGTTCATAACGCGAAACTAGTTTATATATGTGTTATATATACTTAACAAATGACATGCCCATACATGTACACTGGTCATCATGCTTTAGAATGTTGACATGCAAGACATGTGTTTAAATCTCAAAAGGAATGCACATTTGCCGTTTTCTATTTAAACACGTTTAGTGTACATACACATGACATGAGACATCGTCTCACAGTCTAAACACCACATACACACAAACTTATCCACAATCTAAACATGTTTACAACAAAATTAATGTCATTTACTATAACGTTAAATATTGACAGAATGTATAATATATTTTGAACAAATATGATTAACAAACATTATGCATACAAAAGAATTAGATCACAGTTGAGTCCACATCACAACTTTATAATATTCAACTTATATATAGAAGCTGAAAAATGAATGAGAAAAGTACAGGTGAAGAGGTTTTTCTTTATTAAAAACGGAATTGCTTTTTCTTACAACCATCAGCCACAAACACAGTGTGATGCAAGTCTTAGATCTTCACTGATTGATGAAATCCACGAGCATAGGTATGTTGCTGATTTTAGGAACATCACCAAGTTCAGATTGTTTACATATAATATTTATAAACAATGACCAATGTCATCTCAATTTATTACTTCGAAATACGTTTGCTCATCTGTTGTCTGTTAGACGATGGTTAGGCGCCGACTTGTTATAGTACGATCACGAGCCTAGATGCCCAGATATATGTCGATTCTGTTATATCCTGTATTGTCCTGGAATTGATTTGATTAAATGTTATTATTATTTCATCTCCACAAACAAGGCTGCAAAAGCGATATAACTTACTTTACTTATTGTCGGCATAACATATATTTTGTTGATCAAATGCAAGGCAAATCGCACGCACACACACACACACACACACACACACGCACGCAAGCACGCACGCACGCACGCACGCACGCACGCACACGCACACACACACACACACACACACACACACAGGCCTAGGGTGTTATTATTATGCACAATGTTTTGTTAGATACCCAAGAGCCAGAGCGACAAAAGGTGGTGTCTCGCTTTCCCTTCAGTCAATTTTTGGATGTATTGTGATATTTAAGGGAACATCGTCATTTCAGCTTTATGAATGAAATGACCATCTTTGTTGCACGAGTCATTGAACGCGGATAGTAATCTTGCTGAAACTTTGCACATTGCACAAGTAAAACATGTTGGTGACACATCCTGGTTCATTGATTGGGTACAGCGAAGGAAATTGGCTTTAAAAGAGTGTATGACAGAAAATGAAAAATTGCACCAATCACAGAATGCAGTTGCCCCAGACTTTGGAAAATATAGAAATATGATATCCCGACTTATGGAACGATATCGGCAAACGGATGGGGTTAAGATTAGCGCGGGTAGATGAAGGTCGAAGAAGATTCCTTAAAAGCTTCCATGCAGAATCGATATTGCTTTGAGGAACAAATTCATGTCTGAACCAGACCCGAGAGTTAACTGGATGCTCACTGGACATGCACCATATATCTTTATTTTGAAGATTGAATTCCACAACGTCATTTCATCACACTTCACTTCAATCATTGTTCCTTGTATATCTAATATACTTTGTATAGTAATATAAACGGATACATGTCTAACCATATTTAGCTACTAAACACTTCATAAACATGTTTAGACTTAACGCGTCAAAATTATAGGACAAGAAACGCGCTTAGGTTTGTGTTGACGACCTTTTACATCCAATGGAATCTGTTTCGGTGGATTGTACGGTGGATGTTCTCTGGGGTTGAGGTTATATATTCACTTGATCGAAATGTCTGCTGGTGGACTGAAGTTTCTTCAGAACCTCAATATCATTTACCAATTAGGTTGTATGTAGAGTCAACTACGCAAAAAAGGTTTGGGCCGAGAAATTATAAAACAGCCCCCACTGTGTTGCAAAACGAACATATTTCTTAAACGCTTTAGTTTTCTTATACACACCAGACGTAATTCAAAATTAACATCGATTAAAATCAGTATGTACGCTATCGTGTCACTGGATTTTCAGACCCGTGAAGATCCGGGGTAGAATAGGTCTTCAGCAACCCATGCTTGCCATAAAAGGCGACTATGCTTGTCGTAAGAGGCGACTAACGGGATCGGCTGGTCAGGCTCGCTATCTTGGTTGATGAATGTCATCGTATCCCAAATGCGTGGATCGATGCTCATGATATCAATCACTGGATTGTCTGGTCCAGACTCGATTATTTTACAGACAGTCGTCATATAGCTGGAATATTGGTGAGTGCGGCGTTAAACAGCAAACCAACCAACAAACCAACCCCTGGATTTCCATGTCCATCGATTATTTGTTTGTCTGGTTTGTTCACAGTAATAAGTGATAATAAAACACTTAGTTTTTTATGCAAATCGGTAGGGCATGACCTGTTTACCCTTTCAGCGACAACCCGATGTCATCGCTGATTTTATGTGATCCATTCATATGAGTTTAACTATCATTTTGCCTTTTTCACCAAATTGAATCGGCATGTAATCGAGACTGGATATTCTCTGGCGTTGACGCTTTATTTTTACAGTGTAGCTTGAGATGTACCTGTCCTGTTCTACAACGTAGATTTCCTTGATTGATGTTGATGTCTCAATTTGATGCATTGCCATTGATAAATGTCATGCATCGATAGTTCGATCAGTTCTAACACACCTGCATGTATGTGTTCATTCTAGTTAAGGCATCACTGGTTAGTCTTTGAAGCATGATTATGATGCAGCCAAACAATCAGTCAATACCTTTTGAGAATGAAGGACATAGGCACACATACAAAAAACAATTTAAAAGAAAATAATAATTATGGTAACATAATTTTAAAAATTCTTTATAAAATATTTTCTTCTCATGATTGATACACAAGCTTACTGATTTGATTCGTTCTGGATACCTTGGATATATCGGGTACATTCCCTCTGAACTACAGCATTAGGTGATTGTGGTGCAATTTGTAATAAGTTTTGTAAGCCAGTAGGTCAATCTCCTTTCAATTCTATTGTTTCCCCAAATTTCAGATGCATATAAAAGAATCGGACTCATCAGATAGTCAAATAATTTAAAGAATACTTCAGGGGAAGTAATGCCTAGCTTCTAGTAGTTGTAAGTAACTCAAATAAAGCTTTACATAAACTAAACTAAATATATATATATATATATATATATATATATATATATATATATATATATATATATATATATATATATATATATATATATATATATATATATGCAAGAGAACAAGTGCAAGAGAAAATCCTTGATCATAATGTGTGAGAATAATGCGTGTTGGCAGGTGTGAAAGGACCTTTTTAAAACTCCTTTTCCAAAATACTTTGGGAAACGCTCAATGTTAATGTCAACCTTACTGCTTCCAGGTTTTTATACAGAGGCTCACTACAGTTATATGTGACAATTGGGTTTAACAATGTTGTGATCGGTTATGTATGTATCACGGCGTGTCAGTGTACAGCGGGGTGACTGTCCAAAGGGATGCAATATAAGCGTTGTCACTTTCGTTATACACACTGTACAGATGCCAAACTGCTGATACCACGTTTTACTTTGTGAAACCCAAATGACAAGGACGGCGCCCTGGACAACCCTTAGGATCAGATCCCGGGCGTAAAAGGGGTTGAACCCAATAACAGCGAACCCCACCAACAAGCAGCTTGGACAAATGGTGCTACACAAACGATGTATTCATTTTGTATATTTGAAGATAGAAATGGCTTGTATTTGCCAAAGTGTATGACAATCGTTTGAGTATCTCTTTAAGGACTGTGAACATCAATTTTTTAAACAGACACATATCGTGTCCTGAAAGTAAGGTTGTTCCAACTCCAAAAATACAACTTATGAGTAAGAGCGATTTGAAATTTGTAATGATAGTATTTAATACTTACACAATCAAAACATGAAACGTCCAAACCTGGTCAGTCTGTAGGTCAAGTGGAATGAAATGTCATACAGGTTGGGTCATATATTAAACGTCAATAATTACAAAACAAATAAATATATATTTGGATCTAAACCACAGACTGGATTTCATTGGCTTTCTTTTGATTTCAGATACAAACATTCAGCGATGGAAAGAATCATGTTACACCTGCTGGAAGTATGTTAAACCTCTCCTGATGAATACTGTTTTTAAGCGAGACTTCTGTTTATTTTTGCTCAACCCCGCATTCAACAATGTGTCACCTTAGTATGTGAGGACTGTTAAAGTTATGCAAGTCTTAGACCTTCACAAATTAGTGAAATCCACGAGCTTAGGTGTGTTGCTGATCTTAGGGCCATCACTAGGTTCAGATTGTTTACATTATAATATTCTTTAACAATACTGGCCTACCTGGTACAATGTAATACGAAAATGACATGACAGATGTCATCTCAATCAATTACTTCGAAATACGTTTGCTCAATTGTTGTCTGTTAGACGATGGTAGATGTATGAATAACGAGCGTACAATGTTGATACTTTCCAAGGCAGGATGAGACATTTCAGTGCACGAGTGGATGGTACAGAACCGCTCATGTCACAGATGAGATTCTATCAGTAGGTGCCCCATCCGAGCATCATCGATCTGGGTCTTGGTGGATTAATTAATGATTCATACAGAAAGCAATGGCAACACATTGTAACAATAATTGTGTGAGCTTTGACGTACATAATAATGTAAAGTTTAACTGAATATCAAACATGTAATAATGTGTGTCAAAAGCGAACGTTATCCCATAACGAGTCAATTTATTTTTGTCATAAACAATATTTCGAGCAAGTCTTCAACAAGATTTTATTTTTAAAATAAAATTGTATTTAATAGTTCGCATAATAGGCAACTGCTAAGGGATGTCTTAGGCTTCTTACCAATCATCCAAATGAGCATGTTAAATGGCGCGTTGTTTGTTGTCTGCCGTCTCTCATTGTTCCAAATCGTAAATGCATAGAGGACCTAAAAGCTATAATATGCTAAAGTAAAACACTTTAGACATCAGAAACACTTACGAAAAATGTATAATTCGCACGTGACCAATCTCATCAGGGTTTCTTCTTTCTTTGTTTATATCAATGATCTGATCTGTGATCGGTTCAAATACAATGTTGTATTATTATGACCCAGCATACTTGGGAAAGCCTTTGTTAATATTCTGTGAATATATATTAATGTTTTAAAAAAGGGTATCAGAGTATCTCTTCTTTTGTGACGGGTGACACCGGTGGCGCAGGATACCCTCACCTTTTCGCGAACACTTGGTATCATCACTATGTGATTCATAAACACATGCTCATGATATAATCGGAATCTAACAATGGACTCTGCTCTTAACAGAGATTTCACTGGATTATGGAAATGGTTTTGTCGCTTTTATTTACATCTGTTGTATCGTAAAGGCTCACAATTGTGTGTATATATTTATTTATCAATGTAAATGTATTATTCTTTTTTTAACTATTCACTTGTTTATGAAAATACTAGCACCATGCATTTGCCCCGAGATATATTAGACATATTGCAAATCTGCGGATGTAAATTCTGGCGGAAAAAAGAAGTTTATTAATTCTTTCATTATACTGGTATTTTAGCGCGTAGCCGGGGATGAAGTGGATAGCATTATCATGATGAAGTGGTTCTGCAATATGCGAGACTGGCACATATATAATGTATATGAAGGGCCTACTTAATGTTTAGTCGTGTCTTTAATCCGTAACGGGTTGACACAGTCGTGGCAGGTTTAGAACTCCATTGTCATATAGAAATCACGTGTATTCCGCAGTGACGTTACAATGACAAGTCCCAGTTTTAACCAAGGTTTAACTCTGCCCCTGGAGGAGAGACGTTGTCATATCGATTTAGCAATCTAACGTCGGGAGCAATAGCGTGAGATAGGCAATTATAAAATAAACTGTGTCAAAATATGATTGTTGTATCACCATAACCTTTGTTGTTCAGTTCAAGCTGCCGATGTTAAATGTTCGGGGTAGAATGAACTTCCCTTATCTTTATGTACTATAGGGTGTCATATATCTTTTTGATATTGATCAGTTCTCTGTAATACGTGTTTCACTGCCTGTGACCCCTTTTCGGAATGTTCGAAGAGAGCTTATACCTATTTGACCCATATTCCCATGTTTAATATATGCGTTCCAAAATAGTATGCCAAAGAATTCGGTACTGTATTTGTAGCATAATTTCATTACGTTTTCAGACAACGATAGTTTAAGGACAATCAAGACACAATACACAATTATCGACAGTATTCTTAAATGCGCCCTTAAATCTTGACAAGGAAATGTTTCATTCATAGCTCCTGGAAAGGTAGAAAATCTTCACATCGATCACATACAAGACAATTTTACGAGTGTGGAAGTCTTCTTCTCCTGTCCAAACGAAACCGAAAGACACGGCGACATAAAATACTACTTACTGTCGTATGAAGCTCAGGTATGTCTCATTAAAAATAAAAATGTGATTACACTTGAACAGAGTTGTATTACTTTAATTACAAAAAAAGTGTACGAATAACCAATGACTTCTTCAAATTTACTCCAGCTCAAACCTGCCTAGATAACAGATAATGCATTGCCGTGCATCATGATCAGGTATAGATATACCACACATACATATACGCACGCACGCACGCACGCACGCACGCACGCACGCACGCACGATCACGCATACAAGCACACAAAAAAACATGGTGGTGGTCTTCCACTTTAAGTTTACAGTGTTTCGGCGACTATTTTCAGGCTAGTAACGATTTGATAACGTTTGTAATGTTTTGGTCAAATCTAATTTTTAAGTGTATACTTTCGTTTGCCCGGCAGTTTATATACACAGTTAGGAAGGAAGATTTAGGAATAGGGTGGATATTTATGATGAGTACATATGCATTGAATACAATGTATATCGAGTATGATTATTCCGTTACATTTTGACAGCGAGAACATAACCACAACGTGACAGAAAATCCCCAAGGATTAAACATTTCAGCTGAACCTGAGTCGAACTGTAACTACTCCCGGGTTGTACCCATCACAGCACAAGTACACTACATGTTCTCGGTGAGTTAGGGTAAACTGTGTGTACAAAGAAGGCTCACTATTGTATGTTCTCGTATCTTAATCATCCCGTTCCCCTTTAATACCAAAGCACTAAATATCTCAGATGATTCCATACACTTGTGTTGTAAACAAAGTCCAAATTTATCAAAGAAAGGTAGTTAAAGCCTAAGGTAAATACCAACTTTTAGGATTGGTACTTGTTATTTACGATATTCATTTGAAGTAAGCGGAACACTACATTATCCTCTTCAATTTCAGGTTGTAGCATAAGATGCTTTTGCTTGCAATGTAGCAAATGTCAACTTCAGTATAAGCTTTCAATACAGTTCGTGTGAGGCACGCTTAGAGTGAAACGTGTTGTACATATTCCGTAACTTACCCTCACCACAAACTCTTGACGAACTTGATTTGATTACAGGTCCACGCATTTAACAAATACAATGGAACCGTTTCTGAAAAGAATTATACCACGCTTACTGGAGGTATGTTAAACTGTTCCATGGATGTGTCATATGTAAATATTTGATTACACTGTGCTCGTAATAGTTTTGAAGTGAATGGTCAACTTATGTTTAAGTTTGTTCAATTATCGCATTGGGTGAGTGAGATCGGCTGAACACTGCTTTTGTCAGCATGTCAGAGTAATTTATGAGGGACATTCCAACAAAGAGGTGTCTACACAACATGCTTATCGTCTGTGTGTTCAATTATAACAGACCTCCCAAAATCTCCGAACAAATTAAATACAAACGTACCATGGTATGCAGTTCAAATGTCTTCATATCACCATACGACTCCAGTATCTAATATATACGTATCTCATGTTCATGTACGTCCTGCTTTCTAATCCCTTTTCATTATCATATTGTCAAGAGCCGTGACCGGCAGGAACCACCTATTCGTTTAACTACTTTAACAGCCTCCGGTTAAGATTAGCCCTCTCACAATGCGCATGAAATATTACCAGATTGAATCTCCACTGTTTACGCACCTGTTGTAGTAGAGAACGTGGATGTGCGAAAGGACTGGGGTATATGCCGGATATCTATTTGCGTCATATGTATTTGCATAACATGAATGTAGACCGGTCTGAACTACCATGTTCGTTTTCCTAGCGTCCGGCCCTGTGGCTAGTTTGGATGTACTGAGTACAACGGCAGATTCCATCACTATACAGTGGACCAGGCCATCACTTCCAAATGGCAACATCCTTGGGTATCTGATAAACGTTACATCGGACGGCAAACATGAAAGAGTTATAAATGTGACCTGTGACCAGCCTGAGGGCGGCGTGAGTACAACCACCAGTTACTCTTTTTCATTTTCTGACCGTTACATTATGATAAAGATTCATTCATCATGGAAATACATGATTGTCTTTTGGTTATTGAAGCACATTTGTCTTCCACAAAAAGATATGGTCTGCAGAAGTGAACGAAAACGAAATATCTACACACTAACAGGACAATTACAATCATGGATATATATTTCATGTTACAGGACAAACAGAACTGTAATGCAACGGACACTTCAAACACGAAGAGTGCTCCTGTTGTCAACCAAGACAGAAATGAGCTCTATTACTACAACATTGAAACCTTACAATCCTACACTAACTACACAATAGCTATATCGTGTGTCAACATAAACGGAACAGGGGTGGAGAGGAACATCACAGTTCAAACCAACATGACCGGTACGTGTGATGGAGTTAATGTTCATTCTACAATGACACTGCTTAAGTTTGATTGATCAAAATGTGATTAACATTAAGTATCTAATACAAATCAGATGCATCACAATTTACAAGCCTTTTCACATTCAAAGCATTTGTGACAAAACGTCGGCCCGACGATAGCAAGCCTACATAGTGATGCATATATCAATGACTGCCAATAACCCATAAGAACTCTACACGTTCGACATAGAAACAACAACGTATCAAACATTACAAAATCTTTTTCAGAACACGCATGTGACGTTTTTCACCATATGTGACGCCTCCCCCTTTTGTAATGTTCTAAGATAGCTGAACTATTTGACATAGTTGCCAAATTTCAACTACGAATTCCAAAAGAGTATTCTAAAGCATTTGGTATTGCATATATATTACAATTACAGTATCGTAACAATGTGGTATTATTATAACCCAGCATACTTGGGAAATCCTTTGTTTAATATTCTGTGAATATATATTATACTAACTACACAATAGCTATATCTTGTGTCAACATAAACGGAACAGTGGAGAGGAGGAAAACCACAGTTCAAACCAACATGACCGGTACGTGTGATGGAGTTAATGTTAATTCTACAATGACACATCTTAACCCTAATGGTACCTGGACGTCAGTCAGCCTGCATACCGCTCAGTGCCGCACTGTGATGACGTCGCTGTTTCAAAAACGTATACCTTGTATCAAAAGTGTCACAACGTCTCTATTTCTTCGCACAGTGTAACCAAATTGTATAACATGCAACTCGAGTTGATTGTCATTCCATCAGTATCTAAAGTTACCAAATCCAAAAGATCTATGCACTCCCTAGCCGTCGATAAAAGTGCTGGTATTATAAGTTTCCTACTTTTCTACATTAATCGTAATATGGACGCACCCGAATAGGGCAAGCAAAGCAAGTAAGCGCCCTTGTTTGAAATCTAAGCGCCAATAATTCATATCATTGGCAAGTACATGTCCTAACAGTGATAGACATATGACATTTATGTTGAAGTACACATTCACTGAGAATTTTCCATGAGTTATATTTACCAATAAAATTGACTAACATTAAGCATCTAATACAAATTAGATGCATCTCAATTTACAAACCTTTTCGCATTCAAAGCCTTTGTGAGAAAACGTCGGCCTGACGATAGCAAGCCTACATAGTGATGCATATATCAATGACTGCCAATAACCAAGAAACACACAATTTTATGGATAACAACTCCTTTAAGTTGTTATCCATAAAATTGTGTGTTTCTTGTCATCCGTCAACTTCTAAGTAATGCCTATCAAACAATTTTGCCAATAACCAATAAGAATTGTACATGTTCGATATTGGAACAACGACATCACTATATAGAACATGCACACTCAGATTGAATCTGCCCTGTGTGTGCACCTGTTGCAGCACAGAACGTGGATGTGCAAAAGGTCTGTGAGTACGTGCCGGATATTTAAGCGTTGTCGCCAATGACATGGCTTCATAAAACTGACGCTTCAATATGACACATTACACTATGAATCTGAACCCATATACGCACAATATCATTATGGACAAGTCTCATATATACTCTTGAAAAGAGTACGGAACTTGTAAGATATATCAGTTTCTAGTAATAGATATTTTATAATAATGAACGAATTAGGAACCCGATACAACCAGTAGTGAAGTATGACATCATGTTATGACCACCAACGATCTAAAAGGACGATAGTAGTAAGATGGGAAATTCCAAAGTTTTTGGATCAGTAGTTCATTATACCTCCACGATTTGACAACAATTCATTCACACGACGAGGCATACTGCGTATGAGTCCTCCAATGTCGATTTGAGGGAGTCTGTTCCACTACTCTTGCAGCGCCTGGTACAGTTTATCCAACGTGGTTGGCGGCCCATAGCGTTGGCGCTCACGTTTTGCCATTGAACTACTGTGTTCAATGTGGGAATGGTCTTGGCTCATTGTTGGTCATGGATGTTGTGCTGCTGGAGCATGGACGTTGTCGTACAGAAAAAAACCCACACGTCAACCCACATTCCTTGCAAACGGACAAGAAAGGATGCCAGTAGGTTGTCCCGATGACCCTTCCTTACGGAATATGGATTGGGGTTCACTCAGTCACAGTGATTCCGCCAAAAAGATAACCGATCAACCACGAAATCTGTCAAGAGATCTCAGGTTGAAATTGTCGTGACGTTCATTTCGACATCGCAAGACACGACCACCTAATCAAGAAAGTGCAAAGTGAATCGGGACTCATCTGAAATATGACCCGTGGCCGTCGAGCATGGAGCTGCATGTAGACGATTTTTAATCCCCTGACCCGAAAATCGTACTCCAGTAGCCTGATGAAAGTTTGCAGCCATCTGAACTCGATTTTGTAGATCTGGGTTTCGAATTAATCGATCATGTACAATTGTCGTTGACATGGGACAGCCTGAACGTGGTCGATCGTCATTGTTTTTGGTTGTTGGTACCTGTTTCACAGTCTAATAATCACAGACTGTGAAACATTGAACGTATTGGCCACTGCACACTAGCTGTATTCTGTCTGACATAAACCTATTCTAACCCGGATCTTCACGTGTTTCTATTTCAGAACACGCACATTTAAGTAACACATATATTAGTGCCACAAATCTAAAAGATGCAAGTAATGGCGTTTATAACGACTGCCTGGTAGGTAATGTAACTCGTAATGCAGCATGCTTCCAAACATATACACCTGTTAATATCAATAATTTGTTTTGTAGTTCCATTACCACCAAATGGGTTTAGGGCCCTTGTGATCAGCTCGTCGAGTGTGACCCTGCGCTGGACCCCCGCCCACCACCAGGACGGACCCACTACCTACTACATTACAGTAGGGGAAGAAACCAGCATGAACTCACATACCTTCCAAGAGAAAGAGTATGTCACTGTCAGTGGTATGTCTTTTATTGAAGATAACTTGCTTTTATCATAAAATGACAAGACAATTGTTTGTATCCTACCTCGATCACGAAAATTATTTGTTTACATTGAAACGTTGCCGAGGTTTGAACTATGACAAATATGTATCGATGCTAAAAAGAGTGCTGAACATGTTTATTGGTCGTTGATACAGAGATTGAACGAGTAGGCTGAATCTTTGCCGGCGTGTAACGTTTATGGAAAAGGAAAGCAAAAGCGACGGCTCTCGATAGTTGATGTTAAGCAGTTGCAATTTGGTCAGAGTATTGGCACACTGAGGAGCGCTGGCAGCATATCTCAAGCCATAAACAATTAGAAAGTACCCATAATGTCTGTTTTCATGTAGCACTTACCGGATTCAGTATTTATGCATGGACCTGTCAACCATCGGTAAATACCTTCCTGTTATCAGATCTTAGGATTATCTTCATTCCTTTGACTAATCCATGTCCAGATGTTTATATTCCGGCAAATATTCTAACTATAAATTGTCGTACATATATTTTGTTTACCTTGTTCATAATATATATGAATTAGTCTGTAACCGGAACAAAAATAAGTAACTTAGCATGCACGTTATTGAGCATCATGTAAAACACATCTTGGATTTGATAACTACGTGCGGGTAGGATTGACACACGTTTGTCTACTTTATATTTATACCTTATTTTACATCAGGTTTTTATAACACATCCGCCTTGATTGAGGGTCTCCGGAGTTACTGGAAGTACACCTTCAACATCACAGCAGCTACTCCTGTTGGCAACTCAAGTGTCTTGTCTCTGGAAGGAAATGTCCGGACAAATGAATCAGGTATAATAATTGCATAATTCTTGCTAAACCGTACCGATGCTCGTGAGTTTTACCAAAATGATTAACGTCTGAAACTATACCGCTTTTGTCTTCCTTCCATAACCAAACTGAAATGTTGTCCAGAGCGACAACTCAGTCTTGCAGATCCACAGCTTTTTAAGTATAAATTCTATTTCATAATTAATACTAACAGAGTTGAAATTAAGTTTCCTTTTAACATACTGCATAACTCAATGTACTGTCACTGCAACTGATACATAATTACATCACTTATTTATGTAACATTATTTAATAGCAAATAGGGATCTATTTTCGACATAATACATGACAGTTAACGCGCCGGCCTATGTTAATTGTTTTGTTATCACTTTTGGACAACGATTCATAACCTAATTCTTATGAAAAAGTCGGAACCGAACAATCGACTCTGTTTTTAGCAGATGTTATATTATTACTGTTATCAATTAAGAGCTTGTTTCATTCATAGTTCCTGGAAAGGTAGAAAATCTTCACATCGCTCAGATTCCACACACGTTTACGAGCGTTGAAGTCTTCTTCTCTTGTCCCAATGAAACAGAAAGACACGGCGACATACAATATTACGCACTGTCGTATGATGCTCAGGTATGGTAAATATGTGCTTACGCTTAAACATTTGTATGACTTTAATGACAAGAAAGTGTACGAATGACAGACAACAGATAATATGTTTACATATACTACATACACACCCACACACATTGATGGTAATTGTGATGCATTTCTCTCTCTCTCTCTCTCTCTCTCTCTCTCTCTCTCTCTCTCACACACACACACACACACACACTCTCTCTCTCTCTCTCCCTCACACACACACACGCGCGCAGTGTGATGGTGATGCATAACGGGTGACTTGTACCGTATATACTTTCTTATGCCCGGCAGTTTATAGACACATTTAGGGAGGAACGTTTCTGAATAGGATTGATATTCATGATGAGTACATTTGCATTGAAAATAATATATATTGTGTGTGATTATTCTGTTACATTTTGACAGGGAGAATATAACCACAACGTGACAGAAAATCCCCAAGGATTAAACATTTCAGCTGAACCTGAGTTGAACTGTAACTACTCACGGGTTGTACCCGTTACAGCACAAGTAGACTACAGGTTCTCGGTGAGTTAGGGTAAACTGTGTGTACAAAGAAGATTCACTATTGTATGTTCTCGTATGTAAATCATCCCGTTCCCCTTTAATACTTTTATAACCCCAATGGACTTAGCACTAAATATCTCAGATGATTCCATACACTTCTCTTGTAAACAAAGCAAAACTACATTCCGTTGACACTGGATAGAAGGACACAACGTGTTCAAATGGGTACCTGATAATTGTTGCACTTGTTTAGATGTACATATGTGAAGGGTGGAATCAAAATGAAGCTCAGAAACCAATCTATCAGAAAAAGATAGTTAAATCCTAAGCTATATACCCGCTTGGAGGATGGATACTGGTTGTTTATGATATGTATTTCAAGTTAAGTGAACACTACATCATCCTCTTCAATTTCAGGTTGTAGCATATGATTCCTTTGCTGGGGATGTAGCAAATGTCAACTTCAGTATCAGCTTTTCTATACAATTCAGAGTAAAACGCGTTGTACGTATTCCTTAACTTACCTCCACTACAAACTAAGTGACAAACTTGATTTGATTACAGGTCCACGCATTCAACAAATACAATGGAACCGTTTCCGAAAAGAATTATACCACGCTTACTGGAGGTAAGTTAAACTGTTCTAAAAATGGGTCATATGTAAATATTACACCATGTTCATACTTGTTATTAAAGTGAAAGGTCAACTTATGTTTACATTTGTTCAAATAGTGCACTGAGTGAGTGAGTTTGTCCGAACTCAGCTTTGAGTACATACCGGATATCCAATTGTAGTCATTGCATTATAAAACAATATGAAACGAATGAGACATTTTGATCATAGGTCCATGTCTTATATGTGCATAACACAAATACTTACGTTTCCCTAGAGTCTGGTCCCGTGGCTAGTTTGGATGTATCGAATACAACGGCACATTCCATCACTGTTCGGTGGACCAAGCCATCACTTCCAAATGGCAACATCCTTGGGTATCTGATAAACGTTACATCCGGCGACAAACCTGACAGAGTTATAAATGTAACCTGTGACCAGTCTACGGAAGACGTGAGCATAACCACTGGTTACTCTTCCTCGTTTTCTGATCACAACACGATGTGAATGCTCCATTCATTCTGCCTTAATGGAAATACATGTATATCAGTTTTTTTATGGTTATTAACTCATGGTTTGTCATCGACAATAAAATGCATAGTATAAAGAAGAGAATGAAAGCGTTCAATTCGCCACAGTATCAGTTAAATTGCTATGATTCCTTCTGTGGATACTTCTATATGTGTAATTTTATGTTACAGAGAAAGCACGAATGTAAAGCAGTTGACACATCAAATACGAATAGCGCCGCTGTTGTCAACCATGACGGAAATAAGCAATATGACTACAATATTACAGCCTTAGAGTCTTATACTGACTACACAATAGTAATATCCTGTGTTAACATAAACGGAACAGGGGAGGAGAGGAACACCTCTGTTCAAACAAACATGACTGGTAAGTGTGATGATGTTAATGTTATTTCTACCATGACACTGACGATACCTTGATTCTGATTGGTGAAACTATGATAAAATCAGGTATCTACTTCCAGAGAACTCGAAGAAGTGCATGTATAGCTTTGGCAGTAACATACAGTCAGATTTTATCGATAGCCCGGAGATGGAATAGGCAGGTTTGGCTCAGACGATTTCCTCGAGTCTCCATGGATAAGCTGGCATCAGTGTATAATGCAGGATCTTTGACAGAGTTAAATATTTTGATGCTGGCATCTGCGACGTCACTGCTATCTCTGTTGTAACATTCCCAGCCTGATGTGAAGTTCAAACCAAGACTGCCCCCGGCTGACTGTTATTGAGTTTCAGCATATGTGACTTTGCTTTTCACGCAATCGAGACTGGTTGTTCTCTGGCGTTGACGTTTTCTATATATTTGGAAAGATGGTCCTTGGTGCTGAAGCTCACAGCATTTTCAATTACTTTAGATGAAAATGAATCTTTTGAGAAGGGCTGTACGACAACCTGCTTGAACATTTGTGGGAACTGGCCACTCATCAAGCTTTTGTTAAAAATACTTGTTATTGTCGGACAGACAGACAGATAAATAGATAGATAGATGGATAGATCTTTGACAAGGAGTGACGTTTATAGCGAGAGCCTGGTGTGTACAAGCTATAACCTTCAATATACCCAACCTGTCAATATTTTGTTTTTGTAGTTCCATCACAACCAATGGTGTTGCAGGCCTTTGTGAACAGCTCGTCGAGTGTGACCCTGTGCTGGACCCCTGCCGACCACCAGGACGGACCCACTACCTACTACATTAAAGTAGGGGAAGAGACGAGCCTGAACTCACATACCTTCCAAGAGAAAGAGTATGTCACTGTCAGTGGTATGTATTATTTCACTTCGGATTGAATCGACTCTGCACAGCATCTAAAGATTTAAGTGATAACACACTCCTGCTATACAACTTTATATTACAACCCTAGCACCGACATTTATGAGATTCTTAGTCCAGATTAGAGGGGTTGCTACCTCATGATCAGAATTGGGTCCACATGCGAGCTTCCTGATACAATTGAAGAGGAAATGCATTTGATTGTTAAGATCCTACACTGAGGGGTGTGTAATTCAGTCGCCCAAAATATGCAAACATTTAATTTGTCCACATACCTGTCTAGACATAGGTGAGGTGCCGACTTGGTGTACAAAATGACGAGGGCGAAAGCTTAGACATATTTTAGTTCGATTCTGTTTGCCGTATAATATTTTTATAAGTACTTTGTTTCAGAAATAAATGTTAAAATGGAAATTAATGACCTAATTCTTGACATCGAGATTTGTAGGATGGTTGCTCACTCACCACCAACAATATTGTGATGGAAGTGAAAGTTAATGTGACTTCCTGAAATCCTACAGCTAGCATCAAGTGGGCAGATCTAGAGCACTCTTTGCAAATCGCCAGAAACATTGATTGGAATGCACTTGTGACACCGAAGATTGAACCGCATCAGCAGATAGACGACTGGTGTTGATTAGTAAACCATGTAACTCGAGTTATTTTAAGGGGACTAGTCTGATAGTGTGTTACTAAATTTGACACTAAGCCCACATCGGACCCCGCTGCAGCCAGAACATTGTAATTTGTCTATCGCTGTGGCAACGCAGTGTGTTCATCAACTTTTCTGACTGGGTGTTTGTGGTTGTTAACGGTTTGACATCTTTCTTTTCATTATTTGTGAATTTAATGACTCGTGCCATTTAGATATATGTATGACAGCATCTCCCAAACCATAAACAATTACAAAGTAGTTATGATGTCCATTTACATGTGACAAATATCGCGTTCGGTTTTAATGCTCGGGCCTGCCAATCATCGATAATTTCCTTCCTGTCACCTGATGTTTGGATTATCTTAATTCACTGTGCAAATCTTTGACTCTATAATGATACCTCTACCTATTTACTGTTTACTTTGTTCATGAAGTAGTTTGCGACCATAACGTAAATGTAACTTAGCATGCATTAAGATGAACATTTTGTATTGAACATTTCTCATCATCATATAAAACACACCTGGTCTTTGATAACTATGCGCGGGTAGGATTGATAAACATTTCTCTACATTATGTTCATACTTTATTACACTTCAGGTTTTCATAATACATCCGTCTTGGTTGAGGGTCTCCGGAGTTACTGGAACTACAACTTCAGCATCACAGCAGCTACTCCAGTTGGCAACTCAAGTGTCGTGTCTCTGGAAGGAAATGTCCGGACAAATGAATCAGGTATAATAATTTCATAATTCTTGCTAAACCGCACCGATGCTTGTGAGTTTTGCCAAAATGATTAACATCTGAAACTATACCACTTTTGTCTTCCTTCCATAACCAAACTGAAATGGTGTCCAGAGCGACAACTCAGTCTTGCAGATCCACAGCTTTTTTAGTATAAATTCTATTTCATAAATAATACTAATAGAGTTGAAATTAAGTTTCCTTTTAACATACTGCATAACTCAATATACTGTCACTGCAACTGATATGTAATTACATCACTTATTTAGGTAACATTATTTAATAGCAAATAGGGATCTATTTTCGACAGAATACATAACAGTTAACGCACCGGCCCATGTTAATTGTTTTGTTATCACTTTTTGACAATGAATCATAACCTAATGCTTATGAAAAATTCGGAACCGAACAATCGACTCTGTTTTTAGCAGATGTTATATTATTACTGTTATCAATTAAGAGCGTGTTTCATTCATAGTTCCTGGAAAGGTAGAAAATCTTCACATCGCTCAGATTCCAGACAACTTCACGAGCGTTGAAGTCTTCTTCTCTTGTCCCAATGAAACAGAAAGACACGGCGACATACAATATTACGCACTGTCGTATGATGCTCAGGTATGGTAAATATGTGCTTACGCTTCCAAACATGACGCTTTTTATGACTTTAATGACAAGAAAGTGTACGAATGTCAGATAACAGATAGTATATTTACATATACTACATACACACACACACACACACACACACACACACACACACACACACACACACACACACACACACACACACACACACACACACACACACACACACACACACACACACACACACACACACACACACACAAACAACACACAGACACACACACACACACACACACACACACAGGGGTTTAGGGAGGAAGGTTTCTGATTAGGATTGATATTTATGATGAGTCCATGTGCATTGAAAATAATATATTTTGTGTGTGATTATTCTGTTACATTCTGTTACAGGGAGAATATAATCACAACGTGACAGAAAATCCCCAAGGATTAAACATTTCAGCTGAGTCGAACTGTAACTACTCACGGGTTGTACCCGTCACAGCGCAAGTAGACTACATGTTCTCGGTGAGTTAGGGTAAACTGTGTGTACAAAGAAGGTTCACTATTGTATGTTCGCGTATGCAAATCATCCCGTTCCCCTTTAATACTTTTATAACCCCAATGAACTTAGCACTAAATATTTCAGATGATTCCATACACTTCTCTTGTAAACAAAGCAAAACTACATGCTGTTGACACTTGATAGAAGGACACCACGTGTCCAAGTGGGTACTTGATAATTGTTGCACTTGTTTAGATGTACATATGTGAAGGGTGGCATCCTAATGAAGCTCAGAAACCAATCTATCAGAAAAAGATAGTTAAATCCTAAGCTATATACCGCTTGGAGGATGGGTACTGGTTGTTTATGATATGTATTTTTCAAGTTAAGTGAACACTACATCATCCTCTTCAATTTCAGGTTGTAGCATATGATTCCTTTGCTGGGGATGTAGCAAATGTCAACTTCAGTATCAGCTTTTCTATACAATTCAGAGTAAAACGCGTTGTACGTATTCCTTAACTTACCTCCACTACAAACTAAGTGACAAACTTGATTTGATTACAGGTCCACGCATTCAACAAATACAATGGAACCGTTTCCGAAAAGAATTATACCACGCTTACTGGAGGTAAGTTAAACTGTTCTAAAAATGGGTCATATGTAAATATTACACCATGTTCATACTTGTTTTTAAAGTGAAAGGTCAACTTATGTTTACATTTGTTCAATTAGTGCACTGAGTGAGTGAGTCTGAACTCTGCTTTGAGGACATACCGGATATCCAAATGTAGTCATTGCATTATAAAACAATATGAAACGAATGAAACATTTTCTTCATAGGTCCATGTCTTATATGTGCATAACACGAATACTTACGTTTCCCTAGCGTCTGGTCCCGTGGCTAGTTTGGATGTATCGAATACAACGGCACATTCCATCAATGTTCGGTGGACCAAGCCATCACTTCCAAATGGCAACATCCTTGGGTATCTGATAAACGTTACATCCGGCGACAAACCTGACAGAGTTATAAATGTAACCTGTTACCGGTCTACGGAAGACGTGAGCATAACCATTGGTTACTCTTCCTCGTTTTCTGATCACAACACGATGTGAAAGCTCCATTCATTCTGTCTTAATGGAAATACATGTATATCAGTTTTTTATGGTTTTAACTCACGTTTGTCATCGACAATAAAATGCATAGTATAAAGAAGAGAATGAAAGCGTACAATTCTCCACAGTTACAGTAAAATTGCTATGATTCCGTCTGTGGATACTTCTATATGTGTAATTTCATGTTACAGAGAAAGCACGAATTTAAAGCAGTTGACACTTCAAATACGAAGAGTGCCGCTGTTGTCAACCAAGACGGAAATAAGCAATATGACTACAATATTACAGCCTTACTGTCTTATACTGACTACACAATAGTAATATACTGTGTTAACATAAACGGAACAGGGGAGGAGAGGAACACCTCTGTTCAAACAAACATGACTGGTAAGTGTGATGATGTTAATGTTATTTCTACCATGACACTGACGATACCTTGATTCTGATTGGTGAAACTATGATAAAATCAGGTATCTACTTCCAGAGAACTCGAAGAAGTGCATGTATAGCTTTGGCAGTAACATACAGTCAGATTTTATCGATAGCCCGGAGATGGAATAGGCAGGTTTGGCTCAGACGATTTCCTCGAGTCTCCATGGATAAGCTGGCATCAGTGTAAAATGCAGGATCTTTGACAGAGTTAAATATTTTGATACTGGCATCTGCGACGTCACTGCTATCTCTGTTGTAACCTTCCCAGCCTGATGTGAAGTTCAAACCAAGACTGCCCCCGGCTGACTGTTATTGAGTTTCAGCATATGTGACTTTGCTTTTCACGCAATCGAGACTGGTTGTTCTCTGGCGTTGACGTTTTCTATATATTTGGAAAGATGGTCCTTGGTGCTGAAGCTCACAGCATTTTCAATTACTTTAGATGAAAATGAATCTTTTGAGAAGGGCTGTACGACAACCTGCTTGAACATTTGTGGGAACTGGCCACTCATCAAGCTTTTGTTAAAAATACTTGTTATTGTCGGACAGACAGACAGATAAATAGATAGATAGATGGATAGATCTTTGACAAGGAGTGACGTTTATAGCGAGAGCCTGGTGTGTACAAGCTATAACCTTCAATATACCCAACCTGTCAATATTTTGTTTTTGTAGTTCCATCACAACCAAAGGTGTTGCAGGCCTTTGTGAACAGCTCGTCGAGTGTGACCCTGTGCTGGACCCCTGCCGACCACCAGGACGGACCCACTACCTACTACATTAAAGTAGGGGAAGAGACGAGCCTGAACTCACATACCTTCCAAGAGAAAGAGTATGTCACTGTCAGTGGTATGTATTATTTCACTTCGGATTGAATCGACTCTGCACAGCATCTAAAGATTTAAGTGATAACACACTCCTGCTATACAACTTTATGTTACAACCCTAGCACCGACATTTATGAGATTCTTAGTCCAGATTAGAGGGGTTGCTACCTCATGATCAGAATCGGGTCCACATGCGAGCTTCCTGATACAATTGAAGAGTAAATGCATTTGATTGTTAAGATCCTACACTGAGGGGTGTGTAATTCAGTCGCCTAAAATATGCAAACATTTAATTTGTCCACATACCTGTCTAGACATAGGTGAGGTGCCGACTTGGTGTACAAAATGACGAGGGCGAAAGCTTAGACATATTTTAGTTCGATTCTATTATTGCCTGTTTTGTCGTATAATATTTTTATAAGTACTTTGTTTCAGAAATTAATGTTAAAATGGAAATTAATGACCTAATACTTGACATCGAGTTTTGAAGGACGGTTGCTCACTCACCACCAACAATATTGTGATGGAAGTGAAAGTTAATTTGACTTCCTGAAATCCTACAGCTAGCATCATGTGGCACATGTGACCCCCCAAAAGTGGGCAGATCTAGAGCACTCTTTGCAAATCGCCAGAAACATTGATTGGAATGCACTTGTGACACGGAAGATTGAACCGCATCAGCAGATAGACGACTGGTGTTGATTAGTAAACCATGTAACTCGAGTTATTTTAAGGGGACTAGTCTGATAGTGTGTTACTAAATTTGACACTAAGCCCACATCGGACCCCGCTGCAGCCAGAACATTGTAATTTGTCTATCACTGTGGCAACACAGTGTGTTCATCGACTTTTCTGACTGGGTGTTTGTGGTTGTTAACAGTTTGATACCTTTCTTTTCATAATTTGTGAATTTAATGACTCGTGCCATTTAGATATATGTATGACAGCCTCTCCGAAACAATAAACAATTACAAAGTATTTATGATGTCCATTTACATGTGACAAATATCGCGTTCGGTTTTAATGCTCGGGCCTGCCAATCATCGATAATTTCCTTCCTGTCACCTGATGTTTGGATTATCTTCATTCACTGTGCTAATCTATGACTCTATAATGATACCTCTACCTATATTCTGTTTACCTTGTTCATGAAGTAGTTTGCAGCCATAACGTAAAAGTAACTTAGCATGTATTAAAATGAACATTTTGTATTGAACATTTGTCATCATCAAATACAACACACCTGGTCTTTGATAACTATGCGCGGGTAGGATTGATAAACATTTCTCTACATTATGTTCATACCTTATCAAACTCCAGGTTTTCATAATACATTCGTCTTGGTTGAGGGTCTCCGGAGTTACTGGAAGTACAACTTCAGCATCACAGCAGCCACTCCAGTTGGCAACTCAAGTGTCGAGTCTCTGAACGAAGCTGTCAGGACAGACGAGTCAGGTTTGTTTTGTTTGTTTTAAACATATACTCAACAACAAACGTTCCTCTGACACCAATATTTTAGTGTATTTTTCAAACAAGTAAAGTTTGGTTTTCAATATTGTAGTACGTGTATGGAATTAAGTCACAAAAACGCAACTGCTACAGAAAAGCATGCATTCGATGCACAAGTTGACTTTTATGCAAACCCCATGCATTTCACTACCCAAGAATGGGTACACAAATATGTGCGTCTACGGGATTCCATATGCATTGTTTAGCATCGTGCTGACAACAACCACTCAGTTAAACAACATAATTACGCAATTATTCAAGATTACGAAATGCCACGCCTGTCCGAAAATTAGCGTCTGCCCGCCATTGGTATGATTGAAGCAGGATATAGTCAACGTGATGTTGCAAGACAATTTAACACCATTTGGTGTTTATGGCAACGTTGGCAACAGACGAATGTAATCAGAGACCATCCACGGAGTGGCAGTAACCAATAATCGACAAGACAACTGGATTCGAACAACACACCTACGAAATCGATTCCAGCCAGCAACAGTGACAGCAAGAAGCATCCCTGGCCTACGACGAATATCTTCACAAACCGTAGGTCGTCGCCTAAGATGTGCAGGGCTTGTCGCTAGAAGCCCCGCCAGACGTCCCATTTTGACAGGAAACCACCGTCAAGCACGCCTACAGTGGTGCAGACAGAGTCTGCGCTGTACGGCAATGCAGTGAGGACAGTTCTATTCACTAACGAGTCTCGTTTTCACCTCAGCCACAGCGATGGACGGATTCGAGTCTACCGTCGAGGTGAACGTTACGTCAATCATTGTGTCATGGAAGAACATCGGTTCGGGGGCGGCAGCGTTATGGTATGGGGTGGGATAACAGCAAGCCAGAGGACCCGTTTGATAGTGGTAGAGGGAAATCTCAATGGACAGCATTCCCGCGACGAGATCATCGGCCCTGTTGTTCTACCGTTTTTGCGTCGACATGCCCCAGGCATTACCTTTCAACATGACAACGCCCGGCCTCATATTGCTCGACTTGTTCAGGATTCCCTTCAACAAAACAACGTGAATTTCATCCCCTGGCCGGTTAGCTCCCCTGATCTCTCACCAATCGAGCGCATGTAGGATGAGATGGATCGGCGCCTTCGACGTCAACCATGTGTTCCACAGACACTCCAGGAACTTCGAAACCTGCTCAAGCAGATATGGACAGATATCCCACAGGACTTTGTGCGGCGCCTGGTCTATTCCATGAGACGATGATGTGTTGCTTGCATCCCAACCAGAGGTGGACACACATGCTGTTGTTTTTTTTTATGAAATCACGCATTTTCTGAAGTCAGTATGGCAAATTAAACCATTTGAACACTTACGGGAGTCTTTCATCTGTTGCAAACCGAAATTGTTTCAGATTTGGTAAAAAACATAACTTTGCATCAATTCTTATTCAATGTCACAAGAACTTTTGTTGTTCAGTATATGTTATTGACACATATGGTCAACGGGATTGGGCAAAGGTTATCCAACTCAGGTGGCCCTTTCCCTAATGCATATGTAAGGACATTGATTATACATAAAAATACACATATACATACACTCATACACACAAACATACACATATACATGTTTACTAGTATATATATATATAGACATACATACATACATACATACATACATACATACATACATACATACATACATACATACATACATACATACATACATACATACATACATACATACATACATACGCGTATATATACTCTACCCCTAGTCTTTGAGAAGTCCCGGCCATGGTCAGACGTTGTTGACAGTCCCGTCATAACGTTACGAAGTGCAGTCAGATGTACACACAGCGACAAAACGAAACAAGGTAACAATTCAAACATATTTCTGACAAATCCAACTATTTTGATTTGTGGAAAAAGTTCCGAGCCGCAGAAGTCTACAAGCACAGATATGGCTACTGATCCTGCTTGGTTAGGACCAGAGTACTCGGAAAATTGTTTCGCAATTTATATCTTCAAAGTTGCCCAAACTTGTAAAACGCCTTACCTACGTCACAGTTAGACACTGATTTTCAGTATATGAGACTGTTCTTTTGATAATGATAGCAATTATCCCGGTAGTTTCTCCAGATTCCCGATGGTTCATTCTGACTCGATCGCCGAATGTTTGTTTGTAAACAGTGAAAGTAGTCCCTTCTTGACCTTTGATATCTGCATCTCTATCCGCACATGACCCCAACGGATATAATATTTATCCGTTGGCTTTATCCTGCCGAGAAACCTACCCATTATATGATAAACAGACATACATGTTCATATACATACATGCATACATATATACATACGTCTACACATATACATACATACACACACAGTCACATACATATTAAATTAACACAGAGAAATATATTTACATGAAAACATAAACATTAGGATGCAAAAATGACATAAACATACATACAATGCCCATATGAACACATTTTACTTGTATATACACATTGATACAAAAATACATGAGCACAAATACACATGCAAGTCTACATATATAATTACACAATCATACACACACTATATACATGTACATATACATACATATACGCATGTAGACACATATGTACATATATATACATAATTATACACATATACACACTTACATGCACTCTTACATACACACAAACACACACACACACACACATATATATATATATATATATATATATGTATGTGTGTGTGTGTGTGTGTGTGTGTACACTTACATATAACACATACATGTACACATATTTACACATTTACAACATATACATACCCGTATACATTATGTTTACAGACAGGGGCAGAGGCAGACGTACCCATGTATTCATATACATGCATGCATCAAAATAACCACACATAAACCCTGTAATTAAAATCGCATCATTTACTATGATGCGACAACCCCTTTGTGTGACGAACTGAGCTCACCTCCAAAGAAGTAGTGTCAGGTGAAGTTTGTAATCAACCACTAAGCGTCGAGGGTTCTAAATTATTGGTACGAGTGAGCAAAACATTGCGACCTGCATTTCCAAATTGTCTATGTCGAAATTAAATTGCCATCTTCCGAAAATAAAGGAAAAAGGCCACGCCTTTTTGTTGTGAATACACTAAGTTGTTTCTAAACGTCACGACATCTTCGCCCATCGAAAGAATATTTGTGTTCTGTGTGGATTTTCATTTGTTAAAATTTAAATCGAAATATCCGAATCGATGTAAAGTAATGAAGCCGAGTCGCTTTAAAAAACTGACATCTGGTTTGCTCAAATATCCGGTCCCGCACTTCTATGAATGATCTTAACGCAGACAGTTGTCCTGTCGGCATAAATATCTGATTTTAATGAGACTGACATGTTGTATGTCTGCAAGCACTAAATATATGTCGCAGGAAACATATAGTGTAAAACGTCTGTAAATGGCGAGAATGATTAAGAGTTCGTGAACATAAATAAGAAATCAATGAACATGAGAACAGACTTATTGACTGATTGATATTGTTTCAGTATCTTGTTTTTCTTTCACACCTGTGGTTGAGAAACCAATTTGAGATAACTTGTATCAAACATATGTGTGAGATCGAATTCCAGGCCCGTGAAAGGCTACTCCATGGTGATGACCTAAGGTCTGTTTATGACGGACTACTGTCCCGATTGTAAGTTATTGAAAAGTTTCTCGTGCTTCAGTCAAATGTTCATCTACGTCTGTGTTGAACGTTATGCCTTTTAGAGTGTAAACCCCCTGGAAGCCACATCCACATAAATGTCCCTCCTCTTCAATCCTCACTTCGATATGGAATACAATATTCAAAGTACACCAAACACACTAACTTCACAGTTTTGAATTCCCGCTTCTCTGATATCATTCACTGTCGTTTTAGGCAAAGCAAAAATACTGAAAGTGACCTCTGAAAATAAGGTACGTTGTAAATCTCCATTTGCAGCGTTATAAACTATGTGTTCAGAAATCTAAATATCGGATATTTACTCGAAGAATTGAATTTCAAACACAGCTTATTCGTGATCAAGGGTATCTGTTTTTCATCAAATCACTATTGATAATTCTGAAACGTTTCCGATAAGCCTAGACATTTTTGGAAAACACGCAAACACACGAAGAGTAGTTTCCGCCATCTATTGATAGTGTTTACAAAGTCACGCTCCACGTATGCTGGTAATGAGACGCCTATCAGCTCACGTATATTTCAAGCTGATCTGCGACACATACATCCCTGAATTTCTCATACATTTTAAAGTCAGATGACATATGGTCTTTGTCACCAATGCTAATTATCAAGCGAAATCAAGCGAAATAAATTAGGTGTGGAAACGAACACTGATGTCGGAAAAATTTAGATTTGACACTGTAGCATTTTTTCTTATTTTTAAAGATCTATTTGTCTAATTGTTGCATACAATGGCTCACGCGTTTGAGAATATTCATGGGAAGAGTATCGTAGCACAAATTATGGAATATTATTACAAATATATACATTACAATGATCAGATAAATTTAACAGAAATCGTAAAGGTTCTTCTGTAACGCAATGACTGACGCAAAATCACGCACAACTTTTCTCTTGGTTGCACTGGAAAACATAAAACAAATAGCAGGACTTAGATTGTCTGATTGTTTCTGATTACTTACATGACACATTAATGTATATACGATTCCTCACTCAACGAAAATGATATCGATCTCTATAAATCCCGCGTACTGTTGTCAGTGAACACGCCATTTTGTAAAAGTCGGTCACCGGTAGTGATGTCATACGGATGTTGTACATATTTGGTAAAAACAATTTAGGTGAAAAATATTAACTCGGGTGTGTATGAAACAGATTACTGCACTCGCGCCTGTCAGATACCATTTATCTCACAAGTCGTTGTTTCAAAGCGAATCAAACTCACTTTTGCTCGTTAGATACGTTTTCAACCAATTTGTTGTGAGATAACTGGCATCTGACAGACACTCGTGTAGTTTCTCTATATCACAGCTCGTCGTCGGCTACACGTGAATGACCACAGTGAGGCGGTGGTGTAAAATGTGAAGCATTCACCAATTCAAATGACGTCAATAGATTCACCTGACAACTTGACCTCGGGGAGAAGGACAAATGTAATAATCACAACAATCAATGTTATTTGTTTTAAAATATTTGACTTCATTCAGACCCGTTGCAGTTTTGTAACGTATTTAGTGAGAAATCCTGGGTCTTTAAGTGAATCTGATTTTGCAAAACACAAAGCAGGTGCATATCCTGTCGCACATCAGTTCTTGTCATAATCCTATCAAGTGATTTCGAACCCCAGACTCGCCCTCATTATATTCTAATTCCTGCTAAACCGTACAGGTGCTCGTGGGTTTTACCAAACTGTGACATGTACAATGTACCATTGCGGTCTTTCTTCCCTAACCAGGTAGAAATGCTGTCCAAAGTGACAACTCAGTCTTGCAGATCCGAATATCCACAGCTTTTTAGCATAAATACTATTTTGAATCGTCTCATGGTTAATACTACAGTAAAATACGGTTATAACGAACTGACGGATATAACGAACTTACTTTTGGGTCCCGACTATTTGCTGTTGTATTACTGTATATATGCTTATAACGAACTACGGTTATAACGAACTAAAATTAGTAGTCCCTTTGAGTTCGTTATAACCGTACTTTACTGTAATAGAATTTACTCATTTTAATAATTATGTTAACATTTTTGCATAACTCGATGCACTTTCAATGAAACAGAAATAATTACAATCTGAATATAATTACATCACTTATTGAGGTAACAATTATTTAAGGGCAACCACCTGTTTTCGACAGCATCCCTTAACGCACCGGCCCATCTTGATTGTTTTGTTATCACTTTTTGATAGTGATTTATAAACACGTGTTCATGATATAGTCGGAACCATATAATCAACTATGCTTTCAGCTGAGATTATATTTTTACTGTTATCAATAAAGAGCGTGTTTCATTTATAGCTCCTGGAAAGGTAGAGAATCTTCTCATCGCTCAGATTTCAGACAACTTCGCGAGTTTGGAAGTCTTCTTCTCCTGCCCCAACGAAACAGAAAGACACGGCGACATTAAATATTACATACTGTCGTATGATGCTCAGGTATGTCTTACTGATGGTAAAAATGTGCAGAGGAACATATTATATCACTATAATCAGAAAAGGCGCAGGTATGACGTACACGTTTACTTTTATCCAAATCCTGCCTTTGTCCACGTTTATAAATAATTTGTATATACAACTTGAGAAAGATGTATGAATGAAATGGATATTCAGTACAAGTAAATTTATATTATATGTACTGTGCGCGATTATTATGTGGACTGTGTGCGAATATTATTTTGCATTTTGACAGGTAGAATATACCCACAACGTGACAGAAAATCATCAAGGATTGAACATTTCTACTCGACCTGAGTCGAACTGTAACTACGCAAGGGTTGTACCCGTGACGGCAGATGTAAACTACATGTTCTCGGTGAGTTAGGACGAACTGTGTCCTCCAGTTACCCTTTAATACGTTATACGCCCAAAGAAGGTACCTCAAAAGAAGGTAGTTAAATCGGTTCTGTAGGATCGGTTCTGGATATTCATCATATATATTTCTAGTAAACTGAACACTACATCATCTTTCAATTACAGGTTGTAGCTCATGATTCGTATGCTGGGAATGAAACAACTGAATATTATTTTGCAAACGTTGGGCGTACGTATGTTTCCGACATTTCAATCACATAGGATACTTCAATGATGTACTACTTGTAGCACACACGTACATGCAGCTGTCATGTTAGTGTGAATATAAGTCATTCAAAAAATACAATGGAAGTGCCTTCATAGTATAAATGTTTATCCCATTAAAGACCCATTTCTGTCATCGCGTATGTCGAGTTCTATTTATTAATAAAAACGGTATCGTCCCACTGCCGTATTCATTGTTCAACAGAGCCAGGGAGTGTATCAGATTTTACGAGCACGTCCACCACCAGCAGCTCCATCAGTCTGTCCTGGAAGCCTCCCAGATTTACCAATGGCTTTATCCTTGGATATGTCCTGCATGTCCACACAGAAGACGGGGCGTGTCAGCAGGCTGTGCACATTGTCTGTACTGACTGCCAGTCTCATGGAACCATCAGAGTGAGTACACCAAACAGAATATGAAGGAAACTTGATTATACTTCCATCTTTCCGGGTCGTAGACATTTGAGGTATATTCTGTCAAAACGTTATACTATCCGTGTGTGAGTTTCAATTCAGATCGAGGTCAAACGTCTTGTCTTAACGTGTAGAAGGATGGCATCGGTTGGATGATTCTACGTTCTTCTGGATATATACACATGCACAAAAGTTAAGCGCCACCATATTCATACTCTCTTGATTTCACGTGTGGGAATCGGAAATACGAAATATGATGATGTATGACTGAATTAGGCTTCCATAGTTTCATGAACCCAAATTTGTCCAGATACCACAAGGAAAGCGTGCTTTACGTGTTGCTACCCTATAAATAGTGAAAATCAAGTTTCAGACACGTGGTTGCATTTTGCTCCTGTGTGAGATTCCCTTTCCAATAGAGGTTGAAAATCAGCCATGGTGAGGAGAAAGTTAACGAACGCTGAAAGCTGGCAAGTGATAGGCATGAAAAATGCTGGCATGTCATGCAGGGCCATTGCAAGACAAATGGGTCGTCATCACAGTGTTATCAATCGTTTGGTTGTCAATGATGTCTATGACAGGCATAGGTCTGGTAGGCCAAGAAAGACCTCTTACAGAGAGGATAGACGTCTTTTCAGGATAGTCAGACAAAATCCAGTCTGTCATGATTTGGGGTTGTATTTCCTACGGCTGCAAACTTCCGCTCGTGGAAACCTCAATGGCCAACAATACCAAGATGCCGTTCTTCGTCAAGTGGTAGTCCCTCATTTTGACAACCATCATCTTCAGACAAGACCTGTTTACATGGACGACAATGCTAGACCACACAGATCTCGGGCAGTTTTGGCTTATTTGCGTCAAGAAGCTATTGCCACTCTTCCTTGGCCTGTTGTCCGGATCTTAATCCGATTGTGCATCTCTGGAACATTCTGGGCCGGAAAATCAGACATCGTGATCCCCAAATTCAAAATCTCGCTGGACTTGAAGCCGCACTTCATGAAGAATGTATCCGTTTGCCTCAGAGAAGCATTCAACGACTTGTAATGAGTATGATGCGTAGAGTTGAAGCAGTGGTCAATGTCCGTGGATCATACACACGTTACTGACGTTTCTGTCTTGCAAAAGACTCTGCACTCCCCAGGGTGTCTATGTGACACCTGATATGGTCTGCTGATATCATGACAGTTACATGACAAAAAAAGTTTTTCAATGTTTTCTGATCCTTCAATTTCTGGTCTTCGGTAAAATTCCATTCTGCTCATATTCTTTTGGAACAGAAGATAAACTTGTTTTGGGAAAACTTTTGCATCACATGAATATGCTAAATATTTTAATAATATAAATATAACTTGATGAAAATGTTTTAATGCCATGAATACATGTATCATGTAAAGTGAAAGATGCTGAATCCATTAAACTGACACCAATTTAGACACATTGTGTTACGCACAATACTAAACATCTCTCATGTCATTGAACTGGTGTATCTTAAGTTCAAACTACCTTGGGGCAGAGGAGAAGGTTTGGGTTCATTATCATTCACACATCATGACTGGGTTCGATCTTAACTTTGGAATATGTATAAAGTTCATCATTGATGCACCACACATTGATGGCTGTAACGCTATTTAGGTCATTCCTGTAATATTGAATATGAAAGCATAAATCCATAGATTCACTCACTGAACGTGTCTTAATACAGAATTGTCCGTATTTCGTGCTTACATTAAAATATTACATGTTTCTTTCTCTAAAATCTAAAGTGGCATGGTAAGGAGAAATGGATGTACGATTTATGTGTCTAAATGTGTCCGTTTTGGATAGAAAACACAAATGCACAAATGTTAACAAATCTATTCACCAGTGTATTTGCCCCTTGATTTGAATCCATGTGTTCACGATTGTTTTGACTATAACGTTGTATTCCTTCGTAATTATATCATACATTTTATTGGCTAGTTCAGGTAGAGGATTTAACTTTTCATATTTCCCGACATGCCCGTTGGCAAAGACTGGAAATGTCTTCCGCCAACTATAACGTCGCCTACCCTTTGTCTCACGTTCAAAGTGTCCTTGGGCAGTGGTTAGCTTTTGGGTTTAATCATTCTCGGATTCATTTTCCAACATGGCATATATGTGTGTGATGCCCATCATTGATGTACCACACGTATTTGTATTATGATATCGATATCAAGGGCATTAATGTAATATTGATAATGAAAGCGTAAATCCGCCATCTCAACGTATCTAGAATGAAGAATAATTGTCCGAATTTCATGCTAACATTTAAAGGTCACATGTTTCTCAAAAATCGAAAGTGGAGAGTGTATAGGTATATCTCTATTGGATGCAAAATACAAATGTACACCTGAAATATGCTAACAGTTGTATCAATATTACCATAATGTGTCCATTGATTTGCAGACCATATTTTCACGATTTCCTGACTATCATGATTTTTTTCTTCGATACCGAATCATACATCCTATTGGTTTGTTCAGGTAGGGGATGAAATGTGTCGTATTTCCCGACATGCCAGTGGACAAAGACCGGAAACGTCTCTCACCAACTACAACGTCACCTCCCTTTTGTCTTTCACTAACTACACCATCACTGTGGCTGCTGTCAATAACTTCAGCATCGGGAATAACGTTTTCCTTGCTATACGGACAGACACTGATGGTAAACACATTGCATATGACATCAAATCCATTCACATTGTGTAATGTCGACTCATTTTTACCAATTGCAACGAGATGAAAGATAAAGCCATTTTTAATTCATCAGAATTAACAGGGAAAAATAAAATATGAATTATATCCATATACATGACAAGAAATATAAATTCAGTGTGTGGTCGAATTTAATTCATGGTGCTTTCCTTGACTTCTAGTCCCAGCGATGCCAGGAAATCTCTTTGTCACTGTGTTGAACGCATCAGCAGTGGAGGTTACCTGGACACCCCCAGTTCACAAGTCCGGACCTATGAATTACACCATCCTCGTACAGCAGGCTACGGGAAGACAATCTTCAACGTTCGAGAACATGGAAAACGTAACTGTAAACGGTACGTGTATATTTAAAGTGACAACGACCCAACAAATAACCAGAATATAAATGACGATAATGTTATATTGACTTATATAAATGATTTATATTATTAGCAACGTGTATGTGTATTTATCATATAATGGGTAGGTTTCTCGGCAGGATAAAGCCAACGGATAAAAACGATATCCGTTGGGGTCATATGCGGATAAAGATGCAAATATCAAAGGTCAAGTAGGGACTACTTTTACTGTTTATAAACAAACATGGCGTCGTCCTTGTCATTCGGCGATCGAGTCAGAATTAACCATCGGGAATATGGATAAACTACAGGGATAATTGCTATCATTATCAAAAGAACAGTCATATAAACTGAAAATCAGTGTCTAACTGTGACGTAGCTAAGGCATTTTATAAGTTTTGGCAACTTTGGCGATATAGTCAAGCGGGATCAGTAACCATATCTGCAGCTTGAAACCTTCTCCACAAATTAAAATAGTTGGATTTGGCCGAAATATGTTTGAATTGTTACCTTGTTTCGTTTTGTCGCTGTGTGTACATCTGACTACACTTCTTAACGTTATGACAGGACCGACCGACTGTCAACAACGTCTGACCGTGGCCGTGACGTCTCATTGACTAGGGTTAGAGTAGCTTCCCTTTGACAAAGGGCAGTTACTCTAGCGGACAGACCGATGGATTGCCGCGAAAGGCAATTAAAAACAATTGTTGTTTTGCGTATATGTTGCTTCGCCACTGTATAAGAAACATATTTCAGTTGGAACTATATTGGTTTCTGTCACTGTCCGACTGACACATCACTTACCCTGTGACGTAATAAATATTAATGCGCGCATTCCAGGAAAACTCGCAATGTTTCGGTAATGTTTGTGAGAGAGGGAAAGCGATTTTGAAGCACAGAATTAAAGAATGACATTATATGATAAAGAGGTTATCACGCTTGTGTGTTTGGGGATGGTAAATATCCTGTATTAGGAATAAACACTATGTATTCAGCTCGCCAAGGCTCGCTAAATACAATGTTTATTCCTAATGCAGGATATTTACCATCCCCAAATTAAACACACTCGCGTGATAACCTCTATTTATGTGTATCTCTCTTTATCATGAGTCCTTGTAACTTTGTTATTCATTTAATTATTATTATTAATTGTAATGTCATTATAAGGAAATCAGTGCTGGTTATATATATCGACTCATGCTGAAAATAACAACCCAAGAAAACCATCATTATATGTATTTTCGAAAAGACGCATTTACATAATAGTTTTTAGTTGCATTATTTGAAACAGTTTATACAATTAATTACAGTGAAAGCGGTATTTGTAGGCAATCATCAATGCACGATTGAATTATTTGGGCATTTATTAACATGGGCGTTAGGATTGCCTAGTGTTTAAAGCATTAGATCGTCACGCCAAATACCGGGCGGGATTGCCTACACATGTGTTCAGGTTGTGTTCTCTTTGTAACAAAAAAATGCTTCGTATGGTTTCTACCTGCTGTGAATATCAGTTACAGTTTTCATTAACACAAAATAATAAGGAGAGGTCTTCCTTTCACACCAATTCGGGTGTTCTGCCCTTCAGGTTACGATTCATCTGAAAGAACTATCGAGGGTCTGTTGAGTTCATGGAGGTACATGTTCAACATTACAGCCCGAACAGCCAAAGGAGATTCCCTTCCTGTTGTCTCAGGAAGTTACATTCTCACTCAGGAATCCAGTATGTATTGTTTTACCAATATTAATGCAATATATTGTCATTATCGTTTTTTAAGATCATCATATAGTTCTTTGTTCAACGTCTTGCAAAAATGTTTAGGTATTCCTTGTTATATCCGTGTATATGGTTCTTAATGCCTATTAATGTGTACATAATGCATTTTATCATTTCATAACATTATAACAGAGCCTTGTGAAGTACAGAATTTGAACGTTTCATCAATTCCTGACAACTTTACGGCTGTGAAGCTCACCTGGGACTGTCCCAAGGAAAGAGAAAGGAACGGATTTATAAAAAATTACACCATACAGTATTCGGGTCCGGTACGGTACCATTGTGTTCACCAAACTCCAAAAAAACAACAACAAAAAACATCACAACTGAATCGTGTAAAAGACTCTGATCTAATCGTCAGTCACATAGTTCATATGGCAACAATACCTGAGTTTGATAATTGCCCAGGGGTGGTACCAAGCAGGATATGGAAATAAGTATATTTATCGATTTATTCAGATCTGTCTGCTAAGAACATAAATTATTCGCATACATCATTCTAATTTGTTAAGATTTACAATTAACGAGAATGAATGTAATTTTGAGGTAATTACCGTGATCGGTAGACATTCACCCTAAAAGCTAAATGTTCATGAATATTGTAATACGGAAACACTTAATTACAAATGTGTAAATGTACACGACACCGTGAATGTATAAACTAACAACTAACAACTTATCAGTAATTATATCTGCAATAACAAAGTAACACTGATGTCTAGGGAGCGGTACCTATGGTGTATGGCCACTATGAACCTGAGGATCCGTGTGATAATACTCATACAGCCATATTACCAGTACGGCCAGAACACAACTACACATTCAAAGTAAGAAAGTAACGAGCGCTTGTACGTCTGTATACGCTACTTTCAATTCTTTTTACTGGCCCAGCGTAGCCTGTGTATGAAAATCCTTTTATTTGCCACGATAGGTTCGTTATATACATGTACATATATCTTCTTAATGATTTGTTTAATGTTTTATCGTTAAAAGTGGTGAAGAAAAATGCATCCTGCTTTAAGTAACACATATTCTATTCTATTCTGTCGTCCAACGAATGCAGTTTCACTAATTTTTTGGGTGTTTACTCTGATATCCCGAACATGCATATCGTGATGTTTGTTACCATTCTAACTTTTGTTGATGAGGTTTTCGCAAATGCAGCATATCAAGGCAGTCAGAGGTTGTCACATGTGTACAACAGTGTTGCCAGCAGTAAGTACACAGCATTTGATATAGCTAGCGCTCATACCATATTGTGACTTACACACTTTCACCAGCAGTTAGTTTGGAAGTACGCAGTTATTTGCAGAGTCTCCCATCTGTCACGTCGTTAGATAAAGTATTGTCGTGTTAATACGTTTATGTAAGCGAAGTTACCTTTGCCCTACAAAATCAATTCCAAAGTTATATTGTTTAGGCATGAAACCGGAAACTATAACCAATAATATACGCTGGTATGTATTGAACACTACGTTTCAACTTGCATTCAACGTATTTGGACCTAAGGCTTATGTACAATAAACTTCATTGCATATTTTTTATTTCACTACCCCTGTTGCAGGACCTTCTCTGAAGCCTGCCTCTGACATATTCGTCAGTACAAACGCCCTGACAAGCTCTACTGACACGTCTGTTACTGTAACATTTAATGTACATCTCCTCACGGACACTTCAAACGGAGAAATCATTGCTGCAGGAATTCTGGTATTGAAGAATCAAGGTAGGATAGGCATCAACTGAATCGTTTTGGAACTAATTAAAACTGATAATCTGAATGTTATTGACAGTATGCATATTTCTTGACATACACCGAACTGACAATCAACAAACATACAAACATGAAGATGCGGAGTATTTACTCCATGCCTGAGGCACATTTTGTTATGTACTGGCTTTTGTAGTGGTATTCTACATTATTTTGTGTTTCTATGCTTTCTTGAAAATGGAACGTTCTATGTATACTTGTGTGTTACTGACAAACTTACACAATGTGATTCTAGTTATTACATACCCTGCGGTGAGACAGATGAATCAGTTTAATATATCTTATAACTGAGATTAACAGTGATGCCACTTCACAGCATAATGATCGCAAGGTACATGTACAATGACTGATCCTTGAAATAATTATTATCTTCGAATCATACAGATGAAGAATATATCAAAAACCGAAAATCTGTTATCCTATAAAGCTGGTAATCTCACACACACACACACACACACACACACACACACACACACACACACACACACACACACACACACACACACACACACACACACACACACACACACATTTTTCAAGCCTGTGCTGTATTTTGTCTCAACGACATCCACAGATGAATCTAAACGCCCAGACGATTTAAGGGCCTGGAACACATGGAATAACTGGTATAAATGGCGACAAAATGGCTTCAAGGGATCCTACCGACCGTCACCGCATAACCTGGCACACAACAGACACAGGAGGGGCGTTAAACAGGGTATAACACGGAAACCCTTTCTCACCTTATCATTATTAGTTATAACATGTTCTTTTATTCGTGAATATGGATATATTTGCATTTAATTTGAGGATTTGCAACAAAAGCCATTGTTCAAATGTGTTTTTGTCCATATGGTTCCAAATATATGAGAAACACAAACTCAGTGCATGATTTTGATTCTCTCTTTAATGCATGAACATTGAGTCAATGATAACATCTGAAGTATCTTCACAGAAATCAGAAATATAATTATTTATAAATATTTGTTATAATAGCAAATGGGATAGATATTACACTTAACAAGTTCTTCAAATTTGTTTCAGGCAGCACAATCAATGAGGACCTGTATTCTTATGTGGTCGGAGAAGAAAGTAATTGTGAAAAGGAGCCCTACATATTCTGCAATGGACCTCTGGAACCAGCAACCGTATACATGTAAAATAGATATTTTTGAAGCGGAGCTTCTTAAGAGTGAAAACTTAACACGATTATCGAGACAGTAAAACTCTTTGCAGCAATTAATGTTCATACAATAAAAGTCATTATTAGATGTTTATAACCTGATAGGAATATTTGACCTATGGTATAATGTGGATATCTTGTGAATGATACATATACCTTTCTTGAGTTAAACTTGTGGTACGTATGTTTATTCAGTAAAAACTGTTTTTTAAACCCGTCGATAAAACTGATTATTATATAATTGGCAGTGGCATTGGCAAATTTATTAGTGAAATACATTTCTGCCACGAGATGATAGACTGATATCTTCACTCTCGGGAAAGTTAATTTGTATATCGACATGGGCAAAGTTCAACAACACTTGTGATGGCTCAAGGTCAGCATCGCTCATATTCCAGGGTTATAGGCGTGGCTTGTACACAAACAGGATGTTCATCGACTGATATGTTCGGTCACTTCAAAACGAAAGGTAATCATGCATACATACATATAATGAGATACAACTACATACGAGTACAAGCACTTGTTTTGATGAATAAAGTGTAGTACATTGCCGAACTGTACGTTTTGACAAAAGTAGTTTAGACTGATTCACTTTTGTACAGATCTTAGCCATGGGGCTGACAAAGATGTCACACCATGGATCATCGCCTTTGGAGTGAGCACCGCTATCCTGCTTTGTGTCATCATAATCCTTGTCTTATATTTGTGAGTATTGTGCCCTGCTTAGAATATACAGTTCTCTATGTACTTTCCACATCCTAAATCGCGTCTTACGTGATTAAATATCAAATGGTGCATGTAAATGGTAGTTCACAGTAATGTGGCAGTACTGAACATATGTAACAACATTCTAAGAACAGTAAATGCATATTCGAGATTTGGAATCTTCTTTTATAAAATATAAGCCAGCTTTCATGTCCCTTTCGTCCTTCACTTCTGTTGTATCTGAACTTGCAGTAAGGTTGTTCAACCAGCCAAGACACTGAGGTCACGGGGAGAAGGCAATGCATTAGAGATGGCCATTCGAGGTGAAGACGGTACAGGGCAGAGAGAAGACACTCCTTACGATGAAGTAGGATGTGGATCTGCCAGCGACAACCCTAATGCCTTAGCGACTACATGTTATGAGAATGTAGATATCAGAAAACAAGAGACGTATGAATCGTTGACTAATCAAGTAGATGACCAAAACATGCATTTGTACGACACTATGCAGGCACGATTGTGAATATAAAGTTGGCATGTACTCGCTTCAAATAACAATGCAGCTACATTTTATGATTTGAGGTACAAATTGCTTTCATCAAATTGGTAAAACACTTTGCTCTTTACTCTGGAGACCATCAGTTCAACTTTACAAAAGCTCATACAAACCTACTCATTGTCAAATGCTGCAATAATTTATGCACATATGGATCCGGACACTACATCCGGAAAATATCCTGAATATTATCCTGAAAATAAAAAAGTGTTACAATATGCTACCTTTTTGTTTCCAAAATACTTAGGGGCTGATTTTGTTAAATACATTATTGTTTATTTAAACACACGAACATTGAATCCCTCTTTATACCGTACCTCTTATAACGTCATAATGTTCTCAATATTTCTATGGGCCTTTTGACACAATTTTGGAGGCCTAATGGTAAAAGCGTTCGCTGGTCACGCCGAAGATCCGGGTTCGATTCCTCACATGCTTACAATGTCTGAAGCCCAGTTCTGGTGTCCCCCAACCCTCACCCCACCCCGCGATATTGCTGGAATATTGCTTAAAGCAAAAAAGTCACTCACTCACTCAATATTCTTCTTCGGGGTTTGTTTGTTTATTGTTTAACACCGAACGCGGCACTATTCCAGCTATATGACTTGCGACAGCCTGTAAATGACCGAGTCTGGATCAGACTATCCAGAGATTGACATCAAGAGCATCAACCTACGCAATTGGGATAAAATGACATGTATGAACAAAGATCCCTTTTGCCGCCTCTTACATGGGTTGCTGAAGACCACTTCTGAGTCGAATGTTCACGGGTTCTCTCTTGATAAAATGTACAGATAATAATTAACAGAAGGAGAAGTTAACATTGCTTGTGTGTTATTGATCGTTTGATCCAGTTTGGTATTTATACATAAGGAGCAACGATAAGGAAGCAAATAATAATCGGAATTTCTCCAAATACCAGTTGTGAAATGTACAATTTGATAGTGAGTCATACACACATAATCATGACGTACCCGCAATCGCACAATATACTTTGCTATTGGTAGATAGAAGATAGCTTTTGTGTCGCTTTTATCCAGAAATAAACTGACAAAACTGAACATAAATACCGACAAAATGCCGATTTCGTCTGAGTAACCACCCGTTCATTAAGTTCAGTATCCTATTACGTTTTAATATTTTCGCCCTTGTGCGCTTGGAAGCTTATCATAAGCTTATGGTTGTAATTAGAATAAATTAAAATGGAATTTATTTATCTGAGGTCACATGATGCTATTTCTAACCCCGCTTGACTCTCACAGCTCTGGGTTCAAGGATGGCTTAGTCTTCTAAGGCCCTGCAATTCGCTGTGCACAGTTGCGTCCCTTCGGTTGCACAGAAACCTGTGGTCTTCAGTTCCTGATTCACCTAATTATGTTTTCAGCACCAAGTCGTCAACACTTGGCATCATCTCTATTTGATAGTGATTTATAACGCATGCTTATGATATAGTCAGAATCGTGCAATGTGACTCTCTCTGCTTTCAGCAGAAATTTCTTTTAATCATTGAAATGGCTTTGTTGCTTTCATTCTCATGAATAGTAGAGTGGTATGCCCATTCTAGGGTACCAACGACCTACACTGCCACACTAAGCAGGAGAATACAACACAGAAGTTGGTGACAACTCAAGCAGCACCTCAGTTTCAACCTCTTGGTTTCCATCCGGTCTACGAAGAAGGCAGCGAAAGGGTTGTTTTTCCATTCTCAAACAGTCACACATACGTAGGACAAGTATATAACGAGTGATAGTTTTTATATCTCACAGCGGCATGTAAATAATAGAATCCAGGTCACACAAACCAGTGATTGATACAACGACAAATGTCATGATGTACACTGACATGCAATCAACCAAGTCAAAAAGCCTGAACACCTGATCCAAATGTGTTGCCACTTAATCACGTGTGACAGAGAGCATGATATCTGTTCTACCAAGAAATCAAATGTGATCTGCACATCATGATAAATTTGGGAAAAAAACGTAACCACTTCCTGACCAAAATGGGGACCATGACGGTCCCCGACGAGCATACATGGGGTAATATGATAATATGTCTTGGTGTAATATCTTGTCAACTTCACAACGAGGAAGTTGTTTGCAGCATCTATTGACGCGACCGTGCGCAATTCTATTGAGAAAAATATAAAGGTAACTCGCTTTGCCTCCAAGGCGGGGATCAGAATGTCATCCACAGTATATTGCATTTATCATCAACAAAGAGTCATGTTCTGCGTTTTTACCATGGGTAATTCATACAATAAAATAATGTTTAATCCGTCTACATGGTTGACATTTTCGACACGCAAGTAACCCACGGGGAATATGCACGTTGATAGTTCAGTTTGTCGAATATGATTTGCCCATGTATCCACTTCTTGTTGAGTTCAATCTACATCACCTCACATCAAATACATTTCATGGTAATATCGCTCATCATGCAAGAGTACGAGTAACTCGTCCTGTCAAAATTGAGGTGTGCTTCACATGTTGGGGACTTAATACCTGAATATCACGTGGGGTGAGAACGGCTTTTAGTGTTGCAACGCGCATGGACGAGTATGTGTGGCTGCCTGCTCTGGTCCCGACTGAAGACAGCTTTACAGTGCCGGTCCACTGCGAAAATAGACCGAAGTTTAATATCGACACTTCACGAAGACTTAATATACTGATTCCGAGCCAGAAGGGTAACAACAAGTACTAGGTAACGTGTTTGGTTTTGACGCAGCGAGGGTATTGAACTGGCCTTCTGCTGTTTCGGCATACGCTCTATACATTTGGGAAGACGCGTATATTACCGTGGTTTCACAATTTTACAAACATGACATACGTATATACCAACTCAATGCGGGGACGTCCTAACATATAAAGAATTGAATGGTCTGGTAATTACATCTGAATTGATTATACCTTGATATTGTAGAGGCATACATAAGAACAATTTGTCATGCATGTAATATTATCATTTCCTTGAGACAAGTTGCAATGCGACATTATTGCGACATATGAGTCACCCTAAAATCACAGTAAATGAACTATTAGGGTACAGTTGAGCACAAAAGAGTTAAGATTTTGTATCTTACTTTCAAATCCGCATGTAACGAACTAAAAGTAAACTTTTGCTTTTAATGCTAAATTCGTTATTTTCCTAAAGAATAAAATTACGTACAATTGTTGGTGAATTGAAGTTGGTGGAACTGATAACATTTTAACCTCCAATGTTCAGTGCATGTCACTTGTGCAGTGTTTGTGTTTGCTATCTAAGTTATCGAGCTTATCTTAAACTTTTGACAGCTTGGGACGTCACTGGGCTGTAATATCTTGTCAACTTCACAATGAGGAAGTATATCGCTACAAACGCCTACTGATTCTTATAGGCAGCAGTGTGTGATCATGTAAGCAGCTAGCACCTCTCATCGAATGTACATGCCATCGTATCAAAAATGAATCTGGGATCAAGGTTCTGTTGCCTCCTGCTCCTCTTGTTGGCCTGTACGGTAGGTGTTATACAAGTTATCTCCATGTCCCGCTTTCAGTGTTTCAAACCAATCAACGTGGTACGTAATCTTCAATTCTACAATACGTATCTACAATTCTCGCTGACATCTGCTCAGTTTGCTGGTTTGAATATAAATCCCATACTATGTTCCATAATGTGCAAATATCATCATGGATGACAACTAATGTTCTGAAAACTGTATTGACAAACAATCAAGTTTGACAACGAGTCAAATCTGTCCTTATGAAGGGAACAAAAGGTTAGATGTACATAACACTTCCTGTTTGTATTGCATTGCTCTAAATGTAATGTGGTCAACAACAATTACTCACTCACGATGAAGTTTGTAATCAGTTTGTATTCATTAAAGGTTTGATACAGAAAAAAACATGTTAGGAACGTCAAAGATCATATGAGTGTCTGACAAGTATCCAACCAGTAACCCTTCCGAAACATGTCAAAGGCTCTGTTGTTAACTGTATAAGCCCTTTAGGTTTGTCGAGTAACATATGCGAGTTTGACAATAAATAAAGTATGTTCTCTATGCTCTATAGGTATGAGTGCTTGAGTCAATGGGTGAGGTGAAATGGAGTTTAACGTCGCGCTCAATATTATTGCACTCTTAAAGCGTCGTGCATGCATGCATGTGTGTGTCCTCTATCCCTCTCTCTGTGAGGGGTGGGGGTATGTGTATGCTAACCCAGAAATCTGTACATAACAGAACTTAGTGTGAAACCAACAAACAACCAACACATGGCATACAATCATCAAATGCATTAAAAAAATTCGCTAGGTTGCAAAGTCATTACAAATTCCTATCCAACAATTACAATGCCAGGTCACAATAGAGTAGGGGTACAATATTCATTGGCAATACATAATATGATGGCAGTTGTCAGTATCAAATACAAACATACAGTGGGGATTCCACAAGTCAGTGATAATGATATGTATTCACCCAGCGGCAACAGTGGTCAAGCTTCCGACACGGGTCTTGGCGGGGATTCAGGGGTGAGGAGTTATCCACACACGAAAACTGGTCTTGATGTGATGAAAAGAGTGAGAGATGCGTAAACAGCGCTTGTCCCACGATATATACAGCCTTACTAGCTACTGGAAATGTCAACACAGTGCCCTCAACAGTCTAGCGGTACGAGAACATTCCACATGTTTCTATAACGCACTATCACCGTCCGTGGTATACCGGTCCGGAAGTGTACACACCACACGATGATCTAAATATAGTAACTTCCTGACGACCGCTTACATTAAATAGTAATACATTCCAGACGACAAAACACTGTCCAAACACCATTCAATGAGAGCTACCGAATCTCAACAGAAACAATGCAACACCCTTACAATCATCGTTATACTGCTATATAACAGTGTGTGTGTGTGTCTGTGTGTGTGTGTGTGTGTGTTGCTGTTTGTACTCGCCCGGGCTAATGACGGTTTTTACCCCTTTAATGCGGAACGTCAGGCAGGGTAACAATAAGTACTGCCATGTCACGTGTTTGGTTTGACGCAGCTAGGGTATCGAATCACCGACCTTCTGCTGTTCGGGCATACGCTCTATCCACGTGAACACATTTGGTAAAACGCTTATATTACGCTTATACGCGTATATTACCGTGGTTTCACCTTTGTTACAAACATGACATACACATATACCAACTTAATGCAGGAACCTTCTAACAGATAAAGAGGCGAATGGTCTGATAACAATTGAATTGATTTTACCTTAATATTGTAGAGGCATTCAATTAACGATAACTTGTCAAGTACGAAATATCATAATGTCATTGACACAATTTGCAAATGCGACTTTCTTGCGACATCTGAGTCACTGAATCATAGTAAATAAACAGTTTGCATCAATGATATGAGGTTTGGACCTTACTGTCAAATTCGCATGTAATGAACAAAAAGTGGACTGTCGTATGATATGCTAAATTTGGTATTCACTTAAAATAACGTACAATTGTTGGTGAAGTAATGTTGATAGAGTTGATAACATGTATAAAAACATGATTTTGACCTCCAATGTTCAGTGCATGTCATCTGTGCAGTGTCTGTGTGTGTTATCTAAATTATCGAGCTTATCGGAAGCTTCTGTCAGCTAGGGACGTCACTGGGCTTTAATATCTTGTCAACTTCACAATGAGGAAGTAGTTTGCAACAACCGTCCACTGATTCTTATATGCTTCATGTAAGCAGCTAGCACCGCTCATCGGATGTACATGCCATCGTATCCAAAATGAATCTGGGATCAAGGTTTTGTTGTCTCCTGCTCCTCTTGTTGGCCTGTACGGTAGGTGTTATACACGTTATCTCGTTGTCCCACTTTCAGTGTTTTAAACCAATCAACGTGGTGCGTGATCTTTTCCTCGGTGTCTTCAATTGTCTCTGACAGTTGGTAACAAATCACATCTGCTCAGTTTGCTGGTTTGAATATAAATCCCATATTATGTTCCATAATGTGCAAATATCATCATGGATGACAACTAATGTTCTGAAATCTGAATTGACAAACAATCAAGTTTGACAACGAGTCAAATCTGTCCTCATGATGGGAACAAAAGGTTAGATGTACATAACTTTTGCTGCTCGTGTTGTATTGCTATTTCTAAGACTCTTGTGTTAAACATGAATCATTCACTATGAAGTTTGTTTACTTGCGTGGATCAATGTTCATGATATCAGTCACTGGATTGTCTGATAGAGACTCGATCATTTACAGACTGCCGTCATAAAGCTTGAATATTCTTGAGTGCGACGTCAAACAACAAACAAACAAACATCAATAGGAAGGTCAAAGATCATATGACTATCGGACATATATCCAGCCAACAATCCTCCCGAAAAATTGCAACACCTCTGTTGTTTATTGTATAAGCCATTTGGGTTTTTGTGACAGATGCAAGTTTGACAACAGATATGGTATACCCTTTACACCCCAATAAACTAGACGTATGAATGGTTCAAGATTATGGCACGCATATAGTGACGTGCATGCACCTGTGTATGTTGCTACTTGTTCTAGCCTTACGAATGCCTGTTTAATAGTGCTAACCCACTGATACCATGTCCCACTCAGCCTCAGCATACTCCGAGCCGACCAGTCCTTGTTTTAATTATCCCCTTACTGCCAAGGGTGGTAACTGCAAGTATAATCTTTTACCATACTTTGGTATTTTGGTATGACACAGCCGGGGATCGAACTACCGAAACTTCCGCTTTCCGGGCAGACGCTCTGTCCACTAGACAACGGAGGAGGTCGAGTGAGTGAGTGAGTGATAATGGTATAACGTTACATCTAGCAGTATTTCAGAAGTATGATGACGTGGAAGAAACGTCCAAAGTTATGCAGTATGTCTTCAAATGTGGTCAAATCCTGACAACCAAAGAATGTTAGTCAGGCCGTTTTTGATAGTTTTCTTGCAGAGTTACGGGACGCAATACTAGACAGCGAATTGTGACCCCAAACGATTGGGCCATCTCAGTCCTCACAAGAGATTGCATTCGATAATAGTGTCTTTAGTTAAACCATCGTGTACATTTGTGCAGATACATTCTGAACTTAATAGTTTATGCTTTATCAAAGTACACCATCCGTACGGTTCATAACGCGAAAATAGTTTATGTATGTGTTATATGTACTTAACAAATGGCATTCCATACATGTACACTGCTCATCATAAATTTTGCTTCATGCTATTTTCTGGGGTGACTCGCCAGGATATTTCTGCTTTATCAATGCTGTTGCGATGATTTTGCAGAGACACTGCGAACCCCTGTAAAACATGCTTTAGACTGTTGACATGCAAGACATGTATAGCTCTTAACGTATTTAGGAATGTGTTTAAATCTCAAAAGGAATGCACATTTGCTGTTTTCCATTTAAACACGTTTAGTGTACACACACATGACATGAGACATCATCTCGCAGTCTGAACACCACATACACACAAATATATACACATCTAAACATGTTTACAACAAAACTAATATCATTTACTATAACATTAAATATTGACAGAATGTATAATATACATGTATTTTGAAAGTAGGTTTTACAATTGTTCAGATCATACATTTCTGAGAAATCACATTCAATATTGAAACGTTTTCAACTATGAAAAATAATGCAAATGTTAAAATTATATTCTTTAGTTAATATTATATTGGCTGTTTTAATTACATAGACAATTAATATATAAATAATATGTATATATATAATCAAATGGTACTTCAGCCAAATGTTTATCCCAATCGCGGGCATTATACTTAAGAACTGACCTTCACTTTGTGTGAGTTGATTGGAGTATGAACCTTCATAGAGTGAGGGCCAAACTACAATGTTTGGCCCTCACTCTATGAAGGTTCATTCTCAAATGAACTCACACAAAGTGAAAGTCAATTCTTATAATTTTCTTATCACAATTTCTTACCTCAAAGGATGTAGCCCACACAATTTTATTTAGTACGTGTGACTTCATGTACTGACAGCCATAAAACAACCAGCTATATCACGGAGTAAAATAGTTCCTCAAAAAGAGAGGTGACATGGGCGTGTGGATGCACAACTTGCTCTTCAGAACATCTTACGCAGCGCATGTGTTCAAATCATATCCTCGTTAGATGAGAAAGGTCTGTAAAGAACTATCTCAGTAAGTCAGTCACAATGACAGCGCGTCGTAATATACTGAACCAAATTAAAAACTTCACAATCCTAAAATTTTAACATTTTGACCAGTTATCATTGTGGGCCCTAATTGTGTATTTAAACAGTAATGGCGACGTATTGTCTTCAGATAACACCCGTTTTTGTGAAGGTGAATTGATCAAAATCATGTGCACAGCACTATAGTGGCAAAAGTGTTTTTTGACGTGTCACGTGGCCATAATACCGCACGTGTTTTCAGTCATACTTTTTAGCAGTCATTAACAAAAAAAGAAAAACACAAGAAAACAAAAGTCTTTACGGCCATTTGTCATGCCACGCCTTTCAAATGTGCAACGTCAACGTCAATTGTGGGCACAGCGACACTTACGATGGACTCAGAGGAATTGGAATCAAGTCGTCTTCAGTGACGAATCCCGATTTAATCTTCGATTTGCTGATGGTAGAGCGAGGGTTCGGAAGCGCCGTCATGAACGTTACGCCCAGTGTTGTGTACAGGAAGTTGACAGATTTCGAGGCGGAAGTGTCATTGTGTGGAGTGCTTTCTGTGGCAATGCACGTTCCAGGCTTCTTGTCATCCGTGGCAACCTCAACGCTGCTGCTTACCGCGACCAGGTACTGGTACCAGAACTTCTGCCTTTTATGGCAGCACATGGACCCGGTTTGATCTTTCAACACGACAATGCAAGACCCCACACAGCAATTTTGACAAGGAATTTCCTTCAGAATGCGAGAGTCATCGTCATGGACTGGCCGTCAATATCTCCCGACCTCAATCCCATCGAACACGTCTGGGATGCTATTGGCACAAGTCTGCGCACTCTCCAGAACCAACCACAGAATTTGCAAGATCTTGGCACCATTTTGCAGCAACAATGGCGTCGTCTTCCCAATCATGGGTCCACAAGCATCACAAGGTCCATGCGGAGGCGTTGTGTGGCAGTTGTCAACGCACATGGTGGCCATACACGCTACTGAACTTGTGTGCCATCAGATTCTCGTGCTTGGGACTGATGATTTAAACTGTTGATGTTATTACCGAATACCGTAGGTACTTGGAACAAATTATGGTTACCACAGTTAATTAAAATCCTTCTTTGGACATTAATGATTAAAAATTTCCTTCTCTGATACATTTGTCCGTTGTATATCATATATGGGATTACTTTTAAAAATCTGAAGTTTTTAATTTGACTCAGTATACATTTACATCAAGTACAAGACGTCAAAATGGCCGACACGATAAACGTGACGGGAGAGATTTCCGAAGTTGTTAATGAACCTCGGGCGGTTACATGTGTTAGTCATCATTGATCAACTGGTCGATCATTGAAAGGTGAATAAAGATGCGTCAAACAGACACAAAGGTAAATTCATAGATTGCTGGAGACGGCCAATGTCAGCCTAGGCACGGATCGAGTCGATACTACGATAGTTTAGATGTGCATTTCTTCGTTTGTTCATTAGGATTGGCCGTAGCGAGGATATTCGTGAAAAATCATGCAGTCACGCTCTCTGGCATTTCTCAATGTATACTGAAACACTGAGACCAAGAATAAAGGTTCTAAATGATCAGAAAGAACGCTTATGCATGTTTTCGTGTTAGGGAATTCCCAGGGGTTTCCCCAGGAATGTGGAAGTAGTCCGTCAGTGTTTACGTCATTTAAAGAACACAGTCTCGTAAAAACGTATGAACGTCAAATTGTGTCGTTCATACACTTATGAACGTCAATTTAGCGGTCATGTGACCGACCTCTCGTCCAATGGAAAAGCCGTATATCGTGTAAACTTCAAATTAAAAAATTATAAATGATTAACAAACATTATGAATACAAATATTTACATCACAGTTGAGTCTACTTCACAACTTTATAATATTCAGATTATTTAGAGGAATCTCACGAGTTAACATATTTGTAGATCTGTATAATATTTTACTAAGAGGGAATAGCTGAGGATTCGACCTTGAGTTATTAAACATGGTGAAGAAACACTCATTGTGGAAGCCTATTAGTTACCTCCCTTTCTGGAAGAAACATTATACAATAAGTGCAATGATCTTGGACACGATGTTTAACCCGTTTTCACCTCACCTTTTAACCGTAAGCTGAATGTAGATTTTCCGACAGATGTGACGTGCTGTTGTGTTCGTGGCTCCCGCCAAAATTTATATTAACATCGATTATGCAGGCCATTATCATTATTATGCACAATGCTTTGTTAGATACCCTAGACGCAACCAGAATGAAAGGGACAAAAGGTGGTGTCTCGCTTTCCGTTCAGTAAATGTTATGGACATTTTGTGGTATTTAAGGGAACATCGTCATTTCAGCTTTAAGAATGAAATGACCATCATCGTTGCACGAGTCACTGAACGCGGATAGTAAACATACTGACACAAGTAAACATGTTGGTGACACATCCTGGTTACTTGAATGAGCCAAACACCGTTACAACCACATGGTTCATTGATGGGTTGCAGCGAAGGAAAATGCCTCCATTTGGCATGGTTGAAGCTGACCAAGAATGTAGTTGCCAGACACAGAATGTAGTTGCCAGACACTTTGGAAAAGATGGTATCCCGACTTTAAGGAACGATATCGACAAACGGGTGGGGTTAAGATTAGAGTGGGTAGAGGAAGGTTGGGGAAGATTGCTTCCACGCAGAATCAATATTGCGTTGAAATCATTTTTGCATCAGACAACAACAACAAGATGCTCAACGGGCATGCACCATATATCGACTTTACTTTGAAGATTGAATTCCACAACGTAATTCATCACACTTCACTTCAATTATTGTACCGTGTATATTTGATATACTTTGTATAGTACAGGGATACAGGTCTAACCACGTTTAGTTACTGAACACATTCATTAAACATGTTTAGACTTGAACGCGTCATAATTAAAGAACGCGCTTAGGTTTGTGTTTACGGCCTGTTAACCCCAACGGAATCTGTTTCGGTGGATTACAGAAACTTGATAGTTCTCTGGCGTTGAGGTTTTATATTTACTTGAACTTGATAGAAAAGTATGCTGGTGTACTGAAGCTTCTTCAGAACCTCAGTATCATTTACCAATCAGATTGTATATTCAGTCAACTACTCAAAAAAGGTTTGGGCCGAGAAATTAGAAAACCGCCCCCATGTTGGAAAACGAACATATTTCTTAAACGCTTTAGTTTACTTATAAGTAGCTCTGCACTTGTTCACAGCAGACGTAATTCAAAATTAAAATGTACGCTATCGTGCCATCGATTATTTGATTGTCTGGTTTGTTCACAGTAATACGTGATAATTAAACACTTAGTCATTTATGCAAATCGGCCGGAAATAACCTGTTTACCCTTTTAGCGTAAACCGGATGTCATCGCTGATTTTAAGTGATCCGTATTATGTTCACTATTTAGTTTGCTTTTAACACCCAATTCAATCGGCATGTAATCGAGACCGGATATTTTCTGGCGTTCTGGCGTTTATACCTTTTGCAAATGAAGGACATAGGCCTAAAAACAAATAACAGTTTAACAAATAATAAGTATAGTTATAGTTTCTTCTTTCAAAATCATGATTAATATACAAGCATGCTGAATTTATTCGTTCGGGATACGTTGGACATCGGCTACATTCCCTCCAAGCTACAGCGCTACAGCATTAGGCGTTTGTGGTGCAATTTGTAATAAGTTTTTTAAGTCAGTAGGTCTATTTTCTCTCAATGCTATTGTTTCCCCAAATTTCAGATGCATATAAAATAAGCGGACTCATCTGATACCTCAGGGGCAGTAATGCCTTTTTTCTGGTACACAACAATATATTATAACATTTCATGGCATTTAAAATATGCCATTATATATGAGCGTATATACACGTCAATACTCTCCATATACCATAGCATAATTTGGAGTACCTACCATTAACCCAAAAAATCTTCAAATGTCTGCACCATAAATAAACATGGGGTTTATTTTGTCGTCAATTTTCTAAAAACAATTCTGATTCTGATAACCTATTAAGCTCCTTCGTGACAAAAAAAACAACCTCTGAACCATTTTACACACATGAAGATTTGATATTGATCTTAGTAATTTTACTCAGTACAAATGCAACAGAAAATGTGTGTTAGCAGGTGTGGAAGGACCTTTCAAAACTCTTTTCCAAAATGCTTTGGGAAACGCTCAATGTTAATGTTAACCTTACTGCTACCAAGTTTTAAGACAGTGGCTCATTGCAGTTATTTGTGAAAATTGGGTTTATCAATGTTGTGATCGGTTCTGTATGTGTCATGGCGTGTCAGTTTACAACGGGGTGACTGTCCAAAGGGATGCAATTTAGGCGATGCCAGTTTCGTTATACACACTGTACAGATACCACGTTTTACTTTGTGAAACCCCAGTCACAGGGCGTAAAGAACCCATGAACAACCTCACCAACAAGCAGCTTAGACAAATGGGGCTACACAAACGATGTGTTCATTTTGTATATTGTATACAGAACTGACTTATAAATTTGGACTCGAATATTTGCCAAAGTGTATGGCAATCATTGAGTATCTCTGTTAATGACTGTGCTCATCAATTTTTAAACAGACACATGGTACTCGTAAATTGTGTATCGGGTTTGTTTCTATGTTAGGTATCTATCTTCATTGATCAGCTAAGTATTTTGTTACATCATACATGTAGATGGCACTCATCTTATCAGTTTCTAAATTGCTTTACTTCAGGAAACTACTTTACAGTCGTCAAGTTCACCACACATATCATCATCACCTTCACCATCAACAAGATCAACGCCACCTACAGTGATAACGAAACCGACAACATCATCTTCAAAGAAAGCAAGTATAATGATGTATATATGGTATTTATTTGTTCATGTCGTTCAGGGATCACTATATCACAACATTGTCAGCATCATGTTAAATGTAATATGCGCTTGTTATTACAAACCCTTTTAAAAAAACTGTTCCCTGAGTCATTCCTGAATGCTCTGATCACAACATATGACATTTTGAAGGCTGCGATGGGATATTTTATAATATTTTATGTATAGGTACTAAGTTTATTTGAGAAACAGAAAGTGATCGAAAAGACACACAGACGGATGATGTGACTTGAGATATATTTGGATGGAAGGGAGATCGAGGGAAAGAAATATTAGCTACAGTTTGAGTTTGAGGTTACAAGGAGTGGGGTCTTCAGTCGGTGGATAATCAATCTCGTTATCATGAGAATATTCATTTGAGATTCTACCATGAATTTGGAATTTACTCGATTCTGATTGGTCAATCAGAGGCTATTAAATCACAATAAACCCCCTCTCATTGAAACAGCTGGTTTGACGGCCGCATCACCGCGGAAGCTAATATTCATAGAATAGTACTATTTTCTGTCATTGTCGGTAGGCATATTAAAATAACTATATCTACAATTACAGGTTACAAAATGCACAGATGCGGTTACTACAATGTTCAAAGGATGTGTGGCAATACATTTCGTGCAGAAAAACACGACAGAAATCAACAAAGGGAATGTATTTACGTTTTGGAGACAACAGAGAGCTGGAAATTTTGGCGCTTTTCTATATACGACTGTGACGTCATATTTTTTGCGTCACAATGAGCGATATGACGTTATAATGGTGACGCGCGATGTAGAACGAAAGCCTCGCAAAGCTTGCTTTGTTTTCTTTAGGGATGCCCACCTCATGTTAGGTTACCAAGTTGCCGTGCTTATATGCTTTCAATGTAAACAAACTGCTTGAGTATATACAGCATCATGTTTTGTTCGGTGATTCCGTAATTCAGATCGATGTCCCACTCAAAACACTAAACTCAACCCATGCCGCTCCAGTCAGTATATTTGCTAACACCAAAGAGTTCGCGTTTTATTTAGTCATGGTAGAATGGAGATAAACATACTGCGCGTTCGGTTCCAAATTCAATTTAGCGGGGTTAAATCTACAGGTAACCTAACTCTACATTGAAAACACAGTATGTTTATCTCCTAAATGAAAAAGACGATCTGTATCCTTATCTACTTTGATTTGAAAGAAATGCAAACCATCAGAAGTTTATTTCAGATTGACTGATGCTGATGCGGACGTTTATGAAATTTTGAAAAGTGCTTTGTTGCATATATTTCAATCGACATTCGAGGCTTTTCGATAGACGTTCAGAACGCGCAGGCTTGAAGTGGATGAAACGAGTTTGTTGCACATCTAGGCAGCTATCTGGTGAAGTAGATGCAACAGTCAATCAAACCGCCTCTATTTAATAACTTAAAATATATATTTCCTTATAGGAGCAATAATTATTGCTCGCATGTTGTATTAGAGAAATGGAATGACCTTTTCAAGGTACAGAAACAGGTGTACAGTTGAGGAAATGGCCGAAATAAAAGATAATTTCACGGAACATTGTTTCCTGATCCTGTAAGGAAATTAAAAGCAGAGAAAACTATACTGACAAAACTAAACATGAAACAATTAAACCTAGCCAGTCTGTAGGTCAAGTTTGTTGGGTCATATCGTGTCCTGAAAACCAGGTTGTTCCAACAGTTACTCCAAAAACACAATTTTCGAGTAAGAGCGATTTGAAATTTATAATGCTTGTATTTTTGAGGAGATGTTATTCTTCACTGTATTTGATACGTACACAAAAACTGTACTGACAAAACTAAACATGCAACGTCCAAACCTGGTCAGTCTGTAGGTCAAGTGGAATTAAATGTCATATATGTTGGGTCACATATCAAACGTCAATAATTACAAAACAAATATATATATTTGGATCTAAACCTTACAGATTTTAAGACCGGGACTTGTCTGACAAAACGGAAATACATTTCCAACGCGTTAAACACTCACACGTTTGTTTACATGTATAACAAATTTACCTGATTGCAATAATGGTGTATTGTGTTTTGTTTATCGTTGTGATGTGGATGTTGTTGCAGCAGACTATCCAGTACTACTTATTAGCATACCTACCTCACTCACAAATGGCACCGCATGCACTTAGCCAGCATATCTTTCCATGTATCACCAGAGAGCCTTTGTCCTTTGTACATGGGTTACACGAAGAAGGAAGGGGAGAATTTAAATTGAGAAACAGAATAGCATACGTACTTCATGTATGCACCTCAGATGGCAAACAAAATGCCTGTTTATACCCTTTTGGTGTGTCACCAGTACAGAGCCACTATGTTACAACCTTGTAATCGTACTGGACCCTATGTTGTTTTAGGATCGGTCTCATTGTACATGGGCTATTCCTGAGTGCCTTAGTTACAGTATATGGCATAGGTCTCTACTTATATTCACCGCAGACTTGATTTCATTAGCTTTCATTTGATTTCAGATACAAACATCCTGCGATGGAGCGAAAGGTGCTACGTGTACACCTGCTAGAAGTATGTTCAACCTTTCCTGATCAATACTGATTTTAAGTGAGAGGTCAACTGCTGTTTATGTTTGCTCAATTCCGCGTTAAACAATGTGTCACACATAATATCCCCATGATCATACGAAATCTCTACTTAAAGAAGAGCTCACTGAACAAATCCAACTATATCATAAACATGTGTGAAACATGATCAAATAGTGATGCCGCGAAATGCTTTTACTATTTCCCGTCCACCCACAATAAAACAGGAGCTACAATTTCAACTGGTAGTGTTTTGATGAATTAAACAGTATGAACTATATGTCATTGGTTGTCCTCTATATCGTTTGGATTTGGAAAATGTCGACGGCTTATGAATAATAACTCATAATACTCCCCAAATATTTCTAGACAACTCTGTCCGGCTGTGCAAATATGTTTATAGTCGTAATAGAAATTGATTTTCCACAGTACACAATACTGCGTGAATATATAATGCAGATTGTCCTTACTTTTCTGCCTTGCATAAGCTGTATGAATAAATACAGAAAGCAATGGCAACACATTGTAACAATAATTGTGTGAGCTTTGACGTACATAATAATGTAAAGTTTAACTGAATATCAAACATGTAATAACGTGTGTCCAAACCGAACGTTATCCCATAACAAGTCAATTTATTTTTGTCATAAACAATATTTCGAGCAAGTCTTCTACAAGATTTTATTTTGAAAATATAATATTTAATAGTTCGCATAATAGGCAACTGCTAATGGATGTCTTAGGCTTCTTACCAATCATCCAAATGAGCATGTTGAATGGCGCGTTGTTTGTTGTCTGCCGTCTCTCATTGTTCCAAATCGTAAATGCACAGAAGACGTACCAGCTATAATATGCTAAAGTAAAACACTTTAGAAGTAAGAAACACTTACGAAAAATGTATAATTCGCACGTGACCAATCTCATCAGGGTTTCTTCTTTCTTTGTTTATATCAGTGATCTGATCTGTGATCGGTTCAAATACAACGTGGTATTATTATGACCCAGCATACTTGGGAAAGCTTTTGATTATTATTCTGTGTATATATAAGTTTCAAAAAAAAGGTATCAGAGAATCTCTTCTTTTGTGACGGGTGAAACCGGTGGCGCAGGATACCCTCACCTTTTCGCGAACACCTGGTATCATCACTATTTGATTCATAAACACATGCTCATGATATAATCGGAATCTAACAATGGACTCTTAGCAGAGATTTCGCTGGATAATGGAAAGGGTTTTGTCGCTTTTATTTAAATCTGTTGTATCGTAAAGGCTCACGATTGTGTGTATATATTTAATAATTTATTCATAAATGTAAGTGTATTATTCTTTTTTTAATAATTCACTTGTTTATGAAAATACTAGTACCATGCATTTGCCCCGAGATATATCAGATATACTGCTGGCGGGAAAAAAGAAGTTTATTAATTCTTTCATTATGCTAGTATTTTAGCACGTGGCCGGGGATGAAGTGGATAGCATTATCATGATGAAGTGGTTCTGCAATATGCGAGACTGCTACATATATAATGTTGAAGATTAGTGCGTGATATGATCCTGTTATAGTGGGTCCTTATCAGATATTCATCTGCATATTGATCATATTCAAGGCAAATTTACGAATGTTGAAATCGTTTTCTCCTGTCGAAACTAAATATATGTCTTAATAAAATCCATTGTCAATGCAGTATGTATGTGAAGGGCCTACTTAATTTTTAGTCGTATCTTTCATCCGTAACGGGTTGAAACAGTCGTGGCAGGTTTAGAACTCCATTGTTATATAGATATCACGTGTATTCCGCACTGACATTACAATGACAAGTCCCAGTTTTAACCAAGGTTTAATTCTGCCTCTGGAGGAGAGACGTTGTCGTATCGATTTAGCAATCTAACGGCCGGAGCAAGAGCGTGATATAGGCAATTATAAAATATACTGTGTCAAAATATGATTGTTGTATCACCATAACCTTTGTTGTTCAGTTCAAGCTGCCTATGTTAAATGTTCGGGGTAGAATGAACTTCCCTTATCTTTATGTACTATGGGATGTCATATATCCTTTTGTTATTGATCAATTCTCTCTAATACGTTTTTCACTACCTGTCTGTGACTCCTTTTCGGAATGTTCTCAGAGAGCTTATACCTATTTGACCCATATTCCCATGTTTAATATATGCGTTCCAAAATAGTATGCCAAAGAAGTCGGTACTGTATTTGTAACATAATTTCATTACGTTTTCAGACAACGATAGTTTAAGGACAATCAAGACACAATTCACGATTATCGACAGTATTCTTAAATGCACCCTTAAATCTTGACAAGGAAATGTTTCATTCATAGTTCCTGGAAAGGTAGAAAATCTTCACATCGAACACATACAAGACAATTTTACGAGTGTGGAAGTCTTCTTCTCCTGTCCAAACGAAACAGAAAGACACGGCGACATAAAATACTACATACTGTCGTATGAAGCTCAGGTATGTCTCATTAAAGATAAAAATGTGATTACACTTGAACAGAGTTGTATTACTTTAATTACAAAAAAAGTGTACGAATAACCAATGACTTCTTCAAATTTACTCCAGCTCAAACCTGCCTAGATAACAGATAATGCGTTGCCGTGCATCATGATCAGGTATAGATATACCACACATACATATACGCACGCACGCACGCAAGCACGCACGCGCATACAAGCACACACAGAAATATGGTGGTGGTCTTCCACTTTAAGTTTACAGTGTTTCGGCGACTATTTTAAGACTAGTAACGATTTGATAACGTTTGTAATGTTTTGGTCAAATCTAATTTTTAAGTGTATACTTTCGTTTGCCCGGCAGTTTATATACACAGTTAGGAAGGAAGATTTAGGAATAGGGTGGATATGTATGATGAGTACATATGCATTGAATACAATGTATATCGAGTATGATTATTCTGTTACATTTTGACAGCGAGAACATAACCACAACGTGACAGAAAATCCCCAAGGATTAAACATTTCAGCTGAACCTGAGTCGAACTGTAACTACTCCCGGGTTGTACCCATCACAGCACAAGTACACTACATGTTCTCGGTGAGTTAGGGTAAACTGTGTGTACACAGAAGGCTCACTATTGTATGTTCTCGTATGTTAATCATCCCGTTCCCCTTTAATACCAAAGCACTAAATATCTCAGATGATTCCATACACTTGTGTTGTAAACAAAGTCCAAAGTTATCAAAGAAAGGTAGTTAAAGCCTAAGGTAAATACCAACTTGTAAGATTGGTACTTGTTATTTACGATATTTATTTGAAGTAAGCGGAACACTACATTATCCTCTTCAATTCCAGGTTGTAGCATAAGATTCTTTTGCTGGGAATGTAGCAAATGTCAACTTCAGTATAAGCTTTTCAATACAGTTCGTGTGAGGCACGGTAAGAGTGAAACGTGATGTACTTATTCCGTAACTTACCTTCACCACAAACTCTTGACGAACTTGATTTGATTACAGGTCCGTGCATATAACAAATACAATGGAACCGTTTCTGAAAAGAATTATACCACGCTTACTGGAGGTATGTTTAACTGTTCCATGGATATGTCATATTTAATATTTGATTACACTGTGCTCGTAATAGTTTTGAAGTGAATGATCAACTTATGGTTAGGTTTGTTCAGTTATCGCATTGAGTGAGTGAGATCGGCTGAACACCGATTTGTCAACATGTCAGAGTAATTTATGAGGGAAGCCCAAAATAACATGCTGACATTCCAACAAAGAGTTGTCTACACGGCATGCTTAACTTCTGTGTGTTCAATTATAACAGACCTCCAAAAGTCTCCGAACAAATTAAATACAAACGTACCATGGTATACGTATGCAGTTCAAATGTCTTCACATCACCATACGACTCCAGTATCTAATATATATGTATCTCATGTTCATGTACGTCCTGCTTTCAAATCCCCTTTCATCATCATATTGTCAAGAGCCGTGACCGACAGGAACCACCTATTCGTTTAACTATTTTAACAGCCTCAGGTAAAGATTGGCCATCTCACAATGCGCATGAAATATTACCAGATTGAATCTGCACTGTTTACGCACCTGTTGTAGTAGAGAACGTGGATGTGCGAAAGGACTGGGGGTATATGCCGGATATCTATTTGCGTCATATGTATTTGCATAACATGAATGTAGACCGGTCTGAACTACTATGTTCGTTTTCCTAGCGTCCGGCCCTGTGGCTAGTTTGGATGTACTGAGTACAACGGCAGATTCCATCAGTATACAGTGGACCAGGCCATCACTTCCAAATGGCAACATCCTTGGGTATCTGATAAACGTTACATCGGACGGCAAACATGAAAGAGTTATAAATGTGACCTGTGACCATCCTGAGGGCGGCGTGAGTACAACCACCAGTTACTCTTTTTCATTTTCTGACCGTTACATTATGATAAAGATACATTCATCATGGAAATACATGATTGTCTTTTGGTTATTGAAGCACATTTGTCTTCCACAAAAAGATATGGTCTGCAGAAGTGAACGAAAACGAAATATCTTAACACTAACAGGACAATTACAATCATGGATATATATTTCATGTTACAGGGCAAACCGAACTGTAGGGAAACGGACACTTCAAACACGGAGAGTGCTCCTGTTGTCAACCAAGACAGAAATGAGCTGTGTGACTACAACATTACAGGCTTAGAATCCTACACTAACTACACAATAGTAATATCCTGTGTCAACATAAACGGAACAGGGGTGGAGAGGAACATCACATTTCAAACCAACATGACCGGTACGTGTGATGGAGTTAATGTTCATTCTACAATGACACTGCTTAAGTTTGATTGATCAAAATGTGATTAACATTAAGTATTTAATACAAATCAGATGCATCACAATTTACAAGCCTTTTCACATTCAAAGCATTTGTGAGAAAACGTCGGCCTGACGATGGCAAGCCTACATAGTGATGCATATATCAATGACTGCCAATAACCCATAAGAACTCTACACGTTCGACATAGAAACAACAACGTATCAAACATTACAAAATCTTTTTCAGAACACGCATGTGACGTTTTTCACCATATGTGACGCCTCCCCCTTTTGTAATGTTCTAAGATAGCTGAACTATTTGACATATTTGCCAAAGTTCAACTACGCATTCCAAAAGAGTATTCTAAAGCATTTGGTATTGCATATATATTACAAATACAGTATCCCAACAATGTGGTATTATTATAACCCAGCATACTTGGGGAATCCTTTGATTAATATTCTGTGAAAACATATTATAGTTTTAGAAAAAGGTATCAGAGTATCTCTTCTTTTGTGACGGGTGACACCGGTGGCGCAGGATACCCTCACCTTTTCGCGAACACCTTGTATCATCACTATGTGATTCATAAACACATGCTCATGATATAATCGGAATTCTAACAATAGACTCTGCTCTTAGTAGAGATTTCGCTGGATTATGGAAAGGGCTTTGTCGCTTTTATTTAAATCTGTTGTATCGTAAAGGCTCACGATTGTGTGTATATATTTAATAATTTATTCATAAATGTAAATGTATTATTCCTTTTTTAATAATTCACTTGTTTATGAAAATACTAGCACCATGCATTTGTCCCGAGATATATCAGATATATTGCAAATCTGCGGCTGTAAATTCTGGCGGAAAAAAAAGAAATTTATTAATTCTTTCATTATACTGGTATTTTAGCGCGTACCCGGGAATGAAGTGGATAGCATTATCATGATGAAGTGGTTCTGCAATATGCGAGACTGGCACATATATGATGTTGAAGATCAGTGCGTGATATGATCCTGTTATAGTGGGTCCTTATCAGAGATTCATCTTCATATTGATCATATTCAAGGCAAATTTACGAATGTTGAAATCGTTTTCTCCTGTCCAAACTAAACATATTTCATAATAAAATCCATTGTCAATGCAGTATGTATACTACTCAAAACAAGTTAAAGAACACCCACAATCTAAAGGGTGTGTGTTGCAATACCCACCAGCCAAGACAGATTTACTGTAGTCTTAAGGAAAATGTGGGTGTTCTTTAACTTCTTTTGAGTAGTATATGTGAAGGGCCTTCTTAATGTTTAGTCGTGTCTTTCATCCGTAATGGGTTGAAACAGTCATGGTAGGTTTAAAACTCCATTGTTATATAGATATCACGTGTATTCCGCAGTGACGTTACAATGACAAGTCCCAGTTTTAACAAAGGTTTAACTCTGCCTCTGGAGGAGAGACGTTGTCATATCTGTTTAGCAATCTAATGGCCGAAGCAAGAGCGTGATATAGGCAATTATAAAATATACTGTGTCAAAATATGATTGTTGTATCACCATAACCTTTGTTCTTCAGTTCAAGCTGCCGATGTTAAATGTTCGGGGTAGAATGAACTTCCCTTATCTTTATGTACTATAGGATGTCATATATCCTTTTGTTATTGATCAATTCTCTCTAATACGTTTTTCACTACCTGTCTGTGACTCCTTTTCGGAATGTTCTAAGAGAGCTTATACCTATTTGACCCATATTCCCATGTTTAATATATGCGTTCCAAAATAGTATGCCAAAGAAGTCGGTACTGTATTTGTAACATAATTTCATTACGTTTTCAGACAACGATAGTTTAAGGACAATCAAGACACAATTCACAATTATCGACAGTATTCTTATATGCGCCCTTAAATCTTGACAAGGAAATGTTTCATTCATAGTTCCTGGAAAGGTAGAAAATCTTCACATCGAACACATACAAGACAATTTTACGAGTGTGGAAGTCTTCTTCTCCTGTCCAAACGAAACAGAAAGACACGGCGACATAAAATACTACATACTGTCGTATGAAGCTCAGGTATGTCTTATTAAAGATAAAAATGTGATCATTATACTTGAACAGAGTTGTATTACTTTAATTACAAAAAGTGTACGAATAACCAATGACTACTTTAAGTTTACTCAAGCTCAAACCTGCCTAGATAACAGAAAATGCGTTGCCGTGCATCATGATCAGGTATAGATATACCACACATACATATACGCACGCACGCACGCACGCACGCACGCACGCACGCACGCACGCGCATACAAGCACACACAGAAACATGGTGGTGGTCTTCCACTTTAAGTTTACAGTGTTTCGGCGACTATTTTCAGACTAGTAACGATTTGATAACGTTTGTAATGTTTTGGTCAAATCTAATTTTTAAGTATATACTTTCGTTTGCCCGGCAGATTATATACACAGTTAGGAAGGAAGATTTAGGAAAAGGGGGGATATGTATGATGAGTACATATGCATTGAATACAATGTATATTGAGTATGATTATTCCGTTACATTTTGACAGCGAGAACATAACCACAACGTGACAGAAAATCCCCAAGGATTAAACATTTCAGCTGAACCTGAGTCGAACTGTAACTACTCACGGGTTGTACCCATCACAGCACAAGTACACTACATGTTCTCGGTGAGTTAGGGTAAACTGTGTGTACAAAGAAGGCTCACTATTGTATGTTCTCGTATGTAAATCATCCCGTTCCCCTTTAATACCAAAGCACTAAATATCTCAGATGATTCCATACACTTGTGTTGTAAACAAAGTCTAAATTTATCAAAGAAAGGTAGTTAAATATTAAGGTAAATACCAACTTGTAGGATGGGTACTTGTTATTTACGACAATCATTTGAAGTAAGCGGAACACTACATTATCCTCTTCAATTTCAGGTTGTAGCATAAGATTCTTTTGCTGGGAATGTAGCAAATGTCAACTTCAGTATAAGCTTTTCAATACAGTTCGTGTGAGGCACGGTAAGAGTGAAACGTGATGTACTTATTCCGTAACTTACCTTCACCACAAACTCTTGACGAACTTGATTTGATTACAGGTCCGTGCATATAACAAATACAATGGAACCGTTTCTGAAAAGAATTATACCACGCTTACTGGAGGTATGTTTAACTGTTCCATGGACGTGTCATATGTAAATATTTGATTACACTGTGCTCGTAATAGTTTTGAAGTGAATGGTCAACTTATGGTTAGGTTTGTTCAATTATCGCATTGAGTGAGTGAGATCGGCTGAACACCGATTTGTCAACATGTCAGAGTAATTTATGAGGGAAGCCCAAAATAACATGCTGACATTCCAACAAAGAGTTGTCTACACGGCATGCTTAACTTCTGTGTGTTCAATTATAACAGACCTCCAAAAGTCTCCGAACAAATTAAATACAAACGTACCATGGTATACGTATGCAGTTCAAATGTCTTCATATCACCATACGACTCCAGTATCTAATATATATGTATCTCATGTTCATGTACGTCCTGCTTTCAAATCCCCTTTCATCATCATATTGTCAAGAGCCGTGACCGACAGGAACCACCTATTCGTTTAACTATTTTAACAGCCTCGGGTAAAGATTGGCCATCTCACAATGCGCATGAAATATTACCAGATTGAATCTGCACTGTTTACGCACCTGTTGTAGTAGAGAACGAGGATGTGCGAAAGGACTGGGGGTATATGCCGGATATCTATTTGCGTCATATGTATTTGCATAACATGAATTCTGAAAAGAATTATACCACGCTTACTGGAGGTATGTTTAACTGTTCCATGGATGTGTCATATGTAAATATTTGATTACACTGTGCTCGTAATAGTTTTGAAGTGACTTATGTTTAGGTTTTTCAATTATCGCATTGAGTGAGTGAGATCGGCTGAACACCGCTTTTGTCAACATGTCAGAGTAATTTATGAGGGAAGCCCAAAATAACATTTTGACATTCCAACAAAGGGGTGTCTACACAACATGCTTAACTTCTGTGTGTTTAATTATAACAGACCTCCAAAAATCTCCGAACAAATTAAATACAAACATACCACGGTATGCAGTTCAAATGTCTTCATATCACAATACGACTCCAGTATCTAATATATATGTATCTCATGTTCATGTACGTCCTGCTTTCTAACCCTCTTTCATCATCATATTGTCAAGAGCCGTGACCGACAGGAACCACCTATTCGTTTAACTACTTTAACAGCTTCAGGTAAAGATAAGCCCTCTCCCAATGCGCATGAAATATTACCAGATTGAATCTGCACTGTTTACGCACCTGTTGTAGTCAATGCAGTATGTATACTACTCAAAACAAGTTAAAGAACACCCACAATCTAAAGGATGTGTGTTGCAATACCCACCAGCCAAGACAGATTTACTGTAGTCTTAAGGAAAATGTGGGTGTTCTTTAACTTCTTTTGAGTAGTATATGTGAAGGGCCTTCTTAATGTTTAGTCGTGTCTTTCATCCGTAATGGGTTGAAACAGTCATGGTAGGTTTAAAACTCCATTGTTATATAGATATCACGTGTATTCCGCAGTGACGTTACAATGACAAGTCCCAGTTTTAACAAAGGTTTAACTCTGCCTCTGGAGGAGAGACGTTGTCATATCTGTTTAGCAATCTAATGGCCGAAGCAAGAGCGTGATATAGGCAATTATAAAATATACTGTGTCAAAATATGATTGTTGTATCACCATAACCTTTGTTCTTCAGTTCAAGCTGCCGATGTTAAATGTTCGGGGTAGAATGAACTTCCCTTATCTTTATGTACTATAGGATGTCATATATCCTTTTGTTATTGATCAATTCTCTCTAATACGTTTTTCACTACCTGTCTGTGACTCCTTTTCGGAATGTTCTAAGAGAGCTTATACCTATTTGACCCATATTCCCATGTTTAATATATGCGTTCCAAAATAGTATGCCAAAGAAGTCGGTACTGTATTTGTAACATAATTTCATTACGTTTTCAGACAACGATAGTTTAAGGACAATCAAGACACAATTCACAATTATCGACAGTATTCTTATATGCGCCCTTAAATCTTGACAAAGAAATGTTTCATTCATAGTTCCTGGAAAGGTAGAAAATCTTCACATCGAACACATACAAGACAATTTTACGAGTGTGGAAGTCTTCTTCTCCTGTCCAAACGAAACAGAAAGACACGGCGACATAAAATACTACATACTGTCGTATGAAGCTCAGGTATGTCTCATTAAAGATAAAAATGTGATCATTATACTTGAACAGAGTTGTATTACTTTAATTACAAAAAGTGTACGAATAACCAATGACTACTTTAAGTTTACTCAAGCTCAAACCTGCCTAGATAACAGAAAATGCGTTGCCGTGCATCATGATCAGGTATAGATATACCACACATACATATACGCACGCACAAACGCACGCACGCACGCACGCACGCACGCACGCACGCGCATACAAGCACACACAGAAACATGGTGGTGGTCTTCCACTTTAAGTTTACAGTGTTTCGGCGACTATTTTCAGACTAGTAACGATTTGATAACGTTTGTAATGTTTTGGTCAAATCTAATTTTTAAGTATATACTTTCGTTTGCCCGGCAGATTATATACACAGTTAGGAAGGAAGATTTAGGAATAGGGTGGATATGTATGATGAGTACATATGCATTGAATACAATGTATATTGAGTATGATTATTCCGTTACATTTTGACAGCGAGAACATAACCACAACGTGACAGAAAATCCCCAAGGATTAAACATTTCAGCTGAACCTGAGTCGAACTGTAACTACTCACGGGTTGTACCCATCACAGCACAAGTACACTACATGTTCTCGGTGAGTTAGGGTAAACTGTGTGTACAAAGAAGGCTCACTATTGTATGTTCTCGTATGCAAATCATCCCGTTCCCCTTTAATACCAAAGCACTAAATATCTCAGATGATTCCATACACTTGTGTTGTAATCAAAGTCTAAATTTATCAAAGAAAGGTAGTTAAATATTAAGGTAAATACCAACTTGTAGGATGGGTACTTGTTATTTACGACAATCATTTGAAGTAAGCGGAACACTACATTATCCTCTTCAATTTCAGGTTGTAGCATAAGATTCTTTTGCTGGGAATGTAGCAAATGTCAACTTCAGTATAAGCTTTTCAATACAGTTCGTGTGAGGCACGGTAAGAGTGAAACGTGATGTACTTATTCCGTAACTTACCTTCACCACAAACTCTTGACGAACTTGATTTGATTACAGGTCCGTGCATATAACAAATACAATGGAACCGTTTCTGAAAAGAATTATACCACGCTTACTGGAGGTATGTTTAACTGTTCCATGGACGTGTCATATGTAAATATTTGATTACACTGTGCTCGTAATAGTTTTGAAGTGAATGGTCAACTTATGGTTAGGTTTGTTCAATTATCGCATTGAGTGAGTGAGATCGGCTGAACACCGATTTGTCAACATGTCAGAGTAATTTATGAGGGAAGCCCAAAATAACATGCTGACATTCCAACAAAGAGTTGTCTACACGGCATGCTTAACTTCTGTGTGTTCAATTATAACAGACCTCCAAAAGTCTCCGAACAAATTAAATACAAACGTACCATGGTATACGTATGCAGTTCAAATGTCTTCATATCACCATACGACTCCAGTATCTAATATATATGTATCTCATGTTCATGTACGTCCTGCTTTCAAATCCCCTTTCATCATCATATTGTCAAGAGCCGTGACCGACAGGAACCACCTATTCGTTTAACTATTTTAACAGCCTCAGGTAAAGATTGGCCATCTCACAATGCGCATGAAATATTACCAGATTGAATCTGCACTGTTTACGCACCTGTTGTAGTAGAGAACGAGGATGTGCGAAAGGACTGGGGGTATATGCCGGATATCTATTTGCGTCATATGTATTTGCATAACATGAATTCTGAAAAGAATTATACCACGCTTACTGGAGGTATGTTTAACTGTTCCATGGATGTGTCATATGTAAATATTTGATTACACTGTGCTCGTAATAGTTTTGAAGTGACTTATGTTTAGGTTTTTCAATTATCGCATTGAGTGAGTGAGATCGGCTGAACACCGCTTTTGTCAACATGTCAGAGTAATTTATGAGGGAAGCCCAAAATAACATTTTGACATTCCAACAAAGGGGTGTCTACACAACATGCTTAACTTCTGTGTGTTTAATTATAACAGACCTCCAAAAATCTCCGAACAAATTAAATACAAACATACCACGGTATGCAGTTCAAATGTCTTCATATCACAATACGACTCCAGTATCTAATATATATGTATCTCATGTTCATGTACGTCCTGCTTTCTAATCCTCTTTCATCATCATATTGTCAAGAGCCGTGACCGACAGGAACCACCTATTCGTTTAACTACTTTAACAGCTTCAGGTAAAGATTAGCCCTCTCCCAATGCGCATGAAATATTACCAGATTGAATCTGCACTGTTTACGCACCTGTTGTAGTAGAGAACGTGGATGTGCGAAAGGACTGGGGGTATATGCCGGATATCTATTTGCGTCATATGTATTTGCATAACATGAATGTAGACCTGTCTGAACTACTATGTTCGTTTTCCTAGCGTCCGGCCCTGTGGCTAGTTTGGATGTACTGAGTACAACGGCAGATTCCATCAGTATACAGTGGACCAGGCCATCACTTCCAAATGGCAACATCCTTGGGTATCTGATAAACGTTACATCGGACGGCAAACATGAAAGAGTTATAAATGTGACCTGTGACCATCCTGAGGGCGGCGTGAGTACAACCACCAGTTACTCTTTTTCATTTTCTGACCGTTACATTATGATAAAGATACATTCATCATGGAAATACATGATTGTCTTTTGGTTATTGAAGCACATTTGTCTTCCACAAAAAGATATGGTCTGCAGAAGTGAACGAAAACGAAATATCTTAACACTAACAGGACAATTACAATCATGGATATATATTTCATGTTACAGGGCAAACCGAACTGTAGGGAAACGGACACTTCAAACACGGAGAGTGCTCCTGTTGTCAACCAAGACAGAAATGAGCTGTGTGACTACAACATTACAGGCTTAGAATCCTACACTAACTACACAATAGTAATATCCTGTGTCAACATAAACGGAACAGGGGTGGAGAGGAACATCACATTTCAAACCAACATGACCGGTACGTGTGATGGAGTTAATGTTCATTCTACAATGACACTGCTTAAGTTTGATTGATCAAAATGTGATTAACATTAAGTATTTAATACAAATCAGATGAATCACAATTTACAAGCCTTTTCACATTCAAAGCATTTGTGAGAAAACGTCGGCCTGACGATGGCAAGCCTACATAGTGATGCATATATCAATGACTGCCAATAACCCATAAGAACTCTACACGTTCGACATAGAAAGAACAACGTATCAAACATTACAAAATCTTTTTCAGAACACGCATGTGACGTTTTTCACCATATGTGACGCCTCCCCCTTTTGTAATGTTCTAAGATAGCTGAACTATTTGACATATTTGCCAAAGTTCAACTACGCATTCCAAAAGAGTATTCTAAAGCATTTGGTATTGCATATATATTACAAATACAGTATCCCAACAATGTGGTATTATTATAACCCAGCATACTTGGGGAATCCTTTGATTAATATTCTGTGAAAACATATTATAGTTTTAGAAAAAGGTATCAGAGTATCTCTTCTTTTGTGACGGGTGACACCGGTGGCGCAGGATACCCTCACCTTTTCGCGAACACCTTGTATCATCACTATGTGATTCATAAACACATGCTCATGATATAATCGGAATTCTAACAATAGACTCTGCTCTTAGCAGAGATTTCGCTGGATTATGGAAAGGGCTTTGTCGCTTTTATTTAAATCTGTTGTATCGTAAAGGCTCACGATTGTGTGTATATATTTAATAATTTATTCATAAATGTAAATGTATTATTCCTTTTTTAATAATTCACTTGTTTATGAAAATACTAGCACCATGCATTTGTCCCGAGATATATCAGATATATTGCAAATCTGCGGCTGTAAATTCTGGCGGAAAAAAAGAAATTTATTAATTCTTTCATTATACTGGTATTTTAGCGCGTACCCGGGAATGAAGTGGATAGCATTATCATGATGAAGTGGTTCTGCAATATGCGAGACTGGCACATATATGATGTTGAAGATCAGTGCGTGATATGATCCTGTTATAGTGGGTCCTTATCAGAGATTCATCTTCATATTGATCATATTCAAGGCAAATTTACGAATGTTGAAATCGTTTTCTCCTGTCCAAACTAAACATATTTCATAATAAAATCCATTGTCAATGCAGTATGTATACTACTCAAAACAAGTTAAAGAACACCCACAATCTAAAGGATGTGTGTTGCAATACCCACCAGCCAAGACAGATTTACTGTAGTCTTAAGGAAAATGTGGGTGTTCTTTAACTTCTTTTGAGTAGTATATGTGAAGGGCCTTCTTAATGTTTAGTCGTGTCTTTCATCCGTAATGGGTTGAAACAGTCATGGTAGGTTTAAAACTCCATTGTTATATAGATATCACGTGTATTCCGCAGTGACGTTACAATGACAAGTCCCAGTTTTAACAAAGGTTTAACTCTGCCTCTGGAGGAGAGACGTTGTCATATCTGTTTAGCAATCTAATGGCCGAAGCAAGAGCGTGATATAGGCAATTATAAAATATACTGTGTCAAAATATGATTGTTGTATCACCATAACCTTTGTTGTTCAGTTCAAGCTGCCGATGTTAAATGTTCGGGGTAGAATGAACTTCCCTTATCTTTATGTACTATAGGATGTCATATATCCTTTTGTTATTGATCAATTCTCTCTAATACGTTTTTCACTACCTGTCTGTGACTCCTTTTCGGAATGTTCTAAGAGAGCTTATACCTATTTGACCCATATTCCCATGTTTAATATATGCGTTCCAAAATAGTATGCCAAAGAAGTCGGTACTGTATTTGTAACATAATTTCATTACGTTTTCAGACAACGATAGTTTAAGGACAATCAAGACTTAATTCACAATTATCGACAATATTCTTATATGCGCCCTTAAATCTTGACAAGGAAATGTTTCATTCATAGTTCCTGGAAAGGTAGAAAATCTTCACATCGAACACATACAAGACAATTTTACGAGTGTGGAAGTCTTCTTCTCCTGTCCAAACGAAACAGAAAGACACGGCGACATAAAATACTACATACTGTCGTATGGAGCTCAGGTATGTCTCATTAAAAATAAAAATGTGATCATTATACTTGAACAGAGTTGTATTACTTTAATTACAAAAAGTGTACGAATAACCAATGACTACTTTAAGTTTACTCAAGCTCAAACCTGCCTAGATAACAGAAAATGCGTTGCCGTGCATCATGATCAGGTATAGATATACCACACATACATATACGCACGCACAAACGCACGCACGCACGCACGCACGCACGCACGCGCATACAAGCACACACAGAAACATGGTGGTGGTCTTCCACTTTAAGTTTACAGTGTTTCGGCGACTATTTTCAGACTAGTAACGATTTGATAACGTTTGTAATGTTTTGGTCAAATCTAATTTTTAAGTATATACTTTCGTTTGCCCGGCAGATTATATACACAGTTAGGAAGGAAGATTTAGGAATAGGGTGGATATGTATGATGAGTACATATGCATTGAATACAATGTATATTGAGTATGATTATTCCGTTACATTTTGACAGCGAGAACATAACCACAACGTGACAGAAAATCCCCAAGGATTAAACATTTCAGCTGAACCTGAGTCGAACTGTAACTACTCACGGGTTGTACCCATCACAGCACAAGTACACTACATGTTCTCGGTGAGTTAGGGTAAACTGTGTGTACAAAGAAGGCTCACTATTGTATGTTCTCGTATGTTAATCATCCCGTTCCCCTTTAATACCAAAGCACTAAATATCTCAGATGATTCCATACACTTGTGTTGTAAACAAAGTCTAAATTTATCAAAGAAAGGTAGTTAAATATTAAGGTAAATACCAACTTGTAGGATGGGTACTTGTTATTTACGACAATCATTTGAAGTAAGCGGAACACTACATTATCCTCTTCAATTTCAGGTTGTAGCATAAGATTCTTTTGCTTGCAATGTAGCAAATGTCAACTTCAGTATAAGCTTTTCAATACAGTTCGTGTGAGGCACGGTAAGAGTGAAACGTGATGTACTTATTCCGTAACTTACCTTAACCACAAACTCTTGACGAACTTGATTTGATTACAGGTCCGTGCATATAACAAATACAATGGAACCGTTTCTGAAAAGAATTATACCACGCTTACTGGAGGTATGTTTAACTGTTCCATGGATGTGTCATATGTAAATATTTGATTACACTGTGCTCGTAATAGTTTTGAAGTGAATGGTCAACTTATGGTTAGGTTTGTTCAATTATCGCATTGAGTGAGTGAGATCGGCTGAACACCGATTTGTCAACATGTCAGAGTAATTTATGAGGGAAGCCCAAAATAACATGCTGACATTCCAACAAAGAGTTGTCTACACGGCATGCTTAACTTCTGTGTGTTCAATTATAACAGACCTCCAAAAGTCTCCGAACAAATTAAATACAAACGTACCATGGTATACGTATGCAGTTCAAATGTCTTCACATCACCATACGACTCCAGTATCTAATATATATGTATCTCATGTTCATGTACGTCCTGCTTTCAAATCCCCTTTCATCATCATATTGTCAAGAGCCGTGACCGACAGGAACCACCTATTCGTTTAACTATTTTAACAGCCTCAGGTAAAGATTGGCCCTCTCACAATGCGCATGAAATATTACCAGATTGAATCTGCACTGTTTACGCACCTGTTGTAGTAGAGAACGAGGATGTGCGAAAGAACTGGGGGTATATGCCGGATATCTATTTGCGTCATATGAATTTGCATAACATGAATTCTGAAAAGAATTATACCACGCTTACTGGAGGTATGTTTAACTGTTCCATGGATGTGTCATATGTAAATATTTGATTACACTGTGCTCGTAATAGTTTTGAAGTGACTTATGGTTAGGTTTTTCAATTATCGCATTGAGTGAGTGAGATCGGCTGAACACCGCTTTTGTCAACATGTCAGAGTAATTTATGAGGGAAGCCCAAAATAACATTTTGACATTCCAACAAAGGGGTGTCTACACAACATGCTTAACTTCTGTGTGTTTAATTATAACAGACCTCCAAAAATCTCCGAACAAATTAAATACAAACATACCACGGTATGCAGTTCAAATGTCTTCATATCACAATACGACTCCAGTATCTAATATATATGTATCTCATGTTCATGTACGTCCTGCTTTCTAATCCTCTTTCATCATCATATTGTCAAGAGCCGTGACCGACAGGAACCACCTATTCGTTTAACTACTTTAACAGCTTCAGGTAAAGATTAGCCCTCTCCCAATGCGCATGAAATATTACCAGATTGAATCTGCACTGTTTACGCACCTGTTGTAGTAGAGAACGTGGATGTGCGAAAGGACTGGGGGTATATGCCGGATATCTATTTGCATAACATGAATGTAGACTGGTCTGAACTACTATGTTCGTTTTCCTAGCGTCCGGCCCTGTGGCTAGTTTGGATGTACTGAGTACAACGGCAGATTCCATCAGTATACAGTGGACCAGGCCATCACTTCCAAATGGCAACATCCTTGGGTATCTGATAAACGTTACATCGGACGGCAAACATGAAAGAGTTATAAATGTGACCTGTGACCATCCTGAGGGCGGCGTGAGTACAACCACCAGTTACTCTTTTTCATTTTCTGACCGTTACATTATGATAAAGATACATTCATCATGGAAATACATGATTGTCTTTTGGTTATTGAAGCACATTTGTCTTCCACAAAAAGATATGGTCTGCAGAAGTGAACGAAAATGAAACATCTACACACTAACAGGACAATTACAATCATGGATATATATTACATGTTACAGGACAAACCGAACTGTAGGGCAACGGACACTTCACACACGAAGAGCGGTCCTGTTGTCAACCAAGACAGAAATGAGCTCTACGACTACAAAGTTGAAACCTTACAATCCTACACTAACTACACAATAGCAATATATTGTGTCAACATAAACGGAACAGGGGAGAGGAGGAAAACCACAGTTCAAACCAACATGACCGGTACGTGTGATGGAGTTAATGTTCATTCTACAATGACACTGCTTAAGTTTGATTGATTAAAATGTGATTAACATTAAGTATCTAATACAAATCAGATGCATCACAATTAACAAGCCTTTTCACATTCAAAGCATTTGTGAGAAAACGTCGGCCTGACGATAGCAAGCCTACATAGTGATGCATATATCAATGACTGCCAATAACCCATAAGAACTCTACACGTTCGACATAGAGACAACAACGTATCAAACATTACAAAATCTTTTTCAGAACACGCATGTGACGTTTTTCACCATATGTGACGCCTCCCCCTTTTGTAATGTTCTAAGATAGCTGAACTATTTGACATATTTGCCAAAGTTCAACTACGCATTCCAAAAGAGTATTCTAAAGCATTTGGTATTGCATATATGTTACAAATACAGTATCCCAACAATGTGGTATTATTATAACCCAGCATACTTGGGAAATCCTTTGATTAATATTCTGTGAAAACATATTATAGTTTTAGAAAAAAGGTATCAGAGTATCTCTTCTTTTGTGACGGGTGACACCGGTGGCGCAGGATACCCTCACCTTTTCGCGAACACCTGGTATCATCACTATGTGATTCATAAACACATGCTCATGATATAATCGGAATTCTAACAATGGACTCTGCTCTTAGCAGAGATTTCGCTGGATTATGGAAAGGGTTTTGTCGCTTTTATTTAAATCTGTTGTATCGTAAAGGCTCACGATTGTGTGTATATATTTAATAATTTATTCATAAATGTAAATGTATTATTCCTTTTTTAATAATTCACTTGTTTATGAAAATACTAGCACCATGCATTTGCCCCGAGATATATCAGATATATTGCAAATCTGCGGCTGTAAATTCTGGCGGAAAAAAAGAAGTTTATTAATTCTTTCATTATACTGGTATTTTAGCGCGTACCCGGGAATGAAGTGGATAACATTACCATGATGAAGTGGTTCTGCAATATGCGAGACTGGCACATATATGATGTTGAAGATCAGTGCGTGATATGATCCTGTTATAGTGGGTCCTTATCAGAGATTCATCTTCATATTGATCATATTCAAGGCAAATTTACGAATGTTGAAATCGTTTTCTCCTGTCCAAATTAAACATATTTCATAATAAAATCCATTGTCAATGCAGTATGTATACTACTCAAAACAAGTTAAAGAACACCCACAATCTAAAGGATGTGTGTTGCAATACCCACCAGCCAAGACAGATTTACTGTAGTCTTAAGGAAAATGTGGGTGTTCTTTAACTTCTTTTGAGTAGTATATGTGAAGGGCCTATTTAATGTTTAGTCGTGTCTTTCATCCGTAATGGGTTGAAACAGTCATGGTAGGTTTAAAACTCCATTGTTATATAGATATCACGTGTATTCCGCAGTGACGTTACAATGACAAGTCCCAGTTTTAACAAAGGTTTAACTCTGCCTCTGGAGGAGAGACGTTGTCATATCTGTTTAGCAATCTAATGGCCGAAGCAAGAGCGTGATATAGGCAATTATAAAATATACTGTGTCAAAATATGATTGTTGTATCACCATAACCTTTGTTCTTCAGTTCAAGCTGCCGATGTTAAATGTTCGGGGTAGAATGAACTTCCCTTATCTTTATGTACTATAGGATGTCATATATCCTTTTGTTATTGATCAATTCTCTCTAATACGTTTTTCACTACCTGTCTGTGACTCCTTTTCGGAATGTTCTAAGAGAGCTTATACCTATTTGACCCATATTCCCATGTTTAATATATGCGTTCCAAAATAGTATGCCAAAGAAGTCGGTACTGTATTTGTAACATAATTTCATTACGTTTTCAGACAACGATAGTTTAAGGACAATCAAGACACAAAACACAATCATCGACAGTATTCTTATATGCGCCCTTAAATCTTGACAAGGAAATGTTTCATTCATAGTTCCTGGAAAGGTAGAAAATCTTCACATCGATCACATACAAGACAATTTTACGAGTGTGGAAGTCTTCTTCTCCTGTCCAAACGAAACAGAAAGACACGGCGACATAAAATACTACATACTGTCGTATGGAGCTCAGGTATGTCTCATTAAAGATAAAAATGTGATCATTATACTTGAACAGAGTTGTATTACTTTAATTACAAAAAAGTGTACGAATAACCAATGACTACTTTAAGTTTACTCAAACTCAAACCTGCCTAGATAACAGAAAATGCGTTGCGGTGCATCATGATCAGGTATAGATATACCACACATACATATACGCACGCACAAACGCACGCACGCGCATACAAGCACACACAGAAACATGGTGGTGGTCTTCCACTTTAAGTTTACAGTGTTTCGGCGACTATTTTCAGACTAGTAACGATTTGATAACGTTTGTAATGTTTTGGTCAAATCTAATTTTTAAGTATATACTTTCGTTTGCCCGGCAGTTTATATACACAGTTAGGAAGGAAGATTTAGGAATAGGGTGGATATGTATGATGAGTACATATGCATTGAATACAATGTATATCGAGTATGATTATTCCGTTACATTTTGACAGCGAGAACATAACCACAACGTGACAGAAAATCCCCAAGGATTAAACATTTCAGCTGAACCTGAGTCGAACTGTAACTACTCACGGGTTGTACCCATCACAGCACAAGTAGACTACATGTTCTCGGTGAGTTAGGGTAAACTGTGTGTACAAAGAAGGCTCACTATTGTATGTTCTCGTATGCAAATCATCCCGTTCCCCTTTAATACTTTTATAACCCCAATGAACTTAGCACTAAATATCTCAGATGATTCAATACACTTCTCTTGTAAACAAAGCAAAACTACTTTCCGTTGACACTGGATACTTGATAATTGTAGCACTTGTTTAGATGTACATATGTGAAGGGTGGCATCAAAATGAAGCTCAGAAACCAATCTATCAGAAAAAGATAGTTAAATCCTAAGCTATATACCCGCTTGGAGGATGGGTACTGGTTGTTTATGATATGTATTTCAAGTTAAGTGAACACTACATCATCCTCTTCAATTTAAGGTTGTAGCATATGATTCCTTTGCTGGGGATGTAGCAAATGTCAGCTTCAGTATCAGCTTTTCTATACAATTCAGAGTAAAACGCGTTGTACGTATTCCTTAACTTACCTCCACTACAAACTAAGTGACAAACTTGATTTGATTACAGGTCCACGCATTCAACAAATACAATGGAACCGTTTCCGAAAAGAATTATACCACGCTTACTGGAGGTAAGTTAAACTGTTCTAAAAATGTGTCATTTGTAAATATTACACCATGTTCATACTTGTTATTAAAGTGAAAGGTCAACTTATGTTTACATTTGTTCAATTAGTGCACTGAGTGAGTGAGTTTGTCTTAACTCTGCTTTGAGTACATACCGGATATCCAATTGTAGTCATTGCATTATAAAACAATATGAAACGAATTAGACATTTTGTTCATAGGTCCATGTCTTATATGTGCATAACACAAATACTTACGTTTCCCTAGAGTCTGGTCCCGTGGCTAGCTTGGTTGTATTGAATACAACGGCATATTCCATCACTATACAGTGGACGAAGCCATCACTTCCAAATGGCAACATCCTTGGGTATCTGATAAACGTTACATCCGGCGACAAACCTGACAGAGTTATAAATGTAACCTGTGACCAGTCTACGGAAGACGTGAGCATAACCACTGGTTACTCTTCCTCGTTTTCTGATCACAAGCCGATGTGAAAGCTCCATTCATTCTGCCTTAATTGAAATACATGTATATCAGTTTTTTTATGGTTATGATTTCACGTTTGTCATCGACAATAAAATGCATAGTATATAGAAGAGAATGAAAGCGTACAATTCTCCACAGTAACAGTAAAATTGCTATGATTCCGTCTGTGGATATTTTTATATGTGTAATTTTATGTTACAGAGAAAGCACGAATGTAAAGCAGTTGACACTACAAATACGAGTAGTGCCGCTGTTTTCAACCAAGACGGAAATAAGCAATATGACTACAATATTACAGCCTTAGAGTCTTATACTAACTACACAATAGTAATATCCTGTGTTAACATAAACGGAACAGGGGAGGAGAGGAACACCTATGTTCAAACAAACATGACTGGTAAGTGTGATGAAGTTAATGTTATTTCTACCATGACACTGACGATACCTTGATTCTGATTGGTAAATCTATGATAAAATCAGGTATCTACTTCCAGAGAACTCGAAGAAGTGCATGTGTGGCTTTGGCATTAAGATACTGTCAGATTTTATCGATAGCACGGAGATGGAAGAGGCAGATTTCCTCGAGTCTCCATGGATAAGCTGGTATCAGTTTATAATTCAAGATCTTTGACAGAGTTAAATAATTTGATACTGGCATCTGCGACGTCACTGCTATCTCTGTTGTGACCTTCCAACCTGATGTGAAGTTCAAACCAAGATTGCCCCCGCTTTACTGTTATTGAGTTTCAGCAAGATGGATGACATCTGTGACTTTGCCTTTCACGCCCAATGGAATCTGTTTCGTCGGGTAATCGAGACTGGTTGTTCTCTGGCGTTGTCGTTTTATATATATTTGGAAAGATGGTCCTTGGTGCTGAAGCTCACAGCATTTTCAATTACTTTAGATGAAAATGAATCTTTTGAGAAGTGCTGGAACATTTGTGGGAACTGGCCACTCATCAAGCTTTTGTTAAAAATACTTGTTATTGTCTGGAACAAAACGTCAAGATACATGTTATTATCATTAACGTATTATACTTTTCTTTGGGCCAATGGATCTCCTTCAGGAAAGTAAAACGGCACTTGGTAGATTATCCACTAAATATAGAAAATAGTGGCATATCACCTCATCTCCTGTGGGCTGGATTAAGTCTCCATGAACCAATGCAGGTTAAAGGGGCGACCATGCATTGCTGAGGGCACACACACACATACACACACACACGCGCGCACGCAGGCACGCATGTAGGCACACACACACACACGCACGCACACATACATACACACAACAAACAGAGACACACATACACACAGACATATAGATAGATAGATAGATAGATCTTTTACAAGGAGTGACGTTTATAGCGAGAGCCTAGTGTGTATAAGCTATAACCTTCAATATACCCAACCTGTCAATATTTTGTTTTTGTAGTTCCATCACCGCCAAAGGAGTTGCAGGCCTTTGTGAACAGATCGTCAAGTGTGACCCTGTTCTGGACCCCCGCCGATCACCAGGACGGACCCACTACCTACTACATTACAGTAGGGGAAGAGAACAGCCTAAACTCACTCACTTTCCAAGAGATAGAGTGTGTCACTGTCACTGGTATGTTTTTTAAATTACGATTGTAGTTTGTTCTTATCATGAAATGACAAGACATATCAGTGTGTAAATAATGTATACAATTTCTTCAAGTAACATTACCACATACTTGCAGCTTATAGGGTTGTTTTTCTAAAGTTTCTAAAAAATGACTGAACATTTATCGTTGATACCAAGATTAGTGAGTGAGTTAATGCTTAACGTCACATCGACAATATTTCAGCCATATCGTGACGAATGATACCAAGATTAAATGAGTCACTTTCCCAGTTACTCTAAATCTCTATACCAGCATTTTATTTTTATTTTTCAATGATGTTGTGATAACCATAGGGACCCCGGTTATTGCCACATGTAATTTAATTATAAAGTTTTAAAGAAGAAATGTCTAGGTAGCGTACATGTACATGTAGTTGCGACTAATCTATTGCTTGATTACTTTTACCCCGAAGATTATAACTAGGTTCATGACGCAGGTATGTTGTATACAAACTATTATTGTATGTCTAAATGATATGAACACAACAATGAACTAGAATTATCAAGTGGCCAACAAATAGAAAGTTTGGTTTTGCACATTTGGTTTTATTTCAACATTACGTCCATGTACACTATATTGCATCGGAAGTTACAAGAAATCGTATGTATAATTTCCCTTCGGATTGAATCGACTCATCGACAGCATCTAAAGATTTAAGTGATAACACACTCCTGCTATACAACTTATAGCACAACCCTAGCACCGACATTTATGAGATTCTTAGTCCAGATTAGATGAGGGGTTGCTACCTCATGATCAGAATCGGGTACACATGCGAGCTTCCTGATACAATTGAAGAGGAAAAGCATTGTTAAGATCCCACACTGAGGGATGTGTAATTCAGTCGCCTAAAACATGCAAACATGTCATTTTGTTTGTCCACATACCTGTTTAGACATAGGTGAGGTGCCGACTTGGTATACAAAATGACGAGGGCGAAAGCTCAGACATATTTTAGTTCGATTCTATTATTGCCTATTTTGTCGTATCATATTTTGATAAGTACTTTGTTTCAGAAATTAATGTTAAAATGGAAATTAATGACCTAAAACTTGACATCGAGTTTTGAAGGATGGTTGCTCACTGACCACCAACAATATTGTGATGGAAGTGAAAGTTAATGTGACTTTTTGAAGTGGGCAGATCTAGAGCTCTTATGCAAATCGCCAGAAACATTGATTGGAATGCACTTGTAACAGGGAAGATTGAACCGCATCAGCAGATAGACGACTGGTGTTGATTAGAAAACCATGTAACTTGAGTTATGTGTAGGGGACTAGTCTGATAGAATGTTACTAAATTTGACACTAACCCTACATCGGACCCCGCTGCAGCAAGAACATTGTAATTTGTGTATCGTTGTGGCAACGCAGTGTGTTCATTGACTTTTTTGACTGTTTGTTTGTGGTTGTAAACAGTTTGACATCTTTCTTTACAGAATTTGTGAATTTAATGACTCGTGCCATTTAGATATATGTATGACAGCATTTCCCAAGCCATAAACAATTACAAAGTAGTTATTATGTCCATTTACATGTGACAAATATCGCGTTCGGTTTTAATGCTCGGGCCTGTCAATCATCGATAATTTCCTTCCTGTCACCTGATGTTTGGATTATCTTCATTCACTCCGCTAATCTACGAGTCGATACTGATACCTCTACCTATATTCTGTTTACTTTGTTCATGAAGTAGTTAGCAGCCATAACGTAAATGTAACGCAGCATGCATTAAAATGAATATTTTGTATTCGTTACACCCATTTGTCATCGTCGTATACAACACATCTGGTAATTGATAACTATGTGCGGGTAGGATTGATAAACATTTCTCTACATTATGTTCATACTTTATCACACTCCAGGTTTTCATAATACATCCGTCTTGATTGAGGGTCTCCGGAGTTACTGGATCTACAACTTCAGCATCACAGCAGCTACTCCAGTTGACAATTCAAGTGTCGTGTCTCTGAACAGAACTGTCAGGACAGACGAGTCAGGTTTGTTTTGTTTGTTTTAAACATATTTTATTGACATATATGGTCAACGGGATTGGGCAAAGGTAATCCAACTTAGGGGGCCCTTACCTTAATGCATATGTAAGGACATTGATAATACATATGTATACACATGTACACACACACACACACACACACACACACACACACACACACACACACACACACACACACACACACACACACACACACACACACACACACACACACACACACACACACACACACACACAGAGTTTATCACGCGAGTGTGTTTGGGGATGGTAAATATCCTGTATTTAGGAATAAACATTGTTCTTAGTATTTAGCGAGCCTTGGCTCGAACCCTAGTCTATGAGACGGCACGTCAGACGTTGTTGGCAGTCTGTCCTGTCATAACGTTACGAAGTGCAGTCAGATGTACACACAGCGACAAAACGAAAAAAGGAAACAACTCAACTCCAACTCTTTTAATTTTTGGAAAAGGTTCCAAGCCGCAGATGTCTACAAGCACAGATATATCTACTGATCCCGTTTGGCTAGGACTATTGCCCTCGCAAAATTGTTTCGCAATTTATATCTCCAAAGTTGCCCAAACTTGTAAAACGCCTCAGCTACGTAACAGTCAGACACTGCTTTTCAGTATATTAGACTGTTCTTTTGATAATGATATCAATTATCCATGTAGTTTCTCCAGATTCCCGATGTTTCATTCTGACTCGATCGCCGAATGACAGGGGCGACGCCATGTTTGTTTGTAAACCGTGAAAGTAGCCCCTACTTGACCTTTGATATTTGCTCTATCCACATATGACCCGAACGGATATCCTTTTTATCCGTTGGCTTTATCCTGCAGAGAAACCTACCCATTATATGATAACATAACACAGAGAAATATATTTACTTGTATATACACATTGATACAAAAATACATGAGCACAAATACACATGCAAGTTTACGCCACACATACATATTCTAGAATATATACATATGTTCACACTTACATATAACACGAACACATATTTACACACATACACTAATGTATACATACCCGTATACATTATGCTTACAGAGAGGGGCAGAGGCAGACAATGTATTCATATACATGCATGCATCATAATAACCACACATAATCCCTGTAATTAAAATCGCATCATTTACTAAGATGCGACAACCTCTCTGTGTGACGAACTGAGGACACCTCCAATGAAGTACTGTCCGGTGAAGTTTGCATTCAACCACTTAGCGTCGAGGGTCCTAAATTATCGGTACGAGTGAGCAAAACATTGCGACCTGCATTACCGACTTGTCTGTATCGAAATTAAATTGCCATCTTCCGAAAATAAATAAAAAAAGCCGCGCCTTTTTGTTGTGAATACACTTAGTTGTTTCTCAACGTCACGACATCTACTCCCATGATGGGGGTTCCATCGAAAGAATATTTGTGTTCTGTGTGGATTTTCTTTTGTTAAAAATTAAATCGAAATATCCGAATTGAAGTCAAATAATGATGCCGAGTCGCTTGAAAAAACTGACATCTGGTTTGCTCAAATACCCTGTCTCGCACGTCTATGAATGATCTTAACGCAATTACGTCTGTAAATGGCGAGAATGATTTAGAGTTCGTGAACATAAATTAGAAATCAATGAACATGATCATGAGAACAGACTTATTGACTGATTGATATTGTTTTGGTTTTAACATCACCTTCATCAGTATCTAGTTTTTCTTACACACCTGTGGGTGAGAAACCCATTTGAGATAACTGGTATCAAACATGTGTGTGAGATCGAATTCCAGGCTACTCCATGGTGATGACCTAAGGTCTGATTGTGACGGACTTTCCTGATTGTAAGCTACTGAAAAGTTTCTCGTGCTTCAGTCAAATGTTCATCTTCGTCTGTGTTGAACGTTATGGGATTTAGAGTGTGAACCCCCTGGAAGCCACAGCCACATAAATGTCCCTCCTCTTCAACCCTCACTTCGATCTGGAATACAATATTCAAAGTACACCATACACACTAACTTCACAGTTTTGAATTCCCGCTTCTGTGATATCATCCACTGTCGTTTTAGGCAAAGCAAAATTACTGAAAGTGACCTCTGAAAAAAAGGTACATTGTAAATCTCGCTAAATCACTATTTGCGGCGTTATTAACTATGTGTTTACAAATGTAAATATCGGATATTTAATTACTTGAAGAATTGAATTTCAAACATAGCATATTAGTGATCAAGGGTATCTGTTTTTTCATTAAATCACTAATGATAATTCTGAAAAGTTGCCGATTTTTGGAAAACACGCAAACACACGAAGAGTAGTTTCCGCCATATATGGATAGTGTTTACAAAGTCACATTCCACGTATGCTGGTAATGAGACGCCTATCAGCTCACGTATATTTCAAACTCATCTGCGATACATACATCCCTGAATTTCTCATACATTTCAAAGTCAAATAACAAATGGTCTTTGCCACCAATGCTAATTATCAAGCGAAATCAAGCGAAATAAATTAGGTGTGGAAACGAAAACTGTACTTTTTGAAATATAAACAAAGCAAAATTCAAATTTTACACTGTAGCATTTTCTCCTATTTTGAAAGATCCATTTGTCTAATTGTTGCATACAGTGGCTCACGTTTAAGAATATTCATGTGAAGAGTATCGTAGTACACATTATGGAATTACAAATATATACATTACAATGATCAGATAAATTTAACAGAAATCGTGGCGGTAGCCTAGTGGCAAAAGCGTTCGCTCGTCACGCCGAAGACCCGGGTTCGATTCCCGACATGGGTACATTAATATTGTGTGAAGCCCATTACTGGCGTCCCCTGCCGTGATATTGCTGGAATATTGCTAAAAACGGCGTAAAAACCATACTCACTACTCACTCACTAACAGAAATCGTAAAGGTTTCCGTTTTCTGTAACGCAATGACTGACGCAAAATCACGCACAGCTAATTCTCTTGGTTGCACTGGAAAACATAAATCAAATAGCAGTTCTTAAATTGTCTGATTGTTTCTAATTACTTACATGACACATTTATGAATATACGATTCTCAATCAACGAAAATGATCTCTATAAGTCCCGCTACTGTACAGTGAACACGCTATTTTGTAAAAGTCGGTCACCAGTAGTGATATCATGCGGATATTGTACATATTTGGTAAAATTATTTAGGTGAAAAATATTAACTCTGGTGTGCACTCGCGCCTGTTAGATACCATTTATCTTACAACTCGTTGTTTCAATGCGAATAAATCTCGCTTTCGCTCGTTAAAACTCGTTGTGAGATCAATGACATCTGACAGACACTCGTGTAGTAATTTCTCAATATCGCAGCTCGTCGTCGGCTACACGTGAATGACCACAGTGAGGCGGTGGTGTAAAATGCGAAGCATTCACCAATTCAAATGATCGTGATGTCGATAGATTCACCTGACAACTTGACCTCGGGGAGAAGGACAAATATAATAATCACAACAATGAATGTTATTTGTTTTAAAATATTTTACTTAATTCAGACCCGTTGCAGTTTTGTTACGTATTTAGTGAGAAATCATTGGTCTTTAAGTGAATCTGATTTTGCAATACACAAAGCAGGTGCATATGCTGTCGCACATCAGTTCCTGCCGTATTCCTATGAAAGTACTATCGAGCCCCAGACTCGCCCTCATTATATTCTAATTCCTGCTAAACGTTAACCGTACAGGTGCTCGTGGGTTTTACCAAACTGTGACATGTACAATGTACCATTGCGGTCTTTCCTCCCTCACCAAGTAGAAATGCTGTCCAAAGTGACAACTCAGTCTTGCAGATCCGCATATCCACAGCTTTTTAGCATAAATACTATTTTGAATCGCTTCATGATTAATACTTATATAGTTTACTAATTTTAATAATTATGTTAACATTGGCATAACTCGATGCACTTTCAATGAAACTGAAATAATTACAATCTGAATATAATTACGTCACTTACTGAGGTAACAAATATTTTGAGGGCAATCAAGACACCCGTTTTCGACAGCATCCTTTAACGCACCCGTCTATTTTGATTGTTTTGTTATCACTTTTTGATAGTGATTCATAAACACGTGCTCATGATATAGTCGGAACCATACAATCGTCTATGCTTTCAGCTGAGATTATATTTGTACTGTTATAAATAAAGAGCGTGTTTCATTTATAGCTCCTGGAAAGGTAGAGAATCTTCGCATCGCTCAGATTAAAGACAACTTCACGAGTTTGGAAGTCATCTTCTCCTGTCCCAACGAAACAGAAAGACACGGCGACATTAAATATTACATACTGTCGTATGATGCTCAGGTATGTCTTATTGATGGTAAAAATATCATTACACTTTAAATCGTAATGTGCAGAGGAACATATTATATTACTATAATCAGAAAGGCGTAGGTATGACGTACACGTTTACTTTTATCCCAATCCTGCCTTTGTCCACGTAACTAACTAACTAATTTGTATGCAACTTGAGAAAGATTTATGAATGAAATGGATATTCAGTACAAGTAAATTCAAATCATATGTACTGTGTGCGATTATTATGTGGACTGTGCGAATATGTTTTTGCATTTTGACAGGGAGATTATAACCACAGCATGATAGAAAATAATCAAGGATTGAACATTTCTGCTGAACCTGAGCCGAACTGTAACTACTCACGGGTTGTACCCGTGACGCCTGAAGTAAACTACATGTTCTCGGTGAGTTAGGGCGAACTGTGTCTTCCATTTACCGCTAAATACTTGTATCTCTCATGACTCCATGACTGAACTACATTCAGTGACACTGTATAGTGGGAAACCATGTGACCAAACTGTTGTACTTACGTACTTGACAACTGCCGTATCACTTGTACATACGTTGGTTAAGCCTGGCGTAAGATGTGTTCAACTAGCATCATATGATACTCAGAAAAACGTGTATCAGAAAAAGCTAGTTAAATCGGTTCTGTATGCTCGGTTTATATACATGTATGTTTCTAGTAAACTGAACACTACATCCTCTTTCAATTACAGGTTGTAGCTCATGATTCGTATGCTGGGAATGAAACAACTGAATATCACTTCGCAAAAGATGGGCGTACGTTTGTTTCCGACATTTCAATCGCATATAATTCTTGTAACTTGTATCGTACATGTCACTTTCATTTAAGGGTGAATTGTAACCATTCAAAACACTGTCATTCGGTTGTACCAATACAAAAGAAGTGTCGCTACGATATAAATGTTTATTCCATTAAAGACCATTCCTTTCATCTTTCAATGTAAACGTATATGTTGAGTTCTATATAGTATGTACTAGTATTTATAAATAACTTTAAAGACCCATTTCTGTCATCGTGTATGTCGAGTTCTATTTATTTATAACAAGTACATCGTCTCACTGTCGTATATGCATTGTTCAACAGAGCCAGGGAGTGTATCAGATTTCACGAGCACGTCCACCACCAACAGCTCCATCAGTCTGTCCTGGAAGCCTCCCAGATTTACCAATGGCTTCATCCTGGGATATGTCCTGCATGTCCACACAGAAGACGGGGTGTGTCTGCAGGCTGTGCACATTGTCTGTACTGACTGCCAGTCTCATGGAACCTTCAGAGTGAGTCCAGAAGAACAATTGTACCCATGACTGGGTACTTGAATTTACAGTCCTCTGTCCGAGGCATATGCTCAGCCAAAACATATCCGAGTGTCCGGACCTTTAATTATTGTCTTGTCAATAGGTCTAAGCGTGAACAAGGATGACATTGTTTGACATTGACTCTACATTCTACTGCATTCATACCACACTATATTATAATCCATAGATAAGAACTAAATTAAACAAGTATGTACATTTACTATAATATTTTGTAAAATTGGAAAACAAAGTGGAAAACATGATGATGTAATACGATAGGTTGTATGTTAAGTAAATTATGTTGAATCTATAAAATTGAAACCAAGTTAGACAGAAGTGAACCCTGATTTGCGAGTGTCGAGAAGGCTCTTCACGCCGGTCTAGTCAAAGTTGATTACAATTCATCTGGAAAGAAATGAGATTTAACTGTCTCCTCTACACTTATAATAAACTCTTTCTGGTACTTCCGTTTCGTTGCTTTGCATTTCACAAAGGTATGTCTCTGCAGGCACGTATTCGACTAGCCTCGATCTAAAAGAATGTGCACGTTTACTGAAATGCTTAGCAGTGCCTGTGTTGCGGTGTTACGAAGCACACTTGGCGACCTAAGAACGTGTTTCTGGAGATTAATGGCTGTTTTACTTTCGCTTTATTCCACGGCGACTGGTCACTTGATCAGGTGATTTTAGGCTTTAATGATGGAAGGATGGTGTTGTTGACAGTCTCAATTCTGGCAACTTTCTCATGGGTTGAGGTCGTAGTTGGATCTGTCAGACCACAGGCGCTTGGTGACCGTTTCCATATGGTCAAAGAATACGTGATGTACTCTATCATGCTTATAGCAATATTATCCTGTTTTAATTAAACATCGGACGTAGTGTGTCTCGCATTAACTTAGTGATACATTTTTGTTTTAGTACTTGTATTATTTTCGTGGCGCATTTAATTCATAATTTACAGTATTTATATGTACAAATGCTCTTGTAACGCATAAAAATACACATATCTTCTGTCTTTGAACTGATGTCTCCTTAGCTAAAAGTCTTTTGGGGCATGCAGTTGGGTAGCTTTAAAATTTGGGTTTAATCATTCACACGTCACGCCCGGGTTCATTTCCAAACATGGCGTATGTGTGAAGCCCATCATTGATATACCACACATATATTGATAGTAGTATCGATATTAAGGGCAACTGTGTAATGAGGATTTGAAAAGTGTAAATCCGCCAATTCGCTATCTCAACTTATTGTCCGATTTCATGCTTTTCTCAAATCGAAAGTTGAAAGATTTGGTGAATTGAATGATAGATAATAGTGGAATAGATATATCCCTTTTGGATACAAAATACAAATGTACATCTGAAATATATAGATGTATACTCTTCAAAAACCAAAACGCAAAGCCAGATTTGTGTGAGGAAGGACAAAACATTTATACGAGGAACCGTACAAGATATTGAGCCAAAATTTTGTGGAGAGAACACATCTCATCTCAGTTATCAGTACATAGGAAAAGTCCAAGGTGAAGGTCAGCTATCAATAACGTGTATGTCCCCCGTTGGAATCGATAGCGGCCTGTGATCTCCTGCCCATGGAAGAGACGAGTATGCGAATCACATCCTTGGGAATTGTAGCCCAATCGGCCTGCAACGCAAAGGCCAACTGCTGCAACGTCTGGGGTTGTGGTTGACGTCGGCGTAGCCGTCTATCCCATTCATCCCACAGGTGCTCTATCGGGTTCAGATCCAGGGCGCAGGTGGCCCAGTCGGATGTAGCGATCTATGGCGGGGGTGGTAACTCTCGGTCGTCCCGACCTTGGCCGATCACGTATTGACCCATGTTGTTGAAACCCATCCCATAGCCTTGTGGTGGTACTTGGCTCTACATTGAAAACCCTGACTTCAGCTGATCGGAATTCTCCTGCCTGCAGAGCGGCCGATGACGTTGTTACTTTGCACTTCTCTTAATCTTAGCATGTTGTTGAACTGTCACTCTTCGATTGACGCAGATGCCAGGCAATCAAAAACCCTTCACTTTAATACCGTCCATAGTGCTGCTGCAGGTGCAGGGCGTGCAGATCCTTGTTAATGCACTGGGTGCGTTTGTTTCCGAATCGTATGTGTTTCCCGAATAATGGTTAAGTAATTGTTGTGATCATTTAGAGCCGGGAAATTTGTCACTGACACGATAACACATCAAACCTCTTCATTCTGCACCTCTCTGGTCTCTAATTTTGCTTTTATGGCCAACAATATCCGTCTTGCGTTTCTTTTTTTTAAGAGTATATATAACTCCTGTCTATTTGTCCATTGGTTAGCAGTCCATATATTCACAATTTTCCTGACTATCAAGATATCTTCCTTCGTTTTTGAATCATACATGTTATTGGCTTGTTCAGGTAGAGGATGGAAACTGTAGTATTTCCCGACATACCATTATACAAAGACCGGAAACGTCTCTCACCAACTATGACGTCAACTCCCTCTTGTCGTTCACTAACTACACCATCACCGTGGCTGCTGTCAATAACTTCAGCATCGGCATTGACACTTCCGTTGCTATACGGACAGACATTGATGGTAAACACCTTAAATATTGTTACTGTATCAATTTCATTCACATTGTACACATTACTTTCACAACTGGGCGTGGGATGAAACCATATGTCATTTTTGAGTGGTAATAATTTTAAGTTCATTGGAATGAACATTTTATAAATAAAATATGTATGATATCCATTACCATCCTACAAGGGTGATGACTTGACACATTAATGGCGTATGCGGTTGAAATAATGGTACTTTTCCATCCGACTAGTCCCCGCGATGCCTACACAACTCTCTGTCACTGTGCTGAACGCATCGGCGGTGGAGATTACCTGGACGCCCCCAGTTCACAAGTCTGGACCGACGGATTACACCATCCTCGTACAGCAGGCTACAGGAAGACAATCTTCAACGTTCGAGAACATGGACAACTTAACTGTAAACGGTATGATAAGTTGAGAAAAGAGATATTTTCGTTGCAGTGAACATAACACTTGTTATTTCACTGCAGTGAACATAATTCCTGATATTTCACTGCAGTGAACAGTGAACGATTTGACGAAACTATTGTCATACAATAGTTGCCTCCTCTTTTATTGTACCCCTTTGTCGTAAGTGTCAAGCCCGTACACAAACTGTTGACGTCCTTTTAACATTAGTTCCACACTGACAAGCCACAATAATGACAGCTGATCACTACAGAGTCAATATCACTTCTTGTCGTTTGTTATTCTCTTGAAAATGTTTCGTTATAAGCTGTAAATTTCTCATTTAACTCGTCAATCGAGACTGTTCGTTTCGCAAAGCGCCATTTTTGTTACATGACCAGAGCGTATTCTTTCGCTGCCAAAAACGGTCTCCTAGTTTTCAAGAATATTTTTGTTAAAGTTGATTTCATATATAATCATATCGAAATGTATGTTGAAGAATGTTCTTGACCCTGAATATTTTTTCATACTTTTGGTTATATTTTGTAAGATTTGTAAAGACTAAACTACTTTTTAAGTTGCAAATACAAGAGGTGGTGAACCGTCCCTATGTGTTATGTAGGGATAATTTACGTTTCAAGGTTTTACATTTGTAATGAAATAATTAATTTTCCGGTAGATAACTACACCCTAATGACTCCTTTTCCCCAGTCACGAGATGAGAGAAACATGATATTCCACGAGACACATGGAACATCCTCTATATATAAACTATTTATGAAGAGCAATGAAGAGCAACATGTGTGCGTACTTGTGTATATCTCTCTTTGGCTCTTTCCTTGTATGTGACGCGTTTAACTCCTTGGATGCCACAAGGACATGTTTGTCCCTCCTCTTCAATCGTCACTTTAAAGTTTGATAAAACTTAAAATACATCACGCACACACATACACTTCTCAGTATTGATTTCTACAGGGAATTTTCTGTTCTGTGATATCATCCGCAACATTACTGATCATGAGAACGACCTCTTAAAACGACCATCGCAAATTTCACAACTGTTAATCTTTCGATAAAACACCATCCACGGCGTTATTCTGTGTATATTTTGAAATCCAAATATTGAATATTTATTCAGAAAAAGCAATAACAAAAACAACATATTTGTGATCATAAGTATATGTTATTTCTACCAAGCCACTAAAGATCATTCTGAAAAGTCGCCTGTAACCATTGAAACGTTTAGTATGTTAAGAAAATAAATGAACACGATCAGCCATTGGTTAGTGTTTACAAAATCATGTTTCAATCCATTCATCCCTGAATTACGCACTCATTTTGGCATCAAATGACATGTTGTCTTTGTCACTAATTCAAATGGTCCACATGCAATCAAGCGAAATCAGGTGAGGTGCACGTGAGGTTGCGACGTGTTATTACACTCATATAGCGATGTGCTTGGTCGTGTGTGTGTAGCTGCTAGTACTAGTCCGGACTTATGCCGGATTTACAGTGCCAGCCCACTGAGATACCATGCCACAGTTTAACATTTATACCTAACAAACTCCTCGTGGACCAGTCCTTGTTTCATCCCCTTAATGCCGAGTGCCAGGCAGGGTAACAACAAATACATGTCCCACATTTTAAATGTCGAAGATGAACTGAAAATGTGACTGCATGGTAGTATTTCTTTTGGAGTGTAAACAGGTTAATGAATAGTCATTTTATTTCATGTTAGAACTAAGACTGAATATAATACTTCAACAAAATTGAAAATATTTTTTATTAAATGTATACAAGCACGCATTGTAGAAGGATTTAAAAAGGGTGGTGTTGGATGTTTTGCAAAACATTGATGTCAAACAATTCACCATGCCAGGTGCGAGTTTCGTCAAAAACGAATTTCGAATTACTCCTGTGGTTTTATATGATGTGATCAATAGTTACACCCTTTTTTGAAAGATTGAAATCACAATTTGTTAAACTGCTGACATTATTTCTATAATAATTGTTAAAAAGTAAATAAAACAACGTGACATCTCATACAATAACATACATGTCTCCTGATAATTCCTTTCAAGAGGCGCTTTTTTCGCATCTTTCATTGTGTAATTCTGAAACAGGATGACAAGAAACAACCATGTAGTAATGAAGACATTCATGTCCAATATTGAAAAAATATTCGCTTGCTTTGAAATATTCTGAATATTTGATATATGTAATATTGATGCCCCTCTTACTCAATTTGTGAAGCACATTTCTGGTCTCCCCCGCCTTGATATTGCTGGAATATTGCTAAAACGGTGTAAAATCATACTCACTCAATCTTGTCCAATTATGATACACGATACACGATCTAAGCTGTTATCTGTTTAAGAGACATTATTTACATGATAAAAACAGTTATGTTTTGTTGTGCCTGAGAAAAGCGAAATGTTTGTGGGATCTTTTATACTGTGAAGAAAAATTAGGTTTGATATACATTTATCAATAAAACAATATTAACAATAAAACAAGCCATGATGTCAAACAAAAAGAATGTCAATTTATCTGTACTTCATTTCATTTGATGATAAGGCGAGTACGTCATAAATTCAATTAGGTGAATGGTAGAATCTAAGGATTAATTTACATGTTAGATGGGGCCACCCATTTCGCTATTAATACCTTTTTAATTAGAATGATTTTATCATTTCGTAAAATTTGTGATAATACTGAAACGTATACGGTTTCAATATCGATATTTGTGTTGGACTTTTAAAATGTTGTTCCTCGTGAACAAAACAACGTGAAAAGATATTGTCGTGATACACATCCACTTCTCACACAGCGGTCTGAGATGCAATGGACAAGTCCTATGCACAGCGGAGTTATGCCCATTCTCTTTATGCCCGTGTATTTCTCTCTGCCGAAGAAGTTCTATTTTAGTCATTTATGTCAAGCTACTCTTAATGTATAATGTTATATGTAAGCATACAAAGCCATTTGATATAATTTCTTGTCGTTCAGATATAAGGTAGTATTTTGCTCGCTCACGTTTCCGTAAAGCTGAAAATAGGTGCTTGTTATATTATAACGGCACATGCCATAAAAACAGGAACATCGACCTCAAATGATTTTAACGAAGGGTCGCATTTGTAATCTTGTATACAGTTTGTGCGAAGAATTACCGTGAAAGGAGTATTTGTAGGGAAACATAAACGACTGATATAATTTTGGGGTTACTTATTATTTTGGGGTGATGGGATAGCCTTGTGGTTAATTATATAAAGCATTAGCTCGTCATACCAAATATAGGGCACGATTCCCTAAATATATATATGTAGGTACAAAGTGTCAAGACCATTTCCGCTATGAGCACCAATAACACTTTTCCATGAACACAAAATAATAACGAGACATCTTCTTTTCATACCAAAATGAAATCTTCCATTTAGAAAGTTCGAATTCTTTCCTTCAGGTTACAATTCTTCTGAAAGAACCATTGGTGGTCTATTGAGCTCGTGGAGGTACAATTTCAGCATTATAGCCAGTACATGTAAAGGAGGTTCCCGTCCCACGGTCAGAGAAAGTAACATCACCACCCAAGAATCCAGTAAGGGTTGTTTTGCTAATATTGATAAAATACATTTGTCATAATCTTCTTTGAAAATCTTCAAATTTTTCTTTTGATCAACGTCTTGCAAATATTCTGAAGTACTCCTTGGTGTATTCGGGTAGAGACCTTTTAATGTCTTTAATACGTACATACTAGTAATCCAATTTATTATTTCATAACATCATAACAGAACCTTGTGAAGTACAGCAATTGAGCGTTTCGTCGATTCCTGGCAACTTTACAGCTGTAAACCTCACCTGGGACTGTCCCAAGGAAAGAGAAAGGAACGGATTTATCAAGAATTACACCATAGAGTATTCCTATCCGGTACGGTACCATTATGTTAACAAAATACAAACAGCAACACAAGCTGTATTCTCCTCAGTCTTGTGAAATGCTCCTATCCGATCGTCAAGCATTTGGTTCAAATTGGCAAGAACTGAATTTGGCATTCGCCAAGGGATGGTACCAATCAAGATATGAAAATTAGTTTGTGCCAGTATACACGTACAAAGTACATATATTAATTCTGATTATTTGTTATGAAAATTATTTTTTTATATAAATCATTCTTATCTTTTACTCATGACGATGAACAATGCATTGCCAGACTAAAGCGTTCTCACGATATATTTGGCTAAGATTCACACATGCAACGTCTTCCCCTGTGCATGTGAATGGTATTATTTCCAATGCGAGTGCAGGTGTGGCTTTCAAGCGTATGTGTGTTATTCACGTAAGATATGAGGAAAACTCTCATATATTCCTTTCAGTACGATCCTGACTTGCTAAGTGTATTACATTTTGGAAATGGTTTTTATTTTATTTGGCTTACCTTCAGTCCGTATTGTTTATTCCAAACATTTCCGAAAATGGTCCAAAGAAAGACGGAGTACATCAAGCGATACGAAACAATTTCTGGTTAAAGTTTGTCTTGGTGAAGGGAAGGAAAACTGTGTATTCAATGATGTATTATGCTTCATTTTAGTATATCCCTTTGCGTGTGTTCCAATTCATGTTAACGAGAAGTCATGGGTCTAAAGTTATATTGTTTGTGTATTAACTAAGCTCCAGGAAACCTTAATCTGCCATAACAATGCTACGTTGATCTCTAGGGTGCAGAACCTATGGTGTATGGCCACTATGAACCTGAGGATCCGTGTGATGTTACACATACAGCCATATTACCTGTACGACCAGAACACAGCTACACATTCACAGTACGTATTAAGTAATTGTCACTGGGATCTATTTATTGTTCGACAGAAAAGATGGGACAAAGGGATTAACACCATGCTTTAAATAGCACATATTCAATGGATATATTTCGGATCATCGTTGTTTTCAGGATGTTTGTATCAAGTGTTGCATTAAGTTGTGGTTATAGGGCAGCATTGAAATGAAACAATAGATCTTATGACATCGTAGTTTTTAATTGTTAATACTGCTGTGGAGCTAGAGACAATCTTGTTACACGATAATTTTAATCTCAACGAAAACGTCCACGTACATCAACACATTCAAATATATTAAATATTTTCGTTGGTTTGAGTCCTAAACTTCATAAACATCTATTATGCGGAAATGTATTGCATTCGCAGAGGGGAATGTGATATATGTTCTATACATATACACGAATTAACGAAGGTAAACATCTTGTAACGGCATCGAATATACTATGTCAGTTGTCGTCGGAAATGACAACGTTCGCAAGGTGATTTTAACAAGCATAAGCTAGGCAGTCTTTCAAAGTCAAATGGCCATCATTGGACCTTGCGGGTGATTTGTTTTGGTATTTTAGCCAGAACATGTTCCTTTGGGAAGGTTATCTCACTGTGTGAGAAACAAGCTATACATGTATCGACACACAATTATTCTGCGTCCATTTCGACTTCTGCACCCACAAGACGTCATGGTAAATATTATCCGTATTTATGTTGACATGCGGATTTGAAGCAGCATTATTTCCATTTCACAAATACCTTTTCACTCCAGCGTTTAATTTCACTAAGTAATGTCTGTTTTCTTTTAAAAAAGGTTTCTGCTAATGCAATGTACAAAGGCAAAACGAAACAGTCAAACGTGTTCCCTGCTCGTGCTGGTAGTAAGTATTAAAAATGTTTAGCTGACCAATTTGGAGAGTCGCTTGCATAAACAATAACATCCTGAACATGAAATGACACTGCAGGGTTCAGGCGTGTACTGTATTCAATGTATTACGTAATTTATACATGTTAATAAAATAATGTCTCCATAATATGAACCTTTTTAATCCTCGTGTAATATATTCAAATGAGTATTTACAAAATTATGATAAAATATAATACGGATCATATTACATAGCTTAGAAAATTAATACCTAATGTATTATTATTTCTGATTTTTTGTCGTTCACAGAACCCCTGACGAAGACTTCGTCAGAAATATTCATCAGCAAAGCAGCTCAAAGCAAAGACGTTGCCACAGACACATCTTTTACTGTCTCGTTTGATTCAACCACACTTCTCGACGATACTAATGGGAAAATTATTGAAGCAGGAATTCTTGTCATGAAGAAAAATGGTAAACTAAATAATCTATATATTAGTCTCAATTACCAGAGGGATTGTTGCTTATGCGACGTTAAGATTTTATCTTATAACACCCCAAGTAAAGGCTTAACTTCAGTATGTGGTTGTGCTGTGCGTGTGCGTGAGATTGTGCGTGTCCGTATTAGAAACACAAACAATACGTCAACCAATATTACGAAAGAAAACCCCCGAAAAAGGCCAAATTCAGAGAGTCGAGAACATTTATTGGCATTGCGTTTCGAGAATAACATAAAAAAACGCTGTTGTTTAATTTCTTAACTTGTCAAATGGTAATACATAGAATACTACATGAGACGCAAAATGGTGAAATACCGATAATTTGATGTTTATGAATGGACGCCTCAAGACCCTGCTAAAGGCATAATATCATGATGGCAAAATCATCATGGAGAACTAGTTATTTACATGGCTATCTCTTTTGCAGTAATATGTAATTGTACACATTAATGCACAACCAGTTTGAATGACGCACATTTACATTAATTTTCAAACTAATTTTTCCATGCATATAGAAAAAACATCAAAGCGTCCAGAAAATATGACGGATTGGGACACATGGAAGAACTGGTATAAGTGGAAGAATAGCGGGTATAAGGGTTCTTACCGCCCCACCCCAGAACACTACCTGATTCATGTTAGGAAAAGGAGGAGCGCTCCTACAGGTAACAAAGTTGCAAAACGAAAAATCTCAAATAGATAACTACTACTTTTGGTATAAGATATATCAAGTGATTCTACACGGAACACGTAGTCACCCTTTAACCATGACAAAGCTAACTAGAAACTGAATCTTATGCCCAATGTACTATGATGATTTTCGAATGACGAGTAGAAAACAGTATAAACCTGGCAGTTATAACGTACTTTATGACTTCAGGGGAAAGTCTCATGTCTTACTCGGTTGGTGTGGATGTCAAGTGCGACAGTGAACAAGACCAGTTCTGTAATGGACCCCTGGAACCAGAGACTATATATAAGTAGGCATTGTTTCTTTCTTTCACATTATGCCACACAAACGGGATGAATGTCATGAGCATTGTGTTACAAGTTTTCTGAGATCTGTTAAGGGTCGTTTCCATCACCACGACGATACGCAGTAGGCGTTTTACACAATGTACCCCCGTCATGTAGGGCGACAAAGCCGGGTTTTCGTCGTGACGAGCTGAATGCTGTAAACTTTAGGCATCTGCATCATGCATTCTTTTAAGCTAGACTGTTGAGGATATTTCCAAATCTGATGGGACAAAAACGATGTCCGATGTCCAATTGCAGAGACGATGCTCGTGATATCAAGCTCTGGAGTGTCTGGTAAAGCTACATGACGGCGGTGTGTAAATAATCGAGTCTGGACCAGACAATCCAGTGATTGACATCATAAACATCGATCCATGCAATTGGGATACGATGACATGCATCAACCAAATCAGTGAGCCTGACCTCCCGATCCCGTTAGTTGCCTCTTACCACAAGCATAGTCGCCTCTTAGGGCAAGTTTGGCTTGCTGCAGACCTATTCTAACAAGGATTTTTACGGACATTGATAGTGCTACCCCACGTAGACACATTAAGCTGATTCCGAACAAGACCAGATGTTTGTCACTTAGGCGTCAAATGACCTCCACATGTCTACCTGAAACATTTTGCATGCTTTGCTAAGGCCCAGAACTTTTCAGAAAGAGTCGTAAACCGCTCTTTCTAATTTGCAAAGAAAGAGCATGGTCGATTGTATCTCAAAAGTTGTGAAAAGTAAACCCCAAAGACTAGAGCTGCTGGAATATTGATCGACATGAAGGGAAAGTTCACTATTGGAAAGTAGGAGTCCTTCCTCTTCTCATAGTCTTGTGGCGAGGTATCTGTTACTCTGTGTAGAGATCTAAATATGAAACAGACGACGCTGTCTCGCTTGTCTCCTTTTTTTCTAGTTCAGGTAGGAAAACCGTGGAAGGGAATTGACGAATTGACGGTTATTGAACGATATCAGATCGTCGATATGCACGAAGCGTAAGATAAACGTTTTGGCCTAATTGCCTTGTTTAGATTATGCCCATCCAAATAGAATTTCCGACTCTTCAAACAAAACAGATCAGCAAGCAGGGGGAGGGTCATAAGTGATGCCCATTATGATGCCTATTTCATGCCTAGTCCAACATGTCACATATTGTTTTCTCAGTAAACTTCAGATGACGTGTACTTTCATTTTTGTACCAATTGTCCTGATCCTCAGAGTGAGTGAGTGAGTTTGGTTTTACGCCGCTTTTAGCAATATTCCAGCAATATCACGGCGGGGGACACCAGAAATGGGCTTCACACGTTGTACCCATGTCGGGAATCGAACCCGGGTCTTCGGCGTGACGAGCGAACGCTTTAACCACTAGGCTACCCGACCGCCCCCCTGATCCTCAGAAGATATATAACAATATACATGTATAAGTTCACTACGTTTTGTAACAAATGGCCCACGGCTTAGGATACTAATGTTACTATCTATATTCCAGGGTTGTTGCTGTGTCGTGTACCAGTGCTGGTTGTACATCTACTGATCCGTTCGGTAACTTCAAAACAGAACGTATGTTGAAATTCACGTGAAAAATTATTGATGTACTATATATTTCAAATATACTTGCATTATTCGGAATATATGAATCCTTAGTCATTTGTGTGTGCATAATCACTGTTAAAATCTGCAAGTTTTCCATCCGACAAATGTAATTTTAACGATTTTACATAAAAAAGGAAAAATGTCTTAACACGTCCCATTTTAATTCTGGAAACCCAAAAGTCCAGAAACTCTACGCTCTTTGCCCAGTCTCGGTTAAAGGTATTTACAAAATTAAACATGCCGTTTTCATGGGAACATACCAAGGAAGAAAAAATGAAAAAAAAATTGTTTAAAAACTCAATATTTAGACTATGTCGCCCATGGGCCTGCCCATGGGCGAAGTCTGGCCCATGGGTAGGCCCATGGGCAGGCCCATGGGCGAGAATATGTTCCTTTACTTAAAACTCATGTTTTTGATTCGCAAATACATTTAATGTATTCATTCAAGTATCATGACACAATATTTAACTCATTTTAACTTAATTCAACGATTTTATAACGATATTGAAATATTTCGCCCATGGGCGAGAAAAAGGTTTGGCCCATGGGCGAGAATATGTTCCTTTACTTAAAACTCATGATTTTGTTTCGCAAATACATTAAATGTATTTATTGAAGTATCATGACACAAAATTTACCTCATTTTAACTTATTTCAACTATTTTAAAGCGATATTGAAATATTTCGCCCATGGGCGAGAAAAAGGTTTGGCCCATGGGTAGGCCCATGGGCAGGCCCATGGGCGAGAATATGTTCCTTTACTTAAAACTCATGTTTTTATTTCTTAAATACATTTAATGTATTCATTCAAGTATCATGACACAAAATTTAACTCATTGTAACTTAATTCAACGATTTTATAGCGATATTGAAATATTTCGCCCATGGGCGAGAATAAGGTTTGGCCCATGGGCGGGTATATGTTCCTTTACTTAAAACTCATGATTTTGTTTCGCAAATACATTAAATGTATTCATTGAAGTATCATGACACAAAATTTAACTCTTTTTAACTTAATTCAACGATTTTATAGCGATATTGAAATATTTCGCCCATGGGCGAGAAAAAAGGTTTGGCCCATGGGCGAGTATATGTTCCTTTACTCAAAACTCATGTTGTTTTTTCGCAAATACATTAAATGTATTTATTTAAGTATCATGACACAAAATTTAACTAATTTTTACTTAATTCAACTATTTTACGGCGTTATTAAAATATTTCGCCCATGTTTACGTCAGTCCCTTTCAAGCATCAACTAACTGTTTGCAAAGTATATTGTATCATGTGAAATATACTTTATATTATATCATTACATTACTATTTAAAAAGGGCATTTGGTTGGATGTTTCCTTTAGTTCTACAAATTTCACCTGTTTTACATATTGTAGCGATCTTTAATGAACCCGGCCTTACCTCTCAAAACGTTTTGACAGTTTATCATACGAATTCATGTGCATGTACTCCAATTCATTGGAGTTATTTTCCACAACATTAAATTTTAGTTAGTTTCTATTTCATTTCCCATTTAATGTCCCGTTGATACATCACACTGGGCAATTGCGTGACACCAGGTATGCAATATACAGGTACGCGTGCGCGTATTTTAATGAAAAAAACTATTCGTCTTTTATTGCATAACGTTTGGCTGAATATCTTACATTCTAACGAAATCTCGAAATAATTATTTAATTACATGCGGTTTCGAACTGACCAGTGGGAATTATGTTTCAATGCGATTGAGGAAAACGTGAGTGAATATTGTGACACTAAAGCAACTTTTAACTGCATTGTCACTTTTGGTATGAAAATGGTAACAGTTCAGAAAAAACAACAGCCTTCTTATGATAATTCTCATTAGTACGTTGTATCTAATTACAGTGTCGGCCTTATTTACAGGTGATTCTACAATACCTGCTCTCGGTCAATTACAATCTACCACACCACGCGTGAATAAACAGTTATGCAGGTGTTGCTGTGGGCAAATACCTAGCCTGAAAATGTTTATTTTTTTTAGGATACATGTTTTACAAATGTTCGTTGATTTGTGGATATATTAAGCACAAAGACAAAAAAATGTTTATGAAAGATGAATTAGTGCCTTGATATATTCATCGAGATGTGTATCATCGTTTAATGGGGTCATTCAATAAACGTATGTTTGGAGGAGATGTCAAAGGAGCCGCCCAATATACACAGTGTCGTCCGGTGAACTACCACCCCACCCTGTCCATTAGAGTTATGTAATCGGTACACAAATATATTTGATGCGGTGTCAGTGCGGAAGGAGTTTGAATTACGTCCTCCAGTTGTCACAGAAATCCTCAAAGTATAGAAACAATAAACAAGGTCAATCCGTACTAATTACCTAGTGACGCACGTAACAACGACTGTCAATAGGGAAAATGGTGAAAACAAATTGAAATAGATTTTAATAAAACATTACTGTACTACATAACTCGCAAAAGCGGTGCCTAAAATTGTTTGACCGTGTTATGTGTGTTGTAAACTGACGAATAGCAAGTAATTGTCATGCTGTACGCATGGTTCCATATACAAATTCAGTTATACAACCGGTATGAAACTGAGAACTGAGATACCAAGTACAACCTGCATTCACACACGGAAGCAATATACTTGTGTGTATGCCCTCTCCTCTAAAAAATGTATCACTAAAGTATTTGCATTGTAATAAATATAGTAATGATAAAACTTGGTAATTTGGTAGGTCTCCGACAGATATGATTTTCAGTCTTTTTACATCTTTGATTGATACGGATTACGTACCTGTAGTCTAGTCACTGTCTCTAATGTATCTGCTTGTTAGAAATTTCAAATGTCTTGTTATAGCACTGTTCCTAAAATACGGCAGTTTCTTTTATCGGGTATAAATAGTTGATTCGTCTTGTCACGCAGTCATTTTTTTACTTGATCGAATGATTTCCACAAAAAATTACGGCAGAGAGTGTTGTATTTTATTATATTTTTAGAAGATTTTAGAAGATGCTTACATCACTGTATCTCAGAACGTAAAACTGATAACATTCAAACATGTAATTAGTACACAGTTAATTGTTACATATAATTTCATGCATATTCCTTTTTGAACAAAAAGCCTACATGTATACTGATATCGGTGTCCACTGTTAAAAGGGTATTAGTGCAGTCAGCCATGGTAAATGGAGAGACAATAATAAGGTGATTAATTATAGTCTGTTGCAGAATATGCGGTATAAGTGTAGTCATTGATACATATACACATTACACATATACAGATGAAATACACGATATGATGCAGTGCAAGAACAAATTAAGATACGGTTTCTATTAAAAATAATTATACGATTTTGGATTTAATTTGCATGTTTAAATTTTCAGGCCAACACGGCTGAGATACAGCATCGGCATACTCAACTGGAGTTGTTTTCTGCCGGTCGTAAGTTCATTGTTTGACTGAGCACACTCGTGTCGGGGTTGCGATATTTTCTTCTCTTTGTTGGCAGCCTGCCACCGGTCTGAATTTTGAGAAAGGTCTCAGCATGGGACTGTAAATTACTTCTTAATGATGTCTACAAGCTTACAAACTTGTAGATGTTGGGTGTGGTTAGGACCAAACTTTTTTCAGCTCAGAGTGTTAGTGGTCCTGGAACCCATAGTGTCAAACAGGTTCTGCACAAAACGTCCATCAGATTCTACTGTTCAGCAACATTGTCACTGAATTTCAGAACTCTGGCATGATATAATAATCAAGGATTTCGAAGGTGAACGAGGGGAAAGGCAGACGCACGTGGATTTACCCTCAGGTTATTATTGTCTGGAGTTCACATTTTGGGGCATTTCATATACTAATTGAACAGAGTTTACCTGCACATGTCCACTTTAGTGATACAGACTGTAACCAAAAATGCAATGAGCCGTAGCTCTTAATCCCTTATAACAACGGTAACAACAACCAGGGTGAGGACACAGTAAGGTTAAACCGTGTCCAACAGACAATCTGAGGTGGCTATCTCCCATCAAGTCAGTTCTGTTTTTAAGCGCATAGTTATGTTTTTACATATTGAAATAAAAGGAATTTAAAAAATTATATTTAACAAACCTACACATTACCAAATACAAAACTGTATAACCCTCTCTAGACTTCGTTCCAATTAACCTGGCTCATTCAACTCGCTCGCGAAGGTCGTATGCGACTTTAAAGTGAATACGTCTACAGTGTACAAGTAACTTTTAACTGTATCATATATACTCATGATAAGCAATTATTTTCGTTCCTAATTCGAATGAGCACATTCTGAGGCTAAATCTGCAAAAGGACAGATAAAATATTTCTTTGTACAATGCAAACGATACAAACGTAGCGGCTGATAATAGAGACAATGATTTAATAATCTGCAATATATCAAGTGTTCTCGTTCAATCTATTGTACATATTGAAGTGATTGTAAAGTTTCAAGGAGTACTAAAATGTTGTGGTATTATGAATGTATTTAGAATATGAATGGCGAAAAACAGTCACCATATCGGATGTACATGTATAACTTGTCTTCCAACACCACGCTTGTGCCGAGGCCCATGGTCATAAAACTAATCGGTCCCATAAAAGGAGCAAATAGTTTCGCAGATACTTCTTGCTATGGTTCACTCACAATTGTCAGACGACCTAATCATCAGTCAGACCAGTCAAGTGTGACCAGCGTACCTGCCTGGTTTTGGCTCCTAATTACTGAACTGCCCAATACTTTCATACTGTTGGCAGAGTAAGCGGCCTCGTTGAGTGATACAGACTAACCAGATTATGATTGTGTTTGTAAGTTGCGTTTAATCTGTGTCGGGTTGCAGTTGTTTTATTAGTCAAGACTAGGGGTAGTTTTTTCAATGAAACCTTTTAGCCGTTGAGTTTGTTTTGCATTCATTTCATTAAATACATTGTTAGGTAGAATAATAACACGTTATATGGATAAAACATCTCCCTAATCTGAGTATAATCTCACATGTACTCTAAGTACCGTACTATATTACTTTGCGGAGACACTGAGTATAATTTTTTAGTTGGCATTGTATGCTGTCTGAATGACTTTACACAAATCCCTGCATTCAATAGACCCGTGAAGATCTTCAACAAACCATTCTTGGCGTAAAAGGGCGACAGCGCTTGTCGTAAGAAGCGACTACCAGGATCGGGTGGTCAGGCTCGCTGACTTGGTTGATGCATGTCATCGTATCCCAATTGCGTGGATCGATGCACATGATGTCAATCACTGGATTGTCTGGTCCAGACTCCATTATTTACAGACCGCCGTCATACAGCTGAAATATTGCTAAGTGTGGCGTTATACAACTAACAAACAAACAAAACACAAAAAGAGAAAGTGTATGAGTACTAAAACTTGCAATAGATATGCGTACCCTACGTACACACATGTGTCCCATTCGACAGTCTACAACACACGAATAACTGTCAAACAAGTTTGGGTACCCTTTCTGTTCAGGCAAGTTATTTAGTTCGATAATTTTGTATTAAAATCCTTTTCAATTTGTTTTCATCCTTTTCCCCTATTCCATGCATGTTTATGTTGCTACATCTTATTGCTCATGTTTCCAAGTATTGTAAAACACTTTAATGTTTCTCCTTCTTAATCTAACGTTATAACATTTCCGGTCATTGCCATCATCTAATACACAAGAGATGATACCAAGACATATTTTATTCGGTTTTATGGTCTATGCGGTCTTACAATTGATTTTATTAGTCTTTAAATCTTATGTCTAGTAAATATTTTCACAAACAGGGCTGTTAACTGATATAAGGAATGTAACATCCAGTTGAGGACTGAATACGACGTACGTTAGTCTGGTAACGACATTTCTACAATTAATATTTTGAATAAGCCGTTAATACGCCAGTTGTGACAGGGATGATGGTATGGTAGATGTAGCAGACATATTGACAGCCGTTGTTACGCGAGTCACTAGGTTATTAGTACGGCATTGGCCTTGTTGATTGGTACTATACTTTATGTGGCCACTGGCGGACGTAATTCAAACTCCTTCCACACTGACATCGCACCAAATATATTTGTGTACCGATTACATAACTCTTACTGACAGGGTAGGGTGGTAGTTCACGCGAAACGGACGACACTGTGTATATTGAGCGGCTCCTTTGATATCGCCTCACACCATACTTTTAATGAATGACCAATTAAACGATGATACACATCAGGATCGCGGAGAAAATACAAGCTTCGTTCGCGTTGAATATATATATCAAGGCACAAATTCATCTTTAATAAACTTTTTGTGTCTTGGTGCTTAATATATCCACATATCAACGAAAATATGTAATACATGTATCCACAAAAATATACATGTACAGGCTAGGTATTTGCCCACAGCAACACCTGCATAACTGTTTATTCACGCGTGGTGTGGCAGATTGTAATTGACCGACAACAAGTATTGTAGAATCACCTGTAAATAAGGCCGACACTGTAATTAGACACAACGTACTAATGAGAATATGAGAATTATCATAAGAAGGCTGTTACGTTTTTCTTAACTATTACCATTTTCATACCAAAAGTGACAATGCAGTTAAAAGTTGCTTTAGTGTCACAATATTCACTCACGTTTTCCTCAATCGCATTGAAACATAATTCCTACTGGTCAGTTCGACACTGCTTGTAATTAAATAATTATTTCGAGATTTCGTTAGAATGTAAGATATTCAGCCAAACGTTATGCAATAAAAGACGAATAGTTTCTTTCCATTAAAATACGCACACGCGTACCTGTCACGTAATTGCACAGTGGGATGTATCAACGGGTCATAAAATGGGAAATGAAATAGAAACTAACTAAAATTTAATGTTGTACACGCACATGAATTCGTATGATAAGCTGCCAAAACGTTTTGAGAGATAAGGCCGGGTTCATTAAAGATGTTTGGTGCGGTTAGGACAAAACTTTTTCAGCTCAGAGTGTTAGTGGTCCTGGAACCCATAGTGTCAAACAGGTTCTGCAAAATACGTCAATCAGATTCTACTGTTCAACAGCATTGTCACTGAATTTCAGAACTCTGGCATGATATAATAATCAAGGATTTCGAAGGCAAAACCTTTTCTCGCCCATGGGCGAAATATTTCAATAAATCTGTAAAGTAGCTGAATTGAGTAAAATTGTGTTACATTATGTGCCATGAAAATAGTAAGAACACCTGTATTTGCGAAACAAAAACATAAGTTTTAAGTAAAGGAAAATATTCTCGCCCATGGGCGAAATATTTCAATATCGCTATAAAATCGTTGAATTAAGTTAAAATGAGTTAAATTTTGTGTCATGATACTTAAATAAATACATTTAATGTATTCGCGAAACAAAAACATGAGTTTAAAGTAAAGGAACACATTCTCGCCCATGGGCCTGCCCATGGGCCTACCCATGGGCCAAACCTTTTTCTCGCCCATGGGCGAAATATTTCAATATCGCTATAAATCGTTGAATTAAGTTAAAATGAGTTAAATTTTGTGTCATGATACTTCAATAAATACATTTAATGTATTTGCGAAACAAAATCATGAGTTTTAAGTAAAGGAACATATTCACGCCCATGGGCGAAATATTTCAATATCGCTATAAAATCGTTGAATTAAGTTAAAATGAGTTAAATTTTGTGTCATGATACTTCAATAAATACATTTAATGTATTTGCGAAACAAAATCATGAGTTTTAAGTACAGGAACAAATTCTCGCCCATTGGCCAAACCTTTTTCTCGCCCATGGGCGAAATATTTCAATATCGCTATAAAATCGTTGAATTAAGTTAAAATGAGTTAAATATTGTGTCATGATACTTGAATGAATACATTAAATGTATTTGCGAATCAAAAACATGAGTTTTAAGTAAAGGAACATATTCTCGCCCATGGGCCTGCCCATGGGCCTACCCATGGGCCAGACTTCGCCCATGGGCAGGCCCATGGGCGACATAGTCTAAATATTGAGTTTTTAAACAATTTTTTTTTCATTTTTTCTTCCTTGGTATGTTCCCATGAAAACGGCATGTTTAATTTTGTAAATACCTTTAACCGAGACTGGGCAAAGAGCGTAGAGTTTCTGGACTTTTGGGTTTCCAGAATTAAAATGGGACGTGTTGTCTTATTGTCATGTTTTTAGTGCAACAATAGGCAGTTTAAGGCATCTTCGTCGTAGATATGTGAAAAGTAGTCAACTTGACATCCTCGAATGCTGACATCATTGTGACAAAAGACGCTTGTTGAAGTTCTCCTCAGTCAATAACCTATAATATCTTTACCCACTATTTCTTTCAAATTTATTCGTCTATTATCAGGAGCTACAGATTTGCGTTACCACGTTTTAATGTACATTGAATGTATAGAATAGAACACTAAGTAAAACCCATATAGTCACATGTAAAGTCTCGATTTCAGCCAGTATTGTACTGGCGAGTGTACTCCGCGACAGACGAATATATACGATATTCTTTCGACAACTTTTGTGAGTTCAGATCCCGCTGGTGACTCACATTTTAACACAACTTTATTACAAAGTTAATTGGACTAATTGCCTTGCAATCTGTTACCAGTTAGTAAGATGTATCCCGGGTGAAAACCAATTGATCCATTGTATAAATGTACATGTAATATTTTCTCATTCAAGGCATTTTCAAAAGCAAATAATATTTTAATGCATGCATTCCTATTTATGTGATATTTACATTCATCACTGTTATTGATTTAGCAACGCCCATTGTCGGCGCTGTAGTAGGAGGAATAGTAGCAGCCGTCGTCGTCATCGGGGTTGTTGTAGGAGTCGTTCTTCTCCGTAATCGCCGCAAAAGGTATACATTTATTTCGTCTGAGTTTAAATCGTTAAAAAGAACTGCTTTGTAACAGATATTTCGAGAATCTACATCCTATCACAGACATTTAAGTACTGATTAATCGAATTGATGTCCGTTATCGCACAGATTTATATTAGTACAATGTCTTGTTTAACACTTATATGTTCATTTCTAATTTACTTACTTACCAGTTTAAAAACTGCCCTTTTGGTTATCCCTGTCGTATTCCGTTCGAGATTGTATATGCTGAGTATATGTTAGTCGCTGTGAGCGAGTGAAGGAGGGCAATGGCGTTTACACCACTTTCAACAGAACGTCAGTTGTTTCTGCTTAATTTTGTAGAAAAATCCTAAGTTATGAAAGCCTTAAACCTTTTCTTCTAGTGTGAAACCCACGATGTATTTGTGCGGGATCATAATCCCCCATAGTTTGTTTTGAAGTCTTGAATTCGAAACCACGATCATACGATCCTGGCAAGCGAAAGGAATACAACAGGACGCATCGACGACACTGCTAACTCTGCCCAACTGGTCTCAGGAATGATGGGTGGAGCATGATGAATGTACGTCACAATCGCGACGAGTGGGAAAAGAATCATAATGATTGATGTATTAATGTAGACAAAGTCACTTGCTGTTATAGGAAGAGTCATGACGGTAACGAAGACAACGAGTCTGAGGATGATTATGAGGCCGAGGATAATGTCGATAATAAGACGATGTGAGTTGTTGCAGTTTGATTCAGACAACTTTTCCTTTTTAACTTTAAACTATATTTGAAACAATACATAATAGATTTGAAAGTAAAGGACGAAATAATTTAAATGATGTTTACGAGATGTTTACACACACACACACACACACACACACACACACACACACACACACACACACACACACACACACACGCACGCACGCGCGCACACACACACACACACACACACACATATATATATATATATATATATATATATATATATATGCATAAATTTCATGTAGGAAAAAAGGGCCAACAAATCTATATATATGTACATATTCCCAATATACACACCCGCCCGCTGGTGTGTCAGCTGTGTAACAGATACACAAACGGCATCAGGGCGATTTGCTGGCTCAGGGGGCAGATGGCATCAATCGTCAGCACTTCCGGTAACACATGCACTGTCACGCCAGATGAGAAGACCAAGCGCTTGCGAGAATTTCGGCCTAGCCTTACCGCGGTTGAGGTGTAGAATTGCCGCACTTCCCTGCCCTGAACCTACATCGGCCCTGGCGAAAAGCCACTGTCAGTTTGCATGAATTGAACCGGCGCCAAACGCTTGGCTCGGCATTTCAGAGGGAATGCTCAGTGTACCTGTGTAAGACACAGCAGTAGCATCTGAGAGCAGGACAAACTATACTGGCCTCGTGGATGTATTAATGTACAACCGGAGAATATTCATATTGAAGTAAGATTCTGACATACCTTCCCCGCTGCATGCTCCAAAACATATATACTGCGACTTAAAATTACCAGTCTGTGACCCTGCCCTACATATGGCCAATGATTTCCTTAGCCATCCATTCGATGTAAAGCGTTATCTAAAATATATGAGTTGAATAACAATATTCAGATGATATACTGTACAGACAATGGATTAAACACTGCAAATTGTAAGTTATATTTTCCTTGCACATGTATCGCACTGTAAATAAGCAATAAGACGCATTGCTGATGAATCATCCTACCACATCTTTATACAGACGGCAGTTACTGTTTTGTCTGTAGCTATGTTTACTGAGGAAATACCTAATCTCTATTTGATCATGAAGAGAATTTGGAAACAATTATTTTAGATGGTTTATATACATTATTGTTTCCCAGGCCTAAAAAGATCGCGGATTTCGACAAGATCGTAAAGGATTTATACAAGGATTCAAAGCTACTCTTTACCAGAGAATGGCAGGTAAAGTAACCTTTCAAACATCTGTCATGGGTTAAACGGAAGTGTTTGTTTTAGAGGGGCCCGGTGTAGCGACAAGCAAAGCATGCTTATGCCATAGCCTGATGGTCGGAAGTGTACACTGCGTCGTTACTAAACTGTATAAATATGTACATATTGTTAATTGCTGATAATGATCACTTGTTATCCCAGGCTTTCAAATGAACAAGGTTGGTGTTAACACAACAGTTATCTCCCTTTAAATAACTTTAGGTAAACCGGGTCGTGATTTCTTATTCAATTATGAGAAACTTTCACGGTAAAAATAACTACTCACTTCCACATGTGTGTATCCGTGTCATTGTTCTTGTATCAAGAATAGATGGAACCGTTAATGAAGCAAATACCTCAGGACACAGCACTCCCACACTGTGCGTGGTTTATTTGTTTTGTATCCCACGTTGTTTCAGCAACTCGCCGCTGCGACTGTGAAGCAACCGTCCGAGAATGCGGTGCTGGTCGGCAACAGATCCAAGAACCGATACGTCAACATTCTGGCGTGTAAGTAGTTATTATATACCCAACATAACTGTCAGAAGAAAGGCTTCTTTATGTATCATGCGTAAATTATTCTTTATCTCGTCAGGTGTGTCACAAGAATAACATCATTTCTGCACTAGGTAAATTGCCTGCGATATATACACACCACCTTGTGCTGACCTGCAATTATCCTTGTAGCTACCGGTTACTAGTACCTATTAATTTACGTGTTCATCAGTTTGGCTTTGATTGTGTCCCGTTAAAAATAATCAGTGTATAATGTACGGTTAGAATAAGTTCAACAGGATTCACTGTGAGGGGTTACACATCTTATTCATACCTGGAACCTATGATGTGGGTTCAAATATAAGATGGCGCGGTGGGATAGCCTAGTGTTTAAATCTCTCCTCGTCATGTCGATGGCCCGGGTTCGTTCCTTAAATGGGCACTAAGTGTAAAGCCCATTTCTGGTGTTCAACGGGGCGGTCGGGTAGCCTAGTGGTTAAAGCCTTAGCTCGTCACGCGGAAGACCCGGGTTCGATTCCCGACATGGGTACAATGTGTGAAGCCCATTTCTGGTGTCCCCCGCCGTGATATTGCTGGAATATTGCTAAAAGCGGCGTAAAACCTCACTCACTCACTCTGGTGTTCAACGCTGGAATATGGCTAAAAGCGGCGTAAAAGCATACTAACTACATGTAACTCGAATATCAGATGCACCGCGTCTGATCACTTCCACCATGATAGCAGTGCTCTTGGATTTCACCAAAGTAGAAAAAACCCATCTAAGATGTATATGTGAAAAAGACTCACAAACGTAATATATGCCATTGCAGCGATGTATGGTGTTATTCACATAAAAGTAAATTGACTTCAATCGATTTCACTAATATTAGGGGAATCGGGTGGCCCATTCATCTGACAAAGTAGACACAATTTATGGATAACAAATTCGTTAATACTGTAAAGACAACGTTTCGGTTTTGATCCTTATACCGTTATAAGGATAAGGATATATACCAAAACGTCGCCTTTTACAGTATTAAAGAATTTGTTATCCATAAATTTTGTCTCCTTTGTCATCCGTTAACTTAAGTAATGCCTAAAAAACAATCCATTCGCAGGCATTCACTGTGCACAAATCTATGATCGTGGGTTCGAATTCTGGTTCGCCCTGAATGTTTCGTTAGGTTTGTCAGCATATCATTCCAGTGCTTGTGTGTTTCACCAAAGTGGTAAATGTAGAAGACCTGTATCCTCGGGCTTTGTTCTCACACTAATCTGGCACGATGTGATACTACTGACGATAATCTGTAGCGCGGCGTTAACCCAGCAATCGGTTCGCTCAGATAGGCATTGGTCAAATATGTAGCAGCTGCAAGAGGTAACATGCTTTAGAATTAATGTAAGCCAACTCACGAATGCTCAGCATATTGTCACAGTTCAGGATAGTGTTGGAAGCTGGGAGGAATTCCGTGTATCCAGATATGTATTCAAACCGCAGTTGGCAGGCAGATAGAAAAGGCACCGAATCGCCATTATGCCGCTCTTATAGGTACAGCCTTCCAGAAACCGTTCCACCCCAGATCGTCTCGAAGCTGGTCATGTTCCTGTAGGTTACACACAACCAAATGTTTTCCCAAAGGCTACTACAGTAACGTTATATGTTTTTCTAAAAATAATGCATTCAGCAGCTGTTGCCTGAATATGTGTTCACAGTCTGGCCTCACAGCAGCAATAAAATAAAATAAAATGACCAACGTAGCCAGTTCCTTACCCGAGTACATGAAGCTTAACACGCCAGCCACAGTTCCGCATCAAATATCACTTGCTCTAAAATAAGACATTCAGCACAAGTCATCATGTGTAAAAAACATGGTCAGTTTAAAATTACTGGATGGATGTACTTATAAAAAACCCAATAAATATCTGACACAAAATCATCCAATCACAGCTGCCAGCTGATTCAATCTGCACTGAAGGCTAGAAATCTGCTGGTTGCTTGTTCTGATTTGGTGTAGTAGAACCTCTACACAACAAGGGCAGATAACTCTCATAACTCTTATTATAGCATAAAACTATTCTGGAAGATCAACTCGATGCTGTTGACTGCGGTTCAAATACGTCTATGACAGTTTGCTTCAACTGACAATTACTACATAATATGTATTTCGACTGTTACACTCGTCTCAGCAGTAGAAGTGTCTACAAATACTCTCTGATACTATGTTGTAGATGACCACTCCCGGGTCAAGCTGCTGCCCCTTGATGAGGATGAATGCTCTGACTACATCAACGCCAACTACATCCCTGTACGTATATTGACTTATCTTTACTCTTTCTTAGATTACAATAGCGAGTGCCACGTGAGGTACTAGGGGTTAGAATTGGTCCCCAACAACCCGTGCTTGTCGTAAGAGTCGACTTGATGGAAGGCATGATCGGGCTCGGTGACTTGGTTGATCGCGAGTATCACGGCTGTGTGCGACGTCACTCAATACTGGATACTGGATTGTCAATAGTCGCTTATTTACAGGCTCCAGCGGTGATAAAAAACAACAACAGAAAAAAACATAGTGACGTGTCACAGATCTACATTTGATAGACAATATATGATTGATTGATGTTTAACGCCGCACTCAGCAATATTCCAGCTATATGACGGCGGTCTGTAAATAATCGAACCTGGACCAGACAATCCAGTGATTGACATAATGAGCATCGATCCACGCATTTGGGACACCATGACATGCATCAATCAAGTCAGCGAGCCTGACAACCCGATCCCCTCTTACGACAAGCAGACGATATATGAAGTGTGTGAATCTGATATATTCCGTCAATGCAAGAAACCAATATTTCTTTGTATAGTGAGTCTGATTAAAGTGGAGCAAAGTTTTACGGGTTATTGATAGAAAATTGGCAAAGAGTTATACCTCTACTGGAACATTGATGGTATTCTGTAGTTGTTATCGGGTATCGCTCCGGGGTGAAACACAGGTAGACAATCCCAGAGGGGGAGAGAAGATTCGCCCACGTTGTATATTAGTATTTACCTTGATGTATGTTCACCAGGGCTACACATCCCCCCGTGAGTACATCGCCTCCCAGGGCCCCCTGTCACAAACCACCGTGGACTTTTGGAGGATGATCTGGGAGCAGAAAGTCCCTCTTATTGTCATGCTGACAGGATTAATGGAGGGCGGTGTGGTATGTACATCTTGACTTTGTCATCAAACAGTTAACCCTTACATAATAAGAACGAGCTACGAGGCACCTATATTTTCACCTAAGGGTAATGTTATGTCATAACGATGATAACAAAAATCACTTACTGTTATTACCATTGGTAATGTGACCGACAGTTTAATTAATTTATGTTCAGTGACTGCATATTGTAACTAGTATCTCAAAAACAACAAATTAAAATTGTTCACAACTGACGGTCATGATGACACTCCGTATGTTACTTTTGTGTAGAGAAAGTTGGACATGTACTGGCCCGATGAAATGAACGCTCCTAAACAGTATGGCGACCTGGTTGTTGAACTGATAAACAAGTCACCTCTCAGCAAGTTCACCATCATGATCTTCAACATGACGTTGGTAAGTTGAAATGGCTCACCCGCATCAGCCCCCCCACCCCCCACCCCCCACCGCCAACACACACGCTGTATTTTCCAACATTGGAACAGGCACAGGGGTATTGGCCGTGAAGAATAACAGGAAAAGATTGTATTAAATGAAATAAGTATCCACGAGGAGTAAGTACGGTAATATAAGTGATCATTTACAGCTGACCTTTCTCGGTATCCTAAACTCCATACAACGCTTACTCCTCATGTGTTATACAGCACAGTAATGTTAAAGAGATTAAGTTAAGAAATGCAGTATGTAATTGGTGTTGGATCCATGACCAAAATACTTGTACTTTCATAGAGAGAGGTATTCTTTTCAACACAAATTAATACTCATGATCTTGAAATGTATGTCAATATAGAAACGATGGAAGACCATGAAATGTTAGCATTCTTTCCTGTGGCAGATTACAATGTTATTGATGAAATATCGTGGTATTTCACTATGAGTCTAAGTCTTTATATAACATAAAGAATATTCTGAACAACTGTGTTAATAACAATACCAATATTTCTCACGGTGTGTAAGCGGTATTTATGCGGGATACTTCTCCTTTGTGATATGTATGTTAAATAAATTTGTTTGTAAATAATTACATAACTTTGAAATTTGAGAATCTTCCGATTTATAAAGATATTCATTCATTCATTTAAAAGTTACGAGATTTGCAAAGCGACAACTTGTCTTTAACAGATGTTATCCAAATCTGTTCATGTTTTTAAACAAGGTGCTCACGTGATATGATGCACTCCGCTAAGTATGACCTGTTTTATTACAACATAGATTTTGATTATTGACCAGAGCTAGTTTTGTTTGAAGCAAATGCAAGTGATATGACAGTTGGAATCTGATTGGTCAATAGGAGCGACATAACTCGTAATAGCCTCTGGTGGCGCTTTGGTCGAGCCCAGAAATTCCAGCCTAGTTCGGCAAGGGTGGAAACTGGATTATTACATTTAACTCCCTTGCCTCGGAAAGATGTCACCTCGAACCTAGGATAGTGTTATTTTCATCGCGTGTTACCCCTGTAGCCTTGAACCTCGAATAACTTAAATACCACACTCAGTACCCCTATAACCTCAAGCCTGAGACAGCATTGTTATCATATTTTGTCACATCTCACCTAGGACCCTGGAAAGTGTTATATACATCACTGGTTAGCCCGGTAGAATAGAACCGTCAAAAGTGCTAAATGCTCGTTACCTCTGTAACCCCGAACATTAAATGTTACACTTAACATAATTTTATCACTCCTCAAGCCTCAAACCTTCGCTATTGTTGTGAACACATCTTGTCCCCCGCAGCTTCGAACCCGGGATGCACAAACCTATTTTGGTGACATCTGTAATATCGTCCCCGAAAGTGCTCAAAGTGTGTACCTCGCTTGTTGTTCCGGATATTTCGGTCCAGGGAATGTACAAAATTAAACCTCCGTCGATCGTTGTCCTTAAACTCGCAATTCTATTAATATTGACCGTGGATAATAACTTTCAAATTAAGTCGACTACAACTGCTTCTGGAATATACCGTTCATGAATTCTTCTTATTTATTAAAAATGCATACAATATTAACTTTAAAATTAACAGGAATGCGAGGTTTTGACAATTTACTGAGCCTGCTTAGATTCTGCTCTAATTGATCTTTAAATCTTTCAATGGTCCAGCGGTTGCAGTATGTTGTCAAATATTTCAGGGTAACGACACGCGTACAGTGAAGCACTTCTTCTTGCCGGGATGGCACGACTACAACGCCAATCTCGATGAAGGGGACGTCATCGACTTCGCACGATATGTCCGTGCAGAGCTGAAACCAACAGACGAGGGGCCAATGTTGGTCCACTGCAGGTCAGAACACACATATGTGAATGGATGAAAGCCAGATTGTTCCCTCCTACATGTACGTGCAATATCGTACAACAATGCACGATCTAAGTACAGGCATGCTTTGTGAAATGCATAACTGAAATGTTCGTTTCGATGTGATTGGTGAGGTTGGGGTAGTGGTAGTTACATGTTATTGAGAGTATTCCGTTGAATCAAACATGACCGAGGAAGCATAGTTTGTATACCTATCCATTGCTGTCCATATGTGTCATTTCAAGTATTCAATTCCTTCACAATGATCTTCCCTGTTATGTGAGACAGACTAGGTTCTGAAACCGCTAGTCTGATATAGGGGACAAATCCGAGCTTGTTTGTCATAAAGAAGCGTTTTGTGGTGATGTCATATTAGACCGTTACAACAAACACATAAATATTTCACGGCGATGTTACTTCTCACTTGCAATTAAGCTAACCACGATGAATAGAGCTTTAATGTGTCCACAAGACAGACACATTATTTAACTGTGATCCTTTCGATTCTGTTTCTTACAACTTCCTTTTGAAATTGAGTGAGTGAGTGAGTTGGGTTTAACGCCGCTTTTAACGGTATTCTACTTATTTTACGGCGTGTCAGCATAATGTGGGAGGAAAGCCCGTTTACTACTTCGGTGAATCCCACGAGCACGGGTATGGTGCTGACCCTTTTGGAATTGACAAATATTAACGGATATGAGTTATACCTTTTAGTGTATGTAGATGTTTTGCCTTTGTCCTTTCAAGGTGATATTGGACTAGGTTTACGAACATATGTAGGAATAAATCTGGCCAGAATGTCAACCTTGATACACCAGTCATCTTCTTGGGCACTTTGGTGTGTTGTTGCTGTTATGACGCCATTGTGATCTCCTGAACACGCTTCAGTTACCATGGGACCTGGCATCCCTGTATTTGAAATTCTTCCAGTAGCACCGCCACTCGCATAGCATGGTTGGTTTGGTTGTTGTTTAACGCCGCACTCAGCAATATTCCAGCTATATGACGGCGGTCGAATAGTATGGGATAGGATTGTGAAACACGTTAAGGTGTTTCAATCAGCATACACACACACGGCCTGCTATACTCTGTGATGACCCCCAGGGCCAATGGCCCATCTAAAAAATCCAAGAGAATCGCTTCGGCACTCCTGATATAATGCACTTTTCCCAATAGTTTTGGAAATATATTTAACTGATCATGTTGTTGATTGTACTAGACATAATGATGAAAAAGGGAAGTTCGGCAAAACAATAATAAGACACGTATTTGTACCACAGCGCTGGTGTCGGTCGGACCGGGACGTACTTGAGCGTGGACTACTTTATCCAGGTGATCGACAACTGCGACATTGACGGCGAGGTCGACATTTTCTCCTACGTCCTCAAGATGCGCAACAATCGACCATTCATGGTCCAGTCAGAGGTAATATTGTTTACTCCATCTGAACAATCCGTTAATACTACAGGAACGACATTATATACACTGTGTTTACTGATGACAGGAAGCATATAAATAATAATGGTTCATTGTTATTGCGATTTTCCGTGTTAGATGACATGATGCTCAATGCACACATCTATTATTATGGTCACAGCAATGGATCAGCTTCACACGAACTTCATGCTCAGCCCATCCGGGAGTATACGTCCCAAGCCGTCGATGAGGCGAAAATAAGGATGACATTCACATTATCATCTTATCCTACCGGCTACCCATTCACTGCTGGATGCACATGGACCTGCCCCACTTCAGGCTTTCCTCCCACTTTTGACGGTCACGCCCTGCTATAACTAAAATACACACTCACTCAGTTGTAAATACATGTTGTTTATTTCAATGTAAAGTAGAATATATCAACCAATGTTCAAAATAGGGGCTAACGTTTATCTGCAAAGGACACGCTTTTCCAGAAACATTGTTAACTGCTCTCGGCCAAGTCTCTTCGGTATGATGTGCACCACCCCTTTTTCAAAATCCTGGATCCGCCACTGGTCTGTGATATAGGCCCAAGGCTGGCTGTATAATTATATGATTATATGCGTACTTTCTTACTGACCTTGCTTTAGGTCCAAGGTCAGTCATATCGACCCGAGGCAATGCAGACGACCTATAACAAGGCCAATATATAAACACCAATTAATGATATATTTATCAGACCCGTGAAGATTCCGGGGTAGAATAGGTCTTCAGCAACCCATGCTTGCTGTAAGAGGTGACTATGCTTGTCGTAAGAGGCGACTAACGGGATCGGGTGGTCAGGCTCGCTGACTTGGTTGATGCATGTCATCGATCCCAATTGCGTGGGTCGATGCTCATGATATCAATCACTGGATTGTCTGGTCCAGACTCGATTATTTACAGACCGCCGTCATATACCTGGAATATTGCTGAGTTCGGCGTTAAACAACAACCCAACCAACCAATATATTTATCAAGTGACTACCTAAACTATATGTTTCCAAGTAGTACCAGTCAAGAAGATCAAGAAAAAGCTAAATATGTCACAGTTGTGAGAAAACAGGACAGCAGTCTGTCTGTTGTGATTGCAGTGTAAAAGAGTGAAATCAGGCGCTAAAGCCGTATTGACCCGGCAAAACCGTTTTGCCCTGCTAAACGAGTATTGGTCTTCCGGTGCTTCTATATGATGCGGGCCGATTTCAGCGTGTGACGGACAGTCGATTGGCAATAATAATCTATAGTACTGACCTTTCTTTGGCTGGATACAATATCGTCGGACGTGATATACAGTGGTTGACAACAGGCAGGTGATCAACATACATGTATATGCACAATTGTCATTACACAACAGCCTTAGACAAAATAGCAATTACATTAGAACCATGTCGCTATCAGATAAAAGCTGCGTATTTATGTGCAATATTAACACAAATGAATAGCATACGGTATTCGGCAGTGCGCAAATGTAGCAGGGCGAATTGGGTATTGATGGACTATGCGGGATTACATTTTACTCTGTATTTGAGCGGACATTGTTTTGTGATTTGCATCTTTCTGATCCAAATACTGGATACATGGCAAGACAGTGGACTTCACCGCCACTTTTAGTCAGAATGAACGGGTTTTCATTGCAGCTAAATGTTACTCTTGTTAATAGATAAGCATAAGAAAATAGCTAATAGCTCATCATTGTTACGATATTCGTTCCCATGATTGCAGAAGCAGTATGTGTTCATCCATGATGCTGTCAAGGAGATGATCGCCAGGAAGAAGAAGCTGCTGTTTGGAGAACAGGAGGAAAACATTTACCAGAACCAAGGATTTGGTGAGAGTCAAGAAAATTTCAAATTATTCCGATGTAAATGAGGGGATATCCATGCTCGTCTATCTGGGCCCGTTGCACAAAACTGTCTTAGCGCGAAGGTGATCGTAACTCCCATACTTAAACATATGCTTACGATAGTCGTAGCACTAAGATCGCTTAGTGCAACGAGCCCCTGCACAAAAAAGGTCATGCCTCAAGAAAATGAAGGATAACACAAACAAGGGGCTCTTAAAAAACACCCTTATCCATTAATCTTGTTTGAGCATGTGCTAGAAATATCAAACCATGTAGCCCGATCACATGTCCGAAGTTGTATGGTGTGGCATTCCGGCGCATGATGACGACAAAACTTAGTGATCAGTGAGTCAGTTGGGGTTAATGCTGCTTTAAACAGTATTTAAGTTAAAACTAGCATGAAGGTTAATATGGGAGGAAGACCTAAAGTGACGTACGTGTAGATTGTAGAAAAATGATGCTCAGGTGAAAAAGAGCCGACAAACCTTCGATCAAAATTAGGTCAGGTTTGTAAATAGGTGAAAGAAATTATTATTAATTTCATTCATGAGCGTGTTATATTGCCTTTTTGACCTTTTTCTTAATCAAAACAAATCCAGTTCAAATCCATCTTCTGCTGAAGTCTTTTAAAAACATACTATAATGAAATGTTTGGTCATCATTCGAGGTTCGTCCATTAGATGGGTACACCATGTTAAGGGGAAAGAAAAATGAGTTGTGCCTTTTTTGTACCCCCGAAAACATGTACAATCATTATGGCATCAGGCTACACAGATATATTATTGATTAATAATAAGTGCATTTATAATGCGCCAGATTCCATTCACCAAGTGGATGCCAATAATGCTACAATATTACCCCGGTCAATGGATCAGTGAGCAATCGATTTTCATTCTCAGCTCCCTGGGGAGTATACAACCCAAGCTGCCTGTGGGGCGCTAGAAGGTTAACAGCCACATTACCATGTCATCCTCCCGGGTACCCACTCACTGCTGGGTGAACAGAGGCACATTGCGCACAAAGTCACTTGCCTAAGGAGACACCACATGTGGTACATGTGCTTACAGTGTAAAGTGACATAGTCGACATCATCATAACTATTATCAAATTTCAGTTAGTAACAAATAAATCTGTATGATCAATCTAAGAAGAGTTCTAAGTGTGAACCGGTGCTTTCTGTTTCAGTTCCCGATGAAGCTGACGGTGAACATCTCTACATGAATGTAGTCTCGGGAGCACAGAGAATGTGAACACTGCGGCGTCGTCACTGAGGGATGTTCGCCAGCAAAGGAAACAAAGACAACTGTACCATATGTGACCATTCATTTGTTGGAATGTCTTAAATCAAATGGATGAAATGGACTGTTGACACGTCTTGCGTGTCGCTCGACGGTTCCCAATCAATTAAAAACATTTCAATAGCCAATCAAATGAAAGCATTTCAGTTCGTGCCTACAGAAATTAATATCCATGTATACCTTAAGTATATGCTTTTAAACTTATATTCCTGAGCCTGAAATACATGTATGTTATGAACACTTAATCGTTAAACCTGACACATGTCATTATTATGCTACTATATATATATATATATATATATATATATATATATATATATATATATATATATATATATATATATATATTAGTCAGCATTTAGAAAACTGATATAACAGATATCGTAATATATTTGAGTGATATAAATTAATTATCTCTTAGCTTTGGGACTAATTCCTTTCTTATTATTTTTGATATTTTTACTATTGATTTCAACCTGTGTTACATTTGATAACATTGTAGGATGTAGTATATAGCTTTGAATTTATGAATGTGCTATTGCATTTTGGCTACATAAATGAACAATTGATACACATTGAACACATTGAACAATACCTCAAATCTATACACTTGAGAATATTATTTTGCAATACATTAACTAAACGTATAAATGCTTTAACAGTTTGCCTTGTAAAAGTCTAAATACATTGTACATACATAATTATGTGTGATTATGAAAGGATTCTTTGAGACATCATCATATAAGCTCATTAAATCAGTAATAGATTTGTATATTTTGTTTTAATGTTTTAAGACGTTGATTACATTACACTACACTAATGAAATGAATGTTCTCTTCCGTGTGAGTATTCATAGTATAGTTCTTTTACAATACCAGTTCAATTGCATCACTAGCATTTGCATATATAATGTATTCCTTTATGTCAAATAAAAGTATAGCTTTTCACGCTTTGAGAACATGGTGTTTATGATTCATGTCGAGACGTAACAGCGGTTTTAACAATTTTCTTCCACTTTGTTACTGTGCACAGATGCCTCAATGTATGGCATGTAAAGGGTAAACGCTTAACTCTTTGCTAGAGTTTATTTGTTTCTTCGGGTTTATCTTACATTAAAACTTGAGGTTATTTCAAGTTAATTGCAGCCGCTTTGTCATGTTGCATCATTACCGGGCCTGTAGATTGAGTGAGTGAGTGAGTTGGGTTTAACGCCGCTTTTTACATTATTCCAGTCATATCACGGCGTGCCAGCTTAATGTGGTAGAAAAGCCCGAAGTGATGCAGGTCTCAGACGTTTACCACTTCGGTGAAACCCACGAACACGGGTATGGTGCTGACAAGCCTAGAAACATAATCGGGGCGAACCGGGATTCGAACCCACAATTATAGGTTTCAGTCGTGCCCAAGGGACGCAACTCTGCACAGCGAATCGCGGCGCCTTAGACGACTGGGCCACCCGTGCCCCCTCCGGGCCTGTAGAACAAATGAATATTTGGCAGTAGACGTTCCTCCGATGCCGCTGAACCATCACCCCATGATCATGAAATGAGGTTTAACGTCGCGTTACAGATTATTGCTCTTATTTAGCGACGTTTTGTTTGTTTGTTGTTTAATGCTGCACTCAACAATATTCCAGCTATATAACGTCGGTCTGTAAATAATCGAGTCTGGACCAGATTGTCCAGTGATTGATATCATGAGCATCGATCTACGCAACTGGGATAGGATGACATGCATCAACCACGTCAGTGAGTCTGATCATGACTGCCGGATCCCAGTTGTCGCCTCTTACGGCAAGCATAGTTACTGAAGGATCGTCACGGGTGCATTTAGCGACGTGCATGCATACATGTGTGTGTCTGTTTGCATGTAATGGATATAAAGTAAACTACGGTTATAACGAACTCAAAGGAACCGCCTCCGCGGTCTAGTGGTAGAGCGTCCGCTATATAAGTGCAATAATCTTGGACGCGACGTTAAACCCCATTTCACCTCACCCCACGAACTCAAAGGGACCACAAATTTCAGTCCGTTATAACCGTAGTTCGTTATAAGCCTATATGCAGTATATATACAGGAGGGAAAAAAACAACAACAGTTCGTCATATCCGTCAGTTGGTTGTAAGCATGTTTGTTATAAACGTACTTTACCATGCCGCAATTTTAATATGGATACCCCACTCAGACACAGTATACTGTGTTATTCCCCTAATGTCAAGCGATAGGCAGTGTAACAACAAGTACCATCTTTTAACGTCTTTTGGTATCATGCGACCAGGGGATCGTACCCCTGACTTTCCGATCTCAAGACAAGCACCCTTTCAATTCCGCCACAGAGAATCCATCATGTATTCCTGTACATGCCGGAATTTGCTTCGCCGAGTTATTAAACCCTCTTCGTCTGATATCTGACTCCGTTCTCTGCAACCCCACGTGTTTCTTAAACGGATGCTACACTAGAAACGTGACTGTTCATCGAATTCCGTTTACCGCGACCCCACTATTGTTTCACTATAAACTTGTGTTTGTTTGTTTGATGTTTTACCCTGCACTCAGCAATATTCCAGGTACATGGCAGCGGTCTGTAAATAATCGAGTCTGGACCAGACAATCCAGTGGTTAATATCATGAGCATCGATCCACGTAATTTGGATCGATAACTCTTGGCCTCTGACTTTCTTTGCATCTCTTGTGTATCGCAGGTTACAGGCCGGCAAAGCCACATTTCGAAAATAGATAGCCCAAATTGATGTGGCTCTCGCGGCAATGGTTATGGTTGCGTGATTGTATAATGTGGCTCTCGCGGCTATGCTGTCAAAACATGCTTTATACCGTATATAACAAAACAAGTCTTGTTTTCTCATTTTTTATTCAACAAGGATAACATATTCATCAAAACTTTACATTGATGAATATGAATAGCATATGAATATCATAATGGATTTAATGTCATTACTGCAGATGAAGGAGTTCGCCCACGTGGTCAGCATATTCCATCTCACTCAGGTGTTGGTTCAGGAGCTGGATCTTGAGGGACGCAATACGTGCATCGATTGCCTTGCACTTCTTTCTTCGTGAAGGTTCTGACCACTGGTGAGAGAGTCTCAGGACTGCAACCTCTTTGAGTGACTGCTCTCGCTGAAATAGCTTCACTACCTCCTAGATGTTCGGGTGGCACTTCTTGGCAAGTTTCTTTATCTTGTTGTGCCACCCTTCCAGGTGATTGTTGGTACGGTGGCCTTGGTTTTCGAAATGGTTCCAAATCTCTGGCATGAAGGCCCCTCCTTGAACCCAACTGGTTGTCACGTAGTCCATGAAGGCAGTCACTTTAGGGCCAGCAGGAGAGTCAGCAATGGCATCAAGCCACACATCATCCACTTTGTCACGAGGTAGTAGAGGGAGGGCAGCAGCTCTTCTCACCAGCTTCTTCACCTCCTCATCTTCCTTATAGTCCATCACCAGACCTTCTTTCTGCACCCTCCTCCAGATACATTGGGTGAAGTGAAAGAAACACCCTCTAACTAATGTCCCAGGAAATACATCAGTCACGGCATTGTGAGCTGCACGTTCAAAGTCCAACTAATGTGGGACACTCATTTAAAGGTATCTCTAAAGAACACCACGCTTAGTAATTTAAATGTGGGACACTCATTTAAAGGTTTCTCCAAAGAACACCACGCTTAGTAACTTAAATGTGGGACACTCATATAAAGGTATCGGTAATCGGATTAAGTAATTACCCGCTAGAATAGGTGAAATGCACTCAGCTGAAAATGTGGCTCTACCGGCAATAGCCATTTCTGAAATGTGGCTCTCCCGGCTAGACACCGTATCGCACAGCTTGTTCAAATTTTAAATGATTTGTGATTCAGTCTAACGGTTGCGTACAGGAGAAATCATATTTGAATAATAGTATGAATAGAAGGAGTTTTTGCTGTTTGTATTCATGTTTCGACATGATGTTGAGCTGATAAGCCATTATAATATTGTTATTCATTCTCTGGAATGAATGTTGGTTGACATGTTGTCACTGATTTTTACAGGTAGCGAATTCTAGTCGCTGTTGGTTCTCGGTGAACTTAATATACTGTAAACCCTCCGGTATTATCGCTATTGCATTCATTCAGGGAACACGGTCCCAGAGCTTTTCTTACCTCGGTTGTTACGTGTCGGAAAATAGTAAAGTGTATGGGTGTGTTTTTGGTTGGTTATGACAGTTGTGTGCAAGTGAGGACTGAGCATGTATTGATGTTGTCGTAAACTTGGCGGTGTATTGCACAACGCGTTCGACTTTTAAATATGTTGTGTTATTCAGTGTTTAAAGGAGGGAAAAGGTTTTGGTCATGTTTTTAGCTTTGTTTAGGGTGCATGACTTACAAAAACTCATCTGAATCTGTCCAAGGAAAATATTTTCAATATCGATGAATGTTCTCCATATAGACTACCAAACTATCGAAATTAACGCACAGATCGTAAATGTGATTGATTCAGCCCCACTGCAGCATGACATGTACATCTGTGATAATAGGTGTTGTCATGACACAAACATTATTCTAATAGTGAGACGACACACGGTGAAGATCAAGTACTTTCCAATACAACAAGTCCATGTAGACCATCACTGTTTAAAAATGACATTGTGTATATATCCTCATTAAGACCTCTTGTAAAATACCGGCAAAAAGGCCTCATTCCAAACATGTCACATTTAGGCTACTGTAATTTATATTACCATGGTCTCGCATTCGAATTCCCATGGCCAGTAAGCTTACAAAATATCACAGTATCATCAGAACTCTAGAATACTCCTTATACAAGAGCCGGGCAGAGTAGGAAGCCTGCGCTTGTCACTAGAGGCGAAAAAAATGGTCGCTGACAGTACCAATCACTTGTTTGTCTGGTCCAGATTCAATGATGCACAAGCCGCCTGCGTGTAGCTTGAATATTGAGTGCGGCGTTGAAAAAAAATCAAACAATTTCAGAAACGGTGTGACCGTTTCACTCGTGGATCCTGCAACGGACTACCATTCCACTTCGTGCTGCACGTGCATCTAGAAAACATTATGTGTGGTGTTGCTCTAGGCGTTTGGGAATCCGGATAAAATCATGATCAGTTAATGTTTTCACAGGTTATAATTATATTATTAACCTATGATGTTAGTTTATCTTACATAAATGTCTTACCAACATTCAATCTGCAACTTTGACAATCATTTTTCATATCGTTTGCCCATCAGCACTCTGTACGGTTTAGCTGTAATCTTTAAAACAATCTATAATTTATAAATGATATAATAAAAGTCATAGCTTTTGAACAAATCGTTTACTTTATTGAATGGATAATTTTACATATATAATCTCAAAAGAACGAGGACGACCCGATTCTTTCACATTACTATAGTAACGTGGAATAGTATAAAACCACATTGTTAAGCACAGTAACTGTACAATGCCGTGTACAATATTTTAATATCGTCCGAGAAATTTGGATCCAACGATCTTGTAGGTCACACGGAAAATGTTGGAACTTATTTGCTTCTTTTGGTTTGGCTGTTGGCCTCCAACATAAAGCACCATCTCACCTGGAAATGAAACAGTGTCAAACTACAGAGAAGTATTTTCATGATTTTGATTGTGTACACAAAGGTAAATTTCACCAGAGACACAGGTGCTCTCATCTTCAACACGATTTTAACCGGCGAATGTGCTTCATGATCTATTGCCCATTTAAAGTATACCATGTAGGCCTAGAAGTTGTACATAGTGACTTTTGAAGAAGTGACACATTGCCTCTTTGTCACAATGGTGATCATTAAGGCAGACAGTACAAAAGGATGTTTGGACGAACTGAATTAAACTTGTTAGATTGGTCCCTGTCTTTTCTCATTTTTCAGGAAACAATGATTAAGTTCTGACGAGAGAAAAAGTAAATAATATTCATGACAAAACAACGTTGCTTAACTGTCAAAGAAAATACTTATAGACCAAAACATCTTATAGATTAACAAGTATGTATTAGGATTTTAAACGAAGATGCTACAGTTGATTCGAGTCTTATAGAAAATAATATTAATTCGCGAAAGCAGGAGTCCATTGAAAGGAAAGGTGAGGTCGAGGCAAGGTTACCATGCTATCAGTATCGTTAGAAGGCCATGGCAGCTCAAGTTAGTGTGTAGATTACCCCCCTGTATCAACATACGTGTATGGCCTCACGTGCTTGTCAGGGCAACGAGAACAAATGCAGCAGCATTATTTTACGTTTCTTGAATATTCCTCAAATGTTTGATTGTTTGACAGTATTCGTTAACACTCAAGCAGTACTCGTATCGGTACCCGAAAATCCAGTGACTGATAGTATGAACGGCGGTGACAGTAATAGATGATCTAAAAAAACTTTATTCACTCTGGACAGAAAATGCCTCACAGAGATACAGTATTCAATACACCACTTACCCTCCTCCACTGCCCAGCCTTTGTTATCCACCCACACTGCCATACTTTCGGCAGAGACTGTGAAATTAACATTAATGGCACCATTGCCAGGGATCGTGAGTCGGTCGAACCAGGCCAGTTGCAACTGTGGAGTCGGTTGGGTGGCATTCATCCACTGTATGTAGACTTGTATAACCTGGGTAAAATATACCATTCTGCAGCAGGTGTATACACGTATTGGAAAACAGTGTTTGTATATGCTTGATTGTTTACATAATTTGTGAAAACATGTATCCATGTGATCTATGCAATTGTAACCAACACAAGAATGGTTACATAAGATTCACACAAAGGAGCAAAACTCGAATGAACAGCTTACTGGTCAGGATACATGTTCCAGGTTAAGCACTGAAGATGAGTTCCAGGAGTGAAACCAACCTCATCGCCATCAATATTCCCGGTGTTGCCTACGCTGACCATGCCCTGAAGATCTTGTCCCGCTTGGATCATAGTGGGATTCTCCAGGATGAAGTATTCAAACTGAGTGTAAGACAATCCGTAGCCATAAGGGTACAGAGGATCTCCCTTGAAGTACCGATACGTCTTCCCTTCCATTGAATATTCGGTAATATTAAAGATCTAGGAAAACAAGTTAAATATGAATCAGACTAGTGTTCATTCTCATGAGAATATAAGCAGTTCGTGACCTGCAAAGTTGACGTCTTCATTCGAGGCTTCGACACTCATGAAACTATAAACATTGAGGTCACTCGATGAGACGAACATGTTATTTGACAAGAAAGCACACACATCCACTATATACTAACCTGATCTTCTGTGGCGGGCCAAGTAGCAGGCATTCTACCAGCAGGATTCGAACCTGGACCTTCGTTAATGATTACACGTCTCAATGCCTCCCCTGTTGCCTGTGCTGGGAAGAAACATTCCAAGATGGCGGCGATATCGGGGCTTTGATCAGCCCAGGTCACATTGAGGGCACCAGCGTTAAACAGTAGGAGAACTACAGGGGTCTCATTTCCTGTAGACAGAAGAACACAAACCATCTAAGACGCACAATTTTACTTTGTTTCCAAATACTTGGAAAACATGAAATCGGCTGAAACTATCTGACTCTCTCCACTGTGGTTTCATTTGGGTCGTAATGGTCATAACAGCATCAGCCTTGCCGGATGTAGCAACAATTTGAGCAGAAAACGCAAGTAACAGCAACAAGTTTTACTCTGCTTCGATCAGCAGTAGTCCAGCAACATCGCGGCGGAAGACTAAGGCTACACCGTTTATCTACATGTGAACGTGAACCTGGGTCTTCCATGTGAGTAACCGAAGCGTTAACCAAAAAGAAGAAGAAGGGTTACTGACTGTTAGCAGCGACGTCTTGAAGCAGTTGCAGTTGATAACCGGGGAGGTTGATGTCATAGCGATCGTTGCCCTCAGATTCAATTGTCCGCCCTGATAAGGAATGGACATGAGATAGACGTACATGAGTAGATACATGTATGTACAAACCAAATAATGGATGAATTTAGCTTGTGAAGTGAACGAGTTAGATTTTGTCGATTTTATTTTATATTTGAAATCGTGACAATGTAAGGTAAAACTTCACTGAAATATTTTAAGTTTGAACATGTGGGATGAGAATCAAGCTTCTCATTTCGGTGCCCTAAAATTAGCATCCACAGCTTTAATATTACGTAACGTGTTGGATTGATGGTAATCCGAATTACCTGTTCCAAGACATACAAATATAACTTCTGTCATGGCGACTGCCTTTTTGATTGATACGGGATCGTAATGTTTACAGAAAGTGTCGTTACAGCCGGCTGCGTAGTTGACGGACTGCGCCAGATTAGCCAGCCCTTGCAGAGGAGTTTTTACAAGAGGTCGGGGCGATAGCGGTGCGTAGTCCCCAAACAGCAGATGGGAATCATTGGCCATGGGTCCAACAATCTGGGAAATATATGTTACAGTCGGAATCGTACAACAGACGCAGCTGTTAGCAGATATTTCTGATGATTATGGAGATTTTTTTGTCGCTTTCATTTTACATCCCAATTAATATCAAGTATTAAAATCATAAGCCTATTGTGTGTCTTTTACATTTGGTGGCAAATCAAAAGCTTGAATTGTGAAATATGGTGCCCTGAACTTTATATTTATTTTACCGGCAAGTGTTACGTCATCAATGTGCATCTTGTAGAATTATAACCTCATAGTATGATTGATGTGATCCCAAAAAAGAATGAACTATCATACATATAATTTCATTTTTTACTGATATTATTAAATTTCGAATATCTAAATATTAATATTTCGAATACATATAAAAGAAGTAGTACAGAGCTGCATTGGTGTATCAACATTATTTTTTATACCTGTCTTATGCGAGGCGCTCGCCGTGTGTAGATTAACTTATATATATATATATATATAATGTTTTTAATTTATAGCTGGGATACCTGTCCATAGGAGCACTAAATTTAACAGCATACCATGAACGCAAACTCTTTGGTGTTAGCAAAGATACTGAGTGAAGCGTCATGGGTTTGGTCTTGTGTTTTGAGTTGTTTTGTCGACGTGAAGGAAACACCGATAATAGACTTTAAACAACAATTATGCTTTACCCACATATATGACGGGCTAAGAAAATGTGTAGCACAGCTTCATCAAAAGCCAACATGAAGTGGGGCTTCTTCAAAGTACATGTGTAATGTGAGCTTTCCAATGTTAAGTCCTACACCCTAAGTGTATGACGTCGCATCGTTCATTGTTGGAAAGAGAAAAGCGACAGATTTCAAGCTTTTAGTTTGTCCCTAAAAACTGAAATACACTCGCGAAGTCCATTTCCATCAGTTCAACTGCCCCTAAATGTATTGTTACAAATGCTTTGAAGATTGTAGTAACCGCAACTCTGCATGTTGTAAACTTCTAACAATGACTGAGAAGGGACCACTTTTCTATTTAATTTATCTGCTTCATTCAGAGGTGGTAAATGTGATTTGGAACCTCTGAACAATCAAAATCTAGTGTTTTCCAAATTCATGGAATTGTTTCATGGAATTATCAACACAATATAATAGTTCTTTTGTTCTACTCACAGCAATCCTGTCGAAAGTGTCTCTTTTCAGTGGCAAGATGTGTCCTTCGTTCTTCAGCAATACAAAGGTCTTCATGGCTGCCTCGATTGCAAGCATCTGGTGAGCCTCGCTTTCAATCACAGAGAGGTCAAGTTTGGAATATGGGTTCATTTCCGGGGGATCAAACTCCCCCAACCTCATTCGGGTGTAAAACAAGGGTTTGACACTTCCCCTGACTTTCTCCTCTGTGAGCTTGCCTTGATTTATTGCATCGACTAAAAACGTTAAATGCATTATATTATACATCAATATGATAATAGCATAGTTACTTGCGGGAGCTATTCGGGCGCTCTTTTGATACAAAAACCGGATTCGGGTTACGTTTTCTCTCACAAATATATGATTTTGTTGAAAGTAATATATTTGAACTTTTGACTTGCCTTTGCATGTGTTTGTGACGAATGCCATCGTGGAACAGGATACGCTAACCTTTTCGCAAACACCTGGCTGATTAATAGTACATGAGCTGGAAACTATTACGATCTTTCTGACATACTGATGACACAAAAAACGTGAGTGAGTGAGTGAGTGAGTAAGGTTTAACGCCGCTTTTAACAGTATTCCAGTTCATGATTTCGCGGCGTGTCAGCTGAATGTGTGAGGAAAGCCCGAAGAGATGCAGGTCTCAGATGTTTACCACTTCGGTAAAACCCACGAGCACAGGTATGGTGCTGACAAACATAGAAACATAATCGGGGCGAACCTTCGAATCCACAATCATAGGTTTCTGGCGTTAGCCAAGGGACGTAACTCTGCACAGCGAATCGCGGCCCCTCAGACGAATTGGCCACCCGTGCCCCCTAGAATATTAAGTAAACCTTAAATATCGATGTATAACATGGATAAAGAAAACAGCAATAGCGTTACCCGATAAAGTGACACATTGATACTACCAAGCGTTGCACAATTAAAATGTTTTTAATAATTATAAAATATCACCGGTTTCACCATTGGTTTCTATATATTGTAACTGATTATGAATATAGAAAGGTTATTTGCCATATCACATTTCGAAGACTAAATTACATCAAATTTGTCGGCAACACATTCTGGAGAGACATATCAGGACCCGAATCTTCCGATTATATATATATATATCGTTACGCTGTTTTGACGTCACAGCGCACTCTAACATAGTATGACGTCATAGTACAATCTTACATTGTGACATCACAATAACACGCATAACATTGTGTGGGGCAGGCGTACGAAATACAGAAATAAGTATTGTAGTGCAAGCAAAATGTACAACAATTGTATAAAATAATTCAATTATTTGAGGCCAATTAATTTTGGTTTGAAGGTATCAATAAAATAACTTTCTTAAATCTTTCTCAGTGCATCTTTTTAACATTTGTAAAACGGGCATATCACAAAATTTGAAGCTTTATTCCCGGCACATTGATCAGTGTGTTGACTGAGTGGGATACACCGGCAAGAGGAGTCCCTTATTTGTTGTCGGTGGACTCTCGCTCTGGCTCTTAGGGTATCCCCTGTCTGTCCAACGTATTCGGCCTGCATCCAGCACATTGTATGACATAAATCAAGTTAATATTTTCAATTACATCGAAAGTTTTTCCGTCTTTGAATGTAAAAGAACAACATTTTAAAACATGAGGGTAAGTACCGCAATTGGGTCTGTTACACTTTTGTACTGTTTTACATTTTTGTTTTCCTTTAGAGAAAGAAGCCCTAGCAAAAATCTGTTTAAGATTATGGCTCTGTCTATTACTTTTAAGTTTATTTGGTGACTTTTTTATTTTAGTTCTTTACACTTATTTAAAGAATATATAAAAATGGCATTACGCATTTGATAGTAGGTCAGGTTGTCCTCTACTCCTGCTAGTTCCAAGTTGCACCCTGCGTTCACACAGTCGGAGACGATGTCCACGTAGTTATCGGCGTAGTGGTGACCACGTAGAATGTTCTCTATGGCGTTCTCGTCGCTCACAACGTAACCTCTGAAACCCCACTCTTCTCGTAGAATGTCGTTCAGGAGCTGTTTACTGGCACACGTCGGAACGCCGTTTATACTGTGTGGTTAACATAGATATTTGACCAGAGAGTATAATGTAACTGCACTCGTCGTACATCACCATCAATTTTGATAAAGAATTCTACGATTCCAGCATTCCAAAAAGATGTAATTCAGTTTTAAACGTGTCGAAGTCAGGAGGTGGCACATTTCACTCTTTATGAGAGATGTTAAGGGTTATGCAATATGTTCAGTGTTGTTTATTTCATTTCATGGTAAAGAAGTAAGTCTGCTGTAAGCCTTAACGTGTTTTCACTTTTCCTTTCTGGCCGTGAGATATTGAATACATTTTAAGAACACATGACTTACCTGTTGTAACTGCACGTGATACTGTATGTTACCTCTTGACTTGACTATTGAAGCTACACATGATACTATGTTCCATCCTGACTTACATATTCTATATATGTTTCTGCTTGGATTAAATAGTTTAGCTACACATGATACTGTATGTTCCTTCTGGACCTACACATTGCACCTCAGATGACACTGCATATTCCTGGTCGACTTACCTATTGTAGCTACACATGACACTGTATGTTCCAGCCTTTACACAGGCTCTGAAGGCAGGTAAGAAGGTCGTTCGGAGGTCACGCTCGCTAACCTGGGTGTACAATTGAAACAAACTGTAGATATGATGCTGCAGAACTAAATATCCTTTTAAATCTTGGAGAACAAAAATTTGATTCTTGAATTGGGCATGTGTTTGTATACGTTACATTGCAAATTGATATCCGGAGGAGATACAAACTCACATGCAACCTGCTGGCGTGTTTACCTTGGCATCGAACTTTAACCTTGAAATAGGGATATTCTCTGGCCCATCATAAGCTGCGAAGTGTTTACATCCAGCGTTTGCGCGCACATAGCGCGTGTCGTTGCCCTGGAGTGCCCGGACGAAGCTATCTGCTAGAACTCCGCTCTGGAAAGGGTCTTCTCCATATGTTTCCTGTTGTTGCAATAAGTGCGTGAATGAATAGGCTTTGTTCCATAAATACCAAAATCACAACTACATCAAGGAATTCTATCTTGACCCATTATGGACATCCGATCTACTGCGTCATTTAGTTTGTCGGTTGTTATACATATTTGTGCTAAGGAAAGCTACAATGGTTTGATACTGTAGCTTCACAATGATTCATTATGGACAACGGAGCTCACGTCAATACCACGTTACCATTGCAGGAATTGGAAAATAAGTGTATCAGGAAAAGTTCACTTTCAAAGCATGTTAGTTTGTCAGATACATGCAGGTGATTTCAATTAAGCGACATATTATGTCCATATCTATATCTATATTTCCTTTCGAGGTCACCCGTGAAGATCCGATGTGGAATAGTAACAGCAACCCATGCTTCCCGTAAGGCGACTGTGCTTGTCGTAAGAGCCGACTCGGGTGGTCAGGCTCGCTGACTTGGTTGATGCATGCCATCGATCCCAATTGCGTACATTTGTAGATCGATGCTCATGATGTCAATCACTGGATTGTCTGGTGGTCCAGACTCGATTATTTACAGACCGCCGTCATTTAGATAAAATATTGCTGAGTGCGGCGTTAAACAACAAATAAACAAACAAACTAAATACTTTCGAGGTACACCAGTTTCGAAAATCAACATTGATTTATATACCGCTTCAGACGTGGCAATATTTCAAAGTTTCATCGTGAATCTTTGTATACTTATCAGTTGAAATGAAATATGTATTTGACAAACTAACATGTTTTGAAAGAGATTTTCAACTGATCAATATACCTATTTAGGTCGCTTGAGCCATATTTCACAGATGGTACCCGTATGAGGATCGAACCCAGGTCTTCGGCATGATGTATTGAATTGTATTGTATTGTAAAGTATCATAACAATATTCCGTTGACACAATATATGCTCGATTATCCCGATGTCGTGTTGGCGAGGTGTCAATTACACACATAATTAAAGTTATTCTTTCGTCAGGAACATTCGCCACATGTGACTTAGGTCTGAATGATACGTATCATGAAAAAAGTTAAATCTATGATTGTTATTATTTTACCATGCTGAAAATTGTATGAATTCCTCGTTTGACACTCACCTGATTTCTGCCCCACCTTGGGTCCCTGACAATGTTGATGACAGGACTGAAGCAGCTTACTCCCATGTGTTTCCCATGAAGGCCATTTCTACTGTAGTTGTTGTACTTAGCCCTGACTTCTACCCCAGTTGCCTCCCCTATTTGGAACACCAAACGGGGGCTGAAACAGCGAAGAAGCAAGACGTTTAAGGCAACTTATATTTACTTGTACCAAAAGAGTCATCACTAGTTTCAGAAATTTAGTAATAACTATTTAATATTGAAGGATTTTAAGATTTGGGGGGCGGATATTGGGATGGGGTGGAGAGTTGTTGTGAGGAGATGTGTGTGACACCCTCTAAATTGTCAGACAGCTTATGACAGCTTCATTTCTGGTTGAGTGCACAGCAAAACTACTGCATCTTACCTCCTACTGAAAGTGTAGAAAGTCATCAAAACAACACAATCTTATTGTAGCCTAATTCATAATCCTACTCAGAGGCAAACCTTCGGCCTTACAAAATATGTTCAAGACAGTTTCTGTTCAGATGAGTGTACTGTGATTATACGAGTATCTTACTGCTTAGAGTAAATAACATTGAGGGTGTGCATAAATAATGATTTCCATGATTGATGTTTGGATAGTACATCTGTATCTTCAGCTTTGGATGTAAAAAAGAAAATTTATTTATCTTTTATGATCAAAATGTTTCTTCATGAGTAGAGCAGACTAATTATGACCGTCCTTTTCTACCTATGGGTATCGTCTTAACTCCACTGTCTACCTACTACCTGTCTCACAAGTTGAGATGTCCATGTGACTGCTTGTGCGTGTGCGTGTGCGTGTGCGTGTGCGTGTGCGTGTGCTTGTGCGTGTGCGTGAAATGGGTTGTCTGGTTTATGGCTTCTGCTTCAAGTCACACATAACATTTCTTTCTCTGGTTTGTCACTCATTTAATATTATGTTGAACTTGGTACGTCCAATAACTTGAACATTTTATGTCATTCTGTGGTTACATGTGCATGTTGAAGCACCATCAATCCTAGTTTTACTTTCTCTTTCCAACAAATGTCTGCTGAAAGAATTTGATTCACATCTATCTGTTATTGCCCGGAAACAGTCCAAATTCAGTCCGACTACAAATTAAATTTGATCTGAATCCTGAATTCAGAAACAAATCAATCTGGTCTTTACCTGGTCATGGGAGCTTCACCTGTATCAGAGACTGGCGAGAGTTACCTAATCTGTCTCTGATGTTGTACATCACATCTTTGTCTGAGAGGTTATCGAGTCACAAGAAGCAACAAATGCCAACAGTAAGGTGAGTGGACAACTAGCAGTACATACTGGCAAAAAGAGCTGAACACATTGAGGTTTTGGATAAGGGGGACGTTCATAATAATGAGGGGATCGTGGGTCGCTTTGATTTAATCTATAAACAACCAAGTGATTAAAACAATATTACCACAAGGATTTTTCAAAACGTCAACGCCAGAGACTAATCAATCTTGAATATATTCGAACAGATTCCATTGGCCGTTAAGTATATTACAGAAATGGATGGCATAAATCCGTGATCACGCCAGGTGTTTAATAAAGTGGTATACTGCTCTACCCTTAGCACGTCAGGTTAAACTCAGACTATACCAATTATAGACATTGTTCTGATTTCTAAATCTCTCAAAAAATGTCAACACACTCATTCAAAAAATGTTCTTGTGTTAAAACCAAATTACACGTACCTAAAGGAAGCAGCAAGACCCAGAGCCTGGGGAAATCCTGTAGCGTTGCCTGCCCCAACATCACCTCTCAGGCATTCCGTGTTCCAAGAGTATGGCTTGATACCCAGTCGGGGGATAGGAGGGGTGCCATTAGTACCCGCTCCACCCCTCGCCATCTGATGCTGGATCTCATCTATGGAGAGACGACTGACTAGATCATCCACCCTGTCGCTCCAGGACAGTGATGTGTTTCTGAAGGGGAAGTCTGCCAGCCCCTGGATCAGGACCATACATAGGATACAAGCAAGGACTGTCAACGAACCTACTGCCATGGTGTAAGCTGCAACTAATATAAGCTTTGTTCCAGCAGACGCGTTTACGGTCTATATTTTCAACCTGCTGATATGGATTTAGGGAGATGCTTACTCAATCTATTATATTATCATAGATTGTCTGACACTGATTTGTGATATACATGTATGAATATTGACCTTGGGTTTTTATAATCAAGTGTGTCAGGGACAAGACATGTAGTCATACGGTGTACTTTGAAGATATGAAACGGCATTTGACTTATTGTTCGAGTAAAAACACGAATGACTCAGGACATAGAACGTCATGTTACCATTTTTGTAAAAGTGTTAACACGGGTATGCTGCTGCCATGCACGTTGATCCACACAGCGTAGTAACGTCAGAGTAAGAACTAATTTGAAAATCATTTGCTGGCATATGTTTGAAATATAGTTTGGCATATAAATATTGTATGATAAATCAACAGTGAGGTGTTTCTGAAGGGGGAGTCTGCTAGCCCCTGGACCAGGGCCATATACTTGATACAAGGAAGGACGTTCCACGCACCTGCATTCATAGTATCAGCGACTACTGCCCAAATGCTGTCCTGTGGTAGATGTTAAAGCAACGTGTGTTATAATAGGTCGTCTCTGAAACTGTTCCGTAAATGGTCATTGGACGGAAAATTGGTGAGCGTCCAGAAAGTTTCCGGAAAAGCGTCGAGATCCTAGAAGGGATATTGCGTTGTCGCATTGTCGCCCTCACAAAAACAAGCATTTGACGTATTGTCGTTTGTTGCACTTTAAACATTATTTTGTTATTTACCAAAGGGCAACAATACCGTAACGCAACATTTTTCAAGGTCAAAATATGTCGCGTTGTTGCACAGTGCCCCATCAAAGATGTGTAAACGCCACGACGTGACAATGCGACATTATTTGAAAACCCGAACTCACTCACTCGCTCAAATCGATGAATTCGCTGTGCAGAATTCGTCCATCAGAACCCTATGATCGAAAGATTCGAATTTCCGGTTCGTGCTGATTATGTTTCTGACATCACTTCCGACTTTCCTCCCACATCAAACTGACATGCCGTAACATGACTTAATCACTGTGTACAGTGGCGTCAAACAATACTCACTCACTCATGATATCCCCTCTTGACGAAACCATGCTTAGAGAGCTTGGTAAATTAGGAACAAGATTGTTTTGCGATTGATATATTTGAATCATTTATTAATCCTAGGGATGTAACTATTCAGCACTTCATCGATGAATCGCAAATATTATCAAACCATACGATACGCAATACACACTCAACTGTATCAATTTATATCTTAATCAAGTATAGTTTCACGCATGGAGCTATTCGTCCATACATAGTTTATTAATTCCGGGTGCGCATCTGAGGTATTACAGGTGGTTTGTTATTATATTTAAAAATAAAACAAATTATTTATTTTGCCACTCCAGCTTTAACTAAAATAAGTCATTTTTATTTCGAATAGGAGACCAGATATTCAAGGAAGTTTCAAGCCTTCTTAATAGTGTTAGTAGCCTATGAAATATTTAAAATTTCGTAAAATTGACACGAATTATGATACCGCCGATACGTATGGTATGGTATGGTATCATGAACAAAGTATCGCGTTAAGTATCGTATCGGGAGGAAGTCAATCCTGCTTCATACAACCGATCGCGACGACCCTTTAACTCACAGACTTAGCTCCTTTGTGGACGAATGAATGCACATTTGTAATTGTTGTGACTGAGTTTGATCATGTGCGTGTTAATCTATTAATCATACATCATGTTAATTTTGTTATTTTTTCAAAATGAGTCGTGACTCATGAAAGCGCAACAACGCGACATTTTGATGAAATGTCGCTATGTCGCATTGTCGCTCTTTGTTAAAATATTAAAATATTCAGTCATTATTACAATCACGACAACGTGACATTCAGGTGAAATGTTGCATTGTCACACTTTGTTAAAATATGAAAATATGCAGTTATTATTACAAGCGCGACAATGCGCATCGATACCATCTTCACTATCGGGACAACATTCTGACACCCTTTGTTGACCCATTTGCAAGGTGTGTGGGTCGACGCTTTGTCTTTCAGGACGATACCGCCGTGCTTACCGTGCTCAGATCGTCAATGTTCACCTCCAGCAGCGCAACATCCATAAAATGAACCAAGACCCTTCCCCAATTGAACAAGTCTGGGCCTTGATAGAGAAACGTGTGCGATAGGGAGACGACTCCCTCAAAACGCCATTGGGAGATTCATACGCAGTCGTGTGAATGAATGTTTGACAAATCCTTGCGGTAGTACGTAAAAACTACTGATCGAAACACGTCAATTATGAAATTTCCCATCTTACCTCAATCGTCCTTCAAGATCGTTGGCGGTCATCTGCTGTCGTACTTCACTACCGGCTGTAATGTGTTCCTAATTCGTTCATTATAATCAAGGGGCGGTCGGGTAGCCTAGTGGTTAAAGCGTTCGCTCGTCACGCCGAAGACCCGGGTTCGATTCCCGACATAGGTACAATGTGTGAAGCCCTTTTCCGGTGTCCCCCGCTTGGAATATTGCTAAAAGCGGCGTAAACTCACTCACTCATTATAATCAGGAAGTTTTTACTCGGAACTAATATATCTTATTTTAGGAATGTGAAGTTTTTCCCGAGCATCCACTATAGTTTTCTTAAAAGTTTATGTACATGTAAATCCCTTTATCAGTGTCGGACGATCTGTGATAACGTAATAGGTTGCATAAGCACAGCAGGTTGAAGATGAAGGCCGTGAACGCGTCTACTAATGCATACATTATATTATATCAGTAGTCGCTGACAACATGGCAGCAGGTGCGTGGACCGCTCTTGTTTGTTTCCTATGTACGGTCCCTATCCAGGGACTGGCAGACTTCCCCTTCAGAAACACCTCACTGTCCTGGAGCGACAGGGTGGATGATCTAGTCAGTCGTCTCTCCATAGATGAGATCCAGCATCAGATGGCGAGGGGTGGAGCGGTTAATGATGGCACCCCTCCTATCCCCCGACTGGGTATCGAGCCATACGTTTGGAACACGGAATGTCTGAGAGGTGATGTGTCGTCAGGCAACGCTACAGGATTTCCCCAGGCTCTGGGTCTTGCTGCCTCCTTTAGGTACATGTGATGTCTTTTTAACAAACAAAAACATTATTTTGAATGAATTTTTACGTGTTTTTTAAAATCTATTTATAAGACAATTCTACCCGTAACGGGTATATCTATTACTAGTAGTGGTTACAGATTAACATGACATGCTGACGGTGGTGCAATACCCTTTTAGTCTATACTTGGTTTCATCACGATTTTTTAGCAAATAGGTTTCTATAATTTACCACTCATTTCCTTTTTAGGCATATCTGTTTCAGGAGAAATTCGAGACGTCTATGGCGTTGACGTTGGAAGATACCCGCAAACAACTTACAAAACATGTCCATACATGTACATATGTCGACCTCGACAATTAGTGTGTGGGTGTTTCCGCCCTGTCAGGAGTCCTCAATCGTTTTCATAAGTCTCAATGCCACAATAATGAATTCCCTTCATGTAGATTAATACGTCCTGAGACTCTTTGAAAACACATATTCGGTTCTTTGTAATAATTTGGTAAAATGGCAACACAAATCACAGTAGGTTGGTCTGGGTATTTAGGCATGCGATAATGCGTCGCCCGGTTTCGAATCATTCGATGTGTTTGGAGGTAGACTTGAACACAAAAACACTTAATTCTGATTTAGAGTTAAAGCTGATTATGCGATTTCGTTGTGTTCCAGTAAGTCTTATCTGCACAAAAAACAAACATGTCTCTGTGGTATGTGGATTCTGTTTCATAAGATAAGCGTCTGACACTTGCTAATTCTAGGAAAATAGATAAGGTGAAAGCGTTGTAACCTTAAATAGATGCCATGCTCTGGTAACCTCAAAATATAAAGTACAGGGTCTTACATGTAAATTGAGAAAGGATCTCTTCTCTCATTTAATTCCGGCACTGTCGTATCTGTAAATTATTCATAAGATCCAGACAAGTCCTTGTGGCACTGTCGTATATGTAAATTATTCATAAGATCTAGACAAGTCCTTGTGGCAACGTCGTATATGTAAATTATTTTTAAGATCCAGACAAGTCCTTGTGGCACTGTCGTATATGTAAATTATTCATAAGATCCAGACAAGTCCTTGTGGCACTGTCGTATATGTAAATTATTCATAAGATCCAGACAAGTCCTTGTGGCACTGTCGTATATGTAAATTATTCATAAGATCCAGACAAGTCCTTGTGGCACTGTCGTATATGTAAATTATTCATAAGATCCAGACAAGTCCTTGTGGCACTGTCGTATATGTAAATTATTCATAAGATCTAGACAAATCCTTGTGGTAATTTGTTTTAATAATTGGTTGTCTAAAATATTCTAAGCCAGTCTGAGTCCCCTCGAGCTCGTACTTCTGAACGTGTCCTTTACCCAAAACCTCAGTGTTCATACTACCAGTATGACTGCCACTTGTACTTAATTTCTGAAACGGATGATGACTCTTTTGGTAAAAGGGATTAAAAGTTGTCCTCAGCGTCTTGCTTCTTCAATGTTTCAGCCCCCGTTTGGTGTTCCAAATAGGGGAGGCAACTGGGGTAGAAGTCAGGGCTAAGTACAACAACTACAGTAGAAGTGGCCTCCATGGGGAACACATGGGAGTAAGCTGCTTCAGTCCTGTCATCAACATTGTCAGGGACCCCAGGTGGGGCAGAAGTCAGGTAAGTGATAAACGTGGGGTTCCTTTTATTTTGTATACGTTTGAACATTTTCGTAATAAGATCATTTAGACCCCACTCACATGTGACTAATGTTCCATGAAGAAAGTATAACTATGTGAGTTTAAGACACTGACAACTCGTGTACTCGGAATCGTGATAATCAAACATGTGTGTCAACGGAATATTGTCAAGGAGACCTTACCGATACTCCCAGGTGAACGAGGAAAAATACTTTGTCATTTCTGATAAAAAACCTCACAATCCTGCCATAATGATGGAATTGCGAAAGTGAAGAAAAACATCATAAGCTAATAAGATGAACATGAATTAATGCATTCTCTTGAATATGCCACATCCCATGTACAAACTTTCCAAATAAAATCCAAACACAATACATTGTGGAATTTGTACATGTACAAATCAGAATCAATATGAATTTGGAAGTGGCGATTCAAAACTAAATAATCAGTAAAACTTGGCAATGGTTATTTCCACTGACTCGACGCTATTTTCTTAGTGGGTTACATATCGACTTCAACTATTCTTTACAGATCTTACAGGTTGCACGGTTGATCAGTGTTCCATATGCTCAGGAATGCAAAGTTTTAAATCAAATTTGCATTTCCATCAAATATCCAAAGCTTCTAACTATATATCAAATGATGTGATCGATGTTCCAATCACAGATAGTTTTGAGAATTAAGGTTGATTTACACGTGTATATGCCGCTTCACTTGCGGCAACGAGTTTCACAGTGAATATTTTTACACTTGTAATTATTTTATGAAATACGTCTCATAATTTAAATCATTTGCATGTATCTTACAATCTAACATGCCTTGAAAGAGATATTTAACTTTTCAATGTATTTATTTCCCATTAATACCACTGTAACCTTATATTGGCGGGAGTGGCCATTGGGATAACAACGCAGTTATTCGAAATGAATTATTGTGAAACTCCTTTATCAAACCAGTGTAGTCTTCCTCAACACAAAGAGTATAATGAAAGGCAGAATAAATAACGCAGGATTAATGCATATCGTGTGCCCATGAGTCAAGATGGAATTCCTTGAAGTTATTGTGATTTTGATATTTTTGGAACAAAGCCTATTCATTCAGTCATTCATTGCAACAACAGGAAACATATGGAGAAGACCCTTTCCAGAGCGGCGTTCTCGCAGCTACCTTCGTCCAGGGACTACAGGGCAATGACACGCGCTATGTGCGCGCAAACGCTGGATGTAAACACTTCGCAGCTTATGATGGGCCAGAGGATAAACCCATTTCAAGGATGAAGTTCGATGCCAAGGTAAACAAGCCACAGGTAGCATGAGGGTCTGTATCACCTTCCCGTGGAGAAGATTTTGCGGTGTAAATTAACACATGCCCAATTCAAGTCACTAATTTGGTTTGAGCCCATATTAAAATAGATATCCAGTTCTGCAGCTTCCTATCTACAGTTTATTTTACTTGTACGACCAGGTTAGCGAGCGCGACCTTCGAACGACCTTCCTGCCTGCCTTCAGAGCCTGTGTAAAGGCTGGAACATACAGTATCATGTGCAGCTACAATAGGTAAGTCAACCAGGAATATGCAGTGTCATGTGTAGCTACAATAGGTAAGTCAACCAGGAATATGCAGTGTCATATGAGGTGCAATGTGTAGGTCAGGATGGAAAATACAGAGGCATGTGTAGCTACAATATGTAATCCAAGCAGGAACATATCTAGAATATGTAAGTCAGGATGGGACATAGTGTCACGTTTAGCTACAATAGTCAAGTCAAGATGGAACATACAGTATCACGTGCAGCTACAACAGGTAAGTCAACCAGGAATATGCAGTCTGAGATGCAATATGTAGGTCAGGATGGAACATACAGAGGCATGTGTAGCTACATTATGTAGGTCAGGATGGAACATACAGAGGCATGTGTCGCTACATTATGTAGGTCAGGATGGAACATACAGAGGCATGTGTAGCTATAATAGGTGAGTCAAGAAGGTACACACAGAGGCATGTGTAGCTATAATAGGTGAGTCAAGAAGGAACATACAGAGGCATGTGTAGCTATAATAGGTAATTGAAGAATGAACATACAGAGGCATGTGTAGCTACAATAGGTAATCGAAGAAGGAACATACAGAGGCATGTGTAGCTACATTATGTAGGTCAGGATGGAACATACAGAGGCATGTGTAGCTACATTATGTAGGTCAGGATGGAACATACAGAGGCATGTGTAGCTACATTATGTAGGTCAGGATGGAACATACAGAGGCATGTGTAGCTACATTATGTAGGTCAGGATGGAACATACAGAGGCATGTGTAGCTACAATAGGTAAGTTCAAAAGGAACATACAGAGGCATGTGTAGCTATAATAGGTGAGTCAAGAAGGAACATACAGAGGCATGTGTAGCTATAATAGGTGAGTCAAGAAGGAACATACAGAGGCATGTGTAGCTATCATAGGTGAGTCAAGAAGGAACATTCAGAGGCATGTGTAGCTATCATAGGTAAGTGAAGAAGGAACATACAGAGGCATGTGTAGCTATAATAGGTAATTCAAGAAGGAACATACAGAGGCATGTGTAGCTACAATAGGTAATTGAAGAAGGAACATACAGAGGCATGTGAAGCTATAATAGGTGATTCAAGAAGGAACACACAGAGGCATGTTTAGCTACAATAGGTAGGTGAAGAAGGAACATACAGAGGCATGTGTAGCTATAATAGGTAATTCAAGAAGGAACATACAGAGGCATGTGTAGCTACAATAGGTAAGTTAAGAAGGAACATACAGAGGCATGTGTCGCTACAATAGGTAAGTCAAGAAGGAAAATACAGAGGCATGTGTAGCTATAATAGGTGAGTCAAGAAGGAACGTACAGAGGCATGTGTAGCTATAATAGGTGAGTCATGAAGTAACATACAGAGGCATGTGTAGCTTTAATGGGTAAGCGAAGAAGGAACATACAGAGGCATGTGTCGCTACAATAGGTAAGCATACCTATGTTTTCGTACAATGTACTAGTACCGAATCTGTCGCGTTAACCTCATGACCAGAAAGGAAAAGAGGAAACAAGTTTACTTCTTTACCATGTATTGAAACTCTGAACACATGGGTGTGTTCTCGTTAAGAACTTATAATTATATGAAGAGAGAAATGAGTCATTTCCTGAATTCGACACTTAAAAATGAATTACTTTTTATGGTATGCAGGAATCGTAGAATTCTTTATCAATTTTCGCGGTGATGGTGATACGACTGCAGTTACATTATACGTTCTGGTAATATGTCCATGCCATTCACACAGCATAAACGGCGTACCGACGTGTGCCAGTAAACAGCTCTTGAACGACATTCTGCGAGAGGAGTGGGGTTTCAAAGGTTACGTCGTGAGCGACGGGGGCGCCATAGAGAACATTCTACGTGGTCACCACTACGCCGATAACTATGTGGACATCGCCTCCGACTGTGTGAACGCTGGATGCAACTTGGAATTGAATCAAAGAAAAGAGCAAAACCTAACATACTTCTCAATAGGTAATACCATAGAAACATCATTACAATACTTAATATATGTTTATTGTGTATGGATATTTGTTAATCGTGCATGAAATGTGTACACACATGAAGGATTGCATTTCTATAGAAAGACTCACAGTCACAAAGACTAGTTGGCTGTAGTTAAAAATAACGCATACTAAGAGCAATTATTCCAATTATTCCTGCATGGTAGTTTTAATCTGGCACGTTTTATTTTACAATGACCCTTGCTCACGCTGGTACATTTTCTTTTGACAAATTATACATTTTATATATTAAGCTTTCCTTATTGTTTTACTTGCTACACAATCATAAATTTGTGAGAGAAAAGATTTCCCGATTTGATTGTCGAGTATCTTAAAGAGTGTCCGATGTTATCAAATAGCTCCTTCAACTAACTGTCTTATTATCATATCGAATTATAACATATGTAATACTTTTAGTCGATGCAATAAATCAAGGCAAGCTTACAGAGGAGAAAGTCAGAGAAAGCGTCAAACCCTTGTTCTACACCCGAATGAGGTTGGGCGAGTTTGATCCTCCAGAAATGAACCCCTATTCCAAACTTGACCTCTCTGTGATTGAAAGCGAGGCTCACCAGATGCTTGCAATCGAGGCAGCCATGGAGACCTTTGTTTTACTGAAGAACGAAGGAGACATGTTGCCACTGAAGAAAGACACCTTCGACAGGATTGCTGTGAGTATAACAAAAGTTCTATTATATTTTGTTGACAATCTACATGAAGGAACAATTATACCATGAACTTTGAAAATACTCGATTTAATTGGTCAATGAATTCGAAACACATTTACCGCCTCTGATTGAAGCCGATAATATATATAATGATATATATTCTTCTCAATCATTGTTGGTCGGTTAATGTAGAGTTGCGGTTACTTCACATTTCACAGTATGTGTGACAATGTTTTTTGGGGCAGTTAAAACGATGGAAATCGACAGTGTATTTCAGGTTTTAGCTTGAGATAGCTTGAAATCTTGGTCTACCTAAAAATTCAAAGAACGTTATACGATTCTTGCTCAGAAGCTGTTTCAAGGTTACAACATTCAATGCCTCAGTAAAGATTTCGAAAAGTATTATAGTGGACATGTGGACGACATTTCCAAATTTGACGCCTCAGTGACAAGAACGATTAAATGACAAGAGAGATGACTTCAACTTTCCAATAGTCAACTTTCCCTTTATGTCGAGCAATATTCCAACAGCTCCAATCCTTGGTGGTACAACGGAGCATGCTCTTTCTACCAAGATTTCAAAAAGCGTCATACGACTCTTGCTCAGAAGCTATGTCATCAATGTTGCAACATTCATGGCTTCAGTAAAGCTTTTAAAACGTTTAATGGCAGAAGGACGACATTTCCAAATTTGACCTATCAGAAACAGCAATGATGTCCTATGCAATATGTTCCCGTGTTAAGGTGAACAATTGGCTTGCCTTTGCATGTGTTTGTGACGGGTACAACCTATTGGGCAGGATACACTCATCATTTCGGGAACACCTGCTATCATTACTATTTGTTAGTGATTCATGAACACATGCTCATGAACCGTAGTCGGAATCGTACAATCGACATTGCTATTGGCAGATATTTCTTATGAATATGGAAAGGGGTTTGTCGCTTTTATTTATCTGACTGTTATGTCATATCGTTTGCGTCACAATAAACGATGTGACGTCATAATAATGATTTACGGAACTAAACTGAACCCAGCAAGGTTTACATGAACCTTATTCACCTTAATGGTGTCCACTTCATGTTGGCTTATCATGCAGATGTGCTACATGCTTTCAATCCCCGTCTTGTATGTGGGTAAAGCATAATGATGTAAACATGTTTGAGTTTATAAAGCTACATGATGTAGTCTATTGTCGGTTTCCTTAGTTCAGGTCGACAACACAGCTCAAATCACGGGACCTACCCAATGACCATCTTCTTTCAATCCACAAATTTTGAAAATGCTGATTCAGGACATATTATGTTTAAATGTAAAGGGCAAAACACAAGACTTGCGATTTACTAAATGCAAATAGAAATGCATTATAGAAGCATCAACACACCATCCATAATCACGAGACGTCTCTGCTAGAAGCTGAGTCCATTCTGATTCCGCTGGTAACATATTTCTTCCTAGATTGTTGGACCCATGGCCAATAATTCTGAGCTGTTGTTTGGGAACTATGCACCTGAGACATTCCACACCTTTGTCAAAACTCCTCTGCAAGGACTAGCTAAACTGGGGCAATCTGTCAACTACGCAGCCGGCTGTGACGACAACTTTTGTAAACATTATGACAACGCATCAATCAAGAAGGCAGTTGCCATGACAGAAGTTATATTTGTATGTCTTGGAACAGGTAATTCGGATAACCATAAATCCAACACATTTGGCAAGACAATTTGTTTCTTTTTTAAATAGTCTCACACATGTTAAAAACTAAGTTATTTCAGTAAAGATTTACGTCGTTATTTCAGACTTAAGGCGACAAAATCGTACTCGTTTACTTTACAAGAAGAGGGCCAGTGGGGTAGCCTAGAGGTTAAAGCGTTAGCTCGTCACGCCGAAGACCAAGCCTCGACTCCCCACATGGGTCACCCGCCGTGATATTGCTGGAATATTGCTACAAGCGGCGTAAACCCACACTCACTCACTCACTCAGAAGTGGAATACGAGTACTGGCCAAAAAGGTTCTAACCCTAACAAACAAAACCAACAATTGTACAAGTGTTCTTAATTTTCTTTTCAACATAATCTCCCTACTTTTCAATCCACTTCTCATATCGAAAGTCAATCTTCAATGATGGAAGTTGAGGGACGTCCAGACCAAGGATCATCATCAAAGCTTGTTCTCCAAGCCTTACACATAGCGCCGAACGGTTTAAGTGGAATAGCTAGGGCTCTTATCCCCATATACTTGTGACATGCGGTCATTAACTGGCTGTCACTGATTTACAAATGGCCTCAACAGACCAAATACAATGGCAATAAACTACTCAAACAATGTACAACATTGACTAGTTGTTTTGGCCCATAGTTGAAAGTCAGTCAGGCTTAGACCGTTTTGACCAGCCCTCGTATATCCATCATTTAGTTTGTATCCACTCCTGTCAACTTGTCCTTATGCGTATTTCAGGGCGGACGATTGAATCCGAGGGCAACGATCGCTATGACATCAACCTCCCCGGTTATCAACTTCAGTTGCTTCGAGACGTCGCTGCTTACAGTCAGTAAACTAAAACACTCAAATTGTTGTTTCATAACGCAAGATCTATGCTGTTATTTCCAATGTGACCTCATTTTAAAACACAACCGAGAGTCCGGTAGATAATATTTCCAAATTTCAACTATTGCAGTTATTGCGAAACAAGTATTTCACATGTTGTGAGTTTTAGGTGGCTTATGTTCTCCTGTCTACAGGAAATACGACCCCTGTAGTTCTCCTACTGTTTAACGCTGGTGCCCTCAATGTAACTTGGGCTGATGAAAGCTCCGACATCGCCGCCATCTTGGAATGTTTCTTCCCAGCACAGGCAACAGGGGAGGCTTTGAGACGTGTGATCATTAACGAAGGTCCAAGTTCGAATCCTGCCGGTAGAATGCCTGCTACATGGCCCGCCACAGAGGATCAGGTTAGTATATAGTGGATATTTGTGTTTTCTTGTCAAAAAACATGTTTAGCTCACCTGTCCTGCAAAGTTGATATTCTGGCGCAGTAACGAGTAGAAATGTTAACCTTGCAGATCACGAACCGCTTGAATTATCATGAACGTTTACAATAGTCAAATTATTTTTTGAATTTGTTTTCCTAGATCTTTAATATTACCGAATATTCAATGGAAGGGAAGACGTATCGGTATTTCAAGGGAGATCCTCTGTACCCTTACGGTTACGGGTTGTCGTACACTCAGTTTAAATACTTCCTACTGGAGAATCCCACTACAATCCAAGCGGGACAAGATCTTCACGGCATGGTCACTATCGGCAACACCGGGAATATTGATGGAGATGAGGTTGGTTTTACTCCTGGACCTCAGATTCAGTGCTTAACTTTGTACATATTGCCCAACCAATAAGCTACTTATTTGAATAATGGATAAATGTTTTAGTTCATTTTAAGTATCCCCCAAAGCATAAACAAAATATACAAACACCCTATTTTCCAATAAGTATGTTCACATGCTATATTTTGTCCAGGTTATACAAGTCTACATACAGTGGATGAATGCCACCCAACCGACTCCACAGTTGCAACTGGCCTGGTTCGACCGAGTCACGATCCCTGGCAATGGCGACGTCAACATTAATTTCACCGTCTCTGCCGAAAGTATGGCAGTGTGGGTGGACAACAAAGGCTGGGCAGTGGAGGAGGGTAAGTGGTATATTGAACACTTTCTCACTATGAGGCATTTTCTATCCAGTGTGAATAATATTTTGTTCGATTATTTATAAAAGAATGAAAGTCTTAATATTTTTGTGAACATTATGAACGGGTTAGCATTGGTCTAAATCTACCTACATGTATTTTTGTACTACGTGGATAGCTTGGTTAGGCCCAATGACTACGCTGTCATCGCTGCTCATAGCATCAGTCACTGGTTTATCTGGTCGAGACACGAGTATATTCATACCGACGTCGTTTTGCTTGAATGCGGCGTTAAAGAACAAGCAAAACTCAAACAATACATGCTCAACAGAAAAAAAGGTAACATAATCCAGCTTCATTTATGGTAGCAGTGCCCTGATATGCCCGTCAGACCATGTATGTATATAGATACATGGAAGTAGTCTACAAACTAACTTAAGATGGCACGGTAACAGAGCCCTCAGTACCACCTTAGGTTTCCATATACTCCTGCTTTTGGGAATAAATATTATTTTAATGCTCAAATCAACTGTAACGCCTTCATTAAAAATAGTAAATTCTCATTTAATTAATATATAACATGTTTGGAACTAATTTCTTTGCTAGTTAATCATAGTTACATTTGTCATCAACATTATTGACTTTCCTCTCGTCAGAAATGATTTTTCTTTAAATGGGAGACAAGGCTCGGGTCAATTGGCAAATCTATGCAGTTTTATTCAGTTCATCAAAACATCCCTTGATACGGTCTGTCTTAATGATCATCGTAATGTCCTAGAGACAATGTAGCCGTTTCCCAAATGTCACCAATTACAAAGTCTAGGCCTACATTGTGAACTTTAAATGGGCAATAGATCATGACGGTGAAGTACCCATGTCACTGCTGACAATAACCATTATATACACATTCAAAATGGAGAAAATACGTACCTCTCAGTAATTTGACACTGTTTGATTTCCAGGGGAGTTGATGCTTTATGTTGGAGGTCAACAGCCAAACCAGAAGAAGCAAATAAGTTCCAACGTGGTCTGCAACACATACAAGATCGTGGGATCCAAATTGTTAGGACGATATTAAAATGTTGTACACGGCATTGTACAGTTACTGTGTTGAACGGTGTGGTTATATACTATTTCATATTACTATGGTTAATCTGTCATGAGTGATTAACAATACTAATATAAAAGAAAATGACTACTGACTAGGACATATAACAGAGAAATAACCCTTCAATAAAGAGAGCTATTTGTTTCAAATGCAATGACTTTTTTGTATAATAATTTATAGATTGTATTGATATGTTACAGGTAGATATTGAGTGCTGGTTGACACGATTGTTTGTTGATGAGATATATAAGATTATCTGACATCCGAAGTGAATAATATACCAGTTACATGTACCGGTGAAAGAATGAACTGATCAAGATTTTATCTGGATCCGTTGACGTCGATAGCAATATATCGTGCAGCACGCAGTGGAATGTCAGTTGTTTAAAAAACAACTTCTCCTATTAGAGGAGTTGTGTCTTATTTGCTGCATGTCGGTATCCTAAGCTTTCTGGTAGTTATTGTCTTCTTCCACTACCCTCTGCTTCTTTGATGAAATATCATAATGTTATCTGACCAGGAATCACTTGCTATTTTATGTCATATCTTCACTCAGTTTCTTATATCATTCCTGAAGGTGTCAACCCCACTGCCTGATTGCGAGCCCTGGTAAGTGGTATTCCGGAACCCGCAGGACGCTTGAGGCCAGAAATCTGGTTATGTGATGCCAATATTTCAATGTTGAAATGAATTTTTCTCCAATTTACATGTCACACTCTGGACCTGTAAATTTACCATTGCTCGGGAGGAATGAACAATCAGTAGAACATGATATACATAAGAATGAACGTGTGAGTGATGTTTATACATTCAGTGTTACCAAAATTCGAAAGTAAAAATATAAATAAACACACAAACCAACCACAAATATACATTCTTGTATTTACATAAAGATTAAAGTTCAAGACTCGACAGCGCTTGACATAACATACATATTCCACAATCACAAACAGCCAACAATGTAGGTTTTCAGGTGTATATGTAGACATAGCAACTATAATCACTATATATTCATTGACCTGTTAGATACCTTTTAAATCATGTCGAATCAGCAATCTTAAAACAATTTATCACTTCTCTACATGTTGTCCTTGACACAGTTTCTTCATTGTGCTCACCTCTACAGACATCCCTATATTAGTGTCAGGGAATACATATGGTAACATAGTTACGTTGGTTTAACATGTGGGTAGTTTGAATCAGTATCCTTTGACACCATGGCAGCAGGTGTGTGGGCCTTGTATCCAATACGTGCAACAATACGACAATTCGTCAAATGCTTGTCTTCGTAAGGGCAACAATGCGACAACGCGACAATGTCCCTTCTAAGATCTCGACGCTTTTCCGGACACTTTCTGGACGCTCACCAATTAATTTGTAGTCTTTTTTCCGTCCAATGACCATTTACGGAAACAACGACGTTTTAATTCGTGTTTGCAGTGATATATCCTTATAGCAGTTTCAGAGACGACATATTATAACACACGTTGCTTTAACATCTACCACATGCCAGCCTTTTGTATCCAGTATATGGCCCTGGTCCAGGGGCTAGCAGACTTCCCCTTCAGAAACACCTCACTGTTGATGTATCATGCAACATATATATTATATACCAAACTACACTTCAAACATATCCTGGCAAATGATTTTCAAATTAGTTCTTACTCTGACGTTACTACGCTGTGTGGATTAACGTGCAGGGCAGCAGCATACCCGTGCTTAACAATTTTACAAAAATGGTAAACATGAAGTTCTATGTCCTGAGTCATTCGGGTTTTTACTCGAACATTAAGTCAAATGACGTCTTATATCTTCAAAGTACACCGTATGACCACATGTCTTGTCCCTGACACATATAATTATAAAAACCCAATGTCAATATTCATACATGTATATCATAAATCAGTGTCAGACAATCTATGATAACATAATAGATTGAGTAAGCATCTCCCTAAATCCATATCAGAAGGTTGAAAATATAGACCGTGTACACGTCTGCTAGAACATAGCTTTTATTAGTTGTAGCTGACAACATGGCAGCAGGTTCGTGGACAGTCCTTGCTTAAGCTTGTATCCTGTGTATGGTCCTGATCCAGGGGCTGGCAGACTTCCCCTTCAGAAACATCTCACTGAATGGAGCGACAGGGTTGATGATCTAGTCAGTCGTCTCTCCATAGATGAGATCCAGCATCCGATGGCGAGGGGTGGAGCGGGTACTATCCCCCGGCTGGCTATCGAGCCATATTCTTGGAACACGGAATGTCTGAGAGTTGAGGTCAGGCAACGCTACAGGATTTCCTCAGGCTCTGGGCCTTGCTGCGACCTTCAGGTGTATGGTGATGTGTGTTATTTTTGGTTAGTTGATCAGCCCTTTAACAACATTCAATCCCATCCCTTTTCGTCAATAAATCTCCATATAAAAATCTGTTGTATGTCCATTCCTGTCGAATTCTTTTCTGTTGCAGTTCTGAAAGGAATAATTCCCTGAGATTGAACATTACCATCATATCCTGACAGATTATATAATATTTGTACAGCTAGTAGACATATAACAATACAACTGTATGTGTAAACTGCTGTATTATGCTGCAATATCTGTTTGTTTTTTTATATAAATAAATGGCTCTTATGCTTGTGATAAGGTCTGAATCGCACAATGAACCATGATCTACATGTAGAAGAAATTTCGAATGATTATGGAAATAGCGTAGTCGTTTTTGTTAACATACAGTAACACGTGAAGCTACAATAGGTACGTACCCTTCTAGCCGTGTTTTGTCAATTAAAAAAAGGGGAAATGAAGACCACTCCGGAAATAGAGGCCAAAGTACATGCTTTGGGTATTTAGCTGGATGGTAATTTGTTACAAAACAATGAACAAAGCAGGACATGGGGACAATCTGGCCTACTATGAAATATGTAATGGCATTTAATATATTCTTAAAAGAAGTAGGGATACTCGGAAATAACTTGAAATTTCCAAAACTGTAAGCGTTCTAGTAATAGTTGTGTGATCAATGAACGGATTGGGAAAACATTACAACTGGTATGAAGTCATACAGTAGAACTTATGACCTCCAACGATCTTGAAGGACGACAGGGGCAAAATGGGAATTTCAACGTTAACGTTTTTGGATCAGTTGTGTGTAAAACCGCCACGATTTGTCAAACATTCATTCAAGCGACGCGGCATACTGTGTATCAGTCACTGCTCTGGCCAAGTCTGCATCATAAGTAAATCACATCTGTGATTGCCAGAAATAATGGTCCAAAGAGATTAATCCTATTCAAAACTTGACTTGTCTGTGGTCTCCTTGTTAATGTAACAATTGAACCTAAACTGTTTCTCCTTGCCCTATTTGAGTTACAAACCAAAGGACATAAGCTGGGGGAACGTGGCATTCGAACCAACGATGATAGGTTTCTGATACATTAAAAAGAATACACACCTGATACACAACAGGGTAGATTATGATTGATCAGAATACGGTATTTCTGACCAAAGTCTTTTTACCGAATGTACTTTCTCCGCCCATCCCTAACCGCACGACCACAACTCTCTGGCAATTAAACGAACATCGCTGTCATTATGTATCCGAATCAAATGAGCCACGTGTAATACTCCACAGAACAACATGCACAACGGACTGATGAACAATAAATTATTTTGGTTTAACGCCCAGGTTGTTGAACCTATGGCCAATACTTCACGCGAGGTGTTTCGAACCGGCGCTCATCAGGCGCAACCAAAGGCGCACTCTTCAACTCTGCTGCGCTCCCCGTGCTGTTTGTATAAATGTATATGATACGATTATGTTCTTCTGTTCCGAATTTTCACGTTCTGTTGTCATAGAATCATCAGATTTGTTTCATTAATAACCTAGTATTATTGAGCATTATCCAGACAGCAACGTGTTTCGTTTAATCGAGACAAATGATCTGACACAAATAGTCTGCTACCACTGATGACCCGTAACACGAGTCGACAGGTGATTGTGACAAATTATCACCTTGCCCATGACACAGTATCATGGAATTGATGCTCACCACGACATGTGTCCTTGTAGCAGATCTATGATAATAGCCGTCGTGTGTTAACTAGCTATAGTAAGCATCATAAAGTTTTTATCATTCACCATGGCAGCTCCTCACTGTCTGAGGTGCCGGGTGGATGATCTGGTCTGTCCGATGGCGTGGGGATGGTGAGGGTACTGATGACGTTCCTATCCCCCTAATGTCCAAAGAGGTGCAAAACCAAACTACAGACCACCCACTCACTATCATAAGACCTGAATACATGTTTTCCAAACCCCGCTGTACTGATACATACCTTAGTTATTGACTATGGCGTTTCAGATGCCTTTGGATGGTGTTCTTTATGACATTAACATGACCGGCCTCAAGCTATGTGATTTGGTCATCAGCCGATACAGCCGATAACGGGACAGAAGGGGTAGCCAGACCATCAAGCCTCTAATAGAGGATGCTCACAAAAGGGGGATTGGATGACCAGGCTATATGTATTGATTAGATCATACATGTACATCAACAAAATCAGAAGTTGGTGCCTCGTCCCGACAGATTATTTACATATGGCCGTGATACAGTTGGAATATTGCTGAATGTGGTATAAATAATGATCAAAGACTACAAAATGCATATACCTCATTTTAGGTACATTACCCAACTACAACACCATGTAGAAAATGAAACTTATTCGACTATAGATGTGCATTTATTGATGTTGGGGTACATATAGTCCATAACAAATGGTTCAACATTGCTGCTCCAACACTCAAGTAGAACGTGTTCAACTACTTCCAATTGACTGTGGTCAAAACAAGTTTCTTGAACGCTTATGTGTCACTTATTCTGTATATCTAGCTCTACTGTGGATACGTCTTCCATTCTTAGTATCCCATATGTGATAATCTCACATGCCTCGGGACACAGGGGCACATTTTAATTATTCCTGGTGTGGACACAAACGTCACTATGTCACCTCCACTGTTGTCCCGACACTTCAATTGTAAACGTGAAAGGTCACGACGCTATGTGGATCAACGTGCACGCCAGCACCATTCCAGTCCTTCACCATTTTACGAAAATGGCGAACCTGAAGTTTTATGTCCTGAGTCATTCGTGTATTCCTCCAACATTAAACGGACTTAAATCGATTTAAACATTACATCAACCATACAAACATTCATTTCAAAGTTTCATATATAGCAATCATCGTCGTAAACTCAGATTTCTTTCATCTTCACAGTACACGGTATACGTATGACCACATGTCTGGTCTGTGACGTATATAATTATAAATAAATGAAGGTAATATATATACTCACACGCAAAAGAAACCCAAGTAGTTTTAAGCAAATAGGTAACAAACACGGAACCATAAATTGATACGAGTTTTAGCATGTAGTGAAGCCTGATGGTGTTATCAATGTTTTTGGTTGCATTTTGGAAACCCCGAGTAAAAACGCAACATAAAAAACGAATCGCCAAAACGCACCATTTCAATGAATATGTGGGTATCATGCACCCATTTCTCGCACGAATATATATATTTTTACCGTCATTTGTTATAGTTATATATGTCCCAGACAATACATGTGGTCATACCGTGTACTGTGATGGTATAAGATATCTGAGTTTACGACGATGATTGCTATATGAAATTTTGAAATGAACTGTGTCAGACGATCTATGATAACATAATAGGTTATGTAAGCATATGCCACTATCAGAAGGTTGAAGATGTAGGCCGTGAACGAGTCTACTGGTACTACTGGCTTATTTCAGTAATCGCTGACACCATGGCAGCTGGTGCGTGGACAATCCTCCCTTGTATTCTATGTATGGCCAAGGGACTGGAAGACTTCCCCTTCAGAAACACCTCACTGTCATGGAGCGACAGGGTGGATGATCTAGTCAGCCGTCTCTCCTTAGAAGAGATCCAGTATCAGATGGCGAGGGGTGGGGCGGTTACTGATGGCACCCCTCCTATCCCCCGACTGGGTATCAAGCCATACGCTTGGAACACGGAATGTCTGAGAGGTGATGTGTCGGCAGGCAACGCTACAGGATTTCCCCAGGCTCTGGGTCTTGCTGCATCCTTCAGGTACCTAATGTATTTTTTATTTGTATAAAAGAACTTGTGTAAAAGTATGTGCAAAAAGATTCCTGTAACGAGTATATCAATAAGTGAACGAGTGAGTGAGTATGGTTCTACGCCGATTTTAGCAATATTCCAGCAATATCACGGCGGGGGACACTAGAAATGGGCTTCACACATTGTACCCATGTCGGGAATCAGTATATCCATAAGCTTTATGATAGAGTTTGGCTACAGATGACGTGATAACGATGGAGCAGTAGATGCTTACCCTTTTTGCGAACGCCTGGATTTATAGCTATCCATTTCTATAACTGACCACTTTATGCCAAGTGGATTCTGTTTCGGCAGACATTTGAGACTGATTTTTCTCTGGCGTTGACGTTTTGAAGTTACTCTCAAACAACTTACAAGCAAAACTCTGCAGGGTATTACACATATTTCTATGGCAGCATCTTCATCCATATCAACCTCGACATTTAGTTTTGAGGTGATCTCGTTCCGTCGGGAGTCCTCAATCGTTTTTATAAGTGATAATTCTGTAAGAGTCAATCCCCCACATGCCATTTTATATATTACTCATCTGCATATTTGATAAACATGTCTGTATGGTAAAGCAGTAACTTGGTTTCAATCTCAATAAAATAGGAGTCTTACATTTGCTAATTTTTAACTGCAATAGATTAGATGAAAGAATCGCAATCTGAAATAGATACGATACTCAGTAAACCTCTCCTCTACAACCTGGTACTGTGGTATCATGATCTACAAAGTATTGAATAGATTCAGGGAAATCCTTGTGGTAATTTGTTTTATTTAATTGGTTGTCCGATAAATTAAATCGGGCCAGCCGCAGTCCCCTCATTATTCTGAACATCACTTTAAGCTCCACTTCCCGTCTTGGCCTGTGTATTGTTGGAGGATTAAGGGGATACTAGAGGAGTATTATATATATGATTAAAGCAATTTATCCAAAGGCTAACCATCTGGTAATTGCTCATGTCATGTCCCCTATGTTATGACAATGAACTACTCCAACAACATATTATAGGTGTTAACATTATTATTCAGTAGTCAGTCCGAAAAGATAGATCTCTTATGCATATGGTACAATTTAATAGACTTTCCCGTCGTTGTTTCAGCCCCCGTTTGGTGTTCCAAATAGGGGAGGCAACTGGGGTAGAAGTCAGGGCTAAGTACAACAACTACAGTAGAAGTGGCCTCCATGGGAAACACATGGGAGTAAGCTGCTTCAGTCCTGTCATCAACATTGTCAGGGACCCCAGGTGGGGCAGAATTCAGGTGAGTGACAAACGTGGAATTCATATAATGATGGGCACATCATGCTGGTTTAATAGTTAATTCGATATTTTCTTCAATTCCAACCGCTTTATTGAAGATTACTATTTCGTTAGATCATGTACATATATAACAACTGTAAGTAAATTTATGTGAATCGCGACTTGGATAAGGGTTTCATTTTAAACCTTTAACAACCTTGTTGACTGTTGTGTTATACTGCACAGACGCATGCATCGCATTCCATCCTTGAAGATGACAAGATAAAGCTCCAGTGATCTTGATATTGCAATTACATTTGTCTGTACTTTATACCACATACATGTTTGTATGGTCACATGACCAGCTGAGTATAAATAAACATAAATGCATTCTCTGTAATGTGCATCACGATTGTGGAATATGTACAAGTACAATCCAGTATCAATATGAATTTAAAAGGTGATATTCAAAACTAAATACACAGTAAAAGACGACATTATTTTACTGACACTGACTCAATAGACAACATATTATAGACATCAACTTGAATTCATACAATATAGATAAAATATCCAGTTGTTATAATTTCCTTAGCAACCGCAGTGTTCCATATTATCTAAAACCTCTAACTATATGCCATATGAAGAGATTGAATTTCCTTTAGAGATATGCAAGTTTTGACAATTAAAGTTGTTTCATATTGCCATTCCTACTATCGGGTACTGGTCGAAGTGGTAAATGAGATTACATGTTCACAACGCAACCCCGTTATTCACAATGCATGAGTGAGTTGGTTTTACGCCGTCTTTTGCGATATTGCAGCAATATCACGGCTGGGAAAAATGGGCTTCAGACAGCATACGCTTTCACAACTAGGTTACCCAATCGCCCCTTATTCAAAAGTACGTATTGTGAAGCATTAGTGTCAATAACGCAGGAGTCGGATAAATGGAAATCGGTCATTCATAATGAGTCAAGTTACAATTCCTTGATGGAATTGTTATTTTGTTATTCGTTCATTCAAAACCTGTTCATTCACTCACTCATTGCAACAATAGGAAACATATGGAGAAGACCCTTTCCAGAGCGGAGTTCTAGCAGATAGCTTCGTTCGGGGACTTCAGGGCAACGACACGCGCTATGTGCGCGCAAACGCTGGATGTAAACACTTTGCAGCATATGACGGGCCGGAGAATATACCAGTCAGAAGGCAGGAGTTTGATGCCAAGGTAAACACAACAGGAGGTTACATGTGAGCTTGTTTCACTTTCCCCCAGAGAAGATTTTGCAGTGTATTAAATAAAGCACATGCCAAATTCAAGAATCAAATTCACGCTTCAAGTTTGTTTTGTACCCAGTTTAAAGTGAGTACCTAGTTCTGCGGAATCATATCTACCGTTTATTTTTATTGTACATTCAGGTAAGCGAACGTGACCTTCGAACGACCTTCCTCCCTGCCTTCAGAGCCTGTGTGAAGGCAGGCACATACAGTCTCATGTGTAGCTACAATAGGTAAGTCAAACAAGCACATACAGATTCATGTGTAGCTATAATAGGTGAGTCAGGCAGGCAGGCACATAAGTCTCATGTGTAGCTACAATAGGTAAGTCAGGCAGGCACATACAGTCTCATGTGTAGCTAAAATAGGTAGTCAAAAAGGAGCATAGCTATGTTTTCTTACTATGTATGCAGTATGTTCGTAAATCTCATGACCAGAAAGGAACAGACCTACTTCTTAACCTTGTACATACATACAACTCAAAATATGTGCCATCTCCTGACTAACTTCGACAGTTTTTTTGGAATGCTGGACTCGTATAATTCCTGATCAATTTATGTGGTGATGGCAATACGACTGCAGGTACACTTTACTCTCTGTTCACATGCCAAAGTTAATCACACAGCATGAACGGCGTACCGACGTGTGCCAGTAAGCAGCTCCTGAACGACATTCTGCGAGAGGAGTGGGGTTTTAAAGGTTACGTCGTGAGCGACGGGAGTGCCATAGAGAACATTCTACGCGGTCACCACTACGCCGATAACTACGTGGATGTCGTCTCCGACTGTGTGAACGCTGGATGCAACTTGGAATTGAACGGAAAATTACAAAACCTCGCATACTTCTCAATGAGTAATTCCATATGAAATATTCCTAATATGCTTATTGAACATGGATAAGTGATAACTCTACATAAAATAAGTACACACATATCATTTGCATTTCCATAGAATTCCTAAGCTCGTTGTCATAATAAGCAGTTGGTAATATTTTAAAATTATTTTTTCTCAGAGCATATATTCCATTTCAGTTCGCATCACACCTTCCTGCTTGGAAGCATAAATGAACGCTGTCTTGCTTAACGCTTTTAATTTGCAGTTTTCCCTTTAGGTTTCATATTTAATGGATACATATTTTTATACTTGCTACAAAAGCATTAATGTGTGACAGAAAACAGTTTCCGATTTGATTGGGCATCCGATGTTTCGAAATATATCATTGATCTTATTATCATATCGTTTTTTTAGTCGATGCAATAAAACAAGGCAAGCTCACAGAGGAGAAAGTCAGAGAAAGTGTCAAACCCTTGTTCTACACCCGAATGAGGTTAGGCGAGTTTGATCCTCCGGAAATGAACCCATATTCTAAACTTAACCTCTCCGTGATTGAAAGCCAGGCTCACCAGATGCTTGCAATCGAGGCAGCCATGAAGACCTTTGTTTTACTGAAGAACGAAGGACACATGTTGCCACTGAAAAGAGACACTTTCGACAGGATTGCTGTGAGTATAACAAATGATTTTGACCACCTCTGACTGAAGCCGATAATATCTATATAGAAAAGTACTTCTTTCTCAATCCTTGTTTGTCGGTTACAACATGCAGACTTGCGGTTACAATGCATTTTGGACAGTAAACACTATTGGAACCTAGGGTATTTCGGAGTTTATTGATAACAAAAAGCTTGAAAACTGTCGCTTGTCTTTATCCGACGCCTATGTCATATATTTGTGTCACAATAAACGATTGTCATAATTTGAGGTCATAATAGTGACTTGCCTTGCAGAACTACACCCTGCAAGGCTTACGTGTACTTTATTTGGAGCACCTTTAGAATACAGCCCACACAACTTCTCGGGAGGGCGATCTCTGCCGCATGTCACATGTTACTCAGAAAAACAACAGCTTCTGTGAGAATCCATCAGTCGCGAAGTCGCGACCTTCTGATTGTTAGCCCGACAGCTGTGCAACTGTCATGTCATATCTAAGACATCACGGAACAGAACGTAAAGGGTCGAGTAGATGACGGACACTTCCGAGGGGTTACGGATAGTCTCCGGGGACTTACGAGTGATGCCGATTCTATTTGCCACACTCGTCCCATTCCGTAGTCTACAAGCTACAGAGAAGTGAGTAATGAGCCGACATGGTGCGAACTGAAAACGGCTCCTGACGTCATACGTCTGACATTAGACGTCGAATTCAAGGGTACGCATGAATGGCATGGTGGTAAAAAAATCGGTGAGCTACTTTTTGACAAGAAAGCGTGGGAGGGAACATTGTAAGGATAATGTGGATCAAAGTAAGGAACGAGGAAGGCATAGTCATTACTTGTGACGCAATGCGCGTGAGTCGGCTTTCATATTATTATTAACAAATGTAGCGGCTTGTGAAAGTGGCTTGGGTGGAAGTTCCAGGACGGTCTCCTCTTGGTAAAATATACGACACTTAACCATTTCTCCCGTCTCGATGTTTCGTGTAAACTAAAAATATAAAAGCAATACCAGTTTATTTATTTGCACGCTTTGACGCATCGGCTCTCGTCTTTTAAAATGCATGAGAAGCGGGCACAACCCCCTTAGACCCCAAGCACAGCTCTTACACGTCGTTTTCATTTTCAAAACCAGAGCCTAACTGATTTATTGAAAAAAAGATAGATTTTGTTCGGACCGGCGACGTATGGATGTGCGCAACATCCCTAACTATACACCCAAGACATAATAATGAAAATCCCTAAATCGAAAAACAATTATATATATTTGTTCACAATAATAATCCTTTGCGTCCTTTGAATTAAAATGTAACCGAAATATAAGATTTGTTAAAAATAAAAGCGCTCTCATAAACTAGCTCTTGCTATAAAATGCCCCACCGCAGATTATGTTCAGTAAATAAATATTGAAAACTCTCAATATCGCTGGGTTTATAAAACTATTCATGACAATGTGTGTAGAGGTAATAGATCACTGAGAGGAGCTCCTGAACACTCTATGACCCCAGCAACGTTGTTGCTAGGCTGACGTCACAGGGCATTGTTTCGTCGGAGTGTTCTGCACGTGACGTGTTTGTAAACTTTGTGGTGCCGAATTCTAAAGATAGGCTCTTTATTTACTTTAATGGTGTCTACTTCAATTTGGTTTATGACGTAGATGTGTTACATACTTTCAATTCCCGTCATACAATGATGTAAAACTGTTTGAGTTTATACAACTGCATACTTTGTAAATAAAACGACAATAATCAGTGATCATAACCCATTGTACAATTTCGACTGTAACTTGTTTCTTCTCAGATTGTTGGACCCATGGCCAATAATTCACATCAGTTGTCAGGGGATTATGCCCCGTTGACATCCACAACCTTTATAAAAACACCTCTCCAAGGGCTGGCTAAACTGGCGAAGTCTGTCAACTACGCAGCCGGATGTAACGACACTTTATGTAAAATTTACGACGCCGCTTCCATCAAGAAGGCAATCGCCATGACAGAAGTTATATTTGTATGTCTCGGAACAGGTAATTCGGATTACCATGAAATCCAACACTTAGTTTTACAATGGCAAATCCATATAGAAACAAAATATCACTCGTCTACTTCACACGCTCCATCATTAGAAATGTAACTACTCCTGTACGTGTATCTCGTGTCCACTCGTTTTCATGCTTACTTCAGGAAGGGTTATTGAATCCGAGGACAACGATCGCTATGACATCAACCTCCCCGGGTATCAACTGCAGCTGCTTCAAGACGTCGCTGCTAATAGTAAGGAGACATCTTATATGTTATTCTACTCCTTCATTGTGGTTAAAGCTTCGGCTAGTTACACCAAAGATCAAGGTTCGATTTCTCATGTGGTTAAAGTGCAGGAAGTCCAAATCTTCTGACGCGATGCCGTTGGACGACTGCTAAAACAGCGTTTTCTGCTCGAATTGTTGCTGCATCCGACAAAATGGATGATGTTATGACCATTGCGACCTCATTAAACCACAATGGAGAGGCAGACAGTTCATCTTGCCAGACATCATCTGTAGCATTCCCCGGTCGCGTCATAACAAAAGTTGAAAGGTGGTACTTGTAGTTACCCTGTCTGGCTCTCGGCATTAAGGGGCTAAAACAAGGACTGGTCGTCTAGGTGTCAGTATACTGTGTCTGAGTGGGGTATTCATGTTAAACTGCGGCATGGTATCTCAGTGTGCTAGCACTATAATTCGGCATCAGTCCGGACTAGTACAAGCAGCCACACACACACACATACACGTCGCTATATAAGTGCCATTATCTGAAACGCGAAGTGAAACCCAGTTTCACCTCACCTCACCTCATCTGTAGCAGGTATATTGAAACATGTCTTTTACATAAAAATGTGAGTTTTAGATGGCATATGTACTTCTCTTTACAGGAAACGAGACCCCTGTAGTTCTCCTACTGTTTAATGCTGGTGCCCTCAATGTGACCTGGGCTGATCAAAGCTCAGACATCGCCGCCATATTGGAATGTTTCTTCCCAGCACAGGTAACAGGGGAGGCATTGAGACGTGTAATCATTAACGAAGGTCCAGGATCGAATCCTGCCGGTAGAATGCCTGCTACTTGGCCCGCCTCAGAAGGTCAGGTTAGTATACAGAGGATGTTTGTGTTTTCCTTTCAAATAACGTGTTTATCTCATCGAGTGACCTGCAAAGTTGATTTTTTGACGCAGGTCAAAAACCGTTAGAATTCTCATGAGAATTTACAATAGTGACATTAATGTTTAATTTGTTTTCCTAGATCTTTAATATTACCGAATATTCAATGGAAGGGAAGACGTATCGGTACTTCAAGGGAGATCCTCTGTACCCTTATGGCTACGGATTGTCTTACACTCAGTTTGAATACTTCATCCTGGAGAATCCTATTGTGATCCAAGCGGGACAAGATCTTCACGGCTTGGTCAACGTAGGCAACACCGGGAATATTGATGGCGACGAGGTTTGTGTAATGTTTTATGTAATCATCCCTTTGTTGGTTAGAATTGCATAGAACACATGAGTAGATGTTTTCCCAAACAAAAAAGCATATACAAACTCTATTTTCCAAAAAGTACACATATCATACAGCAAGGTGCTGTCATGTCGCTATTTACCCTCATTGGATGTGTACAAAGTTATGTTAACAGGGGATCATGTATCTACACAGCATTTCTAGATAACGAAAAAGCTTTTGATCGAATATGGCACTCGGGTCTCTTTGTAAAACTCTATCATGGTCTCTATACTTCCATGTATGCGTGTGTTCAGTATGAGGGCGAGTAATCTGATGTATTTGCCGTTAGACAAGGTATAGGTCAGGGTAGAGTTATCTCAGCTTGGCTTTTTCTTGTGTGCATAAATGACCTCATAACTGAGCTTCGGCAGTTAGATACAGCAACATGTACATATAATGTTAGTATTACCATGCGTGTTACTTGCTGATGATACTACTCTTATCAGGTACAGCCTAAAGGTCTACAAACAGCTTTAGATACAGTTAACTACGCATCGAAATGGCGATTAACTTATAATGCATCGAAAAGTAAAATTGTTGTGTTTCATAAAAAAGAAGCAATTATTGTGTACGCATGCTTATCACATTGGGGATTATGACATACCTGCGTTTGATAATGTTTAATATGCGGGTGTTGTTCTACAAAGTAATCTTTCTTTCAAATTATATATTGAAGAGAGCTGCACAAACGCAAGGTGTACTATTAATTATCTCCTCTCTGTTGGTCTAAATAGCAGTGACTTACATGAGTAGCAAATATTAAGATATGGAAAAGAATGATCTTAACAACATTTTTTTTATGGATGTGAATTACTACCTCCTCTGCGTGGTAAAGATTTTGAAATAGCTGAAAGCACCCAGCGTTACTGTGCAAGGATTGTACAAGGTTTTGACAAACGTTCTCCCATTGTTGCCACTATTGCTAATCTAGGAGTTTGGAGCATGGTTGGCTATAAAGTTAAATGTAGACTGCAGCTGCTGGGGCGTCTCTGCAACAACTCATGTGTATCAATTTGTAAAACTGTTTTCTGTGCATAAACTTCATTCTATTATTTTCATAACAGTAATTTACATAGTTTATGTGGAGTGTTGCTTTCAACAGCTAAGAAATATAACCTACTTCATCATGTATTTCACTACGTTCGCACAGGGGAATTCCCTGCGAAGACTAAGTGGGGAAGGATTGTGTTAAATGAAATAACGACCCACGAGGAAGAAGTATGGAAATATAAACTATCATGTAGAACTGACCTGTCTCGATATTCTAAAATTCACACAACACTTACCCCTCATGTGTTATACAGCATTGTAATGTTATATCCAGAATTGAGAGAAGAAATACAGTATGTAATAAGGATTGGATGCAGAAGAAAATATCAAAAGAATGTACACTTTACACAAATACTTTTGCTCATAATTATTATCACCATTATCTTAAACTGTGAATGTCTACTTCAGAGAGAGAGAGAGAGAGAGAGAGAGAGAGAGAGAGAGAGAGAGAGAGAGAGAGAGAGAGAGAAATGTTGAAATGTTTGGTAAAATAGAGATGTTGGAAGACCATGATATGTTAGCATTCTTTCTTTGTGCAGATAACAATGACATTGATGAAATAACGTGACATTTCACTATTATTGAATTCTCAAAGTATTTATATCAAATTAAACAGATCCTAAACAACGTGTGGTTACTTACCAATAGTTAGCCTGTAAATATGCGGGACATTGATATATATTATTATATGTATTATGTTTGATTATTTTGTTATTTAATTACATAATCTTGATGTTTTGAGAATCTCCGGATTTATCTGGAACAAACAAAGACATTCATTCAATCATTCATTCATTCATTCATTCTGCTGCAGAAAGGTATATTTTGTCCAGGTTATACAAGTCTACATTCAGTGGATGAATGCCACTCAACCGACTCCACAGCTGCAGCTGGCCTGGTTCGATCGAGTCACGATCCCTGGCAATGGTGAAGTGAATGTTAATTTCACCGTCTCTGCCGAAAGTATGGCAGTGTGGGTGGACAACAAAGGCTGGGTGGTGGATGAAGGTAAGTGGTATATTGAATACGTTGTCATTATGATCACTTATTAAAGAACACAAATCTTCCTATTTATAACTTTATGAACATTATCGACGGGTTAAGATTGGTCCACAGTTACCTTTGCTTTCGTTCTTGGCGACTCCATTAATCGTGTCGTCAGGCTCATTGACTAAGTGGTCTACATTATTATCATTTGTCTTAACACCAATCACTGGTTTGTCTGATGGAGGAGGGTAAGTGGTATATTGAACAATTTCTCACTATGAGGCATTTTCTATTTAGAGTGAATAATGTTTTATTCTGTCATATATATTTATCAAAGAATAAAAGGCTTCATGTATTTTTGTGAACATTATCTTCATAACCCTTAACATAACTTCAGTTACTGGTTTGTCTGGTCCAGGCGTTACAGAAGACTGTCATCCTATCAAACAATTAATGAACATTCAACAAAAACAGAACAGCAGCGCAAACAAATGAATTAATGCTTAATGATCAGCATAATGAAACAAAGACAACAGATCATGAAGCATATTCTTCGGTTAAAGACGCTTTGAAGATGAGAGCAGAGTACCCTTGTCACTGCTGAAAAGTGCTATTATATATATATATACACAATTTAAATGAAGAAAGTTCTTGATTTTCAGGTGAGATGTTGCTTTATGTTGGAGGTCAACAGCCAAACAAGAAGAAGCAAATAAGTTCCAACGTTCTCAGCAATACCTACAAGATCGATGGATCTAAATTTTTGGGACGATATTAGAATATTGCACACACGTCTGTAGCGTAACTGTCATAAACAGTGTGGTTATATACTACTCAAAACAAGTTGAGGACATCCTGACAGATTAAATATAGTACAGTGAACTACGTTACAACGAACTCAAAGGGACCATTCACTTTAATTCGTTATAACCGTAGTTCGTTATAAGCATATATACAGCAAATGGACGGGACCAAAAAAACCGGTTAATTACATCCGTCAGTTCAGCGTGTTCGTCATAAACGTAGTTTAGTGTAATATGAACGAATCAGGTCGTCCTTAATTTTGTTTGAGCAGTATACATATCTAAGAAGGTTATGACTATTCAATAAAGAAAACGATTTGTGTCAAATTATTTTTAATTATAGATTGTATTTACATATTACAAGTATATCATCTTGAATGCTGGCGGACAAAAGATATACCAAACTAACATTAGGAGTGAATAAATACCTGTTACATGTGAAATAATGAACTGATCATGATTTTATCAGGATATCCGACGTCGAGAGCAACGCCACAAATAAATATACACAAAGATACAAGTAAAGCACACCCTATTATATTTCAATATTGTTTGGACCCAATATTTGTAACAGTCATGAAAGATATAATTACGGGAAGAATTATGTTTTCTCGAAATGATGTAATCAGTCATGCGTGACGAAAGCTCACGTGCCATTCATGGTATACCCGTGCAGCATGCTACCCTCGAGTATCTCTGTAAGCAGTATATCCAAACGTTAAAATTGCTTTCTTCAGCTCGGTTTTAAACATTTATTCCATGACATTGTGTGACCATGGCACGAAGGCGATTATCAAACGCCACAAGATGGCAAATAATCGGCATGCATAACGCAGGAATGTCTTGCGATGCCATTGGTCGGAATTAGGGGGATCATCACACTGTCGACAACCGTTTAGTCGAGAAACATGCTCAGACCGGTGATGTACAGGGCCGTCCCAGATCCGGAAGACCTCCTCCATACTTTTTTGAGGTATTGTCTGAGGTCAAAAACCGTACCTGTGTTACCATGATGTTTTGTCAGTAAATTTCAATCACAACTCACAAAAATCTTCTTTATTTGTTGTCAACTGTTTGTTCTATCCGATGGTCAGTCATCCCATGCCATGATTTTTGCCATTTGTCATGGTTCTGAAATAGGGATGTGCTTAACCTTTCTGCGTATACATGTATATGTAGATGCGCCTGCAGCACGCAGTGGAATGGCAATCCAATATATGACCCTTAATTGAAACCGTATCTGAAAATATGATGTCCTCAGCAATATTCCAGCTGTATAAAGGCGGCGTGTTAATAACTGAGTGTGGACCAGACAAACCAGTGCTTATTATGTAAGCAACGTTCCACTTCGTAAGGGTACGATGACACCCAGTGAACCAAGTCACTGTGGCTGATCACTCGACCCAGCTTATAACTATCGCCTCCTACGACATGCTCATGATGCTGGAGACCTATTCTAACCCGAAATGCCCTAGGACCGATGAGGTTCTGACATTCAGTGTTGTGGCTAACTTTTCGACAGAGACGATAATGCATCGTAATAAAAAATACAACAGTTTATACGTGCGTACATGTGGTTTGCGTCACTTGTTTTATAGCTGAGGTTAACTTGTGCTGGGTCACCTGACTTTCATTCTTTGGTAAACAACGTGCATCTTGTTGCTCATAGCAAGGAGCAAGAGATTTATTCTTCCGCTCATAAATCCAGCCTGTTTTGTTCGTGGCGGGGTAAAAGGGATTTATTCTCCCCCTCAAAAATTTATTCAACCTGAATCACTCAAATATGCGATACGTGATTTGTTTTGATAGTTGAATTGTTTGTATGGAAAATTATTTATCGATATTGAAAGTATAACATTTCTCCATGGACAGATTCAGAGGAGAAAATTCTGAGCGTGAGTCGTATGAAATCTTTGAAAACTTGGTAGAAAGATCATGCTAGATTGTACCTAAACAGAGCTAAAAACAATTCTATTCAATATAACAACGTATTCCTCCCACTACCCTTTAGCTTCTTTGGTTAAATATGTCATCCTACCAGGGATCACTTGTTTTGTTCTCTCATATAATCGATCAGTTTGTTTCGTATTGCATTCTGGGGCGGTCAGGTAGCCTAGTGGTTAAAGCGTTCGCTCATCACGCTGAAGACCCGGGCTCGATTCCCGACATAGGTACAATGTGTGAAGCACATTTCTGGTGCCCCCCATTTGCCCAGCACATAATCCTATTAAACATATACATTGTTGTATTTACTTAACATGTAATTAAGATTAGTTCAATATTTAATTCAGTCTCGATAGCGCTTGGCGTGACATACATATTACCCCATCAGTAACAGCCAATAATGTAGGTTATCAGGTGTAAACATATTGAGACATAACAACTATAATCACGATATTAATGGATCTGTTAGATACATTTATTTACCAAGGTAACTCCATTATCATTCTGCATTCTCAGCATTATAAAGTGTCTTTATAAGCTTTTCACTTTGGAAATACATTAAGAGTCCGCCACATTAACGGAAAACTATTGTCATAAAAAGTTAACGCCAAAGAATAATCAGTGTCGATTATCTGTGGAAACAGAATCAGTTAGGTATAAAAGATGAAATAGAAGTGAATATTATATGATTGGAACAATGGAAATCAGTTATGACAAAAGGTATCAAATTATTAACACGTTATTACATTTTCATTGTTACTGTACATACTAATGTGAACAATTTACTTTTTCCTGGCGTCTCAAACCACAGTTCAACCCTACAGTTCTTTTCATAAGCCTTTGAGAAATATATAAAACATGTAGCAATATTTCCTTTTGGTTTCAAAATATGAACCAGCACGTGTATAATATTATTGTCAACAAGCTTTTATGAAATCCTTTTTGTGGACATACGTTGAATTATGTCAAGAAAGTTGGTTAGTCAATGTTAAATTCACTTTTAAACAGTTTTCCACATCACTTACAATACAGGGGCGGTGGGGTAGTCTAGTGGTTAAAACGTTCGCTCGTCACGCCGAAGACCCGGGTTCGCGATCGATTCCCCACATGGGTACAATGTGTGAAGCTCATTTCTGGTGTCCCCCGCCGTGATATTGCTTGAATATTGCTAAAAGCTGCGTAAAATCATACTCACTCACTTAAAATAATGTAGTTAATGGACTGTAGGAGTCATCATCATTACTCGATAAAGAGTATAGCAGTTGGATAGTCTGGCATATACGGATAGCATGACGTCATAATGTCATTGATGTGACGTCACTTAAGAACCGGGTAGAATAGGTCTTCAGCAACCCATACTTGCCGTAAAAGGCGACTGTGCTTGTCGTAAGAGGCGACTGACGGGATCGGGTGGTTAGGCTCGCTGACTTGGTTGATCCATGTCATCGTATCCCAATGCGAGGATTTGATGCTCGTGATGTCAATCACTAGACTGTGTAATCCAGACTCGATTATTTACATACCGCCGTCATATAGCTGGAACATTGCTGAGTTCGGCGTTAAACAACAAACAAACCATCAAACACTTGCTTGTCATGTCATAATTGAACCTTACCATTCCGAACTTATTGGCTGTTACACAAACATATGTCACCGAAAATAATGAATGTACTTGTAAACACCTAATAATACATTCGTCGCATGTCTCACTAGCGGAGTTCACCCGATTTTACGAACTGAACGTTCGTGTACACCCCTCGACCATCGGTGTCTTGTTGAACAGTCTCCCCGTGAAGATCCGGGTTAGAATTAGTCTTCAACAAACCATGCTTGTCGTAAGAGACTTCTAAAGGGATCGGATAATCAGGCTCGGTAACTTTGTCGCCGTATCCCACGAACATAAATCGATGCTCATGATGTCAATCACTGAATTGTCGAATATTTTAAGACCGCCGTCATACACCTGGAATATAGCTAGTAAAATACAGGTACACTCCGCTATTGACACATGTTACTCCTAGGATCAACTACACCTTCTTTCTGCTTCAGTTGTATATTAGTCTTATTATACTCGTTAATCATAGTTAGGTAGGTAGTGAATAACATGTTGAAAATGTCAATGAACAGTGGTCGCAATATATCAAAGTGGACAATAAGATAATCATTTGCTATCACGTCTATGCCAGATATCTTGTTGCATGTTATATAAGCTCATCAACAAACGTTACCGCATCGTTCTGTTTCACTATTGCAAGATACAGACGTTTGTAAAGCATGAACCTTGAACTTTATTCGGATTGACATAAAACATGAAAACACAATTCAAACATTTAATGCCGTGTTGCATTGAGGTTCAGGACACGGCGTAATTGTAAAAACTCAATTCAGGTTAATACGAGGGCTGGTCAAAACGTTCTAAGCCTGACTTTAAACTATGGGCCATAACAAAGTGAACTAGTCAATGTAGTATATTGTTTGCGTAGTTCATTGCAAGTGTATTTGGTCTGTTGAGGTCGTTGGAATATTAATGACAGCCAGTTGAACGTGATAGGGTCCAAATGGACACAGAAATGGAAAAAAACAGTACCGAGCAGTCATCAAGAATTGACTTTACAAAAGATTACTCCCCTAGAAATTCATGACTGCATGTCACAAGTGTATGGGGATAAGTGCCCTTTCTATTCCACTGTTAAACGTTTGGCAGCTATGTTTAAGGCTAGGTGGACAAGCCTTGATGATGACCCAAGGTCTGGACGTCCCTCAACTTCCGTCAATGAAGATGCAGTCAAGGAGACAGAAAAAACCTTGTACTGTAAGATAGACGTATTACCATTGCTGAACTTGAGGAAGACACGGGTCTAAGCCATGGATCCACTGAAACTATTATTCATGAACATTTACAGATGAATAAGATATCTGCTCGTTGGGTGCCAACGATCTTATCTTAAGGGAAGAAGAATCGCTATTGCCAGAGCTAATTGAGGAGGATTTCGTCAAATTCAAAACGAGATTCTACCACTATGATCCCGAATAAAAACGTCAATCCATAGAATGACACCATTCCACTTCACCGGCACAAACCAAAACAAGTCCCTAAAATCAGTGAAGAAAGTTATGGCCACTGTATTCAGGGACGCAAGGGATGTGATCCTTGTTGATTATTTAGAAAGCCAAAAGACGATTACCGGGGTCTACATGCCGATTTGCTTCATCGCCTGAGATATTTTTTCGGAGAAAAGCGTCGAAGACTGCTGGTGTTCTACTACTTCATGTCATTGCCTATTCTCACTCCTCTCGACTTGCAGACCCGGGTTCGATTCCCGACATGGGTACAATGTGTGGAGCCCATTTCTGGTGTCCCCTGCCATGATGTTGCTGGAATATGAGTATAAACCATACTCACTCACTCACTCACGACTTGCAAAGGCTGCTGTTGTGTGATAATGTTGGTTCGATGGGCTTCCTCACTCTCCATAATCGCCAGACCTGGCACCAAGTGATTTTCACCTGTTTCCTAAACTGAAAGAACACCTTCATGGAAAGCGCTATAACGACAACGATTACCTCAAGCTGCCGTGAAAGGGTTTTCAGGGTGGCTTCAAAAAGCTTTTTCCTGACTGGAAAGCTTCACTATCGATATGAGAAGTGTATTGAAAAGACGTTAAACCCAATTTCACTGCACCTCACCTTAACATGAACACTCCACACAGTATATCAATGGGCTAGCACTATAAAATCGCCGCGAGTCCGGACTAGTACAAGCAGCCACACACACACGCACGCACGCTCGCTCGCACGCACGCACGCACGCACGCACGCACGCACGCACGCACGCACACACACACGTACATGCACGTCGTTATATAAGTGCAATAATCTTGGACACGACGTTAAGTCCCACTTCACCCCTCCTCATCTACCTAAGATTGTAATGTCCTCTAAAAGGAGGATTTTCTAAAAGTGTCCTTTATTATTGCCCGCCATACTATGCTCTCCACAAACGCAGGGGATCATGAAATATACATGTTCTGGTCGGTTGTCAGGAGAAAGATCAGCTTTGACTGACAGAGATGGAGTTACACGCCATTACTCATTTGAAAGATAGCACTTCATAACGTCAAACAAACACCTAGAAACCTGAATATAGACAATTGTTTATCCTACAAAACAAGTAAAATGAATACATTACCCTTCAGACATTTTCTGTGCATTGAAATATCCCCTAACGTTTCGCTGATGTAATAACTTCAGTGCACTAGAGAATACATGTGTGTTGGGATCATACAATTATGTCAGCGAGGTCATGCTTTTCATTAGAGGCGACGTTGCAAAACCATATACAGTATGTCAGAACATTTTACTCTTGTATTCATTTCCCCCATCTATTATACTCTCCAAAAATAGAAGTTGATTTTGAAATACAAATGGTATAAATGGTCGTCGGAAGAAAGACCAGTTTAGAAAAACGACTGTCATAATTTCGGAACCAAACCCTAATACACCCGAAACATTGCATGTGGATCTTGATTTCCTCCATGCAATATGAGTTGGGCGTCATTCTTGATTTCGACACTTCAATGAAAGGTCATCAAATCGCTCTAAGCCATTGGTATTGTAGATGTTCATTATCCACAGTGACATGCAAGCTGTCTGTTCTTGCTTCAATTAAGTACATGTGATCACATTGGAAATTCGCCGTTTGCAACGCAATGAACGCATGAGGGCTATTGGTATGTTCTCCTAAGACCAGGGTGTTTATAAAAGTAAATAAACGAATCGAGTAGTAAGTGGTTTGTTTGGGAAATCGAGGATGAAGAGATGTGTACCCATGGGGATTCCCTGTTTCTTGTCGGAGGGTTGACAAGTCAGGCATTTCACTCATGATCATGTCAACGTTCATGTATTTTAAAACACAGCCTCACAGACTGATGCCGATTCAAAGTGCTAGCTCATTGAGATACCATGCCGCAGGTTAACATGAATACCCCACTCAGACATAGTATACTGACTCCGAGCCGACCAGTCCTCGTTTTAGCCTCTTAATGCCGTGCGCCAGACAGGGTAACAACAGGTACCATCTTTTAACCTCTTTTAGTATGACGCGGTCGGGGATCGAACCCCGGACCTTCCGATCTCCGGGCGGACGCTCTACCACTAGACCACGGAGGCGGTCCTCAGTAGAACGAAGACCTTCCGATCTCCGGGCGGACGCTCTACCACTAGACCACGGAGGCGGTCCTCAGTAGAACGAAGACATTTCGGTCATTGATGTCCTCAATAATATGATGATATTTTGAGAAGTTTAATCAACTCAATCTAAAATGAGGACAAATGCAGTATCGTCCCAGATAACTTTATTATGACTCTGTTTCTTCTACAAATGAGGTAGATATTCGTTCTTGTTTGTTCTGAGAAATTTCCAGTTGATGTTCAGTCAACCTAACGATCCATATATAGTCGCTTTTCTTGTGAAACACCTCTTGATCTTGCTGAAAGTAGTAAAATGATTATTTTGTTATTTGATTTATGTCAAAGCAATATCAACAGTTTGGAGTAATAAATAATAAGTTCAAATTACCTTCCCGTCTGAATGGTAATTCTATTCTTTGGTTTCGTTAAATTTACATATTCAAGGTTTGATTCTATATTCGAAACCGAGTGTCTCCTTCATTGATGCACACAGATTCCAACAACATCATGTACCATGATACAATATCCTCGCCTCTATGGGTAATAGCTGGGTAATAACTAACGCTAAATACTAACGATGTGATGGAAAAGGAAATATATGTGCGGAATAAAGGAAATACAACAATACCTAGCCTTTACAAGGGTCTTAGTGAATTCATTCACATGGACATGGAATTTTATAGGACCACTAGGTCACGCACGACCATATCTTTACTTACATAGAGGAATCATAAACCACATATATCAACCGTATTCAGTTGAGACATGGTAAAACCACTCACTGATAACAAGAGCTATGACAGCAACAAATAGCATGGCGATTATGGAACCACATGTGGAGGATACAATTATTAAGCTGTGGGGATCTGAAATGTAGAAAAAGAGGTTAAAATATTAACTGAAGCCAGTATGGAAATATCTGAATTAATCCTGATGTAATTTTGAAAATTCAAGACGAAAATTATGTATGTTTTTATTTTATTTCAGGATAAAATAAAAATTTAGGGTTAGAATAATATACTTGGATGGTCAGGCTCGGTGACTTGGTTGATTTTACGTTGATAGCATGGGACGTTGTTAATAATATCAGTCACTGGTTTGTGTGGTCAAGATTAGATTATATACAGGTCGGTGTCATATTGTTTGAAAAATGCTGAATGCGGCGTTAAACAGCAAGCAAAACATAAAAAGACAATCGCAGTGTGGTAATAGCATTAGTACGTCACTACAATTTACCTGCTGTCGAAACAGTTATGTTGGAAACCGATGGCATGTAGGACATTTCTGTAATAAAATGTTGAAATCATCACTCTGCACTTCTGTTACAATTATGTTCCGCCAATAGTTTCAACACTGACACTTTCGAATATCATATATATTTCACGTGTTACATATAAATTGGAATAAAGGCATTCAATTGTAACACTAATATTATGATTAAATTGAACAAACATGGAATGAAAAACAAACAAAAACTACACAGTATGTTACAACCTGATTCGTGTTACCACAATGGTAGGTTAAAACGAGGTACACTTACTATTACGGTCTGCCACAAAAATCATTGTTGATTTGTTTCCTTGAAATTCAGCATTGGCCCATACCTATACAAACAAGAATTTGCACAAAGAACTGCATACTTCAGGACAAGGATTTATGTTATCTTTTTGCATTAACAGTTATAGTGCCTTCAGTCAAGTATACATGTTTTCGTTTATCTTAAGCATTACTTTTTGCTTTCTGTTGACATATTCGTTCCACAAGATAGTCTCGAATCCTTTGGTAAAATAGATAGTTTACTAATATACAAAACATCCCTTGAATGCCTTTTGAAATGGAACTTTGTTGCTGTTTTTAAACATGCATCCCAAATTATTTCAAATGTCCTTAACCTTAAGTTGACCTTATATGTAATAAGATGGTACACTATTTGTAATAATGATATGACCAAAAGTCTTTTGGGCAGTGCAAATTTTATTACATGTTGAAATTTAATCTATGTTCTCAAATTTCTCTCAGTTACAACAGAAAGAAAGCAACATGTTGTTTTCTTTGACACTTTTCCAATGTCCTCTTCACATTTTTTGGCACATACGAAAATAATTTTCATACCAGGAAAATGTTTTTGATATTATTTCTATAGCCAGTTACAAGCGGAGTATACGGGAGTTTACGAAGCCAGTCGGGTCTGTACAACCAGAGAAAGGTCTATAATTATCAGTCCAAGTTAAAGCGACTTATTTGCCAAGAAATATATTTGTGTGCCCATATTAGATTAAACCTTTCGGCAACTCAACGTGCGAACAGGCACGAAATGACAAGCAAGAAATATCACATCCATCAAACATTAAGTCATGATATCCCTACACGTTAGCAAACCCACTGGTTTGATAAAACAGTGACAAACAAATCGGACAGATATATTCTATAACGAGTAATGAAATCCTTTTTTTTTCAAGTAAGACAGAATGTACTAACGTTTCATGAATACAATGTCATCATTTATTTGTTATTTCATGCGTCAATATTGTAATTGACGTGTTATACATACCTGGACTGTGTACTGCCCATCTGGGATGACAGGGAGATACGCCGTGTGGGGGGTGGTGCAAGGGTCCTCGGGGTAGTAGCTCCCTGCCGTCATCGTCATGGACCCCTGTTGTATACGTATGAAGAGATCCGTTCATTTTTATGGACTCGACTACATCCTCTATAATTTTGTAAATGTGTTTTAAATACGGATAAATACTGTCACTCTTTTCAAATACATACATTGCAATAAACACCATATGGCCAGTTATGGGTGGATTAAATTAGCCTCTGAAAGACAATACTCCGAGGAAGGACTCGATCAAATTTCAGCGTTTCGATACAACGATACAATAAATAACCGGGAATCATGTATGCACACGTGCCAAGGTGGAGTCACGTTGGTGTAAGGTAATGTTATGATAGCATCTATTTTCATCAGAAAGAGACATCAGCTTCTGGTTCATGAAGCTTTGATGGTGCTGTTCTGATGTGAAGAAGTTCCCCATTAAAATTCTACATCTCTGCGTAATTTTATAGATGGAGGTAGTAGACCCAGTGCCCCGCGAACGCAATTCCAGCACAACGTTCATATTTAGCCAACCTTACGTTATATATTTGCTGGGGGCACAGGTGACCCAGTATTCTAAGGTGCAGATCTAGAATTGCGTCACTTGGGTACGCCACAAACCTATGATTGTGGGTTCGAATTCCGGGTCGTGGGTTTCACAAAAGCGGTATACGTCTCAGGCCTACATCGATCTCTTCAGGCTTTCCTCCCACATTGAGCTGACGCACCGTGATATCATTGGATGGTGTTAAAATAGGCGTTAGTAGCAATTCATCACGCACTTATATTTTCATTACATTGCATTTTCCGACCCGTGAAGATCCGGTGTAGATAGGTCTTCAGCAACCCTTGTAAGAGGCGACTAACGGGATCGGGTGGTCAGGCTCGCTGACTTGGTTGATGCATGTCATCGTATCCCAATTGCGTGGATCATGTCAATCACTGAATTGTATGTTCCAGACTCACTTATGACCGCCGTCATAAAGCTGGAAAATTCCTGAGTGTGGCAACAAACAAACAAACTTTTCCTTGTCATTGGTCTTATATAAAATGAAACGATAGATCACAATCCATTCAAGTATTCATATACGTGTGTATAAGCTTATATGCATGTTTAATGAGGGGAGTTAAGATGTAACGTATCAGCACAGCTGGCTGTGGTTAATGTTAATACAGAAACAATAATTTCACATTATTAACACCATGTCTAAATCTACTTTTGGGGTCAGATACAAATCCATTTCATAATTATCGACACACTCACCAAACTACAAGTTCTTATTACATAAAGAACCAAGTGTTCCATGATTAAATATCTTACATTGCCTGTGTAGATGATGGTGTAGCTTGTGATGCGCCCATTCCTCATCTTCTCGGCGGGACATTCCCAGATGAGTCTGGCGGCCAGGTATTGACTTGGGACAAACTTCACGTGGATGTTCTGCACGGCACCAGGAGCTACAGAAGTAATACAATTACAAGTCAAGTCATTTTACCCATCTCATCTTTTTTGTTTTATACTGTATAATATCTCCTACTTCTATTTCAAATGATTGAAAATGTCCTACCACCCCCTGGGGAAGTAGGGGCTAAATGTATATCGTGGCTATTTATCTGCAAATAAAAATGTCGATGTCAACTTCATTGTACAAATGGGCGGCTATAGGCAACAATTGACTTGCCTTTGCATGTGTTTGTGACGGGTGTCATCGGTGGGGCAGGATACGCTCACCTTTTCGCGAACACCTGGCATCATTACTATTTGATCATGATTCATAAACACATGCCCATGACGTAGTCGGAATTGTACAATCGACTCTGCTTCATGCAGAGATTTTTATTGGATATGGAAAGGGCTTTGTCGCTTTGAAGCGGTACACATCACTGACAATTTGGCATTTTTCCGATTGTCAAATAGTGACGATACTAGGTGTTCGCGAAAAGATTAGCTTGTCCTTCCCCACCGGTGGCACCCGTCACAAACACATGCAAAGGCAAGGCAATTATTCACCTGAAAACAATTGGTACCCGATGCTTGCTAAACGATTTAGGGACTAAATATATGGATCATTGACAGTACTCTATTATCTTTGTTTGCCCAAACAAATTCTTCATTTTACTCATGGATTATCTACTTTGCGATACTAACCGCTTGGTAGCGTTCTGACATGTTGGGATGTTGTTCTGTCTGATGTTCCAGCGTTGGTGCTGGCCGTGATGCTGACCATGTACCTCCAACTGCTCAGCAAGTCCGTCACCTCGTAGGAACTGCTCTTCCAACCTGCATCACACAACATAGGATATACTTAAAGGGCAAGTTCACACGGAAATGAACCTAATTTTCTTGTACTTTTTCCACAATAAAAGTGTTAACCTAGAAGTGTCATAGACAAAAATATAAAAATATCACAATTAATTAACATATGTTTTGCATTAAAACGATTCATATTTTTCACATTTACCAAGTGTTCTATTTCCATAACAAAAACACCATGGCTTATGCCCCTTGCAATATGACGTCATTGGTGCCAATTGATAAACATTATGACGTCATCATGCTTTGTTAGAGCCGCTTCACGTGGTGTAGGTACAGGTGTATGATTCTAGCGTCTCAGATGCCAGCCAGCATGGTGTTGTGCTGAGTCACCACTGCGCCGGAGTGTGTCGTAGGCCATGTTGTTTTACCGAAAACTTGTACTTGATATCTTATGCGTTCAGAATAGACAGGGACCAAGTTGAATTGGCACCAATTACGTCATAATCTAAGGGGGATAACTCAGGCCTGTTTAGCTCGAAAAACGAAGGCCTCATAACGGCATATCATTTTCACACTATTGTGAGCTTCCTACTTTCACTGTGAAAAGAATGAGTGTATATTTTCAAATACAGATACTAACTAATTCTAAAATTGCGTTTTGTTTAGAAAAAGAAAGAAAGTGATTTTTGCGTGTACACTTCCCCTTTAAAGACACATCTGTACCACAGACCGCCTCCGTGGTCTAGTGGAAGAGTGGCCGCGTTATACCAAAAGACATGATAAGATGGTACTTGTTGCTACCCTGTCTGACGCTTGGAATCAAGGGGCTAAAACAAGGATTGGCTCTAACCTTCAACTTTGTATTCACGTTGGACAATGGCGATGCTAGACGTCCTGTTTATTGCACCAAGAACCGTAACATTGTACCACGTAGGCCCGGCATTGTGCAAAGGAATGTCCCATTCAACCAAGATGGCTGACTGGTTCTGAGCAGTTAGGCGGATGTTGGTCGGTGGTGCTGGAACTGAATGTTAAAACATAGTGTGAGACCATGCTATGGATAATGATTAAATTGCAAGTGACGTCATAACATTTGATGGGCTTATCATGCCTTTCTCCTTTTAATATACATATCATCATAAATATAGCAACAAGAGATCACGCCCACAAGTGGAATGCTGGTTCCTGATCGGTTATACAGTGTGGGGGAGAGGGAATTTTGCGTTGCATTTATAACTGAGTGAGTGAGTTGGGTTTAACGCCGCTTTTAACATTATTCCAGTTATATCACGGCGTGTCAGCTTAATGTGGGAGGAAATGCCGAAGTGATGCAGGTTCAGACATTTACCACTTCGGTGAAACCCACGAGCACGGGTATGGTGCTGACAAACCTAGAAACATAAGCATTTATTACTGATTTTCTATCGTCATATTCAGATTTATGTTTTAATGATTACAGTAACAGTTTTATTTACATATTTATTTGTAAGAACTGGGGGCGGTCGGATAGCCTAGTGGTTAAAGCGTTCGCTCGTCACGCCAAAGACCCGGGTTCGATTTCCGACATGGGTACAATGTGTAAAGCCCATTTCTGGTGTCCGTCGCCGTGATATTGCTGGAATATTGCTAAAAGCGGCGTAAAGACACTCACTGTAAGAACTGACCACTGATCCGAGTGTTCACACCAGCTTTACGTTCAACGTAAAATATATGGAAGTAAATTCTTAATTAGGCGTAGTAATCAACTATAATGTAAAACTGAAATTTGCTTGACAGGGACCTCAGCAGAAGCCTAAACGTTTTGTTCCTGTTGTTAAAATGTATTAATTATCTCACTTGCTCTGATCTGCGACAGTGAAATAAAACATTCTGTTACAAACGTCTTATATAGGTATTTGTGTATCTTGTCATTATTTGAACACGTAGTCTCTTAACTGTAAACGGTACTGTGTACGTCTCTGCTGATGGGTAGTGTATTCAGTAAAAACGTGGATATTTATAATATATATATATATATATTTACATGTCAATTATATATATATATATATAAATTCACGCTTCTTTCAAACGTTATTGTCAAATACCCACTTTACAAAGATGTAAAACGGGCGTATCACAATATCGTATTTATTATAACAATAATACTTAGACTACATATGTAAATAACCTTTTGGATGTTTCAACCGTAGAATGTTGAACCTGCTCTTAAACGTTTATGACATAAATAACATTCTGATCAGATTGTTTATGTATTGTATGTTGTATATAGCAATACGTACTTCCAATTTGTGTCTTCGCTGTGAGGGTGGAGTTTTCCCCTACGGTGGCCTCGTAAGCAGCCGCGACAGCGACAACGTAGTCTGTGTACGACGTCAGCTTCGCAGTGACGTTGTAAGACATGTCACCATGACATGCAGCAAATGTTGCAGTTGCACCCGCGTAGGTGTCGGTGCAGTGACCCTGGAGATGGTACGGCAAAGATCACCGATTCATGTGTCACACCAATAGCAAGATGAAGAGCCGTGGACGCAACATGGTAAATGTGTAGAAATAATGAAATGGGTGTATACAGTCTGATGCAAATTTTAGCATTATCCCAGTCGTATCATGACGCTGTTATCAAGAATTAAATTTACATGTAGTACCAAAATGAAGAGTTGAACCTTTATCCCAAACGGTATGTGATCCACCGACCCGTTATACGGGAATGAATTATCCTGTACATGGTTTCCAAACATTCATAAAAGGAAACTGTATGTCCTGGCGGACATTTTCAATAACTGCATTTGGACTTTTAAGGGGTTTGCAGTAAGCGAAGACTTTAAAAGCGTTTTCTATGAAGTGTAATATGACCCAAAGAGTGAATACCAGTATTTAGGTAGAGTGAATCAACTTACATTTGTATAAAGTGTATGATTTCGAGAGCATCTGATGTAGTCGGCTTGTGTACATTTGCCCTCCTTGATTATAAAGATCACGTAGTTTGTGAAGGGGATGTTACTTGTTGATGCCGTCCATGACAGACCAATGGCCGAGGATGTCACTAATGTCGTTTTCAAATTGCTGACTTTACCTGGGACTGTATCACTTCCTAGCACCTGGAAACAAATTTTCATTTGTATAACGTTTTCGGGTTTATATTAGATTACATGTCATCTACAGGCATATGTAAAAGAGGAAAATGCAAAGCAAGGTATTTATATTCCACTCTGTAGATTATTGTGTACGTATGAGGCATCTAAGTCAACACTAAATAAAACGTAAGTTTTTATTAAGTACTACCACTTTGGTTATTGTTGCAAGATTCAAACTACATGATGAATGAACATTTTCACACCAGATAATAATAATAATTGTCGAAACATATTCGGATGGGCGTAAAAGGCAAAATTGCGGTGAAAATGATATAAATGGATCACAGTTTGTGAAGACACCAGGTGTTCGCATCAGTAAGACCATATGTTCCCATGTTATTCAGGTGAATAGTTGACTTGCCTTTATATGTGACGGATGCCACAGGTATAGCAGGTTACGCTCACCTTTCACGAACACCTGATATCATTTCTTTTTTAATAGTGTTTCAAAAACACATGCTCATGATACAGTTGGAATGGTACAATCGACTCTGCTTTTAGCAGAAATGTCTTATGGATATGGAAAGGGGTTTTGTCGCTTATAATTACATGTTTGATCAGTTAACTCAAATAGCTATACTGAGAGGATTTATTCTTTGCACTCCTGAGTATCAAACAGGGGATGTCTAGATATACAGAAGGAAATACAGACAAAAAGTAGTGTTGGTAGGTACTTGTATGAGTGAATACGGTAGCAAGGGGTGCATAAAAAATGACGTATCTACATACTCACCAGTGGTACAGATTCCAAAATGAACAGTGTCAACATGAAGCACAATCTCGAATACATGTCCATTGTCAATGGATAATCACTGGGTGCTTCCTATGTTACATTAAGGCGTGATGGAGACTATTGTGACATATTGCACTTCGAGCTTCACTGTGATTGGCGCCCAGGTGGGTGTTGAGAAATACAGTGTAATGTAGGCCATGTCAACAGCTCGTGATAATGTTGCTACGCTGCCGTAAACCTTTATCGATATCAGTGTCACGTGCTGTGTAGTATACACAGTTAATATCTAATCTTATAGTTTACCGTAAAAGCTATTGATTTACTATCCTAAAAGTTTTATGGAACTCAAATACTTCATATCCCATTGATTAAAGATATGTTAACGTTTGATGACAGTAAATATAAAATTAATTAATTGTCAGTTGTCTTTTTAAATATAATTAAAAACGTTCATATGTACCTAATTTATACTTCAGGCATGCCCATTTAACCCTTTTGTTTCAGGAATGCAGATACTACGTTAAAAAGGTGGCATTTCATATCCCTGATATTTCATACCTTGAAAATTCAATATAATTATGGTTTAGGTTTCAACTTTGACTTCAGGATAGCTTTAAGGTTCGTTTCCGTTTAGGTCTCGATGCCTTGGTTGAGCCTACCCCGAAAACGTGGGACATTGCTTCAAAAGCTCAATCATCAAGACTCGATTATTTATAGATCGCTGTTATATATTTTGACTATTACTGAATGCAATGTTTAACAACAAACAAAACGTACAACTGACTGTCGCAATGGGGATAAAGTATTAGTATATGCACATCATTTCGTCACGACCACTTGTCTGGTGGCAAACGCAGTTGTGTTGGAAACGACGGTAATTCGTAGGACATTTCTGGAACAAAACGTTGAAGTCATCACACTGTCCTTCTGTCAAATAAATGCTCCTTCACAAGTATAACATTGTCATTTTCGATTATTGAGGAACCTTTACGTGTTCACATATTCGTTCCGTAAGAAAGCCTTGATTCTCTTGGTAAAATAGTTGTTGCACTTGATTAATTCCTCATGTGTATTTTTCGTATAGAACTTCGTTTCTGTTATTAAACAAGAGGCATCAGAAACTATTTCAAATGTTGTTATTATGACTCTTTAGTAGTAAATTATTTGAAATGATATTATGATCAATAGCTACTATGAACAGTGCATGTCTTATATGACCAAATGAATTGTTTCTCAAATTAATTTATGAGAAAAGGAAAGCAGCATTTTGTTTGATTGAATTTTGTTTGTTTAGATGCCTTGCATATCTCCCCAATGCTTGCTTTAATCCTCTTTTGAAAGATTCGACACTTGAGTCGCACTTTAACCTCTCTTTATTGCTATAGTTTGTTATTCCCGTTTCACATATCCCATCAGCTGACGCCATAAGGTTAATGATGGATTCTCATGTGAAGTCTTCATAAGTGTTGAATTATCACGCCAGGAAAGATACGACCTGAGTTCCAGGTACTGCATAATATATGCATCTTATAATTAAGCCTACACATTAATTTACACTCACAAAGGCACTTCTGTTGCATTGACGTTTGCATCATACGTACCTGGACTATATATTGCCAATCTGGCATGGGATGACGAGATATATCATACACCGTTATCAAGCATGTGATGCCATGGCAAGTGAGTATGGTTGACAAGCATTCATACAGGTATGAGGCAGTGTTTATACAGTTGAGTTGATTGAGATGTAGTTGCACTGGAGTTGAGAAGCCTGTGAATTACACAAAAGGGGTGAAGCCGGCCAACATTGATGTAGTTTTCAAGAGAAGTAACAGCATTCGGAAAACCATTAAAGCCACATGAAAACCGCCATCCAACAAAAAGCAAGAACTATCAGGAGCAGTGTACCACATTCCAAGTATTTGTGGACAAGCTTACATTGGCGAAACATCAAGGCCCCTCAAACCCCGAATTAAAGAAACATCAAACTCAGTCTCCAAAGTTGACTATAAGTCAGCTCTATCAGATCATTTCCGTGACAACCCCAGCCACAGCTTCCACACAACCAACCTAGAAGCCCAGTCGTCTAAGGCGCCGCGATTCGTTGTGCAGAGTTGCGTCCCTTGGCCACGCCAGAAACCTATGATTGTGGGTTCGATTCCCGGTTCGCCCCGATTATGTTTCTAGGTTTGTCAGCACCATACCCGTGCTCGTGGGTTTCATCGAAGTGGTAAACGTCTGAGACTTGCATCACTTCGGGCTTTCCTCCCACATTAAGCTGACACGCCGCGATATAACTGGAATACTGTTAAAAGCGGCGTTAAACCAAACTCACTCACTCACTCACTCAAAATCATAAAACTACAAGAAGTCATCAACATCAACAGACTTCAACCATCAATCAACCTGTTACATACCCCCTACATACCATCAACTCGTCAAAGACTCCAACCAATCATAATTTAGTACAAGCACAGTTTGCGTGGTACCAATCTGCATCGACGTTACGATAATATGGATCACGTGTACGTTTTTGTTTGTCTGTTTGTTGTTTAACGCCTCACTCAGCAATAATCCATCCAAATCAAGCCGACCTGTAAATTATTATAATCGAGTCTATGACACGCAATCAACCACGTCACCAAGCCTGACAACCAGATCCGCCATACTCACATATTCACTCACTCAAATTGCAATGCCTGCATTTGTAACGGGTGAGTCATCAGAGAGTTCATTTTACTATTCACCAATATCCCGACAAGGACACGTGTACCCATGGGGCGAGTCGAACCCGAGTTCGGCATGACGGAAGTAATGTCCTATCAGTTTTATCTTTTTTAAATTTCTTATGTTTTGACATCGCAATGAGACGGAGGCTGGTAGTAACCTTATTGACTGGCGACATGTAACTGGGAAGTCAGAGAGGCTGGTTTAGCAGTATTTCAGTTACATCATGGCGTATCAGCTTGAGGAGGAGAGCCAGAGATTATTGAGGTCTTAGACGTTGAATACGTTGTTGAAAGTTTAACGCAAACGCACTACAGTCCGTTGGCTCCAAATGAAAACGATGATTTGCAAAATAACTAAAAATCGGTAATAGTCTATTTAGAGAAATGTCAATACGGTACACGTCAATGAATACCCCTTACCCAACAATATCTGATGTTTGTTATTGTTATTCCCATCACTGGGTAAAGTTGTCTAATGCTGTTATGTGTAAAAGTTGACATCGTGTACGGAGGGGAGCACAACGGTAGGAGGAACAGCGCAAACACGTACTACACGTGCTACACAACGGTACAGGGAATGACAGCATAAGAGGGAATGGCTCGCTCATGTCACAGGCCTCGTCGTCGGAATGTGCTGATGGTCACAAAAACAGGTGGTACTGTTGCTTGCTGAAGTCCATCACGTGACCAGTATCATGACGCTGCCATATCTCCACTGTTACCCGAAAAAGGCATCCATTTACTAGATTTTCAAAATCCCACCAAACGGACTGTAGTATGGTGCTAATAAACCAAGAAACAAAATCAGGTCGAACTTGATTCCGTGCACGCATATGAATCGAAACTCTGCACGTGTTAGAGGCCTTAGACGACTGAGAGAGCCATTCCCCCAGGAATAAAGTGTGCAGAAAGGTACATAATGCAAGCATGCGGTAGCTACAACGTCTCGTATGGAACAGAATGAGGACTCTTGCAATGTATGACCATCCAGTATTGTAACTTTGTTGACAATATCAAAACCCTAAGCCTGACTCGCCACGATAAAAGTTTCCTTTCTTGCCATTGGTACCCTGTGCTTCTGAGTGTGGGTAGGTTTCTCATGATAGTGTTTCCTGATATGGACTTTTACTACAACTCTGATCTTTTTATGTGTTTGGTCGACTTTGACACTACGTCGACCGTGGTGGCCTCTGTGGGCATCCCGCTTCTAACCCTCGCCATCATCGTCATCTATTCTTGCATGATCTCTGCAGAACTGAAGCGTGGAAAGCGACGTGTGAATATGTAGTGTGAATAAATATTCTTTAGTCTTGTCTAGTTTGCATTGCCTTGAAAAAGATATGTCGGAATCTTTTGGTGTAGGGTCACATTAGTTATGAGTAGTAAGCACTATGTCGAATGACGTCACTCGTAACCGTTGTGTGTCGTATTAATGCGCCACTGCGATCATGACAATAGACAAAATACGCATCGATTCGGTGCTAAAATGATGCAATATTATACACATTATTTTCACCCAGTGAACAATTCTTGTTTTTATATTTTATTATTTTTGTATTCTCTAAACCAACTCACGAATTGGAAATACATTAGGCTCATTTGATAGTTTCTTCTGGCCACATGCGCACGGGTGGCCTTTCGTCTGTTGCTGCAATTCGCTGTGCAGAGGATCGTCCCTTTGGCACGCCAGGAATCTATAATCGTGGGTTCGAATCCCGGTTCCTCCCAATAATACAAGGGGCGTTCAATACGTTTTGCAACTTCAATATAAGACCAAGTCGCAGAATATCTTTTGCACTTTTATTTTTCAATTTAATCTCCATTCACCTCAATACACCTATTCCATTTGTCCTTCAAGATTTTAATACCACTTTTATAGAAATCCGCAGATTGGCCCTTTAACCACGCCCCTGTGGCAGCCTTTATGTCCTCGTCGTCCTGGATGCGTCTGCCACGTGGGGCAGATTTCATTTGCCGGAACAGAAATGGTCACTGGGGGCTAAGTGTGCGCTGTAGGGTGGGCGATTTAACTGTATAGCCCAGAGTAGCCCCCAATGACTATTTCCTGCAAAACGTATTGAACGGCCTCGTATTTCTAGGTTTGTCAGTACCATACCTCGTGGGTTTCACCAAAGTGGTAAGCGTCTGAGACCCGCATCACTTCGGGCTTTACATCTTTTTCACGCTGACACGGTCGGTATAACCGGAATACTGTTCAAAGCGGTGTTAAACTCAGCGCACGCACTCACATGCTCAACCAATCATTTCTATTCCTTTAAACATTTTCTTACAAACTTCTACCGAACCATATAATGACACGCGTGCTTCCTGAATATCCAGCATAATAATTTATTGCATCCTACCATCTGTGGTACTAGTAATTAATGCGTATACTTCTAACCGAACGTTAGTGCAATGTTACACATATCATAAGACATATCAAGTTGGACACGTGAAGATCCGGGATCAAAATAAATACAGTTGGAAATGCTAGAAAAATGCTTTTCATCATTAAATAATATCAAAATAACGCAAACCTATATCTTATCTAGCTTATCCTAACTGACACTGTGATTAGCCCCAAGGTAAAATGATGACAAACTTGGAAAATATTCGTGTGTATTTGTCGTGCGTGTAAGAAACGACCTATAGCCTGAGGTAATTACCTGGCACATGTCCCGAGGTGATGACTACAGACCTGCTCGTGTATTTTCACAGGTACAAATGTCACCTGAGTTGGTAGTGGTCTTAAAATATTACGGTCATTGTACATTATTGAGATGTGCGTTGACGAGGGTAGCCTTTACGATAAGCACGGCATATTATTTGCTTGCAATGATGATGGAATAGTTGAAAGCTAAGAAACGGGATGAGTTTTGGAAGTTTGGGGATTCCGAATCAAGAAGTATTGTTGTTCTACAGATGATTTCTTATGCAAGCATCTGGGTCAGTTGATGATGTTGTGCCGCCAGGACATCTTGTACTTTACTGATTTCTCATTCTGGTGAATTTTCTCAACGAGTTGGACTTTTGTTTCGGATGGTCTGAAGTCGACATTTTAGGATGTCAGATATTCCTACAAAGTCGTCTTCAGACTACTTACGGTTGGTACTACTTATCTGTTTCTCTGACGTAATGAAAAATGGCGTTATCCATGACAATGACGCTCGGGTTGCTTAGATTGGGCAGCAGATCCACACTGACAATGAACTCAATATTCAAAAAGGACAAATACGGTATCGTTCTAGGACAGCTTTATAATGACACTTTGCGTTCTTCAAATGAACTGGCTTTTCGTTCTTGTTTTTTCCCCAGACAGTTTCGCCCTGATGGTCAATCAACCTAACGAGCAAAATGCAGTCGTTCTTTAGGTGAAATACCGCTGGATCTTGCTGAAAGTGGTAAATGAGTATTGTCAAAGAAATATCAACATTTTGAAATAAATAATTAATTAGTTCAAATTACAATGTTTCCTCCTGAATCGTCTTTCTAGTTTTGGGTTATGTTGATGTAAATACTTATAAATATATGAAAGATACTGTTCTGTTACTCCGTAACAAGTTATTTTTAGTGGTATTCACTCACTCCTTTTTAGCGGTATGCATGTGCACTCTTCTGCGTGGAGTTATCTTTTCTTGCGTTCACGTGCAAAATGGTCTCAGAGCAGGCCATGTGTTTGGGTTCTCACCCGGATTCGTTAGGCGATAAACCTCGCAACCCGTAGGCAATCATAGTGTGAGTAATGTCATTACTGTACTACCATTATGCGTATGCTCTTGTCAAATCTGACTTCTCATTCACCATTGTGTATTATCGTCATGTTGTTCGGTAATCTATGTATTGACTCTCACGTCTCGACATTACGTTTCACGTGTATACGCTATATGGAATATAGATATTTTAGTTATTGGCTGTTTTGCTTGTTTCAGCCATAATGATTTACCCTGTACTAGAGTCGAGAACACGTAATACAACCACAGTTAAGCCAGTAACTCGAGTTTATCGTTTCTTGAGGCTCCCGACTCGGGGTTATCTAAACCGCCAGATCCCCTACAGGGGTGAGACGGAACAGGTACGATTTTATGTGAGGAAGTGTCTCCTTCACTGATGCACACGGTTTCGTTATACAGTTATGTGGCTGTAGAATTTGGCCCATTGTCCGAGCCTATGTGGGTACAAGTTGGCTTAGAACCAACGCGCTATGGTGAGTTACGATGTGTCTGTGCCCAATGCAGAATCAACCCGAGCCTTAACGTCTTAATTAATTCTTTGACTTAGCACGCAAAACAGAACGTCGGTGTTTAAGAAGACTGCTAATATATTCCACTCTCATAGAGAAATTGTTTCTGAATTTAATTAAATCAATCTAATTAAAATCACATCTGAGGACAAAGATCTGAGGACATCCCATTAAGGGTCACGTGACGTGATCCGTAATGGGATGTCCTCAGATCTTTGGTTAGCGGTAGCGAAAACTAAGATCTGATTTTAATGAGATTGTAATTAAATCAATCTATTGTTCCAAAGGCGTAAAGTTGTCACTTTGTGTCGCACCCACACACCCTCAACATGTGCGACACCTCACGTGTCAACTCAACCATTGTCTGAAATTATGTTCTACATCTATATCCTAGACGATACGTATGGCACGACATGCTTACCCTTTTCGCGAAACCTGGTGTCATCACCAACTTTCAGTGATTCATGATCATTCATTTAATTGTCACTACTATTATGCCTTATACGTCTAATACAGTCTATATATATGGAGGCAGGTTATTGACATTTTATATTTACGGAACAATAAGGTCAGGAAGGTTACATTGGACATAATCTAATACTCACGAATAGCCAAATAACATATTTGACGTAGAACAAGGTCGGATGGTCAGGCACGACCAGGTCTTTACTTACATTGAGTAATCATAAACGAAGCATGTTTATGTACATGTAGTTTAGATATGGCAAAAGTACTCACTGATAACAAGAGCAATGACAGCGGCAAAGAGGATAGCTATTATTGAACCACATGTGGCTGACACAACTATTAAGTTGTGGGGATCTGCAATGAAACATATGAGGTTAAAATGTCACTCAGTACGTGTAGAAATATCTGAATTCATCATCATGCTTTGTTTGAAACAGCAATTTTGAAAATTCGATATAACAAATGTTTCAGGTTTTAACTTTGACGTCAAGCTATCCATATCCGGCATTCAAACCGTGAATCGGGTGGTCTGGCTCGGTGGCTTGGCGGAGTTACTCTGACAGCGTGGGACATTGCTCATAAGATCAATCACTGGTGTGTGTAATCAAGACTCGATTATTTGCAGGTCGCTGTCATACAGATTGAATATTGCTATGATTATTATTATGTTATAACAAACAGAACATAAAACTGACTATTGCAAAGAGGTAATAGCATCAGTATGTGCGTATTTACCTGTGGTTGACTCAGTTGTGTTGGAAAACGATGGAAAATCGTAGGTCATTTCTGGAACAAAATGTTGAAATCACCACTCTGTCCTGTGTTCCTTCAATAGTATAAACTTTGTCATTTTCGAATATGAAGAAACCTTAACTAGTTATGTTAACATATGAACTGGAATACAAACATTCAATTACTATCATAATTGTATGATTAAATTTAACACAAATGGATTTAAAAAAACTAAAATACTTTAACAGTATATCACAATCCATTCGGTGTTATGACAAGGTTATGTTGTCACGAGGTACACTTACGATCACGGTCTGCTACAAACATTATTGCTGATTTGTTTCCTTGAAATTCAGCATTGGCCCATACCTATGCAAATATGAATTTACGTCAAGGACAGCATACACGAGGAGAGGATATTTATGTGTATAAACTAGTACTGTTAAAGTTTCTGTTGTCAAGTATACTTATTTTTATTGATATTAAGCAATACTTAATTTTGACCTTTTTTACATATAATTCGTTCTATAAGATAGTATATCACGCCGGGATTAGATATGACCGATATTCTAGGTACAAGATCAATGTATCGAAATAACTTAACACTAACAAAGGCACCTTGCATCGTTCGTACCTGGACAATGTACTGCCCATCTGGTATTACGGGCAGATACACCATGTGGTAGTAGGTGCACGAATCCTCAGGGTAGAAGCTCCCGGCCGTCATCGTCATGGATATCTGCATTATGAAGACATACGTCGATATATACATGTAACTGCACACGTCATGAGAAACGTCTATAACAGCTTCTACAGTGATATACCCAGCCCTCACACACTTCCAAACACGATTTAGTGATGTTCTCAATGCTTGTCACAGAAAGCGTCTGACGGGATCGGGCGGTCAGGATCGCGGATTTGTTTGATGCATGGCGTTGTATTCCAATTGCGATTCCGATTATTTATAATTACCAACTGGCGCCACTAAGCTTGCAGCAAACAAGCTTCGCCTGTAGACTCAAACTAAATGCAAACTTGCAAAAGTTCATGTGGGAATATGTATGTACGAACTCATTATAGTGCATATGGCCGTTCGCCAGAAATAAGTATTCCTTGGTTTAAAACGACTGATGTCAGTGCAAAAGGAAACATACTTGAGTTTTGGCACAATTTTTACTATTTTGTAAATGTTGTTTGTTCACATGGAGGAGTGTGATATGTGTCAAACCTTAAGTGATGTGTGTATGTTGTGTTCAGTTATTTCACGGTGGTCTATTAATAATCGAGACTGGATCAACATATACAAGCATCCCTACATCGATGTGGCATTTGTTTTAAGTTTTCTAAATTTCTGATCTTCAATGTGCATCCACTTTCAATTCTGATACATATATTTTCCGTGAAATAAACCATAAAAATGGCCATTAAGAAAACTACCAATGCAATCATTAATACATGGACAATAGAAATGATTATGCAAGATCGTACATATATAGAATGCCAAATTAACAACGGATGCAAAACACAAATTCTACTCCGTGGTCATTGCTAGTTGATAATATAACCAATGCGGATGACTGAGCACTGATTTAATGCAAAAAGTAAGCCAAGTGCTCCGTGCTTAAGTGCCCTACATTGCCTGTGTAGGAGATTGTGTAGCTTGTGATCCTTCCATTCCTCATCTTCTCGGGGGGACATTCCCACGTGAGTTTGATGGCCAGGTACTCACTTGGGACAAAGTTGACGCGGATATCCTGCACTGCACCAGGAGCTAATGTAGAGGAGCCATAACAAGTCATTTCAACCTATTTAAAATTAGGCATATTTAATGACATTAAAAAATCAGGTCGTGTACATGTACAGAAGTTATAGAAAGGTGATTTGAATGGTAATTTCCTTAGTTAGCAATTTGGTTCTGGCATCATTTCAATATATGGTTATTTTGAATGCTTAGGCAATCTCACTTACTAGAAGACAGCGTTCTGACAGCTTTGGATGTTGCCACGTTTGAGGTTCCAGCACTGGTGCTGGCTGTGATGGCAAACCAGTACCTCCAGGAACTCAACAAGTCCGTCACCTCGCAGGAACTGCTATTCTGACCTGCATCACAAAACGGCATAAGTCAAGTCGATATAACAATGGAATACAAAGTTTTAACTGTTCGTGTCACATTTCTTTCTCACAACATAGAACACCCACGAAGACACCACAGTGCACTAAATAAAACAGTAATTTGTAATCGCTCCCCTAGTTTTCAGTCGAGTTCGATTACATGACGCTAAAACTAGCTATCCAATAAAAATTACAAGGTACTTTCACTGAATGCCTTGTTGTCTGCTGTCGCAAATACTAGTATACATTTACATGTATGTGGGGACGACTTGTAATGTCTTAATATTCTGAGAAACATCTTACTGTCGTCGGATATATAAGTACATTTAATATGCCATTTCTCTCTATTTACTTTTATGTACGCTTCTTTTCTCACGCTTACTCCTTGTTGTCGTACCACACAAATAATATACAATAATAATAATATAATAAATACAAACAATAAGAGTTGTCTTTGATAATCTCCTTGGTTTTCAGCCAAACTTCAAAGCGACCAAGGTCAAACTTTGTAGGCAATATCAGCAAGGAGTTATGTTAACTGACAGGAATTCGGAAGACTCGAACCATACCATATCATCCCCTTTTATGTACGCTTCTTGTCTCACTCTTATTCCTGGTTGTTATGCCAGTCTCGTGTGCATTCCTGAGGAGTGACGTGGACACTTTCAAATGTCATTTTATGTCCCACCCCAGTCGAGGATAGACGCAACGTTTTTCCTCTCTCGTTTGGTCATCAATTGATATTGATGTCATATATATGTCACGTAAGATTGTGAGTGAAAGATATGTTTAAGTTCCATATATGTCTATCGTGTATTAAGTTTATTATAACGCAAAATATTAAAATAATTGTTACTTTGTTACTTTTAATTTGTGGCGTCAAAAGAATTCATTGCTACAGCTAATCGATATAAAGTAACAGCTTTAGAATATTGTGTTCAGTCATTTACTTCTTATGAACAATGATACAATATTGTTTTTAAACAATATATTCATATAGCATTTTTATATGCTTAATATTTGTATTTTCTACTTTCACAGATAACATATCCTTTTAACCCCATCTTCACCGCCTCAGTCTACTTAATTAAATCATCGTGACGAGGACCCGCGACATTACAGCTAAATTTACATTGGTTTGATTGGTTCTTGATTTCAAACTGACGAGAATGCCTCTCCAAAATAAGTGATTAGGTACCTTGAGATGATGAGATCAGGTATGGTTGCGAGTGGGTTGAGAGAGTAGTTATTATGATCGAATGCATATTTAAAACACTCATGTCAATCGTTTACATATTGGTATGTTTCTTGTGGTAATGGTTTGAATAAGGTATTGTACATTCTTATTATTACGGACCAAAACTTGAGTGAGTGTTTGGTTTAACGCCGCTTTGAACAGTTTTAAGGTTTCATGACAGCGTGTCAGCTTGGTTTTGTAAGAAAGTCCGAAGTGATGATGTAGGCCATTGACATGTACCACTTTGGTGAAGCCCAGCACAGGCATGGTACTCTCAAACCTTGAAACATATCCATGGAAACCGGGATTCGAACCACGATCGTAGGTTTCCGGCACACCTAAAGGGCTCATCATTGCACAGCGAATTCCAGCGCCTTATACAACGTTGCGACCTTTTATCCCACAAAACCCCAACATGTCACATTCTATATATGTTCGTCTGTTGAATCGTATGTTTCATAATCACGCAGGCTGTTAAAGTCACATGTACCCAAAACAATATAAATTGGTCAAATGGAATACACGCTCTAACCTTCAACTTTGTATTCACGATGGATAAGGCAGGCCCCAGACTCCCTGTCGTATGCGATTAGAACCGTAAGGTTGTACCACATAGGCCCGGCATTGTGGGAAGGAACGTCCCATTCAACCAAGATGGCGGACTGGTTCTGAGCAGTTCCCCGGATGTTGGTCGGCGCTGCTGGAACTGGATGGTAATACGTAGTGTTACTGTGAGACGATAGAAAGACATAGCAACCATTTATGCCTGCAATATCTGGCTACGTGCATTTAAAGCAGTCTTTCATTTACATATTTGATCTAGTTTATGCATTATGTTAACAATCACATGCTGGAGAAATACAAACTTGTATCATGTACTGCTACGGCGTTTAAACATGGCCTTTATTGCAGGTCATTGCTAAACACCAACCTTACCATCATCAACAGATAAATGTTGGTCATACGTATGACAGTAGTTGTTCTGGAGTTTGGTTTCACGTCGAGTTTTGCAATATTTCAGCAAAACTTCAATACTTCGATTATTACAAAGCACAAATCATAATGCACCGTGAAATTAGTTAAAATAATTTCACTTATATCCGTAACCCTCTGGGTAATATGAATAGTGTACCCTATCCCATAGTACCCACAAGTAAACTCGCACTTTGGTCTTCGGGGTTATTGCCAAACGTCTTAACCGCAGCGAAATCCATCCGTCGTTCACACACGAGTATGAAATTATCATATCATATAACTTAGATAACAAATGGGTGTCATTTTCAAATTTGAAACTCATTTTGGCGACTGTTCAAATGTCACTGTGTTTTATTAAGTGGGTCAAAGTTACATCCCAATACAAAAAAGCATTCTAATTATAAAGACCTACGTATAGAATAACCACGGTCTACAATTCATTGCAATACTTACTACCAATATGGGTCTTCTCTGTGAGTGTTGAGTTTTCCCCTATTGTGGACGTTGCTGCAGCGGCAACAATAACAGCGTATTCTGTGTTCGACTCCAGCTTAGTCACGTTGTAAGACATGTTACCATGGCATTGATCATATGTCGCAGTCACGCCAGCGTAATTGTAAGCGCAGTGGACCTGGCGACGACACAAGAGTCAACACAATAAATACATACATAACGTATAACGCACCGACCATTAAAACTTCCAGCCATGTAATATTGTCAGCGCAGTGGACCTGGCGACGACACAAGAGTCAACACAATAAATACATACATAACGTATAACGCACCGACCATTAAAACTTCCAGCCATGTAATATTGTAAGCGCAGTGGACCTGGCGACGACACAAGAGTCAACACAATAAATACATACATAACGTATAACGCACCGACCATTAAAACTTCTAGCCATGTAATATTGTTACCCCCCCCCTCCCCCCCCCCCCCCCCCTCCACACACACACACACACGGATAATCAATTGGTCGATCACATAGTGTATAGATAAACAATGAAATCACTATAACGAGGACGGTACCCTAATTGTCCTGGCCAGCAAATATCCATATATGAAGGAATCTTTTCCGAAAGGTAGTCGGCCAGATCCCTGTCTGAGGTCCGCATTAATTGGCTATCACTGTGTGTGTTGTATTAAAAGCAATATATAGTAAACTATGCAATAGGTCAGTGAGGTCGCAAATATAGCATCACCTCACATAATTTCCGTTGTAATTTTCGACCAAAGATGGAAATAATAATATTACGTATTTTGACACTGTGTACAGTTTGCAAAATTAATATAATTATGATAGCGGATATTGATCAGATAAAGGCATCTTTGAATGTTATCATTGAATACTTTTCAAATCATCCATAGATAATCGTCCTGCGATATTTATATATATTTTTTAAGATTTTCTTATTTTTAAGATTATTGGATCAGTCTAGATCACAAATGAAAGCCTTGTTCTCAAAAGGGTTATGTGACTACATGTGTGAAATAACCAAACTCTGAATTCACTTACAGGTGCATATATACTATCATTTGGAGGGCAGAGGATGTAGACTGCTTGCACACATTCGCCTCCCTTGCTTATGAAGACGTCGTACTGGGTGAATGGGATACCACTTGTTGATGCCGTCCACGACAGACCAATAGACGAGGATGTCGTCACTGTGGTCTTCAAATTGTTGACTTTACCTGGGACTTAAAATATGTCAGTCTGAATTACTTCCTATCAAAGTATGAATCGGGTTGTGTGTGTGTGTGTGTGCGTGCGTGCGTGCGTGCGTGCGTGCGTGCGTGCGTGCGTGCGCGTGTGTGTGTGTATGTATATGTATGTATGTGACAAGACATACCAAACTCTGGCGTAGAGGTAGTGGCTGCCTCTGTTGTCGAAGAATCTGTAGTTGATGCCTGAAATACGCATAAATGGTGTAGGTGTGTGTTAAACAGATGTGAGGTGGAAGGAGGTAAACGTCGCGTTCAACATTATTTCATTTATAAATGTATGCCCATTTTCTAGTACTCAGCCCAATGTGCTACCATGCTGCAGATTAACATTGATACTCCACTCAGACTCATCCTTTTGCCAACGTTGCCAGGGGATCGAACCATTGAGCCTCCGCTCTCCAAGCAGACGCTATATCCACTAATCCACTGAGGATGTTGGTACACAGAGAAACATTGGGGTGACACATCATTTGCAGAAGGAAATAAGAAAGAATGTAATATGAATGTAGCTTTTGTTTGACATGATATCAAGTAGGGTTTGTTGTTCAACGAAACACTCAGCTATTTCCCAGGTATTTTACGGCAGCTGTAAATAACCGTGTTTGTCCAAGACATACCAGTGATGATAATGACACGGGACCATAGGGAAATATAATGTAAGCTGCGCTTATCATTTTCCAGGTGTTAATGTCATTTCTACTCATGTCAGTTCGTACATGCGAAATACATGAAATACACGTGTTAGCAGCACGTGAAGGACGTCCAGGAAGAGGAACAATAGTATACAAAACATTGTCGGCCTGGCAGTCATCTGTCCCTTTTTATCTCTTTAAGGGTTCAGCCAGAAGCGATGCAGGTCAAGAGCACTGATATGGTGTTGGTAAACCTAGCAACAACCTCAGGTCGAACGGGATTCGCAACCACAATCATAGGTTTCAGGCATTCATACAGGGGACGAAATTGCGTGGCCTTAGACGACTGGGCGGCCGATTACCTCCGCAGACAAGTGTACATGAAGTAATGTGAGTAGGTGCTGTAGCTGCAGGACCTCGCTTGTCTAGGAAGGTTTACGTTGGATCTAAACACTCACCGGAAGTACAGATCCAAAACTGATAGCTGCCAACATGAAATACCATCTTGAAACTACATGTATGTCCATTGTGAATGAATGCTACCGGGCTCTGGGATCAGATGTGGGATGTAAGGTGTGACAAGGACTACTGTGAGGAGATTTACACTGGATGACCAGCCAAGACAGGGCAATGTGTCATGTCAACAGCTGATAAGCCGGCGATAGTGTTGTCGCGCATCAATATCAGTATCTAACAAGCGAGAAATATGAAAACTTTCTGCTTAACGCAGGGTCCATTGTATTATTCCGACTATATATCATAAACATGCGTTTATGAATGACTATGAAATAATGATGACACGCGGTGACCGCGAAAAGATGAGCGTATCCTACCCACCGACGTCCTCCCGTCACACACACGCACACACGCACGCGCACACACACACACACACACACACACACACAAACACATAAGCAAGTAAACAATTGTCAACTATCGATAATATTTACCATCAGATAATATCTATTTCAGTTTTTATAAGTAAGCATTAATCTTCAATTCAGTTGGCATTTTGGGGACGTAAATGGTAGGGAATCGGGTTTTTGGTTGGAGGGGGAGGGGGATTCTAGGAATTTGTTTTTGACTTTTATTATGTTTTCTGTCGGGCGCTGCTACCAAAACGCATTTGTCTTGTGACAGGAGGAGCCAAACAATGTTTATGTCACAAAATATAACTTTTGCCGGTTTTCGGCATCTCCATCATTCCCCTCCAGTTTATCAAATATCAAATTGCCGCTCCATTAAGAATGAATGGCAGGACATTATTACTTACAAAGAAATAATTGTTGAAGAAGATTACAATTTGAATGTCTCATTTATCATTATTTAACGTTCGGCCCAGTACCATTCAGAAACTGTGCCTTAACGTGTGAGTGTTGCTTGTCAAATAAATCGAAGTTGAGAGCAAAATGCACTGACATTCTATCACGTTCAAGCCTTGTTGTCGCTACTTGAGATACACGATACAATTTCACAAATGAAGTACATATATATGTGCTATCATGTGTCAGCTATCAATCACAAGCAGTGGGCGACAGTTCACGTTATCATTGGATCAAAGTATCAAATTGAATATACTTTCGCCAGCACTTCGTATCATCACTACTTTAATAGTGATTAATATATATGTCTATGATGAAGTTGGAATAGTACAAAGGACTCTGGTTATCAATAAGGAAGAGTTTTGCTGTTTTTATTTTTCTACATGTGATCACATTGACGGGTTGTGGACTGTTCAGCTGTGAGTGTACAAAGACACTTTTCGTAAATATATTCTAGTATTCGAATGTTATGTTTCGCCACTCTGTGAAAATGTGAAAGTTTGCAAGGGCAGATGGGTCATTAACCTTCATGACTAACTAAGTGATACTGTAATATACTGAACAGCATTGAAAACGCACCACCATGAAAATGGATGTATTTTTATCCGGGCTTATGTCATATGAAAATATATAATTGAATGAGTAATATACGACGTTCTGGACGAAGCATGAAGTGTACATGTGTGTTTCAATAATGTTTTTGTATTAGATAATTAATAATACCATGCCACTGGGGTTCATGTGGGCTCCATTTCAGCCTTTTCAAAAGATGCAGTCACATAACGTACTTTGCTTGAGCTATGTTTCACATAGGGGAGAATAAGTTTGTCAAAGAATGTTCGAGATGTTAGGAGATAAGACAAAGTTTATTTCAAAAACTTTAAATTTTGAGAAAATAATTGAAATAACGTGAAAAAAATGAAATTTCGAGTATTTGAAATATACTTGAAATAACGAGAAAAAACATCGAAGTAACGAACAAAAAAATCGAAATTTCGAGTTTTTGAGATAATCTTGAAATAACGAGAAAATATTGTATAAAATCTCGAAATTACGAGAAAATAATCAAAGTAACGAGAAAACTCATCGAAGCAACGAGAAAAAAATCGAAATTTCGAGTATTTGAGATAAACTTGAAATAACGAGAACATATTCGGAGTATCTAGGAAGAACTCGAAATTTCGAGAAAACAATTGAAATAACGATAATACACTGTCAGTAAACTACGGTTATAACGAACACGCTTATAACGAACTGACGGATATAACGAACTTACTTTTTGTTCCCGACAACTTGCTGTAGTCATGCTGTATATGTACTTATAACGAACTACGGTTATAACGAACTAAAATTAGTAGTCCCTTTGAGTTCGTTATAACCGTAGTTAACTGTAATTTAAGAAAACCCCGTAATGCTCCCAAAGTGGCTCCATTTGACTTTCGTACGTTGAACCTTATCAAATCGAATTTTGATTCAAAGAGACCACTAAGGGACACAACGCAGCTGCAAATTTGGACAACTGGGCAACTCGTTTTCCCATTTTAGTCGCAAAGTTATTGTCATAATACATTTGTCGAGAAATATAAGCATACTTTAACACACACGGCAGTGGGTTATGTTCTGCAAATGAAGCGGCATATAAATCCACGTTTTCTGCTTGAAGCTGTCCTGTTTGTTCAAAAGGGAAATAATTGATTCAGCTCTGTTCAGCCCGTGCACGTATCTTGGATTATTTGCGACCACTGATCAGCATTTGATAAAGTATTCAAAATATAATCATTACATAATTTAAGCATACTACAAATTGTTTTTAATTAAACTGAAAAAATCACAGGGGATGCAAATGAAACTGTGGGGAGATTCAAGGCGCTCTGCTGACATATGTGAAAGACATCAAGTTCTTGCAAAAAATATTCACTGAGTGACATGATCCTTGAAAAAAAGACAGCGGGAATGGAAATGAGCTTTTTATTAGCACAGAAACGTGACTAGAAATGGCATTAACCAGAAACATTCCTTAATTTGCATTGATGTGATTTTGTTGAGATACAGTGCTGAACGCAGTGTGCATGACGAGTAGGATTGTATCCTTATCGCTTGCATATGTACAGTTAAAAATGAATTTTCCTGTCCAGAAGAGGCAGTAGCCTTGTGGTCTTTGGTTCTGCAATTCACTGTGCAGAGTGGCGTCCCTTAGTAGTAGCAGGATCCTGTGATCGCATGTCTAATTCCAGATTCGTCTTGATAATAACCCTAGTTAAGTGGTAGACGCGTACAACCTGTGTCACGTCCGGCTGGAATATGTTCCAAAGCGGCGTACAAACTTAAAGAAAACGTATTCAGTATGGTATATGAAGAGAGGGCACACATTTGCCAATGATACGTAGCATAGTTCTCTGATTAGTATTTAACAAATACGCAAATGGTGTTTGCCGCCTTGGGGCGTGTCTTTGATAACAGATGTAAAAGAGTTATTTAGACAAATGAATTTAAACTGGTCATATCATTGCTGTTTCGTAATGGATCCAAATTATACTCATTTGAAATCGGTAACATAGTATATGCATACTATTTCTTTGGAATAATATATATGCATGTAATTATGGTGAATTATAAGCAATTGCTATATTAACAGTCGTGGTATTCAAAAAACACATTTCCAATTTCGCAAAATCTGACATCTGTGAAGTAAGCCCAGTTGTTCTCATTAGCTTGCGGGGGCACGGGTGACCCAGTCGTCTAAGGCGCCGCGATTCGTTGTGCAGAGTTGCGTCCCTTGGGCACGCCAGAAACCTATGATTGTGGGTTCGAATCCCGTTTCGCCCCGATTAAGTTTCTAGGTTTGTCAGCACCATACCCGTGCTCGTGGGTTTCACCGAAGTGGTAAACGTCTGAGACCTGCATCACTTCGGGCTTTCCTCCCACATTAAGCTGACACGCCGTGATATAACTGGAATAATGTTAAAAGCGGCGTTAAATCCAACTCACTCACTCATTAGCTTGAAATCCTTTTCATTGGAGCCATTGTCCTGCAAAGTTACAGGGAGAGCTGCCAGACTGACTGCTTATCAAATGTGGTTAAAAAGATTGCACAGAAAACAATAGTGGATTCTGATAAATTAGCAGTTATTCTGACAATAAATATCTCTGATTAACATGTCGCAGTGAAAGGTTTCAATTTGAAAACTTAATGGCATAGAATTACACAGAGAGCTTTGAATCTGTGTATGATTATCATGAGCATTTACATGTAAGTACGGCTTAACGATTAGCTGCTCATGTTCTAATGATTGCAATTCAACAACACTGCAGACGTTTTAACTAAATAATAACGGATATTTATGTTGCGGAGAGCAACGTCAAACATCTAATGATATCTCCAATTCCCATGCCTATTAGTCAAAGAAAATTAAATTGCTTCCATTTATTTGTTGAAATTGACCAACTGAGTGATTGAGTATAGTTGTATGCCGCGTTCAGCAATATTCCGGCTATATCACGGCGGGGGACACCAGAAATAGGCTTCACACATTGTACCCATGTAAGGAACTGAACCCGGGTCTTCGGCGTGACGAGCGAACGCTTTTATTACAAGGCTACTCCACCCCACATGACCCTGTCTTTGGTTTTGTGATATCACGTGTCTTGCCTTCGCCGAACTCTTCTTAAACCATGACATTATTTGTATTTGTACATAGCAGAATATTTAAGAAATAGACGACGAGTAGGAGTTGTTTTATCGTACAATAAAAAACTACAGGGAGAATACACCATGAGGGGCGCAGCCCCGAGCGGTTTATTCTCCCTGCGGTGTTTTATTGTACAATAAACAACGATCACGAGTCGTTTATTTCTTACATGAGATATCAACATTATGTACAGCCTTTTTAAGGACCATGATAAAGTGCACACGCAGTAACAATATTTACGCGTATTTAAATAATGATGACTCCCTCAGTAGAATCCGACCTCGGCAATGCCGGGGAGTCCATTTTAAGCACAGGTGGGTATTTCCCGCATATTCTCACAATCCTTATGTCGATTACCTGTACCTTTTTCTCCCAATACTGATTGTCACATCTCTCCTGCTTTTGGATGCGATCGTTCAGCCTTCGCGTTAATCTGCGTTGCCCAGGTACATCTTTGGGGAACAACTCACTAGACACTCCCCTCTCAAAGATAACCTCCTCAAATAAACGACGTCATCAAGTTGCGAGCGCATGTTCGAATCTCCAGAAATGACGTCTGGATAGGGCAATGTTTCATCTTGAAATAAACCACTCTTCGTTCTTCATTGTTCTTTGCAATTTATCGCTTAGCTATCTTATATAGGTGCATCTATCATAGCACAAAACAGTTTACATCAATTTGTGCTACACCAATATGATATACGGATAAACAATATTTGCTTGGTGATATTAAACTTGCTGATCTTGTGAATTCCCATAACAAACAAGATATTAACGAATTGGTATTAAAACCCATATCGATGAGATTTAAAGTAGATAATGACCAGATAATATCCTATACGTCAAGAAACGTTTGGATCAAGCGGGTTATTCAGTTACATCACGACTGTTTGGAAACGTGTTATTTCTCACCACGAAAGCAAAAGTCACATCAATCGAAGAAGCTATCGACAGACTATACACAATGAACTAAAAGAAAACTCTAATTCATGTTTGCTACATACAGTCATAAATCTCACATTAAACAAACATTGCCCTTTGTCTTGACAGTTACTATGGTATATACTTGACTTTTCATAATAAATGCCAGACAGATTGCAACATGATACAGCAACGTAGGCGATGTTTTTCCCTTGATAATGTCATATCATATATGTACATGTTTGATAGTTTCTTAACTACTCAATAGCTTCCTCAATGGATCTTATTTATGTAAAACATTATGTTAATGAATAGCAATTGGTTTGACATCGAAACCTGAGCCCGAAATTAGTGAAAACATGCGCCAATACAATTCATTACACCTACACATTCATGACACATTCATCCGTGTGTCAAGTCCAGACCTTGCCTGCAGGGAAATGTCTGTCACCGAGCTGTGTAACGGATACACAACACTGTGACCTACATGATAAACATGCGTAGCCGGTATAGCATACCACAGAAATTTAATGAAATAGTCTCGTTCTGAAGTTGTAATGTTCCCTATGGGATGATTGTGTGTGGGAGGGGGCATTGGGGTAGGGTGGGCTTGTGGGTTGGTGCGTAGGGGGGGTTTACCAGTTGGCAGTCGACCGACAATCAGAATCGTATGCCATTCTAAAATTCCTCCAAATTCACTGTTATTAGTCCCTGAGCTTTGTTGGGATCCGCTCGTCGGGAGTTCGAATCCAATATCAGCCAAGATGATAATCCTTTCGGCACCAAACTATTGATTTCAGCAACGTGGAACATGTTCATGATCTATGGATTATGTGACGGGTGCCACAGGTTGGGAGTTATATGTATTATGCGGATTCTTACAAAAGTTTGCACATTGGTTTTCTTATTCATACCGCGATGAACCAAAAACAATCCACAGTGAACCCTTATAATCAAATTCGACAACGAAAACATGTGTTATCGACAATAGTTTAACTAAAAATAGCCGTATATATTAAAGCAGACAAAATTGACGAGATTGATATACATTCCAGGTGTAGGAATACATACTGTAGCGTGACATGAATCAGATGATTGTATAATTTATGCACATACATTGATACGCCCACAAAGTCAGTAGCCAACCAACGGAGAGTTGGATCAAAATAATCTTCATAGGACCTGTCAATCAAAGCAAGAGGGGAGACGAACTGCAACAGGCAGACTGTAATGAACCAGAATATGTCCGGGAGAAGGCGGCTTTTGATTGGTCAATGAATATACATGAATTTTGCTAAATATCCTGTGCATGACGATACACGTGAGCAGAAAGAGAATTCCCTGTGCTGTAATATTAGGATTCCCCGACATTCCCGACATAAAAGTAGTCCGCTTCGGTGGGCGTGGCTTAATTTTTTACATTCATTGGGACATGAATGCAATAACACGTGGCCAATTCAGCTAATCAGAATGCAGGAATTACAATGTACACAACGAAAATCTAATGATGAACATGTGCTTACGATAAAGTCGTAAACGTACAATGGTGCGCAATTATAGGTGACTTGTTGAAATGAAGACACAATCAAGAAATAGTACATCAATGCTCCTTTTGGTATGTATACTGAGAAACAAAACGTTATCCCATGGAAATCCAACACACACACACACACACACACACACACACACACACACACACACACAGTTTGCATAAAAATGTAAGTGTTTATATGCTGCTCAGCGCTGAACGGCAGTACTCCTGCCATACGACGGGAGCTTGACGAATCATGAATTAGTACTAAACTGATGTATGTTTTCCAAGCAATGTTTCTATGTGAGTGCACACGAATCTTTTTTATGCTGGCACATCATATGTCTGTCATTTTGTATAACACTTATATTTAGAACCTTTATAATGTGCTCAGTGCATTGACCGTGTAAGTTTGCACAAAACACATGTAGAAATGCACATATTTCAGAAGTCACAACCCCACATTAAGACGGCAGAGTGAGTGATTGAATTGGTTTTAACGCCGCTTTGAACAGTAGTGAAGTTATACCCCGGGTGCATCAGATTAATGTGGGAGGAAAGCGATGCAGGTTTTAGATGTACCACTTTGGTGAAACCCGTGAGCACACAGAAACATAATCAGGGCGAACCGGGATTCAAACCCATGATCATAGGTTTCTGGCGTGCCCAAAGGGACGTAACTCGGCACAGCGAACTACAGCGCCTTAGACAGCTGGGCCACCCTAAGCTGGCAGAAGTGATATGCCGTTCAAAACAGACTGTTACAACTGTAGACCGATATATCCTGTATGTATCAAGCCACGAGGGTGTTCTAGTTTGTCATGATTTCCTCCATTTTTCGACATACCCCCAAATCAACCATCATATTTTGGGGAAGAATAACTAATATCAAGAATTTTGTTTATGATTTGGGAACATGATGAAGGATCTTTGCGAATATGCCAATGTCAAGTTATTTAATCAAACAGTATCGATCCCCATGTACATTACTATATTACTAACATGTCATGTCGGTTCTTATACCCACTCTCAACATTGAGTCAATCTTGTACGCAGAAAAAACGTTTTAAAATCAAGTTTTACGTCAGAGAACATGACAAACATAAATGTTCGGCTAAATCTTTAAACCAAAACTTTCTGCAGTTTTGAGAGGAAAGGCCATATCAGGAGTTTGCTCACCGTACTGGCAGTAAAACGAAAATGATAATACCAATTGCCGGCAGGTTTGCTATCAAGTCTTTAGAACTTATATTACGACCACAGACCGTCTCGCCCAATCAAATAGACCCATTCGCTGCATGATAAACCCTCAGTACAATTCTCGTTTGGGGTACCTTTACACCTTGGAGATCCTGATACGGATTTGTGTTGCTCTTACGCGTTGTCTACTCGCAGTAAGGAATGAGTAAATGGTAAACTGTGAAACGGAAAATTCGTCACGTTATACATATGGTGAGATAGTTCACAGAAATCATGGAAACAGTCCCTTTGTTTAATTTAATGTAATCAAATCCAGTGTATCTATAAACAGTGATGTCCTTTTTGCACTGAATGCCTCAAAACATATACGTATCGTTCATCAACATCTTCATTAATAACATTCTCTGGACTTTTAACTAAATCTATTTCGAGGAAAACCTGAGTCTGCGGCAAGTTTAGCCTTAAGTTCACGAGTAATATGCCAGCTTGTCTCAAACGAACACGTAACTTTTAGCATGCTCATATGTTTCGTTTAGGCCGCACCGAACTCATTGATTAAATGATTTGGAATAAGGCTAAGCTGTACTTAAAGATACTTAAATCGGTAGTATAAGCAAGTATGCCTTTCAACTCTAATTTTAATTAGCTGGCGTGGGGATGGGGTTTGGTGTGGTGGTTGTAGAATGTGATCTGAGACAAGAAACCATGCGTTTAGTGCTATGAGCATTATGATGAGGTTTCATGATGAGAAAAATTCAACTTGATCAACTTGAACATAAGTGAAAAAACCCAACATAATTACTACCGTAAATCAAAGTACGTGGCTAGCAATGTTCTGCCCAGTTTAATGGTTGCCGATGTCTATTTCTATATGACTGACTGAGTTTATGAGTCAAGTCAGTGGTCATCAGTAATGATCCAGCTACCATTTACCACATAAGCGCTTAACTGTTCAAAGCGGACACATGTTACATAGTTAGAGTATTCACCAACGCGATACTATTACAAATGGATAATGTCATGCGGATTTCTCGAACATAAAGTCCACGATACTTATTTATTGTGACATTTTACACCACAAAATGATTATATTATGCAATTACATATTTACGAAAATAGTACGGCCACAAGACATACCGAATATATACTCACACGCAAAAGAAACGCAAGTCGAGTATGCAGTATACATGTTATATATTTTCAACAGTAAAGACAAGAAATACTAATAGGGCAAGATTGACAAAAACTTGACTGAAGACAGTTTAATGGATTAAAAGGCAGATGACATAATTGGTTTTTTTCAAATGTTAAGGGCTTACACAGTTTCGGGTCAATACCCAAAATGTCAGTCAATACCTGTTGTGACCACCAATGGATTGATCACTGCCACACATCTCCTGTACATTGAGTGGATCAGACGATTTGTGAAGGCCCTAGGGATCCTCCTGCACACATCCAGAGCAGCTGTGTTTAGTTCATCGGCAGTTGTAGGGACTGGACGCACATTGTGCTGACGCCTTTGAACCTCATCCCACAAGTGTCCGATGGGGTTCAGATCAGGGCTGAGGGCTGGCCACGGTAGAACACGGATGTTGTGTTGTTGCAGAAAGGCCATGGTAGCTATGGCAACATGGGGACGAGCGTTGTTCTGCTGGTAAATGTGTTGTTGATGTTGTGCAAAAAAATGGAACAACGTGGGGACTGATCACTTGCTCGAAATACCGCTGAGCAGTGACGCCGTGTCCCCGACCTTGACCAACATTCAGAAAGCACATGGGTCCAAGTCTCACATTAAGTCCAATCCCTGCCCATATCATGACGCTAGGTCCACCCCATGGATCCCTTTCCACAACGTTTCTGTCAGCGAAACGATCACCTCGACGACGCCAAATTATGACTCTTCCGTCTGCATGGGAGACACAAAAGCGACTTTCATCAGAGAAGATGACACGCCTCCACTCACGATGACGCCAATTGCGATGACCCGGTGCCCACTGAAGTCATGCTTGTCGATGCCGTGGTTGGAGAACAGGACGATGTGCTGGTCGGCGACATCTGAGGTTGTTGGAACGGAGACGTCGGATCACAGTGTCCCGGCTAATGTGTCGATTATGTGTTCCTATGGTCTGTCGAGCAATTTTACTTTCAATTAGGAACGGATGTCGCTGGTGTTGACTGGTAATCTGCCGATCTTGTCGAGGTGTGGTGACCCTAGGACGACCGCTCCGAGGAAGGTCATCTGTGGTCTGTGTAGCATTGTATCGATGCAGGAGACGGTAAATTTTTGTTATGTTAACGTTGAAATGACGGGCAACATCTTGGACAGACTCTCCAGCTTCCAAACGTCCGATAGGAGTGGGAGGTCCAAGAATCGGCCACAGTTTTATACCCACTACAGTTCGTGATAGTTCGTGCATTTTCGATTTCGCGAGAAATGGGTGCATGATACCCACATATTCATTGAAATGGTGCGTTTTGGCGATTCGTTTTTTATGTTGCGTTTATATTCGGGGCTTCCAAAATGCAACCCAAAATATTGATAACACCATCAGGCTTCACTACATGGAAAAACTCGTATCAATTTATGGTTCCGTGTTTTTTACCTCTTTTCTTAAAACCACGTGCGTTTCTTTTGCGTGTGAGTATATTGCAGAAGCAAGAAACAGAAACTTTTGAGGGGACTGTAAGGTAGACAACATGTAGCTGGAAGTGTGTTTGCTCATTATATACTGAGTTCGATTGTCGACATTGTTACAATGTGTGGCCTATTATGAAGAATCTCCACCAACTCATTTTTTAAAACCAAATTAGCAAATTTACTAAAATCAGCGCACCAGGCATAATAAACCAGATCGAAATTGTATTGCAATTACTGCAAGCATCACCTTTTACTGTAACAAAAACTAGCTGCACAACATTGAAATCGATGTTTTTTCCCTGGGGATATACATGTATGTATAGAAAAAACATGGAACGGGCTCATTTCCAACATGACAAATGACTTAAAGCTTTTTTCAAACTCTGACACTTTCAATAACAACTTAGCTACTAAAAACAACATACGTCGCCCCGAAGGTAATAAAAACACATAACATGTGACAAACCGTATACTATATCTGCTGATGCCAGCATCCCCTGACGCCATTTCCATTGTAGTGTTGGTAACACCGGAAGAACATGCACATATACATGGCATTGACGGTTCAATTGTAAACGAAAGAAAATTTTAATGCATCTCATTTCAACAGCGCTGAAACAGCTAGCGTGTGTGTTGGCGATTCGCTCCAAATCATCCGAGGGCTCTGGTGTCGCCTTGTGGCTTAGCATTCATTCATTATGCGGGGACCCAGGTTCTGTTAGCCACATGGGTACGCCATGTGATTCCCAATCATGGTGTCAATTCCTGTGATATAACTTGAATATTACTAAAAGTGGAGTAAAGCCATCATCAGAGATTCTTTTTAATTCGTGTGTACTTGGTGTTGAAACTCTCGAATGTACTATTTTAGACACATCCAGAATATCACACAATAAAGGATATTCCTATAATTATGTCGGTCTTTCTTAGTAACCTAACATAATATTAATACTAGGTAACTAAGCGGTATTATTAGCCACGCGGTACACAGATTTACCAAAGCGCATGGATGTTCTAGTGAAAACTAACCACTTCATAAACTAAGCCTCATACAAGTCACAACGCCTCTCACCGCACTGGCATCATATGCTATATAGTACTAGACTCGATATAATTATTATCCGGAGAACAAGGCCACGACCTGACACCCTAAAGATGTTATTGTTGTGGAAATTCAGAGTCTCTGAAATTTGAACCCCCTGAGTAAGAAGTTTCTTTCTTGTGATAATTGAAGTAAGTTGCTTCATTTCAAGATCCGTCTATTTGTATATATACGTTGATCAGCAACCAAAACAAGATTGTCTAAAGTACAAAAAACCCCGCTCAATTATGTTTATTTGTTCATGTCAAGTGTCCTTGCACTCATCGTTGGTCACAATCTTTGTCCTTTGTGAAACCCGTTGTCATCGTCCACTGCAACTACTGCAGACGTCGTTCAATCAAGTCGAGCGAGTATTGGCCACAATTAACCTCCTAAAGTTCAGGTGGGCACAGTTATAAATGTTAAAGGTGGTTAATTAATTGACAAAGCATGTAGTCCAATGTCATAATGACACTTTGGAGATTGATTTCTGAAAAGGTGGCGACTCCTGGGAGATGATCATGAACCACACATCGCTCGTAACTCGCTTCCGATACATGCTCGTAGGCGGATGACGGATGGCATCAGGTTAAAGCATGGAGGCAGTCCTTTGAAATAATTACGTATCCCACGCTTGACCTTTATACACATTGCCGTGTCCGCAAATGTGTAATTAGATGTCAGCTCTTATTGCATTGGCTCATCACAATTTAAGGTGCTAGGACTCTCAATAAGTATAATGAAATATCCATATTTCGTCATGGCTATTGAATTCCCACATGCGTACGATGTAAATCCCATTGATGGTGTCTTCTCCGTCGTGATCCAGCTGGAATATTGTTTCAAGCGGTGTGAAACGATATCCAATCACACTCTCACTCACTCTCTATTCAAATCGTTATTAGCATGGGGAATGACTTGACATTTTTAGACACGCATAATATTTTTACTAAGTTCATTATTTTCATATGAAAACACTACCCAGTAATAAAAACTTGGGTAAACGTGGATGTATATGTGGAATCATCACGAAAATGTTGGCTGATTTGGAAAGCTGCGTTTACAACATACAGAAGACGTGTGAGCACATTTACTCAAATAGAAACAGAAATAATGGTCACCACAGGTTATGATGATAAATGTAATAATGCCAGCGTCATGTATTCAACTAGCACTTTTTGAAGTTCTAATCTAGTATAAAACATGTAATTGGGTCACAATAGAATCTATTCATACAAGTAAGATAATGAGGATATTCACATATATATATTAGTAAATATATTATTGCAGTAAGTAAATTGCAATAAGAATCCTTTAAAGATGGATGGTAATCTCTACTGACTGATTAGTAACTTGTACTAGGCTAAGAAAGGCCACATATACTAATCTAACTAGCAAATATTCAGTAAACTGGTTAGTAAATTCTCGTTAGTGTCTGAGTGGACAGTGAAATGCACTAACTATTACTTTCAGTGTAATGTACATATATTGTCTTTTCAGATTGACATGATTTATCAGAAGTGTTATCGTTTTCTGATTTATGTGCTGTATCAAATGTGTATATGGAGATCCCGGCTGTCGCACTGAAATGATCAATAACTATTATATACAGCAGCCTATATCCGCAGAAACAATGTGTCACTCTAGAATACACATACAGTGACTATATCAAGCAATGGATGACGTGACGTTTTACCTTGTGGAATATAGGACAAAACTGTTCAACAGTTTACTGAATAATAGCAATAAAATGGAATACGTTATGTTAAGGGACTAGAGACCCGGTCATTCTTTCTCAAGAGTAAGTGAGTGAGTGACTTGGATTTAACGCCGTTTTGAACAGTATATATCACGGCGTGTCAGTTTAATGTGGGAGGAAAGCCCGAAGTCATGCAGGTCTCACACGTTTACCACTTCGGTAAAACCCACGAGCACGGGTATGGTGCTGACAAACCTAGAAACATAATCGGGGCGAACCGGGATTCGAACCCACAATCATAGGTTTCTTGCGTGCCCCAGGGACGCAACTCTACATAGCGAATCGCGGCGCCTTAGACGACTGGGCCACCCGTGCCCACTCTTTCTCAAGAGCCAACGGTTACTTGTATGCACTCTGACTTACAATAGATCCCAACTTTTTGGCTTTGATAAAACTTAACCTCAATATGATATTTAAAGTGTGCCATGCTCAATGGCGGGGTGATCTTTTCAATGCATTTCTCTTTAAAATATTATATAGTCCTGTACGGGTATTTATTGACCGCTTGCGCCCAATGAGTACATGTTGATAGGAATCGTATGAGCCCTGTGGTAGGATATACATTTGTTACACCTCCATGTCAGAATGATGAGATCTGATTGGTCCACGTGATCTTGATAAAATACTGTGTATCCCGCCTTGAAGTGGAATACATTTCTCAGCGGGGAAATAAATCACTTATACCCCGACACGGGCAAGTCAGGCTGCACGTGGATTTCTGAGAGGCAGAATAACTCCCTTATGCCCCACTTCAAAGCAAACATCCGCACGCTTTTTCCGAGTCAATGCAAGTCACGTGACATAATGCAAGCTAACCTCAGCTCAATCGAACAGCTGTTTTCTGTCAATTTCGAATTTGTTTGAATTCCTTCACAATGTCACATTAAAACATGTCGGTAAGACAAATTCGTTGAGGCAGGATCACTTAGGGTACGAGGGGTTTTATGCGTCCCTCGTTAGGTTTTATATCACTCGAATCAAAGAGGGACGCGTACAACGCAACCTCGAGTGATCCTGCTACAACTTATAGTAAATGTTTCTCAACAAAAGTTTTTGTCAACAAATGAAATCCTTTTTTGGTTCATTTCAAAACATAGGTTTTGATGAAAGCATTTCAAACCCTTTGACTAAGATTTTACTATGATTTCAAAATCAACGTTTTCAAATGAAAATTGTAAAACCTCGCCAGCAAGACTTGAAAAGCTTTTACATCAAAATAGATTAGTAATGGTTAAGTCTTGCAGAAAGAGTAACAAGAAAAATAATTATTCTATTATGCCATTGTTTTACATGAAATTGGCAGTCAAGGAAACGATTCCCGCTGCCCCACGAGTCGTCTCAGTGGAAGGAAGTGTCCTAGGTATGGTCACTTTGGCGTCCTCTCACCCTGTAAGGTACCTTAACCTGAATCATGTCGGACACTGCAGCCTTCTGTGCATCGCCCGACCGCTTGTAATCACGCACAGTATTACTTCTTTGCCATGGAAAAGAAAAAGTTGTTTGATTTGAGTCCAAGAACTTTTTTGACCAAAATTTAACTTTCCCAGGACAGAAATTGCAAAAGGAGACCAGAAACATTGTAATTTCCTGTAGTTGAGGCATTGTAACCTTGTCAAACTATTCCAGACATGGGTTGAATTCAATGACCATGGGAGTTAAACGCGTTACAATTTTAAAAACTGTTATTAAAGATAAAATGAAATTTGAATGTAATACAACATTCACTCGTATTATGCTTCTGTTATATTACACATTCCTAGATTTGAAATAATTTCATTCATCTTACCTGTGGACTAAGCAATATCCGAGACGGGCCGTGCGACAATGGCGTTACACATTGCATACCGACGAATCAAGGTTTTACCTCCGATTCAGAGATGGCGGAAAACGTTGTTGGCGACGTAGCGGCGAGCGGGTATGCAACAAATCTTGATCATATTCGGCTTGGGGGCCGTAATGTCATGGCATCGTGTGGTAAAATACACGAGAGTCTAACAAATCTGGTTATTGCGTATGGACATTTGACAGGAATTTGTTTGTCCTGTTGTTCGATTCGCTAGAATTATCGACAGAATTTTTTGAACTGCAAGAGGACAATTCAAGACGTGCCCAGGTAGTCACCGATTATCTCCGAAGAGAAGGCATACGGACATTAGACGGGTTTGCTTTGTACCCTAACCTGTCCCAATAGAGTATCTGGGGGATGTACCGCCGTCATATAGCTGGAATATTGCAGAGTGCGGCTTTAAACAACAAACCATACCACCCGGGGGATGTTGTCGGGGGAAGAGTGTACGCCAGAGTCCCAGCACTCACCAGCGTGGCCCAGCTTTGGGTAGCTCTTCATGATCAGGCGGAATGGCGAGCAATACCAAGACCAACTGCACCCAAGTTACTCAACAGTATGCCACCAAGGTGTTGTGCATGTATTGCCCAACATGGTGGTCACCAGATTTTGATCAACATGCCCGAAATTAATTTTACAGACTGCTATAATTATACATGCACTATCATTTCATCATTTCCCTTATTTCTTGTCGGTAGTATAGATTTTCTCTTGAAATGGGGAACATGCATTAGTTTCGCCATAGTTTAGCAAATCTTGTGAATTTGAACATGCCAGAAGTCAAAGACTTGTAAATGAAAGAAAGGACAATGACTGGTTTTCAAGTTTTTTTAACGTGTCTTAACATTGTCATATCATTATTACAAACTTTGAGATTTGACATTTCGATCAGGCCATATTAGGCCCTATTCCCACCGCGCCCTAATTATAACTAAACATAGTTCCGCCAATATCAAGTGAAAATCAATTGAAAAATAGGAAAATCGTTCAAGATAATTAAGGCATAAAAAATTGACAGCCAACTCCTGAACAATAATGGGGCACTTTAAAAAACCCATAGGGACATCATACTGCTATGCTTAATATCTGTTTAACATCTAGTCCCACGTTCGTTCCACGAGATAAACGTCGTACTCAATATAACAGTATTCAGAGCGTAGATTTTCTATTTCCATATGGTGCACTTTTGTAAACAAGGTCGTCTGCAGGAAATCGTCGAAGAACATAGTACAGTAGGTTAGGAAGCGGATACAAATCAGCGGATGTTTTCAACAAAGTTACAACTTTACAATTTCAATAAATACACAAAGCACATACTTGGCTGTCATCTGGACTCGGAAACAAGTGCAGTTTGAATCAAAATCCCTTACTTCTGTCAAATTCCAAAAAGAGTTACAATCAATATATTGACCGGCGCAGTTGTATCATGACATAAATAAAAGTGATTCCAAATACTGGTTTAAATGGATGTTTTGCAATATGTTCAAACAATACATGATATCAAACCATCTCTAGGATTTATATTTGTCAGAGGAAGATGCTATTAAGATAAAATGAATGTTATTTGGGAACATAAGCATGATAAAAAGACACCGCTGTGTTGTCTACTTTACGTAATCATACTGTACACTGTATAACAAACAACATTTCTACCCTGACGTTACATACATTTAGATTTATAAATGATTATTACAGTTTGCTAGTTTTGTTTCTGGATATAATTTTTGAAAATTAATATTTGGATTGATTTATACATATAGCTATATGAAATGAATACAGAGTCTTACTTGTTTTATTAACAGCAAAATTTTGTCATGTGGTACACGTACAATATAGGTTATATAATATGGTAGCAACATTTCTGGTTTTACATGATGGATTGTTTCTTTTCATGATCGGCACTCTATATGGTACCGGCTTTGTGCAATGACTAGTTTCTCATAGAGCAAACGGGGTAATAGCAAGTGTATATTCAACGATTTGGGCGGGAATGGAAATTAACGTTGTCATAATACTACTTTATGCAATCTTTCTCTGGAGAATTGGTGAATGCCATAGTGATATGGATTCATCTTCCAATCATCTTTTAATGTTATTATGTACCCAAACTGTCGGAAAGGATGCCATTACTTCACTGAAACGAGAAAACTATCGAATAAATTGGATGACCTAGCAAGTGGAACGAGCATTAGATCCTACAACGATTACTTTCATTTCCCATAAGTGCAACTCACTCACTCATCAGGCTAAGACTTACTACAGCAAGCACAACTTGTTATTCTAAGATTAAGGGAATAAGAAAAAGAAGGACTGACGGGTAGGCTAGCTTGTAGTTGGAACATTTTGTTGTGAAAACGATTACTTTCATTTCAGTGCTGCTCACTCACTCGGTGATCAAAATAATTCTTACAATAGCATGCAGAACTTCTATTTACAGGTGTCAGTAGAAGCCCTTCGAGTCTCCACAAAGTGATCTACTAAAGCAATGATCTGCCTGTCAGCGACTTTTTACTAGCATTCTTTCTTCATCGGAGATCTAGTTATAAGTGAGATAATTAAAACTGTGGTTCGTAATTCTTAGAAAGTCCATTCCACTGCACATATCGAAGTGAAGAGTTCAAAGTTCTATAAGTTTCTATCCATAAAAGAGTACATTCGTGTGCATTCATTCCTCTTGTGGCGCTATGATTTGAACCTTGGTAAACTACAGCAGTTATAGTTGTGTGCTTCGAATACTACCCTGAAGGGATATAAATACAATATAATCTCTCGGAATTGTGACAGAAAAGAATGTGAAATGAGATTGGTTTTCTTGCTTTTGAAATCATTGCTTAGACTATAATTTGACAATCTGAGTGAGTATTAATGATATCATTATCATAGAGTATACGTTACATTTTGATGCATCTGATCTCAAAAGATCACGGCAATCTATCCAAGTGCGAAAAAGGACCTTAAAAATCATACTCATCATAATCATTTATATCTCAGCGTGATGATATGATGTGTGAGGAAAGTGAGTTAGTAGGTTTACACAAATATTCGATTAATATGACGACGGCCTGTAAATTATCAAATCTGGACCAGGCAATCCAGTGATTCTTATTATCAGCAAAGAGTCATCAGGGTAGGATGACACGCTATCAACCGGGTCACATGAGCTGTTAGAGCAAGGGTCATTTTCGTTTTTTTTGTTCCAGCCTAAATACTTTAGATGTCGTGGTATGCATGTAGCTGGTATTTTACTGATTTTGGCGTCTACACAGCATTCGATGATCACATCCTTGCTGTTGGGAAGGTATTTCAAAAAGGACATGAAATGTAATGGGTTTTTTCACATGCAACCGACACTGACTGTTCCTTTAACTAAATTGCGTTCATATAAAAACTAGACCACTTCAGACATCAAATTTTATTAAAATGGAGTTTAATTGTCACGATGAAACACGAATAAATGAAAATCGTTTGACCTTTTCTTAATACATGTATTTATCAATTCAATACGCATAACTGTTTTAACATTGCCATCTTCATTGACAAAACATTTTTTGTGAATAAATCGTTCTCAATAATACCGTCACACCGTTTTATACATTTTTTTCACGTATATAAATGTTTTTTTTTGAAAATTTCCCTTTTCCAATAACGCTTTCCGAGCGGCCTTACTGCCACAGATTTGGCTATCAATACCTGGAGCGTGGCCAACAACAATTTCTCTAAACATGGCACTAGCACTACTTCGTCGCCGAAAAAAACGCATTTAATCCGTGGCCGGGGGAAGAGTAAATAAATTAACCTGCTTGAAGGGCCTCTGACAAAATGGTGAGATCATATAAATGTATACAAGGACGTCATCGTCGAAAGGCATTTGCCGCAAACATGAGAGAGACTCAGTTTACTTTTGCAATTATTACATGTAGCTGAAGAAAACTGGTCATCGCAGTCAAAGCGTTTTAGACATATATGTGGAATAAAATTGTTTTACCGGTGGTGATTAAAATATGCATTTGAATAATATTATATATATCAATGACCCTATTATCACGACACATACAGGTAATGTACTATGTATATGCACAAAATAAATATTCGGATATTATATTGTTTCGGCTTTTCCTTTGGTATACTGGTACACGAACAGCTGTAGTTTTTCTTATGTTACATTACATAAACCAACATTACATTCGTCTGCATTTGCAACATATGTGATGTGACGTTTTCCGGAAGGTATCCGGATGCTAATTTTCTTCATGTCTTGTTTCTGGTTATTGATGTTATCAGATATCTGTTGTAATATTCTGTGTTATTTTAGTTGTAAATATCCTCCTAAAACTGATATCTATGGGCATGCAGTTTTTGGAGAAGACAATTTTTCAATTTCATATGAAGTTCTTTTTAGATATTACGCATTTTTAATGAACAAACATCAGTTCTAGTATGGTGATATCCTTAAATTTCATGCTCATATTCCCTGTTTGTTCTGAGAAAAGGGGGCAGTGGGGTAGCCTAGTGGTTGAAGCGTTAACTTGGCGATCACGGGTTCGATTCGCGACATGGGTACAAATGTGTGAAGCTTATGGCTGGTGTCACCCACAGTGATATTGTTGCAATATTGCTAAAAGTGTTGAGATTAAAAGATTACTTTGGAACGGTATCAGCACTTGTTATATCTGGACAGTGTAGTTTCATGGGAGTTCGAAACAGAATACAATTGCCCCAAATAGGTGCATAAGACTAATGACATCCATAAAAAAAACACCTAAATAAGGTACAGAAAACTAACAACAATGTCATTTGTCTACTAACATGGAACTAAAACCTTTGTTTAGTGAGCTGTATTAATTGTAGGAAATCATTCAGGTCATTAGTATATTTTATATATGGTCAGCACCCATGTTATGGCTGACCAGTATTATATTTCTTTATGCTTATGAAGCAAAACAAATAATGTTTTGGAAAAAAATCATATTTATTGATTATATGACATATCATTGGTACATATCTCAAATTGAAATTTGATCAAGCAAGAAGAGGAACTAACATAAAGTAACCAGTGGGTTTTGCAAGAACTTACAGAACATTTGGAATGAATCGTTTGTCTGCTGGGATGAATAAAAAACTAAGAACGATTTGTGGTGTTCTGTATTCCTTTATTGCCTTACACGGGGCGTTACATCCGGTGAAAGGGGTCCCTTGGCTGCCAAGGGAGGTAACTCTCATATCTTACATACAATCACAGCCGCTAATTGTATAATGCAACACGATAATAGTACAAAACATAAGCCTTAACATGTACAATTTGTTAACTTCGACGAGTGATGAACAAATGCTAGAGAGACAGCATCCAATTACACACTCACGGACACAACAAAGCGTTTAAAGGTCAAGCGTGGGAATGTGTGATTATTTCAAAGGACTGCCTTCACACTGCTGCCTGGTGCCATCCGCCTGCTAGCATGTATCGGAAGCTAGTTACGAGCGATTTAAACCAGGTTCTCCTGGAGCTATCCTCTCATCAGATAAGAATACTCCAAGGTGTCATAGTGTCACTGGCCTTCATGTTTTGCCAATAAATTAACCAGTGTATTATTGCTCCCATTACGGTTAAAGAGGTTGAGTGTGACCAAAATTAACTGAACATGATCGTACAGTGACGACAACTGCAACGGCAATGACCAAGGTGATGGCTATAAGAAATTGGCTTGACAAATTAAAGATCAATGTTGACTGTGGCCTACTGGACATGATGGAATGACGTCGGCAACTACAGCAACAATGTCAATGCAGCAGTGTTGTTCAATAGCAAAAACTTTCTTCCATAAGTACTAGTTGAAAACATTTGGTTGGCATTGCCGATGAACGTACATGCATATAAGCACTATTTCTCCCCCGAATAAAATTTGCAATTAGTATCATTTGTTAAACTGACATTGTAATGGAACTAATTATAATATCCGGAATGTGTTGAGCCTCATACATACGTGTATGTTGTCCATTTGCCAGCAGAAACCATTCTCGTGAGTGTACTAAATGATAACTGTTCACAGTAATATGTATACGCAAAAATTAGTAAACCCAGAGACCATATACATTTTGTAAATATTAATCGTCGTTGATTGGTATGAGTCGTGTCTGATCACTTCGATCTGTTGAGAGAGATCGAAACAATTGTAAGAAAACCTTCATTGTATGGGATTTGGGATGGCAATATGTAAACTATCATTCATATTTTCAACACACCACTACAGACGAATTGAAAAGTAAGCTTATCCTCCGCTTTTAGAAATACTTCTGCAATATCATGGCGGGGGCACACTGTAAATGTCAGAGTGAGAATAGGTTTGACATATTATACCCACGAGGACTTCGTCTTCGCGCAAAGAGTGCATTCTTTAACGACGGGCTAGGCTATACCAACGTCCCCAGAAGAATTTGACAAAAATCGGAAACACCACACTACATCCATACCCTCAGAGGGTTTTGAATAAAAAATGACATTTTCTTTCGTTTGTAATTTGTGCACATATGTATGTTCTTCCGGTATCGTCAATAACTACATTGGAAATAACATTAAGGGGTACTGCCATCACCATATATATGTCATGTGTCGTGTGTGGTTTTGTTACAGCCGCGTGGCATATGTTGTCTTTATGGTGGAATTAAAATGTCAGAGTTGGAAACCGCTCTGTGTCATTTGACATATTGGAAATGAGCCCCTGCCAAGTTTTCTTCACATATACCAACAAAGGAACAACGTCGATGTCAATGCTTTCGTCAGTTTTTGTGAAACCTAATGTTTGCATGAATTTGTCTCCTGTAAATGAGTAAATATATCTTGTGCGCTGATTTATATATGAATATGCGCTGAATACATTTGTTAATTTCGTTCAGAAGAATAACCATGCAAGGCTTACATATTGTTTCCATGTCGTTAATCCAACTCAAACACAAACACACTTCCCACAAGTCCCCACAATAGCTTCTGCAATGCTATCGAAGTGTCTTGGGGTTAAAATGTTTCTGTAAATATCTTATACGTAATGTAATCTTTTTGCTGACAATATTAAAATATTAAAATATAAAATTAATAGTATCGTGTACAAAACATCCCCATTAATCACGATTCTGAATGAGCTTGATCTAAGGTCGCTTGGAAATGTATTTCAGTCCCACAAGCATCAGTATAGTGCTGGTACATGTTCACCAAGGATCATTATCGCAATCAGGGATTCGAACCGATGATCAGCGGATCCTGGTCCAACTTGGTGAGTTACTTTTGACCGCTATTCTTCGCACCCTAGATCACTGGGAAATCCTGACATATGTTTATAGCCTATGTCATCCAATATCTTGCAATGTATAGCGGACACATGTAGATACAAACAAAACGTTTCCGCTGTAATGATATATCGCTATGTAGAGTACTTTGCACGTATATGTCATACATCTAAACGTTTATCTGATAGATGAAAGCTAAATTATTACTGAAGTCGTAAAAGGGTATGATTTTGCGGACCAGAAACTCAATCACCGCAGATGGGCAGATAAACTAGGCAGAACACTGCGAACTATGACCAGCAGTTTGATTTACGTGGTAATTCTGGTACTTGTCGCTAGTTTTCACGTTTGTATGTTCGGGATGTCTAAGACAAAGTTGAATCTAAAGATGAAAGTACTTTTTTTCATCTCGACATCTCATCATAAGTGTTCATTACGATCAACTCCTCGTTTCTCCTTTCAGGATGATGTACTCATTGGTAATTGCCGAGGTCGACACTTGCAGTTGAAAATAGGCTGGATACAAACGTTGTTGTGAAATGGTGTGCCGAGCTATAATAACAGTGCGTGTTATGAGAGGTCAGCTAAAGTATATCCATATATGAGGCGTACGAAGTTAAGTTAAACAACGTCGGTTGCGGATATTCCTTGGATTGGTGACCGCGTTTCGGCAGCTTGGCTCCTGAGAGTTTCTAGGGCTTCGATCCTGCCCCACGCTGAAACACATCAATGTGGTGTCTCCCTTGTGGGCAAGTGCCTTTGTTCGAAATGTGCCTCTCTTCACCCAGCAGTATGGTGGGGTGGCAATGTGGGTGTTAACCCCATAGCGCCTTACAGGCAGCATGGGTTGTATACTCCCCAGGAGCTGAGAATGATTGTTGAGTGCACACCGATCCTGTGACTGGGGTAATAATAGCGCTTGGAGCATACTGTGTGTGCTGTTGAAATATGCGCAATATTAATGGCCTATTATTTTTATTATTATTAGACTTCCTCTCTTTTGTACTGTATAGCACCTGAACAAATCTGTTCACTTTAGGTGAGTGAACGTGTATGCACTGAATATATGTACCAACAGTTATCATAATACATCAACGGTGAGGATACACCAATCACACAACATGAAAACATTGATGGAAAGTCGAACGTGATGAAGGTAGAAAGTGTGCACGTGTGTATCTATTTTTTTTTGTTTCACACGGAATGCAGCAATATTCCTGCTTTAAGCGGCGGCCTTAAATAATCTAGTCTCGACCAGATAATCCAGTTTTTGATATCATGAGCAACGTCATGGTATGATCAAGTCATGAACATGTAATCTGATCACCCGGTTCATTCATCCTTTGTGACTAGCATAGATCATTATAATGTGGATGCGTAACACACTCCCCGTGAAGATTCGGGTTAGAATAGGTCTTCAGCAACCCTTGCTTGCCGTAAGAGGCGATTATATTTGTCGTAAGAGGCGCCTATGCTTGTCGTAAGAGGTGACTAATGTGATCGGTTGATCAGACTCGATGACTTGGTTAATGCATGCCATCGTATTCCAGTTGCGTAGATCGATGCTCATGATGTCAAACACCGGATTGTGTGGTCGAGACTCGATCATTTACAGACCGTCGTCATATGGCTGGAATATTGATAAGTGCCGCGTTAAACAAACAAACAAGCAAGCAAACAAGTATAACTCACCAGAACACAAACGCTAGTCATTTACTTATTTTTCTAAAAGTATTTAATGAAAGGTTCATTTGGCAAACTATAAAAGAATTGTACAAACTCGAGAAGCTTTGGTTTGTACAATCATGTATACTGGTATGTCACAGGTACCGTTTCCACAGCTCTTGACACTAATTGTAACATGTTAACACACATACGCCATGCCAATGGATATAGTGGACAGTATCTCGTCAGAAGCAAATGTCAGGAAGAGTCCTGACACCCTGGGCATTCGCTCATTTGCACTAAAGCAAAATTGAAAATGAATTTAAAAAAGTCTAACACAACAAGAACGGAATTCATTTGCCGGAATGAAAAAAATATAAGTGACAAATGGATACTTGTTATTAAATGAGTGAATGTGGTTTTACGCCGCAATCAGCAAAATCCCAGCTGTATCTGATCACAGCAGCCCATAAATAATCAACTCTGGCCCTAACAAACAGACTGACTTGAATGGACAGTCAGTAATCGAAAAATTGATATAATTGCATTGTTTCTAATCAGCAAAGAACACACTAAATAAAAGGTGGATGACCTGGTCATTTATCAGTTTGTATTACATTGTCGGTGGAATGTATTGTCTAAAATATCAATTTGATTAGTGCTTCTCCGTGATTCAGTCATATACTTTTCACAGCTATTTTGCCTTTTACACCTAATGGAATCTGTGTTTCAGTGAAGCATTCAAACCACGAGACAATAGCTGGGTTGCATTTTCAGGTGATTATAGTGTGTGAGCCCATTCTTGCTGTTCTTTTATTATATGATCGGAATAATAAAAAAATAGCGCAAACATCACAATCACTCATTACCCGAACGTGTCCAAATACTTGAACCATCGTCGTCATTCCAGGCTATTGCCGTACAATTCAAACTGACGACAATGATTTCATTAAAACGGCGTCAAAAGGAGAGTTTAATCTCATCTCCCAGAGTCATTCTTTGCCGTAATGCATATCGGTACGGTCAGTAAGATCATTGTAAACCAGACATTTCTACATCTAAGTGATCTGGAGTGAACTAACTGCATCACTTTCACTTACATACACTACACTAATAGGTTTCGTGGACATGTTATTGTCAGGAAGAGTTGCGCAACGTCAGTGTACTGGCAATTGAATAAATGTTTTGGGACAGAGCGGTGCAACGTCGCTCCATCAAATATTAAATGCCTTTCAGAAGCGTTCAATTTTCCTATCACAACAAAAGTCGTGCTTAAGTAGTCCTTGTAACTAAAGACACTCGGGGGATTGTATCGTTTATCATCGTAATGTAAAAGTTTGTTTTCGAAAATCGAATTCAGACACAATGGATGACAAACGACATATATCGTATAAAGTTTTGAACTGGAATGCAAGGGGTGCCGTATGATGGATTATGTAGATAAAAGGTCGGTAAAGGTAATGCATGTGTTGTTTGTAACTTATTTATAAGGAGAAGGCCTTTTCAATTAGAATATTTTTAAATACGCCAATAATATGTCAATATTTTAAATGTCACTGATCATTTCGAAATTGTTGGGAGCGTGAGGTTTTGATAAATTATGGGTAATGAGTCCAAATCATCACAATTTTAGCATAAATGGATGTGCATTTCATGTTAGACTAGTTTAGAGAAATAAGGGCTGTATGAAATACACATGAATGATAAGTTCATTAGTTCATCACATAATTCTGTGTCTGATCACCAGTCAGCACTCATCATTTAAGTAATGTGCCAGTTATACCGGTGAAGATTCGGGGTAGTTCTTCAGCAACCCATGCTCGCTGTCAAAGGCGATTATGCTTGTCGTAAGAGGCGACTAACGGGATCGGGTGGCCGACTTGGTTGATGCATATTATCGTATCCTAATCGATGCTCATCATGTCAGTCACTAGACTGTCTGGTCCAGACTCGATATTTTACAGACCGCCGTCAAATAACTGGAATAAACAGCGACGTTAACAACAAACAAACAAACAAACATATACCAATCAAAATGCATACAGATTTTATAAGCAGAATTGCTCCTTTTCATGGTGCAAAGCAAGGAGCTATTGAATGTTTATTAAGAAATCTCTTGAGATGGCCAAACAGACAGATGAGAAATGATAAGAAATGCAACGAAGAGTTGATCTTGCGACTGACTCAACGTTTCCTCGAAATACGTTTTGTTTGAAGCGCTGAAAACGTTATTAATGATGCAATGGATGAACGATGCGTTTATGACATTAATAAATCAAACAATCACATTGTACTCATCGTTTCGGTGAACTATTGTTTATATCTAAAAAATCACAATGTGACTAGAATCAACAGTCACTTTGAAAGTACTTTAACATTCGCCCAATCCGTGCGGCCACTGGATGCTTTGCATGATAAAATATATACCAATTTGAAGTGACTTTTGTTGTTAGGGCGTCCCAAAACGACAATTGTCCTGGGGGGTTTATGGAGCAGCAAAATGAGTCCATGTTATTGGGAGAGACTGACTGTGATTGTTACATAACCTTCACAGATTTAAATGCAAATGTGTCTGCAAGTTGGCATTATCTTTGCTTCATTAGTCAGTTAATGGAGCCGAACCCCAATACGGGCTCTTCCCGATATTGGTTTAAGAGCCTCACACACGGATATCTGTTCAGATTAAGACAAACATTTACATTTGTCATGCTGACTATAATCAAACTTCATGCCTTAATTTTGACAAGTTATGTAGACGTGCAATGCACTGAAAGTTGATCAAGAGTCGTAGATTGCCCGATACGGACGGATGCATTGTTGGTAGCATACATGTTTATGTGGGGATAGATAATAAAGCTAGGATCGTCTCAGATGATATATTATTTGGTTTAACTTAAAGTAAAAATGTCTTAAGCATATGGAACTTCTGCACGAAATTGTAATTAAAAATGTAACGTTACCATGTACTTAGCCCGGCCTAGAAAATTAGTTTATCAAAGTTTTTTTTTGTCATAGCCAGTGTTGGGCCTTTGAAATGGTTATTAATCTGATAAATATCCCACCTGTGAAGGCCCGGGTTGGCATAGGTCTTCAGCAACCTATACTTGACGTAAGAGGCCACTATGCTTGTCGTAAGAGTCGACTAACGGGATCGGGTGGTCAGGCTCGCTGACTTGGTTGATGCATGTTATCGCATCCCAATTGCGTAAATCGATGCTCATCATGTCAATCACTGGATTATGTTTTCCAGACTCGATTATTTTAATGACCGACGTCATATGGGCGGAATATTGCTGAGTGCGGCGTTACACAACAAACAGACAAACAAATAAACGATAAATATCCATTTCACTATTAAGTACGGTTTGGAATAACAAACACGGTCCCTATTCTAAACTACATAACTATTAATGCCATATTATCTCATCTGTAAGATACCGATCACCCTAAATGTTGGAGGATGTGCTTGTTGCAGTTGTCTGACGTCTTCCCTCATCTCAGGTCGTGCTGAATGCCACGGGATATTACACCAACTTAACTATCAATCTAAAACTAACTTCAATCTAAAACAACAGTGTCTTTGATTGCATCAGTCTCCAAGAATCATTAACTTGCGATAATATCAGAGCCATATAGTTGTCTGTTTTGGCCGTCCCCTGCACCAAAGCCTGCATGATATCCTGTCCCTCTGGTCGTTCGTTTTGTGCTGCTCTGGTAGATCTGAATGACGCTGATCACCTTAGTCTGATAACATTCCCAGTCGTCAGCAAGTACTTCCGGTAGAGGGAATAAACCATTTCCGGCATGACTTGCGCCACTCATCCCCGACAACCATAATATGCTACAGGCAATACAGGTTCCCGCCTGACATTATCCCTGGGTCAATGTGCACTTCTTTGCGTGCCATGGGATTCTAAAGTACAGTCTATAGGTATACTTAACCTTACAAAGAACCATGCATTATCCCCAGCTTTGAATGTTTTTTAAGGTAACACGGTTGTAACGGACATACATGTAACGAACTGATTTTATTTACTTGTGGCATAGTTAAAGTGCAACAACACTTTACAATTGAAAGTATTGAAAAATGAATATTGTTTTCTTTGCGCATTCAAAATTTGCCTATTGTGGATCACATTATCGACTGGACCATCTGGTGGTTACGTGGTCTAAAAAAAGCGGTGCAGGCGAGACGACCGAGAGTTGCACTATTGTGGCGCTTTAATGGCGCTGTTAAGAAATGGTTTGCTTTGTCTTTAAACGATATTACAGTTGTGGAGATATCTCTACTTAAAGCTATTCGACAGAGGGCCAAACAAACACACGCACACACAAACACATGCAACTAGATTATTTTAACAGATGCGCCTGATGATAACAGTAGAATTGCGGACTTGAGAATGAACTTATTTTTCAAATCTTGAAAAGATGAGTATATCACAGACATGCAATGACCTTCAAATTGATATTTCATTGTTCAAATGCGAGGGACAACGGTTAAAAACACGATTAAAACTCCTTGAACACGTAAGAGAATCTAAATATTTGTTGTTACCGTCAGCTAATATTAAGATGAACAAGTGGGAACGATAACCTTTTTTCATTGTATATATGGACCATTTTGCTGACATAAGCTTAAATGTGTTAAATATCAACAAAATAAGACAAGCACACAAAATGATTATCTGATATGTCATATGACAAGATTTTGTGAAACTGAAGCCGTTCATATTTATGGATTCACCTTTAACTGCTCTTCCTTATTTCTTCCTTATACTTTGCTACTAATACTATTACTATTGGTTCTGCAAAGGTCGAACAATACTTCTCCCAAAGAAAGGTGACAGACCTGAATACTTACTATACTTGTCTGAATACACAATACAAAATATTTACAGGGTGTTTTACATGATATATTGTGTCATTATACTGCGCTTCCAATGACATTATTTACATTCAGCAGAAAGGAGCCAGAAAGGGATGTTGGGGTTGTAAGGATCAATTGCAAGAAAATGATCCTTGAAGAGGCTGAAACTTACCACCGTAACCTCTCAATATGTTGGATAGACTACAGAAAATTATTATTCTGTACCTCAGGTAGTGACTTCGGAACCCATTTTGTTAGCAGAGGAATATTTCAGGGCGATTTGTTTAGTCCTTTGCTGTTGTATTTGTCACTAAATCCTTTAAGCCTTTTGCTTAGTAAAGAGGAAGATTATCATCCTGGATCTCCTCCCCAACACCCTTTACTCACCTCCTTTTAATGGCTGACCCACATTGGGTCCACAATAAAAAACAAATTCTCATTGTCGAGTCCTTTTCTAATGATATCGGCCTGTCATTTGGACTCGACAAATGCAACATTCAATGGCAAGGTAGAAGATGGAGGATCAGTCAGTTTACTTGGGAGTGGAAGGCCAGGCTTATACGTTACTTAAGGATGCAGGTGAGGGGCGAACTCCAGAATGTCCATATCAAGGAAAAACGTCAGGCAGAGTACAAATGTTGACTTAAGAAAATCTTGAGTACAGAGCTGAACGCTCGCAATAAAGTTTAAGTTACAAATACTTATGCTGTACCCGTCCTTTCATATTCTTTTGGTGTTGTTGATTTTAACGAAACAAGAAAGTCAGAGTATTGACGGTGAAGGTGAGGTGAAACGGAGTTTAAAGTCCCATCAAAGATTAGTGCACTTGTATAGCGACGCGCATGTACGTGTGTGTGTGGCTGCTTGTACAAGTCCGGAATGATGCCGATTCATAGTGTTAGCCAACTGAGATACCATGCCGCAGTTTAACATGAATATCCCACTCTGACACAGCATACTGACTCCGAGCCGACCAGCCCTTGTTTTAGCCCCTTAATGCCGGGCGCCAGACAGGATAACAAGTACCATCTTTTCACGTCTTTTGGTATGAGGCGGCCAGGGATCGAACCCCGGACCTTCCGCTCTCCGGGCGGAGGCGGTCGAGGGTATTGACACCCTCACGCGAAGAATCATGTCACACACTAGATCCCACCACCCTCGATCTTCCCTCAACCGCTTATATTTACCAATTGTAATGGGAGGGCGTAGTTAGATTAACGTTAAGGCTCTTCATTATGAAATGGTATTGTGCACGTTGACACGCATGTATTTGTCTGATGATCCTCTTGTGAAGCATGTCAAGACCCATGATGGAAATAAGGCATTCCACAGTTTTCTTAAACGAGCCAAGGATGTGGGACATTTGTTAATGGCTCTGTAGTGCTGGACGGTACAAAATGAGTGTCTACCAAGCGAAGTGCCATATCAAATCGACCCAGGTGAAACTGCATCGAGGTTATGTGCAGTGTGTTGAAGTGATGAAGTCGGCTGGCCTGAAAAGTGAAACAAAACCTTTTGCCCTTTCTGTCTGCTGCTGAGGACGAGCCACTTCCCACTCGAAACAGTCAATGTGTGATTGTGCATCAAAATGTAAATAATCTAACGAGACTGTCCAACACATTGTCAGTGGATGCCCATCTTTGGCACAAACGCAGTATCTTAAGCGACATGGTGGAGTGGATCGATCCTTTTAAATTTACTACTGTCTGCGCCATGCTTGTGGTTTTGACACAGCGGTCCATCCATGGTACGACCCAGATAAGTGGAGGGCGTCATGGGAAATGATAAATAAAAATTCTTTGCAATAGGCCTCAGACCTATCTAGGCCTAGAAACCTGGTCTTGTCTATATATATATAGTACCTTTAGACACTAATGTTATTGACAGCAAACCATTGCAAATATGCGGACATCGCTTATGAAATGCCACGCATTCATCCCAAGTACCACGTTGATCGGCCCCCTATTGTTCTCGGTGCCTTAGGTTTGGTACCTCCCAATCTGTTGACTGACATTGGGAGAGTACTCGGGTTTGCTGCCAAGAGTACAGCCCTTCTGACAATCTGGAAAATGCAGAAGGCTGCAGTGTTTTGGAATCTTCACATTCTCCGAAAAGTTCTCGGTGGATTCGACTAGGTAGCGTTCCCCGAGGGAATTCCCATTCGCTGTCTGGGCTGCGTGTCGCCCAAGGGACTTGAGCTGATGATGAGCCTAACCAGACTGACTGTCAGGATCACCCAAATCCTCTTAGATGCATTTATTTATTTTAATCTGTATGGCATGTGCATAAAAACGATTTTGGTGGGTGTACAATCACTCTGGGGGATAAGTGTATGTGAGAATGACATTGTGACATGGATTCATCTCACAAACATCTTTTAATCTTTTTCTTTCTTTGGAAATTAGAAAACAAAGGGGTGACAGGAAAGCTAGCTTGCTGTTAGAACATGCATTGTAAATACGATTACTTTGATTTTCCAATAGTGCTACTCAGTCACTCACTCACTCAGTGATCAAAATAAGTCTTACAACAGCATGCAGAACTTCTAATTTCAGATGTCAATACCAGCTCTTCGAGTCTCTTCAATGTGATCTACGATAGCAATGATCTGCCTGTCAGCGACTTTTTACAAGCCTTTTGTTTTTGTATCGAAGAACTAATAAAGATAATTGAAACTGTTTTTTCCTTCTTAGAAAGTCGATAATGCTGACATAGCGCATTCAAGAGTACAAACGTCTATTTGTTTCTGTCCGTGTACATTCAGGTTCATGCATTCCTCTTGTAGCGCTTTGAGTTGTTTTTTTAAACTACAGAAATTAGTAGAAATAATTTAGTCCGTCTATGCTACCCTAACGCGGCATGAATAAAAGATTAATTATCTATAAAAATTGTAACAAAGTGAAAACATGTGAGAAAAGTTTCCGTGAGAAATGATGAGGTTATGTTGGAGCTATTGAATTCCAATAATTGCAACCTGAACAAATTATTACTGTGTTTACTCTAATGTTCGGAAAAGCTAATCTCCATCATGGCAAATTATCCGGTTACCAACTGTTGACCTAATAGTTGTATATGAAACACTATGTCCATTATATCACATCGTAACATATTAATAAAATGCGTTTAGTGGCCCGGGATTCCCCAATTTGTTTGTTTGTTATTTCCTAGCTCTATGTACATGATGGCTGCCTGTAAATAATCGAGTCTGAACCGGACAATGCAAAGATCCATGCTGCCTTTGTACGATAGCACGCAGCAACATGGTCACCGAACCTGACCTAGCATAGTGGTTAAAGTGTTCGCTCGTCACGCCGAAGACCCGGGTTCGATTCCCCCCCATGGGTACAATGTATGAAGCCCATTTCTGGTGTCCTCTGCCATGATATTGCTAAAAAAGCGGCTTAAAACTCACCCACTCACTCTGAGGAACCAGAATCACTACGGGTCTGGAACGGCTGAGATGCAAGTCTTAAGAGTGAGTGATTTGGAATTTACGCCAACTTTCCAGCAATATCACGGCAGGGGACAACAGAAATGGACTTCGGACATTGTGCCCATGTGGGGATTCGAACCCGGACCTTCAGCGTGACGAGCGAACGCTTTAACCACTAGGCTACCCCATCGCCCCACAAGTCTTAAGAACAAGAAAAGGTGTAGTGACGTCGATCAGACAGGTCACAGCTAAGGGTTGATGACATCTATCACAATGATAAGATGGCCATAATTCAAGACCATGTCATCATAACTCAGTTTGGTAAAGTAAGGAAGGTAAGGTTTGAGGTTTAAAGATGGGAAGTTAGATGGAATTTGTTAAAAGATGGGTTAGATCTGAGGTTGTAAGTTGGGGATTTAGATGAGAGGTTGTACAGTTGGGAGGTCGAGGGGAAGTTGTAAGTGGGGGGAATATGATTGGGAGTTGTAGATGGTGAGGTTAAGGGGAGGTTGATAGATGGGGAGAATTGAATGAAAAGGTTTAAGATGCAACATAAGATGGGATATGTGAGGTTGCAAGATAGACTGTTAGACTAGACGATTGGAAAGGTTAAGAATGTATGGTAGATGGAAGTGTAACTTTTGGGCGTTTGCTGGAAGGTTGAAATTGTAAGATGTGATTTAAATAAGAAGTTGTAAGATGGCGGGTGAGATAGGAAACTCAAAGACAGAGAGTTCTATAAAGATCGGGATTTTGATGAAAAGCTATAAGATTGAAATCTAAGGTCCATAGTTAGATGTGAGGTTGTAAGATTGGGAGGCAATGGAAGGTCTTGAGTCGAGGAGGTAGACTGTAGATTGGAAGATGGGGACTTATTTATACTGTGTGATTGTTTGATATATGTTAAATTTAATTTAATTGCCCCCGTGTTCATTATTGGGTGGACATTATAGTTTTGGAGTAACATTGTGATCGATTCACATTGTGTTTCATCGAACTATTGGATGGTTGGTCTGGATTTCAAACAATGGTTTGCCCGGATCAGACTTAATATTTCACAGGCTGTTGGGCATTGCTGGTATTGTGCTGAAAGTATCGGTAACATTTACTGATCGATCATGCCGTTTGCATATATTTTCCAAATGGAGTTAAATCGTCACATGTAGAGCGAAACACGAAATAGATTGAAATTCATTTCGTCGTTTCTAATCAGTGTGGCTTTATTTTTTTACTTATACAGAACAAAGAACTGCATCATGTTCCCTTTTCAACTTCATAATAAAACACATTCTTTGTGAATGCATACTTTTCTATAATACTGTCAGTGTTTTATGCATTTATTTCACAGACAGAGTATCTGAAATGTTTTATTAAAAAAAACAATCCAATTTCAATTCCCGTGCGGCCTCATTGCCACATATTTGTCAATCAATACTCAGAGCGTGGCCAACAACAATTACTCTACACAAGCCATCGGCACAATTTTGCTGCTGAGAAAAATGGTGTGGTTCATTACCGTGAGATTGACCTTTTTGATGTTAAAGATAACAAAGTCAGTGATGCTTATGTGGATTTTCGGGCTGGTTGCCTTTTTCAGAACAAAAGAAGCTTAATGTGATTACAAGCATTTGAGTAATGGAAAAGCCGTATATCGTGTAAACTACAAATTAAAAAAATATAACAGTTTGAATGGCACGCTAGATTTTGGTGAGTAAATGAGAAAACATACAACTTAGATAACAACTACTGGTATCTTGATAAAATTGCGACGTCTCGATGATGATTTTCACACCGTTATCAAGTTGAGAAGTATTGAGAGGTGTATATACTGTACATGATATGTTGTGATAAGCAGAAGATAAACATTAACAACAACAGGTAATGACCAACAAGTAGCACACACATATTTGGATGAAGCCAGATGATCAATCAGAATAACAAAATTATTGGCACGAAGGTAATGAGGCCAGATATACTGTGCGGGTTAAAAGTTGAACAAGCTGATTGGATACCAATTAAAACTTCTATTGCTTGATTAGATCGTCACAGGCCGACCGGATGTTATACTCTTGATCTCTGTTGATCAAAGGATTTCTATGGCTTCCCAGAGTTCTCATTTTGTGAAGTCCTGATATGAGGTAGAGAGCATTTGGACTTTTTCTAGTTGAATTTGATGGCTTTTGAACTTTTGCTAGTGGCCTCAGAGGGCTGATTTGCAGTCTGGTTTGGCTGTTGAAGTAGGATTTCTATGGCTTCCCAGAGTTCTCATTTTGTGAAGTCCTGATATGAGGTAGAGAGCATTTGGACTTTTTCTAGTTGAATTTGATGGCTTTTGAACTTTTGCTAGTGGCCTCAGAGGGCTGATTTGCAGTCTGGTTTGGCTGTTGAAGTAGGATTTCTATGGCTTCCCAGAGTTCTCATTTTGTGAAGTCCTGATATGAGGTAGAGAGCATTTGGACTTTTTCTAGTTGAATTTGATGGCTTTTGAACTTTTGCTAGTGGCCTCAGAGGGCTGATTTGCAGTCTGGTTTGGCTGTTGAAGTAGGATTTCTATGGCTTCCCAGAGTTCTCATTTTGTGAAGTCCTGATATGAGGTAGAGAGCATTTGGACTTTTTCTAGTTGAATTTGATGGCTTTTGAACTTTTGCTAGTGGCCTCAGAGGGCTGATTTGCAGTCTGGTTTGGCTGTTGAAGTAGGATTTCTATGGCTTCCCAGAGTTCTCATTTTGTGAAGTCCTGATATGAGGTAGAGAGCATTTGGACTTTTTCAAGTTGAATTTGATGGCTTTGGAACTTTTGCTAGTGGCCTGAGAGGGCTGATTTGCTGTCTGGTTTGGGTGTTGAAGTTTTATGTTCTTTGATACTGGTATCAACTGTAAAGGCGGTTTCACCAACGTTCTAGTTTTGTAAGTTGATATCCATAAAGTTGCATGTTTTCTTATACACAAGGGGGCACGGGTGGCCCAGTCGTCTAAGGCGCCGCAATTCGCTGTGCAGAGTTGCGTCCATTGGGCACACCAGAAACCTATGATTGTGGGTTCGAATCCCACTTCGCCCCGATTATGTTTCTAGGTTTGTCAGCACAATACCCCTGCTCGTTGGGTTCAGCGAAGTGGTAAACGCCTAAGATCGGTACCTGCATCACTTCGGGCTTTCCTCCCACATTAAGCTGACATGCCGTGATATAACTGGAATACTGTCAATAGCTGCGTTTAACACAACTCACTCACTCTTATGAATAGTTCATGTTAATAACCCTTTTGCATGACATACACATGCAGTGTTCTTTTCTATATACATGTGTATGCACAAAAGAAATTTTCTGATTTTATATTATGTTATTTAGTATTTTTCTTTAGTATTTTGAAATACCAACAGCTGTAATTTGTATGTTATACATAATATTAACCACCATTACCACAGTCTGCAATGCCATCATATGTGATATGACGTTTTCTCGCTGAATACCAATCATGATCTTATGGCGTACTTCATGATTATTCCAAATGATTACAGAGTTCCATCACTTACCTTGTTATAGATAGAACATGATGATGGTATAATCAACTGGTGTCTTTGTCGGCAGATTATCTTCTTAATTGTACAAATGGGTTTTTTTAACATTGAATTATACGTCGTGTGATATTATACTTAGTTATTGTTAGTCTTTGGAGCTATCCTCTCTTCAGATACGAACACCCTAAATTGTCACCGTGACACTGCCCTTCATGCTCTGTCAATTACTCAATATAGTACTGCTCAAGGGCTTAAAGGGGATGAGTGTGACCAATATTGCATGTAACTGGATATGATTGTACGGCGCAGACAGCTGCATCGGCAATGACAACGATGGCGGCGGAAGGAAAGTGGATTGACACTATAAAGGTCAATGTTGATTGTGACGCACATGCAGATACAAATTTACATATGAATTTATCCCCTGAAGCATCTGACTTCGATTTTCACCCGAATGAAAATGACAATTGTATTATATATCAAACAGAGTATGTTATGGGACGGTTTATTAAAAAACTCCGGAATCTAGGTATCTTCTCAATATTCTTTGCAGTCTCCCAGGTCATTGCCTGGTCCTGAGGATGAGTTAAGCCTAATACATACGTGTATGCTGTCCTTTTGCCAGCGGAAACGCTTGTCGCTTGCTCGGATTGGCCAAGTCAAAACAAGTTAATTTGGCCATGATTTGATATCGTTCAATAACCATCAAATAGCCAATTCCCTTCCACTGATTTACCCACCTAAACTAGAAATAGAGGAGACCAATGAGACCGCCTCGTCTGTTTCATGTTTAGCTCTGTGCATACAGATTCAGAGTGACAAAACACTCTCCACACAACACTTCAAATTTCCAAATGTCAACTTTATGTGGAGCAATATTCCTGCACCTCCGGCCTTTGGTGTTTAGATTTCACAACTTCAGAGATAAAATCGAGCATGGTCTTTCTGCCAAGATTTCAAAGAGCGTCATAAGACTCTTGTTCAAAGTTGTTTGATCAAGGTTACAACATTCAGTCATTCAGTGACAAAAATCATGTCCGATGCTGTTGCATATTGTGACTTGTACCATATTACCCGTTTTTATTCAGGCGAACAATGCTAAACCTCAGCTTTTCTAAATATTCCGGGAATGTCATGGTAGGGTCATCAATAATTGGCTTCACATATTGCACCCATGTGTTCTGTGTCTTCGCGTGATGAGTGAATTCTTCAATCACTTGGTTACACCAACAGCTCAAGAAGAGATGTACGCGTCATTGAATTATTATAAGCAACAAAAAGCTTTCCACAATCATAAGAAATTTCTGCTAAGCGCAGAGTTGACAATACGATTCCGACTTCATCATGAGCATGAATGTTTATTAATCACTATCAAATAGTAATTATACCAGGTGTTCGCCAAAAAGGTGATTCTGTCCCACCGGTGGCACCAGTCACAAACAAATGCAAAGGAAAGTCAATTGTTCAGCTGACACCCGCAAGCACCAGTATAGTGGTTGTATATGTAACTAAAGGATCATCATCATAGTCGGGAGTTCGAACCAATGATCAGCGGATCCTGGCCCATCTAGGCTAGTAACTATGTTCCGCTATTTTCTGTGCCCAACATCAGTGGAAAATCCATTCACCGACATATAATTATATAGCTTTTAGGACTTTTAACATTGTCATACATCTAAACGTTTCTGTGATAGATGAAAGCTAAATTATTACTGAAGATGAAAGAGTGCTGATTTTGCGACTCAGGAGCTCCATCGGCATAGAGAGGCTTGTCTCATATATACAGCCACCAACAGACATTAAACTGGGCAGAAGACTGCGAAGTATTACTTGCAGTTTGATTTACGAGCTAATTCTGTCTTTTATCTCTATTTTTTAGTTCAGTATGTCTAAGACCTGTTGAATCTATAGATGAAAGTACTTTTTTCATCTGGAAACCTCATCACAAAAGCCCATTGCGCTTAACGCCTCGTTTCTGGTTTCAGGATGATGTACTGATTGGTGATTGCCGAGGTCGCTACATGCATTTGAAAATAGGCTGGATACAGAGCTATGTATCCACAACGTTGTGATGATATGGTTTGTCTAGCTATAATAACGGTTCATGTTATGAGAGCATCAGCTAGAGTATATCCTATATCAGACGCACCAGACTTCCGCTCTTCTGTGCTATATAGCACCTGGCATCTATTGACTTAAGATGGGTGAATGTGTATGTACTGTATGCGTCAACAGTTTTCAAAATAAATCAAAGGTGAGGATACATCAAATAACCGTCAAACAATTACACATGAAAACACTGATGGAAAGTCAAATGTAAAAAAAGTAGCAAGTGTGTGCATGAGTGTCTGTATGGGCGCGCGCGCTTTCAGCAATACCCTGCGAGTCTGGACCAGATAATCCAGTGATGTTGACATTGTCAACAAGGAGCCACAGCGTCGGCGTGCCATGAAATCAACAAGGTCACCAAATTTGACACCCGATCCATTTACAGTACTGTACTTGTCCTAAGGAATTATTGAGTGATTAGGAGATATGTCTTTTTATCGTTTACAAAGTACATTGCTGCTGTAATTAGCATATATAATGATGCGGGTACGTTGTGACTTGTCAATGAATTTATAATAATTATAGTGTTGCCTGGTGGTATATTCCCTCAGTTTGATGCTCAAACTTTTGAGAGATAATGTTACATTAGTGTCTTCAGCATTCGCACTGATACTGGTCAAGTGAACTTGTTTGTGAAATGTTTGAGCTTGGCATACATTTGTCCCGTTGCTACTGGTAAAAAAAATATTGTGACGTACAAATTCACATAGAAAACAGAGTGGAATCATTTATGGATGTATGTATCATCAATAGCGATAATTAATGATAAAAAGGAACCATTCTTGACAAATAACATGACGTTTGACATCTAAATCCAGAATTGTTTGTTGAGCTAGATATCATGATACTCGATACGACTTTACATGTATGTATTATAATAGATACTATTTCAATAATATACCAGTATTAAAGGAAAACATGAAAGCAACCCATGTATATATAATTAATACTTCCCAGATGAAGATTCAGACATAATGAGTTTCATTTGGAAACGCGAACATTTTAACAAGTCACATATTGTAGCCTGTAAAGGTAATACATCTAGACAAGGAGTAGGCATCCCCATTGGCACCAACTGTGCTTCTTGCTGGTCTGTTTCTTTATATATATATATAAATCGGAATTTTTGCTCGGATTTGCAAAGTCACTGAATTTGGCCTAGAAGTTTAAGTTTAGCTTTAGGTGTATCGATAATCCGAAAGCGTTCAATAACCATCTAATAATCAATTCCCTTCCACTGAATTACCCACCTGAATTAGATATGTAGGAGACCAATGAGACCCCCTGGTCTGTATCTGTATCTGTAGATATATGTACAAAGTGAGTGAGTGAGTGAGTGAGTGAGTATGGTTTTACGCCGCTTTTAGCAATATTCCAGCAATATCACTGCGGGGGACACCAGAAATGGGCTTCACACATTGTACCCAATATGTACAAAGAATCAGTGTATCAAAAAACTCTCCACAAGACCAATATTCGATCGCGAGTAACATTCCTGCATCTCCAGCCTTAAATGAGTTTTGTGTCTACACTTAACAAATTTCGAGGTAGAATCGAGCATGCTCTTTCTACGAAGATTTCAAAGAGCGTCATACGACTACTTGCTCAAAGGTTGTTTGATCAAGGTTACAATATCCAAGGCCTCAATAAAGCTTTCAATTTTTCATGGAAGATATGTGGAGGACATTTCCCAATTTGACGCGTCTGTGACAAAATTATGTCGCATGCAATTCCCTATTTTCCGGTGAACAATTGATTTACCTTTTCATGTGTTTGTGACGGGTGCCACCGGTGGGGCAGGATACACTTACCTTTCGCGAACACCATTGTATTATTTGATATGATTCTCATATACAAATTTCTTATCAATATGGAAAGGGTTTTGTCGTTTTTATATACTACACTTAATCATGTTACACACCGTATTGCACAAATCTTTTTCACACAGTTACAATCAGTATGCTGAAGATTGATATCAAATACTTTTGCTAGTTTTGTTAATACATTTGCATGGTGAAAAAGTAGCATTTGCATTAAATATATATTGTGACAGGAATTCTTACTTGTTTTATCACTAGCCATATAATGTCACTGTAGTACACATATATTACAGGCTATGTCATTTATTAGCAATGTTTCTAGTTGAACATAACAGATTGGTCTTTTTTCCTTCGGCCTTGTTTAAATGACTTTCTTGTCAAGGATCAGACGGAGTAATATCATGTGTTATCAGTAATATCTTCTTTGATAAATCTTATCCTTACTTTATCAGTAATATCAACAACGAATTTGGTAGGGACTGAAAACAGAGTTAAATCATTATACACACTGCACTTCTTGCTCTGGAGGATTGGTGTATGTGAGAGTGGCCTTTTGATATTGATTCATCTTCCAAACATCTTGCAACATTTTTATTCTAAGATTTTGGGTATTAAAAAACAAAGGGATGACGGGGAAGCTAACTGGTGGTTAGGACATGCATTCGAAAAACGATTACTTTGATTTCCCAAAAGTGCTACTCACTCACTCACCCGGTGATAAAAATATGTCTTATAACAGCATGCAGAACTTCTAATTTCAGGTCTCAAAATCATCTCTTTGAGTCCCCTCAATGTGATCTGCTACTGCAATGATCTGCCTGTCAGCAACCTTTTACCAGCGTTGTTTTTTTTAATTTTAGAACTAATAAAGATAATTGAAAATGTGTGTTTTTCATTCTTGGACGATGACATATCGCAGCAGGAAAAACGAACGTCTATTTGTTTCTCGCCATATACGATTACATTCACGTTTATCGTATTCCCCTTGTGGCGCTTTGATTATTTTTTTGTAAACTACAGCAATTATAGATGTGTGCTCCTGTGCTACCTTAAAAGGGCATGAATGAAATATAGAAATTGTGAGAAATGAAGATGTGATGTTGTTGCTTTTGAATTGCTATAATTGGACAATCTTAGCGAACAAATTATTTATCTTCGGAATATCTAACCTCCATCATGGCAACTATACGGTTAACAAACTTTGATCTTAAAATCTAATACTATGAACAGTATTTAAAATAGACACCAGCGTGATATGTAATGAGGATAGTGGACGTTTCCCGATTTGATTGATGTTGAATGCCGCAATATTCCCACTACACGTAAATGATGGCAGCATGTTAATAATCAAGTCCTGACCCAACAACAGCGTGGTGATGACAAATTTGCCAATGACGATTCTACGGAAGCGGTATAGGACCACCGTGAAATTTTGTTTTGTCTAAATATCTTTTAAGTCCTACGTAGGTCCTACGTTAGTCCTACGTAGGAGATAGTAAGTCCCACGTAGGAGATAGTAAGTCCTACGTAGGAGATACTTAGTCCTACGTAGGAGATACTAAGTCCTACGTAGGAGATACTAAGTCCTACGTAGAAGATACTAAGTCCTACGTAGGAGATAGTTATTCTAGGCCATACTAAGTCCTACGTAAGATATACTAAGTCCTACGTAGGAAATACTAAGTCCTATGAAGGAGATACTAAGTCCTACGTAGGAGATAGTAAGTCCTACGTAGGAGATAGTAAGTCCCACGTAGGAGATACTAAGTCCTACGTAAGGGATAGTAAGTCCTACGTAGGAGATACTAAGTCCTACGTAGAAGATACTAAGTCCTACGTTGGAGATACTTAGCCAAAAAAAGCTTCACCGTGGCCCCAATACGCTTCCGTACGATTCAATGCCGTCGGGGTACAATGACACGCAAAAAAATCAACCAAGTCACCGAGTCTGACCACCGGAACGGTTTCGCCACCTCTTACGACCAGCATCGGTTACTGGCGACATATTCAAACCTGTAATCATCACGTGGTTCCCTTATTTATTGAATGGGAAGAAATGGAAGGATCGGGGAGAATCAACATGGCAAAGCTTCCACTGAACTATTTTTATATTTGGCAATATTTATTTCTCATTTATTTCTCACATCAGTTTTTACGAACACACCCAACATACGGATTTTTTGCATGATGGTACATTATGTAAAATCATCAATATTGTTTTATTTAAGAATGTGATGCTTTCTGTTTTTCTTGCAGGTGTTTTTCGTTTCTCACAGACACTTTTCACACCTTCACATTACTTTGTTTTCACAATGCAAATGTATTTACAAAACTAACAAAATGATCTGATATCAATCCTCAGTGTGTAATACAGTGTATACTTTGATTAAGTGTAGTAAATGAAAGCGACAAAACCCTTTCCATATTCATATTAGAAGTTCTGCTTAATGCAGAGTCTATTGTACGATTCCGTCTTAACTATGAGCATGTGTTAATGAATCGTTTTGCAGTTTCAAATTTCTGCCGATAATTCTAGGGAATGAATGGATCAACAACAAAATACACCCCACACCATGACACTACCGCCCCAATACCGATCATGATGAAGAATTATTGCCCTGGCATACCGCTCGCCGCTACGTCGCCAACTACGTTTTCCGCGATCTGTGAATCGGTCGCAAAATCGTGATTCGCCTGTAAACATGATGCTATTTGCACACAGCGAACCCCTCTTTTGCTTATGTTGAAATTCGCCTTTCTCTTATTGTACGGAACTCTCTATTGATAAAAGGGGCGCATTTGAATGCATTGCGAAGTGCGATTAATGTGAGGAGACGATCATGGCTAGGCGTCGCCTGCCAGGATCAGGTCTCATTGCAACCCCACCCGTTTGACGGTCCTACAGTCGCGAAAGTACACTTTTCATTGATTTGCCAAACATTCGGGCAACTTGGGATGTTGCGCCGCATCATTCCCACCCACAACCATCAGAATATGCACGGGAAAGGCAAAAGGATGCAACTCTGTCCCCAAATAAGATCCAGATCCTATTCCGTAGGAATTGACTATGCGCATTCTGCCAGGCCACAACTACTATCCATTTTGTCTCTTATTTAAGCAGTCCTTGTGATACTACTGTCCTGCAGTTTCCCCCTTGGGCTAAGCAGGATGAATGCAAACCAATTACAATGGCATTCACCATAAGTCATTTCAGAGAAGTCAATTGATATAAACCATTCCATAATCATGGCCAAAATGAGCTACATGTCATTTTCCTTCAGTACCATACAGACTCAGCGTCTGGGGTTGGACATCAAAGCCACAATACGAGAAGCTTAGACTTTATAACTTGTAACTGCTGACTCTAATTGTCGATTGATGCATGAAATGTAAGTGAACCACTTATTATACGTACGTTTGCATGACATCAAGACCACTTTGGACAAGCAGACACTTTTGCACTTTTCCCAGACTGCATATCTGAAATGTTTCTTTGTAAGTAAATTTCCCTTTTCCAGTTTCATTTTCCGTTCGGCATCATTGGCAACATTAGTTACTCTAAACAAGGCGTTCAGCGGGCCTAAACCAGTACAATTTCGCGGCAAAGAAAAAAACCTTAATCAAACTAGGGCCGGCAGAAGTGTAAATACAGTAACCTGCTTAGCTATCCTAGACACACTGGTGCGACGTTATACAAGGACCCGATCCGACACCGACCCAACGAATGGCGTTTGCCGCAGAAACGAGAGACCACTTGTTACATATAAGGAGAAAAATGAATTTTACGCATTTGGACACATTTCTGCAAAATTGACCTGTCTTTGCTTTGTCAAGGATGATTAAAGAACAACATAACTCTGCGAAGGATATAATATAGTTTACATTAAAGTAATATGTCCTTGAGTTAACATCTACCTTCTTCAACGACTGTCGTTTAATGTAATGATACATAAACCAATAATACTATCACTGTAATCTGCGTTTAGAATCATAGAACCAAACAATGGACCAGGTATACATTGGTATATTTTGTGATATTAGAAGGATGATGCATGTAGAACGTATGTTATTTTAATGTCAATGTTTACGGGGCATTCGGTTTCGGCGGCCTAGGTTTGGTGAAGTCTACAAATCACAAGCTTTCATTTATGATTTTCTATCTTCGGGTACCCACCACTGAGAACAAAGGTTAAAATATTATTATTACAGTCGTACACGTGGTCCTTGAATGAAAATCCGAAAATTGTGCGTTGTGCATGATGACATCATAGCAATTTTCTTAAGCTGAACGGACATTATCCTTCGGCCGTCGTGCATGAAAAACGATATTGTACCTGAAAGTGCTGCATTTCATATGCTACAGACCTATATCATATGTTAAAACTTAGGTGTCAACAAGCTGATATGATGGAAAATAAATATATTTGATAAAAACATCATTTAAACCAATTTGTCAATGTGAAAAAAACTAATTTCTGTCGTATCAAGTTAATTGAGCAATCCAGTATCTGTCTGTCGCAATCGAAACAGACGGTTGAATATCTGCAATAAATTGTACGAAGGTTCATCCACAGGCTAGATACCAAGCCGCAAATACTTTGAAGATCTAATCAAAGTATGGTACTCTTCAAGAATGTAATTATCGTGATCTAAAGGGTACTAAAAATCCTTACGTTTCTATAGTTCTATAGTTGCTGAAACAGCAATTGTTTTAGGCGGATGCACTTAGAACATTGCACGTCTTCGGTGGGTTATCCCTGCCGTCAATACGAGCAATGCTTTGTGTAGTGAAGTAATGGGATCAATAGTTTTGCTCTTCCAAAGACCCTTTTTAATTTACCATGGTTTCATCAGTTTATATTCCAACTGTTTATTGTGAGAAGAGTGATTAAGACATTTCAGCTTTGAAATTTTCTTCCCTCGTAGGGACATAGTTGCAGTCAGTATGGAGCCTATTCCTGTCTGTCTTATTTATTTGTTACACAACATATGAATACATAAACTCTGGAAGACCAACAAAATACACGTTTTTGATCCATAAAGCATCAATCATGTTCATATATCATACATAAAACACACGTATTCTATGTGGAGCGTAGTCTCTAAACATCAAATAAATCACCACATCCTGTTATATATGTTACTAAGAAAGACCCGAACGCATTCTGTGTGTATCAGACGATGAGTCGCTTCTGGAAGGAATGTATGACCACACACTCACGTACGCGTGATCATTTCTATCAACAAACGCCGTAGCAACTGGCGTATTGCACAAGACGCGCTGTGGTCATCCATCAGATAAAGTACAAAGTGATACTAATTATCTAGTGAGACAAGGTGACTCTGAACAAATGAATACCATTCACGATAATACTACCATGGGTACAGTATGGTAATTCATCCCGTGGAGATCCAGGTTAGAATAGGTCCCATCATTGGTCATATCACCCTTATTGCTGGTCGTAAGAAACGGCTGATGTGGACCAGAAGAAAAGCCTCAATCACTTGGCTGATTTTGTATCATTGTTCATCGGCAGACTGGGACATATGTCATTCTTTCAGTCACTGGTTTGTGTGTTACAGAATCGGTGAATTACAGACCGTTATGACATGACATTTATAATGCACACTGCAGCGTATAACAACAAACTAGCACTCCAGCGTCTGTACCCATATATCGCCATAGACATGAGATATTGGTTTGTTTAGCTCAATGTATATCCATGTGGGCTCCCAGCTACCATCAGCGTTATGTATACCTATAATTACCCTTTCACTATAGTATTCAAAAAAGTATAGCTGGAATATTTTTTTATCGGAGGTATTCTATGTTCTGATGAGAGTATCATATTTGGGGAAATCAAACTAATGTAAAAATCTTTATCTTCTAGCCATCTCGTTTGCATTAAGTGTCATAATAATCACTCGAGCATTACACATGACTTTTCTCCGAATCTCTATCACCAGTTACTGAATGACAGCGGAACTGAAGCTTGCTATCTGTCACCTCAGATATAAAATGTTCCTTTGATTAGCTCACTGTATGCCGATGTGGGTGATATGATAAATCTTTCAGTGGAGTACTTGGTGAAATAAAGCTGGACTAATTTCATTTGAGTGACAACGGTCATTCTAATCCAGTGTCCCTTGTGACTTGGGGGAATCATTGGCCGTCAACTACGTTGGTGTGGGATCTCCCTAGGGACTTGTGGAAGTAGATGGGCGGTGTTTGGGAGTAAAACACTACGACACAGACTGGCGCTCGTAGCTAGCAATTGCTTCAATTCCATTTCTATCGCGCTACGTCGTTTAGTGGGATTTGCCTGATCATTATTAAGTGCTGTGTCAGTGTAGGTGTCCCTATTGTTGTCTATGTTAACTAGTATCGGTTGTAAGAACTCTCCACTGTCCGATTAATGAAATTTGCATTAGGGCCAGTTGTGGATGAATATGGTGTTGGTTGACATTAATTAATCGCAGAACCAATATAAATAATAATTTAGTATGCCAAAACCAAATGGTAATAAATGGACCATTGGTATTTAACCATTCTGTATGTTTGTTTTAATAATTAAATCACGACACTTGAATCAAAACGTGGCACCATACTTTAGATGTATACAACTGTGTACTTTAAATTTATGCGAATAAATGAAATACAGAATTGTGATTGTTTTTTTGTTTCAATTCTATGTAAAGGAATACACATTGTATGTGGTATTCACAACTTTCAGGCTACACAGTTTATTTAGATTTATTGTCTTTTGAATTTTCTTTAACATACAGGGAATTGACATTTTTGTATATTGGCTTATACTTAGATGAATAAAAAAGTCTATTATTTCCCAACCATATTGTATTCTTGATGACTCCCTGAATAGAATCCGACCTCGGCAATCTAGGACAAGTTCATTTTACGAACAGGGGGGTTAAATTCGGTCTCTCCCGCATAATCTCACAATATTCACGTCGATCATCTGTGCCTTTTCTCCCCAAGCCGAATGTCACTGCGCAGTGATTGCACGCTGATTAATTGATATGTCTTACCTGATTTCTTTCACTTACATACCGACGGCAACAGACACTAATCATTTTAATTAGAATCGTAAATGTTAAGAACATTCATCACGGTTACATTTTACTTTGATACAGTGAAACGTTCATTTGAATGGCATTGCTTGTCTATTGTCATACATGATATCTTAACAGACCCATTCCTTTTGATGATTTATAAAATGAATTTAATTTCTGCTTATAATAAACATCAAAGCAACGCTAAGAATAAAAACAGGACTTCCTCAGACAGCTTCGAGTACATCTTGGAGAAGCATGGTAAGGTAGAAACTTATGTTACTATTTCTTTTTTTAAATGACAAATTCCAATAGAACTTAGGTCTATTTCCACAGCATAAATATACATGTACGTAAAACTATTGACATGATGGTAACATGTTATTTTATGTTTTCAAAAATCTAACGTCAAAAGAACCATGCGCCTGGGGACAATGTCGCCTAATTAAGCTCAAGAAAAACCTTTGGCTCTAGGAGCGTATCGTGGAATTTATAAACTATTCCATCAACTTTGTACGGTCAAATATCATCTGATCATGACAATTCCAAAATGGAAACCGACCGAGGCAACATGACGATTTCAGACGGTAAGTCACATTATGCTCACCAGTTCAGCAAACAGATGTTCCTTCAATATGACCATGACTCATGTCTGAAGGTATTGGTTTTACTTTTGCACAATGTTTCTGGACAAAAAGACATTGTGACATCAGTAACGTGCAGTTGTTTCATAACGTAACATGTTTCTATCGCAAAAATCCTACAGAATACCATTTCAATGTTTTACTCATAAACCGTACATGGAGTTAAAATAGAGTATATAATAGTATTGCATCATGCTCCTTAAAGCATTGCAATATAAAGTATGTATTTTCGTAGTCCTTGTTTTTTTGCGATTGCTTACCGGGAATGAGTGGCGCCAGTCATGCCGGAAATGGTATAACCGCTCCTCTGGTGAAGACTTGGAATGTTGTCATACTAAGGGGATCAGCGTCACTCTGACCCGCCAGGCAGCTCAGGACGATTGACCAGAGGGACAGACTATACAGGTTTTGGTACTAGGACCCGACAAGACAGACAAATATATATCACAGGTGGGAGTATCGTTTGTACACGATTCTTGGGGACACTGATACTGATGCTGGTAATGGGACTTGTCTGTTTCTGGTACTCTTTCAGCCAGATAATTCAGACGTTATAATCGCAGCCAATCTCGCCCAATCAAATAAACCCATTCGCCGATTGATAAACCTTTGTCATTTTTGGCCACGTTTAAACATTTAAAGGCCATGATATAGATATGTTTTATCTTGCAAATCATCTTGTCGCCGCAAAGATTAGGGAAATGGTTTAGTAGTTATAAATTGACTATTTAAACTAACCTCTTGGCGTTTGAGATATATGATAGTCAACAGAATCGATGCGTACAGTGTGTTTAGTTAATGTATTCATTTCCGATGTATCTTTGGACCTGTCCTGTTTGCTCTTAATGTACAAACATAAATATATAGCATAATTAATTTATTTATGTGATGTTTGCGACATGTTCGGTTTTTAGTAATAAAGATTTATGGCAGCAATTTCACAGAGAACTCCCCACATTCATTTCATATATGTGTTTTGGATATCTCGAGAGAGTTCTCGATGTGTGTCGCCAAGATGTATATGTTTATGAGCAGATACAGATAAATCGTGAATATCGTATAATTGTTTTATTACTGACAGGAGTGAGTATAAGTGACTATACGATACGGATGAATTATGCGATCAACTACTGGAATTTGTCTAAATTTGATACAATGCGTGTTTCTCTAAACTGTTCCCTTCCATTAGTTACACACGCCATTGTCACACACACTCCGATTTAACCAGTAATCACACAAAATATGTCTGACTTGAACGGCACATCCACTTATGGTAACAATAATTCTACTCGCAGCTACCTAACGCGATGATATTTATGACTCTGACGAATATCCGCTCGTCCGCTGTGTTAAATATGATTCATTATTTGTAAAACCAGTTCAATGTCCGACACTGGCTATTACAGTTTTCATGAAAAAGTTATAACCAGTACGTTTTATATCCAGGGTGACTTTACCTTTTAAATTTCTATTTCTTGCAGAAGGTATGCTTTGAATATTTTTACTTTAGGTTAAATTAAGTAACGTTTCATCTGAGAAAATCCCATCTTAATTATCGATTCCCACACATACATGTTTGTTACCCAATGCCTACATCCTTATCAGCGAATTGTTTGTTTGTTTGTTGTTTCACACCGCACTCAGCAATATTCCAGCTATATGACGGCGGTCTGTAAATAATCGAGTCTTGACCAGACAATCCAGTGATTGATATCATGAGCATCGATCAAAGCAATTGGGATCGATGACATGCATCAACCAAGTCAGCGAGCCTGACTACCCGATTCCGTATCCGCAAATTGACGACTCTTGACCAACATTGAGTACTGAGTTCTATTGACGCGAGCATGACAAATGGAAATGCTTGTCTTAAGCTGAGCAGATCTCCGTGTGTGAGGCTCAATAACCAATATCGGGAATCTGCTCCATCAATTGACTAATGAAGGAAAGATGATAATGCAAGCTTGCAGACACGTTTGCATGAAAATCCCTGCTAGTGTCGCACCAATTACAATGACCCATTCGCTGCTTCATAAACTATCAGGACAACTGTCGTTTTGGGACACCCTTCCAACAAAAGACAATTTGATATGCATATAGTTTTATCATTCACAGCATCCAGTGACCGCAAGGATTAGGCAAATGGTAAAGTACTTTCCAGGTGACTATATGATCTAGACATATTGTACTTGTTAGACATATAACATAAACTGCTGGGCAAAGGAGAGTATACACCCATGTCTCATTGTGGCTAAACATGAAACAGACAAGACGTGGTTATACTAGGATGATGTATTTCATAGAGTTTATCATAATTGTGGTTTGGACTTAAGTTTGCAGTGTTTCGGTGACTGTTTCCAGCCTAGTAACATTTTGATAATGTTTGTGATGAGGCCAAATCCAATTTTCAGCGGTTTACTTCACTGAATCGATAGGTAAAATGTGATTGTTTGATATATTTATGTCCGTTTCGTCCAAAGAAATTAATGTCATATCGTTCTTCTGTTTCGCCATTGTTAATGATTGACGTTGTCTGCACTTTAAACAAAACGTATTTCGAGGAAAGGTTTATCGCAGGATCAACCCTTTGTTATTGAGTAGCAGCAATTTCCCAGAGTACCGTCCATTTGCGTTTATCATCTGTCTGTTTGGCTATCTCAAGAGACTTAATAATATTTATCTTTTTAGGGTTTACATGAACATGAACTTACACAACCACTTATATAGAGATTGCACGGGTGGCCCAGTCGTCTAAGGCGCGCGATTCGCTGTACGGAGTTGCGTCCCTTAGGCACGCCAGAAACCTACGATTGTGGGTTCGAATCCCGGTTCGCCCCGATTATGTTTCTAGGTTTGTCAGCACCATACCCGTGCTCGTGGGTTTCACCGAAGTGGTAAACGTCTGAGATCTGCTTCACTTCAAGCTTTCCTCCCGCATTAAGCTGCTACGCCGCGATATAACTGGAATATTGTTAAAAGCGGCGTTAAAACCAACTCAATCACTCACTCACTTATATAGGTTCATGACTTAGATGAAGAGTGACAATTAATTGGTGATCAGATACGGATAAAAATCGGATACAGACCCTATTTCTGTCAACTAGTCAGACATGTAAGTCGAATCCATGTATACAAGTATCCAAGTAAACAATACATTTATTATTGAACATTGTTTGAAGAGACATTTTTCCATAACTTATCAAATCCTCGCAACAGCTTCAAAATGATCACTGGCGGTTATTTAATACATTCACTGATCTTTTATGTATATAATCCACCATACAACATCCCTAACTTGCAATCAGTTTACAACTTGAGACTACATGCTAAACTAAGGAAATCATGAGAGCAAACTTTTACATTACGATAAAAAACGGTACAATCCCTCGGGTGTCTTTAGTCACAACGACCGCTAGAGTACGACTTTTACATGCAGCAGGAATAATGAACGCTTCCGAAAGTCATTTAATATTTGATAGGGTGATGCTGTATCTGTCTGTGCCAAAACATTCATTAAATTGCCAGCAAAGTGAAGTTGCGCGACTCTTCCTGACATCAGTTTCTGACAATACACAGTAGGAATAATGAACGCTTCCGAAAGTCATTTAATATTTGATAGGGTGATGCTGTATCTGTCTGCGCAAAACATTGATTAAATTGCCAGCACAGTAAAGTTGCGCGACTCTTCCTGACATCAGTTTCTGACAATACACAGTAGGAATAATGAACGCTTCCGAAAGTCATTTAATATTTGATAGGGTGATGCTGTATCTATCTGTGCCAAAACATTTATTAAATTACAAGCAAAGTCAAGTTGCGCGACTCTTCCTGACATCAGTCTCTGACAATACACTATGGACAAAGCCTATTAGTGTAGAGTAATTAAGTGAAATTAGCACACTCAAATCAACTTATGTCGAGCAGTAGAAACGTCCTATTTACAATAATTTTACAAACCGGACTGATAGATATCGCGGCACAGAATGAATTTGCCTTCAACGCTGCTTTTAACGCGTCTGTAGTCAAACCAGATTGGACGTGGCAATGGCCAGGAGTGACGTGTTTGAACGTGGAGGCAATTGGAAGATCCACGCAGCTACACGCAGTACTCTGCACAATGACAGTGGCCATCCGAGCCTTCAAACTTATCGTTATCCTATACACTATGAATGTATTATATTTATGGGAACTGATTGGAGTTTCCCTATTAGTTATTTCACCACATTTCAGACAGCGTCCCTACTTCATGTTAAGCTTCAATGAATTGGGCAGTTATTATCACTATCGATAAATAATCCATTTAGTAATTTTGCTGAGAATGTTACTTTTGGTGTATTTTGTCGAGTGACCGGGCAGGTGTAACTTCATTTTGAACACTATTTCATTTGTATCACGGCGTGTCAGCTTGCTCCATGATGTGAGGAAAGCCCGAAAATGCATGTCTTAGACGTTTACCACTTCGGTGAAACCCACTTGCACGGGTCTGGTGCTGACAAACCACGAAACTTGAACTAGGATTCGAACCCACGTGTACAGGCTTATGGCACGCCTTAGGGGAGCAATTGTACCCAAGGATGAGAGAGTGAGTGAGTATGGTTTTACGCCGCTTTTAGCAATTTTCCAGCAATATCACGGCGGGGGACACCGGGAAATGGACTCATTGTACCCATATGGGAAAATGGACAAATTGTACCCGTATGGGGAAATCGAAACCGTTTCTTCGGTGTGAAGGGGCGGTCGGGCAGCCTCGAGGTTAAAGCGTTCGCTCGTCACGCCGAAAACCCGGGTTCGATTCCCGATTCCCGAATGTCTTTTGATATCAAATATATCAACGAGTGTTGATATATTTGATATCAAAGGACACGATGGTGAGATTCTGTTTATCATCATACATCATTCTTCCAACTTTTTCAGTTTGTAGACAGTAATAAGCAGTGTCTTAATTGTTATAGGTACAGCTGACAACAACAGTAGCAGAGCCATTTATGATGTCATTTGAATGTGACGCCATGGTAACCAATGACGTCAGAATGTACAAATGTACGTCTACAATGTAGATATCGCTTGATCTCACCCAAGCGATATCTCCCGTGGAAGCCAGTTTTGGATGATAAATATACATACACACATACGTTTTCCACTTTTACTACATTTGTTTTCATATTGTGTGATTGTTTGACGGTTATGTGATTTATTTAGAAAACTGTGCACATTCACCAGGCTTAAGTCAGTAAATGTCAAGTGCTATACAACGCAAAAGAACGGAAGTTTCGAACATGTGTGCATTAGATATGGGAAATGCTTAACATTTGCTGATCCTCTCATAACTTGAATTGTTATTACAGCTATGTAAACCATGGCTTGGTGTTTTCAACTGCATGTAGCGATCCTGGTAATTACCAATCAGCATACCATCCTGAAACCAGAAACTAGGAGTTAATCGTAATTTGCACTTTTGATGAGGTGTCAAGATGAAAAAAGTGCTTTCATCTTTAGATTCAACCAGTCTTAGACATACCGAGCAAACAACTTGAAAACTAAAGATAAAAGACAGAATTCCCTCGTAAATCAAACTGCAAGTAAAATTTCGCATTCTTCAGCACAGTGTAATATCTGTTGATGGCTGTATAAATGAGACAAGTCTCTTTATGGTGTTTAAGTTTCAGATTCGCCAAATCAGCCTTTTTTTCAGCTTCAGTAATAATGTGGCTTTCATCTATCAGAGAAACGTTAGAAATATGAAAGAAACAGTAGATATATGAGCTAGATCGTCACAGCAGAAAGGTTTTGTTTGTTTGTTAGTGTCCGCTATATATTACAATGTATTAGATATTTTGAGCTTTAATTATTTGTCGGAGAATGGGTCTCCAAGTTATCCGGGGGGCAGCACATGGCGGATTGTGGCTCTTGGGTTTCCAGCACTATGCAATTGCTTGTGGATTGCTGTCTTGTTCCAGGTGAACAATTGCAACTGACTTATATTTGCATGTGTTTGTGTGAGTCAGGCGGGACAGAATCATCTTTTCGCGAACACCTGGTTACACTACTATTTGATAGTAATTCATAAACACATGCACATGGTACAGTCAACAATCGACTGCTTCTGGCAGAGATTTCTTCTGATTATGGAAACGGTTTTTTTTCGCTTTTATGCAATAACGTGTACGGCCTGATGTGGGCATTCCTCTCACATTCCTCTCACAATGGTTTTAAACTAATGAGAAGTGTGTGGATTACAAACAGGTTACAATCTGCAAGTCAGCTCATTATTATGTTTGTTTGTTGTTTAACGCCGCACACAACAATATTCCAGCTATATCACGGTGGTCTGTATATAATCGAGTCTGGACCAGACAATCCAGTGATTGACATGATGAGCATCGATCCTAGCAATTGGGATCGATGACATGCATCAACCAAGTCAGCGAGTCTGACCACCCGATCCAGTTAGTCGCCTCTTACGATAAGCAGATTCGCCTTTTACGGCAAGCATGGGCCGCTGAAGACCTATTCTACCCCGGTTCTTCACGGGTCTCATTATTATGAACAACATTAACAAATGAATTCAAATCAGCGCACGAGACATATTTACTCACTTTACACCAGATTAAAATTGGATTGCAAATTATGGAAACATAAGCACAAACACTCGTTAGGGGACGGCATAAAAAATGACCTTTTTCCTTAAGGATATATGAATAGAAAACTCATGGAAGAGGCTCACTTCGAACGTGAAAAATGACTTACATGTATAGCGCTTTCCAACTCTGGCACTTTAATTCAGCCATAAAAAACAGTCTGTGCGGCGCGGCAGTAATAAAACCTCACGACCCATGACATGTATATGGTGATGGTAGTATCCCTCAATGCTATTTCTAATGTAGTGTTGACAATACCTGAAGAACGTACATATGTACACATATTACAAGCGAAAGAAAATGTAATATTTTATTCAAGCCTACGATGGAACGTTAACAGCTAGTGTGGGGTTTACGAATTTTGACAAATTCTTCTTGGGGGCGTTGCTGTAGGCTTGTGGTTAAAGAATAAATTCACTCATCACACAGGCCACATGGGTACAAAATGTGAAGCCTGTTCTGAGTATGATCAGGTCATAGTTGAGCGTTGATGACATCTATCCCAGTGACAATATGGAAACGATACAAGACCGTATAATCATACTGGAATAAATACATGTCCCTCAATAGTAAGGCAGGTGAGATGTTAGGTTGAACGATGGGGAATTAGACTGAGGTTGTAAAAAGATGGGCCGAAATCCTAAATCCCAAACTTACAACGACATGATGTTAACATTCCAACTTCATAAATAAAACGCATTCTTTATGAATAAATCGTTTTCAGTAACACTTTCACCGTTCTTCTCACAGACAGTGTATCTGATATGTTTTATGGAAATAGTTTTCTCTTTTCCAATTTCATTTCCCGTGCGGCCTCATTGCCACAAATTTGTCAATTAATACCCGGAGCGTGACCAACAACCATTAATCTAAACAAGGCGCTCAGTTTTTCTAAGCTGACACAATTTCGCTGCCGAAAAAGTTACTCATTTAATCTATGCCTGGGAGTGTAAATACAGTTAATGTTGCTTTACAAGCCTGGGACAAGGAGACGAGGTGAGGTGAGGTGAGGTGAAATGGGGATTAACGTCGCGTCCAAGATTATGACACTTATATAGCGACGTGTGTGTGTGTGTGTGTGTGTGTGTGTGTGTGTGTGTGTGTGTGTGTGTGTGTGTGTGTGTGTGTGTGTGTGTGTGTGTCTGCTTGTACTAGTCTGAACTGATGCCGATATACAGTAAAGTACGGTTATAACGAACTCAAGGGGACTTTTTATTTAAGTTCGTTATAACCGTAGTTCGTTATAAGCATACATACACCATAACTACAGCAAATAGTCTGGACCAAAAAAGTAAGTTCGTTATATCCGTCAGTTCGTTATAAGCGTGTTCGTTATAACCGTAGTTTACTGAATAGTGCTAGCCCACTGAGATACCATGCCGCAGATTAACATGAGTACCCCACTCAGACACAGTATACTGACTCCGAGCCGACCAGCCCTTGTCTTAGCCCTCAATGCCGAACGCCAGACAGGTTAACAACAGGAAATAGCTTTGAGGGATACTGCTTTAACCATATATAGTAATTTTTTTATGCTATATCTCATGTGTTGTGTGCTTTTATTACCGCTGCGCGATATAGGTTTTTAGTGGCTGAATTAAAATGTACGCAATGTTGGAAATTAATTTGTCATTTTGAAATGAGCCCGTTCCATGAGTTTGCAATGCATGTATCCTCAAGTAAAAACGTCGATTTCAGTGTTGTCCTCAAGCGAACGTTCGAGTGTTTGTAAGAGCTAATGTTTGTATCAGTTGCAATATAATTTTGATCTGGTGTAAAGTGAGTAAATATATCTCATGCGAGGATCTGAATTCATTCGTAAATTTAGTTCATAAGAAGGAGCTTGCATGGCTCATACGTTGTAACCATGTTGTTAATCAACCTCCAACCCAAACACATTCCCCACTGGTCCACCCTAGTGTCGCCTCAATAGTTACTGCAATACCATCAATGTGTTGTTGGGTAAAAAGGCTTCTGTAAATATCTAATATATGATAAATGTATTTTGCTGACAATATCAAGTTATAAATGGTATCGTGTACTCCATGTTTCACGATATTGCGTTAGTTATCGGGAATAAGGTTGGTTAAAGGCCGTCTTGAATTAATGTATTTCAGTCATTCTTCGGCGTGTGAGTTGTGAGAGGAATGCGCATTATGGGCTGTAAACGTTATTGAATACAAGCGCCAAAAAATCCTTCAATAATCATAAGAAATTTTGCTATTTGCTGCGTCAAAGACCACTGGGAAACCCATTCTCCGATATATCATTGTAGATCAATATATTACTTACTTATTTACTTTGGAGATTTAACGTGCGCTTTCCGACTGATGCGTATTTCGCACACGGGCCCGGCCAGGCCATTTAATGTGTTTCCGAAAGGGGCGAAAGTGGTCTGTGCAACCCAAGAGGGGGCTTTAGGGGATTCTTATATAGAATTTGGGAATTTTGAGATTTGGAATAGATGCCGATGGGGTTGGGGAGGAGAACTAAGGGAGCTGGGTATGGTGGATGTTTGTTTGTTTATGTGATTTGGATTTGGTAGGTTATTGTGTTTTTAGATGCGTTTTATTAGTTCCGTTTTTATTAAGAATACGCCTAAGGCCATGAAGTTTTCTAGTTTATTTTGTGGGTTTAGTATTGCTTCTAGAGTGAGAGCCTTGATCAATATATCCAGTACCTTGCAATATATAGCGGACACACATAGTATACAAACAAAACGTCTCTGCTGTGATGTGAGCTCCATGTAAAATTTGTACATTGTACGTTGTAACCATGTTGTTAATCAACCTCCAACCCAAACACATTCCCCACACGTCCACCCTAGTGTCGCCTCAATAGTCCTAGAAGCCGAACTCAACCATCTCCGCACTGTCTTCACCAGTTACAACAGTTACCCTGTCAAGTTAGTCAATCAAACCATTAATAGCACCCTCAACACCAGTGATAACCCTCCCCGCAAACACACAGTCCCTTTCGTCATCAGCCTGCCCTACATAGGAACTACCAGCCATCAGATCCGCAGACTACTTAAACATGAAGCCAATATAGACGTTGTGTTCCAGAGAGGCCAGACAATTCAGAACCTCCTCAATGCCACAGGTAAACCACCAAGCACACGCCAACAAGATCCAGCTGGTGTTGTGTACCACATAGAGTGTGAATGTGGCGACTCATATGTAAGGGAAACTTCAAGACCTCTCAACCAACGCTTAAAAGAACATCATGCCTCTGTCCTAAAAAAAAGACTCTAAATCTGCTATCTCCGACCACACCCAAATCCACCCCAGCCACAATATTAAGTGGGACAACGTCAACATCTTAACAACAAACCAGAAAGACTTCAAGCTCAGAAAATTTAGAGAAGCCATTTACATCAAAAGAATTCAGCCAGCCATAAACAGAGATCAAGGATACTACATCCCTCCAGCTTACCATGATCTCATCAGCTTGCCAAAACAACACTGAACTATTATCTCCCCACTGGCTTACCATACATTCCTTCTTAGTAATCCTTGTGATAATCCCATACCCATCAATCACTGTACATCAACCCTATCTCTTGTATAAACTTGTCTTATCATAACTACCTATCAATCAGTGTATCAACCGTATCTGTTATATAAACATCTATCTATTGTTATGTATATATATATCATGCTCATACCTAGTTTGTACATCATTTGCTTGATAACGGTGTTAGAATCTACACCGAAACGTCGCCCAATTGTAATAAAGAAGTTGCTCATCCATAACAATTTTGTCTTAGTTGTACATTGTCATATATCCAACGTTTCTGGGACAGATGACGAACGCTAAATTATTACTGATGTTGAAATGGGCTGATTTGGCGAATCAGAAACTGATCACTATAGAGAGGCTTGTCTCATATTTATATATATACATCAATATGTATATTTGAGACAGGCCTCACTGTGGCGATATAATAGCCATCAACAGATATTAAACTGTGCCGAAGTCTACGAAGTATTACTTGCAGTTTGATTTACGTGGAATTACGTCTTTTATCGCTATCTTTCAAGTTGATTGCTCGGTGTGTCTAAGACTGGATAAATCTAAAGATGAAAGTAATTTTTTTATCTGGAAACCTCATAAACCATGCCCATTATTATTGTTTCAGGACGATTTACTGGTAAATGCCGAGGTCGCTACATGCAGTTGAAAATAGCCTGCATACCGAGCTATACACACAATGTGGTAAAGCGATGGTTTGCCTAGCTGTAATAACAGTTCAAGTTCTCTTCAGCTAAAATAAGGCATATCCTATATCTGATTAACTATACTTCCGTTCTTTTGCGTTGTGTAGCACTTGACATCTATTGACTTAAGTTGGATGAATGTGTATGTATGGCGTGCGCCAACAGTTTTCTAAATATATCAAAGATGAAGACACACTACTTAACCGTAAAAACATGTGAAAACAAATGTGATGAAAGAGGAGAATGTGTGTGCGTGCGTGTGTGCGTGCGTGCGTTCGTGCGTGCGTATGTGAGTGTATCGGGTTACGTTGTCACGAGTATCAACTGGGTCACCGAGCCTCAACACTCGATCGATCCATTCAGTTGCCTCCAATGACCAGCGTTTAATATAAGCCGTTTCCACTGCTCGTGATAAGTGATTTTGAGCGTACTAATTATATCACTTCACACAAGTAGGCTACGCTAATTAGCTTAGTGGTCAGTATATTGTGAGGACCCAATGTATGGAAGAGTCGTGACATACCGGCCATTCTCTCATTTACGCTAAATCTACACCTGCACATTGCCGCAATAGAGAATGTCATCAGTGACGAATGGATCATTTTCCTTGAAGGAGCGAATGTGCTTTTACGCCATCGGCGCATATCGGATCTGGGCAGACTATGAATAATCGATTCGATTACAAACTAGTATTTGACAGGATATATGAACACATGTAGGCAACGATCCTCGTGGACCAGGAGGAACCAATGAAGGAGAGGGGCTACAGCAAATGACGAAGTCATACACAGTCAGTATTTGAAAAGTTGATTTAATTGAATTATTTCAAATCAGTAAAGCACAAATTCAACAAAAGGGGTATACCATATTCATGTTTTCAGTTTGTATTGCACAGTAGCAGGAATTCATTGTCTACAGGGGCGGTCGGGTAGCCTAGTGGTTAAAGCGTTCGCTCGTCACGCCGAAGACCCGGGTTCGATTCCCGACATGGGTACAATGTGTGAAGCCCATTCCTGGTGTCCCCCGCCGTGATATTGCTGGAATATTGCTAAAAGCGGCGTAAAACCATATTCACTCACTCACTCACTTCCTCATTGTCTACAATACCAGTGTGATGAGTTAAATACAAATAGTAGCAATAGAAACACGAGACAACAGCTGGGCTTTGTGTCTTCTTGATTTGAAAGACTGACCTCCCTCGTTATTCGTTTGATCTGTACCTACTCCAGTGGTCTTTTCCAAACCCTACATCATGTACAGCCTTCCACTGGCGACACTATTTTATGAAAATGAAAAGAATGTTTGAGTACAGGATGTATTACAATCGTTCAAAATGTTTGACCAGTTCCATAGAATTACCAGAGACTCTTTTTTTCAATTTTCTCAACAGGGTTTCGAACCTGTTCTGGACATGTGAGGTGAGGTGAGGTGGGGGTTAACGTGCATGTACGTGTCTGTGTTTGTGTGGCTGCTTGTACTAGTCCGGACTGACGCCGATTTATAGTACTAGCTCACTGAGATACCATGCCGCAGGTTAACATTAATACCCCACTCAGACAAAGTATACTGACCAGTCCTTGTTTTAGCCCCTTAATGCCGAGCGCCAGACAGGTAACAGCAAGTACCATCTTTTAACGTCTTTTGGTATGACGCGGCCGGGATCGAACCCCGGACCTTCCGCTCTCCGGGAGGACGCTCTACCGCTAGACCACGGAGGCGGTCTTTCTGGACATGTAAAGATACTTTCTATATCAGCTGTTCTACTGCTAATTCATAATCGCTGTAAACCATCACAGCTGAAACCGTAACAAGCTTCCATGCCTAGGCTTCGGCCTCCAGAAACTATAACAATATGTTATTCTACTTTTCACACTGAATCATCTGTGATATCAAAAACAATATATGCCATTTTCTCCAATTGTCGCCACACGTTTATCGGCAGTTGTTTTTCGAGCAATGATCCTCATTGTTGTGTAAAACTGTATTCCTTTGGCGTGCTATAAACCTGTACTCGTGGGTTGGAATCCCATTTCATGTTTCTTGGTCTGTCAGCATCATACCCAAGCGTGTGGGTTTCACCAAAGTGGTAAACGTCTTAGACCTGCATCACCTCGGGCTTTCCTCTCACTTCATCGAGCAGGATGACACGCCGTGCAACAGTGTTCAAAACGGAGTTACGCCGACTTTGTCACACGACAAAATACACCAAAAGTTACAATCTTAGTGAAATTACTAAATGGATTATTTATTGATAGGGATAATAACTGTCCAATTCATTGGAGTTGAATATGAAGTAGGGACGCTGTCTGAAATGGGTTAAAATAACTCATGGTGAAATTCCAATCAATTATCAAACGATGTTTTAAAGGCTCGGACGGCCACTGGCACTGTACTGCGTGTAGCCGCATGGATCCGCTGAGATCTTCCAATTGCCTCAACGTTCAAACACGTCAACGATCTACATCACTCCTGACTTTTGCCACGCAATTCAAACAGAAGTGTTAAAAGCAGCGTTGAAAGCAAATTTCACACGGTCATTCTGTGCCGCGATATCTATCAGTCCGACTTTAAAATGATTGTAAACCAGACGTTTCTACTGCACGAGATAAGTGATCTTGAGTGCACTAACTATATCACGTTCACTTAATTACTTTACACTAATAGGCTTTGTCCACAGTGTATTGTCAGGAACTCATGTCAGGAAGAGTCGCGCAACTTCACGGTGCTGGCAATTGATTTAATGTTTTAGAAGACCGATACAACATCGCTCCATCAAATATTGTATGCCTTGACAAGCGTTCAGTATTTCTTTTTGCAAGTAAAAGTCGTCCTTGAGTGGCCGTTGTAACTTTATGCTGTTTATGAACGTAATGTTTAAGTTTGTTTTCATGCTTTCGTAAATTGAATTACAGACACAATGGATGACATACGACGTATAGAATCTTAAGTTTGAAACTGATCGCGGATATTGTGTGATGGATACATAGTGATTGAAGCTAATGAATGTACTGATCGCAACTTAGCTCTTTTCTATTAGATGTACATAATATTTTAAATACGTCCATCATTACTTTATTTTACCCGTCCTTGATCGTTTTGAAGGTGTTATTAGGTATGGTTTGGATTGGTTGTTGTTTAACGCCGCACCCAGCAATATTTCAGCTATATGGTGGCGGTCTGTAAATAATCGAGTCACATTCCAGTGATTGATATCATGAGCATTGACCCACGCAATTGGGATCGATGACAAGCTTAAACCAAGTCAGCGAGCTGACCACCTGATCCCATCAGTCGCCTCTTACGACAAGCATATTCCCCTTTTACGGCAAGCATGGGTTGCTGAAGACCTATTCTACCGCGGATCTTCACGGTTCTATTAGGTATGGAAAATGTCTGTTTAAGACACTGCTTAATTTAATTTACTTTACTTTCCCGTGTTCAAACCATCTTATGTTACCATACATGGATGCGCCTCCCATGTCAGACTAATTTAAAGAAATAAGTGCTGAATCAGATATGTATTTATTAGTTTTCATCCGTATCTGAAAACCAATCGTCACGCCTCATCTAATTCATAAACCAGTTAAAATACAAACATGCTGTTGTATAACTAGTTGTATAAGCTCGTTTTCATGTAAACCAAATAGATATTATCATGGAATCTCTTGCGACAGCCGAACAGACAGATGAGAGATGTAAATGGGGAGTTCTCTGGGGTCGATCTTGCGGCAGACTTATCGTTTCCTCGAAATATGTTTAGTTAAAAGAGCAGAAAACGTTATTAATGGTGTAACATATTAACGATACGTTTATGACATTAATATCTATGGATACAGCGGAAATGAATGCAGTATACAACGTTTATAAAGAACACGTTAATAACGAACTGACCAATTTATCGAACTTTTTTTTTAGTCCCGGACATTTGCTGTATATATGTTGTATATATTCTTATCACGAACTACGGTTATTACGAACTAAAATTAGCGGTCCTTTTGAGTTCGCTATAAACGTAGTTTACTGTATATCAAACAATCCCACTGTACTCAACGATTGTGTGAAGTAAACTGCTGGGGGAAAAGAAATAATCACTTTGATCAAAACTTCCCAAACGTTATCAAGGCATAACTAGACTAAAACAGTCACCGAAACACTGTAAATCTTAGTCCAAATCACAACTATGATATCAGTATCCAATACATCAACATCGAATAACCATTTCTTGTTTGTTCATTTTTAGCCACGTGGGTGTATACTCTCCTTTGCCCGGAAGTTTATCTAACATATCTAACAAGCACAAAATGTCTAGTTTAGATATTCATCTGGTAAATACTTTACCATTTGCCTGATCCTTGTGGTCAGCAGATGCTTTCTATTATAAAGGTATAACCATATAAAGTTGACTTTTGTTGTAAGGGTGTCCCAAAATGACAAATGTCCTGTGGGTTCACGAAGCAGCGACTGGGTAATTGTAATTGGGCAACACTGGCTGTGTTTTAAACACAGCCTTTCAAGATTTTCATGCAAATGTGTCTGCACGTTGGCAATGATATTTTGGCTTAATTGGTCAATTGATGGAACAGATACCCGACATTGGGTTGGAGTCTCACACACGGAGATCGGTTCAGATTAAGACAAACATTTCCAATTGTCATGTTCGCTAAAATCAAACTGAACTCATTTCTGAATGTTGGTCAAGGATCGTCGATTTGTGGATAAGATCGGACGCATTTAGTTGGTAACATACATGTACAAGTATGGATCGATAATTAAGTTGGGATTTTCTCAGATGAAAATTTACTTATTTTAACCTCAAGTAAAATGTCTAAAGCATAAAGACCTTCTGCACAAAGCAGGAATTTAAAAGGTTAAGTTACCCTGGATAAAGACGTGCTGGAAATTCACTTTATTAAAACAAGGTTTACATGAACAATGTAATAGCCAATGTTTAAACATTGAAATGGTTTCACTTCATACAGATCCATTACATTATTAAGTACGGTTTTGACATCAAGAAACTCGATCACTTTTCTGAACTCCATAACTATTAATGCCATATCATATCATCTGTAAGATATCGATCATCCTAAATGTTGGAGGGTGTGCTACTTGTAGTCATCGGGCGTCTTCCCTCATCCCAGGTCATGCAGAATGTCAAGGGATCTAATATAAACTGAACTATGTCTTGCCAAGATAACTTCAATCTGCAACAACAGTGTCCTTAATTGCATCAGCCCCAAGAATCGTTAACTTGCGATAATATCAGTCATATATTTGTCTGCTTTGTCCGGTCCTTGCACCAAAGCCTGCTATCCTGTCCCCTCCAGATGAAGTGTCGAAATTTTACCTTTAACTGCTCCCCGTTTGTCTTTACATCAGTACATTTTCTAACAGTATATAATAATGAAAATGATGCGTTAACAATGTGTTGTGAAATCGAAATACGAAAGAGACAACATGTTTTGTGAAATGCATCATCTATTTTTTATAATTACTTTATATATATTACAACACCTATAATTAAAGGTCAATGAAGAGGTATCCTGCTCGTTTTCTGCTTCTTCCAAATTCACTGAAGGACTAAGACGCTCCAAAAATAATACCTGGCTCAAATACACCGTGACATGTTTCCTCAATATTTGGTGCCAAGGGAAATGTAAAATAAACCTTGCATTCGGGCTCTTGAATCTTCCTTTGCAACACAGATGCGAATATAAACAATATAATTAAAATAATGTGCATTTTTAAAGCCTTACGTTATCATTCAAGGTCCATACGATATATTGTCTCAGTTCCCTGTGGATAAGTATGCAACCCACTGGAAGGTTAACAGTCACACTACCATCTCATCCGATTCCCCATTCATTGTTGGGTGAACAGAGGCACATTTCGAGGCCTAAGGTGTACTACATGTGTATCAGTGTGGGGCCGACCGAAACCCAAGAAACTCTCAGGAGTGAAGATACCAAATTATTAAGGCACCCATCCAACTACACTCCGCGAAGGACGTTACTTAACTTCACATGATTTGTGCACAGGACCACGTGCCACCACTTCTCAGCCACTGACGTTCCATTCAAAAGTTAAAAAATGTATTCATGAAACTACCGCTGTTGGTTATCCATTTACAGTAACATGATCGTGACAGATGTTATTGCGAGATATCTGCACTGTGCATGAAAAATATTTGATTTAAAAGAGAAATAACAGCTGGCATTTATATGACTTTTCACAGGCATACTTTTATACATTTGCATGGTGTTATAAAAACTAGTTATACAAACTTCGTGAACTGCGTGAAGCGTATTTATGCTCCCGAAGGACCAGAACAAACACTCTTCTCAAGCGACGTTAAGAACTATATCTATTCACAATATTTCTCTCTGAGAAAATTGGATTTGTCAAATTGGGCATATCTGTTCCTGATAAATGTGATTGTTTTCTTCGGGCTCAGACGCTATTGATTACTTTGAAAAATACAATATTTTGAGGAAACCTTTTACTTTTATTTCATCTAAAGTAGAATCGCAACTCCTGGATGCCAGTGAGTTAATATGACACAGGAGAAAATCAGTTCAATTGTTAAACAAAAATTTTGCAGCGTCAATATTTAACGTATCACTAGGATTTTTTATATGGCATATTATTCCTTGATCTAGAATATGTTGTTTCTAACTCAAGTTCCAGTATTCCTCAATCATTTGTACACGTAGATACCAAATGCTTATTGGCATAATCTAAGGAACGAGGTTGATATCGTGTATGAGGTTCCCAGCAACCTATATGAACTCTGGTGGTAAGGTTCGACGTAATGGATCTCCTGATCGGCATATAGCTGGACTAAACAACACACAGAGCATACACACAGAGAGACACTCATACACAGAGAGAGAGAGAGAGAGAGAGAGAGACAGAAAGAGAGAGAGAGAGAGAGAGAGAGAGAGAGAGAGAGAATTGTTGCACATCAATTATGTCCTTTAATGTATGTTTCCACTCTCTGAACTATAATCTAAGGTGTGTGATTAACCAAACACATTCACAAAGGCCCTTATAATGATATGGTCTTATTAGTAAAACCCGCAAGAAGTGTTATGAATACATTAATTATGATAATACCATTGTATTAGTCTATTTCAATAATAATAATAATTATACATTTTTGTAAATACAGTCATCTTAGCGGCATTGCTCGTATTAATTTATACATTGGCAGAACGTTTGTAAATCTGTGTTTTGTGTAGTTCACGTAGGTAATGACGTTTATCAGCAATTTCATATCTGAAATGAACAAGATGTATTGATGATCACGAGATGTCCGTTATATCATTGGCCATGTTCAACACCGAGTTGATGATAAATGTACATACCAAGACTTATGTAGGAACTGAAAATGTTTCAATCATTATGCTAGTTTCAAACCCCTTATGGATACATTCCTTTGAGAAGTTGTATACGGGAGAGAATCAAATGTTTATGTTTGTATTTAACCCAGATGTTGCTAAATATTCTGTCACTTCATGGCAACGAGAAAACTAGGAAATAGAATGGGGAACCCAGTTAGTGGAGAGAGCATTCGTTCTCGCAACCATTATACAAGCAGAACTTCCAGTTTCAGATTTTATTACCAGATCTTCAAATACCCCGTGTACAAATTCAATGATATACCCGTCAGCGACGTTTTGCCTTCCTTGTTCCCTCCTTGTAAAACTAATACAGATAATTGAAACTGATTTTTTTCATTCCAAGAAAATCCAGAATACCGACATCTCGCAGTGAAGAGTGCAAACGTCCATTTGTTTTTACCCTAATACGAATTCATTCACGTTTATTCATTTCCCTGTGGCGCTTTGATGTGTTTTGCACAGCAATTATAGTTTTGTGCTTCAACACTCCCCTAAAGGGGTATGAATAACATATAATCTATAGGAATTGTGATAAAGTGAATAAAGTGAGAAACGTATTTTTTTTTATCTTCACGAAAGTTTGATTGAAGATGCTTTTGAAATCATTGCTATAATTGGACAAATTGATTAAATATACTTATTTACACTTAAGCTAATTATATCAAATTTGATCTTTATCAAGTTAAAAATTGTGACCAGACAAAAATTATATATATACTTCGAACAATATTTCATTAATGTTAGAAAGTGTAATATATTGTTGTGTGAGTAAAGTGATTCGGGCCATAGAAAGGGACGTAACTCCGTTGAATAACAATTAAGATATAGTGTATGTTTTGACGTCGACGTCGTTACAGCTGTGCGTTAATGATACTCCTTAGTAGTGCCCAAAACAAGAAGCCAGGGTGGTCACTTGATCTCTATTCTCGTAGTTCTTATGTAGTGCTAAATTGATATATTTGAAAAAATACATGTCTCCACCATGTAAAGAATGTTTCATCTGAACTTTATAAGAAGGGGAGATAGATGGGGGTTGCAAATGACCATGGACATTTAGACAGAGGCATGTAAGGTGGGAGCTTTTAATATTGTAGTGAAAAACTCTTACTGTATTATGTTCCATTTTCCAACTGCATACAAAAACATTATTTATGAATTAATCATGTGCAATAATACTACCACATCATTGCCAAAATGCCAAGAACGTGAGCAACAACTTTCACTCGAAACAAGGCGCTCAGCGAGCCCAAGCCGAAACCATTTCTAATCTAATCTGTGGTCGGAGGAAGTGTTAATACAGTAACCTGCTGGACTATCCTGGGACACACTTGTGCGATGTTATACACGGATCTGATCTTCCATGAGTAATTTATCGATTGGCAAATTCTACAAAGGCCAGAGGGATAACTTTTGCTGTTATTACATGAGTCTGAAGAAAATTATTGAACACAATCATGGCGTTTTTAACACATTTGTGTTCAATGTAATTGTTTTGTCAGAGATTATTAGATTATGTATGTGAATAATAAATGTTAACAGTGCTATGACATAACATATCGTTTTATGTACACGCACAATACATGAAGGGCACATTTGTTTTGTTTAATATTTTACACACCAACGACTGCAGTGTTGTACGTAATTAAATAACCTACCATTACTTAAGTCCGTGTTTGAAACAGATATGTTGGATCGCTTTTTGCAAAATGATTACATAAGATTACAGATGTCCATCCAGCTAAAAAAAATATAAATCATTTACTTTGGTAGGTGATTCTTAGAGTCATACTGGTGATATAATAAACCAATGTCTTTGTATGAAGATAATTTAATTAAATGATACACTTGTTGCTGTTTGTAAAAATAAATTAATGAAAAAATAAATGTATCCTCATAACGATACACATGTACATGTACATGATCACATTTCATGACGGGGAAAATATGTCATTTTGTCAGCACAATTATTAGCATAACAATTGTATAACTTAGCAGCTTCAACATGTGATGAACAAATGTATTGAGAGCTAACACCCAATTACACTCTCACGAACACAACAATGTGGATAGACGTCAGAGGATGAGATATGTAATTATTTCGAAGTACTGTCTTCATGCTGCAACTTGATGCCATCCGCCTACCAGGATGTATGATCGGAAGCGAGTCTCCAGTGATTAATACCTTATGCACATGTCCCCGGAGCTATACAGGGTGTCATTGTACTGTCCTTCATGGACTGTCCATCAATCACACGGGTTTGGTTTACAAGGTTGATTGTGACCATAATGACTTAGACACGATGATACGGCGTCAGCATCTACAGCGTCAATGGACAGGGTGACGACAAAGGTCAAGGTTGATTGTCACCCACGCTATAACTGAAGCGACACCGTCAACGATGTAGGCCATACGAAGATCACATGACAAAGCTTCTATTTGCAAGAAGTTTGAAAAATCTGATTGGCGCTACTGAATGGCGTAGATGAATACAAATCTAATGCTTGAAGCATTTGTAAAGACCTTGACTTTACTTTATCCTCTTCAGTAAGTCAAACATGCCATTCAGGTAAGATGAGGTCAATACAAAGAGATGTTGTTTGGGTAACACGCTCTTGCAAGTGTCTTACTTAACAGTACTTAAAAAAAGGTTTCTAAGAATATGGATGTGCACTTGTAAATCCGGAGACTACATACAGCTTTAATAACCTTGTGAATTGGTATGACACCTTTTTGCACAACTATTAAATATTAGATAGACTCACGCTGTTAAGTTTGAACAAAACACCGACACAATTCTGGGCCAAACCTTCTTTGCCTAACATGCCAGATAGCAATATTAAATAGAGTGAATAAACGCCCATCACAGGCGCATTGAAATGAGTGATTGAGCATCGTTTTACTCAGCATTAACTCCGCTTTTAGCAACATCAGGGCAGGACACCACTAAATGATCTTCTCACGTTGTAATAGGGGCAATAAAACCCACGTCTTCATGTGATATGCAACTGTTTAACCACTTGGCTACATTCACGCCCCCACACGAATTGCAAACTATTGGTCACATCTGCCGTTCCATTTATGCACTCGGAAGGTGTCGAAACAAATGCATTAAACTTTCTGTTGAACCTTTATTGCGACGTGTGGGTGTATTCGTACGTTCTCCTTGTATTGTGAACTCTATTTTGAAATGAGATCGGGGATATTCAGTAGATACAGTATTGATGAGTGTGTCATATATGGTGTATTTCTGTTATTGCAAGGTCGGCATGAGATGATTGCAGAGGCAGAATTTTTATTTCAAGTCCCACGGTTGGAACGACGATACCATTCAATGTGTTTTCTTCACATACCTGTATATCTTCATGTTCAAGGACAAACGTTTTAATTATGTCGTCCAGCTCCCTAATACATGCCGTACATGTTACAGTGCCATTCAAATCGTATGTGGGCTAGAGTGAGTACATATGTACGATGTGTGACTTAATACATTGTTTAGATAATACCCTTTTACGGTTTTTCAGATCACCGAAAGTCAACCTGGCTGAAGTGCATTGGCAAGATTTTTGCAATAACACATAACAATTATTGTGTTGTGTATTAGGAAGTGAAATGGGTTTAACGCCGCTTTGAGCACTATTCCAGTTATATAACTGAAGCTGGTGCCCTGTGTGGAACCTCGATTATGTCAAGTATATCACGGCGTGTCAGTTTAAAGTGGGAGGAAAGGCCGGCGTGATGCAGATGTCAGACGCGTACCCCTTTGGTAAAACCCACGAGCACAGGTAAGGTGTTGACAAACCTAGAAACATGATCGTGGCGAACCCGGATCCGAACCCACGATCATAGGTTTCGGGGACGCAACTATGCAAAGCAAATTGCGGGGCCTCTGACGACAGGACCACCCGTGCCCCTGTTTGAAATAGTAAATAAAAATGGTATCCATGAAGTGTTTTATACATGCATGAATTTAATCATTTGAGATGCAGCAGGTGAACGAGACATTGCCATGTGTCATAGATAATATCGCTTCAATCAATGGTGCTTTTAACTCCCAAGGTGCCAATGTGATTTATTCTTTCTTATGTGCATCTGCCGTCCATGCTAGACAAGCTTAGAGAAACAGACGCTGTATCATATTTACACATGTGCCAAGTAACAAAGTATTTTATCGCAGTTGTTGATTCGGTATTCAACATCATCTGATCACCAATAGCCAATCTCGTTCTGACAAACCAGCCCTATGTATACTCTGTATAGAGCAACACGACAACTGTTAACAAAGCTGAAAATAATTCACAAGTCAAATAATCATCATGTACACAATACCAATCATTCAATATATTTACTACATACACAGCACTGAAGATCCGGGTAGAGAATAGTTTTCGGCATCCCATGCTTGCCGAAAGAGGCGACGAACGGGATGGGTGGTCAGCCTCGCTCGTCATCGTATCCCAATTTAGTTAATGGATGCTCATGATAATGTCTGGTCCAGAGTCGATTATTTACAGACCGCCGTCATATAGCTTGAGTAGTGTTGGGCGCGGCGTTAAACAACAAACAAACTACATACACAGAGCCAACGATCATTATATAGGACTAACCCAAACAGGCTTACTCAAGAGTCCTGCAACGTCCTTGCCATGACGTTCGGTACCTGCCCGTCCTTAGAACAAGCAGGGTGCTATAGTCCTGCGACTACGCAAGGTGAAGTATATTTCACTGAAGAAAGTTCTTGGTTACTCCAGGCTCCTAAGGAGTCCTAACCAACTGTGACGTCAGCATCATCATTTTGCTACCCACAAGGTTAACAACAAGGTTAAGCACTGAAAGTTGGTTGGTTGGTTGGTTGGTTTGTTGTTTAATGCCGCACTCAGCAAATATTCCAGCTATATGACGGCGGTCTGTAAATAATCGTATCTGGACCAGACAATCCGGTGATTAATATCATGAGCATCGATCCACGCAATTACGACAAGCATATTCGCCTTTTACGGCAAGCGTGGGTTGCTGAAGACCTGTCCTACCCCGGATCTTCACGGGTCAACACTGAAAGGATCAACATTGCAACGTTAAATACATCTGGGGCGCACGAACCATAACCTAGCCATCACTCGCTGATATCTCAATACATACACAAATATCAGAGAAAATGTTCTACAAACAACATAATTGCACAGGATAAGCATCAAGTTTTACCACTAATGTTATTCAGTTTCATAACATTGCAATTGTCATATAAAAATAATAATAATTGCCAAGCACATAGTTTAACACAAAGAAAACCATATTTAAGGCTCAAAACAGACACTGACAACTGAATGCCATTTTCTCTGATCATTAATTTAACTGTTAGAAAACCTAACTTTTTACATCCATCCTGCATGTTTAGCATGAACTAATGGTTGAGTATGAGAGAGTTGTTCCCTGTCTACGTTCGAGAGAGTTGTTCCCACACAGAGGCCAATTGGTAATGTGTTGTCTTGCTTAGACTTCATCATATCATGATCCCAAGAAGATTCAGGGGTAGAATAGATCTTCAGCAACCCATGCTTACCGTAAATGGGGACTATGGTTGTCGTAAGAGGCCTAGGCGATTAACGGGATCGGGTGGACAGACTCGCTGACTTGGTTGACCCAATTGTGTGGATCGATGCTCATGATATTAATCACTGAATTGTCTGGTCCAGACTCGATTATTTACAGACTGCCGTCATATAGCTGGAATATTGCTAAGTGCGGCGTAAAACAACAAACCAACCAACCATCACCATAGCATGAATACCATTCAGCTTGTGACACTCCTCTTAGTGATAAAACAGTTGAACGGAATACTGGTGTTTTAAGTATCATAGATCATGTTCGTATACACCAAATACATATATATTGAGTCTTCTCTCGAGGTAGTAAAACAAACAAATGAGAAATGCATATGGGAAAGAAAACTGCTGCCATATAACTCGATCTTGCCGCAAACATATGACGATAAATGACGCTGCAGATGTTGAACATTTAGAGCAAATAGGCCATTAATGTCAAAAGATACACTGGAATTGAATATATCTACTAATCACACTGTAATCATCGATTCTCCGAAGTCACCGAGCAACTATTTTATCATTTGTCCAATCATTGCGGCGATTAGATGCTTTTCATGATAAAAACAAATTAATTGCCTTTCAATGTTTTAGGGTGGCCCCAAACTAGAATTATACTGATGGTTTATCAAGCAGTGAATTGTTTCATATGATTGGCTTGGAGAGCAGTGAAAAAAACTTCTAAAGATTTTCATGCAAATGTGTCTGCAATTTGAAATTTTCATGTTCGCTTAATTTGTTAATTGATGGAGCAGAATATTGGTTCTATAATCTGATAAATGGAAATCATTTCAGATTAAGGCAACCAGAATATTTGCCCTTGATGATATGTTTTAAAAAAAAATCCACACCTAGTTGGCGGAAGGTTTTTATCAAAAGTCGGTGTTCCACAGATAAGGGTGGGGGTACGTTGCAGGTCCTTTTCTTATTTCCTGTAAAATGACAATTTTAATTGACACAAATGCTATTGTAAAATTGCCAGAAAAGGAATATAAAAGGTTAAGTAACCCTTGATATAGCCCTGTCTGGCATATCACTTCATTAATAAGAGTTTACATGAACAATTACTGTAATTACAAGTGTCTGACTCCACTTTATCCAAATCTGATGTATATCCGTTACAACTATATGAGGTGCGACTTTGACATCAAGAAAGTCTATCACTATTCTCCACACCACATCATGCCCTATAGTATTTTCTTTAAGATATCGATCACTATGACTGCTGGAGTGTATGCTGGTCACATAAACCGATCCAATCACTCATAGTAAGTAACACGTGACCTGATGTCTTCCCCATTCCCAAACAGTGCAGTATGTCACGAGATCTAATATCGAGTAATCGAATTATTTCGACCGTAGTGCAAATCTACATCAACAGTGTCGTTGATTGCATCAGCCTGATCAGTTAAAGACAATCTCCCAAAATCGTGAGGTCAAGATAATCTCTTCAGAATCTTATATTGTGTCTCTTGTCCGGCCTTAATGCCAAAGCCTGCATGATAGCCTGTCTCTCTAGTCGTTCGTCATGTGTTGCGCTGGTGGGTCTGAATGACTCTGATCACCTTAGTCTGATAACATTCCCAGTGGCTACCAAGCACAATCTCTCAATCCCCCTTACGATACAATCAGTTGCTTCTCTTATGCACGAATACCTACATGTATCTCTAGCATTAAATGGGTACTCGGTCAGACGTTTGTAACGGCCCCACATTATGATGTGATGTGAAAATCAGAAGTTTCCGAATATTTCGTCTTGAAAATTTGATGAAAACGTTCCGATATTATTTATAATGTCCTGAACAGGTTTACACCGTTGGGCCTCCTTTTATACTTTAATTTATACAACAGAAGGCACAAATAGATTTCAAAATAGATTTCTGTCTAACCTAAGTCGGTTCAGCAAAATTGTAATAAAATAAAACAAATAATTTCAAACACTAATCGTATCGATATGTAAACATGTCATGTTGCCTTGGTCAGTTTACAAATGAAAGTTATCAGCTTATATTACGACCGAATGAAGCTTAGAAACTCCAACAAAGTTGGAAAGGTTGTCGCTTGGTACATTAGATAAGACTTCGCCAAGGGACGTCCATCTACGGCGGTTTTTAGGTAAGCCTTGAAAATAACATGTTATAAGGATTTCAATAGTGAAATAGCATGAGCCTAAGTTACCTAAATTACAGGAGTTAATGTAAGTTAATACTGACCTACCGACTGATGCTTGTTGTTACCAATACAATAATTGCAGAAGTCGAGATTTCAGATATTTTCTGGAAATGGTACGGTGTGATAGCCAGATTCTGATGCAAACCGCCATACTTTTATTTCGTTTTCTCTTTATTGTTCCTTTATGTTGAGTCAACAATTTATATGTAAGTTCTACATTAATTCATACCCAATTTGTATTGCGAAGGATACTAATTTGAGATGTTGATAGAACATGGATTCAAATCAAACATTTGAGTGAAAAACGAAGTCTTTTAATATTTGATTGCCCCTATTCCAAGATTCAATAACATTAATCTTTCGAAGAAACGAAGAGAAACGAGGAGGTTTTCAAGAAGCGATTATTGCTAAATTTAACACATGAGGATGTCTTTGGATCAGATTTGATTTTCATAGGCGATGTACATGAAACCATTTCAAACATTTGGTAAAAATGTCATCTTCATTTCCATATAAGATTCTAAACTTTGCCTATTTCACTCATTTCAGCCATATTTTTACAAGGTTAATAAATAATAAGGCTTTTCGTCAGCCATTTGAACATGTCTGATTATAAGGTCTTTGAATGGCATTTAGAACTGATACACACGAGGAAGAGAATTTACGGATGTCAACTTCTTTATTATGAGGACATCAACAAGTATAACAAGACCATCAGGAAAGGTGTTAAGTCCAACAACTTCCTCACCTTCCGATTCCGTTGCCGAGACATGCCAGCAACCTTGTTCCAAGAGGTTTCCAACTTTCTTCATCCGTCTACCGTTCTCCAGCACTCAACAACATCCTCCATCGTGCCAGTTGCAGAATAATCAAATCCAGCGCTTACGCAGACAAAAGGCCTACCTCCACAAGCAGATTGAGACAGCAAGATCACACCTCGAAGATGTATTTAAACCTGACCTGTACCACGAGACCCAGTCCCTTGTCCAGACCAACCGTCACCAGCTCAACGAAAAAATCAAGACAACTCACATCAGCAAGCTCGCTCAACTGCAACGCCCACTCCACAACCATATCTCAGAAGCCAGCCCCAGATGCTTTTGTTGTCCTTACATGTACATATACATATGCTGTCTGCCATATAGCATTCATTTACCTGATGAGGGAGTAAGCATATAATCCGAAACGCTATGTTGCCTCATAATAAAGAAGTTGACATCCATACATTATCTTCCTTTTGTCTGATTATTGTTATACCAATGTTTCAAAGTTTTCAGCAACTTATAATTTGACATTTCCAAATGGACAAAAAAATAGGGTCCTTATCCTACTCTCTCCTTTTCATGTCGTTATATTATCATAACCAGTTACATACACTCCGAGAACTGTGTAAAGCATTTGTATGCTTCTGAAGCATGTAAACAAATAACCTCATAATTCACAATGTTTTTCTCGGGGTAGATTAAATCAGTATCAAACATGATGTCCGATGCAATTCCTTTTATTTACCACATGTTTCTATGGTGATTTCGGTGACCAGTTGACTTGCCTTTGCATGTGTTTATGAACACCTGGTATCAACTATATTTGATAGTGATTCATGTACTCGTGTCTATGATGTAATTCCTTTTTATAATATAAAGTCCATCTTCCAATATGTTTACAAGTAACCAACTGCCTGTTTCCTCATGGAAACGAAAAAGCTGGAATATAAATTGAATAGCCCAGCTTTTGGAAAGAGCAACGATTACTTTGATTTCACAATAGTGCTACTCTCTCACTCATATGTCAATACCAGCGTTTCGAAACCCCTCAATGTGATCTGTTAATGCAAGGATGTGCCCGTCAGCGACGCGTTACCAGCGTTGTTTCTTCACTGAAAATTCTGATAACGATAATTGAAATTGTGGGTTGTTTTTCATCTCGCAGTACAAATATTCCTTTATCTCTATCCATATAAGAATGCATTCACATTTATTAATTTCTGAAACCACAAGAAGCATATATATTCACTTTAATGCATAAAAAATCCTTAAGAAATGATGAAGGGATATTGTTGCTTTTGGACAATATGACTGCGTGAGCTAAAAATGTATAAGCTACGTAAGAACTATCTGTTCTCAAGACAAACGTTGACCACAAAAATAATACAGTAACTATAAGCAGTATTTTAGTGTGTATGATGTGTTATCTTAATGTGTCATCAAAGTGATGCAGGTTGTAGACTCCCCAATTAGCTGAAGGGGTAGACGCTTGAACGACAAAGGATTATATTTCATAAACTTACGAGGAAAGTGTCTTCAAGTGGTAGTGCTAAGTAAACGCAGCTCCGTTGAAGAACAACATCGGGCATTATACCCAAATGTATTGTTCATTCCAAAAAGCCATTGTGACAGTGTTATCTCTCGTTGAGCAATTCTCACATGTGGTACTATTGTTTGTTTGTTCTTTAACGCCGCATTCAGCAATAATCCAGCTATATGACGGCGGTCTGTAAATAATCGAAACTGGACCAGACAATCCAGTGATTGACAATATGAGCATCGATCCACGCCATTGGGACTGAACAGACTGAAGATCCCTCACGTTGAGCAGCCCTGGCATCTTTACAGAGAAACTCAAATATATGATTTATTTGCTTCCAAAATACTAATATGTCTCAATGAACAATTCAATTTCAATTATATGAACAACGTGTTGTGCATTTTCTCCAAAGAGAGGATGTATGAATTGTTTAATGGGAAGTGCAAGTACATATGAGATGCTATACAAAGATCTGACAATCTGAGACTACTTCATTAAGAGGCATTTCCTACAGGCGCGAGGGAGATTACTTTTGCAATTAGTACATGAAGCTGAAGAAAATTGTTAAAGCGTTTTTGACACATTTGTGTTAAATTTGATTGTCTTGTCAGAGGTTATGTATGTGAATAATTTATGTTTAACGTACATATACGCAAAGGATATACCAAGAGTACTATATTGTTTGAATGAAATGTCGTTTCTATTTGACTTCAGTAACTGCAGTGTTTTATATCATATTATAGGAACAAACATCATTTTACTCTGTGGCTGCATTTAATTTTTTGTTTGCAATGCTCCTTGTCGTGCTAAATATCCTAACGCTTCCACATGATGACACGGTGTCTGCAACTCCAGCGGCAGTGACGAGGTTGACTTGGTTTGGCAAGGGTCAATGTTGATTACGCCCAACGTTAACATGATGTGGAAGAATTACTTTCTCGCTATATATAAATAGATCATACCAAAACGTCATTTCCTTTGTTAACGTTTTTTACGGTTAAATAAAATTGTTTTGGATGACGATCCTCGGGAATATATAGTATAGGTGACTTATAATTAGTTCTCACATTAGATCACAACGATCGTTTAATTGTGAAAGAATGACCAAAAAAGACCTGGACAGAATCTTCATTTCCTGAGATGCTACAAGATGCTAGTAATATTAAAACTAAGATTTCAATTCACAACAGTCAACGCCGTCCACAGCCAGAAATGTTTTATAGAATAATTAAATATGGGATTCACACGTGGTTCTTATGGTTGTAAAAGAACCAGCGTCTTCGCGTGAAAAGTGTTTAACAACTGGTTATATTACACCAACGTTCCACGAACAATTGAAAAGGATCGGAAACTAGCCCTTCCATCTATCCTCTCTGAGGGTATTTAAAACAGAATGCATTCAAAATTTCATTCGTTTAGAATTGAACCTTATTTGTCACGTGTGAATATGTACGTTCTTCTGGTATTGGCTACTCTAAATGTGAAAGGACATGGATAATATTGCCATCATCAGATACAGCATATATAAGACGTCTCGGTGACATGTAAGGATAAGCATGCCCTGCCCTACCGGTAGCAATGGCCACTCACACAACTGGATGTATATATCTTGTGTTTTCATAACTGTCAAGGCAACATGCATTGATTTTAGTGGTTAACATAAAGCTGACCTTGACCCAGATATCACATAAGAAATGCTGCTGCATATTTAACATTAAGAGCAAATAGGACAGGTCCATAGATACATCGGAAATGAACACATTCACTAATCACACTGTACTTATCGATTCTGTGAGCTATCTCTTGTATCTAATACACAAAATGACAAGTTTAAATAGTCAACTGGTACCCACTAAATCATTTGCGCAATCCTTGCGGCGACTAGAAGCTTTGCAAGATAAAACTTATACATGTCTTGGCCTTTAAATGTGTAATGTTGGCCCAAAATGACAAAGGTTTACCAAGCAGTAAATGGGTTTATTTGATTAGGCAATACTGGCTGTGATTATAATGTAACTTCTAATGATTTTCATGCAAACATGTCCACGACTGGAATTACAATATTCGTATAATTGGCCATTTGATGAAACTAATGCCCATTATGGATTATAGAGTCTCATTTCAGATTAAGCCAAATATTTATATTTATCATGTTCGCTTCATGAAACATTTCTTCATTTAGTCTGAAGTATGTGGCTGAAAATTTATCAGAAACAAAAAAGTCGCCAATATATATTATTAAATGTTGTACACGAAGCAGGAATTTCAGAGGTTAAGTCACCCGGCTCGGATAACCACTTACATATGAACAATTGTTGTAATTACAACTGTCACGGCTTTGGAGTGGCTTTATCTTTATCGAAATATTGTTAATGTCAATTGTTCGCGATCAGTATCCTAAATGTTATGCCATATGATCCCTGCTATTAGATATCGATCACCACAAGTGTTGGACGATCTGCTGTTCAAAACGTATTCATCCAGATCTGATGTCTTCTCTTGACCTAGGAAATGCAGAATGTCACGGAATCTAATATCGATTAAATAGGTAATGTAACTACAATCTACATCAACATTATCAGTGCCCCTAAGAATCGCGAACAAACGATAATCCCTCCTGTGTAGTTGTCTGTCTTGTCGGACCCAAGTACCAAAGCCTGCATGATAGCCTGTCCCTCTGGTCAATCCCTGTGCTGCGCTGCTGGGTCTGAATGGTGCTGATCAGCTCAGTCTGATAACATTGCCAGTCTACACCACGTACTTCCAGAGGAAGGATTATACCATTTCCGGCATGACTGGCGCCACTCATTCCCGACAAGCAACACATTCAACTGGTAAAACTTGTTATCCCTGGGTCAGCATGCACTTCTTGCGTGTCATGAACTACAAAAATACATACATTATATGTGCAATGCTTTGAGGAGAATGGTGCAATACTAATAATTACTTTAGCTATATATGTACACCCTCCATGCGTCCCATGCTGTATGATAAATTCCCCAACATATGAACTCCAATGTATGGTGTATAAGTATCCAAAACATAAAAATTGTATTCTGTAGGACACATGTTACGTTATATTTATAACAGTACGTCACTGATACCAAAATGTATTTTCGTTTCATGAAATCCGGTCTAGATTTATTTTTTGATAAAGTCAAACCAATTTTTTGATAAAGTCAAACCAATACTTTCACACGAGTCATGATCATTTCGAATGAACAGGTCTTTGATGAACTGGTGAGCATTCCGAGACTAACAGTCTGAAATCGTCATGTTGTCTCGGTCGGTTTCAATTTTGGAATTATCAGATGATATTCGATAGTACAAAGTTAATGAAATAATTGATAAAATCCACGATACGCTTTTAGAGCCAAAGGTTGTTGGTGAGCTAAATTGGGCGTGGTTCTGTTGACGCTAGCATTTTGTATAGTTTGAAAATAACATGCTACCATCAATAATTTTCAGGTACAAGAGATATCTTTATGCTGTGGAAATTGATCTATGCTATTTTGAGATTTGACATTTAAAACAATTAGTAACATAAATGTCTACCTTGCCATTCTTTCCCAAAATGTTCTCGAAGCTGTTTGAGGAGGTTGTGTTTTGATTCTTCGCGTTGCTTTAAAGTATTCTTTAAGCAGGGATTACATACATTTTACAAATCATCAATAGGAATGTGTCGGTTAAGATATCCAGCATGAGAAAAGAGTGAGTGAGTTGGGTTTAACGCCGCTTTTAACAATATTCCAGTTATATCGCGGCGTGTCAGCTTAATGTGGGAGGAAAGCCCGAAGTGATGCAGGTCTCACACTTTTACCACTTCGGTGAAACCCACGAGCACGGGTATGGTGCTGACAAACCTAGAAACATAATTGGGGCGAACCGGGATTCGAACCCACAATCATAGGTTTCTGGCGTGCCCAAGGGACGCAACTCTGCACAGCGAATCGCGGCGCCTTAGACGACTGGGCCACCAGTGCCCCCCATGAGAAAAGAGAACCAATGACATTCAAATGAACGTTTCGCGGCATCAAAGTGATTTTACCAATGTGATTAAACTGTCTTGAACATCTGATTAAAGGCTTTGGTATGTAAGTGAAAGAAACAAGGGAACACTCAATGTGTAAATTAATCAGTATACATTTACTGTGCAGCGTTAATAATTACAGTTTCAAAATGCTTCATGTCAGCTAAGCAATAAATATACTTCATATCACCAGACTGCCACACTGACTGATCTTCGAGATATAAATTCATTCATGTTTCCTATTTAAAGCCGATCCTTTATTTCCTTTCATCAGTGTATTTTCCAACATTGCTTCAGACAATGGTGTTACTGCAATGGCTGGTGAAATTGCGAATGGGACCAAGGATATGAAATTCAATATATGTTCACGACTACCACCTATAGACTTATATGGACATATTGACTGTTCAACAATGACAGGTGCCTGGATTCAATTGTCTTTTCTGAAAAGAATACTTAAGGCAGATTCTGAAATAAGCAATTATATGATAGCATACTGTCATCTAAGCTTTTAACTTTCCTGAACCTTGTGCTGATGGTTAATACCACTGTCGCCATATTCCATCGATATTATGGCTAAAGGGGGGATAATTCTGGGCCAGTGAAAAAAAGTTTTTAACGACGACCTCTAAATAATAAATTATGGACCACACAAACCGATATTGACATTATTGCGGGATTACACACACACACACACAGACACACAAAGACACACACACACACACACACACACACACACACACACACACACACACACACACACACACACACACACACACGATGAGAACGACTTCTAATTCAGAATCTTCATTGGGTACTGTGAAAGACATCTCATAACTACTACGACTTGTCATCACCACGCATTTACTGAAGAACTATTTTACTTTTCTGACAAAAATATAATTATGAGACTTCAAAAATATATTTTCTCGGGAAACTGCGTTCCTTGAACACGTTCATGAACTCCGGGGTGCCACTGTGGCTAAACAAAGAGCTGTAAATGTACATCATATAACGTAGGTTCTCATTTTGTGAGAATAATTCCTAAGTAAAGATATGATAGAGTTACGAATATAATAAATCGCTGGCATCAATTTTATCCGACTGTACATAACGATGCCAGAGAGTGCGTTTATCAAGCAGCTGTGGTCACTTAAGCTTAACTATACCCCCCCCCCCCCCCCCCCCCCCCCCAAATCATATGGCATTTATGCAAATATCAATATCCATACACAAATAATGGACGAGACATTATCAAAACTCGAAATGGTTTGATTAAATTTCGTGAATTGTGTAAAGCGTATGTGTAGAAACGGATGAGAACAGATAACCGTTTCTCATGACGATAAGAACTAAATCTAATCTTAATTAATATTTGTGTTAGGGTTTGTCTTTGGCTTATGTTTTCCGGTAATAATTGTTTGATTTTTCGAGCCTATTATCGGGCAGACATTTATTTCATCTTAGGTAGAAACCAGTATCCCAAAATGGGAATTCATACTATGCGAATGAAAATTCAAAAGAAAATTATTAAATGAATGTCATAGTAATAATGTTCATTCCTTTATATAAAATCAGTACTCAAATTAGAATCAAATTCTGTATCCCATTTATTCACATAAATGCAAAATATGTAAATATGTATTGCATGGTGCTATGTTTTGATACAAAAATAATACCGTGATATGCACCCACAATTGGCCCTAATGCAAATATCATTATTTAATCAGACCGTTGAGAGTTCTCACAACAGATACTAGTTACCATTGACAACAACAGAGACACCTAAACCGACACAGCACTTAATAATGAACAGACCAAATCCCGCTGGACTACGTACTTTAATAGAAATGGATTTGAAAGCAATGGCTACGAGCGCCAGCCAGTGTGGTAGTGTTGTACTTGCTAGCACCACCCATCTACTTCCACAAGTCCCTAGGGAGATCCCACACCAACGTAATTGACAGCCAATGATTCCCCCAAATCACAAGGGACACTGGGTAAGAATGACCGTTGTCACTCAAATGAAATTAGTCTAGCTTTATTCCATCAAGTATTCCACTGAAAAGGTTTATTATATTAGGTATATATTACTTTGGTGATTTGCTGAAAACCCTTATGGACATACAGTGAGCTAATCAAACGGACGTTTCATATCTAGGGTGACGGATAGCTGGCTTCAGTTCCGCTGTCATCCAGTAATTGGCGATAGAAATTTGGAGTATCGTCATGTGTAATGCTCGAGTGATTACACATGGAGCTTGGAGATATATTCTGTTCGTATTTTAAGGTCATTCCGTTGAATGAGTAAAACGGTCTATTCTCTTTCAGTAGTTGTTTTACTAACAAGATTTACAGTATTGTGTTGTCGTTTGGTAGTAGAATGTAAACAAATGTAAACTTTTTTTAAAACCCTCTCCTGTAACTCAACCACAAGAAAAAACCTTTTGAATTTTCACAATAAGCATAACTATTTCCTCAATTGCAAATTAACTTCCAACAATTCTCCGCGCACATGGTACAATTGTTAAATTGTCTAGAGGAACAATCATCTTGATAGTAGAATTCAAAGATAAAAATAACATATGTTAGGAAATCTGGCCTCCCTATAACCATATACCGTTACGATGTTCACGTGAATCTGCTTTCCGATTTCAGTATACTTACCTACCAATACTAGACTTGCAAAAAGGGGAGTAACAGATAACACTATTTACAGCTATTGTTCATTTGAAGCAGAAGCGGCTGCGCATATATTTTCCGTTGAAGCAGGGTTATCCCAATCTGCGAGGTACTGGAGAATTATGTTAGAATGCAACCGCACATTTTACTCAGATTCCCGCAGAGAAACAACGTCCCATTAAATGTGATCCTGATACTCTTTCAACTAATATTCCTACTGTCAGTCCCTACAGTGGGATCTGTATCAATATCATATCATTATAAAATGGGCACCAATTTTAAGCGCAAGACTATATATTTTACAAATTCTGGTTTACTTTCATATATTGTTTAAATGATTCACTGTCCAATCAACTAGTATTATTAAATCGTATAAAAACTGGAAACACATATACAAAATGCAGCAATTTCTTCTATTTAGAAATGCCAATAAATATAGTGTAAAAAATGACGTCTTCATAGTAAAGTCAATATCTGGTCCATGCCCCGTGATCATCGATCCAGGCACATCTTCTGGGCATACTGGATATAAAACGCCGGATTGTCTCACCTGGTGTCCATCGGCATTCTTCTTATAAGGCTTGCCCACGCTGCTGCAAATTCTGGAAACACTGTAATCGGTTACGAATACTTTGCCCAAGAACAAAGCCGTTTTGACCTACGCGATGAGAAATTGGATGACCACTGGACGTAACATTTGGTCCCCATCACTTTGACCGGTCATATTCCCTTGCACGATCATCAGACCTGTCCTGTTGTTCGTATGTGTTGCCAACCGAGACCCTGAAGCTGCAACCATGCTCCTAGGCTGCCGCCGGATAGTACCGCTCTCCATGTTGTCTACCATTTGTAAAGAGTAAACAGAACTTCATCAGAAATAGTGTACATCAAATGCCGATGTTGACGACCTTCTAACTGCTGTGTCCACTGTTGTCTGAGTCGCATGTGTGCCACATTTAGACGCATTCCTCTGGAGGGACATCACGATAAAACCCGAAGTTTTCAACCTGTTACGTATCCTCTATTCTGGTGCAGAAATATATCTGCTCCTCAACGCAATGGTGCGTAAATATCGATCGTCTTTCTATGCCTTCCTCTACCCAGCCATATCTTAACCTCACCCGTTTGCCTCTCTCTTTCCATCAGTTGGGATATCACACTTTTAGATTGATAAAAGTGTCTGGCAACTGCATTCTGTGATTGATCAGCTTCAATCATGCCTGTTGCGCTCTATGTTTTAATTTCTTGTCATGAGCACTTTTGGAGGCATTTTCCTTTTTTGCATCCGATCAGTGAACCTTGTGGTTCTAACGTCTACTGGCACCTGCCAGTTATGAGGGTGTGTCACCGTGGACGGTATGTGCAATTTCAAATGTTTGTGCGAGTTTGCTATCCGCGTTTAGTAACTGTGTCTCGAACAACAAAGATGGTCATTTCACACTTGTAGCTGAAAAGAGCCGTAAATGTTGCACCTCGTATATAACCGGGTGTATTTCACTGGCAATATAGCCCGACATTGATCAGCAATATCAATGGATGTATTATATTAATTCATCTTCCTAAACATTATTTTAATGGTATGTAATTATGTAACGGAAACGAGAACACTAGAAAATAACGATTGATCACAACGTTTGATTTTCCCAGCAGACACTTACAATAATAAACAGTCTAGCCATATTTCATTGAGTTCTATATTGAAAGGTTAATGACAACCGGTATGTATGATGCTGGTGATGGCTGGAATCCCACATCTACATATATTAAGCTAAATAAACTGACATCACATTTATATGGGTACATATGACGCTGGTGATCGTGCCTTAATACTGATGAACATTTATAGTTCGTGTGTTGGTATACGCCACAGTGTGCAATGTATCAGTCATATCATAGTGGTCTGCAAATTACCGATACTGTACCACGCAACCAGTGACTGAAAGAAAGACCGATGTCCCAGTCAGCCGATGATCAATGATACACAATCATCCAAGTGAGTGAGCCTTTTCGCCTGGGCAACTTCAGCCGTTTGGTATGACCAGTATTATAGTAATGGGGGCCTGTTCTAACCCGGGTCTCCACGGGATGAATAACCATAATCATCTGCACACACCTACACCCATAGTATTATTATCGTGAATAGTATTCATTTGTTCAGCAATTGTTAAAAGAGTCACATTGTCACACTATTTCATTTCAGTTTGGAATGGAATAGTGGATATAATTATTATCACATTTTTCTTTATCTGATGGATGACAACAGCGCGTTTTGTATGTCAAACGCCGGTTGCTGCGGCGTACGTGAGTGTTTGCATCATACATATTTTACAAGACGCGTGTCCGATCAGTCTGATACACACAGAAATGCGTTCATGTCTTTCTTATTAACACTTTATACAAGATGTAGTGAAGAAGAGTGTATGTGGTTTATTTAAGATTTGTCACGATGGTCTGTAAATAATCGCGTCTGGGTCAGATAAACTTGTGGTTTTCATTATTGGAAACGTATCACGCCTTCGGGGTACGATGAATCAAACATGTCAGCGAGCCTGACCATCCGATCCAATTTAGGCGACAAAGCCATAGAGTGATTGGGACCATTTGTCAGGTACCTACGTGGGATAGAGAAGATGATGTGTATTCTGTACTGAGCAGGTTATCAAAAAGAAAACCATGTCATAAGACAACGTCATAACTACTCTGATGTAATAAAGCCCAAGTCAAAACTCATCATTACATATGTGCTGCGTGCGTGCTTTTATTGAAAGGATTCGGTCGTGCATTTAACACCATATTATTCTTTTATTGATTGAGAACACATTTGCAAAACCATCTTTATTAAATATGATTAAGTTGATGTTCAGAAGAGATGCCGCTCCTCATCGAATACGTGTGTTTTAAGTTTGATATATGCACATGATTGATGGTATATAGATAAAAACGAGTATTTTACTGGTCTTCCAGTGCTTATGTATTCATATGTTGTGTAACAAATAGATGAGACAGACAAGAATCGGCCCCAAACTGCCGACAACCATGTCCCGACGAGGGAAGAACATTTCAAAGTTGAAATGTCTTCATCACTCTTCTCACAATAAACAGTTGGAATATAAACTGATGAAACCGTGGTAAACAAAGTTGATACAGTTTTTGGAAGAGCAAAACTATTGATCCCATCACTTCACCACACAAAGCACTGGTCATATTGACGGCAGGGATAACCCACGGAAGACGTGCAATGTTCTAAGTGCATCCATTAACAACAGCCTCGGGCTACAAAGACTGAAGATCCCTTTGCTTTCCTAAATAATTGCTGATTCAGCAAAAAATATAGAAACGCAAGGAATTTTGGTACCCTTTTAGATCGCGATAATTACATTCTTAAAAAGGGTACCATTCTTTGATTAGATCTTGAAATGACTTAGGGCTTGGTATCTAAAATTGTCGAAGACAGCTGGTGAATGGACTCTCCTACATTTTATTTCAGATATTCAACAAATAACTTGGATTGCTCAATATGCTTGACTCGACATAAATTATTTTTTTCACATTGACAAATCGGTTTAAAACATGTTTATTAGCAACAATATTCATTTATAGGTTGACACATAGGTTGTAACGTGAAACGTATGATATGGAGCACTTTCAGTCGTACAATTTGATTAAAAAAAGTTTGTGTCATGGCAAAGTTTTCATGCACTACGGTCCAATGATAACGTTCATTCAGATTAAGAAATTTGCTGCGATGTCATCATGCACAAAGTGCAAGAGTAAGAACAAATTCTCAGATTTTCATTCAAGGGCAAAATGTACAAGAGTAATATTTGTAACCATTGCTCACAGTGCTGGGTACCCAAAGAAAGAAAGTCATAAATAGAAGCTTGTGATTTGAAGATGTAAGTGTTTTAGATTGTGTTCAACCCCCTTTTTGTAACAGCGCTCAGATAGTGAATAGTGAGAGAGTATACTTTTACGCCACCTTTGCAATATCATGGAGTGAATAGAAGAAAGGACTCTTAACACATTAGGGATTCGACGTGACGATGAACCACTTCTTTCTACCGACTTCACTACCGCCTCCGAAACTGAATGCCCCTTAAACACTGACAATATAATATACGTGTATACGTGCTACATGTATCATCCCAATAATATCACAAATTAATACCTCGTATTATATTCTTAAAACAAATCTAGACTCAGTCCATTCTTTGGTTATATACTCCGAACGCAGATTACCGTAATATTGAATTATGTATCATTACATAACACGGCAGCTGTTGAAGTAGGAAGATGTTAACTCAAGGAAATATTAATTAACTGTAAACTATCTAATATCCTACACATAGTTCATTGTTCTTTAAGCATTCCTGACAAAGCAAAGACAGATAAATTTTGCATAAATGCGCAAAATTCGTTTTGTTTAGCTACAAGTAATAATTGCGAAAGCCATAGCTCTCGTTTATGCTGCAAATGCCATTCGTCGGGATGGTATCGGATCGGATCCTTGTATAACGTCGCACCAGTGTGTCCAGGATAGCTAAGTAGGTTACTGTATTTAGACTTCTCCCGGCCATAGATTAGATTAGGAGTTTTTCTCGGGCGCGAAATTGTGCTGGCCCAGGCCCGCTGAACGCCTTGTTTAGAGTAACTGCTGTTGGCAATGAGGCCGAACGGGAAATGAAATTGGAAAAGGGAAACTTACTTACAAAGAAACATTTCAGATATGCTCTCTGTTAAAAAAGTGCAACAGCAGCATACAGTAAGTCCTTCAAACACCAGTTGTTCAGGGTACAGAGTCTGATTGTCGAAAGTGGTCTTGATGTCATGCCAAAGTATAAGTGGTTCACGAACTCCAGACGTTGAGTCTATATAGTACGGTAGGAAAATGACATGTAGCACACTTTCGGCCATAATTACGGAATGCATATATCAAATGACTTCTCTCAAATGACTTGTGGTGGCATGTGATTGCCATTGTAAATGGTTTGCATTCATCCTGCTTAGCCCCAACCGGAAAGTATAGGACTGCTCAAATAGGAGAAGAAATTATCACACTGGTTAATGTGACCCTCGAACAATAGCTGTGGCGCATCATCCATTCCTACGGATCTGTGTCTCATTTAGGGGTAGGGTACCGGTGACCAAATTTAATGCACTAAGTTGCATCCCTTTGCCTTTTTGTAAGGACTCTGATGATTGTTTTCTCCAAAATGGCCATTGCTCTGTCAGCACATTACCTATCACACAGTTGGATACCATCTACGGCCTGAATAAAATGGATATTAGATATTGACAGAAACACTATTAATTCAATCGGACAAGTTGTTCAAGCATATACCAAAATATAAGGGAACTAATGAATTAAATGTAGCTGTCGTTGAGTTCTACAATTCCGTAGCTGCATGTGAACGCAACATCTAATCACAGTGAAATTTCACATCATAACAGCAGATGCACGGGCACACAGAAGCTAAACAGGGAACTCACAATCACGAATGCAATTGAGCTGAGCAGACGCTTAAAATGCATCCAAGACGGTATCTCAGTGAACAGACAAAATGGCAAGTTGTGGTACGATTTTGTGTGTGAGTGTGTGTGTGTGTGTGTGTGTGTGTGTGGAGGGGGGGGGTGGGGGGGGTGGGGGGGGGGGGGGGGGGGGGGGGGAGGGCAATATCCCAAGTCGGGCACATGGTAGGACAAGAACCTCAAAGGGGCGTGCCAGGCTCAAAAGCACGGCACCTGGAGAAGATCGTGTCACAACGCATTCAAATAGGTTCGTGTTATCAGGAAAAGTGTGTTGCAATATCTACCATTAAAAAACATTAAAAACCAGCTCAACGCAGCCCCTCTGAAAGCAAGGCATCCTGTAAAGGGGGTAACTTTAACAGCTTACTTTATGCGGCAGATATTGGGGTGGGCTTAGCAACACTAATGACGCGCTGTGCGCCGTTGCATTACACTATGTTAACAGACAAATCAAGGTTCAGCCTCAGATTCACAGATGGCAGAAAACGTTGTTGGCGATGCAGCGGCGAGAGGAATGCCAGGACAACAATTCTTGATAATGATCGGTAAGGGGGTGGTAGTTCTATGCTGTTGGTCGGAATCACACATAACTTGCGAACTGATTTGGTTATTGTGAATTGACATTGGCTGGCCAGTGAAATTCCTGTCGTTTTTTCCTTCGCAAAAAAACATCGACAGAAATTTTGAACTGCAAGTAGACAATGACATCGTGCCCAGGTCGTCACTGATTATCTCTGACGAGAAGGCATACGGTCTCTGCACTCTGGCATGTTCCTATTAGAGCATCTGTGGGATATCCGACGCTCTTCCTTGTTTTAACTTGTACCATATGTTCGCGGTATTTTTCAGGTGAACAATTGACTTGCCTTTGCATGTGCTGAATCGTAAGCCACGGATGGGTCAGGACACGCCGATCTTTTCGTGAACAACTGGTATTATCACTATTTGATAGTGATTGATAAACACATGCTCATGACATAGTCGGGATCGTAATATCGACTTTGCTTTTGGCAGTGTATTTTATGAATATGGAAAGCGTTTTGACGCTTTTTGTTTAAATTGAATTTAGGATTTACTGTGAAGATCTGCAACAGTCAGAGTGTAACGAACCGGAACAAATATGTCCGGGAGAAGGCGGCTGTTTCAAATGGCATGGCCAGTTACTGCCAGATTCAAACATTAGATCCCCCAGGAACTGGAAGAAAAGTTTGGAAAAATGTTGGTGAGAAATGAAACCCTAAGACAGGAAATTTGTTGAATCCAGGCGAGCAAACCTGCACGTTTGCTATTTCAATCCTTCTTTGCCATCGGTATCAAAGGGTAGTTTGGACAATGAATATGCATGAAGTTCGCTAAATTCTGTGTGCATGACGATACACGCGAGCAGAAAGGGAATTCCCTTGACTGTCATATTGGGATTCCCAGGAATTCCGTAGTAATATAGAAGCGCTTCGGTGGGCGTTGCTTATTTTTTTACATTCAATTGGAAATGAATGCAATAACACGTAACCAATTCAGCTAATCAGAATGCAGGAATTACAATGACCACAACGAACTATTTCCTATTGAACTCCTTGTGCTGAACTGGGTTTAGATAACCCAGTTTCTGTCGATGGTAACTAGCGTCTGTATCAAGAACTCTCAACGCTCTAATTTTTCAAATTTGCATTTGTGTCATTTATGATAGTGTTTGGTTCTCCCGCATATGTTTTTTTATTATGTCAAAACATGATGCAGACTTTATTGATGTAGAAGACTTCTCCGTGTGTGTTTTACTAATTGAATCACATTTTCAAGATAGTTTTCCAGACTTTGAGAAATCATGTATTATTATAATAATTGATACAGGAACTGATTAATTCTAGATCAAAGAACAAAGGTTTATATAACAACATCGTACACCCCACATTGTGGTGCAAAGACCATACTATTAAAACTAGACAACTCTTACCATGCTTGTTTTACAAATGCAATGACATTGTCAAGATAGCTCTCAAGATTACGGAAATATGTATATTGCATGTACGTTTACAATTAATTCAGGAAGGAACCAGTTATTGCAAAACGTTTGTGACTTGCGGTGATCTGCACTCTTGTATGATATGTATTTGTAGCTTTCGGTTCTTGTAAAGATAAATATTGTTGTCTTCACAGTGATCAATAGTGTCTGGGCGGGAGAATAGCATTTGTCACGAACAGATATGCCCAAATCCAAATTTCTCTGAGAGAAATATTGTGAATAGATACAGTTCTTAACGTCGCATGAGAATCCTTCAGACACACATTTCACACAGTATATACCATGCAAATGTATTTATTTATGCCCGTGAGGAGTCATATACCAGTATCACAAACGCAATACAGTGGATCTCATGTATTTAACATAAACCTTCACCCGTAACATAGCTAGTTGTCTATTCCTTCTGCAGCATGCAAAAGTCATCTCTCTCGTGATGAATTAGTCTCGGAAGATTGGATACTTGTATAACATCGCACCAGTGTGTCCCATGATAGCTGTGCAGGTTACTGTATTTACACCTCTGTGGGTACCAGATTAGATTAGGAGCTTTTTCAGTCGCGAAATTGGGCTGACTTAGGTCCACTGAACGCCTTGAATAACTGCAATTGGCAACTTTCTTGGTATTGACTGACAAATTTGTGGGAAATGAAATTGAAAAGAAAAATTTATTTCCATAAAACATTTCAGATATATCCTGTCTGAAAAAGTGCACAAAACGAATGCAATATACATAAAAAAAAGTTTTATTCATAAAATTTATTAATAAAAATATAATTTCTAAATGAATTTCGAAATGTGAACATTTTACAGTAAGTGTTGAATTAGTGACTGTCTCCCGAAGACATGTCTTTTCATTTATTTCAGGTTCATCTGTCAAGATTAAAACCCTACTTGCATACAACGTCTGGTCGAGACAACAGTAGGTCCATAAAATAAGGGACCACATTGATCGTAATGGATGATAAAGATACTTGACGAAAAGTAGATTCTGCTTGTCCAAAGGAGTATTGGTTTAAATTTCATGCCGACGTACGAGATTGTGGTTCACTGACACGCATCGTCTTATAGAATTCCAGTCAATGTGTCGTACAAATGAATTAGCTTTCAGTGACCCAGTTCAAACCCTAATGTACAGTCACAAGCAGAAAAATGCAAGCTATACCACAGCAAATACACGTAACTCACCTTCGGCCATGATAAGAGAAAGGTTCTTTATGAATTTTTCGAATATTTTAATTTCCCTGTCAGCACATTACAATAGCTGGGGTTTGGCACAATTGTTAAATATCTACGGCCAGAGTCAAGGGGGGTCTCCAAGCTCCTCACAGCGATAGCCCGTTCGCGGAGCTCTCTATACTATCGCCACCAGTCAAAACTCCCCACTGTGATAGGTGGCCCCAACCATGCTTGGAGTTGAACTCGCAACCGAATGACCGTTATGTTTACAAACAAGTGATGACTGTCGTGACGCCGAAAACACTCATCGCTGCTAAATTACTTTCTTTGTTTGTCAATTTGAATTTCTGTTTCATTAAAACTATCGTGTTATTGATATAGTAAGAATGTAAGGGAGAAGTTTGTTGATTTACCGTTAGTCTGCAATATCGAACCAATCTGATTATTAAAACAACATAGTAAATTCATCTGGAAAACATGGTCAGTCGCAAACTTTTTCAAAATGAAATATGATGGCATTCACAAAGATATAAACAAAAGTATAAACGTTACTTCATATGGGTTAAGAGGGCAAATTTCAAGATTCTTGTAATGGCCGCGCCCACACTGGTGGCAGCGATGTTACCGAGAGCGTAACGAAGGTGTCACGCGCTGGGAAGGAGCTTTGGGGCTCTCCTCACCAATTGATATATATCCTGAAATAAATTACATACTGATGAAATGCCTGTATTCTGGTGCAGGTTACTTAACTGTTTGTGTTGTCGTGCTTTAGCTTACTTTGGCGTAAACGCTCCTTGTTCACTCAGTCAGATTGTCCACTTACAGCAATAATTTCAAGAGCGACACCATTTCATCATATCTTAAGTATCAAAACGTTTGCGTTTCAAAATTTTCCCTCTTGTCACAACCCATATACGTAGATTAAATTTTATTTCTGCACTTTACGGTAGTTTTGAAGACCAAAACTATGATTGCTGCATCTGATAAAAGGACACAAAAGCGCCTTAGACTGATGACTGAAGATGAATTCGAACGTTGATAATCAATAAATAGCTTTCATTGTGGTCGTTAAAAGAGATATCATGAATCATACTCGCACATGTATATGAAATATGCATATTCAGAAATTACACATATCCGTATTTTGGACACAACTGTTTGGCTGTTATCAATATTGTATGTAAATGCATCTCCAGGAGAAATGAAAATTGAACTGGTCACTGTAGGGAACGAATCTGCGTAACCTCTGTTTGTAATGTGAAGATGTTTGTCACCTCTTATAGCAACAAGCTAGACGTCTAGCTTCAACTTAAGTAACTGATCAGGCTTCATTAAATAAACAGCCAATTTCCTTCATCAACAGTCTCTATCGTAAGATATCGCAAATTTGAAAAGGTTGTACACGAAACTAAAGTGTAAGTTCTTTAAACTAAAGGTTGCATCAACTCTTGATATAATGCGCAAACTGCAAAATGACTTCATTACATGTTGTCGTTTCTATGATGTTGATCAATACATCTGCTGGAGTGTTTGCTGGTTACAGAAGAAGATCCAATCATCCTTAATGAAAAGAAATTATCTGACGCCTAACCTCAACTAAGGCAGTGCAGTATGTCACGAGATCTGTCAACTAAACTAATGTTTCGAAAGATAGCTTCAACCTACACCAACCAGTACTTAATTGCATCAACCTTTTTATCATAAACTGACGATATGTTCCTCTGGTCATATATCTGTCCGTCTTGTCGGGCCCTGCTACCAAGGCCTGCATGACAGCCTTTCTCTCTGGTCGTTCGTTTGGGGCTGCGCTGGCGGGTCTGAACGGCGCTGATCACCTTTGCCTGCTCACATTCGCACAGTCGTCACCAATATCTTCCGGAATTGAGATTAAACCAGTTCGGCATGACAGGCGCCTCTCATTCCCAACAACCACAGCATGCCACTAGCAAAGCAAATTTCCAACTGACATTATTCCTTTGACTTTAGAACTTTATTCGTGACATGACCTACGAAAATCTATTCTCGGTATGTGAACTACCTATTGCCTATCGCTTCCTTTATCTGCACATAGAAACCACCAGCTGTGGCGGATGCAACCAGAAGGGCAGGATACGCTCACATTTCCAAGAGCACATGGTACCATCCCTATTAGATAGTGATTCACAAACAAGAGATTATGCTGTAGTCGGAATCGTACTGCTTTTAGGGGACGTTTCTTATGATTATGAATACGGTTTTGTCGTGTTTTCTAATTCAATAGTTACTCGGAAGCATGGTCGTAACAGATACATACTTTGAAATGAAAATGGTGGTAACATATACTTTCTGTGCAATACGTGTGGGAAATGTTCAGTGAATGTTAATGTTAATGTTAAAAAAATGTGCAGTTCAGGTCAAGGCAGGCAGATCTCACACGCTCTACTGAACGTTTATGCGAGAGTACCTCACAAATTTCAATATAGTTGTGACCGGCAAAGTTGTGATAAATTAAAACAATAATTGAAGACACGAATCGTATCGAAGTGTTTGAAGAGATTGAAGAGATTTGAAGAGATCATGGTTTGAATTATCAGCTGAAATCGCCAATTTGCCTTAGTCCGTTTACCGATAAAACCTGTCAGAAGATATTTCGACAGAACAAAGTTGGCAAAACGTGTAGAAATGCTGGAAAAGGTTGTTTCTGATCATGAGGTACATTAGCTTCAACCCTTCCCATGAACGTCGTTCTAATGACGTTGGTTTTTGTAACCGTCATAAATAAAAGCATTTCAACACTTTTGCACGTCAACAAATTCTTTTGGTATTTGACAATCTTTGCCCAAATATATTAACAGACACTACCACACTGAAGTGTCCATCATATATCCCCTATGTGCCTGATACGAGGTGGAATCTCTTTCACCAATTTATATTTTTCAAATTTTAAATCTTGAAAAAGAAAGTATCTCCAACAATATGACCACATTGAGTGAGTGTGTGAGTTTGGTTTTACGCCGCTTTTAACAATATTCCAGCAATATCACGGAGGGGGACACCAGAAATGGGCTTCACACATTGTACCCATGTCGGGAATCGAACCCGGGTCTTCGGCGTGACGAGCGAACGCTTTAACCACTAGGTTACGCTACCGCCCCTTGTGACCACAGACACACACTGGCCTTCGAATGGATATTGCCTTGTGTAAAAACGAAAGGTAACGGACGAATGAAAATATAATTTACCAATGAGGGAAGGATACATGTTTAAATCACTACGTCACACTTTATTCCACAGCCGAGTTGAATTGTACATTTTTGTCAGATGTAATAATTACTTCGTCGTCAGGAATCCTATTACCGTGTATGACCAATAACTAGGAGTTTGGTCATGGTGTTTGTTATTTAGAGTATGCAAAAGAGCACGACGCTAACATTGGTACATAAACGGGGATTTTGGAAGGACTCTCTATTTAACTTCTTACGAATAATGTTGTTTTGTGTTTTTCTTTACCCTACCCTAACCTAACCCTGTCACGATGTTTAACCAACGATTACACTGCCTATGCTGTGGTAACGCCTAACCCACATAGAAACCGACTCGTAATTGTCATGAGGGAGTCCTACAAATATGTTGTATTTCGAGGAATATTAAGAATGAGATTCACATAGGGTGTCCACATATATTTAAAACTTGTTTTTGTGTGACGAAGGAACAGTTTGATCTCTACGACTTCCCCTTTTCAAGCAATTTACCACAGCAGTTAATTATGGAAGAAATGATGACAGTACAGTATTTCTTACACGCCCACTTTCTACAACACGCACAATATACACTCTTCAAAAAAAGAAACGCAAGTTAAAAAATAATGATATTTATTAAGCGGATGTAAAAGTATCTACACAGAATATGTGTGAACACAATCAAATGAAATTAGACATAGTGATCGACAAAAGCATTGTCGTCATTGTCAGCATTAGTTCAGTTAAGTCATTGCGCATGTGTAGCCACAAGGGGGCGTCATGGTCAGTACCTGGTCACACCACCTCTTGCAGCCGTCACTGCTAGACACCTCCTTGGGACAGATTTCAGTCGTCGGATTTTTTTCGTGGGGAATACTTCGCCATTCCTCCTGTAAGGCGTTGGCGAGTTGTGCCAGTGTGTGGGGACGCTGGTGACGTTGACGGACGCGTCGATCAAGTTCGTCCCACAAATGTTCAATCGGGTTGAGATCAGGCGATTTGGACGGCCATGGAAGGACATTGATGTTCTCATTAACAAGCAAATTAACTGTTGACACTCTCCACCAAATCGGTCCACCTGTCGAACGCAGTTCGGCGCAAAACGTTCATGTCGACTACGGTATAAACGTTGTCTTCCATCCCGTCGTTGAAGAAGAAAACGTGACTCATCGCTGAACCAAACGCGTCGCCAGTTCCCGGGATCTCATGCACCACCGGACACGTAGTTGATGGTGTAGACGTCGCAAGACAGGTCAAACTTTTGGTCGTCTCGCTCGAATTCCCACTTCCCTCAGACAATTTCTGATGGTTTGGTCGGAAATTCTTCGCATACCAGGCACTTGTCCTGCAGTGTCCGTTGCTGTAGGAAATCGATTCCGAAGGTGATGCAACCGGATGTACCGATCCTGAGCAGGGTTGGTCACTCTTGGTCTTCCGGGATGATTTCGAGTCGAATTAGTGCGGGTATATCCATCCCATAGTCGAGATATGGTGCTTTGGTGAACGTTGAAGTGTCTTGCAACGGCAGACTGGGACTCCCCTGCTTCCAAACGTCCAATGGCGATATTTCGGTCAGCTGCAGTTAATCTTGGCATTTTTCGATCTCCGTTCACGTCAGAAAATTCGTAATTACTATATAATGAACTGATGAATTTTGTACGGTCCTTTAAAGTCAGTGTCTCTATTCTTGTTTGCAACATATTGCACGTGCATTGTGCTGATAACTTTTTCTAAAAGCAATTTCCGTGCATCCCTTGCATTTTTGCCGATAAACGTTTACAAAAAAACATTTTGAGATGTGTTGGCGCGTAATGCACAACAAACATGACATAATTAACGGGAATCAAACATAAGAATTGTCTTTATGACGATTGCTGGGAAAAAAATCTAATTGGAATTCTCAAAACACCTATGCGTTTCTTTTTTTTGAAGAGTGTATATTGGTACATTGCAGAAGTATAACTTTGAAGATGTAAATAATTCAGACGTTACACTCCAAAGTTTTTTATGAGATGGACATGGGCCCCTTAAAGTGTGATGGTGACATTTCCACCAGCATGCTCTCTCAGTCGGATCAAATGTTCATGACAAAGTATCCTCAATTTTCTGAAGAGACAACTGTGAACTCGTAGCTCACATTTTTAAAACATATGTTTGTATTTGTTTTTAACAGGGATACGAGTATCAATACCTCTCACCCACTGACGTTTTCAATTCAACACGATTTAGCTGAATGTTGCGATGTATAAGAAGTAATGGAGAACCTTTTCACATAAAAATCAAAAGTAAGTGTATTTCACAAACAACCTCGGTCGGTTATCCCGTCACTGTCGCAATATCGCGACTTCCGCTACAGTTAGATAATTGCACTGTGAATAGCAATATCCAAAAAAGTGATAATAATTCGTATATAGCATTCAAAACTAGCTCTTGTGTAATACCAGTTTTATTAAACGAGTGAATAGTTCGCTCCTCAGATACCAGAACTATCACTCGTTTAATAAAATTGGTATTACACGGGAGCTCGTTCAGTCGCTCGTCAGATACCAAAACTATTCAATCGTTTAACGATTGGTATGATTGGGAGAGAGTCTATTATCCGTTTAAAACCTTTTTTGTAAAGGTCACTGTCGTGTGTTAATAGGCAGACATCAAGCGCTAAATCCAATTGAGTTTAACAGAATAATACTTCAAACAAATTAAGTGTTGACACGTATTAATTTAATGCCATACAACGGCCATCTTCAGTATTTAGGACGTCGCATTATAAGTGCAATAATGTTGAACGCGACGTTAAACCCCATTTCACCTCACCTCACCTCACCTCACCTCACCTCACCTCACCTCACCTCACCTCACCTCTCCTCACCTCACCTCAGAGTTCAGGGGTCCGTTTCACAAAACTATCGTAGCCCTAAAAGGCGATCCTAACTCCCATACGTAAACGTAGACCTACGACTGCCGTTGCGCTACGATCGCTTTGTTGAACGGGGCCCTGCACCACAAAGTTTACGAACAAAAGCACTTTGACGTAATTTGTTGCAAGATACGCCGGTGAAACAATGTCATGTGACGTTAGCAACAAGATTGCGACATCGACTCTGCTCCTCTCAGTGATATTTTATTTCCACATACAATGTCATTGAATAAGCCCAGTGATGTTGAGAGTTTTTTCAACGGGCGAGTAATAAAACATTGTTATCATACGTCCATGTCAGAATGATGAGATCTGATTAGTCGACGTGATCTTAATAAAAGAAATACATTTGTCAGTGGGAGAATAAATCCCGTATACCCCGCCACGAGCAAGACAGGCTGCACGAGTATTTCTGAGAGACAGAATATATATATTGAATAAATTTGTTTTAATTAATTTACAATGTCATATTAAAACATGTCGGTAAGATAAATTCGTTGTAGCAGGATCACGAGGGGTACATGGGATTTTATGTGTCCCGCGTTTTGTTTGTACAACTCGCCTCCGGCTCGTGGCCTAACGCGGGATGCATAAATCCCCATGAACCCCTCGTGATCCTGCTACAACTAATAATATTGAATAACTGTCAATGAATATCGTTGTGTTCTTTAAAAAAAATATATCTGGCCTCAATACAAATGCCGTCTCATTCGCCCACCCTCACCCTAAAATATCAAATAGTCGATCCAATACCGCATACACATTATGACAACACAAAACTGCTGACAACGTTAAAATTTCCATTACAACTGAAGAGACACTGAGCTGCGAAAAATCGTGTGTGCGTGAGGGAGTTTTTGACAAGCACAACTAACTATCTGGTAAATATTGGAGTACAGCTTCATGCAATTAGGATACCCAAACCTACGCCGTTACATGTACAGCATCAATTGAAAATAGAAAAAATGTAATAGCGACGTATACGTACTTTATGTATCGTCCTACCACTGTTATAGAAGCAATACACTGGACCTCACAGATTTAACATGAACATTGACTCGGAACTCGATTGTCTATTCCTTCCGCAGCATGCAAAAGTCATCTCGCTCGAGCCTGTGGAGACTGCGATATTCACAAAAAAAGATGTTTCATTAATGAAGTTCAAAATGTGAACATTATACAGTAAGTGTTGAATTAGTGAATTTGTCCCTACAATATTAAGACATGACTTTCACGTCTTTCATATATTTTGAGTTTATAATATCTGCTAAGATTAAACTCAATTTGCAAAATAACATTAGGTCGAGACAACATGAAATAAGGGACCATATTGATCGTAATTGACGTTGAGGATACTTGACGAAAAGTAGATTCTGCTTGTCCAAAGTGGTATGGGTTTCATGACGGCGTACGAGATTGTGGTTCACCTATATGCATAATGTTATAGAAACAGGCAATGTTTGACACGGTTACTGTCGTTCAATTGAATTTGCATTCCGTGTCCTTTCCTTGTTGAAATACCTTGTCGACAGTCACAGTCAGATACATGCAAGCTACACCACAGCAAAAAACACAGAAAACACACGTAACTCACTTTCAAATGGAATTGGTTTTTTCATCAATTGGGGTCGAATATTACCATTCCTCAGCCAGCACATTACACTTATTCGTGGGTTTCACACCAGTGTTACATATCTACGGCCTGACTCAAGAGGGCTTGTCTCACTAATTAATATATTTCATGAAATAAATGACATACGGATAATATTCGTTTATTCTGGTCCAGGTTACACAATTGACTGGGTTGCCGTGACAGCGTTTGATATTGCTTACATTGGCGTAAACACTCCTTGTTCACTCAGTCAGATTGTCCAATTACAGCAATAATTTCAGAAGCGACCACACCATTTCATCATTCAAAGCATCAAAACGTTTATGTTTCAAAACCTCCCTCTTGTTACAACCCATATAAATTAAATTTTATTCCTGCCCTTTACGGTAGTTTTGAAGCCCAAAACAACAATTGCTGTATCTGACAAAAACTCACCAAAGGGATTGAAACTGATAACGAATTCGAACGTTGGTAATCAATAAATAGCTTTGATTGTAATCGTTCGTTGGAAGAGAGCTATGATGAATGTCACAAGTACATGCTTATGAAATATGCATATTCCAGAAACTACGCATATCCGGTTTTTAGACACAGTTGTTTGACAGTTATCAATCATAGCACTTTATGTAGTTAGCATTTCGAGTAGAAATGAAAACTTGAACTGGTCACTTAAAAGAAGATGATTTACAAATCTATGTTACCTTTGTTTGTCATTTTCTTATAGCAACAAGAGGGCTCATTTTAACTGAAGTAACGGATCAGGGCTTCACAAAATAGCCCAACAAGTTCTTCTGGAAGAGGGATTAAACCATTTCCGGCATGTCTGGCACCATTCATTTTCCCCAACAACAACAGCATGCCATAAGCAAAGCAGATTCCCAACCGACATCATTCCTTTGTCCTTAGAGCTGTATTCGTATAAATACATTCTCGACAGGTGTTCTACCTTACAAATGCTTCCTTTATCTTCACATAGCTCCCTATAAATTTGATGGGTGCAAGAAGTGAGGTAGATACGCTCACATTTCCGAGAAGAATTGTTATGAGCAGTATCAGATGGTGATCCTTGGGATTATGCTGTAATCGGAATCATATTCCTTTTAGCAGAGATTTTTTATGATTATGGAAAAACGTTTTGTCGATTATTCTGTTGAATATACCCGAAAGCACTCTTGTAACGGACTTGAAATGAACATGATTATACCATATATGTAAAGTTCATCAATTGTAGGACACTTAATGACAACGTAAAGACAATGATTCGCAATGCGTTTAGAAAGTCAACGCTGTCAGGACTCACTCACTCACTCACTCCACTTAAAGTTATGCAACACTACCTCACATACTTAAAATCAGTTCGGACCAGCAAAGTTGTGATAAAATAAAACACGGATCGTATCTTCTCTTTTGCCTTTTTTATTGGCATATGCTCCGTCCGAACAACATATCAGAGTCTCAATGTACCTGACGTTGGAAAATGTGTTCCTCAAAAGACGTCTTATAGATACCACATTCCGTACAATGCACTGTCATATCCAGTTACCAAAATTACTCACGCGTGTAATGGTGCTTTGTCACTTTATTATGAAGACAATCGTGGGCTTTATGAGTAATTACATCACCATTTTAACTACGTTATGTTGACGAGGTTTCTTTTTCGACAGGTTCTTCAGTATAGAAAACACGTCATCTTCACAACCCCATGTGAACGAAAGTTAGAAAAGGTCCCTAGCTGTCTATTGCTTTGTCGACTAAGCTGGAGCGTGTGGTGAGGCTCGCTGACTTCTTTGTTTGCAAGACATCGTATCTCGGTATGAGACGTTGCCCGTAATGTCAGCCAATTTTTGTCTGACCCAGACACGATTAGTTACAGGTACCCGTCATATTATTCAAATATTGCTGCCCGAGCTGTAAAACAACAAACGTCTTCACTACATGTACAACAAATATAAAGTGTCTGTCTGTTATGACATTGTTACAAGTAATTAGCCTCAGACACATCTGGGATACATGATGGCTAATTTCAATGTAGTAGTTTATGTTAATATGTTTTGGTAAAAACTGTCAAATTCCAAAAGTGCAAAAGGTCTTAAATGCTTTTATTTCCTAAGGTTACAAAAAGCAACGTCATTAGACCAATACTCCTGGGAAGGGCCAAAGCTAATGTAGCTGAGAAAATAACCTTTTCCAGCATTTTTACACTTTTAGACCATTTGGGAATATGCTTTGCTAATGGCATGCTGTGATTGTTGGGAAAATGAGTGGTGCCAGCGCAGCACAAATCCAACAACCAGCGGGACAGGCTATCATGCAGGCTTTGGTAGCATGGCCCGACAAGACAGACACATATATGATCAGAGGAAAATATCGTCAGTTTATTATCAAAAGGTTGTCTTTAACTGATAAGGCTGATGCAATCAAGTACTGGTTGGTGTAGGTTGAAGCTACCATTCGAAATATTAGTTTAGTTGACAGACCTAGTGACATACTACAATGCCTTAGTTGAGGTAAGGCGTCAGATGAGTATTTTTTAGTATGGATGATTGGATTTACTTGTGTAACCAGCGGACACTCAAGCAGATGTATTGATCAATATCATTGAAATGACAACACCATATGGCATAATATTGAGCTGAGACTATTGATCAACTTTCTTGATGTAATGGATATCAAATTTGGATAAAGGCATACACTCAACAGTTGGGAAGTCAGTCCTAAGTGATCTACATTGTTAATGTAAATGTAATGAAGTTATTTTAAAGGTAAACTATGATTTCAGAGTTGTCTTATCCTTCAGTGTAGAGTTATCCTTCAGTGTAGAGGACTTACGCTTTAATTTCGTGTACAACAGTTTCATATTTGCGAGATGTTGGCTACTACTAGCTGGGTTTTTGATGAAGCCTCGATCCCTTACTTCAGTTAAAGTGAAACCTGTTGCTTTAAGAAAACGACAAGCATTTACAGATGACAAAAACCGATAACATAGATTCGTTAATCCGCTTATTTACAGTGACCAGTTCACATTTCATTTCTCCTCCAGATGCAGCTACATAAACTGTCTTGTCTTGTTCCACTAGGTTAATAACAGCCAAACAATTGTATCTTAAACGGATATGTGTAGATTTTGAATATGCATATTTCATAAACATGTACTTGTATAATTCATCATTCATGTATCTCCCTTTTAACGACAATAATCAAAGTATGTGTTGATAAACAAGTACGAATTCTTCATCAGCCATCAATCTGTGTCCCTATTGAAATTACTGTTATAATTGGGCAATCTGGGTGAACAAGGAGCTTCTACTCCAAAGTTAGCAATAGCACGACACCCCACGCAGGTGATGTAACCTGGACCAGAATAAAGGCATTTTATCAGTATGTCATGATCATTTTTTTCCTGATAGATAATAATTGGGGAGGTAGCCCACTTGACACAGGCCGTAGATATTTAGCAACTGTATGGAACTCACGAATAAGTGTAATGTGCTAAAAGATAAACGGTTTTAATGGAACCAAAGCGATAAATAAATCCGTTGTGGCCGAAATTGAGTTACGTGTATTTGCTGTGGTGTAGCTTGCATTCATCTGATTGGGACTGTCCACTTGGTATTTAAATGAGGAAAGGACACTGATGCTAATCTACTTATACGACACATTGACTGTTTCCACAAGATGCATGTAAGTGAACCACAATCTCGTACGTCGGCATGAAACCAATACCACTTTGGACAAGCAGAATCAATTACGATCAATCTGGTCCGTTATTTCATGGACTTACCTTTGTCTCAACGAAACGTATTTTTGCAAATTGAGTTTAATCTTTACAGATAAACTCAAAATAGATAAAAGTCTTGAAATTCATATATAGGAAATGTTTTATGGAAATAAATTCTAGTTTTCAATTTCATTTCAATCTCATTGCCACAAATTTATCAATCGATACCCAGAGCGTGGCCAACTACAGTTATTCTAAACCAGCACAATTTCGCGACTAAAAAAATCCTAATGTAATCCGTGGTCCAGAGAGGTGTAAATACAGTTATCTGCTTGTCTGTCCTTCGACACACTGGTGAGATGTTATGCAAGTGTACAGTCTTCCGAAAGAGATGACTTTTGCATTTGGCCAAAGGAATAGACAACCGAGCTAAGTTGCGAGACAAGGTTTATCTTAAATATCTGATGTCTAGTGTATGGCTTTTATAATAGTGGTAGGATGATACATTTAGTACGTATACATTGATGTTACATAAGTTTCAATGGATATTGTTACGGCGGTGGTGGGGTGGCTTATTGGCTTAAAGCTGTACTCTCAATATTTACCAGATGGTTGTGCTTGCCAAAACTCTTTACGCACACACGATATTTCGCAGCTTAACGGCTCCTCAGTTGTGATGAAAACCTTAACGTAGTCATAGGCGATGCAAAACAGCAATCTTTCTGTCATCATAATGTCTATGCCATAACAGTACATGACAAAAGAGGGAGACGTAAAACTTAGTCATGGGCGACTGTCAACATTATGTTTGTCACATCATAATGCCTCTGACGTAATAGTTAGTGACAGTAGTGTGACTGCACAAATATACATTGAACTACATAGGGAAGTTTTGAAAATTATCCTTTTGAATTAAGTTTAGGTTTTAAATCCAAATGATTTCGTTTCTATTTCCTTAAGTAAATGTTGTATTTTTTAGGATAAACGCATTGTAAAATATAATTCCCATGCTGCAGATAGGCCTGAAAGAGTGGGGTACGACATGTACATGTTATATGTATGTAACCTGTACACTAACCCAAGTATGCCTGACAACACATTTAATTATCATAGTAGGCCATAAATACGTTTAAACTAATTTGTCAATGTGAAACTTGTATGAAACTTATAAAACTAATTTTGAAAAAAGTCCTATTGCAAATATCGAATTTAAACGTATGAGAGTTCATCCAAAGACGGTCGTCTACAAATTAAGATATCAAATCCCAATATACTTTGAAGATCATAAACATGTTTAAAACTAATTTCTCAATGTGAAAACTAAATTCCTTTGCATGAACCTTATAAAATTACTTTTGAAGAAAATCATATTTCAAATATCAAAATTTAAACTATGAGAGTTCAATGAAGATATCAAACCCAATAGACTTTGACGATATACATGTACCCAAAGTATGCTACTGAAATGCTATTATTTCCTTTGTTAGCCTATTCAGCAATTAGTTTGACGAGGCGAAGGATGTTCAGAATACATTGCACGTCTTCGGTGATGCCGTAAAGCCCACTGATGCAGTGTGTGGGGAAGTAATAGGATCAATGGTTATGGACCTATGTTCGAGATATTAGCCTTTCTCTTTCAGAAACCTGTATCAAAGTTGTTTATCACTGTTTCATCAGTATATATTCTGTCTGTTTATTGTGAAATGAGTGTATTCCTTGAAATATTCTTCCCTCGCAGGGGCGAGGTTGCAGACAATTTGGGGCCGACTTCTCTATATCCCATTTGTTTGTTGTACAACATATGAATAAACATACATGTAAATGGAAAAACAAGACAATACTCGTTCTTCATCAATGTATTATCAATCATGTACATAATCTTACAGAATATACACGTATTCGATGTAGTCCCGTATCTCTTATAAACTCATCGACTCAACAACATATGAGAGTCACATATAAAGGGGATGTTGTAAATGTGTCATTCATTCACTGATATCCATTAAGCAAAAATACTTACACAGCACACGTGTAATGATGATTTGTTACATAATGAAGACACAGTTGTTGTGGAATGACATCACCATTGCAACTACGTCATGCTGACATTATGTTTTTCGACAACCTGTTCAATAAAAAAAATCACTTCATCGTCATGACAAAAGTATCCTTTCATTCTATAGCTTTGTTGACAGAGTTGGATCGTATGGTCAAGCTGGCTGACGTCTTTGTTTGTTTGCATGTCGTCATATCTCGACGGTATGAGACGTTGCCCGTAATGTCAGCTTCAGATTTGTCTGACAGACGAGATAACTTACAGGCCCCCGTCTTATAGCTGAAATATTGCTGCCTGATTATTAGGCGTAAAACAACAAACTGCTTCACTTCAGCTAATATAAAAAGTGTTGATAACATGACATGATCACATATATGAGTGTATCAGACTGATTGAATGTTTCCATCCTCTTGCTCCGGGAAAACAATAACTTGGACATTTTATTTTTAAAAGTATGTATGTCGCACACAGTCACATACGCCGTAACAACCAACGAATGACATATTGCACATAGGGATCATCGTCAGATGAAGACACAAAAAAAGGTATGGGAACTCTACACTGAGAAAACACCGAATAAATTCTACTAACTTATCCAGTTACAGCGACCTGAACGTAGTAAACAGCGAATTTACTATTCTGACTTGTAGATGACAGGTGGCAGCGGTGGAGAGAAGTGGTATCCTATTTCAGTTTCGGCGTCAAGACTACGTGACATTATTCCGAAACTAAACCTGAATCGCAAGTGATCGCATAATGAGAAACCAACGAACCTTTATTTAAATTGTAGAAAACTTACAACAATCATAGTAAATATACTATTGGAGTCAGTAAATTATAATGAGAAGAAGATTCTTTGAAAGATGGATAGTAATCTCTACTAACTGGTAAATAAATTATACTTGTCTACGATAGGCCACCTATGCCAATCTAATTAACAAATATTTACTGACTGGTGAGTAAAATATCCAAACATGTTAGTGTCTGAGTGGACAGTGAACTTCACTCAGTTAGTAAACTTCACGAACTATTTCCCGGCAGACAGCCTCAGTCATTTGGTTAGTTGGGTATCATGAAACCTCGTCACTGGTTTACATGGTTTAATTCAGTGATTCAGAGACAGACAGGATATTAATAAATGAAATGTTGCACACTGAGGTGCAAAACAACAAACAAACTTCACAATTACTTGTTTACAGAATGGTGTACACTAAAATTCATGATGCGCCTCTTATTAAGAGCTTGCCACTCAAATACATGTGTGACACGTTATAGCTGTTCAAGGCAGTATATAAGAAAAATAATTAAACTTCAACATTATTATTGATATTTCTTTTAACGTTCGCTCAAGTTATTTTCTTCTTCTTTTTCCTTCAGTTCACAAAATCAGCACAATACGTTTTGAAAGTATTTAGCTGTTTTGGAACTCCACCAGGTAATTCGGCTGTCTGGTGCCAGGCAACAAGTACTTAACAAATACATACTTACTTTTGTTATGCAAATTGTGTGAATGGTGGGTGCTACCGGTAGGGCAGGTCAAATCAAGCTTACCCTTTTTGCGAACACCTGGTGTCATCACTGATTTTCAGTGGTCCATTCATATATCAGAGTAGAAGCACTATGTCATCGGCAAACAAAATAATAATTAGATTTAGAAATGTTACACTTGTTCACTGTTGATATTATCTCCAGGAGCTGTTTCAAAATCCTCCAAGGGGCGGTGGCGTAGTCTAGTGGTTAAAGCGGTCGCTCCTTACGCCGAAGACCCGGGTTCGATTCCCCACATGGGTACAATGTGTGAAGCCAATTTCTGGTGTTACCCGCAGTGATATTGCTGGAATATTGCTAAAAGCGACGTAAAACCATACTCACTCACCGTAATTCCTCCATGCAAAAGACAAATACAATAGGCGACATGACATCACTTTATACGCTGATACCTAAACTCGTAGGATAAAGGAGGTATACACCCATGTTGGATGGTGACTACAAACAAGAAATGATTATTCGATGTTGATGTATTTCATTTAGGTATCATAGTTGTGTTTTGGACCTGAAGTGTTTCGGCGATTGTTTTCAGCAGAGGAATGTTTGATAACATTTGTAATTGTTTCATCAAAGATCCAATTTTGTGTATCCTTTCTAATGCCCGATATTTTATATTGCAATGAAAGGAACTGATATTTACGGAAGTGTTCGTATACATTTCCTATATCGAACGCTTTGTCCTTGTAGATTCCATGTCTTAAAATGCAATAGAAAACCCCGGAAAATCAATAAATGCACAGTAAGGTTCTTTTCGGTGATTTATCAACACAAATGTTGCATCATGAATTTTGTTATTTCCTTCAAAACCTTTGAAGTACATCTCAATTTATACCTCTGTAATTTACCAGATCGTTTTGGTAATTTGTGTGTGAAAGAATAATTATCCCCTTTGCCCTTACTGTTGTAAATAATATTTATATAATGTTGGGTTTAGTCCAACAGTTTCTTCACTCCTTATCTGGTAGGCAGTAAGATCAAAAGCATAGTTCATTCATTCGTTGCGTCGTGAATACCAAGGATCTTGTGTTTTTTTAAAAGCATATAGCTATACGATCGTCCTCAATATTTTACACTCCACTTCATCATACACATGAGTTTAGGCCGACGCAATATATAACGTCAAGGCCAGATAATTAGCCGTCTCGATTATCTGCCGCAACAGATACCACTGGACTTAAAAGACTGAAAAACAGTGATGGCACCAGGCGTGTATGATGCCTGCCATATCGACAGCACCCACCAAGTGCACTCGCACTCAAGCTCGTCTTCATTTACTGCATCTATCGAAAACCTGTCAAAGTTCAAGGTCGTGAGATACAGCGTTGAAATATTGCATGAACTGATCTGATGTTAAACCATCAGTACTAAAATGTCTTGACTTCGAATATTTTGTAAAAGTAACGTGGGTTTTTGCGTCGTAATGGTTAAGGTTTTTTTACTAATTTCATGCTGATTGTTCTTCAATCATCAATGAGCATGACACATTTCAGGCTCTTAACCTTCATCTCCGTGGGTATTGCATACATGGTTTAAATGTTTTGGATAAGTCTATTTAATTTGATACACGGAGGTTATTATAATATTGTTTGTGAATAGTATTTGCAAGGAGGCCACAGTAGTAGTAGTAGTAGTAGTAGTAGTAGTAGTAGTAGTAGTAGTAGTAGTTAATGATAGACTCAAGTCAGTCGGTCAGGCTGTTGATTTGCCTGCTGATCTGATGCGTGTCATTAGATCACAGATATTGCGTGTGAGAGTATTGATTAGAAAAGTAATTCGCAGAAGTAACAATTGTAACATGTGTAATACACACGTAGAATCGTTTATAATAACTTGATAGATCATTGTTTGATGATAACGATTTAATACATTGCACCATTGTTCACTAGAATCTTCCTGTCCTGCCACTCAAAACGTCAAACAGTGGCCATTAAACTTACAGCTGCTCAACTGGAGAGCAGTTTTTGTCATGACTCTTAAAAGAAGAAATTAGCGTTTTCTGCCCCATATGTGGCACGCGTCAGAAACACATCCAAAAACCTATCAAAAATCCCTGAAAAAAACACGGTTACATACGTGTACGTACAAGTCATTATAGGGAATTGTGTCGGATATAATTTTTGGCATTGATGCGTTAAATATGGTAATGTCCTCTCCGTGTCTATCATTAAGTTTCCATAAAAAATGTCTTGTCAAAACTCTGATAAATATATAACGTAGTCATGATTTAGCAGAATGATTTACAAAACTATATCTGTAAACCATTCGAGAATTACAAATGCCCAAACTCCGAATCTCCATCGTCAAGGACTTGATGATAGCGAACTGAAACTAGTTATGTTTCACCATTGTTATATGATGGGTGTTGGATTAGCTCAATGTATGCCCATGTGGGTTTTAAGCCACTACCACCAGCGTCATATACATGTATACCTGATATGATAAACCTCTTAGCGTCGTACTAAATGAAATAAAGCTGGAGAGATGTTACTTTATTGACAATGGTTATTCTTATTCAATGTCCCTTGTGATTTGGGGGATTAATGACTGTCAATTACGCTAGTGTGGGATCCCCATAGGGACTTGTGGAAGTAGATGCGCAGTGGTAACAAGTAGCATGGAAACACTACTACATAGGCTTACACTCGAAGCCATTGGTTTCAATTTCGCTTCTATTGCACTCAGTTGTCTAGCGGGATTTGGCCTGATCATTATAAAGTGCTGTGTCAGTTTCCGTGTGGCCATTGTTGTCAGTGGTAATTAGGGTTTGTTGTAAGAACTCTCAGGTTAATCAACTTTGCGTTAGGGCCAATTATGGATAAGAATGGACTTTTGCAGGCATTAATTAATCACGCATCCTACATACACATGAGTTTATTATGTCAAAACCCATATGGTAATATACACACATATATTTAGCACTTCTCATTTTACCAATATAATCACTATATCATGTTTCTGTTCAAACGTTGCACCTTTCTGCAGGTTATACAACTGTGTATTTTGTGTGAATTTTTTTATGTCTCTAGGTGAAATTCAGCACGGATTATAGTACAGGGATTTCTTTAAATTCTTTATGAAAGGTTGTATTAGTTGTCGAAGTGGTATACTAAAGATCGAAGCTACAAATAACTTTACCTGGAATTGCCTTCTTTAATTTCACTTTGCATGATATGGCGTTGTAAAATATGAACCATCAAAATATTTTTCACCAATATTTTGCCTATTACGCCCACTGGAATCTGTCTCGGCAGAGAATCGTGATTTGGTAATCTCTGGCTTGGACGTGTGATATTTGGAAGATGGGTTCTACTTCAGATGTACTAATTGTAAACTCTTCCCCAATACTATTGAATTCTTCACAGGAAACAATTACGTCCAGGCTCCAAATTAATAACCAATATCGGGAAAATATATGCTCAAATTAACAAATCCAAAATCCTCAGTGAGAACTTCTGAATAGATTAAGTTCTTAGCTATTCTTAAGTGGCTCAGATAATGGGGTTATTTTTGTGAATACTTGTGACCAAGTCACCTAGCCTCGTGACGACAAGCAGAGGTGACCCGTGAAGATCCGGTGTAAAACAGGTCTTCAGCAACCCAAACTTTATGTAAAAGGCGATTATGCTTGTCGTAAGAGGCGACTAACGGGATCGGGTGGTCAGGCTCGCTGACTTTGTTGATGCATGTCATCGATCCCAATTGCGTGGATCGATGCTCATGATGTCAATCACTGGATTGTCTGGTCCTGACTCGATTACTTACAGACCGCCGTCATATAGCTGGAATATTGCTGAGTGCTGCCTTAAACAACAAACCAAATCAAACCAAAACAAGCATAGGTTGCAGAAACTTAAAGTCTTATCCGGAATCGCCACGGGTTGATATCTGTGTATAAGTGTCTCCAGTACCTCTTTCGCATCGTAAAACACAGCAGAGATAAAACTGGAAAACTGCAGACAGTGAGGGATGTTTATCAAGAGCTTTATGATAACTATGGAAACCTCAGAAAACTGGAAAGGCAAATTAAAAACTTCACACTAATAACTCGTTGTACATATATAATAGTGAAGTTTTGACCCAAAAAACTATTATCAGGTTAAAAACAGATTCTAACATTCTTTCATAGACGTTGTTTTGTTGTTATGAAGCAAACTTAATTTAATCCTCGCAGACGAATGCCTTTTGAAGATTTGAAAACTGTATTCAATCTAACATCAAAGCAATGGAAGAGAAAGTCTTACGTTCTCAGATAGCCCGGGAACAAATAGGACACGCTATCGAGTGTAAAAGATGATTTCACGGTAGTAGTTAAAGTTAATACATTTTTGTAAAAAATGTCAAACTCCAACAGAGCTTTGGTCTTTTTTCACAACACAAAGATATCTCGTGGACGTGACAACTACTGAAACGATGGAATGATGTTTTTTTCTAATTTTACTGAAAGCTAACGTCACCGGAACGTCAACATGCTCCTGACCATGGGAGGAATGTCGCCTTGTTCAGCTCACCGTGTTTTCCTGACTTTTGCAAACTATTTGTACCGTACGGTTCGAGTGAGGCAACATGACGAATTCAGACGGTTAGTCACTCCATGTTCAACAGTTTAGCAAACATCTGTTCCTTCAATAAGACTCGTGTCTGAAAGTACTCACAATGTTTGCTGGACCGAGTTTCAAGTGACAGAAATAGATTGTGGCATCTGTGATGTTCTGTCCCGTAGCTTGAGGAAGAGAAATAGACTCGACTGCGTTTTATTAACTATTCAGAAAAACAAGTTTTGAACGCCATGCAAACCATTCTTGAACGACATCAATCAATTTTTAAATGTTACATATCGTTTCGTTTTTCCTAACTTCTGTGTCATGTGTCACAAACATCCCACCTAGTACCCATTTTAGGCTTTGGCTAGCTATATACTATAGAGGGAGTATGTAATTGTGAAGCTCATGGCACGCAAGACGCGCATAGGACCAAACGTGAGAAGAGAACCTGCTTTCGGCAATCACATGTAATGGTTGTCGGGAATCAGTGGCGGCAGATATGCCGGAAGTGGTTTAATCCCTCTTCCGGCAGTACTAGGTGACGACTGGGAATGTTATCAGACTAAGATGATCAACGCCATTGAGACACAGCAGCGTAGCACAAGACGAACGACCAGTGGGACAGACTATCATGCAGGCTTTGGTACTACGGCCCGACACGAGAGACAAATATATGATCGGGCGACAATATCGTCAGTTCACGATCCTCAGGTTGCTTTTAGCAGATCAGACTGATGCAATCAAGGACTTGTTGATGTAGGTTTAAGCTACCTTGACAAAAGATTAGTTCAAGTGATAGTCGATCCCTGACTTACGACACTGCCGTGGCTGAAGATAGAGGTCAGATGACCACACTTTTCTTTGTAGGGATAACTAGATCTACTTATGTCACAAGCAGACTCTTAAACAGTTGAATGGTCCACATCACAGAAATGACACGATATCCCATAATATGGAGCAAAGCATATTGATCGATTCTTTTATGTACAATGTACGTTGTAAAATAGTAAAGAGTAATGGATATTCATCAGGCTTGAATAAATCCATACAAATGACAGCCTGGAATTGAAGTCAGTTCCAAATTTCAATGTGGAAATTAAAGACATTGTTAAATAAAATGTAATGAAGGAATTTTAAAGGTTATATTTCGTAATATCAAGAGCTTTCTAAACCTTTTGTATGAAGACTTGCAGTCCAAACACAATCAATGATATGAAAAATATTTATCACGAAATCGAAGCGTTTTAGCAATATAATACATCCTAGTGTTTTACTGATTTTCACTGATCAATTCATATAACTTTCATCACTATTTTGTCTTCTTCGCCCTGTGCAATCTGTTAAGGCGAGTATTCGAGGCAGTTTATTATCTGGCGATGTCATCACTGGATGGTGTTGAACCGTTATTAATAATTGATGATTTTAACATATGTGTTGAACTGCCGTTTTAATCAATGATTTGTGTGTCAATGATTGACTTGCACCAAATGTGTTCCAACATCAAAGCCATATATCGATTACACGAGCCCACGAGTGCTGACGCAAAGCTGTATGTTATATTTATTTTCTACATCTAATTTAGCCTAATCAGATAGCGGATACATTCACGAAATCATTTTCTTTGCTGTAATGTTTCGACTTCTAAATCTTCTTACCTTGATTTATAGCCTGTTTGTCAAGCGTTCAATAACATAAAACGTCTTCTCTGTCTTAAAGGATCCGAATCATTGAGGAATACATCTCTGTAAATCGACTTTCTGTGCTAATGGTGTATCCTCTTGAACAAATAGTAACATCAGTGCCCCATTCCCACAACGAGATAAACAAACACCTCCCGATGAATTTTCATGAGCTACTTGATCAACGAAACAAACATTTAGGCAGTAAACCTATTTTTGTTGTGGTGCTCAATAACACTTATCTCTTCGCTAGAGTTGGTCAGTTGATGAGAACAGGTAATTGTGATGAAATGACTGCGTGAAACCACACACATGACAATCCTACTACCACATTACCAATCTCGATGTACAGACTGCTTCAAGAAACTACAGTTTACTGCTGCCATGAGTTATGTGTAGAGTTTTCAGAATATTGATAGGACAGGCGTTAATGCAAGTTTGTGAAACCTATAACTATTGGTCATTTGAAACGCTCACTTGTCCTATTTATTGATTGATAATTGAATAAAACATTATCCGGAGTGAATTTATAACATACGATCTATCGATCCAACTGTCCAATCGATGGCACAGGACAGACTTCCAGTGTTATTACGGACGGTTTAGTGCTGTCTTTTTGTAGAATTTTGTAGAATTACATAAAGCTTTTTGGCTTCTGTGTCCATTTACAAGTTTTTGGCATGAGACCAATTCGTATTTTGCTTTGTTTCTGTAGTTTGTGGAAATTAATTTCAAACAGGTTTAGTTTTAAATAGCGTGATCATATCTCAAGTTCTAGGTCATAACTTGATTGCATTTTTTCTTCATTTAAAAACATGCCATGGATATATTTCACAATTGCCTGACCGTAAAATGTCTAATTGGTACCGTGGTACTTCCTGATATAACACAAAACAATAATGATTAGATACATGAACATACGAAACTACGTCTGCATCTCTAAGTGTCAAGGACGTGATGTTTATCATCACACGACCCACCTTTTACTGCCGACCAAGACAAATAAAATTGTCGATAAAATTCATTTTCTTAAACACGTCGATTCAAAACCGAACGCGCAGTGGAAAAAATAACGACAAGGAAAAGAAAATAAGAGTTACGTTCGTTTAATATACATGGGCAAACGAAACAAATTAATTTAAAAATCGGGGCGAATCGGGAAAACAATGATCAGCGTTTTGTGTGTGAAATACATACTTCTGTGACTTTTTACTCCCTGACTGGAATTCTTCAAAGCGGCGTAAACCCAAACTCACTCTCCCATTCTGTTACTTAGTGCAGGTTTGTGTATCAAACTTTCATCAAGTATATAGATGGCTACATCACATACCCATAGCTACATGGTCGCTGTTGAATTAACGAAAAGATAAACGGAGATAATATTTTCATTGTTTCTTATGCAAATGGGATATATTATTCATTGCAATGTTGCAGATCTCTGCAAATAAGTGCGTGATTGTTGGTTTAAGACACATTTAACAGTTTTGAAAGAGCCTGTTCTCGTTTATAATGCGTTAAATATGCGTTTATTATGCCTTCATAACGCGTTAGATGTGCGTTTTAAGGTGTGTATAATGCGTTTGTTATGCGCTTAAAGATGCGTAAGTGTTTTGAACGCGTTCGGTATGCGTTAGCGAAATCATTGTAAGAAAAATGTAAGGACTCGTAACAATGACGGATTTACCACGCGTTACGAACACGTTATATATATAGAGGAACATTACTTTTGCAAATTGGTGTATTACTTAGTGGGGGTGCTATTGAGTAATATTTACTGGCGAACCGTTTTAAACAATACACACGTAACGTTCACTGTAGAAACATATCACGCGTATATTATACTGAAGAAGTCTACAAGTCATGACACCGGCGGTCAAAGAGTCGATGAGATTGGCGATCCAGTCGTGGAAAATATTGACTGAGGTCGGAGAGGCTTGACCACAAACTGAAGCAATCATATGGGCAGCAGTCTAGCCACTATGCAAACTAGACACAAACAAGAAACAGTCCACATCGGAAAACAGGTGGAGCGATATGTACAATACATGTGACAACAAACCGTTCTTTGATTATGATACCAAATTTCTTTTTTCAAAGTTACCAGAAAATATGAAATAAACGCGATCAATGTTTTATATTTCCAAGAACTGCACAAGGCTAACCTTGTGGTATTAAGTATGACAAAGGGCACTATTGATAAATGAAATGTGAAGAAGTGAGTGACTGGTGTGATATCCCGCAGCAAACGATATAACAGATTTAACAATTCGGTCTGTAAATAATCAAGTCTGGACGAGACCGAATAATGTAAGTATTTCTTTCCGTGTTATTGTTAAATACAGATTAAAATAAAAAATGCAGCAAAGAGGGTTTGGGTGATCCTGGCACAGTCGGGCTGGTTAGTGTCAAAAGGGACAGAACATTCAATGATATAAATGATTTCATTAGATTTATCAAAAAAGGACAGGTTTGCTGGCCTGTATAAGTCTGTGGCTGCATAAGGGCCTATTCCAAAGAATTTTGTATTTATCATTTCCCATGACGCCCTCTACATATTCCGGGTCATACCATGGATGAACCTCTGAGTCAAAACCATAAGCATTGCGAAAACGGTAATAAAATGATCGAGCCACTCAATCATGTCGCTTAAGACTGACAATGTGATGGACAGTCTCATTAAATTCATTACATAATCTACATTTCATATTATTATTATTATTATCATTATCATTATCATTATTATTAACAGATTAAAATAAAAAAATGCAGCAAAGAGGGTTTGGGTGATCCTGGCACAGTCAGGCTGGTTAGGCTCATCATCACCTCAGGGCCCTTGCCCCCTCTACACGCAGTCCAGAATGGGACTTCTCCCAGAAAGCACTGTCTAGTCAAACCCACCCAGAACTTTTCGGAGAATGTGAAGACTCCCCAATTCTGCAGCCGTCTCCATTACCCAGCTTGTCAGAAGGGCTGTATTCCTAGTAGCAAACCCGGGAACTCTCCCAATGTCAGTCAACATATTGGGATGTCGGACAACTTGGTACTTGGGATGCAAGAGTGACATTTCGAAAGCGAGGTCCGCACATTTGCCATGTTTTTCCTCAATCTTGTCAATCACATTAGTGTCAAAGGGGACAGAAATTATTATTGTTATTATTTCATGTTTTGACTCTCTGCTGTCGACAGCACTACCAGTCGGTACAACATTCATAAACGTATCTCTCCTATTGCGTCTTGTTTTCGTACCGACGCATCATGCTTGGTCGAGTAAGAAACTATAGGACTATCCCATTTTCATCAAATGGTCCAGGCAAACACCGCATGTTTGCCGGAAGGCCAGAATTACTAAGTAACACTATTTCCTGCTTTCCTAGTGGTGAGATACTATTAGATATGTGTGAGTGTAAATATTTAGTAAGGGAAATAAGTGACGGACTAATAGAAGCTTATTATCGGTGAGACATATCGATTTCTTGTCAGTAGACGACGGTATATCGAGCAATCCTTCGGGCGGAAATGATAAATTATAAACCTCAGAGGAAGGCATTCCATGGAAATAAGTTTGACCCTACGGTTTCTAATCTAATTACTTGAACTATAAATCCCGTCAGTGAGGACAATGCATGCAGTGTGGTTCCTCCTAAAGTGAAGGTAGGCCTCTTTTCAAAGTACTCATGTCTATGGCGTATGGAAATTGCTGAGGCGAGAGGGATGAAAATTCCAACGGAAGAGAGCACTACGTACAAGCAATCCCTGCAAAAAGGGCCGAAAATACACCCAGAGACAGTCTGTCGTTTAAAAATGCTTTTACTAACTTGAGGTCAATGTAGTTGGCTATATATACAAGGTGTACTTATTGCAACTATGGCTATAAATTGATGTTTTTCTGCATTAACGTAAATACCAAGTGTGGGAAAGTGGGTTCTTGGAGCCACAAGAACACATCATTACAACGATGTGTTTTGAGATTCCTAAACACTTTTTACTCTCAAGTTTGTTGACAGATGAGAACCGGATTTCTGAATGGCGTACTAATGGTCAAAAGTAACCAGTTGTCGGTTTCAATTACCGAAAACGCAAACTGTCTTTGAAAAATTGCCCCTACAGACACATCAACCAGAGCGAATGACATTTATTTCGAATAACAGATTTAACGTCCTTTGAAAAAAAGTTTCGATCTTGTCATTGCTTAATTTCATTTGAAGTCGTGTTAGAACGCTTTGGAACCCACGCTTTTGAGTTACATTTGCAGTTATAATAGAAACCAGTTTAGAGACGAAAAGCATGTTTAAGTTGCATGTGTAATGTGACATGTCTTGAGTTAAGCACCATGTGTGTAGGAGAAAATGTTACACAAAACAATCCTTATAAAATTACACAAATAGCAAACAACGAAAACACATTTTTACGCTTCGTGTCAGGAAACGTATCTTCTTTACAGCGTGTCAGTCATGTCATTTGTAATATAAATATGTTATTGTAACTACCTGATTGGTGTATCTTTACCTATAACTATATATTTCATTATTTGATGTGATGGAAAGATATTTTTACAGTGATTTTACAGTTTGTTTAAACAAACTCGATACATTCCGTTTGTCTGATACTGAAATCCGAATAAAAGTTCTCCTGTCAACGATGTGCGTGTGGATACGCCAACCAAATTTATTTAGAGTTACCCGCCCCTGCCGCGTAGGAATATCCTGAGGCGTTAGGGACTCATTTACTAATTTTCTGAGCAATATGTTATCACTGATGGACATTACCTAAACATCATGGACAGAAATATAAACAACGTCTACACAGCCTAACTGCAGATGCAACTGACGTAAATATTTCCGGCTCAGTCATATTTTATGGATTATTTTAGCGCAAATGAATACATTCACACAAAGGTACTACTACCCACGACAATTCCTAGTTACGTGGTATATTTACATCTTCTCGCGCATCACATTATCAATATCATGATTTGCGAGAAATTGGAAAACCCTGGCGGCTGAGGGACGGATGTTCGTTGTTCCCTGGCGGCCCCGTCTGCATGCCTTGCTCCCTTCCAGGTCACGGCCGTCTTGCTATCATTAGCTATTACCATCTTATGTTCCCCAGGGCTCCATAAATATTGTGCATAGCAATTCCGCGGTTCATCGTCCGGGAATTTTCACAATGTTTGCTTTTACATATACTGGCACAATATATCCACCGAATGTCTTTACATAACACATGATAAACCCATGGTATTTGCAGATTTGTCAATGATATGGATTAGCATAACCTCACTGCTTTGATTAGTTTCCTTGTAGCTTTGTAGCTCTATCGCACTCTGTGGCGAATGATGGACAGAAGTTAAAACCCGTCAAAAACACGTGCAAAGGCACGGGAAGTGTCGTTGGATTTGTGTGTAGCAGAATGCTATCAGACATATTAGTTCTCGTTTTAAGATTGTTTTACTGAGAATGAATTAAAAATTAGATAAACTGTATATTATAAAAATCACAAAAGTAACAAAGTAACACATTAAACCAAAATCCTCTCGCATTTGTGGTCAACTTATGGGTGTATTGAACTATTCAAATAAGAATTTGAATAGTTCAATACTCCCATAAGTTGCGGCTAACTGGATCGGATGGTCAGGCGCGCTGACTTGGTTGATGCATGTCATCGTATCCCAATTTTGTGGATCGATGCTCATGATATCAATTACTGGATTGTCTGGTCCAGACTCGATTATTTACAGACCGCCGTGTTATAGCTAGAATATTGCTGAGTAATAAGTTCTTCCAAAATTACAACACAATTATAGCCATCCCCTCACTATTGCAATAATAAAAACGTCCTCTGTATTCACCCCAACTACCTTCAATGTTTCCAAGAAATAAAAGCGACAAACCCCTTTTCATAATTATAAGGAATCGCTGCTAATAGCAGAATACATTATCATAAGCAAGTGTTAAGGATTCACTGTCAAATAGTGGTGACCCCAGGTGTTCGCATGCATTGTCTCAAGAAACAACTTTATTTGTTCAGTGTCCAATCAGCATATGTAGGTCCGATATTTCAATTAGTGGAGTGTGGAAGAGTTGTGGAGGATTTCCTCGGCATCACAACTGATTGACCCAGGTGATGAGGTGGGCAGATTGACTCCCTCGGCGTGATCTGTAAAATCCACGTGGAACAACAAGCTGTGTTTCGGTGATTGCAGGCCCAACATAGTCTCTATCTGGTTCGACAGTCACGAAAACTCACCAGATCTGAGAAAATGGGGGGATTCTTGGCAGTCAGAAAAGAGACAAATTTGCTGTTAAGGGTTCCTTTAGATTGTGGAGGCTCTCACATGAGTGGGTAGTAATCAGTCCTTCTACACTGAGTCAATCACGGATCACAGCTACTGTTCGGCGATGTATCATTTCTCTTGCATGTTTAAATTCAGATTGCGCTTGACACGTAATCTGAAAAATAGTTCGCCTTCTATGATGGATTTATGAATCGTGAGAGTTCAATCTTCACGTTGACGAATATCTGTGTTAGAAATTTACATAGCTTGACTACTGTCAATTTCAAACATTACTGTGTGCTTTGTACGACACGACCTAGGAAATGGAAAAAATTCTGCTTCATATTCATCGCAACCAGAGTGTAAAGTCTTGGTCAAAATCAAATTGCTTTCAAACAATCTTTAATTTTCATTATTACCTTGGCTATAATGTAGAAACATGTCAATGTGTCATCCATGGTATTAGTAAATAGTATGAGTCGAGAGAACCCAGTATGTCAGATCGGTGTCTCGGGTACCGTCGATCCCAGTGCACATTCCTGAGGAACAGTCCTTATAGTGTAAGTCGTGCCAATCAATCAATGCCGATGTTCTGACACATATCAAAAGGCATAAGAATATGACACGTGAGAATTAAAGCGCTCCACCAAATACAATCAATACTTTTGTTATTTGTATTCAAATAGCCCTGATAGCTTTTGGCATTTTACGACACCAAATCATTGACATGCTAATGCTTTGAAGAACATCCAAGAATTTATGCCATTCTTGGTTTCAGAGAGACAACATTGAGAAGTGCTGAGAGTCCTGCTGGTAACGGAGGAAATCGTTTTTGATACCGTTACCCATCTGGTTGCAGTTTATGTTTAGAAACACTGCATGAATCCAAATTTTGAGACCCGTGAATATCCGGGGAGGAATAGGTCTTCAGCAACTCATGCTTGCCGTAAAAGGCGACGATGCTTGTCGTATTAGGTGACTAACGGGATCGGGTGGTCAGGCTCGCTGACTTGGTTGAAGCATGTCATCGATCCCATTTGCGTGGATGGATGCTCACGATATCAATCACTAGATTGTCTGGTCCAGACTCGATTATTTACAGACCGCCGTCATGTAGCTGGAATATTGCTGAGTGCGGCGTAAAACAAACAACCAACCAACCAAATTTTGATTTGCATACTTAAGCGCTGTGAGTATAACATGACACAAACTGGACTCATTGTAAGGTGATGGAAGGAAACAATGTAATTTCCTCACCATTCCTGAATGATTTAAGTAATTTTGTTTAATAATGTTTGTTTGTTATTTAACGATATCTTCAGCAACCAATGATTGATATTATGAGCTAAGCCCCACCGATGTGATACACAATCAATCAATTCATCAAGTCTGTTCATCCGGTAAACTTAGAAGCTTCTTTCGATGCTGGGGACATATTCCCACAGCATCAAAGTATAAGGGAATTCATAATAGCAATTCCGTTGATTTGAATGAACATCATGCATACTTGAACCTGTATAAACAAACTGACGTATCCCGATGAAAAGTACGCGTATGAACATGTACGTGCAACCAAGGAATGGTCACTTTTGATCTTTGAACCAACAATTCGATTTTCCCACAGGGAAGTGTCTTAAATCAATACTGGGGTGTGTTTTTGGAAAGAAAACCTACTGCCTGAGTTCTTTTTTCATATATTAATATGGATAAAATAAAGACCCTACAAATTAATTGAAAGTCCATTGCAACCGTATTGGCAATAATGACACGATATTTGACGTAACAGGCACCTAACGATTGACGTCACTTTAAATGGTGATCTCAGAGCCAATATTGATAACTTCATATTTCAACACCACTGTGGGCTTCTTGACGCGTTTCCTCAATAGAAGACTGCACTTCTTCACTACAACTTATCTCGCTAGGGATATGCTGTAATATAATTACACTCGTTAGTGAGTGAGTGATATTAAACGGCGATGTACGTAGAGGAAAGCACGAAGAGATTCAGGCCGTAGAACTTTACCACTTATAAAATAAAAATGACAAAACATATCAATAACCGTAAGAAATATCTGCTTGAAGCAAAATCCATTGATGGATTCCGGGTTTGTGTTTATGAAGCATTATCAAAAAGGGTGAGTTGTTGAGCATGGTTTTACACCTTTTATGCAATATACAAGCGATATCACGGCGGGTGACACCAGAAATGAGCTTCACACATTGTACCCATATGGACAATCGAACCCGGTTTTCGGCGTGACGCTTTAACTACTAACCTACCCCGACAACCCTCATCAAACAGCGATGGTACCTGATGTTCGCGGAAAGGTGAGCATATCCTGACACTTCGGAAGCATCCGTCACAAACACATGCAAAGGTAAGTCAATGTATGACCTGAGGAAACACGGGGATACATGGTTCAAGTCGAATCGGCCATCAATTTTGAAATGTCCTCCACATGAATTACCCGTCACAAACACATACAAAGGCAAATCAATGCATCAACGGAAAAACACTGAGCCCGGATATGGTGCTGACAAACCAATTATCATAATCAAAGCCAATCTAAAAATCGAAACTGGTCCGCCTACGGGGAAATAACCCTGCACAACGAATAGCGGCGCCTTACACAGCTGAGGGCTACCCCAATCGTATAAATTCATTATGTTGACTCTATAATATACAGACGGGAAAAGAAATGACAGTTTAGCTGTTACGAGTTCATAAAGAACATGGAACATACATGGATTACCTATGCAGCTTGGTAAATTACAAAAAAAAACATACTTTATTTAAAGTTGGGTGAATTCAGATAAAAACAAAATGTAATAATGCCAAATACCACAAGATATACATCTACCAAAGCTTCACTAAATTATTACTGATGTAATTATAATTAAAATCTGACAAATTAAAGGATTCTCCCGGTGTTAAATCAACCAAAACACTGATTGACCTGTGAGACAAGCTGTATATCAATGCCGGACAGAAACATCAATTTAGAGCATTGGCGGTTCCAGTCAGGTATACATTTTCAATTGAAATAATCACTGCCCTCTAAGGGTCCTATGTTATAACATTTCTGAAGAAGGGAGAATTATCGACCATGGGGTGTTTGATGTGAAATTTGTAGATGGAAGATAAATGACTCGTGGTCGCAATCCATACATTAGCCATGTTCTCTCTTCCTATCAGAAAAACATTGATTAATTACTCTTGGATCACGGAAGGTGAACGGGTCCCACTATAACGTGTGTAGAGCCATTTAGACGTAGCCAAGCTCTACCTTTTTCAAATCGTGATTAAATCAAAGCAAGAACAAACGACATTGTTCACTTCCGTGGTTAGTTAGACGCGAATATTAACACACTTTTTTTATAGATGTCAGTTGAAATTGCACCGTAAGGCATCGCGAATTGGTCATACACAAGTACATAGAGAGAGCTTGAATTGAGGAAATTCACAATTCTCTGTATTTTCTATGCATGCTATCCATATTGAGCCGCAGTGTTCACGATTTGGATACAACGTTTTAGGTGAAAAATACCACAATGTTATTGTGGTTATTCATTCCATACCGCCATAAATGTCACCGATATATGCAACAGGCATTTGCTGTATAGACGCCTTCTACAGCTCCAATTGTCTGATATTGGAATTCATGTATATTCAGAATATATTTTGTTGAAGTTAACATTACAGGACTGTGATTAATTCCTTGCCATGGAGCAATGGGTTGCAGTTAATTCACGGGCGAAATGTTATCATCTAGCACCATCGGATGTGAGGTCAGAGATTACAAAGATGACGAGAAATGGTCACATATACATGGGACGAAATAAATATGTTTGTTATTATGTGACAATTATACTTTATTGTACATGGTACATTGTCTACCAAGATAATAGTCAGATGTGCCCTTATTTTATGTACGATCTACTGGGCGACGTGTTACCCTGTTAATCCTATTCCCCCAGTGGGATTGTTCAGGGGTATAGTACCTGAATCTTTGTTTTTGTTAAGAAATTGGGATTCCTAATTGTGATCCCCAAAGTGGAGTCTGGTGCGTAATAGCCTCTTGAATCCTACTTTGTGTTACTATGTGGTGAATCCGGGGCGTAATAGCTCCTGGTTTATGTCCCCCAGTGGGGTTTTGGGGCGTAGTAACCACTGAACCCTGATTGGTAATAGCTGCTGAACTCAAGTTAATTTCATCAAGTTTGGATTCTGGGTCGTAGTACTTTCTTGAACTCTATTTTGTGTCCCTTAGTATGGTGATTTAGGGGCGTAATGAATCATAGTTTACTTGGTTCATAGATTAAAAGGCGTAGTAGCCTCTAAACCCTGATATATATCTCCCAGTGTGCATTCCGTGACGGATTGGCCTTTGACCTGTTGAAATGTCGGGGCGAAAGTAGCTTCGCTGTGGAGATCCTGGATCAGACTTACAACACCCAACCACCACCCCCACTGACCACCCCCACTGACCACCCCCAACCGAAGCGTATGTTCGTTTGTATCCCAAGGAAGAACCACTGCAACAAAATAAACGTGCCTCCTTGTAGAAATACCCGGCCAGCACCCTATGTAATTTGCACCACGAAGAACCTTGGACGTTCATATTCATGTTTGTGTACTGTACATGTATACATGTCCGTAACATCTTCAGGAAAACGTTTTCTTTAGAAATTTAGCGCATGTATATGTTCTTGCAATTCGATTGGTTCTAAAATAAATGAACTACTTTAATACCTCTAGGTTTTGTCCCATGAAATACGTAGGCACATAGACGAGAAGACATGATATAACGCCCGCTTTAACGAATGTCTTATTCTTGCATCGATCACTTTTTATGAAATATATTGCCCATCGACCTAAGTGAAGATCAACGATGTGATCACAGTTTACTTTATTGGCATTGATTTTATGCCAGGGTCCTGATGAATTATTACCCCATAAATATACTTGAAAGTGGAGATAATGAAACAGCTACACGATAAAAAATGATGCAATGATATACACATATTGAATATTTCAATTTCATTGCTTTTTCTTGGAGTGTGATTACCTTGAGATATTGTGTAGCTATATCAAATTTTTGCGGGAGTTTTATCCTGGTCCTTATTCTATGCAGTGGTGCTCAAAAGAAAAAGCCATTAAAGACAGCAGAGACTGTGCTAAAATCCTCAAAGCCAACTTCTGTTGCGTGGAGTCAAACATTCCAAAGGGTACATTAATCTTAATTTAACAAAATTTGAAGACGCCAAGCGTTCGCCTATTTTATCGTGGACACATATGATGATTGCGTGTATCTCCCCGGGGCGTTCACGTCAGAACAGATATCATTGTAATTGCATAAAAATAGGTTCAAAGTAGAGAGCGAAAGATAGTAATATCATACGATTAATTCAACATGTATCTACGCAGCATGCCTTGATCATGCGATTCAGCAAATAGTGTTAATAATAAAGAAAATCCAACGAGTGAGATATGCTAGAATCATTTTATCGAATTATGTTATTTCAAACCAATTCGGGTATGGATATGTCTTAACACTTTTGAAAAAGTCCAAAATGGAAGCATTAAGCTTGTTTTCTCCAACTATATGAGAACTTGCACGGCATCCAATGACACATTGGGTAGTGATTTCGCAGAATCACTTCTCCCCAACAAAGAGAGTAGCTCTGGGTTCATCGTCAGTGACACCCAGCATTCACCGAGCGTACAGTTTAATGTTGACGCTAGTGTAACTCTGGTGGCCACGGACTTGGGAGCTCTTCGTCTCGCTAAGAGTAGCTCTGTCATATACTATTTGACAGAAACGTGACTTACGAAACAGGTTCCTATATCAAATTGACTGTCACTTTATCTCGGTGTGAGAAGTAGAAGAGGGAGTGCGCTGGATGCAGATCGTTAAAACTGTTCACACTCATTGTGGGCTAACGGAAACCCCCAAATGGCTCTTAGGCTTAACAGAGGACCTTTATTGACGATCGTGATTGCCTTTTGCTAGCGATTTGTAGTCGTGTCCTGGTGGTAGCAAGGCATCATTTGTATTCTTGTAAAGAAAGTGAGGAATTTGACAGCTTTTCATTGGTGACTATTTATTTTGTAATCCACGCCTTCATTTATATATCATTTATATGTATAGAGAGATATAGACGTCAGAGTACACCGTCTTGTGGATGGTTCCTATAATTGGTCGTGTCAGCGGTGGTTGATGTTTGAATCCAAATGAGCCATTGTGAGGCGACAGCGAAATCTCAATGATGTCCGGATACAGCTCTCTTCTCAATACAACAAGTCTCTTAATTACGGGTGCGCCTGGAAGCACAGAGAATCTCCAAAACAAGCCCGTGGTGGACATGGAGCGTTTAAATGTTTCCGTTAATATTTCCCAAAACGAATCTGATTTTAACGAAAAGGAATACCTTGAGATATATCTTGGGATGAGACATATCAGAAACGATGTTGTCATTTTCCTCACAGTTGTCTACGTTGTAATCTTCATCTCTGGCATCGTCGGTAACGTCCTTACCTGCTTCGTTGTGCTCAGGAACAAGTACATGCATACGACGACTAACTTTTACCTTCTGAGTCTCGCTGCATCTGATGTTCTAACGTTGCTGCTCGGTAAGTTATTATCATAATTCGTTATTATTATTGCAGTTGAATACGATTGTGGATGATAAATAAGATTCCAGTACAAGCCAATCAAGCCATGTGTGTTTACATGTATTATTTTTCAGGAAAACAAACACTCATACAACAAATATGGGATTGTAATGGGTTTAATATTTAAACAAATGAATTCTATTCTACATGATTTACGTGTTAAAGCCTCGAAAAGTGTTATAATTTCCATGTGCTTTGTTGAGAAAATTTGTTAAAAAGATTTCTGCATTAAATACGTTTGTTGTGAAGTTGTGTGACAGATATCCCTCGTTAATTCAAAATGAAATAATTGTACTGGAGAGATGTAAAAGAGGGATTTCTCCAAATGTGACTATTGGACTGAAAATCAAAATTTATGAGTTTTTAATGTCGAAATCATTACTTAGTAGAGACAACAAACGAAAAAGTAATCACATCTTTTTCCCACTCTTGAAAAGTTCTCTGGGAATTACATATTTTTTATCATGTTCTTCGCGAATCGAACTATTCTGCATGAATTATGTTTTCTTATTGAACAATGAAACAAAACAAAGTCGTTGTCAACACATGCGTAGATCTTTTCTGATTTTGTTCCATCTTTAAAACACTTATAAACAAATATGAACCAATTGTGTAACCTGGAAGTGCATAACACCGTAATGAATTTATTACCATAACAAAACTAAAACAAACCATTCAACAGGATTTGTTTCAGGAGTTCTGTTCATTTCTAATACTATGCATTTTTTGTGATGACAAGCAGCCTTTGCATATCTAAATAACACATAGCATGAGAAGCGTGGCATGCATTAATCTTCGGGAATTAAACCCCCTCCCCCGAGAATCGTCTTGAGTCTTAGCTCCTCATTCGAGAGGTAAATCTTGCTTTTCTCAGGGAACAGGATAAGGCTGAAGGACATTTGCTTGTGTGTTCCACAAACCGGCCCGTAAAGTATTGCCCGCGCCTGTCAACTTTGGCCATAATCTAGTGATGACAATTACTGAAGTACTTGCAGGTAGTCGTAGAAACTTGCATGTTGCGACAGGCTTCAAGAATAACGCGGCAATCTACTTTGGGAAAATAGACAGGAGCAATCCAAAGATTAGGAGCTAAATTATAATCTTTCAGCTTTCATGTGTAAGAATGGGTGAGTGAATAGCTCAACTCTAGATCAGCATTGACAAGTTCACAGGGATTGTCGGCAGGCATATATGTAGGATTTAGATACTGTTGTTTAAAGGGTAGTTTACAAGAACTGGGTGATAGGGGTATGGGGATGTACACGGTTGTTAAAGAGTTTTAAAAACCTACAGCAACATACTGTTCGTTGTAGCCAAATGTCAGGTTCGTTTAAGAATTAAGTTTTACATATACTTTCGACCCGTGAACATCCGGGGTAGAATAGGTCTTCAGCTACCCATGCTTTCCGTGAAAGGCGACTATGCATGTCGTGAGCGGCGACTAACGGGATCGGGTGGTCAGGTTCACTGATTTGGCTGATGCATGTCATCGTATCCCACTTGCGTAGATCGATGCTCATGATGTCAATCACTGGATTGTATGGTCTAGATTATTTACAGACCGCCGTCATATATAGCTTGAATATTGCTGAGTGCGGCATTAAACAACAAACAAACATACAAAAAACGTACGCTTTCACAAAGCGATTGGGTTTACACAAGACGTAACACTTCCATACTCTTGTGCATGTGGGCCACGGTTCGCAAGAAATGTTAAGCAAATTCGGAAACAGCAGTGCAGAGAAAGGAAAGGGGGCTACTTCAATCATGTACCAAATACAAGTGCTTCGGGAACAAATGAAACCAATTCACTTTGGAGCTTAAAGGGAAGCACTATATCCACCTACATATTTCACCGTCAGTTTTGTGGTAGTACAATATCCCTTTTCCTGATTGAAGGGACTCTCGTCCAGTGAATCCATCAAAGAAGTTCGACACTGTTCACTAAAAGTTTTTTATAAAGTGCTTGAAATCATTCAAGCCACAAGTTTGACTTCAGAAAGAACAAACAACATATTTTACATTGAGATATTCAAAAGTATGTTCGTATTTACATGTAAGGTTTGAGGAAAGAAAATGTGTAAACGCCAGCAGAAGCGATTTTCTCCCTGATGCGACACAATCATAATTAAATAGTACAGGCGAGATCTCCTCACGTATATTTACCTTTCCTCGAAAGTGTATATAGTCCCTTTAGTACTGGTATTAAGCCACGATGGTAATAATTTGGCTTCCTGGAGCGACTAAGGAGACAGTGTAATCTACAGGCTATCAACAGGCAGCACCACGGCTTTCAAGAATGCAGCTTTATGTATGGAATAAATATAGGATATCTACCTAGTTAAATTGCAAATTGATCATTCGGACGTTTGACCTTTAGCAACGAGTGAGGATAATGAAAGAAGAAAAGCTTAAAATATCACGAGAAAATGTAAATCTGGAGAAATTCATTTCAGACAGGAATTCCAAGTCCATTTTCATTATTCACCAGGGATTTGGGGACAGTTCACCGTTGTAATAACAGGGTTCGTTGCAATATGACGTTAATGTCTGGTTTTCGTTTCTTTGTTTAGTTTGTGAGATTATTGGCATTACTGTTCTCTGTCTCAATTTTCTACTTTGACCCAGCCTCTGCCACAGCACGTGAATGTTTGAAGTCAGGATACTCATATATATTTGGTGAGGGAGAAGTATTTGATTCAACAAAGATGAAGAACTAAACCTATACGACGGCAATCTACGGTTAAAACCAGTGATAGATAGTTGGACAAACTAACCAGTGATCGATAATGAGAACATCGGGTTACAATGCAACAAAATCTGCCAGACAACAAAAATCTCATCCTAGGCAATTATCACTCATTCAGGTCAATCTCAAAGTTAGTTCAATGACGGTCGTGGGTTTTTCTTGTTTATGGCGCCACAATGGCTGTGTATAGTTAGTTTCATCCCATAATCGTGATTCGAATCTCGCACTTATCCGGAATATGATCCGACGTCTATCAGCGCCATGTCGAACTCTTGAGATCGCCAACATGGTCTAGGACCTGCTTTCCCCAAACATTTTATGTTTGTTTTATGTTGTTTAACGCCGCACTCGGCAATATTCAACCCATATGACGGCGGTCTGTAAATAATGGAGCATGGACCAGACAATCCAATGAATGACATCATGTGCTTCGATCCACAAAAAAGGGATACAATGACGTGCATCAACCAAGCAAGCTAGCCTGTCCGCCCGAACCCGTTAGTCGCCTCTTACAGCAAGCATGGGTTGCTGAAGACCTATTCTACCCCGGATCGTCACGGGTTCCAATATTGTAAGCATTATGTTCTGTACACATTCGGTTGCCTAGTGGTTAATGGCTTGGATCGACACGCTGAAGACCCGAGTTCGATTCCCCCGGTTACGATGTGTGAATCCCATTTCTGGTGTTTCCCGTCGAGATATTGCAGGAATTTTGCTAAAAGCGGCGTAAAACCATATTTACTCGCTCTATGCAAGTTCATTATTCACTGTATGTTTATTCAGTTGCTGGTTTCGTTCAAAGAATCACAATAAAGTATCGCAAATGCTCTCTGGAAGAACAATGTTACAGGTGCTTTTTCCTGTAAAGAACAACACTCAAAAGCTCAAGCGTCTATTCATCTGCACGTTCTATATGCAAATTTCCGTAATCGTGTTCAGCTTTATATGCGTCAGGCGACGTATGCTTCTTGCAAGTTCAAGATGGAAAACTGCACAAAACTGAGGCATTTTCTAGCAATGATGTTTCATGTTACAGGTTGTGTATCGGCTTCAATGTGTAACTTTCACAGTAAGGTTCTAATGTGTGCAATCAGCGAGATTGCACAGGGAGTCTTGTTTTGACAGCCTTGTTACTGCTAAGCTGGTTAATCAATTGAAATACACGTATTAATAACAATCCATATTTTTCTCTGGAACCAACGTTCAGATTGGAAATAATTGTGCTAGTTCGAAGTACAGTTTTCTTGTTTATGGCGCCACAATGGCTGTGTATAGTTAGTTTCATCCCATAATCGTGATTCGAATCTCGCACTCATCCGGAATATGATCCGACGTCTATCAGCGCCATGTCGAACTCTTGAGATCGCCAACATGGTCTAGGACCTGCTTTCCCCAAACATTTTATGTTTGTTTTATGTTGTTTAACGCCGCACTCGGCAATATTCAACCCATATGACGGCGGTCTGTAAATAATGGAGCATGGACCAGACAATCCAATGAATGACATCATGTGCTTCGATCCACAAAAAAGGGATACAATGACGTGCATCAACCAAGCAAGCTAGCCTGTCCACCCGAACCCGTTAGTCGCCTCTTACAGCAAGCATGGGTTGCTGAAGACCTATTCTACCCCGGATCGTCACGGGTTCCAATATTGTAAGCATTATGTGCTATACACTTTCGGTTGCCTAGTGGTTAATGGCTTGGATCGACACGCTGAAGACCCGAGTTCGATTCCCCCGGTTACGATGTGTGAATCCCATTTCTGGTGTTTCCCGTCGAGATATTGCAGGAATTTTGCTAAAAGCGGCGTAAAACCATATTTACTCGCTCTATGCAAGTTCATTATTCACTGTATGTTTATTCAGTTGCTGGTTTCGTTCAAAGAATCACAATAAAGTATCGCAAATGCTCTCTGGAAGAACAATGTTACAGGTGCTTTTTCCTGTAAAGAACTACACTCAAAAGCTCAAGCGTCTATTCATCTGCACGTTCTATATGCACATTTCCATAATGGTGTTCAGCTTTATATGCGTCAAGCGACGTATGCTTCTTGCAAGTTCAAGATGGAAAACTGCACAAAACTGAGGCATTTTCCATCAATGATGTCTCATGTTACAGGTTGTGTATCGGCTTCAATGTGTAACTTTCACAGTAAGGTTCTAATGTGTGCAATCAGCGATATTGCACAGTGAGTCTTGTTTTGACAGCCTTGTTACTGCTAAGCTGGTTAATCAATTTAAATACACGTATTAATAACAATCCATATTTTTCTCTGGAACCAACGTTCAGATTGGAACATGGGTTCCTAATCAGACAGTATTACATGAAGGGCTGATCTTAGAGGGTAACATACATTTGGCAGAGCTTTTAGCTGAACTGAAATGATCTATATTCCACCCAGACCACAGTCCGTGTTCATTCTGACAAGTTACAAAAGGAATAGTGAAAATACTTCTTGTCTGAAGGTGACAGTTTTACAAGGCATAAAATGTGTGATTAAAGTCCATATGTTACAGTTTCTAATAATCATGGTGTTGATAAACCAAGGTTCTATTCGGGCGCTGATAAGTTTTGTTTAATAAGTACTAATAAAACGCATACGTGGTTTTCATGTTCAACTGTAACTTCTACAAGGGCTTTAAAGGCGATACCTTGGACACTGTGTGTGTGTGTGAGAGAGAGAGAGAGAGAGAGAGAGAGATTACAAAGAGTTCATCAAACGTTTACAGAGAAGTATTTATATGCGCCGGTTACGTCATCTCAAGCACGACAATCGTAAAACCTAGCATCGTGTGTGTCCACCATTGGACTGTGTGGCTGAACGACACCCCCTGCCCAGGGACCAATTGCAAGAAGCCTGCGTATGACACCATGTGGAATGGCAGTCCAATTCTTCCTGGAGATCTTGGCGTAATTGGTGTAGATTCTGTGGCCCTGGTTGACGTTTCTGTCTTTCGTAGAGTATCTGTAGAAGTTTCCAAATCGTGTATTTGAATTTAATTTAACACATTTCGGTATGTGAACAAGTAAGTCTGTGTAGATGTGGCGTCTGTTATACCTCAGTTGTAATTGGAAGCTCTAACAAGCGCGATGCCTGTCACGACAACAACGTCTTCAGGCATTTGAACAGACGTACACCCCGACGACATTACATGCATGACATTTCAGCAGAATTACACACACCAACCTCTTTGCAGCGTATGACAGACGGTGTTGACTGGGAGAAGGACTTATTTTCAAATGGAATGTTCAGTCGACTTTACGTGCGATGAAAGCTTAAAAAAGACGAATCGTAATGTAATTATACGGCGTTTTGGTTAATCCTTGTGTCGAGATTTGTTACATCGTTATTATGTCGAATTGACTGGACAGGCCATGTCCTTTTTTATCCCCCTACCATTTGACCTTTAATTATTCCAAATATATACTAGTAGTTGACCCGATACGAAAACTGTTCTGAATACAAATAACGTTCGTATTTTATTGTACATGTGATGGGGACACAGGTGGTCGAATGGTCTCAGGAACCGCGGTTCGCTGTGCAGAGTTGCGACCTGTTGTGCTGGGATGAGTCGATCGTGGGTTCGAATCCAGCATTCTTATCCTGATAATGATGCATAGTTTATCCCCATCGTGTTGATGCTCGTGGGTTCACGAAACTGGAGAACGTCTAAGACCTTGACCTTTATCTCTATAGGCTTCTCTCCCACACTGAACTGCCGTTGTATAACTGAAATACTATTCGAAACCAATTGCAAACCAATTTCATTCATTTTACACAAACTTATTGCTAAGAAGAACGCATTTGATTTGTATATGAGATTTTCAACGTCTGTGGATATTATCTATTCATTTTATTAAAATAAAATCGATAACTTATTAAATACATTATATTGTGCGCAAGGTAAACTTATACTGGATCTCAGTAGTGCTGTGTCGGTGACTCGAATCGTTCACAACCTATTCGCCAGAAAAGTGTTGGACTGCAAAGAACCTAAATAGTTTCAATGCAATGCGAATACAAACATATCATTACGCATTGAAATCAGCCTTCGGTGAGGAGAAGCAATGTCCCTTAGATTTTTGTTGTTGTTGTTTAACACAACATACAGCAAAATCCAGCCTTTAGAAATGTCATTTTCTGTAAAAGGACCCTTACAAGGTTTTGCGTGTGGTGGACTGTCTGGCTTTGAAATGTGAATTAGGCTGTAGTATTCGACAGATGACCTCATGGAAATGCCACTGTGATATATTCGGCTCATCTGTACCAGACAATTACAGAATAGCAATCTCAGTATAAATGTATTTGATTTTTAACGCCCACACACCATGCGTTGGAGACAAAAGATGAAAAATCATTTAGTCGTGTGGTTTTGCAGCACCCACTAATGACCCGCATACCGATTTGGGACTTGTGGGAATAAATTAAATCAGCGACCTATAGCAAATGCTGAAAATGAGACTTAGTGCTAACCATCAATCCGGCATTGCGCGTGACGGTGCAGGGGAACGATGGACTAGATAAATGGAGATGATAGGAAGCCCGTGAGCTAGCTACAATGCTCCAAGGTGATTTGTAAACTTCGTTGACCTCTTCCAGTGTGCTTCTGCCCAACATTTCCATTCTTAATGTAGGTATCCGAGGACCAGGATTCAATCACAGTTGCCAAACTAGAGAGCATCGTTAATGCTGCCTTTGGGCTGCAGACATAACCACCATCCATGTCTTCATTGACATGCATTGTTGGAAGTGTTGGTGGCTGTCTGTGAAGAACCTAAAATATTCTCGAGACGATAAGCTGATAAAGCGGTAGGAGCAAATTTGTATGGGAAGCTGTTCACCATCTTGAAACCACTCCAACCAAACCTAAATTGAACGGACGACACTTAACAGTCGTGTCAGAATATTTTGAACCGGATATGCATCAGACACGCACCACTGTGGAGACGACGATGCCAGGTTAAAACGTAGATTTAGTAAAGACCATATTGTGAGGACAATCAAGGTCATTCCTACTCATTGACTATGGCGCCCACTCTACACAAAATGATCCCTAATAGTTGGAAGCGGTTATCACAACGTAGAAAACCAACTGTCTCTGTATTCATGAGAAGTATAGGATGTGATAATGCCGTCAATTGATTCCAGAACCATTCATTGCTGCTCACTAATCCGGATCCATGCTGCATAATGGAAACGATAAACTGACAATACTCCTTATCGTTGTTTCAGTGTATTCTTGGACGTTACTGTTTTTGGCAGAAAGTCAGATACATGAAGCCACCCACAGAATAACTTATGGTCATTCCTTTATGCCAAGTAAAATGCCGATGAGAAACCTTTCTCTTTAAACTTATTCTTGTTCTCCATATATGTCGTATTATAGTATTTATGAGTTAAAGTTATATTGACATAAGTATTCATAAACGAGATGGTCAAATACAATAGGGTATATCTAGGGGTGATTATCATACCGAGGTAACGTTGCTGTGAGTGAGTGATGCAGGTCTTTGATCTTTACCCACGGACATGGATATCATTCTGACAACCCTAGACACTTCTGACAATCTAGACACTTCTGACAATCTAGACAATCCTAGTCACACAATCAGGGCGAACCGATGTTGTGGATAACAATATATGTATGTGGATTGACTACCGGCTTCCATCCATACCACTATAACAAAATAATCAGTTGTTTTAATAAACAAAGTTTACAAGACAAATTGACATCCAGTTGGAAACAAAGTGTAAGAAAAGAGCAGGCACAGCATAAAACAAGATATATAGGCTCAGTTCATGCTGGGATATGTAGATATGTTAATATATGGAATTGAGAACTGACCTTCACTTTGTGTGAGTTCTCTGATATATGAACCTTAATAATGAGAAGGCCAAGATGTATGAACGTTTGACATTTCTATCCAACTGCAAAAAATATGATTTGAAAAGATTTTGTTCATTGTGAACACCAATCATAGAATTTAGAATTTATAACAACAGAGGCTGTCCCATGTGACGAATATTAACATACTGCATGTACATACAATATATGAAAAATTTTTCATGTTTCTTATTTCAACCATAAATGATTGTCTTTGTTGTGATTCTGGAAGTTGAAGAAACTAAGATATGCATGTGGCCCTTTAAAACCGTATTAAATTCATATGCTAAAAGCGACAAAACCATTTCGATAATCCTAAGACATAACTGCTAAAGGCAGAATCCATTGTACGATTCCGACTACACTGTATATCATAAGCGCATGTTTTAGAATCCCTATCAATTCATGATGATACAACGAGTTCGCAAAAGGGTAAGCGTATCCCGTCCCACCTATGGCACCCGTCACAAACACATGCAAAGTCCTGTCAAGTGTTCACCCGAACAATTCAAAATAGGGAATTGCATCGGGCAACATTTTGGTCACTGATGCATCAAATTTGCAAATGTTCTCCACATGTCTATCAAATAACGCTTTTAAAGCATTAGCAAGGCCTTGGAAGCTGTGATCCGGCAATCCGTAATTACTTTGAAGAGACATTTCTCCTAGAAATATATATATTTATAATCCAGATGACCTCGTGCCCCGTATGAGAGCCATGAAGGGTGCTGAAGTAAGTTTCTCCTTCCTGAGTTTATTTCGTCTACTAATGTGTCAAGGCTGTATGTAGACTCTTTAACCTTGTCGTTCAGAAGTGAGTCATTTGCGAGAAGCTGTGATTTTTTCTAATCTCTTTCCTAGCAAACTGACGCCTGAAGAGAACGTACTTGCCACGAAAACTAGCTATATTTCTTGTGTCTCTGATTACATACACACGCCGGTCAATCGTATCTCCATTTATAGATCTATATTGACAGTTCCATGGTCAGTTGAGTGACATATAATGCTAGGTGATTGCAGGATTGACATAACTGTCACCGACTTGTCTGGGAAAAGTTGCTATCTGGTGCTTTACCTTGAAAGCATTCAGTGCAATAATATCCGGGTTAAGCCAGCGTGAAGTGGCAGAGCCATGTATGCGATTCTCCAGTGATGGTAGTCTTTAAGTAAATTTGGCACTGGGATATCGAACTAGGACGTCATTTGACAGTTTAGAGCATACTTTTCTGTCTTGAAGTATCACAAACTTTAATTTAATTTAAATGGGACTACAGATCAAACATCGAATATTGCCAAAACAAGCCAGCCATTGACACCAGTGTGTAAAGCAGGATATTTTAATAGAATCCTACTCGCTCATAGTTTATGGTAAAATGTCCAACAGTGCAGCAGGCATTAAAATCATAGCAGATAAATTCTATAACCATTGTGTAAACCCAAGACACATTTATGACAAAAGCCATGAAATTGTGTGATACCATAGATTGTGGTTTAAAGCTTTGACAGGTTTGTTATGTAATAAACTTTCCCCTGAAAATTAATCTTTTATTTAAATTGTCAAAATGGGACAGGGATTGACTAAACTTGTGTGAATGAATCTTTGCATTGTAATCCTGTTATGTGTAACCTGGCAACTTAAACTACACTAACGGTCAAAATAAACTTTACCATAGTTTTAAATCACACTAGTTTAAAACCACAAAAGATAGATGCATGAAGTATATGTCCTGAAAAGATCAAAATCTCAACTAAATCAATATTCAAAATGACAGTCAAACGACATCCGATATTGGCAAAACAGTTGCACGAATTGAAGTGGAGAAGCAAAAACAAGCTTTCGACATTATGGATTTTAACACATCTTAAATCGCTCACCTCAATGACACGTCACACTAATAGCGTGTATGACCATTTCCTGATACAAGACACGCAAAAACGTTCTGGCGCACAGAAAATGTCAGTCGTCTCATGACGTTACAATGCACATGGAATACATCGTCATTCTTCTTGGAGGGCCTAGACTAGTTCTTGTGGAGGATCCGTGACATAGGTTTTCTTTGATGACATGTCTGGAGGAGGGTGCAGGCCACGGCAACACGTTGACGTTGTTGGCTACAAGGCTGTTATGTACGATTCGTGCTGCATTGGGTCTTGCCTTGTCGTGCTGATAAAGGACACCACGTGGCAGCTGTTGTAGAAATGGTAGGATAATCGGACGAAGAATGTCATCAATGTGACGCTCAGCTGTCCAACGTCCGTAAACGATGACCAGTGGAGTTCTTCCTGCCCACAAATTCCTCCTCACACCATACCTTCCACTCCGGTTGGCTTGAAAATATGGTCGCATCAGGTCAGCTACAGCAACACGGGAGCAAACAGAAGTTCCAGCAATGTGGGCATGGGTGTATCTGTATCATACCCAGGGACCGCTCCCGTTGTTCGGGTATCAATTGTGGCATTTCTGTGGTGTTCCTTTTTATCAGTGTGAGTGTCTGACATGTCGTCCGTATAATTTAATACCCTTATTGCACGACTAGTTTCGGCTGGTCAAGCGGCACGTGTTTTTCACGTTTTCGCATTTTCTACATCCATGTCAAATGAACAGTTATTTTCTCAGGTAATGTGAGGGCGACGACATTCTTAAAGTGTCGGAAACAGCGAAGTAGTTTTTTGTAGAGTTGCGTCTCCTAGTCGTGGTAGGATCGTGAGTTCGAATCCTGGATTTGTCCTAATAATTGGCCCCGTGTTATGCACATCATGCTCGTGGATTTCGCCAACGATTGCACCAAGTTTGGGGTTTAATGAAATTGACTACATACATGATGTTAACACAATTTCCTGAGTACATTGTAAATACCGGCGCTATAGGATTTATTACTCACCTGAACTCTCTGGGTTTTGGGGCAGAAAGCACAGTGAGGATTTCAAAGTGATGTTTTTAATAACAATTTTTTATGATCGAGGTGCTTGTTTGGTTTGCTTTTTTCTTATAAATGACATGTTACGCAAGATGAAGCGATCACACTTTATAACGCTAGAAGAGGTTGAACTAAAAGAATCGAATTTTATCGGACACATCCGAGAAAAAATGAGACATCCAATATCAAGAACGACACGAACGTACTCCCGTTCCCATGGTAACCCGACGGCTTTTTAAATCAAAGACCAATCACTTGAGAAGTAGACTTGTCATCCGAGACCGAATTTATTGGTACGTCTGGCCTTTTTAAAACAATTGATTAACGACCTCTCTGATCTTGATAAGAAACTATCATCAATGGATTATGTTTCATATTCCAGCTCTTGTACTGAGGCAGTCAATGGCAAGACGCAAAGGTATATGGCCAAACTTTGTTTCTTTGCACATACTTTAAATGTCATTGTCATCCAAATTCTTTCAGTGCAAAGAGTGAAGATCGTTGGCCATGTTTTATTGATCAGCAGGTTTTATTGATCATGTATACGTAGTAATAAATGTCCCGAAATTGGGTTTGCCAGAAGGAGAAATAAAGAACCATTTGATCATAATAGCGTAATATACAATATAAATGTCTCAGAAATGATAAAAGCGACAAAAGCCATTTCAAGCCACACATGGGCATATGTTAATGAATCACTATGAGATAGTGATGAAACCAGCGGTCACGAAAAGGTGAGCGTATCCTGCCCCTACGGTGGCACCTAGCACAAATACATGCAAAGGCAAGTCAATTGTTCACCTCGAAAAACACTTGAACATATAGTATAACTCAAAATAGGCAATTGCATTTCTGTCACTGATGCGTCAATTTGGAGATGCCTTCGGCATGTGTACCATACACTTTTTTGTGCAATCTGTACTGAGGTCGTGAATTCGTGTTGCGAAAGCTACTTTTGAGTCGTTTGCCGCTGTTTGAAATCTTCTTAAGAAGACCGTGTCAATTGTACCTAAAAAATGTGAAATGTAGACAGCAAAGGCTTAGAAGATTAAACACCATACTGAACTCCGGGCGTTCATCCCACATCAAGCTGACATCGTGTAATATAACTGAAATACTGTCCATTGTGACATAAAAACAATCTCAAACACCATATGGTTGTAAGCAGTACGTGTTAGCCCATTTTTGCATGTTCTATTTGCATTCAATGCGGTTAATATATGAATAGTCATGCGGCAATACCACCATCATCTCCACACCTAAGAACGTGTTATAACTAATACATGAACACCCATGGAGAGTGGCATCCCTGTAAGTCAATTGGCATAATTTCATTTGATAGAAAGTAGTTCAGAGATGGGAAAGACACTGTAACACTGTGGTACCTGTGAAAGCAGCATCTAATGCCAGAAACAGTTAATGATCATACAAAGTTCCTGAAATGGCATTTAAGTCCCCATGCTCACGTAATCCCATGAAGGAAACTTTCTAATGGAATTCGCGTTTGTTAAAGCAAGACAGCTTTGTAGAGAGACAAAATCAGCACGACAAGGACATTCGCGCTTGAGGTCAAAGTGGGGTAATGCGCTTGACAGTATTCTTGTCACAGACTTGCCCAAACTCTCAGATTATCTCATCGTGTCTTAATACACACTCTTGCTAAGCTGTTATATGTACTATTTGTAGAACTGGACTCACACACTGTACTCGTGTGTTAAGTTGAACCCGGATCTGCGGCATGGCGCAAAAATGGTTTTAGCAAAATGCTCCCCACACGCTTACACTTAAATACGTGCTTGTTACATCCACCTCAAGAGCAAATGAACAGGAATCAAACCTAAAACCTAATACTTTTGAAAGAATACCAGTTGGAAAAACACATCATGTTATTGCTGTTCCACCTTGTGACTTTCCCTTCCTTGCATTCTCGTTTCCGTCTTATTTCTATCCCAAAGGAGGAACACATACATGCTTCATCCTTCAATTCAATTCATGTATATGCACAAAAAGCCCTTAATCCATGTTGACGTCTGAGAGTCATAGTTTAAATCATTTAAGAATGAGCCAGGGCCGAGCACCGTTTGAAAACTATTAACAAGATCATTGATCATGCGGCGGTAGGTACAAGGGGCGCCACACATCTGAGCGCCTCTTACAAAATCTAATGTGAAACTATTGATGTTCGTCACACCCTTTTATGGTCATATTTGCATGGAGACAACAAGTCTCATCAGCATAACTTGTTGTAATGGCCCTTCGATTATGTTCTCACCATAACGTTTAAGACTTTGAAGTCGTTTTAAGAGTGAGTGAGTGATTATTGCATAAGTCTTCATTGAAAGCTTTCTGCGATTCCTAGCGACCAAACTTTAAATGAGTTGTTCAAAACTAATCACTCATTCTCAGCTTTATTTCTTTCTCCCTTGATTTTCATATTAATTCTCTGATTAATGTTCCATAAAGCGCCGATGATGGATTGATTTATCGTTGAATTAGTGAAAGATCATTAGTGGAAACCTAACGATGCACTAAACGCTCAGATTAACTTATGAATCCTAGCGATCATGTTTGAAGTCACCATCCTCACAATCAACTCCCTCATGCTGGCCGCATCATCGCGGAGGATTATATTTTTGGAATAGTACTACTTTTACAGTCGTTGTCGGTAGGCATATTTAAATCATTATATGTACAATTATAACCTCTTCATTACTTAATCACTTAATGTATTTGCTTACACCAAAGATCTAAAGTTCGCGTTATTTTAGTCATGGTGGAATGGAGTTAAACGCAATGTAGAGCTACATGTGTGTTACCTATAGATTTAACCGCACTAAATGTAACATTTGAAACATCACACTGTGCGTTCAGTTCTAAATTAAATTTAGCGCGGTTAAATCTACAGGAAACCTAGTTTTGCACTGAAAACACAGTATGTTTATCTCCTTAATAAATGCTGGTATTATGCTACATTGCGACAATGTGTCAGAATACACACCCTTTCTGAGGTTGCTCAAAAGGTGCCTTAGTCGAGCTAGTTACAAAATTTCATGTTTCGGGATGCAGTGTTTGTTTGTTTGTTTAACGACGTACTCAGCAATATTCACGCTATATGACGGCGGTCTGTTAATAATCGAGTCTGGACCAGACAATCCAGTGATTGATATCATGAGCATCGATTCACGTTTTTGGGATACGATGATATGCATCAACCAAGTCAGCTAGCCTGACCATCCGATCCTATTAGTCGCATCTCACGACAGTGTGTGGTTTGCTGAAGACCTATTCTAACCCTGTCTTCACGGATCCATGTGCATAAGGACGTATATATTATACCTACATGTATGTGTACCGGTATAGAACCGACTGCATACATGTATACCAACTTAGGGTCTGTGTATACTTATATACATAGTGTTCTTATCTATACTGACACAAAGAATACGGTATTCCCTGTTAATATTGACATGAATTGACATGAATAATGTTCCTGTTTAGCGAAACTAATATTTTTTTAATTGCCCTAAATGGTACCCCTATGTGCATAGTGCTACAGCGCTTATTGACATCAATAGCAGTATTATGGTTTTTGATATGAATGGTGAAACAGTGTATATTAATATTAATAGTGCGTCTATGTTGATTAGTGCATTGTATTGATATTAGTGGTGATTAAGCAGTGTTTACATTTTCTCCTAGTATTCCTGTGTTTACATATACTGACGTACTCGGACCCAGAGGAGGTGTAAGGGTGCGCACCCCACTTTTTCAAGCATATTAAATACGTTGACGTACAAATAAATAACATAAAACGAAAGCATTTGATGTTTTCAAAAGATAACATTTAACTTATACTTGGCTAACAAATGCAAATGCTTTTCCTAAATATGTCCCAGCATTTTGGTATTTTAAGTGCAACAATGACATTTAAAAGAAAAGTGTGCACCCTTCCCCCAATCCATAGAGCTATTTCTGTGTTTTACGGATATCAACACGATCTGGTGAATGTTGTAATTGTCCAGATCTTCACTGCCATGTTTTCAATAGGTGCATTCGGAGACAAAGTTATCACCAACAAGCAGGCGAGCGTAATGCTATATTTTTTCAACAACTCAGGTGCCTTATCATGATCACCAAACCCGGTGTTGATACCAATGATTAATTTACACATAAAACCGCAAGAGACCCGCAACTCTAGTTGGATTACTCAACCCGACTTAATCTCAAGTAATGGGAATATAAGTGAGTGAAACACCCCTAAATGCCCCTGCGGTTGTCACATGAACATCCTCAGCAAGACGGTGTTATGGTCTTTGAAGCAATGACAGATAGCCCATCCAACAGTGAATGTCAGATGCAGGATCTAAACGAGGTGTCTGTTCCTCTAAGGGTCTTTGATGCAACATAGTCGGTAGCTGAATAAGTCATACTGAATTCCAGTCGCCATAGAGACCTGTTCCCCACCAATTGGGTAAAATGATGAACGACTCTTGTGGCACTGTACACCTACAAGCTTAGACTGGGATGCGCGGACCTAATTCGTCTTTGAGATGTAGTAAATGGTTTCATTACAACTATTTCGACGTGGGGAAAATCTTGAAGAAGAAATGGATTGATTACTTGCAACTGCGAAGAGTCTAGGTTTCCTGACATGATTGAGATGGGAATATTGTGGCGCTGTTAACATCATAAGGATAAAATGGTTTCTGGTGAATGGGAAAAACATGACGGCGGTGTTAATGGTTTGTGTGCATCATATGAAACTGTGATGAGTGAGTCATAGCTTTACACGATTAGCCCTTCAGCGTTGTAGTTCCTTCTGTAGCTCACCTGTCAACAATTACTTAACAGCCCGACGTTATCCTGACAGGAAAGAGTTGCCACTTAACCTACCTACGTGTCAGAAGAATACTCAAAGATGTTTTAGCAGGGGTTCCTGATGATTATGGAAACGGTTTGGTTGCTACTGTGGCCCAAATTTGGAGATATCACAGCTCGAATTAAAACTTCATTGCAAAGAATCTTTGATGTGATATAATGTATAGATAACGGCCTATTCCATATAGTTCCCGAACTACTTTGGATAACTGGTTCTTATCGCCACCAAAATATTTTGTTTTTTAAACTTTTTGTTGGCCTCGCATACGCTAAATGACCAATATAATAGAATACTCGTGTATAGAATTAAATGGGTTTGCACCATTTACATTCACTATTGATGAATGAGATGTGATGCATGTTAAGATGTCCATTTATCACAGCTCTGGAGCGTACTCATTATCCTTGATGTATCAGCCTTAGCCATTCACCATGACTTGAAAAATCCGTCTTCCGCGGTACGGCCTTTGAGAACTTGTTTCATATTGATGATGTAGAACTACCTTTTAGGCAACATCAATATATTCGACAAAATGTTTAGCGAGTGAATGTTGTTTTCCACCGCATTCAGCAAAGTTCGAGGCATATCATAGCGACCTCTTAAGCATGGAGCCTTGATCAATCAATCATGTGGCTGATGGATTGTACGTGTGTACCTATTCTGTCTCAGAATCCCAGCATTTGCGATTGTCTTCACACATATACCAGTATAACTGGTCAAGCTGATTATGCTTAAATTGTGTTTACCACATTGCAACAATCTGTGTTTAACCAGAGGAATCAGCAAATGACGACGCCAAGCTTAAATACCATATTGCAAATCTAAATCTGATGTCATGTATACCATACTGCAACATCCGGAGTAAACATCATGTTTATCACACAGTAACACACTGTGTTAACACTACCCCGTGACACCTGGTGTCATCAGCGACACTAAAACGATGTTTGTTAGACCAGACGATTCATTCATATCTGTTTACTCCGACCGTAAAATATATTAACACGTTCTTTATTCGATATTTTTTTTTTAAAACGGTGTGTCTGGTATCCCAAATGCAATACAAGACGATCATAATTGATTACGGATGCTACTACTACTACTACTACTACTACTACTACTACTACTACTACTACTACTACAATCTGCGAAACGTTCCTTGTGCTTGAATGTTAATTATAAAATACATTACAGTATAACAAACGAAGAAAAAACTGAACAAATATCAATATCAATTGTACAGGGGAAATTCCCATAGAATCCCAATACCATTGTACAAAGAATTACAAAAAAATGTACGGATTGATTTGAAAGAATTGGCCAATCTGGGTTTTTTAGAATATCGCAATCACTTTTTAGAAGAGGTTCAAAGAAAAAAGTGCATTAGGGTTTTACTTGAATAACACATGAAAAAAGTAACACGTTCTTTTCAAGAAATTCTCGCCGATAACATGACCTTTGTTGCAGATTGCATCCGTTTCATCCTGGATATATATCATTGTGTAAAGGAGATACTGAAACCTTACATGCGCCCGTTGTTGGTATCAAAGTATGCTGAGAGTTAGACCAATTATATTTATTAGTTACCTGTGCGGGGCTTTTTTAAAATCATCGGGACCAGATCAAGTGAAATATATATATAAGTGTGCTATATCATTCCGGCTTGTGAAATATTTGTAATCAAGCTCAAACGAAGCAATGATCGAAAGCAGGATCAAGTATCATCTAAAACCATGATATGATGACGCACCGTGAACCACACTTCAATTTTCTCTTCAGTTCAAACAATATTACAGCAGCTGTAGCCTTTGATGTCTATATTTCACAACTTTTGAAGTGCAATTAGGAATGTTCTTTCGGTGAACATTTCAAAGAGCCTCATGTGACTCTTGCTAAAACGTTGTTTGATAAGGTTTACAACACCCAATGCCTTAGTAAAGCTTTCCAAAAGTTCTAAGGTAAATGTAGACATGTGGAGAACATTTCTAAATTGACGCATCAGCGACCAAAATGAAATCCGGTGGAATTGCTTTGACTTGTACCATATGTTCCCATGTTTGTTCAGGTGAACAATTAACTCGCCTTTCAATGTGTTTGTGACGGGTGCCACCGGTGGGTCAGGATATGCTGACCTTTTTGCGAACACCTGGTGTCTGAACTATTTGATAGTGATTCATACACACATGTTCATGATACACTTTGAATCGTAAACTCGGCTGCTTTTAGCAGAGATATTCCATGAATACAGAAAGGATTTTGTCGTCTGTATTTATTATTATGATTATGGCTGGAGTTATGTCGCTTTATTTGTTTGATAGTTTGCAATGTTTTGTTTAATAGTGTGTACTATTTTGTTTGATTTTGTACAGCTATATACGGATACTACAGGTTGTAGATACCGTCATAGGCATAGTTTACCGTGTAAAATCATGGCGTTTTGTTCGATGGTGTGTCGTATTTTATTTAATAGTGTGCCATGTTGTGTTCAGTAGTTTAAGTTACTTGTTTGAATATTCCAAAGCTTTGAAGTTTCAATTAAGTAAAATAAGGATTCAGTAGATGAAAGGATGTATGTGGCATTGCTAAAGCAGCAGTTCAAGCAATGAATATTTCACGATTTCACATGAAAGACCAGTTTTATCGGGAACATGCCAACTGCGGAGTGACACGGAGGTAAACACGTAGCCAGAACGCAGTATAGTAGAAATTAAAAGCAAGTAAGTGACTCCGAATACTGTGAGACTCGAAGAGAAAGGAAATACGGAGAGGTAATCAAGAGGAACTATTTCTCAACGGCGGAGAAGTGACAGGGCTGTCGGAAGGACCGGGGTAGCGCGGTGATCTACACGTGTCGTGTCTCAGACACGTTTGTCTCTGTCGGGCACCACAATGACCAACCGATACCGCACCCCAAGGGATGGATCAGGGAGTCGGGGAAGGGGCCAGGGGCAGAGGACGGGTCGGTGGCTGTATTTCAAAATGCAAGATTGGGATGAACGGTTGTGTCGGAGGGCACAGAAAGGAATAAATTGGTGTATTAGGTTGTAGACCTTGGGGAAATGGTTCATACCTCGGGCAAGAGATATAAATGTATTCAAAGTTTGTCGACGTCTGGCTACTCTTTGACTAAATGTACAAAACAAATCGGTTTGTCAAACCATTTTGGAAGAAAGACTCACGATGGAAATTGAACATATATAATCCTTGTCTTGGCAGATGACTCTAAATTTAACATACTTTAAGGAAAGACAAATGAATTAACGTTATTTGCTTATCATTCAGACTGACCGATTATGCCAAAGTTAGATTAAATGATCAGTCTATATACGCTCGGTATAGCCTTTCTGATAAATGACCCTGAGCAACGAATCTGAAACTTGTCATGATGCATGTTCCAATCAATGATAGCCACAACGATTGCTCAAATGGTTCCTGTCTGATCACTCTTTAGTTTTACAAATGATTTAGAGGAATTTAAAACATATTCAAACAGTTTTCATTTTGGGCCTGCTGAACGGATGAAGCTCGTATTGGTAACAGGAATTTAAAACATCTTAAAACAGTTTTCCCTTTGGACCGGCTGAACGAATAATGCTTGCATGTTGCCACCAGCGATATTACGAATGCGAATCTGCTCCTCAGATTTAGATAAGTCGAATTGATATATCCGTTTAAGACTAAAAGATGTTGTCAACCTTTTATTTTAACTTGGAAACATATGTTAAAATATCTTATACCTCAGGGCACAGCAAACTAAATTATATATGTGTTCTTCAGAAACGGGGAATTAGAATAACTACATCTTGGCGTAATTTTATTCCACTTTCGAACAATATCACTACTATTTTAAACATTTGTATATGAATGTGTCTGCAAGTTTATTATCTTTTCCCAATATATATAAAAGAACCATGACTGTTTGTCAGAATCGGTTGATTTGTCCCAAATACGTTCATCATCAGAAGAAAGGATTCTTCTTGCACGATACGACCAGGACCAACTTGAAGTGTGTCGATATGGTCGTTAGGAAAAGGGCATTTGTCGTGCCATGGCAATACATCTTCTTGCGTATTTGTTACCATGATCCATTGTGTCTCAGTGTCTCTGATTTAATGTCACGGACAATAATGAGGTTCTCAGCAGACAAAAACAAGCGATGGTGGGAGGGCGACTAGTACTGTCTGGACAAAGTATACTGCATACCACATTGAGGTGAGGTGAGTTAACGTCGCATCCAAGATTTGTGCATTTATTTTGCAACGTGCATGCACGTTTGTGTGGTTGTACTAGTCCGGACTTATGCCGTTTTTTTAGCGCTAGCCAATCGAGATACCATGCCGTAGTTTAACATGGATACCTCACTCAAACACAAAAATCGGACTCGACCTGATCGTTCCATGTGTTATCCTATTAATTCCAAGCACCTGGCAAGGAAATAAAAAGAACCATATTTTAAAGTCTTTTGATATGACGCAGACGGAGATGGAACCACCTTTCGTAGACGTAGTCTTCCTCCCTTACATTTTGAAACACAAAGTTGAAACAAGAAATAAGAAACGCATGACCGATATGCATGTTGGTATTCATAGACATATATGCTATCAAGTACGTTTGTTTGTTTGTTGCTTAACGCCACACTCAGCTATATTCCTGCTATATGACGGCGATCTCTAAATAATCGAGTCTGGACCAGACAATCCAGTGATTGACATCATGAGCATCGGTCCACGGAGTTGAGCTACGATGACATGCATCGCGATCGCGTTTGCAGCCTTTTACGGCAAGCATGGGTTTCTGAAGACCTAACGCGAATCTTCACGGGTTCAAGTACGTAAGCACGTAGTTCAATAATTATCTTTATTACCCGAAATAGAAATTTTCTGTAAATGAAAGCTCGTTAATTCGAACGATTTAAAACGATTTATTTTGTTGGTTCCGGCAAATTCCGACTTCGCTTGTGTCGACTTAAGATAACTTAATGTTGCCGCGGAACTTCAAAGGACTTCGAGTTAACGAAGTTTGAAAATATTCGAAAACAGACTAGATAAGAGTTGAATTTTTGCAGAAATCCCCCAAACCTCCTTTCATGTACGTGTGTTTACGTGCTTGCTTTACTCACTCTCAAACGAACCAACAGCAAGAGTTCCTTTTCCGCGTCTAAGGTCTTTGCTGCCGGTGAGTCAAGAAAGAAGCTCCATTAGTAAGTTTTAGTTTAAGAAAAATGAGAAAGGATTATTGCTGTTTCCAAACCACCAATAGCTATTATATTATTCAAATAGAAGTGTTTATGGTTAAAAACATACTGCATGGCTGTAGCGCCCCTAAAATCACGATTGCTCATGGTGTCTGTGTGATTAATTGATGCTGTGCTCCTGTTCAGGTAGCTTGGTAACAGGTAGGTCATTGATCATTATTTTGCTCGCTTTCCTGGTTAAAATAAGTCCCCAGCATCAAATACTTCTATAAGGCGACTGGGTCGGGTGGTCAGACTCGGTGTCTAATATATCGTTCACTGTGTGTCAACGTTTCTCGGGACCGCCTCCGTGGTCTAGTGGTAGAGCGTCCCCCCGGAGAGCGGAAGGTCCGGGGTTCGATACCCGGCCGCGTCATACCAAAAGACGTTAAAAATTGTACTTGTTGTTACCCTGTCTGGTGCTCGGCATTAAAGGGCTAAAACAAGGACTGGTCGGCTCGGAGTCAGTATACTGTGTCTGAGTGGGGTATTCATGTTAAACTGCGGCATGGTATCTCAGTGGGCTACCACTATAAATCGGCATCAGACTAGTACAAGCGGCCACACACACACGTGCATATGCACGTCGCTATATAAGTGCAATAATCTTGAACGCGACCTTAAACCCAATTTCACCTCAACGTTTCTCGAAGGCGCGGTGCGTTCAATACATCAATCACCGGTTTGTAAGGTCCAAATATGATTATTTACTGCTGTTATATAAATAGGCAGGCGTTAAACAAAAAATAGATAAATAAAATATCAGTAAATGACCTGTTGAAAATGTCACCATTAGTTTTTTTCCGTTTCAGTATTATTCTTGGAACTACGGTTTTGTCACTATTCTTGGCTCCAAGGTATTCTTGGTTTCACTGTTTCATCACTATTCTTGGAACCAGTAATTCAGTAATTCTCTGTGTAGGGTTGCGTCCCTTACGCGTGCGAGAAATTCCAGTGAGTGTGGGTTCGAATCCCAGATTAGCCCTGATTACGTTTCTTCGATTATCAGCACCATACATCTCTATACCCGTGCATGTAGGCTTCACCAAAGTGGTAAAAGTCTGAGGCCGACATTACCTTGGGTCTTCAAATAAACGTGACATGCAGTAAAAGTAGTCAAAGCGGCGTTAAACCAAACCCATTCCCTCACTCAACTGTTTCATCACTATACTTGGTTCAGGTATTGTGTTTAACACGATTCTAGAGTCCCCAATGGATCATTAATTTGAATTGAATTTGTTTCGTTGTTTCATCACCAACCTCGAATGTTCCTACCTTCCCATGTCGCTCCCTTGTCACGATAACTTCGTTCCTTAATTCGACACCATTATTTGATTGGTTTCAATGTTTAGTCACTCTTTGTTATTTTTTGTTGTTGCTATTTCCAATTATTGACCTGCCACCTGGACCTCATATTTTACAGCTATGATTGTAAAAAACGAAGTCATCTGGAGATACGGTGACAGTTAATGTCGACATTTGTCTGACTGGGCGAGTGCGTGACACGAATAACTTCACATTTCCTAAAGCGAACGATACAATAATTAGAAAATAGGTGCGTTATCTCACTTTTAGAAAACGTTGGACTTGTTCTAGCATTTAGAAAGTTCTTCATTAATTTATCTTTATCTCATTATCTGTCCAAACAGACTCCATTTGGCCGTATAGACCCGTGAAGATCCGGGGTAGAATAGATCTTCAGCAACCCTAACGGGATCGGGTGGTCGGGCTCGCTGACTTGGTTGATGCATGTCATCGTATCCCATTTGCGTGGATCGGTGTTCATGATGTTAATGACTGTATTGTCTGGCCCAGACTCCATATAACTGGAATATTGCTAAGTGCGGTGTTAAACAAGCAAACAAACAAACAAACAAACATTCGACATAATAGGCAAAATAGCAATGAAAAAGATGTAAAAGGATTACCGAAAATCACCATTTGATGACACCAAGTGTTGACACCAAGGGTATGGCCTGCTCTACAGACAGAACCCAACACTCTGCCACGCCAAATGGTCAGTACAACCGAAATACTGGGCGACACTATCCGGTGATAAAGTAGTCATGTCATCACATCGTGTCACCTGACATTTTCTGTGTTTCGTGAGTGTTTGAATATTAAGTCAGTTTGTGTTTTCTAATCTGTTGCTTCCATTTTGTTTGGATTTATTTTTAGGTTGTGACATATATACGAATGTAAATATGCCTGAAGCGTTAACTTGTGCATGGTTAAGCAATGGGAAACCAGCATTCGTAACCACTCGCTCCTTTCCGTAACCTGCAAGAAGACCCATCCCCCTTTCGATGAATGTTATGCGCGAAAATATGACAAACCAATCAGGATGCGCGTATGACTTCAAGGACTTCGGAGGCGGCTGGGGTAGCCTAGTGGTTAAAGTGTTCGCTCCGGATTCGATCCCCCACATGGGAACAATGTGTTAAGCCCATTTCTGGTGTCCCGGGCCTCGCCGTGATATTGTGTGAATTGTGGCGTAAAACAATACTCACTCACTCACCCACTCAAGTACTTCGGTCAAAGAATCCCTCCGAAATAACCGTTGACATTTGACAAAAATACAATTTATGTCTACTGCTCTTTTTCCAACATAACCAGTTTATCTTGCGATCTCATTTAGACAAACCAATTTCGCCTTACAGTCATAAAAACAACATAAATATTAGCTGCCAAAGCTCAGGCAGTGTAAACATCAAAAAGAAGTTTTCCACTGTACACCCTTTCCACAGAAATAAAATCATTTGAAGTAAAAAGTCTCATCCTCCCAAACGCCTTCCTCGTGTGGTAGATAACTTCATTGGCCAATCAGTCGTGGTAACGGCAGTATGGGGTCAGACTATCCCAGAGTTAGTGTGACGGAAGGCGGTGACTGCATCCTCTACAAGAGATGCTTCAAAGCAATCGATGGTGGTTAGCGAGCAGTTGAATAGCTAGATGTTAAGGACGGTTGGATAATGAGATTTCATTTTCCAGAAGAAACCGTGTGGCTATATTTCTCTGTAGCCTTGATGACTTTCAATAAACTCCGACGATGCTATTAAAATATGGAGATTCAGCTAATAACATTGATAAGCCTTGTAGACATGTAATTCGTAACGGTTGACTAGCAGCAGTAGGGTCTCAAAGGAAAGTACTGTTTACTTGTAAATTGAATTCGTTTTTTGTAAACTGATAAATCATGTTAGGCAGTTAAGCGAATGATCTAATTTAGTGATAAAGTACCTCTCCTGGCTATCGGGAAATTAAATATTGTTCGGGATGTTTGATACAATATTGGAACCCATTGGGAAAGCGCACATATTGCCCACCTTCCTGACATATGAAACAACAAATTGAGACAGAGTTTACCAAACAGCGAATTGGCAAGCGTGTTGGGGTTTTCACCGCCTTTAGCGATATCCAACCCAAAGATGGCGGCGCTTAGAATTGGCATCACTCGATATACCCGTTCTTAAAAAATCGAACCCCGACCCTGGCTTTTACTAGCGAACACTTTAATCACTGGGCTCCCCACTTGTTCTAATGGTGAGAGAATACAGGAACACGATTCCCTAAGATGTGTATATGTTGTCCAAGCTCTGAACGAACTTTACCCACATGGTCAGTAAAGATAGATCAGCTATCATTCGTCAGTAAAGTCAACCACCCTTGTATATGATGTGTGGACTGTTTGCTGTGCAGTTACATATTAACAGGTCTCGTGTATGGGGCGTGTTATCAGATTTTCCTCGATTAAACGTCCTTAATTGAGTGGAGTCTGACTTTGTGCCTGTCATAAAAACTTACAGTTATCATCACATGTATCAACAGGATCGCTGACTTGGTTGATGCATGTCATCGTATCCTATTTGCGGGGATCGGTGCTCATGATGTCAATGACTGTATTGTCTGGTCCAGACTCCATTATAACTGGAATATTGCTGAGTGCGGTGTTAAACAAGCAGCAAACAAACAAACAAAAATTCGGCATAATAGGCAAAATAGCAATGAAAAAGATGTAAAAGGATCACCGAAAATCACCATTTCATGACACCAAGTGTTCGCTAAAAAGGGTATGGCCTGCTCTAGAGGCAGAACCCAACACTCTGCCACGCCAAATGGTCAGTACAACCGAAATACTGGGCGACACTATCCGGTGATAAAGTAGTCATGTCATCACATCGTGTCACCTGACATTTTCTGTATTTCGTGAGTGTTTGAATATTAAGTCAGTTTGTGTTTTCTAATATGTTGCTTCCATTTTGTTTGGATATATTTTTTAGGTTGTGACATAGATACGAATGTAAATATGCCTGAAGCGTTAACTTGTGCATGATTAAGCAATGGGAAACCAGCATTCGTCACCACTCGCTCCTTTCCGTAACCTGCAAGCAGATTCGTCCCCCTTTCGATGAATGATATGCGCGAAAATATGACAAACCAATCAGAATGCGCGTATGACTTCAAGGACTTTGGGGGTCGCTGGGGTAGCCTAGTGGTTAAAGTGTTCGCTCCGGATTCGATCCCCCACATGGGAACAATGTGTTAAGCCCATTTCTGGTGTCCCGGGCCTCGCCGTGATATTGCGTGAATTGTGGCGTAAAACACTCACCCACTCAAGTGCTTCGGTCAAAGAATCCCTCCGAAATAACCGTTGACATTTGACAAAAATACAATTTATGTCTACTGCTCTTTTTCCAACATAACCAGTTTATCTTGCGATCTCATTTAGACAAACCAATTTCGCCTTACAGTCATAAAAACGACATAAATATTTCCTGCCAAAGCTCAGGCAGTGTAAACATCAAAAAGAAGTTTTCCACTGAACACCCTTTCCACAGAAAAAAAAATCATTTGAAGTAAAAAGTCTCATCCTCCAAAACGCCTTCCTCGTGTGGTAGATAACTTCATTGACCAATCAGCCGTGGTAACGGCAGTATGGGGTCAGACTATCCCAGAGTTAGTGTGACGGAAGGCGGTGACTGCATCCTCTACAAGAGATGCTTCAAAGCAATCGATGGTGGTTAGCGAGCAGTTGAATAGCTAGATGTTAAGGACGGTTGGATAATGAGATTTCATTTTCCAGAAGAAACCGTGTGGCTATATTTCTCTGTAGCCTTGATGACTTTCAATAAACTCCGACGATGCTATTAAAATATGGAGATTCAGCTAATAACATTGATAAGCCTTGTAGACATGTAATTCGTAACGGTTGACTAGCAGCAGTAGGGTCTCAAAGGAAAGTACTGTTTACTTGTAAATTGAATTCGTTTTTTGTAAACTGATAAATCATGTTAGGCAGTTAAGCGAATGATCTAATTTAGTGATAAAGTACCTCTCCTGGCTATCGGGAAATTAAATACTGTTCGGGATGTTTGATACAATATTGGAATCCACTGGGAAAGCGCACATATTGCCAACCTTCCTGACATATGAAACAACAAATTGAGACAGAGTTTACCAAACAGCGAATTGGAAAGCGTGTTGGGGTTTTCACCGCCTTTAGCGATATCCAACCCAAAGATGGCGGCGCTTAGAATTGGCATCACTCGATATACCCGTTCTTAAAAAATCGAACCCTGACCCTGGCTTTTACTAGCGAACAAATTAATCACTGGGCTGGTTGATGCATGTCATGGATCCCAATTGCGTGGATCGATGCTCATGATATTAATCACTGGATTGTCTGGTCCAGACTCGATTATTTACAGACCGCCGTCATATAGCTGGAATATTGCTGAGTGCGGCGTAAAACAACAAACCAACCAACCAACCACTTGTTCTAATGGTGAGAGAATACAGGAACATGATTCCCTAAGATGTGCATATGTTGTCCAAGCTCTGAACGAATTTTACCCGCATGGTCAGTTAAGACAGATCAGCTATCATCATTCGTCAGTAAAGTCAATCACCCTTGTATATGATGTGTGGTCTGTTTGCTGTGCAGTTACATATTAACAGGTCTCGTGTCAGGGGCGTCTTATCAGATTTTCCTTGATTAAACGTCCTTAATTGAGTGGAGTCTGACTTTGTACCTGGCATAAAAAACTTAGTTATCGTCACATGTATCAACAGGATCGGGTGGTCAGGTTCGCTGACTTGGTTGATTGCGTGGATCGATGCTCATGATGGCAATCACTGAATTGTCTGGTCCAGACTCGATTATTTACAGACAGCCGTCATAGCTGGCATATTGCTGAGTGCGGCGTTAAACCACAAACAAACAAGCAAACATACACGCATATCACATTCGAGACCGAGGTGAACATCTAAAATGAAATGCATAAAAAGTTGTTTTTTTAACAGAGCACTGGCTTCTTCGTGAAAATATTTAACTGCAGAGAGGTATACCTGTGCCAAAATCGAATCGTGTATTCATGAAAAAGCCTTTTTTTGCGCCATGTAAATTCCTTTTGGGCATTTATTACATGACGAGAGGATTTGGTAGTCTGGTTGGAAATCCTTTTGCTCGTCACACTGAACTCATGTTTGAATCCCCAGATTGATACAGGGCCTGTGATATGTGAAGCCTATTGTTTTTGTTTCTCGACATGGTATTACTGGACTATTGCTTAAGCGACTTAGAAACTATTAACTTACTTATTATCTCCGGTAATTGAGTTAGCATTTCTGTACTTTTTTTAACTCTATAATATTGTAAATTCTGAATCTTTGAAAAAGGAAAAAACAAAACACTACTTGTAAATTGATTCAGTTAAAGAAGAGGAATCTAATTCCCCTTCCAAATAAATACAGAGCTGAACTTTATCAATCTAAATTACACTGAGCCAAACGGCGACAGTGATTCGGGCTATTTCACATGGCATTCAGAAAAAGCTTATCAGGAGGTATATATTAAATAATGTGTATTCCCATAGGAGTTATCCTTGGGGCGTTCCGGCGACACAAAGATGTCATTCCAAGTGTTAATATTCCTTGTGCGATGACGACAACGTGTCTTCCGTCTCTGTCCCATTTGCATCCCCGTCAACATCACATTTTACTATGTCATAACTACTTGCGGCCACTTTGTCGATTTTTCTTGTAATCTTTCAACGCAACCCCACTGGGCATGTGATTGGAAACCGACTCTGTTGTTACAACATTACCACAACATTTTTGCGTAAAGTTTCCTGAGGCCCCTTGACCGGTTTAATCAGACTTCCCCTGCCCCTACAATCCTTCAGCGGTTTCAATCAAAGCTCGAACAGCAATATGCAAACAGTTAAATACTGGTCTTTCATCAGCTCAACTTGATTGAAAGCACGGATGGAGATGAGCGAGAGAGACGGGACCATGCAGACTCCGGTAGGCGGTTGCATGCCGAGAGAGAGGACACGTGCACACTCGGAGACTGCTCGGGAAAAACATTCGCCTGAGCAGTTCTGATTGATGTATAGTTAATGCTTTTGCTGCCTTTCCTTTTAACGCGCAGAGCCATGCTATCAAGTCAATCTCATATGTTGTAAAACAACAGGTGTTTATGATACCACGATGGCTAATCCTGGATTATTGACAACACCGGCATGACGTGAATCTCCATTAAGTATGAAAATGTTGCGACTTTTCAGTCATGTAAAGACATAAACTGCTCTTGTCCTTTTTACCTACAAAGTGGATCGATATTTTTGCGTCGTTGTTTATGCATCCTGTCACGATTACGATTGCGGTCATTTGGATGGTACTTAACTGCCCAACAGGAAGGATACATTATACCGTTGCTGTGAAGAAAACCACAAAAAACATCCTTGCTGACTTGCCGGTACAAACGCCAAGGCAGTGTTATGATGAGTTTTACCTGAAGTAAAGCGACCACCTGCCGTGACGCCGCGATGGAACCCAGCACCTAGTGGATAGCACGTGTAGGATTTAATGCGTGGCCCGGGTCATCACCGTATGACTAAGCTCTCCTGCAGAGCATGGACATCGTTGCAAAACGAGTTTTGGATGAAAAACTGGTAATTAGTTGAACATACACCTGAGTCGAAACAGTCTCGTTTGTACTCATTGGACGTGAGCATTGTCTGCACTGACAGCTGCAGTTGGGCTGTGGGTTGTTAGTAATTGGTGTGGTGAAACGATTGACTCTCGCATACTTGCTGTTTTCCAATTAACCCCTGTGTCTTGCTGTTCACTTTCCTGACTCTCTGTAGAACTAGTCTAACAGAGAAACGCGTGCTTAAGCAAAGATTACGCATAATTACGCACGACATTTTACGGCGAAGTGAGTTATTTTGAGTGATACAGTGAGAAATAGTATTCCATTGAGGGGAGACATGAATCCATCAACTACTTGGTTCTTCCCTAATTTCAATCTCGGAAAAAACAGTTCAAATGAATTTTCCGTTTTACCAAGCAAAAGTAATGCGTCCTTCTGCAAATAAATTGCAACAGTGATGTGAACAAATGGACAATAGTGCCTTCTCGACTGGATCAAGTTCTCATCCTTGTGATTACTAGAAGTGTTCACGAACCCAGGAACTGTTACCTGTACGCGTTCCAGTTGTTTGGCAGACCTACGCACGTAATACAACCACGTGAGGCATTGTCTAGTGGCATAGCAGAAAGGGACAATGCCTTTCAGCGGAGATTATCCGCCGTTTATGGAGGTGAGCCAGAAAACTATGTCTGTGTAGAGGACCTAATGGTACGATACGAAATTAGGTTTTATAACTTATTTCAAGAAGGATTACCATCATGACATTCATCACAACGCAGTGTCCGCTCGTTTGTCCATTTAACAGCTTGGTTACCCATTAAATCATCCTGTCCACTCCAGTTTATATAGACTAAGGTCCAAGCTGTAGTCGACATGGCTGGACAGGCTTACACTAGTCCTGCGGTCAATGGCACTTTCGCTGACCAGTATGTAACTGATTATAATGGAATGGCCACCAACAGTTCAAATGTTACCGGAAACGCTTCGGAACCTTTTAATGAGGAGGGTTATTTGGAAATGTATCTTGGTGAACGTTACATTTCAATCGGAGCGGTGATATTTCTCACTACAGTGTATGCGTTGATATTTGTGACAGGTGTTCTCGGGAATACGTGTACGTGCATCGTGATTGCTAGAAACAAGTACATGCAAACAACCACTAACTATTACCTCTTCAACCTGGCTGTGGCAGATGTGTTGACATTGCTTCTAGGTGAGTAATTATTTCCATAACAATTCCATGTTTTAGGAATAACATTTTCTTATATGTATGGTATCCATTCGTTTGTTTGGGTTATTGATATTTTTAAGTGCATTGCCATTGTTTCAGAGAAAAACGTGCGTTTTAATCAACCATACATACTAAATCATAATTTATGAGTGACTTTTTATATGACTATGTGGCTCAACACAACATCTATGTACGAAGCAGGTATATATATATATATATATATGCAGTGCCTCGAGTTCATCTTTAGACCGTTACTCATTGAATGTTTTTTCATTGGAGGTGCAAATATATCAGCTTACCTCCCTATCTTTTTTAGTACATCTGGTGTACACGTCGATCATTGCTTTATTTGGCTGACTTCCCACACTAACAGGGCGTTTGTCAAGTAAACATTTATGTGAAGACATTGCATATACTCACAAGTGTTCGCTGATGCTGCATACCATACAGTTTGGCGTTCTTTTGAATTCCGTTCAAGATTCATTCTGATGTGAAAGGGTGTATGCATTGCTCCTTGTATATGCCAACACTGTAACAATAGATACAGTATATATGATATACTTTTTTCCATTTGTATTATCAAATTATACCGACAGAAAGACATTGGTGTCAAATCAGACCATGTCCATAGCTCTATATCATATTACGTAGCGCTGCTTTCCTTGATTCTCTAACAATTTCTATTCCCTTACAGTCTACTGATCATTGGACGTGGCTTTAGCAGGAAGCGTTAAGCTTTAGATTATTCTGTTATGAAAGCGAGACATATACATAGTGTGACGGTATATTTGTAATAATAGGCTGAAATATAGAGCGACAGTAACGGAAGAGTGTTACGACTATTGCAATGGTATTGAAACACCGTTACAGCTATTGCTATAATAGAGAAACAGTGATACAACTATTGCAATAGTGTAGAAACAGTGATACAACTATTGTTATAGTAATACTATTAAAACAGCGTTACATCTAATACAATGGCATCGAAAAAGTGTTTTAACTATTCACAATATTATTTGAAAAGAGCTCCAAATGCCATTACTACATATCATTGATTTGCATTTGTGCATCGATTGATGATGACTTTCCTTGTTGCTGTATCTGCATTTCGTAGTGGCTCATCTCGCTTTTAGTCACCATCCGTTAGGTGGCAATCAAGGGACGGTGTCATATTGAATTATACGTATCCATTGAGCCACACATCCGACAAGGGTGTTTCCAACTTTTTGTTTGTCACCTACTGCACTTCACTTATATACACTTTAACAAATAAAGGTTAGTGTTCTCGATACGATGAACCAAACTGATATCGATAAATATGCAAATGAGGTCAACTAGCAGGGACTACTTTTGGAAAGCCCTATTTATCGATATGGTGTTGACTTGCTCAAACACTTTTGCATAACTTTCCCTAAATGATCAGATGATGGTTTTCGGTATGTGCGTACTTATGTAAACAAACATGGCTGCAAAAGAAATGGCACTATATCATAAAAGGGGCGGTTCACTCAGGCTTTATATTCCTACGCGGTTACTATAGTGAATAGCATAGCAATATGTCTTAAACTGCGATTATTTTAAGAAGAAAATTCCATAATGAAATAGATCCTTATTGTCGTGTGTTTTCCGTATCATTAATATCATATATTAGGAATACAAACTTAAGAATATGTTATACGCGCCTCAAAGGCTGGCATGATACATTTTGTATTCCTAACATATGATATTTACTACACGACAACTCACTCTGATAATAACCTCTATTTACTCCTTATACTAATGAGTTGTTGTCAATAAGTAAAGGCGCATTTGTGATATTCTATGGTTACCATTTGTCAATGTTAGGTTGTGTGGACAGTGATGAGACACCTGAGTTACCGTCGTTTCAAACAAAAGGGAATAGATATATATTTTATACCATCAAAAAACAATTCTTCGGGAGTAAAGTAATTGGTTCGATCCCTGAAGCAATTGTTTCTTTCAGTCAGATCGATTATGTTCTAGACATTCTGATACTTCTCGGGCTGCCTTGAAGGGCTTCTCTTTATCGAGACCTCTCAACCAAAGCAAATTGTAGACTTAATATATAGGGGCTGAAGCCAAGTCACATTCTCCTATCCCGTCATATGTCACCTTGAACCGTCAGCTGAGGAAGGCAAAGTCTGGTAGATGTGTATGAACTGGAAACGCTCAGATCTCCCACTGTTGATGTTTTGTCACTGGTATTGACTGAAGAGTTAAACCTAATGCCCAAGTTGTCTCTCCTTTTGAAGAAGCATTTAGAAGTTGGAGTACTAAGTAAGGATAAGATATCTGGATGAACAACGTCTTTATTACAATAGGAGCGACGTGTCGGTGTAATTTGATTACGGTGTTAGAACCTACACCGAAACGTCGCTCCTATTGTAATAAAGACGTTGTTCATCCATATATCTTATCCTTACTAAGATGTCTGTGTACTGGACAGCTGAACCGCTTTATTCCGGCTGGTCACAGTTCCATCGTAGGGCTTTCCGGAATATTGTATCGCGGACAGTGTTGTGAACCATTGCCCTTGTATAGATAGACGTTCTTATGCAGAGTACAGGAATACGGCATTTACGGACTAATGGGATTTCACTGTTTCTCCGAGTTGAAATGTAACAAACTCTAAACACAAAAACATATACATAAAATAACATAGTGTATGACGTAGGCTTAAACTTTCTATCACAGCATGACAATGTTGCTGAATGAGTGTCATTCCGCCAACAGAAAATCCAAGCTACAATATAACTCAACAAAATGTTTGGAAAAGTGTTTCTAAATTTTGCAGTTTTAAAAATATGCCTAAAGCAAAAGTTTTTTTCGAAATTTTGCAGTTGTGAAAATATGCTTAAAGCATAAAATTGTTTTGTATTTTTACAGCGTTTATGTCAAAATTATGTGTTTAGGGAAGTTGACCCACAGTCAAATATAAGTAATCCTGGTTATATTTGCGCATTTGGTCTCCTGTATCCTGGAATTATGACCGATAAAATATGATATTATTTGTATGACCTGTGACTTCGCTGTCACCCTCCGTAGCTATGGGTCCGTGGAGTACAGTCATGGGTGAAACGTTGGCTCATCACGCCGAAGACCCGGTTCGCGTCCAAAATGGAGCAGAATATATGAAGGCCTGTGTCTCCAGCAGGGATATTCCTAGCGCATTGCTGAAAGTGGCGTAAAACCCTACTCACTAACTCTGTAACTCACCACCAATACCATTCTTTGAAGAATACTGCGCCCGTTCTAATTCTCATTTGGCAAACTAGTATTGATGTTAATGCCCTTTGCTGTTCGATTGAAACTTATGATCTTGTGAACAGTAGCATATTGTAACGTATATGGTAACAAATTAGCTGATCAAAGAATCAAACAATCTCCAAGCTCCCATGAAGGTAGTCTCTCATCTTGATCTGGGGTAGCCCAGTCGTCTTAATGCCTCACATGTTCGCTGTGCAGAGTTGCGCCCTTGGGAAATGATCGTGGGTCTGAATCACGGTTCGTTCCGATTATGTTTCTGGGTTGGTAAGTACCATATCCATGCTCGTAGATTTAACCAATGCTTTAAGCGTCCAAGACCTGAATCACTTCAGGCTTTAATCCTATTATCAAGCTGACACGCTGTGATATTACTGGAATACTGTTCAAGGCGGCGTTAAACCCATGATTCCGATTCTGTGGGTTCCTTCCGTCTGTTCATATATAGTAGGTGTAACAATAATCCAGCAACTCATTGGTGTCTACATTTCACAACTTGTGAGGTTCATTTGACAACGCGCTTTCAAGGAAGATTTGAAAGAGCTGAAATGTTGTTTGATCAGGGTTACAGCACTCGAGGGTTTTAGCAAAGCTTTCAAAACATTATTGTTGACATGTTGAGGACATTTCTAAATGTAACAAAAATGATGCAGTTTCCAGTTAAGACTACCTTGTGGTTGTCCTGTGGTTTTTTCAGAATTTTGTCCTGCCTTTGCATATGTTTGTGCCGGGTGCCACCGGTGGGTACGGATACGCTCACCTTTCCGCGAACACCTGGTGTCATCACTATTTGATAGTGATTCATAAACACATGCTTATTATATAGACGAAATCGCTTTTTGCAGAGATTTCTTATGATTATGGAAAGGTCTTTGTTTGTTTGTGGTTGTTTTGGTTATTTTTTATATTTTGTTTTGTTTATTTTGTTTGTTGTATTTTTTTTTTTTGGGGGGGGGGGGGGGGGGGTTATACGTTAAGTTCACAATCAAAATATTTAATATTTACATTTCAGGATCATTTCAGGAGTTTACCAGAAAGGTAGTGGGAATGGTGTTTTTATGACATATCAGTAATATGTTTGTTTGTTTTTAAACGCGAGACCAAGCAATATTCCAGCTATGTGACGGCGGTCTGTAAATAATCGAGTCTAGAACAGACAATCCAGTGATTGTCATCATGAGCATCGATCTATGCATTTTGGATACGATGACATGCATCAAGCAAGTCAGATAGCCTGACCACTCAATCTCATTAGTCGCCACTTACAAGCATGGGTTCCTGAATTTAACCCGGAATCTTCACGGGAATGTCAGTGAACATTCCTGGTTGATTGGTAACAGTATCGACCACAAACACCTCGTGTCTTGGCTGGCATTGACGTAATGTACACCTGTAACAGTCCGCACAGGTGTCCAAGTTATCGAAGTCGATATGCATAGTTGCATCCCTTTAGGGTGCCCGATACATATGATCGAGGGTTCGAATCCCTGATTAACCCTTATTACGCTTTTAGGTTCGTTAGCTCCACACCCATGCTCTTGGGTTTCAGCAATGTCATAAACGTCCATTGAATGCATCACGTCAGGCTTTTCTTCCACATCAAGGTGACACTTGCTACAACTAAAATATTGTTCAAAGCGGGATTTAACCCAACTCACTCATTCTTTCACTGATACTAACATACAGTATCCTGCGTTACATTACCTCACTCATATAACTGAAATTCCAAGACCAGAGAGAAATTCAATCCCCATTTTCTGAAATTGCAAAAGGAACAGCTAACAAGTGAAACGCCATTTTAACGCAATGCCTTAAAACAATGCCCAAAGATCCTGTCAAACCCTATTTAATTCTTATTAAGGGTCATGTCCATTATATTGAACGGAAATAGTTTCCAGGTCCCTCTGGACATTGTCAGTGTGAGGCTGCGTATTGAAAGCGTGGCCATGACACAGCAATCGTTACGCATGCTATAAAAAAATGGTATAAGGCTAGTGTTGCCTGCTTTGTTTCAACAAAGAAATAGCTTTGTCTTCCACAGAATCTATAATAACTGTAACAATCCTATTATCAACGTATGAGATTTCATACAAATGTGATAGCAGGTAGCTGGTGTTACCTGTTGGAATTTCCACAAAGCAAGGTCACCTACTTCCTTAAATTCTATAATCATGAAAACATCAAATAATAATCGTTAAAGATGACAGAGATGTGAAGCCAGGCCAGTACTTCAGTGAACAGCTTTCGTCATTCCAAGAACCACCGAAGGGGCATTATAACGAGACCCGTACGTGGTGTTTTGCAGAACACTCCTTTCATCAGGGTAAGATTACTAATACTTAAGTCGACTTCAAAGTTCGACATATTTTGGACCCTCTCAAAGTATCACCCCGGATGTAATATATGCTTGCAGAAATAGGATATGTCCTTGAAACCTGATCTGTTTTCAGCCCTGGTTTGGTTTTGTCTTTATTCGGCTAGGCAGGGTCACTAAAGGTCAGGGTTACACAAGTAAACTGCCGGGCAAAAGAAAGTATACACTTGAAAATTGGATTTAACGAAAACAATTCAAACGTTATCAAAACCTTAATAGCTTGCAAACAGTCGCCGAAACACTGCAAACTACAGGTCCAATACATTCCGATGACACTCGTGGTTTCCAGATTAGTCAGCACTATACCCGTGCTTGTAGGTTTCATCGAATTGGTAAACATTCGAGCCTTGAATCACAAATACATGAACATCGAATCGCCATTTTCTTGTTTGTTTCATTTAGCCACCATCAAACATTGGCGTATACTTCTTTTACCTGGCAGTTTATATCTCTGTATTTTCTTGGATGTCTTTGTTGGAAGTTACAGCACCGCATTATGAAAGGCGCCAGTGTATAGAATTACAGAAGCACAATATATATATTGTGTATAAATCTTAGAATAACTCCTCGTGGGTGTTCCCAGCCAGATTAGGAACCCAGTAACCCGGGTGGTTCTTAGCATGCAGCTAAAATGAGTATCGGAATGCGTGCATTGGTCATCTTGTACCGTTCACATTAAACCAATTGCCACATTAATCCATGCCGGATGAGTGAGAGAGAGGGAGTTGTTTTAGTCGCATCATAACGTGCAACACTTTCACATTTCACGAGTCTAGGTCATGCAAACCAGTGGTTGATAACCCGAAACACGATCCACACCGTCTGATCCTCTTCAGTCACTAAAGACAAGTATGGATTAATGGGGACCTATTATATTAAAGGAGAGCCCGCTAGAGTTGTATGTAAACTGCCGGGCAAAAGAAAGTATACACATGAAAATTGAATTAGACCACACAATTGGCTGAAAACAGCCATCGGGACGCTGCAAACGTAAGGTTCGAAACACTATGGTAGCAATCTGAAATACATCACATTCGAATAACGGTCCACTTTTAGTATGTTTCATTTTTAGCAACCATCAAATGGTTGTGTATTCTTTTGCTCTGTTGTTTATTTCGATAACATTCCCCAAACATATGACTTTTTGTGAAGGTGTGTGTGTGTGTTTTTGTCTGTGTAAGTATGTGTATGTGTATGTGTGTGTGTGTGTTTGTGCTTGTGTGTGTGTTTGTTTCTCTGTGTGTGTTTGTGTGTCTGTGTGTGTGAGAGAGAAAGTGAGAGAGAGAGAGAGAGAGAGAGAGAGAAGGGGGGGGGGGGGGGACCTCAGTTCAATTGCACCCCTTGTATAAATATATACATGATTTCTGCAGTAGTTTCATACATATTCTGTTTGATGGGATGTTTCCAAACCTCGTCAACTCCTTTGAAGATTCTCTGCAACATAAAGTTATCTTATTCGACACAAGTGAAGTGACACAATTTGTCCACAGCCTCTGTTTGGATTTGCCGGGACCAAAACTTCACAAAGTCATGACTGTGGAATTTATGGATATATTCATTTATTTTGTACTAAAAGCATAGTAGGTAATTCTAGATCAAACTAAACCAAGTCTATAAATATAGCGCAAAAGGATAGGTTCTTTAAAAAACAAAATTATAAATATTTAAAAGAAATGTTTTCACAGACTAAGTGTTGGTGTATCACACAACGTACCCATTTCGAAATTCTAACCCGGCTGTTGGATGTGACGTATGAACGCCTTTCTACATTCAGTGAACGATAGTTTATGTCTGGAATATCCTACGTCTCCCTACGTATTTCTTATTGTAACTATCCACCCCACCGCCTCTGCACGAAATAACGACAAACCCTAAACTAGTCAATTTGTAGTTTTCAAAGCAGCTACTTTAAGTTTGGTATTTTTTCAAAGGAAACGCAAACCCCTTAGCGCGAAAAATCCAATTTCTTTCAAGAATCTATAAAAAAAATGTCCAGAGATTACAAAGAATGGGTACATACTTGAGTCTCGACAAGTATTCTCAGTGATCAGTATTGACGACACCTTTAACGATGTGAAACTTACAAAGATCAATCACCTACTGAGACCAGGTTTGGAGCAAACCGCGAATCACCGATTACATACAGATAACAAATCGTCCCAAGGCATGTTTAGCATCACCGGTGAGCAATATCGGTTGTTGCGTGCAAAATGTTGTTCGTTTCCCTTGAAATGTTACATGCTTCAAGTTTTCTACAATTTCCTTACCCTGAAGGTAATGGATGAAGAACTTTATCATCATGCGAATAGGCAGGCTGTGTGACCTTCTACACCTATGATCCGACGGGGCAGGAACAGGGAAATGTCCTTGGTATCACGTTAGTGATAATCTTTTTGTAATGGCCAACACGATCCACAACGCCGGACGGAAAGCGGGGTCGTGTTTGATTGACCTATAAGCAATCTATATTTAATGAGACATCTGATACAAGCCTGGGGTGAATGCAGTGCCTATGCAATATCAGAGGCTGAACAGTATCACGGCTATAGTATATCTAATTCAAAGTGATTTGTGATGTTTGACATATACTCTATCATAATGAAATCTCATGTTCGCTTCTGTTCATAACCATATTCTTTCGACCTGGTTCGCGACCAGGAGGACTTGTATTGCGCAAACAATGGAAAAGGTGGCCGTGCTGTTTCCCTGTCCCGGTAGCTATATATGATACGTTTGTTTTGAACAATAATGAAACAATTTTGAGGTCTTGTTGTTCTTCGTGACAAGGGAATGGTACCGGTGACAATGATATCATGACCATACATAAAGCGGTTACAGACGTTCGTATATATTTATCACAAGATGTACAGGCAACATCTAATTATGAACGATTGTATAACATTTAAATGAATGTTTTGGACCCGGCAAATCCAAACAGGGGCTGTGGACAAATTGTGTCACTTCACTTGTGTCGAATAAGATAACTTTATGTTGCAGAGAATCTTCAAAGGAGTTGACGAGGTTTGGAAACATCCCATCAAACAGAATAAATATGTATGAAACTACTGCAGAAATCATGTATATATTTATACAAGGGTTGCAATTGAACTTAGGTGCTCCCCCCCCCCTCTCTCTCTCTCTCTCTCTCTCTCTCTCTCTCTCTCTCTCTCTCTCTCTCTCTCTCTCTCTCTCACACACACACACACTCTCTCTCTCTCTCTCACACTTTCTCTCTCCCACACACAGACACACAAACACACACAGAGGCACAAGCACACACACAAGCATAAACAAACACATACACATACTTACACAACACAAACACACACATACATAATATAGGCTCAGACAAGCATAGTCATGGCAATACCTCATACCAAACACACGCCTCTACATTGAATATCCCTTTCAAGTGCCATTGAATTGCATCGTTTTGTACGGAATTTAATAAAACAGTTTACTGTATTCAACATATGACATACCAGATACATGGGTGTTGTCAGTAATATATAGCACACGTCTGTGACCTTCTGTTCGTAATGTTTGCAGACAGGTCTTAAATTTCACCTCGGAAGCAGATGATGTTGTTCACTGGTATCCAATACAACTTGTTTGTGTCTGTGGTAATCAATTTGTTACTATATATGTGTATATACAATCACAATTAATATTATGCAGACAAAATTAATCTAATTGATATCTGACTCTATTTGAAATAATTATTAATATATATAATATTAAAGGGGGCACGACCGGCCCAGTCGTCTAAGGCGCCACGATTCGCTGTGCAGAGTTACGTCCCTTGGGCACGCCAGAAACCTATGATTGTGGGTTCGAATCCCGGTTCGCCCCGATTATGTTTCTAGGTTTGTCAGCACCATACCCGTGTTCGTCTAAGACCTGCATCACTTCGGGCTTTCCTCCCACATTAAGCTGACACGCCGCGATATAACTGGAATACTGTTAAAAGAGGCGTTAAACCCAACTCACTAAAGTATTATATGACCCTCCTCGGTCCCGAACTTGTCGTATATGTTCGTTTGAAATTGTAATTATATCAAGTCTAACTGGTATGGTTGGAGTGATCTAATGAGCCGCCGTTTGTTGAAACATGGCAGTCAGCAATGATCCAGCCATATCGCGACGGCCAGTACATTGTCGAGTCTTGGTCATGCAAACCGGTGGTTGATAACGCGAGTAACGATCAACACCGCCTGATCCTCTTCAGTCACTAAAGACAAGTATGGATTAATGGGGACCTATTATATTAAAGGAGAGCCCGCTAGAGTTGTATGTAAACTGCCGGGCAAAAGGAAGTATACACATGAAAATTGAATTTGACCACACAATTGGCTGAAAACAGCCATCGAAACGCTGTAAACGTAAGGTTCGAAACACTATGGTACCAATCTAAATTACACCACTTTCGAGTACCCACTTCTTGTTTGTTTCATTTTTAGCCGCCATCAAATGGTTGTATATTCTTTTGCTCGGCTGTTTATCTCAACATTATTCCCCAAACATATGACTTTTGTGAAAGTGTGTGTGTGTTTGTCTGTGTAAGTATGTGTATCTGTGTGTGTTTGTTTGTGCTTGTGTGTGTGCTTGTGTCTCTGTGTGTGTTTGTGTCTGCTTGTGTGTCTGTGTGTGTGTGTGTGAGAGAGAGAAAGAGAGAGGGGAGTTGTTTTAGTCACATCACAGCGTTCAACACTTTCACATATACCGTGAGAGATCCAATGTACATAGCTTATGTCGAAATAATTCTGGGATCGAATAATTATGCAGTTAGTCCCAGACAGTGTAACTGCATCAGCGTAGCGTCATTCCGAGCTTTGGGTCGTTACATTTAACTGCGTCAGACTTTATTACTGGTCGTAAGCACCAACAACGTTTATGCAGAGATTATTCATTGTTCGTATCTCAGTCATAAGGAAAGTAAATAGAAGCGACAATTCCACAACCCTACATTCACGAATTGCTGTAAACTTACAGTGTTCATGACTTTGGTTCTGCCAGCACCCGTCGTTTGTTTGAGTGTAGGAAACTATTGAGATGACCCTTGCCAAAAAGTGTAAGGTGTAAAGTGAGTATGTAATACAGTAAACTACGGTTATAACGAACTCAAAGGGGCCACTTATTTTAGTTCGTTATAACCGTTATACAACAAATGGCCGGGACTAAAAAATAAGTTCGTTATATCAGTCAGTTCGTTATAAGCGTGTTCGTTAAAACCGTAATTTTACTGTATTGGGACTGGGTCACCATGGTCCTTATATCATTTACTGTTCTTAGCGTCAAACCCTTGTCTCCAGCGTAACGTAATGAACCCTCATCCTCTGGATCACCTCACCCTTAACATAGGACATAATTTATACTCAATTATGTTGTCGACGGCGTTGTATTTCGAGTGTTTGTTTCTTCCATTCGTTCGGGACAGTTTACATGTCAGAGGTGTCAGTGAACGCATCAACGCCTATGGTGTTCCATAACGAGGCTATTTCAGGTTCATGTGAGAGTGTGTCTACGTTGTCAGCGTAATGTGGACATGTCTTTCACTGTCGCTACACAGACGAAGCCTGAAAGGACAGCGCATGTCACTTGACCAACGTTTAATATACCGCCATGACACTGGGCACGTATTGTGTCAATATAGATGTGTACATAACCGTCTTAAAACAAAAATGACACTCGGGCGTCCATGTGAATATATGCTTTCGAATTCGGCTGTCATTGCACACTTTGAACCAAACAGATGAGTCGATGTAGTGACGCATATAGTGTAGGCTCACATTTGTAGCATTCGTCTCTACCTATCCGATTGTGTTTCTGGTCGACGTGAGACGATAAAAGCACAATTAGCTTTGCTTTTAGGTTTCATTTGGGAGGCTAATATACAGCCTCAAATATCAACGTTGGCATTCATCTTACTAAAATAGCACTCGTGGTTTCCGAAATGGCGTCACAAAATGGAAACACGATCTTGGCTAATTACTTGGACCACTTAAGTAAACTGGTTGCAATTGACCACAAGCGTTTACATAGTGAAGATAAAGATACTATCTGACACTGATGACATTGCCGATACACGCCAGTGGTGTTCTTTGTGTAAAATCAATCATGTGTTCTCCATTAGAAGGAATTATACCTTGTGTAGGAGTGTGGTGTGTATCATTGGACTAATTTACTAGATGAGTTGCAGGCTATTATCAAAGCAATCGTCAACACTTGTCAATATAACAACATCAACAATAATAATAATAGATGGTAATATTATAGGCACTGTATACTCGAAGCGCTGGATCAGTGTGCACTCGATTTATCTTTCCCATGTCCCTTTGGGGATATAAAACCCAAGACGCCAATATGTCGATAGAATGTACCATCTTATCCTACCGGGTACCCATTCACTGCTGGTTTAACAGAACAATAATTTTAGCAAAGTCACTTGCCCAAGGAGTAGATGTGTTATATATGGTTCAGTGTGAGGCATATAAGTCCGGCACCATGATTGTGGAATATATGTATTTTATTAAAGCAAAACCAATACATATATATGTATGAGCAAATCTAGCCAGCTCTCAGGAACATTTGTTTCAGGAAAAGTATTTGTCTTACTTTAAGGGGAGAGAAACGTATTGAAGTAGGTTGGAAGTCCTATAAACTCACAGGAGCCAAACTGCCGAGCAAGAGCTCTGTACACAGGACCAAATGCCACCTCCGAAATATATATGATCCTAAATACGTTTCGGAAATATTTCAATACAACCTAGATCGTTTCTCGCCGCATCGTCGAGTCTCCCGGATTCAATTTGTAAAGCCCATATCTGGCGCCCCAGACATGACATTGTTGAATAAAAGCTTACAGTAATGTTAAATCTTTCCTTCTTTTATTCGTTTTACCCTGCCACCATACAGTTCATACTTATTTATAAAATAATCCAATAAATCTTTGGAAGAAATTGTAATGAAACCTTTGAAAAGTTGTGAACCAACAATCGAATTGCCAGATAATGATGTGTTCCAGTTATGTCCAAAATTGTCCAACAATGTATGTCTCTTTTGACAAGTCATTTCAAAGAATGAACTCCATCCATTTGCCAGGTCCCTAAGCATTGACACATTTTCCCCTGAGTTTGTAATAAGTACTCAATTCTTCATCAATCTTTCCTAGTTAAGAACAAACAGCGACCATCATTCACCCTATTCAACCTTCTTGAACCAATGCGGTTTCTTCGTTTGTCCTCCGATAGTTTTTCGCCACTATTACATTTCATGCCTTATGACTCCAAATAGCTCTCTTCGCTTTTACGTGATCTGTCTGGCTCGGTGCCATCGAGTGGAGAGAAACAGACTGGCACCAGCTTCTGCAGCAGTAATAGAAGCCAGCGCGGACGTAGGAGAGGCATTAAGGAAAGATACCAGAGCTAATTAGGTACCTGGTACGGTGCTAAAGACAAAATCTACAAGGTTATCTGGAGATATTTCAGGTCACGCCAAACCCAACTTCAATGAACAAAGTATAGCTTGATGGTTTTAAAGAAGGCTATAAATTTCGTTCGTTACGAGTCGATCTGGTTTAAAAACGTCGTGTATTTTTACATTCTTGTATAGAATGTTTTATTGTTTCAATGTTATACAGCTGAGAGTGTCTAGTGTCTGAAAGCGTTATTTCCTTTGAGTAGTTGTCCTTTTTTACAAATAATGTTGTATTTTGTGACAACGAAATATGCGTTTATGTTCTACATAAAACAAACTGTTGGAATTTGTTACAAAGGTAATTGCATAATCAATTATCGGAAACTTTCAAACTGATTATTACCATGTCAATGATAAACCAACTCTACAGAACAAGAAGACGTATCTGAAGACGAATCCACTTTTATTACTGTAATGTATGTAATTGTTCGGAAATGTTTTGTTGTGTAAATAGGCCTCAGGAATTCTCCAACTATCTATATGAGGATTACATTGACCATCATATGCGGAACATTCTCTTAAAGCCAACACGGAAAGCAATGGATGTCTGGAGAGTTAAACACTAGTCATGATGTTCTAAAAGTGTACGCCTCCCGTGTCACCATGGGATGAATATTTAGGAATAACGAGGAATGCGATCCTTTTGATATAGTGTTGTGTTGATATAAGACCCCGAATTTGAATGCAGGTCTGCCAGCATTGGGATGTTTTCCTGCAGCATGGCGTGGTTCATCCTCGATATATGCATGAGTGGTGGTGGTCTGAGGTTTGTGGTTCCGCATCTCCCTGTGCACACTTACGTTTCTTCCTGGATCTGTTGATCAAGATTTGGAATCCTAAATATGTACAAATTCTGAACCTTGTATCAGACAAAAAATACATTTGTGCGGAGTCGACCTGCGTCGCGTTGTGCCTTTTTTCTGATATTAAAGATACACTCTCAGTGATATAAATAATTTGCTGTTAAAAATCGAAAATCGAAGTTTTAATGAATATAATGTCAACTGTAATTGGTTACGTGAAATGAGGTTTATATAGCGACGTGCATGCAGGTGTGTGTGTGTGTGTGTGTGTGTGTGTGTGTGTGTGTGTGTGTGTGTGCGGGCGGGCGGGCGTTCCTGCGTACGTGCGTTGCTGTGTGGCTGTTTATACTAGCCTTGGCGTATCCTGGTTTTATAGTGCTAGCCAACATGGATACCAGGGGCCAGGGATCGAACCACCGACCTTAATCATTAACACACAAAAACAACATTTGGCAACAATACAAAATCAGTGACATCGTTCAACGAAATGATCAGTCCCAAACCATGTTATTGCTCGGCGAGCCAATCAAATGCCATGGCATTCCTTGCACTTTTTTCATTTTAACATAAATCCCATGTTAACTGATGTGGCAAACATTCGATCGGTCAGAATGAAACAACCTGTTCTATCAAGCACATAACGTTGATGTTCCAAATACTTCAACATAAATCCCTTGTGAACTGTTGTGGCAAACATTCGATCGGTCAGAATGAAACAACCTGTTCTATCCAGCACATAACGTTGATGTTCCAAATACTTCAACATAAATCCCTTGTGAACTGTTGTGGCAAACTTTCGATCGGTCAGAATGAAACAACCTGTTCTATCCAGCACATAACGTTGATGTTCCAAATACTTCAACATAAATCCCTTGTGAACTGTTGTGGCAAACTTTCGATGGGCCAGCATAAAACAACCTGTTCTTTCCAACACATAACTTCTATGTTCAGTGTTTAACGTAAACTCTCCTGTCCAATCATTTGTCGATTAAGGTAAACAGTAAAACATAGAAGTACAGTAGACTACGGTTATAAGGAACTCGAGGAGTCAACTAATTTTAGTTCGTAATAACTGTAGTTGGTTATAAGTATACATACAGCATATATACAACAAATGGTCGGGACTTAAAATAAGTTCGTTATATCCGTCAGTTCGTTATAAGTCTGTTCGTTATAAACGTAGTTTACTGTATATCTGATCGTATGCAAATATGGTGTAACTGTAAGACAATGTTTGTCGAAGGGCGACTGAAATCAACATGCCGACATGATCCAGCTGCTGGTGGAAATCTAAGTTAGTCATGGGAATATATTAGTGTTGATCCTGTGTTCAAAGCCAAGACGTTCACGAGAGATCAGCGGTTAGCAATAGCCTCCAAAACATCAATGTTCTGTGGATAGACGTGTCTTGCACACCAGAATGCCATACAACCTTCCAATAACTGCATATAAAAAAGTGGTTAAGACGCCAATTCTGTGTCCAAGAGACCCATTTCTGCGGATAATGTTAACGCTAAATACATTTTGATGACAAAAAAATAAAAGATTTGTCTCATATAGTGGCTTTGATGTTTTGTCCATTTGAAGATCAGATACAGTTCAATTATCCTGAAAAAGGTGTCAAGGTGTAATTGTCATCATAACAAACGACTGTTTAAAATAAAATGTGCAACCTTTAACGAAAAAAACTATAACCTGTAGTAAAAAATATGTTAGGTATTGCCAAAGGAATCTGTAATACTATCAAAATTTAAAAACTCGTTAAACATCCTTCAGAAAGAAATGTAAAAAACGCATGCTAAACAGTTCGAAATGTACGCAGCCTTGCATACAAGTTCCCAAGCACAAACGGCTAAACTGGTAATAAACAATCATAACAGTAGCTACAGGTCGGGCTAACAGAGACACTAAAGTGAGTTTACAGCAAAGGTGCTTTTTTTATAGGTTTTTATGTCTGGATTAATTTTGAACTTTTCCAATTAAAGTAGGTTTATGAGATAGTTTTCCAATTTCAAATTGTGTTGCTATTGATTCCGCTGTTTCATTACACGTGAGATCATTCTAACGCGTTCAAAGAAGTAACCATTTGGGTAGAATTTACTACTCTCGAATTAACGCTTAATAAACCATTTTTGTTAACAATGCGATATATATCAGTTTCTGTGTGTATAATGGAACGACGGAGAGGCGGTCATCCACGGATATATGCACCCTGTTACTCCTCAGCTGTTGTCAATGGACACACAGGCTAGATCAGATCCTAGCAGAATAGGAGGCTAGATCAATAGCGGAACATTCATTAAAGTGTCTTTTAGAAAGATTTCCGTCACAGTTTGTGCTTTCATTTCCTGCCAGGCTGTGTAATAGAGTGGCTGCATTGGACACTGCGTAGGCATATGCGCTACAGTCATCATCGCGAACAGGCCTAAACATCATCGACAAACACGTTTGACTGACATGTGGCAGGCGTTAATGGTCGACCTTGATTAGGAGTATATGGAAAAACCTAGCATATCTGATTCTACAAAGTTTGTACATTTTGTGCTTGATGGTATCGCTGGAAGGCTCAGCAAATCCCCGGAACGTGAATGAATGATTAGGAGAACAGCTGTGGCACCAACCCTCGGCTCCACACTGGCCGAACACACATGGCTGAGGAGAGATTTACCAAATCAGCGGTTCCTTTGACCTCGTGTCCTGAATTCTTAGGGAAAACCTTTCACTGTATTCAACGTTCTCGATTACCCAAGAATAACCCAACAAGTATCTTATAACCAATTCACTTGATGGTACACGTGTATATTGATTTATAAATTTGTCCGATGATTCATGTCATGAATGTATATTGATAATTGGTTTTCCATTTGCGAACTCCATGGCCTTTATTATTAACTATTTTTCATGGCATTCCTTATATTCGAGACGGCCCCCGTGGTCTGGTGGAAGAGCGCCTCCCCTGAGAGCGGAAGGTCGCGGGTTCGATCCCGGCCGCGTCACACGTTAAAAGATAGTACTTGTTGTTACCACTGGTCGGTGTTCGAAGTCAGTTAACTGTGTCCGAGTGCGTATTCATGGTATCCCTGTGGGCTGGCATTATAAAATCGTAATGACCAGGATTTCTCCCTTTGCAATACAAATACATGTATCTTGATAGTTCACCGACAGAATTGCATATTCGTCTTCTGGTTTTATTATTCTTACTTCGTAAAATGTAATTGAGTATGTCCACTAGTGAGCCCAGTATGTGCAATACTGCTGTAATTGCAAATATACATTTTGAGACGCAAATGCAAACAAATAGACACGTAAACTTACCATCCAGACTTTAATAGTTACGGTGAGAAAGAATGATCATCGTACGTTTTATTTGACCTTTTCAGTGATCACGACTGAAACTAATAGGTGTGTAGTGAATGATCGAAGTACCTGCTGTGCTACCATTCCTTTGATCTAATGGAACACAAGACGCACTATAATTACAGAAAGAGTCGGAGCGATACATTTTAATTTGAACTGCAAATGTCTGATATTCCGAAATAGCATGGTTTCTGGTATTCAATGATTCGTGTAAGAGGTGTTAGACCGGGGGCACTTTGGTCAGTACATTCAGGCGCAGGAATCATACAATCATCTCGGGCTTCAGCAGACATTTCTTGTGAATATGGAAAGGATTTTGTCGCTTTATTGTACTGGACGGTTGACCACCGTGGAGGAGGTGATTCGCCACGACCTGACGATGTCGTATTACTGCGGTTAGGTAGATTGTTGTTCGTGGCGTGAGCTACCAGTTTCCGCCTCAGACAAATTTACAACTCTGAACACTGACAAGGTTAGTGTGATCAGTATTTCACTAACACCTGGCTCAAGGTTAGGGTTGTTCTTGAAATAAACTAACCTCGCCAAACCATGTTGATATAAATACCGAAGCTCCATCATGCAATAAAATAAAACGAAACAATCGTCGAAAAAACAAATGTTATCCCATGGAAATGTCTGACATATAGAACTTTTATTTTACCACTGGCACATTTGGATGTGCAACGAAGTTAAAACTATCCAAGAGTCTACAAGTACATGTGTGATGGCGTTTAGCAAAATATTGATTTGAGAATTGAATGTTCAACGTTCCTTGGTAGGCAATCATTTATCCATTATATCGTGATGTTTACATTAATCAAACTCACAATGAAAAGGTTTGATGTCCTTCTTGAGGTTATAAGTTCTGTGTGTGCAATAAATTACGAAAGAAAATATGATTAAAAGGAATGACAAATCGATAAACTATAAAGTTCCATCGTTGGAAAAGGACCATCTTGTATTGAACACTGTGTTGCACTGGTAAACACGTTCAACAGCAACTGTTACGGATTTCTGTTTGCAACCTGTGGTAGATGTTCCGAATTGCAATGTCATCAGTGTGTTTTCCACTCCAAGATAACACACGCGTGGGATTAATTTCTAACTAATATTTATAGTTTATCTGATCTTTTAAAGCATTAAATAACACACTGATTATGTTTCGCCATGAAGTTTCTGAGATCATGAATATGGTAAATACAGTTGTTGATGAAGCTGCATGTCAAGATATTCATGATATATTTCATGATATTGAAATTCATGTCATACTGAAAACAATTATACTTCAAAAACTTCGTTCGTTAGATGTACACGTAGAGTGTGTTCCACAAACCAATCTACGTTCGGTGATCATCTTTTTGTGATATTCATACTCATTATTTTCCTTTGTCATTGCCAGAATTGCCTGGCAGAATAATGTACATGCATTGAGGCGTTTTTCTGAATAAATGCTACTGCGGGCATTTTACCATTATGGCATGGTGTTTGTTCCCTGCAGCTGTAACTGGAACAAACGTTTAGAGAACATCTTTTATTTTCGGGGTTCTTTTGTGGAGCGTTTTTTTTTTTCATTTTGCCTGTCCGCAACGATGGATTCGTCAAATGCAGTGCCATAATTGTTTCTGCCTGATCAACTTGGAATATTGAGAGCATACTTAAGCTCCGGACACTGATAACATGACGTCATAAGATTCCCTGCACGTGATATTTGTCTTTTTTCGCCTCGTGCGCACACCTCCTTACCCTTATAACCGTCGATTGATGTTATGTTTCTTCTGCTTTTTGAACGTTTTTGATTCCGTGTGAAATAAGGTATTTTTCCTTTACATCTAAGTTATTAAGATCATTTGTTGATTAGGTATTTTAGTCGGGCGTTGTGGTTAAATTTCATTAAAGGGCCGTGGGGTTGCCCAGTTGTTAAAGCGTTCACTCACCACGTCAAAATTCCACCTCCACAAGGAAACACTGTATGATACACCCCTCTGCTTGAATATTTCTAAAGGTGGCGTGAAATATTTAAAGTCATTTATTTTGTATTGAGAATATAAAAAAATAGCTTAATTTCGTCTTTGATTTATGTTTTGTGACGTAAACATCACACCTTGTTTGTATTCCGTCACACATATCTTTATTCACATGAAACATAATAAATTATCATTACGTCTCTTAAAATAATTAATTAATACCTAACGGAATCCATTGTCTTTACAGTTAAGGTGAATGAGGTGAAATTAGGTTTAATGTCGTGTGCAAGATTATTGCACTTATATAGCGACGTGCATGCGTGTGTGCGTGGTGTGTGTCATACCGGTTTTATCGTCCTAACCCACTGAGATACCATGTCCCAGTTTAACGTGGATACCACACTCAGACACATTCTACACACTCCGATCCGACCAGCCCTTGTTTCGTCGTCATACTGCCGAACACCAGGCAGGGTAACAACAAGTTGCACCTTCGAACGTCTTTAAGGCTAACGCGTCCAGGAGATCGAACCACCGACCTGTCACTCCAGTTAATAATATGAAGAGATAAATCGTTATACACAAAGTGAGTGAGGCTTCAGGCCGCATTCGACAATGTTTCAGCAATTTCATGGCGATTATACCAGAAATGAACTTCACAGATTGTGTCCAGATTTGGAATCGAACCCGGACATTTGGCGTGACCAGCGCGCACTTAAGCTACTAAACATTCCCGCCCCCTTTATATATGTGAAGTGGATAGTAATGTAAGAAAGAAGAGCGTTTGGTGGCTAGCAGTGGTCCTGCAATGGGAAGCCGAAACTGAGACAATTACTATACATAATAGGGCCCCTCTCATATAACGTGACACACGACATGGCTGGAGCTGGGATCAGCTAAGGCCACGTCCTCAGACATTTATAATTACTATGTCTATAGCGCCACCTGGCCGGTTAATACGTTGTTTCACAGATAGCGGACTGGGACTCCATATTTCATGAACATAGCGGATCCATAACTGTTATTAGTCAGACGTCTATACTTACGTACGTGGCAGATGGGATTGGGTATCTATGATATATGCGGGGCTGTGTACATACAGGCATTTACATTATCTCTATTTTTCTGCATTTACATAATTACTATTTTTCTGTAATCCTCAAATAGATCCTTATACTATCCAAGATCAGCGCGGTAAGAGCAAATGTTGAAAATGCCTTCAGGACATTCGATTCCATGTCAAGAAGATCATATAAAACCTTAAAAATAATGTATTTTAGTGAATGGTACAAATAAATGAAGAGGCATCATTTAAGGGAGCGAGTGAGTGCAGGGGTGCCTTGGCCGCCAAATTCGCTGTCTAGTTTTGCGCCCCTTTAGCCTTGTCAGGATCCGCTGATTGTGAGTTCGAATCGAGTGGTCCTTCAAATTATCATCCCTGGTCCCTCAACGCCGTACTAGAGCTCGTGGGTTGCATCAAAGTGATTAACATCGTGATGTTCTCCTTCAACATGTTGACACGCCGTGATATAACTGAAATACTGATCTGACAGACAGACAGACAGTATTTCAGACCGTCGTATCTCAGCGACATAAAACCTCAAACCACTCACTCACCATTTAGATTAGTGAGTGAGTGAGTTGGGTTTAACGCCGCTTTTAACAGTTTTCCAGTTATATCGCAGCGCGTCAGGTTAATGTAGGGGGAAAGCCCGAAGTGATGCAGGTCTCAGACGTTTACCACTTCAGTGAAACCCACGAGCACGGGTATGGTCCTGACAAACCTAGAAACATAGTCGGGGTGAACCGGGATTCAAACCCACGATCAAAGGTTTCTGGCGTGTCCAAGGGACGCAACTCTGCACAGCGAATCGCGGCGCCTTAAACCACTGGGCCACCCGTGTCCCCCACCATTTAGATTAGAGATAAACGTGTTTCAATGTACTGCTGATATGACAGCGATACTTTTAATTTAAACCAGAAACATCTGCTGTTAATTGGAGTCCTTTTGTGTGTGGCGTGAATCAATAATGTATATTAATTATCAGATGGTAAATGTACTCAAGTCCCCCAAGGTGTCAGTGATCCTGCTGCAATGCATCATAATATAAACTTTTCTTTGAAAATTTAATATGTGATGTTTCAAAGGCTCGAGATGGACCCATGTAAATCGGCCTTATCATGATCAAATGCTGTGTGGTTGTCTTTCTCATGTACACTGTACGGATGTACAGCTTTACTTAAGGCTGGAGTGAAAGATAAGTCCTTGGATTTCAGGTAATTCTATCCCTATAATAGGCAAGTCTAGATAAGCGACAGTACAAACAGTCTTTCACAGGGACAACTTGTTCTTATTATCTATATAATGTAGAAATTATGATTGAAATTAATGTCGTGCAAATCCATTTTATTAACGGGGGAAGGGATATGCTTGGTATTCCCCTATATTCTCACAATTTCCACGTCGTTTATCTGTACTTTTTCTCCCAAAACCGATTGTCATATCTCGCCCCCTTTTGGATGCGATCGTTCGGCCATAGTGTTTGTCTGTGATGCCCAGCTGTATCTTTGGGGAACAACTTACCGGCCAGACACTTCCCTCTCAAAACTAACGTCGACCAATTTACGACCTCATCAAGTTGCTCGCGTAGGTTCGAATCTCCAGAAATGACGTCACAATAGAAAAAAATGTTTTATCGTGAAATAACCCACGCTTCGGTCTTCATTATGGATCTTATATTGGAAGAGAAGCCATGCTCCACAGGCGGTTGTCCGTGTTTAGCCAAGGTATAGACACTGAAGCTGGTGCCCGGTGTGGCACCCAGAGTATTTCTATTTTATCACGGCGTGTCAGGTTAATGTGGGAGGAAAGCCCGAAGTGATGCAGCTCTTAGGCGTTTGACACTTAGGTGAAACCCACGAGCACGGACATGGTGCTGTCAAAGCCAGAAACACAATCAAGGCAATTGGAACCAACGTTCAAAGGTTTATGACATGCCTAAGGGACGGAACTCCAGCGAATTCCGGCACCTTCAGCGATTGGGTGGCCCTGCTTCCTGAAACTTGGACACTATTGGAGGGTAATCATTAACATCGAGATTGATATACATGCTAAGACTTGAATTAACAAACACATTTTCCAGGACTGCCATTTTTCCGAGTATACCCCTCCTTCAAGATGCGTGTACCTGTATCTATGTAACCTATACTTTAGGGACCGACCATTTGATTTTAGGGATGGAGTTTGGAATTCTCGAAAAAATACTTTTGCAATTTTCGTTTTTGACGTTTGAATTAAAATGTACCTGCTATTGCAGTTATAGCTGAAAAAAATACCTAGTCTCTAAACAAAGTCTCAGCACCCAGCCCTCACCCCCCAACCCACCCCTCGCCAGCATATCAAATGTCCGTTAAGTTGACATGACAATTTTCTTTTATCGCCTGTTTTGATTTTGCTATGCAGACGTAAACATAACAAATCATATTAGTTTATAACCATCAATATCCTACTTCCTTGCATCTTTCTATTTCATGAGTTTACAGAGATTAGGAATCTCAGACTTATTGACTAAATTGCCCGCTCTGGTCTACCCTATATAAGCAACTGCTATATTTGGTATGATTTTGACACATTCATAATCCCCTCACAGAGTAGGCTAAAGCGAATTTCAAAGGTTCAAACATTTTCTAAATCCCTATCAAGCTGAAGTCCCGAAACTTGTTAGAATACGTTATTAAGTGATTTAATCGCTGCAAAGTAAACGTCGAGGAAACTTATAAATCATATCAATACAGTTACCGCATATTCTTTTTGATCTGGCATGTCAAATTACGTCCCATTCACTGGACGTGCAGGACTTTGTGTCTCGCTGCATGGCGCTTTCCGCTCTAGACACCGTCTAGTAATTACTGTCTAGAAATATGTATCCTTGGCAATGATTTACGGGCTAGATTTGGCGGAACTTCCTGTGACATTCAGGAATATATCCTCCGGTAATAATAGATTTTATGTCGAGTGAGTGTGTTGGTTTAAGGCCGCTTTCATCATTTTTTCAAGTACATCGCACAATGACGCTGGTCAATGACGTTGGCCATTTTAATGCAACTATAAAACATCAACGCAAGAGAATAACCTGTTATCCGACAAAACAGGATTCTTAGGACGCAAAAGGCAAACTAGAAAGGAAGATTACACGAATTTATCACTGAAAAGCATTGACGACACCAGGTGTTCGCGAAAGGAGTAAGCATGTCCTGCTCGTCCGAGCATGGGTGTGGTTCTAACAAAGAAGGATCATAATTGTATCAAATATGGGATTCCAACCCCGAAAATGGCACGCCTGATTGTTGAAACTTGACAAGTAGATCTTTCTGGATTGACCACTGGGGAACCAAATATCAATGACTTCACTTCACGAAGAGTGCAGAACATCAATCCAATCACCTTCTTTTGACACGTCTGCGTTGTCTTCTTTTCTCATTATTGTTATTGAAAATGGATGTTCATCTTTAAAAAGATATACTGCATTCGTTTTTTTCTTTTGATCAATACATCTATGCAGACAATATCATGTTTTGGCCGGAAAGGAAACAGGGGATGAGCATGGATATGACGATGGATGCGTGTTGATGATGGGAGTGTGGAGAGTACATAGAAATCTCGCATCAGAGTTATAATCTTAAGGATATTGGGTGATGATAAAGGACTGGGGTAAAGTACCTTTGTAGGAGAATATTATGATGCTCGTTAGTGAATCTAGGGACTATTATGACGCATTTCATGACAATGCATGTGTATTCACACAGACAGAATAATGCACCAGAAGGTGGTCATTGAGGCTTTTCCTGTCATAGTGACATTTAGTTGAAGTGTGAGATGACGTGTGTATTTGTTCTACTGTCTGTCTGCGAACCTAATTTCAAGAACGTTCGATATGAATAGCTGGAAAGTTGATGATGTGGAACTGAAGCTAGAAAATAATTATTTAACTTAGGCCCCGTCACCTATTGCTTCTTTTCTAGAATGTATTATTTTGTGTTTGATTATATTTAACTTATCTGATCAGATTAATTTAGTTACATGACTCTAGACAAAACACTGTCTTTCAATGGCAAAGTTCAAATTACATAGGTCGTCTGTTGTGTCGATGGAAAAGGTTTGGTACAATTAGCATTATATGTAGACTTTTGATCCCATTTATATAAGGAATTTGTTGGTTGGTTGGTTTGTTGTTTAACGCCGCACTCAGCAATATTCCAGCTATATGACGAGTCTGGACCAGACAATCAAGTGCTTGACATCCTGAGCATCGATCCACGCAATTGGGATCGATGACAACCATCAACCAAGTCAGCGAGCCTGACCACCCGATCCCGTTAGTCGCCTTTTACGACAAGCATAGTCGCCTTTTACGGCAAGCATAGGTTGCTGAAGACCTATTCTACCCCGGATCTTCACGGGCCATTTATATAAGGGATTTGTTGTGTTCTGAAGAAAAATATAAAAATAGTAATCTGCTCTATTTTGCGGCAAACAAACATCAATTGACTTGCTTACTGGACAATGTAACACTACATTTAACTGGAAATCACTTTAAAAAAATGCATCGTTTACTTTAGAGGCATGAGAAGACGTATGACAACATATGACATAAACACGTACACACCACTATAACCACCAGACAAGACGAACCAACAGTGACGCTAACATAGCTAACATAGGACAATAATATAGGCCTCGTTTGGGCATTAGCAGGACTATTGTTAATCATCCTGGCCGAGTGCGTAAACAAATTATATTACATTCACTGGATTGAGTTTGCAGGGGTGACGGGACACTTCGGGCTTTCCTCCCACACGGGTATCATTAAATACTACAGATCACAGCCCTAAGCAACTTACCTGAGTGACATCACAACACAAAGAATGGACACAAGACATTTGCTTATGTTTAAACAAGTGCAATATTTTATGCATCAAACAAATAAAAGAGATAAACATTGTGACGATAAGTAAACGCGTACATGTATACTTGCCTCGTATTTTAAATGACCCAGGAACCAAGAAAATGCTCTACTTTCAGGGTCATTCTATTTACAGGATTCTAGTTTTCAACTAATGATAAAAAGGACCTCACACACTCACTCACTCATATTATGCAAGTACTTGATCATGCATGTAAACGTCACAACTATGTGAGGAGCTTTCAAAAGTACTTCATGCTTGGTGACCTTATTTGCATACTTATCGGATCGCATTGATAACACTATCCATTACATAACACAAGTTTTACGCAATACCAGTGAGTTTCAACTACAATATTCTCGATTACTCCATAAATGATTTAGCAACTGATTGAGAGCTCTGAAGCTCTGGGTTATTAATTAGCCACTTAGCCAAAACGTCCTTCCTGGTATCCAACATACAACGAGGTAGACGTCTTTTTTTAATAGTAGCGTTGCTTTGACGATTTCAATACTGCAGCTGCTCTTTCAGTGCAAGGCGACTCTGATTTAAACAAATCAGTCTTCATCATTCCACCGAAATGCATTTACTCCATTCATGGTATCTCACATTCTGGAAAAAGAGCTTCAATAATTATATATTTAGAATAGTTTCCATGGTTACGCGTTACGCATGTTACACTGGTTTGTGAATCACTGTTCTTACATTTCCGGCTACCATTTCGGTTTTGTATGCCTGGTGATCATTGAATGCAGGTTTGCAACAACATGAAACTCATGTTATTGCACTTGTTGACGCCATCACCAATCGAATACATACAAGAGACAAAACCATTTGGATAATCATTATTTATAAGAAATATCAGCTAAAAGCAGAGTCCGTTGTATGATTCCGATGCTATTTCATAAGCCTGTGTTAATGAATCAAGTCAATGAAGGGAATTGCATCGGACATCCTTTTGGTCAATGATGCGTCAAATATTTTAAAATACTGTAAATCTTTTTGAAAGCATTACTTGAATGTTGTAACCCTGATCAAACAACATGTATCGTATGACGCTCTTTGATATCTTGGTAGAAAGAGCATGCTCGATTGTACCTCAAAAGTGGTCCCAGAAAGACACCAAAGGCTGGAGCTTCTGGACTATTACTCCACAGAAAGGGAAAGTTAATGTCATCCCTCTTGTCATACAGTCTTGTAGATGCAAATTAATTTGAGTCTGTATCGTGACAAGAAAGTTTTCAAAGGCTCAGACGAAGCGGGGAAGTTCCACAAACCGATCCAACCATTTACGAATGACGGCACCAATCACATCACAGAATTGCAACACACGAAGGGCGACACATAGCAAATACTTGTTGTCCTCAGTTATACATAAACTCGGCAAAAGGGTTATCAAACACACAATCAGTCTTTACAAATGTCTGCTGGCGCCATTTGTAAATACTGCACGATTTGAAGTATCCTATACTTCTAACGACATACTGTGAGTAACTCTATCGCCGATATCAAGTGGTCGCATACTAATTCCTCTTCTTGATTCATACCGTTTAAATTATAAAGATTTGAGAAATATATTCCCTTAGAACGGGTCTCATACACATGAGGGCATCCTTTAATCACATTTAGGTTCGAGAAATGATGTAAAGGGAGATACATGCGCTCGGGTCAAGTTTGCAGCCCTTACACAGTCACTCAAGGCTCATCACTGTGTTTGACGATGACTCAGATTAGGTGTAACCTTAACCGTGCTGTGGTGGATAGAAAGTCTGCCCGGAAAGCCGAAGGTTGGTGGTTAGATCCCTTGTGCTATCCCTATGTGTTATTACCCTGCCAGCAGTTCGGCATTAAAAATGGACACAAGGACTGGCCGCCCGGAGTCAGTATAATGTGTCTTAGCAGGGCACCCATGCTAAACTACGACATTGTATCTCAGTAGCCTCGTCACACACACACGCACGCATACACACGCGCGCATGCACGAACGAATGAACACACATGAATGCACGTAACAATATAATATGTAAGAGGCATATTCTTGTGCGCGACGTTCATCTCACCACCAAATTAGGTTCCCGTATCGAAGACAATTTCTCAGTTTTACAAAAGCCTCTAATTCCAAACTAAGACCTACAGTTTGACTGGAATTGGACGGATGCCCATGCATCATGGTTCTATTGTAACAACGATAAGTGATGGGTGTAAATGGCCCTAAACTGGAATGCACGTAAGTGTAAATGTTGAAACGGTTATGGCAAACACTCGATCATCCAAGTCGACTGCTAAAAATGTTAACGAGGTGCGTATGTCGCTCACGCAGGGCCATCAACACTCAAGAGCTGGTCTTCATATTCAATCATAACGTTAACCCACATCTGATTACGCTTGCATCCAAACATGTCTGGGCTCTCCATTTAAGGAAAAAAACACCGATGGCATCAGTGGTTATCGTGATTTCTAAGTAGTGACTAAGTAACTTTTATTAGTATCTAGTGACTAAGTAGTGAGTCACTGCTAAGAGATCATTATGACCACTGATTCGATCGGTGTTATTTTCCTTGAACGTTAGCATTTAACGTACATTGGAACTGATTTATGGAAGAATGATTTTCTATGCTTTTATCCCAATTTTCTTGGTTTTATTCTAAATTCTATTTTCGTTTAACAGTGAGCTAGTTTACGTACATGTTTCAAGCTACAATCTCTATAGCATGAGCACGATGAACACGGTGTGTGTGTGTTGTTGTTGTTTTGTTGTTGTTGAGGGAGAGGGGGGGGGGGGGGGGGGGGGGAGGGGGGGAGAGAGAGACATGCTTTATAATCACCAGAGTTGAGTTGGCTTTAAATAAGTTGAACTGTTCTCTCAGGAATCTCATCAGGAGTAGCGTGGTTAAATAAATCAAAATAATACTTTGGACTACGGAAAGTACAGGTTAACTGTAAGATTAACCGTCTGTCCACGACGAAGATTAAATACACTATATGCTGTTAATCAGTTGTTTGATCAAGGTTATACAGCATTCATATCAACGACTCAGTAAACTTTAAACTTTCTAAACGTTTTATCGTTTTATAGATTCTGCTTTCAGCAGATACATCTTATGGTGATTGAAAAAGGTTTCGTCGCTTTGCTTATTTAAAATATAATAATGTAAATGTCTAAATACAAAGTTAACAACAACAGTTTACAGTCTGCGTGGTTTTAGGATTGTGTAGCTTCTGCAAATCGATTGTTAATGGAAATCGGTCCATTAGGCTTCAGACTCTGATGCATATATCAACTTGAGCTGTATTTCATTAAGCCCCATCTCGATCTACATATGTTTTTTTAAACTTCAAATATTTGTTTTCAGGAATTATTGATTCACAAAGACCTTGTTCCACAACCATTATACTAATTACAAAAGTGTGTCTGTTCAAATATATCTTTGGGATCGTCATATTTTGTATCTCCGAGGCTTCATATTATCCTCTGCCATCTAGACATATTCCCTGAACTCTAGCCTTATCAACCAGACAACAATAACATTGTCGGCCAACTAGACCACATTAGTAAACCAATACATAGATAATGTTTACGTATGTACCATATGGCAGCAAGGATGTTATCCCATTGTTTGCATCAACAGAAGAGCTGAGATTTGCCAGATAAGGAATATTGTCTGAATCACTCAGACCAAGCCAGACAAACAGTCTAATCTTCTTCAACAACACTGGTTTATAGGACTGCCGTAGGAATCTCTTGGAAAAGATTAAAAGAAGAGTGCTAGACAACCCAAAAAGGTATTCCGAGCCGCTTTCAGAGTGGTCATCCCCTCTATATTCGTCTGTTAACTTAGTTTTATAGGTTATGTTTAGTTCAGTTAGGCAATGGCTAGTCAACATAATGTGATAGATACCGTGTGTTAATATCGCACAGGGCAATGTTTACAATGTATAACGTCTTGAACTTTGTGAAGGGAATATATGGCCAGAGGATGAGGAGGGAGGTTTAAAGCCGCTTTGAACAGTATTTCAGTTAAGCTTGATAAAGATTCTAATACCCGTACTGGTACCAAAACGTTGCATTTTTTTTAAGAGTACTCTCGTAGCGCATCTATCTTCGGCATTTCAGTTATAAGGCGCAGTGTCAGCTAGTTCTTCAGGTCGTTCACAGTTATTATTTCAGAGAAACAAAAGAGGATGGGTATGATGCGATCATAATCGGGGGGAATCGGGGAGTCGACACGGGCAGGCGACACGGGCAGCAGGTCCTGACAAAGTAAAGGGACTCACCATCCCAAAGTGAATTCATTGCGGTACCTGAGACCACAGGGACACGGGTCGAAAAGTCGCCAAAGGCGCCGAAAATCGTTATGCAGAGATGCATTCCCCTGGCGTGCTAGAACCCTAAGATAGTCACCGTGGGTTCGAATTCCGGTTCGTACGTTCCTCCCACATCAAGCTGAGATAGCTGAAATAAATACAATACTGTTCAAAGCGGCATTACACCCAACACACCCAATAAGGACACGGGCCATCCGTGCGCAAACATATTCTGAAAACAATGAAATGTTATGAATATGAAACAACATTCATCACTGTGAAACGTCCAAGGATTCATTCGTCTTCACCTCAAACTACTTTAGCCAAATGGTCACTGCTGACACTGCAAAAGCACCTGACGCATTTTAAAATGAAGGAGATTGTTGATGCTCCGTAATACCGTTGAGTTACCCTCCAAAGCTCGTTATTCGGTAAATGGTGGAGGGAAGTCTGTCATCAAGCAACAGATTTTCCAGCTGAGGAACTTAGCGGCGAACAGAGTGAAGGCAGAGTTGCGGGGTCACGGGTAGGGCAGGCCGATTAACGCCCAGGGGAGCGTCCTGACCACTTACTTCTGCCCTGTTGGACGGAACAATAGATTGATATACGCTAATGATAGGACAGCCTGGTTTACAATCATCTGTCAAGTTCTAGCCCCTACCGACATTCGCTAGAGCCACATTGCTGTGCGAATGCATTGTAAACACGAGACTTGGAGACAATGCTGAAATGGTTGTGAAAATCTGACATTTAACTTATCGTCTCGTGTATGAAAAGCCTGTCTTATGATTCTACCCGAGAGAACGTATTTATTTCAAACTTTTTATCTCAAAGATTTCTTTAGAACACAATCCAGACAGGATGGTTTTACACTTTTCCTTTTTCTTTCCAAATCAACCATGCAACAGGATATTGTAGATAACGTGTACCTTGTCTGGGGGAATATTCTGTCACTTCTCATAAATTCTACGTGAATGAAAGTGTCTCTGGAGTATATTCAAAGCACAATATTCCCCGATCATTCCAGCAACAATCCTTTGTACTTATACAACTACGTTTGGGGGCATGGATAAAATATGTTTTACTGGACGATTATTACCCAAGGGTGATGAACTGAGAGCGAAGTGTCCTCACAGTCCTTGGATGAAGACGGAACTGTGTGGATAAAGATGGAGTGTTTGAACCCGTATGCATAGATCAGACCCATGAGGATGTAGATGACATCTCTAGCTGACATTATTGGCCTGGCATTATTGCTGTAATTAGGAGATACGTTGTTGGGGGTGTTAGGAGAGACCCTCCAGTCATCTCAGGCTGACATCGTGTCACTGTAATCAGGTACTATGCTCTGCGATTTGGTCTTCAATGCCATGCTCCAGCTTCTGGAAAAGTAGGAACGTCATGAATAGGAGGTAATAGCCCACACGGGGTAAACCTCTCACCTCTGGTCTGGCTTCCGGCCCCAACCGCTCATTCTGACAAGATTAAATATTGCTTTTAATTCCTGTGTGCAATTTCGATTTGAGAGTATGGCTCATTGTGTTACAGCCTGGTTCATACTGCTTCATTCATTGCTTCAAGGATAACATAAGATGTTTACTACCTCTGCTAGTGTGCAATAGTTGCACCGAATAGGACTATGAAGAAGCAGGGCTGTTTTTGTACAGGCTCGTTCACTGCATTGCCGTGTGCTTGTTTGCAGCGAATCTGTACATGTTCGTGGTGCTTGATGAAAACCGGATCACTTTCACCATTCGTGGGAGCAATTTATTCCATAAATATGATTATAATCGTATCATTCGTAGTGGTAATAGTTTCGCCATTCTTTTAACCACATATACCGTAAATCAGTAGTATTCTAATGTGTTTGTTTGTTTGTTGTTTAACGCCGCACTCAGCAATATTTCAGCTATATGACGGCGGTCTGTAAATAATCGAGTCTGGACCAGTCAATCCAGTGATTGATATCATGAGCATCGATCCACACAATTGGGACCGATGACATACATCAACCAAGTCAGCGAGTCTGATCCCGTTAGACGCCTCTTACGACACGCATAGTCGCCTTTTACGGCAAGCATGGTTTCCTGAAGACCTATTCTATCCCGGCTCTTCACGGGTATATTCTAATGTGACCATTGTCCAGTCGTCGCAGAACCACTTTACCACTCTGGTGAAACCCACAAACACAGTTGTCTTGCTTGCAATCCGAGACACAAAATCGGGGTGAACCAGGATTCGAAACCACAGCCATAGGGTCAACATAGAGAGATAAATGTTATTAAAGTCTCGGGATGAAAACTGAACTGGGAGGGAAAAGATGGAGTTTTTACATGTGTTATTCACGACATAAATGTAGTATACAAGACACTACAAGACGTAAAGTCTTGCGACCCCGTCATGATTCCGGGTAAGAATTTGTCCTCAGCAACCTGTGACGGTCGTTAGTCAGACTCTAGATCTGTGACGCGTTTGAAGATGGTGTGTCATCGTACCTGAAAGGCGTGGATCGTTGTTCACATTATTATTGAATTATCTAGTCAAGACTCGATTGTTACCAGGTCGCCGTTCTGTAGCCGTAATATTTTTATGCCGCGTTTATTAAGAAACAACCAGATCATGCCTGACCCTTTCCTCGTCAATGGATTTGGGGATCTGGGGGAACACATTAGCTATAAATGTATAGTTTATAATCCATAAATCGAAATATTCCATGCATATTTTCAGTATGACTTGTGATGCGCATTACGTCAAAAGTGCCACGACGAGTGGATGCTTTGCCTTACTAAGCAGCCCCAAACCTCATCTCCTAGATATTTTACAATGCATCGGTCGTAGGCACAAAGAAGGATAAATATCTGGATAACATCTGTTAATATTGCAGAAAGCTTTTCGGAAATACCATGGCTTTAAATGATCAGATCGAGTTGAGATAAAAAGTATTCCCATAACGATTTTACTTTTACGAGGCCATCGCACTTTGAATCCTACCATCCCTCTTATGCGTGTGTGAATTCTCAGGGTGTTAAAATCTCGATGCAATTTGACAGCTAAAAAGCACTGGTCTCGGTCCAAGAGGTGAGCTTGTCACGTTAAGAGGGATGTGAAAAGTAACAGTTGGGACAGTGCCACAACGACCCTTTCATATTGCAATGCATAAGATCCACGAATAATCCAATAATATATGAGGTAAGCCTGATAATTCCCGATACGATGTAGGTAATGTCCTAAAACGACTTGACTTCATCATTCATCCAAGAAACACTAGTGATGTTTAATTCAATAGATCGTCTTTTTCCTTATTTTTTGTTCGGTACGCCCCTTTGATATATATTCTTAACGTACACCAGCAAAGGGCAAGTCTTTTTTATAATCATTGAAAATATAACAAAACACCATATTTTTATACGAGGCTCTGCCTGTGTTTTTAATCAATTATTGGCATTAGTGAGTGTGTGAGTTGGGTTTAAACGCCACTTTTAACGGTATTCCAGTTATATCGCGGCGTGTCAGCTTAATGTGGAAGGAAAGCCCGAAGTGATGCAGGTCTCAGACGTTTACCACTTCGGTGAAACCCACGAGAATGGGTATGGTGCTTACAAACCTAGAAACATAATCGGAGCGAACCGGGATCCGACCCCACAATCACAGGTATCTGGAGTGCCCAAGGGACGCGACTCTGCACAGCGAATCGCGGTGCCTCAGACGCCTGGGCCACCCGTGCCTCCAAATATTGGCATTAAGCAATTTGTCTTGCTATTGGATTCAATAAACATGTAACTATAATTCAACCATTAAGATTGTGTGTTTTTCGTAGCTGCAAGTATAATTGCCACGAACCTGTCAGATATTTTTGCTTTGCTTTTAGTTAAATCGATTAACATGATGTAATTAAGAACGTTTTTGTTAACTTGCCACAATCGCATAGAAGCTACCAAAGCTATATTAAACGTTAACTCCAGAGAACACCAGTCTCGATTATCCACCGAAACAGATTCCACTGGGTTTCAACGCAAAATAGCGATGAAAATTATATGAATGGATCACTCAAAAGCAGTGATGACACCAGGTGTTCGCGAATAGGATAAGCATGCCCTGTTCTATCGTTAAAACACTTCGGGAAGACAGAATTTTGTTTTGTTTATTCAAGGAATAGACATTCATTTTTTTAAAAATAATTTGGGGTGGGTTGGGGTGTGGGTGTTTTGTGTCATATGACAGTTTGAACAGTAGTGAACAATCCCGATTAGCACACCTTCCGATTCATCAATGTACAAAATACTTATTAATTCGCTTATTATACGCACTCGTGTGTTATATGCACCCTTAATTATGGGCAATTAAATTCTGGAAAAATATATCTGTCGTATATAAACATTTCAGGCTGTCTGCATAAACCACGATTTCTTTTTTTCAACTCTGTTTTTTTCCACCAAAATCATATTCTAATAAGAGCCCCATATTTCTAATTTTGTGAGTGCCCTGGGCGCTAATTTCATCGAATACGGTATGTCTTTTTAAATTAGAGAACATTGTTTTTAACTGATCACGTCAACCTGTTCAAGGATGAGTTTAAGGATTGAACCAGCTGGTATTATTATTCTAACTGATCGACGTTTGCCTTAGGAGTTCTTGTAATGACCAATATTACACTACTAGGATGAAAAAAGATGTCTCCGAATATAATATCCCTTAGGAATTCATCAGAATAGAGTACACTCGACCCTAAGATCGTACTCATAATAGTCCTGAACTCATTTTGTTACAGGTCGCAAACGACCAATACATGTCATTAACTACATCGTAGCACAACATGGTCGCATAAAAATTATTCACTATTCAACCTGAAATATCTCGCCACGAAGCTATTTGGGCTAATCCATCTAGAATAACACTAAAAATGTAAGCTATAATTGACCACTGCTGACAACTGTATAGGAAATGTAATTTAAGCTTGGCACGAGTATGTATGTCTGCCTTGACAACATGATTCGATTGTCTGTAGTCTAACACTCTGTGTCTATGCCACCCCCTGGGGGACAAACAGCCCTGCATATAGTCCCGTGTATGCCAGAGGCAACGAATCAATGTACTAAGATCTGGTGGCGACAGTAATTGGATTATTTGTGAAGATAAGTGTTATTGCATTAATGGGTATTCAGAATATGTTATCAGAAGGATCACAATCAGGAAGAGAACGGTTCTGGACATGGCTATTGTTTGAAATGGATGTGACTGTTGATCACAGTCAGAAGAGGCTGTATGTTTCCAGAATGATGTGATGTGCTTTTTATCCTAGTTACAAAATCTTTCTTCCAATAAATGGACTGTTTCAAAAGATACAAATAGGTCATGATTGTCCTTTATATGATCAAATAGCCGAAAAGTTAACTTCAAGCACAGGGGGTTCTTGATGCGTGTCTAACCACACTTTAACAGAGGTTATGAGCCAATCGTTTAACTTATCTTCCTCTGATAAAGTTAAATGGGTTGGATTAACTGTTTCGGTGATATAGGAATCTTAATATGTGAGTCGTCATCGTTTTCTTCAACCTCACATTTCGCAAAAGCAAGCATTCCTTTAAGGTGTTGTTAAAGGGTTAAAAAGAAATAGTGTACAGCACAATAAACACAAATCAAATTGTTTAAATCAATCCTAAAAGAGCATTGTTCTGCTTATTATCCTTTCAGTACCATGGGTGTAACCATACTGTACTGAATAACGCCCATTAGCAATGCCCGGATCCGCTGTTCAAGGATTCGCATGCGCAACGTTGGGCTGGCAGATATAAAATTTAAACACCATTCAAAGATGTCAAAGTCCCCTTCACTCATTAAATTTAATCATTGTCACATATTGTCATAATTCTGAATCTACATGAAGTCAGCGTTTCGAACGTTAACAATATCTGCAATATTACTGACCTGACCTATGCGATGCTCACCTTTTTTTCTGAGTTCGCTACAGTTACCTCCTGGCGGACACTATACTGTGATGCATAGTGCACGGAAACAATTATAAATAAAGCTAGGTCTACTCTGAATAGTTCAATTTAATTTACAACAAACACAAATAACCAGAAGCACTTAGGGTCAATAATGATGGCGACATATGACTCAGAACACTCTCCTACATGAGTGCATGTGCACATCATAATGTGGATGTCTTTATTATCCTCTTCTGATGCTGCTCTCAAGTACAATGTCTGTAGATTGTACCATTCTCCAGGGTCCGATGTATTGAAGCATTGACAATTTGCCCACAAAGACAGGTGCATAAAGTGGGCATATAATTACATTAACAACCAATTTTAAATAATACCCTAGAACGAACCTAAAAGAAGATATTGAATACCACGACGTGGATTTTGTTTTGAATGGTATCTAAACTTTTATAGTGTTTAACATTCTAGTAGTTCAATTTTAATCCCTGACAATAACAATTATCGATGCAAACATACACACTTCCAAAGCTCACATGTGTGCGTGTTTGTGTGGTCAAGTGGTAGTGCGTCCGCCCGGAGAGCGGAAAGTCCGGGGTTCGATCCCCGGCCGCGTCATACCAAAAGACGTTAAAAGATGGTACTTGTTGTTACCCTGTCTGGCGCTGGGCATTAAGGGGCTAAAACAAAGACTGGTCGGCTTGGAGTCAGTATACTGTGTCTGAATGGGGTATTCATGTTAAACTGCGGCATGGTATCTCAGTGAGCTAGCACTATAAATCGGCATCAGTCCGGACTAGTACAAGCAGCCACACAAACACACACACGTAGATGCACGTCGCTATATAAGTGCAATAATCTTGGACGCGACGTTAAACCCCATTTCACCCATCACCCATTTTAATTGATAATAATTTAACTCCCATCTTAGAACATGTGCATCATTTTCTATAAGAGTTCATTGCCACGGGGCTTATAAGTCTCTATAGACCTGTCTGTATTATGAACTGATACGATGACAGAGGTCTTATTAACGCTACTTTATTCACATAACTCGAGCTAGTGCCACATCACGGGATATTAGAAAACATGATTTTCTGCTGCGACAAGTATTTTGTACCACATCATTCTTTTAAGATATTAGATTTTTTAGGCAAATTGAGAAGACGCTTATTTAATCCTACAATGAATTTGAGGATTGCTGTCGAAATTACCCTGGCATGGCCTTTTTCCCGTGTTGGCATCAAGGTTTGACGAAAAATGTTGAAGTTTAAATAACTTAGGCGTGTTTTATGTAACCATCTCATGTGCTTTCAACATCTGCCTTGCCGTTAGCATGGGAAAGACTATCTCATTTTCTCGATGACGATAATTGGAAACAGCGATAAAAAGTTGCTTTACGCTTTTGGGAACATATATAACCTTGCCTCCTAGAGTCCTAAGGATGAGGGCATTATGGAGACGACAAGAACCAGTTTGCCACAGAAAACATAATTATTTGTAAAAAAATGAATGAAAAAATTATAATTCGTAATTACCATTCTGCTATGTTGTTTTACTTGTATTCAAAACTAAAATTACTGCCATCGTTTGTAGTGACTTTGTGTAGGGCTGTTTAGGGTGAGTGAGTATAAGTGACACTCCGTTTTACACCTCCTCGGCAGTGTTTCAGTAAAGGAGACGAAATACATTTTCTTGAATATTATAACATTGATCTTGAAGGACATCGTCAAATAGTTTACAGAATAGCCCGGAGTCTGTGTAAAAGAGCGTGTGAGTAATAGCAGTAATACAATGGTGTGTCATTTTCCTGAATAATATAACATTGATCTTGAAGGACATCGTAAAATAGTTAACAGAATAGCTCTGAGTCTGTGTAAAAGAGCGAGTGAGTAATAGCAGTAATACTGTGGTGTGTGTCAGTTTGATGTGGAAGAAAGCATGACGTGTGGCTTGACGTTTATCACTTTTGTCATGCTTCTGACAAACCACGTATAGACATCACAACGAAAGGGAGTTTTGAACACAAGATCACAGGGTCTCTGTAAGTGAGAAAAAGTTGTCCTGCGTCGGGGTACACTAATTGTGTGTCCGTGCACCCGTGAACATCCGGGATGGATTAGGTCTTCAGAAACCCATGCTTGCCGTATGAGACGACTAACGGGATAGGTGGTCAGGCTTGCAGACTTGGTTGATGCATGTCATCGTATCCCAATTGCGTGGAGCGATGCTCAATCTATGGATTGTCTTATCCAGACTAGATTATTTATAGATCGCTGTCATACAGCTTGAATATTGCTGAGTGCAGCGTTAACAAACAAACAAACGAAACCTGTGTCCGTGAATTAGGATGTGTGTGCATGAATTAGTTTAACATTGTTACGATAAATACATTTGGGCCACAGAAAGCCTTCGAGTCATTCGAAGTTCGCTGAACCAATGAGGATGTTTGCCCAAAATGGTTTTCCGACATTATACGTGTAGAGCGGGCTTATCATGCGATTAGCATGGGTATATCGTGTGCTTATCGTGAGGTTATCTTGGGAAATATCTTGTGCTTGTCGTGCGGTTATCTTGGGGAATATCATGTGCTTATTGTGCGGTTATCTTGGGTATATTGTGTGCTTATTGTGCGCTTATCTTGGATATATCGTGTGCTTATCATGCGGTTATCTTTGATTTATCGTGTGCTTATCGCGCGGTTATCGTTGGTAGATCGTGGGCTTATTGTGCGGTTATCTTGGATATATCGTGTGCTTATCGCGCGGTTATCGTTGGTATATCTTGTGTTTATCGTGCAATTATCTTGAGTATATCATTTGCTTGTCATGCGGTTTTCTTGGGTCTATCATGTCCTCTTCATGCGGTTAACATTGGTATATCCTGTGTTTATAATGCCGTCATCTTGGATATATCGTGCAGACATAAACATCCTCTAATTCCCCAGAAGTGTTGTCAGACATACATGTACATGGATATATTTACCACTGAATTGGAAACAAATTGAAATTGTTTTTAGGCAACAAACAGACACTAACGTTTCACCGGTGGAACAGGACATGCTTACTTTGTTTGCGAACACCTGGTGTCATCAGTGATTTTCAGTGAACCATATACATATAAGTTTTACCTCTTTTTTGCCTTTTACGCCCAATAGAATCTGATCAGGTAAATAATCGAGACTGATGTTATCTGGCGTTGACGATTCATATTAATCAAAATACATTATTTAACAGAGATATACATTCACCATAACCCAGGGGAGAGACGCTTAAAGAGGCTTAAATCTCGAGCTTGCGGACAATCCCAGAAAATTTGAATCTGGTCATCAACACTTTAATTTACTAGACTAATTAATCCATTAATGATAACCGCCATTATCCACTAACGATAGTTACACATGGCACTAATTAAATACAACGTGTATATTTAAACATGATATTGGCATCAAACTGTTCAAACAAGTCGCCCGTTATATCTGCATTATAAAGAACATTAATGCCAAACTTCCTCCTGGTTTTAACTGACGATTGTGATTTCCCATCGCACAGAATAACATCAAATGAATCATTTGACAGCACATCAATGCTATCAAAAAAATCAAGAATACAAAAAGCATCTAGGCTCTTTAAATTTGAACCTTTGCTAAGATCTCCAGAAACATCATACAATTCATTAATTCTAATGTCAGAAACAAAGCGTCTATTATGTAAATTTGAGTGTTCAAATCTAAGCATCTGTAATCCTATGTAAATTGGTTCACCGAGATTTAAGATGTTAGTAATTACACAGACAGCACAATGCGTTCTCTTCAGACATGGTATATTATGACACAGCTGCTTAAGGTTGAAGATACATTGTCATTTGGAAAGAGCCTAACCTATGTAAAATCGTACAGACGAGTACGCGGGTTGGTGAGTAAGTGTGTGAGTGGATGGGTTTGTGATCCACCAACCCTTGTATATCACCCTAAAGCCGGGCGCCAGGCAGGTCAACAGCAACCACTTTTGGTATGACGCGGCCGCCTAGGATCGAACCACCGACCTTTCGCTCTATCCACTGTTATACGTTTGGAAACACTTAGTCGTATAGAGAAGAAGCCAGTAAATATATTGTACCCAGTCCCTTGATTTGTCACTAAAGAGTTTTATGTATGACATAATATTATCAAGATAAAAAAATATATCATAATATAACGAGATTTACAAGCACATGAATTTAATACAAACCTTTACCTTGTTTCAGGAACACATTAACAACGCCTGTATGTTCAGTGTTAGCTTGGACAGTATTTTCTGTTTCAAACGAACAAAGTCATTTCGTTATCTTTCTAACACTCAGTGTGCAAATGGCTGTATAACAATTTCGTTCGCATTTCACTTGAATACACGTTATGTAATCAAAGTCTTATCATCACTACACGTTTCTAAATGTATCCCTCAAGTATCTGTTTATAACAAGCCGTGACGTTATCTTCACACGGAGTGGGTAACTTTCAGTAATTAGTGTCTATCGCCACCTGACAATCTGGAAAGAACCTATCTATTTTATGTTACATTGCTTGTTTCGTAACGACTCGTGTTGGAGCTTGGCAGCAATTCAAAATGAATATCTGCTGCATCATATATACATAGGACATGGGTAAAAATTACATGGCGTCATACGAAACTACCGGGAAAAGAAAGGATACACCCTTGTTTGATGGGGGCTGCAAATGAAACAGTTGAAACATGAAATGTTTATTCGATTGGTATGTATTTGATACGGGTATCATAGTTGTGTTTTGGACATTAAGTTTGCAATGTTTCAGCGACTGTTTCAGGTCAAGCAACGTTTTCATAATGTATGTTTTGGTCAAATTCAATGTTTAAGTGTATACTTTCTGTTGGCCGGCAGTTTATATGTACAAGCTATGCAAACGACATAAAAAAAACACGAGACGAGGGTGAGATCCAATTCTCAGAATTAAATAGAAGAATGTGATCATTTGATGACCACATATACTCTCGAGACTGTCTTGAAATTATAAAGGGGCACATCGCCTCGCAAAATTACATAAAAATGCAGATTTTTAATTCGATTGGAGCTTTAGGGCGGCTTAACGTTTTATATGTCAGTAATATATTGATGTGCGTTCCTTAATCCAAAAGTTTAACAAAAATGTCTTACTTTTGTACAAAAAGGAAGATTGGTCAAGCGTCTACTGTGTAAGAGAATTTGTATGGTAAATACTTGTAAGTGACAATGCTTTGGTGACATAGTGACGCTTGCATTCAAATTACGTCCTATACAGCCAAATAGTTAGTCATTGCTGGAATGGAATGAATCTTTTGTGTAAGAGGTACATGTAGTCTGAAATCACGTGTGTTGGATTTATAACATTTATACCTCAAGCTAGCGCTTATGCCACACGACCAATGGATAACCAGGAAAGGTCTTCGTTGAGAAGTTTTTTGAGGAAGGATATTCTTTTCTCCACTGCTTTAAGACACACAACAAACATTTTATCTCTTACTTTAAGTTTTTCATTTTTTCAGAAGGAAACTATTTTCAAAAAATCCCTGGCCCAGTGACTTGGTTGATTTCATGTCATCGTATCCCAGTTGCTTAGTTCAATACTTATGATTTCTCTCACTGGTCCAGACTGGTCAACAGACTCGATTATTGTACAGGCATCCGTCACATAGCTGGGATCATTCCAAATGCGGCGTTGAAGAACAAACCAAACAAACCATAATGAATCTAAACGCCACAAAAGATCGCTAAAGATCCTCAATATAAGTTGACTGTCCAGAAGAGTGTAGACGTCATGTTTATGAAATAAATGCCAATCTTTACTAGCTTGATTATATCAAATCATTATAATATTATACATGTAGAAAAAGACATTTACAAACACATCAAAATTACTTTTTTGACAAATCAAAATCAATAACATTTGTTGTTATAATCACTGTGTTTATATTCAGAAACATATATTTGTGTTTGATACTTATAAATGAAAGATGTTCTGAACAGAAACATACTTTACATGTGAAACATTTATCTGAACATTCGTTTTCATTTAAGAAATATATCTAAATGTTTTAAATGAGTGTGTTATCGTTGATAAATGGAAGTCAGCGTTGAAAAGGCCAGGGCAAGTCTTGCCTCTGGAGATTATAATGGATTGCGGTATCTATCATTTAGCATTAACAAGAAACGTTAAAGGTTTCGTCTGTTTACCGAAGATAAATGTCTGGATGTTTACTCCCTGGATTTAGATTCATGCTGACATTATCTACAGAGGGTTGCCGTCCTCTCGTTACTGTCAGCACAGACGAAATAATTTATTGTGATAAACGTAGGTAAACTTTTAACTCCCTGCGTACTTACCCTCTGTACCAACAAAGCCATATATTCCCCATACATTATTAAAACACATGCGTGTCTTGTGTCAATAAGACTAAATTCGTGAGACCAAGTTCACATGGCCAGCTGCACCAAATAAACATCTTGAAAATACTTAAGCACATCTAACTACATGTCTATATTTCCATAGACAATAATATTATTTCTAAAATCCGTTTGCTGAGTTTATTTTTTTTACGAAACAAATTGTTATTATTGTTATCAATATTACTTATTGAAATACAGAAATCGAAATCGATTATGAAATGGCATTTTTTGTAACTGTTCTATGGCAATAGTGTTTTAACTTCCCTATGTTTCCTCTGCTTCATTTCATCACATGATTTAAAACAGTCCTTGTGACCATCTGAGGAACAGTGTTCTCACAATGTCCTCAAGCTTAATATCGTTGAATTTGCATAGAAACGTCAGTACATGTGTATGCAATAAACCAGAAGTTGTTATAAATATACTTGTACGTTTTTTAATAACGGTGTAAGAATTTACATCGATACGTCGCTATGTACAATAAACCAGAAGTTGTTATCTATAAAGTTTACGTTTTCTTACTTACTCACCAACTTCTAGAATGCCAATCAAACAGACTGTGTTCTTACACCAACTTTTCATCAGGTAACGGTTGTACCTCAGACATTTATCAAAGTGGTATCAATGCCATCTGTTGATATTTCCAGAGAAAACTATGAACATGTAGCTTGACGAGTGGTGCTTAACTTTTTTTCATGTGTATATCACCTCTTCCGTAATATGGACTGAATTAAGAATGTCCTTGTTTGCTTAATTGTCTAATACACAGAACAAATAAATCGCTGCACCTACGTAAAGATGTTTTGGGGTATACGTATTTTAATATCGTGGTGCTGAAGAAGAAGTTTTGAAAAGAAAAAAACCTCTGTATCTAGAAATATCATTTAATATAATCATCACACTTTAATTAACTAAACTAACTGAAACAGTTACTTGTTCATCACATGTGATCTTTTGTACGTATATGGTCAAACAATTGACGATAAAGTCAACTCAAATACCCCATATTTCATCGTTTGTCATTCTCTACCACTTGCCTGACCCAGACTCGATCATCAACAGGCCGCTGTGATAAAACTTTACTGAATAGTCACTCAACCACTCTTAGAATATACACATTATATTTTCCAGCTCTACCACCAGATGTCTCAACCATATGGGAAGCATATCCATGGAGGTTCGGGCTCGGCTTCTGCATCATCAAGTCCTTCGTGTCCGAGATGACGGCCTATGCTTCAGTTTTAACCATCACCGCCTTCACCATCGAGAGATACGTTGCCATTTGTCACCCTCTCAAAGCCCACTCCTGGTCGTCCTTGTCTCGGGCGGTGAGGATCATCCTTCTCATCTGGACAGTTGCGTGTGGCTTGGCTTTACCCTACCCAATACACGCCAGGACCTTCTATGGTGTCCAACACCCTCAAACGGGAGAAAACCTGGAAGACTCGTTGTTGTGTAATATACCCGTGGACTTCAGAGAGCGGATGAAGTACATGTTCCAGTTCTCTACGTTTGCCTTCTTTGTCATTCCCATGGTGGTGATTACTATAATGTACGTGTTGATTGGAGTTCGGTTGTGGAAGTCGCAGATGGCTGTTGATGAGAAGAAGAACAAGACAGCGGCAGAAGCAGCCTCCAAGGCCAGGAAGGCCGTGCTCAAAATGCTCGGTAAGTCTTTACAATGTGTGAAATGTAACGGGGAGCAATACCTAGAGTCTGAGAGAAAGCTTGATTTGACGCCCTTATATCACGGCTTGTCAGATTGATATGGGAGGAACGCCCGCTTGTGCAGATCTTATCACTGGTGATGGTGCACGGGTGTGGTGCTGACAAACCTAGAAACATAATCGCTAAGTAAGCGTTGATGCCACAGATATGCTGCTGTTCAAATGGTTGGGAAGCCTTTGGAAGCTCGTGAAATATTTCCCCAAGTGTGGCAGTCATGGTTGTGTTATGCACTTTGGTCAACCCTTTCTAGAACACACACAGACCACAATAACACTAAGACGTCGAGCTCAAAACGGTTTACAAGCATATTGTGTATGTATAGCTGTGTCTAGTATACGTACGTATACAGCTGTGACAAGCGTACATGTATACGTTGTATGTAGTTGTTCGTAGCTACGTAGCTGTGCCTTGTGTGCGTATAGCTATGCAAATAGTGTTTTTTAGATGTGCGTAATATGCGTACACCTGTGCTCAGCGTACGTCCAGATGTGACTAGAACAGTGTGAACACAAAGCCATATCTGGTATAAGCATTGTTACACGTAATCCTCGTAAACGTATGGCTAAATGCCTAGCTAGTGGTGAGGTGAGGTGAAATGGGGTTTAACGTCGCGTCCAAGATTATTGCACTTATATAGCGACGTGCATCTACATGTGTTTGTCTGTTTGTACTAGTCCGGACTGATGCCGATTTATAGTGCTAGCTCACTGAGATACCATGTCGCAGTTTAACATGAATACCCGAACCAGACACAGTCGATCAGTCCTTGTTTTAACTTCTAACTGCTGAGCGCCAGACAAGGTCACAACCAGTACCATCTTTTAACGCCGTTTGGTATGACGCGGCCGGGGATCGATCCCCGGACCTTCCGCTCTCCGGGCGGAGGCTCCTAGCTAGTTACACATACAGTTACACCTACAAGACGTAAAACAATGCCTAGTTTAGTATGCATAGTTTGCATGTTTGTACGCGTGCAACATCTATTTATCAATACTAACACCATTCAAGGTTGTACTCAAGATGACAAGCAAGTCCTTAGAATACACTTAGACATCTTCAGTTAACGACAACGATCGTTCTGAATGGCTTTGTGCTAATTGGATGTAACTGAATTATTGATGGTGTAAAAGACATACCTACGTCATTTTCGAGTGCGGGTCAAGAAATAAAAGTCCCCAAGAACGATACGTTACAACATTATGTCATTATCAAACCGAGTCTTAACTGCGTCTGTTTTTCCATACATATGTATGTCATTATGTTTATTGATTTTAAACTGCCGGGCAAAAGATAGCATAGCATACACCCATGTTTGATGGTGGCTAAAATGAAACAAGAAATGGTTATTTGATGGTGATGTATATGGTACGTGTATCATAGCTGTGCTTTGGACCTTACGTTTTCAGTGTTATGGCGACACTATTCAGCCTAGTAACTTTATTTTAACGTTTGTAGGACCCATTTGCACAAAGCGATCTTAGCGCTAAGATGATCGTCACTCCCATACTTTAACAAAGGCTTACAATAGTAGCGCTGAGATCGCTTTGTGCAAGTGGGCTCTGGTCAAGTCTAATTTTCAAGCCCGGCAGTTTAGTGACAGTATAAATAATTCCATAGTAAATTACCAGAAACTACATTTATCATCCAAAACTGGCTCCCACAGGAGATATCGCTTTGATGAGATCAAGCGATATCTACACTGTAGATATCGCTGCAATGAAATTACATCACAATGCTTTGCAGACCATTGTGACGTCACTGGTTACCATGACGTCACAATCAAATGACATCACTAATGGCTCTGCTACTGAAGCTGTTAGAAGTACTTTTTATACTGAAGACACTACTAATTATTGTCTAAAATTGAAAAAGTTGAAAGAATGATGTTGGATGATAAATAAAATCTCACCCTCGTGTCTTTTGATATCAAATATACCAACACTCGGCAAGCTTCGGAATTTTTCCACTTTTATCAACTCGTGTTGATATATTTGATATCAAAAAACACTCGGGTGAGACTCTCTATGTATACTATGGGGATATTTGGAAACAGCTTTCACGTCAACATTCCCATCTTTATCGACTACAATCCCAACACTGCACTGGCACCAATTTGTACCGGTTTATTACCCCATCTATCATTACCAGAGAGTATTAGCCATGTTAGCACATTGAAATAGACACGATTTCAAAACCGGATATTGTCACATTACCAATAAAAGCCGACGGATGAGATTTTCTGGGCACCATGACTATCAGGATGTCGTCAGTAGCCTCATCAAGTAAAAACTATCTCTTTTGCTACAGATGTATGAGTTCATTTAGGGGAACCGACATGACATCAGGCACATTCCGGTTTTCCGTTCTACTTATTTATTTTGCCTGTCAGCTGACGAGGTTATCTCTATCAGAATGGACACGAAGCCAGGTTGAATTAGGGGCCAGGTACATTGATATGTGGAAATAGGATCTAGGTCGTTGTTAATTATCTGAAATACTTTAACTGAATCTCCATCCCAACTGTAGAAATTGCTGCTGTAATCAGTTATGTTAATGACATGTCAGTTTAATTAGAATTGAAGACTGGTATGTGGATTATTGACGTATACTTCATTCATATGCTTATTATAGTGACTGTATACACTTAATATTGACTAGTGGGGGTGAGACTTTCGATTCACTGGATGTGATCAGTCACATATATTCTCGTGTTGCGGATTTTCCGAATATCTTGATACAATTTCTGAAATGATTGTTGCAAATTTTCTGAATATCCCGTGCTGCCTATTTCAAAATATGTCCTTTTGGATATTTTTAATATCTGTTGTTTATTTCTAAATATCCCTGGCTGCTTATTTCTGAATCTCCCTTCCTGCTTATCTTTTGATATCATCTCTTTATTATTTTCTTTTAAACTTTTAAACTTATTTTTTTAAATCCCTTGGATAATTTTATAACAACTATAATAGAATGTACCACTTATCTGACGTGCAGATATAATGTAATGTAAAATGTCCTGGAAAACTTAGAGTGACACTATTAGACAGTAATAGATTTAAATTTACAAGACACTGCTGTTCTTTGAAGAACTAAAGGAGAACAGTTGCGTGCTTTGTTAACATCAGTCGAACCAGAAAATCACTAAGAAATTCTGCTGTCGCCAGACTGGCAATTTAGCAAATGGTCCACATTAGTCTTGTTCTCGTGCGCTCTTGCTAGCTATGCAATTTAAAGCGGTTGCTTCGATTTATATGATTACATTTCAAGGTAGGAAAAAATGAACTTTTAAAAATCATTCTGCCTTTTTGATGTGTACAATACGTGATTGAGCTGCCATACTGTCGGGTTCATTTTGGCAAAGTAAGTAAATTCGTTTGATACTGATTTTATATTTATTCTCTTTTCACGTCGAGACATATGGTTCTTTGAAACATTTTAATGCTGGTTCAACGTGAACGTGTTTGATGCAATAATATGTTTGTAAAATGCATTTGAACATGTTTGGATTTTTATCTAAGTGTATTTTACGGCCTATTGCTATCAGAGAATTACAACATACACTGAAATGCCATTTTGTAAATTGTGTTCAGAATGTGAATATTAACGTAGCAATATATTTCAGACAGTCATATTAGTGCGTATGGTTCAGCATTTCTAATGCAAAATATAACTTTCTAGCCATGACGGAGATCTCAAACAAAACATAGTCAAATGTTTATTCATTGCAAACGGGATGAGGTTTGACCCAAGGACTTGAGCTCATATTGTCTTTTTAAAGTGCCCTTTGGTTGTGGATAGTGTGCATGTGTCCCATCTTGTGAGTCTGAGATCTGGATTAACTGTGCAATACTAAAAGGAAATTCGTGTATAAATCACTCGACCCCGACACTGCGTCTAAAAAACAACTCTTGGCGGAATAAAGACAACCCCAATTCATCACAAACTGCTATGTTTTCGATGAGAAGGTCTAATACATGTCAGTGCTTATGTTGGGAGATCATTTTCCTCAACCAGCGCTGTACAAAAATCCTATATGCTGAAGCGTATTACAGTCAATTTCCAATACGCAATAACGCTCGCTGGTTCACAAGTGTACTTCAACGCGCCAGAGTTCTCGCGTCTCGCTTTTCATTAATTCTTTGTTTTCGTATGCGCGAAAACTAAATATTTGTTGTTTGACGTTCATTATGGCAATAAAACTTGCCGTTTAGCTCACTTGTACTGAAGGTCCTACCAGTACATGGCTCCTATTTGTTTAGAACCTGGGCGTTATCTGAACTTGCCCGAATGGCCTTGTCACACTACAGCGTATAGCAGTAACGTATAGCGACGTATGTGATTTTTTTGCCCAAACGCCGGCAACGCTGAAACACGCTATGGATAAGTTAGTTGAAAGTCGTATACGTTAAAAGCACGCTGGTATACGTTGTTGTACGCCGAAGCTTAAAAACATTTTTGTGTATGCATAAAATTTTCGGCGTCTGGGAACGTATGCCGGTATGAATTATACGTTAGGCATACGTTAGAGGTACGCTCTACATAAGTTTACATACGCCTGATATACGTTACCCAAACGGCCCGTTTTAGGCATCTTCCCCTACGCTGAGCGCGCTAATCATACGTTACTCATACGCTGGGCATACGCTGGCCATACGGTGAACACGCCAGACACACGCTGGCAATACGCTTTTTATCAGTGATACGCTACTAACACGTTAGACATGCGATACATATACGGTAAACTCTCGTCATGTATACGCTATGGATACGCCAAAAGCATGGGTTTTCGATGAACTCTCGACGTATGACAGCGTACTAACTGTCTTTCACACGCTTGGTGCAAGTTACTCTAAAACGTTGTAGTGTGACAGGGCCATTACTGAAAGAGTATGTTTTAAATGTGTTGAGTGTGTAGAGGATGTGTTGAATGTGTGGAGGATGAGTGTCCATTATGTGATGTTGTACGAAAGGGTTTACTGCAAAAATAGGGCCGTAAGACGTATGGCCTAATTTTAAACTTGCAGATGATATTGTCAAACCGATTCTATTTCACCCATTCCATTACTTTTTAATATATTTGCCCAAACCGGCAAACATATTTGATGTAAACTTTAACGATTCATGTATCAAAGCTTGACGTCTACGTTTTAATTTATACTTGTATTGATATTCTTGAAACTGCTATCACCTCTATATAAGATATTGTATCAGTGCATTTCATACCACTATCTTTCATAACTCCAATTGGCGTGGCTCCTTTTAGATCGGACATTGTTGGTCCTTGTGTTTCCTACATGTATTGAAAACAAATTTTAGATAAATAATTAGTTTGAAATTTGTTCGACGTCATATTTCTGCGACTTCGAGTTATAAAAAGCAATGTTTGTAACCATAAGGATGAGTAATGATGTGAATGGCGTCAACATTAAATGTTTTGCTCATTGTTTTAACAATTTAAGTAATTTGAATAATCTGAAATTTTCTTTTCGGGCCAATGGCCCAGAAGGCTGAGAATCCCCACATATAGTAATATGACTCGATTCAGGTTGCCGTCATGCATGCTTCTGATCAACAGCTGTAATCGAAATTACCAAAAAATATATTTAATCAATTGTCTTTAGAAGCTCCTGACAACATTTTTGTAAACTTTTGATTGATGTCTGTAACAATATATATTTTTAAAAGGCATTATACCAGAAATTGCGTTTGACCGAAAGAAAAACTTTCTCCTCCTACGAATACATGAGACTTTTTATGGATCACCTGATGAAGGAGCAAAAAGTAGCTCTGCAATCTATAAAAAAGTGTCATGTATTCATGTTCTTTCAACTTCTAAATACCTATCAAAGACTTCTCCTCCCACTCATTCATCACTCGTCTAAAGCTTTAATGTTGTTAATGCCGACCTTCTATATGACTGAGACACCCCCAACTATGTTTTGTGTAAGTTGATACACAAATTCCACCATTTCCTGAGCAAATACAAAAAAGTACACATTTTTACTGGTAAAACTTGGTTAAAGCTAATTGTGCCAAGCAGATATGGAGTGTGAGAGATATCCTATCTACACAAACTCACAAGATTGCCTTTGATTGGTTAAAATATCAGATATGCATGAACATTATCAATCACTGAATTGTCTTACCAATATTCACAGGCCGCCTTCATACAGCTGGAATATTGCTGATTGTGGCGGTAAACAACATAAACACACGCACGCACGCACGCACGCACGCACGCACGCACGCACGCACACACAAAGGCACACACACACACACACACACACACACACACACACACACACACACACAGAGGTATCAACTGTCCGGCGTGTACTGTTTCTAGTACATAATGTTGGCTGTCGCGTAGGTCTACGCTTTCCTTCTCCCTCTAGTGTCACTGTTACATCATAGGCATTATGACGCCACAAATACTGCTGTTGTGCGTCGCCTAGGACTAAGTTATACAGCTCATCTTTGAACGTTTGTATTTTATCTAAAATACAATAAATATACTGTATCACTAAATGGTAACAATGTTGTTCAATGTTATATCTTAACATTATGACGATTTTTTTTATAAATGTAGCTTTTTATAAATAGCATATTCAATCTTGTCGACGTTAATACATTGTAGTTGAACTGTATTTGTCCATACACATGTGTCAAGTTCATTGAGGATTTATAGTTTCATGCTGAATAGGACCCCAGCAACCTATGCTTGTCGTAAGTAAATTTAGAGTCAACATGTTGCGTACTGTTTGTGCTGTACTGTTGGTGCTGTACTGTTGGTTGAGGCTTGTTTAGTGCCTCGTGTCCTGGCAAAAAATCCTGGTTAGAATACTAGTAAATCCACAGTAACCTATAATAGTTCTAAGAAGTCAGGCTCGAATAATTGGTTGAGGGCGTGTCATCGTTGAACTTGTCCTAGCAATCATTATAGGCTGTCAGGCAAGCTATGTATTAAAGTGGGTGGACGGTGGAACTAATAATTGAGGGGCTTGTCAATTCAAATTCGCATAGTTGGGATTTGTTTGATGTCATTGTTTGATATCCCGTTCCTATAAGTCATATGTTCCTGTTCAATACCAATTTCAACGCCTGTCACGGAGCGTAAAAACAATAACGAGTCACGATATTTATGTTTGTTTGAACTTTGTTGTCGTTTTTGTGTCTAGCAAACCGCTCTTAGCGAGAAAGAAAATCATTTATGATCATAAAGGTGTAACCGGAACTGCCTTTGCAAATGTTGTTTTGACGGAATAACCTTTAAGACGCGGTTCAAACCTAACGTGATATTAACTAAACCCTGGCGTGCCTGCCGAGTGATGTTTATTCTTCTAAACTACTCCTTCAAGCTTTGAAATGACTATTCTTAAAGGTCAAAATGTTTTAGTTTCAGGGAAGGATGGTCCATGATTTAACTTTCTCTTGTTTCAAAGATTGCAAATACATGTAAGGTAGAAGTAAAGTCTTGTTCGACGACATCGCTTTGTTGTTGTCTACAACGTCATGGGGCGGGGGTGGGCGAGTGGGTGTTAGGCGGATCACGCTTGCCCAAATCTTCACACACCGCAATTCACAGAAAGCCGTTGCTTTGCGTTTCAGATTCACGCTATGTTTCTAGGTTTGTCAGCATCAAAGTCCTGCTCACCAAATTAACCAAAGTCTAAGAACTGCATGTATTCTTCATGACACGATACAACCGAAATACTGTCCAAATGCGGGGTAAAACAGCACTCGCTCACAATGTCCCAGAATGCCCATGTTTCGTCACCGCGCGAGTCGTCGTGCTAATTCCGGGATATTTCCCCAGTACTGCTTGTCTCTAACGTTAACTCATGTTATCCTGAAGAAAAGTAATACTGTTGTAAGCCACTGAATAAGCACCGGGGATGTTTCAAAATGGGCGTTGATTTCTTTCGGCGCGATGTTCCGTCGTTTATTTAGGATTTACAGTAATTGCTTGAAAAGCTCAGGGTGCAATCTACGTCTTCGACTGTTTAATGAGGCCACTGCCACTGAAGCTAACGCAGATTCGAGTGATGATTGATTGAGTCAATTTTTATGCCGCTTTTTGAAATAATCCCGCCGTATCAGGCGGTGTAGTTGACATTCAGCCGAGTGTCAGTTATTCTGGTCTCATTCTATCATGTCGGAAGGTGGTCCAGTGGTGCATTTGCTGAAAGCTGCATAGAGCTCGGCTCACTAATTATTAGGCAATGTATAGCAATACCTTATTCAACCTATCAATTCCGTGTTTGCATACCTCGTGTCCACATCTCACGGTATATCGTTTCAGTTGCTGTTGTGATAGCGTTCTTCGTCTGCTGGGCTCCCTTTCATACACAGCGTCTTATGACAATCTACATACCACAAGAGCGATGGACAGACGACCTGCTGAGGTTGCAGACCTATATTTTCTATATTTCAGGTAAATAAACCGGAAATTATTATTATTATTTATATTTATTATTATGTGCATATTGGAATAAAAGAAATGCAATGTTTGGATAATCCTGGCACAGTCAGGTTGGTTTGGTTCATCATCGGCTTAGGGACCTTGCCCCATCTAATAGGCAGCCCAGACAGCGAATGGGCCTGGATAGTTATGAGGCTGCATACGGGCCTATTCCAAAGAGTCTTGTACTTATCATTATCCATGACACCCTCCACATATTCCGGGTCGTACCATGGATCGCCCTCTCTTTCAAAACCACCAGCATGGTGAAGACGGTTGTAAAATGATGGAGCCAACATGTCTCTTAAGATGCTGTGTTTGTGCCAAAGCTGGGCATCCACTGACAATGTGTTGGATAGTCTCATTTAAATCATTGCATATTCTAAATTTCATATTTACATTTTGATGCAAAATCACACATTGCCGGTTTCGAGTGGGCAGTTGGTGGTCCTGCGCAGCAATCAGAATTCCTTCTGTTTCACTTTTCAGGCCAGCCGGCTTCATCAAAGCGAAGGACTCTGCTATTATTATTATTATTATTATTATTATTATTATTATTATTATTATTATTATTATTGGAAGATGAGTATTAGTATTAGTATGTATATAGTTGTTCTTTTGAACCGAAACAAAATTCTGGTCTCACGGTCTTAACGTTACTGTTGGTTAAAGCGTTCGCTCGTCACGCCGAAGACCCGGGTTCGATTCCCGACATGGGTACAATGTGTGAAGCCCATTTCTGGTGTCCCCCGCCGTGATGATATCACATGAGATGTCCAGTCATGTAATGGTTATTAGTTTGATGATATACACATATTGTAACTTATGATTGTGTCAACTTATTAAAACACAACACAACGGGACAAACTCACATTCTTAAACGTAAACACATCGTGCTTATGCCACATTTGCTTCTGACCAGCTAGAGAGTGGAAGATTTAATGCAGTTTTGGCTCACCGGTTAGTGTCCCTATATCAAGGCTTGGCCTGTTTGTCCGTCGTCCGTCATCCGTCCTGCGTCGTAAACCTCTACTCCTCATGATCAGAAACAACTGAACCAATGACGATCAAACATCCCATGCTTCTTCCCACCAGTGTTGACAACCCCTAATTTTTTAACATGTTCGAGAATGATTTTCAATATGAAAACACTATTTATTAGGGGAGTTAGGGGGAGGATGTTTAGCATGATCATAATTACCCCAAAATTCATATTAGACACAGTAAACGTCTCTTCTCTGGCTGGGGGAGCTGAACCTTTGCATGCATATTTCTCCTTATGATGGGGTCTCAAATCATTAGATTTTAGTATCAGTTATTCCTCGGTATTTATGCAGAAAATACTTGAATATCAATGCTGACAGCAAATATTGTTAAATGACTGTCTTTAATGATATTTTACCTGTTGGCCATATATAGGTGAGCTTCAGTGCCTGGCAATATTTGTAGTATATTCAAGCTCAGTAAAGAATGTAATATACGGGTAATGTTGGTGCTTGCTGTGCTATTGGCTGAGGAATCCTAGCAAATCGGGAAGCCAGGTTAGCAGATCCTCAGTAACCTATGATTTCTCGTAAGGGGTGACAAAATGGGCCGGGTGATCTCAGTGACAACTCCAAACTAAAAAAATTGTTTGAAATAAGCATAAGAAAATACGATTTGCAATTGAATTCGACCATTTGTAGTTTTGAAAATAAAAACGTACAAGGGACAGCGAGGAAGCATAGCGTTTAAGAGTGAGACCATCATGCCAGCGACCCGGTTTCGAATCTGGATTCTTCCGCAGTGATATTGATTGCACATCGTTAAAAGGGGCGTAAACAACAACCAACTCCTCCGTGTAAGGTCATTGTAATAGTCAGGCTCGGTCGAAAACGATCAATACCATCGGTTTTCGTCCACGTTCCCGCGATCGTTTGAAGTTTTAATAGTTATTAAATATATGATTATTTATTATTACATACACGTCTTGTGTGTAAAAACTATGTATATTGTACGTATAAGATCAATTAAATGTTTCATAGTAATATTTAACAGTTATAGTTAGCTCCAGTGATCGGCTCAAATAGTCCCGCGATCTACTGGTGCTTACGTCATCAAAAATTGGGTAGTTCATTCAGGAATTGTTTCATGCTCTAAAGCCACTAAAGTAAATATATTTATTCCAAAATACTTACGTAAACACCTTCCTGGATGAACTACCCAACTTTATTGATATTGAAAGATTGATATATACTTTAGGCCGTGTTTGTAAATACAAGCATCATTATTCATGCACAACAAAGTGAAACTGTATTCTGTGGTTTACAGATAGCCTAATACAATTTACAAACTCAAATCGAGTAAAATAAAAAAAAGCCAGATGCAATCAAATATAAAACAAAAGACATATAAAAAACATTAAACAACATTTAAATGCATCGAGTAGCAAAGTTTTACAGTTTTATTGAATCCGATCACGCGTAACTATTGATGAAAGTATAAAACTAAAATATGAAGAAATGTAATTGAAGAAATATAAAAGTACGAAGTTATAGCAAATATTGGCCTTAGCGCATTCCATCAACTTAACTGTTCTCAGCTGAACTGGATCATTTGAAACATTTCTCATAAATATACCCAAAGGTGGCATCAAAACGTGCTTTAGGTGTTTTACACATTATTGCATTTCATTTTCATTTTTAACCCATTAGTCAATAAAACATAAATTTGCTCTCCCCAATCCCTTCAGCTGGCGTATATGTAAATGAGACTTGGAACTGCGAAACGCCATAGATAGCAGTTCATTTAGATTAGTGCCACATCAAAAGAGCATCGATGATTTAAGGATCGCGCAATCTTTGACAAATATCACAAAGGAATTGGTGCATATTTGCATGGAAATAATCTTTTAGGGTAATCATTGGCTTGCGGTTTTCACGCTGCATTAAAGGTAGTTAAGAATAATATCGATCAGCAGAAAATCACGAGGGCTACGGAAATGTGCATTTTGATTGAAGAGCAGCTTTGGCCATTAAAGCCTTGATTTAGTGATGTCAATACCATGTTCGTTTAACTAAGCCAATTTAAAATAATCAAAACAAAAAACATTCTATCCACATTTATTGTCATGCGTTTCTCTGAATTTTACACATTCAAGCGAAATTTAAACATTCATCCGAGCCGTTGTGTTATTTTAAAGTGATGGGACGCCAATAGCTATGTTTTATGTATATGGACTTTTAGTAAGAGTTCACTTCTCCAAATCACTCAACACGCTGAACCAACACTTCATTTAAGATACGGTAAACCTTCTGTATTTCAAACTGCACCATCTCAATGTATCGGTTAGACATCATACACATCACCGCCGTCATATGACCAGAATATTGTTGAATTATGCGCTGGACAACACAGAGAAAAATAATCCACATCAGCAATATTGTATTATCTTATCACCCCGTTTGTCTCGAACTAGAACTTCTAGATTATCCTTAAGATTTCGAGTAAACATGGTTTCACTCTATGTATGACTTGAACTGGCCACTGAAATGACATATATGTCTGCAACCTGTCTGCTGAGCACATCAGTCAAATGCAGTATTATTTAATCATTGTGGATCTATCACTGAAATAGTGTAAATTAGGTATATTTCGTTTATTAATTGGGGATTGACCAATCCACAAGGAACGAGAGCAATTCCCTTTGTGCGGCCTTGTGTCGCGGGTTCTGAGTATTAATTAAAGTGCATTATTCCTGGATGGAGCCAGTCTGTGTTCTGGACCATACATGTATGCTCGAGAGATGTGAATTAATAGTGTCGCAAAGAGAACTAAAGGTCTGAATTATTCTGAAACGATTTTGTTTGAACAACAAAGAATACGAATACATATACATTATGTATCCATAAGAGCTGCAAATAAAAACAGATTCTTCATTTCCATTCCAAGACAAGATAGTATAACAAAAGGGATTTCAGTTTTCCAATCATCATTTCGCCTAGCAGGTCAAGTAACATACATATACCCTATGTCCCGCATTTAGCATTGTACTTCACAGGTATTTATTGAAGTACTTGATAACAAATTCGTTTTGATATGATTAACTTCAAGACTAACGTCGCGCTATGGAGAACATACTTTTGATAAACAATTATTATATTTTGTTGGGTCTTAAAAATAGTTTTTAAATATTTTCGGGTGAACAGTACCTGTGATTCACTCAGTGCGTTTCAACGCAAACGGGACCTTTGATGTCGAGTCTGGCATGAATGTGCTTTGTGTCGAGCTGTGACTGAATATTTCAGACGTTGAACTGCATAATCCAGGGCAAAGTGTTCTTTGTGAGATAAGCATTTGTGATGAACGTCTTCAGTCTCGGTAATGTGTAGTGATCATCAACCCTTCTGGACGGTTCCGTTGCCTTCCCTGGTACATACATTGTCAATGGCGTATCCGACATCTTAGAACCACTTTGGTCTGATGGCTCAATGATACACCTGCCAATTAAACCTACAGATCTTCTAAACTTGTCGTCATCTTCTTGAGACAAAACTTGAGACTTGGACGGTCATAGATAGTTTCTTGTATTGCCCACGACCTTTGCTTTCATTGCTGCTGCCGGAAGAGCAAAACAATCCAATCTGTTCCTCCAACGGCGACATCAGTTAAGTTTACAGTGATACTTGTATTGCGTAATTTGTATCAATTTGTCCCGTTCATTTTGTTTAAAGTCATGTTTCATTTCACCGAAATAGGAGATCCCTACTATTGTCTAGTACATCTTCTTTGATATGAGCGAGGCATCAATGCAAAGTTCAACGAAGCTTTAAGCAACATTTAACCATATGAAACCGTTTGTGTACACATACATTTTTTTTCTCAGTAGGAGGGTGGGGAGGGGTGTCCCATTGTGTCGTCATTGGCACTGACTCAGAGTCTTCACGAGAGACTAACGAAAACACAAAACTAAAGAGCATATTATTATACCTAAAAATATGCATCGAAACTTATATTGATTTAAAATTCGGTTTCGCAGCAAATGTAGATATGTAGATGTTGGCAATGGCCAATGGGTTGGGGAAAAGTGCCCTGGAAGTGACGTCTTTCAGCGTTTATTTCTTTGGTGGAACCCATGGCCACGGGTATGGTACCGGTGCTTGCAGACTTCGGATCCTCGTCGCCTGGCAACGATGCAAAACAAAAGTCAAGGACACATATAACATCAGCCGTTCTCCATTTCTGTGGGCTCTTAAGACAAGCACTGGAAATAGAGACCTATTTGTCACGGAAACCAAAGTTAAACATGTTTGTTTGTTTAATAAATGTGTTTTGCAACAAGTCAGCAATATTCCAGCTATGGCACAGCGGCCTGTAAATAATCGGTTCTGGACTATAGCTAGACAAAACAGGGTTGATATTATCAGCAGCACCCCGTCTTGGAATGCTAGAGACCATTTCCAAACCAGGTGTCCCCGGAGTGTTTACCGTGTACACCAACTACCATCATGGATATTTTTATTGGATATTATCCAGTTTAGGTCACTTATAAATACACAGTATAAATACACTTATAAATTCAGAGTATTGAGCGTTGTTCCTCAATCACAAACGATTATCAACGGCTCTATCAAAATGTTTTTTAAGACTTTTTAGCCCACCAGACCTGAAAAGCATGAGTGTTTGTCGTCGTTAGTGGCTGGTCGTCCACGGCGGCGTCTAAATATTAATAGTATTACTTCGGAAGAAACATGGCAAGATGATGTGAACCATCTCGCATTCCGCGGGGTTTTCACAAACATAATTATTCAAACCACTGTGTCCGTGCCTCAGCACACATAAAGCAAGCGTCCTCGTGCTTCAACTATAATAGCTCAAGGAAAACCTATAAATCAGAAGTTGTTTGATCAAGGTTCAACATTCAAGGCCTCAGTCAAGCTTTAAAAAAGTTTTATGGTAGACATGGGGAGGACATTTTCAAATTCGACGCATCAGTGACCAAAATGATGTCAAATACCATTCCCTGTTTTGACTTGTACCATCTGTTCCCGTGTGTGTTTCTGGTGGACAATTGACATGCTTTTTTTTCATATGTTTGTTACGGGTGCCACGGGTGGGCCAGGATACGACCACCTTTTCCCGAACACCTATAATCATTACTATTTGATAGTGATTCATAAACACATGCTCACGACATAGTCGGAATCGTACAATCGACTCTGCTTCATGCAGAGATTTTTATTGGATATGAAAAGGCTTTTGTCGCTTTATTTACATAACATATGTTGGAATAGCAAACTGTATTTCTTAAATAAAAACACAATGAGCATCATCCATCAAAAAGCTATGGACACAGGATCAAACTGAAGCGTGTCTCACCTATGATGACACACAAATTTGTTCAAGAGGCTCGAATCAGCAGTCATATTTAAAAATGTCCATTACTCTACATTTTTTAACAGTGGAATGACATTTGATGTTTGGTATGTGTTTGATAAATAGTAGGCCCGTCACATACTTTTGCAATTGTTACATGTACCTTGTTTTGACCCTGCTCTGAAATTCTAATGTTGACCTTTGTCATTTAGGTTACTTCTTTGGATGACATCATATTATGTTATAATCGGTAGGATTTGTTGTTAAGTCGGCATGCACTATTCATACAGAAATATTTGAATATCAATGCTAGCACCAATTTTCGTTAAGTGGCTGTTTTTGTTGACATTTTATAATGTTGACTATATATCAAGGAGAGCTACAGTACCCTGACGCTATTTTCACTATTTTTAACGATTAAACCTGGCACTCACGTAATGACATAACTTGTCATTTCGTGGACAGAACAACCGGAGACATCAAGCGATTATATCTTAATTAATTGAGTCACGCAATGCTACAGGAGAAATGGTATTGATCAGAATCTGGTTCTTTTCAACATGTAATTTCCCTAATGCGAATCTAATTCAGAAGAGTTGCATTTTGCCCTCAATTAGACCAAGAGAAAACTAACGTAGTATAAAGGTCAAGTTGGTTCAGTAATTCTTGATAATTTTTGTGAAATTGGAAAACACCCAAGACATAATACCCAAGCGAGTTGCACAGTTCAATTATATTTCACTAACAAGCATTACATGATCACTTGAGGCGCACGTGTAGGTAGTCTGTTCATTTTGAAGTTTTTTGTGTGAAAATTGTTTCACGCCGCTTTGAACAATATTTCAGTTTCATCACGACGTGGCAGCTTTATGTGGGAGTAATGGTTGAGGCGATGCCTGTCTTAGACGTGTAACACTTCGTTGAAACCTATGAACACAGCGAATGTGGGAGTCGAAACTATAATTATAGGTTTCTGGCAAGCGTACTTTTCTTACTTTAACGGGGCGGTAAAATGATAAAATCTGTCAAATTATATGGCTGTTAATGGTTGTAAAGAGATCATAAAAAAAAACACATTTTTGCAGGTTTAATAAGTCTAGGCATTGGTAATCCCTTTAAAAGTGAGAATAGTATTATCATATGGCCATAGTTACACAGCTGTTACTGTGCGCAGTTCTAGCAAGTTTGTTCAAATCAAACTTTGACTGTCTGACAATTCACTATTTATTATGTCTATGAATACTAATGTCTTGTTTACTGAATGTCAAAAAGATATCAACCAATACATTTGTACACATTTCGTCCAGTACATATTGTCATACCCGTATACATAAATGATTCCTGAGTGTAGGTTCTTGGCGTTCCTTTTCAGTTCTATCTGTTTAGAGTGTGAAGAATAATTCTAACAACAAGAAAAGGGATTTCCTTTTCATACCCTACAGTGAAAGAGAGCGACAAAACCCTTTCTATATATTCATGAGAAATGTATGCCGATAGCTGAGTCGATTGTACAATTCCGACTATATCATGAAGATGTGTTTATGAATCACTGTCAAAAGGTGACGATAACAGGTGTTCGCGAAAAGGTGAGCGTATTCTGCCACAGCTGTGGCAACCGTCAAAAACACATGCAGAGGCAAATCAATTGTTCACTTTAAAAACTCGGTAACACATTTTTCAGCAAACTTCAACAAACTTCAAGAAAACGTTCACATTTGCCTATAGGATCTGTACATTTTGGAAAAAAAAACAGTGAATGGTATCGACATTAAGATGGGAAGACCTTCACAGCAAAGAACAACATATTTTGTTCACAATTTTGAAAATTACCAAATATTCATACTATAAGTTTAGTGTGCATTATCTGATTCATTTTAATGTACTCCTTGTTTCAGGTCTCTTGTACTTCGTCAGCTCCGTGGTCAACCCGATACTGTACAACGTCTTGTCCAAGAAGTACAGAACAGCTTTCAAGAGAACGCTGTGTCAGTGCTGGCCCAAGAGCGGTTACACCAACGACATGAGTGTGTACAAGTCATCGCGATCATGTGGAACGTCTGTTACGATCTATACCAATCATAAACTGTTGCCGAAAGAGAAGTCACGGATACTTAATTCAGATTCTGAGATTGTTCACTCCGCGCTGTAGGAACACCACACATACGTTATATTTGTGTACATAGAACACCTCCAGACAGGAACACACCTTGCATATTGTGATTGTGAATTAAAATGCACCACCATAGATCGCATTTACCATTGTGTATATAAATTATGGAATATTGTGAAGGATATTGAAGGAATCTCTCAAACATGTTGTCTTATAAGGCAGAGCATGCATGCCACACTTTGTTAAATATCAAATATTGGTAGATATTACTTTCAAATTGTAGTATAAAGGCTATGGGTTTTTTGCAATTAGATTTGTTCGTCATAATTGGATACTGCGAAAATGTCCCTTATGTTAATCCATACATTCATGTTTTTGACGTGGGAGACTTCCAAGAGTAGTGAATCATCGCATTACTGTCTTTGCCAGTTTTTCGCCCTTCATTTTCACATTCAAATGACTTGGGAAATGTTGTCGACTTTAAGACATTTAATTATTTTTCTCCAAGTGCGGAAATGACATGTGTTTGAACTGAAGTGCCATATGTTTTGTAAATCGTGTTTGAAAGTATGAAGACCCACGACACGTTCGCATGATGTCTCAAATGAGGCGTTTTCTTACCTAAACCGACATACGTTTTGCTTCACATTTTCTCACAGTCATAATTTAGATTGATGTAAAGTTATTTATAAGCAACATTTTTATGACAGCTAACAATTCATTACTGTCAGTGATCATGTGCTAAGATAGCTAAACTTTCTAGACCATCAGTGATGGTAATATACGATCGTTGTGTTGAGAAACATGCCGAGAGACATCCCTGACAGCAGATGTAAAAAACATCTCTTGGAAAGGTCGTAAATGGAAATACCAAGGTTTTAAACAGCAAGATGAATCTGGACATGAAATGGATCAACCTAACAAACTTGAAATATGAGGAATTAATTAACTCTTCCAAGACCAGATGTTGATGTATTTATAGGTTTCAAAATAATTATGCTTTGCACTAAGTTTGGTCGTCCATGTATTTAATTGAATATACATATGTGTGTTGATGTTGTAACACGACACCTGATGCGTACGGGTCATGTTTAATGGCATAGACATATCAGGGAATACCTTTTTCAGCAAAAACAGAATTTGAAAACCGGAAAACAAATGATTAACTTATATGTATTAAAATTCTTACCTTTTTGTGATTAATAGTTCATTTATGTGTCTGCTAACGTAATTTATCGAAGTGATTTAATCATTTAATAACGGGAGGATAATCATCGCTGAAAGTGTTTTGGTGTCTTTAACAGATAATTCAGTGATGATCAGGAAAACGTGGTTACATTTTGAACTATTTTGACCATTTGGTATGTGTTTAATATTACCCAATAATAATTGGAGGTGTCCAAGTCTGTTCAGTATGGCATCAAGTGTCTCCTAAGATTTGATTTAGGTATTTATTTACTATTGTATCATATGTATATGGGGCACGGGTGGCCGAATGTGCCACAATTCGCTGTGCAGAGTTGCGTCCCTTAGGCATGCCAGAAACCTGTGATTGCGGTTCTAATCCCGGTTCGTCCTGACAATGTTTCTAGATTTGTAACACTGCACCATAGCCATTGTCATGGGTTACACCAAAATGGTATTTCACCGTCTACGACATGTATCACTGCGGTGTTTCTTACCGAATTAAGCCGCCAACTGAAACTATGTTCAAAATGGCGTTAAACCCAACTTCCATACAGCTACTATGTATGAAAATGATACTTTTTGAACGATTGTTTTGTTAAAGTCTTGTAACATCATTGAACTCAGGCCTGTTGTATATACTTTGATTCTAATTTTACTCGTCACATGTGCTATTATAGATGTGCATTGTTGCTATTACTTGATCATGGGTTCGAACCCCGTTTCGCCCCGAGTATGTTATTAGGTTTGTCAGCAAACCGTGCTCTTGGCTAAACGCCCCGTCTTGTCATCACGCTCATGAATAAACATAAAATCACAAAGTGTTTCTCTGCCTGATTAGAATAAGTAGTAAATGTCCTATGACCCGTAATTTATTAGTAACACTAATTGTTTCACCGGTTTCAAAAATATTGCTTGCCCTTGTATACACGATAAAGAATTAACATTCATAAGAAGCTTTCAAAATATCCAAAAGGAACTGTATTCTTACAAAAGCGAAGAAAGAAAATTAGAAGGTCTATCTTTTCTATCATCGAGTCCGTAAACTAATTTATAAAAAAGGCATATCTCAGCATTGATAAAACGTAACCCCTTTTATTTAGTCCGGAAACCCCGTATTACCAAAAGTTGCTTGTGTAATGTCAATATATATAACAAATGACTTAAGTCCAGACGCAGTTTACCTGAATCTAAATTGTTTTAAATGCGGGCATCTTCACCGTTTCAGTTCGGTCTAAGAGGGCTTATCTGTATATAGGAAAGATGTGATTACAGTATCAATATTTTGTATGATTTTTTAAATATTTGTTAACAATAACAGTTTACGCACGCCAGTCTTGTCAGCCATGTTAGCTATGGTAGCATGTTATTATAAACTTGTCAATTTCTCAGGTTTACAAATGTATTGGAAATATTTCATTTTGTGAAGTAACTTTTTAACGTTTTCCCTTAACATGGACTCCCGTCAAGCGTAGCTTAAGTACACGTGAAATAGAATATTTAGACCTGCAGAGATGCGATGTTTATATTCACGTTGTAACCATTTTGGAAATAATGGTAATTTGAATCCCAGAATCATGCTGTCGAAATGGCAATTACATGTGTCGTGGATATGTTACAGTCAATGTGTCAATTTTCACTTAGACTGTTTACAAAAAGCCAAAATATTACAATTATTTCACAATTATTTTTATATTTATTGTATCATAATAGCGAATTCCAAACATTTCTTACCTCTATTTCGTCACACAGTGACTGAAATTGATTGGATTAAAAGACAACCAAAGTCAATGTATATTTTATTCTTATTTTTGCTTCTAATCCTATAATTAGTTTAATGTGATGTTTATAAGCCCTTTTGAACTTCTTAATAACTTTAAGTCAATCTGACGAAGACATATTTTTGTAAAATGACGTTTTGTAAATTGCCTATGTGGAAATATCAGTCATTTTACACATTGATCGTGACATATATTCCGGTACGTACCTCAGCCTACATTGACTTAATGCTCATCAAATTGTTTCAGTATACAATACAGCTTGCTCCACTCTTTGGTTATATATGACTTAGTAATATTTCTTTAAACCAATCATCCTCATGTTAGGTATTGCCTTCTTATTGTTTCATGTTTTCATGTGATTGACCTTTGGAGTTGTTCTCTCCAAAAATAATTTGTAAATAGTATCATGATGCACATTTCTGTACATATTCATTGATATGTTTAAATCACCATGCCCTTTTTTGCTTGTTCTCAGTTCTTTTGATTAAATACGCTTGTGGATATCGGTGTTTGTGACTGTGCGCGTTGTATGTTGTGAGGTTCAATGACGTTTATAACGTTACAACGTTTGAACAGGGCATTTGGCGTAATCTCTTTTATCACATATGACCTTTGTGTACTTCATTGAGAAAGTCTACTGGGAAATCTGCTTTATTGCAGAAACAAATAAAGGCACATCATCACAGCGAGTGTTTGGAAAGCAAATAAAATTGGTTATTTTACAGTGCACCAACGACTGGTTGTGAAATATAGCAGTGATTCTACAGCGGTGAGATGAAAATTAACAAACAAAGGTTTACATTTCTTCGGTCTTATAATATGTGTAATTGGTGATTGGACAAATTTCATTTGCTTTACGTCGCTTTTAGTATAGTAATAGTAATCCCATGTCGCGATTGGGAATACCAAAAATGTGTTCATATATGTTTGCCTACGTGGGAATCGAATCTTGGTCTTCGATGTGACGCTTTCACAACTGGTCTGTCCCACCTCACCTATGGATGAGAAGTAATGATCTTCTGTGAGTCCAGAGGTTATTGCTCCTGTTGTTCATGCACGTGATGAGGCGGATTTGACATAGCTTATATATTAAATGCAAAAGTTATGGGTGGGGTCCGTGCGTGCGTGTGCGTGCGTGCGTGCATGTGCGTGCGTGTTTGTGTGTGTGTGTGTGTGTGTGTGTGTGTGTGTGTGTGTGTGTGTGTGTGTGTGTGTTGATGCATGTACTAGTCCGGACTTATTCCAGTTTCATTGTGTTAGCCCACTGAGATACCATGCAGCATGGATGCCCAGCAGAGACACACTATATTCTTCGAGCCGACTAGTCCTTGTTTTACCTCGTTGTTTCCGAGCGCCAGGCAGGACTACAACAACTACCATCTTTTTACGTCTTTAGTAATGTGCGGCCAGGGTACCGAACTACCGACCTTCCGCTCTGAAGGCAGACACTTTTGTAGACATTTATTTGTCTAATGATCCTCTTGTGAAGCATGTCAGGACTCATGATAAAAACAAGGCATTCCACAGTTTACTTAAACGAGCCAAGGATGTGGGAGATAATCTCAATGTCAATGTTGATTTTGATGGTTCTTCTGTACTGTTGGACGGTACAAAAATAAGTATCAACCAAGCGAAGTGCCATATCAAATCGGCCCTGACTCAGTTTTTTCAGGGAGGGCCTATCAGAACGACCACTGCATCGCATTTATGTGCAGGCCTGCAGAGTCCTTCGCTTGTGATGAAGCCGGCTGGCCTGAAAAGTGAAACAGAAGGTTTTCTCTTTGCTGATCAAGACCAGTCAGTGCCCACTCGAAACCGTCAAGGTGTGATTTTGCATCAACATGTATATTTGAAATGTAGATTATGCAATGAATTATAATGAGACTGGCCAACACATTGTCAGTGGATGCTCAGCTTTGGCAAAAAAACACAGTATCTTAAGCGACATGGTGGTGTGGCTCGATCCTTTCATTACCGTCTTCGCCATGCTTGTGGTTTTGACACAGAGGTCCATCCATGGTACGACCCAGAATATGTGAAAGGCGTCATATGGAAAATGATAAATATAAGATTCTTACAGCCTCAGACCTGTCCAGGCCAACAAACCGTATCTTGTCCTTTTTAATAAATTCAATGAAATCATTTATATTATTGAATTTTCTGTCCCTTTTGACACTAATGTGACTGATGGCGAATATGCAGACCTCGCTTTCGAAATGTCACGCTTGCATCCCAAGTACCAAGTTGTCCGACTCCCCATTGTTCTCGGCGCCTTAGGTTTGGTACCTCCCAATCTGTAAACTGACATTGGGGGAGTACACGGGTTTTCTGCCAGGAATACAGCCCTTCTGATAATCTGGGTAATGCAGAAGGCTGCAGTGTTGGGGAGTGTTGACATTCTCCGAAAAGTTCTGGGTGGGTTTGACAAGGCAGCGCTTCCCGGGAGACGTCCCAGTTGCTGTCTGAGCTGTGTGTAGAGGGGGCAAGGGCCCTGAGCTGATGATGATTATAACCAGCCTGACTGTGTCAGGATCACCCAAGCCCTCTTTGCTGCATTTTTTATTTTAAATTTTAATCTGTAAATAATAATAATAGTAATAATAATAATAATAATGTTGCTATTTATTTTGAAATCTTTTGTAATAGGCATTGCGTTTGCTTTATAAATCATAAACCACGAATTCCAGCAGTTAAAAGCTACTTCTACCAACCAGTTCAACCCACGTAACAAACTTGCGCCATTTTCAGTCAGCAGCTGGTTAGACTTAAAGGGCTTGCGACTACTCTAACAGGCACTGAGTATTGATTCGGGAAGACGGTGTAGTCAGGTTCATCAGCTGTTGGGACGAGCTCTCGATCCAACACGATGCACACCCACACATGCTGAAAACATACAGGACGACTCCCTAATTAAGCCTAATGTAACGCGCTTTGTGACGTAGTTTTTCTTATTTCCGCCACATATCTCCTACAAAGGAATATTTCAATAGGTTTTCCATTCCTTCCTATCGTAGAGGACTCTCGAGAGTTGTGCGATCGACTTGATATAGGGCTACATTAAGGAACATCCATCTCTCTGTTGAGCGCCTGTCCATATAAGTGTTATAATATTTTCAGTAAACTTTAAAGTGCATTTTGTGAAAGTGACGCAAAATGGGACCTCGTTATTCTGGACTGGATACTTTGAACTCGTTCAGTTAACATAACACAATACAAGCTGCCAGAAGAAAGTATACACTTCAAATTTGGATTTGACCAAAGAATGTTTTGGCTCAAAACAGTCGCCTGAACACTTTTAACGTAAGGTGCAAAACACAACTACGATACCGGTGTCACATAACTCACCTTTGGATTTTTTGTTTGCCACCATCAAGCATGGGTGTATACTTTCTTTTGTCCGGCAGTTTATATATGGAATAAACAGTACGAGTTGACTGAGAACACCTTTTATTCGCACATATTTACAAATTTACGAATTAACGCGTCAGTGTTTTATTTTGAATAATGGTATGACGACCGATAAAACTATGTTCCTCCTACCTCGAACTCATTTCTTACTCGAATACTTGTATGTTTCACGGACTGGTGCTCATTTCAAGGTTAGCCATCACCATGAATCCCGGACTACCCCATCACTCAGGCACGGATAAGACACCACAGTCAGGCTCGTATGAGCCTCACTCACAGTCTCGGATTAGCCTCCACGCTCAGTCTCGGATTAGCCATCACACTCAGCCTCGGATTAACCACCACGCTCAGTCTCGTATTAATCACTACACTCAGTCTCGGATAAGCCAGCACGCTCAGTCTCGGATTAGCCATCACACTCAGTCCCGGATTAGCCATCACTATAAGATTCTTATAAACCGCCACACTCAGTCTCGGATTAGCCATCACACTCAGTCTCGGATTAGCCATCACACTCAGCCTCGGATTAGCCATCACGCTCAGCCTCGGATTAGCCATCACACTCAGTCCCGGATTAGCCATCACGCTCAGCCTCGGATTAGCCATCACACTCAGTCTCGTATTAATCACCACACTCAGTCTCGTATTAACCACCACACTCAGTCTCGTATTAACCACCACACTCAGTCTCGTATTAACCATCGCACTCAGTCTCGGATTAGCCATCACGCTCAGTCTCGGGTTAGCCACCACACTCAGTCCCGGATTAGGCATCACTCTCAGTCTTGGATTAGCCATCAAACTCAGCCTGGATTAGCCTCACACTCAGTCTCGGATAAGCCACCACCCTCAGTCTCGGATTAGCCATCACGCTCAGTCTCGGATAAGCCATCACCATCAGTCTCGTATTAACGACCACACTCAGTCTCGGATTAGCCATCACACCCAGCCTCGGATTTGCCACCACGTTCAGTCTCGTATTAATCTCCACACTCAGTCTCGTATTAACCACCACACTCAGTCTCGGATTAGCCATCACGCTCAGTCTCGGATTAGCCATCACACTCAGTCCCGGATTAGCCATCACTCTCAGTCTCGGATTAGCCATCACACACAGCCTGGATTAGCCACCACCGTCAGTCTCGGATTAGCCATCACACTCAGTCTCGGATAAGCCATCACCATCAGTCTCGTATTAACCACCACACTCAGTCTCGTATTAATCACCACACTCAGTCTCGGATTAGCCATCACACTCAGTCCCGGATTAGCCATCACACTCAGTCTCGGATTAGCCATCACACTCAGTCCCGGATTAGCCATCACACACAGCCTGGATTAGCCACCACCCTCAGTCTCGGATTAGCCATCACACTCAGTCTCGGATTAGCCATCACACTCAGTCTCGGATTAACCACCACGCTCAGTCTCGGAATAGCCATCACACTCAGTCTCGGATTAGCCACCACGCTCAGTCTCGGATTAGCCACCACACTCAGTCTCAGATTAGCCATCACACTCAGTCTCGGAATAGCCATCACACTCAGTCTCGGATTAGCCATCACACTCAGTCTCGGATTAGCCATCACACTCAGTCTCGGATTAGCCATCACACTCAGTCCCGGATTAGCCATCACACACAGCCTGGATTAGCCACCACCCTCAGTCTCGGATTAGCCATCACACTCAGTCTCGGATTAGCCATCACACTCAGTCTCGGATTAACCACCACGCTCAGTCTCGGAATAGCCATCACACTCAGTCTCGGATTAGCCACCACACTCAGTCTCGGATTAGCCACCACACTCAGTCTCGGATTAGCCATCACACTCAGTCTCGGAATAGCCATCACACTCAGTCTCGGATTAGCCACCACGCTCAGTCTCGGAATAGCCATCACCATCAGTCTCGTATTAATTACCACACACAGTCTCGGATTAGCCACCACACTCAGTCACCATCAATCTGCAACTAGCAATCGCCATCTGTCTTGAACTAGGCATCACCTCCTTTGAGGATTTCGGCTGGTTTCAAGTTGCTAACTGTCTTATCTTGCATGTGCTTAAAGCACGCGAAAAGGCTATGCGGCATAGATAATGTTACGCATTTCATGTTACTCAATGAATACATAAATATATTACAAATTACAATCCGCAGGCTATTTATCGCTAAAGGCAAAAGGGAATGTGCGTTCAGCCAAAATATTACAGGCCACTTCACCATTACCTCGTTGTATCACTTCATTGTTTGTTTGTTGTTTAACGCCGCACTCAGCAATATTCTAACTGTATGACGGCGGTCTGTAAAACATTTAGCCTGGACAAGACAATCCACTGATTGGCATCATGAGCATCATCCACGCAATTTGGATACCATTAAATTCATCAACCAAGTCAGCGAGCCTGACCACCCGATTCCGGTTGCTGAAGGCCCATTCTTACCCAGATCCCCATTCGTTGTGATGTTTGTCCAGTCGTCTACGCCGCTGCGATGCGGTGTGCAGAATTGCGTCCCTTGAGCACACCAGAAACCTATGATAGTAGGTTCAAAACCCGGTCCTCAAAGGTTATGTTTGTCTTCACTTACCCATGCTCGTGGGTTTCTCCGAAGTGATTAGCGTCTGAGGTCTGCATCACTTCTGGCTTTCCTCCCACATTAAGTTTACACTCCGTCAACCCTTGTCCTATTTAAACGTCATCAACTGAAAATCGCAACATGTTGAACTTTAGGCATATACGTTTTATCAATTTGCCGACAAAGACATATAGAAATAGTGACACCTGGTGAAGGTTACATCCAACTGTGCTGAACGTATTTATGAAAGACTTTTTATGAAGAACATTTGATGCACAAATTTTGACATGATTTTCCTTCCTACATATATATGTGACATCATAATATATTTCTTATTTGGCGTTTTTTTATGAGGGTGTGAGTGAATTCGTGAATTAGGGCTCCCTTCGCATGGAAATCAAAGTGCCCATGTATGGTGCAAACAAACCTATAGATTATAATCAGGAAATGCAAGGAATCGAACTCACGATTTTGACCTTTAGGAAATCAGCGACCCCGGTAAAGAGTACCCACCGGACCGCAAAATTATACCCACATTGTTACATTCGAACAACATCACTACACTTTGAAAATGTTGGACCTATCTATCTTAAGTTACTGTTAATGCATCTACATGTAGGTTTATATCTACAAGCTCTTTCAGGGGCGGTCAGGTAGCCTAGTGGTTAAAGCGGTCGCTCGTCACGCCGAAGACCCGGGTTCGATTCCCGACAAGGGTGAAGCCCATTTCAAGTGTCCCCCGCCGTGATATTGCTGGAATATTGCTAAAAGCAGCGTAAAACCATACTCACTCACTCCTCACTATAAGCTCTTTCGAATCCCATTTGTCAGTACCATACCCGGGCTCGCGGGTTTCATCAAAGAGCTAAACGTCTGAGACCTGCATCACTTCGGGCGATCCTTCCCTATTAAGCTGAAACGCCGTGATATTAGTGGAATATTGAATGTTTAAATCGGCGATAAAACCCATCTCACTCACAATCACTATACGCGCTATCGTTCGACCCAAGTTACATAAAATACGGTTTCCTGTTAACAAAGTCCAAAAGCATGGTAACACCACACTAGCGAATACTAGTACTAACGATCGCCTGCATGGTCTAGTGGTAGAGCGTCCGCCAGGAGAGAGGATGGTCCGGTGTTTGATACCCGGCCGCATCATACCAAAAGACGTTAAAGGTGGTACTTGTTGTTATCCTGTGTGGCGCGCTGCATTAAGGGGCTAAAACAAGGACTAGTCGGCTCGGGGTCAGTATACTGTGTCTGAGTTGGGTATTCATGTTAAACTGCGGCATGGTATCTCATTGGCTATAAAATCGGTCCGGACTAGTAAAAGCAACCACGTCGCTATATAAGTGACCTGCCGTTAGAGGCGACTAACGGGATCGGGTGATCATGCTTGCTGACTTGGTTGATGGATGTCATCGTATCCAAATTGCGCGGATCGATGCTCATGATGTCAATCTATGGATTGGCTGGTACAGACTCGATTATTTACAGACCGCTGTTATATGGCTGGAATATTGCTGAGTGCGGCGTTTAACAACAAACAACAAACAACAAACAAAACGCTATATAAGTGCAATAATCTTGGACGCGACGTTAAACCCTATCTCAGATCACCTCTAATACTAACCACAGTAGAAATACAATGCCCATACTACATAAATAACTTTTATCATCCGTGTTTTTATTCTATTTGGAGTGAAACACAAACTTGGTGTCAGGCTGAATCATGATCACGAGTTAGCATATTCCCGAGTCTGTCTAGATCTGATTGTTTGGAATAAAGAAAGGTGTTACCTTCACATTTAAGATGAAAAAACTGAAACATATGAATTAGTACAGACATAGTAAGTCGTAAATCTGCATGAAAGAATATTGAATGCCTTCAATCAATCCATTTTTCTTCGCATTGTTTCAGTATTGTTTATTACCAAACGCAATTCAGATTATAATTGTGGTTTTATTTCAGTTTGTTATTCCATAGCCGTAATATGAAGCTGACCTCTGCCTCGTGTATGTCTGAGAAGAAAGAGTGATAGCCTTTCAATTCCTTTGATGAAAATAATGCGAGTCGTATCTTTGATAATCGATAAGTAACATTCAATAAGAAAGGCGTGCATTTGTGAACTAATGACAATATGATACTTATGCAAAGGTTATTACAATGTCACGACATCATTTGAATCCGATAAAATTTCCCACGATCCTCAGCTACGTGTTTGTAGTGTTTCTTTATTATCGAATAGTTTTGCCTGTTGATCGCATCAGCGAAACAGTGGTGTTAATGGTGATCGTCTCCGTTGTACGCATGATATTAGAAGGAAGTAAACTATAGCAATGCGAAACTGCAATCAGTGTTAGAGATGACCTGCGAATACAAAACAAAAAATAATGAGATATCCTGTTGACTGTGACGAATGAGGACATTGTTAGAGGTTTTGCATCCTACGCTACTGTTCAAAAGAAACGTAACCTCGATCGCGTTCATCTCGCGACATTACGCGTTACTGTTAAATTCAACATTGGAAGTTGTCGCAGGTGTTAGTATGCATGGTCATGTTCCCATATTGGTACCTCATGCTTGTCGACAGGGAACGACCTTTAATATTTTGGGGTGTTTGTGACAGAATTATTTTCAGGCAAACAAAAAATATTCTCTGGACACAAAACACAATATTTTGCAGTACATCCAGCATGTCCATTGCACGAACTAGTTTGGTTTGTTACACAAGAATACAAATTATTCTATTTTCAGCAATGTAGGAAACAGACTACTTTTCTTAAAAAAAGCGAGTGAGTGAGTGAGGTTTTACGCCCTTTTTTTTCAATATTCCAGGAATATCACGACGGGGGACACCACAAATGGGCTTCACACATTGTACCCATGTCGGGAATCGAACCCGGGTCTTCGGCGTGACGAGCGAACGCTTTAACCACTAGGCTACCCGGCCGCCCCAAAAATAATACGAGACGACCACCATTTTATAGTGCTATGCCACTGAGATACCGAGCCCACCAGTCCTTGTTTCATTAATCAATGTCGAGCGCCAGGCAGGGTAACAACAATTTCCATTTTTTAACGTCTTTTGGTATGACGCGGCCGAGGATCGAACCCATGACCTTCCGCTCTCCGGGCGGACTCTGTATCCGCTAGACCTGCCTTGATGAAGTCGCTGTATTGGTGAGCGTGGTTTCAAGCAGCATTCACTCCCTTTGAATATATTGTCCCTGTTGCTCCAAAACATATGATACATATTAAATATATGCGCTCGTAGTAGAGCCCCGCGTGGATTACGGGTTAGAATTGCTACCGAGCAACTCACAATGTGTGCTGGTCGTCAGAGGCGACTAAAGGGCTCGAGTGGTCCTCCTCATTGACTTGGTTTATAGCGTGTCATCGTACCTCGACGGCGTGGGTCATTGCTCATAACATAACACTCACTGGATTGTCCGCCGTTTCTCGCGAACCAATCTTTTTTGCTTCGACCGGTATGTTTTTGGAGTCATTGTTTTGTATAAAATCATGTCCTTCGGGATATTTCTCCTTGATGAAAGTCACTAAACATTATTCTAAAATGTCCTGATAACAATCACTGTTCAGATTACTTAAGAAATAAAAACGACGAGTGGAAGTTGTTTATGGTACAATAAAACACTGCAGGGAGAATAAACCACAAGGGGCGCTGCCCCGGGTTGTTTATTCTTCCTGCAGCGTTTTATTTTACGATAAACAATGATCACGAGTCGTTTATTTCTTATATGCGATATCAACATTATGTACAGCCTCCTTAAGGTTGTTGATAAAATCTGCAAGCTTTCAAAATAGTTACATTATTATTAATAATGATGACTCCCTGAATAGAATTCGAGCTCGTCAATGTCGGACCAGTCCATTGTATGAACAGGTAGGTTAAAAGTGGTATTTCCCGCACATTATCACAACCCTCAGGTCGATTATCTGTACCTTATCATACCCCCGATTTTCATATCTCTCTCCCACTTTTGGATGCGATCGTTCGGCCAATGCGTTTATCTGCGTCGCCAAGCTACATCTATCGGGAACAACTCACAAGAAACTTCTCTCTAAGACATAACGTCGTATGATAGCACAGTGTTTTATCGTGAAGAAAACGACGCTTCGTTCTGTATTGTGATTTATCGCGTTGCTATCTTATACCACAAAATATACACTTATCTACTGATACTGATAAACGATACACGTCGTTTAGAGATACCGTCCTACACATGAGGTGAGGTGAAATGGGGTTTAACGTCGCGTCCAAGATTATTGCACTTATATAGCGACGTTCATGCACGTGTTTCTGTGTGTGTGGCTCTTTGTACTAGTCCCGACTGATGCCGATTTATAGTGCTAGCTCACTGAGACTCAGTATACTGACTCAGAGCCGATCAGTCCTTGTTTTAGCCCCTTAATGCCGAGCCCCCGGGTAATTGTAACAAGTACCATCTTTTAACGCCTTTTGGTATGACGCGGCCGGGGATCGAGCCCATGACCTTCCGCTCTCCGGGCGGACGCTCTACCACTACTCCACGGAGGCGGTCTCCTACACATGACCTTAATAGGGAGGATGGTCTTGGCTTCATGCTCGATTCACTTTATTTTTTCCTGTAAAACTCTTTGTAGTTGTTGCTTCAGGCTATAAGGAAAACTCCTCACTGAGTATGACGTCATCAAAGCTGTCACCTTCTTGGAAGGCTCGTTGATAAAATCAAGCCGTTTGTGTCGATTCGCTTCCCTCAAAATGTGGCAATAGTGGGTTCTACTTTGAACCCAGCCTAAGCGACAGTGATCACGACATATTGTTGACGTTGAAGGTGTACATCCAATTACTCTCTGAAACTCTAGCGGGGGTTTCATCGTCTTTTTTCATTTATTCTTTAATTACGTCTCTGTCTATTGACCCAAGGGAACGAGGTCATCCGGTTCTTGTATTTCTCAACCCTATCTGCGGATACATACTTATTTGGGGGGTGGGGGAGGGGGAAGAGGGAGGCCTGCACGGATGGTGCAGTCGTCTAAGGCGTCTGGGTTCGCTAGACATCGTTGCGTCCTTTGAGCACGCCAGAAACATATGATCGTGGGTTCGAATCCAGAATCCCCCGATTATGTTTCTAGATTTGTAAGCATCAAACCTATGCCCGTCTAGGACCTGCATCACTCCGAGCTTTTCTCCCACATCAAGATGACACTCCGTGATATAACTGGAATGAAGTTCAAAGCGGCGTTAAACCAAACTCACACACTCACACATAGTTCTTAAATATAAGTTCATGATGTCCATTTGCTACTGATGTTTCGTCTTCAGCCTTTAGCCTCTGTTGAATTTGGGGATAAGCCTGTATAAGTCTGGATAAGGCCTTGTCGAACTCTTACTACTTCCATACGTTCACATACACGTATTCTTCCGTTCGTCAGTAACATTTGTCTCGGCGTTTATTGCACAGGGACCAGGGCAAAGTCTAGTTCAAACTTCATCGGTGACGAATTATAAAATTTGTTTAACTGATGGGTAGTCTGTTCATGTATCGTTCAGTAGAACCAGCATCCCACGAAAATTTCCATTTTCATAGAGACCGGCTTCACTATGGCATATTCGAAATCTCTTTGGCAAGGCCTGAATACGGAAATAACAAAATCCTCCTTTAGCAATCCTGCCTGGCAAGACTGTTTGCCATTTCACTGTCCTACAAACCGACATGAGCTCGAACCCATACAGTATCAAATGAGATATACTTAGTGTTAAAAAAATGTCCAGTTTCAAAATGTGTTTTACAATTTTATTTGACATGAGTTGTCCGAAGGTCCAGAGTTGCCAGGATCCTGGTTGCATATATCTGTATAGCTGATTCGCCCTGCCTGCTCTTCTTTGCTATGACACGCCGTGATGTAACTGAAATATTGTTTTAATCGGCGTAAAACTCACTCAAACAGTCCACGTGAACTTTTCAGATGTGTTGCTGTACACGTGTAAAGCAGCTGACGGGGTATTGAATTGGTCTTGGAAATTAAGTTGAGTGACCATGAAAAACAGACAGACACGTCCAGTGGTTTTGCCAAACAAATAAATAACCCCAGCAAAGGTATGGATTTAAACTGTGCTGTGCAATCAAATTGCAATAACTATCTCCAATGTAAATGAAACCTTTGTATCCGCTAAGATTCGCATGCATTAAGGCCGCAACCCGTCATTTAAAAAGCTATTTGCATAATCAAAAACATTTCATTAAACAAAGGTTTGACAATGCTTTCCATCCTGAAATTTATCACTTAAACCTCGTATCGGCATTTTAATTCTTTTTATGAAACTACAACCTTACTCTTCTTTCTTTTCAGTAACATGATCTATCCGCTAAATTCAAGTATTCGGTTAGGGAATCCGCCATCCGGGCAAAAAAATATTTCCAAAAGCAGTAAATTCATTGCTTCCGTATTTGTTGAGGATTCTACTTCTTTTTCCTCCAAAGGAAGCGTCGTCGGAGCCTCTAATCTTTATAAGCTTGTCAGTATCTCACACAAACGTCTCTGGTAATGCCTTTGTGCTACCCTGCGCCCTCGCCAGCTGTAAAACTGCCTCATACAACATTAGGATTCCTTGTAATCTTCAGGCCAGCACAGTGATACCATAAAATGCCTATTTCGACGTGTTACCATCTGTATTGGAAATCGAACTCCATCTGTATACGTTGTGTAGTTAAGTGTGCCTACGGTTACTGCGCTTTCAATTCAACGGGTGCCAATGGCTGTGTTTAATCAATTTGGGGCGCTTTCGCGATGGGGATAATTGAAATTCAAAGTGCAGGGAACCTCTGATAGGAGAATAGCTTCCTAACCACTGATCTCTGGCATGACCGAAAAAAACGTTAGACTTAGACGTAAACCTACCAGCCTTTACGAGAAGGTAACAGAATCCAATGAAACGCTTACTTAAGAATGGCGTATTTGATAGCTAAACAAAAGAGGTTAAAAAAAAACATTGTTGATATGTTCAAATCCAGGCAATGCTCTATTAGAATTTCAGATTTGTCATTCGGTTTTCGTCGATTTGAACTCTTTTGTTTGTTTGTTTGTTTGTTTAACACTGCACTGAGCAATATTCCAGCTATATGATCACGGTTGTCAGTAAATAATCAAGTCTGGACCAGACAATCCAGTCACTGACATCATGAGCATCGATCTACGCAATTGGGATACGATGACATGCATCAACCTAGTCAGCGAGTCTGACCACCTGATCCGGTTAGTCGCCTTTTTCGGCAAACATGGGTTGCTGAAGACCAGTTCTAACCCGGATCTTCACGGGGGAATGTGTGCATTCACGGCAACAGGTATAAGTGATGGTGAACTTATCATTAAATGGGGTTAACGTAGCATAAAGAGATTATTACACTTATGTAGCGACGTGTTTGGTCTGGCGCGGCCACGGGATTGAACCACGGCAGACGCTCTATCAACTAGACCTTGGAAGCGGTCAACAACGATAGGGTGAGTGAGTGCATGTGATTAAACGCCAGATTGAGCAATATGTCAAAGTATATCACGATGAAAAAAGTCTTGGTCAGGGAAATATAAGGAATTTCGCATTACGTGTCCGCAAATACAGCGACTTATTTCCGGCGAAATATGTTTGAGTGACACTATCTCTACCTTACGACCGCCACTCAAAAATTGAAAGGGTCCATTATGACGCGACAAGCAGATTACGTCATATTTACTACAATGACGTCATGAGGTCCGTATATACCGGCCGAAAGACTTGTATGGGTTTAAGGATATGTCATTTAAACAATCAGATAGCTGGCTCAAGCTCCGACGTTCATACAGTTTGGCCCTCACTCTATGAAGATTCATACTCCAATGAACTCACACAAAGTGATGGTCAATTCTTAAGTAATGATGATAATGCAACGATAAAAGTCGTAATAACCTACAACTATGTTCTAAACAAGTGGTTTGATTGACTCGCAATCACTTGCCAAGCTTTAAATGTCCATTTGAACCATTGGTTGTGCCCTTTGCCCTTTTTCCAGTTTTAAAGTTCATATGGTTATTACTGCCCTGTAGGAACTTGAGTGAGTGAGTGAGTAGAGTGTAACGCCTCTTTGACCAATATTCATGCACTATAATGGCAGAAGGACTCCGGAAATGGGCGTCAAACATTGTACCCAGGTAGGGAATCGAACACGGGTCTTCGACGTGACGAGCAAACGCATTAACCACAACGACCTCGGTTGTGTGTATTCCAATCAGGATTCACCGCTGGGCTTGTCAAATGGGCGAGTGTTGGGGCGTTTCTTGAAAAAAAAAATCCATCAGTTTGCGAGATCAAGAGGATATTGGCTGCCCACATTAGGGTCATATTACCTGTTCAAACGCTTCCTGATGTAACAATTACACACCTGTTATCGGACACTCAACGCAATTTGGACAAAATATAACGTGTCAATTATAATTATATACAGAGCATGAAATACGCCAAAGATAATATTTTCAGAACAAGCATCAACACTATGAGACAGATGGAAGATTACATCAGCCCCGAAAAATATTGATTTTTGTATTTGTGAGATATTATCCGGTAATAAACAACAGAATTTTAGTAGAAAATTGTTTTAAGAGTCGTTTTAGCAGATTCCTGACTTGTTCGATGCCTAATCTACACCGGATCGGAGAAGTTGATGATGATGGAGAGTATCCAAGGTTGATGTTCATCCCGCTGTCACTTACAGATGTATGAAAAATGATGACTCGTTAATTGTGGATCACTTTTTTCACCTATTACTTTATTTTCTGTATGAAACTTAAGAATTTGATGTTCTAGGGATAATATTGTACTTTGTCAGGGCTAACTTGGAATTAAATCATGTTTTGAAAATCGATGGCATTTGTTATAGAGAAGAATAACTCGGGTAATGAGAATTCAGGTCGAGGAACGATGAGGCGTTCAGATGATCAGTGGTCGGGACATGGGTAATGGTGTCATTGGAGATGTCGGTTTGTCAGAACGCTTCTGATTGATGACTCTAACTCAGTCATATTGGCTGTGTGTGAAGACATTAGTTTCACATTTTCGTTATAATACAATATTTCACTACATCATTGCACTGGGCTTGTTGGGGTAAAGATGTACGAAAGTTCGTTAACCTTACAATTACCATAATTGTCATACGGAAATACTGTTATGAAGCGTAAAAAAGATTATTAGATGGTTCTGATTGTGTGTTAATAATTCCTCGATACTTAAAGAGTGGTTATTACATATAAATAGGGAAATGATTTTTGAAGCCTGAATATAATCGTGCGCTGACAAATTGGGTAGGATGGGGATGTAGATGGGGATGGTCGTTGGGATGGTGATGTATTGAAGGATGGGGAAGTAGATGGGTGGTCGAAGGGATGATGATGTGTGGAGGATGGGGATGAAGATTGGGGTGGTCGAGGGGATGGTGATGTGTGGATGATAACTAAAGGATGAAGATGGGGATGGTCGTGTCGATGGGGATGTGTGGAGGATGGGGATGTAGATGGGGTGGTCGGGGAATAGTGATGTGTTGAGGACGGAAATGAAGATGGGGTTGGTCGAGGGGATGGTGATGTGTGGAGCACAGGGAAGTAGATGGGGTGGTCGAGGGGATGAGTGTGTATGGAAGGATGAGGATGTAGATGGGGTGGTCATAGGGATGGTGATATGTGGAGGATGGGGATGTAGATGGGGTGGTCGAGGGGATGGGGATGTATGGAAGGACAGGGATGTAGATCGGGTAGGTCGTAGGAATGGTGATGTGTTGAGGACGGGGGTGTAGATGGGGGTGGTCGTGGGGATGGGGATGTGTGGAGGATGGGGATGTAGATGGTGGTGGTCGAGGGGATAGTGATGTGTTGAGGACGGGGATGAAGATAGGGGTGGTCGAGGGGATGGTGATGTATGGAAGGACGGGGCTGGGGATGGGGTGTGGTCGAGGGGATGGTGATGTGTGGAGGATGGGATGTAGATGGGGGTAGGCGTGGGGATGGTGATGTGTCGAGGATGGGGATGTAAATAGGGGTGGTCGAGGGGATGGTGTGTATGGAAGGACGGAGCTGGAGTAGGGGTGTGGTCGAGGGGATGGTGATGTGTGGAGGATGGGGACGTAGATAGGGGTGGTCGAGGGGATGGTGATGTATGGAAGGACGGGATGTAGATGGGGGTAAGCGTAGGGATGGTGATTTGTGGAGGATGGTGAAGTTGATGGGGTGGTCGAGGGGATTGGTGCGTATGGAAGGACGGGGATGTACATGGGGTGGTCGAGGGGATGGTGATGTATGTAGGATGGGGATGTTGATGGCATGGGGTGGTCGAGGGGATTGATGTGTATGGAAGGGCGGGGACATGGATGCGGGTGGTCGTAGAGATAGTGATGTGTGGACGGCGGGGATGAAGATTGAGATGGTCGAGGGGATGGTAATGTGTGGATGATAAGGATGTAGATGTGGTGGTCGAAGGGATAATGATGTGTGGATGGGGATGAAGATTGAGGTGGTCGTGGGGATGGGGATGTGTGGATGATGGGGATGAAGATTAGGGTGGTCGAGGGGATGGGTGTGTATGGAAGGATGGGGATGGAGGTGAGAGTGTGTGAGGGGATGGTTATTTGTGGAGGATGGGGATGTAGAATGGGGTGGTCGAGGGGGTGGTTGTGTATGGAAGGACGGGGATGGAGATGTGAGGGGATGGTTATTTCCGGAGGATGGGGATGAAGATTGGGGTGGTCATGGGGATGGTGAAATGTGGAAGTTTGGGATGAAGATTGGGGTGGTCGAGGGGATGGGGATGTGTGGATGATAAGGATGTAGATGGGGTGGTCGAGGGGATGGTGATGTGTGGAGGATAAGGATGTAGTTGGGGTGGTCGAGGGGATGGTGATGTTTGGAGGATGGGGATGAAGATTGAGGTTGTCGAGGGGATGGTGATGTGTGGAGGATAAGGATGTATACTCGGACCCCATGGTACCGCGGCATTGATCGTATCGCGGCATTTGTGATTTCCGGTAGTTCACGCGGGACACGCCTCTTAGCGGCTGTCTATTAATGCAAATCAGTAACCGGGAAGTGCTCACTTCGTAAACAATTTCAATTTCCTCGGAATGTTCCGTCTGCTGTAAGTAAGGAGTTATTAATCCGTTGATACATGATAGTTCTGGCATCTGTTGTAATATTGCCTTACACCCATCTATCAATGGCCAACGATATAACCCGCAGTTCCTCAAGTAAACTTTCTCTATCGACCTGAACTAGATCATCTGCATATTCATGGCGACTAATGAGGTAACGGAAGTTACGTATTCCGCACATTTTTTCCCGCTCTGTGCCCAGAATCTATTGGGAGATCATAAGGGCCATAATGCCAAACTTAGAAATACGTTCTTCACTAGTAACCAAAATATAAATACATACTTTGGGCATACTAGGAGTGCTTTTTATATATTTATTGTTGACTTTTAACATTTTTCCATTTTGTGTCAAACTATTGTCATCCAATCCTTTTTAAACAATCTTAGAATATCATTTTTGATATTTTGTTGTTGACCTATAAAAATATTTTTCGCTTACTTTTCGGTAAATATGCATTGAATACCTATTGCTGATAACACATTTTAGAATTTTACTTATGCTGTCTTTGCACTTGTCTGGACAAATCACTGATGTCTGGCATGATCATACCAAGTGGTTGGTAGAATTATGTCCTCTTTTTATCCAATTCGGACCTCCATACACAACTTTTCTCTGTACCGCGATACGATGGAGTTCTCTCCCTTGTCAAACAGAGCGCGAGGCCCGGCTTTTACTCGAAGCTACTTATGTAAATAATGAACTTTTATCAGTAAAATATGCATTGTTTGATAACATGAATAATATCTGATACAAAGAGCACGAATAAACATAAAGGTTAGTGAGTGCATTTTGTTCCGTTTAGCGTACCTGACAAGTACCGCGATACCCCGAAGTTGCAGGCTACTTGGGGTGGTCGAGGGGATAATGATGTGTGGAGGATGGGGATGGAGATGTTGATGGGGTGGTCGAAGTGATGGATGTGTATGAAAGGACGGGGATGGAGATGAGAGTGTGTGAGGGGATGGTTATATGTGGAGGATGGGGCTGTAGAATGGGGTGGTCGAGGGGGTGGTTGTGTATAGAGAAAGGGAAGTTAGATGGGGAAGTAGATGGGATGATCGTAGGGATGGTGATGTATGGGATGAAGATTTGGGTGGTCGAGGGGATGGTGATGTGTGGAGGATGGGGATGTTGATTGAGTGGTCGAGGGGATGGGTGTGTATGGAAGTATGGGGATGTAGATGGGGTAGTCATAGGGATGGTGATGTGTGGAGGATTGGGATGTAGATGGAGATGTTGATGGGATGGTCGTGGGGATTGGGATGTATGGAAGGACGGGGATGTTGATCGGGTAGGTCGTAGGAATGGTGATGTGTGGAGGACGGGGATGTTGATTGGGTGGTCATAGGGATGGTGATGTGTGCAGGATGGGGATGTTGATTGGGTGGTCATAGGGATGGTGATGTGTGGAGGATGGGGATGAAGATAGGGGTGGTCGAGGGGATGGTGATGTGTTGAGGACGGGGATGAAGATAGGGGTGGTCGAGGGGATGGTGATGTGTTGAGGACGGGGATGAAGAATGGGGTAGTTGAGGGGATGGTGGTGTGTGGAAGGACGGGGATGAAGATAGGGGTGGTCGTGGGAATGGGTGTGTATGGAAGGATGGGGTTGTAGATCGGGTAGGTCGTGGGAATGGTGATGTGTGGAGGATGGTGAAGTACATGGGGTGGTCGAGGGTATTGGTGTGGATGGAAGGACGGGGATGGAGATTGGGGTGGTCGTTGGGATGGTGATGTATGGAGGATGGGAATGAAGATTGGGGTGGTCGAAGGGATAGTGATGTGTAGAGGACGGGGATAAAGATTGGGGTGGTCGAGGGTATGGGGGTGTATGGAAGGATGGGGATGTAGGTGAGAGTGTGTGAGGGGATGGTTATTTGTGGAGGATGGGGATGTAGAATGGGGTGGTCGATGGGGTGGTTGTGTATGGAAGGACGGGGATGGAGATGAGAATGTGTGAGGGGATGGTTATTTGTGGAGGATGGGGATGAAGATTGGGGTGGTCGAGGGGGTGGGTGCGTATGGAAGGATGGGGATGTAGATGGGGTGGTCGAGGGATAGTGATGTGTGGAGGATTGGGATGTTGATGCGGTGGTCGAGGAGATGGGTGTGTATGGAATGACGGGGATGTAGATGAGGGTGGTCGAAGGGATAGTGATGTGTAGAGGACGGGGATGAAAATAGGGGTGGTCGAGGAGATGGTGATGTGTGGAGGACGGGGATGAAGCTGGGGGTAGTCGAGGGGATGGTGATGGGTGGATGATGGGGAAGTAGATAGGGTGGTGGTAGGGATGGTGATGTGTAGAGGATAGGGATGTAGATGAGGGTGGTCAAAGGGATAGCGATGTGTAGAGGACGGGGATGAAGATCTGGGTGATCGAGGGGATGGTGTGTGTGGAAGGACGGGGATGTGCGTGCTCACGGGGATGGTGATGTGTGGAGGATGGGGAAGTAGATGGGGTGGTCGAGGGGTTGCTGATGTATGGAGGAAGGGGATTTGATTGGGAAGTAGATGGGGTGGTCGAGGGGGTGGTGATGTGTGAAGGACGGGTATGGAGATTGGGGTGGTCGAGGGGATGATGATGTGTGGAGAATTGGGATGTAGATGGAGATGTTATTGGGGTGGTCGAGGGGATTGATGGGTATGGAAGGACGGATGTAGATTGGAGTAGTCGAGGGGATGATGAAATGTGGAGGATGGGGACGCAGATGGAGATGTTGATGGGGTGGTCGAGGGAATGGTGTGTATGGAAGGACGGGGATGTGGGTGATCACGGGGATGGTGATGTATGGAGGATAGGGATGTAGATGGGGTGGTCGAGGGGATGGTGATGTGTGAAGGACGGGGATGAAGATTGGGGTGGTCGAGGGGATGGTGATGTGTGGAGGATGGGGATGTAGATGAGGGTGGTCGAGGGGATGGTGATGTGCGGACGACGGGGTGTAGAAGGGGTGGTCGAGGGGATAGTGATGTGTCGGGGACGGGGATGTTGATTGGGTGGTCGAGGGAATGGATGTGTATGGAAGGATGGGGATGAAGATAGGGCAGGTCGTGGGGATGGTGATGTGTGGAGGATGGTGAAGTACATGGGGTGGTCGAGGGTATTGGTGTGGATGGAAGGACGGGGATGGAGATTGGGGTGGTCGTTGGGATGGGAATGTGTGAGGGGATGGTTATTTGTGGAGGATGGGGATGAAGATTGGGGTGGTCGAGGGGGTGGGTGCGTATGGAAGGATGGGGATGTAGATGGGGTGGTCGAGGGATAGTGATGTGTGGAGGATTGGGATGTTGATGCGGTGGTCGAGGGGATGGGTGTGTATGGAATGACGGGGATGTAGAGGAGGGTGGTCGAAGGGATAGTGATGTGTAGAGGACGGGGATGAAAATAGGGGTGGTCGAGGAGATGGTGATGTGTGGAGGACGGGGATGAAGATGGGGGTAGTCGAGGGGATGGTGATGTGTGGAGGATGGGGAAGTAGATAGGGTGGTGGTAGGGATGGTGATGTGTAGAGGATAGGGATGTAGATGAGGGTTGTCAAAGGGATAGCGATGTGTAGAGGACGGGGATGAAGATCTGGGTGATCGAGGGGATGGTGTGTATGGAAGGACGGGGATGTGCGTGTTCACGGGGATGGTGATGTGTGGAGGATGGGGAAGTAGATGGGGTGGTCGAGGGGTTGCTGATGTATGGAGGAAGGGGATTTGATTGGGAAGTAGATGGGGTGGTCGAGGGGTTGCTGATGTATGGAGGAAGGGGATTTGATGGGGAAGTAGATGGAGTGGTCGAGGGGGTAGTGATGTGTGAAGGACGGGGATGAAGATTGGGGTGGTCCTGGGGATGATGATGTGTGGAGAATTGGGATGTAGATGGAGATGTTATTGGGGTGGTCGAGGGGATTGATGGGTATGGAAGGACGGAGATGGAGATGAGGATGGTCGAAGGGATGGTGATGTATGGAGGATGGGGATGTAGATGAGGGTGGTCGAAGGGATAGCGATGTGTAGAGGACGGGGATGTAGATTGGGGTGGTCGAGGGGATGATGAAATGTGGCGGATTGGGACGCAGATGGAGATGTTGATGGGGTGGTCGAGGGAATGGTGTGTATGGAAGGACGGGGATGTGGGTGATCACGGGGATGGTGATGTATGGAGGATAGGGATGTAGATGGGGTGGTCGAGGGGATGGTGATGTGTGAAGGACGGGGATGAAGATTGGGGTGGTCGAGGGGATGGTGATGTGTGGAGAATGGGGATGCAGATGGAGATATTGATGGGGTGGTCGAGGGGATGGGTGTGTATGGAAGGATGGGGATGTAGATGAGGGTGGTCGAGGGGATTGTGATGTGTGGACGACGGGGTGTAGAAGGGGTGGTCGAGGGGATAGTGATGTTTCGGGGACGGGGATGTTGATTGGGTGGTCGAGGGAATGGATGTGTATGGAAGGATGGGGATGTAGATGGGGTGATCATGGCGATGGTGATGTATGGACGACGGGGTGTAGATGGGGTGGTCGTGGGGATAGTGATGTGTCGAGGATGGGTATGAAGATTGGGGTGGTCGAGGGGATAGTGATGTGTGGGGGACGGGGATGAAGATTGGGTGGTCGATGGGGTGTGTGTGTATGGAAGGATGGGGATGTCGATGAGGTGGTCGTGGCGATGCTGATGTGTCGAGGATGGGGATGGAGATGAGGGTGCTCGAGGGGATGGTGATTTGTGGAGGGACTACGCTCAGTATAAACGCGTAGTCAAGTGGTAAAAGCGTTTCCTTGTAAAGCCTGACGCCAAGGTTCGATTCTCCACATTGGTACAATGTGTAAAGACTATTTCTGGTGTCAGCATCGTGACATTGCTCGAATACTGCTTAAATCGGCGTTAAACCATACTCACTCACGTATTATTCCATAAATCCAGATATGCTTCGTGGCAGTCATATGTATGCACATATCGCAATCAAATCCAATTACACGACAAACAGGTAACACACTCTATCGCGATGTTTCCAAAGTGGCTTGCTGTAGACCTTGAAGAATATGACGATCTTAAGGATCTATGTGGCTCCGTTAAAAGATATCAGAGGTGGCAATCTTCCATTTCACTGAGTAAATAACATTTGGAACATGCACCTCCTTGGTGTGATCCCTAGACGAGCGTACTTTCCACTGACTATCGCAGTATGTATTCTACAAGATGACAAAGATTAATACTCGTTGTTTTATAAATACGCCACGGTGTCTGATGAACAATCGTTTTCAGGATTTTAAAAATTGTTCTGAACATAGTAGACACTTGCAATTTTAGTTGATCTTGTAGATAATGTGATTGGTATACACTGTTGTCGTTAGTCATGAATTTGGAATTTCAAAATATCTGTGAGACAACAATAATGGATGGCCCGTCACTTGAAAGTCGTAGGTAAAATAGCAATGCATCAGTTTTGGAAGATTGTGTTTCTTTTCTGTAAAAAGAGAAATGCATTGGAGGGTAAACATTTGACCAGCAGAAATCCCGATTGGTCAGCCATTTTACTACCGCTTCAATACGTATTAAGGTTCTAGTAGGCATTCTTGCGAAGTGAACATCGCGTGCGTAAAAGAACTTAGCTCCTGTACTTTTACAGAAGCCCAGTTATAATCGTGTCGTTATTCATTTGATTGAGTAAGTATAGTTTCACGCCGCATTTTGCAATATTCCACATATTTCACGTCGGGAGACCTGATATTGGTTCAGCTACAGCTGCAAAACCAGACATTTCTAAATTAACATTTTGAGCCAAAATATTTTTGTATGAAAAAGACATTGCAACAACGTTTCAAGCAATAGAAATTTATTTTTTTTCAAGGATTTTCGGGAACAATTTTTTTTCGACACACACACACACACTGTTGGTTACAAAAAGATCCATTTATAGACACACACAAACACACCTCCATTTCCAAACATAACAACCAATTGTTTAAAAAATAGAAATGCATATTCGTTATATTCAGTTACCCGTCCCATTCAAAGTCCCATAGACTTTACAGAAAACTGTTACAGATATACAACGGCAGCATGACCACCATGGAATAACCCCACCCCCCCCCCCCCCCCCCCCCCCCCCCAATCATTCCCCACTCATCCCATTAACCCCTTACTTGAATTTCATCTGCATCATCCGTCACTGTCAGGTAAACATTGTTGTCAAACCGTCTCGCCAGAGGATTAACTAGGTTGGGAAGTAATCTCAGATTCTTTGTCAGGACTGACACGCTCTTATCAGAACATCATCAAGCATTTCTGCATCAATCCAAATCACTTAAACGGATTGATGGTTATAATGCTAATAGAAATGTCCTTTGCCACCATCAGAATTAGGATGTAATTTGTCTATATACCCACAACTGACTACATCCTTAAAGTCTGAACATAGGTATTGTATTGTGTAATTAAGTAAACACCAAATGGTAATGCATTAAATTGCTTGTAGATGACGGTTGTATTGAACTTTGAAATCGCCTGTTATCGGAACTAAGTACTTATTTAGTCATAATTTTCAAAATATATCGCTTTAACAAAATTGAGAAATTTAATTTACAGCGTCACTCAGTTTACAAACATAAACTGCCGAGCAAAGGAAGCATACACTTGTAAATTAGATTTGACAATAAGTACACACGTTATATTATCAAACCTTTACTACAGTTGCCGAATCGTTGAAAACTTAAGGTCCAAAACACAGCTATGATACCTCATCAAATACATCACCATCAAATAACCATTCCTTGTTTGTTTCATTTCATCCACCATCAAGCATGGGTGTGTACTGTCTTCTGAGTTTATATTTTACAGTTCATGTACGGAACTCATAGTTTTTTCATGGAAACCCATTTTTTCAAGAAATGCTTCACGTGGTCGCCAGTCTCGGACAAAGATATTTACAAAATTCAACTTACTCTTTTCATGGGTGAAGACTTGGGAAGAAAAAGTGAAAATAAATGGTTCGAAAACTCAAAATATAAACTTGGTGGCCAAGGGCAGGCCCATTGTTTTCATGCTGCCCATTGGTGAGAATATTTTCCTTTCCTCAAAACTCAATGTAAATGTGTTTGTTTTGCAAATATTATACATTATGGTGTGTCTATATAGCGTCATTCAACTAATACTGTTTAGTTTGCACTAGTCTGTATGCCTCTGTTATTGTAAGAGCGACATGCGGCTGTAATAAGTGTGTTTACTGTGGTATTCGGTCATTTTGTTTGTCAGGGATGAAATCTCAAATCTTTTCGTTATCTGATCGGCCAGGTTTTCTGCTATGATAGGATAAGGACATTTTTTGTCTCACAGGAATCGCATAATTTCGAACCGGAATTGGTTTAATTTTTAAAGAAAGTTATCAGATATGTTCTTATGAATGAGGACAGTTTATTTCAACAGTTACATGTTTGGGTCTTATGGCAACGCTAAATGCGCAGGTAAAGATGAAATATGTCGAAAAGCTTTAAGGAAAATGTTTTAGAATGTGAGCTAGTCTTTGATCCAAGCTAATTTTCATCATGTTGACGACAACCAATACAAAGATAATGGTAAAACATTCATCTTGAGTGACGGACTTACAATGAGCTTTCCATTTGAAGTCCCTTTTCACTCATTTTAGCCATACGACCTGTGAAGATACGGGGTAGAATAGGTCTTCAGCAGCCTATGCTTGTCGTAAGAGGCGACTGTGCATGTCGTGTGAGGCGACTAACGTGATCGGGTGGTCCTCGCTGACTTGGTTGATGCAGGTTATCGTACCCCATTTGCGTGGATCGATACTTTTGATGTGAGTCACTGGATTGTCTGCTCCAGACTCGATTATTTACAGACCGCCCTCATATAGCTTGAATATTGCTGGATGCGGCGTTTAACAACAAACAAACATTTTAGCCATACTTCTGTATTTGATATTGCCAGGAGTCTACAACAAGATACACGGCTAGTTGTCTGATATTTTCAAACCATAATATTCAAAACTTTGACATTTCCAGTTGGCCCTTATCGTACCTCCTACTATGGCGGCATCGTATGGCGGCATCGGTTAATTAAAGAATGATTCATGTCCAAGCAGGAGTGCTCAAGTTGCCCAAGGAGCAGTAACCTGATGTGCAGACTTTGATGTTGTATTTCGCGGGTGTGTTTTCCATATGGGAAATATTAACCTGGTCTTAGTTAATCGTTATATGTCCGACCTTTGCCGAGGAAAATCCCGATTAACGGGACGAAGTTGATATTTTCCACATTGAAAAGGACAAGTGGTGAATTCTATCTATCATTTCCACCGTAATGGTTACCAAATAAAAAAACAAATACACAGAAATCAGGAACAAATCAAGCTGTGTTCAGTGTGTTCGATAGAAGGCTTCCTGATATTATCTTATTCACAGAATTGCGGTTCCTCAATCAATTAAGGGTAACTAAGTTGTCTTGACGCCAAGAACCTGGTTCAGTACGATTTCCAACAAACCATACTAGACTTCAGTGTGGCCTTAGACTCATTCAGTCCATCTTCCCGAGGCAAGGGAGTTAACTGACTGTAAAAGTCCACTTTCCACCCTTGCCTGAACTAGACTTGAATTTCTGGGATCGATCGCAGCGCCACCAGTGGCTAGTACGAGTTATATCCCTTCTATGTCCCTCCGATTGACCAATCAGATTCCACCTCTTATATCACTTGTATTTGCTTCAAATAAAATAGCGGCACTCTGTGAAGACAAGTTGATCGATGATCAAGAGCTATAGTGTAATAAAACGAGTCTTGCAGTTGTACTTGTGCATCAAATAACGTAAGCACCTTGATTAAAAACATGAACAGATTTGTAAAATATCTATTGACGTTAAGTTGCCGATACACATGCTTTGAAACCCTGAAATCGACCGAAATCTGCACGGCAGTTTACGAACCTGATGTCGATTTTGTTTCGCGATTTTGATTGGACTATGCATAGACTCGTAAGTCCAGGCAAAATATAACTCCAAATAACCAGCCTAGTTCGGCAAGGGTGAAAACTGGACCTTTATAGTCAGTTAACTCCCTTGCCTCGGGAAGCTGCATTCATTCATGATCCCACATCAAGCTGACACGACTTGATATCATTGGAATACTGTTGAAAGCGGCGTTAAACTCAACTCACTCACTCACTCACCTGACGCTGATGTTTCCCTAAAGAAGGCTACGATCCTAATTATCTCGCGCAATGTGAGGACAAACGCGCGTATGCATGAATGAATGTATGCAGAGAAATCGTATTCTTGCTCAAACCATGGCTACATGTACTTAACATTTGACCCGGGTTTAACTAACTAAATATTAGTTAAACACCAGTTGGCAAGACAGACTCCATTTTCTGTCACTGACTTTGAACATAGAACTATTTGACGAAGAATGTGTTTCGGAACCTGAGAAGTCCGCACCAAAATTAATGACAGGAACATGGAAGAAATTTAGTAGAATTATTAATGAACTATTGACTGACATTTTCAACGGTTTTACACCGGCCACCGCGCCTCGCGATCGGACTCTTATCTTTACATAAAACACAGCTAAAAGTTGTTGTACAATGCAGCATCGTCATTTCATCACGTACAGTACATCAAGTACGCAGCTAAGCCAATTTGAAAGGACTGCGTGATATTAGTACGCTCCTAAAGTGTTCTAAATGGTATAGGGGCGGTCGGGTAGCCTAGTGGTTAAAGCGTGCGCTCGTCACGCCGAATACCCGGGTTCGATTCCCGACATAGGTACAATGTGTCAAGCCCATTTCTGGTGTCCCCCGCCGTGATATTGCTGGAATATTGCAGAAAGCGGGGTTTAAACATACTCACTCACTAACTCACTGTAAATAGTATATGAGTCCATAACAAAGAGGTCTTCAACACAATACTAATTGCAGTTGATGCATACATTTTATGTGTGCTTCTTTTTCCGAGTGTCAGTCGAGTTTTCTATTCAGTTGTCTTTTCTGATTTTGGCACAGTTTTATGATATGTATCTTCTTATATACTTCTCAAAACAAGTTAAAAAACACCCACAATTGCGTACTGGAATGCCAACAAGCCATGACAGATTAGCTAGAGTCATGTGAAACAATCGGGTTTTGAGTTGTGTATACGTTTTAACATGAATGAACTACAGCAAGAGTACGAAACCAGGTTCTCTAAAGCTCATGTCACCACAGTGCCCTCGGATCTGATGGCTGTGTGGCATCGCTGGTTGTGCATCGTCGTACCGTGTACAGTTATTCACCCTGGTTATTGGTTTGCCTGATCGAGATTTATTAAAATTAAACACCCATCATAAAGCTGGAAAAATATTGGCAGAAGCTTAGAATGGCATCCCTTCAATCACATTTGTTTCAGAATTGTGATGTATAAGAGCGACCCCCGTTGTGGCAAACAATACAGCTGGTGATTTAAACACCCATGAAGATCCGGGGTAGAATCGGTCTTCAGCAACCCATGCTTGCCGTAAGAGGCGACTATATATGCTTGTCGTAAGAGGCGACTAACGGGATCGGGTGGTCAGGCTCGCTGACTTGGTTGATGCATGTCATCGTATCCAAATTGCGTGGATCGATGATCATGATATCAATAACTGGATTGTATGGTCCAGACTCGATTATTTACAGACCGCTGTCATATAGCTGGAATATTGCTGAGTGCGGCGTTAAACAACAAACAAACAAACAAACAAACAAATAATTTAAACGAAGAACGTATGAAGGGATACCATAACCGCAGCTACTCGTAAATACATATGGCTTAAATATAATCAAAATATTAAATATTTCATTTAATGCAATTCTGATTATACGCCTAACAAAGACTGATATTTGATGTTTATCTATATATTGAATATCTACTAAATTGAATAACCAATTTAAAAAAAACTGCAAAACACTGACATGATGTTAATATTAGGAAGCACTCATAGAGTATTCCACGCAAGTTGATTTGAAGCGCTTATAAAATGTTTACACTTGTCCAGTATTATAAACTGTTCCCCCTCCGTATCCCTCGAGCCATTAAATGTGGAGTGAGTTTTCATGTATGATGTTTTCTGTTACTTCAACGCGTGACAGCTAAACGAGGGAGCAAAGCTCAAATCTATTCTTTATCAAACACGTTTGATGCATGAATGGTGAGTGAGCGAGTTTAACGGCACTTTGAATAGTATAGTATTATCACACCTGTCTGGTGGTACATTATGAGAGATTAGGGAAATCCTTTCTCAAACAGCGGTGATCAAAATGATTTGCTTCCTTCTCACAGCTTTATAAATATATCCATGTACTGCAAAAACATAAGTATAGTAATGACTTTACCTTAACTCGTTTTGACGCCCCGAAACGTTCTTCGACTTAAATAGTCTGAGCCGAAATGAAGCGATGTGAGGTCTAGAATGGCAGGACCCACTTTCACAAAACGATCGTATTTAATTGAGAGTTACAATCAGCCGTCGCGTTGTGGAACGAGGTCAAAGCCACTTTGTTACAAAACTTCGATCTGCACATATTACACGTGTATACGTTTCGAAACTCGAACACTATGTGATGTACGGACAAACCATTACGGATTAGACTTTTTTTACAATTAGAAGATGGAAACTCCATAATAAGAAAATTGCTCCACTATCACTTACACACGTGTACCTTTAAGAAAGAAATCCTATTTGTCAGCTGGTTTTTTACCATATGTTCCTACTGTGTGTTTTGTAGGTGATCAGTTGACTTGCCTTTGCATGTGTTTGTGACGGATGCCACCGGTGGGGGAGGATACGCTAACTCTTTTCGCGAACACCTGGCATCATCATTATTTGAAAATGATTCATTTACTCTGAAATGTTATTAAAAATAAACGAAAAGACAAGGTTTACTCCAAAGATATTATAAGGGAGACGCTTTATAGAAAATAAGTGAGTATGGTTCACCCACCCGTCTACTCCCCGCAACCAAATTTGCTTAAATTCACCTGATTTGTGACGTGTCTACACAGGACCATGCTACACACGGGACCCAGTACCGGGGGTCTATCATGACCGGAAAACACAAAAAACCATAAACGCTCAGCAACAGTTTCAGGAGAGAAAAGTTATCCGTATTTGTCAATACATTTTTCAGAATTGCCTGGGTAGGGAGGGGATATGGGTTTTCCTTGGTAGAGCACAAAACTATAGACCACGCTCCCTGCAACTCGAAGTATGACGTGCAAGGGGGCCGAGTGACAACGACAAGGTTCCCCTGCGAATCGAACGGCATGCCAAGTGGATAAATTCCGAATTCGGTGCAAATTTTTAATTTGCGCTGAAAAAGTCGTTTCTTGGCCGTGCTTTGAAATAGGCTACAACACATTCGGTACAGGGGCAATGTTATGGGCGGGCGGCCACGAGAGACAAGAAGCATGTTTCAACAAGTCTTATTACACGATAACAGTTTTGTCAATCGTTATGTACAAGATAGACACAATATTTTTATGGATAACAACTTCTTTAATACTGTGAAAGCGACGTTTCGGTATAGATCCTTATACGGTTGTCAAGCAAGACTGAATGAGGGACATAGTGCAGAATATATATAGTAGGTGGAGGATTAACAGTAGAGGATTAACAGTAGAGGATTAACAGTAACAACAAAGCATTCATGAGTGGGATAACATAGGTAGGTGTGACAACAAAGGGATGATGCTGTCACAACACGATGGACAGAAACCACATAGCTAGAAGCCAATAGGGGCATGAAGCCAATAAATAGGTGATTATTGTTTGATGAGTTCATAGTAGGCGGGTGGGATGAAATAGCCTTGATCTCTGTTGATTGATGGCTTGTGGCGGCGAATGTGGACTGCTTCTGTTAGTTTTCTTTTAGTGAAATCATGGAGGTTGTTGGCGAGGATTTGGACGTTGTCCCAGTTGATGATGTGATTGGGACAGTTGCTGATATGGTCCGAGATGGCTGATTTGCTGTCGGATTTGATGGTGGAGGTTTTATGCTCTTTGATTCTGGTGTTGATAGGGCGGGATGTTTCACCTACGTAAGATTGTCCACAATTGCAGTCAATTTTGTAGACTACACCTTTAGCCTCTTGGGGTTTAGATGTGTTCCTGCCGTTGGCTCTTAGCAGGGTGTTGAGGGAGATTGAGCTGGTGAAGCGGGTGTTGATGTTGGCTTGCTGTTTGAGGAGGCGGCTGATGATGTGGGAGGCTTTTCCTATGAACGGGAGGGCGATGCGGAAGGGCGCTGATTCGGGTTTAAGGGTCGCAGGTCTGGGTGTGGGATAGAGTACAGAGGCGATGACTTTGTCGACGAGATTAGCTGGATAATTGTTGAGGTGGGTGAAGACTTGGCGGAGGTGTTCGATCTCAGGTTTGGGGTCAGCAGAGGAAAGGTTGATGGCTCGTTTGGTAAGGGTGGAGATGTACATATCTACACTCAATAATATTCATGTTATAAAGATAATTGTATACTATCTATAGTTTGTATCAAGATGATCATGATTTCGGTGGAATAGTACAATGTATGGTGTTCCCGAATATTAGTTCTATAGAATTAAGGAATCAAATTTAACGTCACAGAACCTCAGAATATTGAGAATGTTAACATCAAAATGGATTTTAAGTTTTTACAAAATGTCCGAGTTTAAATAAATGAGTGTCGATTCTATAGATTAGAACCACAAAATCTATACCTGAAAGTAAGACTATGTCCTTCAATATGGTGCGCTTAAGGAATCGAGTTCTTTCCCTTTGCTAGCGCAAGTCGAAATTCTGTTGACAAGCCGGCTCGTCATGTCCATCGTTGAGAACGAAGAGACGATGTAAACAACCGTATCCATGGTAAATGAATCGGGCCTTATTAATTAAGTCGGATAAATAGTTTAATTGGATGAAGGCGAAATTGAATTCGGATTTCTTCAACATGGATTAATTTATTTGAATTTAGTTATTTGAAATACACACAAGTAAAGTTTTGATGTAAAAGGTAAACGTGAGTAATATAGGCAAGGTTTCACTTCTGAATATAATATATAAAAATATAGAGAGAAATATATAAATACAAGCGTCAAAACCTTTTCCATATTCATCTTGAACCTCTGCTAAAATCAGATTCGATTGTACGATTACGACTTTATCATGAGCATGTGTCCTGCCCCACAGGTGGCACCGTCACAAACACATGCAAAGGCAAGTCAATTATTCACCTGAACAAATATATACAGAAATATTTTCAGATATATATCTTTCTGCTCCTAAGTCATCTCTTCCACATGTATATTGTTGCCTGGGAGTCTTTTGCTTGTGTAAATGAACTGAACAATATATACATTTCAATTCCACATATAACAATGCTTAGCCTCAGCTAACATACATGAGCGGAGATGATCTGAAGCTTCTGACACTGACGATTGAAACTCAAACTCCATTATTCCGGAAACATAACCTCCCGGACAGTCACTGTTGGGAACGTCTACACAAACATACATGGGCGTTACTTGATGACACGGTTATCCCGAACAATCCGGACAGATATACTAGGAACGGTACGGATGCAACTGCATACATTTGCTACATAAGTGCAAATAGCTTTAGATCAGAAATTTGGAAAATATATTTCCTTTATCTGATCACTTTTGTTATATGTCTTTCTTATTACCATATGATTAATGATTTGATTATATCCACCAAGTTACCTAGCAAGGTCCTTGATAAAAAAAATTATATGTTTATACGAATCGGATTATGTTTGCCAAAATCCAACACAATTCTAAAATATAACTAGTTGCTAACGCTCACCTTTTCGCGAATACCTGGTGTCATTATTTGACAGTGATTCTTAGACGCATACTTAGGATATGGAGGGAATAATACAATGGGCTCTGCTTTTAGTGGATATTTCTCATTATAATGGATATATTTTTTCGCTTTTATTTATCAACTTACTGATTGTTAACAAATATTGCCACTCATGAAAAGAGAGTCCGAGAGTCAGTGACAAATCTGAAAGTAAAACAATCTTAATACATGCAGGATTAAAAAATAGTTTGCCTCAGATTTTACTTAAAATATAAACTGTTCACTTAACATGTCCTTATAATTGTCAGGCTCGTCTTTTCAGAGAATTTGTGTTTTAGGTTTTGAAACTAGAAATGTGCTCTCTCTGACTAAAATACCAGACACCCACCAACCCCAACCCAAGAAAAGTATTCCTTCGCTGCGTCATACCACAAGAAAAAAGACAGAACTTCTTGTAACCCTGCTTTGAGCTCAGCATTTTTGGAGATAAAACATGGACTAGTCGGCTCGGATGTGTCTGGGTGGGGTATCAATGTTAAACTGCGGCATGGCATTGTGGTCTAGCAGTAAAAAACGGCATTATTCATGACAAGTATAAGCAGCCACACACGTGCATGTACAACGCTATTTAAGTCTACTAATCCTAAATGCTACGTTCATAACCTGACCAGAAAATGCAACGGTCGGTCCCAACTTATGTCACGTATGGGAGGGGGGTTGAAAAATCCCCCAAATGGGTATCGGGTGATCATGTTGTGTGACTGGTTAAGACTGTGTGTCATCGTGCCCTGTGACGTAGATCGTTGTTCATTCTTTCCGATACTGCTGTTCCTTTTCGAGATTCAAGAGTTTACAGACCACAGTGAAATGCCTCGAACATTACTGACGAGGGCGTTCAAAGAGAATGAAACGTCATAGTGCAGTTGTCTAAAATACGGTTGAGAAAGTTGTGTGCAAAACAAGAATTACAGAGCTCTAAGGGGTCATAGAGATTTTATTCAAGATATAAGTGATTCTAGACAGTTGCGGAATTTTTTTACGAATACCGTTAGAATTAAGTGAAACAATATTATAATGCTCAGAAAAATGAATTAGTATCAGCTAGAAAGGACTCTAAACTATTCCGGAGAATACTTCAACAGTGTAATGAGTCTAGTGGCATTTTACAGTCAGCAGTGAGTGGATCACTTCATGTCACTCCTGTCTGTTAAACCAGTCAATGTATTTCCCCCCTGATATTGATGATGATTTGCTTCCTTCTACAAAAAGACCATCTAGAGAACTTAATCAACCAATCAATGATAAAAAAAATGTTATTGAAAATACTCAATGCTGCAAAAACCAAATCACCAGGACCAGATGGTTTGGTTGCTGTATTTGTAAAAACTTCTTAGCATCTTACTGTACCTTATCTTACTCACCTTTCTAATCACATTTTGTAGTGGTAGATTCCTCAGTTGCTTGGGTACGGGTATTATATGTCAAGTCTGCCTGTAAAAATGACCCCAACAACTATAGAGGTATTTCTCTCATAGACTCAAGCTGAAAAGTATTTGCGTCTATTTTTAACACCCGTCTACAGAAGTGGTGCGAGAATCGTAATATCATTAACGAACTATAAGGTTGTTTTAAGGCTCATCACTCCACTATTGACAATATGTTTTCATTGTAAGTTATAGTTAAAAAATACATTAAGCAGAAATTCAGATTTTACAGCTTCTTCTTTGACTTTTTAAAACATTTGACGTTCTTCAGACATGATGTGCCTCTGCTCTCATTGTGTGAGTGTATACTAATTTATCTGCTTGTTTTAGAACCTCTAAAGTTATATCCAAGTGTTTTACCCGTAACATTGGCCCCCGTCAAAAATGGGTTTTAAGTCCACACATATTTAGTATATCTATAAGCAAGTAATGTACCCTTATGGAAAGGGAGGGTGGTCAAAGTATTACTCTTACCCCTTCTATTCATGATTAGTGCTCCCTCATGTTTGCTGATGATGTCTCAACAATGTCCGACACCCGTTCACAACTGCAGAAAAAGATAAAACCAAGATTTTTGTGTTTAGAAATGTGATCCCTTAAGATCATATGAAAAGTGGTGTTATGATGGCGCACCTATAGAAACTTTTATACCTGGGACTTGTATTCACTCCTAAGTTAATCTGGAACAAAGCTCAGACATGTCTGGTATCCGAAGCAAAAAAGGCAATATTTTAGTTAATTGTAGCCGATGAACATAACATTTATTGTCCTGATCTAGTTAATATATTTGATTGTATGATAACACCTATTCCATGTTATTGTTCTGAAATATGGGGCACTACTTACTGTAATACTATTGTATCTGTACATATTAATTTTTGTTGATCTCGTTTAAAGGTTGGTAAACCAACTTGTATTACCATGATTCTAGGAGAGTGTGGAAGAGTGCCTTTGCAGTTTGTATATATGACAAAGGGCAATTAAGTATTGCTGCAGAATATTATATTCAGCAAACAATTGACTACCAAACCAGTGTTTTATTGTGTTAACATCTTTGGCCGTAATGCATGGGCAACACAAATAAGAAATATTCTGTTTAAATTTGGATTTTGATTTGCATGAATTTGTCAGGAAAGGAGAAACCAAGCAGCCTTCATTGCACTTTTTAAGCAAAGATTACATGATAATCTCTTTCAGTCATGGCAAGCATCCTTACATTCAAATCATAAGTGGTTTTTTTATTATATCAAGTTTAAATCACTTTTTACTATTGAAAAGTATGTAAGCATATGTGATCTTCATCAACATTTGAGAACATCCTATTCTAGATTTAGATGTTGCAATTTCATGCTTGCTGTTGAAATTGGCAGATATGAAAATATAATGTAAAGGTCACATTCTGATTCTGACACCAATTTTTATTTTCAAACACTACATTTCCACACAATGGAATCGCTTCATAGCACCAGGCATTGCAAAGACAATGAACTGTAATTCTGATTATCTGACGTAAAATGTACACTTTCAAATCATAGCAATCACACTTTATGATACAACACATTTGTTTACAACGTAACATCCATATAAAATACAGACACCTTAATCGATTATGCAATGACTAGATTGTAAATATTCTACACATGTATACCAAAATATAATTATATGACTACCCTTTTAAGTGTTCCCCGTGCTTCTTCCTACCATATGATAGGACCTCGTCCTTGCAACCATCTGGCCATACAAAAAATTATACCAACTTTTCATCAGTGATATCTCAGATATTGAACATTGTCATGGTAAGATATTTCCAAAAGTGCGGGGCATATGAAAAAAGATGCCTTTTTGCAGGTGTATTTATATAAAGACAAACGGCAAAATAAAGAAGTCGATATCCATTTGTTTCGCGAACACCTGTGACATAACTGTAGATTTACGGTGGCACGTGAACAATAAGGCTCAATCTCGCTTCAATTTTGTTTATATTTGAATATGAATAACGTCAAGACATTGACGTCAATCACGTCAAAGCCTGGTTAATCAGCGGTCATGTAATGTATGCCGTGCACGCAAACACTACATGGCTGAGATGCGACGTTAAATGTTAACTCACTCATGCGTGGAAAATGTCTTGCCATTTGTGATCGTGTGTTTTCAGATTTGTTGAAAAGTTTGTTGAGTGCCAGAAGCTCCTGATCTTAGGTTCGATTCTCAATTCGACCACGTTATGTCATTTAACGTGCAATAGTGCTGCAATATAGCGATGATTGTAATGTACCGATGGATGGATGGATGGATGGATGGATGGATGGATGCATGGATGGATGGATGGATGATGCATGCATGCATGCATGCATGCATACATACATACATACATACATACATACATACATACATACATACATACATACAACGGCAACTTTAGAGAAAAACACAATTCCTCAATGTTCCAGTTGAATAATTTCTCATTAATTTAACACTGTTATGAGCTGACATCGGTTATTGACATGCATACGTAATAAATATACCAACATCAAACATCTCAGGAGAATCTTTTCTTCGGTACAGCATTTACATTGTCCAGTTTGAAAAAAAACATATCAAATTATCTATTTTCCCCATCTAAAAAAAGACCAATATACAAAGGCACACTATTGTGAAACGTCAAACGAATTTGAACAGGATGTTTAATGCTTTAACGGCTGCAGCTAAACTTTGTTTTCTTATAAAACACTGACATATTTAAGACAGTTTAAAGAAGTGATACTGAAGTGTTAACAATTGCCAAATGTTTGACATGATTTATTCCATGATTTTTAAGGTTTAGACGCATCGTGAAAATGGGAATATGATGGGGTCGAATGAATTGCTATTTGTGTGTTTTCTACCCACAGGTGCGAAGAGAGGATGTTTTGTACATTGTTCTCCCAAAGTGACACTTTAACGAAGTCGAGAAAAAACCCAAGAAAGCCGACAAGTCCTTCCTTCTGAGCAAAGCAGCGAAGTGAAGTTATTTGAAACACCCCGAGTTCTAACAATCATCTTTTGAGCGGTGTAGCCTATACAAGCCAGTAATTGAGACTTAAGATATTTTGTTATTTGCCTAGTACACAGCGAATTGACAAATCTGCCCGTGGGTAAAGATGAGGGAACGATGGAATAATATTTACCCATCGACAAGGTTAGTCTAGGACAGTCGCTAGTGTTTCTGTTTGGTTCTATACCTATGTGACACTTCTTCTGTGTTAAGGTTTCAAGCGGCTGATTTTTACCAACTGTGGGTGGCTTGGGCTTGGGGCAAGGAGATCTTTTGTGTCCAGCATTATTGAGACGAAGTGTCAGCCATCAATAGAGATGTTGAAATAAGTGTGTAAAGGCGGTGATACGCTGCAGTTATTTTCAACAGCAGGGCTACATCTCAGACTGCGTTCTAAGTCGTTCCTACAGAGACTTTGTCACCGCATGAATGAAACGTTAAGACGAATATGAAATTGTTCTATAGAATACAATAAAAGTAATTTTAAATGTAAACATCGATTTGATAAAGCTGGTTGAGAGGGTAAAGCATCGGTTGAGGACTCTTTTAGTGATCTTGAAAAGGCAGAATTGACGTCTACAGAGAAGATAGGGAATGTATTCATGATACAGCAAGGTGCGGTCGAAACGTCCAGTATACACCATGGTTGTATATTTGAAACCCCGTCAACTAAGATTAGCGTCACACAGACATGAGGACAATAATCATTACACACATACAATTCATTATTTCCATATTTGAAATCATGTTGTGATGCATAATGGACAACAGTTCTGAAAGCATATAGAAGCATTGATGCATTAAGACCTTTTGTACTAGTTATGTGAACCTTTATGTGTATTTGACAAACGTTTCGAATTTTATTCATAACATATCCGTGACAAGGAATATATGTTTTATTTAAATGTAGAAAATTAATCTATCAGTGTTTGACTCGATACGTTTCGTGACTTAATGCTATACAACATTTGCAAGACCGAAAAATTAAAAACTCCTAGACCATGAAAGGAGATTGAACCAAGTTTTGTGTCATCCTTTTTGTATTATGCAAGCACAGTCCCTTTGCAATATCGACAATGCTGGCCAATATGAGTATTACAATTGTGATGTGTCAGTACCACAAGAAGTATTTCAATACTATGAGATACACGCCACATGCACCTTACACAAGTTAACAGCCAATACAAATGTGTTACGGATGAAATTGCCTCATAAGTTTGTTTTCGACCATACCTTACATAGGCAGCAATACTTTTCAAACGTGTTTAATAATGCAATATGTCTGTCACTATTGTACGATTCAATAAAGTTAATCTCAACATAGATTTATTCATGTATAATTGCAAACAGATGCTCACACATTTTCGTTTGTTTTGGATACAAAAACATTGTACAATCACTTCTTTCACACGTTGTTGACTCAAATAGCATTTCTGTACAAAATGCCCGTCACATTTCATTTTAACTTTGAATATGCTTTCCTTTTCTAACAGACACTCATTTGTAGAAACAAATAAATGACAGAAACAACAAACAACTCTTATTTTCAAACGTCATTGGCATATGCAGTACTTCTTTGCAATTTTGTATCATGCAAGTGCCATTCTCATTAAGATTTAATATGGTTTTCTTTTTAAGAGATTCCAAACACCAACGCAAGATAAAAGATTCCATAGATACTTATTTGTTGTAGATACAAATAAATGACACCAACAACTATAGCTAGTCTTAACAATCTATATTGATTAATACAGGGCACAATTATTTCAACATGTAGGAATGCAAGTGGTAATTAGAAATGAGATATGTCTTTGATATTCACCAATACACATTTAGCAAAATACATTTGTATGACACACTCATCATTCTTAACCAGCGTCGACGTGACAGTTTTTCTTTATCAGTTTACTGATACAGGCAATACTCCATTACAACACATTGTGCTAATTGCATGTTTGTGACATCATGCATCATTCCTTAGGGACCTATCATTTGATATGAATGATACAAGTAATTATTCTTTACACCATCAAAGAGGTGACCATAGCCAGTCATCGGTTGTAAAATCAGATGAGTTGCTTTTCAAGACATTGCTTGCTTCAATCCGGAGGCAGGATGCCATTTTTGACGTTGCAGTCGCGGCACAGAAGACGTTGTCTCAGTTGACTCCCGTCATTGTGGGCATTGTTTGTCCCGGCTTCCTGATGGGGTCACATAGGCAGACCACGCCCATGTTCCAGTCTCTCAGCAGGGGGACAATGTGTTCGTTGTTCTCATCATGGGAACTTCCAATATTGTCTTACAACCCATTGACAGAGAAGTGGGAATCACAGGTATGCTGATCTGATCTAGCCATCTTCGTCAACATCAAGGGTCAATGTTAATGTTTTTATATAGTTAACAACTATCTGTGTGTAGAAATCATCAAATCGCATGAAGTAAAAAAATAAAATGTTTGAAGAAGGAAAAATCAACACTGACAAAGGTGAGAAATCTGTTCATTTTTGTGGATCAGATATAAATACATATCGCCATCGATCTACGTACACGTCTTTAACAAAAAATGCGACCCTGCTTACGTCTATGAAAAGAAACATGATACTATTTTGTTCCTTGCAAAAAAAAACAACTGTGTAATTACATACATATGTATTGCTCATTAGTCCCACGTTGACTGACCCTACGGTTTTGTTACAGCCAACACACCATTGTTTAGAACAGTGACACCAAACATTAACCCCCAAGACGGGACATATGTGACCAATGTTACACACAATCCATTTCTGTGAAACATTTGGTGAATGTTTACACGTCGATTGAAACGATAAATCGAAACAAACGCTTAACCATTATAATTATCCTATGTTTAAATAAATATAAAAATAAATATATATTCTGCATAGACAACGACAGAATATACATTTCTTTCATTATGAGGGGGTGTCATAGTTTTGTTATCAATCACACAAACACTATTAGCATCAGGGTTAGGCTTAGAAACTGATTAATTAGGAAAACGAATGTATTGAGTCATTGATCAGTATTTCGGTCTTACGTTTATTTTCGAATATTAACCACCCAATAACTAATTCTTAAATATTAAAACCCGACGTAATAGCATTTAATTCCCGGTGCTGTATATCATATGCTATTTTTTTATAAACAGATTAAAGTGACAGTATCTAAAATATAGCTCAGCCTGGTCATATCATGTCCAGATGTTACAATGTACAACACAAACATTGTAAGAGTCATATGTCATTCATATTGCCATTTTTCACACACGCCATCATTCCTTGTTTAAAGCATGAAAATGTAATGTTCTGGTTCAAGGGTGCATCGGTGTGAATTTCCAATGTTATTCAAATCAGTATGAAAACCAATTAATAATATAACAATTCAAAGAGATATTGATGCTGCTCGTCATGAGGTATAGTTTAAATCATGCCTTACGTGTCTTGTCGCATTTATTTACATGACGACAACATCTCATACATTTAAATATGATGATATCTTAAGGTAATTAAGGACACGGCTATACGGGTGTTTGGCTAAATATTGGCGTTTTTCGTACCTGATCATTAATAACAACATACTGGTAACTTGAATAATATCGATTGTATTTGAACCACAGGAAAAGCATTAAATGTGATAAATTAACCATAATTTGGAATTGATAGAAAATTGAGTAAACGTTTTTTTACGTTTTAAGTTCACTATGCACATTGAATTGGTAGCACTCAATAATTGCCAGAAGATAGGTTAGTCAAACAGTTACCCACAATCAATTGTTTGAACACATTTTCAAATAACAATTGACTTTCATTTGCATGTGTTCGTGACGGGTGCCGCCGATGGGGCAGGAAACGCTCACCTTTTCGCGAACACCTTGTATAATCGCTATTTGATCAGATTCTTCAGGAATCGTACAACGGACTTTGCTTACAGCAAGATCTGATTATGGAATGGATATAGTATTATAGATTTCGTGCATACGATCATCTGATTATCACGACATCCTGAAATGACAAAATCAATTTTTAAGTCCTTTACTAGATTTACTTAATTGCTCAGCCATGTTTGTACTCGTACCGACAAACGCCAACTGATGATTACATTGGTGTATCTATCGTAGGCAGTAAATAACATAACTCTGAATTTTTGACATAGTTTGGAATACATACCCTGAAACAAATATATCCAATACTGTCCATGCAAGTCTATGGTTATAGGCAGGTCTAGATTACTGCAGTTTCGGGAAAATGAAGAGAGTCTCTGGGCTCCTATTTATTATAATTTATTGAGATAATTTAACAACTTTTTTTGCTGTGAAATATTTTCATTTCAGAGACTAGATATAAGTCTATTTATAGTAGTACATGGAGACCACTGCAATAGATAAACACACTTTGGTATTTTCGCAATCGTTTGAATCACAGTTCGATTTATCTTATATGTTCAAATGAGCATAAATAATTTTCCATCGCACACAAATATCGAACTCAAGCAAAATGTTCACACTAAATATTTCAAATGTTTTTTACACTATTACAGGAATCAAGCATTTAAGATAAATTGTCAAAATGAAATTATTGCCATGGTATATTTATATGTTCTGTTATTTCTGACAGTAACCAACACAATCCCAAAGTTATTTTTTCCTCAATTTGTAATATTTCGTAGAAAAACAATAAATACAATAAATAGGAATAAGAAATCACGTGTTCACTTTATCAGATTACCTTCAGGTTAAATCTAAATCAGGATACACCACTTTTCCTTTTAATCAACATATCAAGTAAAGAGTGTTCATATTTAACTTCCAGATTGTATTTTTAAAAACATGTATGGATAGTTTAACAACATGTATGTAATCATGTGCGATGACCATTTAACGAACATGTGTGTGTTAAATATAAGTATGTGTGTCTGTTTCTTCCAAAACAACACTTTCCCCTCGTGTCATTCTGTCAACAAATTAAATCCACTAATGTAATGGCAGCGGACGCCCTGTTGAGCATATTGGACATATTTATTACATTGTGGTCCTAAATGTAACTGACATGTCCAATGTATAGTCACCGGGCGTGTAATTATACGGTAATTATCAGTATAATTGCCTGTGTAGGCAGCAGAAGCTACAGAAAGTCGTCCATGTTGTGCCCGAAGATGATAGGGCTATCGGATAGCAATGACAATCTTATCACCGTGACATGAAACCAACTGTCCACCCGTTCAAGGCTTACAATTACAGACTGGTGGGGGTGATCTGTATAGGGGACGTGGTTCCGTCCCTGCCCACCTTCATGTCGGAGAACAGCCCACCTGAGTAAACATGGTAGAGTTGGAATGCCGCGCTCACACTGACAAACTAGCAGTCTGAAAGGAGTCGCTACACGCCGTTACAAAAGACTTGAATCAAGTGTCAGACACTGTAGTTGCCATCACGTCGCTAATTGCTCTAGGAACCTCATTGAAATTCTAGGCAGAGTTTCGTGGTCCATGCAGAAGCGCCATGTTGAGGGTTGTATTCAGAGTCTTTGACGCGAAAGGGGGATTCTGTATCTTGGAGGGGCTGCCTCATAAAGTGATGTCAACATTCCCGACTCAGGGCATGTTGTGTTGCTTTTTGAGAAAACAGTTTGTGATTAGACGTGACAGGGGAACAGAGCCTCATACACACAGGGCCGGTCGTTTAGGCCGGCTTCAATACACCCGTCCAGAAATTGAGTTAATAATAAATTTCTCGCGTAAAGTGTTCCATGAAATGATGAAAATTACATTGACAGTGTAGTCACCTTATTAAGCTTGCTTTGTGTGTCTTTATTGTCGCGTGTGATTGGCCTACCTAGACTCCAACATGACGCCAGATTCAAGACAGACACACCTCAACCAATGACCTGTATCCTTGGTCAAACGCAGCCAATCACAGCACTCGTAACAACGAGGACGGGATAGTATTATATGTCTACGCCATCAAATAAAGCTTTGGTGATTAGTTTCTGCAAACAGCAAAATTATACAAGTCAACCCGAAAACGTTCTTTTCATCCAAAATCTATAAAATGTTACTGAAATCAGACTGATAACGAGTTTCATACTTGTAACAACAAAAGTCAGTAAAGGGATACAACTCGGTTGGAGACGAGTTATATTTCTGTAATTTCACTTGTAATGTGAGAGCCAAAAAAAGTTTGCATATATAATTCATTGAGAACAGAAAGGGGCAAAAACACTTTTGTTCCCTTCCTTGCATGGTCATTATTGTTGGACGCTCTGAAATGACTGACTGAATGACACGTATTGCCATATTGAGCCACAAGGATGCTAAAACACAATGATACTATTTGTGTCAGCAAATCTATATAAATATAAGGGCGCGCCCACGGGTGGGTGGGGTATGTTGGGGCGCGGATGAGATCTAGATTAAACAAAGAAAATAGGTAATTTGTTCCAGAAAAAATAATTTACTACTAAACTTAAGACCAGGTGGTCGCAAAGAGATTTACTTATTGATTCGAAGAGGAGATTAATCATTAAATTTTCGGGCTGGGGCCTGGACCCAGTGAACATTTTTTTTTGTGAGTAGATATTTGAGAATAATTCTTTCTTCCACTATTGTCTGGAAAAGTTTCTAAGGCCCCAAATGATATTAATGTTTAGGAGCTTTGTTGCCTACATTATAATTAAAAATTGATGAATGTAAATCATTGAATTCGATAATGTTCTTGGATTGAACAATTGTCATCAGTTTTCCCTTTTTCCAATAAGTGAGTGAGTGGGGTTAAACGCCTCTTTAAAGTCAGAGAATTCCATTTTATCACGGCGTCTTGTTCGACTGAATTGGATTTCCCTAAAATGTCAACACATAAACATGAATGACGAGGGAGTCTTTCCCGAAGCATATACAGCCTTTCCCTGTTGCTTGAAACAACGCAAATCTCTTATTCTTCTTCGATAACGAATCGCATGGTTGAGCACTGTCCAAAGGCGCTGAAACTCACACTACAGAGTTGTGTCCCTTAACTGTCAGTATCGTCAGATCTCAAGTTCAAATCCGTCTGTCAGCATAATACACATGATATAGGGTTTCACTGATGCGGCAAACAGCTGCGTCACCTCACAACTTTGTCTCCCACAGCATGCTCACACTATGGCTGGGACGAGCCCAAATTTACTACCCGGGAACCCACCCCTCTATTACCCGACCCTACCCGGGTACCCACTGTAGGTCTCAAGAGATACAAAATGTCCGATTGGGAATTTCTTTTTACCACAGCACTTAGCATTTGGATACATGTATTAAACGATCTGGTCATGCATACACTGCAGTTGACTCAAGTTTTGTCTTTATTCAACCATATGAGTGAGTGAGTGAGTGAGTAAGTATGGTTTTACGCCGCTTTTAGCAATATTCCAGCCATATCACGGCGGGGGACACCAGAAATGGGCTTCACACATTGTACCCATGTCGGGAATCGAACCCGGGTCTTGGGCGTGACAAGCGAACGCTTTAACCACTAGGCTACCCGACCGCCCCTTCAACCATATGAAAAGTCAGAAGGAATGGGTGCATAGTCAGAAAGACATGCGAACATTAGTGACTTGAAGTGTAACCATAGACTTCTAAATAAATTTTGTCATTAAACTATTTATCACACGACTTACCACGGGCCCGGGTAGTCCTGTGGGTACCCGGGTCCTACTCAGTGCCCACCCGACCCGTGTACCCGAGTTACCTGTCAAAGCTGACACGCCGTGATATAACAGAGAAACTGTTCAAAACGGCTTTAAAATCCCAACTCACTAACGTTTCGTTACTTCAAGCTTACGATAAAATGCAAGTGAATTAACTTGGTTGTTCTTTCGCATTCCTCCTCATGCAGGAACACAATAATAAGAGGGAAGCTAATTTAGCTGTTCCTCTGACAAAGAGCCAGGTAGGCTGGACATATCCCTAGCACGGCGGCACGCCATCAAGTACCTGAAGAGCCTTCAGGTAACCTCAATTGATTCTGTTTAATTGTCTTGTAAATAGAAAAGGTAAAATTTGGATGAATCAAAGCGAGACTCGAGCCGCTGGTATCTGAAACCTGTATTACGTTACTGTGTGGTCTACATTAAAGGAGATTATCTCTATCACTTGCAAACTACACCTTAGAAATACCACATGACGCTGGCAGGAATTTGTAGAGGTAGGGACGCCCGTCAGTTGTGACAAGCACCTTTATTGGGCGTACTTCAAGCAGTGTGACTGCTGGGGTTTGGAGTCAAATTGGTTATTAAGTGGGCTTTTTGCTTGAAATACTACGCTGCAAACCAACGATTATTTTAAAAGGCGAGCCCTTTGCCAAAGATTTATAATTGGCCCCTTTTGTTGTTTGAGACGGTGACGTTGAGTCCTCATGTCGCTGCCAAATGAAGAGACAGGCTCGTCGGTGAGGTATTCAACGTCAAATTGTTACCGTTTTGGCTCGAGGGTGGATCTATAGATCATATTTCAATGATTTGCCGTGCTGATCAAATCCACTGATACTATAATAATTCTGCGATTATCCAGACATATTGAGGTACTAATTGCTAGGAAATAGAAAAGTTGGCGTGTCGGATTTGCTTGCCGGTTAGGTTTCAACCAGCCAATGACTGGTGAATAGCCATGAAAATTATAAATCAGTTTTCGTCAAAGGGTGACGTGTAAACTTTGAAGAAGTTAGGGGTTCCCTGGGGCTGTCCCGAGGGTTGGAGGTCGGGTTTCTGGCCATAGACACGGCGCCCCTTCTCTGGATACGATGCCTTTCTCTGGGTCGGGCCTGGTTGTGTGGTGCAAGACAATAATAGGCGTCTTCAGTTACACGCAATCACAGATTTCATGTAATTTCCTGTAATCTTGTCTAGCTGTGAGTCTCACAGCCACGGACTTGAAATGTCATACCGTTTGACTGTGAAAAGAAAGTTTGTTACTTTTAATTGAGCTCTTTAGAAACTACCGGTTTGTTATTAAGGACGGTGAATACTACAATTATTGGCAAGAACATGCAATACCGTGTTCATTTTGTCAACACATACACTAACAAGCTGGTTGGATTAATGATTCACCAGCCGACAACACAATACAGTCAAGTTAAATTTCAGTCATGATTAATTTATTAGTTCTTGTTGCATCAGTGAGATGATTAAAAATGTCCTTGATAAATGGAGCTTTGTGCAATTGTAAGAAAATATTTGTGGAAAGGAACTGGTGTATATTTCATGCAAATTTCATTTAGGGCTTGTAAATAGGCATGTGTTCGTGCAACGTAGTGAATCTAGACTTCAGTGGGATCAACACATTGGTATAATGTCCTCTTTAACAACACAAACGAATTGCATTCAATTAGAAGGAAGGCCTTTGAATTACGTTGTAACTTCCGCGGATTACTTAGAACATATATAATATATTACATGTAGTTGTATTTCTGTTAAAATTCAATTATTGCAGTTTTAGCTTTATCCCCAATCTGAAAATATACTTGTTAATGTCAACGGCCCCTGTGGTCTAGTCAATAGAGCGTCTGGCAGGAGAGCGGAAGGTGGGTTATCATGATTCGATTCCCTTGGCCCAACACGCCAAAAGACTTTAAAATATGGAATATGTTGTTTCCCCGCCTGGCCCACGATGGTAAGGGGATAAAACAAGGATTCAGTATAATGGAATCGGTATAAGCTGTCGAAATTCCTGAGTAGTGTGTCCATGTTAAACTGCGGCCCGGTATCTCTGTGGGATAACACTATGAAACACGCGTTCAAGCAGCAACGCACACATGCGTGAATTGTACATCACTATGAAAGTGAAATAATATTGAACGTTGCGTTAAACCCCATTTCGTTTCACTTCATAAATATCGATAAAGCTCGCTGTAAAAGTTAATTCAAACACTTTCTGTTGAATGTTTATTTTTTCTCTGTTTATTAGCAATAATATTATTATGGGAGTAATTTCTAAGTAATCTACTGTTGTCATTTGAGCTATGTGTATTTAAATTCGTTAGAATGCCTATGTAGTTTCTACCTTCATTCGGGTTTTGTTTGTGTGTTGTTTAACGCCTCACTCGGCAATATTCCAGCTATACGAGTGCACCCTGTAAATAATCAAGTCCATATAACCCAGTGATTGATATTATTAACAATGACCCACGCAATCGGGCACGATGACACAGTCAACCAAGTTGCCGAGCCTGACCACCATATTGTATGACAAAGATGAACTGCTGGGGATCTGTTCTAACCCGGAATCTCTACGCGAAATATCTAAGCAAGTACAGTAAACTACGGTTATGAACACTAAGGGACCACTAATTTTAGTTCGTATTAACCGTAGTTCGTTATAAGCATATATACAGCGTTTAAACAACAAATGGTCGGGACTGAAAAATAAGTTCGTTATATCGGTCAGTTCGTTATAAGCCTGTTCGTTATAAACGTAGGTTACTGTAATGTGAAATGATGCATCTACCTCGATTCAGTTATTAGTCCCTCTTAACACAGCATCTATGTGATGCATTTGTTCGAAATGTGCTGCTGTTCCCCCAGCCCTGAATGGGTACCCGGTAGGATGAGATGGTAATGTGACGGGTAACCTTCGACCGCCTCACGGGAAGCTTTAGTTGTACTATCGCCAGGGAGCTGAGATGGATAAACAAGTGCACACTGATCCATTGACAGGGTAATAATGTTAGCGATTTGAGCATGCACCATATGTATAAATACATATTATCATTATCATAACTCACTATTAATTCCAATTATATGTATTTCATGCACTGTGTCTTTTTAATTACCTTGTTCTAAAAACAGGCACTCTACTTGTATTGTGAAGTTAATTATCTACTGTAGTTGCACGATTGACGTATAACTAATTAATATCGAAATTGTAAAATTGATGTTGATATTTCCAATTGAAAACACACAGCTGGAGATTACCAGTCACATCGTATTTGCTGTAAAACTACTCCTGTTTTAGCGCTAGGGATGTCCGCTAATTCGATGGTGCTCTATGTCAATAGGATCTCCTTGCACCTGGCCAATCTCCCACACAAATCATTTTCAACGGCTGAAAAGAGTACAGTGGAGAGCCTTTGGTTTAATATACTCAGCGTAGATAAGCCCTTACAAGAAACCCTTGAGGTAGAAATCAGAGAGAAGTCCAGAAGAAAAGGGTAGGAGGCTCTGCATTTGTCCACCTTTCTTCTTCTCAACGCCAAGTTCTGTGATAGCTGAGAAGGAACAGAGCAACGCTTTATGCCGGCTCTTTAAGAAGAGGTGGTAGACAAGGAGAAGCACTTGACCCTCGCTTGTGGCTAGAGTGACTTTGTGTGTGTGTCAGGTAGCGAATGACAGGCAACGCACCGGGGCACCCGACCGTGAAATCACACGATGGAAGACAAAAAGAGAAAGTACGAGGAGTCCTGCCCGCTGTCTTTGGGTATCTCGTAACACTATTGTCCGATTAAGTCTCTATTATCCCGACTTGGAGAGATGTTGGGATCGTTAGTGATCACCCTCAATTCATGGGTGGTCGCTGCCGGCAAGCCACAACGTTACCGCTAATTTTTCAATCTTGAGAAATTCCGACATATTTTGCGCTGCGGGGCTGATTGTGCCTGTCTCGGTGGGTTATGTTGCCTTCCCAAACCCCATGTTGCCGAACGGCCGTGCCTCTGGCTTTTCAAACAGGCAGGATATTATTTTCCTGATTCCACAGTGTCAACTGATGGTTAAAATAACAAAAATACCTCCATGGAGGTTTTTTGTTATGCTTTTATTTCCAAGATGACTCGAGGCTGACAGGGTTGAATTATAGCATGTCAATGTACCCGACAAGCGTGGAGCGCAATTGTCACTCCTCAGAGGACCACTCGAAACGTGTTGCGTTATATTCGTAATCCTCCCGCACATGAATACAAGTATACCTGGCGTACGCGTTTAATCGAGGCGACTGTTTGTTGAGGTTGCTATTTGGGATTTTTAACTATTCGGCATCTTCACTCAAAGACAAAAGTAACATTAATGATATACATTTATTGATAATTGTTAATTGATCATATTTATGATGATATTATCCCTGTGGCCTTACATTTGTCAATCTCCTAACTGTTTACACAACAAAGACAGATCAGGATAACTTGCTGCCATTTCAATTCCTATGACAAGTAATGGTAACCAATAAATACACATCTCAAATTGGATTCCCATTTCAAAATGCTGTGTATTCCCTAATTGAGAATGAAAATATCTGGGCACTTCACCATAGCTTGTGTAAAGAACTGGACAACATTTTTTTTGCCGGTTTTATAGTGCAATGCCATTGAGATATGTCAGTTTTTAACACGGATACCCCACTCAAATCAGTCCTTGGTTTATCCCCTTAAAGCCGAGTGTCAAACAACATATACCATCGAACCACTGACCTGACGTCGGGATGTAGCTAAACTATTTCTTCTACGGCTAAAAAAACATTTACTCACTTAACTGTGTTGAGGTCAGAATCATGACAGTTATGATCCGACGCTTTGGTTGATTTGTTTCACATGTTTAGGTGAACATAACAACATATATATACTGAAAATGTTAAAATAATTAAATTGTCCGGCTCCATCCACGGATAAAAAATATTTTGTCCTTTACAAAAGTCAGTTTAATTAACTAAGAAAGGTATTTTGTCGAAACCATCATCAATCGTTACATTTAGCTCAATAAAAAAGAACCATTTCGCTTCAAAGAAAACGTTGTCACGTCAAAACTAGCTACAGCTCACATAGGAGACCGCCCTATTTAACCTAACCGAGGGTTTTATGAGTGAAATAGAGTTAAGTCCTGTGTCTATGCATACAGCCTTATTTCCATATCTAAACACGACTTAATTCAACCCCTATTGATTACTAATTTACCTTTTGGCTGAGCACTATATAACCTTTTTTTTGTTTAACAGAGATGGAGACGGGAGCCCGCTCTGCCATTGTCGTCCCCAACGCTGCCACGCGGCTGATTAAGAAAGGGGTTTACTAGCGTTAAGATGAATCATTTAGTTAATATCAGAAATGAAATGTAAATAAAGTATTCAAATACAATGTTCCGTCAGTGATAGACTTGAGATGTTTTTATTTTTGTGAAGTCTGTATTGGTGACTGGGAAGAGGGAACCCCTCGACGTTTGTTCAGCTTTGGCTTTATAATACGGCCTGGTAAAGGGCTTGGGTCATATGCTAACGAAGTCCAAGCAAATACATCTCCACAACACTGTAACAGCCTTGGACAAGTGTCGTTGGTATCAAAGAACGTTAACTTTGCATAGGTTTTCATCACAAATAAAGAGGAGGAATATTTTGAAATGTTGATAAGAGGTGACAAAATTCAATTTGGGGTGGTCCAGGCGGTAGGCTATCGGGGAACTTTTCCTCATAAAAAGTAAATATACTTTACTCTGCGTCGCTTGCACGTGTGACTAGTTTTAGACAGCTTGTTATACTCACGGAAAGTGTGAGCAGGAAATTGAATATAACATCAGGGCTCCTTTAAACAAATATTCCTTGCTATAATTGGCATGCTTCTTTCCACAACTTTTCCTTGCAGTTTGACTTGTTTGACGAACCTGGTGTATGTTTAAAAGATGCAGGGGGTTACATCTGTGTGATATGTATACAGTGTGTTTTACATCCTGAAAGGATTCATTTTTCTAAAAAAACGCTTCTTGCGTTTGGGATTGCCTTGTGGTGACGCTCAAGCTTGAGGCCCGGGTTCGATTCTCAACATGGGTCCAACGCGTTAATCCTAGTTTGGGTGTTCTCCACAGTATATTTTGGAATGTTGCTAAAGGCGGCGTAAAACTATACTCACTCATTTACGTCTTCAAGTTTCTGGCATTTTACAATTAAAGCGTGCCCATATTGTTTTGTTTAAAAATCATGATTTGTTTTATTTATTCATTTCATCAGATGACGTTCATCCTTTCACATAAAGTAAAATATAATTATAGCATTTTATAAGTGCAGGTTCGATACTTCTTCTATTCAAGTGAAATCTATTTTTCGTATGACAGATATTTACCATTATTCATGGATCATGAAAATTGCACAATTATATACGTCACATTTTAACACACAATTGTAAACCAGTGCTTATACATTTTTATCTCTTATCATGGCGTTGCGACACGAATTTACACAGTTTTCTAGCAATAGCTCTCAATTTACAGATACTGGCATTTGAAACGTATTTGGGGTTGGATATTGACTATACATGTTCGGTTAGTAATATTCTCTTCGGTGACCATAATGGTTACCGATTAGACGAACATGCTATTTATCTTCTATACCAAGTTTACATGACCCGTGAAGATCCGGGGTAGAATAGGTCTTCAGCAACCCATGCTTGCCGTAAAAGGCGACTCTGCTTGTCGTAAAAGGCGACTATGCTTGTCGTAAAAGGCGACTAACGGGATCGAGTGGTCAGGCTCACTGACTTGGTTTATATATGTCATCGGTCCCAGTTGCGTGGATCGATGCTCATGATATTAATCACTGGATTGTCTGGTCCAGACTCGAGTATTTACAGACCGCCGTCATACATATTGCTGGGTGAGGCGTTAAACAACAAACCAAACCAACCAAGTTTACATACAGGACATGTACGTAGTTTATAACTCTATTCCTGACCTTCATTTACCCTCAGTTTTAACCATCCGGCTCCAAGTCTTATACTTGGTAATCATACTTTGATACTAGTAATCATATTATACTGTTTTTATCTAAGATTACATAGTGACTACATATATCTTCCAGACTCCTATACAGATTTGAAATCTCTTTACAGTCTGTACCCAGAACTATTGTTCAAAGTGCTATTCCAAGACTGAAAGAACATATTTATTGGTACATCTATAAATACTTTAAGAAAGATACTTTATAACTGTAACCACACAAAGCCAAATCATTTTGAATACAATTAAGATCGAAAATATGACACATAATTATTATATCAAAAATTATCATAATATAAAAGCATATCGTAGGCTTTTTTTCGTAATCCTACCTTCATGCATCTTTATTAATTACCACCAACACATAACAGCTCTACACTATGGAAGCGTAATAGTGCCACAATGTAAAAGTAGTTCCATCTACGTAAATGATACTTTCATCTACGTCGATCATACTTTTCACATGTACGTCGAAGATACTTTCGAAGTATCGACAATTGTAATAGTTCCGGATCAGTTTTTATGTAACCTCTGCCTTAATAAATAATGAACGATTTGTTTGACTTTCTACCTTGACATGTCTTATTGGGGTACTATCTTAACATAAATAATAAAGTAAATCTTCATTTCGATGTGTCGAACTTACTGAGGAATGTCACACACCGCACTCCCTTACATCCGTAATAAAGAGAGGAGAGTACAAAATGTTCTCCAAACTTGAAACAGACCGCCTCCGTGGTCTATTGGTAGAGCGTCCGCCCGGAGAGCGGAAGGTCCGGGGTTCGATCCCCGGTCGCGTCATACCAAAAGACGTTAAAAGATGGTACTTGTTGTTACCCTGTCTGGCGCTCGGCTAAAACAAGTACTGGTCGGATCGGAGTCAGTATACTGTGTCTGAGTGGGAAATTCATGTTAAACTGCGGCATGGTATCTCAGTGAGCTAGCACTATAAACCGGACTAGTACAAGCAGCCACACAAACACACACACGTACATGCACGTTGCTATATAAGTGCAATAATCTTGGACGCGACGTTAAACCCAATTTCACCTCACCTCAAACAAACAACTATCAGTTCATATTCACAAATTCAGCGAAATTATATATCAACCATAACATGGTCCGATAAATTACTCGAATATGCCGATTCTCAGGCTGTCTCCATTACGGAAACTAGGTTTAAGGGGTAAAACGTGAATATGAAGGGGTGAGAATCACTCAAATGATAAAAACTAAATCAAAACTAATCATCCTATGAAGGTACAAGTTAGCAGCTTGTGTTTTTCGTTCAGCGCTTAGTTTGACAAGTTGAAATGATCTCAGTATGTTGTAAAAATACGGAAAGGGGCAAATGAAAATAAACGACAAACATGCTCCCAAACATATATTTAAATTAGCCGTAATAAGATAATCACCTTTAAGTATCCGATTCCATATCACACAGAGCGTTTACATACAAAGGATAATGACAACATTCACCATGTATGCAATTGCAATAACATTCAGAAAAAGTCCAACTTTTAGAAATATCTCTTCCATGCCATTACATGTAAAGAGTATATCTAGTTATATTTTTGTAGACCCCAAGCTTCGAGATATCCGGACATTCGAGATAACGAGTCATGAAAGTTATATAATAAGGCCGTACCGGAGAATAGGTTCGAGATATCGGTACGTCTGAAATAACGGGGTTTGAGATAACGAGGTTCGGACATGGACACGAGAATGGTTTATTAATACAATAAAACATTTAATACAACTCTCCAAATGATTTTAAATACAACAGACTCTTAGTGACACACCTTAGATCTGGAAACGAGATCTACGGTGAGTGAATAGAGATTGTTTTACCATAGCGATATTCACGGTGGCCTGTGAATAATAGAGTCTTGGCCACGTGAATCTCTTGTTGCAAAATGCGCAACCACCCACCACATCGGGGTACGATTACACACAAGCGACATGACTTGACCCCATGATATCCTAATCCCCGTTTCAGTCAATTTATTCGGGTTTATACGGGTTGACGTGACTTATTCTAACTTGGACGTTTGAATGGATGTTAACAATATACATGACATGAAACGGGTTTTTTTTCAAAAGATTCCAAATGTTTCAATTTCTTTGTTCATGCTATCAACCACTGGTTGCCTGCCCTATTTTGACGTGTACCATATGTTCCCGTGTATGTTTTCAGGTGGACAAGCCCTTGCATCTGTAGGTAAGTGGGTGGGTGAGTGCGAGGATAAACCTGGTGCCATCACTGTTTGATAGTGATTCATAAACCCATGTTAATGATATAGTCAGAATCGTTCAATTGACTCCGCTTTAAGCGGAGCTTTTTTATGATTATAGAAAAAAAAATTGTCGCCGTTATTTCAAGGTACAAGACAATGGGATATTGTAACATGTGTATGTTTTGACCTGTCCTGGACATTAATTAAAAAAAGCATTCTCCATTATTAAAGCCTGACAGCTTTGCTTCATGTAAATATCAATAAATTGGCTTTGAGGTGGACTTGAACTGTCCTCGTTGCCCCTTTGTTTGCACAGCCAATTTAATAGTTATGCATACTAATGAGGTCGAATGGTACCTGATTGGCTGAATTTCAAATGTTAATTATTTCTACAGCAAGATGAACACTGTAAGTATTCAGTGATTGGTTATCATTTCGTTTATAATTATGCATATTAATGAGGTATGTTTCACGTAGTAGCTTTAAATTAGTAATGAGGCAGCTCTAACCTGAATTATATATTTTTTGTCAATATCAATGCATTTGCATAACCACTTTAATATGATTATGATTATTTGAAACATGGATCGCATGACAAGAATGGAAAATCAATGGTCACAAGAAAGAACACGATTCTTCTCCATGCATACTCTATCTCTAACATAAAAATAGCATAGATCATATAAATATCTTTTTAGACAATTTCAATACGTGATTTGACTGGGAGTGTTGGAGATATTATTTGGCAAACATGATACGATTACAATTCTTTATTCGTTGCACTGCTTATTACATAAATAGATCACGCGTTTTCTGGGCTGAATAATATTAAAATTCACTGATAAATTGTTTGCTTGTTTGTTTGTTCCAGCTATATCGCAGTGGCCTGAAAATAATCGGACATTTCAATAATGTCACATGCATCATGCATCTTGCATCTTAAGAAAATAGATAGGTTGCTGGAATCTTTTCCAAACAGGTTTCTTCGTTCCAGGGACATGTTTTATGAAGCGATCGTAACGCTACGACAGCCATAAGTCTATGTGAAGGTACATAAATAGAAGTCACAATTGTCTTTGAGCTACGATAGCTTTGTGTAACGGGTCCGAGAACCTTAGTGAGTGACTATAGTTTTACGCCGCTTTTAGCAATATTCCAGCAATACAACAGCAGGGGGACACCAGAAATAGGCTTCACACATTGTACCCATGTTGGGATCGCCCACAACACGTTTTTTTCATATGACTATATTTAATCTATCATGACAAATTAAAATACTAGACTCTTTTGAGTAGTATAGATATCGCACAATACTTTTTATGACAATGGATGAACGTTTACGCGTTATACCGTTGATGTGGTCTTGTAAAGATAATGGTAAAGGCACACTTCACTGAACTGATGCGTTTGGCGACAGGTGAGCTCACCAGTTTGAAAATCATCAGTGAAATGTCCACTTCTCTTTTATACATTTTTGGACTCAATATAGAACATGCGTCATGCGAGGAACATTTGCTTAATGAATGCGCGTCAAATTATAGTTTACTGTTACCTCTGGCCATGTCGCTTTTCTCATCTGAATAGCTATTGTTTTTCATCCTTTGTAATTTACCCCAATAAACACAGGAACATATGGCACATATGGTCAAAACAGGGAATTGCAGAGATCATTATTTTTCTCACTGATGCGTCAAATTTGGAAATATCCTCTCTGACACTTTTGGAAAGGTCCAATGAGGCCGTGACTCTCCCCCGTCTTCACTGCGTTGGTTAAAGCCATGTGAACAAAGAGCGAGGACGAGGGATGATAATCATGAACTGAACCCACAGCTAGCGGATCGAGGTACGTCTAGGGGACGCAACTATGCACGACGTCTTGTGTCACTTGACCACCGTGCTCCTCGTTTAGAATCGAATGCCATTTGATATGAATAATCATTATAGCCCAGTAGTTCAAGCATTTGGTCGTCCATGTTTAAGACCAGGTTAGATTCCTAACATTGATGTAGTTAGGAACAATATATTGAACGAAAAAACTTAGAACGCATTGTTGGTTTACCTGGTTGGAATATTGCTCAGAGCTACGTTAAACCTTTCACTCACTCACTCACTCACTCACTCACTCACTCACTCACTCACTCACTCACAAGACTTAGTTCGATTTCTAAGATACATATACTTGAGAAAAGAAATATTGAACTAAAATTATTAGAACGCATTGTTGGTTTACTGGTTCTAATATTGCTCAAAGCTACATTAACTCAGTCACTCAAAAGACCCAGTTCGAATTCTAGCATACATGTAGTAAGGAACAAAATAATGAACTAAAAAAATAATGAAATCCACTGTTTGCTTGCCTCGCTGGAAATTTTTTTAAACCTCACTCACTCACTCACTCACCCACTCACCCACTCACCCACTCACTCACTCACTCACTCACTCAAAACCCACCCATCCACTCATTCATTCATTCTACAGAAAGTGTCAAGTACATACTTCTGATGATGTTTGTCAATGGATGGCCAATGATCAGATTTAATGGTGTATTTCCCGCTCATATTAAATAATGAAGATGTCACCTGTATTAGAGGTCTGGTCACCTGTGCGTTCTCCACGATGTCTTTGTTCCTGGAAGTATGGCACGGCTCACGTTACAGCCGTGCACAACTTCACTTATATAATTACCAATTACAATGGCCACAGCTGCGACTAGGTGGGAGGACTTTTCCCAAATCTGACACCCAAAAGCATTAATTGGTAGCCGCTAAGAGACTTAAGGAAAGTGTCGAGAGATTGCTAAGCGGAGGCTTCATTAGATCCAAAGGTGGGTATCACTTGACTCGCTACTCAACAAGTTATCCTTGAACATGTCGGTTGAAATTACAGTAGAATTTACCAATTGGGGCTGTATAGAACTCGTTTCCTCGACTTGTGACTCCGTTGTGCTAAGACTTAAGGAAAACCTGCTACGCTGAGTCGCTCGTTACTGTTTACAGACTGATTAGAGAGGACTCAAGCAAGCTTACCGTTAATTTACTATACACCTCGCGCGTCCACATTACAAACATTTATCGCAACGCTATGGGTGTTTGTGAATGAACAGTTAGTTTTCGGAATGTCTCACGCTTGTTCAAATCTGCCGACAGGTGTCGGTGAGAAGACCCTGTGTACCGAGCAATCTAAGACAGATACATAGTTACGATCTTGGGCCCCACAAGAAATACACAGTTTTACCATATACACGAAAAGTGAAATATTCGGACGAGGGGGGAATTGCGACGAGGGCCGAGTCGTGATAGGGATAAATCTACATCTCGCGGTCACACATGTGCTGTTGATCAGCCAGGAATCAAATTAACTCTGGGTAGTTGTAGACGGTCACTTCTGTTTGCTATACACGCCAAGAACTCGACGCGTGTGGCTGTGAAATATGTCACTTAAACTGATTCATGTTTGAAATATGTAATGTCCTGTTAACTCGAAAGCCGTATTGGTTCTGAGGGTAGCTTTAGTTTAGATGCATGTATATGATAAAACGGTTGTAATGCAAGCCGTGGCGCCCCGTGGGACTCAGGGTCAGAATGCCCAGCATCTAATGATTGTCGAAAGAACTGACTGACATTGGAATTGGGTGCTCACAGTGTGCGAATGGCTATTCCAAAGATTTGGGTCGTATTCTCGCTATCAACAAATCTTGTGTCAGGCCAAGATTATTTTCTGGTCGCCCTGATACAGCTGTAACAGGCTGGCATAAAACAAGATACTTTCACTCATGACTGTCATGAAGTGTACAGTCGTTGATTTCACAAATAGGATTTCGTCACGAAGAACATACCCAACAGGATTACAGTGTGTGCACCCATTGTTATACCCCTCCGCCATGAAGCTAATATGATAATCCCAACGCAGCTTTAAATCCAACATACACTTAATGATGAGACAATGACTTTACGCTAATTACAAATATAGCTATTAAACTCTGAAAGAAATTAGCTCGGCATGATATTATTATCCATTGTTTCATTTATTCCATACGAATATACAAAATGGCAGTTCTATTATATGATCATGGCCTTGACCATTCCACTATATAATTGTAACAGCGAGTTTTTTCCTCACGAAACAAGTGGGATTTTTGCTTGAGACATATTTTTAGTTGAGTCAGCTCTCCAAGTAATTGCAATATAATTAATATAGTTCTCTCAAAATAAGGAGCCAGTTGACCTGTTTGCACTCACATCACATTTTTTTCAGAACTTCCACTGTATTTAATAAACAGTTTTGTAAAACCTGCAAAATTATTGTTTTATATTTATTATTTTGGAAAGTTATTATTCTAGTATTTCGGAGAACAGACCATTGTTTTTATCCCAGATCGCCAGAATATATATAACCGGTCCAAAGAGGTTTGAAGATGGCGGTCTATTATAACACCGGTTTAACGAAGCCAAGGTTTTTTGTGTCTGTTTACGTCACTGGCGCTGGAATAACGTGTACACACTTCCCAACATCAACATCGTCAGTCTGATCTCACGTTACTCTCAGCAAATACCCCACTGCCGCTCTGGGTGTGACTTCCATGTAATTACACCTTTCACACTCAATTAACACGGTCCATTTTGTTTTAGGATTTTAACTAAAGGCTGTGAGTTAGCCCGTTGATCCTGTTACTGGTGAACGTGCATGTTTGTTGTTCTGCTGCATTGATCCAGCATTGGAGCTTTACCAAGACATACTCGAACATACTCGTGTTCAGACAACCTGCAAAGATATTGATAACCGGAGTTGTACTGTATTCATTCATATTATAATTCTCTTTAGATACACTTAGAACCGTAGTGTACCGGTAGAGTTGTGGCTGTACATGTGTAAACCCATCGTGATCCATGAAAGGTTCGATATCATCTATGCAACCGATTCAGCATCGCACCGGTGCTCCAAGGTATTTTTTTTTTCCTGTCCGTCGTGTTAATAAATGCAACAAAACCTTTTGATAATTATAAGAAATCTCTGTCAATAGAAAAGTCGATTGAACGATTCCAAGTTTGGCATAAGCATGTGTTTATGACAAGACAAGAGAAGACAACGCTATTCAGTATAGAGGCCAGTGGCCCAAAATACAGACATATTTAGGTTTCATTACTTAGCGCTATTTTACATCCATACACACATACACACACACACATATACATATACACACGCACACGCACACGCACACACACACACACACACACACACACACATACACACACACAGAGGTATATATATATATATATAAATACTGAGCCGCAAAAGAAACGTCACCCAAAGTAACATTGCATGTAAAGTTGTCATTTATATATCTGGGAAATTTTCGTCAAAGTTTCTGAAATTTACCATTACTCTGTCCGGAGAAATGAAATTCTTGATAAAAAACAAAGCAGATGACAATAAAATCTATCTCCAAACGTATCACGGCAACGGCCATGGTAACCCGATGCACGTCAGTTCCGTGCACATTGAAATGCAGATGAAATGCACATATGGTACTGAACAAAATTGGGAATTGCATCGGACATCATTTTTGTCACTGATTTGGAAATCAAATTTAGAAACGTCCTCCAAATGTCTGCCATTAAACATTTTGAAAGCTTTACTGAGGCCTTGAATTTTGTAGTGAGTGAATGAGTCTGGTTTTAAGCCGCTTTTAGCAATATTCCAGCAATATCACGGCGGGGGATACCAGTAATGGGCTTCACACATTTGTACCCATGACAGGAATCGGTCCCGGCTCTTCGGCGTGACGACCGAACGCTTTAAGCACGAGGCTACCCGACCGCCCCTGAATTTTGTAACCTTGATGAAACAGTTTCTGAGCAAGTATAGCATGTCGCATTGGTGGAAAGAGCATTCTCGGTTGTACCTCAAAAGTTGTGAAATGTAGAGACACCAAGGACTTGAGCTGGAGGAATATCTCCCTTTCATACAGTTCACAAATCACGTCATAACGTTGAAACACAACGTCACTTACGTTATAATGACTTTCTTAATATACAATATGAAAGGGATAATTCTCTGAGTACTGCCTTGTGTTTTCATTCTAAATTAACATGTTAAACATGCCATTGTTCTCACTATGAAATGTATTATTATAACGTTTGATCATGAAAAATCCGACCTGAGTAATAATGTGCATTGATCTACTTGTATATGAGAACTTCGTCAGCAACGCTAAAACAGTAACACGCGTCGATCGTCATAATAGCTTGAAGGGAATACACAATACAGCCTCATCTGTCTGTCTGATCACGGTAACAATGTGCAAATAATCATCACAACACTTACCTACTTAACGTATACGGAGACAACAGCTTGATATCGAGTAACTCATGTCATCACACTCATTGTGTCAGCACAGGCAATCTCCTCATGACTTCTCATATTGATTTAGCTGACCAGGTATACCGCATCAGACATTGCAGCTTGGAACACAATGAGGAAATAGTAAGGCATTTGAATCACGTTGTTTTTAAAATTTTAACTATTTTATTGTTTTCATGTATCAGTTTCGACACCTCCTTAGGCAACGTTGAACACTATAATAGTTGTTCTGTCAAAATGTATTGTTATGGTATGTTGTATGCTTGCTATCACTCACTAGGCAGTTTGAAAGTCATAAGTTATCACTCCCCCGAAAGACGTATGTTATCACTCACTCGATAGTTGGAAAGTCCTATGTTATCACTCACTCGATAGTTGGGCAATCCTTTGTTATCACTCACTCGACAGTTGGGCAGTCCTATTTTATCACTCACTCGAAAGTCCCATGTTATCACTCACTCGACAGTTGGGAAGTCCCATTTTATCACTCACTCGATAGTTGGAAAGTCCAATGTTATCACTCACTTGGCATTTGGAAAGTCCTATGTTATCACTCACTCGATAGTTGGGAAGTCCCTTGTTATCACTCACTCGACAGTTGGGCCCCATATGTTATCACTCACTCGATAGTTAGGCAGTCCCATGTTATCACGCACTCGATAGTTGGGCAGTCATTGTTTATCACTCACTCGAAAGTCCCATGTTATCACTCACTCGATAGTTGTGCAGTCCTATTTTATCACTCACTTGACAGTTGGGTCCCATATGTTATCATTCCCGCAACTGAAAGTCCCATGTTATCACTCACTCGATAGTTGGGCAGCCCTATTTTATCACTCACTCGACAGTTGGGTCCCATATGTTATCACTCCCGCACCCGAGAGCCCCATGTTAATACTCACTCGATAGTTGGGCAGCCCTATTTTATCACTCACTCGACAGTTGGGTCCCATATGTTATCACTCCCGCACCCGAGAGCCCCATGTTATCACTCACTCGATAGTTAGGCAGTCCAATGTTAGCACTCCCTCGATATTTAGGCAGTCCCATGTTACCGCTCACGCAAACAGTTGGGAAGTCCTATGTTATCACTCACTCGATATCTAGGCCCCATATGTTATCACTCCCGCACCCGAGAGTACCATGTTATCACTCACTCGATATTAAGGCAGTCCCATGTTGTCACTCACTCGACAGTTGGGCAGTCTTATTTTATCACTCACTTGAAAGTCCTATGTTACCACTCAACCCACATTTCGGCAGTCCTATTTTATCACTCACTCGACAGTTGGGTCCCACATCTTATCACTCCCGCACCCGAGAGTCCCATGTTATCACTCACTCCATAGTTAAGGCAGTCCAATGTTATCACTCACTCGATATTAAGGCAGTCCCATGTTGTCACTCACTCGACAGTTGGGAAGTCCTATTTTATCACTCACTTGAAAGTCCTATGTTACCACTCAACCCACATTTCGGCAGTCCTATTTTATCACTCACTCGACAGTTGGGTCCCATATGTTATCACTCCCGCACCCGAGAGCCCCATGTTAATACTCACTCGATAGTTGGGCAGCCCTATTTTATCACTCACTCGACAGTTGGGTCCCATATGTTATCACTCCCGCACCCGAGAGCCCCATGTTATCACTCACTCGATAGTTAGGCAGTCCAATGTTAGCACTCCCTCGATATTTAGGCAGTCCCATGTTACCGCTCACGCAAACAGTTGGGAAGTCCTATGTTATCACTCACTCGATATCTAGGCCCCATATGTTATCACTCCCGCACCCGAGAGTACCATGTTATCACTCGCTCGATATTAAGGCAGTCCCATGTTGTCACTCACTCGACAGTTGGGCAGTCTTATTTTATCACTCACTTGAAAGTCCTATGTTACCACTCAACCCACATTTCGGCAGTCCTATTTTATCACTCACTCGACAGTTGGGTCCCACATCTTATCACTCCCGCACCCGAGAGTCCCATGTTATCACTCACTCCATAGTTAAGGCAGTCCAATGTTATCACTCACTCGATATTAAGGCAGTCCCATGTTGTCACTCACTCGACAGTTGGGAAGTCCTATTTTATCACTCACTTGAAAGTCCTATGTTACCACTCAACCCACATTTCGGCAGTCCTATTTTATCACTCACTCGACAGTTGGGTCCCATATCTTATCACTCCCGCACCCGAGAGTCCCATGTTATCACTCACTCGATAGTTAGGCAGTCCAATGTTATCACTCACTCGATATTAAGGCAGTCCCATGTTGTCACTCACTCGACAGTTGGGAAGTCATATTTTATCACTCACTTGAAAGTCCTATGTTACCACTCACTCCACAATTTGGCGGGCCTATGTTTTCCTACACTCGACATTATGGCAGTTCTCTGTTATCACTCCATCAATAAGTTTTATGTAACTCCTTCCTGGCTACTGGGCAGTCCTATGTTTTCCTACACTCGACATTATGGCAGTTCTCTGTTATCACTCCATCAATAAGTTTTATATAACTCCTATCTGGCTACTGGGCAGTCCTATGTTTTCCTACACTCGACATAATGGCAGTTCTCTGTTATCAGTCCATCAATAAGTTTTATGTAACTCCTTCCTGGCTACTGGGCAGTCCTATGTTTTCCTACACTCGACATAATGGCAGTTCTCTGTTATCACTCCATCAATAAGTTTTATGTAACTCCTTCCTGGCTACTGGATAGTCCTATGTTTTCCTACACTCGACATTATGGCAGTTCTCTGTTATCAGTCCATCAATAAGTTTTATGTAACTCCTTCCTGGCTACTGGGTAGTCCTATGTTTAGGGTTGCGGGTGCTGTGTGTGTATGTGTAAGTTCTTACACGAAGTGGTTTAGGGTATTTGAAATAGTAATCACGTTTTGTGAAAATATAGGTATTAGATAAGTATTAGATGAGTATTATAACAGACATTTAATTGACAGTCCGTGTTGCTCCTGTGGATATCAGAGTGAAAACGCCCTACATTATTTTTTTACTTACTGTAACTTTACTCAGATAAGACTTAATATGCACTTTTACACTACCGGTTATAACCTGGATACTATTATGAACGGAAACAATGAACTTGCTCACTCTGAAAACCAGAAATTAGTTGAATCCGTCCACGATTTCATCATCAAGACAAAACGTTTCAGCTCTTCACAAATTAATAATTAAATTAACCGGACAATAACCTCATGATTGTCTATTACTTTTGTTACAAACGACTTGTTAGACACACACAAGCTGTAACTTTCTATTTATGTTCACTTTGTATTTGTATTTGATGTAATATGTACAGACATATTATTTAAATAATGTCTATATCGATGACGTCACATCCTTCATTTCAGTATGTAATATATGTTGTATAGGAGCGGTGTTAACATAAGCTGTAAAGCTTGTTCACCAATCCCAACTCATTTCAATGAATAAAAATATGTTTAAACCAAAATATAGGTAGCTAGCATGAAACAAAACCAGAAAGGGGAATCATGAAGGGAGGTTTGTGGTGACATCTATAAGCATCAAGAATACTACCCAACAGCTTTACCGTTTGCAATGGGTATGAAATAGCATTTATCATCCAAAACTGGGTCCCACAGGAGATATCGCTTGGATGAGATCAAGCGATATCTACACTGTAGATATCGCTGCAATGAAATTACATCACAATGCTTTGCAGACCATTGTGAAGTCACTGGTTACCATGACGTCACAATCAAATGACATCACTAATGGCTCTGCTACTGAAGCTGTAAGCAGTACTCTTTACACTGAAGACACTGCTTATAACTGTCTACAAACTGAAAAAGTTGGAAGAATGATGTTGGATGATAAATAAAATCTCACCCTCGTGTCTTTTGACATCAAATATATCAACACTCGTTGATAAAAGTGGCAAAAATTCTCGGCAAGCCTCGGAATTTTTTCCACTTTTATCAACTCGTGTTGATATATTTGATATCAAAAGACACTCTGGTGAGATTCTCTATATCTTTTAGACGATGTATTCATGATGAGGACAGAAGTGAAACAGGGATCTTCGATTGCAATGACTCTCCTTCAAGTTCAAATGGCTCACCATTAAACCCATAAGGGAGGTCAAATACTAACAGAATAGTATAATGCGGGTAAAGAATGCTATTTCAAGGAAATATAGTGACCTCATGTGCAATAATACGCTGAATTGTCAACGCTGTATTGACAATGAGTCAATACAGGCGATTATATAAACAGTTACATGGGATAGACTGTGAAAATATTAACTGTTCAACAAGACAGATATCGTAACACAAAAGACCTGTATTTGATCTGGGACTTTTCCTTCCTTGTGATTCCTCATTATAAACCTTCAAGTAAACACACATTTCAAAACGCTGCTTATTTCCTCGTCGTTTCAATTGGCGTTCAGTTAAAGGCTATGTCGTATTGACCAAACATTTCAACGAAACACTCGACATTAGAACCAACGCCTTGTAAATATGTGACATTCAAAATTCAAATTTACTTAAAAAGTAAACGTTACCCTGTTAAATAAATGCTAGTAAAACCAGTTCTGTTATCCGCCAAAAGAGGCGTACTTAAGTGTATATATGTTCATAGATAACAAATCCGTGTTACAGCAAAGGTATAGCAAACATGAATTTAAACATTCCATATATAGTTGAACACAGAAATAATTGTCAGACGTGAAAAGATGCAGGATAGAAGTCTGTGTAGACACTTTGCAATTCAGTCTTTCTTCAAACGTTACAAACGGTAGGCCAAACCATCCAATTTGGGAGGAAGGCTCTTCGTCAAGAAGCATTGACAGCAAACACATAGACTTGACCGGGAAGTTAGTTGTGTTCAAATGCTTTCTCTGGGGTAGTGTAAACTCAGACTAGTCAGACTGATTAGGCCTTTATTCAATTAGTTATCACCCCGTGTTTGTTTTCAGGGCTGTCGCTATCCTTTGATCCAATTTCTATTATATACACATGTGTTTTGTACAGTGGATCGTGACGGTGTTCTCTGCGAGACATAATAGTAGGATGTTGTTACTTTGACAGACCCATACTGTTTCACGATGGGATATTTGAATTTATTTATTTAGTATCATATTAAGGGACTGATCTTGTTTTCATCGGGGATGAAGAGGTATGTTTTGAGGAGGGAAGATTTTCGTTCAAAATCGTAATTTATTAAAGTCAAACGATAATAAATATTATTTACATCATTATTATTATTTACAGATTAAAATTTTAAAAATCAGCAAAGAGGGTTTGGATGATCCTGGCACAGTCAGGCTGGGTAGGCTCATCATCAGCTCAGGCCCTTGCCCCCTCTTCACGCAGCCCAGACAAGTATTGGGACATCTCCCAGGAAGCTCTGCCTAGTCGAACGCACTCAGAACTTTTCGGAGAATGTGAAGACTCCACAACACTGCAGCCGTCTGCATTACTCAGATCGTCAGAAGGATTGTATTCCTGGTAGCAAACCCGGGTAATCACCCAATGTCAGTCAACAGATTGGGAGGTACCAAACCTAAGGCACCGACAACAATGGAGAGTCGAACCACTTGGTACTTGGGATTCAAGCGTGACATTTCGAAAGCGAGGTCCTGTATCTTGTCAATCACATTAAGGGACAGAAAATTCAATGATATAAATTATTTCATTGGATTTATCAAAAAGGAAAAGGACAAAGGTTTGTTGGCCTGGATACGTCTGAGGCTGTAAACGGGCCTATTCCAAAGAATTTTGTATTTATCATTTTCCACGACGCCCTCTACATATTCCGAGTCGTACCATGGATGGACCTCTGTGCCAAAACCACAAGCATGGCGAAGGCGGAAATAAAATGATCGAGCCACTCCATCATGTCGCTTAAGATACTGTGTTTGTGCCAAAGCTGGGCATCCACTGACAATGTGTTGGACAGTCTCATTAAATTCATTGCATAATCTACATTTCATATTGCATTTTGATGCAAAATCACACATTGACGGTTTCAAGTGGAAAGTGACTGGTCCTGTGCAGAAAAAAGCCTTCTGTTTCACCTTTTCAGGCCATCAGACCTCATCCAAGGGAAGGACTCTGCAGGATTGCTGACCTTCTCAACACACAGCACATAAACTCGATGCAGTGGTCGTTCAGATAGCATCTCCTTGAAAAACTGAGTCTGGCCGATTTGATATGGCACTTCACTTGGTTGACAGTCATTTCTCTACCGTCCAGCAGTACAGAACCATCAATAAAATCAATACTGACATTGAGATTATGTCCCACATCCTTGGCCCGTTTAAGAAAATGCCTTGTTTTCATCATGAGTCTTGATATGCTTCACAAGAGGATCATCAGACTATTATTATGATTATGATTATGATTATGATTATGATTATTATTGCATATTATTATAGTAGACAACAACAAGGGGTTATTTTAATATATTTTCTACAAACAATGAATGAAGCACATGTGTTTGAGAATTCGTAATTTCATCTAGTTATTTTATGCATACAGTGTGAAAAAAATGTTTATGTTTTTTTAAAGTCCATGACTAATGAACAAATGCATATTGCCACTGCAGTTACACGTGTGGACTTCGACGCTCTCTTATTACCTTCGTTTGATACAGGATAGTTATGATAATGTGCCATGTGCGTGTTTAACAAAACTGGTATATTAACATGATTGTTCATTTGAATAAAAAAGCGAAAACCATCTATTATTATCTAACATTAAGATATCAGTGGCTTTTTATCTGATCGAGTTTTAATGGACCAAATTAATTTTTTGAAATGTGATGTTGATGCTTCCTGATTAAGTTGCCGCTTTGTGTAGAATCTTACATCTAAATATAGTTTCAATTAAACTAGCATTCGATGTTTCATTGAAGCGTAGCATTGACAACAATTCGTATGTCATTTGAAACATTTGTATTCCTTTCTGATGCAAATGATGTGTATTTAACATGTGGTATTTGATCGAGTTGACTGAAGCAAGTATCCCGGAGTCTGATCAATAATAATATAATATTTGAAATCCTTGGTACTTTCTGTAGATAGTTAATCTATGCGAAAAGAGACAAAGGAGGCTGGAATAGTTATTTCGTTGGTACGTTACCGTGCCCCCACAAGCTATGAAATCCCAAATAACTTGTGTCAGGCCACTGGGCCACAGTTTCCCCACAACATACTCAATCCCAAGTTACGTGTGTCAGCCCACTGGGCCATCGTTGCCCCCACAACCGATACAGTCCTCAGTTACGTGTGTCAGACCACTTGGCCACCGTTGCCCCCACAACCGATACAGTCCTCAGTTACATGTGTCAGTCCTGGGCCACCGTTGCCCCCACAACCGATACAGCTCTCAGTTACGTGTGTCAGACCACTTGGCCACCGTTGCCCCCACAACCGATACAGTCCTCAGTTACATGTGTCAGTCCTGGGCCACCGTTGCCCCCACAACCGATATAGTCCTCAGTTACGTGTGTCAGACCACTGGGCCACCGTTGCCCCCACAACCGATACGGTCCCAAGTTACGTGTGTCAGGCCACTGGGCCACCGTTGCCCCATAACCGATACAGTCCCAGGTTACGTGTGTCAGACCACTGGGCAACCGTTGCCCCCACAACCGATACAGTCCCAAGTTACGTGTGTCAGGCCACTGGGTAACCGTTGTCCTTACAACCGATACAGTCCCAAGTTACGTGTGTCAGACCACTGGGCCACCGTTGCCCCCACAACCGATATAGTCCTCAGTTACGTGTGTCAGGCCACTGGGCAACCGTTGCCCCTACAACCGATACAGTCTCAAGTTACGTGTGTCAGACCACTGGGCAACCGTTGCCCCATAACCGATACAGTCCCACGTTACGTGTGTAAAACCACTGAGCAACCGTTGCCCCCACAACCGATACAGTCCCAAGTTACGTGTTTCAGGCCACTGGGCAACCGTTGCCCCTACAACCGATACAGCCCCAAGTTACGTGCGTCAGACCACTGGGCAACCGTTGCCCCCACAACCGATACAGTCCCAAGATACGTGTGTCAGACCACTGGGCAACCGTTGCCCCAACAACCGATACAGCCCTCAGTTACGTGTGTCAGACCACCGGGCCATCGTTGCCCCCACAACCGATATAGTCCTCAGTTACATGTGTCAGACCACTTGGCCACTGTTGCCCCCACAACCGATACAGTCCTCGGTTACGTGTGTCAGACCACTGGGCCACCGTTGCCCCCACAACCGATACAGTCTCAAGTTACGTGTGTCAGACCACTTGGCCATCGTTGCCCCAACAACCGATATAGTCCAAAGTTACGTGTGTCAGACCACTGGGCCACCGTTGCCCCCACAACCGATACAGTCTTCGGTTACGTGTGTCAGACCACTGGGTAACCGTTGCCCCCACAACCGATACAGTCCCAAGTTACGTGTGTCAAAGCACTGGGCGACCGTTGCCCCCATAACCGATACAGTCCTCAGTTACATGTTTCAGGCCACTGGGCCACCGTTGCCACCACAACCGATACAGTCTTCAGTTACACAGGTCAAACCACTGGACCACCGTTGCCCCCACAACCGATACAGTCCCAATTTACGTGTGTCTGACCATTGTGCCACCGTTGCCCCCATAACAGATACAGTCCCAAGTTACGTGTGTCAGACCACCGGGCCATCGTTGCCCCCGCAACCGAAACAGTCCTCAGTTACATGTGTCAGACCACTAAGGCACAGTTGCCCCCACAACCGATACAGTCCTCAGTTACGTTTGTCAGACCACTGGGCCACCGTTGCCCCCAGAACCGATACAGTCCTCAGTTACGTGTGTCAGACCACCGGGCAACCGTTGCCCCCACAACCGATACAGTCCCAAGTTACGTTGCTCTATACTACTTCGCCGGCACAAGCTATACAATCCGAAGTTACGTTGTTTCAGACTAACGGAGCCGAGCTATTGGTATATCGACTTTCTGTCACTTCTACCGGTCTCATACTTTGATATCTACCTTTTGGATTTACAGGGACGTCACTGCTTCGATCAGGGAATATTATCAATAACCTGAAATTTGTTTTGTATTGATGAAATAGATTGATACTTCGTTAATTCGATTTCCATTGTCTCGATATATCGTTCAAGACAAATGTAATGCAGAATCTGTATAAAAACTATTATCTCGAAATGCTGATAAATTGACACACATTCCATGGATCCCGAACTTCTGGTGAACGAAGTGTCGCTGAATGAAAGCAACAAACCCCTTACGATATTCCTATGATATTCCTATGGACAATTTCTTCCATTGTACGATTCCGACTGTTTCATGGGCATTTGTTTTTGAATCACTATCAAACAGTGATGGTGACAGGTGTTCGCGAAAAGGTGAGCTTATCCTGACCCAACGGTGGCACCCGTCACAAATACATGCAAAGGCAAGTGAATTGTTCATCTGAAAGAGCATGGGAACTTACGGTACAAGTCAAAATAGGGAATAGCATATTTATGAATGCTGTACAGAGTTCATGCCGTTATCGAAACGACATGTTAATCACATTTTTTTAAATTTCACACCACAACATTTATGAAATTGTACTCCTAAACCAATCCTACATTTTTACTGTTTTTCTCTATTTTACGTGTTCCTTCAGGACTTTTGCTTCTGTATCTCTGTGACTTGACGCCAGAAAAGTTGTTCATTGACCTGCCTCAATGCACGACCTTCAAGTATTGATACACCCCGATGTTTCAAATCACCATCAAGCTCTTAACCTTTGACAGTGTGCTCAGCCAATCAGAAATAACCTTTAACTGATCATTCAAAAGTCCCTATGGTGATTCTGGTGTCAACAAATTAGAGTTATAAGTGTGGAATACAACGCCAAGTTCGGCCATATGGCAGGTCCACAACACAATACCCTGAACTGGTGGACTTTCTGACCATCCGGCCGTTTCGACAATGGCTATCTTAAAGCTAGGGGAAAACAATATTTGTTCTTATTCTTAGAGACTCCAGTCCCTGACTGACGGTAATTGGTGGAAGAAGAGGTGCCAGTGGCTACAGTAGTCTTTACATTTAAAGTGACAATTTTAATGAGCGGATGGTCAGTCTAGGCATGGACTGGTCTAAAGATGAAAGCTGGTGCTTTGTGTGTTTAAAGTTGTCTTAAGCATGATGAGGAGAAAGGGGCAAAGGACAGAGTCACCTGACGACCTCGGGCCCAATTGAGAGACTTGTAACACCAGCCAGTTGACACTGTGTCAACCCAGCACTGCTGCTCGATTTATTAATTACAGTGAAAGATGAACTGTGGCTAAACAGTAACTAGTTCCCCGGTGAGCTGGACATTGTTACTGTGTCTGAACACAGAGTTTGGTCACGTGGACCCACCCCCAGCTTCAGCGGGTGTAACACTTATACCCTATGGTTGTCGTCATTGTCTCCCCATTTGTCAAACACGTTTGCATGTCTTTGTATTGGGGCTATATCGTTGGCGGTGTAGTTTTTGGTGACTCACATTTGGAAGGTATTACTTTCCATTGCCGAACATCTACACCTTGCGGTTTGGTCAATATAGTCAACGTCCCGAATGACTAGGTGTATTTATCACGAAATAATTGGATGAGTCTTATAAATAGCTCGTCCAAGGAGAGTGGCTTGCCACGTGAGTTCAGGAGAGAGATAATACGAATTTCCAAGCGATGTGTGTGTTGTTGATATGAACGAGATTGAGTATTCACATTCAAAGAGAAAATACGCTCTGTCATATATGCTGCTCAACGTTTGATAGGGATTTTCTCTGTGTGTGTGTGTGTGTGTGTGTGTGTGTGTGTGTGTGTGTGTGTGTGTGTGTGTGTGTGTGTGTGTGTGTGTGTGTGTCTTCAGACGGCGGCTGAAATTGACTGTTTCCGAGTATCTGAATCAAGTTCGTTCAGCTTCGTTTCAAGTTTATGAAACATAAGTACACAATTGAATAAGTATTTGTCTTCTATGACTTAACATTGTGACAGTATTCCAATCAAACTGTGAGTAGTATAGATGTAAAACACGACGATATCGGTATTTATAATCCGAAACAGGCCTCCACAAGATACATGGGGCGAATATTGGATTCGAACTTGCGATCATAGGTTTCTGACACAACTGACGCAACTCTGTACCTCACTTTCCGGTGCCTTGGAAGCGGAGCCACCCAGACCTCTCCATGTAATTTTGAGATATGCATCAAGTATGACTTCTGGCGTGACTTTTTTCCCGACTCCAGTTCCTCGTTAATGATTAACCCAATTACACAGGATGATGTCTCAGTTTCACACAGGGCACTAATTGCGAAGTCTGGTGTAGATGTTACTTTGTCGATGTCAAAGTTCAGACGTCGCTGTGTTGATGTCACTTTGTTGATGTCACTGTGTCGATGTCAAAGTGTTGATGTCACTGTGTTAACGTCATTGTGTGGGTGTCACTGTTATGACCTCTGGTTGTGTAGTTGTTTTGTTTCAGGGAATACTGTGGTATCAAAAATAGAACATTATTTATTCATAACAATATTTGTTTTATTAAAGCTCGTTCGAAATACTGTTGTGTCACACGGGCCACAACATTTATGACACTTGGGTCGGCAACACATTACGACAACATAACCAGGGACAGGAAAAAGCATGTACTGTGGATATAATGAGAAGATATTTATCAACATGGACCATTCAGACTTCTCAATTTTAATACCGCCTTCGCCATTCTTGTGGTTTGACACAGAGGTCCATCCAGAATATGAAAAGGACGTCATGAAAATGATCAATTCAAACTTCTTTGGAATAGGCCAGGCCAACAAACCTGATCTTGTCCTTTTTGATATGTTCAATGAAATCATTTATAGTATTGAATTTTCTGCTCCTTTTGACACTGATGTGACTGACAAGATTCAGGAAACACATGGCAAATATGCGGACCTCGTTTTCCGATGTCCGACTCTCCATTGTTCTCGGTGCCTTAGGTTTGGTACCTCCCAATACGTTGTCTGACATTGGGATAGTACCCGGGTTTGCTACCAGGAATACAGCCCTTCTGACAATCTGGGTAATACAGAAGGCTGCAGAGTTTGGTAGTCTTCACATTCTCCGATACGTTCCAGGTGGGTTCGACTCGGCAGCGCTTCCTGGGAGAAGTCCTAATCGCTGTCTAAGCTGCGTGTAGAGGGGGCAAGGGCCCTGAGCTGATTAAGAGTAACAAGCCTGATTGTGTCAGGATCACACAAACCCTCTTTGCCGCATTTTTCATCTGTATATTGTAATATTAATGGAAATAGTGAGACTCCCTAACATATTTAAATCTATTGTATGATACGAAAGTCCTCTGAATTCAATATCATGCCCTCTCTCATCTGAATTCATCAACTATAATAATTAGGAAAATGATATGCCGTGTGTACAAATGATATCCAAAACATTTTGCAGTTTATTTGTATCCTGATCTGTTGTTATGTTCTTTAAATCATACGTGTGCCAGTTGTACGTAAACGCTTCAATGACGAAAATTTGCATACACTGTGAGCTTGATATTACCAGGGCAGCCGAGTGAGTTCTTCCATTGCCATGACTGTTTTCATGCCGTTTCATTTTTACGCCTATTATTACTTTGTATATTAAGTTCCCTTAAAAGAATAATTTTACTATTGTTATCGTTCACTATTGAAAGTTTCATCTGATTCCAAAATTCGTTAATAACGAATATATTTTTTGCAAAAAACGCAACCGTTATGCCTACATCGTTTATTTAATATGATGCCATTCGAATGCCAAATACCTTAAAGCATTTCATATTTGATGGTGTTCCGAGCGAGTGACATGTATTGACATCTATTCTCACGTTTCTGTGTTCAATATTTCAATATATACATAATGTGAAGTAATTCCAAGCATTCTTTGTCATCCATTTACAGCTATTTATTAAGTTAGTTAGTTCATTATAAATATATATATATATATATATATATATATATATATATATATATATATATATATATATATATATATATATATATATATATATATATGTATATATCATCTGTGTGTGCGTGTGTGTGTGTCACTTTCACTATGTACACACTTATTCATTTTTAAAGTGATAAATGTTATTTTGTACTGTCTATGTAACTTATGACTTCTTTAACAACCATCCTTACTTTTTCTTAATCGTATTTCGGATCGTCACATTTAGAAATGTATTTCCTTGGAATTAGGCCATATAACTTTAATATTCAAAATCTTTGTTTTATTTTCCTTCTTTTCTACCACACCGGCTGTACATTAGGTACGTAAGATTGTTGAAGTTACATCACTTGAAATAATAGGAATAAAAGCGACAAAAAGCATCACCATAATTATATCCATAAGAGGCCATTACACGATCATATTAAAAAATGTTTATATGATGTGCACGAGTACTGTCCCTGATGTCTTATATACGCTGCGTAAAAGTTACCAAAAATTAAAGACTGTTCATCGGGGTGATATAATCTGTTCGTAAGGAGACATCATTTATTTAACGTGATAAAATAGCAAGATGCCACCTGATAAAAGTTCAGAACATTCTGAAGACAATGCCATCAACTTAATATCGTCATGAACAGTGACCAATTTCCTAGTGCGGGGCCATTAACGCTTCCTGACCTCATAGCAACAGTGCTACCCAGAGCAAAGTGTTTCAATACATTGACTATATGCTCGATTAGTTTGTCCTAATCTTCACATTGTACCTGTACGCCTAAGGGCAAAGGGATGGTTGAGGTGCCCTCACGAAATGCACTCGCGGCAAGCCCTCACGACGTTACAAACATGCAATCAGTTATAAATTTTCTATATTCTAGTCCATGTCAGACTTCGCTTGAAGGCCATTGTCGAATGTACTAGATGCCTTTCTCAAAATAATCTGCAAAAGTCGTCCTGGGTTCATTCTAAGGCAGGATAGCTCTTTGTTCCTGAATCAGACTTAAATTATTTACCCGTAAACTGGCTGACTACATCTGATTGACTGAAACCAATATCCGCTATGCAAGGGCTGTCACACAGTCTAATTGCGCCATTAATCCACCCTGCTACATCGGTAAATAAAACTCAGCGAGCAACAGGATGCTCATCATTAAATAATCAAATCACTTAACGAACAAATTGCAGACTTTGTACTATGCCAGCTCGTCAGATTAACTCACATATAACCGATCGATCAACGAGTCGGTGGGCCATGAACATAGTTCAATCAGCCGTACAACTCAAGAAACCTCATCTTGTGGCTTATAGGGAAGGGCAATAGAATCCATAGGTGTTAATATGATAATGCTGAACCTGTAACTGGGGTTGTTTATAATCAGTTCAGCATTCGTTTATGATTATGGATATTCTTAGAAAAATATTTTTTAGTTTGCCCGCATACCAGCATATAATGCACTTAATCACAACATTCAGTACGTGTACGTGCTTATATTACTTACAAAAGCTACACCTGCACTCCAAGTCTACTCATTTGTAACGTTTTTAACCACAGAAGGCAAAAGCGACAAAACACTTTCCGTTATCATCTGAAATATCTGCTGAAAGCAGAGTCCATTGTGCGATTCCGACTATATTATGTGTATGTATTTATGAATCACTGTTAGTTAGTGATGATACCGGGTCTTCTAAAACATGTGCGCGTATCCTGTACCACTGGTGGAAACACATCAGAAACACATGCAGAGGCAAGTCAATTGTTAACCTAAAAACACCCGGTCAGGCTTTATTTACCAATGTAGTATGGTGGCTTAATAGCGGCTTTCATATGTAGGAGTACTACGTCTCCCACATCCTATGTCTGATCTTAATAGTTACATATGTTACAATAGCTCGGATGAACTTATTAGTTAGAAATTTTTCAAAATATAACAAAGATCTTTTTAGCTATTAAGAACTCGGATGGGACAGTTATACGAAATAACACGAATACATGAAAACAGGTTCATTTCTTCAGCTCTGGAAAAAACTCTGTCGGTATTAAACTTTATCCGCAAATGAATGTAATTTGAAAAACGTATTATTATTCTTATCTGTATATTATACACGTACATACATGGTGCCTCGTTATGTTTAATCGGGATCAAAGGGTGTGGTGCGTGTGTGTGTGTGGGGGGGGGGGGGGGGGGGGTGGTGGTGGGGGGGGGGGGGTATCTTTAACTGTAACCGTAATAATATGTAGACTCAATTCAAAAAAGAAATACAGAGATAGTTCTTATAGTTTACACATAATATTTTTCAGTGGCATTTCAGAAGCTATAGTATCAATGAAGATTTCGGATTTCGACGTCTTTATCAAACAAGTGCGATGTTTTGGCACTAGCTAGCATCTGTAACTGTCGCATTGACCTATAAAGATGTTAAAACCTATAAATATAAAACGCCAGTCTCGATTATCTGCCGAAACAGATTTCATTGTGCATAAATGGCAAAATAGGGGTAAAAATTATATCAATGGATCACTGGAAATCAGTGATGACACCAGGCGTTCGCGAAAAGGGCTAGTATGTCCTGTTGTACCGAAAGCTAACACACAATGTGCAAAAAAGTAAGTGTTTGTCAGTTGCCTAACGCCGCACAGCAGTACTCTTGCCATTCGACGGCGGCCTGTAACCAATAGAGTCTTTACCAGACAATCCAGGGATACGATAGCCGGTTTACTAAAATTAAAATTTAATTAATTTTTATTATTATTATTATTTTTATTTTTTTTAATTATTCCACTTTTTTGTCGTACAGCATTGCATACATATTAATGTTCATACAGCGATTCTTAAAATTTTGTTGAAATTAAAAACGATATATTAATAAGTCAACTCTTCTTACACTATTGTTATGTACATACTATACGTGCGTGAGTGAGTATGGTTTTACGCAGCGTTCAGCAATATTCCAGCAATACCATGGCGATGGACACCACGCATTGTACCCATGTGTGGAATCGAGCCCGGATCGAATCGGTTTGACGAGAGAAAGCTTTAACCACGAGGTTACTTCATCACTCAACCTATTACATGTATGCGTGATTAGTTTTGTGTATCATGGAATCATAGGAACATCCATATCAAGAATTAAGTACTACATTTTGAAATAACAAATTGAGAAGACTTCAGTGCAGCTTCGGTTTTCTTTGAATTTAGAACAGAACATTTGTGAATTTTTAAAAACTCTTAAACGTCAGTGATACATAAGTGAAATCAATAACAACTCCATCCAAACTTCTTTTCCTAATGAAAACAAACAGACGCACGCCTACTGTTCATTGCTGATGTTTAACACGAGATGATTTGTTTAAAGATTTCAACACTTTTTCGAACATGAATATTGTCAAAATGTTAAACAAATTTCAACTAAATATATGGAAGTGTAAATGTGGTGTAAATAAGAAAACGTATTATGTGTTTTTAAGAGAAATATTTTCAGTTTAATTTGACTTATTTGTCTTTCAGATTCTTTTTATTTCATTCTTCTTATCTCTCTAGCTGGGGGCACGGGTGGCCCAGTCGTCTAAGGCGCCGCGATTCGCTGTGCAGAGTTGCGTCCCCTTGACACGCCAGAAACCTATGGTTGTGGGTTCGAATCCCGGTTCGCCCCGATTATGTTTCTAGGTTTGTCAGCACCATACCCGTGCTCATGGGTTTCACCGAAGTGGTAAACGTCTAAGACTTGCATCACTTCGGGCTTTCCTCCCACATTAAGCTGACACGCCGTGATATAACTGGAATAATGTTAAAAGCGGCGTTAAACCTAACTCACTCACTCACTCACTCACTATCTCTCTAGCTTTTAAGATTATCATAGCCTTAATAATATTGGTGTCTCAGTATACACTGAGCGGCTAAAGAAAATATACAGAGGTTTCTTTATGTAATTGAAAATTGAGTGCGTGAGTTAGTGAATTGGGTTTAACGCCGCTTTTAACAGTATTTCAGTTACATCACGGCATGTCAGCTTAATGTGGGAGGAAAGCCTGACGTGATGCAGGTCTCAGACGTTTACCACTTCGGTGAAGCCCACAAGTACGGGTATGGTGCTGACAATCCTTGAAACATAATCGGGGCGACCCGGGGTTCGAACCCACAATCATATGTCTCTGTCTTGCCCAAGGCACGCAACTCTGCACAGCGAATTGTGTCACCTTAAGACGACTGGGCCACCCCTACCCCAAATTTACATTTGAAAGAACTGTTGATTTTGAACTGAAGAATTTGATTTTGTTTATTCAAACATCACTCATTCCTGTAACAAATTGTAAAAATGTTTGGCTGGGTTATTTTGTGTACAATAAATTGATTCCATGAAGACTGGGACAAGAAACCACATGACCCCCACGATGTTGGAAGTGTTGTAAATTAGTGCCGAAAATGTACATCTATTGAATTTCAAAGATTTTAAGATACCTATCATCAGTTTGAGTGCTGACTAAGCGCCAGTACAGTTCATTTTGGGGGAATGATATCGCTTAGCAAGAGTCGTATTACGACTTGAAATATTCCTAGAAAGATCCAAAGGCATATGATGTCAATGGGAGTTCGTATCTACTGAACTGACTTTATCAAAATATAATCGCTGACTTTCTCCATATATCACTAATATCGCATACATAGGATCCGGGAAAATATGATTAAAACTGCGGAATATGACTGAAGTTAATGTATTAAAATCGTGAACGTTTATTCAGTATACAGCAAGCGAACCTTGTCTCCACGTTGTTGTGTGGAAGAGAAAGAAAAGTCACAAAAATGACTACGCTTTTGATTTTAATGCACAGGCAGGCTCCTGAATCAAACGATTAAAAGAAGAATGTGGTAATGCCATCTGTTATAGTGAATGTGTAAGTCTGGTTTATGCTTTAATCATAATTTCAAATAGACTGACATAATACAGCGTTCACCAGAGTGTAACGAGTTCCACAATGACTGATTTGCATGGGAGGCTGTCGGAACAGAAGCGAGCTATTGATTTATGTTAAATGTTCTCCTTTTTACAAATATAACAGAAATATTATATGAATCATATTGTTTCCTTGTGTTCAGTTATGTACTGGTGGATAGTATTCAAATTATGGTTCTGAGATAAAATCTGTCATTGATTATATAAAACAAGAATTAATGTAGGTTATGGTTCACAGAGCATGTCATATCTAATTTCCCCTGGGTTTTTTTCACTCTCCCCCTCTACCCCCTCTCAATACTGTCCGTCTTACCCTTCTATCTCTTTTACCTTCTTCCCTTCCCCCTCCTTCCCTCACTCCCACTGACCAAACCAGCTCCAGTTTGGACATCACTTTCAGTCTAAAAACTATAGTGGGTGGACATTGGTATTTCTCAAGCCAACACATGTGGTTTCAAAAGGTCACACGATGCGAACAGTTAAATGATTCTTGCCTACTACGGAATTTTAAACTTGCAGGTCCCGCGACCCTACTGGCCTCACTATTTAAGCAATTTCTCAGTATTCATCAATATAACCTTTCTCTGGCGTCCGCAACCCTTGGGGACTCAGCTATCTCAATCTTTTGACACAAGTCATAGAAGCAGCTCCCGACAGCGTCCGGAACGCGGTGTAATGGCGACTTAGCGACAGTGTAAACGTCCCTCCCCAACAAACATCGCCGACATAGCTACTCCACAATAGGTACCTTGTCTTCCCCCTCCGTTAGTCAAGGAAGTTGCCCCATCTTCAGTTTGCTCTGTCCCTGATTTGTGTGATTTTCTCAGCTCTAAAACCTCTAATTTCCTCTCCTATCATTTGATTGATAATATCGGAGGCAAATATTTAGGGGACAAACTGTTCAAATTTGACAACTCCGGAGATAATGGGGCTAAACAGAATAACAAAGTGAGTTATTGATTCTTCTTCCAAGGGCATATCATGCCAGTGGACTTGTATGAGCATTATTCACTCGCAGGTAGGACTCCAATGTAAACCATGTAGGGAAATGCTTTGTAAACAACCCTCATAGTTACTCTATGGACGTGTGTTTATTGCCATCTACACTGTCCCCGTGATCCAGGAGATGGAGCGTCTGCTCGGAGAGCGGAAGGTTGACTGTTCGCGACCCAGACTGCGTCATACCCAAAGACGTTAAAAGATTGTACTTGTTGTTACCCTACCGGCGTTCGTTCTTAAGGGGATACAACTTGGACTAGTCGGCATAGTATCTCAAATGGCTAGCACTATAAAACCTCCAGTAGTCTGGACTGGAATAAAGCAACCACACTCACACGTACATTCACTTCGCTAAATGAGTGCAATAACTTTGGGTTGGACGTTCAACTCATTTATTTCATCAGACATCATCGACATTTACACGTATATTCATAGTTGATTTACAAACGTATATTATACATAGTATTGTTAACATTTTAATGATTTTCTTAGTCTGACTCCTTCTAACAACTGCAATTGTCAGTAGATTAGAGACAGTCAAAGCAATTATTTTAAGACAGTGTTGACATTGACATGAGGAATTGATTATATCTACGTATTAATGAACTGTAGCTGTCACGTTATTTTATATATGTGCACAAAATGGCTGGAATTGTCCACATAAGGTCATCATTACTATAAATCCACAAATTAAGATATCTTTCAGATCCTGTCTATGTAAGGAATAAACGACGAGTGGGAGTTGTTTATTTCTTACATGAGATATCAACATTTTGTACAGTCCCTTAAATGGACAAGCTTTAAAAATATTTACCTGACTGAATTGAATCCGATATCGGCTATGTCGGACAAGTCCATTTTATGAACAGGAGATATCATTATTGTTACTGTCCATAGGGAGATAACATTATTGTTACTGTTCATTGGGAGATAACATTACTGCTACTGTTCATTGGGAGATAACATTATGAGTAATACCCGTGGGGAGAAAACATAATTGTTATTATCAATATAGAGATAACCTTAATGTTACTGTCCATAGGGAGATAACCTTAATGTTACTGTTCAGAGGGAGATAACCTTATTGTTACTATTAATAGGGAGATAACATTGTTGTTACTGTTCCTTGGGAGATAACATTACTGTTACTGTTCCTTGGGATATAACATTATTTTTATTGTTAATAGGGAGATAGCATTATTGTTATTGTTCAGAGGGAGATAACATTATTGTTACTGTTAATAGGGAGATAACATTATTGTTACTGTTCCTTGTGAGATAACATTATAAGTAATACCAGTGAAGAGATAACATAATTGTTATTATTAATATAGAGATAACCTTATTGTTACTGTCCATGGGGAGATAACATTATTGTTACTGTTCGTTGGGAGATAACATTATTAGTAATACCCGTGGGGAGAAAACATAATTGTTATTATCAATATAGAGATAACCTTATTGTTACTGTTCATTGGGAGATAACATTATTGTTACTGTTGAGGGAGACATCATTATTGTTCCCGCTCATAAGGTGAAAACATATTTGTTACTGTCCAAAGGGAGATCCGTGTAACCTTATTGTTACTTTCCATAAGGTGATAGCAATACTGTTGCGTATTTCCCACAGGGAGATTGCCTTATTAGTAATATCCGCAGGGAGATAAAATAATTGTTACTATCAAAATGGAGATAGCATTATTGTTATTGTCTATGGGAACATCATAGTACTGTCTAAATTATGAAACTGATTGTCACTTTTCATATTAATGCAGCATTACTATACTTTTCCATATGAGGATGATGAAATTGTATCTGAAGTTATTAATTGTTATTATCTTCATCATGATTATATAATTGTTACAGCCCATGTCATTATTGCTACTGTAGAAACATACATGTACATGTAGGTACTGTCACTGTCCATGTGAGGATACTATCACGGAATAATGGTAATTATCATACTGTCCATAAAAGGGTAAGCTCATGCTTTCATACGAGAATACCATGATTATATAAAGCTGTTACTTTCTTTGTGAAAATGATCTTAAACTGTTACTGTCTATGTGAGAATGATAAATAACCGTTTCTGTCTATGTGAGAATGATGAATGACTATTACTTTCTATGTGAGAATGATCCATGACTATAACTGTATATGTGAAGATGATATATAACTGTTACTGTCTATGTGAAAATGACATATAACTGTTACTGTCTATGTGATAATGATATATAATTGTTACTGCCTATGTCATAATGATATATACCTATTACTGTCTATGTCATAATGATATATAACTGTTACTATTACTGGTTATTTATATATATTCCCCACATATACAGTTACAGTCACAGGTCTTAGATATAAAACTTACGGTATAATTGAAAATGGTCTATAACTGATACTGCCAATGTGTACATGTTGCTGCTTATGTGAGAATGATTTAAACTCGCTACGGCCCTTGTAAAATGACATTAAGTGTAGCTGTCCATATGACAAGATTATATATCGGTTACTCTCCATGCGGGAATAACATATAACGTTACTGCCCGTGTGTGAATGACAAATATATATAGGTTAGACTCCAGGTATTAGAAATCACTTATCTATATGAGTGTAACTATGCATGCGAGAATGGCATATCGTTGCTGTTGTTCATATGTTGATGTGACTACTATATCAATCGATATGATGAAAATCACAAATGTATGTGTTGTAGTCGGGTCTGAACTCAACAGTTTTCTCATGGCTGCAGAAACAGGATATTGAGACAACATAGCTATCATTACACTCAACTTTTGAACCTTCAATAAAGCTTTCACAGTACTCACATCGTATGACAGTAAGTGAATTACTAATAAAACTAAGATTATAAATTGATCTACAGTTTTTCAGTATGCAGCATAATGATTATTTTAAAAGTCAACTAATATTCAAGTGTGAAATATATCCTTGTTAAAGCACATTTCTTTTATGGAAGTATGTCTTGAGGCTTTCCTATGTTCAGAGGATAATCAGTATATATATGTTTGACTGTCCACCTGTCGTTGTTCTAGTTATATGCTCTGTGTCCTGTTTATATTACATCTTTTTAAGGGATACGTATCGAGTTACCTGGAAGCTTATCAAACGATACAAAATAATTTGGCCACACACATAAAACGCACCCACTTGTATTAATGACTGAACTGCGCGTTAAAAAAGCTAATGGTTTGGGAACATAATAACCCTCTTACGTCTTCTTGTGCATAGTGTGTATGGCATTTAATCAAAGCGAAAACTCCACTGCACCAAGTGTATCAACATATATTTTCTGTTAAAAATATTAAAGTGTAAACATATTTTTTGTGATAGTATTTGATGTCAAAGGCGAATAGCACGTTTTTCAAATTCCATTTGCAACCCATATAACACACTAGTTCTCATAGTATTGCTTCCTCCTGAGAAAACATATGACAGACTCTGATATATGTGTATGATCATAAGTTACTTTAAAATATTGTCTGATATATTTGCCCTGCTTTCCTAGTAAGAAATGTTAAACATTCCACTCAGCATATACGTACTCGACCTTAGGCCTTTCAGTTCACGTTGAACCGGGATGTTAAAATGAAATGTTTCAAATGTTCACAGATGGACACATATTGTAGCTGGTCGTAATTATGCTTCATTAAGCAGTGTGTATTATTGCACTCAAGATGGATGTCATTTTTTGGTCAAAATCAGTATAACAAAACTTATCGAATTTTATAATTTCATTTTAATTATATGATTCATTTAAAGGACAAACCCATCGATGAAGACGTCCTGAGTTACAAGATTCATTTATCATTATAACATATTGCTAGTTTGTTTATAACATCACATAGGATCCACACTGATCAGCAGTTATTACCCTGGTCGAGAATCTACACAAAATACACATTAGCATCGACTGTCCAGATGGTCCAACGAATGCTTAACATGAGAGGGACGTTAACGAACAAACACATATTGGTTCTCGCTGCAACAATGTGTGAGGCTGTTGTGGGACGCCGTCGGCTTCAGACCGGAGGATATTTGTCTTCCTTTTGAACAAATTTTGGTGCATCTGTTGACACCAAAGTGCGACCTTTTGCCTCCACGTGAATGTTAAACTGATCTGTTTGTTTGTGGGGGCACGTGCGTGGGCCCACATTCATTGTGGTGATGAAGTTTGTGCCAATTAAGTCTATCTCTATCCCTCTATCATAGCAAGTGCTGGTCAAAATGTCTCGTCGTTTTATCGTTTATCATATTTTATCAGGTGGCATCATGTTACACATGAATATGATTTGAATAAATTTACTTTTATGACATTATTGAATGACATTATTGAAACTTCAACATGACACTCAAGCAGTAATTTCGATTTTAACAGTATTTAATGTATCGTGTTCATCTGTTAATTATCTGCCAGTGCATATTTATTCTAATGTGGATAAGCATTCTTGTTACGGAAGAATAACACTAAATTCGTTAATTTTAACAGTATCCTTACATAAAATCTTTCTTCCGCTTTATACACAAAATAGATGCTTGATTACAGACATGATGTTGGTATTAGGATGACTTTGCTTGCAAATTATATAACTAATAACCTGTAAAACTATATGTTTGACTTCAACAAAAAGAAATTCAAAAGTATATATTAGACAATATCATACTGTGCTAATACAAAATCGAATGTATGATGCTTCGCAGTTATGTTATGCAATGTAAGATAAACCCAATATACATGATAAATACATGGAGTCATCCGATAGACACGAAAGCTAAATTGTCAGTGACTTAAAGCATTTATACTCGCTTCTCTGTGACATGAACCATTTTCACAAACACTATCACAATATTATCATATTTTTCTTTCCTAACGAATTCGGTAGAAAGTGAATGTCAAGTATTGTCACTTAACTAATGAAAACAGTTATGAAAAAGACATCCTTCAGGATATCCTATGAGGACATGTATACATCGCTCCAAGGCTGATAATATTGCTTTAGCATTATATACCTATTCAGTGACAATGCAATTTACAATTATGAAAAACCTACACAAAGAATGAAAGGGGCCCACAGCGAACCAGAGTCAACAAAACTCGGTACATGAAATTAAGACGGTTCTGTCTTTGACAAGAAACATAATGACAGTAATTTCAAATACTGTTTAGTTAGATTCACACCTCACAAAGCTGCGTAAGTCTTGTCAATTACGAAAAGCAGTTGGACGGATTAAAATAAATTGCGTTTGCTGCTCAGGACTGACCATGTATAGAATAGGCAACAGATTCGCGCGGTTTAATTGCAGAACCCATTACAATCTGTATAGAATCACAAAATAACTTAGATGTCAATTTTCTTGGCATTTTGTTTGGAAATATTGCTTGCCAGATTTGACCCGAAGTCGTCCGATCACTAACACATTATGGGTGGTCCACCATCAGCCAAAGAAAGAGATGTCATCCCAACGCCAGAGGGCGCCTCTTACCACTAGGGGGCGGGTCGAGCTGTCCGTCACTGGAAGCTGGCTTTTAAAAATATCTATTAGCTTTTCAAGACTTTGTAAAGTTGTAATCCTCTGTATGCCTCCATGTTGTCTGGATGTCCTTCTGTCGATCTGCTCTGACACAGGAGGTGGAAACGTGATAGGCACTGAGATAAGATAAGGCTAAGGTTTAGCTGCCTTGATGGAAAGAAAACAATATAATAGATAGATCTGTGACTGAGGAGAAATTGGGTTTTAAACGACACAATAGAAGCATTAGGACCAATAAATGCATTTGATATAAGAAGTTTAATCTTTATGACTCGTGGTTTGATGCTTGGCATTCAGGTAGATGTTTCGTAATCCACGATTACTGCTGTAGTCTTGTTCGTAGGTGGTCTGACTCGGTCAGAACGCAAGGCGATATAAGAACAAACATGTACACAAATAGAACAATAGGAGATCAGGTAGGGATTCTTATAACGTCTAAATACACATTCAATGTCATTTATAATAAATGTTCTAAAACCGCCGGAATTATTAAAATCGAATCCGTAACGATGAAGAGAACTTGGATTTTTATACGAGAAAGACATTTGTCTTTCTCAGCGATTTTTAAATGTTACTGCTATGATCATTTTCACGTGTAAATAAATCTTGCTCTTCAAGAAAACAACCAGCCGCTTAGAGTATGGTGTTGATCCTTGAGCATTATACCGTTGGGTTTATTTACAGTTCCAGGTCGTTAGTTTGGCTTAAGTATTGAATTAGAGAGCAGTAAGCACTTCATCTATTCACCATATCGCCGTGTTAGTATTGTGCTGATCATAGAGGCCACAAGCCGCGCATCGAGACTGGACGTGGAACGCGCTGATTAGCGTGATTTATGGCGGATTATCCCACAGGAGCTTCTTCAGAACATGCTCAGTCTAGGACACGGGCTGCTGGGCACCGGGGCTTCTTTCAACAATTTGTTTACAATTTTAAAACGACCCCCAGTTCAACGAAACGTAATGATCAGCGCCCAAGGCGCGTCGTTTTGCATTTTAAAAGGACATGACCACTGTCTGACCCCTGAATTCTTGGAGGCGATTATCTTTTTAGATTGACGTACCCAGATCGCAATTAGCACTTTCCGTTAAAGCTGATGACAAATTGTCCGGTGAGACTAACGTCAGGCTACCTGTAATTTTCGTCTTATGTGGCAGGTCTGAGATACAGTCTTTTAGGGGAGGGCAACTACACAGACCCGTCACACGCCTCAACGAATCCTTCGTCTCCAGGTATCGCTCTGAAGGAATTCTCAAGCAACAAATTAAGATCGATTAAAGAGTGAAAATGATAAGGCAGACCCGTCTGAAAAGGGCGTCAGTAAGGTGTTTGAGGAGATCGACCCCAGGGCCCGTGTTCATAGAGGAAAGTGTTTTTGTCACTTTGTTGAAACTGAATTCTTTGCATTAAAAGAAATTGTATGATGTTGATTTTGTTTCAGTGGTCAGCCTGGCGATACGTGTATTGTATACGTTCTATTTAGGAGGCACAGATGTGTGAACTTTGTTTCAAACGTTATATACCTGAATTTAATAATCAATTTGGGTTTTATTCGTCATATCGGTACATCAAGAGAATTTCATTTCATGTATCCCCCTGCTGTGATCTTTTCTGAAGTATGTTTAAAAGCGGAAAAGCCGTTGCTGATACTAAATCACTCTTTGACTTTTGTATATATTCTTGTTATGACATTTTATGGAATTATTATCATCATCATCATTGATGTTTTCTTTGCTTATACGGAGAATTCACCTTTCTTCAATAATTTCACCTCTTGAGAACATGGGTATTTATAAAACAAAGCGTTGCCTTTTAATTAATTCAGGTACGTTGATCAATTGTGTCACCTAATGCAATACATATCAGCCAAACCAGTTTTGGTTTTAAGGTCTTCTGTCTGTAACAGTCAGTTGTTATTTATATATGCAGGTGACATATCACTGACAACAAAACAAGATCACTAACCAGATAAAAATCTGGCTTCATTCACCAAAGCTTCATCACTGAAGTTGAACAAACTAATGAAATTGGACAGTGTTAACGAAACATAAAAGTTTTTTATCTTAATACAAATGAACACATGTGCTGGGGAAGATTACGGCAATAACTGATGTGTACATATTAAAAAGCCTGTATAATGCAGGTAGATTATTGAAATGTTCCTTGAATAATAGAATTCGTGGAGTGTGATTTTAGATTTAATATCAACTCTATAAATGAAAGAATCATTTGAATTGTTGTGTATGGTCCATTGCTGGCTTGCCATAGGATAGAGACATGGCTACCAAGCTAATGATGGCATCCTCAGTCATTATTAACCAGACAAAACCATACAGATATATACATGACTATGATTATAATAATGTACACCACTGCTGAGATTAATATCCTAATTCTGCCCGAACGAAAAAGAACTAAGCACAGACACATATATAAATTGTGGCTTTCTTAAAAACAGCAATATTGAAAACATGATATGCCTCATAAGTACTTGTTGATGACATCTGCCGTTTTATATGTATCAAATGAATTTTCTACTCTATTTAATAACATTTGAAATGCACTCCAGCTGAAATTTTAACTTAATATTAATATTGTTGTACTTTATTTGATATGAGTTTCACAGTTTTGAAATCTCGGTGCTGAGTTATTTCAAAGGTTGCATAACAGCCTAGATACACGCATACATTATAGCTATCCATTGGTGTGAACTCAACAAGTGCGTTTAAATCAAAAGAAGTAATATTAATATTAATATGCACCGCTCTATTTTATGAAATTGTGCATGACAGGAAACACTCAATTGATAAATTATTTGTATTATTTTACTTTAAGTTACTTACGTTGTCAAACTGCAATAAGCATATCAGTCATAAAGTTAGGGGGAAATATTACATTTATCCGACAAATGAAAACCAAACTACCGTGTATTTTGCACATATCATTTTCAATGTGAAATTTGTCATTTATGACGTTCAAAGGAACACTGTTAAGGGCATTTGCATTTAAATTTATTCCTTCAAGACTGTAATACATTCAACTGACAAACATATGGTGGAATGTCCGGTGCATATGCACACGTTCGTTAAGTTGTACACATTCTTCATCTGGTGCATCATGGTGCATTGACATCATGTCAACATACAAGTATGCATTTCAAGCTGAAGGGAACATTTGCTGGTGTTAGTAACGTGTTTCTATCAACCTGGCATTTCCACATTCGCGCCGAGATTGAACTTTCACCATACTCAAAAGGACCTTATGTCTTTCTTTGGACTAATGAAGATTCCGGGGTCGAATAGATCTTCAGCAACCCATCCTTGCCGCAAAAGGTGACTATACTTGTCGTAACTGGATCGGTTGGTGAGGCTCGCTGACTTGGTTGATGCATGTCATCGTTTGTTTGTTTGTTGTTTTACGCCGCACTCAGCAATATTCCAGCTATATGACGGCGGTCTGTAAAATAATCGAGTCTGGACCAGACAATCCAGTGATTGACATCATGAGCATCGATCCACGCAATTGAGACAGATGACATGTATCAACCAAGTCAGCGAGCCTGACCACCCGATCCCGTTAGTCGCCTTTTACGACAAGCATAGTCGCCTTTTACGGCAAGCATGGGTTGCTGAAGACCTATTCTACCCCGGAATCTTCACGGGTCTGCGGGTCTCCCTGACTTGGTTGATGCATGTCACCGTATCCCAATTGCGTGGATCGATGCTCATGGTGTCAATCACTGGATTGTCTGCGCTAGACTCGATTATTTACCGACCGCCGTCATACAGCTGGAATATTGCTGATTTCGGCGTTAAACAATAAACAAACAATCGTGTTTCTTTATCATTTTTAACTGGTATTCATGTCATATAGTTTCCTATGACATCCCTTGCATCTGACGTTTGTCTGGTATAATGTCCAAACAATATTAGTGTATTTGGTGTACTCCATCCCCTTTCTCCACCTTGTACTACATTGGGTGAGTTTGCATTTAGTAACAGGGGAATCCAACCCGTTCTCTCGGTGTGTCAAGCGAACGTGTTAACCTCAAGGCTACCAAACTGCCTCTCTTGCACACAACGTTATTGGTATTACCATAATTATTAAATAATACTTACTAACAGAGAGAAACGGCACATGTTTCAGTCTCTTAAAATCCCATACATCACGTTTTTCATCCGTGTCATTTGTTTCATTACTATCCTTAACAAATTACCTTAAACATAACAAAGAGACCAATGAAACCAAACCTCCTTATCTGTTTCATATGTAGATCTATGCATAAAGATTCAAACTGACAATAAACCGAAATATTAGATTGTATGACAAGAGGGATGACACAACCATTCCAATAGTCAACTTTCCCTTTTTGTCGAGCACTTTCCCAGCAGTTCCAGCGTTTGGTGTGTACATTTTCTAGCTTTTGAGGTACAATCGAGAACGCTATTTTTACCACGATTTGAGAGTCTTTCTTAAAAGTTGCTTAAGGATTATAACAATCAAGGCCTTAGTAAAAGCTTGACGCATCAATGACAAAAATTATTTCAGATGCAATTCTCTACTTTGACTTTCTACCTACCATGTGTTCCCGTGAGGTTTATTTCAGGGAAACTGATTTGCCTTCGTGACGGGTGACACCGGTGGGGTGCTTTTGACAGAGATTTCTTATGATTTTGGAAAGGTTTTGTCGCTTTTAATTTCATTAATCTGACAGACAGAGATGCGTTTCTCTGCGTTTTCCTAACAAAATGGCCTGGACTACAGAAAGGCCGAATAATTGTTTCACAGGCATATTTAACTGAATTGTCAATTTCGACAACACTACTCCTTCAATAAATAAGATTTTACCAGATTCAGTATAACATGATCATTATTATGTATATAATCCAGCTTTACCTCAACAAACACATTACGACGGAGGTACATGTATTTAGCTTTGAAAGTGAAAAAAGTCACATAATGAAACCTTTCAATAATTTAAAGAGTCCTCATACAATATATCGGACAGTACCAAAATTAATCCACATGTTCTGTTCAGGGGAATGCTTTGTTCAACAATCGAGGGAAAGAAGCATAAGACCGGACCACTGACATGGAAAAATAATGACTTTTAATTATATTTAATGAAGAATCTGTCAATCAGGACGCAAGCATTCAACCGCCAGTTCCTCAAATCGGACACAAAAACATCCTGAGAGAAAATTATCAATTTCCCGCGGCCTTATTCTCGATTCAGTACTAAAACAAGGGCTTATGTTAAAAATAATGCAAAAAAATACGATCATCTAAAACTTAAACTCGACTTTATCCTGCGATGTAGGAGTTTTTGAAAATTCAACCCGCGCCCCGTCTTTGTTAAAATTCCAGCCGAGTGAGTTGTTAGAAATCGGAAGTAAATTTGCATTAAGTCGAAGTGCTCTACTGTTCACTGATGCCGCGACCCCACGGGGACTGCATGGGAACATGCCCACTCTCTACCAGGTGCTGAGAACACAATGTCCTTATCGGGTCTCGCACTACAATACAATAGTAATGAGAATATTTTTGTGTAAAAAACGTCCGTGGCACTCACTGACCATGAATGACAAACAGACAGCTGAAGACATATATGTCTCATCCCTTTCGCGTCTTGCCAAGGACAAACAAATCAGAGGGTATCTGAGGCTAAGACTCCGTGGTCACTGGCCCGCTAACCCTTACTTAACCTTGGCTAGCTCGCCCAATTAGGCCTTAAACAGCTACATACCTGTAAGATCAAAGTCGGAACATATAGGGGGTACAATGGAAAGGTAAGACCTTAAGGGTGAATGTGACAGTCACGCCACTCTCAATACCTACATCGAAGCCAATGCGTTAGTTACCTTGACAAGGAAGACCACTCGATGTTCTCCGTGAAGTGTTTGTCTGACACTAATAAGCATATTATTACGTAAGACTTAACACTGTTTTTCAGTAATATATTTTCATAGTTCATGATCCAAATATTGCAAATAACAATGTGACATTGTTTTGTTTTCGTTTTAGACGTCCAATGGCATTTATCGATGAAGGGGAAAATACATTAGCTTTGAAATGATTAGTTCTGTTATGTCGCTCGTCCTACCATGATTTGTATGATACAAATTGATAATGTGCAAATAAATAGGTAATAAAACAGATAACTGTAGGGATTTGGGGTTAGGATAGGTCCCCAACAACCTGTGTTTGTCGTAAGATGTGACTAAATGTATCGGATTGTCAGGCTCGGTGATTGGTTGATTACATGTCATCGTACCAAAGTGGTATCATTTGAGACGGCTGGACAAATTGGGAATCAGCTGTTTGTTAATAAAGAATATTCGATGAATAAAACCCTTGTATTACAAGAGCGTAATTTTACGAGTGTTCTTTCGTTTAATTTGACTCAAGTTGAATCCCAACGATTTTTGAAAGATTTTCATATGTATATTTAAATATTACTTTGAAGAATTTCAAAGTTAAAATTCAAATTTTTACAAGCATATCTCATGAAATCAAAAACGCATTTCAACTGCATCAAGGTACCGTGGTCTGCCATAAGTCAATATTTCTTATAATAATTAATAATTTTCAGTTATGAATACTTGTATAATGATCACATATATGTTTTTCTTTGAGAATAATTATCGTGCAAAACGATGCATGTGTTAAAACAATAACAAAAAAATAAATGCAATTAGCTCGAACGAAATGTAAGGAATTCATCAAGTCCCAACCTTCATTGAACACCAATCCCTTCCATTTCAACATAATTTACATTTTTAGAACATTATTTTCAAGCTTTCTACAGCCGTCATATAGCTTGAGAATTGCTGAGTGCAACCTGAGTTTAACAACAAACACAAATTCCAGCTTTTTAACATGACAGTCACATCTTCTCTAAATAAAAACACGTGGCTATCCAGTTCCGTGTTGATTGAGTGACTGGAATATATCCTTAATTGGTTGACTTGTGCTATACATCAGTCATCTGTCGATGACATTCACGACCAGACTGACAATTTACAGGTAATCATGACTGTTGACACTGGCATTATCACACCCTCCTTGCCACAAGACGGCCCACTTGAAGATGGGCGTGGTACCCACCTGACCAACTGAGGGGGAGCGACTTGGAATGTGACGGTTATATGTGGATGTCTTCGAGTCAGTTGCCACGTCCATGTTGACGGTCACCTACACCCAGCTAAGGTTTACAACGCCCATGCTGTGACGCGTGTAAATATGACTCCCAACATGGAATTGCAAGAATCACTGGAAGAAATCAATTCCTTTATCAAATTTACTTTGGTTTAAGTTCAGACTGTTACGTTTATGTGAATATATGCAAAGTTCGACATACATTTACGTAATTGTGTGTCTTACTTTACATACGTTTATGTAATTTATGTAATTCAATGTTATATACATTTACTTACACATATGTAAATCTGGACAAAAAAGTGCCGGTGGACTGTGAGAAAGGAATAATGATTAAGGCTTGTTGTGAAATGAATATTTTGCTCACATTTTGCTTCTGCCCCATTCTTTGTAATGAAAACACGTTAAATTATCATTGAAAGGTTTCTTATTGTTTCTTTCCGCAGCAAAACAGTCTTCTTGCCAGATTTAATCTGCAGAAATGCATGTTCTGAGCTCATTTGTTGGGCAAATGGCCATGAGTACATATATGGACATAAATCAAATCAATTCATCTCATAAAGAGCTTTCCAATGAAATGACGTTTGTTCATGCAATTCGATCCCGTTGGTACTGTCAAGTTCGAACTGCTGGCCATTCCTGGGTTGTCTCGTCCTGCCTTATATCATTAAGAACTCAGTTTAGAGGGAAATGGGTGTGGTTTTTACGCCGAGGACACAGATAATGGGTTTCATGTCAGAGTGGTGCAGTGAACCAGGGGCTTCTGCGTTTTGAAGGAATATATGTAAATGTAGCATCGGTTATGAACAGACGACAATCTCTTTACATCCTCACTGTTACGGTATAGCCGAAACGATACCAAGTCAAATAGCAGATTAACTTGACATATGAGAATAATAAATAAATGCAAAGACGCGTATAGAGTAAACCACTGGTCAATTGCAAGCTTCCACCATACATCTAACAGGTTTGATTTTCCTTATGATGGTGGCATCGTTCTGATGTGGTTGTTTGTTGTTTAACGCCGAGCCCAACAATATTCCACCTGTATCGCGGCGGTCTGTATACAATCGTCAGAGATAGTCATCATGAGCATCGTCCTACACAATTAGGATACAATGACGTACATCAACTAAGTCAGCCAGCCTGACCACCCCATCCCGTTGGTCGCCTCTTGCGACCAGCATGTGTTGCTGAAGACCAATTCTAACCCGGATCTTCACAGGGTCTTTTGATGTGACACAAACCCTTGCTTTCTTACTAACAAGAACCAAACTTTTCATTTTGTGGACATGTCTACATTATAATAAACAAAAGAACTTACATTTCCGTTAAACCCTAAATCCGCGGCTACCCGTTGATATACATTTAGAGTGTATTTACACCCTTGACCCGAACCTTTCAAGTCATGTTTATATAAAGATAAGTAGCTCAAACAAGAAGCACGATTACATGGCTACACACCACGTAATAAGTCACTTACATTTGGCAGCTACCCTGTTTCTGTTTGACTCATGGTTCAACTGCGCATAATCATTGTAACTTTTACTCCTTACCGCCAAGTAAATACCGATATGTCTAATTCACTGAGAAAAACGTATTGACATATAAGCCTCTTTGCTAGTACAACGACCTTCTGTCCGTGTTAGAATATACATTAGACATGTATGAGGATTGTTACAGTCACATATAGTCAGTGGGCATTTCGCCTATCAAGAGGTGAAAAGTTCGGGCAAGGTGACGGTGTATTTGAAGCATTATTCGGTGTTTTGTAATGGGATATATGCATTATAGTACTGGTAGATTAGTACAAGCCTTTGTGACTTGTTGATCATATGATCTTTCTTTAAGACCCACATTTTGATACATATATGTTTGCATTGACCGTTCAATGACCACACGTCGCCTGCTATTCGTTAACCTTAATCACGTAGTACGGTTGCTCATACATCCAACATTTGCCAGAGATGCATAGCATTTCTGGGGCAAAACCTTTTAAAACTATATTAACCAGTTCAAAAATATTTGTGAACATTTGCTTAATTATTTTTGTAAATGGTATTTCTAGAAGCATTCAATGAACGCAGGGTATGTCGAAATTGGATATAGCAAATGTGGCAATTTAAAAATCAATTCTAACCTCAAGCTATGAAAACACGTTAAGTTCCAAGAGAAATGTCGAGTACAGCAAATTGATAACATTGGTCCCTTTCGATTTATATCCAGAATCTTAAGTATTTATGATTATTCCTGCCAACACTAAGCCTAATTATTCACAGGAATTTGACACGTGATTGCCCATGTAGGACTAGATGTTTCAAGGGACGATCAAGGGATAGTCAGCTCACTTTTATACTGTTGACATATGTACAACAGCCTACATTATATTCTCCCTTCTACATAACACAGTTCTGTGAAACCGCAATGTGTGTAATAGTTATTGAAGTATACAAGACTAGCGTACGCAGTCGTATTTATGGAATTGCCGCAGAGAGTTAAACCCTTTATCGTTTTCACTATACTAGATATGACTAAGTCCCATCACCAGGATGTAAAGACATCCGTCTCTGCCATCCAAATGAGCTGGATTAGACTTTCAATGTTTGCTAGAGGACGTGACTTTCCCGAACCACGTCACTTTCCTTCCACAAGATGGTAAGCTGTCATTGTCATATGAATAGATACTGTGTAGGCAGCTAAATGTGGTGGTTTGTAGCACAAAGGGGATTGAAACACACCTGCATACATAGAAACTCAGAAAAGATTCCTTCGTGAAATTATTCATTCCTTCATTCAGGGGCCTCGTAATTGACACGTTTGTTCAAGCATAACTCCCGGCACCGCCCTCCTCACGCAAATACAAGATCAGGGAAAATGTTCTTTTTGTTGTGCTTTCAGTCAAGTGGGCACAGGAGCTCCGACCAGCAAAACCTAAAATCAACACCTAGTCAATACGCTCGAATGGAAACTAGGAATTCGTGTTGAATGCTTCCCCCATGTCTGACCTGAGACGGGTCTATTCGGTTTCGTGAGGCGCTGACGTAAGCCCCTCTCTCAAACACGCTGTAGCTAATCCCCGAGCATGTAACTCTGAAGTCCCTCCAACAAGGCCTGATTGAAACGCTCACAAACCAGTTAATCATACTGTGGCCTCTTGTGGGCTCTTTTGTGTCGTGGCTTCATAAAGGGTTACACCTCCTTGGTCACCACGCAGGAAGTGAACTCCTTTAAGATCACTGTTTCCCATTTGACTCCTCAGAAGGAATATTCATGGTTGGGTTTCCAATTATGAGAGGTTTTGTTGATGCGTCAGATTTGCGTTTCTTATTCAATAAATGTCATTTGTTCCCGATGCTCTATTAGTTTTCTGCCCAGATTCGATTATTACCAGGCAGTCTTAAAATAGATGTAACATGCGGCGTTAAACAACATTCAGCCGCACACTTACAGTGTGTATATTAAATTCGTTATCTCGAAACTATATAAATATTAAAGTATTGAAGCATATATTCTTATTTCGATTATTTTTTTGCTGTTTGATTAATATGGGAATGATTTATTAATTGGAATCAGTAATGAATCGATACTGTAGAGATTTACTTACAAACAGGATCATGCTGATGGGTCAAGGTGGGCCTCAATGGTTTTGTCTTCCGAGTCGTAAAATACAGTATTAGAAGTATTGTGCTCACAAATGACAGGTACAAATTCAAAACGTGTTTATAAAACGAGTTGTTGTGTTAGTAAAGTTGAATAACATGATCAGAAGACAACCCCTACAAAAACATCATTTGATGTATGATCAAACCTGAATATCTTCCCAAATTCAATTTCTTTCCTGTGTACTCATTTGGTACATGCTGTTCCAAGGCTGGCTATATTCCAAATTAATAAAAACAAATTATTAATTTCACTGCTTTCTTGTTAAAATTCGGTATGAGAAATAAGAACTGCATTTTTTTACAATGTGTTTTGGTAATGTTAACTATTGGTAATTTTGAACGATGAATATGAATGCGTTTATATAACATTGTTTGACTTTACTTGTCATTTGTGAACAAGAAATATGCACTATTATGTGATATGGTTTAATGGTATGTAGATGTATCGTGACATACGCCAATTTGGTACGTGGACACGTACTATAATTATAAGCGAGTGAGCGAGTATGGTTTTACGCCGCTTTAAGTAATATTTCAGCAATATCACGGCGAATCATTTATGACACCTGCAGTTATAATTATATTAAGCGTAATGGTATATATCGGTCATTATGCTGAATGATTTTGCACTGATATTTCATATCAAATGTTGTACTGGTATGTACCAGTAACTGATATGAAAAATATTAAACGTGAGTTGGGTGAACAATTGACTTGCCCTGGCATGTGTTTCTGACGGGTGCCACCGGTTGGGCAGGATACGCCCACCTGTTCACGAACACCTAGTATCATCACTATTTGATAGTGATTCGGAAACACTTGCTCATGATATAGTAGGAATGGTACAATCGAGATTTCTTATCAATATGAAAAGGGTTTTGTCGCTATAAATTAACGCCGCTTTAAACAGTATTCCAGTTATTGCACGACGTGTCAGCTTAATGTCAAAGGAATCTCCGAAGTGATGCAGGTCCATCAAACGTTTTTAGACCTAAAATAAGGTAATGGTATACCGAAACGACGTTCACTTAGACAATGAATCATCTCTCACACCAATATCGGGTCGATTCCTAGTGAAGCACATGAACTCCATGTGATAAATACTTAGCTTCATTTGACAATGATATAAAACATAATCAAGTCATTATTGTTTCCATACCAAGTTTAAATGGTGAAATTATGCACATAAACAGCCATCATATTGCACTGTGTTGAGTCCTTTCAGCTATGAATTACACAATAGGTCCTGTAGTATTGGTAATGTGATTGATCAATCGAAATGTAAACCCACAGGTTAGAACGCGCTTTCATCGTTATGTATCATATACTTCACGCATGAAAATACTTGTAAAACTTGCAATTATTATTTTTTATCCTGTATTATGTTTTCGTTTAATTGCCTATCTTACTTCGTCCGTTCATGAAATCCTTTAGGGAAGTAATCAATATACAGAGAAGTATTATTTTTCTGTTCAAAATGACGTTTTGCAGTTTCAAATCACTTCAACCTGTGACAATCGGATTCTCTATCAAAGTTAACTACAGCATCAACTTTGTTGCCCGAATGCATTCATAATATAACAGGGCTGTCAGATCAACGAGAGTTCCATTTCAGACTTCAGTAGCAGGAACCATTCATTGGATACAAGTTACAAGGTCTTTTAACTCAACACAGAAAAACCATTGTGTTACTGCCAGATATAAAAAAAAATGTACTGACAGTTTTAGGTTTCATCCTTGCCTACATTGGACTCGAAGTGATTATCAACATCTCAATTAATCTGTAAACTGTAACATGTGTGATTCTAATTTGAATAATCTAACTACGCATTGTTGTTGATGACTTGCGCTTGGTGTGTAGCTATAAAAACTAACGATGCTGCAGGATTGCTATCCAGCGATATCTATGAATTGTTCCAGCCCTTTGTAGTAGTTTTTTGTGTGTGGCACATCTGGCGTATGACGACAAGAACCTGTGAACTGATGTTTAACACTTATTGGTGTGGAATACAACGATCTGCTACCACGAATCTGTGAATAATTTTAACTTCCACGTCTCTAGCTAATAAATATCACTTCAGAGTAATGTAGGCAAACTTCAGTGTTAGGCGACATAATCACACGTCATTATAGACAGTGAATCGTTTATTCGATTTTGTCTTGTTTTCCAAAGAACGGCGATGAACGAGATATGGGTGTCTTGTTAATACGGTATTTGAGAAGACATTTTAAACATAGTACGTTTAAGTGGGATTTCATGAGAATACAGCTATCAGTAAAGTAATAGAATATATTTAAATGTATAGTATTTCATTTAGCTTAAAAAAGGCCACTCACAAAAGTCCAATTTCATGTGAAGGTGTAAATACTGCATATAGTGCCATGGTTGGCACTGACACAATGTGTAAATATGGTACTGTAGTATTTAGAACTGGGGATGATGTACATTGTCAATGTGTGAACGTTGACAAGAAAAATGTTTTTTATGACTTAGAACTGCAAATTTGCCTTCCAACGTTGCCTATTTCATCTTAAACCGACGTACCAGTTTTTGGCAAACGTGTGTTTACACACTCGTATATACGAGAAATATTTCAAATAGATATTTGCCGCGTGTACGTTCCTTTATCCTGCCCCAAGATGACAATACAGATTTTTAAATACGAAGTGATTCCCTTCATCAAATTCCATCGAATGCCATACTGAAAAATATTGGTACGCTTTAATATAATCTCTAGTTTGTTCATCCCCTGTTGTTATTCCCAACGGCTAAACACCCAGAAGTGGTATGTTTTTAAGAAAAATAACCTCTGGTGATATTACCTCGCCCATTTTACTCCACATGAAAGATCTGAAAGGATCGAGCCTTGTACGTCGACCTGAAGACGTTGGTGTGTCGGTGTAGTTGGTGTCTGCCTACTCTTTGTTAGGCAACTGTTTCTAACGCGGGAGTCTTGTTCTCTCATTGTACCAACTATACGATCTTACGAAGCCAGCTGCCGTAAGCCGTTGCCGTTATTTACCTACCGTGACTTTACACCGTTTGCGACAAATCAGTGGAAACAAACGCGAGCTGCTAACAATACATTGGTATGCTGTTCTATTACTTTGTAGTTTAGGTTCGTCTTCTGCCTGTTCTCCACGAGATCCTCTGTCGCGTACGGAGCTTGATGGTTCCAGCGTAACCCGAGAGCAATTTCCCCATAATAAACAGTTAGCCTTCACAGCTCAAGAGAACCAGCAGTAGGCATTGTAAAACTACTGGGTTGTCGGGTGACTTTCGCCACCGGTATACAAACAGCGTTAGCCAACAATAACCCACCATGATACCCCCTTCTCGACCTCTCCCAATCACATACCTACCCCTCTCTGTCAATGCTCTCGACAACGTCCCGGTATCTTCAGTTAAACCTCTGATAAAAAGCTAACTAAGATCAAAGCGTTGAACATCCTTTAAAGCTGACGGCAAAGCAGTGTCTTATTTTACGTTTACTCGATGCTTATATCTATTCATCGCCTGTGTGGAAATATACAATGGACCCCAAAGATGAAATGCAAGGATATCGGTCGGGCAAACTAAACTTTTAAATTTCTATATATTCTCCAAAATACATGATAGTGTTATTACCTTAATGGTCCTTCTGTTCGTTGGAACTTTTTTTTGACTGAAAGGACCACCAACGTTTTGTCGACGGACACCTGTGTTGAGACATCGTGTAATAGATGATCAAGTGTTTTCAAAACAATTTATTAAAAAAATGGCTTTCAAAGAATCTCTTATTTACAAATATAGCAGGACATCCCCCACTCCATCCCCAATCCATCCACCTCTCTCCCCGCCAAAACCTGTTCGGTTAAAAGAAATAAATATACAGATACAAAGAAAAACACCAAAACATGGCTATGTGGGTCATCATGACCCCGAAACTTGATGTACTAAATGGCTGGGACAGAGCTGTATCATAAATGATAGTGAACGTGCGTTCTCTCGTATCAACTTGGCAGTCTTTTGCATTAAGAGATCAGCGTACTTGCCAATGTGTTTTTCCATATTAAAACAAGCTGTGAAACTTGAAACTACGATAACATATTTACACAAGAAACAAAAATATGGATAAAATGGACACGTTGATCGAACGTGAACTGATTTATTAGGTTAATGAGCGGATTTTTGTGTAACAGGGCAAAGATGCAGGTTGGGTTAACACGATGATAATGTGTATATATATAGAGAGAGGGTTTTGTGTCATTGAAATCTCCAATTAATACTTGCATGCTTGCGTGTGAGTGTTTGCTTTTGCATTTGTGTCATCGCTTATACATGATATATATATATATATCTATTCTTCCTGAAATATTAGTCATTGTTTGTTCGAATGAGAACATAAGAGTGATGCATTGAGTATAAATGGGAATATCTTTATAACATCATTTATAATTTAAATGGCAAATATATATATTGCATCTGCTTTGTTAAAGTACTAAAGAAAAGTATTCTGTAAAGCCCAAAGAAAGGAATTCTGTATACCAAAAGAAAGGTATTTTGTATGTTAAAAGAACGGTATTCTGCATATTCAAAGGAAAGGTATTCTGTATCATAAAAAACAGGAATGTATTCTGTACTGCAGAAGGGTATTCTATTTTGTATACATAGGCTAAGTATTCTGCATAAACAACAAAAGTGTATTCATTAAATGTATATTTAAGGAAGGCACTCTGCACATAAAGACGGAATATGTTCACAAACAATACAGAAGTATTATGTATATGTAGAAAAGAAACATTCTGTTCGTGAGAAAGAAGGATATTCTGTAGAAATAAAAGGTATTTGTATTCTCAAGATATGTGCTCTTTTAATACAAAGTAAGAAACGCATTCTCTATTTTTTTTAAAGTATTCTGAATATTCGAGGGAGGCATTATGTATCTGTGAATGAAAAGAAAGCTTGATGTACGAATGAAAGGTAGTTCGTATTACCGTTCGTGCAGAATAATGGCATTCTGCATAAACAATAGTTTGTTGTTTGACGCCGCACTCAGCAATATTCCAGCTATATGACGGCGGTCTGTAAATAATCGAGTTTGAAACAGATAATCCAGTTATTGATATCGTGAGCATCGATCCACGCAAATGGGATACGATGGCATGCATCAACCAAATCAGCGAGCCTAACCACTAAATCCCGTTAGTCGCCTCTTACGTCAAGCACAGTCGGTATAAACAAGAGACAAGAGAACGCTATTTTGTATATACGATGTACAGGGAATATATATTCTACATAAGTATGCTGGATACGTAAGAGAATCATATTTTGTATATATACTGGAAGTGCATTCTATATTATACAAAAGAAAAGGCATACTGCACATAAAAGAGAAAGACAGTTTTAATGGACAACAGAAAAGTGCTCTGCATATACAAGAGAACGATATTTTGTAAATGCAAAGGAAATCTATGTTATATTATACATATAAATAAGGCAATATGCATATGTAAAAGAACTATTTTTGTATGTTTAAGAAAAATGTTTTCTGTATATACAACAGGAAATCATTATACCTTTTCCAGTAGAAAGGCACTCCGTATATAGAACAGTTATGTATGCATGATACACAGCAGAAAGGTAATTCGTGTATACAAAAGAAACATAAAGGGTGCTGATGATACGAGCTTGCCAACTGATGCAACACGTGGGCATATTCATGATCGTTCATGCATGTGAGATGATCATTGTCGGTATTCTGCCAGTGCACATCAAAGTGTAAGTAAATCTAATTAAGTCCCCGGATGGTCACATGGTCGCACGTGCAAGGCCAGCTGATACACCACAGCTCCTGTGTCATCGTGCAGTGGACATGTGGGATTAAAAGTTGGTTTATTGCGAGCAAATGAGAGGGTTCATATTTCTATTGTGGGTATTATGAACAGGTTCCGATGATGATATATAGGCAGTGATACTATGGTTGTCTCTATCAGGATGCATACAATTAAGGCCTTGGTAACTGATCCATGCAGAATAATGCATGTTAAGATGTGATTTACATTTAATTGTGGGTGTTTTATTTCGATCCTGGTTTGATAGAAGTATATATGGAACATTAAAACACCTGCCCAATGTATGCCTAGAATGTCGTTTTACCGTCCGTCATGACTTAATCGTGTTTCGAAGCGTCCATAGACTACATATAATCTTCAGTCATCGGAGGAAATAGAGAATGTATGTATGTATGTATGTATGTATGTATGTATGTATGTATGTATGTATGTATGTATGTATGTATGTATGTATGTATGTATGTATGTATGTATGTATGTATGTATGTATGTATGTATGTATGTATGTATGTATTCCGTGCGCTTTAGGAGAGAATTTGAGTTTGCCGGAGTTGGTCGGAATGGTGTTATGTCACTTTTAGCGGAAGACATGTACCCTGTCCTTCATAAGTACCCTCGTATCCAGTTGCATATTAATGAATAGCAGTCAACATCCTTAGACCCCTTAGGCTAACCTTAGATCTCTGTATGTATACACATAATTTTTCAATGACACAATAATGTTGACATTGGCGGTCCCTACATCGTGCATATACCATTGCAGTAGACGGAAAACGTCCATTCTATTCGAACATTTAATATACATAGTCTGATTTTCGAACCGAATATATTGTCGTCAGCAAACGTAATAACAGCCCAACAATCACATGTTGTCCATTTCGATAAAGGTTAATATCATAATGTATTAATAATATTTCTACACAACGAATACTGGGCGTGATGTGAACATCTAAATGACGTTTTTAAACACTAGATTTTTATTCAGCTACGATTTAGACAATCAGACATAGATCTGAATACTTCATATTATCGTTCTACATAATTTGGTTACGTGTTTAGTATTAACTTACAATATAAAATAATCAATGCCGCCAGATCTATGTGCCAGGGTTCATCCAAGGCAGAACTTCTGCAAACGACTATAGAGTTACACTTGCAGCAATATGAAAAATACTATGCACAACTGTGAGTTGATACTAATGTGCTCAGTGTGTTCTGTCAGTTCGATATATACAAAACCTTTATAAACTTTCAAGTCATAACCTTTTTTAGTCTCATTCAACACCTTCATGAAAAGAACGATAAATATACACATAAATGTTAATATTTAGATCATTACAGTAATACACCTTGCAAGTTTATTAGTTAATCTGAACATTACTTTATTGGATGCCATGTTGCTACTGACATATTGTACCAGCATCCAGATGATGGTTTAATTAGAAAGCCGAAAAGCGAAACTGGTTATAAACGTACACACAAAAGCAACGCCAAAAGTGAATAAACACAATCAACCAGCGTGTCTTTGGGTACAGTCGCTTCTAAAAGCAAAACATCAGTAACAGGTGGTTTATCATAGCAGTATTCAAAACATATACGGTACTGACATGAAGCTTGCAAAAACAAATTTTGATTATGTAAACCAAGCAGAGGTTTTTTTCAATTACTGTATGCTAAAGAACCTCAGATGGAGTTATTCTAGGCTTATTGTTAATGGGGCATTTCAAATGATGCGAGAAAAGCATATGTCAGATGTTTCAAAGAAAAGTTTGTGCTGGATATATATTCATTGATATAGGGTCACGATTGAGGTACTTTCAATTAATAAAAACATATCATCACTGAATGGTAATTATACTCGTCTAGCATTTCAAACCATTATTTCATGTATCCTTTACACTGCCTTACAAATAGTGCGATACTGTGCATACGTTGCAGTTACTGTGACAAGAAAAACATACTGACACAAGGTCGAGAGGCAAATGACGGAAAGAGGGAGAGAGAGAGAGAGAGAGAGAGAGAGAGAGAGAGAGAGAGAGAGAGAGAGAGACGGAGAGTGGGGGTCACATAAAGACATATATAGACATGTACACGCACTCTCGAGCTCTCTCTAAGGGATAGAGAGAAAGTCATGTTGGATAAAAGTATTGGCATTGCAACATAAATCAACGGTCATACAAGGGAAAAATGAAGACATCGTTAATGAAGATATCTATTGTAATTCCTCTATTGTCGCAATTAATGTTGTTGGGGATCACAAGAAAAGTAGCAGATTACAGGAGGATAAACGGAGCCAAAATATTTTTTTCTGAACAAACGTCACAGTTCGGCAAAAACATAGAAATAGCAATATTCAATTTGCAATTAGCGTTATAAAATCGTAGAATCAGAGGCAAGGTTGTTGTAATAACAACCAAAATAGAAATATTGCTGACTGTCAGGAATTTCAAAACTCAACATGATATCCTTTTGGAAATAAATACATAATCAGAGAATTGTCTAGATTGTCTGCCGAAACAGTTTATGGTGAAAATTATATAAATGGATAACTGAAAATTAGAAAAGACTGTCATTGTTTGCATAGTTTTAAGTATTATCTCACATTGAGACACAGCCTTTAAGATAAGGAAACTGGTTACATCTTATAGTTTCAGAAACAGAGTACGTTATGTGTGAGCATTCTGTAATGCGACGGTGGGGACTCGGGGAGTCCAGATAAATGGATTTTAGACTTTAATTAGCTGATGATTTAATTACATCTTTGAATTAATTAACACAACGTGAAAGTTATGACACACCAGTGGTTCAGCTTCTCACATATGTGTTACACTTATAATATATAATTACAGGCTCGCACGGTGTTTTATCATTGCTCCTTATGCGTGCAGTAATTGTCTTCTCTAGCCTATGAATCCACATATGCTGATCAGTAATCATGTTTTCTTATCAAAGTGGCCTGCATCACACATACAAACCAGTGTTTGTGTATAATGTCAGTGTTACATAAATTAATTTGCCTAGATAATGTATGTTGTAGAGGGATTTTTCGAGTGAATGGTTTTCACATATGGATCTTTTTTTATTTCATTTCTCTTTTTGTAACTCTTTTTCAACTTTTTTTAAAACGTTTCAACTAGGTTCATATAAAATTAATTAAATTAGCATAAATATGATTTATCGCCGAAGAGTGTTCCAAATGGGCATGTTTGACAAATTTCATGCATTTTGTTATCAGTTATTTGTTTGCTGACGCTACACTAATGATGTATAATTTGAGATATTATACATGTCATATATCTGGAAATAAATAGTACTCCGAAACTGATATTATCTTGATTTCCTTAGCCTCTGTTTTCGCAGAGAGAACATGACTACACAAACTTCTTAAAATGGAGTAGTAAAATTCATATTTTGCTTTTGGCTTTAGGTATTAGGGCTTTATACTAATACCAAAATCCTATCTCTGGTTCCATGTGGGTAGAACGAATGCAAACACTGTTGGTGGAACACACTTTGCCCTATGGAAAGGCATTCGGTCTGATGTGCTAAAAATCACCCTATCAATGTCAACTTTGAAAATCTGATTAAAGAAGCCAAATCGAGTCTATCACGCAGTGACACTACGGTAGACACTACCTTGTTTGCTTTTGGTATATCATTGAACAGGTTTCGTGCCATCCGTATGAAGTGAGTCGGGTAAAGCAACCGTGGACAAACACAGGGAGCACCTTGTGCCTACTACACTCAAAGAAGAAAGGTCTTTCTTGGTTTCTTGTCCCTCTCCAGTTTCAAGCTAAAGGTAGGCTTTTTGTTTGCATTAAATTGACTTACTTTGTTGTCGATATATAAGACATTGTTCTTTGGCTCGTTTTCGCTCCCCAGCATGGGCGCATGTTGTTATCCTTTTGCTTTAATTCTTCCCAGCTACTTTATACTATATTACAACATGGTAAGCTTTCCCTTCGTACATGTTTGTACAATATATTTACCTTTCTTTAATATATTGAAACCATCAAATGTGTTTTTTGAAAATTGTGAAAATAAAATAAATAACAGAAATATTGTCATGTTTTTGCTGTTAATTCGAAAATTTATGTTAAGTGTAAACAGACAGTTGATTTGCTGACTAAATGTTAGATATTCGACATGATGTGACATTCTAGCTGATTATGAGTTAAAGGTACATTTCTAATGAAAAAGGTAAGATAAAGGAAATAAATACTTAATAACAAACAAGATTGTAATATCTCGTTTTCAGGTGATTTTTATTGAAATGTGTTGCTCTCAAAACAACATATTGCTCATTAAATTATGTATACAGGTGTCTCGGCATTGACTCGCCTAACGTATAATTTCCTAGTTTCCTTCAACAAAGAAAACTGAAAAAATGATAGACTTGCTTGATTCGAGTTGTCAAAAGATAAACTTTAGTAGAAAAATATTAACATCGCTATGTTTGCAACATTCTTTTTCAGAAATTAATCAAGTTTATCAAATCAATCGAGCGCAATCACAACAAGTATATTTCTTAAACAAGAAAAGGTATGTGAAAGAAGAAATCGCAGATGAAAAAAGGTTTTGTCATTGAAACATTTTTTCAGAACAACGTTGATGTGGATTAATAATTAAGACCTGAGAGTATATAGTCTAACATATCATTTAATCACCATATTTGTCTTCACGGTGGTTTCCTGGGCTGAGTCCACTCGATGAGTAATCACTCCCCAACTGCTAATGTCCAGCCCGGTGGTCGACAAGGACCTGTCATATTACCACGGCTATTATCACCTAACACACTGAGATCTCCGTTTGTGAAGTAATTGTGTCTAGTTATCTGGGTGGGGAAAGCTTTTGACGAATTCCAATACAAGTGACATTATTCTCCATACACACCGACTAAACAGCTAAGTCCCTGCCTCCAAAACGCCTGTGCTTTATCCGTGCGCTTCAAGCATGCCATCCATTGTTGCAGGGAGCCAATCGCGAGGGGGCTGGCTTGTCAACGCAGGAGTATGTAATCATACAGTTTGACTTGTCGCCACCAGACGAGGCCAAGTGAGAGAAGCGCCAAATGGTGCTTGTTCGTCTCGCGCTCCTACTGCTCTGTGATTGGCTGGCATAGAGCTCGGGTCAAAGTGGGATTTATCTGTTCTGCGACAACTTCAACACGGAGTAGACTACGCCAAGTGATAGCACAGGAGAGTGGATTAAGATGAATCGACCCTCGGGAACTTCCAGTAAGTGTTTGGTGTATATATGTAGATAACAAGTCTTTTCTTAACACGCGTTATACAGACACTCGACGAGGATCACTTCCGTCTTTGTAACATTGTGTAATTGTAGTGATTTGTTACTACCGATCAAAATGTTTATTTTCTCCCGTGAGTATCCAAAACAATAACATGCTCTGACGAGCGAATAGGGATTTTTTTATGAAGTTGGAGAGAAATCACTAATGTCTAAATATATATCAGTGATGTCTTTAATCAAAGTACAACCTTTTGTTGAAATAGTGTTGTTAGAAATTAATGTTATCAATATTTTTTCTCGTTTGGATACATGTTCATATAGAAAATTTATTTCTATCCTTCTATTACTAATAATACTTCTAATTATATAAAAACAGCATAAATACATCCAGTTGACACTTGAATAGAATATCATTTGAAATTACGACATAATTAAATTTACCAACCCACCATAAAGAGTGTTAGCTTGTTCAAGTTCATGTCTGGGTGGATAGCACATTGTGTGTATAAGTGATTAAGTTCTGAAGGCAACACATTATGTCTCTAGTTATGTATTCCAGCCTGTATTTACGATATTGACTGTTGAAGATTCCTAGGTCGATGACAACTACATGACACAACCCTTATCTCAACCTTGTCAGCTTATTTATGCTACAGAACAAATCTCGTAGCTGTAGTCTTTAAAATGACTTCTGAATAATATATAGAAGCAATTATTGACTCGCGGTTATTTGGTAAATGCACGAAGAGCAAATTTCCGTTGATGTATAGGACGAGTTGACTTGTAACCGGGTGTCTCTGGGTGGGACGTGGACTGAGAGACGCTACACTGGTGAAAAGACGTGATAAATTAAGAGACTATCCCACACAGTGGTACTTGTACTATAGCAATCCTTAAGTGTTTTTAATCACAATATTGTTGGGGTAAATTAAAGTGTGATAAATTCCACGCCACTGGCCTACATGCAGACGCTGAGAATTAAATCTGGGAATACTGTTTCATTATATATGTATGTTTAAATTTCATGCACCTTGTAAACCTGTGCAAAATTGAATTTTAGAAATGTATATGGTGGCAGTTTGAACACAGCTGTCAAGTACTGAACATTGTAAGGTGTTAAATGCAAGCATAAATTTTGATTATTCAAAACTAATGTCTTTGAGCATGTTATATTTTGAAATACAGTTGCACCCCTTATGGAACATTTATCTGTAGAATGAAAAATAATTCCAGCCAAAATACAACGCATTTGATTTTTCTATTCTAAGAATTTCTCACTCTTCGGTTACTATGATACTGTTGTATTAGTATTCTCTATTGACACATAAGGCCCCTTATGTCCTTGAACCGTATACTCATTCAATACAATATATCTGTAAATCCACCTGAAAAATATTTTAACCTTCTGGAATAAAAAAAATCAGACAGCGGTATTTCTATGAATGGTCTAAAATCTTCCATATTTCTAATATAAAGTCTGGTAAAACAATGTTTTAAATGATTGTTTGTGCAATTTTTTTAAATCAATTTAAAAACAAAATTGAAAAAAATCATTACCAAAATGAATAGGTAAAATAATTAAGTGCAGATGGTAATATAAACATAAACATACGATGGTTGAAAACACAGAACAAAACTACAAATATTATTGTATAATAACTATTTTGATATTCCATGAATGCAAATGTGTTTTCAGAATATCGGGAACGTGTCCATTGCACTTTGGATAATTTGAATTCGATAATGACAGGATATGTATACTTGTGTCGTAATCAATCAAGTTACATTTGTTTTTAAAACAAAACAAAAACGTTACACCTTTCGTTATTATCACATCACACATTTTAATTTATTACATTACACTTTTCAAAAGTCCTCTTTTTCAATCCATCAGTTCAAGCAGTTGCTGCTGGTATATAAGAAAAACTTTTGCAGTTTCGTTTCACACTATGATTCTCTTAGAACAGGAAATACCATAACCTCAAGTTAATCGCGTTTAGCCTTGTGGGTGATCCTTGTGAAACGGAGTGACCGACAATAAAGTCCTCTGGTTTAATCTGGACGGGCACTTGGGTCCAAATCCTTCACTACAAGTGTTCCAAAGCTTTTGATACAAGTGCCAAATGGTGTGGGATCATCTTCAGCGCCGTGGTCAGACGGTCTCTATCAGAAGCTTCCTTGATCTCCCTGTCAAACAGACCCTAACTTTACTTGTTCGAGTTCGCCCTCCTTATCCTTCCAATGTTTGAATGTTCTTTACGAGAAAAACATTGTTCATCCCTAATAGGCCCTGAATGCCAGATAGAAAGCATCTTCCCTACACTTGTCGCGGTATGAGATGCGGATTCTGTAAACTGACTCGAGATATGACAAGGATAAACACATTCGAAGGCGCTAGGGACTGTGTCTTATACTTAAGCATACAGTTGACGTTGCAGCAGGTTCACGATAGAGGCTGCAGGCGGACCTTAAACCCTGGACGGATTTTCTAGCATTAACCAAAGCATACCAAGCAAACATCAAGTCAGATTCGGACTGTGGATCAAATTGAAATTCATGGCAATTTTTTTTCCAGCAGAAGCATTTTGAATATGAAACTCACCTTTCAGCAAACTAGGAAAATCACATTCTGAAGCTAAATGATATAGGTTAAATGTCACGTGGGTGGTTTTGCCTGTGTCATAGTGGTGTACTTGGAAATTCGTATACTCACGAATCAAATTTTCAAAAAGGATATTTGAACGACTACTTGATCATCTGTACAATATATTTCAGTCAATTTCTGTATATAGCATATTATCTGTCACGTGTGAATATGCCTTAATACTATGTTGTTATTAAAATGCTTACTCAGATATGCAAATCAACAGAATACCACTTCTTTACTATTTATGCATACTTTGTTATGACAAAAATATAACCAGAAGTGATGTATAATAATTTTCAAACATAATCTCCCTTATGAATATCATGTAAACAGAATATATAGTGCATAACATAAATCAGAAACACGATCATGTTAACAGATTGGTGAAATTATTCTTTTCAGAAATATTTAATTTATTCCTTGAAATAAATAAACAATTGAAATAAGCATAAACTATACCTTTTTTATACCTGTGTGTTATCATATTGCACGATTTCAACGCTGTGATTAATTGTCCGTCGAGTTAAAAAAATATGACTAAATGGCGTGAGCAAGATAGGCATAAAAACGAAATGCCCGTATCGTGTACAATATAGCAAAACAGGGTGGCTGGTAGATTACGGGATTATCCCAGCACTTGAGCTCGCTATTGATTGTTAAGTGTCACCGTGTTGCTTGGACTTACTTAATCATTTCAACATTCATCTAATCTCGTAATCAAGTCACGCGGCCTTCAGAATACACTCTCTCAATTGATTCCACTGCGAGTTAATTTCACAAGACTCCTCACACGGCGAAACTTTTAATGACACAAGTTTATTGTATGAATAAAAGTTTATAAGGCAATGCTTTGACATACCGCGTTACTTCCTTACTTCGGGGTAGCGTCACGTGTTCCTCAGATTAGCGCGGATTATCCGATAAAGGATGAGGTATTACCGAAGGATATTGCACATGCACGCGTGTGGTATTGCTAGCTATATTGCCCGATACTATCTACGTGACGACTAGTTTCATAAAACTCTGCCCAAACCTCCTCATTAAAAAGTTAATAAAATATTTTTATGGAAAGCACTATACAGCGGATATTAAATAGCATCGTTATGTATCGGGGTTACCGAGAGGTGTCAGGTGTATGTTCAGCAAATGATCCGCTGAATCATTCTTAAACTATTCATCTCAAATAAACGCGTAGTTTACACAGATATTATCAGTGTAACAAAGACTGTTCTTAAATGTTTTCGATTCTGAATCTTTTTTAGTTTCGATAGTTTCAAATAAATGTGGGAATATGTAAAGTTTATGTTTGAGGTAACAATGATTATTTGCTATGAATTTATTTCACTGACACCCAAATTTAAACGCACTCTCTGTGTGTATATTGTAGATCACTGTATATAAGGAACAGGGTCGGAAGTGCACAATGGTCTCCGCTTCTAAGAGATATTTCACATAAATATGGAAAGGGTTTTGACGCTTTTATTTGACATTTCATGGACCATTTTAATCAAGTACATTCGAAAAAGAAATTCATTTTTACCTGCTAAATTACAATATAAAACAATTATGTTGGAGTGAATAGGTGTTATTTCAGTTACCACAAAGCCATAATAACATTTCGCCAATATGAGATATGCCTGAACGCATTCTGATTTTGTCTCGTGCATCAGTCGATTACACGTAACAGAAGACAAAATAGCATACTTTTGAATGAACATAGTGACATGCCCCGGCCACATCTTCCTCTGTTGTAGCATCTCGACATTACTGCAACCACATTCATGTTGTTTTTTTAATGAACATCAGCTTCGGTTTTTAAATTATTGCACAGTTACAATCCGTCAATAATAATTATTTTTGCTCAATCGTCTGAAAATTGGTTCGTTTTTGAACATTTTTCGATAGATATACAGAAGCTCAAGCATTAATATATTTTTGTATTATTTCAAATCTCTACACGAAATCTCTCTCTCTGGGAGCAGATAATGATTGCCTTCTAGCGCGTTATTGTGTATGCACTGTTTATATTTGCTGTAATTTCTAAACTATGGACGGTCGCTACTCTGTTCTAATCGTTGTCACTGTACAACTTTTCACTTTCGTTTACCAATATAACAAACTGTTCAATTATCCCCATAACAAGATGACGGAGCATGCGGGGACATAATGGCTATAATATTGACATTCCTAGCTAAATGAAACGAAGTCGGAACCCGTGTTTGCTGTATTCATTTGCATGGCTAAAACTTTCATTATAATCTTCATCATACTCCCTTTATGACTAAGTCATTCTGCTTTTGCCGTGTACCGTTTTAACAAAGGGTAGAGAGATACTGTTCTGGGCAGTCTGGCTATAAATGATTCCTCTACAATAATCATTTGTGTGTTTAAGATATCAATGGACGCAGTACTATCTCATATCTGCCAATCTTCACCATTTTTTTCCCATCACGAAAGACAAGTCGGAGAGATAATTGCTACCGTTGGGTGTGAATGAGCTCGGTGTGTTTGTCTGAATATTGATTTTTAATTGGAAGCCTGTTGACTTGGATGCGACAAGTTAACATTCGAATCTGCCTGATGGTTCGCAAAGAACGGCCTTCTTTGATTTAGTTGTTTGTACATTAGCGTACCATGCGGCGAGCACAATGCTCCTTTTATTACGAATCGGATGCTCACGACTCTCCCGGCGATTGTTCTAGACAGTCAATATGCAGACACTGTTGGGAAATCAAGCTTGTTGTTTCGGAGGTATCGATTTGGAACATTCATCTGAAGCCCTACAACAAACGGTGATGAAAAGTCGGGACAAGGGAAACACATACGCATACCTGTGTTGTCAGATGGGAGGACGACTTCTATCTGATCATTTGTCAACACCTGTAGGGCTCCCGAAATCCTCTTAAGAGTCTCGCTTCTACAGTCCTCATTGCACAGCGGTATATCTGGTTCTCGTATCATTTCGACATAATTGGGAAAATCTGGTGGTTATTAGATAACTGGTCATTACGCAGCGGTCATTATCTAACCACGAGGCTGGGGTAGCAGTGGACACCTCATACTGACCAGCTATTGTCTGGCCACAACGCTGACTGTTTAGGGTTGAAATGCGACCACGAGAAGGTAACGCTCCCTTTCACGCTTTGGTAAACACCTTACGCTTTTCTTGCTTGTCAACATAAGTGAGAGCTTCATTACTCTGTTATGTGACGCCATGCCTTCTATGGGAGATACGTGGTTTCGTAATCTTCACTTCACTTTCACTCAACTGTTTCAAATTGCTGGTCGCTTTTTGTCCCTGGTATTGAGTCGACAGTGGGAAAACCCGCCTCTTCCCCGCTGACCGTGGGGAGACAGACAGTACATCTCACCCGGGGGCACTAATCATGGAACGCTACTCTCACACCTGTAATTACATATATGCTACCTGTAGAGACTTACATGTGCCGTTATTGGAAACCAACAGGCTGTAAAAACAGCTACCTTTCCAATCCTTTCCCAGATTCTAAGTATATCTTACACCCAATTATATTCATGCAGAACTTGACAACTGCTTAGCTTAAACTAGACCTAACATAAAATAAATGACACTGGTGTATCATAACACAGTGGTCCTACTTATACTGGCGACATCATATGAACATATTTTATGAGGTATTTTTATGGATTTGAAAATGAGGATGACATGGTGTTTTTTGTTTTACTTTAGGTCGTATTCTGGTGGACATACCTTGTAAGGTCTGTCAAGATCACTCGTCAGGAAAACACTACGGAATCTATGCTTGTGATGGGTAAGGATGCAATACTATCTTATTTTTTTGTTAAAAAGTTCTTGAATGGATACCTGTTTTTGTATTATTAAACAAGATTTTTATTTATTTATTTATTTATTTATTTATTTATCTTTACTTGTTTATTTTTATTTGTGTGTTTATTTATTTTTCACTTATATATTAATAATATGTACTTTATATCCCACTAATGACAAAATTATTTGATTGCAATACAGATAGTACAGGGTTTGATCATCAAATGATTCCTCTATCAAAACACCTATCAGTGGATGGGTATATTTCGTGTCATCAAACAACTGGTCACAATTTAGGATACTCTGTTAATCCAATACACTGTCCGCCCAATAACCCTTCATTGCAGCAGTAGTAATGACGCTGTATATCTACCTAACGGTTCCATATGTTGTACTCAGTTTCATTATTTGTACAAACTGCAATATTGGCTATATTGGCTGGCTTCCACGTAAACTACCATTGCAGTCATGCCTTGTACCAGCTTGCATAGGTCTCAGTGTTTAGCTGTATTGTATTGGCACAGTCTGGTTAATATACCTGTACAGGTCTTCGATATTGTTCGCGAGCTGACATTGTCTGTTGATCTCCGCTCTTAATTATTGCTCTATCAGAGGGATGACTACAGGATTCGATTAAGTTTCAAATACCAGGATAAATCATAGCTGTCTGAGTTTATTTTCACCCATTTGTTTCATTTGAAACGGAATACAGAGCACATATTTAAAATCATTTTCAAATTTTGATTTATGGAAAATAATTTTGTTCTCATTAACAAATCGGCTTTGTTGATATTGAAATTCTATCCCTTTCCTCCCTTGTGATTATCTTTCAACGTATTTACTTTGGACCGACATTGACATAAATCATGACCTTGTTGTTTGTGTTAATGGTATTATCTTTCAAGTTTAATCATTGGTACAATTTACAATTGAAAACTAGACGATCTACAGATCATAATGAAATATCACAACAACGTCTCCTGTCAAAATGAAGGTTATGAACAGGTTCTGCACCTGACGTGCTTGACAAGCACCTGTCATGCATTATTCTATGTAACTCAATGTTTCGACAAATCATCAATCTATATGCAATCACTAGTGTAGAAGTTTGGAAATAGGTTTAAAAACAAATCGTTTTTATAGTATTAACTGAATATTTATCTGAAAAATACACTTTCCGTCATATACATGTTCTAATATATTAGCATTCTTCATTCCGCTTAGAATATATTATTTGTCATAATTAAGTTAAGATTATTATTGAAAGACAAAAATGTATGTTTACTTCGTATTACACTACCAGACACACTGATGTTAATAAATGTTCCCTAGAAACGAAACGACTGGATACATTATGCAATGATAATTCCCATATATTGCTGCTCAACTATTTCTTTCCACTTAAACGTTTTGACGGTTAATTACCACTGAGCATCGTCATCTGTTCGACGATTTCATTTATTATTATTATTATTATTATTATTATTATTATTATTATTATTATTATTAACACAACAGCCCTATCATCAACTTTTGATAAAGGCCCCAGTTTCCAGGCATCACTTAACAAAGTTTCTAAATATACCATATTTTATCATGTCCTTTACAGGCAAACCTCACTAATGTTTTTATAATCTTCCTTTCCAGCTGTGCCGGGTTCTTTAAGGTGAGTTTTAAATGTCTTAGTTACTTAGTCCGCCCTTTTAACATACATACTTGTCCGCCTTTGAATCAAAGTTAAAAGAGACGCAACTTTTCTCCAGGTAAAGTAACGCGTACTGTTTCCGCCTGCATCCCGCAAAGACAATCAATTCCCATCTTCCGCCCCTCCCCCATTCGTCACCCCCATTCCGCCACCCCAACCATGATGACAGTCATATGAGGGGGGTATTTGTTGAGGGGCACATCGCACGGTCCGCAAGCTGAAGTCGTCCCCTAGTGCAGTGTGTCCTTTGACTTCAGCTTCAGTGTTGGCAACCTGTCTATCCGGATCAAGTATTAACCCCCGTGTTTACTAGAACAAAAGTCTTCCGATTAGAAAGTTTAACATTTTCTTACCCAAACCCACCCGTAGCGGCTCGGCACGCTGACATCAAAGGACCAGGTTTACGTCCTCGTAGCTACCGATGTTTCGAACAATATTTAGTTTATACGACAGTCCCCTATAGGGCTGGCACGGGATTTCCTGATATCCCTGGCTCGCAAAATTAAACCAAAAGGTAAAAACTTAACGCAAACCTTGTAAAAATCTGTCGATAAAGCGTAGAAGTGGAGGGCTTGAATGTCAATAGCACAACTACGGTGGGGCACGTTGGATTGCGGAGGACGGGGGACACTACATAGCATGGATTGCCAATACTGAGATAAAGTGAGAGCCGCAAAAGTCAGGTTTGCTTATGGCTTTTGATTCTGTTGAAGTTACAGAAACAAACCAACGGCAAAAACTCGCAACATTTCTGAAACAGCTCTCACAGCTCTTCTCAGGAAGATTACAATGATTTGCAAACTCGAGTATTTGCCTAAAGCCCCTAAGATCAAAACTTGTCAAAGATTTGTTGATCAAAAGCTTTAGAAGTTGTGACTTTAGCGATTGCTTTGGAATGATTGATTTGACCACACGGCACGAGATCACGGCGTGACCCTGCGAGATCTCACTTCACAGAGCTGAGTTGCGTCATAGAAGGGTGGACAGACTCAAGTAAACTCAAACATTCGGGTTCTCGCGGTTCACCCCTTCCGACCTCAGTATCCAAATAAAAAATGCGTGTTCGAGTTTCGCGCGTTGTCCTTCGTCTCGTGTAGAACGTGATTTCCTACATCCGGGTGATGAAAAGGAAACGTACAATTTGCAAACCATTTTCCAACTATTTCATTCACAAATAACCACATTCCAATTTTATTAGACCGGAAATGAAACAAAACATATTACTCACTCACTCTTCAGTTATGCATCCTTAACGACGTCTATTTTCTTGACGTCAAGACAATGACACCAGTTAGTTTTACATGCATTCTTGGCTATATCAGTGTCGTTTATACCTACTTTCTGTGACGTTTCTTCTGAAATGATTAGTTTCTTAAAAGCAAGATACATTCTATGCTCAGGGAGAGAAGGGATTTAGATGGTGACGTCACTTCCGAAAGCTATCGTTGGAAATGGGTCCACGGTATGTCAGCAACCCATGCTTGTCATAGGAGACGACTAACGGGATCGGGTGGTCAGGCTCGCTGACTTGGTTGATGCATGTCATCGTATCCGAATTGCGTGGATCGATGCTCACTCTATCAATCACTGGGTTGTCTGGTCAAGACTCGATTATTTACAAACAGCCGTCATATAGCTTTGATAGTTCTGAGTGCGGCGGAAAAAAAACTTGTATCCTGTAGAGATAATATAGGAAGATATAATACCCTGGGTAGTCGATGGTGGACAAAGAAATTATCTAACAAGATGGAAGACAATCCATGAATCATTGTAAACAGTAACGATAATGACACACAGGGCCAAATTACATGTTTACTTCTATTTAATGAATGGCACCTGTGAAGATTCGGGTTAGAATAGGTCTTCAACAACCCATGCTTACCGTAAAAGGCGACTATGCTTGTCGTAAGAGGCGACTAACGGGATCGGATGGTCAGGCTCGCTGACTTGGTTGATGCATGTCATCGTATCCCAATTGCGTGGATCGATGATCATGATGTCAATCACTGGATTATCTGGTCCAGACTCGATTATTTACAGACCGCCGTCTTATATAGCTGCGATATTGCTGATTTCGGCGTTAAACAACAAACAAACAAACAAATCAATAAATGGGCAACTACATTCTAAAATATCATGGTATTAATCTGTTAATTAGTCTTTTAAGATGAATTGACACGGTGCGATTTGTTGGTACAAGAAATTGTATACGATAAGTTGTACTGTGTGAATGCACCTTAACTCCGTTTTAGCAATATCCAAGCAATACCATGGCAGGGGACGCTCGGGGTACACATTGTACCTATGTTGTATTCGAAGCCAGACGTGGGAATTACGCTTTAAGCACCACGCTAATACTAACCTCCTTAACACTTGTAGATATCCCATGTCAATAGGACGTTGTATGTAACCGTTTCACTGGTGTTTTATATCAAAGAGCGAGGGTTGTGTCCGGCTCACAGCGGGTGATCAATACCTTGACTGACATTATCTACCTGTTACGCCGGCGTCATAGTTTCCACTGATAACGACGTCTACAGCTCCACCTACTCAGACCAGTCAGATACATTTAGGGTACCTAAGCTGGCTTGTTAATATCACAGTCTGAACGTGGAAGTATATAATTCCACGCGTGGTGGAAGGTGAAGATATTTTATTAAAAAAGAAACTTTTCTCATTCACGAGATAAAATAAACATTGGACAACAAATACCATGAATTAACGAAGTAGTCTCTGTCATGATCATTTTGTGGAACGCAGTTGTATTGAATATTCTCTGAAATGCTTTGTCAACAAGGAAGTCGGGTTGCCGTGGAAACGTCTGTTTTGTGATGGCGTTACAGAAACTTTACTGTACATGATATCATAGATGAACTGGCCTTCAGCAACCCATGCTTTTCGCGAGAGGCGGTTAACGATATTGGGTGGTCAGGCACGCTAGCTTAGTTAATGCTTGCAATCGTATCCCAATTGCGTAGGTCGATGCTCATGAAGTCAATCATTGGATTGTCTGGTTCAGACCCGATTATTTGCAGAACGCCCTCATGCATTAGAATACATTGCATAAGAATATTGCTGAGTGCGGCTTTAAGCACCAAACGAACAAGCATATAGAACTTAACGACGACGTTCAATGACATGGTTGGCTAGCTATATTCGAAGTTCTCAGTATCAGTAAATACTGCACAACGGTACACAATAAAAACTAACACATTTATAAGGACTACCATTTGAAATTGGTTGTCAAAGCGACGCAACAACAATCGAATGGCGCATTTTTGTATATATATTCAAGTGTATTCTTCAGTTCGATTTTATCATATATGTCAAGCAAATCTCGTTTTCTAACACCATTTCAATGAGATAAAAACAATTTAGATCAGTAGTGCTGATTTCTTTGAAAAAGTTCTTGACGCATGATCGTCAAAGTGCAGCCAACTTTTAACATAACGATTCATTAATTAATATTACGTAGGGGGATTTCTAATCCCAGATGAATTGAACTTTATGTTATAACTCAGGCATATAACTTCGGATATTATAACCAATCCGAATGGCTTATTAACACACGTACTTTACGTCATATGGAATAACATGACATAGGGTGGTATGAAAGCCGATATACATGCACATGTTACCTCATTTCTATGAGGGGCGGTCGGGTAGCCTAGTGGTTAAAGCGTTCGCTCATCACGCCGAAGACCCGGGTTCGATTCCCGACATGGGTACAATGTGTGAAGCCCATTTCTGGTGTCCCCCGCCGTGATATTGCTGGAATATTGCTAAAAGCGGCGTAAAACCATACTCACTCACTCATTTCCATGTATGTACAGCTCAGCGTTGTCTCATCACGCCAAACAAAGCGCTGGCACGTCGCGCCAAACACCCCGGTTCGATTCCCAGTTTGGTTTCAATGTGTGATGCTCGTTCTTACTGTCAGTCGTCGTAATGGCTGGTATAAGGTCACGGTTGGTGGAATATGTTAAACTCTTCTTTTATAAACTTCTGTATTATTAAAACATGTTGAACAATCGGTATGTTTATGAAACATGAAAAATTGTATGTTTGCCTCTTCAGCGCTCAATCCGACGCAACCGCCAATACATTTGCAAATCGAGAGGACAGGGAAATTGTCCTGTGGATAAAACTCACCGCAATCAGTGTCGGGCGTGTCGTCTTAAGAAGTGCATTGAAGCTGGTATGAACAAAGACGGTAAGTAAACTTTGTGGCATTGTCTTTTCCACAAGGCTGTCACTTAAACACGAATAATGTGTTTTATTTCTTCAGAAAACTATCATTGGTTTTTACTGAGAGCGAGCATGTTGCAGATGAGGATGATGGTGGCTGGGAAAGGAGGGGGCGTGGTTTGTTTACTTTCTCTAGTGGGGTTCCCTCCCCATAAAGACCACTGATGAATGTGCCCCTCTTTTCTTCTTGCATATGACTAGGGGCTCCTACTTTCAAATAATGATGCTTTTTGCAGCTTTACACATTCTATGACCTTTTATATGACATCAATCGTGGTTTTGTTCTGAAGTTTGTTTGATTTTCAGCTTATAATAACCCCTTTTTGCCTTTGAAAATAATTCAATAAATAGTCATTGTCTGGTTTGGACTGTGTATTTTTCGGCATTGAAGCAATCAATTTTCGTAATTGTGGTACGTTGACGCGTTCCGTCTTTTCATAACTCCCAACAGTCGTAGTTCACACAGGCAAATAGTTCAGATCGCCAGGAACAATTAAGCCAGTCGGTGACTGTTTGGTTATCTTAGTGTAGCATAAATAATATGATTGACCGAAATAATAACGTTAAACTAAATAAATTGACCCCAAATCACATTCTGTGGTAGTGTATCCCAAAGACCCATTAGTAGGCCCCTACCTTCGACCAATCCATAAAGTTATAATGTTCGGATTGACTAAGACAGACAAAAACGAAACACGGTTACTAAATCAATACCTATTCATAATGGGAAATCAGTTCTTCCTGACATTGGTCACGTTTGTTGAAAATCACGAAATCAACATAATCGTCATGCTTGACACATTTTGGCTTCACCTTGTACATAACTGACAATCAAGTACAAAAGTATAAGGGCCACGCATAAAGAGATGTTTCTGTGTCAAACGTCCCTTTTCACATCATCATCTGCAACAGCTTGCAAATTCAAGGAGTCAATCTATATGACCCACAATGCATCATATCCAGTTCCGTCATTGAACAATGCAGATGCAAGCGGTGTCAGCTTTACGTGATAAACATTATTTTTCACATAAAGTCATAATTACCACACGCGGCTTTTCATTCCTTTCTCTTTGCGTTTGCTCCCGATCAGGTCTAGTAGTCCTCCGATGAACATATATTAAAAAATAATTAAATCCTTTGAAACGTCACTTGAAATGGTGGTGTTCTTCTAGGGCCTGCGACACTATGACACGCAATAAGGGCGTCGGGTCTTTAGCACCAATTGTTGATGGAGATAGCACTTCACAATTGAAATAAAAGATGCTATCGCCATGCAACCGATCTATTTGATGGTTTACTTTAAATCTGGTCATATGACATATGATTTCTTGTTTCTGGAAATGGAGTTAATAAATCCATATAATATCGCGTCAAACCGAATAATTATCTCAGTTTATCTCTAATCAAACTCACTGTTACTTTGTTCTAAATGACAACATCAGGAAGGCCTAAATATTTGTTTATAGTGATCGCAGGAAATGTTTTAAAATAATTCATGCAAGATTCGTAAATACGTTTCGACACTACATTATGTGGGTGGACGTGTATAAATGATTGTATTTTAAATATCCATACATATGAAAATTATTTTACTTATTGTTACAACCCCTAAGATATAGTATGGTGACATTTTCTCATGGTAGAGTACAAGCTGACATGTTTGGTGGTAGTTTTTTTAATTAATTAGAGTCATCTGAAGAGCGGCATTTTTTAAAGTTAAATTATACATTACATTTGTTCACAACTCTTCATTATTGTGGGTACATATAACCACACCATAGTTTAATATTTGCAAAATTAAAAAAATCAATCTTATGACCAATTAAAATCTTAAATCAAAGAAATATGTCAACCGATTTTTAATGAAAGGCTAATCGTTTTCAACGATTCAAACACGATTATTAAATCTAAATTAAACGCCAGTTAATATCTGCGGATTAACCATTTTGACACAAAACGAGTGATCCCCACTCGAGACCTCCACTCCTATGAGATCGTGTTTCCCAAGCGCATGGACTCTGTGGTTAGTCTAGCCGAAAAGCAGGGTGTTCCTCATAATTTAGTGATAATACGGCGATCAGCGAGTAACAACTTTTAATGAGACACTCGAATTTGATGAGTCGATCGTCAACACAGGGACGCAAGGCGAGAAAGCCCCGCAAGGAGCAGAAGCGGAGACACGCTTGTACGTGGACGAATAATTGACTCGGAAAGCACACGTACAAATAGAGTCGAGGCAACCAAACACGAAGGATAGGGCGAAACACTCCGATTGTAACCCGATGAGAAATGCGCTCAACGATTTGATTAGGCAATTACCGGAGTCATTGTATGACGCGGAACGTCTGAATAGATGGTCACGTAGCTAACCTGTCCTTGTGTAATTATACTCAGGGGGCAGGAGCTCATAATCCGGGGGGTGGGGCCCTCATGGCCAAAAATCTGTCACTTTTATGAAACATTTGTTTTGATCTTAGTAACATTTGTTACATTCAACCAGAACCGGACATTGTAGGACATTGTAAGACGTTGCATTAGCGCGTTCCAAATACCTGGAATGTCCAGTGACACTGATGACAATTCCCCCTAAGATAACACTGACTTTAACGTATGTTTAGCGCTTTGTTAATTAAGTTCACGCACATCTCCAAAAATGTCATCGTTTACGGTGTTTGGAGGCAGAAACTGTTTCTTTTTAAAGGGACCATTTCTTAAATTCCTGAAACTGATTAAATTCCAGACATGACGCAAAGGTTGGCGGTGAAGCATCCTTCTGTGATATGGTTATTTTACAAATGAAAAGTTTAAATTCCATTTTGTTTAATCGAGTCCACATCTGTCACCATGCATTTTGTTTATCAACGTCTTGTCCTAACCAGATTTCTTCTGAGTGGCACAGTGTATTTAGTATCTTGGCACGCGAAGACTTAATTTAAGCAAGAGCGACATCGGTCATGTTTGCTAATCATACATGTTTGCAATATCAATAATTTAATTTCAAAGAGTTTCATCGACAATTTACGATTGAATTTCTCGATAAGTGACACCTTTAATTGTTTTTTAATGTTTAATGAATGTTAATCATTTGCATCACATTTGTAAACTAGAATAAATAATCCATTTACATTATAAAACATTTAATTTTTAATAATGCTCTGAAACTTACAATTATGACTTTAGACGCGTCAGATTTGTAAAAAAAATATAAAAAGGATTTTCTTTTTAAAGTTACCTCCCTGGTTAATAGGTTTACAGATTATGGCGTAGGATTAAAAAAATAAATGTTCCAACAGGTTCCGATAAAAGCAGTTCAGTAATGCTCTGATAAGCCAGCAATATCTGAGAAGAAAATCAATTTAAGAGACACATTTCGTCAAGGACTTTTTATAGCCTCAATAGAGTAGGCCCAAACCCTCTGATAGAAAGATAGCAGGGTAGAGGTGAGCTGGTCTTGAGTGAAGGTATTGTGATGGCTTTGTCATGGGGTTTCCTTCTCTCCCACCTGTCTAAATACACAGCATAAACTGAATAGTCCCGGATATCTCTCAATTTCCAGGTTTGCAAGTAATGTACACATGACGTTCTCCGTTGGTCCTCTTCTTACTCCAAAGCTAAAATAGTCCTATCATCCGACCAGTCAAACACAGAGGACTTTTGTTCGGGAGTCTATTGAAAAGTTATACTTTGTGAAGGCGGGTAGGCGATGGGTTTGACCTCCGCGAGTGTGTGTTTAACCGGCGCATGAACACGTAGTGAGGTGGTCTCCTCACACAGAAAGTACCACAGAGAAACTTTTGATTTTCATGAATACGATATAGGCTATGATTTGTTTAAAGCCCACTCGCGTTAGCACCTCATTGGGGATTTGTGACCGATGAATAGGACTAGGTGAGGGACTCTTCAGAAGCCACGAAGGCAAACATGGATTTCAACGACATCTCTGCCAAACAACAAATCTCTGCCTGCGTTCGGGACTCTTCCCACCTGACTCAAAGACTTAGTAAAAGTTTTCTGCTTGACACCTCTCGGAGTCAATATTTTTTTGTCAGGTCGTGAGGTGCTGGCATATTTGCTGATGATCGCAAGTGTCTTTTCCTTCATCCATTTAATTGCCTGTTGTACATCTACATCAGTGACACCGATAGAACCCACAGAAAGTCGAGTGTTCTCGATACACTGAACAAGAAGCTATCCCCGACTTGTCTAACCTTACCCTCAAGCTCTACCCGCCTGCGATCAAATAAGAAAGTTGTTTTGATAATGACACATTCAGACACCTTGTGCGGCGAACCTTTCACAATAATGTCATTCTCAGCATACCTTCGTGCTCTTGATAAATATTAAGACGCTAAGGATATATTCAAATTTTAAAAAAAACACTTTCCAGAAGTCTAACGAGTATTTGACTTCTATTCAGTTACGCATAGGAGAAGGTGTGTGCAGCATCCCACTAGAACATCCTCATCGTATCAGGGTTTGGTACTTAGCCAAGAGAAAGGTGGAAGGGAAAGACAACTTGACGTGGATTGTGTTTATTCAATCCTGTCTTATGCTCTATCCGCGTAAAGTGGCTTCACACAACGACATTCGTCTGACTGTTAAAGGGATTTTTAGAAACTCTGCAACATCCTCAATGTATTCGGATATCTTAAAACTGAAGCTGTAGTGTTTAATTGGATTTCAAGTCATGTAGACTACGACACAATGTCATGGTCATTTAGGTTACTCGTTTATCTATACTTGTAGGTCAATACAAGTATAGGCTAATACTTTTCAAACGGGCTTTTCAATTCTTGTTGTAATCGATACAATCAGTATGAGACGTTAATTATTAATACTAGGCCTTGTTGGCCCTTTTAACACGTAAGTGCCATTATACCATATGTGTGAGAGAGAGAGAGAGACGCCCAAAGGACCATGAGCTACAATAAAAGGACTAAGTTACAGCTAATCCTAGCAAGTTTTATTGCCTTTCTGTCGCTTTAATTCAATTTCCCTCTTATATTCCGATGAGAAACACGAAAATTCGTCTTTACTTTTTGCGTGTTTTCATATGACATTTCCTCCATTTTACCAATTCTGTGAATAGCTCTTTTCTTCTCCACAGCCGTTCAGCACGAGCGAGGACCCCGTAACTCCACGATCCGCCGCCAGGTGGCGATGTATTTGAAAGAGACGAGTGAGTTGGGGACGGTATTAGCTGCTAATCCGTACCGATCCCCCTTCCTACCCGCCTACGTTGGCTACGAACACGTCAACGACGGTATCACGGTATCAGCCGTCGACCCACCCCCCACCGCTACCCCCGGGGTCATTATGCAACCTGTGCCAAAGGTGGGTACAGATGTATCTACCATCAAACCCAATCAGGTGCGATATTGAATATTAGCTAACCTTTTTTTTGTCTGTACAAAATATTGAAAGATGATAAGATCCATCCACGTGTAACAATTGTTATGGACCAGAACTAACCATGTTATGATAATGATTAATAAGGGTTGATTTAATATTATTTCCGTTTCTGTGGGATATAAACTGGACATAATAAAGAGAATGCGAGTAAGGCTTTGTTTGTTGTTCGATATTAATAGCATTATAAGCTAAAGCTCATACGAAAACATATGCCGCTGATCATATATACTAATAAAACTTATTATAACGTCTCTCATAAGCCGCATGGCGGATGGTCTCGAATGTGGTTCATGGTGTTTTATCCTGTCTTGTGTTTCAAGTCATTTGAGAACTATACTGTTTGTACTGAATAATGAGAGAACGAATAAATAGGGAGCCATATGAATGTCATGACAAGTCATGTACCAAGATATTGTTTGTCAATTACCAGACATTTGCATTTCACTCCTTGCCAAGTTTCGTTGAAAAGAATCAGTTCTTTGAACACAAAAAGTAATTTATTCGGCAATATTGTCATGCGGTTCCTCATATTATTACATCAGTATATATGTTCAACGATGTTCTCGGTTCAAATCGTACTTCTAGGATCATGTCAGATATTGTGAGAACACATGTGTCTAACCGATCCAATATTCATTTCAGTATCCGCACGAGATGATGCAGGCCTATTTCTCCAACCCCGAAGCTGTCTGTGAGGCAGCAGCGCGACTGTTGTTCATGGGCGTGAAGTGGGCCAAGTCAGTGCCAGCCTTCCTCAGTCTGCCCTTCAGGGACCAGGTGATTCTCCTGGAGGAGAGCTGGAGGGAACTGTTTGTCCTGGGAGCAGCCCAGTTCCAGATACCTCTTGATGCAGGACCTCTTCTCTCTGCTGCAGGTTAGTTTTGGGGGACATTATGTTACCTGAACCTTTTGTGGGATATCCAGTTCACTCTGAATATTATTCAAATCCATTGAGTGAGTGAGGGAGGATGGTTTTACGCCGCTTTAAGCAATATTCAAGTAATATCACGGCGGAGGACACCAAAAAATGGGCTTCACACATTTTACACATGTGGGGAATCAAACCCGGGTCTTTGGCGTGACGAGTCAGCGCTTTAACCATTAGGCTACCCACCGCCCCTCAAATCCATTGGATACACCAGAAGGTCGTGATAGCGTGTACTATGATTACAAAACTTTGCAGATTAACAATAGGTTTGTCGAATATACGTTGAAGGCTTCATTACAGCCGGACATGACTGTATGACATAAAATAGTGAAAACACGTTTGACTTTTGAAACTAGTAAACTGCCGGGCAAAAGAAAGTTAACCCTTGAATTCAGATTTGACCAACAAACTACAAACGTTACGCCACCTGCTTCACTCTGTTGATTCCGTCGACATTTCTTCATCTTCTTTCATTTTTAGCAACCATCAAAAATTGGTGTACACTTTGTTGGGCAATTTATATATTTAAACATTTGCTTGCTATGTTTTCTCACTTAAACGGATGTAGATCTTATATTGTCTAAATTATGTCATTTGTAATCTAGGTGTAATGGTTTTATGGTGCTTGTTATCTATTGAAAAATGCATTGTGTCACGTCGCAGATACAATGACAAAATGTCCAAGGACAAATTCGAAAAAAAACCCACTATGTACGTTTGTACTGGTATGGTATATTTTCAAATCATTTTGACTCTGATTACAGGTTTCACAACCGAACACACTCAACCAGACAAAGTCGTCAGCCTCATGACTGAAATCCGTGGCCTCCAAGACGTCATCGCCAAGTTCAAGGCTATACAGGTCGATCCTACAGAGTACGCGTGTCTGAAAGGGATTGTCTTATTTAAATCAGGTACGATACAACCATATCAAACAGATATAGGCAGTGAACTGTTAAAGGGCAAGTTCACACGGAAATGAACCAATTTTTCTTGTACTTTTTCCACATTAAAAGTGTTAACATAGAAGTGTCATAGACAAAATTATAAAAACATCATATTTAATTAACATATTTTTTGCATTAAAACGATTTATATTTTTCACATTTACTAAGTGTTCTATTTCCATAACAAAAACACCATGGCTTATGCCCCTTGCAATATGACGTCATTGGTGCCAATTGATAAACATTATGACGTCATCATGCTTTGTTAGAGCCGCTTCACGTGGTGTAGGTACAGTTTTGTGATTTTAGCGTCTCAGATGCCAGCCAGAATTGTGTTATACTGAGTCACCACTGCGCCGGAGTGTGTCGTAGACCATGTTGTTTTACATAAAAAACTGGTCCTTGATATCTTTTGCGTTGAGAATAGACAGGGACCCAGTTGAATTAGCACCAATTACGTCATAATCTAAGGGAGATAACTCAGGCCTATTTTGCTCGTAAAACGAAGGCCTCATAACGGCATATCATTTTAACACTATTGTGAGCTTCCTACTTTCACTGTGAGAAAAAATGAGTGTATATTTTCAAACACAGATACTAACTAATTCTAAAATTGCGTTTTGTTTAGAAAAAGAAAGAAAGTGATTTTTGCGTGTACACTTCCCCTTTAATTATGCTTTTTACAGTATTGTACGGTCTTACTATCCTTTGGATCTCTGCTGCACAGAGGCTAAAATTTCCTGTTTGGAAATATGTTGAAATAGAATGGTCCGCTTGATGTACTCCATTTCTTAGAGCTTTCACACTCCACACAAAAATAGTAGTGACAAATAGAATGAATATGCACTACGAATCATTGTGATAATACATTATATCACAAAGGGGTTCCAATGGATTCATTATATACCAGTAACTACCTTGCATGAATGTGGAGGCCATTATACAGATGGGCTCCACAAAAACAATATCCACTACCAAAGTCGAGGAAGTATCCTTTCGCCCATGCTTGCTTGTCATAAGAGGCGGGTCGGGATCGGGTGGTTGATGCATGTCATCGTATGCCAATTGCGTAATAACAATAACTGGATTGTCAGGTGCAGACTCGATTATTTACAGGCCGCTGTCATGTAGCTGGGATATTGCCGAGTGCAGCCTTTAAAAACAAAGAAACAAACACACAAAACATTTGTGTTCCTCGTCATGATATGGCTGAATATTGCTAAAAGCGGCGTAATCCAACACTAACTCACCTATGTGTCCTTCTTCGTTTCAGTATTTCCAAGCAATAACACCGAGATGAAGACCCTACGAGAGTTCCACACAGTAGCTACACTCCAGGATCAGGCACAGCTCACCCTTAACCATTACATACGGACAGCCTACCCAACACAGCCATTCCGCTTTGGCAAACTATTACTGCTACTCCCATCTCTCAGGTCCGTGTCGCCCGTCACCATCGAGGAGGTGTTCTTCAGGAAAACGATAGGACAAATTCCCATTGAACGTCTCTTGGTTGACATGTTTAAATCGAGTGACTTCTGAGTACATGGTTGTGACTAGTATTAAAGGTGAAGGTTATGGGGAATGTGCTGGCTGAACCAAGTATTCAGACGGGGACGTCAAGGTCATGGCGTCGAGAAGCCTTTGCTTCAGAAGATGCTATTCTGGAAACAAGACCAGGTGCCTTCTTAATCAAAGTCAAGAACGTGTCCGCACTCCAAAGAAGGTCAATCGACAATCCACGTTGGGATTCATCCCCGTTCCAATAAAGAAGTTGATGCGCAGAAGAAACTACATACAAGGGAGATTATTCACATGCCACCGAGATGCGACGTGACCTACTTAGGCCGATGCTGTCCCATGCTGTCCCAACAACCCTGAACGCTGATCCAAGCAAACCTTGGTATATCCGGGCAATTGTAAGGTATCTACATACCTACATGTATATGCTGTCGGTCCAAGCATATCATTGAATATGAATACCTTAGCTGGGTGCCGTATTCTATCATCTGTGATTTTTGTTGCAATGGACTTTATTAATTCTGATGCAACGTTGAAGCTACCTCTGTACTCAAATTAGTGTTGTGACGTTATAGTCGTTCCATGCAGAGACTTGTTAACCTTTAAAGATCTGATACACTTTGTAGATAGATGTGATGCAGGAATCTCCCTATTTCAAATATTTCCTTTTCATAACATGTGTTGGATCTGATGTATTTTATCCGCAGCCCTCGCGGCTCTAAAGATATAGTCCATGCACCAATACATTCAGCAACAAGTATGTCTTTCGTCTTTAGCAAGCTAGTCTTAACTTATAGTTCAATATAGTGTTACGAGTCCGTGTACACACATTTAGCAGGCTTGTCACCCCTGTCGTTTGAATTTAGCGAACATTACCTCTCAGGTAATCGGCAGTTGCTCACTGTCGGATTGTGTTGCGCGAGTTTGTAAGGATTATCTTTCTTCCGCGGCGATCGCGACACCTCTGACACAATATCGCCAGGGAAAAGCTGTCGACACCTTTCACCGTTCGGTTTGTGAAGCGTCCGGTTTCATCGTCCCCTGAGTGGCTGTATGCTTTCCTGGCGTTGGGCGGGCACCTGACCCCCTTGTGCGTGCCGGGAAGGGGGGACCACGCTGGACTTGTAACACCACTGTGTAACTCAATCTTTATCCCGAAACCAGAGCTCCCCGTGACCATGACAAAAAGTCAATTTTTCCTTTGATATCCTTTTCTGACGGAACGGAGAGCGTGTAGGAATCTTAATACATACGGTGACTTGTGTAATGCAACCTGTTCTAGAACAATTTGAACTCAAATCACAAAGAAAAGATTTCCCTCAAAGCTAATACCAGGCCCTTATCGGGGGGAATACAAATGAAAGGCATATATCGCATGCCCTGTAATGCCCATTTGCTTGCTCACCTGGTGGGAAACATCCTAGTATGCAATTCTTACGTTTACTCCAACACCAGACCCATTGATGACTGAAATGTTAACTCCTAATACTCTTATTGTTCTCAAGCCCATGTTGACTGAAGCCAAGTGCATCATTTAGTGCTAAAAATGTACAAACATTGGTCCATTTTCACAGAACCATTAAATACATTTACAAATGAAAAATGATTAAGGGACCGAGAACTGTTTAATTGAGAGGGTTGGGATATCTGTTTCAGGCAGAATATGTTGCAAGTCAGTGCTTCCAGACATACAAAAACATTCTCTCAAAGAAAGAGTGAAACATTTTTTGACCCACAAAACATTTCTTTACATCTGTACATCCAGCTTGTCCCGTGAACGATTTAATATTTTTTGCCTGAGATAAATTATTTTTACAGCAGTTTGGTGAAAGTATTATGGGTTTTTTTCAAAACAAAAATCACCACTCACCGCCACCCTTCAATCTCCAACGAATAGTATCAAATGGTCAACCCCTACCTATTTGGTTATGAAGTTCTTTCAACATCGGTATCTGTTCTACAGTCTATGTCGTATCTTTGAAGTAGTTGTTGATTTATTGGTGCAAAAAGTAAAATTATACTAGTGCTGAGTTTTTATTTTTATATTTGATTTGTGCTTCCAGATCTTCAATGTTTATCGTGTTTAGTACATTTATCTCTGTAAAACGGATTGTTATGTTTATTTATTAGCTTTATGAGTATCTTTGCTTGGGATGTCATGTCTATTTGATAAATAGTATGTTATTTCAAAACCTTTCCCTACTTTTCCTATATGAATAGCAATATCACCCTTCGGTTTGTATCAAATGGATCTATAAAATTATTTTTATTTTGTTGACATATTCATATTCATTTGGTAAGTCTGTCTTATCGTCTAAAGTGAATGCAAATCTTATTTTGTTTATGGACTTCTTATACCACTGAAAGTGGATCACTATCATAAATCCATACTTTTCGATACATTTACATTTTTTAAGATGCGGTTCTCTAAAGTTACCGCAGGTGTTAGTAATTAAACCAATATATCTTTGTAAGATTCTTTAACGGGGGGATTATATTTGAGACTTTATTTCTAACTGATTCCCTATCATTTTAAACGAATGCAAAGTCTAATGTAAGCAAAAAGATCTAATTTTATCGAACTTAATTGAAGTTGACAGCAAATTAACCGAAATATCACTCAACAAAACAACTCTGGTATTGCCTCGTTATTCGTTATGTTCTGTCTTTCCAGTACTGTTAATGTGAAAGACTTTCTACTTTGTCTCTTCTCCATCACACACGTATGGAAATGTTAACTCCACTTCCTTTTGAGTGCAATACATTTCTTCACGCACATGTCAGTATCTCTGGCTTAGCACCATTACAGATCTTTAAATATGATGTATGATGCAATAAATGATGAATATACCTAATGATTTTGTTATATCTCTGTGGCCATAGCTGCATGTTTAACCACGGATTGGGCGGTGGGTAGCCTATTGGTTAAGGCTTTAGCTTGTAGATCTCATGGATACATGTGTGAAGCCTATTCTTGGTGTCTCTTGACTTCATATGCCTTGATTACTGTCAAAAATGGGACCATGCGACAGACGTTGTTTGACTCGAGGTGACTTACGACAGATATATCATAATTGGCTCAGAACTGACGTAGCATGGGAGGCTTGCGAAAGACGTAGCGTTCGAGACTTACGACAGACGAGCATGAGATGCTTACAGCGGACGTGGCATGAGTGACTTACAGCAGAGGTAGCACGAGCGACTTACGACAGACGTAGCACGAGAGATTTATGACAGACTTTGCTTGAGGTGCCTACGTATACGACAGACGTTGCATGCGATACTTACGACAGACGTAACTCGCGTGAGATACTTACACCAGACGTCGCATGAATCACCTACGACAGACGCAGCATGAGTGACTTTCAACAGTCGTACAGAGACGTACAGCAGGCGTAGTATGATAGACTTACGACAGACGTAGCATGAGGGACCTACCTGTAGCATGAATATTTTACGATAACCTTATTATGAGATACTCTTAGACTGAGATGCTTATGAGATACTTATGAGAGACTATTGTCAATAATTCAATATGAAACATCAACGATTAAGTAATCCCAACCGGAGCGAAAACCTATATGGAATTGAAATTGAGTCTTGTGATGTCTTAAGGGATTATTCAAGACACAATATTTCGAAAATATTTATGATAAACACTTGATCTATATAAATAATAACAACTGACACGGAAACACATTCTTCATCAGTCAGATGTATGCTCACATTATTTGCATTAAAATACACGGCGACATTTATTGAAAATGGCACGTAGCATAAAATACTTAGAACACAGACGCAGCAGTGACCTATAACAGACGTAGCGTGAGAGATTTACGACAAACGTAACGCTAGCATGAGAGGCTTACGACAGACGTAGCGTCTGTGACTTACGACAGACATAGCATGAGAGACTTACGACAGACGTAGTATGAGATACTTACAACAGGCGTAGCATGAGAGACGTACGACAGACGTAGTATGAGATACTTACAACAGACATAGCATGAGAGACTGACGACAGACGTAGTATGAGATACTTACAACAGACATAGCATGAGAGACTTACGACAGACGTAGTATGAGATACTTACAACAGGCGTAGCATGAGAGACGTACGACAGACATAGTGTGAGTGACTTACACCAGACGTTTTTTTGAGAGACTTATAACATACGGAATATGAGAGACTTACAATAGACGTAGTTGGAGAAACTTACAACCGGCGTAGCATGAAAGACTTACAACAGATGTAGCATGACAGACTTGCGACAAACGTAGCATGAGAGACTTGCGACAAACGTTGCGGGAGAGACTTGCGACAAGCGTAGCATGAGAGACTTACGACAAACGCAGCGTGAGAGACTTGCGACAAGCGTAGCATGGGTGACTTGCGACAAACGTTGCGGGAGAGACTTACAGCAGACATAGCATGAGAGACTTACGACAGACGTAGCATGAGAAACTAGCGACAAGCATAGTATAGGAGACTTACAAAAGACGTAGCATGAGAGACCTACTACAGACGCAGCATGAGAGACTTGCGACAAGCGTAGCATGAGTGACTTGCGACAAACGTTGCGTGAGAGACATACAGCAGATATAGCATGCGAGACTTACGACAGACGTAGCAAGAGATACTTACAGCAGACGTTGCATGAGATCGCGACAAACGTAGCATGAGAGACTTACAGCAGTCGCAGCATGAGAAACCTACAACACCTGTAGCACGAATATAAGAAACTCTCAGATTGAGATACTTCCTTTACTCGTTGAGGGAGAGATTTGCAATAGCTGTAATATAATATATTGAGCATGGGAGACTTACTACAGCCGTTATACGTTATACCCTTTGCGGGAGAGAATATCATCAACAGTTCAATATGTAGCATCAAAGATTAGTTGTTTCAACCGGGACGTAAACCTAGATGGAATTGAAATTGAATCTTGGGATATTTTTAAGGGTTATTCAAGATAGTTTATTTCGAAAATATTTCTGAAACACACGTGATCTATTTGAATTAAAACAACTTTATATGTTTGACATCGAGTTGGTATTCTCATTGTCCCGACCGTCATCTGCTGTGTCGCTTCGCTGACATGGAAAACACCTTCTTCATCAGTCAGATGTGTGCTCACATTAAATTGCATTGAAAATACACAGCGACATGTATTGACAATCCAATTGAAAGAATGTAAATACGAATGCGCGGTTTAAGCATTACAGGGACGCATTACAGTCTTTAACACACCGCTTTGCTGGTGATATAGATAGAGAATACACAGTGGAGTGGATTGGCAAGCCATTTACACAATAACATTTTCAGCTTGAAGCAAATAATACCCATTTTCAATGCATTATGGTTTAACTCACTTGCTTCTTAAAGCATACACCCCAATACAAATGGTATAATTCAATATCAGCTTGAAGCAACTTGTACCCATATTCAATACATTTTGATTTTACCCAATAAGATCTTAAAGCAAAAAGCTCAAATACAGTTGCCTTTAATTCAATACAAAAGATTTTCAATACATTTTGGTTTAACTCACTGGCAACTGGCAGCTCAAATACAGTTGTGTTTAATTCAATACAACCTTGAGACGCGCTATGGTATAAGTCACTACATGTATTAGCTTGAAAAAAAATTATACCCATCTTTAATACACTTTGGTAAACACAATGTAACATAGCACGTCACTGCAAGAGAGTATAGGGCAAAATAACAGTGAAAGTTATATCAATGAACCAATGAAAATCAGTGTTCGCGAAAAGAGTAAGCAACATATTAGTCATACCTGTGCAGATTAAATTATGTGCAGTTTTAATGTACTTGTTTACAAAACTCGTATTCATGTTGTTAGATTTGGAGTTACAGTAATTGTGTGCTAAGCTTTACGTTATTCAGCACTACAGTACAAATACTTATCACCACACTTTACACATGACCTTCTTTCGAAGCTATGTTTCTTGACCCGCCGTGAACTCAATGTTTTCACGTCTGATTTCTCACCTATAATCCTGGATTAACTTGTGTGTATAACCTCTTGCAAGTCATGGCAATACCAGGTAATTCATCCACTTATGAAACCGTTGTCGCTTATGATTAAAATGTAGTGTTTAGTTTCACTCTGACTCACCGACGCTGTCAGGTTCGAACAAATATGTTTGTTTAAAAGTAATATTCCTCGTCCAGATATATTTGAAAACAAATATTGACAGACGCTTAACCCGTCACTCGTGTTATGTGTAGATGTACTATTCAGTCTGTATTATACCTCAGTAGAAATAGCCTGCTTTCAGAATTCATACAGTTGGCAAAAGTGATTGGTTTCTGGGGTCTTTGCTGCAGAGGTGCAGAGGTCTGATTATAGGTCTCAAATTGACAACCCGTAAAACAGCTGTGATATAATTATTAAAATGGTGTTAAAAATAAACTTTTCATATCTGAATTCGTCATTCGCTGTATACCGACTAGACGCTGCTACTACATGTAGGCATGAGCCTTCTCAGCGTGGACACAGGTTAAAATAGGTCGCCAGCAGGCTATTGCTAGCGATGAAATGTAATGGTCGTCGTGATATGGATTAGATATTGCTGATTATAATCGCGTAAACCTTTGCTTAAGTTCGCAGTTAGTAACACGCGTACATCTTTGTGGAATGTTTTTGACTTCGTGATTGTCGTAAGTAACGAATAAAATGTGAGCACAATGTATGCGCGCGCGAGTGTGTGTGTATATACGTTATGTGAGTGAGTGAGTGAGTGAGTGAGTGAGTGAGTGAGTGAGTGAGTGCATGGATTAAGTGTCATCATACCTATCGCTGTTCTTGCCACCATACAGGTATCAAACTTGCAGAGATACTGCATACATGTTAAGATTGCATGTTGTAATCTCTAATACGAATGAACCAAAGAGTAAATATGCCTCACAAACTGATATAATCAAAGTTCTGTGGTACGTGGTCCTTGTGCTGAGTAATCATGCTTTAACAGTCATTTTCACACACAAAATAGCTAAATTGAAATGAAATATTTGCAATTATCGTTCATTTTATTTGCTTTATCAATATTTAATGTTCAAAGGATTTTGTAAAAAACAACTGTACGATGTGCTATATATATTTGAACTAATAAAAATATGACTATATCTTATTCAAAGAACTATATTATGCAAAATGTCATTTTTTGCTTCGTCTTTTCCACTATGCCTATACGAAGATGTCTGGTCGTCCTCTTCATATTTACACAGATGAGGGGTTTCGTCTTCAATATAAACCCATTTTAAATTACAATTTCACGTTAGCGCTCGGCAAACATATGTTGTTTGAAATTAGTTAAGCTGCTTCTGTAATTTTAATACTTTTCCATCGCTTGTACAACATTTATCCTTTCCTTCATTGTACGATTCACGATAAAGTCAAAGGTCCTTCTTCAGTGGGCGTGTCCTTCATATTCAGCATAGAAAGGGTGCTTTAAAATCTACAAATGAAACATATAGCCCCCGGCCAGGAAAATTCTTCCCGACAGCAGATTAATTCTGCATTGTGGAGATACTACTAAGAAAGAAAGATTGAAAAGCCACCGAGGCAAAATCTTCATGACAAGCCGTACAGGACATCTAGTCATGATTCTGTATACACCTGGCCTCACACTCTGGTCCAATGCTTTAACACTTTTGTCACTGGATGATTCCACTTTACGTTTCGGGGACACTGTTTGCCCTTTGCATTCTTTGGTAATAATAATTTCGACGTGGCCTAAAAAGTCAGCGTTTGACAGTATCTTCAACTTCTATCCATATGCCAATAAGGACTCGGCTTTCAATTAGTACGGGTCTGACACTCCTTCCCTCGGGGAGAAATTTACTGAAGGGGATTCCGACTGAACACCCCTTTTGTGTATCAGATTCCAGAAGAAACACGGGCTTATGAGAGATTGGGATTCACATGTTCTCCTTTTGCCATCCCATACAGAGACCTCGGTGCGGGATTTCTGTAGCCCGTGGCAGTTTTCATCCAATCAAAGCTAACCAATACATGCCACCGTTTTCCCACATATCCCTTGCTTTGTTGTCTTTGAGGTAACAGGGTACCCCTGTTCGGATATTGTCTTTTGTCGCACCTCTTTTTCATCGCCAAAAATGTAAGATGGTATATCTTGCACCATAGCTTTTCATCGACATCATATACCCTACCCTGCAAAACGAACTCATTCCGATCCGTACCTTATATGGGCCACCCGCTTCCGTAATATATTATGAACGATGCTGTGATCTGCGTGACACCAACACAACTACATCTGCATGAAAGTAACGCAACATGGTTGCGTTTGCATGACACCAACACAAAATGTCTTCATCTGCATGACACCAACATTACATCTCTTCATCTGCATGACAACCAACACTACATGGTTTTATCTGCGTGCCGCTAACACAACATGTCTTCATCTGCATGACACTAACACAACATCTCTTCATCTGCATGACACCAACACAACTTGTCTTCATCTGCATGACACTAACGCTACATCTCTTCATCTGCGTGACACCAACACAACATGTCTTCATCTGCGTGACACCAACACAACATGGTTTCATCTGCGTGCCACTTACACAACATCTCTTCATCTGCATGACACTAACACTACATCTCTTCATCTGCATGACACCAACACAACATGTCTTCATCTGCGTGACACCAACACAACATGGTTTCATCTGCGTGCCACTAATACAACATCTCTTCATCTGCATGACACCAACACAACATGTCTTCATCTGCATGACACCAACACTACATCTCTTCATCTGCATGACACCAATACAACATGGTTTCATCTGCGTGCCACTAATACAACATGTCTTCATCTGCATGACACCAACACTACATGGTTTTATCTGCGTGCCGCTAATACAACATGTCTTCATCTGCATGACACCAATACAACATGGTTTCATCTGCGTGCCACTAATACAACATCTCTTCATCTGCATGACACAAACACTACATCTCTTCATCTGCATGACACCAACACTACATGGTTTCATCTGCATGACACCAACACAACATGTCTTCATCTGCATGACACCAACACTACATCTCTTCATCTGCATGACACAAACACTACATGGGTTTATCTCCGTGCCACTAACACAACATGTCTTCATCTGCATGACACCAACACAACATGGTTTCATCTGCGTGCCACTAAAACAACATCTCTTCATCTGCATGACACCAACACTACATGGTTTTATCTGCGTGCCAATAATACAACATCTCTTCATCTGCATGACACCAATACAACATGGTTTCATCTGCGTGCCACTAATACAACATCTCTTAATCTGCATGACACCAACACTACATCTCTTCATCTGCATGACACAAACACTACATGGGTTCATCTGCGTGCCACTAATACAACATCTCTTCATCTGCATGACACCAACACTACATCTCTTCATCTGCATGACACAAACACTACATGGTTTCATCTGCGTGCCACTAATACAACATCTCTTCATCTACATGACACCAACACTACATGGTTTTATCTGCGTGCCGCTAACACAACATGTCTTCATCTGCATGACACCAACACTACATCTCTTCATCTGCATGACACAAACACAACATCTCTTCATCTGCGTGACACCAATTCAACATGTCTTCCTCTGCAGGACACCAACACAACATCTCTTCATTTCCAAGACACCAACACAACATGGTTTCATCTGCATAACACAAAACATGACGCCTGCATGTCACTAACACCACAAGTCTTCATCTGCATGACACCAAACAAAATCTCTTCATCTGCATTAGCTCTACCCCATATTTAGCAGGCTTTGAATTAAGTGCCCAAAAATTAATTGCAAGAACACCCAAGCGAAATACGAAGATGGGGATGAGTAAGTTAGTATCACGCCCGCTTTCAACAATATTTCAGTTAAAACACGCCGTGTCAACAAGACAAAAGAAAAAAACCTATGTGACGTTTCTGTTTACCAGTTTGGTGGAACAAATATGGTACTGAGTTTGGTTTAACGCATAATGGACATTATTTTACTTTGTCACAGCACGTCAGCTTGATGTTAGTGGAAAATCCAAAGTGATGTAGGTCATAGACGTTTACCACTTACGTGAAACCCACGAGCATGGGCATGGTGCTGACAAACATAGAGAACTAACTAATCAGGGCGAATCGGGAAACGAACCCTCATATGCTTCTAGCTGACACGCCTGATACCTTAGACGACTGGACCATCCATGCGTTGTGACGTAAAAAGCTGAGTGAGTGAATTGAGTTTAACGCCAGTATTCCATTTATTTCGCTGCATGTCAGCCTTGTGTGTGAGGAAAGACCTAAATGATGCAGGCCTCAGACGTTCATCAATTTGGTGAAATCTACAAGCAGGGGTATGCTGCTGACAAACCTAGAAACATTAGACGAATGTAACATTCCAACCCATTCAAATAATCGAACACCTATATCTCGCTACCCCACTTACACATACATCACATCCTACCACATTACACAACCACACACCACTCGAATATTTCAAATCAAACAACCAAGCCAAACAACCCACTTCACTCCTCGCCATCCTCGCACCTTCCCACCCATCCACGTATCTCATCACACCACCTCAATTTCTGTACTCCAACTACTTCACCCCCCACCCCTCTTCACCTGCACCACCCAAGCCTTCCATCTGGGTGAACAGAGCTGACTCGTCATCTCATCGCCCCATTGTCCGCCATTTCGCGGTGATTGTGAGCTCCATGTACACGTTTATCCGCCCAGTGGAGCCCTTGCAGCGTTATTTGGACTAGGAAATAAGCAGGGTAGATTCCCCGCCTTCATATCACATCAAGCGAAAAATTGCTCCGACGAGTCATTCAAAGGCGTTGTGGGCAAGTTAGAGTAGCGACAGTTTCGAGACTGTTATTAGGGTCTCAGTTCAACGGTTTCAAAGGAACAGAGTGACTTGTTCACGGGAATCATTTGACGTCGAAGACGGGAGAAAATTACGGCGCCCATCTCAAATAGAACTGAAGTGTGAGGAATAATCAGCCTATGCTGTTACTGCAAAGTGTGTGCTGAAGCGAGAAGGGAACACCTTTCATCCAATGCCCCAGCACTTGCAACTACAAATGACACTGATGATTTTAACGCCACATCCCGCGATACGTTACTTCACACGGTCTTCGACGCCATTGTTGAGCTGAGCGTCTCTTTATGCCGTGATATAACTACCATTGCTAGAGAATTGGGTATAATTTGCTTCGCTTATTAGGGCTTCGACATGGTTGATAACTCAAGCATTGCTTATTGTCATTTTATTGATCATTTGATGGTTAAAAGCCAAATCTTTTAGCATTTGCAAAACTGACATGAAATCGATTTAAACATGGTTCTATACATTTTTTTCACATTTATTAACGCTGTGGCAGCTCCGACTGGCCATTGTTTTAAGTATTTAACGCAATTTATTCACATATTCTTTGTTTTGCTAAGAATAACAGGTTTTAGTGTAAATGTCATGTTTTTATATGAATGCACTAATTTGTATAAAAATTATGCATTCTGAGCTATTCCATATTATTCACACAAATAAAAGCATCATTTTTATATATTTTATGAAACAATGGAAACATCCCGAGTTGAGTTATATTTCAAGGTGCTGTTCCCGAAAACACTGCCAAAAGTAGCAAAGTATAACAATGTTGTTTTACACATCGATTGCTCTCTGATGTACACAGGACAAATTAACGTCATTTTTAATGCGAATAGCATTTTTAAATTACAAAAATCCATAATAACTAGTTTAATGTTTCCTTACAAAGACGATATCCCAAATTGCACTTTCATTTGTATTTCAAATAATATGGATTTATTACATATGTTCTGAAATCAGCTGTGTTGTCCCACATGGGTACAATGTGTGAAGCCTATTTCTGGCGTCTCCCTCCTTGATACTGCTGGAATATTGCTAAAAGCGGTGTAAACCCATACTCACTATCTCACAGCTGTGTTGTTTGTCAAAGTATCGATGTTGTTTCAATTTTCTTGTTTTTATTTTAGTACAATTATTATATACGGTAACACTCCAAAATTAGAAATTTAATCTGAAAATAAGGTTCATTTACATATTTGGTAATTTGGTAATATTGTAAACATTATAAATGCATTTCATAAGGATATCAGACCCATATAGTCTTTCATCACCTTATATTTAAGGACAACGTGCATCAGTTCATTCGTTTAGTGACCATACATTATGTCCTATTAACCACTTGGTTTCGGCCATGTTGTCAATCACTGGATTGTCTGGTCCAGACTCGATTACTTACAGACCGCCGTCATATGTGTGGCGTTAAACAACAAAGCAAACCAAAACCAAACTTAATTTCGGTCATACATTCACTTAAATGTTATGCATTAACTAATGCACAGTATATGCTACCTGTATATTTCAAGATATCAATCAAAAGAACATCAATGAAGATACCGTATCAACCTTGTTATATCTTCTTATATTAAAGAAAAACATTGCGTGTGTGTTTTGTATTACGCTATCATTGGGAATTCTGAAATTCTAAATATATAACAATATCAACTAATAATTATATATTTTCCTCACTGAGACAATAAAATCATCCTCTCTCATTACTCTCTCATTACTAAATTATTTATGACTTATAAAGAATCATCTTGCATAAAAAAATATCTATAAAATGATAAATCCTCTGCAAACCTAGTAGTATCAGTGTGTTTCGGGATTCCTATATTGACAAAGAAACCGATGGTGGCTATGTTAAAATGATTCTAAATTTCTAAATTGTTTAACGTAGTTTCTTTCAGCTTTCGGGTATATGATAACATTTGATAGGGATGCTGATACATAAAATGGAAGCTGATTCAGCACAATTACTTGCCAACTATCAGAGACTACATTTATGAACTGCTGAATAATACGCGTATCTTTATCACAAGTTGAGCATCATGTATCTGTTTCGCTCTCCTGTGTGATATCGTACTTACAACAATGCCGACAATGCAAGCTAATGTTTAAACCTGTTGATCATAAATAAGTAGTACATTCACCCAATGTGTTTAATCAGAATTTGCGTTATGTCGTTTGCCCTTAACAGCTATTTGATGTGTCCAACCATCCCGCTACACATGACCTATGAACCAAATTAATTAAACCAATGATAAAAATTAAACCCCCAAATAAGGAAATTATTAGCTCTGCCAATGTCCAACTGTCCATCTCGCCGTCGCCTCAGCAGGGGTGAGCCAAGGTGTTGGTTGTCGACAGCCTCTCTTGGCATCCGCAATGTCAGTGTTGATTTTAGCCACCGCGAGCTGAGACACAGAGGGCTGCAATTGTATTCAGTGTGTGCTACAACTACAAACCTGCTTGATATGTAACCATAATTGCTTGTTGATGTCCTCCCAATAGGATTTCCCACGTTACAAACAACACTGGCTTTGTAACGAAAGTATTCCACGAGAGTTTCGTTAGTGGTCTGGACCGTCACTAAGTCTCTGGTTAGATATGTCGCTGTAGGTCGTGGATTGTAGCGTTATGACAGCTACAGTTTAGAAGAGCAAAGGGGGCCCCCATCGTCACTTCTCAGACTATATATATCCCGGAAATTATCCCGAAGCAATTTGAAGCATTTTGGAAGTATGTACCAACGTTAAATTCGAGAAAGGTCATGGATTCTAAAACTCTTCAAATTTCTTAAATATTTGTGATACCAATGATTCTTAATGCACTATAGGAGATTGTAAAATAGAAGAGACCTGGACGTCACAGATTATGTGTATCCCGGAAGCTGACTTGAAGCGATTTGAAGCATTTTGTTGACGCACGTACAACGTTAAATTCCAGGAACGAAAACATTCCGGAACTTTCTAATCTCTAATGTACTGGTTATAGTATAGGAGGGTGTGAATTGGGAACATTTCAACATCCCTTTCAGACTAAATAATATAACTTGCGAGTTCTGGTATTGCGAGTATTAACAACGTTAAATTCAAGACATTCTAAACATTTCATTTTTATTGGCTAGCTCACACGGCATGGTCATATGTCTGGAACGAATATGTTAATGTAATGTGGGGGATCCAAGTTAATGATAAATGAACTATCAACCATGAACAAACGTGTAAGATATTATTTACGAAAGCTCTCAAGTGTTAATCAGTTTTATTTTACAACATATCGGCAAATGACTCATAAAGATAACATTAAATATTTAGTGGTATGCTTGTGTTTGTTTAGGTTCAAAGTCGCTTTTGCCTATTTCCAGGAAATGTCTTACCATGTTCGAAATCGTACAATCTGAATCGCATTAAACTGAAAAATCAAACAGCTAATTTAGGGCTGGACATCATCCATGTTACCTTCGGTTGCATTTAATATACGTATACATATTCATTACGATGTTCCGAAGTCTACACTATCAAGTAAATCACTTTTTTAGTGTATTCAGTATATCCGTAATGTGTATTCCGACGTCGTACATGAAGTTCATATTCAAACGTCGTATTACGTATGCTGACGTTTTAGTCCGTCGTTGGGGACCGTTTTTGTCGGTTGTCGTCGTATTCCGTCGCCGTATTCAGTTCGTTTTCAGTCCGTTGTCATTGTCAGTTGTCCTTGGCATTGTAGTCCATTGATGTAATCCATCTCGCTGTAAGTCGTTGGAGTACATACTTTGTGGTCGATGAGGCTGGCAATATGTATCCATATCTATAATGATACCTACGTTATAAATGCTCAATATGACTACAATGACAGACACAGTGTGACTCCTAATTCGACTGGCTGCTATCAACGTTTCCTTTCAGTGTCTTGCCAGTGCAACTGATCGGCATTGTTATTTTAAATGCCCTCATTGTCTTTCTCTCTTGGCTTCGTAAACCTTTAACTACATGTCAATAAGGTTTTCTAAATGAATTACCATTCATAATCCCATTAACGAAAACTTGTTCAACTAACAACAGATACACCTCCATGACAACGTGTACAATGTCCTTTATAACTACATTAAAAGAAGCAAGTATATATTGTTAAGCCTAATGACTACGTTTATATAATCTGTTTAACTTGACATAAGCCACCATAACTAAATTAAAAGAAGCAAGTATATATTGTTAAGCCTAATGACTACGTTTATATAATCTGTTTAACTAGACATAAGCCACCATAACTACATTAAAATAAGCAAGTATATATTGTTAAGCCTAATGACTACGTTTATATAATCTGTTTAACTTGACATAAGCCACCATAACTACATTAAAATAAGCAAGTATATATTGTTAAGCCCAATGACTACGTTTATATAATCTGTTTGACTTGACATAAGCCACCATAACTACATTAAAATAAGCAAGTATATATTGTTAGCTAAAAAACTACGTTTATATAATCTGTTTAACTTGACATAAGCCTCCATAACTATATTAAAATAAGCCAATATATATTGTTAAGCCATACAACTACATTTATATAATCTGTTAAACGTGACACGCTTCGCGACTACATGTATGGAAGCCTTCGTAACTACTTAAATATAAGTAAGTATACGAGTATACGGTTAAGCCTTATAACTACGTTTATATAATCTGTTTAACCTGACATGCCTAGCGACGACATGTATATAAGCATTCAAAACTACATTAAAGTATGCAAGTATATCTTGGTAAGCCTCAATAACTACGTGTATATGTTGTCTTGTCGTGAAATCAACCTTTGTTATTACAGTATAAATTGTTTTGATGCTGCATCCAGGCAATGTGATGTTGCTATAAGGGATTAAAACACTGGGCTAGTCGGAAAGTGCAACTGTGCTCTGAAAAAAATTATTCAAATGGATTATACATTAATTGACGTTGAGCTCACTCACGACAAATCAGTGAGTTCAACTACAAGTATTTGATATATGTTCACTCACATTGTCACTTAAATAAAGTTTGTTGTTTAACGCCGCACTCCAGCTATATGACGGCGGTCTGTAAATAATCGAATCTGGACCAGACAATCCAGCGATTGACATCATGAGCATCGATCTACGCAATTGGGGTACGATGACATCCATCAACCAATCAGCGAGCATGACCACCCGATCCCGTTAGTCGCCTCTGACGACAAGCGTGGGTTGCTGTAGACCTAACCCGGAATCTGCACGGGACCATTCAAATGCTAATGTAATGACGATGAACACATGATCCTTTTTATGGATAGCAACTTCTTTTATTTCAGAACGTGAATCATTCACCTGACGAAAGAGCAAGAGGTAGCTCTGAAAAGCCCTAACGTCGTGACAAAGAATAAAATAAGTTGCTATCCATACAAAAGTGTCATGTATTCATGTTCTTCCAACTTCTAAATGCCTATCAAAGACGTTGCTAATGTCTCACTTTGGTAGTTAGAATATAAATGCCGAAATAATTTTGAGAAACATCCTTTTGGATCGAGGATGACCTGCCTTTGATTTCGTGAAACCACTTCCAGACCACCGGACCACCCACGAATAACCATTTGGAATGATGGCATGGAAGACTGAAGACGTTAATGCAGAAGGCTCATCCCGGCGTCTTCGAGATGCTGTCTTTCCTCAAAGAAGAGCAGAAATTGGACGAGCTCCGACTTGTTCAGATAAGGCATAAATTGTCACCAAGGAAAAAGAAATACGAAGATATTAACAGAAGCTTGAATCTACTTAAACACAAACTGCAGTCGACTGACATGGATATCGTCCATTATGCAGATGCTGCCTCTCACCTGCTTAAATTGTCATGAACTGTGACAACTGTACTAAAATGTGTTTAAAGCGTGATACGAATTGTTAAAGATTGTCATATATGTGAATAAACATGAGATGCGTCTATTTCGCATATTTTTCATTTCCCAATGCATGTAATCACATTAAACGTCTGTTGTTCTGAAAAGGCAACCAGCCCGTTCATCCTTTTATGTATCATCCGCTTTGTTTTTTTCTAACAGCACAAAAGGTCGATCTCACGGTAGTGAACTGTTTATATTATGTGTCGATCTCACGGCAATGAACCGTTTATATTATCTGTTTAACTTGACACGCCTGGCTACGACACGTATATAAGCCTGCATAACTACATTAAAATGTGCAAGTATATCTTGGTGAGCCTAATGGAGGGGAACACCATAATTGGGCTTCACACATTGCACACATGTGGGGAATCGACGGGAATCACAGTTTCAAGAGATCAAAGAAAACTAGGATGACGATAAATTCACAATGAAAGGCACAATGAACAGTTGGCAGTGGCAAAATTGGCAGTGGCAAGATTGTTAAAAAAAACACATAATTATTTTTAGATATATTCAGCTATACGCAGGACCGTTTTGTCTTCATCAACTTACAATATGACGTTTCGGTGAAGATATTTGCATCTGTATCAACGTTCATTATGAGAATTATTGGATCGGGTAGTCAGACTTGGTACCCGTGGATGCTCATAATATCAATCACTTGATTGTCATGTAGAGACTCTATTATTTGCAGGCCGACGTCGCATACTTGACATATTGATGAACGAGGCGCTAAGAAATGAACAGACATGCCTACACCATGTACATAAGCTTAATAACTACACCACATGCAAGCCCTTGTAATCATATTAGCGTGTAGTCAGGCTCCGGGCATAGCCTTCACTTACGAGAAGCTGTTTCATGATATATTGCCTCATGCAGGAGAGGCTAAAGGAGGTTCATTGTATCGCTGCCTTTATTTCTATTTTATCCCCGATATGTTGTGAAACACATATCTTAATTATCATCTCTCACAAATTGGCGTTAATATCGTGTTAGGCGTATTTGTAACTGCAACCGTCTTCAATGTTATCGGGTTAGCAGTCGCCCCTTAATCCAACCTGTTGCCGCTGTTAGTTGAATGACTAAATCTGCATAGAGCCTCGCGTCTCCTTGTGATAAAGCAACAGGGCTTTAAAGACAAATAAAGTTGTCGCTGACAGACGTGCCGCTCTGATTAATCACGAGGTATTAGCTTTGTTAATAAATCAGACAGCTCTCGCCCAACTACACAGGGAGATAACCCTGCCCCTTCAGTCCCTCCTCAAGTGGAACGTTTTCAGGCTGTAAATGCGATATTCCTGATTACCTGCTATTATAAGTATGACAAAGGATTTTGAATTTGATACTTTCATGCGAATGTTATATCATATGTAAAAAAAGCATAGAGGATTTAATTTTCATAATAATAAAGGATATCGAAAATTACAAATATTGAGCCATAACGCACATTACTTTGAAGTTTTTATTCAATGTTAATTTTCTAAATGTGATCACACGATACTAATATATATACAACATATAAGGTCAGAGGGGTCTCGCGTTTTGCAATACAATGTTATCATGTTTTTTTGTTTTGAACATCACATGTTTATGTTTTGTTAGGCACCAGGGGATTGTCCCATCGTCTGGTGTGTGTGTGTGTGTGTGTGTGTGTGGGGGGGGGGGGGGGGGGGGTGGGGGGGGGGGGCATAGTTTGCTAAAAATTGTGATACACGCGTACGACGTTTCTGCGATTGGTTTCTGTCTACAAACGGCCATAGCGAAAAGACTTGTCAACTCGTTGCGTGATGATTCACATATATTCCCTTCAGGTGTATATTCCAGTATTCCAGATGCTATTTTAGACACATGGGAACTTACGGTATTATACAGTGTAATTGAACATATTTGACTGTATCTTGTGTATATTATTAGATGCAAGACATATTTCAAAACAAAACTTATTCCAGAGTGATTCTTTGAAATCATGCGCACATTCTGCTCGGTTTGTCGGAATTTCATTTCGGTTTGTAGCATTCATCGTCATTCGTCACCACTCGCCCCTTTCCGTAACTTGCAAGAAGACTCCCCCCCCCCCCCCCCCCCCCCCCCCCCCATCGATGAATGTTATGTGCGAAAATACAACAAAGCAATCGGAATGCGCGTATGACGTCAAAGAATCCCTCAAGAATAATATTTGATTTTACATATGTCTTGCAACTAAACATATACCCAAGACACAGTAAAATGTGTTCAATCCTACTGTATAATTGCGTATGTCCCGATGTGCTTTAAATTGCATCTGAAATATATATGATATATGTGGAAATATATGTGAACCATTACGCAACGAGTTGACAATTAATATTGTTTTAGGTATGCCCGTTTGTGCTAAGACGGAACCTGGTCGCATAAATGGACACGAGAGGGGCACGAGTCGCGCTATTCGGCTTGTCCCGGAATAACACGAGTTGGTCACGAATGGGTGACGAGTCTTCATGCAGGTTACGGACAGTAGCGACTGGTGACGAATGAGCCGAACGCAACACAATATGGGACATGCACAGATTGTGTTAATGTATGTTTATTTATATTTTCAGGAAGGTAAAGTAAACTATGGAAAACTCATTACAGGTTTGCTGTTGTTGGGTTTTATCTAATTGATCTGTCAGGGGTCTAACTGTTGTTGACCCTTTTAATAAAATTTAAAAGTGAAATAATTAAATTTACAAGTTTTGAAACCAATTCACTTTACCTTTGATGTCACTATCATCACAAATTTATCAGCTTCAGCCGTGGATCAAGAGAACATGGTATGACAATCAATTTAACATTGAAACGCACTACAAGCGATATGCAGTGACGACATTACGCATGTTCAACAATATGCAGAAAATTTAGAAAACATGGTTTGAAATTTGAGATTTAAAAAAAATATCGGTTTTCTTGCTTTTGTATGAACCCATGAAAACAGCATATTGAAATTTGTTAATACTTCTAAACGAGTTTCTGGGCAAATGGCCGGGATTCCAGAATTAACACTGGACGTTTTGTTTTATGTTTGGTGGAATTGTAGTTTGTTTGATTGTGATCTAGTCGTTCACTTCTGTGCTGCATCCCCAAACATCCCCCTTCCAAGGGAGACACACGTGGTTGCCAGTGCATCCGTTAGACCGTAATAAACATTCCAAAGCAAATGCATCGCAAAGAATTGCATGGTGACTTTCTCGGGAACATCAAATTTAATGCAGTCATATTTAATGACGATAATATATCCCTGGCAGGTAGATGCGAATGGCAAGGACACTAACGAAATATTTCACCGGTTAGACACCTCGCTTCGGACCTATACTTACAATGTGACGTTTTGTTGTAGAAATATGCACTTTTATCAACAACAGTGTGACTTTTCGGTACACATATTTGCGTCTTCATCAACTACAGTATGACGTTTCTATGCAGATATTTGCGTCTTCGTCAACTACAGTATGACGTTTCTATGCAGATATTTGTGTCTTCGTCACTACAGTATGACGTTTCTATGCAGATAGTTGCGTCTTCATCAACTACAGTATGACGTTTCTATGCAGATATTTGTGTCTTCATCAACTACAGTATGACGTTTCTATGCAGATATTTGTGTCTTCATCAACTACAGTATGACGTTTCTATGCAGATATTTGTGTCTTCATCAACTACAGTATGACGTTTTTATGCAGATATTTGCGTCTTCATCAACTACAGTATGACGTTTCTATGCAGATATTTGTGTCTTCGTCAACTACAGTATGACGTTTCTATGCAGATATTTGCGTCTTCGTCAACTACAGTATGACGTTTCTATGCAGATATTTGCGTCTTTATCAACTACAGTATGACGTTTCTATGCAGATATTTGTGTCTTCATCAACTACAGTATGACGTTTCCATGCAGATATTTGTGTCTTCATCAACTACAGTATGACGTTTCTATTCAGATATTTGTGTCTTCATCAACTACAGTATGACGTTTCTATGCAGATATTTGCGTTTTCATCAACTACAGTATGACGTTTCTATGCATGTATTTGTGTCTTCGTCAACTACAGTATGACGTTTCTATGCAGATATTTGCGTCTTCATCAACTTACAGTATGACGTTTCTATGCAGATATATGTGCCTTTATCAACTTACAGTATGACGTTTCTGTGCAGATATATGCACCTTTATCAACTACTGTGGTAACGTTTGATAAAGCTTTTAATGTTTTGGACAATTCCAATTTTCAAGAGTATACTTTCTTTGGTCCGGTAGTTTATGTTATGAAGAAAATTAATGTGTAATTTTTACACTTATTCTACATGTCTAATATCCACGAAATGCGTTTTGTTTGTATGCTACAAAGGGGTGATACATATTTAAAATGCTAACTGTAGCGACCGATGCTCATGATTTCAATCACTGAATTACCTTGTTCAGACGCGATAAGTTACAGACCGCCGTAATATAGTTGGATAGTTGCTAGGTGCGGCGTTAAACATCAAGCAATAACAACGACTAAAGTAACGCAATCTCTTTTCCGCGGATCCGGGTCATTGCTACCAACTCTCCCCCTCAACCCTTGTATGTATATATATATATATATATATATATATATATATATACACCCTATTCCCATACCTACCCCCAATACCTACATCATATCCCCACCTACCCCCTACCTATATCCCTTCCGCCCCTATCCCCATACCTACCCCCTACCTGACCCTACCCCATTAGAACACCTGCAACCCCAATGCATACATGTGTCTCTACCTTCATAACCACCCCTACTCCTATACCTACCCCCTACCTCATACCGCCACCCGCCACATAAATGTACCTCCACCCTCATAACCACCCCTACCTCCATGCCTAACCCTTCCCCACACCAATACCCGCTAACCCCATACATACATGTGCCTTCACCCTCATAACCACTCATACTCCTATACCTACCCCATACCGACACCCGACACCCCCATACATAAATGTACCTCCACCCCCATAACCACTCTTACTCCTAAACTACCCCATACTATCACCCGCCACCCCAATACATACATGTACCTCCACCCTCATAACCACCCCTACCTCCATACCTAACCCTTCCCCAAACCAGTACCCGCTACCCCCATACATACATGTGCCTCCACTCTCACAACCACCCCCTTCTCCCATACCTACCCTCCACCGTGACCCTTACCCCGCGGTAACTGAGTTGTTAGTCTATAGCAGCTATCCTCTACCTGCGTGTGCGACACATAATATCCCGGTATCTCCACACCTAACACTCTGTTTTAAACACAAAGCCTGTGTGTCGGGTCTACATTGCTGGGGTGTAACACGACGCAAGGTAAATAACACACCGCTTTGCTATCTCCCAACGCTCCGGGTTAGCACTCCGCTTGACTTCACTTCCATTTCGCGCATTAATACTGTGTTGAACTGACAGGTGAGGATTAACGGCTTATCATGGTTTCATGTCAGCGATTTCAACGTGGATAAGTTGCCTATTTCAAAATATATAAAAAATGTAAAAAATCATTGAGTCAATGCAATTATAATTATCACTGGCACATCGTGACTTCAACTCTTTTTTCCTCGTAGAATTTAAAAAGGCAGGTTATCGAAAATGGCAATTTAATGTTTTGGCAACAAATATAACTGTATTATGTTTACATTAGAAGTATAGAAGTACATAGTCCCCTGTTATCATAATTATTATTTTTATTATAATTATTTTACATCGACGGGAAATTATACCGATTCGATAATCATCTTTATTTCTTTTTAAAACTCCACTTTTCTTGTTTTAAGCAGGTAGCAGGTCAGGAACAGGGTAAAGGTACATTTCTACATCCGACTTTTTAATAATATTCACGCCCTGAGATACCATACATGTGGATAAACCTTAAACGTTAGAATTCTCTCGGGTTCGGAGAATTTCAATGGATATTAGGGCAGGGGAAGTAACTCTTTCACGACAACTTGATGTGATTCCAATATCACGCTGATACTCAATGAAAACGGGTTCGCATCCCTTGCTCAAGCACTGACATTTAACAAAAGTCTCAAGGTATCATATGAACGTATATATTTTTTAGTATCGGGTTAAGATATCCCATTGTTTCAATTCATACTATGTGACAGTTTAACCGAAAATGTAGGTTGACAAATATTAACCTCACTGTATGACGTGCAAACCTTTAGGTAAGGGGTAAAACAACATCTTGGATCCAATAAATGTAAGAACTGTTATACGAATTTAAAGTCATTCTATCTCTATAACATATCAACAGACAATCTCGACTTTTTGCAATTTGCTAATTTGGTGCAATCAACGAAAAATAAATATCCTGATACTAAATACCGGTGATCCAATGGGGAAACAGTGTTAGAATTGGTCACCAGAAACCTAATATACTATTTGTAACATGCGACCCAATGGATTAGGTGATATGGTTGACTGCGTGTCATCAAACTCCGATGGCGTGGATCGTTGCTCACAGTAATAATCACTGGTTTGTCTGGTTTCTCGATTCCGTACAGGCCAACGTCTCATAGCTGGGATATTTCTGAGTACAGAGTTGGACAACGAACAAAACATAAATGATTTGGTAACTTCATGGACCACATGAGACCGCCTCTGTGGTCTAGTGGTAGAGCGTCCGCCCGGAGAGCGGAAGGTCCGGGGTTCGATCCCCGCCCGCGTCATACCAAAAGACGTTAAAAGATGGTACTTGTTGTTACCCTGTCTTGCGCTCGGCATTAAGGGGCTAAAACAAGGACTGGTCGGCTCGGGGTCAGTATACTGTGTCTGAGTGGGGTATTCATGTTAAACTGCGGCATGGTATCTCATTTGGCTAGCACTATAAATCGGCATCAGTCCGTTCTAGTACAAGCAGCCACACACACACACACACACACACACACACACACACACACGTGCATGCACGTCGCTATATAAGTGCAATGATCTTGGACGCGACGTTAAACCCAATTTCACCTCACCTCACTTCATGGAACACATGCCTTATAATCCTGGGGTTTAATATGAAAACAATGATCATAAAAAGAAATGAATTATATGATATTCTCTAACAAATTGTATGGATGAACAAACAATTAAAATAGTTCTTAAATTAGCTATGCATAACAATTACAATGAAGCAAGTGTCAAGTGTATGATGCTGTCATTGGTAGAATTCACAAACTCAAAGAGAGGAAACCCCATTCTGTCACAACCAGCTGTCATCTTAAGTCTGGCTGCCCAACATGAAACGTGATCAGTTGTTTCCATTGACAAGGCCTCATGTAACCTAACCTTTATATGTAGGCAATACCACACTAACTGTTTGATCAGGGAAGTGTGTAAAGGTGATACATCAAACAAGGACACATATAATATGATTGTGATATTGTCGGAATCGTACAACGGATCTGCTGTTATAATTCTGTTATAATTATAATTCTAGAAATGGTTTTGTCGCTTTTATATTTCAATAAATTGTAGACGTTTACGGTAAGCGTGTAAATTTTGAACTGTTACTAAATGTGTTGAAATATCATAGACGTTTTCGATTATTTAATTATATAAACAGGATATATTCTTTGACTCATCTAGTGTATTACCCCTTTCAACTCTCATAATGTACTTCCTGGTATCATTTGCTAAAAAAACAATTAATGTACGAACTGTTTTTAATTTGTTATATAACACTCTTTTAGACTTTGACGTACATAAAATTATATAAGAAAAGATAATGTTTCCCGACTTAATGTTTCTTAAACATAAAATAGTATTTATTATTATCTTATTTTTTTAATGTACTTAATCCCGTTCTAATTCTGGTAAAAATCATATGGCATCCTGCCTTAAAAGTCTTCAATGACATGTTCATTCCATATCGAATATTCTTAAGTGTACAATGTATGATAGAAAATCTTGTCATCTTGCTACAAAAACAGTTCTTGAAAAATTAATCGATAATATAAAAATGCAAATATTGAACTTTAAAAAGTCAAGCGAGGTCTAATCTATCAAAATATCAAACATTGCTCACGGTCCAGGGAATGTTGCAAAGTCGTCTATTGCCCAACCATCTCGACCGACTTTAAAATTGATTTTGTATATGAAGCATTTAATCACTAAAAGAACTGCATTAAAATCTCTAAGTTAAAAGAAGGCCCCAGTGAAGTTGTCATACAAAAATAGATCTATTTCAAGCTCGTGGATTTTGAAGCTGAATGGTCTCGGTAATTGTTCATTTGCATTTCAAAGCTATTTAAAGCAAACAAAGATGTTGACAACGAAATAGTGCGTTTCCATGTAATCTGGTAATTTGGTCAAACTCAAGGAAATAGCATTATGAATACAATAGATTTTGGTCGTGTTAAAACGAAAGTTTTGAAACGATCACTCTCCATGCAGCAATTTTACGCATGGCGGTGCCTAATTCAGGTATCGAATTTTCTCCGCCATAAAGTCAACGGCAGGATAGTTATTGATATTGTCTATTGAATCCTGGAAACGCTATTGGAATTCTTGACAGCGTATCAAAGAGAAGCGAGCAAAGGCTTCCTTCTGACAGAGCCACAGAAGAGGCAAATTGAGCGAGCGTGTTAGTGTGAGTGGGGACCGGAAACAAGCCATGATGAATCAAAACGCCACTTTTGTTTTCTGTTTGTTTTGATTTGACTGGAAAATGCGTGCTTTTCTTGTCGTGGAAATAACATAATGATCCTCGCTTTTAAGACAGCATTTATTGGATTTAGTACAATCGAAAATGTGAAGGGTTTTAAATGACTAGATGAAGTGATTAGATGATGAGATGAACTGGTCGATTTTGCGTTGGATACTCGGGGCTTTAGAACAAATGGTAAATGTGTTTGTTTTCTGGAGAAAGTGAAAAACTGTGTTAATGAGTCACCAAATACAAGATACACGTGGACAGGCTGAACTGGGAGCATACATGAAACTTATACAGGCGTTCAGTTCCGGTTGCTCTCGTGCGGATAATGATCGGTAACGTTTAGCAATTCAAGTAGAAACGCGACATGTTTGTAAAATGGTGTACTTTTTTAATTTTGATAATAAGTGCTTGTTTTGTATTTCTTGATATGAATAGATAAGAATCTTGATCCGATTATCTTCGAATGAGCTGTAATGAGCTGTCATATGGGATAGTGAATTGCAACAAGATTCATTGACGGTGTCCATTAGTTCCAGTCGACTTATCATGCAAGCTTAAAGAGCTCGTGCAACACGTATGACACATGTTTTAGTTTTTTTCAAAATCTCATTATTATTATTATAATATTATGATGATGATGATGTTGTTGTTGAACAGACATGCCACAAGGGAAACAGAATTGTCCATATTTTGTCAAGAGTGTTTAAACGTATGGCAGTTATTCTGGGAGCTTAAATCTAAGTGAGTGTAAGTGAGTTAACATTTAAAGTCACTTTGACGGTATTTCAGCCATATCGTGAAATGTTATGCATAATAAATACAATTAGACTATCTAAAAACCTGCCATTAAAGGACAGTAGAATAACTAGATATATCACACATTTTTATTTATAAAACTAGTAGGTTACCATAAAAAGATGTCGTTGTATATAACAAGATATAATAAAAACGGGCTATTGATCACCAGCATCGATATCTAAAGTTACGACACCATACTAGGGACCGTGGAGACTTACGATATTGCTGTTTCCTGCATGTTCCCCAGCAGGATTTACACGAAATCGTCAGCTGCTGGTGATGATACGGAATTCAGCCATCAATTAAGATGACGAATATACTACGTATTAAAACTGTAGTAGGAATTAAGGTCTTACGTATCCTCTCATGGGGGACAATATTTTTACACTATTTCAACCCCCATTGAAGAAACAGCCACTAACAATATGAGCTACAAATCAAACACTACCAATATTACAAAATTGAACTGTCTACATAATTTTAAAATGTATTAATAAGTTCAATTTTTAAAAAAACACAATAATTAAATGAGAACTAATGTTATTAAAAAGATCCTTAAGAGATGATAATTTGAAATAATTATCCCTTGTAATGGGCTTAGATATGAAGTGTTTATAGCATTTACAATTTTGCAAGCGCAAACCGATGTTACAAACACATGCAAAGAAAAGTCATTTCTTCGCCTGAAAAACACACAGGAACATATGGTACAAGTCAAAATAGGTTTATTGCATCGGACATCATTTCGCTCACTGATGCGTCAAATTTGAAACTTTCCTCAACAAGTCTACCGCAGAACGTTTTGAAAGCTTCACTGAGACCTCGAATGTTGTAAACTTGATGAAAATACCTTTGAGCAAGTGTCGTGTGACGCTCTTGGCAATCTTCTTAGAAAGAGTATGGTCGATTGTACCTCAAAAGATGCGAAAGAAACCCCCAAAAATAAAGGCTGGAGCTGCAGGTTTAATGCTTGACATAAAGGGGAAGTTATTAACTGTTGGAAAGATGAAGTCGCCCCTCTTGTCATACAGTCTTGTGGAGGATTTTATATCACTTTGAATCTTTTTCTTCATGTTTGTAACGTTTTCCTTTCGTTCCTTTAATGTGTCCCTATTCATGTCCCTGACTTGTGTTTTCATGCATGTCACATCCCATCCTTGCTTGGAACGTGTGCCCGATGCATGTAACGTGTCAGATGCCGGTGCCCTTTCCCTTACATGACCGCCATGTCTCACCTATAACATACTCCCTTCATACAGGTAACGTTCCCACCGTGTCTGTACCAGGCTGTTTTTCCTTTAATGTGCCCCTATTCATGTCCGTGGCATCCCATCCTTGCTTGGACGTGTACCCGATGCATGTAACGTGTCAAATGTTCATGCCGGTGCCTTTCCCTTACATGACCGCCATGTCTCACCTATAACGTACTCCCTTCATATAGGTAACGTTGCCACCGTGTCTGTACCGGGCCGTTTTTCCTTTAATGTGTCCTTATTCATGTCCGTGACATCCCATCCTTGCTTGGGACGTGTGCCCGATGTAACATGTAATATTCATGCCGGTGCCTTTCCCTTACATGACCGCCATGTCTCACCTATAACGTACTCCCTTCATACAGGTAACGTTCCAGCCGTGTCTGTACCGGGTCGTTTTATCCTTTAATGTGCCCCTATTCATGTCCGTGGCATCCCATCCTTGCTTGGGACGTGTACCCGATGTAGCATGTAATATTCATGCCAGTGCGTATATGACTGCTATGTGTTTTTATAATGTAACGTGTCCACTCATACCTGTTACGTTCTTACGTCATGTCCGTAACGGGCTTATTGATACCTGTAACGTAGCCCCTATATACACGTCAATTGCTCGTATCTTTAAGGTGTCCATTTTATGTCTGTATCCTATACCCCGAGCCTTGCAACGTGGTACCGTCATGTGTATGTTACGTATTCCTGACCCCTGTAACGTGGTCCCTTACGTTACGTATCCCCTAATACTTGTAATGTGCTCCTTTATATTTGTAACATGCTCCCATCATACCTGTCATTCATCCTCCCATACCCGTAATATAACGTGCTCCCGAATACCTATAGCGTTCCCCCTTCATACATGTATAGTTATCTTATCTCAGACTGTAATTTGCCCTCTTCGTGCATGTTACATGTCCCCTGACCCCTGTAACGTGCTCTCTTTATGCATGTTACTTATCCTCTGACCCCTGTTATTTGCTACCTTCATGCGTGTTACGTATCCCCGACCCCTGTAACGTGCGCCAGTCATGCAGGCTACATATCCGCTTTTACCTGTAACATGCTGCCTTCATGTATGTTCCTTAGCCCCTGAAACCTGTGTCGTGCTGTCTGTATGCATATTGCGTATCCCCGACCCCTGTAACGTGTTCCATTCATGCAGGTTACATATCCCCATATACCCGTAACGTATCTCCTTCATGCTACACCAGTACCCCGGGTGGGATACAGCCCACCGTACACCTGTCTCCCATCCGTACCACTATACAGTTAAGGTTTTGTGTCAGTCTCCCCACTTGACGAGATGATCACAGGACAGACCCACAATTTGTATGTGTAAAGTTTCTCCCCTACCTCGCTGTGTGTTCCATCCGACCTTTCTCTGACTTATATTCTCGCATTATAATCCCCCATCCTTGCCACCCTAGCAGCCCCCTCCTCAGTCAATGTAACACGGCGGTCGGTATCATCTGTTGAACAAACACCACAATAGTCCTCCCGAGACCACTATCACCCCAAGGAAACACGACTCAAGGTAAACACACGGCTTGAGTCGCTCCACCCGAGAGCTCTGAACGCCAGCGGAGTACAGTTTCCTCCAATCTCTTCCCCTTCAAATAATAAACTGTCGTCTTTAATCGAACTTTAACTCGGATTAGCGGCCCGACTATTCCGTGTACCCCATGCTGAGGGTAAAACTCTCTGGTTACCTTGAAAAAGTCTCCCTTTCCCACCTGAGCTCCGTGTGGGATCGTGAGGGGGGAATGCCTGTTCCGACACGGTTAATGTCGCTAATCTGGGGCTTCTCTTTTGTGAGGGAGGGTGGTCGACTTTATTATACACCTTCTTCAACGACCGTAATATTCTTATTGTAGAGGCCGTTGACGCTAGCATCACAACCGTTATGAAACCGTTTCATTTGTTATGAAGGTAATATTACTGAGAGAGAGAGATGTCACATGTTATATACACTTCGTGATAAGATATATACAAAACAGTACTAAAATATAACATCCGGCCAAATATGACCTACGAGACACTGTAAAACGTAATAATCATAAAACTATTGAAACAGAATAAAAAAATGTAGCACACGGACACATACCTACGAAAAGCTACTTTTCAGCAACACGGAGGCGCGTACTCATATTTAACATCACGTCATACATACATACATACATACATACATACATACATACATACATACATGTACATACATACATACATACAAACATACATACATACATACATACATACATACATACATACATACATACTCCCGGTAATATTTGTTAGAGCAAAGTTTGAATACATTTTGAATATCCATCGGTTTCGATATTAAGAGGGGTGCACATTAACGTTAAGAGAAACAGGACTAAACGTTTCGTCCTTTGGGAGATATTGAAGATGAGATTCCTTTTGTATTTTGATATAAGAAAACAATTTCTGTCTCAATGAATTCCTTTATCTTGGTCATCATATTTGTATTAGTTTGTTTTCCAGCAATATTCCAGCTGTATGACGGCGGTCTGTAAATAATGAACCAGACAATCCTATGATTTTCATCGTGAGCATCAACCTACACAACTGGGATACGATGACATGCATCAACCAAGTCACCGAGCCTGACCGGGTAATCCGGTCATGGTGAGGTGAGGTGAAATGGGGTTTAACGTCGCGTCCAAGATTATTGCACTTATATAGCAACGTGCATGTACGTGTGTGTGTTTATGTGGCTGCTTGTACTAGTTCGTACTGATGCCGATTTATAGTGCTAGCTCACTGAGAAACCATGCCGCAGTTTAACATGAATATCCCACTCAGACACAGTATACTGACTCCGAGCCGACCAGTCCTTGTTTTAGCCCCTTAATGCCGAGCGCCAGACAGGGTAACAACAAGTACCATCTTTTAACGTCTTTTGGTATGACGCGGCCGGGGATCGAACACCGGACCTTCCGCTTTCCGAGCGGACGCTCTACCACTAGGCCACGGAGGCGGTCCGATCCGGTCATGACAATCATGGGTTGCTGAAGAGTAATTCTAACCTAATAAACTCTACCTGTTAATGACAACTGGCCGCAGTGTAAATACACGAAATCTATCAAGGTACATTTGGTGGTAGCATGTGAGGCCCAGTCACCTGAAGCGTCACATTTCTCTGTGCAGAGTTGCGTCCCTTGGACACGCCAAAAACCTGTGTAAACAATGAAGGGAGCAGTTAGGTATTCTTGTGTTGTTTCGAAAACCAAACATTTTTAAAAAAAATTATTATACAGGCTCGATGTTTTAGTTGTTAATTCGTACAGAAAATTCATACGCCTTTCCTATGTAGTCCTACATACACAGCGATGTAGAGAACAACTCTTACTTTTTAATAAATGTGCGAATGGCTTGGTGAAAATGTCATTATATCCCGTAATGTCTGAGGTTTCAAATAGCCATATGGTGGTACGATGTAAACGTTTTGCGAACACCTAGTGTCATCATTGACTTTAATGACCATGCCGCATTTAACATGGATGCCCCGCTCAGACACACTATACAGACTCCGATCCGACCAAGACAGGGTAAGAACAAGTACCATCTTTTGGTATGACACGGCCGGGGATTGAACCTCCGACCTTCCGTTAGAGCTCCATTCGAGCACGGATGCATTCTCCGTGAAGTATGGTGGACCAACCCTGCAGTGAAAATACCACACGGCGCAAAGGCAGCTACTGTAAGATTCTAGCATGTGCAGTCCATTATAGCTTCAATGAATCACGTCCACAGAATAAACAATGGTATTTGCAACAACAACAATTTGAAACAAGCACTGACGTTTCAGTTTTCAGGCAATGGCCGTCCACGTGCTGAGCAGTATCAATTAACACGGACATCAGAGGTGTTTTTTATGGAGGGTTCTTCTTACAGCAGTCAGTGGTGGTCGGACAACAGAGTAAGTTGTTATAGAGGGGTTAAGTAACTGCAGTCAGGGGTTGAAGGGCAACGGAGGTGCCTGTTATCGAAGGGTTCTACTCACTGCGGTCAGTGGTGATCGGACAACAGAGGTGGTTGTTATAGAGGGGTTAAGTAACTGCAGTCGGGGGTGGAAGGACAACGGAGGTGCTTGTTGTCGTCAGTGCAGTCAGTGGTGGTCGGACAACAGAGGTGGTTGTTATAGAGGGGTTAAGTAACTGCAGTCGGGGGTGGAAGGACAACGGAGGTGCTTGTTGTCGTCAGTGCAGTCAGTGGTGGTCGGACAACAGACGGAGTTTGTATTGGAGTTGTTAGGTATGAGGGGAGTGGCAGATTAAGTAGCCGCAATGGGTGACAGCCGTGTTCCCGGCTCCACACGGGTTTCCGTCAATTACCCAGTTGGCTGAAGCGAAATAAAATCATCAGATATTATTAATTTTGGTGTCTTTTCAGCAAAAAGAAACTGACTATCTGACATATCAACTTATTTACAAGTTATCATGATAGCGCGTTCGGAGGCAGTTTGCAAAGGGGTTAAACAATATCTTTGTTTTGTGCCAGCTGTCCACTGGGGGTAAAACGAGGTCACAATACGATGCCTATAACGATACACAGGTCACGATACGATACGTATCGCGATACACATATTTACGTCAAATCGCGTGGAAACTTCTATAACTTTTTCAATGCAAGTTCGAAAGGAAACACGTGTTCGTAGGGGCTATGTTAGTAGTGTATTTGGAACGCTAATACAACACATTTTGCGATGTTGGACTGATAAAAATGCTGGGGGCCATTAAACGAGTAGAAAGTAATTTATATTTTTAAAGTGTATCGTCTTGTATCGAAACCAAAAAAAATCGTATCGTGGCAAGAAAACTTACATTCGAGTCCAATTCGTGTTATTCCGGGACAAGCCGAATAGCGACTCGTACCCTCCCTTAAGGCCTGTCATATTTTGGATGACCCTCCCCATGGCACAATTTGTTCATGAACCTCCCTGAAACGACAAATGCAAAAGCACTCTATATTTTATTGTAAATTTTCCACACACACACACACACACACACACACACACAGACACACACACACACACACACACACACACACACACACACACACACACACACACACACACACACACACACACACACACACACGTGTGTGCAGGCACGTCGCTATATAAGCGCAATAATCTTGGACGCGACGTTAAACCCAATTTCACCTCACCTCACCTCAGGAGTCTAGCTGCCGGGAAGGACGAAACTACTTTTTTGCTTTGACAGTCAAGTGAATTTGATTGAATTTCGTCGGAAAGCATATTTCGCCAGGAGGGCTGAAAGAGCTGACAAAGGAGCCGACTATTAACTATTCTGGGGTTTTAGAGACAGTGTATTCCGTCACTGCATCAAGATATTACTAGTTATGGTGTCTTGAGTTGCCGAGTGCTGTGCCATATGTTTCTGCTTACCCAATATGACACCGTATACGGCAACTAAAGATACCACAACGAAATTATTCTGCTGAAAAGTTTACACTATTTGGTATTTCTATCGCACATTCCATGTCAAATTCAAAACTTGACACTTACAATACCCATACCTCTTTGGTTTGTGTGTAATAAATTGATAAAAGGAACAAATCACAAAGCAACTGATTACATCGCATATAAATGAGTATTATCACATCATAATTACTCTCTCTCATCACACTCTCCAACGTGTGTGAGACGCATTCTTTAGTGTAATGCCTTACCTGTAATGTGAGAATGATATCCGTCAACCTCACGCTAATGTATACTGCTCGAGGCTTGTTTGAAATGTGCCAGATACGCTTTAAACGTTTTCCTTGTAGGCACCGAGTTATTTTTCATCCACACACCTGTAATTGACATAGAAATACATCTATTTCAAGAATACTAAAAATGGCTGCTAAGTACAAGCAGCCACACACACACACACACACACACACACACACACACACACACACACACACACACACACTCCACTGTAATATATTTCAGAAAATTAATGTTTAATGATGTTGTAGTCATAGTAGAAGGAGATGAGCAGGAATCTGGGTTGTCGATGTTCACCCGGCACTCTTCACCACCCGTACACGAAACACCTACATACATCTTAGTGTCATAGATAAGTGTACACTATTTTCAAATCAGGCCACATTAAAACTGGGAATATTATGCGGGAGGATATAGCGATCAGCCAGTCTGTCTGTCCGTCTGTCCATCTGTCCGTCCTTAATCATTTCCTTTTCCGGGGCAGAACTCGAAAAAAATTCAGTGTATTTGATCGAAACTTGGCAAATCTATCAGACACATACTAAACTGGTGCCTTGTGCTTTTTAGGAATTTTATTATTTTTTATTTTTTACGTGTCCATGGTAACAAGTTGGACTTTGGTTCTATAAGGGTGGTGTTCGTTTCCGGAGCGTAACTCAAAAACTGTTGAATACTTTCTTACAAAACTTTGCATGTCTACCAGGCACATACTGAACTGGTGCCTTTTGCTATTTAGGAATTTTATATTTTTTTATTTTTTACGTTTCCATGGCAACTAGTTGGATTTAAGTTAAATATAGGGTTGGTTCACTTATGGAGTATATTTATAAAGAACATACTGAACTGGTGCCATTTGATATTAAGGAGTTTCAGAAATGTTTATTTTAGAATTTACATTGCAACTATTTTGACATGGGCTAAGAGAAATGTTGGGTCAGTTACCTGGTTTGGGACCATAACGTGTTAAAATGGGCTGGGGATATAGATGACCTCGTTGACTTTATGCTTGTTTAGTTATAGTTTCTTGTAATTTGTCATTTGTTTGCATAAAAAAACCACAGAAACACACTTGTTTTACGTTCCATTTCATATTGATGCGACCATGGTGGATCTTTTGCGGGTAACCAATGTATGCTTCTTCAAGAACATTTAACTCTTGACTCATTACATACAGAATAGCACATTTACTTGTGGTTACTTTACAGACAGCTGCCGGGGGGGTATGTCTTCTTTCTGATGACTCTTGTTGGTGAAGACACTTCTACGTTCTCGTTGAGATCGAAAATTGAAAAAGAGAGTACACATGTTACTTTTAAATGATCATTAAGAAACCAAAATACGAAATTTGTCTCAATTTGCCATTTCAGATTTGCTGCACTGTTATGCTTTTTGTCAAGGGTGCTTAGACCGGCTTGTGGCTACCTTCGATTGAGAGGTAGTCATTTTATTACAGATAAAATTTTAAATGTACTTCAGACATAAAGTGCGCCTCATGCATAATGTGATATTTAGCAACAAAACAGTCCGTTTGGCTCCAAAAGAGAACGATGAATTGCAAAATAACTCAAAATCGGGAATAGTCTATCAAATATCAGTACGGTGCATGACAATGAAAACCCTGTTCCCAACAATGTTTAATTTGTTATTTTTTATTCTCATCACTGGAAAACGTTGTTTAAGAAACTATTATGTTGTTATGCGTATAAGTCGACATCTTGAACGGATCGGGGGCACAACGGAAGGAGGAACAGCGCAATCACGTACTGCACTTGCACATAGTATGCATTGTTGTTGACTGAGAAGATGCGCTACTCAGCTGATGCGAAACAGTTGATTGTTAAGGTGTATGCTTTCTTGTGAAGCTGAAAGAGGAAAACCATTTTATGCTGTTAATAAATACTTGAAACGAACTTCTAAAGCTCTTGAACTGACTCCTGACAAGCTGAAAAATGTTGTCCGTTGACGGGACTCCCACAATCAGACGAAGCAGGTGGGGAACATATCAAAACCAATGAGGGTTGATAAATTAGACGGTTTCCAGAAAATTGTTAAATTGCATTCAGAATAGAAGTACCTGTCACTAAGACTCTTGAAGAAATACCTTGAAACTTGACATGATTTAATTATAACACTTTACAAGCTTTGGCACCTTTTGCATACATTTGGATGCAGATACTGTTTACGTGTCATTTTACAAATTGAAACAATATGTTAACCAAGAAATATGTATGTGAAATCAACCAATAACAACAAGTGGTATACAATCAACAATTGTATTACACAATCAACTAGGTTTATACATAAATACAAACTACTGCACAGCAATTACTGTGGTAGTAAACAGTAGAGTGGAAGTACAATATTCAACGGCAGTGTCAAATACAAAATATGATGACAGTGGTGATCAGTGATCATCATATTCACCTGTTCGCAACAGTGGTCACGCTTCCGAGATACATGTAGGCCTACCCTACCAGGGTGATAACTGATCTTCACACGAAAGTAGGTATTGGTGTTATGTCAGATGAAATGTGGGATGACATTTCCTGCACCACTTGTATACTCTAACTAACCTTTTTACTGGGGGCGGTCGGGTAGCCTAGTTGTTAATGCGTTCGCTCGCCACGCCGAAGACCCGGGTTCGATTCCCGACATGGGTACAATGTGTGAAGCCCATTTCTGGTGTCCCCTACCGTGATATTGCTGGAATATTGCTAAAAGCGGCGTTAAACCATACTCACTCACTCTAACTTGCTTCAAAAACTTTCCACACAGTGTTTGACCAGTCCAGTGTCACTAGAACATCTCTGAATATTCCACATGTTTCTTTTACGATTGACATTTATCCATGCTACTCAGATAACAGATAATTTGAGCATCTAAATATAACAACTTCCTCACAAGTGCTTACATTACCACTTATCACTGTTTAAAAACCATGCAATGAACTTCTACTGAATCTCAACAGAAACAATGTAATGCAGTTTCAATCATTGTTTAACAACCAATTGCTTTGCCATATGAAACTCTCCCCCCTCGGAGAAAGACAGTTTGAACATTGTGATGAAAGTACAAAAACTGCCGAGTATAGTAAATAATAGTAAACATTATATATGCTTTATAAGAAATGTTTACAAAAATGCAAATCATGTTTGCAGTCAGACCTGATCACATTCAACTAACTCGAGAGAATGAAAGAGCAATAACGTTGTCTTTGCATTTGATATGCTTGATGTCTAAATCACATTCTTGCAAAGACCGACACCAGCACAATAAGTGTCAGTTTTTTCTTCATTTTATGAAGAAACGTCAGTGGATTGTGATAAGTGTATACTTGATTAGGAAACAAAGTAGTACCGAAGTACAGTTTAAAATGCTGCACATCTAACAATAGAGCGAGAGTTTCTTTTTCAATGGTGGAATAATTTCTCTGGTGTTTGTCAAATATGAGGGAATAATAACAAAGAGGGTGATCAAAGCCTGATGTATTTTCCTGCAAGGGGACTGCTCTGGCACCAAAGTCACTAGCATCTACTGCCAATTTGAACGTTTGGTGCTTGAAGAACAAGAGTTTCATGAGAATGGCTTTAATGGTCCCAAAACTTCCGAATTGTTGAGCTTAGGGCTAACAAAGTCCGCATTGCCATCATCTTGACTAAGTCACAATTTTCATCACAATCTGATACAATATTCACAGGAGAAAAACTGGCAACACACAGAGTAGGTACATTGTCATTTCTGTTATGATACCCATTATCTTATTGACATGTGTCTTTTTGCGACGGCCTGGTGTTTGTACAACATAGTCAGTATCACTGACTTTTATGTCATCCTTAGCAACTTCACAAGCTTTTGAAAGCCTAGCCTATGACCAAGCTAATGCTCCTTCAAGTGCTTTAAAGGTCAAAAAGGACTAAAACCAAGGGACTCCTGAACCGACTCCCTCACAGCAAACAACAACAAACAGATGCCGTTATCCCAATCCTTCTCAGTCTCAAAACAGTAAGTCCTTATCATATTCTTAAGCGTCTGATGGAACCTCTCTAAAGCTCCTTGATAATCAGGATGATATGCACCAGACTTTATCTGAGTTATGCCAAACTGACCCATAGCCTGTTGGAAAACACCTGCCAAGAAGTTAGAGCCCTGATCTGACAGAATAGTCCTAGGCAAACCAACCATGGTGAAGAACTTTACCAAAGCCTTGATAAAACCTGAGCTAAACTTTTCAGAATAGCAATGTTGAAGCACATATGTTAGTAAGCATGAACTGATTTCCTGACTTAGCTTTATGCAAAGGACCAACACAATGATTGATGACCCTGCTGAATCTTTCAAAAGCTGGAATGGGTTTCAAAAGTACGGCTGGGATTTTCTTATTAGGTTTACCAACCATTTGACACACATGCCATACAGTTACAGTTGCAATCATTGTCTAACAATAAATTACACTACCATATAACAATAGTCAAGTACAACCAACAAATACGCAAACTAATTAGAAAATGTCTTCGTAAAAGGTGACCGATTGGTATATATTGCAGGAGAACATACACAGACTAAGCAGACGGCAATAAAACCGATCGCTCAAACGCATCCCAGTAACGGCCATGGTAACTCGATGCACGTCAGTTCCGTGTAAATTGAAATGCACATGCGTTCCCCCATTGCTTGCCCTATAAAAATACACCCAGATCGGATAACATTCATTCGTTATTGAATTGCTGCCACATGCCAAGATTGACAAGAAATCAGCGACACCAAGCCCTTGGACGATTGCAAGCTGGACAAACGCCCGGCAAGTAGCCAATGCATTTCAAGTCCACGTAAGCACCATATACAAGCTCCAGCAACGGTACCAGACCACCAACACTACAGATGACCAAGGGCCATCATCCGACGTCAGGATCGTCAGATTGTGCGACAGCATCTTCAAGATCGCTTTGTTACTGCTGTGGAAACAGGCGATGATAACGCCCTCGTCCACACTGCGAGAGCAACAAGAGACTTCCTCCAGCAGAATTGCATCAGAACTGGGCCTACAGTGGCCTGCCCTCAGTCCCGATTTAAATTCCATTGAGCACGTATGGGACGAGATTCAATTGACTCGGGATTCCCCTTTTGCATTTGCATGCACTTTTACCTAAAACCTTATATGGCCATCTGCGTAATATTATACTGTAGTCGACTATCTTCAGTTATTGTTAAACGATTGTTTGTCTCATTCTGAAATGAGAGAGTCTATTCTATGGATATCTGGGCTGCCACCCAAACCGATCAAAGCAGTGATGCCAACGTTAATTGTATGCTATATGTATAGAGGTTATCACGCGAGTGTGTTTGGGGATGGTAAATATCCTGCATTAAGAATAAACATTGTATTTAGCGAGCCTTGGCGAGCTAAATACATAGTGTTTATTCCTAATACAGGATATTTACCATCCCCAAACACACAAGCGTGATAACCTCTTTATCATATAATGTCATGTTATAATTCTGTGCTTTAAAATCGCTATCCCTCGCGCATTAATATTTATTACGTCACAGGGTAAGTGATGTGTCAGTCGGACAGTGACAGTAGCCAATATAGTTCCAACTGAAATCTGTTTCTTATATAGTGGCGAAGCAACATATACGCAAAACAACAGTTGTTTTTAATTGCCTTTCGCGGCAATCCATCGGTCTGTCCGCTAGAGTAACTGCCCTTTGTCAAAGGGAAGCTGCTCTAACCCTAGTCTATGAGACGTCACGGGCACGGTCAGGCGTTGTTGACAGTCGGTCTGTCCTGTCATAACGTTAAGAAGTGTAGTCAGATGTACACACAGCGACAAAACCAAACGAGGTAACAATTCAAACATATTTCGGCCAAATCCAACTATTTTAATTTGTGGAGAAGGTTTCAAGTCGCAGAGGTCTACAAGCACAGATATGGCTACTGATCCCGCTTGGCTAGGCCTCGCGCCCTCGCAAAATTGTTTCGAAATTTATGCCTCCAAAGTAGCCAAAACTTATCAAATGCCTTAGCTACGTCACAGTTAGACACTGATTTTCAGTATATTAGACTGTTCTTTTGATAATGATAGCAATTATCCCTGTTGTTTATCCAGATTCCCGATGGTTAATTTTGACTCGATCGCCGAATGACGAGGACGACGCCATGTTTGTTTATAAACAGTGAAAGTAGTCCTACTTGACCTTTGATATTTGCATCTCTATCCGCATATGACCCCAACGGATATCGTTTTTATCCGTTGGCTTTAACCTGCCGAGAAACCTGCCCATTATATGATAAATGCTATTATATGGTAGTGGCATAGATTGAGTCATCTTCATTTTTAGTGGCTGAGATTATTTCTTCTTCATAAAAGAGAGTTGTGTGGTTTTGTTTTACATCACATTGCAAATTCAACATAAGGACTGAAAGTTACATTTTCTCATTGTTCACCACAGATGTAGGTGATTTTAAACAGGAACAATGAAAACAGCAGTCTAATGAATGATGTATATATACCATTTTTTACAACACCAAGTGTAGCAAAAGTCAAGTGTGCAAGTTTCTTCAGATTGACAGAAAACTGGTCAACTTGATCTGCTTGTCTTCACAACTGCTGGAGGGATGTACTTTTCATTATTAAGGAATTACCGGAATTACTCAGATTGTGGATGATGGACATAAATGACATAACTTTTTAAGTAAACTAACGAAGAAACGTTACCAAACTGATATTTGGACACACTAGTTTTATCAAATGGTTGATTAATCGCCCAAACACAACTATAACAATTTGCTGAGTAATGAACGTACCCAGATGATAGAACTTCAGTTTGAAGTGAAACTTTGGCGGCAGTAACATCATGCCGACCTACAAAGATATCGATATAAAAGGAACGATGTACTGTTCATTTTTACCCAAAACGTTGGACACTAGCATGCAAAGATTAACGCTAAAACCGAGAGACCAACCTGTAAGTATGATGCATCAAATAGCAATGCATGTTTCTGCTGTAGCTGAATGACAGTCACCTGTTTCAGGCAGACTGGGCGAAAGAGAGACAGGCCTAGGAGTGGCAGACCTCCTGTCACCACCACCCAGGTTGGTTGTTGATTGGTTGGTTTGGTGTTTAACGCCACACTCAGCAATATTACAGCTATATGACGGCGGTTTGTAAATAATCGAGTCTGGACCAGACAATCCAGTGATTGACATCATGAGCATCGATCCACGCAATTAGGGATACGATCACAAACATCAACCAAGTCAGCGAGCCTGATCACCCGATCCCGTTAGTCGCCTTTTACGACAAGCATAGTCACCTTTTACGGCAAGCATGGGTTGCTGAAGACCTATTCTATCCCAGGAATCTTCACCACCAAGGAAAACGCTGAATACGTATCATTCATCAGAGGAATGACATTATCACTGCGACGTCAACAGCTGAGAGAGTCATCCTGTCAGTCGCTGGACAGGCTCCAGAAGACTGCATGGTTGTTAGACTCCGAGATGTTATGCTGACACTGCAACGCTGGTAAAAAAAGAATCTGGCAAAGAGTGATGCTCACAGGAGATACCAGATCCAAGCTTTTCAGAGAAGATGGAAGACTTTGTGTCAATTGCCGACGAGGAGAACGTTGTTGCATTCACGATGTCGAACCGTTTGGAGGTGGCAGCATCAATAGTCCTGCAATGTGGCATCATTTGTTCTACAATGCGGCATCATCGAGTTTGGGCGTACTTGGATTCCCGTAGTTGGTACACACAATACTGACTGACAAATGTGACATTCTGAAGGATTAAAGGGCATTCATGTGCTGATTTCAGTCTTGATGGTTGATCGAATACAGAACAACTGACCCCATCCTCCAAACAGTGGACACAATACCTTCATATTTGTTCTCATTCATGGCATAACTTGTAATGATGTTGAAATATAATTCTTTTCACAACACAATTATCTTCCTTGACATTGGTACTGTTTATAGGAAGAAACATTATTGGTTGTTAACATTTCCTCTTTCGTCAGTTTACGTTATTGCATTAAACTACTTTGGTTGACGTTATTGCATTGACACTTCTTTTCCAAGTAAGGGTATATTATCCTTAATGGGTATTTTACATCACAGTCAACAACTGTTTTACACAGCTGGAGTCACTAACATTGTCCAAGGATACGACACAGTGACTTGCATGACATAGCATTTGAAATGATAGTTAACAAGTAAGTGTTACAGGCGTACTGTCTATCTTGCTCATGAACTGATGTAAAAAATCATGACCTTGATCACGAAATACTCTGTATTGATGAGGATGGACACATTGCAGTCGAGAGTTTTTTATGAACACAAACTTATGACCTGTTTTTTTTAATAACAACACCATTAAGACTGTTACTGTTTCGAAGTTATAAGTAAAATTTATGGTAAGGGGACGTGCTTTGGAACCAGGATGAAAATACTCAATATTTATTTAAAAAAAATTTTAAAATATAAAGCCAGGAAAATATATCCGTTTTTATTTTTTTTTTGAATGACTTTATCATAATCACCACATATCCTGTGGTCTTGGACAGACGGGGGTTACAACATATATATTTTTTAATTAGGGTCGTATCAGACGTCGCCAGATGAATCTCTTGCAATAGGTCAAATTACTATTTTCCAGTATGCAGTCGCTGAGGTAATGGCCAAAGAACCCCTAAGATGCATTTGGAATTTGGGGAAACCTTCAACCAGCTTTAGTTTACAGGCTAGGATTCTTTGTCCATTTTTTCCCCTTTGCCTTTTTTGTCTGTATTGAGATTACTATTCACGGTGTGCACTTTCAGCAGATCACATACTGTTAGGGGTTTTCGACATTGGTGTTGAATTATACTCTGCTGAGAAAGAAACGCAAAAGCAGTAAACTCGTAAATAGAGTCTTTCCGATATCCATACAAAATACCAAAAATGAATTGGCCATATCTGTATGGCTAGAGATTGATTTGCACAGTGGACCAGCTAACAAACAAGTGAGTATTCAACAGTAGACTAGACACGTGAAGATCCAGGGTAGAATACGTCTTCAGCAACCCATGCTTGCCGTAAAAGGCGACTATGCATGTCGGTATCAGGTGGTCAGGCTCGCTGACGTCGTTGATGCATGTCATCGTATCTCAATTGCGTGGATCGATGCGCATGATGTTAATCACTGGATTGTCTGGTCCAGACTCGATTATTTACAGACCGCCGTCATATAGCTGTAATTATTAAACAGCGTTAAGTAATAAACAACAATAGACTGCTTCTCCCAAGTGATTTTTAATTTGTGAAATGGCTGCATTGACCCAAGAAGTTTTGTGGGTTCATGCTACCGATGTCCATTTCTTCTAGGTTTATTAATGTATTGTCAAGGCTGGTATGGGATAGATCGCCTTATATGCGGGGATATGAAAATATTGAAATTGTATATATACTCTCGTTTTTTGTTTAAATATACATACTCCATATCCGCCCCTCACCACGATTCATTCTGTATTATCGACCGTGATTCCAAATGGAGTAGGATCCTGTCGTTGATCTAGATACACAGTCAACCACGCACGCTAGAGAGGAAATCGCCCGTGAAGTCATAAAACGTGTCATCCTCCCAGCTGTGTTGAGGATGACAGAAGTCCTATGTAAAGTCTACGTCAATGGGTGAGCTAGAACATACATTTATAGCAGACATTGATTATTATTATGGACATGGAATAATATTTTGTCGCTTGTATTTCATTGCAGTCATTTGAAAACATAATTTGCAAGTCGGATAGTGTACGCTTATAGCTCAACAAATTGTTCTGAAACCTATTTACCGCGTCATTAAAATGCTTCCCACTTGGCTGTATTTGTTGTGACAATACATTCAGCCGTATAACATATGAGCCAATTGCAAGGACACAGCTCGTTTAAGTCACCCACACATGTACATACAGGCTCGCTTGGTATCCAAGCGGGTCAGTGTTTTTACAATCCTCGTGAAGCTTACCTTATCCAGAGAGAAGTTCACCGTTAGGCAGTAAGTAATTAGATACTATTAATCGCCCAAATGGTCCCCACTTTGAAGAGATTTCAACAGAAAATGAGTACTTGTTATGAAAAACCAGCCGGAGAGAAAGGTTGTCCCTTACACGTAAGCAACATGTCTTTACTTCAGACATAATTCACAATTATCATATCGTTTTAGTTTCAACAGTTAGTAAATACGCAGTCGTGTCACTGAATATTCTGTTCCATCGATCCTACGATTGTCTGGTTCGTTGACTTTGACGTCACATGTAGTGTAGCAGCCTGGGATGTGCATGCACTAGTAACTAAGTGATTGTTTAACGTCGCAGTCAACATTACTCCCCATCCCTGTGGCCTGTACATAACACACATACGTGATCACTAATAAAATGAAGGCGAACCGTTTCAGACAATAAGCTCGGCTTAAATAGGTCGCTCTTCTTTTTAAAAAAACTTTACTTTAAGTAAGACAGAGCTATTGTGACAGTGTTGTCCTGCTTCGAGCGAATATTGACACTATGCTGAGGCTTAATTAATACCCACATTGCGGAAATATGCAGAAATGCAGCAAAAGAGCTGGCAGTATAAAACATTTTGGTCGTTATCTCACCAGGCAGGGGAAGATTGTTATCTACAAAAGATTCATGTCACCAACTTATAATTACTGCCCCCTTATTTGTCACTTCTGATACAAAACCAGCACAACAGAATTGGAGACAATTTAGGCGAGAGCCCTTAGATTTGTTTATTTATTAATGTAAATCGCTTAAAAGACATAGCTCGAGAGAAGTATTCAAAATTATCACAAATTACATTGTTCTCCAAGTTACATTCAAAACGACCTGTTCCCTTAGACGACGTGTTGAGGCAACTGGGGGAGTTTGGCCCGTACCAGAAATGGCTGTACCTACTTCTGTGCCTACCAGCAATACCACAGTCTCTCCAGGTCATACAGACAGCAGTGTTTCTGTTTGCAGTTCCTGAACATAGGTATGGATATTCAGCGAAACATCTTAGATCTTGTCGGATTCTTATGGATGTTTCTAGCTTGTCTGTATCCCCTACATATGTCAGTCAGAGAGTAAGTTTATTTATTGAATGACGAAGAACACCTAAATTGTTATATAAGTGCTTCTATGTGTATGATCTGAGGGTACCAACACACATATTTTGCACGATGCTGCTTATACCGCAACCATTTTTAATTAAATTACAAGTGTATATTTTGTCCTGTGTACGTCTGTGAAAAATTCGTTTATGGCTTCACAGTATCATTGAAATCAGTGCTAAGTGTTGCACAATTCTTGATAAAAATATACACAACAGCTAATCATTTTCAATTGGGGACAAAATTACCATATTTTCTTCAAAGGGGCACAGACATAAGACCTGCATTAGTTGGATAAATTGGATATATCGATTGTTATAAACTACACTATAGAGGTATTACAGAACACACATAAAACGTTCTGTTAGCAATAGCACTATAAAACTATACTGATATCTATTCTCACATATTTGTGTACAGTAATGCAATATATACTGAACCGCAAACGAAACGTCTCCATGGATAGATATATGAGAAACCTTATTTGTCCAAACACTATAAACATTCTTTGAGACATATTAAAAAGATGAAACTTGGCAAAACTGATCATCAAGGTTGAAATTAAAGTGTCAAATGTTCTTTAAGTGAAACACAACTCTAGTCTCTGAGAAAATGGCATCACAAGTCAGTATCTCGTGTGTCCGCCTTGTGCATTGATGACTGCCGTGCAACGTCGATACATGGAATGGATGAGGCAGTTGATGAAGGCCATAGGCACTTGAGCCCGCACTCTCAGGAACGCCTGACGCAGTTCAGCTGCAGTTGTCGGCCTTGATCGGACGTCATCCAACGGTCTTTGAATCTCATCCCACAGGTGATCAATGGGATTTAAATCGGGACTGAGGGCAGGCCACTGCATGATTTTGATGCCATTCTGCTGGGGGAAGTCTCTTGTTGCTCTCGCAGTGTGGGCACGGGCGTTATCATGCTGAAACTCGTGGTTGCGGCGACGTGCCAAATGCGATATAACGTGTGGTCTCAAGACTTGATAAATGTACAGAGCTGCTGTGACACCATTGCCTCTCCCTGGACCGATGTTCTGGAAGACCACAGGGCCGACCCTCTGTCTAAGACCAATTCCACCCCACACCATGATGTTCGGACCACCCCACAGTCTCTCTGAACAACACAAGCATCCGAATAGCGTTCCCCACGGCGACGCCAGACACTCTCTCTGCCATCTGCAGTTGAGATACAGTAACGGATCTCTTCTGAGAAGAGGACTCTTCTCCAATGCTGGTGCTGTGTTGCCCGCTGAAGACGGTCCCAGCGATGACGTGGTGTCCTCGGTGTGGCCTGTGACAGCGGATGTGTCTGCTCGTCAATCGTCGACGCACGGTGTCCGCACTAATGTGTCGCTGGTGTGTCTCCATGGTCTGTCGAGCAGTTTCCGCAGCAGTAACAAAGCGATCTTGAAGATGCTGTCGCACAATCTTACGATCCTGACATCGGGTGGTGACCCGTGGTCTTCCACTACGTGGTCGGTCATCTGTTGTGTTTGGGCGATCGGTTTTATTGTCATCTGCTTTGTTTTTTTATCATCCAATTTCATTTTTCCGGAAAATGTAATGTTAAATTTTAGAAAATTTGACAAAAATTACCAGGATATTTAAATGACAACTCTTCGTGCAATGTTACTTGAGGTGACGTTTCTTTTACAGTTCAGTATATATACATGTATATATGCTGGAACGTCTCGTAATCACACTACGAGGTATTATTTTCCGTAACTATATGTTCTTTTGTGTATGCCTTTGCATGTTTAAATGGACACTGACTTCGGCGATTCCATGAAGCGCTGAGCAGTGATGTGAATCAATATGTGTCTGCATCATACTGATCCTAATTGTTACGCGCAATTACATATAGAATTGATGGCTCGACAAGCTGACACATGGTCATATTGCTGCAATATATAGAACAGCTGTTCTCTTTCCTCATCCATGCCCCTGTAAAATTTGCATTTAAAAAAACTTCAAACTTACTCCGTTTATGCTGTCAACTATGTATATGTATGCGCCCAAATTGATTATTACCTTGCCAACTTAATAAAAGTTAGGTAACATGTTGACGGTTACATAACACTCACTATGATGTTTCTAATGACAGGTGTGCTATTCCAGGATTTGCCAATGACACCTACAAAGTTCAGAATGACCTTCACGAACAACTCGTAAACCGCTCCATTCCCATGACATATGGATACTATGGTGACGAAAAGTATTCCCAGTGCCAACTGTATCGACAAACCAATACCTCCAATGTGTGGTCGTCCACAAGAAATATCACAGAACCCTGTAATGCCTGGGTGTACGATCAATCACAGTTTATATCCACAGTTTCAGAGACGGTGAGTTGTAACCAAGCATAGTCGCCTTTTACGGTAAAGCATGGGTTGCTGAATATCTCCTCTACCCCGGATCTTCACGGGTCAATGAGTCAAGTATGTAATTCGTGTATCCGCCATATGGTGAAGTGAAGAGAGATGAAATGGGTTTTAACATTGCATGCAAGATTATTTCACTCATACAGCGACGTCACTGCAAAAAAAATCCATCTATACAAGCTTGTATATGCTTTGGAATGATGATATATACAAAAATATACAAGTTTGTATATATGACATATCCCAAATATACAATTTTGTATATATAATGTATCCAAATTTGTTTTCTTTGTATACATGTATATTGGTAAAGGGAGATAATTGTTATGTTTTCGTGTATAGTTATTATATATGTGCAAAATGAAGTGTTTTAAGTTGAGCATTGTGTTTCTTTGTATATGTTGGTAAAGGGGGATAATTGCTATGTATTGTTCTATAATTGTTTTGTATGTGCAAAATAGTATTAGCAAGTTACAAAAAAACTGATATAGTGGCGTGTAACATTACTGGAATGTTTAATTAGCACTCCACACTGTTAGCGGAAGTACATACTCCCCTTGCAATGATATTGACGGGTAAGCGATTGAGGCATCTGGTACTTTTCCTTGCGCGGTGCTTGGTATGTGAGTAGACTTTATGGTCAAATGCACAGAGAGGATTAGCTGTCGGGGGTGATTGCATTGGCCGTGACTTCTGTATTGAAAGTGTTGAAATCGATTTGTGCTGAGCTTGAATTCGTTTGTACGGGGAGGCCGCGATGTGATTTGTAACATGCTCTCGTGCACATAGCAGATTAGCCAACAGAGTGGATTGCACAGAGGATGAAAACTATTTTATCATTACTTAAAAGTGTTGAATTTGGTTTGTTCTGAGCTGTCGATTTAATTGTAGGGTATACATTGTTATAATGTCAAATCTCGGCGGGGCGCGGAAAATCGCGTTTTTTAAAACGGCAGTCCTTGGAAAAATCCTCTTCAAAATATCATCAACGATTCTTATTAAAATACTCCGAAAATATCGTGTTGCCGGACAACCGTGGCGGATTGTCCTGTTATCGATCAGAGCTTTCAGCATCATAACACAATCATGGGATCTTAGGTACACATTATACGTTTTCTATCATGAATACTTGCACTATAACGGGGGGGGGTGGCGTCACACAGAAATTGTTAATACTCCAATGAAGACCTTTTTTTATGATAAAGTTGTCTTTTATAAGTGAATGAGATGTTTTACAGTTGTTCATGTGAAAAAACTATGAATGTTTATTCAGCGTCCGAAAACCCATAACACGGGGATATATGTTGTATTAATGTCTTATGTTTTACAAAGGTAAGTAAGTACAAAGGTAAACTGCACGTTTGTGGCAGTATTGCTCCCAGGTGGCCGGGTGCGTGGAAGCTATTCCCGATTTTTTTAAAGTACTGATTTAACCTCGAAATTTTACTGCATCTTTGTTTATTTGACTTTTGCCACTGTTACATTTGTTGGTATGAATATTGTCCAAACGGCATGAAATTGTTTAACATGCATATCAAATGTTTAAAACATTTCTGGGGGCTCAGCCTAATATCGTTAGCAAAGTCAACAAACTACAACCGTAAATGTAATGTACAACAGACGCAAGAATATTTTTTAAAAATACAAATGATAAGAAGTCGAATATAAATACTTATACCTCTCCTTTTTAGAACAAGAAATTGACACATTGACGTATTCAGATTAAATTGGTATTTTCTTTAGTTATGTAAATGCAAATGATAAAAAGAATATTCATCAGTGAGATACTCTGTCTATTGCGCAAAGAATCCAGTCCCAATGAAAGTGAACAGCATGCCGATGTTATACAAAGCAATCATATGATATATCGCAACTGATAGTGACGGTCAACATAATGACGTATCAGTGGGCACATCGTGGTACATTGTATTTGAAGATAAAAAAAGGATAACACATGTCAGCAGTCTAGGAAGTTATACACGGCATCTTGACAATGAACAAAAAGAAGAAGAAGAAGAGTTTATTAAAGTGTCACTATTTAAACAACCAACCATTTTGGCTTACGAGACAAAATACACATCACACCCCCATAGAAGTACCACAAACACACACATCCGCAAATTCAGTCACTAACCCACCCACATATATTACGTTCCACACCACACCACACCTTCTTCATGTCAGGGAATGGGTTTTTGGATGGTGGTCAACTGACACGTCTTGCCTTAGGGGAAGCTGCTGTATGTACTGTCCAGCTTCTTCATGTATGTCTCATCTGCGAGCCTCTTCGCCATCTGCAATTTCGTCGACTCGCAGTTCTTTGGAGGACATCAACTGAGCTATCTCTAATGCGTACCTCTGTTTCTTCTGGACGGGAAGGTCGCGATGGCGTATCCCGAGGACTCGGTTACGACTCTTCTGAAGAAAAACAACAACTTTATTAATAATTGCATTTCAAATTTATAATGCATATGCATGCATATCCGTGTACATGCTCATGAGCAAAGGAGGAAAATATGTGAAAATCAAATTTATTCCGATAAGCCTTAAGCAACGTGTCAGTATTATAGCATGATTAGTGTATTAGAACAACACTATTTGTGAATGGTAGGTGCTACCGGTGGTGTTGGGTATGCTTACCCTTTTTGAAGATCCACTCTTTGTAATTCGACATCAAACGGATTACATCACACTCTAAGTAAAGAATCTCATTTAACCCTTAATTAGTTAATGAGTCTGATTAACCTGCAGTATACTGTATCACTTAGTACTGCCTTAACGAGGATTAATCCCCTGTCAGTTGTTGGTGAGTGATCTATCAATGTCTGGAGAAAGGGATTAGCCTTAGTCACAATAAAAATTCCACACTGAGATTATCGATCATTATACCTTTATAAGAAAGTGAGAAAGATACAGATTGAATGATACATAACGGGCCGTGCCTGCATTATATAGCCTTCAAGAATCTACACTTAAATAGCTTGTGAACAAATAGAGAATTAATTTCAATTATACACTATTCAACTGCTAAGTATATGAGAAAGTGTTGAAGTAGCATTAGATATGTTTGAGATTACAGTTTTCAATTAACTGTATAATGTACCTTGCTGTCCTTGTGAGAGTCAGTGTCTGTAGAGCTGGATTGGTCTAACTGGTATTCACTGGGACACAAATATTGGTTACTAGCATTGTATTGTGAGCTGGTATTCACTGGGACACAAATATTGGTTACTAGCATTGTATTGTGAGCTGGTATTCACTGGGACACAAATATTGGTTACTAGCATTGTATTGTGAGCAGCCGGATGCGTAAATAATATGTAATATATTTCCGTATTATATTTTATAGTACTTGTTGTTTTAATATTGTTTATAACAGAGAGAACGAAGATTTTTTTTTAAAAAAACCACAATAGCAGGCATATGTTCTAGCAAAAGGAAACTTGATAAATATTCATTTTGCTTAATTTCTACTTTGGAAAACTTAGTTGGCGCTCTGAAAGCTTGACGCTGTATAATTTGGCACGCGCATGGTTGGATGCAAACCGTATGTTTAATTCTCGCAAATTAAGACACCAGCGGCGGTATTGGAGCATATATCTCATGTCATTCAATATACTATTAGAGTAATACATCAAGATGGCAGTTTCAATGTAAAGATTAGGTATTTCTAAAGATATGGAAAATAAATCTTGATAACTGTTTTTAATCTTTGATCTTTTGGGAAAATAATAGTGGAACTGGTTGAGTGACTGACGTATTCTACATTAAAAGTGACAGGGACGTGATTTACATAATTTAAATATAAAATAATCTACACAGTGATACAATTATAAGTGAGAGTTGTGATTTATTTAGGAACGAAGTCAGTATTTGGGGATTTAACTTGCGCTTTCCGACATTATGCGTATTTCGCACACGATTAAGAAATAAATGTAATTCATTTATTTATACGAAGTACGAATGCATCAATCCTACTTCACAGGACTCAGTGGCCTGTCCTTATTTCGCCTACACCTCATTTCGCCTACACCCTTATCAAAACAAATTTACAGCTGACTGCACATAAGTCAAGTGCTGTGTTACCTCTAAAATAATGAACTGACCCAAAAGAAGGTTAAACAGACAAGACAATCTTGAAGCTTCATACATTGTTTAATAGCTGATATTTGCATTATGCAGTAATAATAATAATGACTCATGATTACTGTAGCTTTAGGGCATATCCAACGGCATCAAGAAATTGCATTACAGTTAAACAGACAAGACAATCTTGAAGCTTCATACATTGTTTAAAAAGCTGATATTTGCATTATGCAGTAATAATAATAATGACTCATGATTACTGTAGCTTTAGTACATATCCAACGGCATCAAGAAATTGCATTTCAGTTTTTCCTCCACTAAGAAGCTGTGTCTTTAGTCTCCCAATTCTTTCGTCCCTTTGTCTGTCAACACGAGCTCGGGGTCTGCATGATCCTCCAAGATCAATTTGTTTCCTGGAGCGTCTGTCTGCCTTTTCAATCTTCTTGATCTCCTTCAAGAACTGATAGATGTTAGGGTGAGATCGGGGCATTCTCTTTTTCAGTCCATAGTGGAACCCTTCCAGATGGTTGTTGGATCGGGGACCGGTGTTGTCGTGCTGGTTCCAAATATGGCAGGGGAATCTAGCGTCGTCATCTACCCATGTGCTGGTGACATAATCGTTGAAATCACCGATCTGTTGATCATCAGGTCCTTGCTCCATCACCTCAACCCATGCATTCTGTACCTGGTCAAGTGGGAGAAGTTGCAGGGCTGCGGCACGTCGAACATGGGACTGAATTGATGGATTGTTCGTGTATTCTCGTACAAGACCTCTCTCAACTACCTGACGCCACAAAGCTTGTGAATAGTGAAACAGACAACCCCTCACATAACTATCAGGAAAAACCTCTGCAATGGCACTTATGACTGCTGACTCGTTATCAGTCTGAAACACCTCTGGAAAAAAATCAGTACCAGTTCTGGTTTCTTCTGTGTCCTTCAACAACCTAAATAGTCTAACATATGTCTGTTTGGTCTTGTTAGGAAGCAACGAAAAAGCAACAGGATACATTTTACCATTTACAAGACAATGAATAATATACACTTGGAGCCACAAGCTAGGACAAACAAAAAAAGTACCATCCATAAACAAACTGTCAGAGTCACTCATGATTTCTAACATCTCAGTGGTAGCAAACACCAGTAGTCTGTCGTCTTTCCCGTCATTGATGCACAGAAAGTCTCTTCCATGTTCTGTCTGTGTCCACGTTCCTTCCAAGTTGACTGCTGCTCTGGTTTCTGGAACTTGTGGAATAGTCTTGGCTCTGCTTCTGTACAGGGAAGCTTGAACACTTGCAAAAGAAGGGGCAGTCGCAGCTACTTCTTCATCAAGTTGATCCAGTTCTGCGTTGTATATCTGCTGTACAGGAGAAATGTCGGTCTGGACACGCTGCTTGAGTCGACCAATGAGACTGATGTGTTCTTCATTCTCTTGGATGTGGCTGTGAGGAGTTGCAGACACGACGTGTTCTGCAATAGTGCTGCATCTACCATAGCCTGCATAAAGTACTTGCTGGCCACGTCTTTGTGATGTTACAAACTCCGCTCTCTGAAGATTTGCCATTTTGATGCTGACTAGTAAGCTGATAGGTCAGGCACATATATACCAATGCAATAATAACAACAATAACAGTTCAACAATTGAGCAGACATCTAATTTCCTTTAATTAAACCAATACTAAGAACTAACCAATTTGTAACAATTACAAACAATGTGAGAAGCGATGATAGGCTTCTTTACACCTTCATTATTAAATAAGATTTATTTACTTAACAAGATTTACTTGCACATTCAAAACAACTAAGGATTAACAGAATGACCAAGTCCCCGATCCAACAACCATCTGGAAGGGTTCCACTATGGACTGAAAAAGAGAATGCCCCGATCTCACCCTAACATCTATCAGTTCTTGAAGGAGATCAAGAAGATTGAAAAGGCAGACAGACGCTCCAGGAAACAGAAAAGCTCCAACGACCTAACTAAGTCAGGCAAACAAATAACCTTCTTGTGGATACCCGCCCACGTAGGAATATACGGTAATGAAAACGCCGATAAAGCAGCTAAACTATCCCTCAAAATCCCAGAAATAAGCTTAAACTTACCCATCTCAAAATCAGAAATTTAAAGTGTAAACAAGCAAAAAATCACAAAAAATGGCGTAACCTATATCTAAACTCAAATAGCCAAATCAAAAAAGTGCTCAGCAAACCACTAACCAAACCAAAAATTCTCCATCCATCCAAAAAAATCGACAGAGTAATCACTAAACTCCAAACAGCACAACAACCTAAATAACCACCTAAAACATTTTTAAAAACACACTACAGGTAACTGCCCACACTGCAAACAACCAGAAACCCCAGAACACGCACTCATCCACTGCACACACTACCTAACACATCGAACCGCATTACAAACCACCCTCAATCTAAACAAGGCTCTAACTCTACAAGCAATACTAAACCCACAAAATAAACTAGAAAACTTCAAGGCCTTAGGCGTATTCTTAATAAAAACGGAACTAATAAAACGCATCTAAAAACACAATAACCTACCAAATCAAAATCACATAAACAAACAAACATCCACCATACCCAGCTCCCTTAGTTCTCCTCCCCAATCCCATCGGCATCTATTCCAAATCTCAAAATTCCCAAATTCTATATAAGCAACCCCTAAAACCCCCCTCTTGGGTTGCACAGACCACCTTCGCCCCTTTCGGAAACACATTAAATGGCCTGGCCGGGCCCGTGTGCGAAATACGCATCAGTCGGAAAGCGCACGTTAAATCTCCAAAGTAAGTAAAAAAGTCCAGGGAAACAAATTGATCTTGGAGGATCATGCAGACCCCGAGCTCGTGTTGACAGACAAAGGGACGAAAGAATTGAAAGACTAAAGACACAGCTTCTTAGTGGAAGAAAAACTGTAATGCAATTTCTTGATGCCGTTGGATATGTACTAAAGCTACAGTAATCATGAGTCATTATTATTATTACTGCATAATGCAAATATCAGCTATTAAACAATGTATGAAGCTTCAAGATTGTCTTGTCTGTTTAACTGTAATGCAATTTCTTGATGCCGTTGGATATGCCCTGAAGCTACAGTAATCATGGGTCATTATTATTATTACTGCATAATGCAAATATCAGCTATTAAACAATGTATGAAGCTTCAAGATTGTCTTGTCTGTTTAACCTTCTTTTGGGTCAGTTCATTATTTTAGAGGTAACACAGCACTTGACTTATGTGCAGTCAGCTGTAAATTTGTTTTGATAAGGGTGTAGACGAAATGAGGTGTAGGCGAAATGAGGACAGGCCAGTCAAACAAGAGTTGTGAGAAGTTGTCACAGGTTGTAGAAACTTCACTTTGAACCTCTATGCCGCTTGGATTAGATTAGAGCTTGGATTAGTTAACAGCCTGAGATGGACAATGCCCATTCATATAATAGGGGTGAGGCAATTAAGCATTTGAATTATTGTAGGCGAAATGAGGTGTAGTCGAAATGAGGGCAAGCCGTCTCAGTACATAGTTTGTTAAATGTTATTTCTCGAATACACAAATTGCGTAACACATTCCCCGAGCACAAACCCAAATGGCCCGTCTCTTTGTGACAGGTGTTAATTAGAGAATGTATTGCCACCACATTATGTCCTTTTATGACATGTAATGAACCTAGTCAGTCCCTGGGTCTGTAACAAAAATATTGGTCTTATAAAATCAAAGTAACATAAATCTTACGAAATTCGTATTCAAAAATTGACAAAAATATAACATGAATATAATTGCCCTTTTGGGGATAATATAATATTGGGAAAATATACTTAAAAGTACATGATTAAAGGATTTCAGAATCAACTGTTTCTTGTATTTATGGCCGACTTCACACAAACTGAAAAATTAAACATATGTTTATATAGCTATAATAACATGCATGCAACCTAAATTAACATGAAATAATAATGTTGGTCATGTTTGTTAATTTGTACATTTCGTTGTTATTGGTATCCTGAGGATGTTGTAATTATACACGTGTTCTTATTTGACGTAGAATACATGAACTGGTTGAGTGACTTTCTTCCATCAGTGTGAAAGGATTGCCCACACATAAACCCTAAATCCTTTTAGTCAAACAGAAAGAAGTCATATAGATATCATATCTAACTGGTACTAAAAGTTCACTATCAATCTCCTCTGATAACAAACTGTTACATTTAATATCCCCAAGCACCAATACCCAATATGCTCATGGAGTAATTATCAGAAACCCGAATAATATCCTGTCTACATGGTCACACCCGGTGATTGTTAAGACATTCAGACAATGTGGCAGTCTGTATTCATTTCTTATACCCCAAAAGTCCCCACCAAGCTTCCTATATACATATTGTATTAAATAATACATATATACATTAAAACAGAACAAAAACGATTGGTCAACAGTTTGGTGCGGTCGATGGAAAGGTGTTCAATTACTAAGAAAAGCTATTTAACTGTTTAATACTTAATACGTGTCTTAAAATATGAATTAATTCTTAAGTTATTACATTAATGCAAATCAACCCCAACGTAGGATGTACATGACTGATTTCAAAATAGCCAAATTGACAAATTGTTTCCCATAAATCATTTAATATAGACTCACCTAACCTTTAGAATAGAGAGGCGAATCGTTTCTTAATATATTGTCTTTTGAGCCGATGGAAGTTTAAATCACTACAACCGAGTCCGAGGTGATAAAGGATTATGTGACAAAATCTGGTATCATGGCTTAACTGTATATAAGTAACACTGTCCAAGTTTAATAATCCTCTATATCAGATGACTATTCCAATTATTAATGGTATCAGGTAGGAATGACTCGGCAAAGCATTCTGTTCAACAACATATAGCCTGTATATTGGTTCGATTTCTTTAAATGTAATCACTAACAGCAAAGATGTTTTCCATCTTGTAAAAAGGTGTAATGGCTGTGTTAGTTTCTCTGTAAATTTTCTCGTGGCCTGTACCCCTTATCGCCCCACAACCCCAATTTAGTTAAGACAGCGGAACCCTTTCGTTATACAAACAGTGCTTTTTCTAACCGCGATCTAGTTAAGACAGCGGTATTATTTATATTATTGATCTGTTTCTAAAATCTGCACAAATGTTCTATTTCTTATGTAAAATGCTGTCAACATAAAGAAATACAAATTATTTCATAACACTCCAAATATAGTTGCCATAATGAAAATAGTATTAACGTATTATTGTCACGTGCAATAATACTGTTCGGTAACATTAGTAATATTTTCAAACCCCAAGAATATCTATTTACGGGTTGAAGTGGTAAAATCTATCCATATATACAAAATTGTATATTTTTGGATATACCAACTATACAAAATTGTATATTTTGGAAATACCAAATATACAAAATTGTATATTTTGTATATATTGGAATTTTCCCTTGTGTGTTCATGCACTTTGTGTGAGGCTGATTTAACTAGTCAGAACTTTTCGATTTGGTTATAGCTAGCTATAGTCCAACGAGATACCTCGTCGCAGTTTAATATTGATAACAGACATATTGTGATGACACAAGATAGCCAGTCCTTGTTTTGTTCCCCCCCTTAATACTGGGCACCAGATGCAGGCAGCGAAACAACAAGTACCATCTTTTAACGTGTTTGTGTATGCGTATGACGTAGGACACCACCTTCATAGTCTCCACAAAAGGATCTTGGTAATACATATATAAAAGGTCTGCACACTGTAATTCCACAAGACCGATTTACATAATGTGTATAGTACTGTTTTTTACATATACTGAACTGCAAAAGAAACGTCACCCAAAGTAACTTTGCATGAAAAGTTGTCATTGAAATATCTGGGTAATTTTTATCAAAGTTTCTAAAATTTAACATTACCTTGTCCGGAAAAATGAAAATTGATGAAACAAAAACAAAGCAGATGACAATAAAACCGTGAACATTATTCGGATGCTTGTGTTGTTGAGAGAGACTCGTGGGGTGGTCCGAGCATCATGGTGTGGGGTGGAATTGGTCTTGCACAGAGGGTCGGCCCTGTGGTCTTCCAGAACATCGGTCCAGGGAGAGGCAATGGTGACAAAGCAGCTCTGTACATTTATCAAGTCTTGAGACCACACGCCATACCTCATTTGGCACGTCGCCGCAACCACGAGTTTTAGCATGATAACGCCCGTGCCCACACTGCGAGAGCAACAAGAGACTTCCCCCAGCAGAATGGCAGCAGAACCATGCAGTGGCCTGCCCTCAGTCCCGATTTATCCCATTGATCACCTGTGGGATGAGATTCAAAGACGGTTGGATGACGTCCGATCAAGGCCGACAACTGAAGCTGAACTGCGTCAGGCGTTCCTGAGATTGCGGGCTCAAGTGCCTATGGCCTTCACCAACCGCCTCATCCATTCCATGTATCGACGTTGCACGGCAATCATCAATACACATGGCGGACACACGAGATACTGACTTGTGATGCCATTTTTCTTAGAGACTAGAGTTGTGTTTCACTTAAAGAACATTTGACACTTTAATTTCAACCTTGATGATCAGTTTTGCTTAGTTGCATCTTTTTAATATGTCTCAAAGTATGTTTATAGTGTTTGGACAAATAAGGTTTCTCATATATCTATCCATGATGACGTTGTTTCTTTTGCCGTTCAGAATATAATAAACTAAAAACATATTGAAGTAATTCTTATAAATATATACGTAGAAAATAATATGTTGAATTCGCCATACCGCAAACAGTTTGTTTGATAGTGGCTTCAAATACTCTCGTTGAATACAAGATTTATTGACAGGGGTGTACACATGTCTGACATGCATTAATGTCAACAGATAAATATCTTCAAACATCAGGGGCAGTTAATTCTGATCATTATTTCCGGCTAACATACATGTATAAGATCAGCTAAAGCATGTAATAGTGCAAATAAAACGTCCATAAAGTATCAATACACAGTAACTTAAGTTTACATTGTGACAATCCCACATAAACTTAAGTAAATATTATCTTGTTTTTGTTTTGTTTAACATGTTATAGGCAATGAACACATATATATACACATATGGTGTTTATTTACAAACACTGCATTTCTCTCCATATTTACAAACACTTTATTTTCATACACGACTCCTACTGATGAGTTTCCTCATCCTGCAACATGACACTGGTTTTGTGAACACATCCGCCACATTGCACCCTGACTCAATGTATTTCAGTTCAATCACATTGTTCTGCACTTCATTTCTGATGAAATGATATTTAATGTCAATGTGTTTTGATCTATGCTGAGTCACTGGATTCTTTGAGAGTGCTATCGCTCCTTCACAGTGACCAGTCATATCGCTCCACAGCTGTCGCAGGAGCTTCCCCTCTTCCCCTCGCACGTTGACAATGCCACAGTCGTCTGCTTCTTGCTTTTCCAGGAAACTAAGGGTCCGTTATCTTTCAGCTGGAATCCGTAGCCTGTGATGCTTCTGTCTGCAGATACCAGTCAGCATCACAGAATCCCACAAGTTGAAGAGGATCACATGATTTTAAAAACGTCAGTCCATGTTCAGCGGTACCTTTGATATACCTCGGAATGTGTTTTGCCATGCCCAAATGGGTCGTTGTTGTCTTAGCCGTATACTGTGACAACTTGGTCACAATATAACACAGGTCTGGTCTCGTAGCAGTCATTATATTGATCAGACTTCCAACAATCACTCTGTCGAGTCTGGGATCGCCCAGTTCAGTTGCAATTGTCTCCCTTTCTATGTCAGCGCCCAGGTCACATGGAGTTGCGTTGGGTTTACAGTCCATCATGTTGAGTGAGTGAGTGAGTTGGGTTTAACGCCGCTTTTAACAGTATTCCAGTTATATCACGGCGTGTCAGCTTAATGTGGGAGGAAAGCCCGAAGTGATGCAGGTCTCGGACGTTCACCACTTCGGTGAAACCCACGAGCACGGGTGCTGTCAAACCTAGAAACAAAATCGGGGCGAACCGGGATTCGAACCCACAATCATAGGTTTCTGGCGTGCCAAAGGAACGCAACTCTGCACAGCGAATCGCGGCGCCTTAGACGACCGGGCCACCCCAGAAGATGCTGTTGAACTTCAGCATCTTCACAATATGTCATTTCAACATTGTCGTTCTTCCACTTGAACTCTATTCCCAGAAACCATGAAAGCTTCCCCAAGTCCTTCATCTTGAACCGCTGACACAAAGAATATTTTATCCCATGAAGTATGGTCGTCTTCTCTGCACAAATGATGATGTCATCAACCCACACTACCATAATTACGAATGAATCTTCAGTCGTCTTGCAGTAGACACAAGGATCAGCAAGTGATTGGTTCAAGTTCAGATCTTCAACCAAGAACGTGTTTGAGGCCGTGCAGGGATGTCTTGAACCACCAAACAAGTTTCTCACAAGTCTGTGGCTTTACTGCAAAACCTTCCAGTTGCTGCACATATATCTCACAGTTTTTGGGTGCGTTCAAATAAGCTGTCTCAACATCCATTTGATGAACCACCATATCTTTCTGAACTGCAATGTTGTAGCAGAGTCCGAATTGACGTCATTTTAGCAGTTTGGGCAAAAGTATCTTTACAGTCGATACCATGGACCTGTGGGAATCCCTTTACAACATACCTTGCCTTGTATTTCTCAGAATCGGGGCAAGATTTCACAGCAAACACCCATCTTCCCCCCAACTGTCGATCTACCTCCTGGTAATGTGGTGATTTCAAATGTATCATTTTCTTTCAGAGCGTCCATCTCTTCACGCATTGCCTTCTTCCACTTGGGTGCATCACATGAAGACAATGCTGCAGGAATACCAGCCACTTTGTTAGTATTCCATAGCATACATTAAACTATCTTCCGTCTCAGATTCTGACATGTCAGACCCTGTGACGTATTCCTGCAGGTACTTGGGTCTGGTTGTCTCTCTCCTGGGATATCTTCTCGTTTCCTGTTCTCTGTTACCATGTTGTTGGACTTTATTCTGCACACATTCTTGCTGTCGTTTATTTTGTTTTTCAGTTTCTTCTCCACTTTCATTCTTCCTGTACACTAAATGTTCTTCATATTCTGGCTGAGATACACTTTCTTCATACTTTATTGTGAACATTACACATCTCACTTTTCTTACTTCATTTCTCTCAGGAAAGTACACAAGATATGCAGGACTTTCTCTGTCGTATCCCACAAAGAAGCCCTTCTCACTCCGTTCGTCCAGTTTCTTTTTGCTTTGGACTAATGCAAAACACGTTGTACCAAACACATGCATATTTGACAGGTTGGGCTTCTCGCCTGTCATTGCTTCAAATGGAGTTATGTTCAGTCTTTGGTTGTTACATCGATTCCTGATGTATGCTGCTGTCATAACAGCATAGGACCACAGCGAATTGGGTAATTTGGCTTCTATCAGCAGACATCTCGCCTTATCAAACAGTGAACGCCAGGCACGCTCAACAGTCCCATTTTGACGTGGTGAATATGGTGAAGACTTTAGATGTCTGATACTGTTCCTTGTAAGGATACTTCTAAACTTCTCACATGTGAACTCTGTACCATTGTCTGACCTTATTGTTCCAACTTTTCCAAAAGGTGATATATCATGATCACCGTTGCTGCGGCAGTATCACGCTTCAAGATCAGGAGATACAAGGTGATTATTCCAGACATCCTCATCAACAAATGACAATACATATCGAAAGTCACCTCCAGCTGGAGTTGTCGCTCTTCTGTCTGGATCTCTATTTCTCCACTGCAACATCTTCCCTTCGATACAGGTGTCACATAGATCAGTATCTTTACCAGCTCTCCATTCCCTTCACAATATTCTCCAGCTTCATCATATCTTTCATGTTACAATGTCCACGGATTTTGTCTTCACACTTGGATGGAGCAGTATTGTGCAAGAAGTACAGTTTCCCATGCTTGTGGATGTCAAACGTTGTACCATCTTGAGCCTTGAATTTTGCACTCTCTGGACTGGAATGAACTGATGCGCCTTTACTTGTAGCTGCTTGCACTGAAAAATGTCATGGTTGAAGGGTGTCACGTACAAAGCATTCTCCAACACAATACGTTGTTGCCGATTGCTTACATCACACAACATGACGTCAGTACTCCCTCTTCCTTGTACAATACCATTCGTTCTGCTTCCATCAGCGAATTCGATGCAGTGATCTTGTGTTTTGTCATCAAATTTCAAGAACTAGGTCTTGTCAGTAATGATATGGGCGGTTGCCCCACAATCCACGAGTAGAGTATTCACACTGTCCGCACTTACACTGGCAACATGTTATTGATCAACACTGACCTTGAATACGTATTACGAATGTTCTTGATCTTACCACAGGCAGAGTCTCGTCTACGACATACCCTGGTGTCATGGGTGGAATTCTTGCAAACATCACATCACCTACCCGATCTCTTCTGTCCACTGTAACTTGATGCAGGTTTCTTCCGTATACTATGATAATCCGTCTTGTTTCTGATGTCCACGGTAACCTTTTTATTCACCACAAGTATAACCCTGATTTGTACTCCTTCACTCCGATGCCCTGTGTCCTGGCTTCCCACATGAGAAACATTTAAGGTTCATGGCACTGTCTTCATATTTGGGTGTAGGTTGATTTTTTCCGTTTATTCATATCTTCTAAGAGCCGTTTGAACTCGACAAACGTCAGTTGCTTCTCCTTCAGCGCGATCACAGTTGAAAACTTCTTGAAAGAGGGAGGCAGTCCTTTAAGAACCATGGCTATCAATACACTGTCACTGATTGTCTCTCCTGCAAGTTTCAACGAAGTCGATGCAGTGTCTGCTCTAATTACGTAGTCCGTAACACATTCATGGTCGTCCATCTTCAACGACGTAAGCTCCATGTATAATGATATTATTCGTGGTTTACCCCATCTAATGTAGTGCTCCCGTAAAATCTCCAACGCCCGTCTCCCATCGTCTTTTGCGTCCCTCATAGTGCAAATAAAACGTCGATAAAATATCAATACACAGTAACCTAAGTTTACATTCTAACATAATAACTGCACAGACTGCTTATTTTCTCATTTGCACAAATACACTCCAGCTGTAGACAGTAGTGGGAAATAAAGGCTCCACCCATTCTATTTTCAGCCAGTCAGGAAAAGTAGTCCGTTTATGGTCGTGGTCTAATTATTTTACGGTGTATGGTATCATCAACGCCAAAATATTGGTTGTTTATGAAATCAAATGCCGCAGCCTTACTTGCAATATATTTGTGAAGCTATAAAGAAAACTGCTGATATGGATTTCTCAGAGACACGTTCATGTTGTTGGTGGGAACGTTACTGGTCAAGATATGACGGCTAATCAGGATTCCCATGTCCAGAGTAGTGGTTGAAAGGACAGGCGGAGTGAAAGAAAAATATTTAAAACTTTTAAACTGCTTCATGACAACTCAGTTTTCCAACTTAATGACAGGAGCGTCGAAAGACCATTGTCACTTTAGTATTCAGATTCTTGCAGGTTATCTGGTACATTAGTTTGTCCGACTAAAAACGATTTACATTTCTAATCCACATGTATGTACAGTGCATTATGTATGACCGATTGTACTGTTTTCTTTCCAGATGGGTTTTGTTTGCGAGAAGAAGTCCTACGTGAGTCATGCCAGAATGCTGGGTATGTTTGGGCATTTGGTTGGAGGTCTCATCAACGGACCATTGGCAGACATGTGAGTTGCCAGGACGGGGAATCTTCGATGTTAGTGAGAGAGAGAATGTTGCTGTACTAATTAAATGATTAGGGTATTCAGCAACCCATGCTTGCCATAAAAGGCGACTATGCTTGTCGTAAGAGGCGGCTAACGGGATTGGGTGGTCAGGCTCTCTGATTTGGCTGATGCATGTCATCGATCCCGATTGTGTGGATCGATGCTCATGGTGTCACTCACTGGATTGTGTGGTCCAGACTCTATTATTTACAGACCGCCGTATAGCTGGAATATTGCTGAGTGTGGCACATTCCAGTTAAATGACGTCGCCCTGTAAATAATCGCGTCTGGACCTCCCAATCCACGATTCACGCCGTCAGGGTAGGATGACAAACAATCAACCGAACCTGACCTCAATAAATCCTTACTAAGGTGTCACTGATTGACTATATTTTTGTTCCCTTATTTATGACATAATGTATTCTGAAAACAGCAATTAATACAAATATACCATTTTATGCATCCGACCGTAAACCTGTGTGCCTTACTTTGAATATTGATAGATTCGTGATTGATGACAAACAGGTATCTATCCACGCAATAAAGTGGCGCATGATTAATGACTTAGTGCTGAAATTGTATGCAACTGAGGTTGACAACATGCTGTGTGGAACCTATCCGGACACTAATTAGTTTGGCAACACCGTCTCGGCAGAAACAACCGACCGTCCACTATGTGCTATCGGGGTTAAATGGTTAATACCTGGCTCTTAATTTGTTAAAAGAGTGTCCTCGCGAAATCATTTATCACTGCTCTTCCTGAAACTACTCTCTGCAGATGTGTATATAACCTGTTGTGATCTAAATGATTGTATCTAACACAACTCTTCGACATGACTGCAGGAAATAAATAAATAAGATTCATTAATTCACTAACTGTGTACATGGTACTGTTTGTGTGCCACAATGGCCCTCTGTTATGTCGTGAAGTGCCTGTATCTCATTATACACTAAGATATGCCTGGTGGAAAAACGACACATTCATTCATAAATTCTGTATACTATTATGCAGAATGTTGCAGATTATCTTGTCTTTTCTGCAGGTTTGGAAGACGACCAAATATAATCTGCAACATGTTCATGCTGGTGCTGCTCAGTATCTGTCTGGTGTGGTCGAACTCAGCCCCTGTGGTCCTCTTCCTTGATTTCGCGATCCACATCTGTTGCATTGGCCAGTATCTCGTGTGCTTCGTATTTGGTATGTCTATGAACTACATATGTATTTGTGGACGTCTCCAGCTTTAATTCACTTTCACAGCCTGGCTGTATTATCAGGACGCAATGTTTCGCGTAATAATACGCAAATAACGTATGAGACAATGACATGCCAAGCGATGCTTTTTGCAGACAATTGCAAAGATTGTTTGTGTTTGTGGACAAATTGAAGCGTATGGAAGAGAATGGGATTCAGCCTCTCAACCCTGACCATGATTTGTTTTAAACTTTTCTGAGCAGTCATATCGACGACATTGAACAGATGCAATAGGTATCGAAATGACACCCGCATCTATTACATGAAGACACTGAAATCTGAAATGTTTTAATATGATCCTAAGAATGGTCTTTATTGAATTTTCTCGAAGAATAAGAGCAATTTAATCTGGGCCTCTAACCTCTTTCAAATACCAGAGAACACATGCATTGTGAAGCCGACCTTTTTCCTTATGCAGTGCAGTCATGTCAACAATATCCTACAGTTAGCAGCGTAGAGTGTACACGCCGGAAAACATCCTTTTGACGATTTTATAGACTCGGTGAGATTCGTAAATTCAGTTACTAAAGACCATTGTCGTCATTATCTAAGAAAATCACTGTCCTGTATAAGAGGTAACACATACTATTTATGACTTTTTTTTATGTCGCGTCCAAGATTATTGCACTTATATAGCGACGTGCATGGACGTGTGTGTGTGGCTGCTTGTACTAGTCCGGACTCATGCCGATTAATAGTGCTAGCACACTGAGATACCATGCCGCAGTTTAACATGAATACCCCACTCAGACACAGTATACTGACTCCGAGCCGACCAGTCCTTGTTTTATCCCCTAATGCCGAGCGCCAGACAGGGTAACAACAAGTACCATATTATAACGACTTTTGGTATAACGCGGCCGGGGATCGAACCCCGGGCCTTCCGCTCTCCGGGCGGACGCTCTACCACTAGACCACGGAGGCGGTCCCTTTTCTTGGTAAAGCATGTAAAACAAGAAAGTTTAAAAACCGCGGAGAACATCAAACAGCAATGATAAATCTTCATCAAGGTTTAATTATTGATTGTAAAGTATTTGCATCAACAATCTAATGTTAAATTACCTTTCCCTAACTACATACATATAGTATTTGCATCACCAATGATTATCTAAAGTTTAATTTCCTTTCCCTGAATACATATATACTATCAACTCCCCGTAAATTATATTAATTCATTAATGCTTTTATTCTCGACTGAATCAATACATGAACTAATTTGCTTTAACGATGACGTCAACTGGAGGCTGCTAACCAAAGTACCGCACCCAATGAGGTCTGTGTGGATGGGTAACTTAGGTTAATGAAAGTACGACGTAACCACGTTAACATGTGTTAACATGGCGTTAAAAATTGAGGTTGGGCCATTGATTGTGCCTCCCACCACCCGTGTTTCAGAATGAACTATTAAACAATGATACGCATCGGGATTGCGGGGAAACATACACGATTCGTTCTGGTTGCATATTCATGGATCAGTCACCAAGTCATATGTCATTAACTGTTTGTGTCTTTGTGTCTGGTATATCCACCATTAACCAGAATGTGTCATATCTACAAAAATGCATACAAGCTAAGTATTTGCCCACTTAATTTCGTGGGTCCAGTTTTATATGATCACCTGCATAACTGTATATATATATATATATATATATATATATATATATATATATATATATATACATATATATATATATATATATATATATATATATATATATATATATATATATATATATATAACAGGGATTATAGACTCCTTTGTATATTACAGACTGACTTTGTAATTAGATGAACATGTTCTTCGGCGACGTACAGGCATCAACCACTCCGTCAGTAGTGATAAACAGTTACAACGAATTATCAGAATTAACCCTATGTACTTGTATTCATGAATACAGTAAAATGTCATTTACAAAATAGAAACCAAACAACTTTATATTATATTGACTCTAAAAGTTGGTTTGTTGGTTTGTTGTTTTACGCCGCACTTAGCAATATTCCAGCTACATGACGACGGTCTGTAAATAATCTGTAATAAAGTCTGGACTAGACAATCCAGTGATTGACATCAGATGGCATTATTCCAGAAGTTAGTTGGTGTAAAGTCATATATCCAGTACTGGTCATTTTAGTAGATGGCACTTACATGTATGTCCCTTGCATGTCTTCTTAAAACGCGTGGTACATTAAGGAAGAGGAATTCTCTCCACAGATAACAGTAGCAGTAGCAGTAGTAGTAGTCTCTCCACATGTAACTACTGGTAGTAGTAGTGGTAGTATTCTCTCCACAGGTAACTAGTAGTAGTAGTAGTAGTAGTAGTAGTAGTAGTAGTAGTATGTACAGCTAAAACAAAATGCAGCAAAGAGGGTATGGGTGATCCTGCAAAAGTCAGACTGGTTAGGCACATCATCGGCTCAGGGCCCTTGCCCCCTCTACACGCAGCCCAGACAGCGAATGGGACTTCTCCAAAGAAGGCGCTGCCTAGTCAAACCCACCCAGAACTTTTCGGAGAATGTGAAGACTCCCCAACACTGCAGACTTCTGCATTACCCAGATTGTCAGAAGGGCTGTATTCCTGGTAGCAAACACGGGTACGCCCCCAATGTCAGTCAGCAGATTTGGAGATACCAAACCTAAGGCACCAAGACCAATGGGGAGTCGGACAACTTGGTACTTGAGATGCAAGTGTGACATTCGAAAGCGAGTATTTGCCATGTTTTTCCTCAGTCTTGTCAAACACATTAGTGTCAAAGGGGACAGAAAATTCAATGATATAAATGATTTCATTGGATTAATCAAAAAGGGCAAGATCAGGTTTGTTGGCCTGGATACGTCTGAGGCTGTAAATGGGCCTATTCCAAAGGATTTTGTATTTATCATTTTCCATGACGCCCTCTGCATATTCTGGGTCGTACCATGGATGGACCTCTGTGTCAAAACCACAAGCATGGCATAAAATGATCGAGCCACCCCATCATTTCGCTTAAGATACAAGCGAAGGACTCTGCGGGATTGCTGATCTTCTCAACACATTATCATTATTATTATTATTATTATTATTATTATTATTATTATTATAAATGACAAGGTATATCTTGAACAATCGTTCTATTTAGCTATTACTATGTGTGTCGTAATGGGCAACTGAACGAATCGGGTTGTCCAGTTTAGTGACTTGTTGATTGTGTGCCATCGTATCACGACTATGTGGATCTCTGCACATAATATTAACCACTGGATTGTCTGATACAGATTCGACTTTATACAGTCCGCTGTCATTACATAGCTGAGTTTGGCATTAAACAACAAAGACTACGATGTGGTACTCTCAACGTGTATATATGTAATCCACATTCCCGTGAGTGTAGTGCTATATGTATCTTGAAACAGGCATGGAGATAGTCGGTCCCTCTAAGCGTATGTGGGCAGGTGTTGCCATGAACCTCTTCTGGAGCGCGGGGAACATGGTCACAGCACTTTCGGCATATCTCTTCAGGGACTGGAGGACTCGACAGCTGATTGTCAGTGTCCCGGCAGTTGTCTTTGCTTATTTATAGTAAGTATTGGAATTTGACGTACTCTATACGTATCACAAATATGAAACTATTTAAGGTACAATCTATGTATAGAAACTTGCAATGAAACAGTAGTATTGCTTTTTTATATTCCCATATCGGAGTAATACATGTACATGCCTGATATCGGAATAATAATAACCTGTCGTGTATCAAAAGTCAATGTAGTCTACTAAATGAGACCATAAATTTTAGCATCTACGTTAAATGCTTCAGTTGGTGAATTACTAACATATGATTGTTCAAGCATAGAAATATTATTTTAAATTACATTCATAAAATTATATATTCAAAGAACAAGTATTTCCTGACATTATAAACATGTGATATGGTTCATTATATCTTTTTGGGATTGACTGGAAAGCTCTCTCAATTTAATCATGATAACCAGGTTTATATTTTTTCATCACAGTTTTATCCCAGAGTCTCCAAGATGGCTTTTGAAACATGGCAAACAAGAAGAAGCTAAAAGGATAGTTGCAAATATTGCGAAGAAGAACAAAGTACAAATAGATCCACAAATACTTGATGAGGTCAATATCGAAAAGGAAGAGGTATTACAAGAACCATTCTGGAATCTTTTGAAGTCTTCTGTGATGAGGCGTCGAATGATGATCATCTGCTATAATTGGTACGAGTTTGTTCCCTACATAAGTTCTGACCAAATTTTAAATAAATAGAAACAAACTAGTAAAAACAATTCAGCTAGTAAATTCTTTCAGCACTATATAATGTGAATCGTGAAGGCCACCTGTTGTTAGTTTATGGAGAGATTGTTAATAGTCGTTAAGTCCTTTCCGAATTGTGCAGATCGATGCTCGTGTCAATCACAGTATTGTCTGGTTCAGACTCGATTATTTACAGACCGCCGTCATAAAGCTGGAATGTTGCTGAGTGCGGCGTTAAACAACAAAAAAAGGAAGAGAATATTCCAGTGAAGAAACGTTTTACATAGGATTCAACATAAACATCTTGGTTTTTTTCAATTTGTACGAGTAAGCGAGGGAACCTTTAAACATACTTAAACATTACTTTCGTTAAAGAGAAGAAAACTTATTGTCATTGGGTTTTTTCAGGTTTGCAGTTGGAATGGGCTTCTATGGCCTTAGTATGAACGTCACCAATCTCTCCGGTAACATCTACATCAACTTCCTCTTGTTCGTTATCGCAGAAGCAGTTGCCTACATTTCCTGTTTTTTCCTGATGGATCGTATTGGCCGCAAGCTGCTGTTGTGTATATCTCTGTTGCTAACAGGGGCAGCTTGCATTTTTCCTTTGATTCCAGTGCTAGCTTCAGATACACGTAAGTGCCATTATCAAAAATCACTAACGTGTTTATAAGTGTTTGTAGAAATACTGGAACAAGGGTTAAGGTGTCATTTTCAAGACTTCACACATTAGCATGTCCATAATAATTATTCGTACAAAATAAAAAAGAAACATATTCATTGCAAACAATCTTTAAATATGATGTACTTTGTATCACGGGGTAAAGGCATATATATTAAAATAGTCTCTTATGGCCACATGCAGGACAAGACAGGGTAAGACCTCAAAGGCACGGCTCAGTACTAGCAACGTCTTGCTTGACACTAAAACCTGAAGACATGTCCATTCCTTTTTCGATGAGAGATATATCGCAGGTACCAGCAAATGTACCACCAAATCCCTGAGATTACCCATAACTCCTAATAATTATCCATTGTTTTACTCCACAAGCGGAGAAATGGGCCATTAACCTCCTCGCCATTATAGGAAACATGTGTGCCTCTGCTGCCATGTGTGCCGTCTACACCTTCACAGCTGAACTCATGCCAACCACATCAAGGACATTTGGCATGTCAATGAGTTCCGTCTGCTGTAGAGTTGGAAGTATACTTTCCCCCTACATTGTTGGCTTGGCAAGTTTTACCAAATCTTTGCTTTTGCAGGTTTTACATGTTTCGTTTTAACTGAGATAACTGAATTAAATGAATTGATAAATGAATTTTGGACTTTATGATCACCTTAAGATTTTATACTTTGATTTCCGTTATCATATGAAATAGATGACATACAAATAACCCCTACATTTCAGACGATGTACATATCAGGACGTTTCGGACAGATTCTCCCCATGCTGGTGTTCGGGGCTATCGCCATCATAGCGGCCCTTCTGGGTCTGCTTCTTCCGGAAACGCTGAACAAAAAGCTACCGGAAACCACCAAGGAAGCTGAGATGCTCGGGACGTAAGTAGTTTTGATAACTATCACTTCAGTCTCAGGTCAATAGCAGACTTATCTGAGGTAAGGGACTTGAGTTTCAATCCAATTTCAGTTCAGGTTTCAATGCTGTTTTATTAGTCCAGCTTCAGTTCAATTTCAGTCAAATTACGGTTTCAGTCGCATGATTGGTTTCTTTTTCGGTAAATCTTTTATTCATCTGGGTCAAATTAAACAAGAACACATTGAATATAGAGTCAAACCTTATCATATTTATATGCATACGTTTCACTAATACAATCTGATAATGATCCCACGAACATTTCCTTTCTAAATGTAATAGTGGAATAGAGACATATTTTAGATTTGTGTGAAGCACCAGATTCGTTGCTTTCAGGAACGTGTACAACGAAGAAGTTGCAGATGCATCTCCTGTACGAGCTGAGCTGCTTCCACTGGAATCTGAGTCCGAGACGAAAGAAGGCAAAGCTGAAGATTCTAACAATGTCCTACTTGTGTGAAACAATTCTCTGGAAATATTCACATGTCATGAATATAAAAAAAAATCCAATTAGGAGATATGTGAAGAGAGTTTCAAGTGTCCAAAATTGCTCATTAAGCGTCAGCGAATTCCTGCAGTTTCCAATTTTATATTATTGATTCTCTCACTATGTTTTGTCAGTTTTACTCATCTTTCTCGTTACATGTATTATAATTCAACCTCAATTCAAGTCATGTTTCTGAAAAAAAATATTCTAGTTGTAAACTAGATCATATTTTCCGCCACACAACTTTCTGGGGTCGGAAGTGGGATGACACAGATGATGTTGGAAATTCCCAGAGGGATCAACCAGAGTGACAGCCTGTGTTTCAGACACTGCAAACACGAAAACGTCGGGTTTTTTCCGTATATGGTCATTGGACGGAAAAACGACGTTATTTGGACGTTTTCAAACGATCGTTTTTCCGTCCAAATAACGTCGTTATTTGACATCGGAATTTACTGGGAGAGAACGATATCATCAAGCTCCTCCCTTTCTTGATTGACATTGTCAATCAAGCAACAGCGTCTACCGGTATTTCTACTTCTCAGATTTCATTGGTCAGTTCTCGCGTGTTAGATTACAGGCCCGCGTTTGACGCTGCACTCGAAGCGCTTAGCGGAAGTATTGAAATCAATCGTTCTGCGCATGCGGATTACTTAATGCCTTGTCCAAATTTTCCGTTTTGTGCATGTGCGATTTCGCGTATTGTTTCCGAGATTTCATGTCACCACTATTTGACAATGATTCATAAACACAGTCTCGTGAAAGTTCGGAATCGTACAATTCCAAACTGGTGATGCCTATTCAGTGATGTGGGAGATTCCGAGATGAACCTATTCTATGGCTATAGGCTGCCACCCAAACCGATCCAAACTGTATCGTGTTGTCTTCAGAAATACAAATTTCTTTCAATATTTATACTACGAGATAGTAAGGGTAAGGCTTACTCACCGGTGGAACGTAGACAATATCACTAATACAGATATAACGTATTTGAATGTTAATACTAAAGACAAACACTCATTATTTTTGCAGTATAACGATATAACTCTAATACACGTTTATTGGTAACTTTCGTCAGTTTTGCTCTTCATTTTAATAACTTTGTTTTCACATATACATGTAGCAATACCCGACAAGCCTGTCATACATAATTATTGGGCAGTTTTCAATCTTGTACTGACTTACTCTGGTGTTCCTGAGCGAAGCTTATTGGCTTGGGTGTCACACCCCGTTTTTCTGGTAATCCTATTATTACTTTATTGTTTATGTAATGACACCCTGTACACTGGATCACGGCTCCGTGACTATCCATAACAACCAAGATGAACATTCAGTTCAAGTAAAATAATGAGTTTGTTTTGACGCCACAGTCAGTCAAAAAACAATGCTGTGGGGTTTGATTACACACTTCTAGCAGGTCGAACATCGTGGATCCTCATTTTGAGAATCAAAGTTCATATGCTAATCCATCGGCGAATACCGACCCGCTCAAGGTAACCTTACTTGTTGCTAAAACTATCATCTATACCCCACTCTCACCCCCCTCCCCCACCCCCACCCTTGTTAAGCAAGCCTAAAAGAAAAAGAAGTTTGCTTGCTGGTATTATGCTGTTTTTTCATACCCAAATGAAATTTCAATATGGTTTAAAAGAGTTTATACATTATCAAGGAATTATTTTATCAAATATACAATTATTTTTTAATTAGGTTAGATAATTCTGTTTGGATTTACATTTCAACTGTTTTTCTCGAAAGTAAATGGTAACTGTTGTGTATGTTATCATTTCTCTATACATATACATCTCTAAATAAATATATATTTACAGAAGTCACAAAGAATAACTTAAAACATTACTCACCTAACTTCATGATGTATCCAGGTTCATAAATATAGCACTTTGCGTGATGAATATATTAACTTCACTGATAAAATATATTCTCTCACAAGATATTTCTATGTCCACTTGTGTACACAGCTTGTTGAGGAGAGAAAACAAGTCGAAGTGGGAGAACCATGGAATATGAACTGTAGCTAAAAATGAGATTGTTTATCTTTATTCAAGTTAGCAAGAAATCCTAAACCATCCAGATGACGGAGAATGTCTTCCGCACCTCACCCCAACCCCCCAGTGTGTTAATTAATTGTCCATCAGAAAATTGGTGTTGACAGCAACAGAGATCTTAGATGTGCTCGGATCGAGCACTGCTAAGGGGGTTTGTACGTAGGACTGTAGTCTGTCTTACAGACCCTGATACATTTATATCAACTACAGCCCATGCAATCTATAATGCTTGGCAAGTCTAGATTACTGCAGTATCACTGGGCTCCCTTTTTATTAGATTTTTATTAAGATAACTGAACAACTGTTTTTTTCTGTACGATATGTTCATTTCAGAGACTATATGTTAGTCTAGTAGGACTGGTCAACTCCGCGCTACCGCAGAATGTTCTTCCAACTCTGCAGGGGGCATTCGTCTATCATACTATCTTACCGCATATCACCATGCTTCTCATGCTAAAGACGTGTCCTTTTTTGCCGTAACTGTATTGATATACACGACACTATGTTCCTACAACAGCTGCTGAAAAGACTACTGTTATAAACTGCAACCAGCAAGACACAATGCGTATATTATTTTTGAAGTCAGATCAACTTTCGACGTTTCAAATCTTCCAACACGTATAAATTGTCCCGTGTTGATAGTTGTACAATGGTCTCTGTTGTTTGCACACTGTTTGTTTGTTATTGCGCGCTGTAAACAACGGTAACATGTTCGCGAGTAAATTGCACCATAAAGAAAGCGTTAGCCCCTTACTGCACGAACTCAAACAAGGGAAGATAGTGTTTCCATTTGTTTTTCTTGTGTCGACCAGTGTCATTTCTCGGTCATTTCTATGGTTTTGAATGCTTTCTTCAATGATACCGTTACACCAAGGTGTGCGCGAGGTATTCATGCTCGAATACAAAGGAGGGGGCAAGGATGCAACCCCTTACACCCTATTTGAAACAATCATGTTTATGTATACTAGTATATATTGCTGAATCTTTACCTGGCGTGTTTCAATTTAACAGTAAAAAAGGACTAATTTTTGGCTTCCAAATACATAATTATTGTTTCCCTTATGATTTGTTTGCATTATGTATCTAGCATTATATTTATTGAACACGCTGAAATGTTTTCGCCTTGCATCCAAGATGGTGGACAAGTGAAATCGTATGAAATTTGGGTATTATAGGTCGCTGTCTCTTTTTTGATTACCTAATAAAGTCACTTCAACTTTCAATTCCCGATACATGTAAATGAATAAGTGTGTTTTATGCCACAATTAGTCAAAGACCAACGTTGTCTTGTTTGATGACACACAATCTACCAGGTAGCACATTGTGTACACCCTATCCCCATTTAAGTCTTCACTGTGCGTATTCCTGGTGACGAAAAGGCACAATGTACCTAGGAATCTCATTAATACATTCATGCGCGGCATTCTCTACCTCTAGAAGATTATATAGTTAACATGCTTATCCAACTCGAACTATCATGCCGCTCAAAAATCCAGCAGGCCCACATTCACACACACACACACACACACACACACACAACGGACAGGAAATACTGCTGATAGCCTCAACTCAGCCGCGCTACCGCAGGATTCCGTTCAACTCTGCAGGGGGCATTCTCAGTGGCTTCAAACGCCCTGAAAAGTTTTCGCCTTGCATCCAAGATGGCGGACAAGTGAAATCGTATGATATTTGGGCTATTTTAGGTCACGATCTCTTTTTTGATTACCCAATAAAGTCAATTCAAAGTATACGGTTGTGAATGAGCTTACAACTTTATAACACTTATTCATCTCATTCCAATAGAGCTACTCGTGCTCACATAAAGTTGTAGTTATTATGTCACTGTTTTATTTCTTTAAAAATAGATTACGTGTTCATGAATAACAATTAAGATGAACATTCAATTTCCGATACAAGTAAATGAATAAGTGTGCTTAACGCCACAATCAGTCAAAGACCAACGTTGTCTGGTTTGATGACATTGTGTACACCCTATCCCCATTTAAGTCTCCACTGTGCGTATACCTGGTGACGAAAAGGCCCCATGTGCATGTACCTGGGAATCTCATTGATACATTCATGCGCGACATTCTTTACCTTAAGAAGATCATAGTTAACATGCTTATCCAACTCGAACTACCATCCCGCCGAAGATGAATTTTGATTTACCAATCCCTGAATTGAGAAGACGTGCGTTACGAAGCTCCTCCAAGTCGTCATCAATATCCGTAAATGTCTGTGATAGTATTACCCATCAAAAGCCGAATATATTTGTTGTGCTTTCTTGACGACAAATGTCGTAATTGGGATAACACTTTCTTAGTAAAGTACAGATTCTCGTACTTTTTTTGGTTGACTCCTGTCCGGGATTTGAGACCACGCTGTGAGTGAGGCACCCAATCGCCAGCACACAAGTCAACGATCTAACCCATTCTCAGTAAACTACATATTCTCGTAATTCTTAGGGTTGAGATAATAGACGTTGATGGACAAATTAAAGCCAAACCTTAACTTATGAATGATTGGTAATGGACAATGGACAATGGGCAAACGGGAGGCCGGGGTAATCAGCGCTAATTATCTGTTGGCTTCCCTTGTTACGTTTCCTTCTTTGCTATCTTTTTACTGTTGTTCTTACAGGTACATATATATGTTCTCTGCCTCATAGCATTTTTTCACCCGATGAAGGAGTGAGTATATACTCCGAAACGTTGTGTTCCTCTTAATAAAGACGTTGACATTCATATTTTTTTCCTTATGTGTATCACTTCTTAATGCCCTTCAAAGACTCAATCTAGCTTTGTTTTTAAATGTGGAGATATTTGCTTAGAATATAATATGGTCATGCCTATAAACATTAGGGTCTTTGTCTACATAAGCATTTAGACATACATTTTATAGCTGATGACATTGCTAAATCTGCAGGAATGCAGTACACGTCATAGCAAGCTGTGATCTTTATTCACACTTTAGATATTCGAAATGGAGATCTGTAAGTTTATCGTAATCTCCCGCAACTCTCACCTCCTGACCATTTGAACTTCTTAGTGCATTCTGATGCCATCGGAAAATTCCAGGCTGCCCTTCTTTCTGTGATGTTTTGACGAATGAAATCTATTGCGTTATGATAATCTCTGTTTGCTGATATTTAATATGTACATATTGTAAAATATTTACGATATTGTAAACGTGTAATTCGATGCATAGAATGCAATGTAAACATAAGTGCGGATGCACGAAGACGGTTATAGTCATAGTTATAGTGCGATGGATATAGGGGAATGGTAGGAGGGTGAACGTATGTAAGCACGAATACCGATACATGAGGGCGGATATAGTTATTGTTCGATGGATGTTGGGGAATGGTGGGAGGATGGATAATGTATGTAAGCATGCGCATGGATCCATGATGGCTGACGTAGACATAATGGTGGGAAAAGAAGAATGCGATGTGTGCGCGTGTGTGCGTGTGTGTGTGTGTGTGTGTGTGTGCGTGCGTGCGTGCATGCGTTGTGATACGAGGGTTGGCGAACATGTTGTGAGATGATTGTGTAAGTAAGTTAAGTGGGTGAGGATGTGGCAGGTATGAGTATTGATACATGCAGACTTGGGGTTGGGGGACATGGTGTGACTGTTCTGATGTCTTTTGTTTCACTCACTTGTAGTGTTTTCTTTAACTCAATAAAATGTGTTACGGACTTTAATGACTGAAAATGTAGTGTCTCAAAGGTCATACTTACCGGGCATTCTACATATCTATTCGAACTACGTAGCCATTTTTATGCTGTACAATTCTTCTACTTCTTCTTCTTCTTCACACACACAAACACACACACACACACACACACACACACACACACACACACACACACACACACACACACACTCACATTAATTGTTTCATTAAATGTATCATCGAGTATCAGTAAGAAACTAGAAATATCTGCCTTTGTTCTGTAAATCTCACCAAGTTTCAGCTTTCGCCTCTTCCTTTGTGGAATGAGGTTTCACATTTGTAAAATGATCTCTCTTATCTGTCTGTACCATCAACTGTGCCCTCAACCTCTGCAGTTTTCCCGTCCCATATTGCCAAGCAGGTCACCCACAAGGAGGAATACGGCCCTCCCTCATTCCAGTTGTACCGTGCCTAGCACAATATGTTGTGGTGCCTTGCTATGCCCAAACATTTTGTAACAATTTGGCAAACTTTGATATGTAAACAGCAAATATAATTCAGTTTTATTTCAACAAAAACGGAAAAAAATCCTACTTTTTTTGTGGATACTATAACAATAAATCAAACCAATAGATCGCTTGAGCTAGCATGAATATCAAAAATATTTAGCAAGTCGATAGTCATAATTCCCACTGTTGGTCCAAAGTAAAATGTTCTTCACTTATGATATTTGTGTATGCCATTGCTACATGATTGGCTATGACACGGATACGTCATGATAAAGCAATGAGAAATTGATATTTGATGATATAAGATAGCTACGCAAAAATCGCAAAGAACAAAGAATGAGGCGATATTTATTTCACGATAAAACATTGTTCTATCATGACGTCATTTATGGAGATTTGAACATGCACTTGCAACTTGAAAACGTCGTAAATTTGACCTTATTTTTGAAAGGTATGTGTCTAATGTGTTGTTTCCAATAGATGTAGCTGGGGAAGGTAGATAAAGGCAGTGCCCGAACAATCGCATCCGAAAGTGAGAGCGAAATGTCAATTGGTAATGGGAGAAAAGGTACAGATAATCGACGAGAAAATTGTGAGAATGTGACCAAAGACCAAAAGAAAGACCAAATTCAAACCCTCCTGTTCATAAAATGGATTTATCTGGCATGGCCGCGGTCGGATTATATTCAAGGAGTCATCATTATTTAAGTACGGGAAAATATTTTAAAACGTGTACTTTTTCCTAATTTAACACCCTTAAAAGAGGCTGTAAATAATGTGGATATCTCATATAGAAATAAACGAGTCGTGGTCGTTGCTTATCGTACAATAAAAAACTCCCACTCGTTGATTGTTTCTTAATTATATGACCATATACACTAACATTATATCTTTTCATGTTTATCAGTCAACAAAAGCGACATAAGCCTTTCCATTTTCACAAGAAACCCTTGCCAAAAGTAGCGCCAACTGCACGATTACGACAAGACCAGGAGCATGTTTCATGATTCACCATAAAAATGATGACACTGGGTGCTCGCAAAAACGCGAGCTCATTCCGATCCACTAATGGCACCCGCAAAGGCAAGCAAATTGTTCACCCGAAAAGGCAGAGAATTGCATCAGACATCATTTTGGTCATTGATACGTCAAACCTGGAAATGTTGTCTACACGTCCAACACAAAGCCCAAGCAAGGACCCTAATCCTTTAAACCCGCCCAAAGTTCTGTTAATTACATAGTTTTTCCATTTTCCCCTAACCTTAAGTAATATACACTAGTTCTGAAGTAAATCGTATTTACCCGTATGAATCGTCTTATGTACTTTATTGCCGATAAACAGAATATGCACACTTTCTGAAAGTAATGTGTGATAAGTCACTCACCAAACCTATACTCTCGATATACATGCTGCGCTTACTTAAAAAAACTATTGGGTTAACAAGATACGTATATTAAAGAGCCATGCTTTCCTGATGTGTTATCATTCTAATTTGAAATAATGACATTAATAGTTACCACTCATTTTTCAATATTTTTCAAGGTTGGGTTATCACGAACATATTTGAATATATACAACAGCTGTACTTGCTTATCTTTATACTTAAAAGCATCAGGTTTGTCTGTCATACAGACCCCGAAACAAATATGTCCAATACAGCCCAATATTTGGCAAAATGAAGAAGGTCTCTCGGCTCCTTTATATTATATTTTATAACTATTGTTTAATAACTGTTTTTTCTGTCAAATATGTTCCTTTCAGAGATTAGATGTTATTCTAGCATCAGGTCTGTGGTACGTTCACTACATCAGCGTTGACATTAAAACGATATTTACATATATAAATACATAACATACAGAGGAAATGCTTAGCATTTAGCTTTTAAGGAAGAGTGCAGGACGACTTCTTTTATACATATATATATGGACATATTTCAGCCATAATGTGAAATTACTTGAACGAGTTGGACAATATTAATAAAAAACTGTCGACGAAGGACAGTATAATAACTAGCAATATATCACAGATTGACTTAAAACTAGTTGTAGAACATTAAAACTATTTAATCAGTTGGATAGGACACAATATAAAAATGGGGCTATAGATCACCAGCAACAAGGTTAAGGTCACCATACTAGGAACCAAGGGGACTTACGTTACCTCTGCCACCTGCATGGTTCCCCAGCAGGATTTACACCTTTACCCAAGTTACTGGTGATTGTTGCGAGTTTAGCCAGAGATTAAAATCAACAAATATTCTGCAGTTAAAATAGAGGTAGATATAAATATACTTTGAAAGAGGTGGTCTTACATACCATCTCAGGGGGACAATAATTTTATGCTACTTCAACCCCCGTCGAGGGCATAGCCACGAACAATCTCTGTTAATAATCATACACTACCGATTCATAAAATACATATCAAAATTTGAGAACTAGTTCAATATCTTTTAAAAAGTTAAGGATTAAATATGAATTAACATTGTTAAAAAGGTCCTTAACTGTTTTGACACTGAAATATTGATCCCTTGTGATGGGAAAATCGATACAGTCAAGCAGGACATGCTTGACTGTGATTCTTTTTGACCATATATGTATGGACATTTGGATGAATATAGATATACCTCCTTATAGATAGTGTTCGTAGATGATTGTAGAACGTGCATGAAGAAAATGAAATAACGTTTAACAATATTCAGCCATATTGCGATATTTGTTTCCAACATACAAGACGGACCATGAAATTATGACTTGAATTTGGAACTGGCTTTCTGGTGTGATGTAACACCCCATAATCTCCTGTAGAAAAAGAGCTTAAAGCACGAATAAAGATCACGAGATGATACTGATGTACATACATCTGGATATATATTTGCGTCATTAGTCATTAGTTTTGTTGTTCAAGAAAAGAAGACTAATTGCAGTATTCGTTTCGCGTGATTGCAGAGGCTAGGTACAGTGATGAAATTATGTGGACTGAGGCGGTGAAAATGGTTTCAACGGATGTATTATCTGTTAAAAGATTTAAATGGCATCAATATGAATTGATGTTTAGTCGCGGGAGCAAGGTCTTGCCTCGGCTATGGCGTGACAAAAAAGTCTTAGAAAATATAAGTATTTAGCATATAACTTTAAATATATCTGGCGACACATGTATTTATTGAGTTAGATCTTCAAGCCCTGGCATCATGGTCCGCCAAATTCTCGACGCAGTAGTCCCCAGTATCAACCCTGAAGATGTGGCCCGTTTGGAGAAGAAGCTTAACAGGATGAGGATCCAGTTGCACGAACAACAGCAATTCTTGGCTAATCGGCCTTCAAAACCACTGGACGCGATCTAACCATCGAGCAGGGCAAGCCAATGAAGACTGGAGATGTTATTCTGGAAAACAAACGGCTGCTCGATGTAAGGTGTAGGTTGGATACCAGGAAACAAAGTGAAGAGGAACGTGCTCTTCTCCACTCTCAGCATCTCGGAGCGAGAGCCAGACAAGGGATTTTAGCTAAGGAAACGACTGTAAAGTAATCACCGACAGAAGTCGTCGAGGTGCTACGGAAAGTAGTTTGAGGTGGCAGCGATTTGCCAACAGCCCACCATCATTTCTATTCTCACTGGCAAAAGGCTTGACAAGACCTCATCACCCTCTCGCTGGACCTAATCAACTTATTCGCCACATCCATCCTTCTCCAGCCAAAGGAAAAGTGCTTGAAGAGCCAGTTTGCCGAGGAAGCAGTTAACGACACAATCAAAAAAGGAATATGACGTCTAACCAGAGACAGCCTGACACTGAGTTCCGGGATCTGCTAGACAGTAGGATGGAATGGAGTGGGTCCATTACTTCTGCGGCGAAGTACAAAGATCCAATGGAAGAAACATCATGTGAAGATGGATGCCATCATGAGGCGTCAAGCAGAGATGATTGACAAGCAGCAGCAGAAGATCAATAACCTAATGAGGAACAACAGTCCACGGGGAGGCACGTGCTGGACATGTGGACAGCAAAGCCTCGTGCACCACAACTTCAGTGTAAGGAACAACCAGGCATCAAACTAAACGATCCTGCCGTGGAGGACCCCACGGTGGGAGTGGAACAAGTCCATACGCATGATATCAACCACTGGATTGTCTGGTCCAGCCTCGATTATTTACATAGACCGCCGTGATATATCAGGAACATTGCTAAGTGCGGCATTAAACAACAAACAAACCTACAAACCTATCATCATCCCTGGGACATCCCTCCAGGCGGTAGAATGCCGAGTCAAATACCTTATACAGCCTAAAACTTATTCAGACCTTATCATAGGAAAATCTGTAGTAACTGTGGATCACACTAATTTTGTCACCTTACCAGTCGGATTAGAAAAGGTCTTCAGCAACCCATGCTAGTCGTGAGAGGCAACTGTGCTTGCCGTAAGAGCTGACTAACGGGATCGTGTGATCAGGCTCGCTGACTTGTTGATGCATGTGATCGTATCCCTATTGCTTGGGTCGATGTTCATGATATCAATTACTGGATTGTCTGGTCCAGCATCGATTATTTACATAGACCGCCGCCATATAGCTGGAATACTGTTGAGGGTGGCGTTGTTAAACAACAAACAAACTTCAGCGACGCAGATATGTTCCTCCAAGGAGGCCTTGTGAGTGAGGCCAATGTCGCACCAACTTGGTGGAGGTCATCTGTGGAGAAATCCTAATCACCGAAGACAGTCCATCTGAACTGAACGTAAAGCTTGTTGACAATCTATTACAGAGAACCGTGTCAAAAGCACCTTGCCATCATACTGCCAACGGAAGCTTCAAGAACTCCCACATTGAGCAAAGATGACGATATTTGGTTCTGTGATTCCATAAAACATCGGATCGTTCCTACAGTTGATGCCCCTATTCGAATCTCTAACATACGAATATACCCCCTGTCACTGGGTGGTTATTGTGCTTGTGTCACGGTCCAGTGAGCTCACTGCTCCCCGGCTTTATTTCCGACACCCCTCGGCAAAGTCCGGCGGCCGTCGTTGTACCCGTGTCATTACATTCTGTGTTAAGGAAGTAGTGGCCTGACTATATCATTCTCTTGTGATTTAATGGCACATTCTTACCATGTATTCACTTGATATATGTTATCTTTTATATGTTCGCTACCTTATTCTTTGTTTGAACATTTTTTGTAACATTAGGGGAATTTGTATGTACACTCAGATAATTCTCATGTAATAATGATAATTGTTGTTTCATCAATAATTGTACTTAACTTGTTGCAAATATCTAATGATACCGTTGGATAGCTTGTGTTCAACACTTTTTTTTGATACTTACATCTTCAATATGGATGTAGGGATTAGTTGGCTATTCGTGTTTTCCTGTGTTTAGAAACACACGTTGACTAAGCGCCTCATAGTTAGACTATTGCATTCCCGGCTGTCCAGGATAGATTGTTTCTCTCTGAGGCCCGCGCGCAGTATAGTATGTACTTCTGTCAGACCTTGCTTTTATGTCTTTACCCACCAGGTGTCCTTTGGCCGTTCGTACGGGTAGTTGTGCTTCGGGATGGTCACGCTCGAAACTCGGGTTTCGTAAGTAAGTGGGTACGGGACACCTTTGTACGTCTACTGACTTACTCTGTTGTATCGAGCTACACTTAGTAGCTAGGGTTTGTGTAGCTAGGGTCTAGTTATCCGTGGATAACCAACATCCCGTGATTGTCTAGCTACTTTGTGACCAGAAGTTCCAATACTCAGTTTTAATAGTAATACGTGGATTGTCTAGCTCTTTGGTAATTATATTATTTCCTTGCTCAAAGTGACCGTGTCGATTCGACCAGTTTGATATTCAGACATACTCGTCTATTTTATAGTCCAAGTGTCATATGTGTGTTTATTGCACGTTATTTAACCCATTTATTTATTTTTTCACTTATTATTGTGTTGAGTTAATTGACCCAGGTGTTAATTGGTCGGTATCTTGTCAAAGTGTTGTTTTAGCTGCTCTCGTTTTATTTCTGTCATACAGTTACTTAGCTTAGCTTAGCCACTTGTGTATTTGCTCTGCTTTAATTAATCAGTGATCTTTGTCAGCGCAGGTTGGGTTAATGTGATCCCTTTATTGTCATCTATAATACAATAAGCTGTAATTAATAAACCTGTGAACCTATTAACCACGTTTTCACGATTATTATATAGTTATACCAAGGTTCTGTCCGTCCGTCCGAAAACTTTGTCCGCGCGATTTCTCTTAAACTTATTAGTGGATTCATCTCAAACTTAGTACATATAATCTGTGTCATATCGAGGGGTGCAGTCAAAACAAAAAAAATGTTTTTATTAATTTTCCATTTCTTTATGAATTTTTCAAACCCTTACCCTATCCTAGCTATTTAATTTGAAACTACTGACACCCTAGGCGGGTCGGGGGTATTAGCGAGCCACGCTCACTTTTTCTCTTGTTTTATTCTTGTTTAATGATACCCCTGATCATTGGAGCACAGCTCCCGGTTAGATGAAATGTTATCGTGATTGTTAAGTTATGTCATAAGGCAGTTTGGGTTGTATACCCCTTATGGAGATGAGAAAGAAATTCGAGTAGACGCTGATACTGTGACCGGGTTAAGAATGTAGATCTTTATGGCGTGGATTTGACACAGTCCACGTGTACACCTTATTATTGGGTACAAAGTGTGAAGGCCGCTTGAAATTCATAATTATTTTGCTTTCCTTAAAAACAGTCGCTGTCACTGACAACGCTGTATAGATCTTGATACCGCTTTTCGACTTGCATTTACTGTTGCCACACTGGATAACACGCGAAGTGTTCTTGAACATCCTTCGATCGAAACTTTAACACTTTCAACTTTGACAGCTGTTTCCAACATTCATAAACCCGAGAACGCGTATTTGATTGATATCCGCAGAAGGGTGGTGAAGTAGACGTCGTTAAACACAGATGACATTCATCGTAAAGTGGAAAATCCCATAATCTATAAACTGTCGCATCCTGTAGTATTTCATGTCCCTAGGCTTGTTATATTTAGACGTCTACGCGTATATAACAGTCATCACGTCTGAGCCCTGGTGTTAGTAGAGAGTTGAGGTTAATAAGTAAGTGAGTGAGTGAGTATGGTTAAACGCCGCTTTTAGCAATATTCCAGCAATATCACGGCGGGGGACACCAGAAATGGGCTCCAAACATTGTACCCATGTCGGGAATCGAACCCGGGTCTTCGACGTGACATGGCTACCCGACCGCCCCAGGTGAGGTTAATAACGTCGCGTTCAAGATGATTGCACTTATATAACGACGTGCATGCACGTGTGTGTATGGGTGCGTGCGTGCATGCGTGCGTGTGTGTGTGTGCGTGCGTATACTAAACCGGACCGATGCAGTTTTTATAGTGCTAGCCCACTGAGATACCATACCACAGTTTGAACATGAATACCCCATCCAGATACAGTATACTGACCCCGAGCCGACCGGTCCTTGTTTTAGCCTCTTAATGGCGCTTTTCCGCCAGGCAGGGTAACAACAAGTACCATCTTTATCACATCTTTCGTATGACGCGGCCGGGATCGAACTCCTGACCTTCCGCACTCCGGGAGACGCTCTATCACGAGGCCACGAAGTGGTTAATTAACTATACATGACTTTGTAGTTCTTTGTTCGGTGTTCACATTGATCTCAGCAATATCGCAGCTACATGGTGGCGGTGTGTTTTTAATCGAGTCTGGACCAGACATTCAAATGATCGATATTTTGAGCAACGACCCACGATCCACAAAGTGTGGCCTCACAATGTGAGGGAGGTTGTTGGAGGTCCCGCCTTGTTAATGTTACTACCAAACCTACTCCAGGGGGCATATTCTTTCTGGGAACCTCACAGGAACACGCTTATGGTTGGGAATACTGTCTTTAGGGCTGGGGTGGTGGGGTTCCCTATTTTTAAGGCGTTGGCTAGTTACGCCGAATATCATGGTTCGATGCTCACAAAGTGTATAATATGCGAAAGGCATTTCTGGTGATTTCCCGTTGTAGTATTGCTGTAAATACTTCCAATTTGGCGTAAAACCACACTCACTCACTCTCAAGGAGCATGACATGGCTTACATATATGGTAGGGAACCTTTAAGGCGTCTTCTGAACATAGAAATTTCTTGCGTTATATTGTATACAGTTTACCTGTACTGAACACACGGTGCAGGTTATGCGCTGTCTTGCGCTGATTGGACATATGCCTAATGAGTGGAACGCAGTGGTGGAAAGACACTGCTTGGAATTCGATTCTACAATACTTTTGTCCTGTGGACAATAGACGAAAGCCTTGATAACAAAGATAAGTGATGATGATGAACATCATATGCACGAACGTTTATGTTTGTAAAACGTAACACCAAACGACATCCTATAGTTTGTACCTGCATCGTGCAGTAGCGCCACACACGTGCGTAGGGTGTCATTCCTGATTTGGATCTCTTTTGGCCGTTTTTTCTGTCAATCTTATTGATTCTGCTTATCATACAGTTGTGATTTACTTGATATCATTCATCGTTTGTGTTTGAACTAGTGATACGGTGTCTGCAACACGCAGAGCGTCTACGAGTTTTTAGTATGCTGTGTTTAGACGTCTATGGAACTGGTAACCACAAACCCATAATGTTGACGATCGCCCCGTTCAGGGCGTCCCAGGTCAACGACAAGAGTACAGGATCGATTGATTCAAACTCAGGCTCTACAAAATAGAGCTCAAACGGCGAATCAATTTGCTGCAAACTTTCATTAGGCTACTGGAGTTATGGGTCAGACGATTGTACATCGTCTACATGCAACTCATCACCGTGCTCGACGGCCGCCGAGTTGTGCCGCCCCTTACAAATCGTGATATTGCCAATTGATGTCACTGGTGTACACAACGTCGAGTAATTACGTGTCATCTTTTCAGATTCACTTTGCACTTCCTTGATAGGCGTGGTCGAAATGAACGTCAAGCCAATGTCATCCTGGATCCTGATTCCCCCACTGAACACGCCTGGGCATGATAGTCTGAATTGGCCAGCGTTGCAAGAGGAGTGGGCCAGACTCCCTCATATCGCCATTAGGAGACTCATACGCAATAAGCCTCATCGAGTGAAAGAAAGTTTGACAAATCGGGGCAGTACCACGCACTACTGATCGAACAACGTCAACTTTGAAATTTGTAACTCGCTGTTGTTCGCCTGCAAGGCTGCGTCCCTCAAGTGTTCCCGGAGACAACATGTATATCTTTTAACATAATGTTTGGAAGAAGAACATTAACATACATAAAATGCCTATATGAACACATTATACTTGTACATACACATAAATACAAAAAATACAAAAGCACAAATACACAAGAAAGTCTACATAAATAATTACACATACACATGTATATAGATACATATAAACACATACTTTATATATATATATACTACACTATATACATACATACATACATACATACATACATACATACATACATACATACATACATACATACATACATACATACATACATACATACATACATACATACACACATACATACATATAAACACATACTTTATATATATATATAATACACTATAAACATACATACATACATACATACATACATACATACATACATACATACATACATACATACATACATACATTGTACATACATACATACATACATACATACATACATACATACATACATACATACATACATACATACATTACATACATACATACATACATACATACATACATACATACATACATACAGAGGTTATCACGCGAGTGTGTTTGGGGATGGTAAATATCCTACATTAGGAATAAACATTGTATTTAGCGAGCCATGGCGAGCTAAATACATAGTGTTTATTCTTATACAACATATTTATTTAAAACTTATAAAATGCCTTAGCTACGTCACAGTTAGACACGGCTTTTCAGTATGTTAGACTGTCCTTTTGATAATGATAGTAATTATCCCTGTAGTTTATCCAGGTTCCCGATGGTTAATTCGTCACCGAATGACGAGGGCGACGCCATGTTTGTTTGTTTATAAACAGTGAAAGTAGTCCCTACTTGACCTTTGACATTTGCATCTCTATCCGCATATGACCCCAACGGATATCGTTTTTATCCGTTGGCTTTATCCTGCCGAGAAACCTACCCATTATATGATAAATACACATACATACACACATACACAAACATATACAGACATACACATACTCGTATATATTATGCTTACAGACAGAGGCAGACATACGACTATATTCATATCAATGCATGCAGTTTAATGACTAATGTCGTAATTAATAGGAAGTGGTCGCAGAGCGATATTATAGGTTTACCCCCACTGTGCCCACTTTTGAATTTGGATCTTTTAACAACAAATGGTTAAGGGATTAGGCCGCATCACTATCAGGGTCCGGGTTCGATTCCCGACATGGGTACAATGTGTGAAGCCCATTTCTGGTATCCCCCGCCGTGATATTGCTGGAATATTGCTAAAAGCGGCGTAAAACCATACTCACTCACTCACTATCAGGGTCGCAGTGCCCACTATGCCACAGTGCATGTATAGACCCATGAATATACTAGTATATTGAAATAAGCATACACAAGAATCTAAATAATGATTTATTATTGGCAAAATAAAAACATATTGTACAACAATCCAAGCACAATTATGTGTACAAAACCATTCTACATGTACAATTATGTGTACAAAATCATGATACATATACATGTTGTTTCCTTAATTTCATGATATGCACAGAATCAGCAAACTGTTGAATGGTCTTGGTGCCATTCTGCAGGTGGTGCTTCTCTATCTGCAGTCATCAAGTTTTCTGTACTTTCGATTTCTTGGACGAATTTTCCGACCCAACTTCTGCACATTTCGCCAAATGCACTGTCCAAAGTGGAAATAACAGCCCTTGCATCGTCAGCAACGTGGTTATGGATGTTCTTATAAGCTGTGATCACGCCGTTGTAGGTGTTGAGTGTGGCGTGACAGGTTTTCCTACAGCATCGCCAGTAGGAATGTAACTTAATGCTACTTGTGCGTTTGCCATGACTGCACTGCCAAATTAGGGGATTCATCACGTATATATATATATGTAACTGGTTGACACCAATAACTCATAACTAAATATTTTCAATCAAATCAATTATGGAAGCAAATTTCATATAATTATAAATTAGTGAACAAATTTCACAGACAGACATAAAGACAGTTTATTATAGTCTCACCTCATTACAATGATTTATACATACTTTTAAAATACAAAACTTTATATCTCAAATACATATCATATGTAAAAGTATACAAGTATAAAATGTAACGAGCCACCCTATACAGGGTTACGAGAGACTTTTCATTAAAAGAGCATATTAACATATAAATAAAAGGTACATAAACTACAACGCATATAAAAGTAAAACCGTGAATTAAGAATAAAGGCAATCATATCTTTTAGGTAAAATGTTACAGCAGGTTTTGGCACTTAAATATATCACATCTTGGGAAGACAGGATATAAAACTGGCTTATCTCGGATCATCGAAATTCTTAAAATCATCTTCAACATCGCAACATTTTCTTAACAGTTCTTATCTTTCGGTTTCATAGTTAGGACATCTTAGTAATACGTGCTCTTCGTCTTCTATACCATCAGCACAAAATGGACATATTCTTTCATCTGGGGGCGTGTTTGTGTAGCGTCCAGTCTCTACTTTGAGGGGCGCCACCCCACTCCTGAACTTGGCTAAAGCCGACCTGTATCTCCTCGGCATAGGGGTTCGAACATAATACTCCGTTTCGTAACCTTCCTTGAAACTGTTGTATGTTCTTAGCTTATTTCCGCCGATTCCTCTCTATCCTTCCCGTTGTGAAACCTCGTTCCTCCAATTTTCTTTAAATTGCTGCACAAATTGCTGCTTTCACTTATCACCGCAGTGCCCACTGTACAGGTGAGAACATTTTAGATGATACGGTCCCCCACTTAATCCCTAATCCCCCCATTGTCTTCCCCATGTTGTTTTAGGACCAAAAACCAAAAGTGGGCACAGTGGGGGGACACCGTATTATATACCTATGGCAAAGAGTTGTCCGAATCTATTAGTCGACAAAATGTGTTTTTGAACGCTGTTGAATATGTGACTAAAAATGAGAATGAATGTCTGACCTCACTGTGTGCGTGGTCGTGCTTTCAGTCACAAGGTTTCCTGGTCCAGACTTCTTATTCACAAGCCACTTCATTTACGTCGCTGGAACCATTCATTCATTCACTCACACACACACTTTCAGCACTGAATCCGATGTGTCAACATATTAACCTTATTTCAGATGCGATTTTCATCCCAGGTTAAGCTGACCCGTCGATGCTCTTTTTTCAATCGGGTGACACTCCGATATATATAATTGAACCCAATATATTGTAAGACACATTCTCCTTTTTATATAGCTCGAATCCCTTTGCCAGATACTTTTCCGATGATGAAACACTGCAAAAAAACAACATACGGTCGTGTACGTGTGTAACTATTCACATTTTGTCTTCCTGAACAAACTGCTGTAGATACTGTTATTGTTGTCTGTCGTGTTTTCTTTATTGTTTCATAGCCAGATGGTGTGCTCTCACCAGCTGCCGTAATGGCTTGTCAACCACGTATGAATTGACTGAACAATTGACACCTCAACATGTACTTGTCGTGGCAGTCCTAGCCACACTAAAGACACACAACATCCGTCGAAAGGTAGGTAAAACTTCAGCAGAGATCGCTACGTTGGAAGGAAGGAATGTAATTCTATTTTTGCGTACTTATTATAATCAAACTTTCATTTTGTTATTTGTTGCGGTTTAAATATGGCGACTTATCTTATATTTACCTCGCTGAATACAAATGGATATTATTCATTGTAAACATAACATCAAATCATTAAAATGTATGATAACTTTAAACTTTCTTACCGTGTGTATTGCTGTTGTTTATGCCTAAATACCATTTCGATGAATTGGAACACATTTCCCTTTATTAATGTTGGTTATTCAGGTATATCTCCAACAAAACTATTATCAGTCTCTCTACTCTCAAGCTTTTTCAAGTTTTACAAACAAAATCGTTCTCAGGACAAGTTGGATGTTCTGAAAACCATATTGTGTTGAGGGTTAAAAAAAGGTTGACAAGCGCAAAAACGCGTTTTTACAGAATCGCATTTTATGAAAATACTTTTATATATTCTTCAAATTAAACTTTAGGGCCTCTTGGATAGAAGGAATATCAGTCTTGCTTGACAACGGTATAAGGATCTATACCGAAACGTCGCTTTTTACAGTATTAAAGAAGTTGTTATCCATAAAATTGTGTCTATCTTGTCATCCGCCAACTTCTAAGTAATGCCTATCAAACAAGTTAGAAGGAATATTGATAAGAAATGTAAGGCATGCTAATGCAGCCGGTACTTCATAAATATCTTACAACCCATTGGGGCTTTCGGATCTGACTAGGCGTGTCGCCATTGCGGAATAAACTGGAGATCGGTTGTTACAAAGAGACATGGCTGATTGTGTCAACGTACTCCCATGACGTGTATGCTGATCTGGATCCCGTTCCAGGCTCGATCCTTTAACGCTTGACCAAAACATCACAAACGTTATCATAACGTTTCTGACGCCATTACCCTTGAGAATAAATAAAAAAAGGCGCCCAACTCAAGTATTGAATGATTTGGCAAGTACAAGTTGCCTCAACTCTAGGAAGGGCTCCACTTGGATTATTTTTTTCATATTTACTTGATTTCGCTTTTTAAATAAGAGTATTTTATTTCTGTATTTAACTGTCAGTCTAAGGTTCAGAACAAACCAAGGTATCCTTATCAAATACATCATCATCGAATAACCATTTCTTGTTTGTTTCATTTCTTGCCACCGTGAATGTATCCTTCCTTTTTAACGGCAGTTTAATAGAATTGCACAATTTAGCATTCTATCAAAATATAAATATTTAGAGAATAAGCAACGAACTACTAGGAATTCTGTCCCGAGTGAATTAAGTTTGTACAACTTACGAGGGACCGATAATCAGAAATTCAGAGTTGCGAGTATGCTATTCTTTATATTGTCCATATTTTTCTCTCGAGGAAATGTAGAGCAGTGTGGGTTTCTGATTTCAGGTTGAGATATCATAGCAATTATTCTATTATTGGAACCCGTGAAGATTCCGGGGTAGAAGTGGTCTTCAGCAACCCATACTTGCCGTAAAAGGCGACTATGCTTGTCGTAAAAGGCGACTAACGGGATCGGGTGGTCAGGCTTGCTGACTTGGTTGATACATGTCATCGATCCCAAATGCGTGGATCGATGCTCATGCTGTCAATCACTGGATTGTCTGGTCCAGACTCGATTATTTACAGACCGCCGTCATATAGCTGGAATATTGCTGAGTGCGGCGTTAAACAACAAACAAACAAACAAAATCTATTATTGGAATGGCGTCATCTTTAATCTGTGACGTCATGAACACTTATTTGTGACAGCGCATTCATATGACGTCACGTTGGTATGGGTCTCTTCGCAAACAATGAAAGAAATGACGTTAGTTGGTTGGTTTGTTGTTTTACGCCGCACTGTAAATAATCGAGTCTGGACCAGACAATCCAGTGATTGATATCACTAGCATCGATCCACGCAATTGGGATACGATGACATACTTCAACCAAGTCAGCGAGCCTGACCACCCGATCCCGTTAGTCGCCTTTTACGGCAAGCATGGGTTGCTGAAGACCTATTCTACCCCGGATCTTCACGGGTCAGTAATGAAGTAATTAGAATGAACGAACCAATCAGCAATAAATTGAGAATTTAGTCTGAAGTTTGACGTTCGTGATTCCAAGCCTGCCACTTTGTATTTAGAATATTGAGGTTAATTTTGCTGTGAAGGGATAATCACAGAAAAAACTTTAAAAAGTAATTGGTTTGTTGAACTGACATTTTAAGTACGCGCGGACCAATTAGTAGGCGAGTTAAGTGGCCCAGCTCTGCACGTCATGTGTTGTATTTCCTGGTTAACTTCGCCGGACAACAACACGTTATCTTACCTCACGCGTGCGTGTCAAACCCTGCCTCTATCCACATACTCCCTCTGCTAAATATAGCCATTAACTGCTCCTTAGATATTTGGTTGGGGAGGCTGTGGTTTAGATCCTTTCGCGGGGCATGTTTTATGTCCTGTTCAAATATATGCTGTGAAATACATAACAGTGTTAGGACACTTCTTACAAAATTCTGTCTGTAACAAGGGGGCACGGGTGGCCAAGTCGTCTGAGGCGCCGCAATTCGCTGTGCAGAGTTGCGTCCCTTGGGCACGCCAGAAACCTATAATTGGGGTTCGAATCCCGGTTCGCCCCGATTTTCTTTTGTAGGTTTGTCAGCACCATACCCGTGCTCGTGGGTTTCACCGAAGTGGTAAACGTCTGAGACCTGCATCACTTCGGGCTTTCCTCCCATGCTAAATGCTACAGTTATCTCCAATCATAATTTTAATATTGATATTTCACTTGAGTGAAATAGCATGTAACGTGCTAAGTTGACATGATCTTAATGGTTGTGTTCGTCTTTGATATTTGATATTTTGAAAGAGAAATTAATTTATAACAAATAATTAGGCTACAATTAAATTGGTGGAATAATATACACAAGTCATATAAAGAGTGAGTGTGAGTGAGTATGGCTTTATCACGGCGGACGACACCAGAAATGGGCTTCACAGAGTCACTCAGGAGTTAGAAATATTATTTTGAGAGAAAGACAAATATCCTGTATGTATTGTCTCACAGATTTATTTAGTTGGTTTGTTGTTTAACGCCGCACTCAGCAATATTCCAGATATATGACGGCGGTCTGTAAATAATCGAGTCTGGACCAGACAATCCAGTGATTGACATCATGAGCATCGATCCACGCAATTGGGATCGATGACATGTATCAACCAAGTCAGCGAGCCTGACCACCCGATCCCGTTAGTCGCCTTTTACGACAAGCATAGTCGCGATTTACGGCAAACATGGGTTGCTGAAGACCTATTCCACCCCGGAATCTTCACGGGTCCTCACAGATTTAAGGACGGTGGGTAGCCTAGTGGTTACAGCGTTCGCACGTCACGCAGAAGGCCCGATTTCCATTCCCCACATGGGTACAATGTGTGGAGCCCATTTCATTACTTTTAAAAAGCACCGTAAACCTATACCTACTCACTTATATATTTTAAGTATCATGCACTCAGTGACATGTATGGTGTTTATAAGGCCGAGAGAAGATAGTTGTTTTACATACATGAAACATCGATTTTATACGTCAGAAAATATACATGTACCTCATCACTCAAATACACAATACATTTAAGAAATAAAATATATCTAGACATCATATGTTATCTGATTTATGATAGTTAGGCCCCGAATTGTTTTAGTTAGATCACGAGAACGATGCCTGGCATATTTCTATTTTAGCCCGTATTTGATTTTAATTGATTTTATAAGATTTTATCACTATTGCATATCCACAAACAGGGCCGTTTAGCATTTTTGAGGAATGTTGAGATGATTCTGCCGCTGCGGATGCTCGCACGGTGGGGCGGGATGGTTCACGCGACAGCGCACGGTACTATCTGTTGTCTCGTAGATGATGGGAGACGCCTTTGATCTCACCCCAACCATGAGTGTCATCTGATAAATCACCGAGTGTTTGAATTATAAATAGGACATGATGCTTTCAGGAACAATTTCACAACAACAAACTATCCGGATTCTCTGGTCAACGTCTGTGATTGAGTAATTACAGTGAAACCTCGTTAAATCGGACGACTTCGTTCTCTGTTAAAGCGTGCGGATTATCGACTCATGGATTATCATTTATATCCCTTTTCTATACAAAGACGCCCCAATAGTAAGTGTACGGAATACGCGGTTTCCGTATCCGGATTAACGAGGTTCTAGAATTTTGCCGCTAATCGCGGCTAGGTCAACGTCAGCGTATCCAAAGTAAGTCGTGATTGCTTTTTTTATCACATCTTTCTAATATACATGTCAGTCACGGTGTGAAAGCTTAATGAGAAACGACGGACGTGGACGTTAACGTTTAGATAATACTTGCGAGCTCTGGTAGCATCATGATAGATCAAGAATCAATATATGAGGTTGCAAATATTTTAAGTTTATGCAGTATATGGTATGGGAATATATTTCATGAAGAGCCTTGTCAATGTTTAGATTGTGAAGTCTGTTGTGTTTATGACTAAATCATTGCGTTATCGATGTATTCGTTTACACTACCTCCACAACTGTTCATTGCAGGCATCCTGCTGCCTCTTTATAACGCCAATAGGCCCTGTACATCGTCTACTGGTTTTAGCGTTATAAGTTTGGAGGGAAGCGTGAGTTATATAGATCACGAGCACGAGCATATGATGATAATCGGCGTGAATTCAGGACTCGAACATTCCTCATACACAAATACCAGCAAAACAAATTGACGATGGTCAGATAGGTACACAGGCACAGCTGTGATGAACATGTGGATTTTGCAGTGTGTTTTGAGTAGAAATAGCTTATTCCATAATTAATTATGTCCTGTTGGACACATTGACAATTGATTTCCCGATGAAACTTTAAAACATTAATTTTGGTCTAAATACCACATTTTTATTAGATTTTGTTTTTCCGACTGACTCTCAAAGAAATCAGATATCAGGTCAGAGAGGTCCCCACTGCATACAACCTGCTGTCAAAGGAGTCGACAAACATGATGAACGATCTGTCTCGCAGATCGTGTGTTATTGGACCACGCTGGTGTGGTTCGTTGCACATGTTATATTTTGACTGGACTATTTGAGTTGAGTGATTTTGTGATAAAGTTGGAATATTGCTGACTGCAGTGTAACACATACCCCCTCCCGTATGAGTTCCCCCAAACAGCTATCTTACATGTTATGATCTTGATCCAACAAAGTATCACTGATTAGGCTAACGTCTCAACTTCACACAAGGTATTGTCTACTATGCCTTAACAACGACTTGAATGACCATCAGACCGAGGAGAGCCGTGCAGGATTTAAGCTTTCTCAGTCACGCTAAAGACATGGAGTGCATTTATTAAGCCTACATAGCGTTTCGGTGCTTCAGCGTGATATTACTGTAATATTTAGGCTGTAAATGTACTGTTTTCAGTGTAAAGACCGTCTCACTGTAAATTGGACCACAAATCGAACCGAAAGCGAAGGAAGCCTTGCAATATTTAGTTCTAAACAGCTCTTTACTATTATGACGTCACACAGCTCAAAGTGGCGCAAAAGGTGTCGGTGAATGTTGGTTGGTTGGTTTGTTGTTTAACGCCGCACTCAACAATATTCCAGCTATATGACGGCGGTCTATAGATAATCAAGTCTGCACCAGACAATCCAGTGATTGATATCATGAGCATCGATCCACGCAATTGGATCCCATACAAATCATCATAACGTCATGGCATTCCAAAGTGACGTCATTGGTTTCTGGCGTGCCCAAGGGACGCAACTCTGCACAGCGAATCGCGGTGCCTTAGACAACTGGGCCACCCGTGCCCCTCATTCTCCGAAAGGAAAAAGATGCAATTGGTGATAGTACTCATGTCTTCCTCAAAGTTACATGCCACTCCATAATATATTTGTATTCACGACCAACCTACATGTAACTCCCCAATACTCCAATCCCTGTCACGTCACTGACGTTAGAGACTACACGTTTCAATAACCTATTTAAGTGATATATGTATATGGAAGAAGATAACATATAGACACTGGCGATAACTATCAATGTATGATACAAAATACCCACTCACGCTAAACATCTCAAACAGATATAAGATCGTATGTCATTGGGTAGGGAAGGGGTGAGTATTGTTGAACACGTGTCACATATGACTTTTGAAATATATCATTTTGTATATGTTATCAAAGTATTCCCCATATATATATTCTGTAACATTACTTAATATTTCCATCAACTTAGGAGATATATCTAAGTATGCTCTATTGATTTCCTTTCACCTGTGCGTGTGAAAGCCCATCCTGTACATGCAAACATATTCAACAATACATATCATGCCTTTCAACATACAAGAAAAGTGTCATAGGAACGTCTCGATATCCGTCGTCGAGACCAGCAAGCCACGTTAACGTTCTACAGCCACACGTATTTAGCAGTTGTGGACATGCCAGGTAGGTCCTTATACACTATTGTGTAATAGAACAATTTAGAGTGATCTTCTCAAATACACATTCATAAAACTTCACGTTGGTTCTTAACAATGGCTGTAATTTAGTTTCCAGATAAGGAAATCGGAGATTAACTTCTGTGATATGAGATTGTGTACAGCGATTTACATTTTAAGGAATGTGAAAAACAACAGTTTTTTTCAGGTTTTATTATTACACGTAGATGCCACGATTTCATAATTAGACCTTACATGCCTGCATGGCTGGAGGTTACTATGACTTTGTTAGATAGTAACAACCTGGTTTTTTATATAAAGGGAGTGGAAAGCAGAATAGTAGAAATGACGGAAGAGAAAAGGGGAAGGAAAGGGATAGTGGTAGACGGGGAGGTGATAAGTTTGATCAAACATGTTACTGAACGAGAGGGGTGTCGCAAAACAGCGTATCCCATTTGGACAGACAAAAATGATCTGCACCAAATACTATTCTGAGTTCAATGGATAAATCACTATCAAAGAGTGATGATACCAGGTATTCGTGAAAATGTGACCGTATTATGCTCTACCAGTGGCACCCGTCACAAACAAAGCAAAGGCAAGTCAATCGTTTATCTGAATAATATGGAAACATATAGAACAAATCAAAATAGGGAATTGCATCGGACATCTTTCACTGTTGCGTCAAATTTGGAAATATCCTCCACATGTCAACAATAAACGTTTTGAAAGCTTCACTGAGGCCTTGAATGTTGGAATCTTGTTCAAAAACCTTTGAGCAAGAGTCGTATTATGCTCTTTGAATGTTTTGTCGAAAGAGCACGCTTGATTGTACCGCAACAGTTGTGAGTGCAGACACCTAAGGCTTGATCTGCTGGAATATTGCTCGACATAAAGGGAAAGCTATTAGAAACTCGAACCCATCCCTCCTGTCATACAGCCTTGTGGATAGTTTTGTGTTACTCTGAATCTTTATGCCTAGATCTAAACATGAAACAGACGAGGCAGTATCACTTTCCCTCAAATGTGGACTAATTTTCGCCTGAAGTTTGAGGCATGGTTAAATCTGGCCTTAGGTTAAATATGGTATTTCCATCTCTCATTCTCTCGTTCATGCCCTTGCTCAGGGAATATAATAAATATTGGCGCCCGCGTCAAGATCAGACATTTTAAATGTACGATACTGATGATATGGTCTGTTTGTTATCTTGGATCTGAAAGGTTTCGTTTCTTCTTACTCACGATCATTTGCGGAGCGAACATGGTGTATTGATTTTCAACTTCACAACCCCGAAAATCTCTCTAAATGATTTATGATCTTCACCTTCAACATCATTATGCAATCCTACGTTCAAGTATTTATTACATCTCGCAGCAGAACCAAAGTCAATACGCTGTCCGTTACATATTGATCTTTCCATTTGCCTACTCCAATCAAGTCAATTTAATGTGAATTCAATGCAGCATTAAAGACAGATGTGTTAGTTTCCATAGGCATATCTTCGTGAAACTGTGTAAACTTAATATACCTGTAGGCACAGCTTGACTTCTCAACAGAGACACCATACAGCCATGCCAGGTCAGTCTGTCATGATTAGATGTGGAGTTGATTTCTCATTTATGGTAATGTAATCTATCGTCTTATGTTGGGTTGTCTCCTTCTTTCTTCTGGTACTTACATTTTGCAAGATGACAATGTCCCAAACATATCTTTTCAAGGAGGTTCCAGTCGTCTAAGAGACCTATTTCAAAGTGTTGCGTCCTTTGGGTGTGCCAGAAGCCTATGATCGTGGGTTCAAATCGCAGATTCACCCCAATTAAGATATTTATTCAATTACACCCACGCTCGTGGGTTTCACCTAAAAGGTACAAGTCTACAACTCACTTTCCTCCCACTTCAAGCTGACACACCGTGACAGAACTGAAATAATGTTAAATCCAAGCAACTCATTCATTCTATATATACATAGGGACTGTATTTTACCTTTTGTAGAATCAAAGATCTCAGGGCTTGCAGGAATGACCCTGAAGAAGAAGACACTGGTTCTAGCGGTTTTCAGCACGGTGGCAATGGTTGTGTTTTTGCTGATATCAAATCAAAGGCAGATGCAAAATGTGTCACAGCGAATCTTGGCACAAGTTTCACAAAACATAGCTCCAGTTATCATTGCCACGTCTAGATCTGATACCAAGGATGGATACGTGTTTGAATCGAAATGGACATATGAATATACATCGTCGTTATGTAAAGGAGCGTCCATCCCCCTCATGTCAGAGGATCTCCTTTGCAAGGTAAGCTGCATTTTTTAGCACATGCATAATACTTTAAAATCATTTAGGCTGCAATATATTTTCTACAGAAGTATCATGATGGATGAACTCCATGGTGACTATTTACTTAGATTATTGTGTACTATGTATCCAAAATACTTTGAGGTGGTATTTTCGAACATCAAAATGATAAATCTAAGAAAAGAAATTGAACTGTTAATGACGGTTATGTAAGTTGTCAACATCCCTCGTTCTTGGGTTGCAATTATAAGGGTCAAACAGTATCAAACTGGTATTCTCTTGACACTTTTTGTTACAGAAAAGACCTGAGTTTCTGTCTGGCTACAAGAACCCATGCTGGAAGGAGACTACAAAGGAAGGCAAAGAGACTGTCAGGTGTATGCCATACTTTCATCTTTTAGGAGCTGATAAATGTGGCTCCACGGATCTCTTTGACAGGATCTTGCAACATCCAGAAATGGAGCCGGCTGGATGTGGATTATTCAAGGAATGTTACTACTGGTGTTGGACGAGATATGGTAAGAACGTGATAATTTGTGAGAGTGCTGAATAAATGTTGCAGACATATTTTTAATCAAGAAGATGTGCACTTAAACCACTCGCCTAATCATGCTCAAAAAGTAAAAGTAATTTCAGAGCAGAATAACAGCCACAGACGCAAATATACAATTCCTGTGTTGAGAAAGTACTTTTTAGTTGTTGAGGACATGCTATATAAGTACCATTGTTTTTAGTGAATTTTAGGGTATTCAATAAAGCCTGTGAAAGAAAACCGTTTCAAATCAGGATTATATTTGTATATCTGGCCTACTTCCAAAATGAATGGATGATCTTTTGATATTAAATATTTTATCACTGGTCCTTAAAAGTCATAAAATGTTATTCATTTATCAATGAGTGCTAATAAATTGTATGTCAAAAGACAGGGGGTGGTCCAATTTTATGTCCAATATCGTTCAGGATGATGATTTAATTATGATTGTTTTTATTATAAATTAACGTTTTGAAGCTATAAAAATACGACGGAGTATTAGAGAATCTCACCCTCGTATCAAATAAATCAACACGAGTCGATTATTGTTTTAAACTTTTATTGACGAGTGTTGATATGTTTGATATCAAAAAGACTTTCGTTTATAACCCAACATCATTCTTCCAAAAAAGATTCAGTCTGTAAAGCGTAATAAGCAATGTCTTGAGTGTAAGAGTACTTTACATTAGCTTCATTAGCCGAGAGATTAGTGATGGCGTGGTAACCGATGACGTCTGTAAAGCATTTTGATGCAATTTCATGGAAATTCAGCTAGGAGATATCTTTTTGAGGCCAATTTTGGATGATAAATAATACTATATATGCGTGCATAAAAATTACAAAGACAAGTTGCATTTGGATATATAATGCATAATATGCAAAATAATAATTGTATTTCCTTTTAAAAGTTTTAATATGTCTATTGATAAATTTACCACCGCAACAAGAGAGTTTTTGGTTTGTTGATTTATTTTGTTTATTTTTTTAAGTGGGGCGTTGGTAGGAGACACAACACATTTAATTGACCTGTAATTGTGATTTGTAACACGTTTAAAGAAATATGGTGAACATTTTGTTTTACTAGATGTATATACAAGATATAGGGCTGTTGTCCTTTCGTTTGCATAATTAAGTTCACAATTAACAAACGACACGATATGTTCAGAAAATGTCATTGATCCGTGCACCCTATACGATTCGGAAGACCCGTGGTGATCATTTTGATTTAGCAGCTATTTTTGGTATTCTTGAAAGAGATGTATTTCTATGTCAATTACAGGTGTGTGGATGAAAAATAACTCGGTGCCTACAAGGAAAACGTTTGAAGCGTATCTGGCACATTTCAAACAAGCCTCGAGCAGTATACATTTGCGTGAGGTTGACGGATATCATTCTCACATTACAGGTAAGGCATTACACTAAAGAATGCGTCGCACACACGTTGGAGAGCGTGATGAGAGAGAGTAATTATGATGTGATAATACTCATTTATATGCGATGTAATCAGTTGCTTTGTGATTTGTTCTCTTTATTAATTTATTACACACAAACCAAAGAAGTATGGGTATCATAAGTGTCAAGTTTTGAATTTGACATGGCATGTGCGATAGAAATACCAAATAGTGTAAACTTTTCGGCAGAATAATTTCGTTGTGGTATCTTTAGTTGCCGTATTAGTAATATTGGGTAAGCAGAAACATATGGCACAGCACTCGGCAACTCAAGACACCATAACTAGTAATATCTTGATGCAGTGACGGAATACACTGTCTCTAAAACCCCAGAATAGTTAATAGTCGGCTCCTTTGTCAACTCCTTCAGCCCTCCTGGCGAAACATGCTTTCCGACAAAATTCGATAAAATTCACTTGAGTGTCAAAGCAAAAAAGTAGTTTCGTCCTTCCCGGCAGCTTGACTCCTGAGAGTTCTAGGGCGTCGGTCCAGCCCCACACTGACAAAAAAAAGAACATGTGTTTCTGTAGCCAAGTGACTTTGTTCGAAAGGTGCCTCTGTTCACTTAGCAGTGAATGGGTACCCTGTGGGCTGTTCACCTTCTTGTGCCTCACAGGCAGCTTTGTTTGTATACTCCCAAGGGAGCAGAGAAAGAAAACAATGAAGTACACACTGATCCACTAGCCGGGGTAATAATGTTAGCGTTTCGAGCATACACCTTGTGTAGGGAGTTTAGCGCAATATAAGTACACACATGAGTATTATCTATGTACATCGAATAAGGGTTCTGGGTAACGTAGATGTCCATTCGTGACAAATAATGGATCGTTTAAGCAATATAGTTACGTCACAGATTTATTTTAACTCAAGAAAAAAAACTTCGTCGAAAGTTAAAGACAACCAACAAAACATCTCTTGAAACAGAAAGCTAAAACGAACATATTGATGTTAATGTAGGTATCGGTTAGCCTCGGCGATAACGTGAATGATAATGTTAATGTTATCTGATCAGCCCGATAACATCGTGCTGTTGCCGCATAATATATAATGCACAGCAAGTCGATGAAGTAATTGAATACTGTGTTTGATCGAACGTGTGTATATATATTTCACATCTGGTTTAAGGAACAGATGGTGTTCCTCGTGACAACTGTATGAAAAGGAAATCAATACCACTGGCCTTTATGGTCTGTTACAGCGCCGCGCTTAATACACATCGTCTCATTGTATGCAATGACAGTCTTTAAGAATAGGTTTAACGTCGCGTCCAAGATTATTGCACTTATATAGCGACGTGCCTGCACACGTGTGTGTGTGTGTGTGTGTGTGTGTGTGTGTGTGTGTGTGTGTGTGTGGCTGCTTGTACTGGTCGGACTGATGCAGATTTATAGTGCTAGCCCACTGAGATACCATGCCGCAGTTTAACACGAATACCCCACTCAGACACAGTAAACTGACTCGAGCCGACTAGTCCTTATTTTAGCCCCTTAATGCCGAGCGCCAAACAGGGTAACAACAAGTGCCATCTTTTAACGTCTTTTGGTATGACGCGGCCGGGGATCGAACCCGGACCTTCCGCTCTCCGGGCGGACGCTCTACCGCAAGACCACGGAAGCGGTCCTTTAAGAATACAAAGTTAACACTGACATACTTTTATTTTGTTGTTCGAACATACCTGTATGCAGTGGTGTTGCTGATAGTCGTCAAATGATTTATTTATCAAAAATACTTATGCAAAAAACACGGGTGTGGCCAACATCCACGCAGTTATGAAATGTGAATTTTCAAGCGTTTACTTTCTTTTACCCTTGAAGCAGCCTCAAATCAATGCCTTTAAAACTTCACTCTTTAGTGATTTGAGCCCAGGATCAGGTCACTCCCTCTACAAGGCCGAAAACACTCACTCAAAACTCAGGCCACACAGGGCTCAAATCAATCCCCTACATTTTTCATAGTATTCTACTTCCTCTGTTCAGTTTTAGCATACATTGCTGAAGCTTTCATGATCAGATGTTCAAGCCACCTTACCCGAAAAGGTCGTACCTTTTTGTTCAATTATCAACTTACATTCTAATTTGTGAAATTATACAGTCCTCTTTAGTTATTTTTCTTCTGATCATAATAATTATATCAGGGTTAAAGTTCGAGGTATGAACAAAATCAGATGCGTCTATGCAACTGTATATACCCATACAGAATATATGTAAGTTATATTTCTCCTAGTCCTTTTTTAGAATGAATTATATGATTTTGAGTTCATAATACTAAAAGTCAGAGGATATTATAATTGAACACTGTATCCTCTTTACTTAACATGTACATGTTAAATCAACATACTTCGGTCGCGCTTTCCCATTACCTAGTACCATCTGTACTTTCGATCTTCTGCTTCTTGGGCCGGGGATTGAGTTGGGCATACTGCATCGCCAGTATCATACAGAATGACAACCTTCACACTTCACACAATCACTCATTAGTAAAGTGATGTTTTTGCAGGTACTTCTGAATCAATTTCATGGTGATAAAATAACGGTTTTATCACAGATTTAACTGATGAAAATATTTGGCGAGCTGTAGCTATATCACATATGTATTTAGCGAAAAAAATGCAGTTGCACAGAATATTGTTTCTTTATCTAAGAAGTGCCGGAGTAAGGTTTCGATTTCGGAATCTTCTGTTAAGGATAAATTGATAGTGTTATTGATTTATCCATGCACATCCGCACATAATCATGTATACACCTAGTCAACACTGCTGTTCTGCATGGCTATTGATTACAACAAGTCAAGACATTCTGTTGCTTCTCTATTAAGTTGTTCTCACAATTAATTATCTTTTGAAAATCGCCCGATACTCGCTTTCTGTCTTGGCCCCTGCGACTGTATGCTGAACCAAGCAGTTTGGCATCGCGTATATTTTTTTTTTTTTTTTTTTTTTGGGGGGGGGGGGGGGGGGGGGGGCGTGGGGGGTGGACTTTTCATGAAATTTCATGTTCAATCTTCACAAGAAAAACGATTTCCTCAAAAACATTCATGGTCCCTGACCTTTTTCTTCAATATATAATGAATATTCTCAGCAAGTATGTTTAAGTCAGATGTTTGTTCTTACACGTAGTCAAGATCAATGGGAATATATTGTTAGGTCTGTTTTTGATGTTGTTACACCCGATAATCCGGACCTCGACAGTCAGAAAACCCGCCTTCTGTTTGCTTCTCGTCAGCATAAATGTAAACAGGCAATATTCCGTGAACATTGTTCGATAAACCGACATTTCATTATCTGGACGATTTCACTGGGCACAGTACCGTCCGGGTTAATGTTGAGGTGATGAGAGGTGAAATGTGGTTTAACGTTGTGTTCAAGATTAATGCACTTATATACTGCGACGCGCCCGTGTGTGTGTGTGGGTGCGTGTTTGTGTTTGTGGTTGCTTGTACAAGTCCGGACTAATGGCTGCTTTGTAGTGTTAGCCAAATGATCCAGAGTCGAACAGTGCTAGTTTTATCCTTTTAAGGCCGAGCGCCAGGTAGGCTAGCAACAAGTACCATCCGAATTTACCTCTATAACAAAACGCCATTTCAACTTGTTTAACAAGTTTATGTACATACACGTAATTTATAATTTAATTAAGTCTGTAATAATCAAGTTATTTGAAAAAGACAAAACTGTTTTAATGATCGACTGGCATCAAAATGCCAAACTTCTGCTAACACACGAAGCACGCTGAATTAAACGTTTCTTAACCTGGTGTCATCACAAATTTTCAATTCAATTCTTTATTTATGTACGGGAGGCTAGAGGTCCATATACAATACTTATCTAGTATATAAACAATAAGATATGAGGCTGTGACATGCAGAGAATATTAATAAATTAAATCATTATATTGATCACTTTCACTGAGGATAGCGTGTTGTAGTTTATGACATTATTTCATTATTTAGACAGGAGTTGTTGCCTCATATTTAGGGCTTTAGAGACAAATAAATGTAACTTTCAATAGTAGTCTTCTTTTGTGAAGAAAAAGATTTTACAAAAGACAGCAAGAACCATTGTGCAATCTTCTTCCCGAGGCAACGGAGTTAAATGACTATAAACGTCCAGTTTCCACCCTTGCCGAACCAGGCTAGACTTATAGAGTTATGTTTTGGCTGGCCTAACGAACCTATGCACAGTCCAATACAAATCGCGTCATATTCGGTTGGTAAATAACATGCCATGCCATTTCAGTCGATTTGCAGAGCATGTGTACTGGGAGTCTACAGATACTTTCTAAATCTGTTCATGTTGTATTAACTTGCTGAAGTGATTTGATTACAATATAGATCTTAGTCATCGATCATATTGTCTTGACTGGGTGCCGCCATTATTTTTAAAACAAACCCAAGAGATATGAGAGTTAACTTACGATAATCGTCCAGTTTCCACTATTGCCGAAGTAGTCAGGAATTATGGAGTTATATTTTGACTGGCCTAACGGGTGATATGAGTGATACGAGCCGTGTAATCTGTTGGTCAATAGGAGGGACATAGAAGGGCCATAAGACGTAATAGCCACTGGTGTCGCTACAATCGAGCCTGCTTTAACAGTTATCCAGTTATATCACAGCGTGTCAACTTGATATGGGAGGAAAGCCCGAAGTAGATGCAGGTATTTGACGTTTGCTACTTTGGTAAAACCTACGAGTATGGGTATGGTGCTGACAAGCGAAGAAACGTAATGAAGGTGCATATGGGATTCGAACCCACAGTCATACTCGGTTAATAACACGCCTAAGGGACACAACTTTGCACAGCGAGTGTTAGTGCCTTCAGCGACAAGCACTAACACGATGGAAGGTAAAGAAAATGACACCATGAAAGATTGCTAATCGTCTGAACCTTTCAAGGTCAGAAAAGGACTCACATTCACGGTTGACAACGCAGCAATGAAATAGTAGAATCTTACTTCATTTACAAGTCCTTTGTGTTAATTCCTGCTACAGTAAATATCCAAATCCATATAATATTTACGCTGCAAAAAAAGAAATGCAAAAGTGATTTTTGAGGTATATTTTATATTTCATATAAATGATCAACAGATTGTCGGTTTAGAGTCAAGCCCCACTCAGTGACTCACTCATTTCAGAGTCAAATATACAGGTAATAATGGAATTGTCCATATAAATGAATAAATCGGACCGAAGATAGATACTCAGCAAAAGGAAATGGAACAGTGAGTTATATGTATAATATATATATCATATAAATAATCAAGAGATGGTTATGGATTGTTCAAAATTTGCACATATCATTGTCAGTGACCCAGGTTCCATATGGCACAAATGGAACAGTATATTTTCAAGATGAAGTCAACCAAGTTGCACCAAGTCTGTTCTACAAGCGTAGGAGATGGCTGCCCACATCATCACACTGCCACCACCAAACCTGTCAACTTCGCAACCCGAAGCATAAATCGTGACTCATCACTAAACCAAACTTGTCTCCATCCCTGTTGTGGCCATACTCTGTGACCTTAACAACACTGACGTCACACCCGACGATGCAGGTCTGTCAAAATGACACCTCGAACTGGTTGTCTAGCACGAATACCTTCAGCACGTGAAGGGTTCCTCAATATCTATGTTGATATCCTAGGCAGTTCTGTAGTAGTTGTAGAGGTAGTTGTTGAGGTGGCCATGGAGGTTCTTTCACGTAAGTGACGTAGCTGTATGAATCTGTCCTGTGCTCTAGTAGTGATAAGTGGTTGACCGGATCTGGTCGACCGTATGTCTGTTGTAACTGCGCTAGGGCTTTAAGGGACCCTACCCTGTGACGTCATTCTATTGTTTGAACGCTCCATTATTTTTCAGGAATGGAGAGTTGCTTGTCAACTGTACATTATCTTGAAGCAGCATTTGAATTTTTCAAATATTTTCAACTACAGTATATTTTGTCAAAGTGTAAAAGTAGGGATGAGTTTTAAGTAGGGGAATATCCTCGTAACTCTCCATTCCTTAAAAATAATGGGCCTCTGCTCCATTATTTTTAAGGAATGGCGAGTTACTCGGACATTCCCCTCTACGTATTGCCGTTCCGTATCGCCATAGTCAATGTAAGCCATGACTTTACAACTCGCCTGGTCAGGAATGGGTCACCTAAGTCAAGGACTGATTGGTCTATCGGCTGTTACACGGAACTGTCCTCAAATGCATTCATGTACCAGGCCCCAAACACAAGAATTAACACAACACCAGGTTTACACTCACATAAGTTTGAGTCCATTGCTCAAAATAACTTCTAAACAAGACAGGGTAGGCTCGTCACAGAGTGGGAAAACGGAGTGATGGCAATGTGCCTCGGTCAACTGCAAAGCCCGCACTACTCTGCTTGTGTTTGGGGGCACGGGTGGCCCAGTCGTATAAAAGCGCCTCGAGTGGTGTGCAGAGTTGCGTCCCTTGGGCACGCCAGAAACCTATGATTGTGTGTTCAAATCCCGGTTCGCCCCGATTATGTTTCTAGGTTTTCCTAGGGTTCGTGGATTTCACCGAAGTGGTAAACGTCTGAGACCTGCATCACTTCGGGCTTTCCTCCCACATTAAGCTTACAAGCCGTGATATAACTGGAATACTGCTAAAAGCGGCGTTAAACCAAACTCATTCACTCACTCACTCTGCTTATGTTAAAGGTATATTTTTAAAGTGTTCGAGCCCGACCTGTCTTTATCACATGTCCTAATACATCATTCGTTAAGACAACATGCCAGACCATCAATACGCTATTGTGTCGTAATGGCAAATGTCTGAGACTTGCTAACCGATTCGCCGTTTACTGATTCCCTTAATGATCTTATGCATTCTATATATCTATTACTTCTGTCTTTCATATCTCATAAGTCCTCCTAATTTATATATTCTGTATCTACTGATTTATCAACACGCAACTACAGCATCGAAGCAAGCCCACACTAATGTGTTCTAGATCTGACCCCCCTGATTAATTGAATGACAACGACAACTTCAAAACAATCATAATGGTAAATGGGAAATGCCTTTTCACTATTTATTCCCTTTTATGTTTGTGTTACTCCGAGCCTTTCTGTCACAATGTCTCTTTACCCAACCATGACATTGATAAAGTTATCGCGACTGTAATGATCATATCCTTCTTATATTTTTTTAATGGTTTGGGGATGCATTTTAACCTATAACTTGTCTGATAACAGTTTCACATTATTGTAATGGTGCTTGGTGCTACGTGGAAAAAAACTGGCTACAGCTGAAGATGATTCTCCTGTGTCCAGTCGGTTGCATGCGTTGTTGCGTTGGGCTTCCATCAGTCGTGGCATGTTTTCACTGTTCACTTGTAAGATTGTGATGGCATGCAAATGAAAACCCAACATTTTTATTTCCCATCAACTGATGTTGCACATTCATGTCGTCATGATGGTGTGTTTCGGCGCCAAGCTCTCACGTGGTTGTGTTTTCGATCTTTTCACTAAATTCCTGTAGTACCTCATTCTTTCCACACAAACCAATCCCTATCCATGCAGAAATGACCAATTCATTTTTTATGTTACTGCTTTTGCGGGCTTTTTTGCAGAATATATAGATGTAGATCTTTCTACTGCTGATAGAAACGGAAGTTAATGATTCCCTGGTACTCGTTCATACGAGGCACAGGCATTTGAAACATGGAACTGTAAATAGTGTTTACACGTTTTTCCAAATGAAAATCTTTAACAGTAGCTGCCTCAGAAATTGGCACACCTTGAGCATGTCATGTTACTTTCGCTCAAAAAGTCAGTCAGTTCATTATCTCAAGGTATAGGCTGTTCGATATCAGTGTGTTTAACGCTGTACTCAGAAAAATTCAGGCTAAAATAACTGTAAATAAACACGTAGATGTATGGACTAGAAAAGCCAGTGATTGTCATCATGAGCATCGATCTACGCATTTGGACACATTGACATCAACCAAGTCACCTAATCTCACCACCCTTTTAGTCACCTCTTACGGCAAGAATGGGTTGCTGAAGATCAGTTCCAACCAAGATCTTCACGCGTGTCAAAACAGTATTTCATCACATAATCTGAAATTAAAAGACGGTTTTAGCATGATATTTTCACAAATCTTACTTGCCACTGTCCCCATGCAAACACGTTGACTTTCATCAGAAGGACGGATTCATATTTATTCAAGTCTTTATTCAAACGAAAGTTGTTCTTTAGACGTCAGAAGCTTCAAATGTAATATTATGCATGCCGCTAGTAACCTGTCTAAAAGTCCATGTCAAAGGGTTTTGTATTGGTAGCGTCCGACGATTCTTGTCAGTTTTAGTTGCACTGATATAGTGATAGTAGGAGTGAGTTATTTATTATAGATCATCCACAAGTGTTTGATTATTGTATGGTCAAACAGAAGTATTCACAGTTCTGTGTGTTTTCTTATTTGCGATAATTTGTATTTTGAGTACTATAAGAAGTTATTCGCGCATATGAAATGATTATTTACACGTGGAAGGATACTTGTAATGGCTAAAAGGTCGTCTCTCTTACAGTTAACACAAATTGATATGAATTGTTAGAGATGATGACACAGAGTATATTTGGGAAATATAAATAAACCACTCAACACATGGGATGTATGTCTGGGCTGTTATTGTTAATTTCATTTGGGACATAAGGTCCGTTGTGTAGTAATTAAGCATATCCTAATATGTAAGTATGCTACCTCTTCTCAATTATTGACTATCATCATTTATGTGTTCTTTCAAGTTATTGATGCCGCTCTGTTAGCTATTTCTGTAAATCATCATTCTTACCAGGTGAGGGAACGCCAATGGATCTTTGGGACTTTCGAGGATGGCCCCGTATACCACAAAACGAACATCTAGCAGAGCCTCTTATTATGACTCCACACCTCATGAAGCACATGTATCCGCATCCAAAGCTGCTTGTCATCCTCAGGAGCCCTGCTGACAGGTAGGTGTCGGGTGAAGACCCATGAACACCTCTGCCGTTTAGGTGTTACATTAAATCAGGAACACATCTGACAGGTACGTATAACGTAAATTCTCATGACCACTGCTGCCATGTAGGTGTTCCGTTAAGTCAGGAACAATTTTGACAGGTAGGTATCAGGTAAAATCTCACGAACTCTGCTGTCGTTTAGGTGTTACCTTAAATCAGGAACACTGCTGACAGGTAGGTATTGGGTAAACTCTTATGAACCCTGCTGCCGTGTAGGTGCTAGGTTAAATAAGGATCCCCGCTGACAGGTATGCATCAAGTGACGTCAGAACCTTTGCTGACAGTTGACAGAGGCACAGAGTAGCGTCCCCAATGTGTGCAAGGATCCACTGGTGAGTTCGAATTCAAAATTCATCCCGATTATGCTCCTTGGTCTACAAGCACTGCATCATTTAACAAAAATAATTAAGTACTCGGTGACTGAAAGCATGATCAACGATTCATTGGGTAAATATGTTTCCTTAAACCCATAGGTCACAAGGCAAAGGAAAGAGCTTGACCATAGTAATGGTGGTGTCTTTGTAATTCTGGTTCGTGAGCAAACCGCCCTGGTCAATTTAAGGAAGAAGTGATCTACAAATATGAATTGTAAAAGAAATGGATTGTAACAGACAAATGGCTAAAGCCAACGGATAATCTAGGGCATTTGCTATTTGATTTGTTTAACAACCATCAGTGGCCAGTTTGAAGCACTTAAGAAATTAATAGAAAGGTTATCAATGCAGTAACATATCTTCCAAGATGAAAAGAGTTTTTTTAGGAAACAATATATGTGTCTTTCGATCACTTCAGATTATACTCCGACTACTATTTTCTTGGATATGGGAATTCCCCGGAGAGGTTCCACAAAGATGCAATAAGGGCAGTAGCCATGATTGAAAACTGTCAAAAAACAAGGACCACGAAACAGTGTATCTTCGATATGGATATGTACGTCAATTTGCCGGTAAGAACATTTCATGATAATATGAAGACAACTAACATATATTTGATGATTAAGTTTATTATACTGCTACCAACCTGTTATATATACTTAAGTGTGACTTCTCTATTGTTTACATTAACAATCTTCGTTATTCAAATATGGACCAAAACATCGTGACCAGCCTCCTACCAATGGGGATGACAACTTTAACATCTGTATGGTGGCTGTCGGAGCATTCGCCGAACAATGGGTCAAACGAGAAGTGGAACCTGTTTAATGTATTTCAGGGCGGGTTATATCTGTGTGTGATGTTGTCATTGGTAAAATGCACAAACTGAAAAAAGATGAAACAGAATTGGAATAAACCCATTCTCTTCTTACAGCCAGCTATGATCCATAGTCTGGCTGCCCTACCTGAAAAGTTTGTAGGGTTTTTTTTCACTGACGTAATCCAAATAACATAACCGTCGTATGTAAGCATCACTATATTAATTGTGCTATCAACGTACTTGGCATAAGTGACAAACACATACAAGGCAAGTACGCTAACTGCCAAAACCAAGCAACAGTACTATCAACTTTTGAATTGACTCTGAAGCACGAAAACAGCGCCACAAAAAGCTGTACAAAGAGAAATATTGCTGGGTCTAACAAATACACACCATATCCCTGTCTTTAAGATTAACCATAATCTTTAATACCATCAAAGAATGACTTATATACTCACAAGTGACTTCTCTATTGTTGATATTAACAATCTTCGTCAGTTATTCAAATATTGACCAAAACACCGTGACCAGCTTCCTGTACATGTACCAATGAGGATCACAACCTTAACATCAGTATGGTTGCTGTCGGAGCATTAACCAAATAAATGGGTCAAAAGATAAGAGGAACCTACTTAATGTGTTTAAGGGCGGGGTAAGTCAGTGTGCGATGTTGTCATTGGTAAAATGCACACACTGAAAAAGAGAATTGGAATAAACCCATTCTCTTACAGCCATCCGTCATCCGAAGTCTGGCTGCCATACCTGAAGCATCACTATATTAATTGTGTGATCACAGACCTTTGTGTTTTACATACAAATGAGGCCAGTACGCTAACTGCCAAAGCCAAGCATCAGTAGAATCAACTTTTGAATTGACTCTGAAGCCTGAAAGAGCGCCACAAAAAGTTGTAAAGAGAAAGACAAATTGTTGGGTCTAACAAATGCACCACCAAATCCCCGTCTCAATGATTAACAATGATCCTTACTATCATCACAGGAGGACTTTTACTTTAATTCACAAAAAGACATTTCCGAATTACTACCATGTGGATTCTCAAAACTTTAAAGGGTTTGTTGCAGTCTCAGAAAAGAACCAAATTCTAATATGTCAAAACATTTAATATTTCAACTTTTCACCCCACTTTGTTTGCTTGTTTGTTGTTAAACACCGCACTCAGCAATATTCAAGCTATATGACGGCGGTCTGTAAATAATCGAGTCGGGACCAGACAATCCAGTGATTGACCTCATGAACATCGATCTACGCAATTGGGATATGCTGCCATGCATCAACCAAGTCAGCGTGCCTGACCACCCGATCCCGTTAGTCGCCTCTTACGACAAGCAAAGTCGCGATTTACGGCAAGCATTGGTTGCTGAAGACCTATTCTACCCCGGATCTTCAATCCACTATACCACATGACAATCGTAAGGGAAAACTTCGTTCTTTGATCCATGGGGCATTTGTTAAATAAATGCCATGACCATAGATATAGACATATTTATCTTCAGAGGTTCTGGTTAATTTGTCAAACTTAACACAAATGCCTTCTGAAGTTTGCTGAGAAAACAATTTAGCATCCAAAACTGATTCCCACTGGAGATATCGCTTGGGTGAGATAAGCGATATCTACAATGCAGTGAAATTGCATCACAGTGGTTTGCGGAACATTGTGACATCATTGGTTACCATTACGTCACAATCAAACGACATCACTAATGGCTCTGCTGCTGAAGCTGTTAGCAATACTTTTTTACACTTAAGACACTTATTACTGTCTAAAAAACGAAAATGTTGGAAGAATGATGCATGATAAAAAAAATCTCACCCTCGTGTCTTTTGATGTCAAAAGACACTCGGGTGAGATTCTGTATATGTGAAATGCTAGACTTCCTCATTGTGACATGCATGTAAATGTTGGGGTAAGACATTTCGGCAAGCAGCAGGCATCCCCATGGGCACCAGTTGTGCTCCCCTTTTCGCTGATCTCTTTCGTTATGCATATGAATCGGAATTTCTGCTCGGATTGGCAAAGTCTTAACAAAGTAATTTGGCCAAGGAGTTTAACTTGGGCTTCAGGTTTGTCGATTATATGAAAGCGTTTCAATAACCATCATTTACAATGTAGCCAATTTCCTTCCACTGATTTAAGCTGACAGGCCATGATATCATTGGAATACTGCTCAAAGCAACCTTTAACCAAACTCACTCACGACACTGATTTAACCATTAATTTTGAAATAAAGGAGACCAGTGGGATCATCTCGTCTGTTTCATATTGAGATCTATGCATAAAGATGCAGAAGACTGTATGACAAGAGAAATGACTTTCCAATAGTCAACTTTGGGCAATATTCCATCAGTTCAAAAACCTCAACAAGATGATCTTTACTTTTATTTATCCTTTGTTTCAGATGCGAATTCACATTAGCTGCTACTCAGTGTTTATGAAGGAATGGATGAGAGTCTTCCCAAGAGAAAGTTTTCTGGTCCTGCGAAACGAAGACTATGGGCATGATATAAAAAATCATATGAGTATGGTTTTCAGCTTTCTCAATATGAGTAAGTAATGTGTATTTTTTAATGTGTTTTTCATGTTTGCAATTAAACACTTATTGAACAAGAGAACAATAAATACTTCTATTATGAGTAAGAAAGTGAATTTGGTTTGACGCCGTTTGACAGTATCTGAGTTGTACCACATGTCACATGTATATCTTTAACCTCAGCATGCATGGTTTTGATCTTCGCATGAATAGCATTGGCGTCATTTGTAAAGCTCTGATCTTTATCATTGGCGTCTGCATGTATAGCATTGGTGCCTGCACATATAGAATTAACCTATACATGCACATGTTACGCCTCAACCTGTCAAATTCTACATTGATGACATGGACATATATATGGATAGTTTTGATTTCTAAGGCACATAAGTCAGTTCAGTTTATGTAAATATATGAACTTGATATGCATTATTAAACTGTTCCATACAGGTGTTAACCTTATTTAAACACCAACGTGAAGTGGTATAAGACCTGTCACAATCCTTCAGTATTCTGATAACGTGTTTTCTCTTCAAGGTCGGTTACCGGATGAAGATATGGACGTGATATCTAACGCAAAGAGGAAGCACGTGACACAATCCAAGAAGAACAAAGGACCGATGATGGAATCCACACGTGTTTTATTAAACAAGTTCTTTGAGCCATTTAATAAGGAATTAGCGACATTGTTACAAGATGACCGATTCTTATGGAAGGATAATAACTGAAGTTTACTAGGCGAAGTCTGGTGAATTAATACTTTGGCAAATTAACTTAAATTATGTATAATGTGTGCCACAAAAAAATACTGACATGAGCCATGCCATTCCTTCATTTCATCACTGTCATGTTAACAATTAGTGTATGTGCTCATAATATTTAATCACAATAGGCGATGGCCACACTGTCTATGCAAACGAGAATCTACGTGCATTATAATATGAGTGAGTGGGTGGTTGTGTTTTTCTCGTTATATTACAACATGAAGTTTAATCAACACAGTGGATAATATGATCTCGGGTGTTCAAGTCTACTGTTCAAACACATAGGAACCTCAAGTTATAAGGATGTTATAAATATTTGATTTGAATTTTAATCTGTTTCATCACTGACTGACTTGATGTCAAAGATTCTATTTTCAAATTGCCTACGCCCCTTAATCTTTAATTTGAGTTAAGATGACCCACTTTATTATTACACAAGCAGTACTAAGATTGTAAGGGTGGTATTGCTTACGTCGCAGAGTCGTGTACGTATTTCCCTGGGTGCCGTTGTACAAAACAACCTCAGCGCTACGACTGTCGTAATTCTATGTTAAGGTATGGGAGTTACGACCACCTTAGCGCTAAGATCGCTTTGTACAACGGCACCCTGGTTCACAGAAAATGAACAAACTTCGAATGGCAGAACTATAGAATGGACGTACACTGTATATGACTACAAAGTTTCTTGTTTCCACCCCCCTTGGGGATGCTGGAGCAGACAAGGTCCACAGTAACATTTTCAATACGTGTAATCATTCACATTCACAAACTCACAATAACAATGATACTGCCTGGTGTACAAAACAATTGTGACAAATACATTTTGAGGGGAAACACCAAGAAAATGAGAATATACTTAAATGACAGCTCTGTAGTCCTTTCAGCTTTGCCATATTGGTAGTACAATTCTCGAGAGGACTGGAAACGGAACTTGTCAATGTTGCCACAGCTGACAAATACATGTCTCTTCTTTAGGATATTACAAATATTAAGTATTCATCCCTTATTATTATTATTTTTCCGAACATCCTACTCACATCCTTTACATCCCTGAGCTTGTGTTTATTATTCAAGTCTTGTAACTTGACTGAGCTTCATTTCCATTGGGCAAATAGTGTTTGAGAGTGAGAGGGGGGATAGAATTGAATGATCATGTGCCTTTTTGCTATTCATGCTGATGTAAAGTACGCGTACCTCCCGTACTCGTGTTGAATAGTTGCCTATCATGATTCCAGCCATATAAATCCCGATATATTAAATATCTACACATATCTCAGCTCATAAAGTAAAATCAGTATGTCCAACAAAATATGCAAAGGTGAAGTTGTTATTTGAAATTCTTTCAAAAGACTCTTTTACTAGGCTAAATTAGTAACACTTCATTCGTTCACCTTACGTTCAAACTACATGGGCAGACCACTGTGAAGCTCACAATATTACAATATAAATGGCATTGCATTTTTTTTTCATTATAAAATCGATGCTTATTGACCTTTGTTCAGCTGTGTAAATTTGATCAAACTAAAGGCAAGTAAAACAATCAATGTCATTATTGACTTTATTGATAATTATTCTTGGACACCACATGTTGTTTATTCAACATGATTGAATGGCAAGGGAAGTGGAAACACGAATCTCTTGAGGTGACGTACCAACTCACACGTTGCATACTGATTGACTTTTGTAGATATGTAGGGGATTTGTCATTTGAATGTGTTGTGTAACTCAGTGTCGTAACTTTCATGTTGTATGTAATTGGTCTGTGCATCGTGCCTTAACATACTGTTTATGGGTTGACATGTTAATAGACCAGTGAAGATCTGGGGTAGAATAGGTCTTCAGCCACCCATGCTTGCCGTAAAAGTCGATTATGCTTGTCGGTAGAGGCGACTAACGGGATCGGGTGGTCAAGCTCGCTGACTTGTTTGATGATGCATGGCATCCATCCCAATTGCCTGGATCGATGCTCATGATGGCAATCACTAGATTGTCTGGTCCAGACTCGATTATTTACAGAACGTCGTCATATAGCTGGGATATCGCTGAGTGTGGCGTTAAACAGCAAACAAACAAACAAAACATGTTAATATGTCGAGTTACTCGGTGTCGTACCTTTAATACTATATGTAACTGTTTATGCTCGGTCTGTGGACTGCCGTTTTCATTGTTACACATTACATGTCAATACTGACAGACGTTCTAAAACAACCAACTTGAAGAAAGATGTTAGGTGACGTACGTGTGCTATCGATGACAGATGGGAATGCTGAGTTTGAGACAAACGCATTGATAGCATTTATATCAACGGGATTACATAAAACACATTATAATACAGTTCCACTGTCACCAATGGATTCTTAAAGTCAGTTACAATGTACAAAGTTCGTTATATCCAATATGCACTATTTCCATGTGGCAGTAGAGATTGCTGTAGGCATATGTAATTTTGCTGTGTCAGTGGCAGGTGGGATACGGGTGACCCAGTCGTCTAAGGCGCCGCAATTCGCTGTGCAGAGTTGCGTCTCTTTGGCACGCCAGAAACATATGATTGTGTGTTCGAATCCCGGTTCATCCCAATTGTGTTTCTAGGTTTATCAACCCCATAGCTGTGCTCGTTGGTTTCACCAAAGTGGTAAATGTCTGAGACCTACATCACTTCGGGCCTTCTCCAACATTAAGCTGATACGCCGTGATTTTACCGGAATACTTATCAAAGCGGCATCAAACCCAACTCACTCACTCAGTGTCATGACCGTTTCAAGTTATGCGACAATGGCATTATGGAAATTCGTGAATTCATCGACATTACGAACCCATTTCTGGGTTAACCTTCAATTGATTTGGAAATCAACAGAAATTGGTTCGCCAAGAACTGAATTGTGAAATGAGTATAAATGACCATAAAAGAATTTAATGAATAGTTAACAAATCATATTGAAACACACGGTCAAAACAAATGTCAGTGTATTCACGAATGACGAAAAAATCAAATAATCATCAAGACATTGTTTTGAAACACAGCATAATGCTTACAATCACAAAAGGTCATACAATGGGTAAAATAAGTGGCAGCAGTAATATGTAACAGACTCCACACCATATGTCAATGCACTCAGGACGTCCAAAATTTGTCACTGTCCAATGTCTTTAAAGAGGCACTTGCTCCGTTATTGAATCCGGAAACAGTGTTGGGAGCTGTCAAGAAGTCGGTGTTTTCAGATAGATATCTGTCTGCATTCGGCAAGTAGATAAGACACAACCAGATCATATAAGTTCTCAATTCGCCATATTATCGTGCCTTGGTACAAGCAGCTTCTATAGACCAAACAACCAAGGGAGGTAACTCTTATTGACTTGCTCGCAATGTTGCCATCAAACAATCTAGCCACAACAGCCTACTACATTGTGTGAGCGCTTCATATGCTACTTTAAACAACATCTTATGAAATCTCTCGTAAGAAATGTTAATCATCCTTCTTTATACCGAAGCTGTCAGCAGTACTTTTTACACTTAAGATACTGCGTATTATTGTCTACAAACTGAAAAAATGGAAGAATAATGTTGGATGATAAATAAAATCTGACTCGAGTGTCTTTTGATATCAAATATATCAACACGAGTTGATAAAAAGTTTAAAAACCCTCGGCAAGCCTCGGTGTTTTTTCCACTTTTACCAACTCGTGTTGGATATGGCTGAGTGCGGCGTTAAACAGCAAACAAACAAAACATATTAATATGTCGAGTTACTCGGTGTCGTACCTTTAATACTATATGTAACTGTTTATGCTCGGTCTGTGGACTGCCGTTTTCATTGTTACACATTACATGTCAATACTGACAGACGTTCTAAAACAACCAACTTGAAGAAAGATGTTAGGTGACGTACGTGTGCTATCGATGACAGATGGGAATGCTGAGTTTGAGACAAACGCATTGATAGCATTTATATCAACGGGATTACATAAAACACATTATAATACAGTTCCACTGTCACCAATGGATTCTTAAAGTCAGTTACAATGTACAAAGTTCGTTATATCCAATATGCACTATTTCCATGTGGCAGTAGAGATTGCTGTAGGCATATGTAATTTTGCTGTGTCAGTGGCAGGTGGGATACGGGTGACCCAGTCGTCTAAGGCGCCGCAATTCGCTGTGCAGAGTTGCGTCTCTTTGGCACGCTAGAAACATATGATTGTGTGTTCGAATCCCGGTTCATCCCAATTGTGTTTCTAGGTTTATCAACACCATAGCTGTGCTCGTTGGTTTCACCAAAGTGGTAAATGTCTGAGACCTACATCACTTCGGGCTTTCTCACACATTAAGCTGACACGCCGTGATATTACCGGAATACTAATCAAACTGGCATCAAACCCAACTCACTCACTCAGTGTCATGACCGTTTCAAGTTATGCGACAATGGCATTATGGAAATTCGTGAATTCATCGACATTACGAACCCATTTCTGGGTTAACCTTCAATTGATTTGGAAATCAACAGAAATTGGTTCGCCGAGAACTGATTTTAGAAATCAGTAAATGAAAACACAAGAATGATGAATAGTTAACAAATCATATTGAAACACACGGTCAAAACAATTAAATGTCAGTGTATTCACGAATGACGAAAAAATCAAATAATCATCAAGACATTATTTTGAAACACAGCATAATGCCTACAATCACAAAAGGTAATACAATGGGTAAAATAAGTGGCAGCAGTAATATGTAACAGACTCCACACCATATGTCAATGCACTCAAGGACGTCCACAATTTGTCACTGTCCAATGTCTTGAAGGAGGCACTTGCTCCGGAAATAGTGTTGGGAGCTGTCAAGAAGTCGGTGTTTTCAGATAGATATCTGTCTGCATTCGGCAAGAAGGTAAGACGAATTCATATCACAGAAGTCCTTAATTCGCCATATTATCGCTCTGAGGTTCAAGCAGCTTCTAGAAACTGTTACATCAAGAAACCAAACAACCAAGGGTGGCAACTTTTATTGACTTACTCACAATGTTGCCATCAAACAATCTACATTGTAGCCACAACAGCCCATGACATTGTACGCGCGCTTCATTTGCTACTTAAAACAATGTCTTATCCAAATCACTAAGAAATGTTAATCATCCTTCTTTATACCGAAGCTGTCAGCAGTACTTTTTACAATTAAGATACTGCATATTATTGTCTACAAACTGAAAAAAATGGAAGAGGAATGATCTTGGATGATAAATAAAATCCGACTCGTTGATAAAAATTGAAAAAACCCTCGGCAAGCCTCGGTGTTTTTCCCATATACCGTGTTGATATATTTGATATCAAAAGACACACGTGTGAGATTCTCTATATAATGGATGACTGAAAAGTAGTGACATCACTTTCAATGTAAAATACGTCAGGCTTCCCAAGTTGACTCGGGTAACGTTCTGACATGCCTCATGTTCATTTTTTATGATCTGGTGTATAAATTCCTAAATTGCTAACATATATCATTTGTGAATTCTGGCGGGACGATAAATTATTATCCATCCTGACCTGTACGGTTAAAACATCGTACACCTCACAGATCTATCACCAAATGTGCTTATATCTATAGATTAGTACTAAATCCACTTAAATATCACTTAATGACGCCACTGTTCATCGTATTTAAAGGGGCACTGATCTAACGCAATTTCCCGGACTGGTTGTTGCCTTTGTTATTGTTTTTTTCCCCGTGAGTACCCGGATGATACGCAACGCAACTGAGCGTGACCAGAGACTGGGCTACCGTCTGCAAGGACAGCTAAATAAACTTGGAGGCTGGAGGCAATATTTGTTTTACGCATTTTTGCATAAACACTGATTTGTTAACCGTGATCTAAAAAGATTTCGATGTTAATTAATTTCTTCAGCCTAAACTAACAGACAAAAAGAACGGCGGAGCTCATCGGATGTCGTCATTTTGAAATACCCCAGAGGTTATAGTTAACACTAAAAAAAGTATCCATGCAGTGAAAGCATTTTCGGTTTTCGGATTGCGTCGATAATACGATTACTACTCCCTTGTTGTCATCCACGTTTTCTGGTATAACCCTATACTTGTGTATTAGTCGTCATTCACTTGATGCTCAGTTAATGAATTTATTACAGGTACAATTAGTGGTAGCACCACATAGATTACCTGACAAAGGTTCCCATTTGGCATTTATTGTGTCTGGGGTAATTATTCAATCTAAATCCAGGTTTGAAGTGAGGTGAAATGTGTGTTATGTAATATGCACGTGGCAGACCAGCAAGAGGTGAATGATCAGTTGATTTACTTTTTTTTGTAAATCAACGGATCGTTCCTAGTCATCAAAGGATTAACAGAAAATACGTTGATTGATTAATCACTGTATCTTGCACAGTGGATATGTCAAAAGTGAGTGTTTACATGTCTAGGTTTACTAAAACAAAGGGAATACACACATATCCTTGCGTGAAGTGCCGATGTAAAAACAACATACTTTGTTCAAAGGGTGAACTGATAATACGTTCATTGATTGATCATTGTTATCTATCACTCAATGGATTTTTTAGGAACCGTGGACGTTATGAAAATAGTTGTCACGTGGGCTTTCTCAGCTGACCCTTGAGACTTGACACCTATGTGAAACACCTGAAACAATCCAAGTGATCAGTTGAGAAACGAACACGGGTTATAATATCCCGAAACGATATATATCTTTTAAAATATGTGATTGTTGCAGAGACACGTGACATCGAATAGGTTTCTTTGTACAGCTGCAGACGAATGGGATATTGTTCCTTTGTGTGGATATTCACGGATACATTCCTCGAACAAGGAAGCTGCCTAAAATTTATACACATAAATTTGGTAGGTTGTAATTATGGTATTTGCATTTTGTTTTCCTTCATTTGCTGTAGCATTGAACCGATTCGTCCTTGTTTCTCTACGTCTTGGTTGGGAAATTCTTCAATGCGCGATATACGTTGTTTTCACAGGCCTTTTCCCTTGTAAGCGTGTATATATTACCGTCAATTTGTAAAATGTAATTCTCTCAGGCAATTTATAAAATGTGTAAATATTTCAGTCATTTTGACTAAAAAATCTGTCCAGATTGATTAAGGCGATCAAAAGGGCCTACAAACATCACAACAGATTATTATGTAGGATTAGAAGCCAAACAACATAGAAATGTACTTTTCAACGTAACATTTTCAGTCTCTTGGTGATGACAAAATGTTTGGAATTCGTTATCATAATAATACAGATGGAAATGTTTTTCAGTCACTTTGTTAAATAACTGAATATTTAGGCGTTGAATAAATTTGAAAATGTTACAATATTTGACAGTAAAAAATATACACACTATCAAAAAGCAATGCTCAGGTGAAATATTTACTTTGTGTTGCAAGTCAAAATAGTGTAAACGAAAATCGCAAAATTACCAAGCAAGTGACTTATCAAAACTTCGTCACCATTACCGATGCTAACCACAAAGATACCTACATTTCCTTATTATCTCCAAAACTGTATTTCATTTTGTTGATCAATGTGACCATACGCCCTCTATATTACTACCGGGGCGGTCGGGTAGCCTAGTGGTTAAAGCGTTCGCTCGTCACGCCGAAGACCCGGGTTCGATTCCCGACATGGGTACAATGCGTGAAGCCCATTTCTGGTGTCCCCCGCCGTGATATTGCTGGAATATTGCTAAAAGCGGCGTAAAACCATACACACTTACTCACTCACTATATTACTACCCATACAAGTGACTAATGCGCTTACGAATGGCGCAGCAGAGGTCGCGAACTAGTCTAGATTTCTGCTATACATCCGGGTATTCACTGGGAAAAAACAATAACAAAGGCAACAACCAGTCCCGGGGAATTGCGTTAGATCAGTGCCCCTTTAATGCCAACACGTTGCTCAAAGTGAAGCCGTTTTCCTCTAAATTCAGAAGTGTTTGGTCCGTGTTCAGTCCGGCTTGGCAGCTGGCGGTCATAATCAACTAACACGTCACATATGTATCATCAAATATGTTTACATCTATAGACTAGATTTACGTTTACCTAAATACCACTTTAAAGTGTCACAGATCTTGGTATAAAAGCAAACACGTTCCTCAAAGTGAAATCGCTTCCCTCTACATTTTTAAAAAAGGTCTCTGTCAGAAGTGTTTGGTCTGTGTTCTGTCCGACATATTTATAATCTGAACGTGTTTACAGCCAAATTGAGTTACGAATATTAAAATTCATGATTTACATGTTTGTCAGTTTTGCTAAAACATGTGCCTGAAATATGTTGCTTTGCGATGGTTGCAACAGTCATTTCAGACTAATTATTGATTTCATTGCCCTAAGTTATGTCCCCCAAACCCTTTGTAAATTTGATATACCAATTCTTACGAAAGTTACTGTTGACTAGCGAAAGGGTAGGGTGCGGAAAGCCACTATTAAATAAATTCCCAATCTCATTAAAATCAGATATTACTCCCAGTTGCTACACAAAGATCTGAGGACATCCCATCACACGTCACGTCACTGCATAAATGTAATAACCATTAGCAGATCCAATTTTGTTAGTGGCATCTCAACATCGTTGCCCTAAATGATGCAAAACAACTTTTCTTTCCTTTTCACAGAATCATTTGAAACCACTTTGTCCTTAACTCACTATAGACAGTTGTACCAAAATAAGGCTGAAGTGTCATCAAATTATTATTTCATAAGTCAGGTGAGGTACGGAGCCTTGTGGCTCTATTTTTGCAAAAAGGTACATATCTCATGAACGTATTTTAAGCGTTCGTACCCACATAACCTGTCCACGGTGGTAAAACGCAGTTAACATTAATTCGAGAACTTTACGAGGTCTACTGTGTGGCAATCGAGATTGTTAGATTAAATGTGCACAGCTGGTACACGTTTTACACGATCAAAGCATTAAACAGGAGGATTATCTTTGACATAACATCAATACGACTATCTAGAAATGTAACATTTACGGGATTTAGGGTATGTAGGTTCACAAATTTATATAATTATTTCAGAGAGCCCTACCAAACTCTTGTCGACCGATCTCACTCACTTCAAACATGTGCAAAACTGTTGAAGCCATGGTTACAGAAAGGTTCATGCATCACCTTGAAACTGGCAATCACATAAAACCTGAAGCGGCTTCAGGTAGGGACACTCGTGTCTGGATCATGAACTAATACTGGAAAATGAAATTTAAAAAAGCCATGTCACTGGACAATGGCACGCCACAAGGCAACATTAGGAGCCGGACCCTGTTTGACATCATGATGAATTATCAATTTGTTTATGTCAACACTCTTACCCAAAATTCTAACTTCGCTGATGACAGATAGACTAAGAGCAATATGGTTAAAACACAGAGATATTTCACAGATCCGAAAACAAACTCCAGTCAGGCCTGGATGGTGTAGATCAATGGTAAAATAAATTGGGGTTCACCCTTTCAATTGAAAACAAAACATCTGTTGGAGTTCTATTCCAACGCAGGGGGAAGGTGCTATGATACCCCGTCTCTCAATAAAAGGTAAACCAAAAGTCAAATTCGAAAAATCCGCAAAATTTCTTTGGGTGATCCTCGATCAACACATCACTTGAAGCAAACATAAAGAATGTGCAAAAACAGATGTGTGTACGGAAGCTGTCCCACTCTGTGGGTAGATAAATATGTATAGCCGCGGCACAGCCGTCTACGTCAGAAAGTGTGTATCACCATGGCCAGTGTTCACTCGCCAGAACAGCGAGTGGTCAGATTGTGTATTCTTCTCAGTCACTGTGCTTACACAGACAAACATTCTGGGATTTGTGTACAAGATGTTACCACAACAGCTGCATACCTCCAAAATTGTACGGGTATTGAATTTAGACTTATATCACTCAACATTGTGTACCCTCAGGTTGTATTTACAATTTTCGGGGATATGAACGCTCGTATTAGAAAAGAACAGTGTTTTATCGAAGTTGATAGTGTTTGTTATTTACCTATTGATGATCAAGATTATGATACTGATGTTTTTAATGTACCCAGAACGTCTAAAGACGATATTGTAAATATTCAAAGTAAACAATTATTAGATGTGGAATCTAAAAATACATGTTCTTTATGGGGGATCTGGCAAAGATACGCAAGGGGATTACACGTTTATTGGCAGTCAGGGAAATATCGTTTTTGATTATTGCATCGTATCCACTGAAATATATGATTACTTTAGAAATGTTGGGATAACTACCAGAACTTATTGCTGATCACCGCCCTTTGGCGGTCGATACGATTACACAACGTCCCCAGCCCGTGCACAACGCATTCAGTCCAACACAATCCACACCGGCACACATAAAAGGCTGAACACAGTGGTAAGTTTACAGATATTTTGAATCATTCCCTTGACCACTTTTCAAAATAATTTAATGATATTATTAGGAATAACATTAACTTAGCGCTCGCATGTTTCCACGATCTGTTTAAACACTGTTTTGCTACTATAGGGTATTGCTCTACTTGGTATACTGAGCACAATATTCACCACAATATTAGAAACTCGCATTAAATTATGGGTTGCTACACGGCAGTTGTTTTCTGAATCCCAAGCCGGCTTCAGAGAAGACTATAGTACTATAAATCAAATATTCGTACTGAATTGAATAATGCACAATTATATCAGAAAGAAAATAAGCAAATTCTACTGTATCTGTGTCGATTTTAGAAAAGCGTTTAACACGGTATATAGAAATAAGCTTCTCTATACTCTTCTTAATAATGGCTTACCTGACAAATTCAACACTTTTCTTCGAAAAATGTACTGTGACGTAAAAACAGCTGTTTGGTGTAGCAAGTTTTCCATGAGCGAGACCTCTAATTCAATTGTGTGGGTTAGACAAGGCTGTATTCTGTCACCTTTATTGTTTATGTTATACATAGTGAGTGAGTGAGTGAGTGAGTGAGTATGGTTTAAGGCCGCTTTTGGCAATATTCCAGCAATATCACGGCGGAGGACACCAGAAATGGGCTTCACACATTGTACCCATGCCGGGAATCGAACCCGGGTCTTCGGCGTGACGAGCGAACGCTTTAACCAATAGACAGATTTACATAGTAAACGATATTGTAAATAGTTAGTACAGTGGATTTTTTTATTGATGAAGGCGTAAATGCATTATTCATACTTTTATGTGCCGATGATGTTGCCATTTTTGCAGATTGTGTTATTAATTTATAGAAAAGAATTGATATCATGGCAACATATTGTACAAATGAGGACGTACAATAAACACAGATAATACTAAAGTGGTGATATTCAAGAAAGGTGGCAAAGTTGCATAATGTGAAAAATGGTTTATTGGATCCGAAAACTGTCTCTTGTTACAAATACCTAGTAATAACGCTTTCATGCAGAAATACATTCTCCAGAGCATGCGATTTTCTCTGTGGACAAGCAGAAAAGGCTCTATATCCTATCAAGAATTTATTTGCTGATTTTAAACGATATTTGCTGACGCACTATTAAGATATTTGATGGTAAAATTCAACCAATGGTGCTTTATGGCGCAGAAATATCGAACACCATTTACCGATAGAACATAGAAAAGGAACATTCAGTTTTCTGTAAATTTGTTCTCGGTGTGGGCTACTGTTTACCAAACAAGGCTATTCTCTCTGAAATTGGCAGCTGTCCATTACAAATATATGACCAAATAAGAATTACTTCATATTGGATAAGACAACCGTAATCACGTTATTCGACATACTGCTACATCATGTTAAAGTGTTTAGACGATAATGGAGATGTAAACTGGACTTCGTCAGTTCGAGACTTATTATTCAGATACAGATTTCCCTACGTTTGGATTTCTCAAGATATTGGAAACCAAGAACTATTTTTGTCTCTTTTTAAACAACGTTGCAAAGACATTGACTATCACTATTAATTTAAATATTCAACTGCTTAGAAGGTCAAAAATTAATTATATTAGTATAGCTATGTGCCAGTATAGTTTAAACTTGCAAGAAGACGAATTTCATATTTTATTTGAATGTCCTTTGTATGCAGAAGAAATATATTCCTAATTTCTATATCAGTAACCCAAACCAACAAAATGTTGTACATCTTTTTAAAACCAAAAATACAAACATAATGTTACGACTCGCTCTTTTTTAAATAACGTGTCAAAAGAAAAATGTAAATTGTCTACAACTGTATAGAATTGTATATAACCGATCCTAACAGGCGCTCTGTACATACATGTTGTAAAACTGTCACTGTACTATTGGCCTCATGACCAAAAGATACGAATACACGGATTAAAGATCGAACGTATTGAGGGCAATTTCAGGCACATCTTGGTGTATCTTTATCAGATCACAAATAGGCAATGGTTAAGGTGTGAGGCCTTTCACTCATCAAACACTTGAGACTCTTTGACAGAATACAATACAAAGCCCTAATACTGACCACAGGTGCAGCAACAGGTACATTGTACTTCAGTACAAGCACTACAAGTAGAAATAGGAGAACTCTATTGAAACAAAGAAGAGACCAGACAATATTATCGTCCTGGGGACGAACATCAAACCCGTTGGTGAAAAAGTTATGGCAAAACAAAAACACACGAGATGAAGCCCTAGCTCTGAAAATCCTCAACTAAGCTATCTGGTATATTAGAACGTGAACTCATCCGAAGTCACAATTGTGATGACATTCAGCAACCAGAATGTTACACCCTACCTGGACTTAGAAAAGTTGACACTGCTTTAACATCAGAAGTCATCAAAATAGAATACCCGACCCTACTACGAATAGTTGCTATCACTAAAATTCAAACTATCTTTGACAACTGGGCCCCTATCAAAAACACTGCTGGTTACGGAATCCATGTCCAACCCCAAGCCAAGCACATTTGGTTCCCCTGTCAGTCAGTATTCACTCCTTAAGGATGCACTCAAACTCATTCCGGATCTACCGGAAGCAAACTTGACTGTCATCCTATCAGCCAAAGCACTACATGCTTTCAGCCAATAGTACTCTATAGGAATGTTAAAAACTATCGGACAAAGAGCAACAGGTGGCACTGTGTTGGGTCCCGTCTCACATAGATATTCATGAAAATAAAATTTAAAAAACAGACACACTGGTTGAGCTAGCTCTAGACAAAGCGGAGATATAACCTGGAGATATTGCAAAATCAAAGCATCCATAGTTTGAATCCATTGCTCACTCGGTTAAAACAAGAATTTCAGTTAGATCCGCTAATTGTCGTCGATCTCCTAAAGCCAAAAGATACAATGGCGACGGCCAAACTAACGGCCAGATGGACAGCTGCTCCTAATTATATGAACAAAGCCGCCAAAGATAAAAAAAAATGAAATTATATCAATATACGAAAACAGACATCTTTTCAATACAAAAACAGAATTTCTTTCAATACTTAAACTCACAAACATGAGTACCAAAGAGGGACAGGTCAGCTGAAATGGCTGAGGCAGAAGGCGACCTCTTGAACTCTTAAAGCATATGCAACGACAACCACGACACCGCCTTAAGTACATTTGCAGGGGAGACGCGTGCGTTTGCCCTCGTCGTCAAAGGCGGCGTAATTGTCTGTGAAGAAATGCATCCTTACCCATGACAGGATTCGCCGATCATAGGTTCGTATCCTTATCCTAAGTATTTTAACACCCCATCCGTGCTCGCATATGCTCATTCTGTGCGAAAGCTGATAGTTGACAGCCGCGATATAACTCGAATACTGTTCAAAGAAGACTCTGAATCAAGATCAATCAAACATATTGTTGTTATTATGTTCAGATATTTGTTTAGAGAGGTTTATTGACCAGATATCGTTATTATTTATTAGTGCATAATGAACTAGTGGTAATTAGAGCCAATTATTCTATTCATTATTCAGCCATCAATAGGGAGAGAGGGTACTTAATTAGACTGAAATCTAATTCTCATTGGTACAGCGTTTCTCAAATATAGTCCTTCTCTTGTGATATGGAACGCTATATTCAAGTTATTTTAGCTTCATGTGAATGTTTTATTACAGTTTCGTTTACTTCAAATTGGACATAACTGTGTCAAGTAATTGACGAGCTATCAAACAGTGGTAATGTTGCAACAGATGCCTGATCTGGGTTTACCTTTATTGGTCTGTTGTCATGGATGATATATTTCCTCCCATATTAAACAAGGCCACATTAGACGAAAATTCGATCAAAGAGTTTGATCTCTCGAAAATGACACTTTATGGCTGACATTATTGACTGTCGTAAGAAACACGTTTTCAAAAGCTGCAGTCAAATGAACTGAAAGCATACATATAACGCTCTGAAGGACCATATGACATTTAGGCTAGTATGCTTCTGAACGTAATTTCTCATTCACTACATATTCCAATATTGTGTTTATGTGATTCATTTGTAAAGCTATATCAACGGCCACATCCTCGACTTTTGTAGACGTGGAACCAACATGTCCGTCCTGTATTATGAACTGCATTTTATATACCTTGTCATTTATCTGGTGTTAGAGGTGTGTCACTGTGTGGGAACCATTTACATCAATTTGGTGCACTGGCCAGATAGATGGTTAAGCTATATTTACCCACTGCAAAAAGAAACGCGAATACGTACCATACTTGTTGGTTAAAAGATGAAGACTTACACATAATCAAGATATATTAGATTGGCTCTATGACTCGAGATGCACCATTTTGTCTTGTGCAGGATTAACGTGTAAATTATGGAAATCTCGTGCAGCATCTCATGATAAGAATAAAGACACTAGATATGTGGTAGCACTTAGTTTTGTCATTAACTGTTACACATTTGACACATCTCTTCTTAACGTACATACTTCTCTATGTTTCTATGGATTTTGTTTATTTTAGCGGGGAGTATATTTGCAAATCATTTCTCTTTTTTCTAATACACCATAAAATGAAGGACACAAAAACTCGTTTGCCCTGTGTTAAGTGATATCCTTTTCATTGATTGTTGTGGCCTGTATATTTTTACAAATGTGTTACGGCTCATAAAGCTATATAGTTCAGAAGACACACTTCAGTATTCACTGCAAGAAACCCCTACTTGATGAGACTGTGAGTAACAACCAAAATCGCTTTCATAAATTGTAGCTGGTAAATGTTTAATGATCAAATTTCGTACTTTGGTGTCTTTACGTTCCACCATCCACATTGCAATTGTTTCATAAAAAAGTGTTTGAAGTACACTTGACAAACAGAGAAACATAATCCTGGCGAACCGAGTGCCCGGGGGGCGCAACTCTGCTCAGCGAATTGCGGCACCTTAGACGACGAGGCCACCCGTGACACTCCATCAAAATGCCATCTGATTGTTATTACCGGTATTTTCGTGAAGATTGTAGTCTCAAAAAGGTGTTGTGCAGAACGGTTGAGTCACTTATTTTAGCTATCCCACCAGTGCTCTGTTGCTTTAATATGAACGAGAGCCGAGAAAATAGCATCAGTAACTATCTATCTACCAATTCCAATGGAGTTATGGAGGGATGGCTAATGTACATGTAGGAAGCGTGTGATGTATATTTGCATAAAAGGCATCGGGTCAATATACACGGAGTTACAAGGTCAATGATAGACATGTTTTCACATGTATAATTATAATAGAATAAAAATACGAATAATAATTCTTTAAATTACTCATTATTTCTTTCCTTAATTCCGGATAATGTTTTAAGAATAGAGCTAAATTGGTGTGCACAGAGACCAACTGAGAAGTCGAACGAAATAAGTCGAACGAAAGATAATTCATTATTGTTAACACACAAAAATAGTTTTCAATATGCATTTTCCTTAAAACTTTATATTACTTACATACAAGAACAATAGGATACTCATCATCAACATGGGACTTAGATAATGGACAAAGTCGTAAATGATTAGGACTGGATCTATGTCTGCCAGAATTAATAGTAATATCCATAAAACCAGATCTGAATCTCCTGATTATATTTCTTTGATGTTAAGGAAGAAACATATGATTCTGATGCAGGTTGACTTTTAAAAGATCTATATAAATCATATCTTGAACTATCCGCTAATATAGAGCTTCAATTTTGATAAATCATTTCTATGAGCTTCTGTCGAAAAGTGTGAATAAGCGTATTTTCATTTTAAGTACCTTGATTTAAACACACATAACCAAATCCACAAGAAAAAAACAGGTTTCTTATTATCTACTCATTTAATGAAAAAGGAAAACAATAATAGGCTTAAGACACAACCTTGCTTTACACATATGGGGGAGTCAAAGTAATCACTTAGTTCTCTATTGTAGCGCACGCATACTTGAACCTTACCATAAATATACATTGTAACATTAAGAACCTTTTCCAATTTAGTCCATTTTGTCCAAGACATGACCATAACTTTATACGATTAACTTAATCAAAAGCCTTTTTGAAATCTACAAATCCGAAATATAATTATGTTGTTTACGTAAAGTGTTTCTTTAAATAATGTAATTATGTGATCAGCACAAGAATAGCCCTTTCTAAATCCTGCTTGTGATTCTGGAATTTTTTCTTTGATACTAGCCTATCTGGTTGAGGACAATTGTTGAGGACTAACGTAAACAATATACCCCAAACACTACTAGTAGATAAAGAAATACCACGAAATTGCTTTATGTACAGGAATTATTATGGATTTTGACCATAACTTTGGGATACACCATTAGTGAAAACATGATTAAATAGTTCAAAAGGCAAATTTAGATCACTTGCATTTTTTGTCATCTCAACCAACAACTTATCGGGTCCAGGGGATTTTTCATTGTATTAGATCATTAATAGCATTTAAACTTCCTGTCCTTTTTATATCTGAATCAAGAATTTCACTATTAATTTCTTCCATTGATCGTTAATAAATCAGGAGTATAAGTTGTAACATTAGACAACTTTTGACTATCAAATAGATTTCTAAAGTCAACCGAGTCCAGAGTCAACCAATTTGCAATTAGTATTAGAATATTTACGTTTAGGCCGATTGTTCAAGGACCTGACATCTTCCTAAGACTGTTTTGAATATTGTAGGTTGTTGCTGAGACGTTGTATTATACCCTTTCTGATTTCATTCTTAAATTTCTTCCAACAAACTCTATATCTATGCGTAGAGTACAAACAAGTTTTTCTGTTGTGTTCACTCTGTCGAGCTCTAAACTTACCGAGTGATTTTCTCGCCTCACGTTTCGCAGCTCTACATTCAATATTAAAATGAGGGCGGAGCTGTCCATGATAACTAATACTCATACATTCAGCATCAGCTGACACTAAAGATACAAAATACTTTAAAATATTGTCACTATTATTAACCATATCCTAATACAATATGTCATTACTGTTCTCTGAAAATGTGTGACATCTCTACAATCATAACAGAACGTTCATAACACCTGTTACCAGGGTGTATATCACCATCAGGTTTTGAAGGAAAATACATAAGACAATGCCAGATGCTTGTGGTCAAATTCAACATTGAATAACCTTAATATCCATAATTAAAAAAGTCAGAACAAAAAATGAAATAGTCATTTACACTGTCACCATTTACATGTGTTTGAGTAAATGTGACCATCAAACCACCAGTTGCTTCACAATAAACAATAAAAGCAGGGGTTGCCTAAAAGTCGGGCCGGGCCAACGTTATTATGGACGAATTACTCCATAGTCAACGACCATACCTACATGATGATAATGCAACATACACACATGACATTGATAAAAAGTCACAAACCACAAGCGTGCAATATGATTAAGTTATTGCGAATAAAAATCGCTTGAGAATCAGGAAGCCGAACGGTCGGTGAGCGTTGCTGAGCTAGGTTACATTTGAAGAGGAGTCGTTAAACGAAATAGGAGTTGAAACGTATCAAGTTCTCCCAACTATAGTGATACAAATTCCCATCTGTCCGATATAGATGTATCTAACTATATGCGAATATAGAATGACATAATATACGACATTAGGCTCATATAAGCAAGAAAGTTAAAGAGAGCCATTTCATTTTCCGCTCACATCTCAGTTCATTCAGATGGGAACCTCAAGTGATTGGTCCGACCTGGCCCGGACAGTTGAAATCAATTAAAACACAAAAGATGTATCTTAAACTATGTTAAGATCTACCCAACAATATTTAATCTACTCAATTAATACTTCAAGGGACCACAGTAAATCGTATATAAGAAGGACCCGTTCGTTCAAGTGAAACCTTATTTCCTCTATACTCTCAACATGGGATCCATTGTGTTTCTCATCAGTATCAACCTACACGTCACAGATGTATCACGGAATGTGTTTTAATATATAGAAGACTATCATATCTTCCTAAATGCCACTCTATAGTGTCACAGTTCGTGGCATTTACGACAAACACGTTGGTTATGTCAATTCTCAACATAACCTCAATCACAAGGGGTTGGTTCGACCTGCCTTGTACATCGAAAACCTCCCAGATCTATCACAAAATGTGCTTATATCTTCACTGTTCATCGTATTTAATGCAAACACGTTGCTCAAAGTGAAGCCGATTTCCTCAATATTTTCAACATAGTATCTTTCAGAAGTATTTGGTCTGTGTTCCGTCCGACTTGGCCCGGGCTGTCAAAATCAACCTAAACGTCACAGATGTATCACCAAATGTGTTTACATCTATAGACTATTTTTATGTGTACCTAAATACCTCTTTATAGGGTCACAGATCGTGGTATAAAAGCAAACACGTTCCACAAAGTGAAGCCGTTTCCCTCTACATTCTCACAGTGTCTCTAGCAGAAGTGTTTGGTCTGTGTTCTATCCGACTTGGCCCGAAGATACTTTAGGTAATTACATGTACATCAGAAGACGTTTACTAGGTCACACTGTTGTAAAAATGTGTTTATTCCTTGTCAGATCATTAAAGCGTGTTGTGGTCACTAAATATGTCTATATCCTAAACATGTTTGGAATTGTTATAAACCCAAACATGTTCGTAATCTAACGCTGGTGTACGTTTTACACGACCAAAGCATTAAACAGGAGAATAGGACTATCTAGAAAAGTAACATTTATGGGATTTAGGATATGTAGGTTCACAAATTAATATAATTATTTCAGGGAGCCCTACATGTACCAAGCTCTCGTCGACCGATCTCACTCACTTCAAACATGTGCAAAGCTGTGGAAGCTCATGCAGCACCTTGAAACTGTCAATCACATCAAACCTGAGCGGCTTTAGGTAGGGACAATCGTGTCCAAATCATGTACTAATACTGAAAATGAAATTTAAAAAAGCTCAATGAAAAAGCTCATGGTATGGCATGACAGACCCCTTCCAACAGTAGCACAAAATGGAGTAGCATGCGTGCTGATGTATTTATCAAAGCAAAATGAAAACCAACATTTTTTCAGAAAATTAAGTATTTAATATATTTAGATTTGAAGATATTATAAATATAAGACTATGTGACTGATCATTTCAGGCTAATTATTGATTTCATTGCCCTAAGAAATGTCCCCAAAACCCTTTGTAAATTTGATATATCAATTGTTACGAAAGTTGACTCTTACTGTTGATTTGCGAAAGGGTTCCCAATCTCATTAAAATCAGATATTAGTACTCGCTGCTGCTAGACAAAGGTCTGAGGACATCATATCACAGGTCACGTCATTGTTAATGAAAATCCAATTATATTAGTGGCATATCACTATTGCAATCAACATCGTGTCCCTAAATGATGCAAAACTATAAAAAAAAATCTTTTTCACACACAAATTTGCACCAATTTGTCCTTAACTCTCCGTAGATACTTGAACCAAAATAAGGTTGAAGTGTCATCAAATTATTATTTCATAAGTCAGGTGAGCTACGGAGCCTTGGGGCTCTATTTTGGCAAAATTAAAGGTACTTATTGTGTGTACTATTTATAGTGATAAGCACAATCTCATGAACGAATTTGCAGCGTTCGTACACGAATAACTTGTCCTCAGTAGTAAAACTTAGTCAACATAAATCAAGAACTTTACGCGCTCTACTATGTAGCAATAGTAATTGTTAGATAAAACTGGCACAGCTGTTACACGCCTTACACAACCAACGTATAAATCAGGAGGATTGTTTTGACATAAAATCAATAGGATTATCTAGAAACGTAACATTTATGGGATCTAGGATCTGTGGGTTTACAAATTGCTATGCTAATTTCAGAGAGGCGTATTTCAAAGTTGAACAGTTAGTTGATGGTATTACATGTATATGACAGAAGTATAATCATGGCTTTTGATGTTGGAGAATATGGTATTTTATTGTGCCTCAAAGTGAGATTGACCAATCAGAGAGCAGAACTACTGACCCTATATGAGCCCGTTCACCGTCAGTAAAAATCCAAGATGGTTGATACCAACTTAATATGAGACCGTATACCGTCAGTAACAGTCATCTTGGATTTTCCAAAACCCACCTCATAGATTAATCTGTTTTTAGATTGATAAAGATTAGAGTTAAAATTTTCAACAAGGTTTGGCCTCCCTTTGACATCAGCAATGGCTGTCAAATGCTTTGCTCGTAGCACCGATGAGGAAATCTCTGATAACAGGCAAAATGTGCGATATAGATGCCAGAGAGTGTAAGCTTTCCGTCATAATAAATTCGTTATGGTGTCTTTAACTAATAATATTGCAGTTTGTTGGAGAATATGGAATGGTATTTTAGTATGTTGGATAATATGGATTGGTATTGTAGTATGTTGGAGAATATGGACTGGTATTGTAGTATGATGTTATAACTTATGGTTAAATATTCCTTTTGGGTCACAGACTTACTTATGGCTATGTTTTATCGTAAAGTGGGAAGAGTCACTCATTTTTGCCATTGCTTCACGTTAACCAACGTGTTTGATTTAAATAATTGACACTACAAAGTGGTATTAAGGTAGATGAAATATTTTTCTGTATATCTTTCATTGATACGTATGTGATGTTTTAGTTTGTTTGGATGAGCCCAACCGAAAGCTTTTGATAGAGAGTGAGTGAGCGAGTGAGTATGATTTTACGCCGCTTTTAGCAATATTCCAACAATATCACGGCGGGGGACACCAGAAATGGGCTTCACACATTGTAACCAAGTCGGGAATCGAACCCGGGCGAACGCGTTAACCACAAGGGTACACGACCGCCCCGTCTTTTATTAATATACCCAGCGCGCCACTATAATTTGGTAGGTTGGTACATATATTCGATTAATCTAACCGCATTCCCTGATACACCTGTGATGTTTTAGTGTGTTTTGCTTAGCTGGCTCAATCCTGTACAAACGTATTTCTGATTATAGAGTGTTAAGTGTTTTTAAAATATAAAACCTTCTTACATACACATCTCAAAGAAAACACTTTGAATGGCTCTTCTACGAGGACTCTCGGTATGTAGTCATAGTTATCACTTTATTATATTGTTGAATAAACGTTTTGATTTAAATCAATTCCTTGAGCAACTATACATTTGTAGACACTTGAGATGGTTCCAGCCACTAATGCCTACGTCCACCTTTGCCTACAGTTACTATTGCCTACAAAAAAATAAAGTTGTGTGGAATAATGCCTACACAATGAAAACAACATACCCATGCTAGGAATGAACTCTTCCAATATTAGATTTCTTTGAGAAGCGATCTTAAGTTAGATGGGCGGCGTCCACTAATGCCTACATCCACTAATGTTCTTTCATTTCAGATGGAGATTTGCATTTCTCAATATAAATATAATTAGCTGGATAATGTCAAGTTATTGTTGAAATGATCTACATGTCCTTCCTAGTTGTCATCTTAACACGAGTTGATCTCGATGCTCCCCGTAGTTGTGATTTTAGCAGAGGATTAACCGAACTAACTGAGTAGAGGATAAATACTCTTTAGAAACTTCATGAGTTATCTCAAAAGTCAAAACACGCACTGGTAGAAGTATAAAATGACAGTGTTTGCCCGTTTTTGTTCATTTGACATGGCTAATCCTCAGCGTGTTGAGTTTGTGACATCCCAGAAAGGTGGACAGCAGGTCGTCCTTGATGGATATCGATACCGCATGAACAACAGTAGACAGACCTGTGTACACTGGAAATGCGTAATCACTGGATGCACAGGAAAGTGTACCACAGTTGGAGACTTTGTCAGAAACCGCAGCCCTCACAACCACCCAGCAGAAGATATGACGACTTTCCGTACTTTAAGTGTTCTTAGAGAGAGAGTCCAAGCTGAGACAACATCAATCCAGGCCATCTTTGAGGAAGAGGTTGCCACACTGAAAGAAGATGCAGCGGCAGTATTTCCACCCTTCTATAAAAAGAGAAGTGGTCTCCACAAGCAGCGTAGGAAGACTATTCCAGCCCTCCCGCAGTCACTGGCACAAGTTCAGCTCCTGGGTACATTTTATTGCTGTGATGCGAGCTGTCGAGGAGGAGTTGCCTGGTACAGACATCAGGGGGTGCTTCTTCCACTATACGCAGGCAGTGTGGAAGAAGGTTCAACATTTGGAGATGGTCAATCAGTACAGAGTCAATCCGGACATCCACAACCTTGCCAGACGTGCTGCTGCACTACCACTGCTACCAGTCAACATGGTCTAACAATCCTGGCTCGACGCAATGGAGGATGCCCCTGATACGCCCCAGATCACGTCATCCAAGGACTACATGGTGAATACTTGGGTCGACGACAATGCCATGTTCCGTGCTGGTATTTGGAATCACCACACCAACTTTGGTCCTCGAAGCAACCACCACTTTGAAGGGTGGCATGCCCACCTTAACAAGACTGTTCAGCGAGCCCACCCCAACATCTACTGCCTTGTGAGAGTCCTTCATGATTAGACGCTAGAAAAAGCAGAAAAGAACAAGATTGACCAGTATATCAATGGTGCACGTCCTCCACCCCGCAAGCGAGTCTATGTTGAGATAGACCAGAGAATCCAACGTCTGAAAGATGACTTGCTCCATCACAGAAAGTCACCTCTTCAGTTTCTAGATGCTGCAGGACATTTGCTGAAACTCTCATAAAGAACTGTATGATGATTGAAATCAGAAATCAGTGTACACTGCTATTCTGTCCATGTACTGATATAAGAAATCAGCAAAAATCTGCTGGTGTATACTATATGAACGCAATGATGCAGAAATCATAAATTATTACTGTTAGTGTTATGGCAATGTGACATAAAAAGTGACTTCATACAATTTTCTGTCTCTTGTCGCCTATAGGCATTATTCCACTAAAGTGGACTTGTCCAGTTAGAGGCTGGGTAGCACTGATAGCAGGTGTCGCTGAAAATCACTGGTGCATGACTTTGTTTATTGTAGACTGTAGGCATTAATGGATGTGGGCATTAGTGGAGGCCGCCCTTGAGATATATCTGCCCAGATATGCACGTTTCGTTTTATTATTCAGCAATCCATTTTTAGTATTACCCGCTGGCCCAACACGGCCCGACTATTCTTGGCTTGACTTTTATAGGCAATAAATATTATATTCCAAGCAAATTTCAAAAGTTTACTTCCAAAACCACTTTTAATGTAGTCTCTGAAACTTGTGCGTAAAATAGGTGGAGCCTCCTCAAGTAGAAAAGGGGTTCCTCTATTCTCATCAGTATCAAACAATTAAACTGTTTTCATTGGTAGTCATGGAATTGAAATCACCGCATAAGACAACATAACATTCATTGATAGTTGTAATATTGTTGAGCAAAACATTTTCAAGTGTCTATAACGAACATGTAAATAACATGTTGATAATATGGGGACCCAATATGTGGGGCCGTAAATGCGATAATATCTTTCAGTGTTCCAAAATACAACTTAAAATTAAAGATTCTTAAACATAAAATATTCTCCTCATTAAAAATATTTATTTTTCACATTACTTACACAATTCTTTTTTTTAGGCCTACACATACACCCTACATAGACGCGAAAAAAATATATAACTTTACTGCAGCAGAAGTATACAAGTCCTAATCTGAAAAGGGGTTGCAATCAATTTCATCCACAAAGTTTCGACCCGTGAAGATCCAGGGTAGAATAGGTCTTCAGCAACCCATGCTTGCCGTAAAAGGCGACCAAGCTTGACGTAAGAGGCGACTAACGGGATCGGGTGGTCAGGCTCGCTGACTTGGTAGATGCATGTCATCGATCCTAGTTGCGTGGATCGGTGCTCATAATGTCAATCACCGGAATGTCTGGTCCAGACTCGATAAATTTTCAGACCGCCGTCATATAGCTGGGATATTGCTGAGTGCGGCGTTAAACAAAAAAAACAACCTACCAACCACAACAGTTTCAACTTTGCATCAAAAGACGACAAATAATTAATAATTAATAAAGTCAGCATCGGAGCATTTGATTTCACGCCGCTTTTAGCAATATTCCAGCAATATCACGACGGGGGACACGAGAAATGAGCTTCATACATTGTATCCTTGTCGGGAATCGAACCCGGGTCTTCGGCGTGACGAGCGAACGCTCTAATCACTAGGCTACCCGACCGCCCCAAACATTAGAAATTTTGCTCTAAGTCCACTGATATTTTTAAAAAAACTTAACGGACATTTACTCCTCCTTGTTGTTTATCTTGACCGCTGTCACTGTATTGACTGCCATCACAGCTGTTTACTTGAACTGGGTCATCACTGATATTAACATCTGTGACAACGGTGTCGATCAGAATATGTCCCTGTGAGATTTCCACCGAGCCTTGACCGGAATCCTTCTTTTCAAATGTATCGATAGTAAACGAGTCATTCTTAAATCATGTCCGATCATTTGCCACACCATATAGACATGAACGAAAATTAGAACGGGCTTTCAACGTGGCTACTTTTTCGTCGGTCTCCCTGAACTTGGCGATCATTGCGCGTGGTCTCTGGGCGTGATCACGTTCAACACAAAGCCTGTGAGCACAGCCAATATTCGATTCTCGCCATTCCCTGTCCTCAAGTTGAACACATTGATTCAATAGCGAAAGCACCGAGTTGTTACACATAGCCGCTGTTTCGTCTGGATTCTCCCTGATAACGTAGATGATGACGTCGTCACGCCGACAATAAGCATTCGTATTCTTTATCAAAACCACACGTCCTGTCCTATATGTTTCCACGTGGGCGATGAGCTGACCCGGGCTGTCCTATATGTTTCCACGTGGGCGATGAGCTGACCCGGGCTGTCAAGGGCAGGTATACACATTTCCAATTCCAAAGCCAATGTCATATCATCCGAAATACATGCAAGAAAGAAATGAATGAAATACAAAAAAGTAAAGCCTTGTAATTAAGCAGTCTTATGTAATTGTGTGTTTGTTGCTTTCCGCCGTACCCAGCAATATTCCAGCTTTATGACGGCGGTCTGTAAATAATCGAGTCTGGACCAGACAATCCAGTGATTGATACCATGATCATGAGCCTCGATCAATGCAATTGGGATTCGATGACATGCATCAGCCAAGTCAGCGAGCCTGACCGCCTGATCCCGTTAGTCGCCTCTTACGACAAGCATAGTCGCCTTTTACGGCAAGCATGGGTTGCTGAAGACCTATTCTACCCCGGATCTTCACGGGTCACCATGTAATTGCGGATGCTTATGGTTATGCCTGAAATTGACCGCCGCATTTATTAAATTTTTTTTTTACTTTTCAAAACAACGCTGTGCTTAAACATCGATCTACTGAATAGCCATTGGTCATCTTTGCCACACATTGATCAGCCATGTCAGGAGTCCAGCAGGCCAGTAGAACGTGGACCAAGAAGGATCGTTGTAAAAGGTCCATATAGGCTTACATTAAGTGTCAAGGACACAGTGAAGGTCATTAGTAACGTACGTTTGCCATTTTCACCCATATGCTTCTTTCTACCGAAAGTATTTTGCATGTCGTTGTTATCATGTTACATTACATTATATTGTATGTTGAAGAATATGGAATTATATTGTAGTATATTGAAGAATATGGAATGGAATTGTGGATTATTGGAGAATATGGAATGGCATTGTAGTATGTTGGAGAATATGGAATTGTATTGTAGTATAATTTGGAGAATATGGAAGGACATTGTAGTATTTAAGCTTGCTATGGTTGATAATACAGATCCACCTTCAATGTACATCATTCGTTTATCTGCATTTCTTTGTTCCAAGGGTACATGGGCGGTACACTCACCTGTATATAAAGCGCTGCAAATCGCTATGCAGAGACTCCAATGGTTGTAGGTTCGAATCCCTAGGTCTGATTCGCCACGATAATAATTCGCTGGTTGTAGCAATACTGTTATTCGTAGATTTCAACAAAGTGGTAAACCCTACGATCCGAGTCATTTGGTATTTCATCCGACATTATATTGACACGTCATGGTATAACTGAGTTACTGTTTAAAACGCCTTTAACCAACAAACGCATTATATTTTGGTAACTTTAGGTATAGAACACCAGCGAATAACCAGTTATTTGAGGCCTTATGTCTGAAAATGACAGGCACTGGCGACTTCTTCACCCGTGAAGATTCCGGGGTAGAATAGGTCTTCAGCAACCCATGCTTGCCGTAAAAGGTGACTGTGCTTGTCATAAAAGGCGACTAACGGGATCGGGTGGTCAGGCTCGCTGACTTGGCTGATGCATGTCATCGATCCCAATTGCGTGGATCGATGCTCATGATGTTGATCACTGGATTGTCTGGTCCAGACTCGATTATTTACAGACCGCCGTCATATAGCTGGAATATTGCTGAGTGCGGCGTTAAACAACAAGCCAACAAACATCTTCACCGCACTGAAAGCCCCCGAGCCAGAAGTGCTGAAATAAATTTCTTACACGCTTGTGCGTGAGAAACCCATTTGAGATAACTGTTAAAGGCGGGAGATGAGCTGCCCCCTAGTGATAACCTCAGGTCATTACTTTCCTGATTTATTGATAAGTCTCCCATGCTTCTCTCGAATCCAGAACTGTTACTCATATGCCGAGCCCGTTAATTTTCTTGTTTACCTAGCAGCTTGGTGTTTTTGCTATGGTATCGTAAGCAGGTACAGTATTTATGCATTAGACAAACTTGGAAAAAAACATCAAATATACATACTTTTCAAGTGTATTCCGTTTATCGTCTTCTATCGTCATAGTTGCTGCAGTGAAGAGACCACCCGTTTAATAAACATACAGCTGTATTACACATTGTGTAATACCAAAACACGTGCTTATGTACTCACGGAACACGTTTCACGAACAAATATTGAAAGCTCTCAACATCCCTTGGCCAATTCAACGACATTGCGTGTGGAGTTTATAGATCACTGAGAGGAGCTTATGCACACTCGATGACTCCAGCAATCTTGTTGGTAGGCTGAAGTCACATGGCATTGTTTCGCCGATGGATCTTGCAACAAAATTCCACAAATTAAGCCATTGGGTATTGTGACGTTATTGTTAACTTTGAGGTGCAAGGCCCTTTCCACAAGGCGATCGTATTGTAGCGCAACGACAGCCGTTAAGTCGAAGTTAAAGTATGTGAGTTGCGATAGTCTTAATTTTGTGAATTCTAAAGGTGGACCGTTTTAAGGTTTTAAATTCATACGTTTCAACTTTTGACGTGTTTGAAGTATTATTCTGTTAAACTCAAATGGACTATGCCGTGGATCGTGTAGGTGTCAGCCTATTCATACTCAACAGTATAATTCTAAAAACGTTATTAATGGCAAGTAATAGATAAAATACTAAACTCGCTCCCGTGTAAAACCAATTTTATGAAACTCGTGAATAGTTGTGGTATCTGACTCGCTTTCGCTCGTCAAACGCCACAACTATTCACTCGTTTCATAAAATTGGTATTACCCGGGAGCTCGTTAAGTATTCTATTTTTATGCTGAATAATTGCGACAATGTTTCGTCTTGCGAAACTACCGGACTGTATATATGCCGAGATCGATCTGCCCAATGCTTTAAATTCATCAAATGATGGAGGATGTATTTCTAACCGATGAACCGATGGTTCGAAAGGTAAGGATCCATCCCCAGCCCCTGAGCAACCACTTGATGATTCTGATATTGATAAATTCGTTTAAAATAATCAGAACCAAAACACTATGTAAATAGAACGTAGAACGCCAACGTAAAACATTGTACAGCATGAAACGTTTCCAAGTTTCTGTAGTGCAAATATTGAGACAAGTAGTCGAACACATCCCACCAGCAGAACTTTGTTACCTTTTGTTGTACACAAAAGGTAACAAAGTTCTGCTGGTGGGATGTGTTCGATGTTTTATCAATCTCGAGAAGGAGGATGGTAGCAATTCCAAATCATCTTCAGTTTGTGGCATGGTGTCAAAGAACAATGATCGTGAATAGAAAAAGCTTAGAACTATGACCAAAACAAAATGTTATAGAGAGTGAACGTATGGATTATCTACCTCGACGTGTTGAATCTCTTTGAAACAAACCAATTTGGTCCTCACGATCCTGAATCACTTTAGAACACGGTGTGGTGGAACACCACTCATTTTGGGATCCGTTGTGTCAAACCCCACACTAACATGAAAAGGGAAGATGTTACACTTAAAAGTGACTTAGAGGATGGGAAATATCTGGATTTCACAGACAGGAGTAAAAAATATGCCAAGGGGATAATTCAGTGGTATGCCCGTTACATATATTCCCAAAGGATGGGCAAGCTGTATCCATGCCTGCGTCCTCAAGTCCGAATACACTCCACTTTTTCGCCATTGACACAAAGGAAATTTGCAAATCCCCCTGGTTCAAAAGGTAAAAACATGTTGGTATAAATAAACACAGCTCAATTATGAGATGAATGTCCCAATATGTTGGATTCGAAAACAGGAAATTCCCAAATCATTCAGTCAGAAAATTCCCTGTTCAAACACTGTCTGAAACTATTCCTCTGACGTTTATTGTGAAATTTCAGGCCATCGTAACATGCAGAGTGCGAAGAGCATTTTTCAACCTCACGACCAAAACATCAGTAATATCGTTAGCGCAGTGTTGTTCTCGGGAAAACATTCAGGCTGTGGAGACGAATAGAATGTAACCTGCTCAATGGCACATTTAGGCACTTGCTTTACACTCAATGACATACTTTTCTACATATACACGGAGGGGGAGGGGGAGGGGGGCATTTGACATAAACTTTAAGACAAGGTCTCCTGATGACGACGACTGTCATCAAACTGAAGGAGAGATGGCATGTACTTTCACTTGTTTGGAGAGATTAATAACACTGTAAAATTTGTTTCACTGACAAGAAGTAGATTCACCGACATTGCATCGGTGTCAAACTCAATGGTTTTAGAGTGTTTACTAAATGTAATGTTCCATTGATCGTATTTAGTATCCATACTATCATTACCTTGAAAAAACGTAGAGATATAGCTGAAACTGTCTGTGGAGGGCCACGTCAAGTATGAATAGTAAGCAGTAACCCAGATGTCACGCATGACGATTGTGTTGTGTATGAAGCGCCACTGCGGCCATCATGAGAATAGACAAAATATGCATCGCTTCGATGCTAACATAGAGCTTTGTATATAGGGTGTGTAACAAACAGATTACTGCACTCGTGTCTCTCAGATATCGTTTATCTTTAAACTCACTTTGATTTAAAACGTATATATCTCGCCTTCGCTTCACAGACACGTTTTGACTCGTCACATAAATTGCAGCTGAAAGATTTGTACACTCGTGTAATCTCTATCCATTCTTTAAACAATGTTTTACTGCATTCCAGGTAGTCCACAGCTGCTGTGTCTGGATAATTACAACAACTGGACCTATAACGATTCACAATTCCACAGTTTGTCAGCATGGTCAAGTGCATGGGCATACTACTGGTTGGTATTTTCTTGGCTTTCATGACGTCTTCCTACATCTGGTTGGGACTAACAGTTCAAAATCGCTGTCCTTTGATACCTCCAAATCTACGTAAGTGGATAAATAATTAGGGCAAATCAAATTGTTGTTTTTTCTTATTATGTTGAAATAACCCCCAGGTTATGAAAAAATGTGGTACAGTCGACAAACTAAAGAGATAGTTTCGAGTAAAGATTAGAGAATTTCGTTACTCAGTACAGGCTCAATGATGAGTTTACCTTGTCAACAATGTTAGATCTATGGCTGGGATGTTTGGAACCAGCAGTTTATAACACATTTACATGTATGATCAACTTGTTTGATAGGCAATACTTAGAAGCTGACGGAGCTTATGATCAATATTGTCGAGAAATGCAAAACAGCATTAGTCGAAATATGAAATCTACATGTACTTTAAAGCAGGTAACATTTACAATATCCATGGGGATCAAAACTTCAAGGGGATCAATGCTTGGGTTAATTGATAGCTCTTGCAAATGTTATTTATACGGTGTATTTCATAACACTTCGTTTTAATTCTCCTGAAAGAACTGTTTATCAAACTGATAAATGATGATTGCTCTAATCACACAAGGATGTAACAATGTAAAAGTTTTAATATTGAACTATTACAAAGCCTTGTCCTAGAATAAAAAAGACCTTTAAAAATAGATGGTAAACTTAACTTTAAGACGACCGGTTTGTTTTATCAGGACATGTATCATGCAGATGAATGTTTCAGTTGGGGCTTTTTCACCACGGATGGAAGCTTTGTCTTTTGAGGAACTGGAAAGGCAACATACAGAACTAAATCTTGGTGGTCGATTCACACCTCTGGGTTGCATAGCTCGTCACCGAGTGGCCATTATTGTGCCCTATCGCGACCGAGAGTCCCATCTCAAGGTTCTCCTCAACAACCTTCATCCCATTTTGCAACGACAGCAACTAGATTACGGCATCTACGTCGTGGAACAGGTAAAATTATTTCAAATACCTATGAGGAAACTCACGCTCTTGGACACACATGGATAAAAATCAAATTCAACATTCTAGACGATTACGATTAGGAACATAAAAAAACACAAGGAGTAATTACTCTGGACAATTAAATAATGAATCCAAACAGGAGTGGAACGAGCCACCCAGGGATTCACAGTATACATAAAATATTATTAAAACACACCAATACCAATAATAATATATATACAGTAAAGTACGGTTATAACGAACTCAAAGGGACCACTAATTTTAGTTCGTTATAACCGTAGTTCGTTATAAGCATATATACAGCATAACTACATATCATATAATCGGGACCTAAAAGTAAGTTCGCTATATCCGTCAGTTCGTTATAAGCGTGTTCGTTATAACCGTAGTTTACTGTAGTTTATAACTGATGCTGTTTGAATTGAATTTGGAATATCCATATTGCAGGCTTTGCCAGGCACATTCAACAAAGCCACAATGATGAACGTAGGTTACACAGAGGCATTAAAGGACTTTGACTTCCAGTGTGTTATTTTCCACGATGTGGATCTCATCCCCGAGAATGACAATAACCTATATACTTGTCCTGTGAATCCACGTCATATGGCAGTTGCTACGGACAAGCATAATTACAAGTAAGTATCGGTGGTGGAATGGTCTAGAGGTTAATGCGATCGCTTGTCATGTACATGGTCCTTGTTTGGTTCCTGGTGTAACAATAGACTGGCACGGGCAACCTATTTCTTAAAAACGTGTCTTCATTGTATTGTTTCAACATTACACTTCATATGTCACAGATTGCCTTCGGTTAATAAGTTTAGTTCTTTTTCAATAAATCCGAGGCGACACCAATTTTTCTTGTTTACGCATCCGTGACCAAGGCAAAATAAGGATACTATATATGACAATTAAAACTTTATTTTTCCATACAAGACCGATCCTTGTGTCTATTAAGTACACTGGTATTTGAATAAAAATTAAACATTCCGATCAACTGAATAAACATACACAATGAAATCAAACTCAGATACTCTTTGAAAGTCAGAAGAACAATGTCAAACAGTGCTCAAACCATTCAAATGGCAGCACATTTTATTTCGACCGACCCACTGTTAATGGTGATAGGAAAGTAAATGCAGAAAAACAGTTCTGAAAAAAATAGCTTAAACTATCAGCATGTCAATATTCCCGTCCGACTGTCCTCCCGTTTCAATATCCATAATAAGAGTTCACTCACAGTTAAAAAATATGGATAGGAAAATCTTACTGTCATTAGACTGAACCTGTGTATTATTAAGTAGCTGCACTTGCTGCTGAAATAAATACCAACGCCAACCGTACTGGCAGAGAGTATGACAGACGGTGGTGTAATTAAATTATAATAAAGACTAATGGAGGATATATACATGTAACTGTCAGACACCAATCTGTCTGTCAGTCGGTCCGCCTCTCGTTTTCTATTTCCTGAGCATAAATCAAAATCAGTTGACCAGTTTTGCTTGTATTGCTCATTCTTTGCATTTTCAAATTGAATAAATCATGTTTAAAATTATGGTTGTATTTGGTAGAGACGCGGGGTGGTTTATTTTTAAACAATATGTGAAGTCATATGGTTCCAGAAGCGTTCAGACTACCAGTTGAAATGCTGCAAACAGTACAAGTTGGCTGGTTATAAACAACTACATTAACACAAAATTGGGAATAAGACATATATACGCATTTATCTTCATGACGAAACGAATCTCGGATCTATGCATTTTCAACAGAGTCAGTCTTTGCATTACAGTTAATGTGTTCGTGACATAAACTAAACACGTCAATATTCGCGTTGAAGAGTTATTTTTCATTTATGAATGAACATGTTTGCTGTACTTAGATGCCTCCATTAGGAGTGACAGAAACCCCTTGTGGGTTCCAATCCAGATTCGCCCCGATTAGGATCATTACGATAAGCATGGAATGCTTTGGACCATTGCTTTTGTTAAAAAGGTAGACGTAGCAATCAGCGACATGGCGATTCAATGCTGTTTTGGACCGACCAACTATCCACCTACATTCCAATAACCATACATGAGGGGAAAGTGATTGTGACCATATAGGCAAACGCAGACCTTGCATGCACAGCAAGACAACACAACCGTCTGTCCCCTCAGGTTACTCGAACCTTATCTTAGACGCTCGGCCAAGGGGTTTAAAAATCTAGTTGACCATGAATCACGGCTTAGAAAAAACAGTTGGTTCTGTCGGAACCTGCTGCCTTGGCGGCCATATCGCACGACAATCGACAACGACATCCCCAGTCATAATATACGATGGTCACACCATTTACAACGCCGAAGTCAGTAATATTCCAGCTTTATCATGGCGCCCTGTAAATAAAAACCCGTGGTTGATATCATTAGAAAATCACACAACGTTGGGATACGATGGCAATCAATCAGGCAAATTAACAATCTCCCATCCGGTCGACAACCATATATTTCTTGGAACGAATTCTAATCTGGAAACTCCACGGATACTTTTTCTCTTCTACGAAACCACTGCAGCTGCAGAGCTTGGCTTTCTGCAAAGTGACAACTTTATAGATCTGCAGTGGTTTCAGAGAAGAACGTGAATGATAGGCGATGCACAACAACACGCCATGACAATCTAACAGTCTTTGGCTAGGTGAACTAATCTAATATGTTTATATTGCGCCGAAGTTTCAGTTTAACTGTGCACAGGCACTATACATGCACCATATATACATCATATACACAGAATGATCATTAAGAAATTGTTGCTACAGGATGTCAGAATTTGGAACTGGTAAGTTTTAAGTTTTTTCGACATGATGCTGGCGTTTTTGATAATTTGGTGTGTCCTGGAAGGGATTTCACCTGAAGCAACCCATAGTTGTTTTGCCCTGGGTCTTTTATCAGAAGAACTTCATCTTGTGAAAGCAGTATTCTGTTCCGACATATTTGCGCAATTTGCTCAATAATAGAGATCATCTTGTTACGCAATCTCAGACAAACATAATTACTGATTACCACAGTAAAAATACTTGTTACTGTCGCATGTCGCTCTTACAATACGATCCGTGAAGATCCGGGGTAGAATAGGTCTTCCGCAACCCATGCTTGCCGTAAAAGGTGTCTATGCTTGTCGTAAGAGGCGACTAACGGGATCTGGTGGTCAGGCTCGCTGACTTGGTTGATGCATGTCATCGATCCCAATTGCGTGGATCGATGCTCATGATATTAATCACTGGATGGTCTGGTCCAGACTCGATTATTTACAGACCGCTGTCAAATAGCTGGAATATTGCTGAGTGCAGCGTTAAACATCAAACCAACCAATCAATCTTACAATAAGAGGCTGGGGATAACCGTTCAGTTCTTCGAGTTAAAAAATAATGAAGTTTGCAGTCAAGTATATTAAAGTTCTTAAGTGATCATGAGTTGATTGAAACTTTGTAGAAATTCGAAAATATTTGTCTTCGATTAACTCTTGGAACATGGATGTTGATTTTGTAAGACGGTCATTGATATTGGACTATCGATATGTGCAACAGTCCTCATATATTTTAGCACATAAAAGTAGGCTTGAAATGGCAAGGGTAAAAACCAGACTTTGATCAGGCTAGTGGACACGCTGACCTTGGAAAGAGGTGGTGGCATCATGCATGCACGGTTTCAGTGTCATAACATCATAGTAGATGTTATCTCACTTAACTCCATCATCCCTACTCGTCACAGAAAATAAGAGCTGGTCCCTATCAATTACCATATAGTCTGATTATTCGATTATAATATTCGTTCGCACAGACTGTTCTATAACGGCGCATTTGGCGGAGTGCTCGCACTTACCAAGGAACACATGAACAAAGTCAATGGCTTCTCTAATAGATACTTTGGCTGGGGTATGGAAGATGACGACATGTTGCAAAGGTAAGGTTGTGGTTTAATATGAATAGAAATGCTTCATTGCATTCATAGTGTTTGTCAAATCAGATATTACAAACTTATATGGTGTTTTAAAATAAAAAAATATCTTCCTTTAGCGCCTCCGTGCAATGTTGTTTTATAAGGTGGAATGCAAACAGATAATGACTTTGGTCGCTGAGGAAGTAAGAGTGAGTTCGAATCCCCATCGTTATATTATGAAAATATATCAGCAATACGTTGGGTATTTCTTGCTTGTTATATTATAACGTTCCTTTCACACTGACATGCAAACCGTATGAACTGTGCGGTGCAAACTTACAACATCCCCAAACACTTTACATAATGATTTCTTTTTTTCAGAGTTAGACACAGTGGATTAACAATTAGTAGACCACCAGCAGAAGTTGCTCGGTACAGAAATATATTACACAAACGAGACGAAACAAATCCAGTAAACAAGGATCGGTAAGTTGAAGGTGATGAGATAAATTATTAGAATTTTTTATCGACGATCTTACTAAAATATGAAAAAAAACATAATATTACAGCAAAAGGTTAATTCAGTATAAGGGTGTCCTCATATTTTAAATGACAAGAGCCACAATACCTGAAGTATATCATCATCCTTTACCAATCAGCAAGGTCCTTGAGATCAGAACACAACCTGAATGGTTGACAGTACATTTCGGCTGCTGCGCCTGGTCTGTGGAACATACACCCAGTTCGCCTTGAGAAATTCAAAAAAAATGTACAAACGTACGTTAATATAACTTTTCCATTGTAATTGCCTGTTTTATTCCCTTGACTGAGCAGTACTGGTTGGATATAAGGCGCTATGTTGATTGGTTCGGTAAGATAACTGGCGTTGGTTCGTGAGTATGTAGCAATCATATCAGTGGCGGAATTTTAGGCAATAGTAAACATGACAAGGGGAAACACTTTTCGTGCACCGACCTTTTACATGAACAACAGACCAAATTTCCTGTGTATGCTTGCGTAATTCTCATCCCACACTGAATTGGCTCCGCTACCAGTTTTTATCTCAACTGGGCCGAAGGGCAATTTGTCTGTTTTTGACGTTTTGGCTGATGGATTCAGCTGAAATGTGTCTGCATGTTTGTTGCTATAAGGGGGTGCAAGTTTGTTCAAGGCATCACTTTGGAATTTCAGTATCGCCGCCAGATACGCATCTTTGATTTTTTGTTTTTATCTATTCATAAATCTTCTTCTCCAAAACTTGAAAGGCCAGTGATTTGAAACTGATCTGTCAGAAATTGTTTGCTGAAAATCTTGAAGATTAAGGTCAAATGGGCAAATTCATTTATCATCCAAAACTGGCTCCCACAGGAGATATCGCTTGGGTGAGATCAAGCGGTATCTATACTGTAGATATCGCTGCAATGAAATTGCATCACAATGCTTTGCAGACCATTGTGACGTCATTGGTTACCATGACGTCACAATCAAATGACATCACTAATGGCTCTGCTACTAAAGCTGTTAGCAGTACTTTTTGCACTTAAGACACTGTTTATTACTTTCTACAAACTGAAAAAGTTGGAAGAATGATGTTGGATGATAAATAAAATCTCACCCTCGTGTCTTTTGATATCAAATATATCAACACTCGTTGATAAAAGTGGAAAAATTCCTCGGCAAGCCTCGGAGTTTTCCCACTTTTATCAACTCGTGTTGATATATTTGATATCAAAAGACACTCGGGTGAGATTCTCTATATCTCCAGCGAGAATGTCACGAGACTCCATTTCGAAGGATTCGTTCACAAATTTTCTGTGAGGAAGCAATTCACATATGCTCTCAACAAAAGTTGTGGATGCTCGGAAGTTAACTTAAAATTTCAAACATTGTAAGAGATAATAGCTGTATGATAATTACGAACTGGGAACACGACACAACCGGAAGTGAAGTATTACAGTAGATTTTATGACCACTAATGATCTTGGAAGGACGATAGAGGTAAGATGATCCCGTTAGTCGCCTCTTACGACAGGCATAGTCGCCTTTTATGGCAAGCATGGGTTGCTGAAGACCTATTCAACCCCAGATCTTCACGGGTCAGTTGCGTTTGAATCCCACGTTGGATGAACTATGATAATAAGTTTGTCTGTACAGTTTGAGACCCGTGAAGATCCCGGGGTAGAATAGGTCTTCAGCAACCCATGCTTGCCGTAAAAGGCGACTATGCTTGCCGACTAACGGGATCGTGTGGTCAGGCTCGCTGACTTGGTTGATGCATGTCATCGATCCCAATGCGTGGATCGAGGCTCATTATGTCAATCACTGGATTGTCTGCTCAATACTCGATTATTTACAGACCGCCGTCATATAGCTGGAATATTGCTGAGTGCGGCGTTAAACAACAAACAAACTCAACTCTGCATAAAGTGTTGCTGCATCTTAGTCAACTTGAAAAGCTATCTACTATCTGTCTTTTTTCGATCAGACATAGTAAGAATGGTAAAAAAGAACTACTTGAGATATGGAAATACTTGTAACAAACAAACCTATGGAATATATTGAAACGAAACCTCATGGACCTGTATGACAGAATAAGTATGAAAATTGGATTGATTTCATACAACATATTTAAGGACTTTGTAATTGGGTTTTTGTGTCCTGTCTTTCATTATCGAGTCTTGTCAAACTGTTTCTTTTGAATAAGATAATTTATTATCTTTATGTCATGTACATGTGCTCTATACTTTGTGTTTTGGTAAATCATGAGAAAAGTAAAGACCACGCATAAACTCATTGTTTGCCTCACTCATGTGTGACTTTTCAAACAATTCAGCGTGGTAGTGAAATAGACTCAACAAAGAGCAACTGAATAATTTAGGTTGATGAACTTGATGCATCTAATTATGTGTTTGATAATAAATCACCCTCTATGTCGATGAAGGAGCGTGGGTGGCCCAGTTGTCTACGGCGCTGTTAAAAGCGGCGTTAAACCCAACTCACTCACTCACTCACTATGTCGATGACACATTCCCATAGCTAACCGGCCACTATTTCCTGACTTGTTGTTGCGATGGGGCTATGAATATTTCATGGGTTTTTTATTTTCAGATTTAAAATTATAAGACAGGTTGCCAAAGGCAGGAAAACCGATGGACTAAATTCACTTAGCTATGAATTACTGAAAAAGGAGTACAGAAAACTGTACACCTGGATCTATGTGAAGATAAATAGAAGGTGAGGACACTATGTATTTTTTTCAAGTTCGATATGTGAAATGTGGTAAAAGCAAGTTCCACCATCTGTTGCAAAATTACAAATGATAATGATGATTTGTTTTCTTTCCCAAACAGATCTGATTTTCCTGAGAACACATGAATCGACGGGTAATGATGAATGGACCTGACCAACATTCACTTTTCCTCAAACATGTTTTCACTTTGTTTCACCCATCCATTTATACAAGAAATATACACCCTCTAGGATGGGTTCAGTGATATAATGCGACAACAATATAACAGCTGACTTCAAGAGGCGATATCCTAAAACAAGTAACTGTGCAGAAATGGCGAACTCGGTCGATATTCATTATATATACCAACGGGAAAATGTGACTTAGAATACAGTTCAATAAAAAATCAATTTATTCTGAAATTAAACAATGCAGCTTTCAATACATGTTCATGAATACATCTCTTCTTTTATGTGGTGATTCACAATTTACACGTGCATGTTAACGCACGGCGCACAATTTGGATGTTTTCGTGTTTATTGGGAGCAATATGTGAAAAGAACTGTAAATAACGCTTACACAATGCCAAGGCTTGGTGAAAATCAAAGTCTATGCGCCGTTGGTATTCAGCAAACAGGAATGGCGCAAAACGAAGTTTCCAGACATTATAATGTTCTTCGAGGCACAATATCATCTCTTTGGAGACGTAATCTACAGCAGAGCAACATTCATGACTTACCATGGGCAGGCCGTACCAGTGTGACGTTAGGTAAACAAGACAACCATATTTGGTTGGTACATCTACGGAATCGATACCAAACTGCCACATTTACAGCAGACCAATGAATGGCATAATCGTATGCAACCGCTTGCAGGAGCACAACATCCGGCCCCTATGTCCACGTCACCCTCTAGCACCATAGCTTGGTGAAGACAGCCTCTGAGGTTCAGACAAAAGACTGGGACAGTCATCTGCTCACAGATGAGTCCAAGTTTCATCTGGACATCTCTGATTGTCGTGCAAGGGTGTACAGGCGTCCAGATAAACGTTTTACCGACGTATGCGTTACTCAACGTCGTCTGTTTGGGGAGTAAGTGAAGTGGTATTTGGTGACATCACAACTCATGGGAGAACACGACTCATCATTGCTAATGACGATTTGAATGGAATATGCTTCTAGGATAATGTTCTACCCTTTGTGCAAAAGCAGCGACGAAATGTGTTGTGGGGCAACAGTAACATTGCTATTCTGCCATGGCCAAACGTTTTTAATAAAGATATGCAAATATTTGTGTAATTATGTATACACTTGGGCAACTAGTGGGATGGATGGGTCGGGATTGGTAGGGGAGCACGTCTCCTGTCTTGTTTAATCTGAACTGTTGGGCCGCGCATTGTGCGCTTGGATGTATGTTATGTTGCATTTGTATCCGGCCTGAGGCGTATAAATAAACTTTTTCTTGACTTGACTTGACTTGAGAAGCAGCTTAACGTCAAATATCATGAAAAGATCACTAAAATGTGTGGTTTTATTTTCTCAAAATGTATTTATTATTTTATCATCATTATTATTTTAGTCACTGACACATTCTGAGGCACTGTTACATTCATTTGTTCAGGATAAAAAAAACATATACGACATTCAGTAACTGTCAACAATTCCTTCCTATAAGTTCTTTGTGCTTTCCAACAATTACTGCTTTCTGTGTTCCACACGCGATGAATCGAAAGAATTTCGACCACGTCCACACTCGAACTGTTTTAGTTGCTTAGCTATCGCGTGTATTTTCTACCAGTTTGCACTTTGGTGTTTCGATTCATGAACTGAAAATAATAGTCAATCCTGAAATATATAACGGGTTTTTATATATCAATGCCGACAGCAGCTCATGTTAAGTACAAAGTTGCACAATATCATTTCGAGTGATTAAGTGAGTTTAGCTTTCAGCAATATCCCAGCCATATCACGCCGGGGGACACAAGAAATGGGCTTCACACATTGTACCCATGTGGGTAATAGAACCCGGGTCTTCGGTATAACGACGAACGCTTTGACCACTAGGCTACCCCCACTGCCCCATATCATTTCGAATGGCAAGTTATCTCCATTGTAAGCAAAACGTGTTCGCATTACGCCGTCTATTTTAAAGGTGCGCCGAACATGAAGACATGTATCTTTATTGGTAAAAATAATAATTTCTGACTACGTTTTATGTAACCTTCTTGGCCAATCACCAGGTCGAATGGTCTGAGTCGACTTCCAAATGCTCTGTATAAATTGTTGTTTGTGCAACAGAGATCACTCCTCTGTCCATGGCGTTTAAATCTGTAAACGAAAAGGACGTAATCGTAATCAACAGCTCGTCAAACAATGTTTTTAATTAGCTATATCTGCAGTGGACATACACATGTAGTTCTCATTCTTTCAGTTTGACACATGCAGCACTATTCCAGCTTAATTATGACACGGCCTACACATATAAGTCAGGACCATTCAAACCAGTGGTCAATATTATGAGCAACGTTCCACGACAGACTAAGATGATACACAATCAAACAAATCACAGAGCCTGATATGCGCCCGGTTTCGTTTAGTCGCCTAATAGGCACCCGGAGAAGTATAGGTTACTGGGAACGAATTTTAATATGGAATTAAAAGGCATGGACATGAACAACTACGTAATGTTGGAAAGAAAAATAAACACATCCTCACCTTATAGTTGCCATCAACCTGTACATAGACCCAAGTGTACAGTTTTTTATACTCCCTTTGCAAAACATTATAACTGAGTGAATTTAGTCCATCGTTTGTCATGACTTTTTCTGCCTGGTTAAAAAGTTTAAATCTGAAAAAGATCAAGTGTAAGATACATGTACTTTATATATGTGTCTTATGACGGAGTTAGTGAGTGAGTTTGATCTGTTAGCAATATTCCAGTAATATAACGCAGGCAGCTCAACTGCTCCAGCACAAGCATCATTTTGATTGTCGCATTTTCATGAAATAATCCTGGGAACACAGAATACAATAGCACGTTTATTCCACTTCCAGTTACAGTCAGCAGACCAACTGATAATAATAATCATGCATCCACGATGAGCTCAGCCGTTTGGACCACACCTTTCCTCTTGCACCCATCCCCCAAAACTCCCCCCGTCATACAATTACATCACAATACAATAATATATATATACACTGAACATACACAATACAGAATTGAAATACAAACGAAGCTCGCGCCTCAAGAGAACTGGAAGAAGTAAATAGCATGCGACACGTATAACATGTAGACTACTTGAAAATATACCGTAATATATAACAGAATATGCTCTGTTAAAAATACTAATTGCAAATCTGAGCTCAAAACTTAATTATTTAGTTACAATATACCAATATTTAATATATTACGGTGATTCGTTCGATGAAGGGGTAAGCATATACTCCGAAACGTTGTGTTTCTCATTATAAAGAAGTTGACATCCATAAATTCTCTTCCTTATGTGTATCACTTCTAAATGCCTGATACCAATAATTGTTTACTGGTTCCGTGTCACATCATTCCTGGGGCGGTCGGGTAGCCTAGTGGTTAAAGCGTTCGCTCGTCACGCCGAAGACCCGGATTCGATTCCCAACATGGGTACAATGTGTGAAGCCCATTTCTGGTGTCCCCCGCCGTGATGTTGCTGGAATATTGCTAAAAACGGCGTAAAACCATACTCACTCACTCACTCACCACATTCCTGGGATCAATTAGTATGTAAATGGATACGATACATGAGAAACGTTATACAGTTGAGTAGTAACTGATTCGCGTTTATTCGTAGTTAGTTTAAGATTTGGATGAAATAACTTTTTATTTAACACCACAAGCAGCAATAGTCCAGCTTTTTTGACGGCGACCTATAAATAAACTAATCCAAGTGGACCTAGCAATCCAGGGATTTATATGAAGAGCAACGATCAACGTCGTTGTGGTACATAGTTGGCTGGAGACTCGTTCCAACCAGGATTCCACTCAGCTTTACATACATAATTTCCCATTCTGTTAAAGTGTAAACATCCCAAGTGAGCCCTTCCGTTACAACCTACCGAGATTTGTTCAGTGGATTTTTTGCGTCTCTTCTGTGTTTTATCATCCTGTATCGAGCAACGGTTGCTGCGGGGCGAGACATTACCAAACCACTTTTTTTAATTCTGGAAAAAGAAATCAAGTGAACGACATAATGAGAACACTGCAAGAATCTTATTGGCGATTCCTAAGTCTCCATATCAGTGTTAACTTTATTCCGATCATCGATGCTGTATGCAATCCCTGCATGATGATTTGATGCGGAAATATGCGGCAACCCAATGTAGACTGTCAATAAATCATCTGTTTCAGTATTGAGGCCTCAGTCCCAGGTGCAATCAATACAATGAAGGTATTTTGAACACGAGTGCAACAGCAAATGTTTACAATTGTGAAGATCGGAGATTGACTGCATCTTTAATGTAATTTACGAAATGTTTTAGATTGATAACATCGGAGAATTGCAGCAGTGTTATAAAACTATCCCTTGGATTAGCATAAGTATGGTCATTGAAAAATGGGAAATATTTAGAACGAATATTAACATATGCGGAACATATCAATACAAAATGAATTTTCTTTTCAAGTACATGTAAGTTCCAAAATGGACAAAACCAATGTGTCTTATCGGTGCCCGTTCTCCACCCTATATTATGCACAATTTCAAGTTCACTAATGGCCGTCTACAAGAGTGGCTTAACTTCGGTTAACCTGAAGTTGTCAGATGACCTTATCTCTCTGGCCTCTTTCAAAGTTAATGGTAGATTTTGGATATCCATTTTTATACATAAAACCTATACGTACATCGCCTGCAAGTTAACAAGTTAACTTTCATATAATGTATATTGTAAGCATGCACAAAACCTAGTTTGACAGTCACGTTAAATGAAACACCCATGCAATGTGCGCCTTAGTATATTTCTATGATGATAGGGACTTATTCAACTTCATAACGCTCACAAGAGCCAACAGGAACACATGTGATTATGATAAGGTTTCATCTGTCTGATTCAAAACGTTGTCCAAGAGAAAAGAACAACGCACACAACGTCCACCATCAAACTCTAATTCTAGCTGCAGCTACTCTTTGCGTTTACAGGAAGTATTGTCTTTGATGGAACGTTTTTAACAAGAAACCAAGTGTCTAAAAGAATATGGTTCCTCCGGGTATATCTGTGAGTTACTATTTTTCACTCTTGTTAAAGGAGTGCATCAGAGATGTCTTTGGGAACTAGAAATAATCAAATATATATATGTATATTTGACAGGCAAGCACAGCGCATGAATGTTTAGTGCCTTGATATCTGCATAAAGGAGTCAAGATTATCCACGCTATAACCCGACAACCTAGACACTGCAACTCAGTATCACCAGCCAAGTCAGCTCTTACCCCAAACAGGGTATATTGGGGACCCAATCTGTCTACGATTTCGCGTATGACTGAAAAAGGTCATTTTTGGCATGGACGTGATATTTTAAAAAATGTACAACGAGGGAATCCAAATGAGATTAGTATGCCTAGTATCCATGCACATCTATGGGAATCTAACTAAACATTGGTGTTGAAATTATACCACAATCTTACCTTTTCAACATGTCATCATCTTCCTTGCCCCAGCCAAAGTATCTATTAGGGAAGCCATTGACTTTGTTCATGTGTTCTTTGGTTAGAGCAGTCACCCCTCCAAATGCGTTTTCATAATTAAGTCTGTGTGAACGAATATTGTAATTAAGTACATACTAGTTTTATAGTACATCTTGACAATTCAAATGTGCTCAGATGTTTCGTTATAAGTGTATGATATATGTTCGAGGTAGTGCTTTGCAAGATGAGTGTATGATATATGTTCGAGGTAGTGCTTTGCAAGATGAGTGTATGATATATGTTCGAGGTAGTGCTTTGCAAGATAAGTGTATGATATATGTTCGAGGTAGTGCTTTGCAAGATAAGTGTACGTTTGTTTCATTGCAGGATAGCCTCGCACTCAGCAATATTCTGGCTGTTTCGAATCTGGACAAAGCAGTCTGTTACTGTTCAAGACATGTATGTCTACGTATAAGCAATTAATACGACAAAATCCTTTCTATACTCAATAGAAAAGTTTGGCCATCGATTCCAGATCGGATTCCCCAGCAACGTAGGTTTGTCATCCTACTGATGAGTTATAATAGCAATACCAAACACGGGTTTACCTTGAATACTGCTGCGTGCAGTGTTCAGAAACAAAGAATCATACAAAATACCATGTTTAAAAATACATTTTCATTGCATCCTGGTAAGTAATAAATCCACCAGCAGGTAAGGACGAATTGGACTCCTATCTGAATGTATAGTGAAAAGCGTTAACTTTGCAAGGAGAATAACAGCATGCAGTTGCAGTCTGATACCATTCGGATCGAGAAATACATGCCTACGACATCCTGAAACCAGTTCAAGTACCATGCTTCATGCTAACATAAAGGGGAACCTAAATGCATTTCCGGTCAAATGACAAAACTTGCAGCCTGAGGAAACCCGTGAACAAAACCTTGAAAGTCAAAGTCCTCTCGCTATTCGTGTACATTAGGGTTTTTAAACTAGAATGCCATATGCCTCTCTGCTTCATGAGCAAGAAGTTGTATGCAACTTCAATTCATGATTGGGACAAAAACAAACATCTCATTGACGCTTTAAACTGAACATAGTATCACATTTCTCTGACTAGCTTCATAAGAAAGTTGTATTCAGTTCTTTAATTTCTTTCAAAGGCGACGTCCCATGCCCCGAGCAGTGTTATATATGCATTACGGGTTTAATGGCATACTTGATTATTTCTAGTTGGTTACATGGGCGCACCAACACATTTTATACCACCATTAGCGATTGGTTCAGATCACATAGAGGCGTAACTTCTTTCAAATTACCATTCCAGCGACCTTGACCTTGACTTTCACCCACCTTACCACTTCAACCCAAATATGATATCTTTCAAATTTCATGACAATCACGTGGCCTCCCAACCACTCAAAAAGCAATAAAATACTTACTTATAATGAAACTTGTCAATGGAAACTGACAAATGAAGTGGATTCTCAGGACATGTATACAGGTTTTTGTCGTTCTCTGGAATGAGATCCACATCGTGGAAGATAAAGCACTGAAAATCATAGTCCTTCAGTGCTTCTTTGTATCCAATGTTCATTAACATGGCTCTGTTGAAAATGGTTGGTAAAGCCTGTAATGTCCAAAATGTTCCAATATCATCATTCTAAATGTTATTTCTTCGAAACCACCAGATGTCACTTTATATTATGATAAGATGTCTTTAATTCTCAAGTTACAAATACAATGAGCCCAAGGTCATCCAAACAAAATTCCCGGATTATTCATTCGATTCCTGGTTACAGAGCCTCTGAGTGTGGTATCACTCCAATGTGATGTCATTGTATGTCACAGAAACGGTGTGGATAAGTTCCTCATACCAGCAAACGCTAAATAGGCCAAACTGGGCTTGGTATATATATTAAGGTCAATGAAAGAGATCCAGATTTTCATGGTAAACTGATGTTTTTTCAAAGTCTCTACCCGTTCACCGACAATAACAACCACGTGTTTTTCAAACAAATAATGTCGGTCTACTTGATTCGAGAAAACGTACTGGCATATATTTTGAAATGCATACCTTTTTGGGGGTATTTGGAAATATTCTTTCCATCAAGGTTACATCATCGGCCTAAAGGTTCCATATACCTTTTCGGTATCTACAGTGAAAAACAGATACACATGTGCAATGTTTGAAATACACGTTTCACCTGTTCCACAACGTAGAAGCCGTAATCTAGTTGCTGTCGTTGCAACATGGGATGAAGGTTGTTGAGGAGAACCTTGAGATGGGACTCTCGGTCGCGATAGGGAACAATGATGGCCACTCGGTGACGGGACTTACAACCAACAGGGTTGAAACGACCACCGGGTTTTAGTTCTGTGTAGCGCCTTTCAAGTTCCTCAAACGGCAAAGCCTCCATCCGTGCAGTAATATTCCCTACTGAAACAACATGAACATGATACCAGTCCTGATCGAAAACAGGGACAAGAAACATTGATAACATACATTAAATATATATTAATTACACGTTGTAACTATATTTACATGAACTGACTCGAGGTTAGGGCGTCATGTGCATTGTATGACAGACAAAGATCAACACAATGATTAAATGATTAATCCAGTTATTTCATAAATAAAACTTAATATATAGAAAATATTACTTTAATTTCTCATTGTTGGAAGGCGTTTAATAATTATTATTTTTTTATTGTTTGTTGTTAAATGCCGCACTCAGCAATATTCCAGCTATATGAGGGCGGTCTGTAAAAAAATCGAGTCAGGATGTCAGTTTAATGTGAGAGCAAGATTGCTCTTAGACGTTTTCTTGACCCCGCGAGCATAGGTAAGGTGGTGCCAATCAAGGGTCATTGTCAGTCGAATCTGGGAATCGAACGAACAATCATCGGAACTGTGCCTTGGATTCCTGGGAAAATACCCCACAATAGAAGTAACAATGTAATGACTAGGTAGACTCTTAAACAAACGTGAAGCCTCATTGACTGGGTCCTTACGCACATTCCACGAAAATTTGCAATGTTTCAGAACCGTTTGTGACGATATAATTGAAGAAAAACATTATATGATAAAGAGGCTATAACGCTTCTAGCTGTTGGGTGGTAAATATCATGTATTAGGAACAAACACAATATGTAAATTTTGCTCACCAAGGTTCGCTAATGACAATAGTTATTCATATTACATGATATATTCTTGCCATCCGAAAACTCGCGTGATAACCTCTATACATTATGGGTAATATTTATTGGGACCCATGTGGAACCCAGTTGGCAAAACCCTTGAGCTGTTCACCTGTCCCACTCTAAACCCAAAGTCGGGTCCATCTGTTCATGAAGGCGGGGATCTTGTAACCCATTTACGTTTTCGTCATTCTACAGGGCAGTTTTTCTATCTCTCTTATGTAACTTCCTTACAGCACGCTCACTCACTTCTCAGCCGCTTTATTGTTCTCTCGGGTGTGACTGCTTGGTCAGTCAACTTCTATTGTCTTTTTTCTTCGATGACCCAGATTCAACATTCAATCATTTTCTTGTATATCTGTTAATTTCTTATCAAACGTGCTGGACGTAATTGTATATAAGGAAAGACTTTCTTTATATTCACATGGGGTATTTCAGCCAAGTGACATTTCTACCGTGTGAATTTTTCAATAGCGCATAGGATATGCTTCTTTATTTTGCAATCTCAGAAAACAACCAAGTTCAGTTATGTCAAAACATATGATTTTCAACTATGTACACCACTATACCACACGACAATTTTTAGAAAAAAATGAATTCCTTGATCCATAACATTGATTACTAAAGGTAATGCAATGTTCTCGCGTTTCACATGTTTTGACCTACGACCGACGTTTAATGCCTACATTAGAGGAAATCCCCACCACCACTTGGGAAGGATCTTTGGCAACTATTTGCGTTTACACGAGGAAGTAACCCACCACCCAAATTGGGTAAGATGTATGTTTCAACCTGTGGTACTACGATATGTATGCTTGTACATGCCGCAAATTTCACATTTGTAACGGAGACGGAGTTATCATACTTCCCATGTCTGAATGATGATATCTTATTGGTCCACGTGATCTTGATAAAATACTGTGTATCCCGTCTTGGAGGGGAATATATTTCTCAGTGGAAGAATAAATGCCTTATACCCCGCCACGAGCAAGTCAGGATGCCCGTGGATTTCTGAGAGGCAGAATAAATTTTTTATACCACGCTTCAAAGCAAAGAGCCTCACGCTTTTTCCTAGTCAATGGTTGTCAAACAGCAAAGCGCAAGGTAACCTCAGCTGTTTTCTATTATACATTTTGACTTTGTTTGAATTATTTTACAATGTCATATTAAAACATGTCGGTGAGATAAATCCGTTGGAGCAGGATAACTCGGGGTACATGGGGTGTTATGCGTCCCACAAATCGGAGGCGTGTGGTATTAAACCGAACAAGGGACGCATAAAACCTCGTGATCCTGCTTTTATTGTCCTGAACATTTGTCCCCTTACCAAGGTTTGGCGATATCGAAGGGCACGAATTGGGAAGAGTCTTATTAGTGTCGGTCGAAGTTTTCATACTTGATGCACTTTTCGAAATATTGCTCCACTGACGTAGCAAAGGCTGGTTGAGATCTTCAAACTTCCCCGAGTGAAATGGATTAGTCAGGAAACCCTGTGAAAAGTTGCCAACTGTCCGCTCCAAATATATGTTGTAAATAAAGATCAAGGCGACGCACAACCCCACCAGTAGTAAAGCGTTGTACTTGATCATGATTACGAATTTGTTGGAGATGGTGAAACTGGAACTTCAGTCCCGATCGTTGATATCCTCCAGAGACGCCTGGTCTTGATGACGTATCTGTAGAGCAATATAAGAACAAAGGATGATTCTGTTACAAAGTCAGTCAAGACTGGTTGTCTATGCAAAGGTCTTACGGTGAATGTAGTCAATCATGATTAAAACGTTGGTAAAACTCATTTGGTACTGCTGCCAGTCGATTTACAAGTAAGACATCTTGTAACAACGGATAATGACAAACTCAACTGTGAAGAAAGTGTTGATCCATGTCAGTTGGGTTTGTGTCAAGTTTCATGTTGGCTTTGTTTCCAAGGTGAAAAGTGAGTGAGTGTTGGTATGCGCTGAAGTCAGTTATATAGCAGCAATACCACAGCAACATGTACATAATTAAGCCTGAGGTAGGCACACCAGTGGTTTATATAAAAAGCATTGATCGAAACTGTAACGAGCCAATACTTGAGCCGAATAAATTGGGCCCCTCTGAGAACCTTTTATGACCTTGTAGTGTTGGCACTCACCAATATTCCAGTTATATGACGACGTTGTGTAAATGCTCGAGTCTGGACCAGATAATCCGCTGATTGACATCATGAGCATTGGTCTACGCAATTGGGAAACGATGACATACATCAACCAAGTCACCGAGCCTGATCACCTGTTCCCGTTAGTCGCCTTCACAGCAAGCATGGGTTGCTGAAAACCTGTTCTTACCCGGACCTTCACGGGTGTGTTGCTGTATAGAGTTAAGGAAGGTATGTATTTTCATTGATGTTAATGTTATGTTGTCTGATGGGGCACCATACATCACTAGCAAGTGCTAGTGTATTATGGTAATGTGGATGCCACTTCGAACTGTCTCAAATAAATGAAGTAGTCGGAGGGGATACTTCATAGAGATCTTTGTTAATTCTTGTTATCCGTTTTGTAAATGAGATACGAATTTGAATGCTTGAACTTTGAGCTTTTTAAAATTTAACTGATATAAATAGATTACTCAAGCAGTCCCCGTTAGATGCCATTTTTTTCATTACGTAATCTTATTTGTAATAAAACAATATTTAACGGGGTCGAATATCGTCATTTCTTCATTACTCAATACACTTTGCACATTATCGAAATTCAACGTTGAAAAACATCGTTGGTTTAATGGGGCGTTTGAATACAACTTTCAGAATTGATGATTCGAACATAGTCTGTTCAGTCAGGTGAAAACTGGCAATGAAGTGCGCAGCTTTCTTTTCAAGATTAATTATTTTAAAAAGCGATACATTGCAGATTCTAAAATCGTGTTCATAATATTATTTTTAGAAACGTCCGCAGTAAGTTAAAACATCGGTATTCTAGTTTTTGAGGGGAGCTCGAGACGATAGACTCATCAAAACATGTCATGTTGGCTATGTTTTATCATACGAGTCAGCAGATGTAATTAGTTGTAATTACCGTTACGCTACACCATCTGTTTAATTTCAGAGGACCAAGGTTTCACATCACTAAACTGCATTGGTTGACATGAGTTGACATGAGGACGCACCGGTTACAAAAATGATGTCAGATGCAATTCCCTTTGCGTTATTTCACCGTGTTCTTTTAGGTGAAAAATTAGCTTGCCTTTGCATGTTTTTGTGACAGGTGCCACCTTCGTCCCCTAAAATATAGTGGTGCGTGAAATAATGATATTCACTAAGAACAAATAAAAAATATCAACTTACCTTTAATGCTCGCTTCACGTGTGCCCTTGAGGATGTCTGGATAACTGTTTTACATGTAAACAGCGACACAGTGATGTCATGGCTAAAATATCCTTTGGATACACATTGGTATTGACATCGTGCTCTTCCCACTCACAGAGACTCTACCGCACACTATTTGTACACCGTTTTGGTGAAGAAATCGACAACACAAATGTTTTAATATAGCACGCCATGAAGCCATACCGTGGCTCTGTAAGGTTTTATATAAAAGCTAGAACAATCAATGAACGGAATATTAGTTAGAAATCAATGATTTCAGAATTCTGTATCCATGGTGTATTAAAGAAATATGAGCTTCAGTGGCTCGCTTAATTGGAAGTGTGTTGTTAATATTTCCAAAGATCAACCATCATATGTCGATTTTAAATGGTTCCAAACAATGCGTAAGGAACTAACATCAGCAAACGTTTTGTTAATATCGAAATTTGAGCATACCAGTGTGACGTATGGCCATACTTTACAGCTTTTCTTTTTACTGTTGATTTAACTCGAAACATATTTTGTACACAAATAAACGTGACAATTAATTGTTGGAATATGTCGTGCATCAAAACCAGAATGGGCTACATATATAAATACCGACACAAAATATGGGAACTGTTGAAATGACTGTCTTGTGGCGATAAATGGCTGGAAAATCAATTTCGGGCGTGTAGATCAATAGCTGGTGTGTCCACCATGTCGGGCGATACATGCACGACACCGTGATGGCATGCTGTTGAATAACCGTGCATGGTTGCCCTTAGAGCTATCTCAAGTTGGGCCAAGTTGGCGGGTGCAGGGTGTCTGGCGCACACTCTCCGCCTAAGTACATGCATCAGATGCATTATTTGGGACATGTCTGGGGAGTTAGCGGACCAGTCTAATGTCCGTATGCCTTCTCGTCGAAGACAATCAGTGACGAGCTGGGCACGATGTGGTCTGGCTTTATCTATCGATAATGCTGAATGGAACAACGGCATGACGCAAAATATCGTCAACATGTCACTGTCCAGCCAAATGTCCATTCTCAATAACCACATCCGTTCATAGCTTTTATTCACTTTGAAGCGTGTGCTCAGCTCAGTTGCATCGATGAGTGTGAGCTCCCCTGCAGTAGCAGAAACTTTGGCTTCTATGTGCCCGTGCAACTCGTGCTGTTCATCCATGATGTGAAATTTCATTTTGATTAGATGTTGCGTTCACATGCAACGCCACGCTGTTTAAAATGTACACAATGTACTTTCAATCAGTTGTTCCCTTATTTTATGCCGGTAGGAAATATATTTCGACACTTCGTATCCAAACAGGGGGCCCCGGGATGGGTTTGGTTCGACACAAGTTGGCTCAGGCGCCAGAATTCATTTGCAGTGTTGCGTGTCTTATGCCGTGATTTTATGGTCGTTGTTTCGAATGAATCTTGCCAATAATTTCGCCCTCATTTTTATCCTTGGTTTGTAAGCACATTTCCCGTGCTGATTGGTTTCTCTGGAGCTTTGGACTCTTCGTCACTACTACATGTATACTCCCACATTGTGCTGACACACTGTCAGCTGTTGCTTCGACTTTTCAATCGGTTTGCTGTAAAACACGATCTTGTTTCATGTAGTATTCTATCAAGTTAGTTCAATATAACTCAGGGGTATCGAATGAACCTTCTGTACAATCTGTTACGCCTTCACAAATCAACAAGGGTAGATATTTGACTGCTAATAAATAACAAGCCGTATTGAAGTAGCACATGTTATGCTTTGTTTGAAGTATTTTAAGCTGTCCGTGCTCTTGCAATATTCTTATTGTTTGAGGAAAAGTTTAAACTTTAATACGCAAAAGCATGATCTGAGGACATGCCTAAAAGCCGGATTAAACGTAAAAAATGACTGATAATGTATGAGTTTAAGGATCAAAGAACAAAGGCCACATAAAGATCAACATTGAGCATATTGAAATACATCTCCGCTAAAGGCCACTTATATCCTACACCGAAACCATACCTTAGTTCACAATTTTCGCTATCACGTGTCCTTCATGTGCCTGAGGGGCGGTTGGGTAGCCTAGTGGTTAAAGCGTTCGCTCGTCACGCCGAAGACCCGAGTTCGATTCCCGACATGAGTACAATGTGCGAAGCCCATTTCTGGTCTCCCCCGCCGTGATATTGCTGGAATATTGATATAAGCGGCGTAAAGCCATACTCACTCACTCATGTGCCTGAATTTAAACTGATTTCGCCTGATATGTCTTACTAGACACAAGACCCGTGAAGATCCGGGGTAGAATAGGTCTTCAGCAACCCATGCTTGCCGTAAAAGGCGACTATGCTTGTCGTAAGAGGCGACTAACGGGATCGGGTGGTCCGGCTCGCTGACTTGGTTGATGCACGCAATGGGGATCGATGCTCATGATATCAATCACTGGATTATCTGGACCAGACTCGATTATTTACAGACCGCCGTCATATAGCTTGAATATTGTGCGGCGTTAAACAAACCAGCCAACTACTGTAACACAAAGCAAACTTATTGGTGCTAATAAACACTTTGAATCCGATTAGAAACTGAAATGCGGATAAGATGGTAACAGCCTGTGGCCTGGCTGATTGTTTGGTATTTTGCCAAGATGGTTGTCTATATTATCAATCATAGGTATGTCTTGAAGTAGCTATAAAATTTATGACAGTGGTATTAACTATTATCTACTCAGTGCACCATTCAATATTACAAAAGGACCACAATGAATGAAGAAACGTCATATTACCTTAATTAAATGAACAAACGTCATATTACCTTAATTAAACCTGTATAATTACCGACCCGTAAAGAATCCGGGGTAGAATATGTCTTCAGCAACCCATGCTTGCCGTAAAAGGCGACTATGCTTGTCGTAAAAGGCGACTAACGGGATCGGGTGGTCAGGCTCGCTGACTTGGTTGATACATGTCATCGGTCGCAATTGCGTGGAGCGATGCTCATGATATTAATCACTGGATTGTCTCGCCCAGACGCAATTATTTACAGACCGCCGGCGTTAAACAACAAACCAAACAAAAAAATATAATTACCGTAAAAGTAAGATTGATGATGTTCCTGTTACGGGACTGAAGTCATGATATTGAAAATGAGGTCAAGTTCATCGTTTTCTTGCTGAGTTTTAAAACACCCAAAGGCACCTTGACACCAAACAGGTCGTGGACACCTGGAGCTAAATCATTTCCACTTAAAATGTGCATTGTACTTATTTCTACATGTATATGCCACTAAAATATACATTTCCTCTTCAAAATACAAAGCCAAAACGGATATTTTGGGGTACAAAAGCAAAATTAGCGGACCAAGAGGTGCAACATGAAGAGGTTTAAATTGTTATATTGTCATTGACAAATTTTCCCGATCAAAATGATCACAAGGACATGCAATCAATTAGTCGGGAGACACGTATGATTCGGAAAAACGCACCCAGTGCATTAACAAAAGGGCCATGGAGCTGTGCCTGGCATCTGCGTCAATCGAACAGTGACAGTTCAACAACATGCCAAGATTAACAGAAGTGCAAAGAAACAACGTGATAGGCCGCTCTGCAGGCAGGGGAATCCCGATCAGCTGTAGCCAGGGTTTTCAATGTAGCGCCCATCACAAGACTATGGGATCGGTTTCAACAGAATTGGTCAACACGTGATCGGCCAAAGTCGGGACGACCAAGACAAACCCTACCCGCCCAAGATCGCTACATCGGACTGCGCCACCTACGTGAAAGTACGACCACAGCCACCTCAACCGCATCCCAAATACACGGACTGTTCGGAATCTCCGACCAGGCCGTACGAAACAGTTTAAGAGCAGCAGGTGTACGAGAAAGACGTTCTGTTCGACGCGTCATATTAAGTCGACAACATCGTCAACAACGACTGCATTGGTGTCGTCAACACAGGGTATGGCCTCAACTGCGATGGGGAGATAACCGATACCGATAACTGAGATGACTACAATCACCAAGTGTTTCTCTCCACAACATTTTGGCTCAATACCTTGTACGGTTCCCCGTATAAATGTATTTTTTCTATCTTACAGAAATTTGGCTTTGCGTGTTTTTTTAAGAGTATACGTCACGGTGCTCTTGGTACAGTTCAATGCCTTACACATATGACCACTATCATTGTAAACCACTATATCATATCGAGAGTTAAAGTAATGATTGGAAAAAAATCAAGAAAACGATCGACTTCATTCAGGATCAGAGAGCAGTCCTCCTTCAACCCTTTCCAGGTTCAGATTCATTATGCATGTGGACAGCTATGTGAAAATGTCATTGGAAACTTTATGAACAAAGAAGAAGGATACGGGTGTACTAAAGAATTGGAATCACATAATTAACATAAATATCAACTAGAAGAGTTACAAATCCTGGAGCAGCACCAATTCCCACCTTAAGCTTTCTCTGTCCCAAAAATATCTTTCTTGAAACATGTATAATGTGACAGTTGACTTCCTACATGCTCAATGCAGTACAACGTTGAAACAAATGACCCTATGCCTCTAGCTTCCATAATCCAAATATTATACATGCAAGTACATCGATTTTGATAACATCACTGCCGGTTTGAGAACACACATTTCCAGTCCAGTAGAACTTTGATAATATAAAAGCCTATTTCTATAACTTTCTTAATAACAAAGCTATAAATACTTCAAGTATAGTACACCACTATTGGTTTGGGAAAATATACCCTCTGCAATACGCCTTCGGGACAGAAAGTACTCTACCTCTAGCTACCTTAATAACAAAGTTAAAAGCACGTCCAATATAAAAAAAAAAACACTTCCGGTCGGGGAACACACGTGCCAGTTTTGATCGTTTGAGACAGATGATTGGACATATTCCAGAAGGCTGTCTATACAAATATAAGAGTGATAAGAGGGCGAAATAACAAATGCCAATTAACAAAGTCTCGATTGATATTTCCCATATTAATCCGTAATGATGTCTATCATTGGGATTGGCGTCTGATTCAAATTATCAGACCGACACAATCGATAATTCCACGTGTTTGCGGGTTCTTCAAATGCAGTTTGAGCTCACCACACCAGGAATTGACCAATGTCACCACTTGAAAGATGCTCTGCAAAGCGTGCAGTTACACTTTTTTCAAAATGTTTACATCACCAAACGTTCTTTGTTTCACATTTCTGGAGGATGGTACCTTGTTCTGAAACGATTTGGCCTAGATTATTGAAAGGTTAATGTGACCATTTAGTTGATTGAGCAGACCCATGCATTTTAACCGTCAGCCACCGTCGCCACCGTGCCGTTTGTGTCATATAACTTTCTTATTGTGGTAGTTAAAGGCATGCGACTTTTAAAGTTCCATGACATGTGGCCTGTGGTTTGCCCAACTGGACGTGATACCATTCAACCGGACCCCTGGAGATCCGTGTTCTTCTGCAACCCAGCTTGTAAGGGACGAACGGGATCGGATGGTCGTTGGCTTGAATGATGTATGTCATCGTTTCCCAGTTGCGTAGATCGATGCTCTTGATGTCAATCACTCTAGACTGAATTATTTATAATATATAGCTGAATATGAGTGCTACGTTTAACAACAAACAAACAAACAAACATCCGGTGTCGGTAGCATGACTGTCAACGATCCAGGTGATTGTTACCGTCACTTGAAAGGTGGTTGTATCATTACTGTTACATCCACTGTTCTGGGTTAGGAAACATTGCTGACGATTTTATTACTTATTTCATTTTGTCAGTTAATCATCTATATTTATCCACATAATATTTGACATTTCTAATAAACTACATATATATATATATACACATGACTACATAACTAGATTCCATGAGGGCCCCATGTTGGAATTCGTTCCAAGTACTCTATCCTTGGCATATGAATGAAATTACATGTTTGCAGTGGTCATATTTAGATTGTCGCTTACATATAAAAGTTGGTAGAACATGAAGACTTGACACTTTTTGGGTAAGAATGCTTTATTATATTTAATAACCTTTTCAGTGTGATGTCTTGCTTTTTAGGAGGTGAGCACTTGCTTGAAAAGGTGATGTGGACATGTGTGAACTAAACTTGACCATTCGATTCATGAGGAAGGAATCTGTTGGGGAAAGCAAACGAAGTAATGACAATGTCAACATTTTTCAACCGTTCATCAATTTCCGGCATATACCTTGAAAACATAGGACTCTGTACTGATAAAAGAATAAACCTCGAACTCACCTTTTTTCACCAACCTGCGCATAGACCCAGGTGTACAGTTTTTTATACTCCTTTTTCAGTAAGTCATAGCGGAGTGAATTTAATCCATCAGTTTCCATATCTTTGGATACCTGCCGTAAGAGTTTGAATCTGAAAAGGATCAAGTATACGTTACAAAAGAGAGAAAATGTCAACTTCCTTAATATGAGGAACACGACGTTTCGGAGTATATGCTTACTCCTTCATCAGGTGGATCACTTCTAATTGCCAGCCGACGACTTTATGCGTAACATGTACGTGAAGTAAAAATATACGTTATTTGTACTTGAATATGTGGATATTTTGACCTCCCATATGTTGCGAACCAGAAGGAATTGAACTGTTTGACAAGTATTTTAAGTAATTGGCAAGTAACAGTATGGATGACAACTTCTTTATTCTATTATGATGTGACTTTTTCGGTATAGATCCTTACGCCGGCGTTTTGCTTGGCAAATTATCATCCATTGTAACTATTGTGAATTTTAGTATTTGATGTCTTTGGTATTTGTCCAATTGCATGTGTCCCTAAGTTTCACATTCACCCAGAATACTTGTGGTAAGGACGAGAACAGTGAATGTCTCATGATAAAGGGGTTAACCTTCTGCACTTTGGTTCTTTTGTTAAACTGTTTAACACGTGTATTCCATATAACTATGCCGTGAATTAACTTACGGCTTATTATGTGAGTTATTGAGTTATGTTGATTTAGGCTGTATTGCATCGAGACTGTACCAGACATATCAGGGTACAGTGGCACATAACCTCATGCAAATGTTGATGCATTTCATCTTTAATTTTGTGTCAGGGACTTTGCTTCTCGCCATGTGCTTCTTTAGAAGCAGGTCGTCACTTTGACCTTAAAAATACGGATGCTACAGTGTATGTGTACTCTATATTTGGTTATATGAAAGAAGCAGCAAGATCCAAGCACTATTTTTCAATACCAGTGTATCATTTATACCAGAGATATTTATTTTACTTAACACAAACATATTTATCCTTTTGAAAACATTCAAATGATTTCCTGATGTCTAAAAAAGGGATACGGACAGCTTAAGTGGGTATGTTTAAAGACCTTTTCAAGTTTTTTTGTTTCCAATTTAAGACAAAAATGTTTCTGACTGAAATTCTGCAAAATATATTAGCTTCGCTTTGTGTCATTGCGAATCCGGATCTTGCAAATTTAAGCTAAGAACTCCATGGGGACCCGGGGTAGAATGTGTCCCCAATACACCATTGCTTGTCGTAAAAGTCGACAAAATTGGGCAACCCGTTTGCCGTGGTTTGCGCCCCTATGTCGGTGAAGGAAGTGATTCTGGTGACCATATGTCATCTTCGACTGAACTGCAGTGAATTTTAGTTTCAGTCCTATGTACAAAGGATTAAATGTGTGCAAAGGATCAGCTATACCGATGCCCGGAAACAAGCCAACTTAGTTACAGCTGCAAACACAACAGGAAATTGTTATGCTTCCGTAGTTAAAACAATTAAAACGGTTCAAACAGCATCAGTTCTCTGTCAGACAGATATGTCATTGACAGTGGGAGACATGCCAAAGCACGTGTCTGAAATTGAAATTAACCAACCTGAAACAAACCATGTTACAGCTTTAACATCAATCCCTGTCAACCTCAACATCAACAGAAACAACCCCAAAAGCTATAGCAATAACAATTGTTGAATGACCTAATTATAAAAAGAATTAAAACTGACTGAGTGCCAAAGGCACTCAAAGATCCTGTGCTACTCTACAACAGGTATGGATTGTTCGAGAATATGGATACGGAAGTATCCCGTCACGTGAGCACTGGTGGTCATACAAGTGATCACTCTTCCAAAATGAAAGTCAGGAGTCGATCCCCTGTTACTCCACATTCATGAGTAACACAAATGATTAATTCAGTGGAATTGCAGAGGTCTCAGGACCATGTTTTATTACTACAAGATTATAAAACCGTCAGCAATCTGTCTCCAAGAGACGTATCTTAACATTTAAGCATATTTATTCATTTTCTCTTCCGGGTGATAAAGTGACTGGAAGCTCTACTATTTTAGTCAGGCAGGACATCATTCATAGTCCTGAGTACGATTAGAATCTTTTGTAAAAAAATTTATTGTCAACAAATAACATGTAGTGTCAATATTTTTCGATCTTGAGAAATCCTAAAGGCAATAGTTTGTCTGTCCCATTATTTCGTCTAAAAGTCAATAGTCTTTCAAAGGTTTTAAGTGATTCGGTAGATGCTTAACTTCTCGTGGAGGATTTTAATATGCATACCATTGAAAGTCAATTACAAATCTGCCTTAATACAATTCACAAGTGGTCCCTTGAACATAGTAGTTTCAATTTGAAATACGTCACTACATTATGTTCCAATCAGTCAAATCCAGCTCTTGGTTGCGTACTTAATCCACTTTACGTTGATTTTGCAATAAGGAATCAATTTCTACTTCTAATATTAACGTTCAAAATAGATCGCATCCAACTTTTGTTATCACCTCATTGGCAAATGGTGAGGCCAAGCGTAGACCTGACATTAAGTAAAGAAATCAGACAAAATGTTTTTAATGGTCTTGCTACTGGCCAATATGACATCGTCTTTTGTTTGTTACACAGCCATGTTGAAATCATTGGTAACACAATGGCCGATGCCGAGGCAAAGGCAGCGCTCAGCAAGTATGTGACCCATTCTTCTTATCCCTTACAGTGATTATAAACCCATGATTAGATCTTTCATCCGTGATCAAATGCAAAAAAAGTGGGACTCCAAAGTAATTATCAATAAGTTAATGAAATAAATAGAGGTTATCACGCGAGTGTGTTTGGGGATGGTAAATATCCTGTATTAGGAATAAACATTGTATTTAGCGAGCCTTGGCGAAATTGTTTCGAAATTTATATCTCCAAAGTTGCCAAAACTTACAAAATGCCTTAGCGACGTCACAGTTAGACACTGATTTTAAGTATAATAGACTGTTCTTTTACTTATGATAGCAATTATCTCTGTAGTTTATCCAGATTCCCGATGGTTAATTGTTAATTGACTCGATTGCCGAATGACAAGGGCGACGCCATATTTGTTAATAAACACAAAAAGTAGTCCCATCTTGACCTTTGATATTTGCATCTCTATCCGCATATGACCCCAACGGATATCGTTTTTATCCGTTGGCTTTATCCTGCCGAGAAACCTACCAATTATATGATAAAGCAAACTATCGGTTACACCTACTTGGGTTGTTAGTCCAGATTTGAAGAGGTCATTATGCTACGATGTCGTATTGGCCACAGCAGATATACACGTGAGTATTTATTGAATGGCGAGGATCCTCCGCTTTTTGCCCTTTGTAATGAAAGACTCGCGGTCAAGCCTGTCCATCTTGACTGTATTGATTTTCCATCACAAGGGATCAATATTTCAGTGTAAAAACAGTGGGGGCCCAGTCGTCTAAGGCGCCGCGATTCGCTGTGCAGAGTTGCGTCCCTTGGGCACGCCAGAAACCTATGATTGTGGGTTCGAATCCCGGTTCGCCCGATTATGTTTCTAGGTTTGGCAGCACCATACCCGTGCTCGTGGGTTTCACCGAAGTGATAAACGTCTGAGACTTCGGGCTTTGCTCCCACATTAAGCTGACGCGCCGCGATAAAACTGGAATACTGTTAAAAGCAGCGTTAAACCCAACTCACTCACTCACTCAACTTGTTTTAAAATCGAAACTGTGCAAATCTAGTTATCATACTGCCCATCGATGACAGGTTTTCATTCAATCTAAATATATTCATTATAAAATGTTTAAGTTCCTGTCACGATATGGCGGAAATACTGCCGATTTGACGTTACATTTTAACTCACTCACTCACTCTAACAGCTTATCCCTTCAGCTACAACGTACCTGTCCTTGTTTACTGGATTTGTTTTGTCTCGACTGTGTTTTATCGTCCTGTATCGAGCAAATTTTTTTGATGCTCGAGTTATTTTTAAACCACTGTGTTTAAGTCTGAAAATAGAAATACATAGTTTACTATAAGTTCTTTCTGGACGGTTAATGCGACTGGACATGAGATTGTAACTTCATTCCTTTACGATCCTTTCACAGCAACAAATGCCTATCATAATAGTTATATTTATCCACATGTTTTACATAGCTTTTTTTCATAATGGTGGGGAATGTAACGTTTTACCCAAGAGCTAACAGAAAATGCACCGAAAGTGGCAATTTGTCTATCTGTCATTTCACTAAGACCAATTGCTGGACCTTTGAAGATCCGGGGTAGAATAGTTCTTCAGCAATCTATGCTTTCCGTAAAAGGCGATTATGCTTGTCGTAAGAGGCGACTAACGGGATCGGGTGGTCAGACGCGCTGACTTGGTTGATGCATGTCATCGTATCCTAATGGCGTGGATTGATGCTCAAGACTCGATTATTTACAGACCGACGTCATATAGCTACAATATTTTACTGAGTGCGGCGTTAAACAACAAACAAACAAACCAATTGCTGAGCACAATGTCCACTCATAATTGAAACTGTAATCCTAGCTGTATCCGCTCTAGGTCAACGAAGGTTTCCACAAGACTGTGAGTTTATTTGGTGAGTAGGTATGGCCGAGATATTGCCTATGCGACGATTGAACTCACGTTCAGGAAGTGCATTTGAAAAACAAGTTACGAAAGCTTGCTTGAATGTGCCGCAAATGATTTACATTAAAGCAAGACATTCTGATCATTCGCCTTTTCGGCAAAAAAGCAGTAAATGTTTAGTGCCTTGTTAGCAGTCATTCAGTCAGCGATACTGTCTTTCAAATAGGGACAGTGGAGCGAAATATATACGTCAACGGCAGAGATCAACCATTCTCGATTATCCGTCGAAACAGAATCCATTGGGCGTAAGGGACAGAATAGCGGTGAAGTATATGAATAGATCACTGAAAACGAGCCATGACACCAGGCTTTAGCAACCTTTCTCGCTGCGACTTGGAATGAAGACTGTTATCCGGGTGTCAAATATGCAGAAACCACAATCCTAAATACATTGTATCCTTGGAGCAGTAGTAGACTACCTTTGTCCAGTCTTCTCGGAGATACAGTACTTCGTAACAATGTCCCAGGACTAATAATCCTGAGGAATCAATGTCAGTTTCTGCACTTTGTTCAGGAATAAATGACCGCGCCAAACAAAACTAACACTCTCAGGTGTATCATATGCATTGAGGTGTGTCAGCCCAAGAACTACCTTTGGGGAAATTACATACTATAATAGATGGCAGTTCTACAGTTCATGCTGTGATTCTGATTGGACTATTCTAATGAGCTAACAGTGAGGGTCTGAGAAGTATTCAGATCAAACCACGTTCTTACCTTCTGAACATGTCATCATCTTCCATACCCCAGCCATAGTATCTATTTGAGAAGCCATTGACTGTGTTCATGTGTTCTTTGGTCAGTGCGATCACCCCGCCAAATGCGCCCTGATAGAAAAGTCTGTGTGATAGATAATTGGTTGTTACATTGATGAATAGAATTAAATGAAGATTAAAACTATGGGTCTTTTCACTTCGTATGAACACTTTCTTGATAAGTGTTTTCTTCTCAATTCCAAATTTGAAAAACTTGTCATTCGTTCTCCAATAGGAAATCCACGTAGGTTTACGCGTAACGCACTTGTTACACGCAAAGCTGCCTCTTACGTATAAGCTAGTAATTGTATGCACAAAGGTAGTTGTTTAATTAACGCATAAACGTAGTTGCCTAACGCGTAAAGGTAGTTGTTTTACGCGTAAATCCAAATTCATCACACGTTAATGGTTCAAACAATAAATACTCAATGTTTTATGACGCTTATTACACATTTCGTGGAATTTTCATGTCTTTAGACTTGAATATGACCATTGGCATTTAAACTGTGTGCATGACGGGAGTGGGAATAACATACATTGCATCCCTATTGGTCTCATTTTTTGTACAGAGTACAATATTTTACGATGCTGCAATCTGTCTTGTAAAACTAAATCAACAGCATTAGGATCAAACTTTTATACATAACGAATTACATGTACGTTACCAAAGGCCTACTTATGTTAATTCAACTACAGATAATTGTGTACACCATCTATATAGTGTGTGTAAGGGGATTATCTGATAAGGAGGCGTGTGATTGTGACAACATTGGCAATAATGTTAACAAGGGAGAGATTATATAGATTCATATCTTTGTGAAGAACAATTGGGCTATCACGACAAATGTGACTTATTTGACGATTTTACAAGAAGTAAAACTCGAGGTAAATAAAAGAAAATACTAACTTATACTGATGCTTATCAATGGCAACTGCCACATGACGTGGGTTCTTTGGACAGGTGTACAGGTTCTTGTCATTCTCTGGGATGTGATCCACATCGTGGAAGAAAAAGCACTGGTAGTCGTATTCCTTCATTGCTTCTGTGTAGCCTATGTTATATAACATAGCTTTGTTGAAAATGCCCGGCAAAGCCTGTAATACGTATGTCCACAATTTGAAACACCATCAATCAAAATGTTTTATTTCTCTTAAATAAAAGCGACAAAACCCTTCGTTTCCATTATCATATGAAATATCTACTGAAAGCAGAGTCCGTTGTACGATTCAAACTATATCATGGGCATGTGTTTATGAATCACTATCAAATAGTAGTGATATCAGGTGATCGCGACATCCTTTTGGTCACTGATTCGTCATATTTAAAAATGTCGTTCACATTTCTACCATAAAACTTGTGCTGTAAGCCTGATCAAATAATTTTAAGCAAGAGTCTTATGACGCTCTTTAAAATCGTTGTGGAAAGTTATGAAATCTTGACACCATAGACTGTAGCTGCTGGCATATGGCCCGACATAAAGGAAAAGTAGACATTTGGAAGGCGGTTTCATTGGTAGCCTTCATTTCTAGCTCAGGTTGGCTAACTTAAAGTCATATTATTTTGCCAATCAATGCCGAAATTCCGATTCATCTGTATAAAGAAGCATTTTAGGGGGGAGCACAATTGATACCCATGGGGATGCCTACTTCTTGCCTAAATGTCTTATCTGAAAAGAAATCTCTAGGTTCTTGGTTCGTTTCTGAGATTGCAAATATTCAAGCAAATATTTTAAGCCTTCGAGAAACCACACGCTATTAATTTTACTTGTCTGAAATACTTTCTCAGACTATAAACAAAGGCCTTTCCTTATTGTATTACGAACTATTGTTGATCTTTGAGACAGGGATTTATTGATGTATTTACTGGAACCATCAATATATATCTCTTTGTACGTAAGGAGCTTTGGAATCTCATACAAAAGTGGTATGGACATGTCTTTAGGTTTTAGAATGAAGCCCAGAAGATGATAGTACTGATGCGTGCCTTTGGCAGATTTCCTCCTCAGTCAACATACTGGTCTTATTAGTGGCTTTGTTTGTTCTGTAACTTATACCATGTTCTTTGATCAAACAATTAATGTACGTGTAAAAACCCGTACACATCTACTTGATTCGCGAATATCAATAACCAAATGTTAAAGTTATAGGCATGTTTCTATACTAATTTCGGCAGTTCCACCCACTGTGAACGTGTGAGGCAAAGGCCCAGTGTGGATCAACTGTTAAAAAGACTTGACATACAAGATTTACCTGTTCCACAACGTAGATGCCATAGTCTAGTTGCTGCCGTTGCAACATGGGGTGGAGGTTGTTGAGGAGGACCTTCAGGTGGGACTCTCGGTCGCGATAGGCAACAATGATGGCCACTCGGTGACGGGACTTACAATCGGGAGGTGTGAACCGACCACCGGGTTTGAGTTCTGCAAATCGCCTTTCAAGTTCCTCAAAAGGGAGAGCTTCCATACGTGCGGTAATATTTCCCACTGAAACATAGATAAGCATGAAACAATCCCGATTCCAAAAGCAGGCGGTGAATGGTTAAACATTAAGACTGACTGGAGTCAATGAATTGAGTTACCGTCCTATTGACCAATATTTCAGATATGGTATATAAGCTAAATGTTGGAAGAAGCCGTAGCAATGACATGGTGCTGACAAACCAATGGTCATAATCGGGGCGAATCTGTGAAGCATGACCAGTGGACATGTCATGACGCACCTCTGCACAACTACTTATGCAGTATTGCAGGCAGTGGCATATGATTCCCCATATGTGTACAGTGTGTTAAATGCATTTCTAGTGTCCCACTGCCGCTCTACGTCTGCATTATTGGCAAAAGCTTCGCAAAACTCTACTTATGCAATATTCATTTGTTTATTGTACAATTATGTTTATTGCTTTCGAAAGAGACAAATCCATCTCACCTCGATAAATTAGGTTTAAGGCGATCATTGTCCACGAGGAGGCCTCTTCAATCACTAAACCTACTTAAATTATTGCCACATATGCTGCCTTCTCTGCGACCGCATTTCATGATCATATATTCCACTGTTCTATGATCAACCATGCTACACATCGTTATCAGTACCAACGTGAGAAAGAGATAAGTTTATTTTGCCCTGACTATGTGTCCACTTACCTAAGTTTGGTGGCACCTGAGGACACAGATTCGGAACCGTGTCATCGCCATTGAAAGAGTCTGGCAACGTTTTCATACTTGATGCACCTTTCGAAATATTACTCCACTGACTTAGCAAAGACTTGCTCGAGTGAAGAGAATAAGTAGACACACTACGTGCACTATTACTGCCAACTGCCAATCCCAAATGTTTGCATTCGAAGTAAATGACTAACAAAGCCAGACAAACACAGATCCGAAGTGAAGCCTTGTGAGGGATCATGATGCTGAAGATGGTGAACATGATACTTCAGGCCCGAATGTTGATATCAATCCAGAGTTGTCTGGAAGCAATAAAGCATTTATTCGTATCCAACTTTGTACAACGTTTCTGTTTCAAATAAACTTCAGCCTGGACTCTTGTCTACACAAAAGGGTTACAATGAATGTAATTAATCATAACTGTCTTAGTTTGTTTTCATTTTCACATTTGTGCCACCCTTTTGTGAACACCTGGTAGCATCTCTATTTGATGAGCATTCATAAGCACCAGCTTTTAGCGGGCACAGTTTTTAGCTGTATTAATAACAGAGAGAGACTGACTGCTTGCTCGTAATATGTCATATGACAAAATCAGAAATATTTCATCAATGCCACAGTATTCTTGACCAGGCACACCAGTGTTTCATACCAGAAGCATTCATTTTGTTCCTCTGAGAAACTTACTCTAACCTCAGAAGCATGTAGTTGTATTCTTGTTGTTTTTTTTAAATAATACTTTTAATTTTATTATTATGTTCATTACAGCTAAAGATAATTGTAATTGCTTTTGAAATATAGAAAATCATACTGGAAGGGGTGTAGTAAATGGGTCATTAAAGCGTTATACACACTTAGTAGTAAAGCCTGGATCATGGTTACAAAGTGTGAAAGATTTTATATATTAGGTGATACTGTATAGATTTAGGCACGATTTGACAAAGGTAATACAACATTAATTATCTTTATACCGCAACAGTTGTACAGTAATTGACTGCCTGGTTGAATGGTCTTTGGTGTAAAGGATGTGCAAGCACATTAATGTGCTAAAAATGAATAACATTTTGAATTAAAACTCGGACTATGTCACACATAAGCTAATATGGAGGAACAAATCCATACCTGCTTCAATCCATGTAATCCATCTTGTGTCATATATTATATCAATACTAAATGGATCGGGATCAAGCTAAGCAAACAAGTATGGGACGTATGTCATATAGATGTCCAGTGCTCTAATGCCTTTAAAGTCGTAGGTTTTATGAAATTAATAACACCATATGTTCTAAAACGTATGTGTAAATCAGGTAAATCAGACATACATACCATACTTGTTGGCTTGGCTTGTTTAACGCAGCTGTGTAAAAAGGATTTTTGACACCTCAGCAAAACGGCACCAAATGGCGAAAACAGAACTTAGTGCCTTGTGTGAAAGACAAAAATGCCCTTGACAGAGAACATAACACATCAATTAATATTTTTGAACATGATAGGGCATACGTGTAAAAGCATAGAACCAGTTCATGTTGTTTGTTCTTTCTGTAATTTATGAGATTTCTGTTTTGAAAAAGATGGCATGGCTTTGAAATGATTCTGTATTGAACAGCATTTTTAGCATTTGACATCCACCAGGTCGAGGTTGCAAGCATACTGTTTGCACGAAAATCACATATTGTATTGACCTTTGAACCCTGATCTTCGGAAGTTATTGGTCTCTGGGTGCATGCTTCAACGCATGACCCTTACTGATCAGGATAAGGATACAAACAAATATTTGATAAAAATAACAACACAATCATACGAAAATAATTCGGCCAGTTTTTAAATAATTACTTACCGTTCACTCCTACTGTAAATGGTTAACATCGGGTTTGGTGATAATTTAAAATGACATAAGGGTCATTCTATTTACGATGTATTCACACTTTGTTGGACACTCTGGCTCTACATCAAGGTATCCCGACACCGTTTGCCCTGACTATCCACTACACAAGTGCAGCGTACAGCAATATGACTTCATACCCGATAGAATTACAGTCGCTTGGTTAGATTAATTAATACTAGATCAATGACTTTACAATTCTGCATCTACGGTATTAAAAGCAAGGAAATATGAGATACAATGGCTGATTTAATTGAAAATGTGTATCAAATATTACCATACATTTACATCAACCACAAAATATCGACAATGTTCAAAACTGGTGAGTGTTTATTTCCAGTGCTAAGAAAAAAAAAAGACGACAGAGTTTTTCCGCGTACACTTCAATAAGTGAGTTGGATTAAAGGCCTCTTTGAACAGTAATTCAATTATATCACGGCGTGTCAGCCGAATGAGGGAGAAAGGGAAGTGATGCAGTTCTCGCACGTTTACCCCTTTGTTGAAACCCAGGTCATAGGTATTCTGCTGGAAACCTTTAAACATAATCGGGGCGAACCGGAATTCGAACCCACGATCATAAATATGTGACGTGCCCAAGGGATATAGTCTTCAGAATACCAGCATCAAATCGGACACCAGGCACTGTGATTTTAACTCACACTAATGAACGCGACAGTAAAGTATTACGTGGGAATATGCAGCGCACCAGGAAACACTTGTGCGAACATTCAGGTTGGTATATTCATGTATATGTATACAGTTCGTATTCAAAGAGGGGGCCTGGTTGGCTTACTTCACACATTTATACAGGTAAGAAAAAGACGAAAAATAGCTCACACTTTCAACGATGGCATAAGAATAAAAAGAAACTCATTTTGCAACAACTTTTAGACTTTCTGAAAGACAACATAAAAATCCATTATTTTGTATAATTTTGTAATATTGTGTGAAGAAATAAGAACGTTGTGACACTTTTATATACTGTGTGAATGTAAACGTTTTCAGAATTCGAAATGTCTACTTTGAAGGAGATCAAGGGTAGCATAGATTGCTACCTTAGCGACATGACTGCCAACACTTTGCTGAACTCGGAGAGGTTTAGAAATCAAAACAAAAATAATTTAATTACAAGGAAAAGAAAACTTACCCCAGTGAGCTGATCATGTGTCCGATATTGAACTAAATGAACTTCGTGAATGCGGACACCTTTTCACCTAGTCTCCAGATACCGTGTTCGTCTATCAACAGCTATTCGACATCAAAACATAGACTAACTCCCGTCATCTACTCGGCTTTGTTCACTCCACAAGCGTGTTTGACAAGTCTTCCTAAAATCCCACATGCACATGTTTCAAATCAGTCACACATGTCTCAAATCACACACGATGCTCATTAAACTTGTTGTCTGGATTAAACTGTAACGCCGGTTCTCTTGTCATTCCGGGTTTTGGCTGTCTCATATCTGGGTCAAGTCGGGTCATTCATTCCGACGCTCTGACAGCAATCCTACTATTCAAAATGTATCTACTTTTCGTAACTTATCTCTAACAGACAAGACTTCTGTACATTCCGTCTATGTTGTTGTTATAGGTTTTGGGATATTTTTCAAATGACACATAAAAAATTGACATGTCTTCCGTGTTTCCTCTTCTCAATGTGAAATGCACGTCTCTGCCGATGCACGACGGCGGCTGTCTGTCAGTGACGAGATCTTGTCAAAACAAGCCTTGATTTAAAAAAACCTGATGAACCTTTTTGGAAACTTGTCTTCTTTATCAATGCTAAATAGTGTACGCTGTGTGAATGAGACTGAAATATAACTGCAATAATGTGATCTTTTAGTTTTTCAACATAACTATATTTATCACGCGTAACAACACGTAAAGTGAGTAATGCGATTGGAGTGAGTTGACAGTGTTTTTTCACACGCGGATTGGTACAAAACAGCTGATTCTTGATCGGCGACAGTTTAATTCCCTTGAAACGTCTTTAATATGATTATGGGTAATAAATAGAATAACCCACTCGGTACAAGTGATTACGGAAAATATATCACTCGTGAAAAGCTCGGAACTAAAAACATTAATTTCGCTCGTGACATATTTTCCGAAATCACTCGTACCTCATGGTCTGTAATAAGTTCAACAGAATGGCGTAGAATATTGCTGCTTTCATCAAAGAAAAAGCTGATCGAGATCAAATATATCGTTTTTTTCCGAAATTGTACAAACTTAAGCGCAGTTGAGCTAACATTTGTTATAATAGACTTGTAAGTAAGTTCCACATTTCGGCTGATAGATCATGGGACATGCGCACTTTGCGAAGGTTGAGGTGCTGGCTAGCTGGTGGGTGGGGGCGGGAGTCAGCCGTGAAATATACATAATCTTGCATTTTGGTAAAATTCCATTTATAAACCAAAGTATAAACAATATATTACATTGCGATATTTGCTGTAATGTGGTTGTGTTTATTCCGTTAATAGGCCACCGACCTATTATACAGGTTAAAGTCATGGCTAAAAGTTGCAATTATATAAGGGACATATTATGAAGATACATGGCGATTAATAGCTGAGTGTTTCCGTGTCACAACTAGCACATATCAATTATGAATAAAATATGTAATATGTTTTATCGAGCATGCTACATTTCGTTCATTCCTGATATAAGAGATTTATCATACGAAGGTAAATAATCGTTTTATCATATAATGTCATTCTTAAATAATCGATGTTTTAGACTAATTCAATGTTTAAGATGTCTTTGAATGAACTGCCCCATTTATCAAATAGTGCCAAATGATGTGCAGCCTTGTTTGTTCACAGAATCGCCCACACATTGGGAAAGACCCATCTGAACGTATTTGGAAAGTTTTTTTAGCAATCAGATATTTCATCGATGTGAACTTGAAAGTTCTTCCTGCTAGGTGACTGGTATCAAACATATGTGCGAGATTGAATTCCAGGCCCGTGATTGGCTACTCCATGGTGATGACCTGAGGTCAGATTATGACGGACTACTTTCCTGATTATAAGTCATTGATAAGTAATGTTGCTCGTGCTTCAGTCGAATGTTCACTTCCGTCTGTGTTGAACATATTGGTTTTTTAGGGTGTAAACCCCCTGGTCGTCCCATCGACATATATGTCGCTCATCTTCAACCCTCACTTCGAAGTCGAATCAAATTCAAAATACACTAATACACTTCACAGTTTTGAATTCGATGGGAAATTCCCTCTTCTGTGATATCTTCCACTGTAGTTTTAGGCAAAGCAAAATTACTGAAAGTTACCTTGGAAACATCGGTACATTGTAAATCTCTCCATTTTGACACATTACTAAATCACCATTCACAGCGTTATTTACTTTGTGTTCAGAAACCTTAATATTGGATCTTTACTCGCAAAATTGAATTTCAAAAATAACTTATTAGTGATCATGGGAATCCGTTATTCATCTAATCACTAATGAAAATTTTGAAATGTCGCCTAGAATCGTTTAGAATGTTTTGGGAAATACGCAAACACAAACACCGAAGTGTACGTTCTGCCATTTTGGATAGTGTTTACAAAATCACGTTTCAGTTGCTGTTTATGAGATGCCTATTATATCACGTATATTTCAAACTCAGCTGCGATGCTTGCTTCCCTGAAATCCTCATACACTTTAGAATCAAATGGCCTTTGTTACCAATACAAATTATCTAGATGAAATATAGGATAGTCTATAGTCTGTCTCTCAACAAATGTTAAGCTATTCAGTACTTTCTAATAAGGAAAACTAACCAGCACCGGGTTCGTTATTCAGTTCATGTCCAAGAAAATATAAAAATAAATGGAATAAAGAATCTGCTTCTGTTTTTATTTATGTACCTATTTACAATAAAGACTTACATTGTGGGAAAACCTTTGCAGAAGTAGCCCTCATTAAATACTGACTGTATTTTAGGACAAATAAACAAATATAGGAAAATTTAATTGTACAATGAGTTTGGCCTCTGCTCGTAGACCCTGTCACTGTGTCGCTTTCTTCAACCACACCACCTATATCCGTTCCCACAGAAAAAAACCCATTTCTGGTCAGTGTCCATCATCACCCACAACAGAACAGAGTCTTACAATGTATCTATGTTTTCATGAATTACGTGACTGGTTAGTTAATGGTGGTGACAGATCACACAGCTGCAGTGAGATGTCTTACTACTCTCCGAATGTTTGGTAATATGACATTAGACTTGTTTAGGTTTGTAACTTTGATCGTTGACTACGACCTGGAATTGATCCTATGATTGTATTCATCATATAGGTGACAAGTTAACCTCACGTTTGTTTGCACAGTTCCGGACAACCACTTGCATAGTGTAGTAAACTTAGATTATAGTTCAGTAGAGTTCAAGACTTCAGTAAACATAAGTGTACATTGTCTGTATAGATACATTGCCATTTAGTATTATACCAGTCAGATGGATCAGTTTTGCATTGTGCCGTATATAACTTTCTGTCCACAGCAAATTTACCTTTGAAATGAACATAACTGCTATCAGGCAAAAGATTTGTACAGAAAATACTGTCTAGGTAACTCACTACATTTAACTGTTATGAAAATTATCATACAAGAGTGTAAGTAGTATTGTAAACCTTTCCTGCAAATAAAGTGAATACAGTTTCATCTATCCCCTTTTAGTTCGTTATTATTCATCCATAAACTGCGGAAAGAATCCGCCTGAAAAGTGTTATTGATAAAAGATGGATGGTGCTGTTTAGATTCCAGCTGCTTGAACATAGATTAGACGACCTCACATTTGTCAATTTGTTGGACATGAACTGAAAACTAAAATGCTGCAATTTAGGTTTTCGTTATTCAAAAGTACTGAAAAACTAAACAGCTTTTGGACGATGTAAGACGAACATGCTGTCATATATTAATTGAGTTTCAGTGTATTTGACCACATTACTGTAGTTTTAATATACAGTCTTTGAATAACGAACCCGGTGCTGGCTTGTTTTTCGTTATTCGAAAAACGAATAACGAATAACGAACCCTCTGGAAATACGGTATCTTATTTTTGTTATACCAAGTCTGAATAACGAACCCGGTGCTGGTTTGTTTTTCGTTATTCAAAAGTACTGAATAACTTAACTGCTTTTGGATGATGATGTAAGACGAACCTGCCGTCATATATTAAATGAGTCCTAGTGTATTTGACCACATTGCTATGGTTGTTTAATATACAGCCTTTGAATAACGAACCCGGTGCTGGCTTGTTTTTCGTTATTCGAAAAACGAATAACGAACCCGCTGCTGACTTCAGGTCCCTTGAACCCCACTACTGCCACTATCACAGCATTAATATAGTTTCGTTATGATTACTTAAGCTACAACCACGACAACCACTACTGTCACTACCACTAACAGTACATACATTCACACAGCCTTGTTGGGACAATAAACGACAAATTACAATAACCACTGTTTTTGGACGCGATGTCACAGCTGTGTGTAATCGATACATATTGTTCACATTACTGTACTCCTAATGCAAACGACATTTATCATCACAAACATTTTTAAAATAAGAACTATCTATACGTGTTTTTTTCATATAGTTGGTAATTTAAATCAATGGCCCTTAAGCAAGTATTATCTAAATAGTATTTGATAAACACTTTCGGATGGGGTTTATGTTAAATGATATTTAACTGTGAAGGAGAACTTACACTGTTTAGAGCAACATAACAGCCATACAGCGCCCCGTAATCAAGTCAGGATAAGCCCGTTGTTGGTAATATTAACGATCCATCATCTTTTAAACTCAGTGGGTCACTAGTCTATAATAGTTTTTTTATGTTTTCGTTCCCACTTTTTCCTGCAAACCTTTTCTTAATTTACAGTGGCTGTCTCTGTACACGCATATTCTGACTGGTAGTAACGATGCTGGTGTGTGCAGTACTTTTCAGTGGCTATCATATATCATGAGCATTGGGATCAATTATTAAATAGTGAAAATATTTTGTGTTCTCGAAAACGTGTACGGAATTTTGTAACTTTTAATAGAAATAGGCCAATACATTTCATAGTTCTTATGCAATCAGTGGATATCAGAGACATAAACTGTTGGTAAACAGAGCGTTCATCAAGACATTCTTTCCTTTCCTTATTTTTCACAAACCTTTAATACGTGCTAGTCATCCTCTATTTACATTCTTAGTATGGCAGTACAGGCAAAGTCGTTCCGTAGTTCCTCACGTGAAGTGTTAGAGTGTCGTCCACATTCAATTGCTAATCTAAAGTTGTTATATCTGAATCTTGAGATAATTCTTTTGTAACACAGAGGAAGCTCAGATGATGATAGTATCGCTCAACATTGAGTAAGGATTTGTATTGTGAGTAGTATAGACATGTAGTTGAAGTTTCCAGGAGATAGGTGCCAATTTTGGTAGAGACAGTCGTGTAATCTTTGTTTTCAAATGCTTAAAAAAACATTTTATATTACTGATTTCTTGACTTCACCATGCAAAACCGTATCCATATTGGAAGAAGAAGGTCCTGATGTGGGTTGTCCATGTTGTTTTACAACAATCATCCAGTGACTTAAGCATAATTGCATAATTAAGCATATATGCGTGTTGTGCTAGCCTGCGACTCCCCATATTAAAGAGCCTGCATCAGTAGTTGACTGCTCTTGACATGTAACGATGCTGCTAACGGGTTCTGCCACACTCACATTTTATCACAGTCTATATATGTCAAAGTTTTGTTGAAATTGGTTGATTGGTAATAATGCCTTAGTGGCTTGTGCTGCTAAACATATTGATGATTGGACCATGAGAGTTTGGGAGTGAAAAAAGTGCCAAGATATTTGTAGTTATTCACAGTTTCTATCTACCGTGTCTCATGTTTCAGTGGTCCGCCTTTTCTGAAAACAATAATCTTGATAGTCTTGTTGAGATAGATATACATTCCTGTAGCATTACAGAACTTTTCAACAATATTAATTTCTTCTGGAGTTTGTCTTTAGATGGAGACTTCTAAACAGAACAGCATGATCAACAGTCAAAAAGCTTTTGAAAAGTCAAGGAGGAGACAGTAAAATCGGCCGTCTTCTTCACTAGATATTTTAGTATCATAGCCTCAGGTGTACGAAAAAGCCAACAGTAGAAAAATTTGTCCGACAACCAGCTCTGATTTACGGTATTAGTGTCACACCACCGTTTTAGTCTTTGATTTACCACACTTGTCAACACTTTACACAATGAATCAATCAGGGATACACCTGTATACTATACCCATAGTTGTTTGGTTCATGCACACTGCCAGACTTGTCAAACGGCCATATAATACTCATTCCCAAGACATCTGGGTTGCTGAGAAGCATTTTATTAAAAAGTTTAGTAAGCAGTGAAGTTATATGGTATCTTGTTTGTTTTAAAACATTCATTTCCCATTCCACCAGGGCCAGGTGATTATGTGTATGCTCTTTAAACAGTTTTAGATGTCATCTTCTTGGAAAGTATGTGTAATAAATCAGAGTTAATTTGCTCGTCATCATCACAGGTACATTGTGTACTATCTGATTGTTCATGAAAGAGGGATTAAAAAATCTGTCGGGTTACTTGTGTGAAGCAGATTATTAGAGTGATCAAACCACTGAGTTGTTGAAATGTTTGACATAGATTGATGATGACTGGACACAGTTCAGATCGCATTCCTGGCTGTGGTAGACTCAGTGTCACAGACGGGGACCCGGATACGGGACATATAGGCACTCACTGTTGACGGAGGTGGCTGCACTGACGAGGAACACAAGGTTAACTTGTAGTGAATCAATATCGGGTTTTTTTCTAGTCTATTGCTGACATTATTAATTTTGTAGATAGCATGTTACTGTCTATATATGACAACGGTTACGTCTGAACAAAGTAAGAGGTATAAACAACAATTTCGTCAATTTTTGATCACATTGTCAACATACTGAGATCTGTTGACACAGTTTGGTATATGTTCATGTTTGACACCCTTCATACCTAGGTTATTGATGCTAACTATAAAAGCTTTAGGATATCAATAATTTGGAGGAACTTTATGATGGTAAATGGTGTTTGTATCAGAAGTACCGTAATGTACAGAGTGTATGAGCCGACTACACATTGCTGTGACATAGCGTCTATCTGCCATGCAGACGGTTCTTGTTTCTGTGTGCTCTGTTATTAATGGAAGGTTGATACCAAATTAAAAAATGTTGATGGTAACAACAAGAATGATTTTTGTTATAAGTGGTTCTGTGCGAGGCTGTGCGAATGTATGTAGTGTTGGTGGTTTTAACAGTAGTGGTTGTCATGGTGGCAGCAGTTGTAATCATGATTATAATAGTAATACCGTTTGTGTTGGTGATAGTAGTAGAGTTCACGGCATGTGTGTGTGTGTGCGTGCGTGCGTGCGTGCGTGCGTGCGTGTGTGTGTGTAAATGGATATAATGTATTGATGTAACACATGTTATATTTGGGATAACACTTTCTTAGTAAAGTACAGATTCTAGTACTTTTGGGGATTGAGTCTCATCCGGAGTGAGTGAGGCACCTAACGGCCAGCTGACAAAGTCTGAGATCTGACCCAGTCAGCCACTGAGGCTTCCACAAAAATGTTATATCCTTGACACAGCTATTATATTGTTATGACTGTGTTTATGGTTTAACCATAATAACACAGTCATCGAGGCCTCTCTACACAGTGCTAACCTTGTTAGATACTACTGTTTCATTGTTACACTTGTTATCTTTATGAGAGTCTTCGTGAATTAGGCCTGACACGACCTTCCACGGTCGACATTACATTATTATGGTGCAATGTTAGTGAGGTTATATCTTGTATAAATGGACAACAATTTTGGGCTTCCTTTTTGTCTTTGTCATTGAACTTTTGTAAGCTGAGCCTTGCGATCAGATAAATATGAAGACTGTTGTTGTTCTCGTTGTTCTAGCTGTGGGTTTTTTGTGATTAGTGATATATAGAGATGACTACACGGTGAGAGATATATTACTAAAATGTATCTTCCCTAATATGCAATTACCGAAATAGGCTGGAGATGCAATAACGTTAACGTAAACAATTAAGAATTGACCATCACTTTGTGTGAGTTCATTGGAGTATGAACCTTCATAAAATGAGGGCCAAACTGTATGAACGTCGGAGCTTGCGACGTATATCGTGTAAACTTCACATTAAAAAATCATTATACTTTATCATGTAATGGATAGTGTTATCGATGCAATAAACCATTTCGATAAACTCGATATCATGATCCGATATAATATGCAACCAAGGTCACCTAGCAATTGCAAGAAGGACCTTCAAGTTTCATACTTCGATTAAATGTCTGAATAACTTAATAAACTATAGACAAACTTTCCAAACAACTTCAGACGGGGGTTAACCAACATATTATTTATAAGTTGGTATTTCAATGTATATTTTTAACGGGCATTGTCCTTGATATTTCGCGGCTGACAGCGTCAGCTGGGACTCCTGTGTTGCTGCCCAGCCCAATGCATAAACGAAATATTTATTAAATTTAATCCGCAAAGCATAAACTCAGGTTCTTTGTCGGGTGTATTTTAAGTTTTAGGGACAACAGAGACCTTCAAATTTTGGCGTTTTTGTAGTTGACTCTGACGTCATATCCTTTGTTTCACAATGAGCGCTATGATGTCATAATAGTGGCATGTGGTATAGAAAAAAAACTTACAAGGTTTGATTAATTTTGGTTTTGGGGTTCACACTTCATGTTAGCTTATCCGGAATAAATGCGAATAACAAAGCATCTCGATGTTAAAAAAACAATGTTCAATCATATCAAACACCATACTTTGTTTCAAGGCTTTTTTTCGATGTTTTCGAAACTCAGATCGACAACCAAACTCAACCATTGGTCGGTTTTTCCGTTTAGTACAATTGGCAGTGACAAACGGTCAAGGGATACCGTTATCTTTAACGGTATAATGTCGGCCAGTAACTGGAACCGATGTCCACTTATATATAATTACCATTTTAACCTTTTAACCTTTTAACGCTTTAACGTCCTTTCATAATTGTAGGTTTTATGGTAAATATGAACTTATACGCACTTAAACTGACATTCGTTGCCATAGACATTTAGGTTAGTGCCAGATTTCGGCTCATATATCATGGGACAGATGCACTCTGCGAGGTCGAGGTGCTGGCTGGCCGGAGGAGAAAGCACAAACGTGAAACTTCTTGAAATTTCAAGAACGGTCCCAATTTATGATCTGATTGATGTATAAACAATTTTTTTCATGTGAATAAAGACATTTGACATAATGAACTTGTTGGAAATATTATGAAAATAACAAGCGTGACATTACAATAGTAGTATCTAACAAGTTTCACACGTTTTAGATTGGCCTAATTATAACATTATAATATCTGTCTCAGGGGCATTGTACAGTTTATTCCTGAGAGTTTACTTTCATCAAATTTCATATTAATTATATAACACTGACTACAATGGTGTATTTATTTTTTATTTTTTATCAGGGGGCACGGGTGGCCCAGTCGTCTAAGGCGCCGCGATTCGCTATGCAGAGTTGCGTCCCTTGGGCACACCAGAAACCTATGATTGAGGGTTTGAATCCCGATTCGCCCCGATTATGTTTCAAGGTTTGTCAGCACCATTCCCGTGCTCGTGGGTTTGAACGAAGTGGTAAACGTCTGAGACCTGCATCACTTCGGGCTTTCCTCCCACATTAAGCTGTCACGCCGTCATATAACTGGAATACTGTTAAAAGCGGCGTTAAATCCAACTCACTCACTATTTTTTATCAGATATAACTGACCCTATATTTCACAAGAACTTATGTGAGTAGAATACATTATTTCATCATTCCACGCTGGCAGTTTGCAACAGACGGGCATGATATCACAGCCATCGTGTACATTACTTTGATCTTTATCAACGTAAAGCTTAACATACTATTTCGACCCTGAAAACTGAACATAACAAATATGTGTCAGATTTTCTTTGCCGTGTGGAAAGCCGTGTCTGTATATTGTGTCTCATAATTATACATAATTATTATTTCATGATACCAGCTCATTATTGTTATTGTGTGTATCCATAGCTTCATGTTGCTATCCGCGAAACGGACAAAAAAACAAATTAATGATAGAATAAAAAGATTTATCAATATTCCCTGAATCACAATATGTAAGCACCTGCAATTACATATCACAGTAATGACATCTCGATTAATTATTGCACATAGCTTATTTCGTGTTTTAATGTGTCCCTTTTATGGTGACTTATCTGTTTTGAGACAATAAAACTAGGTGAGGTGAAATGGGGTTTAACGTCGCGTCCAAGATAATTGCACTTATATAGCGACGTGCATGTACGTGTGTGTGTTTGTGTGGCTGCTTGTATTTGTCCTGACTGATCATGTCGATTTTTAGTGCTAGCTCACTGAGATACCATGCCGCAGTTCAACATGAATACCCCACTCAGACACAGTATTCTGAATCCGAGCCGACCAGTCCTTGTTTTACCCGCTTAATGCAGAGCCAGAGCCAGACAGGGTAACAGCAAGTACCATCTTCCAACGTCTTTTGGTATGACGCGGCCGGGGATCGAACCCCGGACCTTCCGCTCTCCGGTCGGATGCTCTACCTCAGAGGCGGTCTGACAATAAAACTAAAGGGTATGAAATACGTGGAGCTAATATCTGGCACATGTCCAGTAACAAATCATCTACTGACATTAATGCCCTCTGAACCCATGTTTCGGGATAACCACCAGCAACTGGAGGAATGTGAAGGTCATATTTTCAGACACTCAAACGCCTATGAAGCCTATAAAGCCATGCACAACCCATGTCGGTCTTGACACAATCAACTTCACAGTACTTTGTGGGACAAGACGGGCTACTTGGAAAGCTTTTAAATAATGTTTGTATCCATTGTGTACGATTTCTCAGGTATTAAAGGGAGAGGAAATGATGGTTGTCTCATCAATTCTGCATATCAGTTGGAAGCTTCGTCTCGCCACCAACAACCGTTCAATCAAAATGAGTGAGTGAGTGGGTATGGTTTTACGCCGCTTTTAGCAATATTCCAGCATCATCACGGCGGGGGACGCCAGAAATGGGCTTCACACATTGTACCCATGTCGGGAATCGAACCCGGGTCTTCGGCGTGACGAGCGAACGCTTTAACCACTAGGCTACCCGACCGCCCCCAATCAAAATGAAGACTCATGTATACCCTGTGTAGACGCAATGTAATGTAGCGTCAAGCTAGGTTTAACTCGAGGTGTTGAAATAGGTGAGGTGAAGGTGAGGTGAAATGGGGTTTAACGTCGCGTCCAAGATTATTACACTTATATAGCGACGTGCATGCACGTGTGTGTGTGGCTGCTTGTACTAGTCCGGACTGATGCCGATTTATAGTGCTAGCCCACTGAGATACCATGCCGCAATTTAACATGAATACCCCACTCAGACACAGTATACTGACTCCGAGCCGACCAGTCCTTGTTTTAGCCCCTTAATGCCGAGCGCCAGACAGGGTAACAACAAGTACCATCTTTCAACGTCTTTTGGTATGACGCGGCCGGGGATCGAACCCCGGACCTTCCACTCTCCGGGCGGACGCTCTACCACTAGACCACGGAGGCGGTCCCAGGTGTTGAAATACTTTTGCAAGAAAACAATACATTCATACAGGTCATGTGTTATGTACTAATGATGGTAACGTTTTTTTACATTATACTTAGGTTAGATCTATACATAATCATACAAGACAGCAGCATTTGAATTGGCAGCCCGAACCACTACCGCATATTAATGATAGGATTCGTACTGTAACTCACTATCAGTAGACTAATCAGTGGCCAATAGGAAGAGTTTAGCTACAAATAAGAGTAACATTTTATTGCAAACTAATCGCGTATATCCTCGATTTATACTGGGAAGATACTTACGAATTATGGTAATAATAAAGCGTGTTAACCTTGTGTGAATGTTTCTTCAGTTCACCCACCTCCGTCAACAGTGAGTGCCTATGGCCCCGTACCCGGTCCCCGTCTGTGACACCGCCGGAGTCTACCACAGCAATGAACGCGAGCTTAACCGTTGCTGTCTTCGTTGATTCGCGTAATGGTATCCATATTGCGTACTAAATACGCATGATGTCGACCACTGGAACCAGACTCGATTATTTTCATACGGCCGTCATAGAGCTAACATATTGCCGTCGGTTGACATAAATATCTGGGAGTTGGCTAGGAGGCTGTCAGAGGTTAAATTATATAGAATTTTAGTATTTACACTATGTTGGGCAAGATGTCAGCTACGTCTGTGGCGCCTCTTTTGTGTAGGCTTTCCTTCCGAGCTGCCACGTTCCACGGATATGAAGTCTAGATTCGTAACCATTGTCATCATTGGTCAGGAGTAGTGAAATAACAGAAATAAGCTTTTTTGACAATTTAATTTATTTAAATCTATTAAATCTGTAGTTACACTTCGAACACAGATATAATTCTTTGTGTCAAAAATTCAATACAATTATATTTCAACCAAATTGGCACCCTCAACAGTAACCTTCATATATCAATTCAAACTGACCCAAAAGGACGAGTGAAAAGATGGTGCTTGTCGTTAACCTGCCTGGCGCATTGAGGAACGAAACAAGGACTGGTCGGTTTGCAGTGTACTGAGTGTGATCTTCGTGTTAAAACTGGGGGATATATACGTTTAGACGACATGTATCAGACATATCAGACTGCACTTGTGGGTATCACTTTGAAGACGCAATTCACTTTTTCTATACCTGAAGTGTCAAAAATACCATAATATCAGAAACACTATGTACTTCTACACACATGGGTATGATTTAAAAACGATATTACATGGCAATAGTTCAGTTAGCAGTTCTACAAACATGACTATTCTTAAATCAGTTCACGATTTCATTGTCACAAGCAAAAGATTCGAGTAGCTTAGTTTTATGCATGTAGTATTGGAAAACTGCTATATCTTATTTCACAGACACCACTTGTATTGGCTTCATATATTTTATTTGTGCATTTAGTATGTTTATGTTTAGCACTATCTTACATATAATCTGATATATAACCAGTTGTTGTAAAGTTATTACCTGGAGAGGTATTTACATAAGCAAGTTTTGCTTGTTTACCGATCCATATTTCTTTTGAAATAAAAATATGTTTAAACCAAGTAGCCCCTCTTGTCCCACGAAGTACCGTGAAGTTGAATGTTTCAAGACCGATGTGCGTTTCGCAGTGCTGTATACGCTTTATAGGTGTTTAAATAGGCCCTTTCACATTCCACCAGCTGCTGGCACAGAATCATGGTGACATGTTTTCTGAAAGCATTCCCGAGAATACGTTGGCGATAAATCGAAAATATTTGATTCTGATTGGTCAGTCAAAGATTACAATCATTATATCCGCCTGTGATTGCCACAGCTGATGTGATGTCCGCATCACAGAAATCACTTTTTCCTTTAGCACTGTTAGAAGGCATTTTGAAATATGCAAAATAGCAGTTTACAAAATGCGATTATTACCATTTTACGTAGGGCAATGCATTTTGGTAGACATCACGATAGAAATCTACTAAGAGAAACTGGGGGCACGGGTGGCCCAGTCGTCTAAGGTCCCGCGATACGCTGTGTAGAGTTGCGTCCCTTGGGCACGCCAGAAACCTATATGATTGTGGGTTCGAATCCCGGTTCGCCCCGATTATGTTTCTAGGTTTGTCAGCACCATACCCGTGCTCGTGGGTTTCACCGAACTGGTAAACGTCTGAGACCTGCATCACTTCGGGCTACTGGAATACTGTTAAAAGCGGCGTTAAAAACCCAACTCACTCACTCACTCACCCACTAAGAGAAACTCAGTGTATGTAAAGTCTTAGGGACAAAAATATCTTTACATTTGGAACTTTCTATTTTAGAATTAACAATATATCGTGTGTGTCACTGAGCCATGTGACGTCAAACCAGTGACGTGTTGAGTTGAAATAATTCTTCATGTCGACTTACGAAGTATAAACAACAGTGTTTAAGCGTAAACAAGCGATACTTTGTTTCAAGGCAAATATCGATGTTTCCTTAGTTCTAATTGACAAGGGCGGTGGGGTAGCCTAGTGCTTAAACCCGAGTTTGATTTCCCATATGGGTGCAATGTGTGAAGCCAATTTCTGGTGTCCCCCGCCGTGATATTGCTGGAAAATGCTCAAAGCGGCGTAAAACAATACTCACTCACTCAGATCGACAACCCACTCAAAACTTTTTTTCCATAAGTATATATGTGGCGTGTTGTTTTTGCTTAATTCGTTTATGATTACACAATATGTTCACACGTGCAAGTTTGTCATGTTGTGTAAGTGGTCACGGGTGTCCGATTCATATTATGCACTGAAAGTTCGCAGTGATCATAGGTTCCAATACAGGCTCATCGTTTCTAGGTTTGTCTGCACCAACATTATTATTATTATTATTATTATTATTATTATTATTATTATTATTATTGACTTATTAATTTCTCAACCCGTGTTTGCCGTAAGAGGCGAGTAATTACGGGACTGGGTGGTCAGGCTCGCTGACTTGTTTTGATGCATATCATCGTATCCCAAATGCGTGGATCGATGCTCAATCACTTGATTGCCTGATCCAGACTCGATTATTCACAGACTGGCGTCATATGGCTGTGGTATTACTGGGTGCGCTTTAAACAACAAACAAACAAACAAACAACCTATAAAACCTGACTTAAGTCATGCTCTATATCTATGCGGCTCGCATTTCGGCAACCCTACACTGACCCCTCATGAATCCATTTCCGTGGTGGGGGGCACGGGTGGCCCAGTCGTCTAAGGCGCCGCGATTCGCTGTGCAGAGTTGCGTCCCTTGGGCACGCCAGAAACCTATGATTGTGGGTTCGAAACCCGGTTCGCCCCGATTATGTTTCTAGGTTTGTCAGCACCATACCCGTGCTCGTGGGCTTCACCGAACTGGTAAACGTCTGAGACCTGCATCACTTCGGACTTTCCTCCCACATGAAGCTGGCACGCCGCGATATAACTGGAATACTGTTAAAAGCGGCGTTAAACCCAACTCACTCACTCACTCACATTTCCATGGTTCTCGCGGTTTTAAAATAACAATTAACGCTTAAAACATATTGAAGTAACTTCTTAATTGAACGTCTATCTCAAATATGCCTAGTTTGAGACAGCCACGGATTAGAGAAACGTCATATGTCTACAGAGAGAAGCCCAAATATATATTGGCGCAAGTTTTTCTGTGTAAATTGCTGTTTGTTTCTATTATGTTCTTATAAGATACAGGGTCAGCGATTCATGTCATTTCTGAATTTGGTTATTAGTACAATGAACTCCATGAATTGCTCTTTCAGTCCTTGTACAAAAGAAGGGTACACTCTACGAAAAATTATCTCACACTTAGACCCGTGAAGATCCGGGTGAGAAGAGGTCTTCAGCATCCCATTCTTTTTTTTATATTTTTTTAATTTTTCAATCATTTTACATTTATTTGATAAGATGTGACATTCCAGTACATAGTTGATTAATCATCTAAATAGATGATGGCATGTTGACCAAAATTTATAGAATAGGCCAATGTCACACTCAATAATTGCTGAACATTTAGTAAGGTTATAGTAGTTTCTTATTTCGTTCTGAAAGACTTGAAATGACGGGAGTCTCTTATTTAACTTACTTTTAAATATAAGGTCTTTTGTTATCAAGAAGATGATATTTAGAGGGTCATTGCGCTTTTCTGGAAAACCAATCATCACATGTTTCTTTGTAATTTCGATTTGGATGTTAGCCTTTTGAAGTAGCCAAACTTCAAGATGACGCAAGATTTGCTGAACCATATTACAGGACCAGGAAAGATGCATTGGGGTCTCGATATCAACTGAACAAAAACTGCAATTTCGACAACATAACCTAATTTACACAAGCATCCCATTCTTGATGTAAGAGGCGACTATGGGATCGGGTGGTCAGGCTCATTGACTTGGTTGATGCATGTCATCGTATCCCAATTGCGTCAATCGATGCTCATGATGTGAATCACTGGATTGTCTGGTTTAGACTCTATTATTTACACACCGCCCCAATATTGCTGTAATATTGCTGTGTCCGGCGTTAAACAACAAAAATGGAAAACAAACAAACACTGTTGCAATAGGATTTATTTCGTTCACAAGAAATCTACATCCACTGTTTGACGATTCTGTAGGAGACGCCGTGTACGCTCAGTTGGTGGTGCAGCTGTTACCGGTGATGCTGTATGTCCCAGCATACTCGCTCACTCCACTGCAGAAAATAAACGAGCAAACTGAATTTCAATACATTTAGGAGATAAACATACTGTTTTTATATTAGAGCTAGGTCGCCTGTTGATTTAACCGCACTAAATTATATTTGGAAACGACCACACAACAGTTTAATAGTGACTTTGGAAAATACGCGATACTGAATGGTAAATCGTTGGTTTCAAATCAAACTATCTTATTGTAACAGCTGATTTAACGACCTCTTCACCGCGGGGGATACTATTTCTAAGTACTTTTTCTCAGTTATTGTCGGTAAGCATCGTGATTATATGTACACTGTGTACCAATACATTATGGATAGAGAACAGGTGCCGACCAAGCGAGTGTATTTAAAGTTTGAGGGACAACAGAGAGCTTCAACTTTATGTTCATGTTCAAATCAACGTTACCTTACGACACAGCTGTGCTACACACGTTCAATGCCTGAAATGATCGTAAATGATTGTGGAAATGCTTTTAAAAAGATTGGTTTCTCCGTTTGCCATTGTTGGCAGGTTAAATCGGTAAAAGAATAACATTATCATTAAATCCACGACTTTCGCTGTTGAAAATAGCTCCGATGTCCACTTACGTTTTAAGGAACTTTCAATAGTAGGATTTATCGTAAGTAAAGTATGTACTTACGCACAATTGAGCTGACATTCGTTGCCATAGACCTTTAAGTCAGTTCCACATTTCGGCAGATAGATCATGGGACAGTTGCACTCTGCGGAGGTCGAGGTGCTGGCTAGCAGGAGGAGAAAAACACCCGTGCTTTTTATGTAATCTTAAAACATTTTGCAAACATCCTCGTGAGACGTCAAGTGTACATTAATAAGTCATAACACAGAGCTTAACATCTCTGACATAGGACTTAGGGGCTTTGATCACCTCACGTTAAACAAGCGTTAAGGAGATCTCAGGTTTTATATGTGTTGTAAATAAAATGCGACTTACCACTATATTAACAATCAACACAATCAGGGTGACATGTAAGAAACTCAACCGATATGACTGGGTAAGAGTTTGCTCAGTGGGAAATTGCTCCTCTGGAGGTTATGGAATTGGTACATCAAAACAATCAGTATTGCAGGTGTATCTCGGTGTATCAGTTTGTTGATGATGATAACCTGACGTGATTATCTAACACGTGTACCACCATGGTGAGACCCGCGGACACGGATAAAGTGAGTGAGTGAGTGAGCATGGTTTTTACGCCGCTTTTGGCAATATTCCAGCAATATCACGGCGGAGGTCACCAGAAATGGGCTTCACACATTGTGCCAATATCGGGAATCGAACCCGGGTCTTCGGCATGACGAGCGAACGCTTTAACCACTATGCTACCCGACCGCCCCTGTCGACAAAGAACTATAATTAGGGTGACGTGAGATTCGAACCAACGAACAAACGTTTCTTGACTCTAGCTGCTAAATCATGGTAATGTATCGATCCGCTTTTACTATCTGAAAATCACGCCTTAATCTCGATCTACTGAAGTCGATGCTGATTTTGCTCCGGCCTCCACAAGTACAAATATACTAAAACTCGCGAAAAGCTTCATACCATTGTTCCCAAACTATTTATATAAAAGTCTGGTTAATGTACTCACCACAGAGAACCACAGCTAGAACAGCGAGAACAACAACAGCAGTCTTCATCTTGATGTGATAGCTCATCTGATCATTCAACAATTTCTGGTCTATTTATACAAAATATGAAGTCACAAATATTGCACAATAATCACTTAATGTTGAACGCGGTAGGACGTAGAAGGTCAAAATGACAATTATTCACATGCATGGCACACGTGTTCAAACAAAAAGCAGTATACATATCAAGAGATACAGCTATTGGAGACTCCCCGTTGATTGTATGTAGGGTTTATTGTTAAAACGTGATTTCGAAGTCACGTCATCGAGTGGTAAGTGGGGGAACATATGGCAGAAACAGCGGGGCTTAAGGCGTGGTTTAGGAGAACATGACAAAACACCTCTTGAATATGTCACTAAATTCTAGCTTGCTCAATTATGTTATAAATATTAAAAACGGTTATTTTTACCTTGTGACCTTAACCACAAATATCTACGTTCCATCTTCCCTTCCTTGGAACTCTTTCATCACGCGACATTTTTCCTCATCTTCCATACCTTCATGTGATTATTACAACCAGAGATATATATTTCATCCTTTACCACTTCCACAGATACATTTGTTCAAAGTCTAGTCAGTGAAATATGGAGTACAATTCTATCATGAAGAGCCTTCGCATTAATCAAACCACGCCCTCCCATTAAAATTGGTACAGCTGTTGTTTTTTTACTATAACTGCTTCCAGGTGTCATCCCCATCTTGGAGCCTCTTCATGAAAGAATTGTATTGTGCACTTTTTAAAACATTTATTTTTCTGATGATCCTCTTTTGAAGCATGTCAAGACTCATACGGAAAACAAGACATTCCTCAGTTTTCCAAAACGAGCCAAGGATGTGGGACAAAATCTAAAGGTCAATGTTCATGTTGTATATGGTTTTGTACTTCTGCAAAGTGTCATATCAAATCAGCCCAGACTCACTTTTTCAAGGAGATGCTAACTTAACGACCACTGCATCGAGTGTATGTGCAGTGTGTTGATAAGGTCAGCAACCACGCAGAGTCCTTCGCTTGGATGAAGTCGGCTGGCCTGAAAAGTGAAACAGAAGTCATTTTCCACTTGAAACCATCAATGCGTTATTTTACATCAAATGTAAATATGAAATGTAGATTATGCAATAAATTTAATGAGAATGTCCAACACATTGTCAGTGGATGCCCAGCTTGGGCACAAACACAGTATTACATGAAGGAGTGGCTCGATCCTTTTGTTACCGTCTTTGCCATGCTTGTGGTTTTGACACAGAGGTAAATCCATGGTACGACCCAGAATATGTTGAGGGCGTCATTGAAAATGAAAAATACAATATTCTTTGGAATAGGCCAATATACAGTCTCAGGCGTATCAAGGCCAACAAACCTGAGCTTGTCCTTTTTTATGAATCCAAGGAAATCATTTATATTATTGAATTTTCTGTCCCTTTTGACACTAATGTGATTGACAAGATTCAGGAAAACCATGGCAATTATGAAGACCTCGCTTTCGAAATGTCACGCTTGAATCCCAAGTACCAAGCTGTCCGACTCCCCATTGTTGTCGGTGGCTTAGGTTTGGTACCTCCCCCTCTGTTGACTGATGTTGGGGTAGTACCCGGGTTTGCTACCAGGAATACAATCCTTCTGACAATATGGGTAATGCTGCAGTCGCGTGGAGTTTTTAAGCTATCAATAATAATAATAATAATAATAATACATCTAGTACTGTTACTAAGGTAGCCGTTACTTCAGTCAGCTACAGTTTGCCTGTCCCGGACTCAATTATTTACAGGCCGTCATGATAAAGTTTTCCTGACTGCAGTGAAAAAACATGTATTGCAATAAATAGCACATCTGCCATTGATATTTGTACATAACGTCTACCATGTCCACTAATAATGATGATGATGAGACTACTGCCACTGCTCTGTTTCAGTTATAATACGGCGTATCAGCTTCGTGTGGGAGGAAAACCCGAAGTGATGCAGGTCTCAGAAGTTTACTACTTTGGTGAAACCCAAGAGCACGGGTATGGTGCTGACAAACCCAGAAACATAATCAGGGCGAACTGGCATTCTAACCAACAATCATGGGTTTCTGGCAAACCCGAACGGACAGCAGCTCTCGAATTGGAGCGCCTTTGACGACATGGCTGTCTATTGATCCTGCTTTGACCGTAACTACTGCCACCATCACAATGATCACGAATACATGCCGCACACACCGATTGAAACATGTGCAACAGACGGAATATGCAGCACATGACGAATAGCATGAACTTCGTTCGCTGAATGTCATTAGATAAGCACCTGAACCGATTTAAAGTCCCCACACAGACACAAGTACAACGTGCAGCAGGTGGACACGCGGTAAACCACGAGCAGTTGCATCAGTGATTGATTTATGTATTACATAAAGCCATCCTGGGTCACACACAACACGACCAAAAATATATCAAATTTTGATTAGTAATATGTAATTGTGTTTGTTTGTTAGTTGTTTAACGCCGCACTTACCAATATTCCACCTATATGACAGCGGTCTGTAAATAATCGAGTGTGGACCAGACAATCAAGTGATTGATATCATGGGCATCTATCTACGCAATTAGGATACGATGACATGCATCAACCAAGTTAGCGAGCCTGATCAACCGATCCTGATAGTCGCCTTTTACGGCAAGCATGGATTGCTGAAGAACTATTCTACCCCGGATCTTTACGGGTTTAATATGTAGTAGATCACACACCATTTGCTGATTCAAAGAACGAATCGAAGAAAGTCATTGAGCTTGATTTAAAGGTATTGTAGTGACACTATGGTGGATGGGAGGAGAGGAAGTGAAATGGAGTTTTATGGCGCGGTCAAGATGTGTGTATGTGTCTGTGTGTGTCTGATCTGTCTATGTGTGTTTGTCTGTCTGTCTGTTCTAGTCCGAACCAAAGCCGTTTGATAGTGTTGCCCACTGTGATACCATGCCCCTGGTAAACATGGATACCCCCCCAGCTAACACGAAAATGTTATAAAAACATCCCCAAAACATTTCACAAAACGTCCCGGAAATATTTTTTAAAATGTTTTATTCGCATGATTATTTCAGAAACATTTTCTATACACATTTGGTTATGACGTTTCAAAAATGTTTTTGTAAAATATTTCAGAAATGCTTTTGAAAAAGTTTTATTCACGTGATTTTGAATGGTTCCAGAAACGTTTCGTTCTGGCAAAATATTTCTGCAACGTGTTGAAAACATTGTTATTGTTGTTACATTAATTAGTTTCGCCCATGTTATACCATGATGTTCTTGAGAAAAAAATTGAAAACATTTCAATATCATTTTGAATAGAAACACATGATTATAATGCTATCATGGTTTTTTTTCAGAAATATATCAACAGACTCGGCAAGAGTAAAAAACGACATCCAAATCTTGGGTATTTTGTTTATGGTGATAAAAGTTAAAACATATATATGCAATTTATCATATAATGGGTAGGTTTCTCGGCAGGATAAAGCCAACGGATAAAAACGATATCCGTTGGGGTCATATGCGGATAGAGATGCAAATATCAAAGGTCAAGTAGGGACTACTTTCACTTTTTATAAACAAACATGGCGTCGCACTCGTCATTCGGCGATCGAGTCAGAATTAACCATCGGGAATCTGGATTAACTACAGCGATAATTGCTATCATTATCAAAAGAACAGTCTAATATACTGAAAATCTGTGTCTCTCTGTGACGCTGCTAAGGCATTTTATAAGTTTTGGCAACTTTCGAGATATAAATTTCGAAACAATTTGGCGAGGGCACGAGGCCTAGCCAAGCGGGATCAGTAGCCTTATCTGTGCTTGTAGACCTCTACGGCTTGAAACCTTCTCCACAAATTAAAATAGTTGGATTTGACGGGAATATGTTTGAATTGTTACCTTGTTTCGTTTTGTCGCTGTGTGTACATCTGAGTACACTTCTTATCGTTTTGACAGGACAGACCGACTGTCAACAACGTCTGACCGCGGCCGTGACGTCTCATAGACTAGGGTTAGAGTAGCTTCCCTTTGACAAAGGGCAGTTACTCTAGCGGACAGACCGATGGATTGCCGCGAAAGGCAATTAAAAACAATTGTTGTTCTGCGTATATGTTGCTTCGCCACTGTATAAGAAACAGATTTCAGTTGGAACTATATTGGCTACTGTCACTGTCCGACTAACACATCACTCACCCTGTGACGTAATAAATATTAATGCGCGCATTCCAGGAAAACTCGCAATGTTTCGGTAATGTTTCTGAGAGAGGGAAAGCGATTTTGAAGCACAGAATTAAAGAATGACATTATATGATAAAGAGGTTATTACGCTTGTGTGTTTGGGGATGGTAAATATCCTGAATTAGGAATAAACACTATGTATTTAGCTCGCCAAGGCTCGCTAAAATACAATGTTTATTCCTAATGCAGGATATTTACCATCCCCAAACACACTCGCGGGATAACCTCTATATACAACGTATGGTCACCTACTAAGATAAGTTTATGGATCTCAAAGATTTTCACAAGAGAAACAATTAATTTTATCTTTGCAGGATAAAATGGTTTATTTCAGTTGGGCAATCCTGGGATAGGTGACCCATCATTTAAGTTGTGCACTATGATATTTATGTTGCAGGCTAAGGGAGGTTATTATTATTATTATTAGGGAAGCTATAATTTTACATTACAGGCCGGCTCCCATGAGATTAGTAGCATGGCAAAGTTTACAAAATGAATACTTGCTGTCATCTTTGCAAGTTTACAAAATGTATTCTTTGCATCTGACTGAGATACCTGTAGGAATATTACTCAGTCACGCATTTAAGCGATTCATTTTCGGTCACCAGTTCTTTGTCGACTTAATTGCAATCAGTGGGTCTTGCGGAAGGAAGGTTATTCAGTAAGGTAAATGTAGTAATCCCATACACTCATCATTAATTAATATTAATCAAACGGAAATATAAAATTAAATTATGGAAAACTTTCTAAAGAATAGTTTTAATTTTCCGCACAGTACTTGATATATGTCGGTTTTATAGTGCTAGCACTCTGAGACAGAATGCTGCAGTTTGCCATGGATACACCACTCACACAAATCACCCTGATTCCCAGTTGACAAGTCTTGTTTTCACCCCCTTACCCAAGTGTAACAGTATTTACAATCTTTCAACGTCTTTTGGTATGACACGGCCAAATCATGCCATTTGTTATTCTTACTATACATTTCGCTTCATCCACGTATCTGCTTGTTATCTATTACCGTTGTTGTCAAAGATAATCTGTGGCTGTCATCACTTGGTTGTTGTCCCTCCAGCTTGATAACGTTGGAAGATCCCACATCTAAACGTTGCATAAATTCAATAAACCGCATTCTTACATGGAAACGCCACGAGGACATATCAGCTGGTTGACTAGTCTTGTTTTCACCCCCTTTGTGCTGAGCACCAGGCAAGGGTAACAAAAAGTACAATCTTTCAACGTCTTTTGATAGGGGAGGTCGGGTAGCCTAGTGGTTGAAGCGTTCGCTCGTCACGCCGAAGACCCGGGTTCGATTCCCGACATGGGTACAATGTGTGGAGCCCATTTCTGGTGTCCCCCGCCGTGATATTGCTGGAATATTGCTAAAAGCGGCGTAAAACCATACTCACTCACTCACTTTTGATATGAAATGGCCAAGGCATCGAACCACCGACCTCCCGCTCTCAGGGCACTACACCACGAAGGCGGGGACAAAAGTTCCCCCTACATTTATACCGTGTTCAAGTGTAGTAATCTTGGTGATATCGCTCTTAAACGTCCGCTGCTATCTATTCAGCACTCTTACTTCCTATTAAAAAAAATTATGATTGGGCAGTACCGTGGTGTTTAAGCAATTAATGTTTAAAAACGGATTTATGTGATGAAACATGACCAGTTCAAAACATGTCGTGAAGAATGAATATAAGCTCAGGGACAAAAGAAAGTATACCGTGTTTGCTTTTTATGTAATTTAAAATTAACAGAATGTTTTCAAATGTGATTGGGTCTATTCCACCATCAGTCGTTCCTACAGCAGTTTGTAAAACGTTATCTGTGACAGGGTAATTTTAACTGAATTGAATTAAACATGAATTGGTTCAATGAAGACAAGGATCAGAAATGATTTGCAACCACATGACCCCAACCATGTTTGAGTGAGTGAGTGAGTTGGGTTTAACGCCGCTTTTAACAGTATTCCAGTTATATCGCGGCGTGTCAGCTTAGTGTAGGAGGAAAGCCCGAAGTGAAGCAGGTATCTAGTATCTATCCTTTCATATATACAATATCCTACAAGAATCGATACCAACTATCAGTTTCATTTTCTAGTTCAGTGAGTCACCATACCGTAGGAATCACTGCTGCACACACACACACACACACACACACACACACACACACACACACACACACACACACACACACACACACACACAAACGCACGGGTGACCTGATCCCGCTGGTCTCAAAGCTATAACAGCTGGTGTTTCGGGTGCTGAACCCCACAGGGCACACCTACATTAACATAGGTGTTCTTCAACTCACTCACTCAACGAAAAACCAACCACTCACTCAACGAAAATCCGTTCACCATCTCACTCACTTAAACGAAAAGTCCAACTCACTCAACGAAAATACATCCATCCACTCCCTCACTGAAACTAAAGCCTACCTACGTGACTATAGGATAATTTCCACCTGAGGTTTTCATATAAAAATCAATTTGGTTCAAACGTTGCATGATGCGAACATTGTGCTGATAAGATTGGGAATTTAACCTTTAAAAGTAAAATGAGTGTTTCTTGTAATATTCAAATCTTGAATGTTTGTAACTATCTCTTAACTGGCATTTAAAGTACATGAATTTCAAATGAGAGCTTTATGTGGATTTGAATTGGGTACTACCTGGCATGACGAGCATTAACTACTTACAACAACCCGGTGCATAGCACATGCCATTTGAACAGATCATAAAATCATAGTTTACAAATCGATTAAGGAGCTATATATTACTTGAACTATTTTACATTGGCTTGTGTAATGTATAAATACGGCGATTTCAAACCATTCGATACTTTGATCCTGTTCGGAAAAGAAGCTCCAACTTTTGTATCAAGATGAAGGCTGCTGTTATTCTTGCTGTTCTTGCTGCAGTGCTGTGCGGTGAGTTAAATTCTTTTCCATCTGCTGCCTTTTGTGTGATGGCCATCATGTGCCTCACTCTATAATGTGGAGCCGTATCACTCTGGGTACATGTGATTTTATGCATCCCTCGTTAGGTATTATAAAACCACATGTTCCGAGTGATCCTGCTACAACGGATTTTTTAATATGACATTGTAAAAGAATGAAAACAAATGCAAAATTGATAGAACACAGATGTTCGATTGAGCTGAGGTTAACGTGTGCTAGATCATGTGACTTTACATTTACTCGATAAAGGCGTACGGTCTTCCGCTTCGAAGCGGGGTGTAAGGGATTTATTCTTACTCTTAGAAATCCACGTGCTGTCTTTTATGGTCGTGGCGGGGTATAAGGGATTTATTCTCCCTCTCGGCAATACACGTGCAGTCGGTGTCCTTTGTGGCGGGGTACAAGGGATTGATTCTCCCGCTGAGAAATGTATTTCACTCCAAGGCGGGATACACAGTATTTTCTCAAGATCAGATCTCATCATTCTGAAATGGAGGTATGAAGGTGTAATCCGAAGTATGACATTGTTACTTCCGCGAAACGTTCTTTTGAATTTCAGATTAATTCTGATTTCCATCCATTGGTTTTCAGCATCACACCCGTGCTTGTTGGTTTCAGGAGAAGCAAACACAAAATTTGCTTTCAAAGTGTCAGCAAAGGTATTCTGTGTAGAACCTATTCATTGCAACAGCCTAGTGCTTGCGTCCCTGGTTAGGTTTTATAAAATCACATGTACCGAATCATCCTACCACAACAAAAAGTGTAATATAACATTGTAAAAGAACAAAAACAAATGCAAAATTGGTAGAACACAGCTGTTCGATTGAGCCGAGGTAAACGTATGCTATGTCATGTGACGTGCATTGACTCGGAAAAAGCGTACGGCTTTTCGCTTCAACGCGGGGTGTAAGGGATTTATTCCGCCTTTCCCTAATCCTCATGTGGTCTGTCTTGGTCGTGGAGCTATGATAATAGAATTTATACTTTACTTAGAAAGTGTAATGCGAAGTGTGACATTGTTACATCCGCGAAACGTTGTTTTGAATTTCAGATAAGTTCTGATTTCGAGTTTTTGGTTTTCAGCATCACACCCGAGCTTGTTGGTTTCAGGAGGACTCGACCGCGTCCTTATGAAGCAAACACAAAATGTGCATTTAAAGTGTCGGTCAAGGTATACTGTGTAGAACCTATTCATTGCAACAGCCTAGTGCTTCCCGAGGGACTTGTGACGGATAGACATGTCATTCTTCCCCTAATCTCTCTTCACAGCCAGCACTGTCAATTGTGACTGCATTTGTTCCCGCATCCTTGACCCAGTCTGTGACACCGCCGGCAACTACTACGACAACGCGTGCCTGTTGAACTGCGTTGAGTAAGTATATCAATGACTATTTTTACAGAAATCCTTCACATAATTTCATTTGGCACTAAGAGTATCGAATCAAAGTAGAATTCATCCCGATTATAACAGGTTAAGAATATAGTGATTAATCACTCACAAAACCGTAATTAATCCCATTTTGCGGTTTGATTGTTAATGTGAAAATGTAAAGTGATAACATCAGCCGTCGCCCTTTTGTCCTTTTGTTGTATATGATCATGGTAAATACATAAATATTATCTCCATGATCTGGACAGTCACTGACATTACGTCCATTTCCCCATTATGTCATGTGCATATAATTGTTCACTTTGGCGGCATAAACATGTATTCAATAGACTAATGCAGGGAAGTCAATAAGCAGGGCAACATGTTTGGGGATTTTTCTCGTGTCTGCAGATCCAATCGCTTAGATTGAGTTCAATGAAACGACACTTTTATCAATACATAATGTTATGTATTCTAGCTACATTAAAGGAAATGTACCAGTAGCACCAATTCCTCATTCGTGACTCACGATGGATCTTCACTTTGCAGGGGTGCCGTCTTGGCCGCAGAAGGCGCCTACACCGTCAGTGCCAACTCTTGCGTTGCTGCCAGGAAGTAGATGACCATCACCTTCACCTTTGACAAAATGGAGCTTCCCCGACCACAGAAGCACATATTGCTTGAGCAATAAAATTTAGAAGCAATCCATCTGGTCATGTCTATATTTCTGATTTTATTAATACTGATGGCTGTCCACAGGATTAGATACAAAACATGTAATTTTGAACTGAGCCATCATTCGATACGACAGAATGTGCTTTTGGCTGATAACTTGCACAGAAAAAGGTCAACACATGTGTCTCTGTGGGGATAGGCTGAATATATCACACATCTGTTTGCGATTATGCAAGCTTATTTGAAAATGTAAGTGGACTATATTTCCCTTGCACAGTCGAAATGAGGGGTGGGGGGGGGAGGTGGGGGGGGGGGGGGGGGGTGCAGTTATAAGGCGAAAGCCTTCCCTCCACACAGGAGCATACCGAAGAACATCACGGTAGCCCGTTCAACTACTGATCAAAGTGTATTGCAGTCTCAACTCCTTAGTATACATCCCTGATGCCGCCAATAATGTGATACAATTAATGGTGCAAGGTATATAAGCCCTGATGGCTAAATACACTGTAAAGTCTTGGAGGAAAATATGTATACATTTAAAGGGTTGATTATTCACCAATCAACCCAGACTGGATACGACAAGGGAGGGAGTGAGTGAGTTGGGTTTACCGCCGCTTTTAACATTATTCCAGTTATATCATGACGTGCCAGCTAAATGTGGGAGGAGAGTGATGCAGGTCTCAGACGTTTACCACTTCGGTGAAATCCACGAGCATGGGTATGGTGCTGACAAACCTAGAAACATAATCGGGGCGAACCGGGAATCGAACCGGCAGTCAGCTTTCTGGCGTGCCCAAGGGACGGACGCAACACTGCACAGCGAATCACGGCACCGTAGACGACTGGGCCACCCATACCCCCGTAACAAGGGAAGGGCAGTACAGACTTCAGAGTATACTTGACAATGGCCCTGTTCTGCCACCATTGTTTCCACCCAATCCTCATTCAGTCTCCTCATTCAACACGCATGAATACAGGTGGGCGCACGTAAATACAATCTTGACTTTGTATTTACATATCATGTATATTTCCCTCAAATAGGGAGTCAACCAACTTTGTGGAGATAGTGGATAGAGCGTCTGCCCAGAGTGAGAGAGGTGGAGGGAGGGAGGGGGCAGAAGGAGAGAGAGAGGTGATTCGATCCCATATCAAGAGACGTACAAACACATTTCAGTGTGCCAGCACTAAACACCGGCATACGCCCGGACTAGTACAAGCACAACACACACACACACACACACACACACACACACACACACACACACACACACACACACTTACGCGGATTCATACAGTTTGCACATCGGTATTTCTGTTCATACCTAAATGAACCGAAAAAGATCACCAGTCAATACTTACAATCAAATTCGACAACGAAATGTTTTAACTACTATATTTTAACAAAAACAGTTGTTTTGACAATGAATATGCACGTGTTTCGCTTAATGTCCTGTGACGTGAGCAGAAAGGGACTTCCCTCGACTGTAATTTTGGGATTCCCCGACATTCCAATAAAAGTTGTCTGCCTCGGTGGGCGTGGACTAATTTTTTACATTCATTGGGAAACAGACTTGCCTTTTGTGTGTTTGTGACGGGTGCCGCCGATGAGACAGGGTACTTTCACCTTTTCGCGAACACCTGGTATCATAACTATTTTAATATTTAATGTTCAATATGAATATTCCAAATGTGAAAGGTAAGGCACCACTGTTCATGCGAGTATTGTGTGCAAGAATGACTCAGGTTATGTTCGGTGCACAGGTTTATCCAAGTCTCCACATCTATGATATTCAAACTATTCATTTTCTATCTGTTGCATTTTGTTATCAGTATATATTCGGATTTTGGACAACAGGTCACACAAAATGTTACATATGAATCAGATTCATTTTCATCCAGCTCATAATCGTACACAGTCTGGAGGTATCCCCTCTGAATTTTGTGTAACGAAGCTCTTAATTGGCATTTCTGCAATCAAATTAGCTACAGTCCGCATCAGACTACAGATATGTGACTGCTTATATATGGGCCAGTATATGTTTAAGAAAGATAACATTACCACACAACTTGTGGAATATACTTTTATTTAACAGATTCTGAAAGAAAACGATCGGCACTTTACATGTGTATGAAATATATGTCCATAATCACAGATACTGATACATACACAATCATTACATATCGCTCGCATATTATCCTATATGACACAAACTACACAAGTTGTACAACATAAGATGCTGGGTTTACATCAGACATGAGCCCTGTCTACCCAGCAACAAGGCCCACAATCGTGTTCAGTCTACTGTGGCATCCCTTCATATGGTTGGTGGCGAAAAGGTTTCAAGCCAGTCGTGCCATTGACCCTTCTACCCACAGCTTGATGACATAGTCAGCCAACTTAGACACAGTTTATGTATGTGTTGGCGGTTCATTAATGGTTGCAATCCATAGATCATCTTCAAGATTGAATAGCACCAACGCAATGTTCGCAAATCGGTACACTTCTTCATCATTCTTGTGGGGCGGTCGGGTAGCTTAGTGGTTAAAGCGCTCGCTCGTCACGCCGAAGACCCGGGTTCTATTCCCGACATGGGTACAATGTGTGAAACCCATTTCACGGTGTCTCCCGCCGTGATATTGCTGGAATATCGCTAAAAGCGGCGTAAAACCATATTAACTCGCTCACTCATCATTCTTGTATAGTGTCTGGGGCTGAGTTGCCTAAACGGTTGTATGTTGTCTCTTCGCTTGTCAGGAAGTAGGCATACAGAAAAATCACACCATCTGTAGGAGCATAGATCGTGTGGAGCTGGTAAAAGAGATGGACAGAACTGGAATGTTCCATCCCCGAACCGGGTGGGAACTTCCCTCGCACATGTTGTCTTGCGTTGGTGTGACTTCTTCTCGAATCTTATTCTCCAAGCGAGGAAGAAAATGCATGAAGATCTGATTGGTGGTTATTTGATGGAGAGAATTATTTGAATATAAATGTTACTTTATTTAGACCAGCTAAGATGCACTCATCCACTCCAATATGGCACAAAAAGCAACAAAAGATATACGAATCTTTCTGCATTTTAATGAATGGACATTTGGGGTTCAGTAAAGAAGGAGGCCGTCATACGAATGTTTTCAGGTGGTGTTCGGGCAGGTTCAGGCGACGGCGCACGTGTGGCCTGAGATGGTATAGGTTCCGTTAATTCCTGAACTCAACTATAGAAACAGTGAAGTGAAATAGAAAACCAATATTTCGTCAGTGTTTATACATTCCTGTGTCATTAAACCATCATGTATCTGTGCTACATGCAAACGTTGGAATTATAGCGTTATATGTCTATCGCATATGCTGATTTATGTTATACGTGGATCAAAACTATTCAAGAAGTACCCCTCGGTCATTGCTGAAGTTTTGTTTGTATGATATGAGTGTATTGTCATCAATATTTCAGCTTCAACACCGAGGTCTGTTTTCAGATGAATTTTATCTTAATGATAGTCACAAGTTCCACAAAATAATGTCGACATCATCCAGAAAAGGAAAATGTAGATCATAATACTTATTTTAAAAATATGATCAAAACTAGATGAACACGCAATACACTTGAAAAAATAAATATAAACAAAACAACGATGATGTTTTTTCATCAAAATGGCATATCAAACAAACAAGCTCTGGCTAATAGTGATTTGAGATTTAATCATCTAAAATCAGAGTTGGAAAGCTGAAGGACGGAGGCAAGTTTGAACTTTTGAGCATAACATCCATCCCTTAGTGCTTGATATTGTTAATATGTATATGGACCATAATACTATTGGTAATGCTAGTCGGGTAAGTCAAATTGACTGCAGTTTCACCGAACTCATTCCTAACAACTGCGATGGAGATGCCGTTCTGTTTCAAAGTAAAATATAATGACTAGAGTTGTTATTTATTAACATGAAATATGACAATTCTGACGAGTTGATTTTGTTGGATGAAAAGACCTGTTATCCCCATCCCCATGTTCAACGAATTAGGTTTATTTAAGCTTTCGTGCTTCTCCTTAAATAGTCATCACTATATGGATACTAGTTAACCGTATCTACACATCTATATGAACTACTACTCAATTATGTAATTCATGTACATTTTCTTTCAAAATGGAATAAGTTACTGAGACACATCACAATTTCACGACCCATTTTCCCTGAAATATTTATAATAAAATATGAACTCATGTAAAGATATTTTTAATGTGAAATCCACTCAAACATGACATATTACTTAGAAAATAAGTTAAGCGAAACCCAACATTTTTGACAATACAAAAACTGGGGTCGAAATGTTAACAAGATAGGGAGAGTTTTATATATAACGACAACATTGTGTAAAGAGGTTTATTGACATGAAACAATAGTTTAAATTTTGTGGATATTTGCTATTATGTGTCAGTAGCAGTGATTTATAGCCACGAACGAGCTGAAACACTATCACCGCAAGTCACATATAGGGCAGCATATCAAAAAGCCAGTGTAGCAGAAAGGTCGACGTCATTCCCATCCTGGGAAAGTGATATAACCACTGATCCGTCAGTAATGTGTGCAGGATCCACTGCATAATTCACTGCTTGTACCTTTCGTCTCATGCTACGTATTAGTCTCTGAATGGTGTCTTGTGTCACTAACACTTCCTGATGTGAGCTACATCCAGTTCTGCTAGCGCTCTCATGGGAGAGACTCTTTGATGGTTTGAACGCCTAAGAATGTCCCAAAAGGTGTTCTCTGGGGTTCATTATCAGATCCGGACTGCATGCTGGTCATGTGAGTGCTGCTATGGCCTCCTGATCAAGAAACCCTTGATCTGTGTTATCGCCAATAACCCTTGGTCAAGCGTTATCGTTATTTAACATAGGTCGAATCCTAAGAGGATGGTTGTCGAGAATGGCATTACGATGGGATCAAGGAAGTCATTACGATATTTCTCACAATTGAGCGTGCCCAGTACTGTCACAAGGTCCAGCCTGCAATCATATCCAACACATCCCCATATCATCACAGATCCCTGACCAACTTCAAAGGTCGTTTAGGTGTTTTCGGAGCGAATGGCCTTTGACCTTGCCTCTAAACACCACCTCTGCGATTAGTAACATGCAATAACATCCTACACTCATCTGACCAATGAATCCTACGCCAGGAAGCCACATTCAGTCGTTCGCGGATAGGTCTGTCATTCAAGAAATGAACGTTTGACTGGTCTACGTGCTCGATATCCCAACGTCTTGAAGTGATGCAAGTTCACTTGTTCCTTAATGCAGGGGCACCGGCAAAGGGGACACGCCTCACAAGCCTCAGCAACGATCTAGTATTTGGAATATTGCTTGTGTCATCAGATTAATTAGTTTTTAAATTTTAATTTCCAAACCTCTACACGCATCTAATTATACTGGTGCTCATCTTTTATTACTCAGTATATAGGCTTGGGTCTGAAACTTGTATCACAAGGGTTACATTAATTTACAGATTCATATTCATGGTATGAATAATATCAGAAAAATAGACATGAACAGATGGATGGGTTCTATATTATATTGTTAAACCAATTGTGCTTCCATGGTCAGGGTCACCCCATGTTGTCGTGTTTTCAGAAGTGAAGTGAAGTGAAGTGAAGAGCTACGATGTGATGCGATGCGATGCGATGCGATGCGATGCGATTCGATGCCACGTGAAGTAAAGTGAAGAAGTGAAGTGACTTAGTGTGATAAAAGTGAAGAGATGTGACGTGACGTGAAGCGAAGTGGTGTAATATGAAGTGATGTGAAGTGACGTGATGTGATGTGATGAAAGTCACGTGACGTGACGTGATGTCATGTCATGTTATTGAAGTGACGTGACTCTCCGACAATTTTGTTCTGAGTATCCCATACTCGTTATGTGAAGGGACTCAAAGAGAATCGGGTGGAAACAATGGAGACCTGTGGAAAATATAGTCTACTCACACTTTCAATCCTGCTCACATAATCGAAAACAGATGTGAGATATATTCAGCCTACTCTACAGGGAAAAATGTATTGACCTTAGTCTGTTATACATTCTGTCGTGTCGTGTTGAATCGGGATACAGTTCAGGATAAACTTGATTTGTATTTAACCTTGTCGAAACTCGACGGGATCAATAAATATACATGAAAAACAGACATGACCATATGTATTGCTTCTATATTATATTGCACAACCAATATGTGCTTCTGTAATCGGAGACGCTCCATTTGGTCAAAGGTGAAGGTGGCAACAACACAAGAGTTGACACTGAAGGTGTAGGCCCCTCCTGCGCCCTGCAATGTGAGGCAAGATGGAGAAATTGTTACTGGTTTTATTTCCTTAAATTTAGTTAGATAACATAGGATGCATTAATATAAAAGGCATATTTATCGAGGTTTTTTAAAATCAATCTATGCGATTAGATCTCTACACGTGACAAAAATAAATCCAAAACATGCTTACATGAACTTCCTACCCTTGTCCTTGTCTAACAAATCGCAAAGAGAACCATCGTATTAATAATCATTGGGATTAATTGCGGTTTCACTATAGTCGACAAATCACAATATTCTAGCCTGTCATATCTGGGATGAACTCTACTTTGCTTTGATACTCCCCTTGCTAGGGTCGAGTTATGAGACGGTTCGCTGTAAGAATTTCAGGGATATACCTACTCAACGCAGTTCAACTGGCACGCGTTGTCGCGGTGTCACCGACGGGGTCAAGGATGCGGGAACAAAGGCAGTCACAGTTGACAGTGCTGGCTATGAAGAAATATGAGGTGTAGAATGATATGTCTAATCTGATACTGGTTCCTCGGGAAGCACTTTGTCTTTGAAAGGATTTTTTTCCACACAATATACCTTGACCGACACTTTAAATCGACGACTTTTGATTTCTAAATGTAAAACATTATCGATGTGGCTTCACTTCGACACAGTCAATCTGAGACCAACGGGTACGGGAGGGATGGGGAGAAACTGGTGACAAACGAATACTGGATTCAAAACTATGTGAGGTTTCTGGCTCGCATAACTCAGCGGTGACCCGTGGGAAAATGCACAACGGATTGTGCATGTGCATTTGAATATACCTGATAAAACAGAGCTTAAACTCACCGCACAGAACCACAGCAAGAACAGCAGCCTTAATCTTGATACAAAAGGTGGAGCTTCTTTTCCGAACAGGATCAAAGTATCGAATGGATTGAAATCTCCGCATTTATACACTACACAAGCCCATATAACATACTAATTCATGTAATATATAGCTCCTCGGTCGATTTTGTAATCGAAGATATAATTAGAGGCATCGTATAAATGACTATTTCACAAGAGGTGAAGTGCACATGAATTCACATCACTCACTCGCTCGCCCTGTCTCAAACTTACTCACTCATTCACTCAACCTCTAACTCACGCTATAACTCTCTAACTCACTTACTCTCCAAATCATTCAGTCACTCAATCTCTAACTCATTCGACCCGTGAAGATCTGGGGTAGAATAGGTCTTCAGCAACCCATGCTTGCCGTACAATGCGACTTTGCTTGTCGTCAGAGGCGACTTACGGGATCGGGTGATCATGCTCGCTGACCTGGTTCATGCATCTCGTTGTATCCCAATTATGTGGATCAATGCTCATGATGTCAATCACTGGATTGTCTGGTCCAGACTTGATTATTAACAGACCACCGTCATACAGCTGGCACATTGGTGAGTGCGGCGTTAAACAACAATCAATCAATCAAACTCATTCACTCACTCGCTCTCCAACTCTCTGTCGCCAACTTCCATTAAAAATAGGGGACACTAGTACGGTAAGACATCTTCACCCGTTTGTGAATACTTGGTGTCATCTTTGCAAGTTTACAAAATGTATTCTTTGCATCTGAATGTAGTAATCCCATAAATTCATCATTAATTAATTTTAAGCATATGAAAAATATAATTCGGAAAAAGGAAGAATTTCTAAAGAATATAATGTAATTTTCCGCATAGTGCTTGATATCATGTGCCGGTAATATAGAGCTAGCACTCTGAGACAGAATGCTGCAGTTTGCCATGGATACACCACTCAGACAAATCACCCTGATTCCTAGTTGACAAGTCTTGTTTTCACACCCTTACCCAAGTGTAACAGGATTTACAATCTTTCAACGTCTTTTGGTATGACACGGCCAAATCAGGTTATTTGTTATTCTTACTATACATTTCGCTTCAACCAATTATCTGCTTGTTATCTATTACCGTTGTTGTCAATGTTACTCTGCTGCTTATCACAACATGTTATGTATATATACCTCTCATCACTTGGTTGTTGTGCCTCCAGCTTGATAACGGTGTAGGATTCACATCTAAACGTCTAAATGCACGCAGACATATCAACTAATTGACCAGTCTTGTTTTCACCCCCTTTGTGCTGAGCACCAGGCAAGGGTAACAAAAAGTACAATCTTTCAACATCTTTTGATATGGCATGGCCAAGGCATCGAACCACCGACCTTCCGCTTTCCGGGCACTACACCACGAAGGGCGGGGGTAAGATTTCCCCCTACCTTTATACCGTGTACAAGTGCAGTAATCTTGGTCATATCGCTCTTAAACGTCTGCTGCTATCAATTCAGCACTCTTACTTCCTATTAAAAAAATTATGATTGGGCAGTACAGTGGTGTTTAAGCAATTAATGTTTAAAAACGGATTTATGTGATAAAACATGACCAGTTCAAAACATGTCGTGAAGAATGAATATAAACTCAGAGACAAAAGAAAGTATACCGTGTTTGTTTTTTATGTAATTTAAAATTAACAGAATGTTTTGAAATGTGATTGAGTCTATTTAACCATCAGTCGTTCCTACAGCAGTTTGTAAAATGTTATCTGTGACAGGGTATATTTTTATAGAATTAAATTGAATTGAATTAAACATGAATTGGTTCAATGAAGACAAGGATCAGAAATGAATTTGCAACCACATGACCCCTACCATGTTTGAAATGTTGTAAATGTGTGCCAAAAAATATTTTGGGGGGTTTTCAATGATAAGATGCGCGAGATACCCATCAACAATTGTGTATTATGCACAAACCAACATGTTAATTTGTAAAAGTTTTAAGTCGAATCATATTTTCAAAATAAAACAATGTAGAAGTAATCTTTGAGTGCTGACTCATCGCCAGTACATCCTATGTTTTAATATGATATTGCTAACTGAATTTTTTTTCATTTGAAAATCAAACGTATGAAAAAATGAAACTGGGAGGCATAATTTCTTTTGCTCCTCAGTTTATGTGAAACAGTCCAATGTTCTCAAGAACATTACAGGATATGTCGTTGTATAACGGGATTATATTGGAGTCTATATCCTTTCATATCTACAATATCCTTTCAGAGTCGATACCATCTCTCAGTTTCAATCTTGCTAGTTAAGTGAGTCACCATACCGTAGGAATCACTGCTGCACACACACACACACACACACACACACACACACACACACACACACACACACACACACACACACACACACACTGAAATGCACGGGTGACTTAATCCGGCTGGTCTCAAAGCAAAACAGCTGGTGTTTCGGGTGCTGAACCCCACCGGGCACACCTATATCAACATACGACTCACTCAACGAAAATCCGTTCACCCTCTCACTCTCTAAAACGAAAAGCCCAACGCACTCAACGAGAACACATCCATCCACTCCCTCACTGAAACGGAAAGCCTACCTACCTGACAAAAGGGTGATTTCCACCTGAGGTTTTCAAACTCAAGTATACAATTTGTACATCAAGATGGTTCAAACGTAGCACGAAGCGAACGTAGTGCTGACAAGATTGGGAATTTAACCTTTAAAGGTAAAATGAGGGTTTCTTGGAATATTCAAATCTTGCATGTTTGTAACTATCTCTTAACTGGCATTTAAAGTACGTGAATTTCAAATGAGAGCTTTATGTGGATTTGAATTGGGTACTACCTGGCATGACGAGCATTAACTACTTACAACAACCCGGTGCATAGCACATGCCATTTGAACAGATCATAAAATCATAGCTTACAAATCGATTAAGGAGCTTTATATCACTTGAACTATTTTACATTGGCTTGTGTAATGTATAAATACGGCGATTTCAAACCATTCGATACTTTGATCCTGTTCGGAAGAGAAGCTCCACATTTTGTATCAAGATGAAGGCTGCTGTTATTCTTGCTGTTCTTGCTGCGGTGCTGTGCGGTGAGTTTAATCCTTTTCTATCTGATGCCTTTGTGTGATGGCCATCATGTGCTACACTCTTTAGGTTGTTGTAGTACCGCTCTGGGTACATGTGATTTTATGCATCCCTCGTTAGCTTTTATAAAATCATATGTACCGAGGGATCCTGCTACAACGATTATTTTAATATGACATTGTAAAAGAATGAAAACAGGTTAATGTGTGCTATGTCATGAGACTTTCATTGACTCGGAAAAAGCGTACAGTGGTTTGCTTCAAAGCGGGGTGTAAGGGATTTATTCTATATCTCAGAAATCCACGTGTTGTCTGTCTTGGTCGTGGCGGGGTATAAGGGAGTTATTCTCCTTCTCAGCAATACATGTGCAGTCGGTGTTCTTCGTGGCGGGGTACAATGCATTGATTCTCCCGCTGAGAAGTGTATTTCACTCCAAGGTGGGATACATAGTAATTTATCAAGATCAGATAACCTACCTATGTTATCCCACTCATGTATGCCCTTGTTGTTACTGTTAATCCTCTACTGTTAATCCTCCACTTGCTATATATATTCTGCACTATGTCCCTCATTCAGTCTTGCTTGACAACGGTATAAGGATCTTTACCGAAACGTCGCTTTTTACAGTATTAAAGAAGTTGTTATCCATAAAATTGTGTCTATCTTGTCAAGATCAGATCAGACCATTTTGACATGGATGTATGGTAATAGAATTTATACTTTACTTAGAAAGTGGAATCCGAAGCATGACATTGTTCCTTCCGCGAAACGTTCTTTTGAATTTCAGATTAGATCTGATTTCGACCCTTTAGTTTTTAGCATCACACCTGAGCTTGTTGGTTTCAGGAGGACTCGACCGCGTCCTTATGAAGCAAAAACAAAATGTGCATTTAAAGTGTCGGTCAAGATATACTGTGTAGAACCTATTCATTGCAACAGTGCTTGCTGAGGGACCTGTATCAGGATAGACATATCATTGTAACCCCTAATCTCTCTTCACAGCCAGCACTGTCAACTGTGACTGCATTTGTTCCCGCATCCTTGACCCTGTCTGTGACACCGCCGGCAACTACTACGACAACGCGTGCCTGTTGAACTGCGTTGAGTAAGTATATCAATGACTATTTTATAGAAATCCTTCACATAACTCCACCCAGCACGAGTATTAAATCAATATATAACTCACCCCGACTATAACAGGTTAAGAATATGGGGATTGGTCACCCGAAAAACCGTAAAGTGATAACATCAGCCGTAGCCCTTTTGTCTTTTTTTGTATATGATCATGGTAAATACATACATTATATCTCCATGATCTCGACAGTCACTAGAATGACGTCCATTTTCCCCTTCAAGAATTATGTCATTTGCATATATCTGTTTCATTTGGCGGCATAAACATGTATTCAATAGACAAAGGCAGGAAAGTCAATAAGCAGGGCAACATGTTTGGGGATTTTTGTCGTGTCTGTAGATCCAATTGCTTGTATTGAGTTTAATGAAACGACACCTTTATCAGCTATACATAATCTTATGTAATGTAACTACAATAAAGGAAATGTACCAGTAGCACGAATTCCTCATTCGTGACTCACGACTGATCTTCACTTTGCAGGGATGCGGTCCAGGCCGCAGAAGGCGTCTACACCGTCAGTGCCAACTCTTGCGTTGCTGCCAGGAAGTAGATGACCTTCACCTTTGACCAAATGGAGCTTCCCCGACCACAGAAGCACATATTGCTTCAGCAATAAAATGTAGAAGCAAACCATCTGGTCATGTCTATTTTTCTGATTTTATTAATACTGATGGCTGTCCACATGATTAGATACAAGACATGTAATTTTGAACTGAGCCATCATTCGATACGACAGAATGTGCTTTTGGCTGATAACCTGCACAGAAAAAGGTCAACACATCTGTCTCTGTGGGGATAGGCTGAATACATCACACATCTGTTTGCGATTATGTAAGCAAATTTGAAAGTGTAAGTGGACTATATTTCCCTTGCACAGTCGAGACATTTGAACGGTTGAGTATTCACCAATCAACCCATACAGGATACAAGGGAAGCGCAGTACAGACTTTAGAGTATAATGGCCCTGTTCTGCCACCATTGCTCCACCCGACCCTCATTCAGTCTCCTCATTAAAACACGCATGATCTCCTCAGTACATACATTTCTCGGAATACATGTTGGCGCTCGTAAATACATCATGACTTTGTATTAGCATATTATATACATTTCCCTCAAATAGGGAGTCAACCATCTCTGTGGTGATAGTGGATAGAGCGTCTGCCCAGAGTGAGAGAGGGTGAGGCAGAGGAGGGAGGGAGGGAGAGAGAGAAGGGGGTGATTCGACCAAATATCAAAAGACGTACAAATATACTACTTGTTGTTACCCTGCCTCTGATGTCGGCATTAAGGGGAGATGAAACAAGGAGTGGCCGTGTACATATTGTCAGTGGTATTTCGGTGTGCTAGCACTATTGGACATCAACAGCATGCTGATCTGATTGGTGGTTATTTGTCTTGATAAAAAGGCGTGATTGTTTGCATATAAATGTTACAGTATTTAGACCAGCTAAGATCAGATGCACACATGTCTCTATTGCTCCTCACTGCGAGATATAGCTCGTTCTGTAGGCTTTCGTCATCGTAGAAAAGGTTTTATGTGACCGCCATTAGTAACACAAAGTGCAAGCATGGTGACAAACATGGTGACAAGCTAAACTGTCAGCTAGACATGTTCACGGGTGGTGAATAGTTAGGCAGTGTGTATTGACGTCAACCTGCCTCGCAGCGGACCGTTGGCGTGCCGGGGTCATAATCCAACACTCTGATTATGATTCTTTGTTTTAGCAGCACCATCCCTGGTTAACGACATAGACCTTCATCAGTTTGTGCTCTTCCTCACAGGAGCTGACACGCCGTGAGATTACACTTGTCGCTTGCGTCCACCCTCATATGGCATAAAAAGAAACAAAAGATTTTAATGAATGAACATTTGGGGTTCAGTAAAAAAGGGGGCCTTAATGAATGTATTCAGATGGTGTTAAGGCGACGGCGCACGAGTTGCCTGAGATGGTAAAGGTTCCAGCTAATTTCTCAACTCCACTGTAGAAACAGTGACGTGAATAAACAAAAACACTATATTTTCAGTGTTTAAACATTCCTGTGTCATTAAACCGTCAAGTATCTGTGCTACATGCAAACGTTGGAATTATACCGTTTTTGGCTATCGAATATGATGATTTATGTAATACTGGGGTCAAAACTATTCAAGAAGTTTGACAAGTAATGAGTTCTTACGTGCTGTCAAGCATACAGGTTCTACACAAGACTTTGAGGTCAGTGCCACAAACCGGGTCAAAGATGAAAGAGCATGCACATATCTCTCCAGATACGGAGTAGGTGGCGGTAAAAAGACGATACAATTCAATGGGATATTCAGTGTTGTGTACCGCACTACCGTCGAAACCAGGTAGATTTGAGTTTATTGTCATCAATATTTCAGCTTCAACACCGAGGTCTGCTTTGAGATACATTCTCTCTTCATGATAGTCACAAGGTCCACAAAAGTATGTCATCCAAAAAAGGAAAATGTAGATCATAATAATAATTTTAAAAATATGATAAAAACTAAAAGAAACGGAATACAATTAAAAAAATAAATGTAAACAAAACTATATGCACAAATGTTAAATCAAACTTAGGATAAACTGTAGGTAGTGAAACCATAACAACGGTAAGAGTATCTATAAACGGTTTTTCATCATAATGGCATATGAAACAAACAAGCTCTGGCTAATAGTGATTTGATATTTAATCATCTAAAATCAGAGTTGGAAAGCTGAAGGACGGAAGCAAGTTTGAACTTTTGAGCATAACATTCATCCCTTAGTGCTTGATATTGTTAATATGTATATGGACCATAATACTATTGGTGATGCTAGTCGGGTAAGTCAGATTGACTGCATTTTCACTGAACTCATTCCTGATATCTGCGGTGGAGATGCCGTTCATTTTCAAAGTAACATATGATGACCTGAGTTATTTATTTACATGAACTATATTTGATGGATGATTTGTTGGATGAAAAGACCCCATCCCCATTATTAACGAATTATGTTTAACGATTTTAACTTTCGAACTTCTCCTTCAATAGGTATCACTATATGGATACCAGTAAACCGTATCTACACATCTAAATTTATATGAACTACTACTCAAACATGTAATTCATATACTCTTTCATTCAGAATGGAATTAGTTACTGAGACACATCACAATTTCACGACCACTTTTCCCTGAAATATTTATAATAAAATATGAACTCGCTTTCACATGTAAAGATATTTTTAATGTGAAATCCACTCAAACAAGACATATTACTTAGAAAATAAGTTAAGCGCCACTCAATATTTTTGACAATACAAAAACTGGGGTCAAAATGTAAACAATATGGGGAGAGTTTTATATAAAACGACAACAAAATTGTGTAAAGAGGTTTATTGACATGAAACAATAGTTTAAATTTTGTGAATATTTGCAGTTATGTGTCAGCAGCAGTGATCATAGAACAGCAAGTGTTTTATAGCCACTAAAGCGCTGAAACACTATCAACGCCAGTAACATATAGGGCGGGATATAAACAAGCCAGTGTAATTGAAGGTCATTTCCACACTGGGAAAGTGATATAACCACTGATCAGTCAGTAATGTGTGTAGGATCCACTCTCTCTCTCTCTCTCTCTCTCTCTCTCTCTCTCTCTCTCTCTCTCTCTCTCTCTCTCTCTCTCTGAATGGTTTCTTGTGGCACCAACACTTCCTGATGTGAGCAGCATCCAGTTCTGCTAACGTTCTCACGGGAGGGTCTCTTTGATGGATTAAACTCCCAAGAATGTCCCACGGGTGTTCTGTGTGGTTCATGATCAGATCCGGACTGCATGCTGGCCATGGGAGCGTTGCTATTTCCTCCTGATTAAGAAACCCTTGATCTGTGTTATCGCCAATAACCCTTGGTCAAGCGTTATCGTCAATTCACACCAGGGTTGTCCTAAGAGGATGGTTGTCGAAAAATGGTACTTTGGTTGGATCAAGGAAGTCATTGCAATATTTCTCACTATTTAGCATCACAAGGTCCAGTTTGCAATCACATGAAACATATCCCTTCACAGATCCCTGACCAACTTCAAGGGTCGTCTGGATGTGTTTCGGAGCGAATGACCTTGCCTCTAAACACTTCCTCTGTCATCAGTAACCTGCAATAACATACTGCACTCATCTGACCAATGAATCCTACGCCAGGTAGCCACATTCAAACCCGCTCGTGTCCTGTACCACATCCGAATGTTTATTACTTAGTATATAGGTTTGGGCCTGAATCGTGTATCGTGCGATGCGATGCGATGCGATGCGATGCGATACGAAGCGATGCGATGCGATGCGATGCGATGCGATGCGATGCGATGCGATGCGATGCGATGCGATGCGATGCGATGCGATGAGATCCGATACCAAGTGAAGTAAAGTGAAGAAGTGAAGTGGTGTGATAAAAGTGAAGAGTGACGTGACGAGAAATGGTATAATGTGAAGTGATGTGAAGTGACGCGATGTGATGAAAAGTATGTGACGTGACGTGGCGTGACGTGACGTGACGTCATGTGATCTCTCTCTCTCTCTCTCTCTCTCTCTCTCTCTCTCTCTCTCTCTCTCTCTCTCCGACAATTACGTTCTGGGTATCCCATGCTTCTTGTGTGAAGGGACTTTAAGAGAATCGGGTGGAAACAATGGCGGCCTGTGGAAAAAAAAGTTCACTCACTCTTTCAAATCTGCTTACTTAATGTGATGTGAGATATATTCAGCCTACCCTACAGGGGAGAATGTTTTGACCTTAGTCTGTAATACATTCTGCCGTGTCGTGCTGAATCGGAATACAGTCCAAGATACACTTATTAAAAGGTATTAATAAACATACATAAAAAACAGACATTACTAGAGGGATTGCTTTTATATTTTATTGCACAACTAATATGTGCTTCTGTAATCGGGGACGCTCCATTTGGTCAAAGGTGAAGGTGAAAATCATCTACTTCCTGGCAGCAACGCAAGAGTTGGCACTGAAGGTGTAGGCGCCTTCTGCGGCCTGAACGGCACCACTACAATGTGAGGCAAAAATGAGCAATTGTTACTGGTATATTTCCTTTATTTTAGTTCGAAGTATGTATTAATATCAAAGGCATATATATCGTTTCATTAAAACCAATCTATGCCATTAGATCTCTACACATGACAAAAATAAAAATAAAACAAGTTAACGTCGATCTTGAATTTCCAACCCTTATCATTGTCTAACAAATCGCAAAGAGAACCATCGAATTAATCATCATTGGGATTAATTGCGGTTTCGTTACAGTCTACAAATCACAATATTATATCTGGGATGAACTCTACTTTGCTTTGACACTCTTAGTGCTAGGGTGGAGTTGTGAGACGGATCTCTGGAAGAATATTTCATGGATATACTTACTCAACGCAGTTCAACTGGCACGCGTTGTCGTAGTAGTTGCCGGCGGTGTCACAGACAGGGTCAAGGATGCGGGGACAAAGGCAGTCACAGTTGACAGTGCTGGCTATGAAGATAGATGAAGGGTAGAATGATATGTTTATTCTGATACAGGTCCCTCCGCAAGCACAAGGTTGTTGCAATGAATATTTTCCACACAGTATACCTTGTCCCACACTTTAAATGAACATTTTGTCAAGACGACTTCGATAGCTATTAATAGGGGGCACTATTCGTCTAAGGCGCCGCAATTCGCTCTGCGGAGTTGCGAACCTTGGGTACGCCAGAAACCTATGAATCCTGGTTCGCTCCGATTATAATTCTAGGTTTCTCAGCACCATACTCCTGTTCGTGAGTTTCACCAAAGTGGTAAACGTTTGAGTCGTGCATCACTTCGGGCTTTCCTCCCACATCAATCTGACACGCCATCATATGATTGGAGGGGCGGTCGGGTAGCCTAGTGGTTAAAGCGTTCGCTCGTCACGCCGAAGACCCGGGTTCGATTCCCGACATGGGTACAATGTGTGAAGCCCATTTCTGGTGTCCCCCTCCGTGATATTGCTGGAATATTGCTAAAAGGGGCGTAAAACCATACTCACTCACTCACTAACTCACTCATATGATTGGAATACCGCATTAAACCAAACACTCTCACTCACATTGATTACTAAACGTAAAACGATAGCTATGTAGCTTCATTAGGACGCGGTATAGTCCTTCTGAAACTAACAAGCACGGTGGGATGCTGACGAGGATGTGGGAACAAATGCAGCCACAGTTGACAGTGCTGGCTGTGATGAAATATGAGGGGTAGAATGATATTGCTCAGGAAGCACTACGTTTTTGCAGGGAATATTTTCCACAATATATACCTTGACCGACACATTAAATTGACGACTTTCAGTTAGTAAATGTAAAATGATATCTATGTGCCTTCATGTAGACGCGGTTCATCTGAAACTAACAAATATGCGTGTGATGGTGACACTTATTAGGATCGAAATCAGAACGAATCTGGGATTAAAAACTATAAGAGGATTCAGACTCAACTAACTCAGCGACTTTCTCCATCTCAGGCGACAGAGTCAATTATGACCGTGGGAAAATGCACAACGGATTGTGCATGTACACTTGAATATAACTGATGAAACAGAGCTTAAACTCACCACACAGCACCACGGCAAAAACAGCAAGAACAACAGCGGCCTTCATTTTGATGCAAAAGGTGGAGCTTCTCTTCCGAACAGGATCAAAGTATCGAATGGATTCAAATGTCAGTATTTATGCACTACACAAGCCCCATAAAATACTAATTCAAGTAATATATAGTTCCTCGGTCGATTTTTAAGTCGAGGATTTATTGTATCTTCAAGCAGTGGGTTGCTATAAGTAGTTTGTGTCACGTACTATCAACTTCATAGCCACATGAAAATAATATCATGTGAACGTAAAACTATATTCATTATTCAAACATGTTCTGCCATTGCATCGACATTGGGGCAATTTGAAGCTTTGTTTTCAGACTTGTGGATGTTATTGAGTGTTTGAAGCCTGGTTTCAAATGCTAACATATCAGCGCATCGAATATTCAATAACATCAGAAAATCGAAAAACACAAAATGTGTATCGACATTGTAAAATACAGACGTAATCTTCTGTAGCACTCTCTCTTTATGTGAACTCTCACAGATGTGAGGCAGACATGACGTCACTCTGCAATGTGCTGATGTCTCAACGGTCAACCCATTACACAATGGCAGCATGACAGAGGATAGAACCAACAATTTATAACTTATAACAAAAAGAGGTGAGCAGCAATTATTCCAAGCAGGATGTTGGCATCATCGGCTTATTTCTCGACATCGAATTCTTTTCGCGTACCCTGATGTTATGGAGTCTCTGATTTTACAATGGTCGCTCTATCTGTCGCATCTGTCAGTTGTAATAGGTAAAGTGAAGGGAAATGGCGTTTAACGCCGCGCTCAAGATCACTGATCTTACAAATCGACATGCACTTGTCCCGACTAATGCCGATTTTTAAGTACTAGCCCACTGAGATACCATGCTTCAGTTTAACATGAACACACCACAATGACACAGTATACTGACTCCGTGTCGAACTGTCCTTGTTTTAGCCCCTTAATGCCGAGCGCCAGACAGGGTAACACTAAAGTACCATCTTTTAACGTCTTTTGGTATGACGCGGCCGGGGATCGAACCAAAACATTCCGCTCTCTGGGCCGACACTCTACCGCTAGACAACGGAGGTGGTCCAGTTGTAATAAATATACAACAATGAGGGTTCATTTGGAAGATAAATACACTGTGTTTCCATGTAGAGCTAGCTTTCCTGTCAATGCCTGTCGTGTGTATAATGAGGTTGAAAAAAAATTTAAGTGATCCTAACAAAATCCAGTCATCTGATTACAGAACACATATAAGTCGGTTGTTTGTCCGATCTATACGCACACGGCTTGGCACGTCATAATTGACCTTGTTCACATTTTGAGTTAACATACCAATCTCAATGGCGTCGTAAGGTAGAACTGATATTGTCACACAAACATATTTCACCTGAAACAAGTCTCTTTACTCGTGACCAGTGCCATTGTCTTTGAGCAACAAATGTTAAAATCTGTTTTATATCATGAAACATGCCCAGTTCAAAACACGTCGTGAAAATGAATATAAATTGAGGAGCAAAAGAAAGTACACCGAGTTTGCTTCTTTATAACTTTACCAATCAGTAGTATCGTATTATACGAAAACAAATATTATAAGTTATTACAAAATTATATTTAAAATAATAAACCTTGTAGAAGTTTTCTTTGAGTACTGACTAAGCGCCAGTATAGTTCATTTGGGGGAAATGTTATCGCTATCTTGTGATATTTTCAATTGAAAATCAAATATATGGTAAAATCCACTGAGAGGTATTGTTTCATTTGATCCTCAGATCAACTGAACATTTCAGAACACTCTTCACCTTCGATCACGCTTTGTGTAAGCCATTTCAGCTAGTCCGGTATACCTGGGTAATGGCACATCAACTACTCACCACAACCTCGTGCATAACACATAAAGTTTTAAGAGAATTTAAAATCATACCTTACAAATCGGCTAAGGAGACATTTATCACTTTAATTCTTTTATATGTGCTTGTGTGGTGTATAAATGCGGAGATTTCAATCCATTCGACACTTTGATCCTGTTCGGAAGAGAAGCTCCACCTATAGCATCAATATGAAGGCTGTCGCTATTCTTGCTGTTCTTGCTGTGGTGCTGTGCGGTGAGTTTAAGTTTTGTTTTATAAGTTCTCTTCCAATGTTTATCCACATTCCATTGTGCATTTTCCCACGGGTCACATTTGGCCCAATCGTCGGTCGATGTGTTAGAAGAGCCGGAATCCTCTCAGGTTCGTTCTGTTATCGATCCTTGGTTTGTCGGCTTCCCACCCGTGCTTGTTGCTTTAAGAAGGAGTCGGTCTCGTCCTAGTGAAACTACATAGTTATCTATTTACATTTAGTAATCCAAGTGAGGGTGTGAGTTGGGTTTAATGCCGCCTTGTGTGGTATTCCAATAACATGGTGGCGTGTCAGCTTAATGTGGGAAGAAATCCCGAAGTGATGCGCGACTCAAACATTTAGCATTTTAGTGAACATGAGTATGGTGCCGACAAACCTAGAAACATAATCGGGTCGAACCCTGATTCAAACCAACGATCACAGATCAAGGGACGCAACTCTCCCAAGCGTATGGACCACGACACATAGATATCGTTTTACATTTAGTTATTAAAAGTCGTCCATTTAAAGTGTTGGCCAAGGTACATTGTGTGGAAAATATTCATTCCAACGATATTGCCGTGTCCTTATGAAGCAAACACAAAATGTTCATTTAAAGTGTCGGTCAAGAAATACTATGTCGAATCCATTCATTGCAACAGCCAAGTGCTTGCTGAGGGACCTGTATCAGGATATACATATCATTCTAACCCCTAATCTCTCTTCATAGCCAGCACTGTCAACTGTGACTGCCTTTGTCCCCGCATCCTTGACCCTGTCTGTGACACCGCCGGCAACTACTACGACAACGCTTGCCAGTTGAACTGCGTTGAGTAAGTATATCCATGAAACACTTCTACAGTGATATTCTCATACCTCCATTCTTGTTCTAAGAGTATAAAATCAAAGTAGATTTCATCCCAGATTCGAATATAGTGGTTAATCGCCGGTAACGAAACTGCATTTAACCAATTTGATGATTAAATACCACTGTTCATTTTGTGATTTGAAAGTCAAATGTAAAGTGATCAAATCAGTTATACCACTTATGTCCTACAGGCGTATATGGTCGTGGTTAATACATACAATACAACCTCCATCATAGACAAGGGCAGGAAATCCAATAAGCAAGGCAACATGTTGCGGGATTTTGTCGCATGTCGCAGAGATATAAATGAAAGATACATACTTTTGTTAAACGGAAAATATCCCTTATTCTTATTGCACACATCCTTTGATATACTGAAGTGAACGTGCCAGTAACAAGTCCTCATTCTTGCCTCACGATGGACCTTCATATTGTAGGGGTGCCGTCCAGGCCGCAGAAGGCGCCTTCACCTTCAGTGCCAACTCTTGCGTTGCTGCCAGGAAATAGATGACTTTCACCTTCACCTTTGACCAAATGGAGCGTCCCCGACTACAGAAGCACATATTGGTTGTGCAATAAAACATAGAAGCAATCCATCTGTCTGTTTTTCATGTATATTTACAAATTCCCGAGCAAGAGAGTTAACTGGCTATAAAAGTCCAGTTTCCAACCTTGCCCAACTAGGCTTGTATAATGGAGTTACACTTTGGCTGGACTAACGAGTCTATGAATAGTCCAATAAAAATCGCGCAACGAAATCGAAATCCGGTTCGGAAACTATCGTGCAGATTTTGATCGATTGCAGGATTTTCAAAGCATGTGCACCGCCAACTCGTTGTCAGCCGATATTTTCTCATTCTTTTCACGCTTTCAATCAAGGTGCTCACGTCATTTGATGCATTTCGCCATTTAAGAACCGTTTTATCACAATATAGATCTTGATTATCAATCAGATCGTCCTGACTTGGCTCCGCCATTGTGTTTGAAGCAAATGCAAGTGATACGAGAGGTTGAGTCTGATTGGTCTATAGTAGAGGCTTAGAAGGGACATAACTGGTAATAGCCACTGGTCGAGCCCAGTAATTCCAGCCTAGTTCGGCAAGGATGGAAACTTGACTTTAAAAGTCAGTTAACTCTCTTGCCTAGGGAAGATGGTAAATGTATTGATACCGATTTCTTTCGAAATCGAAAAATACAAATCAAGTTTATCTTCAAACGAAGTTTGAAACGAAAATACAAATCAAGTTTATCTTCAAACGAAGTTTGAAACGAAGTTTGAAACGAAGTTTGAAAGAGTGATTGGGCTATATTGCCTTTCACATTTGTAATGATGACATTAGTTATAAGGCAAAAGTCTCCCCACCACACAGGGGCATGTCAAAACCCACCATCATTCCGTACTGATCACAATTGTTCAGGGGGCGCAGGTGGCCAAGTCGTTTGAGGCGCCGCAATTCGCTGTGCAGAGTTGTCTCCCTTGGGCACGCCAGAACCCTATGGTGGTGGGTTCGAATCCGATTATGTTTCTAGGTTTGTCAGCACCATACCCGTGCTTGTGGGTTTCACCGAAGTGGTAAACGTCTAAGACTTGCATCACTTCGGGCTTTCGTCCCACATTAAGCTGACACGCCGTGATATAACTGGAATACTGTTAAAAGCGGCGTTAAACCGGACTCATTCACTCACTCACTCACAATTGTTCACAATGTATTGAAGTTGTCAATTCCTTAGTATACATCCCTGACACCGTCGTTGATGTGATACAATTAATATAGTGGCAAGGAACGTCAACCACGATCGCTAATCATACTGTACGGTCTTGGGGTAAAGCCTCGGGTAAGTGAACATCAAATTATGTAGACATTTCAAGGGTTGATTATTTACCAATCAACCCAGACAAAGGAAGGACAGACTACAGAGTTGATTGACCACTGTTGATTCTCTACCACCATTGTTTTCATCCATTCCACATTCAGCCCCCTCATTCAACACGCATGATGAACTCATAGCATAAATTGTTCGGAAAGTTGGCGCACGTTAATGAAATGTTGACTTTGTAATAACTATATATTTCCATCCAATAGGGAGTCAACCGTCCCTGTTGTGTAGAGGATAGGGCTTCTGTCCGGAGAGAGAGTGAATGGTCGGTGGATCCATCCCCTGCCCCGTTATATTAAAAGACGTAAAAATATGGTCACGAGATTAGGTTCACTGTGGGTGTTTGATTCTGATCTGGGAAAAAGGTTCTAGACATAGTTCATGAACAACCAAGCTCTTAAGTATACCCACATTCGGATTTACTAACATAAACATTGCTATCACAGTTTGGAGAGGTAGAGTCGGTTGTTTTGTCCCTCGGGGCGGACGGCCACAGTGCATATACCTCGGTATACAGCTATCATGTAGGATGCCGATGGCTTTTTCCCCGCTTTTGTTGTATTTAACAGTGTTACTTGGACCAGGGCCTACCTATAAGACACCGCACTTCCCGGGAAAAGGGTTCAAACTAGGTTATCTTTTCAGAATGTTTCAGACCTATATGTGACTCTGGATAATGTGCCCAATCCTCGTTACCTTAAAACACCTATTCGTGAGGAGGAATACACTACAGGATGAACATGATAGGTTGAGAAAACACGCACATGTATTAAACTTGGAAATATAAACTGATAATCTGGAGGCTCAGTCCCGGCGTTGCAACTTTTCATAAGCTGTCAGATTGAAACAGAGAACAGGGTGTGGGATTTTATGTGTTTGTCACTTAACATTAGCTCCTTCTGCACAGTTAGTATTGAGCGTGCAAACAGACTGCATTCACGCAGTGTGAACAGACCTGTGATTGTCAAATTTACCTTCTTTAAGGATAAATCTGAAATATTGGTAGCTGCAAGAAAAAAGTAAATGGAAAGTAACAACTTTGAATGTCTGAGGATTTTACAGAGCGAATGCGACAGATTTGATCGAAATTAATCCCCTTCATGATGACAGCGAGGGGGGACAAAAACATCTCTGGCAAATTGGTTATATATGGTACGGGGATTGATGATTACATTGTCACAGAGACAATAATTCTGGACATACTGTTCCATATATGAACTCAAACCCAATTTCTAATACAGATTTCACACACTGCATAATAGATTCGACAACCAGATCTCTGCACAACAGACTGTGGAACTAGCACATAAATGTGGTGGTGGCAATGTACATACCAACCTTGATACTACAGATTATAGTCACCATGCTACTTACCAGATGTTAGATGGAATACCAGATTCAACCAAGTTTAATCATCAAGAAGAAAGTACACAAAACTGTTGTCAGGCAAGACCTAGTGAAAACACTGACTCAATACCAGACATGAATATAACTGATATTATGAGTGGTAACAGTGCCATAGTTAGAAAGAATGTTATTACCACCATATGCTCATGTAATATTAACGGCTTCTTGTAAAAAAATGAGTTTTCGGATTTTACTCTCTTTTGTGAAATTTTCTGTTGAATGGAGACAATGCGTATGAATACGCATGACATTTTGCAAAATCTATTTAACGATTATGAAAATTTTAGTATCTCCCACTTCCTTAAGAGAGTCGGATGATGCTTAATCTTTCAGGATGAAGAATGAGTTGTTTCCCTTATATATTTGCCTCGTGTTTGTTTCCATCAACACTAACACTGAGGGTTCACCAGTATTTACAAACAGAGAAGAAAATTGAATTGACATTCCCGAACGGCAATTTATTAACATTCTTCATGAAAATGGCAATTCATTCGAATTTATTTTATGTGGAGATTTCAAGGCCAGGACTGAAAATCGGTTAGATAATATAATAAAAGATGATGTTCTTTATTTACCTTTTGACAAGGACAATAAAAACGATAACTTCTCTTGATCTCATAAATCTTTAGATAAAGTCATAAACAACTATTGCTTAAATCTATTAGGCATATGCAAGATACTTGGCATCCTTATAGTTAATAGAAGATTTAAATCAGACATCACAGGCGATCTAACTTGTGTATCGCATTCTGGATGCAGCGTTGTTGACATTTTTATCATTTCCACTGATATTTTTACAAAAATACCAGACATATACTATAGACTGATGTCTCAACTTGAGATCAGAAAAGACACATCTTCCTGTATTCTTCAGAAAAATATATTATTTTGGTAATATAGAGAATGACATCTTGATATTACCTATCATCTGTACCTCATGAATTTATGTTACAAGTCGGTTTAATTATTTCTGAAAGGGGGAATGGACGTTTTCTCTGATGTTATGTGATGTGACGTAGCGTTACGTGATGACTACCTCTCACCAGACAATTTATTTTCTGAGTATCCCATGTTTGTTGCAAGAGGGGCGGAAACAATGTCGGTCTGTCATCATTACGACTGCAAAAGGGAAATATAGAACATTCACACTTTCAATTCTGCTTACAGAATCGCAAACAGATGTGAGATGTATTCAGCCTACTCTACAGAGACAAATGTATTGACCTCATTCTGTAATACATTCTGTCGTGTCGTGTCGTGTCGTGTCGTGTCGTGTCGTGTCGTGTCGAATCGGAATACAGTGTACTTTAAAAGATAAACTTTATTTTTATTTAACCTTGTCCACATTCAACGGTATCAATAAATATAGATAAAAACATAGACATGACCAGATGGATTGTTTCTATATTTTATTGCACAACTAATATGTGCTTCTGTAGTCGGTGACGCTCCATTTGGTCAAAGGTGAAGGTGAAAGTCATCTACTTCTTGGCGGCAACGCAAGAGTTGGCACTAAAGGTGTAGGCGCCTTCTGCGGCCTGGACGGCACCCCTACAATATGAAGGTCCATCGTGAGGCAAAAATGAGGACTTGTTACTGGCACTTTCAATTTAGTATATCAAAGGATGTGTGCAATAATAATAGGGGATATTTTCCGTTTAACAAAAGTATGTATCTTTCATTTATATCTCTGCGACATGCGACAAAATCCCACAACATGTTGCCTTGCTAATTGGATTTCCTGCCCTTGTCTATGATGGAGGTTATATTGTATGTATTAACCACGACCATATACGCCTGTAGGACATAAGTGGTATAACTGATTTGATCACTTTACATTGTTAAGGTTCTTCGTGAGGCAAGAATGAGAAATTGTTACTGGGTTAATGGTGGTTATCTGTTAAATTGTATGCATTGACCATGACCATTCACAACAAAAGGACATAAGTGCTACGACTGATGTTATCACTTTACATTTACAAGAGAACCATCGTATTAATCATCATTGGGATTAATTGCGCCTTATTACAGTCCACTAATCACTATGTTCTCGCATGTTATATCTGGGATGAACTCTACTTTGCTTTGACACTCTTAGTGCTAGGGTGGACTTATGAGACGGATCTCTGTAAGAATATTTCATACATATACTCACTCAACACAGTTCAACTGGCACACGTTGTCGTAGTAGTTGCCGGCGGTATCACAGACGGGATCAAGGATGCGGGGACAAAGACAGTCACAGTTGACAGTGCTGGCTGTGAAGAGAGATGAAGGATAGAATGATATGTCTAATCCTGATTCAGGTCCCTCAGCAAGCATAACGTCGGTACCTCATCAAGCAGAGGGTGGTGGCAATGAATATTTTCCAAACAGTTTACATGTACCTTACACAAAACTTTAAATAGACATTTTGTCAAGACGGCTCACATTACAAGGGGCACGGGAGGCGTCGCGCGGCCAGTTTCTTTGCAGTTTTGCGAACTTTGGGTACGCAAAAAACCTATGATCGTAGGTTTGACTCCCGGTTCGCCCCGATTATGTTTCTAGGTTTGTCAGCACCATACTTATTCGTGAGTTTCACTAAAGTGGTAAACGTTTGAGTCGTGCATCACTTCGGGCTTTCCTCCCACGTTAAGCTGACACGCCGTCATATAAATAGAATACCGCAAAAGGCGGCATAAAACCCAACTCACTCACTCATTCACTGTGATAACTAAATGTAAAACGATAGCTTTATAGCTTGATGGCTGGGTGTGAAGAAATATGAGGGGTAGAATGATATTGATCAGCAAGCACTTGGTTTTTGCAAGGAATATTTTCTACACAATATACCTTGACCGACACATTAAAATGACGACTTTTAATTAGTAAATTTAACGATATCTATGTGTAAACGATATTATTCAGACGCAGTTCATCTGAAACTAACAAGTATGGGTGTGATGGTGACCAACTAATTAGGATCGAAATCAGAACGAATCTGGGATTAAAAACTATAAGAGGATTTCGACCAAGATATCTCAGCGACTTGCTCCATCTCAGGCGACAGTGTCAATTGTGACCCGTGGGAAAATGCACAACGGATTGTGCATGTACATTTGAAAAAAAACTGATTAAACAGAGCTTAAACTCACCACACAGCACCACGGCAAAAACAGCAAGAATAACAGCAGCCTTCATCTTGATGCAAAAGGTGGAGCTTTCTTCCAAACAGGATCAAAGTATCGAATGGATTTAAATGTCTGTATTTATACACTACACAAGCCCCATAAAATACTAATTCAAGTAATATATAGCTCCTCAGTCGATTTTTAAGTCGAGGATATATTGTATCCTCAAGCACCGGGTTGCTATAAGTAGTTTCTTTCACATACTACCAACTTCATATCCACATAAAAACAATCTCATGTGAATGTTAAACTATATTTATTATTCAAACAACATGTTCTGCCATAACATCCACAATTTGGAACTTTGTTGTCAGACATGCAGGTCGTATTGAGTGTTTCAAATGGTATCATTCCATGGCATCGAATATTCAATAACATCCGAAAATCGAAAAACACGAAATGTTTATCGACATTGTAAAATACAGAAGTTATCAGTAATCTCCTGCAGCACTCTCTCTTGATGTGAACTCTCACAGATGTGAGGCAGACATGACGTCACTCTGCAATGGGCTGACGTCATGCCGGAATTCTTTGACGCCTGGTACAACTCAACACATATTGTTGGCAGAATGTGGAAAAAACAAGTAAATGGAAATTGGTCGGAAACATATTGATCGAACTGGATAATAATGTCACGTGTCGTTGCCATGAAGGCATAATCACAACAATAAAAATGGCTTCATCCACCTCTTGATTCACATGAGTAAAAAACAATCTCAACGGTCAACCCATTACACAATGGTAGCATGACAGAGGATAGAACTTACAGCTTATAACTTATAACACAAAGAGGTGAGCAGCAATTATTCCAAGCAGGATGTTGGCATCATCGGCTTATTTCTCCACAACGAATTGCGCTTCGCGTACCCTGATGTTATGGAGTCTCTGATTTTGCAATGGTCTGTCAGTTGTAAAAGGTAAAGTGATGTGTAATGACGTTTAACGCCGCGTTGAATAGTATTGCACTTACAAAGCGACATGCACTAGTTCGGACCAGTGCCGATTTTATAGTGCTAGCCAACTGAGATGCCATGCTTCAGTTTGACATGAACACAATGACAGAGTATACTGCGAGCCGGACCTGTCCTTGTGTTTAAGTCCCTAAATGCCGAGAGCCCGACAGAATAACAACAAATAATCTTTTCACGTCATTTGGTGTGATGCAGCCGGGGATCGAACCCCGACCTTCCGCTCTCTGGGCAGACACTCTGCCACTAGATCTCGGGGGTGGTCCAGTTGTAATAAATATGCAACAATGGTGGTTCATTTGGAACACAAATGCACTGTGTTTCGATAAAAAGCTGGCATTCCTGTCAATGCATGTCATTTGTATAATGATGAGAGGAAAAAACTTGATGTGATCCTAATAAAATCCAGCCATCTGATTGCAGAACTCATATAAATCGGTTGGTCCGCCTGCCTATACGGACGTCATCTGCTTGTCACGTCATGTTTGACATGGTTCCCATTTTGAATTAACATACTGATCTCACTGGCGTCGTAAGGTAGAATTGATATTGTCAAACAAACATAGTTCAAAACACGTCGTGAAAATGAATATAAACTGAGGAGCAAAATAGATTACACCGAGTTTGCTTTTTCGTGTACAGTAAACTACGGTTATAACGAACTCAAAGGGACTACTAATTGTAGTTCGTTATAACCGTAATTCGTTATAAGCATGTATACAGCATAACTACAGCGTATAGTCGGGACTAAAAAGTTAGTTCGTTATATCCGTTAGTTCGTTATAAGCGTGTTCGTTATAACCGTAGTTTACTGTAATTGAAAATTAAAAGAACTATTGTTAAATTTGCCTACTTGACCATCAACCATTCCTTCAAATGTTATAAAATTGTGTTCAGAAAAATTTATTTTCCGAAGTTACCAATCACCAGCATCGTATGATTTTTTTTTTGGTGGTGGTGGGGGGGAATAATGATAAGTTATCCCAAAAAAATATTTAAAATAATAAAACCTTGTAGAAGTATTATTTGAGTGCTGACTAAGCGCCAGTATAGTTCATTTTGGGGAAATAGTAGGTCTAACTTGTGATATTTTTAATTGAAAATCAAATATATGGTAAAATCCACTGAGAGGTATTGTTTCATTTGATCCTCAGATTAACTGAACATTTCAGAACAGCCTTCAACCTTCGATCTCGCTTTGTGTAAACCCATTCAGCTAGTCCGGTATACCTGGGTAATGGCACATCAACTACTCACCACAACCTCGTGCATAACACATAAAGTTTTAAGAGAATTTAAAATCATACCTTACAAATCGGCTAAGGAGACATTTATCTCTTTAATTCTTTATGTGTGCTTGTGTGGTGTATAAATGCGAAGATTTCAATCCATTCGACACTTTGATCCTGTTCGGAAGAGAAGCTCCACCTGTAGCAACAATATGAAGGCTGTCGCTATTCTTGCTGTTCTTGCTGTTGTGCTGTGCGGTGAGTTTAACTTTTGTTTTAAAAGTTCTATTCCAATGTATATCCAGAATCTGTTGTGCATTTTCCAAGGGTTTACATTTGGCCCAATCGTCAGTCAATGTGTCCATAGAGCCAGAATCCTCTCAAATTTGTTTTCAATCCCAGATTCGTTCTGATATTAATCCTTGGTTCGTCGGCATCCCACCCGTGCTTGTTGGTTTCAGAAGGAGTCGGCCTAGTCCTAATAAAGTTTCATAGCTATCGTTTTACATTTAGTAATCCCAGTGAGGGAGTGAGTTGAGTTTAACGCCACCTTTTGTGGTATTTCAATTGTCAGCTGACGGCGTGTCAGCTTAATGGAGGAGGAAAGCCCGAAGTGATCCACAACTCAAACGTTTACCACTTCGGTGAAACTCACAAACATGAATATGGTACCGACAAACCTGGAAACATAATTGGTGCGAACTGGGATTAGAACCCACTATCATAGGTTTCTTGCGTACCTAAGGGACGCAACTCTGCAAAGCGGATGGACCACGACACATAGCTATACTTTTAATAATTAAAAGCCGTCCATTTAAAGTGTCGGTCAAGGTGTATTGTGTGGAAAAGATTCATTGCAACTTCATTGTGCTTGCTGAGGGACCTGTATTAAGATAGAAATATCATTCTACCTTTCATCCCTCTTCACAGCCAGCACTGTCAACTGTGACTGCCTTTGTCCCCGCATCCTTGACCCCGTCTGTGACACTGCCGGCAACTACTACGACAACTCGTGCCAGTTGAACTGCGTTGAGTAAGTATATCCATAAAATATGCTTACAGAGATTCGTCTAATACCTCCATTCTAGGACAAGGAGTATTAAATCAAAGTAGAGTTCATCCCAGATTAGAATATGGTGGTTAATCATCGCCGGTAACGAAACTGCAGCTAACCTATATGACGATTAAATACCACGGTACTTTTTGAGATTTGAAAGTCAAATGTAAATTGATCCAAAAGGTGAAAATGGTCATCACGATGAACCTCTACACTGTAGGGGTGCCGTCCAGGCCGCAGAAGGCGCCTACACCTTCAGTGCCAACTCTTGTGTTGCTGCCAGGAAGTAGATGACTTTCACCTTCACCTTTAACCAAATGGAGCGTCCCCGACTACAGAAGCACATATTGGTTGTGCAATAAAACATAGAAGCAATCCATCTGTCTGTTTTTCATGTATATTTACATCTTCCCGAGCAAGAGAGTTAACTGACTATAAAAGTCCAGTTTCCAACCTTGCCGAACTAGGCTGGTATAATGGAGTTACATTTTGCTAGACTAACGAGTCTATGCATAGTCCAGTCAAAATCGCGCAACGAAATGATGACACGATATACGGCTTTTCCATTGGACGAGTGGTCGGTCGCATGACCGCGAAATTGACGTTCATAAGTGTATGAACGACACAATTTGACGTTCATACGTTTTTCACGAAATCGTGTTCTTGAAATGACGTAAACTCTGACGGGACTGCTTCCACATTCCTTGGGAAACCCCTGGGAATTCCCTAGCACGAAAACATACATAAGCGTTCTTTCTGATCGTTTAGAACCTTTATAATTGGTCTCAGCGTTTCAGTCTACATTGAGAAATGTCAGAGAGCGTGACTGCATGATTGTTCACGAATAGCCTCGCTGCGGCCTATCCTAATGAACAAACGAAGAAATGCACATCTAAACTATCGTGGTATCGACTCAATCCGTGCCTAGGCTGACATTGACCGTCTCCAGCAATCTACGCATTTACCTTGGTGTCTGTTTGACGCATCTTTAATCACCTTTCAATAATCGGTCAGTTGATCAATGATGACTAACACATGTAACCGCCACAGGTTCATTAACAACTTCGGAAATCCTCACGTCACGTTTATCGTGTCGGCCATTTTCACGTCTTGTACTTGATGTAAAGGTATTACGATGCGCTTTCATTGTGACTGACTTGCAGAGGTAGTTCTTTACAGACATTTCTCATCTAATGGTGATATAATTTGAACACATGTGTTGCGTAAGATGTTTCTGAAGAGCAAGTTGTGCATCCATACGCTCATGTTACCTCTCCTTTTGGGGAACTATTTTATTCCGCGATACAGCTGGTTGTTGTTTGGCTGTCAGTGACAACATGAAGTCACACGTACTAAATAAAATTGTGTTTAGATCTTGGCCTACATCCTTTGGGGTAAGAAATTGTGATATAAAATTATAAGAATTGACTTTCACTTTGTGTCGCAAGCTCCGACGTTCATACAGTTTGGCCCTCACTCTACGAAGGTTCATACTCCAATGAACTCACACAAAGTGAAGGTCAATTCTTAATTGAAGTTGTCAATTCATTAGTATATATTCCTGATACCGTCATTGATGTGATACAATTAATATAGTGGCAAGGAACATCATCCCTAATGGTTAATCACACTGTTAGGTCTTGGGGTAAAGCTTCCGGTAAGTTAAAGACAAATTATGTAGACATTTAAAGGGTTGCTTATTCACCAATCAACCCAGACAGGATACGACAAAGGGAGGACAGACTAGAGAGTTGACTGACCACTGGCCATTCTCTGCCATCATTGTTTCATTCCAATCTTCATTCAGTCCCCTCCTACAACACGCATGAGCATAAATTGTTCGGAATGTTGGCGCACGTAAATGCAATGTTGCAGTAACGTATATATTTCCATCAAATAGGGAGTCAACCGGCTTTGTTGTGTAGAGGATAGGGCATCTGTCCAGAGAGAGAGTGAAAGGGTCCGTGGTTCAATCCCCTGCCCCGTCATATCAAAAGACGTGAACATATGGTCACGTGATTAGGTTCACTGTGGGTGTTGTGATTCTGATCTGGGAAAAGGTTTCAGACATATTTCATGGACAACCAACCTGATAAGTATGCCAGCATTCGGATTTACTAACATAAACATTGCTATCACAGTTTGGAGAGGTCGAGTCGGTTGTTTTGTCCCTCGGGGCGGACAACCACCATGCATATACCTCGGTACACAGCTATCATGTCGGATGCCTTTGGCGTTTTGCCTGCTTTTTTGTAGTTAACATTCTTACTTGCCTCAGGGTCCATCTATAACACCCACAGTTCAGGATACAAGGGTTCAAACTATGTTATCTTTTCAGAATGTTTCAGATCAATGTTTGACTCTTGACAATGAGACCACTATTAGTTACCTCGCTAAAACACCAGTTTCGTGACGAGAAAGTGAAGTTGAGAAAACACGTACATGTTTTTGACTTGGGAATACAAACTGATAATCTGGAGGCTCAGTCCCGGCGTTGCAACTTTTCATGGGCTGTCAGATTGAAACAGAGAACAGCGTGTGGGATTTTATGTGCTCGTCACTGAACATCAGCTCCTCCAGCAAAGATGGTATTGAGCGTACCCTAAGACTGCATATCACGCATTGGGAACAGACATGTGATTGTCAAATTTACCTTCTTTTTTGATAATTCTGAAATGTTGACATATTGAACAAAAAATTGAAAAAAAATGAACAATTTCGAGTGTCTGAGGATTTTACAGAGCGAATGCGACAGACAGATCAAAATTGATCACCTTCATAATGATAGCGAGGGGTGACAAAAAAGTCTCGCGTATGAGCTATGGCAAGTTGGTTATCGATGATACGTGGATTGATGATTACATTGTCACAGACAATAATTCTGGACATACCGTTATGTATATGAAATCAAACCTGAATTATAATACAGATTTCAAACACTGTATAATAGATTTGACAACCAGATCTCTGCACAACAGACTGTGGTACTAGCACATAAATATGGTGGTGTCAATGTAGATACCAACCTTGATACTACAGGTTGATACTAACCAGATCTCAGATGGAATACCAGATTCAACCACTTTTCATCATCAAGAAGAAAGTACACAAAACTATTGTTAGGTAAGACCTAGTGAAAACACTGCCTCAATACCAGACATAAATATAACTGATATTATGAGTGGCAACAGTGCCTCAGTTAGAAAAAATGTTATTACCACCATGTGCTCATGGAATATTAACGGCTTCTTCTCAAAAATTGAGTATTCGGATTTTGCTCTCTTTGGCAAATTATGAGACATTTTCTGGTGAATAGAGATAACGCGTATGAATGTGCATGATATTTTGCAAAATTTATTTAACGACTGTGAAATATTTAGTATCTCCCACTTCCTTAAGAGAGTCTGATAATGCTCTGTCTTTCAGGGTGAAGAATGAGTTGTCCCCCTTACATATTTCCTTCTGTTTGTTTCTATCAACCCTGAGGGTTCACCAGTATATTCAGAGAAGAGAATTGAATTGACACGCTCGAAAGGCAATTTATCAACATGCTAATGGCGATTCATTCGAATTTGTATTGTGTGGAGATTTCATTGCCAGGCAGATTGGAAATCAGTTAGTTAAATCATTAAAGTTCATGTTGATTATTTACCTATTGACAAGGACAATAAAACCGATAACTTCTCTTGTTCTCAACAATCTTTAGATAAAGTCATAAACAACAATTGCCTAAATCTATTAGATATGTGTATGATACTTAGCATCCTTATAGTTAATATAAAATTAATCAGACATCACAGGCGATCTGACTTGTGTATGGCATTCTGGATGCAGCGTTGTTGAAAATTTTATCATTTCCACTAATATTTTTACAAACATACCAGACATATACAATAGACTGATGTCTCAAATTGGGATCAGAAAAGACACATCTTCCTGTATTCTTCAGAAAAATATATGTTGGTAATATAGAGAATAACCTTCGCACATCCTGTTATTACCTATCATGTGTACCTCATGAGTTCATGTTAAAAGTCGGTTGAATTATTTCTTGAAGGGGGTATGGACGTTTTCTCTGATGTGATGTGATGTGACGTTACGTTACGTGATGACCACCTCTCACAAGACAATCTATGATCTGAGTATGCCGTGTTTGTTGTTTGAGGGGACTTAATGTGAGATGTATTCAGCCTACTCTACAGAGACAAATGTATTGACCTCATTCTGTAATACATTCTAGTCGTGTCGTGTCAAATTGGAATACAGTTCAAGATAAATTTGATAATTATTTAACCTTGTCGACATTCAACGGTATCACTGAATATAAATAAAAACATAGACATGACCAGATGGATTACTTAAATATTGTATTGCACAATCAATATGTGCTTTTGTAGTCGGGGACGCTCCATTTGGTCAAAGGTGAAGGTGAAAGTCATCTACTTCCTGGCAGCAACGCAAGAGTTGGCACTGAAGGTGTATGCGCCTTCTGCGGCCTGGACGGCACCCCTACAATGTAAAGGTTCATGGTGAGGAAGAATGAAAAATTGTAACTGGTACATTCCCTTCAATTTTGTTAGATTACACAACATGTGTTTTTCCTAATTACGGCAGAAAAGCATATTTATCGTTTCATTAAAATCAATCAATGCGATTAAATCTTGAGACACGGCAAAAATAACACCAAAACATAGTTACACGGTAATTAAATTTCCTGCCCTTGTCTACTGGATTAATGTTTTTGCTGTCAAATGAAGCACAGTCTTGACGACATATTTATTGAAGCAAAGGGGGGGGGGGGGGGGGGGGGGGGTGTTTAGAGAGGACTGTCAAGATAATGGGGGTTGAATGTTAAATTGTATGTCTTTACCATGACCATTCAAAACAAAAGGACATAAGTGCTACGACTTATGTTATCACTTTACATTTTTACGTTGGCTTAGCAAATCGAAAAGAGAACCATCGTATTAATCATCATTGGGATTAATTGCGGTTTCGTTACAGTCGACTATATTCTAGCCTGTTATATTTGGGATGGACTCTAGTTTGCTTTGACACTCTTAGCGCTAGAGTTATGAGACGTATCTCTGTAAAAGTATTTCATTGATATACTTACTCAACACAGTTCAACTGACACGAGTTGTCGTAGTAGTTGCCGGCGGTGTCACAGACGGGGTCAAGGATGCGGGGACAAAGGCAGTCACAGTTGACAGTGCTGGCTATGAAGAGACATGAAGGATAGAATGATATGTCTATCCTGATACAGGTCTCTCAGCAAGTATAAGCTTGTTGCAAGGAATATTTTCCACACATTCTACCTTGTCCCACACTTTAAATGAACATTTTGTCGAGTTGCGAACCTTGGGCATGCAAGAAACCTATGATCGTGGGTTTGAATCCCGGTTCGCCCCGATTATGTTTCTAGGTTAGTCAGCACTATACTCATGTTCGTGCGTTTCACCAAAGTGGTAAACGTTTGAGTCGTGCAACACTTTGGGCTTTCCTCCCACGTTAAGCTGACACGCCATCATATGATTGGAATACCGCAAAAGGCGGCATTAAACCCAACTCACTCACTCATTCACTATGATTACTAAATGTAAAACGATAGCTATGTAGCTTTATGGCTGGCTGTGAAGAAATATGAGGGGTAGAATGATATTGCTCAGGAAGCACTTGGTTTTTGCAAGGAATATTTTCCAAACAATATACCTTGATCGACACTTTAATTGACGACTTTTAGTTAGTAAATGTAAAACGATATAAATTTACTTCATGCAGACGTGGTTCATCTGAAACTGACTAATATGGGTGTGGTGGTGACACTAATAAGGATCGAAATCAGAAAAAATCTGGGCTTAAAAATTATAAGAGGGTTCTGACTCAACTAACTCTGCGACTTCCTCCATCTCAGGCGACAGAGTCAATTATGACCCGTGGGAAAATGCACAAGGGATTGTGCATGATACATTTGAATATAACTGATGAAACAGAGCTCAAACTCACCACACAGCACCGCAGCAAAAACAGCAAGAATAACAGCAGCCTTCATCGTGATGCCAAAGGATGGAGCTTCTCTTCCGAACAGGATCAAAGTATCGAATGGATTCAAATGTCTGTATTTATACACTACATACGGCCCATAAAATACTAATTCAAGTAATATATAGCTCCTCGGTCGATTTTTAAGTCGAGGATATATTGTATCCTCAAGCACCGGGTTGCTATAAGTAGTTTGTGTCGCGTACTACCAACTTCATATCAACATAAAAACAATCTCATGTGAACGTAAAACTATATTTATTATTCAAACAACATGTTTTGCCATAGCATCCACTTTGGGTCAATTTGGAGCTTTGTTTTCAGACTTGCAGGTGTTACTGAGTTTTCGATGCCCGGTTTCAAATATTAACATTTCAGGGCATCGAATATTCAATAACATCCGATAATCGAAAACACGAAATGTTTCTCGACATTGCAAAATACAGAAGTTGTAATCTTCTGCAGCACTCTCTCTTGATGTGAACTCTCACAGTTGTGAGGCAGACATGTCGTCACTCTGCAATGGGCTGACGTCATGCTGGAATACTTTGACGCCTGGTACAACTGAACTCATATTGTTGGCAGAATGTGGAAAAAACAAGTAAACGAAAATTGGTCTGAAACATATTGATCCAACTGGATAATTATTTAACGTGTCACTGCCATGAAGGCATAATCACAACAACAAAAATGGCTTCATCCACCTCTTGATTCACATGAGTAAAAAACAATCTCAACGGTCAACCCATTACACAATGGTAGCATGACAGAGGATAGAACTTACAGCTTATAACTTATAACACAAAGAGGTGAGCAGCAATTATTCCAAGCAGGATGTTGGCATCATCAGCTTATTTCTCCACAACGAATCACGTTTCGCGTACCCTGATGTTATGGAGTCTCTGATTTTGCAATGGTCTGTCAGTTGTAAAAGGTAAAGTGATGTGTAATGACGTTTAACGCCGCGTTGAATAGTATTGCACTTACAAAGCGACATGCACTAGTTCGGACCAGTGCCGATTTTATAGTGCTAGCCAACTGAGATGCCATGCTTCAGTTTGACATGAACACAATGACAGAGTATACTGCGAGCCGGACCTGTCCTTGTGTTTAAGTCCCTAAATGCTGAGTGCCCGACAGAATAACAACAAATAATCTTTTCACGTCATTTGGTGTGATGCAGCCGGGGATCGAACCCCGACCCTCCGCTCTCTGGGCAGACACTCAGCCACTGGATCTCGGGGGTGGTCCAGTTGTAATAAATATGCAACAATGGTGGTTCATTTGGAACATAAATGCACTGTGTTTCGATATAGAGCTAGCATTCCTGTCAATGCATGTCATTTGTATAATGATGTGGGGAAAAAACTTGATGTGATCCTAATAAAATCCAGCCATCTGATTGCAGAACTCATATAAATCGGTTAGTCCTCCTGCCTATGCCTATATGACGTCATCTGCTTGTCACGTCATATTTGACATGGTTCCCATTTTGAGTTAACATACTGATCTCACTGGCGTCATAAGGTAGAATTGATATTGTCAAACAAACATAGTTCAAAACACGTCGTGAAAATGAATATAAACTGAGGAGCAAAATAGAATACACCGAGTTTGCTTTTTCGTGTACAGTTAACTACGGTTATAACGAACTCAAAGGGACTACTAATTTTAGAACGTTATAACCGTAATTCGTTATAAGCATATATACAGCATAACTACAGCATATAGTCGGGACTAAAAAGTTAGTTCGTTATATCCGTTAGTTCGTTATAAGCGTGTTCGTTATAACCGTAGTTTACTGTAATTGAAAAATAAAAGAACTATTGTTAAATTTGCCTACTTGACCATCAACCATTCCTTCAAATGTTATAAAATTGTGTTCAGAAAAATTTATTTTCCTAAGTTACCAATCACCAGCATCGTATGATTTTGGGGGGAAAATAATTAAAAGTTATCCCCAAAAAAATATTTAATATAATAAAACCTTGTAGAAGTATTATTTGAGTGCTGACTAAGCGCCGGTATAGTTCATTTTGGGGAAATAATATGTCTAACTTGTGATATTTTTATTTGAAAATCATTCATATGGTAAAATCCACTGAGAGGTATTGTTTCATTTGATCCTCAGATTAACTGAACATTTCAGAACAGCCTTCAACCTTCGATCTCGCTTTGTGTAAACCCATTCAGCTAGTCCGGTATACCTGGGTAATGGCACATCAACTACTCACCACAACCTCGTGCATAACACATAAAGTTTTAAGAGAATTTAAAATCATACCTTACAAATCGGCTAAGGAGACATTTATCTCTTTAATTCTTTATGTGTGTGTGGTGTATAAATGCGGAGATTTCAATCCATTCGACACTTTGATCCTGTTCGGAAGAGAAGCTCCATCTATAGCATCAATATGAAGGCTGTCGCTATTCTTGCTGTTCTTGCTGTTGTGCTGTGCGGTGAGTTTAACTTTTGTTTTAGAAGTTCTATTCCAATGTATATCCAGAATCTGTTGTGCATTTTCCAAGGGTTTACATTTGGCCCAATCGTCAGTCGATGTGTCCATAGAGCCAGAATACTCTCAAATTTGTTTTCAATCCCAGATTCGTTCTGATATTAATCCTTGGTTCGTCGGCATCCCACCCGTGCTTGTTGGTTTCAGAAGGAGTCGGCCTAGTCCTAATAAAGTTTCATAGCTATCGTTTTACATTTAGTAATCCCAGTGAGGGAGTGAGTTGAGTTTAACGCCACCTTTTGTGGTATTCCAATTGTCAGCTGACGGCGTGTCAGTTGAATGGAGGAGGAAAGCCCGAAGTGATCCACAACTCAAACGTTTACCACTTCGGTGAAACTCACAAACATAATTATGGTACCGACAAACCTGGAAACATAATTGGTGCGAACTGGGATTAGAACCCACTATCATAGGTTTCTTGCGTACCTAAGGGACGCAACTCTGCAAAGCGGATGGACCACGACACATAGCTATACTTTTAGTAATTAAAAGCCGTCCATTTAAAGTGTGTATTGTGTGGAAAAGATTCATTGTAACTTCATTGTGCTTGCTGAGGGACCTGTATTAAGATAGAAATATCATTCTACCTTTCATCCCTCTTCACAGCCAGCACTGTCAACTGTGACTGCCTTTGTCCCCGCATCCTTGACCCCGTCTGTGACACCGCCGGCAACTACTACGACAACTCGTGCCAGTTGAACTGCGTTGAGTAAGTATATGCATAAAATATGCTTACAGAGATTCCTCTCATACCTCCATTCTAGTACTAGGAGTATCAAATCAAAGTAGAGTTCATCCCAGATTAGAATATGGTGGTTAATCATCGCCGGTAACGAAACTGCAGCTAACCTATATGACGATTAAATACCACGGTACTTTTTGTGATTTGAAAGTCAAATGTAAATTGATCCAAAAGGTGATAATGGTCATCACGATGAACCTTTACATTGTAGGGGTGCCGTCCAGGCCGCAGAAGGCGCCTACACCTTCAGTGCCAATTCTTGTGTTGCTGCCAGGAAGTAGATGACGTTCACCTTCACCTTTAACCAAATGGAGCGTCCCCGACTACAGAAGCACATACTGGTTGTGCAATAAAACATAGAAGCAATCCATCTGTCTGTTTTTCATGTATATTTACATCTTCCCGAGCAAGAGAGTTAACTGACTATAAAAGTCCAGTTTCCAACCTTGCCGAACTAGGCTGGTATAATGGAGTTACATTTTGCTAGACTAACGAGTCTATGCATAGTCCAATCAAAATCGCGCAACGAAATGATGACATTTGTTTTTAGGCAAAAGTCTCTCCGCCACAGAGGGGCATGTCAAAGCCGATTATGATATCCCGTTCTGATCACAACTGTTCACAATGTAATAATTCTTTAATTTGAAGTTTACACGATATACGGCTTTTCCATTGGACGAGTGGTCGGTCGCATGACCGCGAAATTGACGTTCATAAGTGTATGAACGACACAATTTGACGTTCATACGTTTTTCACGAAATCGTGTTCTTGAAATGACGTAAACTCTGACGGACTACTTCCACATTCCTTGGGAAACCCCTGGGAATTCCCTAGCACGAAAACATACATAAGCGTTCTTTCTGATCGTTTAGAACCTTTATAATTGGTCTCAGCGTTTCAGTCTACATTGAGAAATGTCAGAGAGCATGACTGCATGATTGTTCACGAATAGCCTCGCTGCGGCCTATCCTAATGAACAAACGAAGAAATGCACATCTAAACTATCGTGGTATCGACTCAATCCGTGCCTAGGCTGACATTGACCGTGTCCAGCAATCTACGCATTTACCTTGGTGTCTGTTTGACGCATCTTTAATCACCTTTCAATAATCGGTCAGTTGATCAATGATGACTAACACATGTAACCGCCACAGGTTCATTAACAACTTCGGAAATCCTCCCGTCACGTTTATCGTGTCGGCCATTTTCACGTCTTGTACTTGATGTAAAGGTATTACGATGCGCTTTCATTGTGACTGACTTGCAGAGGTAGTTCTTTACAGACCTTTCTCATCTATTGGTGATATAATTTGAACACATGTGTTGCGTAAGATGTTTCTGAAGAGCAAGTTGTGCATCCATACGCTCATGTTACCTCTCCTTTTGGGAAACTATTTTATTCCGCGATACAGCTGGTCGTTGTTTGGCTGTCAGTGACAACATGAAGTCACACGTACTAAATAAAATTGTGTTTAGATCTTGGCCTACATCCTTTGAGGTAGGAAATTTTGATATAAAATTATAAGAATTGACTTTCACTTTGTCGCAAGCTCCGACGTTCATACAGTTTGGCCCTCACTCTACGAAGGTTCATACTCCAATGAACTCACACAAAGTGAAGGTCAATTCTTAATTGAAGTTGTCAATTCATTAGTATATATTCCTGATACCGTCATTGATGTGATACAATTAATATAGTGGCAAGGAACATCATCCCTAATGGTTAATCACACTGTTAGGTCTTGGGGTAAAGCTTCCGGTAAGTTAATTAAAGACAAATTATGTAGACATTAAAAGGGTTGCTTATTCACCAATCAACCCAGACAGGATACGACAAAGGGAGGACAGACTAGAGAGTTGACTGACCACTGGCCATTCTCTGCCATCATTGTTTCATTCCAATCTTCATTCAGTCCCCTCCTACAACACGCATGAGCATAAATTGTTCGGAATGTTGGCGCACGTAAATGCAATGTTGCAGTAACGTATATATTTCCATCAAATAGGGAGTCAACCGGCTTTGTTGTGTAGAGGATAGGGCATCTGTCCAGAGAGAGAGTGAAAGGGTCCGTGGTTCAATCCCCTGCCCCGTCATATCAAAAGACGTGAACATATGGTCACGTGATTAGGTTCACTGTGGGTGTTGTGATTCTGATCTGGGAAAAGGTTTCAGACATATTTCATGGACTACCAACCTGATAAGTATGCCAGCATTCGGATTTACTAACATAAACATTGCTATCACAGTTTGGAGAGGTCGAGTCGGTTGTTTTGTCCCTCGGGGCGGACAACCACCATGCATATACCTCGGTACACAGCTATCATGTCGGATGCCTTTGGCGTTTTGCCTGCTTTTTTGTAGTTAACATTCTTACTTGCCTCAGGGTCCATCTATAACACCCACAGTTCAGGATACAAGGGTTCAAACTATGTTATCTTTTCAGAATGTTTCAGATCAATGTTTGACTCTTGACAATGAGACCACTATTAGTTACCTCGCTAAAACACCAGTTTCGTGACGAGAAAGTGAAGTTGAGAAAACACGTACATGTTTTTGACTTGGGAATACAAACTGATAATCTGGAGGCTCAGTCCCGGCGTTGCAACTTTTCATGGGCTGTCAGATTGAAACAGAGAACAGGGTGTGGGATTTTATGTGCTCGTCACTGAACATCAGCTCCTCCAGCAAAGATGGTATTGAGCGTACCCTAAGACTGCATATCACGCATTGGGAACAGACATGTGATTGTCAAATTTACCTTCTTTTTTGATAATTCTGAAATATTGACATATTGAACAAAAAATTGAAAAAAAATGAACAATTTCGAGTGTCTGAGGATTTTACAGAGCGAATGCGACAGACAGATCAAAATTGATCACCTTCATAATGATAGCGAGGGGTGACAAAAAAGTCTCGCGTATGAGCTATGGCAAGTTTGTTATCGATGATACGTGGATTGATGATTACATTGTCACAGACAATAATTCTGGACATACCGTTATGTATATGAAATCAAACCTGAATTATAATACAGATTTCAAACACTGTATAATAGATTTGACAACCAGATCTCTGCACAACAGACTGTGGAACTAGCACATAAATATGGTGGTGTCAATGTAGATACCAACCTTGATACTACAGGTTGATACTAACCAGATCTCAGATGGAATACCAGATTCAACCACTTTTCATCATCAAGAAGAAAGTACACAAAACTGTTGTTAGGTAAGACCTAGTGAAAACACTGCCTCAATACCAGACATAAATATAACTGATATTATGAGTGGCAACAGTGCCTCAGTTAGAAAAAATGTTATTACCACCATGTGCTCATGGAATATTAACGGCTTCTTCTCAAAAATTGAGTATTCGGATTTTGCTCTCTTTGGCAAATTATGAGACATTTTTTGGTGAATAGAGATAACGCGTATGAATGTGCATGATATTTTGCAAAATTTATTTAACGACTGTGAAATATTTAGTATCTCCCACTTCCTTAAGAGAGTCTGATAATGCTCTGTCTTTCAGGGTGAAGAATGAGTTGTCCCCCTTACATATTTCCTTCTGTTTGTTTCTATCAACCCTGAGGGTTCACCAGTATATTCAGAGAAGAGAATTGAATTGACACGCTCGAAAGGCAATTTATCAACATTCTTCATGCTAATGGCGATTCATTCGAATTTGTATTGTGTGGAGATTTCATTGCCAGGCAGATTGGAAATCAGTTAGTTAAATCATTAAAGTTCATGTTGATTATTTACCTATTGACAAGGACAATAAAACCGATAACTTCTCTTGTTCTCAACAATCTTTAGATAAAGTCATAAACAACAATTGCCTAAATCTATTAGATATGTGTATGATACTTAGCATCCTTATAGTTAATATAAAATTAATCAGACATCACAGGCGATCTGACTTGTGTATGGCATTCTGGATGCAGCGTTGTTGAAAATTTTATCATTTCTACTAATATTTTTACAAACATACCAGACATATACAATAGACTGATGTCTCAAATTGGGATCAGAAAAGACACATCTTCCTGTATTCTTCAGAAAAATATATGTTGGTAATATAGAGAATAACCTTCGCACATCCTGTTATTACCTATCATGTGTACCTCATGAGTTCATGTTAAAAGTCGGTTGAATTATTTCTTGAAGGGGGTATGGACGTTTTCTCTGATGTGATGTGATGTGACGTTACGTTACGTGATGACCACCTCTCACAAGACAATCTATGATCTGAGTATGCCGTGTTTGTTGTTTGAGGGGACTTAATGTGAGATGTATTCAGCCTACTCTACAGAGACAAATGTATTGACCTCATTCTGTAATACATTCTAGTCGTGTCGTGTCAAATTGGAATACAGTTCAAGATAAATTTGATAATTATTTAACCTTGTCGACATTCAACGGTATCACTGAATATAAATAAAAACATAGACATGACCAGATGGATTACTTAAATATTTTATTGCACAATCAATCAAAGGTGAAGGTGAAAGTCATCTACTTCCTGGCAGCAACGCAAGAGTTGGCACTGAAGGTGTATGCGCCTTCTGCGGCCTGGACGGCACCCCTACAATGTAAAGGTTCATGGTGAGGAAGAATGAAAAATTGTAACTGGTACATTCCCTTCAATTTTGTTAGATTACACAACATGTGTTTTTCCTAATTACGGCAGAAAAGGATATTTATCGTTTCATTAAAATCAATCAATGCGATTAAATCTTGAGACACGGCAAAAATAACACCAAAACATAGTTACACGGTAATTAAATTTCCTGCCCTTGTCTACTGGATTAATGTTTTTGCTGTCAAATGAAGCACAGTCTAGACGACATATTTATTGAAGCAAGGGGGGGGGGGGGGGGGGGGGGGTGTTTAGAGAGGACTGTCAAGATAATGGGGGTTGAATGTTAAATTGTATGTCTTTACCATGACCATTCAAAACAAAAGGACATAAGTGCTACGACTTATGTTATCACTTTACATTTTTACGTTGGCTTAGCAAATCGCAAAGAGAACCATCGTATTAATCATCATTGGGATTAATTGCGGTTTCGTTACAGTCGACTATATTCTAGCCTGTTATATTTGGGATGGACTCTAGTTTGCTTTGACACTCTTAGCGCTAGAGTTATGAGACGTATCTCTGTAAAAGTATTTCATTGATATACTTACTCAACACAGTTCAACTGACACGAGTTTTCGTAGTAGTTGCCGGCGGTGTCACAGACGGGGTCAAGGATGCGGGGACAAAGGCAGTCACAGTTGACAGTGCTGGCTATGAAGAGACATGAAGGATAGAATGATATGTCTATCCTGATACAGGTCTCTCAGCAAGTATAAGCTTGTTGCAAGGAATATTTTCCACACAGTCTACCTTGTCACACACTTTAAATGAACATTTTGTCGAGTTGCGAACCTTGGGCATGCAAGAAACCTATGATCGTGGGTTTGAATCCCGGTTCGCCCCGATTATGTTTCTAGGTTAGTCAGCACTATACTCATGTTCGTGCGTTTCACCAAAGTGGTAAACGTTTGAGTCGTGCAACACTTTGGGCTTTCCTCCCACGTTAAGCTGACACGCCATCATATGATTCGAATACCGCAAAAGGCGGCATTAAACCCAACTCACTCACTCATTCACTATGACTACTAAATGTAAAACGATAGCTATGTAGCTTTATGGCTGGCTGTGAAGAAATATGAGGGGTAGAATGATATTGCTCAGGAAGCACTTGGTTTTTGCAAGGAATATTTTCCAAACAATATACCTTGATCGACACTTTAATTGACGACTTTTAGTTAGTAAATGTAAAACGATATAAATTTACTTCATGCAGACGTGGTTCATCTGAAACTGACTAATATGGGTGTGGTGGTGACACTAATAAGGATCGAAATCAGAAAAAATCTGGGCTTAAAAATTATAAGAGGGTTCTGACTCAACTAACTCTGGCGACTTCCTCCATCTCAGGCGACAGAGTCAATTATGACCCGTGGGAAAATGCACAAGGGATTGTGCATGATACATTTGAATATAACTGATGAAACAGAGCTCAAACTCACCACACAGCACCGCAGCAAAAACAGCAAGAATAACAGCAGCCTTCATCGTGATGCCAAAGGATGGAGCTTCTCTTCCGAACAGGATCAAAGTATCGAATGGATTCAAATGTCTGTATTTATACACTACATACGGCCCATAAAATACTAATTCAAGTAATATATAGCTCCTCGGTCGATTTTTAAGTCGAGGATATATTGTATCCTCAAGCACCGGGTTGCTATAAGTAGTTTGTGTCGCGTACTACCAACTTCATATCAACATAAAAACAATCTCATGTGAACGTAAAACTATATTTATTATTCAAACAACATGTTTTGCCATAGCATCCACTTTGGGTCAATTTGGAGCTTTGTTTTCAGACTTGCAGGTGTTACTGAGTTTTCGATGCCCGGTTTCAAATATTAACATTTCAGGGCATCGAATATTCAATAACATCCGATAATCGAAAACACGAAATGTTTCTCGACATTGCAAAATACAGAAGTTGTAATCTTCTGCAGCACTCTCTCTTGATGTGAACTCTCACAGTTGTGAGGCAGACATGTCGTCACTCTGCAATGGGCTGACGTCATGCTGGAATACTTTGACGCCTGGTACAACTGAACTCATATTGTTGGCAGAATGTGGAAAAAACAAGTAAACGAAAATTGGTCTGAAACATATTGATCCAACTGGATAATTATTTAACGTGTCACTGCCATGAAGGCATAATCACAACAACAAAAATGGCTTCATCCACCTCTTGATTCACATGAGTAAAAAACAATCTCAACGGTCAACCCATTACACAATGGTAGCATGACAGAGGATAGAACTTACAGCTTATAACTTATAACACAAAGAGGTGAGCAGCAATTATTCCAAGCAGGATGTTGGCATCATCGGCTTATTTCTCCACAACGAATTGCGCTTCGCGTACCCTGATGTTATGGAGTCTCTGATTTTGCAACCTCTGTCAGTTGTAAAAGGTAAAGTGATGCGTAATGACGTTTAACGCCGCGTTGAATAGTATTGCACTTACAAAGCGACATGCACTAGTTCGGACCAGTGCCGATTTTATAGTGCTAGCCAACTGAGATGCCATGCTTCAGTTTGACATGAACACAATGACAGAGTATACTGCGAGCCGGACCTGTCCTTGTGTTTAAGTCCCTAAATGCTGAGTGCCCGACAGAATAACAACAAATAATCTTTTCACGTCATTTGGTGTGATGCAGCCGGGGATCGAACCCCGACCCTCCGCTCTCTGGGCAGACACTCAGCCACTGGATCTCGGGGGTGGTCCAGTTGTAATAAATATGCAACAATGGTGGTTCATTTGGAACATAAATGCACTGTGTTTCGATATAGAGCTAGCATTCCTGTCAATGCATGTCATTTGTATAATGATGTGGGGAAAAAACTTGATGTGATCCTAATAAAATCCAGCCATCTGATTGCAGAACTCATATAAATCGGTTAGTCCTCCTACCTATGCCTATATGACGTCATCTGCTTGTCACGTCATATTTGACATGGTTCCCATTTTGAGTTAACATACAGATCTCACTGGCGTCATAAGGTAGAATTGATATTGTCAAACAAACATAGTTCAAAACACGTCGTGAAAATGAATATAAACTGGGGAGCAAAATAGAATACACCGAGTTTGTTTTTTCGTGTACAGTTAACTACGGTTATAACGAACTCAAAGGGACTACTAATTTTAGAACGTTATAACCGTAATTCGTTATAAGCATATATACAGCATAACTACAGCATATAGTCGGGACTAAAAAGTTAGTTCGTTATATCCGTTAGTTCGTTATAAGCGTGTTCGTTATAACCGTAGTTTACTGTAATTGAAAATTAAAAGAACTATTGTTAAATTTGCCTACTTGACCATCAACCATTCCTTCAAATGTTATAAAATTGTGTTCAGAAAAAATTATTTTCCTAAGTTACCAATTACCAGCATCGTATGATTTTGGGGGGAAAATAATTAAAAGTTATCCCCAAAAAAATATTTAAAATAATAAAACCTTGTAGAAGTATTATTTGAGTGCTGACTAAGCGCCGGTATAGTTCATTTTGGGGAAATAATATGTCTAACTTGTGATATTTTTATTTGAAAATCATTCATATGGTAAAATCCACTGAGAGGTATTGTTTCATTTGATCCTCAGATTAACTGAACATTTCAGAACAGCCTTCAACCTTCGATCTCGCTTTGTGTAAACCCATTCAGCTAGTCCGGTATACCTGGGTAATGGCACATCAACTACTCACCACAACCTCGTGCATAACACATAAAGTTTTAAGAGAATTTAAAATCATACCTTACAAATCGGCTAAGGAGACATTTATCTCTTTAATTCTTTATGTGTGCTTGTGTGGTGTATAAATGCGGAGATTTCAATCCATTCGACACTTTGATCCTGTTCGGAAGAGAAGCTCCACCTATAGCATCAATATGAAGGCTGTCGCTATTCTTGCTGTTCTTGCTGTTGTGCTGTGCGGTGAGTTTAACTTTTGTTTTAGAAGTTCTATTCCAATGTATATCCAGAATCTGTTGTGCATTTTCCAAGGGTTTACATTTGGCCCAATCGTCAGTCGATGTGTCCATAGAGCCAGAATACTCTCAAATTTGTTTTCAATCCCAGATTCGTTCTGATATTAATCCTTGGTTCGTCGGCATCCCACCCGTGCTTGTTGGTTTCAGAAGGAGTCGGCCTAGTCCTAATAAAGTTTCATAGCTATCGTTTTACATTTAGTAATCCCAGTGAGGGAGTGAGTTGAGTTTAACGCCACCTTTTGTGGTATTCCAATTGTCAGCTGACGGCGTGTCAGTTGAATGGAGGAGGAAAGCCCGAAGTGATCCACAACTCAAACGTTTACCACTTCGGTGAAACTCACAAACATGAATATGGTACCGACAAACCTGGAAACATAATTGGTGCGAACTGGGATTAGAACCCACTATCATAGGTTTCTTGCGTACCTAAGGGACGCAACTCTGCAAAGCGGATGGACCACGACACATAGCTATACTTTTAGTAATTAAAAGCCGTCCATTTAAAGTGTGTATTGTGTGGAAAAGATTCATTGTAACTTCATTGTGCTTGCTGAGGGACCTGTATTAAGATAGAAATATCATTCTACCTTTCATCCCTCTTCACAGCCAGCACTGTCAACTGTGACTGCCTTTGTCCCCGCATCCTTGACCCCGTCTGTGACACCGCCGGCAACTACTACGACAACTCGTGCCAGTTGAACTGCGTTGAGTAAGTATATGCATAAAATATGCTTACAGAGATTCCTCTCATACCTCCATTCTAGTACTAGGAGTATCAAATCAAAGTAGAGTTCATCCCAGATTAGAATATGGTGGTTAATCATCGCCGGTAACGAAACTGCAGCTAACCTATATGACGATTAAATACCACGGTACTTTTTGTGATTTGAAAGTCAAATGTAAATTGATCCAAAAGGTGAAAATGGTCATCACGATGAACCTTTACATTGTAGGGGTGCCGTCCAGGCCGCAGAAGGCGCCTACACCTTCAGTGCCAATTCTTGTGTTGCTGCCAGGAAGTAGATGACGTTCACCTTCACCTTTAACCAAATGGAGCGTCCCCGACTACAGAAGCACATACTGGTTGTGCAATAAAACATAGAAGCAATCCATCTGTCTGTTTTTCATGTATATTTACATCTTCCCGAGCAAGAGAGTTAACTGACTATAAAAGTCCAGTTTCCAACCTTGCCGAACTAGGCTGGTATAATGGAGTTACATTTTGCTAGACTAACGAGTCTATGCATAGTCCAATCAAAATCGCGCAACGAAATGATGACATTTGTTTTTAGGCAAAAGTCTCCCCGCCACAGAGGGGCATGTCAAAGCCCATTATGATATCCCGTTCTAAACACAACTGTTCACAATGTAATAATTCTTTAATTTGAAGTTTACACGATATACGGCTTTTCCATTGGACGAGTGGTCGGTCGCATGACCGCGAAATTGACGTTCATAAGTGTATGAACGACACAATTTGACGTTCATACGTTTTTCACGAAATCGTGTTCTTGAAATGACGTAAACTCTGACGGACTACTTCCACATTCCTTGGGAAACCCCTGGGAATTCCCTAGCACGAAAACATACATAAGCGTTCTTTCTGATCGTTTAGAACCTTTATACTTGGTCTCAGCGTTTCAGTCTACATTGAGAAATGTCAGAGAGCGTGACTGCATGATTGTTCACGAATAGCCTCGCTCCGGCCTATCCAAATGAACAAACGAAGAAATGCACATCTAAACTATCGTGGTATCGACTCAATCCGTGCCTAGGCTGACATTGACCGTCTCCAGCAATCTACGCATTTACCTTGGTGTCTGTTTGACGCATCTTTAATCACCTTTCAATAATCGGTCAGTTGATCAATGATGACTAACACATGTAACCGCTACAGGTTCATTAACAACTTCGGAAATCCTCCCGTCACGTTTATCGTGTCGGCCATTTTGACGTCTTGTACTTAATGTAAAGGTATTACGACGCGCTTTCATTGTGACTGACTTGCAGAGGTAGTTCTTTACAGACCTTTCTCATCTATTGGTGATATTATTTGAACACATGTGTTGCGTAAGATGTTTCTGAAGAGCAAGTTGTGCATCCATACGCTCATGTTCTTTTCATTTTGGGGAACTATTTTATTCCGCGATATAGCTGGTTGTTGTTTGGCTGTCAGTGTAAACATGAAGTCACACGTACTAAATAAAATTGTGTTTAGATCTTGGCCTACATCCTTTGAGGTAGGAAATTGTGATATAAAATTATAAGAATTGACTTTCACTTTGTCGCAAGCTCCGACGTTCATACAGTTTGGCCCTCACTCTACGAAGGTTCATACTCCAATGAACTCACACAAAGTGAGGGTCAATTCTTAATTGAAGTTGTCAATTCATTAGTATATATCCCTGATACCGTCATTGATGTGATACAATTAATATAGTGGCAAGGAACATCATCCCTAATGGTTAATCACACTGTTAGGTCTTGGGGTAAAGCTTCCGGTAAGTTAAAGACAAATTATGTAGACATTAAAAGGGTTGCTTATTCACCAATCAACCCAGACAGGATACGACAAAGGGAGGACAGACTAGAGAGTTGACTGACCACTGGCCATTCTCTGCCATCATTGTTTCATTCCAATCTTCATTCAGTCCCCTCCTACAACACGCATGCTGAACTCAGAGCATAAATTGGTCGGAATGTTGGCGCACGTAAATGCAATGTTGTAGTAACGTATATATTTCCATCAAATAGGGAGTCAACCGGCTTTGTTGTGTAGAGGATAGGGCATCTGTCCGGAGAGAGAGTGAAAGGGTCCGTGGTTCCATTCCCTGCCCCGTCATATCAAAAGACGTGAACATATGGTCACGTGATTAGGTTCACTGTGGGTGTTGTGATTCTGATCTGGGAAAAGGTTTCAGACATATTTCATGGACAACCAACCTGATAAGTATGCCAGCATTCGGATTTACTGACATAAACATTGCTATCACAGTTTGGAGAGGTCGAGTCGGTTGTTTTGTCCCTCGGGGCGGACAACCACCATGCATATACCTCGGTACACAGCTATCATGTCGGATGCCTTTGGCGTTTTGCCTGCTTTTTTGTAGTTAACATTCTTACTTACCTCAGGGTCCATCTATAACACCCACAGTTCAGGATACAAGGGTTCAAACTATGTTATCTTTTCAGAATGTTTCAGATCAATGTTTGACTCTTGACAATGAGACCACTATTAGTTACCTCGCTAAAACACCAGTTTCGTGACGAGAAAGTGAAGTTGAGAAAACACGTACATGTTTTTGACTTGGGAATACAAACTGGTAATCTGGAGGCTCAGTCCCGGCGTTGCAACTTTTCATGGGCTGTCAGATTGAAACAGAGAACAGGGTGTGGGATTTCATGTGCTCGTCACTGAACATCAGCTCCTCCAGCACAGATGGTATTGAGCGTACCCTAAGACTGCATATCACGCATTGGGAACAGACATGTGATTGTCAAATTTACCTTCTTTTATGATAATTCTGAAATGTTGACATATTGAAAAAAAGAAAAGAAAATGAACAATTTCGAGTGTCTGACGATTTTACAGAGCGAATGCGACAGACAGATCAAAATTGATCACCTTCATAATGATAGCGAGGGGTGACAAAAAAGTCTCGCGTATGAGCTATGGCAAGTTGGTTATCGATGATACGTGGATTGATGATTACATTGTCACAGACAATAATTCTGGACATACCGTTATGTATATGAAATCAAACCTGAATTATAATACAGATTTCAAACACTGTATAATAGATTTGACAACCAGATCTCTGCACAACAGACTGTGGTACTAGCACATAAATATGTTGGTGTCAATGTAGATACCAACCTTGATACTACAGGTTGATACTAACCAGATCTCAGGTGGAATACCAGATTCAACCACTTTTCATCATCAAGAAGAAAGTACACAAAACTGTCGTTAGGTAAGACCTAGTGAAAACACTGCCTCAATACCAGACATAAATATAACTGATTTTATGAGTGGCAACAGTGCCTCAGTTAGAAAAAATGTTATTACCACCATATGCTCATGGAATATTAACGGCTTCTTCTCAAAAATTGAGTATTCGGATTTTGCTCTCTTTTGCAAAATATGAGACATTTTCTGGTGAATAGAGATAACGTGTATGAATGTGCATGATATTTTGCAAAATTTATTTAACGACTATGAAATATTTAGTATCTCCCACTTCCTTAAGAGAGTCTGATAATGCTCTGTCTTTCAGGGTGAAGAATGAGTTGTCCCCCTTACATATTTCCTTCTGTTTGTTTCTATCAACCCTGAGGGTTCACCAGTATATTCAGAGAAGAGAATTGAATTGACACGCTCGAAAGGCAATTTATCAACATTCTTCATGCTAATGGCGATTCATTCGAATTTGTATTGTGTGGAGATTTCATTGCCAGGCAGATTGGAAATCAGTTAGTTAAATTATTAATGTTCATGTTGATTATTTACCTATTGACAAGGACAATAAAACCGATAACTTCTCTTGTTCTCAACAATCTTTAGATAAAGTCATAAACAACAATTGCCTATATCTATTAGATATGTGTATGATACTTGGCATCCTTATAGTTAATAGAAGAATTAATCAGACATCACAGGCGATCTGGCTTGTGTATGGCATTCTGGATGCAGCGTTGTTGAAAATTTTATCATTTCCACTGATATTTTTACAAACATACCAGACATATACAATAGACTGATGTCTCAAATTGGGATCAGAAAAGACACATCTTCCTGTATTCTTCAGAAAAATATATGTTGGTAATATAGAGAATAACCTTCGCACATCCTGTTATTACCTATCATGTGTACCTCATGAGTTCATGTTAAAAGTCGGTTGAATTATTTCTTGAAGGGGGTATGGACGTTTTCTCTGATGTGATGTGATGTGACGTTACGTTACGTGATGACCACCTCTCACAAGACAATCTATGTTCTGAGTATGCCGTGTTTGTTGTTTGAGGGGACTTAATGTGGAACGGGTGGAAACATCATTCGTCAGTCATCATTACGTCTGCAAAAGGGAGATATAGGCCATTCACACTTTCAATTCTGCTTACAGTATCGCAAACAGATGTGAGATGTATTCAGCCTACTCTACAGACACAAATGTATTGACCTCATTCTGTAATACATTCTGTCGTGTCGTGTCGAATTGGAATACAGTTCAAGATAAATTTGATAATTATTTAACCTTGTCGACATTCAACGGTATCACTGAATATAAATAAAAACATAGACATGACCAGATGGATTACTTAAATATTTTATTGCACAATCAATATGTGCTTCTGTAGTCGGGGACGCTCCATTTGGTCAAAGGTGAAGGTGAAAGTCATCTACTTCCTGGCAGCAACGCAAGAGTTGGCACTGAAGGTGTATGCGCCTTCTGCGGCCTGGACGGCACCCCTACAATGTTAAGGTTCATCGTGAGGCAAGAATGAAAAATGTAACTGGTACATTCCCTTCAATTTTGTTAGATTACACAACTTTTTTTTTTCATAATGACAGCACAAAAGGATATTTATCGTTCCATTAATGCGATTAAATCTTGAGTCAAGGTAAAAATAACACCAAAACATGTTTACACGGTAATTGAATTTCCTGCCCTTGTCTACCGGATTCATGTTTTTGCTGTCAAATGAAGCAGATATATGTAGACGACATATTTATTGAAGCAAGGGGGAGAGGTTTCGTGGGGGTGGGAATGGGTGGGGTGTTTAGAGTGACTGTCAGGATAATTCGGGTTGAATGTTAAATTGTATGTCTTTACCATGACCATTCAAAACAAAAGGACATAAGGACATCACTTTAGATATTTACGTTGGCTCAGCAAATCGCAAAGAGAACCATCGTATTAATCATCATTGAGATTAATTGCGGTTTCGTTACAGTCGACTGGATTGTAGCCTGTTATATTTGGGATAGACTCTAGTTTGCTTTGACACTCTTAGCGCTTGAGTTATGAGACGTATCTCTGTAAAAGTATTTCATTGATATACTTACTCAACACAGTTCAACTGACACGAGTTGTCGTAGTAGTTGCCGGCGGTGTCACAGACGGGGTCAAGGATGCGGGGACAAAGGCAGTCACAGTTGACAGTGCTGGCTATAAAGAGACATGAAGGATAGAATGATATGTCTATCCTGATACAGGTCTCTCAGCAAGTATAAGCTTGTTGCAAGGAATATTTTCCACACAGTCTGCCTTGTCACACACTTTAAATGAATATTTTGTCGAATTGCGAACCTTGGGCATGCAAGAAACCTATGATCGTGGGTTTGAATCCCGGTTCGCCCCGATTATGTTTCTAGGTTAGTCAGCACCATACTCATGTTCGTGAGTTTCACCAAAGTGGTAAACGTTTGAGTCGTGCATCACTTCGGGCTGACGTTAAGCTGACACGCCATCATATGATTGGAATACCGCAAAAGGCGGCATTAAACCCAACTCACTCACTCATTCACTATGATTACTAAATGTAAAACGATAGCTATGTAGCTTTATGGCTGGCTGTGAAGAAATATGAGGGGTAGAATGATATTGCTCAGGAAGCACTTGGTTTTTGCAAGGAATATTTTCCAAACAATATACCTTGATCGACACTTTAATTGACGACTTTTAGTTAGTAAATGTTTAACGATATAAATTTACTTCATGCAGACGTGGTTCATCTGAAACTGACTAATATGGGCGTGGTGGTGACACTAATAAGGATCGAAATCAGAACAAATCTGGGCTTAAAAATTATAAGAGGGTTCTGACTCAACTAACTCTGGCGACTTCCTCCATCTCAGGCGACAGAGTCAATTATGACCCGTGGGAAAATGCACAACGGATTGTGCATGATACATTTGAATATAACTGATGAAACAGAGCTCAAACTCACCACACAGCACCGCAGCAAAAACAGCAAGAATAACAGCAGCCTTCATCGTGATGCAAAAGGATGGAGCTTCTCTTCCGAACAGGATCAAAGTATCGAATGGATTCAAATGTCTGTATTTATACACTACATACGGCCCATAAAATACTTGTCCAAGTAATATATAGCTCCTCGGTCGATTTACAAGTCGAGGATATATTGTAACCGGGTTGCTTTTAAGTAGTTTGTGTCGCGTACTACCAACTTCATATCCACATGAAGATAATCTCATGTGAACGTAAAACTATATTTATTATTCAAACAACATGTTTTGCCATAGCATCCACTTTGGGTCAATTTGGAGCTTTGTTTTCAGACTTGCAGGTGTTACTGAGTGTTCGATGCCCGGTTTCAAATGTTAACATTTCAGGGCATCGAATATTCAATAACATCCGATAATCGAAAACACGAAATGTTTATCGACATTGCAAAATAGAGAAGTTGTCAGTAATCTTCTGCAGCACTCTCTCTTGATGTGAACTCCCACAGTTGTGAGGAAGGCATGATGACACTCTGCAATGCGCTGACGTCATGTGGGAATACCTTGACGCCTGTTACAACTCAACACATCTTGTTGGCAGATTGCGGGGGGGGAAAAAGTAAATGGACATTGTTCTGAAACATATTGATCGAACTGGATAATTATTTAATGTGTCATTGCCCCGACGGCATAATCACAACAATAAAGATGGCTTCATCCAACCCTTCCTTCAGATGAGTGAAAAACAATCTCAATGGTCAACCCATTACACAATGGCAGCATGACAGAGGATAGAACTTATACCTTATAGCACAAAGAGGTGAGCAGCAATTATTCCAAGCAGGATGTTGGTATCATCGGCTTATTTCTCCATAACGAATTGTTTTCGCTTACCCTTGTGTTGTGACCTCTTCTTGTTTTAGTCCCTTAATGCCGAGCGCCAGACAGGATAGCAACAAGTACAATCTTTTAACGTCATTTGGAATGGGGCGGCCGGGGATCGAACCCCGAACTTCCGCTCCCTGGGCCGACACTCTACCACTAGACCATGGAGGTGGTCCAGTTGTAGTAAATATACAACAATGAGGATTCATTTGGAACATAAATACACTGAGTTTCCATTTTGAACTAGCTTTCCTGTCAGTGCCTGTCATCTGTATAATGATGTGGGGAAAAATCTTTAAGTGATCCTAATAAAATACAGCCGTCTGATTATAAAACACACATACGTCGGCTGGTCGGCCGATATATTCGCACATATTACGTCATCTGCTTGTCCCGTCATAATTGACCTTGTTCACATTTTGAGTTAACATACCGATCTCACTGGCGGTCGTAAGATAGAACTGATGTTGTCGCACAAAAATATTTTACCTGAAATAAGTATTCTTTATTTGTGAAAAGTGCCGTAGTATTTGAGCAATAAATGTTCGAAACACGTCATGAAAGAAAAAGTACACCGAGTTTGCTTTTTCATCAAAATTGAAAGAACTGTTGTTGAATTTCATTATATGTACATAACCATCAACCATTCCTTCAAATGTTCTTAATTTGTGATGAGAAAAGAAAATGTATGTATTTTCAAGGATAAGATGCCTAAGTTACCAATAAGCAGTATCGTATTAAACCCCCAAAAATTATTTAAAATTATATGTACAATAATATAACCTTGTAGAAGTTTTCTTTGAGTGCTGACTAAGCGCTAGTATAGTTCATTTTGGGAAAATAATATCGCGCGATATTTTCAATTGAAAATCGAATATATGGTAAAATCCACTGAGAGATATTGTTTCATTTGCTCCTCAGATTAACTGAACATTTCAGAACACGCTTCACCTTCGATCTCGCTTTGTGTTAGCCAATTCAGCTAGTCCGGTATACCTGGGTAATGGCTACAACTACTCACCTTAACCTCGTGCATAACACATAACGTTTTAAGAGAGTATAAATCATACCTTACAAATCGGCTGAGGAGACATTTATTACTTTAATCATTTTCTATGTGCTTGTGCACTGTATAAATGCGGTGATTTCAATCCATTTGACACTTTGATCCTGTTCGGAAGAGAAGCTCAACCTATAGCATCAATATGAAGGCTGTCGCTATTCTTGCTGTTCTTGCTGTGGTGCTGTGCGGTGAGTTTAAGTTTTGTTTTAGAAGTTCTATTCCAATGTATATCCACAATCCGTTTCAGAAGGAGACGGCCTAGTCCTCCTAAAGATTCATAGCTATCGTTTTACATTTAGTAATCCAGGTGAGGGATGTTTGCGGTATTCCAATTATATGATGGCATGTCAGCTTCGGCGAAACTCACAAACATGAGTATGGTGCCGACAAACCTAGAAACATAATCGGGGCGAACCGGGATTCAAACCCACGATCATAGGTTTCTTGCATGCCCAAGGTTCGCAATTCGACAAAATGTTTATTTAAAGTGTGGGACAAGGTAGACTGTGTGGAAAATATTCCTTGCAACAAGCTTATACTTGCTGAGAGACCTGTATCAGGATAGACATATCATTCTTCCCTTCATGTCTCTTCATAGCCAGCACTGTCAACTGTGACTGCCTTTGTCCCCGCATCCTTGACCCCGTCTGTGACACCGCCGGCAACTACTACGACAACTCGTGCCAGTTGAACTGCGTTGAGTAAGTATATCCATAAAATATGCTTATTGAGATTCGTCTCATACCTCCATTCTAGTACTAGGAGTAAATCAAAGAAGAGTTCATCCCAGATTAGAATATGGCGGTTTGTCGCCGGTAACGAAACTGCAGTTAACCTACATGATAATTAAATCACACGGTTCTTTTTGTGATTTGAAAGTCAAATGTAAAGTGATATAATAGGTGTATATGATCGTGGTATATTCATACAATATAACCTCAATCATAGACAAAGGCAGGAAATCCAATAAGCAAGGAAGCATGTTGTGGAAGTTTGTTGTGTCTGGAGATCTTATCGCAGGGATTGATATAAATAAAGGAAAAATTTGTTTTTTTAAACGAAAAATATCCCCTATTATTATTACATACATCCTTTGATATACTAAGGGGAATGTGCCAGTAACAAGTTCTCATTCTTGCCTCACGATGAACCTTCATATTGTAGGGGTGCCGTCCAGGCCGCAGAAGGCGCCTACACCTTCAGTGCCAACTCTTGCGTTGCTGCCAGGAAATAGATGACTTTCACCTTCACCTTTGACCAAATGGAGCGTCCCCGACTACAGAAGCACATATTGGTTGTGCAATAAAACATAGAAGCGATCCATCTAGATCTGGTCATGTCTGTTTTTCATGTTTATTTATTGATACCGCTTTCTTTCGTAATCGTAAAATAAAAATCAAGTTAATCTTTAACCGAAGTTTCAAAGTGTGAATCGACTATAATGCCTTCTACAGTTGTAATGATGACATAAGTTATAAGTTACCGATGTGATTCAATTAATGCCTAATCACACTTGTAAGGTGTTGGGTTAAAGCCCCCAGTAAGTGAAATTCAATTTGTGTGGACATTTAAAGGGTTCACAAATCACCCCAGACGGGATTGACCACTGACCATTCTCTGCCACCATTGATTCCATCCAATCTTCATTCAGTCCCCTCATTTAACACACATGATGAACTTAGAGCATAAAATTATTCGGAAAGTTGACACACGTAAATGCAATGTTGACTTTGTACTCACACGCAAAAGAAACGCAAGTCGAGTATTCAGTATACATGTTATTCATTTTCAACAGTAAAGACAAGAAATACTAATAGGGCAAGATTGACAAAAAAATTGACTGAAGACTGTTTAATGAATTAAAAGGCAGATGACATAATTGTTTTTTTCAAATGTTAAGGGCTTACACAGTTTCGGGTCAAAATGTCAGTCAAAACCTGGTGTGACCACCCTTAACATTGATCACTGCCACACATCTCCTGTACATTGAGTGGATCAGACGATTTTTGAAGGCCCTAGGGATCCTCCTGCACACATCCAGAGCAGCTGTGCGTAGTTCATCGGCAGTTGTAGGGACTAGGTGCACATTGTGCAGACGCCTTTGAACCTCATCCCACAAGTGTTCGATGGGGTTCAGATCAGGGCTTAGGCCTGGCCACGGTAGAACACGGATGTTGTGTTGTTGCAGAAAGGCCATGGCAGCTCTGGCAACATGGGGACGAGCGTTGTCCTGCTGGAAAATGTATTGTTGATGTTGTGCAAAAAATGGAACGACGTCTGATCACTTGGTCAATATACCGCTGAGCAGTGACGCCGTGTCCCCGACCTTGACCAATATTCAGAAAGCAAATGGGTCCAAGTCTCGCATTAAGTCCAATCCCTGCCCATATCATGACGCTGGGTCCACCCCATCGATTCCTTTCCACAACGGTTTGGTCAGCGAAACGATCACCTCGACGCCGCCAAATTCTCACTCTTCCGTCTGCATGGGAGACACAAAAGCGACTTTCATCAGAGAAGATGACACGCCTCCACTCACGATGACGCCAATTGCGATGACCCTGTGCCCACTAAAGTCGTGCTTGTCGATGCCGTGGTTGGAGAACAGGACGACGTGCTTGTCGGCGACGTCTGAGGTTGTTTGAACGGAGACGCCGGATCACAGTATCCCGGGTAATGTGTCGATTATGTGTTCCTATGGTCTGTCGAGCACTTTCACTTGCAGTTAGAAACGGATGTCGTTGGTGTTGACGGGTAATCTGCCGATCTTGTCGAGGTGTGGTGACCCTAGGACGACCGCTCCGAGGAAGGTCATCTGTGGTCTGTGTAGCATTGTATCGATGCAGGTGACGGTAAATTGTGGTTATGTTAACGTTGCAATGACGGGCAACATCTTGGACAGACTCTCCAGCTTCCAAACGTCCGATAGCCTGGTTTCTCTGAATTTGAGTTAGGCGTGGCATTGTTGACCAAGGATTGGTAGGTCCAAGAATCGGCCACAGTTTTATACCCACTACAGTTCGTGACAATTCGTGCATTTTTTATTTCGCGATACCCACATATTCATTGAAATGGTGCGTTTTGGCGATTCTTTTTTTGTTGCGTTTTTACTCGGGGCTTCCAAAATGAAAACAAAAATATTGATAACACCTTCAGGCTTCCCTACATTCTAAAACTCGTATCAATTTTTTGGTTCCGTGTTTGTTACCTATTTGCTTAAAACCACTTGCGTTTCTTTTGCGTGTGAGTATATATGTAACACATATTGGAGGTTCAACTTGAAGGTACCCATAATCTTCAGTAGTCCAATGATAGATGTTTTAATTTCATTGCAACCTGCTGTGCACTGTTTGGACCCGCCAAGTCTTGGAAATCGAATATGCAATTTCCCATTTGTAGGGATAACGGTTTGTAGAAAGTTTTAAAATGCTTAACGAATTTATTTCTGTACTAATTTCTCTGTCAAGTCATGAGCGTTTCCCTGCTGTAGATGTCAGGCTCCCGAAAGTTTTGTTTGTTGTTTAACGCCGCACTCGCCAATATTCCCGGAAAATGACGGTCTGTAAATAATCGAGTCTGGAACAGACAACCCAGTGATTGATATCATGAGCATCGATCCACGCCAATGGGATATGACATTCATCAACCAAGCCAGTGAGCTTGACCACCCGATCCCGTTAGTCGCCTCTTAGACAAGCATAGTCGCCTTTTACGGCAAGCATGGGTTGCTGAAGACCTATACTAACCAAGATTTTCTCTGGTCTTGTGGTAGAGCGTCCGCCGTGAGAGCGGAAGGTCCGGGGTTAGATCCCCGGCCGCGTCCTACCAAAAGACGTTAAAATATGGGACTTGTTGTTATCCTGGCTGGCGCTCGGCATTAAGGGGCTAAAACACGGATTTAACGGCTCGGAGTCAGTATTCTGTGTCTGAGTGGGGTGTTCATGTTAAACTGCGGCAAGGTATCTCGGTTGGCTAGCACCATAATTCGGCATAGGTCCGGACTAGTACGCACGCACACACGCACACACGCACACACGCACACACGCACACACGCACACACGCACGTCGCTATATAAGTGCAATAATCCTGGACGCGACGTTAATTAACCCCATTTCACCCCATTACCTATGGTTTGTCCGGTCCAGACTCAGCTATTACAGGCTGTCATATAACTTGAATTTTGTTAAGAGCCGCTACAAACAAGCAAACATGCTTTACCGAGTCCACGTTGCTTGTGGAAATGTTGTGCTATTTTCTTCCGGTAAACTGTTCCTTGTGATCCATATAAAATACAGCCAAACCCTCGAATGGCACACCAGTGTATACAAACACTTGCAACTTTCCACTCAAGGTAGATGAACACAGTACCCAGGCTTCTGTGATAATCTGGACGTACGTGCAGGTCGCGTGACACTGGTTAAAGTGTATTGGTTTGAGTGGTTTAGCTACAGCGGAGTAGCTTTACTATACATGACCGACAGGACAAAGCACCTGTTGGACCAGAGTGAGTTGGGTTCAACACCGCTTTGAATAGTATTTCCGTTACATCACCGGAAGTGATGCAGGTCTCGGACGTTTACCACTATGGTGAAAGCCGCGAGAACAGGTATGGTGCTGACAAAACTAAAAACATAATCTGGGCGATCCTGGAATCGAACCAACGATCATAGGTTTTTGAAAAAATGACAGTTCTATTTAAAAAAATTATTTTTATGATTTAAACATTATTTACGGACTGAACGTCAACGGATATTGATAAATATACATGTGAAATAGACATAACCAGAAGCATTGCTTATATATTTTATTGCACAACCAATATGTGCTTCCGTTGTCGGGGACGCTCCATGTGGTCAAAGGTGATGGTGAAGGTCATCTACTTCCTGGCAGCAACACAGGAGTTGCCACTGACGGTGTAGGCGCCCTCTGCGGCCTGGACGGCACCCCTACAATGTAAAGGTCCATCGTGAGGCAAGAATGAGGAATTATGTTGCTCGTACACTTAGTTGTATTCAATCAATCAATAAATACTTTATTCTGTATCAAGGCCATAGGCCCATATATACTGAACAACAAAACTTCCTGTGACATTGAATAAGATTTAATGCAAAGTTATGTTTTTTACCAAATCTGAAACAATTTCGGTTTGCAACAGTTAAAAGACTCCCGTAAGTGTTAAAATGGTTTAATTTGCCATACTGACTTCAGAAAATGCCTGATGTCTTAAAAAAAACATGAACATGTCAAAATGTCAATTTACAAATCAATAGCGTGTGTGTCCACCTCTGGTTGCGATGCAATCAACACATCTTCGTCTCATGGAATGGACCAGGCGTCGCACAAAGTCCTGTTGGATATCTCTGAATATCTGCTCGAGCATGTTTCGAAGTTCCTGGAGTGTCTGTGGAACATGTGGTTGACGTCGAAGTCGCCGATCCATCTCATCCCACATGTGCACGATTGGTGAGATATCAGGGGAGCGAGCCGGCCAGGGGATGACATTCACGTTGTTTTGTTGAAGAGAATCTTGAACAAGTTGAGCAATATGAGGCCGGGCCTTGTCATGTTGAAAGATAATGCCTTGGCCATGACGACGCAAAAATGGTAGAACAACAGGGCCGATGATCACGTCGCGGTAGCGCTCTCCATTGGGATTTCCCTCTACCACTTTCAAACGGGTCCTCTGTCTTGCTGTAATCCCACCCTATACCATAACGCTGCCGCCCCCGAACCGATCTTCTTCCATGACACAATGATTGACGTAACGTTCACTTCGACGTCGTTACACTCGAATCCGTCAATCGCTGTGGCTGAGGTGAAAACGAGACTCGTCAGTGAATATAACTTGTCCCCATTGCATGGCCGTCCAGCGTAGACGCCGTCTGCACCACTGTAGACGTGCTTGACGGTGGTTTCCTGTCAAAATGGGACGTCTGGCAGGTCTTCTGGCGACAAATCCTGCACATCTGAGGCGACGACGTACGGTTAAAGATATTCGTCGAAGGCCAGGGATGTTTATTGCAGTCACTGTTGCTGGCTGGAATCGATTTCGTAGGTGTGTTGTTCGAATCCAGTTGTCTTGTCGATTATTGGTTACGCGTGGCCTGCCACTCTGAGGATGGTCTCTGGCTGCATTCGTCGTCTGTTGCCAACGTTGCCATAAACACCAAATGGCGTTTCTGTGGACGTTAAATTGTCTTGCAACATCACTTTGACTCGATCCTGCTTCAAGCATACCAGGCGCTCTTTTAGGCGTATTAGGCGCTCATTTTCGGACAGGCGTGGCATTTCGTAATGTTGAATAATTTCTGCTCACGTGTATTGTCATGCTCAGGACATTTTGCAACATTTATACATATTCATTGTCCAAACTACCCTTTGAAACCGAAGGATTGAAACAGCAAACGTGCAGGCTCGCTCGTCTGTGTTTTTGTCCGTTCGCCTCGGTTCCACAAATTTCATGTCTTCAGGTTTCATTTCTAACTAGCATTTTTCAAACTGAGTTTTCCCGTGTTTAGGGAACTAATGTTTGAATCTGGCGGTAACTGACCATGCCTTCTCCCGGACATATTTCTTCCGGTTCGTTACAGTCTGACTGTTGCAGTTCTTCTCGCCTCTTGCCTAAATTGACAGGTCCTATGAACATTGTTTTGATCCTCATCTCCGTTGATTGGCTACTGACTGTGTAGGCGTGTGAAGTTATGTGCATAAATTAAACGTCACGCCACAGTATGTATTCATACACCTGGAATGTTTATCACTCTCGTCATTTATGTCTATTTCGATATGTACAACTGTATTGGTTAAACTATTGTAGATAAAACATGTTCTACGTTGTAGAATTGAATTATAAGTATTGACTATATATTTTTTTCAGTTCATTGAGGTATGAATCGAAAAACCGATGTGGAAACTTTTGTAAGAATCCGATACGCGGATTCATACAGTTTGCACATCGGTTTTTCGATTCATGCCTCAATGAACCGAAAAAATACACAGTCTATCCTTAAATAATGTATTAGTATGGTTGTGAAAATATAAATAATTTCAACATTTAACAAAACCTTTTACCTTTCAAACGCATGATAAATAAACAGGCACAGTGATTTGATTTGTTCTGTATCGCTTGTCAAAAATATATGCATATTCACATTAGTGATACATGTATTTGGTAGATATGTAATTCTAATAGCATCAAAAGTAACACATACAAGTAAAACATGATATTCATCCTTTATACCTTGATTACATAAGACCGCCACCGTGGTCTAGTGGTAGAGCGCCCGCCGTGAGAGCGGAAGGTCCGGGGTTCGATCCCCGGCCGCGGCATACCAAAAGACGTTAAAAGATGGTACTTGTTGTTACCCTGTCTGGCGCTTGGCATTAAGGGGCTAAAACAAGGACTGGTCGGCTCGGAGTCAGTATACTGTGTCTGAGTGGGGTATTCATGTTAAACTGCGGTATGGTATCTCAGTGTGCTAGCACTATAAATCGGCATCAGTCCGGACTAGTACAAGCAGCCGCACACACACTCGCACGTACACGTCGCTATATAAGTGCAATAATCTTGGACGCGACAATAAACCCAATTTCACCTCACCTCACCTTGATTACATAAAGGACAGTTTCTCATGCATATGTCGAGTTTTTTTCATCTACCCTCATCATTTCGCAACCGTAATAGTCTGCCTCTAAACTTCGCAAACATATTTCGAAGCTTTAATTAGCTATGGCATAAAGGTACTTTAAATTTTCTCGTTCTAACAAACGTTTAAAGTTTTTCACAAAGGTTATATCTTGAATTGTTATTTATAGCAGATATCCAATTTTGATGAAACATAGTAATAGCACAATCCTTCAACATACTTATTTAACTTTTTTTTTTATCTCGAACTGTTTGTGACGGCCAAACAATACCAAAACGACGAGGAAATAGTAGATATGTAAGATTTGAAGCCCAATTTTTATACCTTACATTATCTAAATAACGTGACATGTACGCTTTTTGGGGAAGCGGTATTCATGCATTGATACTATTTAACACCAGTATCCAACAATGCGAACGAGTGAGTTGACATGCATTTGATATCGGTCCCATTCACCATAAACTATAGCATTAGGTGGTTGTGGTCCTATTTGTAAGAGGTTTTTACAAGCCAGGAAGTGTATTTTCTCTATACTCTCAAATCTAGTGCTCCCCCAAATTAAAGATGAGTACAAAATAATCGGACTATTCTGACGATCAGACATATTAAAGAACACTTTGGAGGCAGTAATAGATATTTTTCTAGTTGTAGTAGGTAACTCAAATAAGCCTTTTGGCACGTCAGCACATTTACTTAAACTAAACTTACAGTGAAGACTAACCCCAATAATCTATAAGGATTAGCAACCTCATAAAACTTGTACCCTATAGTACCACACTTCTTTAGCTGATACATTTCCTCCTCTTCTAAACACAACATTAGATTTGTGCAAGTTAACAGTCATTCCCCACTTATCTGGAGTATCTGGAAATGAATCTAGAATATATATCTGACGTTGTAAACTGCATATAGTATCAGAAACCATAATTACATCATCAGCAAATAACAACATGAACACTTCTACTATATCTTGAAAGAGTTGAATCCCATGAATTCCATGTACCATAACATCTACAGCTAATTCATTTATAACAAGAGAATAACATAGGGCTCAGCATACATCCTTGTCTCAAACCAAATTGACAAACGTAATCTGTATTACATCTAACACATGCCTTAAATCATCGGTATATACGATGTAATGCCCTCAGCATTACCATTTAAGCCATAGGAAAATGATAATTTCCATAGCTTTGCTCCACTGACATGACCAAAAGCCTTTTTAAAATCAATTAAAACTACCTACAATTTCATCTTTTTTCAAAGACATTTTTCAATAACTGCACACAAGGTAAAAATATGATCCATAGTCGAATAACCTCTGATTTTCAGAAACTGAACTCATAACACCTGCCCATTTTTGTGATTTAGTACACATGTAAAATACCGTCCTGGCGAACCTAGTAAAGACATTCCTCTGTAATTATCGGGATTCTTTATGTCGCCCTTTTTATGCAACAGGATAATAATTGCCTGAGATTATGTAGGATGCATGTATTGATAATAAAAGCAGAAACAAATATTTATCGTTACATTAACATCACTCTATGCGATACGATCTGCAGGCACGACAAAAGTCCCCAAACATGTTGCCTTGCTTAGTGGATATCCTGCCCTAGCCTATGATGGAGGTTATATTGTATGTATTTTGCTATGACTGACGTTACAACTCTTTAATTTAACATTGACAAACAAATTGCGAAAACATCTGTCGACACGGGCGAGTAATCACTATATATTAATCTTAACCAGTTATATCCGTGAGTATTCTACTTTGATTTGATTCTCTTAAGGCTAGGGAGGAGTTATGTGAAGCATATTTGTCAGAATATTTCATGGTTATACTTACTCAACGCAGTTCAACTGGCATGCGTTGTCGTAGTAGGTGCCGGCGGAGTCACAGACGGGGTCAAGGATGAGGGTACAAATGCAGTTACAGTTGACAGTGCTGGCTGTGAGGAAATATGAAGGGTAGAATAATATTGCTATCCTGATACAGGTCCCTTAGTAAACACTAGTTTTTTTCAATGAATATTTTCCACACTTAAAGCCATGGCTGACACTTTAAATGGACATTTAGTCAAGAGGAATTTTGATTACAAGGGCGCGTGTGGCCCATTTGGGTAATTCGGCGAATTAGCTGTGCAGAGTTGCGTCCCTTGGGCACACCAGGAACCTATGGCCGGGTTCAGATCCCGGTTCGCCCCGAATATGTTTCTAGGTTTGTCAGCACCATACCCGTGCTCGTGTCTGAGACTTGCATCACTTCGGGATTTCCTCCCTAATCAAGCTGACACACTGTGATATAACTGGAATACTGTTAAAAGTAGCGTTAACTCCAACCCAGTTACTCCTTCACTCATTACTGAATGTAAAACGATGGCTATGTAGCTTCAATAGGACGCGGTCGAGTCCTTCTGAAACTAACAAGCACGGGTGGGATGCCGACAAACCAAGGATCGATATCAGAACAAATGTGGGAATCAAAACAAGTTTGAGAAGATTCTGACTCTACTAACATATCGACTGACAATTTGGCCAAATGTGACCCACTTGAAAAACGGATTGTGGATATACATTGGAATAGAAGTTAAAAAACAGAACTTAAACTCACCACACAGCACCACAGCAAGAACAGCAAGAATAACGGCAGCCTTCATCTTGATGCTTTAGTTGGAACTTCTCTTCCGAACAGGATCAAAGTATGAATGAATCGAATGAATCTCCGTATTTATATACTACACAAGCCCCTGTAAAATAATTCAAGTGATAAATGTCTCCTTACCCGATTTGTAAGTTATGATTTTAAGCTCTTTTAAAACTTTATGTGCAATGCACCAGGCTGTGTGAGTAGTTGATGTGCCATTACCCGGGTATACGGGACTTTACGAGCTGAATGGTCTTACACAAAGCGAGACCGAAGGTTGAAGCGTGTATTAAAATGTTCAGTTAAACTGAGGAACAAACGAATCTATACCTCTCAGTTGTTTTTACCATATGTTTGATTTTTAATTGAAAATATCGCAAGTTAGCGATATTATATCCCCAAAATGAACTGTACTTGCGCTCAGTCAACACTCAAGGAATACTTCTACATTGTTTTATTTTTAAAATATCATTTTTTAAAAACTTTTAAATATTAAATTACTTTTTTCGCATAATATGCAACTGCCGATTGGACACTTAGACATCTTATCTTTGAAACAAAATGCACTGACTTTTATAAGCACAAGTTTACAACATTTCAAGGACTGGTAGATAGTTAAATATAAATAGACTTAATCAAATTTAACAACAGTTCTTTCAACTTTCAATTACATAAAAAAGAAACTCGGTGTACCTTGTTTATATTCATTTTCACGAACTGGGCATGTTTCATGATATAAATCAGTTTTTAACATTTTCCCTCAAATTTTACGTCCTGTTCACAAGTAAAGAGACTCTACGTGGGTAGCCAATATGGAGTGGGCCCTCTAAAGAACATTAAGCAAGCTTTCAAGAATTTAGTTCTTCACAGCACGCCACAGTCGTAAACCAAAAGCGTCAAATATCAAGCTCTATGGTGTCCATGAACTTTATGATATGCTTATAGTCGATCTCTACCGTGTTTTCTGCCTTCAATCTATATTGCTACACATACATATGTGACTAACGTAGTGTACATGGTAACCTTTTATTGTACCTATAATCATTTCAAATGCCTACCAACAGTGACTAAAGAAGTACTTTTCTGTAAATATTGACATCCGTATGATCAAATCAAATCAGCTGCTCCTGTGAGAGGTGGTTCTTGTAATGTAAAACTTCTTATTGACCAATCACAATCCCGTACTTTTAAATTTCCAATACAATCTGCGCATTCGATTCCAAATTCAAGTGAGCGCAGTTAAATCTACAGGAAACTAAGTTCTAGGTGGAAAACACATTGCGTTTATATGCTAAATGAACCACCTGTGTTGTATATATAAATTACAACTGACAGATGCGATAGTACAGGCACCAGTGTACACGAATAGGAATGGTGCATGCCTATCTCTCTGTGTTCTAGGTTTAAAGTTGTTAGTTCTATACTCTGTCTTGCTGCCCTGGTGCAGTGAGCTCACCATTATGCTTGTTTTGACTTACGTGAGTTTGGTGAAGCCACTTTTTTGTTGTGATTATGTGATTATAATATAATCTTAGTGATTATAAACCATCTTAATGTCCCCTTGAATTGGTCTTGATATGCTGTTTGGAAAATAGTCATGGCGTTGAAGATACCTTGGAGTCGTAATGACTATATTGTGAAGATGTTAGAACATTAATGACATTTTGACTTTGGTGGCGTCATTCTTCGGTGAGACTACAAAAATTATAATAATTAATTATTAACTTCAATCAATATCTTTCAGAATAGTTTGGATGTTCTTTCCATGTGAAGCAAGAGGTGGATGAAGCCATTTTTAGTGTTGTGATTATGCCATCGGGGCAATGACACATTAAATCATTATCCAGTTCGGTCCATTGTGTTTCTGAACAATTTCGATTTTTTTTTCTCCACATTCTGCTAACAAGACGTGTTTAATCGTAACAGACGTCACAGTATTCCAGCATGACGTCAGCACATTGCAGAGTGACGTGATGTCAGCCTCACAACTGTGAAAGAGTAAACAAGAAGAGAGTGCTGCAGAAAATTACTGATAACTTTTGTATTTTACAATGTGGATAAACATTATGTGTTTTCAGATTTTCGGATGTTATTGAATAGTCGATGCCCTGAAATGTTAACATTTGAAAAATTTGAAACCGTGCATCGAACACTCAATAACACCTGCAAATCTGAAAACAAATCTCCAAATTGACCTAATGTGGATGCCATGGCAGAACATTTCGTTCGAATAATAAATATATTTTTAACGTTCACATGAGATTATTTTTATGTGGATATGAAGTTGGTACAACGTGGCACCAAAAAAATCAACTACTTCTAGCAGCCTCGTGTTTGAAGATAAACAAAATTTAAGTTCGTGTTTTATGGTTAATTGACTTGTAAAACGACTGAGGAGCTATATAATACTTGGACTAGTATTTTATAGGGTCTGTGTAGTGTATAAATACAGTAATTTGAATCCATTCGATACTTTGATTCTTTTCGGAAGAGAAGCTCCAACAATAGTATCAAGATGAAGGCTGCTGTTATTCTTGCTGTTCTTGCTGTGGTGCTGTGCGGTGAGTTTAGGTTATGTTTTATAAGTTCTATTCGTTATTTTCCAAAGTACATCCACAATTCGTTGTGCATATTGCAAGGGGTCACTGTTGGCCCAATTATCTGAGATGGAGCAAGTCGATGTGCTAACAGGGCCAGAATCCTCTTAAAGTTGTTTTGAATCCCAGATTCGTTCTGATTTCGATCCTTGGTTTGTCAGTATCCCACAGGTGCTTGTTGGCTTCAGAAGGAATCGACCGCGTCGTAATGAAGCTGCATTGCTATCGTGTTACATTTAATATAAAAAAGTCGTTTGGACAAAATGTAAAGTGTTGATGAAGGTATACTGTGTGGAAAGTATTCATTGCAAAAACCAACAGCTTCCTCATGGACCTGTATCAGGATAGCAATATCATTCTACCCTTCATCACTCTTCACAGCCAGCACTGTCAACTGTGACTGCCTTTGTCCCCGCATCCTTGACCCCGTCTGTGACACCGCCGGCAACTACTACGACAACGCGTGCCAGTTGAACTGCGTTGAGTAAGTATTTCATGGATATTTCATCTCATAACTCTAGCGCTAAGAGTGTCAAGGAAAGTATTGTTCATCCCAGATATAACAGGCTAGAATATAATGATTAGTCGACTGTAACGAAACCACAGTTAATCCCAATGATGATATAATAGGATGGTACTCTTTGCGATTTGCTAAGCCAATGTGAAAGTGTAAAGTGATAACATTAGTCGTTGATAACACCGCCGGCAACTACTACGACAACTCGTGCCAGTTGAACTGCGTTGAGTAAGTATATCCATAAAATATGCTTATAGAGATTCGTACAGCAACGTATGTCAGTTGAACTGTGTTGAGTAAGTATATCTATGATATATTATTTCAGGAACCGTCTCATGTACCCACCAAAGCACTAAGAGTATAAAATCAAAGTCAAGTTAATCCCAAATATAACAGGCTAGAATATAGTGAGTAGTCGACTGTAACGAAGCAGCAATTAATCCCAGTGATGATTAATACGACGGTTCTTTTTGCGATTCGGTTGTCTATGTGAAAATGTAAAAGTGATAACAGTGTCCCTTTTTTGTATATGGTCATTGTATGTATATACAATTTAACGCCCATGATACTGACAGTCACTGAAATCACGCCCCTCCCCCGCTTCAAGAAATAATGAATCTGACCAATATGTCGCCGACATATATGTTTAATTTGACAGCAAAAATATGTATGCAGTAGAAAAGGGCATCAATTCAATGAATACGTTTAAACATGTTTGTGTTATTTTTATCGGGTCTAGAGATCTAATCGCATAGATTGATTTTCATGAAACGAAAAACACCCTTTTCTGCCCTTATCAAGATACATGCATCCTATATAATCTAACTAAATTGAATTGAAGTGAATGCAACAGCAACAACAACATAATTCCTCATTCGTGACTCACGATGAACCATTACGTTGCAGGGGTGCAGCCCAGGCCGCAGAGGGCGCCTACACCATCAGTGGCAGCTCTTGTGTTGCTGCCAGGAAGTAGATGACTTTCACCTTTGACCAGATGGAGCGCCCGTGACAACGGAAGCACGTATTGGTTGGGCAATAAAATGTAGAAGCAATCCAACTGCTCATGTCTCTTTTCCATGTACATTTATTAATATCGTTGACTGTCGACAAGGTTAAACACAAATCAAGTTTATCTTGCACTGTATTCCGATTCGATACGACACGACAGAATGTATTACAGACTTAGGTCAATACATTTGTCTCTGTAGTGTAGGCTGAATTCATCTCACATCTGTTTGCGATTCACATCACATCACGTCACGTCAGGTCACTTTCATCACACTGCATCACATCTGAAAAAACCCATTCATTTCCCCTTCAAGAAATAATTAAACTGACAATAAGTCCGTACATATATCTTCAGGAAAAGCAAGGATTAAGGTAACATGTTCTTTTCGTTGTGTCTCCAGATCTAATCGCACAGACATGAGCCTGGTCATGTTTAATTTTTTTACATCTTTTCTGCTGACGACTGTCGACAAAGATATAGCTGTATGCACATGTGTATTGTCAAGTGTCTCACCATCCGGCACGATAGCAAGTATTCTTTTCTGAGTACTGGTCACAGAGTGAGGTGAACACTTTTGTCTGTTGGGATATATAGCTCACGTGTGTTTGTGATTATGTAAACAATTTGAAAGTGGGAGAAAACTATATCTTACGGAAGCCTTTAGGGCCATTTATTTATTCATTTTTTCAACGTCTGTATCTTGAAATTTCAAGATTACTTTGTATATATCGTGACATTTCAACTTAGTATCTTGAAAATATCATCAAAGCATCTTGAAATTTGAACTAAGTATAAATGTCAACTTATTTTCTTGAAAAAAAAACCCACCTGAAACAAAAGCCCTAAACCGCTTCCGTCATATCGTACTGATGATAAAGCCACTGATAAGACAAAAGACTCCCAGCCACACAGGAAACCTCACCATATCCTCGCTTCTGTGTATAAGACGTAAAAATGACAAAATGTTCCTCGGACATATCATCTGTCAAACGGATGAGGGTCAGTCTTTTTTATGACGGATACAGCAAGATGTATGTTTTATGATCTCACGTTGAGAAATCATTGTGTTTTGGAATGTCGTCAAATAAAATCATCTGTGGTTCATATGACGTCACGTTGGAGGTGAGGTGAGGTGAGGTGAGGTGAGGTGGGGTGAGGTAGGACGGCGTGGGTTGAGCTGAGGTCATGTGTGGTTAAACGTCGCGTGTACCTACTTTCATGCACAAGTGTGTGTTTGCTTGTACCAGTTCATGCTTATGTCGGTTTTATGGTGCTAGCACACTGAAATGCTACTGGAAACACGAATACTCTACTCTGACACATAATGCTGACTCCGAACCGGCTCCTTGTTTTATCCATTTAATGACAAGCTCAAGGCAGGGTCACAACAAGTATCATGATGAAGGAGTAATCATATACTCCGAAACGTTGTGTTCCTCATAATAAAGAAGTTGACATCCATATATTCTCTTCCCTAACAAGTATCATACTTAAACAGACATTTTTATCGGTTGATATTTCACTTTCATTTCTTAAGTCGCATGATATAGACGATACATAAAAACTATCTCACAGAGAATACTATGTTTCAACAATATGGCAAATGAACGTATAACAGCAGAGTTGTTGGATTTGATAAGACTGATCATTAACAACTTTTTAAAGCAATCTTCGGAATTATATTTTCTCTAAGATGTTCATACTTATCACATACTAATATAACATGAAATTCATCCCCAATCTCTCCAAATTGGCAGTTTTTACAGGTACTTTCAACTTCTCTTGTATCACATAAAATCTAAAAATTACATTGAAATTTTGTAACGACATAATTTGGACATAAAGCCCAAACAAACGATTTTTCATCTGACATACTTTTTGCTTCTCTGGTTCTATAGCAGACTTGATATCATTGTAATGGCTGAGTAAATGTGAAGAAGATATACTATCATGCCCGTTTTAACTGTACATGTCATGTAACCTTTGTTTAAAAGAGCATAAGAATACATTTATGCCCCCTACAGTTTGGGAAATCCACACAAATTACTAAACACATGAAAATAATAAATATCCGACATTGAACACTCAATTTGTCTTACCATTGTCATCAAGGACTTTCAGTAGTTTATAACATTGATAAGGATATCTTGGCTCAGTAATTTTAACCAATATTTTGTCTTTTTCCGACCATTATAAAACGTTTGAAGTAAGAAGGAAGAAGAATGTCCTTTTTCAATTGCTTCCTGAAGTGTGGCAACCCATTGGTATTTGGTGCAGGTTTCCCGTCACGTATAGCACATGCTGTAGAAAAGGATACATGTATATTTTGCTTGATAAAATATAGACATGTTTAATTGCTTTTGATGCTTTTGATGCAAATTGTGTGCAACTGCCCATGATAGTTTAGATGATAGCGTCAAGCCTAAATGTTTATAGTGAGTGAGTTGATGTTAAAAGTCACATCGGTAATATTTCAGCCATATCGTGACCTAAATGTTTATTATAAGTAACATCTTTATGGGGATATTGCTGTATATCGATTTTTCATTTTTGGGAATGATGCCTCCATTTCTAAAAAAAACCCTTTCATTTGACAAAGTTGCTTCCAATCCGCATTTGTTGCAAAAAGAATATAATACATCCAATTGTTTCTGTGGACCATTAACATAGTATGAAAACATTATAACGTAATCAACAAGTAGAAGTAACAAAAAATCTTTAACATCTTGTGTAATGAACACACCATAATATCATTCATTATCTATTCCTCTGACGAGCTCATTAATGAAGACAATAAACAATGTTGGACTTAATATACATCCAGGGCTTACCCCACTTGATGTTAAGAAGAATTGTGTTTTTACCAGATTGTGTTTTAATACAAGCATTTACGGATGAATACATACTTTTCAGAACTAGAAACTATTTCCCATGGCATCCTTTGGTACAAAGTAAATACAGTACACATAAGTCTACATAAATCGTGACAATCACAGGAATGAGAATTTACAAACTGCGTTCCATAGCAATCACAGGGTTTGACTTCCAGGTTATTAAATGCGGGGTTAGTAGATTTTTAAATTAAGTGAGCCAGACATCTAGTCACAAGGAGTAACTAATGTATTACCTTGTATCACCCTTTTTAATGTGATCCTGAAACGTTTACAGGCTCCATGCTTAGTTGCCACCTTTATATCATCACACAGTTTAGAATCGTATGCCTTCGTCGTTTATTTACTTCTCTTCTTGTACTCAGATTTCGCATTGAGATAAAGGTATAAATTAACATCACATTTCCATTTTCTGAACATGATTTGAGAATAGTACAGTCAAACAAGGGCGGTTGTTGCTAACATGATTTGTAGCTATAGTAACTAATGCTCCTACATATATACCACAGTGAATTAAAATATCTCAGACACTCTGAATTGTTCATTTCCTTTAAATCTTTTCTTACAGCCTCCAATATTTCAGATGTATCCTTAAAGAAAGTAAATTTGACAATCACATGTCTGTTCCCACTCAATGAATTCTGTCTATGTGTACGCTGTGCAGGGTGAGCTATGTAACGAATACATAAAATCCCACACCCTGTTATCTCTTTCACTCCATGGCTACCCATTTCTTTCTGATAGCCCATGGAAAATCAAGTAGCAACGCCGGAACTGAGCCTCCTCGGTTTTTTATATCCACGTCTGATAAGTGTTTTCTCAACCTGACATTTTCACCCTCTAGTCTATTCAGTCTCTAATTTCATTCTTCACGAAACTGATTGAACTTCGTATTGAGGGATGTCATATGTGATTGAATACAGGCAAGAGTTTTAGCGAGGTAACTGAGATTTGTCTCATTGTCCAGAGTTACACATAGGTCTGAAACATTCTGAAAAGATAACATAGTTTGAACCCTTGTACCCTGAGGCATTATTTCAGCCATAAAGTGACTAACCTTGTACCCTGAGCTGCGGGTGTTATATTAGGGCCCTGAGGCAAGTAACAATGATAACTACAAGAAAAGAAGACGAAATGATAACGGCATCCTACATGATAGCTGTATACCGAGGTATATGCATCGTGGCCGTCCGCCCCGAAGGACAAAACAACCGACTCTACCTCTCCAAACTGTGATAGCAATGTTTATATCAGTAAATCCGAATGTGGGTATACTTAACAGCTTAGTTGTCCATGAACTATGTATGAAACCTTTTCCCCAGATCAGAATCACAACACCCACAGTGAACTTAATGACGTAACCATATTTTAACGTTTTTGATATGACGTGGGCAGGGGATGGAACCATCAGCCATTCTCTCTCTCTCCGAACAGACGCCCTATCCTCTACACAACAGAGACGGTTGACTCTGTATTTGATGGAAATATGTACATCAATACAAAGTCAACATTGCATTAACGTGGGCCAACCTTCCGAACAATTTATGCTCTGAGTTCATCGTGTTGGATGAGCGGACTAAATGAGGATGGGATGGAAACAATGGTGGCAGAGAATGGCCAGTGATCAATCAACTCTGTGGTCTATCCTTCCTTTGTCGTATCCTGTCTCGGTTAATTGGTGAATAATCAACCCTTGAAATGTCTACATAATTTGACTTTCACTTACTGGAGGCTTTACCCCAAAATATCATAATGGGCTTTGACATCTCCCTGTGTGGTGGGGACACTTTTGCCTTGTAACTAATGCCATCATTACGACTGTAAAAGGCAATTTAGTCCAATCACACTTTCAAACTTCGGTTGAAGATTAACTTGATTTGTATTTTACGATTACACCAGAAAGCGGTATTAATAAATGTTCATAAAAAACAGACATGACCAGATGGATTGCTTCTATGTTTTATTGCACAACATATATGTGCTTCTATAGTCGGAGACGCTCCATTTGGTCAAAGGTGAAGGTGAAAGTAATCTACTTCCTGGCAGCAACACAAGAGTTGGCACTGAAGGTGTAGGCGCCTTCTGCGGCCTGGACGGCACCCCTGCAATATGAAGGTCCATCGTGAGGCAAGAATGAGAACTTGTATCTGGCACATTCCCTTCAGTATATCAAAGGATGTATGTATTAATAATAAGGGATAGTTTCAGTTTGAAAAAAAATATCTTTCATTTATATCAATCTCTGCTATTAGAAATACAGACACCACAAAATTCCACAACATGTTTCTTTGCTCATTGGATTTTCTGCCCTTGTCTACGATGGAGGTTACGTTGTATGTATTAACCACGACAATATACACTGGTGCTATGACTGATTTGATCACTTTACATTTGACTTTCAAATCACAAAAGAACCGTGGTATTTAATCATCATATGGATTAACTGCAGTTTCGATACCGGCGATGATTAACAACTATATTCTAATCTGGGATGAACTCTACTTTGATTTAATACCCCTTGTCCTAGAATGGAGGTATTAGACGAATCTCTGTAAGAATATTTTAAGATATACTTACTCAACGCAGTTCAGTTGGCACGAGTTGTCGTAGTAGTTGCCGGCAGTGTCACAGACGGGGTCAAGGATGCGGGGACAAAGGCAGTCACAGTTGACAGTGCTGGCTGTAAAGAGGGATGAAGGGTAGAATGATATGTCTATCCTGATACAGGTCCCTCAGCAAGCACAAGGCTGTTGCAATGAATATTTTTCACACAATATACCTTAACCGACATTTTAAATGGACGACTTTTGATTACTAAATGTAAAACGATATCTGTGTGTCGTGGTCCATCCGCTTTGCAGAGTTGCGTACCTTGGGTACACAAGAAACTTATGATAGTGGGTTCAAATCCCGGTTCGCCCCGTTTTTGTTTCTAGGTTTGTTGGCACCATACGTATGTTCGTGAGTTTCACCGAAGTGGTAAACATTTGAGTCGTGCATCACTTCGGGCTTTCCTCCAGAATTAAGCTGACACACCATCATACGATTGGAATACCGCAAAAGGCGTCGTTAAACCCAGCTCACTTCCTCACTGGGATTACTAAATGTAAAACGATAGCTATGTAGCTTCATTCTGACAAGGCCGACTCCTTCTAAAACCAAAAGGAAAGTGTGGACATCAGAAAGAATCTGGGATTGAAAACAACTTTGAGAGGATTCTGGCTCTACCAACACATTGACTGAAGATTGGGCCAAATGTGACCCCTTGGAACAGAAAACTTAGAAAACAGAACTTAAACTCACCGCACAGCACAACAGCAAGAACAGCAAGAATAACGGCAGCCTTCATATTGATGCTATAGGTGGAGCTTCTCTTCCGAACAGGATCAAGGTATCGAATAGATTGAAGTCACCGCATTTATACACTGCACAAGCAAATATAAAAGAATACCAATGTCTCCTCAGCCGATTTGTAAGGTATGATTTATACTCTCTTAAAACTTTATGTGTTATGCACGAGGTTAAGGTGAGTAGTTGTAGCCATTACCCGGGTATACCGGACTAGCTGAAATGGCTATCACAAAGCGAGATCGAAGGTGAAGCGTGTTCTGAAATGTTCAGTTAATCTGAGGAGCAAATGAAACAATACCTCTCAGTGGATTTTACCTTATGTATGATTTTCAAGTGAAAATATAGCAAGTTAGAGATAAAATGTCCCCCAAATGGACTATACTGGAGCTTTGTCAGCACTCAAAGAATACTTCTACAAGGTTTTATTATTTTAAATATAGTTATTTCAAAAACTTTTAAAAATGTATTGTTTTTTCACATAATACGATACTGTTACTTCGACATCTTATCTTTGAAAATAAATACATTTGCTTTTCTCAGCACAAGTTTACAACATTTCAATGAGTGGCAAAGTAGACATAATGAAATTTAGCAACAGTTCTTTCAATTTTCAATTACACGAAAAAAAAGCAAACTCGGTGTACTTTGTTTTGCTTCTCAGTTTGTATTCATTTTCACAACTTTTTTTAACTGGGCTGTTTTCATGATATAAATCAGATTTTGACATTTGTTGCTCAAATATTATGGCACTGGTAAATTATTTCAGGTAAAATATGTGTGTGTGACAATATCAATTCCTCTTTACGACGCCAGTGAGATCGGTATGTTTACTCAAATTGGAACAAGGTCAATTATGACGTGGCAAACAGATGACGTCATATGTCTGTATAGGCAGGCCGACCAACCGACTCATATGGGTTCTGCAATCAGATGGCTGGATTTTATTAAGACAACTTAAAGGGTGTTTTTTCACACATTTTACACATGACAGCCAGCTCTATATGGTAACACAGTGCATTTATCTTCAAAATGAACCACCATTGTTGTATATTTGTTGTAACTGGACCACCTTTGATGCCTAGTTGCAGAGCGTCTCCCCAGAGAGCGGTTCAATCCCAGTTCGCGTCCTACCAAATGGCGTTAGAAGATTGTACTTATTGATTGTACCTGTCCGGCACTCATCATTAAGGGGCTAAAACAAGGACAGGTCAGCTCGGAGTCAGTATACTGTGTCTGTGTGTGGTGTTCATGTTAAACTGAAGCTTGCTATCTCAGTGGACTAGCACTTAAAAATCGGCATTAGTCCATGTCACTTTGTAAGTGCAATAATCTTGAACGCGGCGTTAAACGCCATTTCCCTTCACTTTACCTATTACAACTGACAGATGCAACAGATAGAGCGACCATTGTAAAATCAGAGACTCCATAACATTAGGGTACGCGAAAAGCAATTCGATGTCGAGAAATAAGCCGATGATGTCAACATCCTTCATAGAATAATTGCTGCTCACCTCTTTGTGTTATAAGGTATAAGTTGTTAGTTCTATCCTCTATCATGCTGCCATTGTGTAATCTGTTGACCATTGAGATTGTTTTTCACTCATGTAAAGGAAGGGTTGAATGAAGCCCTTTTGTAGTTGTGATGATGCCGTCGTGGCAATGACACATTAAATAATTATCCAGTTCGATCAATATGTTTCAGAACATTTTCGATTACTTCTGTATTTTACATTGTTGATAAACATTTCGTATGTTTTCGTTTTTCGGATGTTATTGAATATTCGATGCCTTGGAATGTTATTTGAAACCGGGCATCGAACACTCAATATGACAAAGGTCCAAATTGACACAATGTGGATGCTTTTGCAGAACATGTTGTTTGAATAATAAATATATTTTTACGTTCACATGAGATTGTTTTTATGTGGATATGAAGTTGGTAGTACGCGACACAAACTACTTATAGCAACCCGGTGCTTGAGGATACAATATATCCTCGACTTGTAAATCGACCGAGGAGCTATATATTACTTGAATTAGTATTTTATTGGGCGTGTGTAGTGTATAAATACAGACATTTGAATCCATTCGATACTTTGATCCTGTTCGGAAGAGAAGCTCCATCCTTTTGCATCAAGATGAAGGCTGCTGTTATTCTTGCTGTTTTTGCTGCGGTGCTGTGTGGTGAGTTTGAACTCTGTTTAATCAGTTATATTCAAGTGTACATGCACAATCGGTTGTGCATTTTCCCACGGGTCACAATTGACACTGTCGCCTGAGATGGAGGAAGTCGCTGAGTTAGTTGAGTCAGAATCCTCTTATAGTCTTTAATCCAAGATTCGTTCTGATTTCAATCCTAATTAGTTTGTCACCATCACACCCATATCTGTTTGTTTCAGACGAACTGCGTTTAAATGAAGCCACACTGATATCGTTTACATTTACTGATTAAAAGTCGTTCATGTAAAGTGTCGGTCAAGGTATATTGTGTGGAAAATATTCCTTGCAAAAACGTAGTGCTTCTCGAGCAATATCATTCTACCCCCCAAATTTCTTCACAGACAGCACTGTCAACTGTGACTGCATTTGTTCCCGCATTCCTGTCAGTATCCCACCGTGCTTGTTAGTTTCAGAATGACAATACCGCGTCCTAATGAAGCAACATAGCTATCGTTTTACATTTAGTGATCAATATGAGTGAGTGAGTTGGGTTCAATGCCGGCTTTTGCGGTATTCCATTGTGTGATGCACAACTCAAACGTTTACCACTTACGTGAAATTTACGCACATAGGTATGGTGCCGACAAACCTCAAATTATAATCGGGGCGAACTGGGATTCAAACCCACCGCATAGGTTTCTTCGTTTCGAAGCGAATTGCGGCGCCTTTGACGAATACGCCTCTCGTGCCCCCAACTTATACGAGTCGTCTTGACAAAATGTTTATTTAAAGTGTGGGACAAGGTAGACTGTGTGGAAAATATTCCTAGCAACAACCTTGTACTTGCTGAGAGACATGTCACTCTACCCCTCATATTTCTTCATAGCCAGCACTGTCAACTGTGACTGCCTTTGTCCCCGCATCCTTGACCCCGTCTGTGACACCGCCGGCAACTACTACGACAACGCGTGCCAGTTGAACTGCGTTGAGTAAGTATATCCATGAAATACTTTTACAGAGATCCGTCTCATAACCCTAGCACTAAGAGTGTCAAAGCAAAGTAGAGTTCATCCCAGATATAACAGGCTAGACTATAGTGATTAGTCGACTGTAACGAAACCGCAATTAATCATAGTGATGATAATTACGATGGTTCTCTTTGCGATTTGCTAAGCCAATGAGAAAGTGTAAAGTGATAACATCTGTTGTAGCACTTATGTCCTTTTGTTGTCAATGATCACTGTAAATACATACAATTTAACATTTAATCCCCATTATCTGAAAACACGCCCACTCCCACCCTCACCCAACCCCTCCACCTTGCTTCAAGAAATAATGAAAGTTACCAACACGTCGTCTGTATATGTATTCAGTAGACAAGGGCAGGGAATTCAGTTACCATGTAAACATGTTTTTGTGTTATTTTTATCGTGTCTTAAGATCTTTAATCGCATACATTAATTTTAATGAAACGATAAATATCCTTTTCTGCCTTTATTATCAAAACACACATGCTATGTAATCTAACTAAATGGAAGGAAGTGTACCAGTAACAATTTCTCATTCTTGCCTCACGATGAACCTTAACATTGTAGGGGTGCCGTCCAGGCCGCAGAAGGCGCCTACACCTTCAGTGCCAACTCTTGTGTTGCTGCCAGAAAGTAGATGACTTTCACCTTCACCTTTGACCAAATGGAGCGTTCCCGACTACAGAAGTACATATTGATTGTGCAATAAAATATAGAAGCATTCCATCTGATCATGTCTATGTTTTTATTTATATTTATTACTACCGTTGTATGTCTACAAGGTTAAATACAAATCAAGTTTATCTTGTACTGTATTATACTGTATTCTTGTGAGAGTTGGTCATCACGTAACGTTACGTTACATCACATCGCATCTGATAAAACGTCCATTCCCCCTTAAAGAAATAATTAAACCGACTTTTAACATGAACTCTAAGGTACAGATGATAGGTAAAGCCAAGATGAGAGAAGGTTTTTCTCTCTATTAACCAAAATAATATATTTTTCGGAAGAATACAGGAAGAAGTGTCTTTTCTGATCTCAAGTTAAGACGGGGGTACGGGTGGCCCAATCGTCTAAGGCACAGCAATTCGCTGTGCAGAGTTGCGTCCCTTGGGCACGCCAGAAACCTATGATTGTGGGTTCAAATCCCGGTTCGCCCCGATTATGTTTCTAGGTTTGTCTGCACCATACCCGTGCTCGTGGATTTCACCAAAGTTGTAAACATCTAAGACCTGCATCACTTCGGGCTTTCCTCCCACATTAAGCTGACATGCCGTGATATAACTGGAATACTGTTGAAAGCGGCGTTAAACACAACTCACTCACTCAAGTTGAGACATCAGTCTATAGTATATGTTTGGTATTTTTGTAAAAATATCTGTGGAAATGATACAAATGTCAACAACGCTGCAGTCAGAGTGTGATACACAAGTTAGATCGCCTGTGATTTAAATCTTCCATTACCTATAAGGATGTCAAGTATCTTACACATACCTAATAGATTTAATCCATAGTTGTTTATGACTTTATCTAATGATTGTTGAGATCAAGAGATCTAACTGATTTCCAGTCCTGGCATTGAAATCTCCACATAAAATAAATTCGGATGAATCGCCATCATTATGAAGAATGATAATAAATTGCCGTTCGCACATGTCAATTCAATTCTCTTCTCTGTTTGTATATACTGGTGAAACCTCAGGATTGATGGAAACAAAAACTTATTCTTTACCTTGAGAGATTAAGCATCATCCAACTCTCTTAAGGAAGTGGAAGATACTAAAGATTTCTTAGTCGTTAAATAGATTTGTAAAATATCATGCGCATTCATACGTGTTGTCTCTGTTCTACAGAAAATGTCATATATTTCACAAAAGAGAGTAAAATACGAAAACTCAATTTTTGACAAGAAGTCGTTAATATTCCATGAGCTTATGGTGGTAATATAACCTTTTCTAACTATGGCACTGTTGCCAGTCATAATATCAGTTATATTCATGTCTGGTATTGAGTCAGTGTTTTCACTAGGTCTTGCCTGACAACAGTTTTGTGTTCTATCTTCCTGATGATGAAATTTGGTTGAATCTGGTATTCCATCTGAGATCTGTTTAGTATTAACCTGTAGTATCAAGGTTGGTATGTACATTGACACCACCACATTTATGTTCCCCAGTTTGTTGTGCAGAGATCTGGTTGTCAAATCTATTTTACAGTGTGTGAAATCTGTATTAGAATTCAGGTTTGAGTTCATATACAAGACAGTGTGTCAAGATTTATTGTCTGTGACAATGTAACCATGAATCCCAGTACCATCGATAACGAATTTCCATAGAGTTGTCATTATGAAGGGGAGTAATTTCGATCTAATCTGTCGCATTTGCTCTGTAAAATCCTCAGACACTCTAAATTGTTCATTTCCTTTTACGTTTTTCTTGCAGCTTCGAATATTTCAGATTTATCCTTAAAGAAGGCAAATTTGACAACCACAGGTCTGTTACCACTGCGTGAATGCAATCTGTTTGCACGCTCAGTACCAACTGTGCAGGAGGAGCTTATGTTATTTTCATCCTGTACTGTATTCAGTCTCTCACATACTTCTTCACAAAACTGATCGAACTTTGTATTGAGGGATGTCATTTGTGATTGACATCAGCCAAGCGTTTTAACGAAGTAACTAAGTGATCTCATTATCCAGAGTCACATATAGGTCTGAAACATTCTGAAAAGATAACCTTGTTTGAACTCTTGTACCCTGAACTGCGGGGTGTTATAGATGGGCCCTGGGGCAAGTAACAATGTTAAATACAACAAAAGCAGGCGAAAAGCCAACAGCATCCTACATTATAGCTGTATACCGAGGTACATGCATCGTGGCCATCCGCCCCGAGGAACAAAACAACCGACACTATCTCTCCAAACTGTGATAACTAAGTTTATGTTATCAGAATCAAAATACCCCCAATACCACGTCTCCGTTCCAACAACCTCAGATGTCGCCGACCAGCACGTCCTGTTCTCCAACCACGGCATCGACAAGCACGACTAGCGTCATGATATGGGCAGGGACTTGACTTAATGCGAGACTTGGACCCATGTGCTTTCTGAATGTTGGTCAAGGTCGGGGACATGGCGTCACTGCTCAGCGTTTTATCGACCAAGTCATCAGACCCCACGTTCCTTTTTTTTTTGGGGGGGGGGGGCCCCAACATCAACACATTTTCCAGCAGGACAACGCTCGTCCCCATGTTGCCCGAGCTACCATGGCCTTTCTGCAACAACACAACATCCGTGTTCTACCTTGGCCAGCCCTCAGCCCTGATCTGAACCCCCATCGAACACTTGTGGGATGAGGTTCAAAGGCGTCTGCACAATGTGCGCCCAGTCCCTACAACTGCCGATGAACTACGCACAGCTGCTCTGGATGTATGCAGGAGGATCCCTAGGGCCTTCACAAATCGTCTGATCCACTCAATGTACAGATGTGTGGCAGTGATCAATGTTAATGGTGGTCACACAAGGTATTGACCGACATTTTGGGTATTGACCCGAACTGTAAGCCCTTAACATTAGAAAAAACAATTATGTCATCTGCCTTTTAATCCATTAAACTGTCTTCAGTGAAATTTTTGTCCATCTTGCCCTATTAGTATTTCTTGTCTTTACTGTTGAAAATAAAACACATGTACACTGCATACTCGACTTGCGTTTCTTTTCCGTTCTAACCCGGATCTTCACGCGCTTGTCTTTAGAAATGTGCATAATGTGTCTTCAACTATCTCAGACATAGATTTCTGTTGGTAGCCCATTTGTACAAATACACTGATATGATCCAAGTATTAAAAAAAATTAATACCAGAATTCTGAACCCAGCTGCAGCTACAAGTATTCGAAACATTTCAGGGTTGAACCATTAACAGGTTTATCGCCCGTTTTGGTTAACCCAGACACAAGACGAGACAGTTCAACCAGATCATTTATTACACAAGGGCGTGGTCACATAACACCATGATGTCGGTGGCATCCTGGTGTGGGCCAGGGTGAAGGCCGGCACGTTCACTCACAGGCCCCAGACTTGCTATTGAAGGTCTTGCTTTTATCGAGCGTCTTGCCTCTACAAACAGGACAAACATTTGTCAGAAAACATAATGCTCTGAATTTGAAAACAGATGTTAGGTACCTGCTGCTCAATGTTGCTTAAGGCCTCTCAGCAATATTACAGCTTTAGGCTGTAAATAATCGGTTCTGGAACAGACAATCCAGTGATTGATATCATGAGCATCGATCCACAACAATTAGAATCTGTGACATGCATCAACCAAGTCAGCGAGCCTGACCACCCGATCCCGTTAGTTGCCTCTTACGGCAAGTAAGAGTTGCTGCTGAAGACCTATTCTACCCCGTCACGCCATGGGAGGATGACATGCAATTAGCCTGACAGCCGTTCGAATTTGTCGCTTCTTACCAGCACTGGTTATGGATCTATTCTGTGCAGCGCCGTGAAATGGGGTTGAAGGTTGGTCCAAGATTATTGCACTTAGCGACGTGTGTGCGTGTACGCTTGTACTAGTCCGTACAAACGACTATTTATAGTGCTAGCTAGCCCAACGAACCGGAGGCTCGTGGTATAAAACCAAGGGACGCTCAAAACCCCATGTACCCCGAGTGATCCCGCTACAATGAATTTATTTTACCGACATATTGAATATGACACTTCAAAAAAAAAAAAAATTCAAAATTGAGGAAAACAGCTTTTCAATTTAGCCGAGGTTAGCTTGCGCTGTGCTGCGTGGCTTCCATGACTCGGAAAAAGCGTGGAATTTTGCTTTTAAGCAGGGCACATCGGATTTATTACGTGTCTCCGACATCCACGTGCAGCCCGATTTGCTCGTGGCGGGGTATAAAAGATTTGAGAAATTTATTCCCCTCGAGGCGAGTTACATTTTTATCAAGATCACGTGTACCAATAAGATCTCATTCCGACACGGCGGTCGATACTAGAAATTTGCGAATGTTAATTTGTACTTACTCGCAACGAAGTTCACAGGCATTTGGGTAGCTATTCCCTTCCGTGTCACACACCACCACGTTGTCAATATCACACCTACAGTCGGCAGAGCCGTTACCTGAAAATACATCATAGCATGCATAAACCAGCGTCGGTGTGCAAACATCTTCCCAAGGCAAGGGAGACAACTCACCAATTCCATGTCCAATCACAATCGCGTAACAAAATTGACATCCGGTTCGTAAACTGCCGTGCAGATTTCTGTCGATTGCAGGATTTGCAAAGCATGTGCGATGTCAACAAGACGTCAGATATATTTTCCATATCTTTCACGTTTTTAATGACGCTGCTCATGTGACGCACTTCGCAAAGTAAGACCCGATTTTTTATTGTCGTTCAGAGCGTCATTTTGTTTGAAGCAAATGTAAGCGACATAGAGTTGTAATCTATCAATAGGAGCAACAGAAGGGTTATAACTCTTAATAGCCACTAGTGGCGCTACGATCGAGCCCAGCAATTCCAACCTTGTTTGGCAGTGGAAATTGGACTTTTACCGACAGTCAACTCCCTAGCTTCGGGAAGATGGCATACAGGGGCCATCTGAGAAACTTAGCACGCCAGAGTGCTCTGGGGAAAAAAAAATCAAAATTGTAAGTGCTAATTACAGGACTTGTCCCAAGGCAAGACTATAAAGTCTAGTTTTCCACCCTCGATCTGGCCTGGAATTTCGTGGCCGAGATCGGAGCGCCCAAAATGGCCATTATGAGTCGGCCCTAAAACGTACCTCCTATTGAGCAGATTTCATTTCTCATACAACTTGCATCAGCTACAAATAGAAGCGCCCAGTCAAAACGACCTCATCCCAAGTTCATCCCAAGAAAGTTTCACATTCCCTGCGTCACAGACATTGTGGTAATGGATTATAGCACAACACATGAGCGCGACTTAACAAGATTTGGGAAATATATCGACACCTAGTTGACTGTACACATGCTTTGCAAAATCCTGAAATGGACGGAATTTTGCGACAGTCGCCATGTTGTTCACGAACAGGATGTGGATTTTGTTACGCGATTTGTATTGGACTAGCATCGTCTTGGTCTACACAATATGCGACTCGGAAATTCCAGTCTCGTGGAACTATTTTCATAGTCGGTTTACTGCCTTGCCTCATGAATATGCACACCATGCCGATGTCAACATCAGGGCTCTAGAATATTTTAGCCATCGAGTAATTTACTTAAATAAACTCATTGGGTATGGATAGTTGCGAGCCTTCTTAAACTTCCTTAAGCTCACAACAGCTATGTCAAGTTTAATAAGCTAGACTTGTTTCGTGACGAGAGCGATAAGATAAAGAAATATTACGATAACTTGATAGCTACAATGTTAATACTTCCGAGTGAGTATTGTTTCATGCCGCTGTTATCAATATTCCAGCAATATGATGGCAGGGGATACCAGAAATTGGCTTCACACATTGTACCCATGTCGGGAATCGAACCCGGGTCTTCGGCGTGACGAGCGAATGCTTTAACCACAAGGCTACGCGACCACCCGTTAATACTTAGATTATGACTATACAGCACTGCTTTAGAAAAGCGACTGTCTTACTTACCGTTTGTTCTTTAACGTCGCACTCGGCAATATTCCAGCTATGTAACGGCGTTCTATAAATAATGGACCAGACAATCCAGTTTCTCACCATGCGCACCGATCTATGATATGGGGATCCGACGGCATGCATCAACCAAGTCAGGAGCCTGACTACCCGATCCCGTTAGTCGCCTCTTACAACAAGCATGGGTTGCTGAAGACCAATTCTGTCCCGGATCTTCACGGGACAGCCATCTTTGTGTATGGCGCGGCGTTGGAGACATGCGGGCACCGGCTGAACTCGATACATTCCTGCCATTTTGAAAATTAACGCACTTACTCAGCATTGTGTTAGAAGCCGAATTAATACCCTGGGATATGGCCAAACATGTCAAGGCGTTTAACTATGGTTAATGCCACATCAAAACTATAGACGATAAAAGTATACACAATATTTCAAGTAGTTCCCGACCTTTAAAATTGATGCAGAATATTTCAAAATACTCACCGAAGAAAAAAACAGCCATTACAGCTACAACAACAATTGCGGTCTTCATGGTTGGATCTGAACGTTGAGTAACCTTGACAGAGACTGGTGTGACAGACGCTTGGTCCCTGCTGTTTTTATACCCTTATGAGATACACGCCAAACCCAAGCGCGACCTATGGGTTAGAGGGGAGTTGGGTAGGCCACATAGTAGCCCTAAATGTTTCAATATATCTGTCAAGCATGACAGGGAAATCTAAAATCTGCTTTTTGTTCTTCTGGTATGTTTGTTTAATAAACCACAACATATTTACTTTGAATTAAATCCATGTATTCAATATGGTAACTCCCGAAACCTTTTTTTCACCACCCTTCCCAAGACATGGACTGTTCCCTACATGTCTCAAAGCGTGCAATCGTGAATCACGGACTGCATTTTAGGGCTAACCACAAAAAGCAGCTTCAAGATATAAGATCACACCTGGTGTCAGTACACTATATTAAAGGAAAGGGATGCAACGAAGCCAACGAGGCCAAGTTCGTTCGAGGACGAATTCAGCAACGCCCACTGTAAATACCCCTATAAAACTATACACTAATTTCAAGCAAATACATTTACCTACCCAATGAGACATAGAAGAAGAAAATCGAACCCTTTTTTTAGCCAGCCTCCTCAGAAGCTCAAAATAGATTGAGTTTTCGATTCCGAGCCAAAATACGTGGTCAGAATATGTGGGGCGGTCGGGTAGCCTAGTGGTTAAAGCGTTCGCTCGTCGCCCGAAGACCCGGGTTCGATTCCCGACATGGGTACAATGTGTGAAGCCCATTTCGTGTGTCCCCCGCCGTGATATTGCTGGAATATTACTAAAAGCGGCGTAAAGCTATACTCACTCACTCACTCAGAATTTGTACCGCTAACTTACCGATTTGTGTGTTTATTGGAGCGTGTACAAAAATACCAACACCTTGGCCTTGGCATACCACCCATAAACACAAAACGTGACTATTTAAGTGATTTATTTTTTTAGACGACAGGAACTTCTTTCAATACACGTTGTGATAACGGGTAAATAGGTCCCCAGTGCATCAAACTTGACGTCAGAGCCGACGGAGCCATGGGTGGCCCAGTGGTCCATGGAGTCAGGATCCGCTGATCAAGGGTTTGAATCCCAGATGCTCCTTGATTACGATTCTTGGTCTGTCAGTACCAATACTGAAGGTCACCAGAGTGGTCACTTAGTGGGTGCGACCCCTGAAGATCCGGGGTAGAATAGGTCTTCAGCAACCCATGCTTGCCGTAAGCGGCGACTAACGGGATCGGGTGGTCAGGCTCGCTGACTTGGTTGAAGCATGTCATCGATGCTCATGATTTCAGTCACTGGATTGTGTGTCCAGACTCGATTATTTTCAGACCGCCGTCATATAGCTGGAATATTGATGAGTGCGGCGTTAAACAACAAACAAACACTAAGTGGGTGCAAAATTGTCTGTGAGACTTTATATCTTAACTCGCTCCGTCACCCGGCGAGTCCTGACGTCCTTGTCATATTAATGGGGGGCACGGGTGGCCTAATCATCTGAGGCGCCGCGATTCGCTGTGCAGAGTTGCGTCCCTTGAGCACGCCAGAAACCTATGATTGTGGGTTCTAATCCAGGTTCGCACCGATTATGTTTCTAGGTTTGTCAGCACCATACCCGTGCTCGTGGGTTTCACCGAAGTGGTAAACGTCTGAGACCTGCATCACTTCGTGCTTTCCTCCCACATTAGGCTGACATGCCGCGATATAACTGTAATACTGTTAAAAGCGGCGTTAAACCCAACTCATTCACTCGCAAGTCCTTATAGTTTCAGAGAATACTCTGACGGACAATTCGTTATAACTTAAGCCTGTGTTGGAACGTGGTCATGTGTTCGTTACAAATCAGGCGACGTTATAAAGCGACGTTGGTGGCAGAAAGAAGGTGGATGGGTGGCCTTGTTCGGGAGCTCGACCCCTGAGGGTTTCTGGGGCTTCGGGTCTACCCCACTGAAGCACATGTTCGTGTAAATCCTGCCAGCACTTCATAGTAAGTGAGTGAGTTGGGTTTAACGCTGCTTTTAACATTATTCCAGTTATATCACGGCGTGTCAGCTCAATGTTGGAGGAAAGCCCGAAGTGATGCAGGTCTAAGACGATTACCACTTCGGTGAAACCCACGAGCACGGGTATGGTGCTGACAAACCTAGAAACATAATTGGGGCGAACCGGGATTCGAACCCACAATCATAGGTTTCTGGCGTGCCCAAGGGACGCAACTCTGCACAGCGAATCGCGGCGCCTTAGACGACTGGGCCACCCGTGCCCCCAGCACTTCATAAGGCAGCTTGTGTAGTATACACCCCAGGGAGCTGAGAATCGAATTCGAATTTGCTCTGATCCATTGACCGGAGTAATAAAGATGTGCTTTGAGCATTGAAATGCTCCATACAAATTATTGTAGTTGTTGTTGTTGTTGTTGTTGTTGTTTATGTTCATGTTCTTGCTCTTGTTCTTATTATTATTTCAGCTTGTACATATATATACTGAGGTAACGAAAGTAAACATTCAAATCACTCACAAAACCTTGCTCCATATAGAGTTAGATAGAACCTAGCCATTAAACATATGTCAAGTATATAAACAGCCTGGACCGCAATCACAGATGTTAGTGTCGTCGTGCTGTTTAAGGTTAATCGTAACAATTATACCCAGTTCAGTGAAGAGCTGACACGCGTGTTTTATGTGAGTATGTGACACTCCATGGATCAGGTTCTCGTCAATGTGTCACTACACCAATCATAACATACTAGACAGGCAAACAGACATCGTCATTAACAACATATGCCATAAACAGGCAAGTACCGAACACATAAACACAGGATGTACTGCTATAGCATGTCAGGTATAAATGAAACTAGGTGGGTTTGTGTAACCGAGAGGCCTTGTGAATTTAAGTCTCACTTTCTGTCCAAACATATCATGCAGATTACATTCTTCCTCGAATAAAAAAACAGGTTAAAAATACAGTAAGTAGCTAGGAAAGTACAGGAAAATGCAGACAATACAATACGATACAATACAAGCGCACGTGATCCCGTACTATCATATATATACACATGCTCTCTTGCAGCCACAGGTACACACACAACACCAAAAAACACAAAAAGCAACACACACAACACTCACAACACAGAACACTCACAACACAGAACGCAAATACACAACACACACACTATAAACACAACACATACACACGCATACAACACACATACACAACACACACACTACAAACACAACACATACACACGCACACAACACACGCACACAACACACACATACACAATAAAAAACACGCTCACAACACACAAACACACAACACATACACAACACAAACACGCATACACGCGCGAGGCGGTAAACATAATATCATCAGTTCGAACGCATACTATACATGTCGCCTCACAAGAGCAATCACATTACACAGTTTTGCGGATCCGCCGCAAAATTACTCAGATATGCACTGAATACAAAATCTTAAATGTCTGACATCGTCAGAAAATATAATCGACAAATTTATTTCCTTGATCATACGAAGGAGTCCACTGGACGATTCCGACTATGTCACAAGCATCTGTATATGAATCATTATCAAACAATTTCGACACCAGGTATTTGCGAACAGGTGAGCTTGTCCTGCCCGTTACAAACACATGCAAAGGCAAGTCAAGGGTTCACCAGAACATTATTGCACAAGTCAAAATAAGAATCATTCTGATGCGTCAAGTTTGGAATTGCCCTCTACATGTCTAACATTAAAACGTTTAGAAGCTCTATGGGACCCTTATGAGCGGCTGATCTTACGTCATCGTGAGGTGTGGTTCGTTGCTCATGCTATCAGCCACTCGATTGTCTCGTCCACACTCGAATAAATAATCGAGTCGCTGTCGTCATGTAGCTGGAATACTGCGGCTTTAAACAACATTCACTCTGAACTGTCTTGTAAAGAAACACTGAACTGTTTCATATACTTAATTTTTCACATGGGTCATACTTTAAAGATACTTAATTTTTTTTAAAAACATATCTTTAAATCAAATAAAAATATATAAAAAATGCTAACGTTAAATATTTCCCAGTCTGAGTGGGCAATAATAAGTCATATGTCAGATGACAAATGTCATATCAATTGCTTAATTCAGATAATGATCCCCGTGGGTGTCCCAACTGTCGGGTGAATGATATTATAATTATTCCATGCGGGTGTATAAAAGGCAAGTAAGCGAGTTTCCTCTCTACTCATCCTCTGGCATCCCCTGAAGTGAGAAACAACGGACACCGACTTACAAGATGAAGACAATGGTTGTTCTCGTGTTGATGGCAACAGCTCTGTGTGGTAAGCATAACTTTGTGTTTTGTCCAAACTCGATTATTTACATTATTTGTAATAGTGATAATAACATCCATTGACTTCCTCCCCAAAAGAGTGCCAGTGAATTTGTTGTTAAAAACATGTAGTTCCAACATCTACAAATCTACAGTCGGATCACGCTTTTAGAATAAACAAAATGTACTCTAAGGAATTGATAACAGAGTAGCTTACAGGAATCTGTATTAATGAGTGAGTGAGTTGGGTTTAACGCCGCTTTGAACAGTATTTCATTTATATCACAGTGTGTCTACTAAATGTCGAGATAAAGATCGTCAGTAAATAGATCCTGCTTTAGTCTTTCTCCCAGACCCGAGAGAATAATTCTTTTAAAAAGGAGTCCAATGAGAATGACTTGGCAAACCTAGATTGCCTCAGCTCTAGTCTGAAATTAAGGATTGGTCTCGGCTCCATTTGGATTTTTTGGATTTGTTTTCGTAGATATATGTTTAAATAAGACAACTTTATTTCTGTGACGAAATGTCAGTCTAATTCTTCTAGATATTCTGCATAATATTATATCTGTTGTATGATTAGATTAATCTATAATACAAAAGTACGCGTAAAAACGACCCAGCCTGTCGCGAGCCTGAAAACTTAAAAACTTATCTCACTTTATTGTACATCTCTCGGGTTAAATATGCTTCTATCTTGTTCACGTCTTTATTGTGTGGTTTTTGATATAAAATACCGGGAAAAAAGTATACAAGTTTGATGTTGGCTAGAAACGGAACAAACAAGAAATGGTGAAGTATTTTGATACCGATGTCATAGTTCTGGTTTGGACCTTAAGTTTGGAATGTGTCGGCGACTGTTTTCAGATTAGCAACGTTTTGATAACGTTTGTAATTATTTGGTCAAATCCAACTTTCACGTGTATACAACCTTTTTCCCTGGAGTTTATTTGCGCCCTTGTATAATAGTTGGTGCCTTTTTTGTGTACAAGTTGAGATTAGATTTCAAACATTTCACATTTGGAGATGAAACAATATCATGTATTTTATTATTTCATCAAATTCAACAGCAATTATTTTAGGTTTGTCATTTTACAGAACAAACAACGCATTTGATACGTGTCCAGATTTTCTAAGCTCCATGTTATTTGACAGCCTCCGTGATCTTGTGGCCCTCAGAGCGGAAGGTCTGGGGTTCGATCCCTGGCCGCGTCATACCAAAAGACGTTAAAAGATGGTACTTCTTGTTACCCTGTCTGGAATCAGTATACTGTGTCTGAGTAGGGTATTGATGTTAAACTGCGGCATGGAATCTCAGCGGGCTTGCACTATAAAACCTGCATACGTAAGACTTGTACAAGCAGCCACACACACACACACATGCATGCACATTGCTATGTAAGTCCAATAATCTTGAGCCCGACGTTAAACCCTATTTCAACCACGTCATGCTCGTTTAGCCGATGCTATTTGTTTAAGCCAATTCCTTGCCAAGGGGCTGCCCCTGCCCGAGGATTATGTTGCCCGTCTGTGACACCAATGGGAACATCTACGACAACTCATGCATCAGGGACTGTAGGTAAGTACGGGAAAACTAACTTTGATTATCATCCTCGGTCGTCAAGGGTATTGTCGTGACTTTAGTTTTAGGTAGGGGTATATTTCTGAGCGGGAGAATAAAACCCTCATATCCCGCCTAGAAGAAAACAGGCTGCTAGTGATTATAAATCAACAATAAATCGCTTGCACCTTGCTACCTCGAAACAAAAAGCTGCACGCTGTTTCGATTTAAACGAAAACACGTGACACAACAAAAGTAAACCTCAGCTCAGTCGAACAGTTCCTATCAGTTTCCAATTTGTTAATAGCAGATTGAAACATGTCGGCAAGATATATTTGTTGTAGCAGTATCACTCGGGGACGCATTAAACCATAAAACATAAAAGGTGGGGCGAGGTGTGAACACGGCACTGGATCCACATAATTTAAAAAATGAATGAACACAACTTTCAGAAATCGTTATGAAAGTTATCAAATGTGTTCAAAGGTGAGTGAGTGAGTATGGTTTTACGCCGCTTTTAGCAATATTCCAGCAATAGCACGGCGGGGGGACACCAGAAATGGGCTTCACACATTTTACCCATGTCGGGAATCGAACCCGGGTCCTCGGCGTGACGAGCGAATGCGTTAACCACTAGGCTATCCGACCGCCCCTGTGTTCAAAGGATTGAAAACTAGACTGTTCATTTCAACACTTGATGTTTGCGACTTATAAGCGTAGCATTCGACTAAAATACGTCGATTTTGGAGGTTCTCCAGAAGCGTTTTTGTAATATTTGCACAGAAGCTGATTTTCTTAGATGTAGACAAGATGTGATTCCCAGTGGACCTAAAGAGTCCCACATTCTACCCCATCCTATTGGCCGCCGTGATTAACTGCTGGACAAAAGAATGTCTACAACCATGTTTGATGATGGATAAAAATGAAACAAGCAAGAAATGGATAATCGATGGTGATAGTGATGTATATGACACGGGTTTCATTGTTGTGTTTTGGACCTAAGTTTGCATTGTTTCAAGGACCGTTTTCAGCCTAGTAACGTTTTGAAAACGTTTGTAATTGTTGTCAACTCCATTTTTTAGTGAATACTTTCTTGAGCTGCCTTATCGCTGTCGGCAAACATTACTCCCCACTTCTCTTACCATCCTTCTCTCAATTCCTTCCCATGTTTCAGAGGCGGAATGCCATCTGATGCCTTCCAAGTGGACAGGGCAAGCTGGAGCTGTGTGCCCGCCTAGCCGCCGGTACATCTACAAACTCAACACACCTACCTCATGAGTACCTCATGTACCTGCCTATGACAACAGCCTTTAAATAAAGATTTGTTAAATGCAGTTTGAGTGTGATCATTGTATACTTCAACAAGCATGAAATACTCACATCCCCCGCCAATATGACATGTCGGGTGTGTGCAATGCATTAGCTCCTGTGAACTATGTTCACTGGGCCTTTTTGTAAAGAAATATGGTACGGTTTTCAAGATCTGCTCCGGAAACGAGGACTACCGCCATTTTCAGTCTAAATCAAAGTCGTTGCCATGGAAACTCGAAAAATAACTTTTTTTAAAATCCCAAACTATCAAAAGGCACCAGTTCACCACTAGATCTATCTATGTGCCAAGTTTGGTGAAGAAATATGGTACGGTTTTCAAGATCTGTTCCGGAAACGAAATATGACGGTCGGACGGACGGACGGAAGGACGGCCGGACGGAAGGACGGACGGACGGCACCCATTCCTATATCCCCCTTCCACTTCGTGGCGGGGGATAATAACACGTTTACTGTAGGGTGCAGAGTTGCATCCCTTTTAGGGGGGTGGGGGAATTAAAGTCTCACAACAATGGCCAAATGAGTGCCAAGCACGCACGCTGCATGCATAACCCTAGGCCAGCCTACGCCTCTGTTATATCTCATCATTGTTTCATATAGAGAACAATGCATGCATATATCTGGAAGGACTTTATTCCGAATTATCTCCCCTATAAAGATCACCGCAGAGAAAAGAAGAAGCAAAATCTGGACGGTTTTGACAAGCGGGTATTGAGATTTCATTCCACGATGTCATTTTTTATTTTAGATGCTAGATGACACCAACATTGGAAGCAGATATTTTTTTCCGACAACTGCGCATCTGATGTAATGTCCCGAAGGTGTTTCAATCAACTATTCTAGGTGTTTCAATCAACTATTCTAGTATAATATTTAATTTCCATGTACTAGGGTAGTTAAAATCATACTTTACTTCATAGGGGGCACGCGATTCGCTGTGCAGAGTTGCGTCCCTTGGGCACGCCAGAAACCTATGATTGTGGGTTCGAATCCCAGTTCGCCCCGATTATGTTTATAGGTTTGTCAGCACCATACCCGTGGGTATCTTCAATTTAGGCTTTCCTCCCACATTAAGCTGACACGCCGTGATATAACTGGAATACTGTTAAAAGCTGCATTAAACCCAACTCACTCACTGTAACTCATTTTAATTTTAATTTTAATTTATTCACATGTCTTTGAGACATTCCCTCATCATCGGGCTGGATATTAAGGTCACCTGGGGTCATGCACGCAAGCAAGCACGCTTGACACACATAAATCGTGTTCTTACCCCCACTACAGGGCCATGTGAACGGTCACAAAATTAAATGAGAACAATAAGAAAAATGTTTAATTCAAACACGAAATATTACACATAATACTCACATATGAAACATAAAACTGGTATTTGTAGTTAGGTCAATGATTTTTATTCGATACTAACTAAATCTCGTCACATGGTTGTGGGTTCAATGGACAATAATTGTGAAAAACTGGGTGCCAGTATAACAGTTGACAGACTACAGTGGTTCGCTCATCACACGGGTGCCCCAGTCATCTGAGGCGCCGCGATTCGCTGTGCAGAGTTGCGTCCCTTGGGCACGCCAGAAACCTATGATTGTGGGTTCGAATCCCGGTTCGCTCCGATTATGTTTCTAGGTTTGTCAGCACCATACCCGTGCTCGTGGGTTTCACTGAAGTGGTAACCGTCTGAGACCTGCATCACTTCAGGCTTTCCTCCCACATTAAGCTGACACGCCGTGATATAACTGGACTACTGTTCAAAGCGGCGTAAAACCCAACTCATTCACTCACTCGCTCATCACGATGTACAAAGCCCATTGCTAGTGTCTAACGTTGAGACATTGCTCGAATATTGCTAAAAGATGGAACAACTCTTAGGGCAGTGTTCAGCGGTCCTACTAAATAACGTGTGACCAGTATCTTGTTGGACTGCTTTGTCTGCATCACACATCCTCGATTATCTCGATTCATCTCTGCTATAAGACCCGGGACCTGTTGGCTACAATTGTTTTAGTTTCGAAATCGAATGCCATGACGGTAAATAGTTATTTAATCAAATGTACACTCAATCTCCGTAGCCCAAATGACGGTGATAGGCTGTACCACTAACTCCATCTGTCCCCTCAGCTGGATGAACATCTGAAATAGAAGCGACCTTCCATAGCCCGGGGAAGTACCGCCAAACAATCTCGGCCATCTGTTAGACATTCCAGAACTTTCTTTTCACTTTCAAATTTTGAGAAGAGAACTTTGTCAGAATATTTATCAAAGCATAGTCTGGAACTGAAGCTGAGCTAGCTGCTTTCTGATTGGCTAATGTCCACCTCTTGTTAGTCATTTCATTGATTGGACTAAGTTCAGGAAAGGTCATTCTGACGTGACTGGTAGTCTGATGTCCTCTCATATTTGTTGTGCATAGCGAGAACTAAGATCTGATTTTAATTAGATTGACTGCAGGGTACATTCTGGGGAATTTACTGATGAAAGAGATGAAGATGGTGACGCCACTTCCCAAAAGTAGCTGTGGTAGGTAATCGGAACTACCTTGTTGTGCCGATCTCATGGAAATAGACATCAGAGATAGAAATAGTTTGACTTATTCAGGCTCCATCACATCCGACTCGACCTTATTGCTGTCTGACATAGCCATCAGACAACACAGAGCAAGTGTACCATACAGTGTATGTTATGTAAATGCCATTTATGAAACAGGCGAGGTGAAATGGGGCTCAGCTGGCATCCAAGACTACTGCATTTTTATAGCAATGTGCATGCATATGTGTGTGGCTGCTTGTACTAGTCCAGACTGATGCAGATTTAATAGTGCTAGCCTACTGAGATACCATGCTTCAGTTTAACATGAATACCCCAATGAGATTCGGTATACTGACTTGAAGCCGACCAATCCTTGTTTTATCCCCTTAATGCCGAGTGCCAGTCAGGGTTACGACAAGTACCATCTACAACATCTTTTGGTATGATGCGCCCAGGCATAGAACCCCGAACCTTCCACTCTCCGGGCTGATGTGCTGCCACTAGACCATGGAGGCGGTCTCCAGCTATATGACAGCCGTCTGTAAATAATCAAGTCTGGACCAGACAATCCAGTGATCAACATCATGAGCATCAATCAATGTAGTTGGGATACAATGACATTAATCAGCCAAGTCATCAAGCCTGTCAACCCTATCTGTGAGTCGCCTCTTATGACAAGCATAGTCGCCTCTTATGACAAGCATAGTCGCCTCTTATGACAAGCATAGTCGCCTCTTATGACAAGCACAGTCGCCTCTTATGACAAGCATGGTCGCCTCTTATGACAAGCACAGTCGCCTCTTATGACAAGCATGGGTTGCTGAAGACCAAATCTAACCCCGATCTTCACGGGCAGTTACATAGCATTTATATAATAAATAACAACAGAAGCATTTGCCACATCTACACTTTTACTCAGACCAATGTATGGTTTTCAATCTTTGATGTTTCACAGCTTTCAAGTTGTGTTTCCACAGTGTTGTTTGATCACTAGCCCCCCCTACCCCCCATTGCACATCTGCTTTGGTTGTCCTGTGTAAGCGTAATTATTTTTTCTACACCAAATATTGAAAAAACATACATGTAAAAACACAAAAAAAGATATCACAGTTTAAAGGATTAAGACCTCGGTGAACTGCTGAATAGGGGACGAACATCCTTGCAGGGTACCAGTCCGTATATCAGCTGAAACAGAGGCATAACCCTTTTCTGGGTACCCATTGGGATATCTGCTGTTCGAGGGACATAAGCCCCTGGTCCGGCACCCATCAAGACATGTGCTGAATATTTGACAACCCTTTGGTGGGTACCCGTCAGGTCACCTGCTAAACATGACAACCAGTTCACAGTGCGTCGTGTGCGGGAACATATCAACACCAACCGCCTCTACTGGAACAAATGGCTCCCCTTCCAGCTTGTCACTCCTAGGCACAATCAGGCTGAAACAGACACAACTGTGTTAAGTCATTATTCCTTGATTTGTAAATCTCCATTATAATCTGCACTGTCAAATGCCCGTGTGGATCCGGGTAAGAATAGGTCTTCAGCAACCCATGCTTGTCATAAGAGGCGACTAACAGGATCAGGTGGATAGGCTTGCTGACTTGGTTGATGCATGTCATCGTATCTCAATTGCGTAGATTGATTCTCATGATTTCAATCACTGGATTGTACCAGACACTGAGACCAGAGACACACAGTCCTGTACCAGACACCGGAGACACACAGTCCTGTACCAGACACTGGAGACACACAGCCCTGTACCTGACACTGGAGACACACCATCCTGTACCAGACACTGGAGACACACAGTCCTGTACCTGACACTGTAGGCACACCATCCTGTACCAGACACTGGAGACACACCATCCTGTACCAGACACTGGAGACACACAGTCCTGTAACATACACCAGAGACACACAGTCCTGTACCAGACACTGGAGACACACAGTCCTGTACCAGACACTGGAGTCACACAGTCCTGTACCAGACACTGGAGACACACCATCCTGTACCAGACACTGGAGACACACAGTCCTGTACCAGACACTGGAGACACACAGTCCTGTACCTGACACTGGAGACACACAGTCCTGTACCAGACACTGGAGACACACCATCCTGTACCGGACACTGGAGACACACAGTCCTGTACCAGACACTGGAGACACACCATCCTGTAACAGACACTGGAGACACACAGTCCTGTACCAGACACCGGGGGCACACCATCCTGTACCAGACACCGGAGACACACCATCCTGTACCAGACACTGGAGACACACAGTCCTGTACCAGACACTGGAGACACACCATCCTGTACCAGACACCGGAGACACACAGTCCTGTACCAGACACCGGAGACACACAGGCCTGTACCAGACACCGGAGACACACAGTCCTGTACCAGACACTGGAGACACACAGTCCTGTACCAGACACCAGAGACACAGTCCTGTACCAGACACTGGAGACACACCATCCTGTACCAGACACTGGAGACACACAGTCCTGTACCAGACACTGGAGACACACAGTCCTGTACGAGACACCGGAGACACACAGTCCTGTACCAGACACTGGAGACACACAGTCCTGTACCAGACACTGGAGACACACAGTCCTGTAACATACACCAGAGACACACAGTCCTGTACCAGACACCGGAGACACACAGTCCTGTACCAGACACTGGAGACACACAGACCTGTACCAGACACCGGAGACACACAGTCCTGTACCAGACACCGGAGACACACAGTCCTGTACCAGACACTGGAGACACACAGTCCTGTACCAGACACTGCAGACACACAGTCCTGTACCAGACACCGGAGAAACACCATCCTGTAACAGACACTGGAGACACACAGTCCTGTACCAGACACCGGAGACACACCATCCTGTACCAGACACCGGAGACACACAGTCCTGTACCAGACACCGGAGACACACAGTCCTGTACCAGACACTGGAGACACACCATCCTGTACCAGACACCGGAGACACACAGTCCTGTACCAGACACTGGAGACACACAGTCCTGTACCAGACACTGGAGACACACAGTCCTGTACCAGACACAAGAGACACACAGTCCTGTACCAGACACTGGAGACACACAGTCCTGTACCTGACACTGGAGATACACAGTGCTGTACCAGACACCAGAGACACACAGTCCTGTACCAGACACTGGAGACACACAGTCCTGTACCAGACACAAGAGACACACAGTCCTGTACCAGACACTGGAGACACACAGTCCTGTACCTGACACTGGAGATACACAGTGCTGTACCAGACACCAGAGACACACAGTCCTGTACCAGACACTGGAGGCACACAGTCCTGTACCAGACACTGGAGACACACCATCCTGTACCAGACACCGGAGAGACACAGTCCTGTACCAGACACTGGAGACACACAGTCCTGTACCAGACACCGGAGACACACAGTCCTGTATCAGACACCGGAGACACACAGTCCTGTACCAGACACTGGAGACACACAGTCCTGTACCAGACACCAGAGACACACAGCCCTGTACCAGACACTGGAGACACACCATCCTGTACCAGACACCGGAGACACACAGTCCTGTACCAGACATCGGAGACACACAGTCCTGTACCAGACACTGGAGACACACAGTCCTGTACCAGACACTGGAGACACACAGTCCTGTACCTGACACTGGAGACACACAGTCCTGTACCAGACACTGGAGACACACAGTCCTGTACCAGACACTGGAGACACACAGTCCTGTACCAGACACCAGAGACACACAGTCCTGTACCAGACACTGGAGACACACCATCCTGTACCAGACACCGGAGACACACAGTCCTGTACCAGACACTGGAGACACACCATCCTGTACCAGACACTGGAGACACACAGTCCTGTACCAGACACTGGAGACACACAGTCCTGTACCAGACACCGGAGACACACAGTCCTGTACCAGACACCAGAGACACACAGTCCTGTACCAGACACCGGAGACACACAGTCCTGTACCAGACACTGGAGACACACCATCTTGTACCAGACACCAGAGACACACAGTCCTGTACCAGACACCGGAGACACACAGTCCTGTACCAGACACCGGAGACACACGGTCCTGTACCAGACACCGGAGACACACAGTCCTGTACCAGACACTGGGGACACACCATCCTGTACCAGACACCAGAGACACACAGTCCTGTACCAGACACTGGAGACACACCATCCTGTACCAGACACTGGAGACACACAGTCCTGTACCAGACACTGGAGACACACAGTCCTGTACCAGACACTTGAGAGACACAGTCCTGTACCAGACACTGGAGACACACAGTCCTGTACCAGACACTGGAGACACAGTCCTGTATCAGACACTGGAGACACACAGTCCTGTACCAGACACCGAAGACACACCATCCTGTACCAGACACTGGAGACACAGTCCTGTACTAGACACCGAAGACACACCATCCTGTACCAGACACTGGAGACACACAGTCCTGTACTAGACACTGGAGACACACAGTCCTGTACCAGACACCGGAGAGACACAGTCCTGTACCAGACACTGGAGACACACAGTCCTGTACTAGAGGATACTATACCTAAAGACACACAAATGTAGTACCCCAGTGACTGAAGGGTTTGTATAGTCCCCTTTGTGAAAGAATTTGAATATTGCTAAAAGCAGATAAAAACTCCAATATGTCCATTGGTGATGGATACACCTTAACACACTATACCTGTGAAGACACTCACTCTGCAAAGTTGACGAGAACATTCCCAGATGGTTTACAGGAGACGTAGATGAGGTGACGGATCTCTTTACACTGTCTTATGGCATTCACTACTTTCTTGTCTGAAAACAAACATATTCAGTGTTACGGAGTCAATCAACATCCTATGTAACATAATTTCTGGACTGATAACAAGGACACCAGGTGTTCACAGAGTCAGTATCCTCTATGGACACCATACACAAAGCAATCTTCAACTCTGAATGGAAAATCAGTGGTTTCAAATCACGATAACCTGATTTCTGTGTCCTAATCCCAATAAACTGATTTGTGCTACCAAAAAAACATAAACAGGCAGTTCTGAATGGAGCATAATAAAGGCTGTACTATGTTGTTAGTGTTACACTTTGCCTCTCACATCGTCAACTCACTGATGCCGTTTCTCCCCGGGTTGACAACAGCCACTGCTGATCCCGACATCTTCCTCTGTGGCAGCTCATCCCGGAGGAAGCGATGGGCCTTGCCGCACACAAACTCAGCATTCATCACACCTGCAATCAATGAAGCCATCTAGTAGTACCCTTAAATATCTAATAAGACCTGACCAATTTTTGTATTTACTTTAAAGATGAGCGCATCTTGCTCTTTGTAAAAGTCCACTTGCTCTCTGATTTTATGTTTGATCAAAACTAAACCTTGTTAAAAATATTGTTCATACAGGGATATTTAGTACTCACTGTCCTTAAGTAGCCTAAGAGAGTTTTGGATACCATACACCTGGGTTTGATGCCCAATGTGAGTACATGTATACTTCCCAGGGAGCTGAGAAAGAAATTTAAATGCACACTGATCCATTGAAAATATTTTTTTACAATTTCAGGATATCATTCTGAAAATGCTTGTTCATAATAAGAATATTTCTTTTAGTTTTCTTGAAAGATACAGGGACACTAAGAAGGGGCATCAAAGCCTTATGTTAGTCATCACAAGCAAACACCCTAACCACTGGGCTACTTATGCAGAATGCTACTTGTGTCACTACTGCTACTGTCCTACAAATGTTACTGCTGTCGCTGTTGCTGTTTGTGTTTCTGTTTGTGCTGTTGTTGCTGTTGTTGTTGCTCCTACCTACAACAAATTTTTTTACCAGCAGAAATTTACAAACAAATCATTTCAAACTATATGTACCATTATTTTCCGCATTAAACACTGCGTCTTCAATGGCCTGTTTCACCATCTCAACGCCCACAATATCCTGCACAAGGTCTGCCATGAGGATACCAATAGTTCCTGTAACACACAATATTAACTCGAGCAGAGGAAACACATGCAACACTTTCTATCTTAAAATAAGGATACATAAATTGTATGTCTTGCACACATTTACCACTTTGGTGAAACCCACAGCACAATATTGGTGCTGAACATGAAACATAATCAGGACGAATCTAGGATTCGAACCAATGATCATAGGTTCCTGTCATTCCCAAGGGACGCAACTCTGCATGTTGATTTGCGGCACATTAGACAACTGGGCCGTCAGCACCCCCAACATATGAACATTAAAATCAGTCTAAAGTTTCATATTCATATTCATCAACATAATCCACCGCAAGATCAAAATTATCAAAGTTACAAACACGTGACTCCATTCCAATTGAACTGACCCTGTAGGGATTCCAGGTTCAAATTGGGCCCAAGCTGGTTGTGAGGGATGACTACATGGATCAGATGGTCAACTCAGTAACTTGGTTGATGACATGTCATCATACCCTATTGGCTTTACTCAAAATATTAATCACTGGTCTGTCTGGTTCAGACTTGATTATTTGCAGGCCGTTGTCATTTTGCTGGAATATTGCTGAATGCGGAGATAATAGACAACAAACAAACAAACAAACAATCCATTGAATTGATGATACTTCATACAAAAGACCCACCTGTCCCACAGCAGACATCGATGACAGTGGCAGCGCCTGATTGCTTCACGTAGTCCCTTACGGTGGAGTACAGCACCACCGCGGCCGGCGTATTCGTCTGGAAGAAGGAGTCGGGGGAGATGCGGAACTTGTGAGACAGAACCTCCTCAAAGATGTGCGGTGACCCCATCACGTGATGTGCTGTGCTGTAGCTCCAGTAACTATGGAAACTAAAGCAGAGAAAGTCAGCATCTATTATGATGAATACACCGGACCAATTCGCCACCATAGCTCTTTTTTGGCCTGGTTTGACCGACACAAAACTAGAAATAGTCGTTCAATAGTCGTACGATATTTGTTGTATGTCATCTCATATACAACTGGGAACACCTAGAAGCACAAGGACATACCGCAATCTGTCTTAACACTCTGGAAATCATCTTGTCCAGCACAAGAGTACTCATACCTGTCTCCTACTGCTGTAAAACTTCTTTACTTTTAATCTATCGAGGGTTCACACGTACAAGACCACCCCTTCAGTGGAGACCTATGATAAATTCTCATTCAGGAGAGACATTTCGATTGGATGTAGAGTTAAAGCTCATGAGTGAGACAATATGATTAAAATTGGAAACTTTCCAGTAAATTGTATATTTATACACTATTCCACCTCACACATGCATTTCTTCTTCCGTTGTAAAACATGCTTGAACAAAGTTTCCAGCTTCTAAAAACAATTCATCCAAACACACCAAGCATCAACACGGTCACTTCCCAATATAAATGGGTCACACACATAAATCCTTGTGCATAGCGACCTACACGGCCTGATCATGTGTCTATCGATGCAATATAATTCTCTTTCTCATGGCCACACAGTGGAGACATGTTGTCAGCTTAGAGAATGTATTTGGGGTTTGTTTTTTTGCCACAGTTCCCAACCTACTTAGCATAGCTATTCCCTCCATGTCATGGGGAATGGGAAGGAAGTTCCTCTCTGTCCAGCCTGCCTAGATGAACTACGTTTTCCACCCCTGATCCTCACAAGGTTTGCTGTGATTGTCGGGGCAGGTTTAAAATGGTGTGAGATAGGACAAGTGAAAAAATAAGATATTATACTTTAATTCAATACATTTTTGAATAAAAATCAAAAACCCTGAATGAATTTTTACCTGCCAGTCAGAACTAAGAGGCACTGGGTATTGAGCCAATCCAAATTAATGTAAACTTTCTAAAAACATTCGTTTTTTTGAGATAACTAAAATCGTCTCATGAATTTAGAAGACATCCTCTATATATCCAGGGTTCATATTTCAGTAAACCTACACTAACCCCTGGAGCCATTCCCGTGGCTCTCACGATCCAATCCTGGATTTTTGTGGCTCTGGCCTCTGGCCAGTCAAGTTTATAAAATAAATATAGAACAATGGTTGCCTTATCCTTGACATTGATGCCCATCTAAACAGGATAAAACATACCTTGGTCTGAAGAAGAGTGATGTGACCCCCAGCTGACGACCTTGACCTTGTTGGAAGAAGTGGCGGAGTTCATCTCTTGCCTCCTGATACTCATCCTGAAACAGAGAATCATGCCGCTCTGTATAGTATTTCAGGTGCATACACATAACAAGCAGCAAGAGTGTTCAAGAAGGTAATTGACCTGGTCCCCCTAACAAATTCTAGTTCATTGGTTAATCTGCCACACCTCCTATCTCATATCAAAATCATTTTAAAAAATCTGAGAACATCCCATTACGGGTGACGGTCAGAACCACTATTCATCCGACCAATCAGAGCTTCGCTTACCAGATCAGGAACGTGACAGTCGGAATGTGTTTTCTAATCATGCAACCTCGAACAATTTAACATTCTGAAGGACGGTTACTGGCTTTACGACTGAATCCATACAATCTAGGCCATCTGTTAGCTAATCCTGAATGTTCTTTTGTTCAGTTTTCAAATTTTGAATTGAGAATTTGTCAAAATATATTTGAGTGTAGTTGCCAGTTTGAAAATAAGGAAGAGAATTTATGGATGTAAACTTTGTTATTATGAGGAACACAACATTTTGGAGTATATGATCATTCACCTGATGAAGGAGTAAGCACATACTCCGAAATGTTGTGTTCCTCATAATAAAAAAGTTGACATCCATAAATTCTCTTCCTAATGTGTATCACTTCTAAATGCCTTTCAACACTTGAGTTTGAAAATAGTTCCACAAAGCACGAGAAAGCTGCCTTCTGAATGGCTTATGTCGACTTCTTGACAGACATTCCATTGGTCGGTCAAAGTTCGTGAAAGGTCGTTCTGACATGACCTGTAATGGAATGTCTTCAGATCTTTGTTTAGTAGTAGCAAGCACTAAGATCTGAGTTTAATGAGATTGACATACCGCTGACTTCTGTCTTGCCCTGAACATGACTGTCACCATGGTGTCTTGCTGCTGACTTGACCGGATGACCACACTGTCCCAGTACCCTATCATGCCTGACCTCCCGTATTTCACATAGGCCGACTGGTCAAGGAAGTCCTGGTACGCCTGGGACACAAAACAATCCCCATTTACACCACAGTGAGTGTTGTCATGGACCACAGTCGACCATATTCAGGCTGTACTACAGGTGTGGTGAGGTGAAATTGGGTTTAACGTCGCGTCCAAGATTATCGCACTTATATAGCGACGTGCATGCACGTGTATGTGTGTGTGTGGCTGCTTGTACTAGTCCGGACTGATGTCGATTTATAGTGCTAGCTCACTGAGATACCATGCCACAGTTTAACATGAATACCCCACTCAGACACAGTATACTGACTCCGAGCCGACCAGTCCTTGTTTTAGCCCCTTAATGCCGAGCGCCAGACAGGGTAACAACAAGTACAATCTTTTAACGTCTTTTTGTATGACGCGGCCCGGGATCGAACCCTGGACCTTCCGCTCTCCGGGCGGACGCTCTACCACAAGACCACGGAGGCGGTCGCTGTACTACAGTCTGTAAATCATATAATCACTGAGGCAAATGCAAAAAAGGTGCATAAATGTTGACATTACAAATGCTTGTGCATTTATTTCTAACTATGGAAACTTTATTCCCCAAAAGGCATGATGTGATGCGTCTGCTTTCACCCCTATTCTGACACTCCAATGTTATAATGTATCACTATAATAAGCAATAATTTGCAAAAATACAACACTTGTCATAATTGGAAACTTTTTATTCCAATTTTTATATTTTACCCAACATCTGCTATAGCCTTATGTCCAAATGAGGTGCCATTACTGTACAACTGACTGACTGAGTATGGTTTTACGCCGCTTTTAGCAATATTCCAGCAATATCATGGCGGGGGACAGCAGAAATGGGCATCACACATTGTATCCATTTCAGGAATCGAACCCGGGTCTTTGGCATGACGAGCAAACGCTTTAACCACAAAGCTACACGATCGCCCCCATTACTGTACAAGGGCGATTAAGCATTTTCAAAAGGGAAGGGTCCAAAATATCAAAATCCCTTCTCAGATAATTTTACTGCCTACAATATATTATGTTTGGTTTTCAAAGGTGGGGGAGGGGGGTTTTCAGACCCCCTGGACCACCCTGGATCTGGCTATGGTTGTCCACACTACAACTTATCCCACTTACATTGATGATATTAACGTGTGTTTTCTTCATGATGACGAGATGCTGGGGGCTGACACACACCACCTTCCCACCTGAAACACACAACATGGGACACCTCATACTGGGGCCAAAGTACGTATTATTACACAAATTACATAAAACAGGCATCTGATTTTGATATGTTTTTATACAGTCAGTTACCTCCCTTGCCTTGGGAAAGATGAGCGTATTAAGAGTGGAGGTATTATACCCTGGATAACTGAAGATGGTACACTCACTGCTTCCCTTGCCCACATAAAGGCCCACAACTCTCCTGTCACCGGTCACATCTGGCCCAATACTCATCTCATCCTTGTTACGGTAGCCATAGATTTCTGGCTGAAAAAAAGAGGTCTCTAATTATATGTGAATATTGAATCTGTACTGTACAACAATAGGGGAATAGTGGTTGACCCCTAATGTCAGTATAATAGTGGGTGACCTACCCCTAATGTCAGTAGAATAGTGGTTGACCTACCCCTAGTGTCAGTATAATAGTGGGTGACCTACCCCTGGTGTCAGTAGAATAGTGGTTGACCTACCCCTGGTGTCAGTAGAATAGTGGGTGACCTACCCCTAATGTCAGTTGAATAGTGGGTGACCTACCCCTAGAATCAGTAGAATATTGGGTGATCTACCCCTAGTGTCAGTAGAATAGTGGGTGACCTACCCCTAATGTCAGTTGAATAGTGGGTGATCTACCCCTAGCATCAGTAGAATATTGGGTGACCTACCCCTGGTGTCAGTTGAATAGTGGGTGACCTACCCCTAGTGTCAGTTGAATAGTGGGTGACCTACCCCTGGTGTCAGTATAATAGTGGGTGACCTACCCCTAGTGTCAGTATAATAGTGGGTCACCTACCCCTGATGTCAGTATAATAGTGGGTGACCTAACCCTAGTGTCAGTAGAATAGTGGGTGACCTACCCCTAATGTCAGTATAATAGTTAGTGACCTACCCCTGGTGTCAGTAGAATAGTGGGTGACCTACCCCTAATGTCAGTAGAATAGTGGGTGACCTAACCCTAGTGTCAGTAGAATAGTGGGTGACCTACCCCTAATGTCAGTAGAATAGTGGGTGACCTACCCCTAATGTCAGTAGAATAGTGGGTGACCTACCGCTGGTTTAACTCCAACTAGAGCACACATTTGTCCATCATTTTCTTCATCCATTTTTTTAACTGCTGGGGAGTACTGTCCTTTTCGAGTATGACGAACAATATTGATAACTTTCTGTAGAGATTTTTTCAAATTTGATTCCTTTATCTGAAACAAACAATTTTGCTTTAATCATATAGGACACTCCATCACAGATTGTTTGTCTTTTTGTCAAAAGCAGAGTGAGTGAGTGAGTGAGTGAGTTGGGTTTAACGCCGCTTTTAACATTATTCCAGTTATATCACGGCATGTCAGCTTAATGTTGGAGGAAAGCCCGAAGTGATGCAGGTCTCAGACGTTTACCACTTCGGTGAAACCCACGAGCACGGGTATGGTGCTGACAAACCTAGAAACATAATTGGGGAGAACCTGGATTTGAACCCACAATCATAGGTTTCTGGCGTGCCCAAGGGACGCAAATCTGCATAGCGAATCGCGGCGCCTTAGACAACTGGGCCACCCGTGCCCCCTGTCAAAAGCAGATATCAGCAACATTCAACTATGTAACAACAGCCTGTTAATAATTTAGACTTGCTGATATGGCAAGCAACATCCTACACCATCAGGGTATGATGACACACAATCAACCAATCATTTGAATCCTACTTTTGAGTGAGTGAGTTTGGTTTAACGTCACTTTTACCAGTATTCCATCAATATTAGAGCGTGTCAGCTTCATGTGGGAGTAAAGCCAAAGTAATGCAGGTCTCAGACATTTACCACTTTGGTGAAACCCATGAACATTGGCATGGTGCTGACAAACCTAGAAACTTAATCGGGGTGAATTGGGATTCGAACCATCTAATAGAGGTTTCTGGCCTCCCCAAGAGACTCAACTCTGCACAGGAAATTGTGCACCTTAGCGACTGGGCCACCCATGCCCCCTGAATCCTACTTTGTAAACACTCCTTCCTAAACACCTAAAATAATTTTTAGTCTTATCTTTTTAACTTAAAAGAACAAAAAGAACAAAAGAATAAATATATTACCTTGAGTTGAGTGTCATAGGGTTTCCTGTAGTATGGTGTAACACAATATGCCAACCTGAAAAATAAAAAAGCATTTTTACAAGATGTTGTTATTATTTACATATATGTAGACTAAATGAATAATTTTTACCTTTCAAAAAACATAAGAATATATGTGCTACAAATTAAATTATTAAAATATTTGTGATTCTTGAAATGTAAAACTGTTGTTGAAAAGGAAAATAGTATCATTCTTCAATAATACTGTGTTCAGCTATTACCGTCAACGATGTAAAAGTACATCCTGGTAGATTCATAGTTATAATCAAATCTTTCTGATTACTTTTAAAATTAGTTATTTTTTTCAGGCAGCTTATGAAAAATGATGTCAATTCTTAAATGAACACATTCTTGTAAGTAGGACCCGTGAAGATCCGGGTTAGAATAGGTCTTCAGCAACCCATTCTTGCCGTAAAAGGCAACTACGCTTGTCGTAAGAGGCGACTAGACAAACGGGATCGGGTGGTCAGGCTCACTGATTTGGTTCATGCATGTCATCGTATCCCAATAACATACATCGCTGGATTGTCTGGTCCAGACTCGATTATTTACAGACCACTGTCATATAGCTGGAATATTGCTGAGTGAGACGTTAAAAAACAAACAAACAAACAAACAAACAAAACTTGTAAGCAGATAGTTTACATCATTAATCTAGAGCATACTAGCATATTGAGTGAATTATTTAAGTCTAGAAAAAAACCTACCGTTCATATTGATTTTCTTCTGTGGTGGTGTTCACAAGTGCCTTGCGGTTGCTGTAACCATGTCGAAAACTGCAAGAAATACATCCATGACATTTCCTGTAGAATGAACGAACCATAGCATGATGTGAAAACCATTCCTTTCCTATAATCCAACTTCTATAAACTTTCCTGCAATATCGCAATGTCAAAGAAGTTTATATAACTATGTAAGTATGGTTTTATATGGTTAATATTCCTGCAATACCACATGTGATGTTAACGAGGACATAATGTTAAGGTCGCTTAAATAGGCTACCCCAATTATATATACTTTTTATACATTTCAAGATTTCTAATTCAGACAATCATTTCTGCATCCCCTGCCACAAAACGTAGATATAGTTGGCAAAACATTAATGCATGAGTAATATGCACATGATATCAAAGATGTCTGCCAAAGCTGCCATATTGAATATTTGTTTTGCGAACTCATTATTAATAGAGCAGGCCTACTCTTTAATTTACCTTTATACAATCTTTGCATGTGCCATTCTGCTGTTATAACGTGTTCACATACAATAAATCCCTTCCACAACAATAACCGCACATACAAACCCAGTAACACATCGATCCACTCTCTCGAGTCATGGCGAGCGTTTCATCTAACAATCGGGGCGGTGGTTGGTTGGTTGGTTTGTTGTTTAACGCCTCACTCAGCAGTATTCCAGCTATATGACGGTGGTCTGTAAGTAATCGAGTCTGGACCAGACAATCCAGTGATTGACATCATGAGCATCGATCCATGCAATTGTTATCGATGACATGCATGAACCAAGTCAGCGAGCCGAGACCGCCCGATCCCGTTATAGTCGCCTTTTACGGGGTAGCAGGCTTGTGGTCAAAACTTTCGCTCGAAACCCCGGGTTCGATTCCCCACATAGGTACAATGTGTGAAGCCCATTTCTGGTGTCTCCCGTCGTGATATGGCTGGAATATTGCCAAACGCGGCGTAAAACCATACTCACTCAGACGCTCATCTAACGATCAGCTGATGATTAATTAGCCTTATGAATGCCGACCGTACTGTTCACTTGTTGCGTGTCACAAAACAGAATATACATACCGGTGCGTATGTCTGATCCTTGTCAGTACACACCAAGTCAACAACTGTTTATTCCTTACATTCATTGTACTTTTAACTGACTGGTAAACAATTCAACGTGCTTGTGGGGGCTGCCATGTTTACAAGGGAGGTAACCATATCGGAATGAAACACACGTAAAATCAGTGTACCTGTTGCTAAATTCGAATCTTGCACATATTTTAAATGTAAATATGGGAATATAAGTAGTCACGATAAACGTCGAGTTTCTAAATTGCATATATCTCTCGTGAAACTATGCAAATGTGTCACGCTAAATCGATTATGTAATCTAATGAATAAACATAGAGTGAGTGAGTGCGTGAAAGTTGTACGCCGCATCAGCAACTATTCGCCTCGTTGTCCATCGCCCTGATATGAGGCTGCCAACCCATAATTGGTACGCGGGATTCGGGGTCTATTTTGGAAGGTTTTCATAAATTAAGCAAACTCGTATGAGGTACAACAGATTCAACATTTCAAAATAATAACGGTGTACGGACAAATAGATTGAACAATTACTATGAAATTCGGGGGAAGTGGGTATTGGCAGAAAGTTGGGAGGACAGTGCAATGTCAAGATTAAACTAACCACGACTACTGTTGATAAAACAAAATCACAAAACATGATTCTCTATACTGAGTTCTATCAGAGAAGTGAAACATAATATTACGGTTCAACGTTTCATTTCCGAACCAACTTTTATTACATTTTGGCCATGTAGGCGATATAGTAGTTGCGCTTTCAATTCCTGTTACTAAACTCGTCACATAAATTGACTGCAGCAAAGGTCGCAATGAATCTGCTTAAAGAAATACATATGTCAAATGATTTGGTATTCCGTCACTGCACCCATAAATCTGACCTCCTCTCAGGCATAAAAAAACGAGCCGGGTTTTTTTCTTCAATACTTTTTACATTTGGAACACAAGTAGCGAGTAATGACAAAATTGTAGTTGTTATAGGTTATAAAAAACAGGTTTTTTTCTGTATAATTAACAAGATTTTGACGTGCTGAATTGGAAAACATGCGCGTCAACACCAATTCCTAAATTGTCCGTAACTCCCAAGTTTCACAATGAAATTATTCTATGTACTACATTTGCCGGGTTTTTTTTATAAAATAAACCCTGAAATCATTTCTGGTGAGCAATCTGATCTCCAGGAGAGGTCGGTCGATAAAAACGTTGGTATAGTTTTCTTCGATTTCCGCATGGGAGGAATGTTATAAGTCATTAATTACGCAAATTTTCTTCCAAAAGAAATTTTCATCTCTCTCGTGGGCTTTTGAATTATTTCTAAATCCGCCATTAGGCATACACTGGCTTCTATAAAAGGGCTACTTTTATTGTCGTGGATACCAGATTACAGCTGAAACTTTACCAAAGAAACTTAATAACCGCGTTTAGAGAATGTTCGTTTTTACAGACCATTTGCGCTACATCTATTAGCGACATCAGAAACAGGTACAGTAAACTACGGTTATAAAGAACTCAAGGGGCCACTAATGTTAGTTCGTTATAACCGTAGTTCGTTATAAGCATATGTTCAGCATAAATACATCAGTGGCCGGGACAAAGAAATAAGTTCGTCATATCCGTCAGTTCGTTATAAGCTTGTTCGTTATAAACGATGTCGGGAAATGGTGCTTAGAATGAAACTTCCCTCAGCTTTTTAATTCTGGGAAATCACGCGTGCAACCGGATTAGTTGAATTCTTATCACGGTTTTATTTAAAGTTTATATTAATTTGTTCAGATTACAAAAAAATAACTCCCGAAAAGCCTTTTTCAGGACCATCAAGCGCTTGTCATCTAGCGAAAGATTTTCTTAATTCTTCTAAATACTCAAAGATACAATATTCTTTTCTTTATATATCTATACTTCAAATCCTTTTGTTAAGCTTTATTGCGATTGAGACATGTTTTGCACAATCGATGAAAAGATATGTCATTGATTACCGTCGACTTGTAATATATTTCGTTCCGTTTGTTAGTTTGAATTTTTTACACAAACCGGAAGCGCTTTCGGTTTCTTTACGCATGCGCGTATTTGAAAAGGCGGCTGGTTCAATTTTCGTGGATTTTCTGTAAGGTTATTTCTTTTCAATATTTTAATACTCTACGTGTTGTATTTGTTAAAATTGTGATTTACTTATCTGGTGCTCCATATCAAGCATATTGTTAAATAAACTGATTATAGTATAAGTTATACACGAATATGCAATCGCATATGTCTTGATGTTTACAAACAAAAAGTCATATTTTCATTACGTTGACAGGCTAAGGACATCCCAGGAACAATCAGTAGAATACAAGATTTTAGTGTCTGTAACATCATAAGACATGACAATTATACAACCGCTGTGAAAGAATTATAATGCTCATTTCATGGGATGCACCGAAATAGAATCTAGTTTCAATGAATTGTTTTTTCCTGAACCATATATTGAACATGTTGAACGTCATCGCTGATCAATTGTTTTGCAGGGTAAATTGCAGATACATTCATTATGTATACACAACCCATAGTGTGAGTTAAGTCTGAGAATAAGAGAGTGTAGAACGATGGATCAACAATTAAGTAACCATCTCAGCGTTAGAAATTGACACTAGTCCAGTAGTCCTTGCCAAACTGGCCAAAAGTCATGATGGGTATCATAAGGACTAATAGAAATTTGCCATTTTTAAGGGTTTTGCTATATGTTATCATTATAAGGACTAGTGGACTAAAACTTTTAGTTTCTACCGCTGCATCTTGTACATTTCTCATACTGTGTTATGTATTGAAGAAATCTGCAATATCAAAAGGCTACATTTATAAGGTGTCCATCTTTGATTGTTTGTAAACAACATCAAATCACATGCAAGTGTTATGATAAATGTTTCATAACAGTTTGTTATGTTACCTGTTTAGTGGTTACATCTGTACATAGTACCCCATGGGTGATAATGATTATTATCAGGATTATAAGCTGTGCTATACTGGACAGAAATACTGTTTACCGGACCTAAGCTTAGGACTAATGACTAAAGTTGCAGCTTCTGTTGCATTAGTGTGTGTGTGATATGGTTTCCTTGTCCTACACCAATGAACTGATGATTGGACTGTCTTACCACAAAACCAAACACAAGACGACTGTCTAATATTGGGCTCAGTTAAGCCTGTCGAGTACATGATCACTATTTGATATTTGTTCAACTATTTTGGTTTGAACATGTTACATGTTACAATTATTCTTCATTTTGCATCGCTTTAATTTTTCATTTTCAACATTGTTCAAGTCTTGTTTTGAAACTGTACAACAGAGTTTTATATCCTCAAAATGAAACATGTTTACAGGCATATTTAAATTTGTTTAATGGGCAAGTAAAGTCAACAGATTTCAATACTTTAGGGCATACTTAATCTGGGTATTAATCCCTAACTGGCATTTATTGTGTTGAATTTTGACAGAGGGCAGCTGGAGTTTTGTTGCCCACACAAGATGTCAGTAATAAAACGCTTGTTACCGATTGTTAATTGTTATCTTAATTGTTCACAATGTCAAGATCAAGGGTCGTTCCACACATTCAACAATGTATGCACTGTTGATATTTTTGTAGGATTAGCAGAAACAGTATGTGTGTAACGGGTGAGAATCACCCCCCCCCCCCCCCCCCCCCAAATATGTTTGTTTTGGAAGCTGATTACGGAGCATGTGATTTCATCACTTGGGCATGTTGGACATTGAAATACTTTCTACTAATATTATGAACTTTTCTCTCTCGGAATTGACTAAATGTATCAATAAAAAAAATGATATTCGAAAAAAAAATTATGATGCTTAAGATTATTTCATTTTTTAAAAAAACACAGAAACACTGTCATTTGAAAACTCTTTGGTGGTTTCAGGTTGCTACAGTTTTGATGTAAACATGATGCGGAAGTCCAGTTTGGGAGGCCGTGCATCTCTAGCAGGGCCATTAAGAGTGAGGACTGATGATAACGTAAAGCCGTCAAGCAGCAGACAGTCAGTAGGGTGTGGACTATCGTCGGGAAACAGGTTGTCAATAGGAAGCAGACCATCACTGGGGGGAAGACCGTCAATAGGACGGGCTCAGAAGCCAGTGTCACGATACAGTGCATATCCCACCACTGCAGGTCAAAAGAGAAGGTAAGCACTGTCTGTTGAAATATTCACCTTGTTCACTGGTGGCCCAGTGGTTGAGGATGCTGTAACCATGTTAACTGTTATATTCTGTTGTGTCTGTCAACTGCCAGTTGTCTCTGGTCATTGTTTCCAGTTCCACAGGTATGATAAGGGCCCTTTTGGCTCATGGGATGTGCATGTTTTACAAAATGAGGAAAATGATTTGAATGTTATCTGATGTCAATCTCTTTAAAATCAGATCTAAGTTCTCGCTATCGCTAAACAAAGATCTGACATACCATTACGGGTCACGTCAGAACGACCTTTCATCAGACCAATCAAAGTGTCGCTTACCAGATCATGAAAGTGACAGTTGGAATTTGTTTTCTAATCATGCAACCTCGAAAACGTTAACACAGGCTATTCTGAATGACAGTTACGGCCGGTACGACTGGTTCCATCAAAATTATCATCTATCTCGCTTCCGTAAGATAAACATTTGAACGTAGGACTAGGAGGTGGGAAGCACTGCTGTAAACCTCAACCATATATTAGACATTCCGGAATGTATGTTTGTTCAGTTTATCAAATTTTAATTGAGAACTGTGTCAACATATATTTCAAGCATAGTCTGAAATGGAAGTCGCCAGGTTGAAACGAGTGCCGTAAAGATCGAGAAAACTGCTTTCTAATTGGCTGATGTCGACTTCATGTTAGTCATTTCAGTGGTCGGTCAAAGTTCGCGAAAGGTCGTTCTGACATGACCCATAATGAGATGTCCTCAGATCTTTGTTTTGCGGCAGATTGATCAGACGTGTTCATATATTATTCATGATCATATCAGTTCATCCAATAATCCATATTTTTTCAGACATTCAAGTGGCATAGGAATCCGTGGCCGCACCGATGTACCAAAAGATCCAAGACCGATATCTGACAAGAGTTTCCAGCACAAGCTGATAAGACAGCTCCTGGAGGTATTTGTCCTGTCTATACTGCTTATCACTAGGACCACACAGGTAGTGGTGTGACAATTAAGCAAACTAATAATGCATTGCAACTGTCAAAGGGCCGTTATTGACTACACACTACATAATGTTACGAGTTTAAATATTTTTAGTTTGCATTGATACTATGCTTTTCTATTGGGTCATGTTCACGGTTTTGATTGTTCTAAACATGGTAAAACAATAAAACGTAAGTGTAAATCCACCTGGTTAATACTTTTCCATGTGTTTTATATGAGAAAATATATTTATCATGTTCATTAGCATTGGATAAGATCCCTAAAATCCTGAGTTCCTGAGCTATATTTTGTATCTACGAAATAGTGAGCATGTTAGGCATTACATCATCTCAAATAATTAAGCTAGCATGTTTACATAGTTGAAAGGTATATATATCTGATATATACTGAGAATACTGTGCAATACTATTGCAGTGACAATTATTGCAATAGCATTTTTAGCTATTGCAAAAGTGGTTTTAGCAACAATACTATTGCAAATTTCAGTGGTTGAAATACCCCCACTCATGCCAATAGTCACCCATAATAACATGTTATTAAACAGTTGACATACTGGTACACTAATCAGTGAGACTAATGCCAGCAATCATGTAAACATTGATCAGGGGGTAATATTGACCTCTGTGGTTATGATTGTGATTATAATGATAATAAATATTGATTTCAGTGGCTGACAGATAAGGGTTATTCACATCCCATCTCACAAAAGATCCTTGTATCACCACCAAGTAAAGAATTCTTTAGAATATTTGAGGTAAGAGCATTTTTCCAGTAGTTTATATCTGCTTGTCATGGGTTATATTTAAGGAAAACTGTTTGCACCTGTTATTGTGCATTACTCACATTCTTGACATAATATATAATTATCAGTCTGCGTCTTGAGCCACTAGTCCAGAGCATGAGTCCAGTAAAAGTCTAGTTACATCAGCTTTATATAGTCCATAGTATTGTAAAGAGTGTGCAGAGTTGCATCCCTTAGGCACACCACAAACCTATGATTGTGGGTTCGAATCCCGGTTCGCCCAATTTATGTTTCTAGGTTTGTCAGCACCATACCTGACACGCCGTGATATAACTGGAATACTGTTAAACGCAGCGTTAAACCAAACTCTCTCACTCACTCACTCACTCACTCGAGCTTGGAGCCTCAAACATGTCAAAAGGTTTTGGCACAGACTGCAATATTATCAGGATGATGGTCAGGTTATTTGAAATAAATCCTTTTCTGAGTCTTGGTCTCATGTCTTGCATTCCAGTTCTTAAATGGTCACCTTGAACCCAAATACAAGATTGGTCCTAAGCCAGAGGAGGAGATTCCCAAGATTTTCAAAGTGTTGGGTTACCCATTCTCCATCTCCAAGAGCTCCATGTTTGCCATCGGCAGCCCCCACACCTGGCCCTACCTCCTGGCAGCCCTCATCTGGCTGGTGGAACTCATCAAGGTCATCACCACCATACTCTTTTTAGGAATCTTTACTAACCATGCTCACTAATAAACATGATATTATAAATATGCAGATGCCTCCATGGTCAAGTGGTAGAGAATCCTCTAGGACGCATCATATCAAAAGACATTAAAAGATAGTACTTGTTGTTACCCTGCCTTGTGCTCAGCACTGAGGGGCTAAAACAAGGACGGGCCGGCTCAGTCAGTATACTGTGTCTGAGTGGAGTATTCATGTTAAACTGCGGCATGGTATCACAGTGGGCCAGCACTATAAAATCGGCGTTAGTCACCTCACCCTCACCTCATGAATATGGTTGGGTCTGTTTAACCAAAAAAATATCTACCTCAATCGTTTGCACTGTAGTACAAGGGGAGGTAACTTGTGTTCCCATACATGTATGGGCATTGTAAAGGGGATAACTCTAAAAGTATTTAGAGCGAATATGTCAGACAAAGGGGATGCATTCCTAGGGCATGCTGACATCCTTTTATTTCTTTTTTATCCCCCCGACATATAATGACGGGGGGGATATAGCCATCAGTATGTCTGTCTGTCCATCCGTCTGTAATCATTGTTTGTCCGGAGCATATTTCCTAAACCGTACAACCTAGCTTCACAAAACTTGGTACACTTACCAATCAGGCTTAGTAGTAGTGCCTTTTGCTATTTAGAGTTTTTTAGAATTTTTTGTTTTTGTCGTTTCCATGGAAATATGATGAACTTAGGAAATTTGAGGGTAGTGCTCTTGTCCGGAGCATGTTACCTAAACCGTATAGCCTAGCTTCCTAAAATTTGGTACACTTAACAGTCAGGCTCAGTAGAAGTGCCCTTTGCTATTTAGAGATTTTTAGAATTTTATATTTTTGTCGTTTCCGTGGAAATATTATGAACTTAGGAAATTTGAGGGTAGTGCTCTTGTCCGGAGCATATTTCCTAAACCGTAATACCTAGCTTCCTAAAATTTGGTACACTTAACAGTCAGGCTCAGTAGAAGTGCCCTTTGCTATTTAGAGATTTTTAGAATTTTTTATTTTTGTCGTTTCCGTGGATATATTATGAACTTAGGAAATTTGAGGGTAGTGCTGTTGTCCGGACCATATCTCCCGAACCATACAATTTAGCTTCTCAAAAGTTTTTACACCTATCAAGCAGGTTTTGTAGTGGTGCCTTTGCTATTAACTTTTTTTTTCTTTTTTCAATTTAAATTGAAAATTGATGAACTTAGGGTAATGTCCTCGTCTGGAGTATATCTTCTAAATCATGCGACAGAGATTCACCAAAATTTAAGCACATAGCAATCATGTTCACTAGTAGTGCAGTTTGTTATATTTTAATCTTTTTAATTTGTAGCCCCTGACATATAATTCTAAGGTGTACTATTTACCGATATCATATACTATATATGATGTGAGCTACATAACCTAGTACATTCTCTTTATGCCTTTGTGTCATGAGGCTACTACAGAGCTTTTCATATGCGAATCTGCGAAGTTATTGTTATTACAATTTCATGAGATCATCAGAAAGTGAGCTACATGAACCAATATTTAATAACCTTCATTATATTTCTGGTTTGGGCATCAAGGAAAAAGATTTCCTTGCCAATCTAAATACATTTGAAGGTACACACAGTTTACCGACATGCCACGTCGGGGGGATATGTCATCTTCGGATGACTCTTGTTCACATGTTGTGGAAATGAGTTTATGGCCGTGGAAGCCCAGGGCTGTCCTTCATTGTCTGCTTGTGTTTACTTCCAGATGGGCCACTTCATGAGCGATAAAGCAGGCATTGAAGCTATTCTCTTCCCACACGAGGAGGATGATTTTGACTCCAGTCCAGAGAATAAGGTAACATTTTTCACATTAACATTCATTAGGGGTAGCCTTGTGGTTGAAGCGTTGACGCATCATGTCAAAGGCCCGGGTTCCATTTCCTATGTGTGAAGCCCATTTCCAGTGTCCCCAGCTCGGATATGGCTGGAATATTTCTACTCACTAACTTAAATTTACTTTGTGTTATAGAAAAGTTCCATATTTGTGATTTTGATTGTGAAGTTTATGCAGCCTTGCCATAGGGTGAGAGGCCGGACATCAGAAAACTTAAAACTTACATTCATCATGTTCTTAAGCTTATAAACAACACAATGTGATGTTTTTCACGATATTGCTGACTTATTCCACATTCCTGGAAAACAATACTATAGGAACGTTTCTTTCTCTTTTACTTTTCCTTCATATCCGACAATAAACACTCCTTTGTGGATAAGTCATCTCCAACTGTGGTACAATTGTGAGTATCTTTCTCTCCTTCAGCTTCTGTTTGAGTACTGTGAAAACACCTATGCTGCCTTCTTGTCTGAGGAGGATGAATATGATGCCTATGATGAGGAATTGTCGAGGATGCTAAGTAAGTGACTTGCCTCTTATGGGCTCAGCTGGATCCAGGGCCAGTAAAGCTTAAACAAGGGGGGATTGTCCTGCTGTCACATCTAAATGAATAGTTGGTACATCCTTATGTAAATACAGGTTTTTTGAAAAAACAATGTAATAATGATTTTAAATGCTCATGTCTTGTCCATTCCAGAGGACAAGTACCAGGGCACAGGAGGTGGTATTGATGCCCTCATCGCAGAAAATGCACGTCTCAAGCAGGAGCTGGAACTACTTGAACAGGACGGGGTAAGACACATGGCATATTATGGGGGAACTGAGGTACTGTTTGAGATGAAATTGTTGGGTTGTTTTTTTATCATTTTCTTATTCCCCAATTTTAGGTATTCAGTAAACTTGGTTGAAGCAAACGTACCATCATGAGCTTACTATGACAGTTTGGGACCTAACCATCATCTGATACACAACAGATTTTGGCTAGACACATTTTATATCTTGATTATGAGATACAACTTGAGAATGTGTAACTTTGCCGATTTGGTGTCATCCTGGCCCAGTGGTGTATATTGTTGCTCATACTATCAACCACTGGGTCAGACTTGTCCTTTACAGGCATAAGCGGGTAGTGCAACATTGACTTACTTCCTGACTCCATGTTTATCAGGATCGACTGGTTGGTCTACAAGAGCAGCGTGAGGTTGTGCGGAGTGACATGACAAGGTTTGACCAGTACCTGGAGGAGATGTCATCCTACCGGCACAAGCTGGAAGTCCAGCAGAGGGAGCTGGAGGAGGACAATGGAGGTCTAGGTCAGTGACCTGTGATTGGGTGAGGGAGGAGGTCCAGGTCAGTGACCTGTGATTGGGTTAGGGAGAAGGTCCAGGTCAGTGACCTGTGATTGGGTGAGGGAGGAGGACAATGGCGGTCTAGGTCAGTGACCTGTGATAGGGTGAGGGAGGAGGACAATGGCAGCCTAGGTCAGTGACCTGTGATTGGGTGAGGGAGGAGGTCTAGGTCAGTGACCTGTGATTGGGTGAGGGAGGAGGACAATGGCGGTATAGGTCAGTGACCTGTGTTTGGGTGAGGGAGGAGGTCCAGGTCAGTGACGGGGGTTGGGTGAGGGAGGAGTTCAAGGTCAGTGACGTGGGGTTGGGTGAGAGGATTACAATGGATGTCTAGGTCAGTGACGTGGGGTTGGGTGAGAGGATGACAATGGATGTCTAGGTCAGTGACGTGGGGTTGGGTGAGAGGATGACAATGGATGTCTAGGTCAGTGACGTGGGGTTGAGTAAGATGATGATAATGGATGTCTAGGTCAGTGACGTGGGGTTGGGTGAGAGGATGACAATGGATGTCTAGGTCAGTGACGTGGGGTTGGGTGAGAGGATGACAATGGATGTCTAGGTCAGTGACGTGGGGTTGGGTGAGAGGATGACAATGGATGTCTAGGTCAGTGACGTGGGGTTGAGTAAGATGATGATAATGGATGTCTAGGTCAGTGACGTGGGGTTAGGTGAGAGGATGACAATGGATGTCTAGGTCAGTGACGTGGGGTTGGGTGAGAGGATGACAATGGATGTCTAGGTCAGTGACGTGGGGTTGGGTGAGAGGATGACAATGGATGTCTAGGTCAGTGACGTGGGGTTGGGTGAGAGGATGACAATGGATGTCTAGGTCAGTGACATGGGGTTGGGTGAGAGGAAGACAATGGAGGTCTAGGTCAGTGACGTGGGGTTGGGTGAGAGGATGACAATGGATGTCTAGGTCAGTGACGTGGGGTTGGGTGAGAGGATGACAATGGATGTCTAGGTCAGTGACGTGGGGTTGGGTGAGAGGATGACAATGGATGTCTAGGTCAGTGATGTGGGTGAGAGTAAGATGATGATAATGGAGGTCTTAATGTCTCACTAAGAAAATGAAGCTTGTGATAAGTAAGATGTTCATGTTTGACCTTCTCCCTCCTGCTGCAGAGGCTGAATACAGGTCAGTGGAACAAAAGAACAAGCACATGCAGGCAATCTACGAGACACAGAACCTGACCCCCGCAGATGTGGAGCGCCTGAAGCTGAACCGGCAGGAACTACAGCGGCAGATTGACGCCCTGGACAAGGAGATTGAGCAGGACGACCTTGACAACTGGAAGGAAGAGATGAACATGGCTAAGTCCAGAGAACGGGTGAGGTTGACTTTTTGTTTGGTTAGTGTTTGAGTAATATGATGTGACATGATGATGAAAGGACTTAAATAAATAAAGTGTTCATTCTAAATAGCATTATGAGAGTTGAACATGTTTAAAGGGAAGTTTAGCCCTGATAATGTTTGTCAGCACCATACCCATCCTCCTGGGTTTCACCAAAGTGTTAAACGTCAGACTTACATCACATGAGGTTTACTCTCACATCAAGCGGACACACCATGATATAACAGAAATATTGTTCATAGCAGCTATAAACCAACTCACTCACTTACATATTACGTTTAAAATGAGTATGCCCTTCAGTTTTCATGAGTTTGTCATGGCTTTGTCATGCAAGACCATTTTTCATGTGGAGTTGTCTATGGACAATGTTGGACTGGTTTTGATCACTTGATTGATATGATGCATCTTTATTGTGTTGAAAATATGTAGTATCTGTTTTCAGATGGAAACGAAGAGCAGTGAATACAATAAAATGGCTCATGGTTTGAAGCTTGTCCCAGTGTCAGCTGAGAATGCATGTGGCGTTGACTATGAACTGAAGACTTCATACCAGAACACAATGACTGTTGACTTTGACAGTACGATCAAACCTGCACTGATGCAGCTGAAGAAACAGTGCAATGTCAGCTTAAATGAGAAGTCGCGGCAGTTATTGATCCAGCAGGATTCCTTGGAGCAGCTATCTGAGCTCGTAACAGAGCAGCAGGATGCTGTCAGGGTGATGGAAAAGAATCTGAACATAGCCGATGAGGAGTACAAGACTGAAAAAGAGGTGGGTGGAGGTTGGATCAGAGTGTATGGGTGTGGGATCAGTGAGTAGGGTTGAGATTGAGATGGGTGAAAGTGGTGTGATCAGTGAAATGGAAGTGGGTGTTGGTGGGATCAGTGAGTGGGTTTGAGATGGAGCTAGAGATGGGTGATGGTGGGATCAGTGAGTTGGGTTGAGATGGAGTGAGATGGGTGATGGTGGGATCAGTGAGTGGGGTTGAGATGGAGCTAGAGATGGGTAGTGAGTGGGGTTGAGATGGAGATATTGATGGGTGATGGTGGGATCAGTGAGTGAGGTTGAGATTGAGATAGAGATGGGTGGTGATGGGATTAGTGAGGTTGAGATGGAGATAGAGATGGGTGGTGATGGGATCAGTGAATGGGGTTGAGATGGAGATAGAGATGGGTGGTGATGGGATCAGTGAATGGGGTTGAGATGGAGCTAGAGATGGGTGGTGATGGGATCAGTGAATTGGGTTGAGATGGAGATAGAGATGGGTGGTGATGGGATCAGTGAATGGGGTTGAGATGGAGATAGAGATGGGTGGTGATGGGATCAGTGAATGGGGTTGAGATGGAGATAGAGATGGGTGATGGTGGGATCAGTGAATGGGGTTGAGATGGAGATAGAGATGGGTGATGGTGGGATCAGTGAGTGGGGTTGAGATAGAGATGGGTGGTGATGGGATCAGTGAGTGGGGTTGAGATGGAGATAGAGATGGGTGATGGTGGGATCAGTGAGTGAGGTTGAGATGGAGATAGAGATGGGTGGTGATGTGATCAGTGAATGGGGTTGAGATGGAGATAGAGATGGGTGATGGTGGGATCAGTGAGTGGGGTTGAGATAGAGATGGGTGGTGATGGGATCAGTTAGTGAGGTTGAGATGGATGATGGTGGGATCAGTGAGTGGGGTTGAGATGGAGATAGAGATGGGTGATGGTGGGATCAGTGAATGGGGTTGAGATGGAGATAGAGATGGGTGATGGTGGGATCAGTGAGTGGGGTTGAGATGGAGCTAGAGATGGGTGATGGTGGGATCAGTTAGTGAGGTTGAGATGGAGATAGAGATGGGTGGTGATGGGATCAGTGAGTGAGGTTGAGATGGAGATAGAGATGGGTGGTGATGGGATCAGTGAGTGGGGTTGAGATGGAGATAGAGATGGGTGGTGATGGGATCAGTGAGTGGGGTTGAGATGGAGATAGAGATGGGTGATGGTGGGATCAGTGAGTGGGGTTGAGATAGAGATGGGTGGTGATGGGATCAGTGAGTGGGGTTGAGATGGAGATAGAGATGGGTGATGGTGGGATCAGTGAGTGGGGTTGAGATAGAGTTGGGTGGTGATGGGATCAGTGAGTGGGGTTGAGATGGAGATAGAGATGGGTGATGGTGGGATCAGTGAGTGGGGTTGAGATAGAGATGGGTGATGGTGGGATCAGTGAGTGAGGTTGAGATGGAGATAGAGATGGCTGGTGATGGGATCAGTGAGTGGGATGGAGATAGAGATGGGTGGTGATGGGATCAGTGAGTGAGGTTGAGATGGAGATAGAGATGGGTGGTGATGGGATCAGTGAGTGGGGTTGAGATAGAGATGGGTGGTGATGGGATCAGTGAGTGGGGTTGAGATGGAGATAGAGATGTGTGGTGATTGGATAAGTGAGTGAGTTTGAGAAGGAGTGGGATGGGTGATGGTGGGATCAGTGAGTTGGGTTGAGATGGATATAGAGATGGGTGGTGATGGGATCAGTTAGTTGGGTTGAGATGGAATGAGATGGGTGATGGTAGGATCAGTGAGTGAGGGTGAGATGGGTGATGGTGGAATCAGTGAGTGAGGTTGAGATAGAGTGAGATGGATGATGGTGGGATCAGTGAGTGGGGTTGAGATGGGTGGTGATGGGATCAGTGACTGGGGTTGAGATGGAGTGAGATGGGTGATGGGGGGATCAGTGAGTGGGGTTGAGATGGAGTGAGATGGATGATGGTGGGATCAGTGAGTGGGGTTGAGATGGGTGGTGATGGGATCAGTGAGTGAGGTTGAGATGGAGTGAGATGGGTGATGGAGGGATCAGTGAGTGGGGTTGAGATGGAGTGAGATGGATGATGGTGGGATCAGTGAGTGGGGTTGAGATGGAGTGAGATGGGTGATGGTGGGATCAGTGAGTGCATAAAGCACCATTCACTCTCTCATAGACAATACTTTTCTAATATTTGCCAGATATAATTTTTGTAGTTTGTAAACATACATTTTTGTTGTTACAGCGACATATTTTTTCTAAAGGAGAAGTCTTACCCTTTTGTCAACTGCTGTATGTTTTGGTTGGTATCAAGTCCCTAGTCGAGAACTAACTAACCCTCCTGTTTCACAGAGCTTTCAGCAAGAGGTTCAGAACATCTTGGAGGATATCGAGCTCAAACAGAAGATGTGGGACAACGGCAGGAAGTCCTCGCAACTCTGTCGGCAGGAGACACAGAAGGAGTTCAAGGATGCAGTCAAACTGTAAGTCTCAAGTCAGGGTATTCAAAATGTTTATTTGAAAAGGGGAGGAATTTCAGTGTTCAAAAGTAAGCCAGAGGGTATTGGGCTTCTTGCGATTACACTATTGATAGACATTGAAAATTTAGGGGGTCCCATAATTCAGCAGCAAAGAACCCTTGGATTTGAAGACTGAATTTTATGCATTAAGGAAACACAGGGCATGTCTGTAGTGAATGTACAGATCAGTGGACCAATGTCAGTAGTGAATGTACAAATCAGTGGACCAGTGTCAGGGCATGTCAGTAGTGAATGTACAATTCAGTGGACCAGTGTTAGGGCATGTCTGTAGTGAATGTACAGATCAGTGGACCAGTGTCAGGGCATGTCTGTAGTGAAAGTACAGATCAGTGGACCAGTGTTAGGGCATGTCTGTAGTGAATGTACAGATCAGTAGACCAGTGTCAGGGCATGTCTGTAGTGAATGTACAGATCAGTAGACCAGTGTCGAGGCATGTCAGTAGTGAATGTACAGATCAGTAGACCAGTGTTGGGGCATGTCTGTAGTGAATGTACAGATCAGTGGACCAGTGTCAGGGCATGTCAGAAATGAATGTACAAATCAGTGGACCAGTGTCAGGGCATGTCTGTAATGAATGTACAGATCAGTGGACCAGTGTCAGGGCATATCTGTATTGAATGTACAGATCAGTGGACCAGTGTCAGGGCATGTCAGTAGTGAATGTACAGATCAGTGGACCAGTGTCGGGGCATGTCAGTAGTGAATGTACAGATCAGTGGACCAGTGTCAGGGCATGTCTGTAATGAATGTACAGATCAGTGGACCAGTGTCAGGGCATGTCAGAAGTGAATGTACAGATCAGTCGACCAGTGTCAGGGCATGTCTGTATTGAATGTACAGATCAGTGGACCAGTGTCAGGACATGTCTGTAGTGAATGTGTCAGGGCATGTCAGTAGTGAATGTACAGATCAGTGAACCAGTGTTGGGGCATGTCTGTAGTGAATGTACAGATCAGTAGACCAGTATCAGGGCATGTCAGTAGTGAATGTACAGATCAGTAGACCAGTGTCGGGGCATGTCAGTAGTGAATGTACAGATCAGTAGACCAGTGTCAGGGCATGTCAGTAGTGAATGTACAGATCAGTAGACCAGTGTCGGGGCATGTCTGTAGTGAATGTACAGATCAGTAGACCAGTGTCAGGGCATGTCTGTAGTGAATGTACAGATCAGTAGACCAGTGTCGAGGCATGTCAGTAGTGAATGTACAGATCAGTAGACCAGTGTCAGGGCATGTCTGTAGTGAATGTACAGATCAGTGGACCAGTGTCAGGGCATGTCAGAAGTGAATGTACAAATCAGTGGACCAGTGTCAGGGCATGTCTGTAATGAATGTACAGATCAGTGGACCCGTGTCAGGGCATATCTGTATTGAATGTACAGATCAGTGGACCAGTGTCAGGGCATGTCTGTAGTGAATGTACAGAACAGTGGATCAGTGCTGTTGTCAGACATCCTTGTTAAACATGTAAAAAATTACCCTTGTCTGAAGAAAAATCTGTTGTAATTGAATGAAACTATCATTTATGCGTTGTTCCTTTTCCTCAGAGCTGAACAGAGGAAGATTGACTTGTTGGATGAGGATCAGAGGTCGGTGGAGTTCCTGGACACAGTCATCCGGGAAGTCGTGGCCCACAAAACAGCTATTTCAGTAAGACTTTGCTTGTTCCACTTCAACCTTCATTACGTAGCTATAAGCACCCTATCTATGATAGTGGTTTTGTCACTAATAATGTCGACAGTCTGCATCACTTTGAACCTTGAACACATAACCCTGATAGTGACACAACAGTGAAATACTGTTAAAGGGGCATTGAACCCAACATACCCCAGTCAATGGAAAACTGAACAGCTATAGGAAGCAAACACGTTTCTTCTGTGTTATCTAGTTCATATCCATTACTACCAAATTTCTAAATTGCCACCATATATTTTGGTTTCATACGTATATTTACTGTCACCTCTAGCCCAGTTCCTGCAAATAATAGTCATCACTGAAATGTTATCCCATAGCAGTGGGTTTGAATCCTGGTTTGACCTGGTTTGTCAAACTTGGTTGTTTCACCAAACTGGTAAAAATCTAAGACCTGCATCACTTCAGGCTTTCCTCCCACTTAAGCTGACATGCCGTGATATAACTAAAATACTGGTGGAGCTCTAACTCCCTTACTTTTCACTTCAGGAGAGACTACAGGAGGTGGTTGCAGATACAAGGGTACTCCAGCAGAAAACACAAGAGGAAACGGAAAAGATATTTAGTTGTCACTGAATATCATACTTGGACTCTTTTTTCACCTCTACACACAATTTGTGGGACAAAACAGCTTCTTACTCGTCATGGCAACAGTGATTTTTAAGAGACAAATCTAAAAACGTCACTGTTTGGTCGTTTAGTAGTGCTCTGATGTAATATACTGTAAATATCATGTAAGCCTTGTATTGTGACATGTCTGGGCTTGTTCCCATCATGTAGTGATCCTGCTGTTACATCCTGCTGAGCCTTGGGCAAAAGGGCACACTGGTCTACACTACAGCAAACCTGAGAAGACATGACCCAGTAGAAATACACCCTGCCTGATCAACACTGATGGCCATAGAAGAGGATTGCCAACTTTTCTGAATGTATTTATTTCATTTATTAAAATACCATCTCTGTGTCGGCTAAGTTGTCTCCTGTGTTTGCAATACTGGTACTTCAGTGTTAAGTGTCAATTCCCATGTTGAGACACCATGGTTAACACAGCAGTCATGAAAGGCAATAGAATGAGTCAAAATATGTACCGGTAGCACCAGCAATAAATGACAGACCCTATTACACAAGTCAGTGCACTCAAATGTCCAGAATATGTCACAAGTCACAGACGATTGTCTTGAATGAGGTGCATGCTCCATTCTTGAACCCAGGAAGCAGGCAGTAAGTTGATGTTCCCATAGGTCCAGTCCACACTCGGTATGTAGATGAGATGCAAGTGGGGTCAAAGAAAGAGGCCTCAAATCGCCCTCGTCTCACTCTCCTAAAGGAACAGCCAACCTTAAAGAAATGTATCAAACTGTGTAGTTGAAACCCAGTGTCAGTAACTGTAAACAAACAGCAGAGCAGGAGGGTAACGAAGGTGTCAGGTGCTGGGACAAAGTTTGGACTAGAAACAACTAAGGGAGGTCACTCTTCTTTATGAACTGCTGTGGGCATACCACTGAATATAAACCTAACCACAACAGCTAACAACATTCTATGAGTGTTTGATTTGCTGCAATAAACAATCATCAGAAGTAAAGTGGGCGTTTCAATAAAAGGAATTTGCAACTATCAAGTGACTGGTAAAAGAAGAGAAATGTTCCACACAGGGATCATGGTCATGGCTGACCGAATCTTCAAGCCACCATGATACAGCAGTGTGCAGCCTTCCCCTCTAATGTACAGTGGGGACACGGGTGGCCAGTCATCTAAGGCACCATAAGTAATAAACGTCTGAGACCTGCATCACTTCGGGCTTTCCTCACACATTAAGCTGACACGCCACGATATAACTGTAATACTGTTAAAAGCGGCGTTAAACCCAACTCACTCACTCTAATGTACAGCCCAAATTGAAGTTTCTGTAAATCTATCATGTTGATATGCTTAGCTGTGAATAGTTCATATTTTAAGACTGGTCTAATGAATTACTGATGTTTGTTTGTTTGTTGTTTAATGCCACATTCAGCAATATTCCAGTTATATATACATATAATGGTTGCCTGTTAATAATTGAGTCTGGACAAAGCAATCCAGACATTGATAATATGAACAACGATCCACGCTATCGAGATAGAAAAAATTAAATTGTGGAAATTGAAAATATGACCTAAATAAAATAAATATAAGATGTAATTGTGAACATGATGATAAAATGTTTAAAGAATCATTTTGTCAAAAGTTGCAAGTTCCAGGAATATTGATACAAACCTTTAGAATAGGACTATCTCCTGGACTATCTTGATAACACAAACACTTTTAAACCAGGATTCATTAATACAGGAATTGGATTATCCAGACAATTTCACTTCAAACAGTACCGTCCAAATTAACAGGATTACACTGTAATTAAATTTCTTGGACTTATCATGCTTATAATCACTAAAACCACTGTCTCAAATGTGAGTCATTCTTTCCTCGTCACCACTTATTTTGTCCTGCTGTAATGGAGAATGCCAAATTCATGGTTAAGCAATGAATAGGGGACTGTTGGGGTAACACAATCTGTAGTATGCTTACATAAAACTATGTATATATACTGAAGCTTTTCTGAAAACTCATTCTATCTCTTTGGTATTTTGCCAGACTCTCGCTCTTACATTATAGTACTTTGTCAAGCATATGTTTAAGCATGAGACCTCTAAATTGTCTTTATAGCAATGGCCTTTTGTTTCTGCTTCAAAGGCAGATCTGTCAAATGGTTAATAAAGCAATGTACCTCAACACTTGAGTTTGTTTACTTCACTGCTGGTATATCAGAGTTGTATCCCTTACATATGCCAGGATCCTATCATTGAGGGTTTGAATCCCAGTTTCGACCAGATTATGATACTTCAGCACAATACATGTGCTGGTGAGCAAATGGTGAGTTTCATAAAGATCTGCACCACTTCAGGCTTTCCTAAACACAAGCTGACAGCTGAAATACTTTTCAAAGTGTTGAACAATACTCATTCACTTACTCTGAAATTTTGAAGGCACAATGCCTCCTTATTACATTGGGGTTAAAACAGATTACCAGCAACCTATGCTGGTTGTAAGAGGAGTCTTAAAAGATTGGGTGGTCAAGCTTGGTGACTTGGTGATCTTACTGGACAGCTTTGGATCATTTCTTACAATATCAATATCTGAAGTATCTGGTCCAGCCTCAATTATTTGCAGGCAATGTAACTGGGGGCAGTGGGGTAGTCTACTGGTTAAAGCGTTCACTCGTCATGGAAAGACATGGCTCGATTCCTCACATGTGTATAATGTGTGAAGCCCATTTCTGATGTCCCCCACCGTGATATTGCTGAAATATTGCTAAAAGCGGCATCAAACCTCACTCACTCATTCACTTTCACTCACTCACTCACTCACTCACTCACTCACTCACTCACTCAGTATTCTGTCAAGTATGGAATGGATTTGCTGAGTTGATCAGCAGTTACCAAAGTCTGTGGTACTTTGTGGTACTGTAAGTGAGTCCCCAGACACAATTGTGCTGAAACAGATGGCTTGGTATGCAGTATAACGTATTCGTAACCATATGCCATGAATCCATGAATCGTGGTTCACAATATCAATAGGTGGATTGCCTGCTCCAGACTCCATTATTTTTGGATTATGGAATATTGCTGAGTGCAGTGTTAAAAAACAAACAAGCTGAGACTAAGTGGCCTATGGCGCTGAAACTTTGCATGAATGATCTCAGCTTTGGTCTTTCTAAAACTTGCACAGAAACATCAATTCAGACTTGAAACATGACAGCCATTGTTTTGTCATAGTTCATGTGAGCTACAGACCCATGTGGCTCTATGTTTACTTGTTCCCATAAACAAAACTCCGCCAATGATTTCATGCCACCCCTCGGCCATTATTTTATAAGAGTGCAACGTCTCGGGGATTAGGTTCTCAGTCTGCAACAAGCGTTATCCACCTCTCATCTTTGTTACGGACGGAACCAATATCTTAATTTGCAGGGGTCACGGTAGTCTGTCATACACTGAAACAAATATATCCAATACAGCCCATGCAAGTCTATAATGTTTGGCAAGTCCAGATTACTGCAAAATGAAGAAAGTCACTGGGCTTCTTTTTATTATATTTTATAGCTATAATTTAACAACTGTTTTTTGTGTAAGAAATGTTCATTTCAGAGACAAGATGTTAGTCAAGGGACACGGGTGGGCCAGTCATCTATAAGGCGTTTCAATTCGATGTGCAAAGTTGCGTCCCTTGGGCAGGCCAGAAACCTATGATTTCGGTTGAGAATCTCGGTGCCCTGATTATGTTTCTAGGTTTGTCAGCACCATACCCGGGCCCATGGGTTTCACCAAAGTGAACAACGTCTAAGACCTGCATCACTTCAGGCGTTCCTCCCACAGTAAGCAGAAAAGGTTGATTTTTAAATACACTCTTCAAAAAAAGAAACACACAGATAGACTTTTAGTAAATTTATTATACCTATTAAAGTCGATATATTTAATTTAATATCATAGGTACAAATATGAAATTTTGAAGCTCGATACTCACATGTTGTCGTTGTACAAAGGCATTGAAAACTATTCATTGTCATGTCACATAAGGCCACAAGGTTGCGCCGAACTCAGTATCTCATGTGACCGCCCCGGGCAGCAATCACGGCTCTGCATCACCTCGGCACTGATTGGATATGTGTACGAATTTTGTCCTGCGGAATTCTGCGCCATTCTGATTGTAACGCGTTGACCTGTTGAGGGAGTGTCTGCGGCGTGTTCCGACGTTGACGTACACGTCGATCGAGTTCATTCCAGAGGTATTCGATTTTGCTGAGATCTGGAGATCTCGACGACCAGGGCATGACGTTGATGTTGGCATTATGAAGGTAGTCTACCGTGACACGAGTTGTGTCCGGTGGAGCGTTGTCCTATTGAAATAGCTCCCCCCTGTCGGTCAATGCTGTCAAATGTCCCTGAACCACAACCTAGTCAGATTTCGTGGTGTAGGATATGGCTCCCACACCATGACACTACCGCCACCGCCAATTGTCGAATTCACGTACACAATGTTGGGCAAATCGTTCATTTCGACGACGATAAACATGTTGTCTTCCATCTCGCCGGTGAAGAAGAAATCGTGATTCATCGCTTAACCACACTCGTCTCCACTTTCTCAAATTCCAAGGCTGTAAGGTATGGCACCAACGCAAGCGTCGCTGTCGATGGATCTGTTGGAAAACAGGGACGATAATTGGTCTTCTGGGTCGGATTCCAGCCTCGCGAAGGTGGTTCCTGACAGTCTGGTCCGATATCCTCCTCAAACCAGGGATGCGTCCTGCAGTCTCCGTAGTTGTGGCATTGTGATGACGTAGGTGGAACAGTCGAATGTAGCGATCCTGTGCAGGGGTGGTAACGCTTGGTCGGCCGGTTCTCGGACGGTCTGCAGTGGAATTGAACTGTGAGTATCGGTCCCAAAGGCGTCAAATGGTGTTGTGGTGGACGTTGAAGTGGCGTGCAACAGAAGACTGCGATTCCCCTCTTTGGATACGTCCTATGGCGATGTTCTGATCGGCAGCGCTGAGTCTCGGCATTTTCGAATTTGACAAATGTTGACAATCTAATGAAAAATTATTGGCTTATGCTTGCCTTTTATAGCCACTACCACGAGTTACGAATGCCATAACTTGCACGTGCATTTTGCTTTACTGTTTTCCTCCATGACAGTTTTGAACAAGCGTGAAACAATGCCGTTTAAGACATTGAAAATCGACAATGCCTGCGATTTGACGCACCGTTTGTCGAATATCAGGCCACCAACATTTTCCAATAATATAGATCCATTTTATATACCGGATTTTGTGTGTAGTCAGATTCAACGAACTACATACTACCTGTGCGTTTCTTTTTTTGAAGAGTGTATGTTAAACATGTTAGCAGGCTGATTGTTTGGCATCGTACCTCGTTTCGTTTTACACGCTTGCAACCACTGGCTATCCTAGTCAAGACTCGATCATTTACATGACCCGTGAAGATCTTCAGCAACCCAGGTCGGTCGGGTAGTCTAGTGGTTAAAGCGTTCGCTCGTCACGACGAAGAAACGGGTTCGATTCCCGACATGGGTACAATTTGTGAAGCCCTTTCGTGTGTCCCCCGCCGTGATATTGCTGGAATATTGCTAAAAGCGACATTGCTAGATCGCTGCTCATGATGTCAATCATTTGACTGTCAGGTCCAGACTCGATTATTTACAGACCGCCGTCATATAGCTCGAATATTGCTGAGTGCGGCGTTAAACAGAAAACAAACAAACAATATCGTGACAGAGATTTGATAAGGCTGCGAAATGGTGCAACGGCTTATCGAATCAGTACAAATACAATTCTTTTATAGGGCTTTGTTTACGTGTGCTTTTTTCATTGTATTTCGGTACCACATGGGCATCCCGGGTTATAGAACAAGTTGGCTTAATGGATCGGATTTTTAAGCTCCAAGATTTCTTTTGCGACGATTTGTCTGGTCAAGACTCGATTATTTGTAAACAGGCCGCCGTCGAAATGCTGGAATATTGCTGAATGCGGCGTTTATAAAAAAATTTATTTATAAAAAGTTTTTCGGCAGATTTCTTATTATATAGATATTTTCACGAGAAACGCTATTTTATAATCTTAGCCGCCCTTGAAATACCTGCCCCGATTTAATAAAATCAGTTTAATTGTACATTTTTGGTGTATAGACATACTCTCACTTAACACGGATAATGACAAAGCTAGATCTGGTTCGATGGATATCCTTGCTGAATATCACGCTATTACCATTCATCCACTCACTCATGAATACTTTATTTGTTTTGATCTTACATTGTTTCATCTTTCACCATTAATTAATACATGACCTTGCTTTGTGTTTACACATATCTTGGAAAACTGGACACAAACACATCATATACACTCTAAACCCAAGTGTTCTACTTCTGAACACTAGACAGAACACATGGATGTAACACTTTTAGAACGCGTCCAAGTGTTCTGAAAATATTCTGAACGTTGATGTTCTCGACCTAGAACAGGAGTGTTCTACAAACATATTTAGAACGCTTCAACGTGTTCTGACGATGTAACACTTTTAGAACGCCTGTAAAGTGTTCTGGACCGAGATTCAGAACACTACATGTTCTCGGACACGTACTTCCACAGTACTGAAATGACAACTCATCGTGTGTTGTCGAATACAATTTACCCGATGTTTTTTCAAGGCGTAGGAATATGAACCATACACCCATACATATTCTCTGGCATAAAATCACACGGACGAAATTCTGAACTGCAACCATGAATTCTTTATTACATTTATTTGTCATGATCATGGATATTCAAGTCACTTAAATATGTTAGTCAGAGTTCTTCATGAAACATTACAAACTGTCATGTAGCAAAGTGAAGCATACTTCCATACTTAAGATAACTTAAGTGTCAAGTCTTTCACGAAGCGCAAGTACTTCGCAGATGTTTCTTGTGGGTAAATATCCCCAAGGACGTTGTTCGTAACAGCGACATGACCATCGCATGCTTCAGGAAACTTCATGTCAAATACGACTCCGCAACATCCTACAACACCAAACATTTATTTGGTCATAGTCATATAGTTATCAAACTCGTACATATTACATAAGACATTATTCTAACAAATGTTCGTTAGTAAACGCAAGATTACCGTGACATTTGTTTCATTATTTATAGGTTGCAAAGTGTTTTGCCCAAAATGTTATTTGACAAAGTTATCACTTACTTGGATAAAGACTAGACCAAAATATACACAAGTACCTTCTTATTTGATCTGAAAAACCTTGTTTCTTTTCCTCCTTTGCGTAGACGTGTGCTGTGTGCAATAATTTCCAAGGATGGTACTGATTATCTGCAATGCAACCTGTAATAGAAACAACAAGACTCTTTTAAAATATTTCACATAAAATAGCCCAAAACATGTCCTGTGAAGGTTTAATTCTTTTTGTTCATTACATACTTACCCTACTCTCTGCTGATTCGATGCATTGTCGATGCATGCTGATCATGCCCTCGGATCCCAAATTTAGATCTTCAGAGATTTGTTGCATGAGATTTGTTGCCCGCTTCGTACTTTCAGGCGATTCATATAGAACCTGAAATATATATTCATTTTATTTGAACATCATTCAAATAAACGGAAACTTTCAAAATGTCACAAGTGCAGTTTGGATTGGGATTTCATCTCACAATTTGCAAATAATGCTTGTGGAACAATGGCAGAAATGACGGTCAAAATGGCGGGGAATATGTCGTCTGCTATAAGTTTCGTAAGGGGCCGGTTTTACTTCGCATGCAATCAGCATATGAATATATCGCCGAAATATTACACAATTTTAGGTAAGGATTAAATATGAAACAAAATTATTCCTAGATGGATACTTACCACAGATACCCCTCAGATGATAGGAAATTGTAGCACCAAATACATGCTACGTCACGTCAGTTTCTCACATAACGGATGTGGTTCACAGGACATGGGCAGCTTCGAATGCTAGTTAGATAAATAGAACCCCTATGTTCTATTAATGGAACACGTGTTCTCCCCTGTAACATTAGTGTGCTGCTTATCACTATAGAACATAGCAGAACACATGCGTTCTAGGAGAGAACGCATGTGTTCAGCAAATAGACCGTATATGTTCCATAGACCCCATAAAATATCCAGGTAAAATTAGCCATCAGAATGCCAGTGTTCTGATACACGTAAATGTCCCATAATGCAAGTAAGTTATTTCCATGTATTAGCAATGAGTTGTATTTCAGTAATGTTTCTTGTTGTATTTAGTCAGGCTACATATGAGTTATTATGAACACAAGGTATGCCATGTTTATAAACTATTTATCATTCATCAAACTCAAAATATGACACATTTTCTGTTTGACTTACCAATCTACCAGCCTCTCTTCTTCTCAAAAATAAATATTCCGAAAACACAAATATATGGTCGAATTTAAATTTGTCTAACAATAGTCAGTACATTATCTCTGCTAATGTGCATGGACTTCTCCCAGGAGAGAACACACGCGTTCTACAAAAGATCACAGGCGTTCAGAAATAGAACACTTGCTCCCCGAATAAGAACATTCGTATTCTGTGGCAGAACGTATGGACGCGTCCAGAGTTCTATATTAGAACACATAGATTTAGAGTGTACCCAACGACCGGGGATGCGGTGAATTGGTTGACACAATTGACTTTGAACTCGTAGCCAAACTGGGACATTTTTTATATTGGAACTGAATAATAATTAATATTATTAAGTAAATATTAACACATAGCGGAATATTGAAAACGCATATATAATTCCGTTTTCAGAATGTTTTCCGAGTACAACTTTCAGTTTGCTCGATACAAAACAACCGCAAAAGCTCCTTACATCGTGAGGACTCGGCTTAATACAACACTTGACAAAACAAATCGGAAATACAGAGCAACGAGTTCGCTGACCGTATTTATCGAGAGGAAATGGGCAGAAATCACAAATGTTATTTGTGCAAATGTGGAAGAATATGGTTGAAGAAATCTGAAACTGGATATGCATTATGAACACCCGTATACAGTGTATATTGGACATCATAATGGTGTGTAAACAAATCAAACGTGCCGGACATGCAGTTATGGCATGTGTGCAGGCCTGTCCAGTGCTTACATCTGAATTGATAATCTTACTGTTCCAAAACGTGCAGATCATTCACCACCATCGGATACTGTTCTGACAATCCAAGGTTGTATACACTGGTCTGGTCCATGCTGTTGTGATCATTATTAAGCTGGCACTGAATAACTGCAAAATGATTCTAAATTACGCGTGTAATTAACTTATTATAGTGGTCAGTATTTATCATGCCAGTGCCAAATTTTGGTAAACTTGTGCCATTGCCATCCTCTGTTGCCAGTAACTATTAGGTTTCTGCCAAATTTCAGCCCAAGCAGCATTGGATAAATATCTTTATCATTTAGGTCAGTCTTGCAAAAAATGATTGTCGTAATCACATGGACAAAGAACATGTAGAATCTAGAAGCAATGTCTCTTTGTCAAATATATCTAATGATAAAAGCGATTTCTGTTCCAGACTACGCTCTGAAAAATATTGATTCAAAATTTGGAAACGTAACAAAAGAAAATCCTTGAATGTTCAATAGATGGCCAGTATTGTATGGCAGTACTTTCGACAAGCTTTGGTAAGTCTGTAGCGAGACTTAGACGTACAACATGTAACTGTAGTTCATAATACCCTGTGCATGATTAGGGGGGCGGTCTGGTAACTTAGTGGTTAAAGCGTTCACTCGTCACGCTGAAGACCCCAGTTTGATTCCAGACATGGGTACGATGTGTGAAGCCCATTTCTGGTGTCCCCACCGAGATATTGCTGGAATATTGCTTAAAGCGGCGTTAAACCATACTCGCTCACTCACTCACTTGCATGATTAGAAAACACATTTAAATGTCACTTTCCCAACCTGCTAAGCATCGCTCTGATAGGTCAGATGAAAGGTCATCCTGACCTGACCTGTAATGGGAGGTCCTCAGATCTTTGTTTAGCGGTAGCGAGAACTAAGATTTGATTTTATTGAGATTGGTAATTGGGTAAATCAGATGATAAAAAATGACAGGTGAAATCGTCCCCCAGTAAAAAAATCTGCCCCTGATGGAATTCGGGCCAGCGTTCAGATTTATTAAATCGCATTATGTGGCATTTTCTGTCTGCTCACCCGTTGGGTTACCATTTCTATAAGTTATGTCAAAGTTGCTTCATTAGTAACAACATAGAAGATGTCAGGATTAATTCCTGACACTAGTGACAGGCATTCATTGTGAGGAATAGAACAGGGAAACAGGCTGTTTATTGTACCCAAACAGGATGTTCGTCCTAAAAACCTAGTTACCGGTACAGATGGTTAGTTTCTAATTTTATTACTCACAATATCACAATATCAAGATCAAAAGGGATGTTGCACACATTCAACGATGTATGCAATGTTGTTTTTGTCGGATTAACAGAAAGAGCAGGAACAGTATTATATGTGTAGCTGTTAATATCAAAAGAAAGTAGACCCATGAAGATCCAGGGTAGAATAGGTCTTCAGCAACCCATAATTGCCGTAAAAGGCAACTATGGTTGTCATAAAAGGCGACTGACGGGATCGGGTTGTCAGACTCGTTGATGCATGTCATCATATTCCAATTCCGTAGATCGATGCTCATGATGTCAATCACTGGATTGACTGGTTCAGACTTGATTATTTACAGACCACCGTCATATAGCCGGAATATTGCTGAGTGAGGCACTGAACACGACAAATAAGTCTACATGTAAGCTCATGAAAACATTTGTCCCGAACTGCTGCACTGCTCAGCAGGTAGCTTTAGGCCAAGTCCCAAAATAGGTTTGTTTTATAACCTGATTATGGAGCGTGTGATTTGAGCACTTTCACTTTGACATTTAAGTACTTTCTATGAATATTATGAACTTTTCTCTCAGAAATTGACTAAATGTATCAAGGAAAATTGATAATCTCAACAAAATCGCTGTCATTTTATCAGTTTACTTGCCCTTTAAGCAAGGTTGGTTAAGAAGAGTGGGTGGATGTTCAGCAAACTTCTCCTGAGAGGTTGTTGGGCATGGTTCTCATCAACTCAATTAAAACACACGTTTCTTGTGCTGTCTGCATAGGCAAGTGTCTTTGAAATATGCCTCTGCTCCGTCAGCGGAGAATAGGTAACTGGTTGGATGATGTTTTAATGTTTGAAAATATTCCAGCACCTTATAGGGCAGCTTTGGTTGTATACTCCCCAGGGAGCTGAGAATGAAATTCAAGTGCACCCTTATCCATTGTCTGTGGTCATGTGTAAAGGCACATTATAAATGTTAATTTTTTGTTGTTGTTATGTTGAAGAGGTAAATAGTTTGTTGTTTGATCTGGATAATGACCTACATTGGTGATAATAAGTCTATTTTATGATAAAGGTAATGCTTTTACAATAAAAAATTATTCCAAACTATGAGTATATTGTATCTGTTTCAGACTAACCTATGAAGAGTTCAACAGCACTAGGAAATGCCTGATGTGGAGAAAATGAGACTTACCACCTGATCATGCTGATAGAAACTGTACGTCAAGATGTGTTTAAGCATATCATAATGTTATAATGAATAATCATGGATCAGTCCATGAACTGTTTTAATCTGACACTAAGCCCGCAGGATGCCTTTGCAATGGCAGACCTTGGGTTTGAGAGACTTAATAGAAAACCAAATTTTAGTGCTAAGGAGACACAGTACATCATTGACATGGTACGCAAGTACAAGTTTGTTCTCAATGAGAAGGCATTAGATAGTGCTACCAATGAAAGGAAGAGGGAAGTCTGGCAGTTGATATGTGATGGTATCAATGAAATGACACCAGGTGTTTCAAGATCTGTTGACGAAATTAGGAAACGGTGGCAGAACTTAAACTGTACTGCTCGGAAAGAAGCCTCAAAGTTTAAGAAATATCAAATTGAAGGACTTGCTCCTCCACCTGTGTCAAACTTCAGTCTCCAGATCTTGGGCATGGCTGATGAAACTCAGGAGGATGGGGGTCCAGATTTGGATATTAATCCCCAGACCATGAAAATAGAGATAGATCTTGCCAATGAAGACAGTCAAGATGGCAGTATCCAGGATGTTCCAGGATTTCCGAGTAGTCCAGGACACTCTTCTGGTGAGAGCAGCAAGTGTGAGAACTCCTCTGTGTCTAGTGTACAAGATCAGGTCTACATACCTCCAGTATCAACCCCTACCTCTCTTCCTGCAATAGATGACCAGTTGCCAATCAACATGCCTGAATCAAGCAATAATAATCTCTCAAAGTTAGACGGTTCTAGTCAATCAGCATTATCATCTTTACAGCATTCAAAATTTACAAGCAATGGATCACTGCCTCATAATGAACATGATGTTCCTCACACCAGTGCAACAAGCAGACCTCATGGATCAGGTAGCAGTGGATCATTGCCATCCAAGCCATCGTCACATACATCAAATCAGGGAAACACAAGTCATTCAAGAAATCACAGAAACAGAAATCTGAATCTATCTAATGACATTCAAATCCTAACTGATACCCTCACCTCATATTCTTCTTTTACAACCTCAACTACCTCAACAAGTAACAAATCAGGTTCCAAGCAGAACAGTATTCAAGATGGTGCAAAGAGGAGACGTTTTGATGATCAGTCAGTGAAACTTCATGAAGAGCTGTTAGCAAGTGAACGAGACTCTTTGTCCTTGGAGCGAGAGAAACTTAAGCTTGACCGAGAGAAACTGAAGATGGAACAAGAACAGCTGGCAGTGGAGATGCAGAAGATTCTCATGGAGAAGGAGAAGCTGAACCTAGAGAAGGATGTGGAGCGAGAGAAGCTGAGGATGGATCGGGAAAGAGTGTCTCTGGAAATGCAGCAGGAGCGTCAGAAGCTTGCCCTCGAACGTGAACGTCTGGAGCTGGCTCGGGACCAGGAGAGGGCTCATGCGAGACTGGAGCAGGAGAGATTAGACATAGAGAAGGAGAAAATGGCAATGGAGCAAGAAAAACTAGCTTTGGAAATAAGTTATTGGCGGAGAAAGTTACTCCAGACTCGGTCCAGTCAGGAAGATTGTGGGTTCGATAGTTAAGCAATATGTTGACTATTTATGAAGGAATGTGGGAATGGTTTGACTTTTGAATGTTTCCACAACGTTGATTTTCAAGTTTTGACCTGACTGAAGCATGTCTTAAGTCCAATGAAAAATCAGTGTATATGGTCAAAGTATTGCATCAGATGAAACATGTGAAAATTAATATTTTTGTTACACTTTGTTTTTATCTTCTAAGTGAAATACCATCAGTAAGTCATACAGTAATATAGGTTTTCTGAAATGATGTCACATTTTCAGTATTATGAGAATATATTCCTTGGTAAAGTTATTTTTTTATGTAAGGGCATTAAGAATCTCCAAGCAGGTCCTTGAGAAAACTGTCCAAAACCATAATAACTTGATATATGATGAGGCCTATGTGAATACCGGATATCTTCCACCATTTTGACAAGGGATGAGCCTGAGCTTCCTAACTAAAATATGTTTCCAGCACATTTTTGTTGCCTCTCCAAAATAACAGGGGTCTTAGGGTCTTGCAACTTGAAACAAATTCTGTCGTAAGTAACTGTAAATGGCATTTCTAGTTACGAAAGTTATTGGAAAATACTATGTGTTGGTTGAAATGTGGTCCTGATGCATGAAGCTTTATATATGAAGGTGCCACAAGCAATTATGAAACTAGCAATTATCATGATTATCTATTTTCGAGTACTATTTCAATGTTCATGTCCAATTTTCAGTGTTTATGAATATACTTGATATTTAATATTGAGTTATATTATCCATAAGGGTAGAAGGATCATGTGTAATAACTTTTCGATATTTGCATATGTGCATTTTTGTGAGGCTCAATGCTGATTGGTCTGTTGAAGCTATATGACTCCACAGTGCTTCATTGTTGAGAAAAATATTATGTGACGTCATCCAATGTTCATGATGTCACAAATGATTTACATGATGTCATTAAAACACAAGGGTGCCTTCATTGAAGTTTCATTGTAGGGTTGACATCTCACACGTTTTTGCTTCATTTTCAAACTTAAGATATCTACTTGAAACTATGAATTGTTGATTATCTGTCATGAATTAATTCTGTAAGTCCCTCTCAAAGGCTCGGGATAAACACCATTCATTCACTCCGGACAGATAATACCAATGCAAGCAGAGTCAATTTCTCTGCCTTTTTGAAGCTTTTTGAAAATAGTATGTTAGTCACCTCATACAACCATTGAGTGTTGTGTCAGTCACGAAATGTGGTGAGTGTGTTGGGGACAAAGGACCAACTATTGGCCGCATTGTAGCTGGAATGTTACTGTGTGCGGCGTAAACAAACAAACAAACAAATATAGTGGTATTGAAATCTTTGGACGTCTTTGGCTGGACATTGAAAGTCAAAATGGACAGTATTTCATGAATGTTAAGTCTTTAATTGTGCAATATTTTTCTTCAATCGTACCACACCAATCATGGTGTTCCTACCTTAACAGTCAGATGTCTTTATTTATTGTTAAACAAACATAATGTTTAATCTGACCTTTGGTGTTGTCCAAACAAAAAATTGTTGTAGTTAATTTGGTGTTTTATTTTCTACTGATGTCGTAAAGATTTTAAAGAAAAGTGCATTTAAGATATTTTGACTTTTACTGTTATAAGGTGGCATTTAGTGATTTTCTGTGTGTAGACTTCTAAATGTGCTGTATGATGATTCTATTTTATTATTGAAGACACAATACATATTTGATAATCATTTGTTCTGATATATTTATCAATAATAATGGCATGTTTAGTCTAGAGTTTCTCAGAGAAGATTGTATTTGTATGCTAGTCAAAACATATTGGCTTTGACATGAAAACAATAAATTACTGAAATATTAAAGAAATACTGACAGTAGGTAGTCTTGCGTATCTTCTTGTAGAGCCTATACATACAATAGTGTGGCACCCAGCTCTGCTTCACTGGTAGAGCTTGTATACAATAGTGTGGCATCCAGCTCTGCTTCACTGGTAGAGCTTGTATACAATAGTGTTGCATCCAGCTCTGCTCCACTGGTAGAGCCTATACATACAATAGTGTTGCATCCAGCTCTGCTTCACTGGCAGAGCTTGTATACAATAGTGTTGCATCCAGCTCTGCTCCACTGGTAGAGCCTATACATACAATAGTGTTGCATCCAGCTCTGCTTCACTGGTAGAGCTTGTATACAATAGTGTGGCATCCAGCTCTGCTTCACTGGTAGAGCCTATACATACAATAGTGTTGCATCTGGCTCTGCTTCACTGGTAGAGCTTGTATACAATAGTGTGGCATCCAGCTCTGCTCCACTGGTAGAGCCTATACATACAATAGTGTTGCATCTGGCTCTGCTTCACTGGTAGAGCTTGTATACAATAGTGTGGCATCCAGCTCTGCTTCACTGGTAGAGCCTATACATACAATAGTGTGGCATCCAGCTCTGCTTCACTGGTATGGCTTGTATGCAATAGTGTGGCACCCAGCTCTGCTCCACTGGTATAGCTTGTATACAATAGTGTGGAATCCGGCTCTACTCCACTGGTAGAACTTATATACAATAGTGTGGCACCCAGCTCTGTTCCACTGGTAGAACTTATATACAATAGTGTGGCACACAGCTCTACTCCACTGGTAGAGCTTGTATACAATAGTGTTGCATCCAGCTCTGCTCCACTGGTAGAGCTTGTATACAATTGTGTGGCATCCGACTCTACTCCACTGGTAGAGCTTATATACAATAGTGTGGCATCCGGCTCTGCTCCACTGGTAAAGCTTGTATACAATAGTGTGGAATCCGACTCTACTCCACTGGTAGAGCTTGTATACAAGTGTGTGGCATCCGGCTCTGTTCCGCTGGTTGTAGAGCTTATGTAAATAGTGTGGCATTCGGCACTACTCCACTGGTAGAGCTTATATACAATAGTGTGACATCCATCTCTGCTCCACGAGTTGTAGAGCTTATATACAATAGTGTGACATCCATCTCTGCTCCACGAGTTGTAGAGCTTATATACAATAGTGTGACATCCATCTCTGCTTCACGAGTTGTAGAGCTTATATACAATAGTGTGACATCCATCTCTGCTCCACGAGTTGTAGAGCTTATATACAATAGTGTGACATCCATCTCTGCTTCACGAGTTGTAGAGCTTATATACAATAGTGTGACATCCATCTCTGCTCCACGAGTTGTAGAGCTTATATACAATAGTGTGGCATCCTACTACTGTACTCTGGTTTTGTACTTGTATATTGTCAGGATGATAACAGAAATAAATAGTGATGGAGTTTTAGCTCACCTAGCTGAAAGTCAAATCGCATTTCAGTAACGGACCAATGAAGCTGAAACTTCACTATTGATGACATTATTATTCAAAATGTAATTAGATTTGGTGTATTAGTAGTGTGTGGTTACATGAAATAGAGTTTAAGGTATTGTTCAAGGTTATTGCTCTTAAATAATGACTGTGGGTGTTGGTAGCTGTAGTAATTAACAAATAACATGGATACCCGATTCAGATACAGTATAAAGACATTATTTTTTCCCAATGGTGAGTGGCAGGCAGGGCAACAACAAGTACTATCTTTTGGTATAAAATATTGGGGATTGAACCACTGACCTACTCCCCAGGCAGATGATGTATCCACTAGACCACAGATACCTTGATCAAGGAAGAGTGAGTGACTTCCTACCCCGAACGGACTCCGAGTGGTAAAATCTATAGACTTTAGTCTTCTTGATCAATGTTTGTTAAATGACTATCTTGTTACGGTTCTACTGTATACATTTCCTACTATAATGCTGTGGTACTGTTTTTGTAAAAGTTAGTTGATCATTACGTATTTGCTGTTAAAAGACCGCGGAATCCCAAATGCCAAAATGGTCAATATTAACTGGTCACATTACCCGCTGAAATAGAATAGCGCATGTTTCTGGACTCTAACTGACCAATATTTGTGAACTTGAACAAACAATATGATCGAGATATTGCTGATGTTATGCTAAATGCCAAAATAGTGGGGATTAATGGAGTTTGAGGTCTTAGAGGAGTTCGCTTAACACGTGGAAAGATTTACAGAAGTAAGTGATGCAGGTCATCAGTGTCTTTCTGGTTGTTTGATACTGCACTCAGCAGTATTCCAGTCATATGACGGCGGTCTGTAAATGATCCAGTCTGGACCAGACAATCTGGACAAACAAACCAAACAAACAACCTTTATGTCGAGCAACATTCCCGCAGCTCCAGCCCTTTGTGTCTACAATATTAACTTTTGGGGTACAATGAATCATGTTCTTTCTACCAAGATTTCAAAAAGCGTCATGGTATTTTGATTCAACATTCAAGGCCTCAGTAATTCTTTCAAAAGGTTTTATGGTAGTCATGTGGAGGACTTTTCTAAATTTTACGCTTCAGTGACAAAGTAAAGATGTCCGATGCAGTTCCCTATTTTGACTAGCATATGTTCCCGTGTTTTGTTCAGGTGGACAATTTACTTGGCTTTGCATGTGTTTGTGACGGGTGCCACCGGTGGGTCAGGATACGCTCACCTTTTCGCGAACACCTGGTGCCATCACTATTGGATAGTGATTGATAAATACGTTCTCATGATATAGTCGGAATCCTACAATCTATTCAGCGTTTGGCAGAGATTTCTCATGAGTAGTATATAACGGGTCGCCAGAAGGCCATTTTGGTTGAGGGAGGTTGAGGGAAAATAGGGAAGGTGATTGGCTGATCCAAGTCACGTGGTCAGATAGGATGACTCATGCATCAACAGCACGTCACAGGTGAGGGGGAATGAAAGTTGTGTGTGTTTTAAGGCAGCAAACCCTTTATAAGAAAACAAAAGCAAAGGGTATTGAATAGAGCTATATGTATGGCGTGCTGCCCTGAATAGACAAGCAGCCCAGTTTGAATTGAGCGCGCTTGACAACTCACGTGGCCCTATATTCAAATAACCCGCGTTCGCTAGAGCGTGCGACCAGGTTTGATGAATACAGGGTGTGTGTTGAAAGTACATCATACCACAATAGAGACGGGCTGTGTCAACTTTATATACGCCGGATAATGTAGGGGAAAAAAATGTACGTCTAGCTGGATCAAACTCATCTTGTACGGTCTACACGTTGTACACCATGAACGTTAGACAACCTGTATGGAAAAAAACATAGAAGAAATAGATAAGACTATACAATCAGTAAGCTAGCAGTGTCGTTTAATTACATTTAGCGCACGAAGAACGAGGTAGTCACGTCACCCTGCATTGACTATAACGCTGAAGGCAGCCGGATTTTCAATCACCCGCGCTGCGTAGTATTGTGAACCATTTGTATAGAGGGCGTTCACTTATTCAGCCCTGTCCCGACTTGCATAGTTGATGTTTCAATGCTAGCGTTTCCTTTTAACGCGATGACAAATAAACCGTACGGTTTGAGTTTTAACCGTGTAACATGATGTGCACAGTTTTACTTAAGAACGTGCTATTTTGAAAATAGATAGTTAGAACCATGTCTATGTTCAATAAGAAACTGATAAGTACATGTAGCAGTGTGATGGCACGAAGCTAGGTTTGTTGGGAAAGTGATGGAAGCAATTTTTAAGGACATTTGTTTCCCTTCGTAGGTAATAAACAGGAATATACAGTGATTTGTGTGTAAAAAGGTAAAGCTAACTAGTCGCAATGGTCTGCAAACGCTTGTGACGCAATTTCACTGCAGCGATTTCTCCTAGGTGATATCAATTATCTCATGCGGAAGCCAGTTTTGGACGATTTACTGTGTATGTGTACTGTTCATTGAGGCATAAATCGAAAAACCGATCTACAAATTTTTGTAGTGAGTGTGTTTGGTTTTACGCCGCTTGTGGCAATATTCCAGCGATATCACGCCGTGGGACAACAGAAATGGGCTTCACGCATTGAACCAATGTCGGGAATCGAACCCGGGTCTTCAGCGTGACGAGCGAACGCTTTAACCACTAGGATATCCGACCGCCATATAAACCTTTGTAAGAACCCAACAAAAAATACACAGTCATTCCTTATGATTAAATTCGACAACGAACACATGTGCTATCAACATCAGTTTAATCAGAAGCAATTACATTATAAATCCAAGCAGACAAATATGACGAGAATAATAAACAGACCGGGCGTAGGAATACCCACAGTGTCATGATTCAGATGATGTCTTAATGTATGCACATACACGGAAAGTAAGTAGCCAATGAACGGCGAGTAACGTCAAACAAAATTAACATTCGTCACCACTCGCCCCTTTCCGTAACCTGCAAGAAGACTCGTCCCCCTATCGATGAATGTTATGTGCGAAAATACGACAAACCAATCAGAATGCGCGTATGTTTTCAAGTTCTTCGTCAAAGAATCCCTCAGAAATAATTTTTGATGTGCATATGTCTTGCATCTAATAATATACCAAAGACACAGTTAAACGTGTTCAACCATACTGTATAATTCTGCACGTCCCAATGTGGTCTAAATTGCATCTGAAATATATATAATATATGGGGAAAATGTGTGAACCATTACGCAACGAGTTGACAATTGTTTTAGGTATGCCCGTTTGCGCTAAGACGGAACCCGGTCACAAAAATGGCCACGGGATGGGCACGAGTCGCTATTCGGCTTGTCCCGGAATAACACGGGTTGGTCACGTATGACAAAGTTAATAGGACCAGGCAAGGGGCAAAAAGAACTGCAACTGTTACGAATCAGAACCAATCTCATTAAAATCAGATCTTAGTTCTCGTCACCGCAAAACCAGGATCTGAAGACATCCCATTACGGGTCACGTCAGACCGACCTTGCGCGAACTTTGACCGACCAATGGATTGACTAATCAAAAGGGAGCTTTCTCGTGTTTTACGGCACCAATTTCAAATTGGCGACTACGCTTCGAAACATATTTTGAACAGTTCTCGGTTACAAATTTGAAACCTGAACAAAAGAACATTCTGAAATGTCTAATAGATTATCTAGATTGTATGGATTCAGTCGTTAAACCCGTAACTATCGTTCGGAATAACCCGTGTTAAAGTGTTCGAGGTAGAAATCACATTCCGACTGTCACTTTCATAATTTGGTAAACGACGCTCTGATTAGTCGGATGAAAGGTCGTTCTGACGTGATCCTTTATGGGATGTCTTCAGATCTTTGTTCAGCGGTAGCGAGAACTAAGGTCTGGTTTTAATGAGAGTGGAATCAGATGAAATATATCAGGGAAAGCGGCTGTTTCAAATGACGGGGTCAACAACTGCCAGATTTAAACATTAGGTTGATGAGAACTAGGAGATGTAGTTAGAAAAAAATGCAAGTTATAAATGAAATCCGAAGAAATTTGTGGAACTGAGATTGTGTTTGTGCAGTGAGTGTGGAGGACGGAGATGTTTGATACGGAAAAAAAACACTTAAATGTTACTAGGCCTCATAGCTTTATGATGATACAGGAGAAAGGAAATTCACTCGACTGGAATTCTAACTGAAGACATGCCTGACCTAAAAGACGACTATGCTTGTCGTAAGAGGCGACTAACGGGATCGGGTGGTCAGTCTCGCTGACTTGGTTCATGCATGTCATCGAGCCCTCATAACTTCATGATGGTACAGGTGAGGAGAAAGGGAATTCACTCGACTGTAATACTAACTGGAATTCCTCGACATTCACCCGTGAAGATCCAAAGTTAGAATAGGTCTTCAGCGACACATGCTTGCCGTAACAGAGACTATGCTTGCCGGGCGAGGCGTAAGAGGCGACTAACAGGATCGGGTGGTCAGGCTCGCTGATGCATGTCATCGTATTCCAATTCCGTAGATCGATGCTCATGATGTCAATCACTGGATTGACTGGCTCAGACTCGATTATTTACAGACCGCCGTCGTTTAACTTGAATATTGGTGAGTACAGCGTTAAACAACAAACAATCATCAAAGTGATGAAAGTAGCTTTAAATAACATGTGACCGATTCAGCTAATCAGAATGCGGGAATTACAATGAACACAACGAAAATAATACATGTTACTATGCGAATACTTAACACAAACGGGGGGCACGGGTGGCCCAGTCGTCTAAGGCGCCGCGATTCGCTGTGCAGAGTTGCGTCCCTTGGGCACGCCAGAAACCTATGATTGTGGGTTCGAATCCCGGTTCTCCCCAATTATGTTTCTAGGTTTGTCAGCACCATACCCGTGCTCGTGGGTTTCACCGAAGTGGTAAACGTCTGAGACCTGCATCACTTCGGGCTTTCCTCCCACATTAAGCTGACACGCCGTGATATAACTGGAATACTGTTAAAAGCGGCGTTAAACCCAACTCACTCACTCACTCACTTAACACAAACGACAAACAGGGTCATGCATAATGGTTAATACAACAATCAGCGACTCATATTTAGCATTATATTTCTATGCTAATTCGTGAGTACAAACTGAACAATAAAATGGAATAGAAGTGTGATTTAGGTGTAGTGGAAGTAAGCAGTAACAACAGCGTTGTGGCGGGCAACCACCCTCACCCAATGAGCGCTGAAGCCAGTGGGAAAAACGAAAAACTCGGACTTCTCCACAGTCAGACTTGCCACGGGGAACCACTCTTCTCCCGCCATATGTGCTGAAACACAGAAAGCAGTGTCAAATTGTTCGTGTCGTGGATTCATCAATACCCTGTATGTTTTAATGTGAGGTAACAGCGAGTGAGTGAGTGGGTATGGTTTTACGCCGCTGTTAGCAATATTCCCGCAATTCCACGACGGGGGACACCAGAAATGGGCTTCACACATTGTACCCATGTCGGGAATCGAACCCGGGTCTTCGGCGTGACGAGCGAACGCTTTAACCACTAGGTTACCCGACCGCCCCTGGTAACATGTGGTTTAATGTCGCGTCCAAACGTACGGTCTGTGTTGTGGACTGCTTGTACTAGTCCGAATTAAAGCCGGTTGTATGGCACTAGCCTACTGGATCCGTGAAGACCCGGGGTAGAATAGGTCTCCAGCAACCCATGCATGCTTGCTGTAAAAGGCGACTATGCTTGTCGTTAGAGGCGACTAACGGGATCGGGTGGTCAGGCTCGCTGACTTGGTTTGATGCATGTGATCGTATCCCAATTCCGTAGATCGATGCTCATGATATCAATCACTGGATTGTCTGGTCCAGACTCGATTTTTACAGACCGCCGACAAAAGGCTGGAATATTGCTGAGTGCGGCGTTTAACAACAAACAAACAAACAAACTAGTCTACTCACATACTCAACAGAATATTAGGGATCATGAATATTTTGGTAGATTTGTTTGTAGTGAAGAGTGAAGCACCCAATATCATACACATATTCAAAAAACAAATTCATGATCTCTAACTTATGTTGCTTGGTATACCATGCTGAGGCTAACTTGGATACCCTACTCAGAAACAGTTCAGACTCTAAGCCGTACCAGTCCTGTCCAGCAGTATAGGCAGGGTAACAACAAGTGCCATATTGTGTCATCTTTAGGTATGAAGTGGCCACGAAGGCGGTCTTTGATATGACATACACGGCCAGGTAAGTATATACTGGACTGTCAGCAACAGGGTTTATTATGCTGGAAGGGAAGTACTGACTGGCTGAGTGAGAGAGACATCGTCAGTACTTTGTCCCATCATATACCGTATCTCCTCGATTAAACGCTCGTGATTGATTAAATGCCAGGGTCTCGATTAAACGCCGGGTAGTTTTTTATGCACAGAATTTCCCATTGTTATCTTTGCGATTAAACGCCAGGCGTAAAGTGAGTGAGTGAGTATGGTTTAACGCCGCTTTTAGCAATATTCCAGCAATATCACGGCCGGGGACACCAGACATGGGCTTCACACATTGTACCCTTATCGGGAATCGAACCCGGGTCTTCGGCGTGACGAGCGAACGCTTTAACCACTAGGCTACCCGACCGCCCCGCCAGGCGTAAAGAGCGTCTGAAAGAAATATACGGAATACACAGTTACACACCCGTGATGAATTGAAGATGAGTGGGCGAAGGAATGACGTCACGGCAAGCAATATTCCAGCTATACATGCGCAGCCTGCTAATAACGAAGCGTAGGCTGTACAAACCAGTGGTTGACAACATGAGCACCGCCCCACGCCGCCCCAGCAACAACAAGCTTTTTCTTAAATAATACAATACTAACAAAACTTACAATCGAAGCGAAAAGGTTTTTGTGCTACGGAGAAATGTCATGTGATCGTTACCTGCAGCCCCCGTGACATCGACTTCCACGTCAAACCCCACACTCGGTGACGTGGAATTGAGGACTGTGATGAACAGCACCTTTTTGTCGAAGCCAGTCATGAGGTAGGGATCCGAGGGGGTGTTAGCCTTCACCATGTCCCTCCTCCACACAGCGCCCCATCCCTGCGGTTTGCCGAACCCCCACAGGTCGTCTGTCTTCCCGAACCAGAGACCAGACTGGGCCTGCCCCGTCACCACGTTGTTGTCAAAGATGGAGGACACCTAGGAACGAAAAACAAATTTCGAGATCGGCGTCATATAAATGCCTGCTCATTGAGATACCATGCCGCATTTTAACATGGATACTCCACCAATATACTGACTTCGAGCAGGTCAATCCTTGTTTTATCCCCATAATGTAGACCACCAGGCAGGGTAACAACAAGTACCATATCATAATGTCGTTTTGGAATGACGCAGCCGAAACCTTCCGCTCTCTCGCCTCAATTTTCCAGTATACCATATCTTTATTCCATCATGAACATGACAACATTACCACAACGTAAAATAGAACGTCCGCTCAACGTAAAACACAATGTTACCACAACGTAAACTACAACGTGAAATACAACGTTACTCAAACGTAAAATACATACAACGTTACTAGAACGTAAAATACAACAGACCCACAACGTGAAATACAACGTTACTAAAAAGTAAAATACAACGTTCCCACCACGTGAAATACGTTACTATAACGTAAAATACAACGTTACTAAAACGTAAAATACAACGTGAATTACAACGTTACTAAAACGTAAAATACAACTTGAATTACAACGTTACTAAGACGTAAGATACAACGTTCCCACAACGTAAACTACAACGTTATTAGAACGTAAAATACGTTCCCACAACGCGAAATACAATGTTACTAAAACGTAAAATACAACGTTCTCTTAAGGTAAAATACAACGTTCCCACAAAGTAAAATACAACGTTACTAAAACGTAAAATACAACGTGAATTACAACGTTACTAAAACGTAAGATACAACGTTCCCACAACGTAAACTACAACGTTATTAGAACGTAAAATACGTTCCCACAACGCGAAATACAATGTTACTAAAACGTAAAATACAACGTTCTCTTAAGGTAAAATACAACGTTCCCACAACGTAAACTACAACGTTACTAGAACGTAAAATACAAAGTTCCCACAACGCGAAATACAAAGTTACTAAAAGGTAAAATACAACGTTCCCACAATGTAAAATACAACATTACTAGAACGTAAAATACAACGTGAAATACAACGTTACTTAAACGTAAGATACAACGTTCCCATAACGTGAAATACAACGTTACTAGTACGTAAATTAGAATGTAACTACAACGCTCCCATAATGTTGCGACAACATAAATGGTAGTCCACAGAACAACGTTGCATACACGAAATAGGATTTTTTTAGTACCATAACACTGTTACAACGTAAACATGAGTTGTGACAACCACCCCGACGAAATCGCTCCTGTGACCTGAGCTCTATCGACATTCAGTCAGGCAAAATAAAGACCTTTATTTGTTTTACCTGATTCCCTCCAAGAACCAGCATCCCCCTGAACGACGTGTAGTCAGGGATCATCCTCAGATGCTGGCACACCGGTCGGACACCCCACATGCTGCCGGCCCAACCAAGGGGAGACAACTCATAGAACATTCCGTGCATGTCCATCAGGTAGCGTTCTGTTTCCACCTCCCTGATGCGGGGCCATTCTGTCTGCCACAGGTGATCATATGCATGGCTAGCCTTTGGCAGACGATAGGTCTGCCACTTCCTGTAAGCTGTGAAAAGTGTAACATTTGACTTGACTTATTATCTTTGGCAATCATTTGATATAGATCAATTCCCCTGTGCAAATCAGTTGTAAAGAGAGACATAAGTAAGTAATCCGTCATCGTATGTCATATTTTGCTCGGTCATCTCGTTTGGAGCTAGTCATGCCGTGTAGCAAATATAAGTGAGTGAGCCAATTATTAACACTGCAGTCAGCTATCACAGGTGGATCCTCCATGGGGAATAGAATAGTTATTATTGGTCTCAACCAAACTATGCTGATAGTATGAAGTGACGAAAGTATTTTGATGGGTGAAGATCCGGGTAAGAAAAGGTCTTCAGCAACCCATGCTTGTTGTAAGAGGCAACTATTCTTGTTGTCGTAAGAGGCGACTCATGGTATCGGGTGGCCAGGCCTGCTGACTTAGTTGATTGCATGTCATCGTACCCCGACAGTGTGGACCGTTGCTCCTAATATTACTCACTAGAATTTATGGTCCAGACTCGATTACTTACAGTGGGTCGACATATAGCTGGAGTATTGATGAGTGCGGCGTTAAACAACAACCACAAAAACCAATGACCTGCTTGAAAGGGGTCAAAGGACCGCAACCCGCCCCTATATTTTCTTTTAACAACCATTGTCAAAGTCGTTAAAATCACAAGTGAAGGTACCACATCTTAACACTGCAGTGTTAAATAGCGTTCAAGAACCTCACCCACGTCGTCGCCATTGAAGACCTTGAGGATGACGGAACGGTAGTCCCAGCCGAGGGCGTAGATGACCTTGCCGAAGTTCCTCCTGCCGGCCACCTCCACGAACGCCGTTCTCGCCAGGATTGTCCAGTTATTTCCTGGGCCCGTCCATTCGGCCAGACGGCCGCCATCTTGAACGCTACAAATACGGCAATACAATGAAAGAGGGACACACGCCATGGCCATTTCTAGCCTAGGACTAGACGTGATTAATTATTATCTTACAATAAAACACTGCAGAGAGAATAAACTATGAGGTGCGCAGCCCCGAGTGGTTTATCTCCCTGCGGTATTTTATTGTACGATAAACAAGGACCACGAGTCGTTTATTTCTTAAATGAGATATTAACATGTACAGCCTCTTTAATGATGTTTCTAAAATGTATAAGCTTTAAAGATATATTCCCTTATTTAAATAATGATGACTCTGTGAATAGAATCCCACTTTGGCAATATCGGACAAGTCCATTTTATGAACGGGGGGGGGGGGGGGGGGGGGGGGTAAATTGGATCTTTCCACCCAATTGACCTTTTCTCCCAATACCGATTGTCATACCTATCCCATTTTGGAATGCTATCTTTCAACCATTACGTTTATCTACATTGCCCAGCTACATCTATGGAGAACAACCACTCACTAGACACTTCCCTCTCTAAACTAACCTCATCCCATTTACGACGTCATCAACTTGCGAGCGCATGTTCGAATCTCCAGAAATGACGCCATAATAGAACAATGTTTTATCGTGAAATAAACCACGCTTCGTTCGTCATTGTTCTTTGCGATTTATGGCGCAGCTATCTTATATTCTGTTTAACGTGGGGTGATATTAATTGATTGATTGATTTATCACCCAAAACTTTCTTCATTATATAATAGGAGATATCGCTTGGGTGATAGGAGCTATTGCATCACAATGATTTGCAAACGATTGTGACGTCATTAGTTACCATGAAGTCACAATAAAATGACAACACTAATCTCTCTGCCACTGTACTTTCTACACTCAAGACACAGGTTATAACTGTTCACTTTGTTTGTTGTTAAGGCCTCACTCAGCAATATTCCAGCTATATGACGGCGGTCTGTAAATAATTAAGTCTGGACCAGACAATCAAGTGATCAACATCATGAGCATCGACCCACACATTTGGAATACGATGACATACATCAGCGAGCCTGACCACCCGATCCTGTTGGTCGCCTCTTACGACAAGCATAGTCGCTGTTACGGCAAGCATGGGTTGCTGAAGACCTGTTCTTCACGGGTGAATGTCGAGGAATTCCTGTATCATCATGAAGTTATGAGACTGACCACCCGACCCCGTTAGTCGCCTCTTACGACAAGCATAATCGTCTTTTAGGACAAGCATGGGTTGCTGAAGACCTATTCTAACCCGGATCTTCACATGCCTACTGTTCAGAAATGAAGTATATCCATGTATGTCCAAGAGATAGAGTTTGGTTACCCTTCAAAGTCTGCCTCTTCGAATGTGTTGCTCGTCACCACCAGTCTGCCGTTCATGGTGTGCGCGGCCTTGAAGTGGGGCTGCTCGCCCGCTGCGGCTGGAATCCCTAGTGTCTGGACCAGGTCAAACAGCTGGACACAGGTCAAGTTGTAGACGTTACATTCCCACAGCGGACCATCCATCCCCAGCATATACACCTGTAACAGTAACATGTTATTATATCATAAATGTATCTTTATAATTAAATATTGTCATGAATCAGGTCATTCTACACCATTCCACTGTAATTTTCAGTTTCCTAATGTAATATGTCAGATCGCAGCGATCCCTTGCTAGTGTCAAAAGTTGTCAGTAACAGATATGCGTGAGGTCTCACTGACATGCGACAATCTCTGTAAGTATTTATGATGTGCGTGAGGTCACGCTGACATGCGACAATCTCTGTAAGTATTTATGATGTGCGTGAGGTCACACTGACATGCGACAATCTCTGTAAGTATTTATGATGTGCGTGAGGTCACACTGACATGCGACAATCTCTGTAAATATTTATAATCTGACATTGCACCTTTTGTTCTCCGTTGTTGTCTTCAGCAACACATTTGACTTACGGATCGGGTAGTCAGGCTCGCTGACTTGGTAGAGGCATGTCATCGAATCCCAATTGCTTAATATCCAAATTGATGTCAGTCCTTCGATTGTCTGGTCCAGAATCGTTCATTTATAGACCTCCGTCATATAAATGGAATGTTGCTAAGTGCGGCGTAGAACAACACACAAACATAATCCAGTTCATTGTTCGAGCGTTATGTTAGATTTTCTACATTTTGGTCGTGGTCCCTAGCGACCACGGTGTAACGTCGATAGTTTCTTGACGTAAGGTACTAACGACCGCTTGCGATCTGGAGTTCCGACAAGGTTAGTGAGTGAGTGAGTTGGGTTTAACGCCGCTTTTAACAGCATTCCAGTTATATGACGGCGTGTCAGCTTAATGTGGGAGGAAAGCCCGAAGTGATGCAGGTCTCAGATGTTTACCACTTCGGTGAAACCCACGAGCACGGGTATGGTGCTGACAAACCTAGAAACATAATCGGGGCGAACCGGGATTCGAACCCACTATCATAGGTTTCTGGCGTGCCCAAGGGACGCAACTCTGCACAGCGAATCGCGGCGCCTTAGACGACTGGGCCAGTTACGACAAGGAGTATAACCAATGACTGTATCATCTTTGAAAAAATACACCCATAACCAGTCAATGTCCTTAAGTTGAAACAAGTGCCATGTTCATCCTCGATTATCAAGCCTATCATGATATAATAATACGCTGGATAATCGAGGATGAGTCGATCTCCCTTACACCTACCAGGTTTTTGGGATCTGTTAAGTGTTCTGCTGTTGCTGCAACTCGCACATGCAATAAGTCTTGGAAAGTTGACACGTTGCCATGGATATCTATCAACCAAGCGCCGATAACAATCTGATTGGATTCCCTGTGCAGGAGACGGTTGGCGTACGTCGAACGATGGTTCGCTAGTTTGGTTAGCTGCAATATAAACAACAACAAAATTACACAACAACAATGTTCTGGTGTCCCTCTCCGCTGTGGTGCTGGAATACTACTGAAAGTGACGTAAGGTAGGGGTGTGTGTGTGTGTGTGTGTGTGTGTGTGTGTGTGTGTGTGTGTGTGTGTGTTTTGTCATTTTTTTAAACTGAGCTGAGATTTTTTTACGCCACATTTCAAATTCAACATATCGAAAAAACGTTAAAATTTTCTCATTGTTCACTAAAACAGTAGAGATGTAGGTGATTTTAAAACAGAACATTAAAAATAGCTGTATGATAACAGGCCATTGTCTCATATGATAATGAGATAAAAAAAAGGAAAAAAAGAAGGCTATCACGGGTAGCATAAGCCATGTTTGTACTCACAACTGCTCGAGGAATGTATACTTTTCAATTACAAGGAAAGTGGATGATGGACATAAATAGCATACCTTTTGATGTAAGCTGACGAGGAAACGTTACTTAAAGGGCAAGTTCACACGGAAATGAACCTATTTTTCTTGTACTTTTTCCACATTAAAAGTGTTAACATAGAAGTGTCATAGACAAAAATATAAAAATATCACAATTAATTAACATATTTTTCGCATTAAAACGATTTATATTTTTCACATTTACCAAGTGTTCTATTTCCACAATAAAAACACCATGGCTTATGCCCCTTGCAATATGACGTCATTGGTGCCAATTGATAAACATTATGACGTCATCATGCTTTGTTAGAGCCGCTTCACGTGGTGTAGATCCAGGTGTGTGATTCTAGCGTCTCAGATGCCAGCCAGCATAGTGTTATGCTGAGTCACCACTGCGCCGGAGTGTGTCGTAGGCCATGTTGTTTTACCGCAAACTGGTACTTGATATCTTTTGCGTTGAGAATAGACAGGGACCCAGTTGAATTGGCACCAGTTACGTCATAATCTAAGGGGGATAACTCAGGACTGTTTAGCTCGAAAAACGAAGGCCTCATAACGGCATATCATTTTCACACTATTGTGAGCTTCCTACGTTCACTGTGAAAAAAAATGAGTGTATATTTTCAAACACAGATACTAATTAATTCTAAAATTGCGTTTTGTTTAGAAAAAGAAAGAAAGTGATTTTTGCGTGTACACTTCCCCTTTAACTAAAATTTGAAAATTGTGGGTCCAAACCCCGAACTTCCAAAAGAGATTTCTGAGTAATGAAAGTGCTACAGCATGAACCCAGATCAATGGAACTTGAATTTAAAGTGAACCTTTGGCTGCACTTGCTGCAATGATATGGGTATAAAAGGTACGATTTATTGTTCATTCATTCCCAAACCGTTGGACAGTAGCATGCTAGGATTAACACAGCAATAGAGAGAACAAGCTGTTGGATTGACACATAAAGGACCAATGATTGGCTACGTCGCATGGTGTTTTTGCTGTTGCCGAATGATAGTCATCAGGAGCATGGCTAGACTAACATCTAGTCTCTGAAATGAACATATCGTACAGAAAAAAACAGTTGTTTAGTTATCTTAATAAAAATATAATTAAAAAAAGAGCCCAGTGACTCTCTTCATTTTCAGATTTCCTGATACTGCAGTGATCTAGACTTGCCAAACATTATAGACTTGCATGGGCTGTATTTGATACATATTTGTATCAGGGTCTGTAAGAGAGACTAGAGCATGGCCTGATTCAGGCAGACTGGGCGGTAGAGAGACAGGCCTAGGAGTGGCACAGACCTCCTGCCGCCACCACCCAGTAAACTTTATGTGTATCCTCCAGTCAGTTAACGCCCTTTCTTCGGGAAGAGTGAGTGAGTTGGGGTTAACGCCGTTTTAACAGTATTCCAGTTAGATCACGGCGTGTCAGCTTAATGTGGGCAGAAAGCCCGAAGTGATGCAGGTCTCAGATGTTTACCACTTCGGTAAAACCCACGAGCACGGGTATGGTGCTGACAAACCTAGAAACATAATCGGGGCGAACCGGGATTCGAACCCACAACCATAGGTTTCTGGCGTGCCCAAGGGACGCAACTCTTCACAGCGAATCGCGGCGGCTTAAACGACTGGGCCACCCGTCCCCCTTTCTTCGGGAAGATGGTGTTTTGTGTGTGATCCTTTATTACCGCGCACGTTTCAGCCAATTTGTATTGAGACTGAGTGAATCAAACAACTGGTAAATTGACTGAATTCTTTATAGCTAGGCTACAAATTGGCCTAATTTAGATACTGACTGTAACAGATATGTAACCAACGAAAACATAGTGACAAGTACACACACTGACCTGGAAGTCGCTGTCGATGGAGTAGAGCCCCGTTCCGTTGCCGGCGTTAGGGACGGAGAGGTATGAGACGACGTAGAGTTTGTCTGCCCATGGCATCAACGCTCCCGTCCCACATTCAGACCGGGGACCCTCGCTGTCGGCTGTCAGGGTCAGGTGTGGGAAGATACCCCCCACGTTAAAGGGTGTCCCACCCCCCATGCTGGTGTTCGCACTACTGGGAGCAGGTGGCATCGTTGGAATGGCATCATTACTGCTATACGATTGGAACACTGTCCATTTCTTTCTGTCAGATATTATATTGTATTTCTTGTTTTTCTTCTTTCTTCTTTGACTCTGGCTATCCACGCACTGGTCAAGTAGAAGTATAGCTAAGACAAGCAACACGCAGAACCTCATTATTCCGTGTCTCGGTCGGAGCAGAAGGGGCGATGTGATCCCTTGTCTTCGGACGTTGGTATATTGAGGAGTTGACGGAAGATGTTTCTAGTGTTCGGTTTTGTTTGTTGTGTGACACGCGAGATGGTGAACTTTGACCGTGTAATAATAGCCTGTGCAGATAAGGGATACTGATTGTTGACGTACTAAAGGATGGCGTGTGCCTCGTACGGCTGCGTTCGTTGTGTCTCGTTACGAGAGCTTTGGTCATGAATGTTTAATGGGTTTCTTGACTCTTTTATCACACGCGTGCTTTATGGCGTTGTACATGTGACTGGTTTGGAGACAATGTGTTTTATGCCCAAAGGGGTCACGAAGCTCGATCAGTGCCCACCTAAATTATACAGAAATATGAATTTTTAATAAATTAATTTAAAATTAAGACTAAGGCTGAAGGGGTCGTTGTCGGCACGGGTACTATGTGCCCCACGTACGTTTCTGTATGCACAAATTGGTAGCCCAGACCCGACCCAAAATCAGAGTACGGAAATGTACCCGGTACCCTAAACGGCGGAGGAGTCCATAGTCAACCCTAAACCGAAACCGGTTCATGTTGTAGTTCTGGTTCACCTGATGACGAGTGCATGCTGGGTAATGCTATCCGTACTTACTTACGTCACTGTTGTTGTTTTTTGTTGGTTTCTTTTTTTATAGCACACTGGAATGCATCTGATACAACAGTATGGCAGTTCCAATCAATTCATGATAGAAATATCGAGAGAAAAATATATAACGTGGTGTCATGTTGAAGTTTACCGTGGTTTTGCATCCAGCACGTGTCATATATATTAGCGTTCAAGGAACGGTTAAGAGCATTAATTGCGTTATACGGCTTGCGCCGGAATGGATTTATCCCAGGATACCTTTCCTTATTCTGATTTTGTACAGAAACGTACCTGGGGTACATCAGGGTATGAAACTCCCAAAGATTTCAGCCAGACCACAGGACTGGCTAGCTGAAATACTTGCCAGCCCTGACCAAAACCTGCATGCCTGCCCACTATAATCATATGTTTCTCAGGATAGGCTAACGAGGTTTCTTTTTGGTTACATTTTATCATTCATCTTTATATGTGAATTAATGCTTATTATCGGGAAATATTTAGAATATTTTCACATATGAAATATAACCCGGCCGTCGGGCAGGGGGATTTGAAAATCTGGCAGCCCGAGTTGAAATCAACCCGTCTCGGACGGTCGGGCAGGCAGGTATTTCGAACACTGCCGGGTACATATCTGTAAGAACCTGTGCCGACAACGACCCCTTCAACACTGTGAAGTTGGTTATGTCTAAGATAAAACGCGCAAAAGAATTGACCATATATATCTGACCAATAATCTCACTGTATATTTAAGTGCGTTATACATTATGTTTGAATAATTAACCATGTATAAGATGTTACCTATCTTTCTAACTTAGGGAGGTATACCTGAAGGTTATAAAGTTGCTCCAGGGGCGGTGGGTAGCCTAGCGGTTGAAGCGTTCTCTCGTAACACCGAAGATTCGATTCCACACATGGGTATAATGTGTGAAGCCTTTTTCTGGTGTCCCCCGCTATTATAATGCTGGAATATTGCTAAAAGCGGTGTAAAACCACACTCACTAACTATAATCACCCAAATATCAACTGATATCACAAACATCCTGTATTTTATTACACAAGTGGAAATTATTTTCCATAAGTGGGGACCCGTGAAGATTCCGGGGTAGAATAGGTCTTCAGCAACCCATGCTTGCCGTTAAAGGTGACTATGCTTGTCGTAAAAGGCGACTGACGGGATCGGGTGGTCAGGCTCGCTGACTTGGTTGATGCATGTCATTGATTCCAATTGTGTGGGTCGATGCTCATGATATCAATCACTGGATTGTCTGGTCCAGACTCGATTATTTACAAACCGCCGTCATATAGCTGAGTAGTATATAGTGAGGGCGCAGACGCTCCTTTTGGTAGACCATGGTAGACCACCAGACTGAAAGCGTCCCCCAGCCTATCGGAGCGAGCGCAAGTGAATAGACAAGCAGCCCAGTTTGAATTGAGCGCGCTTGACATCTCACGTGACCTCGTCGTTTCAAATTGTTTATTGGTCATAATGGTTTCGCTAATTTCAGGCGTTAGTAGAAATTACAATTAGTGTACAACTCACGTAGTCGTTTCAAATTGACCGTGCTCGCGAGAGCGTGCGACCTGGTTTGATGAATGCAGGGTGTGTGTTGAAAGTACATCATACCACAATAGAGACGGGTTGTGTCAACATGATATACGCCGGGTAATGTAGGTAGGGGAAAAAAATGTACGTCTAGCTGGATCAAATTCATCTTATACGGTCTACACGTTGTACACCATGAACGTTAGACAACCTGTATAGAAAAAAAATATAGACAAAATAGATAAGACTACGCAATCAGCAAGCTAGCAGTTTACATTTAGCGCGCAAGAACGAGCTAATGTATAGCAGAGAGACTAAGCGACTACCGGCCGCCCATAACAATGTCAACATACACTACCCCGGCCTTACAATTAATGTTAACATAACAGCCTCGCCTGAAGCTGCCCATTCATAAATTGTGTGACCAGTGTCCCGTATTTATGATACGTTAGGGAACATGTGTTGTACATTTGTTATTTTAAAAGTTATTTCAGAGAGGATATATATGGGTATTCCACCTCATTAAACCGTTCTTTCGTTGGTGTCTATTAAACGTATCCGGTATTTAATACATTTGAATGATGTAGGAAAGTATGTGCGTGAAGATGTTGTACCTATATCCGAACACGAATGTATGACACCTTTCAATAGATCAATTACGGTTCTAACCACGACACGCAACATGACTATGAGCGTGGTTAGCAGTTCATATTTATAAACACACCGTAAATGACAGATTTCTGATGAATGAACTCGCCCGCACACATGTCTATAGGGTTATGTTCGCCCGAACTGTAAACAGTGACACATTGATAACAGGAAGGGTGTGTGGAATGCACTCGTCCTTGTAAGGGTAAAATACGCGTTTAAACTCACCATTTAAATGATGACATTACTTTTTAGATGTATTGGTATCAGTGAGTGAGTGAATTTAGTTTTACGCCACACTCGGCATTATTCCAGCTCTAGGACGGTGGTCTGTCAATAAACGAGCTTGGACCAGACAATCCAGTGATCAACAGCATGAGCAGCGATCTGTGCATCTAGGAACCGATGGCACGTGTCATCCGAGTCGGCGAGACTGACCAATGGATCCCGTCAGTCGCCGATAAGCATGGGTTACTGAAGGTCGATTCTATAACCCGGGACCTTCACGGGTGTAGTATGACGAAGACTATATACTAATATGATCGCTTTTTTAACATACTCACAACTGTGCTGTGAAGAAAAGAGTATCTTCCAAGAATCCCTGCACGTGTAAGACTGTATAAACTCTACAGTAGTGTAGCCCGACAAACAGTTTTACTCTCACCAGCAAACGGATTGGACGTGAACAACATGAAGAAAGCATCAGAGATTAGACTTGACCCTAGAGATATATTTAGGAAGACTACGTTGAGAAAATCACAACAGAGAAAGAAACCACAAGCAGCCAAGAAGTCGACGCTGAAGACAAAGAAGAGACAGGTAACACCTATAATGAAAACGATGACAACCAAACAGGGATCGAAGACAACACCCCAACCCGTGAAAATACAACATGTGTCGGAGGTGAATGCTGTGGTGGAACGGGCTCTTGCTGCCTTGAAGCGTCAACAGAGTCAAGGGTATAAAAGAAAGCTTCATACCCTCTAATCGCACACCGTATTGGATCACCATGGGGGTTGCCACCTGTCCGGACTGTGAAAAAATGTTTTCAAGGAGAGATGTCATGTTACGACACAGGAGAAATAAACATAGCATACCGCCGCCGTTACAAGCCCGACCGCCATCGCAAGTCCACTCGTGGCTGCCTCATTCACCATGTATATCTGATCTTCGAGAACAATGCAAGTTCCTGATTCCCTCAAATGCGCTCGTTGTGGGACCCAGTGGTTGTGGAAAGTCTGTGTTTACCTCTCATGTTCTCCGGCATGGCCTGATCCAACCCCAACCTACCCGCATCGTTTGGTGTTATACTCAATGGCAGCCATTATATCAGGACCTCGGTGAGCAGCTACCTCAGCTGACCTTTGTAAAAGGAATTCCATACGATATCTTGGACGAGGATTACTTTGATGCTCGTCAACAGAACGTGTTGGTGCTGGATGATTTCCTGGCCGAAGCAAAGCACGACAAGCGTATTTCGCGGCTGTTTACTCAAACCTCACATCACAAGAATGTATTGATCTTTCTGTTGATACAAAATCTGTTTCCGAGAGGTAAGGAATCGAGAGACATTGCTTTGAACGCGCATTATGTCACCCTGTTTCATTCCCCCATAGATAAACAGCAAATCAAACTCTTCGCTCGTAGAATTTTCCCCAAACATATGGATCACTTTATGGCTATGTATGAAAAGGTTGCTGAAACACCCTATGGACAACTCACCATCGATCTAAAACCTACCACCAAAGATAAGGATCGACTGCATGTTAACCTCATAAATGAGGAAAACAGGAGAACAACAGCACAGTCTGAACCTGATCTGCGTAGGGAGAAGTTGACTACAACAGAATCTCTGGATAGTCCTCTGACACAAGAAGAGAGATTGCCCCAACATCAGCTCACTCCAATTGAAACCGATTCAGACACGAGTAGTGAGACATCATTGACTATGGCCACGGCTTGCGCAGATTGCGGGGTGCTGATAGATAACATGCACGATCTACAGCGACATATCAAACACTGGTGTCCGGCCAGTAGCCTTCAACCTAAGAGAAAGCGTGCAAGACTCGAGAGTGATGACGATGACAGTGACTTTGACGACCTAGCCTCTTCCCAGAAAGGCAGTGGTCTTGCCGTCAAACCTCCACGTGGGAAGTCAACATTCACTAATATAGAAGCCGAGGAGTGGCAAAATGTAGGCTTACAACGCATCTGGAAGCAGGTGTACGATACGTTTCATGACAAGATGAAACTGCAGAAAAAACAGTACAAGCGACAGGGACGAACGCAAGAATGGATTGAGGGAAGAGGATCTAGTGCGTAGTACTCTCAACTATGCGATGGAATATACCACGTACTTTAAAGAGGCACCTCTGTTTCAAAACATGCTATACAACCTGGGAGACATGAATCCTTCCACGGAACAATCCGTTCTCAAAAATCAAATCAAACTCCTCCTAAAACCCAAGATGAAAGAGATCCTGCCTTTGATGGATATGCCGGAAATAGAAAGTGAGACTGAATCTGATAGCGTTGCAGAGGATAACGACGGTGATGACGAGGAGGAGGATGATGATCGTGAGCAGAACGATTAGGCATAAATACCCATCACTACTATATCAGTCTAACAGTCAGAAGAGAATGCCGAGTCAACGCCACGCGTCTAGTTTGATTCATATTTTGAAAACACCTCGTAAACTGAGGCGTTTGAACGATAAGAAACGCCGAATTTCCCTCTACGTGATAGGAATTGTGAAACTGGGACCTCCTGGACGGAAATCGTTACAAGCAATGGATAAAGCATAGACTATAGACAACCATGCAACCTTAAAACAGCGTAGACAAGGAAACATTCAACAGTGCGAAATGTGTTTCAAAACATGGACTCGCTGTTTAAACAATAGGGCCTTCGAGCAGCAGCAGCATGTGTATATGAGTGACTAAATAATGTTCCAGAGTGAATACTATTGTCCATTCGTATATCACGGCTTTGTATGTAACCGATTGACTCGAATCAATAAATGATACGAATGAATTTTTTGTTTTTTCTCAGTTTTCGATCATATTAGTATATAGTCTTCGTCATACTACACCCGTGAAGGTCCGGGTTATAGAATGGACCTTCAGTAACCCATGCTTATCGGCGACTGACGGGGATCGGTTGGTCAGTCTCGCCGACTCGGATGACACGTGCCATCGGTTCCTAGTTGCACATTTCGATGCTCATGCTGTTGATCACTGGATTGTCTGGTCCCAGCTCGTTTATTGACAGACCACCGTCCTAGAGCTGGAATAATGCCGAGTGTGGCGTAAAACTAAATTCACTCACTCACTGATACCAATACATCTAAAAAGTAATGTCATCATTTAAATGGTGAGTTTAAACGCGTATTTTACCCTTACAAGGACGAGTGCATTCCACACACCCTTCCTGTTATCAATGTGTCACTGTTTACAGTTCGGGCGAACATAACCCTATAGACATGTGTGCGGGCGAGTTCATTCATCAGAAATCTGTCATTTACGGTGTGTTTATAAATATGAACTGCTAACCATGCTCATAGTCATGTTGCGTGTCGTGGTTAGAACCGTAATTGATCTATTGAAAGGTGTCATACATTCGTGTTCGGATATAGGTACAACATCTTCACGCACATACTTTCCTACATCATTCAAATGTATTAAATACCGGATACGTTTAATAGACACCAACGAAAGAAAGGTTTAATGAGGTGGAATACCCATATATATCCTCTCTGAAATAACTCCCTTTTAAAATAACAAATGTACAACACATGTTCCCTAACGTATCATAAATACGGGACACTGGTCACACAATTTATGAATGGGAAGCTTCAGGCGAGGCTGTTATGTTAACATTAATTGTAAGGCCGGGGTAGTGTATGTTGACATTGTTATGGGCGGCCGGTCGCTTACTTACTTACTTTGGAGATTTAACGTGCGCTTTCCGACTGATGCGTATTTCGCACACGGGCCCGGCCAGGCCATTTAATGTGTTTCCGAAAGGGGCGAAGGTGGTCTGTGCAACCCAAGAGGGGGGTTTTAGGGGTTGCTTATATAGAATTTGGGAATTTTGAGATTTGGAATAGATGCCGATGGGATTGGGGAGGAGAACTAAGGGAGCTGGGTATGGTGGATGTTTGTTTGTTTATGTGATTTTGATTTGGTGAGTTATTGTGTTTTTAGATGCGTTTTATTAGTTCCGTTTTGATTAAGAATACGCCTAAGGCCTTGAAGTTTTCTAGTTTATTTTGTGGGTTTAGTATTGCTTCTAGGGTTAGAGCCTTGTTTAGATTGAGGGTGGTTTGTAATGCGGTTCGATGTGTTAGGTAGTGTGTGCAGTGGATGAGTGCGTGTTCTGGGGTTTCTGGTTGTTTGCAGTGTGGACAGTTACCTGTAGTGTGTTTTTTAAAAAATTTTAGGTGGTTATTTAGGTTGGTGTGTCCTGTTTGGAGTTTAGTGATTACTCTGTCGATTTTTTTGGATGGATGGAGAATTTTTGGTTTGGTTAGTGGTTTGCTGAGCACTTTTTTGATTTGGCTATTTGAGTTTAGATATAGGTTATGCCATTTTTTGGTGATTTTTTGCTTGTTTACACTTTTAATTTCTGATTTTGAGATGGGTAAGTTTAAGCTTATTTCTGGGATTTTGAGGGATAGTTTAGCTGCTTTATCGGCGTTTTCATTACCGTATATTCCTACGTGGGCGGGTATCCACAAGAAGGTTATTTGTTTGCCTGCCTTAGTTAGGTCGTTGGAGCTTTTAAGTATTTGATTTATTAATTTAGGTCGGTTTTTGGTATTTTTGTTTTGGAGGGCTTGCAGTCCACTTAGGGAGTCGGTAAGTATTAGGATTTTTTTGTGGTTTTTGGATTCTTGATTATGGAGGGCTGAGGCCATGCCCATTAGTTCTGCCGTGAATATTGATTGGTTGTTTGGGAGTCGGAAGGATTGTGTGGTTTTAGTTGGTTGTGTGGTATGGACTCCGAAACCTGTGTGTTTGGAGGTCGGATCTGAGGATCCGTCCGTGTAAATGTGACACCAATTTGGCCAATTTTCGTGTATGTATGCTAGTGTGGTAGTTTTAGCTATGTTTGGGTCGGTTTGTTTATTTATTTGGCTAGCTAGTGTTGTGTCTATTTTGGGTATTTTAAGTTTAGGGGTGAAGATATTTGATTGTTTGCAGTTTTGTTTAAGATTTTTAATTTGGTGTTCATTTAGGTAGTTTGTTATTCTTTGGGATATTGGGGTAAGTAAGGGGTGTTTACGAGCTAGAGCTTGGTTTTTGGGGCTGATGTTTTGGTTTATTAAGTTTTGGATGAGAGGGTTTGATTGGGACGCGGCCCAGAAATTTAAGCTTAGCTGTTCCCTGCGTAGACTTAGTGGCATTTCTCCTGTTAAGGCCTGAAGTGAGGTGTAGGAGGTGCCATGTTGGGTGCGTGTAATTAGTTTGAGAGCCTGATATTGTATTGAGTCAAGTTTTTTAGATAGAGAGTTGTTTAGGGTGTTGTATATGGCGCAGCCGTAGTCTAGTTTTGATCTAATTAGTGATATGTAGAGAGAGAGGAGGGTATCTTTGGATGCTCCCCAGTTAGAACCAGTTAGTCATCTTAGGGTGTTTAGGTCTTTACTGCATTTAGTTGTTAGGTTTTGGATGTGAGCATCCCAGGTAAGATGTTCATCGAAAATAAGTCCTAAGAATTTGGTTTGTTTTTGAAATTTGATTGTTTGATTGTTTAGCTGGAGGATTGGGGAGGCGGGTTTCATGTTTTTATGTTTGAATACTATTCCTGTTGGTTTTTTCTGAGTTAAGGGAGAAGCCCCATTTGTCAGCCCACTGTTGTATTTTATTAAGAGATTTTTGGAGTAAATTTTGGCCGGTCGCTTAGTCTCTCTGCTATACATTAGCTCGTTCTTGCGCGCTAAATGTAAACTGCTAGCTTGCTGATTGCGTAGTCTTATCTATTTTGTCTATTTTTTTTTTCTATACAGGTTGTCTAACGTTCATGGTGTACTACGTGTAGACCGTATAAGATGAATTTGATCCAGCTAGACATACATTTTTTTTCCCTACCTACATTACCCGGCGTATATCATGTTGACACAACCCGTCTCTATTGTGGTATGATGTACTTTCAACACACACCCTGCATTCATCAAACCAGGTCGCACGCTCTCGCACATACCACATAGCTGGGATAATTCGTGTCACGTTTCAGCGTAGACCCGAGGGATAGCTCATGATGTCGAACTCTGGGTTCTATGGCCCAGGCTCGATCATTTACTGACCACTCCCATATAACTGGAATATTGCCGAGTGCGGCGTAAACAAACAAACAAACAAATCAACAGAGTTAAGGTTTTTGTTTCCTTGGTTGTGTACGTCCTAGTCAGCAATACTGCAGCTATTTCACGGCGGCAGTGGACCAGACAAACCACTGATAGATATAATTGTTGATATCGTGTACACAGTTCTGCTTCTTCGACACAGCGAAATATATTAATGGTGAATAATAAAGACGTTATTACAGACGTGCGTGTATGATACCGATTTTACGAGACTCGTGTCATAATGCGTGTATTCATGAGCTGTCATCCCAGAAATACTAAAAATTAGGTTTAAAAAGAGAGAGAAAATGGTTTTCAGGCACAAGCGCGTCACTTTAAATCCTGTCATTTATATTTCCAATTAATTTTTTTTTTAATTTTTCTCCTTCACCACTTTTGTTTTCAATAAATAATATTAATAATGCCTTACTGCACTTCTCAAGAAAAATGTGTCCGTGGAGTTTTTATGCAGTCTTATTAGTGAGTATAGTTTTACGCCGTTTTAGCCATATTCCAGCAATATCGCGGAGGGCGGACAACAGGAATGGGCTTTGTTACGACGTAAATTGTAATAAAAAGGTAAATTGTAATACTTGCAGCAAATTGTAATAATTTTGACGTAAATTGAAATAACAACGTAAATTGTAATAAAATTTGACGTAAATTGTAATACGCAAATTGTAATAAAAATTGACGTAAATTGTAATAATCTCAACTTGCGGTAAAATGTAATAACTTTTTACGTAAATTGTAATAACCTTATAAGTTTAGTGTCAAAGGCGTTAAATGACTAGAATCTATCCTTGTCAGGTTTGGTACAGGGTTTATCGTACAATCGTCTTTTAAGTATGGGTGTGGGGGAGGATTGAGGTCGTTATCGTACATTGTTGTATAATTATATGTATATATAAACGCATTGGAATTCCATTTCTATGGTTGTCCAGAAAAGGATTAATTACCAGAATGAACTTAGTTTTCTTATTTATTTGAGAAATACTCTGTGTTTTGTATTATATTATGACGAACAATTCAAATACAACAAATGAGTGACAGATCTCCCGTGCAATGTCAAATGAAAAAAAACAGTCGTCAGCAAATGCAGCATAGATTTCCCATGCATGGGAAAGGAGAATACTTAATACATAACATTATATACAATGTTTTTATTAATATCAAAAGAGGGGCGTGGATATTCTTTACCTACATTGCATATACTATTAGATATTGTGTATTCTCGATCTCTGTGAACTTCTCAGAGATAAAGAAATAATAATAAATAAATGCAAACCATGTTAACTTATGCAATATTTGTAGCAATGTATGATTAACATATGGATCATTAATATAACTTAAAATATTTCCTTTTATAGGAAGAAGTATATTTAATGAAATAAATGAATAATTGTAACTGTCTGGGTTCCTTTCATATGTCATGAAGAACTAACAACAACTTACTGACATTTTTTGCTGGGATAATAACTCCCTGCCCCAACAACAAAAACAGAATCCATCGTGATAACGGCACGAAATCATAATTCAAAGCATACACAAATAATATCCGGTATCTTCGGGCATGTCTTGTTGAGTTTCAAAGAGCATCAGAATGTATAATAAATTTGTTGCAATCGATTGTTGCTGAAATAAATCTGTTTTGATCAAAATTGAAACTTGGAAAATCTATAATGAAAAGGGTTTTGTCACTAACGTAAATATTCTCTTTGACCTTATACGAAGAGTATTCTAAGATCATTAAACTCGGCAATCGTTGGTGGATTGCTCCAAGCAACCTTGATACCAAATTTGGTATCTCACGTATAATGCGGTACATAATTTTCGAAACAGATAAGTACGTTTTTCATAAGATATCACTAATTTGTGACATATATACGGACAAAAATTACCTCAGAGGATAATCTTCTCTTGGGGTTTAAGAGGATTAAAATAATTCCAGCTAACATCAAGCACTGTAATAAAATATTGAAATTATAGCATACCTTCTTAACATTCCAATGAAAAGAATAGTGACTAACTAAGAAACCAAATTATATTTATCTCCGATACTATGCCCTCATCAGTATACACACACACACCAACACACACACATACATACAAACACATACACACATAGGTATGTATGTATCTGTGTGTGTTTATGTATGTATGTATGTATGTATGTATGTATGTATGTATGTATGTATGTATGTATGTATGTATGTATGTATGTATGTATGTATGTGTGCGCGCGCATGTAGGTGTGTATGTAATGACAGTAAATGTGAGCTCTATGTCATTGGTATCACACACATGACTGCATTTCTACATACTCTAGATGACAGTATCATGTACGTAGATGAAAGTATGTAAGTGGACGACAGTATCTAGATGGCATACTATCATCTACGTAGAAGATACTATCATATACGTAGATGAAAGTATCTTCTACGTAGATGATGGTATCTTCTACGTAGATGATAGTATTTTCTACGCAGATGGTAGTATCTTCTACGTAGATGATAGCATGCCACAGACATCACATCACTTCCAATAAATGTCTTTCACTATGTTGACACCACCCTTTAATGACGATTGTGCGATAAAGCCTATACCAACCATCCCTAACTTAACAGTTTTGTACGTTTGTCATCATACACAGTATTTCTCGAATTGTACATGTGAAACACAAGCTCAACTGACAAAGATCGTTTCTAGTCAGTTGGCGTCTTGGACACTACGGTAGTAAGGTTATTACAATTTACGTAAGAATTTATTACATTTTACCGCAAGTAGAGATTATTACAATTTACGTCAATTTTTATTACAATTTGCGTATTACAATTTACGTCAAATATTATTACAATTTACGTTGTTATTACAATTTACGTCAAAATTATTACAATTTGCTGCAAGTATTACAATTTACCTTTTTATTACAATTTACGTCGTAACAGGCTTCTTTGTAGCCATGTGGGGCAGCCTCACGACTTCGAGCATGCACGTGTGTCGTACTGATTTTACTAAACGAGTGTCAGAATTTGTGTATTATTTCCCGAGCGGGAGCGAGGTAAATACGTGTGCATGGCTTTTTTTACATCAGTAGGTTACACTGTGACGTGATCTCTTTGTTATACCGACTTTATGTTTAGCTCTGGTTAAAAAGTGTTGTCTTTGCTATTGAAAACTGTTGGAGAGCCGACACGGTCAACATGGCGTAATCACGACGTCATTTAGGAGATAAACATACTGTGTTTTCAGTATTGAGCTGGATTACCTGTCATTGAATATTATACTGCAACTTTACATTTTGTAACCTACAATTACACATATAATTATTTTGAAATGCCTCCAACAATGAACGAAAAGAAATACTATGCTATGCGGTCGTCAAATCGACAGTTAAATCAGAGGTGGTTTATTGTGATTTGATAACCTCTGATTGACCGATCAGAATCAAGTAATTTCCAAATTCATGGTAGAATAAACTCATTACGTCAACAACGGTGTCTATATTACCAGAGGTGCATTACGTCAGTAATGTTCATGAAATCACCCTGTCTGGCGCTCGGAATTAAGGGTCTAAAACAAGGACTGGTCGGCTCGGAGTCAGTATACTGTGTGGACCCGTGAAAATTCCGGGGTAGAATTGGTCTTCAGCAACCCATGCTTGTCGTAAGAGGCGACTAACGGGATCGGGTGGTCAGGCTCGCTGACTTGGTTGATACATGTCATCGGTCCTAATTGCGTGGATCGATGCTCATGATATTAATCACTGGATAATCCAGACTCGATTTTTTACAGACCGCCGTCATATAGCTGGAATATTGCTGAGTGCGGCGTTAAACAACAAACCAACCAACCAACCAGTATACTGTGTCTGAGTGAGGTATTCATGTTAAACTGCGGCATGGTATCTAAGTGTGCTAGCACTATAAATCGGCATCAGTCCGGACTAGTACAAGCAGCCACACACACACGTGCATGCACGTCGCTGTATAAGTGCAATAATCTTGGACGCGAAGTTAAACCTCACCTCACCACCTCTATAGTTAAAATCTTTAATAGTAGAACAATATCAGGGTGAATATATATGGCCTCTGACGATATGAATCACGCGTACAAATATCTGTGTTTATCTTACCATCTTATGTTTAAATGCTGTAGAGGACACTAAAGTTTTAATAATATCAACAACTAATTCGTATAATCTGCAAGCCAAATTGCCATTAAACAAGTCCTTTTTGCCAGTGCAATTGCACAGGAAGCGACGCCATTTCTGAAAGTAGTTGCTGTTTTCTACAGGGCACTAAATATCTAAGACACCGTTAGCAATGGCCGCCCACAAGAGAACAACATTTCGTCTCGGCTGTAAATCGTCGGCTATATTACGGTATGGCAATTGTTCTTTATATTTATAATACGTGGTCAGATAATATTTAATGTTTAATGAATACATTATTATGTAAGTTATTTGTTAAAGACGGTTCAGAAAAGAGTAAGTTTCAGCTGAGCAGTTTCGAAAACAACCGCGTTGGATATTTGCTTCGTACTTCCGTCCAATAGGCCAATTTCTTTGGTCGTATGGAGATAGAAACACTATGTATTTGTACACTTTGTCCATCGTGCTTCTGTTTTTAGAGTCCCTGTTACATGTTAGTGAAGTGCTTGGAATCATTTACTACTCACATAAATAGAAACTTGTTTATTATGAGTCCAGGGTATCCATGAAAGGGTCGGGTTTCCAGCATCACGGACCGGTGTTGAGGGTCATATTTATCCTTGCATAAAAATTATCCGCACTAATGTCATGCGTTCACATTAAGAAATAAGTAATATACCACATGATGTCATTATTACATTTACATGTTTTATTTTGTATATTCCTATTTAATTAGCTCAGAGGAATGAAATATAGATGTCACATGTACTGCTATCCTACACTAGATAGATGTATGCCTAAGCACATACCGTATTCGACGTAATAAGCGCCCCGCTCTAATAAGCGCCCAGGGCGACATTTGCTAATGTATTGGCTAGTGAACAAGCCCAATTAGCACCCCTTCCGATTGATCAATGTACACAAGACTTATAATACGCACTCGTGTGTTATATGCACCCTTAATTATGGGCAATTAAATTCTGGAAAAATATATCTGTCGTACATAAACACTTCAGGCTGTCAGCATAAACCACGAAATTTATCTTTCAACTCTGTTTTTTTTTCACCAAAATAATATTCTTATAAGAGCCACCTATTTCTAATTTCGAGAGCGCCCTGGGCGCTTATTACGTCGAATACGGTATAGATTCTAGATACAAAATAGACAAATAATGATAATAATAATCCAAATAAATATTTTCATACATTAAATTGAATTAGATAATTAATTAAATTAAACTAGATAAATTTGATGACTTAAATTATATAATAATAAAAATTGGGTAAAATATAATTGAATAAATAAACTACATTTCTAACTTAATAGATATATTAGTAAGTCTTAACCAGAGTAATCAAAATCTCACACACTCATAAGCTGTTCTCAGCGATATGCTTCTGTATTTTATTTGTTATGGCTGAACATGCTGAAAGAACATTGTACTAACTATGCTAACTAGTGTAACAATACTCTGGGTTCACCTGAACTGTCTCATTTGGATGTTCCTTATTTGGCATTTCCTGATGGATTTCATGGAATTGAGATGACGTGACAAGGGAAGACATTACATTTGTGAGAAAGACAAAGAGTTCAATAAGACTTACATTCACTTCTTATCAAACATATGGTTATTTAAATAAATTTTTAATTTTGAAAACTGAATTCAGAATCATATTTCTTTCAATCGTATCTATTTTTTAATAATTCAGTGTAAATAATCAAGCTCCACAACACATGTGCATCAAGCATGGCTGAACACTTATTTTCAACATTTGACACAATGACTGTGACACTTTCTCAATGGTAATGCTTACAATATATGAGTTGAAAAGAATGGACTTTAAAATTTATAAAAAAAGTTGTAATGATACTTCTTTCAAACAATTTGTTGGGGCACGTGTTGCTAGGTCGTCTAAGATGCCACAGTTTGCTGTGCAGAGTGGCGTCCCCAGAAAAAGATTTATATGACTGAGGTTGGTGCACAACCAAGAATATGTCACTTCCTGTGACGGGTTGTGTGGTCGGTCACTATGGGGCTTTTACCATCGAATCTGTTTATAACCTGTGTGAAACCGAGGCTTGTTTTTCAAGAATATTGTCTTCTACATGTATTTGTGTTTGTGTTGTGTAACAAGGGACACACCTCCTGCTAAAATGTCACTAACCAAGACCACTGTCTGAACCGGACTAAACTTGCAGTCCCACACAAGTCCGGTTCAGACAGATTGCACTGTACATGTATGATCTTAAAGGCTCTGGGGCTCGTTCCACAAAGTGATCGTAGCATTAACATGATCATAACTCCCATTCCTTAACATAGGCTTATGACAGTCGTAGCATTAAGATGATCCTAACTCAAATTCTCTAACATAGGCTTACGACAGTCGTAGCATTAACATGATCATAACTCCCATTCCTTAACATAGGCTTGCGACAGTCGTAGCATTACCATGATCATACATCCCATTCCTTAACATAGGCTTACGACAGTCGTAGCATTAACATGATCATAGCTCCCATTCCTTAACATAGGCTTACGACAGTCGTAGCATTAACATGATCATACATCCCATTCCTTAACATAGGCTTATGACAGTCGTAGCATTCACATGATCATACATCCCATTCCTTAACATAGGCTTATGACAGTCGTAGCATTAACATGATCATACATCCCATTCCTTAACATAGGCTTACGACAGTCGTAGCATTAACATGATCATAGCTCCCATTCCTTAACATAGGCTTACGACAGTCGTAGCATTAACATGATCATACATCCCATTCCTTAACATAGGCTTATGACAGTCGTAGCATTCACATGATCATACATCCCATTCCTTAACATAGGCTTATGACAGTCGTAGCATTAACATGATCATACATCCCATTCCTTAACATAGGCTTACAACAGTCGTAGCATTAACATGATCATAGCTCCCATTCCTTAACATATGCTTACAACAGTCGTAGCATTAACATGATCATAACTCAAATTCCTTAACATAGGCTTGCGACAGTCGTAGCATTAACATGATCATACCTCCCATTCCTTAACATAGGCTTGCGACAGTCATAGTATTAACATGATCATACCTCCCATTCCTTAACATAGGCTTATGACAGTCATAGACCTATGATCACTTTGTGGAACAGGGCCCAGGGTGTCAGTTTTAGAATTGATAACCGGTGAGTGTGGGTGAGTGAGTTTGGTTTTATGCAGCTTTTAGCAATATTCCAGCAATATCACGGCAGGAGACACCAGAAATGGGCTTCACACATGGAACCCATGTCGGGAATCGAACCCGGGTCTTCGGCGTGACGAGCGAGCGCTTTAACCACTAGGCTACCCGACCGCCCCTGCAGTGGAGGTGTTTGGCTGTCTCACACCCCCTGAACCAAATTACTTCCCCTTCCACCCAACCCTTATTGTAGTGCTAAGTGCAATCTCATTAAAATCGGACCTAAGTTCTTGCTACTGCTAAACAAAGATCTGAAGACATCCCATTACGGGTCACGTTGGAACGACCTTCGCGAACTTTGACCGACCACTGAAACGACTAACAAGAAGTCGACATCAGCCAATTAGAGAGCAGCTTTCTCGAGTGTCACGGCACTCGTTTCAACCTGGCGACTTCCATTTCAGCCTATGCTTGAAAAATATGTTGACACAGTTCTCGATTAAAATTTTGAAAACTGAACAAACGAACATTCCGAAATGTCTGATGTATGGTTGAGATTGTATAGCAGTGCTTTCCATGTACTGTACAAAGACACCTCCGTTCAAATGTTTATCCCGCGGAAGTGAGAGATAGACGATAATTTTGACGGAATCAGTCGTACTGGCCCTAACTGTTGTTCGGAATACCCCATGTTAAGGTTTTCGAGGTTGCATGATTAGAAAACACATTCCGACTGTCACCTTCATGATCTGGTAGGCGACGCTTTGATTGGTCGGATGAAAGGTCATTCTGACGTGACACATAATGGGATGTTCTCAGATCTTTGTTTAGCAATAGCGAGAACTACGATATGATTTTAATGAGATTGTGCTAAGTGAAGCAAGTCAAGATTTTCCACAGGTTCATCTGATTGCAGGGTCTCCTTTTCAATTGAAGTGTAGCTGCTTGTTTCTATCAACATTACATATTTTCAGAGACTAAGCATTAGTCTGTGAAGGTATGTGTGTTGAGGGGTCATGTGAAGGGATTGAATCAGTTACGTAGATGTGGAACTTTACGTTGACAATCACCACACATGTGACTATCATTTATTACAACTGTAGTCTAACAAGGATATGGGGAATACTAAAGACTCATCTTTAGTTATTTTCAATGATAGGAATACCCATATTTTTTTTCATACTGTTCAAAATTGTTTAAACCAACAAATTCATTTATGAGTGCGTGAGTAAGTGAGTATGGATTTACGCCGCGTTTAGCAATATTCCAGCAATATCACGGTGGAGGGATTCATTTATTAAACAAAAAGGAAATGGTGCCACATGCAAAATTTCAATCTTCCTCCTCAAATCCATCATGAAGTATGGGTGGTCCAGTTGTCCAGTTGTCCAAGGTGCCACAATTCCCTGTGTAGATTTGTGTCAACTGAGTTTTCCAAACCTGTAATTATGGTTTCTCAGAGCTAGAGATAAGCTGTGTATTTGTGTAAAATACTCATAAAAAAATGAAATATGCAGACAAATCAAATATTAGCGTATCAAATATCCAACAAAAACTCTAAATACGCTATTGAAATACGCGATTATTTACTGAATATAGTTGTAATATTGCTGAGTGTTGCATGGAACAACAAATAAACAAACAAACATTAAGTTTCTTGGTGGTCAAGAAAATTGAAACCATAATAGACATTATTTTCTTTCTCTTTCAGAAAAATGGCGTAAAAAGACAACACGGAGATGCAGTGAGACTAATGTTCTGCACACAACGATCATGTCATCATGAATAAGCAATACACATTCTTTAATGCAGAAGTCGAGGCGGAAGGAAATATAAAATTTGTCAACATTGGTTGTGTAGATCCACAGAAAATAGAGAAGGGCCCCACTGTCCAACAGTCGGGCACAATGCAGCCCAACTTTGTACCAGTCATTATGCCCAACCAGACATTCACCAGAGTCCCCTCAGGGACTGAATCTGTGGGCCCGGGGCCGTTGAGGTTCCTCACAGGGTCAACAGGGTCCTCTGTATCGTCTATGATCATGTCCCAACTGGCCAGCCTGCCAGTGCTACAGAACACTGGGTCTACCATGCAGGTCATTCCCAGTTCTAAGTTTATGGCAGGCAACAGCACTGCCTCTGTCGTTGGTCAAACGCTGCCTGTTATGCAGTGTGTAAGTGGATCTTTTCAAGCATCAAATACTCTTCAGGTGATACAGAACCAGGCTAACATCCAGATGGTGCAAAATCAGCCGTCTGCCAGTGCCTCGATTTTGCGGAATTCTCATACAAGTAACATTCAAATCTTGCAGAATCCGTCTCAGAATGCAATACAGGTAATGACAGCTCCATCACAGGTTGTGCAGAATGAGCCTCCAAGCAATCCCCAAATCACTCATCAGCCAAGCTTGCAGAATCAGTCACAGAATGCAATACAAGTGATGTCTGCTCCGTCTCAGGTTGTGCAGCCTCAGAGCAATCCCCCAATCATCCAACAGCCACATTTGCAAATCATCCAAACTCCCTCCGGGGAACTGCAGCTTGTCCCAGTGGAACAGACCATGCCTGCCAACTCCTTCTCCAATGCTGTCAGCATTCTGAAACCTCAGCGTGTTGTTGGTAACAAAAAGGTTATAACAGAAGCCAAGTCTCTGATCAAGAAGGAAATTGGTTCAGATGACCAATCAGTTGCAAGTGAGAAGAGCCCATCTGCTGCTAACCCAATACTAAACAATTTGTTAAAGAAAGTCAGGAGTAGAATGGACAACAATCGGCAAAAAAAGGCATCTGTGGCTAAGGAAGAGTCTAGCAAGGCCCAAGCTAAGCAACTTCCAAATATTCTTCCCAAAGTTAAGCTGCTTACCCCCGAAGAACTCTTAAAACAACACCAGGAGGTACATATAAACCAGCCAGTACAGAATGAAACTGAGACAAAGACATCAGATGATAAAGATGCAGATAAAGATGATGATAAACCTGTTGTTATCATCAAGGACCAACACAAGGAGAATATGGAAGACAAGATCACGTTTGCTGGCACCTCGGTGAAGCCTAAATTTGCCATAGAATTCTCTCCAAATAATCTGCAAGCCTATGTTCAAGCCGTTGCAAATGCTGTGGAGACTCATAAGACCATGTCCGAGCAGAGTAAGTTAGAACTCAAGATCAAACGTAAGAAGGTCAGGAGCAAATGTGTAGAAGAAGAGTGTTTTCTGATGGCTGAAGTTCCCAAAGAAAGTGCTTCAGTGCCGAAAGCTTCACGGCGGAAACAGACATTAGCTGTGAGGAAAGACCCATTTGATGGATGCGAAATGGTAGTTGAACCTTATAAAAGACAACCCAGAAAACGAAAGAAAGCAGCTGCTAGCGCAGAGTCCGCTGTGCCCCCTGCAAAGATGACAAACTCTCAGACTGATGTAACACTGCATGATACTGAAAACAGTGTTGAAGTTGTTCCTACCCCTGATCCTGAAACAAATCAGAAGCAGAAGTCTCCACCTCGAGAGATTGGTATCTTCATTCCACCTACCATGTCCAACTCTTTTTCTTCATCAAGCAAAAAATTTAAGCCTCAATATCAGGTTAAAGACAAAGAAAGTATCAGTTCTTCTTCATCCAGTCTATCTACAACATCCACAGTCTCAGTACCAACAAGTTCTTTGCAGAATTCTGACGAATCTGTCCTTCCAGTTCCAGTCAATGAAATCAAGATAGAACCTCAGGAGAAAACGGTATCTCCTTCAAATACCATACCCTGCAAACTGAAAAATGTTTCATCAAATGACAAGATTACAAAGGACAGGCCCGTGAAACAGTCGAAATGTGAAACATTGTCCCATATCTCCTCCAACACCGAAGCTTCCAGAAACCCATGTCCTTTACCCATGGCATCAATTAAGGTGGAAACTTTGAGTTCTGGGTATGATTCCTCACCATGTAGAAAAATTATCAAAAAAAATTTAAATTTTGGTTCTACTGAGGTGGCCAGATTGACAGCAATATCAAAGATGCCATCTCCTCTTCCGAAACCTATGTCACCAAGTAAAACGGTGGCAGCCCCACGTCCATGCATAGAACCCCCAAAAGAAAATGTTCCTCATTCAGCTCCAGAACCTACTTCAGTAGAGCAACTTTTAGAGCAGCAAAGCACAGTCTATCAATATTCAGTGCTCCCAACTTCACGTCATACAAAATCAGTGCAACAAAGTCAACAGCACCTAAGTGCACTAAACCAAGCTCTGATGCAGCGTGTCACTGAATTTAAAAAAGTATTCAATTCTGTTGTAAGGGTCAACACGAACCTTCCTGAAGGTCATGTCTTGGAAGAAAGTCAACAGTTTCCTTTGCCTTCTTCCAAACAACCTTCAGTAATGCAAAGTTCAGTAGAGCAAAGTTCAGTTGAGCAAAGTGCAGTGCACCTAAGTCAAGATCATCTAACTGCAGTGCACCAGACCATGGTGGAAGGTGTCACTGCTTTCCAAAAGGTTTTCAGTTCAGTCACAAGTACGAACACGAAGCCTCCTGAAGGTACTGCCTCGGAAGGACCTAAAGTCTCTATAGCCGAGACGCCAATACTAGCCACAAATACAATAATATCCCAAGAAAATTCTCTGCAGACCACCCTCGGGAACCAAAGTATTCAAACCGGCTTCCTTACACCAGCAGTTCAAGAGGATCCGTCGGGGACCCCCAAACCAAATGGGCTCCTTCTGCCAGCAACTGTAAATGTTGTACAACCAACAATTGGTCCAACTAAATTGCCAACTGTTAATTCAAGTGTGACAGTACCAGTTACTCCTTTATATTCGTCCAATTTTATGCAGGTTCCTTCTATTTCACGACCTTCTTTGAACATCGTTAACCATGCCAACCAGCAAAAGAAAGTGTATGTTGTCCCCTCATCTCTGTACACTGCCCTGGTGGCGCAAGCAAACTCAGGAAAACCTGTGCGACTGACGTCTGCTCAACTCATGGCTTCTCTGGAACAGACTGCTTCTGGAACAATGGCAATACCAAAGACCTTAATTGATGCCAGTGATGTTAAGTTGGTCAAAAAGCAAGACGAATATAAGAGTCCTTTAATTCCAGTACCGGTAACAGATCTATTACGTACTGACAACAACCCTGATGTATGTGAAGACACGGACATAGGGTTGATGGAACTTAAAATAGAGTCTGTGTTTTCGCTTAATAAGGTTTGTTGTAAGCTGATGGACAAGGTTCCTAGCTATTTAGATATGTGTCTCAATTCCAAGTTAGAACACTCCCTGAAATTGTGTTTTGTTGTGCTAGACGACAGCCTGCCTCCATTGTTTCGGGGCATAGCTGGCACCAAGAGGACTCGCTTCAAGATGCCCAAGGCCTGTACTGAATCATGCAGAACCCAGGCATTAGACTCAATGTGTGTGAAAAATAAGTGGCGTAATATTCGATTTGGAGAAGGTAATTCTCAGACTTTTTCTGAACCAGTAACAAAATGTGCAAAACGAGAATAGAAAAGAACAGAAAGTATGAGGTGCCTTATCTGACTACCCAGTGTTCAAGCTCTTTTCGTTAAGCTCTATTTTTGTGTTAGTTTTTGTTAGTTTATTGCTCATGTTATTTTATCATGAAGTTATTTACATGAAAGGGTTTGAAAGTTAACTTGTTTTCAATAATCGCCATAATCTCTAAACAAATGTCTGTCTGTGTTAAAGTAAAGGGGTTCTGGCAGTTGTAGTGATGAGACTGTGAGCAATATGTGCAATTTCTTCAGCCATTTTCATCCTTGTGATGATGCTGGTGAATATAATAATTAATAACTATGGTATAAGATTTTACAAATATCCAGTCTGCTGGCCAAACGACAGGAAACATCACTCATGTTACAGTGCTCAACACTAACACTGGTCTGCTGGTCAAGTCTAGTATATTTTCTTAAGGACCAGAAAAGTTAAATAAATACTGGTCCGCTGGTCCAGTGTTATTTTGTATATATTTAAGTTTATACGACTTTTGAAATCAGCGATAGATGGAGTCTAAACTCTAAGCACCATTGTGTCTAGTAGAGATCCAACAGGACCAATAGATTTTTTCTTTGGTGCCAGTCCTTTAGACCACTGACAAATTTTGGTCAGCGTCAAGCACGGAATGTGAATCAGGACAAGTATTATAAATTCTATCTCCATTTGAAAATACTCAATTCTTATTGGCCAAATTACAGTAAGAAAGTACTTCTTTCTCAATTATGGTCAGAATCTAATATTGTTAGGAAACAACTTCTTTCTCAATCATGGTCAGAAACAAATATTTATAGGAAACAACTTTTTCCGACAAAATATTCCATGGATGTGCAACAATTATTTTTTTGAAGAAAACAATGGAAATCAACAAAGAGAGTGTTAGGGCTGGGAGGGGTAGCTCAGTACTCAGGTCAGGTAGGTCCTGAGTAGGAGCTGGGTACACACAGGACTACCCAGAGCTGTAGTCACGTGATATAATATTTAATGACAATAACAATCAAACTCCATGGTTACACTACAAATCGCTAAATTTCTTTCTGACTATGCACACATTCCTTCTGACTTTTACATGTTTCTGTAATATTCAGTGTCTGCATGATCAGATTGTTTTATGCATGTATCGAAGTAGTTTTTGACAGGGCTCCGGTAAAACAATTTTCAATCAGACATTTTATATCCAACTTGAGACCTACAGTGGGTACCCAGGTAGGGTCGGGTAGCGGGGGTTGGGTACCCAGGTAATACATTTTAACTCCCAGCCCTAGAGTGTATAACTTGAACCTTTCCAGATAAGCTTCAGCTTTCTCAGATTCGACCACTTTAGGTTTGCATGCTAAGTAGCCGTGCTACACACTTTCAGCGTTCCAGTATTTATGGGTAAAGCCACGGATGACCAAACCAATATTTGAGTATATTCATCAGTGACGTGTTATTTTTTTAGCAATTATCAGTAATATTTTTTCAAATCTACAACCTATTGAACTCAAACTTAGCTTGTGCTACCTCACCTGAAAATTTTGTAAAATTATATTTGCTGAAAGCTGCTTATATATTAGATGAGAGAGAACTAATGTCAGACACTTAATATCTGAAGAGAACCCATCTACCAAGCAAGTGGAGAAGTCAGATTTGTAATGGTTTTCCTATTATTATTATTATTATTATTATTATTATTATTAATAAATATTATATTTTTTAAATATTTTTTTTATGCTGAGTACTAAAGAAAATGTGAGTTTTGTTTAGTCAAGATTTAAAAAGTTGTTTTTTTGTTCAGCAATTCTGTTAGACAAAGAGAATTATTAGAATATAAATGAGTAAAATTACTCAGATAATCTTGTTCCTGTCTGTGAATGTTTCTTAAGAAGATGCAATATGAGGCTAATATGTGACAATGCAATGTGTGCATCCAAGTCTTTTCTTTATGATTCAATAAAGATAATGATACACATTGTCTTCACTGTACATGTACATCAACGAAGGTGGTTGATGATGTTGTAAATGGCTGCAGGATTGGCTGATCATGGATTTGCCATAATCATCCTTCTGATTTTGTCAGCACCGTTACAAAGTGTTTAACAACAATAACCTATAGTCCTTCGTGATCTGCCAATTATGTTTCTAGGTTGTCAGACCTGTGGGTTTCACCAAATGGTAAACGTCTGAAATCGTCTTGGGCTTTCCTCCCACATTAAGCTGACACGCCATGATGACTGGAATACTGTTCAAAGTGGCATTAAACCCAACTCACTCACTCACACCACCTTCATGGACTAGTGGACAGTGTCTGACCAGAGCGTAGGAAGTCGATGGTTCCTTGGCCTGTGTCATACCAATAGATGTTAAAAGATGGTACTTTTTGTTAACCTGGCATTCAGCATTAAGTAGATGCAAGGACTGGTCGGCTCGGAGTAGGTATCCATATTAAGCTGTGGCCAGGTATCAGTAGGTTAGCACTATAAAACAAGCATTAGTCTAGGCTAGTACAAGCAGCCACATAAGCTGTTTGTTGTTCAACACCGAACTCAGTAATATAACTCTAAACCAGACAATCCCATGGTTGATATCAAGAGCATCGATACATGCAATTGGGATATGCAACATTCGCGGTAAAAAAGATGACACTTTTCATTAATCCAGCCATGACACTAAGAATGGGCTTCACACATGTGTAACTCCATAACCAGCGTTCAAAATTAATCATAAAAGTCCAGGGGTCCTTTTCATAACTCTAATGTTAAACATTTAAAGGTCGCTAGTCAAATACCATAGTCCAGCATCCAGGACCCCCCTTAATTTCTACCACTGCATACCCATATAGTGAACCAAACCCCAGACCTGTGTATGTTACAGTAATGCCTTTAACAACATGCATACTCCAGCGCCCATAAATAACAAAACAAAGTTGTACACTCAAATTTTTATTTTTTCTAAATGCCTTGACGAGGGCTTTAAAAGTTTGAGTTATGTCCCTTGTCACCATGATGTGCTCCTTTCAATCAAGATCAGTCTACCACCATAAATAAACAACGTACATCCTCAACCAGTAAACAACAAGGCAGGAACCTCATCTAGCTGGTTAGATTTAAAGAAACACAAGCTTGAAAATAAAGAGGAAAAAGGAACACTGATGACACAAAGCCCCTTATACCTTAGGCTAAAAAAAATAGTCTTGGTTCTCAGGCACCGCCCCCATCATCAAAGCCTGCCCCACATTTCGCTTTTATTTCCATTTTCCCCCAAAAAATTAAAATCCTCCTATTTTAAAAAATGCGATCCAATATTGCATGCAGTTACTTCCCTTTACATGTGCACTGTTTTACTGTGCATCTCGAGATATGGTCATGGCGGCAAAAGGATTTTGCATGCTTGTTTAAGTAGGGAGGCACTTTCCCAGGATGATGGTACACACCTTTTTATTTGGTTACATACATGCTAGTTTGAACCAGCAAAAAAACAACGCACGCCCACACTATATTTTCAAAAGTTATTGCCTGAGAACCAATTCTTTTATAAAAAAATGTAACCCTTAAGTTACATTTGATATCTTGACCAACAAAATCTTCCCTGACGAGGTAGCATTATTTGCAGGGCTAGACACGACCACTCGTCCATTAGTGCGAGACTGTCAAAAATCGTGACGGACCTGTAGTTTTACATAAACCTCTAGTCCGAAATGAGCTGTGGACTAGCTGGATATGGCCATTTGCATCTACCTCTGACTTGCCTTTTCACACAACACATTCATTAAAACCTAAATGCATATACCTACTGGTAACAGACCACTTTCTGTTGACATTAACAAAATCAAATCAATTTTCTCTCTTATCATAAAACCTTGATGTGAATATCACAGGTCACCCAGATCCTAATGAACTCTTTAACAAGGGGTTTGAATCACTCATTGCAGATGATTGATAATCACACAGACTAAATAACGATGCAAGCATCCATGGATGCTCTCCAGGCTTGTTACTGATAACATATCCTGCGACCCTCCATCATAATTGAATATATGCCGATATGTATCCCTGATCCAGACATCACTGAATAAACACTGCATCTGTTACCATGGTTTCTCTCACAACCAACACATTCACTTTACACTCTGAATAAATATTTCAATACTGTCAGTAAAACACCTCAATATTACAAATGAAATGTGATCATTTTCTTCATGATTATTAAGATAGATTTAGATACTAAACAAATCCTGGATCACAAGTTCCCAAATTAGTCGCTGCGGACTTATCTCCCTTTGTATATTTCACATGTTATGGCAGAATTTTAAAATTGTAAATATTAGTATCAAATTCCTCAAGTTTGTTAGGTTTGGTTTGTTTTCTTGTGCGTACGTTGTCCCTTGTATACATTATCACTTGCTACGGAGATTTCCCTTCTGCAGCTGGTGTGGTTTCTGGGGCTGGTAAGGCAGGCTGTCCCTCCCGAAGAGATTTTCTATACCTGTTGGAAACACAAGCAATAGTTGGTTGGTTTGTTGTTTTATGCCACACTCAGCAATATTCTAGCTATATGACGGCGGTCTGTAAATAATCGAGTCTGGACCAGACAATCCAGTGATTGATATCTTGAGCATGGATCGATTCGTTTTTATTTCCATTTCCAAAAAAAATAATGTCTTCGTGTTATGAAATCAAATCAAAGCTCATTGTATGGGTGTATTATGAACACACTTGTAGTTGAAAGGTAGTCAAGTACTGGATTCCAATATTTAACTCATCAAGAAATACATTCATGTAGGGTGGCCTTTTCCCAGGTTGATTGTACACAACTGTTTATTTGGTTACATACTACAGTAGTTTGAACAACAACAACAAAAAAACACTGCCCACCCACACTATATTTTCAAAAGCCATTGCCTAAGAACGAATGTATTATTTTTTTTAAGCCCAATGGAGGAATGTAGTGTACACAAATCTGTGAAGTATTATCGTTAATCCCCATCTTTGTACCTTAGTGTGAGTTAAAGCTTAACGTCACATCGGCAATATTTCAGCAATACTGTGACGCTTTGTACCTTAGACAAGTCAGAGGGAGAATAAAAAACTTACGTAAAAATTCTGCTCAGCTGGAATATTCCCGTCAAACCGACAAAGATATTCACCATAAACAGATTGTAGTTCTTTGGGATGATCACAAGGGAGTACCGCGCCCATATACAACCTGTCAAAGAAGATTCCATTCATCACATTTAAACAAGATATGACATACTGTGGGTAACGATAGGAACGAAATAATGGAAGCCGTCAACGTCATGCTTGTTCTGCCAGTCTTATCTTCACTGGGTTTTTCTACTCACTTCTTGTTAAAGAGTATAAAACTGATCAATAACAAAGTTTGGTCAGAAGCAGGGCCATTACACGATCACAGGGTTTTTCATGATCGGCTCTGCACTGGCAAGCAAATTCTCATATTTTTGTTTTTTGTGTTGTTTAACACCCACCCTCGATTATCCAGTGTATTTACTCCATTTTACTTTGATAAATATCCTGATCCATTTGCTACCATAGCCTCGTTCAGAGCCTGATTCAAATAGCATGCCATCCAATCAAATTACTCTAAGAAGTGAGGGAGCTTCTGTACAAGGTAAGTGATAAACCAGTGGAGATGGTGCCGTCACTTTTGAAACAAAGCTATGGTGGAGAATGTGCAAAGGGCACTTATCACAAAGCAATGAAGACCTAAATGTCATAATACCCTTACGGACGCACTCAGCAATATTTAAGGTATATCATTGCAGCCTGTAAATAAACTGGACCAGACAAACCAATGATTGATATTATGAGCAACATTCCACACTGCCCGGATCTGATGACACGCAATCAGTCCAAGTCACTGAGTCTTGACTCTCAGAATCATTTAATCGCCTTGTATGACAAGCATAGATTTTAACCCATAATCCCTACAGGGTTTACTTGTGCACCTGGCAATATTGTATCATCTGTTAGCCTACCTGTAGCAGCAAGAGCTGATGACTGGTATAGACTCAGTTTCTCGGGGGGACGAGCAATGTCACCTATACCTGCAATAACTAATGCCTGTAAAGAAGAAAAGTTCCATGAATCTTAAACACATTAAACAGTGATGAGTACTGTAACAGGGCTTATGAATACCGTAACAGGGTTTCTGAGTACTGTAACAGGGTTTATGAATCCTGTAACAGGGTTTCTGAATATTGTAACAGGGTTTCTGAGTACTGTAACAGGGTTTCTGAGTACCGTAACAGGGTTTCTGAGTACCGAAACAGGGTTTCTGAGTACTGTAACAGGGTTTCTGAGTACCTTAACGGGTTTCTGAGTAGTGTAACAGGGTTTCTGAGTACTGTAATAGGGTTTCTGAGAACTGTAATAGGGTTTCTGAGTACTGTAACAGGGTTTCTGAGTACTGTAACAGGGTTTCTGAGTACTGTAATAGGGTTTCTGAGTACCGAAACAGGGTTTCTGAGTACTGTAACAGGGTTTCTGAGTACTGTAACAGGGTTTCTGAGTACCGAAACAGGGTTTCTGAGTACTGTAATAGGGTTTCTGAGTACTGTAACAGGGTTTCTGAGTACCGAAACAGGGTTTCTGAGTACTGTAACAGGGTTTCTGAATACTGTAACAGGGTTTCTGAGTACTGTAATAGGGTTTCTGAGTACCGAAACAGGGTTTCTGAGTACTGTAATAGGGTTTCTGAGTACCGAAACAGGGTTTCTGAGTACTGTAACAGGGTTTCTGAGTAGTGTAACAGGGTTTCTGAGTACTGTAATAGGGTTTCTGAGTACCGAAACAGGGTTTCTGAGTACCGAAACAGGGTTTCTGAGTACTGTAACAGGGTTTCTGAGTAGTGTAACAGGGTTTCTGAGTAGTGTAACAGGGTTTTGGAGTACTGTAACAGGGTTTCGGAGTACTGTAACAGGGTTTAGAGTGTGAGCATCACATTCACCACTTGATCATGTTGATTGGATACATAGCACACTAAGACATCTTGGCTCTTTAACATGTTCAAATGCTAAGTCCTTACCTGCATGTTGTATTAAGTTGTAAAATAGGTTGCATGCACTGACAAGACAAATTATTGAGAGTATCACAAAGTGATAGTTAGCATCCCTATAATATATTCAACATACCCATTTGAAGGTAGGAGCCCAGAAGAAGATTGTTTTTGGACCTGAAAGACAGAACATGCAGTAAGGTATGACATTGAGTGGGTTAGTGAGTGAGATTGTATGCCACTGTAAGCAATATTCGATCAATATTACGAAATGGGCTTCACACACAGTACCCATGTTGGATGTCGAACAAGGGCCTTCGGCATGACGATCTAACGCTTTAACAACTCGACTACCCCACCACCCCGTATAACATTGACATAATCAGCTATTTTGCAATAACCATGATAACACTTGGGACATAACAAAATACATTCTCAATCAAAATATTTGGCGCACTGGAACATCGTGAAGGTAAATGTTTTGGAACTAGGCCTCCATGAACTGGGACTCCAAAACACTGTGATATTCTTCACTGTGCATTGGACCGACGCTTGTTTATATCCGATGCATAAGCAGCATTAGACTCGATCACATAGTTAGTGTTGACCGATTTTGAAGAGACAAGCACGTCAGATTTCAATTTCGTGTCTTTCGAGTGTTTTTACTTCACAAAATCTCACTTGATCAGTTACTATCCATGACCTTGACACACTAAAGTAGTAGCGATGAGTTGTTTTTAGTGAATGCGGGTACCTGCTGGACTATTCCACAAAGGCACTAGACTGTGAGGGACAAATCTGTCAGCTGCAGCAATCATGCTGCGATAAATTGCAGACATCTTGCTGGGTTCTGTCTCCCCTCTTCTGTTGGTTGACAAAACTTTCACAACTGGTACAGGGGAGATAACTCTACGCTACTTCCTTTTTGTGATGCGGCGGAACGTTCCTGTTCCAAGTACGTCGTTCTGCAGTCACAAGAACTTTCCTCGACCACCACACCAGTACCTGTGAAGTTGTGAACAATCCCTTTGGTTTTGCTTTTAAGCTTTTATATTTACTGATACTGACTTAATCCAAATGACAATTGGTGAATTATATGCTAGTGGTGTTTAGATTACTTCGATTGAAAAACCCCAAATGCTTTTCCGAAAATGTTTTCTACCATCCATTCGATCTTTTAATTCTTGTCTTTTTACAATGAAATTATCTTCCTTGACTTTGGCACTTCTCTGTTTTCAGAAACAAACCATGTTGATTAGTAACTTTATAGTTTATGTCGTATTTTTTCCAAGTAAAAGAACATTATGCTTCCTGTGCATTTCACATCACAGTCATTAGCTGTTTCAGTCATATAAAACAGGACGAGTGGAGTCAAAAACCTTGTCCAAGGAAACAGCACAGTGATTCGCCTGATATGGCCTCTTGAAATGGAAGAGTTGAAATGGTTATAATTAAGAATGTGGTAAGGCTTGCTGTCTCTCATGCTCGTGTTTCACTGTCACTCTGTGTGTGTGTGTGTGTGTGTGTGTGTGTGTGTGTGTGAGTGTGTGTGTGAGACCATATTGCGGTTGCGACGTTTTATTGAGGCTGAATTATTTTTCAAGCAGATGGAGGCTGACTTTTTCCTGTACCCTGTGGGAATGCCAGATGACCGTATCCTCTCACTGATGTGTCATGATTTTATGTATAGGTTTGTCAGCACCACACCCATCCTCGTTGCATGATTTCACAAAAGTGATAAATGTCCAAGACCTGCATCACTTCGGGCTTTCCGCCTACATCAAACTTACACGTTATGACAGAACTGAAATACTGTTAAAAGCGGCGTTAAGCCAAACTCACTCACTATTATACAACAATGTTGTTAAATGTGCAAGATCACGGCTTTTTTATAGTTTCTTTCTAATATATTTATGTTATTCATCTGATAACAGGAGATACTAACCTTGGCGAACCTACCTTGGTGAATCTCAAACAGACTAAAGAATCAGGGATTCGAAACCACTACCCCTGATGGATCTAAGGACGCCTGCAACTACTGGGCCACCCCTAGAACTTCCAGTAATGTTATCATTTAAAGGAAATATACATATGCGCTTCCAGGTTTGTTTGTGCTGTGGAGTATTCGATGCCCGAAATACGTCTAGCGGACGGAATGCCACGTCTCGGGCTGAGATAAAATGAGCTCGGTAATCCCACGTTAACAAGGATTCTTAATAAAACCGACAGCAGGGCACAACTGTGTTTGTATCCGTCCAGTTGAAAGTGACCTAAAGGAAGCCATCGAATAATACCCGAAGGTTGGAAGACCTAAAATAACACGTGACCTAACTACGTTACAGTGGAAATCACTTTCTGCACACGACACCAGTGTTTTAACTACCAATTGGAATTATCTATTTAAGCTAAACCTCTAGCACGACAATGTAAGCCTTGTTTTGGGATTGTGCAGCGCTTAAAATGAATGATCGATGACTACCTTTAAATGAAACTACTCGACACTATATAACCAAATTAACACTTGGTCGTTACGGAGGATCTAGGGCGATAAGGCGCTGCAATTCGCTGTGCAGTGAGTGAGTGAGTATGGATTATTCCAGCAATATCACGGCGGGGGACACCAGAAATGGGCCTCACACATTGTACCCATGTCGGAAATCGACCCGGGTCTTCGGCGTGGCGTGAGAACGCTTTAACCACTAGGCTACCCCACCGACCCTCGCTGTGCAGAGTTGTCCCCTGGGCTCCGCTAGAAACCTATGATCGTGGGTTCAAATCACAGTTCGCCCCGATTCTCAACACATACCTGTAAAGTGATAAAGTTCGAAGAGCTGCATATATTCGGACCTTCCTCTAACATTCAGCTGATATGCCGTGATATAACTGGAATACTGTTCAAAGAGGCATCTCACTCACTCACTCACTCACTCACTGGTGCAGTCCCCCACGCTGGCTATCCCTAAACACTCCAGGGCCCACTTGCACAAAGCGATCTTAGTGCTAAGATGATCGTAACTCCCATACTTTAACATAAGCTTACAATAGTCGTAGCGCTAAGATCGCACTGCCAAATAAATCACTGTAAATAAAAGACACGGACACAACAACAAACACCATAGGTATTTAAGAACGATTTATATAACCAAAATTATTTATTATATGTGAAAATAAAATAATACAGTAATGGTGATACTGCTTTATGGACGGCGTCGCTAGCTTTTATGTTGGCTCCAGGAGGATTAATTCGTTGGGTGGCCCCTGCACACAATGACAATGTATAATAGCACACAATAGCACTAAGGAACTTATAATAAGACAGCCATGTATACCCTTATCGATTCTATTTTTGCATACATTGAATCATGTGCTCAACGGAGTGGCTATAAACCGGCACTGCCGTTTCCTTGCATAAAATCAACACCACATGCACGTCAAGGCTACAAAATATATTACTGAGCGAGTGGTGTAAAGTCGTCCGATGTGAAGACCCCTCGGAAGACTGCAAGGTGCATGCGCGCAATACTGCTTAAGGTGTATTTGTGTATCTGATTCGATCCAATATTGCTTGGCACGAGACACACGTAGATCAATAAATAAGAGCATAGACAAGTTTAACCCATTTCCATGCCTCTCGACAAACAACTCGACTGTGACAAGGAGGTATTTAGACCGATTTGTGTACCCCAATAAAGCCGACGATTCGTCGACATATCGACGCGATTCGATTCGTCAGTAAACGGCCAACAAGCATTCTCAGATAAAACTTACAATAAATAAATATAATACCTCTCATTATGAGCATAAATACCCATGATTGACACCCTGCTTGGAGCAACACCGATTAAACGTTGAGCAAAATATACATAAATGTGATGAAAATGTTATATGCTAATATATAATCAACACCATTTCTTAAGCGAATTCATACGTGAATTTCTGTGTCGTTATTCACATCATAATATTGGCAAGACAAGTTATCGTGTTCTCAAAATACCCTGAAAAGATTATGAAGCTGTGCTTCAAACGATTGTGCAGACGACCGAGCTGGGACTGTCCTTTGTTTCAGAAGGTGCTGAAGACGATGATTGTCCAGAAATTAGATGGAGAACATGTCTGTGGCCAAACTTGATCGCTGCAGCCTCCAGAGTTAATGGAGTATAGGGACCAAAGAAATTATCTCTGTTTGACAGATCTTGCGTCGTCAGGTCCACCGACCCATTGCATAATAATACCTTCATTCTTTCCTCATCTCCTGCAAGTGTCGCATGAGCGAACTCAATCGATGCTTCGTTTTTGATTAGCAGTTGAATTAGACTGTCGTCTGCTCCGCTTACCTTGGCAAATTCTATCAAACTGTTCTTGCCCTTACTGATATTGACTCGACACCACGACTTGACTAGTTTGTTGACCCGGAATCGGTTATTATCTGCGACCGATTGCCACAAACCCGGAGAGAACTTCCTGAAATATGACCGGAACTCTGCCACGAAGTACCCTGCGTGTTTGGCTATAAGTTCCTCGTCGTCCTGATCCGCCGTAGCGCCACATTTCAGCACAGCCACCATCATCTGTAGTAGATTGCTTTTGATTGAAAGCTGTAGCGCTGTTCGCCCCTCATTGTCTCGATGATCCAAATCAATCTCGGCATTAGACAACAAATAAACAAATGGTACATACTGCTTCTCAGTCATCGACCGTGAGGCCAGAATCACAACATGTAAATACGTCCTGCCGGTGAGCTTACATCTTACATGAGCATCTTCCCCTTGTCCTATACACAACAGAGCTGAAGTGATATCACATGATTTAATACATCTATATAGTCCAGTCTCCGCGATATCAATACTGTGACTGTCGCTCCTTGAGAGTGCATTCATTCCTCAGATCAACACATCTTGTATAACGTGGCCTGCCCACTGTCAGTCGGCTGCTATGGCTTTGGGTAAATGTCGTCTGCTAGTTCAGCCATCTTGCCATGCTATTCCACCCTTGACTCAAACCACACAAGCTGATAAGTTGCTTCTTGCACAATTGTCGGAGAAGACAGCGAACATTGATTAGCCAATTTAGCGTCAATACCCCATATGACAGGTACAAGTTGTAATCAAAGTTCACGCGTCGCTGTTGAGTTCAACCTTTCGGAAGCCGGCCGCATTAATCATTAATCTACTACGTTAGCTTTTCTAGGTCGGGCTCAGGAAGCAGGCACTAGTATACCTTTGTAAAGAACTTACATAGCTTGCATGATAGGCTCACTGCAGTACTTAATCGCCTTCATACCTGGCTGTCAAACGGTAGCTACCTAACAACACAAACCACTTTGAAATTACCATCACATTCAGGAATGTACGCCAAACTGAACATGCAACAGATAGGCTTGGCTTGGTTTGGTTTCGTGTTTGGTCTTGACGGCACACATCAAGTATGTATTGGCGATCTATCGGTCCGGAACCCGAAATGAAGCGTGTTAAACATGCCTTCGCGACAAGCGTTTGTTGTGCCAACCTCGTCATGTGACTTGTGTTTAACTTGGGTATACAATAACATAGCTGTATACCTATATACCGATAATATTGACATTTGACCAGCCGATCACAATTATCCCCTGGGGTGAATACGTGTTGATATACCGCACTGATCACCCCCCCCCCCCCCCCCCCCCCCCCTCTCTCTCTCTCTCCATTTTACACGTGATCACTTGGATATTGGAACACGATGGCCATTGATTTGAATGGGTGGGTGTAAATTGTTTAAATAGATGTTCATTAATTACTTAGTCTTTTCAGTGTAACTTTATCAGCCTGTATCTAATCAAATACACGTAACCATCACACTGCCTATTAACAGGGTAGTCTAGTGGTTATAGTATTCGCTCTTCATGTCCAAGTCCCGGGTTCGATTCCCGACAGGGGTACAATGTTTATGTGTGAAGCCCATTTCTGTTGTCCCCCGTTGTTGTATTGGTGGGATATTGCTGAAAGCGGCGTGAAACTATATACTCGCTCACTGGCTTAAACAAAGTAAAAGAAAAATATCAACATGTCATTTCACACACGTAAAAAAATTATATGTATCATATCGTAATTCTTTGGTCTTTTGCTTTGTTGTTTAGCAATATTCCAGCATTATGACGGCGGTTTGTAAATAATCGACTCTCGACAAGACAATCCAGTGATTGACATCATGAGCACCGATTTACGCAATTGGGATACGATAACATGTATCAACAAAGTCAACGAGCGTGACCACCGATCCCGTTAGTCGCCCTTTACGGGAAGCACGGGTTGCTGAAATACCTATTCTCTACCCGGATCTTCACGGGTGATGTTTCATTTGAGTGAAACAGGGATTGTTGTCAGATGAATATAGTATTTGACCCCTTAATACATAAGAAACTGTTATATCCTACTCAAAAGAAGTTGAGCACCTGAACTGACTGACTCAATCAATAGACCGTCAATCAATCAATTCGCGGAGACAACATTAACTCATTCAACTTGCTGGAGTGAACATGACCGAATGAACCTGAGAGGGTTTCGTGTTTAAAGGGCGAGCATCTATCTATTTACAAATATACTTTGAAATATGTTTGTTGGTTTGTTGTTTAACTCCGCAATATTCGAGCTGTGAGACGGCGTTCTGTAAATAATCGAGTCTGGACGAGAGAATCCAATGATTGACGTCATAAGCATCGATATACGTAATTGGGATACGATGACATGCATCAACAAAGTCAGCGACCCTGACCACCCGATCCCGTTAGTCGCCTCATGGGTTGGTGAAGACCTATTCTAACCCGAATCTTCTTGGGGCCCTTATACGGTACTACATGCAGTAACGTCGTATATCTACGAGGGTCTACGAGTGGTAGAGCGTCCGCCCGAAGAGCGGAAGGTCCGAGGTTCGATCCCCGGCCGCGTCATACCAAAAGACGTTAAAAGATGGTACTTGTTGTTACCCTGCCTGGCACCCAGCATTAAGAGGCTAAAATAAGGACTGGTCGGCTCGGAGTTTGTATCCTGTGTCAGAATGGAATATTCACGTCGCTATATAAGTACAATAATCTTGGACGCGACGTTAAACCCCGTTTCACCTCACCTCACCTCACCTCACCTCACCACACCTCACCTCACCACACCTCACCTCACCACACCTCACCTCACCACACCTCGTACATCTACCTTCGTGCAACAATGATGTGAACTTTCCACTCTGCGTTCTCCATGCTACAAATCACTCTAGCAGGACTATAGTTGCAAACTCTGCTTGGGAACTAACGGTAGTGAAATTAGTTTTGCACTTGTCTTCTGGTCCTCTTGCACAAAGCGACCTTAGCGCTAAGATTGGACTTAACGTCGCGTTAAGGAGTAGTTGACTTATGTGTGCAAACACGTGTGACGTACATTAGCCGGTTTTATATATAGTACTAGCCCACCGAGATACCATACTGCAGTTTAACATGAATATTCAACTCAGATACAGTATACTGACTCTGAGCCGACCAGTTCTTGTTGCATCCCTTTAAAGACGAGGGCCAGGCAGGGAAACAACAAGTACAATCTTTTAACGTCTTTTGGTATGACGCAGCCAGGGATTCGAACCACCGACCCTCGATCCCGAGGACAGACGGTGAACTTGAGACTATACATATATTATTGATTTTCTTATTAGGATAACCTAATGCAACATTGTCATGCCTATTGGTAGTGTATTGATCTCTTGGTTATAATTGTCATCGTTTGCTGTCTCCCAGACTCTAGAGAATCAATTAAAAAAGGAGTTTAACTCAAGTCTGGAATGTTCAAGCAAGTCTGCATTGCCACAGCTCTAGGGCGTCTGAAATAATGGCTTGTTCTCGGCTTCCATTTGGATATTTGTTATTAAAATTACTTTTTTTCTGGGGCTAAATGTCAGTCTATTACCATCACCATTAAAGCGGAAGTTCTATCACTGTGGACGACTCCCTGTTTTCTACTGTAAAACCCTGTTAATGCACACTGTACCGTTCCCACAGAAAAAGCTACTCCACAAGGGTGTATATTGTCCAATGTGTCAGTAGTTGGGTTTTTTTATACTATACCCTTTATGTCTACGTGCCGATGATGAAAGGACCGCCTCCGTGGTCTAGTGGTAGAGCGTCTGCCCAGTGAGCAGAAGGTCCGGGGTTCGGTTCCGGCTGCGTCATACCAAAAGACGACGTTAAAAGGTGGTACTTGTTGTTGGCATGTCTGGCGCTCGTCATTAAGGGGCTAAAACAAGGACTGGTCGGCTCGGAGTCAGTATACTGTGTCTGAGTTGGGGAGTCATGTTAAACTGCGGCATGGTATCTCAGTGTGCTAGCACTATAAATCGGCATAAGTTCGGACTAGTACAAGCAGCCACACACACACACACACACACACACACACACACACACATAATAATGCTATATAAGTGCAATAATCTTGGACGCGGCGTTAAACCCCATTTCACCTCACCACACCACCGAGGCTGAAAGCCTTGGTTCAGGATTTGCATTATGGTGTAACGTGCATCGGGTTCGTATCCCATGTTATATAACGCCCGCGCGTTAAAGCCCATATCAAACCTTGAGGGGTGTACGTTTCCTGATTAACAGGTGTTTAGTGTATACATATGTATCGGGATGTAACTGGATAGTTCAGAGGTCATCGCAGTAAGCTGCACTGTTGATATAATGGAAGAGATACTTTTATTATTTTAGAACGAGTGACAAAAATTGGCGGTTCTCTCATTCAGTGCAACCTTATCTCTTTTTGTGAACGAAGAAATGTCAATAAATTTCTTTGGATATCCTAAGTGTCGAGATCAAATATATCTAAACTCTCCAGAAGGAATGACGTCACGTGTGGATGCAGAATGAGTCATCATTATGTGATATAGTCGGAATCGTAAAAAGGACTCGGTTTTTAGCAGATATTTCTTATCATTGTGGAATGGGTTTTGCTGCTTTTATTTGGGCCGCTTTTCGCAATGTTCCAGCAACACCACGACGGGGGTCCAGAAATGGGCTTCGCACATTGCATGTGGGGCATCGGACCGGGGCGTTTGGCATGACGGACGAATCTCAACTGCACGAACCAGGCGCACATACGAAGCGGGAAATGTCCATTTGGTGCAGATATTCTCAACCACAGTGGGAAAAGATATCTTTCCTGGTTTGGTCCATTCGGACAGAACTTTGGTGGACCTATTAACGGAAGTTTTATATATATATTTTATATTAGAGCGAAATGCTATACGTCTTTGCTTTGTTAAACAAGATATCCACCCCATTTCGCCTTGTACAGCAATGTTGATGGGTTACCTTGTACACATAGGAAGACGCCACATGCTCTGTTTTGGAGCTTATTAATTTGACGTTGAGAGTAGATATCGAGTCCCACACATTAGAATCGGCTCCACCGTTGTCTCATAAAAGTTGGTAAACGTCACAAGCCATTATATTTCGTAATAAGGGCGTTATTTGTAAGATTTCGTGTATTCTAGCATCGTATCACACAAAAGGTTAAAATCTGAGCTGGGTAAACCCTTACATCTAAAATGTACAATCTTGGACTTGTGCTGGTTTATATGAAGTCTCCATTTTCGGCACCATCTATGGACAATATCTATCATTTTTGGTCGTTTATTTTTGGTTGGTGCCATCAGAACGCTGTCGTCCGCATACATGCGAAGTGTCATGGTTACACATGCATTATTTATCTACATACCGTCTTGGCTTTAAAGCACATCCTTGCTTAAAGGGGCTCTTACACTTTTGCCGAGTATTGACCCGAGCTGACTCGGGGGTACTCGTATGGAGCTCGTAGCGAGGTCGTACTAAACTCGGGGTAACTCGGGATACCTCGTACTGATCTACGTGAGTTTTGGAACTGCTCAAAACACTCGGGCCGCCAGCAAACTCCTAACAAACTCGTAACACACTCGTCCTACTCGTAGTACCCTCGTGGTGCTCGTACAGAACTCGTATGAGGATCGTCTGCAAAATTTATTGCCGAGTTGACCGAGTCTAATACGAGCTATACGAGCCTCCTTGTTACATCATGTGACAAATTCCCGCCGAATTATTTAGCAGCTCGTAGCCACCTCATACCAAAGTCGTACCAAACTCGTACCAAACTCGTACAGCTCGTATCGAGATCGTTGTGCTCGTATGTAACTCTTAATAGACTCCTATTGACTCCTATGGGGCTCGTAACACACACGTAGCGTACTCGTGTGAAACTCGTATATATATGTAGTCTCTTCCCGAGTCCTAACCGAGTTAGGCTCGGGAGAGCTCGGCAACCACCTCGGCAAAGTGTGAGAGCTGCTTAACACCAGTATTTACAGCAAAAGAGTGCGTTCAGAGATCGTTCACTCGTACGATACTAAGCTGCCCTTACTATTGAAGACATAATGGGAAGAGTTAACTTTTATGTTGTATCATACATTTAACGGATAGTGAACGTAGAGGCGGACCTGTACAACATCGTGACCATTGACAATTTAAGGGGAGGTAACTCTTGTAGGACAATAGTTCCCTCAAAGAGTTTTGTTCACAGAAGTGAAATATCAAGTGTTATGTTCACTGCAATGAAAATATCACTTTTCTCAACTTCAGAAAACTCAGCCTTTCCCACTGAAGTATATAATAAACTCTGAACACATCCTGCTAACATTATTATTTTTTGTTGTGGCCGTTATTACTTTTTGTGTGTGGCCATTTTGACTGGGTTTGTGGCCATTTTGACTCTCGTGTGGCCGTTTGGACTTTTGAGTTTTGAGGCCGTTTTGACTACAACCCACATATACTCGCTTTGTTTGTTTGTTGTTTACGCCGCACTCAGCAATATTCCACATATATCGGCGGTCTGGACCAGATAATCCAGTGATTGAAAACGAGCATCGATCATCCACGCAATTGCGATACGATGACCTGCATCGACCAGGTCAGCGAGCCTGACCACCCGGTTCCATTAGTCGCCTCTTACGACAAGCATAGCTGCTTAAGACCAGTACCCATCTGGATCTTCAGGGGTAGGCTGACACACTTAGTACTGTTCTAAGCAGCAATATCCCTACAGACTATTATCACTGCGACAACATAACAGTAAGTGAGGAATACAAGGTCGCATTCAAGATTATTGCACTTGTAGCCTATAGTGAGAGGCATGCACGTGTGTATATGTGTATGTGGCTGCTTATGCTAGTCCACAGTAAATTCAGTTTTATGGTGCGAGCCCACTGAGAAGCTGCTGCAGTTACCCCACTCAGACACAGTATACAGACTGGAGTAAACCAGTTCCAGTTTGCGACTTTAGCCACTGGTCCGAAGCCCTAGCCCTGGTTAATTATTTATGTAATAGTGACATTTCTAGAATCATGTGACTGTTCTTAGCTAATAAGGTTGTTTAAGGTATACAGGTAGTATGTATGAAACCAAGTATTGACCACCTTACTCTTGGAGGTTTGGTTTTGGTTTGGCTTGTTGTTTTACGCTGCACTCAGCAATATTCCAGCTATATGAGGGCGGTCTGTAAATAATCATGTCTGGACCAGACAATCCAGTGATTAACACCATGAGCATCGATCCATGCAATGGGGATACGATGACATGCATCAGCAAAGTCAGCGAGCCTTATCACCCAATCCTGTTAGTCGCCTCTTACGACAAGCATAGTCACCTTCTATGGCAAGCATGGGTTGCTGAAGACCTATTCTGACCCGGATCTTCCCGGCAGCTCTATTGAAGACTCTGGTCATGACAGGACAGAGTGTACACTGTACAGTACAGAATTTATACCCTGACATCCATCCAAAAGCATCATACTCTTGAATTTGAGCATGTTGAGAGAAGTGTGCCAGTTAACTTAATGAAAGTTGTTCAAGGCTCCCACAGAGGTTTTATCTTGGTGATATTGCAAATCATTCATTTTTTCATGCCATCATGAACACATGGTCTATCAGTTACAATGTTGGAAAATGAATTGAATGACTTTTATCACCAGTGTTGCACAGCCTCACTGATTAAACATTTTCCACTAAAACAACATAAACACCATATATGGTCAGTGTACATTTATTAAAATATGCAAACACAACAAAACATGACATCACAGATGTAAGGCTTAAAGTGCCACTAGCAAAATACTGGACGGACTTAATTTATCTAAAAGTACATAAACTATAGAGCATTACAAAAAGCAAATAAATAATAATAAATATGGGTGATCTATTTACAAATCCAAGTTTAATAATCAAAACAAGATGATTGTGTATGAATGCTATTTGCAATTCCAATTGTATGATTTGTGTTTATTCACTGTATTTTTTAATCATGTTTGTGTTAAAATAAATTTAACCATGTTGGCCCAACAGACCTGTGTATTGTGAGTGAATTTCCCCTATTGTTACATACAGTGTGATGCACTGATCACACCGCCATTGTAACAAGGGAAGTAACTCTAAGTCTGTATATTTTTCATTCCTGCTAATCACTATAATATTAGTATTCAGTGAAAATATTCACTGATATGTTCAAATCACAGCCTTATATTTTGTTTGATTGACAAATACATTTAAATACATGTAAATACAACTGATCTCTGAACATTCTATTTCTAGAGTTATATGCTGTCCTACAGTATTGTATTTGTATAATTAGCTGGAGTAAACCAACATTAGGTACATATAATTTTTCTACTGTTGACTCAGTCCATGTGACCTCCATTGAGATATTTTATCTAATCTGTCCTATGGAAATAAGTAATGAATAGAAAGTAAATAAATAAATTGTCTGGAACTAAATTAATTGTACATGCACTATAAATAGTCTTTAAATAGAGTAAAGAAAATGGAAGCAGCCAAGGCCACATATCACAGATTGTTTGTAATTGGCTACAATTTGAAGGACTTATGCCATCACACAAACTATTTCAGGCAATGCATGCATCCATATTTACACATACAACAGTCACAGTGTTTCATCTTGTCAGGCAGTAGCTTTGGTATTGTACGAGGTTAGCGTTGTCCGTGGCTTGAGGAAGATACGGCGCACATAATGATCACATTGTCAACGATATCAAGGTGCCCAGGCCATCACAATTTTGTTGAAAGCAACAAAAACTCCTTTGTTGGGCTTGCTGAAAATCAAACACAGATATAGATTAAAAAATAAATCCAATGCTGATTATTTTGAATTGCTGATAATATTAATTTTGGACTGTCTTCATGTTACCAGATGGATCATCTATGAATATTTAAGCCTCAGTCATCAAGTGTGTTGTATCTCCATTCACTCATCATCTATATTGTAGGGTGGTCGGGTAGCCTAGTGGTTAAAGCATTCGCTCGTCAACCGAAGACCCGGGTTCGATTCCCGACATGGGTACAATGTGTGAAGCCCATTTCTGCAGTCCCCAACCGTGATATTGCTGGAATATTGCTAACAGTGGCGTAAAACCATACTCACTCACTCACTCATCTATATTGTAATGGAGATATAATCCACAGGATAGTCAAGTATTACTACACTTATAGTGTTTGAGCATCGCATTTAGGGTGTGTAGACTAAATATTGGCCACAGAGGTGTCAAGACAAACTCATTCACAGTAGGATTATCTGCTAAGGCCACAATACATATATTATTCAATTTTCATCCAAATTTGGGCAAGTGGGGAAGATAATCTAATAATTCATTATGGGCTTATCATGAGTCCAGAAGTTGCCTATCAGTGTCATCTACCAACATAAGAGCATACATACCACTTGAAATAACGGATTGCTTCAAATGTGCCGTCATGTTTTCCTTCTGTAAACAAATGAAACATTTATTTGTCAAAAGTCTTCAAACATGTTAACTAGAACCTGTACATAGAGGTTATCACGCGAGTGTGTTTGGGGATGGTAAATATCCTGCATTAGGAATAAACATTGTATTTAGCGAGCCTTGGCGAGCTTAATACATAGTGTTTATTCCTAATACAGGATATTTACCATCCCCAAACACACAAGCGTGATAACCTCTTTATCATATAATGTCATTCTTTAATTCTGTGCTTTAAAATCGCTTTCCCTCTCTCACAAACATTACCGAAACATTGCGAGTTTTCCTGGAATGCGCCCATTCATATTTATTACGTCACAGGGTAAGTGATGTGTCAGTCGGACAATGACAGTAGCCAATATAGTTCCAACTAAAATCTGTTTCTTATACAGTGGCGAAGCAACATATACGCAAAACAACAGTTGTTTTTAATTGCCTTTCGCGGCAATTCATCGGTCTGTCCGCTAGAGTAACTGCCCTTTGTCAAAGGGAAGCTACTCTAACCCTAGTCTATGAGACGTCACGGCCACGGTCAGACGATGTTGACAGTCAGTCTGTCCTGTCATAACGTTGAGAAGTGTAGTCAGATGTACACACAGCGACAAAACGAAACAAGGTAACAATTCAAACATATTTCGGCCAAATCCAACTATTTTAATTTGTGGAAAAGGTTTCAAGCCGCAGAGGTCTACAAGCACAGATATGGCTACTGATCCCGCTTGGCTAGGCCTCGGGTCGTGCCCTCGCAAAATTGTTTCGAAATCTCCAAAGTTGCCCAAACTTATAAAATGCCTTAGCTACGTCACAGTTAGACTCTGAATTTCAGTATATTAGACTGTTTTGTTTTATAATGATAGCAATTATACCTGTAGTTTATTCAGATTCCCGATGGTTAATTCTGACTCGATCGCCGAATGACGAGGGCGACGCCATGTTTGTTTATAAACAGTGAAAGTAGTCCTACTTGACCTTTGATATTTGCATCTCTATCCGCATATGACCCCAACGGATATCGTTTTTATCCGTTGGCTTTATCCTGCCGAGAAACCTACCTATTATATGATAAAAGATCATATCTGGTACACACAAGTCAATTAAACTAACAATGGCCTGAGGATGTAATATAACTCCATCAAAACAAAACTCGGCTAACCAAATAGCAGATAACTGCCTGAAAAACATTCATTGAAAATCGTGTTTCAAATAGTATTAATTAACTGGTCCTGGAAACATCCTCTTTAGAAAAAATATGAAAGATGCTCTATGGCCCTCTCTTATACAAATACCTATTGCGCAGTGATATAAACAGTGTGCCTAATGATTAATTAAGGCTATGATAAAATTGTAATGTTCTCCATAAGACCAATGCCAAGGTCAACTCCAAACATGGAGTACTGCCTGGATATCAGACCTTTGAATAGGTCCCCAGCACTCTATTGCTTGTTGCAAAAAGCAACTAAATTGTATCATTTGCTCTTGCTTGTTTATATGGTTAATTACGTGTAATCAAAGCGAACAGTTGTGGTACGTTGCTCACACATCAACCACTGGTTTGCCTGACCCAAACTCGATTATTCACAGACTTCAATAATACACCTGAAATACTGCTGCCTGGGACGTTAAACAACATTCACTGACGTGGTCACTAATTACAGGTACCCACCCTCCTTATCCAGCTCCACCCCGAGGTAGACGTCACTGCGGCCAGGCAGATGACCGATGAACTTGACCATGCCCTGGCTGAGCTTGCCGCCCTGGCGGGAGAACTTGACCACATCGTCCAGCTTCATGTCCCCAGGGCTGCGTGGAGCGAACGGACGCATACCCTGTGTCAGGGAGCTACAGCAAACAACACATCACTGTTAGCTGATGATCAGCAGGCAACATATATACCCAAGACTAGCAAGAAGAGTCACAATTTGGCAGCCATTTTTCTAAAATATTTTTACCAATAATTTTACATGAAGTTGTTACTTAGAATGGAACATTGTTTAACAAAATAAACATTCCTGGGAAAGTAGAATGGATACATCAACATGTGCAATACATATAATTCTTCAAATGTTCATCTCATGAGAACACCTTACACAACTAGGCATGTTGATTAGCATTGACGCGTTGAAAGCTATTGTAAGCTGAATTCTTTAATAGAACTTTGTCCTTGATTATCCAGAGTATTATATATCCATTCTATCATAAACATCCCTGGCTAATTTGCCACCTTAGCTTTTCATTGCAAGTGATGGCATCACCTCCACTGCTATCACTGAGCACAATATTTATTTCGCTCTAGAGAGTAATTTGATTGAACAGTTATTGCTAGTATCGTACCATACAAATCTGGTTCAAGACAACACTATGGTGGAAAATGGAGACAGAATACCCTGGATAATCGGGGATCAATAATGACATTAACGTGTCCTACCTTGATAGCGACATAATAGTTCCCATCATGCCCTTGTTATGTTGAGTTGCGATTGGCTGAGGTGTGACACTCCGGAATCCAGCAGAACTTGGTGCAGGTGTATTCTGGGCCAACCTCTCACTACTAGCCGAGATTCTCATCTGCATGGCGGGCGTTGTGCGAGAGGGACTACCAGTTGGGGTACGACGAGCCACCCAGTCACCTGGGGAGGAAACAACAGCAACATTTAAAATCTGAAGAGTCCCAGCCATTATCACTGGGAAGACTGGAATGTATGAGTGAGTGAGTTTTCAAAAGTCATTCACATGATAAGAGTTTGATATGTAAAGACACAGTGATGCTGTTTACCACTTTGATGAAATCCATGAGTACAGGTAATCATGTGGTTCTGACAGACCGAGGATAAAAACAGTTCCTTACTTTAGCCACTAGTCTGAATCCTGAGTAAAATGATCTTTCGTTCTAGTAGGATCAGCTGATACTAATCCACATGCAAAGACTCATTTCTGCTGATAATAATGCCAAGATCAAATGCAGATGTAAATGTGTTTAGCACAGTCTCTAATATTTAGTAGTTCAAAGGCAGATCTTTGGTTAGTATGACTTGTTACAAAATGACTGCCTAGCTGTGGTCCCCATACAAGTCATGCAGCTACATGTCATGACAACATGATGTTTGATGTCACGGCGCTTCTTCTCCACACCACAAGTGGTCAGTGAGTGAGATGGGTTTTACGCCACTTTTCACAGCAATATCACAGCAGGGGATACCAAAAGTTTGGCTTCACACATTGTACCCATGTGGGGAATCGACCCAGACCTTCAGGGTAATGAAGTGACCACTTTAACCACAAGGCTACCTCACCACTCTCATCACAACTGATTCACACTTCTTCCAAACACAAGTTCACTGAGGCTGCGAAAACCATCTTCCCGAGGCAAGGGAGTTAACTGACTATAAAAGTCCAGTTTCCACCCTTGCCAAATTAGGCTGGAATTATGGAGTAATATTTTGGCTGGACTAACAAGTCTATGCCTAGTCCAATCAAAATCGCATAATGAAATCAACATCTGGTACGATAACTGCCATGCAGATTTTGGTCTATTGCAGGCTTTGCAAAGCATAAATACCGTCAACTTAGTGTCAACAGATATTTTCCAAATCTTTCCATGTTTATAATCAAGGTGCTCACCCGTTTTATTGCTATAAAGATCTTGATTATCGATCAGATTGTCTTGACTGGGTGACACTATTTTGTTTGAAGCAATTGCAAGTGATACGAGAGTTGGAATCTGGACTTTTACAGTCAGTTCACTCCCTTGCCTCAGGAAGATGGCAAAAACATTCTTATTGCTACACAGATATATTTCACTCAAACAAATCCTTAATTTGTACATTGTTAACTCGTAATCGTGAATCATTTCGCAGAACTTTCAAAGTTCCTCCACACTATGATACATGGTATTTTACATGCATGTGAACTACATAAAGCTCAATAGCACGAGTTACTCCAGTAAACATCGATAACAGTGGAATTTATGAATGACATGTAACATGATACCTCTACTCTGGGATATGATCGGAACAGAAGCTTATGTCGACAAATTCACAAGCACAAACATGAAGCAATCACAAACATGAAGCAATGACAAACATGTAACAGTGTTAGTAACATGAAGCTGTGACATAATACCCGCACCAGTGATCCGAGTAAACATGGTCCTGCTAATCAACCATAACACCGACAGCACAAACTCTACCACGTAATATCTACCCGTGACGTGTGTCTACCTTTTGTGGACCAGTTATGGTGAACACAGGCACTGACTGTTTCCCTGTGGCTTAACACAGGTTGGTCTGCTCCTGATAAGATCTACCTAGTGATATCGGAGTGCAAGTGTTATGTGCATTCAAGGTCGGGCAGTGTGCCATGTAGGTGAGGGCAGGCTGTAAGTCGACTCTAGTGGGGGACGGGTCGGGCGTTCCTTGAGGTCCTTACAGGCAGTGAATAAATAGTCAGCAGTGTGTGTGTCTGTGGGGTAATATCAGGCGGTCTATTTAGTAGGGATGTCATGATTCACCAATATCTCGATGCATCAATAATATTCTCAGACGATATGACACGTGATACCCACCTGTATTGATTCATAATTTAATCCTGTATCAATTCATATTTTGATCCCATATCATTTCACACATGGAACATTTAAAACAGCAACAGAATGACTTTGTTGTCAAAATGGGTCCTACCTACATTTCAAAAAACAATTTTATCATTATTAATTATGCTATATCTACAATGTACATACTTTTAAGACTTAAATTCTGTTCTAATCTGTTTCTAACTGGTTTTGACACCCAAGTTTTATCTGAAATTATGTATTGATTGAAATGACACATTTTTATTTTCAAATAGGTGACCAGAGATTCAGGAAGTTTCAAGCCTTTTTGATACCGGTAGTGTTTATGCCCTATGAAATCTAAATATTCACACAAGATTGCTGTGAATTAAGTATTGCAATGTATCATATCGTGAACAAAGTATTGTTATATGTTTTATATCGGGGGATAGTAATATCGGGACATTCCTACTACTTAGGCTGATCTACTGTTTATGATGAGCTACATTGTTTTTCCTACACCTTAACCCATCAAACAGTATGATGACCAACCGCGAGGGGGGATCTTTTGTTTTCCAACTTGGTGAAGTAGTACATACCATCAAAAGAGCAACATATTTCTGTCAGTTTAGGATCCTGATATGATTAGCTTGGAGTTATCTAGGCTGAACATGAAGGAACAGGGATTAAGGGCCTTGACCCTGTAATGCAGCTTAGGACAAATCCACCAGGGTAGCGGAGTTAGGATAATCATGACGAAGGAGACAAGTGAACAAAAACTATTCTTACACACCTGTGGTTGAGAAAGTCAGTTAAGACAAGAGGAATCAGACATGTGTGCGATCAATTCAAGGTCTGTGATTGGCTACCCCATGGTGATAACCTAAGGTCAGATTACGACAGACTTTCCTGATTGAATTCATTGATAAGTTTCTCATGGTTCATTCAAATTCACCTACGTCTGTGTCAAAACTATAAGTTTTTAGAGTGTTGATCTTATCTGGTTTGCATTATCATCATCGCCTAGACAACCTACACAGCTGAAACCTTTTTGTGGAGTGTGACACTACGTATGAGTAGTAAGCCGGATGACGTCACTTGTGACTGTTGTGTTATGTATTAATGTGCCACTGTGATCCCAAGAATTGACAAAATGTGCATAAATTCTGTGCTAACATAGTGAGATTTTAGAGTGTGTTGGAAAAGATATAACTCCACTCGTGCCTGTCAAATACCATTTATCTTACAACTTTCACTTGTTACAAACTTGTAAGATAAATCTGTCAACTACATTGAAATCTCTGAAGGATTCTGTAAAACGATTCAAGTACAAGGACAATCCAGAACACAGCAACACATTTCTACATTGCAATTCATATGGTTGAAACACATTACAATTAGGAACCTACAGCTGGTTTCGAAGCTTTCCAACGAACAATTTCACCATAAAATCTTGTTAATATTAGTTAATTTTAATAAATTCTCAGGATAAAAAAAACATATTACCATATTCGACGTAATAAGCACCCCGCTCTAATAGGCGCCCACAGCGATGTTTGCTAATATATTGGCTAGTGAACAATCCCAATTAGCACTCCTTCCGATTGATCAATGTACGCAAGACTTATTTATTCGCTTATAATAAGCACTTGTGTGTCATATGCACCCTTAATTATGGGCAATTAATTTCTGGAAAATATATCTGTTGTACATAAACATTTCAGGCTGTCAGCATGAACCTCAAAATTTATCTTTCAACTCTGTTTTTTTCACCAAAATAATATTCTAATAAGAGCCCCCTATTTCTACTTTTGAGAGCACCCTGGGCCCTTATTAAGTCGAATATGGTAATGATCTAAAGTTTGATAATGGACAATGTTCCAAGGCCTGATGCTGGTGCAATGTTACCAAGTAGTCGTGTTTGTGTTTGTGTTTGTGTTTGAGTCCAGTCAAATGTCATTAAGAAATCTGCAATTCCATTCCTCAAGCTTTACATGAAGAATACAGAATTGGAATGCTTTCATTGTTTAATTTTTCAATTCTCATTCATGATCAATCATTCATCAACAATCCGTTAATGTTTCTAGCCAATGATCATTCTCGAAATGTTAACCAATTCTTAACAGTTTTCACACTGAATTCCATTTTTACTGAAAGACTCCTTTTATAGTCAATTCAAGAGTAGACTATTTATTGACATAATTCAGCAAACATCCCCCCAACATTAAAAGTGAAGACAATAACCTTTTAAATGGGTCCTAATCACATACATGTTTGCTTACAGATTATTGGGGAAGACGTTTTCAGGGAAAACAAACACTACAGGGCACAAATATGGGGAGGGTGAGTCAACTGCCATCGCAGGTGTTCTACCTGACATCATCTTTAGCCAGGAGATCACGGAGTCCTTTAGGAATTCCACTGAAGCAGCACAGGAAATATAGCAAAGATGTATGTAGAACTCAACCAAATTATGCAAAAACTCAGAAACAAAGTCTTCATAAATCAAATGGGAATATCTAAAAGAAGTAAAAAGGTCGGGGGTTTTGTACAAACGTGTATACTAGTCCCAACTTTGAACATCCTAACCCTAACCTTGACTATATATTACAACATATCCCTATTATAAAACTCTCCCTATACGTCTAAAAGGAAATTCTTACTGCTCACATCACAGCCTTTTACTTCAGCCTTTAGCTTATCAATTCATTTTTAACAATCAATTTTGATACCCAGGTTGCATACAGTTTCACAGCTAAGGAAGGAGTTGCAAATATAAATGCAATTTACTTTAATTTTCCCAAAGTTACTGACTGAAAAGCAACATCTTGTGGGTGTTTTAGTGGAAACTAACTTTGAAACAGAAATTAGGCTCAAAGATTAACTCTTCACTTGGGACCAGTATACTAAATTCAACATTTTATAAAAAGATATATACAAGAAAAAGTGGATTGTTTCAAAATACAGCAGCATTTTCAGCAAATGCACATTGCACTTTTTGGTTGTGCAGACCGATGCTCCAGACACTGGAATGTTTGTACACGACAAACAGACCTGCCAAAAACACTTTGGTGACAGATATAATAACGATAATAATCTCTTCAGTGATCACCTACTATAATTTTTACAGGAAAATATAAAATCGCTTCGAGCATCAGTCTGTGCAACTGGAAGAAACAATGTGCAGCTGCTCAATAAGCATGTCAAGCAGGCGTTATTGTCAATATGTTCCTTCATGTAGTACACCATGTAATTGTCAAAGTCTTCACTGTGGATACTTTGGGAGTATGGATATTAATCTTTCCCTGATTTGATCAGGTTTTGAAAAAAATATGGTTTATGTAGGAATGAGACCGCCACAATAAGCAGTGTCATGTCAAGGTACTTCAACTAAAGATGTAGTCAACATCGTCTAGCAGCAAAACGTTGCACAGGAATATCTGTCAGGAATTTAAGCTTTTACAATTTGATTTATACTTTGAGGTTTGGTAAATCCCATGATATTGTTGTACTTTTTAATCACAGGAGCAAGCCATGTTTAATCTGGAGCTGGACAAAATCCCACCAAAATTCACTGTTTGCAGAGGAACTATGGTCCATTGTCTGTTGCCCATTATCAGACATGGTAATTCGTGTGTTGTGTGCATCTGAGATATTGTCTTTAGCTTATAAGGCTAAGGATTAAAACGAAAGAAAATGTTTCTTGGGAATTGGCGTGTCACTTGAAATCATGTGCGTTAGACAGTTTTATTGCCAATTAAAAACCTTTTGTTCACATTTCCCGCATTACCAGAAGCATACACTGTTGTCAATGAAATGACATGCACGACAACTGATATTATATTAAAAGCCGAATTCAATTTGTTACCCGTTGTGTTTGTTGGTATTCTTGGTATGAAAAGTAAAAAGCGTTCCTTCTGCATCACTTTACAGATAATTCAGAAACATCATAAAATTTGAGTTAACATACAAAGAAAGAGGTGCTTTATCAAACTTGTTGAAACCATCGAATTTGCCAAAGATTAGTCCCAAATTTCCAGGGGTCAATTTCACTGCTGTCCCGCTGGCCCATTGGCACATGGTCAGTTAAAATTAAGAAAGGCTTGCTGAAACACAAAGTAGATGGCCTGTATGGCTCAAAATGCCCCCCCCCCCCCCCCCCCCCCCCCTTCTCTGTGTATGTTTAATTTTTTTTATTACACTGCCCTTGAGTCCTGTAATTTCAATGAGAAAATATTTAGGGGGGATGAAGTCGTGTGAATGAGTAACTCTAAGTTCATCTCGGTAGATCACACAACCGTTGGCCATTTTGGAATGTTCTGTACAACAATATCTTTATTTGCTCATAAAATCGCCACAAAATGAGGCAAATAGAAGCCAGGATTTAATCTCAGAGTGCAGGAAATAGCATTTGTGGGGTGAGGAGTTCTAAAATGTTTGGAGCCCCCTAGGTAACTCAGTCGTGGTCTGCAAAACTTAGTTTTGGGCCAGTTAGTTTGGAGAAGGGCCAGTAACTTTTGAAAGAAGCAAACTCTGCTGGCTACATACGAAATAGTTGTTAAATCTACACCTGATTTTAGTTTTCAGTGCTTTCAAATAATTGTGTTCACTGATAACCAACACTGGCAAATCACTCATACTCAAATAATCTTGTTCACTGGAACCAACACTGATAAAAAGACTCACACTCAAATATTTTAGAGACCAGATCCAAACTGCAAACCTGTAGACAAAACAAGCTGCATAAAGTTATCACATCTGAGTCAATATTTTCAACAACTACCAACCTCTAGCATCAACAGACTTTGATCGTCTTCGCCGAGATCCAGGATGTTCGTCATCACTTGCAGAAGACAAAGACTCCGATTCCACGGACTGTCGTCGCCGATGTCGATGTGATCTAGTTGGTTTGCGGTCAATGAAGTCACTACTGAGGAGTATATCAGTGGCTGTGTCGCTCAACTCTCCATTGTCTTCTGCGTACAACTTCCTCTGCATGTCGTAGTCGCCTGAGACAAGTGAGAGGGACAATATTATTTGTCATAAATATTCAAACTGTTACAAAACTTGGAGTGACTTGGGGGTTTAGAAGATTTGATAGAATTCGAAAATTAACGTAAGTCTGCTAGTCCTAGACAAGTAAATTCAGGAAGGACTAGTAACATTTCCTTGGAGCTAACAAACCAAGGATCATAATAGTGGTCAAAACCCACAATCAGCAGATCCTGGGATCTAAGGGAGACAACTTTTCACCATGAGCTGCAGCTGCTTTGACCAAGCGGCCTCACAAGCACCAGAGACTTATCCAGGATTCACAACTATGTACCCTTGGGAAGAAACAATTATTTTGTTCAAATATGGGATTTTTTCAAAGTTATCATTTTCCTAAATTCAAAGGTTTTCTAACATTGTACTTTAACATTTGCTGCAGACTTGGGGACAACTAACAGCCTCTGAGCTGTTCTAGATAAAACCCCGTGCACCCCATGACAACCGGAACAAATGCATTGATTCAGGCATTATGAGGATGGACATGTCAATACTAACATTTTTCCTCTATAACCAGAAAACAGCTGAACACCTCTCAAATCAACTTCCCATGCAACAACCCAACCACACTATAGTCATAAAACACTTTGGTATAACACATGATGAACAATACTTGGATAGTTTGCTTATATTTGTTAAGTCAAATACATCTTACGCATGTTGATACAAAGAATTTAAAAATACATTCTATAGTTATCATTATCGTGATGGACAGTTCAGAGAGCAAACTGTTGTGTTGAAGAAATAGAGGTGTATGAAACATGAAGAGACTAAATGTGATATATATACATGAAGAGATTAAGGTTACTTCTCTGGCGAAATAAGATCCTGCATAACTATCAACTACATTTTTTATAAAAATAGTTTGAAATAACAATTTCACTTAAAGTCAGGTTATCACAGACACTAAACCATGCTGTTTTATCCCCCAACCTTTATAAGATCTCTCATGATTATAGGAGCTCTCGTGACTGCTTTGTTGCTTGCGGTGTTGAGTCTCATAGTCACGTGACTTCCCAGCATGCACTGCAGAATCCCCGAAGTCGGAGAAATAACCAGTCCGTTTATGTCCACCCTCTCTCCACCCTGCTATATAAATGGTTATGTTTCAGAAAACCTCAAATCCTGACCATCTTTTCAATATTAATTTGAACAATATTATTTGAGACTGTTTCCATGTCTTCTGACAGTCAAAATTAAATTGTACACAGTGGAAGCATAGAAGCAATTCCTCACAACAACAAATAGGCATTTCTAAACATATGTTTCACAAAAACATCAATTTTGTATTCTTTGCTCACCTGACCATTTCAAACATTTGTATTTTCTCAAAACAATTTTACAAGAATGTGTCAATGCAACAAATTTGTAATCCTATGAATTCATTGATTTTCATTAGAATTATATATGTTTTATAATAATTATATCTTTAACCATAATTGTCACTTCCTTTCTGAAGCAATTTATTAAGTGTAATTGTTTAACATTCAGTTCAGATGAGAAAGAGTGTTAGAAGTCAGTGGATAAGACACAATAAACCTACTCCAGATAAATAATACAAAGCCTACACTATGTTCATACTTGTGGAGAACAGCATCAAATCGTAACAACTGAAATGGGAGACCCTACCATTGTCTGAAATGAACATTTTATATTGCTGTATTGCTTTGGCCATCTCAAACAGAAATATATATCACAGATCATGTGACTCAGAACACCGAACTGTGCTCATGATCATTATCATTCCACTTTTTATGATGAAATCTGTGTGGCCATGTTACATGTTCTTCCAAGCATGAAAGCGAACTCATCTGTTTCCAACACATTCAGTATAAATAAAGAGCAATGTAGCTGACAAACAATGCCTTCAAACATACAAAAAAACAATAAGTCTCACAAATATAAATAGACAGAGTAGTAAGTTAGTAACACACAGCTTTTGATAGACATACTGAGATTCTTCCCCCGCTTATGATCCCTGAGAACAACAGCCAGTGGACATGTGTACTTATGGATTTTTGAAATTTAAGATGAAGCTGAAAATGTGTCGGATCAATGGCAGTATCATCCAGTGTACTAAATCTCCATTGTACCATGATAAATACCCTGGTCCTATTTCCCACATTGCTTTGTATCAGAAGTGACGTCACCAGCTCCATCTCTACCTATCACTAACTGAGCACAGAATTTGTCCAGCTCAACATTCTTAAATCAACAACCAAAATGCCTGTTCTGAAAGTGAGTTTGTCATAGATCTACATTAAACTTGCAGCCTCATCTGAGCAAGTCCTCAACATATATTTTATGGATTCAAAAGGTTATTATAAATGAACATACTTAGTTGCAAAAGATGAGTACTAGGATCGGGGTAGGGCGAGTCCTTATGGTACCGGTGCAAGATGTTCCGGAGGTATTTGAGACCTCACACAAAGGTCAAGTCGAGTACTGGTGCTATAGCCGCTTGTTTCAATGATGAAAGAACAGTGTACATGTAATTTATTTCTAGTGTCTGGTTATTTGAACCAGACAATAGTCGCGAACTGGCCTGGGGTATAAATAACAGAATGGAGATACAAATAAACAGGATAATCATTGATGTGGATTACTGAACAGGCCTACTGTCACCTGGACACTCAGAATATCCCTATCAAAAGCTGAGCAGTAGAGTGAGCGAGTGAATATTGCATGATGCTGACTCAGCAAATATAAAGATTGTCAACACAAGCAGTATTAACATTTATGCATGGAAGAAATAGCTTGGATGACTCAGATGATGGAAATCGGCAATATCTTTACAGAGAAAATCAACAACAGCACACACCATCAACAACAATCACTAGTATATAGATGCTGACATAAAGGCAAGCTGGATGTACATGGCAGAGAATATGACGATCCGAGATTACACAGGCAGATCAACATGACCATCCACCATTAGTGACCAGTAATGGACAAACAGACAGACAGAAGGGGAGGTAAGCCTGGCATAGAGCAGAGACAACACACCGAGTTACAGACATACAGACATCAACCCCTCACTCACTGCACCAGGTCCGGTCTCCTACACTGGAGTAGACGTGTAGCCAACATATGGCTGGGATGGGAGTGGGGTCATGTACAATTACATGTATTGGGGGGGAGAGGGGCATGAAAATATGTAACATAAAATGGGGGGGTCACCCTCTCCATAATCAATGACCAGTCCCCTATGTTGAGCCAATACATAAAATATGTTTCATCAATATACATGTACCACAAGGCAAGTAATATCATCTCTACCCACCTCCCTCTGAAGCCTTCCACCGCACTTATTTTCTTTTATGATAATGTTGTTTCGAAATTGAAATGACAAATATACCTGATGACCTTCCATCGGAAACAGTATAATCCCCATCTCTTCACTGTTCTTCGAGTAAAATCAATGTGATAATATAATATTATACATCCCGTCTGTCACACTAATACATATCCTCTAGTGAGTTTTACTGTTGTGACATGAATTTCCAACACATCTAGGTGTGGCCCGGTGCAGTGTGTTGGGAGGACAGAGTCTGTATGGGTGTGACACACGTGTCTCCACCTACCCTCCAGATGGGACACTGAGGGGGTGAGGATACTGCCCCTGGGGGTGTCAGTGGCACTGTACCCCTGGGGTGAGGCCCGACCGAGGGTGGTGACACTGGTGACATGATCAGGGTGGAGTGAGGCACTACTCCATGGACTCTGCATGCGGTCACGCACCAGATTGTAGATTACTACAGAGGGACCACAACAAAAGATTTATGTATCGCTGTTTCAAATGACTACAACTGGCTTACGACAGTGTCAGTGTTTTAACAAGGGCCACTAAGGACAACTCATACTTTCAGAAACATCTGTATACCTATTCGAATTCTCATGTATAAACCCTTAACCTGGCAAATTCAGAAAAAATGAAATCTTAAATGAAAAACAAGACTTTATCAGCAAATTAATATTCAATCAATCATAAAAATGAAACAAAATATAAAATATTTAAGAAACTTAAGTTATTATTTCAACTGGACAGATAACAATGGTGTTTTGTTTATCATGTTTCTAGCCAATCCTTGTTTCTATCTGACAACTACAACTGTTTGCATTGTATCAGCAATGCATAATGAGCACTTAAAAACAATAGTGGTGTCTTATACTTGTAGATGTACACAAACACATTACACACAGAAACCTACCTCTTGAATCAAGTTGTGATCCTGCTGAAGGCCTCTGGTTCTCAAGATGGCTGTGTTCTCTTCGGTCACGCTCTTTACTCCGATCTGACGTATAAATATCACGTGACAATTGCTCCCTCTCTAACCGAGTTCGTTCAAAGAGACGACTATATTTACTAGAGTCTGTGACTAGTCTGTCTGCCACCTGTCCATCAGGAAGTGACCTGTTTGAGCGACTCTGCACTTCTTGCTCTGACCTTGACCTTTCAAGACCCCCTGATGACACTTTGCCTATTCTATAATTATCAAGATATGTTCCATCTATTCGTCCACTGCGGGCATATTTATAGTCCCTGGACTCTCTGTCAGACCCAAAGCTTCGTTCAAGAGAGGAAACATTGTCTCTTGTTAGAGGAGCTTTTTCTTGTGTCCTTGAACTTTGTCGTCTCAAATGGTCATCTGTAAAACAGTTAAGATTTCTTCATGATCACCACATGCAAGTCATGTCTCAGCCATCATTAATCAACAATAGCAAATGAAAATCAAAGACTAAGAAAAGCACTTTATGCTTAATGTTTTCATACCTGCTCTGAGAGTAGTCTCCCTTGTAATCTTGAGATCACGATTGTAGGACACATCTCCTGGTCGCATGCCCCTTCTAACATCTGATCCTTCCTTCAAACGTATATTCTCTTCATTCAGCTGGTAGTTACGGTCTCGTAATGCCAAGAGGTCATCCTTGAGTTGCTGCATCTCTATTCTGGATCTGTAATCCCCTTCTCCATCGCCGAGTCGAGATATCTGCAGAAACAAGGTCTTCATATGTAATTTTGTTATAAGTCACCAGCTACTTATAATTTGGGACAATTAATGATTTTTTTGATGGAGCTGACTGCAGTAACGTTCTTTGTTAGCCAGGACACAGATGGCCCTATGCGGAGTTGCGTCCCATGGAAACCTATGATTGTGGGTCCAAATCCTGGTTCGCACCGATTATGTTTCCAGGTTTGTCAGCACCAAACTTGTCCTTCTAGGTTTCACCAAAGTTGTGAATGTCTAAGACATACAACGCTTCGGGCTTTCCTCCCACTTAAAGCTGACATGCTGTGATATAACTGGAATACAGTTAAAAGCAGCGTTAAACCCAACTCACTCACTCACTCTTTGTCAGCCTATGACCGGTACCTTCTCCTGGAGACGTCTGTTGTCCTGCTCCAGATCATGGACGGAGTGGACTGGACTCTTCCTCAGAGATTCGTTCTCCTGCATCAGCTCCTTGACACGCTTCTCCGACTTGGTCAGCTGCAACATCGCCGTCTCATTGGCCTCCTGCATGTCCTGGATGTGACCTTCAAGGTCATCTGAAACAACATGTTACCTTTGAGTATGGCATTCTTGATGGATGTTTCAAAGATATTAATGTAGGTTGTGAGGAAAGATATATTTAAGGGTTACACACAGCCACCAGTCTGAATAGACTAGCCAAAATCAAGGGGGACTACAGGTAGTAGTTTTATACCAAAGTCCAGATATTTTGAATAAACCACTGGTACAAAATGAACTTAGGACAAGTTAAATATGACCAATGCTGTCTATCCCTGTATTTAATCACCAAATATGTGATAATAGCTAAGGTCATCAAAGAAGTAAAACTATGCTTCATTTAATATTATTGAAACTTTGATTCACACAAGTGGTTCCAAAAGAATGAAGGTGATCGTCTTCTTCATTGTTTGTGAACAGAATGAAAAAACACAATATATCTACTATATGACACTGTAATGACAAAATGACTTATTAACATGATTAATACTAGTGACTGTGAGACACACTCACAGCTGGATGATCACGACTTGTTTCTGTAAACTTTGGCGCAGACATTAGACTGTGACAGTAAACTAATATACAGTTATGGCTCATTCATTAACTATATTGGTAAGTGTTCATCCTTTGACGTCAAGATTGATAGTTTAACTGGATATTCTATCAATTGCTGCACTACTATTTATTATAGGACTAACAAGATCGGGTGGTCAGACTCGCTAACTTGGTTAATGGATGTCATCGTATCCCAATAGCATAGATTGATGCTCATGATGTCAATCACTGGATTGTCTGGTTAAGACTTGATTATTTCCTGAACACTGTCATAAAGCTGAGATATTGCTGAGTGCAGCGTTAAACAACAAACAAACTTATGGACAATTTTACTTGTCAGTCATTTACACTCATGAACATTTAACTTTGTTGTACCGATGCATCACCCTCGCATATCCAGTGTATTGTATCTCTTTTCAATTATGATAACACCCCACATCCATTCACCACCCGAGTTCCATTTCAGAAGTCATATCACCACCTCATCATGCCAATCTCTAACTTAGCACAAAACATTTGTCACTCATGAGACTTATTTGATAGTGCAACTATTCTTAGTGCTATGCCATTCAAATTGGGTTAAAAACGAAAATCTGTAGTAGCGAGAGGATCCAGGTATTCATCCAAAAGGAATGGAGATGCAGCACACTGGATGATCAAGGATGATGCTGCACATATTCCTGCGTTTTTAAAGATTCCTAAAGGATTAGCTTTTGGTAGTTGCAACAAGAATCAGAGTTTCAATTCTTACAGATGGACTGGTCATTCATTACAGAGGTTCTTCATGCACTAATATACCGAGAATAACAAACCTCCCCTAATACTTGTCATATTTTTGGATGACCCTGCCTATGTCCAAGTACATTTTTGTCATGAAGCTCCCTAAAGAGACAGAATGAAAAAACACTTCTTATTTTATTATACAATGTCCATTTTATCGAGACCCTCCCCAAACATGAGTATATTTTTTTTTTGTCCATCCCCTAGAGACTAATCTTTTTTGGGTGAACACCATCCCCCAACCCATAATAAATGACTGGTCCCTTATACAACTGTATGTTCATGTTATTTATATCTCAGGCAGATTAATGGACACAGGCCCAACATTTCTAACATGTCCCATGGGCTTCCTCGACAGAATTTCTGCAAGTACACAAACATCTAAGTACAACACATCTTACCGATCTTTCGCTGAAGCGCCAAAGGGTTGTTTGGGGAGTAGTTGTCGATGCCAATGGAGTTCCCCTTTGCCCCAAGAGCGGTCAGTTGGTCTTGTAGTTTGACCACCTCGACAGCTAGAATCTCCTTCTCACTCAGCAGGTGCTTGTACTTTTTCTCATACTGAAACACAACACACAGCATGATCATCCTCCATTATCAAGGGTATTATTTCTCCATTCTATTTGGATAAATACCCTGAACAAATTCGCATTACTGCTACTGTAAAATAATAATTAAATTGCTAATGATTCTGTGGCATTTGATTGGCTAGCCAATTACTTTTGAGGGGTTAATGTATCAATAAATAAATTGCAAGCAATCACGTTGCATTTGATTGGCTAATCAAGCAATTATTTTCGTGTTTCTGTTTCCATAAAACGAAAATCAATTAGGCCAACTAATGTTTCCTGATTGGCTGATAATAGAATGGGTGGAGCTTGTGTTGCATTACTATGCTTACGATGCACAAGCGGATCTAGAGTGGGGGGGTGCAGGGGGTCCGGACCCCATACCGTTTAAAAACCAAATGAGAGAGAGGTTTTTGATATTTTGGACCCCTCCTTTTGAAAATGCTGGATCCGCCCTTGCAGTGTCACTGATTTTGTAATGTTGTCTTCTTTTATTTGTGTGTTAATCATTAAATATGCAGATTTACAGAGTTTGCACACAGGCTCTTACCTCCATAAACTCAAAATATATTGAAGTCAATTCGTAACAAGTGTGATGGGCTGCAAGTGACCTTATCTCAATCTGGATCCAACCTCTGAGAGAACTGACCATCAGATGCCTGTATGACCATTGTGACAAAGCTCTCACCTCTCTGCTGGTGCTGCTGTGTCCAAGGCTAGCCTTGGTGTGTTCCAGTTCCTCCATCAAAGATCGGTTGATGTCCTTCAGGTCCTGCACCTGGTCTGTCAGCTGGTGCACCTCCGTCTCACGGCCACTCAGAAGCTTCCGTAGGTTCACTATCGTGTCCTCGTAGTCATCAACCTTCTTGGCATCCTGTACCAGCAATGACAAATTCATCATGATGTTTAGGCATGTGCTAGAGCACAAGACTCAGTGTCTAACGGAGGAGATATTAAGTTGGAGCCCAAGTCTAAAACTTGATAAATTTATACAAAATTCACAAATTACAGCAGTGCAGATAAATGCAGATGATGAAAAATCTGTCATCATCCATCTGTTTCTCAGGCTCATCAAATCATCTGAACCTCCACTGAACACAGACAGTCTGTTTTCTTTCAGCCATTATCTACAATGCTGTAGTACCGTATTCAATATTTCTGTTAAAATTCTGTAACTAAATATTATTTTAAGGTTCTGTGTTTTCAGTTATACAAATTGAACTTTTTCTTTAAACACCCATTCATAAATGGAATATTACAAAACTATATATAATTGTAAAAATCAAAGTTCATCTGCAATATTATAACATGTTACAATGTACTAAATGTGCAAAATCATCATAAATACAATATTTGTACATACTTCAGTCAACCTGTACAGACCAAAACCATATTTAATACAAGACTCTGACAACAAAACTTACTTCTCTGAATCCGTTCTCTGTCAGGGCCCCTGTCACAGACCCAGGTGTAACAGTTCTGCTACTTGACCTTGAAACGGACCCTGACCTTGTCATGACGAGAGGACTTCTGATCTGTGGAGAGCCCCCTCCTGCAGGAAGCCGGATATGATTGTCAGGGGTGGAGAAGTGTCTGTCGAGGCCCTGGGAGGAGAGGGGCGGCATGCTGGCTGTACTCCCAGGGCGGTCCTGCGATATCGGGGGCAGCAGCGGGTCACTGTGATGCAGTCCTGTTAGTGATGCTGCTCTTCTTGGCCCCAAGTCACCTCGTGGGTAGTCAAGATACTGTGACAGCTCCTGCTCACTCGTGACGCTGTGCGGTCTGCTGGAACTGCTGTGTTGACTGCCACCAGCACTGCCTGGTCGAGCTGAGATTTCAGTGCTGACTCGAATCTCCTGACTTCCATAGAGTCTTTCATGGCTGCTTCGGAAGGATTCTAAGATGACTTCATTCTGGGGTGTCTGCCTTTGAGAACTTGGCAAACTGAGGTCTTCTTTCACCAAGTCCCTCTGTGGTGTATGTCTAACAGAGCTATGGGCTGATCGAGAAGGGCTTTCAAGAACATCCTCAATAGATTCACTTCTACCTTGGTTAGATCCTCTTGAATATCTCTCCAGTATTTCATCCACAGCTTCAGTCAAGGGTGTGTGGGAGGACCCATGAAGAGATCCCTGATTGGACGGCGGTCTGCTGCTGATGTCAACTGGTGTTTGTCGTAGTGAGTCTTCCAAGGACTGTGACCCTGACCTTCCCCCCGACTGGTACACCTCCCCGTTAAGCACATCCCCCGTTGTTGGAGTATGTCTGTTCGAGCCATGGTAACTTCCAGAATGTTCACTACCTGGTCGCGAAGAAGGGTTGGAGTAGCTGTTTCTCAGAATATCCTCGACTGCATTGCTTTGTGGCGTTTGTCTTGCAGAACTATGATGGGACCTGTTCGACGCCATGTCCAACTCATCCAGTATACTGGTCTTTCCTCCGTCTGTTGCATCCCACTGAGGGGTTTGTCTAGCAGAGCCATGAGACGATCCATGAACTGAACCAAGGTTGCTATGGTTACTGAGCACTGTGTCCTCATTGTCTCCATAGGTTTCAATAGCAACATCCCCAACCGGTGTATGTCGAACTGAACCATTTAATGAATTTGAAAGTTCCGATTTCATAGACATGTTGACCTCATGTTCCAGACTGGTATCCAATGTCTCCTTGTGTAGCATCTGTTGACGGACTAGATCCTCATATTTGGATGTAACATGGATACCATTTTCCGCACCACCATCCATTTTTGGCAACCCTGCAAGATCTGTGTTAATATCTCTGTATGTGTCTATATTTTTGGCTTGGAGATGTTCTTGAAACTTTTCTTCTACTAGTTGTGTTTCATTTGCCTTGACCACATCTTCAATGACGTCTGAAATATAGCAAGCATGCTCATATATTTTAAGATGTTGTCCATTTTGTATATTATTAATAGTAGAATCATAATATCAGTTTTGCCTCCACTGTATTATGCAGGTTCAAGATAGAGCAATTTGATAAAGTATCATTGTACCCATCCTAACTACCACAAATGTAATATGCTATTCTCCACCTCAAATCAAACATCTTTACTTAACAGTCTAGGTAAATATGTTTTTTAACAGTAAAGAAACATATATAGCTATTTGCATGATGTCCTTGATAATCCTAAGTAGTAATACTGTCTGTTATTGTACATCCTAAAACAAACATTACTGCGCTTTGTCTGTGTTCATACTTGTTTAATGGGTCGGTGGCCTCATTTTGGAATAAACAATACAATAGTGCAGTTAAAAGTATAAATTTGGAGATAAGCATAATTTTTAGCGTTATGAGTTTTGAGATTTGCATGTTATTGACCTGTGTTTGAAAAAAAAATCTAAGTTATAAATTAAGGTGCCATTTACACAATACTTACATTGAGAATATGTCTGCAGCAATCTCAAAGACCCTCCTTAATTTATAACACTGTTGTGAATTAGCGTGTTTGGAAATTCATGTCCGTTTTCAATTTACACTTGTGTTAAAATACAGTTCTTCAGTAGCTATCTTTACTTGGATTGGCAGATAAAAATAACTGCACTTATCGATGTTATCGATCACAAGAAGCGATAGCGAAACGAACATTTAACCACATTAATATTTCAGAAAGACAAACATGCACACTAAAATACCTCTCTGTTTCATCCTACTGCCCATAATACGTGACCACGTCCGTGCTAAAGTCACTCTGACATTTAGGTAAACCCTACCAGACTGTCAACTTCGACCGACATTGTAACTAAGCATGTTTCAACACGCGACTTCCGCGACTATATGCGATATTTTCATTATGACACCAGAGTGATATGATAATAACCACTTTACAGAGTGAACTATTACGTTTTCACAACAGACCTTACCTTCCTTCAACGGCGATTGTGTGAGATGGCTGAGCTATTTGTGATCGGGGCGGACAAATAAGATTGTTTACAAATTACCGCTCGTCGTCACGGCATGTGCTTGGCGGTTGCTGTAAAATTCCACTGATCAGTACAGGAAACGGAATCGGATTGTTGAAAATGTGTCACGTAATCAGCACCCATTGATATTCTAATTAGGTTGTTTGTACCGTTAATGAACCGAGTTTCAGTCCGAGCTTTTACAGTGCGAGTAGTTTATTTCTTCTGGATCAAATGTCGCCCGAGGCCACAGCTGTAGTCATTGAGCCGATTATTGATTCAATGTCCGTATAAAGGCACCTGAACACCCATTACCGCTATGTAATTAATTCTACCTGTCGGGGATAACAAAAGCTGGATTAATGCGCCACCTAAGCCTAGATTCTAATAATCACTTGTAAGATTTCTCTTAATCGACTAAGATTTCCCAGTACGCACTCTGTCTTTTTATTTCAATAACCTTTATGACTTAACTTAATTATAAAGTTTAATTACGTCAGCGTGTACTTCCTTTCTGTGGGAATAATATACTCTTTATGTTGGTAACTCCACATACCGATCGCGACTTTCATGGACAGAGGTGAAGTTAACTGAACTGTGATAAATATAGGTATATTATTTAAATATGTATAAATAAACATATACAAAAATAAATAAATATTTATTTTTGTAGATAAAAGATATATGGTAGGTAGTTCTAGAGCTACTACACTGCTGGACAAAAGAAAGTGGGATTAGACCATAACATTACGAACTTTTAGAAAACGTTACTGGGGTGAAAAAAGTCACCGAAACACTGCAAACAGAAGCTCCAAAACGCAACTACGATACCCGTATCAAATACATCACCATCAAATAACTATACTTCTTGTGTATTTCATTATTGGCCATCATCAAACATTGGTGTATACTGTCTTTTGCCCGGCAGTTTATTTACGCTGCCGTAGATGTTATATATAGTAAATATATACATTCACGCCAGTTTGTGAAACTGAAGAAAAGAAGAAGAAAACAAATGTTTGTATATAAACATTGCAAGAAACACCGCTTTGAACAGTATTTCAAGTATTGGTGATCAAACACCAAGGATCTTCATGGGGTGCAAATCTGGTAACTACAGCGAGAGAACCTGGAAACCGAAGCACCCCATCATGACTACCCACGTCCTGCATGCATGGACGAGATGTATCATACCGTGCACACACTGATCTAGAGGACTGGGGGTAACGCGAAATAACCCCTCTCTCAGGAAATGAAACTCTACTCGGGTATTACCAAGACATGACGATAGTTACCACATCCATTGTTACTGATGTAGTTCGGAGCCCAGAGCTGGCTGTCCATCCCACTATACTTAGACAGGCAGTCTACTCGGCTAAACGTTATTACTCCCTGTGTTTTTAACGAGGCGGTAGTCACATGTGAAACACTGACATCTTCATTAACAAAGCCTAATGATCCAACTCATTACTATTGCAACCAGCCTCCTACAACAAAGCGACCCTTTTGCCCCAATGGAATCCCCGACTGTGCATAATAAAGTATTAGGCCCGTGAAGATCCGGGGTAGAGCAACCCATGCTTGCCGTAATAGGCGACGAATCGGATCGAGTGGTCAGGCTCGCTGACTTGGTTGATGCATGTTATCGTATCCCAATTGCGTGGATCGATGCTCATGATATCAATCACTGGATTGTCTGGTCCAGACTCGATTATTTATAGACCGCTGTCATATAGCTGGAATATTGCTGAGTGCGGCATAAAACAACAAACCAACCAACTACACATATCGAATGTAACAAAGTGTACATGCACACGAATTATGTTTACGCCGTTATGATCATTAAAGGGAATCATATTGAAAAAAAGACTTGCATGGGTGAAATTCCAAAGTAAGTTTCCAGTGGTTAATATATAGTAACCCTACTAGTATAGCGATATACCTTATATATGTACTTACGTATAACATAAAGGTAGATTACTTGCACTCTCGAAAGTTCTGACGCTCGTGCTGATGCAAATACAGAAGTAACCATGGATGTGAAATGAATTGAGAGAGAGAGAGAGAGAGAGAGAGAGAGAGAGAGAGAGAGAGAGAGAGAGAGAGATATTACATGTATACTTCTATTGTTTATTTCAGCAGTGTAAATCGACAGTGTCGATGTGGGGGCCCTTACCGTCTTTGATGTAGAGATCGACCTCGAACGTGTAGGGGCGGACATTGTGATCCTCCAAAGGGTAGGTAGCGCCCTCTACGACGAGGTTGCCATGGAAATCTCCACTCGGCACCTGCATCTCCACCGAGTAGAAGACAGCTTGGGCGTCATTCCACGACAATACCACTGGCTCGTTCTGGGGACAAGGACAGAACTGCGTGTTAGGAATATACTGTACAGGATAATATTCGTTCATATGGTAGAACATAACAATATTGCTTATCTTGCAAAGTATGCTATGAACATATCGTAAAGCCCATTAACTACATTGATAATGTGTATAAGCGCCTGTTCTATAGTTCTGTACCACGTCACCAAGTGGTACACGAAACGAACATTCTATATCAGCTACACTTCATACACAACTATTGCCCGTGTGGGTGTCAGAGGAAAAGCAGTTGAATTTCAAAGCAATACTATTTAAAGTTGATCTCTCTTGTAATTCAACATTTAGATTGGATTGTACCCCGTTTCAGAGAACGAAAGTTTAAGATACTCAATCAACCAGAAACACATGTGAAGTTGATAAACTAGTATATGTTGTTGATAGTGCCTGAGTGAGTGAGTGAGTGAATTTGGTTATAACCACTTTGAACTGTATATCAGCTTGATGTGTGAGGCAAGGTCTTAGTCGTTTACAACTTTGGTTTAAACACAATATTTGTTTGTTGTTTAACGCCGGACTCAGCAATATTCCAGCTATATCTGGACCGAATCATGACCAGACAATCCAGTGATTGACATCATGAGCATCGACCCACGCAATTCGGACACGATGACATGCATCAACCAAGTCAGCGAACCTGACCACCCGATCCATAAGTCGCGCCTCTTAAGACGAGCATGGACTGATGAAGACCTATTCTAACCTGGATCTTCACGGTCAGGTCGGTAAAACACAATAGCAAGTATAGTGCCGACAAACACTGAAACATAATTAGGGCGAATCTCAGGACCATAGCTGTGTTTCTGGCACACCTGAAAGAAGCAACTTTGTCAAATGAATTGCGACGCCTTAGACGACTTGGCCAACCATATCCCTGTTGATCAAGCCAGATTGAATTACGAATGAAACATTTATTACTAATATTATTTCGTTTTCCTCCTCAATGTAAATAGACTAAAAGCGAAGGGGGAGACAACTGTGAATCCCGCACCCGCGCACTGAATACATGCATGTAACCAGGTTTTCAAATCGTTGTTTCACCCAACAGTCAAGGTTCATCCTTTAACACTATGGACCGCCTCCGTGGTCTTGTGGTAGAGCGTCCGCCCGGAGAGCGGAAGGTCCAGGGTTCGATCCCGGGCCGCGTCATACAAAAAGACGTTAAAAAGATTGTACTTGTTGTTACCCTGTCTGGCGCTCGGCATTAAGGGGCTTAAACAAGGACTGGTCGGCTCGGAGTCAGTATACTGTGTCTGAGTGGGGTATTCATGTTAAACTGCGGCATGGTATCTCAGTGAGCTAGCACTATAAATCGGCATCAGTCCGGACTAGTACAAGCAGCCACACACACACATACACGTGCATGCACGTCGCTATATAAGTGCAATAATCTTGGACGCGACGTTAAACCCAATTTCACCTCACCTCACCTTTAACACTATGAAATATTCATACCCCCATTGATCTGCTATATAATATGATCAGAAAACTGATTATAAATGCATAACCTTATATCTTCTCTTTGTAATAAACCCGATGACATATCAATACACCCTCCTTCACGTGTATAATTGATTACAATCGCATTGTCTTTGTATTTCCGTTGTGGTAACGCTGCTACCGGGCATGCGGTGACTGTAACGACGAGAAATAATACCAGCAACTCCATCGTGGGGAACGACACACAAGAGGACTTGATCAGTGAAATCGGGTATCTATAAACCTGCCAAGGTTGGGTGGTTGTCAACGAGGGATGCCGATGTACAGGCGCAGGTTTTTGTACAATCATTATAGTTTGAATGTCTAGTTTTATTCTTTACGGAAGTCGCACACACATATACATAACCTAGTCGGTGAAAACGTACACTTAAAGACAAAAGTAACTTCAGAAGAAACTAACAAATATTTAAAGTACGTTGTTTTTATAAATATGTCAAGCGTTTTGGTGTTTAAAGTGAATTAAGATAGACTCCACATAGGCCTTATAACGATTTTTAATTTTCAGAGTATTTTTTTGTTTTAATGCTACAATATAAAAAAAAATTCACAATCCGCTTTGCAATTTCTGTGCTCTTCACACAGGTAATAGTAAAATACCATAACCCATTGAAAATATACTGCAGCTTTAAAGGGAAAGACAGGTTTAAGTGACTTTCTTGTAGATCCCTTTATAACGCCTCGATGTTGAACTGGACTGTCTCGACAAGTGGTCTGTTGCGTACACGGTTAGATAAGCCCCCATATCATCATAGTTGTTATACAGTTTCAGTCATTAATAAACGGATATGATCATTTGGTGGACCCCAAACGGGTTAGCAACAAACCCAATGGAAGAATGCAAAAAATTCTTTACTATGAAGTAGGGCTGCAACGAATACACTATATGAGGCGAGTATGATACGTATCATGAATATAGGGTAACGAATACGAATATTTATTCACGAATACAATAACAAGTTACTTCCGGTGTTACGTGCTCACGGTAATCAGCTGTTATTGTCTTTTACATTGGGGGAAAACATCGTGTCAGTGTAAAACTTGAGTTAACTAAAAATGTACGTAAATGTATGTCATGGTATTGCTTAGGTTGAAACATTTCTGGGATATTTTTTGTGAAGCAAACAAGCAATACATTGCAACAATGCTGCTTATACTATAGCCTCATGTTTTGGTTGACAGGACCATTAGGGGCCTTGACAAACTGACACAAGTTACACCACTGCTGGCTTGTTTATATTCCATTTTGCATATCTAGCTTTGATAAATAACTGACAAGTTAAAAAACACTCTTTACCGAAATATCGTACGTATTCGATTCCAGTGACCACGAATAACAAATTCAACTGATGAAGGTATACGGTTCGATTCATCGAATACGCGAGTGAATCGTAACAGGCCTACTATGAAGCAGTCATTAAAAGTCTGCTGCATAGTACTGATCGTGCACGACCTTCAAACACAATGATGGTTATGGCGTAGCTTTAATAGTAACAATAAACACCATTTGCTATATTGCGGCTTATGTATGGTGATAAACACAGTGATCACTGTCTTGCTACATCGTAGATAAGAAACTCGTTCTTGGGATACAGGGTGTGGAAAAGGAACGTGTTAATCTCTGTATCCACCGACAATACGACGAGTGGGTTGTATCATGATGTCGTTAATCCTAATGGATCTCTCTTACACTGTCTGACTGCACAGTGGTGACATAGCGCCTTCGTGTCGTGGTATAACAAACAGAAACACAACATTAATATTCTGGTGATGCTCACGCAAATATGTGCCCTCATTATGACATGGCCTTCAAGACGGCCGTTGATTTACAGCCGGGTAGTGTATTTTATCTTCTACAATATTCTAGTATATACATAAGAATTAATTATGCAATTTTGGACTGACGTGATGCACACAAGTAATGAAGCTGACACAAGCAATCGTTACCGATGTATTGGCGTTATGCCAAGAAACCTAGAAATGTTCATTTCAACAACGCTAAAAAGTATCAGCACTCAGCCAACACCACGACTCGGACTGTCACATTATGCAGTGGAAAACCAACGAAACAGTATCTGGCGTATCCGCCCCTCTCACGGGTGACACTCGCGACACTCTGCCATGGGGATGTGCAAAATGTACTCTTCTTTTCCCGAAGTTATTTCCAGTCACGGCGAGTTATGGCAAAGGGTGTGTCAACATCATGTAATGGCTAGTTCATGCGTCAACACAACTTATTCAAATGCACTTAATTTTCACAGTAAGTGGTTAACAGTGAAAGGTTAACGTTATTCTAATCTAACATTGCCAGTCAAGTAAGACCTATACACTGTGGTAATTTATTAGTTTTCCGAATCACACGATAACGACATATCTGTGTAACAATACACTGTTGCAACTGACATGATTCATACGGGCAGGTTTAATTCAAAACTGATTTTAAACCGACAATGATATAGACTATGAATTTATTGTGGAGCAACGATAAATATCATTTATTCATCTGTGACATGTTGCACAAACCGACTGTAAGACTATTGTTAAGTATACTTACACCTACGACAGCTGAAGTGCTACTTTACCAGCGTCACTTACACACTTCAACACATAAGATTAGTACTTCTAAATTAGCGTTGAGAACGACTGCTACCGTAACTATTTTAACTCCCACACTTTAACATAGCCTTACGCCTAACTCAGGGTTACAATCGCTACTACCATAATCAGCACTCCAACGTAGACCTACTATTGATTTAGACTTACAATTGATACAATGCGTATCGTAACGGCCAAAAATTTAACGACTGAACACACCTTACGATCGCTACCATGGTTATCATAAAGTAAAAAAATTAACGTAGATCTACGACTGAATTAAGCTTACGACTGTGACATGACTATCGAAAAGTTTTGTCGGAATAATATTTGTGAAGGGCTAATGTTGTATTTTAAAACCGAATAACTGACGTTAAATGAAGTTTCTTGTATCTCACACACTTCAACATAGACGAACGACCTGATAAGCGACGGCACTTTGTTTGCAACACTCACCGGCTTGTTGGATGAAAAGAAGATCACTTCAGCCGAACTGGTGGGGACGGTCTTCGCCCACCGGTACCTGCATACGGCGGCAGGTCGACTATCCATGCCTGGAAGTTCTTCCTCTGCAGTCTTCGTGTCCTCCTTCTTTTCCCCGGACACCACAGCCTCAGACGAGGCAGTTTCCCCAGCGTTCGCTTTGGGGCCGTCCTCTGAAGAGAATAAGTGCACGTCATAAGACCAAGCCAGTTCTTACACTTCAGAACGTTTGTAAACGCGACATGGAAACAAGCTCTGACTAATCAACTACACGTCACAGAATTTACATAGCATAATTTGTTTCCCAAGATTCTGACTGTTTGCAAGCGGTCGGGTAAAGGGTTGTGTCACAACATGCTCGTGTACATATTGTCAAATTGTCTCAGCCCTCATGACATTGCATGCTAATGTTGGTTAATAATTAACAATATTGATCTTGTAATTAGCCGCCTATCACATCATAGTGTACGACTTTGAACACCTGGCTATAATCAGTGAAGCCCTATCGGGGTTAGTTTGTACAGGGTCATATCAACAATGGTGGTGCTCGTGTTCATTTGAACCTGGTCTGCGTGGACACAAGCTTGATACATAACCTCATAAACATTGTGGACAACAGATGAAAGTTGAGGTTCAGATATAGGATTTCATATTGACCAATTTCATACACTAAATTTTGTGTAGATAGGTCGTGGTGTTAAGCACCTATACTAACGTGGTTGTAAGTAGAACGTTATATCTGTAGTTCGTTACACCTATACGACCTCCTTATCTGTTTTCATTCCTACAGCGGTAGTTTCTACTCCGATACATTATACACATGAGCATTAATTAAGTACCACCGGATATGTGCGACTATAAAACATGACTGCTATTATTCATTCTTGGAAACACGACAAAGGAGTAGTAAACTGACGAACAAAACGCCTGGCACAACAATCACATAAAGTTGAAGTTGACACCAGCAATCGGTACCAATTTATTGGCTTTTGGCGAAGACGTCTAAAAACGTTCATTTCAACAACGCTGAAATGTACCAGCACCCACGAATCGAATCTCACTATGCAGTGAAATACGATTATTGTCAACACAGGAACAACCACTGACTCCGCAATCAGTATCTGGAGTGTCCACCCCTCTCACGGATGACATTCGCGAGGCGTCTCCTCACGTCTGATAAGCAGCATTGAGATCCTGGTGCAGTGTCTAGGTCAGTTCATTCAGGTTTTGAAGTGGAGGGTCGCTAGCTCTCACTTTGAGGCCAAGGTAAACCCAAAGGTAACATGGGTTCAGATCAGGGTTTGTCAATATTTTTCGGAATTGGATTTTGAATCAGGTGGTGCTTAATTAACGCCCATGTGTATATTACGCATTGGTCATTAAGCATACATACACAATATGTTGTTTTCCCATACCGAAAACCTATTCAGTGATTAACACCCTCTGGCAACAAATCATGGCAAAAATAATGTTAATTGCGCCTTTCAGTTAATATGAAATCATATCCCACTAATCCGTATTTAATAACACACGCTATCCGCCGGAAGCGTCTTCCGTGATATCAGAGTAATGGGGTGATGTGTTACAATTTGTGCTGTGAATGAGTTACACCACAAGTGTAGATTACACATGATTGCCACCCACCTGTACATATACTAATCGATAATCCTTTTCATTGTGTTACGGCTGGGCTCTATTATCTGCGATGCGGATGCACCATGGCAGTTCTTATCGACTTTAAACACCCAGGGTTACTGTTTTATCAAGCTTTACGTCACTCAGTATTACACAATTAAGGCATATCTAAACACTGATTCATACAAAGTGCTTGTTCACTTACCTGACCTTGTCAAAGCAAACGCTCAATGCAAATATTTGTGTATGTTTTTATTGAATTATTACTCCGTTGCCTAGATACTGCTGGAAATATAAATAAAAACACATCTCCTTGCCGTTCAAGGCAGAATATTTATAGTTTCGGATTCATCATACAATAAATTTTACAATAAATATGTATGTCAACTGTCCTTAATATAATTACATATGTGTAACCTTTAGTTATTTACCACATACCTTTTACAGACGACGTTAATATTGCACGAATGCTTTAAAGGGTTTTTTAGCCAATAGTATAATTTACACATTATTCACGGCGGCGTTGTTGAGTAGATATGACCTTTATGACTAACAATATTGCCACCCATTGCATTAAAACCTGTTTTATGTTACCCAAATAATGAACAATAGTCCGTACAAAGCTTAGTAAGATAAAAATCAGAATTTTAAATTTTCTGAAAAGGAAATACCTTCCGGGCACAATGTCGCCTTGGTAGCCATATAAATAATGTACGAAAACATGAGAAGACTATCGACGTTAAAATATGTGCAGAACGTTTCAGTACGATATGGTTCTCAAATTTGGGATAAATGCAAATTGAATGTCTGGTGGTAAATATAGTTAAGTCTACATCACAAATTGTCTAATGTTTCACAGAACACACACAACAATGAATGTTTAAATTTGTCGTCAGAAAATTGATTCATATTTGAAGCAATTTTTTCACAATCCTGTCACCAAAACATATAAATGTGTATAATATTTACCGAACAGGGACGTCATAACGTGAAGAAATGTCAGCATCGAAATGAAGATGCCTCGAAATATGGAATAATCCGAAACGCGAACGCTGGATGAAGGAAGGACTTCTCCTCCAAGCTCAGCCGTGTGCTCTGTGCTCGGTCAGCGCAGGCCAGGCCTTCGACAGCTCGCGGAGGTCGATACACCGTACGTAAAACGCTAATTGGGGAAACATATGCATTGTCACATGGCCGCGTTTGTCCGGCTCCTGTATGGCTCTTTTGATCAATAAAGACCTATGTCAAGTAACACTGATATGCAGTTAAATAATATATATCATGTTGGTTCATAACTGACAGATCACGTGACCTTGGGTATTACGATTTATAAGTTGAGTTGACGGTGGGATATTAATGCATTTCTTACATGTGGGTATGTAATTGGAGTTAGCGGATTTGTAAACGTTGAATGACATACCTATTGTTTTGTGTAGGAAAGATTATTGTAGTAGCCATAATACTATATAAACACAATAGATGTGGTATTGCCTGTTATGTAGTAAATAATCAACTGGGACTTATGCTATTCAGGAGAAGCAGATTAACAGATGGCGATAATAAGCTGACAAGTCAACCTATACACCAAGTATATATTTGTCGTTATAGCAGACCCAGTTAAGCTTGTGTCTCCTATAGCCCTGTTCTTTATTATTTCTGGTGTATTATCATTGTCTCTACTAACACTACGCCATTGATGCGTGGTATATGCGATGTTTATATGTACATATCAGTTCTAAATGTAACCCAACATACATATAGACCTAGTTCTACCAAGAGGGCGGCATGTAAACATACTTAGGTGTGCTCATTTATAGTGTATATCCTTTAAAGGAGCAATTACTTTTGATGCACCTATGGACAAGACCGATTTCGCAGATAATAAGTTGTTCACCGTTCTCGATGGTGGACATGGGTTGATGTACCCTCTATGTTCCCCGAGCTCGAAGGGCGAAAAACATAAACCAACAACCCACGTATCCCGAGGGACCGGTGGGGACACCTAATTATATTGCAGGTATGTTTAGTACTGCATGCTTTGGTCCTAAGCGGTAAAAATACCACAGTTGGGCAAAGTAGCAGACGACAGAAAACTATCTTAGAGTTGTTGCCCCTAGATTTATTTCATTCGGAAAATATCGTAAATATCCGGAGAATGGCGTGTTACATCATTAATTTGAGATACAAAATTGCGATTGATTGCAAATGTAATGCAACAGTTCGGCAATTCGCGCGGGGACTAAGGTTTACATTTTAGCGTGCTACATTGAACCAATCAGAATCCGACATCCATGTGTCAGGTAAGATAAATATATATACGTTCTTTTAACTGGTATTCTGATGAAATGAAAACTGTCGAATATCCTCACGGCTTTTATAAAACTTACTTAAATTCCGAAAGGTAACATACCTCGAACTAAAACAGGCTGGCAGACATAAATACTATTTCAGAAATAAGGAAAAACCTCGTAAGCACTTCTAATTCCAATATTAATGTGTTGGATGATTTCACCTCAGTTACACCTGCAACACGCTACAAATGCACTAGCCCCACGACACGTGCAACACGGTAGCGATTCTGAACCTCAATGTTTCTAGTTTGTTTGTTGTTTAGCGATGCACTCAGCAATATTCCAGACTGGTTTGAAAGAATAAACTGTCTTGTTCGGACTTTGTGACATCCCGAGTTGAATGTAAAGTTTTCAGTGATGTATTCTCGCTTGTAAGATTGGGTGACGTGTCTTACTTCAAGGAACAACAGTGCATATAACATATTCCACTGCAGATAACATGTTATTAATCGTTTGAAAAGTACATAAAACGTATATTAAAACATTATTCAAAGTCAGAAACTGATTTTGTGTTGGTATCGGTCACGTGACTGCACTCGGCTTAAATATTCGCCCCCAGCACAATTTGTAATACCTCTAGCACCAGTACTTGGCTGGTTGCCAAAACAGATCAATTTCCTCCACATGAATGAACAGCATTGTTGACTTGAACACTTACAGTCAGCCCGAGTTACCTCAAACACAATAGCCTTGTCTGCCTTTGTCGTTTCGGTTTAAAAGGGTGATTTCGCGATTCAGCATTATATTGGCTTATATTGGAACAAATCGGGGTTTGAGGCGCAGATTTACTCTTATATATTGATAATGTCAAATATTTAGTTATAGCTAATATGGTGATATAATTTGATATAATGTACAATATTGTTGACGGACTCTTTTGACTCCGACAATTTGATATTGCCTGCCACAAAAGTTACATTTTTGCATGGTGTTTTTCTTAAAGGAAACTACAGGATCGCAGTTTTAAATAAACACATATCTGGTTTGGTAGCTGTAGCGGCAAAATATCTAATCTCGATTCAAATTGTTTTATTGTAAACCATAGGATTGCACTGTGACATCAAATCGCAAGCACACTATTTCTCCAGTGCAACAACATCAACGAACAAAAGAAAATATAATAGTACCAAATACGTGCACAGTCACTGAATAAAGCGCAAGTAGAATCTTTGATTACCTTGCCATTTCTCTGATCCGCGTGTTACGAGTGATATAGGTTTAAATGTTTTCACAGGTGAATACACTGAGTAACTCACAGGTATGTAATCAGCTATACAGCACGTTACCAGTGCCTGCGAACCTTACGTTTCGCAGATGGGTGTTGGATAATAGGCTTCGCACGAGACACACATGCGTGGTGTACAGATCTTCGAGTGATGAACATTTCTGTCAGTTTACAGATATTAGCGTTCTGATCGCCTGTTCATTACTACCTATGACTAAATCAGATTTACCAGAGTACATTTTCGCCCAGTACAACAATACTAGATTTTACTGGACTGTTATCACATGATCATCATCGTCAAATAACCTATCAGAGAAACAACAGTATTAAAGGTGCTAAATCATCGTTGTCAATGTCAATGTTCATGAAGAAACATACCGTATCCGTCAAATACTAAAGGACGCGGTATGATCAGGGCCCACTACCACAAATCGATCTTAGCAGTATGATAGTCACAGGTCTGTATTAAAGTATGGGAGATCCACTCATCTTAGCACTAAGACCGCTTTATGGAGCAGTGCCCGGGACAGCATTTTGGTCCACAGGATCCGCATAATCTGAACACCGAGCAAAGCATGTAATATCCAATATGAGAATGGGACTTTGTTCATATATACCAAATATAGAGAAAAGGCTGAAATATAAAAAAAGGCTAAATGATTAGGTTTTCATGAATCCTTCATGTTTCTAATATTTAAACAAGATGAAATTCAGTTTAATATAAATGATCAATTATTCTTTGAAGTCCTGCTTCTGGAAATCAGAGGAAAAACAGTTTCTTATTCTTCCTTCAAGAAAAAAAAAAATATTGAAAAAGAACAAAACCTGATTCAACAGATCGAAATTCTTGAAACTTCTAGTGTTATTAATTTTGATGATTTGGAAGATAAAAGAAAAGAACTGGAGGAAAATAGGAAACACAAGATGGCTGGAATTGCCATAAGATCTAGAACTAAGTGGATTATGGATGGTGAAAGAGTTAGCAGCTATTTCTGTAACCTTGAGAACAGGAATTTTGTCAGCAAGTCTATGACTCATTTGGAGTTAAACGATGGCACCACATTGCTAACTTCAAGTGACATTATTGCTGAAGCTGCCAATTTCTATGAGAATTTATACAGTAGCAAAGAACACATGGTGCAAGATTGTGATTTGAATACCCTGTTGGACAGAGATTCTCTCCCCTTTTTAAATAAAAGTGATGTGAACGAGATGGAAGATCTATTAACTCTTGATGAGCTGGCAAAAGCTTTGAAAAATATGCAAAATAACAAAAGCCCAGGCTCAGATGGCTTTCCCACTGAATTTTATAAATTCTTTTGGAAAGATATTGGACAATTTTTATTGCGATCATTGAATTGTGGTTTAATATCTGGTGAACTCTCTGTTACCCAGAAACAAGGGGTTATTGTCTGTATTCCAAAGGGGGACAAGCCTAAACGCTTCATAACTAATTGGAGGCCCATATCACTATTGAATGTTTCATATAAGCTGGCATCTTCATGCATAGCAAATAGAATCAAGTCAAGATTGCCATTTATCATTAATGAAGATCAGACTGGCTTTATGACAGGTCGCTACATTGGTGACAATATTCGCTTAATCTATGATGCCATCTCATGTACAGAAAAATCAAACATTCCTGGTATGCTTCTACTTATAGACTTTATAGGCATTTGATTCCATTGCTTGGTCATTTATAGACAAATCTTTATCCTTTTGGGGATTCGGTGAAAATTTAAGAAAATATATATCGGTATTTTACAATGATATAAAAAGCTGTATGTCTATCAATGGTCAGTTGTCATCTTGGTTTAATATTAGACGCGGTTGCCGACAGGGTGACCCATTATCACCGTATATATTTATTCTCTGTGCAGAAATACTAGCCAATATGATCCGTTCTAACAGAGATGTCAAAGGTATCCTTGTGGACGGTAGTGAGTATCTTCTTAGTCAGTATGCTGATGATATGGAAATATTACTTGATGGTAGTCAGTCCTCCTTTGTATCATGTATTAACTCTCTTGATTGTTTTGCCAAAATATCTGGTCTTAAGATTAACTATAATAAAACTCAAGTTATCTGGCTTGGCTCCAAGAGAGGTTGTAAGGAAAAGTTGATTTGAGATGATTTGCCTATTGGTTGGAATGCAGAAGAGTTTAGAATTCTAGGAGTCAAATTTTGCATAAATCTGAAAAAATGGTTCAGTTGAACTTTAAAGACAAATTATTTGAGTTAAAACAGATTATGAATACGTGGATGAAACGGATAGTTACACCAATTGGTAGGGTGGCAATCATTAAATCCTTGTTGATTTCAAAACTCAATTATCTATTGTTATCACTGCCTGATCCCCCAAATGATTTTCTTGTTACTTTAAATGCTATGCTTTTTAAATTTCTTTGGAGTGATAAACGAGACAAAGTAAAGAGGATTAAAGTTTGTCAACCTGTTAAGCAAGGGGGCTTAGGTATGGTGAATATATTTTCATATGTAACATCTCTTAGGGCCACATGGATAAGGAGACTTGTGTCCTCAGGTGATCAAAAATGGAACCACCTATTTAAATCTACATATCCTTATTTGTGTAAACTTGGTGAGTTTGGTGTGACATTTTTTTAAAGAAAATTATCTTTGATAAGTAATGAGTTTTGGAAAAGTTGTTTTCAGTCATTTATAGTGCTTGATAAGAAAATCAAGCCAGAATCTTTCAGTAGTTTTTTAACTGAACCAATTTTTTATAACCCTAATATTAAAAAATTATTAGGAAATCATTTTTCTTGAAATACTGGTTTGAGAAGGGCGTCTCCCAAATTTTAGACTTGGTCAAGGCCAATAAGGAGTTTCTGTCATATGAGGAATTTAATGATATGTATGGTATTTGTTCATCCTATTTGGAGTTTTATGGTGTTGTTAGCAGCGTTAAACAATACCTTGGAGCTCTAAATTTAGTTAGAGTTCCAACAGATTCTGTGGAGGATCAGCGCTGTGTGGTAAAAACTATTTGTAGTTCCAAGTCCGGTTCAAAACATATTTATTTTTCATTGGTTTCTACAGAAGTAAAAACTAAAGGGCAGGAAAAGTGGGAATTACAATTTGAAAACTTAAATTGGAACAATATTTGTAATAACATTTTCAGTACAACACAGGATGTCAAACTGCGATGGTTTCAATACAAAATTACCCACAGAATTCTCACCACTAATACTTTTCTGTATTTACTCAATTATGCTCAGAATGATTTGTGCTCCTTCTGTCACAATTAAAAGGAAACAATTACTCACTTGTTTTGGGAATGTGATGTAATAAAACAATTTTGGGATGAAGTGTCATTGTGGATCGACCAGTGCTTTCATGTTTATAATATGACATTTTGTGCAGAATTGATACTTTTTGGAGTTAAAGAGAACATAAAAACAGATAAAGTGTTTGATTTACTTTTACTAATTGCAAAATACTATATTTATACATGCAAATTCCAAAATACAAAACCTTATTTTCATGTTTATAAAAAGGAAGCTTTTTCACGATACCACATTGAAAAAGATATTGCTTTCAAGACAGGTAATCAACAGAAATTCTATGGTGCTTGGATGCTGCATCATCAACTTTTCGAAAATGAGGAGCAGCTTTCAATTTAATTTTAGTTTTGTACTTAAGATTTTAATGTTTGAGACTATGTACTTTCCTAAACTGCAATATGATATATAAACAAGAGTGAATGTGTGAGTGAGAAGTATGTTATTTTCTGTAAAAAAACAACAAAGTAAAATGTACTGATAAGTTGTGCTTTATGTCATGGGCTTTCTGCTACCCTGGGCGGAAGCCCATTTATGTAACAGGTGCGTCTTTCTAAAAACAATAATAGAAAAAAAAAAAAAAAAAATTTAAACAAGAGCTCGTCTTTCATTAAGGCTGTTCTGAGGAACACCTACAAACAGTAAGAATTTGTAGTGAAATACTCGTCTTAGGTCACAGACTAGATTTTCAATTAAAGTTTGAAAAATCGACCTTTATGACTCGTTTTATCCATTCTTATGTACTTGGTAATGTCCAAAGCCAGAAGCTCTCGCAAGTGTAAGAAAAATGAAAGGTTAGTCACATGGTATATGTCCATTTTCATGCCAATGTTTCGAAGTTATTCGTAACTTTAAAATCTTACATCTTAACATATTTCCGTGGGCAAATAGGACCCTAGTCATACCCTGTTCTTTGTAGAGATTTATTTAGAAAATAAAGAATTCTTAATTCACCACTTACAACGCCTGCTGTCTCACTGAGGAAACAAACAGTTGCGGAACACACTATTTATATCTGTTGTGCGATCCCTCCGCGGTCTTGCTGGAGCATAGATGTGATGTAAAAAACCACTTATCACTCACTCACCTTCTTCGACAGATGCATTTTGCAGATTATTTGTTTTTATGCATTGAAAGAATGAATTTGACGAAGAACTAAATTGCACAATGCTCAGATCATGTAAAACTTTGATAAGCTGCAGGTTATTAATATTGTCACCTGTGCACAACACGATACTGGGACAATGTAGTTTTATATTATTTACAGAATCGTTACCAGACATTAGGAACGTTTGTACATCGGCGCACGTGTTGGACGTTAGGGCCGAAGGTTAATTAACATGGAGAAAATCACGCAATGAAATCAATAACATAATTGTTGATACAATTATGAAGATGGCGAAAACGTTGCCCCAGAATGTTCAGGCTTCTGGAAAGAGAGTGGCTACTGCGAATTACATTTCGCTGGTTTAGTGGTTGTTCTACCATGTGGGGACACCAGAAATTTGCTTCACACATTAATCGAACCCGGGTCTTTGACGTGACGAGCGAACGAACGCGTTAACCACAAGGCTATCCCACCGCCCCAATTCTAACTGAAATCCCAACGGGAATGAGTCAGATAAAGTGGTGTTCTTGTCGTTCTTTGTCCGCGCAGTTCACAGTGACACCAAGTATACGGTCAAGAACGTTACTATCACCTCTAGTGTTCTCCGCCGTCAGGTGAAGGGAGGCATGGAGTGTGTGTGTGTCAGATATGCATGTGATATTCAGCTCGTATATAATAAACAGCCTGTTGTTGGCATGGCACCATATCTGCAACTAGTAGTAGGGGTTGTATGTTTCAGCATCGGTTAGTCAGTGAATATAGTTAACCGGCGGAGTCACCAATATTTCATGTAAATGATGGAGTCTGGATCAGGCAAACCAGTGACTGGAAGAATGAACACCGATCCACGCCATCGGGATATGGTGTCACGAAATCAACCAAGTCTCACAGCCTCACCCCCCATGCCATTTTAGTTGGCTTATGCAACAGGCATGATGTACTGGGACCTATTCTGACCCAGTAGTTCCACAGCATCAGGGTTAGTAGTGGAAGTATTGTAGCAGCAGTAGTAACAGCAGTATACGAGTAGTGACAGTAGAACTAGAAGCAACAGCAACATAAGTAGTAGAAGTAGCAACAGTCAGTGCCGTAGCCAGCCGGGGGGGGGGGGGGGGGGGGATGTGCAAAATGTACTCTTCTTTTCCCGAAGTTATTTCCAGTCACGGCGAGTTATGGCAAAGGGTGTGTCAACATCATGTAATGGCTATTTCATGCGTCAACACAACTTATTCAAATGCACTTAATTTTCACAGTAAGAGGTTAACAGTGAAAGGTTAACGTTATTCTAATCTAACACTGCCAGTCAAGTAAGACCTATACACTGTGCTAATTTATTAGTTTTCCGAATCACACACGATAACGACATATTTGTGTAACAATACACGGTTGCAACTGACATGATTCATACGGGCAGGTTTAATTCAAAACTGATATCAAACCGACGATCATATAGACTATGAATTTATTGTGGAGAAACGATAAATAAGATTAATTTATCTGTGACATGTTGCACAAACCGACTGTAAGACTATTGTAAATTATAATTACACCAGTGCCGTAGCCAGCCCCCCCCCCCCCCCCCCCCCCCCCCCCCCTAGATTTTTTATAGTAAACAGTTTTATTTGAATCAAGTTGGGGAGGACAAGTGATACTTGTACAAATATTTGCCCCACCTGTCAAAAAAAATTTACTACGGCCTTGACAGTAGTAGCAGTAGCGGCAGCAACAACAGTAGTATAGTAGCAGCAGCAACAACAGTAGTAGTAGAAGTAGCAACAGTAGTAGTAGCGGCAGCAACAACAGTAGTATAGTAGCAGCAGCAACAACAGTAGTAGTAGAAGTAGCAACAGTAGTAGTAGCGGCAGCAACAACAGTAGTATAGTAGCAGCAGCAACAACAGTAGTAGTAGAAGTAGCAACAGTAGTAGTAGCGGCAGCAACAACAGTAGTATAGTAGCAGCAGCAACAACAGTAGTAGTAGAAGTAGCAACAGTAGTAGTAGCGGCAGCAACAACAGTAGTATAGTAGCAGCAGCAACAACAGTAGTAGTAGAAGTAGCAACAGTAGTAGTAGCGGCAGCAACAACAGTAGTATAGTAGCAGCAGCAACAACAGTAGTAGTAGAAGTAGCAACAGTAGTAGTAGTAGCAGCAGCAACAACAGTAGTAGTAGAAGTAGCAACAGTAGTAGTAGAAGTAGCAACAGTAGTAGTAGCGGCAGCAACAACAGTAGTAGTAGCAGCAGCAGCAACAACAGTAGTAGTAGAAGTAGCAACAGTAGTAGTAGAAGTAGCAACAGTAGTAGTAGCGGTAGCAACAACAATAGTAGTAGCAGTAGCAGCAACAGTAGCAGTAGTAGTAGTAGAGTAGTAGTAGTAGTAATAGTAGTAGTAGTAGTAGTAGTAGTAGTAGTACCACCAAACCAGTAGGGTAGCAGTAGTGGAAATATAGTATAGGTACTGATGACCCTTCAGGTCAGATGATACCTTAGTTTACTAGAGATTGCAAAATATATATCCAGTGATTTTTAAATGCGTTTTAAGTCAACTTTGCAACTTTGTGCAGTTACTGTCATATTCTTGCAAATGCCGCAAAATATACAATGTTGCCAAGACAACTATTCGTGCGTTACGCTGACATGACAGTGAAGCCTGTTGCACAGCGCATACAGTTTGTGGTAGCGGTTGCCAGCGGCGGGAAATGCAGTTTCTAGGTGATGCACGAGACCAACACAACAACCACTACATAAACAGGTTCCTCCTGTGTAGACGGGACACAACGCAGACGTGGCGTTAACCCTTGACCCCCACCTGTAGCCGAGCAGACGAGAAGTAGCACCAGTAGCGACCAAATACAGGGAGCATTTCTGGAGACTTCGAAGACAACTTGGAGGCTCATTCAGTTCAAATTCATCATCATCGCATGGAAAACTAAGTATACATAAGCTACTCACATTGGGCCCATGTGGACCCATCGTTCCCGGATCTTTTGCGTAACGGGCGAACGCTTTTACCATGAAGCTACCAACATCAGACTGTTCAAGAATCCGTAATCATAATTTAAAACCCCAGTAGCTGAACAGGCTTAAAATTTCAACATTCTTGAATTTCAGGAATATATCTACGCGTGGACATTGACTAGAAACTAAAATGTGATCATCCTATTGTCTAAATTACAGTTTCTGAGGCACCAGAACGACTAACAATTGTTAAAAACCAATCATACGCCACGAAAATAACTCGAAGAAATATGTTTACTTATCTTGTTAAAACGTCTCATTATTATCCTATTTTTGCTGCCATAACAAAACTAAAACCAGATTTCTTTATGGCGTCCATCTCTTAATTACGTTTTATCAAACTAACAATATGCAGTCCTTGAAATTAACCCGAATATTAGGCTAGTGAGTTTAATCAGTTGATGAAATATGACCACTGGTATTCCTGAAGGCTCAGATTGGCCTCCTTGAAAGGAGAATGCGCCCTAAATGTGTCCACCCCCAGTGAGTGTTTGGCTGCATGTCTCCTAGAAGATCTGAAGCATACATTGACAGCGAACTGTTGTTCTGTAGGTACCGTGCCCGAGGAGGTCTCAGGAATGCATAATACAACATAGGGCTTTCGTTCTCAAGGGTTATCATAAATCTCGAAGTTGTGCCAGAAACGTTTCAGGAATAACATTAGGAGGTTTGGAGTAGCAAGCCTTTTTGATAACAGGTATGTGTTAAACACATTTACTGTCTTGAGGAGTTATTAAAGATGCAAAGAAAGTCAACGATGGCATAGCTAGCTGTTGATAGTATACATGCGATAAAGCCCACGAACTTAGGGTATGATTGTATTTCTTCTGCGTAATTTGATACTGAACGTAATTTGATACTACCCTATAGTATACAAACAGTTAAAGAAGATTGCTTGTAACCATGCATAGGACATAGTGGAACTCTGTTTACAGGAATTCCTCCATATATCTGACTACAAATATAACGGGGGCGGTCGGGTAGCCTAGAGGTTAAAGCGTTCGTTCGTCACGCCGAAGACCCGGGTGCGAATCCCGAAATAGGTACAATGCATGAAGCCCATTTCTGGTGCCCCTCGCCGTGATATTGCTGGAATATTGCTAAAAGCGGCGTAAAACCAATCTCACTCACTCATTCACTCAATCACTCACAAATATGAAGCCAGCCTGCAAATAATCGAGTTTGGACCATACTAACCAGTGATTGATATCGTGAGCAAGGATCTACGCCGTCTTTGTTTTATGACACGCAATCAGCCGAGTCTGAGCCTCCAATTAGACACCTGTTACAACAAGCACGTCTCTTGTTGTTTGCGGGCATTGCACAATAAGGGTGGATACTCTGTTGGGTAATGGTTATGCTCGATTATCCATAGTATTATATGGCCATTCTCCTTTGGTAAATACCATAGGCCCATTCGCTGCCATCATCCGTCTTGAGCCGGATTTGAATGACATGATGTTAAACAAAAACAAATTGCTCTAAAAATTTACAGATAGGGCAATGGAAATTGTGACGTCACCGCAGCGAGACTATGGTGACGGATGGGTTCAGGGTATTTATCAGAATAGAGTGGAGATAATACACTGGACAATCGAGGATGGGTAATGTTATACCACACAATACCCATTTCCCAAAGTTTTGCTTTAGACATATCTTGTTTGTAGAAAAGCGGAACACTGTCTACAGCAAATGCAAATTTGAAATTTAAGAAATAGATACTTGTTCCAGCATACTATTATGGAAAACAAATAATTTTGCAAAGATGCAAATTTCAAATGTGTATTACCAAGAGACAAAAACAATGCCTACGTTGAATATCAAGACTGTTCCAGCTCTATGCCAACAGCGGACACGAACAATGCTACACACATTGTACCCATGTCGAGAATCGAACCAGGGTCTACAGTGACACTCTTTCACCATAAGGCCACCCTATGCACACATAGGTAACAAAAGCCGCATCTTTCATTTTTTGTACAGACAATGCCCTTTGTCCTCCGTGGCATTGATGACAGCATTTACTTCAAAAGAGTTTCAGCAAACATCTTTGATATATAATGCGTGTGTAATCCTTGTCAGTTTTCAACAAAACAATCACACACACCGCACGTTGGCTTGTAATTCACTCAAGGGGATATTAATAAGAGCGTTTTAGCTGTTGACCTGTTGGTATGTACAATCGGTTATGCAAAGTCAGGCTAGGTTTGCAATACAATTGTGTAGTGTTTATCTGGAGCCAATATAGTTATTCCCTGGTTGTAAATCCCCCAAGGAGAACTCGTATATTATGACGACAAGGCGGCGTTCCTTCATACAGCTTCTGTACATAGTGTAGTAGTCCTTGTGTTTATAATGAAACCTTTCATACGGTAAGTTTGCATGGAGTGGTGGGCACTGTGCGTATAATGAAGTCATTCGTGACTAGCATCATGCATGTCGGTTTGGACAAAAGTAAAATGAACATAAGGGCTGATATATATCATGAATAATTGTTAATCATAGGATAATCCCTGAATGTTACCCTACTTCTTTATACTGTTGGGGCAGTGACACTGGAGTTCCAGGTAGTAGGGGTGTGTAGAGTCGGGGAGCATTGGATACACACTCTCCACAAACAAGGCAACCTTATGGCCCTCCCATTGAATATTCGGGGAGGGTGGGGTTGTTGTTATTCCAGTTTGTCCAATAAACAACTTGGTTTTTTTTCTTAAAACAAGAGAGCAATTTTATTCCTGTTTTGTCTGGAACAAAATATTTTCTTAAAAACAAAATTCCAGCTCCCCTCACTCCAAGCACTACCTTCACAAGTCATGGTAAGGGAGTTGCGGTAGTCAATTGCGCTGATGTCATTTTGCAGGGAGCCTTCTGGGGTCCCATTCACGGTGCAGCCTCAAGCTTTGCACAAAATTAGTCGTATTCTTAATCTAAGCACGAGTTTACCCTAGCCTACAATGAACGTAACTTACGGTTCGAACCCATGGCTGGCGTGACGCCATGTTAACGTTCCACGAAGCAACCGTAGCTCTAAGGAGATCGTAACTCCCATACTTTAACAGAGACTTAAGACAGCCGTAGCGCTAAGATCACTTTGTGGAACGGGTTCCTGTGTCGCTTTAGTCTGAATGAACCCTAATTCCAACCTATAAGTCTCAAGGGTGGAATTGAACTGAGGTTACTTTGTGCAAGGAAACACGAAGAGCGTTACGATGGATGAATCTCAGTTGTGGTCTGGTTGATAGTGTGAGTAGTCATTTATACTATCAACCACCGGCACCAGTCTTACTAACACTGGTTTTCTATATGACAAAATTAATACAGGAGTTCGCTTAAAGGTAGATGCCAATGCGACGTTAAACTTTTCTTCACTCATTGAAGGGAGACCAGACCCGGTCGATGGGTTGTCCTGGCTCAAGTTAGATTCAAGTCGATTAAACCCCGCATTGTTTCATTACTAACTGAAAAGCTATAATGTATACATGTATATCAATCTAGAAGTTAATGATCCCTCATTACACAGAAACAATGTCTCAGTATCACATACGGCAAAATCACAGCGTCTAGAATCTGACTGAAAATGGGCATTAGATCATGAAGCATACTTCCTCTTTAATATACAGATGCAATATCATATATTCGCCTGTGGTGTCAGTACTTCATGGGCATAGCCTTGTTCAGTTTAAGCCGATATCTTTAACCAAAAGGACGCATGACAGGTACACACGGTAAGGAGAGGTGTCACATTTCACAACTAAATTTAGTCTTGATTGATCAAACAATGCTCTGAATTCCATCATGGCTGTCATAGACTAGCAAAAACAGTCCATTAAGTATAACGTTACTTTCGAATTCATGTTCTTATATAGTGCTCGGACAATATGGCTAAGTAAAACGGCAAACAAACTCTTTGTGCTTGGTTGATCCAATACTCGTACGATATTGACATACTGTACCTATTGGTGATCCATCAAACGTTGTTTAAGCCCAATTGACAAGGAAAGTGGCATTGCATATATAAAAACACTTTGTGTAGAACGACTTCAGAAATCGCGAAAGGGGGCACTTTTCAACGTACATATGTACAGATAATAATGTGCTTATCAACCTATTCTTGTGCACGAGAGGGTGATAAGAACCTTCATACTCATGTTTTCTTTCAGAAGGATATGTCGCACAGCGGATTCTTAAAACTCTAAAGATTTTATCCATTTTATACCAGTCTCACGCGTCTGTTTACTATCGGCATGATACACAGATTGGTATCTTATCTCAAATTAAAATTGTGAGTTCAACTTTTGTCAGAATGAACCTTGATGTCACGCGGTCTTTTTTTACTAAAAACCTGCTCTTTAGCTTTCTATGGAGTGTTATCGTGTATATAGCATGCGTCATAACGTGGTGCAATGACGCAGATACATATTGCAAATAGTCAGACTGACCCTGGATTGTGAAAAGAACACACAGGCATATTATCCGCTCATACATATGAATGCATCTGGCTTGTATACGTTGGGTTTATCACATGCAAAAACATGTGAAGGGAAATATTATATTGAAGTATTCAGCGATGTACATACATCTACTTCATCATATTTTTTTAAAGTTTCTTAATCACAAAGGAATTAAAAAAGATACATTTTGTTTCCTTTATCTGCCCCCATAAAGAAACATACAAAATATAAGCAACAGACAAAAAAATATATCATTTGGATAATTCAATATTTTGAGTTTCTCAACAGATCATCTCAACATATCAATATAATACAACGGTATGAATTAAGCGCCATGGTGAAATCTACATGATTAAGGAGACGTTTCATCATAGTATACTCTACCAAGAGTTAAAACCCCGTTGAGAATGAACTGTCTAACAAGCATTTTATTGCTTTGAATGCAATGTAACGAAGTTTTATACTCCAATATCGTGCCACCCGACAACAGGAACACCTTTCGTAAACTCATTAATCGATTATACTTCCACCAGGTGACCATTAATCTTAATTGACGTCTGCCACCGATAGAAACCGCGGGTCTGAGCAGACGACATTTCTCCATCTCTACAATATAAAGCTATGCGATACGACATATATCACACCTGATAGATAAACGTTTTAATACATACCTGACTGTTACTTAACACAAGATGACTGATAATCCAGGGATTTCCAAACAAAAACGCGTCTTTTCACACGACAGGCCTAAGACAGTGCCCACTGTCTTCTGCTGCAACGGAGCAATCGCATATCACGTGACCCTTCATTGAACTTTCTGTCACTGGGCGCAGGTATGAACAGGCCCGATGGGATAGCACTGGTAGGAATTCGCATGGGACTTGATAAAGAGATCTCATATAAGACTAATGGTGTTTGGTGTTGTAATGCCGTGATGCCCTACCCTGAACTGAACCGTATAAGTATTCAGATTGAGCCCGCCGACACATAGCCATAGGATCTGGGGAAGTTAATATCTTGGCGAGCGTGAAGAGAGGGATTCTAAGGCTCGTTCAGTACAGTTTATGACTGTCATTACAACGTTTTAGGCTATGGTTTTGTTCACTTCAAACAGGTTAGGTGATCGGTTTTTTTCTTTATGTTTAAAAGATACCAGTCTCGAGCTAGCGAGAACATATATTTTGTTTGGAGAGAATGTAAAGCGGCTCTCTAACGTTGCACTGGACATTTGTTTTGCATATCTGATTCAAGGAATATTTTTTGAGTATCGTCTTTACAGCTTTAACACTTTGGACAGTTTTGGATGGTTCTTTACGAAAAATGGATTTGGAATTGCGTCTGTATCGCATAACCAACAACAAAATGCTACATGGCATGTAAGTGGCTCTATGTCTACAGATTAGACTCTATGTATTCAAATCACGATAGTTCCATGGAGGTAACGTATCATCAAAACTAATGCATGCTCCGACACAAAACTGATCGTGACTAAATGTAAATAAACTAAGGGTCAAAAGAAAGTATACCGAGTTTGTTTTTATGTAATTGAGAAATTAAAGAACTGTTGTTAAATATTATCATGTCTATCTAACCATCACCCAGCAACATTTTGTAAAAAGTAATCTGTGGCTGGGTAATTGTGTGTAAAAATAAATTGGTTCTATGAATACTGGAGTAAGAAATGAATTTGCACCCACGTGACCCCTACCATGTTTGAAATGATTTGTGCCGAAAAAGGAAAATTTATTTATTTTCAAAGATAAGATGTCTAAGATACCCGTCATCAGTTGTGTATTATGCAAGAAACAAATAGTTCTATAAAGTTAAAATATAGTTTTATAAAGTTAAAATCAGATTAGATTAAAAAAAAAAAAAAAACCACGTAAAATTATTCTTTGGATGTTGTACGCCAGTCCAGTTATGATGATATATATATATATATATATATATATATATATATATATATATATATATATATATATATATAATGTCGTTAACTTAAGATATTTTAATTGAAAATCTGATTGGGATCGATGACATGCAACAACCAAGTCGGCGATCCTGAGCAATAGTTAATCTGTGACGCCAATCATACCCGATTCTTTTATGCTTTAGTCATAGTCTGTCATGCCATGCCAAACCATAGTAAAATGAAAGAATCGAGAGATCCTTAACTTCTTTTGAGTACTACATATACAGCAGTCAGAAAGAAAAAGAACATTGAATGTGTGACTCTCTGTTCTACCACAGTATACATGTAAGTACTAAAGCTACCCTGGTCTCTCAGGGGGGTTGTTGTAAACAGAAGATTGATCAATTTTGTACAGCAATATAGTCGACATCACCAGTAGCAGCTTCTTCCCGAGGCAAGCGTGCCCACTAGCCTATATCAAAGTCTAGTTTCTACATCTTCCCGAGGCAAGCGTGCCCACTAGCCTATATCAAAGTCTAGTTTCTACATCTTCCCGAGGCAAGCGTGTCCACCAGCCTATATCAAAGCCTAGTTTCTACATCTTCCCGAGGCAAGCGTGTCCACTAGCCTATATCAAAGTCTAGTTTCCACATCTTCCCGAGGCAAGCGTGTCCACTAGCCTATATCAAAGTCTAGTTTCTACATCTTCCCGAGGCAAGCGTGTCCACTAGCCTATATCAAAGTCTAGTTTCCACATCTTCCCGAGGCAAGCGTGTCCACTAGCCTATATCAAAGTCTAGTTTCTACAAGACTGATAAAAAGGCTAATAGACGCTCTTGCCTCGGGAGGATGCAGCAGCAGCAGTTATCAATAAACTAATATGATCAAACTTACGTTTGCCTTTCGGTAGACGTTGAGTACTTGAATGGTGACGCCTACACAAATGTCGCAAGCGAAACCTGGAGAGTATTTAATCACTGGGGGTAATACTAAACCCCCTGTACAGACTTACACGGGGATATATATGTAATCCGCCTGGGATAGCCAAACCATTAACTAAAAGATCAAATTATTGTCTAAGGACATGCGTTTTGTTCCTAAATCCCAACTATTGTCTAACGTATGTGTAAATCATAATACGATCAGCTAAACTTACGCCTAATTAATAACAATCGTCTTAAGTGTTTCGCCGGTAATCTCGCCAACCAACTGGAACTGCACACTTCGCATTAGTCTGTCTCAGTCGATGAACCATACTATATCCCTTCCGCCCAGCCCCAAGTATAAGGGACCCGACCATTTGATATTCTGACGGGGTCATGGGATTTTGTATGGAGATTAGATATTTTTCAACTCTCAGCTGCAAAACCAGATATATTTTTTAAATAAATTATGTGTCTGAATATTTTGAAAAGAAAAACACCTTGCATTTTTGTGGCAGACAATTTCGTTCTATTTTTCAACAGTCTGAGGCCAAAAAAAAAAAATTCAAGAATTTTCTGGGACAAAGTATGCTATAACTCTTAATGAAGCAAGTCTAGCGTTTCCACAGGTTTGAATTTCCCATCTCACTTGGGCTCCTTTTAAATTTAAATGGTGTTTATCAAAATTACATATTTTCAGAGAATAAGCGTTAGTCTAACTACACCCCTGTCTACTTGCACAGGTGATCACAGCGTAACGACCGTGAAGATCCGGGATAGAATAGGTCTTCAGCTACCCATGCGTGTTGTAAGGGCGAATATGCTTGTCGTAAGAGGCGACTAACGGGATCGGGTCGTCAGTCTCGCTGACTTGGTTGATACATGTCATCGTATCCAAATTACGTGGATCGATGCTCATGATATCAATCACTGGATTGTGTGGTCCAAACTCGATTATTTAGAGACCGTTGTCATATAGCTGGAATATTGCTGAGTGCGGCGTTAAACAACAAACAAACACAGCGTCACGGCAACACATACACATTATCAAAGTCGTAGCGCTAGGATCGCTTTGTGCAAGTAGGTCTATTGTAGGCGTATATGTTTCTTGATCTATTGCCATGACCTGATTGTACACATTCTAACAGGATCAGTGTACCACATTCAGCATTAAACAACAACAATGGGTAATTATACGGCGTTAAGCCCCCGTAGATCACACTGACAGAACAGATTATGGACCAGTGACCTTGAAGTTGTAATTCTAAAGAGATTAGTCGACTGCTTAAACATCTTGCGGGGAATGAGAGCCGCACTTTACACGCTTAGCTAATTACACAAAATGAGAAGGAGCACGCAAGTTTGAAACGCAAAAGCTGACTGGATAATGAAGGTAAACGACAATGTTCGTGTGGAAATAGTTGCATTTCTCATTTGCAAACTCAGCGGTATTACCAAACAGTATTCGTGTGGAATAAAACATTTTTGTGTTCGAGTTGGTGAATAATCGGTGTAATACGAGTTAAACAGCTTTGGTATTTCATAATTCTGACTTAAATGAGGATCGGGTGGTCACAATACGCGACCAGGATCCACTTGCACAAAGCGATCTTAGCTCTACGACTATCGTAAGTCGAATGGGCGATACGATTGTCATAGCGCTAAGATCGCTTTGTGCTAGTGGGCCTCAGCTGATTGTATGTCATCGCACCCGATGGCGTGGAGCACCCATGTTGTCAGTCGTTAGCCTGTCTGGACTCGATATAGTGGGGACATTGTCGACTGCGGCATTAATCAACATTCACCGACTCGCACCCAATTTATCCCGAGCTGACCTCAGAGGCGGTCCCTGTTCTCAGTGTACGCTTATGTAAGGTTAAGCCAACTGAGGGCACCTGCGTCTTTCTTTGTCCAGGGGAACAGACACCTTTATACGGTTCTAACACAGTCACACTGACACACCTGTCGGAACAAATGGATCATTATCGATCTGCTTTATCGACGGTGATTCAATGCTACATGGGGTGTATGTTGACAGGAACGCTGAGATTTAATGGGGAACATGGGGTCTCGCTATCGCGTTATGAACGCAAACATTTGTGACAGCAAAGTTGACACGGCGCCACGTAACCATTTGGTGTTCAATACAAACAAGTAGCTGCGCTGTAGAACATGATAATAATATATATTACAATAAAATGTTTATGTAGATTCCACACATACGCCTGCTCAAAGGGCAGGACATATTACTACCCTAGTTACGGATCAGTGTGCGTTTAATTCTCACCTACCTGAAGAACGTGGAATAAAGCATTTTGTGTATGTATATAAGTGTTTATACTGTCGAAGCCATTCATTTATATGACAAACGTTTATTATATATAATGTAACTGAGGAAGATTATGGACGTCGGTATACGCGAAGATGCGGTGGCCTCAGGTAAAACTAATATAGATAATTTAATACACTATTGCTACACGCTCGCGTTGTTGGTAACACAGACTGTATTGGGTCAGAGAAGCCATGTGACTGGATGTCCAACTAGAGTAAAATTCCTCATGTTATTCCACTCATAAAAGTGATCAAGATTAGCACACATTAAACCGTCATCACAAACTAAATTTAGTTAATAAAACAAACACCTTTCGTTTCGTACACATTGGGACGACTCGCACTTGAACTTTTTGTTTGGTGATCGTAATATCGAGATGAAGAATGTTTCATTATAGTTAATGTATAAATTACATTAATTACTGTTTACTATCGTCATAAGACTTGTATTGAACAGCAGTTTTGCCACTTGGCCGACAGTTTGTTTACCTTTAAGGTCATCGCCGTTTACTGTAACATTCTCTCGCAGACATTTATCTTCTTCCATGTTGCCATCACTCTGACAGTTGGTTGCCGCGGTATCCGTCTCATCCATGTTTATTGCACAAGTTGATCCCGCCAACTGAACACTTCTGCCACGAGTAGCAGACGACACGTTTCCACGCCAGACCCAGTCGCCTGTCACTGAGCAGCAGGGTTGAGCATGCTCCCCTAATCCGTTCTCTGTACGCTTGTTAAATCCAGGTATTTGTAAGTATTAAGGAAGCAGAAACTCCAGATATTCGAAAACAAAAGTGATCCCCCCACATGGACTAAACCAGCACACCCGTAAACACCGCGATCTGTGACGCTCGATGCCTGTAACTATGAGCTTATATCCAAATCCCTTCACAAACGGGCCCGTCCTAATACGGGTGTTGAGTGAATACTGCTTCACTTTGTTAAAATATAGATTTGCTTTAATGGCTTTGGCAGGTCAATGCGTGGCGTCATGACTGAGTGTTTTTATATCGTTATGACTGTTGTTGTGTTGTCATAAATCATTCAAGAATAAATGTTGACTCGTCTCAATCGGCACATATCGAGAGGGCACAGGATCGAAGATTCGACATCACAAATAACTATTATGAATGAAATCGCTAAACCAGTTTTGAACAGATCAATGGTAAATTATGCACTGAGTATGGTGTGGGTTACAATAAGAAACATAGCTATAGGATTGAAGCCGTTCTGTTAGTGCATGCATGCGTTCTGTTATTGGCGACGTGAGACACATTTAGCCTTGTACACATTGTTGGCGATTTTCTCTTTCATGAAATGAACAATGGCGTCTTGAGGGACAACAGTCACTTAGCTAATGAGGGTTAATGAGAGTTTAAGGAATCACAATGACTGTTTTAACATGTATTGCTATTTTAGCACGTTGAGTGCTTTTACTGTATTATTTTTGATATGATTGTTTCACAAAGGCCTCATTGGCCGGACGATGTGTAATACCTCTTTGAAAAAGTTGTATCAATGTTAGTAGAGCATTATCTTGTTTTATTTGAAAGCACATAAGAAATATCATTTTCATTAGATTTCATGTAAAGTACTTGGTATATTTCTTCGGCAATTAATTGTATATCTCATCTCTGCATATTTCTTTGGTAATTCAATAAGAGAATAATTCTCGATTACCACGGCAGCCAAAACCGATTCCATAGGGCGTAAAAGGCACAGTAGTGATGAAAGTCATGAATGGATAACTGACAATCAGTGATGACGCCCGGTGTTCGGGGAAAGAGTACGCATGTTCTAATCTACCGCACCACCCAACACTCACACAAGTTTCATTAAAAGAAGTAACTGTTAGTTTATTGCCTGACGTCGCACCCAGCAGTACTTCTGCCATACGACGGCGCACTGTAAGCAGTCGAGTCTGGACCAGACAATCCAGTGATCAGTATCATGAGCAGTATCACGCTGTCAACCATGTCACCAAGTCTGACCACCCGACCCATTAAAGTAAGTGCCCATGAGTAGGGAGGTGTGAACATTCCCTGTAAAGTTAATAATGTGGGGAACCATGGCGCATCATGTTGCCAAGCAACGTGTCATATTTAGCAAATTCCAATGAATATCTACCATAAAATTTCTGGAATGACTTAACCAGGCTTTCATGGTGAAACCTTGATTGAAAAACCTAGATGTAAGCAAAATGTGTCTTTTCATTAAATTTAAATAATATGTACATGCGCTTAAGTATCGCAGCTGAGAAATGTAGACGCCATTAGCTGGAGTTGGTGGTGTACTGCTCGGCATGAAAGACAAATTCGCGATGGGAAAATGAAAACCATCCCATTTGTCAAACAGTTTGGTTCAGAGGTTGCCATCATTTTGAGTTTCTATGCACACATTCAGATAGGACACTGAATATGGCTTCTCAGTCGTCTCGTTGGTTTCCAGCTGGCGAATAGATGAAACGAACAAACTCATTTATCTGGGCACTGTTGAAAGGAATGAGGTCATCTATATATCCGAAACTGAGGTTGAACGTCTTGGTGATGTGTCCTTTCTTTGATATAACTAAAAAAGTAGTAAAACAATCCTTTTCGTATGCAAAGAGAAACAGATCAGCACGCTTAGTACCCATAACTCTACTTTTCTAAATGTTCTGTCTTAACAGTTGACAAAGATATTGTAAATGAAGAATATGTCTCTGAATATGTCTGAGTAGAGTTACATTCTGTTTTAACCAAATTGACCACATCCATTAAAAATGGTGATAAATTAAATTCCCGACTCCTTTCTTGGAAACAAACACTGTTGAGTACAGAATGAAATTCTCTTTCAATTTACCATGAGAGTTATAATTGTATCAGATTTCATGCCAAATGGATTGCATATTTCTTAGACAAATAAAAACCATGTTTGATCACATGTAAAACGCGCGGCATATATTGGGTAATTAATCATGTTGGCATATTATCAAATTTAACCCATGCAATAAATACAAAAGTGATTTAAATTATTTTTTAAAAATGAGGTTATACACGTATACTAATGTCTACTAAACAACACATACAGACCCGACATTTTTTTTCAATTTGTGCGAGGTTGACCATAGATATAGTTACATCTGTATCTTCAAAGGTTCGGGGCACTTTGTCAACAATGAAAGGAAGCGTTTACTGAGAAAACAATATGTGAAATACTTGACTTCCTCATTTATAACATCTATGTGAAATTTGGGGATAAGACATTTAGAAATGAAATATGCATACGCACGGCTCCCACCCTTGCTGGCGGGTCTCTGATTTAAACATATTTATTCACAAGGAGTGAACGGGATTGGGGGACAAGTTCTTCCAACTTAGAATGCCCTCTCCCTGGTATTTACAAAATATTCACAATTTCAAATTCAATATATATGCATAAAACATAAAACACTATAGATGAGAGAGAGAGAGAGAGAGAGAGAGAGAGAGAGAGAGAGAGAGAGAGAGAGAGAGAGAGAGAGAGATACATTGTTGAATGAACAGTTCTTTAAGGGTCTCTATATGTTAGACTAACATCTAGTCTCTGAAATGAACATATCGTACAGAAAGAACCCAGTTGTTCAGTTATCTTAATAAAATTATAATAAAAGGGAGCCCAGTGACTCTCTTCGTTTTAGACTTGCCAAACATTATAGACTTGCATGGGTTTTATTTGATATATCTGTAAGACAGATGTATCTGTAAGACAGACTATCTATATGTGTATGAATCGGAATTTCTGCTCGGATTGGCAAACTCAGAACAAAGGAGTTTGATCAAGAATGAGTGAGTGATTTTGGTTTACCGCTGCTTTTAACAGTATTCCAGTTATATCACGCCATGACAGCTTAATGTGTGAGGAAACCTAGAAATGGTGCTAACAAACCTAGAAACATAATCGGGACGAACCGGGATTCGAACCCACAATCATAGGTTTCTGTCGTGCCCAAGGGACACCAACTCTGAATAGCGAATCGCTGCGCCTTAGACGACTGGGCCACCCGTGCCCCCAATTTGATCAAGAAGTAAGTTCAAGATGATTATAATTGGTCAAATAGCCAGTCTAGTAGTCTACCCCCAATTTACCTACCTGAACCCGAAATACAAGAGACCAGTGAAACCGCATCATCTGTTTCATATTTGTATTCAGAGATTCAGAGTGACAACACTCTCCACAATACTGTATGACAAGAAGGATGACTTCAACCTTCCAATAGTCAACTTTCCCATAATGTCGAATAATATTCCAGCCTTTTGTGTCTACATTTCACAACTTGAGGTACATTCGAGCATGCTATTTCTTCGAAGATTTCAAAGAGCGTCATTGCTCAAAAGTTGTTTGATCAGGGTTACAACATTCAAGGACATAGTAAAGCTCCCAAAACGTTTTATGGTTGACACGTAGAGGATATTTCCGGAATTGACGCATCAGTGACAAAACTGACGTCCGGCGCAATTCCCTATATTGACTTATACCATATGTTCAAGTGTTATTATTTTCAGGTTGTATGTGTTTATGACGGGTGCCACCGATATATTCGCTCACATTTTCGCGAACACCTGGTGTCATCACTATTTGATAGTGATTGATAAAGACATGCGCATGACACAGTCGGAATCGTACAATGGACACTTCTTTTAGCCGACATGGCTTATGCGTATTTGGAAGAGGTGCTTGTGGCTTTGATTCACCAAGTTTTACCATGTGGATATGTTCCTATCTGTTAGCGAGATTCATACCTTCAATGAGTTACGTTATTGTCACACTCCCATAATGCATTCACTTCAGACCAACTTTTGCATTAATGTATTATGTTGATGAAGAAAAATGCTCGGCTAATTTCTGTCGACAAGGTCCTGGACCCGTGATGAGCCATGGTAAAATAGGTCTTCAGCAACCCATGCTTGCCCCCAAAGGCGACTATACTTGTCGTAAGAGGCGACTAACGGGATCGGGTGGCCAGGTCCGCTGACTTGGTTGATGCATGTTAGCGATCCCAATTGCGTGGATCGATGCTCATGATGTCAATCACTGGATTGTCTGGTCCAGACTCGATTATTTACCGACCGCCGTCATATAGCTGGAATATTGCTGAGTGCGGCGTTAAACAACAAACAAGCAAACAAACAAGGACAAGTTCCTGTGTTGGATTCTTATAAAATGCACGGCATTTGTTAAGGCATATAATCTATGTTGCATTTCCTTTACAATGCAAGTGATATTCCTGAGGCACATAATTCATCCTGGAGTTTATGTAAAATGTAGGCCAGATTTCTTATGCCCATAATATCTGTTGGCTTTTATGTACAATACAAGGGATGTTTCTAAGGCGCTTAATCCATGGTGGATTTCGCGTTAAATGAATGAACCATTTCAATATTGGATTTCACGTAAAATGCCGGACATCTGTTTTAACCACATCCTTTTTGGATTTCATTTAAAACGCACGGCATAGTTCTTTGGCACATGGTCTATGATTGATTTCATGTAAAATGCATGTCATCTTTCTATTTAAAGGCACATAATCCATGTTTGATATTTCTTATGCATTTAATCTTTGTTGGATTGTAAAATGTATGTGATATGTCTTATGAACATAATTCAGGTTTTGGTTCTTGTAAAAAGCATGTGATATTTCTTATGCACATAATCCATTTGGGATTTCGGGGCAAAATGCAGGTCATATGTCTTAGACACATAAGCTAAGTTAAGTTTCATGTAACATGAATGGCGACATATTTTATTTCATGTTCAATGCATTGCAAAAACACCGCCTGCAACACATTTCATGTTTCCATTTAGACTAAATATTGAATACGAAACTGCTGTCCTGTTTTCTCTTTTGACAATTAATCCTACCAATTAGTACTGCTTCAATCAAAATTGTTCCTTTGTGTCAAATATCCCTGCTTTGACAAACAGACATACAGAGGGTTTATTAGTGATGGTTTACAATGGCTATATAAATAAATATAAATATAACCACAATTCAGCCATCCTATATTAGGCTCAGGGGACACCGTGAAACGTAACTAATAATAATATAATAATAACTAAGCATTTATTAAACGCTGGTATCCAGTTAAGAAAACTGCTCAAAAGCGCTGGCAGGAAACCCTAACACAGATGGGGTTCCACTACAAGTAAGTGTTCCTTAAGAGGTAGGTCTTCAGTCTGCTCTGGAAGCTGCCCAGGTCTTGGGAACTTCTGATGTCAAGTGGTAAGCTGTTCCACAACATTCGAGCTGCTCGTGCAAAGCAGAGATCACCAAATCTGGTTGTTCGTGACGTGGGTATGAACAGTAATTTTTTATCACCTGAGTTAGTGAGTGAGTATGATTTTACGTCACTTTTAGAAGTATCCCAACAATATCACAGGGTGGGACACATTGTACTGATGTAGGGAATCGAACCTGGGTTTTCGGTGTGACAAGCGAACGTTCTAACTACTAGGGTAACCCATCGCAACGAAACGTAATTATTTGATCATATATCATATACCTAAAATTATAACAAGCAAATACAATACGAGGGTTGATTGATTGCCAGAAGGTAGAAATAAGCGAGTGAGTAAGTGAGCTGGATTAACGCTGTTTTAATAACTATATCAAGGCCGGCTATAAATACTTCAGGAGTGGAAAGTGATCATCAGCACAAGCAACTCTGACAGAAACCAGGTCTCATATTCTAACTACCAGGTCTTCAGTTTTGCTGTTCCTGGCAACACAGATAGAAGGTGTCAAAACTGAAGAATGACTGCAAAGGATACTACCATCATACATTTAAGGATTACAGTGGTACAACGTGACTTGTTAACATTCCATTGCCTCACTGGGTCTTGCAAACGAGTGGTTGATAGCATGAGTGATTCAACCTATCCATTTAATCCAAAAGATGACAAATCTCATTACAAGTCGTTGAATGCCTTTCTGAGGCAAACGGATCCATTCTTCATGAAGTGCGGCTTCAAGTCCAGCGAGATTTTGATCTGGGGGATCACGATGTCTGATTTTCCGGCCAAGAATGTCCCAGAGATGCTCAATCGGATTAAGATCCGGACTACAGGCCGGCCAAGGAAGAGTGACAATAGCTTCTTGACGCAAATAAGCCAAAACTGCCCGAGATCTGTGTGGTCTAGCATTGTCGTCCATGTAAACAGGTCTTGTCTGAAGAGGATGGTTGTCAAAATGAGGGACTACCACAGGCGAAGAACGGCGTCTTGGTATTGTTGGCCATTCAGGTTTCCACGAATTGTCACCAGCGGAAGTTTGCAGCCGAAGGAAACACAACCCCATATCATGACAGACCCCCCGCCACATGCTAAGGTCTTCTGGATGTTCCTTGGTGCAAAACGAGTGTTACGTTGCCTCCAAACACGTATTCGACCATCAACAGTTCGTAGCAGCATTCGACACTCGTCAGACCAATGGATCCTTCTCCAGTTGGCCAAGTTCCATCGACTACGGGCACGACACCATATCAAGCGATTCCGCATGTGCCTCTCAGTCAGTTGAGGACGTTTTACTGGTCTTCTGGCGTTATAACCAGCCGCTCTGAGGCGACGCCTTACGGTCACCGTCGAGAGTCTCTGATGGGTAATCAACTGCAGTCTTAAATCTGTTGAAGTGGCAAATGGATTTCGTCTTTCTATCCTGAAAAGACGTCTATCCTCTCTGTTAGAGGTCTTTCTTGGCCTACCAGACCTATGCCTGTCATTGACATCATTGGTTTGACCATGTTTGACAATCAAACGAGTGATAACACTGTGCTGACGACCCATTTGTCTTGCGATGGCCCTGCATGAAATGCCAGCATTTTTCATGCCTATCACTTGCCATCTTTCAGCGTTCGTTAACTTTCTCCTCGCCATGGCTGATTTTCAACCTCTATTGGAAGGGGAATCTCACACATGAACAAAATGCAACCACGTGTCTGAAACTTGAATTTCACTATTTATAGGTTAGGGGAACTACAGCACACGTAAAGAACGCTTTCCTTGTGGTATCTGGACAAATTTGGGTTCATAAAACTATGGAAGCCTAATTCAGTCATACATCATCATATTTCGTATTTCTGATTCCCACACGTGAAATCAAGAGACAATGAATATGGTGGCGCTTAACTTTTGTGCATGTGTATATAATAACTTAAAACAGTCCGTTAATCCAAGGTCTAAGAAGAACAACACACATATCACATTAAACAGATTTATTCACTAACATTGGAAACGAAATGTTTTAAATATTTGTGACCTTCAAATTATACCCGGAAACAACAAAATGTCTGTTTGAATTATAGCTTGCAATACGAAAATGTCAAACAAGAAGGATAACCATGTGACCATGCTGTTTTGTATCCTAAATCCTGCAGTACCTGAGTCCTATTACCCTTCTGTCCTTATAACATGGTTGCACAGAAGTTGTAGAACAAACTCAAAATCAAATGTAACAAAACAGGTCCATAAAGTCCATTATTCCATCTCACATGTTTGTTTGTTTGTTTGTAGAACAGAAGCAATAGCATCTTGTTTGTTTGTTGTTTAAAACCACACTCGGCAATATTCCACCGATATTATGGCAGTCTGTAAATAATCGAGTCTGGACCAGACATCCAGTGATTGACATCATGAGCTTCGATCTACGCAATCGGGAAACAATGACATGCATCAACCAAGTCAGCGAGCCTGACTACCTGATCCTATTAGTCGCTTCTTACGACAAGCATAGTCACCTTTTACAGCAAGTATGGGTTGTTGAAGACCCTTTTGAACCCGGATCTTCATGGGTCGCATCCCACCTGCATACCAGTAGATATTGTGGAACTCATGGTGAATGAGTGAGTGAGTTTATGCTGCTTAAGCAAGATTCCATCCCTGTCACCAAGAACAGGCTTCACACATTGTATTCACCTGTAAATAAATCCTGGTTTGAATAGTAAAACTCAGGTGTTGGTCATGCCTAGCAAACTCTGTAACCACAGAGCTCTCCAGCCATCCTGAGGTTTCCCAATGAACCAACTAAGGACAGTTTGGTTTGCCTTCTGCCATCGATTTCCAGGTTATGGAGGTTCCAATGTATTACACAATAAACACTGACCTCTGATAGTGATGTCGTCTATATCATACAATACACCTGCATTATAGATACATGAATCGCACTCTCCCCACAAGCCAAACACTAGCATCTTCACTAAAGATAACAGATGCAGTAAAGTTCATATGTGGCAAGGTATGCTGAATAGAAATATTATGATATGAAAAATATTATGGGCATAATCTAGTCGTAACATGTTTATTTGTTTTCCATTACCTTTACTTCTATATGAAAGCACATCATGTAGACATCCATCACTCAAGAAAACATAGGTAATGAAAATTCACACTGTAATGAAATGCAAAAACATAACATTGTCTTCATCACATCAATACTTTTTTTCTGGTCAACCACATCAAGAAGTATTCCAAATAAACACAAGACAGTTTTGTTTAAAATCTTCTGACAATCCTCACTGCTCACATGGAAATGTATTCAGACAATATTTGTAAAATATGCTCGTATTATTCATTTCCTTACACCGACAGTGACACCATGCTCATCTTCCCAAGGCAAGAGAGTTTACTGACTATAAAAGTCCAGTTTCCACCCTTGCCAAACTACATTGGAATTTCATAGCTCCTGTAGCGCCACCTGTTGCTCTTACGGGTTATGTCCCTTCTATGTCCCTCCTATTGACCAATGAGATTCCACTTTTATAAAACTTGCATTTGCCTCAAACAAAATGGTGTCAACAGCCAAAACAATCTCATTGATTATAAAGGTCTATATTGTAATAAAATGGGTCTGGCCTGGTGAAGTGCATCAAATTACTTGAGCACCTTGCTAAATATAAGACATGAAAAGATTTGAAAAATATCTGTCAACGCGGAGTTGACAGAGAATGTGCTTTGCAAATCCTGCAATCAATGGAAATCTGCATGGCAGTTTACGAAACTGATGTTGATTTCATTCCGGGATTTTGATTGGACTATGCATAGACTCGTTAGTCGAGCCAAAATACAACTTCGGAATTCAAGCCTTGTTCGGTAAGGGTGGAAACTGGACTTTTATAATCAGTTAGCTCTCTTGCCTCGAAGATGCACCGTGCTCTGACCGCCGCTATGATCACTAGGTCAGGTCATTTAATAAGGATTATGGTAGTAGATTAAGGACTGAAATATATGTTTACTTCTCTCTTAAATGTCCTCCTCCTTCTATGACATACCCACAGTCATCTCCATTCATAATAAACTTCTATCTTCCCTCTGCCATGTATGAAATACAATATTTAAATATTTTGCAGCCATAGTGCTCATATCAAGAGAAATATAATGCACTGTTCCTGGGGGAATACAACTGATGTCGCCACAGGAGAGTCCTCCTTTAACATATCAGATTTCATGGTAAATTAACGTATCCAATCCCTTCCATTAGACATCATACAAATTTCTTGTCCAAGATTTGAATACTGCTAATTTGATCCCTATGTAAGTACTATAAACTGTGACATATTCACACATTTTACCAAGAACTCTTTTGTGTAACCTGGCTGAAATCTTAACAGTAAACACGGTACATGTAACTTCTTCTATTCACATCTGATGTATGGGTTCTCCACTACAGCTGACTGTATTCCTTCCTACAGATGTATGGAATTCATGCTCATATCTATCTGGGCCCGGTCCCACAAAGCAATCTTAGTGCTACGACTGTCTTATATCTATGTTAAAGTATGGGAGTTAGGATCGCCTTAGAGCTCTGGGCTCACTTGCACAAAGCAATCTTTGCGCTAAGATGATCGTAACTCCCATACTTTAAGATAGGCTTACAATAGTCTTAGCCCTGGTTACAAAGTACCTTTACCTACATCTAGATTACTAACTGTTATACTGACATTCTGAGGTAAGCTGAAATCAGCATGGATGTGAGAGGTCATGTTTTTGAACAAAATAAAGATAGTCAGGACATATCAGATCTACTAAAGAAGGAAAAGAAACTGCAAAAATGATGTGGTATAAAGTACTGGTGTTCTATACGACTGGAATAACTCATATCATTATCCTATCTGGATCACGTACATGAGGGACATGAGAAAATACATTGACTCTCCTATGGTACTGTAATCCTTTGACACATTCACCAATGTAAAATCTTGATGTATCAAACATGTATACTACTCACAAGAAGTTAAAGAACACCTGATTCTTTTATACTATAATAATATCGGAATTGGGTGTTCTTTAACTTCTTTTGAGTAGTATAAAAAGAAACCATTTTTCACATGCTGTACAACAAATTGCGTATTCATGGACGGACTTGATTCAAGTGCACTCAAAAGTTGTGAATTATGCTATGTTACATAAATACAAATACATACATTGTATCCAACATTATGCAAGCAATCATAAAAAACTAGTCTGTATAAAACATAATCTGATTCTGCTCAGGTAAACATACAACATTAGGACATAGCATATTCCTCAGACAACAGCTGGCTCTGATAATTACACTTCACAACACAGAACACATTGTATGATGAATGTTGAATTGTGACATGTCATGAATGCTTTGATACCATCTCTTGTCTCGTTGTACAAAGAGTCAAATTGTCAGAATATGTGCGACTTCCCATTTTCATACTTAAGCCAGGCTCTGTTTCATATTCCTTATATAATATTGGTAAAAATAAGCAGAATGCAAAAAAAGAAGGTTAAAATATGATGTCAAGATTCCTTAAACAGCTCCTTAAACAAATCGTTAAAATATAACATGCTTAAAATAAACATCTCTTCAATTAAACTGAGGCCAAGTTCGTCTGTAAAACAACAAAAACAGATAAGGCTTTGGACAATGTGATATTCATACGTCCTTGTTTCACTTTGACACAACTAAAGTAACAACATCAACCATCTACACGGACAGACTCCATGGGTCATATCCAACTAGTCCACTGATCATTTCAGACTAGTGGATATGTAAAATAACTACCTATGGGAATACAACCACTAGTCCATTTAGATTGTTACTAGTATCGGATTAACAGTCCAGTGGCATTATCTATCCCTGCATCTACAGATGAAGCTAGGATCAACGCCTGTATCTGACCGACACATAAGATACAGGTACCCACCATCCAGTGAGGAACTAAGCACATTATAACACTGGCTCTGCCTGTTGTAACAAAATACAGAATATGGTAGTTGGCCTTAAGAACACATGTATACTTGAAAAGACACCATGTACAAGTTACACAGAAAACAGAACCATGTAGACTTCATTGCAATATGTTTTGATTCACATGAATATAAAAAAATAGCAATATTGTATCAACCATTCATATCGGACGGATATTTCTGTGATATGAGTTTCTGTGACAAGACATCATAAACAGTAAAGTCTTAATCACATGCTTATGGATGAATATTTGCGTAGAGACTGTATCATGACAAATATTTTTTACCTTAAAATACAATATGAGTACACCATAATGCAATGTATTAAGTATGTTAAGATCTTATGATATTACCACAAACCAAAATATACAGTAACAACACTTAGTTCAAAACAAAACCCATTTATCTGAACAAACTTTATAAATCATGGATATAAAATGAAGCTAATCAAGATAATAAGAGATAACAATCTGGATATTACCTGGTATATTCAGCAAAAATCATATAAACTGATTTCATTCAGCTTGAAAGTTCAATTTGATGAACAGACACACACACAATTGAGGCAGGTATCCTACATCAATAAACAACTTTCCTTTCTTCTAATAATTAAAACAAATATAACAAAACCACAACAAATAATAAATTATCTTGAAAATATTTAAGTACACTGGATCTCCTGAATGAATAACAACTGGATCTGATACAAAAAGATCAAAGAAAAACATGTTTTTTAAAACTGTTTTTAAAAGGTTAATTATTTCAGACTGTATAAATGCATCTTGCAACAACAGAGTGAGTGAGTGAGTGAGTGAGCAAGTTTAGTTTAATATCACTTCGAATAGTCTTTCAGTTACATCACAGAATGGCATGTTGATGTGGGAGGAAAGCCGGAGGTTAGATGTTTACCACTTCAATGAAACACATTGGCATAGGTTGGTGCTGACAAACCTAGAAATTTATTAAGGCAAATCTGTAGGCCATTAGCAGGGCACTGCTGGCTGAAGACATTATTATGTGTACCCTAGCCAAAATCAGAATGCAGAAAGGTACCCTGGGATGTGCAATGTGTTTAACTGTTCCATGAACGCTTACGTATACAGTGAGTTGGGTTTAACGCCGCTTTTAACAGTATTCCATTTATATCGCTAGGTGTCAGCTTAATGTGGGAGGAAAGCCCGAAGTGATGCAGGTCTCAGACGTTTACCACTTTGGTGAAACCTACGAGCACAGATATGGTGCTGACAAACCTAGAAACATAATTGGGGCAAACCGGGATTCGAACCCACAAGCATAGGTTTCTGGCGTGCCCAAGAGATGCAACTCTGCACAGCAAATCGCTGCGCCCGTGCCCCCCTTACTTATACAACACATCCTGGATGCCGAACCCCACGAAATTTCAACATGGCACTATGCATTGTACATTCTTCTCTCGATATTTCCTTACCATAAATGATTCGGTGATGTCATACTGTTGCATTCCAGTGTGCTACATGAAAGTGAGCAAACACAATAATGTGCGTACATTACTCTAATATTCCACAATGCACGGCATTATCCAGCATGCACTCGTCATCAGGTGAACCAGAACTTCAACATGAACAGCTTTCGGTTTCGGCTTGAGGAATATGGACTCATCTGCTGTTTATGGTACTAGGTACCTTACTGTATTCTGATTTGGGCTAGGTTACATTATTGTCTACAGAAAAATACCTGGGGTACATATCTATAGTCCCCATGCCGACAAAAATCCATTCAGCATTATTTTTTAGCTGTTTTAAACATGGAAGCCAAATATCCCTACCATGGTCAAGCAAGAAGCAGTTGTGTTTGTGTGATGTAAGCTGAGGGCTAACTGGAATAGGCCTATGCTTGATTTGATGGTAAGAAATAGTGACTACACTGCATAGCAATTCTACATAATTACATTGGAGTTGGCATACATACACACAAATTGGTATTCTAAACTTTCTAAGAATGTTGATTGCCTCAAGCACAGTCCCACTTTAAAATAAAGACTTGAAACTACAATACAGTCGAACCTTGTTGTGACAACCAACAAATTGAATTTATAACAGGTCATAAGAGATTAGGACCAGTTCCGGAAGCAGAACTAGATTTCAGTGCCCAGGCTGCTGGTAGTGAAGGGGGAGGCAACTCAGGCGCATCATCGACCTCACTGTCCCCCATCTCGATTGATGTAATTGCTATATCTTGAATAATAGATTCACGAACACAATCTAACTTTTTTTAAGTTTTAGAGAACATTTAACTTGTTCCTGGACAAGAAAAATGGAACATTCCACTTGTCCAGCAGTTCAGTGTTTAAGATGATACCCGGTGTAGTATTCAATCAGTGTGGACAAGGTACAAGGGTCCATCTCTACTTGAGACAGTTCTGTCACCGGCCTGGACAACTGTCTTCATCAGCAATTAACTGTCAAATCTCACAAGGAAATATACAACATCAATAATGTATTTATACAAAAATAGTTGGATGGCTTATTCAGTTGTGCACATGAAGAAATATAAGTTAGGACATCACAGATATGCATTAGCGAGACGATCATCACAACATGATATCATCGTCATCGTCGTAGTTGGGTCTCATTCGTAGTGCTGAGTCAGAAACCTCCGGTAGTTCATCTACCAAACCCCACTTTTCCCCAAAGTCAGCTGAAAATGAAAAATACATTTGTAAGCATGAAGTTGACAATGATACAACTCATGAACAAGGAAGTTTGTGAACATATCAATGATATATGGATCTATTGTACATGGAATAGGACAGGTGATGAAGCACTCTGTGACTCTGCATCACCTTCACTGCAACAGGCTGCAAGTTTTTAACATTTCTTGTTTAAGGACAATCTCATTAAACATGTTAAAATCAGATATTAGCGCTCGCTACCCCCACACCAAAGAATGTCAGAAAGCCTTTTGCGAGCTTTTGACCGACCAATGCAGTGACTCACAGGAAGTCTACATTTAGCTAATCGGATAGCAGCCTTTTGAGTTTTACGGCACAAGTTTCAAACTGACGACTTCAATTCCAGACGATGCTTTGAAAAAGAATCTGGAATGTCTAATAGAAGGCCAAGATTGTATGGAAGTAATTTCCACAGGCTCTGGAAAACCTCTTCCTTTTAAAATGTCTATCCCATTGAAGCAAGAGAAACATGGTGATATTGACAGAATCTGAAGTAGTACAGCCTGGAACAGGGTCTCGGATTGTCCCATGTTGATCTTTCCAAGGCTGCACTTAGAATACACATTCAGAGTTTCACTTTTGCAATCTCACAACCGATGCTCTGACTGGTCGGACGAAAAGTCGCTCTGACATGATCTGTAACAGGATGTCCTTATTGAAGAGGTAGCAAGCGCTAAGATCTGATTTGAAAGAGACTGGTTTAAGGATGTCCGATGGTCTTCATATTATTTTTGTTAGCATAGGTAATTCAAAAGTCTAAATGATCTAATCATTAATGTCCATGTTAATGAACATTGTAGTGCTTTTCTTGTTCACTCATAACTTAAGCAATACTTGACCTATCACAATACATTATGTCACGATACAGAAAGACTTACACAAGCTGCCAATGAAAGTTATAGGCCTAACATAAACACATATATTTTAGTCCAGAGTCACTGTTTTGTGGAGGAAATGTCCACTAAAAACTGCTGGAATGCACTGAAATTTACATTGCAGAGACACAATTCATGTGACATAGCGGAAAGTATGAAATCATGGAAATGTATTGTTTTGTATTTAGGTGACCTATGATACAACAGCTGTATAATCTAAAAAAATGATTTTACAAAATTTTGAACCAATATTACCAACAGCAGCGAGCATAAGATACCATGGTTACCAATAAGTCATTTAATCACAAATCCAAGACAACCTACTTGTTTGACTGTTCCTGTGTTTGTCCTCCTGATCTGATCCGTCCAAATAACTGTTTGGTTTGTCCCAGGGATAGTTACGACTGGAGTAGTCTGCCCTTGTTGAAGGTGAGAGTTCAAGGTCATTTTGTGATGGAGAAAGCTGATTTTTTTTAGGCTTCTTCTTTTTCTTCATTTTCTTAATCTCTGAGTCAGATCCATTATCCATCCCTTAAAAGGTTAAAACAAGTACTGTTAACAAAACCTTAATGTCATGCCACAGTTACCATATTTTGTATGTTTTACTCATGAAACAGTGACTTACTGAAAGGTGCTTTACACCTACAGCTACAGCTTTATAACTGCAGCCTGTTAACTATCAAGTCTAGACCAGACAAACCAATGGTTAACAGCATGAGCAATGATCTATGCTTGCAGGATAATATTATGATTGTTCAGCTCTGATGTTCAAAACCTCAAAACCTTGTAAACGATGTGCTGGTTTTCTTAGCTGCCTCAGGCTGATGTTACCTTGGGCTAGTCTTTATCTATAAGCTATAGCTGAAACTTATATTTCAAATTTGCATTTTCCCTGAATCCAAATATATCACTTGCATTGAATCTAATTATTATATGAAAATTTAGTATAAATGTTACACTGTGATAACAAAATGACCTGAGATACTGATTTTAGTTGGCACTTAACAAGCTTATGACAAGCTTGGGGTAAGGGCACTGACTCCGCCCCAGAAGCAACAGAATGGTGAGTGAGTGAGTTGGGTTTAACGCTGATTTGAACAGTACTCCAGTTATACCACAGCATGTCAGCTTGATGTGGGAGGAAAACCTAAGTGATGCAGATCTTAGACATTTACCACTTTGGTGAAACCCACAAGTACGGGTATGGTGCTGACAAACCTAGAGACATAATCAGAAGGTACAGGGATTCAAATCCATGATCATAGGTTTCTGGCGTGCTCAAGGGACACAATTCTGCACAGTGAATTGCAGTGCCTTAGACGACTTGGCCACCCTGTCAGAATGATGATCTATACCATGTGCACTAACATGACTAAGAGAAAACATTGCCATCACCATGATCACAGACAGACAAATAACAGACAAACAGCCTGCCAGTGAGTAACTAATGGTTATTTATGTTTGTTAAAAAACATTCAGTTGATACACTTAACATGACAAACAATGATAATCATGAAAACAACAAACAAACAATTCAGTCCCAAAATTGACAAGGGCAGAGATGCCAACCTTACATCATTGTATATTGGTGCAACTAGCCTCTTCAAACATGTTAAAAGTTTGGATCATGTTGAAATTTTATTCCAAAATTAGTTATCATATTTCCCAGTGTGTTTCCTGCATTCAAACATACAAAAATGTAAACAAGACAATCATATTTATAACCCCCACCCCTGATGATTCTGGGTTCAGGAAAATAAGTCCCCAGCAGCCTGTGCTGGTCGTAAGACTGGACTGGACTCTCAGGTCCAGACTCCATCATCTACAGGCCACCATCATATAGCTGAGTGTAGCGTTAAACAACAAACAAAAACATTTTATACAAATTATCACAGTTATGCCATGATATCATGCTTAAACATTTAGTTACATTTTACAATTGTCTTCTAACTTTCCATAGCTTTTGAAGCAATCTTAATCCCAATAATGGTAATAATTCATGGTAATATTTGAGGGTAATAATCATGATAATGCCTAAATTGTACAAGTTGGCATCTCTGCATTGGGAAAAAATATCAGACTCGTGTTCGAGAAACTCAGAAAGAAACAACAGACAAACAGCCTGCCAATGTGTAACTATGGTAACCTACCTCATTGTTCATCTGAAAACATTCAGTTGATATGGCTCAAATGCTAATACACATACAGAAATGCAGGGAAAGGATTTCAAACTTTCTTTCAAGCAAATGAGCAATTAATTAAGAGTATTCCAACAGAACAAAAGGCATCCGCTATCATACACTCCAGCCTATCAGCATGATCTGTCAACACAGTATATCAAATCAACAGGGACAAGATGACCGTTGGTTACCTACCAGAATCTACAGTCGCAACAAGACGTGGTGGAAGCGGGCGAGGGATGGGAGACAACTCCGCCGCGTCATGCAGATCAAATCCACCATTGCTCTGCTGCGAATCCTCAAAACGTTTCTTCTGTTTTCTTTTTGTTTCTTTCGGAGTGTGAGCCCCATCCTCACCATCAAGAGGTGTTAACTTATGACTAGATGTACGAATGTCATCTCCATTTTCATCCCCGAAGGATTTAGCTGTAACTGAGATTTTCGAAACAGACCTCATTGTCTTCTGTGATTCTGCCAGCCGGGCTGTGTCGTCTCCAGTTTGAGAATATTCACTTCCGTACTCGGCATTTTCAGAATAGGCATTCTTTTGCTTGACCTTCTTTTTCTTCTTTTTCTTAGCAGTACCGTCCTCCATAAACTTTGTTCCCAGAGGTTGCTGCAGCGGGGGCAACACCCGACGTGATCTGTTTGTGGACGGACTCACTAATTCATCACTGTCCTCTGCACATTTGTCACCAAGGGGAGCTAACCCATACGGACGGTTCGAGTGAGGAGTTCGGAGATAATCTGCTTCTTCCAGGTCGTCCGTTTTTGTCATTGTTCTGTCATCTTCACCTTTAGCTTTAGCTTTAGCTTTCAGCCCCTTGAGACGCCTCTTCTCCTCCTTCATCTGAGCTTCCTGGAACATCAAGATGATAAATGTCAAAAATCAACAAAAGCAGAGACTCAGGCCATAATATATCAATTATCAGATTTCATCCTGGCCCGCCTCACTACCAAAGACCCAATCTCATTAAAATCAGATCTTAGTTCTTGCTACCGTTAAACAAAGATCTGAGAACATCGCATACAGGTCACATCGCGAACATTTACTGACCAATGAAAGGACCAACAAGAAGTGGACACCAGCCAATCAGAGAGTAGCTTTCCCCAGCTTTATTGAGCTTGTTTTAAACCAGTGACTTCCATACCAGACTTATGCTTTGCAAATATATTGATTCACAATTGGATAAGTGAACAAAAGAAAGTTCTGGAATGTCTAATAGATGACCAAGATTGTACGGCAGTACCAACTACACACTGCGGAAAGTCTCTTCTATTTCAAATGTTTATCCCACTGAAGCGAGAGATGGAACATACAGCCAGTAGCATTATTCGGAATACTACGTGTTAACCCTTTCAAGGTTGCATGATTAAAAAACACATCCAAACTGTCACTTTTCCAGACTGGGAAGCGGCGCTCTGATTGATGTGACCCGTAATGGGATGTCCTCAGATCTTTGTTAGCGGTAGCGAGAACTAAGATCTGATTTTAATAAGATTGAGAAAGACCCCGCCTCGCATCATCTTATTCCCTTCCATATAATTACAAACAGAGAAGAAAATTACTGTGTTGCCTTCGTTCTTGATCTAATAAAAACACCATAGCAAGGTCCTATTAAACATTCATGCTTCATCAGAGTTTATATGACTCATATCCATCAATAATCAGTGTACAAAGATGACTTGGACAGTTTATTTCAATTTATTTAAAATTTATTAAAACTAAACTGCATCCTGCCATGCTCACAAAACTGAAAAATACTGAAAGATTTAATAATTGTGACCTTAAGGTGAAACATTTACGTCACACCTGCAATTCGTCAGCTAAGTAGCAATAAACAATAAAACAAAAGCAATATCAAGACTAACTACAAACCTGAAATGTCTTGTTTGTACGCAAAACAACACCACTCAGCAATATTCCAGCTATATGATGGAGGTTTGTAAATAATCAAGTCTGGACCAGACAATCCAGTGATTGACATCATAAGCATCGATCCACGCAGTTGGGATTTGATGACATGCATCAACCAAGTCAGGGAGCCTGACCACCTGATCCCGTAAAGAGCCTCTTACTGCAAGCATGGGTTGCTGAAGACCAATTCTAACACAAGCATGTTTGTTGTTTAGCGCCGCACTCAGCAATGTTCCAGCTATATGAGGGTGGTCTGTAAATAATCGAGTCTGGACCAGACAATCAAGTGATTGACATCATGAGCATCAATCCATGCAACTGGGATACGATGACATGCATCAACCATCCGATCCCGTTAGTCAAGCATGGGTTGCTGAAGACCTATTCTACCCCAGATCTTCACGGGTCTCTAACACAAGCATCTATAGAGCATGTGCAGTGAACACTGTATTATGATGTAGTTTACAATGTTACAAAGGTAACAGCAATATTACCAACATTTTTCCTGACAAGTTTGTCAATTGTGTGACAAATGAACCATGCTGACTGGTTAACATAGGATACATAATCTTAACAAATAATTGTAGATATGATCTATGTTAAATTATGGGAATTAAGATAGTCACTGTCCTACAATGAGTAAAATCGCTTTAATCTTAAAATGCAATAAGGTAGAAACAGTCTGATTGGTTGGAAAGTGTTATGGTAATAGTTTAAACCAATGACCAAGGTACATGTAATTAATCAGAGTGGCCTCCCTTGGAATGACATGTATTGTTGGTGAATGTCTGCAATTTACGAACTTTACATTGGTCAAGCCTTATGAAACATATAGAGAGTATGCCCTTTTTCTTGATTCCTGTTCAAATTAAATATTCTGTGGGATTAAATGGAATATAACCGTTGATTACACTCACCTGCATTTGATATAAAGCTAGTCCCTTGTGACATTATTTGAATGTTAAACTAAAGCTCATGTCACATCTTAAAAACAGTAATATCCCCTGTCTAACAATCATTATACACATTTTTACTATTTTACAAAGAACAAAGAAGAATTAAACTTTTTATCACAGATAAGAAATAAAAAACATCATTATCATGGTTATGAACAAACATCACACTAATTAATTAAAACTACAGAATAACACTCAAGTCAAATGTTTTTCCAACATGGCACAGTGTTGATGATGTGAGCTACATCGCCAAACCAGTGAAGTCGACAGTACTTGTTACAAACAGGAGTGTCCTTTATCACACTGTATAGTTTGTATCAGAGTTGATTTTGGAAGTAATGTCCCACGTCTTCGGAGTATGATGACACACAATCAACCAATACATGGAGACCTATCTCATAAAAATCAGATCTTAGTTCTCGCTACCACTCAACAAAGATCTTGAGACATCCTAATATGGGTCACGCCTGAACGATCTTTCATGTGACCGTTCAGACCGTTGCTTACCAGAAAAGCGTGAAAATGATGATCTTGTCAGGTTTGTGTTTAATGCCACACTCAGCAGTATTCCAGGTATATGAAAATAATCGAGTCTGGACCAGATAATCCAGTGATCTACACAATTGGGATACGATGACATGCACGAACCAAACCAACTCAGCAATCCTGACCATCCGATCCCGTTAGTTGCCTCTTATAACAAGCATAGTTGCCTCTTATGACAACCATTGCTTGCTGAAGACCAATTGTAACCTGGATCTTCATGGGTTATCAATACTGTAAGCAACGATCCACATTGTCGGGGTAACCAAGTCACAGAGCCTAACCACCTGATCCATTAAGTCACCCATTATGACCAGCATAGGTTATTTGGGAGCAGGGGGCAGTCGGGTAGCCTAGTGTTAAAGCGTTCGCTCATCACGCCTAAGACCTGGGTTCCATTCCCGACACGGGTACAATATGTGAAGTCCATTTCTGGTGTCCCCTGCCATGATATTGCTGGAATTTTGCTAAAAGCGGCGTAAAACCACACCCTCTTACTATTTGGGAGCAATTAAACCCGGCATCCCCAAAGGCCATCAAGGTTTCTGATTTATGACGGCGAAAAGAACCTGCAGAGGCTGCTGGCTTATATGATTATTATCACTTGCAACAGATCATCCGGAATTCACAGATTCTTGTCAAGATGTCCTACCATGTTATCATTGTTTATGTGGCAGAAGGTGGCCGGTACAGACAACTCACGTAATACCACTACACACTGCTTGAGGCAGGGTTATATAGGGAGCGGAGTAAGTAATATATGGACTGCGTTGCAATGACACTCAAGCATCAACACAACTAGCAACAATGAAACCAATCTGTTGACTCTAGATCCGTCTCTTAGATTTCAGCTGGGATTCCTTTAAGAATAGAAGGGACATACAGGGTTAGAAATTATCCTGAAGACATTAACTAGACCTACCGGTAATAGTGATGACCAATCTCATTAAAATCAGATCTAAGTTTTCGCTGCCGCTTTTTCCCACAACAGCTTTATATTCTACAAGTCATAGGTACATTCAACACATAGATGGCCTGACTCGAGCTAGAGGACAAGTATCAATGTCTACCTCTGAGCCAACACTCTATTTAACAGCTTTATATTCTACAAGTCATAGGTACCTTTAACACATAGATGGCCTGACTCGAGCTAGAGGACAAGTATCAATGTCTACCCCTGAGCCAACACTCTATTTAACAGCTTTATATTCTACAAGCCATAGGTACCTTCAACACATAGATGGCCTGACTCGAGCTAGAGGACAAGTATCAATGTCAATCCCTGAGCCAACACTCTATTTAACAGCTTTATATTCTACAAGTCATAGGTACCTTCAACACATAGATGGCCTGACTCGAGCTAGAGGACAAGTATCAATGTCTACCCCTGAGCCAACACTCTATTTAACAGCTTTATATTCTACAGCCATAGGTACCTTCAACACATAGATGGCCTGACTCGAGCTAGAGGACAAGTATCAATGTCTACCCCTGAGCCAACACTCTATTTAACAGCTTTATATTCTACAAGCCATAGGTACCTCCAACACATAGATGGCCTGACTCGAGCTAGAGGACAAGTATCAATGTCTACCCCTGAGCCAACACTCTATTTACCGGTATGTGTGATTAGGGTGATTATATCAGTGTTTATTCTAGAGCATGGCATCCGGCATGTTTGCGTCTATTTTAAATATGACAAAAGAAATATCACCTTGGTGATGCAGAAGGGTGCATAGTTTCCAATCATGCCATTTAAAAAGAATATTGTGTCATAACATGAATTTATAGCATAATCGTTTGTTAGAGTGATCACTTGTCTGTTTTGGAACTTATCAGTGTGTATACTATATGTCACAAAGCCAGTTCCATTACAGTCTGTGCCCAAAGACTTTGAGTCTTCTAGCCTGAACTTGGCACTTAGCCCCATTTTTCAGTAGATTTTAGTGTTATTATTTGGACAAAACCAAACAGAATGTTACTAGACAATGGCTTCAGACTAACAACTAAAGTCGCAGAGCTCCATTACATTGCATGATGCCTTCATTAACATCACAGCTTTGAGCACAGGGAATGATATGTCAACATTTGGACCACCAGGTTAAAATTCGCTACAGACATTAATCATGATTAATTGACAAAATATTAGAGGTGACAAGGCCTTTTTTTTCTGCAAATCAAATTATGGAAACTTATGGAGATGTGGCGATTCAAGCATAACTTTGTCAAGTGCCACAGTCAAATCATGATTTTAAAAAGTCAGTGAGCTAAACAGCTAGTCCGGGAGTGAGCCGAGATCGCTCTGCTTTCACTATTGGGACGGTTTATTCCGGGACAAATGGATGCCGTAGTTTCCTTGGAAAATTCTTCTAAAAATAACCCCATTGTGAAAAATGAACCTCCACTTATATTTCTGTCATACCACCTAATATATATACTTTTTGTTGCAAGAAAAAAGATAATTGGATCCAAGTACCTTGTAAGTATAGTAAGTATAGTCGTTTATCATGTTTATGTATTTCATTCTGTTGTTGACACAATCCTTTAAGAATAACAATGTGCAAAGACACACTAAGTGCCACCATGGCATATTTTAAAGGTGCTCAATTTGAAAATATAATATGTGAAGTTTGTTTCCTAAAATGAACTCCAGTATAGTCTGAAAACCCAGCATGCTCCACTTTATAACATAATCAAAGAATGTGATTTTTAATAAAAAGTGACTACAATACCTTTTCCTTGAGTTTCTCCACGTCAACATATTTGAAGGGATCTCCATCTATAAAGTCTTCCCCCTCACTCTCCTCTTGCTTCTCCTCAATGCCCAGCCTCTTCCTCTCCTCTTCCTCCTTGCGTTCCCTGCAGCAGACACAATTCAATCAGCGCCGGCTATTTTCATATTTTACCATGCTTACTAGCTGTAAAGGCTAAACCAGTTCTCCAGCACCAACAGACTACAGAGTTCACGAACACTGTAATCAGCAGCTACCCTAGTTAGATCACAGTTAAAGAATACACAAAGAAAATAACAGCTTCTCTCAATCTGTCCCCAAGCAATCTGCTAAATATAAAATCTCTAATATGCTATAAGAGGATTCACAATTAAGATTCATAAGGTCCATAAGGACCAAAATTAAAGACAGCGGGAGCTTCTTTAGCAGAAAACTCATATGATTGTGAGTTCCAGTTATATAATGGCATGTCAGCTTAATATCGGAGGAAAGCCTGAAGTCTCAGAAGTTTAACACCTTGGTGAAACCCATGTGCATGGGTATGGAGCTAAGAAACAAAATCATGGTGAACCGGAATTGAACCAAACCACGATCATAGGTTCCTGGCATGCCCAAGGGATGCAACTCTGCACTGCGAATTGCAGCGCCTCAGATGGCTTGGCAACCCGAGGCCCCTTGAATGGCCTCAAGTTGGTCAGGTGATATGGATACACAATATACTGACTCTGAACTGACTAGTCCGAGCTGACCAGTCCTTGTTTCATCCCTTTAATGCCGAGCAGGGCAACAAGTATCATCTTTTAGCATCTTTTGGTATGACATGACTAGGGATCGAACCAACAACCTTCCACTTTCTGGGGCAGACGCTCTATCCACTAGACCATAGATGCAGTCCTGTTACCACAGGGTGACTTAATCTATAACACTGTTTTAATTAGAAATGAGACAGTGTCATGTGAAAAACAAAATGTTTTCACTGAAACCTATAAAGTGACTATAATGCCATAGTATTATCTCCACAACAAAACAACCACTAACAGAAAGGGCACATTGACATACCAGCATTTCAGCAGACAATACCTCAACAGTGGTTCAGGGTTCACTTACCTCTCTTCTTTTATTTTGCGAACACGTTCTCTCCGAGCCGCTAGCTCTATTTTCTCCTTTTCCTTTTCCTCTGCCATATCCTTGTCTACTCGGGTCTTCAGAGGGTCAAAGTTCTTCTCAATCATATCACACAGCCACTGCATGCCCTCTTTAATTGCAGGGTCCATCTTGCGTCCCGTCCCCTTCACAGCTGAGCAGGATTCCTACACAAAACCAGTTTGAGAGATAGATTTACAAGCAACATAGCGCAGCTATTTTGTCTCACTGAATGAGCTGACACAGTTTAAATCAACCTTTATGAAAATATTGTAGTTTTCCAAGACACTGGTGGTGATAAGTGCATTTTTTTTAAGGAGAAAGAGTGAGTGAGTGAGTTGGGTTTAACGCCGCTTTTAACAGTATTCCAGCTATATCGCGGTGTGTCAGCTTAATGTGGGAGGCAAGCCTGATGTGATGCAGGTCGCAGCGTCTTAGATGACTGGGCCACCCACGCCCCCTAAAGGAGAAAGAAATTATTACACTCACATGAGTGTCATACTGAGTTTACGAGATTTGTGTAAGAAGCCATGTATTACCCTTGCTCTCGCTTGGTAATACAAGAATTCTGATACTCGTTTCGTAAAATCAGTATGACACACATGCTCGTACAGTAATCTGAAAGATGTATAGTATATAGACGTATCTATATACATCTTTGGTAATCTCTATAAATAGCAGGACACAACAGGACACAAACAGAGTATCAAGATCTAACAGCCAGTACAACTAGGGGATACTATAGAAAGGTGACCTACAATTCTGCATGGAGTCTTGTGTAGGTTGACCCAGTTGGAGAGATCGAGTTGTTCACAGATGTCCACCTCGTCCACAGCGTCTTCCTTGTCCTGTTTGTTGGCCAGCCTAGAGCAGAGAAGATCATTTTAGGGTGGTAACCATGGTAACAATATACAGTCAAGTCCCGTTAATCCGACATTGTTGGTTGCATATGATTATGTCGGATTAATGAGTATGTCGAATAAACGAAATTAGGTGGTATCAAAGTTCGTGATCGAAAATTGGACAACTACACGATAGATATTGATACGAACACGTAATAAAAAAAGGAAAAAAGAAATATTCATATTGTAGTGTTACATTGTTAGCAGAATATGTTTTCTAATCATGCAACCTCTAAAGTTTAACACAAAACTACTGTTACGGATTGTATAACTGTTTCAAAATACTTTTTAAAGCATAGTTTGGAATGGAAGTCGCTAATTTGAAACTAGTGCCGCAATGCTTAAGCAAGCTGCTTTTTTAGTGGCTAATGTCGACTTCCTGTTAGTAATGTCATTGATCAGTCAAAGTTCACGAAAGGTTGTCCTCAGCGGTAGCACGAACTTGTATCCGATTTTAATGAGATTGAGGCAATCGAGGCATGTGATTAAGCCTGTTTTGTTTATTTAAAGCAGCAATTGTTTATTGTTACGCAAGTTTATCTCTGCAGCCGTTGAAATATGCCGCTACTCGTCGACTCGTCTTGCATCAAAACACGGGACTGTGTACTCGTGGGCAGATGACCATGGAGTACGCTGATCACTGTGTCTGATTAACGAGACTGATTAATGAGTGATTTCAGCAATTCGTTGCAAATTAGGTATGTCGGAGTCGCAGTGCAAGACTGTCGGATTAACGGGTCTAAATAGCACTAATTAAATCGGTTCCCATCATTTGTGTCGATTGTCGGATAAACGAGTGTCGGATTCACGAGACTTGACTGTACCTTGTATCCAGGCGATACATGCCTTTATATGGTGATTGGTGAGGTCTAAAACTATAAGTTCCTTGTTTCCTGACTGACCCTAATTTGGAGCCCCTGACCACAAAGGTCTTTTTCATGTTTCTCAAGCTGCATCACAGCTTTTATCACCATGGTATTGTCCATATTGCCTCTAGTATACACAAATTGAACATCACTTCTATACATATATAAGATAGCTTCGCGATAAATCACCAAGGACAATGAAAAACAAAGCGTGGTTTATTTCACAATAAAACATTGTTCTATCATGACTCAAGAGATTCAATATGCCCTCGCAACTTGATGATATTGTATACTGGAGCATTGAGAACTGGTTCAGCATTATAGCCTCCAAATGCTTCAAGTCAATGAGGACTACCATCATCTGGTTTGTACTTGTCCTCAGCACAATTTAGTAGTCCCTCGCTAGAGGACTAGCATTAACTTTGAAGGCTTTACACACCATTAGAAATATTAACATATTGCTTTACTTCCACAACACACAGCATTTGTGTACAGGGAGGCATATCTGTGAAAAAAGACAATAAACTGTCCCAAATCTCAGTACACTATGACGTAGTACTGTCCTACTTAGGACATTTATCTTTTAAAGGTTAGAAATACATAGAGTTACCTCCCCTTCAAAGCTCTCCATGTGGAGAGTTATGGATGTTTCAATTTCTGCGCTTAGGGTGCTAACACCTGACAGTGCGATGCGATGCAAAACCAGAACAATGTCACTTGTATGCTTGTGACAATAGAGATATCTGTGTTTTCACAAAAACTACTTCAAACCATTCCTGTAATAAAATACATAGATTTAAAAGAAGCACTTGGGAAGATTACTACGACATGCAACAACTACTACATTGCTATTGCTACTTACACCAACACTGGCTTCCCTGCTATGTGATAATTAGCTATCAGTTTCTGAAAGCTTTCCTTCACTTCCTCAAGGCGCTCTGATGCAGTTGAATCGATCATGTAGACCACCCCATACAGTTCAGGGAGATATGTGGTCCACATGGCTCGTATCTGTGGTCCTCCCCCAAGGTCATACATCGTGATGTCGAACTTGTTGAATACAAACTTTTCAGAGTTGAAACCGACTGTTGGGGCGATGTCTTTGTCAAACTGTTCTGTGAATGTGAGGTAAAAAATATTAATCAAGTTTCAATTGATCTTTCTATTTCCCAATTCACAATATTTTCTGATTTCATTTTATACATAAACAATATTAATTAAGGAACATGGCCCATGTAGCCATAACACCATGTTTATATCCTGACTATAACAGTTTCCATAAAGTCAATATGATCTACCCTCTGCAAAGAATTTATGTGTCATACAAGAAGCAATTCTGAAAAGGTCAAATATATTTTAGTTGAAGAAAAACATCAATTTTGCATTTACATTAGTAGTGTTATGAATAGAACAGAACATAAGGTCAATTTTGCCTTACAGGGAAACAACACTCCAAACTCTCAGTTGTCTAGCTCGCGTTGTTTTAATTAGATTGTGTTATCACAAGATGCCATTCAGCATCAGCGAACCAACAAACTCTCAGAGTGAGGCACCTAATCACCAGCACACAAAGTCAGATTGTGCACAAAGGTTAGATCACTGACTTTATGTGCTGATGATTAGGTGCCTCACTGTGAGAGTGTTGGTTCGGATCCTGGATGGGACTCACTAGAAACTGTACTTAACTAAGAAAGTGTTATCCCAAATATAATATTTGTTCACTTTCTAAACAGCATTGTGTGTTCATGCTATGCTTTTGGTTATTATCATTTTAAACATGTATAGTAAACATTGCAACTAAAAGAACTTGATATTAGAATATATTACTCAGAGAAAGAAATTGGCACTAGTCTTATAGTCCTTGCCAACTGCCCAATAGTTAAGGTATGATAAGGACGAGAAGAAATTTGCCATTTATCATTATGTTTATAAGGGGTTTGATAATTCATCTGATCATTGCATCAAAATTCTTTGCAGTCATATTTATTGAGTATTTTTTAACCAAATCACCGGTAGATTGGTAGAAAATGTGTGTACAGCTGATTGCTCTTTCCGGCTTAGTTTACGAGAAAGTACTATATAATCTTTATTTCTGCATTTTGCACAATGCCTAGTAGAACAGAAAATCTTTATTGGTCTGGAAATTGTACTTAAAAATCTAACAGTCATCTCACCTCCAATCAGCACTTTTGTTGTTGTTGACTTGCCAGCGCAGTCGAGACCCAAGAAAGCCAGTGTAATTGGCCTAAAACATTCAAAAGTAATCAAAACAATGATCATGTTTATTTAATCACTATAAATCAATGATCATGATACAGTGATTTGTTAGATTTCTATGTTTGTTGTTTAACACTGCACTCAGCAATACTCCAGCTATAAATATGCTGTCTGCGCTAAACACTATTGACTACAAAAGGCCAAATTTGACATCATTTTCCAGAAAGTGTTGTTATTGTGTGGACTATTATTAGCTGAGATTCTTAGACTATGTACAGTGATCTACATTCGGCTTAAGACAAGTGGTAAAAATTACAGATCGTGCCCAAACCATTTAGCTGCCTCTTAAAACAATTACCGTATTCGACGTAATAAGCTTACGGCTCTAATAAGCGCCCACGGCGATATTTGCTAATATATTGGCTAGTGAACAATCCCAATCAGCCACCCTTCCTATTGATCAATGTACACAAGACTTATTTATTTGTGTATAATATGCACTCGTGTGTTATATCACCCTTAATTATGGGCAATTAAATTCTTGAAAAAAATATCTGTCGTATGTAAACATTTCAGGCTGTTAGCATAAACCACGAAATTTACGATCTTTCAACTCAAAATAATATTCTAATAAGCGCCCCCTATTTCTAATTTTGAGAGCGCCCTGGGTGCTTATTACATTGAATACGGTAGCACAGTCAGTAGCCCTTACCAATGACTGAACCTATAGTGTCGCTGAAGGGGTCGTTGTTGCCACAGGTACTGCAGATATGTACCCGAGGCACTTTTCTGCTTTCGCATAAAATGTTTCTCTCGGTATTTCCTTTCCATAAATGGATGGGAACTGTCATAACAGCACATTTAGAATACAGTACCACAACTTCTAGTGAGGACGATCTCTGTCGTAGGGCACGTGTCTCAAAGACAAGCGACCAGTCTTTGTGAGAATCTGTCAGACGCAAACTCGGATTGTTGGCACGACAGCTAGCCGACTGAGCTACATCCGCACAGTAAATTTGAGCACAAATTTACCAAGGCATCCAGGCATCAGACGTTGAACTTGCCGGTACACATGAATGACATGGTATTTAATAATTTGTCTGGTGATTTTTGTGACAGAAAAGTGTCTTAGGGAACACTGTAAGGATAATGTGGATAAGCATGGCTAATGATGCCACAAGGGTGAGTCCACTTTTTAATCATTAATGAATGTAGCGGATGAAAGTGGCTTGTGTGAATGTTCCAGGATAGTTTCCAGTAGCCAAAATATTCAACACAAAACCATTACATGCTGCTTTCTCGACGTTTTTGTGTGAAAAATATTAGGAGCAACTATAGAATCTATAAAAGCCACTAAACGGGTACCTAACCCTAATGATCGTCAAGGGGGGATTGATCGTAAAGGGGATCCATGGGCTTAGGATAGAGGTCGGGGAAACTACCCTAACATCGACAATAATTGGATATGTTCAGTGCCAATACAATATACCTAATAACTTGAAAATTAATTAATCGAAAAAATAATATATGTTTATTAGTTCCCATTTATAATCATTTTAGCCACTTGAATTACAAAAAAAAAATCGAAATAAAAAATATGTTGAAAATAAAAGTGCTTTCATAAACTAGTGCTTGCTATAAAATGTGTCACTGCAGGCTACATTTATTAACAAATATTCAAAACTTTTCACATTTTGTGTAGAGATGATGATAGATCACTGAGAGGAGCTTATGCACACTCAATGACCCCTGACGTCACAGGGAATTGTTATGCCGGTGTGACTGGCAACAAAATACTACAAATTATGTCAAAGGGTATTGTGACAAGATTGAAAAGTTGATGGTACTGTATCTTAAGGTAGTCTATACTCTAATATTCCGCAGTACACAGCATTATCCAGCATGCACTCGTAATCAGGCGAACTAGAACTAAAACATAAACCGGTTTCGGGTTGAGATATATGGACTTGTCGCCCGTTTAGGGTATCAGGTAGGCCTACCTTTCTGTATTCTGATTTTTTGGCTAGGGTACCTGGTGCACATATCTCAAGAACTTGTACCGACAACGACCACTTCAGCTATAGTATCTATCTTGGTATTGGACAAGATTAACAATTCTGTAAACTTATCCTAATGCAAGATCAAATTATGAATATTCATACACATTCTACTGTAGCAAGAAGACTGCTACTGATATTGGAATTTATATTTTCTTTATGTTTGTTTTGTTTGTTTGTTGTTTAACGCCGCACTCAGCAATATTCCAGCTATATGACGGCGGTCTGTAAATAATCGAGTCTGGAGCAGACAGTCCATCATATTTTCTTTATGACATAGAAGGCACGAGACTATTATCTAGTTTTGAATTATTTCCTTCTCGGATTTCAAATCAAGGTTAAGATATAAAGACAATACCTTTTGGGCTCCCGGCGCTTCTTGATACATGATACGCAGTTTCCCATGAGGCTGAACATCAGGCCTAGTGATTATCCGTTGCTGTGTTACTTCTTGTCAAAATCAGTTCTGAAGAAGACATCAGCCCGATCAGGCGAAATCAGTTTGATCAATCAGTCGTGTTAAGCAAGGTCCGTTAGTTATCTAATCGCCGCTAACTGAGTTTTGGGGTAACCAAATCAGATTAATGACCTAATCATCTGTAACTTGGCTACTCAATGTCGGTGGACTCAATGATGCCGCCATGTTGGTAACCATTTGTTTGGATCAGTTTACAAAATGTCAGACGAGCTCTTTGCAGCGCAGTTACTTCAGGGCTCAGTGTTAAAACGTCGCTAACAACGCTGTGAAGAGTTTTAATAAAATGACGAAAACCGAGCAGGTTTCGAATAAAAGTCGCTGAATTTTCAAAAAGGTTACCAATACAGGTTTTCTATACCCACACGAAGATATTCCTTTTGTAGTAATGATAATTATTAAATACGTCTGCCTGGGTACATCGTTATTGAAAGGAAAAGCACTAAATGTACTCCTCATGAACCGGAAGCACGGTGGCCGAGTGGTTAAGGCGTTGGACTTAAGATCCAATGGACGTATGTCCGCGTGGGTTCGAACCCCACCCGTGCTAGCTAATATTTTGTTCGTAATAAATACTATCATATTATCACATTCATTTTAGTCCAGACTTCAACAAACGTACATGATTTCGGATCAGCACTTATCAATCGGTAAAACTTTCAGTTGTGTTTGTTTCTTAATGTTTTAAAAATGAGTTTACACCTTAGATGAATATGAATTAATTTTGGAAAAAATCTGGAGTCATTTGGATATGAAATATGTCGGTGGTCCTGAGAAGTTTATTAGAACGATAGATTCAACAAGACCAGCATGCTACATGCTTTTTTCCGACAGTGCACGTGGGTCACTTGGTCTTCAGGTCTCTGGACAAGGTGGCAGTGAGCGTATTCCCTTGTTACCTGAAGCGACTAGAGTCTTTGGGGATGATAATTGTGGACTTTGGGGCGTAATTCCATGGGAAGTACATGCGTTGTCAATTTGTTCAAAGTTTGTTTTATTATCGTTCGGTTTAACGTGAAATGTGTTGTAGACATGGGGTCTATTTTTGAAGAAGCCTTGGGTTTTGGTTTTGTTTGCTATCTACTACAAGTCATTTACAGTAATTAGAGGGATCCTTACAGCCACTAAAGTTGTATTAATATACAACTGCTTCCAATAACAATAGCGGCCGTTGTACAATATGTATATGTTTATTACCCATAGAGTTAGAAATAGTTCATAAAAATCGTATGTGCCCCAGTGCAAATATTACTTCAACACACCAGTGTACTGTTTACGTCATCCGGACGGCATTGGTGACGTCAATTGGAATCTTATTGTGACACAAGGTTGGAATGACGACACACTAGAAACGACGTCATCAAGATTGTTGATGTTTTTCGACAATTGGGGTTTTCTAAGACGGAGGTCGTGATCAGTGCATTCTTCTAAAGGATGAAGAAAATCATGGGTACTAACGAAATTATTACACTCGCATGTGTGTCATACTGAGTTTACGACTTCTGACAGTCGTTGCGTAAAATCAGTATGACACACATGGTCGTATACATGTGATCATCTCTAAAAATACTTCAACTAATGTGTAGTAGTATCATAATCTGTGATTTTATCGTGTTATGTTTTAATGTTGACATTTATTGTAAATACGCGTTTAGAAGTGTACACTGGCTTATATTTATAATAGGCTTGACATCACTTTTAACAGTATGAATATTATGTATTAAAAATGATGTAACGTGAGACTTACAGGACGTTGTTCATGTATTTATTTCGGTTATTCGTTGTTTTGTATCAAGCTTTTCTTTCAAAAAAGTTTCAAATGTCGCTCCTCGAGACCTCTCCGTTGCGTTGGTTTACAGCAGGTTAAAAAAAGGCATCTTTGCTTCCATAAGCTGGCCAAGATCAGGCCCCTATATCATTGTAAAACATAGCATAACAATCAGGAGTTATATCAACTGCTGAACGGGTGCCTTTCGCAATTCAGGAAGTAAACTTTCAGTTGTTGGGTTTTTACTGGCTTCAACCGAGGATAAGGTTTGTGTCCAGTGCCAACCTAAAAACGTTTCAATATTTCGTTAAGTAAGATAAATCAGTTTATACCTTCTCACTTTAAAGTGCAAACGTAAGTATGTTAAATTTTGTTTCAAGAGTATGGTTCTCAAATATTATTGTACAGCGTTTGGAGGTTTTGCACAAATATCAAGCATTTCACGTATACATCAAACAAATAAGGTATTGCTGTATGGGTAATTTTAATCATTTCGTTTTCCGTTTCCGTTTTTTACAGCCTCTTGTAAGATGACCGAGGGTTACTAACCTACCATTATTAACAGACTTCAAACGTCCAGTTACCTCCCTTGTCTCGGGAAGAGAACAATGTAGTCGAAAATATGAGAACTGTTTACGATACTTGTGTTGTTCCAAACATTTTTTACATCACAATTTCACTTATGCCTAGTTATGTCTTAATTAAATTAATTACTAACTTCAGTGTGTTTAGATTTACCCTAATTTGTGCGAGTATTTACCCTCTGCCTGTCACATAAAAAATAACCTGTGTACTATTGCTGTGCCGACCAGTCCTTGTTTTATCCCCTTAATGCCGAGCGCCAGACAGGTTAATAAGTACTATCTTTCAAAGTCGTTTGGTATGACGCAGCCGGGGATTGAACCCCGACATTCCACTACCACCAGGGCCCCGTTCCTCAAAGCGATCTTAGCACTGAGGTGATCGTAAGTCCCATACTTTAACATAGGCTTATGATCAACGTAGCACTAAGATAGCTTTGTGGAACGGGGCCCTGGACGCACGTCCCCGGCACGGGAACTTTGTGGTGTGTAGGGTCATGTACTTGCTGCATGAAGGTGGACCTGTAGTCACATATCAGGAGAACACATCTTAGCTTCACATGGGCTTTCCACCATCTGTTCAAACAATCAGCCAGACTTGCAACAGACCTGCATTTGATATTGCTAGACTATTGTAAACATGGTAAACGGAAAAGAAATATCTTGATGAGGTGATTTTATAAAAGGTTCCACATATTGTGTATTGTGATGTATTCCAAGGTGTTCTATTTGAGCCATGTGTCTATACTACTCAAAAGAAATTAAGGATCACCTGATTCTTTCATCTAACAATAGTTAATCTCTCATGCCATGACAGATTAACATTACCAATATCAAAGAATCGGGTGATCCTTAACTTCTTTTGACTAGTATATGTTAACAGAAGATTTACTAAGCTATTTCACAGCCAAACAGTTGATAATTGAATAAAAACAATCATGACAAATTTGATAACATATTACCATATATTTTGAATGTAGCTAAGTCAGGCCATGGTTATATATAAGCTCTTAATCCACAGATTTCGGTTTAAAGGTTACGGTGCAGAAATAATTAAGAACCCTGATTACTAACTTAATAATGAGCAAGATTATTATATTACCTTATTACAATATCTGAAGATTGACTTGAATGTGTCAATTAACACTTATTGTGTCAATTAACTTATTGTACAAAAACTATGAACATGTGTAATAATCAGTATTAATTCAATAAGGCTGAACAGTGAGCTGGTAGTAAATCAAGGATGTAGACCTGAGATGGATTCAGAGTCATAATACCAGTATAGCACTTCACAAGTCAAAATCCAAAGTTTAATCAGAGTATCAAAACATATTTCCAGATATATAAATTTCTGAATATGAATAAATATGCAGTCAGATATCAGTACATAATAGCAATTTAGTCATCATAGTTTAATTTTCAGAATTTCCCCTCAAATGTTTCTCTGCTAAGACTGCATACAAAGAAAACTGATTTTGTGTTGCCTATGGTGAAATGTTTTTTGTTTGTTTATTTGTTGTTTAATGCCGCACTCAACAATATTCCAGCTTTATGACGGCGGTCTGTAAATAATAAAATCTGGACCAGACAATCCAGCGATTGATATCATGAGCATTGATCCACACAATTGGGATCGATGACATGCATCAACCAAGTAAGCAAGCCTGACCACCCGATCCCGTTAGTCGCCTGTTACGGCAAGCAGTCGCCTTTTTACAGCAAGCATGGGTTGCTGAAGACCTATTCTACCCCGGATCTTCATGGGTCTCATGGTGAAGTGTGCCATTCTGCACCATTTGCTTAGTTATCAGTTTGTATGAACATTTAATAAACAAACTACTGCGGCCGGAATGATTCATGTATAATTCATAAAAGAGAGCTACTTAGGTGCATGCCCCTATATGGTGGTAAAGGTCATGATGCCAACACTAATGTATGCAATAGATGATTTCTTTCACATTTCAACATTTGAGTTAAAATATTGGAACTAATGAAAATCTTGGAAAAGAGTTGACCTGTTGCAAATAAATACACCTCTGAAGTTAACCAGCATAAACATAATCTTCCCGAGGCAAAGGGAGTTAACTGACCATAAAAGTCCAGTTTCCACCCTTGCCGAACAGTGGCTATTATGAATTATGTCCCTTCTATGCCTCTCCTATGAACCAATGAAATTCCACCTCTCGTATAACTTGTCTTTGCTTCAAACAAAATGGCGGCGCCAAGTCAAGACGACCTGATCGATAATCAATATCTATATTGTGATAAAACTGGTCTTGAATCCTGAAGTGAATCAAATCACGCGAGCACCTTGATAAAAAACACGAAAAGATTTTGAAAATATCTGTTGACAACGAGTTGGTGCACATGCTTTGTAAATCCTGCAATCGACCGAAATCTGCATGACGGTTTAAGAACCGGATTTCGATTTCATTGCGCAATTATGATTGGACTATGCATAGTCCAGCCAAACTGTAACTCCATAATACCAGCCTGGTTCGGCAAGGGTGGAAACTGGACTTTTATAGTCAGTTAACTCTCTTGCCTCGGGAAGATGGCGTTAACATTGAACTTGTAGAATCAGAATGAAGTACATAATAGCATTTAAAACCCTTTTTGGTCAGCACCACTGGTCTAGTAGAGATCCAACAGGACCGGTAGATTTGTTTACTGACAAATTTTGATCAGAGTCAAAACACTGTTCATGGGGGATCAGTTTTCTACTTAAATGCCAAATTTTATCAATTGTGTACAAATATCATAGAATCATTATGAAATATTCTCCACTGGAAAATCTATCCTAAATGATTCTGGGTGATGCAACTATTGTACACATTATATTATTTTATAGATTTGCATAGTTCAGTCAGCAATATTCTGCCTAAATTCCTGCAACTTCTAGGCCCGGTAGACAAAATGGATGATAGCATGCACAACAAGCAGGGCATGGTGATACACTGCGACCATCATATACTCCATAGTCAGGTCTTACAGGTCTGTGCGCATATGCTTGCATTTATAGTTGTTTGGTTTGTTTTTTGTTTAACGCCGAACTCAGCAATATTCCAGCTATATGACGACGGTCTGTAAATAATTGAGTCTGGACCAGACAATTCAGTGACATCATGAGCATCAATCCACGCAATTGGGATACGATGACATGCATCCACCAAGTCCGCGAGCCTGACCACCCGACCCTGTTACTCGTCTTTTACGACAAGCATAGTCACCTTTTACGGCAAGCATGGGTCGCTGAAGACCTATTCTACCCCGGATCTTCACGGGTCAATTCATAGTGTGCCATATTCAATTCACCAAGTGAATGCTCATGGCGCTACTTTATTTTCCCTGTCAATGCATCAGTGTCCACTCAATTTTCATTCTCTGCTCCCTGGGGAGTATACAACTCAAGCTGCCTGTGAGGCACAAGAAGGTTAACAGTCACCATCTCATCCTACCGGGTACCCACCCATTGCTGGGTGAACAGAGCCATATTTCAAGAGATATTCCAGCAATATCGTGGCGGGGGACACCAGAAACTGAGCTTCACATATTGTGCCCATGTGGAGAATCAAACCCGGGTCTTCAGTGTGACAAGTGAATGCTTTAACGGTTAAGTTTAACCACTAGGCTACCCTACTGCCCAGGACCCGTGAAGATTCGGGGGTAGAATAGGTCTTCAGCAACCGATGCTTGCCGTAAAAGGTAACTATGCTTGTCGTAAAAGGCGACTAAAGGGATCGGGTGGTCATGCTCGCTGACTTGGTTGATGCATGTCATCGATCCCAATTGCGTGGATCGATGCTCAGGATATCAATCACTGGATTGTCTGGTCCAGACTCGATTATTTATGGACCCCTATCATATAGCTTGAATATTGCTGAGTGCGGCATTAAACAACAAACCAACAACCCTACCGCCCAGCATATTTTCGACAAAGTCTCTTGCCAAAGGTGACACATGCTTCCTGGAGACAAATAACAAGGCAACTCTGTTCAGTACCATGAAAAACCTCGAACAACTTGTGTTTCCCTTCACCATACAAACTGACAGACTTTCTTATTTCAAAAATTTATTCAGCAAAGTAAAGTATTGCAATATGTTGCATAGTAAGTCTCACAGAGTATGAGCTGAAGCTGACTTCACAAGGGCATTGTACGCACATGGAAATAAATTATTTGTCAACAATTTCCTACAGTAAACATATTGCTTCACTGGCACTAATTGGACTACTTCCAACCACTGATGGATAAAATTCTACATAAAACACACAAATAACAAACATTTTCGAAAAAATATCAACAACAAATTTCACTGTTGCCATGGTTACATAGATAATGGACATGATGTTGCAGTGCTGCAGGAAACACAAGTGCTATTCTTGGCCTCTCGATTGTCTTTATTGTGACAGTCAGATGATAAATTACACTCACACCTTCCCATGCTCCCGGACACTGATACAAAATGAGATGAACAGAAAGAGAAAGAGACTAAAAATAAAATCTAAAGACGCATTGTTTATAGCTCATCGGAAGTTTTCTGTTTACTGAAATATTTCTGGGACTCTTTTGGATTTGGGATGATCTGTAAAAGAAGAAACAAACAAAACTGAAATGTGTGCACAAATTGTGTGAATGGCGGGTTCTACCAGTTGAGCAGGATGTGCCTTCCCTTTTTGCGGCGATCCATTTATATATTTATCATCACTATTTTGCCTCTTACGCACTATGGAATTGGGTTCAGCAGACAATTGAGACTAATGATTTACTGGCGTTGACATTTTATATATTTCAATACCAGAAATAAATACTAGAAAGTAGCACTTGACCAGAACTCCTCGATACGAGTTGTCTTCAATTTTTCAGACATTTACAGATTCACAATTTGAAAGATTTTAGAATCCGCAGCAAAGGAAAGACACTGAAAGACTTCAAATCAACATAATTCCTTCATCATGTTCATACAAGTCATCAGTTCCAAACAATTAGTCTGGCTCCAAGGATTACCTCCCTTCCCCTATCGCTATAGTTACATGTTCATATTATTCCCTATACTGCTGTACTGACCGTATCACTGCCTGGCTTCCTTCAGGATTACCTCCCTTCCCCAATCGCTATAGTTACATGTTTGCGTTACCCGATATGTCCCACACTGCTGTACTGACCGTATCACTGCCTGGTTTCCTGCAAGATTACTTCCCTTCCCCAATCGCTATAGTTACATGTTTGCGTTACCCGATATGTTCCACACTGCTGTACTGACCGTATCACTGCCTGGCTTCCTGCAGGTTTACCTCCCTTCCCCAATCGCTATAGTTACATGCTTGCATTACCCAATATGTCCCACACTGCTATACTGACCGTATCACTGCCTGGCTTCCAGCCTGCGGGGCACACTTCTCCATGTTTGTCTGTGTACTGGAAGGCCTGAACAAGCCGAATGGTCTCGTCCACAGACCGACCCACAGGGAGATCATTCATGGTGACCTGGCGTAGGACTCCCTTGTTGTCAATGATGAACAGGCCTCTGAAATAACATGTTGGTCTGACTTTATTGACAGTCAGGACTACACAGGTCTTGGGACAGTCAGGACAACACAGGTTTGGTACAGTGATGAATACACAGGTTTTGGGACAGTCAGGACTACACAGGTTTTGGGACAGTCAGGACTACACAGGTTTTGGGACAGTCAGGACTACACAGGTTTTGGGACAGTCAGGGCCACACAATTTTGGGACAGTCAGGACTACACAGGTTTGGTACAGTGATGAATACACAGGTTTTGGGACAGTCAGGACTACACAGGTTTGGTACGGTGATGAATACACAGGTTTTGGGACAGTCAGGACTACACAGGTTCGGGACAGTCAGGACTATACAGGTTTGGGACAGTCAGGACTACACAGGTTTGGTACAGTGATGAATACACAGGTTTTGGGACAGTCAGGACTACACAGGTTTTGGGACAGTCAGGACTACACAGGTTTGGGACAGTCAGGACTACACAGGTTTGGTACAGTGATGAATACACAGGTTTTGTGACAGTCAGGACTACACAGGTTTGGTACAGTGATGAATACACAGGTTTTGGGACAGTCAGGACTACACAGGTTCGGGACAGTCAGGACTACACAGGTTTGGGACAGTCAGGATTACACAGGTTTGGGACAGTCAGGATTACACAGGTTTGGGACAGTCAGGATTACACAGGTTTGGTACAGTGATGAATACACAGGTTTTGGGACAGTCAGGACTACACAGGTTCGGGACAGTCAGGACTACACAGGTTTGGGACAGTCAGGATTACACAGGTTTCAGGACATGAGTTTTGGGACTATTTCAGTAGAATCATGGCCAGATAACCAAAAACAGACTCGTCACATGACTCATGCAGAGGACAAAACCAGGATCTTTGAGATATGAGTCAACACTACTGTTAGGTTACTTGCCCCTACATGTATTATTGCAGCGTCAACACGTCAAAGGTTGTTTGCACTATTTACACTCAAGACACTGGTCATTACTGTTTACAAACGAAAAAAGTAGGAAAAATTATTTGGGATGATAAATATAATCTCACCCTTGTGCTTTCCAAACTCAAATGTATCAAGACTCATTGATAAAGGTATTCTCAACTCATCTTGATATTTATTATCTCGGAAGACACTGTTTAGATACTCTAAACATTCAGAATAAAAATGTCTTTCAACCTACAGAATGCTTGATGTTGACAGTGACATTTCTAAACTTTAAAGGGCAACAGAGAAATGAAAACATTTCTGCTTGAACTTAGTTCTAGCAGCACCCTAGGTGACGACTGGTCTATCTGTTCTCACCAGACCCCTAGAGATAAACAAATCAATCAAGTGTAGTCACTTGCCTTAGTGTGTGACCAAGATCCTCCAGGTAGACACCGTAAGCCTTGGAGATGTCATGTGTGATGTCTGAGAGAAGTGGAATGTTGATGGCGCCCAAGCCGCCCTGGTCACGTGGAGTGTTGATCCTGAACAGAGTTATCTCCCTTATATCAAACAGCAAACACAGTTACTCGTTCCTGACTTGTCAGAATTTAAGTATAATACAAAAAGTACTTGAAATTAAATTGATTCAACCGAAAACATGTATATGTTCCCTCACCATAAAATAATGGCAGAGTTTAGTTCTTAGTTTTGTGAATGCGAGCATGACGTGTGTGATTGATTGAATTAAAAGTATATAAGTGAGTGAGTGAGTGACATTTTACGCTGCTTTTAGCAGTATTCCAGCAATATCATGGCGGGGACACCAGAAATGGGCTTCACAAATTGTACCCATGTCGGGAATCGAACCCGGGTCTATGGTGCGACGAGCAAACGCTTTAACGACTAGGCTACCCGACCTCCCAACAGTATTTAAGCCTTATGAAGGCTATGTAATACTTCTGGGCAGGTCTGGGCAAGCAAATCAGTGGTTGATAGCACAAGCAGCTGCCAACATCTTCAGGGCATATTACCAGTTCCCAATCCCATCTCAGCCAGAGTTCCATGTAGCCAGCATAGTACCCCTGCCACACAGGCCAGCGCCATGTGACAATTCATCAATTCTTACATAGTCCATTCAAGATATTGCAGGTGTTTCATTTTTGACGAGTCTTCACATTTAGATAAACCTATGTCATAGAATGGTTAACTTTCGATGAGAAAATACCCTAAAACGTGGAAAACTATTTCCATGTGTGTTGTTATCCTTTGTTTACATTGGTCGTACGGCTCCACATGCTGTCATCAAAGCCCTCGAGAGCTAGTGATATGATTTGTTTGTTTGTTTATTTGTTGTTTAACGCCGCATTCAGCAATATTCCAGCTATATGACGGCGGTCTGTAAATAATCAGGTCTGGACCAGATAATCCAGTGATTGACATCATGAACATCGATCCACACAATTGGGATCAATGACATGCATCAACCAAGTCGACGAGCCTGTCCACCCGACCCCGTTAGTCGCCTTTTACGGCAAGCATGGGTTGCTGAAGACCTATTCTACCCCGGATCTTCACACGTCGCTAGTGATATGACCACTGTGATGTATAAAGATATACTGTCAAGCAATTTACAGTATTGTCATTTTTGCAGTTGTAGCACATAGTAGCACATCGATATAATAATGCAAAACGATATGTAAACCGGCTAGTCGGTTCTGATTTCAGAATAAGCGTGTTTGTTAACAAACAAGAGAAAAGTCTGGTCACAGGATATGCAAATTAGCCTGTGGAGTGATGCTAAGTCACCCCTGCGCCGGAGTATGGGAAACCTATTCTGACAAGGAGTGCCCATGAGGGGATGGGAAACAAGCTGACAAAGCCTGCCCCAGCCTGCAATGAAAGGCCGATGCTGCCTGATCCCCTTCACAGCATCAGCATGATGTTACATACCAGGCGAGGTGAGTGAACTGCGAGTCCACCGAGCATGCTACCACTTCCGTGTTAATCTTCCTGAACTCGGCTACCCGGTCACTGAAGGCGATGATCTCAGTTGGACACACGAACGTGCTGTCACAGAGAAGACAAAGAGTCAAACAAGCTGTAACACTGCACATGTTTATAAACATACTTAGCTCCATACTTGGCAATGTACTTACCTCGATTTTGGTGGAGTGAGTTTTTTACGCCACTGTTAGCAATATCCAGCAATATCATGGTGGGGGGACACCAGAAATGGGCTTCACTCATTGTACCCATGTGGGGAATCAACCCAGGTATTTGACGAGACGAGCAAATGCTTTAAACACTACCCCCAACCCCATCCACCCCGATCTCCAGGGATGCAACTAGGCCGAGTCAGTCTGTCTAATGTTAGAGTATCAAGCTTCCTAGGGGTTGTCTTAATATGTTAGCTGTATTCAGGCTAGTAACAGTTGCACAAGTTTACATCCCTGCACATATTTTGAACTGACACTATAATATGATGTGAGTGAGTGCGTGAGTATTGTTTTACGCCGCTTTTAGCAATATTCCAGCAATATCATGGCAGGGGACACCAGAAATGGGCTTCACACATTGTACCCATGTCGGAAATTGAACCCGGGTCTTCGGCGTGACGAGCAATTGCTTCACACAGGTTTCAGCACAGGCTAATTAGACTTGTGGCAGCTGTATTACAAGTATTTTTCAGGATAATTGACAAAATCATTTCAAACAGTGATTGCTATGTACTTTTATCAATCTGGTTTCTGATTAAACAAGAATATGGTGGCTAATTTCCACTAAGTATTACACAGACGGGAACTTACAAGTCAAGTGGGTAGAAAAAGAAGACGAGGTATTTCCCCTTGTAGTCGGATAGTTTGATGTCCTTAAACTCCCCCTTGATCACAGCTGTACCGTTCCAGTCAGGAGCCGGCTTTGAGACTGGAAACAAACACATCAACATCTCAGCTGGATCAGTTTACAAACATGCAAAAAAAAACGGGTTAGAATTGGTCTTCAGCAACCCATGCTTGTCGTACAGGGTCCAGTGGTCAGACTCACTGACTTGGTTGATCCATGTCATCGTATCCCATAGCATGGATCGATGCTCATGATATCAATCACTTGATTGTGTGGTCCAGACTTGATTATTTAGAGACAGCAGTCATATACCTTCAACATTGCTGAGTGTGGCGTTCACAAAGTATATCATTGGTACCATTTGTAACACACATAGCATGTCTAGCTGTCTGATGCACCAAACAGCCCACATTCAGCTTTTAGACTTGATGCAGGTTAGATTTCTGCCTTGCAAGGTACAATGTGCATAAAGAAGATATGTAGACTTTAAATCTTTTCGCAATAAGCATGCAACATCATGAATAGTGAGTGCATTTGTTTAACACAAGGTCAGCAATGATCAAGCTATACCATCATGGCATGGTAACCTGTAAATAATTGAGTGGGACTGGACACTGTCTGACTGAAAGCATGAGCAAGCAAGGTGTGATGAAGTGGCATCAGTCAAGTCACAGAGCCTAACCAGCCAGTCCCCATTCTAATTAACTGATTTTGTTTATTAATAACATCACACTTAGCAATATTCCAGCTATATGATAGGCTTTAAGTCATCTCTAATGACATGCATGTGCTACTATTGATACAGGGCACAATTCCTAATTGGAATATCTTTGGGACTTTCTTGTCTATTTTTGGACTATTTTTGGACTATGGAGTGAGTGAGTGAGTGAGTGAGTGAGTGAGTGAGTGAGTGAGTGAGTGAGTGAGTGAGTGAGTGAGTGAGTGAGTGAGTGAGTGAGTGAGTGAGTGAGGTTTTACGCTGCTTTTAGGAATATTCCAGCAATATCACAGCGGGGGGACACCACAAATGGGCTTCACACATTGTACCGATGTGGTGAATCGAACCCGGGTCTTCGGCGTGGCAAGCAAACGCTTTAACCACAAGACTACCCCAATGCCCCTTTTGAACTATGGATAGGGACAACAAAATTACATCCTGCATCTATGGGAGTTGATGAGAAAACAATGCTTAGACAGTTAAAACAATTACCTAAACAGCCTGAGAAATTAGAGGACTATTACAAACATTTTTTAACTAGTCCTCACTGAATAATAGCCCTCAACAGCTACTAGTCAGTCATTGCATTGTCACTAGTCCACTGAATTATAGCCCTCAACGGCTACTAGTCGGTCATTGGATTGTCACTAGTCCACTGAATTATAGCCCTCAACAGCTACTAGTCAGTCATTGGATTGTCACTATTCGTCACTGAATTATAGCCCTCAACAGCTACTAGTCAGCCATCGGATTGTCACTAGTCCACTGAATTATAGCCCTCAACAGCTACTAGTCAGCCATCGGATTGTCACTAGTCCACTGAATTATAGCCCTCAACAGCTACTAGTCAGTCATTGGATTGTCACTATTCGTCACTGAATTATAGCCCTCAACAGCTACTAGTCGGTCATTGGATTGTCACCCGTCCTCTCTGAATTATAGCCCTCAACAGCTACTAGTCAGTCATTGGATTGTCACTAGTCCACTGAATTATAGCCCTCAACAGCTACTAGTCGGTCATTGGATTGTCACCCGTCCTCTCTGAATTATAGCCCTCAACAGCTACTAGTCAGCCATCGGATTGTCACTAGTCCACTGAATTATAGCCCTCAACAGCTACTAGTCAGTCATTGGATTGTCACTATTAGTCACTGAATTATAGCCCTCAACAGCTACTAGTCGGCCATTGGATTGTCAACAGTCCTCTCTGAATTATAGCCCTCAACAGCTACTAGTCGGTCATTGGATTGTCACTAGTCCACTGAATTATAGCCATCAACAGCTACTAGTCAGTCATTGGATTGTCACTATTCGTCACTGAATTATAGCCCTCAACAGCTACTAGTCAGCCATCGGATTGTCACTATTCCTCACGATTCGTCACTTAATTATAGCCCTCAACAGCTACTAGTCGGTCATTGGATTGTCACCCGTCCTCTCTGAATTATAGCCCTCAACAGCTACTAGTCAGTCATTGGATTGTCACTATTAGCCACTGAATTATAGCCCTCAACAGCCACTAGTCGGTCATTGGATTGTCACCCGTCCTCTCTTAATTATAGCCCTCAACAGCTACTAGTCGGTCATTAGATTGTCACTAGTCCACTGAATTATAGCCCTCAACAGCTACTAGTCAGTCATTGGATTGTCACTAGTCCACTGAATTATAGCCCTCAACAGCTACTAGTCAGCCATCGGATTGTCACTAGTCCACTGAATTATAGCCCTCAACAGCTACTAGTCAGTCATTGGATTGTCACTATTTGTCACTGAATTATAGCCCTCAACAGCTACTAGTCAGCCATCGGATTGTCACTAGTCCACTGAATTATAGCCCTCAACAGCTACTAGTCAGTCATTGGATTGTCACTATTCCTCACTATTCGTCACTGAATTATAGCCCTCAACAGCTACTAGTCGGTCATTGGATTGTCACCCGTCCTCTCTGAATTATAGCCCTCAACAGCTACTAGTCAGTCATTGGATTGTCACTATTCGTCACTGAATTATAGCCCTCAACAGCCACTAGTCAGTCATTGGATTGTCACCCTTCCTCTCTGAATTATAGCCCTCAACAGCTACTAGTCGGTCATTAGATTGTCACTAGTCCACTGAATTATAGCCCTCAACAGCTACTAGTCAGCCATCGGATTGTCACTAGTCCACTGAATTATAGCCCTCAACAGCTACTAGTCAGCCATCGGATTGTCACTAGTCCACTGAATTATAGCCCTCAACAGCTACTAGTCAGTCATTGGATTGTCACTATTCGTCACTGAATTATAGCCCTCAACAGCTACTAGTCGGTCATTGGATTGTCACTAGTCCACTGAATTATAGCCCTCAACAGCTACTAGTCGGTCATTGGATTGTCACTATTCGTCACTGAATTATAGCCCTCAACAGCTACTAGTCGGTCATTGGATTGTCACCAGTCCTCTCTGAATTATAGCCCTCAACAGCTACTAGTCAGTCATTGGATTGTCACTAGTCCACTGAATTATAGCCCTCAACAACTACTAGTCAGCCATCGGATTGTCACTAGTCCACTGAATTATAGCCCTCAACAGCTACTAGTCAGTCATTGGATTGTCACTATTCGTCACTGAATTATAGCCCTCAACAGCTACTAGTCGGTCATTGGATTGTCACCCGTCCTCTCTGAATTATAGCCCTCAACAGCTACTAGTCAGTCATTGGATTGTCACCCGTCCTCTCTGAATTATAGCCCTCAACAGCTACTAGTCGGTCATTGGATTGTCACCCGTCCTCTCTGAATTATAGCCCTCAACAGCTACTAGTCAGTCATTGGATTGTCACTCATCCTCAGCAAAATTAAGAAGTCTCTGGCTAGCTGAATAGCGTGAATTTCGATGGTTGCTTCACAGGGCTTGATTTAAGGACCTTGATCTGACATGCATCAGGTGCATGTTGACATAAAAACCAGGTTGCACCAAACAGAACCAGGTTGCACCCCAGTCTCATAAATTTATTAAAGCAGATCTGCTGCCAGGGATGCATTGGAGTGAAACGTAATCGGAACCCTCACGTACATAACCTTAAGTACCCACAGAGTGAAGACCTCCACCCTAAGAAAGCATGACATGACACAACAAGATGTAGTATGATAAATAAATAATAGAGGTATTGAGTGTGTTTAAAGATCGATCTTTTGTTGACAAAAGTAAGGTTTAGTCTGACTTAATTTCTTTTTGACATGCACTTAGTGCATGTAGACATATTATTATGTTGCATTTTCAGTAATAGACATGATAGATGGAACACTTGTGCATGTTATACATAGCTAAGTCGAACCCTGCTACATGTGTGATGTCCAACAATAACAGTCAACAGATACTAATTTTTATCCATCAAATCCATAACACAATGGTTGGTTTCACTGGTTTTGTAATAAAAACATTTCTGAACATAACATATCAATAAACTTTCATACAGTGACACATATGTTGCAGCATTATCAAGCAGTTTTACACGTATCAAAGTATCCAGCTGAGATTAATTGCCTTTGATTTGCAGATATTACACTAAGCCGACAATGACAGCTGAAATTAAGAGATATCGGTCTTCAACATGTCCACGTCCGCTAGCAATGTTCAATAGACATGGTACATCCAGATCCATGACATATAAGGTAACAATGGCCACAGCTGGTGGCTATAATTTGTATTTGTACCAGTATCAGAGATTTATCTTGGCATATTTTTGCCAAAAGTTGGTTCCAAGTTCTCTATAGAGGTTGCTAATAATTCCAAAATTCAATTTTAAAATAACAACTTTCCCAATTTTGGATTAACTTAAATGATATAACTTTGTAGCAATGTTAAACTTAGTATTTGGTTTGGAAGCATTGAATACAAGAACGTTCCAAAACTCAAATCGCTGGTCATATGATGATGGTGACTTGCAAAATAATTGACAAATTTCTGAATATTCACAGTATCTTAATAAAATTTCAAGAAAGTAGAAATCTATTCTAAAAACGACATAGCTAACCAACAAATTTATCAAAGCTGTTTTCAAACGAAAATAACAACCACCAAAATATTTGATCACTATGAGATTTCCTTCTAGTAAGAACATAGCATCATCCTTGAACCAGTATACATATTCAGTATCATGTTCACCATAACGAACATATTGTTGTCTTTATTTATTTACTGGTGACCAATTACTGGCTCGGAATAAAATTCGTTGCTGAGGTGAATCTACATAAAATATTGATGTAAAACTGCAAAGACCTGATCGCCCGCAATACCGCACTGTAAGCTATTCAGCTGTGACGGCGTGCGTCGTTACGCACATGACTTCCTCCTAGGCCTATCTGGGCCGGCGAACGCCTCATCATTTCAACTTACTGACAACTTGACTCCAGTGAGTGGCATGGCCTGTAGTGCGTCTGGTTTCCTGCGGGTACACATGCCCCCCTGCATATGACATACATGCTTCCTCACCCGAGAAAGCAACCGCAAAACACAGAGCCAGGCTCACGCTAAAAAACTCACACGTTGTTGCTCCCGCCATCTTGCCTACGTTGATGCAATCAGCAGAGCTACTCAGGTCGATATTATAGTAGTTGCGAATTTTAAAAAATCGATTTGCAGAATATGCAAACTGTTAAATTTAATGTAAATATTATTATAATGGATGAGTGCATTATTTTATAAAAACAACATGAATGGAATAGGGTTGTAATCGTATGCTACTATCCTACGACGAATCGAATACAATAACGTACGGTATGGTTTGATATTATAAACAAAAATACACTTATTTCACTCACTGACTAATACAAAACTGGCTGTCTAATTTCATCAAAAAATAGCAACAGTAAGTTTGTCCTAGGAGAGAAATTAAACAAATTTACATACTATTTACAGAAAGGTCATATTTATGTATTCTGATGCAAGTATTAGGCTTCAATAATGCTAACTAGTTATACGTCACACAAGAGTATTTCAGAACACCAGATATGAAAGTAAATGGAGATACGACTGATATAGGTGGTCAAGGATGATGAATGTGTGTCCAAATAGCAATAGCTGCGTGGAGCCGAATTGCAGTCTAGGTATAGACATAGTAATTGGACATTGCAACTAAATATCCAGGGCTGCTTCTCGGGCATTAGTCCTGCACCATGACCGTGGAATATATTTATTTTATGAAAATAAAATAAACTAGAAATGTATACAAAAGCAAGTCTAGCCAGCTCAAGCTAGCTCTGAAATCAGCATAGGGAATTTGTTTTTATTTTTAGAGTCAAGAAGGATATTGTGTAGTATAAGATTTCAGAGACTAAATGTTAGTCTACTCGGGCATCGGCGAGTCAATAAACCTGCACGTGTGCCTGATCAGGAGTGTCTGTTATATATGCAATGAAGACTTTTTTCACATGTCATTATTTATCAGATACTAACAGGTAAAAAAATGCATGTACGGAAAGTTATGATTGTAATGAAGTTGTGTTTTCCAGAAGTGGGGTGAACTTATTTGTAAAGTTGTACACGTTGAACTGCTGATCATTTAATCTTCTTCTTTTTAGGCTTTAATATATGTTGTTTTGAATTTAGAATAGAAGTTGTATATAAGAATCGTGTAAGTACAAAGGTTAAAGGGCAAGTAAAGTAAACCAAATGATTGCGATTTTTTTGCGAATATCATGTCCCACCTCAAAGACGTATATACGTCCGTGCCCACCTAAACCGTGAATCTGTTTTTTTTTAATGTAGTGCGATAGACAACGAAACGCTCGTAACATATACCAAATTTAATGTTAGGGACACATTCTAAAAAAATTATGAAATGTATTGCAACGATTAACGATTACCATCAACGCTTTCATAAACCTTTGAATTTTAGATACACGACCAATTAATTTGAATGAAAAGGCAATGACTCAAGATGAAGTATTCACCAAATGATTGTACTATTGTTACATATATCTCTGTACAATGTCTGCCTGGTCGGGGACCAACCAATAAAAAACAGGCCATTTACTCTAAGAAGGCGCCGGCTTTCGTTATACAGAGTTACGTCCCTTTGGCTTGTCAGAAACCAGTGATCGTGGGTTTGATTCTGGGTTCGCCCGAATTATGTTTCATGGTTTGTCGGCACCATACCTGTGCTTATGGGTTTCACAAAAATGGTATACGTCCAAGACCTTAATAAAAAGTGTTGGGAGGGGTAACTCGGGTACTCGGGTCGGGTGGGTCCTGAGTAGTACCCGGGTACCCACAGGACTATCCGGACCCGTGGTTAGTCACGTGATATATTTTTTAATGACAAAAACTCACCATAGCTCAGTGGTTACACTACATTCGCATTTCTTTCTGACGATGCACACATTCCTTTTGACTTGTATATGTTTGAGTAAAGATAAAGCTTCAGTGAACTTCAGTGAACGCATGATCTGATTGTTTGATACATGTATCTAAATAGTTTTAGCCAGGGCTATGGTAAAACAATTACCAATAAGACATTTTGTTCCCAACTCTTGAAACTTGCAGTGGGTACCTTGGTAGGGTCGGGTAATAGGGGGTCGGGTACCCGGGTAGTAAATTTTGACTCGTCCCGGCCCTATAATAATCACTTTGAGCTTTCCTCCCACATCAAGCTAACACGCCGAGTTATAACTGGAATATTGTTCAAAGCAGCATTAAACTTACTCACTCACCCTAACTCCGAGTCAGTATTACTTGACGCATATGGGAAGATCTTATTTAATGAGATGAGTCAAGGACGTGCTCATATTGAAACAACTGAAAACTGATTCTAAATGAACAGATCTTGCTTTTTGCAACATTTTGGTCCAAATTGTGAAAAGTATCTTTTTTCAGTCATATGAACTTTTTCAAAGCATGCTTAATTTTTCAACTCCCCTCAAATTACACAGTGTATCGAGAGTGCTGCTTAAGCTGAATAGCGCTGTTGATAGTGAATGTTGTTTTACACCGCATCATCAGCAATCTTCCTGCTCGTCCGGCATATGAACACAATTCATATCCCAAGTTAGAATTGATACTATTGGCCACGCAATTGTACAAATTAACTATTGAACATTGACTAGATGACATGGCATCCAAAGGAATACTTTGGTTAGAATGACATAGATCTAGTCCTGTTGAAGTGAGTGAGTGAGTGAGTGTTACTTTACGCCAGATGCGAATATTCTGTAATAATCGTCACTGGGCCAGACAAACATCTAGCAATTTCGCTTCTATATAACTGATAGAATCTATTTTATTTTCCCGACAATTCTGAGCATCAAAAGTCGCATAGCTCGTCTACCCACAACAAGTAGTTGTTTAACTAACAGTATGTTATTCGGGATACGAAAATACGGCATGTGCGCGCAGCTTCACTTGGTATCGCTGACATTTCCAAGGTACCGACAACAAAACAACTAATGGCGGATCATTGCATGCGCTAAGGGATAAGATTGCGGTGGAAGATCACTGATGGCGACAACCGTGAGTATATTGGGTTCATTTGTCAACATCGACACATAGTTTGTTAAGAAATGATAGATTTTCATAAAATAACTAGTCTAGCTTCAAGAAGAAAAGGTCAAACATTTACATCCAATATCTTCCTTTTTGACTGTCGAAGGGAACACAGGAGGTGGTCACGTAAATGATTTAGTCCGTGTAAATGTTCATTCTGTCCATGTACTGTTTTGATAATGAAAGCATGTTCGTTAATAAACTTGTGTGCATTTAAAGAATAATCCAATTCTAACAGAAGTCTAATTTTCTATCACGCTAAACATGTTTGTGAACTGATTCAAACATGTCATGTCACCTTTTTAATCATGATGACGCACAAAGACCGTTTTCTTGTAAAACTGACAAGTGTGCCCAATCTGTTCTTTGAATTTCTTTTATACTTTCATGCAGCCATTCCATCACCTTGGTTCAAATATAATATGATGGTTCTGTTGATTCAGTTGTTAGGGTAGATAAAAAATGTATTTGGCATCAAGTGTTGCCATTACTTCATAAGTATAATAATTAAGGCGATATTATGGACAGACGAAGCAGAATCTTTATCGTCACTACAGTCCTCTATGTCAGCTTGTCCAGCAGACTGTGATTGAAGTTTGATATAAGATACACATTTCAAGGTCTTAATCCCCAGAATTAGCCTATAAACCGAGCTGTACGATGAGCATGTATATAAGTTAATTTACCATGTGTTTGTCCAGTACTGGTACATTCATTTCTGGCTTCATGTTATTAACATCATCACAAGTTATTTTTGTCAAAAGAATATGATTTCCAAGTATGCCAATTTGGCGCAGGGAAATATTTTGAACCATGGCATTATGATTTTAAACGGCCAATACATTGACGGTTCTGGTTGTTTTTAAATAATGCATGAAATAATTTCGAAGTGTGACTTCACACCTATAGTCCATGCACAATTCTATTCTAAAATCAAAACAATAGAGCTTCACACAACATGCACAAGTGCTGCGCAGAATAACTGCATTTAGTCATGTTTTTATTTGATGCAAATTGAAGAGAAAGGTTGCGTGTTTCTTACTAATGAGTTACAACATACTAATTGCCAGCTTGATTGGATTTGGAGCCAGTGTTTGTTTAAGCCTAGAATACAATATTAATGCTTCGGTCGTATGAAGTCAATTACTTCACTCTCCTTCCCAGAGTTCCAGACTGGTACCTGACACATAGTCACATCTTACACAGTCCATTCAAGACGTTGCATATGTTTTTCATCTGTTTTCTACGAGTCTACCCATTTAGATAAAAATGTGTCATGAAATTTTTAACTTTCATTGCAGTTATCCTAAAATGTGAAAAACTATTTCCATTTGTGTATTTATCCTTGTTTACATTGGTTGTACAACCCCACATGCTGTCATCAAAGCCCTAAGGCATGTAAGGAGAGCTAGCAATACAGTCACTTTGATGTGTAACCCTATATTGTCATCGAGCCCACTGTCCCAGTTGAAGTAACATATCTATATAATTATGCAAAACAATATGTAAAGCACACTGAAAGGCTTGCATTAGCATTGTCTGTCTGTTCTTGTACCCGAATAAGTGTGTTTGTTTATAAATGAGAGAAAAGTTCAGTCATCATGGTCATGTGATAAGTCTACACACACGATCACTAAGGCAGAAACTTCTCTTTCGGAATAAGGCATGCAGAGTAAGTTTAATTGGGGGTTGTTGGGTATTGTTTGCAAACAATGTTTCAAAAGGGTCAACATACTGGCCCTTTAACTGCGCCATTGCCAAAGAATTTTTAGCAGTTTTCACTGTATGTTAAATTACATGCATTATGAAAAAACAACACGTTTCCATTGTCCTGAGTGACCTAAATCTTCTATCTTAATTTGCACCATAATGTTTATGACAATCCCAGTATCGTCCAAATTTAATGCTACTAAATGTAATGTAAATTTGTTCTGCTTGGAGATAAACCAGTTAGGGCTTAATTTAATAATAAAACATACAAAAATAACAAAAAATCAATATAACATGTCAGACTGTACCAGCATGATCAATGAGCTAGGGCATGTGCTAATCGTACTATGTATAACACCTGATAGAATATACAAGAACAGAAGACTGATGTGCAGATTACAGACTACAGAAAGTAACTAAATATATCATCACTGATCATAGACTGCAGATGAATGCTACTACAGTTATTTCAAATGAAGCCTAAATCAAACCAATACATTTACATGCTCACTCTTTCAAACAGTGTTTGAAATAATTTTTAAACTTAACAAGACAGTCGGGTAGATGAACCAGAGTGTTGCCTGCCCATCTTCAAAATTACCTGCCCGCATTCAGGCATTATCAATATTGAAAAATTGCAAAAACTAAGAGAAAAATCACGTCTTGATTCAGTTAAAATAATGCAAATAATTACTGGATAACCTTCAAGGAGTTGAATATATAAATAGTCTTAAAGTTATCTGCCAGACAGGTGCATTTCATGCAGCCCGACAGAAAAGTTAACAGCTGCGGACAGACAGGCAGACAGGCAGTTATTTCAGACACTACCGGTACTTTCCAATAAACATGTAGTTGGAGCTTGTTGGGGTGAGGTGCAGAACAGGATACGAGATGTGACTGTTCATGTTAAACAAGAATTGATATTTGAAGTTAAGCTGATGAATATTTCTAAAAATGTAGGTCCTCTTTTGTGATCAGTTTTAACATTATTAAACTGTTTAGAAATGATTAGTTAATGATTACAGGAGAACATGGTTAAATGAAAAAAGATATAACAATATACTAATGGTTATATCCCGTGAAGATCGGGGATAGAATAGGTCTTCAGCAACCCATGCTTTCCGTAAAAGGCAACTATGCTTGTCATAAGAGGCGACAAACGTGATCGGGGGGTCAGTCTCGCTGACTTGGTTGATGCATGTCATCGTATCCGAATTGCATGGATCGATGCTCATGATGAAATCACAGGATTGTCTGGTCCAGACTCGATTATTTACAGGCCGCCATCATAAAGCTGGAATATTGCTGAGTGTGGCATTAAACCACATACACACATGCGCACACACAGAGACACACACTAATGGTTATAACATTATTTCAACAGTCTTGACTGCTTTGCTATATATTATCATATATCACTTGTTGAGGTAACCAGGTTAGTCAGTGACCACCGGAAGTGGATCAAATGACGATGTACATGTAATCATGTAATAGTCCATTATCACAACAGTACATTTACAGATTAACTAACCTCAATTAGTGTGCCTTAAAACGTGTGTACCAACAATCAATGTAACCCTGGATGCTGCTGATCACCCGATCGGTCGTCATCACTGAAACTATTTCCTAATTATCAACTCATCTCACCTGCACATGTTTATGACAAGCAATGTCAAACTATCTCGGTTGGAGAGCCAACTGTCAGCTTCTACAAGGCAGCGCTGGGATGTACGGAAGTTGATGTTACCAGTTTCAAGAAGCTTTTCACACTTCCTACTCAATTTTAGAACTGCAGTATCTGGTTCTTAGATTGTAAAAGTGTTCAGTCCAAGTTTTTGCTTGCTAGAACGTGAATGATATGTATTTCATATATATGAATAGTGAGTTAATCCAAAATGGCGGACAAAAGTTGTAGCAGAATCCCTCGGGGTACATGGGGTTTTATGCATCGCACGTAAGATTTATACCTAACGAGGGATTCATAAAACCCCTGACACGACTGATCGATTGGACTGAGGTTAATTTTTGCTATGTCACATGACTTCCATTGACTAAAAAAGCATTTTTATTTGAAGCGGGGTAAAAGGGATTTCTTCTTTCTCTCAGAAATCCACATGCAGCTTGTACTGCTTGTGGCGCAGTATAAGAGTTTTATTCCCCCGCTGAGAAATTTATAGCCTCCAAGGCGCGTTACACAGTATTTTAACAAGATCACATGGAACACTCAGATCTTATAATTCTGACATGGAGGTATGATGAATGGTAAATAACTGACTGCGGATTTAACACTTCACCAGTCCCTTTGAGTCTGCTTTGATTTGATACTCAAGTTCAAGTGTGTGGAACATAGGTTTGATTTAAGTACCATCATAGTTTTATGTAGCACGTAAGTCTACTATTATCATTATTGAACAAAACCCATTTAAAATAAATTCATTGTCTAGACAGAATTGTCTTCTTAATATTCGCACTTCAACATGTCGGCTCGCCCTCATTAAACCATAATGAATAGTAAACAGCTTCCTTCCTGCGCGCCTCAGTGACTAGTAATGTCAGACGAGTGTCGTAACGCACACGTAAACATGGTAAAGCCATGAAACCATGGAAGGTCGAAGTCAATTTATCTCATCATGTGCTTTCATTGTGGTCTGTGTGTGCATTAGTAATGCGTGACTTGATATTATTGTTGCTGCAGTTTTTTCAAACTGATATCAAGGTTCTTTGTCAACATCACTTGTTAGGTGATCTCATTGAAAAATATATTGATTGAACAAGGGATTTTTTAATTGTGTTTGTTAGAAGGGCATTTTGACATTGCATGATTAATAAGGTGTGTCACAATCATGACAATGGGTTCGTTAAAAGATGAATTAACACGATTAATATCAGATGATTGTATAGAGGAAGGCAGTAATCAATATATTCTTTTAGTTTCTGTTTCACGTGTTTTAAGATAAAGAACAAATTAAATTAACTGTTGTGAAGGATATATTTCTTTTAACTTTGTCATGATTCTTCCATTTAGTTGAAAGTTCCATTAGTTACAAGAAAAGACAGTCCTGAGTTGTCTCATTAGCCATGTAAGCAAACCAGAAACCTGTGATTGTGGTTTGGAATCCCAAAATGAGATTTGTCCGTGTTTATTTTACTTATTTGCAACAATTGGCAGATGAATGCAAGAATATATAATCCCTGTTGGATGGCTGAAAGCTGAAGTGCGAGTGCCGAGTGAGCTGATGCCACGCCACAAGATTATATACATGTAGTAAATATAAACAAACACTCCTAGGAGGGCTGGGACGGGTAACTACCCGGACCTGTGGTTAGTCACATGATATATTGTTAAATGACAAAAATGATCTAAAATTCTATGGTTACAGTACAAGTCACGAATGTTCCTATTTCTTTCTGCCTATGCACCCATTCCTTCTGACTTTTATATCTATCTATCTATCTATCTATCGAGAGAGAGAGAGAGACAGAGAGAGAGAGAAGAAAATTGACAGATGGGTAAAAATATCAGGTGACAAACTGTTAAAGAAAACTTAAATACTTTGTAATGAACCCGTGAAGATCCAGGTTAGAATAGGTCTTCAGCAACCCATGCTTGCCATGAAAGTCGACTATGCTTGTCGTAAGAGGCGACTATCGGGATCAGGTAATCAGACTTGTTGATCTGATTGCTTGATTGATGCATGGCATCGTATCCCAATTGCCTGGATCGATGCTTCTGATGTCAATCACTTGATTGTCTGGTCCAGACTCAATTGTTTACAGACCACCCTCATATGTATAGAATATTGCTGAGTGCAGCGTTAAACACCAAACAAACAAAAAAAACAAGAACAAACAAACCTTGTTAACCCTGCTAATTGAACAGTGTTTCACCAAGTAAACCTCAGGATTCATAAATTGAAACGGGTTATTTCAATCACAATGAACATGATGAAAGTATCTGGGCCAACTTTCTAAATTATCACTGTTTTTCCTCAAGCCCATCATGAGATGAGGGTGGTGGGGTAGCCTAGTAGTTACAGGTTCGATTCCCCACAATGTATGAGGGCCATTTCTGGTCTCCCCCGCCATGATATTGCTGGAATATCGCTACAAGCAGCATAGAACCATACTCACTCATGAGGAAACGACCTGGTATTTGAATCTTATAAGGGACCCCCCTCCCCCCCATTTTACTTTTAACCTTGACTTTCACTGGGTAGTGTTGATTGATTTATGGTTCCCTATAGTTACTTGGGAGTGAATGTGTAGTTAAACTAAATCTCATCTACAAGAATATGTATGGTATTGATAAGCAAGCCCTTTGTTAATTTCCTTAGCTCCCAAGGGGCTTAATTTGCGAATATGTTACCTATCTTTCAATCTCATTAAAAATCAGATCTTAGTTCTCACTACCGCTCAACAAAGATCTGAGGACATCCCATTACGGGACATGTCAGACCGACCTTTCGCGAACTTTGACCGACCAATGGAATGACTGACAAGAAGTCGACATTAGCCAGTCAGAAGGCAGCTTTGTGGTGCTTTATGGCACTAATTTCAAATTGGCGACAACGCTTCGAAATATATTTTGACACCCTCGATTAAAAATTTGAAACCTGTACAAAAGAACATTCTGGAATGACTAATAGATAGATGTATGGATTCAGTCGTTAAGCCTGTAACTATCCTTCAGAATACCCTGTGTTAAAGTTTTCGAGTTTGCATGATTAGAAATCACATTCGGACAGTCTTTATGATCTGGTAAGCGACGCTCTGTTTGGTCGGATGAAAGGTCATTCTGACGTGACCCCAAATGGTATGTCCTCAGATCTTTGTTTAGCGAGAACTAAAATCTGATTTTAATGAGATTGCCTATCTTTATAAGTGATCAAAAGTGTTCGTGTTGGCACAAATAAATACCAAAGGGTACCCTAAAAGTCTGTACACTTTAAAAACAACATTTCTACCCCTAAACTGCATGGATTATATCACACACAATAGCAGAACCATTATGAAACTAGCCCAGCAGGTGTAGCAGAAGCTTTCTCATACATTTCAACACACAAAAAAGCCTGCTGTGTTTGTGAAAATAAATCAAGCCCCAGGTTTCTATTAAGAACAACTATTTCTGTAGAACATAATGCTGTAAAAAACACATCTGTGTCAACAAAGACTTGCATATAAATCATTTTTCATTTAATAGCTGTGCTACTGGATAAGTTTCTCACAATATTAATGTTATACCACACAATGCTGTTTGGGTTAATTAGTGGCAGGAATGTGATTCTGTGTTGATACCAGGCTGCCGACCACTTTCATTAACAGTATTGTGCTGGGATTTGACGGAAGTACTTCGTTAGTTAATTAGGTCCCATACTGTGCATCTGCAGTCCAAGTTGGGCACAACTAACACCATGGGTGAGTTTGGTAGATTGAAGTGGCAGTAGCCATGGGGTCATGAGTTACATACACAGTCTAAATGCTACTTTAGTTTGTCATGGTATCAAACTGTTTATTTTCCGTTGGTGGTGGGATGCAGTTAAGAAATTAAATCCGGGTGATGAACACAGATTGTCGTTGGGATGGGAAATGAGTGTTGATATTGGTTGTGATGTTAGTTTTAAGTATTGGAAAGGATAAGTAATGACATAAGTATATATTGTATTTATGTGGTACAGTCTACGGAGGCATGGAGTCGTGATGCAGTACTGTCACTATATCTATCTTGTAATACTTAAGTTACATGGTTTTTTTCATGAACATTCAGGATGTATGGTGTGATGTAGCCTGTGTGTGATCTCGAGGACTTATGATATCACAAGAGATATTGCTGCAATGAAATTGCTTCACAAAGCTTTGCAGACTATTGTGACATCAGCAATTACCATGACATCACTAGCAAGCATCGGAATTATTTATAAACGTTTATCTTCTCGTGTTGATATATTTGATATCAAAAGACACCCAGGTGGGATTTTGTATTTGTTTCTTCTTGAATGATAGTAAACTTAAATCCTTTAGCTGCAACTCTTTTTAAGATATTCAGAAGACGGCAAATGATGTTTTAACACACATATGCATCTTATCTCGTACAAATTGATTTTAGTGTCTCACAAGCCAATTTCTGCCTTGACACACTTCATTTCCATGTATATTTTGTGCCTGTATTTCATCAAGTCTTTGAATGGCATTTAGAAGTGCTACACAGATGAAACAGAGTTTATGGATGTCAACTTCTATATTATATGGAACATAACATTTCGGATTATATACTTTCTTACAACAGGTGAATAAATGCTCTGAAGCAGATAACATATATTCCAAGACTTGATACGACATTAACATGGAGATGGTGGAGTAATATCCGTCAACAAGTACAACAAAACCATCAGCAAACCATATATATGTTCTCTGCTTCATAGCATTTATTCACCTGATGAAGGGGTAAGTATATACCTCGAAACTTGTGTTCCTCATAATAAAGAAGTTGACGTCAATAATTCTTCCTTATATGTATTTCTTGTTCAAGTGTGTGTGACACTTTAATAAACAATCTGTACTCTGTATTTTGATGCTTGGGACCAATAAATGACATCGGAAGATATCCTCATGAACATGTGTGCATCTGTTACGACAGGAAACGTCTTCACATGATATCTTGTTAATGAAGTTAAAATCTTGGATGTTCATGCATGATTCCATGGTATTGATACAGAAAAGGTATTTTCTGAAACAAATATATATGATATGCCTTTTTCACAAGCTTGAACATCAGATCATGCCATGTTGGTATGAGAAGCCTGGGAAGACACGCTTGTACAAGAAATAACCAGTGTTATCCACAACCTTTAATCACAAAATATCCAACAAGAAGACAATTCATAGCAAGTACTTTGGTCCAGTAACAAACAGTCGTAAGTCATGTATTGAAGATATCAATGATAGCAATGGGGTGTTTGTGGCATGTATACTACAAGTGCCCAGTAAACACTGGTCCTTGGATCTGCCATGACAGACACTGGAGTTGCTGGGGTAATGTCAAGTGCTTCTCCTGTTGTTCGAGAGATGATACGACCTATTTGATTGAGGCGATTTTGCTTCGTGTAATTCCCATAATGGTTGTCAACAAGCAGATAAGTGTAGGTATCTATGTCATTTTTAGAATCATTTTGTGTCTGTTTTCAAAGGGTTTGTTGTGATTCTGTTTTAATATTCGTTTGAAAGAAAATCTTTGGTAGGTTATCATGGTTCTGAATGATAACTATTACTAATCTGTAAAGAAATGAGTCTAATCCAGACAATCCAGTGACTGACATCATGAGCATCGATCCATGCAATTGGTGAACCATGACGTGATCAACCAGGTCTCCAAACTTGACCAGGGGACACAGCTGGCCCAGTCGTCTAAGGCGCTGCGATTCGCTGTCCCGAGTTGCATCCCTTTGGCACGCCAGAAACCTATGATTGGAATCCCGGTTCGCCCTAATTATGTTTCTAGTTTTGTAAGCACCATACCCGTGCTCATTGGTTTCACCGAAGTGGTAAACGTCTGAGACCAGCACTCTTCGGGCTTTCCTCCAACATTAAGCTGACATGCCACAATATAACTGAAATACTGTTAAAAGAGGCGTCAAACCCAACTAACTCACTCACTCCATACCTGACCGCCCGATCCATTTAGTCGCCTCATACCACCACAAATAGGTTGTTGGGACCTATGTTCTTATGTAACCCGGACCCTGTATGGTCCAGTAAATAATGGCATAAGTTGGGATGAGAAATACCCCTGACATATGATACCTAATCCAAAAGCCTCTGAAAATTTATTTCAACATTTTACTTAAACATGCATGTGTGGATAGTTGTAACTGCTGGTTACAGAGGTTTATTTGAGCTGTAGCAACAAGGGATGTGGTAGAACAATGATGATGCCGGGACAATGGTCGTGTTGGTTCCTGTTGACGACAATAATAGACACATGACAACAAAGCATCATGGGTAATCTTGCAGAACGATGAAAACATTCGCATTATTGAGACAAGATAAATCAGTTATTACCAAACATAATCACTGTATCATTGTGTGTATATGAATAAATGAAGCTTCCACTATGAATCCATTAGGAACGATTGTTGAGTAAAGACAATATTCAGCTCCCAAATGGACGTCCTTCACCGGAACATTGGTCATCCATGGCATTAGAGAGTATTGATTCAGCAATTGTAGGATGGAGATACAATCGTTTAAACACCCATGTCGATCGCTTGGATGATTAATACATGACTTGTCTCATTGCGGAAGCTTATCCTTGTCCATCGCATGGAATCAGTGGTTTATGTCCGTACTATATTGGCATTACCTAATGAATGTGATTGGTTTCCATGGTAGCAGAAGCGGCAGTGGTGTTGGGACTTTTGTACCCATCAATAGTTCAGGTTAAGGCGTTACGAAGAGTATCACTTAAGGATACTCGTGTTGCATAATTGATTGTGCGTGGTGACTGAAGTGTAAAGACCTCTTTATGGACTAGCAGTCAGGCCAAACATCAAGCAGCAGCTGTGCTAACATCTACAGAAGGTATTCAGTGTTTAATTTTTCATGTTTGTTTGAAAGTGTGTACCTGACTATGTGGGGTTAGAATCTAGCCATGTGACTGACAAACGTTTCAGGTAGACTAGAGTTGACATACTAGTGTGTGATATCTGCTATTGAAGAGGATGTCTCTATCAGCCTATGCATCGTTTCACAAAACAATCTTCCAGTCTTTAACATGTTTAACACAAACCTTTAGTCTCTGACATGAAAATATTGTAAGGTTTGTTTTTTGTGAAATTGTCTTCCATGAATATATGTTTATTTATCAAGTATATGAATATCTATCTATGTATTTGAATTCTCCTGTGGGAAATTACACAGAAGAAGGATTGTCTTTTGATATATACTTCAAAGGAGCAGAATTAATATCATCATTTTCAGATACTGACACTGGAAAAATCTAATGTTCCCAAACTATACTGAACCACAATAGCGTCACTTCATGAAAATAGTTCATGAAAGTTTCCCATTGAAATATCAACGCAAATATGGATATATGGGTAAAAATGCAGCTTAACAAACGACCATGGTACAAAATCCCGAATGCTTTCCAGGAAAATCATTTATAGTGTTTTGTATGTCTAAATGCTATAGGGATAGTGTTTTGTATGTCTAAATGCTATAGGGATAGTGTTTTGTATGTCTAGAGACCACAGGGATAGTGTTTGTATGTCTAAACACAGGGATAGTGTTTGTATGTCTAGACACCACAGGGATAGTGTTTGTATGTCTAGACAGGGATAGTGTTTGTATGTCTAGACAGGGATAGTGTTTGTATGTCTAGACACAGGGATAGTGTCTGTATGTCTAGACACCACAGGGATAGTGTTTGTATGTCTAGACACCACAGGGATAGTGTTTGTATGTCTAAACACAGGGATAGTGTTTGTATGTCTAGACACAGGGATAGTGTTTGTATGTCTGGACACAGTGATAGTGTTTGTATGTCTAGAAACCACAGGGAAAGTGTTTGTATGTCTAGACACAGGGATAGTGTTTGTATGTCTGGACACAGGGATAGTGTTTGTATGTCTAGACAGGGATAGTGTTTGTATGTCTAGACACAGGGATAGTGTTTGTATGTCTAGACAGGGATAGTGTTTGTATGTCTAGACACAGGGATAGTGTATGTTTGTATGTCTAGACACCACAGGGATAGTGTTTGTATGTCTAAACACAGGGATAGTGTTTGTATGTCTAAACACAGGGATAGTGTTTGTATGTCTAGACACAGGGATAGTGTTTGTATGTCTAGACAGGGATAGTGTTTGTATGTCTAGACACAGGGATAGTGTATGTTTGTATGTCTAGACACCACAGGGATAGTGTTTACTACAAGGAACACAGACAGTGTTTTGCTTCACTACAGACAAGTTGGGGTGTATGTGTGGGTACCATCACAACCTAACAATGCTGAGTGGTTAAATTATACCACCTGTGAACTCAGAACATATTGAATGAAACATCTGAGTTTTATGTTCTCTCTGTGGTCCTGTTACCACTCTTTCATGTAACTGAAGGCCTCCAACTGTGTTGAAGCAGTGGTTTGTTTGAAACACATGACTGAGACTGGACCAGACTGTGTAGAGAGAGTTCCCCTGTTCCAGACGTATTGTCACGCTGTATGCGAGAGCAGTAACGTAGGAAGGCATTTCAATAGAACTGCAATCAATTCTCCCAGGCTGATGAGGTTTTCGTGTATTGTATTTGCATGTCTATTCATTTTCAGTTTTGACAATTGCAATTGGAAGAGAATCACTCCAGCATGGCCAGGATCTTTCTTGTAAAAGTTGTATGGCATTATTTTCATACATGTGTTTTTAATATTCATGTGACATGAATAATAGGTCCTGTGAATGTTGTTTCTAAACTTAAATCTTGTTGTCCTTGGTTACCGTCATATCACAATTATTTCGCCTTTATTGTTAGCTGGGAGTTTCATGAGGATAGGAAGTCTGAAGTGTATATCAGTATATTTGTCATACACAAGGCCATATTGAGATGCTTTCCACACAGAAAAATGGAATGTCGTCATTTGGTGCTCTGGATGTTTAGTGATCGTGATTTATGGAAATGTACATAAGCTATGAAATGCACCTGAAGGAGGTAACTATGAACTAACCACAATCTTTGCGAGATACAAATTACTTTGCATTTTGGAATTACGGGAACATTTCTTAGGTACTTTTTTAGAACTAAAAACCACACAATTGTAGTGTTTTAGTAACTTTGCATCATTACCAGATTACACATTGTTTGTTTGTTTGTTGTTTAACCCAGCACTCAGCAATATTCTAGCTATATGATGGTGGTCTGTAAATAATCGAGTCTGGATCAGACTATCCTGTGATTGACATCATGATCATCGATCCACGCAATCGGGATTCGATGACATGTATCAACCAAGTCATACTTCATCAATATGTGACAAGATTTTAAACTTTTTCTAGTCCCTAGCCAAATACTAAACATGCCAAAGGTAGGAATTACATAAGGTTTCACTGAAACATCACAAGAAGTTTCTACAACAGAAATGATCCGAAATGACACACAGGGAGTCAGGTTCAGACATGTCCGAGTTTACACTGTGACCAACTGCTTTGTGGGGTGGAATACATGTACTCGAACATACCTGGTGTTATCTGCCTCAGATCTGGCCACAAGCACCACAAGCCAAACAACCTCTCTTTGTCAACTGATTGTTCTTATCAAGGCAGTACACATTGTTGTAGGTAGTTGTACATGCAGTATTATATCAGGGTTAGTTGCCAGCCAGAGGCACTTTGATCCAGCTTAATGGTAATTTCATAGGAGCAGGGGTGATCAATGCTTTTACTGTAGGCAGACTTTATGACACTGTTTGTCAAGCAAGTATTTCAGGGTCATTAACTGAGGCATTGATTGGAGATGGGAGCTCCAGAGCGGTTTACAATATGAAATAATTTCAGGTTTGTTTTGTAAGGAGATGGATAAGCCTAATAAATTATGTCTGTTATTTGCAGTTGAGGCAGTAGACCAGTCAGTAAACTGCAGCAAGCAATTCTTCACATCAATTAACGCCTAAATGTAGATTTATTCTTCAATATGTAACGGCCATGTTTATTTACTGTTGCTAGGTTGAAAGACTGACTAGCTTCAAGGGTATCATGTTTATGTTTATTTCATTAAATACGTATTTAAAAAAAGCGTAAAAACCACAGTCATTTATGGGTATGGGTAACATGTTGCCTTTGTTGTGAGTTATACCCCTTTGATTGGCAGCACTGAATGTTAGATCAGTAAATATAATGGCAGTTTCATTTGGTTTTGTCAGGCAAAGATGCATCATCGTGATTAACTTCTTTTTTTAATACATGGGTGTATATTATTACTTTTTTAACTACAACATATCAAGCGTATTCATCCAAGATAATAATTTTTAATCAAAATTTAATGTTGTTTAGCACGGTTAAATCTTCAGGTAACCTAGTTCTACATAAAAAACACAGCATGTTTATCTCCCAACTCACAGTACTAAGCATTGTTTGTCTATTCTTACCAACTTCTTTGAGAGCCATTTAGAAGTTGGAGGACTAAGTACGGATAAGATTTATGGATGAACAACTTCTTAATTACAATTAGGAGCGACGTTTCGGTGTAGGTTCAGGAAAGTGAGGGACCTGCTTGTTTGATAACGGTGTTAGAACCTACACCGAAACGTCGCTTCTAATTGTAATAAAGAAGTTGTTCATCCATAAATCTCATCCTTACTTATTCTTACCAAGATTCCTGTTACACACATAGCTATTTTCATAGACTGACAGTATTAATTATCTGAAGCTTTATCAGCAACAGGAAGCCATTGACAACAAGTTTTTAAAAAATATATCACGGCATTAACCTTCATTCATTTTTTATGAAACTGGATTAGTCATAAAACATTTGTTTACATATTATACAAATCTATGATCATCATGATCACGTATACATTACATTAAGAGTTTTGTCCCTTTAGTGTGCCAGCATCCTATGATTCTGGGTTCGTATCCCAGGCTTTGCTCCTAGAGATAAACCACCTGCATTACTTTCAGCCCTCTCCCCCAAACTACGTGATTTAACTGAAGTAGTGTTCAAGGCAATAGGAGACCCATAAAGAAAAAAATCCCAAAATGAAAAGCATAAATCTTACGCCACCCAAAGAGTCGAGGTGATGACAGAAGAGATTAAGTAGTGCTACTTAGCTGATGTTCAGCAAGCCAGAGATAATAGCCGGATTAGTGACAAGTGCAGATTACGTTATAGCCTAATCGGATAGAGACTTGACAAATCAATAACTGCACCAAGCCTGCTGCTATAGAATGTAAGGTAACAAGGTGTGAATGAATCTTGTTGTGAGGGACAGGCAGGTCCAGTTTGTTTGCTTATGTTTTCATCGATCGAACGCCTTGGGAAAGAAAAACGTTGTCATGTTTGCCTGGTTGAAACGGTATTGATTGTCGGCAGTAGTGCCGATGGTTGATTGACGTCGTGGACGCAGGCAGGGAGGAGAGAGACTGTGTTTGTTGTGGTTACACTGCTAGTGGGATTCCTCAAGTGTCTCCATGGCCGGGTTTCAATCCCACTGTCAAGATAGTTATGGACAATGATGAAGATGGACATTAAACAAAATGGAAGTTACTTTTTGGAATTTTGTACTTGATTTGTCATTTGATTTATTGGTAAGTTGGTGATTTTGTTCACTATTGAATATTTGGAAATGAAAATTGGTTGATTGCAGACTTTTGTACATTGTGCAGGCATTTATGAATAGCATTTTTTCAGAAGCAAAATTATTATGTGAATGGCTCTAGTTTACTAATATATTTGTAACCTGTCAGAATGCTTGACACTACAGTACTTGGGAGTAGGTTTATCAGCAGACAATACTGACAGAATTCTTCATGATGACTTATGAGGTATTATTTTCATATTTCTATGAAATTGAAATACGCAAAAGAAAATTAGGAATCAATCACACATTGTGAAGTTTCCAATCTACAGATGACATAGCTCTAGGTTTATTGCCATGCATGAGAAACTTTCTTATAATTTACATAAATATGAAAGCGATTAAATTCTTTTTTTTAGGATCTGTCAACATGAAAAACAGAAAAATGAAAATAAAATGAAATAGTATTTTCTGATATTTTTTAATTTTGCCGTTTTTTATTGAAACATAAGTAACCATGAAATATCACTTGAATTATTTCGTGAAGTTGGAAATACATAGCAAAGTTTGAAGCAATGTAGACCTATATGAGTTATTGCCATCTGAATGACTTATCTGTTTGCACAGTTGTTCGGTGGGGCAAATGGTGACATTCATGTGCCTCAGGAGTGCAGTCGAGATTTTAGCCCTAGAGAATTGTGTGTTTGAATCAGAGGCATCTTCTTGTGATTTTGATACTTCTGAATGATCAATTAAAAAGAAGTGCCTTCCAAGGTCATGGTAGAATTTTGAATATTTTGTATATTAGACGATTATGAGAACATAGTATTGTCACATTTATGGGAGCTAATAAGGGTATTTTGACTTGCTGCCAGTGATTATTTTTGCATGATATGAGACAAGTACATGATATATACAAAGCAACATTTATTAACCTGAAAACATATAAGGACCCTCCCTAAAGATACCTTTAACATTAGATGAACTCAGGATAGCAGGCTGACGCTAATACATGTTTGTGATATATAACATACATGTCATCCATGTGGATATACTTCCAGGTGTAAACTGGGCGGTGGGGTCACTTAGCCTAGTGGATAAGGTATTCGCTCATAACACCGAAGACCCAGGTTCAATTCCCAACATGGGTAGAATGTGTACTAAGGCTGGGAGGGGTAACTCGGGTACTCGGGTCGGTGGGTACTGAGTAAGACCCGGGTACCCACATGACTACCCGGACCCGTGGTTAGTCCCGTGATATATTGTTTAATGACAAAAAGTATCTAGAACTCTATGGTTACGCTACAAGTCACTAATGTTCACATTTCTTTCTGACTATGAACCCATTCCTTCATAATGACTTTTCATATGGTTGAATAAAGATATAACTTAATTCAACTTCAGTGTATGCATGACCAGATTGTTTAATACATGTATCTAAATACGTTTTGCCAGGGCTATGGTAAAACAAAATGCCCAATCAAACATTTTGTACCTATCACTTGAGACCTACAGTGGGTACCTGGGTAGTGAATTCGGACTAGTCCCAGCCCTAACGTGTACAGTCCATTTCTGGTGTCCCCTGCCGTGATGTTGCGGGAATATTGCTAAAAGTGGCTTAAACCATTCTCTTTCTCTCTCTCTCTCTCTCTCCATGTGTAAACATGTCAGCATTGGTATTCCTGACATGTGACATGCATGACAGACATGACATTCATGACATGTAACTTGTGGATGTACTTCCAGGTCTAAACATGTCAGCAGCTGTGGCCGTGCCGCCCCGTATTGAGGTGTCCGACACTTCCCAGAAGGAGGCCGACTACGATGACGACTTTGAGGACTTCGATAAAGAATTGGACTCCTTCATAGCCAGCGAGGACAGCTCTCAGAGCGACAACAAGGCTGCCGACGATAAGGTAAGGTTCTCGGAGAAAACACCAGTGGAGTTAGTTGCCTCATAATTTCAAAGGAACTTGTATTTCGGGCTTGAAATATGGCCCATCCACCTGTGTTTGATATTGTTAAGGTTACAGTACTGTACCTCCTCTAAATCAGTGTGCTGACTGAAATGAGGATTGGATGGTTACAATGTGTGACATGGCTGATAGTGTTTCCTCTGTAATGGAAATCATTACAGTAGACCAAACTTGATCATTACAGTCTACAACATTCGCCAATAGTCGGAAGCCAAGCCTAGAAACTTTCTTTTGAGCCTTGTAAGTTCAGCTAATAACAGTCCATATGATAACAGGGGCGTTGGGGTAGCCTAGTGGTTAAAGCGTTCTCTGAAGACCTGGGTTCGATTCCCAACATGGGTACAATGTGTGAAGCCCATTTCTGGTGTCCCCCGCCGTGATAATGCTGGAATATTGCTAAAAGCGGCGTAAAACAATACCCACACACTCACCCATATAATAACACTAAACTTGACTGAAAATGATGCTTCAATGTTTTGGGCTAGTGGACTGGAAGTTGTTTGTCACAGACTGTTATTAAAGGCTTCATACTTTTGCATAAACCAACATCCACACAGTCAATCAATGTGTGTTTTCTTCATCCAGGAGTCCATCAGGAAGCAGAGTACGGAGTCGTCGGACAGCCAGCCTGAGAAGGGTACAGAGGAGATTGAGAAGGGGCAGAAGGAGTACTCCAGCCAGTCGGATGCAGATGACTACACTTTCAGTGATGACCAGAAGCGGGCCATGAGGGAGCTGATAGCACAGAGACAGGAGAACGACTTCCCTGGTGGGGCTGTGTACACTTCTCATTCTCTGTCTTCACTGGCTCCATCGCTCACATGGGGCGTTCAGGTAGCCTAGTGGTTAAGGCGTTCGCTCGTCACACCGAAGACCTGGCTTCGATTCCCGACATGGGTACAATGTGTGAAGCCCAGTTCTGGTGTCTCCCAGCGTGATATTGCTGGAATATTGCTAAAAGCGGTGTTAAACCATACTCACTTGATCCACCGCTCACATACATGGACTGTTTAGCTGTGAAGGACTTAATAACCAATCTTTTACTTTAGCCACTTGTCCAAACAGGGTACAACTATTTTATGATGAAACAGCGGGCTAGTGGGCTAGTTTTAATTTCTAACCCTACCAAAGTCTGAGTCTTGTGAAATACCAGATCATTCTGATTTATGAACAAAATGAACATGAGGGACTGGTCATTTATTATAGGGAGGGGTGAGGGGAGGTCATGAATAAATGTTACCTAAAATAAGGGGGGCGGTGTCTGCATAATATAATGCACACCACCCATGCCCACCCCCCCACCCCCCCCCAATAATACATGACCAGTCTAATGGAATGAATAAGAGGTAATTTTTCAGTGTCTAGACCAAATTGACAAGGCTTCTGTGGAGGGTCACATTCAAACCTCATTTGTACGAAGACATCGAGGCAGAATGTTTTTCGCTGTATCTTAAAGTGTCATTTGGAAGCTGTTGTGTCAAGTTGACTTGAGGATTTCAACTTCTGTATTCTACCAAGGCTATGTTCCGGTACAGTGCCAGTACCTATGTCAAGCACATGATAATGGATGATGATACTTGCACCTGTACTGAAATTTGTCGCTTTGTGAACAAAGATACCTTGAACATTTTCTTGAAAATAAAATGAAATGAAATAAAGTACCTTCCACCTCACAACTTCGAAATATTTAAATGAAAGTGTTGTGAATGATTTATTGTGACATTCCATACACTATTAGAAGTGCAGCCTTTATTTACCAAGGACTGTAATGTTGGTATGGACCAGTACTGTAAGATGTGTTGATGCTGGGTTGCAGATGAGGATCCCCCGGAGTACGATGTGAAGGACCGGCTGATCCAGCTGAACGCAGAACTTGCCCAAGAGTCCGACCCCGGAGAGAGGTCACACAAGGTCGGCTTCAAGGAGACTCTTGTCGATCTGGTCGCCCCGCCACCAGACTTCAGTGATGATGAAGATTCTCAGAAAGGAAAATCCAATCCTACAAGTCCTCGTGAAACCGAGGTTGTGTCCAGCAAGTCCTCTGTAAATCCAACCTCAAAACCCACAGATGGCAAGAAAAAAACTGTGGTAGTGGAACGTGAGGGTAAATTTGAGGTGGTGAACATTGACGATTTAACTCCTACTGAGCGGCAGATGTATGTCTGTGACCCTGACCCTGACCCTGACCCTCCAGCTAAGGAGGGAGGACCAAAGAAAAATGTAAACAATTGTAACATACATGAAAAATCAAAACAGCCTTCTCCTCCCAAACAGCCAAGACCAGCTACAGCAAACGGTCACACAAATCGTCGAGCACTTCGACCAGTGCAAAGCAAGCAACGACCAAAGTCGGCAGCAAACCAGGTCAGCAATGAGAGCAGGTCGTTGGAGAACTTTTCCTACACATCGCCTTATGCTCTTTCAGCGGAACAGAAGGAGCTTGCCCGACAACGAGCGAAGGCAATGGAGGATCATAAGCGAGAGCAGGATAGACGGAAACGGGAGGAGCAAGAAACTGAACAGCGGGAGAGTGATGATGCATTCCGGGCCTGGTTGAAGCAGAAGAGAGAAGAAATAAGAAAGAGGCGAGATCGAGATCTGGAGGAAAAGAGGAAAGAGGAACGGACTGATAAGGTGACTTATGGTTTTTGTTGGTGTCCGTATTGGGCTGTTTGCATTGTTACTGTTGCTGTTAATTCTGATGTACTGTTGTATGTTGTAGTCACTTGGGGTAGCATTTCACCAGATGCATTGTGATACATGACCCAGAGCAGTGTAGTAAGATGCAAGTGTGACAGAATGTCTAGATAGTCAACGGTTTTCACAGACAACAATTATTCCCTAGATCACTTGATATGCTGAGTTCTGCAGTGACTTTGACTATAACTTATCAAAATCTTGTGCAGAGTTGTGTCCCTTTAACAGACATGGTCCACAGGTTAGGTGTTTTAATCCCAATTTTGTTTTCTTGATCTTACCATTCCCTTTTGGTGATTTCCACTTAATGGTTAACATCTGATTCACATAAAACTGACACATTTCCTTGCTTTGGTAAAAAAAATATCAAAACTCATTGTAGGCGTATATTATGTGCACCCCCTTTACATTGTTGTATTTGTTTTTATGAATGTGCATTATGCACAAGAAAGTACAGTCCTTTTCAAAGAGTTATGTATGACCACATCTAGGCTTTGAAACTGACATGTAGCCTCATTGAAATGTATCACTATTTTTTAAAATTAACATTAAAATAAAAAGACAAAAACCAACTATTTTTTTATAGCATTTAAAATGGGTCATGTGTCATGAGATGTGTATCCACAGTAATTTAGCTGTATCTGTATTCAGCTACGAATTCCTGTGATGTTTTGTCTTGTATTGTCACAGCTGTTATTGTCTATCAAATCTTTCTAATTATCATTAGTTTTTTTCCAAAAGCTTGAAAAAGAGTTATAAATTTAGTACAGCCTTTTCAAATAATAAAGACAAATACCATGTTTCTATATCTGCTTTTCCAAGAATTGTTATTTTTCAAAAGTCGCTGTTCAATCAAAACAAATATTATGGTTCAATCTATTAGTTAAAATGATGATGAAATCAAGTTATCTATTAGCAAACAATGGCAAAAGAATTTAATACAGTTAATGTAGTTAAAAAATATTTTGAAATGACTTTTTTTTCACAAGTTTACAGAATACATATTTTTGCAAAAAGATTTTTTCTTTGAGAATATTCCCCTACAAAAGATCTTTTCAGTGAGAAGCTTGGCTAGATGTTAACAATAACATCATCTGAGCCTGGCAGATGCTGGGCTGTTTTTTTGAGTACATGAAATGTAGATTCTTATTTATTTTTCCGTGGCGAATCAGGATTGGTCGGATGGAGAAGCAGACTCTTTGACAGTAAGACATTTCATTACAAATTTATAACTCTTTTGCCATTCTTATTTGTGAACGTAGATGCACAGGCTGCCTCTGGTGATGTCGATGTGCATGGTGCATGTTCCTCTGCACACCCAGTCCCATGTTTTAACCAACACTTTAATCCTGCAAACTTACAAAACCTAGGCTGTATGTTCCAATTTCTGCCACCCAGGGAAACCACTGAGCACTTTAAATAGGACCTGTTTTGACCAATCAGATGGATAATGCAAGAAAGGAAAAGGAGCCAATCAAAACACTCCTTTTACAATAGCCTGTAAATGTGCCACAAATGTCCTATCAATTACATTGTTGAGGTGTGTTTTTTGTCAAAATATGTATTGAAAAATAGAATTATGTGAGAAATACAATGGATGCAGAAACATTTTATCATATTATGTACCGTATTTGACGTAATAAGCGCCCAGGGTGCTCTCAAAATTAGAAATAGGGGGCTCTTATTAAAATATTATTTTGGTGAATAAAAAAAAAGTTGAAAGATAAATTTCATGGTTTATGCTGACAGCCTGAAATGTTTATGTACGGCAGATATATTTTTCCAGAATTTAATTGCCCATAATTAATGGTGCATATGACACAGGAGTGCGTATTATACGCGAATGAATAAGTCTTTTTTACATTGATCAATCGGAAGGGGTGCAAATTGGGATTGTTCACTAGCCAATATATTAGCAATTATTATTAGCTTATTAGAGCGGGGCGCTTATTACGTCGAATACGGTATTTTAAGAGATTACGTCATGTTGTCATTTTTAGATCACATTACTCTATGATAAGATATCGAAGGTTTGCTATCATGGGATAGGGAGCTATCTGGAACATGTGAGCATGGGATCAGGGATGTAAACATTCATTACACTAGTTAGATAGTTGCAGACAGTTAACTTCCTTCAAATAGTGGGATCTAATATTTACTGTACCTCGATCTTTACTTTATCTTTAGAGTTATCTTGTGGAAATTAGGTATTATCTACAACAGAAAATTGTTAACATGGTTAAAATCCTGAAAAAATAATCCCCCAAAATATAAGTTGTAAATTGAATAAATTTTTCTCTAAGTTATTTTAAGGTGTCTTTGTTGTTTAAGCTCTTAAAATATGAAAATTCCTTGCTCCCTGAAATATGAAATTTATTTCAATGAGTCCTAAGGTCTAATTACTTAATCTAATTTTAGACAATAACTATGCTGGGAGTCCCTTTGTATATTGATTGTGTACAAAATAATGAATGTCAAGTCAAGACTTAAAGGAAGTTTTTTTCTTAAAATCTTTTTACACCTTTTATCTTTGCTGTGCAGTGTGTATTCTTTGTCATGGAAGTGAATCATTCTAACAGGTGGTGGTCAAACTGACTGGTGGTTGTTGCGTAGGCTGGTGGGGTATGTCATCTAACCCATCAATATTTCATCATTGAAATTGAATGACCTGAATTTCTTTGTGGTAGACTATATATATTTATTGTTTTAATTTATGGTCATCCTTGAAAAGCCTTGAATTGTCCTTGGAATCATGTTATGCACCAGCCATTTCCTGTCCACAGTTACTTTATTATACCAAGACAACTCTCTCTATATGACTTAGACATTAAGACAAGGCAAAAAGTTCTGATCTTCTCCAAGGTGTGCACACCCTCTTTTGAAACATAATGAACAGTCATACTTTTTGAAATTTTATGGGTGGTCTGGTGTAAAACGTTAACATATTACAATACTATAACCAACTCATTGGGTGGTACATTTTCAACAAAATAACACATTGCCAAATAACAAAACACATAACTACTTTTCCAAGAAGCTGTATCCAAGCTTGTACTGGGTACCAGAAGAGCTAATGTCCTATACCAATGGTGAATAATGTTCCCTAACCCTTGCAAGGGTAGTATAACTATGTATATATCCACTAAAACCCTAAATATCCATACATGATTTCCTCTGGCTGCAGGTATATAAATAGTATACAAAACAAAATGTCTGACTACTGAACCATTTTGTCAATCAGAAAAACCAGCTGGAGCAAGAGGAGCCAGCTCTGCAATCTTTCCAACCGTTGTTCCAGGTACACTGCCGAGTGTCGCCACCGCCGCCGCCTCTAGAGGCATAGTAGCTGCATGTGCTTGTGTCCTCTGTTGTGTTACCATGGTAGTGTGATCATTATAACCCTAGACGTTTTCTGAGTCAGCCTGTGATGTTGCTAGACTCAGTAGTCGTAGTGTAGGTGAATGTGTGATATTCTGAGGGTCAAAAATAAGGGAACAAGTGGAATACAGCGTCCTGCTGTGTTGGGTTAAAAAGTTCAGGTTCTAACTTAGTCTTATTAACCTCAGATCTTTTACTCCGATACGATACCTGTCTGCGTGAACATGGTGAAGATGACCCAGGACACCTCCAAGGTCAGTCACATCAGGGGAAAGTGCTAATCAGCCAGTCAGCATTGTTACAAATCAATTTCTGAATCATTGCGGTTGCAATATGATGCCGACCCCTGATAATGCTATGGGTATCGGTGTAGAAGATCTCATTTTAATAACTGAGTATCTTATTCATCACTACGTTATACTGTTTTCTTCAATAGCTGTTCTCTTATTTTTTCAATCAGTAAAATTCTATTTGTAAAATTGCATCAGTGTTATGTCAGGGAATTGGGTGGCCCACTCATCTAAGGCACTGCAAGTCAGTGTACAGAGCTCAGGCATGCAGACACCTTTGATCATGGGCTCTGAATTCAGGGTTGCCCTGACTTGTTTTACCCATGTTGCCAAAATGTTAGCCTGGGTTCCCAAGTTCCCCGCACCATCCTTTCATGAAAGTAGTTAAAGTTAAAAATATTAAAGAAAAGCATTTCAATCCCTGTGTAGCACACATTTCACCTTATAGTAAGAGATGACACCCACCCATTGTTTAAATCATGCTTGCCTGGGCACTTACTCCTGTTTCTCTCCCTCATGCTCTTCTCCCCAGTTGGAAGATTACTGTAGACTTTCCTTGTTATGAAACTACTCCAGGACTGTATCATGAAGGCATCGCCGCAAATCTGTGTCATAATGACGGTGTCTGTTGACGTCATTTACCAGAGTTTACTTCACAAAATGATTGGCTAGGCCTACCAGTGGTCATGTGATCTTTGTTCTGATCGGACAGAACCTCCTGGATCTGACCTGGATCCGGGATTTTGAAATGCAGGGTACACAAAGTGTCTTGACCAAGTCAATCAGCATGGTTTTGTTTTAAAAATGGCTAACAAGTGGAAAACAATAAAAATAGTAAGTCATATAGATTTCAAATTGAACTGACCTGACAAACCTGAGTTTATATAGTTGTAATGTTTGAGACAAATGTTTCCTTCTTCCTCCTGTCAGTCTCCATCTATCATCCATGTGCTTGTGAGTGACCTAAGCTGTGCAACTGTCCATGTATTTGTGCTTCAGTTTGTGTTGGCTTTCTGATGTGTATATCCAACTTGATATCTATCTGTACATTCTAGTGCAAGTAGATGTATTTATTAGGGATGTCACAATGCGATATGTAATTTGCTCCATTTGGCTGTGGGTGCCATCAACCAGTTTGTGTTTAACCTGCATAGCAGTATAGTCAACAAACACATGGGTGTGACATTGTTATTGCAGATGCTAAGTACCGGTATATGGAGATCAAAGACACCCTGAAACACAAGTCAAATGTATTGTCTGTCTGACAAAAACAGCATATTGTAAACGTAGGTTTGGCATTGTATTACCCTTCTACCTCAGCCACTCAAAGTATAAGTCAGAATTGCTGCTGAAGTCCGACTATTGTAGATAGAATTCTTGAATATTACTCACAAGAGGTCCTCAGATCTTATCAACTCTAACCACTTTTTCTGATTCCAAGGGGGCACGGGTGGCCCAGTCATCTAAGGCGCCATGATTCACTGTACAGAATTGTGTCCCTTGGCCACGCCAGAAACCTATGATTTTGGGTTCGAATCCCGGTTTGTCGCAATTATGTTTCTAGGTTTGTCAGCACCATACCCATACTCATGGGTTTCACCGAAGTGGTAAACGTCTGAGACCTACATCACTTTGGGCTTTCCTCCCACATCAAGCTTACATGCCGTGATATAACTGGAATACTGTTCAAAGCAGCAATAAACCCAACTCACTCACTCTGATTCCAAATTCAAATATACAGAGAACCTCCTTGGTCAGCAGTGAGTGTTGGGAATCTGTGCACCACTCTTGGACAACTAACAAAATACTATTGATGATAATGTTAGCTTCTCCATCCAAATAATGTTTGACGACATGCGAAATGAGTCACAACCCTTATGTCAGTAACTAAATTCCAGTCCCTCGATGTCTATATTCATTCAGCGCTATCAAACTCTTCTTGTCTAAAAGAACTTGGTTAACAACCTACGTTCATCGGTCTTTCGAACATGGGATGACTGAATACTATATAAGACTGGGAGGTGCCAGAAGACCCTTAATCAGACCCTTCCATGCAAGTAGCAAGTTTTTAGTCATGTAAAAACTGACCATTTACATCTTGCTATCCCCAAGAGAATCATCTTCGGTCTCACAGGTCGACTGCTCTTACCACAACAGTCACCAGACTTACCTCTATTTACCCTTTGCATATTTATGCTAGACCTTTGTAGAATTTCATAAACAACATATGAAGTTAAAATTTCGTAGCTCGATCGTAGTGCCACCAGTGGCGATTACTAGTTTTGTCCCTTCTATTTTCCTCCTAATGACCAATCAGATTCCACCTCTCATATCATTTGCTTCAAACAAAATGGCTGCACCCAGTCAAGACGATCTGATCCATAATCAAGGTCTTTTTGTTATAAAATGCGTCTTACTTTGCGAAGTACATCAAATCACTTGATTAACTTGATTAAAAATATTTAAAAAATGTGAAAGACATTTGTCCATGCCCAGTTGACTGAAATCTTCATGGCAGTCGCCATGTTGTTTATGAACCGAATGTCGATTTCATTATGCGATTTTCATTAGACTATGAATAGACTCGTTAGTCCAGCCAAAATATAACTCCATAATTCCAGCCAAGTTCGGCAATGGTGGAAACTGGACTTTTCTAGTCAGTTAACTCCCTTGCCTTGGGAAGATGAAGCCATGTGTTTCACAGAGTTGCTCACAAACTAACCAGTGTATTAACGTATGCAGTAAGTCCAGCCTGCCAAATCTACCCATCCCCTATCTACCACCTTGACTTTTGTGGGGAGGTAATCAGTTGTTGTGTTCTTTATGAACATGTTGAAGATCTCTTTTTCAGTTTTAGAAATGTTACCTGTTATTGTGTCTATTATGTTAAAAGAATTGTACTTGTTGTTTTCATGTCCTAGGTTTTAGCCCTTTTCAGACCTGTATTATTTTATGTGCCTGAAGTAGACTTTTTTCTGTTATATTTCAAATATTAAAGTGAGCTACAGAGCCTAATGGCTCTATTTTTAACACAGCTGTTGTTGAAAAGCTTCCAGAAAATATTCATTAATGACTGGTCCCTTTACATTTTTCTGCAGTAAAGTCTCAAGCCAAACTTTAACACAATAAGATATTTATTTTGTGGGGTGGTCAAAGCTTGCATATGAGACTGGGTTAACATTCTCCTTCCTGTCTTGTTAGATATTGGTAATACACCGATATGCCCAGATTGGACAAGAGTTGGCTGGGAGTGTGAAACAGTCTTATTTTGTCCAGCCCTGCCTTCTCTTGACGTATGCCCTTGTGCTAATGGCACGGTGTGTTTCAGAAGGAAGAGAATGAGGTGGCATTCCGAACATGGCTGAAGGAGAAGCGCCTCCAGATCCAGCGGGACAAGCTGCTGAAGCACCGCCAAGACCAGGAGATGAAGGATGGCTACCAGACTGTGTCACGGGATGAGTGTGACAAGGCATTTAAAGAGTAAGTCCTCATCATGCCATGGTTGCCTTCTTTTTTCCTTAAAACAAATAGCCACATATCCTTTTTTCAGCCTATATTTATCCATTTTGGCCAGTAAGCAATTTTTTATGGACTTTTCACTCCTCACTCACTCACTCTCCATCACTCATGTGCTTCTTGTGCTGCAGGTGGATTAAGAAGAAGAACGTAGAGAGCAGGAAGATGAAGGTCGTCGAGAGACAGAAGAGTCGCTCAGCTCGTATTTCTGCCAAACGCTCTCGCAGATCAGCCAGCCTGCTCCGAGCCATCCGCAACTCCCAGTCATTCCAGTACGTTGACTACTACGGCTACAGGTTCTGATGGACTGACGGTCCGTGCCATCTAAGTCAGTCAAGCAGCAGATAGGGGTTGTCTCAATAGTTAAAAGGTGTTTTGTTGTGTGGGAACAAGTGCTCATGTTTGTAAACCATGTTGTTCAAGGAGATCAGTGGTTGTTTTAAGAATAACTACAACATTTATGAAATGAATTTTCAACCTTTTGAACTTGAAACAACCCCTAAGAAAGATTTGCTAAAAATCAACTCAGCTATCTGTGATCAAGTATTTCAGGGATTTAATGTGGAGAAAAGTCAAATTTTGTCATTTGTATATTTGTATTTCATAAGGCCGTGTTTAATGAATAAAATTATTCTCCAACGCAGCAAATTCAGAATTTTGGAGCTATATCAAACTTGGATATATATGCAGTTTCAAATTACATGAAGATCACCCTGACCTGCACAGTTGTCTCCCTTTGACTAAGAAGCGACCTGTATTCAGACTCTGTATAAAATGTGCATCTCAATGAAGTTTCAGATGTTTGAATTAAACATCATACATGCGTTGCCTGTAATGTGGTAGCCAGAACAGACTGGCAGTTTCAGATGAAGATATGGGCAGTACTGTTACTTGGTGAATAACGTCCTTGTTAGATATCACTAATACAACCCCACCACAAACACCAGCTGGAGGCCAGGTCTACAACATCATCAGAGCTTCTTACAGTTTGTCCCCCCTAGTAATACAGTTTGTCCCCCCTAGTAATACAGTTTCTCACTTCTTGGTAATACAGTTTGTCACCCCTAGTAATACAGTTTCTCACCTTCAAAAGACAAAAAAGATTTCCTACATGGCTATTTCAAAATAGCTGAGATTTAAAAATATAAAATGAAGCCTTAACAATATACCAACTAATAAATCTGATGTGAAATTTCAACCAGTAAAGTGAGAATGACATATCCTAATGTTCATGTCAAGCTAAATGGCATTGTGAACATTCTGCCCATCAACAGCTTTATGTAACGTAAAACAACCCCAGGGTTTTTATGAGATTCAATATCTTCATCCAAGGGATGAAACCGAGGGACATATGTGAAATCAGTGGTAATTTTGTGTGTGAAACAGGGGAGATTGTTCAACACCCAGGATTTTTTATAGAAAATCCCAGTCATTGCACAACTTTGGGATTTGATGCGATATACAGACAGTGACAGGACAATGGGATGATGTCACCGGATGGTCATGAGTCTGGTTGGAGAATCTTTTTATTTGTGAACTTGCCGTGTTTCTAGACATTAGCTGCAGTGTTGGGACTGGGGTAGACTGGTTACTAGAGTAGCGACTTCTAATCTGTGATATTGTGATGCTGAATGACATGCCTCCATCGGAGGGATCTGACAGAGTTGTGAATTTTTGTTATTGTTGCTGGAGAGAGTATTTTGTGAGACGTTTTGTATTACTTGGTTTGTGGACCTTTTTGTAATTATGAAATAAAACATCTTTTGAGGTGTCTATTAAGTCTGTTAACAAAGTTTCAGTTATAAAAATGCAAAGTAAGTCTATAGAGGAAGGGAGATAACTCATTGACTTGACAATCAAAAAGGCGGACAGTTCTTTTAAGAAACCATCTTTTCAAAAAAAAAAAAAGATTTAATAGCAACGACATGACCTTGAAAATAAATCTGTAAGCCAAGTAATACAAATAAAGAAGACCACTGTTACAATGGTAACATTGGTAGATATTACTTTGTTATATAAGCTGGCGATTGTGTCGAATGTAATGTTCAAAGATACGAGTGTTAAAATCATATGGATGTTTTTCTGTCAAATATTATTACAGTTCAATGTGTTATAACAAGATGAAAGATGTAGTAGCAGACACTAGTAGTGAGATTTTGTGCTCAAGTTAGCTCTTCATCCTCTTCTCTCTGTATCTGCTTGCCCTGGCTGTATCACAACACTGTTCAGACTAGCTTTGATGTACACAGGCAAGATGTTCTCCACCTGCTAGGATACATAATGTGTATTACCTGTTTCCTTGTCCTGATATTGGAAAGGTAAAAACTATTCAGTGTTAATTGTAGTCAGGCTTTATCTTTGAAAGTGACTGTCATTAATTTTTACAGCATCGATCCTGATGTAATACCTCTAGATTGGACGTTTTCAGCCATGTATTCCATCATTAGATGGTTGTTCCTGTTGGGTGGCCTGTTTTCTATCAGAATTTGTGATTGGTATTTCGTACAAGTTTTAGGAATTGAGGACTTTCAATCTTTGGCAGTTTCTTTTCAACCAACACAAAGATATGGTAGATTTCATAGGCGCCAAAAACACTGATCATTACAGCGTAAATTTCTGTTACTTAAACTAAACTACATAGGATATATTTCACAGTATCAAATGACACCAGTAATATTTCAAACAAACTGAAACCCTGTTAATCTGGACCCTGTTATTCTGGCAATGCTGCTTTCCGGTCATTTACTTTTAGGATGTATAGAACTATACAAGGGGCAATACCCTTGGGTTTTTTATGTGAAAATTAGGTAAATGGAACGATTTCATTGGGTAAAATTCTGTCCAGATTAACAAGGTTTCAGTACCTTCCAGATTAACAAGGTTTCAGTACCTTCCAGATTAACAAAGTTTCAGTACAGTCCTGATTAACAAGGTTTCAGTACTTTCCAGATTAACAAAGTTTAAGTACTGTCCAGATTAACGAGGTTTATTTACTGTTCGGATTAATAAGATTTCCCTGTAAAACCATACAGGAGAGAATGAGATTTCCACAGTGCGTACACTTCGACATGACTCCTCCAAATGTTCCTGTATGTTTACACTAGCAGGATATGAACAGTGTAGTGATTAAATTCCCTGTTGCTTTTTAAGCCGACAATCAATATAGTTCTTCTGGTTAGATGAGTAAAAATTGTATATCAAGGTTTTCTTGTTTTGTTTTTTTAATCAAACAGTCAACCATGAAATTCTCAATACTATATGTTTTATTTATAATTGCATGATCTTAAAGTCAACGTTCATTGTTCAATTTGTTTGATGTTTCCATTGCAAATTATGGTTTTAGGAACTTGTTTTATTCTAGTGGATGTGTTCCTTCCATTGCAGGGCAGTAGGGTAGCCTAGTGGTTAAAGCGTTCGCTCGTCACGTCAAACACCCGGGTTACTTGGTTGATGCATGTCATTGTATCCCATGCATAGGTCGATGCTCATAATTCTATTCCTGGATTGTCTGGTCCAGACTCAATTATTTACAGCCAGCCATGATATAGCTTGAAATTTGCTGAGTGCGCCGTTAAACAAAAAAAACCAACAAAATAATGACCCGAGTTTTCAGTGTGACGAGCGAACGCTTTGACCACTAGGCTACCTCATCTTGGTACAACAGGTTAAGAGACAAAATATCTTTGCAAGGACTTTCTTACAATGTTCAAGTGATGACACACACGACCTGCGTCATGTGAAGACTGTGGTAGTTATCTGTCCTTGCTTGTATTGTTGAGGCAGGAGGTTGAGGCTAAACAAAACAAGACAGGGGTTCCACTTATGTAAGAATTATTAGTTTTACATTTACAACCATATCAACATGTCTTCATGGAAGGAAATACACATACAAAATGGCATCAGATGTAAACAAGAACCCAGATCCGCCACTGATATTAGGTTTCAGCATAAAATTGTATGTATCAATATCATATAACAATAGTTCATGTTGTGCGTTGCCATTGAAAAATGAATTGTTAATGAGGTTTTAGATTTATGTGTCCAGTGTTTTGCTGTCAAATGTCGACTGTGGTGCTTGTGTCGATCGCCTCATTAGGACCTGTACACACCTGTACACACCTGTACACACCTGTAGACACCTGCACACACCTGTACACACCTGTAGACCAACTGTGCTTCCATGGAGTCCTAGCTTTACCCTGCCACCCTTCATACATGCATGAATCTTGTCCTGTGCCGGGCCCTTCTTCTTCAAAAGTGGCCTTAGCGCTCAGATGATCATTTCTCCCACCGATTGCTTTGTGGAAGGGGTACCAGGTCTGTATCATTCCATGTCATATGGCCTGCAGATAATATTGTTGATCTTGAGATGATCCGATTCCAGCCTATCTATCAAAGTGTAAATATTGTGTCTGTTAAATAGTGATGGGAGAGTTGTTGGTACAGAAAGGTGGGTTGCACTGTTTTAGGGAAAAGTTATTCAGGGTACTATAATTAAACTTAGTACAAAGATGTTTTGCATCTCCCACCCCCACACACCCATCTCATCCCCTATAGACATCCTCTCCACTCCATCCCACCTCGAAGTCCACCGACATATTCTCCACCCCACCCCACCCCACCCCACACACCCATCTCATCCCCTATAGACATACTCTCCATTCCATCCCACCTGAAAGTCCACCGAAATATTCTCCACCCCACCCAACCCCACCCAACCCCACCCCACCCCACCCCATCCCCTATAGACATACTCTCCACTCCATCCCACCTCAAGGTCCACCAACACACCTGACCCCACCCCACCCCACCCCACCCCACCCCACACACCCATCTGTATCCTCTATGGAGACACCCCACCCCACAAACATATTCAACATTCCTGCATGTATGTATGGGAGAATTCTTTGTACTTATGAAGACTATTTCTGGATAGATGTAGCCTGCCTGTGTAGCACATGTACAACTATATTTAGAAATATGTTATTAAGTGTTTGTTCTTGATATACAACGAAATCTGTTAATATTCTTCAACTGTTATTTGTTTGAAAATTGTGTTTAATTTGCTGAATTTCAATGTTTTTAAAAAATGTGACATGATTATGTAGTTCAATTAGTGAATTTCTAAGTGTGATCTATTACTCTTTGTAATCAAATGTACCAAGCTCCTGCAAAACCACAGACTCAACAGTGCCTACTATCACATCAGCAGCTGCAGCCAAGCCCTAATTAAGTGCCTGCTCAGGGACCAGTCATTTACGGAGAGTGTCATAAAACATACTTGAAAAATACACAATTTGTTGTTGTTGTTGTTGTTGTTCTGTTTTAGGTTTTTATGTGTTTTTATACACCAGTAAAATATAAATAATATTGTGGAGAAGAGGGCTCTTATGGATAATAAATCTCCTGACCTCTCATTCTCTACCCCTAACTAACTGGTCCCCAATACATCATCTGCTGACAATTCTGTTTATGGACATAGCTATAACTTCTGATATCACAACCATGGTATAGCATGGGTACATTTCACAGAAAACATTCTACTGCTCGCAGAGCCATCAAGTTTTGAAAGAACGGGTACTGACCCTCCCAAAAATCACAAACCAAGATGGCCGCATACAGTGTCAACTGAGGTCTCGTAGGCTTGATGTAGATTAAAGTTGTCATTATTGACCCACTATTGATATGGCAAATTTTCTGTATTGATGTGTAACAGCAGGTGGTCATAATGGGGCCAGGGGGCACGGGTGGCCCAGTCGTCTAAGGCGCCGCGATTCGCTGTGCAGAGTTGCGTCCCTTGGGCACGCCAGAAACCTATAATTGTGGGTTCGAATCCCGGTTCGCCCCGATTATGTTTCTAGGTTTGTCAGCACCATACCCGTGCTCGTGGGTTTCACCGAAGTGGTAAACGTCTGAGTCCTGCATCACTTCGGGCTTTCCTCCCACATTAAGCTGACATGCTGTGATATAACTGGAATACTGTTATAAGCGGCGTTAAACCAAACTCACTGACACAAGGATGGCCATTCTTGAATGTATTTTTATCATAAAACATGGAAAATGACTGTCTCACCCACTCGTTCCTTACATAATTGGTCATTAACTTGTGATATAGCTTAATGTTGCTGACAACAACCCTAAATACATTCACTCACTCACTCTTTCAATCTTTGGTCGTGTGGGGATTCTGGATGAGAATTGGTACCCAGACTTGATTGATACAGGCCTACCTCTTGTACCATTCCTGCTAGTAGCTATGTATAAATGGACATCTTTGGATTATGGAAGAATAGTTTCGTCACCATTTCTGTGTAAATTAACATATTGAAAATGAAAATATATATGCTTGATGTTTGTGGAAAGAATGTTGAAATTTGAATGACATCAGCCTACATTTGCATGGAGTAATGGTTCTGAAGTATGACGTCAAACAACATCACTCCCAAACCACATTATTGTATTGTGTGAATACTATTTTACTTTGTAATTTACCGTATTCGACATAATAAGCGCCCCGCTCTAATAAGCGCCTACGACAATATTTGCTAATATATTGGCAAGTGAACAATCTCAATTAGCACCTCTTCCGATTGATCAGTGTACACCAGACTTATTTATTTGTGTATAATACACACTCATGTGTTATATGCCCCCTTAATTATGGGCAATTAAATCCAGGAAAAATATATCCGTCGTATATAAACGTTTCAGGCTGTCAGCATAAACCACGAAATTTACGATCTTTCAACTTTTTTTTTCACCAAAATAATATTCTAATAAGAGCCCGCTATTTCTAATTTTGAGAGCGCCCTGGGCGCTTATTACGTTGAATACAGTATTGTGAAATTGCATTTATGGATATATTTCTCATCCATGTTTGTCCATTGTGTAGAGAACGGTTTCATTCAACATTCCGTCCAAGCTCTTTAATTGTGTATTTGTTTCTCGTGGTTGAACTGACCATATCTTATTAAGTTGCTGTTGAAATAATTAAGTATTGAAAAAAAAAGGGATTTTTCATTTTCTTTGAAGTCACACGTGGGACCAACCATTTTATGAGTGGAGGTGGGGAGCCTAAAATATCAGCAGAATATTTTATGTGTCACTTCTTATGTTTTCTTTTCTCTGAAAGGAGGAGAAAAACATTTTTTATGTAATAATGTCTTCATATTTCTTTTCTGAAGCCTGAGGTAGAACTCGCCTGCTGACCCCCTCACCTCCACAGTATATCAAAAGGCCATCTCTATGAAGGACTGTTTCCTAGTCACTGATATCAGTTATGAATATTTCATCTTGACTGCCTGCTACAAGTGACATGAAACTAAATGTTTAGGGTGTATTTGTATTGCAATTAACTCATTTCCTTGTGAGACTATAATCACATATACAAGACTGTTTCCTGAATAAAGTAGATATTTCCAAACAGTTATTATGCATCTTGTCTTGTGTTTAGCTCACCCGGACTGTGCAGCCAGGTGAACTTATGCCAGGGCGTGCATTTCTATCTTCAATCATCACTGAAACTGATGCTTTACATACATCTTGTACATGAATGATGCTTTGATCGGGTTGTCAGACTCATTGACTCAGTTGATTGTGTGTGGTCGTACCATGGCGTTTATAATAGCTTATTTAAGAAATACACGACTCATGGTCATTGTTTATGGTACAATAGGACACTGGAGGGAGAATAAACACCCCCTCATGGTTTATTCTCCCTGCAGTCGTTTATTTCTTATATGAGATATCAACATTTTGTACATCTTTAAGGATGTTAATAAAATTACAAGCTTTAATAGTATTTACCTGGATTTAAATAATTATGACTCTCTGAATATAATCTGACCTCAGCAATGTCAGACAAGTTCAGACATGTTTGGTATTTCCCAGATATTCTCACAATCTTTACGTCAGTTATTTGTACCTTTTCTCCCTATACCGATTGTCATATCTCTCCCACTTTTCAATGTGATCGTTCGGCCCTTGCGTATATCTGCATAGCCCAGCTACATCTATTGGGAATGACTCACCAGACACTGCCCTCCAAAACATAACGTCATCCAATTTACGACTTCATCAAGTTGCGAACGTATGTTCGAATCTCCAGGATTTTTGTTTGTTGTTTAAAGCCGCACTCAGCAATATTCCAGCGGTATATCGGCGGTCTGTAAATAATCGAGTCTGGACCAGACAATCCAGTGATTGACATGAGCAATGATCTACGCAATTGAGATACAATGACATGCATTTAGTTAGTCGCCTATTACGACAAGCATAGTCGCCTTATACGACAGGCATGGGTTTTAACCCCGATCTTCATGGGTCCAAATCTCCAGGAAAGATGTCTTGATAGAGCAATGTTTTATCGTGAAATAAACCATGCTTTGTTCGTCATTGTTCTTTGCAATGTATCTCGTAGCTATCTTATATCATAATATAAATCACTGGTTTATATGGTCAAGTCTCAATTACTTACAGGTGGAATAGTGAGTCCTTGCTGACTTGGTTGCTGAGTGCAGTGTTAAACAAGAAACATTCAAACCTCCATGGATGTTCGTAGATGAGTTGTGAACATGTCACATTTCATCTGTGCATATAAATAAATTACGACCCAAGGGAACATCTTGAGCTGAAATCAGTATAACGTTCCAGTTGCACGTACAAGTTGTTCTTGTACATAGCAATCCAGGAAAACACATTACGGTTCAATGACAGTTAATTGCTTGTCTTAAGACCCATCAGTATCCAGGGCTAGATTTTTACATATAAAACAAACACCAGTGTAACCACATACTGAAAAATGCAACATATTATTTATGACTACATGCACCCAGTGCATGTCAAAATTTTACAAATTTGTGACTGACTTACTATTAAAGAACGTTTGCTACACAACATCAGTCTTTGAACTCAGTACACCTAATTTACCATACTACATCACTATTCCCAGTGTTATCTGTATTTTTTTACATTGTCCTTTGGCTTTAGGTCATCAAATGAATCTTATTAGGTAATTATAATGACAAGAAAGCAAGAGAATGTATGGGATATGATTCCATTTGAAGCGATCTTGTCAGTGAACTTAAAATGTCAGAATATTAAAGACACTGATTATATACATCTATAGTTAAAAGGTTCTGTTATAAGTGCAACCTGGTTTAGTCTGGTGCAACAAGGTTGTGATGTCAACCTGCACCAGGTGCGAGCTATATCTGGTGCCTTAAGTCTAGCCCTGTTATGCGGTCAACCAAGCTGCTTGCATGTATAGATAGCTTGATCTGTTGCTCATGCTGTCAACCACTTATCTCTGCTGTGACATAGCTGGAATATTGCTGCAGTATTAAACAACAATCACCCAATTCAAAACATTTTCGTTCATTTTGGACCAGTGAAATTATAAAGGCAAATGAGTTCACAATTATATGAACACAAACATCCACAGCTTTTGCAACACTGTTTTCAGTGGACCCTACACAGGTGTTTGTGCTCAAACATGCCGACTACAGATGGCAGATACAGACTGAGCAAGGAAGTTCTAGCACCAAAACAGGTGACTGGAAGCGGACGAATGCATCCCACCAAACCAGGTGACTGGAAGCAGAAGAGTACTTCCCGCCGAAACAGGTGACTGGAAGCAGATGAATGCATCCCTCCAAACCAAGTGACTGGAAGTGGACGAATGCATCCCGCCAAACCAGGTGACTGGAAGCGGATGAATGCATCCCTCCAAACCAAGTGACTGGAAGTGGACGAATGCATCCCCCCAAACCAGGTGACTGGAAGTGGACGATTGCATCCCACCAGACCAGATGACTGGAAGTGGACGATTGCATCCCACCAGACCAGATGACTGGAAGTGGACGATTGCATCCCGCCGAACCAGGTGACTGGACGTGGACGATTGCATCCCACCAGACCAGGTGACTGGACGTGGATGATTGCATCCCACCAGACCAGATGACTAGAAGTGGACGAATGCATCCCACCAGACCAGATGACTGGAAGTGGACGATTGCATCCCGCCGAACCAGGTGACTGGACGTGGACGATTGCATCCCACATAACCAGGTGACTGGAAGTGGACGATTGCATCCCACCAGACCAGATGACTGGAAGTGGACGAATGCATCCCACCAGACCAGATGACTGGAAGTGGACGATTGCATCCCGCCGAACCAGGTGACTGGAAGTGGACGATTGCATCCCGCCGAACCAGGTGACTGGAAGTGGACGATTGCATCCCACCGGACCATATGACTGGAAGTGGACGAATGCATCCCACCAGACCAGATGACTGGAAGTGGACGACAAAACCAGATGCTAGTACCTGGCCACTCGATCCGGGGGTGCCCAGATTCCCGGATTCTCCACCATTTGTTCAAGAGCAGGGAAGACAAACCTTAGGGGAGAAGATTATGACGACAGGAGCCAGGTGTCTTGTTGCAGATTGAGAAAGGTCGAAATAGTCATCATGTGACAAAACGCACACCGGACCCAGTGACCAATGTCCAGGTGTGCTGCTTTGTCACTTAGGCACATACAGGAAGTTGGAGGGCGATTCTCCATCGTTGAGGTACTCCTTGGTGGTGCGGTCGCCGTAGCCGCCAGTACAGTCCCTCATCTCCTGTCGATGACGTCTGTTGCTTAAAGTATCTAAGAGCTCGCCCTCTGCCTTAACATGGTTAGAAACTAACAGTTTTTGTCCACTAGTCCTTATAATGATAACATAAAGCAAAACCCTTGAAATGGGCCAATTTCTACTAGCCCTTAGGATACCTTTACTATTGGGCAGTTTGGTAAGGACTACAGGACTAGTGCCAATTTCTAACACTGCTTAATAGCAATTCAAGCTGACCCAACACTCTTTGTGACGTGTGTGTGAGGGTGGATTTATTGGGAGTTTTAGTATTGATAAGATTTCTGTTTAATATTCATAAGATTTCTCTTTTTGTGTTGATAGATTTCTATTTCCTGTTTCACAATGTTGTGAGGGTTTAATAGGTAGAGTTATTAAATAACATAGTGCAAGGCAAGTGACCCATGTGCATACCTAAGATCCGGCGACGCAAGGTGTTAATTGACATGTATAGATAACAGGGAGGTTAAGGGTCCGGAGGGGGCTTATGATTAAAGGGGGTACGCCGCCGGGTTGCTGTCAAGAATATATCGAATGTGGTGTGGATCATGTTTGTAAGGCCTTTAACCTTGCAGGATTAATGACGATGAGAGTCTGATGTACAGAGTGCATGTCTTCTACTCGCTGTGTTTAGGCTGTTGTGTATCATTTCCGCAGCTCCACCACACACGTGCTCGTCCTCTGATACTGTGTCCTGTCACACATGTATGTACGCGCAGACTCGTCAGAAAACAACTGGCATACACGGGTACCATAGCACCGATGAATAATACAAACACAGTTTATTTATCAGTCCCTTGTGGTATTTCCCACGACAGCAATTGTCCAATTTGTTGCAACATTTTAATACAGAATATTTTTCTACTATGGGCAAGACGGGATTCAATGTCGTAAATTCTCAAAAATAAACAATGATATCAATAAAACATTATGACATTTTGCAGATAGTTGGGGTGGGGATGGTTATGGTCCTGCAAGCTTTCCATCTGACAAAATTAACTTACCTGATTTATCAATGTTTTATCTAGCAACTGAACTAAACAGATCCTATTATCATTCAAATGTTGTTAGGAGTTGTCATTAAGTACCTCCAGTCTGTCCACAAGACCCATCTAGTGCAGTGCGTAATACATGAGGACAGATTTAATCTATCATCACAATTTGATAGTAATTCATAAACACCTGCTTATAATATAGTTGGAATCTTACAATGTTTTTTATGGTTTTGTAAATTTTGTTTTTTGTCGCGTTTATTCAATAACAGAGTTAAAGCGTTATTTCTTAACATGTAAGGCCACTCGCTGCCCAGACAAGATACGTAGCTCATATAAAACGAGGAAATACATGGACTAACAAAACGGCCTAAAATGTCTTCAACAAGAAGTCTTCGTCAATGTCCCTGCTGTGTATGTTAAAATCAATGTAACATTGTTATACCAACTACCCAGGAAGTATTATTCCAACAACCATGACTGTACATTGGTTTATACAGCCAACTACCATCAACTCATTCAGTTTTTTTTTTGTGGTCCTATGGGTGGCCACCGCCCCTTTTTTTCTTTCTTTGTTGTTGTTGTTGTTGTTTAACGCCGCTCTCAGCAATATTGCAGCTATATGACGGCGGTCTGTAAATAATCGAGTCTGGACTAGATAATCCAGTGATTGACATGGGCATCGATCCACAAAATTGGGATCGATGATATGCATCAACCAAGTCAGTGAACCACCCGATCCCGTTAGTCGCCTCTTACGGCAAGCATGGGTTGCCGAAGACACCCACCCACGGCACACCAACCTACTGGCATAATGACGTTCCCTTACTAGGCCACTAATTCAATTGTCATAAATTGGATCCATCCAGAATGTTTGAAAACAAACATCGGCACTAGTGGCCATGACATATCATGTACATATATACAACATGTATATATAACACGTGGGGAGCGCGCAGCTCAACACGAAAACCAGTCAATAAGAATGTAACCAACTTCCGGCTCAAGTCACAATTTAAAACCCCCGAAAAAGCCAGTCCACTACGTTTGACGCGAGTGATCCTTTAATACCATGACAAAGTTTATCCTCCTGTTCTTCATCCGTGCTTCCCAATTACTTCGCCAATATTTCTTCTTGCTCGCACTGGCATCGCGTGAAACAAGCATCGCCAGGATAATCAGAGTCGATCTATGCAGAGACCATTAAATACGTTTTATGGTCTCTGATCTATAAAAAGTAATCTGTGGCTGTGAAATGTTGTGTTAAAATACATTGGTTCAACGAACGCTGGGTTAAGAAATGAATTTGCAACCACGTGACCCCTACCGTGTTTGAAATGTAAATTTGTGCCGGAAAACAGCAAATTTATTGATTTTCAAATATGAGGTTTGTATTTTGCATTGTTTTAATATTCAATATTATTTTTATTTCATATATAGTTTGAAATGAATTTATATTTAAAAAAATAAAACCTGTAGAAGTATTCTTTGAGTGCTCAATGAGCGCCAGTACAGTTCATTTGGGGATATAATATCGCTAACTTAAGGTATTTTCCATTGAAAATCAAACATATGATAAGATCAATTGAGAGGTAGAGATTCTTTTGACCCTAGCTCAGTTTAGATTCCCAGGAATGGCCAGCCTCTGCTAACACCAATCAGGAAACTGTAACCAACTTCCAGCTTACGTCAGCCACCATTAAAATAGTCAGTGAGTGAGTATAGTTTTACGCCGCTTTTAGCAATATTCCAGCAATATCAAGGCGGGGGGACACCACAAATGGGATTCACACATTGTACCCATGTAGGGAATTGGACCCGGGTCTTCGGCGTGACGAGCGAACGCTTTAACCACTAAACTACCCCACGCCGACGCAAACAGACGAAATTACTAGCCAACCTCAAGACATCAGTAATTAACCCTTCAACATTTGCACGTTTCGATTTGTATAAGTGATCCGGTATAAGGTCCCCCCCCCCAATGCATACAAGCATTGCCAAAATAGGAAAACTGTTCGAAAATATACCATACAGACCGATAATAAATGCATAGTTGCACAGTGTGAAAATCGTTATTTACATATCAAATAATTATTTTAATGCAACTGTTTATACCTGCGTAAGAAATGGACCGTGGTAATAAAAAATAAAATAATATCAAATAAAGTTATGAAACTACATATTATATTGTAAATGTATTGAGGGAACGGAGTCGCAAGTCAACGCGCTGCACAATCTCATTGGGCAATCAGTGCGCATCGAGCCTATTCATATTTGGCGGGAACTTTTGGATGGCTTTTTAATATGTCGTAAAATACTTATTTTTATACGTTTATAACAAAATGAACACAACAGGTAGCACCAGTATTCTGCAATGATGCCCTTTACAATATAAAATTATAGATGTATACTCACAATACCATGGAATGAATGTAGCGACATTCCAGAAACGAGTCGTGTTATGGTGGCGAGAAATGATTCTTAGCCTGTGAAATATTTACATTTGTAATTCGTCTTTTTCCTTCTCGCTTATTCAGGATGAATATACTGCAATGTCTCTTTTAACAGGTAAGTGCTTAATGATAGAATTGGTTGCATTTGTAAATGTATTTCATCAATATTTTCGAAAAGAAAAGGAAAATGTGTCATATACATGGCGGCACATTTGCCATTTTCATGATAATTTTCACCGTGTTTACTAATAGAACTGTGTTATGCAGAGTTAAAACGTGGCATTTCATAGCGAAGTAAGATTTTATAATTGCAAATTAGCATTATTGGAACTGCAAAAGTTAACATGAGAATAAACCTTGGAAAATATTTTTAGCATAATATCTGTTAGCCAGACAAAACCAATTCTGCAAAGGTTGCACTCTGTCATGACAAGACACTATGAAGTCCACATGGCCATGATATAATAGTACACTAGTGTCAGTGAACACATTCTTACTTTAGTGTCCAAGTCAGTCTGCAAGGGCATACTTCTTGACAAATGTTGACATATTGACCATGGTAACCTTCCATTTTGGTTATTGAAGAACAAGACCCAAACAATCCAAAAGTGATTCATTCCATCACAAAATGACCTATCTTTTCTCCAGATTTCTGTCTGTGGAAATCTATCTTTGCATAAAGTTTTTGTTTTGTTCCCCCAGCAAACAGTTTATATTGAAAGAACATGTCTGTTCATCAGTAGCTGACCCGTGAATATCTGGGTAGAGAATAGGTCTCCAGCAAAACCATGCTTGCAGTAAGAGGCGAATAACGGGATCGTGTGGTCTGTCTCGCTGACTTGGTTGATGCATGTCATCGTATCCCAATGGCCATGATGGCGTGGATCGATGCTCATGATGTCAGTCACTGGATTGTCTGGTCCAGACTCAATTATTTAAGGCCGCTGTCATATAGCTGGTATATTGCTGAGTGCAGCGTTAAATGACAAATATACAAACAAAATCATTAGTAGGTGGAGGAAAATTTATGAATTTATAACATGATTAGCATGATTAGGAAAGGGTTACTAATTTCAAACACTCTTTATTGTTTTTTTTCACTTTGTGAGAGCAGGAATTGTCTCCCAGAGGAAAGAGAGACCAGTCATGACATTCGCTTACAATATTACACAAGGAAGTTCACAGCCACATGACAATACCTTGGCCATATACATGCACATCAACATGCATAGCAGTCCTCATACACACTATGTTAGTCCTATGATAGCAGCCAGCCATTGTCTTTGGCTGAGTGTGAACATATCACTTTGTCTTAAATTTCATACACAAAACATTTGCTTAACTCTACAAACTACACCTCATCTGGCAGACAGTTCATTTAAGATATCAGCCTCCGTATCTGCAGACATTCCTTGTCGTAAGAGGTGACTAATGGGATGGGGTTGTCAGGCTCGCTGGCTTGGTTGATGCATGTCATCGTATCCCAATTACATGGATCGGTGCTCACAAGGTTAATCACTGGATTGTCTGGTCCAGACTCGATCCTATACAGACCGCCTTCATATAGCTGGAATATTGCTGAGTGACGCATTCAAAAAAGAAACAAATCATGGGAAGGAATTATGAGCACACATGCGCAAGCAATACCAGGTTGGTGGAACATCATGAGGCTCAGTTTGGAACCCTGTGGAAAGTTAATATATCATGAGTAAAGTCTTCGGTTTGCATCTCATTCGGAGAAAGTTGTGGTGCTGAACTCTAAAGATCATTTATTTATTACCCTGCATTAGCTTCTTGTTTATATACAATGCTACCGAAGTGGTAAACGTCTGAGACCTGCATCACTCATCACTTCCGGCTTTCCTCCCACATTAAGCTGACGCACAGTGATATAACTGGAAGTTAAAAGTGGTGTTAAACCCAACTCACTCACTCACTATCTACAAGGCTATACATATTCTTTATTATAATTTTGGATGAGCAGGAATTATTTCCTTATGTAGGATAGACAGGGGCAAATCTACCATCTGTTTAGTTTTATGCTTTGCCTATTCTTTAATTTAGCTTTGGAAGAGCAGGAATTATCCCCGGACCGAGGATGGACCAGTGCTAATCAGTTTGTCAGCTACCAGTCCCAGCCCTCCATCAGTAGAATGACAAGCCCCAGCTCAGGGGCTAGCAGTGGGAGCTGGGGGGAGTCCCAGAGACTCGAGGGTCTGCTACCGCAGCCCATGGAAGATATCAAGACAGAAGCTACTGAGGGATCAGAGTACGTATCTGAAGCCTACATCATTTTGTTATCCCCAAGTACCAGCAGACAAAGAAAATCACTATTTTTAGTAGTCCTACCAAACTTCAAAGGGATTATGTTATCGTGTGTGTGGACCCCCTCCGTGATCTAGTGGTAGAGCGTCTGCCCGGGTAGCGGAAGGTCCGGGGTTCGATCCCCGGATGCGTCATACCAAAAGATGTTAAAAGATGGTACTTGTTGTTACCCTGTCTGGTGCTCGGCATTAAGGGGCTAAAACAAGGACTGGTCAGCTCGGAGTCAGTATACTGTGTCTGAGTGGGGTATTCATGTTAAACTGCGGCATGGTATCTCAGTGAGCTAGCACTATAAATTGGCATCAGTCCTGACTAGTACAAGCAGCCACACAAACACACACACGTACATGCACGTCGCTATATAAGTGCAATAATCTTGGACGCGACGTTAAACCCCATTTCACCTCACCTCATCTATCGTGTGTGTGTGTTGATGTGCTTAATGCCGATTTAAACATATTGTAATTATGACGCTGTGTGTCTGGGAGGAATACCTGAAATGATGCAGGTCTTAGAAGTTTACTACTTTGGTGAAACCAACAAGCATGGGTATGGTGCTGACAAACCAAGATTCATTATCAGGGCTTAGGGCCTACAGTCATAGGATCCTGGCACGGCTAGGGAAGGCAACAGCATATTGTGGTACCTCAGGACTGGGTCATCCATACCCTTGATTTTGTTATCCTTTGTTTCAACCTATTTGTGAAGTTCTAGCTGAAGTACTGTATGGCTATGATGTAATACATATCATTGCATGAATTTGGTATACTGTTCAAACCCATGTCTGGATTGTTTATTGGTTTGATGATTGGTTGATGATTGACCATAAATCGGAACATATATACATTTTCTGTTGTTGATAGTATTACCATGATTACAGGGATTGAAATTAACCAAGAAGAACTTATAGTAAATAGTCGATAACATATGGCAATAAACAATGATAAACCACACAACCACCATCACCACAACCACCATCACCACCACCACCAACCTCATTTGGGATTTTCTGGTTTCAGACTAATGGCAAAATCTAACTTGTAATCACTGGTAATATGTATTTACTAAGTATGAGTTAGTTTCATCATTTCACTATTCTGATGTCCCTTTCTTTTCTTCAGAGAAGTGATGCTAGTTGATCAGACAAGTCAGAATCAGGCAGTGAACTTGATGGAACAACTTCGAACTACTGAAAATACCATCCAGATTCAGTTAGGGGATGACATCTTCTCCATCCCCAGCTCCTCAAGCAATCAGTATCTCGTGCCCTCTGACTTTAGCCCCAGCCCTGCCCAGCCAGCTGCCTACCAAGCTGAGACCCCCATGGACTACATCCCATCACCACAGGAACAGTCAGGGAACTTTCTCCACACTACAACGAGTCCGAATGTCCAGTATTCTGCTCCATCAACTTCCATTCAACATGCCTTTCAGACATCTTCACTCCAGCAATCCCCAGTTCAGCATGTCCAGCAGGTTCAGCAGACAACTGTTCAGCGTGATCAGCAGACGTCAATCCAACAATCACCTGCTCAGCACATTCAGCAGACGCCACTTACTGCTCAGCATTTGCAGCAGACGTCGATCCAGCTCTCCCCGACAGGACATGTCCAGCAGCAGACTTCTACCACACAGTATCAGCACAATCAGTTTTCCCAGCATCAGTACGCCTCCAGCGAGAACAGCTTTTCGGGTTCCCCTGTTCCATCAAGCTTCAACAGTTTTACCCCCTCAAAAATCTCTGACCAAACATCGTCTTTGAGTCCAGAAATGTACAGCTCATCTAGTCAAGCTTCTTCGGAAGGCTTTATGAACCGGATAGCAACTCCACCAAAGACAAAATATTCCAAAAACACAGTTCAGAGTCCAGGAATGTCCATGATAAGAGAATATGAATCTGCCTCACCTCATTTCAGTGAGAATGTGGGTGAGGTGGCACTGACGATGTCTAGTGAAGATGCTAGATCTAGCCCTGTGATTGGGACTCCTAATCAGGTATACAGGGGTAGTCCCTACCCTCAGCAGTCACCTCAAGATGTCCGTTACAATGTGTCCGCTCCCTCAAATTTTGATCAGTGCGATTTTGGACAACAACATTCTCCGACCTTGATGAGCACGCATCAACAGCAGGATATGTCCGGTGCATCCCCACAGCAGCATATTATGAACACGTCACAGCATCAGTTGTTGAACACCCCACAGCATCAACAAGGCATGAATGCATCGCAGATATTCAATTCAATGAATCCTCAGCATCAGATGTTGAACAATTCACAGCAACAAATAAAGACGACACATCAACAGCAGGATCTGTCCAGTGCATCTCTGCTGCATCAGGGCATGATGAACCCGGCACAGCGAGGCTTGAACATAGCCCATCAGATTGAGGACTCGGATGGACAACAGACATTCTCAGACGATACGCAACAAACTTTATCTGTCAGGGGACAGAATTTTCAGAAAGGATATGTTTACCTTGTTAAAAAGTCCAATGGAACTGGAGGTTTCCTTGCTAAATATACAGCAAATGGTCTGGAACCAATGAAGGAATCAGGTAATTATTTTAGAAAATGAGCATCAATGTTTCAATGATCAGTGCGATACGCAACAAACTTTATCTGTCAGGGGACAGAATTTTCAGAAAGGATATGTTTACCTTGTTAAAAAGTCCAATGGAACTGGAGGTTTCCTTGCTAAATATACAGCAAATGGTCTGGAACCAATGAAGGAATCAGGTAATTATTTTAGAAAATGAGCATCAATGTTTCAATGTTTGCAGTTAATGTTAATGGTGTTAATGGTGTTTTTGTTCATTATTAAATGTGAGATGATGACATTGGGTTTTGTCCATTTTGGTTTTTGGTAAGGCAATACTTTCATTTCTTGATACAGCCTTCTTTGTGGAAAATCCTGTATCCTAAATAATGTATCTCAAGCTGCTTTTCAGCGTGTTGTTTATCCTATTGTATCCTAAGGTGCTTTTCAGCAGGTTGTTTATCCTATTGTATCCTAAGGTGCCTTTCAGCGTGTTGTTTATCTTATTGTATCCTAAGGTGCCTTTCAGCAGGTTGTTTATCCTATTGTATCCTCAGGTGCCTTTCAGCAGGTTGTTTATCCTATTGTATCCTCAGGTGCCTTTCAGCAGGTTGTTTATCTTATTGTATCCTCAGGTGCTTTTCAGCAGGTTGTTTATCTTATTGTATCCTAAGGTGCCTTTCAGCAGGTTGTTTATCTTATTGTATCCTCAGGTGCCTTTCAGCAGGTTCTTTATCTTATTGTATCCTCAGGTGCCTTTCAGCAGGTTGTTTATCTTATTGTATCCTCAGGTGCCTTTCAGCAGGTTGTTTATCCTATTGTATCCTCAGGTGCCTTTCAGCAGGTTGTTCATCTTATTGTATCCTCAGGTGCCTTTCAGCAGGTTGTTTATCCTATTGTATCCTCAGGTGCCTTTCAGCAGGTTGTTTATCTTATTGTATCCTCATGTGTCTTTCAGCAGGTTGTTTATCCTATTGTACATGTTGTATCCTCAGGTGCCTTTCAGCAGGTTGTTTATCCTGTTGTATCCTCAGGTGCCTTTCAGCAGGTTGTTTATCCTATTGTATCCTCAGGTGCCTTTCAGCAGGTTGTTCATCTTATTGTATCCTCAGGTGCCTTTCAGCAGGTTGTTTATCCTATTGTATCCTCAGGTGCCTTTCAGCAGGTTGTTTATCTTATTGTATCCTCATGTGTCTTTCAGCAGGTTGTTTATCCTATTGTACATGTTGTATCCTCAGGTGCCTTTCAGCAGGTTGTTTATCCTGTTGTATCCTCAGGTGCCTTTCAGCAGGTTGTTTATCCTATTGTATCCTAAGGTGCCTTTCAGCAGGTTGTTTATCCTATTGTATCCTCAGGTGCTTTTCAGCAGGTTGTTTATCCTATTGTATCCTCAGGTGCCTTTCAGCAGGTTGTTTAGCCTATTGTATCCTCAGGTGCCTTTCAGCAGGTTGTTTATCCTATTGTATCCTCAGGTGCCTTTCAGCAGGTTGTTTATCCTATTGTATTCTCAGGGGCCTTTCAGCAGGTTGTTTATCCTATTGTATCCTCAGGTGCCTTTCAGCAGGTTGTTTATCCTATTGTATCCTCAGGTGCCTTTCAGCAGGTTGTTTATCCTATTGTATCCTCAGGTGCCTTTCAGCAGGTTGTTTATCCTATTGTATCCTCAGGTGCCTTTCAGCAGGTTGTTTATCCTATTGTATCCTCAGGGGCCTTTCAGCAGGTTGTTTATCCTATTGTAAGGGTGAAACGATACACCGATATTCCGATGCATCGCGATACTTGACCCACTATACGATATACGATAAACGTGGGCCTATTCATCGATATGCCACGATACGGAACGCAAATCTCAAGCACAGCGTTTCCTCGCTATTGTGCCTTTCAATAAACCGCTAACTTGGTTATAGCGCGCGGTAACGCATGGCTCCCCAAAGCGTACTTACATTTTTAATAAGCTCAGGTTTTACACTGACAGATGTTTTTCCCCATCTCAAAAACATTATCAGCTGATCACTGCAACCACACAACACTGGAAATACCAGGCAACAAAACCGAACTGAAGTACGCAATTCAATACCATCATTATACTATCTTGTTATTAAAATGTGTTCATTGTATATCTGGACATGTGTTTGTAATATGTTTTATTAATTTTATTCAAAATTTCATTTTATATTGTTTTCATTAAGTTAGGTGAACTCATGTGTGAAGAGATACAGCAACCACGGTCAGATTACCGCTTTTGACGCATTGAAACGAACTTTTGTTGCTAAAGAATGGATACATATATTAAAAATGACATACTTTGACTCGTGAAAAGTCATATTTGTGTCAATTTGGCTAATATATGTCAACATACCGGGTAACATTTTCGCAATCGAAATACATGTCGCGCGGGATGTCCCTGCGGTGACTGGTCAAATTGTTCCATGCGTAAAAAATATCCTGCAACAGGAATCACCAGTACCGAAATGCTACGCTTTTTTGTAATTTTAAATACATATACAGTAAAAGCTGCAACTAAAGTAACACGATATTGGAATATATTATTCCTGATAAAACAATAATTTCAGTTACAATTTCTTCGACCATTGCATAAAAATTCTTTGAAGTTGTATCACTGGTGAAATACAATAATTATTTTCTGGTGTTTGAACTTTGAATTGTTTTGAAGGAAAGTTAGGGAAAGTTCCACTTTGAAGCTTGACATCTTCAGTAGTCATGTTATTATAAAATAATGTTGACTGTTCCAAAATCATGAAAGGTTCAATCTTGACATGCTTTAAGTCTTGTTTTTGTATCACTGCGTATCGAGATACGTATCGTATCGTGACCAGAACATCGAGATGCGTATCGTATCGTGACCATCCTGTATCGTTGCAGCCCTATCCTATTGTAACCTCAGGTGCCTTTCAGCAGGTTGTTTATCCTATTGTATCCTCAGGTGCCTTTCAGCAGGTTGTTTATCCTATTGTATCCTCAGGTGCCTTTCAGCAGGTTGTTTATCTTATTGTATCCTCAGGTGCCTTTCAGCAGGTTGTTTATCTTATTGTATCTTCAGGTGCCTTACAGCAGGTTGTTTATCCTATTGTATTCTAAGGTGCCTTTCAGCGTGTTGTTTATCCTATTGTATCCTCAGGTGCCTTTCAGCAGGTTGTTTATCCTATTGTATTCTAAGGTGCCTTTCAGCAGGTTGTTTATCTTATTGTATCCTTAGGTGCCTTACAGCAGGTTGTTTATCCTATTGTATTCTAAGGTGCCTTTCAGCGTGTTGTTTATCCTATTGTATCCTCAGGTGCCTTTCAGCAGGTTGTTTATCCTATTGTATCCTCAGGTGCCTTTCAGCAGGTTGTTTATCCTATTGTATCCTAAGGTGCTTTTCAGCAGGTTGTTTATCCTATTGTATCCTCAGCTGCCTTTCAGCAGGTTGTTTATCCTATTGTATCCTCAGCTGCCTTTCAGCAGGTTGTTTATCCTATTGTATCCGAAGGTGCTTTTCAGCGTGTTGTTTATCCTACTGTATCCTCAGCTGCCTTTCAGCAGGTTGTTTATCTTATTGTATCCTCAGCTGCCTTTCAGCAGGTTGTTTATCCTATTGTATCCTAAGGTGCTTTTCAGCAGGTTGTTTATCCTATTGTATCCTCAGCTGCCTTTCAGCAGGTTGTTTATCCTATTGTATCCTCAGCTGCCTTTCGGCAGGTTGTTTATCCTATTGTATCCTAAGGTGCTTTTCAGCGTGTTGTTTATCCTACTGTATCCTCAGCTGCCTTTCAGCAGGTTGTTTATCTTATTGTATCCTCAGGTGCCTTTCAGCAGGTTGTTTATCTTATTGTATCCTCAGGTGCCTTTCAGCAGGTTGTTTATCCTATTGTATCCTCAGGTGCCTTTCAGCGTGTTGTTTATCTTATTGTATACTCAGGTGCCTTTCAGCAGGTTGTTTATCTTATTGTATACTCAGGTGCTTTTTTAGCATGATGTTGTTCTTCTTTTAACTTATCATTTTTGAAGCATGATTAGCACTATGTGGGTTGGCAGAATCAGTAATCATTTGCTTATGGTTGAATTAGTGTGTTTAGACATGTTTAGACATTAATGGTTGTCATGGTGGATAGCATGGATTGTTTCTCGTAATAGCAATTACTTGATTACCTGGTCCCAACTGTCACTCTGCTGGAGTACTGCTGAGTTGGATGTTAAACAACAAACAAACAAGCTTTGATGTGATACAATTGCAGGTGGCAAGCTGTTTTTAGTCATCACAGTGATTTCTTTTTCTTTTTTTTCCAGTTAACTTTCAGGGCAAGTTAAATGCCAGTGGTGGCAACATTATTGGTGGGGGTAGAGGGAACACAGCTAGGGGGCGTGGTCGGGGTCAGAGTAGGGGAAGAGGTCAAGGTCAGATGCAGGGACGACCTCTCAAGGGCAACGCTACAGGGCTGCTCATGTCTGCTGCTGATGCCAACTCCATGAATGTGATGAAAGGACGGTAAGATTTGTTTGCGTGTGTCTATATGTCTCTAATGTCTAGGTTGAAGGCATGAATGACCTGTGTTAGAAAGTCAGAACTACCTTACTGAAATAAGTTACATATTCATTGTACATCTGAAGTATAATGTTTACCTGTGTTCAAAATAAACCATGAATGACAAGGCATCCTTGTCATACCCCTAATGTTAAAAGTTAAGGATTCAGGGGGCCCCTGGATTCAAATACCATAAGTGCAATGCTGCCTAAGGACCCCCGGAAATTTGAACACTGATAGGTCTGAACTGCTTTAGCATCCTCTTTGTGTTTTCTATCATGACTTGCATTCAGTACATGACATCCATCCCAAGGGGCATTCAGAGTTTTCTCCCACGTTCTTGAGACAGTTCCCTCAATCTCACTGAAATCTGATTGTGTTTTCCATGTTTTTTTTCCATAATGTGTGAAATCTGATTGGTTACCCAGAATGTTAGATTGATGTTGCACTCATCTGTTTGCTAAGTGTGAAACAATACATCGGTGCACCGTTGCATTGTGAGTTTTCATGCAATTATACGATACTGGATTTTATTACTGTCAATACAAGACAATACACTTGCTAAAATACATGACTTACTACTAGTTTAATGACCTCCAGCGTGTTTGTCAGTCAAATATCTCAAAATGTGTTGTAATTAGCGTTTCATTACTAAATATAGCCGCTACGAACACGTGTCCAAAGCTAGCTGTTCCTTTTGAATTTTCTCTGAAATATTAATTGTCAAGAAGTTTCCATGCAATTTGACGTAAATTGCGTATAGCCATACATATGATATTGTGACCTCGCTGTATCGTTTTACCCCTACTGTTTGCAGCTCCATGCATGGCAACATGGCCAACGCAGGCATGCTGGCAGAGAAGTGCTCCCAGAACAACGCCCAGAACATCCTGCCAAATGGAAGGATCTGGCGCCACACTAGTCTGGATACATCCCTGCTTGCACGGTAACTTTTTGTTGTTGTTTAATGCCTAGCAATGTTCCATTCAACCAAGTCACCGAGTCTGACCACCTGATCCATGGCCTCTTACGACCAGCATGCGTAGCTGGGGAAAGTGTTAACCTTGTGTCCACACTGTGTTTGCACAGTCAGCATGGTCGTCCCTTGATGGCTTATTGTGTGTCATTGTACCCCGATGGTGTGAGGCTTGTTGACTTGGCTGATTGTGTGACATTGTACCCCGATGGTGTGAGGCTTGTTGACTTGGCTAATTGTGAGTCATTGTACCCTGATGGTGTGAGGCTTGTTGACTTGGCTGATTGTGTGTCATTGTACCCTGATGGTGTGAGGCTTGTTGACTTGGCTGATTGTGTGTCATTGTACCCTGATGGTGTGAGGCTTGTTGACTTGGCTGATTGTGTGTCATTGTACCCCGATGGTGTGAGGCTTGTTGACTTGGCTGATTGGGTGTCATTGTACCCCCATGGTGTGAGGCTTGTTGACGTGGCTGATTGTGTGTCATTGTACCCTGATGGTGTGAGGCTTGTTGACTTGGCTGATTGTGTGTCATTGTACCCCGATGGTGTGAGGCTTGTTGACTTGGCTGATTGGGTGTCATTGTACCCCCATGGTGTGAGGCTTGTTGACGTGGCTGATTGTGTGTCATTGTACCCTGATGGTGTGAGGCTTGTTGACTTGGCTGATTGTGTGTCACTGTCCCTCGATGGTGTGAGGCTTGTTTACTTGGCTGTTTGTGTGTCATTGTCCCCCGATGGTGTGAGGCTTCTTGACTTGGCTGATTGTGTGTCATTGTACCCCGATGGTGTGAGGCTTGTTGACTTGGCTGATTGTGTGTCATTGTACCCCGATGGTGTGAGGCTTGTTGACTTGGCTGTTTGTGTGTCATTGTCCCCCGATGGTGTGAGGCTTGTTGACTAGGCTGATTGTGTGTCATTGTACCCTGATGGTGTGAGGATTGTTGACTTGGCTGATTGTGTGTCATTTTCCCTTGATGGCTGATTGTGTGTCATTGTACCCTAATGGTGTGAGGCTTCTTAACTAGGCTGATTGTGTGTCATTGTACCCCAATGGTGTGAGGCTTGTTGACTTGGCTGATTGTGTGGCACTGTCCCTCGATGGTGTGAGGCTTCTTGACTTGGCTAATTGTGTGTCATTGTACCCCAATGGTGTGAGGCTTCTTGACTCCTCTGATTGTGTGTCATTGTACCCCTAAGGTGTGAGGCTTGTTGACTTGGCTGATTGCGTGTAATTGTCCCTCGATGGCTGATTGTGTGTCATTGTACCCCGATGGTGTGAGGCTTGTTGACTTGGCTGATTGCGTGTAATTGTCCCTCGATGGCTGATTGTGTGTCACTGTCCCTCGATGGTGTGAGGCTTGTTGACTTGGCTGATTGTGTGTCATTGTCCCTTGATGGTGTGAGGCTTGTTGACTTGGCTGATTGTGTGTCATTGTACCCTGATGGTGTGAGGCTTGTTGACTTGGCTGATTGTGTGTCATTGTACCCTGATGGTGTGAGGCTTGTTGACTTGGCTGATTGTGTGTCATTGTACCCTGATGGTGTGAGGCTTGTTGACTTGGCTGATTGTGTGTCATTGTACCCTGATGGTGTGAGGCTTGTTGACTTGGCTGATTGTGTGTCATTGTACCCTGATGGTGTGAGGCTTCTTGACTTGGCTGATTGTGTGTCATTGTACCCTGATGGTGTGAGGCTTCTTGACTAGGCTTATTGTGTGTCATTGTCCCCCAATGGTGTGAGGCTTGTTGACTTGGCTGATTGTGTGGCACTGTCCCTCGATAGTGTGAGGCTTGTTGACTTGGCTGATTGTGTGTCACTGTCCCTCGATGGCTGATTGTGTCATTGTACCCTGATGGTGTGAGGCTTCTTGACTTGGCTGATTGTGTGTCATTGTCCCTCGATGGCTGATTGTGTCATTGTACCCCGATGGTGTGAGGCTTGTTGACTAGGCTGATGGCGTGTCATTGTACCCCGATGGTGTGAGGCTTGTTGACTAGGCTGATGGCGTGTCATTGTACCCCGATGGTGTGAGGCTTGTTGACTTGGCTGATTGCGTGTCATTGTACCCTGATGGTGTGAGGCTTGTTGACTTGGCTGATTGTGTGTCATTGTACCCTGATGGTGTGAGGCTTGTTGACTTGGCTGATTGCATGTCATTGTACCCCGATGGTGTGAGGCTTGTTGACTTGGCTGATTGTGTGTCATTGTACCCCGATGGTGTGAGGCTTGTTGACTTGGCTGATTGTCCGTCATTGTACCCTGATGGTGTGAGGCTTGTTGACTTGGCTGATTGCGTGTCATTGTACCCCGATGGTGTGAGGCTTCTTGACTTGGCTGATTGTGTGTCATTGTACCCTGATGGTGTGAGGCTTGTTGACTTGGCTGATTGTGTGTCATTGTACCCCGATGGTGTGAGGCTTCTTGACTTGGCTAATTGTGTGTCATTGTCCCCCGATGGTGTGAGGCTTGTTGACTTGGCTGATTGTGTGGCATTGTACCCCGATGGTGTGAGGCTTGTTGACTTGGCTGATTGTGTGTCATTGTACCCCGATGGTGTGAGGCTTGTTGACTTGGCTGATTGTGTGTCATTGTACCCTGATGGTGTGAGGCTTCTTGACTTGGCTGATTGCGTGTCATTGTACCCCGATGGTGTGAGGCTTGTTGACTTGGCTGATTGTGTGTCATTGTACCCTGATGGTGTGAGGCTTGTTGACTTGGCTGATTGTGTGTCATTGTACCCCGATGGTGTGAGGCTTGTTGACCTGGCTGATTGCGTGTCATTGTACCCCGATGGTGTGAGGCTTGTTGACTTGGCTGATTGTGTGTCATTGTACCCTGATGGTGTGAGGCTTGTTGACTTGGCTGATTGTGTGTCATTGTCCCCCGATGGTGTGAGGCTTGTTGACTTGGCTGATTGTGTGTCATTGTACCCTGATGGTGTGAGGCTTCTTGACTTGGCTGATTGCGTGTCATTGTACCCTGATGGTGTGAGGCTTGTTGACTTGGCTGATTGTGTGACATTGTACCCTGATGGTGTGAGGCTTGTTGACTTGGCTGATTGCGTGTCATTGTACCCTGATGGTGTGAGGCTTCTTGACTTGGCTGATTGTGTGTCATTGTACCCTGATGGTGTGAGGCTTCTTGACTAGGCTTATTGTGTGTCATTGTCCCCCAATGGTGTGAGGCTTGTTGACTTGGCTGATTGTGTGTCATTGTACCTCGATGGTGTGAGGCTTGTTGACTTGGCTGATTGTGTGTCATTGTCCCCCGATGGTGTGAGGCTTGTTGGCTTGGCTGATTGTGTGTCATTGTACCCCGATGGTGTGAGGCTTGTTGACTTGGCTGATTGTGTGGCATTGTACCCTGATGGTGTGAGGCTTCTTGACTTGGCTGATTGTGTGTCATTGTACCCCGATGGTGTGAGGCTTGTTGACTTGGCTGATTGTGTGTCATTGTCCCCCGATGGTGTGAGGCTTGTTGGCTTGGCTGATTGTGTGTCATTGTACCCCGATGGTGTGAGGCTTGTTGGCTTGGCTGATTGTGTGTCACTGTCCCTCGATGGCTGATTGTGTGTCATTGTTCCTCGAGGGTGTGAGGCTTCTTGACTTGGCTGATTGTGTGTCACTGTCCCTCAATGGTGTGAGGCTTGTTGGCTTGGCTGATTGTGTGTCATTGTTCCCCGAGGGTGTGAGGCTTCTTGACTTGGCTGATTGTGTGTCATTGTTCCCCGATGGTGTGAGGCTTGTTGGCTTGGCTGATTGTTTGTCATTGTCCCTCGATGGTGTGAGGCTTGTTGACTTGGCTGATTGTGTGTCATTGTACCCTGATGGTGTGAGGCTTGTTGACTTGGCTGATTGTGTGTCATTGTACCTTGATGGTGTGGGATATTGCTCACAATATGGATAAAAACAATTGGTTTTCAAACAATATCTTTCACGACATTGGTGTGAGAAAGTAGCCTGCTTTATTTGTGTGTACATGTGAACTGATAAGTGTAATTGTTCCTGTTTGTCTTAAAAATGCCTAAAGAAGATACTAATGCTGTAGTGGGAAACAAGGCTGTGATTTTGAGGATTACTGTTACAGTTCTTATGTGAGGGAGTGTTTTCAGATCTGGGCAACTCAATGTATGATCCTTTAAAAGGGAATTACAAAGAACCTGAGAAGCAATTTATCAGTTGGTCATATTGGTTACTTAGCATGCTTAGTACTTGCATGTTGGATGAGTTAATGTGTTTATGGGGCCATGGTGGCCCAGTTGTCTAAGGCGCTACGATTTGCTGTGCAGAGTTGCGTCCTTTGGGCACGCCAGAAACCTATGGTTGTGGGTTCGAATCCCGGTTCACCCTGATTATGTTTCTAGGTTTGTCATCACCATACCTGTGCTCATGGGTTTCATCAAAGAGGTAAACGTCTGAGACCTGCATCACTTAGGGCTTTCCTTCCACATTAAGCTGACACACCGTAATATAACTGGAACATGTTAAAAGCGGCAGTAAACTCCACTCACTCACTCACGAACGAACGAACGAACGAACGAACGAACGAGTTTATATCACACGGCCTGTACACATGATTCATTCCCATCTGTTTCCGTGAGCAGCCCTCCCCTCCACCCCGAGATGCAGTTGAGCCCGAACAGTCACGGCAAAACAGATATGGCAGGAGAGCCTCAGGATACACCACTGGTCAAACATGGCGGTCAGTATCATCATGGTCACACACAGATGCCAACCATTACAAGTTTGGTACAATCATTACAGTTGTTTTTGGTCTGCCAATACCATTTAAGTAAAATATGTCATGACGTTTGTCCAAAATGTCAGCAGTATTTTGGACAAGACACTGATCGTGCTACAGACATTGTCACATGGATCACCAATCAGTAATCAATTAATAATTACTGGTGATGGGAAGGGTTTTCATGTTCTTGAGGAGGGAAAGGGGTCCTGTTGTCTGAGGCTTCCAATTCACTTAACTGGATATTTAAGTGCAATAATCTTGAACGTGATTATAAACCCTGTTTTACCCACCCAATTCGCTATGCAGAGTTGTGTTGCTTGGGCACTCCAGAAACATTTGACTTTGGGTTGATTCCCGGTTCGCCCTGATTGTTTCTAGGTTTGTCAGCAGTTTACCCATGTCCTTTGGTTTCACCAAAGCTGTATATGTCTGAAACCTGCATCGGTTACTCCCAAATGAAGCTGACATGCCGTGATACAACTCTGACGCTGCTCTAGGTGCCGTTAAACTAAGCCCACTCACAGGAGTATTGGAGATCAAAACCAGGGATTTGTCCAGACCTTCTTATGGCAGTCTGCAACTTGAGCAACTAGTCCGACGCCTGAATCTAGTAAAATTCTGTTTGGTCCAGTAACCTCAGATAATAATAGTTCACATAGTAACAAAATCTACTGAAAATGATTTTAAGAGCCATTTTCAAGCTTGCAGACTCCAAAGTGTGTGGCACACACTGAAATGGTTATGGGTTTGTACATGTTGTAGAGGAAGAGAGATTTACAGACATTTGGAGCATTTTAGTCTGGTTCAAAACAGGTGTTGCAAAACTTTCTCCCGTCAGTATATGTCTGTTTGCTACCCAGATCTGCCAAAGACAGACATCAATTCCATGAACGATGACAGTCTGATGATGCGGCCCCGGGACCCACCAAAGCCAAAGAAGCAGTCGGGGGTGAGGCAGGCTGTTATTGCTCACAGTATTAAGCACTAGCCACACACATTCTCAGCTTCATCACTTAGTTCTGACGATAAATTCACATAAAATATGCCACAGAAGCAAAATCTCACGCAACAAGTTGGAGAAAGGCGACGCTTGCATTCTATCTTTCATTGGTAAAGGTTAAATCAGCCACTGACCACTCTGTATTGATGTTGTCCCCAGATTTATCAGGAGAACAAGTAGGTTTACTCAACCAAAGTTCTGTTCCCACTGTAATTATCTGTAAGATAAAGTTCTGAAAAAGCCCAGTCTCGCTGTATTTGTGTATAGGTTGGTTATCTATTATTTGTGATCTAACTCCATTATTGCAGCCTAGGCTGGTTCGGCAAGGGTGGAAACTGGACTTTTAAAATCAGTTAACTCCCTTGCCTCGGGAAGCTTATTATTTGTGGGATTACTTTGTTCCTAGGCGGATGGGTTTGCGGTGTGCAAGTTCTGTGGCTACACCAGCGGGGACATAGAGCAGTGTGAGCGGTGCCACCGGAAACTGCCCACAGATGTGAAGATCATGAAGAAGCACCAAGATGGGGGCAAGACTATAGACAAGAAATCCTTCTACGGTGCCCGACTCAATGAACAAAGCAAACCATATGTTAAAAAACACCCCTTGCACGCGTCAAACACTCCGAAATGTACGTCCCCGGTGGACTTTAATGTGCAGGGAGTGAACAACACGTACAGTAGTCCGAGACAGTATGCCAGGCCAACGCCCCGAACTCAGCGGATGTCTAGAGTACATGAGCCAGGTAGGAATTTTGTCTATGGCTTGAAGTAGCCTTTAGCTGCATGGTGCTGAGTTGTGTCACCGCCTCCGTGGTCTTGTGGTAGAGCATCCGCCTAGAGAGCGGAAGGTCTGGGGTTCGATCCCCAACCGTGTCATACCAAAAGACGTTAAAAGATGGTACTTGTTGTTACCCTGTCTGGCGCTTGGCATTAAGGGGTTTAAACAAGGACTGGTCGGCTCGGAGTCAGTATACTGTGTCTGAGTGGGGTATTCATGTTAAACTGTGGCATGGTAAGTGAGCTAGCACTATAAATTGGCATCAGTCCGGACTAGTACAAGCAGCCACACAAACACACACACGTACATGCACATCGCTATATAAATGCAATAATCTTGGACGCGACATTAAACCCAATTTCACCTCACCTCACCTGAGTTGTGTCCCTTAGCAGTGCAGGATTTGCTGAGTCTCTGATTTGCTCAGATTATGAGATGGTAAGTCAGCATAGCAAGAATCACTTGTTTCAGTCCTTTGGACATTTCTTCCAAGTTAATTTGACAAATCAGGATATGTCTGTAATACTGTTTATCGTGGTATACCAACTCCTCCACAGTTACACTACACATGTTAGAGACTTTGTATCCATGCAGTGTTATACCTCTTGCAGTCCTCTACTTTAGAGTATCTTTGTAACAAGGAGACTGACTTTCTTCAACCCGCAGAAATAGGCATATCATTACATGACATGAAAGGTCATCGATTATTAACTTGATGAAATAAGTTGTCCTATAATTCTGACAATAATTTGAATCTTTATCATTGTTTGTAAAGGTCTGAGACCTGCATCACTTCTGGCTTTCCTCCCACTCTAAGCTGACACGCCGTGATCAATCTCTACCACTAGACAAACATCTGAGATCATCCTATTACAGGTCACACCAGAATGACCATTTGTAAACTTTGACTGACCAAAGAAATGACCAACAAAAAGTAGACATTAGCCAATCAGAAAGCAGCTTTCTTGAGCTGTACGGCACTAGTTTCAAAGTGGCAACTTCTACTCTAGATTACGCTTTGAAAAATGAAAAATATTGTGACCAAGCTCTTCATTCAAAATTTCGAAAACTGAACAAAAGGAAATTCTGGAATGTCTAATAGATGACTCAGATAGTATGGCAGTACTTCCACGGGCTGTCAAAAGTCTCTTCCGCTTGAATGTGTATCCCTTCATAATACCACTTTAACCTTTTTGAGGTTGCAGGATGAGAAAACATATGCCAACTCACTTTCCTGATCTGGTAAGCGACACTCTGGTCGGATGATATGTCGTTCTGACGTGACCGGTAATGGGATGTCCTCAGATTGTTGTTTAGCGGTTGCAAGCACTAAGATCGGATTTTAATGAGATTATGCCATGATATTTCTGAAATACTGTTCAAAGCAATGTTAAAACCAAATTACTCGCTCCCTTTTTCATTGTCTCTTGTATCCATGTTGCAAGTTAACCATGTCGAGCTGTGTGATAGTATGTCGCCCTGAGTTTTTATACCTGTGCTTGTGGTTTTTGTCAAAGTGGTAAACGTCTAAGACCTGCTTCATAATAGAGCAAAATGCACCATACACTCTGTTCCAGAAACAGTGACCATATCATCATCCGACGAGGAAGATGCCTCTGCCAGAGCCATGATAGCCGCAGGCCAGTCTGTGCCCCATGGCGCAATGATGACGCCCCCGTACACTCCAGGCACCACCCCCCAGCAGAACAGTAGGAACGGCAGCCCCAGCACCAGCCCCTGCTCCAGCCCCTTCAAATACTCTGCAGCCAGACCAGCACTCACTCGGCGAGAGAAGATGGAGGACTCTGTATGTCACCAGTGTTGTCATTGAAATTTGTGTAGCTTCTTGATTCATATTATTATTGCCCTTTGGTTAAGCTGTTGATGTGTATCACAGATGTTCAGGGAAAGCAAATTAAATTAAATATTTACCATGGTTACCAGTCCAATAGTGATAACATATAAGGACTCTAACATTAGAAAAACTGACTCCGGCCAGCATCCAATGGGTTTTCTGGGGCACTATTGATCCCCAATATTCTATTCTTGTTGCATGAGACGATGAAATGGATTTTGTATTCAGGCTTAGTGTCTTGGTAATCACATGTCATCGTATCTCAGTTGCGTAGATTATTGCTCATATTGTCAATCACTAGATGTCTGGTCCAGATTTGATTGTTTACATATTGCCGTCATATGGCTGGAATATTGCTGAGTGCAGCGTTAAACAGCAAACTAACAAACAAACCAGTCTGGATGCATGTTTTTTATCATGCTTGTGTCTGAAACATCGCCGATGCAACATTTTCCCCCATCCACTGACTAGTGAAGCTAATTAACTTGCAGACGGGCAAATGTCCTGGCAAGAAGCGGGGCAGGAAGCCCAAGGTCCGACAGACGGAGCTGATGACGCAGCCCCCACCTGGGGGGAAGATGAAGCGGGACATCTCGGTGGAGCTGAACGTGAGGAGTGTCCGCATCGGCTGCATGAAGTCCACGCCCCTGGAGCATGTGACCATCACCAAGGATGGGTTCCAGTTCCATGTCATCTGTAAGTAGCACACCTCCAACATTCCATCCTCACAAGGGGATTATCGGTGTCCATGCTTAGCCCAAGGTGGGGATTCTAGGGCAAAACAGGTACCTATCTTTGCCTCCACATGTGGAGTCCAGGGCAGAAACATGTGCCCAGTACCACATGCCCTTCTTCTTAGGTTTTCAGAGGTCCCCAGTACCCCATGCTTGTGTCTACATATGGGGATACAGGACAGAATAGGTCCCCAGTACCCCATGCTTGTGTCTACATATGGGGATACAGGACAGAATAGGTCCCCAGTACCCCATGCTTGTGTCTACATATGGGGATACTGTGTGAGAAAAGGTCCCCAGTACCCCATGCTTGTGTCTACATATGGAGATACAGGACAGAATAGGTCCCCAGTACCCCATGCTTGTGTCTACATATGGAGATACAGGACAGAATAGGTCTCCAGTACCCCATGCTTGTGTCTACATATGGGGATACAGGACAGAATAGGTCTCCAGTACCCCATGCTTGTGTCTACATATGGGGATACAGGACAGAATAGGTCCCCAGTACCCCATGCTTGTGTCTACATATGGGGATACAGGACAGAATAGGTCTCCAGTACCCCATGCTTGTGTCTACATATGGGGATACTGTATCAGAATAGGGGCCACGTGTGGCCCAGTCATCTAAGGCGCCGCGATTCGCTGTGCAGAGTTGTGTCTCTTAGGCACGCCAGAAACCTATGAATGTGGGTTTGAATCCCGGTTCGCCCCAATTATGTTTCTAGGTTTGTCAGCACTATACCCGTGCTCGTGGGTTTCACCGAAGTGGTAATCGTCTGAGACCTGCATCACTTCCGGCTTTCCTCCCACATTAAGCTGACACGCAGTGATATAACTGGAATACTGTTAAAAGCGGCGATAAACCCAACTCACTCATTCACTCACTGTGTCACAAAAGGTCCCCAGTATCTGATAAGGTGATGTTACTGTAACAGGCTCTGTGAGGACCAGCACCCCATTGCTAGATGTAGGAGGCAACTAAACTGGGAACCCATGCTCATCTTGATCGATCTATGACAGTGTTTGAAAGTCAGAATCAAACTCAACGTGTCCTTGCAGTGATAATGTCAGATAGTGTTTAAAATCTAAGCTATTGGGGTCCTTAGATTATGATGAAAGGGGTAGGATCTTAAGGATCAACAGTTTCTAACACAGCTGAATCTCTCACTCTAGCCACAGTACATTATTTGATTTAAAAGTCCCTAGAAGAGATGTGTTTGTTGAGGAGTTGATGAGACCTTGACTTGTGTAGGTGATGACCGTGAGACGGAGTTCCAGTTCGAGGTGAATGCAGATGAAATACAGTCCTGTAGGGCGATCCTCAAGCAGTCTCAGCCGCTCATGTTCCTCCACACCTACGAGGAGTGCGGCGAGAGGCTGCGGCAGGAACTGAGCATGGAGGAGCCAAATCAGAAGGGCTACTTTCCTGACAGCAAGGGTTTGTTCATTTCTGTTGTGTAGACAAACTGTCCATGCTTTTACTGCTTGGTCACCAGTAACACATGCTTGTCCCCGAGGGAATTCAGGTGTAGAGTTGGTCACCAGTAACACATGCTTGTCCCCGAGGGAATTCAGGTGTAGAGTTGGTCCCCAGTAAAACATGCTGTCACTAATCCTTGTGTCATGTGTAATTTGTCACCTTCTTTGGCTGGACATCGTCATCCTGTCGGCATGAAATGTTCCTATTACGGTTTACAACAATGTGTCATTAATTTATGTGACACTGGCAACAGACTAGCCTATGTTTCACCTTTGACAAATTCATGGGACCAGGTTCATGCTGGTTTTGCCTGGTGCAACTGGGTTTTCATGTCATCATGCAACTGGCGCAAGTTAAATCAAGTTCTGTAAATCGAGACTGCCCTTTAGGAACTGGGGTCCGCAGACAGTGCTCCAACATTCATTTTTGCCCCCTGGGATTCCAGAGCAGGGTCGCATGAGTGTCACATGAGTTGACGTAAATGATGACTGTATGGTTATATACTGGTTATATGGGGAAAGCTTCACCTTGCCTGATATTGCTTCGCTTGAGTTTGGCTTAACAAAATATTCACTCACTCTGTCTGTTTTGATGCACTCTTTCCACAGATGTAACTCAGAAGTACATTGTGATCATCATCAACAAGATCGAGGAGTGCGAGAGACAGGACATTCGCATGTTGTTTCAGCACTACCAGCGCATGACGGCCAGCAAGGTCTCCCTCCTCACAGACCTCACGAGTGATGAAGCCAACATGCTTCTGGTCGAAACGACCCCCAAGAAGAATGATAAGATCTCTAAACTCTGTGATAAAGCCATATCATCTCTGAAGGAGAAATCCATGGCCTCCATCTCGGGGGGAGAATCCTCCAAACAGGAGGACAAGGAGAACTCTGCAGGGTCAAGGTCACCTTCACCACCACCAAAGATTGGATTTAGTGGGCCAATTGAAAAGTGAGTACAGCCATGACAATGTGGGCCATCGTTTTGATCAATAGCTTCATATATATTTTTCCTTACTGGACGTAGACGTGATAGCACAATTGATTCTTGTTTTTCATGTTCACTTATATTTTTGCTTTTATAATATGTTTGACCAAGAGGAAATCTTTATTTTCTGAAATAATTGTTAATATTATTTTGGAAAAACACTGCTGTGCATTGATTTGGCCATACATTGGCTTATCGTCATGTAAGACAATGATGTTAGTCAGTCTGTTGTTGTTGAACACCGACAGTATTTGTTCATGTAACAGGTGTAACAATGCTGCTGTTACCATGTCACTGACCAACTAGCAGTAGTTGATTGTGAAACATCGTGCTGGTACCTCCATGTCACTGACCTGCCAGCAGTAGTTGATTGTGTAACATTGTTGCTGGTACCTCCATGTCACTGACCTACCAGCAGTTGTTGATTGTGTAACATTGTTGCTGGTACCTCCATGTCACTGACCTACCAGCAGTATTTGATTGTGTAACATTGTTGCTGGTACCTCCATGTCACTGACCTACCAGCAGTAGTCGATTGTGTAACATTGTTGCTGGTACCTCCATGTCACTGACCTACTAGAAGTAGTTGATTGTGTAACATTGTTGCTGGTACCTCCATGTCACTGACCTACCAGCAGTAGTTGATTGTGTAACATTGTTGCTGGTACCTCCATGTCACTGGCCCACCAGCAGTAGTTGATTGTGAAACATTGTTGCTGGTACCTCCATGTCACTGACCTACCAGCAGTAGTTGATTGCGTAACATTGTTGCTGGTACCTCCATGTCACTGACCCACCAGCAGTAGTTGATTGTGAAACATTGTTGCTGGTACCTCCATGTCACTGGCCCACCAGCAGTAGTTGATTGTGTAACATTGTTGCTGGAACCTCCATGTCACTGGCCTACCAGCAGTAGTTGATTGTGTAACATTGTTGCTGGTACCTCCATGTCACTGGCCCACCAGCAGTAGTTGATTGTGTAGCAAGTGTAACATTGTTGCTGGAACCTCCATGTCACTGGCCCACCAGCTGTAGTTGATTGTGTAGCAAGTGTAACATTGTTGCTGGTACCTCCATGTCACTGACCCACCAGCAGTAGTTGATTGTGTAACATTGTTGCTGGTACCTCCATGTCACTGGCCCACCAGCAGTAGTTGATTGTGTAGCAAGTGTAACATTGTTGCTGGTACCTCCATGTCACTGACCTACCAGCAGTAGTTGATTGTGTAGCAAGTGTAACATTGTTGCTGGAACCTCCATGTCACTGGCCCACCAGCAGTAGTTGATTGTGTAGCAAGTGTAACATTGTTGCTGGAACCTCCATGTCACTGGCCCACCAGCAGTAGTTGATTGTGTAGCAAGCAGGGGTCCGGAAAATTTAAAATCCCAATCGGACATTTGCTTTTAGGCCACGCCCCCTTCAAATAGCGTATTTTAGTACGACTTTTCACACACATTACAAGTTTACGTATTCATAATATGATGAATTATGAATTGTTTCAATTTAAATTGTTTAATTCACCGGACAATTAATAACAAATAAAATCATTTTAGATTTACATGGAAAACATATGTTTGTTTCTTTTATAATAACGATCTGTTAACGTAGTGAACCGTCTAATTAATATTCATGAGTTATATTCATGAGTCTGCTCAAGTGTACGCATTGTAACATTTGGATCGAGACTATTATCCCATATTTGGTTATCACGTGACCTCACGGGAAATTATTTTTTTTAAACTAAAGATTTTTTTAAAAACAAGGCAGATAATTTAATCACAAATACAAAAATATCGTTGATAGCAATAGTTATTTAAATACTTTTTTCATCTGTACTTATTTATTGACCATAAAAAAATTGGATATCGATCGTCCGAGAAAGCAAAATGGCGGTCAATCAAGATTCAATATACGACTAGGCTAGCTACTGAAAACAATAAAATCTGCAAATCCTCATCGTATGTCAACCAAGTGAAAGTCGTTAGCCACGACTTACAAAATGATCGTCCAGACTTTGAGGGTTTGGCAGATCCGCTCGACTGATCTGCATCGGTCGACTGGCTGTCGTCACGCTTTCGCTTCTTGTCTGAGGTTACGTATCGTAGCATTGTGAGGATAATGAGGTACATCGATGATGCAAGGTATTAATGTACAGTTGTAAACACCTTTCACTCAAATTAACAAGATGTTCTCAGTAATTAATCCTCGATTAATCAGTGTCAACTCAGTTTATTGCCTATTACAGTGATTGACCGATTGGACTATCATGTAGGTACGATGTATTTACAGCAATCAAAACAAACAAAGCTTGTCAGTGTAGTTAATCTTCATTGTGTTGCAACTGCAGACAGAAACTGCTCAGTCCTAACTGTTGATCATGTCCGGTCAAAATGTAAGAATGTCCGGACAATACTTTTTAAAATGTCCGGTAAGCAATATTTTAAAACGGACATTTGAGATTCCCAATCAGACATGTCCGGCGCATATGACGGTTTCCGGACCCCTGGTAGCAAGTGTAACATTGTTGCTGGAACCTCCATGTCACTGGCCCACCAGCAGTAGTTGATTGTGTAGCAAGTGTAACATTGTTGCTGGAACCTCCATGTCACTGGCCCACCAGCAGTAGTCGATTGTGTAGCAAGTGTAACATTGATGCTGGAACCTCCATGTCACTGGCCCACCAGCAGTAGTTGATTGTGTAGCAAGTGTAACATCGTTGCTGTTACCTCCATGTCACTGGCCCAAGAGCAGTAGTTGATTTTGTAACATTGTTGCTGGAACCTCCATGTCACTGACCTACCTGTAGTAGTCGATTGTGTAACATCGTTGCTGGTACCTCCATGTCACTGGCCCACCAGCTGTAGTTGATTGTGTAGCAAGTGTAACATTGTTGCTGGTACCTCCATGTCACTGACCTACCTGTAGTAGTCGATTGTGTAACATTGTTGCTGGTACCTCCATGTCACTGGCCCACCAGCAGTAGTTGATTGTGTATCAAGTGTAAAATTGTTGCTGGTACCTCCATGTCACTGACCCACCAGCAGTAGTTGATTGTGTAACATTGTTGCTGGTACCTCCATGTCACTGGCCCACCAGCAGTAGTTGATTGTGTAACATTGTTGCTGTTACCTCCATGTCACTGACCCACCAGCAGTAGTCGATTGTGTAGCAAGCGTAACATTGTTGCTGGTACCTCCATGCCACTGACCTACCAGCAGTAGTTGATTGTGTAACATTGTTGCTGGTTCTTCCAGGTTGTTGACCTATCCCCCGCCACCAACTAAAGGTGGAATCACAATCACCAATGAAGACCTCTACTGTCTCAACGAGGGAGAGTTCCTCAATGATGTCATCATAGACTTCTATCTCAAGTAGGTGAAACATACGAGCAAAATAGTTGTAAAGCTTAATATTATCCCAAGGGGCTCCAGTGAAAATTTTGTTTTACAAGTTTTTTTGCCAAATGTTTGTGCTATCATAAGAAAACACAAATACTAAATGTGATTGAATAATGACATAATGAAGATGATGAAGCTAAATTGTCAATTAGTCTGATGTGCAGGTCATGGAAAAAAGAAGATACATATCGATGCATACATTTAATGTATCAAGTAAGATGTTTAATATAACACTGGTGCATTGATACATTCAGCCTTACTGTATAGTGGGTTGTACTACGTTTCAGGTATTTATTCATTGAGAAGCTGAGTGAAGAAGATCGAAGCCGGACTCACATTTTCAGCTCCTTCTTCTACAAGAGACTCACCCAGAAACAGGCCCGCAACAGTATGCCGGAAGATGTAGCCAAGTTGCCGTGAGTTCACCTTATCACCATGTTCACCATGTTCACCATGGTCACCAAGTTCACGCTTCAAATAATTTTGTTACTATTCAGAAACAATGTACTGTTTAAATAAGTATCAGCTTGCACCTTCATGCAAGTAAAGTAGCAAGTGTAGAATGATTGGTATAACTAGAAATTCCTGGGTAGAATAAATCCTGTTCCTCAGGGCATGCAGAGTTGTGTCCCTTAGATGTTCCAGGATCTGCCAGTAAAGAGTTCATCTGGTTATGACCCTTGGTTTATTAACTCCATACCTGACCTTGTGACATTCTGGCCCAGCAATAAGCAGAGCAAGTGGTTTTTGTTTGTTTGTACTGTACACTCAGCAGTATTCCAGCTATGTGACAGCATTCTGTACATAATCAATCTGGACCAGTGATTGACATCATGAGCAATGACCTAAGCAGTTGGGATATGATGACATGCATCAACCAAGACTGCGAGGCTGACAACCCGATCCTGTTAGTCGCCTCTTTCGACGAGCATGGGTTGCTGAAGACCAATTCTAACCCCAATCTTCATGAGTTAAGGGAAGAAGTATGATGTTGTGATAGCACTGTTGGATTAGGGTGCTGTGTAGTCTCCTGCTGCCACCCAGGGAAGCAGACAGTGTACCTGTGTGTGAGCTAAATGCTACTGCCCTGCATGGGTCTTCAGAAAATGTGAAATGTACTTTTTGAATTGGTGTCATAAATACCATAGTTCCTCTAGTTAGCATGTTTAGAGCCTGGGCTCTTGTTAACGTCCATTTACTTTTAGACCCAGCCATTATTAGGGGGACCGCCACCGTGGTCTAATGGTAGAGCATCCGCCCAGAGAGTGGAAGCTCGGGGGCTTGATCCCTGGCCACGTCATACCAAAAGACGGTAAAAGATGGTACTTGTTCTTACCCTGCCTGGTGTTTGGCATAAAGGGGCTAAAACAATGATAGGCTCTGAGTCAGTACACTATGTCTGAGTGGGATGGCCATGTTAAACTGCGGCATGGTGTGCTTGCACTATAATATCAGTCACCAAGGTGTTTTTCCCGGACTTGAATATTTACAAGATCATGTCATACAGCTGGAATATTGCTATGTGTAAATAGTAAACGAAAACAATAACAGAGGAAATATTGTGTTCCACTTCCTGGTATCTGACAGAAATCTGGTTGTGTTTTGAACAGGGCCATGATCCGGCGCCACACCCGAGTGAAGACCTGGACTCGCCATGTTGATCTGTTCGACAAGGACTTCATCATCGTGCCAATAAACGAACAGTATGTGCAGCTGTTCCTATTCAGCAGGGTTGTTAAAGATACACATGTGATCATGGTTGCTCTTAAAGCAATAGGATAAATATCTGGTTAACATATACCATTTACCTGAAAATAATGATGAATTGAAGAGAAATAGCATAACAATATGTTTGGTGAATGTGTATTTGAATTTCTGCCCTTAACATTGTTATTAGTGATGTCATCATCTTCTTAGTGAAGATACTCGGGTCAGAAACATTCTCCAATGTTTCACACGTTTATTTCAGTTCTCATTGGTTCCTTGCAATCATCTGCTTCCCCAACATGAATGAGGAGGAACATATTCCATACATTCCCCGCACCCCGGAGCCGGAGACTCCAAGTCCCAGCACTGAAGAGACATCAGAGGAACACAGTAAGGTGAGTCATGTGATAGGACCTCAATATAAGGTGGGTCATGTAAGAGGACCTCAATATAAGGTGGGTCATGTAAGAGGACCTCAATGTAAGGTGGGTCATGTGAGAGGACCTCAGTGTAAGGTGGGTCATGTGAGTGGACCTCAATGTAAGGTGGGTCATGTGAGAGGACCTCAATGTAAGGTGGGTCATGTGAGAGGACCTCAATGTAAGGTGGGTCATGTAAGAGGACCTCAATGTAAGGTGGGTCATGTGAGAGGACCTCAATGTAAGGTGGGTCATGTGAGACCTCAATGTAAGGTGGGTCATGTGAGACCTCAATGTAAGGTGGGTCATGTAAGAGGACCTCAGTGTAAGGTGGGTCATGTGAGAGGACCTCAATGTAAGGTGGGTCATGTGAGAGGACCTCAATGTAAGGTGGGTCATGTGAGAGGACCTCAATATAAGGTGGGTTATGTGAAAGGACCTCAATGTATTGTGGGTCATGTGAGAGGACCTCAATGTAAGGTGGGTCATGTGAGTGGACCTCAATGTAAGGTGGGTCATGTGACAGGACCTCAATGTATTGCTGACTGCAGCATTAAACAATTCTTCATTGATTCAGAGAATGAGACTGACTGTGTGTTGCAGGAGGAGGGGGAGGAGACTGAGGAGGGGGAACAGAAAGAGGAAACAAGCATGGATACAGATGACAGCCAAACCACTGTCAACACCAGCCCAAACAAGGTAATGCTTCATGAATGTTACTGGTGGCCCAAACAAGGTAGTGCTTCATGAATGTTACTGGTGGCCCAAACAAGGTAGTGCTTCATGAATGTTACTGGTGGCCCAAACAAGGTAGTGCTTCATGAATGTTACTGGTGGCCCAAACAAGGTAATGCTTCATGAATGTTACTGGTGGCCCAAACAAGGTAATGCTTCATGAATGTTACTGGTGGCCCAAACAAGGTAGTGCTTCATGAATGTTACTGGTGGCCCAAACAAGGTAGTGCTTCATGAATGTTACTGGTGGCCCAAACAAGGTAGTGCTTCATGAATGTTACTGGTGGCCCAAACAAGGTAATGCTTCATGAATGTTACTGGTGGCCCAAACAAGTTAGTGCTTCATGAATGTTACTGGTGGCCCAAACAAGTTAGTGCTTCATGAATGTTACTGGTGGCCCAAACAAGGTAGTGCTTCATGAATGTTACTGGTGGCCCAAACAAGGTAATGCTTCATGAATGTTACTGGTGGCCCAAACAAGGTAATGCTTCATGAATGTTACTGGTGGCCCAAACAAGGTAGTGCTTCATGAATGTTACTGGTGGCCCAAACAAGGTAATGCTTCATGAATGTTACTGGTGGCCCAAACAAGGTAATGCTTCATGAATGTTACTGGTGGCCCAAACAAGGTAGTGCTTCATGAATGTTACTTTGTGGCCCAAACAAGTTAGTGCTTCATGAATGTTACTGGTGGCCCAAACAAGGTAATGCTTCATGAATGTTACTGGTGGCCCAAACAAGGTAATGCTTCATGAATGTTACTGGTGGCCCAAACAAGGTAATGCTTCATGAATGTTACTGGTGGCCCAAACAAGGTAGTGCTTCATGAATGTTACTTTGTGGCCCAAACAAGGTAATGCTTCATGAATGTTACTGGTGGCCCAAACAAGGTAATGCTTCATGAATGTTACTGGTGGCCCAAACAAGATACTGCTTCATGAATGTTACTTTGTGGCCCAAACAAGGTAGTGCTTCATGAATGTTACTGGTGGCCCAAACAAGATACTGCTTCATGAATGTTACTTTGTGGCCCAAACAAGGTAGTGCTTCATGAATGTACCTGGTGGCCCCAAACAAGGTAGTGCTTCATGAATGTTACTTTGTGGCCCAAACAAGGTAGTGCTTCATGAATGTTACTGGTGGCCCAAACAAGGTAATGCTTCATGAATGTTACTTTGTGGCCCAAACAAGGTAGTGCTTCATGAATGTTACTTTGTTGCCCAAACAAGGTAGTGCTTCATGAATGTTACTGGTGGCCCCAACAAGTTAGTGCTTCATGAATGTTAGTTGCCCCAACAAGGTAGTGCTTCATGAATGTTACTGGTGGCCCAAACAAGTTAGTGCTTCATGAATGTTACTGGTGGCCCAAACAAGTTAGTGCTTCATGAATGTTACTTTGTGGCCCAAACAAGTTAGTGCTTTATGAATGTTACAGTAGGTGGCCCAAACAAGTTAGTGCTTTATGAATGTTACAGTAGGTGGCCCAAACAAGTTAGTGCTTCATGAATGTTACTGGTGGCCCAAACAAGTTAGTGCTTCATGAATGTTACAGTAGGTGGCCCAAACAAGTTAGTGCTTCATGAATGTTACAGTAGGTGGCCCAAACAAGTTAGTGCTTCATGAATGTTACAGTAGGTGGCCCAAACAAGTTAGTGCTTCATGAATGTTACTGGTGGCCCAAACAAGTTAGTGCTTCATGAATGTTACTGGTGGCCCAAACAAGTTAGTGCTTCATGAATGTTACTGGTGGCCCAAACAAGTTAGTGCTTCATGAATGTTAGTTGCCCCAACAAGGAAGAGCTGAGTTAATGGTGGCACGGTCCTGGTTGATTGATGAATAGTTAATGATGGCCCAAACAGAGTTAGGTCCTACAACCTCTGCTTGTTGTATGAGGCAACATGATGGATCATGTGGGCGGGGTTGCAGACTTGGTTGACTGCATGCCATTCCACCTTGATGGCATGGATTGTTGATCACAACAACAATCACTGGTTTGTCTAGTCCAGATTTGGTTACAGGCTGTTTCCTGTGGCTGGAATATTGCTGAGTGTGGTGTTAAACAACAGTCAAACAAATGTTATGGATTTGTTTGTTAGTAAAAGGCCTCCTTAGCAAGTATTTGATACCGATAGCTTGAGTCACACACAGATTCAAGGGGCATGTTGTTCTGTTGAAGGAGATCCGGGGGACTCCATTAGATCCGAGTGAAGTCTTGAACAATGGAGATGAAACTAAAGAGTACAGCCTCGGAGTCAAACAGTAAGTAACCATGGTTACAATAAACAATGGATGAAAATAATTCGTTGGTTGTGAAAACATGGCAAAATATTGCCAAGTCTGAATAATTTATGTCTCTAACCATGCTTAGGAGGTACATCCTCAATTATCTAGTGTCTTGTGTCGTCATTCTATAATCATCAGTACCCTGGTCCCATTTGGCACCATAGCTTTGTTTTTGAAGTGACGTCCCCGCCTGCGTCCTCTTATCACCAAGCAGTGAATGTCACTTCCTCTTGTGCTTGAAATGAACAACCAATCAAAATGCTGATCTAAAGAAGAGTTCAGAATAAAATCTTGGCCTCATCTGCGCGAGCACTCTGTGTATTAAAACAAATAACAAGACTGTGATAAATGACATTTTACCTGGGAAGATGTTTTCGTGAGTTTTAAGATGAGGGAGGAAAGCCAATATGCTACAATACGTTCCAGTTATTTTTATTAAGGACACACAAAAGATAAATACTTGTGATATCATTTAAATCATGAAAGAGGGTGGTGGGGTAGCCTTGTGGTTAAAGCGTTTGCTTGTCATGCCGAAGACCCGGGTTCGATTCCCGATGTTTGTACAATGTGTGAAGCCCATTTCTGGTGTCCCCAGCCGTGATATTGCTGAAATATTGCTAAAAGAGGTGTAAAACCATACTCACTAAATCATGAAAGAAAAATGTACCATGATTAGACTTCTATTTTTAGTGTTGCCATTCAACTGGCCTCAAAATTAAGCTAAGCTAAGGTGCAGATGAGTCAAAAGTATAGTATTCATTATAATAATATGGAGATATAATACTGGATAATGGAGGATGTATATTGGGCTTATTTTGTCAAAGCATGTTTTTCTCAATCATGTTGACAGGCGACTATCGGGATCGGGTGGTCAGACTTGCTGACTTTGGTTGATGCATGTCATCGTACTCCAATTGCGTGGATCAATGCTCGTGATGTCGTTCACAGGATTGTCTGGTCCAATCTCGATTATTTACAGACTGCCACCGTATAGCTGGAATATTGCTGAGTGCGGCGTTAAAGAACAAGCAAACTATCATGTCCACTTGTCTGGCAACAGTAGAACTCTTGACAGGTAGAACAAATATAGACACAAGTACCCAGTCTCAAAACCAGTACCCAATTTCAATGGTAATATGCCACATTGCGATGTTTTGTCTTGTATGTCTTTGCATCATCCATAATAATGTGACGATTCATTGATGTGTATGGAAGGGCGATACCTAGTGAAACAATGCAGTAGATTGATTGATCTTTTACAATTCAATACAACTAACAGTCACACATTGATGCATTGATACATTGATACACAGTCTAGGTAGCATTTAATTGTGATACTTACCAAGGTCTTTTTTGTGCATATTAACAACTAACAAGTATACAATAATATTTTCCAAACAGACATAAATAAAACTTGCTTTCCCGGGAAGTAATGCTTTCAGCAGCACAGTCACTGAGCTTTGGCAACTAACTACTCGACTCTTTCTGTCACTAGATTTAATGGAACGATACCAGTGCTTGCGAATGCACCATTGAAATGAAGGTTGTTTTTAGGTGTAAAGTAGCTATGTATAGTATTTACTATTTAGTATCCTTTAAATATAGAAGTGTCATTAAGTGAACTATGAATGTGAACTATGAACCAGGGTGATACTGCAAAAAAAACATGAATGACCTGAGTCCATTTAATCTCGACCGTCAGAGCCCAAACAACAGTACTACAAGTATCTTGATGGATACATAGTCTGATTCTGTTTTGATGTTTTTCAGAGCATGTGTGCTAATTTATGATTCCTTGGCTGGACCATCGAGGAGTGCCATTGTGCGCATTTTAAAAGAGTAAGTCTTTGACAAAGATTCTCTTAGTGTGAGTCGAGAACTTTGGATGAGAAAGTGGAGGGAAGCCCACTCCAGTTGAGCATGTGCACTGTTCCAGTTGGTTCTACTGACATTCACAAACATACCTGTTGTTATTGATGATATTGTGATTGTCCGTGGTCTTGTGGTAGAGCGTCCGCCCGGAGAGCGGAAGGTCCGGGGTTCGATCCCCGGCCGGGTCATACCAAAAGACTTTAAAAGATGGTACTTGTTGTTACCCTGTCTGGCACTCGGAATTAAGGGGATAAAACAAGGACTGGTCGGCTCGGAGTCAGTATACTGTGTCTGAGTGGGGTATTCATGTTAAACTGCGGCATGGTATCTCAGTGAGCTAGCACTATAAAATCGCCATCAGTCCTGACTAGTACAAGCAGCCACACACACACACACACACACACACACACACACACGTGCATGCACGTCGCTATATAAGTGCAATAATCTTGGACGCGACGTTAAACCCCATTTCACCTCACCTCACCATATTGTGATTGTTTAGAAACAACTCGAAGTACTCTAGCTTTGATGATTTAAAGTGTCCTGGTGTTTAATTGGACCACATAGGCTTGCAAAGATTCTTTGCTCATCTGACTACAAGACTCAGCAGAGTGTATCTGAAATATTGTTAACCTGGACTGTTGGCTAGTTTGCTAATAATTGAAATGGTTTTCCTATGCATCACTTTAAGTCTAGATGTCTCTCATGTGGTTCCTGAGTTTAGTTTGCTAATAATTGAATGGCTTTCCTCCAGCTACCTACAAGTTGAGTGGGATACGAAGAAGAAAGAGAAGCGGCAAGTGAAGGACAAGCTGAAGGGAGGGTTTGTCAAAGTGCCTCAACAGACCAACTACTCTGATTGTGGTGTCTACCTCCTGCAGTATGTCGAGAGCTTCTTCAAGGTCAGGTTCATTATAGAAACAGCAATAGGGATTGCGGGTTAGACTAGGTCCCATGCAACCTTGCTTGTGTATGAGAAGAAATGGATCAGTGGTCAGTCTCAGTGATTTGGTTCATTGCATGTTGTAGTACCGTCATTGTAGACTGATTTGTCAGGTCCTTTACTTGACTAGTTACAGGCAACGGCCATTTAGCTGGAATATTGCTGAGTGCAATGTTTAAACAACAAATAATAAACGCATAAGCTGTATCAAATCTAATAAAACAGGATTTCCAGGACATTGGAGGTTGCAAGTTCTCCATGCTTGTCATAAGAACTGGGTGAGTGAGTTTAAATTTAATGTTACATCAGCAATATTTCAACCATTTAGCGACAAGTCATAAGAACGGACTGATGAGGAGTGGATGGCTAAAATATGTGACCTGACTATTACAGGCTGGTTGTCTGACCTAGACATTACTTAACAGGCTGGGCCTGTGAAGATTCGGGTTAGAATTGGTCTTCAGCAACCCACGCTTGCCGGAATAGGCGATTATGCTTGTCGTAAGAGGCGACTAACAGGATCGGGTGATCAGGCTCACTGACTTGGTTGATGCATGTCAGCATATCCCAATTGCATGGATGGATACCCGTGATGTCAATCACTGGATTGTCTGGTCCAGACTTGATTATTTACTGACCGCCGTCATATAGCTGGAATATTGCTGAGTGCGGCGTTAAACAGCAAATAAACAAACACAAGAAGATGATGAAGATTTATGACAGTCTTTTCAGTTTGTAAGTCCCCAGGCTTGTGTTGTGCAGCAAACTGTTCTTCTCTTTGCAGGATCCAATCATGGACTTCTCACTGCCGATGAAAAGTTTAAAAAACTGGTTCAAGGATGAAATAGTGTTGAAAAAACGAGATGAAATCCGTGATTTGATTTTGGAATTGAAGAAAAAGGAGGAGGAGGGGGCTAGCTGATGATCTGTGATACGACACACAAATGAGAAACTATAACCTGAAAGTGCTGCAGAGTTATCTGCCCCTTGATCGACAGGAAGCGTGAGTGTGGGCTACACACGGCCAATCCAGGCCCAGATAATGTGACAGCCAATAATAAGACTGGTCACCCGTCCAAATAAAAGAAGAAGTTCTTTTGTGTGATGATCGAACCAATGATGACCAAATACCTTTCCATGGATGGTGAAATGCATTCTGGGCCTGGGCTGGGATCCATCAAACCAGCAGGCACTTGTGTATATGGGATTGTGTGAATGACAGTCAGTTCAATGGCTGAATGATGTACCTGTGGTAGTTGGAATGAACATTGACATGAAAAACTACAGCATGAGAGATTTGTATCATAACATACAGAGATCCCGATGACTTGGTTGTTCTATTCTTGCTATCGGGTTCTATTTGACCTTCTTTTTTTTTTAATCATTTGAGTATAAATGAAAAAAGGGTGTTATCAAATGACTACAGTATTTACTATCCTGTGGGACTGTTCCTTCTGCGAATGTGTTTGCAGACATTGTCTGCTGCTTATGTTGTTGCCGTAGTGATGTGCATCGTAGTGTTTCTGTGTCTTCAAAACATCTTTGCGTGTACACATTAGTGCTTTCATTGAGATCACATGCCTGGTCTGTCCCATCATGCAACTGCCATATAGATTAAAAACAAGCAGAGCTAATTTTGAATTGACTTCAGCATTTTTTACGTTTATACCTGATAAACGCAAAGCAACATTGAAGTTGATTCTTCTATATAACTCAACAATAGTATTTCACAGACTCTTTGTTTAATCATTATCACGCAAAAAACTGTACATGGAGAACAATACAAACTCAGTGACATCTTGTGGCCACCCACCTGTCTTCAAAGCCCACTATATTATCAGCCAATGAGGAATCTGTAGTCTGCTTGTGGGCGTTGCCTTTTTCTAACGCGACAAGAATTTGCTTTTTAGCCAATCCAATGCCATGGAATCACTTCGTTATTACAGTAACAACCTGAATATCTACATTTCTTTACAAGTGAAATTTTGCCATAGATGTTCATAATGTATTATAGAATAGAATGCTGGTATCTACAGGCAATCTACACCCTCTGAAAGCATACATCACATAGTAAAGTAACCAGGGCTGCTACAGAAACTAAGTAGGTTAACATTTTGTTCTTTCTGAAATTTTGGATCCTTTTCATCCAAGACATGATATACTCGTAATATCGTTGTTTTGAGTTGACGTTTTCTAAAACATAACATGACCAAACCTGTCATAAAGCCCCAGAGAACTTACCTGTAGGGTAACCTAGTGTAGAAGCTTTCCTTTATCATGTCAAGTTATTGGTTCCAGTCCTGGATATTGGTGGAGTATTGCTAATAGCAGCATGGAAATCTACTCACTTGAATCAATATCCATAACCACATTTTTGGGGCACAGGTGGCCCAGTTGTCTTAGGCACTGCGATTCGCTGTGCTGAGTTGCGTCCCTTGGGCACGCCAGAAACCTATGATTGTGGGTTCGAATCCGAGTTCGTCCCAATTAAGTTTCTAGGTTTGTCAGCATCACACCTGTGCTCGTGGGTTTTACCGAAGTGGTAAACGTCGGAGACCTGCATCACTTCGTGCATTCCTCCCACATTAAGCTGACACGCCACAATATAACTGGAATACTGTTAAAAGCTGTGTTAAACCCAACTCACTCACCCATAACCACATTTTAAGTGTCATTTTGTGTTTTGTTTGCTTGGTAAAATTCAGTTCTGTTTCTGTCCTGCTTGCAACAAAATACAAAGCTTTATTGAACCCATGGATCTTTGAAGAAAAGAACATGACAATAGATGATGCTACTTCAAACAGTCCAGGGCCCACTTGCACAAAGCGATCTTAGCGCTCAGACTGTCGTAAGTCTATGTTAAAGTAGGGGAGTAACGATCATCTTAGCGCTAAGATCGCTTTGTGCAAGTGGGTCCAGGAGATAAACATATTAAGACTTGAAGGATCATGTTATTTTAGTTTGATTTTGCTCGATTCAATTGATAACTGATTTTACAAGTTTCAAATTTGTAATTGAGAGGTATCAATATATGATAACATACCTCAAACTTCAAATCTTAGTAGGTTTATCTCTTATATTCTAAGACAATTTGATCTTTAACGGATGTGACACTGAATGTCTGCAGTTGGTCTTCAGATCTCAAACTTAAATGTACATAGCTGGAAAAATGATGAGTCAACATTAAATTTTAACTCACTTAATGACACCAATATGTTTTCTCTGATGACAAATATAGAGTGGTGTAGCGGTACAGTAACTATGGTAACATACCATGATGTGAGACTGTGTATATGAAACAAACATGCAAGAACTCATGATGCCAAACTTGACCATTTTAAAGAAAATCACGAATGTGAAGTTGAGGTTCATCAGTCGGTCCACAAAGGTCATTTCTGAACAACAGACAGTCATGTTGAAATAAAACATACTTGTTAAGTAAAGATTTTGTTCTGTTGTAAGTAATAAGTTTAGTCACCAAGTCTTATGGAAATTGAAAAAGAACATATTTGAGAAGTGTATCAGAACATGTATCATTTCACTTGTATCATGATACAAATAGTAACAGGTACAAAATGTATCGTTAAACCACTGATAAGAAACAGTGAAATCAGCAGAATATTGGTGAAAGGGACACAAAGACATACTCACTGAAATGCCAATACATTCTTAAGTCGTCTACATCACCCTGATTATCCTTGTCTAGGTTTGTCAGCACCACACCCATGCTAGGGGGCACAGGTGGCCCAGTCATCTCAGGCGCCGCGATTCGCTGTGCAGAGTTGCATCCCTTGGGTACAACAGAAACCTATGATTGTGGGTTCGAATCCCGGTTCACCCTGCCTGATTATGTTTCTAGGTTTGTCAGCACTACATCCATGCTAGGGGGCACAGGTGGCCCAGTCGTCTAAGGCGCCACGATTCGCTGTGCAGAGTTGCGTCCCTTGGGTACAACAGAAACCTATGATTGTGGGTTCGAATCCTGGTTCGCCCTTCCTGATTATGTTTCTAGGTTTGTCAGCACCATGCCCTTACTCGTGGGTTTCACTTAAGTAGTAAACGTCTGAGACCTGCATCATTTTGGGCTTTCCGTCCACATTAAGCTGATACGCAGTGATATACTGGTAACTGGAATACTGTTAAAAGCGGCATTAAATCCAACTAACTCACTCACCACACCCATGCTTGTGGATTTCACCAAAGTTGTAAACATCAGAGACCTGTATGCCATGATATAACTGGAATACTGTTCAAAGCTGTGTTAAACCCAATTGTACCCGTTATACCTCGGGGACCTGTATACAGTGATATAACTGGAATACTGTTCAAAGCTGTGTTAAACCCAATTGTACCCGTTATACCTCGGGGACCTGTATGCTGTGATATAACTGGAATACTGTTCAAAGCAGTGTTAAACCAAACTGTACCCGTTATACCTCGGGGACCTGTATGCCATGATATAACTGGAATACTGTTCAAAGCTGTGTTAAACCCAATTGTACCCGTTATACCTCGGGGACCTGTATACAGTGATATAACTGGAATACTGTTCAAAGCTGTGTTAAACCCAATTGTACCCGTTATACCTCGGGGACCTGTATGCTGTGATATAACTGGAATACTGTTCAAAGCAGTGTTAAACCAAACTGTACCCGTTATACCTCGGGGACCTGTAAGACAGAGTCGAGCTGATTGGTGAGCAGTGCTGAGAATCACAGTTTTCTCTTTAAAACTAAATGTCAGTTATATGGATTCAGTGAATGCCTGTTAGAACATGCATACATGTCACATTGCTTCACTCTAGACCTGATGGTCCTGGTATCATGTTTTAATCATTCAAAAATGACCATGTCTGGCAAATCCATTTAGTCAACACCTGTTTATTGGCCGATTCATCACTGCGATCGTTTCATGCCAACATGGTGGATACATTCACCTCTGAAGCATTTTTTATTAAAAATGGGAAGTCTCCCCCCACCTTTCTGGTGTCACCAAAAACATGTCTGGTCACTGTAAATGTTACTGTTATTAGTTATCTCCCTTGAGTGTACCTAGGTTTGTCAGCACCGTAACCATAGGTCTGGCTTTCACCCAAGTGGTAAACATCCAAATCCTGCATCACTTTGGGCTTTCCTCCCACATTAAGCGGACATGCCATGACATAACTGGAATAATGTTAAAAGTGACATTGAACCCAACTGACTCTCTTGCTCCCTTGAAATCTTTGTGTGTGTACTGTATCATAATGATATGTTCTAATGATTTATACGTCAATATTACCTGTTGGTATAGCCAAAGCAGATTAGAACCTTATGGTCCTAACAAGTTGTATTTCCTGCTGTAGAACTGACATCTGATCCCATTGTGCTCTGTCTCATCTTAGAATGCAAGTTTTGATTGGAAAATGTGGTACACATTGGACAATATGTACTGTTAAAGGCTTTGTAACTCATGATGTGTATATGAATCTGACTTGTGGAGTTTCATGAAAGCTTGTGAGAATAAGATATCTGGTATCCCTTAGATGTGCAAGAAAACTTGTGTGTTTGAATACTGGTCTGACCTGATTGTTTCCAGGTCTGTCAGCACCATACCTGTACTCGTAGGTTTCACTTAAATGGTAAATGTCAAAGAGCACACTTGTTCTCACGTTAGCTGACATGCCGTGATATAACTGAAATACTGTTCAAAGTGGCATTAAACCCCACTCACTCACTCACTCACTCACTCACTCGATGCATCAGAATACCAGGAGTCTTAAATTGTGGATTACAGCCTTTAGTAACATGGATGTCTAGTGACTGGATAACCTTTTACATTTTTGTGCTTTGCGTCTGCTTATTCCATGTAAATTTATGATTTTATGTGTTTATGAACATTTTGTGTGAGTGACTATGAAGTTTGTATGTGAGTTCTAAAGACCACTCATTCTGTACACGGGAAAGTTGTTTTGTAAATGTTCAATCTCATTGAAACCGGATAGTTACTCAATACCTCCCTGCGAGAAGATGTGGGACACTTCCATAGGAGGAACATTTAAATCAGCCAAAAACCTCCATACAAATCAACATTCGGATGAGCATATTCTGTTGTGATCTCCTATGGAGGAGTCCTCGGGTGTTTTTACAGAGAGGTATCGTATCGGAGTAAAAGATCTGATTTTAATGATGTTGGTAAATGTCGTCCCATTACATGTAAATATTTGTACAGACTTGTATGAGAAATATTTTCTGAAAATCTCAAAATAAACAATTCAATGCAATTATATGTCTTGTGTTTAAACAAGAATTGACTCTATATGTTTTGACGTTTATGGAGTACTTACTATAAAACTCTTGTGCAAACCGTGGAAATCTGCACTGTGTATTTTATGCAATTTTGTGTTGATAGTTCCATGAAGACAAAAACATTTCGATGTCAACAAGAATAGCGTCACAACCTGTCACAACCTGCAACAATTCTCGGTGACTTCATCCAGCAACATTATGCGACCCAAGCCCTGACTAATATCAGCCAATCAGGAAACAGTAGTCTGCTAGTGGGCAATAATTATTTTTTTCTTTTAATAAAACATAAACTAAAAAAATAATTGCTTGGTTAGACAATCAAATACCATAGAATCACTTGCAATTTATGTTTATGGTAGGTGAATGCTGACAAAACAGCTCAGTCATATACCGTCATATTGAATAGTACAGTTCATAGAAAACTGTTTGACCAAGATATTGATTTTTTAGCTCACCTGACAGTCAAGCTTTATGTCATGGCCTATTTGTTAGATAGATGTAATAAACATCTCAGGAACCACTGGACCAGTGAATTTGAACATTCACATGCTTGTTCCCGTCGTCCTGAAGCAAGGGAGTTAACTCACTGTAGTCGAAACTAGGCTTTAAAAGTTAGTTAACTCTCTTGCCTAAGGACCGTGGGTGCAGACCTTTCAAAATTGGCATGCACTGATACAAACTTGCTGTGGTCAATCCTGTGTCCAAGTGTTTGGGGGAAGGCTCGGGTGCATCTTCATCTTCATTCACACCAATAGGACACCCAAGGAGAGGAGATATAGGGGGGTTAAAAGGCAATAATTTGTACAGGGGACCAATGGCTGCTTGTGTGTGGAAGATCCTATTTGAACTGTTTTCTACAGACTTGTGAGGCATCACCCAGTGTGATGCATTAGACCTTTACCACTTTGGTGAAATCCACGAGCACTGGTATGATACAGTTTACCAATAAACCTAGAAACATGGTCTGGACGAATGTGGAATTCCAACCCACGATCATAGGTTTCTGGCATGCCAAAGGGACACAACTCTGCTCAGGGAATCGCAGCACCGTAGACAATTGTTTTCAAGTGACCTACATACATGGGAATCATACATCCAGGGACCGCCTCCGTGGTCTAGTGGTAGAGCGTCCGCCCGGAGAGCGGATGAACAAGGACTGGTCGGCTCGGAGTCAGTATACTGTGTCTGAGTGGGGTATTCATGTTAAACTGCGGCATGGTATCTCAGTGAGCTAGCACTATAAATCGGCATCAGTCCGGACTAGTACAAGCAGCCACACAAACACACACACGTACATGCACGTCGCTATATAAGTGCAATAATCTTGGACGCGACGTTAAACCCCATTTCACCTCACCTCACCTCACCTCACCTCACCTCACCTCACCTCACCTCACATACATCCCAATTGCGTGGATCGATGCCCATGATATCAATCACTGGATTGTCTTTTCCGGTCTATTATTTACAGACCGCCGTCATATAGTTTGGATATTGCTGAGTGCGGCGTTAAACAACAAACAAACAATAGTGATGTTTATGTTGTTTATTCGCTATGCAGACTTTATCATACTAGAAACCTGTGATTGTGGGTTCAAATCCGGTTTCGCCCTGATTATGTTACTAGGTTTGTCAGCACCATACCTGTGTACTTTGGTTCAACACGTGATAAACTTCTGAGACCTGATCAACCCTTGCTTTCCTCCCACAGTAAGCTGACACACCCTGATATAACTGGAATACTGTTCAAATCCGCACTAAACTCAACCCACTCATTCTTATCAATATTGTTACATTTTTTTATATAAATGATAAAACAATTACTTTATTAAAAAACAGATGATAATAATAACGTTAAAAGGAGACCGACTCCTCGATTGCCGGTATAGCGTCGCTAAGTCAGACAGTGTTGGAGGTATCAGGTACTTACATGACTGACATATTTACAACGTGACATTGTCTCGTGGGTGTGATTACCGTATTCCCATGTGTCAGACTGTCCCACCTGGCTACACGTGACCTTGACAGTGTCACCTACCTGTAATCTAGGACATGTGGTAAGGCTGTACTGGCTGGGCTGACACCGTGTTATGAATCATTATAGCTGAACGGGATGTTTTGCGTAAGAGCGCACCGAAATACCTAATGCATGCACGTTTCTCCGATAATGAATCTCATGACTTCAACTCGAGCTCCGCTTGGAGTAAAGTCTGTCGTCAGCAATGCATGGTTATTCGAGGGTTGTGGGTTGTAGGTTGTGGATGGTTGTTGTTGTTGCAAATAACGAACCAGAAACAAAAGTATTTTTAAATACATTTGTGAACAACCCTGCATGTTTGTCAAAATCACCCAACCAAAACTTTCCACCGTACTTGCCACTCCACTGAAGTTAAGAGTTAGACCATTGCCCCAGAACCGCCATTGTTTATTGTTGTGGAAAGTGAAACTATAAGTCGATTAGTCTTTGGGAAAACACCACGGCCCATGATTGAGGTTATTGCCCTGGTGTCATAAAACACATACAACACCTTTCTCTATAATTGCTGATACAACTACATAGCCATCCACTGTTATAGTGAGTCTGTTGTGTTTAACGCCGCTTTTAACAGTATTCCAGTTATATCACGTCGTGTTAGCTTAATGTGGGAGGAAAGCCCGAAGTGATGCAGGTCTCAGACATTTACCACTTCGGTGAAACCCACGAGCAGGGGTATGGTGCTGACAAACCTAGAAACATAATCAGAGCGAATCGGGTTTCGAACCCACAATCATAGGTTTCTGGCGTGCCCAAGGAATGCAACTCTGCACAGCGAATCGCGGCGCCTCAGACGACTGGGCCATTTGGGCCCCAGAACATTGTTATATGTCTGACAATACACATACACACTTAAAACTAACATCTTAAATGACATATGTCGTATTGAAGCCTTTAATGAATAAATATTATTGTCAAGATGACTGGTTTAGGTAACGAGTCGGAATTGTTTTATTTCCCAGGACCAATTCGACTAAAAACAAAACATACGCAAGTATTTTTTTGTGAACCGCATTAAACATTTATAGAATAACCCACGAGGTACGAGTGATTACGGAAAATATGTCACGAGTGAAATTATTACTTTAAGTTCCGAGCTTTGATCTTTGTTAAACTGACCAGCTTCGAAATCACTAATTGCCCACTGTGCAAATATCAAAGCGATATTACACTTCATATTTTAGACAATGTAGGTAATAATAAACGATTTATACCGTCGTAATGAATATGGTCATTGCACGATACGTCAACAATGACGTCTGTCTTACGTCAACAATAAAGTCTGTATTACGTCATAAGTTACGTCTGTCTTAAGTCATCAATGATATTATGTCAACAATTCCACAGGGCGCGTGAAATCTTCTGTACACGGACGTAGCTGTAATCAAAATATATAAACTGTCATACCGACGCATCATATGTTATTTATTGCATTCGGAACACTAAAAACATGAACTATAAACTTTGGACAACATGTCAGGTTGAAACAATGAGAAACACTGATGTGAGTCTATGTCTGTCCATGCGACGGATAGTTATGTGTTCTGACGCTCTGACGCCCACACATACGGATTGGCGGTCACGACATCTCACATGATGACAACAGCAGCCGTCTGAAGCACACACAGAGGTTTTCCCCCTTACCTGACCTCCCACGCCACTCTATCACGGCAGACGACAGTTTGTTTTCTTACGACGCGGGGGTCCACCGAGAGCAATGTGTTTTTCCAATTCTGTTACAGTGGTCTGTTAGTTTTTAATACTACAATTATCACCATCGGATTAATAGCTTCTCACCTTATACCAGTAACCTTTTATTTTATTATTGAGGGACAGTGGGGTGGTACGGTACTTTAAACACAGGGGTGAACAACAGTTAGGATCCAGATATATCATGTGTAGAGCGAAAAGAATAACACGTGAACACGTCTGTAAAAACATATGTATTCTGTATGATCTGAGGTCGATTTGAATCGATTTGAATATTTATTCACGATCGTCCTCTTTGAAAAAAACAATGGTCCTGTTCTCAGGGATAAATTCATGACAGGGGACCTCTTAGTTATAAATGGAAGGCTCTGTGAGTTATCCATCTTACCGAGGCAAGAGCGTCAGTTAGCCTTTTTATCAAAGTCTTGTTTCCACTAAGCTTTGATATATAGGCTAGTGGACACGCTTGCCTCGGGAAGATGTGACTAATCAGGAGTGTTTCTCTGTTGCTTAAAATATAATGCCGGACTCGGCAATATACCAGCTATATGCCGGCGTCCTTTAAATAATCGAGTCTGGACAAGACAATTCAGTGGTTGATATTATGAGCAACGATGTACGCCGAGTCAGCGAGATTGCACACCCGATTGTTTACGTCGCCTCTTAAGACCAGCATAGACTGCTAGGGACCAATTGTGAGCCTGTATCCACCGGAGGTGTTACAGACGAGTGTACCAAGTATGTTATCAGGCATATTTTATCACCAAACCTGACTATACATACATAAACTGACGGCCAAAAGACACTTTACCATAGTTTTAAATCCCTTTAGTTTAAAACAACAAAAGATAGATGCATGAAGTAAAATGTATTGAAAAGATCAAAATCTCAACAAAATCATTTAAAATGACAATCACACAGCCTCCGATATTGGCATGACAGTTGCCCGAATTGAGGTTGGGTAGCCAAACCAAGCTTTCAAGTTCAATGACACGTCACATTAATAGTGTGTATAACTACCCCCTGCTACAAGACACGCAAAAACTCTCCGGCGCACAGAAAAAGTTAGTCGTCTGATGACGTCAAGTGGGATACGTCGCCATTTTTCTTGGAGGGTCTGGGGCAGTTTATGTCGGTTGGCTGGAGGATCTGGTCGCTTTCGAAGAAGACGATCCATGACATCCCAGAGGTGGACATGTCTGGAGGAGCGTGCAGGCCACGGCAACACGTTGACGTTGTTGGTTGAAAGGGAGTTCTGTACGATTCGGGCTGTATGGGGTCTGGCGTTATCGTGCTGATAAAGAACACCGCGTGTTGTAGAAATCGTAGGACAATCGGACGCAGAATGTCATCCATGTAACGCTGAGCTGTGAAAGTTCCGTTAACGATGACCAGTGGTGTCCTTTCCTGCCCGGGGCGGTCGGGTAGCCTAGTGGTTAAAGCGTTCGCTCGTCACGCCGAAGACCCGGGTTCGATTCCCGACATGGGTACAATGTGTGAAGCCCATTTCTCGTGTCCCCCGCCGTGATATTGCTGGAAAACCATACTCACTCACTCACTCTTTCCTGCCCACACACTTCTCCACACATAACATCCCCTCCACCATACGACACGACTTCCTGAACGAAACATTCCGGCGTTCGTTCTCCCCTTCAGCGATAAACACGCTCTCTTCCATCAGCTCTGAACAGATATAACCGTCTTTCATCACTGAAAACGACCCTCTGCTGGTCACATCGCTGCCAACGACATACAGCCCGGGCACATCTCAATCTCTGACGACGGTGTAGCGCTGTCAATAACTGTCCTCTGTAAGGACTGTTAGGACTTAAGTCCTTGAGATCTGAGTCGCCTGGGCGCTGTGTGTCGACTTACCATACGCCCAAAGGCATTCGTCGCTGATGACTTCACTGTCAAGAATTGATTCCGGAGATGCAAAGTACGCAAATACCGGTCTTCATTGGGCGTAGTTACTCTGGGTCTGTGTAACGTTGCATCAGGTTAGTTACAGCAACACGGGAGCAACCCCAAAAGTTCTAGCAACGTGGGCCTGGGTGGCCCCCATCTGTATCATACTCGGGACCCGTGAAGATCCGGGGTAGATTAGGTCTTCAGCAACCCATACTTGCCGTAAAAGGCGACTATGCGAGGCGACTAAAATGATCGGGTGGTCAGGCTCGCTGACTTGGTTGATGCATGTCATTGTATCTAAATTGCGTAGATCAATCACTGGATTGTCTGGTCCAGACTCGATTATTTACAGACCGCCGTCATATAAAGAGGAGATACAGACCAATTCGTGGTCACTTTTTTCCAGAATCATCAGTGTCAACGATCGGGATTTATGTTATTCCTTTTAGTCCGACTGAACTTCATAAGAATATAACAAAGGACTCCAACTTTCTTATTTACAAGCTCCATACATCCCATACATCGTTCTCTTCTTCCTAATATACCGGGAGGAAACAAAGGTGGCACGCGCTGAACTGGAGCTTGCTTGTTGTAATGTCGAACGAAGGGAGATAACTCTAATGGAACACGTTTTTCAAACATTTTGTTAAACACCAACAGAAGATGACAGGGGTTCATTGATACTATCAATCAAAGGAACGTTGATTATGAACACCCGACAGCCATCAACTAAATTAGTTTCAACATTGAAAACACCTTATTGTCGATTTTCATGTTACAATGACGTCATAGTATCATGACGTCACAGGTCAAAGTTCATCACTTCGTAGTATTGTTCTGCGAGACCGCTGGCACAAAGGCAGCTCTCGTGTTTTAAGATGTTTAATCAGTATATTACACCCCGTAGAGATCGGACACCTTCCATGTAAGTACCAGAGTATACTACTTTCTTTTCTAGACTTCCTGCGGTTGTATTTAATAGCTCCAAAACACGGCTGATACTATGTGAGGTTGCGGTAAGAAAATGTTTAATGTGTATAAGGATCAACGGTTTTATCAATTACTGAGGCCACATCAGCTGAGAACCGATTAATCTGTCCTATCTTTAACATTTTGTCCTCGTGTTCCAACTGATTAAATGGTTAATTTGCTTTAAACAGATCTTTTAAAACGCTATATAAGCGCGATAGTTGGTTTTAACCCCACTTTTAAAAGGATTCCAGTTATTTCACTGCGTGTCAGCTTAATGTGGGAGGAAAGGCCGGAGTGATGCACGTCCCAGACGTTTACCACTTTGGTGAAACACATAAGCACGGGCATGATGCCGAAAAACCCAGAATCATAATCGGGGCGAACCGGGATTCGAACCCAAGATCATATACTATACTCCAATACCATAACACAGACTTACACATGCGCGGGTCCGGATATCTATTTGTAAGGTTTCTTCTGATGGTGGCAGAAATAAATTTCAAACAAAGATGGTAGAATGCCAGTGATAAGATAGTGCTAACATTAAGTAACATATATTTTCTGACACTGCACCTATTTTTCTAGCAAAGCAGGTACATTCGTAATTATAGTTACCTGTTAATCAGAAAATACGAAGACATACACACTCTTTAACATATTAATATGCTGACGTATAGTTTTCGCACTTGATATGCATTGAACGTATGCATATACAAGGTACTTGATTTTGTGTAATCTTTTTTTCCGATTTTGCTACATGTAATTAACTTTTTTCGATTCTGATTTTCTTGGGCCAAGACTACACTTTTTACTCACTGACGTAAACTTTGTTATGCAGATGACTTTTTAAAAATCTATGGCCTAACTAAAATTTATTAAAATATATCTTTCGTAATACAGATTTCATTGCTTGATCAAACCGAGCCGAAAACTGATGTCTTTTAATTTCAAATACTATTTTTGAAAACAGTGTGACATCCAGGGATCCCACAATGTCCTCTGTCGAACTTGCTGTAAGACAGAAGGGCGAAGATGCAGTAATTAATTCCGAGGACTACCGTTACATCATGTCAACATCGGCATCTGACTTAAGTTCCTCTCCATCGTCATCCAAGACTAGTCCTCGGAGACCTGAAGCTTCCGCCAAGAAGCCACTACGGGTAGATAACTCCATCAAACCTGGAGACTACAAATATATCATGGAGACATCGGCGTCAGACGTGTCGTCATCTCCATCACGCAAAGGTCTTCGTGAATCTGTTGGAGTATCTGCTTCGCTCTCTAGGAGCAGCCCTCGTGAATCTGACAGTGGATCTGACAAACCTGATGACAGTTGCTACACTTCACCAACGTCATCTCCATTGCCACACCCAAGGTCTCTTACAGGGTCCAGGGAATCTGTCTTGTCGTCTGAAATTCTAAGCAGCGTCTCCTCTGACTCTGAGAAAGTATTCGACCCCTTCGCAAAGGACCACCTTCAGCCCAGACTTTCCCCGAGGGAGCCATCTGTCGACGTTCATTTCCCAGTCGCTGAAACAGTGTCCGAGATATCCCTGGCAAACAGGAGCGATGAATCGTGGTTTACCGACTCCAGGGAGTCGAACAGTTTCCACCAGGACGCACTACACATACGCAAGCTGATGCTGGACCTGGCCTGGGTCTGTGACAGGCAACAGCCCATGTCGGACTGGGTGTCCTCTGTTATCGTCTGGGATGATGACGGTAAGTGATGCCATCAGTAGTTGGAACATCATCAGAGTAGTATCGAAAGAGAGTGAGTGAGTGAGTGAGTGAGTGAGTGAGTGAGTGAGTGAGTGAGTGTATGTCGTTTTTAACAATATTCCTGCTACATCACAGAGGGGACATCAGAAATAGGCATCACACATTGTACCAACATAACATGATGAGCTGAAACATATATGAATTATGACAGGTGTATTCACACAAAAGTATTTTCTCTAAGTAACTTTGCTATTATTATTTTTTCTATGAAGCAAATTTGTTGATAACGAAGTGACAGATATATATATAAGATTGTTGTTTCTGTCTCAAAAGTTGCAAGCAACTTGGGTGTGGACTCTCTCCTGACCAGACTGAAGAACAGATTTCAGGTGAGTCCAGTGATGTCCGTGCTCTTGTCACTCAGCGACTCTCATTGCTTCAAGACATACAAGGCATCTTAACGACAAACGAAACAATTCTAGGGATCCATTAAAGTGAACGCTCCAGTGAAGAATTTCATTTTTGAGGGGTAAAACCCGAAACTTAATTATTTTTATGCCTTTTTCCAAGACTTTGTGGAAACGTTTTTAGAATACTCCCAGGATAGCCAATGGTCGGCCCCAATAAAGTGATATTTTCCTTAACTTCTTTGAGTGGCATTTAGAAGTTGGAGTGATGAAGTAAGACGAGTTCTATGGATGAACAACTTCTTTATTACAATTAGTGCGACGTTTCGGTGTAGATCCTAACACCTTTATCAAGCGAGAGATAATTAAGGTGATAGGATCTACACCGAAACGTCGCACTAATTGTAATAAAGAAGTTGTTCATCCATAGAACTCGTCTTACTTGATATTTTCCTTGTTGTTTTCGTCATGATGATATCCGCTGAAATATCAACCTACTTTTCTTACCAGAGCACGTGGTGGCGCCTGACAAGGGGGAGGGAGACTCGGGTCCAGATCCTCAAGAAATCCAGCTCAGCATCCGGAGGCGGCACCAGCGGTGAGTACAGGAGCATTTGTCGTGTTTGGTTAATTGTTTCACAAAGCGAAGAACGCCCTACTATTCTCTTTTGCCGGAGAGAAATTAAAATAATGGAGACCTGTCACCTCAGTAACATGTTCTTGCTGCAGCTTGTTGTAGATCTCTTCAACTTGGTCTTGGTGGTAAAATTGACATAACAAAAGCGAAACACTGTTTCTATCTTTGGTTGTCCGAGGTCCTTTGTCTGAAGTATTGTTTCCTGTCTGCAGGTGGAGACGAGGACAAGGTACAACGCAGAGAGAAGCTGCAGAAGCGAGTGCAGAGGTTCATGTCCCGGTTCTTCATTTGTGGAGGACCATCACAGGCCTAGACACAGTCTCTGTCAGGCCCAGACACAGTGCCGGTGTCTTTGCCAGGCCCAGACACAGTGCCGGTGTCTCTGTCAGGCCCAGACACAGTGCCGGTGTCTCTGTCAGGCCCAGATTCAGTGCCGGTGTCTCTATCAGGCCCAGACACAGTGCCGGTGTCTCTGTCAGGCCCAGACACAGTGCCGGTGTCTATGTCAGTCCCAGACACAGTGCCGGTGTCTCTGTCAGGCCCAGACACAGTGCCGGTGTCTTTGCCAGGCCCAGACACAGTGCCGGTGTCTCTGTCAGGCCCAGACACAGAGCAGGTGTCTTTGCCAGGCCCAGACACAGTGCCGGTGTCTATGTCAGGCCCAGCCACAGTGTCGGTGTCTCTGTCAGGCCCAGCCACAGTGCAGGTGTCTATGTCAGGCCCAGGCACAATGCCCGTGTCTATGTCAGGACCAGACAAAGTGCAGGTGTCTATGTCAGCCAAGACATAGAGCAGTTGTCTATGTCAGGCCCAGACACAGTGCCGGTGTCTCTTTCGGGCCCAGAAATGCGCAGTGCAGGTGTCTATGTCAGCCAAGACACAGTGCCGATGACTACCTCAGGCCCAGACACAGAGCAGATGTCTATGACACAGCAGATGTCTAAATGGGCGTGCCTTATCGTGAAGCCATATCCTGTGTATATTACATGGACGTGCCTTATCATGTAGCTACATCATGTGCATATATCATGGGCGTGCCTTATCATGTAGCTTCATCCTGTGTATATTAAATGGGCGTGCCTTATCATGTAGCTACATCCTGTGCCTATTAAATGGTCGTGCCTTATCATGTAGCTGCATCCTATGTATATTAAATGGGCGTGCCTTATCATGTAGCTACACCCTGTGCCTATTAAATGGTCGTGCCTTATCATGTAGCTACACCCAGTGCCTTTTAAATGGACGTGCCTTATCATGTAGCTACATCCTGTGTTTATTAAATTATCGTGCTTTATCATGTAGCTGCATCCTGTGTATGTTAAATGGGCGTGCCTTATCATGTAGCTACACCCTGTGCCTATTAAATGGTCGTGCCTTATCATGTAGCTACACCCTATGCCTTTTAAATGGACGTGCCTTATCATGTAGCTACATCCTGTGTTTATTAAATTGTCTTCCTCTACATGTAGCTGCATCCTGTGTATGTTAAATGGGCGTGCCTTATCATGTAGCTACACCCTGTGCCTATTAAATGGTCGTGCCTTATCATGTAGCTACACCCTGTGCCTATTAAACGGGCGTGCCTTATCATGTAGCTACACCCTGTGCCTATTAAATTGCCGTGCATTCTCATGTAGCTTCTCAGTGTGTGTATTACATGGGCATGTCTTATCATGTACTTACAATCTGTGTATATTAAATGGTCCTGCCTTATCGTGTAGCTATCTCCAGTGTCCATTAAATGGTCGTGCCTTATCGTGCAGCTGCACACTGTGTATATTAAATGGTCGTGCTTTATAATGTAGCTACATCAAATGGTTATTTAATGGTCGTGCCTTATCGTGTACCTGTATCTGGTGTTTATCAGATGTTAACTTGTAGCTACATCCGATGCATGTTATTTGGGCGTGTCTCCTCATGTACCTACATCTCATGTATATTTAATGGACGTCCCTCTTCATGTAGCCCGTGTATCGTGAATAGGGTAATCTATTTACCTTGAGGTTGTGTACTTGATCCTGTAAATATCATATTACCTGCTTTATTCTTAATGTATTACACATACATTTATTGGTTTTCCAAATGTACCTGTCATGTTGTTGCAAATGGTAATGTTAAAAAGAGTTATACAAAAACTGAACAATTATCAAAAGAGGAAAAAAAATTAATTCATGGGTTTTTAAATTTTTAAATGCTTATAAATATAAAACTATAAAAAGCACCATATAAAAAAAATATGAAAATACAGATAAAAAGAGGAATACAAAAGCTTCAAAACATAAGTATACTGAAACAAGGTGGAAAAACTAATGCGTGGGTAAAAAAAATCCAATTGAGTTGAAATGCTTATAAAAATATAACTAAAGTATCTGATATTATCAATAAAAAAAACTTATTTATGAATAAATAGACCAACAATATAGAATATATTGAAATATACCCTGAACGTATAGTAAGCATTGGGTCACCTAGACTTACTTGTAATCGGTTGTACACCCTATATGAATAGCTTAGAGTGATTTGTCCACCTTAGTTGTGGGAGAGATGTAATCCCAAGTTTTCGATTGTCAATACAAACTGCAATATGTAATAAAAGTGCTGATGGGCGGACAGTGTTATTGTCTTAATTCTGTGATAAAATTACAATGCATGATTCGTTGTCTGCAGTACCAGGGCCCACTTGCACAAAGCGATCTAAGCGCTAAGATGATCATAAATCCCATAGTTTAACATTGGCTAACAATAGTCGTAGCACTAAGATCGCTTTGTGCAAGTGGGCCCAGATCCAGTGGTAAGTAGAGCACCTCAGTACAACACGTGACTGTATGATGCAGGTGACATTGTTGTACACATCCGATGAGGGAGTTACACGTGTTTGTTTGTTTGATGTTTGACGCCGCACTCAGCAATATACCAGCTATAGGTCTGTAGGGGACCTGTCTGGAGGAGCGTGCAGGCCACGGCAACACGTTGACGTTGTTGGTTGCGAGGACGTTCTGTACGATTCGGGCTGTGTCGGGTCTGGCGTTGTCTTTCTGATAAAGAAAACCGCGTGGTAGCTGTTGTAGAAATCGTAGGACAATCGGACGCAGAATGTCATCCACGTAACGCTGAGCTGTCAAAGTTCCGTTAACGATGACCAGTGGTGTTCTTTCCTGCCCACACATTTCTCCCAACATTACATCCCCTCCACCATACTCCACCCTCTGACGACGATGTAGCGCTGTCAATAACTGTCCCCTGTAAGGACTGTCAGCCCTAAGTCCTTGAGATCCGAGTCGCCCGGTCACTGTCTGTCGACTTACCATACGCCCAAAGGCATTCGTCGCTGATGACGTTCCTGTCAAGAATCGATTCCGGTGCAAATTACTCAAATACCGGTCTTCATTGGGCGTAGTTACTCTGGGTCTGTGTGTTGCCAGTCTGGTGTCTGCCCGGTCCATCTGTAACGTTGCATCAGGTTAGTTACAGCAACACGGGAGCACCCCCAAAAGTTCTAGCAACGTGGGCCTGGTTGGCTTCCATCTGTACCATACTCAGGGGCCCCGTGAAGATCCGGGGTAGAATAGGCCTTCAGCAACCCGTGCTTGCCGTATAAGGCGATTATGCTTGTCGTAAGATGCGACTAACGAGATCAGGTGGTCAGACTCGCTGACTTGGTTGATGCATGTCATTGTATCTAAATTGCGTGGATCAATGCTCATGATATCAAACATTGGATTGTCTGGTCCAGACTCGATTATTTACAGACCGCCGTCGTATAGCTGGAATATTGCCGAGTGTGGTATTAAACAACAAACAACAACAACATACGCAGGGCCCGCTCGCGTTGTCGGGTCTGTTTACTTGATCTCATGAGTGAATGAGTGAGTTGGGTTTAACGCCGTTTTTAACAGAAAACCAGTTATATTGCGGCGTTGTTATCGCAATAGAATGGAAATTAATGGTTAATATTTGTGAGTAAGTTGCAACGGCAATGTATCAGCCACATGGGGATGAGAACACATTATGTATTCATTAAAACTTACGCAGTAACGAAACAAGGTAAATATCACAGATTTGATATAAAACAAACTAGATTTATAAAAGTTAAAAATCCTGTAGATAAATAAATGTAACAGTTATTTTCGACACATGTTCAGAATCTATGATACAGACCAATTCATGGTCAATTTTTTTCCAGAATGTTCAGTGTCAACGATCGGGGTTAATGTTATTCCTTGTAGTCCGACTGAACTTCGTGCAAATATAACAAAGGACACCAACTTTCTTATTTACAAGCTCCATACATCCCTTACATCGTTCTATTGTAATATACCGGGAGGAAACAAAGGTGGCACGCGCTGAACTGGAGTTTGCTTGTTTTAATGTCGAACGAAGGGAGATAACTCTAATGGAACACGTTTTTCAAACATTTTGTTAAACACCAACAGAAGATGATAGCGGGCCATTGATACTATCAATCAAAGGAACGTTGATTATGAACACCCGACAGCCATAAACTGAATTAGTTTCAATATTGAAAACACCTTATTGTCGATTTTCATCTCTCATCGTTACAATGACGTCATAGTATCATGACGTCACAGGTCAAAGTTCATCACTTCGTAGTATTGTTCTGCGAGACCGCTGGCACAAAGGCAGCTCTCGTGTTTTAAGAAGTTTAATCAGTATATTACACCCCGCAGAGATCGGACACCTTCCAGGTAAGTACCAGAGTATACTACTTTCTTTTCTAGACTTCCTGCGGTTGTATTTAATAGCTCCATATTGTTTCCCCAAAACACGGCTGATACTATGTGAGGTTGCGGTAAGAAAATGTTTGATTTTGTTAGGATCAACGGTTTCATAAATTTCTGAGGCCACATCAGTTGAGAACCGATTAATCTGTTCTATTTTTAACATGGTTTCCTTTCAATCAAAGCGAAACATATGCGGCTCTAACCGGGATTCGAACCCACGATCATATACTATATTCTAATACTATAACACAGACTTACACATGCGCGGGTCCGGATATCTATTTGTAAGGTTTCTTCCGATGGTAGCAGAAATAAACTTCAAACAAAGATGGTAGAGAGCCAGTGATAAGATAGTTTTTATAACATATTTTTTATGACACTGCACATATTTTTCTAGCAAAGCAGGTACATTCGTAAATATAGTTACCTGTTAATCAGAAAATACGAAGACATATAGACTCTGTAACATATTAATATGCTGACGTATAGTTTTCGCACTTGATATGCATTGAACTTATGCATATATAAGGTACTTGATTTTGTGTAATCTTTTCCCTGATTTTGCAACATGTAATTAACTTTTTTCGATTCTGATTTTTTTGGGCCAAGACAACACTTTTTACTCACTGACGTAGACTTTGTTATGCAGATGACTTTTTAAAAATCTATGGCCTAACTAGAATTCATTAAAATATATCTTACTTAATACAGATTTAATTGCTTGATCAAACCGTGCCGAAAACTGATGTCTTTTATTTGTTTTTTATAACAAACACTATTTCTGAAAACAGTGTGACATCCAGGGATCCCACAATGTCCTCTGTCGAACTTGCTGAAAGACAGACGGGCGAAGATGCAGTAATTAATTCCGAGGACTACCTTTACATCATGTCAACATCGGCATCTGACTTAAGTTCCTCTCCATCGTCATCCAAGACTAGTCCTCGGAGACCTGAAGCTTCCGCCAAGAAGCCAGTACGGGTAGATAACTCCATCAAACCTGGAGACTACAAATATATCATGGAGACATCGGCGTCAGACGTGTCGTCATCTCCATCACGCAAAGGTCTTCGTGAATCTGTTGGAGTATCTGCTTCGCTCTCTAGGAGCAGTCCTCGTGAATCTGACAGTGGATCTGACAAACCTGATGACAGTTGCTACACTTCACCAACGTCATCTCCATTGCCACACCCAAGGTCTCTTACAGGGTCCAGGGAATCTGTCTTGTCGTCTGAAATTCTAAGCAGCGTCTCCTCTGACTCTGAGAAAGTATTCGACCCCTTCGCAAAGGACCACCTTCAGCCCAGACTTTCCCCGAGGGAGCCATCTGTCGACGTTCATTTCCCAGTCGCTGAAACAGTGTCCGAGGTATCCCTGGCAAACAGGAGCGATGAATCGTGGTTTACTGACTCCAGGGAGTCGAACAGTTTCCACCAGGACGCACTACACATACGTAAGCTGATGCTGGACCAGGCCTGGGTCTCTGACAGGCAACAGCCCATGTCGGACTGGGTGTCCTCTGTTATCGTCTGGGATGATGACGGTAAGTGATTCCATCAGTAGTTGGAACATCATCAGAGAGTGAGTGAGTGAGTGTTGTTTAATATCAGAAATAGGCATCACACATTGTACCAACATTACACGATGAGCTGAAACATATACCGGTTTGCTATCATTTTTTTCTTCTATTGAAGCAAATTTGTTGATAACGAAGTGACAGATATATATATAAGATTCTTGTTTCTGTCTCAAAAGTTGCAAGCAACTTGGGTGTGGACTCTCTCCTGACCAGACTGAAGAACCGGTTTCAGGTGAGTCCCGTGATTTCCGTGTTCTTGTCACTCAGCGACTCTCATTGCTTCAAGACATACACGACATCTTTCTTAACGACAAACGGAACAACTCTAGGGGTCAATTATAGTGAACGCTCCAGTGAAGAATTTCATTTTTGAGGGGTAAAACTGGAAACTTAATTATTTTTAGGCCTTTTCCAAAGACTCTGGGGAAACATTTTTAGAATACTCCCAGAAGAGCCAATGGTCGGCCCCAACTAAGTGATATTTTCCTTGTTGTTTTCGTCATGATGATATCCGCTGAAATATCAACCTACTTTTCTTACCAGAGCACGTGGTGGCGCCTGACAAGGGGGAGGGAGACTCGGGTCCAGATCCTCAAGAAATCCAGCTCAGCATCCGGAGGCGGCACCTGCGGTGAGTACAGGAGCATTTGTCGTGTTTGGTTAATGGTTTCACAAAGCAAAGAACGCCCTACTATTCTCTTTTGCCCGAGAGAAATTAAATAATGGAGACCTGTCACCTCAGTAACATGTTCTTGCTGCAGCTTGTTGTAGATCTCTTCAACTTGGTCTTGGTGGTAAAATTGACATAACAGAAGCGAAACACTGTTTCTGTCTTTGGTTGTCCGAGGTCCTTTGTCTGAAGCATTGTTTCCTGTCTGCAGGTGGAGACGAGGACAAGGTACAACGCAGAGAGAAGCTGCAGAAGCGAGTGCAGAGGTTCATGTCCCGGTTCTTCATTTGTGGAGGACCATCACAGGCCTAGACACAGTCTGTGTTAGGCCCAGACACAGTGCAGGTTTCTTTGTCGGGCCCAGGCACAGTGCAGGTGTCTATGTCAGGCCCAGACACAGTGCCGGTGTCTATGTCAGGCCCAGACTCAGCGCAGGTGTCATTGTTAAATGGGTGTGCCTTATCATGTAGCTGCATCCTGAGTATATTACATGGGTGTGTCTTATCATGTAGCTGCACCCTGTGTATGTTGAATGGGTGTGCGATATCATGTAGCTGCATCCTGTGTATATTAAATGGGCGTGCCTTATCATGTAGCTACGTCCTGCGTATGTTAAATGGTCGTGCCTTATCATGTAGCTGCATCCTGTGTATATTAAATGGGCGAGCCTTATCATGTAGCTACATCCTGTGTATATTAAATGGGCGTGCCTTATCGTGTAGCTACATCCTGTGTATATTAAATGGTCGTACCTTATCATGGAGCTGCATCCTGTGTATATTAAATGGGCGTGCCTTATCGTGTAGCTACATCCTGTGTATATTAAATGGGCGTGCCTTATCGTGTAGCTACATCCTGTGTATAGTAAATGGTCGTGCCTTATCATGTAGCTGCATCATGTGTATATTAAATGGTCGTGTCATATCATGTAGCTACATCCTGTGTATATTAAATGGTCGTGCCTTTCCATGTAGCTGTAGCTGGTGTTTATCAAATGTTATCTTGTAGCTACATCCGATGCATGTTAATTGGGCGTGTCTCCTCATGTAACTACATCTCATGTATATTTAATGTGTATCGTGAATAGGGTAATCTATTTACCTTGAGGTTGTGTGCCTGATCCTGTAAATATCCTATTACCTGCTTTATTCTTAATGTATTACACATACATTTATTTGTTTTCCAAATGTACCTGTCATGTGGTTGCAAATGGTAATGAAGGGTCTGTTAAAAAGAGTTATACAAAAACTGAACAATAATCAAAAGAGGAAAAAAATTAATTCATGGATTAAAAAAATCCAATTGAGTTTAAATGCCTATAAATATAAAACTGAAAAATATGAAATTATAGATAAAAAGCTTCAAAAGAAAAAGGGAAAAAAACGTAAATCGTGGATAAAAAAATCCAATTGAGTTGAAATGCTTATAAAAATATAACTAAAATATCTGATATGATTAATAAAAAAACCCATCTTATTTATGAATAAAAAGACCAACACTATAGAATATATTGAAATATACCCTGAACGTATAGTAAGCATAGGGTCACCTGAACTTACTTGTAATCGGTTGTACACCCTATATGAATAGCTTAGAGTGATTTGTCCACCTTAGTTGTGGGAGAGATGTAATCCCAACATAATTAGTTGTAAGAGAGTTGTGAACCCTATATTTATAATTTGTTGTGAGAGACATGTTCACCTCGGTTGTGAGAGAGTTGTCTACCTTAGGGCTGAGAGCGTTGTGCACCGTGGATGATTATACTGTGAAGTAGTTATACTTCTATAATAGTTGTTAGAGAAAAAAGGAAACTTGGTCTAACTTTAAGGGGATTCGGCCACAATCTTTCTTAAGTTCCCGATTGTCAACACAAAATTCAATATGCAATAAAAGTGCTGATGGGCAGACAGTGTTATTGTCTTAATTCTGTGATATAATTACACTGCAGGATTCGTTGTCTGCAGTACCAGGGACCACTTGCACAAAACGATCTTAGGTCTAAGATGATCATGACTCCCATACTTTAACATAGGCTTACAATAGTCGTAGCACTAAGATCGCTTTGTGCAAGTGGGCCCAGATCCAGTGGTAAGTAAAGCACCTCGGTACAACACGTGACTATGAAGCAGGTGACATTATTGTACACATCCGATGAGGGAGTTACACGTGTTTATGTGTTTGTTGTTTGACGCCGCACTCAGCAATATTCCAGCTATATTCCAGCTATAGGCCTGTGGGGTACCTGTCTGGGGGAGGATGCAGTCCACGGCTACACGTTGACGTTGTTGGCTACAAGGTGGTTCTGTACGATTCGGGCTGTGTGGGGTCTGGCGTTGTCGTGCTGATAAAGAACACCGCGTGGTAGCTGTTTTAGGAATGTTTGGACAATCGGACACAGAATGTCATCCACGTAACGCTGAGCTCTTAACGATGACCAGTGGTGTTCTTTCCTGCCAGCAAATTCCTCCCCACATTGCATCCCCTCCACCACACTCCACCCTCTGGCGACGATGTTGCTCTGTCAATAACTGTCCTCTATAAGGACTGTAAGCCCTATATCCTTGAGATCCGAGTCGCCTGGTCACTGTCTGTTGACTTACCATACGCCCAAAGGCATTCGTCGCTGATGACGTCACTGTCAAGAATCGATTCCGGAGATGCAAAGTTCGCAAACACCGGTCTTCATTGGGCGTAGCTACTCTGGGTCTGCGTGTTGCCTGTCTGGTGTCTGCCCGGTCCATCTGTAACGTTGCATCAGGTTAGTTACAGCAACACGGGAGCAACCCCAAAAGTTCTAGCTACGTGGGCCTGGGTGGCTTCCATCTGTACAATAGTCAGGAGACCCGTGAAGATCCGGGGTAGATTAGGTCTTCAGCAACCCGTGTTTGCTGCATAAGGCGATTATGCTTGTCGTAAGATGCGACTAACGGGATCGGGTGGTCAGACTCGCTGATCTGGTTGATGCATGCCATTGTGTTTAAATTGCGTGGATCAATCTCTGGATTGTTTGGTCCAGACTCGATTATTTACAGACCGCCATACATATAAAGTGTGTCGTTAAACAACAAACAACAACGACATACTAAGAGCCCTTCTCGCGTTGTTCGGGTCTGTTTACTTGAGCGCATGAATTGAATGGAAATTAATGGTTAATACTTGTGAGTGAGAGAGTTACAACGGCAATGTATCAGTCATATGTGGATGAGAACAAATTATGTATTCATTAAAACACTGCGCAGTAAAGAAACAAGGTAAATATCACAGATTTGATATAAAACAAACCAGATTGATTAAAGTTAAAAATCATATAGATAAACAGTTATTCTCGACACATGTTCACAATTTATGATACAGACCAATTCATGGTCAACTTCTTCCAGAATCATCAGTGTCAACGATCGGGGTTTATGTTATTCCTTTTAGTCCGACTGAACTCTATGAAAATGAAACAAAGGACACCAACTTTCTTATTTACAAGCTCCATACATCCCTTACATCGTTCTCTTGTTCCTAATATACCGGGAGGAAACGAAGGTGGCAAGCGCTGAACTGGAGTTTGCTTGTTTTGATGTCGAACAAAGGGAGATAACTCTAATGGAACAAGTTTTTCAAACATTTTGTTAAACACCAACAGAAGATGACCAGGGGTCATTGATATTATCAATCAAAGGAACGTTGATTATGAACACCCGACAGCCATCAACTACATTACTTTCAATATTGAAAACACCTTATTGTCGATTTTCATGTTACAATGACGTCATAGTATCATGACGTCACAGGTCAAAGTTCATCACTTCGTAGTATTGTTCTGCGAGACCGCTGGCACAAAGGCAGCTCTCGTGTTTTAAGAAGTTTAATCAGTATATTACACCCCGCAGAGATCGGACACTTTCCAGGTAAGTACCAGAGTATACTACTTTCTTTTCTAGACTTCCTGCGGTTGTATTTAATAGCTCCATATTGTTTCCCTAAAACACGACCGTGTCTGATGTGAGGTTGCGGTAAGAAAATGTTTGATGTGTATTAGGATCAACGGTTTTATCCATTTCTGAGGCCACATCAGCTGAGAACAGATTAATCTGTTCTATCTTTAACATTTTGTCCTCATGTTCCAACTGATTAAATGGTTAATTTGCTTTAACCAGATCTTTTAAAACGCTATATAAGCGCGATAGTTGGTTTTAACCCCACTTTAAAAGGATTCCAGTTATTTCACTGCGTGTCAGCTTACTGGGGGAATGTCCGAAGTGATGCAGGTCTCAGACGTTTACCACTTTGGTGAAACACACGAGCACGGGCATGGTGCCGAAATACCTAGAAACATAATCGGGCCGAGTCGGGATTCGAACCCAAGATCATATACTATACTCCAATACCCCAACACAGACTTACACATGCGCGGGTCCGGATATCTATTTGTAAGGTTTCTTCCAATGGTGGCAGTAATAAACTTCAAAGATGGTAGAATGCCAGTGATAAGATAGTGTTTATTAAAGAAACTTATTTTTTATGACACTGTACCTATTTTTCTAGCAAAGCAGGTACATTCGTAATTATAATTACCTGTAAATCAGAAAATACGAAGACATATACACTCTGTAACAAATTAATATGCTGACGTATAGTTTTCGCACTTGATATGCATTGAACGTATGCATACACATGGTACTTGATTTTGTGTAATCTTTTTTTCCGATTTTGCAACATGTAATTAACTTTTTTCGATTCTGATTTTCTTGGGCCAAGACTACACTTTTTACTCACTGACGTAAACTTTGTTATGCAGATGACTTTTTAAAAATCTATGGCCTAACTAAAATTTATTAAAATATATCTTTCGTAATACAGATATAATTGCTTGATCAAACCGTGCCGAAAACTGATGTTTTTTTATTTTCAAATACTATTTTTGAAAACAGTGTGACATCCAGGGATCCCACAATGTCCTCTGTCGAACTTGCTGAAAGACAGAAGGGCGAAGATGCAGTAATTAATTCCGAGGACTACCTTTACATCATGTCAACATTGGCGTCTGACTTAAGTTCCTCTCCATCGTCATCCAAGACTAGTCCTAGGAGACCTGAAGCTTCCGCCAAAATGCCAGCACGGGTAGATAACTCCATCAAACCTGGAGACTACAAATATATCATTGAGACATCGGCGTCAGTCGAGTCATCATCTTCATCACGCAAAGGTCTTCGTGAATCTGTTGGAGCATCTGCTTCACCCTCTAGGAGCTCTCACAGCAGTCCTCGTGAATCTGACAGTGGATCTGACAAACCTGATGACAGATGCTACACTTCACCAACGTCATCTCCATTGCCACACCCAAGGTCTCTTACAGGGTCCAGGGAATCTGTCTTGTCGTCTGAAATTCTAAGCAGCGTCTCCTCTGACTCTGAGAAAGTATTCGACCCCTTCGCGAAGGACCACCTTCAGCCCAGACTTTCCCCGAGGGAGCCATCTGTCGACGTTCATTTCCCAGTCGCTGAAACAGTGTCCGAGATATCCCTGGCAAACAGGAGCGATGAATCGTGGTTTACCGACTCCAGGGAGTCGAACAGTTTCCATCAGGACGCACTACACATACGTAAGCTGATGCTGGACCAGGCCTGGGTCTCTGACAGGCAACAGCCCATGTCGGACTGGGTGTCCTCTGTTATCGTCTGGGATGATGACGGTAAGTGATTCCATCAGTAGTTGGAACATCATCAGAGAGTGAGTGAGTGAGTGTTGTTTAATATCAGAAATAGGCATCACTAATTGTACCAACATTACATGATGAGCTGAAACATATATATGAATGATGACAGGTATATTCACATAAAGTATTTTCACTAAGTAGCTTTGCCTTCATTTTTTTTTCTTTCTATTGAAGCAAATTTGTTGATAACGAAGTGACAGATATATATATATATATATATATAAGATTCTTGTTTCTGTCTCAAAAGTTGCAAGCAACTTGGGTGTGGACTCTCTCCTGACCAGACTGAAGAACCGGTTTCAGGTGAGTCCCGTGATTTCCGTGTTCTTGTCACTCAGCGACTCTCATTGCTTCAAGACATACACGACATCTTTCTTAACGACAAACGGAACAACTCTAGGGGTCAATTATAGTGAACGCTCCAGTGAAGAATTTCATTTTTGAGGGGTAAAACTGGAAACTTAATTATTTTTATGCCTTTTCCAAAGACTCTGGGGAAACGTTTTTAGAATACTCCCAGAAGAGCCAATGGTCGGCCCCAACTAAGTGATATTTTTCTTGTTGTTTTCGTCATGATGATATCCGCTGAAATATCAACCTACTTTTCTTACCAAGAGCACGTGGTGGCGCCTGACAAGGGGGAGGGAGACTCGGGTCCAGATCCTCAAGAAATCCAGCTCAGCATCCGGAGGCGGCACCTGCGGTGAGTACAGGAGCATTTGTCGTGTTTGGTTAATGGTTTCACAAAGCAAAGAACGCCCTACTATTCTCTTTTGCCCGAGAGAAATTAAAATAATGGAGACCTGTCACCTCAGTAACATGTTCTTGCTGCAGCTTGTTGTAGATCTCTTCAACCTGGTCTCGGTGGTAAAACTGACATAACAGAAGCGAAACACTGTTTCTGTCTTTGGTTGTCCGAGGTCCTTTGTCTGAAGCATTGTTTCCTGTCTGCAGGTGGAGACGAGAACAAGACACAACGCAGAGAGAAGCTGCAGAAGCGAGTGCAGAGGTTCATGTCCCGGTTCTTCATTTGTGGAGGACCATCACTGGCCTAGACACAGTCTGTGTCAGGCCCAGACACAATGCAGGTGTCTCTGTCAGGCCCAGGCACAGTGCAGGTGTCTATGTCAGGCCCAGACACAGTGCCGGTGTCTATGTCAGGCCCAGACTTAGGGCAGGTGTCATTGTTAAATGGGTGTGCCTTAAAATGTAGCTGCATCCTGTGTATGTTGAATGGCTGTGCCTTATCATGTTGCTGCACTCCTGTGTATATTAAATGGGTGTGCCTTATCATGTAGCTGCATCCTGTGTATATTACATGGGTGTGTCTTATCATGTAGCTGCACCCTGTGTATGTTGAATGGGTGTGCGATATCATGTAGCTGCATCCTGTGTATATTAAATGGGCGTGCCTTATGTAGCTACATCCTGTGTATATGAAATGGGCGTGTCTTATCATGTAGCTGCATCCTGTGTATATTAAATGGGCGTGCCTCATCATGTAGCTGCATCCTGTGTATATTAAATGGGCGTGCCTTATCATGTAGCTGCATCCTATGTATATAACATGGGTGTGCCTTATAATGGAGCTGCATCCTGTGTATGTTGAATGGCTGTGCCTTATCATGTAGCTGCATCCTGTGTATATTAAATGGTCGTGCCTTATCATGTAGCTGCATCCTGTGTATATTAAATGGGCGTGCCTTATCATGTAGCTGCATCCTGTGTATATTAAATGGGTGTGCCTTATCATGTAGCTGCATCCTGTGTATATTACATGGGTGTGTCTTATCATGTAGCTGCACCCTGTGTATGTTAAATGGGTGTGCCTTATCATGTAGCTGCATCATGTGTATATTAAATGGTCGTGCCTTATCATGTAGCTGCATCCTGTGTATATTAAATGGTCGTGCCTTTCCATGTAGCTGTAGCTGGTGTTTATCAAATGTTATCTTGTAGCTACATCCGATGCATGTTAATTGGGCGTGTCTCCCCATGTACCTACATCTCATGTATATTTAATGTGTATCGTGAATAGGGTAATCTAATTACCTTGAGGTTGTGTGCCTGATCCTGTAAATATCCTATTACCTGCTTTATTCTTAATGTATTACACATACATTTATTTGTTTTCCAAATGTACCTGTCATGTGGTTGCAAATTGTAATGAAGGGTCTGTTAAAAAGAGTTATACAAAAACTGAACAATAATCAAAAGAGGAAAAAAATTCATTCATGGATTAAAAAAATCAAATTGTGTTTAAATGCCTATAAATATAAAACTGAAAAATATGAAAATATAGATAAAAAGCTTCAAAAGAAAAAGGGAAAAAAACGTAAATCATGGATAAAAAAATCCAATTGAGTTGAAATGCTTATAAAAATATAACTAAAATATCTGATATGATTAATAAAAAAATATCTTATTTATGAATAAAAAGACCAACAATATAGAATATATTGAAATATACCCTGAACGTACAGTAAGCATAGGGTCACCTAAACTTACTTGTAATCGGTTGTACACCCTATATGAATAGCTTAGAGTGATTTGTCCACCTTAGTTGTGGGAGAGATGTAATCCCAACATAATTAGTTGTAATAGAGTTGTGAACCCTATATTTATAATTTGTTGTGAGAGACATGTTCACCTCGGTTGTGAGAGAGTTGTCTACCTTAGGGCTGAGAGCATCGTGCACCGTGGATGATTATACTGTGAAGTAGTTACACTTCTATAATAGTTGTTAGAGAAAAAAGGAAACTTGGTCTAACTTTAAGGGTATTCGGCCACAATCTTTCTTAAGTTCCCGATTGTCAACACAAAATTCAATATGCAATAAAAGTGCTGATGGGTAGAAAGTGTTATTGTCTTAATTCTGTGATATAATTACACTGCAAGATTCGTTGTCTGCAGTACCAGGGCCCACTTGCACAAAACGATCTTAGAACTAAGATGATCATGACTCCCATACTTTAACATAGGCTTACAATAGTCGTAGCACTAAGATCGCTTTGTGCAAGTGGGCCCAGATCCAGTGGTAAGTAGAGCACCTCGGTACAACGCGTGACTATGAAGCAGGTGATTGTACACATCCGATGAGGGAGTTACACGTGTTTATTTGTTTGTTGTTTGACGCCGCACTCAGCAATATTCCAGCTTAATCCAGCTATAGGCCTGTGGGGTACCTGTCTGGGGGAGGGTGCAGTCCACGGCTACACGTTGACGTTGCTGGCTACAAGGTGGTTCTGTACGATTCGTGCTGTATGGGGCTGGCGTTGTCGTGCTGATAAAGAACACCGCGTGGTAGCTGTTTTAGGAATGTTTGGACAATCGGATGCAGAATGTCATCCACGTAACGCTGAGCTCTTAACGATGACCAGTGGTGTTCTTTCCTGCCAGCAAATCCCTCCCCACATTGCATCCCCTCCACCACACTCCACCCTCTGACGACGATGTTGCTCTGTCAACAACTGTCCTCTATAAGGACTGTAAGCCCTATATCCTTGAATTCCGAGTCGCCTGGTCACTGTCTGTTGACTTACCATACGCCCAAAGGCATTCGTCGCTGATGACGTCACTGTCAAGAATCGATTCCGGAGATGCAAAGTTCGCAAACACCGGTCTTCATTGGGCGTAGTTACTCTGGGTCTGCGTGTTGCCTGTCTGGTGTCTGCCCGGTCCATCTGTAACGTTGCATCAGGTTAGATACGGCAACACGGGAGCAACCCCAAAAGTTCTAGCTACGTGGGCCTGGGTGGCTTCCATCTGTACCATACTCAGGGGACCCGTGAAGATCCGGGGTAGATTAGGTCTTCAGCAACCCGTGTTTGCTGCATAAGGCGATTATGCTTGTCGTAAGATGCGACTAACGGGATCGGGTGGTCAGACTCGCTGATCTGGTTGATGCATGTCATTGTGTCTAAATTGCGTAGATCAATCTCTGGATTGTTTGGTCCAGACTCGATTATTTACAGACCGCCACACATATAAAGTGTGTCGTTAAACAACAAACAACAACGACATACTAAGAGCCCTTCTCGCGTTGTTCGGGTCTGTTTACTTGAGCGCATGAATTGAATGGAAATTAATGGTTAATACTTGTGAGTGAGAGAGTTACAACGGCAATGTATCAGTCATATGTGGATGAGAACAAATTATGTATTCATTAAAACACTGCGCAGTAAAGAAACAAGGTAAATATCACAGATTTGATATAAAACAAACCAGATTGATTAAAGTTAAAAATCATATAGATAAACAGTTATTTTCGACACATTTTCACAATTTATGATACAGACCAATTCATGGTCAAATTCTTCCAGAATCATCAGTGTCAACGATCGGGGTTTATGTTATTTCTTTTAGTCCGACTGAACTTCATGAAAATGAAACAAAGGACACCAACTTTCTTATTTACAAGCTCCATACACCCCTTACATCGTTCTCATGTTCCTAATATACCGGGAGGAAGCGAAGGTGGCACGCGCTGAACTGGAGTTTGCTTGTTTTGATGTCGAACGAAGGGAGATAACTCTAATGGAACACGTTTTTCAAACATTTTGTTAAACACCAACAGAAGATGACCAGGGGTCATTGATATTATCAATCAAAGGAACGTTGATTGTGAACACCCGACAGCCATCAACTAAATTACTTTCAATATTGAAAACACCTTATTGTCGATTTTCATGTTACAATGACGTCATAGTATCATGACGTCACAGGTCAAAGTTCATCACTTCGTAGTATTGTTCTGCGAGACCGCTGGCACAAAGGCAGCTCTCGTGTTTTAAGAAGTTTAATCAGTATATTACACCCCGCAGAGATCGGACACCTTCCAGGTAAGTACCAGAGTATACTACTTTCTTTTCTAGACTTCCTGCGGTTGTATTTAATAGCTCCATATTGTTTCCCTAAAACATGACCGTGTCTGATGTGAGGTTGCGGTAAGAAAATGTTTGATGTGTATTAGGATCAACGGTTTTATCCATTTCTGAGGCCACATCAGCTGAGAACAGATTAATCTGTTCTATCTTTAACATTTTGTCCTCATGTTCCAACTGATTAAATGGTTAATTTGCTTTAACCAGATCTTTTAAAACGCTATATAAGCGCGATAGTTGGTTTTAACCCCACTTTTAAAAGGATTCCAGTTATTTCACTGCGTGTCAGCTTACTGTGGGAATGTCCGAAGTGATGCAGGTCTCAGACGTTTACCACTTTGGTGAAACACACGAGCAGGGGCATGGTGCCGAAATACCTAGAAACATAATCGGGCCGAGCCGGGATTCGAACCCAAGATCATATACTATACTCAAATACCCCAACACAGACTTAAACATGCGCGGGTCCGGATATCTATTTGTAAGGTTTCTTCCGATGGTGGCAGTAATAAACTTCAAAGATCGTAGAATGCCAGTGATAAGATAGTGTTTATTAAAGAAACCTATTTTTTATGACACTGTACCTATTTTTCTAGCAAAGCAGGTACATTCGTAATTATAGTTACCTGTAAATCAGAAAATACGAAGACATATACACTCTGTAACAAATTAATATGCTGACGTATAGTTTTCGCACTTGATATGCATTGAACGTATGCATACACATGGTACTTGATTTTGTGTAATCTTTTTTTTTCCGATTTTGCAACATGTAATTAACTTTTTTCGATTCTGATTTTCTTGGGCCAAGACTACACTTTTTACTCACTGACGTAAACTTTGTTATGCAGATGACTTTTTAAAAATCTATGGCCGAACTAAAATTTATTAAAATATATCTTACTTAATACCGATTTAATTCCTTGATCAAACCGAGTCGAAAACTGTTTTTTTTATATTTTCAAATACTATTTTTGAAAACAGTGTGACATCCAGGGATCCCACAATGTCCTCTGTCGAACTTGCTGAAAGACAGAAGGGCGAAGATGCAGTAATTAATTCCGAGGACTACCGTTACATCATGTCAACATCGGCGTCTGACTTAAGTTCCTCTCCATCGTCATCCAAGACTAGTCCTCGGAGACCTGAAGCTTCCGTCAAAATGCCAGTACGGGTAGATAACTCCATCAAACCTGGAGACTACAAATATATCATTGAGACATCGGCGTCAGACGAGTCATCATCTCCAACACGCAAAGGTCTTCGTGAATCTGTTGGAGCATCTGCTTCACCCTCTAGGAGCTCTCACAGCAGTCCTCGTGAATCTGACAGTGGATCTGACAAACCTGATGACAGATGCTACACTTCACCAACGTCATCTCCATTGCCACACCCAAGGTCTCTTACAGGGTCCAGGGAATCTGTCTTGTCGTCTGAAATTCTAAGCAGCGTCTCCTCTGACTCTGAGAAAGTATTCGACCCCTTCGCGAAGGACCACCTTCAGCCCAGACTTTCCCCCAGGGAGCCATCTGTCGACGTTCATTTCCCAGTCGCTGAAACAGTGTCCGAGGTATCCCTGGCAAACAGGAGCGATGAATCGTGGTTTACCGACTCCAGGGAGTCAAACAGTTTCCACCAGGACGCACTACACATACGTAAGCTGATGCTGGACCAGGCCTGGGTCTGTGACAGGCAACAGCCCATGTCGGACTGGGTGTCCTCTGTTATCGTCTGGGATGATGACGGTAAGTGATGCAATCAGTAGTTGGAATATCATCAGGGTAGTGTCGTGAGTGAGTGAGTGAGTGAGTGAGTCGTTTTTAACAATATTCCAATATCACAGAGGGGACACCAGAAATAGACATCACACATTGTACCAACATTACATGATGAGCTGAAACATATATGAATTATGACAGGTGTATTCACACAAAAGTATTTTCTCTTAGTAACTTTGCTATTATTATTTTTTCTATGAAGCAAATTTGTTGATAACGAAGTGACAAATATATATATAAGATTCTTGTTTCTGTCTCAAAAGTTGCAAGCAACTTGGGTGTGGACTCTCTCCTGACCAGACTGAAGAACAGATTTCAGGTGAGTCCAGTGATGTCCGTGCTCTTGTCACTCAGCGACTCTCATTGCTTCAAGACATACAAGACATCTTAAGGAAAAACGAAACAATTCTAGGGATCCATCATAGTGAACGCTCCAGTGAAGAATTTCAGTTTTGAGGGGTAAAACCCGAAACTTAATTATTTTTATGCCTTTTTTCAAGACTTTGTGGAAACGTTTTTAGAATACTCCCAGGAGTGCCAATGGTCGGCCCCAACAAAGTGATATTTTCCTTGTTGTTTTCGTCATGATGATATCCGCTGAAATATCAACCTACTTTTCTTACCAGAGCACTTGGTGGCGCCTGACAAGGGGAAGGGAGACTCGGGTCCAGATCCTCAAGAAATCCAGCTCAGCATCCGGAGGCGGCACCAGCGGTGAGTACAGGAGCATTTGTCGTGTTTGGTTAATTGTTTCACAAAGCAAAGAACGCCCTACTATTCTCTTTTGCCGGAGAGAAATTAAAATAATGGAGACCTGTCACCTCAGTAGCATGTTCATGCTGTAGCTTGTTGTAGATCTCTTCAACTTGGTCTTGGTGGTAAAACAGACTTAACAGAAGCGAAACACTGTTTCTGTCTTTGGTTGTCCGAGGTCCTTTGTCTGAAGCATTGTTTCCTGTCTGCAGGTGGAGACGAGGACAAGACACAACGCAGAGAGAAGCTGCAGAAGCGAGTGCAGAGGTTCATGTCCCGGTTCTTCATTTGCGGAGGACCATCACAGGCCTAGACACAGTCTGTGTTAGGCCTAGACACAGTGCAGGTGTCTCTATCAGGCCTAGCCACAGTGCCGGTGTCTCTGTCAGGCCCAGACACAGTGTCGGTGTCTATGTCAGGCCCAGACACAGTGTCGGTGTCTTTGTCAGGCCCAGACTCAGTGCCTGTGTCTGTCAGGCCCAGGCACAGCGCAGGTGTCACTGTTAAATGGGTGTGCCTTATAATGTAGCTGCATCCTGTGTATGTTGAATGGCTGTGCCTTATCATGTAGCTGCATCCTGTGTATATTAAATGGGTGTGCCTTATCATGTAGCTGCATCCTGTGTATATTAAATGAGCGTGTCTTATCATGTAGCTGAATCCTGTGTATATTAAATGGGCGTGCCTCATCATGTAGCTGCATCTTGTGTATATTAATTGGGCGTGCCTTATCATGTAGCTGCATCCTGTGTATATTAAATGGGCGTGCCTTATCATGTAGCTGCATCCTGTGTATATAACATGGGTGTGCCTTATAATGTAGCTGCATCCTATGTATGCTGAATGGTCGTGCCTTATCATGTAGCTGCATCCTGTGTATATTAAATGGGCGTGCCTTATCATGTAGCTTCATCCTGTGTAAATTAAATGGGCGTGCCTTATCATGTAGCTGCATCCTGTGTATATTAAATGGGCGTGCCTTATATTGTAGCTGCATCCTTTGTATATTAAATGGGCGTGCCTTATCGTGTAGCTACATCCTGTGTGTATTTATGGTCGTGTCATATCATGTAGCTACATCCTGTGTCTATTAAATGGTCGTGCCTTTCCATGTAGCTGTAGCTGGTGTTTATCAAATGTTATCTTGTAGCTACATCCAATGCATGTTAATTGGGCGTGTCTCCCCATGTACTTACATCTCATGTATATTTAATGTGTATCGTGAATAGGGTAATCTATTTACCTTGAGGTTGTGTGCCTGATCCTGTAAATATCCTATTACCTGCTTTATTCTTAATGTATTACACATACATTTATTTGTTTTCCAAATGTACCTGTCATGTGGTTGCAAATGGTAATGAAGGGTCTGTTATAAAGAGTTATACAAAAACTGAACAATAATCAAAAGAGGAAAAAAATTAATTCATGGATTAAAAAAATCCAATTGAGTTTAAATGCCTATAAATATAAAACTGAAAAATATGAAAATATAGATAAAAAGCTTCAAAAGAAACAAGTGAAAAAAACGTAAATCGTGGATAAAAAAATCAAATTGAGTTGAAATCTTATTTATGAATAAAAAGACCAACAATATAGAATATATTGAAATATACCCTGAACGTATAGTAAGCATAGGGTCACCTAAACTTACTTGTAATCGGTTGTACACCCTATATGAATAGCTTAGAGTGATTTGTCCACCTTAGTTGTGGGAGAGATGTAATCCCAACATAATTAGTTGTAAGAGAGTTGTGAACCCTATATTTATAATTTGTTGTGAGAGACATGTTCACCTCGGTTGTGAGAGAGTTGTCTACCTTAGGGCTGAGAGCGTTGTGCACCGTGGCTGATTATACTGTGAAGTAGTTATACTTCTATAATAGTTGTTAGAGAAAAAAGGAAACTTGGTCTAACTGTAAGGGTATTCGGCCACAATCTTTCTTAAGTTCCCGATTGTCAACACAAAATTCAATATGCAATAAAAGTGCTAATGGGCAGACAGTGTTATTGTCTTAATTCTGTGATATTATTACACTGCAAGATTCGTTGTCTGCAGTACCAGGGCCCACTTGCACAAAGCGATCTTAGAACTAAGATGATCATAACTCCTATACTTTAACATAGGCTTACAATAGTCGTAGCCCTAAGATCGCTTTGTGCAAGTGGGCTCAGACCCTGAGGTAAGTAGAACACGTGACTATGACGCAGGTGGCATTATTGTACACATCCGATGAGGGAGTTACACGTGTTTGTTTGTTTGTTGTTTGACGCCGCACTCAGCAATATTCAGCTATATTCCAGCTATAGGCCTGTGGGGTACCTGTCTTGGGGAGGGTGCAGGCCACGGCTACACGTTGACGTTGCTGGCTACACGGTGGTTCTGTACGATACGTTAAACAACAAACAACAACAACTCAGGGCCTACTTGATCGAATGAGGGAGGGAGTTGGGTTTAACGCCGCTTTAAAACAGTTTTCAAGTTATATCGCGGCGTCTTGATCGCATGAATTGAATGGAAAGTAATAGTTAATACTTGTGAGTGAGTGAGTTGCAACGGCAATGTATCAGCCATATGGGGATGAGAACAAATTATGTATTCATTAAAACTTGCGCAGTAAGGAAAAAAGGTAGTGTATCACAGATTTGATATTAAACAAACCAGATTGATAAAAGTTAAAAATCCTATAGTTAAATAAATGAAACAGTTATTTTCGACACATGTTCACAATTTATGATACAGACCAATTCATGGTGAATTTCTTCCAGAATCATCAGTGTCAACGATCGGTGTTTATGTTATTCCTTTTAGTCAGATTGAACTTCATGCAAATAAAACAAAGGACTCCAACTTTCTTATTTACAAGCTCCATACATCCCATACATCGTCCTCTTGTTCCTAATATACCGGGAGGAAACGAATGTGGTACGCGCTGAACTGGAGCTTGCTTGTTTTAATGTCGAACGAAGGGAGATAACTCTAATGGAACCTTTTTTTTTTAAACATTTTGTTAAACACCAACAGAAGATGACAGGGGGTCATTGATACTATCAATCAAAGGAACGTTGATTATGAACACCCGGCAGCCATCAACTAAATTAGTTTCAACATTGAAAACACCTTATTGTCGATTTCCATGTTACAATGACGTCATAGTATCATGACGTCACAGGTCAAAGTTCATCACTTCGTAGTATTGTTCTGCGAGACCGCTGGCACAAAGGCAGCTCTCGTGTTTTAAGAAGTTTAATCAGTATATTACACCCCGGAGAGATCGGACACCATCCAGGTGAGTACCAGAGTATACTACTTTCTTTTCTAGACTTCCTGCGGTTGTATTTAATAGCTCCAAAATGTTTCCCCAAAACACGACCGTGTCTGATGTGAGGTTGCGGTAAGAAAATGTTTGATGTGTATTAGGATCAACGGTTTTATCCATTTCTGAGGCCAAATCAGCTGAGAACCGATTAATCTGTTCTATCTTTAACATTTTGTCCTCGTGGTTCAACTGATTAAATGGTTAATTTGCTTTAAACAGATTTTTTAAAACGCTATATAAGCGCGATAGTTGGTTTTAACCCCACTTTAAAAAGGATTCCAGTTATTTCACTGCGTGTCAGCTTAATGTGGGAGGAATGTCCGAAGTGATGCACCACTTTGGTGAAACAAACGAGCACGGGCATGGTGCCGAAAAACCTAGAAACATAATCGGGTCGAACCGGGATTCGAACCCAAGATCATATACTATACTCCAATACCCCAACACAGACTTACACATGCGCGGGTCCGGATATCTATTTGTAAGGTTTCTTCCGATGGTGGCAGTAATAAACTTCAAAGATGGTAGAATGCCAGTGATAAGATAGTGTTTATTAAAGAAACCTATTTTTTTATGACACTGCACCTATCTATCTAGCAAAGCAGGTACATTCGTAATTATAGTTACCTGTTAATCAGAAAATACGAAGACATATACACTCTGTAACAAATTAATATGCTGACGTATGGTTTTCGCACTTGTTATGCATTGAACGTATGCATATACATGCTACTTAATTTTGTGTTATCCTTTTTTCCGATTTTGCAACATGTAATTAACTTTTTCGATTCTGATTTTCTTGGGCCAAGACTACATTTTTAACTCACTGACGTAAACTTTGTTATGCAGATGATTTTTTAAAAATCTATAGCTAACTAAAATTTATTAAAATATATCTTACTTAATACAGATTAATTACTTGATCAAACCTAGTCGAAAACTGATGTTTTTTAATTTCAAATACTATTTTTGAAAACAATGTGACATCCAGGGATCCCACAATGTCCTCTGTCGAATACAAATATATCACGGAGACATCGGCGTCAGACGTGTCGTCATCTCCATCACGCAAAGGTCTTCGTGAATCTGTTGGAGTATCTGCTTCACCCTCTAGGAGCTCTCACAGCAGTCCTCGTGAATCTGACAGTGGATCTGATAAACCAGAAAACAGTTGCTGCACATCACCAACGTCATCTCCATTGCCACACCCAAGGTCTCTTACAGGGTCCAGGGAATCTGTCTTGTCGTCTGAAATTCTAAGCAGCGTCTCCTCTGACTCTGAGAAAGTATTCGACCCCTTCGCGAAGGACCACCTTCAGCCCAGACTTTCCCCCAGGGAGCCATCTGTCGACGTTCATTTCCCAGTCGCTGAAACAGTGTCCGAGATATCCCTGGCAAACAGGAGCGATGAATCGTGGTTTACCGACTCCAGGGAGTCGAACAGTTTCCACCAGGACGCACTACACATACGTAAGCTGATGCTGGACCAGGCCTGGGTCTGTGACAGGCAACAGCCCATGTCGGACTGGGTGTCCTCTGTTATCGTCTGGGATGATGACGGTAAGTGATGCAATCAGTAGTTGGAATATCATCAGGGTAGTGTCGTGAGTGAGTGAGTGAGTGAGTGTATGTCGTTTTTAACAATATTCCAATATCACAGAGGGGACACCAGAAATAGACATCACACATTGTACCAACATTACATGATGAGCTGAAACATATATGAATTATGACAGGTGTATTCACACAAAAGTATTTTCTCTTAGTAACTTTGCTATTATTATTTTTTCTATGAAGCAAATTTGTTGATAACGAAGTGACAAATATATATATAAGATTCTTGTTTCTGTCTCAAAAGTTGCAAGCAACTTGGGTGTGGACTCTCTCCTGACCAGACTGAAGAACAGATTTCAGGTGAGTCCAGTGATGTCCGTGCTCTTGTCACTCAGCGACTCTCATTGCTTCAAGACATACAAGACATCTTAAGGAAAAACGAAACAATTCTAGGGATCCATCATAGTGAACGCTCCAGTGAAGAATTTCATTTTTGAGGGGTAAAACCCGAAACTTAATTATTTTTATGCCTTTTTTCAAGACTTTGTGGAAACGTTTTTAGAATACTCCCAGGAGAGCCAATGGTCGGCCCCAACAAAATGATATTTTCCTTGTTGTTTTCGTCATGATGATATCCGCTGAAATATCAACCTACTTTTCTTACCAGAGCACTTGGTGGCGCCTGACAAGGGGAAGGGAGACTCGGGTCCAGATCCTCAAGAAATCCAGCTCAGCATCCGGAGGCGGCACCAGCGGTGAGTACAGGAGCATTTGTCGTGTTTGGTTAATTGTTTCACAAAGCGAAGAACGCCCTACTATTCTCTTTTGCCGGAGAGAAATTAAAATAATGGAGACCTGTCACCTCAGTAGCATGTTCTTGCTGTAGCTTGTTGTAGATCTCTTCAACTTGGTCTTGGTGGTAAAACAGACATAACAGAAGCGAAACACTGTTTCTGTCTTTGGTTGTCCGAGGTCCTTTGTCTGAAGCATTGTTTCCTGTCTGCAGGTGGAGACGAGGACAAGACACAACGCAGAGAGAAGCTGCAGAAGCGAGTGCAGAGGTTCATGTCCCGGTTCTTCATTTGTGGAGGACCATCACAGGCCTAGACACAGTCAGTGTTAGGCCTAGACACAGTGCAGGTGTCTCTATCAGGCCTAGCCACAGTGCCGGTGTCTCTGTCAGGCCCAGACACAGTGCCGGTGTCTATGTCAGGCCCAGACACAGTGCAGGTGTCTCTATCAGGCCTAGCCACAGTGCCGGTGTCTCTGTCAGGCCCAGACACAGTGCCGGTGTCTATGTCAGGCCCAGACACAGTGCAGGTGTCTCTGTCGGGCCTAGCCACCGTGCCGGTGTCTCTGTCAGGCCCAGACTCAGTGCCTGTGTCTGTCAGGCCCAGGCACAGCGCAGGTGTCACTGTTAAATTGGTGGGCCTTATAATGTAGCTGCATCCTGTGTATGTTGAATGGCTGTGCCTTATCATGTAGCTGCATCCTGTGTATATTAAATGGGTGTGCCTTATCATGTAGCTGCATCCTGTGTATATTAAATGGGCGTGTCTTATCATGTAGCTGAATCCTGTGTATATTAAATGGGCGTGCCTCATCATGTAGCTGCATCTTGTGTATATTAATTGGGCGTGCCTTATCATGTAGCTGCATCCTGTGTATATTAAATGGGCGTGCCTTATCATGTAGCTGCATCCTGTGTATATAACATGGGTGTGCCTTATAATGTAGCTGCATCCTATGTATGCTGAATGGTCGTGCCTTATCATGTAGCTGCATCCTGTGTATATTAAATGGGCGTGCCTCATCATGTAGCTGCATCTTGTGTATATTAATTGGGCGTGCCTTATCATGTAGCTGCATCATGTGTATATTAAATGGGCGTGCCTTATCATGTAGCTGCATCCTGTGTATATAACATGGGTGTGCCTTATAATGTAGCTGCATCCTATGTATGCTGAATGGTCGTGCCTTATCATGTAGCTGCATCCTGTGTATATTAAATGGGCGTGCCTTATCATGTAGCTGCATCCTGTGTATATAACATGGGTGTGCCTTATAATGTAGCTGCATCCTGTGTATGCTGAATGGTCGTGCCTTATCATGTAGCTTCATCCTGTGTATATTAAATGGGCGTGCCTTATCATGTAGCTGCATCCTGTGTATATTAAATGGGCGTGCCTTATCATGTAGCTGCATCCTGTGTATATTAAATGGGCGTGCCTTATATTGTAGCTGCATCCTTTGTATATTAAATGGGCGTGCCTTATCGTGTAGCTACATCCTGTGTGTATTTATTGTCGTGTCATATCATGTAGCTACATCCTGTGTCTATTAAATGGTCGTGCCTTTCCATGTAGCTGTAGCTGGTGTTTATCAAATGTTATCTTGTAGCTACATCCGATGCATGTTATTTGGGCGTGTCTCCCCATGTACCTACATCTCATGTATATTTAATGTGTATCGTGAATAGGGTAATCTATTTACCTTGAGGTTGTGTGCCTGATCCTGTAAATATCCTATTACCTGCTTTATTCTTAATGTATTACACATACATTTATTTGTTTTCCAAATGTACCTGTCATGTGGTTGCAAATGGTAATGAAGGGTCTGTTAAAAAGAGTTATACAAAAACTGAACAATAATCAAAAGAGGAAAAAAATTAATTCATGGATCAAAAAAATCCAATTGAGTTTAAATGCCTATAAATATAAAACTGAAAAATATGAAAATATAGATAAAAAGCTTCAAAAGAAACAAGTGAAAAAAACGTAAATCGTGGATAAAAAAATCCAATTGAGTTGAAATGCTTATAAAAATATAACTAAAATATCTGATATGATTAATAAAAAAACCCATCTTATTTATGAATAAAAAGACCAACAATATAGAATATATTGAAATATACCCTGAACGTATAGTAAGCATAGGGTCACCTAAACTTACTTGTAATCGGTTGTACACCCTATATGAATAGCTTAGAGTGATTTGTCCACCTTAGTTGTGGGAGAGATGTAATCCCAACATAATTAGTTGTAAGAGAGTTGTGAACCCTATATTTATAATTTGTTGTGAGAGACATGTTCACCTCGGTTGTGAGAGAGTTGTCTACCTTAGGGCTGAGAGCGTTGTGCACCGTGGATGATTATACTGTGAAGTAGTTATACTTCTATAATAGTTGTTAGAGAAAAAAGGAAACTTGGTCTAACTTTAAGGGTATTCGGCCACAATCTTTCTTAAGTTCCCGATTGTCAACACAAAATTCAATATGCAATAAAAGTGCTGATGGGCAGACAGTGTTATTGTCTTAATTCTGTGATATAATTACACTGCAGGATTCGTTGTCTGAAGTACCAGGGCCCACTTGCACTAAGTGATCTTAGAACTAAGATGATCATAACTCCCATACTTCAACATAGGCTTACAATAGTCGTAGCACTAAGATCGCTTTGTGCAAGTGGGCTCAGACCCTGTGGGAAGTAAAGCACCTCAGTACAACGCGTGACTATGAAGCAGGTGATTGTACACATCCGATGAGGGGGTTCCACGTGTTTGTTTGTTTGTTGTTTGACGCCGCTCTCAGCAATATTACAGCTATATATGGAGTAATTGACCGTACTTGAAGTTCAACAAATTACTAGTATATTGAAACACTCAGTTTTCAGTTATCAATTAAAAAAACCAGTCGTGTTTGAAATCCTCACTTGGCAAGTTTGTTTGTTTGTTTGTTATTTAACGCCACACTTAGCAATATTCCAGCTCTATGACGGCGGTCTGTAAATAATCGAGTCTGGACCAAACAAGCCAGTGATTGATGTCATGAGCATCGATCCACGCAATTGGGATACAATGGCATGCATCAATCAAGTCAGCGAGCCTGATCACCCGATCCCGTTAGTCGCATCTTACGACAAGCATAATCACCTTATACGGCAAACACGGGTTGCTGAAGACCTAATCTACCCCGGATCTTCACGGGGCCCCTGGGTATGGTACAGATTGGAGCCACCAAGGCCCACGTTGCTAGAGCTTTTGGGGTTTCTCCCGTGTTGCTGTAACTAACCTGATGCAACGTTACAGATGGACCGGGCAGACACCAGACAGGCAACACGCAGACCCAGAGTAACTACGCCCAATGAAGACCGGTATTTGCGTACTTTGCATCTCCGGAATCGATTCTTGACAGTGACGTAATCGAGTTTGACCACCCGATCCCGTAAGTCGCCTCTAAGTCGCGTTTTAAGGCAAGCATGGGTTGCTGTAGACCACTTGGCAAGTAGATAAGACGCATGTCAGGTTTAAAAGGCCCGAGTCTCCCTCGTGTCGCTCTTATCATATAGGTACAGCCAACCTTCTAGAAACTGTCACATCGCGACACTTCTCGAACCATATCTCTGTCTCTGTCTGTCTGTCCCCCCCCCCCCATCTCTCTCTCGCTCTCTCTCTCTCTCGCTCTCTCTCTCACACAACAACCAAGGGGGTAACTCTATATCACACTTCCTGTTTCAATCTAGGAACAACAGAATTCGATATTTTACGTGAGTTTCAGTTTCCTGCCACTGGCAATCACAACAAACAAATCTACATCGGTATCTCCTGCCACATAACACAAGGCAGTAAATTCAGTTATAGTTTGTTAAAACGGCCTTCATAATAAATCATGCAAAATCACTACTCCATTGCTGCCCGAGTTATGCCAGCGGAATGAGCCGAGCGGATCCGAGTGGGGATATCCGCACACACATGAACACGCATGTCAAACTAATACTTCCGTTTATACCTCTGTAGATTCGGTTGACCTCTATTATTCAAACGGCACTATCCTAAATATCACGGTGACACCGGCTCCACTGGTATCCTTCGTTGTATCATCGCAATTCGATATTGATTCATGAACACATGCTTATGACATAGCCAGAATCGTAAAATGCACTCTGCTTTTAGCTGAGATTTCTTATGATTATGGTGTTGTCACTTTTATCTATTACAAAGCCTCTACTATAGCTAGATGGGGAGTATACTTCCTTGTCTTGATAAACAAGGAAAGGTCGAACGGATTTGCAACGAAAAGGCGAAAGATCACAAACACTTCCTGACATTCAACACAAGATTAGTGTTTATTTTGGGTGAAATGGTTCATAAAGACAAATGTTCAATAAATTACGTATATTTTTGCATGATTTCAATTATCTTACACTAAACACCATGGTGTCATTGAGGTGGCCTGGGGGTAGTTTCCGCATAAAGATATCGATTCTGTATTTGGAGAGAACTTCATCGCTAAGCACCTAACAAGGAACAGACAGACAGTCAGAGAGTCAGACAGACAAACGTGTTCATTCAATATTTCGGCCTGAGTACAATTCAGTGAACAGAATAAAGTTGGTAGTCACTGACATGGCATTAGCTAAACTAACAACTCTTTGAAATCTTATAGAAAATGTGTATGATAAAGATGGCTACTGACTTAATAGTACATCATTTGAGTTGAGTAAATTGTACATGGTGATTTACGTATGTATTTTGTAAATGTGGCAAATATTTCATTCTTTGGGAAGCAGTGGCATCGCAGATAAACAGAACATCGTACTCGTCTTCAATGGACCCAGATTTACAATATGTACAACTAATATCTGAATAGTCTATGTGTCTTTGTTCTTCCTAATATCTTGTATTTGTAAACAATGTAAAGCGATTTTAAACTTACACATCGCTCGTAGAAGGGATTTAATCATATAATGTTACATATTCCTCAGGTTCAAACACATTTAATGGAAGCATGATGTGAAAGAAAGTGAGAGGATCTAATACTTTCCGACCAATTTTGATATCAACGAGTCTTTGTTTAAAGGAAGAAACAAATGATAACTTATTCCAAACAGGAATACCACACAAGAAAATAATGGTATTCTGACATCGGATGCCCATGTATGGTTGCCATGGTTATCTAAAAATACCAGCGATCGGTAACTCTGGTAAGGGTAACGACAATGTGGTATACGTATACGTTTAATCCGATATTTAATTACTTTTATCTGGGTTTGGACAATTAGAGTCTTCCCTTGTTTAACTTTTTTTGCAGCAAACTTTCCAACAGCAAGAATTTTCTTTAAATTGACGCATCAACATTTTCAATTTCTTTAAATACCCGGTGCCCCAAATGTCTGCACCATATACCAGAATTTATAATATATTTGTTTCAAAATGTGTTACTGGCTGTTGAAAGTGTAACATACTTGTTGTTTTTAAATAGTCCATAGATTGGGAGTAATGCTTTCTTGGCATGAACAGCAAGCGTTTTGCAGGCCATTGACTAATTTAACCGTTAGGAAAAAAAATTAAACCTAAATATTTATAATAGGAAGCAACTCTCATATTTGCATTACGAAACGACGATCTTTCCTTTTGCGCAACTTTACCACCATTTCTAAATACAACCTTTTTTAACTTGTTAAGGATAAGCTCTAGCCCCCAAGTGTCACAAAACTGCTGTTGAGCGTTCAGTTGCTTGCGGAGGCCATTCACTGTATAAGAAAGCACAACTATATCAGTAAAAGTAGATCATTAATTTCTTGAGTTACAATTATCCCATTACTGCATGTCTGATACATAGCATTACCAAATGCATTCATAAAGAAAATGAAAAGTAGTGGACTCAGGATGCAGCCCTGTCGCACACCTGATGTGGTCTTAAACGTCTCTGTCGCGCCAGAGTTAGTTTTCACACATGCAGCCACTGACTCATACATGCTCTTTAAAATTAAATACATTCTTCCATGACATCCTTCAGTATTGGAACATTCACTCATTGAATGAGTGAATCACATCTTACCCAAGTTTGCATAGGACTATATAGTAATTGCATTGTACGTTTAGGTTTGGAAGCGTGCGTACGTACATATCATAACAGTAAGGACACAGAGGTGCGTTTGGATGGAGCCGATTTCGCACTCGGCAAGTGTACCTGTAAACAAACAAGCAAACAATATTTATTTCTCAAGAACATTTATTCCGTTTCGGAATATGTTTATATGCCTGATTTTATTGAGATGGACTGTTAACATATTCCGAAACTAAATAAATGTTCTTGACAAATAAACATTGTTTGTTTGTTTGTTTGTTTGTTTGTTTACTGGTACACTTGCCGAGTCCAAGGTCAAGGATATATGGAAGGACAACTCTTGTCACAGCTCTGAAGCAGACGTCATCGGTACTAGAGTCCCCCCACAATGCACCGGTGATTATATTCCCTACAGTGACCTAGCACGACAGTGCCGAAGGTAATGTTCAAAGACTGGCCACTAGTGAGTTTGTCGGGGTTACTTTTCTTTAAAGTCGCACTCAGCAAAGTTCCAGCTATATGACTAGACAATCAAGTGACACCATGAGCATCGATCTGCGGAATTTGGATACGATGTCGTGCATCAACCAGGTTACCGAGCCTGACCACCTGATCCCGTTAGCAGCATGGGTTGCTGAAGACCGAAGCTAACCTAGATATTGGAATATTGCTAAAAGCTTCGTAAAGTCCAACTCACTCATTTTGTGCCATATTTTCAATACAAATACACAACCCACGCAAAATTTGGAGGATTTTGTGCATTCATTTGGCACTTGTGTGTTGACACTGTGATAACAAAAATGCAACAATGCATTAATGCGGGCTACCTGAGCAGGAGGTTACTCAGATGGTGACAGGTAACACTGCAACACATATAGCTTACCAGTTTACGGTGCTGTGTCAATATGGCTGTTATCGAGATAAAGTTTGTCATTGAAACGTTTAATTCGTTGTTCAAAGTGATCAAATTATTCATTGAGGAAACATTTAATAATTTTAGTGGGAAATAATTTGAGATTTGACTTTTCCTTCCTTATTTATATATAAAAGTTTGCAGAATATAATGAACACCACTCAATATTTCATCTTCTATTTCTCATACTCTTAATTAACAAGGGGTACGGGTGACCCGGTCGTCTATAAGGCGCCGCAATTCGCTGTACAGAGTTACGTCCCTTGGGCACGCCTGAAACCTATAATCGTGGGTTCCAATCCCGGTTCGCCTCGATTATGTTTCTAGGGTTGTCAGCACCAAACCCGTGGTTTGGGGTTTTACCAATATGCAAATGTCTGAGATCTGCATCACTTCGGACCTTCCTCCTCCATTAGGCTGACACGCCGTGTGTAATTAGAATACTGTTCAAAGTGGTGTTAAACCCAGTTCACTCACTTAATTGTCCCGTGAAGATCTGGATAAGAGGCGACTCTGCTTGCGCATGAGGCTACTAATGGGATGGGGTCATCAGGCTCGCTGACTTGTCATCGTATGTCATCGTTTCCCAATTGCGTAGATCGATGCTCATGATGTAATCACTGGATTGTCAAGTGGTTTGTCAAAACCATACTTGTGTTCATAGATTTCACCAACAAAGTAAATGTGTAAAGCTTGACCTTCCCCACACTTAAAGCCGACATACTGTTTTACAGGGGTGTCAAACACAAGTCAACTCACTCACTCAAAACCAAGTAGAAAATACATTTTACGCATAACAATATCACGTCCAAACATAAACGCCAGCTAGGTAAGATATTAACATTTGTTATACTCACCGCCAAAAGAAACGCGAATACCATACATGTTGGTTAATATATGAGTGAGTTAGTGAGTTGGGTTTAACGCCGCTTTTAACAGTATTCCAGTTATATCACGGCGTGTCAGCTTAATGTTGGAGGAAAGCCCGAAGTGAGGCAGGTCTCAGACGTTTACCACTTCGGTGAAACCCACGAGCACAGGTACGGTGCTGACAAACCTAGAAACATAATCGGGGCGAACCGGGATTCGAAACCACAATCATAGGTTTCTGGCGTGCCCAAGGGACGCAACTCTGCACAGCGAATCGCGGCGCCTTAAGTGTTGTGTGAACCGATGCTCATGAACGTATGACAAAGTCTTCATGCACCATTTGTCTTGTGAAGGATTAGCGTGTAAAGTTTGGAAATCAATTGCAGCATGTGGTGATAAGAATAAAGTCATTTAATGGTAACACTTGGCTGATTGTTAGTAGTGTTATTAATTGGTACACATTGGAAACCTCTCTTCTTAACGTACATGTTTCTATGGTTCGCGTTTCTTTTGGCGGTCAGTATACATGTATATAAAATATATTTCAATTTTCGATAGATATATTTTTAATTTTTAATTTACATAGTGTATGCTTTATGTTATAGCATTTGACCAAAAATAAATCAGAAGAACGAGAAACTTATTTGTTATGGTATTGTGCGGGTTTATTCGACACAATAGAAAACATGATATGTAAAATTGTTGATGGTTTACATGAATCAATACCTTCGATTTCCTAAAAACACTTATTCACTTGAATATTCGCCCATTTCGCTGCAATGGATATTACAAGAAATTTGGTCAAATGAACATGATTAATATTTCCGTTACTACTGTATACATAGAAGTTAATATTTTGGATGAATTTATTATTTTTCCGTTTTGTGTATTCATTTAAACAAATTCACCCATGACATAGGGGAATGTTTCATTCTGATTGGTCAAATTTAGGTATCATATGTCCATTTGATACCTCTAAAATAAAGCCTATTCAGAATTCACATAATGGTACAAATATGCATTAAATAAATAAATATCATAATTGTAACCGATATATGTGTATTTCACTCTTGATTCAGAAGATACTTTTAATTGAAAGCATATACTCTGTGTCACACATTCCTGACCAATATGCCACGTGTTCGAATTGTGACTGACACTCAAAATCGTTAATGCATGATGTATTTTCCGAAACAGAAATGCGTCAATTGTTATTTTGGTCCCGATGAGTGAGATGAACATAAGTAAAGAACGACAACTCTCGCGGAAGTTATTACAGTGTATGCGCATGCGCTTGCGCCATTTTCATAGGATGATCAGGAAAATAATGTTTTGTGATAGAATTTTTCGATCCAGATTCAAACGAGTTACAAGACGAATGATTTAGTTACATTATATATGGAGGAAGAATATTATTTAATCAACTGTGCCAAGGTAGGTGAAAATTGCAAAAGTGATTATTGTGTAAACGTCAACAAAGTGACGACAGGCGAGACACCGTTCCTCCGTGGGGCAAGTGCCTGCCAAATATTTGCAAAACAAATTTCACTGTGCTTCAAGAAGTACGTTAATGACATTTCTGACAGTAGTCGTAATAGGTCCTGCATGTGCTCGTCTAACACGAATACAGTAAAACGATTCAATGTATGTGATAGCACCGATATGCGGCTACTGTTATATATGCTATGACCTATATGATCAAAAGTAAACAGCTAATCTTACCCAATGTCCGATCAGACGGGAAATTATGACATCTTGTGTTTTCCGAATGTGGCATACATAGACACTTATCAGAAACACTTTTCAAATAGTCAGAGTAATGCAAAGGAAGTTTTGACAGTTAACCTTTTCTTTGATGAGAGGTAGAGACACACCTTGTCGATCGGGAAGTCAACTGGTCATGCATCTTTAGATTTGGGATCCATTTAAATTTTAACAACCATCCTAAATGATCGTACGGGTTGTTTAGATGTTTGAAGTCATGAGCCAATTTGATTTTCACATGCATAGAATGGAATTTACTTCTATGAAATGTGAGAATCATTAAAACAGAAAAGGGTGAATTGATGATTTGGGTCGAATCATAAGAAGGAGGTCTAAGTTACAATATTGACACACCTAACAATGTAAAATACATGCTAATATTTATATTCCTTCAGGATGTGGTGGATAACAAGTGTATAAACAACTGTTAACTTTGGTTGATAATTTAAGTACAAATTATGTTTATAAGTCAATACTTACAAATAACATTGATATAGGTTTTACATCAATACATGTTTTAGGGTCACATTCAAATACTAAATGTCTGTATCAGTAAAGGAACTTTATTTTAGTTATTGCAGAAATAAAATGGCAGCAATACAAGTCATCTTTCATGAATTAAAAGCACTGTATCCAGAAGTACCCGATGAGGTTGTCAACACAATAATGCAACAGGTGAGTAAACTTAGGGGTGTGATTGTTATTTTGATTGAATTAACACTGATGATTGATCACTTATTGTTGATTGGGCATGTTTATTCTGTTAATTTGCAATCTGTATTGATTTGTCAACTGTTTCGTGACAACTGAGATGACATTTGCTAACTTATCATAGTTGGATCTTGAAATTAAAACAGGACAGAATAATAACACTTCATTGTCTCCAGAGCCATCAGTGTTGGTGTATTGATGAAATACAGATTGACTTCATGACAGTTGTAAACCTTTGATAAAGATACATCAGTAAACATAAGGATTTTACGTGAGTTCTTATTCTTTACCCACCAATTCACAATGAATTTATCTAATTTTATCTTTGTCTTTACTGTTGGACAAAATTAACATTCTTAAGTTGTCTTTTTATATTATTTGATCTAATGGCTATGTTATTGACATGTTAATTCCTTAGAGGTAAAATGCAGTACAGATACGTGTTCATTTGTTGTGTGTCATTCGATTGGATTAGTGTTAAGAGTTTTTCTCAGTGAACATGGTGAATTTACAAGATGAAAGGTTGCAGTTGTAACAATAGCATGTAGCAGTGCCACAAATTTTATGCATATATCGAATAGTCATCAATTAATTAGTTTTCAGATATTATTCTAATTGCTTGTATAAAATAGCTGAGTATTTCAAATATTAAAACAGCATTGGATGGCAAAAATATGACAAGATGACATGTAGGAAAGCGCTTCCTGATACTGAAGGTATTCTGAAATTAATGCTTTTGGACAGTGCACCACTGATTGGGATAATTACAGATTTGCAACTTGTGGTGTTTGACATTGATTCGGGTACTCTTAGCAAGCAAGTTTGGTTTTAATTCATTGCTTATTCAGTAATGTTCAAGCAACGTGAATTTGGTGATATGGATATGGATTTTTCCAGTCTCTGAGAGATTTTATTGTTTTACAACTTTTATAGATTTTTTTTAGGGTCCAGGGTTTTACACGATGCAGAAATGTGTGTCCGCTACTCACAAATGTATAGAAGGGATGCAGAAAAATATATATGTTGCACCCTGAGGGACGCACAATAATATTCATTGTACCAAATTCTTGACAAGGTATATAAAGTTCCTGTAATTAAAGTAATTATTAAATATTACACTTAGTTAGTTACAGCACACTTCATCATTTCTTTACTTTACATGACTCACATATTTCCTGTAAGGACCCTTGAAATTAGTATTTGGGGGTCATCTGGACCCCTAGTTTTGTCAAGGTAAAGCTCTCTGATCTGGCATAAAAATAATTGACCTGTTGTTTGTTTTGGTGACAAAACTTATCATGTTTAGTAGATAATTATGCTTAGAAATGAAAGATTGCTTGACCTTGTTGTATTGACGTCCAAGTGAGTGTCCAAGTTAGAAATCATGTCTCATTTCTTTCACTATTTACATACCATTATGTATTTTTGTAGGCACAAATATTGATCAGGTTTAGCATGTTAAATTTGTTTAGAAAATATGTACTTACAATTAAATAATGCCAACATTTTCCTAAAGGCAGTCTTTCTTTTTTGTTTTGGTCAGTGTAAACCTAAAACTTCAAAAGGTATTGCCTAAAAGGTTGAGAATTTGTTGGGGAGTCCCTAGATTTAGTACGGTCAGCAAATCTCAAGCATGTCAAAGTAATCTTCACTGATACACTCATATGCTCACTGACACTCCTGCATTCAACGTATGTATTGCAGGGGAACTAACTCTTTTTTGTCAGCACTCACCCTACTAATGATCTTATATAGAAAAAGTACAAAACGTAAAAAATAACACCTGAACATGCATAAAGGATACACAGTACAATATGCTGTGGGCTATAAGTTGACTGCTTACTACAGTAACGCCATTAAAGTGGGCTCACATGTTTTAACACCTAATGTCATTTGAAGAAGAGTTTGGTCCATATTCTGTTAATTAATGTCAAGATTAGTGTAAAAATGATAATCATACATTAAAATATTTAATGTGAGTGTGAATATTCCGGTAATTATGAACTATTCTGGTTGTTTTAAGTTGGTTAAAAAGTAATTGTTGGTTTCTGTCCTCACCACCCTGAATGTTTTTATCTAATTTTTTTAAAAAATGAAATACTGATTTTCTTCATCTGTATGCATGCAGAAACCTATGATAGTGGGTTTTGAATCACATATTTGCCCTGATTGTCTCTAGGTTTGTCAGCACCAGGCCCATGCTTGTTGGTTTATCCAAAGCAGTAAGAGTCTGAGAAAGCACTGCAGGCTTTCCTGACACATGAAGCCGATATGCCGCGATATAACCAAACAACTGTTCATAGTGGCTTTAAAACAAATCACATAGGGACCATGACATATGAGGCAGGCAGAGATAAAAATCTAATTGAAAATTTGTTTTTATATTTGTACCTAAGTTTTCAGCATTTAACCATGTTAACAGTAAACCAAATGCATGTTTTTGTCTGTTGTCTCATTTTATTTACCTTTGTATTTGTACCTTTGTTTATTATCAGTCTTCTACCTATTTTGTTTTGTGTCTTTTTTTTGTTAGTTAGTATTATCATAGTTATAGTTGTCCTGGCATGGTAGTTTGTAGTAGTAGTAGCTAGATTTTGCTGACATTCACAAGCATCATAATGCACACACATTTATTTTCATCACGTGTGAAACATTTTCTTAGGCTGCAGTTATGCATGAACAGTGATGAACATCTCCACTCACAATTTCAACTATTAGTATAGGATTTCATAAAGTCTTGTCATTTATCTTTTCATAACACTTCCATCATGAAATCCCCCACCACCTAACCAATTCCCCGATCACTGCTGATGCCCTGTGACAAATCCTTGCTATCACACAAGACACCTTCCTGGCCTGTGTTTTGTTCTTTTTATCTGATTGATTTGATTTTGTCATTCATCTGTGTCCTAATCTTTTGAAACACAAAATTTGTATAATGAAACATAGTTAGAACTCCTATCTGTGTTCTTGCAGTTTTGAGTTTCACATGTATGTCATCTGAATGAACTCTTCTATATGTGCATCCTGAATCAGTCATCATGTTGTTAACAGTCTCTATGTGTTTCTTCGGGCTTATTTTGTCTTAATAATATTTCTGAAGGCTTTGTTTTAATTAGATTAAGAGATAGAAAAACTTGAAAATATTGTCTAAAATTGTCACTTAATTGTCTTGTTTCAAGAGGATTGTTCCAAGGTTAGAGGAACTGCTGGGATATAATGTATTCGGGGATTTGCAAGTGTGTACCCCAGTCTTTCAGGGTACTATGTATACTTGTGTCTTCTTGTACTCTGAATATCTTACGGACATTTGTTGTGTAAACATGATTCATATCTCATCACTGCACTAATTCCACGGTGGGTACAGGGTTTAAACATTGTTAAAAGTTTGGTTAATCCCTTTCTGCTCTATGGTTCATACACTCAGAACATGCCAAAAACGTTTCAATCCAATGGTCAGCCATTGCCACGTTTTTCTAGGTACATTATTAATCATGTTAATATTAAATTATACATGATATATTGACTTTTATTAGCTTAGCTTACTGGACCAAAGTAAACTTGGCCAGACCCGGAAGTGAGACTAGTGGCAAGGGTCACAAGCTGTCTCATTATCATGATTGTGTTACATCAACATTGTTTCTGTACGGCACATGTTTCGGTCAATAAATGAATTGTTCATTATTATAAGAAATTCTAAACTTTTTTTAGTTGATATTGGGATATTATGATAACTAACAAGTCATCAGACTTATTATGTGTTATTATGGAATTAACTGGTACTGAGAACTAGCTGCAAACATGAACCATTGTTGTCTTCCGATGAAGTAACACCCATATAATCTAGAGATTGTTCACAAACTAGTTTTTATGTTTGCAAAGTCTGATATTTCTGTTTAACTTTAAGGTTGCAATATTTGCAGAAAAATTTATTCACAGCACCGTTTGTGTGGTTATTTTTTGATGGGTCCATTTTTCTCTGCACTCTCCGGGCCTCTAAACCTACCCAGGGTGTCATTTAGTGGTGAATCATGTTTACAGGACAATAGGCTGTCATTCATGGTATATTGAGGACACGCAGCGTATGCACTATCTTAAAGGATTGAGGCTGTGTGGTAAGGACCATTTTCTCTTTCTTGCTGTCAGTTGTAGGATAAGAGTCCTGTGTTATTTTGCAGAATGGCAACGATAAAGAAAAGTGTCTGCAAGCCCTACAGTCATACAGTGATAGTTATTTGTTTGGAGGTCGAGGACCGAATGACCAGGTTTCTCGTAGACCGCAAGAAGTGCATATCACACACGAAGAGACTACAATCCCTGGACCCAGTCAACACAGATTCATTTCTCGGAATCGGGACACAGGGGCAGACATTCACACAAGTATATCATGGCCAAGTGACCTTACGAACAGTGTAAATATGGAACATGGGAGACAATCCCCTATTACTGCACCGGTATTGCCCCAAGACTTTGCCCCTTTTGTTCAGCAAAATGCGTCCCAATCCACCCGACAAATCCCTAATATCAATTGTACAACGTATGGAGGAACAGACAGTTCAGGTACTGCTTCCCCTCAGTCAACGGGGAGTCCGTCAGAAGGGCGGCGTGCTGTGAGAGTGTATCATTACCCTTCTCGGTCCCCAACAACGCCCCCTGTCAGTTCCAATATCTCCCCCAACCCCAACCAACAACAGTATGTGTATAGGATTCAATTCGGTAAGGACAGTGGGGGGATGTGTACTGTTGCACCCCAGTCCTCCTCTATGCAGAATCTGCAATCTTTACCCACTGCTGTGAATCAACAAGGACAATATTCGCCTGAAGCAGGACCTCAATCCTATGCAGGCTCTACAGCACATGTATCTAATCAATACACACATTCTTCACAAGCTACAATCTTTATTAATAAGAACAATAATAACGGACAAATTAGCCCTGAAAGGCCTGGAAATAGGACTAACAATTACTCCGCCTTCTCGCGTGATCCGAGATTGGGTGTGCAGGTGCCCATGAATGCCACAGGGCCAACGTCCCCAGTGCCAGGATATGGGGGAGTTCATCCGATTCCACAAGGATATAACAAACCTTTATCTGTGACAATTCGAGCATCTGGACCAGAAGGGGCTGAAACAAAAGTGCGATATTTCCCATCAACACCTGAGCGCTCAGGGCCAGGATACCAGTTGTCCGGGGCTCACTCCCCAACCCGATATGGAGTAAGTGCTCATCCCTCCAACCACCTCCCAGGCCAGTATGCGACAGCTTCTCAGTCTCCTTTCCATGTACAACAGGCGCCAAACCAAATATCTGTTGTCAACACAACTTCTTCAGCTTTCATAACCCCTACGCTACCACGCTTTCCTTCACCTAGTATAGCACAACCGGTCATTCCACTGCTGGGAGCTCAGGCTAGTAGTGAACATGGTAACCTTATATTGCAGGAGACAGACACAGGGCATCATATGCCCAACTACCCTACTATGTCACCTGCTTCTAGTCAAAGCAGCTTGAGTGATGAATCTTCTCGAAGTGATTACAACCATCGACAGAGGTCGGGAAGTCTTCAGGATGAGGTGGAATACACACAGGGTAAGGGATAGTATGTCTCGCTATGCCTCCACATGTATTGGCAAGCCTCAGGTTTTAATCTTTTAGCTATTCATGTTACATATTGGGTACAGAGGCACTCAGGTGAGACTCTCCATGTAGACTTTTTACATTTCACATCAGTCCTTTATTTCATCATGTTCATGATCGAACTACAACTATAATTGCATCAAAATCTCTTGACAACTATAATTGTTTAAAAAACTGAACTGTTTCTAAAAAACTTGATTTATGCCCGAAACAACCTGCATTGATGTTTTGATTAGATTAAACATTAATCTCAAGCCTGATCATGCTTATCAAATACAGACTTTTCAACGTACACAAAATGTTTGTATTTTTTAATAGTGTAAACTTGAATTGCTCCATAAATATTTCATAAGTTCCAAAAATATTGCTTTTTCCATTTGATAAATAGCATTAGCACTATTACTATTAGGAGCCAGACGTCTTAATTAAGAAAGAATTTTGAAGCCTGCCTCAAAGTACGTGATCTAGACTACCAGTTGTCGGACTTTCATTTTTGTGGAAGCCTTGGTGGCTGAGTGAGTTAGATCGCTCACTTGTTGTGCTAGCGATTAGGTGCCCCACTCTGGCAGTGTGGTTTCAAATCCTGGACAGGACTAAAAAAAAAAGTACTAGAATCTGTACTGTACTAAGCATTCTAAGAAAGTGTTATCCCAAATATGAGATTTGTTAAATTTGATCACTTTCTAAATGGCAATTGTGTTTTCATAGCTTTCGGCCATGGGAGCCGTGCCAATTTACTCTTGTCAGAGGGGTACACAAAGTATGTGGTCTAGAATTCCAGTTGTCAGACTTTCAATCTTGTGGAAGCCTTGGTGGCTGTGTGGGTTAGGTCGCTGACTGTGTGTGCTAGCAATTAGGTGCCTCATTCTGGCAGTGTGGGTTTGAATCCCAGACAGGACTGAAAAAAATATGAGAATAAGTACTTTACTGAGAAAGTGTTATCCCAAATATAACATTTGTTAGAAATGAATTACCACACACACATCAACCAGACTTCTCAAGCTTACTCTTCCAATCCTGTTTACTGTTATGATATGGCTTGTGTATCAGGTGCTTGTTTGTGGTATTCTAAACATCATGTTGATCCAGTCTTTATATGTTTTCAGCATTGCTAGCACACCAAAATTCTCGGATGGGTCGGTTGAAGAATGATTATGAAACTGAGCTTCAAAAATTAGAGAAGTTACGGGCTCAAGTGTCTCAAATGGAGAAGAATATGCTGGAAAGGAGAAGTGCTCGAAGAAACAGTTTTCCAGGGGTATGACAATATTCTTCTATCAACACCAGCCAATGTGATCAAAGGGAGATAATTATAGGATTGGATTACCTCCCTTAGTTTTTAAATGATTTTGTGAAGTTGCTAAATTGTTCAATACTTCACATAAATTTAGTTCTTATGGTGTCTCTTGGTTGATCTCTGGTTACCATGGTACAATTGGCACATATGTGTTTAATTTAATCACACTGAAAGTTCTTATTCCAAAATGTACACCCAACTTCAAAATATTTGCCTCTTCCAAATGAGTCCATGCTAGTTTTGTATCTTTGTTTAAGTAAGCATGGTAGGTTGGTCAGTACTTTACAGACTGTTTCTTTTCAGCATGTTCAGTATTTTGATTTCAGAGAAAAAGTCTTACTGAACAACTAATACAGACATTGGGAGTTACCCAAGTTACTGTTTCTGTTGATTTTCAATGTGATTGATTATCCAGTTGTTGTGAATATAAATTGGCTTATGTTGTTTGTAATCAGGTTGACGATATAGGCAAGATGCGGCAAGCTAATAGAAAACTTCAGACAGATATTCAAGTGATGGTCAATGAAATAGACATGTATAGGAATGGCCAGAGTGAGTATCTACGTGATCCACACACATCTTCTTTCTGGGTGCTTATCGTGATGCTTATTGAATAATGGCCAGGCAAAATGTATGGTATGATGTTTTGTTTTTTCAGTCTCGCACCCATGCTTGCCGTAACAGCCGACTATGCATGTCATGAGAGGTGACTAACAGGATCTGGTGGTCAGGCTCAAGCGGCCAGGCTCGCTGACTTGGTTGATGCATGTCATCGTATCCCAATTGTGTGGATGATGCTCGTGATGTTAATCACTGGATTTTCTGGTCGATTATTTACAGACTGCCGTCATATGGCTGGAATATTGCTGAGTGCGGCGTTAAACAACAAACAAACAAACCTTGGTTACATGGCCCCGAATATGTTTAAAAGTAATATTACAGTAACTCAAATAGATGCATATTTGGGACTTACCCTTAGCATATTTAGTCCTTCTTAGTATCATATGAATAATCTTGATAACCCTGATCACTGGGTTCAAGAAAGAAAACGCAGCATTTTTCTCCAATAATGTGTTCTGTTAGTTTCAATTTGGAGCTATTAATATACATGAACTTTTAGATCTATGAATAATTTTGTCCTGTTTTCTTTAGAATAAAGTTTTATTGAATGAGATGTTCTGTATAAGTATTTTAAAACATGTAATTCATGGAATTTGGGTACTCTGTTTCAGCACCGTTTAGTGTAATAGACCCTATCGGCCAACAGAATTTTTTCAACAACATACCCACTGGACAACATGTCCATCGGAATTCCTTCAATGCTAATCGGCCCTCGGACCGGACTAGTGAGTGTAAGTAATGCCAGTAACTTGTCTGTTACTATGGTTACAGCTGTCAGATAATAATCATCAACTAGTATTAGCCAAAGAGTGTGTAAGTTGCAAGGGTGGGTCAGAGGTGTCCAGAGTGCAGGGTTGTGTTCCTTAGTCATGCCAGGATCTGCTGGCCGTATGGTTCAAGTCCCAGATCCTAGAATCTGACCCTTGATTTATCAGTAACTATCATAAGAGGCGACTAAAGGGATGGCTGTGCAGAGATGCATCCCTTGGGCATGCCAGAAACCTATGATTGTGGGTTTGAATCCAGGTTCGCCACGATTATGTTTCTAGGTTTGTCAGCAACATACCCGTGCTCGTGGGTTTCATCGAAGTGGTAAACGTCTGAGACATGCATCACTTGGGGCTTTCTTCTCACATCAAGCTGACACGCCACGATATAACTGGAATACTGTTAAAACAGCGTTAAACCCAGCTCACTCACTCAACATTGTTCTGGGAGTAGTGATGCAAGTAATTTTTACAACTGGTAATAATTGAAATAGACAAACACACCATTTTGAGTATAACAGTTCACATGGCCTTAAGGTCTCAAGCTCTCTTATTGCTACCACTATCTTAACCCCCATCCTTACACATGGACTTACCATGGTGCTTACACTAAGATTGGTGGCGGTGGGGCAGCCTAGTGGTTAAGGCATTTGCTCATCACTCTGAAGGCCCAGGTTTGATTCTCCACATGGGTTCACATCCTCTATATCTCCAGGGCTCACCTTTTGGTAAACCTACACAACCCCTGGATCCATTCCCGTGGTTCTTGAAATCTCAATTACCCGCCCCTGATTTTTTTTAGCCATATGATTGGCCATGCTACCAAGTCTAACGTACCAATCAGAATGTGAGTTACAAACCAGCCTCAATGTTAGGTTGGCGATATCAACAACATGGCCGTCAACCCCATTGATTACGATAGTGTTTGCGAGAAATTCAACATTGAAAAATTGACTGACAAGCATGGAAAGAATCTTCATTGTCTTCATGTCCATTAAAACTGACTGTAGCTTTGGCTTCTAGGCAGTGCAAGTTACCTGCCTTGCTTATTTCCTTTTATTTAATTTGATTGGTAAAATGTTAATGAAAATCAAGGGCAGGTAATTTACGATTGTGAAAATCTTGGGAATGGATCCAGGTATTAGTGTAGGTTTCAGTGTTAGAAATTGGCACTAGTCCTTGCCAAACTGCCCTATAGTTAAGGTATCCTAATGACTAGTAAAAATACTGAAAACTAACTTTGAATGATGAAGCATACGTTTAATTGATTGATGTCAAATCATAACTTGTATCTTTTGATGCCATAATGTAAGCTCTTGTACAACATGTACAAAGAGCCTGTGGCATCAATGTTCTGAAAATAAATATTGAATATTGAACTATGTCTTTCTCCACAGCTCCACCACCTGTTCCTCCCAGAGAGAGCCTCAGTTCTGTTCCCCCTGCCCCTCCCACACAACCCCCTGCAGGGTCAGGGGACTCGGAAGAGGGGGAACAGTGGAGTTGTTCGGCATGTACGTTCCTGAACCACCCTGCCCTCAACAAGTGTGAGTGCTGTGAGATGCCCCGAGTCACCACAGGTAATGTCCAGCCCTGCCATATACACTCGGCAGAGCTGTGCTACTGCCATCACTGATACTGTACCAAATATTACCCACAGCATTGGAGCATCACACTAGGTGAAGGTCTCATTGTCTCAGCACATCTTACACTGGAACCCACAGCTCTGGGAATGGGGTTTGGCATTCAGTGATCTCTTGGGCAACATTTTGGACCTTTTCAAAAATCAACTTCCAGATTAGTGCTACTACTAATGTGTTAGTAAAAAACAAACAAGTTTTAACACAGCATTGCAAGATACCAAAAAATTATTATTTTATTTTTGTTAGAGTAAAAATTTTATGTATAATTCAACATTTCTTAGAAACAGTGGTGATAAAATTTTGTGTGTGTTTTTCATTTCACCTAATCGAAAAACAGCCGATGTAAACCAACTAAAAGAATATATGGCCTTATGTTGTAGTAGTGCACTGAGATAAGTTTGAATCGAAACCTAACTCATTGTTATGGGTTCCAAGTTTAAGATGCTGTGAAAACTTGCATTGTTTTGGGATGCATTTATCCTGTTAATCATCCATCATGTTGTTGCAGAAATTTACATGTCGATGATGTTCGGCCATCATGTAGCTTATTTTATTCCAGTACCTTATGCAGTGATCATTGCTCACTTTCTCTGACCATTGTGCAATTATGAAGCTGATTGTGATCTGGCTGCCTTGGTTGTAGATCCATGTCATTCTGAATGACTTGTTTTGAGTGAATTGTTATCTTTATCATTTCCATGGTCGACCAACACAGGCTTGCATATGCTGGGTTCTTCATTTGTAGTGGAACTTGGTGTATGCCTGACTGTTCTGGACTGACAATGCAATCATTTGTGGCAATTTTATGCAATGCAACTCAATTATATATTTTGTGATGCTGAGTATGAGAACTGGTGACTTACATTTTGGCACACCCTTTGATCCGGGGTGGTATGACAAAGACATTTGGAGACAAATTGTAATATTTATTTTTTAAAGAGATTATGAACATTTCAAGGATCTGTTGCTATATTTGATTTTCAACTTCATTGATGTGTGTCCATCTTGGTACCTGTATCATGACTGCTGAAGTCAGCGTAAATCAATCATATACCCTCTCACAGATGAAGTAAGAGTGTATGGAAATCGAATTATCTTTGTGATAGAATGTTGCAAATATGATTTCACTGTTGTCAAAGTATATATGAGGTTGCATTAATGGAGTTGCTAAATTAAATTGATAAGCAATATCATTTGGGGCAATATGGTTCCTCTCATGGATTTTTGGTATAGATATGTGATGGATTTTCTTAGTCGCACGTTGACCAGGTGAAACTCTTTCAACAGTGGCTCCATGGCATGTGATACTCCATGGGTTTGTCATTGAAAGAGTTAAGTACTGTTTGGTGATGAAATTATTGCATTTCGATGTCTTTCCTTTTTGTTTAGTTAACAATGTGTTAACCAAGTTCAGTGGTAGCTGCTTCATGGATAGAGAAGCAGTTTGTTTGATAAGATGGTGAAATAAACATGTGTGACATATCTGGCTAGCTTCTTCAAGGAAACAATATCTCATGATGATGTCAGATGACCATCCTCCTCACCATTCCATTATGATAAACCCTCGACGCGTCTGTCACCCTAGCTTCATTTGGATCTGGATTGGAATTATATGTTAAAAATAGGCACCCAATTAAATTAGTCATGAGCAAGAGAACTTTGTCTTGAGCTTGATTTAAATTATACATTAAGAATAGCTGCCCAATCAGCTAGTGAAAACTAACATATATTTTTTTCCTTATAATGATAACATATAACTAAACCTTAAAAATGGTAAATTTCTATCAGTCTTTATGATACCTTCACTATTGGGCATTTTGACAAGGACTACAGGACCAGTGCCAATTTCTGAAGCTGCCAATTATATTAGTTATGAGCAAGATAAACCCTGGGTTAAGTTAGTGATGAGATAGATGGAGGATGTCACATCATTCTTTTATCTGTGATCTAGTGGATAGAGCTTCTGCCCTGAGAGTAGAAGGTCAGTGGTTCAAATCTCTTGCTGTTAAACCAAAAATAGCTGAAAGATGGTACTTGTTGTTACCCTGCCTGGCTCTCAGCATTAAGGGGGTGAAACAAGGACTGGTCACCTCGAAGTCGACGTCAGTTAACTGTGTCTGAGTATGGTGTCTCAGTGGGCTAGAACTATAAAACCTGCATTGGTCCGGACAAGTACAAGCAGCCACACACACACATGCACATCTGCATACACATCGCTATATCAGCTATATAAGTGTAATAATTCTTACTGCAATGTTAAACTTAATTTCACCTCACCTCACAAAGCTTTGGTGGTGGGTAGGTCCAGGGTATTTATCCTAATTGAATGGAGATATTATGCATTGGATAATTGAAGACGGATGACCATGAACATATCGCCTTTGTCCGATGATGAGGCTAACAAGTTAACTTGTGCAGCTTTCTAAGGCTTGCAGGCCACAGGTTTTTGTTGAAATAGAACAAAAAAGAAATAGCTCCATATTTTTGTGTTTAATTTGTAAAAGTAAATGATAAAAAATCTCTTTAAAGTGCAGGATGTCTTATGTAACACATACATTGATTAAATCTGTTAATGAAGGCTTGTTCTCATGACATTTACTAGTGGCCACGGAATATGTGCAATGCATTTGATCAAATACTACTTAGAAGCTAACTGTTACCTACTTGTTTGATTTTTGTAGAACTATCTTTTTAATTCATCAAAGATAGAGTGATCAGACAAATTAGGAAAAAAAGAATATTTTTCTGGTTTTAGCTTTTGGATGCAAATTGTTGTATTGTCAGTTTGAGTTTAGTTTTCGAAAATAAATCTTCAAATAAACATTTTAATGAAAATACGATAAAACACAGCATTTGTTTTTGCAAAATGTGAGTTAGGCTTGTGTTTAAAACAATAAGATAAGTTGAGCTGTCATATGTACCATTTTGCATATTATTTAGGATTTCTAGAAGCTGATAAAAGAGCCCAAACTGTTACTCTCTTATTTTTGCAGATATTTTGTACTGACGACGATGGTAATTTCATACATTTAAGAAGGATGAATGTGTACAATACTGCTCAAGTGGTTCTAAGTTTTCTCCCTTTGTTAGCCAGGACACTTGAACCATAAGAAAATGTTGAAACTTTCATATGATGTTGTTTCCTGCTAGATAAGAAAATCGCATCAGTTTGACAGATCATCACATTTGTTGCTTGCACGAGTGGATTTCGTATTTGATTGAAGTCACTATTAATAATCTCACTGACCTAAAGGGCCTTCGTGGGCTTCAGCTATGGTGCATTGTCCGTTGATCATCAGTTTTACCGCTCCAACATATTTGAGGTGATTAGTTCAATCTGTGATTAATGCATTTGCAAAAGACCCTGTTTTGATTTCTCCACATACTGGTAAGCCAGGATAGGTTGAGTTATGACCTGACAATTCACCCCATATGACTATGTATGAGGTCTGCCCACTGGCATGTTCCATTGTGAAGAAAGGGGGTAGCAGGTGGTCCACGACATGTAGTACGATAGATATGTCACTTGTCACGACGACCTCTAAAGAGCCTTATGGGCAACTTATGGGTCCATGGGGGTGAAGTCAGTTTCATCGTCATGACCTGCTTGTGCACAACATGCGTACACCCTCTCTACCTGTTTCAAACCAAAAATGTTTTCCTAAAATCTATGCACTGCCTACTTGTCTCAAATGCATTTTGTGAGTTGGTACAACTTATGCCATGTATGCCGGGTTACCAGTATGTACTTAATGTAAATATTTTGGATACCTTTGGATCTGATACTGCTGAAGTAACTGCTTAAATCTGTATCAAATCTTTCTCATTCTGGGGGAACGGGTGGCCCAGTTTTTTAGGTGCCGCAAGTCCCTGTTCAGAGTTGCGTCTCTTGGCCACGCCGGAAAGCTGTGATTGTGGGTTCAAATCCTGGTTCGCCCTGATTATGTTTCTAGGTTTGTCAGCACCATGCCTTGCTAATGGGTTTCACCAAAGTGATTAACGTTTAAGACCTGTATCACTTCCGGCTTTCCTCCCACAATAAGCTGACACGCCGTGATAAACTGGAATATTGTTAAAAACAGCGCTTAAACAAAACTCACTCACTCTCTTTATTCTCTTGATAGATGTATTTGACTGTGATGATCAGATTTCCCCAAATGGTGGCAAGTGCCCTCCCTGTATGTAGAGTACATGTCACACAGCAGGTTGACTGACTCAATGTTGGCAGCGGAGAGGAAGTTGATGAGCATGATGAGTGACCACAACATGGCAGTCTGGCCTCTGAAGGGTTTCAAAGGATTCAGTCCCGGCCCACACTTTAACACAGGATATGTGTTGTGTGTTGTCAATGAAGAAGTGACTGTTTCCAATTTGCCTTATGCTCAGAGAATTGGTTCCTGATAGGATGAGATGGCAATATTATTGTAACAGTAAGACAGTTGAGCACCTGACATCAACATGGGTTATGAACTCCTCAGGGAGCTGAGAATGATTTGAAATTCAGATGCACACTGATTCATAAAACAGAGTAAAAATATGCTATTGTTTGTTTTTTATTGCCGCACTCAGCAATATTCCAGCTGTTTGACGACTGTCTGTAAATAATCACATTTGGCCCGACAGTTAAAAATTGAAATCATGAGCATCCATCAACATGATCAACACAGTTTGGATGCGATGACATGTAACCAACCAAATCATAGATTGCTGAGGACCTATATTCCTACCCGGAATCCTCATGGATATAAACATCATGAAGTTTTTACCAATTGGTGAAAAAGCTCAATCTCACCAAGATTGAAACTGTTTGTTACACTGATGAATCTACTTTTGGCTGTTTTCGACATGTTTCATTGTGTTGCTGTGTTTAGCTGAAACATTGTTGATATTCCCCAGACTTATGAAACTGAGGGTGTACAAATCATAATTAATGCACATGAGGAAATTTTGAATTAAACTCTCTCCCTCCACAATTTAAGAATAGTAATTTACCTGGTGAGCTTCAGAACCAATGGCTGTATTTTGTGAAGAACCTACATGGTGCCAAATAATGTATTGAGTTCTAGGTTTTACAGTGAATTCTTATTCTCCTTCCTAACATTGAAGCATCTTATCAAACAAAAGCAGGGCATTTCTGTCATGCAGATTTTTATTGTAACATTGACATTATCAACAGAAAGGCCCTGGGCCCCATTCCACAAAGTGGCCGTAACATTGAGACGATCGTAACTCCCATACTTAAATATAGACTTACGACTGTCGTAGTGCTATGGTTGCTTTTGTGAAGGGGCTGATTCACAGAGAGATCTAAGCAGACAATGATTGTAACTACGATACTTTTTCGTAGTTTGCAGTCATTTCACTACAAGTACAGCTTTAGGAAATAGTGACCTATAGACCAGGGCCCCCTTCCACAAAGGGGATGTCAAGTGGTTTCAGTGCTATAAATAGAGGAGGAGTTTGTATGGAAGGTAGTCATGTTTGAGATATTTTGTAATTCATCAACAGGCATACTTAATGTCATACTTAAGAAGCAGTCTTTGAATGTGTACCACTAGGTATATTATAGCTATCAGTAAACTTTGTCTGTGATAAGCAGATGAGGAAGGTTGAAACAATATGCTTGGCTGTGATATGATACGTAACAACACGTTTGGAACTTAAAGTGTCTTTCATAACATTTCACTAATTATCTATTAATTCCATATCAGTGCCATGCTTAAGACATGGAATTTCTTAATCTTTGGTGGATGAAATGTGTATTTTGTGTCACAGCTCATTAAGGTTGTGATGACCATTTCTTTCCGTTGCGTATGTATTGCGTATCATATCACAGGCTGAGTTGTCTCATTGCATTGTTGCATTGATGAATCATTACATACGTAGTAACAATGTTTGACATTTTTAAGTCGTATGTATAAGGACTTCTAATCCATTTGACCTTTTTATGTCAATAAAATATGTTTTAAACAAGGATTCGAGATATTTTGTCACGAACTAGGGCTATATTGTTTCAGTTCAATGACATTAAAACAGGATGTGCAATCAAAACCGATTTGAGACCTGATTAAAGTCTTTAATCATGTTAATGATGATGTATATTTGTTAATTTTGACTAATTCTCCATGCAAATGATGATGTGATTGTAGTTACCATGGGTACTTATGTATAATTTCTTTGGAAGAACAGACCGCTGGTTTCTTTAGGGCATACATACAACTGATTTCTACCAAGGATACTAACATTTTGCAGAGGATTTGAAGTATAATTTCGTATATATTTATTGCCGTTTTGTGAATTTGTACATTGGGTCAAAATTGCAATCTTGGTGTTTTTTGACAGCATGAAAACCTCTAAAACTATTCAGTGTTAAGAATGAAACTCGAGAATTAGAAGGATTGAAATTAACAAATGTACCTCTCCTTTGTATAAGAGAAATTTCCTCTTTGAACAAAATGTTAAGTAATTACACAGATCATGACATGAAATGTAGTTAGTTTGATTTATCCATCCGGGCTGTGATATGACTGAAATAGTGTTCAATTTCAGCTCTGAACCCAAATAATTTACACTTCCCTATTGTCCAAGAAATTTGAGAAGGGCGTCATGAACATCGTTGTTTGTAGTGTGTGTTATTTATCCATTCTATTGTGAATTATGCCCTGGACCTGTATATACCTTGCCACCATAGCTTTGTTTGAAATGTAATTTTGTCAAATTACATTGCTCTTTTATGATTTAAAAAAGAAGGAATGTCACCAGTACATGTCTCACAAACTGAAATGTCTTGTAGCAGAAGGGCTTCTCTCATGTCTTTGTACTAAGCAAAACATTCTTTTCTAGCCCAAAAGATTTTTGAAGTCTTGTGATTCCTTTAAATAAATCATGGCCTTGCTCGTATGAGACAACGGTTTTGAATGTAGATCAATGCTCAAAAGAGGAATTTTGATTGGTTGTTGATTTCAAGCTCATGAGCTGGTGACATCACTTCCGAAACGAAACTGAAGTGGGGAATGGGTCCAGGGTCTTATTTGTAATAGAATGGAGATGTGATACCCTGGATAACAGAGGATGTTCTATGCAGTGAAGTAATGTGATATGGACGAGTTAGATAATTTAACATAGGTGTCCTTTTAGCATCAGGATGTAATGTTTACCTGGCTCTATTGCTCTGTATAGTTTTGGAGGATTTCATGAAGTCTGGTTTCTGTGTAGAACGCAGAGTAAACACAGATTATACAGATTTCAATACCGCCCTGTTTGTTCTGCAGGAATAGGTTCTGTAAATACTTCTATTGTATATGCTGTATTTTTTACATTGTTTCAACAAATCCATTTTGAATATTTACAGATGATTGTAACTGACAAATTGTTAATATGTACAAGGATTTGCTATGGATTGACTAAAATTTGGTTTTAAAGTTTTCAATAAAACCTTTAAAGTGACTGAAGTTGCCTTATTTTTGTAAACAGATGTCCATCAGAGTGACGGTTTGTGTTTTTGTGCCGCACATTTTTTCTTTCTAGTTTTAAGTTAATGATGGCAGACAAAAGCCGCTGTTACATTAGACAAAAGTCACATAATTTTGAGGTGACTTACATAGCAATGGCAGGATTGGCTGATCATGGGTTTGCATCTCAGATTATACCCCATGTTGACAATCCTTGATTTGTCCGCACCTTACCTTATAATTGTGGCTCGCACCATGGTGGTAAACGTCACGACCTGCATCACTTTGGGCTTTCCTCCAACATTTCCTTGATACTCATCACAGCAGAGTCCAACCTGGCTCACTTACAGACGTTTGTTTTGTTTGTTGTTACATTGCATGGTCTTTGTGTTGCTTGATTTAAGAGTGCACAGAACAAAGCTTTCAGTATTGAAATTGTTGGGACTGAGAAACTGAAAAATCTCCCAGAACAACATGTCAGAAGCTTATGATCAAATGTATTCATGTCTTTATTGTATCATCAATCGTGAATCACAAATCAATTCATAATGTAATCCTCAGCACCTAGTTGAGTTTATTAAAAATTACGTTAAAAGCTCAGCTTATAAATAACTAAGACATCAAAACACAAATCTACTGAAACTGATGCGTAAAACACATTCTACTCTGTATATTCAAACTGTTTGGCACAGACTGAGACAAGGATATGAATAAAAAAACCAAAAAGACTATTTCTAAAAAAAAAACAATGCATGTCCTGACAATTTTTGTTCTGTGCATACTTGCTCTTTAATGTTTTTGCTTTGGTTGCCCTATTATTTTCTTGTTTTCTTTATTGCCTAGGATCATGATGTGGAATGTTATTTGCCTGTGGCCTGTCTCCCTCTGCCTGTGTCTGCTGTAGAGAGAGGACTTCTGCCTACCCGTCTGCTGCCCCGTAGATTCTGCCCGTCTGCTCGCTGTCTTTCCCATCATACAGTGTACTTCCTGGTTACGGCCCTTGTCTGCATGGAATCACCTGCTCAACTACAGTTTCCTCTCAGCACAGGGTTACTTTATGCCATTATTCTGCTCACATTACAAACCACTGCTTAACATCATCATTTTGGTGGCTGGAGCGTAGCAGGTCATTGACATTGGAAGCTCAAGGGCAAATCTTTGTAAACTTGGTCAAACATAATTTTTTTGTCATCTAGCACTTGCAAAACCAATACATTGATTTGCAGTAGGGGATTTAATCTGTTGCATGGTTATGTGGTTTGCTTTGAGCTGACATGGAGTTGAGAAAGCTTATTTGGCTTATTTGAACTTTTCAATTTGATTGGGCTTGTGAACAGATATGTCTCCTACATTGCTTGCGACCACATTAAGATAAGACCTGTGAAGGTCTAGGTATAGACAATAGGTCTTCAGCAGCCATGCTTGCGGTAAGAGGCAACTATGCTTGTCGTAAGAGGCGACTAAAGGGATTGGGTGGTCAGGCTCACTGACTTGGTTGATGCAGGTCATCATATCCAAATTACGTATATCGATGCTCATGCAGTCAATCACTGGATTGTCTGGTCCAGACTGTTATTTACAGATCGCTGTGATATAGCTTGAATATTGCAGAGTGCAGCGTTAAAGAACAAACAAAATATTAAAATATGGTTACTCTGATTTGATACCTCTGTCATAATCCTCAATAGGAGGCCGAGTCAGGTGAACTTAGTTACCTGCCAAATCTTACCAGCCAATCAGTGTGAGGGCTTCTAAATACTCAGCAGCATTCAGAGCAGCACATCTGACCTTGATCTCTAACTCACAAACGGATAAAAATGATCAGTTCCAAATGAAGAACAATAAAAGCTGTGTTTTGTTGTGGATATTATTACATAAATAACAATGCAACAGAGAAAGGCAAAGTGGTTTGTGGGTAGCATAATAGCATGTCACTTTGAACTTGTCACCTGTTAATCTTCTGTTGCTGATGCAGAAAGTGTGCACAAAAAATGTTGAGTGTTGGCAGAAAATTGTATTGTGCATTGCCATAATCTTTGTCGATATTACTTTGTTAAATGTCCAAATGTTGTTGCCTGTCCTTGACACTATCCACCCTTGTTTTCACTTTAACAAAGTTTAATATTGTTTTAATATTGTATTCTGTTACCATGGTTACTAAAGCTTATTTTTTATTCTTATTTGCCAAATAAGTTATTCACCACATACTAGAATAGCTTTTATCTGTGCTAAGGATCTCAATCTCCATGATCCAACATCACCAGTTTCTCCTTACTTTACACAGTGCATAAATCAGGAAGTAGTCACAGGATGGAGGAGCTCCTAATAGTTGTTACACTTCACCAATTACTGGTACACAGTACTGAACACTGATACCGATTACTGGTACTCATTACTGATGGCCTGTACCCATTGTTATTACATTTACACATTATTGATTAGGGTTACACATTACTGTTTAGGGTTACACATTATTGATTAGGGTTACACATTATTGATTAGGGTTACACATTACTGTTTAGGGTTACACATTACTGATTAGGGTTACAAATTACTGATAAGGGTTACACATTATTGATTAGGGTTACACATTACTGATAAGGGTTACACATTACTGATTAGGGTTACACATTACTGATTAGGGTTACACATTACTGATAACCGATTTACCAAATACCAACACTCATTACCTTTACAAATTACTGACTAAAGTTAACATTGATGATAAATGGTACCCATTACTGATTACCAGTACACATTACTGATCGCCATTACTCATTACTGATAAGCTTTACACATTTCCGATTACTGGTATGCTTTACCATATACCTGTACACATTACTGATATATACTCGCTGTAAAATGTGACTATGCTTGTCGTAAAAGGCGACTAACAGGATCGGGTGGTCAGGCTCGTTGACTTGATTGATACATGTCATCGATCCCAATTGCTTGGATCGATGCTCATGATGTCAATCACTGGATTGTCTGGTCACTGGATTGTTACAGACCGCTGCATATAGCTGGAATATTGCTGAGTGCGGCGTTAAACAACAAACAAAAACATTACTGATATGCTTTACTGATTACTGGTACACATTAGTGATAACCATTACATATTACTTATTAGAATTGCCAATGACCTGTAGACATAACCAACCACAAAATTATATCGTATTTTCTTGAGGATAGTGCACACTTTATTTTTTCAGAAGATGAAGCAGCGCAGAGGGGGTGTGCATTTTACAAGCCACCATACGATTTCAGGTATTTTGTCCCCCATGGGTAAACAATACATCCAGTATGTATACGGGAAATCGAGTGTCAACAAACGGAATACAATACCGATGCATTCATCTGTCCTAATTTTAGTGTTCAGATATAATAGATAAAATATTTGACTGCGCATAATACTCGAAAATACTTTTTTCCAAAATTCTTTTGCATCCCTTAGAGGGGTGCGTGCATTATGCTCGGGTGTGCACTATACTCCCTAAAATACGGTAAATGAGATGATTAAGATTGCTTGAGGCAGCAATGCCACACAAAGACATTTTCCAGCAACGTAAAATGCACAATCACCTTATGAAGTTTATTTTGACAGAACGTGTGTAATACGTTTTAGAAATATAATGATGAGAAACTTGTATTTCTCTTGCCACAATATTTAAAAATGTTATATCTATACTATAATGTCTTGAGGTTAAAGAAAGCATTGGCTTATTAAACTGGAACAGAGTGATTGTTTTCATGAAGAAGTCCCATGTGTCTGGCTGTCATACTGTGTGTATGGTCACTGCTATCGAGATGATCTCCCTTTGCTGTAGCTGGATCTCATTGGTGAAGCTGATCATATAGAATAGCCCTAGAAATTCACAGTATACATGTTTGCCCCGACAATCAAGGTACTCAAATGGTGGGTTCTCGTTAAAAAGAATAAGATATCATTGGAACACTGAAGTCTCGAAGGATTTTTGGTCCATTGTTATGAAATGGACCCTCCATTTAATATTTGTGTGATGGGGCTGGGAGTTTAGTTGAAGATGAACACCTTTTTCAGCCACTGTTTCAAAACACATAATTTCTATCTATGAGAAGCGTGTCCAGCAAACAAACTACTTTGGGGGTAAAATATGGGGACAAATTATTTTTTTATTGTTTGTCCTGGAAGAAATAAATTCTGTTAATAATAATCCCAGCCATTATCTTCCCGGTTGTCACCAAATTATGATCATGATCTGCAATAAGTTTGGAAAAATAGGAATATCCTGATCAAGATATGGAATAGTATATCTATATACACGTTCATTCTGATTTTTATGTGATAGGTTCTCATATTTGGGGTATTGTATTTGTGGCTCCTAACATGCTGTTTGATGTAATGGGTTGAAGTATTCACCAGGTGTATGTACTGTGTAACCAGTCCTTTCTGTCCATCATACAAAATAATTCCATGGATTTGCAGTTACCTCACCAAGTGACTGAAGTGATCAAAATCGTTCTATACAATCAACAGGATCAAACCTCATTATAATGCCATGCTCATTTCCTCAATACTGAGTGAAGCAAATTTCTAACAATTGTGTCATGCTATTCCTCTATTACGCCAGTCTGGCTTTACTTCAATATGGAGGGCCTGGCATTATAGTGAGGTTCATGGCAGCCATAATGTCTTGCACAATGTTGTGAATATTGTATTCTGGAATTTTGAGGACTACATATTTTTAGTCCTCAGTGTTGCCATTGAGCCTGTACAGACATTTATACCGCAATCGATGTAATACCAAAGGGGCATTTATAGGGATAGATTACCCTTAGGGGTATGGATAGGGGAAATTATTTTCAGTAATTCTCACTGAGAAGTATAATGTTTGCTTGATGCTGATTGGCTCACATCAATTGTGCCATTATTTTCATTGTCTCCAAAACAACGTTAAATCAACATGTTTCCGTAAATACTGGACATGACATCACCCATTGTTAATGACATCATTGACCACGTTATGTTGATATAGAGAGGAACCTTTTTGCATCTCAGATTGTCTGATTCTCCAAATTGTCTACAATGGTTTTATCCTGACTATGAACAGAAAGTTCATAGACTAGCAAATTTCTTCACTGCAAGGTTTACTTAACTGTTGAAACTATTATTAACCTGAAGAATCTGATGCTACCGACTGAGACATTGCTGGAGACTGATATTAAGCTGGCACAAGTCCAGGGTGATCTTCACTCATAAAGCTGTGATATTCTGATAAATGTACTGGCAACGTTAGATGCTGAGGGATGCATTCATGTGGTAATTATCGTGATGGGATAGTTTTGGCGAGGGGCACTCATCATGATGATTATGGTATAATTTCAAGGATAGGACTACGGTATCATTGTTTGCTTTTAACCTTTATCAACAGTATCAGGAAGTATGTTCATAATAAATCTTTTTAGTTCTATGAGGACATGTTCATTCTTATGCTTAGTTAGGTCTCATCACACAGGGGCATTGGCTTACCATCATACAGTGTTCGAAATTAAACACAAAAGTGATCCTGGTTATAACCCTCGTGTTGAATGATAAGACATTGAGGGGTCCCCAAATTTAAATACAGGAGCAGATGTGAAGGACCCCAGGGCCCCCCTTAATTTCGAACACTGTTCATATGTAGCATGTTCTAAAAAATATCGGTAGAAAGTGTTCACTACCAGATGTTTAGTTCAGCACTGATGCACCCTAGGAAGGATCCCATGATATAGGATGCTTGGTTTATGTGATAGGGAACTCTCCAGTAGTCTTGCCTGCTGTGGCTCAACCTGTACATTTCCTGTGTAACATATGTCTTCTTGGAGTGTCTTTGTTAACCTTTATATTACAGGCCGTCTTTGCAGAGCAAGGGTTGAAAACCAGCAGTTATGTTGAATTGGATTTTTTGGGTCCATGTCTTCAGTGCAAATCAAACATAGGAGCAGTGTCTCTGAAGTTTACTATATAGGATTATCTAGCTTTGAAAGGTTTTCAAGAGGTTTTTTTATATAAATGTGTGTCAAGTGACTCATTGCCAGTGAAGAGGGCCAGTCAGGTATCAGATAGGGCGGATCAGGTAGAAGGTATCAGATAGGGCGGGACGGCGGGTCAGGTATCAGATAGGGCGGGACGGCGGGTCAGGTATCAGATACGGCGGGACGGCGGGTCAGGTATCAGATACGGCCAGGGGGGCTATTTTTCACAGAAATAGAGGTCATCTGATTTCATCGATGACTTGCCCCCCTTGCAGTGAGAAGCACTGCCTATGTCCTGTAAAAAACCTCAAGGTCCATTCTGTCCTGGCAGAAAATGAATGTGAAAATTTTATCATAAATTACTTTGTCCTATTCCTCAACCCGGTGTTATTAACTCCTTTCTTTCACATGGATTGCTATTTAAGATGGTCATAGCTTGGTGGAAGGTCACAGGTCCCAGTTCCACAAAGCACAAAGTCTGTGTTGACATATGGGAGTTATGATCATCTTATCACTAAGATGGCTTTGTGGAACAGGGCCTAGGTCTTATTAATGAATTTATTTATGGTTCACTGCTGAAGTCTGAATTTGAAGCCCATTTGTAAATTATGCATCAAACAGAAATTCGTCCAAAGATTTGGACAACCTATGCTCTTCCAAGACGGTCATCACCCAGTTAAACCAGATTAAGTCCAACTTGGAGGTCAGTTGAGGTCACTTCACATATTGTGATAATTGTACAGTACATGGTGTATATTGTGTGTATGTGGCTTGTACAGAGAACGACAAATTGCTAGCTGTGAGATGATTTTCTGTGATTCCCTGTATATAACCACTAGCTATTTACTGACATGCCTTAGATCGACACCTTTGGTGCTCGAACCATTACCTGGAGATACCAGATTTTATTAGGTGATGAAAATCCCTTGAGCCAATTTTAATATGCCTTGTATGCAGGACGCTGTGTGTGGGTCACCATGTACAGTGCAGTAATAATAAAGAATAATTCTCTATGAACATATGCTTTTTGTTTGTCCTTATATGAATGAAATTGGTTGATCAGTGTTCAGCTTGATGGCTTGAAAGCCCAAAGTGATGTTTACCCCTTTGGTGAACCCCACGTACTTGTGTTGTCACGGTGAATCATCGGTTTCTGGTGCACCCAAGGGACACAACTCTGTGTACCGAATTGCAGCAACAGCCAGCTTTGCAGGGAAGAGAGAATCAGTTGTTTGTGGTACATTGAACTAACAAAGAAAGCTAAGGATCACAAATATTTTGGGAGATATTTTTAAGAAATTATGTGCTCAGGCTTCACTAGAAAAAATATATAAAAAATATTCATGATCCCTAGACTGATGACTGGAACCCCAAACCTTATGGTGGTGAATGGGTTCAAGGTATTTATTGCAAAACAATAGGGATATAATGCACAGGATAATTGAGAATGACCTCGTGCTTTCAACCATTGTTTAGTCTGGGCCAGACATGAGTACTGACAGGTGGTTGTGATTCAGCTGGACAACAGTCGCTCAACTACATGGAAGCAGGAAGTTGTTTGTTGTTTAACGCCACACTCAGCAATATTCCAGCTACATGATGGCGGTCTGGACCAGGCAATCCAGTGATTGACATAATGAGCATCTATCGAACCTGACCACTCAATCCCGTTAGTCGCCTTTTACGACAAGCATGGGTTGCTTAAGACCTATTCTTACCCGGATCTTAATGGGTCGGAGGCAGGAAGTTGCCTTCATCTCATGCTTGTTCGAACAGACTAAACTGAGGATCAGATTGTCAATGGCGTGGGCTGTGCATCATACTACCACTGGTTTACCTGGCACAACATATTCAGTTATTTTCATGAATGCCATGACATAGCTGGAATATAGCTGACAGTTCAGTTTTATCTTCATGTTCCTCGTCCAGTGTCCTCAGTGTAAGTTCATGTTGATGTGTAGAGAGAATCTGGACATTCCTCCAGTCCAGAGATTAAAATATATATAATCATAGACATCTTATCTATGGAAAGCTGAACCCCTACTCCTCCTACTGCTGGATATACCAGTGCTAGTCAGCAATAGCTGTCCAGTGGAAAAGGACTTGGTGAACAAATGTATGAGTGAGTTGGCTTCAACACCTCTTCAAACAATATTTCAGCATTTCAATTTAATGTTTTGGATGTTGTCTACTTTGGTTAAACCAAACATACAAGGGTAGGGTACTCTCAAACCAAATACCATAATATATTCTGTGATTTGAACCATGATTATAGGATTCTGGCATGAGTAAGAGAGGCAACTCTGTATGGTGAATTGCAGCACCTCAGATGACCACCCATGTCACTGAAGGAAACAACAGAGTCTGGCATTAAATGACCATATCACCTTTATTGTTGGCCTGTAGGCTGGATGCATTATGTTGACAGGGGCAATAATACTGAGGGAGGGGGAGGGGGGGTCAGGATGAGGGGGTGAGGGAATATGTACATGGTGGTGCTACGTCTAACATGGCAACACTATACTGTACAGTATATACACAGAGCTAGGTGTTAAGAATACAGTATTATACACTGACAGAAGCATCAACAAGGAGTTTATACAAATATTTATCCTCATTGACATATACACTGTGCAACATTTCCTTGTTTCCATGGTTACACACTGACATCAAGACATAAAAATAGTCTTATATACTATTAAAAAAGTTAAGGACCACCTGATTCTTTCATATTACTATACTAAATCTGTCATCCTTAACTTTTTTAGTACTATATTTAGCATCCATTTAGCAAGTGAATAACTATCGGAAAGGAAGTATTATGGATTTAATCTGACTGTAGGACAAAATGGAGTGTATATGATTCATAATATTAAATATCTCTTTTTCAGACATATTTTCATAAAATTTTAAAATTTAAATTATGAACTTAATAAATACTAGCTAAAATAGCCTCCATTTCAACAGACTGACCATGACATATAGATCCAAAACTTGATGAATGAGCAGTCATTATGAATTATAGATGGCAATAATAATTGATATTATTATTCATAGATGTTTTAAAATTAAGGGGAATAATGACTATCATTTTGTTCATGGACAATCGAATAGCTGAAAAAAACATTGGACTCCCGGTACATACAGCTGTAGGATTCCAGGTACAAAACAGCTGTAGGACTCCAGATACAGCTGTAGGACTCCAGATACAGCTGTAGGACTCAAGACACAACTGTAGGACTCCAGGTATGTAACAGCTGTAGGACTCCGTATACATACAGCTGTAGGACTCCAGATACATAACAGCTGTAGGACTCCAGGTACATAACAGCTGTAGGACTCCAGGTACATACAGCTGTAGGACTCCAGGTACATAACAGCTGTAGGACTCCAGGTACATACAGCTGTAGGACTCCAGGTACAGCTATGGGACTCACGGTACATAACAGCTGTAGGACTCCAGATACAGTTGTAGGACTCCAGGTATGTAACAGCTGTAGGACTCCGTATACATACAGCTGTAGGACTCCAGGTACATAACAGCTGTAGGACTCCAGATACAGCTGTAGGACTCGCGGTACATTCAGCTGTACGACGCCAGGTATATAACAGCTGTAGGACTCCAGGTACATACAGCTGTAGGACTCCAGGTACATACAGCTGTAGGACTCCAGATACATACAGCTGTAGGACTCCAGGTACATACAGCTGTAGGACTCCAGGTACAAACAGCTGTTGGACTCCAGTTACATACAGCTGTAGGACTCCAGGTACATACAGCTGTAGGACTCCAGGTACAAACAGCTGTAGGACTCCAGATACATACAGCTGTAGGACTCCAGATATGTTCAGCGTCAAGCCGCATAAGTTTTCTCGGCCATGTTAGTAACCTTTCATGCAATCTCCCAACTTTCATAACACCAACACAAGCATTTATCAGACACACAACTGATATCCATTCCCAGTTATCATCAAAGCCAACTGTATTTAACAGAAGCTTGGCTCCTATACAGTTGAGCCCCTGTATGTATCTCCACACGACTAGGGAGCATTGCACTGGCACTGGGACATAGACACTGATTGCACAGATGGTGAAATGCCCAGATTAATGACTAAATGAAGGGTACACAATTTGTCCCAAGTATAACCTTTAACAGTATGCTATTCCACACCTTTACAGAACTCCCAAACACTAATGAAGTACGCTGATGGCCAAAATTGATTTTGTTTCAATAAACTAAACTAAAGTAAATGCCGTATTTCTAAAAATATGCTAGTTCATATTTCATTCATCAAAGACATTTCTTAAGAAAGTACCCTCAAATCAATCCTTACATAATTCTATATTTTTTCCAATTTCCTTTCTATCTTTACATAGTGATAAAAAAGATCTTAAAACAGAACAAATTGGTCAGCAGCAACTAACATAAATATCTCTTAGAAAACAGTTCAGAAGTTTACTGTAGGTTAAAAAAAACCTAATTCCCTAAGCTCTTACTTTTTATCTTATCTTATTATCCACAGAGCTTGTGATTTGGCAGAGATTTCAAGAATGTCAGGTAAACTGATTTCTCTTAAAATATGACGATCAGAGGTGTTACTGATTGACTTGGAACAAGAACTCTCTGAAAAGTTGATTTGTTGAATTGAGCACTTGACCCATTAACCTCCCAAACCCAAACTCAAGAATAAAGATCATACATCAAACTTTTGAATGCTTCCTTAATAGCAAGTATTTTGTCAGTAAGTCAATTCAACAGAGGAAGTCCTCGCAGCCTATGGGTACGAGGCTATCCTACAGGTATTCTCAACCCTGAATAACTCGCCATACAGGATGCTTCAGAATACCATTCAACCCATCTCGACACAATGAGAACTAAAAAAATAGAAATAAAAACTAAGGTAGAACCTTAATTAGGAAAATAAAGATTTGGGGAATAAAATCACAGACAAACAACTGGACTAAAAGTTTCCCACTGACAAATAAAACACAGTGCACATGCAAACATGCCTCCGCTCAGCCTTAGCTTGATAGACCACAGAATGAAAGTAGCTTTTTAAATAACATTTCCTCATCTCAACAAAAATTATTCCAATATGGCAGAATGTGGCAAAAATGGAAAACTGATTTGGAATACAGCAAAAACAGAATGTCCAAAGTTTGTGCTACACAAGAGATAACCTAATCTTAACACAGAAACATAGAGTATGATTTCATACAGCTCTAAGGTAGAAAATACAGAAACAATCGTCCACCACATATAACACTAAAAACACATTTACCCTGATGAAATGTTGAGATTTAATAATGAGAGTGTTTTTTTATGCTATTAGCACAGTCCTAGCTCGGTCAGGCCAGCTGTGTACGTTAATGGAAGATGTAGAGACGTTGTCTGATTAACCAAGACATGTACAGGACAACAACTACAACTTAGGGACAAAACAGTACACCTAGCAATAAGCCCAGAATGAAATTGGTCGACTCAAATGACAAACAAAATGTGGAAAACATAGAAGTCTATAAAACATAGTAAGACAAAGTGAGTATTGTTTTCATAAAGGTGGAATGGCAAGGAAAATATTTCATTGATTCAGATTAAAAATACTTAGTAAATAGGGCAGGAATTAATGGCTAGTGTGAACTGAAAGTATAGAAAATATGAGAAAGAAAAATGTCATGCTGAACAGAACGAAAATAAGCACTCTAACATAAGGAAGCTATTTCAGTATTTATGTGTACAGCTCCACATACTATTAGCTTGAAAACTAGTTTTAGTGAGTGATGAACATTAGGCAAATTGTTTTTGGTAGAGTTGTCATTAATGTTATTGGTGCCTTTATTGATGGAATTAATGACTCTATTTTACCAGTAAGTGATAGGGGATAATGGTTTCTGTTTCCTGAAACTAAACACATGGTTGCACTAAAGCCCAGGACAATATCTTGTCAGGTTGCTAGCAGCAGCAATGGAAACTCATCAACTTTCACTAATTAAAGGGGGACTGGTGACATGTAAAGGGCTGCCCTGCCTTATTATCAGTGGAGTAGGTGACAGTAGAAGTAACTACCACTAAAATAAGTCACAAGATTTTCATCATGATCTGATGCAGGATGCTGTTAATGTCCTGATTTTATCGAAATTAGAGTTGTCTTTTTCGAAATTATCTTGCATGTTACAGTGAATTAAAAGGATGCATGCTACTTTTAGCAATATCCCAGAAATGTCACCACACTGACCCAAGTTGGGAAATGGAACCTGGGCCAGAGGCGTGATAAGCAAAAGCTTTAACCACTGGGCTACCCCACGACCTTGCCTGCTACAGAAACAGATGAGTGTTGGTTTGTGGCTTATAACCTGAGCATTCAGTCCCAGAAATAAAGTTCTCAAATTAAAAAATATATATCTACAAAAGAAACAGTATAAAATCCAAATTGAGCCCAGAACAATACTTAATTTCAGGGAATAACCAAATCTACAAAGCTCTAAATATCTGCAGATTTGGACAGACCCAAGAGCTGAGGCAATCTAGACTTTCCAAATCATAAATGGTTTCAAACCAGAAGTGCTGTGGAAAATAATGTACTGTTGCCTTTGTGATTATTAATTTTCCATTAAATATTTCACAGAAACGTTCCTTGCAGTATGCACAAGTTTTGAACTAGCAAACAACATAAGCTTGTATTTTATTCATCTTATTCTGAAGCCCACAAAACCAAAACACTGTGACCTGACAATTACATGCTTGAAAACATGCACAGGGTAATACAATGAGTCCCATCTCTGACCCCTTCCATAACAACTTGTCTCCCTTTAGTCTTTCGCTAACGTGTACGATATCTGTAGGAAAACGTGAGAAGGTTGACAACTGATTCTTCTCAGATGGTTTTGGCAAATGCTGACATTAACTGCTACCTAGTTATTCCCAGACAGTTGATACATGGTCACAATAGTCACACACCAACAAAACTATGTAACCAAGGCAACCAGTCTCTAGTCAGTCTCATACTACACTGGTGAACCAAGATGTACAAAGACAAGCTCAGAATAAGGCTCCACACAAGAGGAAGCCTTGCGGAGCGGTGTACATGGCACAAGAAAAGCACTGAAAGAATGGAGTTCGTTACCATGCACTGGACAGGATCGATGTTGGGTGTGGGTGCTGTGGCCCGCCCATGCCCCGCCCATGCCTCTCCCTGGCCCCACCCTACTTCCATTCAGCAGTAATAGCACTATGTCTCCACACTGACTGGACCATCTGACTGTCACAGCACTAAGCTCCTACATGCAGGTAACAGATAGTATCCTCACTGTGATATGGCAGTCCACTCTCTAAGCTGGTGGGGAACAGTCCCCATCAATATTCACCATAAGTTAAAATGACCAACGCTTTCAATAGTATTTTATCCCAAACATGACTTCCACATAATGTCACACATTGTAGATGTTTACGCAGTTGGTGAAATCCTCTAGCACTGCTATGGTGCTTACAAACCAAGAAACACAATGAGGGGTATCTTCGATTCAAGCACATGACCAGCAGATCCTGGCTTATGCTAAGGGACACAACTGTTTACTCAGATTTGCACCATCAGTGTCCTCAAGGGTTTAAGATAGAAAGAAAGTTGTACTACCTCTGTTAACAGTTCTTGTGGAAGATAGATAGTGGAGGAGTAATGGCTACCTAGGGAGTATACTCACATACTAAATATCAAGATGAAGGTTTAGTCAGCAAGAGATGAGAACCAGAACTAGAATTCATGTAAAATAAATTCAAACATAAAAATAATTTTAAACAGAAATAGCTCTTTTCAGTAAATCAGAGAGAGACAAGAAAGTTCAAGATTTGATATCGGTTCATCTTTTAGAATAATTCTTAACACAATTAAAAACAAACATTACAAGTACTTTTGAAAAACAGTGTTTTAACCTAAAAACAGCAATCTTGTTGCTGAGAAAGAGTTCATCAAGTCATAATGTGACCTTTATGACTGGAGCAGGTAGACTACAGATTGCTACAGCAAGGCTACACAAACTTTGGAGATGAGCCATCATTGGAAAAACGACCACCATTGAGCGACAGACCTCTACAGTTATGAGCTTATGATAATCAGGGAATGACCTTCACACAGTAAAAGATGTTCATTAAAACTCCAGATCGGTTCTCACTGGGCTAAAAACCAGGCCTCTATTTACATGCATGCACTATTTTATCATTGTACACCACCTCAAGAACCAGCCATCATTCACAAGTACACGGAGAAGCGTCCATCGACCACACAGCTCTCAGCAGCAACAGCAATGGCACTTTCTTCAACACTTGGACACAGAGGCTAAAAGCTGCTAATCCCACATCCTTGTCCTTCCTGCTGCATCTCAGATCACTACATTGTTCTAGCATCTTCAGGATTCAAACACTTCCATATCCAAACTGAATTGCATTTTGGTCAGCCGTTAGTTGTATGAGTTATCTCCCTTCATTTACACAGGCTCTTACAAGACAGATAATGGTGATACATGTTCCACATACATATCCACATCCAGTAGTGAAATAATCATTTCAAAATACGATTCTAATTACAATCAGTCCACCTACGGCTAAATGACTGACAGAGTTCTCACAGCATATAGGTAATATCATTACTTAGAGCCACAAGACAGCGTTGTTGTTAATAATATATACATCTAGAAAGAGGACAATACAGGGGAGATAACTCATATTTCTGGGATCCCGGCACACAGATTGTCTCCCCTAGCTGGGACTAACTGGAGAAGGGTCGCAAATGCTCCAGCTGAATCTCCAGAGCTATTCTCTGCTCCATCACTTCTTGTAACTCCTGGTTAAGTTCACAGTTCAATCGGGTGAGCATTGCATTCCGCTCAGTGTGGGTACGCACTGCCATGTGAAGTTCACGCTTGTCTCGACTTGCTTGCCTGGAACACACACAAATGGGCAATATTTCAAGAGAATGAATCAATTTGGTTATAGTCTCCGAAAATATACAATTTTGATAGTGAGTGAGTGAGTTTGATTTTCCAACAATATCATGGCAGGGGACACCAGAAATGGGCTTCACACATTGTACGCATGTTGGGAATCAAACCTGGGTCTTCTGCTTGACGAGTGAACGCTTTAACCACTAGGCTACCTGACTACCCCAAATTTTGATAGAAACAAGCAACTACATATAAAGGATTGAAAAGGATCTCCATTGAGATGGGAGATTCAGAACCTGAGCCTGTGGAAAACCTCGACTTGTTTCATTTAGGGCTATCTATAGCATTACAGTAAGGGCTGTGCGGAAGGCTACTGCTAAACAAAGATTGGAGGACATCCCATTACGGGTCACATCAGGCTGACCTTTCACGAACTTTGACCGACTAATATAATGGAATGACTGACAAGAAGTATATATTAGCCAGAAGGCAGCTTTCTTGTGCTTCACGGCACTAGGTTCAAACTGGCAACCACTTTACAAAACATATTTTGACTAATTCTCCATCAAAAATTTGAAAACTGAAGAAAAGAACATTCAGGATTAGCTAATAGATGGCCTAGATTGAATGGATTCAGTCTTGAAGCTTGTAAATATCGTTCAGAATACCCTGCGTTAAATAGTTCAACTATGCATGATTAGAAAACACATTCCGTCTGTCACTTTCCTGATCTGGTAAACAACAATCTAATTGGTCTGATGAAAGGTAATTCTCTAATGGAATGTCCTCAGATCTTTGTTTAGCGGTAGTGAGAACTGATTTTAATGAGATTGGGCAGAAGGGAAAATAATATGGATCAGGGAGTTTGAGACAGACTAGAGTTTGGTTGACATCTGAAGTTCACTATAAGTAGAAGTTCATAGCAACAGACTGAGGACTTTGAGACAGACTAGAGTTTGGTTGACATCTGAAGTTCACTATAAGTAGAAGTTCATAGCAACAGATTGAGGAAACAATTAACTCGCTGGCATCATTATGATAATCACCTTGATTTAATATTTTACAAGTCAAATGACACAACAAAAATTGCTGTAAAAAATGCAGTGATATAACCATTAAAAAAGCTAACAGCTGAACATGTTTTATTTGAAAAACAAATATTGGAGACGTGCTCGTACAAGGATGACAAAAAGGATTTCTACTTCTGAACCAACTAGGGTGGTGAAAGACTTCCGGGTATTTATTATATTAAAATGGAGATATAATACACTGGATAATCGATGCTGGTTATGTTCATATGCTCCACATAAATATCCCAGGATAAAGGAGGATGGAGAGGAAGGGATTTACCAATACACTTGCCTTTTTACTTGCCTTGTTCAATGTTATCAAGTTTTACATTCTTATGTTCTTATTGACAGCAGACAGCACAAAATAAGTCCCTGCCATCTACGTTCATCTCTGCCCATCCACACTCGCTCAACCATGCATCTGTTCCATTTCATTTTTTTAACAGTCATACTGTTTTAGGAGAAATTTTCTTTTTTTCAGCCTGTTTGTTAAATTAATCCATTTTTTTTGTCGTTAACCCACCATCCCCGATCTAAAACTTCTGTATGTCAGCAATGTCCCTCGCAAAATAAATCATCAAGTGTTTACTATCGCTTTGACGTTTGAGCGTCAGTGATGAGTGGCTTACAACAAAAATAAAATGTTTTAATTATCTCCCTTTAGAACCTAGTTTCAATTCCTGCTGAACAAACGCACTTCCTGTTTATTTCTGTAAGAGACAGTTGCCAAGTATGTTATTTATTTATGATATGAGCGACGTGTATTTCGATGTTATTACATAGATCGTGCACGAGATGAAAACATATTGTAGGATTGAAATTATCTTGCATATTTCATTGAAAATGATTAGAGATGAATTGACATGATTGAAATATATGTACTCGCTGGGTAGGACAAGCGTTTCTTCAATTCTTTCTCACCCTTCACAAGCTGCCACTTTTCAACACAAGCGGACAAGTCGATTTTTTTTAGCCCCGTCAGTAACAGGATGTGGTCATGGTGGACGTAGTATTTACCGTAATGTTAAGACCGCATGCTGAGGCTTGCCTGGCTCCACCTCCTCCGCCACACTCTGCTGTTCCCGGGGCAACGGTGATACAACCTGGGAGTATATTTCAGAATTGGCTTAATATTATTAGATTCATGATATCCTACGGCATTGATTTACTGAACAAATAATGATTCTTAATTAATCATAATCTTTTAAATATGATCATATTGAAACTGAAAATATAGAAAACTGGGATACCACTTATTCTTTTATTTCCACACAAATTAAGGAAAATGTGGTTCAAAGTGCGGCTAATAGAAAAAACGGGGTGGGCAAATATGAATCGTATAACCCAAGATTGGATGGGGCAGGATACTAATACCTGCTTAAAAGATTCAGTCTAAAATTGCATCGGAAAGCATGACTTTGATTTACAAGAGGTTTTGTTTGTATTTTAACGCGGCACTCAGCAATATTCCAGCTATATGACAGAGGTCTGTAAATAATCGAGTCTGGACCAGACAATCCAATGATTGACATCATTAGCATCAGTCCATGCAATTGGGATAAGATTACATGCATCAACCAAGTCAGCTAGCCTGACCACCCGATCCCATTACTCGCCTCTAACAACAAGCATAGTTGCCTTTTATTGAAAGCATGGGTTGCTGAAGACCTATTCTATCCCGGATGAACACGGGTGACTTACAACATGTACACTGAAGATTTCAAAGGCATGTTGTAGTTTATTTTTCTCAAGGACACTCATACAGCAAAGGTTGCTAAATACTATAGTCAACAATATTCATGCCGTAGCACGTCAGCCTGTAAATAATTATGTCTGGACCAGTGACTGAACACATGAACAAGTTCTACTCCATCTTGTCAGTTCAAGTCCCAGACCACCTGCTACCTATTTTAGTCAAGTTTTGTGAGTGTGTGAGTTGGGTTTAACGCTGCTTTTAACAGTATTCCAGTTATATCACAGCGTGTCAGCTTAGTGTGGAAGGAAAGCCCGAAGTGATGCAGGTCTCAGACATTTACCACTTCGGTGAAACCCACGAGCACGGGTATGGTGCTGACAAACCTAGAAACATAATCGGGGCGAAACGGGATTCGAAGGCACAATCATAGGTTTCTGGCGTGCCCAAGGGACGCCAAATCGTGGCGCTTTAGACGACTGGGCCACCTGTGCCCCCCTCAAGTCTTGTGACCAGCATGAGGTACAGGGCTCACACGCTGACCGGACACTTCCACACGGGTCTCCAGAGTGACCACTTTGGATGACTAGTATGACTGAAACATGTACTGTTCCGGGGGTGCAATGCAGGCTCCAGGTCTCTTACCTTATTTTCTGATGCTACAGTCAGGCTGGAAGAAGTTGAAGTGGAGAAATCTGCAATGGAAATAGTTCACTAAGTGTTTGTTTGTTTTGTTTGTTTGTGTCTTGTTTAACAGCACTCAGCAATATTCCAGCTACATGACAGTAGTCAGTAAATAATTGAGTCTGGACCAGACAGTCCAGTGATTGACATCATGAGCATCAATTCACGCAAGTAGAATATGATAACATGCAGTCATCCAAGACACCAAGCCTGACCACTTGATCCATTTAGTCACCTCATGGGTTAATTCAGAGAAAATTTATGGACGTTAACTTCTATATTATCAGGAACACGTTTTGGAGTATACGCATGCTCCTTCAACAGGTGAATTAAGGAGTAAGCATATACTCCAAAATGCTATATTTCTCTCTCTTATGTGTATCACTTCCAAATGCCATTCAAAGACTGTTTAAAATGAGTTTTTGCGAAAAAAAGTTACCTCCACTCCCATCCACAGCATCCTTCGGGACCTGAAACACATCATTAAACTGATTACACTGAAACGCAGGACAAAACCGATGATCCTGAAACATCTCCAGTCTCCTCACCTCTACGATATCAATGTCCGTGGCAGACCAATGTACAGTGGGTCAGCCAGTCAGATACAAGCAAACGGTTGTGGCTGTAATTCTCTACCTCTGCGCTGAAGATGTAAACTATCATCTAGAGTTGACTGTGATACACCAGCCTTTGTTGAATCCCCTTGTCATACTTCATGGGTTTGTATACACTACCTTCCTCCATTTCCCATAATACATACGGCTGCTTTGAGGTGTAGCGGCGACATGTGCCTATTTGGAGTCAGCCAATTAAATGAGGCCATGTACAATGGAAGTCAACCAGAGGATAAAATTATTGATATCCCTCACAATTGTAAACACTTCTCAAGATGAAACTATATGGAACTTAAAACTGAAAATATATTTGTTTAAAAACTCAGAAACGATCTAAAGGCACAAGTTCACCACTAAACCTATTTATATGCCAAGTTTGTTAAAGTATTACTGTTTTGAAGATCTGTTCCAGAAATGATCATTACTTCTATTTTCAGTGTATGTCAAAGCTGTTGCCGTGGAAACTCAAAAAATTTAAAAAACTAAATCCCAAACTATCAAAAGGCACCAGTTCACCACTAGATCAATCAATGTGACAGAAATATTGGTGAAGAAATATTGCACATTTTTCAAGATCTCCGGAAATGACATCTTGCATGTATGAACACACAGACGTCCATACTGACAGTGTCCATTATAATTAGACGGGTATAAAAAGCCCTACCTTTTGTCTGAGCATTGGCTGTGGCTTGACTCCTTGGTTAAAATTAGCAACTACACGGTAAAGCGGCCACATGAATTCACAGGTGATGGAAGAACGTAGTGAATAAATACACATGAAGAACTGATGATACTTGAATCCACACTTGACTGTACTCCAGTACTTGAGTACTGACGGCTAGATCTCCAGAGAGTAGATGAGAGAGTGAGTGACTGTTGTTGTACGCCACAGTCAGCAATATTACAGCCACACGATGAACACTGTCACATAACCGCAGAATGAAGGTGTCTTGGGTGCAGTGTGTGACATACATGAGAAGATGTACAGGAGTGTGTGGAGGGGCGTACACCAACATTCAGCTTCCTCAACACTCTGTTATTGACACATGTAACACATTCATCACTACATTTCCACAAAGTAACAGAGACTTATTTTCTGGCGATATACATTTGCGTGACAATATCAGTTCTACCAGAGATCTGCCATTGAGCTGGTAAGCAACTAACATCTCATGGTAACTCAAAATGAGGACAGGAGATGACATATAAGACACTATGACGTTATGATGATTGTACACACCGGCCAAAAGACTTGTCAGACAGCTGGATCTTATTACAACTAATTACAATGAATTATCCATGCACTTGCTACAGTCATCTTATTGCCTGTATGAGTGTATACATGTGAGGATAAAAACCCCAGTCTTCGGTGTGACAAGTTAACGCTTTAATCACAGGGCTACCCCACCTGTATATAACACAGGTAATTACTTTGTAAAGCAGTTGATGAAAATGAAGTCAATGATTCAGCTGCTTTGCCACATGACACAACATGTTGGATACATTTTAACAAGAATTATTTTGTTAGAGAGCCCACTTTGTTATAAAACACAGTGGATCAACCTTTCATATTAAACCACAACATATTAACAGTATCAGACATGCCATGTGACCTGTATCGTTCATGTTCGGTTTTGGCAGAGTATATAGATTTTTATCTTTTTTTGTGTGTTGGCGTGAGATATACAATCATATTTGTGAAATAGGTAGTTTAATTTGAGCATGAAATAAGAATCAGGGCACTAATTATGTCAATAAGAAATACATATACCACAGAGAAAAAAAATATCATAAGCCACAATAAATCATCAGATTTTCATTCTGTCCCCCACTTCACTATCAAAAGAAAATCCCCATGTACGATTCCTTCTTCTTTAAGTAATAGAATACACCATAAACAGTTCAAACAATCAAGCATCAAGTGAATCACATCAGTAAACGGTTAATGTGCACAGATGCCCTGAACAGATTCGTTCAAAACAATTTAAAAATAATTGTTTTTAAATGTTTCATATTTTTCAAAAATTGAAAATCTAAAGTAATTTATTGTGGCCTTATATCCCATAAAGGTGTTCTGTTATATCTATTGGGATCACTGGGATAATTATGTCAAATGGTGACACAATACCCATGAAATAGAAAATATGTATCTAATCTACTAATCTGTTTCCAAGAGTTAATGATTGTGCGGATCTTGATTCACAAAGTGCAGAGCTTGAATACAAGGTGGTGGTGGAGGCAGGACAGACATAAAACAGCCTAGATTTCAGCAATACCATAGATACCACAGTTAACGTGTTTAAACAAACAGCATTCCATTTTATCACGAATGTCTCATATAAAAACACCTCTGAAAATTGTAATTAATAAATGCAGCATGAAATCATTGAACTAACAACTGATTGAATACAATTGTAACAGATTGACTACAAGTATTTAAAACACACAATGATGGAGTAACAACTGAGACCCACAGATTGAACCTTGGTGTTTGAAGTACATAGGGGGTGGCATACACAGGGAAAAGGAAAGAAAACCATGGAAACAGATCAACTAGAATATGGGTGATGCAGAATTAAATTCCCACTGCAAAACAAACAAGGTCCATGGATGACACCCCACCATAAAACCAAAATGGACCCTCACATGAAGATGAACAGTTGAACAGGTGCCGAATTCAACTGGAACATTTGCAGAAATCCATGCGATGGTATTAAACTTGAGTAAGGTGAAAACTGCCAAACTAGTAAACATCCAAGAGACACTGCAGATGAATAGCCGGACGTCACTGTCATGCAGTGCTGCATCCTCGGACATAACACACACACAGCCTCTCTGGCGACAGCCCACGGGTGGCGCTCACTACAAACTAGTTCATGCACCGAAGTACTTCCTCTCCCAAACTCTACGCAACAAAACAATGAGCCCATTACCACCAAAAATCTCACCACTTTTTTATAATCTAGAGAAAAAGATCGGCGATGCCTCTCCCGGACGGACTTTGTTAGTAGCTGAGGAGCAGATACCAACTGCAAGAGAGAAGGTTAGAGTGAGCACCTCATTAGTGACTGTGTTCTCCGTTGGCGACCTGGGCTCGCTAAACGACACTGCCCGATCTGCACCCCCCTCCGTGGCGGCAATACCTGCACCTTCATTGGATTTCCAGCTGGGTGCCTGCAATTACAGTTGGGTGACAGTTACATGGTTAGTTTTCAGTTCTCTCCCCTGAGAGTGACGGAGGAGTCCGTCTGTTTTACGCCATCGTCATTGGCGTCACACTTAACACTTAAGGCTGCTTGGATTAATCAGCCTGACACAGGCGCACCATTGGGTGACTGTATGAGCTTCAGACCAGGCCATCCAAGGACATGGCCACTCAACAGTCATAGCTGGCTGATGGCTTCAGCAAGTGGTCAGCCACTTCAAGGACTGTATCCGTAAATAGGAGCTGATCCTTACACTAGCACCACAGTGGAACATCATGGGGCCAAGCTTGAAGTTTCCGCCGAGTCATACTGTATCCTGTGGGAGAGCGTTTATAGACGCAACATGACACTCATCTCCCCTGGCCCTGTTATATGCACCCCAGAGAGGTAATTTATGTACATTGTGCAGTATGATAATCCTTGTGAATGTTGTGCAGTATGATAATCTGTGTATATGTTGTGCAGTATGATAATCCGTGTGTATGTTGTGCAGTATAATCCGTGTGTATGTTGTACAGCATGATAATCCGTGTGTATGTTGTACAGCATGATAATCCGTGTGTATGTTGTACAGCATGATAATCTGTGTATGTTGTGCAGTATGATAATCTGTGTATGTTGTGCAGTATGATAATCTGTGTATGTTGTACAGTATGATAATCTGTGTATGTTGTGCAGTATGATAATCTGTGTATGTTGTTCAGCATGATAATCCATGTGTATGTTGTACAGCATGATAATCCGTGTGTATGTTGTGCAGTATGATAATCTGTGTATGTTGTGCAGTATGATAATCTGTGTATGTTGTGCAGTATGATAATCTGTGTATGTTGTACAGTATGATAATCTGTGTATGTTGTGCAGTATGATAATCTGTGTATGTTGTTCAGCATGATAATCCATGTGTACGTTGTACAGCATGATAATCCGTGTGTATGTTGTGCAGTATGATAATCTGTGTATGTTGTGCAGTATGATAATCTGTGTGTATGTTGTACAGCATAATCCGTGTGTATGTTGTGCAGTATGATAATCTGTGTGTATGTTGTACAGCATGATAATCCGTGTGTATGTTGTGCAGTATGATAATCTGTGTATGTTGTGCAGTATGATAATCTGTGTGTATGTTGTAGTGTATGATAATCTATGTGTATGTTGTGTAGTATGATAATCTGTGTGTATGTTGTTGTGCAGTATGATAATCTGTGTGTATGTTGTGCAGTATGTTAATCCATGTGTATGTTGTGCAGTATGGTATTCCATGTATATGTTGTGCAGTATGATAATCTGTGTGTATGTTGTGCAGTATGGTATTCCATGTGTGTGTTGTGCAGTATGATAATCTGTGTGTATGTTGTGCAGTATGATAATCTGTGTGTATGTTGTGCAGTATGATAATCTGTGTGTCTGTTGTGCAGTATGATAATCCTTGTGTACGTTGTGCAGTATGATAATCTGTGTGTATGTTGTGCAGTATGATAATCTGTGTTTATGTTGTGCAGTATGATAATCTGTGTGTATGTTGTGCAGTATGTTAATCCATGTGTATGTTGTGCAGTATGATAATCTGTGTGTATGTTGTGCAGTATGATAATCTGTGTGTATGTTGTGTATAAGGATAATCTGTGTATATGTTGTTGTGCAGTATGATAATCCATATGTATGAACTATACATTAATTAATATATTACATGATAATCAGTTGGTATGTAACGCAGTATAACAATTGTTGTATATGATATTCAGTAGCTATGTAACACTATTATAATCATTGAATAGATTAATCAGTAGTTATGCTACAAAGTATAATAATCATTGTATAGGATAATCTTTGTGATGTTATTATTTAGGTGTCAACAGAGGTTTCCTGACATACAAGCATATCTAGTAAGTGGTCGAACAACACTAGGGACATGTTAGAGACTGATGCATTCAAAGAGTAAAGTTTGTATTGTAAAAATCAACATACAGATAAGAGATCAATCAAGTTAAAAAAACAAACAACTATTCTTAAAACAAAACCCATATCATTAAAAAAAAATAGCAGACAAAAGGAGACTTGACAACATATACAACTGCGGCAACAGCCAACAATCACGCTTTCATTCACTGACTTCAATAGGCATGCAAATATGGCATTAGGCAGAGACTGGATGGGCATTGGCTAACACTGTGAGTGTGGAGGTCAGAGAGTAGTCTGCCTTTACCGGTCCCAAACCAAGCTCCTTCCCAGCACATGACACCTTCATTACACTCTCGGTATCATTTCTGCCATCAGCGTGGCAGGGGCCATTACAAGAAAATTGAAATTTGCCCTCTAACCATAAATCTAGTAACGTTTAATGCCATGATAGTAAATTTTGAATAGGTTCATGACTGACCATATTTTCCAGGTGAATTTAACTTTTTGTTTGTTTAATCAGATTGGTTGTAAACATAACAGTCAGTCTGTTGCGAGTGCAACTCCAAGCATGGTTGTGGCCACCTTTCACAGTGGGTAACTTTGACTGGCGGCAGCGACAGTATAGAGAGGTCAGTGAATGGGCTATCGCTGTGAGGAGGTTGGTTCCCAACCAGAATGGTGAAGAGGACTTACGTCTTTTGGCGACACTCTCGGCGGAACTGCTGGGGGCGGCAGCAGCGCACTGTAGTGTCCTGGAAACAACAACATGTACCACAACGTTAGAACTTGGCACTAGTCCCGTAGTCCTTGCCAAACTGCCCAATAATTAAAATATCATGAGGACTAATAGAAATTTGCAATTTTTAAGGGTGTTGCTATATGTTATCATTATAAGGACTAGTGGACTAAAAATGTTAGTTTCTACCGCTGTACCATTAGTTAGGGAGGAGTGAGTGAGTGAGTATGGTTTTACGCCGCTTTTAGCAATATTCCAGCAACATCACGGCGGGGGACACCAGAAATGGGCTTCACACATTGTACCCATGTCGGGAATCGAACCCGGGTTTTCGGCGTGAACGAGCGAACGCTTTAACCACTAGGCTACCCGACCGCCCCTAGGTAGTTAGGGAGGAACACACTGAGGGTTGCTTTGAAAAGTTCCCACGAGTTCAGTGATACTTTGAAACTCAATTCAGTTTATGGATTTATCTGACTGGAGAAACAGTCAAGAGGCAGCATACCTGCTTCTGAGCAGGGCTAGATAAAACCCTGAATTGATCAAATCTATTGTATATATAGAACAACACCTCTGACATACAAGTCCATGTTACTGTAAAAACACAGTGCCATAGCACTGTAGCTCACCTGGGTATGTAGTCAACACATTAAAAGTTCAACAGAGACAGACACTTTACAAAAGTTTCTGTCAGCATTTATATTCACATATACTGCTCAAAAGAAGTTTAAGGACACCTTATTATTTCATATTGCTATGGTTAATTTGTCATGACAGTCAGTCAGGCAATTTCAGAAGTCATTTGCAGAGCCAAATATGCATTTTGAGCATGTCAAAGTGCAAAGTTAAAATAATAGTCAAAATTTATAATACCGCCAAAAAACAGAACACAGACTAATTACACACTACTAATTACACATATACTAAATTTCATTACATTTTAACAAAAATGGCTGCGAAATGTAAACAACTGGGTTTTCAATATGGCTGCCATGGCCAACTTTATGCAAAATTAAATTAAAAAAACACTGAGCTGAAGAAAATCTTATGGCTCAATTGGACTTACAGTACATAAGATATTAATTGGTTAGAAAAACATTCCCAAACAAAAAAGCATGTGGCCTTTCATTTCCTCGTTGAAACCTTGAATATACCACCACAGTTTAGCTTATATAGGCAATACAATTTTTTTACTATTTGCATAAACTATTTCCCCATTAATCAACAGTGAAACATCAATAAACTGCTTTCACTTAGACCAACATGAGTGAGTGAGTGAGTTGGGTTTAACGCTGCTTTTAACAGTATTCCAGTTATATCGCGGCGTGTCAGCTTAGTGTGGGAGGAAAGCCCGAAGTGATGCAGGTCTCAGACGTTTACCACTTCGGTGAAACCCACGAGCACGGGTATGGTGCTGACAAACCTAGAAACATAATCGGGGCGAACCGGGATTCGAACCCACAATCATAGGTTTCTGGCGTGCCTAAGGGACGCAACTCTGCACAGCGAATCGCGGCGCCTTAGACGACTGGGCCACCCGTGCCCCCTAGACCAACATGAAAGAGAGATTACTATTAACCTATCAGTTTTTTGGTAGATGACACTTTTTATGGATAACTTCTTTTATCTCTGTAACAATGCTTCAGGGCTACTTCTTGTCCCTTCATAAGGTGAATACTGTGTCAGCGTGTCAGTTCCCTCTCTCTTTCACACCCACACACACTCTCTCAAACACACACACACACACACAGCCACGAACACACACACACACAATACCCACCAACCCAAAACCCACACCCACCCACCCACTCACCCCCACACACACACCCACACACACACACAAACTCACACACACACACACACACACACACACACACACGCACACGCACACGCACACACACGCACACGCACACACACACACGACCACACACACACACGACCACACACACACACGACCACACACACCCACACAAATAAAACAAGTTGTTATCCATAAATAGTGTCATGTATTCATGTTCTTCCAACTTCTTAATGCTTATCAAAAACTTCGATCAGTCCTAGAGATCACATTTTTCAGGTATTCTTAAGACATTGTTAAGCTTCCCAAATGCATCTGTTGATCAATGATATGTGTAACCTGTTATCAGTGACACTGACCTCCTTCTGTCTTTGGCTTGAGATCAACTGACATGCTGCGTCCATGTGTGCCGGGAGGTCGAGGGGGTGGTGCTGGGGGCTCGGAGTTGACTAAAGCTGACTCGCCACTCACAGAGGACATGAGTGCATGGGGCCGATCTGGGCCGCCTTCGTGACTAGTGAGTGGAGGGGGTTGTATATGACCACGAACAACCATTGGCACTGCAATACACAAGGAAAACATACAGACTGTGTCATCACCATCAAATGTCAGTTTCCTGACCACCCATCTGAAACCTCAATCATCTCCTGCTACTGAAGGAAATTATCTCTGCCCTCACAAACATGACTCATAGATAGACAAACAGAAACAAGACCTAGACATAAAGGGAGTCTTGTTATGTGTAAACATATCTCTAAAAAAAAGGTGAGTATAAAGGTCAGTTTGAGCAGCCAAGTCCTTTCAAAAATATTTCAGTTATATTATCACCATGTCTGCTTAATGTGGGACAAAAGTCTGAACAAAGTGAAAATGTGGGAACAAGGACCAAAACCAAACCACCAGTCCCAGAAAAACTAATGAAGCTGTCAAGAACCATAAGAGAATACCTTAGGCAAGGAAAGACACCTTTCATTGGAATTCTAATAATCTTGATATTAATCAAATTAATTCTGCCAGATAAAATCAAACCATCATCCTGAGAATACAATAGCTCAAAAGGTGCGAGACCAGCATGATAATGAGAAAATGTTTCATAACTGTTTTCGGTCCAAATACTCTACCAGTATCCTGATGCAGATAGAAATGACCAAGGATGTTCTTCAGGCACCTACTGTAAATGCTTCCCTAGATTCCCTGATTGGCATTTTATTTTATAAATCCCTGATCTTTTTTCAGTCTCTTGTAAATAACTTTCCCCATCAATTTGAGAACTATTGCTGTAGAAGTTCTGTTACAATACTTTCTCAAATACAAAATATCATTAAAATGTCAACTTACCAGCATTTACATCATCAGGGCCAGCAAAACAGACAACACTACACATACCATAATTGCCGGTACAGTTTGCCATGCACACATGTACAACGCCACTATCACAATGACCAGCACTCCATCACTAGTCAGTCAACCCTACATCTAAATGACATTTTTTTTCCACACATAACATCTGATTGTATGCGAAACAAAAACTGTGGCAGTCTGCACTGTCATAGAGAAGTCAGTGAGAAATTGAATGTTGTGTCAATGCCCCAGTCACTATGTTCTTACGTTCTATGCCACTTTCAGCAATGTTCCAGCTATTTCACAGTGGCCGGTACTTACGTTCGATGCCCCTTTCAGCAATATTTCAGCCATATCAGGGGCAGGGGACACCAAAAATGGACTTTGCACATTGTACCCATGTGGGGAATGGAACCCAGGTCTTAGTGCGGTGAGCCAACACCTTAACCACTAAGCTACCTCACCACCCCTCATGTCTTGGAGAGGCAGACCAGTGTTGGAGGCACAGGCAGTTATCCACGTCATTGTGGTTTGCAACATTGTAACAACCCACAGAGGTCAGCCAGGGTGAAACTGAGGGAGCCGTGGTGTACTGCAAAGGCACATCATCCAGGGCTTTAAGGCATAGGAGTGAGAGTGACTTGGGTTTAACGCTGCTTTGAACAGTATTCCATTCATATCACAGCGTGTCAGCTTAATGTCCAAGGAAGCCCTAAGTGATGTAGGTCTCGGGCATTTACCACTGAGCTCAGTTATGGTGCTGACAAACCAAGAAACAAATTCTAGGTGAACCAGGATTCGAAACAATCGTAGGTTTCTGGCGTGCCAAGGGATGCAACTCTGCACAGCGAATTGCGATACCTTAGAAAACTGGGCCGCCCATTCCCCTGAAGTCATAGGAGTCTGTGACATCTTACGACAATATCAGACTCAACAAAATCATGAACAAAGGAATAGATACGTCATGTTTGAGGCTATCTGGTGGAGAGAGAGAGAGAGAAAGAGACAGTGTGAGGTGAGTGATGCGGACAGTGTCGACAACTGATTGGTGACTACATTCACAACCCTTTCCATGGTAAACAACAGTTCCACTATCAGTGAACACATTTTATCATTGATGTCACAGTACTCACATAGTATTACTGGTATGATTTTAACTGGATGGTATGTAAAGTTGGTATGTAAAGTTAAATTCTTTCTTCTCAAACTCAACAGGAACCTCAATATTTCCAAAACAAAAATGGCACAGGATACTGCATATAAATACATGATTTTAAGTCAGGATAAAGAAAATAATCAATTTTCGAAATTCTAGAGTTTGAAATGACATGATGAACGGTCTCATCCTTAACCTTCTGTATCACAGTATGTGTCCTGCATACATAAATATCATATTCTGTCAAAAACATCAGTCAATGAAACCAAGCCCATGAACTGTCATTCCACATGTTTCCAATAGATTTTACTCCTAACACATAACATCTTAAACTATCCTCACTGCCCAGAATATTTTTGTACCAAATTTGTTTATTGTTTAACACAGCACTAGCAATATTTCAGCTATATGATGGTGGCCTGAAAATGATAAGTCTTGACCAGAAAATCCAGTGATTGGTTTTGTGAGCATCGATCCACGCTGTCAGGGTACGATGACATGCAATCCCTCAAGTCACCGGGCCTCATCATCTGGTCCATTGTCACCTCTTACAACCAGCATAGGTTGCTGGGGAGAAATTATTACCTGGAATCTCCACAGGTTTACAAGATAGACTCCAACATTTGTAGTACATAAATTGATAGTTTATCTGAGCGTGTGTTCTATCAGTGAGACTCCTGTTATCACAAACACATGAATATCACATCCATTTTCGACAACGTTTGCCATTGACAATAAGATTGTCTGTTTAGCAGGCATGTTTCTGTCTACCTGGATTTTGCTTCTTTGCAATAGGCCTGGGTCGGCCATGGAGGGGTGTGTTGTATTTAGCTGAGGGGTCACTCTGACTAGGGTCAGGGTAGGATTCAGTATTGGAACGTTGCTTTGTGGGGGTAACAGCGTCCGGCGAGTCGGGTGGGGCACAGTCATGCGACCCGGGATCTGCAATACCCATGGAAACAACGCAACTAAACAAACTAAAGACAACATCAATGATGCAAAACAAGGAGAAGCAAACTCAATGGACAGAATGTCAACCACTTGTGCATGCAGTTTAACATTAACACATTGAAAGTCCAATAGTTTACAATTCATGGATATTTGCAATTACATCAAAACCAAAAGAATATTCTGACATATTTTCAAAGCTTATTTGCCACTTAGGACTATCATGCATGCACAAACTACCGACTAGAAACTTGAAACTGAAACTGACTGGTGATACAAGATGGCGTTATTGTGTCAGTGGGTACAGCACATGCACAAGGAAGCCCTGTATTTTATCCTGCTGATGATTGATGGAAAGAAGCTATGTGACAAGAGACAAAATAGTTCTTCCTACTGCTTTGTTTTTAATTTTGAATTTAATAATAAACCATAAACAGATTTTCTCATTTGAGTGAGTGAGTGAACTGGGTTTTATGCCACTGTTATCAATATTCCAGCATTGTCATGCAGGAGACATAAGATATGGACATTTGAACCTGATGTGGCTCGACAAGGAGACATAAGATATGGACATTTGAACCTGATGTGGCTCGACAAGGAGACATAAGATATGGACATTTGACCCTGATGTGGCTCGACAAGGAGACATAAGATATGGACATTTGAACCTGATGTGGCTCGACAAGGAGACATAAGATATGGACATTTGAACCTGATGTGGCTCGACAAGGAAACACTCTAACCTCTGTGTAACCCTACCTCGCCTTTCTTATTTGAAAAATAATTGAGGAAAATGTCCAAAAAGTGAGCATTCTGTCAGTTTACAATTAGTACTAACATTGCACTATTTCTTAACTAAAATTAACATTAAAAAAATCTGTAAATGTCAAGTTGAAACGGAAAGATTAAATATTTGAAATATACTTTTATCACAAACCTACATTCCAAATATAACCGAACTCTACTGCTCAATAAAAAGTTCTCAAGGAAAGTACTCTAACTCGGAAATCCTGTGATACTTATTACCCAGACCCCACTCCTCAAAGGGCCATGACAGACAATTATACATTTTCATCTCACATTACGACAATCCCTGCCCTATCTCTGCTCGTAATGTTTCAGTACATAATGTTTCAAATGTTGCTGCATATACAGAATATTTGACACATGGCCCAGAGGCCAACTTAAAAAAAAGATATTAAACCCAAACCACCTCATGTTAATTTTAAAATATGGAAGTTACCAAAAACATAAATTAAAAAAAAAAAATTAATCAGAATATGGAAGATACCAAAACAAGAAAATGAAAAAAATAAAAAAAATATAGAAAACCCAGATCAATTTGTGAACGCTATTTTTTCCCTTACATATTCCATACAGCCAACGTGACAACAACGACAATGTGACAGTGTACGATACGTAAAGCAGTAGAATGTTAGAAGAGTGAGTGGGAAGGCTCCATCACCAGCCTCAATACCTGACAATGCCCTACCCCTGTCGAATCCCTCTGGTGCTATCGGGTGACCGTCCGGAGACATTCGTACAGCCACAGGGTGAATGATCTTCGAATCCTGAAACAAACATTGGTCCTAGTTAGTAGGTTTTCTCAGAAGTAAAACTCAAAAACCACTAATGTTATGAATAGTTATTAAAGAAAATGAATAATGAATTTACTGTTTTAACCATTACATAAGCATACAATTAAGAATAAAAGTAACTGTGTCAATATGTAATTAGTTTCATTTTCATTTTTACAATATACTAACTGCCAAGGACAGAAATGTTAGTATATAAATAACCGCCAAGGACAGAATTATTAAAAAATGTTAGTATACCTCTGTATTGACACAAACATTAGGCAAAAACAGTCTTAGTTTCTTGTTTCCAATTCTTTTCTACAGGTTTAATTGAAATTTATTATGTGACAAGAGCAGGTAACTCTGACCACACTTCATGATCAGTTGCCTGGCAACGAGAGCTCTCTTGACAAGAACTAAATCTTGTGCAGACAATGTGAATGAACAATTTCATGTCATCCAAATTATTTCTTCAAAACAAAACACAAGAAATACAAGACATATTTAGGCCTTTGCTGCATGTTAGATGGTTAATGTTTTACTGAAGTTGCTAAAGCAGAAAAGTACCAACGTAAAATGAGAAACAACTGAAGTAACAAAAATACTTAAAACACATATTTATGCAAGTGCAAACCTTGACACATAGTCAAGGGAATGATATTAAGTTTCTATTACGACTACCCTACATGGATAGAGTTAACATGACAGAATTAGCTTGCATCTGCAAGACTATCTCGTGTTCACACTGCAAGGTACATACAGTACAGGGGTCCGGAAACTTTAAAATCCCAATTGGACTTTTGCATTTAGGCCACGCCCCCTGCAAATAGCGTATTTTAGTACGACTTTTTACACACACATTACAAGTTGTTACGTATTCATAATATGATGAATTATGAATTGTTTCAATTTAAATTGTTTAATTCACCGGACAATTAATAACAAATAATATCATTTTAGATATATATGGAAAACATACGTTTGTTTCTGTTATAATAACGATCTGTTAACGTAGTGAACGGTCTAATTAATATTCATGAGTCTGCTCAAGTGTACTGTATTACAGTACCATGGGATAACAGTCCAATCTCGCTACCACTACACAGAGATCTGAGGACATCCTATTACAGGTCATGTCAGAATCTGACCAAACCGAGCAATGCTTATGAGAACACATAACAAAAATCCAAATGTTTTCTAATCATGCAACCATGGAGAGGTTAACACAAGGCATTCTGAATGATAGTGAGGGGCTGTACCACTTATTTCATCAAAATGATCATTATACCTCTCACTTCAATGGATAAACATTTCAATCAGAAGAGACTTTCAATAGCCGGTGGAAAGTACTGCTATACCATCTCATCCATTTAATAGACATCCCAGAATGTTCTTTTGTTCAGTTTTATATCAAGAACTTAGTCCAAGAAAACATAACGTAGTCTGGAATGGAAGTTGCCAGTTTAAAGTATTGCCATAAAACTAAAAAAAGCTGCTTTCTGACGGTCTTCCTGTCAGTCATTCCATTCGTCCGTCAAAGTCTGCGAAAGGCTTGACCTGTAATGGGATGTCATCAGATCTTTGTTTAACAGCAGTGAGCTCTAAGATCTGATTTTTATGAGATTGGTCAACAGTCTTAACAAGCAATGATATAATCCAAAGAAAGAAGGAAAAAATACGTACTCTACAAAGCATCTTATATTTTGATTAGTACTTTAACTATCAGTCAAAACAAAGCATGTCAGTTTAACATTCAACTCTAAACATGAAATCAAATCGATAATCATTTCTATTGCCTTTTACAGTTCCAAATGAAGGTCCTGTTCTTGCTATATTAGTCGCTCACTGAATACAAATACAAGCTTTAACATTAAGGCAAGCACCCTGCTGTTAATGTACAGATTGCAATGAAATTTACACCACAAAACATGGGGAGCACTACAAAGAGAAAGGTTAAACCCTAACCACTGTGAAATGTCAAAAAGCATGAAGTCAGCAGAGTGGCTGAGCACAGAGCTCTGTGTGATGCAGGGTGCACTACAAAACTAAAACCTACTCTACCATAAAACCGACTACCCATATTTGAGGAAAAACAACATTCTCCTATTCCACAACAGAGTGCAAGTCTTGTGAATATTCACTGCCTTAGCTGAAGACTCAGTGAATCCACAGTTATCCAGGGAATAGCCTCTCACCATAGCTGTCTATCTTATCGAAACCATCCCGAATGCCAATAACCAATTAATGATCAAAGGGAGATAACTCTAAATACATGATAATTTCACTGGACTTAACAAAAATTAAATTTTGATACGAAAATATACATTAAGTTTAAATGTATTCTGCATTTACTTTGTATATGACCATGTATACATGTTGCTTGTTAATTCATTCAAAACACTCTAGTTCAGACTAGACAACAAATATTGATTCTCTGCTATGAGGAGTGCACTTATTGCAAATGATCTTAAGCAGTGCGATGGCCATGTAAGCTGGCATGCGTCTACCCCCTGGATAACTATAGTGTAACAGTGCAAACACAGAGAAACCTGCGCAAAAATACTCACAGGGTCTGCAGCATTAGGCTTAGCAAACTCAAAGTTGACTGGCAATAGGGCAGGGGAGGGAACTCCGCTTGACCCTGGAGATTCCTGAACAAAGCTAGCAGTCCACTGTATAAACAAGAATTGTCTGTTGTCAAACTGACTACCTTATCTCAACCTCCACGCAGATCTCTCTCACAGAGAATTCCTAACTTTATCTTATATGATGATGATGATGATGATGATGATGATGATGATTATATATTAACACCTGAACATGTACTATACCAATCCTAAACAATATCAAACTAGTTGACACAACAATGTCAGCTATCTGTGTAATGAGTAGTCAGTACTGCTGACCTCTATGACAAGAATAAACAGTGATATCATAGGAGTGATGCTCTTCTTTCCTCCCTGAAATCAGTACATTTCAACATAAGACAAAAACAGAGAGCTGGTATGAGGTATGTGATTCTACATGAAGTTTAGCAGGCGTTAAGCTGATAGACGTCTATAGAGACCTGTTACCTCAGATCCGTTGCCAGTCACATGACACAACACATGATCTGGTAACCCAGGATAAGTTGAATCAACTCACAAAACGTGTTGCAGACAAGTAGGCGGTGCATATAATTTGGGCAAAAATAATTGGTTTGTTATAGGTAAAGAGGGTGTACGTATGTTGTGCACATGCAGTTCATGACGATGAAATTGCCTACGTTTCGGGGACACACATGTTGCTCATAAGACTATTGAACACGCCACTAGAACCCGTTGTTAGCCGAGACAGGACACACTCATATCCATGTTACCACTTGTCGCGGACCACCCACTACCCCTTTCTTTGCAATGGTACATGCCAGTGGGTGGACCTCAAACATAGTCCTACGGGGTGAATTGTCAGGTCACAACTCAACTTATCCTGGCTTACCAGTAGATATAGACAGTTAATATCCCCTTGGTTATTACTTTACATAACACACACAGATAATATATAAGGTCTGTCAATAAATGTTACAAATCATAAAACGGCCATCCTTTCTTACATATTTGTCAACAAATTAAATAAATCATCAAATATCTGCTCTATACATTTTCCACTTGAAACATGATTCATAAACAAATACTGTTAAAATGAACAAAACATTTGCATATAAAGTAAATATAATTCTATTCGTTCATAGATATGTTTACCAAATTATGTGATTAAAGATTATGTTACCTGATAAAACAATATAGAATTGAAATGAGATTTGTGTAGACATCCTAATCTTATAAGCTTGATGTTGCTGATAAGAAACGTAAAATAGCCACTCAAAAATATATAACAAAATGCATATGAGAACAAGCCTTGCTTCAGAAACAGAGAACCTAGAGAATTCTACAGAAACAAGAGACAGCTGCTGAAATGAGTTTGCTAAATGACAGGGCAGTACAAGGTGTCATGGCAACAGTTGTCATGGCAACAGCTTCCCTCCATCATCTCTCACCTGACTAGCCTGGGGGGAGGGGGGCGTGGTTCTCTTGAGGGTGCTTCCAGGGGGTAGGTCAGCTGCAAATGGTTCATCTAGGAGAAGACAAGTGGGAATACATTTGCCAACTACTTCCATTATTGTAGTCAGAAGAACACATGTGAGAGGTTGATCCATGTCAGGTCTCAGATATGTGGCCAATTCTTAGATCCATTGTATGTACATCAAGTATTGTAGAGTGAGTGATATAATTACATCACAGCATGTCAGATCGATATGTGAGTAAAGTCCGAAATGACCAATGCAGGTCTAGGATGTTTATCACTTTATATCACAGTATCACAAACTCATAGTATCACATAACAATTTGTGATTCTGTATTCAAGCTAATAAAGCCAAAAAGTATCATGTAACCATAGTAACAAACCACAGAGTAATCTACTTTTCTTGCTACAAGTCCCAGCAGCTTTTGGCAACTTCATCCTCCTTTTGTACATGCATGCACGCACACTTCTGCACACTTCCGCACGCACACAGCACGCACGCACGCTCATACACACATACACACATACACACATACATACATACATACATACATACATACATACATACATACATTCATACATACCCACGCGCGCACGCGCACACACGCACACACACACACACACTTCTGAAGGACTATCCTGGCTTACCACTTGTGAGTGTAGCATACGGCATGAGAGAGAGGGGTAGACGTTCCGGCAGTTCAATCTCATTCCGTCGCAACACAACCAGATGCATGGCAATACAGAACTCCTCCAGAGACAGAGCTCCATCCCGATTCAGATCTGAGAGTTGCCTGGAAACAGATGTTACATGTCTAAGGAGATGCTTAACACATGATACTGAAAATAAGTTATATACATACGCTAAGGTATTGTGACCTATCCATGATCTCAATTAAATCAGACAAAAATTATCATAAATTGAAACGAGGCATCACTCACAACTAATGAGACTAGAATACACCAAGAAATCTTATGCCTTAAAGTTTTATATCATGATCACAATATCAGACAGTGTGCTATATTACTGAAAAGAAATACTCACCATATTTTAGATAGCTCTACTACTGGCAGTTTAGACTTCTCAAAAAAGTCTTTGGCTACTTTTCCTGTAAAAACAACCACAACAAAACATATGAGCTGTAAACTGAGTTTTCCACTCAAAGGATATTTGTCCGTTGAGGTTGGTTCCTTCACTCCCCCCAAAACAATTATTGTTATATGTTTATTCCTTTCAGAAGGAAACATAAAACAGAGCGTCCCTGACTGGACTTCATGTGACCCTTACATCAAGGTCACCTGACATGATGGGCAAATGAATTGTCTCCCTTCACTCAACTGGCACCTGAACAACACAGTAACAAATAATTCTACGACAAAGACTTCCAAAACACATATGGGTAGACAAGATAGTTTCTTCAAGCTTCAAAAGGTAAAGGGATAAAAGTTTTCATGGATAATCTCTCTTTATCTGCTTTCTAGCAAGGTGTTTTTGAGGATGCACAGCGATGCCTGGAAAACAAGAGAAAAGTGCCCAACATCATACAAGTGAGATTAAATGCCAGGAGTAGTCTCCCTTACCTGTAATGACGCCCCCTAGGTCCGGCTGCATGGTCTTGAACTGTTTCATGTAGTACTCTCTCTGTTCCTCACTGATGGCCCAGATGTCGTCCACGCTCTCCGCCTCCGAGCTGATGGAGGATGAGTCGAACCCAGGAGGCTCCAGATGATCCCACTTCTTGACGCCAGCACCTAGCAACACTGAAACAGTAGGCATGGTCAATAGGCAGCACCTAGCAACACTGAAACAGTAGGCATGGTCAATAGGCAGCACCTAGCAACACTGAAACAGTAGGCATGGTCAATAGGCAGCACCTAGCAACACTGAAACAGTAGGCATGGTCAATAGGCTGCACCTAGCAACACTGAAACAGTAGGCATGGTCAATAGGCAGCACCTAGCAACACTGGATCAGTAGGCATGATCAATAGGCAGCATCTAGCAACACTAGAACAGTAGGCATGGTGAAAAACTGCTCAAACCATTTTCAAGCTACTGGGATATTACATATCACTGAACAGACATATTCTGGCGAAATCGCAGCATTACTGTAACACTGACATGGCATGCATTCATTCACCTCATGATTTAGGTCATATTTTGTTAATGTACAAAATGAATAAAAGAACATCTTACTGTGACTGTCCTCGTCTTCAAACAAGGCCCAGTTTCCGTTTTCACTGGTGGAGTTGAGATATGCTCCTCCGGCCAGGGCCACAGGGTTCACATGGCCACCGTCCAAACTTGCCATCTTCACGCTTACAGGGGGCGCTACCGTGACGGCAGGGTATGTGGCAGGGGCAGTCTGCTGCTTCAGTAGTTGTCTGCGGACCGCTGGGGGGGAGGCAGGAGGGGATTGTCGGGGGGAGAAGGGAGGGGACTTGGAGTCGTTGGATTCCTCTTTGTTGGTTGTCTGAAACATCCACAGTTTAGCGTACAGACCATATTAACAGGGGAACTTCTGTGAAAGTATGTGTTGTATTACTCATATAAAGCAATCATAGTTTCAATGACTAATGAATGGCAAACTTTGACATCATTTTCTGTTTGAAAAAATAACCATTACCAATAACCATTATCCAGTTCCATGTTTTTCTAACCATCAGGAAATAATAGGCTATAGCTGACAGTGTTGCGAGCATTCTTCCTAGCCATTTATAAGTAGGATGCACTACATCAGTGAAAAGTAGCGGACTGTCCCATCATACAACAGTCATTGTGACCAACCAATACTCCCTGCTCTGTCATGACAAGGAAAACTGTGTATTGCCAAGGTAACGAGTCTGAGTGGAGGAGTAAGATTATAGTGAATACCAAAAGCAAACCATTAATACCAATGCACCGTTAGAAAAAGGCTCTGGTCCTATAGTCAAAAATGCCAAATAGTGAAGGTATCATAAGGACTAGTAGAAATTTGCCCTTTTTAGTGGTTTTGCTATATGTTGTCATTATAAGGACTTGTGGACTGAAATTGTTAGTTTCTATCGCTGCAATGTGAATTGTAACTTGTGGGAGAAGACTCAATGACGCCAAAACATTATCTGGAACCCTGGATGGGAGTACTCACTTGTGGCTGTTGTGCATTGAACGGTTGCTGTCCCTCCGTGACGACCCCGCGGTACTGCCCGGACAAACTCCGTGTGTGGGACTTCTTTGCTGAAGGAGGAGGGGGAAGCTGGCCAGCCGTGCCGCTGGCTTTACTGTAACAGTAACATCACCTTACTGTAACACTGACATCACCTTACTGTAACAATGACATCACCTTACTGTAACACTGACATCACCTTACTGTAACACTGACATCACCTTACTGTAACACTGACATCACCTTACTGCAATGCTGACATCACCTTACTCTAACACTGACATCACCTTACTGTAACACTGACATCACCTTACTGTAACACTGACATCACCTTACTGTAACACTGACATCATCTTACTGTAACAATGACATCACCTTACTGTAACACTGACATCACCTTACTGTAACAATGACATCACCTTACTGTAACAATGACATCACCTTACTGTAACAGTGACATCACCTTACAGTAACAATGACACCACCTTACTGTAACACTGACACCACCTTACTGTAACACTGACATCACCCAACTGTAACAATGACATCACCTTATTGAAACACTGACATCACCTTACTGCAACACTGACATCATCTTACTGTAACATTGACATCACCTTACTGCAACACTGACATCACCTTACTGTAACACTGACATCACCTTACCGTAACGCTGTCATCACCTTACTGTAACATTGTCATGTCTCTACTGTCACACTGACATCACCTTACTGTAACATTGTTATCACCTTACTGTAACATTGTTATCACCTTACTGTCACACTGACATCACCTTACTGTAACATTGTTATCACCTTACTGTGACACTGACATCACCTTACTGTGACACTGACATCACCTTACTGCAACACTGACATCGCCTTACTGCAACACTGACATCACCTTACTGTAACACTGACATCATCTTACTGTAACATTGATATCCCCTTACTGTAACACTGACATCACCTAACTGTAACATTGACATCACCTTACTGTAACACTGACATCACCTTACTGTAACACTGACATCACCTAACTGTAACAATAGCATCACCTTACTTTATAGTTAAAATGTCAATCCTCCTAGTAATGTGTGGGCCCTGTAACTTGATATTGCCCGCATCTTGCCTAACATCAGGTCATTCATAATCAATCATTTCGCCCTATGACATAGTTAATTTGCATACAAATGTAACAAAAAATGGCGCCTGCATAGGTACAGCTCTGTCAACCCCCCCAGTCAACTGATGATATGTGGGTCGATGATGTCACGTGCATATATTTATATGAGCACAATAGTAACTTGAACACTTCAGCAATGTTTAGGCAGAAGTCTAACAATCAAACCTTCCTCGCAGTATCAATAATTGCATTGTTAATCACTATTAATTACAATGTCCAAGTCCATCCAAATCTGAAAAATGCTGTTTGAATAGCTCACTAAACTGTCTCTCTCCGACGCTGAATGACATTGTTGAATGACAATGTTGATGACATGTTTCTTGGCCAGTGTCACACTGACCTCTGATGTTTTCGTGTTAATAACTGCTTCCCACACGATGTTGCCTGATTCTACTGGGCCGTCTAAATATCATCATGCTTAGGACAAATTCTACCCATTTAGCTATACTGATGGTAACGTTATTTTTCAACTTACAAAAGTTAATATATCTACTAAAACTGAATGTTCTTGTGTCACTTGTCATGCCACTTCATGTGTTACTTCCTCACACAGTTGTTTTCATTTGGGGGAAAAAATCCACTTAAATAATATGCACCATCATCTACACAGTCTACCTAGGGGGGAACTATTTACACAAGAAAATATCCTTCTTTCCCAAGTGAAGATGCACAGTGAAACCCTCACTCACCCATCTGCAGTGACCGGTCCGACCTCCTGGTCAGAGGTGGAGGGCCATCTTCGCTCACCTGAAACATGAGACACAACCAATTAGTGAGCCACTGAATGACTGACACACACACACCAGAAACACCTGCACCTGTCTCATCGATACAAACCAACCAACCTGACCAACACATTTAAAGTACATTCCCTACAAATACAGGGACAAAAATGTATTTGATTTCAAGTGTGTAACAGGGAACGCCCAGTGATGTTTAGAGGTGGAATGTCGGTGTGCCAAGAAGAATTTTTTTTTATCCATCTTCAAATTTCCTCTTTCTTTTCCATTCAGATTGGTAATAGGGCTTTAACAGGTCCAAAAGTGTGAACCTGGGGTTGAGTGAGTGAGTATGGTTTTAGGCCACTTTTAGCAATATTCCAGCAATATCGAGGCGGGGGACACCAGAAATGGGCTTCACACACTGTGCCCATGTCGGGAATCGAACCCGGCGTGACAAGCAAACACTTTAACCACTAGGCTACCAGACTGCACCTTGGGTTGAAACGAGACTCATATGCAGTTTCCTTCATAATAACACAGAGTCAGCTTATGAACAAGCATTTCATCACATTACTTCCTGTATATTTTGAGTAACAGCAAGCGTTATGTACATCAACTATTGAGTAAGCTGTTATTACACCCACCTGTTTCATTACTGTTCTTTTCCAAGACAAGTCGACCTAAACATGTCAGTCACATCGTGCATATTTGTCGTTTTAAATTCACTGGAATATTGTGGAACTGCTGAGTATGAAATCGCCTTTCGTAATATGTAAACACATGCAGTTCCATGCACGATATCAGCTGCCCATGCTGGCACATCAATGTAAAATAGCAAAGACAAATAGAGTGATCTCCCCTTAGAAGGTCCTGAGTCCTCAAGCCTTGCTGAAAGTGACTCAGCATGGAGTAATTATTGAATTATTGAGCCCCAATTGGTTGTGTCCTATTTGAATTTCTGAATCCTCAGTTTTATTTTATGAATCATACTCTACATTTATTTCGTATGTGCACTTTACTTTGTCCAGATTACTTTTGAAAAAGACCGGAGGTGAAATGGGGTTTAACATCACATCCAAGATAATTGCACTTTTATGGAGACATGCAAGCACATGTGTGTGTGTGGTTGCTTGTACTAGTCTGGACTAAAGCCAATTTTGTAATGTTAACCCACTGAGATACCATGTCGCAGTTTTACATAAATAAACACGATAAACACCAAAAAAGGATTACTGAAGAATCTAAGTGTAACCTTCATGTACCCAGAACTTATTTTAACTGTGCCTATACAATCTTAACCATGCCACTCTAATACAACATCTATATAGAGAACCAAGTCTGTACATATTGATTCTCAACCTTACTTTAGTGACACTATTGCTGCTTGTAGCTGCAACACAATCTAGCTTATTCCACATGCACAAACGAATAATCTGTCTGCATAAAAACTTAATCTACATTTGTATCCACTTATGTATATATTTTCCATCATAACTATCATCATTACATGTCTTACGCTTAGGAATATAAACCATAATGCGAATTAAATTTGATGATAAAAAAATGAAAACGAAATATTACCTTGTTCGTTGACTTTCGTAAACTTTGGCAAAGCTATGTCTACACCTGTGAACAAAAAAGAGAACAATTGATACACGTTCAACAAAACTACACATCTTCAATAAGGTGAGATGAGGTGAAATTGGGTTTAACTTCGCGTAAAATATAATTGCACTTATATAGCGACATGCATGCACGTGTGTGTGTGGCTGCTTGTACCAGTCCAGACTGATGCCGATTTATAGTGCTACCACACTGAGATACCATGCTGCAGTTTAACATGAATACCCCACTCAGACACAGTATACTGACTCCAAGCGGACCAGTCCTTGTTTTAGCCCCTTAATGCCGAGCACCAGACAAGGGAACAACAAGTACCATCTTTTAACATCTTTTGGTATGACACGGCTGGGGATCAAACCCCAGACCTTCCACTCTCTGGGTGGACGCTCTACCACTAGACCACGGAGGTGGTCCATCTTCAATAACATCAACATTGTTTGCATCTCCATCAATAGATGTCCACCACTGTCATCATGATGACCAAGTGATAATTGACACTTGTCATCAGATCATTTGTCAACAAGAAAATAGTCATTGTTTACCCTCATTGTCACGTTCTATCATCATCATCATGTTTTGCTTTATCATCATCAATATTTACAATTGTTTAACTTCATCACCATTTCAGCTAATGCCAATAGCATCATCACCATATATCATCATCATCATCACCAATTATCATCATCATCACCACCATATATCATTATCATCATCACCAATCATTATCATCACCACCATATATCATCATCATCATCACCATATATCATCATCATCATCACCATATATCATCATCATCACCACCATATATCATCATCATCACCACCACCATATATCATCATCATCATCACCACCATATATCATCATCATCATTGCAATGGACTAAGAAGCCTCACCATCATGAAGTCCCTCGACCACAGCTGCAGATGTCACTTATCTAACCCAAAACTGCTTCGGCCACAATACTTAATACAAGTCTAATTCTGCCTGTTTGACTATTTTGGGTCTAATTCATTTATCTCCTGATCAGAGGTACTTTGATTTACTCCATTATTTTGCAGCCTGGCAGTATTATTAAGCTGCATGATTTATCCCAATACCATCCTCAGCCAACAAAGTGAAGTAATACCTCCTCTTGAGGCTGCAGCATCACAGTGACCCATGATAGCATCACCAGTATGACAGTCATCCCACACTGCCTGCGCACACACACAACACGTAGGCGGCACGCACACACACCACACGAAGGCGGCACGCACACACACCACACAAAGGCGGCACGCTCACGCAGGGGACACCCACTTGCTAGATTTATATTCTCTTCTCTTCCAGCAGACAGCGGAACGTTTTTTTATCTTAATGAAGCTATCATAGAGATGGGGAAACAGTGACACATTTATGTAACATACAGCCACACCATTGATTTAGTTAGAGAATCCCAATTAGCTTCTGCATCTCAAGCAGACTAGTAATGTTGAAAGAACAATGTACTTAGGATGTGTCAGTACAATGGTATTAAAGCGCACTGTTCCTCAGAGCAATCTTAGAACTTTAATCAACGTAACTCCTATACTTTACAATAGAGACATAAGATAACTACGCGATAAACCACAAATAACAATGAAGAATGAAGCATGGTTTATTTTACGATAAAACATTGTTCTATCATGACATCATTTTTGGAGAATCGAGCGTACGCTGGCAACTTGATGACGTCGTATATTGGATAACATTATGTTTGAGAGGGAGGTGTTTAATGAGCTGTTCCTTATGGATTTAGCTTGGCAATGCAGTAAACCCAGCGGCCGAACGATCACATCTAAGAGTGGGAGAGATATGACAATATGTATTGGGAGAAAGGTATAGATAATCCATGTGAAAATTGTGAGTATATGCGGGAAATAACAAACTTAACCCACCTGTTCATAACATGGACTTGTCTGACATTTCCGAGGTTGATATCTATTCAGGGAGTCATCATTTCATAATATGGTTAAATATATTAAAAGCTTGTACATTTTATCATTATCCTTAAAGAGGCTGTACATTTTGTTCATATCTCAAATAAGAAATGAATTACTGATAATAAAATGTGAACACTGTGTGTATTCTACTGATAATAAAATGTGAACACTGTGTGTATTCTACTGATAATAAAATGTGAACACTGTGTGTATTCTACTGATAATAAAATGTGAACAGTGTGTATTCTACTGATAATAAAAAGTGAACACTGTGTATTCTACTGATAATAAAACATGAACACTGCGTGTATGCTACTGATAATAAAAAGTGAACACTGTGTATTCTACAGATTAAAAAATGTGAACACTGCATGTATGCTACTGATAATAAAATGCGAATACTGTGTGTATACTACTGATTTTATGAATCTTGTGTCAGAATTCATGAAGTTTCCCAAGAAAAGATCAGGCATTCATTTAATAAATTCAGTCTGACACCGACACGCAAAAATTGTGTCTGATGTTGTTTGACATCACACTCAGCAATATTCCAGCTATATGACCGCCCCCTGTAAATAATCAAATCTGGACCAGACAATCCAGTGATTGACATCATGAGCATCGATCTACGCAATTGGGATACAATGACATGTATCAACCAAGTCATTAAGCCTGACCACCCGATCTCATTTGTCGCCTATTACGACAAGCATAGTCGCCTTATACGACAAGCATGGGTTGCTGAAGACCTATTTCACCCCTGATGCTCATGGGTGTCAACAAAGTTGCCTCATACGACACGCTTAGAGCTATGGCTGCATTGTGAACCAAGAGCCTGGCATCTCCACTGTAAATATACAAGTGCGACTCAGTGTGCTGATGCAATAATGCATAGTGTCAGTTCGACATTATCAAAGATAAGTTGTTTCCCTCTAAGAACAAAGACACTATTATTCAGTTTCTGTCTGGGTGTGAGAGGTTGTGGTTGACATGTTATTATAGACTTCAAAGCAACGCTGATGAGGAAATTATGTAACAAAGCAAATCCCTTTCCAGAAATGTCTTTAATATTTATGTTCAAGACGAAGCAATCGATGGAGAATAAGTGGTTCACTATTTGTAGTTGACATAGAAGACATTAGCACTAACGTAAACAACAAAATATGAACATGATCACATAACAAATCACTGACGACACTTGCTGAAATCATCATAGCTGAATAAGTTTAGCTGATACAAATGTATTGATCATCTATTGTCCAACGCTGCCCTTGTTGCACTGTTTTCCATAGGTGAGGTGAAGTGAAATGGGGTTTAACATCACGTCCAAGATAATTGCACTTATATAGCGAAGTGCATGCACGTGTGTGTGTGTGTGTGTGTGTGTGTGTGTGTGTGTGTGTGTGTGTGTGTGTGTGTGTGTGTGTGTGTGTGTGTGTGTGTGTGTGTGTGTGTACGTGTGTTTGGCTGCTTGTACTAGTCCAGACATGCCGATTTATAGTGCTACCACACTGAGATACCATGCTGCAGTTTAACATGAATACCCCACTCAGACACAGTATACTGACTCTGAGCCGACAAGTCCTTGTTTTAGCCCCTTAATCCCGAGCACCAGACAGGGTAACAACAAGTACCATCTTTTAACATCTTTTGGTATGACGCGGCCGGGGATCGAAACCCGGACCTTCCGCTCTCCGGGCAGACGCTCTACCACTAGACCACGGAGGCGGTATGTTTTCCATAGCCTAGAATAGCCTTACTGTTATACATGTTTCAGGGGGTCCACAGCTTCAAATTCTGTAATCCAAAATGACCCAGGACCTGCTTATGTCTAACACTGTTCTCAATTATTGTCCATGTTTTCCTGCATAGTTGAGTACACCCTAATGCTATAGCGCGTCCTGATTGATTTCCTGGTTGAAGCCTCCCAACACAAAGTTGTAGATCATCTTGATCTATCCATCCTGCTGGTCTGACTGCAAGGAAGTGCCTCGACAAGGAACTTATGAATAGGACTAATTAATTCCACACAATAAACCAACTTGTGCTTAGCAATGTTCATTAATGTCTCACGCTATAGCTGGAATATTGCTGAGTGTGGCATTAAACAACAAAGCAACCAACCAACATCAATAATCTTGTCCTGCGAGTGCCTGAATGAGTACAAATGTGTAGCAGTTTCAATGACTGAGTCAGGAGAAGACATGCTGACAAAGGCAGACCAAAGTGTTCATTTTCAGAATCACTTCATCTAAATGACATAACCTAACAACAGTTATTTTCAATTCATCAATAAAATATACAAATATACAAACGATTATCACGAAAAAAATTCACATCAATATCTGTATTAGTTAGTTGGTTTGTTGTTTAACGCTGCACTGCAATATTACAGCTATATGACAGCGGTCTGTAAATAATCGAATCTGGACCAGACAATACATTGATTGACATCATGAGCATCAATCCACGAAATTGGGATCGATGACATGCATCAACCAAGTCAGCGAGCCTGACCACCCAACCATTTAGTCGCCTCTTATGACAAGCATTATTAGTCACCTTTTACGGCAAACATGGGTTGCTGAAGACCTATTCTACCCTGGATCTTCACGGGTCTGTATTAAAGATTCATAGTTTCGTACATTCTTAACATAGATGCTACAAGTGGGGATAAGCTTTGTTTTCTTTCCATCAAATGGGAAAATTAGATCATAACAAAAGAATATGTTCATGAAACCAATATACTTGGGATAGAGCACTCTTTTGGGAGAAGATGCACTCACTTAAAAACTTTAAAACACATCCACAACAATATAATGGTGCTGAGCTGAGGCAGGATATGCTCACCTTTTTGCGAACACCTGGTATCATCACTACTTGTTAGTGATTCATAAACACACGCTTGTCATTTAGTCGGAATTGTACAATAGACTCGACTTTTAGCAGAGATTTCTTATGAATATGGAATTGGTCTTGACTTTTATTTATTGTTTTTCGCAATTTGCACGCCTCAGTTTGCAGTGATTTTACAGTCAGTCAAAGTCCTACAACATGAACCTATCTGAAAACCTGAGAATGGCATCCCTTTGGCTGGAATATCATAATGGTATAACAATTCCAGACAAAGAGACCCCAAGAATGGGCGACATCCATTTTACCCATCTTCAGGGTTTCCGATAGGTTCAAATTCTAGGACATACACTATTTGTTAATCACTGATTTTTGGAATCAAACTCAAGTCTTTGGAGAAATGAGCCAACACATTAACCACTGAGCTACCCACAGATCATAAACCTGAAAGAATATGGTATATGATATACAAATGTGTGTGTTGGGTTCAACTTTGAACAGTATGTCTTTACGTCACAGTGTGTCAGCTTGATGAGGGATGGAAGCCTGAAGTGATGCAGGTCACAGACATGTACCACTCTGGTGAAACCCATGAGCACGAATCAATAAACATTATCAGCCCAAATCCATGATTGAAATATATACTACTCAAAAGAAGTTAAAGAACACCCACCAGCCATCGCAGATTAAGTCATATGAATAGATTTAGTGTTCCTTAACTTCTTTTAAGGAGTATACATATAGAATAGCGAACAAATCAACTAGAGACATTTATTTACGAACAATTATAGCTATATCATAAATATATTCTATTTACGATAACTTGTACCACGGCATGTATGACCTTAAACACTATCATACACAAACAATAAATAATAGTTATCATGAAAAGAGTCTTCAAGCACAAAACTGTTACTTTCTGTTTCAACTCCATCGGAATCGACTGCATACAATAACAAGCTAATGTGATAAGGCACACTGAAGTTGTCAACAAAAACTGAAATTCTCAGACATAAACTGCTCTCAGTGAGGGGCAGAATTCCCCACGCTTCTTATAACAAGCCATGTATCAATTTCCATCTTTTGTGCCAAAATCACTATTTGTACAGACTTATCATAAGAATAACACAGTCCCACCTTCAAATATCACTGGAAGCAGGTTTCAAAGCCCTCTCTTGCATCAGACAAATCAGATACCCAACAACAGCTTTAGATAGCATGACAGAATTTCAGAAACTTAACATTGTGTCAAGTAGTGGGCGTAGTCCCTTACTGTATTATCCTGCTTGAATCCATCAAGTATTAACTACTCAAATATTCTGAATTCTGAATGTGAACTGATGGTACAAATAGAATCTAGTGAAATATTGATGGGACAAAGAGTTCAAGCCAGCAGCTAGGTAGTTTGATCAGTAATAAACTGAGGCTATTCATGAATGTGAATAATGCATACTGAAGTCATGATGTTTGTTGAGTGAGTTAGCTGAGTTAACATCATACTCAATCAACCAAGGTCATGGAATGGTCTGGGGAGGTTGTCTGTAACATTGTCAAGCAGTCATGCAATGGTCTAGGGAGGTCATCTCTAATACTGTCAAGCAGTCATGCAATGTTCTGGGGAGGTCATCTGTAATATTGGCAACCAAGGTCATGCAATGGTCAAGGGAGGTTGTCTGTAAAATTGTCAAGCAGTCATGCAATGATCTGGGGAGGTCATCTGTAATATTGTCAAGCAGTCATGGAATGGTCTAGGGAGTTTGTCTGTTATATTGTCAAGCAGTCATGGAATGGTCTGGGGAGGTCATCTGTAATATTGTTAAGCAGTCATGCAATAGTCTAGGGAGGTCATCTCTAATATTGTCAACCAAGGTCATGCAATGGACTGGGGAGGTCATCTGTAATATTGTCAAGCAGTCATGCAATGGTCAGGGGAGGTCATCTGTAATATTGTCAAGCAGTCATGCAATGGTCTGGGGAGGTCGTCTGTAATATTGACAAGCAGTCATGCAATGGTCTGGAGAGGTGACCTGTAATATTGTCAAACAGTCATGCAATGGTCTGGGGAGGTCGTCTGTAATATTGTCAAGCAGTCATGCAATGGTCTGGGGAGGTCATCTGTAATATTGTCAAGCAGTCATGGAATGGTCTGGGGAGGTCATCTGTAATATTGTCAAGCAGTCATGCAATGGTCTGGGGAGGTCATCTGTAAAATTGTCAAGCAGTCATGCAATGGTCTGGGGAGGTCATCTGTAATATTGTCAAGCAGTCATGCAATGGTCTGGGGAGGTCATCTGTAATATTGACAAGCAGTCATGCAATGGTCTGGGGAGGTTGTCTGTAACATTGTCAAGCAGTCATGGAATGGTCTGGAGAGGTCATCTGTAATATTGTCAAGCAGTCATGCAATGGTCTGGGGAGGTTGTCTGTAATATTGTCAACCAAGGTCATGCAATGGTCTGGGGAGGTCATCTGTAATATTGTCAAGCAGTCATGGAATGGTCTGGGGAGGTCATCTGTAATATTGTCAAGCAGTCATGCAATGGTCTGGGGAGGTTGTCTGTAATATTGTCAAGCAGTCATGGAATGGTCTGGAGAGGTCATCTGTAATATTGTCAAGCAGTCATGCAATGGTCTGGGGAGGTTGTCTGTAATATTGTCAACCAAGGTCATGCAATGGTCTGGGGAGGTCATCTGTAATATTGTCAAGCAGTCATGCAATGGTCTGGGGAGGTTGTCTGTAATATTTTTTAAGCAGTCATGGAATGGTCTGGAGAGGTCATCTGTAATATTGTCAAGCAGTCATGCAATGGTCTGGGGAGGTTGTCTGTAATATTGTCAACCAAGGTCATGCAATGGTCTGGGGAGGTCATCTGTAATATTGTCAAGCAGTCATGCAATGGTCTGGGGAGGTCATCTAATATTGTCAACCAAGGTCATGCAATGGTCTGGGGAGGTTGTCTGTAATATTGTCAAGCAGTCATGGAATGGTCTGAGGAGGTTGTCTGTAATATTGTCAAGCAGTCATGAAATGGTCTGGGGAGGTTGCCTGTAACATTGTCAAGCAGTCATGCAATGGTCTGGGGAGGTCATCTGTAACATTGTCAAGCAGTCATGCAATGGTCTGGGGAGGTCATCTAATATTGTCAACCAAGGTCATGCAATGGTCTGGGGAGGTTGTCTGTAATATTGTCAAGCAGTCATGGAATGGTCTGAGGAGGTTGTCTGTAATATTGTCAAGCAGTCATGAAATGGTCTGGGGAGGTTGTCTGTAATATTGTCAAGCAGTCATGCAATGGTCTGGGGAGGTCATCTGTAACATTGTCAAGCAGTCATGCAATGGTCTGGGGAGGTCATCTGTAATATTGTCAAGCAGTCATGCAATGGTCTGGGGAGGTTGTCTGTAATATTGTCAAGCAGTCATGGAATGGTCTGGGGAGGTTGTCTGTAATTGTTAACCAAGGTCATGCAATGGTCTGGGGAGGTCATCTGTAATATTGTCAAGCAGTCATGCAATGGTCTGAGGAGGTCGTCTGTAATATTGTCAAGCAGTCATGCAATGGTCTGGGGAGCTGGCCTGGAATATTGTCAAGCAGTCATGGAATGGTCTGAGGAGGTCGTCTGTAATATTGTCAAGCATCTGACTTCAGAGCGTTTATTGGGTTACAGTGCGCCTTGCTTATCTCTCTTCAAATGGCAGAAAGGTGACACGTTTCCTTTTTCTGTCTACAGATTTGACCAACCAGGGACAAAAGCCAAAATCAGTGTTAGAAATTGGCACTGGTCCTGTTGTTCTTGCCAAACTGCTCAATAGTATCACAAGGACTAGTAGAAATTTGCCCGATCTAAGGGATTTTCTTAATGTTATCCTTATAAGGAACTAGTGGACTAAAACTGTTACTTTCTATCGATGCAAAATCAGAAAATAAAAATAGAAATAATTTATTTCTATTTGCATCGTTACTCTAGCCTTGATAAGTAAGGAGAACAAAAAAATTTTTTTTATCAAAATCATACAGAAATAAAATAACTCTGAACCTTAAAAAATAATTGATCAAATGCATACATAAAGACTCTAGTCACTGCAATCCTGTTACAATAAACAAGAACAAAGCCTTCTCAGTATACATGTACCATGTTGCTATCAAAATACTTCAACATCCTGTATGGATGATAAAATGTCTTGCTTTGGGGGTATGTCCCTACATGTTATCACAATTCAGGTTTGTAGACTTTCAAGGTTAATTTCTATCCCTGAAATGTATTCACACATCGCTAGTCTGCCTTTAGGCTTCAACCAGTGGCCATCATTAGAGGCTGCATTAGCATACTTCCCATCGTGGGACATCAAAGTCTTGAATTAGATCTTCTGCACTACAGACATAAATATACGTTGTGTCAGTTTCGATTCAAACTGAAGCTCGATGCAGATTTTCCACTTAACTAGCCAGCATAATGCTAACTTGACACGACCAGGCATGATGGTTTACGCCAGATTTCACATTTATCACTTCTCTAGGAAGCTGAGAGGACCGTTTTCCCCATTATTTGAATGAAGCAGATAAAATACAAGGCTGTATGTGATAAAGTTGGAGGCATCAAACAAGGACTACCGTAAATACTGGAATAAGTGGTGGACAAATTGAAAGTCCCTGGACCCACATTTGACTCCAGGTACGTGTTTTGTGGAGGCATGTATTTTCATCAACTATTTGAAACATCTCTCCTTGATGTTGCACAAGGGATCTGACTAAAATTAAATTTAAGGATAAAAATCAGCAATATCCCATTTCAGACATGTCAACGAATTCCTGAGATAATCAGGCTCCAAAATGAGTAATTTAAAAAAGAACATAGCAATCGCCATTAGCATGATTAGTGTGATTATAGGGTCTTGATTTTAAAAAACCAATATCTTGAGCATTGCATTTTTAGCACTCAAACTACTCAAAATCTTATTTATTAATTAACAACTTTTAATCAGTTTTATATGTGACCATGCTTGTAGCAAAGACAATAACTTCACAAGTATTGGCACAATTTGGTTCAAAATATCATAATGATTCTGCCAAAATTGTAATGGTTGGCATCCCTTCCTTCAAACTTAATACTGAAAATATAGTGCCCTGAAATGATACCTTTGACAAAATAGGTGTTAATTCAAGGCAGACATTCATTTCTTTCAGTGCATCATCAAACCCAATTTGTATTCAAGGCAGCATTTGGTCCAGGTTTTACGGCACCTCAATCAATGGGACACCAACCACAGGCTCTCCGATCAGCAGCTTTTAAAATGCCATTTCTCTAGGTGGCAGCTCTGTTCAACTGATAACTCCTGAAACAGGATCCTTTTTTTAATGCAGGGAGGGGGCCAGCTTGCAGCCTGTTGATATTTTGACAATTGCAGCTAAATGTTATATCAACATACAAGAGATAGGGGGATTAGGACTGAAACTGGCAGCAATGGTGCAGCCCAGACAACCCTTGGGATATCTTGTTTAAAGGGAGCATTGTAAAGATGGATTTCTTGAACATCAACATTTCACAAACCTTATAGCAGGCTAATTCCTGTCAGTGATAGACTCCGTACCTCTGTTGTGGCTACAGAGGAAGTCTTGACAAATAAACAATCAATCTCTCCATACAAACTCACCCAGATTGCTCACCGTTCAACAGCAATTAGATTTCGTAATCGTGTACAGCAGTTTATAACTAACGAGAAAACCTATTAAACGGACACCTTAACCCAGCTAGTGCTTAAGGATGAAAGCAAGTCATCTTTTCATTTATTTGAAAGCGCATACAGAGCAATTCAGCACTTCTTCACCGAGTTCATTTCATTTCAGATTTAAGGCAGCCCCTTCAAAAACATTTGTACCGAGGCCTTCAAATAACCAGAAAACCAGATATTTTCAATTTAAACAAACATTTTTGAAAAAGCATTTATCTCATAAAGAGAACATATTTTCCTGAGATAGTATCTACTGATATGAGTGAGTGAGTGAGTGAGTGAGTGAGTGAGTGAGTGAGTGAGTGAGTGAGTGAGTGAGTGAGTGAGTGAGTGAGTGAGTGAGTATGGTTTTACACTGCTTTATCTAGCATTATCACGTCAGTAAGGCACCAGAAGAAGGGAATGAACTTGTGCCTTCCGCATGACAAGTGAGCGCTTTAACCACTACACTACCCCACCATCCCTTTACCTCTTAGAACCAATCAGGACAAAACCGTTGCTACATAACAATCCTGCTTCACTGATAAACATCAATTTCATCCGATCTGGTTAAGTTTGATCCATTTCCATCCATTTTCTACAGTGAGCCTGTTGGAGAAGACACAGCTAACAAATGTTGAAGTTAAAACTCTCCTCCCATTGCAACATAGCACAGGCCCTTCACCCTAGAGGGCAGCCATCTTCATCCCGGTGTTAAGAACACCTGATAGTTTGCATCTTTAACATGATTAAGTTTGCAATCAAGATGCATACAACTTCCACACCATCCTTGCTCCTTGATCAACATTTACTGTCCAGGGAAAAAACACAGCTTGTTTCGTTTCAACCAATATTTCCTGTATGGAAGCAGAGAGTGGAAATGAAGTGATCCAGACAATCAATCTCACAGTTTTGACTGTAGATGGCTTGGAGAGGCCACGGCAAGCTGGTGATGATGTTGGTGCTGTCCAGATGGTGGTGACGTCAATGCTGATGCGGTCAGATCATGCTCAGATAATACATCAGCCTACATGTAATGGCACCGCTGAGCACCAACCAACAGGCAATACTGACACGATGTGCACGAGTATATAACATATCAACATGCCGACTTAACTGAGGCGGGCAGAAGGAGGAGAAGTAGAAGCATATTACTTTCCATGATACATCCACATGATACATTCCTATATTATTACTATGATACATCCATATGAAACATTCCTATATTATATCTATGATACATCCATATGAAACATTCCTATATTATATCTATGATACATCCATATGAAACATTCCTATATTATATCTATGATACATCCATATGAAACATTCCTATATTATAGCTATGATACATCCATATGAAACATTCCTATATTATATCTATGATACATCCATATGAAACATTCCTATATTATATCTATGATACATCCATATGAAACATTCCTATATTATATCTATGATACATCCATATGAAACATTCCTATATTATATCTATGATACATCCATATGAAACATTCCTATATTATATCTATGATACATCCATACGAAACATTCCTATATTATAGCTATGATACATCCCTATAAAACAACCTCATCATACATTCCTATGATATATTCCTAGATCATGTCAATATGCTACATTCCTACATTACATGTATGTTACCTTGCTATATTACATCCCAACAAAACACCCCTAAGTTGTCCATACTGTTGTCCCTACATTACACCCATGTCATACATTCCTATAATACATCCCTATGATACATCCCCACCAATACCCTATGATACACACTTTCATCTTTTTCAAAGAGAACTAGCAGCTGGTTGCTACACACCAGCCCTGTTGTCAGCCTTCTCTCGATGACGTTCAACTTGTCTACCTCCAGGTCGATCCTTTCACCTGTGCACAGGAACCCATCACTCATCCAGCCATCAGTGATGTAGCTGCTGAAGGCAGACTACCCAGCCCCAGCTACAAATTAGGCTTTCTACTACACCTGTGCTAGAAACTAACTAGACGTAAGTCATTAAGAATTATGACTACAGAAAACAACTTCAAATTTCTACTAGTCTTGGGGACATCTTATTGATAATTTTACTCCATACCATAGCACCAGTAAACTCAAAGTAAAATAAAGGAGAGACACCATGTCAGAGCTATATTCAACTCGTGCAATGCTCTTACAGTCATTGTTAAATATTATTTCCTCTTTACGTCAGTAGTGGGGGCTACAGTTCAACCCTTTACAAAAGTGTGCCTTAAAGGACTTACAGCACACTTTTACATCCGAGATGGGCTACAAAACAGAAATTATCAGTAATATTCACAACCAATCGCTTCCTTAAACACCTACTTCAAAACTTGAACTTTGAACAAGGATTTCAGTGTTACAAAAACATATTGGTAGAGGTTTCATGAGCACTGCTTTCATGTTTTCCCAAACCCTACTGGTTTTTGTTCTGGTATTGCAATCTAGAAATGAACCTGAGCCTTGAACCCTAAATTAGCAAATCTTTGCATGGCTAAGGGAGATAACTCTTTTGGTTAACATGATGGTAGGCCTTGATCTTGGCAGTGCGATGAGTAGCCTCAGTTACGCAGTTACTGAATGCATATATTCCAGCTACATCATGGCAGACTGTAATCTATGAAGTCTGGACCAGGGAAACCAGTGACTGAAAGCACAAGCAACAGTCTATGTCTGTACAGTGGGGTATGATGACACACAATGAGCCAAGTCACTGAGTCAGACTACCGACCCAGTGTAATCTGGAGACCTAGTCAAGGATAAACATATTGGTCATGTCTAACAAGTCCACAGCTCATTTAGGACAAGTGATTTCTGTAATATAATTAGACTCAGGATGAAAAACAGTTCCTCTGTAGTCTGTGTGAAAAACTACTAGCCCGAATCTGACTCTTGACATCATTTTCAGTAGATGTTAGTGTTATTTTATGGACTTTTATAAGCAAATCTTACTTGACTCTGGCTATAGACAAGTGGCTGAAGTCACAGACTGCCTCTGAATTTTCACTATTCTCGGGGCTAATGGACATGTGGCTGTGTCTAGCCCAGGATCCCTACAATGGTCAGTTACACAGACAGTCTTGACTGAAGTCTCCTGTCCTAACAATCAATTGTAAAGCTTTAGTAACATCACAGGAAAACAGATTAGACTTAATCTAGTCTCTGAAATTAACATATCGTACAGAAAAAAAACAGTTGTTAAATTATATAAATAAAAACTTAATAAACTGGAGCCCAGAGACTCTTCATTTTCAGACCTGATACTGCAGAAATCTAGACTTGCCAAACATTATAGACTTGCATGGGCTGTATTTGATATATCTGTATCAGGGTCTGTAAGATTTACTTCATCTCCCACAATGTTCCCACCAGTAAGGTAGCCTTGAGCCCCACGTGGTCAATGACAGTGTCCTCACAGTGCATGCACGCAGTACAGCAGCAGCTTACAGGCCACACAGACACGTCTCCTTCACAGCCTGCTGCCTGCTGCCTGCACACAGTACAGCAGCAGATTACAGGCCACACAGACATGTCTCCTTCACAGCCTGCTGCATGCACACAGTACAGCAGCAGATTACAGGCCACACAGACATGTCTCCTTCACAGCCTGCTGCATGCACACAGTACAGCAGCAGATTACAGGCCACACAGACATGTCTCCTTCACAGCCTGCTGCATGCACACAGTACAGCAGCAGATTACAGGCCACACAGACAAATTTCCTTCACAGCCTGCTGCATGCACACCGTACAGCAGCAGATTACAGGCCACACAGACACGTGTCTCCTTCACAGCCTGCTGCATGCACACCGTACAGCAGCAGATTACAGGCCACACAGACACGTCTCCTTCACAGCCTGCTGCATGCACACAGTACAGCAGCAGATTACAGGCCACACAGACACGTGTCTCCTTCACAGCCTGCTGCATGCACACAGTACAGCAGCAGATTACAGGCCACACAGACACGTGTCTCCTTCACAGCCTGCGGCATGCACACAGTACAGCAGCAGATTACAGGCCACACAGACATGTCTCCTTCACAGCCTGCTGCATGCACACAGTACAGCAGCAGATAACAGGCCACACAGACACGTCTCCTTCACAGCCTGCTGCATGCACACAGTACAGCAGCAGATTACAGGCCACACATACACATCTCCTTCACAGCCTGCTGCATGCACACAGTACAGCAGCAGATTACAGGCCACACAGACATGTCGCCTTCACAGCCTGCTGCATGCACACAGTACAGCAGCAGATTACAGGCCACACAGACATGTCTCCTTCACAGCCTGCTGCATGCACACAGTACAACAGCAGATTACAGGCCACACAGACATGTCTCCTTCACAGCCTGCTGCATGCACACAGTACAGCAGCAGATTACAGGCCACGCAGACATGTCTCCTTCACAGCCTGCTGCATGCACACAGTACAGCAGCAGATTACAGGCCACACAGACACGTCTCCTTCACAGCCTGCTGCATGCACACAGTACAGCAGCAGATTACAGGCCACACAGACACGTCTCCTTCACAGCCTGCTGCATGCACACAGTACAGCAGCAGATTACAGGCCACACAGACATGTCTCCTTCACAGCCTGCTGCATGCACACCGTACAGCAGCAGATTACAGGCCACACAGACACATCTCCTTCACAGCCTGCTGCATGCACACATTACAGCAGCAGATTACAGGCCACACAGACACATCTCCTTCACAGCCTGCTGCATGCACACAGTACAGCAGCAGATTACAGGCCACACAGACACATCTCCTTCACAGCCTGCTGCATGCACACAGTACAGCAGCAGATTACAGGCCACACAGACACATCTCCTTCACAGCCTGCTGCATGCACACCGTACAACAGCAGATTACAGGCCACACAGACACATCTCCTTCACAGCCTGCTGCATGCACACAGTACAGCAGCAGATTACAGGCCACACAGACACATCTCCTTCACAGCCTGCTGCATGCACACAGTACAGCAGCAGATTACAGGCCACACAGACACATCTCCTTCACAGCCTGCTGCATGCACACAGTACAGCAGCAGATTACAGGCCACACAGACACATCTCCTTCACAGCCTGCTGCATGATGATGACACATGGATAAACAGTTAAAAACAATAAATATCAACTCACATGAAGCATACCTTTAACACTGCATCTTTAACATTGAGCAGATTACTTTTGCAAGCGGTTAGGGCCTCAATTTTTCCTGACATAAGCTCATTACAAAACTAATATCCATGTGCCTCTTAACTCGCAGATCCATCAATGTGCAAGTTTTGTCCATCGTCTCCATGGATGATATTTTATCCCATACAACAGGTGTCGCTACATGAAGCAGGATGGTTCATCTCTTAAACCACCAATTCTAATGCAGATTGCATACATTTTCTTCAAACTGTTTCATATTGTTGATTTTCTGGTAGAAAAGAGCCATCCTAATCATGCTAATGCACATGATGTCATCACAAGTATCTCAAGCTCTGATTAAAGTAATGAAACTGTAGGCCTTTTCACTATCGAACACCACTCTTGACATCAGCGTTAGAAGTTGTCACTAGTCTATAGTCCTTGCCAACTGCCCAATAGTTAAGATGTCATAAGGACGAGTAGAAATTGGCCATTTCTAAGGGTTTTGCTGTATATTATCATCATAATGACGAGTGGTGTGAATATTTATTAAAGGATATGAGAATCCAACCATGCAACTGAGATACAGTGATATGCAATCACCATGTCAACAAGCCTGACAGATCAACAACAGTCAATAGAGAGAGTAAGTGAATGAGTGAGTTTGGCTTAACTTTTAACAGTCATAATTCTAGGTATATCATAGCATATCAGCCTAATCTGGGAGGAAAGCCTGAAGTGATGCAAGTCTCAGGTTTTCCCACTTTGGTGAGACCCACATGCACGGGTATGGTCCTGACAAACCAAGAAACAAAAATCGGGTGAACCATGATTCGAACCCACTATCATAGGTTTCTGGAATGACCAGGGGATGCAACTCTGCATATCTGCCAGTCATATAAAAAATATCAGGTGTTCTTTAATTCCTTTGAGCAGCATATAATGGAGGAATGAAAACACAAAACGCAAGATCAATTGGAGGAAGGAAATGCTTCACATTCAAAACTCCAAAATTGGTATACGAAAATCCATTAACTATTGATGAAGATGAAGTCCCTAGTTGCCTCTTTGATCCAATGATTCACATTTCAGTTGCTTTTCTAGCAGTCATGGGATGATTACCTGGGGATATATCCTCAGCCTCCATATCTGTCCCAGGGCTGCCATAGCTTGCAAATATAAGTGTACATTGCCCAGTGACATTCACCACGTTAACAGTCAGCGGAATATGAGTACTGTATGAAAGAAACCACTTATATATATAGGTCTTGGTATTTATATGGACAATAGATACACAGCATTAGAAATTGGCACTAGTCCTGTAGTCCTTACCAAACTGCCCAATAGTAAAGGTATCCTAAGGACGAGTAGAAATTAGCCCATTTTAAGGGTTTTGCTATATGTTATCATTATAAGGGACTAGTTGACAAAAACTGTTTCTAACCCTGATACATATTCTGAAAAAAGTACACGCAGGCAGGTAGTTATTGCAACACTTAGGTAATGCAGTGTTTGAAACAAAGCGCGAAACTCAATGAGTCCTGGGCCTGGTTCAACAAAGTGATCTTAGCACTAAGATGATCGTAACTCCCATAATTTTAACCTAGGCTTAAGACAGTCATCACGCTAAGATGATCGTAACTCCCATACTTTTAACATAGGCTTACGATAGCCGTAGCGCTAACATGATCGTAACTCCCATACTTTTAACATAGGCTTACGAAAGCCGTAGCGCTAACATGATAGTAACTCCCATACTTTTAACATAGGCTTACAATAGTCGTAGCGCTAAAGTGATCATGAACTCCCATACTTTAACATGGCTTATGACAGTCGTAGCACTAAGATTGCTGTGTGGAATGGGGCCTATAGTCTTAACCCTTCCGTTTTACAATTAAAGATCAGGTGGTCCTATATTCTACAACTACCGAAGCAAACCTCACAACTAGGACCACACTTATTCTCCATCATAGTTGTGGCGATACCTTTCCACTCGTGATCAACTGCTTGGCTTTTTCAACCATTCATCAATTAATACAATTACAATCACAGCCTTATCATTTATCTACACTAAATCACAGCATTGGCCATACAGAAATACAACAGATCAGTGATACCTACTTAGGAGTGAAAGTCAGCTAGCTCAGTCGGGTTTAACATGGAACTATTCCAGCTTTGTTCTGTCTGGGAGGTGGGATAAGGGGGTCTGGCTCTCGCATCTCCCACAAACTATTGGCTGACTGCAGTTTCGTTATGTGCAGGTACTGACTGTCTACATTGCAGGACATTTAAATTTCAAGTACTTTCAGGACTGAAATCCATGGGACATCACATACATTGGGTACAGCCACTAACAGCAAATTGTACACTTGGGTTCATGGGTACTTGGATACCAGCTTACACTGGACAATAAGGTACATTGGATACTGGGGTACATACTGGAATATAAAGGGTACATTGGTACCAAGGTGAAATGGGGTTTAACGTCGCGTCCAAGATTATTGCACTTATATAGCGATGTGCATGCACGTGGGTGTGGGTGTGTGTGTTTGTGTGGCTGCTTGTACTAGTCCGGACTGATCCCGATTTAGAGTGCTAACCCACTGAGATACCATGCCGCAGTTTAACATGAATACGTCAACTCAGACACAGTAAACTGACTCCAAGCCGACCAGTCCTTGTTTTAGTCCCTTAATGCCAAGCGCCAGATTGGGTGACAAGTACCATCTTTATGTCTTTTGGTATGACGCGGCCGGGGTTCAAACCCTGGACCTTCCGCTCTCTGGGCGGACGCTCTACCACTAGACCACGGAGTATGTAAATGTGGTACAGATGTAGCATGGGAAACCAACTGTAAAGGGTGTGACACCATTCTATAGCATCACAACCAGGCTTATATCAATAGGACAAATCACTATTAATTGGATCCAAAATACTTTGGGGTAATTGCATTATCTATTAAAACAAGTGACCATGTCACTATCATTATCAGCTGAAAGTGAGTGATGGGATGAGTTTGAGAATAAGTTTAAGAATGATTGAGTGAATGGGGTTCCGTATCGCTGAGTCAGCAATACAATACATCATGGCCACTACCATCACAGCAAGAAGTGTCCCAATCACAAACCTACAAACAACAACATTGGTTGACCTTAATCACTATCAATTCAAACCGAGGCAAAGTAATCTAACTTAAACCAACATTAAAGCACAAAGAGTATTCATAAAATGCAAAATAAAACTGGCCAATCACAATCAATTAGAACCTTGACTTCAGTTAATGTCCACTAGGCTTCTCCAGGGTGCCATATGATGTACACATATGTCCAAGATTACACGACAATCTGACCTTATCTCGACTGTAGACACCAAATACATACTGGGCTGCTCTGTTGTGGTAACATCGTAAAGATGGTGTAATTAATTCTTTAATGTTACCAGCTTACACTTGGGGGGGGGGGGGGGGGGGGGAACAGGGGTGGAAATTTGCCAATTCCCGACTCTCGGGGAAAGTAGAAATACGAGGTTGGGCAACAAAATCACTTACTTTAACTTGTCCGGAGGCAAGTAATATTGGAAATTACTATCACTGTCTACATTTCTAACTACTTGTAAGGCAGGCAGCCAATCAAATTTCAGCGGTGATACCAAGCTCGTGTTTGATAAATTTCAGAAGTTGGCGAAAGATTTTTGTTAAATCATGTTATTCTGAACTAAAAGGCAGGAAATCACGATATATATATATATTAAAAATATGGAACTTCGTGAATCTATCGTGCTAGGTTACGAGCTGTGACAGATTTTTCATGCATATATTTTTGCATTAAACATCGTGTCCGAGCCGAGAATTTAAGGCGACGAAAGCTGAGATGTCATTTGACTTACATTACATGCGATCGCACGAAAAGATGGAAATAATAACTTAGATGTAAGTTTGATTACTTTTAGATATATTTTTGTTGAATTTATTTATTACTTTGTATAATATATCAAAGATTTGCTTAAAACGTCTTTATTTTGCTCTTTGACATGTTCGATGTGGACCCGTTGTTGAAATGTGTGTCCGAGAATTATATTTTCAATAACATCGCGGGAAATAGTGAATAATTTTTTTATTTATTGATAAAAAAATGATAAATTGATATGGAATACGTATTTCAGACATTGTGAAATGTGATAGATTTAATAAATGAATGATATTATAGGTAGGTCCATACAAATATAAACTATTTTGACGTGACTACGGCTTGGCCGGAAAACCGGCCTACGGTGTTGAAAGGGATAAACACATAGATACAAAATCACCAGACATGTTGATTTACCGTTTAAATTGTATTTTTTTGTTCTGCTAGGCATTGTTTTATATCCAGGGATTAAGATTACCATGTGTATCTTCTCGTAAACTAAGCCGGACACAGCAATCAGCTGTACACACAATTTCTTGGAATTTACCGGTGATTCAGTCAAGTCACACCCAATGATATAACTTTACAGGGTTTTAATGCAAGGATCGGCAAAAAATGTATCTGAAACTTCTTCTTTTTATCAGGAATAATATATTCCAATATCTTGTTAATTTAGATGCAGCTTTTACCAAACATATTTGAAATAATAATAACCCTAAGCGTAAGCGAAGCAGCTGATTGCTATATATTACCGGGTATTACATGGTTTTACATGGAACACACAGTCTGACCAGTCACCGTCAAGGCTCCCGTGCACGTGATCGCGTGAATTACGTGTTGACATAGAATCGTCCAACAAAAACAAATATGACCTTTAACGAGTCAAAGTATGGCATTTATGACAAATGTATCCATTCTCTGTCAACGAAAGTTCGTTTCAAGGCATCAATAGCGGTAATCTGACCGTGGTTTCTCTTAATAACCGTTTGTTAGATCTTCCGATCGCTTCACACACGATTTCGCCGAAATAAATTAAAACAATATTAAAAGTAATTTTGAATAAAATTAATGAAATAAGTTACTAACATAAGTCCAGATATACAAAGAACACTTTTTATAGTCAGACAGTGTAATTACATGATTTGTTTGCGTACTTCAGTATGGATTTGTTGACATGGTATTTCCGGTGTTACGTTCTCACGGTAATGTCTTTCCATGGGGGAAAAACATCAAAACTCATTATTTCGTGTATAATGCGCACCCCCTTCTACACAGCTGTTTTTTTGGAAATAAATGCGCAGTATACTCAAGATAATACGGAATGCTTTGAATGGCGAAGCTGACACGGAAGTTTCGTCGTCTATCGACACGTTCGATGAACCAAAACCTGCAACTGGCACCGGTAAACTGTCAGATGATGTTACTGACACAATGTTCTAAAGCTTGTTTGTCTGAAAAACTCAAAAGCTTCAACAACACGTCAACAGTTGTTGTTCATGATTTAAAACTGATTATTCAAACTAATGGATTTTGTTTGTTTGTTATGCAGTTAAATTACAAGTCATTACTTTTGGCTCCTTACATTTTGTCTTGGCTCCTTGAAATTCTATTTGGCTCCTTGAAAAAATAATTTAGGAGCCAAGTGGCTCCTTTGAATTTTTTTTAACTTTGTGGCCTGGCCTCTTGTTAACAACACCATTGATAGTGTCACTGTTATTCACTCTCGTATGACAGAAACCTGATACTCAGCATCCAAATTGAACAAAGAAACATGATGCCTGATGCAATCTCTTTGCTGTAAACTTTGTATCCATTTTATGTTCATGCATTGTTAGTCTAACAGTTAACTGTTCTGTGACCTTGACCTTAACCTTGGACCCATGTCACAAGCAGGCCAAGCTACACTCATCCACAAACACCTGGTATCATCAAGAAATTTACAGCGGTTCTAAAATTTTGACAGTTACATTTTTCCTTGACAGCATAATTCAAAACATATCTCATATATTGATGTAAGGCTATGCTCTAAAGTAGAAGTCCACCATACTCAGTATTCAATCTTAATGAGAACTTGTCACAGATATTTCAGCAATCATAACAGAATTTACCATCTTCCACTAAACAATGCCTTAGAATAGAGGCTAGTTATGGACAACAGTGATAGAAATTAAACAATGCCACCTGTCAATTAAAACTGAATGACCAATCAGAAAGTCAGAAGTGATGAGACCTGACACTGTGTCCAACAACCACAAACCCGTTGGACTTTTTCAAGTGATAGATATTTTTCAGGTGACACTTCAGGACATTGTTTTAAAAAAATAATCATTCTGTACAGCAAAATTGCACCTCTCATAGAAATAAATAGAAACATTTTGAGGAATTTGAAAAAGTGAAAGATAGAAGAAAAAGGACAAGCATATTTTAAAAAATTGTAATTAGAACTCCCTGCTCATGGCATCTGTGAAGATCTGGGGTAGAATAGGTCTTCAGCAACCCATGCTTGCCGTAAAAGGCGACTATGCTTGTCGTAAGAGGCAACTAACGGGATCGGGTGGTCAGGCTCGCTGACTTGGTTGATGTATGTCATTGACCCCAATTGAGTGGATCGATGCTCATGATGTCAATCACTAGATTGTCTGGTCCAGACTCGATTATTTACAGACCGCTGTCATATAGCTGGAATATTGCTGAGTGCGGAGTTAAACAATTAAGCAACCAAACCAACCTTGCTCACGGCACACAATGATGGACAAGACACATTCGACATAGTCTTTCATGGTGTGAAAATATCCAGAAATATAACATGGTATGTTATTTGAAGTATACACTAAGAAACACACAAGATTTCTTCCGTGATTGTTGGGCGATTAAAAATTTTTTTAAATTGGTTTATGGAATTTTGTTTTGCGTCGGTGGTCGAAAAATAATAATATTCGAACAAATTATTTTCAATTTCGAGCTTTTTTTCATGTCGGCAGAACCGGAACCCAACACATAAAATTAATTGCCTTATCGCCCTGGTTAACTCTGATCTGGCGAAAGGTTCCCTGTTTCAGAATACTAGTACTACTTTCCAGTTCCCATGTTAATGCCTCACACCATCCTAGCACAACTGAGGAGGACTTCAGACAAGCTGAAAACACCAAGGACATTAAATACATCAATTATGGTAAAACAGGTGTGTTCATATTGATCTTTTCACCAAGTGTGAGCACTTCTTCATTCATGCAATTACTTTTTTTATGAATCCGTTGACACTAAAAAGAATAATTTGACAACTTCACAGCACAAATTACACAAACCAAATAATGTTCAATCGTTGTTTTTCATAAAAAAAATGTATAATTCATTTCAAGTAACCCGTAAACATGGATGTTCAAATAAGCATCCAATATTTAACTGTAAGCATGGTAAGAACAGTTGTGTAATTGAATATACAGACGAAAATACCGCTAATTTTAATGTTTTTCCTGTACATGATCACCACAAGTTCTTTCCATCAAGGAGCTACAAACGTGTATGAATAATACATCACAGAAATGGCTGAAAAACACATTAACTACAGAATTTACAACTTAATATCTCATCTTCTACTGGAAGCTTGCACCACTGACAAAAGGTGTTTAACTCGAAATCTTACACTATGAATACAAACTCACAAATAACAATGTATCATTCAGCTAAGCGTGTTTAGTATGATTCTGATCTGAGTGAGTTGATAAATTGCTTAAAATATATATCAACAAGATACTGACATGACAAAGGGACACAACTCTTTACAGACAGCAAAAGTCCTGAGGCAACTTGGCCACCCTGGTCCAGGTCCCAGGTTAGTGAATGTGATGTTATAACACAGTCAGCAATATTCCAGCAACATCATGTGGCAGTTCAGTATTGATAAATAAGTCAAGGTCAGACAAACCAATCATTGAGAGCAAGATCAATGATCCACACCATCCAGAAAGGATGACTGGCGATCAGCGAAGTCTCGGAGCCTGCCAATCCCCATTTGGGCTCACAAGCAAGCTGTTCTGGGCCTACTTGCACAAAGCGATCTTAGCACTAAGATGATCGTAACTCCCATACTTTAACATAGGCTTACAAGAGTCATAACACTAAGACCTCTTTGTGCAAGTGGCTCCTGGGGAACTACACTGACCTAAATCCCACCTGGAATTTGAACCCTTACCCACCAGATCCTTGCATTTCTAAGGGATGTAACTGGATGTAAGCGTCACCTCTTACACAACAAAGCCACCTGCAGTCGGACTCAAGAAAACCATAGCTCTATAACACTGTTGTACAACCATTCTGCCCACAACACAGAGATAAACACGGGGCTTGTCATCATGATGAGATGTTCATGGCTGATCAGGTACAGCTTGTTGGTCCCAGCCCACTTGGGGACACTGCTACCCCAACAGCAAGGATTGGACGTAGTGGATACCTCGCTACAGGAAATCAATATCCTTCTCATTAGAGAGACACAATAATGTGGCAGCCATCACCACTCAGACACGTCCAAACTGTACAAGTACAACATGTCAGGCCATCCTCGACTCAACTGTCACAAGTACCCATTTTGTTACATACAACACACATAATTCTCGATGTAATATTCGGAATCAATGACAAACTGCAAATGCTCTCTCCCCAGCCGGATCTTAAAATACCTTGATCAATACAGAGAGTACTACCTACACTTTGTGACTCATCCCTTGTTGGCCATACCAGACAAAATTCTTCAAGCACTGCAATATTCCAGCATTAAGATTTGGTGATACATCCTTCAGGCTATGACACAAATTAAATCTAAGTTTTTAAGACCCCTGTATCCTATGATGCCTCTTAATACAGGGTTATTAAAAAATATAACAAAATTATTTGTGTTCAGCAATGAATTTCTGTGGACAGTCAGTCACAGTCACTCTGGACCTTCACTTACATAATTTTGAAGAAATATTTCATTATCAACAAGATGACACCAATATCTGATTGCAGTTGAAATCGGTGAAAACAATTACCCAACAAAAGTGTTAGAAATTGAGCGCTCCTGGGGTCCTTCAGGTTCTTAGCTGTTGTATTCAAATTTGGGGGCCGTTAATTCTTTAGTCATTTATATTAGTGATTTGGCAAGGGCCCTTCGACCTTAATTCAAATCAAATAGATAGAATTATGACTCAGTCCCTTATAAAAAAGAAAGATCCAGTTGTCATGGAAGTTGAAACAGTGACGGTCTAAATTATGTAACAATATATTAACATCACCCCAGTGGAAAAAATAAATAATTTACACATTTATTCAATAATTGTGATCACAGGAGGCAATATTTCAATATTTTTCAAACAAAACAAAACAAAATCTGATGAGCAGACATTTCCCTAAATATTTGATAAAATATTTGATAAAATATTTAAAGTAGCAACGCAAAAAATCTCTCGGTGGATATTTGACCTTCCAGGTGGCTTTCCTACCACATAAATAAAATACTGTTCAAATCAGGCCTCAACGGAACTCACTCAGTTCTTCTTTCCAAATTGCAGTCCAATTTTCACAATAACATGCTATCCATCAAATATTGAAGGACAAGAAATTAAAACAAGATGAAAACAAAGAAAAGATCAAGTAAAAAGATAACTGACTCAAATATGTTTTGATCGTCCATCATTATTGATCTGAGTGCTGTCGTCTCTCCTATCAACCATCTTCCTGTTTTACTCACAGTTACTACTGTCAATCCTTCAAGTGCCAAGCAAAAGTAACTTTCAATCAATTCCATCTGTGGCAAACTCACAAAAAATGTCCATGATTATTCATCCTGGTGTGTACTGGATTAAAATCTCGTGAAGAGCGCTCCACAACTATCCATATCACTCGGTTCCCAAACAGTGGTGCTTGTGGTGAATTGAATTCCTCCTTCCACTTTTTGTTTCTCAACTGAGAAACTGATAAGAGCGGTTTCACAGTATCAGCAATACTGCTAAAGCGGCTTAACTAAAAGTATTTCATTCAGATTACCGCTTGGTAGCTCAATCTGTCAAACGTGATGCAGGGCATAGACCTTTACCACTTTCATGCTGACAATTCCTGGGTCAAGGCAAATCTGAGGCTTTAATCCACAATCAGCAGATCCTGATTCAAGTAAGGGATGCAACCCTGCAAAGAAAATTGCAGTGCCTAAGACCACTGCAACATGCATCTCATAGATGCAGTGACGGTTTCAGTTAATTTATTAGGCAGTTACAGTGACTGCAGCAACATAACTGTACCAGACAATCCAGTGATTGATATTGTGAACAACGATCCATGCCGATGATGTACGATGACATGATATCAACCAGGTCACAGGTTGCTGGGGAATCCCCATGGAGAAGAGCAGTACTGTCCAGACTATCCAGTTGTCACTGTATATCACATGAACTGACCTTCAGCTCAAAAAACAATGCATGGCGTGTGGCTCATTCTATCAACCACTGGTTTGCCAGGTCAAGGCTTATGTTCATACAATGTTTTATTAAAAATGTGAACACATGAAATAAAAATGAAATGCCGCAACAACAAACCATAAAAAAATATAAATAAACTGACAATTTAAGGAAGCAATACAATTTGGAATTTGAGACTTTAAGCAAAAAGTTATTTTTTTCCCCCTTGTACAAGCATGTACGTACAATCTTCATGAACAGGTCTTACATTCTAGAACTGTTCATGAACTAAAAGTGCCATTTAATGTTCACAAACTGCTCATGAACTGTTTATGGAAAAGTCATAGGGGATGACAGCTGACATCATGAAGCTATGATTCATTTCTTTTCCTGCCAATGACAACACAATTTTCTTAATTGGCACTTTCGCTGAAACATAACTCTAAGCAAACAAATATTCAAGATGCCTGCCTCTAAAAAGTCTTCTGATAACCAGCGAAACTGGGCAATCCAACATAACCTGTCAACAACCATCTTCCGACATGTAAATTACTACACAAGAGATCAAAGCCAAGTAATCTTAGCCAGGGTTGGATGCCTTCATCAGATGAAGGAGAAGTGGCATTCCTCAGCAAGTCAAGTAACACCTTGCAACTGGATTTACTGCATGACATTCCTGCTGCTCTTCACACAATCACTGTCAATGCAGGAACTGAGGTGCAACAAAATAGCAACGTCTGGCTTCAAGTCAAGGGGGAGATAACCCAATATCTTCAGCAAGTCAAAGTGACACCTTGCGACCGGAATATTGCATGACATTCCTGCTGCTCTTCACACAATCACTGTCAATGCAGGAACTGAGGTGCAACTAAATAGCAACAGCTGGCTTCAAGTCAAGGGGGAGGTAACCCAATATCTTCAGCAAGTCAAAGTGACACCTTGCAACCGGAATATTGCATGACATTCCTGCTGCTCTTCACACAATCACTGTCAATGCAGGAACTGAGGTGCACAATGTGGCAACATCTGGAATCCTGGTTCCCAGCTATCTATGATCATCAATTTGAGATATGAAGAGATGACAAATTGTGATTTGCAGAGACAGGACCTGGGGGTGGGACCTGGGGGTGGGACCTGGAGGTGGGACCTGGGAATGGGACCTGGGGGTGGGATCTGGAGGTGGAACCTGGAGGTGGGACCTGGGGGTGGGACCTAGGGGTGGGACCTGGGGGTGGGACCTGGAGGTGGGACCTGGGGGTGGGACCTGGAGGTGGGACCTGGGGGTGGGACCTGGAGGTGGGACCTGGGGGTGGGACCAGGGGGTGGGACCTGGGGGTGGGACCTGGAGGTGGGACCTGGGGATGGGACCTTGAAGTGGGACCTGGGGGTGGGACCTGGGGGTGGGACCTGGGGATGGGACCTGGGGGTGGGACCTTGGGTGGGACCTGGGGGTGGGACCTGGAGGTGGGACCTGGAGGTGGGACCTTGAAGTAGGACCTGGGGGTGGGACCTGGGGGTGGGACCTAGGGGTGGGACCTGGGGGTGGGACCTGGAGGTGGGACCTGGGGGTGGGACCTGGAGGTGGGACCTGGGGGTGGGACCAGGGGGTGGGACCTGGGGGTAAGACCTGGGGATGGGACCTTGAAGTGGGACCTGGGGGTGGGACCTGGGGGTGGGACCTGGAGGTGGGACCTGGGGGTGGGACCTGGGGGTGGGACCTTGATGAGGGATGGGATGGGTGGCCAAGTTGTGGGAGGAGTCTCACTCTGTAAAAAGTCTCTTAGTCCTGCCAGTATCTGCTTACCATGGGTTCAAATCCTAAATTTGCCCTGATTATGATCCTAGTTTTGTCACCATATCAGTACTAGAGAGGTTAATCTAAGTGGTGAACCTCTACGACCTACATTATTTCCAGGCTTTGTCACACTTTAAGCTAACATCTTGAAATAACTGTTCACACAATACTTTCAGAAAACTTTTTTAATTTCACGAACCCAATGGGTTCTCTGAAAACTCATTTTTTGTTTATGAGGCACCCAAGCTAAATAGAAAATCTTCACAAGTAAACAACAAGTCATCAGAAGATGACATATCCACCTGGCCCCCACAAATTCGAAAGAACACTTACCTTAAGTTCAACTTGAAGAGAGAATTTCTGTCTAATATCTGTCCATATACAAAAGCAGTTATTGAGCTACCAAAACAATACCATGGATTTGGGATTCAGAACTTTGTAATTCTATGTCATGTACACACCAATTAGAACAGAGTCAAAGTCAAACTTGCTGCCATGGAAACAAAACAAATAAAAAATTCCCAAATCCCTTAATAGCAAAAGGCACCAGTTGACAACCTGGTCTTTGTGAGTGCACAGTTTTATGAAAGAATACCTATTAGTTTTAGAGATATGGTCCAGACAAACACACTATAAACTGAGTCAAAGTCAAACTTGTTACCATGGAAACAGGAAAAATTAAATTTTGTAAAATTCTTAAATAGCTAAAAAGTACCACTTCAGCCCCTGATAAATACATGTACCAAGTTTGGCTGGAAAATATAGAATATTGTTTAACTTCTGCTCTGGAAATGAAGCCTACCTCCATTTAAGCTAAGTCTAACTTGTTTCATGGAATTTTGAAAAAATCCCAAACAGCAAAAAGGCACCACTACAGCCCCTGGTTAAAACACGTTGCAAGTTTGGATGAAAAATCTTTCATGGTTTTCAAGTTATGCTCTGGAAACAAAATATGGACATACAGACCAGATGATGACTATATCCCCGTCCCTTCCCGCCCCTTCCCCCACCCCACCCCTTCCCCCACCCCACCCCACCCCGGATTATATAATCTAAAATCGCCTATGTCATCTATGAACCTCATCTCCTTGAAAATAAACTGTGAGAAGCAAGAATATAGAATGTGCCCCTTGTTAAAACCAGCACCAATCCAACTCAACATGTTCTCTTTAACGAGAATGAACAAGCTACAAAAATAAATAGCCTGCCTTGAAGAAGGCCTAAAATGATTGATATTGAAGAACCAAGCCCATTATGTGCAGTTTGTGGCAGCCCAGTACAGTCACAACACAAAAAGTCTTTGCCCACTGAACTCTGTTGGCCTGAGTCAAGCTGAACACACAAACACCTCCCGGTTATCACTCCAACACACTGTAAACAATCTGCAGCCCAGATACACTCAGACATCACAGAATGGCTGTATGGGACATCACACATACCAGCAGTCCAGATACACTTGTACATCACAGAATGGATGTATGGGACATCACACACAACAGCAGTCCAGATACACTCGTACATCACAGAATGGCTGTATGGGACATCACACATACCAGCAGTCCAGATACACTCAGACATCACAGAATGGCTGTATGGGACATCACACACACAGGCAGTCCAGATACACTCAGACATCACAGAATGGATGTATGGGACATCACACATACCAGCAGTCCAGATACACTCAGACATCACAGAATGGATGTATGGGACATCACACATACCAGCAGTCCAGATACACTCAGACATCACAGAATGGCTGTATGGGACATCACACACACCAGCAGTCCAGATACACTCAGACATCACAGAATGGCTGTATGGGACATCACACACACCAGCAGTCCAGATACACTCGTACATCACAGAATGGCTCTATGGGACATCACACATACCAGCAGTCCAGATACACTCAGACATCACAGAATGGCTGTATGGGACATCACACACACCAGCAGTCCAGATACACTCGTACATCACAGAATGGCTCTATGGGACATCACACACACCAGCAGTCCAGATACACTCGTACATCACAGAATGGCTGTATGGGACATCACACATACCAGCAGTCCAGATACACTCGTACATCACAGAATGGCTCTATGGGACATCACACACCCCAGCAGTCCAGATACACTCGTACATCACAGAATGGATGTATGGGACATCACACACACCAGCAGTCCAGATACACTTGTACATCACAGAATGGCTGTATGGGACATCACACATACCAGCAGTCCAGATACACTCAGACATCACAGAATGGATGTATGGGACATCACACACACCAGCAGTCCAGATACACTCAGACATCACAGAATGGCTGTATGGGACATCACACATACCAGCAGTCCAGATACACTCGTACATCACAGAATGGATGTATGGGACATCACACACACCAGCAGTCCAGATACACTCAGACATCACAGAATGGCTGTATGGGACATCACACACACCAGCAGTCCAGATACACTCAGACATCACAGAATGGCTGTATGGGACATCACACACACCAGCAGTCCAGATACACTCGTACATCACAGAATGGCTGTATGGGACATCACACATACCAGCAGTCCAGATACACTCAGACATCACAGAATGGATGTATGGGACATCACACACACCAGCAGTCCAGATACACTCAGACATCACAGAATGGCTGTATGGGACATCACACATACCAGCAGTCCAGATACACTCGTACATCACAGAATGGCTGTATGGGACATCACACATACCAGCAGTCCAGATACACTCAGACATCACAGAATGGATGTATGGGACATCACACACACCAGCAGTCCAGATACACTCGTACATCACAGAATGGCTGTATGGGACATCACACATACCAGCAGTCCAGATACACTCGTACATCACAGAATGGCTCTATGGGACATCACACACCCCAGCAGTCCAGATACACTCGTACATCACAGAATGGATGTATGGGACATCACACACACCAGCACACACACACCAGCAGTCCAGATACACTCAGACATCACAGAATGGATGTATGGGACATCACACACACCAGCAGTCCAGATACACTCGTACATCACAGAATGGCTGTATGGGACATCACACACACCAGCAGTCCAGATACACTCGTACATCACAGAATGGATGTATGGGACATCACACATACCAGCAGTCCAGATACACTCAGACATCACAGAATGGATGTATGGGACATCACACACACCAGCAGTCCAGATACACTCAGACATCACAGAATGGCTGTATGGGACATCACACATACCAGCAGTCCAGATACACTCGTACATCACAGAATGGCTGTATGGGACATCACACATACCAGCAGTCCAGATACACTCAGACATCACAGAATGGATGTATGGGACATCACACACACCAGCAGTCCAGATACACTCGTACATCACAGAATGGCTGTATGGGACATCACACATACCAGCAGTCCAGATACACTCGTACATCACAGAATGGCTCTATGGGACATCACACACCCCAGCAGTCCAGATACACTCGTACATCACAGAATGGATGTATGGGACATCACACACACCAGCACACACACACCAGCAGTCCAGATACACTCAGACATCACAGAATGGCTGTATGGGACATCACACATACCAGCAGTCCAGATACACTCGTACATCACAGAATGGCTGTATGGGACATCACACATACCAGCAGTCCAGATACACTCAGACATCACAGAATGGCTGTATGGGACATCACACATACCAGCAGTCCAGATACACTCAGACATCACAGAATGGCTGTATGGGACATCACACACACCTGCAGTCCAGATACACTCAGACATCACAGAATGGCTGTATGGGACATCACACACACCAGCAGTCCAGATACACTCGTACATCACAGAATGGCTCTATTGGACATCACACACACCAGCAGTCCAGATACACTCGTACATCACAGAATGGCTGTACGGGACATCACACACCCCAGCAGTCCAGATACACTCGTACATCACAGAATGGCTCTATTGGACATCACACATACCAGCAGTCCAGATACACTCGTACATCACAGAATGGCTCTATTGGACATCACACACACCAGCAGTCCAGATACACTTGTACATCACAGAATGGCTGTATGGGACATCACACACACCAGCAGTCCAGATACACTCAGACATCACAGAATGGCTGTATGGGACATCACACATACCGGCAGCCCAGATACACTCGTACATCACAGAATGGCTGTATGGGACATCACACACACCAGCAGTACAGATACACTCGTACATCACAGAATGGCTCTATTGGACATCACACATACCAGCAGTCCAGATACACTCGTACATCACAGAATGGCTCTATTGGACATCACACACACCAGCAGTCCAGATACACTTGTACATCACAGAATGGCTGTATGGGACATCACACACACCAGCAGTCCAGATACACTCGTACATCACAGAATGGCTGTATGGGACATCACACACACCAGCAGTCCAGATACACTCGTACATCACAGAATGGCTCTATTGGACATCACACATACCAGCAGTCCAGATACACTCAGACATCACAGAATGGCTGTATGGGACATCACACACACCAGCAGTCCAGATACACTCGTACATCACAGAATGGCTCTATGGGACATCACACACACCAGCAGTCCAGATACACTCAGACATCACAGAATGGCTGTATGGGACATCACACACACCAGCAGTCCAGATACACTTGTACATCACAGAATGGCTCTATGGGACATCACACACACCAGCAGTACAGATACACTCGTACATCACAGAATGGCTGTATGGGACATCACACACACCAGCAGTCCAGATACACTCAGACATCACAGAATGGCTGTATGGGACATCACACACACCAGCAGCGAATGCCATCAGGGTTCAATGACCTGCAATCGACCGAGTCTGACCACCCATTCCATTACATGGCCTTGTCTGACAAGCATTGGTAACTGGGGACCAGGAATCCCCATGGGAGATCTACCTGGAGGAATTGCTGTATGTACGCCATAGTTGTTTACACATCCACATTCTGCATGAACAGAAGTCTTGAAGGAAAATGTCCTTATAGCATCTATTTAGACCATTACAGTACTGCGACTTTATCTACAAGTCCAATATGGTCGAGTGAGATCAGCATGTATAAGTCCATACACTAAAACTAATTTTGACTGAAAATCATGCCAAAATACAAGTTCTGGCCAGTAAACTCAAATGTTTCCGACAGTCTGACCTTACTCATCTATCAGACCGAGTACCTGGAAGGACTCTATCATAGTATTGGGCTGACCTGTCTATCAATCAGTGCAGGAAGGGTATCATCAAATAAAAGTAGCATCTGATGCAGAAACATTTGCTCTGTCATTATCTAACTCAAGTCAAATATTTCACAACATAATGTCAATCTGTAGTGTGTGAAGCTTTCCTTGGCTTTAACTGTCAGAAGCTAGAAGTTCAATGTCACTTAACATCCAATGATACCTCACTTATTGAATACCTAAGTCTTCTACTGGCTGTTTCTGTAAATGTCCCATTTAGCATTATTCCAGCTAGATATCAGTAATCAAGTCTGGAACAGGCAATCCAGAGACTGACATCACGCTAACTTGGTACGACAACTCACGCTCTAGCTAGTCAATGAGTTGGACTGACTATTTAACACGCATTGCTGGGAACCAAATCTATCCGGGAATCCACGTGGGGCCAATCTTCTCAAGACAATAGGCGTCATATAATGCTGTGGATAAGGTGTGTAAACCCCCATTTATTTGCTCATTTCAGAATGAAAATCACTTAACACTACGTCTGTTTAAATAAAAACTGTTGAAAAAACCCAGCAACAATACAAAGACAAACCACATAGATTGGACTTCTTGGAGGAGACAGCATGATCATGTCACACAACTGGGTTAGAAATTATTTTACATTTTCACTTGTCAGCAAATATGGTCTCCTACAGATCAACTTAACAGTGAAAGTGGTAGCTCACAAGATGTCACTAGCCATACCTGAATATTACTTGTCTCAGACTAGCCACCTTATGTTAACTTCAAAGCCTGCACTGACTGTATGAGGCAGACGCAGGTGTCCAAGTTAAACCTCATCCTGATAAAGGACATCACATCTCTCTCTGTCCATCATGTCCAGCTTAACACAAAGCTGCAGCTGCCACAATGTTGTCAGTCGACCAGTCCGACACCTACAGAGCAGGAAGCAGCACCCTGCGGTTGTGTTTAAGACTCTCGTGTCCTCCTTTACTCACAATGGGAGATAGGTGTTGATACGTTCCTGTTCATAGGGCTGTTTCCTCTTTCTACTTAGTGTATGTTTTCTACAAGGTCGTATTTCCTATTGTCAACAAATGCAGTGTTACAAACGAAGGGGATCCTTGAGGTTTGCTGCGATAGTACAAATATACTGACATATATATATGTTCAGGAACAACATGTTCCAGCTATATGACGGCGGTCTGTAAATGATCAAGTCTGGGCCAGACAATCCAGTGACTAACATCATGCCCATCGATCCAATTGGGATACGATGACATGCATTAACCAAATCAGCGAGCCTAACCACCGGATCCCGTGAGTCGCCTCTTACAACAAGCACAGTTGCCTTTTACAGCAAGAATGAGTGGGTAACTAACGGTAACCATGCTAACGCAACCAGTGCATAATCTCAAGAGAGGATGCATATACTGAAGCTCTAACCCACAGCTATAATCACCCTCTACCATAACCATAATTTCTGCTTTTTCCAAAGTTGTCAGTTTTTCTGCAACATAATTCAATTGTGTTGCGAACTTGCCAAGCCATAATCTGATTATGTTTCAGTACAGTAATTACCAGCACACATGCATGACATATATTGGTGCCAGTGACAATAAGAGTGGACACCACACACAAAGCTGGCAGCTTAATTACACTTGTTAAGGCAATTAAGAAGAACTACTCCATCAATACAGCCAAACCTCACAGGCTGGCCTGATATAAATCTCCTATCTTCTAACACTTACCACTTATCAATCATATCTTTTGACATTTTATCAAAATATACTACTCATCATTTGCTGAGGACCACAACTTTGACTATAGTCATACAATCTGATAGTAATATTTAATGCGCATGTACTTAACATGCGATTATCTCCCTGGATTGGATTTCTAAAATCCTGATCATTGTCTTTGTGTGGTGTGCAAGACTCCAGCCTGTAGGGGTGTCACTATAAATCGAAATATCGATACCGTATATTGCTATTGGTAAGCACTTAAAGTCAATAAATCGATTGTTAAATCAGTTTCCGATCAAAAGTATCAATTTCATTTAGGAATATCGATAGTTTCAATTGTATTTACCATATCAATAAAATACATGCAATGTTGTTCCAATTTGTTTTTCATTTGATCATGAGCGGTAGTAATTTACGCATGGTAATGTGGAAGATTCTTTTTCTTAAATTATTAGGGTAAAGAAAAAACAAATCAGTCATATCTCAAACTTCACTTTTTATTTGTTGTTATGGTTATCACATTCAAAGGAAATTTCAGTTCCAAGGTTTAATTCAACTCTAAAAGCCATCTAAAATGATACACTGGAAACTATCGATATTTATCGCAATAGTTTCTTGCAATATCAATAGTTATCGCAATAGTGATTTCCAGACCAATAGTCACCCCTACCAGCCAGGTCCCCAAGCACCATGAGAGTTGAAGACGATAATTTAGCAATTAAGAATACTTTGCAGGATAATCAAGTTATCAAAAGTGTGTTGAGGACAGAATTACTACAAATTATTGGTTGTTGTTTAACGCCGCACTCAGCAATATTCCAGCTTTATGACGGCAGTCAGTAAATAATCAAGTCTTGGCCAGACAATCTAATGACTGATATCATGAACATAGATCCAGGCAATTGGGATACAATGACATGCATCAACCAAGTCAGCGAGCCTGACCATCCGATCCCGTTAGTCGCCTCATACGACAAGCATAGTCGCCTGTTACGGTAAGCATAGGTAGCTGAAGACCTATTCTAACCCGAATCTTACTTCCACAGAAGATGTTGCAGCATGAAACAGTGCTTGTGAGAATTCCGACCCAAGTGGTTTGATTAATACTTACTACTAATTTGGTTCTTAACAAACATTGAGTAGTAAGGGTAGTATGGATAAACGAGAATAACTATGATGTCGGCTATCTGGAATGTTAATGTAAACAGCGTGTAGCATGTGCTGTTTACATGGTTTAGACAGGAAACCAGTCCATCTAAATGCCTCAAGATAGTAGATAAAATTTATACATTAATATAGTCATTCTTTTGTGACTGTATCCGAAAGTATTGATACGCAAGGGTTGTATAGTGATATGAGCATTGCTGATGGTCATAGAGCAATATACCATATACCAGTCATATTATGCACCCTATACAGCTCTGATAACATTTTCCGATAATCATTACAAATGTTATTCCAAGCATTACTGGTAGTCACTTTCAACTATGGAGGCAATTTCTCACAATAACCAAGCCAGAATTTCTGTTCAAAATCAGCTCCCTAAAGGGCATGTGTAAAATATAAACCCTCTTGACTTTATCTCCCTCATGGACTGAGGTAATCACTTCTGTACTGCCTTGGCAACAATCCTCTTACAGTGGTAGTGACAGTGACAGGGTCACTCCACAGCCCACACAACCACAGAGCTCATACCGTACTGGACATAATAATAGTGACAGTGAGTCCACAGCCCACACTGCCACAGAGCTCATACCGTACTGGACATAATAATAGTGACAGTAAGTCCACAGCCCACACTGCCATAGAGCTCATACAGTACTGGACATAATAATAGTGACAGTGAGTCCACAGCCCATACAACCACAGAGCTCATACCGTACTGAACATAATGATAGTGACAGTAAGTCCACAGCCCACACTGCCATAGAGCTCATACCGTACTGGACATAATAATAGTGACAGTAAGTCCACAGCCCACACTGCCATAGAGCTCATACAGTACTGGACATAATAATAGTGACAGTGAGTCCACAGCCCATACAACCACAGAGCTAATACCGTACTGAACATAATAATAGTGACAGTGAGTCCACAGCCAACACTGCCATAGAGCTCATACCGTACTGGACATAATAACAGTGACAGTAAGTCCACAGCCCACACTGCCATAGAGCTCATACCGTACTGGACATAATAATAGTGACAGTAAGTCCACAGCCCACACTGCCATAGAGCTCATACCGTACTGGACATAATAACAGTGACAGTAAGTCCTCAGCCCACACTGCCATAGAGCTCATACCGTACTGGACATAATAACAGTGACAGTAAGTCCTCAGCCCACACTGCCATAGAGCTAATACCGTACTGAACATAATAACAGTGACAGTGAGTCCTCAGCCCACACTGCCATAGAGCTAAAACCGTACTGGACATAATAATAGTGACAGTGAGTCCACAGCCAACACTGCCACAGAGCTCATACCGTACTGAACATAATAATAGTGACAGTGAGTCCACAGCCCATACAACCACAGAGCTAATACCGTACTGAACATAATAACAGTGACAGTGAGTCCTCAGCCCACACTGCCATAGAGCTAAAACCGTACTGGACATAATAATAGTGACAGTGAGTCCACAGCCAACACTGCCACAGAGCTAATACCGTACTGGACATAATAATAGTGACAGTGAGTCCACAGCCCATACAACCACAGAGCTAATACCGTACTGAACATAATAACAGTGACAGTGAGTCCAAAGCCCACACTGCCATAGAGCTAAAACCGTACTGGACATAATAATAGTGACAGTGAGTCCTCAGCCAACACTGCCACAGAGCTCATACCGTACTGAACATAATAATAGTGACAGTGAGTCCACAGCCCATACAACCACAGAGCTAATACCGTACTGAACATAATAACAGTGACAGTGAGTCCTCAGCCCACACTGCCATAGAGCTAAAACCGTACTGGACATAATAATAGTGACAGTGAGTCCACAGCCAACACTGCCACAGAGCTAATACCGTACTGGACATAATAATAGTGACAGTGAGTCCACAGCCCATACAACCACAGAGCTAATACCGTACTGAACATAATAACAGTGACAGTGAGTCCTCAGCCCACACTGCCACAGAGCTAAAACCGTACTGGACATAATGATAGTGACAGTAAGTCCACAGCCCACACTGCCACAGAGCTAATATCGTACTGGACATAATAATAGTGACAGTGAGTCCACAGCCCACACTGCCACAGAGCTCATACCGTACTGGACATAATAATAGTGACAGTGAGTCCTCAGCCCACACTGCCATAGAGCTCATACCGTACTGGACATAATAATAGTGACAGTGAGTCCTCAGCCCACACTGCCATAGAGCTCATACCGTACTGGACATAATAATAGTGACAGTGAGTCCACAGCCCATACAACCACAGAGCTAATACCGTACTGAACATAATAACAGTGACAGTGAGTCCTCAGCCCACACTGCCATAGAGCTCATACCGTACTGGACATAATAATAGTGACAGTGAGTCCACACCCCACACTGCCACAGAGCTAAAACCGTACTGGACATAATAATAGTGACAGTAAGTCCACAGCCAACACTGCCATAGAGCTCATACCGTACTGGACATAATAACAGTGACAGTAAGTCCACAGCCCACACTGCCACAGAGCTCATACCGTACTGGACATAATGATAGTGACAATGAGTCCACAGCCAACACTGGAACAGAGCTAAAACCGTACTGGACATAATAATAGTGACAGTGAGTCCTCAGCCAACACTGCCACAGAGCTAATACCGTACTGGACATAATAACAGTGACAGTAAGTCCACAGCCCACACTGCCACAGAGCTCATACCGTACTGGACATAATGATAGTGACAGTGAGTCCTCAGCCCACACTGCCACAGAGCTAATACCGTACTGGACATAATAACAGTGACAGTAAATCCACAGCCCACACTGCCACAGAGCTCATACCGTACTGGACATAATAATAGTGACAGTGAGTCCTCAGCCCACACTGCCATAGAGCTCATACCGTACTGGACATAATAATAGTGACAGTGAGTCCTCAGCCCATACAACCACAGAGCTAAAACCGTACTGGACATAATAATAGTGACAGAGTTATGCCAAAGCCAACACAACCACAGAGCTAATACTTTATTGTACATATTTAGTGACAGAGTCACTCTACAATGGAGCTAATACCTATTGGACATATCGACAGTGACAGTCCAGCTTACACACCCAGTGACTCAGTAGAATCGTAGCACAACAGGAGTGTACACTAAGCAAGATGGTTACCAGACAGCGCCACCTACCTGAGTTCAGACTGTCGAGTTTGACAGGAAGACCTGCCTGGCCCACTGCAATCAACTTCAGGGCAATGTAGAACTGACTGCGACCAAAATGTCCGAGACGCTTGGCTCCACACAGCTCCGTTATCTGAAACAAGCAGAGAGTGCTGTTAGAAAAACTTACATGTATCATGAAACTAGTCCAACTTTTGTAACAGCTCTCAGTGATGCAACATCAACAGTGGTCTAAAGTAAAGAAGAGGGGGGGGGGGAGACTGAAGGGCAGCCTCAACCCCAATGTCTTCATTCAAATCTGTGTTCAAAATTAAAGGGGTCTCTGCTTTAGTATTTGAATCTAGGGACCCTATAAATATTTTACTTTTTATCCATACTTTTGACCAATTTATAGACACACTGTGAATATACAGCTGATCTCACGCAATACGAAAAAGTCCTGCACCATGACTGTGGAATGTATTTATTTCATGAAAACAAAACAATCTAGATATGTATACAAAAGCAAGTCTAGCCAGCTCTAGCTAGCTCTATGAAATCAGCATCAGGAAAATAATTTGTTTAATTTTAATGTCGAGTAGGGTATTGTGTAATATAAGATTTCATAGACTAAATGTTAGTCTAAATACAAAATACCCATGTATTTATTCATGTTTTACGCTTTAAGAGTACAACTAAAAACATTTAGCAATGCCTGAAAACAACTCTGATAACTCCAATACCTTAACACAACTTATGATGGTTATCATGTCTATAGCACTTTGTGGAACAGAGCCAAACCAACCCATTCATCACTGAAACCTATTCCACAAAACAATCATTGTTCTATGTTCATCCTTCGTCTATACTAAGTATGGTGCTAAGATCACTCTGTGGCTCCGCCCTCAAAAGTTAACCTGATATCGCTCCAACAAAACCTCAGTTTATGAATGCATTTTAACCTGTTCATTTAACCTAACTTGACCTTTCTTACAGTTAGGACAATCAAACTTACCAAATTTGGCTGAGAATTATTTTTATTGTTAAATTTTCAATCACAAACGTCAACCACAAAACACCATGACATATATGTAAGTTCTTGTGGTCTCTAATCAGTTGAGCAAACAAGTGTGATAAATTACCAGATTGACATATTTAGTGACCCAGTTGTATTCTGCTACTGTCATGTGTCCCCTTGCCTCATCATTCAACCCCCCCTCTCTGCCTCTCATGCTATGTATCAGATCTGACTTGTCAAAACAAATCCTACATCATGACAGGCGACTGTAACAACTAACACAATAACCTTTGCTAGGTGTTTAACACCGCACTCAGCAATATGCCAGCTGTATGACTGCAGCCAGACAATCCAGTGATTGATATTATGTGCAGCAACCAATGCTGTCAGGGAACACTGACATGCTGTTTGTTGGTTTGTTGTTTAACTTCGCTCTCAGCAGTATTCCAGCTATATGATGGCAGTCTGTTAATAATCGAGTCTGGACCAGTTAAACCAGGGATTGACATCATGAACATTGATCCACGCAATTGGGATCAATGACATGCATCAACAAAGTCTGCGAGCCTGACCACCCAATCCCATTAGTCACCTCTTATGACAAGCATAGTTGCCTTGATGGCAAGCATGGGTTGCTGAAGACCTATTCTAACATGGATCTTCACAGGTCCACTGACATGCATTCAAAGTCACAGAGTCTGAACTCCAATCCATTAAGTCCTATCTCACAAGTAGGACCCATTCTAACCTGAAGTCTCCACTGTGGGTTATCATCATAGTAACTCCAGTGGCATCTGCGAAAACCAGACTAAGTCGGATTCCTGTCCATACCAGACCACATTAACAGTCCTGAAAATAACATGATAGATAATATATCTTCCAACCCCATCTTTATTTCATATTTCATTATCATCTGTTAAAATCTCATTAATCTGGACCTCTGTCTAAACCGGACAGAACTTTCAGTCCCACAAAAGTCGACCACTGAAATTGATGTGGAATCAGAAATCCTCTGCCCTCCTTTATTCGTTTTATCCCTCTGATGCCAGGGTATTTAAAGCAACTGCCAATTTCTCCTAGCCAAATCTCGATGCTCCCATCAGAGGCCAGTACATCTGTCTGGTTCAAATCCCTGGAGAGCTATCGTAATGTTTACTTCACGACTAACTACCAGTTGATTATATTCTTCACATTCCTAGACTGGTTCTCCATCAACAAATACTTCCACTGTGGCCCAGCTTGATGCAAGCCTCACTCACAAACACAGTAATAAACTACACTTTACATGTACTTCCTCTGCAGGCTTCAATCAACACCTCACTACAACACATCAAGAAGAGATGAACGTTTCCCAGTTCCAAATTACACCCTGACCCCCAAACTGAATAATGAAATCACTTAATGGACCATCCAAAATAATCCAATGTGTGTCATGTCAAAACTCTTGTCAAAATATTGAAAGATATTGATCACAATGCTAGACCTCCAGATCCCAGGTCCCCCTTTTAAAGTCTAGCAATGCTTTTGGTAATCTTACTATTTATAAATTTCTGTTCATAAGACAACAGTCTCCCCTCCCCTACAAATCAAATATGGATAAACAGGCCAGATGATGACCATATCCCAACCCCCTCAATATGCTTGGGGGGGGGGGGGGGAGGAGGAGAGATGCTTGACCAACTCCCATCATCTGAGTATAAGCCACACCATTAAATCCCTGGATTTGAAGAAACATAAGACTGCATCACTAAACATGATTCATCTGTGTAGGCCAAAGTGCAAACTCAGCTCCATAATGAATTATGGATGAATTACCTGTAGATTTAACTATGCTGAATTGAATTTGGAACCGGACACGCTGCGTAAAGTTCAAAAGTAAAAACACAGTATGTTTTTTGTTGTTGTGAGAAATCCCTTGATCTAGCAGTGGTGCAATATCAAGCTAAGATACAGCAACAGGTACCATGTTTATAACACACAACCCCTTCATCTACCAGTGGTGCAATATCAACAAGCTAAGATACAGCAACAGGTACCATGTTTATAACACACAACCCCTTCATCTACCAGTGGTGCAATATCAAGCTAAGATACAGCAACAGGTACCATGTTTATAACACACAACCCCTTCATCTACCAGTGGTGCAATATCAAGCTAAGATACAGCAACAGGTACCATGTTTATAACACACCACCCCTACATCTACCAGTGGTGCAATATCAAGCTAAGATACAGCAACAGGTACCATGTTTATAACACACAACCCCTTCATCTACCAGTGGTGCAATATCAAGCTAAGATACAGCAACAGGTACCATGTTTATAACACACAACCCCTTCATCTACCAGTGGTGCAATATCAAGCTAAGATACAGCAACAGGTACCATGTTTATAACACACCACCCCTTCATCTACCAGTGGTGCAATATCAAGCTAAGATACAGCAACAGGTACCATGTTTATAACACACAACCCCTTCATCTACCAGTGGTGCAATATCAAGCTAAGATACAGCAACAGGTACCATGTTTATAACACACAACCCCTTCATCTACCAGTGGTGCAATATCAAGCTAAGATACAGCAACAGGTACCATGTTTATAACACACAACCCCTTCATCTACCAGTGGTGCAATATCAAGCTAAGATACAGCAACAGGTACCATGTTTATAACACACAACCCCTTCATCTACCAGTGGTGCAATATCAAGCTAAGATACAGCAACAGGTACCATGTTTATAACACACAACCCCTTCATCTACCAGTGGTGCAATATCAAGCTAAGATACAGCAACAGGTACCATGTTTATAACACACAACCCCTTCATCTACCAGTGGTGCAATATCAAGCTAAGATACAGCAACAGGTACCATGTTTATAACACACAACCCCTTCATCTACCAGTGGTGCAATATCAAGCTAAGATACAGCAACAGGTACCATGTTTATAACAGAGATAACACCAGACCAAGAGACCAAGCAAACCAAAAGTTGAGAAAGTCAAGTGACCATGGGTCATGATGCCCCAAGCTTATTCCCTCACATTCATTAGGAATGTCGCAACATCCTGACCGGTCAACAAGCCGTAAGGCAGGAAAACACACCTAGCTTATACTCCGACCTTAGGTTAAAGAAACAAACAACAAGCAAAAAAACATGCTGTATTTAGAAAGAGAAATAAGAGATGGATGTGGTGTGGTTTCAACACAGTGACAGTAGTATGCAACATTAGTAGACAGCCAGTCAAGGTCTATGTCAATCCTGGTGGCTGGACGATACACCTATGCATCAGTGGATTGCGATTGTTTACATCTAGAGGCAAGTGTCGATCACAGCCACACAAAGTAAAAAATGTTGATTCTTACCTTAAAATTTGCTTTAATACCTGTTACAACAATATCTAATTAGAGGTGAAAATAAGTAGTGAAAATTTAAATATTTCATCCATTCTGCCACACTTGACACTGCCAACTGTAAATTGTCAGTGTGCCAGGTATTTGGCCATCCTGTCTATGAAAAAGATGGCTTATGAACCACAGATAACAGCACATGCAAGTACCATAAGCATTGGCTCGTGAGCAAGGTATTGTGATACACATCGGATCGCACAGTTGGTGTGTCATCCCAGCCCTAGTAAATCCAGATCGGTCGATCAGTGTCTATGATTAAGTGAGATGTGTCGGACCAATTGTTTCAGGATGTCTGTTGGTCTGCATTCAGAGTAATTAATTCTTCTGGGACAGATTAAATCATCTTGATATTAAAAGTACCTAACTTTCCAATTCAAAATAGAAGGGGTTAGCATGTTTGTGTGTATTTGTTAACTACCTCGCCAACTTCATACTTTACTGTGGACATGATAGAGACTGCATTTTGGGCAATCATTCACCTTATAAATTTTGCTTAAAATGATTTAAAAGAATTTAATTTAATTTGATATTTGGCATATGGATTAAACATTAATCTATAACAAAACATGATAATAGTGTGCTAATTTTAATTTCACAAATGGATTAAACATGCACATTTAGACATGTCCTTCAATTTCTTACATGAAACAATATTCCACTGATTATATCATACAGGATCACACAGTGATGTTACTTGGCACTGACGTCATAGGTTAAACATTACAGTGCTACCATCATTCACCTATGCTGCTAGCAATTTGTGACCTGTCCTAGAAATGGAATTTATTTTTTGTTTGATGATATTTTGTGTCTTTGACGATTTAACTTTGAGTGTATAAATATCTGCTGCATTGCTTTAAGTCCAAAGATTGACAGAAAATCGATCGTCGGAGCACCTGATTCAAGATTCATGAGTTGTGCAGTAAACACTCCACCAGCTAGCATCCTTCAGATAGATTTTCCTGTTAACCTGATCTTAACGAAGTCATATGAAGGATAACACTCTATTGATGCATTTCACCTGCAGCTGAATCTTCTTCCCCTTGTCCTGAATATTCCAGGTTAGGAAAGGTCCCCAGAAACCTATGCTTGTCTGATGGAGTGACTTGACGGATCAAGTTTCAGGCTTGGTGACTTGGTTGCCTGCAGGTCCTCATACCCCGACGTCATGGGATGTTGTTCATAATATCAATCACTGGTTTGTCTGGTCCAGACTCGATTATTTATCAGTCATAATCATAATACAACTGAGTGAATTCTTACACATCAGACAAACACCAGCTTAATTTACACTGCAGTGATAGAGCTGGAATATTGCTGACTGCGGCACAAAATTACATCCACGTCACTTTCCCTGGTAATGTACCGGCCAGTATATTCTGGTCACACAGTTAATGTTTGTGCAAGGGGACAACAGTCTCAGCTGTTTCCTGATACCATCTGCGTCCTTGTGTCCCAGTGGATCTAATGTCAAGTCAACAGTGACACTAATGAGAGGTCAAGACAAACCTGACAAGTCTCACATGCTAGCTGCAGTGAGCTTACAGGAGAGAAACTAAATTCGGAATTAGGTTCGGAACTTCAAAGCAAATTGCAATTTTCTTGTCTATGTTATCATAATATTAGGAGACACACAACAGAAAGATTCCCTACCATCAATATATTACCCAAAGTGTGTGACATTAGTAATAATAGGAGACACACAACAGAAAGATTCCCTACCATCAATATATTACCCAAAGTGTGTGACATTATAATCTGCATTTCAGTTTCCTTGGGAATCCACAACCAATAATTTACTGAAACAAATGGCTATGGGACATTTTCATAATTTGACTAACTTTTGATAGGACTTTCTTCTACATAAAATATACATCACCAAAATTTGAAAAGACATCTTCAGGACATTTTTGAAGACCATCAGTCAATGTCCTAGAAAATGAACTGATCTAAAATCCTGCACCACCCAGGCTGCAGGATTGGCTAGAACATTTTGCGTTCATATTACCTTCATCTTACCAGGTACCCAGATTAACATTTAGTCCCAGAATAAAGTTAATTTATTTAAAATTATATATCTACACAATAAACAAATCCAAATGGATCGCATAACAATTCTTCATTTTTGGCAATCTAGACTTGCCAAATCATTCTAGACTTGACTTGGATTTAATTTCTTTGACTACAGGTACCCATTCATTGCTAGGTTGGTTGGTTTGTTGTTTAACGCCATACTCAGCAGTATTCCAGCTATATGATGGCGGTCTATATATAACCAAACAACCCAGTGATTGACATCATGATCATGATCCACGCAATTGGGATCGATGACATGCATCAACCAAGTCAGCGAGCCAGACCACCTGATCCTGTTAGTCGTCTATTATGACAAGCATAGTCGTCTTTTACGGCACACATGGGTTGCTGAAGACCTATTCTACCCCGAACCTTCACGGGTCTCACTGCAAGGTGAACAGTTGCATATTTAAAACAAAGTCACATGCCAAAAATTCTAGCGTACTAGCCACAAACTTGACTCTTATCGTCAATTTTATGTTATCATATGGCCTATTATTAGCAGAGCTTACTAGACCGAGCAGAATTTTGCAAGACTTGGGCTTGGGGATTGTTGCTGGTTTCAGTGTGGTACTGAAGAGCTGGAAACTAACCTAAAACATTAACTAGCCCAAATAGTGTTAACAAATGGCATCAACAAAAGACAGTGAAAAACTGTTGTTTGTTGATTAATGCCCCACTCGGCAATATTTCCGCCATTTGACAGCACCTTGTACATGAACCAAACCAATGATTTGATATGATGAGTGATGACCCTCAGATTCCACACTGTAGGGGCACTTGCCACACTATCAACCAAACCAATGGTTGATATGATGAGTGATGATCCTCAGATTCCACACTGTAGGGGCACTTGACCACACTGTCAACCAAACCAATGGTTGATATGGTGAGTGATGATCCTCAGATTCCACACTGTAGGGGCACTTGACCACACTGTCAACCAAACCAATGGTTGATATGATGAGTGATGATCCTCAGATTCCACACTGTAGGGGCACTTGACCACACTGTCAACCAAGACAATGAGCCTGACCCATTAACTCACCTCTTACAACCAGCATCAATTAGTGGGGACCAACTTAACCAAGAAGCCCATCTCGACTGAACATTTAACTCAAGCAAGTACAAATTTCTAACCCTGCTAGGGGTGACAGTCAAAGAAACTGTTCAATCAGAATCGACGAATTCTCGTCCAACTAAATCCGATATTATGAACAATTCCTCCAAACGACACAAAAACTTTGACTGAAAATTAACCGAAAAACAAGTTAGGGCTTGAAGATTGAAAAGTTTTAAGCACAGTCTGCACATGCCCCAGCTTAAGAACATTGTTTACGTGGATGTTGTATTCACTTGTTGAACCCACATAGCAAAAGTAAAAGTCACACTGACCAGCTGGGTGATTGTATCGCAGTTCTCAACATAATACTCTCTGTAATGATTACCCTTGATATAGATTTTCAGAATAATTATACATGTACAGCAACCTGGCGCAGGCAGTGTGACTGGTACATTCTGCCTACAGCATTGCTCAGTGTATCTGACCGAGGGCCAGAGGTGGGAAAACAACTGAAACATGGTAGTTGGAATCAATTATACAGAGAACAGTATACCATTTCTTGAAAGGTTTACTTAAGAATGCTTCTGGTTATTTTCCTGATAGTGAGATGAGTTGAATTCCCAAACAAAGAAGTTTTGTTATTTCCAGATCTACATGCCCAGACAATCAATAATATCTTGGGGCTTTACTTAAAGGTTTAAGGTTATATTTGTTACTAATCACATTAACGTAAATGACATACTTTCTACCAAGGCCTGTGATAAGGGAAAGTTTCAAGGCCTTTTGCTCTTAGATTGCGATATTTTCTGGTTGTTGTATTTGAGCTGAGCATAGAAATTTATATTTAAAAGGATTGTTTATTTTATAAATATTAATTACATGAAAGTTACAGACAAATGCTTTAATCGTCCAACTATTCAGGATCAATTATCATTTAATAAACGATAGCTTTTAACATAAAAAATAAACTTCAATTAATATGCAACAAATTCCAAAAAGGATGTGACCCGCTTAGTTTGACTCCTTAACTGCATCGAGCCCATTCAGTCATAAATCCTTCCATACTGTGTTTCGTTCAATCACTATGGGGTTTGATGACAATTGTGAAAAAAATTGCAGCAGTAATGATGACAGGAACAGAATGGATTTCTTAAATTTTAAACCATTATGATGATATCACGCTATTGTTGTTGCAGTTGATTCTGAGCCAGGAATTCACAGGTCATAATGAACGTTGATCTATGAAGAAAAACACAATGCCATACACTTGTGTTGTTAGATGATAGGATATAAACACTCATATATCTTCAGCTTATAACATATTCACTATAATTAGTGCCCTGGGTGCTTAGAAACTTGACAAAGGGAGGTGCTTATCAAAACAATACAATGAGTTAAAGCTGTTTCCAGAAGACCGCCCCCGTGGTCTAGTGGTAGAGCGTCTGCCCGGAGAGTGGAAGGTCCGGGGTTCGATCCCCGGCTGTGTCATACTTAAAGACATTAAAAGATGGTACTTGTTGTTACCCTGTCTGGCACTCAACATTCAGGGGATAAAACAAGGACTGGTCGGCTCGGAGTCAGTGTACTGTATCTGAGTGGGGTTTTCATGTGAAACTGCAGCATGGTATCTCAGTGGGCTAGCACTAGAAATCGGCATCAGTCCAGACTAGTACGAGCAGCCACATCTCTATATAAGTGCAATAATCTTGGACACGACTTTAAACCCCATTTCACCTCACCTGTTTTCAGAGATCGAGTGGTAGTGATCAAACTAAGTTCAAATGTCGATGAAACTAAACCTTTCGATAATAGTTACAAGTTACATACCCCCTCTATGTTGCTGTTCCCAGTATTATAAAAAGCATCTGTGATATATACACAAGAAAATATGAACTGTCATGTAAATTATCTGTCTTTGTGGGCAGCGCTTAAAAAGATTACTTACAAAGTGCTCCAGAAGTTGATCAGGGGCACATACTGGAGCAGGATGCTTAAGACGGTGAATATGCTACATCAAATAATCCAATGTGGTTGACATTGAAAGTTATTTGTATCTGATCCTAAAGGATAGGGGACAAAACCTGTAAATCAAGTGTAGGCATAAATATATCTACAGTGGTATGTGCTCTGTACATTAAGATAAAACTTATACATGTATACATCAGGATGATTGACACCTCACATTCTCCCTGATGATGATATGCAGAAATCTATTGAGGAAGATACTTTGCATACTGAACTATTAATCATATTCAAATACACCAGAATTGGATTTTTAAAGCATTCAAATTGAAAATGTGGAATATATTCAACCCAAAAATAAATACCCCCAGTTGGTGGTTATTAAGTACAGGCACATGAATGCGCCATAGCACAATCAAGTATCGCAGCATGATATCAAACTCTAACATTGCTATTCAAATTGTAGAAACACATAACAGCATGAGGGTTTATAAACACCTACATTTAGCAACTGCTGAGTCTGACGTTCTGCAAAATCAATTACTCTCTAAATGTAGATGATGGGAAAATTATGCATAAAGTACAAAGGTAACAATGCATGATTGATAAGGGTGTGCGGTATTACCGGTATATCGGCATCTTCCTGAGGCAAGGGAGTTAACTGACTATAAAAGTCCAGTTTCCACCCTTACCGAACTAGGCTGGTATTATGGAGTTGCATTTTGGCTCGACTAACGAGTTTATGCATAGTCCAATCAAAGTTGAGCAACGAAATTGAAATCCGATTTGCAAAGCATGTGCACCGCCAACTCATTGTCAATAGATATTTTCAAAATCTTTTCATATTTTTAATCAAGGTGCTCATGTGATTTGATGCACTTCGCTATGTAAGACTCATTTTATTACAATATAGATCTTGTTTATCGATCGTCTTGATTGGGCACCGCCATTTTGTTTGAAGCAATGCAAGTGCTACGAGAGGTGGAATCTGATTGGTCCATAGTAGAGGCATAGAAAGCATAACTCATATAAGCCAGAGGTGGTGGCACTATGATCGAGCCCAGGAATTCCAGCCTAGTTCGGCAAGGGTGGAAACTGGCCTTTTAAAGTCAGTTAACTTTCTTGCCTTGGGAAGATGGTATATCGGTAAATTGAGGTGTATTCTTTCCACGATACCCGCACAATATCATTTTTCATGCTCGGTAAATCGGTTGATTGCAAATAGCCATTTTTATCATGTTTTTAATGTTATACCCTTGCCAAACACCTCTCATGCTTTTGGATGTGATTGTTCGGCCATCGCATTTATCTGCGTTGCCTAGCTACATCGATGGGGAACAATTTACTCTACAATTCCCTCTCAAAAATTACGTCGTTCAATATAGGTCACCAAGTTGTGCACGATTGTTGGAATCTCCAGAAATGATATCATGATAGAAAAATGTTTATCGTGAAATAAACCACATTTTTCATTGTTCTTTGCAATTTATCTATCTTATATAATAAAATAGATGTCTTCGGAAACAATACTCAATCAGAGAGGTAACATGCTAATAGCACCTTAAGCAGAACTAAGTGTTTACATGGCACAGCGTCCTTCCTGAGTTGACAGAGGTCTATAAATACAGCCAACCCCACAGCCAAAGTAGGATGCATAGAACATGCTTTATGTCATCAAGGTTTCTTGTTAATAGTCATAGACAAATATAGACTATCCAATATGAACCTAGCTTTTATGTCACACAAAGTCTCTCCTAAACAGACCCACACACGTCTAGTTGTCAGCCTACAGCACACAGATGATGTCCAGCTGTAGCCTTCTCTTTAGTCTGTGTCAAATACATGAAACAGGCAGTCACTTAACTGGTTTGTGTTCAGTCCGTGGCCATGAACAAATATAGGATATCTATTATCAACAATGATCCACTAGCTCACAGTAAATTAGGCTGGGATCTGATTACATTTTATGTAAGTGGGGATTTATTTCAAAGCTTTCGCAAACCTTGCTGAATTTTGTTCTTGAATTGTTTTGCATGTATGCTTTATAATACATGTCACGTTTACAATACCTATAGACATACCGTAAAAAGCACCCAGGGCACTCTCAAAATTAGAAATAGGGGGCTCTTATTGGAATAAAATTTTAGTCAAAAAAAAAACAGAGTTGAAAGATCGTAAATTTCATGGTTTATGCCGACAGCCTGAAATGATAAAAAAAAAGTCTGTGTGTATTATACACGACAGATATTTTTCCAGAACTTAATTGCCCATAATTAAGGGTGCATATAACACACGAGTGCGTATTATACACAAATAAAGAAGTCTTGTGTACATTGATCAATCAGGAGGGTTGCTAATTGGGATTGTTCACGAGTCAATATATTAGCAAATATCGCAGTGGGCACTTATTAGAGAGGGGTGCTTATTACGTTGAATATGGTAATTGAAATTGAGTTAGTGAGTTTGGTTTAACACTGCTTGAACAGGTTTTTAGTTGTATTACAGCGTGTCAGCTTGAAGTTGAGGTTGTTGACTAACCTAGAAACATAACCAGGGTGAACCATTGGTTTCTGGCCCCTCATGGGAGACAGCTCTGCACTGCAAATAACTGAGGATGGCAGCTGAGACACCAATATAGATGTGACAAAATGTACGTCAAGAATGACACATGTTTGTGAGCTTCCTACCATGTCACTTCATTATGTTTAGGGCTGGGACGATACACCAACTGTGCAATGTGATACGTATCACGATACCTTACTCACGATCCGATGTGTATCACGATACTTGCATGTGCTCTTTCTTATCTGTGGTGCGTAAGCCATCTTTTTCATAGACAGGATGGCCAAATACCTGGCACACTGATGATTTACAGTTGGCAGTGTCAAGTATGGCACAACAAACGAAAATATTTATGTTTTCACTATTAACTTGCACTACTGATTAGTGTTTAGTGGAACAGTTATTAAATCAAACATTTAAGGTCAGAATCGATATTTTTACTTCGTGTGTGACTGTGATCGATACTTGTATCGAGAAGTAGAAAATCGCGATCCACCGATGTATCATCCCACCACTAATTACGTTTACGTATATTGTCAAACTTGAAATTAACGCGAGCATGAATTAAATGTTGTATACTGAAAATCTTGAAATTAATGTGTCTCCAAAATAATACAACTGCTGACCCTTAGTCAAAAATGCAACTCAAAATCAATGCGACTCGCCCTACCCCATCCCAAGTGGTAAGATACATATCCTTGCCTTAATCCAATCAAGCACACAAATAGCACTGCTTATCAGCAGTGAGTGAAGCACTTCCGTAATAACAATAAACAGTGTTTTCCTTAAAACAACACACAGTTTATAAATATATATATATATTCTGTTCACTGGCATTAAGGAAGTTCAAAGGCAATAAACATAATTGAACCAACAACAGTTCTCTGATTGGAGTGGTCAATGATGCCAAGTTTGACACGAGTGGGTAGAACTCTTGACCCCAGCAGTGATAACTCACCGGATGTCTATTGTGTGATTCCTATTCTTTAAATGACATTGTTATGTACTTGTTACAACTGCTGCTCAATGATTAAAATCATGTTTGTGTATATATTCAAGTTGGTATTTCTGCTGTCCAAAGTGTACAGTGAGGCCATATTATTGTTGTCGCGTTAATTAAAAGGTGAAAAATGTGAGTGGTCTTTGTTTGCATTAATGAAACTTCACATTTATGTCTCTTTAAAATGACAACAATAAGACAATAACAATAATGAGGTATTGGACAAGACAATAAATCATGTTACAATCTGGGCACTACTAGCCCGAAGATGGCCCCTAGCATCATTTTCACTAGAATTGAATGTCATTATATGGACTACTATCAGCTGTGCTTACTTGACCGAACAGAATTTTACTAGACTTGAGCATCAGACCAGTAGCTAAAGCCGCAGGCTGATGTTCATTGATGTTATTCTGTTCCAGAATATACCCCTTTTCACCATTTACAGATAGTTTATTACATCTTCACAATGGTATAACATTGCATTATCATAACCAAATAATAATGCAAAACTTGTCTTTGTTCGGCTTTGAGAAGTTGGTTGAGCTCATATGATTATTATTATTTTATGTCACAGTAGTTATCTAATTAATGTCTCATATACAATAAGTGAGTGAGTGAGTAAGTTGGCTTTAACGCTGCTTTTAACAGTATTCCAGTTATATCACGGTGTGCCAGCTTAATGTGGGAGGAAAGCCCGAAGTGATGCAGGTCCCAGACGTTTACCACTTCAGGTATGGTGCTGACAAACCTAGAAACATAACTGAGGCGAACCAGGATTAAAACCCGTACTCGCAGGTTTCTGGCGTGCTTAAGGGACATAACTCTGCACAGCGAATCGCGCCCATTTAGACAACTGGGCCACCCAGTCGACCATATACAATAAGTATCTTCCTGGGATAATATCAGAAATTTTTATGCATTCAGGGATGACACTAGCCCAAATGTGGAGTTTGTTCGTCTTATGTCAAAGGTGTCCCAAGGGCTAGTCAATATTTCAGGCTCAGTTGCATTTCTGTTACCTTGTACAAGTCACACAGTTCAAACAAAACTGTCAATGATTTAGGTTTTAAGGATTAGTGAAAATAACAAGCATTAGGTAGTTTTTTCTACATATCCTTACAAAGACTACAGTCCAGTGGTATCCATGTCAGAAAAGATCCCCAGGAACACATGCTGGTCAAAAGCATAATACCCTGACAGTGTGGAGTGTTGCTCTTAATATCATCACTGGAATGTCTGGTCCTGATTAGGTAATTTATACACTGTCATCATGTAGCAGGAATATTGCTATGTGTGGAGTTCAACAACAAACAATATCGTCAACACTAAGGCCTGATATGTGTAAATTCTGCTGTCGTACACACAATTTGACACACTGTATTCCCTATAAACAAATACTTTCAAACATGTAGATAATTATCAAACTAATATAATACACAAACAAAGAAAACTTACCTAAATCCCTCCATGTGTATGTTATGCTGTCAAAGACCTCCTGTCACATCCTATGTGATATATAGATCCTGACTCTACACAACGTTATGTTGTGCAACATATGTCGCTGTGTTCACACTGTGAGTTTGCACAGCGACAACACAAATATCGCCCGGCTTGCTATTTATCTATGTTTATCAGCACAGTAGACAGTATTAGTGCTCCAATTATTGCATTCCGTAACATACAAAAGTGTATTTAGTCAATCATTGAACAAACTTCAAAATGGTGTGGAATCAATCAGTCTTACGGCTATCATTATCTCATGGTATTTCCTCTGTCATCACACGGGAATGTTACCTCATTATAGCAACGTCGCCCTCGTCATATTTATGTCACTGTGATTCCATGCTCCAGTGTTATAACGAGGAGTTCAGGGAAGCATGTTTCTCTGTTTCGTCATAAAAGAGTAATTCCCTGAAAGCCTCTTTTCCTGATATTTTCAAATAGGACTAAGTGTTCATGATGCTCTTGATTAAGGAACATCAGGTTTTAGCAATATTCCAGCAATATCGAGGCGGGGGACACCAGAAATGGGCTTCACACATTGTACCCTTGTGGGCAATCGAACCCGGGTCTTCGGCGTGACGAGCAAACACTTTAACCACAAGGCTACCCCACCGCCCCTTAAGGAACATAAAGATGCTCATCCCGGTAACAGATGGATATAACACGGTGATCTCATTCTGACATAACCTCACATGACAGAACTGCAGCCAGACTTTTCTTCTTAACTTGGTTTACAACTCTCCAAAAAATAAGTAAAGTCTTAAAACACAGCTTCATTTACTGTCGCTATCAAAATATATAAATTATATAAAATACTATAAGTTCTATTACAAAAAACAGCCAATCCAGCCTAGATATTTGTTGAAGTTTTTTTTCCCTATTCCACCCGCCCCTAATTTTATTTTTCTAACCTACATTTGGAGGAAATAAATTTTTAAAAATTGAAACTGAAATGTTTTAAATAATTTTTTAACCTATCGACCTGAATTTATGGGCCAAAATCCTGTAAGTCTGGCCTAATACATCTGTACATCATGTCCTGTACAGGCCTCAGTTAGTCTCAGTCAGTCTGAGTCTGCGTTGACTATCATATCACAGATTCAATTTGCTTATAATATCACATCTGTTGTCATGATAATCATTATAAAAAGTGTGAGGTCTGCAATCAGAGTTCTGTCAAGTTATGTCATCATTTTTTACTTAATGCCACACTTAGCAATACTACAGCTACATATGATGCAAGCTATCAAGTCTGGACCAGACAATCCAGTGACTGATGAGCAATGATTCACGCTGTCAGGGAACCATCACATGAGGTCAACCAAGTCACTGAATCTGACCACTCCATCCACATGTCTCTTCTTTATTCTAGTCAATACATATTCAGCGTTTTACCTGGACTTACGAAAGTGGGGGACCTGCAATACCTACTTATAAGGGTCCTTACAAGCAATATGAGGGTCCTGTAAAGTAATGATATGGTGTAGTGTAGATAATTACTTTAGAGCCTGGAATGAATCAATGATGATGTGGACAGTGGTTATTATTGATGGATGGTGCTGTAGGTACAATGAATATTATTATGCATCCCTCGGGTTGCATGTACATGCATTATTAGCGAAGTATGGGAAAGTCTAAGAACTACCACAAACGTCAGACAATTACATGTATATGTACAAAGCAGCCAATTAGCTTTCGCTGTTATTAAGCGTAATGGTCTCAAGACTTTTTTAATACATATTGCAAATGGCGGCCTCCATGACATTGTTCATCTTTTTCTGTTAAGTAAATTCCGTCAGTAATCAGAATGTCACAAAATATGTAGGCTGTAGCCATAATGTAGGGCTAGTAAAATATGGTGAGGGATGGCAACATTTCTTGTGAACAAGTCCTTCTGGCCAATGAAGTCTCTCAAGCTAATTCAGACACTGGTTAACCACAGTATGTTCTGGATCAGGGGAAGTTCTGTCATGTTATTCCCATGGTGAGTTGTCATGTGATGTTATTCCCATGGTGAGTTCTGTCATGTGATGTTATTTCCCATGGTGAGTTCTGCCATGTGATGTTTACCCATGGTGAGTTGCCATGTGATGTTATACCCATGGTGAGTTCTGTCATTTCACACCAAATGATGAGTTCTGTCATGGATGTAACAATCAGAAACTGGGATAGTTCAACAGTTTGCTGCTCAAATCATAAACACACCAGCATACATCTTTATGTCATGGGTTAATGCCGTGTAAGTGAGTGACTTTTAATAATGATGCTTTTAGCAATGTTCCAGCAACCCTCAACAGGGACATCATCCCGAGGCAAGAGAGTGAACTGACTTTAAAAGTCCAGTTTCCACCCTTGCCGAACTAGGCTGGAATTCCTGGGCTCGATCGTAGCGCCACCAGTGGCTATTACGAGTTATGTCCTTTCTATGCCTCTCCTACTGACCAATCAGATTCAACCTCTCGTATCACTTGCATTTGCTTCAAACAAAACGGTGGCGCCCAGTCAAGACGATCTAATTGATAATCAAGATCTATATTGTGATAAAACGAGTCTTACATCGCGAAGTGCATCAAATCACGTGAGCACCTTGATTAAAAGCATGAAAAAATTTAGAAAATATCTGTTGACAACAAGTTTGCGGTGCACATGCTTTGCAAATCCTGCAGTCGACCGAAATCTGCATGACACTTTACAAACCGGATTTCGATTTCGGTGCGCGATTTTAACTGGACTATGCATAGACTCGTTAGTCCAGCCAAAATGTAACTCCATAATACCAGCCTAGTTCGGCAAGGGTGGAAACTGGACTTTTATAGTCAGTTAACTCTCTTGCCTCGGGAAGATGCAACAGGAATACCAAGAATTGGTTCGGCACATTGTGGAGGAGAATCAAACCAAGGTGTCCAATGTGACGAGGGAATAACCACCAAGCTACCTCTCTTCCCCCTTACATTATTAGCTTTCATTTTGTCCAGTAAAACCTGACAAAGTTGTGCCATGTGATGTGACAGGAACCTATCTAGGCCTGCCGAGATGCCGATTGTCAGCCCACAGTCAACATGTTGGAAGTAATGTCAAAATACCTCAAATAAGAACTTTTTAATAAACCCAATTTGGAACAAAATAAACGTGTTTTCTTATCCTGCTTGACTAGAGAACACAGTCTGCTATCCGAGATAGGTCCCTGTATCATGTGAAGAATCACACTCAACATCACACGAACAAGGCACTAGCAGTTCTTGCTCCAGCAACCTTCAACCGAAATACAATAAATAATATATATCTTGACAACATACCACAAAATATACATATTAGGTGAGGTGAGGCGGAATGGGGTTTAATATCGCTTTCAAGATTATTGCACTTGTGATGGTCAAATAGCAAAGTGTGGTGTGGTGTGGTGTGGTGTGGTGTGGTGTGGTGTGGTGTGGTGTGGTGTGGTGTGGTGTGGTGTGGTGTAGGTGGCAGTGGCATCGCGGTGGCGTGGCGTGGCGTGGCGTGGCGTGGCGTGGCGTGGCGTGGCGTGGCGTGGCGTGGCGTGTGGCGTGGCATGGCGTGAGGTGTGGTGAGTAGTGGCGGTGTGGTGTGGTGTGGTGTGGTGGGGTGTGTGGTGTGTGGCGTGGCGTGGCGTGGCGTGCCGTGCCGTGTGTTTGGCGTGTGTTTGGCCGCTTGTACTAGTCCATGTTATTACACAAGTAATTACAATCCTAAACCAACAATGTTATTTAGGTGAAATACATGTGTTTTCAGATTTGCTGGTATTTATTGAGAATTTGATAGCCAGACATTCCATTTTGAACTGACACTGTTTATCAACACTGTAAAATACAAAAGCACTCTCTCTCTCTCTCTATTAACTCCCTGTGTTAGACAGACATGACATCCCTCTGTAATGGGACGATGTACTGACACACAATGGAAGATGTCATATGCTTCCATGATCATGATGATAAGTGAACTCGCCAGGTTCGCAGAACGTGGAATAAAAACATCTGAACAGAACTTCTCATAAATATTGATCAAACTTCACATTTCATTACCGTGATATCCATTTTGCCAAGCCGAACGACACGTTTTTCAAATTTTGGATCGAGAAAAACATGATCGATATGATCAAGAAAAGTATTCGTGCGCAATGAATAGAACACAAGATTTCCTGAATCACATTACAGTTTTAAGCAATAAGATCGCAGGATAAACTCTCATTCATTTAACAACTATCTATTAAACATACTAACATTTGTATTTCATGTAATACTAACAGGTATTTCCATCGCATGGTCGAACAGTGATTGACTTTCAATGATATGAAGTTTAGACATGTAACCGGAAAAACGTTCAGGGTAAATATATTGATACTGTCTTGTCACCTGTGTACATAGTAATGAAGTGTGCCAGGTGTGCAGTGTATATATCATGTTACATCTATGTTACATCATGTTGTGTACATTGTTTGTTGTTGGGTCGTCCGTACACCAAACATATTCAATGATGGTGATTTCAAGGATCCAGCTTGGGGCCTCTGTGGTTTATAGTGCTAGCAGCTCACTCAGATACCATGAGGCAGTTTAACATGAATACCCCACTCAGACACAGTATACTGATTCCAAGCCGACCAGTTCTTGTTTTAGCCCTTAAATGCCAAGTGCCAGGCAGGGTAACAACAAGTACCACCTTTTGGTATGCTGCGGACGGCGATCGAACCCACGACCTACCATTCTCGGGCAGACGCTCTAATAATCCACTAGACCACGGAGACGGTCCAACTACTTTAAAAGCTGCAAGTCCTGACTAAACTTCAGGCCCTCATTTTAAAAAATGTAGCTTATTGTGACACATAAATATACAGCAGGCCATAAGGACCCATACAAATTGGAAACTACAGGCCCGACACAAGATCCACCTGCCACGGGCCTATGGGCAGGCGCTTATTACGAACACTGTTCTCTAGTCTCCATTATAGTACATATATATATATAGTAAAAGATAATTTAACCAAAACATCTTCAAGAAATATTTGCATTTCAGAAACATAAAAAAGCGCAGGCTAGTTCAGACTTTTTTTTATTTCTATCCCTCCCTGCAGTAGCAGTGAGATAAGCAATGTATACATAACTACATGATATACACTCCGATCAGTAAACAACCACAACATAATATGTACAGGAACTTAAGAGACTAGAAAGAGCATCCATATTTCTAATCATGACTTCAAAATGTCAGACAATTTAACACAGCATACAGACAGCTTTGCATCTACACTGAAATATTAGCTTGAACATAAAATTCAAACCAGAAACACTACCACCGATAAAACTCACAGTACAAGTAACTTGGTTACACAAACATAAACTCTACCTTCACAAATGTCAGCTTGTGTGAAGCTTCCCTGTGTGGTGCGTTACAACTCAGACAGTAGGACGTGGAGGAGCTACACCAAGTACATCCAGATTATGGCTGACAACTGGGAGACAGAGACAAGGATGGGCCGACTGACAGCGCTCACTGACTCATGTCACTTACCTGAATTCATTGCATACACTACATTACCAGTCTGTCAGAATGTCCCATAGTACCTGAATTCATCATTGAATACACTACATTACCAGTCTGTCAGAATGTTCCATAGTACCTGAATTCATCATTGAATACACTACATTACCAGTCTGTCAGAATGTCCCATAGTACCTGAATTCATCATTGAATACACTACATTACCAGTCTGTCAGAATGTCCCAAAGTACCTGAATTCATCATTGAATACACTACATTACCAGTCTGTCAGAATGTCCCATAGTACCTGAATTCATCATTGAATACACTACATTACCAGTCTGTCAGAATGTCCCATAGTACCTGAATTCATCATTGAATACACTACATTACCAGTCTGTCAGAATGTCCCATAGTACCTGAATTCATCATTGAATACACTACATTACCAGTCTGTCAGAATGTCCCATAGTACCCGAATTCATCATTGAATACACTACATTACCAGTCTGTCAGAATGTCCCATAGTACCTGAATTCATCATTGAATACACTACATTACCAGTCTGTCAGAATGTCCCATAGTACCTGAATTCATCATTAAATACACTACATTACCAGTCTGTCAGAATGTCCCATAGTACCCGAATTCATCATTGAATACACTACATTACCAGTCTGTCAGAATGTCCCATAGTACCTGAATTCATCATTGAATACACTACATTACCAGTCTGTCAGAATGTCCCATAGTACCTGAATTCATTGAATACACTACATTACCAGTCTGTCAGAATGTCCCATAGTACCTGAATTCATCATTGAATACACTACATTACCAGTCTGTCAGAATGTCCCATAGTACCTGAATTCATCATTGAATACACTACATCACCAGTCTGTCAGAATGTCCCATAGTACCTGAATCCATCATTGAATACACTACATTACCAGTCTGTCAGAATGTCCCATAGTACCTGAATTCATTGAATACACTACATTACTAGTCTGTCAGAATGTCCCATAGTACCTGAATTCATCATTGAATACACTACATTACCAGTCTGTCAGAATGTCCCATAGTACCTGAATTCATTGAATACACTACATTACTAGTCTGTCAGAATGTCCCATAGTACCTGAATTCATCATTGAATACACTACATTACCAGTCTGTCAGAATGTCCCATAGTACCTGAATTCATCATTGAATACACTACATTACCAGTCTGTCAGAATGTCCCATAGTACCTGAATTCATCATTGAATACACTACATTACCAGTCTGTCAGAATGTCCCATAGTACCTGAATTCATCATTGAATACACTACATTACCAGTCTGTCAGAATGTCCCATAGTACCTGAAGTCATCATTGAATACACTACATCGCCAGTCTGTCAGAATGTCCCATAGTACCTGAATCCATCATTGAATACACTACATTACCAGTCTGTCAGAATGTCCCATAGTACCTGAATTCATCATTGAATACACTACATTACCAGTCTGTCAGAATGTCCCATAGTACCTGAATTCATCATTGAATACACTACATTACCAGTCTGTCAGAATGTCCCATAGTACCTGAATTCATCATTGAATACACTACATCGCCAGTCTGTCAGAATGTCCCATAGTACCTGAATTCATCATTGAATACACTACATCGCCAGTCTGTCAGAATGTCCCATAGTACCTGAATTCATCATTTAATACACTACATCGCCAGTCTGTCAGAATGTCCCAAAGTACAGCGTTAGAAATTGGCACTCGTCCTGTAGTCCTTGCCAAACTGCCCAATAGTTAAGGTATCATACGGACTAGTAGAAATTTGCCATTTTTAAGGGTTTTGCTACATGTTATCATTATAAGGACTAGTGGACTAAAAATGTTAGTTTCTACCGCTGTAGTACCTGAATTCATTGAATACACTACATCGCCAGTCTGTCAGAAAGTCCCATAGTACCTGAATCCATTCAATACACTACTTCGCCAGTCTGTCAGAATGTCCCATAGTACTTGAATCCATTCAATACACTACATCGCCAGTCTATCAGAATGTCCCATAGTAACTGAATCCATTCAATACACTACATCGCCAGTCTATCAGAATGTCCCATAGTAACTGAATCCATTCAATAAACTACACCAGCAGTTATTTTACTCCAATATGATACGTCAATGCGTCAAAATCAGACAAGCTCTATTTAAGGGTGAATCTATACTGCAATGCGTCAAAATCAGACGAGCTCTATTTGAGTGTCGATCTTGAAATTATTTGGCTTATTTCTTTACCACTTTGATCCGGATGTTTGATCTTAACAAAAGACAAAACACACAGAACACATATGTATCCTTGACAGTACATCCTTTGGATGCTGATGTCACGGTGCTCGGAAACCTCAGGCAGCAAATAACCACAACATACATAACAGACGTTAGTATTTTCCATTCAGAAAGTCTGATTATGATCAGTTTCAAAATTCAGAAATTACATACGCTGATATGTTTTGCTCGTTTGAGAATTTAGATAGCTGTAATTTAGAAAGAGTAGAAAGTTCTCCTGGCGTGAGTTTGTCAGATCTTCATGCAGAGAGGTATCATATCGGAGTAAGAGATCGGTTGTAAATGAGACTGGAAATTGCTAAGCTTAGAATAGTCACAAAATAAGAAAACAATGCCAGTATAATCTATTCACTGTCGACACCAGCACCCACTACGGCATAGAAATGGATGGCGTAAGACCTTGATGTGTAAACATGTTGACGTACACTAACATGCAATCACTGTCGACACTTCCCCCTCTCTCGGAGCACCTCACAAAATGGGAAGTAAACATGACCTGGCAGGACGCCATCCCAGACTTAAAAAGGTGAAAATATTGGGAGTTGTTCAGCTGTGAATCTCCACAAACTGTTGCTACGCATAACACCACATAACACCCTCACAACTATGATACTGGCCTACAGTAAGTGCCAAAATTTGCTCAAAATTGTGATTTTTTTGTAAGTTCTTATTGTCTTAAGTTCAGAGATATTTTAACACTGTATTTTGATATTGCGACTATTAAAGCATTAAAACATCTTCCTATTTATTTATCACTGAAATAAAGTTTTTCTCTACAAAGCCATGACATTAGTTATTAGTTATATGTATATCAACATAAATTTTTTCATTCAAATGAATTTTTAAGAAAAACCAACAAGTTGAGTCAGCTGATTAAAGAAAAGTGAAAACTACAAGCCGTAAGCTGCCCCAGTGCTCCCTCCGCCTGTTGTAAATCACACACATGAGTGAGTGAGTGGGTATGGTTTTACGCCGCTTTTAGCAATATTCCAGCAATATCACGGCGGGGGACACCTGAAAAGGGCTTCACACATTGTACCAATGTCGGGAATCGAACCCGGGTCTTTGGTGTGACGAGGTAACGCTTTAACCACTAGGCTACCTGACTGCCCCATCGCATACATTAGACTTACGACACTTGGCATCATGAGTGCTTTGTGGCAAGGGTCACTGGTCAACACGGTCAACAGACAAGAAGTGCATCATATGGCTCAATATGTGGGAACCAAACCAGCATATCCTGACGGGGGTAAGGAACATAACCCTGCACCATCAGCTGCACCACTATAAATCCATGAGGAGTGGAGGGAGCTGTATGGCAAGAAATACAATTTCACTTTGGTTGGCTGCCCGAACATTATTTTTTTAAAAATCTGATCCAAGTGATGTTCCTCACATGAGGCAAAAATAGTGATTTACAATCAACTACAGTATTTTTTCCTTGTTTATAAAGTTTATCATGTTTATACAAGGACAGAACAAATCTTTTTCAGATTTACAGATGAGCATGATGCACTGCCATGAAGCTGAGTGAGACACTCCTATATTATAGCATCTCTCTACTAGGCTGCCCAGAAGGGACTTCGGATTTGGAAAGGTCCTCAGCAACCTAGGTTAGTCCTGAAGGCGACCAAACTTCAGGCTCGGAGATTCGGGGAATAGCCTGTCATCGTACCCCAAATGTATGGGATGTTGCTCATAATATCAATCACTGGTTCGTCTGCCCAAGACTCAGTTACTTACAGGCCATCATCATATAGCTGGAACATTGCTGTGTTGGTCATCTCTGGTCACTGATCAATTTCAGTTGCTATGTTCTATACATTGAAGTGTGAAAAAATGCCTTTGTGACAACACCCAATTTCCATCAGTCATACACTGACAATCGGTACCTTACATGAATAAACAGATATACTACATTGTATCAACAAAAACTCTCCATCAACTTCAAATGAAGAGGGTCACCGAGATAAATACTGAAGCATCATTCAGCTAGACTAACATCTAGTCTCTGAGATGATAATATTGTACAGAAAAAAACAGATGAAAATTATCTCAATAAAATATAACAAAGAGGAGCCCAGGGACTCTTCATTTTCTGACACAGCAGTTATCTAGACTTGTATTTCAGCATGTGGTAGTCCGAGTTACAGCCGAATACAGACACAGCAGCATCACATAGCAGCATCACATAAAATCATAACACCATCATAAACTTTATTCACAGGTCATTCAAATGAACAACTGTTTTAACTACCGCTTAAAAATGAATGTGACATTTGTTCCCAAAGTTAAGAAAATCAAAGTAAGACTTTTATTTTAAAATGGTTGCCAATATTCCATTTTTCAACAACTAAGTTGGCAGTACTAAAAGTAGTTTTACTAAGCAGTAGGGATCAGGGGTCCGGAAAATTTAAAATCCCAATCGGACATTTGCATTTAGGCCACGCCCCTAGCGTATTTTAGTAAGACTTTTCACACACATTACAAGTTACACGTATTCATAATATCTAAACAGTAAAAACATCGATATTCATGTTGTTTACATGCATAAATAGAAATATTAATAATAACAAGGCCATACTTTTCTCGCATCATCTATCGACAGATGGGTTTTGATATCTTGGATATCCATGTGTTGCCGCTATATAAATGTCGGTTTTGTTTGCCCTTCCATCGTCGTAGCGTCCGTCTAGGGTCAAAGTCGTTCAGTCTTGAACAAATTGAAATTCGCAGCAGTCTGTCCAATGTTTCCATCGTCAAAGAGCATCTAAGTCGACTCTTGAAGAGGTTTTGTTTCGAAAAAACCTCGCTCACACTCTACGCTGGATACGGGCAAAAAGCGTCCGACTTCCATTAGTTTTACTACATTAGGGAATATTTCCGTCAATTTAGAAGCATGGGCAGTAACTAACATCTGTCCATATGTCAACTGTCTGTAATTGTTGTACACCAAAGGCTGAAATATCCCCCATTCTCTCTCCAGAGTGTCTTTGTCAACAGGTGTAAGTCCTTGTCATCTGCTACCGTAATGGCATCCTAGAGTCGCTATACTCTCGTCCCCATAACTTGCCAAGTCACGTGTGTTGTCAGGATCAAGTGCACCAAATGAATCTGTCCGTTACATTGTCAACTAAAACTTGTACGCAGTCCCTAGCCCTATCAGTCAGTGTTCTGTCATGATGTGATCTCGTCATTGTCACATTTTCAAACTCGTCAGAATCGTCAGTCTTCGCCAGAAATTCTCGTAATTTCGGTCCATATGTCAGTCAGGTACTGCCCCTTGAGTCCATCTAGAAAAGCCTCGATAGTCCTCCTCATGTCACCGTAAGTCAAGTCACGTGTCTGCAAAGCCCTACTTACAGTCCCTATCATACCAAAAACATCCTGTAGGAAAGCTGTCAAAAATCTAAATTTGTAAGTAGTCAATTGTCGTAGCAGAGAGTCTGCCATCGTGTCCGTGTCACTATTGTCCTCAAGCATGGCAATAAGGGCAGGCAATGCCTTTGCACAGCTGTCTATGGCTCGTGTCATTGACAGCCATCTTACACGATGCACCTCCGATGGTCTAACTTGAGGTTCAGCCAGTAGATCCTGCCACATCTGAAGGTTTGATAAACACTTTGGGGAATGATTAAAAAAGGAACAAATAGTGTTCAATATACTCTCGTAGAACGAGACCTCCTTCACAGATTTCACAGATTTCACAACATCCACACATGCCAAGGCCAGTCTATGCACAACACAATGCATCTCAACAAGATGAGGACAGAAATCATTCATATTTGCAGCCACACCACCCCGTTTGCCTAACATCACAGCAGCACCATCTACCTTGACCTTCAAAACCAGGACCAGAGGACCCCCAATTACTTATTTCAAGGATCCATACAGGAGACATGAGGATCCTGTAAAGTAATGAAATGGTGTAGCGTACTGTACTGTAAGATTTAACCAGAAAACAGCATTATCACTATCCCCCGCCATGGGGCACATCAGAACTTTGTTTGTTCATATAGTAGTACATGTAGTGAATATGAACTTTAAGAAAGAATCACATAAAGCCTTAAGAAGAGATAGGTACTTGGGTCACTTTATGTAATCAGAAAAAATTAATTAATATGAAATTAATACACACAAAAAGAGCCTTCTTTGGACAACATAACTATGTCTTGATAAGTATCTCTTAGATAAGCTAACTTCAGTAGCTTCTGAGAAAACTTGCCCTCATGACACACACTATACACTGAGTAAATTAGCATGGATCAAGGGCCATAACTCTGTAAAACAAAAATTTACAGGACCAATTTTGAACTCAGTCTTGACAAGTATCTCTTAGATAAGCATACAATCTTTCATTCATGCAACTTTAGTAGTTTCTGAATGCACTATATTGAAAAGCATGTAACACCAATTTTCGATCTCATTTGAGATCATGCCCAGTAACACCAGTGTGTAAAATTACATTTCTCTGACTTTAATAGTTTTTTAGTTTTCTCCTTTGAGAAGCGGACGGATGAATTCTGCTTTGAGGAGAGGACGGACGGACGAACAGACGGACGAACAGACGGACGAACAGACGAACTCTGTTTCCATTATCCCCAACCACTTCTTGGCGGGGGATAATAATTACCTTAATTGCAGGAACTTTATATTTCTTGTCAAGAATTTAGTACAATTCATATTATTGTGCATCCCTCGGGATGCAATATATAATATTTCTGCATCCATTCTATACATTTGTAAGCACTGGATGCACATTTCTGTATCTCATAAAACCCTGATGGTTGTCAGAAAGCCTAACGCAAAATTGTTTCAATTTCTGCACAAATATTCCAAAGTATCAGCAATACACCAAAATTCTATTAATCTTCAACTTGACAAAGATATTTGAAGTTTTAAAAGTAACAGACAAAAAAAGGTGAAAGCTGTATAACAAAGAAGCCTTGTGTTGAAGCAGGAAGAAATACTGGCAAACTACCAATATTCTAATCTTCCCTGTAACACAGGCACTTCATTAATTCATTAGAGGCATGTAATAGTAAAGAGTGTACGTCTTTAACACACGGCATTGATTTCATCTGACAGTTTGGTATCTGCAAAGTTGATTACTAAAGTCTGTGGAGAATGTTTAAGCACGGCACTACACGCTGTGGGAATCCATCATATATCTCACTTCCATACAAGAATTCTTTACATTCACAACAAATCGACCAGGGGGGTTGCAGATTTCTGTTTCCCATCACAGAAATATTCCACACAGCACCAACTATAACACTATGTAATTCATTCTACTGGTCCCTGATAAAATCTACTAGACTGGAGCCCATTGACCAGCATGTTTTTTTTTCTTTTTCATCATGTTCATGCAAGGATTTATCAAGGCAAATTGGGAAAAATCATTATTAGGTTCAAAACTGGGATTTTTTAAACACTTTAATTTCTTAAATTCAGAGGTATATTAACATTTTTCATTCAATTCAATAATGTTAAGCTAGACATAAAGCTTTTTCCCTTAATTGGTCCGTATATCACAGAAATATATGTGATAAAATAACAAGAATTTGGAAGTTTTTCAATGACACTTTTACTGACATTGGCTGCAGACTGGGAGCTGGTTATCGGCATCTGAGCCAATCCAGATAAATCTCTATCATAATCAATCATTACCATGATATCCCAATGAGGATTCTGAGAAGCAAACTACGCTTGTCCTATGAGGCAAATCAATAGATTGGGTTGTCAGTTTTGGTAGCCCGGGACATTACTCATAATATTAATCACTGGCTTGTCTGGTCCAGAGGCAATTATTTAGTGGCTGCTGTCATTTAGCAAGAATACTGTGGAGCGTGGCATTAAACAAACATTCACATGATTAATGGATAATAGATTTTATAAACCAATAATCAAGTTTAATGATAATAATTATATAATAATAGTCACTCATATAGTGCACAACTCCACACACAATGTATGCTATCACACAAGACAGTGGGAAGCTTTCCACTCAGTTTCAGCCACAAAGGAAAAGGAACCATATTCTTCAGTCGTTACTTGTGGACCCATGAAGATCCGGGTTGGAATTATCTTCCTGAGGCAAGGGAGTTAACTGACTTTAAAAGTCCAGTTTCCACCCTTGCTGAACTAGGCTGGTATTATGGAGTTATATTTTGGCTGGACTAACGAGTCTATGCATAGTCCAATCAAAATCTCGTAACGAAACCGAAATCTGGTTTGTAAACTGTCGTGCAGATTTCGGTCGATGCAGGATTTGCAAAGGATGTGCACCGCCAACTCGGCGTCAGCAGATATTTACCAAATCTTTTCATGTTTTTAATCAAGGTGCTCACATGATTTGATGCACTTTATGACGTAAGACCTGTTTTATCACAAGATAGATCTTGATTATTGATCAGATTTTCTTGACAGGGTGCCACCATTTTGTTTGAAGCAAATGCAAGTGATACAAAAGGTGGAATTTGATTGGTCAATAGGAGAGGCATAGTAGGGACACAACTCGTAATAACCACTTGTGGCGCTACCATCATGCCCAGAAATTCCAGTCTACAGTTAGGCAAGGGTGGAAACTGGACTTTTATAGTCAGGCAACTCCTTGGCCTCGGGAAGATGGGTTGGAATTGGTCTGCAACAACCCATGCTTGTTATAAGAGGCAATTATGCTTGTTATAAGAGGTGACTAACAGGATCGGATGGTCAGACTCGCTGACTTGGTTGCTGCATGTCATCGTATCATAATTGCATAGAATGATGCTCATGATGTTAATCACTAGACTGTCTTGTCCAAACCTAATTATTTACAGACCGCCATCATATACCTTGAATATTGCTAAGTGTGGCATTAAACAACAAACAAACAAACAAATCTTTACTTGCAATTTTTAGATAGACCCCTCCACCTCCACATCCTAGTAATGTCCTGCTGGTGTGTTGTGTGATGTTGCAGACATGCTATTAGGCATACCACCGAGACAATTGGCAATCACAATTATGTGACACTGCAGTCCCATCAGACACGTGGCCGACAGTCCTGGCCAGCAGCCAGCATCACATGCCAGTGCTCCGTCAACAGAACCCCAAGGGCACTGACCTAACAGAACCCTCCAATTATTATGATGACCCCTATCATTGAAGCATGATGGTCAATAACAGATGGAGGATCAGGTCAACAGGTTTCACTAATGACCACTCATTATTAATGCATAGATTTACCATTGAGGATGTGAACAATCATAGATGGAACTAATTTTCCATTTTCCAGATCATCAGTAGTGCTGAAAACTTGTTTGTTTTGTTTGTTTTTTGTTTAACACTACACTCGGCAATATCCCAGCTATACGTTGGCTGCCTGAAGCTAATCATGTCTGGATCAAGCAATCCACTGGACCAGTGATCAATGTCATATGCAATGACTCATACAGTTAGGGTACCTGATTACGGAAAATAACGCTTTCTCGTTTGAAATGAGGTTATTCGAAATTAAGCCCAGGGCTCAATTTCAGAAGCGCTAACGCTTGCTTAACTAAATAGGGGGTTATCTTCGCTGAAAAAATCAGAAACTGTTAAGTTGTTTTAACTCAGAAAATATATAATATGAACTTTAACTTTAAACCGAAAATAACTTCATAAAATGCAAACTTGAGCGTGCACTTGTTGAATGCACATTAAGAATTGCATCGCCACGTATTAACTTTCAAGTTATGAATTTAAGGAAGATCACTCCAAAATAAATATCCAACTTGAATTTCATGGGCCTACATATGGAATTATTTCGGTTTTTAGGCCCATGAGTGTAATTACGTAAGAGCCTCAATACGGGAAGTCCCAATATGATGAGACACAATCAACCAAGTCAACAAGCCTCACCACCCAATTTATCCTATCCAGAATTTGCATTTTTAAAGTCAATGTTTTGTTATAATCAGTGTAAGATGCAATCTGGGATTGGTAAACCAGTGTTTGATGGCATGAGAAACATTCCCTACCACCTAGACATGATGACACACAATTAGACAGGTTACACATTGCCACCACTCAATCCTCTACAGTGAACTAATGTTGTTTGTTCTTTAACGCCGCACTCAGCAATATTCCAGCTATATGACGGCAATCTGTAAATAATCGAGTCTGGACCAGACAATCCAGTGATTGACATCATGAGCAACGATCCACGCAATTGGGATACAGTGACATGCATCAAACAAGTCAGCGAGTCTGACCACTCGATCCCGTTCGTCACCTTTAATGAAAGCATAGTCGCCTTTTACGGCAAGCATGGGTTGCTGAAGACCTCTTCTACCCCGGATCTTCCCGTGAACTAATGGCTACCATAATAAGCATGGAGTAATGAGAACGTATTCGGTCCCTGAATCTCCACAGGGGGTGCCAGGACTCAAGTACTATTGCAGAAAACCTCAACAAACTCCACCTTCATCCTGATGAACATGATAATTTCTAACATTACCGTATTTGACTTGATAAGCGCCCGGCTCTAATAAGCACCCACGGCGATATTTGCTATTAATATATTGGCTAGTGAACAATCCAATTAAGCACCCCTTCCAAATGATCAATGTACACTTATTCATTCGTGTATAATACGCACCTAGTGTGTCATATGCACCCTTAATTATGGGCAATTAAATTCTGGAAAATATATCTGTCGTGTATAATACGCCAGACTTTTCTTCTTTTATCATTTCAAGCTGTCAACATAAACCACAAAATTTACGATCTTTCAACTCTGGGTTTTTTTCACCAAAATTATATTCTAATAAGAGACCCCTGTTTCTAATTTTGAGAGCGCCCTGGGCGCTTATTACGTCGAATACGGTATTTCAAATTGTTATCATGGAGATCAGCTGAATTGTCTTCACCCAAACAGCAATCCATATCCAATATTTGTGTTGTCCTATTATTAATCTTAATAACATTAACAGGCCATTCTTCCATCAATGATAATGACAGTGATTGTTTCTGGAACATGTTGTCACTTCCAGGGAACGACAAGGCAACTAGTCCATTAGTCTGAGACTATACAGTCCGTAGCTGATGTGTTCATGAATCATGATCATGATAAAACAGACATGTCAACAGATTGGCAGCCTCCAACATCAGGATGGTGTGTCAGAAGTAACTGAAGCAGTCATAACCACCACACAGCTGAGTGGCAAGGCTTGTTTCTGTATACTAGCAGTATCCACACTGAACACACAAACATACGTCAACTCGTTTTACAACACGGCCACCTATTATGCTTACATGGCACTTCAAAATGTTCTATAGAAGAAAGTGATGCAACAATATTGACTTTGTTTACTTGTTGCTTAATGCCGTACTCCGCAATATTACAGCTACAGTCAAACACAGGTATGTCGAATTCTGATGTGTCAAACTTATGGTTGTCTCAAACTAAAAGCTGGGTCCCTGAGCATTCCTTCTATATTCATCATTTTCGGTTGTGTCGAACCTCGGATATCTCAAAGCAGGTCCCTTCAACTTAGACACAACGGCATATGACTGAATATTTCAGTGGTCAGTAAATAATCGAATCTGGACCAGACAATCCATTTTAGTTGCCTCTTTCGACAAGCATAGGCTGCTGGGACTTCCTACCCAGAATCCCCACAGGTCAACACTATTGTGTCGTGAGTCAGACCAAAAGTGACCATACCCATCAGTGGTGAAGCCCTGGAAATCTAAACCCAAACTTGTCCCTTGGCATTATTCTCAGTATAGTGTATTCTGAACAAGCTGAATGTGTGTACGTTATTATCTGATTATCTGTGCACTCTGGCTTGCAAGACATATTGTGAAACAAAAAGTAAATTATTTTTATTATTATAAACAAATAATAACTTTGAATTTCTGATTAATGGCTGCGATATTGTATGACAAATACTTGTATGCAACATGATGCAAGACATATTGTGAAACAAAAAGTGAATTATTTTTATTGTTCTAAACAAATAATGACTTTGAATTTCAGATTACCATGATTACAGCAGAAATTATGTGTCGACAAAAAAATAAAATCTATGATTAACTAAATTACACCATAATGTACTACATTCAACTAACAGCTGACTAAAACATAAATAAACAATGATTCATTTTTATCAATATATTCAAGTTGTAATAGCATTATGTGAATTTTAGACACCGTGCCCCACTATTGTTCATGACAAAAATAAAAAAGGTTGAAAGGGGTAGAAATATCAAAATTATGAACTTGTCCCTGGACTAGTTCAAACAGTAATTCAATTCTCCAGAGACAGCCTATTGTCCGGAGGGCACGGGTGGCCCAGTCGTCTAAGGCACCACAATTCTCTGTGAAGAGGTGCGTCTCTTGGGCATGCCAGAAACCTATGATTGTGGGTTCAAATCCTGGTTCACCACGATTATGTTTCCAGGTTTGTCAGCACAATACCCATGCTCGTGGGTTTCACAGAAGTGGTAAACGTCTGAGACCTGCATCACTTCCGGCTTTCCTCTGACATTAAGCTGACATGCTGTGATATAACTGGAATAATGTTAAAAGCGGCGTTAAACCTAACTCACTCACTCTATTGTCCAGATTATGACCAATATTGATGGTTTTATAACAAAACCATCTATTTTTGGGTTATAATCAAACGAAATCCAAACGTTTTGTGCAGCCAGTGTGACCTTCCATGACTTCTTTCAAATGTTGCACAATGTGGCTACATGGTATGCCGGTCAACCAATCAGAGAGCATTTCCTAAAGTGTGATCGAAATCAGAACAAGGAAATAAATACTGCACAAAAGTGAGTTGGGTTGGTCATAGTCTTGATGTTTACGCTTTTTTAAAACCATATTTAGTACCAGTTACTAATAAGTGTTTGAAAGGCATTTAGAATTGATACACATGTGGAAGAGAATTTATGGATGTCAACTTCAAATACTTTAAATTATTGACATCCATAAATTCTCTTCCTTAGTTACGAATAGTTCACCAACATTTACAAAAGGCCTTCTAAATTTTAAGGTTGCCAAATGAAGTTCTTATTTTTGTCCAGTGATCTCAAAAAAAGAGTCAGGCATTGGTCTTCTACATCCCTGAAATGTCTACTGCAAAAATGCACATCATGTTAATTGTCTCATAACCGAAGTAATCTCATTCAATTAAGTTCAACTTCATTAATGATCATTGCAAGATAGTAGTCTCATTCAAATACAATCAACATGTTGCACTCTTGATTTCAATCATAAAATACAAATCCACAAAAATAGCATATAAAAAGAGACAATTCGCCATGGTCTGGTTCCCTTTCCAGCCTAGGTCGAGACATACAAATAAATGCCTCATGCGAATATCATTAGACATTGTCTCCATATCAATAGGGTCAGCATAAAGATAACCTTTTTTAAAGGATGTTGAAATACACAATATAACTTCACTTGTCTGCATTGTCAGATGGGACTTCATACTAGTTCACAACTTGAATGTATTACAACATGTATTACCCATCTGCAACAGTTGTTGAAGCAAACATACCAATTGCATCTGACACTTGCCATCAGTGACATTGACATTGACAATTCCAAAATGGAAGTCATAATACCATTTCTTATAAAAATTCTTGGTAATATCATGGTAATATTAAACCAAACATTTTTTTTATGTTAACATCATTACGTTCTCAATTGAAAATCACATGCATAATATTTTGAATTCAGACAGTCAAAAGAGATGATAAAGCATTGGCAAATGCATTTTATAATTTGGATTTTCATAATGTCTTATCATAGATGTCTATGACGAGAGCATAACAACAGTCGGTTTTGACCACTGCACAAGCCCACAATGAGTCATCACCACTGAACATGGCTCCTTCAACATGTTTGACGTATTAAGTCCAATAAAACCACAAACATTGTTACCTACAACCAGGGAACAAATAAAATGTTATGCATGTAAATAAACAACTGCAACGCACGTGAAGGGACAACACCCCTTTCTCATTAAAGCCGAAACATTAGAAAGGATGATAGGAGATGAACAGGAGCTTCCTGCTAAACTCGCATATCTTAATGAAACAGGGTATGACACTATTGCATACGTTTTGATTCTTACCTGATGTAACGCTTCCTGCTTCAAACCTGAAGCTCTGAACAGTTCTAAAGCTTTGATTCCACTTATTTTCCCAGAAACATCACTATCACAGGTTTGAAATAATTCTCCATAAAATCGCTGCTCTTGATCACTGAGCTTCAGGCCCTCCATCTTACATCTCTTGCACGTCTTATGTGGACATACGAATAATTTTATGTATTCTGCAACTAATCCTCCAGAAAGACAGTTTTTGCATAGTTCTGATTGTCCAAATATGACATTCACTTTAACACGATGGATAACTGGGGAAATCTGTCACAGTCGACTCCATCTTTAATTGATTTCTCGGGCAATGCCACACGCGATGTCCTCACTAAAATATCTCAGATATAATCCAACTGTCATCGTTCTTAAAAGTATCATTCAACATCTATAATTGATATATGTTTTGTAGATGGTTAAGTTTAACCGAAAGCAGATTCAAATCCTAATATCATCAAATACAAGTATCTGCCATTTTGGAGTAAACAATTTACACAGAGTACATCGCGTTTCACATGGATTAATTTGGGTTAATTTCAGATAATTATTTCACTTAATATATCCTCAAAACATAATACATTCCAAAAGATGCTAGCAATTTGTGTATAATGGTGATTCGCAATAGTTCGAGAAAAAGCTTTCCGTGAAATAGCTTTCTTCGCCGGCAAATTATACAAACTACTTTCCTTCAACGGGTTTCATTTGTATTCTGCATAAGCGACAGCAGGTGCACGTTCATTCAAATTCGCTTAAAATAAACCTTAATGTTCACAATCACTCGGTTGTATTTTGAATTAAGAAAGGACATATCTTTCTTATTTTGTTTAAAACAGAAATTTGAGGGCATATTAGTGCATAATTATCAAAACCGTCAATTGGAAAATAAGTGTATACTGGTACTTATATTTCCAAACACATACGTACTTTTAACACATTCAATCTAATTATCTTTATCACTGGTCCTAGTCCAGATCGCTATGTGTACGTACAATACAGTACAGTAAGTTCCATGTACAGTATTCTGTCTACAGTTTATATCATTTATGTTGATAATAGTATTGAAAGTTTTGACAGAATGTTGTATCTAAGTGTTTTCCGTCCCTCGCGAGCCGCTTTGCAATGACTCAGTCTGTGATCTGAGACATGGTTGAGATGTTGCAATCGAGTGTGAAACCTCCCTCAGAGTGAGTTGTGTTTTACGCTGCTTTTAGCAATATTCCAGTAATAACACGGCGGGGGGCACCAGAAATGGACTTCACACATTGTACCCACGTGGGGAATCAAACCCGGGTCTTCAGGAGACGAGCGCCATTCCCTACAACCAATATGTTTGACAGTTATCGATATCTAGATATGGTCTCTGATATAACTGAACATTTCAGTCAATTTTTAAAGTGCTTGAGTCATTCAACCTCAATGCAAAATACCTGAAAATGTCATATACCTATCTGACAGGTTTACCACAGGTTTCCCAGTCGTCTAAGGCGCCGCGATTCGCTGTGCAGTGCAGAGTTGCGTCCCTCGAGCACGCCAGAAACCTATGATTGTGGGTTCGAATCCCGGTTCGCCCCGATTATGTTTCTAGGTTTGTCAGCACCATGGGTTTCACAGAAGTGGTAAATGTCTGAGACCTGCATCACTTCAGGCTTTCCTGAGCTGACACGCCGTGATATAACTGGAATACTGTTAAAAGCGGCGTTAAACCCTACTCACTCACTCTTAATTTGGAACCGCGTTTTACTTCGAATCATTGCTCCATTGTTCGGGAAACTGACGGTCTGGGCATCACATACATATGATACAGCCAATACTTAAGTTGTGTCAATTTGTAAAGTTACTTTAAAGTCCATTAACTCACAATCGAAATAGTTTATTTATTCATTTTAACAGTGATTGATTCCACCAGTGAGTGAGTTATTTTGGTTTAACGCCACTATATTTATACTTATATCACAGTGTGTCAGTTCGATGTTAGGGACGGTCGGGTAGCCTAGTGGTTAAAACGTTCGCTCGTCACGCCGAAGACCCGGGTTCGATTCCCGACATGGGTACAATGTGTGAATATTCGTGATATTGCTGGAATATTGCTAAAAGCGGCGTAAAACCATACTCACTCACTCACTCAGTCCGATGTTTGAGGAAAGCCCGAAGTGATGCATTTCTTGGATGTTTACCACTTCGGTGAAACCCACGACCACAGGTATGGGCGCTGACAAACCTTGAAACATAATCGGGGCGAACTGGATTCAAACCCGGTCATAGGTTTTCGGCACGCCCGATAAACGTAAGTCTGTAACACCTATATGTGAGGATCATAATTAGTAAACTATTTCGGAAGTCAATAAACGTATAAACGTTTAACATAACACGATGAATTTAAACCAGTTTTCCACAGATAACATAAACAAACATTGTAAACGGAAAGACATTGTGAATCGTGTTTAAGTTTTCTAATACATAGTTATTTGCAAATTATGTTTTGGAATCTATCTGTATCCGATTCTAGAATTGTTGAAATTTATTTTTGAAATGTTTTTGTTTCAAACGTGATATTTCAATACCAAAATGTTCATCCAAGGGAGTAGAAAACAGACACTATTGTTCTCTTTAAGACATCATTCATACACACTAGCCTCCATGAACCCAGTTCATCTTGTAGATATAGGGAATGTACAGCTATATTTATATTCATTTTAACTTGTGTTGTAACTAAATTGAAAGATTGCTTGCTTTGCTTGAATACAAACTGGGTGTATGATGAAAATCTAAAACCGCTTTCTTATCTGAGATCTCTTTGATACACATTTTCAATTTGGAAGAACAGGAATACATGAACTTTTTATGGATAGCAACTTTTTTTTATTCTTTGTGATATAAACTCTGTGCATTTTCTCAGCATTCACCCGATGAAGGAACAAGAAAAAGTTCTGAAACGTCTTGACAAAGAAGTTGTTTTCCATAAAAAGTTTCACGTATTCATGCTATCTTCTCTGCTGAACAACAGTCGTAAATTGGTCAACCGACAGACGACTTGTTAAGGAAAACAAGATATAACTAGTTGTAAGGGAAATACCATCTCACCCACAGCCTGAGCTCGCACAATTTGGCGCGAGTTGCCTCATGTGTGTGGTACAACATATAATCAACGAACTGTTTATATAAATATTAGTCAAAATGACAGACAAGGATGCAGGTATGTTATTATTGCAACATAATAATCGTCTGTATTATTTGACCCAAGGAGGAATGGGTATTTATTTCAGAAATTGTACACCGGCGGCAATTTTGTTTATTTTCCCTTTCTTTTGTATCATGGCGGGTTTATTGGGTTATTTCGTTTTGTCGGGTTACTTCCTACTTGTGAGATCGAAAATCTAACCTCGCTGTGTGCAGTGTTTTTTTTATTTGAGAGATGTGCATGATTGGGATGCCCAGTAGTTTGGGGGTTTCGCAGAACACGCATACGTTCATCGAAAGTGCTGCTTCAAAGAACCCGGCCCAATTCTGTCCAAGCACAAGACTTTGCATGGTCAGCATTGTAGGGATTGATCAACACGGTGTTGCTGATGACGTTTAGTTTAGGCACACCAACGAAACTATTTTGCAAGAGTTTTTGGTCTTGTTTATGGCTTCGTCCAGTTCACATACTTAGTCAAGCACACAAACAAAATCAAGTGATCAGTTCAAAAACCCACACAGGCTTCTGATAAGCCTACTATGTCACACTCAGTATTTAGAGTTTTCTCATTCTTATTTTCTAGCATAGCACCCCATGCCATTCTAGGTATTTTGCCAGTGACTTACTTAGCGCAGCTCATGGCCAATATTTTGGTCCAAAGTCAGCAGCAATTGTCAGTAAAACTTACCAAATGGGAAATATATAAGTTCACGACTGGCAGGGATAATTCTAGGGTGGGGCCTTGTGCATTTAGCCCCCAAATTTGAAATTAAGGCCAACATTTTCAAATACAATGGGGCATTTTAATGTTGTGCTGTATGGGCAAGTGTGGGTGTACCTCTGGAATATTTGAAATTTTCACATAAAGGGCCCATGTCAGAAAATTCTTAGAGTGAACCATTGACTAGTCATGTCCATATAGTCGTAACTAGGTTATGGTTTGGTGGGTGTGACCTGTGTTTTACTTATAAAAAGGTCAGTAAAGAGGAAGGGGCATTAATGCTTATGTTTAAATCGTTGCAATGTTGAAGTACCTCTGAAATTAAGACCTCCACATTTTGAACAAAATCATGAAAATAGCACCTTTTCAAACTATGCCTGCCAAGGTCACTTAGCTTGAAATCCCAGATAAAAATTGCTTATAGAAAGTCATTGTAGCATTTTAGGTCCTGTACTTCTATTCTTGTTGTAGTGCTGAGATTCCAGCACAACTTCCTTTTAACCAAGTCTTGTCGTAAGCTACATCGGCTGGGATTGGTTTGTTGCATAATTGTAATAGGTTATGGCTGAAATGACACTGAGTGAACATGGCCAATGAATAAAGCACACTACTACATAAATCGTGTTTATAATTATGATACTGATAATTATAATCAGTAGCCGTTTTCACCCGGTGAAAAAGGTGACATTTTGATGAGGTGCCATTTTAGCTTGGATCCATTGTAATAAGTGACATGGCTGATTGTGTCATTATTTTCAGATTTTAATAATTCAAAGGGGAAATCTAGAAAGTGATTCGATCATCGCCAAGGACTAGGATGAATGTATTGTTTGATAGAACGGGCAATCAAGACTAGAGTAGCTGCATCAGCTTTCACTGTTTGCTGTTATTAGTGTTATTAACTGAAACATGAACAATGAAAGTTTGAAAGACCTCATTAATGTTTGATTTGTGTGTGGAACATGCCCTTTACATTCTCATTTGTTTCAGAAGGCTTTGACGATGCAGTGGAAGAACGAGTCATCAATGAAGAATATAAAATATGGAAGAAAAACACACCATTCTTGTACGACCTTGTCATGACACATGCCTTGGAGTGGCCCAGTCTCACAGCACAATGGCTTCCCGATGTTACCAGGTTCGGGAGATAGAACTCGCATATTATTCAGATGATATTTTCTAAAACCCTAGACCGTAACTGTCACTCTTTCTACACTGCATCATGCTTATTCTACTTGCCACTCGGGCGGTCGGGTAGCCTAGTGGTTAATGCGTTCACTCGTCACGCCGAAGACCCGGGTTCGATTCCCGACATCGGTACTATGTGTGAAGCCCATTTCTGGTGTTCCCCGCCGTGATATTGCTGGAATATTGCTAAAAGCGGCGTTAAACCATACTCACTCACTACTTGCCACTCCATTGACAGTTGCTCACATACTTACATATTATGCAGTATGTATACACTGTTGAAAACAAATGTCAAATTTATTTTCTTGATGTACTTTTCAAGTCATGGTATCCAAATCCATTATGGTAGTTGTTTTTCCATATTCCCACGATTTGGAGTTTTGGGTTTAATATCATTGATCGTGATCAATTGGGTTGATCTCTTGAAAATGGGGATTCTCAATTCTGAAGGAAATTAAGCCGCACATGGTTACCTCCCTTAAACACGTGCACGGCTTGTTCCCAGTTCCAAGAGATTTGTCCTCTTGATCATGTTGATAATGATTTTTTTCTAAACCAAGTTACACGTAAAGTTGGCAAGTTTAATCAGCCTTACTATACTCCTTAAGCATTTGAGATTCTAATATGAGTCTTTTAACAATATTGAACATCTCCCCTTAGGTGGAACAACCAACACTTCTTGGAGATGTTTGGAAATTTCCCTTTTTTAAGTCCGGAGATTACTTTTGCTTTTGTTTCAGTGTGAAATAATTACAATTACCATAAATATATCTGTTTGGCTTTCTTCACGCATGATTACACTGAAAGCAGAAAGGGCATAAGATGTGTAAGTTCAGGTCTGAAATGCTCTGATTGATTCCAACACCGAGTTATGGAAATTGACCCTCGAAAAGCTGCATCAACATGAGGTCAATCTGGCTGTTGGTGAATCTGACATCTTGAAATCATGTTTGTAATATTTTTTGTTTCAGACCAGAAGGGAAGGATTATTCACTGCACAGATTAATTCTTGGCACACACACGTAAGCGGAATGTTTATTAGAGCCTAGGAATTTCAGTTCAAAACTGTATAGAACCTAGGCTTGCTTCTGGATTATCTCCCCTTGTATCTGAGGATGTCATGGTTACAAAGGTACATACCAAGCCATCGCCACATGACGGCCTGGTTCCCGACAAACCAAATATTAATATTCATGATATTTTGTGAATGAGAACTGGCACAAATATTACCCATGTATCAAAATTAAACTTGTAGGCACATAAATCCACAGTTAAAGTTGAATAACCAACCATTTAAGCTTATGCAGCGTTATAAATAGGCACTTGCAAAACTGCCCAATAGTTGAGATATCATCAGGACTAGTAGAAATTTGCCACTAAGGGTTTTGCAATGTTTTTGTCTCTGTGATGAATACGAAAATGTCATGTGTAGTAAAACATACAAGTTGAGCACAATACCGAAAGCATTTTTGATTGCGACCATTCTAGTCCTCATGGCTATGTTAAAATGCTTCCATAATACTTTGTTAACTAAGTAATGCACCATGGGAACTGATCTAATTGCCAACTCTTATACGCTTATGTTCGTATGTATTTGTTGAGACTATAAGGCAAATGATATTTGAATCGCTTGGTCTCCTGACCCATGTTATGACTGGAATAATGGTAAATGCAGCTTTTAACCACACTTGTGTTGTCAACAAATGATTTTGGTGTTGGCCCTCTGGACTCCCACGAAAGACAAATGGGGTTCCTGAGGGCCAGATATTGGTCAGTGCCACAAACGCCTACATTTGGTTTTCGACATTTTGATTCTGAACAAGTTGCTTGAAATCTCCCAATCTTAAAAAGTAAAATGGATTGTCTTTGGAATCGATATCAGTCGACAACAATCATGTATACAATTTTCTAGTAATCTGTGTAACTGTTGAATGCCCTGACCATGTATGTAGCAGAAGGTGTCTATACAGCATGCACTTGTCTACTGACAAGTGAAGTTTTCACCAAATTTTCAAGGCCTGCTATTTTCAGTTCAGATGAACAGAACCACTTGCTGATAGCCAGCGTTCAGCTTCCTAATGACAACGCTCAGTTTGATGCGTCACACTATGACAGTGAAAAAGGAGGTGAGTGTGGTTCCGAGGAAACAGCTCCACATTCAAGGAACCGTTGCCTGGGCTAATGGTTGGAGCCATTTTGAACCATTGTCCAAACTGTTTCAGAAATTCATCATTCTTTAATTTCTTGACACATCGTTCAACAGCCACAACATTCTAGTACTTCATGCTACATTGGTCAACAGCCACAGCATTCTATTTCTTCTGGACACATCGCTCAACAGCCACAGCATTCTATTTCTTCTTGACACATCGCTCAACAACCACAGCATTCTATTTCTTCTTGACACATTGCTCAACAGCCAAAGCATTCTATTTCTTCTTGACACATTGCTCAACAGCCACAGCATTCTATTTCTTCTTGACACATCGCTCAACAACCACAGCATTCTATTTCTTCTTGACACATTGCTCAACAGCCACAGCATTCTATTTCTTCTTGACACATCGCTCAACAGCCACAGCATTCTATTTCTTCTTGACACATTGCTCAACAGCCACAGCATTCTATTTCTTATTGACACATTGCTCAACAACCACAGCATTCTATTTCTTATTGACACATTGCTCAACAGCCACAGCATTCTATTTCTTCTTGACACATTGCTCAACAGCCACAGCATTCTATTTCTTCTTGACACATTGCTCAACAGCCACAGCATTCTATTTCTTCTTGACACATTGCTCAACAGCCACAGCATTCTATTTCTTCTAGACACATTGCTCAACAGCCACATCATTCTATTTCTTCTAGACACATTGCTCAACAGCCACAGCATTCTATTTCTTCTTGACACATTGCTCAACAACCACAGCATTCTAGTACTTCATGCTACATTGCTCAACAACCACAGCATTCTATTTCTTCTAGACACATTGCTCAACAGCCACAGCATTCTATTTCTTCTTGACACATCACTCAACAGCCACAGCATTCTATTTCTTCTTGACACATTGCCTAACAGCCACAGAATTGCACAAGGGTGAATGATGTTTCATCAGAACTTGTAGTTCCTAAACCTGGCATGACTATTTGAACCCATTGCTGACATTTTCGTTCCGTTTGTTTGATGGGCTTGGAGACAACCATTGTTCTATTGTTCCCTCACAAAGTTTGTAGCTGAATAACTGAATGAAGCTTCTATTAGGCAGAGATGACCAACCATTATGATTTTGTTAGAATCATGATGATATTTTTAACCAATTTCTGACAGCCCAATTAAGTTAAATAGTTTTGAATTTGTTCTTTTTGTTTTTGTTTTCATAATTGCCTCAGTTTCATGATTTGTCATATTTGTATTAGGGCAAATTAAATTAGTTATGTCAATGAAGTCAGGTCAGTTTAAATAATTAATCAAAATTTACCATGCCAAAGGTCACACAACAATGGCTTAATGGTCATGGGAGAGGCTGCCAATGGTAGGTTGGCAAATATCAGTTTAATCAAGTAGATATCTGAAGGTCAAATGGAGAAGGTAGCTACCCAAAGTAAGTCACTGTCGAAGAAGGAAGAGGTCATTCTCTTTGACTGATTATAGATGACATATTTCAAGATTTGAATCCAGCTTGCCACACTGCAGCATGACGGCATTCAGGTCCTGTCAGGCTTGACAAATATTGGTGGTATATGAGGTATTTTCTGTTTCAGAGTTTGGAGGTTTTGGCTCTGTGAGTGGCAAAATAGAAATTGAGATTAAAATCAACCACGAAGGTGAAGTAAACAGAGCTCGGTTTATGCCCCAGAACCCTACAATAATTGCAACAAAGACACCCTCGAGTGACGTCCTGGTCTTTGACTACACAAAACATCCATCTAAACCAGGTAGGGATGGACAAGAAATGATCAACTCTCAACACTTATCAACTGTTTCTGTAATTTATCTAAAGAATGATGATGTCATCGTGTTGATTTTCATGTTCCGGTGAAGTTAATTATGCTTAGAATTGGGTTGGTTATTGAAATTGGAAAGTTTTCATGTAAGGAGTTCCTGGAGTAGAAATATTTGGAGGCACTCTATAACCATGTTGATATGGTGAAGTCGAGACTCAGACATATGATGTAGACTATCCAGCAAAAGAAATTATGCACACGTTTGATGATGGCTACAAGTGAAACAAACAAGAAATGGTTATTCAATGTTGATACAGGTGTTTTGACCTTAAGTTTGAAGTATTAGGCGACTGTTTGCAGCCTTGTAACATTTGGATAATGTTTGTAATTTCTTGGTCAAATGCAATTTTCAAGTTTATGCTTTCTTTTTCATCAAGACAATGCAACATTCTATAGCTATGTGGTAACCATGGTAACTAGCTTATTCTTTGATATGTTAGAGTCTTAGTGATATTTTAAGTCAATGTCCAAGCAAATGCAAAACTTCAAGCCAGATTTGTCTGCTTACAGATCCTAGTGGTGAATGCAGCCCTGAGCTCAGATTAAAGGGTCATCAAAAAGAAGGGTGAGACCTGTTTCATTGTAAACTTTAACCCCTGATGGATTTCCAACTGACTGTTTAGGCATGACATGCATTGGCCCAAATTCATTGTTTGGATCTAGGTTTGACTGGCAGACACTGTTGCATCAAGGCAGTTTAAAGTCATCAATGATGATTCTTATCGATATGCATTGTTGCCAGAAATAAACATGACCTTGGCTTGCCATCAGTTGTTCAGATTGGCCTACAGTATCACAGATGATGAATTTTGTTATGTTATTTTTGTGACTTTTGATAGATTACCCAAGTGAAAATACACGTTACCCGCACTTGAGAAGTTGAAGGGTTCCAATGACCCACACTGAGCAAATCCTAGATGCAATACTGTAGGCGTTTGTTTGTATCAGCTAATCTCACGTGTGTGTTATTATTTTTCAGTTATGGATTATCATGGAACCCAAATCTCAATGGTCACTTGCTTAGTGCTTCTGACGATCATGTAAGTAGACGAATAGAAGAATTTATTAATTAAAAACGATTTTCCACTTAATAACTTCTTGAGTGAACATCACGGTTATTTATGGAATAGGCTTCTTACTGATCATAATGTTTTAATTCTTGGAGATTTAGACATTAATATGTCATTTTGGATTTTGAAAGAGACGTTCTGACTTAGTGCCGCAATGGTGTAAGATGTTGCTCATCGCCAGTCACAGGTTTCAAGGTCCAGGCCGCTGTGGGAATAATGTCTTTCAAACATTCACTCGTTTAATTACTTGTGTGTTTATTTCCAGACAATATGCTTGTGGGACATAAACACAACACCAAAGGATAAAGTCATTGACGCCAACACAATATTCACTGGCCATACGTCGGTGGTGGAGGTGAGTGTGTGATAGTTACATTTATAATGTGCCCGATTCCGTTTACAAAGTGAATACTATGATGCTACATTATAACTACCCTGGTTTTAAATTCACTCACTGTGCATTCACATTTCATTCTCAGCCCCCTGAGGAGTATACAATTCAAACTGCCGTTCGAGGTGCTAGGTCATATTAACGTCTTGTCATTCTCATGATGGATACAACTAGCTGTTCGCAAATCACCCTAATATGGATGGAATTGTGCTGAATAAATCATTTCCAATAGCCTTGAAGGGGTGGTCGGGTAGCCTAGTGGTTAAAGCGTTCGCTCGTCACGCCGAAGACCCGTGTTCGAGTCCCGACATGGGTACAATGTGTGAAGCCCATTTCTGGTGTCCCCCGCCGTAATATTGCTGGAATATTGCTAAAAGCGGCGTAAAACCATACTCCCTCACTCACTCCAATAGCCTTGAAAATATTTTCTTGGATCTCACACATGAAAACACTTGTCTGATTTTAGAAAGAACTGATTTGTATTAATTTGCGAGATGTGATGTTTTTTAATGTCTTCTTAATTGCAGGATGTAGCATGGCATCTTCTTCATGAAAGTCTGTTTGGGTCCGTGGCTGACGATCAGAAACTGATGATGTAAGTGGAATAGTCTTGATGGTCCGAGTACTGACCAGTTGATGACATTGCATAGATACGTACTTCTACATGTAACTTGTTCATTCATCAATGTGACAAGGGAACAAACACAGGGTAGAGAAATATGTAAAAAGAAATATTCTTGGTTCTCAGGCACAACTGCACTTTTTGTTTTTATTTCTATTTTCAATTTTTATAAAAAAATCTTAGTAAAGAAAAAATGTTTAGTGTCTTGAACACACGGCCCTGGCAGTGAAATGCTTCAATACTTTAAAACAATGTGATCCAGTGCAGTTACTTCCCTTTACATGTGCACTGCTTTACTGCACATCGTTTTATGGTCATAGCGGCAATAGGAGTTTGTGTGCTTGTTTTTCCGTTTGCACATTTGGTCAGTGAAAACATGAAATTTACGATCAAATGTCACAAGACATGATGATTTTCAAATTCAATGTTATTTGTGTACTGTATGCTGGACAATGTTTCATAGGCAGAAATTAATGTGACATGTTTAAGCTGGAAATGGCAATCAGCTGTCCAGATACACGGTGAACACTTTTATAGCCAGATAGTGTAATAATAGGACTAATTTGTTACTTGTGTACTTCAGTACCGTTTCGTTGACATGCTACTTCCTGTGTTACGTGCTCACGATAATGTCAGTGTTGTGAAATAAAATCAAAGTTCATTGTATGTGTGTAAATTTTATGGCCGCTACATACACATCGAAGAATAGTTTCCCAAGTTGATTGTACACAACTGTTTATTTGGTCACATACTAGTTAGAACATCCCCGCCACCCCCGAAAAAGGCCACCCGCCTTCACTTTATTTTCAAAAGCCATTGCCTGGGAACCAATTCTTTTTATTTTTTTAAGCCTAACATAGTTGACAGTTAAGAGGTGTTGCAGGTTCATGGAAAGGAATACGGGTTTTAATGAGTCTTTTACCACTCATCTGAAATTTGTTGTAATTAATTTCTTGCTCTTATGCTTTTTTCCAACGATAATACGTAAGCTGTTGCATGTAATGTAGGGTGAGGATGTTCACCAAATTATTTATTGACTCGCTGATATAATTGTTTTATTTCTGTCTTTAAATCAGCTTAATATTTTTTCTTATTGTGCGTGTTGTGAGAGCATTATTGTGACATGCTTATTTTAGCTGGGACACACGCTCAAACAACACGAGCAAGCCGAGCCATACCGTCGACGCCCACACAGCAGAAGTTAACTGCCTCTCCTTCAACCCTTACAGTGAATTCATTCTTGCCACAGGATCTGCAGACAAGGTACATAGCCACAGCTGAGACGCTGATAGATTTGATTATTTAGGGGTTGTCATGATATGGCTCGAAATATGCTGGTTGATGAAATTAATATGCATTCACATAAGAGAATTTTCTTTTTTTACTTTTGGACAGAGAAATGTGGGTATGTCACCATGTGTTGACACATCAATAATTCATTTTACCCTTCTAGTTCATTGTTGCTATGAATTCCTGCAAAATTAATGATTAATCTGTCACTATCATGTGTGAATGATAGTTAATACTTTTCATTGTTCTGCTTTCAGACTGTTGCATTATGGGACTTGAGGAATCTAAAATTGAAGTTGCATTCATTTGAGTCGCACAAAGACGAGATTTTCCAGGTAACATTACATGTTGTGAAACTGATAAACTGGTTAAAGTCAAAATGAATTGCTGCAGTTTATATCAAACTGTAAAACACTGAAAACTGCAAGATTGATATGAAGGTTTTGTGTAAATATGACTCCGCATTGTTTCCAATTGTCTGTCTAAAGTTCCTATAATCTTCTGTGATTCATTCTGTGTTAAGACATGGGAGTGGTAAGACATAGAAAGTGTTGGTCCTGACATTGCTTTATGTCCTGTAACCCAGACTAGCAACATTCATGTCAAGTTTGAGCTGTCTAAAGTTACTATTGTGTGCTCCCCCCTCCAGGTTCAGTGGTCCCCCCATAACGAGACAATCCTGGCTTCTAGCGGCACCGACAGGAGGCTGCATGTGTGGGACTTGAGGTAGGTTCATGCAGCACGACTCAGGGAACAAGTACAGGGGGGAAGTTCTTTGTATTAAGACTTGGTGCTAATTGCATAGTCTAAATTATAATGACAGTTAAAATAAGTTTGTGGTCACACTTATAAATCATATTTTATTTACAAAAATACTGTGATGTTTACGCCGCGATATGACTGGAATACTGTTAAAAGCGGCGTTAAACCCAACTCATTCACTCACTCACTGTGATGTTTATCAGAAGCCAGCAAAAATAATGCTTCCCAAAGTGAACTGGAGTCCAAACACAGGCAGGATGAACATAAAAAGGTCAAGGGCTTTAGTAACTGAGAAGTGTATATTCATCATTGAGGAAGAAGGCAAACAACAGCTTGTTATTTAGTTTATGCTGAAAAGATGGCCTAGAAGATTAATCCTAATGTCTTTATGTTGGCACACTTCAATACAAAATACCTGACCTCCTTTCTTGTCTCAGTGTCGGGGCGGTCAGGTAGCCTGGTGGTTATGCCTCCATTCCCGACATGGGTACAATGTGTGAAGCCCATTTCTGGTGTTCCCTGCCGTGATATTGCTAAAAGCGGCGTAAAACCATACTCACTTTCTAAGTGTCTTGCAGCACACTTGAATATATTACACAGCATATTGCCTTGATTGTAGCATGTCGAGGGTATAAAACCTCGGTTGTTTAGGGACTGAAGCTTTCAACAGTACTCATGTCTCACTAAGAGATGAAGCAGTTGTCATAGGATGGTAGGAGGAAGGGTTGGTGTATAGATACAATGTCTTTCCAATATTTTCTTAAGCAAAACACTGCCGTCATATAGCTAGAATATTGCTGAGTGTGGCGTTAAACAACAAACCAACTGAACCAAAACAGTTAGGGATAATGAATGTTTTGGGGGATCTGTTTTTGTAGTGAAGACTGACCACACAGTTTCATAAAAATATTCCCCAAAATATTCATGATCCCTAACATTTTTTCTTCAGTATACATGAGGAAGCTGTACCACAAGTGTAGGGTTGACATGGGTTTCAGTTTCTTTCTTCTTTCAGTGCAACATTTCTATTATCCATGTGTTATGGGTTTTCAGATGTGAAGAAACATTCATTATTTTCTCTCATCACATGGACAACTGTAAAACACCTTTCCTCTTTTTCTTTTTATAAAACAAGCCATCATCTGAGTATTAACATTGTCTGTGTGATGCTACATCCCCCATTATTGCGTGAGTAATTGTGATAAACAGCCGTCCGTATGATCCGCCGATACCTTGATCAACGACTTGTTTTGATGTAAGTAATGGCAGTACATGTCTCCTGTTTACAGTAAGATCGGAGAGGAGCAGTCTGCGGAGGATGCAGAAGATGGGCCACCAGAGTTGCTGGTAAGTGTACGCTGTTTGAAGTCTACAAGCTACACCTCGGAATAGTTGACGTTTCACTGACTTTATTTATCTATGAGACGAAAATATCTTCATGGATTGTCTTTGTTGTTTGTGATTGAAAATCTGCAGTATGTAGATAATTGTATGCTACCAGCAACAGGTCTTACAAACACAATATATTCCTCTGGAGTAATAGGTAATGAATATTAAATTCCACAGGAGTGTAACTTTTTGGATACTGTGGGCGTAAAGAATGAATGGAAAGGCAAGACTTTGTTTGTGATTATTACCTACATTGAGACTTGGTACTCAGTTGTTCTCTCACTTAGTGTTTTTGTGGGTTTTCTTATTTTTTCACCCATGGGGTGGGGGGTGGGGGGTGTCGGTCGGGTAACCTTGTGGTTTAAGCGTTCGCTCGTCACGCCGTAAACCCGGGTTCGATTCCCGACATGGGTACAATGTGTGAAGCCCAATTCTGGTGTCCCCTGCCGTGTTACTACTGGAATATTGCTAAAAGCAGCTTAAAACCATACTCACTTACTCACTTTTCACCCATGGAAATAAATTAAGAACATATGTCCCCTGCGTCCTGTGGATGGGGTAGTCAGGGTTGATACCCATGAAGGTCCTGTTTGATTACTCACAGAACATACAGCTGGAATATTGCCAAGTGCAGTGTTAAACTAAAAAAAAATAATCCCATCTTTAAATATCAGCTTTTGATAGGGATACCCCAACATATAGGACATATATCTGATTACGTACATTCTAAATTTTCAGTTCATACATGGAGGCCACACAGCTAAGATCTCCGATTTCTCATGGAACCCAAATGAACCCTGGGTAATCTGCTCCGTGTCCGAAGACAACATCATGCAGGTCTGGCAGATGGTAAGTGGAGTGTTTGATGTTATTTCAATTTATTTGGTATTTATTGCCTGTATGCAAGAGAGATTGACCCACAAGTCAGTCTCATCAAAATCATATCTTTTAATAGCTTTCAAGATCTGTAGGAGAGCCAATGTATTGGAGGAAAAGATCTGATTTTAATTAAATAGTTGGGGTAAAGAATATGTAACCTTGTCTTTGTCCAGGCGGAGAACATCTACAATGACGAGGAGCCCGACACGCCTGCAGCCGAGCTGGAGCAGGCCGCTCAGTAGAAGTGGACAAAATGTCGCAAGGACAATTCATGTATCATTGATATGGTCAACCAACGTTGGTCTGTGTAACAAGTGTTATGCAACATTACAGTATGGAGAACTGTCTTAATATTGTCACCAGTGGACACAGATGTCCCTGGTGACCTTGGTCCTGTGGATTATTTATGAGAGGATTCAAGATTTTGTACCTATTCATCATCATGATGCCGCAGAATCAAGCTGCTGTTTCAAGATCAGGTTGCTGTGGTAGTCTTCATCAGAAATAAACACGCTTCATCCTACCCTGCGTTGGTTTTGTGCATGTTTGATGTGAGCTAAAATTGTGACTGCTTGCTTGTCGTTAGAGGTGACTAAACAGTATTGGGTGGTCAGGCTCGTCATGTTAAGATTGCAGAAAAAGTCCTTATGCTTGCAGTAAAAGGATCGGGTGGAGATTCGTAGCAGAAGCAATTTCTCAAAGGTGACCTTTGCAAGTGAAGTTTATTACTTGGATCTTTATGACATGTGCCAGAATAATCGGTTTAGGCGGTCAAATTCCATTTTACAGGGTTGCTAAACACGTAGACAACATATGTATGGTACACGTACAGAATTTTATACAGTTCTATAAAGAAAATCTATATACAGCATGAATTCACAAGGGCTTAACAGTTTACTGAAGAAACTACATTTTAAATAATTCAGATAATTACACATACAGACGTGTACCAGTAACAATATTCATGTCTCAACACTATTACGATTTCAAGTTGCTTATACAGGCAAATTGTCCAACATTTAGAAAATGTAATGTGTTGAAAGCAGTAAAATCATCTCGAGAAAGGATTTTTGAAAATGCTGGCTCCTTGACTGGACAACGCAATTGTTAATTCTTAACCCATGACGAGTATAAACACAATAAAGAGAATTTCTTTCCAATGTAAATAACATAAAAACTTACTTCCTCGCTCATGAAATACTGAAGGTGGTCATTCTCAAGTTTGCAAATTCAATTACTAGCACGTTCAGTGTTTCAAAACAGACAAGCTGTCATGATTTAGTTGTAGTCCTTCATGGTCTTGCATTGGTACCATTCTGAACTGATGGAGGTTCAGTGAAATCCCATCCTTGAATGGCAGGTTCTGGTTACCTGTCAGAACACTTCTCAGCTGTTAAAATACAGTGGCTGAAAAAAATGAAAATGAATGTGTGAACATTAATTATGATAAGACGAGTATAAGCACAATTTACAGTGATATACACACAAAAAAACACGAGAAATGGTTTAAATAAAGACATTGAACACAGCTGCCGGCAAACATTTTAAAAAATGGATTTGGGATATGTTTTTCCTGACTGTAATTTACAACACACCAAACCTGCTTAAATAACAACGAAACAGGTACATGTAATTGGTTATTTTCAATATGGCTGCCATGTCAAAACTGGATTGATGTGAGCTAAAACTGTCCCTTGGATACATGGAGTTCAGTTTTACACCTCACAACAGTATTTCAATTACATCATTGGATGTCGTGCGAGGCAACAAAAAACAGTTTCCCGTTTCCAGCCACACCAGACCCTAAACCTTTTTTGTTTTTATCAGGTTGCAGCCAAGCTTTCCTGTATATTATGCCACAAGCATACATTTGTTGTGCTTCACTAGGAATAAACCAATCCTGTTCAAACCTGTTTCACCAGTTGTCTAAGGTGCTGCAATGCGCTGTGCAGAGTTGCGTCCCTTGGGCACACTAGAGAACCTATGATTGTGGGTTCGAATCCTGGTTCGCCCTGATTATGTTTCTAGGTTTGTCAGCACCATACCTGTGCTCGTGGGTTTCACCGAAGTGGTAAACGTCTGAGACCTGCATCACTTCAGGCTTTCCTCCCGCATTAAGCTGACATGCCGCGATATAACTGGAATACTGTTAAAAGCGGCGTTAAACCCAACTCACTCTCACTCAAACCTGTTTTATTTGTACATTGCTGTGTAAGTTGCTTGAATGAGCACACACTTGACCCAGTTTTACAACTTTAGTACAGCATGATCACAATGGCCGACATTTTTTATTTGGTTTGTTGTTTAACGCCACATGCTGGTATACTGGGACCAGTGATTATGTATCTTTACAAGGGAGTGCTTATTACAAATTTCATAACAGAAACCATAATCAATGGGTCCTGGTAAGAGAAAGGGATACAACTCTGCACTTCTACGTCACTGAAGTTACTTCAGAATAAACTACTGATCTGTGCTGTGATGCCTTCAATAACTGGGCAACCATTACCTAACACTGTCAGTGGATGAAGCAACTCACATTTGACATCATCTGGTGGTGCTTGCTGATGTCATACAGTTCCTCGGGGGAAATCAGGGATGTATTCATATCTAATTCAAATGTCTCGTACGCCTGCAGCATCTGAGTAGAACATGAATATCAGTCACTAAACATGACAGTGATGAGACCTTTTGTACACAACATTCAACAGGTTCTATATGAATTACAAACAAGAAACTGTGGTTTACACCGATTTTTGCACTAAGCCAGCAAGTACTTAATACAAAGCTTGGAAAACCCCTATCAGTTTCAGATTGAAATGTTGACAACATCAATAAATCATGAGTTTGGATACACTGTTCCCTCATCAACCATGATTACATACATCCACTTAGTCGTGCCGCGACGCTAAACTCCAACTCCCCTCACCCCAGTTTACATCACACCAACAGCAATGTGTCTCACTTGACAATGGCTGCAACGTGTGTGATATGATCTATGCATGGTGGCAATGGTGGGGTTCATGCACCGAGTACAGCTCATGTGACTTCCACAACCTCATTATATTACCTGCCTAAATATCAGCTCAATGTACTCAATGCGGTCGGGTAGCCTAGGAGTTAAAGCGTTCGTACGCCACGCCGAAGACCCGGGTTCGATTCCAGACATGGGTACAATGTGTGAAGCCCATTTCTGGTGTCCCCCGCCGTGATATTGCTGGAATATTGCTAAAAGCGGTGTAAAACCATACACAGTCACTACTCACAGGTGAACCAGCAACATAGTGTATACACGCCAGTGAAGTATTAATGATGTAGTGTTGCTTGATCGATTTGACGTGTCATTTCAAATAATTAGTTTCAAATAGTTTCATATCAAAAAAGGGTATCCTCAATTATCCTGGATATCATGTCTCCATTTATTTATAGTGAGTGTGTATGGTTTTACACCGCTTTTAGCAATATTCCAGCAATATCACGGCGGGGGACACCAGAAATGAGCTTTACACATTGTACCCATGTCGGGAATTGAACCCGGGTCTTCGGCGTGACGAGCGAACGCTTTAACAACTAGGCTACCCGACCGTCCTCCATTTATTTATAAGAAATATCCTGGACCCATTCAAAACCATAGTTTTGTTTGGTGTGATGTCACAACCTCCATCTCTGTTACCACTAGCTTAGCACAGAGACTAGAGGTAGTTTATTTGACACCTAGTTTTAGTTGATACGAATCGGGCTCAAAGCGAAGCTGTGGCAGCGAAAGAGTGCTGGGTATTTATCATACTAGAACGGAGATATAATACACTGGACAATCTAGGATGTGGCTAGTGCCACGGTTCACAAAGTGATGTTAGCACAATGGCTTTGTGTATGAAGTGAAGTGGGGTTTAATGTAACATTCAGGATTATTGCACTTATATAGCAACATGCATGTGTGTGTGTGTACTCGCTCTTGTACTATCTGTACTCATGACGATTTTATAGCTAGTCCACACAACAAAGTGACCAAGCTGAACAGTCCTTGTTTTATCACCTTAATGCTGAGCGCCAGGCAGGGTAACAACTGCCATCTTTTAAAGTATCTTGGTGTGATGGGGCCAAGGGATTGAACCACCGATCTGACTCTAACCACTACACAACAGATGCAGTCTGAAAATGTATGATGACGAGCACTATGATTGCTGCCACTGTGATATCGGCACGTACCTGGAATGCACACACTGAGCACTATGATTGCTGCCACTGTGATATCGGCACGTACCTGGAATGCACACACTGAGCACTATGATTGCTGCCACTGTGATATCGGCACGTACCTGGAATGCACACACTGAGCACTATGATTGCTGCCACTGTGATATCGGTACATACCTGGAATGCACACACTGACACAGGCATCTGCCCAACCGCCGTCCCCAGACCTGGGATCAACACTGAACTGATCTTTTCTTGACTTGCATCTTCATTGTGTCGCTGGACTGAAGTCATATGTGAGTAAGAACATATTTTATCAGTCAAATCAAACTACATAATAACTACATACAATAATATAAAATAATAAACTATTAGATTTTCATCCAGATTTGTTGAAGATGAGATGAAATGGGGTTTAACGTTGCATCCAAGATGTGTGTGTGTGTGTGTGTGCGTGTGCGTGCGCGCCTGCTTGTACTTGTCCAGACTAATGCCGACTTTGTAGTGCAGTCACAGTATACTGACCATCTTTAAACGTTTTTTTATATTAGGTGCCCACGGATTGTACCCCTGATCTTCTCTCCAGACAGACACTCTACCACTAGACCATGGAGGCAGTCCAGATTTGTTTACACTGTTGGGCATTTTACATTTATTTATTTCAAACAAACCACGGCTACCGCTAAACAAAGATCTGAGGACATCCCATTACGGGTCACGTCAGAACGACCTTTCGGGAACTTTGACCGACCAGTGAAATGACTGACAAGAAATCGACACAAGGCAATCAGTAGACAGCTTTCTCGAGCTTTATGACACTAGTTTCAAACTGGTGACTAGGCTTCGAAACATGTTTTGACGTATTCTCGATTAGAAATTATAAAACTGATAAAAAGAACATTCTGGAATGGCTTTTAGATGGCCTAGATTGTATGGATATATCATAAAACCCGGAACTGTCGTTTGGAATACCCCGTGTTAAATATTTCCAGGTTACATGATTAGAAAACACATTCCGACTGTCACTTTCATGATCTGGTAAGCGATGCTCTAATTGGTTGGATGAAAGGTCATTCTGACGTGACTCGTAATGGGATGTCCTCAGATTGTTGTTAAGTGATAGCGAGAACTACGATCTGATTCTAATGAGATCGAAGCATTAAGGAATATTCCTTTCTGTTGTGGAGGGATAAGTTTAAAAATACAGGATGAAAATCAAATAATTTATTTACAACACAATTTTGTCAAGATATCTTGATAGGTTTGTTATATCATACCCGTGAAATTTTATATCTGAAGTCAGCTAAACTAACAATAGCTTGATCAGTCAAAAAATGATATTCTACAGTTAATTGCCATATCATATATGATAAAGATGTCTTGTGTATTAAAACATGTGTTTTGTATCCATACCTCATGATATACCCTCTAAAAATATAACGAAGTTACACATCCATCAAGGCAAATGGTAAATGGCTACAATCCTTGTTAAAAGTTACGCTACAATTGGAAACTAATTTCGCCAAGGTGATCTTTGGTAGAGCTCTTGTTAGGTCAAGAGAATAATTTGGAACTAAAATTGCCACATAAAACATTTTAGAGTACACTTCAATATATTTTGTGTTTATGGAGGTAAAAACATAACTGGTGTGGAAAGGGGAAAATGTCTAATTTTTGTTAGTTTCTTTGTTTGTTGTTTAATGCCGCACTCAGCAATATTCCAGCTATATGATGGACCAGACATGAGCATCGATCCACCCAACTGGGATGCGATGACATGCATCCATCAAGTCAGGAAACCTGACTACCCAATCCTGTTCGTCGCCTCCTATGACAAGCATAGTCGCCTTTTACGGCAAGCATGAGTTTCTGAAGACCTATTCTCTACCTGGATCTTCATGGGTCGCAGAAATGTTTAAATTCTGATAAATAAATGTAGATATGATATGAAATCAGTGACATTGCTCAACACAATAATTCACCACATGCCCCTATTCATCAGCCAATCAGGAAACAGTAGGCAGCTGGTGGGCATGGGTTTATCATTTTTAGGTTTATGGAAACACCAAAACAATTACTTGGTTAGCCAATCAAATGCCATGGAATAACATGCAATTTATATTTCGAAATAAAAGTTAATAAAAGTGCCATATTTACCAGCCAGTATAACAGCCTTAAAGGCGAGATATGCATTCACTGTGCCCTCCACATTCATAGGGACTCTCATTGTAGGGACTGATACTAGCCATTTGATTGACTGGCCCTCGTTTGTCTTTGACCAATCCATGGAATCCTCCTTAGCCCCGCCTTCGAAAGTTGGCAAGATGATGGCATCTCCCTGAATGGATAGAGCATGGAGTGTGTATAGTCTGTGATCATACCTCCATGTCAGAATGATGAGATCGGATTGGTTCACATGATCTTGACAAAAAATATGTATCCCACCTTGGAGGGAAATAAATTTCTCAGTGGGGGAATAAATCCCTTATACCCCACCATGAGCAAGTCAGGCTGCATGTGGATTTTTTAGAGGCAGAATAAATCCCTTATACCTCACTACGAAGCAAAAAGCTGCACGTTTGTTCTAAGGATGGGACGGGTAACTCGGGTACTTGGGTCGGGTGGGTCATGAGTAGGACCTGGGTACCCAGACCTGTGGCTAGTCATGTGAATTATTGTTTAATGACAAAAACTCACTTTAGCTCAGTGGTTACACTACATGACGCTAATGTTTGCATTTCTTTCTGACGATACATCCATTCCTTTTGACTTGCATTTGTTTGAGCAAAGATACGCATGATCAGATCGTTTGATACATGTATCTATAGTTACTGCCTGGGCTGCAGTGCAACAATTCCCAATCAGACATCTTGTTCCCAACTCTTGAGACCTGCAGTGGGTAGGGTCGGATAATAGGGGGTTGGATACCCGGGTAGCAGATTTGGACTCGTCTCATCCCTAGTTTTTCCCCTCCGAGTCAATGAAAGTCACATGCCATTGCACAAATTAACCTCAGCTCAATCAAACAGCTGTTTTCTATCAATTTTGAGTTTGTTTTAATTCTGTTACAATGTCATTTTAAAACATAAGGTAAGATAAATTTGTTGTAGCAGGATCACTTGGGGTATAAGGGGTTTTAAGTGTCCCACATTAGGTTTTATACCCAGAACCTACGAGGGATGCATAAAACCCCTTGTACCCCTCGGGATCCTGCTACAACAAATTTATCTAACCAGCATGTTTTAATATGGATAGGATAAAACACGTCTCAGGGTTGTAATGATATTTAAAAGCCGCATCCTGAGCGGCTTGCCCCGAGGGATTTTCCGAGGGAAAGGGTTTTATCTTACTTATAAACTGATTTTGAACCTTAAAACAACATGTTTTTTGTTTTTATGTTTCGAACATACCTTCCATGAACCTTAGGAAACAGGCGTAAAATTTCTGTTGCTGGCGTACGGATCTTGAAAAGGACATTCTAAAAAGAAGTGCGGCTTATCAACACCTCTATATAGCCTTGTGGTACACTCACTGGGCTACAGATATGAAGGTTGCGAGTTTGATCCTCGGGAATATAAAGAAAACATTTGTCATTTGATTTTACATTTCATTACATGTTACAATCTGAACGGAAGTTATATTAATAAAATACCCAGGACATTATATAAAATCCCTGGGATATTATAACACATTATATAGCAAATATGACTTGAATATCCTATAAAATCCCGGGGATATTATATAAAATCCCAGGGACATTACAAAGTCCCTGTTTATGAGATTCAACCCGACTGGAGAACAATAGGATGACGTCACCGGAATATAAGACATTGTAAAAGAATTAAAACAAATTCAAAAATGCAGTTTTATCAGTCTCTCAGCTGTATCACATCGGGGGATGCCAATAATGTCGAACTCGGGGCTTACGTGTTGTGAGCAAACACTCTAACCACTAGACTACCACATCACCTGTCACACTGTAACCTATATTTTTTTAATATGCACACCTAATATTTCGTGTTTTATTTTACAAATCGCACACATGAACAGTAGATGCAGCCATTGCACACATGAACAGTAGATGCAGCCATTGCACACATGAACAGTAGATGCAGCCATCGCACACATGAACAGTAGATGCAGCCATTGCACACATGAACAGTAGATGCAGCCATCGCACACATGAACAGTAGATGCAGCCATTGCACACATGAACAGTAGATGCAGCCATTGCACACATGAACAGTAGATGCAGCCATCGCACACATGAACAGTAGATGCAGCCATTGCACACATGAACAGTAGATGCAGCCATTGCACACATGAACAGTAGATGCAGCCATCGCACACATGAACAGTAGATGCAGCCATTGCACACATGAACAGTAGATGCAGCCATTGCACACATGAACAGTAGATGCAGCCATCGCACACATGAACAGTACATGCAGCCATCGCACACATGAACAGTAGATGCAGCCATCGCACACATGAACACATGTTAATGAGTCACTTACCACTAAAAGTTCACCATGTTTTTCAGTGCGGATGATTTCTTGGAGTCTTTTCTGCCTGTTCAAAGAAAGATAAATTATTGCAATACACAAAACATACCTATCCACACCATACACGCATCATCTTCCCGAGGCAAGGGAGTTAACTGACCATAAAAGTCAAGTTTCCACCCTTGCCGAACTAGGCTTGTATTACGGAGTTACAATTTGACTGGACTTACGAGTCTATGCATAGTCCAATTAAAATCGCGCAAAGAAATAAAATCCGGTTCGTAAACTGTCGTGCAGATTTCGGTCGATTGCAGGATTTGCAAAGCATGTGCATCGCCAACTCGTTGACAACAGATATTTTCAAAATCTTTTCATGTTTTCAAGGTGCTCACATGATTTGATGGATTTCGCGATGTAAGACCCGTTTTATCACAATATAGATCTTGATTATCGAGCAGATTGTCCTGACTTGGCGCCGCCATTTGAAGCAAATGCAAGTGATATGAGAGGTGGAATCTGATTGGTCCATAGGAGAGGCTTAGACGGGACATAACTGGTAATAGCCACTAGTGGCGCTAAGATAGAGCCCAGGAATTCAAGCCTAGTCGGCAAGGGTGGAAACTGGTCTTTTAAAGTTAGTTAACTCTCATGCCTTGGAAAGATGTACATGCATAACCTCTCCACACAATACACTCACAACAATCTGGATCCACTGTTAGACCAGATTCCATTGTTGACAGACTAGACTGACACTTAGTCCCAGAAATAGAATTATCTTATTTAAAAATATATATCTGAAAAAATCAAAAATCAAATCAAATCCAAATGGAGCCCAGAACAATCCTTAATTTCAGACTTAATTTCAATCTAGACTTGCCCAATCACTTGGACTCCTTTCTTTTTTTTCTAGGGTCTGGGTGACAGACTATTGACAGGCTTGTGTCACACATATGGAATATTGCTGAGTGTATGTTAAACAATAAACACATCTGGTGAACAGACTAACTGTATGACCCTTGAGTGGGCAAAACAGTGGTCGATGGAGTGAGCACATGTCGGACCAGCAAGATCACATCTGACAAATATCTATGTAATATCATATGACACTGAAAAGTCCTCACATCTGCCAACCAAAGTGTAAGCTGTAGACCATATCGATCCCTCCATCCATGAAGCCGAAACTGTTGGCAGGGGACACCTGACAGTACAAGTACATCAGTTGTGAAATGTGGGGTCATGTCAAATGTTCAATGAAGCTAATAAATAGTCAATCGATGTAAATTTACTGACAGATAAAGACTGTTCAGACTTAGTGGGTATGTATGAAATGTTTTGCCTGTTTTCATAGGAAATACAAACTCGTTTTACCAATTGTCAAGGTCATTTGATTTTAATATTTCTTTAACTCCTGCAATACGTGAAAACAGCTCAATATGTAATACATACAGCAAACCAAGGCAAGTAACTCTGCATAAATGAGCTTTAATATATGACAGGAAGAACTAATGTAACATTTTCATGGGAAAAACGAACTCATTTTACCAATTGTAAAGGTCATTTGATTTATATGTAATATGTGCAAACAGCTTAATATGTAATACATACAGCAAACCAAGGGAAATAACTCTGCATATGTGAGCATTAGTACTAATATAACACTGTAGAAAAAATGCTGCTTCCAGTGTCTCGAAATAATGTCGTTCTTACCAGAGCATCAGCTGAAGGAGCATCTTTAAATATGTCTCCATGAGATATCTGAAAATATATAATATGTGCTTACAGAAAATCACTAGAGTGAGTGAGTGAATATTTTTTACACAGGAATCAGCAGTATTACATTTCAGTGATTGAAAGCATGAAAAGATCTATGCCAATGGGGTACGATGCTACAATCAGCCAAGTCACACAGCCTGATCTCCATTTACAACAAGCAAGGGGTACCGGGATCCTGTTCTAACCTGGAGGTGAGGTGAAATAAGGGGTTTAACGTCGCGTCCAAGATTATTGCACTTATATAGCGATGTGTGTGTTGCTGCTTGTACTAGTCCGGACTGATGCCGATTTATAGTGCTAGCACACTGTGATACCATGCCGCAGTTCAACATGAATACCCCACTCAGACACAGTATACTGACCCCGAGCCGACCACTCCTTGTTTTAGCCCCTTAACGCCGAGCGCCAGACAGGTTAACAACATGTACCATCTTTTAACGTCTTTTGGTATGATGCGGCCGGGGTTCGAACCCTGGCCATTCCGCTCTCCGGGCGGACGGTCTACCACTAGGCCACGGAGGCGGTCTGTTCTAACCTGGAATCCCCACAGGACAAAGCCATGGACCCCCAGCAACATACAAGGCAAACATCTCATACATGGTCAGGGGCCCATAGTGAATTTTACTTGAGAACCACTAACACATTTTATTTAAACCACACATGCATGCATAGGGACACACACACAGAGGCACAGACACACAGACACACAGAGGCACAGACACACAGAGGCACAGACACATAGAGGCACAGACACACAGAGGCACAGACACATAGAGGCACAGACACACAGAGGCACAGACACACAGAGGCACTGACACACAGATGCACAGACACATAGAGGCACAGACGCACAGATGCACAGAGGCACAGACACATTTGGCCTTTCCTGCCATTCATGGAAGTGAGAATGTGAGTCAATCAAGAGAAATCTAAACACTTGATTATTCAAACGTATTAATTACTTAAAATTGATCTTGAAATTGAAAATAATCTATTTCAATTAATTTCAATACAACTAATTACAGTGAATTGTTATATTGAGTACTGAATTTTGAATGGTTCCAAATTTTCCTTGCAAACCTATTATTATTCACACTGTTCAGCATAAATAATCAACGATCCATAATAATCATTGCTTATTATTGTTCCTGTTTATATATATGGCACCGCCTCTGTGGTCTAGTGGTAGAGCGTCCGCCTGGAGAGCGGAAAGTACGGGGTTTGATCCCCGGCCATGTCATACTAAAAGACTTTAAAAGATGGTACTTGTTGTTACCTTGTCTGGCGCTTGGCCTTAAGGGGGATAAAACAAGGACTGGTCGGCTCGGAGTCAGTATACTGTGTCTGAGTGGGGTATTCATGTTAAACTGTGGCATGGTATCTCAGTGTGCTAGCACTATAAATCGGCATCAGTCCGAACTAGTACAAGCAGCCAGATGTTAAACCCCCTTTTCACCTCACCTCTAAGTTATTGTGGATATATAAAAACAAAACATGACTAGAAAAGATTGACTGTCAGTATGAATCTTATCATACAACAAGTGCAATAATCAGACACTGGACTATTGTATAACTATTGTACATATTGGGTGTTCAGTAGAGGTGTAATGATATGGTCATAATATGCCACGTTTCCCAATACTATTGGTGCAGCACAATTTGTATCCCGATACAGTAATCATATTTCATAAGTTGTCTTTTTTTCTTTTTGCGGGTGAATCAGAGCCCTGAATCGTTTGTTTCTATATTTCAGAGATCAAAGTTGGGATATTGTAGGGTAGGAACATGTTGGTAGAGGGTGCTGCGAATGTTATGCTATTTATGTCCAACCATGAGTGAGTGAGTGAGTTGGGTTTAACGCCGCTTTTAACAGTATTCCAGTTATATCGAGGCGTGTCAGCTTAATGTGGGTGGAAAGCCCGAAGTGATGCAGGTCTCAGACATTTACCACTTCGGTGAAACCCACGAGCACGGGTATGGTGCTGACAAACCTAGAAACATAATCGGGGCGAACCGGGATTCGAAGCAACAATCATAGGTTTCTGGTGTGCCCAAGGGACGCAACTCTGCACAGCAAATCGCGGCGCCTCAGACAACTGGGCCACCCATGCCTCTCCAACCATGAAATACTAGACTATTTGCATAAGCTGATGGCTGAACAGTTTAGTTTAACATCTTAAATCTGTTATTATTCAAATGTTTTTACACAAATATAACTCACAATGTAACGTATCGTATGTATCGCAATACAGGGGTTGTAAATTGATGTATTGTATCATGGACTTTGTATCGGGATACAATACTGTATCGCCATATTGTTACGTCACTAGTGTTAATACTGTGACACCAGGGGATATAAATTCACCAAGTACCTCTATCCTTGTTTTGTGATCTTGAAAGTGTTCCTGCCATGCAGCAACCATTTTGCTGTTTTTGTCTCGGAACTTGTACGTAACGGCATGGTTGTGGCTCGCTGCTACTGCTGCCTCTGCCCCCTCGCCTTCCACATCTCCTTCTGCGTCTTCCAGCACTGTAACCTGATGACTCTCTTCATCTTGTAATACCTGGAGGGACATTTTCCACCTGAAATATAACACCGGCCCTAAGAAGTACAATCAAGTGATCGTGGCAGTGTTGTATTATGTTACAGTCTATAAGTTGGTTGGTTGGTTGGTTGGTTGGTTGGTTGGTTGTTTAACGCTGCACTCAGCAATATTCCAGCTATATGATGGCGGTCTGTAAATAACCCAGTCTGGACCAGACAATCCAGTGATTAATATCATGAGCATCGATCCACGCAATTGGGATCGATGACATGCATCAACCAAGTCAGCAAGCCTGACCACCCAATCCTGTTAGTCGCCTTTTACGACAAGCATAGTCACCTTTTACGGCAAGGATGGGTTGCTGAAGACCTATTCTACCCCTGAATCTTCACGGGTAGAGTCTATAAGTAAAATAGCTGACATTTTCCCTTAGGCAATTTATAAAAACACCAAATTATTTCAGCCATTTTACAATTCTGTTTCTGTCAGATCGACTAAACATTATGTATTGGAGAAAACACGCTCACAAGGTTTTGGTAGACAGAGCATGCCCTGGGGAGAGGGAAAAACCAAGGGGGCGAACCCCCCGCGGTTTTTGCAGACCCCCAGGGCATGCTCTGTCTACCAAAACCAAGGGAAAGTGTTTTTCCATGCTTATAAACCGAAAAAAGAAACTTAAAACAACATTTATCAACATTTTTATGTTTCGAACATACTTTCCGTGAACCTTAGGAAACGCGCGTAAAATATCTGTTGCTGGCGGGATCTTGAAAAGGACATTCTAAAAACACTGGGTACACTCACTGGGCTACAGATATGAAGGTTGCGAGTTCGATCCTCGGGAATATAAAGAAAACATTTGTCATTTGATTTTACATTTCATCACATGTTACAATCTGAACGGAAGTTATATTAATAAAATACCCAGGACATTATATAAAATCCCTGGGATATTATATAAAATCCCAGGGACATTACAACGATTTAACCCGACTGGAAAGTAAAACCTCACAATAGGTTTTAATGCCTATAGAAAGAAGTCTCTTACTTAATAGCGATCCCAATGAATAGGTTTATAATAAGAAGTTCAAAGGGCATAAACATATAACAATAAACTAATTATGCTGGGATTAGAAGCCACAAAATTACAAAAAAAATATACATTGACTTTTGTTTTCTTTTAATCCTATAAAAATGGAACAAATGTTATATTTGGTATAACACTTTCTTAGTAAAGTACCAATTCTGGTACTTTTTTGGGTTGAACCCACACTGCCAGAGTGAGGCACCTAATCGCCAGCACACAAAGTCAGCGCTCTTACCCACTCAGCCACAGAGGCTTCCACAAAAATGAAATTCTGACAACTGGTAGTCTAGATCACGTACTTTGTGTACCCCTCTGACAAGTGTAAATTGGCTCCCATGGCCGAAAGCTATGAACACACAATGTCATTTAGAAAGTGGTCAAATGTAACAAATATTTGGGATAACACTTTCTTAGTAAAGTACAGATTCTAGTACTTTTGGGGGGTTGAGTCCCATTTGGAATTCTAACCCACACTGCCAGAGTGAGGCACCTAAATGCCAGCACAAGAACTCCACCATCTAACCCACTCAGCCACCGAGGCTGTACGTCACTAAGAAAGTGTTATCCCAAATATAACATATCTTACATTTAACCACTTTCAAAATGGCATCGTGTTCAGAGAATAAAAATGTTTGGAATTTGTTATCATAACATAATAAATGGAAAAATAATTGAAATGACTGAAATAATTTGACATTTTGTCTATTGCCTTTCAGTAATTAAAACATTGACTGTAACATATATAAAGTATAGTTGTATACATGTTTACTTTCTTTATTTTGCCACCCTCAATTATCTACACTGTTACATCTCCTTTCTATAATGATTAATGCCCTGGGGCTATTCCCCATCATAACTTAGTTTGGAGTGACATCACCTCCATTGCTCTGAACTGCGCACCAAATTCTCTCAAACGTAAAGACCGCCTCCGTGGTCTAGTGGTAGAGCGTCTGCCCGGAGAGCGGAAGGTCCGGGGTTTGATCCCCGGCCGCGTCATACAAAAAGACATTAAAAGATGGTACTTGTTGTTACCCTGTCTGGTGCTCGGCATTAAGGGGCTTAAACAAGGACTGGTCGGCTCGGAGTCAGTATACTGTGTCTGAGTCGGGTATTCATGTTAAACTGCGGCATGGTATCTCAGTGAGCTAGCACTATAAATTGGCATCAGTCCGGACTAGTACAAGCAGCCACACACACACGTACATGCACGTCGCTATATAAGTGCAATAATCTTGGACGCGACGTTAAACCCAATTTCACTCCCCTCACCTCTCAAACGTAAAGGGTAATTTGATTGGATGGTTGTTTTTATGTCGTTTCATATAAATCAGGCTCAAGACAAAGCAATGGTCACAAATGTGTCCTGGGTGTTTTTCATACTAGAAAGTAGAGTACCCAGGACAATCGAGGATGGTAGTTTGCTTAATTGAACATAGTTTATTGGAATACATATTGACCTTTTCACGTACACTGTTGCTTTGCATGTAAAAACCTGCACATCGGCCATACTCGACAATGTCTACACTGTTTAAGCCAAATAGTGATTGAATGTGTGTAGTTTTCTTCTACCAATTCTATTCTAAACCATAGCTTCAACTATTATTAGTTGTGGGTACAGTAGGTTGCTTGGGTCACTCCATTGTTTTAAGTTGCACATTGCGTTCTAGTCCGTCTGATTAGTCGACCGATGGTTGAATTTATTGAATTTATGACCGATTCGTTTTCATTGCACACCAGCTTTTAAGCTTTGAATGATCTTGAATGACCACTACTGTCCTTTGCATGGTGTTGTGTCATTCATTTGCATGTTAGTATTTGGAAGAGGCTATTTCTGGATGTACAATACTGTGTCCTATACCCAAGTGACAATGAAAGTTAATATTCACAGTGAGGTATAGGTACTTTAGCCTAGAGCTGTGATGGGGTCCTACAGTCAAAACATGACCCTACATCACTCGATGTAGGGACATGTCTTGACTGTAGGACCTCATCACAGCTCTCAGTTAGGTCTACGGTTGTTAAACTATAAAAGGCTGCATGATGACAAGAATAATTAACACTGCAATCTGAAACACTGGAAACTTGTCCAAATCCAGAGTCAAATATAGTTTCTTCTGATCTTGTAATCTATATCAGCAATAATCCCTACAAGTATATCTATGTGAACACATGACAAGTGTGGGAAAACTAGCAGATGATAACGAATAAAATGACAAATGTTCAAATTAAGACATTGCGATAATTAGACTATGATTTGTGAGAGTTGTTGTCACATTTCAACAGACAAAATCGTCTTCATTGCGTATTTACCTCAAGAAAATTTAGTCCGATGTCTTCACGGAGTGAGTGGACGACTAGTATTCAGCGTATTTGTAAACTTACATTTACAGTGCAAGCAATGGCTACAAGCCTATATATTATGCGGATACTATGACTAATATCACGTCGTGTCTACGCACACGTGTATATTGTCAGTTGCTTGTCAACACTTCCTGTGTTTGTACTACAAACGTTGCTTCCACATTCCACATCCCTAAAAATAGACCAGTTTCATAATAGCCTAGATTCTTGACGCAAGAAAACCCAAAACCTTTCTTGGAGGTGTGTCCTGTTTGTGCCCTCTGATTGGTCAGTTATTCATACTACAATCCTTAAAACTAAATTTGTAACTAATTTATTCGTGTTACCGACAATGAGATATTATTATTTGTTCGGATAAGAAAAAATATATATAAATATGAAATAAGGCGAAGAAAATTATCTTTTAACTTAACGGAATATGATCTTTACATACAGCTTTATACAAAATTAAGTTGTTTTCTGGTGTTGATATGCGTATGGAAACTATTACGGTCAAACAAGGTACAAGGTGCCTGCTGCTTCAAGAAGTCCAACATGAGTTTTCGAACACTTCAGGTTTTGAAGGTATTTTCATTAATTCCCAATACAAATAAGGTTTCGAAAATGAGGTCTAAAACAACGTTTTTATGGTTAACATGCTGACATTTGCATAGTGGCTTACAGAAGGCAAGAGCATGATTGCATATCTGTTGTTCAGATTTCGATCACAATGTTTTAACTTGATAATTTGTGTGAGTCCGTTTTTCTACTAAATGCGTAATTATTAACTAATTATTGATAACTAGATAAATTTTATTGGTTTCATGTTCGGGACACTGCTTTACATCTAAAACACAAATTGTGCCTCTGAAATTTGACAGTCATGACAATCTATTGAAATACAGTCACACTTGAGTTGCCTTTTTTTAATTTCCATGTATACGTATGTACAAAATATTATATATAGGCTACATGGAAATTTCAATTGCACTTCTTCAGTGTGAATGAGTGAGGTACGTATTAGCTCTGCTTTAACTATTAGACATCCACTGGTTGCTAATACATAGCTACAATTCATGCCTTCATGACATTCGACTTACGTATGATGCTGATTTTGCTAAGGTCATCACAAGTTCTGTCAGAGTGCACATTACATAATGTCATGAAATTTTTTATGATTATGTATTTTTCAGCCCAGACAAAGCTTAAGATGTGTCCGACATTTATCGAAAGTTTCTGGATTGAATGTAAGTACCGGTATACATTTTACTCAGGTTATACCGTATTCGTGTAATATGGCTCTATTATATAAGGACATGGCTCCATTATGACAGGCTCCGCCATCATGCATGATAGCGGAACTTGAAATTAAGACAAGAGATATTATTGGATGAAATGGTCGCGGATGTGGAGGTACTGGTGGACTGCAGAAATGAGCTTAACCCCTGTTAAGCGACCCCAACTGCAGCAACCGCTGCCCTGCACTAACCATTGCCAAGCAACCCATGTTGCTTAACGATGCAGCATCTGCTGCCCTGCAACTACAGTTGCCCAGCAACCCATGTTGCTATGCAGCTAGCGCTGCCAGGCAAGTACCATTGCCAAACCATGAGCGAGGGCAACTATCTCACCATCCGCTGTAAAGCGGACACTAAGCCATCTGCTGTAAAGCAGAATGGATAAATTGGTTCCTGCTGTAAAGCGGGCAACCCTATCCTATATAATTTATAATTTAGGATGTATCCCAAGACGCCAAATGTAACTTGTAATGCAGTCCACCAGCACCCCGCCCATCCGCAACATTTTATTCATGACAACATCATTATATACAAACATAATACTCCAGTAAAGTTCAACCAAATTGACAACTGCATAGCTTGAATAACTTGTAATTAAGGATAACAGGGTGGGTGGGTAGGTGCAACAAACTATAGATGAATGCGCGAATATAACTATGTGTTGTACGGCTGAAAGCTGGAGAGCAAGTGCTGCGTGAGCTGATGTCACGCTACAAGGGGTCATAGAAAATATAAACAAACGCTCCTATACCGGACGTGCCAAGAGCGGATCTAGGCCAGAGACGATGGCACCATGCAAATCAGCACGTAGCCGCACAGAATGAAGGTGTTTAGCTGTAATAATATTAGCAGCTGTGCCAAGCCTGACATAAAGGCATTTAGTTCTAATCACTAAATGCTAATAAGCACTGTCTGACAAGTCGCACAACCAGCCAACAGCCAAAAGAAATACCGATGTATTTGAGATGTGTCTCACGCTTCACTGCCTCTAGGTCCATGCATATGTGAACTAGCTTCCCCATCATTCATCTTTTTCCCTCATTTGAAATGGTAGAAACATAACCCCGAGAAGCGGAAGAAATATTCTTGTCAGGGCCCCATTCCAGAAAGCGATCTTAGCGCTAAGGTCATCATAACTCACATACTTTAACACAATAGTCGTAGTGCTAAGATCACTTTGTGGATTTGCCCAGGACTTGCTAGAATTTGTTCACTTTTGTTTTGGTATTAACGCATCATGATACTTCAGAAGATTTCAAATTATTGCTAGTTCCTCAAAATGTGTCGAGAAGTAGGTTTATGAATATGAATTTTGTTCAGAAGGTCAGTGTTAGAAAGAAGAGGTCCTTGGGCATTGTTGAGATTTGCTGCTATGTTTCCCTAAACATGCTAAACTAACTATTTACTATTTATTACTGCAAGAACTCCATGACTTTCATGTATAATTTTGAACACTGTCATTGGGGTCAACACCCAAATTCTTACATTAAAATGGCCTGGCCTAATGACAGTCATGAAAAACCAAAAACGTGATAATTGCTAGCATTTACCTGTATTCCATGTAATTCCTGTTTTACCTGTATTCACCAGTATTTGTCTGTATTTACCTTCTTTCACCGGCAATCACCACTACTGGTATTTCCCTATATTCACCTGTAGGATGTACTGACACTGTTAGTCTCAGCTGTGAGGACTCCTATATTTGCTGTATTTACCTGCATTCCCCAGCATTTACCTGCATTCTCCTGCATTCTCCTGTATTCACCTGCATTCTCCTGTATTCACCTGCATTCCTCCTGTATTCACCTGCATTCTCCTGTATTCACCTTCAGGATGTAGTGATCGTCTCAGCAGTGAGGACTCCTATATTTGCTGTATTTACCTGTATTCTCCAGTATTTACCTGCATTCTCCTGTATTCCCCTTCAGGATGTAGTGATCGTCTCAGCAGTGAGGACTCCTATATTTGCTGTATTTACCTGTATTACCCAGTATTTACCTGCATTCTCCAGTATTTACCTGTATTCCCCAGTATTTACCTGCATTCTCCAGTATTTACCTGCATTCTCCTGTATTCCCCTTCAGGATGTAGTGATCGTCTCAGCAGTGAGGACTCCTATATTTGCTGTATTTACCTGTATTCCCCAGTATTTACCTGCATTCTCCAGTATTTACCTGTATTCCCCAGTATTTACCTGCATTCTCCAGTATTTACCTGCATTCTCCTGTATTCCCCTTCAGGATGTAGTGATCGTCTCAGCAGTGAGGACTCCTATATTTGCTGTATTTACCTGTATTCCCCAGTATTTACCTGCATTCTCCAGTATTTACCTGCATTCTCCTGTATTCCCCTTCAGGATGTAGTGATCGTCTCAGCAGTGAGGACTCCTATATTTGCTGTATTTACCTGTATTACCCAGAATTTACCTGCATTCTCCTGCATTCTCCTGCATTCTCCTGTATTCACCTTCAGGATGTAGTGATCGTCTCAGCAGTGAGGACCCCTATTGGCTCCTTCCTAAGCTCCCTGGCTGATGTACCTGCCACCCGACTTGGCTCCATCGCCATCAAGGAGGCAGTGGCCAGGGCAGGTATGTGCAGTTTTCAGTTGTCAAATCTTTAGAATATCAAGGAACAATAAGAGGATTTTTGTTTTCGAGTCTTTGTTCTTTGATATTAGGTTAGATACATAATCATGACATGACTCATCTGGTGTGCGAATTTAAGCAATGATTTTGAGATCATTATCCTAAACTTTACACAAAGTAAACAAACAATTCATCAAGGGTTGTAGAAATCAAGGCTTGGGTTAGAACAATAGAAGTATCATGGACTAACCCAACCACCCTTTACTTTATAAGTAAACTAATCCAGAAGCCCACAATAGATACTAAGCTAAGAAACTGCATTAAATGTATTTACAACTAAATTATATACAAACACTAGTGTCTGCCACAATTGTACCCAACAGTTGTGATTGTTGCTAATAATATTAACGATACCATGTTCATGATCCGATACATATCACAGTACACTGTACTTGCATGTGCTGTTATCTGTGGTGTGTAAGCTATCTTTTTCATAGACAGGATGGCCAAATACCTGGCACACTAATGATTTACACTTGGCAGTGTCAAGTGTGGCACAATGGATGAAAATATTTAAATTTTCACCACTAAACTTCACTACTAATTGTTTGTTGTAACAGTTGTTAAAGCAAACATTTAAGGTTAGAATCAATGTTTTTTACTTTGTGTATGACTGTGATTGATACTTGTATCGAGAAGTAAAAAATCATGCTATAACAGAATGCAGCTGTACCTGTCCTGTGATTGTGTGTTGCAGGTATCAGTGTGGGGGATGTGGACGAGGTGTACATGGGCAATGTGTTGCAGGCAGCCCAGGGACAGGCACCCTGCCGACAGGCGACACTGGGCGCAGGTAATACTCACTGGGGCATGGAGTGTTTTGTGGGTGTGTTTAAAGTTCATTTTATTATCATAATTATGGTGCCAAAGGCATGGTTGAAATCATAACGGCATGGTTAAGGTAGTTCAAAATAAAATATGAAATGTTTTATGGATAAGTGTGCCCACAGTTTTTTAGAATTAAAAATAATATGTCTTTTTTTGGTGGTATTTTTGTTTTTCAAGAGATATTGCCAACTTGTTTTATTTTGCCTCTTGCATCTTGGCATTTTGACCAAGGAATCAGTAATACAAGAAGACAAATTGGTCTTACCATTGTTAACCATAAGTAATCTTATGCTACATGAGTGAGTGAGTGAGTGAGGTTTAGTGCCCCTTTGAACTAGGTATACTTCAGTTTTATCACAGCCTGTCAGCTTGGTGTGGGAACAAAGCCTGAAGTGATTCATGTCTTCACCACTCACCACTTTGGTGAAACCCACGATCAGGGTATGGTGCTGACAAACAAGCTGATGAATTTGAGGCCATGATCATAAGATTCTGGCACACTCAAGGGACACAACTCTGCACGGGGAATTTCGGAGACTTAGATGACTGGGCCATGTCCCGTTATGTGTTTGAAGATGTACTTGTGTGTTGCAGGTCTGCCCATTACAACACCCACCTCCACCATCAACAAGGTGTGTGCCTCGGGGATGAAGTCCATCATGCTGGCTGCTCAGAACCTCATGTGTGGCCACCAGGTGAGTCTCACACTTACTATGTACTGTCAAACCTTGTTAGTGTGGAAACCTGTTGGGAAAGTCCATCATGCTGGCTGCTCAGAACCTCATGTGTGGCCACCAGGTGAGTCTCACACTTACTATGTACTGTCAAACCTTGTTAGTGTGGAAACCTGTTGGGAAAGCTTACATGTATAGGAAGAGACAGAATTCTGTATCCATGAGGGGTTCATTCTGAAATTAGTTAATCTCTGTGCTTTCAGTAGGATGGACAGCATTTCACTGTATTTGTGGTATTGCTAATTGTTATGCTGCATTCACAGTCTCATTTTGTTTGACCATTGTTGAAGGTTTGACCAATGTTGAATGTACTGAATACAAAATGTTTGACAGTGTTACACCTTGTGAAATGTTTGACAATATTACAGTTTATATACTGTAGAATATGTTAATAATGTTCTATAATTTAAGTGTTTGATGTTATATATTTTATAACATGTTTGTTATTGTATATATTGGATAGCATGTTTGACAATAGTAAATGTTGTGTAACATGTTTGCCTATGTTGTATGTGTGTAGGATGTGATGGTGGCCGGTGGTATGGAGAGTATGTCCCATGTGCCGTTCTACATGAAGCGAGGACAGACACCATATGGTGGCATCAAGATGATGGTGGGTGACCTTTGTACTTCAACAGCCTTGACTGAATATTTTAAACATTTATAAAAAGAAGGTCAATAAAGAGTTTGCCAAAATCATGTAATTATTTAGCTCTGACAGTCTGAGCCTTCTGAATTATGAGCTGTACAGTTACAAGTGTAACACCGTTGTTAGACTTTGGTTAATTCATCATCCAGTGTCGTACAACATAAAGGTTCATAGGATATTACAACATGTGGGGATTCCAGGTCAGAATAAAGGTCCCAGCAATTATGCTTGTCAAGAGAGAGGTTAAAATGGCTAGGCTCTATGACTTGGAGTATGCATGTCATTGTATCCCAACAGCGGGACTGATTCTCACTATTTAAATGACTGGATTGTCTGGTGCAAACTGCTGTCATTTAGTTGATATTTTGCTGAGAGCAGCGTTAAACAGCAAACAAACATAATATTAATTGTATTCGACTTTGTATTCTTTGTCAAATGAGAAAGCCTAGCTCGCAGGACACTACTATTTTTTTTCCAGGATGGAATCGTGTTCGATGGCTTGACGGATGCATATGATCACATTCACATGGTAAGGAGAACTCAACCTAGAGTTGTTTTGAAGTAAATAAGCAAGTTGGTCAACTGATTCCGTTGAACACAGCCATATAGGAATAGAATCCAGGGAGAGTAGGTCAGATGAGGATTGGGTGGTTGCATTGGCTGATTGCTCGTTGTTGTTCTCGGGCGGTGTTCGTTACACATGCCTCCAAGGCAGGTAGCCTCCTGGTCACCGCATTAGGGATATAGCTGTAACATTGCTGCCTGCAGCGTAAAACAACAGACCCGTGAAGATCCGGGGTTATATAGGTCTTCAGCAACCCATTCTTGCCGTAAAAGGCGACTATGCTTGTCATAAGAGGCGACTTACAGGATCGGGTGGTCAGGCTCTCTGACTTGGTTGATGCATGTCAGTTTATTCCAAATGCGTGGATTGATGCTCATGATGTCAATCACTGGATTGTCTAGTCCAGACTTGATTATTTACAGACCGCCATCATATACCTTGAATATTGATGCGTGCGGCATTAAACAACAAAGAAAGAAACAAAGAAATGTAAAACGACATGCATTCTCACATTCACTGACATGTTCCTTACAACTCAGTTGAAGTGTCATCATTTTGTTTTCAAACAATGATTAGAATCGGCAGACTGGCAACTTATTTAATTTAGAAACATGACTTTTTAATGCTGTACATGTATGCTTTTCCTGACAAATGTTATAAAAGGGAGCTTACTTTGACTGTCTGTCAAAGATTGAAACCGTGAATGTCCAACATGGCCATTGTCTAAGTATATGTAATGAGTGACAAGTTCAGTTTGATCTACTTTATAGAACAGCTCTCGACTTGGGTAAGTTTCTGTGTATGTGACTCCCGGCATTGTTTAGGCTTGAAGTTACTTTAAGGCAGACCCCAGGGGTAGATGTAAGCAAGGATTATATCCTACCTAAATATTATCCTGGGGGAAGTTTTATTATAGAGTATAGTATAGGATAGGACTACACACACTGGTATGGGTTCAAATTCACCAGGAGAATCATCCTGACACTAGAGAATTTCATCCCCAGGATAAAAAATTGGGTAGTATATTCACTCTTACATAGACACCATTGGTCAATCCAACTTGTCCACTGCTCATGTCGGATTAGTCGTTTATGTAAACTAGCTGGCTAGAAAACAACTAGTCCCGCTGGATTTTCACTTGTTTTCACTGACAGACTAGTGACCGTGTCTCCCCTTGGAACCCCACACTCCTTTGGTGCATTGTTTCATGCATCTCATTAACGACTATTTCTCAGAAATAGGTGAGAATATATGGCACTATCATACATAACTGTAGCCCGAGATGGGCAGAGTGCAGATGATGCAATCGTAACTGATTGTGCTGATAAGAATACTGTCATCTTCATAAACTAGCATCCTTTTGTATGTATATTGCATACATTGCATATATTATATATATCAAGAATGTGACGTTGACAAGGATTGCGTTGAGCACCTGATGGACCTCTACGTGTGTGTTGACAGGGAGTGTGTGCCGAGAACACGGCCCGCAAGTACAGCATCAGCCGCGAGGCCCAGGATGAGTATGCTGTCAGGAGCTACCAGCTGAGTCAGCAGGCGGCAAAAGCAGGGCTCTTCCAGAAGGAGATTGTGCCGGTGGAGATTCCCAAGAAGAGAGGTGAGAACAAGAAGGAATGTGCAATGTTTCCTCAAAAGGAGAGACTTGGTGACCTGATCTATATTACAGGTGGGCTCTTAGTGGAGAAAGAACTGTTATCTGTGTGGGAGCATTGTAAAGAATGAAAAAAAGAAAATTTCATGTTAAAGATAGTAAAATGATGCAGAAAAGTGTTGCAATTTGTCAAGGCAGTTTATAATAAAATGCAAAAAATGGAGTAGGAAGTTTGATCCTGGGGTTGGAAGGGAGATTGATCCTGGAGTTGGAAGGGAGTTTGATCTAGGAGTAGGAAGGGAGTTTGGTCCTGGAGTAGGAAGGGAGTTTGATCCTGGAGTTGGAAGGGAGTTTGATCCTGGAGTTGGAAGGAAGTTTGATCTAGGAGTAGGAAGGGAGTTTGGTCCTGGAGTAGGAAGGAAGTTTGGTCCTGGAGTAGGAAGGGAGTTTGATCCTGGGGTTGGAAGGGAGTTTGGTCCTGGAGTGAGAAGGGACTTTGATTCTGGTGTGTCTGTGTTCCAGGTGACCCTGTGACAGTGTCGGAGGATGAGGAGTACAAGAAGGTCAACTTCGACAAGTTCAAGTCTCTCAAGGCCGTCTTCCAGAAGGAAAATGGTAACACAACAGTGATATTGACTACTTGCTCTCCAGAGAGGATAGAGAGGATATCTCTGTAGAGGATATGTTTTTTGTCTGAAATAACAAAGAAGTCTGAATTAGAGAGTTGTAGGTCAGTTTGAGTGATGATAATTTATTAAGGAACTGAGGGGACCAGAGAAAAAGTGCGTTTTTCACCAAAATCCAAATTTGACAGAGAGGTAACTGTAATCAGGTTAACCTGCAAATTCTTCACTGTCAGTAGCCTATACTGTGTAATCAGTGTGCAATTCTCAGGTTGGAATGCCCATAGGAAGACAAGTGATTGAAATACTTGCTGTCATGTAGGACACACTTACCTTTACTAAGGCTCATATGATTGTAATGAAATCCTGTGGAGATTCCAGGTTAGAATAGGTCCCCAGCAAGAGGCGACTACATGGATCTGGTGGTCAGGCTCGGTGATGTGATGGATTGTATGTCATCGTACCCGATGGCACAGGTTGTTCATATTATCAATCACTCATTTTGCCTGATCCATACCATTGTTGTCAGGTTCATGTTATATTGCTAGAATATTGTTGACTGCTGCATTAAGCAAGAAACAAACAAATTCTGAATACTGAGTACAATATGATTATGAATCAGGCACCGTAACAGCTGCCAATGCGAGCACCTTGAACGACGGCGCTGCAGCTCTGGTCCTGATGACAGCGCAGGCCGCTGACAGACTCAAAGTGAAGCCACTCGCAAGGATTCTGGGTAAGTACTACTAAACACAGTGAGCAGAGGAATCCAGGGTAGAGTAGATCCCCAGCACCATATGCTTGTGAAAGTAGTGACTATTGATGATCACGTTACAAGAAGTGACCTGGCTGATGGTGTTTATGGTAACCTCATTATGTAGAATGTTGCTCAACCACTGATTTGCTTGGCCCAGATTGAATATTTACAGACCGTCATGATATAGCTGGAATATTGCTGACTGAGGAACAAAACAATATGTGGACTTCCTTGGAACAATATAGAGGCAATCTCCTGGTTTAAGGGGGACACGGGTGTCCCAGTCGTCTAAGGCGCCGCGATCCACTGTGCAGAGTTGCGTCCCAGAAACCTATGATTGTGGGTTCGAATCCCGGTTAGTCCCGATTATGTTTCTAGGTTTGTCAGCACCATACCCGTGCTCATGGGTTTCACCGAAGTGGTAAATGTCTGAGACCTGCATCACTTCACTCTGGTTTAAGCCCATCCCTGATATACACCGAAATTACTTCCAAGGAGAGCAGTATGATGAGGCCATTACAGATGATGGGTCATCCAGAAAACTATACTTCTCAACATTTATAGGGATATTCAAGTGACCACATGAGGAAAATAGGTGAAGTGTTTAAAGATGTGAAAAGTTTACAATATTGCCAGGAAACTGTCACATTTTCAGCTTCATTTTAAGCTAAGATGGCCATAACTACATGTTGCCATAAGTCTCCTGACTTTTCAGTGTGATCAATTGACAATGTTGTACACCTTATATAGTGACACATGTCTGTTTTGAATAAGCTCCCCATACCCATGCTCGTGGGTTTCACCCAAGTGGTAAAGGTCTGAGACCTGCATCACTTCGGGTTTCTTCTTGCATTAGGCTGACACGCTGCGATATTACTGGAATATTGTTAAAAGCGGCGTGAAACCCAACTCACTCACTCACTTGAATAAGCTAATGAAATGAGGCCATGTAGGGCTCCTGGAAGTCCGGTTTACGAACTTTGTGCCTGACACTGAAGCAGTGTGTAGGGCACATGTTGCTCTGTGAAGCGAGAAACATTTCTGTTTGTGAGATCTGAGTGTTCACTGGCTTCCTTCTTGCTGCAACAGGGACTTTGCTTCATTGGTTATACATAGTTTCACTGCTGTGTGTATTCAAGGGTAATGAAAGAATAGTGTATGCAAACCTGTCAAGTATTTATGAAGTACAGCTCTGTTACTGTATCTGTTGGTGGTATATATATTGGATATATGCCCTCTCTGGCATTCAGAACATATTTAAGAAATTCATGACTTGCTTTACTGTGATGAAGAATTTGTATTATTTGAGTGAATAAAAAGAGAGTATGGTGGCAAGTCTCTCTGAGAGAAACACTAAACTTTGTTTTTTATTCTCCACCACTCAACAACAAATGGTAATATGAAGTACAATGAAAACATTGTGGCATTATGTTGCAGGTTTTGCTGATGCTGCCATTGCACCCATTGACTTCCCTACTGCTCCAGCCAAGGCTGTGCCAAAGGTAGGATGCTTTATAATAGGCATAGTCGTGACAGAAGGAATGAATAGTGCTTGTCCAACATCCATGTTGGGATTCCAGGGCAGACTAGCCCTGAGTGCTTGTCCAACATCCATGTTAGGATTCCAGGGCAGGATAGCCACCGAGTGCTTGTCCAACATCCATGTTGGGATTCCAGGGCAGACTAGCCCCTGAGTGCTTGTCCAACATCCATGTTAGGATTCCAGGGCAGGATAGCCACTGAGTGCTTGTCCAACATCCATGTTAGGATTCCAGGGCAGGATAGCCACCGAGTGCTTGTCCAACAGCCATGTTAGGATTCCAGGGCAGACTATGCCCTGAGTGCTTGTCCAACATCCATGTTGGGATTCTATGGACAGGCGAGGCCCTGAGTGCTTGTCCAACATCCATGTTGGGATTCTATGGACAGGCGAGGCCCTGAGTGCTTGTCCAACATCCATGTTGGGATTCTATGGACAGGCGAGGCCCTGAGTGCTTGTCCAACATCCATGTTGGGATTCTATGGACAGGCGAGGCCCTGAGTGCTTGTCCAACACCCATGTTAGGATTCTATGGACAGGCGAGGCCCTGAGTGCTTGTCCAACATCCATGTTGGGATTCTATGGACAGGCGAGGCCCTGAGTGCTTGTCCAACACCCATGTTAGGATTCTATGGACAGGCGAGGCCCCGAGTGCTTGTCCAACACCCATGTTAGGATTCTATGGTCAGGCGAGGCCCTGAGTGCTTGTCCAATATCCATGTTGGGATTCTATGGACAGGCGAGGCGAGGCCCTGAGTGCTTGTCCAACATCCATGTTGGGATTCAGTGTGTGTCACTGTGTCACTGTATGTCACTGTGTGTCACTGTGTGTGTGTCACTGAGTGTCATTGTGTGTCATTGTGAGTCATTGTGTGCTCCTCTCTGTGAAGGTCCTGGAGATGACGGGGGTCAACAAAGACGACATCGCCATGTGGGAGGTGAATGAAGCCTTCAGTGTTGTGGTCCTCGCCAACATCAAAGAGTCTGGCCTTGACCCCAGCAAGGTGAACATTCACGGAGGAGCTGTCAGTATCGGCCATCCTATTGGGTGAGTCAGAGAAAATTTCAATGTTAGTGAAAGTTGTGTATAACTCTGTTAGGACCTTTTGAGCAAATGAGGTGTCACTCTACTTCCGGAGTTTATGTAGGATTAGAGCTATGTAATGCAAGAAACACCATAAATAGTCTTCAATTATAACGCCTGTACATGAATTTGTCTTTGGCAAGATGAGAGGAGTTTTGATCATAGGTTAGTTTGTTTTCTTAACCTTAAAATGATTTAAGTAATAACACGTATCTGATTCCGTGTGTATTCCAGTATGTCTGGCGCTCGCATCACCGGCCACATGGCACACAACCTGAAGCCTGGACAGAAGGGCATGGCCAGTATCTGTAATGGCGGCGGGGGAGCTTCGGCCATCTTGATTGAGGGACTCTGAAGTTGGCCAACATAGTGACAAGCATCATATCAACAATGGTTGCCTGAGCATCATGTAAGGGTTGTGTGAATAGTATTCTCAGATGAATGGATTTGGATTATTTAATATTGTTCACGAAGGATCATTGTTAATAAGTGATATTATTTACACAGATTTATACAATTATGTTGCATTAGGAGTTTTGAGGATTTAGTAATACCAGTAATATCCACTCTCTTAAGGATTTTGTTTAACGTGGTATCATTGGTATTACTGTAATAATGGTAACAGGTATTTTCTTGCAAATCTTTCTTTTTCTGTTATATCATTATTAAGAGAATTGTTATCTTCCAAACATTTCTGGCTTGACTTAGTATCATATGAAATTTTGAGCTTTATTTATAGTCAGTATTAACAATTTGTCCTGCTAGGTGTGAGGGGCATTATGATACACTTATCCAACACGATATTCGAGTCATGAATAGCAATACTCAATTGATCTAAATGGCTCAGCTAACAAGAGGTTGTTGCTATTGACCAGATTGTGTTTAACTTGCATTACTTTTTAATTTAGGTTTGTTCTGATAGTTTCCTGCAGTCAGAAGTAACCATTTTGTCATGTCAGGTTTTGAAAAACATATAAAAAAATTAGTTTGAAAATAATTCAGAAAACATGAATCGATACATGGGTAGGTGTATCATGTATCATCATCAGGTGTAAATTTGTGATGCCTCGGTGAATCGTGACGGTGCAACTGGATGTGAAGGTGAGAAGTGACCAGGGGATGATACTCGTTCCTGATGACGTACAGGCCATATTGACTATGGTACAGTATGCATCATGGTACACAGCTGGCAACATTATTGATATATATTTTGTATATGGGGCATTAGACGTAAAGCTTGTTGCATGGGTAGGAGTGTCCGGGTGAATCACAACATCTCTGTGTTGAGGAGAGCCTTGTGGAGTGTGTGTGTGTGAGCGTGTTGAGTGTTCTGTGTATGACCTAGTATCATCAAGTGCTACATGTAAATACTGTACAAAACAGGAATCTCACAGCAGTCATTATATACATGTACTGAAATTACCGTTCTCACTTTAAGAAACTAAAACTGTATTAGATTTGTGTCAAGCTAATTGTCAGTTTTTGTGAATAAAGACTTGGAGAAATTCTTTTTCATGTGTTTTTTGTGCCTTGGAATTATCTCACATGCTATGAATGGTTGGTTGGTTGGTTGGTTGGTTTGTTGTTTAACGCTGTACTCAGCTATATGACGGCGGTCTGTAAATAGTCGAGTCTGGACCAGACAATCCAATGATTGACATCATGAGCATCGATCCACGCAATTCGGATCGATGACATGCATCAACCAAGTCAACGAGCCTGACCACCCGATCCCGTTTGTCGCCTTTTACGACAAGCATAGTTACCTTTTACAGCAAGCATGGGTTGCTGAAGACCTATTCTACCCTGGAATATGAATGATTCATGTTAACTATCATCTGGTTGGCTATGATTGACTTTGAATTATCTTTGAAGATGTTTGGATACAAACAGATTGAGCAAGCCTATGTGAGCCCTGAGTAATTTAACTAAGATGCTTCTTCCTGTTCTATCGGTCAATATGCATTCATGGTAGAAAAGAAAATCTCTTAAACACTGTCTAAATATATATACCAAAACAGGATGTGAAAAAGAAAGACGTAAAAATATTTATGTTGGAAACCATGGTCATCAAAATAGTTTCCTCCATGTGGAGATCCATTTCTTTCTTTGTCAAATAACGTAAAGTCACCACAAAGAAAGATGTCATATCTTCTTATTCAACTACTTCTATGGCAACTTTAATTCGGACAGCACTGTCTAGATAAAGGAATCATCGGTAGATAGATTTACTACCCGGGTACCCAACACCCTATTATGCGACCATACCCAGGTACCCGTTGAACCTGTCTTAACTCAAACATATAAAAGTCACAAGCAATGTGTGCATGGTCAGAAGGAAATGTGAACATAAGAGGCTTGTAGAGTAGCCATGGAGTGATTTTTATTGTGTTTGTCATTAATCAATATACCACGTAACTAACCAAGGTCCGGGTAGTCCTGTAGTACACAGCTCCTACTCAAAATCCACCCAACCCGAGTACCCAAGTAACCTGTCCCAGCTCTTGGACATAGTCATGTCCCTGTCACTATCTAACACTGTCCCCAACAATAGTCATCTGGAAGACGGGGGTTTCCAAACCAACTAAGTTTCACTGTACTTGCAGTGGACAGGACAAAATGCCAAACAGGTAATAAAAAGTATTCATGTAACAAGAAAACCAATTTGCAATTGAAAATATTGTTTAATGTACAAAATGTATTTATGTACACAATATGAACAAAACATCTGAAGACTTCTTGGAAGCTTGTGATACAAACAATATATGATACAAACTGTACATGAGAATGATTTGCCATTTAGGATGGGGAGGGGAGGCAACTGCTGTAGGGCTGTAACAATACAGTGAAGCATGTCATGCTCAGGATCTGTATTCTATCATGGAACAAACAAGATGTAGTGAACATGGGTCTATTAAACTAACAACAGATTGAAATTACTGACATTCATTTTCACGCCACATAATAAAAGTTGTGATACTTTCTGCCATGTTACAAAGACTATCGTGCCACAGTCAGCAGGCCACACTCCACAATCTTGACTGACACAGGCAAACCAGCAAGCCATGAGTTTATGATACATGTAGCACTAAATTGTTATGGCTGCAAGACTTCCTGCCTTCCCCACATTCAAACAATTCAAACAAACTTGGACTTTTCATGAAAGTGTCTCATTTGCCATTTTTATCTCCACTTCGACCATGGGATAAAATGACTAATCAAATACCAACAATCATTCAACAATAAGAAAATGAATGTTTGGACATCTTAGTTGTAACAATAATTCTGACTATGGAAGAGATGGAGACAACAGTGGTAAGAAGTTACCAACAATAAATATATGATTGCAGTAAACACGGCTGTATGACAAAACCGTCATGTCTTTCTCCACCTTAACAAGAAGCAGTGAGTATCTGAGCCAAACTGAACTTCACAGAATTTTGACTTGAACAAATGTTTATTTATATAAGCTGACTGTACTCCACATCATGCCTAGGAATTCTCATTCAGGACTATTTTTCTGCCTGAAGTCATCAAGAAGCCACCAAATAGCCCTGACAGTCCAAAAGGGCTCACTCCAGCAGGTTACATTATGAAAACGTGCAGACAAAGTAGTAAAATATTTGAACACATTTTGAGATCATTCATTTTTGGCATGTTCAATTTTGTTCCCATAGTAACAAGGAAAATATGCCTACAAACATAGCTGACTTTCAAAGTGTTGAACATTCAAACACCTGCCATGGTTGTCCTGATTATCAAGTCACTTGATAACCATAACTGTTCTAATGTTAGAAACATCCTACTTATACCAACACTAAAACAACTCAACATATCTTGTAAGATGGGAGCTGATAACACTCCATCACCAACAAGCAGTTCTCAGAGGGCCACTTTCAGAAACAAGTACATGTACATCGTATTTGACCTTTCAAGCACACGGGGCACATAAAACATTTCAAACAAATTTCATGGTTATTTCATACTCCATTTCCTTTGAACTTCCATAAAGCTTATGAATGTTTCTGAATACTACAACATATATTACAAAAATAAATCCTTATGATAACTTATATCACTTGAAACTGGTTTCAAACCATGGGTAGGCTGACGTTATTAGATCAAGGTGTTTGATACGTCAATTACCGTAAAGTATTTACAATACATGACTATGTTGTTCTGTTTGAGGGTGTTCTCATAAAAGGATGCCAATTTAATAATTTTGACAATCTAAACATAAACAGCTTATGCAAATTATATCCAACTTGATGATATCCAGAGAATAGCAACAGCAAGATGTCACCACACATTCTTCACAATTCAAGACATTGCTGACATGCAACACTTGGTCAAGTATGTCCTCCTTAACGATGAAAACGAAACAAAAGGAAGAATACAAACAAACAAGTGTTGTAACTGGGACACGACTTCATGTACGGTAAACAATGTCATGTTAGTGTCTTAATGTTTTAACATAGGTAATTAAATGTTGCTGTAAGATAGCTGTTGTTTTATAACTCAAATAATTGTACTATGTGGTATTCATGAATGGAAAATGATGGTGTATGATGCGTATTTGCCATTTGAATAAAAACCAAGTTACATGCTTGCTGCCTTGAACAAAAAGTTGCAAAAATGTGCAGTTGTAAAACGACATATGAATGATGACCCTGTGTCAGTGATCTTGATCTGCGGTCTGGTGATGAAGTGAAGGATATCAAGGAGTCTGAGATCAGTAGATTTTCTGTATGTATAACAGTGGACTCTAGCTATCCTGGCGTGGAGGGGGACAACAGGACTCTTCCATTTCAACAGAATGAGTGAGTTGGGTTTAACCCAAGCTGAAAACCCAGGTTTATGTATTTGTTGTTTAATGCCACAGTAATATTCCAGCTCTATTACGGTGGTCTGTAAATAATCGAGTCTGGATCAGACAATCCAGTGATTGATATCGTGAGCATCGACCAATGCAATTGGGATACGATGACATGCATCAACCAAGTCAGTGAGCCCTACTATTGATGCCTTACGTCGCCTCTTTGACAAGCATGGGTTGCGGAAGACCTGCATAACCAAGGATCTTTGGACCATAATTGTAAAACATTTGAGATTTGACCCCAAGACCATAAGTTCCTGGCATAGCTAAGGGATGCTACTTTGATACAAGCTAGGTCGAACTAGTTGACCCTTCTACATTTCATCCATACCTTATTTGTCAGTCGCCATCCACAAGCGACCAAATCAGTCGTTTAGTTGGAAATTAAACCTTGTGACACAAATAAATATTACACATAAATTTGTCCATTAATATTCTTTCAAATTGGGTTTTCTGTTGCACAACTATCTGTGCACAAACAATTCAAACAAATGAAACTGATATGCTTCTGACACACGCCTTCCATACATCCATGTATTCACAAGGGATGATACTGTTGAAATGTTTTTTATCAACTGTACATTTTGGCATCAGTTGAAAATAAAACGTCTCCTGAAAACTTTTAAGCAGGAGCAGAAATTATCCAGTAGATCTAGCAAAACTTGTCTGTAATGGAAGTTGTGATGATAATCCAAAGACACTGATATTTCGCCAAACACAGCGATACACATAAGATATCACTTAAATCTGAATATTTTTTTTAACTTTTACCTGAATGTTATCAACGTTCTTGCAATAAGAAACCAAGCACTTGCACAACTTGCACAATAGCAAGAATTGATGCCGAGATGTTTTTCAAAGTGGATCAAGAAAGAATATCTGTTGAAATGTATTGCTGTCTGTATAAAGTGGCACCCATATCCTAATGACAAGGCAACGTTTCAGCGATTTATCTCATCAGTGGAACTAGAGAGGATCATGTTCTACATCGTGACTTAAGAGTTGATAGCCAGCGTTAGCTGGGGCCGTGGGTGACATCAGATTATAACTAGAGTCCACTGGAGTTAACTTGTTGAGGCCAGACTAATGAAATTCCTTGTTTAATATACTACTCAAACCAAGTTAATCTGTCATGGCTGGTGGGTATTGCAACCACATCCTTCCAATTGTGGGTGTTCTTTAACTTGTTTTGAGTAGTATGTATTTTCTTGGCCAATTTGCAAAATGTCTAGAGGCTGAAAACAGAACCAAAAATGTTTTGATTGGAGGTCAGTTATGCCAGAGACTCCCTAAACTAAAAATACAACACAAGGATTGTAAAAAAATAAAGTATCATTCCTTACTTTCATTGTGTTTTTCATTAGGGAAGGTGTGTCAACAAAAGACTGAAATTATTAGTCTGGCCTAAATACAAGAAAGAAAAATGAGAAAATGTTTGAGATAATTTAGCCTACATGTTAAGCATGTCATGCTCACCATGTAGAGTGATCCACCGTAATGCTGACAGTGACGCCTTCCACACCAACAGTTATATAACCCTCACAAGCCATCTGGGATAAACATAGCACTAGGAATGTTGTGTGGAGGCAGTGAGAATCTGTTTGTGAATACTTTGATTGTCAAACTCAGTGTCATATGTGAAACACAGTGTCCAGCCAGCAGTACTATAGGGACTAAATACCACCTGCAAATAAACCTTCACCCACCATGTGTCATTACAACAGGGTCCAACTCCATTATAGTCAGTGTCTCAGAGTTTTTCCACAGAGATATGACTTAACACTGCATTGAAACTAATAGCTATTTGGACAAGGACAAAAAACTAGCGTAATGAAGGTTTATAGTGGGCTTGTCCTTGTACCACAACATGATCTTAGCACTATGACCACATTCAACAAAGCAATCTTAGAGCCACGACTCTTCAATCTCCCATACTTGAACGTACACTTACGACAGTTGTAGCACTAAGATCACTTTGTAGAACAGACCCCTGGATCCCATTCTACAAAGCAATCTTATAGCCACGACTCTTCGATCCCCCATACTTGAACGTACACTTACGACAGTTGTAGCACTAAGATCACTTTGTTGGTTGTACTATGGACCAGCTGTTGTCGACAGTGTGATGCAATGGTTATTACACAAGTTTCGTGTACACTGCTGCCAGTGCAAGGAATGTTGTCACACATCACTCCCATTCACAGGGTCGTAGTTGATAGGAGCGCTGTTGTAGTTGTGAGCTCCTCCGTACTGCTCACTGTTGCGCAGCTTCTCCGCAGCTTCCAGAAGCTTCTTCTCGTACCACCCATTGACATGAGACTGGATGTTGACTGGCTGCCTGGGGGTATGCTGTTCATAATTGGCATTCGAGGAGTAGTTGAATGCTGGAGTACTTTCCTTTGGTGGGGAAAATGGTGAATTTGTTGCAATGACTGGTGTAAAAGGGGAACTACTCTGATTGGAATTAATGAAAGGGGAATCACTCTGAGTCTGAGGCACAAATGGAGAATTGTTCTGACTGGGTGTTCCTGTTGAGAGGCTACGATCCATGCTGAATGATGAAGATGGGGTTCCACTGTTGCTAGGCAACCCATTGGGACTCTGTCCCAGATAAGGTAGCTTTGCCTTACTACTGTAGCCGGAGTCCTGGTTGCTGCTACAAGTCGAGTCCTCCTTGTTCTGAAGATATGTAGGGTTATATACACTTGTCCTTGGATACGGACTCTCGTGACGTAAACACTCTGCCGGGGACAGATTGAAGCTATCCTGAGAGTTGTTGCCTGTGTTAGTCACATTGTTACTGTGGTTACTCACATGGTTAACTACGGTATTATTGTTATCACTGATTTTGCTGCTCCCAAATCGTCCCGACACAGGCGTCACACTGCCTGTTCGTGTGGGGGCATTGTTGTTTGGACTATTTACAGGGTAATTGCTATAGTTACCACTTTGGCTATGGTTTGTGGTGGAATTAGTATTATTGTTACTAGCACTGTTTCCTTGGTTACCAGAAAGATTAGCACCTGAGTCGGCATAGCGATAACCGTATGGTGGCGGTTTGCTTGGCCGTGATTTCACGTCTGTATTTTCACTGTTTTTTAACAAGTTATTCTCTGATTTGCTCACAGAGTTTTGTATTGGCATACTTTCATAGTTGCCGTAGTTACCTTTATCACCATGGATACCATACATACTCCTGTACGGTGGTCGATCTTTGTTGAACTGGGAGATATCAGCATAATTACTGTCTCTTCCTGACTCCCGAACAGGATCTCTCCGATATGAACTATCATAAGCCTGAAACCCTGGTTTTGGGGAGGGGGACGTTGTGTAGGCCGGGAAGCCGGGTTTGGGTGATGGAGCAGATGTATAGGCCTGGAAGCCTGGCTTGGGAGATGGGGTAGCAGCATTTGTCGGAAACCCTGGTTTAGGAGAAGGTGCAGTAGTTTTCACACTGTTGGCAACTTTCTGCATCTCTCTAACACTTGCATAGGGGCTCTCTCGGTATCCAGCCATACTGTTCCGAGCAGGAGCCAGATTGGCACTTGCTGACGGGTTGTTGGTTGGAGGAACCCTGTATGCTACACCATGTTTGTTTTCGGGCACACCATGCTGGAAGCCAGATGATCTGGGAGCTGGATGTGTCACAACGCCACTCTTGTCACCTCCTCCACTGTTCCTGTCCACCTCATCTAACGGCCTGTCTAGGCTCTTGCTGCGAGACACATGCTGGGCGAACGTCTCCTTGTCGTCTGCCAGCAGAGTGTCGGTTGACCGTGTCCTGGGCTTGTACTTTGGCATCGGAGCCTCTTCCAAGTACATGTAGGCCTGATTATTCCTCTGGTTGTATCCCCCTACAGGTGAGGGAGCCTTACTGCTGTGATTCATGCCAGCATTGTTCTGTGTGAAGCCCGCATTGTTCTGTGTGAAGCCTGCATTGTTCTGTGTGAAGCCTGCATTGTTCTGTGTGAAGCCCGCATTGTTCTGTGTGAATCCAGCATTGTTCTGTGTGAAGCCACCATTGTTCTGTGTGAAGCCACGAGTGTTCTGGTTGATGCCACCATTGTTCTGAGTGAAGCCAACATTGTTCTGACTGAAGCCACCACTGGTGTGTTTGAAGCCCCCACTGTTCTGCCTAGCAAACATGGTGGGGTTTGGCAACTGCCCAGTGCTAGGTTTGGGAGGCTTTTGGGGAACCTCCGGTGCACCGGGCATGTTTCTTGTGTTTGGAGGTCCCCTTTCGGATAAATTTTGCTTTGGCATTGACATATGATTACTGAGAGCACCAGAGTCAGTATGACTGCGAAGTATTGGCCGAACACTTGAACGAACATCCAATGGGCTCCCTTCTCTAGAACGAGAAGCTCCATGCACTTGCGGACTTACCTCACGCGACCTGCTCAGTTCTGGTTTTGACTGAGAAACAGGATGCTGCCAAGAGTGAGAATGAGGCAACCGTTTCGGAATAGCTCCTTGATTTCCTGTCTCTCTCTTGATAGCACTGACATCAATGGGAGAGTTTGCACTTGGAGAGGTCATATTCTGATAGTGTCCCATCATCTGGCGATTAGGACTGCCCTCATATTTAGGTGAAGCTCCGTCTGCTATTCTATCCATCTTTCCGTGAATCTCGGCCTTGGTGACAGTCACATTATTGTTGATGGTGTTGTTATTTCTCTCCCGCCGTCTCGCACTCTGGCGGTAGGATGGCACCTGCCATGCTCGTATCAGCTGCATAGCTTCATGACGAGATTCGTAAAAGTCTTTCTTCCGATATTTTCCACTATAATCGGAAACTGAAAGCGTTTCATCTGACCGTGATCTAAACAACCGCCCGTTTTCATTTTCATGAAAGTCTGTGAACATTGTCCTTGGAGGTAATGCCGAATCGTCATGGTGATGATTTAAACAATGTCCATATGATGCAAGTTTCGAATCAAGCCAGGTCTGAATCTGTTCATTATATTGGTTGAACATATGCCGAGTGTCTTTCCGTTCATGATGCAGATGTTCCTTGATTCGACTCTGGCACATCTTGTGTTCATTCTCCAGCCTCTCCTTGGTGAGTTTGTCAATAGCGAACACCTGCTGTGCTGTGCGTCTATCAAGGTGGTCGATTTGCCCCTTGAGAAGCTGATGAGAAGCATTAGTGTGGTCCACCATGTTGTCTCGGTTTGTCTCGATCTTGTGCTCCAGACGCTTCAAGGTGGGTCCACATTGACAGAGAGGAGTGTAGCCCACTGGGCCCTGCAACAACCAAACGATAAAGAGCATGAGCGTTTGTTACTATATCAGCTAAATGAGGGACGAAAGCCCAGAGTCATGTAGATACAGATCTAGTCATAGATATGGATGTAGACAAAGATGTGGATGTAGATGTGCTGTTAATGTATCTGACAGAACAGTTGACTCCCTGACTTGAATGAATGCAGTGAGTTTGGTTTAACTTCACTTTGAACAGTATTTCAGTTTTATCACAGTGTGTCAGCTGCAATGCAAGTGGCACGTCTCAGATGTTTACCATGATGGTTAAACCTAAAAGCTCGAGTGTGTGGTGCTGACAAACCTAGAAACACAATCAGAGAAAACCAGGATTGGAAGCCATGATCCTAGGTTCCTGGCATGCCTTAGGGAGACAACCTTGCAGAGTGAACTGCGGCACCTGACTGTGGCCCCCGAGGGTGTATGACTGAACATCTGGCGAGAGAACTGACCTGTTTGATGTTCCCGGCCAGATCCCGGTAGTACTGTATCCCGGTCTGCGGCACATACTGACTGAAGAACCCCTGCACGGCCGACGGCTTACTCCAGGGCTGGGCGGGACCAGAGTTGTCCCCCCTCGGAGAGGGGGTCTGACCGGGACCCTTCATCATAGGGGGAGGGGTCTTTTCCTTGTCCTAGAGGGTAGGAAGTTACATTCATACATGTCCATAAATTGGTTTAAGGAATCGTGGATAAAGAGTAGTTGTTCATCAAATCAAGACGACCATGTTTCCTCTTACAGATGCCAAGTCAAAACCAAATCGGAAGAGAGGCTGTGTCGCTAACAGATAACTGGTTGAGTAAAACAATACATTGATGTTCCCTAAGTAGAAACATGAATATCCAGTCAGAAGTAGTCCCTAATTTACAAATATTTCTTATACAGTATTAAACTAATGCTACTTTTTTAATTAATTGGTCAACCAAATGCTTAATTATATACCAAATTGAAACTAATTTCAACAAACCAATGTCTGATAAATATAGAAAAGAGTTGATGAGAATAGTTTTGTTTCACATTTCCCCAAAACTACTTACTATCTTAATCTGTTCATGATATTATTTACTCACCTTTTTCTTTTTCTTGAAGAAGAAAAATTTGCGGTCCTTTTCTGGCTTCTCGGATTTGATTGGCTGTTCATTGTCCAGGACAACTACCGGCCCTTCCATATCCACCTGGATCTCATCCTTGAAGGTCACCACGTTAGGGTGGGTTCGGGTCATAGGTCGAGGGGACTTCGGAGACTTGGGAGTTTTGGGCTGCCAGAGGTCAAACAGGGTCAAACATTGACATACAAGTTGAATGATAAAAAATAGTAAGAAAAATGGGAATCATAATTCTGGTTGAAATTGGAAAGATAAGACTTTTTTTTAATTTAGGTCTCTGTTGAGATTTACCAAGAGTTCTTCCCCTTCCACCACTGATGTCCAACATGTTTGTAATTACTCTGTATCAGAAACAGTCAGCTGCATTCATGGACAAGTGAGTTTCCTTCCTAAACCCATACACGAATAACTGTAGCTATTTACCCGAGCAAAGGACTGGATGATGATAATTATCTCTGGGTGTTCCTTCCTACGAGCGACATCCATTGCCGTCTCATTTTGCTGTAAAATTAACATGCTCCATAGTAGACACAACCGTGATGGGACAACATATGACAATAACAACTGAAATAACATCACTCAACATTAAAGGAAAAATATCACAATTCAATAATAAAAATAATTGAAAAGGTAACTGGTTATAGACAAAATTTAAAGAAGGAAATACTATCCACATACAAAAAAGTTATTGGCTTATAATATATATCATCTTTATCACTTAGCAGTGGTAAAAATAGCACTGGATTGATAAGAAAGAATTTGACTGATGTTCAGACCTATGTTATGTACCGGTGGAAGTCCAGGATGTACCTTCCTTTTCATCATCCAAGTAAATTCCCTCGGTCATGATAGATTGTTGTAGAGGGTCAAGAGCGAGTAGGTAAATAATCTGTTTATAGCATACCTTATTTTTTATCTGAACATCAATGCCAGATTCCACTAGGAGTTTGGCAATCTTCCTCCTCTTGAGGGCCGAAGCAATGTGGAGGCAGGTATCCCCATTCTGTACACAAGAATACAAATAAAGTCACTGTTTCAGAACTCCATCCTCTTTCAAGCAAATTCAAATAACACTGGTTGAAGTCCATCCTTCCAGATACCCAGTCCTTCATCCCACTCGCCCATCACACCTCCCATTCCCCAAACCACGATCCTACTGACACTCACACCTACCACCCACTCCCTCACTCACCCATCACTCCTCCCATTCCCCAAACCACGACCCTACTGACACTCACACCTACCACCCTCTCCCTCACTCACCCATCACTCCTCCCATTCCCCAAACCATGACCCTACTGACACTCATACCTACCACCCACTCCCTCACTCACCCATCCACATGTCATACCATCTCGGCATTCACCAGCTCACTCACCCACTCCCTCACTCACCCATCCAATTGTCTTACCATCTCGTCATTAACCAGCTCACTCTCCCACTCCCTCATTCACCCATCCACTTGTCATACCATCTTGTCATTAACCAGCTCACTCACCCACTCCCTCACTCACCCATCCACATGTCATACCATCTCATCATTCACTAGCTCACTCACCCACTCCCTCACTCACCCATCCACATTTCATACAATCTTGTCATTCACCAGCTCACTCACCCACTCCCTCACTCACCCATCCACATGTCATACCATCTTGTCATTCACCAGCTCACTCACCCACTCCCTCACTCACCCATCCACATGTCATACCATCTTGTCCTTCACCAGCTCACTCACCCACTCCCTCACTCACCCATCCACATGTCATACCATCTTGTCATTAACCAGCTCACTCACCCACTCCCTCACTCACCCATCCACATGTCATACCATCTTGTCATTAACCAGCTCACTCACCCACTCCCTCACTCACCCATCCACATGTCATACCATCTTGTCATTAACCAGCTCACTCACCCACCCCCTCACTCACCCATCCACATGTCATACCTTGTCATTTACCAGCTCACTCACTCACTCACCCATCCACATGTCATACCATCTCATCATTCACCAGCTCACTCACCCACTCCCTCACTCACCCATCCACATGTCATTTACCAGCTCACTCACTCACTCCCTCTCTACACATCTATCTGGAGAGGGCAGCAGGTTGGTGTGAAACCTGACTCTGGATCAATGCTACAACATGACAGGGCGAGGCCCCAGTGGTGGCCCAGTGTTGTGTGAGACAGGGACAGACAGACTCCTCACTGTTTATAATGCCTGTCTGTGAAACTAGCAATAGAAAACTGATTTGTTTATTTATTCTTTGTGACATAAAAATAAAATAATAATTTGTCTTTATCATGGCATAAACCATGTCTTTTCAAGTACTCCTCTCAGAGAAGAAAAAAATAATCATAGAATTCTTCAGATGTAGATTGTATTCATTTTGACTCACAATTTTTGATGTTTCACACCGAATGCATATTTTATCATAAATATCCACACTATATGAATCAATGAGAGAGTAAGGTTTTACGCCGATTTGAACAGAATTCCAGTTGGTGTGTCATATCAATGTGGGAGGAATGCCTGAAGTAATGCAGGTGTCAGACTACTTTGGTGAAACCCACGAGCACGGGTATGGTGCTGTGGTTGATGGCAGGAGCTGCCGGGTATAATGACACACGATCAACCTGGCCACAGATGGCACCCACTAGTCCCTATCAGCTCAAAGGACAAGCTTCAGTCATGGGATCCATTCTGACCTGACCTCCCTACAGGGTTAACAGGCTACAGATCCAAGAAGGGTAATATGTTTAACAAACATGCACATGGATACATGAAAGGTGGAGGAGCCTGTCTGCACTGCAGCCTTGTAATCGAGGAGCTCCACAAAGTGCAGAGGTCACAGTCCACAGAGAAGAGTCAGAAATATCTCAGACTACCCTAATTCCACTGCCTATTACTGCACACTAGGATGCCCCTTGGAATGGATGCTGATACTGACGGCAACACAACCGGTCATAATGTGAACACCTGTATTTATTTTGGCTTGGCAACTGGAATTTTTTCCTTTACAATGTGTATATATGTGTGTAATCTATTCACGCCTTACAAATAAAGCTGTAAATAATAATCCTTTTTTAATAAACAAGTTTTTAAAATGAATGTTTGATAAGGTGTAGCGAGCATTGGAGCAGTAATGGAGGTTATACATGAGCCCCACATACATCAAATGGGCAGAAACATTTGTGTGAAAAGAACCCAAATTCAGAAATAGATTTCTTTCAAGTAATATAAAATCATATTTGCAGACGCATCCAGTGGAATCAAGTGATAAGACTACGTAACCGAGACTCTTGAAAACTAATTACCTAGCTACAAACTCTGGCTGCATTAAGTCATCTGTTGGCCCAATTTGTATTTGCATCCGTTTCTAATCCTGCCTTACCAAGATGCCTCACACGCAATGTCATAAAATTGCGTAAGATTTTTTTCCTCCACTCCCCCTATGAAGAAACTGAAGCTTACATCAAACGTATGACTGTGAGAGAGAAGTTGTTGCATCAAAAATAAAAATGGGAGTACAAAGTGTTGCTTTATTCACGGATGCAACTACATTTGACCTTTGACACTTAGGGATGTCCGTGGTGTATGCATTTCAGAAACATATTAACATGATGGGAGTTAAATAAGTTCATTCATTTATGTAATTTAGAAACCCTTTTTAAGGCAAGGGTGAGTCACCAATATAATCATTTTCATAATTAAATAATTAAAGTTTTCTGGGCAATGAATTAATGCCATGTTTTGAAGCAATTACAAACACAGTGAAGCAGGAGAGGTAATTATTTCAGTTTGATGAAAGTTAAATTATCTGCGTTATCATCTTTCCAAAGCTGCTAAATATCCTGGAGTATTTTCTTGACCAAATTGTTAATATTCCTGAAAACTGAGGAAGTTATAACAATGGAATCCTATTAACTGTGCATTTAGTTAGTGGAGGAACTAAAACACTGAACACTGAAACCATTACATTTTTAACAGAAAAACTTGGTCATCCAAACTATGGATATTTTCTGGGCCTGGGACGGGTCCAAATATACTACCTGGGTATCGAACCCCCTATTACCTGACCCTACCCAAGGACACGCTGTTGGTCTGCAAATATTTGGGTACTAATTGTTTGATGGGTAAATATTTGTATTTATTTTAATTATTATTAATTTTTTAATTATTTTACCAGAGCTGTGGCAAAAACTATAATGATCAGATCATGCATACACTGAAGCGAATGAATGTGTGCATAGTCAGAAACAAATGAGAACATTAGCGATTTGTAGTGTAACCATGGAGTTTTATTGTTATTGTCTTTAAACAACATATCCCGTGACTACCGGTCTGGGTTGTCCTGGGGGTACCCGGGTCCTACTCAGGACCAACCCGTCCTGAGTACCGAGTTAGCCATACCAGCCTACTAGAATGTGTACTAATGTCTCAGGTAGCTGTGTGAGGTTGAGGGGTTTGTGCTGCCAGTCATGATGACCTATGTTCCAGAGGGGTCATCAATAATTCAAGCTACTGAGAGTCTTGTAAAAGCACTTTTTGCATAAAATACAGTCTGATTAAGAGTTTGTAAAGTTCCAATTCAAACAATGCACAGAATGAGATTGACAGGTCACACACGATGAAGATATGCTGATCAGAGTGAGTGAGTGAGTGAATGATTATTGTGTAAGGCATCAGCAATCTTGCAACTATATACAGCGACTACTATCAGAAGAAACTTTCTCCCACAACAGATGAGCCATGAATTTTCCACATTACTGACCCACAGAATCTCAAACCAGATTAAAACATTCAGATTCACAAATTTACTCTTACATCTAATGTATAATTGTCAGTACAAATTCTTGTTAGTAACAAAACATTAAAGTTACACCCTTTCAAATGTAAAAATGCATTGTTTCTGCAGCAAACCAATCTCACGTATCTTAAACTGATTGATTGATTGGAACAATGATAAGAGTTGTGAGTGTTTTTCTAAAGTTACTCTTTTTATGCTGTTTCTGTTGTCTTCCTGTAGGAGCTTTCCTGTATCGTTCACTAAGACTTTGTAATCCTCACCTTGTTTTGTTCGTTGATCCGACACCTGGCACTGAGGAGTATGCGCGTGACACCTGCATGGCCGTACCTGGCTGCTGTGTGCAGCGCTGTGTCCCCGTACTGGAACACATTAACACAACACATCACTCAAGTGCACAACATCTCACTGAAGGGCTCATCTCATTTAAAGGGTACACTCAAGGGCACAACTAAGATCTCACCAAAACCACCCACATGCAGCTCAAGAGCAAATCTAAAATAACTTCTTTGAACTAGTCAAGAAAATATTCCGGGAGGGAATGTTCTGTCAGACAGCAGTCAAAAACATTACACCAATATCTTGGTGGCCGGTCAAAATTCAGTCCATACGTTCATTTCATAATCTAAAAAAATGATTTTCTTACATATTTAAAACATCACTAACAAATCATTTATACACATATACATCTGAGATTCTTGTCTTGTTCACTCACATTGTTCTTCAGATCTGAATCACAGCCAGCATAAAGCAGCACACGGGAGCTCTCATTGTGTCCGTTCTGGGCAGCGAGATGTAGTGCAGTGAAGCCTCCCTTGTTGGCAACGAAAGTGTCACACTCATGCTTGACCAGCATCTCCACCGTCTTGCTGAATCCATTCCAGGCCGCCTCATGCATGGCAGTGTTGCCATTCTGAAACACCATCACCCATAACAGTTAGCTTACACAGTCAGTCAGTGAATGCATGACATGATGTTTGTTCCAAATTAAATCTTGCACGGGTAAATTTACAGGTAATCTAACTCTACACTGAGAAATGAGTAGTGAGAATTTAACATCATTTTCAGCATGTTCCAGCAACATTGAGGGACCAAGAATGGGCTTCACACATTGTGCACATGTATGGAATTAAACCCAGGTCTGTGTAGTGACAAGCCAATCTATTTCATTACAGGTGTATCCTGCCATGACAGTCTGGACCAGACAAACCAGTGGTTGATAACATGAACAACAATCTGTCATCATGTTCTGCTGACAAGCAGGAAGCCAGGTCACACAATAGCACCGCATAGAGCAACCCTAACAACTTTTGGGTAATGGAACTTTTCAGTCCAGGACAAACATATGAAGACTGCTTGAAATAAAGAACTTTTCCCACGTGGGTACAAACACCTTCTTTTCATAACCATAGCATGAGCCCTAATGCGAACCAACCATTAATGAGAGTTGAAAGTTGTCTCCCCTTGTGGTTATCCACACAAGTGCTTGGCCATTATCTGACTGAATGTTGAGGTGTTTGGAATCTATGACTGTCAAATCTATTAGTTTGCTTCAAGACTCAAACCCTACCTTATCCTGCTTATCAATGGCACAACCTGCCTCGACCAGAGTCTCAATGACCTCTGCATGACCTTGAGAAGCAGCTCGATGTAATGCTGTGTAACCAAGCTGAAATGAAAACAGTTTTGGATTAGGAACAATATTCGTTATGTTTCCCTCTTTTTAAATGAGAATTGTTAAAAGGAAACCTTGATTTAATAAAATATTAATTTTGTTTACCGTATTTTAAAGCACTAAATCTCTTCCTATAATGCCATGAGGCATACCACTTTGAACAGTATTTCAGTCATATCACAACATATCAGCTTTATGTGTGGGTTAAGACCAAAGTGGCCCAGGATGTAGACAATAACCACTTTGGTGAAACCCACCAGCACAGACATGGTGCCGACAGATCAAAGTATCACCACTGCTGGAAGGAGGGAAACTCGGGGGGGGGGGGAGGAGAAGAGAAACATACCTGGGATTCTTTTTACCCCAATCATCTGAGCCGTGCACCTCTAAGGGGTGTAACTAGTCACATATTTCTATATCCTTTGATTCAGTTTTCAAAAGACAATGGTTGGACTTTCACAAAAACATAACAAAAAAGTACTATAACAGTCCACAGGCATGCTGACCTCTACACACTAACGAAAACACCACCACACTATTTAACCACAAAAAAATACTTGTCATATTTATTATTATTTCTACTTACATAATATATTTGTCATAACAGAAGGCAAAGTATGTTATTTTATTTATCTTATATACATTTAATTGAAAGATTATTTAAAGAACTGTTAATAAACTAAAACAGTTGAAAAAGTTACAAGTAGAAGCTTTATCCAGTCTATCGGTAACATGTTTATGTTTACGATCTGTACGATCAGATTCTTTTCATTTCAGTACTCTCTCCAGTGTTGATCCAACGCATAGATTAAATTACCCCACACCAGGCAGTGAACAGTAGGCAGCGAACACTATCCTGTTTGATGTAAGAACACTCTCAAGGACTGACAGTGAGGCTCCATGTCCAAGTAATGATACTCTTGGCTCAAGTACATCATCTGAGGTCAATCCCAAAGTTAATCTCTTCCACACACTGGGAAACTTTACCAATGTTCCTGTGAGCAGTGTTTTATTATATTCTCAGACAACTAGATCAGGCACATTTCATGTTTAAAAGAGATCAAAAACTACATTTTGTGGAGTGATATATATGTTTTCTCTCTGAATTCCAACTTGTATTGCTTCAGATTGCTATCATAGCAGATTGTGATATTCGGAATCTCGTCCATGCATTTGTTTATGTAATGATGTTTACTGATAGGAAATCAAATAACTTTGGTTTCATGTTTCTTTTACATCTGATAAAAACTGTTCCTTATCGAAGGGGCATTAGACATTACAAAACAATCAAGTCACATCTACACAACAATGATCAAGTGAAAACAGAATACTATTCTTTCAAGGTCAAAGTTTTCACTTTAAACTCAATTCCATCAGTTAGCTGCATTTATCAAGCCTCAAGTTGGCCATTAACACCAGTCTTTGCACTTATGTGATGTTTATCTTTCTAAACTTGTAATAAAGAGATCTTTTAACGCCTCTAACAAATTCCCCCTCTCTGCAAGACATTTGGCATCAATCCCACCGACTCTTGAAAGTAGTTCCGGCAGCCGTCTGCTACCAGAGGCAGAACACTTCAGGATAAGGAACCAAAGAGTGACAGACGAATCCAGCCAATGAGAAGCCAGAAGTCTAGGATTAATAGCCAATGAGAGTAGAGATATGGTGAGAAGTTCCATGTAGAAGAAGAGTAAGTCAGACATTTAACTGTTTCCTCCCTGAATGTGTGCGTGTGGGGGGATCACAAGGGCCATGTGTTCCTGGGAGAGGCGAGGAGAGGATAGTTTGTGATGAAAGAGGTACAAGAGCCACTCTCACATCTCTCATTGAAGGCTGCATTGGCTGGGCATAGAATGCTCTTGTTTCAAAGTAGTTCATAGTGTCCATTGCTAGATTATCAGGTACTAAACTGTACTTTGAGATACAAAATGACAAAATATCTGACATTTTATTAAGACACGGCAAATGTTTTTTTGTTTGTTGTACAAAAAAATAATGTCTGAAATTAGAGAATTTTATTACAAATAATATGAAAGCAGTTTGTTACATGCAGGGGTTACACAATGCAGAAATGTGCATCCAGTACACACAAATGTGAGAATGGACACATATCTAAATGTATATTGCATCCCAAGGGGCTCACTTTCCTGTAATCAAAGTAATCACTGAACCTTACACTACAGTACACTACACCATTTCATTACTTTACAGGACCTCATATTTCCTGTGAGGATCCATGAAACCATCATTTGGAGGTCACCTGGACCCCTAGTTTTGTAGGTTACGGTAAAACCCTGGGATTGGTAATTTAGTAATTACTAAATAAATAAACATATAAATAATAAATAAACATATAAATAATAATAAATTATTAAACTAAAATTAAATTAAAATAAAAAAAATAAAACAACGCATGTAACATTTCTTCATGAACCCCCTCTCAATAATAAACAACCAGGCCCAAAATAAGGTTCTAATTTTTAAATCTTTTTGTGACCCACCCCCTTTACAGGTAGAAACATTTCTGAGTGTGATTTCCTTGATAAATAATGATTTATAGACCATGAAAAAAAGGTGAGTAAATTACTTGAATTGTATTATAGTTCAGTTTGATATCCCACCATACACTTCAGGCACAACAATACTGAAGGCAGACTTGTATGTATCAGAAATCACCACTTCCATTGTTGATGTCAGAGTGCCACAGTTTAAAAACACAAAGCCTTATAGACATTTCTAATATGTGTATTACATTAAGATAAAGTCTTTTACATTTATTCCATTCAAACAAAATCATAAATGAGTTCATGACATTCAAATAAAATATTTTCATAGAACACATTACGTGTGGCAAAATATCAATGTTTTCTCAGGGCACAAAATATGACTGACACAATAAGGGAGATAACTCTTGTTAACCTAAGTAATTTTTCCCTGCTCTTCAGCTGTCTTCATGTACTTTAGCTGAAAGTGTGACTGGTGAAGGGTCAACACAACTCAATATGACCGCTTTGTCATCTAGGGGCATTGACACTGTAAGCATACATGGAATACACAGCACAAAGACTTCAGTGCAATTAACCTACCTGATATATTCAAGGGGTAAGCTAGTTGTTATTGTGTTCAGTCATGCCAAAATCCCGAGTTTGATTTCTCAAAAATTAAATGAAATTCACAATACTTCTCTTGAATAAAACTATCACAAAATACCATACATACACCTACTCACTCCATCTTAACATGGACTACCCCACACTGAACAAATTCAACTCATATTGCGGAAAACAATATTGTGTATTGTTTACCTGTCAAATCCAAAAGTCCACCTTTGGGCATAAATATACTCCCATACAAATACTTCTTTCAAACCCTATCACTTTCACCTCATTTTAATCCCAAAGTAAGGTAAACGCAACAAGAGAAATAACTTTTTATATTATCATAACAACAAAATTTGTTTTGGCTGACTGTTATATGGAAATTAGATTTGCCTTCTCCTTGAATGCGTCAGACACACTTGAAATTTTTTGGTTTTTATAAGCATAAATCAGTCACAGTAAAAAGGCGTCCATACGACACAGGGAATTAGACCTGGTGAGCAGACAATGGGTGTAGTGTGGAACGCACCACCTTAGAGGCATTAAACATGGAGGTAATTCAAAACTTTACATAGTGCACTGCAGGGTTTGTTATTGCAAGGGTGCTTGTTGATACAAATTGTTGGAATTATTAACCAGGACAGTTTATGGGAGAACATGTTAAAGCATGTATGGAAGATTTTTATACCTTCCAAACTAAACCTTTGTGATACAGGTATAAGTAAAACAATAAAATGTCCAATATATCATTTTTAGAAACCCATTTTTAAATAACATTTTAGTTAGAGTGAGTGAGTGAGTGAGTATGGTTTTACGCCGCTTTTAGCAATATTCCAGCAATATCACGGCGGGGGACACCAGAAATGGGCTTCACACATTGTACCCATGTCGGGAATCGAACCCGGGTCTTCGGCGTGACGAGCCAACGCTTTAACCACTAGGCTACCCGACCGCCCCCATTTTAGTTAGAGACAATATAACTTTATTACGTAGGATATTTTCTGTCACATTGAAAGTTTTCTTTTAGCTGACTGATTTACAATATGGTGAAATGAAAAAAACTAAACATCACCGCTGTTCATTAGATATGGTGGTTAATATGTCTTAAATTCTTTATTCTAAAAATACCCAACAAGTTTCTTTTGGTATTGTTTTGCAATCGTATGTTCTGTACTTGTGTTTACTTCATTTTTCATTCATTAGTAGCAAATCTGGAAGTTGAAATTTTTAAAAATAACTGCCGACCACCTACATTGAAGTTTAGGTTATTTTTATTTGTAAACCATAATAATAAACAAAAGGCCTAAGCTAGATTGTTTTGTTAGGAATATTATATACCTTACTGGAGAGATTTTGAATAAGCTAAGAAAATTATAATTCTCACGGCTTATAAAATCTCATTCACCTGTCAGAATCTTTTTTAAAAATTTGTACTTGTAAACAATAAATGCTGGATCAAAAAAATAATTTCTAAGCAAACTACCTACCTATCTTCTCTTCATGCAGAAGGAGCAAAATAATTATTTGGAGGCACCATCACCTCCACACATCACAGTGGAATGACATCTAAACTACTGATCACCTCGGTGAAATGTCCCCAAACTGACAATACCACGATGATTACATTTTAGCAACACAAGATTATAGTCTTAAGGGTAACACGTTCTGTGCCGAAAAGGACACATTAACAGCGTCATGCATGAGTGATGTCCCTTGAATAGAACACAAAAGATTTTAAATGAAAGCTTATCGTACCCTGCATATCAGACTAGGGGGGCGATATGGGGCTGTAAATAACAGAGCCTGGTCGTTACGTGTTGTAATGATTTTAATCAGATATGAAAGCTAGGACAGGCACATATCGTTTTCAAACAAGGGGAAGTACATTTCCCAGTGTTTACATGGCCAAAGTAATAACAGACTAGTAGGGTAGCCTAGCAGCTACATCATCATCACTTAAAACCTACATTTAATTTCCCATCTGTGGATTAGCCCACTGAGACAAGGTTTCAAAATCTGTCATGTCATTTACTGCCAAAAGCAAAAAGGCACTCACAGCGTCTTGAGCATCCTTGTCACCATCTTGTTGCACCAACATCTTGCAAACCTCCACCTGTCCATTCAGGGCCGCATACTGCAGAGCTGTTCGTCCGTCCTACAACATACATTAATCTACTTCAGGACAACTGTCAGCATCACATCCACTAGGAGGGGAGTTCAAGCCTGCTTGATCTTCTTTACATAATGATAGAAGGGGTTAAACTTAATCAGTAAAAACACTTCATAACAACAACATAAGTCAGTGAGTGTGATGTTAGTATCTGTGTGATACTGACGTATTGAATAATCTTTCCGTCAATACAGTCACATGACATTTTGTCTCCTCATTAACTGTTCCCTTATTTCCTTCTTTAAGTATATACTTGTGTTCCCAGGAAATAGAACTCCCCTTTTCTACTTTAACATGATGTACAATGGAGAAACAAGTGATAAAATTTTCTTAGACCAAAACATTTTACAAGACCTAGTTTGCTCACCTATTATCCATTCATTACATATGATAGATGAGTATCCTATGGCTTGTGGATGAAGACATTAACTAGTCCAGCTGATCAGATCAGATCAGCCATGACTGACTCTCTCAATAGCGAGTGAAATTATGACACGGAAACCTCAGAACATAAAGTGATTGAGTATTGTTTTACGCCGTTTTTAAGCAATATTCCCACAATATCACGGCGGGGAACACCAGAAATGGGCTTCACACATTTTACCCATGTTGGGAATCGAACCCGGGTCTTCCGCGTGACGAGCAAACACTTTAACCACTAAACTACGCCACCGCCCCCAGAGCATAAAGGCCTTGTAGCATCAAACTGTCTCAGCAGTGGATTCTTCCAGTGCCATGTGGTTACATAGTAAGAGAGTTGAGTATAACAAGGATAAGCTGTACACAAAACATCAACAAGGTGAATTAGCTGTTGCATTCATCAAATACGTATGAATGTGAAATACAGAATTGCAATGTTTCCCAAAGAGTTGATAGTTGTTGTTGCAACATCCCTGCAGACAGAGTGGCTGACTGTTCATGTTGATTCAAGCAATGACAAGTATGTATGTGTCTTTTAATGATTCTAACCAGATTGTCATTAAATATGTTCCGGGTGGTTAAGGACACAAGCATCATAGGGTCGGACATTAAGAATTATCTACAGGAATTTATGATGTAAAGACTGACAGAAAGATTTATATACCTTCAAAGAGGACGAGTGAGTAAGTGAGTGAGTATGGTTTTACGCCGCTTTTAGCAATATTCCGGCAATATCACAACGGGGGACACCGTTAATGGGCTTCACACATTGTACCCATGTCGGAATCGAACCCAGGTCTTTTCGGCGTGACGAGCGAAGGCTTTAACCACTAGGCTTCAAAGAGGAAGACAAACATTGAAGTGATCTGTATTCATGACCCAGGACTTTGTCTTCCAACACACCACCATGGGGCGCAGTGAGTGAGTGAGTGAGTGAGTGTCATACAGTACCAATATCATATTAATATAAAGGCAAACATAGAGGAAGTATAGAGTGGCAGTATAAACCCAATTTGTATAGTATTTCAGCCAAAACAAGATCTGCTAGCTTAAGGTGACATGTTGATGACCTTTACCATTGACAGACCCAGGGTCACACCCAGGCCCAATCTGGAAGCGAACATTGTGTCTCGGAGTCTTAGACCATTGAGCCACCTACACTGACACCCATCATAACCCAATGTTATAGTAACCATTTCCTATGGAGATTCTAGAGAGAACCTATTTTACCTCTTCGGTACCCTAATAACGTGCTAATATTTCCTCAGGAACAAAACAGTAATATCGGACACTTTGGGATACAAGGACATGCAATCAACCAAGTCACTGAGCCTGACCTCCTGATCCATTTTAATCAACTCTTCCGACGGTTTTGTTCCATCCCAGAATCCATGCAGATTACTAGTAAATACTCAATTTGCCTCTTCTCCATCACCTTCCTGAGGCAAGGGAGTTAATACTAGGCTGGAATCATGGAGTTATATTTTGGCTAGTCAATGTATAGTCCAATGAAAATCGCGTAATGAAATCATTCAGTTCTTTATCTGCCCTGCAGATTTCAGTTGATCTGATTTGCAAAGCATGTGTACCGTCAACTATCAGCAGATATTTTCCAAATCTTTCCATGTTTTTGATGAAGGTGCTCAAGAGATTTGACTCACTTCGCGAAGTAAGACCTGTTTCATTACAATGTAGACTTTGATTATCAAACAGATCGTCTTCATTGGGTGCTGCCATTTGTTTGAAGCAAATGCTAGTGATATGAGAGGTGGAATCTGGGGGACATAATCGGTAATAGCCACTGGTCGAGCTTTGATCGAACCCAGAAATTCTGGCCTTGATTGACAAGGATGGAAAATGGACTTTTACAGTCAGTTGACTCCTTAGCCTCGGGAAGATTGTTCTCCATTGACAATAACCCACAAACCTGTTGCAGTACACATGCACTCTCCTCAAACCCCTAAAAAAGTGTTACAATGCAAAAGTCCCAACTCCCTCGACAGTTCATCCAGTAATTTCCTGATTCCATTTGATGTCATTGATTAGCGAGTGTAGGTTACAAATGACTTTAGCTTTATACAAATAAACTCCCCAATTGATTTCCCTGTAGTAGCCAAACAATGCCGGGAATGCCTGGGAAAGCTAGCCAGTAAATTACTCTGTGCGTGAGGTGGCCTTCAGTCCTGCGTAATTCTGTGCTGACTCTATATCAGAGGGGTGTGAATTCTAACACCCTGGCTGTACGCAGCCTGACACACACAGCCACATCAACTATACGTCACTCACAGCTCAGTGTGTCGCACCAATAACATTTACATTCATTTCATATGTTCAGACACCATTTTGAGTGAGTGAATCATTGGTTTTGGCCTTACGCTGCTTTGAACAGCCCACACTTGATTATTTACAGACTGCCATCATATAGCTGGAATACTGCTTGGTGTAGCATTAAACAACAAACAAACAAAAACAATAAAGGCTTCAGCAAAAGATCAGCATCGGACAAACGCTACTGAGTGAGGGCTTCTGTGTGAGTGAGTGAGTGAGTGAGTGAGTGAGTGAGTGAGTGAGTGAATGAGTGAGTGAGTGAGTTGGCCATATGATACAGTATTTCAGTCACATTACAGCGTGTCAGGTTAATGCAGAAGGAAAGACCAAACAGATGCAGTTCCTAGATGTTTACAACTTTTGTGAAATATGGTGAAGGTATGGTGCTGACAAAATTAAAAAGATAAATAGTGCTAATATGGGATTCAAACCCTGTGATCATGTGTTTTCTGGCACGCCCAATAGACACAAATCAGCACAACTCACTCCCTCACCAAGACGACTAGCCACCCATGCACCCAGCACAAATGTGTTCATGCAGTGCTAGGACTACCGTATATTGTATTAAGCTAAAATGGAATGAACGAGTTTTATACCTTTATTCCAAAGTTTATGTACATATGATTTCAACACCGCGATATAACTTTAATACTGTTAAAAGCGGCATTAAACCCAACTCAATCACTCACATATTATTTCATGGCTTGGACACCAAGAAGGATACCAAACTCAGACCTTAACACTATTTCCTTGAATAGAAGAGTGTCTTACGCTTTCATGTTGGTGTTCTTCTGATTAAACACACTCTCTACACACAGCAATAGTTCATCCATATGATGGCAGCCTGGAAATAATCAAGTTTAGACCAGACAATCCTGTGATGGATATTATGAGCTATGCCCCACACCTTTCTGGTACAATGACATGCAATCAGCCAAGTCAAGTCTGCGTCTAGTCACCTTGTATGACAAGCATAGGTATGCGGGGGCCTTTTCTAAAACCCATGAATATATTTAGACTAATCCCATCCCTAAATTCAAAAATGGGGACACAATGCATGACATGCAAGTTTTTTAAACCTTCATTTCTATGCCAATACAATTTCATGCTTGGCAGTTGGCACACAGCATTGTACCATGACATGAGCCTGTCAGCAAGCTAGCAATTACCTTTCAGAGACACATAGCACATTCTTATTCAAATAACTGAAGCAATACAACACGATTGTCTTCAAACATAAGATTTCCTTCCATTTCCATGAACAAAAGGCGTTACCATGTGGTTGTTCGATCCACATCTCACCACATAGAAAGGTCATACATATTACGCTTGTTTCATATTGAGATAAATCAGCCTGGTGCATGCCCGTAGTTGACAAATAGCCATACTGTATAATGTCCAACTGGAATGGTTCAAGGAACAAAGAAAAGTATATTTGATATGTCAAGTGAAGTAATTTCCTATGATAAATACATAATTAGTTTGATTTACTAACCAAGGACCTGTTCATATACCTGTTAATGCAAAGATCAAAAGGGTTGGTACACAGGTACGCCCCTGAAATGACAGGTAAAGAAACCAGGTGTAACTGCCCCTGGCCGTGGGGGTCAGACTCAAGACAAATTACAGTGTGGACGAGGGTTATATAATTAACAGCATTTGAACAGCGCACAGCAGGAAACCAAGGCCATAATCTGTTTTCAGGAGTACCCAAGCATATGAACTCAACTACAGTTTTGATTGCTTCATAATTATATGGTAAATTGTCTGTTTCATTTCCTTTCAGGAGCTGGATACAAAGCTCTCTTGTGTTTTCCCCATTAGAACTGCTCCCTTTCCATGTCTGAAGAATCTGATTGAATGAAGTTTGTTAAGTTGGAAATTCCAAATGTGAAAGTATTTTTTGTGTGATGAAGTTTGACATTAAGAATTATCAGAACCGTACAACAGGAATTTATAATGATTAGACTGACAGAAAGATTTATTTACTTTCAAAGAAGAGCATAAAACACTGAAGTGACCTGTATTTATAATACAAGACAGTTCTCTTTAACACAGTGCCGTGGGGCTTGGAATATCAGTAGTGACATGTATGGAACTATTGCATCAATGTACTGTGGACCTCTGTGTTGTCCATACTTGTGTTGTTTCTCATACATTTGAGTGAGTGAGTGAGTGAGTGAGTGAGTGAGTGAGTGAGTGAGTGAGTGAGGAAACAGTTGTGCATACTGTGTATATCCATGTAAATATGTCACAACTTCACAGACTGCTTATGTAATAATTAACACCCAAAAAAACTTTACAAAATTGGTTACATCATTCCATACAATAACGAAACACAAGCCCAATCCACTCCAGCAAAACAGGAAACAGTTGTCCTATAGTGGACATTTTTGTTTTGGTTTATAAGAAAAAAATGGGCAAAAATTGGTTGGTTAGCTAATCAAATGCCACCAAATCACTTGCGGTTTATTTTTAACTCAATAAACTGAAGCATATAACAGTCACCTCTTAAAAGAAGGTGTGTCATCATATCATTGTATTTGTTTCAGTCATCTCCTGTCACATATGACCACTAAACCAGGATTTGAAAATTGTTGTTTCAAAACAGCAACTATTACAATATAGTGCAAAACACACAACTTGGAATTCAGTCTTAACAGTAATCTTTTCATGATGTGCACCTGCAGTGACAAAGTAGTAATTTATGGCTTGACAGATTACAGTTGTTTTGCCAGCTATGTCCCCCCGAAGAGCTAAAACTAGCAGTGCAATCTCCAGTTGCAATAGTGACACTATTATGTAATCTATGCCCGGCATTTCCTTCAATCTCGGCCGTTCTCCAGGTCTTTACACACACATGACACTGCACTCAACTTCAAACTCAATTTAAGGTCACCCTCAGTAACCAGCCCCCTGCAACTGAACTTTGGAATTTGTACACGCGTTAAGGTTTTCACTTGGTATGTGGCGAAACTTGGTGGCAGAAAGGAGAAACATGACGTAAGGGATATTGACTGGTGAAGTTACTTTGACTTTTGTGAAAGCTCCAAACGATCAAGGACTCAAAAATAGAACTTGGTTCTTGTGTACAGACAATCTAATGTTTCACATATAAAATGAAAACCAATCTTACATGATGTTAACCTATTGATCACAAACCCATGTAATGACATTTTTAAAAGTCAGGAACCAACATATGTCATTTCTGCCTGACCATTAATGGGTACTGCCCTGACTTCTTTGTACCACTATTTTGAAATACATGACAAATATGAGTTTTCTCAACTATTCAAATTTGATAGCATCATCTAACTTCACTTTTTTTAATAACCCTCATGTCATAATGTTAAATAACTCCTGTTGTCATGTAGCCCTTGTTTATTCATAAAGATCTAGATAGGACCTAGTGAAATCAAGTAGCCCCTTCAACATGTTAGAAATATAAACCTTATTCTCTCACCATGACAGAATTATCAGAATTAAATCAATTAAAACATCCTCCAAATATGCTCTTTTGTTTGGAATTAATTGTAAATGTTCCACTTTAGGGTGTCACAAAGACACAGTTTGAGGTGACAAGACCTTGTATTTGTCTGGGTAAGGTAAAGAGTGGGATTGTTTGCCAACATGTATGCTGTGCCTCTAGTCCTGTGACTCCCTGCTCAAATCTCCAGCACCAACTGAAGCTACGTCGCACAGGTAAACAAGGCTTGTGGACATTCTCTTCTGTCAACAATCTTTGTCTAAACTATTTGATTTATGGATTCCGTGCACCATTCCATTGCTTGAAACAATGCTGTTCACAGTGGCTAATGCAATACTTTGCTTAAGCAATCAGCGGAATTCTTGACTTTTGTCACAATCACTTTATTTAGAAACTGGGAGGTTCAATACCAAGATGGGAGCAAATTTGATAGAAAAAGAATGGGAAAAAGAGAATCGTAAGGTTATATTAAATTGGCGACTTCTCAACAAAGATCCCTGTGATTGTTATTTTGTAACCCATTGTCACACACCAACACTGGTGTTTATAGCAATCAGTTCCTGACTTAGCTGTCAAGATGCTCAAAGTGGAACAGTTTTGCTAATATCAATATCCAACACAAAAGGTCTTTCAGGTTCATCAGACAGTATTTGATTTTTTGTTTCTTTGTTGTTTAACGTCGCAATCAGCAATATTCCAGCTATATGACGACAGCCTGTAAAGAATCGAGTCTGGGCCTGACAATCCAGTGATTGACATCATGAGCATCGATACACACAATTGGGATACAATTACATGCATCAACCAAGTCAGCGAGCCTGACCACCCGATCCTGTTAGTCGCTTCTTATGACAAGCGTAGTCGCCATTTACAGCAATCAGACAGTAGCCTCAACCAATATAGACAAGGGACTAGGTGACATGGGACCAACATTAAAAGAAAGATTAATATCTTTTTAACACTTGCAGATAGTATCCATTATTATGTGGCTTACAAATGTATTAATGTTGTTATTGATAAAAGTAAGAAATAATTACGTAACAGCCATGGAAAATGATATCAATTATTTTTTGCTTCAACAATGAATTCCAGAGAATATTGTTACTAAGCAGCACTTTCAGTGGGTTTTTTTTTACAGAAAAAGGACAATGGAAACCCCTTTAAACCTTTAGTTACAACAGCAACAGTGTACACTAAGGAATGCGCTAAATCCAATTACAACACCATAGGCAACAAGCCTACACATCAGACTACCTCCCCTAACAACTTTCTCATGTGTTGAAGTCAACAATACCCTAATGGCTTTCAACACAGAAACTATTCTCAGTAGGGGGCTCTCGACATTTTTACTGGAGCCATACATCACTAAATACAATCCCCTATTATAAGCTGTAGATATTATGATAAAATATCAACTTATATGACAATATTGACCCCTGACCTCAAGCCTCCTGAACACTTTCTTCAAACAGACCGTAGGTGGGAGATCACCATTATTCTGCTGTAGGTGGGAGACATACTTCAACCAAAAAGTGACACCAAATAAATTGAATGTCACAAAAAGTTTTATTACCAAATAACTATTTGATGTAGTGCTGTTTTGGAATTTGCACTGCATAACTTGGTACAATAGCTGTATAAGGTTTATCAGTGACAGAATATTGTTTTCTGCCACCTTGAGGGGGCAATACATTGCAACATTATTAATACAGACAAATTCTCAGTGAAATAATCAGGATTAACAAATTACAATTGGATGTTGTCGATAGTAATTGTTTGGGAAATCGGGGATTTGGGATTAAGAGGGTCTAAAGTAACAGAGCTTTACTGTATTGCAACAATACTCTGGCAGAAGACACAAAGAATGGGATTCACAAGCCAGGTCTCTAGCATGGCAAGCGAACAATTGGCCACCCTAACAACCCACTGACCACCAAAATGGAATCATTTATTAGCTTGGGTCACACTGTGCATGAAAACTGTTGATTGAAGTAACCCGTCTACTCCGTCCAGCACGGCTGCAGCACAAATGTGTAGGGATGCTTCTTGAGAATTGACCAACAATCACTGAACAGAAAGGTGAATGTCTGCTGCTACGTAAGCTATAAATACTGGTAAACTATGGCAATGTTAAGGCACTGGATTCCGGGAAAGGACCTTGATAACAGAATCCGTACAGCAAATGGAACTATGAGCCGACCCCTGTGCCTGAACAAAGAGGTGTGAATACCTAATCTGCCAGGGTGCAAGGTGCCCTATGTCAGGTAAACACTAACCCCTACCCCAATGGGGTGCAATGTGGGGTTAACACTTACCCTGTTGGGGTGCAATGTGCCCTACGTGAGTTAAAAACTTACCCTGTCAGGGTGCAAGGGCCCTACGTGAGTTAAAAACTTACCCTGTCAGGGTGTGAGGTGGCGCCCGCCTGAAGCAGCTCCTGCACTTTGTCCACAAGCCCCTTACTGGCGGCCAGACGGAGCTTGTCCTCCAGGGACCCCAGGGGCAGGGGAGTCCCGGGGGTAGGGGATGAGGGTGCAGCCTGGTTGGGGCCATTCATCTCTGCAACAGAAGGTCATTGACATGAACATGACGGCAAATAAATGTACCTCATCACACAAATGCCAGATAAGATTGCCTTCTTGTTTCAGCAACCCTTCTTCCAACATTTTGGCCCTGTTTCACAAACAGAATCGATGTGAGATCATATTGATGGTGGCAGACATAGCCATATGCCTACTTCATGAAATCGAGTCCCGTTGGTGATGTTCTTCATATGATAAACAGATATTGTGCACACTTGGATACAGCTAAAGGTGACTGTATTCTCATGATAGGAACTAAACCCAACAACATGACAGAAAGGTGAACATCATCTCCACTGCCCTACCCCCAAACCCATCAACTTGACCTTGACAAGTACAGTCATGTACAAAGTGACACAGCCTCCTTCTCATACATCGTATACATAATGTTACTGCAAGTGGAATCAAACTTCCTTGTTAATGTTTACGATATATCAGTTAATCCTCATCCCTACCAAACCATCCCTGTCATCTTGCAATAACATCGTACTGACACATTAAAATCCTGAACACATAAACTGTAGGATGAAACAGAACCTATCAAGACATACAAACCAGTCACATGAGGAAAACATGGGGAATATCACATTACCAATTGAGAAAAAAAATAGTTCCCTTTGAAAAGATTATGGCAAGATCTGGATCCTCTGCTATATGATTAACTGTGGAAATTTCCAGGTAAAACAATATTCTTATGTACATGGCAAACTCTTAACCCAAGGGATAACAAAAACATATTCCCAAACCATAAGTCACCAGGACTGTACATTTCTATTATTCACCGTCATGAACACCATTACCTACTGCGTGGAGCGAACACTCTTGGAAATATCCTATCACACATTAGTGTCAATTAACAGGAGACCCAACCCTGTAGATAGGCTACATGCATACAAGTCCCATTCTGCATTACCACCACTGAACCCAGACACTTAGGGTCAATATTTAAAATATGTCAATGCCAAATCCTAGTGAGATAAATAGTATCAATGTTAATCTTACAAGTTATCTCTCATTACAGATGCCTTGTAATGTTTCAAGATGAAGAGAGTGTAGCTGTATTAGCCAGGGTTTAAATGATCTTACTTTAAATACTTGGAGAAACAACCATCACGTCTTTCATTGGCATTTAGAAGTTAGAAGAACAGGAAGACAAAAAGTCTGTTTGTTCATGACAATGTTTCAGGGCAAGTTCTTCTCTGATGGAATATCCCGTTTAAGTAAAGTTTCTGTGCTACATGTAGCAGTAGAATAAATATGTTACCTTCTTAAACCAAATAACATAATTCATTCAACAGTGTCATTAATAATAACTCACCTAATCATACTAAATTCCCACATGTACCTGGCCTTGCTACCTGTCGACAGGTAATCAAGGTGTGCCTTACACAGCAATCTACCTGCCTTTCCCTCTTGCCCAAACACAGGGGACTCCAATGCGGGTAATCAAAGGTACAGTCTGCACTAAACTAACAGCCTACTCACGCTCACTAATATACCCTGAATAAATCAACAAACTATAAGCATACCTTCTAATTAGCTTCTTCAGACCTCACCAGTCTGCCACTAACGAGCTCAGGTGTGACCTAAAACGCATTGTTCCATACCCTCACAGACGCTGTTGTTTTAGCTATAAAACTATCATTAGGTGAGGTAAGGCAAAATTGATTCATCTCAAATTAATCAGTCCACTTTAATATTGGATGTCTGACCAGCACTGTCAGTTGACACCAGTCAGCGCCTCTAGACAATAGATGGATTAATCTTGTTAACCAGCTAAGAAAACACTTCATCTCTTGACCTAATTAAAATCAACATCAATCAGTGGATTAAAACAAGTTTATACTGAGGATTATGAAAACTCACAGCCATCAAAGGCATTCCTTAAATCTTCATCTGTTATTTAGTCATCATTTAGTTTTGTCTGGATAGTAATCCTGTTTACAACAAAGGGCTGTCTGAGTCAGTTATTATTCAGCAATACCTGTTGCACAATCTCAGCCATGCATCAACAGTAACACAAAAGGGATCATCCGTGGAAGTTAAATATTCATGAAGAAGGTTCGTGTGGTTCCAATTACATGACTTGCAAAATATGGATGTGCTGAGTCGACAAAAAGAGTTCTTAAAAATTCAGTGAAAAAAATTACTTTTCATCAATCTAAGAAAAGGGTTAATAAATATGCGACAGTGTCAACTTTAAACTTTCAGACAAATTAGTAATCAGAACCACATTTTAATTTCACGTTCTATCCTCTACTGGTACTTCTTTACTTACTTTTTAAAAAGAACATTATCCACACCAACTTTTTTTCCCAATCAATAATCTTATTCAAAATTATCCATCCTGTGAAAAAACACTTTCCTTCTTATTCTGAATCAAGGATCCGATAACCATCAAGAAGAAGTGAGAGGCCTCTCACCAGGTATAATCCCCAATGACCTTCATTAAACATTCTCCTACACCACAACATCAAATGACGCTTACATTAATGAAATAAGCAAATACCACACAGTATCCGAATACCTCCACAAATTATTTACTCAGCATGATCCCAGCATGTGTGTTGATGTCATGCTCCCGGCTGCCGACCGTGCTGCCTCCACCCCATACAATGGCTGGTAATGCCAGCAGCAGCCACAGCGGCAGGGACTACATCTACGTGTATTGTTGACATCCGACAACAACCACAGATGGGATGATTGAAACCAATAAATACATTCTTGCTGTTGAATTAGATGTATTGGTGCTGTTTAATTAGATGTATTGGAGCTATAATATTAGTGAAATGTCCTGAAAAGGCCAGTGTTATGTTGATGGAGGAAATGTTTGTGTTTGAACGAAGGTTTGTGGGAAAGGTGTGTTTTCCTTCTTGCGTTTGTACGAATCCTACAGCATAGTATGCTCAGCATAATACAGTCACATTAGGGCTCTGAAATATTGACACGGGTATGTGTCTGAAAACGCAACCCAGTCTCGAGTATACGATTTCAATGGTAATATGCCACACAATCAACATATTGTAATCTTTTGTCATTTTATTTTGTCTTTTCTTGGGAAGAATTGACTTGCCTTTGCATGTGTTTCTGATGGGTGCCACTCATGGGGCAGGATACTCTCACCTTTGCTCGAACACCTGGTATCATTACTATTTGATTGTGACTCATAAGCACATGCTCATGGCACAGTCAGATTTGTACAATCAACTCTGCTTTTAGCAGAGATTTCTTGTGGCTATGGAAAGGCTTGTTGCTTTTATTCAGCATCATCTACATCAAAATGCACCCAGACTCTAACAGTATTTTTCTATGTCTACCACACACTTGAGAGTTATCTCCCATGGTCAGATACTCAAGTCCTTGATGTAGGAGCCTGTCAGATCCCTTACTCACATTTTGTGAAACTTAATGTTATAATAACAAGCATGTATTGAAAACACCTGTGTAAGTTTTCTTTTATTTGATTCTCAAGGATGTTTGAAAACAAGTTTTAAGGCATTTCTTGTCAGCCAAGATTACCCCAAATTTGAAAGTGTCATCCAGAGGCTTGTACTTTGAAACCATAAAATATCTTCCCAACCAATAACTAAAAGAATCAAATTCCTATCACCCTTTAATGACGTATATTTTTTTATACGACTGCAAATACAATATGGTAACCTGACACTAAACCAGTTTATCATCGGAGAGACCCTAGCAACTGACAGCTAGACAGTGCGGTAGTCTACTACAGACCAAAGTCTTCAACTTACTTCACATAGCTAAGACTTATATTACCACATGATGTTCCTAGATGGTCACAGCTTATATCACTGGTCCTTACAATAGCAAAAATATATCAAGAATATAACAGAGCCACAAGGCTCCGTAGCTCTCCTGGACTATGAAGAAACAATTTCATGATGTTTCAACCTCATTATGTGACAAAGATAAATAGACTGTTTGCACATTGGTGCAATAGATACGAAAACAACACACACCATTATTGTCTGAAGCACTAAGGCTGAGGGCCAATTATGGTTCCTTAAACTACCTTATTGCCATTATCATTCACACAAAGTTTCAGCTTTCTAAGTTAAGTGGTCCTTGGAAATAAGATATTAAACCTATGAGCAAACTGAGAGTTTTGAACGTTAAAAGAAAACCACAGTGATTTGAGCAAAAGGTGAGCTAAAGTGTCTTCTCACACTTGACTAGGCCAGAATGCAACAGAAACAGATAACGATGCTTGCATTCTGTGAAGGTCCCATCACCTGTGGCAACAGCCACTACCGGGGCTGCTGCGCTCACATGGTCACAGTGCTTGCATTCATTGTAACAGATATGCTCAAGGAATGAAAGCAAATGATTAATTCTTAATCTCTTTCACAACTAGTAATAGTGCATTGTCATTCACAAAAAGCAGTATTATTAACTATTCATGATCAACATCTGTAGTTAAGGTGTTTTTTTCAAACTGAAGGTACATTGAATTCTCTTTATTGGCTCCTGCTATCCAAACAGTGATTAAAAGTAATAAATACCTTAAGACAAGGGTAATAACTGACATGTTTCATGGAAAGAAGATCAACTTGTACTTGTTTCAGTTTATCATAGCTTATAATTGTGAAAGAAAGTTAATCCTATCATTTACTTTAGTTTAATGTATAGATTTAGTTTCTCAAAACATGTATACTGCATTCTCAGACATTTTTTCACCAAGATGGCCAAAACCCTTGGGGACATTGGTGAGTATAGACTGCCAGGACACCACTGCTTCTTACTCATGCTTTCAGTCAGTGGATTGTCTGCTCCAGATGGTCCGTTGTTTAATGTTCTAGGTGTATGACAGGGGGCAGTAAATACAGGAATCTGAACAAGACAATCCAGTGATCGATATGGTTAGCAACTATTGCAGTCATGGCACGATGACACACAATCAACCAATTCATGGAGCCTGACAACCCACCAGATCCACACAGTCATCTCTCACGACCTGCATAGGTTGCTGAAGACAGATTCTTTCTTTTATTATATTTTATTGTTTTTAAAAAAGAAATACCTGTACATAAAACGTGCTGCCTACACAGGGTAGCAGAAAGCCCATGACATATAGCACAACTAAGCAGTACATCTTAGGTTTTTTTACAGAAAATAACATACTTCTCACTCACATATTCACTCTAGTAATACAAACATACTGCATATATCAAGTATGCATAAACTACATACATTAAAGTTTATATTATCATATTGCAGTGTAGGAAAGTACATGGTCTGAAACATTAAAGTCTTAACAGTCAGGGTGGCCTCTCTGGGATGTGGATTTTCAATTCCTACTGCAGGACCCGGTTTTTCGCGTGCGTGGGCAAAGTCACTGAAGCGCGTGTAAAAGGACTTTGAATGTCCTGTGTATTGGTGTCACTTCACCGTTAGCGCTTGGTTGATTCCCGGCCTTCATTACCACCAGGAGGCTGTTTAGGTGTCTGCGGCCTGTGCGGTTAGCGGGTGAATGTGGATACATGGAAAGACGTGTGTGTACTTGAATGTGTGTGATTTAAAATTAACTTGTTGCACTATCAGGATTGTTTGAAAATTATTACGTGAACTTCACGAGTTTAGTGGTTTATCTATTCATCATAGCACACAATGAATGGTCTACGATTCAATACGACATTCAGTAGATGTTGAGAGTTCACACAAGTGTGTGGGTATTTCCTATATCAATTACCAGTATTTTCTTGAGTATAGTGCGCAACCCCCTCTAGCGGATTCAGTATTTTAGGGGGAAAAATCGAATGTCAAGTGCAGAAATAAATTACACTGTAGATCTACCCCTTCAGCGAAGTCCGGTAAACGAACGGGTGATGAGAAACTTGGTCAGTACAAATTCAAAATTTGAGATAAAAAATCACCAGACAAATTTATTTACCGTTTAAATTGTATTTTTTGTTCTGCCAGGCATTGTTTTACATCCAGGGATTAAGATTACCTTGTGTATTTTCTCGTAAACTAAGCCGGACACAGCTATCAGCTGTACACACGTTTTCTTGGAATCTACCGGTGACACGGTCAAGACACACCCAATGATAAATAACTTTACAGTATTTTAATGCAAGGATCGGCAAAAATTGTATCTGAAACTATTTTTTATCAGTAATAATATATCCCAATATCTTGTTAATTTAGTTGCAGCTTTTACTAAACATATTTTAAATAATAATAACCCTAAGCGAAGCAGCTGATCGCTATTGTCGGGTAATAATTTTTCACATGGAACCAGTCTGACCAGTCACCGTCAAGGCTCTCGCGCACGTGATCGCGAGAACTACGTGTTGACATAGAATCGTCAAACTATAACAAATATGACTTTTAACGAGTCAAAGTATGGCATTTATGATATATGTATCCATTCTCTGTCAATTAAAGTTCGGTTCAAGGCGTCAATAGCGGTAATCTGACCGTGGTCGCTGTTAATAAAAGGTGAGTTGCGCGATCTTCCGCTCGCTTCGCACGCGATTTCGCCGAAATTAATTAAAACAATATTTAAAGGAATTTTGAATAGAATTAATGAAATAAGTTACATACATAAGTCCAGATATGAAAAAAAACAACACTTTTTATAGCCAGACAGTGTAATTACATAATTAATTTGTGTATGCATGGATTTGTTGACATGGTATTTCCGGTGTTACGTGCCCACGGCAATATCTTTCCATGGGGGGGGGGGGGGGGGGGGGGGGGGGGGGGGGAGATCATCAAAAGTCATTATTTCGTGTATATTGCGCACCCTCTTCTACACAGCTATGTTTTTTGGACAAATATTGCACACTATACTCAAGAAAATACGGTAGCAGCTGATTAGTTATTTCATCCACGTCATGGAACAGTTAAGGCATATCGTTTTGATCGTTTATTTGAGGATGTTAGAAATAAAAGTCAACGGAAGAAATCCGTACGCCTGTTGTCTTGTTTCTTTGCTTTATGAAATATTTAGTCCCACCAAATATATATGTTCATTCTGAAATCGTGTTCAGATGTCATCAACAGCTCCATTTATTAGTGAACACGAACAATAATAATTATGGGATACATCAGCATCACAAAGAGCACCACGTGTTTCAGGCGGGTGTTTGTTGCAAGTTCAATTGCGCGTGTTATGGCAACAATATGTTGAATAAGCTATAATTTACACTATAGCAATTGCAAGAATAATAACATTAGGTATAAATATAAATGGGGAAGAAAACATGATCTTATTCAATGACAAGACAGATGGTTTACGCACTTGTCCGTTGTCGACAGGTCGGAATTCGCTTTATGCAAATATTTTTACCCGGGCATAAATTCCATTGGCTAACTTGGACAGTATGTTTTTCTACACACAATGTTGCCTGTGATATTCAGTGCGCGCGCGTGTTTACATGTATGTTTCATCGTTTCTACCGTTATTTATTATAAACGAAATTAGGTTGTTTTAACGTTCGTGATCGAAAATCGGACAGCTACACGATCGATAACGATTCAAACTCGTAATAAAAAAGGAAATAATCATATTGTTATGTTACAATGTTAGCGGAATACGTTTTCAAAAACTACTGATACGGACTGTATGTCTGACTTAAAATACTTTATAAGGCATAGTTGGGAATGCAAGTCGGCAATTTGAAACTAAAGTACTCATGGAAATGGAAAAAAACTGTTTTGCTGGATTTAATAATCGACACAAAGCATTACGTAGATGTAAATACGAAATAACAAAACAACTGGAAAAGTACTAGTCTTGATTTGCTAGTTTTATCTCAGTGCTCAATACAAAATGTACTTTACAGGAGGTAATTGTAGGCACTTTCAACATTCAAAAATAAAACTAAGTCCAAATTGACAAGGCAGAAACAGGCTATAGGCATTATGCAAATTAGCCTGGAAAAAAAGTTATCAAAACAATAAAAATAACAGCTATGTTTATGTACATAATAATAATGACATGTAAGTTGTTGTTTGAGAAGGGAATATGTTACTTTTACGTTCTGATATTTTGACGATGATTCACTATCCCACAATGCCACTGACAAATCACTAACCACTGACAAATCACATGCACGTGGGTTTCAAGCACCTGTTTTTACCTGTCGTCAATTAAGGTGTCATAGGTCATGGACATTCACCTTGATCTTCAAACACCTGGTTATGCTCAGTTTCACAACAGTCTACGTGTAAAAAGATATAAAAACCTTTGATACGCTGTATTTGTGCCAAAGCCCAATTAGTACTAATTGAGTTGTTTGAATATTTATATATTTTGTATATTAACTGCATTTATTTAAAATCTGAGATCGAAAAAAACAGGGTTTTTTTTTTCATTTCCGTGAGTACTTTAGTGCCGCAAATGCTTAGAAGGCTGCTTTCAATTCATAGTGGCTTGTGTCGACTTCCTGTTGGTAATTTGATTGCTTGGTCAAACTTCGCGGAAGGTCGTTCTGACGTGACCTGTAAAGTACACAGCGGTTGCGAGATTTTGTATATGAGTTTAATAAGATTGAGGTAATCGAGGCATGTGATTAATCCTGTTTTGTGTATTGAAAGCAGTAGTTGTTTATTGTTAAGCAAGTTTATCTCTGCAGCCGTTGAAATATGCAGCTACTCGCCGACTCGTCTCGCATCAAAACACGTGTCTGTGTACTCGCGGGCAGATGACCACGGAGTACGTTGATCACCGTGTCGGATTAACGAGACTAATTAATAAGTGATTTCAGTGGTTCGTTGCAAATTCGGTGTGTCGATGTCGGGAGTGCGAGGCTGTCGGATTAACGGGTCTAAATAGCGATGAAGTATATTGTAGATGTATATTGCTGCACGGTCGATTGTCAAACCATTAAAATTATTCCATGGTTCACACTGCCATTCAGCTAATTCAAGGAATTCGAGACACGCACGTCTGTTAAAAGTTGATATAAGTACCTTAATGCATATCCAAGATACTAACCCTTACTTGTTGACAAAGAAACTCGTAAGGTGTGTCATTATCAAGTACAGCCTGACGCGTTATTGTTGTGACTGTTAATTTGACGCATTCATAATTACTGGATGAACGTTTAGGAGTATTTCAGACCTTTATTGATATCTCCCTGTATTTGTACATGTTTATGTACATAAAACATTAAATCAACTGAAACATGTATTATGTATTATATTAAAATAGCATAATATTTTTAGATCATAATTTGTTTTAAAATATTTTAGCCCGTTATCAATTACATATGTTATTGGGCAATTATTGGTATATTATTAATGTTAAATGTGTTCATATACAATCATATAGCAAATATTTCGATATTGACATCAATACATTAATTTTCGCTTCGCTTCTATTCTCTTGCATTTTCACAATTCTTCGCCAGTGGCTGGAAGTATGAACGATCGAGCGAATTCCGATTCAAATAATCTTTGTATTCTCGCAAAACGCCGCGCCTGTGATGTCCATACATAGTACTTTGGCTAATTCGTGGTGTCATCAACTATCATACCACGGGAAAGAAATCGAAGAGGCGACGATATATTTTAACGTGGAGGGGTAAGTTCATTTTGGGAGAAGTCACGTGCTGTATTGCGTCATCCCAGTTGACTGCGGGGTGATCACTGGCTCCCATAAATTTCATGCTGCTTCCCATTTGATTACGCGTATTTGGTGATAGTACAGGGATTACCTAATACAATTAATGTCCAAAAAACAATGAACACCTGTTATTTTTATTTGTTTAAAACACACGACGTAGGTTTTCCGTATCTTGACCCAATTATGATCCGACTTCCATCTTCATCAATTTAACACATCAATCTGTGCTGTGACTAGTTTTAAACATCAAGCGTGTCGCGTGTGTAAGAGTTAAAACTAATCTGAAACAACATTAAAAGTGAGAAGAAGTTAGTGCTGAAATCATACTGGGTATATAAAAGTCCAGTTCCCAGTTTTTTCTGTACCATTTCATCATGGCATCAGTGAAAAGCAGACGACAAGCATTGCGGAGAAGTTAGCGTTGATCAAGAGAGAAAGAGATTCACAGGCTAAAGGCAGAAGACATCAGAAGACAGAGACATGAAGCAGGAAAAGACGGCGTACGTGAGTGAGTGAGTTTGGTTTTACGCCGCTTTTAGCAATATTCCAGCAATATCACGGCGGGGGACACCAGAAATGGGCTTCACACATTGTACCCACGTCGGGATTCGAATCCGGTATAACTGTATAACTGCTAATCACAGTGGATAATTATATATACAGAGTTCCCTGTGTATGGCAGATGTGTATGCCGATTGAGGAATTTGCATTATTTCTAGAAGTACTGTATGCATATGAAATATATATTAGAAAATCACCGTGGGCATGTGGACTGTAAATATCAAATGCCCCACAGCATATTAACAACATCAAATAACAATCTTATGTTATCCCATACGCATGTAAGCATGAAATCGACGCTAAAACAAGGAAATAATTCTGTTTCACCCAAGTTGATGTGTTTAAGAACATTGGTTTTGTATGAAATAAGACACCCCGCAACATGTAATAATAGGTTAATCATATTTTATTCATCTGAGATTTGTAAACAGGCCAAACTGGCTTATGTAAATAACGCTCCCTCCAACACAACATATATTAAATACCGCATTCAGCAATATTCCAGCTATATGACGGCGGTCTGTAATTAATCTAGTCTGGACCAGACAGTCCTGTGATTGACATATTGAGCATCGATCCACGCAATTGGGATTGATGACATGCATCAACCAAGTCAGGGTCGCTGACTTTGTTGATGCATGTCATCGTTTGTTTGTTTGTTGTTTATCGCCGCACCCAGCAATATTCTAGCTATATGACGGCGGTCTGTAAAATAATCGAGTCTGGACCAGACAACCCAGTGATTAATATCATGAGCATCGATCCACGCAATTGGGATCGATGACATGCATCAACCAAGTCAGCGAGCCTGGACACCCGATCCCGTTGGTCGCCTTTTACAAGCATAGTCACCTTTTACGGCAAGCATGGGCTGCTGGCATGTCATCGTATCTCAATTGCTTGAATCCACATGCACATCAATTCCAACACATTTCTCCTGTTTTTTTTTATATCTTTTTTCGCCACGGAAGTAATCAAGGTAATCGCCGTTTCACTTCGACTTACCCGATTTCATAATGTTTTATGCAGTAACTAAACTGAGCAAAAACTCCGTGAAACTATTTTTACCACAAATTCGTTAAATTGTCGCTGTCTCGGCGCCTTATAAAAAGAGGCCCGCAAGCGCTTAGCACCACTGGTAATGCAAATATGATTCGCCAGGCATATGTCTTTTACCCTTTTCAACTGGTGTTCCCTTAAAGAACCACCAGTTGAAAGGGTAATAGACATATGCGCAACACGTTGGTATTTGTTTGCTAATCGTATATTTAAGCTTCATTTATCCAATGAGGACAGTCGGGATTTTATTATCGATTTCAATTGTGTGGCGGCAGATTCATATATAATATAACCCCAGATCCATATTGGTAATGCTTTACGCATGGTAATCAACCGCGTTATCGTGGTTCTAAATATTTGAATCTGCTGTCACAATTATTTTGATTGCTATTAAAATTCCACCTGCCCCCAAATTCCAACACATTTTTCCTGCTTTTGATCTTTTTTCACCACCGCGTTACGCATGGAGATTGGCGAAAAAAGTCGAAAACAACCGTGTTCATTTGTGTACATGGTGTAAGCATTTGCATAATGCACTGGCGATACGGAACATTGAGGTGAACATCGCCATCACACACACATATATGCTGTCACAATTAAAATCGCTAATACAATACCACATGTCCCCCCATTTCCAACATATTTCTCCTGCTTTTTATCTTTTCTGAAAATGAAAGCCATTTATTCTTGTAATCGCCATTTTTGACGACTGTTGTTGTCTATTCATATGTATAATAAAACCACACATACGTATTTGTCAGGCGATACCCTTGGAAACCATCATGGTTATCATGGTTTAAAATATTGAAATCTGCTGTCACAATTCCAACACATTTCTCCTGGTTTTAAATATTTTTCGCCACCGCGTTACGCATGGAAGGTGGCGAAAATAGTTAAAAACAACTGCGTTATAGCGTTCCGTAAGCATTTGCGATTCTAATGTTATCAAATTCGTAGATTCAAGGAAATGCCATAAATCCCTGTATAACCATGATAACAACTTCTGATAAGTTTATTATTACATAAACAGAACCACCTGCCCGACATGCTCATTACAGAACATTTCAATACATACACAGCACACAGATCACTTTTACGTTGTCCCATGACCTCATTGTAGACATGATAGAGCTACTGGTTACCGACCAGTTATCGCCAGTTTTTTTCATTTCTGTCACTCCGTGATTTCTTTTCGTGAAAAATGATTTAGTTGATCTCTGTTATAACGTGTATAACTTTCCCGTCGTCTTGACAGCACGTGCCACGTGATCACGCATATACGCTTCAGTTATACAAATGACATTACAAATTTGTCGTCTGCAAACCAATATTCCCCACATTCAATCTCTACATGCTATCATATGTACTATGGATTTCGATATATACACATGCTACGTACAGCTCAAATAGGTTTCAGAATTGTATTTTGAGAAAGAAATGACTGACCGATAGAAAGCAATGCCAGAACGGAAGTGCGTCATTGTGTTTTGTTTTTTATTTTCGAGTGAATAAGTCGCGATGGCCCACATGTCTTTGATAAAGCTGTATTCGGGCTTGGCGATTATCGTGGGTTTTTAAAAAAAAATATTTCCTCACAAGTGTTTTGTCATTTTCGGATAAATCTTTCTCTCTTCCAATGAAAACGAGCAAAATTAAAATGATATCCCGTGCGACAACGGGGAGTTGGCGATAATTTATAGCCAGTAGCAATACAGTCTAAATAGTTTTGGTAAATAATTTGTTTACGAAATGTTCTGTCACATGATATGCAAATTAGGTGTAATGCCACGTCACCACTGCGCCGGAAATTAGCTTTTTGTCCGTCATCCTTTTGCCGGATCATGGTTGGTCAGATTACAACAATGGGTACCGTTTTTCAGATGGAAATCGCGCGGGTGTTAAAAATATTGAACTTCGTGGACATATCGTGCTTGGTTACCACATGTGACAAAGATTTCTCATGTATACATTCTGGCATTAAACAACGTGTCCGTGCCGATAACTCAAGGTGACAAATGCCGACTGACATGACTAACATCCCACGAACGTCTTTCGCATGCTCGAATTATTCCGTACCGTATCGCCACATAATAAAGTAGCGGAAGGGAACATTGAGGTGAGTATCGCCATCACACACACATATATATGCTTTCACCAGTTCACAATTAAAATCGCTAATAAAATACCACATGTTCCCCCAATTTCCAACATATTTCTCCTGCTTTCGATCTTTTCTGAAAATGTATTTTCTTGGGGAATGTAATTTTCGATTCAATTGTGTGGCGGCAGATTTATATATAATAAAATCCCACATACATGTTTGTCAGGCGATATCCACGGAAACCAACCGCGTTATCTTGTTTTAATATATTGAAATTTGCTGTCTCAATTCCAACACATTTCTCCTTTTTTTTTCGCCACTGCGTTACAGTGTTCCGTAAGCATTTGCGATTCTCATGTTATCAAAATTGTCATACATAATTAATGGATTCAAGAAAATGCCATAATTCCCTATATAAACAACTAAAAATTCTCGTGCAAAATTCGTGGGTTCGAGGAAATGCTGGCTTTGATTTTTTAATGAGGTGCCATAAATCACTGTATAAACAACTTGGTGACACTGACAAGTTTATTACATAAACAGAACACCTGCCCGACATTCTCATTACATAACATTTCCTGTGTGTTACAGCAAAGATCACGATTGTATTTGTAGGAATTACCATAATTAATTCACATGGTGTAACTTGCGTTGACAATACGATGAGACCTGACATTAGGCACATGTAGTCATCTGATCCGGTCGAAGAACTCTCAAGTGGTCTGCACATCCGGTTAAGGAGCTCTCAAAATGTGACGAAAAGTCTTTTCTTGGATACCTAAGACAGTCAAAGCTCTTGAGAATTTCCTTATTCTCTCTCCAATGTCTTTTTGGTTGAAGGCAACATTGTATTACGCTTAATAATGACGATGTACTTATAGGTGTATATTTTATTGGCGCTTCTTCTTCTTGGCAGCTGATGGTAAATAAGCCGCACTCGGTTATCTCCCTTGAACGCACGCGAACGGCTTGCCCACCAATTCCAACACATTTCTCCTGCTTTTGATATTTTTTCGCCACCGCGTTACGCATGGAAGTTGGGGGAAAACATCGCGTTACGGTGCGTTATAGTATTCCTTGTGCATTTGTGATTCTAATGATATAAGTTTTATTACAAAATTCATCACATGAAGTTTGCAGTTGCCAATTGAAATTACCCTACTGTTTTGCATCATTTTTTTTAACATTTTCCCTTTCTAAGTCAAGATTACTGTTAATTTTTTTTTCAAAAGTACACTAATACAAACATTATGAATGTATGTTACTATTTGTGTCTTTCTTCATGCAAATTAATACTCTTTTGATACGAAAAAGGGGGAAAAAATGTAAAAACAGGCCAAACTGAATTTCTACACAGAGTTATGGGAATTGAATTGCCGCGCGGGGAAGAGGCCACCCTAACTGCTTAAGTACAAAACTAAAATAAAATTACAGTTGCGCCTCATTTTTGAAAAGTTGATGATACAGCATCCAAGCACCCTGAGGACTTATTCCAATCCAGAATCCCCATGTCTACAGCTAGAAACTTGCTAACAGTGGCATTTAGTAAAAGTCACTCACTCACTCACACAGAGAGTTACAGATCCTGGTGGTTAACACTGAGGACACAGATGCCAGATGTACTTCAAAGTGCTTCAACTTCGAACAAATGTTTCTGAATCTCAAAGGAAACATTGAATCAGTAAATGGTACAAGGATTTGGCATCTTGGAGCAAGTTATTTAAAAAAGATGTGTGTTTGATAACCCAACAACTACAATTATCCTCATTTTTTCAACACCAGACAACTATGAGCTAAATCAGTACTGACCTGTCTGAAGATACACACATGAACAATACATTTCTCCTCAAGAATAATGTTTCATTAATGTTAAGCAAAGAGGATAATATTACTGAGAGGATTCAATGTTCCATTAAATTATATGAAAATATTAATACCTCTAGCCTTTTGGTCACACACAATGCCACAGAAGATTAATCAAGATCTTAAGATTTAAGGCGATTAGCTGTCAATGAATACCACACTACTCCCATAAACTAATCCAAGAGTATACAGCAGTCTTTGTGATGTAATGATTTCCTTCCAACTAACTAAGACCCCTGTCATAACAGATGATATACTTGTGCACAGATAAGCCACACGTCTTTGTCTGACAATGAGGACAAGCCAGGACAAGAGGTACTTCAGCAACACAGATACCCTGGAAATAATAAATAACTGCTCTGTCATCCAGCAGCAATAAAGTGTGATGCAAGAGCCCGCATCATAAACCACAGATCGCCAGTAGCTGTCATCCGACTCACTCCGCTGTGGGCGAGGGTCAAGGGCACGTGGATAGTTGCACCAGTTGCTGTTGGCCCTCAAATGAGGCAATTGATACAACACTGACTTCAAGCTGCAAACATGTGCAGGGAACAGTGTTACAGGTAGTCATGTGGTCTACCAGCTGTTACAATAGCTTGGAATGCATGTATATAGTATGTAAACCCACTCCAAATTGATTACTTGTTTCACGAAAATCCTGCTTTCTAGTGATGAAATGGAGATTGGATTCTGGTGTACTGGTAGTCATCAATATAGAAAGAAGTCCAGGACCCACTTGCACAAAGTGACATTAGCGTTACTACTATTGTAAGCCTATGTTAAAGCAGAGACCATATAATAGATTATCATCGTAGTGCTAAGATCACTTTGTGCAAGTAGTCCCTGTGACACAGTGTTTGAGTTTAAGGGCTTAAGGCCAAGTCTTTTACTTCTAATGCTAAAATTACAGATTATACAGAATAGTTAGTGTAAATACTATTGCAGAAAATCAGAGTGAGTAAGATGTAACACCACTTTGAACATGTTGAACAGTATTCCAGTTATCTCACGGCGTGTCAGCTTGATGTAAGTAAAGCCCGAAGTGATGCAGGTCTTACATGTTTACCCCTTGGGTGAGCATGGCACTGACAAAACTAGAAACACAATAGGGACAAACTGGGATTCAAACCCATGTTTCTAACATGCCCAAGGGACGCAACTCTGTCCACGAGTGCCTTCTGACTCAGGACTCATCTTAGTTTCCAACACTAGATGCTGCTAATGGTGAATCCTAGATGACACACACTCACTTCATATACATATCCAATTGAAACAAACAACTGAAGACATGCTTTCTTGTGACAATGTTCGCCTCCAAGACCAAGACCAAACAGTGGGATGAACTAGCAATTAATTTGCTGTGGGCTATGCAAACATGATATACACAGTATATTTGTATTACGAGAGTGAATGTGTGAGTGACAATTAAGTATATGTTATTTTCTGTTAAAAATCTAAGATGTACTGATAAGTTGTGAAATATTGTTTTCATGTCACCGGTGTTTTGCTACCCTGGGTGACAGCCTGTTTTATGTTACAGGTATGTGAAGAAAAATTACCATTTTTGTTGTTGTGTTCTCAACTCCACAACACCGTAGACTTGCTTAATCATCCAGAGATAGTTTATATGCAAGTATCTGATCAAATTCTGACATACACACACTATAAAAACGACAGATTCTTTCTCAGTGAGTCATAAAAATTGTGTCTACAAAAAGGTTTACAAATCCAATAATCCAAGGAGGCTATAACAAATAGCCATCTTACATAAATGTCTTATTTTATAGGTAAACCTGCATTGCCACTTTATAGTTTTGTTCACAGCATTAACACCTGCATTCTTCACACCCGACACACACTCATGTGTAACATGCCACAGGGAATATTCAGCACCATTTACTGTAGTTATCAATAACCCACTGATCACAACACTAAGTTGTTGCCCAGATTAAGCTGATATTTTCCAGTGGGCACTATAATCATCTCTGCTGTAGTCTGGGAATGTGATGTTAATTAAACTTGGTTGAGTTAATAAATGTTGTTCTCATTATCCAATAACATTTTGAAGTAGACAGCAAAAATGTCTTCAAGAATAAGAAGGAGCTTTGAAAAAGATAAATTTCTATTCATGAAGTACATCCACAATCAATTAATGCGCAACACTTGTTTTCAATGGGTTTAATGGAGTGGTTCAACATGTGGTTCAACATGTATATTATACTCTACTGTCACAGTACAGTAATGTTGTAGTAACTGGTGTCATTACTGGCCAGGGACAAAGACTGGATTATCTGATGTCTTCCGGTCAATCCTAATTACCTGTGATATTGGAGGAGTCACACCTGGATGTACTCATGGTGGGTTGTGTAGGGGAAACTTATTAACTGTGTTACTGAGGTGGCAGTGATTGCCAAATTGAAGACTTTTTTCAGAATTTTATGGAATATAAGACCGTTTTTTAAAAATCTTTTCACGGCAGATTCAAATTCAAGCTTGTGCCAACCTTGGTGTACGTGGGTTAGGGTGAGTTAGTGGCAGCAGAAGAAATAGGTGAATGGGTTTGAGTATGGTTGAGTATGGCATAGGTGAGATAGTGAGGGAACTGGCATGCTAATGGGAAGTCTATCCCGACATCCCACAATGAAGACGAATCTGATGATAATGTTGAAGCAATTTCAATAAGCAGCAGACAATGCTGTTTATATTTCCCATTTTTCTCGTCACCCTGAACCACCCTCTTGAACATTCAGATGGTTTATTACTACACTGCTGCAAGCCAGACATTCACCCTACAGCACTGGGTGCCATCAATCAGTGTCAGACCTACCCTCTCCATGTGACCCTCCCCAACCCTACCACATCAACCATTGGCAACATGGACCATACACTCACAGACAACCACAGCAGTACCCAGTGTCTTGGGTCAAGGGGGACACACCTTGCCATGTATTATATACATGACTACTCCGTAATGCTGCCATCACCCACTCTTTTTGACGCTCCCCTTAATATACCTATAAAGATTATCTGAAAAACCTTTTAGTGTGAAAATGTTTTCTCAACAACTGTTTAGATAAGTCATAAAAACTATAAGGTTGATCATGAAATGTGTCAGTTTACCAGGAGCTTACTTTTCAGGTGGCTTCTAAATATTCTTTTTGTTTTTGACATAATTAATACTGGCAATGCTTTGCTACTAAATGTCTCAAATCTGAATATTTTTCTAGGTATTTTTTAATTTATGTGGATTACAGATTAGAATTGGTCCACAGCAATTTGGATGTATGGGATTGGTAGGCTGGTCGATTGTGTCATGGATCACTGTTCATCATATAAATCACTGGCGTGTTCGACTTACAGGCCGCAGTCACATAGCTGGAATATTGCAACAAAAACACACTTCTATATTCTTGACCGTACCTACAGTCTTCAACTAAAAAAAGGATGGCTACACATTGCAACAAAACAATTTATTGCCACCTAATCACAAAACCTCTCTAAACATTTATACTACACATCACATTTATTGACTCTTCCCAATGTGTTGCATATCTGGCCAAGGTGTAGATTTCACCTGTCTGGTAGGTAAGATAGACACTGACACACCTGAACACCCAGCTTCCTGTGGGTACTTGCAGCTAAACAAGAGGGTGGCTTATTGTAGGTATAGGTAAACTGTGACACACATGAACACCCGTCCTCGAACAGCTTCCTCCTTATAACACTTATACTCACCACACAGGCAACATGAGAATGATATATTACTGAATTCCATCAGAATGTAACAGAGCAAATCATGACACAATAACCACCTCGACCAAGAAACCGAAGTGCTGACCTAATGGGTAACTGTATAACATGTGTCTCGTGACTTGTCCCAGCTTATTCAACCATAGGTCATGATGGACAGCAGACAGGAATTGTGCATCCAAGTTAAGCATGCAAGGTTCCTTGCATAATAGAGGAGATATTCCAACAATGTGAGAAACACTACTTATTTAGCTTCATAAGTGGAATAAGTTGTCAACATAATAGTACACATTGCACGATACAATAAGGAGCTATGCAGCTTGGATAATACACTGAAAGAGGGGTACAACCGTTTCTTTGTACACGAAACTATGTGAAGTCAACAGATGGACCATAAGAATGTAAACAATGTATTAACAAATAATCACCTACTCTTCAACTACCTCAACCTAGGAGCTTGTTTCATATATTTCACTTTTTGGTTTTGACGATCTTGAATCAACGATAACTGACTGTTGACACTTATTATTTATGGTGATAGGCAAAGCAAAACACACAAAAAAGTGGTCCAAGTTGCTAATGTGCAGGTTGGTATGCATACCTGCAGTGTTCATTTAATCCGGTTGTCTGCCAACAAAAAGTTTGCTTAAGTATACGACAGTTGACATGTTGTACCAAACTTCCCACTTGACTCTCAGATAGTTGGTAAAATGGGAGCTACACTGATTCCTAGGACAGAGGAGTCAGTGAGTTAAAAGAGGCTGCCTGTCCCAGCCAGGAAGTAGTTTATCATCTCCATGACAACAGATTATTGGATGGTATACGACATCTGGTTGCTGGGGTGTTATCATCCATATCATCATCCCTTCGACCTTAAGTTCTTAAATGACACAACAGCTGTGTTGACTATTTACAAACATGAGGCAAACACTTCCAGACCAAGCACTGACATGATAAACTGGCCAAATCCCAGAGTTTCATCAACAGGCTTATCAGGCTCCTCGCCACTGTGTGATGTCCTGATGGACATGTTTGACTTTTAGGTGATCACCTTGTAGAGGTGCATGCAAACAATGCTGTTCTTAGGATGTTGAGATTAGATCAAGATTAACAAAGCTCATATGACTATTCAGCTTCATCCACCAAATAATGTTGATATCAAGATGTCATAGATGTGAAGGACAAAATATGCAAGTCAAATATAAAACACTCTCTCTATCTATTTAACATCCATTTCATTCTAAGGAGGTTATGAATGATGAGTTGGAATGCAATTCAAACACCATCAGAGGTACTCCATGTAGCATTTGTTGGACAATATATGCCAACCTTTGAAGTACCACAAAAAATGTCAATGAACATTGTCAAAGTCACTGTGTCTTACTAAATCATAAGCATGTGTTTTTGAATAACAATGAAATAGGTATGATACCAGGTGCTCATGAAAAGGCGAGCGTATCCTGACCCACTGGTGGCATCCGCCACAAACACATGCAAATCAAATATTCCCTGCAAAGACACAGGAATGTGTAGTACAAGTCAAAATGGGGAATTGCTTTGAACGTTTCAGGGAATTTAACCAATGATAAATTACAACTGACATCATAGAAAACACCAAAACAGAGAGCATGTAACAAATCACAAATCATTTTCTCTCGTGAGACACAATGTCTTCATCATCCTTTACTCAACACTTCTTTCATCTGTTTCATGACCACTCAATTAAAAATCCAATACAACACTATCTTCCTGTAGGCAAGTGTTAACCCATTCAAACCATTCTCCCTATCTCTCAATTCAAGTCATATACTATCTTCATGAAGACTTCTGATAACCTCAAACATGACAAAGGTGGACTTGAAGTGGCTTGGCTTTGTTCATGAAGAAGCTAATCCTACTGTAATAGGTACAAGAAATTTATGAGGTTGGTGATAATCTCAGTTTGTCCTTTGAATGATGATACGAAGGCTAACATCATTGTTGATTGTCCCATCACTTGGCCAGAGGGGACATATATGTTGTATACAACACTCCTGCCTTTGATGTATGCTGTAGTAACCATCATCAGCTCCATATAATGATGATTAATTCTTGTACCTATTGACCACACCTGATATACAGCGGGACAATCAGTACAATAGCAATGATGTTTATTTTTTATATATTTTGAAAACTTCTTCAAAATTTGTTCTATTTCATGAAAATAACACATAATTACCTAAAAAATAAATATATGTACCATGGTAAAAGGCTGTAAATTAAATCATCCAAAAAATGACATTGTCAAAAGCAGTGAGATAAGCACATAATAATAAGACAATTCTTTTGTAAATAGGTGAAGACACCCTGGAACTGTCTCCTTTCATATATTGTGACTTGCTTACCTGCGTCTTTTGCTGCAGTTGTCAACATATGATGGCATCCAAGGTAAACAACCATTTTCAAAACATAAATCCACATATCAGGTCAATGACACAGATGAAGTTGAGCCACATACACATTCATTGCTGAGGCAGTCTAGACTCATGTACCATCCAACTGATTCTGAGACTCCAACGTCCACAGTCTGCCTCAAGTTTAATGAAGTCAGCAAGAGTTGCTCCTATCATATGACCACCAACTAATTAACGAAGTGGATGGTTGTGACAACACTGTTGCTGATAGATTTACCCTAGGTGTCAAAGTGGTAAAGAAAACAGCATAAATAACTCTAGCTTGGATTTGTTTTCTTAAGGAATTAGTACAAAGGACAATTGATTAATGGTTGATACTGGACTAAACTACTGTAAGATTTTCTAGCTTGGTAATATTATGGACAAAAACAACATTGTTATAAAATGTTATTGCAAAGCAAACATTGTGTCACATTGGACAATGGCCAGTAGCTTGGGCACATGGCATGAGTTAATCACAGCAGATCAGGTCAGCCTTGGGCATGGGTGGCAGGATTATATCACTTATATCACTTGATCATTTCACCATAGCTTTATGCTTCATTTATTCACTTAAAGGCTGACATTGGATGATACCTATAGGCTTCCAGACCCAAAGAGTCATGTGATACAAATGTCACCATTGAGCTTTGCACTAAACATCCTAGTTGTAGTAAGTATACTGGGAGATGTTTCTAATTGCAAAACTGTACATTGACATTCTTCAATACAACACACAGACAGTAATGCTATTTCTTACTCTTCTGATTTCTTTGAAATATTACACACTAGAAAGTTCTTGGAATGACATTTAGAAGTGAAACATTTAAGGATGAGAAATTATTGATGTCAACTTCTTTATAATGAGGAACTTAACATTTTGGAATATATACTTACTCCTTCATCAGGTGTAAGAAAGAAAGATCTTACTTTGACAGAATTTGTTTAATTTCGGTCTGATATGAGTAAGTTAAAACTGCATCAGTAAATTTCATAAAGTATCTTATATATTGTCAGTATCCACTAAGAACCATAAGACAATTTTCATGCAAAGTTTTCCACCAACATATGCTTTGTGGGTCTAGTTCTAGTGGTTCAGCATAATTTTTGTTTTCAAAGTAAACAGACAATATTTTGTCCTGTGACTTAATTCTCCCAGCTGAGATTACACAACTGGACAGATTATTTGGATAATCCAATGACAACAAGGCCACAGAAAAGTGACCCATGTCCAACTTGTCTGTCAAACTTAAAAACACCCTTAATATTTTCTTTCCTCTGACAGGCAATAATCCAATACTGACATCATGTTGTGTTAGGTGAAATCTCACCCTTGTCAATACAGACGAAAACATGGATCTTCCCATCAAGTAAACACCTGTCAGGTAGATTCACCTGTCAGTGGTCATCAGACAGGTACGTGATCCCCAGCTTAACTCCATAATCTCACGATCTCCACAGGTACTCTCACGGACACCCGACCCATCAACAGTCATCCTGATCACAGCACTGATGTACCAAGGTCCTACCCAGGACAAGGACCAAGGCATTATATGGATACGGCTCAGAACGCTATTTCCTATTGTCAATTCCTCTGGATTTCAATCTGTACAGGTGGATGGTCATGTTTGAGTTCTCAGTGCTCCCCGATCAACTAAGCTCCATTTCTAATCTGTAAATTGGCCAACACTTTGATTCGGATGTTGAGCTTCCATGGGTGAGTGTTGAGATGCAAAGACGATGTGGCTTGGTGTCTATCACCAACGGCACATCAGGATGACATGAAGCAAGTCACACAATTCACACTTATGGGGAGGATTACAGACAAACACTTCACCATGGTAGTAGTATCCCAGGAGGCAATTACTCTTACCTTTCAGCAGAAATTCCTCATAAAATCTAAAAAAACAAAACTAGACACAGCAAATTCAAAGTTAATATTTCTGTATTTCTTATATTGTATTTCTTATGTCCCATAGGGCATATGTATTTAGTTAGGTGTCCTAATGATTTGTAACCACGATGTTAGGAGACCATTAATCACCCTATTCCTGTTCACCCCCAATGAAGAAACACACATTACGTACCATATTTTCTTGAGTATAGTGTGCACTTTTTTTCTAGAAAACAAAGCTGTGTAGAAGAGGGTGCAAAGTATACACGCCATAATGAGTTTTGATGTTTGAACCCACAATCAGAGGTTTCTGGCGTGCCCAAGGGAAGCAGCTCTGCACAGCGAATCGCAACGCCTTAGACGACTGGACCACCCGTGCCCCCGAAATTATGAAGCAATGGATATTGACCACCATAACCTAACCAAAGAAAGATGACAGTATAAACATATAACACAATAATATAATGTGTTGGATATGAAGCACCAATTAGATGACAATCATCTACAGGTCAAGTAGTTCTTATGCTTCTGTTATATACTACTCAAAACAAGTTGAGGACCACCCGATTATTTCATATTACTAAAGTTAACAAATTTGTCATAATGGTCATGGCATGCCTATAAATATAGTAAAAAGTTTTTTTAATAGTACACAGCAATGTATTGTATTCAACATAACAGATTTTCAATATTTGAAGTATTAATACATTAATATTTCTGTCTGACCTGAGCTTCAATACATTCAGAAAATTGTCTCAGTGATAGTTAATGGGGGATAGATGAGAAGAGAATGGCATTATTGTTCTCAGAAGCTTCTATTGGTCATGGCAAGCTCCTAATATCCGAGACAACAATACACTAGTGCCTTTATGTGGCCGAGTAAAAACCCACTGACGTACAAAAAATGCCTCATAAACTTTATTGAAATATCCCCTCACACACAGGGTGTTGTATCGTCATGGTGATGAAAATGAATAGCAATGATTGGCTGAACAAATAATCTTCTGTAACTTGACAACAGGTGTTAGAAATTGGGACAAAGTATCATCAAACAGTTCATTCGGTTTATTGACCGTTCCAATTTACCTTTCATGGATGGCGATTTGGGTGTTGAGTTTATACCCCATCTCATGACACACATTTAGGCCGGCTTGGAAAGTAGTTAAAGTTCATGAAATTTGTTTACAAAAGTAGTGTTAGGGCGTATATTTTATTGATGGCTAGGACAGAACATTTAGTTTCATGGGCGTTATATGTCGTACTGAATTTATGGACCATTTGAAAGAAACCGTTTTGCAAATAGGAGCCTTTTTCCTCCAGTGTGGCTCTTGTTATTTATCCTTCAGGTGTGAAGTGAAACAGTGCAATCAATACCATGTAACTAATCTTTACACGCTGTGCCTTAAATCTAAAAAATTTTAGATCACACCTAACATTCTGTTGCAACCTAGTTGGTAGCACATTATAGAGTGAATGAACCACAAACTTGAAACCAACAGTGATAGTAAACTCAATAACAGAGTACATGATGTGCTTGTTTCTGTTTCAGCATGATTTACTCTGTATCATGATGCTTCATTCACTATCACTATGCTTCATTCACAATCACTATGCTTCATTCACTATCACTAGGCTTCATTCACTATCACTAGGCATCATTCACTATCACTATGCTTCATTCACTATCACTATGATCCATTCACAATCACTATGCTTCATTCTGAAACAATACACTTCAATCAGAATCACTATGCTTCATTCACAATCACTATGTTCCATTCACTATCACTATGCTTCATTCACAATCACTATGCTTCATTCACAATCACTATTATTCATTCACAATCACTATACTTCATTCACAATCACTATTATCCATTCACAATCACTATGCTTCATTTACTATCACTATGCTTCATTTACAATCACTATTCACTATCACTATTATTCATTCACAATCACTATGCTTCATTCTGAAACAATACACTTCAATCAGAATCACTATGCTTCATTCACTATCACTATTATTCATTCACAATCACTATGCTTCATTCTGAAACAATACACTTCAATCAGAATCACTATGCTTCATTCACAATCACTATGCTCCATTCACTATCACTATGCTTCATTCACTATCACTATGCTTCATTCACAATCACTATGCTCCATTTACTATCACTATGCTTCATTCACTATCACTATGCTTCATTCACAATCACTATGCTTCATTCTGAAACAATACACTTCAATCAGAATCACTATGCTTCATTCACAATCACTATGCTCCATTCACTATCACTATGCTCCATTCACTATCACTATGCTTCATTCACTATCACTATGCTTCATTCACAATCACTATGCTCCATTTACTATCACTATGCTTCATTCACTATCACTATGCTTCATTCACTATCACTATGCTTCATTCACAATCACTATGCTCCATTTACTATCACTATGCTTCATTCACTATCACTATTATTCATTCACAATCACTATGCTTCATTCTGAAACAATACACTTCAATCAGAATCACTATGCTTCATTCACAATCACTATGCTCCATTCACTATCACTATGCTCCATTCACTATCACTATGCTTCATTCACTATCACTATGCTTCATTCACAATCACTATGCTCCATTTACTATCACTATGCTTCATTCACTATCACTATGCTTCATTCACAATCACTATGCTTCATTCACTATCACTAAGGTACATTCTCGATCACTATGCTTCATTCTCTCTATCAAAACATTTCTTTCTCTATCAAATATGCTTAATTTTATATCAATGCTTAATTCTCTATAAATGCTTTAGTCCCTCTCAACATACTTCATTCTCTTTCCATAGACTTAAATCTCTATCAATATGCTTCATTCGGAAGCAATAGTAACGTACAAACACAATCACTGACATTTGACATATGAAATCTTGTCATGACATATGTTTAATGCCTGTAGTGACAAAGTATGCATGATCTTCTTGCAGTCAACAATGGTGTACATGTTGTGCACCTTCACACCTTTACCAATCATCTTGTGTCAGATCATCAATCAGAACACACACAGTCATGCACATGAACCTCACCTATTTTCTCCAACCATCAATCAGAACACACCAAGCTATGCACATGTACTTAGCCTGTGTTGACAATCCACCATGTTATGGTGCCAGACATCTTAGTGCCATGACAGTATCATGTATCATATCACATTTCATTGATTTAGGAGAACAGATCAATCAATCATTCAGGATAAAGGAGTTTTTATTTCTGTTTTCCTTAAATGTGTTTAGCACTGTCTGACACATTATTGAAAGGTTGTTTTGTAATTAGCTGCTAGAACAATAAAGGAATTAACACTGTCACCAAAAGGACATGGGAGTGTCCCAGAACAGGAAACAAACACTTACATAAATCATTCGGGATAAAACGGACACACCTTCAATATCAGCTGGCTACTGATTGAATGGGATCTTGAAAGGCATAAACACAGATACAAGACCTGTAGAAATAAATACTTAAATGTAACAGCTGAAACTTGAAAAAATACATTGTCAAAACACTGAATGTTTGGTTATCATTAACCAACAGATTTTATCTAAAATTTGATACTGCATCCATTCCTAATGATGACATGTCATTTAAAAATGTCTGTACCGACAATACAAATACAAATTCCAACTGTGGAATTCTATTTGTTCAGTGAATATTGATAAAGACTAAAAACTATTTGTAGTAATTAACTTCTGCTCTAATAGTTCGCCATGAGATCTCCAGGACAGACTAGGTTCCTAACACTCAGTAATATTCCAGCAAATAATTGCATCTGGACCAGACAAACCAGTGATGGGTAGTATGAGCACCATGACCGTGGGAGTAGGATGAAACGCAATCAACCAAGTCACCGAGTCTGACCAACTGATCCATTCAGGCCCCTTGTATGATAAGCAGACGTTACTGGGCACCTACTCCCACCCAGAATCTTCAGGGTCAAGATTCTCAAAGTGGTACTGTATGTCACACATGTCTCAACCTTCTCCATCAACCATTGGTTTGTTTTATTCAAATCTGGTTATTTGCAGACTGTCTGGAAGAGCTGGAATATTGCTGAGTGGGCATTAAGTCATGATATGATATGCATCTTCCTTCAAAAACCATGAAATATACATTACAGCATATCACAAAGATATGACTACACAAACAAGATGACAACTATCAACCCTTTGAAATCTTGACATCTGATCTGATTGCTTGGACTGATATGTTCCTAAGTCATGAGACTCTCAATCATCAAGACATTCACAAAAGCAATGATTTCTAGGAACACCATAATCAGCTTTTTAGTAATTCTGTACATTGACCAATAAAATCCTTCTTTACTTACTTATATCAATCAAAAAATTCAAAGTACTATATTGACAGAAGGGCCATGTGGAAGTGATCAAATCAGGACGATATCATTCATAAGGCTATCTGATATCATACACATATCTTCGAGGTATGTTTGATCTCTACTCCAGTTGACTATACAATTGGCCTGTACCTCTGCGTCCGACTCTGTATACGCAAAGATGAAAGACAGGACCTAATCCTATGAAATTTGACGGCAAATCCTAATGGATTACATCAACTTACACACTGTGTACACAAGTCAGAGCCAGCGAACTGCCGGACAGTAAGCCAATTGGATGTGTACCACTAAGTGACTTCCAACAGTATGCCAGAACATCCGGGAGCCAGTACAATAACTAGCACAGTAGACCTGGTGCCATCTATTTGCCTTGTTGACATTCCCACAAACACAGGCTGCCCTCTGACATGCACTTTCAGTCAGGACAAACAATGAGTATATCTCCACGGCAGCCATGGGATACTACAGTCCAATATGTGCCTATGTCACCAAAATATGTCAATCAATGATGGTACACAGAGTATACTGGGACAAAAATATGATCGAGTGAGAATGGTTTTACACTGCTTTTAGCAATATTCCAACAATATCATGGCAGGGGACACCAGACATGGGTTTCACACATTGTACCCATGTGGTGAATCGAACCCCAGCATTACACTATAACATTGATTCAAATGGAGTTTGGTAGTAATCATTCATTCTGTAGTGGGTGATTTGGGTTGAGCTCAGTCCTAAATACAAAGTCACAGCTTAACGCGGGGAAGCCAAACGTGAAAAAAAGTCAGAAACATGAAAACATTTTGGTGAAAACCACAAGCCTGGGTATGGTACTGACAAACAAAGGATCATAACTGTTGATAACTTGGGATAATTGTTGATAACAGGATTCAAAGCCAAATCCAAGGAATCTGGTCCCCAAAGAGCGAATGAGGGATACAGGTGTCAAGCTTCTTTGTAGCCATATACAAACATGGTTAATCTAGAATGAGTTCCATTCACTGTAGGAATCAAACACATGCCTGATCACTGATGCAAGACAAGCAAAGATCCTAGCCACAAGGCTATCACAAAACATCAATACGAAAAACAAGAGTGTTGCTTTTTAGTCAAGAACGGTTTTACAAATGCATCTCTTAAACTGTTTCCTGTATTCAGTGTGATGAAGGTGACGGGTCTGTGTGTGCACCTGTAGGAGACGACCAAAACAATCACAGGCATATCTATTTTCAGTTTCTATTTAAAGCAAACCATAAAGCCAACAATAAAGTTTGGTCGTGTTTTGATACAAACAGCCACCTGTGTGTATATGTATCTTAAATCTTGCCCTGCATTCAGCATGTTCGTTGCATGAGAATCAATGGCCAAACAATAAGGTGACATATTTTTTGTTGTTTAATCGGTGACAGACAAGTCGGCAACATACCAGCCTTCTATGCTTTCAGAAATGTCATGTCGTTATGTTTTTAAATGTCTGCATCTTGTTCTAAAAATGCATATGAGTAACAAACTGAAAATAGACAAACTCAATATGGAGCCCATGAAGCTGTTGCCTTTTAGTGCTGCTGTTTAGACAATGTCAGACAACAATCCATACACTTGTCTTCCTCTCCACACACAAACACAAATATGTGAAATGTCCTGCTGATACGACTTGGACCGTCTCTGCTGAACACTGTTCTGGGACTGTTTAAATACAAGGCTTGGAACACCTCACAGGGCAACACGCTGTAATCACCTGTTGGCCTTTTTCCACAGTGTTTGAAAAGTAACTGACAAAGTTTCAAACAAACAGCCTGATCTCGTTAAACAGGTAGTTAGGTTTCTATTAGAACATTCTGGATCACGAAGACATAAAATGTTATGGATGATAACTTCTGTGTTATTTTCTTGCAAAGAGACCACGCTCCATGGTCTGTTGATCATTGTCAGTGTACCTCTGCACTAAGTAATCAGTGTGTTGTGGGAACATGAGACATTGGCTTGGTGTAATTATTTCAGCTTGATTTAGACTGATATCTAAATAATTCAATTTGAATTGGCAAGCAAAGTGGTGTTTGAATGACTAGTAATTTGTTCAAGACAATTTGCTCGAGTCCTGAAGAAAACAGGCAATAACAGGACACTCTCTCATATTGAAATAACACTCAAAATACAAAAAAATTGTTTATGGAAGAAGTAATCATTATCTATATGGAACTGTTTAAGAATATACACTTGTTTCTTTGTGAATATATGGGGTATATAGGGCTCTGGAGTATGAAAACCAGGTAATAAAACACATTTTATAGCTCAACCCATATTTTTTAACAGGTGGTTGTCTAAGAACCCTGTATACAAGGTGTAGGAATATCAATTACCTCTTAATGTTATACCTGGAGATATTAACATAAATGAGCATCTTCCGAATCATGGGCACCATCCTTGATAAAGAAGAATTCATCAGAAACATTACTTGCACAGGGCATTGTACGAAACAAGTTAAGCAAGGCCGAAAATGGCCTTGTGGAAACATCATATTTTTTTCCAGACAAGTCTTAATGTAACATTAACTTAACGAAGAATGTCATTCAAGAAATCCTCATAATTTATAAAGAATGGAATAATGTTTGAAATATTACACCATCAATTCTTTCATCTTGAACTGTCACTAAACCTGCAATAACAACATCTAAAGCAATCTCATGGGAGAAAGAATTCACTTTGAATATATGTGAAGATTGACCTGTTGTAATCTTTCCCAGGTGAATTTATGCTGCCGAGCATTCCATGATGCCAACAGCAGGAACAGCAAGATTCAAGGGTAATAATTGACAAGGAGTGACTGACTTGCCATCTAACATGCATGTGTTAACGCTAAGACTAAAGTAATACACTTAAGTCATGACATAATTCTAGCTTGTGGAATATATCATGATGTGAAACCCCTTGTGGGATTCTGGGCAAGAATAGGTCCCAAGCAACCTATGTCATAAGATGGGACCAAAAGTCTCGGGCTGTCAGTCTCAGTGGACTTGCTTCATACCGTGCAAAATATAATGCAAGTATCACATTTTTGAAGATGCTTTGGAGACAGGTAGATGTAAGAGTGAGTGAGACACACTCAACCCAAACACAATGATCTTCAAGGTTATGCTCCCTACAAGGTCATGATGGCCCCTACAACACAGTAATTCAGAAGGGCTGACTTAAGGACACAAACATCATGTGGCTTGTTGTATAGATATTAATACCTGACAGGTGTGGCCCATATACAATTATATGTGGATAATCTTGTCAGAGGTCTGTTGGTACTCTATATAGACTCCATCAAGACTTGTTGAGTTATGAATCTTGACAACCTTCAGCATATTTTTTATGTGCTCCTACCCATAATTTGCATTTGATTGAAAATATGCTTATTTTGAACATGTTTTTCTTTCCAGTTTTGTACAAACTTTATTCAAGATATTACTTAAACTAAATTACCTAAAATATCGGCACTTGTTGAGCAAGAATTGTGTAAAATGGGAAAACAATTTGGTTTAGACTTGTGTTGAAAACACAGATGTGCAAAAGTGTACCAGTCACAAAAAGCCATTAAAATTGACTATTGAGTTTCCTTGGAGTAAAGCTGTTTTCAAACTACACTGAATAAATACCTTAAAAAGCGCATACCAAGCAGCAGTTAGGCATCTCTCATGTCAGTGATGCGGTCATGCTTATAACGTGGATAAAAACAACACTTTCAACCATGTAGACTGTTAAGACCGAGGTGGGGCGGACTGTAGGATTCAAGCTACGGGTCACAGGTATGTATGTACACATGACATCATGAGTACCGAGCATGTCTAATAACCCAGTTGATTTACAAACCTACGATTGTCATCAGGGAATATTTACAGCTCCGATGGAATCTCGTGACAAAAGGCGATATCAAATTTCACACGGCAATCACCGATTGAATGAGATAGTAACCCAAGTTGCACTGGGTAAATCGGACAAAACACAAAATGCACAAAGCTGAATAATGTCCTCTCCTGGCTGATCGTGTTGAACAAAGCCCTACAGTTGTTTAATGGGTACACATGGTTTTGTAATGTGTGTGTTGATTGGCTAGAGTTGTTTCGGGGTAGATGGCATGATACTTTTCATCATATAACCCGATCAGTACTTTCAGCATATCGATACGTCACGGTTTCTAACATAATTAACTGCCTGTGATGTTTAAAATTGCACTACGCTAATACATGGTTCATCTTGAAATCAAAATACAGTGAATCCTTGATACACCACTGTCATCGGGGTCCAAGATCCCAAGCCTGGGTTCTAGGAAAGGGAGTTTTACAGATATTCATTGCTGATGATCAACATTATGTTATCATGGTCAACAAAACACGTGTTTGTAGTAAATGGAACATAAATATCCCACAGTAAAAGCGACATGAATGTAGATCTATGTAGCCTTGATCGTTATCATTCTCAGTTTCACAAGAAACAACAACCTAATTTCTAAGACCTTTGGAGGATACACCACAAACAGTGTTAACGGTAATGTATGTGCGTCAAGACTTCAGTAATACCATGTAAACCAACATGACAATTATCATGACTTCAACCTATAATTTTCTCAATGTATACACAGTCCCACATGTGTCCCACCCATATCACAATGATATAATGTGCAGTAAGGGTAGCAACATGATCTCTGTGTGTATGCTGGTGCATGAGTCAGTATCATTTATTAACAGCTAAACTGTACTATTTATATTTTTAATAAAGACAGCCCTCTTCAAGAATCTATTATTACATTGTAGTACAAGTTACAATACTCAACTATTGATTTATCATTTGTTTCCATGGTGACAGAAATTCTGCAAAAGTATATGAGAACAGAAATATCCGTTTTTGTAGGTTATTGTATTTTAACAGAAATTCTACTTTCAACAATCTGTAATCATGGTACATAACAAATTACCAAGGCAACACTATCTGATACTGTTGGTGAATAAAACACCTATCACTTCAGTTAATTATTTTTCAACCACCTTTTCCTCAGGTATCAATTAATTTCATAGCTTCATCAATAATGACAATATTTGAACATCACTTACCTTGTCCATGCTGTTATCCATCGATAGCAGGTATCCGTTCGTGTGCTCAATGGTTTCGTCTGATTTCAGTATTCCAAATATATTTAACTTCTTTCAGAAAAAGTCTTGATCAGACTAAAGGTCATCTTAACCCACACAAACACACTGACTGCTGTAAAGAATTGTGATTAATTAGCTGTAACAAGCTATAGCATGGCTCAACATGCTTTAGTTTTGCTGTCACAAATAAGACTGTGTGATTGACTGAAACTGACTTCTACATCCACACAGATTGACAGGACTGCCCCAAAGGCTTCAAGAACCATCCCACAATCATGCAATGTTCCACCGTCCACAGAATCTCGGGACCTCCAGGCCTGCTGTCCAGTATATTAGCAGTGGACACAGACAAGTGATGACCAGGGTCTGTCCACTCTATGACCACAAGGCAGCAAAGGTGTTCACATCAACAGGTACAACATTCCCTACCAGTATTAAACAGTCAGAAGCAGTGTTCTTCATAAGCACAACACCTACCAACCATTCAATACATGAACGGTGGGCATCCTAGGAGACTTCTTCCACATGATTCAGTGTCAGCCAGCCTCAGACCTGTGTTGAGTTTGGCAACAACTGAAGCAACTGCTGGTCCACCTGTGGGTCCTTCATGTCATCAGGCCACTAGACCCCATATGGCAGCTGTCCACAACAGTCATGTTCAATCTGCCAGATGACCAAGATAGTCCAGACTTATCAGTGATGGTCCTTGCATGCAACAGGCCATATAGGCTATTACTGAGCAACAAGTGATACGAGAGATAACATCCCAGCATGTGATAGTCCCTGCCTGGCCTGACCAATAGACACACCTGAGTGACTGCTGGGAGACACTTTGATTGTTCATCAGCTTTGGTCACTGCCCAACAGAGGGTATTTGATTATATAGTGTACATCCCATCATATATTGCAGTTACATGACCATAGAATTATATAGGATATATAAAATTGCCTATGGCAGACAAACTGAGAAAGAACATTAGTTTCGCCAAAACTGAGGTTCCTTTAAAAACCCTATTTTCATCATTTTCAGAGGTATTTTAAGTCATTTTTCCAAAGCTAAAACATTAGCTATTATAAATGGGAAATACCTTATTTCAATTTGAAAATGTATGCTGACATTTGCTGTAGATCTAGAGAGTAATTGCCTCTGAGAATATTGAGACAAATCACTGATACTACTCAGTAATATTTCACTAGTGATTGACCATTAACAGTATCCCATAAGTCACAAGACTTCACTTGTTTGTCAAATTTCTGACAGAATGTAGTCAGAAACACTAACTTATCACATGAACAAAGACCAACAATCTTACTTGCCTAGGACTACAAACTAATTCCATCCAACACATATTGGAAACCAAGATCATATATAACAAATGTTATATTTGGGATAACACTTTCTTAGTAAAGTACAGATTCTCGTTTTTTGGGTTGAGTCCCATCTGGGATTCGAACCCACACTTGCCAGAGTGAGGCACCTAATCGCCAGCACACAAAGTCAGCGATCTAACCCACTCAGCCACCGAGGCTTCTACTGACAACTGGTAGTCTAGATCACATACTTTGAGTACCCCTCTGACAAGTGCAAATTGGCACGGCTCCCATGGCCGAAAGCTATAAATACACAATGCCATTTAGAAAGTGGTCTAATGTAACAAATGTTATATTTGGGATAACACTTTCTTAGTAAAGATCATATATCCCATATTTCACGATATCTAACTTTGTTACCTCCACAATTACCTGGATTTGATGAGAAGACATTTTCATACATCTCTTGGCCATGACCTCTGGTATAACAAATGTTCTTTTACCTTGAAATGGTCCTAACTCTATACCACAGCAATGGGGTTATCCTATTCACTATAAATCTCATCTCCCAAAACCACAGACAGCAATTAATCCCCAATGAAAACCCTAGGTGGGAGCATTCCATTAAGCTAATCTGTGTAAAATAGGTCTTTACACCTCGGCTGGGCACATAAAGGGCAGGTGACAGTGTACATGCTTGGTCATTCACTGGCAGATTGTCTCCTCAATCGTCCACTACCTGGCCAATTGTCCCCTCCAATTGTCCACTACCTGGCCAGTTGACCAGGTAAGGGATGATACCCCAGGACATCCCCCTGCCTGGGGCAAGGTTGGTTGTAAAAGATGAGATAGATCAAGACAATACTTGATTATATTTATCTGTGCAGAAAACGATGAAAGGTATCACTTTCATAATCAGTCTGTTCCTCTTGGGATTATTTAGGGATGCTTGTGAAGCATACTCTCCAGTGATGAGCACAGATTAGATTACATCAATGTAGGAACAGAAATACAAGAATTTATCATCCGGGATTGAAAACATCTATCACGATGTCAGCTACTAATCAGTCTTGCTTGACAACGGTATATGGATCTATACTGAACCTTGCCTTTACAGCAGTTAAAGAAGTTGTTATCCATGAATTATTTCTACTTTGTCTGAGGGTCTAGGTTAGAGCTGACAGTTACTAGAATAAGGCGATTTGGCCACACTATTGCTAAAGTAGCAACAACAAAACTGTAACTTCAATAATGCATTCACCGCCAACAATATCTCACTTATGTTTCATTGTTGACATGTCAAAATGGTGAAGGGATCAAAAAGAAAACATACCTCTGCTTCCAGCTACTCAAGTCAAGTTCTTCCTACAATGAGGGTATGTTGACCTTCAATACTTTGATCCCTACAGAAGAGGCTGGAGATCCTTCTGAGATTCCTCACACCAAACATATAATTATTCGGGGGTGAAGTGTATTGTCCGAGAGAGTAGCGTGGTGTGTGTGTGATTATCTATGCTATTTCACATCTTCAGCTTCTTCCTCTATTGTTCTTTCTCCAAAATAGGCCGGGCACTTCACTGTTTACATCCCTCTTACACCTTCATGCTGTCATAGTACAACATTGTGCTATAATACCCTCAATAATACCACAATCTATTAAACCCCCATTGCACAACACAACACTGTATTCAATCTCCTACTCCAGACTACAGCCATGTTAAAGGCCAGTTTCCTTCCCCAACAATGTGTCTCTCAACTGTTTTATTGTCCAATCCCTGCAGTAAGATTGGAGCACAGGTAATAGTTTGTTTTTTCCACTTGGGAGCATCCTGTATCCTGTATCAGTGTCAGACTCCCCATACAGTGGTGTAATACCCTTCTTATGCTGGCACCTGCACAATGACGGCAGCTTGCTGAGCATCTTAACTGCATATATTATACCAACACCTCTGGAAGGTTTAATGGAACATTGAACCAGTTGTTGTTTTTCTTCATTGACTGTTGGTGTGTGATTTCCTCGTGGGAGGAGAAACGTTCGGTCAAGATACACAACCACTTGCAGCAGCACCACTTGAATTTCACCACCAGTGCATGAAGTCATCATAACGGACAGGATGTTGAATATGTTTTTATGATACTTGACCATGTTCACAAACCTCTTCAAACATGTTGCAGTTTAATCAAGAGTCCTCATACTATTGTTAACATTAAACTTCAAATGAGTGAGTGAGTGAGTGATTATTAAGGTGGTCCTGAGATTATTGTACCTTGTGAAAGACCCCTATTAATTTTTAACACTGAATGTAACCAATGGAAGGAAACTGTAAGGAATTTTTTACAGGCGACAAAAACCTTTCCATAACCATTAGAAATCTGTTAAAACCAGAGTCCATTGTATGATTCCGACTATGTCATGAGCATGTGTTTATCAATCGCTATTTAACAGTGATGATACCAGGTGTTAGCAAAAAGGTGAAAGTTTCTGAAAGTTCTGTAAATCCTTTCAGTAAACAAATGCTTAATTTCTAATATTCCATTTAGAGCTCTCCCTACAAGGTGTATATCACTTTATCCTAGTTAATGACAGCTGCCACTCTCATAAACTGGACCCACCATTGCCCTTCCTTCCCATACTCCTAAAGGTCTCCTTCTAACAAACCTGTGTCAATTCCACAACAACAGTTAATATGGCTAAATGGATGTGTCAAAAGTTCAAACATGCATAAACTTAACAAGGTGGAAGAGAAGCTGAGGACTATATCCTTAATGTCACAAACACCTGTCGAACAACTCACTGCTAATTCACAAATCTAATAATAATAAATTTAAAATATCTGTAAACCTAAGAACCCTATCCTTAATTATGTATGCTATATTTTAAAATATCCATAATTCTAAAAATCTAATCCTTAATTACAGGTGCTCCAGGTGGACATACCTGCAATACAAGGAAATAAAAGTTTGAAATGCCAGAAAACAATCGGAATCATTTGACCCATACTACAAGGCCCATCTACCCTGACTTGGTATAGTGTGACCATACTTTAGGTGCCTTTAACAAGGCTTGAACTACAGACATATGATGACCACAAGGTCAGAACTATAGAAATATGATGACCACAAGGCCTTTTCTAGATTCACATGCAGATTAACCCTAATATGTTGGTGTGACTTAAACCAACCATGAACACCAGGTACCTCAAACAATGCTTTGATGCAGACAAAACCCATGTCTTGGTAACAAGTCCAGTGAAGCCTGAAAAGAATTGTGAAACACAAACCTCTCAATAAAGACCGCCTTGACCAGAGTGATGCACTTTCCCACCTGGCTTTAATCTACTTCACAAATGTCTTACAGTTTCCTTACGGAGGAAATATGGATGACCTGTCTTAGGATGAAAAAACTGATAACGTCAGTAGTTTGGACTTAAAAGACTGACATTTCACCATCACCTCTTCCCTGTCATTGGCCATTCTGACCAGGGCATTGCACTTTCCCACCTGGCTGTAATATACTCGAACCAATTCTTTATTGGAGAAATATTGACGACCTGTCTATTGATGAAGAAACTAACATCAGCAGATCCATTGAACCCTACACAGACGAGTCAAACAAATACTCTCAACAATGGCCACTTTCCCAAATGGCTTTAATCTACTTGAACCAACAAAGTACAATTTCTCACTACGGAAATATGGATGACCTGTGTACAGATGAGAATAACGATAACAGCAGTCTTGGTGACAAGTCCAGTGAACCCTAAGCAGACTTGTATATTCCACTAAAACACATCTGTCCCCCCAATGACCGCCCAGTGTTGCACTTCACCCACCTGGCTTTATCTACCTGCACCAATGGTACAATTTCCATGCTGGAAATATGGATGCCCTGTGTATAGATGCGGGAACAGATAACGGCAATGATTGTTGTCAAGTCCGGTGAACCCAGGAGACTTCTGACATTCCACAACACATCCTCCCTGCCTGGGACCACCTTGACCAGTGTCACCCAGCTGGACGTCCACCGACCCCAGTCTGTGTGTTGCCCCGCTCAGTGCGGATTCCTCTCCCACTTGATGCTGACTGTCGACACAATGTCACCCATTGTCTGCAGACAGTCCAGCACAGCTGGATCCTGACAGACACAACTGGGATGTCGTAGCTCCCTTTTCTCTGTCACATTCCCTTGGGAGCAGAGACATTAATTTCAATTTAGTTAGCAAGTGAGCAAATTGTTCTTTTTATGAAGGCTGATCGTTGATTCTTGACATATGACAACCGGACATCTTAACTCAGGTGGTAATTTGGAGCAGCAGATTCTGCCATTGATAAATAATCACGTGTCATTCAATCTTGAAATTGTTGCAATCTATAGGTAGACGAAGAGGAAGAAGAACTAGACCCCTTTTTTTAATGTTTTAACACATAGTTCAATGATTCTTGCTGCCAACATGGCCAAACCATTATATATGTCATAATTTAAAAAAAACAGACACAACAACAAGACATTCTAGGATCTGTTTAACTTTAAATTGTTTATTTTCTTGCATATATCCTCTAAAAAAAGGTGTTTCATTATGAACTAGTAAATTATTACAACTGAATTAACAGTTGTATAAAGGGTACACGGAAGGATAAATTTGATGTGACCGACACCTGGTCATCTAGTAATCAGCTGATCTGCAAAAGCTGATGTTTTAATGACAGTAACAAAGCACTAGAGCAATACCACATGACACAGTAAGCCTGATTGTCTCTGTTGTCGGCATGCCACACACTATCATACCTGTGGTTACGCTAATCTGAACCAATGCCTCAGAGTCAGGTGTTGTTCCCAATGTCACAACTATTGCTGTGAGGCCCCTAGGCCCTCTTGATTACAGGTGCGATTGATCAGAGGAAAGCTGATTACCTGGATCAGTCCAACATCTCAACAATGTCTGAAGCTTAATGGACAGACCATGTAATTCCCCTTCACTGAAGTCGGACATGTTCCTGATGTGGCAACAGTGACTGAACTGGATACTTGGAGCATGTTACTCAGTAACACTGCTACATTGTCACAGAAACACATGACGTAATTATCACATGGATCCATGGGTCAGACTCAAAGCCTGGCAGCTAAACGAGTTTTATTCTTAGGATAATTAAAGTCATCAATATTACGTCATGTTGTAAAAGCGCTTTCGTTGTAGCCTTCCTATACCAGCAAGTGAGTATGTATCAACTGACAGATCTGTCCTGTGACAGCCATCTTGATTTGGTTGTGGTGAGTGGATTAACAAAGAGAAAAGATTAAGAAGTGCCAGTACATACAAACACTGCATGACAAATTTAACATCAGGTGTGAAGGAAACAGTTGCAGCTCCTGGTGTTTTAATAACATTCTCTTAACCTGTGTGAACTTCATCTTGTCTATTGGAGAAAATGTGTTGTCTTCAGTAATAAAACTAGTTTCAATGTCAGAACCATGACAATTTACTTTTGTAACTGCATCCCAAACCCTTCTGGTGTCTAAGGGAACACAGGTGGCACAGTGGTCATTGCCATCTCAACTTGATCAACAATGTCATCTCCATCAGTTGCACCAAGAGCTGCTGATCATGCATAACATAAACAGATTGTCCATGAGAGTGATCCTTGATCTGCATCAATTTGGGGTTTCCTCCCACATGAAGCTCGATTTGAGTTCTCAAACAAGGTAGGGAATACCTGTCTATTAACTGTTCACAGGTAATTCAGACCACCTTTTTCACAATTCAACCCATTTCACAATCAGGGATAATTATAAGGTAAATTAGTTCATATTTCATAGAGATAAGGGTGAGTGAGTGAGTATGGTTTTATGCCGCTTTTAGCAATATTCCAGCAATATCATGGCGGGGGACACCAGAAATGGGCTTCACACATTGTACCCATGTTGGGAATCGAACCCGGGTCTTCGGCATGACGAGCGAATGCTTTAACCACTATGCTACCTGACCGCCCCCATAGAGATAAGGAATAATTAATTCTTGCTTTTCAATCTGATAGTGACTAAACCATATCATTATCAAGTTTATGTTTTACAGGTGTAAACTTGGACAGGATCTCATATTACTGTAACATATATAGTTGGCGACAACTCATCAGGAGGACCATCTGGTACGTTTTTTTATATTTTTAGGCAACCATCCCTCTATATTTACTACATGGTATTTCGGGTTTCAACATAAAAAACAATAACGAATAACAACAATTCACAAGAGAGAAAAAAAGACATTTCACAGAAAACATGTAAATTATTTGCAAATTCACGATAACAGGACTGTTGAGAAATAACATATCACAGCTAATTCCTAACGTGAAATATCAAATATCACGGCAAATTGAAAGAGCCAGTAACGCATAACGGAATAGGTATTCCCTACCTGCCTTATATCTAAGGCCCTGAGCAACACAACTCTGCAAACTTTAACAGCCATAAGGCAGAGGCACCAAGAACTGGCTTCACATATTCTACCCATGTGTTGGCAGTGTGTGAAATAATGTTCAACCACAAAAGACAGTTAGGCAGGTGACCCATAAGTGTTACTTGTCCATCTTCAAAGTTACCATTCCGCATTCAGACATAATAAATATTGAAAATTTGCAAAAAATCACATCTTGATTCAGTTGAAATAATGCAAACAAATACTTGAGAATCTTCAATGAGTTATAATAAAACTGAATCTGTTAGTAGTCTTAAAATTATCTGCCAGACTTTAGGGCAGGAGGAAGAAACTTTCATGCAGCCCGACAGAAAAGGGGGACCGGAACCAGGGGCTTCTTCTGTGAATGACAAGACTTTCTGATATATGATGTCACAGTACACAAGTAGTCATCATTGTTTGAAGGTAAGAAAAGAACAGACATCTTTTTGTGAGTGACAAGACTAGAGAGATGTATGACCCATTGCCCAATAGAGCAAGCAGACTGTCATCTTGGCTGTCATCATGGCCAGGTGTAGAAGGATTAGTGGAGGTGATGGGATGGTCACGAGTGGATTATGTTAGCTTCTGTGCTGTGAGATAAGAGAACATTGAACTGACTGATGTTTATCCCTGATGATACATCAAGTGACTTCACCCAGCCCTACCCTTCATGGACATAGCATCAATACATGAAGGAACTGACTCATCATGGTTCGTTGACTACACAAGAAACTGCATGCTGTGCTTCAACATGGCGAACAGCACCACATACATACTTTGTACCAAGTTGGACAGGTTCTTAAGAATGATCTGCACAGACGTCAGACCAATCAGAAAATTCAGAAAAAATAAATAAATAGAAAAACAGGACATGTGAAAAGTGACATTTGGAACACTGTCTGTTGATCAGAATAACATCAATTTAGGCTTTTCTCCACATGAAGCTGGAATTCAAAACTACAACCAGTGGATCCTGGCATAGCTAAGGGACACAATTCTGCACATCAAATTGCAATGGGCGACATTGTAACAATGTTGGTCCTGAAACAGATAAGTGTGGTGAAAAACCCATTTGTTTGACATTTACCGTATTCGACAAAATAAACGCCCCACTATAATAAGCACCCAAGGCGATATTTGCTAACATATTGGCTTGTGAACAATCCCAATTAGCACCCCTTCAAATTGATCAATGTACACAAGACTTATTTATTCGTGTATAACACACACTAGTGTGTTATATGCCCCTTGATTATGGACAATTAAATTCTGGAAAAATATATCTGTCGTATAAACATTTCAGGCTGTCAGCATAAACCACGAAATTTACAATCTTTCAACTCTGTTATTTTCACCAAAATTACATTCTAATAAGAGTCCCCAATTTCTTAATTTGAGAGCGCCCTGGGCGCTTATTAGGTCGAATATGGTAATGGTACTGTGATATAAGCTGTAAGTACTGAGTCCACTACCTACCAATGTCATGAAGTAAAGGAAAAACATCATGACGGGGACTAAAGTATATGTACTTTAGTATGACACAGACTGTGACAAACCATCCTAGTGAAATCCATTCACCATGTGTTCACCCTGGTAGAAGACTTCCCAGTAGGTTACACACAGCAGTAATCTTGTTAAAGAACAACACAGCTACTCCCTACCTTCTACAGCCATTACCGAGGTGTCAACATTATCGCGAGGTGTCACATGGACAGGGGAACAGCAGATGTCCTCAGATGCCTCCAGAAGCATATCACAGACTTCTCAAGTCATAGAATAGCGCTTTGATTCTCCATAATTGACAGCCATTACCGAGGTGTGAACATTACTGCTAGGTGCCACAAAGACAGTAGCACAGTTCATGTCAATATGAAGAGTAGCACCTCTGTTTCACAATGGACTTCCAGCTGGTGTACAGGGGTGAGAAGTCCACTTATTTAATATTTAAACTCTCTGCCACTATTACCTCTGGTGTGAAGTGCGTGGTGGGTTTAAGGTGACTATATGACATGGTACTTATTGACATGAAAAGAATGTCAATTATTTTCTGTCACCAACACCTTTACTTCCCGACAAACTGCAATCTTGAATATTGAGTCTGAAGGATGAAGTAGGGACCACCCATGGGGACTATGGGGTACACTAGGTTCAACCTGTGATGTCATGAGAGGCTTACTGGCCAAATTTGGATGTTGCTCATGACATCAATCACCGGTTTGTTTGTTTTGACTCGACTATTTACAGGCTGCCACCATTAACTAGAATGCTCCTAAGTGTGTCATTGAACAACAAATAAAATATAGTCATGACAGTAGAGAAATGCACTAATCAAGCAAAATTGTGCTTGTGCATCCTGTTTCCATCACATATCAATGTCTCACAATACAGTCACTGCGTTCGCAAAACATAACACTACAACTTTACTAGCATTACTCATACCAACTTTTTGTAATTTTATGTCTCTACTGAGGTGTCCGGACGGCAGTGGAGTGTAAACAGAGCCCAGGACAGCCATGGCGGCGGCCATGACTCATTCCCGGGGACTGGGCTGTCACGATGGAGGGGGTATGATAACCTGTGGTCTGATATATCGGCTCTCACCAGCAGGTTTACCTACCATATATATTGCATTTCATTGATTCTACGGTCTGCCCGTCTTCGTTTCACCAACAAAGGCATGTGCTGGGAGCTAATGCCACATAATCACACTATATCTCTGGATGTTGATCAAGGCTATACTTTACTGATGGCCAATAATGTTTGGGAATTGACAACGTTAATTTGCTGTCATTTATCACCGCTTGAATCAATGGTCTGAATCCAGTCTACCATACACTGTTATGAAACGTTTTGAAGAGTTGGTTGTGTCACTGCATAATTATCCCCCTTTAGCCTGCAAACATGGTGTTAACTTGAGTCAGTGTTTTGGCAGTTTTGTTTCTTTTGCGAAACAGGTGTAGATCCATGTCATTCATAACATGAAACATACCTAGATTTGGAGAGGATGCAACAGCAGGGTATGAAACTCCCAAAAATTTCAGCCAGACCACAGGACTGGCTAGCTGAAATACTTGCCAGCCCTGACCAAAACCTGCCTGCCCACTATAATCATATGTTTCTCAGGATAAGCTAACGGGGTTTCTTTTTGGTTACATTTTATCATTCATCTTTACATGTGAATTAATGCTTATCATCGGGAAATATTTTGAATATTTTCACATATGAAATATAACCCGACCGTCGGGCAGGGGGATTTGAAAATCTGGCAGCCCGAGTTGAAATCAACCCGTCTCGGACGGTCGGGCAGGCAGGTATTTCGAACACTGGCAACAGGTCCTTGATGGCCACTTGTCTTAGACTCAGGCAGTGTCTAACTCTCTGAAAAACTATTGGTCTTAACAAAACAGAATCCACTCTCATATATCATCGAAAAGGCACTCTTAGTTCAGAACAAACCCCAAAAACATTCTGCACCAATGAAAATGTTTTTGTTGCAATTGAGTGAAATATGATGATATTTTTATGTAATAAACACACCCTAAACAGGCCCCTATTATTAACAACTAATGCAAGTCATGTACATAAAACATTGCAGCAAAACTATCCCTATATCATGTATATAATGCAGTGTTAGCATATATGTCAAATCAGCCCTGCGAGTAAATGTCAAAATGAAACAAATTTCAGTCATAATATCAACAATAGCTCGAACTAACACAGCATTTTGCTTTTGAAAGATGTATATGATTATAAGTTCACAGACAAAAACATCCTCTTCCCTGATGCTTATATATAAAACATGACCCTCCAAATTTGACATGCATCACTATGAGAAAAGTGACATGCATTCAAAACCCTCAGAAGTCTATTGCTCTCACATAAAACATCATTGAAACCACACACAGAGACATAAATGTTTAAATGCTTCACTGGAAAGTCATCATTTCTGAAATATGTCAGTCAAGATTGACAGAAACATCAATAATTCGTATCTCCTTCCAAGCTAACTTTCAGGTCAAGGATGAGAATCCACTGTTGCCCAACAAAGCCCGTTATTGATGGATACACCAGCAGTAGCCTACAGAAGGGGCAAGTCCTCACGCTGAATCACAGTTAGCTGTTGTTGAGATGGGGAGGAGGAGGAGGAGGAGGAGGAGGAGGAGGAGGAGGGCTGTTTACTTTTGGTTGTGTTGTTTCAGGTTACCATGCGTTGTTTTGTGGAGTATGGCGGAGGTGACACGCATAGATGGCTCATGATCCATGGAAGAGTCAGTATTGTTGGTGATTGTCCGGGTTGTCTACGTGAACGCTGCTTTGTTCAAGCAGTTTTCTCTATGGCTGGGTGCACGTTGACACACATGCTGCTGTCTGTCCCAATCCTTATTTTCTTATTAATAGGCAACTATGTTGAGACATGCTGAATGTTTGAAAAGATCACAGAAAACACAAATGCCTATGATTTGATATCTTTTAAATGAGAACTGAACATGCCATTAAAAATTATTAATATGAATTAGATGTGATCATTTGAAATCATAAAGAATAAGTGTAGATGTGAAATGATTGACAATGTGACAAGAATAATATATAGAGAGAGCTTAAAGTCGATTTGAGCAACATTTCAGTAATACCCCAGCATGTCAGCTTAATGTGGGAGGAAAGCTCAGTGACATAGGTCCAAGATGACAACAACTTTGGAGAAACCCCGGACAATCCATAGGATAAAAATGAGTGAAAATCTGTGATTCAAACTCATAATATATGGATCGTGACACAGCAAAGGGATGCAACTCTGCTCTGCTCCACTTGACCAACTTTGTCCTTATTCTACAATGGTATATGGATGCTATGGCTGGCTTGTGTTTCGTTCCAGAAGAACAATGACGATCAAGCTCCACAAGCTACTATAGCTGATGTCTGACTTTGGCTATCAAAGCTTTGGGTTTGATCCCATTCAAATTCTGTGACCCCATAGAAAATGATCATTGTATTTTGATCTTTATTAGTTCGAATGGTGTCAACAAAGACATTGAAATGAGCCACACACTGATATAGTTAGTCACTTTAGTTCAAAGGATCATCCTAGTCAAATTTGAAGACAATCGAGACACTGATGACACTATTAACCCTGATCCTAATAGTCTTACTCCTATTTCAAGGCAAAGTAATTTCAATCGCAGTTAGAAGCCTGTTGATAAGTTGTTAACACAAGCTACTACAGACTGGGTGCTGACTTAAGATGTCAGAGTTTAACACCATGGTCTTGTATGGACAAGCAATGGTCATCGTTTAGAAGGGTTTTAGTTTGGACACGTAAACCCTCTACATTATCTTAATGGCCATGTTGGATTTACTTTAGTGTATTACACAGAAGCTTCACCTTCAAATGGCTTTTCCCTATAAAAAAGGTAATTTTTATTCATATTCGTCTATTCATCGTATGGTTCACGAGGCAATTTTAAGTTTCCTAATTTAACAGAATCACGTACTTGCTGAACCAGTAACCCAACCAAGTATGATAAATTTCAGACCTAAATTCATTACAGAACAGTTTAGAAGACATTGGCTTCTTTGACAGACTCTTTAAAATATTTCCTGGATAAAATATTCCTCTCACGTGAAATTATGAATATTTAATAGTGTTGATAGAGGAATGAATATGTCTAACGCCCCATATCACATTACTGAAGCAGTCTCCCATTGTGCAAATATTCAAAGAGTTTGAATAACAGCCGAATTTCTATACACAATGTCAACTACCTGGCTGTGAACACTCCTATCTATCTAGACTATCTAAAAGCTTTCAGAAGTAACGCTAACAGAAATTATTCTCTATTATTTGGACAGAAGTCTTGTTCCCTCAAAGACAAAAGATCAAAGGTTAACTATGGAAAACCTGCATCTATGAAGACATAAATCTGTTCCACATTGGAAAAAAGCGATTACATATACACCGTCATAAGTGTGTGTTAATGTAAGCTGGCAGTAATAGGCATGATATGTGTCACTTAGTTGATAGTTAATGTCACATCAACAATATTCCAGGCATATAGCGATAATAATATCCACACTTTACATTACATGATTCAGTTATTTCATACACATTTTCAAGACATTATGGGGAACAAAATGAAATCATTTCTTTTCAACCATTTTTTAATGTTCTATTTCTTCAGCAGCAAGGGCAGGTAACTCAAGACATATCATAGAGTCATGATTACACGTCAAGAAACTTTTATTTGCATTGTCTACACAACCCCCCAAAATGTGTTATTAATTATTGTTGAGAACAAAAAAACAATAAGTTTTCCTGTAGAGGTAAAAACAAATATAGCTAGATTCCTATCATAAGCCCATATTGGAAAATGTCCCTTGAATATTGATGAGTAACAGAGTAGGGCTGGGACGAGTCCAAATTTACTACCAGGGTACTCCCCCTCCGCCCTACCCCCTATTACCCAACCCTACCCGGGTATCCGCTGTAGGTCTCAAGAGATAGATACAAAATGTCCGATTGGGAAACGTTCGACCGTACTCCTGTCAAAATAAATTTAGATACACGTATAAACCGGTCTGGTCATGCATACACTGAAGTTGACTGATGTTTTATCGTTATGCAAACATATATAAAGTCAGAAAGAATGTGTGCAAAGTCAGAAAGAATTGTGGACATTTATCATGTTTATCACTTATAGTGTAACCATAGAGTTCTAGATAATTTTTGCCATTAAACAATATAATCACGTGACTAAACGTGGGTCTGGGTAGTCCTGTGGGTACCCGGGTCCTACTCAGTACCCACTCGACCCGGGTACCAAAGTTACCCGTCCCAGCCCTATAACATGAGAAGGTAGGAGAGTTAAAATAGGGTAATATATGCGAGTTACATCAATATAAAGTAATATGTTGTTTGGACAATGACATATGTGGTTTTAACAACCAAAGGTAGGACATGAAAGTTATGACAATCCATGGCTAGGTCTTGGATGTGGGAGAATCTGCAGGAGTTGCTCCAGTAGTCGGCTTCCATCACTTCATGGAATGAAGCCCAGGAGATAATCTGTGCGCATGATGTGTTGTGATCTTTAGTTATCCCAAGAATGACTCCGGTAAGGTCAGGCATGAGGCTGTCCTCCACCACTGGTCATGTCTAAACCACCTACAAACATGTGTCCTCTCATCACGTTTACACAGGGTAGGGGCCACGTGGTCAGTTTACTCAGGGTTAGGGCCACACTGAGCTGTTTGATCTGGCTATCACCCATGTCATCGGTCAATATGAACACTGGACATACACATGGTATACAAACAACGGAAAGGTGATCAGAGCTCGCTCAAATCGGCATTCATTCCGGAAAGAGGTATTGAATCGTGAATAAGACTGAAGGCAGATTGTCAATGTTCATTATGTCCATTATGTCCATGCTTCACCTGGTGTTGGGTGTGGAGTGAATGGTGGTTAATATTGTAGTTAGCATCATTCTTCAACAGTGATCAATACTTTTGGAGTCAAATGACACAATCTGCCAGGTAACATATAATACAACTCAATTGTTTGCTCTTATGTCAATTCGGGGTACAGTTGTTCCAGAACCTTCCTGGGATGCGGTCGAGGGAAGTGTGCACTCGTGGAACAAGTTTAACAGAAAAACAGTTCCTCTGGAACAGTTACCATGGTTACCAGAATCTGTCTTTACCTACAACTCCATCTAAAAGCATAAGGCTTAAGGTAACAAAACTGTGATTCAAATTACTTGCTTTTCAAAAAAAGAGTATGTCTGTTTGTATGGCAAATCATGTGTGGACTGTACAGAATAGTCAACCCCCGACAAGTGAGAAGTGCATTTCAACTTACTTTGAGCAACATGTAACAGATAGTTTTTCTTAAAGACCAAGAACAACAGAATTGTCTGGACACTGGTTAGGAACATAGCCATGACCTGGACTGAGCTGCTTCTTACAGGAGATGGGAGATTTGGGAATCAAAGTGAAGATGTAGAGATGTGGAGGTGGGGGCACGTAATTCCCTCTGACCAGGGCCAAGATGGGGAGTCTGGACACAGCCTTCTATCGAGGATGGGAGGCAGACGGCAGATTAGCGTGTTTCAACTGACATGGACTGAGAGGCTTTCAATAGGAGATGGGAGATTTAGCAATCAGAGAGTAGATGTGGAGGTGGGGGCAGGTAATTCCCAAAGATCTTACCAAACATGACAGGGTTTCTTTGTGTGGGACAGATACACACCCATGACTTGTTTGGTGATTAGGGCAGTAAAACAACTCACTATACTGCACTAGTCTTGCAAAACCGAGCATTTTTTTCCTTCAGAACATAACTGTTGTCTTGATCTGCAAGAAGCTAATCTTTGAAGAGTGACATTAGCTATATTGAAAACCTGGGCAGGTAGATCAGGTTGAGATGGTGGAACTTTCACACAATGAGACCTACAAATAACATACCATAATAATATTTTACTTGTTTATTTGTTGTTTAATGCCACACTCACCATTATTCCAGCCATCATGGTTGTATGACATCAACCTGGACAAAATCCAATCTGGACCAGCCAGGCCAATGATGGACTTAAGGATCACTCAACATGCACTCAACCAACCATATCTCAAAAAGCCAAATACGAAAGTCACAATTCATGTCAATTACAATAATAACATATCATGGAAGAGGCGAGAAGTAGATTAGATGTGACACATTCGGCTGTCCAATGCTGAGTGAGTGGGTTGGGTTTAACGCTGCTTTTAACAGTATTCCAGTTATATCACGGCATGTCAGCTTAATGTGGGAGGAAAGCCTGAAGTGATGCAGGTCACAGATGTTTACCACTTCAGTGAAACCCATGAGCACGGGTATGATGCTGACAAATCTAGAAACATAATCGGGACGAACTGGGATTTGAACCCACAATCATAGGTTAATGGCAAGCAAGGGAGGCAACTCTGCCAGCAAATCGTGGCGCCTTAGACGACTGGGCCACCCGTGCCCCCCTGTCCAATGCTGATATTCAGATTTGTAAGCTAATACATTACCTGTGACATGTGTCACGGTAACCAGGCAACGCACGGTACAGTTCATCATGGGACAGTCCACCTGTTCCCTCATGTGTTCACCATCTCCCTGATCCAATATAGTCCAACATACATCAACACTGTGGGGCATTCCTGTAGCCCCTAAATAAGTCACATGTTCCATTTTGTACAGATGACCATCTAAGCAACGAGGCAAGTTGTGGTTGCTTGTTGTTCCGAAATAATTTTGTTTTGTTTCCTGGTTAGAATTCCCTACAAGCTATACTGGTTGTACAAGGCAACTCAAAGGATTGGGTGATCAGAGACGGTAATTAAATAAACACTGGTTCGTCTGGTCCAGACACAGTTGTTTACTATTGTTGGAGTGAGTGAGTATGGTTTTACACCACTTTTGGCAATATTCCAGCAATACCAAGGTGGGTTAATTACACCAGAAATGGGCTTCAAACATTATACACATGTCTGGAATCGAACCTGTGTCTTTGGAGAGACGAGGGACTGCTTTAACCACTAGGCTACCCCAGTGCCCTTAATATTGTCGAGTGTGACATTAAAGAAAGAAGCATGTCATCCCAAGGCTTACTGATTTTCAAATTCATCTACATGACACAGCCATGATGAATGTACGGAACATTGTTTATACCCAACAGTAGCGGCCTATATGTTCATAACCATAGAGAGCAAACTGTCATACAATATCTGCAGCCACCATGTTTGAATTGTGCAGTGGCTCGCCACTGACACCTTCCTGTAAACAGTCTGGGACATCTATGGTTCACATACTACCCATAATTTACCTACCTACTGCTTCAGAACCTGACCTTCCTATTCTGAAACCTCTTTCGGTTGGCCTGTTTTACTGCCTGATTTCAACACATGCCCTGTACTTGTAATTACAAGTGTTCACTGAACAGTGCTGAATGGAGGTTAAAACTCTGCTCAATATATATGTGAACCAACTTGGGGTTTTGTTCAGTTAAACAAATCTTTATATTTCATCATACATCACAACTGATAAATTTTTGATATGTTCAATTTCTCGGTTGCCATGGTAACTTGTGCATATTAAATATTTTCAGGATTTAAACAAATACCAGAGCTTTGATCAGCTACAGGTAAAAGGTCCTCCCTAAAAAGAAGAAATGGCAAAATGAATCTGATAGGCCGATGGGCCTGTGCCAATAAATCAACACAAAACTTACACAAATAATATTGCAAAAAAAAGAACTTTTTCCCCTCCCCCAAATGGTAAATGTTTCGTAATCCTTGTTGTAAATATTTTCACAACTGAAAACAAAGTTCCTAACTGGCTATCAAAATTTCCACAATAAAAAACACTAGTGTATGGACTGGACTGACCGACAGCAGGTATGAATGGACACAATGTGCTGACCAACATGTAGAACAGGGTGACGACACTGTAGGTACACACGGGGAATCAGGTCTTTATCTCGCGGGATGAAAGACACGTTCTTTGAACACGGGGTCATGGCATCTCAACCTCCCACCACTTGTAGCGAGTGTTTGTGTCCACTCAAACACCTCTCACACCAGATATGCCCACCCATCTTCATAGAAGCCTGTCGTTTACAGCAAATACCAGTCGATGTAACACCCAATTTACACCTTGGACAGAAGATTCCACCAGCCAAAACTCCGAAAAGGAAATGTCTTTACCGGGACAAAAGAGAAAATTCCTTGTTTCATTAGGACAGTTCGAAGGTGTTTGGAATCAAACAATTAGCATTGAGTTTTGGAGGAGTATTTGACTAGCTGGTTAGTACAAAGGTGCCGAAGCTTGATCAGACCTACAGCGAGGCTGCTGGAAGGTTTGGGACATCCGAATCTGATGTCACAACTCTCTGAGCCGGCTGGGCAAGGAATGCCTTTGATACTGAATTTATGTGACTGATTGAAACTGTTCAAGTTTGTTTTAAATCGATCAAATTTTTCAGAAACAATTTTTCAGGTTTCTTTAGTTTCAATATCATGTTCTCAACATTTACAAGAACATGAAGAAACTGCTGCATCAATGTGTAAACATGACAGAGAGATACATGTATTGTCTCCGCCAGCTATCTAGGTCTGTCTTGTTTGTAAGTTGTTTAACGCCACACTCAGCAATATTCCAGCTATATGACGACAGTCTCTAAATAACTGATTGTGGACCAGACAATCCAGTGATTGACATCATGAACATCGATCCACGCAATTGGGATACGATGACATGCATCAACAAAGTCAGCGAGTCTGACCACCCGATCCCATTAGTCGTCTCTTACCACACGCATTGGTTGCTGAAGACCAATTCTAACTCGGGTCTTCACAGTGTTTAGGTCTGTGGGAACTGTGATCTTGACGCATAAATGTAGGATATATATAGTCAGTGTACATGGTGTATTATTGCTGCCCAGGTAGAACAATGTCTTGTCTCATTAACTGCTATAATTAATCATGACAAGTTAACCAGTGCATCGTATAAAGAACATGTACTTCGTCAAGTGAGCTGGTCCACCTGTATATACTGATGAACCACCTATTTATAACCCTCTCTGTACACAGGCTAGTAATCTGTATCAGTAAAAGATGACATGGCTGTAGATCTAATCAGCAATTTAAGGCTAATCAGATTAAAACTAATGAGTTTCATATCCTCCAGACTATGGCAAATCTTCAGTTTCTAATTACCATGAATGATGAGTTCAATTATGGGCAAGTGGCCCCTAGGGTGCGATGGATCAAGATAATCCTTATGTGCTTATGTTTCAACTGTTATCATGGTTATAGTCCCTTAGATGTGCTTGGATGTACTTAGATGTGAGTGACACTCTTTCATATATTTTTTAACAATGTCAGAGTAATATCTTTTGGGGAATACCCAAAATGGGTTGCACACGTGTCGGGAATCATCCATGAATCCCACCAAAGTAAACACATTATCCACTGGGCCATCTGACCGACCTTGCTCTTGACCTTGTATAGTTCATCTAGTAGGACATCTTCAGGGAACATACAAAAAGTTCATTAATTTCTTTCCATTAGAAGATAACGAAAATTGGACAACATGGTGTATGATGTATTAGATCCATCCAATCAATCAAAAACAGAAACAGACATTTAATCTCTGATGAACCCATTTAACAACTTACAAAATGACTCAGCAGTCATCTAAAATCATTTCATCATCACCTGAAGCTATGGTTCACCTTGATTTCAGAAAATCTTTCAAAGATGCACCGATCAAAGTCTCACCAGGAGGGATATATATGTTTCCCATACATAAACAGTCACCAGCTTGCCCTGGGGTGAGGCAGTATCTACCTGCCACTGGCTAACTCATTAGTCACTCCCAATCTGTAGTAGACTCCTTGATGAAGAAAACACACACAACATCATAAAGTCAACACCATGGTGCCAGGATCAAACAGAAGAATGGATTTATCACTTATGACCCTGCTAGCAGGTGATAAAGGCAGGTGTTCCTTGGAAAAATTTAAATGCATGTTTTTTTCTTACGGTTGTCCTATCAAGCTGACTTGTATGATCCTCTTATTCTATTTTACCAATGAAATAAACAGAAGAAAAGAACTACCAGGTCAGCATGGTAAGGTCATGACTGAAACAGGAAGCTTGTGCATGCATCTGGCATGACATGTTGAATACGCCTCAAAGAAATCCAGACACTATTGGGCAAAGTAGTGAAAACATCAGGTACTAATATTTCATTCAGTGACATACTTCGTTCATGTGTAGCAGTTTTTAGGTTTAACACTGCACCCAGCAATATTCAAGCTATATGACTGCAGTCTGTAACCAAGCCAAGCCTGACCCCCCATTTGGTCCCCTCTTACAATAAGCATAGGACCCATGAAGATCCGGGGTAGAATAGGTCTTCAGCAACCCATTCTCGCCGTTAAAGGCGACTATGCTTGTCGTAAGAGGTGACTAACGGGATCGTGTGGTCAGGCTCGCTGACTTGGTTGATACAATTGTCATCTTATCCCAATTGCGTGGATTGATGCTCATGATGTCAATCACTGGATTGTCTAGTTTAGACCTGATTATTAACAGACCGTCATCATATAGCTGGAATATTGCTGAGTGCGGCATATGTTTCCACAATATCATAGAATAACACTGCATGACATTGTCACGACAGCAAATATAATACAAAGACATACATGTATAGGAATTAATAATAAATCAGACAAATTTTCCCTTACAAATGAAGTATGTTTTTTAGACTTTTCAGACATGTTGTCCAACAAGAAGTTCCAAACTAAATTCACCTGTAGCCTTACTAAGATATTAAAGACTTACTGGTGTTTAACATACTTTCCCTGACACTAAATGTGACAGGTATATGACTGCCAACTCAGTAAATATAGTCAATGGTGATCCTAAGAAAGCTTCTCATACGAAATCCCAGTGGCTAAACATGTTTAATCTGTATATACCCTACATCGAAATATTGTCGTATATCTAACTCAAGCAGGAGATAATCAGCAACTCTACCAGCCCCATTTATCATCTGGCATGCCATAAACATCGTCTTTGCGCCTTCATGCTGCCTCCAGATTGGCTAATCCTGTGGTACATATCTGTCTGTCACATGTAATTGGCTAAGTGATACTGTGCTATCTGGAAGGTATTGCTTGGTATCACATAGCACTATCAATTACAATGTTGTAAATTGACTTGGAATGGCCATGGCTCATCTCCTTGCCCATGTTGACCAGGTTGTTTACAGTAAATACTGTGTAAAAGTCTTATTTACGACCTCTACAAAAATTCCTTTGCGGGTTTAATCAAAAGAGGAATTTAGGGTTAGTTTTGGGATAGTGTCTTGTTTGGTTGTATAACCTCTTACTTCAATTCTTTTATCCACATATTACAATGACAGTAGCATGCAACATGGAATTTTCATATTTTTTGTGTACATTTCAAACATACAAAATGACTTTATGAAGCTAAAATGCTATACAAATTGAGCCATAACAAGAAGAATATATGATCTTAGAGAAACAAGTTTGAAAATGGTAGAGATTAAATATATTTCTTGATACCATGCTCCCTCGTTATTCCGCTCTTCAATATTGCGCTAACTCGGTTATCATGGTTATAGCGCATGGTAAAGCATGGCCCCCAAAATTTACTTACATTTTTAATAAACTCAAGTTTTCCAATGACACGATGTCTCCCCCATCTCAGAAAACATTATCAGCTGATCACCGCGATCACGTAACACCGGAAATACCATGAAATATGCAGATTTTCTGGGTGCTAATATTACGAACATTTAAATATAAAAACGTGTTAATTGTAAGCATATGATGTATTTAAAAACATTTTAATCATCAAACATATCATTCTGATTACTTTTCATTTAATAAAGTTTGCAAAACTTACAATAAACACATCGAACAGACACGTTAATAAAATATTTCTTGCCTAAATATGACTTGATAAAAAATCCAAAAATCATACATGCTTATGATTAAATTTTTTTATACCATGTTAACTGTAATCATAGATAATGGAGCAATTGATGCTTCCATTTTTGCAAGCAAAGAATCCAGAACAACACTATTTTTTAAACTGCTGTTGACATCAATAATTAAGCCATTCATCAAATCATTGCCATTTCCTGTCAAGCCAGTTAATTATCTGATAGTTTGTGCAAGACACGCATGAGACAAAGCAATCAGAGCTACGATTGTAAACATTTGCTAATGACTTTGTTATCACGACCCAGCCAGGAGATAACTGTAATTATTTTATTTTCCCCAATTCATTACTTGGACATGAAACATTGATTCTGAAGATGCATAACACTGACTGGCACAGCAGGTACTTGTAACCAACTGTCAGTTTATTTGTGTAAAGTTGGGGATGTTTGGAGATCACAGTAGGCTAGAAGTGTCAGATTCTTAGACATAGAGCAGGCACCTCACTCACAGTGTTTGTCAAGCTGAGGTTAAGGAACAGGAATGTCTTTTTTTAACTAACATGGCAGATGTGGATGGACACAAAATGATGTTTTTTATGTACTGGATTTGAATATACTTACTATGCTGATGAAATGTGTCTTATTGAAGCATGTGCAGAATTCATAGCCATCCATTGTTGTATCTTAATTAGAGAGTAAACGTTCCTTATACAATAAAAATTTTACTCCATAAAATGTGCTTATAACAATCTGCTCAGTCTTCAAGAACATGTTTATCCAATTGAACGAGTGAATATTGGCACTGCCTGCTCTGGAATCCCCACGCAAATAAGCATGGACTGCTGTAGACCTACTGAGCCCATGGACCCATCAAGAGACAAGCATGGGCTGCTGTAGACCTACTGATCTCCTGGACCCATCAAGAGACAAGCATGGGGTGTCGTAGACCTACTGAGCCCCTGGACCCATCAAGAGACAAACATGGGGTGCCGTAGACCTACTGAGCCCCTGGACCCACCAAGAGACAAGAATGGGGTGCTGTAGACCTACTGAGCCCCTGGACCCATCAAGAGACAAGCATGGGGTGCCGTAGACCTACTGATCTCCTGGACCCATCAGGAGACAAGCATGGGGTGCTGTAGACCTACTGAGCCCCTGGACCCATCAAGAGACAAGCATGGGAAGCCGTAGACCTACTGATCTCCTGGACCCATCAAGAGACAAGCATGGGGTGCTGTAGACCTACTGATCTCCTGGACCCATCAAGAGACAAGCATGGGGTGCTGTAGACCTACTGATCTCCTGGACCCATCAAGAGACAAGCATGGGGTGCTGTAGACCTACTGAGCCCCTGGACCCATCAGGAGACAAGCATGGGGTGCTGTAGACCTACTGAGCCCATGGACCCATCAAGAGACAAGCATGGGGTGCTGTAGACCTACTGATCTCCTGGACCCATCAAGAGACAAGCATGGGGTGCTGTAGACCTACTGAGCCCCAGGATCCATCAAGAGACAAGCATGGGGTGCTGTAGACCTACTGAGCCCCTGAATCCCAAAGCATACAACTCTATTAGCAGCCTTAAAAATTTGTTTCTTAAGACTAGTCAAGAGGACTAGTCGAAACCTTACTTCACTAGTCCTCAGAGTTTGTAGCTTGTCCTGCTTGAAAGAGACACAACTGTTTACTGTGTTTACATTTTCTGTCAGTTTTATTCAGTTCCAATTGTAGCAAACTTGAAGCACTGAGAACTGGTTCAGAATGATAGACACCAAATACTACTAGTCAATGAGGACTAGTACAATCAATCGCTTTTCACTTGTCCTTAGCACAAATAAGTAGTCTCGAGCTAGCAGACGAGTGCAAATTTCAAAGGCTGTATCACGGGAAAAACTGATCTTTCCAGTGTGACAGCCTTAGCCCAGTTGATCATTGAGCCTAGCCTTTTGCACAGTCAACCCAAGGGAAGTTTAAAACCTTTTTCTGACAGACAAAAATCATGTTTATGGAGGTGATCAACCAACTTTTTCATTGCTAGAGCCTGTTGATGTCCACAGATGTTTTGAAAATAAATAAGCATATCATGCTGTCATGTTTTAAGCCAAACACATTGACGCGTCGACTCATCAGAAACCGTGGAAGGTGGTGACATCTTGCAAGTGCACACAATGGCCGACACCTGATGTGATATTGCCAGCACACATTAAAAACTTCAGTGGTCTGGTTTCACGTTTCTTTTCATGACTTCCTCGGCTAAATATTTGTTGAGTTATACCCGTCAACAATCCACCCTGCTCGGAGAAGTGCACGGTCACATGACCTGCCTGACATACTCTAGGAGAAGGAAGGCATTATATATCTGTCAGCGGTACCTGCACAGGTATTGTATAGCATGTTTAATGGAGTCAAAGATGTCAATATGGACGTGAATAAAAGCAAGCAGTGCCACTTCCTATCAAGTGTAATCAAGGGGAAATGTGTTAGTGTGTACACATAGATGCTCACTTCACCCTAAACTCTTCACTGCAACTTGAGAAGAGGCTGTATTCAAAGTTTTCGTCATTCATAACCATTGCCACTGATTTATTAAATAATTCATAAGTAGGTCAAAGACTGAGAAATGCTTTTCATCTTTCTTAGAAGTGTTGGACATGTAAGCAGACGAAGAAATATTTAACACTAAGGATATGTCCAAAATTAAAATCTTTCAATTTGGGAGTGCTTTTTATTGTATTTAAATCTGTCAATAACTGGTGTGCCGTCACAGACACTCAATATATTCAGCCTGGGTAATGCATTGATTCTATCCAGCTGATCTCAAGTAATATATTCTGACAATCAAGTGTACCCAGCATGAGAGTGGAATATGAGCCCTGGGACCTCCAGGGAACAATGAGCGGCAACAGCGGGAGAGAATACCTGTAATATGGCATGGGTGTGAATACGAGTCATAACACCCTCATATGGGCCATGCTATCAGCTATTCACCAGTGTTCACTGACCTAGTGATACAACACAGTGGAACAGCTTCCTGTGCTTTGAATGTAGAAGCAATTTCTGGACTATTTCAGAACTAACACCTTTTATTACAGAAGCATCAGTTTGATAAAATGGTCATTTATAGGCGTCTCAACCAAACAAACTAAAGAATAAATTGGAATGACAGAATTTATGACCTTAGAAAAGGTAGATTTCTCCAAATGAGTCATCAATATTTTGGCTTGGGGTGTCTGAAATGGAGCCACTCACAGACTCAGTGTGACTATAGCAGTATAGTACACTGAATAAAAAGTAAATACTTAAGCATGAAAACAACAACATGTGAACCTTCCCAATTTTGGACCTATAAATGTTTTTTTCCCCAATTTTCCCACCTCAGGTACTGTAATCTTAGATACATGCCTGCACTAGTTGCTGGGAAATCAGTACAAACAGTATACACCATTGTCCCACAGTAACTGGTTTAGTAGAAGAGCACAGCTTGGAAGCAATCTTGTGTAAAATCTTCCCCGTTTCAGGAAACACATTGTTACAAATACTCACAGTGTTGGGTCGTATGCAACACACCACCGACATCTTTTGAAAGTAATACAAGTCCTGTGCATGCTTAAGGTACACTAAAAGCTTTGTACCCAAAGCAATCATTCAAGTAAACTGTTACCATAATTATGCATTGCACATGTCAGTTTTTGCCTATTGTTACCTTTCGACAAACAACGTACTGAAACTTGAATCGCACATACAAACATACAAACAGGTCAAATTCAATCTTCAAATGTATCTATATCTCAAACACGTGCTTCAATTGAAAAATGAACAAAGTACAGTTGTATACTTGATATTACCATGTCATAAATACTTGGTATTTTCTCTGACCGCCCCCTCTAAGTCTAGCCATGGAGATTCAGGATCTAAGCAGTTGGCGGGCAAGCCCTACCTTGAACCAACCCACCACATTGAAACTTGGGTAAACCCTTTTGATCAGGTCTATAAGGACACTCCGTCAAACTGACAGGACTAAGTAGGGCAGGTTTCCATTGTCTGAATATTCAATGGAGAAATAATATCTAAGAATTAGAAGACGAGAATAAATCACAACATACATTAAAAACGATCTATTTGAATTGGTTAAATATCCAAAAGTTCTACTCCACTTTTGAGCTATTTTTTCTTTCCATGACACACACAACTGATCCTCATGATATGGCAAGTAAATATTTAAATAGAATGAAATACCTGATTATCCCTATCAAAAGTTAAGTAATATATATTTCAGCTTTCTTTGTCTGCACTGAACTTAGATCGATTACTACAATATCCCAGAGAGTATCTTTTGTTTGTATGTTGTTTAACACCGCATCCAGCACTATTTCAGTTATATGAAAACAGTCTGCAAATAATCGAGTCTGGATCAGAAAATCCAGTGATTGATATCATGAGCATCGATCCACACAACTGGGATACAATGACATGCTTCAACCAAGTCGGCGAGCCTGACCACCTGATCCCACGGCAAGCATGGGTTGCTGAAGACCTATTCTACCCTGGATCTTTTGGGTGAGTATTTTGTCAGTGAATGTGAGTTTAATGTGGGAGGAAAGCCAAAATTGATGTATGTCGTTGTTGTATAGCACATTACCACATGGTTCAAAACATTCATGGGCGACCAAAGATCTATGACTAGCAAATCCTGGCTTGGCTAAGGGACACAACTCTGTGCTGCAAATTGTTGCACCTAAAAAGATTGTTACCCAAACAAATGACTAGACAGGGTCAGGTAACTTCATCTCAGATCAAGGAATTTATTACTTTTAAATGACTTGTGTTTACAATAATTCCAACACATATATAATCCACTATTGTGACATAAACATATCTACATGCTATTATCTTGCCATAGGTAAGTGGAATTTGAGCGAACACTCATTCCAGTGTTTACCACATTCTCTGCCCTACCCCACTTTACCCCTTTACTGAAGGCAGATAAAGACAGGCTGGATGAAAGGCGTTCAGGCGATCCTTTCACTACAAATCACTGCCCAAACACTGAATAAGGTTTGAAGACCATACAGTATAGCCACAAGGTGTCATTGTTTAATGTTTGGATGGCTGATTATACGGTTGAACACATTCAAATCCCTCGCCATCAAGAGACTGGACCTTTGAACAGGAGACAGACACCCAAAAGTGTTGTGTTGAAAATAGAAGACTTACAGCGAGGGGATAAACCTCAATAGGCAGTATGTGAAGGTCTTTCATAATAAATGTCTACAGCGTCCTGGGACGTTTTTCAATTCAATTATTTGAATATGGCACAGATGTTGAAAGTCAACATCCAGGGTGTACTTAGAAACCTGTGTGTTCACAACCTGTTCATTTCTTACAGAATGGGGTCTTACATTTTGTTTAGCCTAAATCATAAAGAGACATATAAATGACAAAATAAACAGGTTTACCACGTCCCTTGTTGGTAAATATTTGATTTTCACTGCTTACTCCTCGGTTTTTAGCGAGAGTTTATTCAGCATTTTGGGACCAAGGATTATAATATCATGACCATGGACACCTTCCTGCCACCAACATCACAAACAGGCCTCCTTTTCGAGAGAGTTGTGTTGTCTGCATTATCTAGGGCTGGGACGAGTAACTCGGGTACCCGGGTTGGGTGTGTACTGAGTAGGACCCAGGTACCCACAGGACTAGCCAGACCTGTGGTTAGTCCCGTGATATATTGCTTAATGACAAAAATTATCTAGAACTCCATGGTTACACTACAAGTTACTAATGTTCGCATTTCTTTCTGACTGTGCACCCATTCCTTCTGATTTTTCATATGGTTGAATAAAGATATAACTTAATTCAACTTCAGTGTATGAATGACCAGATTGTTTAATACATGTATCTAAATAAATTTTGCCAGGGCTATGCAAAAAATGTTCCCAATCGGACATTTTGAGACATCTCCTGAGACCTACGGTGGGTACTTGGGTAGGGTCGGGTAATAGGGGGTGGGTACCCGGGTAGTATATTTGGACTTGTCCCAGCCCTAGTATTATCATTGTTCATGTTGTAAGGCCACAATCAATTAATCTTCTTGTAACTGCAAGTAACTGACAATGATAGGTCAATTCCCTCTACACACTTTTTATAATTAACGTCTGATTAAAAACTTCAATAATAATAATAATAACCAACTAATCTTATGTTGTATTTGACCAATATTTTGTACCATCTTTAAATCATCATCATCATCATCATCATCATCATCATCATCATCATCATCATCTATCACAAACAGTGCCACTACGCATCACACCACATCAACATAACTGTTACTCTGCTATATATACTACTAAAAAAGGTTTAGGAGCAATTCCTTCATATTACAATAGCTGATTGGTCACTGCATGGCAAATTAACTATAGAACTATAGTAATATGAAAGAATCATGTTGCAGAGCTCCAGGTAAGCTGCGTATCTGCGTGAAATACGCAGTAAAATAAAATAAGCGTATCAAATACGCAACGAACATTACAGATACACTTCAAAAATAAAACTTGTGCGTATCATCAAAATATTGTGAAGTAACCCTGCGTATTCGATTAGCAAATCAGCAACTTATTTTGAAATTATAAACGGGCATTCATCAACCTTGCCAAACTCCACGATGACAGTTACATCATGATCATTTGCCATCACACTTTCTTATAGAAGTATCGTGGTATTTTTTAGTCCTATAAAGCTCTCGAACCCACATGACACCAGTTTGCAGGGACTAGATGAATAGTGTTTTTTAAATATTTAACTTAAATACCCACATGTGTAAAAACTAGTGGGTAACAGAAATTTGAATACCCAGATAGAATTACAGATACCCAATGATTTTAAAATGCATGGGTAAAATACCCACAACACCAAAAGCTTATCTGGAGCTCTGATGTTGTCCTTAACATTTTTTGATTGGCATATATAAGGCATTTCCTACAACAGGTGAGTTGCGCATGTTGCACAGGAGCACTGCAAGCTTGACAAGAGCATCTCAAATATGTCCACTCATACCTCCAGGAAGATTTCAGCTGTCGAACGTGCCCAACATTGTCATGATCAAGGCTCCCAGACCCTGGTGTGTATATCTGCGTATTTACCTATCAGACTGTGAGCTTCTGTGTTCTCTGTCGTGTTGACAAATCGCTGTCAACAGTTACTTACTTAATCCACCGGTCCCTTACACGTAATGTCGAAAACAAATATGTAGACAAACCCATTACCCACCAGATCTGCTTCTTGTGGCAATGACTGCAACACTTAACATTGTAGTAATGCTCTCAGGGAGCGATCTCAGGGCTACGGCAGCCGTAACTCCCATTCTTTTACAAGGCAAAGACTGCAACACTTAACATTGTAGTAATGCTCTCAGGGAGCGATCTCAGGGCTACGGCAGCTGTAACTCCCCTTCTTTTACAAGGCAAAGACTGCAACACTTAACATTGTAGTAATGCTCTCAGAGAACGATCTCAGGGCTACGGCAGCCGTAACTCCCATTCTTTTACAAGGACTTACAATTGTTGTAGCGCTAAGATCGCTTTGTGGAATGGGACCCCGGAATAGTTTAATTCAACTTTTACAAAGGTTTGTTAATTTCATAGTAATGACATTCTTGTTATTAGCAGGCAGAATTACATCAAGCCAGTAGTTTACAAGTGTATTTATTATTCTATACATATACTTTGTGTCATTTCCACGGAAGAACAATTATTTGACTTTTACATATGAACGTAATTAAATGATGAAAATTCCTATTCTATACAAGTTTTTATCTCAGTCAGTCTGTTTTAATAACTATTTTTTTATTTACATAATTTACATTTTTAGATAAAAACCTGTGGCAAAATATATTTGGATTTTATTTGGTAACCCAGGGCTAGGTAAAGCTCATGCTCAAGCATGGCACTCAGAATGGATTAATACAGAAACAAGAAGTATAGATGTCTTATTAATTTTGTTTGTTGTTTAACATCGCACTCAGCAATATACCAGCTGTATGACTGCGGTCTGTAAATAATCGAGTCTGGATCAGACAATCCAGTGATTGACATCATGAGCATCGATTCACACAATTGGGATACGATGACATGCATCAACTAAGTTAGCGAGCCTGACCACCCAAGCCCTTTGTCACCTTTTACGACAAGCATGGGTTGCTGAAGACCAATTCTACCCCGGATCTTCACGGGTCTGTCTGATTAATGTTTGGGTTTATAATGTGTCCAGTAAATGAAATAAAATCAAAACTTTGTTCACAGAGACTCTCTGGTGCATTCAACGATCCCTATATGCAGAAACCGACATTGTTCAGGATTTCTCTTATTGATGGAATTTGAATAAAGTTTTGCACTTAAGACATGCAAGAAGTTAAAATAAAAATATTCTTAAGCACAAATGCACCTTTTAAAGTAACATATTAGTCTAAAGAAGTTTAAGTACACCCGATTCTTTTCAATGCTTATAGTTAATCTGTCATGGCTGGTTGGTATTGCAGCACAACCTTCCAGTTGTGGGTGTTCTTTAACTTTTTTTGAGTAGTATATTATTACTGATGATGTGGCAGATCACGTACTTAACCTATGTTGTCAAAATCTACTTCCACATGCCTCCAAGCAGCAGCACAAACTTCATGACATGATAAACATGCATATGATTTATGGGGAATAAACACAATAAACTGATCCACAAATCTTCTGGATGACATTTTTGCATCTAAATTGATTGCACTGTCAAAATAAATGGACAGCCAAACATGGTTTTAACTTCAGATGTGACAACCGAATTGTGCTCTAAATGCTTTGAGACATTTAAATTCGAGATTAGATGAATCATCTTAAAGAAAAAATATGTGTGTGTATTTAGCAAATCCATTCTTCAATATCAATGGCAACATATTTGCAAAACACACAAATATTCTAGACATGTTGGATAATAAATACACAACTTGGGCAAACTTGTTTTTCAACAGAGATCGAGTCGTTATTTTCTGTGCTGTAAAATAGCTCAGAAACAAATTACAATCTTCCAAAGAAAATGTCAGTGTTATTTTATTTCTTAATTCTTCAACAGTATGTATTTCATCATTAGCCTGTTCCATGTGAAATGTCTGGCTACCTCAAGCAAACCTATTACAACTTCACATCTATGAGAAACTAAACCAGCTTTGTATTTTATTGTTCTGTTGTACAAAGACTGTCGACAATAAAACCTAATGATCGCACAACAACCTCCCCACTGACGCTGATTTATTTGTTTTCTGGCTTTGTGCGAGCTTACAAACTGGTAGCTGCATTGTATGCTTGGAAATTCATAAAATGGTTTGACACAAGCTCATGATTTTATATGACTCTTTCCGCACGAAAAATACAATCTTTTGACAATTTTTATTAATAGCTGATCAGTGGATAGATAATGTTAAGATTTAATATACATTCATCAGATTCATCAGTAAGAAAGGTCAAACTAGTTTTGTGTTTTCTAAAGATTTTGGTTTGGTTCATTTGACTTCGTTGACATTTAATTTTATGACTTGAGCTGCGAGTTAGAAATATTTTATACCTGTTCAACCAATCCTCCCGGTTGCATCTTTTAACTTCAATCAACTCCTGTGTTGTGTCATATTTTTTACCTGTTCGGATTATCATTGACACAATCGCTATATTTACGTCTTTATCACGTGATTTACTGATCCGACAATGTGCAACATTTCATGTGCATGTTCAACAATGTTAGCAGACACGCTACAAAGCGACGTCTGTGTTATTAACAAAAGTTCTGTCTTTGAGATTTATCAAGTGAGAGACAGAATCTAAATATTATTTAAAAAATATACCAATGAAACAGAAACACATCTCAACACGCGTTACAGTCTACCCGGAAATATACCCAGATAGGTAGCTGTAGTTGGTATGGCACAACACCAGACGATCATTATACAATAATCGCCTTATATGTTGGGTAAACTTATCAGACCAGTTGAAATCAATCATTCATGTCAAAATACACGTTGATTTATCATTATCAAATCAAAACAACCAAAGTTTAACAGTATTAGTAACCACGAAGAGACATTTCTTACCTGTCATCAAAGTAAATCTATCCAAGTTTCACGTGGAAAGACGGCCCCCTTTACAGAGGGCCTCAGGTGGGGTAGCGTTCCAACCGCGTCCCATCGCAACACAGGTAATCTAGGTGTAAACGTGTCCCGCCAATTAACACTCTTTGTAAATTACATCCAAAGAATCCACTGACACCAATCAGGTACCTGTCTCCAACCTCCGCAGCACTCGGCGTGGTTAAACTCGGAGCGACTGAATAGATCCCTCAAGTGGTCTGCGACATTTACAACTCCAGCTTGTTCAACGGAGTAGTCAACCAAACTACATGTCGTAGGATATCGGTGATACTCGGAGGTTTCCGTCATACAGGTAGACTATAGGCTGTTTCAATTTGATATCGCAGCGACATATTTCCTGGTGGTATTGTTATGAGGTGAGGTGAAATTGAGTATAACGTCGCGTGCAAGATTATTGCACTTATACAGCATTATATACCGACGCGTGCGTGCGCGCGTGTGTTTTATAAATATGTTCCATATACTATTATGAAATGTTATTGGTTTCACAAGTTTATAATCAAATACATTTTTTTGTATATTATAAGGAGTCATTAAATTCATTGTTTTTTCATTTCAGAGTTTCCAATGAAATTTTATTCACGATACGTTCGAATTCCTTTCACGGAAGAATGTTCACGTTTCTAATTTTATTTTATGTAGTTTTTCCTAACTAAATGCATGTGTATTTAAAATTTGTGAGAGGCCCTTTGGGTAATTAATGGTACAATGTCATCGGTCATCGTCTTCACAAATTCTATAAAATCAGAAGTTAAATATTATTTTTTTAAATTATGTTCACCTGGCTGTTACTGACTGCATGTTTTGTGACTTGTTACCCAAGCTACAGTTTTGAAATTATACTTTTGAAATATGGTTAGGTTTCAAAAGCCTAACGAACATCTGTTCTTTTTCCATTCGTACATGATTGTCATTGTTAAACAATTTATAAAACGGAGAGACGGTAAAAAATGGCCACTCCCACATTCATCAATGTGTTTGCTTACATTATATATAGAACGTACATTTGGATCTTGAATATGTTGTGATTCGGTCTTTTAGTTGCATACCAGTTTCTCCAATATAATGCACACCACACCCTGCACCTGTTAAAACATATATATCATCTTTACTACGACAGTATATGTTGTTTTTGACAGTAAATAAATTAGCTTCATTCAATTGAAATTTACAGTCTTCAGTTATTATTGGTCAAGTTCCACATTGATGTGCGTTACATTTTGTTACACTGACGGTATTTGTATTTTGTAAGTATTTAGATGGACAAAGAATTTGATTGAGATTTTTAGCATCTGGATGTGTGTGTGTGTGTGTGCGTGCGTCCGTGCGTGCGTGTGTTTGTGCTCCCGACAAACACGTTTAATGGCTTTAGAGGAGTGAGTTTGGTCTTACCAGCTTTGAACACTCAGCATTTCAGTTATGTCACGGCGTGTCAACTTGACGTGAGAGGGCTTGACGCGGTGCAGGTCTTAAGCCCCCGTTACACTATCAAACACTGATAAAAAAAACTTGGTAAAAGAAAACCAAGTTTTCTCAGTCAAAGTTGGACTGTTTGCACTCATCAAAGTTTTTCAGAGGCCATCCAACGTTTGGCAGGAGTTATCCTGCCAAGATGGATGCTGCGGATGAAGAATGATTTGCTGTTATGTGTATTTTGTGTATTGTCATGTTAAGAAGGCGGCGTCCGGGGAGGCAAAGGAATATATGGTCCCTGGATTGGCTGCAGAGGCGGCATCAGCTTAGTGCCTACCAATCTCATTAAAATAAGATCTTATATTAGTTCTCGCTACCGCTAAACAAAGATCTGAGGACATCCCATTACGGGTCACGTCAGACCGACCATGCGCAAACTTTGACCGACCAATGAAATGACTGACAAAAAGTCGTCATTAGCCAGTCAGAAGGCAATTTTCTCGTGCTTTACGGCACTAATTTCAAATTGGCGACTACGCTTCGAAACATATTTGGACAAATTCTCGATAAAAAATTTGAAACCTGAACAAAAGAACATTCTGGAATGTCTAATAGATGGTCTAGATTGTATGGATTCAGTCGTTAAGCATGTAACTATCGTTCGGAATACCCCGTGTTGAGGTGTTCGAAGTTGCATGATAAGAAATCACATTCCGACTGTCACTTTCATGATCTGGTAAGCGACGCTCTGATTGGTCGGATGAAAGGTCGTTCTGACGTTCTCAGATCTTTGTTTAGCGGTAGCGAGAACTGAGATATGATTTTAATGAGATTGAGTGCCTAGAATACTCATCTACAAGAGTAGATAGAGAGGATTCCAGTGCCTATGCCAACTATATAATCATGAATAGAGACACGTTCAGGTTTCTTCTTGAAACCGCGAAGCAGGACACAAGGCTGAGGGTTTCTTGCATTCTGATTGGCTAAATTACATCAAAGTCCACCAAAATTTTAGAAGAAAAAAAGGATTAGTTTCTATTTCATCAAATCCGTCAAAGACATTGTCAAAGAATTTGATGGTATGTTTCATTATCCAAAAACTGGTCACAATGGATCAAAGTTCTTGATAGTATAACGGGGACTTTTGACATTTACTACTTTGGTGAAACTCACGAGCACGGGTAGGGTGGTGGCAGACCCATCTTTGAGTAAATTAATCATTTTACAGTTCAAACGAGCCTAGTAATGTCAAAATAACAGAATTAATGTATTCAAAATATCTCTCTCCCCCCCCCCCCTCTCTCTCTCTCCCTCGCAATTGGGCATCAACTAATTCAGCAAGTCTGACCACCCGATCCCGTCGCCTCTAACGACAGGCATGGGTTGCTGAAGATCTATTCTAACCCGGATCTTCACGGGTCGAGCGTTACGCCGATTCTCTCTGCCTGTCTCTCTCAGGAATAAGTTACTTCACTCACATCAATCTCGTGAGTTTTTCGCCTGGCCTAATGTAAAAGACACTTGCAATGTTTTCATCTTACGGCGTTGATTCCCACTATTCAAAGTTTCATACATGTATACTTTTTTTAGTGCGACCGCCTTTGCTCAGTCACGTGTGAAGAGTTGCCTCCCTTACAGCCGTGACAGGATCCCCAGATCGTGGGTTGGAAGCCCAGGTTCACCCCGAGTATGGTCCTTGATCTGCCAGCTCCATACCCGTGTTTGTTAAAACTGACGGCACTAGAGAGGTAAATGTCCTCAATTCGCATAGCCGTGGAATTTGCTGCTATATGAAGTTCACAGGCCTTGATATGATAGTGCTCAAAGCGGCATAAATGTTTATTCAGTCGAAGTGTGCACTTTTTGTCATTGGATGCATCACGCTTTAAAAGTATAATGTTATGAACAAAGCACCAATGTTCGTGACAAAATTTCATATCTCATTCATCTCATCTGCATCATCAATCATATAAACAAGATGGCGACAGTTATGCCTCACGACTTTGAACGAGCATTCAATCACGTGAAAGACGGAAGTTCCAGATATAACTTTGCATGCTCTGATCTCTATTTTCGCTGTCCTGTAAAACTTATGAATCATGTACAATCCTTGTCTTTTTGGCTGCGTGTAGTAAGTTGCAGAAACCAAAGAACATGGCATTTATTTTAAAAACAAATGTTAAAATGTTTTTAATCTTACTCATTGGACCACGATTGATCACGTCTATAGTCTGTACATGTCACCATTGCTATATGATGCATAATTCTTGTTTGTTTGTTGTTTCACACCGCACCCAGCAATATTCTATCTACATGACGGCTGTCTGAAAATGATCGAATCTGGACCAGACAAACCAGTGGTTGATATTATGAACAACAATCCACGCGGATGGGCAGGCAGACACGCTATCAACCAAGTCACCAAACCTGACCACCCGATCCAACAAGTCATCCATATACGACAAGCAAAGGTAATATAAGTTATATATATGTTTTCTGTTAGCCATCATATCAAGGGGCATAGGTCAAAAATATCATGTATAAACCTTGACAAGTCAAGGATAAAGAAACTAAAATCAGCTCTAACATTATTACAGAATAATGAAGGATAATATTTTGACTTCAATACTGAAACACATTTACCTTAAAATAGTCACGTAAACACTGATCTGTCCTTAACTCTATGACGTATACAAATGTAGACATTTCTGATAGACTGGACATTGGCTGAACTAAAGTCTATGACATACAAATGTAGACATTTCTGATAGACTGGACATTGGCTGAACTAAAGTCTATGACATACAAATGTAGACATTTCTGATAGACTGGACATTGGCTGGACTAAAGTCTATGACGTATACAAATGTCGACATTTCTGATAGACTGGACAATTGCTGGACTAAAGTCTATGACGTATACAAATGTAGACATTTCTGATAGACTGGACATTGGCTGGACTAAAGTCTATGACGTATATAAATGTAGACATTTCTGATAGACTGGACATTGGCTGGACTTAAGTCTATGACATACAAATGTAGACATTTCTGATAGACTGGACATTGGCTGGACTAAAGTCTATGACGTATACAAATGTAGACATTTCTGATAGACTGGACATTGGCTGGACTTAAGTCTATGACGTATACAAATGCAGACATTTCTGATTGCCTGGACATTCATACTGACGACCAGACCGTGGAGAGAGAGCGAAGGTTTAACTTCGCACAAAGCAAGAGTGTCAACGCGTAAAGTGCAAAACATAACTTCTCTGAAACGGACTATACACCGTAAAGCGATCGGTGCGCCGGGATCGGGGTGACACTGCAGGTAAAACTGAGCATGTTGAAACTGAATTGACCACGTATAAAACACCCCTGACTGTAACCCGACCCCACTGAGTCCCACGGTAACGCTTGCCCCTGTTTCTTTACCAACACGTTAAAACATGGACACTAGGACGGATTTGGGTAGTTTTTAATCTATTATTAACCCATTCACTATCAACTCCCTTCTACGTGACTGGCACGAATGGCTTTATGTTTTGTTATATTGATCATAGTAAATCAATATTTTAGCAATGTGCCATAAACTCGGCGTTAAGTTAGGACCCGGGCCGTTATTGTGTATAGAGTATAATGCAATGAAAGTCACAACGTAGAAAGATTACTGGCGACATTGATTAAATTTGCATATGATATTATTTTATTTTTTAGGATGTCCTGTCAGGGCGTACCTGTTGATCCGTGTTTGACATTATGAATGGGTCATGGTGAATTCCGAAAGAAAAATACAACTTGATGTGAAGTACATTCACACAGAGAGAGAGAGAGAGAGAGAGAGAGAGAGAGAGAGAGAGAGAGAGAGAGAGAGAGAGAGAGAGAGAGAGACTCGGCGTGAAAACGACCGCATTAACCACTGCCCTACCGCCCGGCGCGTGAAGATCCGGGTTACAACAATTGTTTGTCGTTGCGACTCTGCTGTCGTAAGAGGCGACTAGCGGGATCAGGTTGTCAGGCTCGCTGACTTGGTTGATGCATGTCATCATATCCCAATTGTGTGGATCGTTGCTCATGATGTCAATCACTGGAATGTCTGGTCCAGACTCGATTATTTTAGAAACCGCTGTCATATAGCTGGATTATTGCTGAGTGCGGCGTTAAACAAAAAACAAACAAACAAACAACCGCCTCAATTGTTGTGAGGCTAGGGTATGTTCGATCTTTTCAATAATCAGCGACATTCTCCATATCGTCACGTTCATACGGCTCCGTTCCCATGCACTCTGAATTCGACATTGTGTATATTTGTTAAACTTCCCCTTTCCGAAAATATACTGATTCATACTTTCACCACCAATGCACTCTAAATCTGCAAAATGTTGATAAATATTTATTTTTTTTCTTTCAGGACAACACCCCTGAGTGTGGAGAAGGGAATGGCTACCAGTCTTTTGATACTAAATCATGCTTTTGAATCGTTTATATTTTAGAACTATTTATGTAAGTTTGATTGGAGTTTCAAGTATAAAAAGATTTGTTTTAAAACACTCTATGATTGAATGATGTTTTATGTCGCTTTTACTTACACTCTAATTAATCTATCAATTAATTCCGCAATTAATCTAACTAATCCATATATGTATTATATATACGATTACGATAACTTGAAACAATAATTCTCACTCCTATCATTCCACGTACATAGGGCAGGGTGTTGACAACATCCATTCAGAGATGCAGATATGCTGCGTATTTGTCTTTAAAATACGCAAGAACAAACCCAAATACCCAATTAAATTTGAGTTACTTGCGTACAAAATACGCACGAAGAAAAGACAACTGTATGGCACCATTGTGCGTAATTACTCAAACGAAGCTTTTTCAGCTTGCTCCCCGTATGTCTTCACCGATGGTTATTTACTGATGGAATGAATTATACATGAACTCTAATCCCTAATGCAGTGAATAATGCAGCCGCTACGTATCCCTTTCTGCAACGTAGACATGTAATGGCAGCAAATCAGAAGTCACCTGAAACAGTATTTCAAGCAGAGCTATTTAAAAAGAAATCTATAGTTACTCAAAGGTTATACATGTCCAAATATAATTGACCCAAAGGAATTAAATATGTTGAATTCCCAAGCAAAATACAAATTTATGTACCCGTGAGAATGATTACATGTGAATAAATACTCAATGGTTCCAAACATTATTGGAGAACTGTATGCGTGGAGATGTCACGCCAACAGAATTACGTCATGGAACTGATGCATTTTAGACTTCATATCATTTACTTGTTGTTCAACGCAATTGGAATACGAAGCCATGCATCAACCTAGTCAGTGAGTCTGGCCACCTGAAACCCCATTAAATTGAGTAACATATACTACTTAAAATATGTTGAAGAACACCCGATCATATGATTAAATCGGGTGTTCTTTAGCTTCTTTTAAGTAGTATGTAGACACATATACATGTGTAAAATATGGGATCGCTTGAATTGATAGTAAACTCAATGGTCATGACTTGTATGTTTAACTGCTGTGTTATATCAAGGATGGGAGAGGAGGGGGAACGTTACTAAGGATTGTGATCCCCCATGGACCAGGGCCACTGCCTGGCATCGCCTCGGCATGCTCTGGGTGGGGGTCCTGACGGCAGCCCGTGGGAGCCGGAGACACTCCCTTGGAGATTTGGTCCCGATGTTGAGACGCTACGTGGCTTATGGGTTTGGCCCAGACGACGTTCAAGTTCACACAGATGTTCGTCATGGTTGAGATCTGTACGTTTAGCTGACAACGATGACTTGGTTGATTCACGTCATCGTATCCCAAATGCTCATGATATTAATCACTGGATTGTCTGCCCAAGACTCAATTATCTCTTATAACTGAGTGCTGCGTTTAATAACAATGAATGAGACAATATGGTTTTACGCCGCTTTTAGCAATATTCCAGCAATATCACGGCGGGGGACACCAGAAATGGGCTTCACACATTGTACCCATGTCGGGAATCGAACCCAGGTCTTCGGCGTGACGAGCGAACGCTTTAACCACTAGGCTACCCGACCGCCCCCGTCTAATAACAAAATAATTAACACGGACCGGCCAGGATGACTCAACGCATATGTTATGAATATTGCAGAGTGCGGCGTTGAAACAAACAAACAAACAAACAGACAGACAGACAGACAGACAGACAGACAGACAGACAAACAAACACTTTTCTGATGTTATCTCAGAAGGCATGCATGGAAGTGGTAGCAATAATTTATGTGTTTACGTATGTTAACACCATAGTTTACCGCATGTTTAAGAGGGTCAAAGTCTGAACGGGATATTTCCTAAATGCATTAAAAGTGACTTATAGTGCCGATAGAAGGCGCTGATGTGGGCATTAACACTTGAACTCTGGCAGGGCATTTATTCCGCAATATAAAGTATGCTGTACTGTAATGGGTAATCTTTCACATCAAGACATAAACTGACCTTAATGTATTAACATGTAAATAACGGGTTTGAAGTAATGCTTGGACTTTGAAGGTACGCGTCGTCGTTTCACGCCGTGACTAATATCTACGGCGGGACTGTTAACTGTAAGCGCACCAGGTAAACCATTGTTTATAGTGAAACACTAAATCAGCTATCCCTCAGATGAGATTTGATACTCACCAACGTATTATCTACATCCGTCCGTATACGTCAACAATCACATATTGTAAACACAAACAAATATTAACCTCTTTGGTAATTACATATTTTAAAACTCAAACAAATATTAACCTCTTTGGGATTCCGGGTTAAGCCCAAACAACCTATGCTAGGCTCCGTTCCACAAAGCGATCTTAGCACTAAGTTGATTGTAGTGAGTGAGTATGGTTTTACGCCGCTTTTAGCAATATTCCAGCAATATCACGGAAATGGGGAAACCAGAAATGGGCTTCACACATTGTACCCATGTCGGGAATCGAACCCGGGTCTTCGGCGTGACAAGCGAACGCATTAACCACTAGGCTACCCGACCGCCGCGCTTGCACACAGACTACTGCAGAATGACATGTCATCCATTTGCTAGTTTAGTTCAGTTTAAACATATTTTATTCAGAGAACAAAATGAGAATTGTATTGGGGACAAGTTCTTGCATCTTAGTAAACCCCTCTCCGCATAAAATATGTACAAATATACAGTTGCAAAATAAATAAATGTGCTTCAGTCAGTAAAAGTCAGACTTTCCACATTTACACATCAAAATATTTGTGTAAGTTTGTTACGTTATAATTATTCCATTGTGTATATTACTACCTACTTTACCAATTGAAATATGATTCCATTAGCTTAAATATGAACAATTATGATGAAAATCGTCAATAGGATATATTACAATTAAGTACAAAACACACAGAGTATTTCTCAAATAAATAAGAAAAAATAAGTTCATTCTAGTAATTAATCCTCTTCTGGACAACCATACAAATGAAATTCCTATGCGTTTATATATACATATAATTATACAACAATGTACGATAACGACCTCAATCCTCCCCCACACCCATACTTTAAAGACGATTGTACGATAAACCCTGTACCAACCCTGACAAGGATAGGTTCTATTCATTTAACGCCTTTGACACTAAACTTATAAGGTTATTACAATTTACATAAAAAGTTATTACATTTTAACGCAAGTTGAGATTATTACAATTTACGTCAATTTTTATTACAATTTGCGTATAACAATTTACGTCAAATTTTATTACAATTTACGTTGTTATTACAATTTACGTCAAAATTATTACAATTTGCTGCAAGTATTACAATTTACCTTTTTATTACAATTTACGTCGTAACACGCCCCTAAGTTGGTTGTAGGTCCCATACTTTAACATAAGCTTACGACAGTCGTAACGCTAAGATCGCTTTGTTGCCCTGGGTGCCGTTGTACAAAGCGACCTTAACGCTAAGGTGATCGTAACTCCCATACCTTAACATAGACTTATGACAGCCCTAAGGTTATTTTGTACAACGGCACCCTAGGTCGTAAAGGGCTATCAAATGGATCACGTGGTCAGGCTGGTTGATTGCATGTCGTTGTTCATAATATCATTCACTGGACTGTCTGGTCCAACGATTATTTACAGGCAGCCGTCATATAGCTGGACTATTTCCGAGTGCTGCTGAAACAACAAACACACATCCACTGAGCAGCCATATTGTCCTCCCGATCACCGTTTTGATTCCTGTGGTATATGTACTTTCTGTCCTATTTTGAGTCCACAACACTGAAACACCGCGACGTTGATATAGTCGTATATATAAATAACGCCACGCCCGACACTGTAGCTCACCTGCTTCTTGACTACTCGGACAGTGGACGATGTATTACTGGCAGTGGAAGTGTCAAACATAAAGTAAGACGTGTGCCAATTAGGATTCAAACACTTAGCACAAAGTGTTATAGATGTATGTCCAGTTTAAGAATATTCTAGCTTCGTGTTCAAAACTGACTGTGTAGGGAGGGAGGATTAAATCTTGTTAATGATATATTCTATGTACTAGGTTACAAATCTTCAAAGTTAATCTACTGACATAAGTGAAATATTGATACAACTGGTACTGATATAACTGAAATATTGGTACAACTGCATGATACTTAATTAACCGAAATATCGATACAACTGATAATGATATAACTGAAATAGTGATATAACTGATACTGATATAACTGAAATACCGATACAACTGATACTTAATTTAAATATTGATACAACTGAATCTGGTGTAACTGAAATATCGATACAACTGATACTGATGTAACTGAAATACCGATACAACTGATGCTGAACTGAAATATTGATAAACTGATATTGATATAACTGAAATATTGATACAACTGATACTGACATAACTGAAATACCGATATAACTGATAATGGTATAACTGAAATATTGATATAACTGATACTAATATAACTGAAATATCAATAAAACTGATACTGATATCACTGAAATATCGATAGAACTGATATGGATATAACTGAAATACCGATACAACTGATTCTTAATTAAAATATCAATACAACTGATATTGATATAACCGAAATATCAACACAACTCATATTGATATAACTGAAATACCGATACAACTGATGCTGAACTGAAATATTGATACAACTGATACTGATATTACTGAAATACCGATACATACTGATACTGAACTAAAATATCGATACAACTGATATTGATATTACTGAAATATCGATACAACTGATACTGATATAGATGAAATATCGATACAACTGATATAACTGAAATATCGACACAACTGATACTTATCCGAAATATCGATCCAACTGATATTGATATAACTGAAATATCGATACAAAAGCTACTGATATAACTGAAATAGCGATACAACTGATACTGAACTGAAATATCGATACAACTGATACTGATATAGCTGAAATATCGATACAACTGATATAACTGAAATATCGTCACAACTGATACTTATCTGAAATATCGATACAACTGACATTGATATAACTGAAATACCGATACAACTGATACTTAAATGAATTATTGATACAACCGATACTGATATAACTGAAATACCGATACAACTGATACTGACATAACTGAAATATCGATACAATTGATGTTGATATAACTGAAATATCGATACAACTGATATTGATATAACTGAAATATCGACACAATTGATATTGATATAACTGAAATATCGATACAAAAGCTACTGATATAACTGAAATAGCGATACAACTGATACTGAACTGAAATATCGATACAACTGATACTGATATAGCTGAAATATCGGTACAACTGATATAACTGAAATATCGTCACAACTGATACTTATCTGAAATATCGATACAACTGGTATTGATGTAACTGAAATATCGATACAACTGACTTTGATATAACTGAAATACCGATACAACTGATACTTAAATGAAATATTGATACAACCGATACTGATATAACTGAAATACCGATACAACTGATACTGACATAACTGAAATATCGATACAATTGATATTGATATAACTGAAATATCGATACAACTGATATTGATATAACTGAAATATCGACACAACTGATATTGATATAACTGAAATATCGACACAACTGATACTGATATAACTGAAATATTGACACAACTGATATTAATATAACTGAAATATCGATACAACTGATATTGATATAACTGAAATATCGACACAACTGATATTGATATAACTGAAATATCGACACAACTGATACTGATATAACTGAAATACCGATACAACCGATTCTGATATAACTGAAATATTGATAAAACTGATACTGATATAACTGAAATATTGATACGGATATAACTGAAATACTGTTATCAGCCTTAAAACCCAACTTCTGTAGCAACTCAAAATATCACAGGTTTCAAATGCCATAAAGCAATTATTGGAGCTAAACTTATACTAATTTGACAAATCCCGATCCTAAGAATCATCTCCAAAGCGAAATTCAAACATATTAATTAAATGCATAGCTTTTGTCTTTGTCTGGCCTGATGACTTCAATATCTATTTATGTATTCAATTGTTATGTGCATTTGTTGTTACATCGGGTGTCTGTGCAAGCTCTAGAACATCGTTGGATTAATCTCGTTTCTCAAACATCTGCACACGCCACTGTCAACAGCTCTTTGATTTAAGAGCGTTGTGAGACATCATTTTTATACCAGCTCAAAGTCTTACACAACCGCCTCTGTCTAATCTAGAATCAGCTGCAGTCGCTAAACTATAAATCACGACAGAATATTTTTATTCGAATTCTCTGTTGAGTCGCCTTGCCATAATTCATGACTGCCGTTGCACATGATGCTGCATTAAAAGATTAACAACTGCACGACAAAGTCGCTTCCCTGTGTGTACAGATGTCTCCTGGAGACACTCCAGTCTCCCGTTGTCCATGGAATTATCTCCTGCTTGTGAGATAGGACGTCCAAACATTGGCCTGCACGCCGCTCGCCGTCCACACGGCCGAGATACGGCACGTCGTCCGCCATGTTTGATCTGTCGTTGGAATCTGGCAGTGGCGCAACTAGAAGCTGTCGTAATGTCGTAACTGCCAATAGCTATCTGTTTCATTGCTGACTTCTTTACCTGTTACAGTCGCGTACCAGGGCCCACTTGCACAAAGCGATCTTAGCGCTAAGACTATTGTAAGCCTATGCTAAAGTATGGGAGTTACGATCATCTTAGCGCTAAGATCGCTTTGTGCAAGTGGGCCCTGGAGATGGCGTTGCCACGATAGCTTGTTGCATCTGTGTAAGTACCTAAGATACGTTTCAATATACAGTAGTGTACCCTAGCCAAAATCAGAAAACAGAACGGTACACTATATAGGATGAGTCCATTCCGCTTGCTTTGAATTGACTCCTAACATTGAAGTTTTCTTCAGTTTCATGATCGGAACTGTCATGCTGTTGTATGAGATGCATTCCAACGTGCTATATAAAAAAACGAGCATACAGTGACGTCATACAGTATACTCTTAATTTCCACGGGGGGCGGTCGGGTAGCCTAGTGGTTAAATCGTTCGCTCGTCACACCGAAGACCCGGTTTCGATTCCCGACATGGGTACAATGTGTGATGCCCATTTCTGGTGTGCCCCGCCGTAAAAATGCTTGAATATTGCTAAAAGCAGCGTAAAACATACTCACTCACTTAATTTCCGCGATGCACAGCGATATCCAGCATACACTCGTAATCAAGCGAACCGGAACCTCAATATGAACCGGTATCGGTTTCCGGTTGAGGAATATGGACTCGTCCGCCGTTTTGGGTAGCGAGTACTGTTCATATCTGAAGTATCCTTGCCGACAACGAATTCTACAGCGGTTCTAAGCGGTCTGAAGTGAAGTATCACTCAAAACGGTTAGAGGAGCAAAATATATTCACTACTTTATAACCCCCGTTTGGGATTGTAATAAATAATATAATTTAATAATAAATATATCTTTTTACTGTAAGTATGTCTTACGCCGCTTTAATTATATATCAGCCGTATCACCTCAAGCATGCCAACTTAATGTGGGAGGAAAGCCCTTCACTTCTCTCGTAGACATTTAAACTAACCACCTTGGTAAAAACCCCGACCCCGAAAAATGTCCAAATAGCGAGTGTACTGCAAGGTCGGTGCGAAATTTGGAATTCGCGCCCGAGACTACATTATATTTATCATAATTGAATGGAAGATATAATACACTGGAACGGTGTTACAGTGATAGAGTAAGTATGGTTTTACGCCTCTTTTAGCAATATTCCACCAATATCACGGCGGGGGACAGAAATGGGTTTCATACATTGTACCAACGTGGGACATCAAACTCGAGCCTTCGGCGTGACGAGCAAACGCTTTAACCACTAAGCAACCCCACCGCCCCTGTCTGTATTGGAACTGATATGATGTGTTGCTGACACACACACACACACACACACACACACACACACACACACACACACACACACACCGTTACACAGCTAATGCACTAAGTGTGTCCACACAATCAATCCGGAATGATTATTATTAGGGATTTGAAAAAAAAAACATGTAAAAAATAGGTACATGTAGTCATGCAGTCGCATGCGCGTGCGTCGACTCATTGATGACTTCACGTCGAGCGAACACCATGTGCAGAAAAAGAAAGGTCCTTACCCTCACTTGATGCTTTCTGATTACATGTCTCTATGTTTAGCTTAACGCTGTGAAGTATATTTTATTTTTCTGTCGTTTCACTTCCAGGTGAAACATACAGTGGATATGGACTGTTCGCGTCGTCCTGTTCCTGAAAACGTGTTTCCACAAATAAACAACTGTGCTAAATCAATTTCAAGAAAATGACCAGTAACATTCGAAATACCCGTTTTACTGGTGGCCAGTGTGATGATTCAACATGGAAAAAACATTTTTGAATAAATGACATTTACAAATAATTTGTTCACATACCCTTCGGTCGTATAACTAGTATGAAGTATAACAATATTGCTGTTTTGTCATTTCCTTGGTGGCGGGAATATGTGCGCTGATATATAGCCCGTAAAGATCCGGGATAGAACTGGTCTTCAGAAACCCACACTTGTAAGAGGCGACTAAGGGCATTAATTGGTTGGGCTCATTGACATGATTGATGCGTGTCATTGTATCCCAATTGCGAAGATCGATGTTCATGATGTAAATCACTGGATTGTCTGGTCCAGACTCGATTATTTACAGACTATCAAGGAGCTGGAATATTGCTGAGTGTGGCGTTAAAAAACAAACAACACTTTTACGAAAGAACGGTAATGTTATATTTGTAAATACTAATTGTAACAGTCTGCATTAGACTCAGTGGCGCAACTGAGCTAATTACACCACATAAAAACGTATATTTTAAACACAGGAAGTTAATTACGATATAATACGTACTCCACACCGAGACTCAAAGGCAAGTCCACATGCCCCTTGTTTAAGAAACTCCTTATGAAAATATTGTATTTCATTTTGTCCAAGCCCACATTAAATAGAATTATGTTATACAGCAGTCAACGTCTACCCAAGTTCCGACTGACGTTACAGTGAGCGCCCCTCTCTGCGAGCAAACGTGACGGAATGTCCCTGGAAAAGAAATCCAGACGACAAGTTGCGCACTCTTAATGATTGCATAGTTTGAGTTAAAGTAAATTTGGACTCGTGTTAGCATAATGATTGCACCAATTAACGACAGTTCTGCCATCCGTCAAGGTTATGTAATGTCATTACAAATACACTCAGCGGAGGAGACCCAACCGCTAGCAGTTTCGTGGTCAATTAAAGATCGTGCTGAGCATGTCAATATCTAGTGCGCGGAACAGGGGATTTCAGGTGGCCGTTTATGTCATTATCTTAAAGTCGCTACAATTGTGTGTACCTGAGTGTGAGTGTACTGGGTTTTAACACGGCTTTAAACATTATTCCAGTTACGGCGTGTCAGATTAATGTGGGCGGAAAGCCAGAAGTGATGCAGGTCTCAGACGTTTACCACTTTGGTGAAACCCACGAGCACAAGTATGGTGCTAACAAACCTAGAAACATAATCGGGTCGGACCGAGAATCGAATCGATATTCATAGGGGACATCCCAAGGGACGCAACTCTGCACACCGATTTGAGGTGTGAGAGGTGGTGATCCAAACGCAGTTGTCACTGTAGACATACAATCCACATTTGGGTCGCTTCTTATTACAAGCATTTCTTGTACTTGGTACCTGTTCAGGATCATGGTGGTCGCTAACAATTAACATTTTGGATTAAATTGAACTCGGAAGTATTACCACAGTAAATGAGGTTTTAAGAAATTGTGGAATGTTTATGCCACTTCCGGTCGCAACGCAAGTAGTGTGACTTGGGTAACATCGGACCTTATAGCAATGGTTTTCCAGAGGCACGAGCCAGCGCACTTGACGCAGTCTGGTGTTAGTCAAACCCTCTGCGTCTCATCTGGTTTGTTGATTATCAAACACACGAACAATCATAACAAGTAATATTTACACACTGTGAATCAAGATTTATCACCGGAAGTGTGTGTTGTATATTAAACATGTATAATTGTAATCATCCTCTGCTAAGTTATTTTTGCATTTGTAGGTGTGCACAGGTACCTACCAAGGTATATCATATCATCAGTCGTTTGGAAGCGAGAGTCATACCCAAGTGCTAGCACCCGAGGTCGGAGAATGGGATCTTGAAACATGATGAGCAATACGCGGATACATTAATTGGCATTTAATTAAATTAAAGGTCAATATCGACCGTTTAAACCAAGCGATGATTAATGCCAAAACGAGGCTTACTATTGTACTATCTGTTGTGTCATGGGAGAAGGTTTGTTTGCATGTTGGTTAATGCCACACTCAGCAATAGTCCAGATTTATGACAGCGTTCTGTAAATAATCGAGTCTAGACAAGACAATTCAGTGATTGACATCAAGAGCATCGATACACGCAACCAACCAACTCACGGAACCTGACCAACCGATCCATTTAGTCATCTCTTACGATACCTTTTGGTTGTTGGAGAGTTCTATTCTTACTCGGAATCCCACGGGTGTGCAACAAAGAAAATTCCATTGTGACGTATTTAGGTCAAGTGTTGTTTTTAGGTCTTCCAGCCTTGTGTACCGCGCGATGGCCTCCTTTAGTACCAACAGCAAATTGTTCTTTTAACCGACGGATTTAACATAAATAATTAACCAGCGTGTTCTGTTTCAATTCATGTACAAGTGTCAAAGTTGGCTCAATCATTCCGATACTTCCCCAAATTTGGGAGCCGTGTCATTGACTTTGATAAGGACTATGCAGGAAACACGTATTAGGGATTTCCTTATGGGTTATTTTTAGCCATAACGCAACTGACCAATGTCCGTCAGCTGTCCGTCACGCGGCGTCCCTACGACATTGACAGTCCGTGTTGGCCGAACGTGGCCTCACCCACACCACTCTGGTCAGTACGACTGACCCATACCTGCCTCACCTCTGTGATTGTATGTCACCGCGTCTCTCGATACTTGGTTCCCAGCGATGTCATGAACGCCCAACACGTTGTATCAACGGAGACCGCAATCTCACGACAATGTCCGACCACAACTAGCCAACCTAGTAATCTGCCTGTTTGTGGGTGCCTGTTCGGAGTCAATATTATCAAGATTCGGGCGTGTTTACCTGGATATACTGTGTTTGTATACATATAATATACGTCGATGGCAAGTTCAGTATGACAAAACACGGGATTAGTGTTAACCGACGAGCACTGGCAGGATGACAACAAGTACCATCTTTTAACGTCTTTTGGTATGACGCGGCCGGGGATCGAATCCCGGACTTTCTGCTCTCCGGGCAACTAACGGTGTGGTGATTCCGGTTAAAATTCCTACCCACCCCACACACCTCCTTCCAGCAACCTAAGGGGTCGTAAGAGGCGACATGGATCACGTGGTCATACTTGGTGACCTGGTTGTGTGTCATCGTACCCCATCAGCGTTGAGGTGTAGAGTACCTTGTCTAGATTCGATTTTTTACAGGCCGTCGCAATTACCAGGAATATTACTGAATGGGGCGTTAAACAATACACAAACAAACTTAAGTAAAGAAACTAGCACCTTTGTATTATTGAATACAGACATCAGAGATAGTCTTATGTTAACACCACAACACTTGAAAATAACGCTGGCCACTGTTTTCTTGGTCTAAGAGCTAATAGGAGAGAGAATTGAGTGAGTGTTATTTACGAAACAGTCAACACTATGCAGCTAATAATCAATTCTGCCCCAGGCAGTTGTGTTGTAAATCCAACACGTTCATCGATCCATACCACAGGGTATGATGACACAATATATACGCCAGAGATGGCCCAGTTTTTCTATGATACCGCAAGTTTCAAGGCAGAGTAGCGTCCCTTAGGTGTGCTAGTATCCTATGATCGTGATTTTATATCCATATTCGCTCATACTATTAACCTGTACTTGTGAACAGCATACCCATGTTCGTGGGTGTCACGAATATGGTAACCGTTTGCGTCACGTGTTACTTTTAAACCGGGATTCGAATCCACGACCATTGATTTTTGGCGTGCCCAAGGGACGCAACTCTGCATAGCGAACTGTGGCGCCATTGACAACAAGGCAAGTGCCCCCCGCCTCAAGGAGAGCTTTACTTACCATGTCGTTGGTAATCTCTCTATACCAGTCTCGGGTTCTCTGTTACTTTGACAGATGCAATTCTCTAAAAGTCGACTGGGATAAGACAATGACACGTGGTACAATTATCGATACATTTGTTCCCCAACATGGCTCGTGACCTCGCTCCCCCAATACCATCGTCCCCAGACAGTATTAAACCTTTGAAGAATATTTCAATAATTCCCTCCTCGATGTGCAATAAGTTTGCTACCGTGCATCTGGATTTTCATGATGTTGGTACAAGGCTGATGAGTGTAGGATGTTGGGGTGGGGAATGGGAGGTGAAGGTGAATGATGAATGATGGGTTTGGGGGGTGGAAGATGGTATAATATATCGCATATAATCCACAATTCCTGTTCTAACAATCCCCGGCTTCATCGAAATGCTGAAAGTCTGCGACCATCGTCAATTTGGGCCTTCTTTCAACAGTTAGCCAACACATCGTGAAGAACCAGAAATTCTGCTCAAAGCGGCGTTACAAACTACCCACTCACTCCGTAACCATGTTCTGTTCAGCGTTCCACAGTCTCATGGGATTACTGAAGATTTCCTACTCTTTTTTATCAAGGTTTTAAATCTTTGAGAGACATTTGAGTAATTTCTTTTATCACGTATAATCCTTGTACTGACGACAATAATCTTGACCAGAGATCACGGCAGTCCAGATTCATGGGATCACAACCTGTGTAGATATAAAATCACCGTTGTTCACGGGCAATTACCCACGGTTCATCACTGTGGTAGAGGCTTAACCAGAGACCATGGTCTCAGGCTTAACCTATGTGTCCCGTTATCGCTGGATCTGTCTACAAGATCACCATGTCGCCGCGATTGTTCAGCGTCCGGTTTGGGACCTGAACAGTTAACGAGGCCGGTAGGTTGGTAATCTGGAATTGCTTTAGAACACCAACATTTTGTCTTGGCTGTCTTGAAATTGACACCCCTACATCTAATGCGATCTCAGGTTAGACATCTTTTCAAACTAAGGTACAAAGTGAGTGTGAATGTTGTTTTGCGCCGCAGTGAGCAATACACAGCTATATCACGGCGGCCTGTACACATGACTGTATCCGGCCTCGGCGGACCAGCTGGAACAGTTAAGAACTACGATCCGGGCGTCTGGGGTACGATGACACAATCAGCCCGGCCACACGTTGTATTAAGCGGATCCATGTTTGAGATGTTGAGTGAGTGGATGTTGTTTAATGTCTCAGTAAACAGGTGTAGTTAGATGTTGCAGATATATCACGATTGGCTTTAAATAATGAATACTGGGCGAGACGAACCGGTGGTTGGTGACCCACCTCTATCGCCCACGGAGCTACAGGTGAGTGAGTGGAGGAGTGAGTGAGTGAGTTGATGTGTAAAGTACAGTCATTTACATCATAGATGCAACACACAGTTACACACTTATACAAAAAAACCCCAAGAAGATCACAGAGTAACCGTAGCTCTAGTTTGGCTTCCCAAACTCCATTTCGTAAACGAAGACTTCCTAACTTCTACACGTAAACAAAGACGTACGGTAACAACAGCCTTACGAATGTCCCAGCCATACGTAAACAAAGACGTACGGTAACAACAGCCCTACGAATGTCCCAGCCATACGTAAACAAAGACGTACGGTAACAGCGGTGCTACGAATGTCCCAGCCATACCTGAACAAAGACGTACGGTAACAGCGGTGCTACGAATGTCCCAGCCATACGTAAACAAAGACGTACGGTAACAACAGCCCTACGAATGTCCCAGCCATACGTAAACAAAGACGTACGGTAACAGCGGTGCTACGAATGTCCCAGCCATACCTGAACAAAGACGTACGGTAACAGCGGTGCTACGAATGTCCCAGCCATACGTAAACGAAGACGTACGGTAACAACAGCCCTACGAATGTCCCAGCCATACGTAAACAAAGACGTACGGTAACAACAGCCCTACGAATGTCCCAGCCATACGTAAACAAAGACGTACGGTAACAACAGTGCTACGAATGTCCCCGCCATACGTAAACAAAGACGTACTGTAACAACAGCCCTACGAATGTCCCAGCCATACGTAAACAAAGACGTACTGTAACAACAGCCCTACGAATGTCCCCGCCATACGTAAACAAAGACGTACTGTAACAACAGCCCTACGAATATCCCAGCCATACGTAAACAAAGACGTACTGTAACAACAGCCCTACGAATGTCCCCGCCATACGTAAACAAAGACGTACGGTAACAGCAGTGCTACGAATGTCCCAGCCATACGTAAACAAAGACGTACGGTAACAACAGCCCTACGAATGTCCCAGCCATACGTAAACAAAGACGTACGGTAACAGCGGTGCTACGAATGTCCCAGCCATACGTAAACAAAGACGTACGGTAACAACAGCCCTACGAATGTCCCAGCCATACATAAACAAAGACGTACGGTAACAACAGCCCTACGAATGTCCCAGCCATACGTAAACAAAGACGTACGGTAACAGCGGTGCTACGAATGTCCCAGCCATACGTAAACAAAGACGTACGGTAACAGCAGCCCTACGAATGTCCCAGCCATACCTGAACAAAGACGTACGGTAACAGCAGTGCTACGAATGTCCCAGCCATACGTAAACAAAGACGTACGGTCACAACAGTGCTACGAATGTCCCAGCCATACGTAAACAAAGACGTACGGTAACAGCGGTGCTACGAATGTCCCAGCCATACGTAAACAAAGACGTACTGTAACAACAGCCCTACGAATGTCCCAGCCATACGTAAACAAAGACGTACGGTAACAGCGGTGCTACGAATGTCCCAGCCATACGTAAACAAAGACGTACGGTAAAAACAGTGCTACGAATGTCCCAGCCATACGTAAACAAAGACGTACGGTAACAGCAGCCCTACGAATGTCCCAGCCATACCTGAACAAAGACGTACGGTAACAGCAGTGCTACGAATGTCCCAGCCATACGTTAACAAAGACGTACGGTAACAGCGGTGCTACGAATGTCCCAGCCATACGTAAACAAAGACGTACGGTAACAGCGGTGCTACGAATGTCCCAGCCATACGTTAACAAAGACGTACGGTAACAGCGGTGCTACGAATGTCCAAGCCATACGTTAACAAAGACGTACGGTAACAGCGGTGCTACGAATGTCCCAGCCATACGTAAACAAAGACGTACGGTCACAACAGCCCTACGAATGTCCCAGCCATACGTAAACAAAGACGTACGGTAACAACAGCCCTACGAATGTCCCCGCCATACGTAAACAAAGACGTACTGTAACAACAGCCCTACGAATGTCCCAGCCATACGTAAACAAAGACGTACGGTAACAACAGTGCTACGAATGTCCCAGCCATACGTAAACAAAGACGTACGGTAACAACAGCCCTACGAATGTCCCAGCCATACGTAAACAAAGACGTACGGTAACAGCAGCCCTACGAATGTCCCCGCCATACGTAAACAAAGACGTACTGTAACAACAGCCCTACGAATGTCCCAGCCATACGTAAACAAAGACGTACGGTAACAGCGGTGCTACGAATGTCCCAGCCATACGTAAACAAAGACGTACGGTAACAACAGCCCTACGAATGTCCCAGCCATACGTAAACAAAGACGTACGGTAACAGCGGTGCTACGAATGTCCCAGCCATACGTAAACAAAGACGTACTGTAACAACAGCCCTACGAATGTCCCAGCCATACGTAAACAAAGACGTACGGTAACAGCGGTGCTACGAATGTCCCAGCCATACGTAAACAAAGACGTACTGTAACAGCGGTGCTACGAATGTCCCAGCCATACGTAAACAAAGACGTACTGTAACAACAGCCCTACGAATGTCCCAGCCATACGTAAACAAAGACGTACGGTAACAGCGGTGCTACGAATGTCCCAGCCATACGTAAACAAAGACGTACGGTAAAAACAGTGCTACGAATGTCCCAGCCATACGTAAACAAAGACGTACGGTAACAGCAGCCCTACGAATGTCCCAGCCATACCTGAACAAAGACGTACGGTAACAGCAGTGCTACGAATGTCCCAGCCATACGTAAACAAAGACGTACGGTCACAACAGTGCTACGAATGTCCCAGCCATACGTAAACAAAGACGTACGGTAACAGCGGTGCTACGAATGTCCCAGCCATACGTAAACAAAGACGTACGGTCACAACAGCCCTACGAATGTCCCAGCCATACGTAAACAAAGACGTACGGTAACAACAGCCCTACGAATGTCCCAGCCATACGTAAACGAAGACGTACGGTAACAACAGCCCTACGAATGTCCCAGCCATACGTAAACAAAGACGTACGGTAACAACAGCCCTACGAATGTCCCAGCCATACGTAAACGAAGACGTACGGTAACAACAGCCCTACGAATGTCCCAGCCATACGTAAACAAAGACGTACTGTAACAACAACCCTACGAATGTCCCAGCCATACGTAAACAAAGACGTACGGTAACAGCGGTGCTACGAATGTCCCAGCCATACGTAAACAAAGACGTACGGTAAAAACAGTGCTACGAATGTCCCAGCCATACGTAAACAAAGACGTACGGTAACAGCGGTGCTACGAATGTCCCAGCCATACGTAAACAAAGACGTACGGTAACAGCAGTCCTACGAATGTCCCAGCCATACCTGAACAAAGACGTACGGTAACAGCGGTGCTACGAATGTCCCAGCCATACGTAAACAAAGACGTACGGTAACAACAGTGCTACGAATGTCCCAGCCATACGTAAACAAAGACGTACGGTAACAGCGGTGCTACGAATGTCCCAGCCATACGTAAACAAAGACGTACGGTAACAGCGGTGCTACGAATGTCCCAGCCATACGTAAACAAAGACGTACGGTAACAACAGCCCTACGAATGTCCCAGCCATACGTAAACAAAGACGTACTGTAACAACAGCCCTACGAATGTCCCAGCCATACGTAAACAAAGACGTACGGTAACAGCGGTGCTACGAATGTCCCAGCCATACGTAAACAAAGACGTACGGTAACAGCGGTGCTACGAATGTCCCAGCCATACGTAAACAAAGACGTACGGTAACAACAGCCCTACGAATGTCCCAGCCATACGTAAACAAAGACGTGCGGTAACAACAGCCCTACGAATGTCCCAGCCATACGTAAACAAAGACGTACGGTAACAACAGCCCTACGAATGTCCCAGCCATACGTAAACAAAGACATACGGTAACAACAGCCCTACGAATGTCCCAGCCATACGTAAACAAAGACGTGCGGTAACAACAGCCCTACGAATGTCCCAGCCATACCTGAACAAAGACGTACGGTAACAGCAGTGCTACGAATGTCCCAGCCTTTCGTAAACAAAGACGTACGGTAACAGCAGTGCTACGATTGTCCCAGCCTTCCGTAAACAAAGACGTACGGTAACAGCAGTGCTATGAATGTCCCAGCCTTTCGTAAACAAGACGGTACGGTAACGACTGCCCCAAGTATAAACGTAAACAGAAGCTAACGGCAATAGAAGCGATACGACTACCCCAAGTCCTATACGTATACAAAGAATTAAGATAACAGTAGCGCTACGACCTCCCCAGGTATATACGAGCGTACGTATACAAAGGCTTGGGGCACTTGAGTAGGAACAGGTACCCAACAACCTATACTTGTCATTAAAGGATACGTTGTTTCTAATATAAACCATTGGTTTTTCCCAGGCCCGAACATTTACAGATCAGGTAGACAGATTATTACTGACTGCGCCGTCAAACAACAATCACAGCTAGTGTTTCGACGTGACGGTTGCTCATCACTTAATTACTACAGATTAGGGTAATCGTACTCTTGAAACTGGCGTTCGTCACACATATAGGAGGGGGCACGGGTGGCCCAGTCGTCTAAGGCGTCGCGATTCGCTGTACAGAGTTGCGTCCCTTGGGCACGCCAGAAGCCTTTGATTGTGGGTTCGAATCCCGACTCGCCCCGATAATGATTCTAGGTTTGTCGGCACCATACCCGTGCTCGTGGGTTTCACCGAAGTGGTAAGCGTCTTTCCTCCCCCATTTTAAGCCGACACGCCGTGATATGACTGGAATACTGTTAAAAGCGGCGTTAAACCCAACTCACTCACTCACAGATATAGGCAGCCGTAACTACCCGAGATATCGATGACTCGATCAATGCACTCACTCACTCATCGATCACACAAAATAATCGCTAACCACACTTCGACTAACGAATATTACCTGAAGTTCACCCGAATGCCAATCACTCTCCGACCGTCATCCAGTACATGCAAGCGGGGCCGACGTCTTTGTCAACGTGAGACCCCCCACTTCAGCATTCAGACCAGTCTGTATCAGCAGTAATGAGTGTTGTAGAGAAACACCACGGAATACAGTGATATACAATATTGAGAGTTAATCCCCCGCGGAGAGTGGACAGCGATATTGACACACGGATAATCTCCGGTAGCTGCGTTGAGAAGGGAATACGGCGAGACCAGCATTACCTGGGAATAACGCTCCCATATCTCACCCACTCATATCCCAGCTAGGATAATAGAACCCCACTCCTGTTCAAATACACTACATGGGAGATCATCACAATGGCGTGTTTGTTTACCCGACACACGGAACTTGTTTACTTTATGCGAGATGAACCATAATTAATTTTGAAGTGGGAAGTTTCATTCAATTTAATTCGCCATGTACTCGTTCATTTCATACATATTTCGAGGTAGTCTCCTTGACACAGTTTCCTATGAAATGTTAAGGACCGAATCTTTTTATTTTATCTGTCATTTTTTAATTTCTTATGTACACACTGCGTGAATGTAATTGTTAAATATATACCCAACTGCTAAAGAAACGCATTACTCAAAGAAACGCAAATTTAATGTATAATACTTTAGCATGATCAATTTTGATCGTTACTTATAGATTTGTTAAATTGAACATTTTAGCTTTAATCACCTACAAAAAATATCTTTCAAGCTCATATAGTTTCCAAGATATAACCCTTCAAACTTATCCGGCATGTGCGTTTCTTTTGTAGTTGAATATAGATAAACCTGTGTATCGTCTTCACATAGTAAAAGTAAGGAGTTGCATCTTTAAGTCTTATTTCAGAAGCCACAGTATCAGAGTGTCAGAAGAGAGAGTTGACTTAAGTATATCGCATTCTCTGTTCTTTCCATGGTACGTTTCATGGGTCAGATAGAGGTACTAACACTTAGATCGAGACGTCGCATGGGAGAATAGAAGAAGTGTGAAATACGTCAACTCTGATTTTATGAATTGTGACCATTCAATTTTCAATTGCTTACATTTATAGGGCGCTTCCCTAAACCTGCCTTGCTGTTCTCGGTACTCGTTCCCTTAACAAAACCCAACCTTTTTAGGTTTGGTATGAAGAACAACATAGCAATAGGCTCAGATGTGTCAAACTCCAATTTTGTTATAGATTTCCCTAAAAACATGTTTTTAAATGACCTGAATAATCGCGTTATCAATTGCATAAACAATATATTTTGAATTATCCCAAATACAGTATTGTCGCGGACTCGAAGGACTCCTGCAGAGGAATGTGTTATATTTTACGATGCTTCAATCACTCGCTGTGCCGTGCAATTATGTCCACAAAGTGAGTGAGTATAGTTTTACGACGCTTTTAGCAATATTCCAGCAATATCACGGCGGAGGACACCAGAAATGGGCTTCACACATTGTACCCATGTCAGGAATCGAACCCGGGTCTTCGGCGTGACGAGCGAACGCTTTAACCACTAGGCTACCCGACCGCCCTTATGTCCTCAAACGACAACTTTAGGCCTGGCACAGACAAACAAGGAGAAAACGTCTCTGAAAATATATTCAGTCTACCCTGGGATGCCAGTTTACGTCCACTTATTCCCGATCAATGCTACCACTTATAGGCTCTTTCCAGAGAAAAACACTATTGCGACTGGGGCCGGTCTAGGGGGTCTTCTCAAACGTTCAATGATAATTACAGAACACTCACAGGTATTTAATGGTGAACTTCATGTAAACAAGATAACGATAGCGTTTACTGTCAAGGGTTCCTTCCTGAAATGTAACCCCGTGAATGGAATCAATGTAAGTAGAGAAACTAATTGTGTTCAATTCTCCCCAACAAAATAACTTGCTATTTTCAGGCGCCTCGCTCTTTTGACAAGGCCCCATAGGATGTGACTAATTCTACATCGTTTCACGTTTCGGTTATGGTTAAAGCGTCGGCTCGTTACACAGAAGACCCTGGTTCGATTCCGCACATGGGTAAAATGTGTGAAGCCTATTTCTGTTGTTCCCTGTCGTGATGTTGCGGGAATGTAGTTGAAGCGGCGTGAAACCATACCCACTCACTCACTCTCAACAGGTGGACCCGTGAAGATCCGGGTAGAGAATAGGTCTTCAGCAACCCATGTTTGCCGTAAGAGGCGACTATGCTTGTCGTAGGAAGCGACTAATGGTCGGGGGTGGTCAGGCTAGCCGACTTGGTTGATGAATGTCATCGTATCCCAATTGCGTAGATCGATTCTCATGATGTCAATCACTGGTTTGTCTGTTTTTTCACTCGATTATTTACAGACCGCCGTCATATAGTTGGAATATTGTTGAGTGTGGCGTTAAACAACAAACAAACAAAACAAACAAAGACAAACGATTACATGCTCATGATGTCTTCAGGAACACGTGGGTCGCAATTTCACAGAACACAGTCATGGGAAGAGTGAAGTGGGAATTTTAAAGTTATATACTTTCTTTTGTCCGCGCAGTTTAGTACGGTACAGTGAACACTCGCAAGTCCGGACCCTGCCATTCCGGGAACACCGCCTTCAGGGCGATACTGTGGGAAACCTTCTAACTATCAGGGGGCACGGGTGGCCCAGTCGTCTAAGGCGTGCAGAGTTGCGTCCCTTGGGCACTCCAGAAACCTATGATTGTGGGTTCGACTCCCGGTTCGCCCCGATTATGTTTCTAGGTTTGTCAGCACCATACCCGTGCTCGTGGGTTTCACGGAAGTGGTAAACGTCTGAGACCTGCATCACTTCGGGCTTTCCTCCCACATTAAGCTGACACGCCGTGATACAACTGGAAAACTGTTAAAAGCGGCGTTAAACCAAACTCACTCACTCACTCTAACTATCAATACTCCAGATATTTGTTTTGCCACTTACTATTAACTCACATTAAATCTAGTTGGAATAAAATAAGCAATATACTGGTCACAAGGGAATATAAATATATTGAATAACCTAAGAAAAATATAAACACCAAACGAGAATTCGTGAGAATTCTCATTGGGTGTGTATATTTGTTATAAGCAGTCTATTGGTTATTTTAATCCAGCGAGTAAACATTTAAAACGATCAGCAATTTGAACATGTCTGACAATTCATATACCAATATTTAAAAGATTTCTGCAACTTAAATTTTGACAACATGTGTTCTTACCCAATCTCAATTTTTGTCCGTGTTTTTTCGCACTTGCGCATCTTATCTAGAGGTCTGATTGTATGATCTGTATATTGTGAACTAACATCTCACTGTTGCTCCTTGCTAAGGACATCTTAGACTCAGAAATAATTATTTAAAAAATATAAAAAACCCATTAAGATCCAAATGGAGCCCATAACAACGCTTAATATCAGCTGAGGCAATCTAGGTGAGGTGAGGTGAGGTGAGGTGAGGTGAGGTGAGGTGAGGTGAGGTGAAATTGGGTTTAACGTCGCGTCCAAGATTATTGCACTTATATAGCGACGTGTATGTACGTGTGTGTGTTTGTGTGGCTGCTTGTACTTGTCCGGACTGATGCCGATTTATAGTACTAGCTCACTGAGATACCATGCCGCAGTTTAACTTGAATAACCCACTCAGACACAGTATACTGACTCCGAGCCGACCAATCCTTGTTTTAGCCCCTTAATGCCAAGCGCCAGACAGTTTAACAACATGTACCATCTTTTAACGTCTTTTGGTATGATGCGGCCGGGGTTCAAACCCCGGACCTTCCGCTCTCCGGGCGGACGGTCTACCACTAGACCACGGAGGCGGTCTGTTACCTTGAATCCCCACAGGACAAAGCCATGAACCCCCAGCAACATACAAGGCAAACATCTCATACATGGTCAGGGGCCCATAGGGAATTTTACTTGAGAACCACTAACACATTTTATTTAAACCACACATGCATGCATAGGGACACACACACAGAGGCACAGACACACAGAGGCACAGACACACAGAGGCACAGACACATAGAGGCACAGACACACAGAGGCACTGACACATACACAGAGGCACTGACACATTTGGCCTTTCCTGCCATTCATGGAAGTGAGAACGTGTGTCAATCAAGAGAAATCTAAACAGTTGATTATTCAAACGTATTAATTACTTAAAATTGATCTTGAAATTGAAAATAATTTATTTCAATTAATTTTAATACAACTAATTACAGTGAATTGTTATATTGAGTACTGAATTTTGAATGGTTCCAAATTTTCCTTGCAAACCTATTGTCTTTTGGTATGACGCGGCCGGGGATCGATCACCGGACCTTCCGCTCCCCGGGCGGACGCTCTACCACTAGACCACGGAGGCGGTCTGAGGCAATCTAGACTTACCAAATCATTCTAGACTCGAGTTGGAGTAGTCTTTTAATGTAATTCTGTGGGGTCTGGGCGACAGACGTACGAGCATCTGTTCATCCAGGCGAATTCACTGGTCCGGATTACCGGAGTTACACTGTTGTAGAAATTTGTCTGAATGAATGAAGTCGTTTTTCAGTCTCTTCCTATGGTCAGATGGTTCTATTTCATTATTGCGAACACTTTTGATATAAATATATTTAACCATATCCACTACTGTTAAACAGAACAGAAACATGACATGCTCTATATGTTGATCGACGTGGTCGGAAGTACACCGTCCAGACGTCTTCTTGTAGCTGCTTCAAACTTGTGTCTTGCTCAATGATGTATCCCCATTTGATCCCACAGAGCACCGATACAAAGCAGAGCGTTTATTACTCTTTGTCGGACATGATCGACCCAGGCTTGTGTTGTTGTTAGTAACATGTTGTGCATTCATATCTAAATACTGTCATTAATTTTCACGTAAACTGCCGGTAATTTTGCATCCATGTTTGACGGTGACTAAAAATGAAACAAAGAAGAAATGGTTATTCGATGGTGATGTATTTGATACGGGTATCATAGTTGTGTTTTAGAGCCATTCTTGCCGTAAAAGGCGACTATGCTTGTCGTAAAAGGCGATCGGGTGGTCAGGCTCGCTGACTTGGTTTGATGCATGTCTTCGATCCCAATTGCGTGGATCGATGTTCATGATATCAATCACTGGATTGTCTGGAGGCGACTAACGGGATCGGGTGGTCAGGATCGCTGACTTGGTTGATGGTTGATGTATATCATCGTATCCCAATTGAGTTGATCGATGCTAATAATACCAATCACTGGATTGTCTGATCCAGACTCGATTATTAACAGACCGCCGTCATATAGCTGGAATAGTGCTGAGTGCGGCGTTAAACAACAAACCAACCAACCAACCAAGAAACCAACCGTTATAACGATAAACAACATTTGAGTGGCTGAAGGTTGTTTACGCCGCAACCAGCAGTTTCCTGTTATTTACAGACCGCCGTCACATAGCTGGAACATTGCTGAGTGTGGCGTTAAACATCAAACACACAAACAAACACAGACAACTTAATGGATCGGGTTGTCAGGCTTTGTAACTTTGCGTGTCATCGTACCCCTAATGTGTGGATCGATGTTCATGATATCATCCAATGGGTTGTCTGGTCCAGACTCCATTATTTTACAGACCGCCGTCATATAGCTTGCATTAAACAACAAACAAAGAAACATTATTCGACCGGTATGAGTGCTTCAAGCGCAAGATGATTTCGCATTCAGTGTGAAACATGAACACGTCAGTAATCTTGTTGTTGATCATGTTTTTAACAGGAAATATTATTCTGTTCGTCAAAACGGCTCCTCATGTTAACCCATGTCAACTTTTACAGAACACACATGTGTGTTCGTTTTTTTGTATAGTATGAATGTCCTCGTGTGTCGTCTTGATATAGGAAGAAAAACACAAAGAAAAGCAAGTCTACGACACTTACGATTTCACTGAAAACTACGAGCACGCGTAAAGTGCTGGTAAAAAAGATAAAAATTGTGGCAAATCTAGGATTCGAGCCCCCATCAGCGGATCCTGGGACGTAATGGGAAATAACAATTGTATTCATCGATACTATGTAATTTAATTGTGTTTTAACTGTATTTACAATACAATGTAATGTAACCATTCTATGAGCTACGTTTATACTTGGGAAATAAAAACGCGATGTTAACATGGTATTCGAAGAGTTACTTCCCTTTCCATATAACACCACTGTCCGAGTACCTTCTTCAAGTTGACGTCGGAGACAAATTCCACAGGTACGTGTTCACATGACTGTCTTTTCTCGTAAATATTTGCTTATCCGTAAATAAACAGTTTTATAGAAATCTGGCATTATTATGTTAATAACGCTTTCAGAGGTCACTATCGGGATCATATTTACAACAAAGACACTTGACCCATTGGGAGCTTATTGGACAGTTTTACAACTATATTGCTAGAAAAGACACACGGATTAAGTGCTTCTAACATACTACATTACATATAAAACTTCATTATACATTTAAATACCACATCGTCAAAGCCACCTGCACATCGGTTGCTAGGCAACACGGAAAGATCACAGCAAAGAAATGCTCAATAATTCAATCATTTCCTAACTCTCCAATCTGAGAGAAGAAATATTGCATAACAATCTATTAAACCGACGTTAGGACTCTAAAACAAATAACACATCGACAAACGTTGACCTTTTTCACAGGAGTTTTACCCATTTCTCGGTTGTTTAGCAGCTTGTTTCTAATTTATCGCGCTCTGAGTAGGTGCGAGAAAGTTTGGTTCTTTGTACGTGGGTCGAAGGGCTTTGCAGAGTGCTCTTGAACACTCTGGGCCGCTTAAATACCTGGGTTATTGTCTGGTGAATAGTGTTTATACCCTGATTTATGACAAATGACATCTGACACATGCTTTCCAAGGCGAGAGACTGTCTTGATAAGACAAACCATTGGGCGCTCTGTTAAGAGGGAATATTTTTAAAGAACGCCGTTGTCATTGTGACGTAACGACACGAGCAGGTGTCGTGCTGCTAAGGTAATTGGAAATTCGTAAAAACTGGCGTATCATTAATGGCCTGGTGTGCTCTGATAATGTTTATATTTGTCAAACATTTAAGAATTTCACGTTTCACAAAGGGAGTTAACTCTTACGGTCATGTGATCAACGGCCTGTGGACACAGAGGATGGGTGTGATTGTTTAAGCGTTGGGTCGCTTTATTAATTGAATCATGGCGCCCTGTCTGAATAAGACAAAGCAGTGGTTGACAGCATGAGCACGCCCAACGACATCGGGATCCGAGGACACGAGAGCCTTGTCCAACAAAACCATCTCACGGCTACGACCGTTTTGTCACCACCATGTTGGATACACTGTGTGAAGCCCATTTCCGGTGTTCCTCATCGGGATATTGCAGGAATACTGGTAAATGCGGCGTAAAACAATACTCACTCACTAACTCAATTATTCGTCATCATATGATGTAGGTATTGCTTTCATTCCCGACGACTTACTTTAAACTTTGTACTTGTGAGTGGCATTCACTCACAACCTCTGAGACCCGTGAAGATCCAGGTTAGAATTGATTTCAGCAACCAATGCTAGTCTCGAGAGGCGACTAAGGGGATCGGGGGTGGTCTAGACTCGGTGAGTTGGCTGATACATGTCATCGGATTGTCTGGTCCGGACTCGATTATTTTACAGACCGCCGTCAAAAAGCTTGAACAGTGTTGAGCGCGGAGGTAAACAAACAAACAAACAAACAAACAAACACGACCTCTGAGACATCCAATCACATACTCTGTGGTGTATGTTATTTACTTGAAGATACGGGGCGGTCGGGTAGACTAGTGGTTAAAGCGTTCGCTCGTCACGCCGAAGACCGAGTTCGATTCCTGTCCCCCGTCGTGATATTGCTGGAATATTGCTAAAAGCGGCGTAAAACCATACTCACTCACTCACTGCTTGAAGATTCGGGTACCATAGGTATTAAACAAATGGTAGCAAAAGCGTTTTTCTCGGTGTTGAGTTCTATTCCCACCACGACTGTGTTTCCCCACCGTGATATTGCTGACGGAATGTTACCAGTGGCGGTACACTGACTTACACTTGGTCCTCACAGTCCTACTGTACACGTATGACCAGTAAAGCAAGCACGACGTTTCTCTTTTTAAAATTAAGTTTTGAATCTAATGTATAAATGTTATGTAATTATTTTGTCCTCGTGTATTTGTTATATGTGTAAATGTTTTGAGCCCAGTTATCAGATTGAAGTCGACTTTTTTTATACTGCCAGCCGCAGGAATCCAGTGATTAATGTCGAAGAAACAAACCGAAAACAGATTCTTCGTACAAAGGTATTGGATTCCTTTGATCGGGAAGATCGAACCGATAGGTTAAACTTACAAAGGTTTCCCTTTGAGTTTGTTTCTTAATTCTAATGTCAGTGGAAATACCTTAGCGTAGCCTTGATATCAGATGTAGCACGATCCTCTTTCAGGATCCTCGTACAGTCAGCATATCACTGATGCACATACATGCTGCTCCAGGGAACACGGCGACAAATACGTCTTTAGGTGAGGAACTGGTCTCTTTCTGCTCGTTAGTCAATATTATAGCATGAATTGCTACAGACGTTGTGGGAATGGCGGCCAAGTAGTCTTGTGCAGAGTTGTGCACCTTAGCTGACAGGATCTGCTGAATGTTCGGATGGATTATGATCTTGGGTTTGTCAGCAATGTGGTAACGTCTAAGACGTGCGTTCGTCAGCAACGTAGTAACGTCTACGACCTGCGTTTGTCAACAACGTGGTAACGTCTACGACGTGCGTTAGTCAGCAACGTCTGCGACGTGCGTTTGCCAGTAACGTGGTAACGTCTGCGACGTGCGTTTGTCAGCACCGTGGTAACGTCTACGACGTGCGTTTGTCAGCAACGTGGTAACGTCTGTGACGTGCGTTTGTCCGCAACATGGTAACATCTACGACGTGCGTTTGTCAGCAACGTGGTAACGTCTACGACGTGCTTCACTGTTGACTTTCCACCCATAGCAAGCTGATAAAAATGAAATAATGTTGCAGCGGCGTGAAACCCATATCACCAACTACGGCAGTCCAATGGCTACGATTACTTTAGTAAACGGGGCCAGCGCTTTCACAGAGCCTTTAACGTGAGTCGTGCTAAGATGGCTTTGCGCATCGTTTCCTCTCTTGGCATAAACAGTTATTTACAACAGTGATTTTGTGGATCAGGACCCCGTTTCGCGGTACGACAGTTGTAAGTCTAGGTTAAATTACGATCACCTTAACGTTACGATCACTTTGTGGAACGGTCCCCTAGCCCTGTTGTTATACCGTGACTTACGATAGTCGTAATGCTAAGATCACTTTGTGGAACGGTCCCCTAGCCCTGTTGTTATACCGTGACTTACGATAGTCGTAATGCTAAGATCGCTTTGTGGAACGGTCCCCTAGCCCTGTTGTTATACCGTGACTTACGATAGTCGTAATGCTAAGATCGCTTTGTGGAACGGTCCCCTAGCCCTGTTGTTATACCGTGACTTACGATAGTCGTAATGCTAAGATCGCTTTGTGGATCGGGGCCCTGGCTCTGGCATAAACAGAAACTTAGGGCAGTCGTAGATCTAAGATCGCTTTGTTAAACGGGCCCTGTTTTCAAACGTATCTTAGCGACAGTCGTAGTGCTAAGATCGCTTTATGTATGTGTCACTCTTATGGCAGCATGGTGCTAAGTGATTAGTGCTTTGTAGATCGGACCTTTTAATCTGGTTTTATATAAAAAATATTGCATCTTTAAGTTTTCCCTCAGTCAAAAAGACTAGCTATAGATCATATGAAAATATATAAATGGTATGAAATGTCTGAAAAAAGGTAATATTTTGTTGAAGTTACTCAAAGAAACGCCATACTGGCACCAACAAATGTATCCATCCAAACACATTTCAAGCACTTTGAAGTCTTCCGTGGTCTAATTAACACTCCCAGACATCTTGAATTCCTAGTTTATGATCTCAAGAATAATTTTCGGAACGATTGATAAGTTGATATTGTAACGTAACTTAGAAATAATCGACTTACATCATATCGTAATAAGCAGTCGCTCTTAAAAAAATGTTACCCAATAAATCACAAAACACGTAAAAACGATCACAGAAGAGTCTGTACGACCATTATGTCATGTTGCCTCGTGTCACCCAGCACCGAGGCGGTCTTTTAACGTAATAAGTATAACAGCCCTGGGCGACGCCCGTTCCCGCAAATATCAGACTTATTACGTCCATAATTTGTATATAATCGTCCCTTTCATCTTCCTATCAACATAGCACTGATGCCGTATTGATTCCAGTCGTCTTTGTCCTACAAGGACCATTACATCAGCGAAGTACCGAGCAAGTGTTCGTAACGCTGAACGCAGGGAAGTTGTTTGCAGCGTTGAGGAGTTGAGTGGATGCTGGTCTGTTTGAGGATGTAGCTAACAAGGAACAAATCGGTTATAAACATTGTTGTGGAATATTTGGGGGTAGTGGGGTAGCCACGTTGTTAAAATGTTCGCTTGTCACGCCAAATCCACGGGTTAGATCCATCACTTTGGTAAAATATGTCACGGATGCCTTTGGTGCCCCCTGCAGTGATGTTGCTCCCGGCAGTGATGTTGCTGGAACATTGCTCATTAAAGCAGCGTAAACACAAACTCACTCACTCATCTTTTACTTTTTTTTGTTCAAGATTTGTGTGTCGTGATTAATTGATAAGATTCATCAATTGTCGAAATATGAGCCATATTAGTGTGAAAAAGAAATTGTATTAAATGAATTTTGAGAATACTAGAATACGATATGTAGACTTTCAGGGAAATGGTGAACCACGCCATGCTGTCCAGTTTTAGTAAAGGTTTCGATTTAATCTCATTACAACCCGATCTTTTACTCCGATGCGATACCCCAGTGTGTGAAGATCTGGCGATTGCTCCATAGTGTCTGTCACCGATAGACCAAAGTTATACACGTGCCGATTTGACCTCAGTCATGTATTCGCCACCTCTCGCCCATTTCCGCAAACTGCAAGACGATCAAAGTTACGTGCGAAACACGACAAACCTATCGTGCGGGTAGGATTGTAAGTACAAAGAATACATCTTCGTATGGCTGTTATCATTTTACAAAATATCCGTTAAACTCACAAAGCAAACACGGATATGGTACAACAATTTGAATAAATATTTCGTTTTGTCCGTTTACATGAAGACGGAACAAAGTTCATACAATGGCGACGAGAGAGACACGAGTCGCCATTCGGCTTATGCCGGAATGACACTAGTGATTACGAATGCTGGAACATGGACACACCTGTTTGTCGTCTGTTAACATTTTCTTGCCGGCCGTAGATTCTGAATGAGTTTCTAAATTCTCAGTTAGTACGGTGTAACTAGCACTAGTTAGTATGTTAAGTTCTATTAACTACAGCTGTATGCAGTCCGGCCTTTACGCATGCTTTAGCTGGAATTATAGTGATTCGGCAAAATGGAACAACATCGAAAAGGACTGTCATAAGTTTATCATGACCTAACCCTCCCTCTCGACGGATGCTGCCGATAGGGAATGACATGCTCATACCCTGTGTCATCACTCGAGCTTCCCCACTGGCTCGTTAATGTAGTTTCTTAAATTTGTCGCTTCCATATCATCCTAGAATATCCAGGGATCACATCGCCTTTCTATGGATGGATGGATGGTTTTACGCCGCACTCACCAATATTCCAGCTATATGACGGCGGTCTGTAAATAATCGAGTCTGGACCAGACAATCCAGTGATTGATATCATGAGCGTCGATCCACGCAATTGGGATCGATGACATGCACCAACCAAGTCAGCGAGCCTGACCACCCGATCCCGTAAGTCGCCTTTTACGACAAGCATAGTCGCCTTTTACGGCAAGCATGGGTTGCTGAAGACCTACGCCATTCTATGATAAATATGACCTATTTGTCTCCATCTCTATAATCAGTAATATTACAGATATTTGTTAGAGCCGTGAATCGGGTTTAAAGAAAAAGGTATGGTGGTGATTGAGTCAAAGGTATTAATCATAAGGTATACTACCCTGGACTATAGAGGATGCTACCATATTGTTTTCACTTTGTCCGTCTTTACGTTTATCGCGACAGAGATTTATCTATGTTGTATTCCAGCATCATAGAGACTGGAATTACTGGACACCTCTTGTTAATGACCTCAGAAGGGTGGTCAGTGGATAGCAGGAGGTCGGTGGTTCGATTTTTTGGTCGAGCATACCAACCGACGTTAGAATATGGTACTTGTTGTTACTCTGTCTGGCGCTCGGCATTAAGGGGCTAAAACAAGGACTGGTCGGTTTGCAACCAGTATAATGTGTCTGATCGGTGTATTCATGTTAAACTCAGTGGTATCTGAGTGAGCTAGCACTATAAAACCCTCATAAGTCGGGACTTGTACATAGAAGCAAATTCTGTCTACATTTAAGTCAGAATACGTCAACAAAGCATATATGCGTCTCGCTCAGAACACGTAAACAAAACTACCTGCGTTTAGCGAATCAGAAATAGATCTTAGAAGTGTAAATCTATGTTTATGCAAATCGTTTCTGCTACCGCAACGCAAAGGTGTGAAATACGAGTACAGTCAGTGCTGCTAAATCTCTCGACCCGTGAAGATCCGGGGTAGAATAGGTCTTCAGCAACCGATGCTTGCTTGTAAGAGGCGACTAACGTGATCGAGTGGTCAGGCTCGTAGACTTTGTTGATGCATGTCATCGTATCCAAATTACGTGGTTTGATACTCATGATGTCACTGGATTGTCTGGTCCAGACTCGATTATTTACAGACTGCCGTCATATAGCAGAACTATTGCAGAGTACGGCGTTAAACAGCAAACAAACAAACCAAAAAAACCAAACAAACAAAAGCTAAATCTATCGACGTCATGGACGCAACAAATAACAGACGGCAGTACTGCATGACGGGCAGTATTGCTACTGTCAAAGACAAAGTAACAAAGATCCTTTCAAAAACAAGCACAATGTGTCGCAACAAGTAACCTTTCAAGTAACTAGTCTCCATATATATCTCACCAGACCACCATGTTATTGAACACTTGAAGCAGAAGTAAAGATCGCCACAACCCAACATGATACACTATTTGCAGACATTCCTGGTTATGTAAAATAGAACACACACATGTGTGTGTATTCTTCCACGACGGCGTCAACTCAGTAAATTGCCCGGAACTACATAAACACCCGTCAACGATCCATATTCAATTGTTTTTTAGATATTTTTCAATTTTATCGCCGACGATTACAATCTGTTTCTTTGATGTTTGTGTTTTCACAACTGCAGAAACTGTTGCTCGAAGCGGCGGTGTGTTTTATAGAGTCATTGATTGCATCAAAATATGAATTATATGTGTCTGCACGTTGATGTTTTGGGTTGTGTAAACATGTGCAGGCTCTGTGTATGTGACGTCATTGATAGGGATCTGAAGACTGTATAGTTTAGAGCACGAGGGCCTGGAGTCTATACTCTGACTCTAACCATTTAAACATAAGACAGCAGGGTCCGAATGCTCTAACCTGCTTAAACCATGACCAACGGTCAAAGAACTCTAGCAGCTAAAACGTTTAAATAGCATTGTTTTCATAAAGTTTATTAAAAGATAATCAATAACTGTATGTTTAGCTTTGATAACACTGTGTGAGTCGCCTCTGGGTGATACACGTGAAATGTGTTTATTGACTCTTTCGCACGTGCCCCTCGCTTTTCACGACTCGTGTTATGAAATGCATGTCCGGGCGCAAGTATATAATAATTTATTCATTTAGGACCAACTCGAGCACATTTATCAACCACCTAAAAATTACTTGTCCGTGTTGGAGGACGTGTCATGAGCAACCATAGCCCCGACCACACTTGAATTCTCTTTCTGCACACGACACCGGTGTTATAACGACCAGTAGGACCGTGCGAGCATGAGTTCGTGGGCGAACGAGTATCTTTTTACGACGCTTTTTCCAATATTCCAGCAATGTTTCGACGGGGGACACCAGAAATGGGGAATCGAACCCGGGCCTTCGTCGTGAAGAGCGGACGCTGTAACCGCAAAGCTACCCTCCACCCCTCTTACCACAGCGTTGGCTAAGCTACAGTAAGGCACGGGTGGTCCCGTCGTCCAAGGGGCTACAATTCGCTTTGTGAGTGTGGGTTCGAATCCCGGATCTCCCATTTTTAGGTTTGTCAGCACCATACCAGTACTCGTGGGTTTCGCCAAAGCGTTAAACGTCTGAGGCTGCATCACATCGGGCTTTCCTCCCACATTAAGCAGACACCCTCACTCAACTTACTCCACACAATGCTAATACAATGGATAAATGTGATCTACGCACCGATCGGAAGCTCGATACCTCTGCAGGTTGACATTCCATATTGTTATGTAAGCTACAATTGCATTGGTTTTCCAAACAGCCTTGCATGCTCCGCTCTAAGCTAAGTGCTTCCTGTTAGGCGATCATTGACAGTCACAACAGACAATTACCACGTCGACTGGGGCAGCAGCAATCCGCTAAAACGCCATCACCAGCGGCATGGCCGACATCAAAGCCGTTGTTTCCGTAATGGCTGTTCTAGATACAGGGAGATCAATGGCTAGCTATATCCCGCTTGGATCTATGGATAGAAGAGGAAGTAGTGCTTCAACGCTTATCAAACATTAATGGACATCATTTGGTGATGGGCTTATTCACGATGCGCACTTTGATGAAAAGTGATATACATGTGCTTTGAGAAAAAATATGTTTTGTGAATTTGATCTATAAAATTCCTAGTTGCTTGGTTAGCGCGAGATGATGAGTATCGATATATCGGATGGACTTGAAGTGGAATATGGGAGACGTCGGTTTTCGAGGATCCTGCAGCCTGTCACTGACATTCGACCTGTTGGTTGATGGTTGCATATTCGCGTACTGAAATGCTATTTTTGCTGGCACTGGTGGTCCAATCGTCTAAAGCGTCAATTCACTGTGCAGAGCTGCGTTCCTCTGGCGGGCCAGAAATCAATGATCGTGGGTTCGAATCTCGTTTCGCCATGACAATGTTTCTAGGTTTGTTGGCACCATATCTATGCTTGTGGGTTTCACCAAAATGGTAAACGTCTTAGACCTGTTTAACTTTGGGCTCAGTTACCACATCAAGCTGACACGCCGTGATATAACTAGAATTCTGTTCAAAGCGGCGCTAAACCCAACTGACTCACTCAGTCATCAATCATCAGCCAAGTCAGCGATCCTGACCACCCGATCCCGTTAGTCGCCTCTTACGACAAGCACAGTCGCCGTTAAACAAGAAACAAACAAACATCTAACATGGACCCAGTATGATAATCGAACTGAAAGTCGAATAATCGAATCCACGTTCCTGGGTAAACCCAGAAGATGATTTTACGAATATTTCTGTAACTGGATGCGAGTTCGAATCCCAACGTCAGCGTAATTAATTTTGGTTTCACAATTTACTATTTACACTTTTTACTCGAATTTTATTATCGAACGTTTTAGTTTAGACGATGTAACTTTATCGTCAAGCCAAAATGTTCACGGCACTATGATTTATTGTTTTACCTCTATTGAATGGTGTTAGTGAGTGAGTTAGGTTTAAAGCCGCTTTAAAGAGTATTCCGTTATATCACAGCGTGTCAGCTTAATGTGGGAGGGAAGCCCAAAGGGATGCAGGTCTTCGACGTTTCGCCACTTCGGTGAAACCCACGAGCACTGGTATTGTGCTGACAAACCTAGAAACATAATCATGTCGAACCGGGATTCGAACCCACAATCATTGGTTTCTGGCGTGGCCCAGGGGCGTAACTCTGCACAGCGAATTGCGGCGCCTCAGACGACCCGTGCCCCCACCACTATTAAGAATCCTGCAGTTCTATTGGTTAATCCGTACCACGAGCCCAAACAATACATTTCGATCTGGGCCCCCAATGCAAGTGACAGGTACTGACTCGTCACATGATTAGTCTATACCTGTCACGTGATGAATGTTGACTCTTGTCTGCTAGAAAACAAGATGGCTTCATAAATGTGAATGCCTGTATAACAGTACGTATAAGTTACTCTTGACGAGGTCACTGTGCGAATACAACGACCCTCTGATCGGATCCCTGAGGTCCCTGAGGTCTCATTTTTTCGCATATTGACCTCATCATGAGTAATTATTTCTATAATGTCGACACTCTGCTTATCTCGAACTACGAATCACTCGATGTCTTCCGAACGATTCCAAACACTTCGATTTAGCCGAAATTTTCGTGGGTACGATCGGCACCGACATTAGAGCTTCCAATACAGAAAGGTGTCTCACTAAAAATGGTACATGCTATTATTTGATACCCATTGCATCGGCGCCTGAATTCTATCAGCTCCCATCTACATGGGCATGCGAAGCAGTGATGGGAGTGTTTTCGACGTCGACCAAGTTGATAGATGTAATCGTCATTGGCTTCCGTGTCTCGTCTTGGAATATAGATGGTGCCCTGTTATAAGTAGCCGGACATGTTATCATCGCGGAAGTCATCTACGGTCTGAACATGCGTTATTCTGGCACCAAGAGTGCCAACCTCCGCTATGAAGTGTCTTTGATTTTAGACATTATTCCGTAAGATTGGGAATATACGAGAGTTCCAAGCAAACTCCATTGCTGGGAGATTATGTGCATTGACCATAAACCGTATCGTGATCATTTTTTCACGAATGTGTCTGAACATTGCCTTGATGTTATGGAAGGAAGCTGACGGCTAATAACTTCGTGCTACATGTATTTATATTCGGTTTGCAACGTTAAGCGCCACGACATTTTTTCTGTCTCTACCTTTCAAACTCCTAGGCGTAAAGGGAAACGGTAATAACCTGAATTCAAAGAAACGCGAGCCATGGGTTTCTTTTGAAACCGAATTTAGCGCTAACAAAACTACAGTTTACATAAGTTTCTACATTGGTATCATGGCGTCATGAAACATTGCAGAAGGTACAGTGTCGATGAATGCAGCCAACTCAGTGCCCATAATCAACACCCACGACTTCGTCATGCTGTGTTGTGTTGTATGTGTAGTGGCGTGTTGTGTTGTATGTGTAGTGGCGTGTTGTGTTGTGTGTGGTGCTGTGTTGTGTTGTATGTGTAGTAGCGTGTTGTGTTGTGTGTGTTGCTGTGTTGTGTTGTATGTGTAGTGGCGTGTTGTGTTGTATGTGTAGTGGCGTGTTGTGTTGTGTTGTGTGTGGTGCTGTGTTGTGTTGTATGTGTAGTGGCGTGTTGTGTTGTATGTGTAGTGGCGTGTTGCGTTGTATGTGTAGTGGCGTGTTGTGTTGTGTGTGGTGTTGTTTTGGGTTGTACAATGTATTGTGTTGTGTAGTGTTTTACGTGTTGTGTTGTGGCGTGTTGTGTTGTATGTGTAGTGGCGTGTTGTGTTGTGTGTGGTATTGGGTTGTATTGTGTTGTGTAGTGTTTTACGTGTTGTGTTGTGGCGTGTTGCGTTGTATGTGTAGTGGCGTGTTGTGTTGTGTGTGGTGTTGTGTTGTTTTGTGTTGTGTTTTACGTGTTGTGTTGTGGCGTGTCGCGTTGTATGTGTAGTGGCGTGTTGTGTTGTGTTGTGTAGTGTTTTACGTGTTGTGTTGTGGCGTGTTGCGTTGTATGTGTAGTGGCGTGTTGTGTTGTGTGTGGTGTTGTGTTGGGTTGTTTTGTGTTGTATTTTACGTGTTGTGTTGTGGCGTGTTGCGTCGTATGTGTAGTGGGGTGTTGTGTTGTGTGTGATGTTGTGTTGTATTGTGTTGTGTTTTACGTGTTGTGTTGTGTGTGGTGTTGGGTTGTATTGTGTTGTGTAGTGTTTTACGTGTTGTGGCGTGTTGCGTTGTATGTTTAGTGGCGTGTTGTGTTGTGTTGTTTTGTGTGTGGTGTTGTGTAGTGTTTTACGTGTTGTGTTGTGGCGTGGTGCGTTGTATGTGTAGTGGCGTGTTGTGTTGTGTTGTGTGTGGTGTTGTGTTGGGTTGTTTTGTGTTGTGTTTTACGTGTTGTGTTGTAGCGTGTTGCGTCGTATGTGTAGTGGGGTGTTGTGTTGTGTTGTATTGTGTTGTGTTGTATTGTGTTTTACGTGTTGGGTTGTATTGTGTTGTGTAGTGTTTTACGTGTTGTGTTGTGTGTGTTGTTGTGTTGTATTGTGTTTTACGTGTTGTGTTGTGTGTGGTGTTGTATCTTGTTGTGTAGTGTTTTACGTGTTGTGTTGTGTGTGATGTTGTGTTGTATTGTGTTGTGTTTTACGTGTTGTGTTGTGTGTGGTGTTGTGTTGTGTTGTGTTGTGTAGTGTTTTACGTGTTGTGTTGTGTGTGGTGTTGTGTTGTATTGTGTTTTACGTGTTGTGTTGTGTGTGGTGTTGTATCTTGTTGTGTAGTGTTTTACGTGTTGTGTTGTGTGTGATGTTGTGTTGTATTGTGTTGTGTTTTACGTGTTGTGTTGTGTGTGGTGTTGTGTTGTATTGTGTTGTGTTTTACGTGTTGTGTTGTGGCGTGTTGCGTTGTATGTGTTGTGGCATGTTGCGTTGTATGTGTTGTGGTGTGTTGCGTTGTATGTGTTGTGTTGTATGTGTTGTGGCATGTTGTGTTATGGCGTGTTGTGTTGTACGTGTTGTGGCTGGTTGTATGTGTTGTGGCATGTTGTGTTGTATGTATTGTGGCATGTTGTGTTATGGCTTGTTGTGCTGTATGTGTAGTGGCGCGTACGTTGTGGCGTGGCGTGTTGTGTAGTATGTGTTGCGGCGCGGCGTGTTATGTTTGTAGTGTTGTGGCGTGTTGTGTTGTATGTGTTGTATTGTGGCGTGTTGTAAGGTATGTGTAGTGTAGTGTTGTGTGTGGTGTTGAGTTATGTAGTGTTTTATGTGTTGTGTTGTGGCGTGTAGTGTTGTATCTGTTGTGGCGTGTTGTTTTGTATGTGTAGTGTAATGCTGTGTGAGGTGTTGTATAGTGTTTTATGTCTTGTGTTGTGGCGTGTTGCGTTGTGTAGTGTTGTGGCGTGTTGTGTTGCGTAGTGTAATGTTGTGTGTGGTGTTGTGTTGTATTGTGTAGTGTTTTATGTCTTGTGTTGTGGCGTGTTGTGTTGTATGCGTAGTGGCGTGTTGTGTTGTGGCGTGTTGTATTGTGACATATTGCGTTTTATTGCACTGTGTTGTATGTGTTAAGTTGTGTGTTGTGTTGTACTGTGTATGTATGTGTAGTGTAGTGTTGTTGTATGTGTTGTGTAGTGTTGTAATGAGTTGTATAGTGTTGTATGTGTTGTGTTGTATTGCGTTGTGTTGTATTGTGCTTATGTGTTATGTTGTGCTGTGTATGTTGTGTTGTGTTGTGTGTTATGTGTGGTGTGGTTTGATGTGGTGTGTGGAGTAGAATTCTTTGGCGATTGCGTGTTGTTAAATGGGTCGGGTCAAAATATATACTTTTTTTAGCTTCATTAATTTTTCAACAAGACCACAAGACGATACAATTATGTACAAGTGCTCAAATACTGTAACCATCTGTTTCACGCAAGCTTAAATTGGTTCACATGTTACGATCTGTATAAGAGAACATCGTTTTTGTCCTTTTCTTTTGAAACCATTCTAAATCTGAAGAATTATCCAACTTTGCTCCTTTAGCAGGCTTGGCACTTCTTGTAATGGCGTTAGGCATTGAAGATTCTGGTCCTAATGGCTTGCAGGAAGCATACAGCAGACTCTCATTACAATGCGGCGGTTCCTGGGGGACTCCGAGGTAAAGGGCCTATTACATAATCAGGCGCGGGGGCCACTAGCAAGACGATTAAATTTTCATCAAAGAGAAACTGCGGCTGAAAATGTCAACTGTCGTTTATCAACCATGCTCCTGGGGCAGTGAGCAGGCAACTACGTCACGGGGATGACTTTTCAGAAAATACTCTGAAAACATGTGACAACCTTTTTTCTCATCGGAGGCGGAATATAACGAGTTTGAATGATCACCTTAAGCTGCTCCGATTGTAAAATGTCTGGGTGGTATTTAGGGAGTTACCTAAAGAATATTGTATTTACAGACCGATGCCTTCAAAGAGATGCGGGACTGCATAATATTTACATTGCTGTAAATAGATGCCAGAACATCGCGTTGAATTATGGTCTAACGAGGTAGCTTTGGAAAATTGCATTTGACAATTATTTCTTAAATATGCAATAGGCCCGGGGCCACTGAGGTGTCTTCAGTCAATGTTTGATGTTTGATTATGAATGGACCCGGGGTGTTAATATTTATGGCGTTATAGAGGTCTTTATACACGTGACAGTTCAGTACTACAAAATCCCAGCTAGGCAAGGGGCAGTGGGGTAGCCCAGTGGTTAAAAGCATTCGCTCCTCACTCCGGAGTCCCGGGTTTGAACCCACGCATGGGTACAATGTAGGAAGCCAATTTCTGGTGTCCCCCACCGTACTCTCCCTATTGGTGGAATATAGCGGCTTGAAATAATATTCACTCACTTATTAAGATCGGTCTGATGTGGCCAAACTCTCAGAAGTGATCGGTTGTCGCGTCGAAGTTCTGTGTTCGATTCCCAACAGCGGTGAAATTTGGGACCCTATTCAAATGGGCTTCACACATTGTACCCATGTCGGGAATCGAACCCGGACCTTCGGCGTAACGAGCAAACGCTTTAACCACTAGGCTAACCCCCCCCCCCCCCCCCCCCCCCCCCTCCCCCCCCCCTTCCTTGCAGTAGTTCCTGCATTAAATCCCTTCGAGTAATCCAAGTATACACGTTTATTACATCAATTAATTACACTGATAGAAAGAAATAACGGAACGGTTGTAAAGAAGCACGGCACGGCATGTCGTAAATAGCCCATACATAACAATGGGTTGTTTGGGATGTCGTAAATAGCCCAAACATATTCATAGATTCTTTGACAAATGTTGCTGGCTCTTCAGCTAACATTTCCATCATGTCATGTTTAACACCGCAGTGTACATTAATCTTCGATAATACTTCCATTACAACATTTGTGCTCATACCAATATATGGTAGGCCAGTTTATAATCTCTGCGGCTAGTACCATAAAGTAAGTCCTGGATATATGGCTAGAACAAATGCTTTATGTTTTAGCCTCATTGACACTGGTTGTGTTGAGGGCTATATTAATGTCCACCCGTACATAAAACTTGCTGAAGTTTTTACTTTGCAACAGGGGGCACGGGTAGTTCAGTCGCCTCAATTTGCTTTGCAGGGTACAGTCCCTTTGGCGTGGGTTCCATTCCCAGTTGGCCCTGATTATGTTTCTAGGTTTGTCGGGGGCACACGTGGCCCAGTCGTCGAAGGCGCCGCAATTCGCTGTACAGAGTTGCCTCCCTTGGGTACACCAGACACCAATGATTGTGGGTTCGAATCCCAATTATGTTTCTAGGTTTGTCAGAATCATACCCTTGCTCGTGGGTTTCACCCAAATGGTAACGTCTGAGACCTGCATCACTTCGGGCTTTCCTCCCACATTATACTGACACGCCGTGATATAACTGGAATACTGTTCAAAGCGGGGATACACCCAACTCACTTACTCTAGATTTGTCAGCACCATTCACAATGTAGTAAACACCTAAGACCTGCATCGCTTCGGGTTTTCCTCCCACGTTAAGCTGACAGGCCGTGATATACCTGGAACACTGTTAAAAGCGGCATTGAGCCAAAATCAGCACTTTACGACATTTACGAATCATCAAACGCAGCGTAACACAGCTAAACCAAACTCTACCAACATATCATCATCTTCGAGTTTTTTGTGTGTGGGTAGATGCTGTTACGTTCAGACAAGATGATGTAGTTGTCGCAGCAGACTCCAATGTCCGGTATGGATCCCCTAAGGCCGGTGCTGTTGAATCCGTTTCCACAATGTCTACCTCACAACTATTGTTAACTACTTGTTCAGAGGGAGTCCTTCAAGAGGGCTCCAGTTTCGGTCTACGTACGGACAATATTGATCTCGCTATCACAGGGTGCTCTTAGTGTTTGAACCGATGAAAAAATAATGTCATTAAAGACTAGATGAAAGAAAAGAAGACAACAAACGATGTCTGAATGATCATTAGGGGGTAGTTTGTGCGCGGAGTTCCAAGTCTCTGTAGATCTTACAGTCCCACGTCCACCCCAGGACCTCTCATTTCCGTCTTGACAGCTTTTTGTCTCAATCAAAAAGCTAACGATGAATCCGCCCTTTCATGTCCGTTTCGACCCTCCATGCCAAGGGAGCTAACCACTCGGCCGCTTGTCATTGTGTCACATCAAAGGGGCGAATGTAAATTTGTGATAATTTTTATAACTTTATAGCTCGCTAGCCTCGAGCCTACACGCATTTTTTCGCTAGATTGGTTAGCTGCATTAATTCCTCGATTTTGCTCAAGGCAATCGTGAGTGTTGACATTGCGCATTTGATGCAGAGCACACTTTAACTGGTTGTTCACAAGTCAATCTTTGGCGTCGCTTTGTTCGTATCCACGATACTTGCAAGCCATTCAGGAACGAGGGCCCCCATGCCTGATCCTTAAACAGAGTTACCGTCCTTGCCTTGCGGCCATCATTCGTTCGGCATTGATATCGGGCGATCACTTCCGGTGGCCTCTCCACTCCTGGCAATTAGAGCTGTTTGATACCGGTGTAATGGCGCGATTAATCTAAATTGGCTTTTTCATGTGATATTATTAGGACCACTTCTGCCGTTTACATCTTGCAAAAGTCTTTTCACTCAATTTAAATTTCGATGTTGCGAGACGTCTATGCAGACGCATGGTTATTGGGTTTGAGGGAGTTATGACGTCACAAAGGAAATTGTCAGTTGGTGGCAAACCGTTTTACGACAATCTTGGGAGCAATTTTATTTCCTTTCATTGCAGCAATGATTATTTGTTGGCTTGTGTCTGAATTTAACCATCTCGACCTCAGATACTGGTTGACGCTGCAATAATCGACCCTCTTGTGAGCACGTAGACGGTTCAGGCACAACGCAACGTTTATCTAGCTCGCCAATCTCTATTAGTATCTCGAAGGACAATGAGATGCAATAGTCATTATGCGATGATTTACTCAACAATTTGTTTATCTTTACGCCTGAGATGTGTTTATTACATTATTGGAGTTGGACGTCCCTCCCCCTCTTCCCTGTCCCTACCGTTGGTGATCACGGCGCTGGCTTATCAGACACGATCAGATACAGTGAACTGGTGTCAACACACAAGCTTCGTGATCTAATGACATGCATTTCCTATGAGGTTTGTTAGTGTGTTTTGTCCGTGTAAACAACAAACAGAATGCTCCAATGGATATATTTAAAAACACACACCCGTGAGTAGTGACTGCCCAAATCGCAATTAGAGCTGGAATACTTGGATGATGACGTGAGATTAATTGCGTGTGATTATTTCCCCGACTCAATAAATAGTTATGATTGTTTTTGTATTTGATTGACATTTATTTAGGCACTAATTGATATTTTGGAGTGTAATGAAATGGAAGTCACATGGGATTAACTATAACGTGGAAGATCGATTTGACCGAAATGTTGAATTCCATTTTCATGTCAGGCTAGAATGTCAACATCGTTCGAGAGTCGACGTATGGTTTATGGACCTTGTCATGTGAGCGAGTCCAGAAGGCCCGCGCGTGTGTGAGTGTGCGTGTATGAGTGTCTATATACGTGTACGTGTGTGAAAGAAAGTAAGTATGCGTGTGCATGTGCGTGCAGGGGTGTGCACCAGTATTTTAAAGCATTGTTAACATGTTAACGTACAAATAAACATATAACATATCATTTGGTGATTTGTGGCGAAAAAAGCATTTTCTTATTCTAGGTGCCCCACCCCCCTTTACCATGAAGCTGAATCCGCGATAGTGTGAAGGAGATGCACGTATACTGGTGTGGAGGGTATTAATTTCATTCATTACTTCAAATACCGGGTGAACCAGGTGGGCCAGGCAAACCAGAAAGCCTGAGCAGCGATCTACATCGTCGAGGTACGTTGACACCAAATCAACCAAGTCACCTAGCGTTTCCATAAAGGGAATCGAACCTAAGTCTTCGGCGTGACGAGTGAACACCTTATAGTGTATCCCACAAAGGAAAGAAAGAGGTATTTTAACAGGGGATATTTAATAGCCTAACCTGGCCTAGCCTAGCCTAGCCTAGCCTAGCCTAGCCTAGCCTAGCCTTACCTAACCTAACCTAACCTAACCTAACCTAACCTAACCTAACCAGACCTAGCCTAGCCTAGCCTAGCCTAGCCTAGCCTAGCCTAGCCTAGCCTAGCCTAGCCTTACCTTACCTTACCTTACCTTACCTAACCTAACCTAACCTTACCAGACCTAGCCTAGCCTAGCCTAGCCTAGCCTAGCCTAGCCTAGCCTAGCCTAGCCTAGCCTAGCCTAGCCTAACCTGACCTATCCTAACCAGACCGCCTCACCTCACCTCACCTCACTTCACTTCACCTAAAACATCCCGGGTAGTGGGCCACTTGACCTGATCAGTAGTTCTGTCATCTAGAGCTCCGATACTTCTACACGCAGGTGCAAACCTAATACCGGTGTTAGAAAACTCCCCGATAAACTCATTCCCAACCAGCAGGTTCATTAGCCGGTATCTCGCGAGATCTTGTAGTTGTCGCTCATTCATTAAGCCACCACCAGTGCCTGGTAACCCATCTATGTACGGGCAATACAGAGCGATAACACAAAATGCACATAACTAGTCTCCTACCCTCACCGTAGGCTATTTGCCGTTGTAGGGATTAAATGTACCATAGTCCACATGTAGATATATACATAGCATATCGCAGTTGTTATACATTGGTGATTTATATCAACTCAGAGTGCTAGATTTTTACGCGTTAAAAGGAATTTACAGAAAAAAACCAGCCAATTTATTAAACCTGATGTACAATATACTAAGTATTGTTTTTGATCTACCCACAATAAGACAGCTGTGTAAGACTTTGTTGGATGTGAAAAAAACATCCAATTTATTAACGGACATACAGGAGCTTATTTGTGATCTATCTACAATGAGGCACGTGTGAAAAACATTGTATGATGTGAAAAAGGGTCATTTTATTGATTCTAATGTGCAACGCATTGTTTGCGACCTATCAGCGATGTAACAGATGTGAAAACATTGTCGTGTATTAGTTCAACAGTAAAAACAAACACCCTCTTGGTCTATCATACTCGGTTTTTTGGCTTGTTGTTCAGGTAACCTTACCAAGTCATTGGCCCTTATGACGCCGACATGTAGTAGGCGTCAGAGCTTCGAGTGGCATGTTGTTACCTCGGAAGAGGAAGTGGCTGACCTTAGTGACATCTAGCGGCTAGGGGAGACGACTCCCTGCTGTCAGGGGAGTTAACTCTGTCACTCAAGTGGTTTCTGGGAGTGCACAGGTGTGATAGAGATGTATTGACTACATGTGATAGGGTTATATCATAGGCGAGGGGATTAGACGGAGTAAATGCGGACAATGACTGAAGTAGCTGGGGTGATGCTAGGTGAAGTCTGTGTCAGAGATTAAGGAGCTCTGGGTACAGACATTCCGGCTTGAATTTAGCAGCAGTGAACATTGCGTGATAACAATCTTTTTATAATCAAATCATTTACACCGATACGACACCTGTCAGCGTTATCAGGTGAATTTTCTCATCAGCCAATCCGCGTAGAGGCTTCTCGGTAACACCGCGTGAAGCATTCGGAACTGCACATCCCACCTCTGTATCTCGAAAACGTCCGACGACGGGCAGTTCCGAGTGAAGAGTAATATGGCTTCCACGCCCAAACTGATGTTGCATTATCCATGGAACATTTGTGTTTTTTGTCAGATTGTCTTTTGTTCACATGAAAACTTCCGAATCAGGACAGATATTGCATTTGACAATGAACAGCATTGACGAAAGTAAGAATATACTTCAGTGAGTTTTCTTTAGAAAGTTGAGTCCTTAATGTTGATTGGGTAGTCAACGTTAGCTTACTGTTCACCTGACATGATCTGCTGAGAGTGTTTGTCAGATCTTCGCGGAGAGCAGTGTCAAATCCGAGTTAAGGACCTGAATTTAACGAGATTGCGCATGATATTGGTGTGATGTTAATTAACTGACATAGGTTAACTCAAAATTATATTCAGATCTGTGTTTAATTGTTTGAACTCGTTTTGGTCGTTCCAATAATGTTTGAGTGAATTGATGTTTTGTTCCGTTCAAATATAGATTACAGCTATATCACGACATCATGTAAGTTATGGACTCTGGACCAGAAAAAAACAGTGGTCGATAGCACGAGCACCGTTAGAGGTGTTCCACGTCGGAGTACGACGACACACTACAAGCCAGGCCACACACTGTGACCATATGCTGTACATATACTGTTAACATATATGTTTGTGGCGGCCTGGGCCACTTGCACAAAGCCATCTGAGCGCTAAGATTATCGCAAGCCTATGTTAAAGTATGGGACTGACCAGGTATCTCGACAGGAATATCGGTGTTCATAAAAGCTGGTCTTATCACTAACTGATAGTGATTTATATACCCGTGCTTATGACATGACACAGTCGGAACCGTGATAAACACAAATCTGTGATGTCTGATCTCTATTTAGACTTGTACCATATGTTCCCGTGTCTGCTCAGGCGAACAATTGAATTGCCTTGGCATGTGTTTGTGACGGGTACCATCTCCTGATATCATCACTAATTGATAGTGATTCATAAACCCATCCTTATGGTATAGAATAGTATAGTCGGAATCGTGCAGAGGAGATTATTAATGATTATAGACAGGGCTTTGTCGCTTGTGTTCAGTAACGGTTATATTCTGCCTCAGGCGGGCTCAATATAAAGTGTATGCCACAAACACAGTCGTCCATAAAACCGACACAAACAAATTCATGCAATTGGTTGTATTATCACACAGAGAGCTCACATGCCCAAAGTATTTTTCCTGATAGTTGAACAGCTTGTGTAAATATTCAATGCTTGATATTCATGTATTTTGCCAAATGAAATATGCATGTCCCCTTTGAAGCTGTCTCCTGACGGAGGGGGATGCATATGCCCTTATACCATGCATACGAGGTGGAAAGGTCACGGGATGAGAAGAGACGTCCAAGGTTTCCATAACGATGTCCTGACTTGTACATGACCATGTGAGGTTTAACGTCGCTTTGAATAATATTCAGATATATCACGGCATATCATTTCGATGTGGGAGGAAATCCCGAAGCGGTTCAGGTCTTAGACGTTCACTACTTTGGAGAAACACACGAGCACTGGAATGGTACTTACAGACCAATGATCAGAGTCATGGCGAATGTTGGATTCGAACCCACGATCATCGGATCAAGACGCACACAATGGAGGAAACCAGGCACGGCGAATTCCGACGCCTTAGACGACTTGCCACCCTGCGCATCACCAGAATTAATCTGTGACTTCACCTGCTTCTATCAAGACCGTATTACGAAACCATTAGTGATCAGTACAACGGTTATCTCGGTGGAGTGGCAACCCTCGAGAGTCCTGGATTGAAGATGAACCGGCATGGCCTGTGTCGATATTCCCGTTTCATCAGTCCCCGCTGTCGGGGTGGCAGTCTCGCGTGTGTCCCTGGCCTATCTGTAGTGGGACTCCTCGAGACGCGGAGTGTTTACTTCAGGGTAGACGGCAACATCCACACTGCCTCCCTGGCGGCCGGCTTGACAGTCATCTCGTTGTAGCTGATACTGCTGTCGGGGTTATCTTTGACATAAATGTCTTTTTTAAATGAGCTGACATTCATCGTTTTTTTAGTATGGAAGTATGACATCCCTATTTTGACAGCAGTTTTTTTCACCATAGAAACATATACAGAAAAATATACAGGGGTTATGTTTTACGCAGCTCTTAAATTTTCCCCAGCAATATCAAAAGGACAAAGGAAATCGGCTTCGCACAAGTTACACATTGGCAATCAAACCCTGGTGTTCAAGGTGACTGGGAAACGCTTTGTCCAATAGGTTAGAATAGGTCTTCAGCAACCCATGCTTGCCGTGAAAGGCGACTATGCTTGTCGTAAGTGGCGACTAACGAGATCGGATGGTCATGTTCCTTGATTTGGTTGATGCATGTGGATCGATGCTCGTTATGTCAATCAATGGATTGTCTGGTCCAGACTCGATTATTTACAGACCGCCGTCATATAGCTGGAATGTTGCTGAGAACGGCCTTAATAAACAAACAAACAAACAAACAAACAAACAAACAAACAAACCTTCGAGGTGGTGTATGGTGGTGTAAGGGTCACTGAAGTCTATGTTTAAACTCATAGCGTACCAGGCGTGTTTCCACGGAGTACGAGGGACCATTTTGGCCAACAAGATCTCCAAGAGTAACGTAATAATAAACACTTTTGAAATGTTATGAAAGTAATTAAATGTGTCCATATGAATGAGTATTTGCCTTGCACAACTTACATGAGTACGAGTGAGAACAAGGCTATGTGTCTGATGATATTTATATGGACATATACATAATGTCTGATTAAGTTTATAACAAGATGAAAAGTGTGACATTTCCAGCGGGGCGAAAAGGGACCTGATCGTAGCTTGTCTTTTTTAAGTCATTTGTGGGGCAACTGTACCGCGAACCCCCTACACACACGTGCACACGCAAGTATGCATACACCCAACCACCACCTCGCACAATTTCGACATCCGAAATGTCTAAAATGGCGACCTACATGCGTCTTCCCAGTTCGACATGCCGGAACATGGTCTAATGGGTAATCTTCAAGTCTTCTTCCAGGTCAGTAGCTCCAACTGAATCATCTTTATCGCCTATCTCAGTGATCCATTGATCACCAGGTGACACGGCAGATGACAGGTGATTGTCTGATTGATAATGTCAGGTAGTGTGTCACAATCAGTTGGTGGCGTGATGTTAGCTACTGTCCTTACCTTTCTGCCCCAGTGAGTGAGTGAGTGAGTGAGTGAGTGAGTGAGTGAGTGAGTGAGTGAGGAGTGAGTGAGTGAGTGAGTGAATGAGTGAGTGAGTGAGTGAGTGAGTGAGTGAGTGAGTGAGTGAGTGAGTGAGTGAGTGAGTGAATGAATGAATGAGTGAGTGAGTGAGTGAGTGAGTGAGTGAGTGAGTGTGTTGCTGTACAACTAACAACATTTCTCTGGAAGCTGGAAGCTGACAATGAAAGTATATCTCATTGCTACGATGGACACTTAACGTTTTTGGTTAATAACTCCCATAAACCCATCTATACTGCGAAAATAGCGTTATCCCCCTTTCCCTTATGATTTCTGTATCCCTATTAAACGCTAACAAAACAATAGAAAGCACCACTTTTTAAAATTAGCTACATTAAATTTCAAGAGTGTTATACACATTTAGACTCTAAACACGTTTGGCTGTTAAACACAATACCAAACATATTAAGACATAAACATGTCAAAATTATGGAACAAGGGACGTGTTTAAGTTTGTGTTTAGAATCTAAACACATTTTCCACAGTGTATGTACGTGTCATTCACTACGACGAATCATTGTCGTTTTATGTGAAAGTTATTCAGATTTTGTGAAAACAAATTCGGTAGTCATCACATAAACGACTCAACTATATTATTTGAGTTTGTTGTTTGTAATGACATGGATATTTGGGTTTTCAAGTACTGTTGACGCTATGAAATATGCTAATTGGGCCTTAGCGGGATTACTTTTATCTTTCGTATTTTCCTCCTAAAATGAGAATACAAAGGACATCCTTTTTGTCTCTTGCTTTTATTGGATTTGTTGTATCACAACTGATGTGTCGTGTGATTTGGGAGGTTAATGAATGAAATTTGATAAGGGCTCTTTTGTTCGTCCCTCAATGGCAAATTACAGAGTCAGGGAAATGCGATATTTTTTTATTAAAATTAATTTGACATGCACATATATCTGACAATAAGCTTTAACAAAGCTGTTTTATACTTCCATTGGATGTATGGTTGGGTTGGAGATGGGGTGAAATGGGGTTTGTATCGCGTTCAAAATGCTTGCACTTATAACGCGATTCGCATGCACGTGTGTGTGTGTGTGAGAGAGAGAGAGAGAGAGAGAGAGAGAGTGAGAGTGAGAGAGAGAGAGAGAGAGAGAGAGAGAGAGAGAGAGAGAGAGAGAGAGAGAGTGTGTGTGTGTGTGTGTGTGTGTGTGTGTGTGTGTGTGTGTGTGTGTGTGTGTGTGACCAGTCCTTGTTTTGGCCCTTTGGCAAATACCCATGAAGATCCGGGTCTGAATAGGTCTTCACAAACCTATGCTTGCCATAAAAGGCGACTTTGCTTGTCGTAAGAGGCGACTAACGGGATCGGGTGGTCCGGCTCGCTGACTTGGTTGATGCATGTCATCGTGTCCCAATTACGTGGATCGATGTTCGAGATGTCAATCAATGAATTGTCTGGTCCAGATTCTATTATTTACAGACCGCCGTCATATAGCTGGAATATTTCCGAGTGCGGCGTTAAACAACAAACAAACCCTTGGCACATCCATTACCATTTGTAATGTCTATTGGCATGACACGGTCGGGGATCGAACCACCGATCTACCGCCTTCCGGGCAGACGCTCTATCCACTACACCACGGAGGCGGTCTGCTTTCTCGCTCGTTATGCGTGTTGATATGAATATGATAAGAATATGTCCAAAGCATGTGAAAAGTGAACAACACAAAATTCCGCATACCATCAAGATGACGTCTCTACCCCCGGGCTTGTACAGGGGGTGGGGGGCAAGTAAGTGACCGTCGCGTGTCCGTACATATGACGACGTACCCCCGGGACATGACACGGCCCGTGTGTAGAGGAGACTGGCAGATTGAACATTCTCAGAATTGTTTTTTCTGCGGTGCAAGGAACAAGTTGTACGTTTCGTCACGGAGACATATGTCAACACCCTTATGGCCTGAAGACTACACGTGTCACGTGAGCGAGTGAGTTGGGTTTTATGCCGCTTTTAGCAACATTACAAAACTGTCTTGCGGGGGCAACCGCAAACGGGTTTCTCACAGCGAAAGCCTAGGTCTCTCTAAACTCTCTAAACCATCGCTGCCGCCAGTCAAAGCTCCCCCCTGTGATAGGTGGCCACAACCATGCTTGGAGTTGAACTCGCAACCGAATGACCGTTATGTTTACAAACCGTGACTGCCGTGACGCCGAATACTCTTACCTCTGCTAAAGTATCTTCTTTGTATCAATTTGATATTTTTTATTTAACTCTCATGTAATTGGTATAGTAAGAATATTAGGGGGGTTGGGGGTCATTAACTAATCTGATTAAACAAACAAAAGGGTAAATTCATCAGGGAAATCTGGTCAGTTGTAAACCTTTTCAAAATTCATTGTGTTGGCTTCCCAAAGACATCAGCAAAAATATAAACCTGACTACATTTGATGTGAGAGGGCAGATGTCAAGATTCTTATACGGCCACTCACACACTGACGGCAGCCATGTTACCAAGTTAGTAACGAAGGAGCTTGATGTGTGAAAAATCGACCCGAGCCTATGTCGTGACAAGCGATCGCTTTTACCACTAGGCTACCCCAATGCCCATCGGCACCCGGAGCCGAATTCATCCTTAGCATCCCAGACTTATCGTAAGAGCCGGCTTAAATGATGATCGGGTGATTACAATGTGTGACCCGACTTATTGCGTGTCATCATTCCCCGAATAGTTGTTCATAATGTTGACCATATGTTTGAGAAGCCGGCACTATTCTGGGTCCCTGTTCAGAGTTGCGTCCCTTTGGGGTGTCAGTAACCTCTGATCGTGGGTACGATCAGATTCCCCCTGATCATGATCATTCATGTGTTGTCTGCATCGTAGCCGTGCACGTGGGTCTCACCAATGTCATCGTTGCTGCGGCCCGTGTCAGTCTGGGTTTCCTTCCCTTCAAGCTGACACGCCATGATATAATTGAGGTTCTGTTCAAACCGGCGTTAAACCAACCTCACAACTGCTTATTGGATGCTTCATCAGCGCAACACTGACACAAAGGCAAATGGTCTTCAACTGCTAACATAGTATAGTCCCCACAGAACAATTAAACATGTAATTTATGATTGCTAGAACTAAGACCGTCATCCTTGAGACACTGACCCATTGTTAAGCACGAGCATTGATTAATATCAATGTCCTGAGGTCGCTTCAGTTCCAACAGAAAAGTGTTTAAGTAACAGGACTCCCTGGAATTCATTCCACTTTTCTCACCTTCCAACTTTTGAAGTTTCCCAGACTGACATTCTGATGTATCGGCTCTTGCCGGAGTGATGTCCCTTGACAGTCTGCCACATAATTGTATAGACTGGTACCCTTTCCTTCGCTTAGCAGCTGCGCGACTTTTAGTACCTAGACTTGTACCATGTCCTATTGCACAAAGTATTGTGCGGCGATGAGCGCAAGAGATCTAGGGCAGGCAAACCAGTCAGTTTATTGTGTACCGTGCGCAACAGAAGCAGGGGGCCAGTCTACATAATTGTATGGCTTGTGTTTGAACCATATGCGTGTGACGTTGATGTAGTTGCAGTCATCCGTCTTCGTTGTCGGCGTCGTTTCACACGTCGTTCATGATGCTGTTTGTCGGGATGCGGATGCTGATGCTGGACAAGGTTTCAAGTAATCAAAGTAGACAGCGGAATATTTTGCGTACTTGCCTTCTGAACAGAAGTCAAATTTGAAATCTCAATCGACAAGCATCACAATAAAACTGATCATTTTAAAATTTATGAGTGCATAAGCACTCCTGGTTACGGCAGCGAATTCTGAAGTTATGGCGTGAAGCAGCCATTATGGCTTTGATCAAACGTTGACTGTGGTAAAAGCCAGGACGTGATTGTCGTAAATCCAAGATGCAATTTCACGAAACAAAAAATTCAAATACATAAAATTTAAATCGGAAACAATCAATTAGGTTTCGTTTGATATTCGTGACTTTGGAGTGCTTTCAAATTCATTTCTTTAACGCAATATGTCTGCGAATACCGTATAAACTGACCGTTTGTCGGTAGTCGTAAAAGGGACGTAAAACGGTGGTGGACTTGTATTCCCTCTCTGTACATAACAGTTGCGTCAAGCCTGCCTTTGATCAGTGTAGTGAAAAACATGCAATCGCCATTGATATTAGCAACGATACCGCTTTTATCATTCAGAAATTCATGCAATTTGAATACAATTAAGATGAAGCGAGCGCTTTGAAATGGTACAATGTATGGTATCGTTTTAGTGTTTATAAATGATAAAGTTTAATTAAAAGGGGTGATCTTGAATGAATCAATAGCACATCAAAGGCGGGTCGGGTGATAACATTCATTATCTGATGAAATATTTATAATGACATGAGCTAGGAACGTGTGACGGAAATCAGCGTCAGTTAGCGCCAAACAGCCATCGATCAGCGCAGCTTGTTCTCCAGACTTTACCGCTAGGCGCGCTGTCATTTACCAGACTAGTCGGACCTTATACAGGGTTGGGGCTGTTAAGTAGCCCCTCTGGTACAAAAAGTGTATTTTATGTGGATGTTTTGATTCGCGTTGTTATTGTTATGAATCTAACCGATACCGCGTTGGTTGACAAAACTAACGTCAAATATGACGTTAAACAACGTGGAATTCCGTGAACTGTTTTGTTTATTGTTTAAACATGATTTAAAAAAAGATGAAATCAATAGCATGACAAGACAGATCGTCGACTACATGTCACAGGGTTTGGTTTTAAGAGGTAATATACTTTGATAATCATTAGAGGCGCAGGGTTAAAAATGTGTGTACTTCTTTTTATCTCAGTTCTAGATGAAATGAGAATTCACATCCTAAAATAGGACCTTTATTATCCAGAGCGGTGTGAAAATAACGAACTTTTAACTGTAGGGTAATCCTTACTTGAAGTTCGCAATATATTCATCAAAACTAATCGAGAAAACATTCGCAATTACGATTAAAAAGAAGACGCAGCGCAAATACAGCGACGCGCCCGTCTGAACGACCTTCTAACGGAAAAAACACCTTGTTACGTTATCGACAGGCAACAAGATATGCTGTGTGGAACATGGCGCGTACACACAGTTGTGACGCCAGAAGTGGTAGAGCGCCTCAAATACACGGTATCGATATCAGAATATACACTGTCAAAACTGTGTTTAGATCCTAAATATATCCATAATTTAACACGTTTACTTTTTAGGGTCTAAATTTGAGAAAGAACCGTATAGCCCCTTGAATTTTCTTTTAACGTTTAATGGGGATACAGAAGTAAGGGAATTGGGGGAGGGGGAGGGGGGGGGGGGGGGTAACTTAAAAAGGTTAAGTGTCTATCGTAGTAATGAGATATACTTTCATTGTCAGCTTCCTGTAGGATAGAATTACAATACGCCACACCGCAACAACACATTCCTGAACACAAAGATTTTAACACTTCTGCGGAATACGAACCTGCAACCCCTTGATTTGCATTCCTTCAAGCTACCACTTGTACTACAGAGCCGGGGCGGTCGGGCAGCCTAGTGGTTAAAGCGTTCGCTCGTCACACCGAAGACCCGGGCTCGATTCCCGACATTGGTAACATGTGTGAAGCCCATTTCTGGTGTGCTCCGCCGTGATATTGCTGGAATATTGCTAAAAGCGTCGTAAAACCATACTCACTCACTACTACAGAGCCTGTCGTCAAATGTGTCAGTTTTCCTCGTCACCTTTAGCTTGGTTTATTTGTACATATAAATGTTGATATTGTACCACGTTCGTTGTACGTCCTGGTGGCATATGTCGTATGCAAGTGCCTGTGAATCTGATTTGCACATCTAATTTTTAGTGTATATAATTATACATCTTATCCATATTTGACTTATGGCCTGGTGATGTGCACTTTATTTAAACTTATTTTAGTTCTGAACACGTTGAACATGTTTAAACTTTAAACATGTACAGATTACGGGGATGTTTTGTTTAGGTGGTGTTTAGGCTGTGAGAAGATAGGATTAAAACATGTTCCTGAACGTGTTTGGATCTAATCATGCCTTGTATGTGTTTACATTCTTAACACGTTTTTTTACAGTGTAAAAAGTAACAAAAGGCAATACTTCAGTAAAAAACTAATATAATAATTTATACAAGCATCAGAATATGAGTTGTTTATAGCCATAGCAAACTGGAATGCGTGTTGTTCCATTCAGGGATCATACAAAATTATAAGGACAAATAAAAAAATATAAAAAAAATCAAAAAAAATAAATCACAGAAAGTCCTTTTGGGTGGTTCCTTTCATTACATGATAACTCGTTTCGTTTTTTTTCACAGCGTTGGTAAAACAACTTCTATAAGCACATTGCCCTAATAGTCTAAGGTGCAAAAGTTTGCATCGCGGACTTACGTCCCATAGATGTGCCAGGATGTGCTGATGGTGAGTTCGAATCCTGCTTTCGGCCAGATAATTGTTATCGGTCTGTCTTTAATTGTAAGCAATGGACGAATTGTTACATTTGATGCCCCGTTTCGAGTGGGTCTCCTTACTACCTGTGAACGTGCCAACATCCCCCAACCTTTGGGCATCCGGCATACCACTTAATTTGTCTTGGCATCCAATTTAATAACTATTGAGTCTTATCAGCGCACACACCTGGTGCGAGTAAATGAGACTCGAATTTCACATAGAATGCATGACTTATAAACTTAGGTCTAATATTTTGTCGATTTGTCAAACTTTGCAAGAAAAAAATTCTATTAAATTTCAACATTTAAATATTGGCATCCAGGCCACGTACCACCAGATAAACATTTCATCACATCTAGCGCACTGCACTGCATCATCCGGAACACTAATTAACGGGATTCGGCATCCGGCGTAGTAAAGGGGGTTGGTAACTTCATTATTTGTTCTCGCATTAACCGTTACTCCACATATTGACTGAATCACACTAGAAGGTATTCTATTATTATTGCTTGTGTAGCCAAGGACTATCTCAGTGCTCCTGATCACTCTTGTGAACATAGGGCAACAGTTGGAGTCGATGACGCATGGTTGCCGGAGGGGAGGATTTACTTTATGACAATATTTTACGTTTCCTTTCAGTCCGATATTAATATCTTAGTACAACCTGCGAGGCAGATAGGACAGAAAGGAAAGGAGAAGGAAGCGTTAAGCTTCGATTCATGTAAACGTGGGGCAATGACAACAGAGGGAGTGGGTGAGGCTGGTTAAACGGCTTTGAACAGTTTGCTGGTTATTTCGCGGCGTGTCTGCTTAATGTGGGAGGAAAGCCCGGAGTGGCGTAAACGGTTACTACTTACATAAAGAGCATGGTGCTGACAAATGAAGATTCATAATCAAGGCGAATCTGTAATTCGAACACACGATCAGCGGATCCTACGAAACTGTTAGAAGACTGAGCCGCCATATTTGAGTGGACTGGTCAATATGGTCATTTGAGAACATCTTGTCATTCCTCTCTCGTTTAATTGACGTCATCATGCCTGAACCTCACAAACCAGAGGTCGATAGCTTGAGCAACGATCTAAGTTTCCAGAACGTCTGTTGGTAAGACGCGTTCAGTTGGTTGGAATGTTAAGAGTTGATGAAGGGTTTTGCCCGCTTTAAGCATTCTTCCGGTCAGATGACGGCGGATCAAAGACACACAAGAAGGTAAAGGAGTCAGTACAGTGTCGTGTATGAGTATATGCATAGATAAAATACTGAGCTTGGTAGGAAATTGAAGTCGATGAATGAGAACGATAGTGAAGAAGCGGATAACCGTAAACGAAATAGAAATTTAAGATTGGTAGTAGTGGTATTATGATTGAATAAATATGGTGAAACAAGCTCAATTGTTACAGTCTAATTATTTTAGTTACTTATATATCTTAATTTCGAATCATAATCAAATGTTGTACACAATTATTGAGAGACTGAGTTTGGTTCAAATCCGGTTTAAACACTATTCCAGTTATATCAGGGCGTGTCAACTTGATGTGTGAGGAAAGCGAGCTCAGATCACCACTTTGGTGAAACCCACGAACACGGGCATGGTGAGATGAATATCTCAAGAAACTGATAACACTATGAATACATGCTTTGTCTGTACATATCAGCGCCATTGTGGATGCTGCTGTTGTGATGGCGATATCATGGTCGCCAGTTGTCACACTCCCATGTCAAAGTACACTCATCAGATAGGACTGCATCACCAGGTTGCCCATTTCCCCTGTACCTGTCAATCACGTGACTTACCTGACGGGGCTTAATGGTCACGTGACCCTCATCCCAGATGACAAGATCAAGTCCGTCTGATGGACAGGTGAATGTGATTTATGCCGAAGGCGCGTATAGTGCAATGGACATATCATGGACCCCAGGCCTCGATATGACAAAACAAACCTGACATCACGACTCATCTGAGTTTATTTCAACAACTCTTAGTTTAAATTTAACCCCCTCAATACAAACATTCCATTATCAGCGCATAATTCATATGTTGCGATAAAATTAAATAGAATTAGGGCGGTAGGGATGTGGTTAAAGCGTTCGCCAAAGGCCCGGGTTCGATTCCGCCCATGGGTATAATGTGTGAACCCCAAATTTGGTTTTCCCCCGCCTTGATATTTCTTGAATATTGCTAAAAGCGGCGTAAAACCATACTCACTCACTCACTCACTTATATGACAGTGTTACGATAAAACTGAATAGACTTGAGGCTGTGGGGTAACCAAATGGTTAAAGCGCTCGCTTTTCACGCCGAAGGCCAGGGTTCGATTCCCCACATGGGTACTACCATTGCCTATGATGTATCTGCACGGCCTCCTGAAAGCATTTGTGTACTACAAGGCCGAGAGTGAGTGAGTGAGTTGTGTTTTGACGGCGCTTTTAACAGTATTCCAGTCATATTCCGGCGTGTCAGCTTAATGTGTGAGGAAAGCCGGAAGCGATGACGTTTACCACTTCGGTAAAACCCATGAGAACGGGTATGGTGCTGACAAACCTAGAAACATAATCGGGGCGAACATGGGTTCGAACCCACAATCATAGGTTTCTGGCGTGCCCAAGGGACGCAACTGCGATTGCAGCGCCTTAGACGACTGGGTCACCCGCACCTCCCCACAAGGCCGAGAGCACTCTATAACCAGGTGTATAGCGTCGAGCGGGGTAACATTGTCGGATCAAATACATTGTCTGAAAAATCCCGCTACTTTTAGGCTTTTAGGTTCACAAAGGGCTGGTTAGAAATTAAACCGATTTTGGATATCGAACCCGGAATCCTGGCGGAGAGCCTAAGGCGACCCATACTGAACCCGGAATCAATCGGCACAACGCACTCAGTGCTTCATAGGTGATAATAGAGGTGACAGGTTTCATTCACTGTGTACTTACTTTGTGGGAGAGTCAGTATTTCCGTCATCCCCATGAATCGTAGCCTGTCGACGTGATTTGTGACATTCCTAGCTGTCGTTGCGACTGATGGATCACGGTTCCGTGATTACATTGACGTCGACAGCTAAAAGGCAGTATGGTGGCTCAAGTATGTCATATCGCGCCTTTGTGTTCTATTGCGAATGCGAAGATTATTTCACACCTTCGTTTTATCGCGTCGCGTCTTTGTCACAGCACATCGCGTCTTTGCTGCATCGCATCGCGACTTGATTGCACCGTGTCGCGTCTTTGCTGCATCGCATCGCGACTTGTTTGCACCGTGTCGCGTCTTTGCTGCATCGCATCGCGACTTGACTGCACCGTGTCGCGTCTTTGCTGCATCGCATCGCGACTTGACTGCACCGTGTCTCGCCTTTGCTGCATCGTATCGCGACTTGACTGCACCGTGTCGCGTCTTTGCTGCATCGCATCGCGACTTGATTGCACCGTGTCGCGTCTTTGCTGCATCGCATCGCGACTTGACTGCACCGTGTCTCGCCTTTGCTGCATCGTATCGCGACTTGACTACACCGTGTCGCGATTTTGCTGCATTGCATCGCGACTTGACTGCACCGTGTCGCGTCTTTGCTGCATCGCATCGCGACTTGACTGCACCGTGTCGCGTCTTTGCTGCATCGCATCGCATCGCGACTTGACTGCACCAGAAATTAGCCACACAAGGTCTGAGGGATTTCACTTTGACAATGAAATATGCTTTGAAAGAGAAACATAGCGTGTTAACATGTATGGAGGGCCGCCTCATTATGTTTGTTTCTACCACAGTGTGCGCGAACAAAAACATATTCTAGGACCACGTTCTCTATAATATAAGCCAGTTTTCCTATTCATTAGTTTTGAGGCGATCCCGGAAACATGATGTATGTCTCACAATTGGACATAAGCTCTTGTTTGAAGGTGAAACCCTCATGTCCAAAGAAGTTGTCAGTGTGTGGATGGGTTGTTAGTGTGTGGAAGGGTTGTTAGTGTGTAGAAAGGTTGTTGGTGTGTGTATGGGTTGTTAGTGTGTGGATGAGTTGTTAGTGTGTGGAAGGGTTGTTCGTGTGTGGAAGGGTTGTTCGTGTGTGGAAGGGTTGTTAGTGTGTAGAAAGGTTGTTGGTGTGTGTATGGGTTGTTAGTATGTGGGATGGGTTGTTAGTGTGTGGATGGGTTGTTAGTGTGTGGATGGGTTGTTAGTGTGTGGAAGGGTTGTTCGTGTGTGGAAGGGTTGTTCGTGTGTGGAAGGGTTGTTAGTGTGTAGAAAGGTTGTTGGTGTGTGGATGGGTTGTTAGTATGTGGGATGGGTTGTTAGTATGTGGGATGGGTTGTTTGTATGTGGGAAGGGTTGTTAGTTTGTGGAAGGGTTGTTCGTGTGTGGAAGGGTTGTTAGTGTGTAGAAAGGTTGTTGGTGTGTGTATGGGTTGTTAGTATGTGGGATGGGTTGTTAGTGTGTGGATGGGTTGTTAGTATGTGGATGGGTTGTTAGTGTGTGGATGGGTTGTTAGTGTGTGGAAGGGTTGTTCGTGTGTGGAAGAGTTGTTAGTGTGTGGATAGGTTGTTAGTGTGTGCATGGGTTGTTAGTGTGTGCATGGGTTGTAAGTATGAGGGGTGGGTTGTTAGTGTGTGGAAGGGTTGTTAGTGTGTAGAATGGGTTGTTAGTGTGTGGATGGGTTGTTAGTGTGTGGAAGGGTTGTTAGTGTGTGGATGGGTTGTTCGTGTGTGGAAGGGTTGTTAGTGTGTAGAAAGGTTGTTGGTGTGTGTATGGGTTGTTAGTGTGTGGGATGGGTTGTTAGTGTGTGGAAGGGTTGTTCGTGTGTAGAAGGGTTGTTCGTGTGTGGAAGGGTTGTTAGTGTGTAGAAAGGTTGTTGGTGTGTGTATGGGTTGTTAGTGTGTGGGATGGGTTGTTAGTGTGTGGAAGGGTTGTTCGTGTGTGGAAGGGTTGTTCGTGTGTGGAAGGGTTGTTAGTGTGTAGAAAGGTTGTTGGTGTGTGTATGGGTTGTTAGTATGTCGGATGGGTTGTTAGTGTGTGGATGGGTTGTTAGTGTGTGGATGGGTTGTTAGTGTGTGGAAGGGTTGTTCGTGTGTGGAAGGGTTGTTCGTGTGTGGAAGGGTTGTTAGTTTGTAGAAAGGTTGTTGGTGTGTGTATGGGTTGTTAGTATGTGGGATGGGTTGTTAGTGTGTGGATGGGTTGTTAGTGTGTGTATGGGTTGTTAGTGTGTAGAAAGGTTGTTAGTGTGTGGATGGGTTGTTAGTATGTGTATGGGTTGTTAGTATGTGGGATGGGTTGTTAGTGTGTAGAATGGGTTGTTAGTGTGTGGGATGGGTTGTTAGTGTGTGGAAGGGTTGTTCGTGTGTGGGAAGGGTTGTTAGTATGTGGATGGGTTGTTAGTGTGTGGATGGGTTGTTAGTGTGTGGATGGGTTGTTCGTGTGTGGAAGGGTTGTTAGTGTGTAGAAAGGTTGTTAGTGTGTGTATGGGTTGTTAGTGTGTGGGATGGGTTGTTAGTGTGTGGAAGGGTTGTTCGTGTGTGGAAGGGTTGTTCGTGTGTGGAAGGGTTGTTAGTGTGTAGAAAGGTTGTTGGTGTGTGTATGGGTTGTTAGTATGTGGGATGGGTTGTTAGTGTGTGGATGAGTTGTTAGTGTGTGGATGGGTTGTTAGTATGTGGATGGGTTGTTAGTGTGTGGATGGGTTGTTAGTGTGTAGAATGGGTTGTTAGTGTGTGGATGGGTTGTTAGTATGTGGGATGGGTTGTTAGTCTGTGGATGGGTTGTTAGTGTGTGGATGGGTTGTTAGTGTGTGGATGGGTTGTTAGTATGTGGATGGGTTGTTAGTGTGTGGGATGGGTTGTTAGTGTGTAGAATGGGTTGTTAGTGTGTGGGAAGGGTTGTTAGTGTGTGGAAGGGTTGTTCGTGTGTGGAAGGGTTGTTAGTGTGTAGAAAGGTTGTTGGTGTGTGTATGGGTTGTTAGTATGTGGGATGGGTTGTTAGTGTGTGGATGGGTTGTTAGTGTGTGGATGGGTTGTAAGTATGTGGATGGGTTGTTAGTGTGTGGATGGGTTGTTAGTGTGTGGAAGGGTTGTTAGTGTGTGGATGAGTTGTTAGTATGTAGATGGGTTGTAAGTATGAGGGATGGGTTGTTAGTGTGTGGAAGGGTTGTTAGTGTGTGGATGGGTTGTTAGTATGTGGATTGTTTTTTTAGTATGTGGGAAGGGTTGTTGATGTATGGATGGGTTGTTGGTATGTGGGAAGGGTTGTTAGTGTGTGGATGGGTTGTTAGTATGTGGGATGGGTTGTTCGTGTGTGGATGGGTTGTTAGTATGTGGGAAGGGTTGTTAGTGTGTGGATGGGTTGTTAGTATGTGGGAAGGGTTGTTAGTGTGTGGATTGGTTGTTAGTGTGTGGATGGGTTGTTAGTGTGTGGATAGGTTGTTATTGTGTACATGGGTTGTGAGTGTGTGCATGGGTTGTGGGTTGTTAATGTGTGGATGGGTTGTTAGTGTGTGGATGGGTTGTTTGTATGTGGGAAGGGTTGTAAGTGTGTGGATGGGTTGTTAGTGTGTGGATGGGTTGTTAGTGTGTGGATAGGTTGTTAGTGTGTGCATGGGTTGTTAGTGTGTGCATGGGTTGTGGGTTGTTAGTGTGTGGATGGGTTGCTAGTATGTGGGAAGGGTTGTTAATGTGTGGATGGGTTGTTCGTGTGTGGATGGGTTGTTAGTATGGGGGAAGGGTTGTAAGTGTGTGGATGGGTTGTTAGTGTGTGGATGGGTTGTAAGTGTGTGGATGGGTTGTTAGTGTGTGGATGGGTTGTTAGTGTGTGCATGGGTTGTTAGTGTGTGCATGGGTTGTTAGTGTGTGCATGGGTTGTTAGTGTGTGCATGGGTTGTTAGTATATTGATGGGTTGTTCGTGTGTGGATGGGTTGTTCGTGTGTGGATGGGTTGTTAGTATGTTGGAAGGGTTGTTAGTGTGTGGATGGGTTGTTAGTGTGTGGATGGGTTGTTAGTGTGTGCATGGGTTGTTAGTATATTGATGGGTTGTTCGTGTGTGGATGGGTTGTTCGTGTGTGGATGGGTTGTTAGTATGTTGGAAGGGTTGTTAGTGTGTGGATGGGTTGTTAGTGTGTGGATGGGTTGTTAGTGTGTGCATGGGTTGTTAGTATGTGGGAAGGGTTGTTAATGTGTGGATGGGTTGTTAGTGTGTGGATGGGTTGTTAGTGTGTGGATGGGTTGTTAGTGTGTGGATGGGTTGTTAGTATGTGGGATGGGTTGTTAGTGTGTGTATGGGTTGTTAGTGTGTGGATGGGTTGTTAGTATGTGGATGGGTTGTTAGTGTGTGGATGGGTTGTTAGTATGTGGATGGGTTGTTAGTATGTGGATGGGTTGTTAGTATGTGGGAAGGGTTGTTAATGTGTCGATGGGTTGTTAGTGTGTGGATGGGTTGTTAATGTGTGGATGGGTTGTTCGTGTGTGGATGGGTTGTTCGTGTGTGGATGGGTTGTTAGTATGTGGGAAGGGTTGTTAGTGTTTGGATGGGTTGTTGGTGTGAGGATGGGTTGTTCGTGTGTGGATGGGTTGTTAGTGTGTGGGTGGGTTGTTCGTGTGTGGGTTGGTTGTTAGTGTGTTTGCTGATTGTTAGTGTGTGGATGGATGAGCCTTTGAAAGACATACTGTAGTGCATGGATTTCCCATTCCCACAATTTTGCCCCATCTCGAGGCCTCAGTTCACTAGAGGATCATGGTCAATTGCCTCCATATATGCTGATGTCATTAATAAAGTGAAACAACGTCAATCCTCAAGGCACCGTGTACAATCGTTCGGATTAAGGAAGTAATCATCCGAAAAGCTGGTGTTCCGGAGGTACGAGGTTTTATTGAAGTTGCATCGCGAGTGCAGAAAGTGATCGGTCGTCACACCCTGAGCCCCTGGCTGGTCTCTAGAACTTAGAATATGTTTGCTGCAACGACCTGATTGTTCCACATCTTGTGTCAACGCAACCCGGGGGCACGGGTGACCAAGTCGTCTAGGGCGCCGCAATTCGCTGTGCAGAGTTGCGTCCCTTGGGCACGCTAGAATCCTATGATTGTGGGTTCGATTATGTTTCTAGGTTTGTCAGCACTATACCCGTACTCGTGGGTTTCACCGAAGTGGTAAACGTCTGAAACCTGAATCACTTCGGGCTTTCCTCCCACATTTAGCTGACACGCCGTGATATAGCTGGAATACTGTTAAAAGCGGCGTAAAACCCAACTCACTCACTTACTCACTCACTCAACGCAACCCGAATATTGCTCATGCTATCAATGACAAATTTCCCTGACCTTTACTCGGTTATTTACAGGTCGCAGTGATATAGATGGAGTATCAATGATTGTCGCCGAAAGAAAAAATATACTGTAAAAAAGCTATTCAGAATGTAAACACACACAAGACATGTTTAGATCTAAATATATTTAGGATTGTGTTTTAATCCAAACGGAATATCCATTTGATGTGTTCTATCAAAACACGTTTAGGGTCTAAACACTTGAACACAGCCTACATACCAACTAAACACAACGTCCCCATAATTTAAACATGTTTAAATTCTACATACGTGGGGATACGGGTCTTTCCTACATTTAGACCTTTAACACAATCCTAACACGTCAAAAGTATGGGACAAGGGACTTGCTTAGGTGGGTGTTCAGGATCTAGATCTAGACACAATCTTTTCGTGCATCTATAAAGATATTTACAAATGTTCCTGGTATATGACAATACATAGAAGCTATATCTCGTGATAAGATGATCTGTTGCTTACAGAGACTGGTCAACTTCGACAATACACCTACCTTTGTTATGCAATGTTCTTCAAACAACAGTTCTTTAGATATGACGATGACGCACACGCATGCACCAACTGCCATAAAAATACACGGTACTTTCTTAAAATCAACACCATATCCTTTATGTTATAACTTAATGTGTCTAATAAAATTAATAAAAACGGTGATTATCTTAACAGTAAACTGTGGAATGTTACTCCCCGGTACGGATTGTATGGGGAACGCTAGTTATATTACACCGCATGGCCATTCTGTAAAGATAACTGATACTTCATCCTTTGATCACTCGCTCACTCAACCACAAAACACAGCTAGAGTTTCATTTTTGTGGCAAATGCTAAGTTTATGAAAGTATTCCCCAAGGCTTGGTAATCCCAAACTCACGGTTGGTTGAGGAGTGCTTCCTAGTTTAATGTCCCTACCTTCTTTATGACACACATCAGAGGTGTTGGGGGATATCGGGGAGCCCTGGAGAATACGAAATGACATTAAGGGAGATATGTCTTCCTAAAATAAAATAATATTATGTGATTTGGGTCATAATTTGAAGCAAATTTGAATACCCACACTGCCTTCAACGTCACAGCGTGGATCAGGTTAGTGTTCGCCAGGGCGTTGCACTAGGTCCACATACGTCACGTCGCCTGGTCGAATTTGCTTGTGTTTTGCCAAATGATGTACAGTAAACTACGGTTATAACGAACTCAAAGGGACCACTAATTTTGGTTCGTCATAACCGTAGTTCGTTATGAGCATATATACAGCATATATACAACCAATGGCCGGGACTAAAAAATAGGTTCGTTATATCGGTCAGTTCGTTATAAACGTGTTCGTTATAACTGTAGTTTACTGTATAAAGGTTTTGTCCTTTGTCTCCAAAGCAATAGTTAGACTATTACTAGTCTATGAATAATGGTAATATGTTTTTCAGAGATGATCCCAACCGAATCTAGCAAGCAATGGCGCCCGGGTTCGATTCCCCCTTTCTTGTCCCCCCGCTGTGATGTTGCTGGAATATTACTGAAAGAGGCGTACAACCATACTCACTCACTCACACAAGTTAACCGGTTCATTATTTGCCATGTTTACACATTGCTACGAATGATCGTATGAAAAACTCCATCTCCAAAAAACAAAAAAACGAAAGTTGTTAAACTGTTATAAAGTATGATCAATAGGAGCCGGGAGGCTTTCTTTATTTTCAGATACTGCAGTACTTCGAAACTTGCCAACGATTTTAGACTTACATGTGCTGTATTGGTTTCATGTTGTATATTGGTTTCAGGGTCTGTATGACGGACTACCCGCTACTCTATATAACCCAAACACATGTTTTTCTCACTGTTATCGCCACACCATCCTGCCCTCTTCTCCTCTCCCCATCCACCCCTGATGAGATAATCGGACCTTCCCATCAATAATATTCACGCAATGTGTATGCATGAGGACAAACGTATTGAGTTTTAAAGAGGGGTGTCGAGAGGGATCGATGGCTTCGTCAAACACAACTTTTCTTTGATGTCTACGATGAGATGTGTTTGATGTTTTATGGCGACGTATTGATCAACGTAAAACGAGAGAAGTACTTCCCCCGTGCTGCTCGACGTGTCAACATCGACGGCCGTGCAACGTGGTCAATCGACGTGTGATCTTGAGGAAAAGCATAGAATCAGTTTGCTTTCCGTCCGTAAGAAAATCTGGTAATCGAACGTCTTTAAAACTTTAAACACGCCCCATCTTCGTCATTTCAGGGTATGTAGTCACGTTCTTTAGGCTTGGTATTGTCCAACCATTATAAGTAGTATAACGAGTGGCCCAGCCGTCTAAGGCGCTGCAATTCGCTGTGCAGACTAGCGTTCCTTGGGCACGCCAGAAATCCATGATTGTGGGTTCGAATCCCGGTTCGCCCCGATTATGTTTCTAGGTTTGTTAGCACCATATCCGTACTCGTGGGTTTCATCGAAGTGGTTAACGTCTGAAACCTGCATCACTTCGGGCTTTCCTCCCACGGTAAGCATTGGCGGATACAGCTTTTTTGAAAGGGTGTGTGTGTGTGTGTGTGTGTGTGTGTGTGTGTGTGTGTGTGTGTGTGTGTGTGTGTGTGTGTGTGTGTGTGTGTGTGTGTGTGTGTGTGTGTGTGTGTGTGTGTGTGTGTGTGTGTGTGTTATTTCTGTATACATTACCACCAAAGACAATAAATAGATCTTAATTGTGCACACACACACTAAAGATTGTTTTTCGAAATAAAAAGGGGGTGAGGGGGTGGGGTGCACCCCCCTTCTGTATCCGCCCATGGTAAGCTGACAGGCTGTGATATAACTGGAATACTGTTCAAAGCGGAGTAAAACCAAACTCACTCACTCATATTCAACATCTACAGAAGCAACACATCCTATCAGTTCCAATACAGACAGGGTCGGTGGGGAAGCTTAGTGGTTAAAGCGTTTGCCCGTTACGCCGAAGGCCCAAGTTCGATTCCCCACATGGGTACAATGTGTGAAGCCCATTTCTGGTGTCCCCCGCCGTGATAGTGCTGGAATATTGCTAAAAGCGGCGTAAACCACTCACTCACTCCAACACACACGCACACACACACACACACACACACACACACACACCAGCATGATCAACCCAGCCAACGATTGGACGGTGTACCCTCAGCACGTACACAGGTCGTACCACGTGACGCCAGCTGCACGCTTACTCGTTCTGGCACCTGCAGTTGTGCCCCCGTTTGATTAATATTTTTTCGAGATCAATCATTGTAGGCGAAGTTACAAACACGGTAGGTCAAGAATTTGACATAAGCGCATGTCTCGTGCTTGCGACATGAAACGAGACACAAAGCCCGCGCTCGCGATCTATTTATTCGCAATTTCACAGTGGCTGAAAATGTCAATATTTTCGAGACTTTAATTCACGAAAACGGATATTTCATTGCTCTCTTCAGAAGAATAATAAAATATCTATCTCTGGATACCCAGGGGATTTATGGAGGTAGGGATTTAGAAATATTAATTTCGCTCGAGTGAATTGTTTGTTGGGCGATATCTGGAGATGTTTGAAAAGTTTAGGTGTTGGGAGTTCGTGTTTAAACCTAGACACTGTGTCGGACCTGGCGAGATTACAAGTACCGTTAGCTGTGTTTATGAGGCTAAGAGCGAACCGGAATCTTTCATAATTTACAAAACACTGACTTCTCATGAGAAATGTAATTTTCAGAAAACCGCCAGATCAGAGTTAAATAGATTGTTATTAACGAGGATTACACCCGCCTTTGATCTCATGCAATTTATACTTCTAACAAATCCCAAACCACCAACAGACGTGTTTCAATGTAGCTTAGATTGGTGCAATTATAGATTGTAAATAGATTTAAATTCTCAAACCTTATCCTGTAGCTTATAATAATCGATAAACTAGATTCACTTGTTTCGATTTTTTTTTATTAAAATGGACAATGTCTTGCAATACAGCAATTATGTAAATTATGTATGTTTCCCCGATGCAGTATTTTACGTTGAACGTAACTTTTTAATCCTGAATATATTTTCGGGCTTTAAACTATCCTTAATTCTGCCATTATATAGCCCGCCCACAAGTTGCCAGGTTTGCTTTTCACTGTATCGTCCTACTTAGTACCCGTTTTCACCTGGGTGAAGAGGTACATCAAATATTACCTGCGTTTTAGTTTGGGTCAGAGTCGAAGTCCAAGAAACTCTCATGCTTGTCGAACATGATCACCCATCCAACTACTTTCCGCCGTCAGCGTTGGTTTTCTTCTCCCGTATAAACTATATAATATGCAAAAGGCCATGATGCATTGCTATTACTCCGCTTCATTTAAACGGATCGAGTGCCATTAAAACCTCCACTAAATTGAATCAATTGTGTCTTCGATTGTTGTTATCTCGGCAGACACAACTTCTATGTCTTAACAAGGAGAAAAATCACACAAATAAGCCAGCATATACCGTACTCGACATAATAAGCGCCCCGCTCTAATAAGCGCCCACGCCGATATTTACTAATATATTGGCTAGTGAACAATCCCAATTAGCACCCCTTCCAATTGATCAATGTACACAAGACTTATTTATTCGTGTATGATAAGCACCCTTAATTATGGGCCATTAAATTCTCGAAAATATGTCTATCGTGTATAATACGCACAGATTCTTCATTTATATCATTTCAGGCTGTCAGCATAAACCACAAAATTTACAATCTTTCAACTCTGTTTTTTATCTAACAAAAATTATATTCTAATAAGAGCCCCTTATTTCTAATTTTGAGAGCGCCCTGGGCGAATACGGTAAGCATATATGTCCACACTATTGAGGTGTCTACTTTGAGAGGTGCACCAACCACAGACGGGATCGGAATAATTTCCTATAGTTTCAGTCGGAACTCCTTAATGGTCTGTTTGCCTACAATGCGTGGAACAAAAATCGTGAAATGAAAAACATTGTTCAAAATCGTCCGAAATGTATTTGTTGGGTTTCGCAGCCCGGGCCTTCTGGGAAGAAGCTTTGTAGAACGGTCCCTGGTGCAGAGGCAATTGAGGAATATGTCGTTACAGCACTTGCACTAAACGGTCATGCTGCTCTGACTTTTAATAATAGTAGCACTGAGATCGCTTTATCTTCAAAGTCTATTTACAACGTCATTGTTAAGTGATGTTTGATTAACAATTCAGTTGAAGAAAAAAACCCAAGAAAAATGAAATATGATTTAAGATAACTTAATTTACTGTCTATGTCAAACTTAACAATACGCTAGCGCCATGGCTGGAACGTCACCACAGTCTGATCACGTGTCAGTGTGATATTGGAGAAGTGGTCCAGGGGATAGAGCGTCTGCCCGGAGAGCGGAAGATCGGTGGTTCGATTCCTGGCCGTGTAACACCAAAATACGTTACAAGATGGTCTTCTTGTTGTAACCCTGTCTGGCGCTCGGCATTAAGGGGCTAAAACAAGGACTGGTCGGCTCGGAGTCAGGATACTGTGTCAGAAGGAGGTATGCGTGTTAAACTGCGGCATGGTATCTCAGTGGGCTAGCCCTCTAAAACTTGCATAAGTCCCGGCTAGTAGTGAGTGAGTTGGGTTTAACGCCGCTTTTAACATTATTCCAGTTATATCACGGCGTGTCAGCTTAATAGGGGAGGAAAGCCCGAAGTGATGCAGGTCTCAGACGTTTACCTCTTCGGTGAAACCCACGAGCACGGGTATGGTGCCGACAAACCTAGAAACATAATCGGGGCGAACCGGGATTCGAACCCACAATCATAGGTTTCTGGCGTGTCCAGGGGACGCAACTCTGCACAGCGAATCGCGGCGCCTTAGACGACTGGGCCATCCGTGCCCCCTCAATTGAAGAAAAAAACCCAAGAAAAATGAAACATAATTTAAGATAACTTAATTTACTGTCTATGTCAAACTTAACAATACGCTAGCGCCATGGCTGGAACGTCACCACAGTCTGGTCACGTGTCAGTGTGATATTGGAGAAGTGGTCCAGGGGATAGAGCGTCTGCCTGGAGAGCGGAAGATCGGTGGTTCGATTCCTGGCCGTGTAACACCAAAATACGTTACAAGATGGTCTTCTTGTTTTAACCCTGCCTGGTGCTCGGCATTAAGGGACAAGGTCTAGTCGGCTCGCAGTCAGTATACTGTGTCTGAGTGGGGTATTCATTTTAAACTGCGGCATGTTATCTCAGTCGGCTAGCACTATATAATCGGCATCAGTCCGGACTAGTACAAGCGGTCACGCACACACACTCGGACATGCACGTCGCTTTTGATGCAATAACCCTGAGCACGACCTTAAACCCCATTTCACCTCACTTAATGTTGGAAAATGCCCAAAGTGACGTACACGCAAACTGGAACACATTTACGACCTTTTGCGAAACCCACGGGCACATCATGGTGCTGAAAAAGAAAGGATCATAACCATGACAAAACTGACATTCAAACCCGACCACCGGATCCTGCAACGGCCAAGGGACGCATCTCTAAACCTGCACGGACCACCCCGTGATACGACCATCGTAATTCTTCTATTTAAACATAAACTGGATGCTCGTGGCACTAAAATCGTGTTATGGAACGGGACCCAAGGCTCAATATAACACGTTTCAGTTTCAGATTAAACACGAATCAAAGGAGATTGAAATAACAGGATAAAAAAACAACGTTCGGGGTTTGTCTTTCAAAAAGGTTTGAACCAGCTCAGTCCTCATAAAGAAGTCAGTGTCTGCGACAAATGTATGACTTCGTCTGGTTGTATTTTGTGAAGCGTTTGTGTGAAGGAGCCCGTCAGTCGAGACCGCCTGCGCGTTGTTGTATGCGATTGCTTGACGTCAGACAGCGGCGCGAGACATGGTATCTATTAGTCCCACATTAAATAGCACGAACACAGAGAGACGAGAGGCTGGATACGGACTTTGTGGCGCACAAAGGATGTTGCAATTAAAATATTATTGAATTTGAACTTTGTGGATTTCTTGAAGTGAGTTGTTTATTGCTTTTGTTTCCTGTAGGTTTGTCGCCCATGCGTGACATTATTTCATATCGTATGCCTTCATCCTGTGTAATAGGAATGTATAATGGGGATCATGACGCGCAAATAGCCCAGTGATCTTTGATAATCTGTAGTAGAAGCCCTTTGTAGAAAGAAACGTATTTGTATTCTGTTTACATACATCACTACCCGGTTACATCCAGAGTGAGTGAGTGGGTGGGTGGGTGAGTGAGTGAGGGCGTGAGTTAGTGAGTGAGTGAGTGAGTGAGTGAGTGAGTGAGTGGAAACCTTTTGCAGAAAGAAACATATTTGTATTCTGTTTACATACATCACTACCCGGTTACATCCAAAGTGAGTGAACGGGTGGGTGAGTGAGTGAGTGATGGGGTGTGTGAGTGAGTGAGTGAGTGGAAACCTTTTGTAGAAAGAAACGTATTTGTATTCTGTTTACATACATGACTACCCGGTTATATCCAGAGTGAGTGAACGGGTGGGTGAGTGAGTGAGTGATGGGGTGTGTGAGTGAGTGAGTGAGTGAGTGAGTGAGTGAGTGAGTGAGTGGACACCTTTTGTAGAAAGAAACGTATTTGTATTCTGTGGGGTTTACATACATGACTACCCGGTTACATCCAGAGTGAGTGGGTGAGTGAGTGAGTGGGTGAGTAGAAGCCTTTTGTAGAAAGAAACGTATTTGTATTCTGTGGGGTTTACATACATGACTACCCGGTTACATCCAGAGTGAGTGAGTGGGTAGGTGAGTAAGTGATAGGGTGAGTGAGTGAGTGGGTGGGTGAGTGAGTGAGTGAGTGAGTGAGTGAGTGGGTGGGTGGGTGGTTGGGTGGTTGGGTGAGTTAGTGAGTGAGTGGGTGGGTTTGTGGGTGAGTTAGTGAGTTAGTGAGTTAGTGAGTCAGTGAGTCAGTGGAAGCCTTTTGTAGACAGAAACATATTTGTATCCTGTTTACATACATCACTCCCCGGTTACATCCAGAGTTAGTGAGTGCGTGAGTGGGTGAGTGAGTTAGTGAGTCAGTGGAAGCCTTTTGTAGACAGAAACATATTTGTATCCTGTTTACATACATCATTACCCGGTTACATCCAGAATGAGCGAATTGGTGGGTGAGTTGGTGAGTGGGTGAGTGAGTGAGTTTGTGAGTCAGTGGAAGCCTTTTATAGAAAGAAACGTATTTGTATTCTGTGGTGTTTACATACATCACTATTCGCTTACATCCAGAGTGAGCGAGTGGGTGGGTGAGTGAGTGAGTGATGGGGTGTGTGCGTGGGTGAGTTAGGGGGATGAGTGTGTTTACAGACTAATGACACCACCATGATCGGACCAAGTCTCGGGCATATATCGCCATCAGATCCAAGCACAAGCTCCACACGGCGATAGCTCTCCAAATACTATTGCTGTCACCAGTCAAAGCTCCCACTGTGGTAGGCGGCCACAACCATGTCAGGCAACTTGCAACCAACTGGCCGTTATGTTTCAAAACAAGTGATGACTGTCATGACGCCGAATACTCTGATCCCAACTAAATTAATTTCTTTTTGTTTGTCAATGTGAGGTTCTATTTTATTTCAACTAACATGTAATTGGTATAGTAAGAATGTAAGGGGAAAGTTGGGTGCACAAAAATATAAATGTCACTACATTTGGGGAAAGAGGTAAAATGTCAAGATTTTTGTAGTGCCCGCTTCCACGCGGGTGACGAAGAGTAACGAAGGTGTGACGTGCTGAGAAGGAGCTTCGTCCTGGCATGGTAAAGGGACGCAACTCTGCAGAGCGAATTGAACTGTATATCACTTGGCCACCGTGCCCCCGGGCCCAATCTTAAATTGAGTGATTGAGTCTCATTTGACACAGATTTCAACAGTATATCCGTTATGTCACGGAGTGTCAGCTTGATGTGGGAGGAAAACTAGACATGATGCAAGTTTTAGACGAATTGTACTGCAACAAATTTCCAATTAAATAAAACAGACAATTGTTTTCCTGCATTTAATCTGTAATCTGTAAATTATCTCTTGTGTCCATGTGCTTGCGCTACTAACATACGCAAACAATATGTAAAGCTACATACACACGTGTTTGGCAGACAGATGGGACCTTTTTGCTGATAACGTTATCGCCTTCCGATCGAGGCTGAATGGCGGACACGCGACCGGATATACCATAGTTCGGCAGCGCGAATAGTGTTGATACAAGATAGCCGCTATAGATTCACTGTTGACTGCAACACGGGCGACAGATGTTACTATACCGCTCTTAAATTAAGAAGCTTGGTTTCATATACCGTTTTAACTGAAATACAATATATTGAGATAAGAAGGAAATCAATGTTACCAAATGAGTAAAATGGGATTAAAACGAACTTGGTCGTCCGAACACTTTAAAGATTATTATGTCATGCATTTCGTTGACGTTTACCACTTTTTGTAAAACCAACAGGGACAGGCACACCAAAAATCATAACTGGAATTAAATCCGGAGGAACTAGGCTCTTGGGGGACAACAAGTTAAAACACCGGGTGAAGAGGTCGGGTTTTATTTGTCTTTTAACATTATATAGAAGAAGAAGAAGAAGAAGAAGAAGAAGATATATACTAGCATGACGGCCGGGCATATCGGTAATGGACTTAACACATTGTAGGGGCGGTTGAGTTGCCTAGTGGTTAAAGCGTTCGCTCGTCACGCCGAAGGTTCGGGTTCGATTCCCCACATGGGTGCAATATTTCTGGTGTCCCCCGCCGTGATGTTGCTGGAATATTACTTAAAGCAGCGTAAAACCAAACTCACTCACTCACACTCACATATTGTACCCTAAGTACAACTGTGAGGCAACGAGCTCTGAGGTGAAGAACATGACACTGAAATAAATTGTGGTGGTGGTAGTTTGGGGGTTGTTGTTGTGTTGGTTTGGAGGAGGTAGGGTGCAAGGGTGAACGATACCACACCCTTTTATAACATCATACTGAATATTTATAAATATATAATTGGAACTTTTTTTTATCATCAGGTTTTCGAATTGTAAACGTGTTTCAGCACTGTGTCGGTATCTTTTTTGTGATGCGTTTTCAACACACTGCTACCAAACACAAATTGACTGCCAATTATTTGATTTCTACAAGCGCTTTGTGATCACAAAATGCATCCCTCCATTTCCATACAGCGGTTTGTATCCGCGCTTGCGTAAGTTCCCTTTCTCTTATTCAAACGAAATGACCGCATTCATATGAAAGCACATTCATAGTAATGGAGTGTAGAATTTAGAAAACTGTGAAATTAAAATCAGTTGTCGTCCCTTGTGTTTACACAGCATAAGGGTTGGCCGGATATTACACAGATAGTGAACACGAAAATAAGACACTCATCCCTTTGCTGGAGGCGAGGTACGTGGACAAACGGATTTAATAATTCTGGCAACAGCTTAAGAAAACAGAGGAAGACATGCTAACAGTACACCCTTATACCTTACACATGTTTTGCTTTAATTTCAAGATATCAATAATCCTTCCAAATTATTATCACACATGCTGGTTGTCCTAACGCCAAGGAACGAAGTAAACAGACCTTTTTAGATGTTGTTTATATGTAAACCGTACACCCTATTTTCCTACGAAACTTGATTGCCAATCTTTAGACATGGCGTGTTTGCAGTGAGGTGTTAATTCATGACAAACCTATGACCGTCGTCTTTTATGTCTAAACCAACATGTATGTTGCATTACCAAAGAAACCCGACACCACCGGAAGCCGCTGCTTAAGAAGAGCCCACGTGACCTAGTCCCATCATACCTCACTCGTGTTGGCCCGTGCAGGTTCCCGCCACTTTTGTCCTGTCGTCTGCGCCTGAGGTCATCTGGATGTTTACACAACGACAAGGCATGAAATCAAATACTTTTAGCGTGCTTGCTTTAAAGTATCTTACCCGAACCCACCGATGTGTATTAATTTCAGGATAGAAAGGGGTCGGATCGCGGCGAGAGCTTGGAATAACACAAATCTGAAGTAAATACATTTGAGTGTTCCTAGTTTATAGACGCTTTTGTTGGCCATGAATGAAAACAGGCGTTATTATACCATTCGCTGCTTCTATTCAGTCGGTATTAAAAGAGTGTATTTGCTCTGGGCCTGGTAAAGCACACACCATCAACATGTGAGGGTATTCACAAGTCACCTTGCTTGGTCCAAATCCCCCCTGAACGCTACTCCCGACTTTGGGCTTTGTCCTCAATAGTGGTTGTCAACCAGACCGAGGCTTAGAAAACCCTAAGGGAGATAAACCGTCATTAGCACCCTCTCCTAGCGATGTAAACTTTCACTGTTGTTCTTTAATAGCGTCTGGTCACTATATTCCTGCTTTAACTCCAACCTTCTGTAAATATACTACTAAAAAAAAGTTAAAGAACACCGTGACTATAAGACCTGTGAAGATCTGGGGTAGAACAGGTCTTCAGTAACCAATGCTTGTCGTGAGAGGTGACTATGCTTGTCGTAAGAGGCGACTAAAGGGATCGGGTGGTCAGGCTCGCAGACTTGGTTGATGCATGTCATCGTATACCAAAAGCGTGGATCGATGCTCATGATATCAATCACTGGGTTGTCTGGTCCAGACTCGATTATTTACAAACCGTCGTCATAGCTGGAATATTCCTGAGTGCGGCGTGAAACAACAAATACTCAATCAATCAGTCAATCATATGACTATAATTGATCTGTCGTGGTTGGAGGACATTGCAACGCACAACCTTCTAATTGTGGGTGTTCTTCAATTTGTTTTGAGTAGCATGCATACCTCACATCAACATTTCGACTCCATGACGGACAGAAATTCACTCGGGATTCCAGAAAATAAATTCCCAATTCCTTGTACTTGTCGTACGAGGCGACTGAAATGGATCGGGTTGGCAGGCTCTGCGACTCGGCCGATGTTGCCCCGACGGCGTGCGATGTTTGAATTTGAACACAAGATTGTCTGGTCTAGATTCGATAATTTACAGGCCGCCGTCAAACAGTTGGAATATTGCTGAGTGCACCGTTAATCAACACACCAAAACAACAACAATAAAGAAAAAACAATCCCAAAAACAAAACAAAACAGGCTGACATAATAGAGCTGGAGCTTCCCTGACTGCGTCTCCTGGGTTTCACCCAAATGGTAAACGGCTTAGATATTCGTATCTTTTGGCGTTACTCCCACATTAAGCTGATACGCCGTATATAACTGAAATACTGAGTGTTTCCGCGTCGTTATTCCCTATCTACCGCACTGGTATACCCGCTGTCGTTGCTTTGTGACGCCACGCATCAAATTATGGTTACTAGTTGGAAGGTGAATATTCCATTCTGGGAATCTGCTGTTTTATTTCACTGTGTTCTCGTGCCTCTGCTGGTTAAAACGTGCTGTCCAGAAATGGACCAAGAGCAATGATGCCCGAGATATGGTTCTCGCGAGAATAAACGATATTTCCAATCCCATTTAGATGTGACGTTTCTCAACAGTTCGATTTCGAAGTCAACATGTGAAGCATATGCACAACAGTAGCTTAAGAGGGATAACAGTAGAAGCTTTGATCTCAAGCAATCCATATGTCTTCCGGGAGTGTTTTAAGACGTCGGACTATGAGATAAGCAACAGGTAAATGTCAATTTGATTTAACGAAGACGTCTGTCACCTTTAAGCCAAAGGTGAAAAAGACCCGAAAATCAAAAGCCAAACAGGATCCACCCGCAGGTGACATCAAAGAGTGATATAAGTATTATCCTGTCAGGTGGCATGCTGTATTATTAATCATATCTTGTTAGCAGTGGCACACTGAATTTACATGGAGTCAGGTTATTTTATTCTGAGCTGATAAGGGACCGATCACATGATATTCTGGGGTGGTGGGATGGGTGGGTGGTAGTGGTGGCTCTGACTCGTGTCATTCCGGGAGAAGCCGAATAGAACGTTACGGAAAGGATCGAGTGGTCACGAATGTTCTTTGACCATACAGAACTAGAACTGAAAATCTTTGCCTACCTTTCGTCACTGGCACTGGCCGGCACTTGCTAATGATTAAGAGTACTTTTTAACATATGAATGGAGACATGTTTATTATTCATTTTAGTACTTTTCTCCGTTTGTCTATCATCCGAACCATAGCTCTACACGCATGCGTGAGAGCCCTATTGTAATTAAACCCCGCTGACGTCATTAGTTGAGCACTGACAAGAGAAGGAATTCTACAAATGGGGAATAGAAAAGAAACGCAAATAGCATCATTATCCGTTTCGGGCGAATCCCATTTTTTGGACAGGAAATGAAGACAAACACTTTCAACATAATCAATAATAAACAAATCAGGCAGATAAACATAGTAAGGGATACAAGGATCCACATCATAGCAGCCTTCGTAAACAGAAGCAAATCTTTCTCGTTTAAAAGAAGCTAAAACTTTTTAACTCCTAAAACCAAACTTTCTTCAAAAGGCACATCGGCATTGGTTTTCTGTTTGATTATTGCAGTGGAAGATAGCCGGCACCGCTGGGAGAGGTTTCAAAGGCAATCTGACCATAAAGGAGTTACGGTTCCTGAACAGTTGAAACAACTCCTGGGAGAACCTTTAACATGGCGGAGTCAAAGCTGTAACGTGATGGTATTGCGCATCTCTCTCAGCGAAGGTCATTCGACTCGCGATTGAACATAGTTTAAAGTTGATTATTGGCTGACCGGTCAGCTCGTCCGACAAATTAATCCTCATCAAACATTTATTGCCAATTTTGATTTACATTACTTCAGTTTTAAAACTTCAGATCAAATACTTTGTATATTCTTTATTGTCCTTTTTGGGAAAAAGTGCGCGTGGGTTATTGTAGGATATTGTTTGAAGTCTCCCCTTTCTGGGATATCGGCAAGATTACGACAGTTTGGAGGAGGAACGAGGCAACGGAAAGTATCTCTCCATTATTATGATCAAAGGAAACCTGGTTCTATATGAATGCGATAAAACTCTCAAACACGAAACTACTCCACTGCATCTTTATTGAGTTATTCCAGTCTTTGCTGCGGATATTAAAGTAATGGGCCATTCCTTTGAAACGCTGGCCAATTTCTTGGAGGTATCTTTTAATGCCTATCGGCTTTATGGGGCTATTTGTAAAAACATCTCATCGGGTCTTTCATCTCGCGAGATTTGAGCGATTCTTATCTCATTTGCCGGATTCCTCTTTTGGTTATTGTAACCGCACTCACAATACTGAGGTATCAAACTAAGGCTTTGAAGCGTAATGGTTAAAATAAATACCTACAAACTAACATCACAAGAAGACTGGTGAAAATTCTATACCCAAAGACAGAACACGGAGTAAAAATGGATTATCTGACGCAGGAATATGCCAACTTGCATTTGTTTACATTTGTCGTTCGGCTGATGGCTTGGAATATCAAACATTCGGAGTGTGTAGCGAATATTACTAATGATCGTCAAAGAAATGTAATGATTTGTAAAGGAGAGACTGTGAGTTTCAAATGTGTTGCTTTGATGTTCGGGCGTATAGGATCGAATCCTTGCGCCATCAATAGGTATTCCAGTTTTGTCAGCTGCACGCCATTGAAGTGTTGACATTCGCGTTATATCTTTACACTAACTAGCTTGAAGTTCTAAGATTCATGGGACTTAGCTTGCAAAGTAGACACTGTCCATTGGTGCGGAAGCCTATCTGGTGTTGCGAGTGTGCAATGTCGCAGTTAATATGGTCTTCACACATTGTATCATTCGGCACAGAACCTGCTTCCTTGTGCGAAGAACGAACGTACGTTCCACGTGACGGCCTCTCAGGAGCCATAAGTATTATTACGACCATAATAATGAGTAGAATATCGATCTTGCCAGGAGACGATGAGAAAACGGAACTATTGAACTGATCGATTGAGCTTGGTTTACCCTGCCCTATCACATTTGGAACACCAAGAATTGGCTTCAAACATTCTTCTCATGCTGGTGGTCGAACCCGACGAGTCTGTGATGTAGCGAGCCGACGCTACCACTAGGCTATTCACTCATCGCTGGGAGTTTCCAAATTTTCCTGGAAATCGATAATACATGTGTATATCCATCTTAAGGTTTTAAGGATAATGATTTGTAGTGAATGTTATTTGGCGCCGCAGTCCGCAATATTCCAGCTCTCTCGTGACGGCTAGTGTACAGTCGTGTCTGGAGCAGACAAACTGTTGCTGCGCTCTTAAGCACCATCACATACCGTCGGTGTGCAGTGATACGAAAGCAACTGAATCAGTGAGGCTGACCACCCGATGGTGTTTAGTCTCAAGAAGGGATCATCATTCGCAAACATAGAATCAGGATGCTCGAACTACATTATTTGAACTCCATAATTATTAATATCAGATTATTCTTATCAGATTGACTATATATCACTTAAAATATGAAAATGTCATTGTTTGTATGCATCAACGAAGTTCAATCAAACACGCTGTAACAAAACGATATAACAGATATCATATCAGTTCATACACTGTGTCAATACTATGGTTAGAAACAGTTTTTAATGCAACGTTGCGTACTTAATCGACCCAACAATCGCACTATGGACTCCTGTCCAAAGTACATTTACCGCACAATGATAGAATGCTAATATTTTCTTCATTAATAATTACACCATATTTCAGCTCGTGTTGTCATCTGCTTGCAGAGTGAGGACAAAGACTATCTTTCAACAAAGACGGCATGGACAATATAGACGGTAGTTGAGGCAGTAAATCCAATCTCGCAGACAATTATCGTTTATATCCACGCATCTACATCCCAGCCATAATAAACGAGAGTTATCTCCCTTATAACTGTCACTCACCCAGTCCGGAACTACTTTTAATGAGTGTATGGGAGTCCTTCCCGCCGTTGACATTCAGATGGTGCGAACGCGGGATGTCGAGAGGTTGTGGTGAGACAGGGTTTAAGCTGACAGACACGACACTCTTAAAACATCATAGCCTGGCAAGTTGGCCTCAGGCAGGCTGGGTTGGCATTTAATAATGTTGTATAGTAGCCTTGGCACCATGGAGGTGAATATATACGTGTCTGTGGTCTGACAATGGATGCAGAGCTACATCCGCAGATTTTGATTAAGCGCTGTGATTGACTCGTAGGCGTGTTCCCTGTACCCAGGCTGGTCCCAGCGGCAGCGACCCCTCTGGCGGATCCACCTTTTTGGTGCCACCCCTTTTTTCAGACCCGTTACATGTTAACTCCACCCTCGGCCATGTCATTTAGTGACTTAGTATTATGTGCACCCCCATTTTTCAAAATTCTTGATCCGTCTCTGGATGAGATCGTGGGACGGTGCACAGCTAATCCATTACCAGTGTGTATCCTGACGAGGATCGGAGTGTTACAGCTTGTTTCCTGGCTAAATGTGTGTCACCATGCCATGATGCTCATTCTGTCAACCACTTGTTTGCCGGACCCTGAACTGATTTTTACTGGCAATGTGATACAGCAGAAGTATTACCGATTGACTTGAGGAACACACCATTCACTCACATCTGTGTGGGTGAGTATAGGCACTTGTTCAACAATAGTCGGTGTACGACAGGCCGACCGGTAATCAGGAAATACCAACTCTTATGATCATATTGACCACTGTTGATCGTATACCGACTGCTGCTGGCTTCACATTTTCAACCATTGGCTTATCTGGTCCAAGTTGCAATAGTGCGATATTGCTCACAACAACGTTAATCACCTTTTCCAGCCCAGTGTCCAATCATTTGTTGTGTATAATTGAACTCCTGAAGGACATGCTGTAGTCACTAAAATATTCAACAATAGAAGGATACTGTTGCGTAGCTGCACAACGTCAATTCGGAATCTACCAGATGTGACACAGCGACGATTTCCCTCTATTATTCACAATACACGTCTATTCCACACAATACAAGATCTGCGCGGCCGTTTAAGTGGGGCGGGTTGTTGTGAAGACGCATTGAACACTGTCAGTATTGCAGTTACAGAAGAAGAAGAAAATTAATTTTAAGATGTCAAGTATAATAACATCGAGTTTCTTAGCAGTGGGTGGACAACACCCGGCCTCGTGGGCCTAGGAGACTCAGCCGCACTCAGCAATATTCCAGCTATATAGCAGCTGTAAATAATTTAGTCTGGATCAGAAAATCCAGTGATTGACATCATGAGCATCGATCCACGCAATTGGGATACGATGACATGCATCAAACACAAGTCAGCGAGCCTGACCACCCGATCCCGTTAGTCGCCTCTTACGACAAGTATAGTCGCCTTTCGAGGCAAGCATGAGTTGCTGAAGACGGATCTTCACGGGTCCAATTCTCATTAAAACATATTAATTGAATATATTAAAAAACAACCGTTAAGCTCATATGAGAGAACATTCAACTAAATTAAAATACAATCACACATGTAAATATTCCATTCACGACACACGTGTCAGTTTGATGTGAGAGGAACGCCCAACGTGAGATGGGTCTTAGACATTTGGACATTGGTGGTACGGTGCTGACAAAGTCTTTGAATGACATTCAGAAGATCCACATAAGGAAGAGAATGTATTGAAACACAACGTTTCGGACTATATACTTGGTCCTTCATCAGGTGAAAGTGTTGGCTTCCATATGTCCATTGCTAATGCCCTACGAGCGCCAACAACTGTTGGCTTCCCTTCTGAAGTTTCCGCCTTTATTATCTTAGTACTTTTGTTGTTCTTACAGGTACATATATACGTTCTCTACCTCATAGCATTAATTTATCTGATGAAGGAGTATGTACATACTCCGGAACGTTGTGTTCCTCATAATAAAGAAGTTGAAATCCATAAATTCTCTTCCTTAAACCAGGATGTTTGTATGTCATCGTCAACTACAGATGAGCCTTTCCCTATTCGAACCCGAAGTTTCTCCGTGACTACCAAAGAACCTAAATAGTCATTGGCCACCCGAGGAAAAGAGGCTTATTTAAGATTTTCGTTCCCACCCTTTCCTGTATACTAAAACCGTTTCTATTGCATGAAGGACGTATCTGCACACGATTTCCAATGGGTTGTAAGGTTGCAGGTGTGCGCGTGGATTTTCAGAGGGTCAAAATTGCATAAATTGAAGGCAAAAATGCATAATTTGACAAAATTGACTGTAACATCTGTATTAAGTAATTAAACTATCCAAATTATGTCTTTGGTTACAGGTAATATGTTCTGTTATCTGAATTTGGCAAACATTTAACTGTTGTACTTATTCTCAGTGAAAACATTGATAAAAGTCATGTTTTTCTTACTTCATTTTCAAATCTTGTGAGTAGGTAAAACACTAATTCAATTGAATTTTGACCACCTGAAAATTCACGCACACACTTGCAAGCTTACTACCTAATGAAAATCGTGTACAGATACCTCCTTTGTGCAAAGGTTTAAGGTATATGGGAAAATGTGGGAACGAAAATTTTGCTTTTTCATCACTGGCCAACTGACTAAAACAACTAGCCTACCCCACCGCCGACCACGGAAGTAAGTTCAATAAAATATACAACTTAATTCCTGATCAAAGATTACATCAAGCATCTTTATACTCTTTATAGCCGATTAGTGCACTAACTTGGAGATCACACGTTATGTAGTAATAATGAACAGTAGGCCGTAGCTGACACGAGAGTTGAAATACGACCAGCACACGTAGTATCACGGAATCATAAATGAATAAACCTGACGTTTATGACGTATGGTGGTGGCAGCGTCGTGTTTGACTTGCGCCCTGAACACACCAGGCTCCGACCAGGAGTTAGGCCCTGCCAGCCCCACACTACTCTGATTTACTATCTCCGCACATATCCACTCTTAATTTGACCACATTAACTAATCGGGGGTGACAAGCAGTATTATGCTGTTATCGTCAAATTGAAACTCTGAGATAGTGTATCTTGCGTCGGTTGAGAAATCAGCAGGAATTAATGATCTGCCCCGTGCAACCCAACACAAGGGTTAGATGTAAGGTAGGGGAAATCTGAGTGATAAATTAGCATTCGGAATACCTGCAATCCCCATGGACAAATACAGATGGTATTGATTTCGAGTGGTCCCAGGCTACCAAACTAAAGACAGAACACCCTTAGCGCCTGGGAGAGCCAGGAAGTGTACGAAGGGTGGAAGTCATGATACAATTGTTTGACCCGGGTTGTGTTAAAGGACATTAGGGTCAATTGACAGTTCAATCTTCAGAAGAAATAAATGGTCTGATGCGGTTATGAACAGTTTCCGAAATGTTTCCAGTGATCCGATCATGTAATTTCCACCGCTATGTTGCCTTTTCGCCCAATCGAATCAGTCCCGGCAGATAATCGAGGCTGGTTATTCTCTGGCATTGATGGGGGAACAAACACTTACTTATGAACATTTTCTGACGGATGCTACCAGTGAAGCAGGACATGCTTAGCCTTTTTACGAACACCTGGTGTCGTCACTGATTTTTAGTGATCCATTCATATATTTGATTAACGCTATTTTGCCTTTTACGCCTTTTCAGTGGCACATGTTTCGGAACATCATCGTGACGGATTATTCTCTGGTGTTGACGTTACATATGTATTGCGGTCGTCGTTTAAAACAAACCCGGTGTTCGATTGTGTTCAAGGTGGTTGTTACTTCGTATTGGTTTTGGTGAAACATCAGGTCATAATTTGTTGGTTTTATGAATGGAATACTACTACTTCTACTACTAAGGGCGGTGCTAAAAGCGGCGTAAAACCACACTCACTCACTCACTAACTACTACTACTACTACTACTACTACTACTACTACTACTACTACTACTGACCCGTGAAGATCCGGGGTAGAATAGGTCTTCAGCAACCCATACTTGCCGTAAAAGGCGACTATGCTTGTCGTAAAAGGCGACTAACGGGATCGGGTGGTCAGGCTCGCTGACTTGGTTGATGCATGTCATCAATCCCAATTGCGTGGATCGATGCTCATGATATTAATCACTGGATTGTCTGGTCCAGACTCGATTATTTACAGACCGCCGTCATATAGCTGCAATATTGCTGAGTGCGGCGTTAAACAACAAACCAACCAACCAACCAACTACTACTGCATCACTACAACTACGATCAATAATACCGACGGTTACAAGAGGGTTTCATGTCTCCTGGTTTGGAGCCCTAATATTCATCTCGGGAACTTAATTCAACCAAGACAGATGATCCATATTACTTGTTACTTGTTAGTTATTCTTCAAGTCAGTTCACGAAGAGCTGGCCACTACAGCACTGCAGCACTGCAGCACTGCACCTCTGCACCTCTGCAGCTCTGCACCAAAACTAACCCTCTTCCATGTCGCCTGTCTCCCAACTGTAATTATTCCGCTGGAGGTAAATTAAACCTCTTATCAAATTTCAAAACATATTTTACTTTACGAAATAAAAACTCTTTTGCGATCCTCATAAATTGAAAAAAAGCATCGCATGTCAACCCTCCATAATTATTTCCCTTATTTACACACCATAAAAAACGTGGCTGTCCACATAAAATAACATGGTAGATTCCCCTCGGGAGACTCGGCTGCCCAACCCCGACTCCATGCAATTTCACGTTATATGCAACACAAAGACTATACAGCCATGCCCTGCACTACCATCACCCACACCATGAAGCGGAGGGATAACGCGACAGTGCTGCGTCTACGTGAGTGCTACCTGAGTTTCACCTGAGTTAATCAACAGTGTCCCCGACGCGCAGCCAGGTGTGTTAAGGACTAGCCCCCATTCAACCAACTGATAATATCGCATGACACGCTCTCGCCCGGCTATGTACATGCTGAAAGTCCATAACACACGTTATTGAATTATGATACGGAGAATGAATATTAATAGGCGAGATGGGACTCTCTTGCCTCAGGAGGGGAATATCAGAGCCTAAGCTAACAGGGATAGCCTTTAATGAAAAGCCGGGGATCATGTTTCGGAATATCTTAGAGCATCAGATTGACGCGGCAGCTGAAATCCTTTCGTCACATGCCGCAGTAGAGAACAATTTTATGACAATCTCTATTTCAGCTCATGAAATATTTATTAACTTTTCGGATGTGGCTCTCGCCTCACAGCGACATGTTGTCGACCTATGCCAGCGTTCTTATACCTGTCGTTTCTGTTGGGTTTGTTGGGATAACGTTTAACTGTATATGGCATATGTTGTCTTTGATTACAATCTGTAACAGAATTTGTTAGGTTGAAAGGTTGTCAGCAATGTCGTTTTATTGACACCAATTTGTTGAGAACATTTTGTTACATAAAATTATTTTGCTTTAATGTAACCTCATACCTCAACACAGGTTTCGAAAAAGGTTCCTTGCAATAGGTCGAAAAGAATGATTTTCATTGTCTTATTTATTTAATATTTGCTTTTAGATGTACAATAATATACAATATTACTACATATAATCAATGACATCTTTAAAATATATATTGCGTTTCTTAAGTGCTGAAAATTAATTACCTGGACTGTTAAATAAAGACGGATTTGAGCTGGAGAATAGCATTTTAAGTTTTTACAGGTTTGGATGTGCACAATAATACTTTGGTAAAATGCTCTCTCTTAAACCTGCCTAGAGTTGACATTGGGGCCAAAAATGGTATTCTGATAGTAGTTCTCTTCAAACAAAATAGAGGATACAATAAGAACTGTCTTGCCAATCCTTTCAACTAACGCTTAGCATTCACAGATATCGCAACAAGAAGAACAGATAACCCTGGGTGATATGTTGAGAGCTGTGATCATATGCACGTACAGCGTAAGTGAGTAGTGGCGTGTGTGGCAGGCATTGCCAATTAGTTAGTGAGCGTCTTGGGGTTTAAAACCGCTTTGAACAGTTTTTCAAACGCACGGTGTATAGTTTTTATGCGAAAGGATAGTCCCAAATGGTGCGTATCGTAGACGTTTACCACTAAGATGAGGTGAGGTGAAATGGGGTTTAACGTCGCGTCAAAGATTATTGCACTTATATAGCGACGTGCATGTACGTGTGTGTGTTTGTGTGGCTGCTTGTACTAGTCCGGACTGATGCCGATTTATAGTGCTAGCTCACTGAGATACCATGCCGCAGTTTAACATGGATACCCCACTCAGACACAGTATACTGACTCCGAGCCGACCAGTCCTTGTTTTAGCCCCTTAATGCCGAGCGCCAGACAGGGTAACAACAAGTACCATCTTTGAACGTCTTTAGGTATGACGCGGTCGGGGATCGAACCCCGGACCTTCCGCTCTCCGGGCGGACGCTCTACCACTAGAGAGAGAGAGAGAGAGAGAGAGAGAGAGAGAGAGAGAGAGAGAGAGAGAGAGAGAGAGAGAGGGGGGGGGGGGGGGGCATTTAAGGTGCCGACAAACCGGGAATAATAACCGAGCCTGATCTGGGATTCGAACCCATGAACAACTGATCCTGCATCTTAGGCAAGGGAGTCAACAGTGATCACAAAGTTTTGGCGCTTACGACCACACGTCACGCCGAAAACCCTGCTTCTATTCCACACAATCAAGGGTACCGTATGTGAAACTCATTCATGGTGCCCCACGTCGTGGTATTGGTGGAATACTAAAGCTGCTTGTAACTCTCCCACTCCTAGTAGTGTCGGCCATAACGCTCTACCAATCAGCAAAATACAGACCCTCGCTCTTATACATGCAGAACTACGGTATCAGCAAGGATCAGGGACATATTTCCCGTGGCTGGATCTCAGTAACGTTTGGCATCTGAACACCAACATTCAGCCATTGTGCTCCGAGATATGTAATCCGTTAATCTCCCTTCCCCTTAGCGATGGTCACTCCCGTTGTTTACAGACCAGACTGGACTCATATAGCAGGTGCAATCATTATAAACAAACATCCCTGTGTTCACTGGTCGGGAAGTGCGACGCCGAGCGCAGTCGTGGGGGTAATGGCGTGGAAGTTAGCACCGGAGAGTGGTGCGCATGGCTGACGTTACCGGACTGTATCGCCACCTAGCGGCAGATGTTGGTACGCACACCTACCGCGAGGTCCAGATTCGGGGAAGGTCACTTCTAATAGCATTTTATGTCCGAAACTCTTGTCAGTATAGTTGCTTTAAGTCATTTGTCATAATTCGGACGCCATCTTGATTTTTCATTTCCGACAAAGGCCTCCTGGGCATAGGTTTGCAATTCTTCACGGAGACCCTATATAACATCATGCATAATTCCTGAGATATTTTTGTGTTTTTAGATTCGTGGCCTTACATACATTATGACCTATGAATTTGAAGTTACATAAAATATATATGGCTCATATTCATATTACATCCATGTTACAGTATGTACATATGACTGGTGATTCAGAGACCTCAATGGCACATTTATGAAAAGTTCGTTACATCCGAAATTCGTGTACAGGCATAATAATCATCACTTCTGGTATTGATGCTGAACATGTATGTTACAACGATTATTCGCTATATCCGACTTAGTCAAATACCCATTTTACTGTATATAAAACTGTAAAACTTCACGATAACGTTCATATGAACCTCTCTCTCCACGAAGCTGTCATTTGAAATACATGTACGGTAGCCCAGTCTTGCAAAATCCACCATCTCCTGATCGACAGCAATAACTTCCCCCTGCCTGCTCACGCTGTATGGAATACCAGGTGCTCAGTGGGTGTTGACAGTAATAGCCTGATAGGGAACCCCTAATTTCATTCAGCGCCACTTTCAAAGAAGAACCAGTCTAACTTATCGCATTCGCATCACTAGACGGGTAGTTAAGTGCTGCTTATTCTTCAACATGCAAATATCTCAGAAACGTGTTCGCACTTTACCCCGGAACGCTACCCGACACATACCAATCCGTCATACTCCAAGAAGCGTGAAATGACAACCGCAGGACATCGCTAGTGTGTTGCTGAAATGACTACGTCCATTGAATGGACGGACTCTTTGATCCCGTTTGCAAAATAAATATGGATTTACAAACACTATGCTGGAGGTGAAGAAGTGAAGCTTTCAACATACATGGAGAAAGTCATAATTTAATATGTTTGTGTAAAGTTGTCCTTGGTAAAATGTTTTTCGTTCTAGGACTTGACAACGTGTGTCTAATTCCTCCACGGGAGTTAGTAAATCGCATTATACGTGTTTTTGAATTGCAGTGCAAAATGTCAAATGTTATTTTTTTTTAAAGTTCGCTGAAGTGCATATGATCATCTACTAAAAATATTGAAGAAGATGTAAACAGGTTTTAAAGAAAAAAAATGCGAGGTAAGCGTTTAGAAGTGAAAACGACGCCATATGATCCTCCCGAGTGCATATCGATAATTCCATATTTCAGAAATACACTGCCGGACAAAGAAAAGTATACACCTATGTTGAATGGTGGCTAAAAATGAAACAAACAATGAATGGTTATTCGATAGTGATGTATTTGATACGGGTATTACAGTTGTGTTTGGACCTCAGGTTTTCAGTGTTTCGGGGACTGTTTTCAACCTAGAAATGTCTTGATAACATTTGTATTGTTTTGGTCAAATCGAGTTTTCAAGTGTATACTTTCTTTTGCCCGAAATTTATGTCAGTGTCTTTGGGCTTTATCGATCGTAATTTTAGACTTTTTTTTAATAAGTATTTTTAGTTATTTCATTGATCATCCAAAGAACACATTTTATCAACAAATGTTAATACGGATCCCAGAGTCCTCATCTCGAAGTTCTGGGGCGAGTTCTGTCTCGAATCGCGAGAGTACACGCCCGTTACAAGGCATCTGTTGTCTAAAAGCGAATGTGTGCTAATTTACTCGATTTATTGATTTTGTTATCGGTGTCGTCTCCACTAAACTGGCGATTCGGTGTAAAGCAGAATCTGGCGATAATCTACATGTTCACATACTGACCAAGCTACATGACACAAACACAATGTCTCATCATCAGTCTGGTAGAAGTGTCACAGAGCTGTACTGTGATATTTGTGGTGTTGTGTTGGCGGTTGTGGTGTTGGCGGTGTGGTGTTGGTGTTGGCGTTGGAGATGTTGGTGTTGGCGGTGGAGATGTTGGCGTTGGCGGTGGAGATGTTGGTGTTGGCGGTGGAGCTGTTGGCGTTAGCGGTGTGGTGTTGGTGTTGGCGTTGGCTTTGGAGATGTTGGTGTTGGCGTTGGAGATGTTGGCGTTGGCAATGTGGTGTTGGCGGTGTGGTGTTGGTGTTGGCGTTGGAGATGTTGCTGTTGGCGGTGGAGATGTTGGCGTTGGCGGTGTGGTGTTGGTGTTGGCGTTGGAGATGTTGGTGTTGGCGGTGTGGTGTTGGTGTTGGCGTTGGAGATGTTGGTGTTGGCAATGTGGTGTTGGCGGTATGGTGTTGGTATTGGCAGTGTTGCTGTTGGCGGTTGTAGTGTTGGCGGTGTGGTGTTGGTGTTGGCGTTGGAGATGTTGGTGTTGGCGTTGGAGATGTTGGTGTTGGCAATGTGGTGTTGGCGGTATGGTGTTGGTATTGGCAGTGTTGCTGTTGGCTGTTGTAGTGTTGGCAGTGTGGTGTTGGTGTTGGCGTTGGAGATGTTGGTGTTGGCGTTGGAGATGTTGGTGTTGGCAGTGTGGTGTTGGCGGTATGGTGTTGGTATTGGCAGTGTTGCTGTTGGCGGTTGTAGTGTTGGCAATGTGGTGTTGGCGGTATGGTGTTGGTATTGGCAGTGTTGCTGTTGGCGGTTGTAGTGTTGGCAGTGTGGTGTTGGCGGTATGGTGTTGGTATTGGTAGTGTTGCTGTTGGCGGTTGTAGTGTTGGCAATGTGGTGTTGGCGGTATGGTGTTGGTATTGGCAGTGTTGCTGTTGGCTGTTGTAGTGTTGGCAGTGTGGTGTTGGTGTTGGCGTTGGAGATGTTGGTGTTGGCGGTGGAGATGTTGGCGTTGGCGGTGTGGTGTTGGTGTTGGCGTTGGAGATGTTGGTGTTGGCGGTGTGGTGTTGGTGTTGGCGTTGGAGATGTTGGTGTTGGCAATGTGGTGTTGGCGGTATGGTGTGGGTATTGGCGGTGTTGCTGTTGGCGGTTGTAGTGTTGGCGGTGTGGTGTTGGTGTTGGAGATGTTGGTGTTGGCGTTGGAGATGTTGGTGTTGGCGGTGGAGATGTTGGCGTTGGCGGTGTGGGGTTGGTGTTTGCGTTGGAGATGTTGGTGTTGGCGGTGTGGTGTCGGTATTGGCGGTGTTGCTGTTGGCGGTGGTGTTGGTGTTGGTGTTGTTGTTGGTGTTGGCGGTGGTGTTGGCTGTTGTAGTGTTGGGGGTGGTGTTGGTGTTGTTGTTGGTGTTGGTGTTGGTGTTGGTGTTGTTGTTGGTGTTGGCGGTGGTGTTGGCGGTTGTAGTGTTGGGGGTGGTGTTGGTGTTGTTGTTGGTGGTGGTGGTGTTGACTGTGTTGGAGATGTTGGTGTTGGCGTTGGAGATGTTGGTGTTGGCGGTGTGGTGTTGGTGTTGGCGGTGGAGATGTTGGTGTTGGCGGTGTGGTGTTGGTGTTGGCGTTGGAGATGTTGGTGTTGGCAATGTGGTGTTGGTGTTGGCGGTGGAGATGTTGGTGTTGGCGGTGTGGTGTTGGTGTTGGCGGTGGAGATGTTGGTGTTGGCAATGTGGTGTTGGTGTTGGCGGTGGAGATGTTGGTGTTGGCGGTGTGGTGTTGGTGTTGGCGGTGGAGATGTTGGTGTTGGCGTTTGAGATGTTGGTGTTGGCGTTGGAGATGTTGGTGTTGGCAATGTGGTGTTGGCGGTATGGTGTTGGTATTGGCGGTGTTGCTGTTGGCGGTTGTAGTGTTGGCGGTGTGGTGTTGGCAATGTGGTGTTGGCGTTTGAGATGTTGGTGTTGGCGTTGGAGATGTTGGTGTTGGCAGTGTAGTGTTGGCGGTATGGTGTGGGTATTGGCGGTGTTGCTGTTGGCGGTTGTAGTGTTGGCGGTGTGGTGTTGGCAATGTGGTGTTGGCGTTTGAGATGTTGGTGTTGGCGTTGGAGATGTTGGTGTTGGCAGTGTAGTGTTGGCGGTATGGTGTGGGTATTGGCGGTGTTGCTGTTGGCGGTTGTAGTGTTGGCAGTGTGGTCTTGGTGTTGGCGGTGGAGATGTTGGTGTTGGCGGTGTGGTGTCGGTATTGGCGGTGGTGTTGGTGTTGGTGTTGTTGTTGGTGTTGGCGGTGGTGTTGGCGGTTGTAGTGTTGGGGGTGGTGTTTGTGTTGTTGTTGGTGGTGGTGTTGGCTGTGTTGGTGGTGTGTTGTTGGTGTTGGCGGTGGTGTTGGCGATTGTAGTGTTGGGGGTGGTGTTGCTGGTAGCGTTGGTGTTCTTGTTGTTGGCGGTGTTGGCGGTGTTGGTGGCGGTGGTCTGTGCTGCCGGTGCCGTGCCTGCAGCTGGTGGGGCTTCTGAAGCAAACAAAGAGAAACAGAAGACGAGGACATTCTCTTTCAGGATACCCACGGCATCTCAGAGGTTGAGATTTGCTCGTGACGTGGTTTCATTTCTTAGAGTCTTACTACGTGACGTAACGGAGAAATAGCCCTGAGAGACGTGACGTGACTCTTTCATACGCTTTGGCATACACCGTCAAGATCCGGGGTAGAATAGGTCTTCAGCAACCCATGCTTGCCGTAAAAGGCGACTATGCTCGGGTGATCGGGTGGTCTGGCACGCTGACTTGGTTGATGCATGTCATCGTATCCCAATTGCGTGGATCGATGCTCATGATGCCAATCACTGTATTACCTGGTCCAGACTCGATTATTTACAGACCGCCGTCATATAGCTGGAATATTGCTGAGTGCGGCGTTAAACAACAAACAAACAAAACAGAATCATACGCTTTGGATTTTCTAGACTGGTTCTATGACTAGTGCTTCAAGTGCTTCTTGTTGCCGGTTTAGTATGATTAGTAGTTTCTGAATAGTAAACTAACACAACCAGAGAACCCGCCATGATGGACTTGCCACTATTATACAGACTGCAGGAAAGATTAATTAATAACGTGTGTGACAACACAATCATAAAACTCATTTTGCGTATATACGTTCACAGATACGACATACAATTTACGTCTACCACACATAACAGTGAACACATAATAAGAGGTACTATAGTAACTCGTTACCAAAACAGACGGCCTGGTGACTTCGAGTATGCGCCATGACCTTTGGGGGTAAACGATTGAAGGGTCCTTAAATTTGTTAAAGGGGGACCAGACTCGGGTCAATTGGCTTTCCCAGCAAATTTGATTCTCAAGACTCTCTGGAGCCACTTTGTTTGTCTGCTAGTTCAACGTTTATTAGGTATTCAATGCTGCAGTTCATGTTGACCCTAATTACAGAATCGGTTGTACGCACGCGCAAATTACACTGTCTGGACCTGGTATGAAATTGGCTCCATGCAATGGAGCTTTGTCTCTCTTTCATCAGCATGGAGCCTTTTCCATGCATGTTTTTTCTTTTACCCGTTACTTTGACGTTTTCAAGGCATATACTAGACCTACGCGTTCCACCCTTCTGTTCAATGCCGAACAAGGCTATCCAACAGCCCAGGTGTGAAGCAAATTTGTCTTTTTTTAGTTTCTTACCAGTTTAGTGAAGAGCTCTTCCAATTTACAGGTGGCGCTCTTCCTGTCCCCAGGTCCCGGATGTTAAACAACCTCTACGGCTCACGTCTCGTGCGGCTCACACGGCATTGCGGTGAGATTAGACCGGCGTTTCCTACTGAGCTCCCGGGCCTTCATCCAGTGGCAGGGCGTTATCTGCAAGGACGTGAGGTTTCTGAGTACGTTGCAATTACTCGGATATATTCACGAACACGTTTGAGTTACGGTATGTTTGTGTGTTGAAATCAGTGCCTTGTCGACACTGTATTGATGTGGTTCGTACATACACTGTTCGGAGGTTTGAATCCTGGATTTGCTACAAATTATGATACTTGTCAGCACCATACCTGTGCTTGTGGGTTTCACCAAAGCGGTAAATGTCTAAGACCTGCATCACTTTCCTCTCACATCAAGCTGACCAGCTGCGGTGACTGGAGTTCTGTTCAAAGAGGCGTTACATTCCATTGGCTACCTCAGCCGTAACAAAACACGTTTTGTTTGTTGTTTAACGCCGCACTCAGCAATATTCCAACTATATTACGACAGTCTGTAAATATTCGAGGGTCGACCAGACAATCCAGTGATTGACATCACAAGCATTGATCCATGAAATTGGGACACGACATGCATCAACCAGCGAGCCTGACCACCCGATCCCCATCGTCGCCTCTTTCGGCAAGCATGGGTTCCTGAAGACGTATTCTTCGCGGATCTTCATGGGTCTTTCTAGCATGTACTGCACTGAGGAATATTCTGATAGTCTAATGGTTACTTAATTATTGTTCAATCGATATTATCGATGCTAGATGTTAATACAACAAAACCTCTTGCGTCATTCCCAATCCCCACTTGATCCCGTATATGTCGATATATCAAACAGGACGATATGTTTTCGTCATTTTCTACAGATTGCAAGTTTAATTTCATAATTATTTCGCATTACACTGATATGATGTACATTGTGACATGTTTAGTTAGGTTGACAGATTAGGTGAGGAAAAAAAATAAATTTACGTCCCGTTCAAGATTATTGCACTTATGTAGCGGAGTCCATGCATGTATGCATGCGTGCGTGTGTGTGCGTGTGTGTGTGTGTGTGCGTGCGTGCGTGCGTTCGTGCGCGCGCAGAGGCAGAGTTACAACATGTACCATGTTGTAACGTCTTTTGGTACAACACGACCGGGGATCGAGCCACCAGATTCCACTCTACGGGCAAGTGATTCTAGCATAAGAAAAGTACTTGTATGTAATGTATGCATGGTATGGACATTTTAACACCACCTCTTTATGATAATGTATTCATTGCATAACTGGTATTCATATTGTTAAAAAAAAGTTACAACAGTTGGTACCTGCGGTAATAAATATAACAGAACGAACAACATAAATATCTGATTTTTTCATACAACATATCGTCAATAAATAAAATATTATTGTTACATAAACCTTAGGAACACCACACTAAACTAGCGTATGCCCCTATATTAATTCAGTCGGTATATTGCCGGGATATTTCGATGCATGGTGAATCTGTATTTCAATCGTCAAGTCATAGAGCTCTGCATATATCGGTATGCCCTACCTACTGTCATCTATACTGGATATACCATGGTTTGGGCGGCCTAGCTCTCTGTTTGTGCATACCCGACTGGACGTTTTAATCTTCCGTGTTCCTATAAAAGCCTATTGTCATATCGGATTCGGCGGAGTATTATTGACTTCTATGAAAGGTGGTAATCTTATATTATAGCTACCTGATTTAATATTCTACTCGCTCAACTCGCGAGGCGAAAAATTGATTGAATATGTTCCATGGCTTGGGAGGTTTTTACAGTAATAAGTTGATGAAACCTCTTCTTGCACGCAAAGAGTCACGGCTCGTAGGAGTATGTATTTGTCTATATTTCTTTGATCAAATGAAAAGTGAAGCAACGATTGAGCTGACTTTAGAAGGCAGTTCAGTTATAGCATTTGCTCGTGGCAAAATTGAATTTCCGCTTTCAGATCGAACTATGGAGAGTGTTGGCAGAGCTTATGGGAAAGTTGAAGGACTAGAGTCACTGAACCCGCTTTTGTGTACTTGTTTAATTTGTTTGCAGGTGACTGACAAGGAGTAATCAAACCCCCGGCACTTGAAGTACAGATTGTGAGCGTGTTTAATATTAGGTGTTATTGGGAGGCGAGTGGAGCGGTACAGATTCACACGGTTGCACGAAATGTAATAAATTGGGATTGGTATAGGGTGATCTCACTGAATAGAACACAGTTTAACACAGGCACTGAACCCCAAAAGAAACGCCACTTCATGAAAATACTTCATGAAAGTTTCCCATTGATATATCAACGCATTTTTTAGGTATCACGTTTTTGACATTAGTCTGTATCCAAATTCAATCTTCACGGCCAAAAGGTGACATAAATATGGATATGTGGGTCGCCCAAACGCAGCTTAACAAACGACCATAGTACAAAATTCCGAATGCTTTCCATGAAAATCAAAATTCACTTGCGTTTCCTTGTGCCTTTTCTGATAACCGGCACCCCAATACGTGGATCCATCGTTCTTGAGTCGATACTAGAGCATGCCCAGACTTACGAAGAATCAGAGAAACCAGGCTTTATGACGACTGTAGATGGTTCTCAGGCGGACATTAAAAGCATTGGTAATAATTCGTACAGCCTGGCCAGCACGCAGTCGCCATAGAGTCTGGTATATCTCCATCCACCACAGTAGATACTGGACCCATGCACTTGGTTGTCCAGCCACGACAGTAGATACATGCACCTGATTGTCCAGCCCCGGCAGTAGATACTGGACCCATGCACCTGGTTGTCCAGCCCCGGCAGTAGATACTGGACCCATGCACCTGGTTGTCCAGCCCCGGCAATAGATACTGGACCCATGCACCTGGCTGTCCAGCCCCGGCAATAGATACTGGACCCATGCACTTGGTTGTCCAGCCACGACAGTAGATACTGGACCCATGCACCTGGTTGTCCAGCCACGACAGTAGATACTGGACCCATGCTCCTGGTTGTCCAGCCACGACAGTAGATACATGCACCTGGTTGTCCAGCCACGACAGTAGATACTGGACCCATACACCTGGTTGTCCAGCCACGACAGTAGATACATGCACCTGGTTGTCCAGCCACGACAGTATATACTGGACCCATGCACCTGGCTTTCCAGCCCCGGCAGTAGATACTGGACCCATGCACCTGGTTGTCCAGCCACGACAGTAGATACATGCACCTGGCTGTCCAGCCACGGCAGTAGATACTGGACCCATGCACCTGGTTGTCCAGCCACGACAGTAGATACTGGACCCATGCACCTGGTTGTCCAGCCACGACAGTATATACTGGACCCATGCACCTGGTTGTCCAGCCACGACAGTAGATACTGGCTGTCCAAGCACGGCATTGAGATAAGTGGGGTTTGAGAGGAGCGGGGATTGAGTTGAGAGGGGATAGAAGAGACGGGACTGAGAGAAACGAGGATGGAGTTGAGGCGGGGAGTGAGTTGAGCGAGGATTGAGGGGAGAGGGTATTTTGTTGGTTTCGGGAATGAGGAGACTGTGATTGAGATAAACAAAGATTGAGAGGAGCGGGTATTGAATTGAGCGGGAATTGAGGGTAACTCGGATTGAGGAGATGGTGACTGAGGAAAGCGGGGATCAAATGGAGCGGTGGAGAGCTTGGGTTGAGGGGAGCGGTGATTGAAGAGAGCGGGGATTAGTTTGGAACAGGTGGCGTGGGGTTGGGGCAGTGGGTTGGGATGGGTGGGTTTGGGTGGAGAGGGGTTCGGTGGAGTGGAGTGTGCTTGAGTGGAGTGGGGTTAGGTGGAGCGGGGTTGGGTGGAGCGGGATTAGGTGGAGTGGGGTTGAGTGGAGTGGGATTAGGTGGAGCGGGGTTGGGTGGAGCGGGATTAGGTGGAGCGGGGTTGGGTGGAGCGGGATTATGTGAAGTGGGGTTGAGTGGAGTGGGATAAGGTGGAGTGGGGTTGGGTGGAGCGGTCATTGAAGAGAGCAGGGATTAATTTGGAACAGGTGGAATGGGTTTGGGGCAGTGGGTTGGGTTGGATGGGTTTGAGTGGAGAGGGGTTCGGTGGAGTGGAGTGTGCTTGAGTGGAGTGGGATTAGGTGGAGCGGGGTTGGGTGGAGCGGGATTAGGTGGAGTGGGGTTGAGTGGAGTGGGATTAGGTGGAGTGGGGTTAGGTGGAGCGGGGTTGGGTGGAGCGGGATTAGGTGGAGTGGGATTAGGTGGAGTGGGATTAGGTGGAGCGGGCTTGAGTGGAGTGGGATTAGGTGGAGCGGGGTTGGGTGGAGCGGGATTAGGTGGAGAGGGATTAGGTGGAGTGGGATTAGGTGGAGTGGGCTTGAGTGGAGTGGGATAAGGTGGAGTGGGGTTGGGTGGAGCGGGATTAGGTGGAGTGGGTTTGGGTGGAGTGGGGTTAGGTGGAGCGGTCATTGAAGAGAGCAGGGATTAATTTGGAACAGGTGGAATGGGGTTGGGCAGTGGGTTGGGTTGGATGGATTTGGGTGGAGAGGGCTTGGGTGGAGTGGGCTTGAGTGGAGTGGGATTAGGTGGAGCGGGGTTGGGTGGAGCGGGATTAGGTGGAGTGGGATTAGGTGGAGTGGGATTAGGTGGAGCGGGGTTGGGTGGAGCGGGATTAGGTGGAGTGGGATTAGGTGGAGTGGGATTAGGTGGAGCGGGGTTGGGTGGAGCGGGATTAGGTGGAGTGGGATTAGGTGGAGTGGGATTAGGTGGAGCGGGCTTGAGTGGAGTGGGATTAGGTGGAGCGGGGTTGGGTGGAGCGGGATTAGGTGGAGAGGGATTAGGTGGAGTGGGATTAGGTGGAGTGGGCTTGAGTGGAGTGGGATAAGGTGGAGTGGGGTTGGGTGGAGCGGGATTAGGTGGAGTGGGTTTGGGTGGAGTGGGGTTAGGTGGAGCGGTCATTGAAGAGAGCAGGGATTAGTTTGGAACAGGTGGAATGGGGTTGGGGCAGTGGGTTGGGTTGGATGGGTTTGAGGGGCTTGGGTGGAGTGGGCTTGAGTGAAGTAGGGTTAGGTGGAGTGGGGTTGGGTGGAGCGGTGATTCAGTGGAGTGGGGATTGGATTGAACTGGGATAGGTTGGAGCTTGGATGGATTCAGCGGAGAAAAAGCCCGAAATGTGAAGAGTGAAATCATTTCGCTCTTTTCAAGACCACCATGAAACATTCACAACAATACATGTCCAAAATAGGATAAGTTCTATTTCACTGAAAGACCTTAGGACCAAAGTACTATTCTATTTTCGAGAGTTGTTGCAAATATGTAAGACAGTTCATATTCTAATTAACATAGCAGAGTAGAATTTTCCGTTTTTAACGTAATCGATACATTTTGTTGTTGAGTGTGATGTCCTTAAAACGGCAGTTCGATATATTCACTTCTCGTAGGTTGGGCAAACTAGCAGAGAAAGGACGTATTTGCCCCAACCACGTAGCCTGGCCCCAGGATACCAACCCTCAACTTGAACAGATACGTCCACGGGAATAATCTACGGAAATCTGCGCGTCTGTTTAACTGCACAACTATGCGGACGATAGAGAGGCGGTGGTATGCAACCTTTCCGAATTACGTCATCATCTAACAAAACCCGCCGTTCCCCCCTACACATAAATGTCGTAAGATTTCCAGTCATCGAGACTCTTTTATTACTCGAATCTAAAATTCTTATTCTTTTATTTTCGGATTCATAAAATTCAGCACCGAGTAGAACGAAATAATCAAATCAAGCACTTTAAGGAAAGTACTACCGCCCGAAGCGCACCTACCCCGAATAGATGCCATGAGCAGGTCATGTCACGTGATCCCCGGACCCTTGCATCACGAAGAGCTGCTATTTTCTTTGGCAATTACGATTTGGGAACAAAAGTTGAGCAGGGACGTTATTATCACCGAAGTGAAAGAGACATTGTGCGGCGTCAGAGCGGGGGCCACGGAGCAGAAGGAACCAGTCTATACAGCATTCTCCTTACAAGAATAGGAAGCGCTTCTACTCCCAGGGGAGGCGTGGAGTAAGAATGGGGTATGCTATGAAATATCGGGTATATTCAATTTCCACGTCACAAACACAACATTGGGTGCCCATCTAAATTTTATTGCCGTACTTATCATTGGAAATGATCTAATCCAAACATTTCAGCCCTGCCTGAATTACTGTTGGTTCCGGCAAGTATTGTGGCTCTTCAGTGTAGCGTGCGAGCCTTGAATTAAGCCTACGACACGGGCGCCCCGGAGCGGTGATAGTGATATGCTTAGAGAACTACTTTTTTGAACGTGTATTGCAGTGGTTTGGCGTTGCCGATCTTGTGTAGAGACCCACGTTAACTTCTTCGGTATGTGTGCTTGATTCTTCGTGGTAAGTTGAGCGGAAGAGAACGGGGTACATCTACCGAGGTGGCCTCTTGCTCCGCCATTAACTCGCACGGTAGATTGCCACCAGCGGATCTCTTCTGCTTGGTTGCAGTTTGGACCGCGAGTAGGGATTGCCTCTCTCACTCCAGCGAATTTTAATTGGTGCTTGATTCGGCCATGCTATAAAATATACTCCAAGTAAGCTAATTTATTGAATTATTAAAAGTAGCCGACATAAAAGCCGATCTAACAGCTCCCAATAATAGCGGGGGAGCAGACGATAGTTTGAAGCAGACGACATAACCAGTGAACTGCCAGTCAAGACTCGACAATTGCCGACAGGATTCACGCCCAGTCTTATACATGTAACTAGCATCTAGTTCTCCTCAATGACAAATTATATAAACAAGAGAGACGTCCTGGTCAAACTTACGCGGCAGGACATTTGCGATGATAGCCATTTTGTAAGAGTCAAGGTGAGATGAGGTGTGGCGAAATGAGCTTTAAGGTCGCGTTCAACCAAGATCTTGTACTTATAAAGTACTCACTCTCTCTCTCTCTCTCTCTGTCTCTCTCTCTCTGTCTCTCTCTCTCTCCCTCCTCCCTCTCTCTCTCTCCCTCCCCCCTCTCCCCCCCCTCTCTCTCTCATGAATACCCCACTCAGACACAGCATACTGACCGCCCACCAGCCCTTGTTATTGCCCCCTAATGCCGAGAGTCAGGCAGGATAACAACAAGTACCATCTTTAAACGTCTTTTGGTATGACGCGGCCGGGGACCGAACCCCGACCTTCCACTCTCCGGGCGGACGCTCGGACCACGGAGGCGGTCATAAGATTCAAAGTCAAATGACAAATGTCCTTGAAGGCATGAATATAATACATTATAAGTAGAAGTTTTAAGTTTTAAGATTCAACGATTTCCTAAAATGAGCTTGATGTTCTGTGCAATGAAACCTGAACACATTGTGAACATTTTGTGTTCACTTAGCTGTTTTTCGCCAATTCCATTTAGAATAATTTTGGCTTATTCCTTTTTTGGTATTTTCAATCAGCTTCACCAGTGGAAGAAATATGACATACACATATTTAAATACACACGAACTGTTACAAAACTGCTTATCGATTCATTGGTCGTGTATATTGATATGCCAGAATTCATTGAAACGGGATAATTATTCCTTTGTAGTTTAAATATAGGATGTGTGCCAGCTACAATGGAAACTATAAGCCTGAAAACCCCTACAAAGGAGGATAACGAAACAAGTTAAAAGAAAACGCAGGGAGATGAGGTTAATGTTTCTCGTCCAAAACAATTCAGTGTTTGTTTTTAAAGAAGATGAACTTTGATTGAAGTCTTTATGTGCGTGACTTCAAAGTTAAACATTATAATGGAAATCAAAGGGCTCCTGGAAAACATTATTCTGCATGTAATGTTTGTGGTCTTATCTGGATGACCTTTCTGGGAATATTCCAGCACCACAGACGAGAGACTGCACAATGTTGATCTGGCTAATGGTTGGGGGTGTATTGAGCAACGGTGAATCTCGGGAAATTACAAACAATAATTTTCTTGGGAGGGTGTGTTTGAGAAATGTTGAATTTGTTGGTAGGCGATGTATTAAAAACGTTGATTCTCTGGGTAGGCGATGTATTGAGGAACGTTGATTCTCTGGGTAGGCGATGTATTGAGGAACGTTGATTCTCTGGGTAGGGTGTGTGTTTGAGAAATGATGAATCTGTGGGTAGGCGATGTATTGAGGAGCGTTGATTCTCTGTGTAGGCGATGTAGTGAGGAACGTTGATTCTCTGGGGAGGGTGTATTGAGAAACGATGCTTCTTTTTGGTAGGGTATGTTTTGAACAAATGATTCTCTGGGGATGTTTGCTGGGCCTGAAATGGAACGTTAATTCTCTGGGTAGGGTGTGTTTTGTTGGGGCGTTCCTATATATAAAAACGTGTGTTGGCATTAATGTTTTAGAGTCAGACAGGATACTTTGTAGACTGCGTAGCGTCTTCATATAACGTCTTCATTTCAGCTACGACCTGTGTTTACAAAATGACAAGAAGGACACGTGTCATTCTATCCAAGACCGCAGAATTGCCAATGACGTGTTTCCGCACCTCCAAAGACGCGTGTTCGCACTACCGATGACGTATGTTCGCACCACCAAGGACGCATGTTCGAAACCACTAAGGAGGCACGTTCGCACAGCAATGACGCATGTTCGCACAACCATGGACGCATGTTCGCATCAGCAATGACGTGTGTTCGCATCAGTAATGACGTGTGCTCGCACCACCAATGACGCATGTTCGTGCTATCAAGGACACATGTTCGCACCACCAATGACGCATGTGCGCAACACCAGTGGCGTGTGTTCGCACCACCAATGACGCATGTTCGTACCACCAATGAAGCATGTTCGCACCACCAATGACGTGTGTTCGCCTCCACCAAAGACGCATGTTCGCACCTCCAAGGATGCATGTTCGTACCACCAATGACGCCATCAATGAAGCATGTTCGACCTCCAATGACTCATGTTGACACCACCAATGACGCATGTTCACACTTCCACAGAAACGTTTTCTGACCATCAATTTCACAAATTCAGGCATTGGACGTGCGTCCATGAAGTGTCACGTGATAATGACGGTGCTCGCTGTTACACCTTGTCACGTGACGTGTTCTCAATGCAGCATCAAACAAGCATCTACTCCACGGGAATCTAAAGCAATCTTCTTTAATACAAAAACCGAAGTACAATGTATATCATGGTGCATACAGCCCCAATGTGATTACGCCGACAACACAGAAGGCCGTGAATTACTGCTGGCTGTTGAAGTCACTGTGTCGGTGATAATCTGATTGGAATTTTACACATTTCGCGTCGAATCTGCTACGGTAAGCAATGATCAAGGGCAGACGTGTCTGCACAACTGAATTACATTGGAACAAATGTGACTGGATTTGAGACAGAAGCGGACATCTTGAATCAAGTTTACATGTCGTTTTGTCGGGTTAGATTCTGTCAGAGGATGGGATTTCGAGTTCCTTCAAGTTGCATCTCGCGTGTAAGCTGATATTTCGTCATATCTGCAGCGTGAGGTGCTTTCTGGGAGGTGGAGGGGGTCGGGTTGGGGCTGGGGGTTCGGGTAGAAGAGAGTTCAAAGATTTGGGTGCACTCAAAAAAATAAAAATGAATAGAAATAAGTCGGAAAACAATTCGCATTTGTTAGCTAAAAGTTAGTCGATTGTTATTTTTGTTGAAAGCATGTCACTAAATGATCTAGTTACATGTTTTTAACACGTTGTTGGGTTCCTTGAAGATTGTGGGTTAGAACTGGTCTTCATCAATACCCCTGACATTTATTAAAATGTTTAATTGTTGTACCGTGAATGATTTAGTAATGCTCATGTTTGGACACCTTTTTGAAGGTGTTATTTGATGTTGGTTTGGATTACAAATGTTAAAGTCATCTCGATATTAGTCAACCATAATTGCTGAGTCATGCAATACTTAATTAACTAATATAGCGGACAACGGCAGTTTAAAGATATTAGAATCGCCACAAAAATTGCATTAATATTAACACAGCGTTTGACTGAATGTCGGTCACAGCACCTCAGTCGGTATTACCGTGAAAGGAACGCTGACAGTTCGTCTACCTCTTACAGACCAAGGTCTATAATCAGTCAAAACTAGGTGTTCGAACCAACGACAAACAGGGCCTTGTTCTCAGTATCTAAGGGACACAACTCTGCACAGCGGTACATCTTTACGCCTTTCCAGTGAAAGTATGGAATCCTAGAGGGGACACCGTCGCGTCAATCTCATTAAAATCAGATCTGAGTTCTCGCTACGGCTAAACAAAGATCTGAAGACATCCCATGTAGCAATTGTAGAGTAGTACATGTACAGTAAACTACGGTTATAACGAACTCGAAGGGACCACTAACTTTAGTTTGTTATAACCGTAGTTCGTTATAAGCATATATACAGCATAACTATAGCAAATAGTCGGGACAAAAAAATCAGTTCGTTATATCCGTCAGTTCGTTATAAGCGTGTTCGTTATAAACGTACTTTACTGTATATGATACGAAGAGTGAGTGAGTGAATGTGGTTTTACGCCGCTTTTAGCAATATTCCAGCAATATCACGGCGGGGGGCGCCAGAAATGGGCTTCACACATTGTACCCATGTCGGGAATCGAACCCGTGTCTTCGGCGTGACGAGCGAACGCTTTAACCACTAGGCTACCCGACTGCCCCTATGATGCGAAGAAGCAAAGGAACAATTAAACGGATAATCCTATCACTATTGCCATGTAATATTATTATATTCAAAAACGTAAATGTGCTTATTTTTGCAAACAAAAACAAAAATGTTTCGTCAGAAAAATTATACAGGATACAATTTCAAATAATTGCATTTACATGGAAATTTATCGGAAGTTGTGCTTTATTATTTTTCAGGTTTACATATCAAAGTCCTTGACCAGAGCCTTTTCACCGCGTCCTTTAAATAAAATTAATAACAGTTAGGTCAAAAATAACTGTTTAATACACCATGTCTCTCATTGGCTGTGTTTTACTTCATGACAGATCTGTGACATGGAATAATTGCCGGGGCCATGATCTCGGATATGTTTTACTCCCAGCATGCCCTGCTTTAAAAGAATCCGGCATTAGCATTTGCTCATGCGCAGGTCGATCAGCGGGCGTCACGTCATAACTTGAGAATTAGCACATCACAGCAGAATTATGTCCTATAAAACATTAACGCACAACACGTCTTCTTCATGATTTGGGAGATATATGTACAGTACATACACTTGACGTTAACTAGGACGTTTATGAGTCTGTGACTGAAAGGAACACCATTTGTCATCGAGACGTGATTATTGTGACACTATAGCAACCCCTGTCACAAATTAAATCAGTGTCTCTCGTTTAAACTCTCTCGTCTAAGACATAATTCACCTACTTTATTGTTGTTCCTTTATCTTAACCGTTATTCATATGATATTTAAATATTTATATATGTAAATATAATTTTATACGACGTTTCGTGAAGAAAAAATAAATTTTATTGGAGGTTGTCACTGTTGTCTTTTAATGAATAAATAATATTACATGCACAGTTTTCATGAGAGTTTTATACAGTTAATAATCAACCTATGAATTTATAATTTCGAAAACAATTTCGCTAAACAGGTCTCACGTGGAGACACAAGCCAGTTTAGAGGTAACCTTACAACAATCATGTTCAGTGATTACCATACTACAGTCATGTTAAGTGATTACGATACTACAGTCATGTTTAGTGATACCATCCTACAGTCATGTTTAGTGATTACCATCCTACAGTCATGTTTAATTATGACCCCTATTATATCCATGTTTAGTGGTGACCATACTATAATTATGTTGAGTGATTACCATACTACAGTCATGTTTAGTGATACCATCCTACAGTCATGTTTAGTGATTACCATCCTACAGTCATGTTTAATTATGACCCCTATTATATCCATGTTTAGTGGTGACCATACTATAATCATGTTTAGTGGTGACCATACTATAATCATGTTTAGTGGTCACCATACTATATCCATGTTTAGTGGTGAGCATACTATATCCATTTCTAGTGGTGAGCATACTATAATCATGTTTAGTAATTGCCATACTATATCCATGTTTAGTGGTGATGAGCATACTATAATCATGTTTAGTAATTGCCATACTACAATAATGTTTAGTGATTGTTATACTGTCATCTTGTTGACTTCATTAACATGTAAAGACAATGTGTCCTCTATATCAATGTCCAGATAACATGACTATAATCAGTCTTTAATGATAATATCACTATGCCAGTGTAACAAGGTAACAAGGTGAGGTTATTTTGTCCGCTTAATGCCAGCGCCAGGCAAGGTAACAAAAAGTACCATCTTGTAACAAAGTTTGATATAGCGCGGCAAGGGGTCGAACCCCCGACCTTCCTTTTTGCGGGCAGACGCTCTTTCCACTAGACCACGGAGGCGGTCTTAATGATAAAAATACTATGAATAGTAGAAAAAACCCCATTGAATTTATGTTTAGTGGTAAAATAATCTCAAAAGTCGAGTAACACCAGTATTTACCCTTGTGTCGACTAAGTATAAGTGCTTATATGTGTTTTATGTGTTATACAAATTTGTGTTATTATGATATCAGTGTTTATTTTATTATAATAGTTTGATCAATGATTTTTACACTTAATGAAACACTATGTTATTGTATATATTATACCTACATGTAAATGGAGATCGAAACTTCAGACGAGCGAACGCTTTAACCACATCCCAATTCTCGTCACTCTGTAGATGGATCGTGATTACTTTGCATCTGACATTATCCTGTTAATAGCGAGATGGGTGACACTCCCGGAAACTAGGTGGTATCAAAATGAATAAATATGCCATCAGTCTTTCAAAGGCTTGATTGACCCTGGCGTGATCCGCGCCATAACGTTTTGATTTCGTCCGGTGTCCGACAGGGATGCTAACTCCCCTTTCGCTGATCAATAAAACTTTATGGGTAGACGCCAGAGGGGGCATGATGGAATAGCTCTCTGTGCATGCACGAGACATATCCACGGTGATTCCACCCTCCTAAAGTCAATATCCATACGTCATCTTATGTTCCTTGGTCAGTTTCTTATTTTCTCATCAGACACGTGTTGAGGTCAAGGGTGCCGGATCTTGTCGGCCTCATCAGACACGTGTAGAGGTCAAAGGTGACGGATCTTGTCGGCCTCATCAGACACGTGTAGAGGTCAAGGGTGCCAGATCTTGTCGGCCTCTTCAGACACGTGTAGAGGTCAAGGGTGCCGGATCTTGTGGGCCTCTTCAGACACGTGTAGAGGTCAAAGGTGCCGGATCTTGTCGGCCTCATCAGACACGTGTAGATGTCCAGGGTGCCTGATCTTGTCGGCCTCATCAGACACGTGTAGAGGACGAGGGTGTCGGATCTTGTCGGCCTCATCAGGCGAGTCTAGAGGACGAGGGTACCTGATCTTGTCGGCCTCATCAGGCGAGTCTAGAGGACGAGGGTACCTGATCTTGTCGGCCTCATCAGGCGAGTCTAGAGGACGAGGGTGCCTGAACGTTAAAACGTTCTCACGTCTCGCTGAAAGCATGGGTTCGATCCCAACATGGGTGCACAGTATCTGGTGCCCCACTGCTGTGATGTTGCTGGAATATTGCTAAAAGACGGCGTAAAACCATATGCACTCATTTAAAATTCATCAGGGCGTTCCTCCCACACCAAGCTCACACAGCGTGACATAACTTAAATACTGTTCAATGCAGTGTTAACCAACGCATCCGCTCACTATTCATATTTCTTACTGCTTTTTCGCAATTCATGCGTTGCCTTTGCATGTCTTTGTGACGTGTGCCACCGCTGGGGCAGAATACACTGACCTTTTCGCGAACACCTGGTGTCATCACTATTTGATAGTTATTCATAAACACATGCTCATGACATAGTCGGAATCGTAAATCGATTCTGCTTTTAGCAGAGATTTCCTATGAATATGGATGCCAGAAACCTATGATTGTGGGTTCGAATCCCGGTTCGCCCCGATTATGTTTCTAGCTAGGTTTGTCAACACTATACCCGTGTTCGTGGGTTTCACAGAAGTGGTAAATGTCTGAGACCAGCATCACTTCGGGCTTTCCTCCCACATTAAGCTGACACGCCGGGATATATCTGTAATACTGTTAAAAGCGGCGTTAAACCCAACTCACTCAATTCAATTTCTTTATTCAACGTACTGAGGAGGCCACAGGCCTATAGTACAATCATGATTACAGGAGGAATTGGTACAATCATATAATTTCCAAACTTGATTTTCTTTGTATAAAAGCATGGTATATGTACATAGAAAGATTGCTTATGGTTTCAATGTTGCTAGTGGTCAGTAATAGTTTAAACTTAAATGTGCAATGGTTTACATGAATACATTTTGGTAAATATACTTTTCTTAGTTCATCATAATGCGGACATACTAGTAAAAAGTGATACTCGTCCTCAATTAATCCTAGGTCACATAGTGGACAGAGTCTATTTTCTCTCGGAATATTTTGATATCTACTTTTTTTAATTAAAAGATCGTGTGATGAACATCGGAATCTTGCAAGTGCTGCCCTAAATTTTCTAAGACTAACACTGAAAAGGTATTGCTCTGCAATGATATATGACCTGAAACTGCTATATAACAGGGACTTTGGTGAACGCGTTAGAGTTGCATTCCATGACTGAAAATATAAATCTTTTAATCTTTGTGTTATAGCATTTATGAACAACTTCGGATAAGCAATATGTTCTAATTTAAAAATGTAACCAAAACCACAATTATTCAGCAGGTTCCTAAAGTCGGTTACCCAATTTGTTTTGCCATTGCTATCATACAAACACATCATACTGTAACATTTCTTAGGGAATCTTGAGGAGAGCATATTAAGTAGTCTTATCCAATATTTTATTATTTTCAGACGTGCTTCTATACACAAAGGGACTCGTGCACATTCACCATAAACCATCACGTTTGGGGCATTCATTTTAACTCCTAAATATTTCTTACAAGCATATAAATGAACTTTTTCCAGAGCATCTATTTGTGTAAATCCCCAAATTTCTGCCCCATATAAAAGAATGGGTTTAATTTTCGTGCCAAATATTTTGAAATATATTCTATAGTTTACAACCCCAACATTTTTTAAACTACTGAACATGCCCAACAATATTTTCTTTCTCTGTACAGCAGCATTATTTCCATGTGTATTCAATGCCAACGTATTGGACAAATTTTACACACCTAAATATTTATAACCCTTAACTACTTCTAAACACTGACCTTTAAATAACCACTTTTCAAACCTTGATAATTTGCCACCTTATTTGAAAACAACGATTTTTGTCTTATTTGTATTAATTTTCAAATTAAACTTATCACAATGAACTTCTAATTCTGCTATTTGTTTCTGCAATCCTTTCACCGTACTAGAAAACACGATAATGTCATCAGCAAATAACAGAAGGAAAAGCTTGACAATGTCTGGATGAAGTTGTATACCATCTGTACCATTCTGATGAACAGCTGTAGCTAGTTCATTAATAAAGAACTCACTCACTCACTCACTCACTCACTGACTCCTATGAATATGGAAGGGTTTTGTAGATTTTTATTGTAACTACAAACTTCCAACATGAAAAGGGGTGGTAGTGTAGCCTAGCGGTTAAAGCGTTCGCTCGTCACCCCGAATACCCGGGTAACATCTCCATATGGGTACAATGTGTAAAACCCATTTCTGGTGTCCCGGGGCCGCGATTCGCTGTGCATAGATGCGTCCCTCCCACATTAAGCTGACACGCCGTGATATAACTGAAATACTGTTAAAAGCGGCGTTAAACCCAACTCACTCACTCACTCTGGTGCCCCCCCCACCCCCCCCCCCCCGTGACATTGCTGGAATAGTATTACAACCATAAATGAATAGAAACGACAGTAGAATAACCTAAAAACTGTGTTAGAATATCTAAGTCCGTTTACATCATACACTATCAACCTACTACAAGACAAAATCACACAACAATGTATAATGTTGATTCAGTTCAACACGGGGCCCCTGGGAGCCAAACACATACAGACGCTCACGTAGTAGATCCGCGTTCTCGTCTCCGTCCTAATCATGTTAAACTCCTTCTCTTGTGATTGTTGGCTAATTATGTCACAAATGGGATTAACAATCCAACACTGATTTACTCGTGAAAAGAAAATACTCGCATATGAGATTGGCGAAACAAGCACCAATTAAATTTGCCTGATTTCCGTGGCCGAATGCTTTACAACTTGATTGATGTTTTACCACACTCCGCTCATCAAAGGCAATCTTATGTAACAAATTAGATAAAATATTTCAAGTGACTATTAACATAGTCTCCATTTGCAAAGTAACATAATAAGTTGTGTAATTGTCACCCGTGGATGGGCAGAACATCTGTTCTGTTTGGATGAGCTGCTTAAAACCCCCGGAAACAATGGGATTATGGTTACAAAGTTATCAATAATCAAAATGTAATCGAGAATTAGCATGTTCCATTTATCTCCGGAGAGATGGGGTAATTGAAAAATGAAATAAATACTTCTCGCGTAGAATGAAAAACCACACTTCAAAGGTGTTGATCGGGACATGCCATGGCTGATACATCATAGTCAGCATTAAACAGAGAAAACATCACGTGCTGGCATAATTGACATGATGTCTTTTACATTACTTTCAATGTATTATGCAGCGAGGAAATTCTTTCTGGACTGCATGTCGCGTTCTAGTAGTGAGTGCAACAACAACCGACTACTACTACTACTACTACTACTACTACTACTACTACTACTAATGATGCTGCTGCTGTTTATGATTATGAATATGATGATGAATATGATGATGATGTGATGAAAATGATGATGAATATGAATATGAATATGATGAGGGTGATGAATATGATGATGAATATGATGATGAATATGATGATGAATATGATGATGATGATGAGTGAGTGAGTGTGTGAGTATGGTTTTACGCCGCAATATTCCAGCAATATCAAGGCGGGGGACAGCAGAAATGGGCTTCACACATTGTACCCATGTCGGGAATCGAACCCGGGTCTTCGGCGTGACGAGCGAACGCTTTAACCACTGGGCTACCCGACCGCCCCGAATATGATGATGAATATGATGATGATGATGATGATGATGATGATCATCATCATCATCATACACAGTGTGGCAAACCTTATTCTTTTCCCCTGACTCATAGCAGCAATGTTCAGGGGGACCTGGTACCTGGGAATAATAATGCAAAACAACGCTTGCAGAAATACTGCGGCCGAGCCTCCGTGGCATTTCCTTTCAGTGTTCGAATAAGAATCAAGGAGGCGCAAAGTCTCAGTCAAGTAGTCTACAATATGCATAATCCATATCATATTTATTAATATATGTGGTATTTGTCAATACTACAAATGCGTCTACTGTTCTGGAGAGGGTCAGAATGGTTCAGGTTTGAGAGGAGGTGCTTGAAAAAACAACTTACATTACCCCACGAGCATGCCTATGTAAATTGGCTAGGGTGTGTTTGTTATGGAAATTAATCTGTTCCCCCATATGGGGGGTAGGGGTATCGAGTGTCGCCGGTAAAGCCGCGACGGCCCTCCGCACTCAGAGACTGTGGAGCAAGTTGCACACATGATGCGTATCGCGGGGGACATTGGCGGCCGAAATTGTCATAAAATCTCCGCAATGCGGCCACAGGTGTGTGCTAGAATTATAGGTAAAGGAAATTTAAATCAGCATTTTATTTATGCCCTCGAGGCTGACATATTTCACCTGGTAGAAAAGCTAGCAGCTGATTTATGGATTCATAAAATTATTTTATTGCATTTACGTCTTGCTTTAACAGGAGATGAATATACACACAATGTATACGTATTGACATTTTTTACAAGTCACGACATTAGACGATGTTTCGCACTTATTAGTGACTTTTGTTGAAAGGGTGTTTGATTGACCTGGCTATAGTTACCTTTGTTCATTTAATACACAGATTTTGAAGATATTAGTTTACAATGAATAATTCTGAACGGAGGAAAAGGCCGGGGCCACTTTGGTAGTCCTGGCAATGAACGAGGTGGGATGAGGTCCATCTTGGGAGTCCTAGCAATGAACGAGATTGGATAAGGGTTATCTTGGGAGTCCTAGCAATGGACGAGATTGGAAAAGGGTTATCTTGGGAGTCCTAGCAATTAACGAGATTGGAAAAGGGTTATCTTTGGAGTCCTAGCAATGAACGAGAATGGAAAAGGGTTATCTTGGGAGTCCTAGCAATGAACGAGATTGGATAAGGGTTATCTTGGTAGTCCTTGCAATGAACGAATTGGGATCAGGTCCATCTTGGGAGTCCTAGCAATGGACGAGATTGTATAAGGGTTATCTTGGGAGTCCTAGCAATGAACGAGATTGGATCAGGTCCATCTTGGGAGTCCTAGCAATGAACGAGGTGGGATCAGGTCCATCTTGGGAGTCCTAACAATGGACGAGATTGGATAAGGGTTATCTTGGGAGTCCTAGCAATGAATGAGATTGGATAAGGGCCATCTTGGAAGTCCTAGCAATGAACGAGATTGAATAATTGCCATCTTGGTAGTCCTAACAATGGACGAGGTAGGATAAGGACCATCTTGGCAGTCCTAACAATGGTCGAGGTAGGATAAGGGCCATCTTGGCAGTCCTAACAATGGAAGAGGTAGGATAAGGGCCATCTTGGCAGTCCTAACAATGGAAGAGGTATGATAAGGGCCATCTTGGCTGTCCTAACAATGGAAGAGGTAGGATAAGGGCCATCTTGGCAGTCCTAACAATGGAAGAGGTAGGATAAGGGCCATCTTGGCAGTCCTAACAATGGAAGAGGTAGGATAAGGGCCATCTTGGCAGTCCTAACAATGGAAGAGTTAGGATAAGGGCCATCTTGGCAGTCCTAACAATGGTCGAGGTAGGATAAGGGCCATCTTGGCAGTCCTAACAATGGAAGAGGTAGGATAAGGGCCATCTTGGCAGTCCTAACAATGGAAGAGGTAGGATGAGGGCCATCTTGGCAGTCCTAACAATGGAAGAGGTAGGATAAGGGCCATCTTGGCAGTCCTAACAATGGACGAGGTAGAATAGGGGACATTTTGACAGTCCTAGTAAGGGTTGAGGTAGGATAAGGACATATTGTCAGTCCTAGCAAACGAGATATTTTTTCTTTCTTACTCTTGCATGTTTTGAACTTCTAACATGATCAAATGCAAAGTATGGATAAAATGGAGTAAAAATGCAGTTTTTTCGAACATCTAATGCAAATCTAAGTTGGAGCAACTCCGTGACCAAAGATGATGTTTTACCATATGTGTGTTCTGTTTTACCATATGTGTGTACTGTTTTACCATATGTGTGTACTGTTTTACCATATGTGTGTACTGTTTTACCAGATGTGTGTACTGTTTGTATCGACATGTAGGAAAATCGGCTTGGGTCAAAGATGTGCTCATTTGTATAGGTCAGAAACACTTTTCCCTAAACCACTCCACAAATAAGCCTGTCAGACACTTTTAATATTTATCTATGCATTTGGTGTCGTCATGAGTCTCAAACACGCAGTTGTTGAAATAAACAAATTTAAATATACTTATCCATAATACCAACACACATCTGCTTACTGTCGTAACATTTCCTTAAAGTTTTGATCAATTCATAAATGAGGCATATCACGTGGGCAAATAGGGTCTCTATCATACTTAGTCCCTTGATTTTAAAATCGCACCATTGCATCAATAAAACCGTAACAATACAGTACTCGGCAAACAGAAACACCGCATCTTCACATAGAATCTGAAGTAACCTGAAGACAAGCAACACTTGAGTGAGTGAGTGAGTGAGTGAGTGGAACTTTCATGAGTGTGTAATCTCGCTGAACCGTTGACGTAGGATAAACACGAATACAGTCGGTACTCTTCCCAAGGTTCGCTCCCAATGTGATCGTTCACCAATGTCTTCACATCAATCGTCTTATTTTGGTTGCAATAATGCCTGCCGATGCAACGTTACATTTTAACACACCACACTCACCCTTCACAACAACGTGTGTATCGTCAATGTATTCACAATCAATGTGTTCACAAATGTGTTCAGGGTCAGATATGTTCACATCAAAGTGTTCATCAATGTGTTCCGGGACAATATGATCACTGCAATGTGTTCAGATCAAAGTGTTCATCATCAATGTGTTCACTCATATGTTCCGGGACAATATGATCACAGCAATGTGTTCAGATCAAAGTGTTCATCATCAGTGTGTTCGTCAATGTGTTCACTCATATGTTCCGGGACAATATGATCACAGCAATGTGTTCAGATCAAAGTGTTCATCATCAGTGTGTTCGTCAATGTGTTCACTCATATGTTCCGGGACAATATGATCACAGCAATGTGTCCAGATCAAAGTGTTCATCATCAATGTGTCCGTCAATGTGTTGACTCACATGTTCCGGGACATTATGATCACAGCAATGTGTTAAGACCAAAGTGTTCATCATCAATGTGTTCAGAGCCATGGAGATTCGATGGATGGGATACTGGTACTCAGTGGACAACAACTCTGTACTCAACCACTGCACCGCCGGCACCAAGACAATGCTTGATTATACACTGCCGGGCAAAAGAAAATATACACACATGTTTGACGATTGCTAAAAATGAAACAATGAAACAGAAAATGGTTATTCTGTGGTTATGTATTTGATACAGGTGCCCTAGTTGTGTTTTAGAGCATAAGTTTGCAGTGTTTCGGGGACTGTTTTCAGCCCTGTGACGTTTTGATAACGTTTGCAATCTTTTGGTCAAATCCAATTTCTAGTGTGTACTTTCTGTTGCCCGACAGTTTATGTGCCTATGCCCGGTCGATATGGTGATTAAAAATCATAAAAAAGATAAAATAGCAAGTAAAAAGAAACGAGATGCAAGGGATATAGCTTTATGGTAAGAAAAAACCCCACACGCTCTCATACGTCTCCGCCCGGTCTACACAGTTGAAGCTATAGATTACGTGAAAGTGATTAAGTTGAAGTCCAAATGATTCATTAATCTTAGAAAGAAATGATAATTACAAGAAAACTGATGTGTGATTAAAGATTATATATCAGGTCGGGGTAAGCTCGGAGACGCTTGCTCTGTAAAGGGAGGTAAGCCAGCAGTGAAGTGGTTACGGGGCGAGCTGGAGACCGTGGACTCGTTCACCTTCAAAGAAAATATTCCATCAAAGTCGGAAACACAATAAATCAATGTTGAAATCGTCCTTTGTTTCTAGTGTAGCAATTACATTAATTTATCAAAATTACGACAAATCGTTGATTTTTTGTTGTAAAATCGACATCTTGGATATCGGAAGCGGAAATGCGTCTCGTTTTGAAATGACAGATGTAATGTTGCATGTAAATGCTGGGCTGGATTATGGCCGAATCGTGCATGAGGATATCGGAATTAATTGTTATGCCGGTCGAGTAAATGGCGATCTAGACATCACAAGGGAAGCCATGTTTGCCCACAATGATAGAGCGAGTTGGGTACACAGCCTCGGGATTTACTGAGCTGTTCAGATCGTTGACAGTGGAGAGATTGAATCTCTCGGTCTGCAGTTTCAAGTAGACGCAATAGATCAATGTTTCTTTTATTACACTTCCCATTGATTCTCATCAATTATCTCAACAGCGACAATGTTGTACTTTCTCTTTGATCGTTGAATACTGGACTGGACTCCCCTGCTAGTTCAGCTAGGGGCTGGCGACTGGGGACTTGGGGTTAATGGTCTGGGTTTGGGGAACTTGGGGCTGGGGTTTGAAGGGGCTGAGGTTCTGGATATGGGGAGTCAGGCTGATGGTCTGCTGTCTTGGTGTGGGTCTGGGTGTGGGCATGGGGCATGGGGCCCGCAGTCAGAGGGTCTGGGTGGGGGCGTAAGACCTAGGACGTGGATCTGGGCATAAAGGTATGAGGGTCCGGGGTGAGGATGTGGGTGTGGATATGGAGCCTGGGGCGTTGGTCAAGGGATTAATGTATGAAAGTTCGGGATGAGGATGTGGGTGTGGATACGGAGCCTGGGGCGTTGGTCTAGGGATTAATGTATGAAAGTTCGGGATGAGGATGTGGGTGTGGATACGGAGCCTGGGGCGTTGGTCTAGGGATTAATGTATGAGGGTTCGGGATGAGGATGTGGGTGTGGATACGGAGCCTGGGGCGTTGGTCTAGGGATTAATGTATGAAATTTCGGGATGAGGATGTGGGTGTGGATATGGAGCCTGGGGCGTTGGTCTAGGGATTAATGTATGAGGGTTCGGGATGAGGATGTGGGTGTGGATACGGAGCCTGGGGCGTTGGTCTAGGGATTAATGTATGAAATTTCGGGATGAGGATGTGGGTGTGGATATGGAGCCTGGGGCGTTGGTCTAGGGATTAATGTTTGAAGGTTCGGGATGAGGATGTGGGTGTGGATATGGAGCCTGGGGCGTTGGTCTTGGGATTAATGTATGAGGGTTCGGGATGAGGATGTGGGTGTGGATACGGAGCCTGGGGCGTTGGTCTAGGGATTAATGTATGAAAGTTCGGGATGAGGATGTGGGTGTGGATATGGAGCCTGGGGCGTTGGTCTGGGGATTAATGTATGAGGGTTCGGGATGAGGATGTGGGTGTGGATACGGAGCCTGGGGCGTTGGTCTAGGGATTAATGTATGAAATTTCGGGATGAGGATGTGGGTGTGGATATGGAGCCTGGGGCGTTGGTCTAGGGATTAATGTATGAAATTTCGGGATGAGGATGTGGGTGTGGATATGGAGCCTGGGGCGTTGGTCTTGGGATTAATGTTTGAAGGTTCGGGATGAGGATGTGGGTGTGGATATGGAGCCTGGGGCGTTGGTCTAGGGATTAATGTATGAAAGTTCGGGATGAGGATGTGAGTGTGGATATGGAGCCTGGGGCGTTGGTCTAGGGATTAATGTATGAAAGTTCGGGATGAGGATGTGGATGTGGATACGGAGCCTGGGGCGTTGGTCTAGGGATTAATGTATGAAAGTTCGGGATGAGGATGTGGGTTTGGTTATTGGGATTAGGACCAGAGGTTTAAGGGATATTTTGGGGTTTGGTGTCGGAGGGCTGAGTGGGACGGTCCTGGGATTGCTCTGAGAGTTTGGGGTATCAGTTTGAGTAAATTGTGGTTAATACTGCAGCGCGCTTTTCGAGACCAACCGAAAAAAAAGATACCGTAATAGGTTAAACTAACGACACACTTAAATATATTAATCTATCACCAAAAACACCATCAGCGTCTTTGAAAAGACAAGACAGTTCGTTCGCAAGACAGTTGAAACGAAAGGGATGTGTATCCTCTATGCCTCTCCCCAAATGATCTATCTACCTTAAAATTCTAGTGTTAACCATGTTATGTAGACAGCCGTCACAAACGCCCTGTATCCACAGGTCCTCTAGAGTACCAAGAGAAGACAATATGAAGATGAATTAGCTTCTGGCTTTGAGGCTTCTCGTACAATTGTAAATAAATAGCTTGGAATCCCAGCAAAACAAGGCGTAATTGGCTAAATTACTTGATGGCCAACTTTAAAATATGGTTCTGTAGTTACAATCTAATTTTCAGCAGGAAATGATTCCTTTATAGGACCCAAGATGTCAATGGGAGGCGAAGATTTCCCTCTGAAGTTTCTACAAAGTCAATTCTCATTCCATCATTAGCGGAAAAAGGCCTGATCAAAGTGAGAATGAATATGTACTGACCTCTATCAATGAAAGCTTCCATATTTAACGTGGACATCGGCGACGCGTAATCACACAGGGGATGTTTTTTTACAATATATATGTTTCGATCCTGGTTCTTCTGAAGAATTAGCACGCCATAAGTCGGTAAAAACTGAGTGTGTGTGTGTCTGCGTTCGTGCGTACGTGAGTGTGTGTGTGAGTGTGTGTGTATGAGTGTGTGTATGTATGTGTGTGCACGTATGTGTGTGAGTGTGTTTGTGTATATATGTGTGTGCACGTATGTGTGTGAGTGTGTGTGTATTTATGTGTGAATGAGAGTGTTATGCGTGTGTGTTGTGGGTGTATGTTCTTTGTGTATGTGCGTGCATATTGTCTGTGTGTGTAGTTATGTGTGTGTGTAGTTATGTGTGTGTGTGTGTGTGTGTGTGTGTGTGTGTGTGTGTGTGTGTGTGTGTGTGTGTGTGTGTGTGTGTGTGTGTGTGTGTGTGTGTGTGTGTGTGTGTGTGAGAGAGAGAGTAAGTGTTATGCGTGTGTGTGAGTGGATGAACATGTATGTTGAGTAGTGGCAGAGTGTTCTTTGTGTATGCGCGTGATGGAAGCGTAGTATGACATTTTGTTTACTGGAATACCAACTTTTTTTACAAAACGTAAATCTCTTGGAGACTGATTACAGAACATCTATTCTATAAAAATAACTCACCTTTAATTTCATATTAATCTACATATCACATTATCCCGTCCACTGTATCTATTGCTTGTCGCAAAACCCGACAAAATGGGGATCAGTTTCTGTGTCACCATACTCTGATAGCGAGAGCGTTTGGCACGCCTTGTCTAGACTTGATTATTTGCAGACCAAAGTAAATTCTTCACTTTATATAAATTCAACTCAAGATGCAAGGAAAACTCAATGCGGGTATTAATCCTGTACTTGTATTGTTAAACCACATGGGTATGTGGACAGATCAAGGGTCGAACCAACCATCAGCGGATCCTGGTACGACGGAGGGACGCAACTCCACAACACAAATTGCACTTCCTCACACCAGAACAATGTAATAATTTATTAATTTGTAATGGCCTGGAATCTAATATCTTAGACCCTTCAATATAGAGACCACTCCCCCGTGCATAGAACGAGAAGGGACGACCCATCACGATGTCGGTCATTCTATCTGCAGCCAAAGGAATGTGTATATACGGTAGCCGCAGTTGTAATGTCATATATCACTTAACGCGTGACATCTTACTCAATATCCCAAGCTGCTGCCATGCACAAGCCTACTGTTATTATAATTGTTCGTAGCATGTTGGCTCCGGTGTCTGATTTCGCTGATTATTCGGCATGAATCAATGTCAAGATCTTCCGATTTTAGGCCTGAAACCTGTCTTTCGAATCTCTAACCCCTGTGAGCAGTCTTATTATAGCATTAACGAAAATCAAATTACTGGCCTTCTGCATGACATGAATTTAAAGGGTTTTCAGTCAACTGATAATATAGATATCTGAAAAGAAGTTAAGCACGCCTTACCACAGGTATATTTTGCATATAAAATAGTCATTTAAAATCCTGTATCAATTTTCTAACGAAACACGTTATTATTGTTTTCAAAGAGGCATATTTTTTTATTGCCATAGAGAAACCGAAATAGATTATCTAATGACATTATTTATCCCATGGCAATAGTTATCTGACTTCCCTTCTATTTGATACCCCGTTTCTTTGAAGCATATGCCTCAGTCCTTGAGTGAGTGAGTGAGTGAGTGAGTGAGTGAGTGAGTATGGTTTTACCCCGCTTTTAGCACTATTCCAGCAACATCACGGCTGGGGACACCAGAAATTATTATCAAAATATTATTATAAAAAATCCTCAGTCAACCAATCCAGACTTCTTTCACATTCAGCGTGCCCGATTAAACTTGCTTTGAACATTTGGGACGACAAAATGTCGTGGACCTGGTGACAAAATTCCACGTGCTAAGTAGGGGACAGAGAAAGGATACTGACTTATGCGAACGTATGGAATAGAGAGTAAGTGAGTTAGTTTGGTTGAACGCTGCTTTGAACATAATATCAATTATCTCTTTGCGTCAGCTTTTTGTGGAAGGGAACAATCCCTAAACCATATTGTTTTCCCTTCCGCCCAGCCCTTACTGTAATGACATAGCCCTAAATGAAGGAAGTCTAGATTTTCCACAGGTTCAGAATCTCCCCTCTCACTGGGGCAAGTCTATGGGTTTACTACTTTATTCCACGTACGGGTATGGTGAGCACAAGCCAAAAAGAATTGAAACTTGATAGAATCGCGCGCAACCGGAAGTTGTAAAACGTAACGTAACAAACCCTTACATTTACTTATTGGATAAAACGTTACACATGATATCATACAGGAATAATGTGTTTAAGCATATGCTTATTTATTACTTACGAGAGCAAACATATCGGGGTTCATAAAAATCATATGTGCCTAGGGTCATATCAAGTTACGAGAAAACAGTGTATTGTTTCCGTCATCCGGGTGGCATTGTTGACGTCATTCGAATCTTATTGTGACGTGAGGTCGGAATGACATCACACCAGAAACGACGTCATAGCTGAAGATTGTTGACGTCATTCGACAAATTGTGCCAACAAATGTTGTTTGGTGTGTATGTTACAGCCCCTGTATGGTGGTGTCCACGTTACAGCTTCTGTTGGAAGGTGCGCAGGATTCAACCCCTGTTGTTTGATGTGCACGTTACAGCCCCTGTTGGTTGGTGTGCACGTTACAGCCCCTGTTGGTTGGTGTGCACGTTACAGCCCCTGTTGGTTGGTGTGCACGTTACAGCCCCTGTTGGAAGGTGTGCACGTTACAGCTCATGTTTGTTAATGTGCACGTTACAGCCCCTGTTGGTTTGTTTTCACCTTATAGATTCTGTTGGAAGGTGTGCACGTTACAGCTTATATTGGTTTGTGTTCACGTTATAGCTCCTGTTGGTTTGTTTTCACCTTATAGATTCTGTTGGAAGGTGTGCACGTCACAGGTTATGTTGATTGTTGTTCACGTTATAGCTCCTGTTGGTTTGTTTTCACCTTATAGATTCTGTTGGAAGGTGTGCACGTTACAGGTTATGTTGATTGTTGTTCACGTTATAGCTCCTGTTGGTTTGTTTTCACCTTATAGATTCTGTTGGAAGGTGTGCACGTTACAGCTTATATTGGTTGGTGTTCACGTTATAGCTTCTGTTGGTTTGTTTTCACCTTATAGATTCTGTTGGAAGGTGTGCACGTTACAGGTTATGTTGGTTGGTGTTCACGTTATAGCTTCTGTTGGAAGGTGTGCACGTTACAGCTTATGTTGGTTGGTGTTCACGTTACAGCTTATGTTGGTTGGTGTTCACGTTATAGCTTCTGTTGGTTATCAGGGAAACGTCGCTCCTGTTGTAAAAAAGAAGATGTTCGTCCATATATCTTATCCTTACTTGGTACTCCAACTTCTAAATGTCTCTCAAAGACGACAAACCTCAATGCGAATATGCATATTCTACGTCCAATATGCATGTGGCATATGCATTTTGATTTAAAGGGATCTCATGCATGATATGAATAAAATACTTCCTTTTAAACATCGAAGTTTTCAGAGGCTTTGATGTGAGTATAGAACATTCTCCAGATTCCATAATTGTGCACCGATCGGGAAAATCTGACATTATGTCTAGTGAGCAGGAAGGTAATAAATCCACATATACTCGGCCTCTCTGGTTCACAGGAATGGTGATTAACGAGGTGAGTGATAAACATATTTGGGATCAATTTCGGTGAGCATCGACCATGCGCGTCATAAAATGATTCAATTTCTCTGCCCATCGCATGAAATTTCATTACGAGAACAATATATACCAAGCGGCGCCGCGTTCCTATAAACACTGGTGAAATACATACTTAAATGAAACCTCAATTGACATGAAGCAGTGTTAATGTAAAGGAAAACGCCGGCCTTATTAGATGAGCATCAACTCAATGACATGATACGTTATCAGTGCTGGCAGAAAATCGACACGAGAGTGACACTCCGAGTCTTCGAGTCTGCGCACTGTCGTTACCGGAAGTCCTACTGCCATATTGGAGAGAAACTAGTTAATATGGAAGTATGACATGTATTGATGTGGTAATTAAATTCTTCTCTCTCATCTTTGCTGATAGGATGTGAGAAGGGGTTTAACGTCGCCTCCAAGATAACTGTACTTATAGCGACGCGCATGCATGTGTTTGTGTGTGTGTGGCTGCTTGTACTAGTCCGGACCAATGCCGGTTTTATAGTGCTGGCCCCCTCAGACACCATGCCACTCCTTGGTTTATTCCTATAATGTCGAACGCCTGGCAAGGTGAAAACAAGTACGCTCTTGTCACGTTGTGTGTGTATATATGTGACTGCTTGTAATGGTCCCGACTAATGCCGTTTTTTTGTGCTGGCCCGCTGAGATACCATGCCGCAGTTAGACATTGAAACCCCATTCAGACACAGTATACCGACTACGAGCCGACAAGTCCTTATTTTATGCCCTAATTGTCGAGCGCCAGGCAGGGTAACAACAAGTACCATCTTTTAACGTCTTTTGGTATGACGCGGCCGGGTATCGAACCACCGGCCTTGCGGTCACCGGGCATTGATTATAGGAGGAATATGATAATTATTCACATGTTCGAATATATGATCACTGTCTGTGTAAGGAGAAACTCATTTTCAGGTAGACACAGTTTCCATAATATTCGCCGATGATGTGCCTTCCTTTGAGACTGACTGTGTTAGTGATGGAAGTGTCTGTCTGCATATGTGAGGTGAGGAGAAATTGGGTTTAACGTCGCGTCCAAGATTATTGCACTTGTATAGCGACGTGCATGCACGTGTGTGTGTTTGTGTGGCTGCTTGTACTAGTCCGGACTGATGCCGATTTATAGTGCTAGCTCACTGAGATACCATGCCGCAGTTTAACATAAATACCCCACTCAGACACAGTATACTGACTCCGAGCCGACCAGTCCTTGTTTTAGCCCATTAATGCCGGGCGCCATTCAGGGTAACAACAAGTACCATCTTTTAACGTCTTTTGGTATGACGCGGCCGGGGGTCAAACCCCGGACCTTCCGCTCTACCACTAGACCACGGAGGCGGCCCCTGTCTGCACATGTCATAATGCATTGTTCTTTTACTGATGGAATAGAAAGAAGGTAATCTACCGACGACACAAGGATGTCTGCAACAAACATAAAACCGCATAGAAATATATTTGAGAAAGAAAACAAACATGAACCGAAACATCTATAATTAAAAAATACATAAAAGTTTTCGACCGATATCAGTATCCATTTCAGTCCTTTGATGTAAAAGCGATTTCACTGGAGTAAGCGTTATTCCGCTCTTCGTATGTTCTCCAACGTGAAAACTTCAATGAATACGTTTGAATTTCTATGAATGCAATCAGTTTTTGTTATCTTCCACAATGCTAAGACAAAATATACTGCTTATTTGTGACTGGGATATAAACTTTTCAGTATATCTGTCGTCGTGATATTCATAAACTTATTATAAGTTCCTTCAATCGAGTCAGTTTTATTCCAGTTGAACAGGGAATCATATTTCGTCTTTTTAATGATTTCAAATAATGTAGGAAAGTATGACGTCACATAGTACGTGTTCGGTTAGTCTGGAGCTGCCGAGTAATCAGTTAGTCCCAAGCAGAACGTTACATACTGGGACAGTTACTACCGTCGTATGTCGTAAAGGCAACGTACACTGCCGACCCCGTGATAGAAACCCCAGGAAATCAATGTTTATACCCACCATAACACACTAATATCACTCACAGATTTCATTTACGACGGATCTACTTTCTTTCATGCGTATTGATATATTTTATGACCTCGCCAAGTCTCGCACAGTCTCGAATTCGGAGGATACTGTCTGTGGGTGACAGGAGTGTGATTGTTTAACAGTTGTTTATGAGTAGATCTACATGATGCAAGTTTAGCTGATGTTTATTCTTGAAAATAAAACGTGTGGTAGTTTCTAGTCTCTCCAGACTAGTCTAGTTTTGCTGAAGTGTGGTGTCGAACGTAGCGGGATATATAAGCATTGCATTTCTGCGTTTGATGTTGGTAAAGCATGACCTCAACACTGAATAATTATCATGGACTACTGGGTATTATGGACACAATAAAACCCTATGTCCATATGTTGTCTTTGAAAAAAAATGAATAGCATAACCAAGCGTGTATATATAGGCACTGGCTACGCGCACGAATAGGTGGCAAGGCCGTTTTTCAATTCTGAATGAATCATCTGACAATGCATTTTTGGCATTTTTTTAAAAACCGTCTTGGCGTTATTGGACGGCCAGTACAAGGTAAGACTTCACACGGGGAAATATAGATAATTAAGACAGTTTATGGTTGAGTGGCCAGTGCAGTAATAAATCCGACAAGCTGCCGAAACTACAATACGTTTCACTGCCTGATTGCAAATGAGATGCATTTATTAACAAGGTGAGTGCGGTGCATTGACATTCCACCTTCTGCCTCGATGAATAGTACATGCAGATACAGCGGTTACTGGAAGCGAGCAGCGAGGGTTTCGGAGAAATTGCAGAGCCAACAGTGAAGGCTTTGTGTCTCGGGCCACGTCTCTCGTCGTGGTTATGTAAAGTCAGTGAGCATGTCAAATAATCTCGTATAACATGACCACGTTAATATTTCATCCCGATTTCATTGAAGCCACTTCATCAGCCGTGACGTGTCGAAGTCATTTTATGTTTCTTGTTGTATTGAGACCCAGCGTAGAGTTACTGGTACTGTGATACAGAGGCGTTGGTCTGACGCCAACGCTTTGTAAGTGTTTCCATATTGCATACAGATGTGGTGGTACCATTTGGCATGGAAAGAGTTTAATATAAGGCACCATATGTGGTTAAGGCAGTGGGTGGGAAAATAAGTGTGACGTCACAGGTGACGTTGCATGCACATACATGACGTCTAGGTTTGGGTATCATAAAGATCTTTTTTTTGGCCTAGAGAGTGAGTGAGTGAGTGTTGAGTTGAGTGACTACCTCACACCGTAATCCAAACGTGCAAGCTTTATTACAACAGCCTGTAAATAATCAATGGGATTGTTGATATGAGGCACATTTGACATTATTAACGTTTTTGACAAAAAAACTATATTTGCAAGTTTGACGTTATCAAGGCACTTGAGACGTACATTTGAAAGTTTGACCTTTTTGAAGCACGTGAGACGTATTTTTGCAAAGTTTGACGTTATTGAGGCACGCGAGACGTATTTTTTGCAGGTTTGAGATTATTGGGGCACGTGAGACGTATATTTGGCGTTTTAGGCATGTGTGGTGTTATATAGTAAAGCTTCTCGTTATACAGATATATGTGACGTTATATGTGGAAATTTGTTTTTATAAAGTCATATGTTACAGTTCGATGTATACATGTGTGTGTGTGTGTGTCCTCACTTTCAAACCATTGATAAATTTCGTGTTCCTTCTCTTTCCTCATGTTTTGTGAAATATATACATTTTTTATCTTCTGGAAAGTGTCTAAATTGTAAACTCGGCCATGCTTGTAGTGGACCATTGACTATTTACGCACGATTATCGGAATAAATATATTCTTGAACGAAACTTTATTCTGTATTCTGTTTTCAAGTTAAGTTTTTATTTAAAATGTAATTGAATTTTGACAAGTCGAGTAAATGTGAATATTTTAATATGGACAGTCTTTATGGACACAATATTAACTACACGTTCTTAACTACTTAACTAGTATTCATGTTATGGCAAACCTGCACGTTGTTCGACATTGCAAGAGAAGACTGATTCCTAAAGCATGCGAAAACTCGGTCCAGCTGTTCGTTAATTTCAGTCACTGATGTGTTGTGTCATGGCGCAATGAAAACAGTCAGATCAAAGATATGCTGACATTTAGAACAAATGTCAAAGCAAGATCAATATAAATTACCACACTTACATAAACGCTCTGTATTCATGACAACAAGTATCGATATCATGTATGCAAATGGAGAAAAACTTGTCTTTGATCTTCGCGCTGTCCCCGGACATGGGATGATAGCAATGATAATAACACAACGACTGAAGATGATTTACATGAATGCATGACGTTTAAGTATTCACGTTGTAGAACGTATAGCGGAGACATGCCTCGGGTACATTTCACGTAAATGCCAGTAGAATCTAAGTTGATTTATTGCTTTGAAAATGAAAAAGATATATGAACAATACGAGTTTTACAAACTATTTTTATCACTGTCGACTCGAAACTTCGAATATCTTTTTCTTGTAAAATCCTTCAATGTAACGAGATATCTTTGCCATTAAAACTCGTTACTGTGCAGAAGGAATCGCTTCTGCAATGATTAACATGGCAACGCAGTGTTGACAGGAAGGGGTAAAAACTCCAGCCACAACCGTATACCCAACCTTGTCATGTCCGAATATCTCAGCCCTTCCCGCTATGGAACTGAATTATTTTGGTGAAAATTCGTAAACGATTCAGTATAAAGCCCTTAGTTCGAAATCCATGCCTTCCGGAATAATTTTTGTTAATACAAGGGGCATCAATAGTCATTCATCTAAACTCTTTTGGGTGAAGACAATAACACTTGGAAGGGCGGAATCCGGATTAACAAGGTTCTTTGCTACGTGAAGTACAGCTATATTTGGCTGTCTGACATGTTACATTGAATTACTGGTAGACTGTCCGTTAAAGATAAATTGCGTGGAGTAGGCATGCGTGTGGAATGTGCAGCATATGGTTTCAGCATTTTTTAAAGTGTATGATTACATAATCAGGCAGTCTGAGGAATTATCTGGACTAATAAGTGCATCGTGATATGGGCCATACAGGCCAGAGATAAAGATACACTGACACAATCACACATACAAACATAAAGTGTGACATAGAGTTTCAGGGCGTCGCTTGGTACACGCCCCCCAGGTATAGATTAAACCACAGCTGCGAATGTGCATGCATGGAGTCTAGTAACGTACAAAAACGTCACAACAAAATTATATAATTTAACAAATTCCTAACGAAATGGGAGGGACAAATAGAACCGACGAAGAACTATAATTTTCTGTTAATACACCAGGTGTTCAAGACAGGACAGAGCATGTCTTGCCCTACCAGTAGCAGCCATCGTGAATGAAGGACAAACTTCACGGTACAGTTTGTCCATAAATTTATCACCAAACCAGGAAACAGATCTTATGCAATGTTTAGGTGACGCCATTTAAAGCGTTAATAAGTCATACGGTTAATTTGGTGGTGTATTCTTGGGCCATCTGTTGTAAGACATCGGACAGATACAGACTATCCGTTGAAAGAGACACAGACATGGATAACAGACATGAACTCATATGAACAAACTCACAGAAATATCACAGTCTCACAGACACGTCTCACAGAAATAGATTCCTTAACATACCTACAAAACTCGGATGATAAAACAGACCTACGGAGATATGGACAAACATAGATAGAAATCTCACAGATACCTCCCAGACACAGTCTCACAGACCCCTCTCACAGCAATAGATTCCTTAACATACCTACAAAACTCGGATTATAAATCAGACCTACCGAGATATGGACATACAGAGGAGAGACCTCACCGAGACCTCACAGACACAGGCTCACAGACACCTGTCACAGCATAGGTTACTAAACAGACAAAAATAAACCTCGGATTAAGAAACAGACCCACGGAGATATAGACATACATAGATAGAAAACTCACAGATACCTCACAGACACAGATTCACAGACACCTGTGAGAGCCAGATGTTACTAATCAGACCAAAAAGCACACTCGGATTAAGAAACAGATCTACGGAAATTCGGAGACAAACAGAATTTGCACTTAGACAAGTTAAACGACATGCACGGGTTCAGATGAATAAAAGCAACAAAACCCTTTCTATCATCATAACAAATCTCTGCTAAAAGCAGAGTCGATTGTACGATTCCGAATGTATCATGAGCATGTGTTTATGAATCACTATCACATGGTGATGACATCGCGAAAAGGTGAACGTATTCTACCCCACCGATGGAAGCCGTCACAAACACATGCAAAGGCAAGTCAATTGTTCACCTGAAACAAACCCGGGAACATTTGATACAAGTCAAAATAGGGAATTGCATCGGTGTAACTCATACGTGAAATTTTGAAATGTCTACCATAAATGTTCTTGAAAGCTTTGCTGAGGCCTTCAATGTTGTAACCTTGATAAAACAACGCTTGAGCAAGAGTCGTATGACGCTTATTGAAATCTTGGTAGAAAGAGCATGCTCGATGGTACCTCAACAGTTGTGAAATGTAGACACCAAAGGCTGGAGCTGCAGGAATATTGATCGACGTAAAGGGAAATTTGACTATTGGAAAGTTGAGATCATACCGGCTTGCAGAGAGTTATGTTGTCACTCTGAATCTGTATGTATAGACCTAAATATGAAACAGATAAGGTGGTTTCACTGGTATTTCGTATTTCCTTTGCGCGAAACCCGGTATCAATACTATATGGTAGTTTTGGATTCATAAGCACATGCTTATGATATAGTCGGACTTGTACAATGGACGCTTAGCAGATTGATGTGGGACGTTCACCGCTGTTGTTGTGCAAACAACCAAGACGAATATCAGGCGAATCTGGGATTCGAACTCAGGACAACAGGAGACCTACAGGGCGAGAAACAGACACAAAAATACACACAAGTAGAAATTCAGTTATGTCGACCATTAATTTGACGAGGTGGGGTGTCGTGGAGAATGATTTCATTACCATTATACGAGGAGAACTCCCGATGCAGGAGCGTCAGGGGATATCATCATCACCCGACAGCGTCTTACTGCAGACAATACAAGTCATGAATCTATTGTTATTTAACGCTGCATGCCCCGGTGTTGACTTCTACAGTATCCAAGTTGTGGTCAGAATAATGACTGACATTTATGACCAGGTCAGTTTAAACCTCCCGTAAACAGAGTAGCGGGAACAATGGCGCGAGCTGTAGCCCCACCGCAGTCGCCACGTGACACCGCCATCTACCGGACATCAGGACAAATACGTTATTGCGCATGCGCATCACGTTAGCGTCAGTCAACAGCCTAGCGTATTAGTCCGGATGTAAAGGTTTTTTTTATGGATATGGCCGATTGCTTGTTATAAAATGGTTCATAAAGTTTGAGTGTTAGGCTTACTAATCCACACGTGTTCATCGTGATAGACAGGGTGGCATTGAAGTGACATTCATTGGAGCGACAACGTTCCTTTTGGTAACACGGAAAAACCTTGTAAACGCGAACAACTTTAACTCGAAGTCCTTCAGCTCGATATATCATTCAAGATCATGTATTTTTATGGTTCTAGATTCCAGATCGGCAATATTCTGTAATATCGAAAGTCCGCAGTTTTATGATTATCCCGAAAAGAAGATCTTCACACCAACACTAAAAAATCGGTTCAAAAACAGTTACGTGTTATTGCCAAAAATAAACTATGATCGCTTTGCTATTCACGACTTGGACAAAGGCGTTTACATAGCAAAATGTTAGAATATTTTAAAAGACCGTGTCATTAATCATACTTTGGCATTTTATTTGGCAGTGGTCAGGGATCCAAGTAACTGTGCTGAGTTATTTCTCTTGGCCGTGGCAGGATCCACCTGTAATAACATAGTGATCCCGGTTATGACCCTTGATTTATCCTCATCGTAATCGTTTTCGTGGGTTCATCAAAGTGGTAAACATGTGTAACTCGATTACTGACAGATTGCTGTCATACAGCTGGAATATTGCTGCGTGCGGCGTTAATTAACAAACAAACAAACACATTGATTTTCTTCGTAAAACGACGTTACAAAACTCACTCATTTCAAAATTATATTTTACAATTTTTATAACTGTGTTCAGATAGATGGTTGACCGAGTGTGAGTATAGGTCAGTCTTTTACACACACCTCTGTAGCCTTCAGTCGTGCCGATAACGGTAATCGCGACCGGTTCCCTGGCCTTAAAGCCAACGATTGAACTACAAGATTTCCAAACCGCCCCTTAACTCTCGGGTTGTGGAGATCGGTACTCGTTTCACGAAGCGAGCTTACAGCTACGTTACATTATACGAGTTAAGGAAGTCTTAGCGTTAAGATCGCTTTGTGGAACAAGGCCCTTCCCCAGAAAGGACCTGCTCAAAAGAGATGACTACGAGGTGAAACGGGAACATATTTCACAGGCTGATTCTTGCTTACTCAACTGTTCACCATACTGTGAAAAATATTTATAGGCAGTTGCAAATAAAACGATACTGCCATTTTTGCAGCACAGTTCAAGGCTCGGGCCAAGCGTCAAAGGCGGAATATGGAATTCTAATTTTCTACAGCGCCGAACTAGGTTGAGTAACAACTTAACGACAAGCGTGACTTCTTCCAGGTCAGAGGTTAATTCCAATTTATTTATTACGTGAGTAAATTTTACGTATAATAGAGCGGTTAACTGTGAATAATGTGAGCTAGGATCTAGGTCACCTTTGTGACTGTTTGTAATGTATTCCGTGTTTACTGTTAAATGTGTGCGTTTGGTGACGGCTTCGCGTTTAATAGCTACTTCAAAGGCACCGGCTTAAACACGACGTGGTGTGACTAAATATGGCGGCTACGAGAAAGCGAGACACAAACATGGAAAGCGTTGGTCCGTGGAAAAGTACATTAGCTGCTTGTTCGGAGGAACGAGGGAAGTATGCACCATTACAGATGGAATAATCGGGGCTTTTAACGAGCTTCACCAAAGTGGCCATGGTTTACCACATGTACTATATATTCCTGGAACTGTTGCAGGAACCGCAGGCAGGGGCATCACTCACACTTCCTCTTACCTACCTAAAACTAGGGGGTTGTTTCATGGAACATCGTGATGGCTTTGTTTCGAGCTGACTAATCAGCCTAACAGCTAAACCAACATAGTCTGTCAAATCTTGATTACACAATAAATGTATCTCTTCTTAAACTTGTTCTAATTTATACTCTTGAAAGCTGGATTTAACAACAATAATTGCAAACATTATCAAAACCTTACTAGGCTGAAAGGCGCGGTGGGGTAGCCTTGGATTAAAGATTTCGCTCGTCACGCTGAAAACTCGGGTTCGATTCCCCACATGAATACAATGTGTGAAGCCCATTTCTGGTGTAACCCCCACGTGATGTTGCTGGAAGATAGCTAAAAGCTGCGTAAAACCATACTCACTCACTCACTCACTCGAATACCTTTTTTTGTTTGATTATTAGTTACCATCAAACCTGGATGTATATATTGTTGGTCCGGCAGTTTTTATAATCTAGACTGGTTGTGATGAAATTAAATGCATACTTGTCGCAGTCATGGCCCGGGACATTATCAGCAATGGGAAATCCTTTATGTTATATTTTCAACTTCTATATGCTTCGTGTTTACTCAAAACAAAAATCGACGATATTTAAAAAAAATATTTTTAAAATTATTTTTGGGCGGGAGGGGTAAAAAAAGGTGTAGATCAGAGTATTGTTCCAACCAGGAACACGGGGATTGCAATTTGACAGTACACAGTAATGAGTGTGAATTGTCAAGTGTATACTTTCTTTCGTCCATCAGTTCAGCACAGGTGTTATGTTATGGACAGTCCTGACAGGTACCATGGTGAGAAGTGGCTCTGCATGGGTGGAAGGGTGCCATCGTTTAGAATAAGTCGAGCTATAGTGTGTACATCGTGGCCTATCCGTCCAGCTGTTATGCCCATCCAAGGCGAGGACAGTCGCCTTCAGCGCTCAGACCGACACTTCTATAGCCTATTCAAACCCTGTGTTGTGAATATTTGCTTTTAAATCGCCTGGCTTCAGATTTATGATTGCCCGTGTGTCATAAATTACCTACGAGGCAAACGTGCGTTGATACCATCGCCATCTTCAATAGATGGACCGACTTCGAGAGGAGCCACGGCTGGTGTAAGGCCGGTCGCGATTATTCAGGCGACGCTTTACCTGTGAATAGCTACCGCCGTCAGCAGTCGTTATTACAAGTTTCCATAGCAAATGCGGTATGGTAATTACACTGAAAAGACCCGAAGCGTACTTGGTAACAACTCAAAGCATCATCGAAGCTCCTCTATTGATAACGTGTGTGTTAAAACATACTTCCTCGATACTTGAGTTGTGTTTTGTTCTTAAAGTAAACAGGGTGGTGAGACAATGATATTATATACCTGCCGCACGCGGGATATACAACAGTGGGAGCACACCTGCCACATCTCACCATTGTTTGATACTTTTAAGGTACACGGATTTTTTAATCGAAAAGGGTGTTTTAAAGCAAATGTTTGGATAAATAACTAAAAAACCCACGCGACTGTATGTTGTTCGAGTCGCGTTTTTAATACATTGTTAACAACGACGGTCGATTTACTTGTGTAAATTGCACAGAAATGGTAACAAAGACTAATACAATTTTAAAATATTGCGTGTGTCTCAAAAGTTTTCATTTAATGAAGTGTCGTTTTCCTACGGAAGTTACCGAGTCATAACTCGTCAATTCCACGTGAAACATAAAACAGAAGATCTGCAATCTTTTTTTTGACAATTTATAAATATACACAAACAATCAAACCAAATCTGTAGAATTATCTGCTACCATTTAGTAAAATCATATAAACTATCATGAAATATTCAACACAACAGCAAACCCTAGAGTATGTAATATTAACTAGTAAAAGAGTGAAAACGAACACAATGAAAAATTCCATAAAAACACATATATAAACTGCCGGTTAAAAGAAAGTATACACCCATGTTTGATGGTGGCTAGAAATGAAACAAACAACGAATGGTTTTTCGATGGTGATGTATTTGATACTGGGTATCCTAGTTATGTTGTGCTCCTTGTGTTTCGGCGACTGTTTTCAGCCAAGTAACGTTTTGATAACGTTTAGACTTTTTTGGTCAAATCTAATGTTATACTTTCTTTTATCCGGCATATAACTAAAACATATAAGGTTTTAATAATCTCCCCCTCTGTCAAAAAGTCAGCACTTTAACAGATGTGGTTGTCCGCATACCGCGAGTCCGTTATGAGAGGGGTCCGGATTAGTCTTAGTGTCTACAACCTGGCACTGCATGCATTTTAGGGTTTGTCTATCGTTATCAGTTTGTCTTTCAACAGTTCTGACACTCACACAAGCGAGCTTGTTTGTGTTATTCACGAATTTCACATCTTCACGAGTGACTGAGTTATTTTGGGTTTAATGTCCCAAGAACATAGGCCGTTAAGACGTTTATTACCTTGGTAAAGCCACGAATTCGCCATGGTGCTGAAAAACCACGGATCATAATCGGATTGAATCTTGGATTCGAACCAAAGACCAACAGTTGCGTCGCTTTTGTCAACTGAGCCAACCGTGCTCTGATGCAGTCTAAAACAGCTTAATTTAACGTTCTTACCCTACCCCGCAGAAAGAACCTATGCACCGAATGAACCTATAATTTTTATACGCACATAAATGTAATGTTAAAAGACTTAAATATTAACATGAATAAAGTTCATAAACCTTGAAATAATTGAAACGGAAAGTCGATTATGCAAAAAACACTTGGTTTGTTGTCATAAAACAAAAAAATAAATCTCTCAAAGAAAAGACATGCATTTAGCGAGAGTCCACAGCCGTGCTAGTGCTTTTCGCTCTATTGTTGTCAGCAAATCCCTTCCTTCAACAGGTCATTGAAAATTGGACCTGTATTACGTTTTAATTTATCGCTGCATAATGTTATGTAAGGGCTAGCGCATTGTTGGCCGCGTCTCTCTTACGCATGGTATCCTCCCTGGGTTTAACTGCTTTCGGAAATGCCTCTTTTTCTGTTTTTTTTTCTTCAGAAACACGTGAACGTTTACGAAGTATATTTATACTTTACTCGTTTAATTGCTTCGGATGACAACTACACAATATTATTTAACAAAAAATATAATTTGATGACGTTAATAGCCCCTGTCGGGAAAATTAACCTTATTTTATGTCCCGGCAGTTACATAATTGGTAACATAAAACATAATAACATATGATGCGTTTGCTATATGTTCATGCATTACAGTGCCATCTTTCATCTGTGTGGGTCAATTGTGCTGAACATTATGATTTTTTTAATATCGCAAAAAATGTCATAATTTAAGTTAATCGTTTGAAGATAATATTTAGCAGTTTATTACATCTGGTATCCAAATCCCCCCTGGCGATATAACATGCCTTCCAAGGTTGATGATGCGTGTTGCAGTCATAAAAGTGTCATCCGTTGCACGTAGCGGAGACAACGACAGGGGTGGACGTTACAACGCCTGGACAACCCATCGGTGTAACTGAACCCCTCCCGACAGAACCTCCAGGGGGTCACGAGAAGGCATTCTTACGTCACATTACTGGGACATATATACGCAGTGGCAAAAGTAACTGGTCATATTCTTGTTTATGTTATGATTATCCAAATAACTCCAAACTAAGTTTGTTTTACTGGAAAGAATTGAAGCGCACTCGAGGGTCGTTTGGATGAAAATAGCGCCACTGTGCTTTGTGAAGATTTTTAACTTCTGAATATTAGAATTGGGCGTTTTCTAACTTTCAAACTCGGATCCAGACAAGCAATTTGAGATGTGACTTTCTTTTTCATCCAAAGTAAATTGAATCAGGCTTGACATGTCTGTTTCGACAGGTGTACACATGTGTCCAGTTAATGCATAGAAATCTATTGAGTTAGTTAGTCCAGAGTTAGCAATAGCTTATAAAAGATCTAAATATCTATATATTCCTTTTCTATAAGGCAAACGTTAAATGAACCAAATAAATTTATATCCTTCTCTTCTTTTTCTTCTTCTATAAGGCATGATTTGGTTAAAATCACCAAAAATATCTATATGTTCCTCTGTAGATTAAAACCCGTGAAGATCCGGGGTGGAATAGGTCTTCAGCAACCCATGCTTGCTGTAAAAGGCGACAATGCTTGTCGTAAGAGAAGACATACGGGATCGGGTGGTCAACTTGGTTGATGCATGTCATTGATCCCAATTGCGTGGATCGATGCTTATGATATAAATCACTTGATTGTCTGGTCCAGACTCGATTATTTACAGACCGTGTCATATAGCTGGAATATTGCTGAGTGCGGTGTTAAAGAACAAACAAATATGTAGGTTAATTTAACCAAGTGACTTTGTTCTGGACTACTAAGGAAATGGTATGTAGTCAACCGAAAAATGGTGCTACATCTGTATAGTTAAATCTCTAATCATGTCGTTATCTTGATTTTCAGCACGTGATTTTGTTTTGATAACGTTTTTTTTCTTACGGACCCGGGACCCTTTAAATTGTGGAACTGGATTACTTTTTAAAGCTTTTTCAATAAAGCAGATTCACAAATTTCTGTTACAATCGAACATTTCTACTCATATGTATAATAGAGCTCAATGACAAGCAACAGAAATACTCATTTGACGATTTTGTTTATTAGTTTGTGTGTTTAACACGGCACTCAGCAATATTCCAGCTATATGAAGGCGGTCTGTTAAATAATTGAGTCTGAACCAGACAATTCAGTGATTGGCATCATGAGCGTCGATCTACGCGATTGGGATACGATGAAATGCATCAATCAAGTCAGCGAGCCTGACCACCCGATACCGTTAGCCGCCTCTTACGACAAGCAAAGTCGCCTCTTACGGCAAGCATGGGTTGCTGAAGACCTATTCTCTACCCGATCTTCACGGGGAGACGATTTTGTAATCGCATTCCGTTTCAGGATACTACTAGCCTTAATTCTTTATTAAACGAAATTGTATGTTTGTAAATAAAGGAAGCAAACAGGATTTGTGGATTTGTAAACACGAAGCTGTGGTATGTCCCCGCAAGAGCAAGCACGTGGCTTATTCCCAAAGTAGGCGTGGCTTTATGCGGTAGATCACAGAGCCTTGCCAGTCCAGTTGCATGATTGACAGCTGTACACTGCTCGGCGGTGTGTTCAGCGCCTCGCTTGAGCCCGCCCACTTCATAGCCGAGGTGCGCGCCTAAGCGAATCGTGCCGCGCGGAAAATAGTCCGTGGCTGATACGTAAACAGTTTCAGATATATCGACTGACAGTTGAATGTGAGTAACATTTACATCTAGTCTGCGTTCGGGCAGGGAAACGGTGCTCGCTTCCCCACGTGGAGATTGTTTTGAAGCAGTAAGGGGCAATATAAACGAAGCGGAGCGATTGTGACGAGCCCGTGTCAAGTGTTGTTCAATTCAACCAAACATACACGCAGTTTCAACAGTGTTGGTGTATCAGTGAGTTGTCGAGAGGCCCGAGTGTGTGGGGTTCCAAGTATAGACTCAGCCGGGGCGATCACCGGCCGTGCAGTGGTCAGCGGACGAACTCTCGGACATTGAGGGAACACGACAACCCTCGGGATGGAGTACCCCGAGTTGCGGGTCGTGTGTGTGCTGCTGGCGTGTTTAGTCGCCAGCATTGAGGGTATGTCTCATTACCGTGACGGGATACTAAACGATAACGCCAAGTGTGAACCTATCACTATACCCATGTGCCTTGACATGCGATACAACTTCACTCGTATGCCTAACATGGTGGGACATAGCAATCAGAAGGACGCAGCTATACAAGTTCACGAGTTTTTACCACTTGTTCAGATCGGATGCTCCAAACTTTTGAAGTTTTTCTTGTGCTCTTTGTACGCTCCAATGTGCTCTGATATGGTGGAGGAGACAATGATCATTCTAGCTTGTCGGTCAATGTGCGAGAAGGTGAAGAAGGAATGTGCTCCTGTCCTGGCAAGTTTCAACTTTCCGTGGCCCGAGATGCTCTCGTGCGAGAACCTCCCCGACAAGAGCAATAAGGACAACTTGTGTATCGAGGCTCCCAACGTCACTGAAGAGCCTGAATTTAAGACCGGAGCACCTGTTGAGCCCAACTTCGATTCATTCAATCCAGAACTCAGGCGAATATTCGAGTCATTCAGGAAAACAACAACAGAACCTTCGAAATACGGACGTCCTCATTACAGGGACAGTGACATCTGTCCGACGAGGTTCGTGCACGTGGAGAAACTGGAGGGCAACAACTCATGCGCCCCTCGCTGTGATATCGACGTTTATTTCCGCGAGGAAGACAAGGCTTTCGCGGAGATATGGATGATTGTATGGGCGTCAGTATGCTGTCTGTCAACAGCGATCACCGTGTTGACTTTCGCCATCGATACGTCCCGTTTCAAGTACCCCGAGAGACCGATAATATTCCTATCAATGTGTTACGCCATATACTCGGTAGCTTATATGATACGGGCGATCACGGGTCCAGGGGCTATCTCGTGTGACAGAGGTCGAGATGGACGGGAGTTCCTCATCCAAGAAGGACTTGAGAGTACGTGGTGCATCATCGTGTTCCTCATCCTTTACTTCTTCGGGATGGCCAGCTCGATATGGTGGGTCATCCTAACGGTCACCTGGTTCCTCGCAGCCGGTCGCAAATGGGGCCAAGAGGCTATTGAGGCTCTGAGTAGTTACTTCCATTTAGCTGCATGGGCTATTCCTGCTATAAAGACAATCATCATCCTGACAATGAGAAGGGTGGATGGAGATGAACTTACAGGATTGTGTTATGTAGGTAATCAGGACACGGACGCTCTAACGGGGTTCGTCCTGGCCCCTCTTATCGTGTATCTTATTGTAGGTACAGCGTTTATTCTTGCAGGGTTCGTGGCGTTGTTCAGAATACGAAACAATCTCAAACACGAAGGCACAAATATTCGCAAACTGGAAAAACTTATGGCCAAAATTGGATTATTTTCTGTTTTATATACTGTACCAGCTACATGTGTTATTGGGTGTTTATTCTATGAGAGAATGAATTTCAGTCGGTGGCGGACTCTGGCCATGCTCCGTCAGTGCCACGGAAAGGAGAGCTGTCACCTGGAACATTCTATACCAACAGTAGAGGTGTTCATGCTCAAGATCTTCATGTCGCTCGTGGTGGGTAGCACAAGCGGGATGTGGATCTGGAGCTCTAAGACAGTTGCCTCCTGGAGACAGTTCTTCTCAGCAAGGTTTTCCAGGAGGAAGTCGAACTATAATGCAAACTACCACCAAGCACCTGTTATTGTCATGAAGCAGCAACATGGACCTAAGTGTATGCCCAAAGTTGCTGGTTCCAGGGTGTGATCCTTCTACTGCCAGGAACTGCTTTACACAGTGTATGACTGAGTGAGGATTTCACAAAATGGCAACTATTATTACAAAGCATTTTTTGCCAAATTATCATGATCATTGTTATATAGTCACCGGATCTCATTATCATATCACGTGACTGTGGCTTGTGTTTGTGACGACAGTGAGAAAGATTGTGTGGTATCGATGGACAAGTTGAAGATGTGGAAGATGTGGAATACACTGACTGCCAATACATGACGTTCTGTTTCATTTTCTCACTTTTATACCTTTTCTTTACCGCAGACAGCGGAGCATTTTTATCATGGAAATTTATACTTTTCTCAGGATGCTTAAGGTAAATTTAACTTTTTAAAGTCTTAGTCCCTCTCCGAGGTTTGTAAGGTTTGTGAAAATGTCACTAGGTTTGGTAGGCCGTCAAGTCACCTGGATGAACTAAAGAGAAACATTTCCCCGCCTAAAGGCCCTTGGGTATAAAATTCGGCAAATCTGAGAGAAAGCAATGTTGTTTACCCAGTTCCTCCCATCCCTAAGCATGAGAGCACATAGAGGAGAGCTCCTCGCCCGTCTCTCAGTTAACGGATACGTTCAAAGACAGCCAAGTGAGTCAATATGAGGACCCGCTATTGACAAACACAGTGTGCCGGAGTCCCTATCTGTCGGCTTAGCTATTGTAACGATGTGTCGGGGGGCGATCAGCGAGACAAACCCGTGTCCATACCTGTGACCAAGGCAAGTTAGCACACACAGTCAAGCAATGTAGATAAGGGGGGTTGTACTAGGTAGAAGGTGATCGTAATACGAGATTGATTAGAACCTGGGCAATCATCTATCAATCATGATGAGAAAACACGTTTTATCTGCGTAGAGTACACGAATTCCTGTGTCAACCTTTTGACGGTCGATGTCTCCGCTTTGGCCGTGCAAGAATTCGCTTTGAAGTCCAATGTATCAGAGCATGGGGCCCGGCGATGGCGGCAGTGCGAGGCCTGCTTGTATAGGGTGATTATCAATATTTTGGATGAATACTAAACCCCCAATTTCATACATGATATGGATTTTGGAAACCAATACAAACACGAACCTCTTTGATGTAGTTTGAAAGTATTTTCCTTACGTAAGAAAAGCATTCATAATCGATCGCGCTATCAGTAGTGTTTTTTATCAAAGGAATTTCAATGACAAAGTGTTCTGGATACGTACGCCGCAAGCCAATGACATGTAATGCATGAACAGTTTTTTCAGACTTGGACTATCTAACCTCTCGGTCATAAAACATAGTCGATGAGTTCCGGCATAAATATTTATAAATTAATTGGAACCATGTGAGGATCTACAAGTTTTATTGTGCTTGGGCTGGACTGAAAGAATCTCACTTGGCTATAGTTTGCAATAGCTTTAAACGGGAGCGGAATATTGCTTAAGGAGTAAGAAGCTTCCTCAACAGGAAATTAATGAACCTTTCGGCATATCCCCTGTGCCCTATTTGTATTCGATAGTAGTGGCTCTGTGTTCAATATCCGAGTCAAATACAGACGCGGGCTATGTTTACGGAAATACTAAATCTAAATAACACTGGCGTATATGGGCAATGTACCGCTTCTTATCAGGGAGGTGATTTATGCAGGTTGATACCGAGTCGACGAGTGGCTCGTTCTGATTTGAACAAACAACTTAAGGCAATGCTTGTATAGTTGAACAGTGTCATTCGGGGAAAGCCGATATGAATTATTACCTAATAAAGTATGCTATTTGAAACTGACACCGACATAATCAAACTATGTTACATGTATGTGGTTAAACACTATCAGCTGAAGAATTATCTCAAATTCGATATATGTACGATAAATGTAAATTCGATAAATTTTAGCGCAAAGGGTATAAATGCATGAATAACCTTGCAACATTTTTCAAAGGATCAGTGCGAAATTGTTTCTCACATCTTGTTTCAACCGTTAAATCCCAACCACTGCTACCTCAATGAACAAACTTGTTATGAAAAAACCCCAACAAAAGCGTTTGAAATATGGTTCATTATTACATAAATTCACCGTGATAAAAGGTTTCTAACATAAATTTGCTCATGCTTGAAATAGGCAGATCTACGAGCCCTCGTGTCATTGATTGGAACATTTATGATCTAAGCCGGGCATTATGTTACCTATGGAGCGAGGGCAGTGTGCACTGGTTGATCGATCAGTGAACGACAGGCTTGCCATCTTATCGATTTTACGTTGACAGCCGAACAGATACTTGTAGTGGCGATGCTTCTTAAACGTCATCGGTATATTTCTCTGAATCCTTGTAAGAGAGTTTATGTTTTACAATGAATTTGCAGTAAATTATAAAAAAGCATGAAAATAATCGGTATAATTTGAGAAGTTTGAAAGACATCAAAGACCTAATTAAATTTCAAGTTAACTGAAAAAGAAAATCGACAGGAAATGTAAAATGTGTAATTTATTGCCGATAAGTGAATGTTAAAAACCGTTTCAATGATGAAAACTGTTTAATTTATTCCAAACATCAACCGCATATTGTAAAATGATATTTTCGTATAAAACATATCTTGAATCTTAAAACTATTTTCAGTTTTAGATAAGGAGAAAAACATGTTTGAGGTCGTTTGAGTGCGCCTCATAAAACTCAGGATGTTGGAATAGAGGACTGATCTGGGGCTTCCATAAGCCCTTAATATGTCAAAAAGAGGGAGCAAAATGGCCCCGGTTGGTTATCTGTATGGACCAAGGTTGTGCCCCCCACATTGAATCTCAATTGGGTGATCAGCCGTGCTCTAGCCGTGTTCTACATGGTGCATATTTTACGAGTCTTGTAATATGATCAGGGCTAATTTCAACAGGTATTGAAACGTATAATACCGGAGACGGCTATGGGATGGGGAGGGTGGTGTTTGGTGAGAGCGATTTGTTTCCCGGGAGAAGAAGCCTACGTGTTTATGAAGAGGCAGAAAGGACGATCCGCTCTGTTGTTAGTGGGCCCATCTTGCCTGGAGAACATTTACAGATGGGGGCAATTTACACATGTGAACATCTCTTTCATGTTTCCTTTCCCCAAGGAGTATCTACACTTTCCCCACAACTTACTTTCCCCTCCGAGCTGCCGCCTGTTTCCCTTTATATGGGTGGACCCTCTGACTCATTGCGCGGGATGGGTGTCCCTTGACAAAACTTAAAAGATCACACGGGGTCTCTCAAAAGTCAATCTGTTTTCAGCCAGCATCGAGATGCAATAGTTGACATTTACACAAATCTTCAGATCTCTCTTTTTACACAGCTTGATATGTTTACGGATATGTCTTAGTAGGTTATAACGATGATCTAAAGCTTTATTTCGAAGTACAGGAATGTGTCCCATCTTCACATTTGTATGTAATATTCGCCACTTTCCATTTTTGTGTTCATTCATCCACAGGCGTTTTTTCTGTTCTTGCAACAGAAGTTAAATAAATTATTTGTTGTCAAACTAATGAGAGCGTATTGTTGTGTACGAAACAAACAATGACAGAGTTGTGTGTCTTCAGCTCTTTTGCACGAGGACACCACACAAAGAGTACGTCATGTGATCCCGACAGTCTCGTCATGCGTGAGTTGCAAACGAGAGGCAGATGACATTCTGTGCGGAACTGCTTTTGGCGGCCATCTTGTTTGCAGGATGCACTAATTGCTCCAGACGTTGCTTCTGCGAGAAACTTCTAACTGGGAATTCCTGCAATAATTTCTCTCGCTTACCATATCGAGGGGTGCCTCACGGAACTAGAATCCCGACCATGTACATTCCATTTCTGCAGAAACTGTCACACACACCGTGCATGGTTCGGGATCAAAAGCTCCGAATCATAATTCTTGGCAGTAATGTAATATAATAGATCTTTTATCGTTTCCCCCTTTTCTCTGCAAATACCACACATTCCAAACCCCAGGAGTGATGGGGAAGCATAGTGGTGAAAGTTTCGCTCGTTACAACGAAAACCTGGGTTCGATTCCCCTCAAGGAAACATGTGTGAATTCCAGTCTTCGTCCTCCGCCTCGCCTATTATCGCTGGAAAACTGCTGATACGACGTAAAACAATATTCATTTATTCCCCTCCTCATATTGTTGAAATATTGCTAAAAGCGGCCTTAAACATCGTCGAAAAATCCATGTATTTACGTTTTAATCAAATAAATATGCTTCATGTCGGAAGTGGACAGAGCTACTCTTTGCTACAAACAGATTCCCATTTTCTCGCTTTACAGTTAGATTTCTACCGAGAGCATACCGTGCTAGTATTCAAGTCAAGTCCTTGAAAACGTCAATCCGTGAGTCATCTAGGCATATATCTTATATTTGCAATTCAAATACGAAATACCTGTTAGACAACGATCTCAATTCTTAATATTTTACAGGTCAAAGGTGAACCGTCAAGTACGTCACCGCTTGTGTAATGGCAGTCATCTAAGGATATCCCACTTACAAGACTTTGATGGTCTCTTTCTAACTGCTGCAACATCGGTAGATAACCTACTTATATAACGACACGGGGACAGCTCAATTCGCATACTTTCGTCACCTGATAAATCTACGACTGAAATAACGGTTGTGCCTGAGGGTCGTGATACCAACAGGTTTTCCGTGTTGATGTGTTGTCATGGCAACTGCCCTCCGGGTACATTCCCTGTGAAAAACACATAACTCCATCAAACTGGATAAACCTTTTAGAAAGCTTTGTTTTCAAGAAGTTGCAAACTCTTTTTGTTGTTTAATTGGTTGATTGGACAATCGTTTACATTACATCATTGAGCCTTCATCCCATAAGTGGTATTGGCAGTGGGGATAAAATGGAGAAATGATTCAGTTTAAAGTACTTTAAAAAGTCTGTGAAGCAATAGTTAGTATAATTAAGTTTCTTTCATATTTATTTTGCAAAATATATAATGAAATGCAGACCAACAGCTCATGTAGGACTATAACAAGTAGTATAGATACCACGTAGAAAAGGTTGCACATGTGTACAATGCGCCGATCAAAAACGACATGAAAATACTGGGACATAAAATTATCGAAATTAGTTATAGTATTAGTTTTGTTCAAATTATTCCAAAGTATACTACTGAAAAACCGTTAAGGACAACCGATTCTTTCATATTACTATAGTTAATCTGTCCTGATATGACGGATTAACTACAGTAATATAAAATAATCGGTGTTGCATTATATCTTTTGAGTAGTATAATTCAATGAAGAATACTAAATATAGCCATGCCTCAAAGTACAAAGTAGCTTAACTAATCCGTGGAAATTAAATCTAGCAAAAAATGGCTTTAGACAATTAAACCTAGACTAGTCGCTGAAATAAAACTATTTTACAGAAAAAAAGTTTAATTATCTTAATAAAATGTTTAAAAAGGAGCCTAGGAACTCTATCCATTTTCAGATACTGATACTCTAGACTTGCCTAATGTTATAGACTTGCATGGGCTGTATTCGATATATTTGTTTCAGGGTCTGTTTGACAGACTAAATGGAACCCTGCACATGCAACTACACGTAGACAGTAGCAATACCCGCTGACTGGTACAATGAATATAAGCGTGCATTGTGACGTACAATCTAAACGAAGAGTGACAGTCTCCGTCTCGCATGGAAGAGGAACGCGTTTGATGCACGCCGTACGCCTGTGCCAACGCATGACAATGTATGAAGTCAATGTTTTTAATCATCCAACCGAAAACAACCATCGTAGGATTGTACAGATTCATTCACTCACAACACTGTATATACATGGACAGGTAAAACAAAACATAAACATCACATGCAAGTGTCGCTTGAACTAAACAGGTTTTGTAATTGGTTTCTTTTGTAATTTATTGTTACCATTTAAAACATACTAAACCATGTAATTACATAATTATAACATTTTTCTCTCAAAATGATCATTGTATGACATTGGGTTAATGGTAATTATAATATTTTGGATAAATTATAGAGAATAGGTAATACAAATAGGCAGGTAATTCACTATCTGATTTAGATATTTTAGTCCTAATATAACCTATGTTTATGTACATGCAGAACACATAATGAACGAACAGGTTACAGTAAATTGCAGTTTTGTTCAACTCGGGAGTGGACTCACGACGGAGCATAGTTCAATTTGTTTTGAAACAATTTTTTCCAATAACTAAAAAATTCATAAATTAAATTCAGATTTAATTTGTTCCCCTTTTCTTGTTGTCATTCTTATAAAGGACATTTTGTTGTAACTATATTTTTTCGACAGCAGTTTTTGGTACGGTAGGTCGTTATATAGATTCTGAACAAAAAACGTTAGGGATCATGAATAACGTTTAGAATATTTTCCAAGTCCAAGCACACAATTTCATAAAAATATCCCCCAAAATATTCATGATCCCTTACTTTTTTTGTTCAGTATATTATATAACATGTTCATGATATGAAATTCATGATACTAAATATGAATAGACAATGATTGAGGAAATTCCGAAAGACAATTTATTATATTGTCGTGGCCTTACGTGTCATAGCTTCAACGATGAACCAAGAGCGAGGACGGAATACGGGACACGTGCACAACACACACATCAATATTAAACACAACAGACATATTTACGTATTTCTGGCCACGCTGGCTATTGTGCAATTGTATTTCATACAGGAAAAATAAATATGTGACTGAGCGCCATATACGAGATGCAGTAGTTGAACAGATGTTCATGGATTATAATAAGGCAACAACCCCAACCCCAACAACAACAACAACAACAACAACACAATAATAATAATAATGATGATGATGATAGTGATAATAATCATCATAATAATAACAACAACAACAACAACAACAACCCTCTTAGCTGCATTTTATATTTTAATCTGATGATGATGATAGTGATAATAATAATAATAACAACAACAACCCTCTTTGCTGCATTTTATATTTTAATCTGATGATGATGATGATAGTGATAATAATAATAATAATAATAATAACAACAACAACAACAACAACAATAATAATAATAATACATTATTGAAAAACTAGTAGTACGTGGATTTCATCTTCTTGATGGCGTTACTATATAGCTGTATATAAATGTATGTATGCCAACATCGGAACTTAATGAGGCATGTACATATGTTTAATGATTGTAAATATGTTACATACAATAGAACATGGATGTACAGATTTGGAACATTTGACATCCTTTGAAAAGTCTTGATAATATCGTTGTGCATTCCCTGTATGTTGTCACAACACGGTATTATTACTTTTAACAAAACTTGCACACATTATGCCCCATACTTGTCGGTTAACGGCACAAGTATAAATTTGTTTTCTACTTTAATTTATCTTTAACACACCGTGAACATCGTCACAGTTGCTGGTTTGTGCGTTTCTCTTTGTTAAATATACAGACTGTACTTTCATCACACGCAGCGTTCCTCGTAAGATGATTTACATTATAGGTTAGTCTGTATAAACAGTAAATATCTGGTCCTTTACAAAGCACGATGAGGCGACATGTGGCGTGTGTTTTTAAGAAAACATGCAGATATGTTCTGGTAAATTAATTGTTTGTCAGTGCCGCAGAAAAGACCAAAAATATATATTCATAACTTTACAGTATGGATGTCCCATGCGGTTGTGCTATATACATACTAAAACCTTTAAAGTAAAGATAACACCGAAGGATAGATTAATACCCATAGAAATCCCCGTGACCACAACACGAATATAAGATAGCGTCATCATTGCGACAATAACAAAAAGTGGATGCTCCCGGTTTAAATACTTAGCTCGTAACGGTTGCTAAGTTACAGCTTGCGCTCGTGTTTCTTACTGAATAATGACTATATAATATAACTAAATGTAAGAACTTGACGATGAAAAAAATACTTTATTGGCTACTAACTTGAATAATAATTTACAGTTTGCTTTAATTCGAATAACATGGTGTCCTTATAATGGATTCTCTGTTTTGTGATTTACGTAAAATTAATATTGATGGACATGGTGTATTAAAAAGGTACACAAATTTTATTAAGAAATTAAACAGATTTAATAATTTAATATCTCAATTGCTATGATATTGCTTTAATATATAGTACAGGAAATATTATAATCCCTGAGATATTCCTATTTCACAAAGGGAATATACATCTGTGAAATATTCAGATTATACCTAGAAATAATGGTAATATATATTTTTAGATATATTCCTTGAAACATAGACACACGGTCGCAGCAAGGTGGAGAGTCAAGCAGAGCTCCACCATCACTAAAGTAGGCCGCACCCTCCGGGCAGGGGCCGTGCTGCCTCGCCAGGCTGATTGTCTCACTCACGACAGCATGATCCATCCATCCATCCATCCATCCATCCATCTATCCACACACACACACACACACACACACACACACACACACACACACACACACACACACACACACACACACACACACACACACACACACACACACACACACACACACACACCAAAGTGAACTTTAACCTAACACACACAACAAAAATAACAACAACAGTAGCGGCATATCCAGCCTCAGCAACAACAACGACAAAATCGATTGACAATATTTTGATTGACAGTCACATCTGTGAGCGACTGACAGTGAGCGATGGCCTCGCTGTCAGCTGTCACTTTCAAGCTCGCCGTGAAGGCCTGTATGTTGGTTAACTTAGTCTGAAAGGGTATTTCGTACTGGATTCACAAGGACATCAAATCAGTCGGGTCTGAAGTCACACTAATACAGCCAGACTGCGATGGTAAGCCTACCCTGGTGACCATAACCTATATTGGTCAAAATAATATATGAGTCCTGTCATGGGCTCAGATGACCGATGCAAATATTCCTGAGTGAGTGAGTGAGTGAGTGAGTGAGTGAGTGAGTGAGTGAGTGAGTGAGTGAGTGAGTGAGTGAGTGAGTGAGTGAGTGAGTGAGTGAGTGAGTGAGTGAGTGAGTGAAATGTTTCTGTATTTTTTCCCATTTTGAAAAGTACAGCGATTTAAAAGGTAAAGATAAAAAATAGGTGATGTTTTATGTCATCCAATTACATGGACTCATGGACCATAGTGTGTCTCAGTGAGTGAGTTTGGGTTAAGGCAGTTTGAACACTAATTTTAGTAACACCAGGGCGTGTCGACTTCATGAAGATGGAAAGCACGAGGTTTTCCTTTTTGGTGAAACACACACACACACACACACACACACACACACACACACACACACACACACACACACACACACACACACACACACACACACACACACACACACACACACACACACACACACACACACACACACACACACACACACACACCGAGACACAATCATACACACACACACACACACCGAGACACACTCATACATACACACACCGACACCGACACACACCGACACACACACACACACACACACTCATACACACACACCGAGACACACTCACACACACACACACACACCCCGACACACACACACACACACACACACACACACACACACACACACACACACACACACACACACACACACACACACACACACACACACACCGAGACACAATCATACACACACACACACACCGAGACACACTCATACATACACACACCGACACACCCACACCCACCCACCCACACACACACACTCATACACACACACCGAGACACACACACACACACACACACACACACACACACACACACACACACACACACACACACACACACACACACACACACACACACCGACACACACACACACACACACACACACACACACACACACACACACTCATACACACACACTCACACACACACACACTCATACACACACACACACACACACACCCCAACAACAACAACAACAACAACACAATAATAATAATAATGATGATGATGATAGTGATAATAATCATCATAATAATAACAACAACAACAACAACAACATACACACATTCAGAGCTTATCACCAAGCAAATTCAGTACATCATGGATTCAATGCACGACAGAGATGGGAACAAGTCACGTGACCAGCACGGGGAAGTCCGGTACAGTCTCACCCTTCCGTCACATTACAGGAGTAACGGGACTGTTAAAATGACAAATTGTGCATACAGTTATATGTTCCGTGTTTTCTGTTCTGACATCTGGCATAAAACACGAACATTAAACCTCCGAACAATCACTTGCATGTATCAAGTACGACACGCTTAGCCAGTGTGTATGCATGCTAGAAATAGAAAATGAATTCGAAATCTTAGGTTAGAAAACCGGGGCGGAATTAAAATAAATATTATTGCTTCAGTTCAAATGTAGATTGTTTTAAAACTATGGTTTTATTGTGTTAGGCTGAAAGTAAACCCGATTAGATGTGGGAAAGTAATTTAATTTCTGAATAAATCCCAGCAGTAATAAAATTGAATTTATTTTATCATTTAAAAGTCAAATTATATTTAATTGTACAATAGATGATAGATTCCGTAAAGAGCCCACATGCTCATTATACAGGTTTCCCTGAAAATTTTATTTAACATATTCCTACTCATCTCAAGGAAAGATGGAGCGTCTTTTACGAACTTGATCGTGGATCCAAACGGCAAAGTTTTGTACGTATGAACACATGTAGAGATGTCAAATCAAAGGGACAAATTCATATTAAAATACTCATACGAATTGTGGTACATTTCCATACAATAACGATATTGGTGTTTGCGACGGATGAGCTTTGAGCACGATTTTGTGTGGATTTCAGCATATAGTGATGACTATATTATATCATAGTATATTAATTATGAAATTTAATATGATAAATAAATAAATAAATAAATAAATAAATAAATAAATAAATAAATAAATAAATAAATAAATAAATAAGGAACGAACGAACGAACGAAGGAACGAACCTTCCTTCCAACCAACCAACAAGCAAATGATTGATCATTACGATGATAAAAACTATGACGAAGATGATGATGATGATGATTATGATGATGATGATCATCATAATTATCATGTACCCTTCCACATTGATATATGTACCATTAAACGTGAATTGTGACACAGTATCATCGCTCTTCATGAAGACAAGAGTACAACGAGATCATGTCTCAACCTGAACTATTGACATCTATCAATACACAGAAACGATAAGAACCACTCAAGTATCCCAGCCTACCAACCATGACGGAACTGTCTCTCATGCCGCCTCCAGCACGGTAATCAACAGCGGATGTATTATTCACACCTACAGGTAATCATGCGTGTTCTATCCCAAGGTGTCATGAGTAGAGATAGGTAGACCGATCGCATCGATTCAGCAAGTTGGCCTAGCGTGAGAGACTGCAGGATGTATAACAACTCGATTCAAGCATAACGTTTGTTAGAAAACCGTCTTGGAGCCTTGGGGTAGCCTCGTGGTTAAAGGGTCTGATCGTCACGCTCAGGGGTCTAGGATTGATTCCCAACATGGATACAATGCGTGAAGCCTTTACTGGAATATTGCTAAAAGCGGCGTAAAACCATATTCAGTCACTCATCCCTTCCAGCGAGATTCGTCGGTGTACAGTTCGGCGGTGACGTTGACAAACAGTTTATTCGTCAAGAGGGCGATATAGCGTCTGATACCTGTTTGGCACAATCGATTTGATCAATACAAAGCGACATACATATTTCAGTGGTGATAAATAAATAAATAAATAAATGAATGAATGAATGAATGAATGAATGAATGAATAAATAAAAAAAATAAAAAATAAATAAATAAATAAATAAATAAATAAATAAATATTGCGGCTGATAATTCAACAACTAAAAGCAATTTTGTTTGCAATGCTAGAACGAGCGAATGTTGTTTTACGCAATGGGCAGCACTATTCAAGCTATATCAATGCGCCTGTGTGACAAATGGTAGCGCGCCACACCCACTTGACCATCACTGTAGCCGACAGATTGGGATACTGTTCATTGGTCTATCCGACCCTGGAGCTCCGGGGGTTGTATTTTTCATCAGGTGACTCTGACCTTCTCGATTAGAACCAGTACATATAAAATAATAAAGAATATATGAAGTTAAAGAAAACCTAACTCTTGTTCTGACTATAATTAATTTGTCATAGCTGGTGGATAGTGCACACACAACTTTCCAATTGCGGGTGTTCTTTAACTTGTTTTGAGTGGTATATATACAAATTTCCGGCTTAATTTGATGAGGAAACAATACACCCATAGTTTTTGTTTGTCTTTGGCGCCGCAGTCAGCAATAAACAAGCTATATGACATCGGTATGCAAATAATGGAGTTTGAACCAGACAAACCAGTGATCAATGGTATGACAACGTGCCAGGAAGGCGCGGGTACGATGACACGCCAGTCCACCAGATCCATTTTGGTCGCCTTGCGTAATTCCATCCTGGAATGACCACGGGGTAGAATATGTTGACGATGACGAAACTAGACTTTGTTACTCCCACAAAGCACTGTACCACACACTCTTCTGAGGAAGCCGAGAAAAGTTTAGAATTATTTTTATTAAGTTCCCTTTATTTGTTCTTCGGAATCTCTTAAGTTTTCTTGAATTATAGTGAGTGAGTGAGTATGGTTTTACGCCGCTTTTAACAATATTCCAGCAATATCACGGCGGGGGACAGCAGAAATGGGCTTCACACATTGTACCCATGTCGGGAATCGAACCTGGGTCTTCGGCGTGACGAGCGAACGCTTTAACCACTAGGCTACTCGCCCGCCCCCTTGGATTATAAAAAGATGTGGGTCGTCGATACCTTAAGGTGATTAATAGTTAAGGTATCAGCATACCGGCCTCTTACACCTTCAAAAAATGGATGTCAAAATAGATGTAGCGTCATACTAATCTTTCAGCCAAAGCTCAACTGAAGAAACATCGAGAGTATAAAATCAATAAAGAAGACTGACTTGATTCTGCAAGCTTGGAAAAACAGAGTTTAGGTTGTTCCTTGTTGGAACCAATACCATTTACAAAAACAACATCGGCAGTATCGATGGCGAACACACCTGTACCGGCAGGTGCGGGGATACAGCACCAGCACCAGTTCATCACTACCGCTATATGTGCATCGGAGGTGGCCATGACAACTGTTTCCTCGTCTTTACACGTGTTCGTGCACGTACAGACTCCTGCCATTCAGCCCTGTACCCCCACTAGCAATGTTGAAGTTTTGGGTGAGGCCCCAGTGCGCTACCTCGGTGGACCTGACCCGGTCGACCGAAGCTGATGAAGCTGGAAGCGTGTATCGGGTGTTCAGCCCCTTTGTTTTGCAGGCCAAACCATATATTTAAACACAGAAGGCTCTTCCCAATGAGAAATAGTAACTTTATTAATATTGCAATAAATGTAATCTTTGCATAGCGTGCACTACGTTACATTGTTAAGCCTATAATGCATGCGTATGTATGAGGGCGATAACATTTATAATGCACTAAAAATAATCCATGCATGACTTGGACCACATTTGTATTGCACTAAAAATAATGCATGCATGACATTTCGATTTCATGCAAAATGCGCTTTGAATGATTGACAGAACAATTTCTATAAATTCAAATATCTGTTTGTGCTCTGTATATCAGGACGATGTTTGTGTTCTTTAATCCCCACTGTGTTTTCTCGACTATGTCACATGTGGATTTTATGAGACATAACACGTTTATACCTAATAAAACAAACCTACTTTTCCATTAACGTATTGACTGAATGAAGAGTGAACGTGCATTCTTGTGTTTGTGTGCAAAACCTGATGCTACATTATTTTGACCAGTAGGCTGAAATTAGCTTTAACAAAACACTTCTACGGCCAGTTATACAGAACAAATGAGTCACAATTCAGTGTTATGAGAAACGTTTTAATCACATTGGATTGCCATGAGACATGCTGTAACATGCGTATATTTCACACACTGACCGAGGAATACATATTTGAAAACGGCAATACATACAGAAATACTAAATTAAAAAGGAGCAGTTGAAAAAAGTAATGGCCTTTTTTCGGTACAATGTGGTTCTTGCAGTTTTTACTTGTAAAATATACAAATTCTGACATACAAAATAAACAAAATAAAATATACTTTCTGAGTAACAAAATATTCCTATAAAATACTATACATGTATAAAAAGGTCAAAGTGAGATACAGTCAGTGCATTATATATATATATATATATATATATATATATATATATATATATATATATATATATATATAAAGCGACAAAAACCTTTCCATATCAAATAGAAATAGAGTCGATTGTACGATTCCCACTTTATTATGTTCATGTGTTAAACAAATGCTCATAGCAGATATATGTGCAGAACGCCAACAGGCATGAACGTTTATTTCTGTGTATCAGTCGATCTGTACATAAGCAGACAGGTATTCGCCATCCACCCTTTGACTAATACCGAATCATGACGAGCATGTACACCTAACTGATTTCACTATGAAGGTACATATATATATAATGGTTAATAGTGCATATAGGCTCATATACAGATGAAATGAAAATATGATCGCAATTTAATCAAACTACCCAGAACCTAATGAATGACACCATGACAATGCTTTATGTTTCAATGAACCAGTACAGATCCTTATAGAAATGTATCAGTCGCGTGGTCGTATGCCATAACATGAATACGCTTGATCATTCGCACATATGGTGTGAAATAATAAATACAGACAAATATGAACAATTAGTTACGTTTTGTCGTGTTTACATATCTGCAGTATTGATAAACATGCATGTATGATGGTTAGTATTACAATAATGTATAAAAAATAATGTAATAATTAATCGACACTGCCCTTGTGGTCACTTTCAGTTTGATCCGATTGAACGAAGCACATTTAATTCACAAACGATGGTTAAGGTACATATTGTTGTTTGTTTGTTTGTTGAACGCCGCACTCGGCAATATTCACAACATATTTAGTTGAAATACCTGGAAATGTTCCCTCTCTATGTTTACAGTACACGGTTTTATCCTCAAAACACTTTTTTCAAAATTATATGTCATATATCGACAATGTTGAATTAGTATTGAAGTATTGATAAAAATATTGATATATACGACAGTACTGGAAACATTATTTAAGTATTTAAAAAAATGTTGATATATACGACAGTATTGAAAACATTAAGTATTTAGAAGAATACTGATATATATATATATACAACAGTATTGACACAATATTTAAGTATTTTGAAGAGTATTGAATTATAGGAGAGTAATGACAGTATTTAATCATTGAGAACAGTATTGACTTATTCGTGAGTATTGACACATTATTTAAGTATGGAGAAGAACATTAGGAGAATAATACTGGGATGAGAATCGAAAATAAAGTCGCCACGATGTGATGCTGCTCACAGAGACGTATGCCGTGCACGTAGGACGGTAACAGCTAACAATAAGCTAGTTTCTCTGATAATGACGACGGTAATTCGCAAAGACGGGACGGAAATTGACGTACGTGGATGATTTGCGAATGTTGTCCATGCGGCTAGCACATTGAGAAAGTTGTTGAATTGAGAGAGAGAGAAACACGTGTTTACAAGTGCTACGGTGCTTCGCGATTGCCCTCCTCAAGGGAAACTTCAGTGGGCCTGGAACAGTCCCTGCATGCTTCAAACACATTTCTGTGAAATTGGAACATATGTTGTGTAAACACTGAAATCATATGCAGGCTGTGTCTGCTGGAGGCGGCACACAACGCCGAACTCACAGATCGGCTACTTTGATGCTGGAACAGCTGCCTAAATATCTTGCTTAATTATAGGGAGAATTTCGTAATACGCCATAGCACAGAATGGGCCATTAGGTGTGTCTTTCTTAAGATGCAGGTTTTTGCCAAGAATACTTATATGTGGCTGGCTTGGCTTGATATATCAACCGCCCTACCCCCCCTCCCACCCCCCAACCCCCCCCCCCCCCCCCCCATTTCTTGGGAGTTTGGGATAGAATATGTCCGAAGTACTCCGAGTTTAAAAGAGCCGACTATATTGAGGATCGTGTGGTCAGGTTGTGTGTGACTTGGCATATTGCATGGTATCGAACCCAAACGGTTTCCATCGTTGCTCATGTTATCAGCCACTGGTTTTGTCTGATTAACGCCATATTAGAGTGAAGGAGTTGGGTTTAACGCCGCTTTGAACAGTATTCCAGTTAAATCACGGCGTGTCAGCTTGATGTTGGCGCAGAACAGGTAATGCAGGTCTTAGACGTTTACCGTTTTGGTGAAACCCACGAGCACGGGTATGGTGCTGACAAACCTAGAAACATAAACGGGGTGTGGGGAATAGAACAAAGGCGACTTAATGGTGGTCAGACTCAGTGACTTGGTTGATTGCGTGTCATCATTCCCTGTGAGCGTGGATTGATGCTCATAATATCATTCACTGGATTGTCTGGTCCAGACTCGATTATGTACAGGCTACTGTCGTGTGGCTGGAATATTGATGAGTGCGGCGTAAAACACAACTGCAACCATAACATATGACCAATCTATAATGCAAAGAAGGTTTTAAGGATAAATAGAATATCATAGAGATAATATTATGTACAGACCAAATATGTACACCATATCTTATTCCACAAGAGATGCACCTCCTCCCCCCCCACCCTCCTCCCCCCACCCCCCTCCACCCCCACCCCCCACCCCCCCCACCCCCCACCCCACCACCCGCCCTCCAGGAATTCAATTTGCATCGCACTAAAATAAATCAACAATAAACTGTTTTGAGATTTCACGCTTTGAATCTAGAATAGGACGTGTAAAATTTATGAATGTTTAAAATATCAAATATATCATAAAACTTTCTTCCTGAATGCAATAAAATATACATATATATTACATTCTGTGACGTCATGCTGATGTAGTGTTAAAATAGGCTGATAAAACGTTGTTGTTAATATGAGACGCGCATAAACATTTCAGCAGTTATAAAACATATGTACATCCCACAGCGTTACAGTAATGGTGGGATAGTTTAATGGTTAAGATTTCGCTCGTCACATCGAAGATCAATTTTCGACTCCAAAAGTGAGTACAGAATGCAAGGCCCAACAATGATATTGCTGGAATATTGTCAGCAGTGAAAACTTACTCACTCATTCACGCGTTATAAGAATGTTTTCTCAATTCCGCATCTGATACCATATTGTTTATTTCCATACAAGCGTTTTACCATTTTGGGGTTGCCGTTTTTGGAACCATTATGTGATAACGAGTTGCATCGGATGAGTCGATTATTCGTCTGTGTCGAACTTCTTAATCCCAAATGGTAAATGCAGGTGCAAAATTCCTTTGATATGTCGAAATGAGAATGGGTGCAAGGATGTCCACATCCACCAATTTCAAAATAAACATTAATTTAAAAAATATTTTTATAACAAATAACTAAGCAGTATTTCATGTTTAACACGAACGTGTCTATTTTGTAGCTAACTTTGGATAGTATTCCTTGCGCGGTGTGAAACTGTTCCCGAAATTTCTCTTTGCTGGGTCTCATCGTGTTCGATAGATAGCTGAGTTGAAATGGGGTTTAACGTCGCGTTCAAGATTATTGCACTTATACAGCGACGTGCATGCACGTGTGTGTGTGCGTGCGTGCGTGCGTGCGTGCGTGCGTGCGTGCGTGCGTGGGTGTGTGTGTGTGTGTGTGTGTGTGTGTGTGTGACTGTTTGTACTAGTCCCGAGGAATGCCCAATTTATAGTGCTAGCCCACTGAAATACCATGCCACTTTTTAACATGAATACGTACCTCACTCAGACACAGTATACTGACTCCGAGTCGACCAGTTTTATGCCCTTAATGCCGCACGCCAGACAGGGTAACAACAAGTAACATATTTTAAAGTGTTTTGGTATGACGCAGCCGGGGATCGAACCAAGGACCTTCCGTTCTCCGGGCGGACGTTCTACCACTAGACCATGGAGGCGACAGAAAATTACAAATATATAATACGTTTGTGTGTGTATGTGAGTGTGTGTTTGCGTGCATGTTTGTATATGTGTATGTGTGTTTGTGCGTGTGTGTTTGCGTGTGTTGTTATAAGTACATATTACTGGACATTCCATGTGCTTGTCATGCAAAAAATCAGTCACCCATGGAGAAATATTTATTACATGAATAAATATACATTTACTCAGTAGGTAGTGTAAAATTTTATAATTATGCGTGTATTTCAGTTTCAAAATTTGAAGCCCCCCACAACCTCTGGTTACTCTGCATGAGAGTAGGTTAACTGCTTTCAATTTGCATAGCTCGCCATGCTTGTATTATAAAGCTGGTATCATGTGGAGAAATATATGTTTTGCTGTCGGCTTTTCACTGTTATATCATTTCATATGCTATTAATTTTGCTTGAAACACCCATGGTTACAATCATAAAATTATAAAAAATGATGTTTTGTACGATAGATTTTGTATCATAAAAAAAAGAATAAATATGTCATATATTAGCATAATAATATATCCAGAAATGAAAAATATTTAAAATCATCTTCATATGTAAGTGAAATGAGATGAAAGAGTTTGGAAGTTTCAAGATTCACCGTCAGTGTTTCCAAAGTACACAACCTATTTCACGTGGCCTTAATTACTATGCTTGCAATAGACATGTGAAATCTATAACACATTTGAAATGTACACACGCGGTTACTGCCGAAGGCCACGCTAACTACGATCCATAGCATGTCGTTACTGAAAAGCAACACAGACCTAGGACATCAAAGGCATTAATAATTACCGATCAATACTATGTAAATGTATCCATTCAAATTATGAACAGCAAACAAACGGGTATATGAATGCTTTTGATACTATTAATACTATCTTCCAGCGTGGCATAATCACACGAAAGAGGTAAAACTCGGTGTTCAAACAAATGCAACTGCAGATTTGGAAATCCAAATAAAAAAGTCCTTTCATTTTGAAGTAACGTATTTACATATACTGAGCTACTTAGAAAAATTCAACTTTAATTTTAGGCAACTTCCCCACGGCGAATTAAGCAAACTAGCTTCAATTTATTAAGACGGTATGCTAGTCACAAAAGAATATCGGCAACATCAAAGATCTCATTAATTGCCAATCTCCCTTTAATGAGTGGCGTGGTTTCGTTAGGGTGATTATCGCTGAATGGAACCGAGAAATCCTAATTTTTGGGATTGAGTTATAAAGATCAGCTCATTAGTATATACAACACATGAACGCAACTGGATCTGGCGTTGGAGGGGGTAGTATGGCCCCAGGGCTGGGCTCCGACAAGTATTACAAATATTCTTTGAAGAACAACTAGCTTTTAATATTAATTAATCACATTGCATAGCGTCGGTTTGTGGCGTACATATATTTCACAGTTGGATATCAGAATCGCTGCATGAAACTTGGTGTGGTATTGCACGAAACACCGGCTTCATCTGAGAAAATAAGATGCAAATCTGACATCAAAGGGAGCTAATTTATTTATATGATAATTTCATATTATTAGGTATGTAACTAGCATGCATCATAATGGATGGATAATGTGGCATGTGTTAGTACTTGATTTAATTACCTGTCTAGATTAGTGTTTTCTAACAGCCTATAGCTATGTTTTGGCCATGGAGCCATAAAAGATATGTACAATATACCCGCGAATACCGTGATTATACCTCAGTGGGAAGATATAGAGATATAGTGGATGCGTAGAGGGATGCCCTCGTGGTGGCATAAAGTGTGGCGGAGGTGGTGTCGTGTCGTGGATGCGTAGAGGGGTGCCCTCGTGGTGGTATAAAGTGTGGTGGAGGTGGTGTCGTGTCGTGGATGCGTAGAGGGGTGCCCTCGTGGTGGTATAAAGTGTGGTGGAGGTGGTGTCGTGTCGTGGATGCGTAGAGGGATGCCCTCGTGGTGGCATAAAGTGTGGCGGAGGTGGTGTCGTGTCGTGGATGCGTAGAGGGGTGCCCTCGTGGTGGTATAAAGTGTGGTGGAGGTGGTGTCGTGTCGTGGATGCGTAGAGGGGTGCCCTCGTGGTGGCATAAAGTGTGGTGGAGGTGGTGTCGTGTCGTGGATGCGTAGAGGGGAGACCTCGTGGTGGCATAAAGTGTGGTGGAGGTGGTGGTGTGTCGTGGCGTGGATGCGTAGAGGGGAGCCCTCGTGGTGGCATGAAGGGTTAGTGGAGGTGGTGTCGTGGCGTGGACGCGCAGAGGGGAGCCCTTGGAGTGACATGGAGGTGGTGGAGAGGCGTGTCGTGTCGTGGCGTGGGTGCGTAGAGAGGTGCTACCGTGGTGGCATGGAGGGTTGGTGGCTTGGCGTGGCGTGGCGTGGCGTGGCGTTGGGCGTAGAAGGGTGCCCCCGTGGTGGCATGGAAGATTGGTGGTTGAGCGTCGTGGGGTGGCGTGGCGTGGAGGCGTAAAGGGGTGCCCCTATGATGGCATGGAGGGTTGGTGGCTTGGCGTGGCATGGCGTGGAGGCGCAGAAGGATGCCCCCGTGATGGCAAAGGTGGTGGGGTAGTGGCGTGGCGTGTCGTGGGGTGGCGGGGCGTTGCGTGGAGGCGTAGAAGGGTACCCCGTGATGGCATGGAGGGTTGGTGGAAGTGGTGGTGGAGTGGCGTGGCGTGGCGTGGCGTGGCGTGGAGGCGTAGAAAGGTGCTGCCGTAGTGGCAAGGAGAGTGGTTTAGGTGGTGGATGACAGTAACAGAAAAATACTCGATTTTTCACATTTAGAACTCTCGAACGAAGTAGCCTGGATGAAGGTGGATTACAAGATGTAGTCTTTGACAATTAGACAAACAGGCACCACGACGTTTGCACCACCACCTCCGATGGTATCAGCATGTCCAAACACAACAACGTCACACCAAGTCAGAGGGGATACGCACACTTTCACAGCACAAACTTAAGATCACACATGTCTAAGATTTTTGCTTGGAATAAACTCTCTTTGAAGTCGATATATGATAATTCCTGAAAAACTAGAAGCCGTCTTTAGGAGTAGTGTGTTGAGATGGAGACACTTGAACACTGTCTGGGGAGCACACGTGCATGTACGAGACAGAGACCGACGCCTCATTGGCTAACTTACACGCATGGCTGCTGACGCATGCGCTGTATTGTATATTTATAGAATGAATGAAATTCAAAACGCGATTGCTTGAAAAAACTTGACAATTTTAACTGCATGAGTAGATGGGTACTCACAAGCTATTTATCGGTAAATCACAGCCCTACAATGGAATGCTTGGATGTTAGAAAACCAGGGGACTTTTTTGTGTGTCAGTTAACGTAATTAAATAATCAAAATATGAATAAGTATAGTATCATAGTTAAAAGTCGGAACCCGTATAATATGAACAGCAGTAAAAGTTGGAAGTGAACAAAAGCGAATTTGGATTATACTCGCCGTTAAGGCCCTTTCTCCTAGTGTGAAGTACTAAAAGTTTAAGTATATCCTTCATGTGAAGTGTTTTGAATGTTGGAATTATTTATAGGACATTTTATTCCCTCGTTTCTTCAGTCGATTAGACAAACTCATAAAGGATCACTAACAATTCTAAGATGCTCCAAACACACTCCATTTTCACAAATCATGAATATAATGGGACAAAGCCCTGTGCAGTTAGGCGCTCGAATGTCTGCACTAAAACCTCAATACTCTACCCAGTCCTTAACCGATATATTGCCACGGAACCGGTTTGTTGGTAAGGAAATGATCATTGCATTAAGTTTTTGTTCCTTTTTGAATAGGCTGGAACATTAAACTATTTGGAAGCTGGAAATTACCATTCCTTTGATAAAATACAACGCGTTGTCAAAGAACGACGCCAATAATCATGTCTCGGTGTCCTGGCGTTGGGTGTCAAGAAAACAAATACTAGACTCGGATAATAAAATAAGCATATAGATGTTGAATATAATCATAATTGTCCCCATTTATTTACTTTTACCTTTATTATTAATAACGTTATAGTAGGGGGGCGCATAGTACTGACACAACTTACGCTTAGAAAAATATATAGTTTTGACAGAAACAAACAACTACAGTTACATTAAACTACGGTTATAACGAATTCAGAGGGACCACTAATTTAAGTTCGTAGTTAGTTCGTTATAAGCATATATACAACATATATGCAACAAATGACCGAGACTACAAATAAGTTCGTTATATCGGTAAGTTCGTTATAAGCGTGTTCGTTATAAACGTAGTTTACTGTATTTTTAAAAGGGGCCCCAGTGCGACTAAAGCATGACAAGGGCTGGGCGGAAGGGAAAATAATGTGGTTCTCGGACTATGAGTCAGCCTAGGTACTGACAATGCTCAAAGTTTGTTCAAATGTAATAATTATAAAAAATGGTCAGTCAAACGTTGGGTGCCTATGTCGCGGCCCGCGATAGGATTCGAATCACGGACTTTCTGATCTGAGACGGAGCCACACGATTTTGAGGTTAATCCCGTCAGCATGTTGGACGCCTTGATAACTTTCTGTCCGAAGTAACCATTTCTGATGGTTCTAAAAAAATAACTGCCTGACACAAAGACAGTGTGCATATGAACATTGGATTTGACCCAAACATTACCAACGTTATCAAACGTGACAAGGCCAAAAACAGTCACAGAAACAGTGTAAACTTAAGGTCAAAAACACAGCTTTCTTACCCGTAAGAAATACATCACCATCGACTAACCAATTTTTAAAACTTTTAGACCCCATCAAACATGGGTGTATACATTCTTTTGCCCGGCAATTTACACAGACGGCAAATTTATGAATGATTTACGGTAATATGTATTAGGTCCAAACGATGCCCATTTTATTTTTGAGTAACCTTCCAATTGCCAGGCGGATTGTATGGGATTATGTAAGGTTGATTGCCATAACTGTTACCTGCTTTTTAAAAGTGGAACAGCCCTACACAAATGACAGAGAACCAAAATATGAGGTATTTGGGGCAATGCTTTTATATATATATATTTATATTAATAACAAATTTAAACATAACAGACATTTTGCCATTAATGAGACATGATATTATCATATCATATCATTATCTACATTATATCAATATATATATAATTTTATATAAATCACAGTTCATAACAAATCGGTCCATAACAGTTTCTTTGGCCGCTTTGTTCATATACGTTAGAGAAACTGTCCATCTCTCATCTCTCATGATAGTTTCCATGGCCTTCGCTATTGCACATCTTGACTAAAGGAGATCTATACGACAGATAGCGGATCTAACTGCAATTCTTGTTCTAACCGACCCCGATTGACTAAGATTGATGGACTTATATATGTACGTGCGTGTGTGCGTGTGTGCGTGTGTGGCTGCTTGTACTAGTCCAGACTAATGCCGATTGTATAGTGCTAGCCCACTGAAATACCATGCCGCAGATTAACATGAATACCCCACTCAGACACAGTATATGGACTCCGAGCCGACCATCCTTGTTTAACCCCCCTTAATGCCTAGCACCAGGCAAGGAAACAACGTATTTTGGTATGACGCGATTGGGGATCGAACCCCGGACCCTCCGCTCTCCAAGTTGACGCTCTACTACTAGACCACGAAACCGGCCCGCTATTTGATGCACGCGCTATTGAAGCTTATTAATTGATTCTATCCTCTACCTTCGCTATATTCACCATCGATTATGTTGACTGTACTATAATTATTAATCAATAAACTGCTTCGTCAATATATTTACCCTGTTGCCAATATAATACAACATGTTTTAGGCTTATTTAAGTTGCAAACGCGCTTAAATGTTAGAAAAAAACACCGCACAAGGACAAATTTGAAAGCACTCACGTGACATTAATAAGCCTTCCCAGATTAGAATAGCTTTTCGACCATAATAAACACAATATCCTCACGCGAAATACGCACTTCCGTGTAGGGTTGTTCAAATCAGAGGTATGCCATGTGATTTTAAGTCATATAATTGTCTCTCGCGTTTTGCTCTCCCTACATGTTGAGAACAAAGAGATATTATCTGTAGGATACAAGTAGAAGAGGAAACGGCGTTTGTGAGATTGTCGCTCTCAAAGCCAGAGCTTTTCCGAACACTTTCCGCCATTAAGCAGGTCGTGAGGTGGTCTATATTTCGTGCATAGGGTCAAAAGGCATTGGATGGTCTAGCGTTCAGTGCCCCGGGCACGTTTACATAGCAACATCACACATGGTGTAGGACAGAGAACAAATATTTATGAAAACTAACGATTGTCAAACAAAGGAAACATTAAAGTCAAACGATACTTTGAGCATAAAAAAAGCATATACCCCCTCTCTCTCTTCCGCCCCCTCTCTCTCTTTCCCTGTTTCTGTCTTTTCTTTATTTCTGTTTTTCTCGTTTTCTCTCTCTTTCTGTTTCTCTCTCTTTTTCTACCTTTCTCTCTATTTCTGTTTTTCTCTCTCTATTTCTCCCTCTCTTCCTCTCTATCTTTCTTTCTCCATTTTACTATCTCTCTATTTCTGTTTCTCCTTTCTTTCTCTCTTTTTTCTTTTTCCCTCTCTTTATTTCTATTTCTCTCTCTTCCTCTCTCTCTCACTTTATCTTTTCCTCTATGTTTTTCTGTTTCTCCATCTCGATTTCTGCCCCCCCCCCCCCCCCCCCCCCCCCCCCCACACACACACACACACACCCGTGTCTCTCTATTTCCCCCTTTCTCTTTCTGTTTCTCACTCTCTCTATTCCTGTTCCTCTCCATGTTTCTCTCTCTAGTCAGTGTAGGTAACCAAAACCATATTACTAATATCGAAGTTATATTCCCTCTCATCTGTCAGTGTACTCTACACTGATAGCCGGTTATCTACAAGACGATTGCGTCGAGCTGTTGTGTGTTGACATGGTTCTACCCAATACTCTGAAATGTACACAGTCGACAACAGATGTTCCTAATTCACATATAGCATAATTACGTTTGTAATTTACAGTTCACCATTAGCAGTAAGCTTGATATTGATACATAGAAATAACCAGCAATAAACCATGCAAGCTCAATGTATAGTACTGTCTCGTTAGAATGCACACATATTACAACGGATGCCGTATAAAAACAATCCCACACAGCTTTTATAATCAATTTCACAGTTCTAATTAAGTCGAGGAACATAATTATGCTCGATATCTTTATTGCAGATATCAATTAAGATATGGAACATGTGTTGTTTAATGATTATTCCGGAACACTAGCGGTTAGTATCGGCGGACTATTGAATATCTTTACTGCGCATGCGCTCGTTTAGCATTCGCAATGGCGGCAACATGTGTGAACTCTTGTGGCGTCTGGGAATGGAGACGGTTATGTAATGAAATTTGGGATGTTCTGATGAAAACAATGAATATCACATGCTTCGTCTTACCATCTGGGCCGTAGGAAATGGATGGATACATTTCATACACTATCACAAGTTCATTATGAAAATGATTCTTATTATGAATGCAGTTTCCTTCCTAATAACTGCTTAAAAGACGTTTACCCATGTGGTATAAATTGGTTCGTTTATGAGAATAGACTTATTTTTAATTTTTGTCTGGATTATATGAAAGGAAACGGAAGGAACATGCAGTACACGACCGAGTGAAGATTGTGTACAGTCAGCTGGGGGGCTAAGTGTGTTTACCTATCCCCGTGAGGATCACCGGTAGGAATTGGTCCCCAGTACTCTGTGCTGGTCTTAAGAATCGGCATAAAGGATAGTGAGTGAGTGAGTGAGTTGGGTTTAACGCCGCTTTTAACAGTATTCGAGTTACATCACGGCGTGTCAGCTTAATGTGGGAGGAAAGCCCGAAGTGATTCAGGTCTCAGACGTTTACCACTTCGATGAACCCCACGAGCACGGGTATGGTGCTGACATACCTAGAAACATAATCGGGGCGAACCGGGATTCGAACCCACACTCATAGGTTACTGACGTGCCCATGTGACGCAACTCTGCCCAGCAAATTGCGGCGCCTTAGACGACTGGGCCACCCGTGCTCCCCTTAATGGATAGAGTCGTCAGGTTCGGTGACTTTGTTGCACGTCATCGTTACCCGTTGTCGTGCTCATGATGTCAATCACTGGATTATTTCTCACAACCATCACCCACTTCACCCCCTACCCCACCTCTATCACTCATAATTACAATCAATCAATTAATCAATGTTTTATTCCAACAAACCACCATAGGTGGTACAGGAACAATACAAATAAAGTTATAACATAAACAATAAATTGTAGTGATCACTAGGTTAGTTGTAGATTATAGTGTTGTACTCATCTTCTGACAGCATTATTAATAATTCTGATAAATCTGGAGATATATTTCACGATTTAACAAAACTTTGAACTTTGCGGGTTCGGCCATTTACAAAGATAAATTGGTATATAATGTGATCTCATGGTATTAAATCAAATAAATAATGAAACTCGTCGGCTATCGCCGGTGAGCTACATAGGTTACAATTTCTATTGATTCTGGGTATATTTTTCCAGCGGCTTGTCTCTACAGGTAAATAATGATTCGATGTCCGAAATGACATAAGAGTTACCACTCCACCCGATCACTTTCCACCACGTCGAACTATCTCTCTATACTGCCACGCCTACTCTACTTGTCACCACCCACTCCTCTCTACCCCCCCCCCCCCCCCCCACACACACACACACACCCCAACCAACACACACACACACACACTCCACCCGATCACTTTCCACCACGTCGAAACATCTCTCTATACTGCCCCGCCTACTCTACTTGTCACCACCCACTCCTCTCTACACCCCCACCCCATCCGCCCCACCCCCACAACCCGTATGCCACTTTACACCAACCCGCGTCTCTCTACACAGTCCTACAGAGTCTCACTTTCCAACCCACCCAATTATACACCACCACTCTCTCCACACACTTCCACCGCTCCATGTCGTCCTTCCCAACTTATACCTACACCACCCACCGTTTGTCACTTACATCACCCTACCCAACTTTACAACCCATCGGCTCTCTGCACCACCCTACTGCGTCTCACTTTCTGTCCCGTCTCACTTCACACACCAACATCTCTCTACACTCTCCCACCCACCCCGGCTAATTACTACCACCTCACCCTACCCAACATATTCCTACACCACCCACCGTACGCCACTGACATCACCCTACCCAACTTCACACCACCAACATCTCTCTACACTCTCCCACCCACCCCGGCTAATTACTACCACCTCACCCTACCCAACATATTCCTACACCACCCACCGTACGCCACTGACATCACCCTACCCAACTTCACACCACCAACATCTCTCTACACTCTCCCATCCACCCCGGCTAATTACTACCACCTCACCCTACCCAACATATTCCTACACCACCCACCGTACGCCACTGACATCACCCTACCCAACTTCACACCACCAACATCTCTCTACACTCTCCCATCCACCCCGGCTAATTACTACCACCTCACCCAACCCAACACATTCCTACACCACCCACCGTACGCCACTGACATCACCCTACCCAACTTCACACCACCAACATCTCTCTACACTCTCCCATCCACCCCGGCTAATTACTACCACCTCACCCTACCCAACATATTCCTACACCACCCACCGTACGCCACTGACATCACCCTACCCAACTTCACACCACCAACATCTCTCTACACTCTCCCATCCACCCCGGCTAATTACTACCACCTCACCCCACCCAACACATTCCTACACCACCCACCGTACGCCACTGACATCACCCTACACGACCGTGCCGCGTCTCACTTTCCGACCCACCCAAGTTCACACCACCAACATCTCTCTACACTCTCCCACCCACCCGAACTAATTACTACCACCTCACCCTACCCAACACATTCCTACACCACCCACCGTACGCCACTGACATCACCCTACCCAACTGTACACCACCGTATCTCGTCTCACTTTTCGACCCACCCAACTTTACACCACCAACCCCTCTCTCCTCGCTCCCACCCACCCCGTTCACCACCAACACATTCTACCAAACCAACACCACCCTACCCCTCTCAAACCCACCCTACAGCCAACTTACCATAAACACCGCAATATATATCTCCTCTTTACAATCACCCTAAAGGATGTACCCTATCATGTTAATGCACTCACTTCAAGAGTTCTTAACCCTAGCCACCCACACATTGGTCAACTGACCATCTCTCCCCCAAAATTCTTCTATCCCTTGCAGTCAAAAATCTTGCACGTTCAGTGTACACGCCCGTCAACAACACCATAGACTCGCAGCCAGCAAGCTGTTCCTTACGACCAGTTGTAATTTCAGCCAGATATTGATAATAATATTATCCGCTGTAGCATAATGTCTTTTGATGTTGAAGCCTACTGTATATGGCGCCAGACCTATTTGCCAGGGCTCTCGCCATGCACTGGGTCGGGCAGGCTATCGCCGCTACACGACTGCAGATGAAACGCATACACTTTCAAAGATGGTTTTTATGCACTTTACAAGTTGTGTTAATTAAACTTCAATCTGCGAACACGATGAGGTAGCAGAGATGAGAGGCGATCAAGTCAACGGAAGTAGCATTAAGGAGGTGTTTTGGCGAATGGAAATAGAACCGAGAACGTTTTGATAAGTGTAATACTAAAGTTTCAAACTTGTTTCAAACGTCGAATGAGTGTTGTTCCGCATTTTTCACAAAGTTTTGTAATACTATCTTGTGTCAGACATGCACTTGAATTGTTACACCCAATGCTTTTCTCAATATAAATTAAAATCATATCACTTCAACACGTCAGTATTCCATATTTTCGTACACTTTTTATATATTTTCGTCCGCCTGCTTATGATCACGTGATGTTGTGGTAATATTTTATACATATACGTTACACAGTTATCGCATACTGTGAATAGAGTGTGTTGTTCTCATTTGATGTTTTGCGCCGCACTCAGAAATATTCCAGCTGCATGCCATTACAAGAACCTGCCTGTTGTTTCCTGATCATCCATATCTATTTCATAACTTTGGGAATACAGTAAAGTTCGTTTATAACGAACACGCTTATAACGAACTGACGGATATAACGAACTGATTTTTTTGTCCCGACTATTTGTTATAGTTATGCTGTATATATACTTATAACGAACTACGGTTATAACAAACTAAAGTTAGTGGCCCCTTTGAGTTCGTTATAACCGTAGTTTACTGTAGAACATTTAAACCAGTTGTAGGTATCTCCCCATGGGCCCCAAGCTGATCTGTTTTTCTTTGCATACGAATCGGATTTGTTACGACTTTAGGTAAATCAAAGAAAGGACATGTTGCGAAAAGAGTGAGTGAGTTGGGTTTAACGCCGCTGTTAACATTATTCCAGTTATATCACGACGTATCAGCTTAATGTGGGAGGAAAGCAGGTCTCAGACGTTTACCACTTCGGTGAACCCCAAGAACACGCGTATGGTGCTGACAAACCTAGAAACATAATTGGGGCGAACCGGGATTCGAACCAACAATCATAGGTTTCTGGCGTGTCCAAGGGACGCACCTCTGCACAGCGAATCGCGGCGCCTTAGACGACTGGGCCACCCGTGGCCCCGTTGCGAAAAGATAAACCAGAGTTTCAGATATATAGGTTCTTTCCACTATGCCAAGAAAAATGAGGATCCTCACCTCATCAATCTGCCAGAGTTGGAAATTAAAGAAACAATCGAGACACCATAGTCGGTCAAAACAAGGGAATTTGGCCAAGAAGTTTAACTTTAGCTTCAGGAATATCGATGCAAATAGCCAATTCCCTTCCACTGATTTACCCTCCTGAGCTAGAAATAAAGGAGACCATTGAGATCCCTTCTCATATTTATATTTATGCATAAAGATTCAGGGTGACAAAACACTCTCTACAAGACTGCATGACAAGAGGGATGGATGACTTCAACTTTCCCTTTTATCTCGAGCAATATACGAGCATCTCCAGCCTTTTTACACTTCACAACCTTTGAGATACCACCGAGCATTCTCTTTCTGCAAAGATTTCAAAGAGCGGCAACGACTCTTGCTCAGAAGTTTTTGGATCAAGGTTACAACAGTCAGGGCCTCGGTAAAGCTTTTAAAAAGTATTATGGTATACTTGTGGAGGACATTTCCAAAATTGACAAAAATGATGTCCGATGCAATTCCCTATCTTTACCACGGTTCCCGTGTTTTTCTTCAGGTAAAGAATTGACTTGCCTTTGCACGTGTTTATGACGGGGACAGGATCCCCTTTTCGCAAACACCTGGTATCATCACTAATTGAAAGTGATTCATAAACTCATGACATAGTCGGAATCGTACAATCGACTCATCTTTTGGCAGACATTTCTTATGAATATCGAAAATGGTTTTGTCTCTTTATCCAGCACGATATGTGCATTGAAGTTTAAAATGATGGCAGCCTCTATACCAAGTTGTATGACAAGAGACATCCTTTCGATTTTCCAATCGTGAATTTCGCCTTCACGTCGAGCAATGTACCATCAGCTCCTGCCTATAACATCTACATTTATGAGTTGCTTAGGTGCTAATGTAGATCATGTACCTTTTATTGAAATGTCACGGAAAGACCATCAAAGTCATTTCAGAAATGTTATGTGACTAGATATTCATAGTGATTTACTAAATATGATACGTGTATGTGCAACATGATGCGCTATCCCGTGATACGAGGGGTGACTGAAACCTTTCGAGCCTAACTACGGGGGATGTATGGTACTCCCTGAACAGTATGCATGTGTTAGTGAGTGAGTGAGTTGGGTTTAACGCCGCTTTTAACAGTATTCCAGCTATATCGCTGCGTGTCAGCTTAATGTGGGAGGAAAGCCCGAAGTGATGCAGGTCTCAGACGTTTACCACTTAACATTTAAACCAGTTGTAGGTATCTCCCCATGGGCCCCAAGCTGATCTGTTTTTCTTTGCATACGAATCGGATTTGTTACGACTTTAGCCAAGTCAAAGAAAGGACATGTTGCGAAAAGAGTGAGTGAGTTGGGTTTAACGCCGCTTTTAACATTATTCCAGTTATATCACGACGTATCAGCTTAATGTGGGAGGAAAGCAGGTCTCAGACGTTTACCACTTCGGTGAAACCCACGAGCACGGGTATGGTGCTGACAAACCTAGAAACATAATCGGGGCGAACCGGGATTGGAACCCACAATCACAGGTTTCTGGCGTGCCAAGGGACGCACCTCTGCACAGCGAATCGCGGCGCCTTAGACGACTGGGCCACCCGTGTCCCTATGCCTGTGTTAAGTACAATACTGTCCATGCTTATCAGGATCAGGAAGACCTTCAACTTCCACCATCGTGTAAAATGACAGGATTGTGGATGACACCATGCCACTACAATAGGAATTTCTCATGTGAGAGTTGAGGACATGAGGAATGAACTGGGCATCTCAAAGTTTCTGACGCTCCAGGTGCACCATCTCTCGTTTTGAAACAGACTGATTTTGTTGAGCGAAGTGGGTGAGTCTTGAGTTAACCAATATCAACCAGAGACCAAACAATGTCCAAAACAGTGGGAACATCTGACGTCTCCTCCGAAGATAAAACAAATCTGTCCCAGGAACGGGTAAGATGATGGCGTCAGCTTTCTGGCTTCCAAAGGAAGGTGGACTACCTCCTGAAATGTCAACCCATTAATGGCCAATGTTATTCAAGGCAACTGCGTGGAAGACCAAGGTTAAACGTCGTTGAAAACTCACTAAAGGCGTGTCTAACTGGACAAAAAACCTGTCCACAAGTCGGTTGTCACCATGTCTGCAATGCGTGACTGTGGGTTTGAACTAATGGGACGTACTCCGTATTCACCAAACTTGGCACTCCATCATCGTTGGCTGAAGCGTTCGGACCTCGGAGGGCATGTTGTTGAAAACTAGTCCATCATTGTTAGGATCAGAGCTTTCCAGCCACCCTCGTATGACCTTAACATGGACATTTCATCCCCCCTTACTCACTGGCGGGTTCTGCCTGTGTTCGCAAACACCTGGTGTCATCGATGTCACCCCTGACTTTCAGTGCGCTAATAATTTCCCCCAAAATCTTAGCTTTTACTTCCTATGGATTCTGTTTAGACACTGATTCTTCTCCTGCGTTTACGTGTCGAAGTTGCTTGGGCCCGAAAACTGGGATCCCCGCTGTTGAAACTGTGTTGTGAAAATATATGTAATCATGAAAATAATGAACTGTGGGATTTTTGTGAAAGGACATCGATGATAGTTTGTCACTGATAGCCATAGATTTAAATGTGTGTTTTAAAGTTCTTCAAGACATGAAGAACGATTCCAACGCATTGTTTCAAATATTCAATATTGCGTGAAAATAGGGCAGTATCAATAGGACTACCGGCCAAAAATAGAAACATCGATGAGATCGACTCTACATATCGTAAAGCCTTCGGAGCGCCATTGTCTTTGAAAGGGGCTATAATGCAGAGCCGGATACATTTCCTGCACTCCCGATAGGGGGCGACATATCGCTGTGCGGAGCTTCGAGAACTGACGTCATAACAGATGACGATTTAGCGTGAGATCAGATAACCAGGCGGTCTCCTTAAAACTTGAGTTTGTAGAAACTTTTTTCTCTATATTAAAAAAACCAAATATTTTCTTTATGCAAATCTAACCTGTCAACCTGGCCTAAAGCCATTTACAAATCCAATTTTTATTTATGTAAAATTAAGGACATATCCTCGTTTTCATCAGGATTCTTATTGCACTACCCATAAGCGAAATGAAGCGTAATTTGTGAATTAGGTATGGATCGACCTCCAATAATCCAAGCACTTTGATGTCTAACACAAACTCTGAAATTCATTCTGACTGCAGTCTTTTCAAATTTCGGCGCAAAATTGGATCTACAGTTTAATTGTTAAGAATACATAGCTTTTCCTTAAATTCAAAGATCAAAGATCATCCCTTTTCAAGTTATTTTCCAGAAAATGCAATTTATGTACACGCGGCAATAGGAGAGCGATTAGTAATTTATTGCTTGGCATTAAGACCAATCAGTCTTTACATCTAGCGCATTGTTGCAATTCACCCGAATCAAAAATCATTTTCGTTTCGTTTTTTCCCTCGCTTTCTTTTGATGGCTTCCCGAAGAGTGGAGCTAAAATGTGTTACAAACAAAATTAGACGCTTTAACTAGGTATTTGAATGCTATTTTCTCGTAATGTCTAGCGGAATATTTCCAGTCTGAAATTATCTGGATTAATGGTTGTTCCAAACATCAAAAGAAGGACCAGAGAACACCGATCGATTGTGGAGGTTTTTCGCTCTGCCCGCACCATAAAGTTGGGTTGTAAACGACGGGCTGGCAATTACGAGGTGGCATGGGTGGGAGCCTGTACTCCCATCGCATGTAATGAGGAATAAAACTTGCAGTCGCGTTTAAGTCGAAACACAGAGTGAGCATCAACTTACTGCAGTCAATTTGGAGGAACATTTAAGGACAGGCTGTCGTTGAAAAAACACGTTTTGGATACTGCTGCAAAGTTGAACACCGTTTGAAATATTCCCCCTCAATATAGGCCCCCAGTGCATGCTTGGACTCAAACGGGATTGGTTGTTTTAATGTGGGATCTGGTTGATTGTGTGTCATCGTGACCGAGGCATGGTCATTGCTCATACTATCAACCACTGGTTTGCGTTGACATATTCAGAAAAGTTTTGACCCGACCGTGAACCAGAGACTGAACGCAACTTGAATGTGTTGAAAATATTCTAACAACACGTATCCCTTTCCTGCCGTGGAACATCTCAGTATATTTCACTTGGAAAAGCTGCATATTTGTGTATTTTTCAGCATACCGACAGTCAATTTCAAACTTACCGAAAGGTATAATTTTGTTCTCAAAATTATCGGTTATCTTCATATTACTGTCGTTTACTTTAGTACTACAAATATGACAAAACGTTCCTTCAAAACCCCTCCTCCCGATTATATAAGAATGTTTTGTCGAACTTCTGCCATTGGTTTAACGTAACCTTTATATCTGCAAATATAACAATGTTTTGTTGAACTTCTGCCATTGGTTTAACGTAACCTTTATATCTGCAAATATAACAATGTTTAGTTGAACCTCTTCGTTTGATTAAAGTAACCTTTATATCTGAAAATATAAGATAGCTCGCGATAAATCGCAAAGAACAATGAAGAACGAAGCGTGGTTTATTTCACGATAAAACATTATTCTATCATGGTGTCATTTATGGAATTTAGAACATGCGCTTCCAACTTGATGACGTCATATATTGGTCGACGTTATTTTTAAAAGGGTAAGTGGCTAGTGAGTTGTTCCCCACAGAAGTAGCTGGGCTGGGATAAACTCAGTTGCCGAACGTTCGCATCCAAAAGTGAGGGAGACAATCGGTAGTTGGAGAAAGGTACAGATAATCGACCTGAGGGTTTGAGAATGTGCGGGAAATACTAAACTTACCAACCTGTTCATAAAATGGACTGTTCCGACATTTCCGAAATCGGATTCTATTCAGGGAGTCATCATTATTAAAACACGGGTAAATATTGTTGAAGCTTGTACATTTTATCATCATGCTTAAGAGGCTGTACAGATCAAATGAACACTCTCATCAGTTTGAGTCAGCCTCTGCATCACTTCTAGCAGAACGTAGCGTGCCACCTCGCACACCTCGTACTTTCTCTTGACTGAGTTTTAAATTTGACGGTTTACGTTAAAGTAAGCTTATTAGGATTTCTGTCTGTGTTTAAAATGGATTTAGCACACGAGGGCCAATGAACAGCAGTTAATTTCCACATTATTCGTCGCTGTAGAGGTGGCAACAGTTGCCGAGTCATCGGTTTGCCTCATCAGTTTGACTCTGGGGCAATTTAAAGCAAATCCTATCTCATCCGTTGGGAGGAAGAGCATCTATAACAGCAAAATCAAAACAAGATTACGTCGAGGCCTTTTTTGAAAGAAGCATAAATGTGCACATGGATTTCATTTACACACCTGCCTGGAGGATGGTGGAGGGATTCGGTGGGTGGGGGCAGAGGCGAGATTTGGGCGCATGGAGGGGAAGTTTGGGTCGGCGATGGTGAGGGAGGGAAGATGTGGGGGTCAGAGATGGAGAGGAGATGTTGAGGACGGCGACGGAGAGAAGATGTAGGGGTCGGTGAGGGAGGGAAGATGTGGGGTCCGTGAGGGAGGGAAGATGTGGGGTCTGCGAGGGAGGGAAGATGTGGGTGTTGATGAGGGAGGGAAGATGTGGGAAGTGATGAGGGAGGGAAGATGTGGGAAGTGATAAGGGAGGGAAGATGTGGGTGATGGGGGAGGGAAGATGACGGGTCCGTGAGAAAGGGAAGATGTGGGGTCGGTGAGGGAGAGAAGGTGTGGGGGTCGGTGAGGGAGGAAAAATGTGGGGGTCGGTAAGGGAGGGAAGATGACGAGTCCGTGAGGGAGGGAAGATGTGGGTGTTGATGAGGGAGGGAAAATGTGGGTGTTGATAAGGGAGGGAAGATGTGGGGGTCAGTGAGGGAGGGAAGATGTGGGGGTCGGTGAGGAAGGGAGAATATGTGGAACGGCGAGAGAGAGAGGACGATGGGTGTCGGTATGGGGTAGGGGGAGAGCTTGGGTGAGGGGTGGGGACCGGGCGAGGGTTTCAGGAGGGGAAGGAGGAGTGTTGGAATCCCTTGGCGTAAATATGCAATAAAAGTGAGTTGAGATGCATGCGGCATACTAGCGCGGTTGTGTGGGATCCAGCCCGGCTAGGGGGAAAGCAATAAAACCACGTCTATGACCAATACGTGGAGGTATACAATCATGAAACGCTGAGAGAATGCAGCGGAACGGGAGTAAATGGGGCCTATTATATACTATAAAATATATGTGATGGAAGGAAATTGATTTTACATATTGATGTGGCGAAATTGACGGACGACAGTACAATAAGACAAAAAAACAAAACAAAAAAACAATTAAGTTTCATGCTTTATGACTGTAATAAGTTTTGATACTTGCATTATTTCGTTTAGCTGGAAAGCTTATAATAAACTGTAGTTAATATACTACTCAAATTGTGATAGGGGTGTCCCTATCATTCTGCGGGCACGGGTGGCCCAGTCGTCTTAGGCGCCGAAATTCGCCGTGTAGAGTACCGTCCCTTGGGCACGCCAGAAACCTATGATTGTGGGCTCGAATTCCGGTTCGTCCTGCTTTTGTTCCTATTTCTGCCAGCATCATACCCTTGCTCGTGGGTTTCACCTAATTGGTAAACGTCTAAGAACTGCTTCACTTCGGGCTTTCCTCTCACATTAAGCTCACACACCGTGATATAAGTGGAATACTGTTAAAAGCGTCGTTAAACCCAACTCACTCCTATTATTCTACACTTCACCAAACTTGTAATATGTGTATGTAAATATTATGAAATATATGTATATCCTTTAATAAAATTGGAGAAATATATGTTGATCTACAACCGATATGAAATACTAATTATATGATTTTACTATATGAGTATTTTAACATGTCAAGGGTACACTCAAGGGATCAGGAAGTGAATACAAAAGGTCCGAATAAAAATAATTAAAATTTCTTTAAGACAACCCAACCAAAAATCAGTTCGACGGAATGTCCCTATTATCCCCGCTCCTACCACGGGGCAAGGGTAGACAAACACATGTTATTGCCTCCCCCCCCCCCCCCCCCCCCCCCCCCCCCACGGGTCACTGCACAGGATTCTTACCAAGACCATTTTACCGGACTCCGAGTAGCCACACTTTGCAGACCTCGGACCCGGTATGTGAAATTATCCTAAATGATGTTTGCAGTATTTGAGCACTTTAGACTTAAATTCCTCAGATCAAAACGAGGCTGACGGCGTGGGGTCGGGTTGACAATTTCACCCCACGGGGAATGCAGGAGGGAAACAATCATTTAATTACGGGCCCCGGACGATAAGTACACAATAAATACTCATATTGCCCGGGATCGATAACCAGATCACGCGAGATTTACGACGTCCTTGCTTGGGCCCACCGTCGATCCCCGATACAAGGTCACGTCGGCTGCAAGGTCGATTTTTACGTCCTCTGGGAATTTATGTTGGGGAAGAACGGCTCTGTCTTTTACAGTAGGTTCAACTGCTTCGGAGGTGGAACTGTTATCGTCCTTTCACCAGTGATGTACTCGTTCGTATATCCAAAATATTTACTGATCACTGCGTATCAAACGTGCAATACGAAATTGCTATGGAAATAATTGTAAACATATTTTACATTTATAAACTGTTTGATTCCCGAAAGAGCAATCGTTCAATGATAATTGTACCCTGTACCATTATTTTGTTTGTTCGCTGTACGGAGTTCCGTGCAGAGTTGCGTCCCTTAGGCGTACCAGAAACCTATGATCGTGGGTTCAAATCACAGATTCGGTTTGTCAGCACCATATCAGCGCTTGTGGGTTTCACCAACATGGTAAGCGTCCAGGACCTGCATCACTCCGGGCTTACCTCCCACATTAGACTGACACGCCGCTACATAACTGGAATAATGTTCAAACACAGTGAAACCAAACTCACTCATTTCATACGTTTCTTGTGTTTATATATGTTTACTGAAATATGAGTTGACATCTTGTCATGCGCTCATTGTTGCATTGAAGTGACATTGTCGATATTGGTGAGGTGGGGTGGCCCAATCTATTAAGGCAACGTAACACGCCTTAGTTGCAGGATCCGCTGATCGTGGGTTCGAATCCACGTTGTGGGTCCGATTATGATCCTTGGGTTCCATCAAAGTGGTAAGCTCAACGTCCTGCGTAATTTCGGGATTTTTCCCATATTAATCTGACACGCCGTGATGTAACTGAAATACTGTTCAAAGTGGAGCCATCAATCGCTCGTAATGTGTGAACTGTTTATATAGAGGTGGTTACTTGAAACATCTGGCAAACTGTTATCACACGTGGGGGAGGCAAACTTTACTTACCGTTATCTAACGGTACATATTGTGTATATTACATAATAATGAAATGTATTTCAACCACAAGGTGATGACGGCTGTTACACTCCAACTTAGTAAAACTTTTTTTTATAAAACAACCATTCAGACATGCTTTTTAGTTTCGTTTAAGCTATATACATCCTGATGCAGCGTCTTTAGTAGGTTGATGCCTACCTGGAAATCGAAACAACCCAAGTTGAATTTCTTTCAGTAACCAGATCAAAGGTGCCCACGCGAAGCGCTACATTCCAGTTTGTTTAAGTGCAGTTAATTTAACCAGTGACCTCCAACCTTAAAAAATCGCTAAACCGTTATTTAAAAAAATGTGTGTCAAAACAAATTCGTTTTAACTTGTCTATATAAATCAGTGCTGGAAGCATGAAATGAAGGATACACAGTTTTATGCTTGAATACATGACGAAACTGATTGACAGAAATATCACCACGCCTCTTTAGAACGTTGATATTGCATGGCTATGCCAATATGTGGATTTGTGACTGTATGTTGAGAAGGGCTTTCTTTCTGGCGTTATATAGACACGTAGGCAAACAAGCTCTATTAAGCAGATAATCTCATGGGCACACAGATGAGAAATATATCCACACAATAAAGACTCCTGAGTCTAGATCAATTTCTAAACATTACTGAGCAGGTGCGTGCTGTATTAAGCTCAAGCGGTTTATTGCTTTACAGGTATTGAAACATTGAAATACGAACCATTTTTTAATACCGCTTCTTCTATTTACGGGTAGGATATGACTTTACGGTTTCTTAAGAGAGAAGAAGTATTTGTTGCTTATTGAATCCGTATCTATGAATAGCGTCTCTATATTTCTGATTTCATCTACAGAAGACACTATGAGTCTGTGTGAGTGACTTTAAATTAACATATCTCTCTCTCCCCCCTCTCTCTCACACATACACAGACTGCAGTAGGAAAGCTTCCCATTTCACCTTTCTCTCTCTCTTCTCACACACACTGCAGTATGAGACCATTCCGATATCCTCCTTCTTTCTCTCTTCCTCTCTGTGTCTGTATGTGTGTGTATATCACTCTTTCTCTCGCTCTATCACAGACACTACAGTATGAAAACTTCCAATTTCACCCTTTTCTCTCTCTTCTCACAAACACTGCAGTACGAGACCTCCTCGCTATCCCTCCCCTTCTCTCTCTCTCTCTCTCTCACACACACTGCAGTAAAAGACCTATCCCATATCATATATGCCTCCTTACCCTCCTCTCTCTCTCTCCCTCTCCCACAGAAAGCTTCCCCCATCTTCCCACCATTCCCTCTCACACACACTCTCTCATTGATGGCACCACAGTTCTGCTCTATCCTTCTCTCTCACTCCTCCTCTGTGATCTACACAAAAGATGAAGTCTACATGTATACATACAACACGCATTAATTACCAACTGTTATTTATCGTAGCTGTATTGCTCGATTGTTTCAAAGCTTGTCCTTAAAATACCTTAAAAGAAAAGAGAACGAACACCGTTCAAACCAAATCGATACTGGTCGCGTTTACCAATTTCAATTCCGATAGACCTTCAGACATAACACATGTCATATGAGGGAACTTTCAACGTCATTTGGTATCATAATGTGTCATTTAGAATCGTGTATCATTTGTGGTCGTTATATGTCATCTGGGGTCGTGTGTCATTTGGTGTCGTTGGAAATCAGCCTCGCGGGACAAGATGTTTTCTGTAAATACAGGAACTCGGTGGTACAGTTTCGCCACAGCTCCCGATGAGAACAAGGGGAGCTCTCGCTAGAAGAACGAGAAGAGCTGGGGGCAACCGCGTTCTCGTACATCAAAGGGAAACCCAGCTGTACTGCGAGTACAAGCACAACAAAGCTTTAGACGTTAGAGAATAGCCATTCTCGTTTGTTTCAAGCTCTGCCGTCTGAGAGGCTGTGGGGCTTTCACAGGGCAATACAAGCAGGGCTCGCCACTTCAGGTTCTATTGTATTACTTTTTTTCTATAATTCCAGAAAGAAATTTTACATGTTTTGCTCCCCACTCGCTGCCCCTGACAAAAGACGGGAGAGCAACCGTGCGTCTCATTCTCTATAGACGGGGCGCTGTTCACGCGTCAAACACCCTCGGTCGTTCTCGTAAAAACACAACTACTCGCAAAGTCACAGACAAGTTGTATGTAAATCTGACTTGGAACCACACTTCTAAAAACCTCACGCAAACTGTCTGAAGTGTTTTCGGCAATAACGACGGCAACAATAGCGAGAGTGTTCTTTGTCGAAAAAGTCATTTTCCTGGTTTTACCAAAGATTGAACTTTGTTAACAAAGGCACCGCGGTTCTAACGTTAGGTAGCCAAGGCTAACTTTTAAGATATCTAAACAGATACATTTCTGTTAGGTTTACATTCCTCCATTCTTTCAATTGATACATAGATAGAACATATTTAAAAACTTCACATCTCTGTGTGTCTCCGTCCCTCCCTCTCTTTCTCTCTCTCCCCCTCACTCTCTCTCTTTCTCCCCCCCCCCCCCCCCCTCTCTCTCTCTCTCTGCGTACCCTGATGAGATGGATCGTTGCTCATAGCACCAATCACTGGATTGTGTTGTCCAGACTCGATTACTTGCGGGCCACAGTCATGGCTGGACTAGTGCGAGGGCGGCGCAAACAAACAGAGAACTGTATCATAGTTTTGTCTATCCCTAACTTCCCACTCTCTCTCTTTCTCTCTCTCTCTTTCCTTCTCCCTGTCTCTCCAATCACTCTCGCTCTTCCATCTCCCTCCAACCACTCTCTCCCGTATCTCCAATCACTCACTCTCTCTCTTTCTCTCTTTCCTTCTCCCTGTCTCTCCAATCACTCTCGCTCTTCCATCTCCCTCCAACCACTCTCTCCCGTATCTCCAATCACTCACTCTCTCTCTTTCTCTCTTTCCTTCTCCCTGTCTCTCCAATCACTCTCGCTCTTCCATCTCCCTCCAACCACTCTCTCCAATCACTCTCGCTCTTCCATCTCCCTCCAACCACTCTCTCCAATCACTCTCGCTCTTCCATCTCCCTCCAACCACTCTCTCCCGTATCTCCAATCACTCACTCTCTCTCTTTCTCTCTCTCTCTCTTTCTTTCTCCCTGTCTCTCCAATCACTCTCGCTCTTCCATCTCCCTCCAACCACTCTCTCCCGTATCTCCAATCACTCACTCTCTCTCTTTCTCTCTCTCTCTCTTTCTTTCTCCCTGTCTCTCCAATCACTCTCGCTCTTCCATCTCCCTCCAACCACTCTCTCCCGTATCTCCAATCACTCACTCTCTCTCTTTCTCTCTCTCTCTCTTTCCTTCTCCCTGTCTCTCCAATCACTCTCGCTCTTCCACCTCCCTCCAACCACTCTCTCCAATCACTCTCGCTCTTCCACCTCCCTCCAACCACTCTCTCCAATCACTCTCGCTCTTCCATCTCCCTCCAACCACTCTCTCCAATCACTCTCGCTCTTCCATCTCCCTCCAACCACTCTCTCCCGTATCTCCAATCACTCACTCTCTCTCTTTCTCTCTCTCTCTCTTTCTTTCTCCCTGTCTCTCCAATCACTCTCGCTCTTCCACCTCCCTCCAACCACTCTCTCCAATCACTCTCGCTCTTCCATCTCCCTCCAACCACTCTCTCCCGTATCTCCAATCACTCACTCTCTCTCTTTCTCTCTCTCTCTCTCTTTCTTTCTCCCTGTCTCTCCAATCACTCTCGCTCTTCCACCTCCCTCCAACCACTCTCTCCAATCACTCTCGCTCTTCCATCTCCCTCCAACCACTCTCTCCAATCACTCTCGCTCTTCCATCTCCCTCCAACCACTCTCTCCCGTATCTCCAATCACTCACTCTCTCTCTTTCTCTCTCTCTCTCTTTCTTTCTCCCTGTCTCTCCAATCACTCTCGCTCTTCCATCTCCCTCCAACCACTCTCTCCCGTATCTCCAATCACTCACTCTCTCTCTTTCTCTCTCTTTCTTTCTCCCTGTCTCTCCAATCACTCTCGCTCTTCCATCTCCCTCCAACCACTCTCTCCCGTATCTCCAATCACTCACTCTCTCTCTTTCTTTCTCCCTGTCTCTACAATCACTCTAGCTCTTCCATCTCCCTCCAACCACTCTCTCCCGTATCTCCAATCACTCACTCTCTCTCTTTCTCTCTCTCTCTTTCTTTCTCCCTGTCTCTCCAATCACTCTCGCTCTTCCATCTCCCTCCAACCACTCTCTCCCGTATCTCCAATCACTCACGCTCTCTCTTTATCTCTCGCTCCCCCCAATCTCGTGCCCTCTCTCTCCTTTCTCCAATCACTCTCGTTTTCTCCCCTCACCCCCTCTCTCTTGCTCTCCCTCTTGCTCCTCTACTCTCTCTCATCTGGGATCGAGGAGAGCAAAACACATACTTCACAAGGCGTATATAATAACCTTATCCTTAAAGCTCCCTACTTGAAAGCGATAACCCAACTGCAAAATTATACCTACCATTTATATGGCAATATTATTATTCTAAACTAACTACTTTATCAGTGGTTGAGTATCAGTGCACGGGCGTGTCACCGTGTCTTGCTGCGCCAGCCAATCAGGATGCTGCAATCGGCGGTTTTATCAGCCATTTCGTGGTTAAACGCATCGGCCAAGTTATGTGTATCTGAGGTCGAACACTAGACGATGGCTAGATACAACGTGGTGTTCATGAATGTTTGTGAGTTGATAAACACGATAGATATTACGATAGACTAGGAGTTCATAATGTTATGTGAAGTTTGACATATACATGAGTAAAGATTGTAGATAATGTTTATGTTTGGCGGTTTCTTGATCAAATATGCACCAAGGTAGGAAAACTGTGTGATATACAGATAGTGGTTCGCTGACTTCTTTTCATCAGTAGACTTTAAATGAAACTGAATCATTTTTTTTCAGTGATTCATATCATGCATATTCAATAATAGGCTAACATTGACTGAGTGTCTGTTGTTTAACGCCGCAATCAGCGATACTCCTGCTGCATGGCCTCGGCCTGTAAATGAGCGAGTCTTGACCAGTCAAACCTGTGATTGATATCATAAGCAACGTCCCAGGCCGTCGGGGTACGATGACACGCTATCAAACATTGCACCGAACATGACAACCCGACCCAATTCGTCGCCTCTTACCACAAGCAAAGCTTACTTGGGACCTACTGACGACAAGAACCTGCAAGAATGTGACGTCTTTGGGTGTGATGTTGTGTCGTCGTCTCAAGCAATCTAGCAGCCTACCAGACGTATTACGAAGAGACAACAAAAATGGCCTTCACATACCTTCTTATGGATTTGCAATAAAATAAAATGGAGATTTAAGGCTAACATGCTTTGAAAAGACCGATATTTCATACTAACGGTAATTCCATGATTGTAAAATTGACACAATATGGCAAATGTGTTGTGATTTCAATATTTAAAATTCAAATCAGGCCAAAAACATTCACTTGTTCTAAAACCCCAACATGTTTTCACAAAACAACTAAAACGAACCTTTTCCATTCATATTAATAATATCTCATAACTTGATATTTTTTCAAAACTCGACAATGGTTGTTAAAACAAAGTTGAAAATGAAAAATGGATGATGCTTGTTATTTTGAATCTTTCATTGATTTTCAGAAATAGCTCTTCAACCTTTCTCCAAATTCGTAGCTTCAGGGCAAGAATGGGCTTTCATCATGTCTTTTCCTTTCTGGAAAAATTAATGCATTTTCACATTCCCTGAAACATGCCAGCAATCTGTACGACTGAGGCACACTCCGGCCAACAGTGAAGGGCGATAAACTTACTGTAAGTGAAAGAGGTTTCCTTAATAATATTGACACAAGGAGGAGCACCCCACAGAAGACAATGAACAATGACAGTGGAAATAGTTCACGCCCAAAGGCAATAATGACTAGTGATCGACGTTCTTATTAATCATATTGTGATTTTTTGTAGCCATAATTCAGAAATCTTTTTAGTTGAAGATGTCAGATTTACGGGTGTATAAAATTTGACTGAAGACTTTTAAAACTTTTTGTTCAAGAAAATTAAGTTTAAACTAATGGACCCATAATCTTCTAAAACATTATTTAAAAATGTTTTAAGAATTGATGTAAATTATAAATTGAAATGTTTTTTTGGTATATTGTATGTATAAATTATCGTGAAATGATTATAGTCAATGATGATTATTATCACGTGGGAGCCCTGCGCATCCTTGTCAAAGTGGTGACTTGAGCATTATACTCGCTGATTATTCAACTCGATCAACATAATGTAGATCTCACATATATGAGACTTACACAGACGGTATACGTAGTCATTATGACTGTAGGCGTTGGTTGTCGCCGATAGCTGTCTGTCTCATAACCATCACCACATAATACCCCCTCACCCTTCCCAAACCCGCTCTGCGACAGAGGGAAATATTCGAGCAAGATCCATACTCTAATGTGACATGACAGCCAGCCTATCTAATTTGGCGCTTGCGTCGCTTGTATTGTTGATATCACCTTTATGATAAACTCCTCGCATGACCGCGCTCCTTACTGACAAGAGCCCATTAACACAAGGCAGTGTGCCTGGGGGCCAGCTCCTTACAGCGACGCCTGACCAGCGATGACAGAATCTATATCGTCACCGGCAGTGTCAAATGTTGCATAGGTGTGAGAACATGCAAAGACGAATATATACTGATGGGAAATAAAAACGAAACATACACATGTTATATGGCAGAAGAAGGTTGATGGTGCTTCGTTCAATGCGGAAACTACATATTAAGAAAATAATCATGAGAATGTACGCACATGGATATGGTGCGAATCTTGTAATCTTTGGCCTATATGACGTCATGTCCAACACATGCCTCCTTAAAACCCGATGCCTTGTCTCTTACCACGAGTATATTAAGTTTTCGATTACCCAATACCACTAATATGATTGATTTTGTTCCCGATGATGCTGAAGAAATTTACATTGCAGACATTTTAGTAGAGTGAGTGAGTGACCGAGTGAGTGAGTGACCGAGTGAGTGAGTGAGTGAGTGAGTGAGTGAGTGAGTGAGTGAGTGACCGAGTGAGTAAGTGAGTGAGTGAGTGAGTGAGTGAGTGAGTGAGTGAGTGAGTGAGTGAGTGAGTGAGTGACCGAGTGAGTGAGTAAGTGAGTGAGTGAGTGAGTGAGTGACCGAGTGAGTAAGTGAGTGAGTGAGTGAGTGAGTGAGTGAGTGAGTGAGTGACCGAGTGAGTGAGTAAGTGAGTGAGTGAGTGACCGAGTTAGTGAGTGAGTGAGTGAGTGACCGAGTGAGTGAGTGAGTGAGTGAGTGAGTGACCGAGTGAGTGACCGAGTGAGTGAGCGAGGTGGGTTAAACGAAGCTGTGAACAGTATTCCAGTTATATCACGGCGTGGGAGGAAAGCCCAAAGTGATGCAGGTCCCAGACGTTTACCACTTTGACACCCACGAGCACGGGCATGGTGCTGATAACCCTAGAGACATATTAGGGGGATTTTAGCATAGATAAAAGGCCTTGTAATGAAACCTAATTTGATATTACGGGAAAACGAATTTCCACACAGTAACTGAAACTTGACGGACATATAGCCCAAATACAACAGTAATTGCTGAGGAAGCGCACCTCGCATTCGGATTTCTTGTGATGTTAAATGAGTGTTAAGAAGATGGACGATGCAATCAATTCTTCTTTATGCCGAGTTATAAATGCCTCACAAAGAAGTTCACAGTTTATTACATGCAGAATGTTAAACAAGATAATATGGAGCATGCTACAAGAAGACAAGCATCTCGGGGCTGTTACGTGTCTAAATAAATTATGTTTGAAACCGTTGACAGCTGACAGCTGATTTACTGTCATTCCATAAATACGCCTTGATTGATCGTGTAGGTTGCAGGTGGTATTTAACATGACAGGCCAACAGTTACAGAGGATTACAAAACATTAGCAATATAGGACTACTCCTTTCAGAGAGTGTGTGTGCGTGAGTTGGTGATTATATGAGTGGGTGAATGTGTGTGTGATGAGTGGGTGAGTGGGTGAGTTATGGCCGCATGGATGAGTGACTGATTGACACTTAGGGAGAGAGAGAGAGAGAGAGATAGGGAGAGGCAGAGCAAGAGAGAGGGGTGGGGGGAGAAAAAGAGAGTGATTGGAGATAGGAGAGAGAGGGCGCGTGATTGGGGGAGCGTGAGATAAAGAGAGAGAGTGAGTGATTGGAGATACGGGAGAGAGTGGTTGGAGGGAGATGGAAGAGCGAGAGTGATTGGAGAGACAGGGAGAAAAAAGAGAGAAAGAGAGAGAGAGTGAGTGATTTGGGATACGGGAGAGAGTGGTTGGAGGGAGATGGAAGAGCGAGAGTGATTGGAAAGACAGGGAGAAAGAAGAGAGAAAGAGAGAGAGTGAGAAGTTAGGGATAGACAAAACTATGATACAGAGTCTGGACTACACAATCCAGTGATTGGTGCTGTGGTCAACGATCCATCACATACGCAGAGAGAGAGAGAGAGAGAGGGAGGGAGAGAGAGAGAGAGAGAGAGAGAGAGAGAGAGAGAGAGAGAGTAGGAGGGAGAGGGTATGTGGAAGATTTAATAATATTACAGTGTCTGTGTGAGAGAACGAGAGAGAGAGAGAGAGAAAGAAAATGAAAGGAGAGTACAAAGGCTTAAGTGAGGCTCATGCGAGTGTGAATGAGTAAACGAGTGAGTGAGTGAATGAGGCAGTGGCAAATATAGTTTGTAAAGTTTACTAACATAAGGAATTTCTGTTGTCCACCGCCGTGATATCACTGGAATATTGCTAAAAGCGCCTTCAAACCATTCTCACTCATTCGATAGCATACTACCTCTGTCAGGCGGCATCCAACACTGCGAGTACCACAAACTGTTCTGACCTCGACCCATATACATCGAAGTCCTATGTTTATAAACTTTGTTTAATATCCGACAATATTTACATGCCCCAAGCTTAGTAGCCTGTTGTTATGACCTTCCCTACGTGAAATGATAACACCGATAGTTTATCTCCAAATATTTTTATCATCAAACTTCCATGCCTTCCAGCACTTATCAATACTATGCCGATGGTTTATAGATAGTGCTGATTAGGCATATAAAATATTTGCTCAGAGCCACTGGTAACATTGCTATACTATATTACCTGTGCCTGTTTTCGCAGTGGATGATAACCTGACCTTCATTGGCATTTTATCACAAGAGGATGATAACATTTTTATCAGTAACTCATCAATGGCTCCCCAACACTATGTTGCTTGTCGTGAGAGTTGTCTAGACTGCACAGTGGGTCAGTCGCGGTGACTACATGTCATCGTGCCCTGACGACGTGGTCGTTGTTCATAATATCAGTCACTGGTTTACCGACTTGATTTATATGTAATGTTGCTGACAAAGACAACCAAATAACATCGTCAGTTCTTTACGACGATCTTCGTGATGTCTTGCCATTCCGTGTCATTACAGGCAGTGCCTGTGGCCCAATCGTCCAAGGCGCCGCAAATCACAGTGCAGAGTGGCGTCACTTAGGCGTGCTAGAAACTTATGTCGTGGGTTCGAATCTTGATTTCTCCTTGATAATTAATCCAGGTCTGTCAGCACCATACCCCTGCCCGTTGGTTTCACCAAAGTGAAACGCCCAAGACCTGCATCACTTGGCTTTCCCGTCACATCAAGCTGACACACCGTGATATATCTGGAATAATCACCGCATCAAACCAAATCTAAAGTCTCCCATGCTTGTCATGAGACCCAACTGAAAGATCCAGTCGGATGTTCACAATAGTGAGTGAGTAAGTGAGTTGGGTTTAACGCCGCTTTTATCGGTATACCAGGTATACCACGTGTCAGTTTGATGTTTGAGGAAAACCGGAAGTGTAGCAGGACTTAGACGTGTATCGCCTTGGTAGCACCAACGAGCATGGTGATGTTGCTGACAGACCTAGAAACATAGTCGGGGCGTATATAGTCGTATTCGAACCCATTATTATAGGATTCTGGAGTGTCCAAGGGACGCAACTCCGCACAACGAACTGCGGCGCCTTAGACGACCCGTGCCGCCGATGACCACAATAAGTTCTCTGAACGACAGTATATCGGCGAAGGTCGGTGGCTTGGACTATTAACCAATGGTTTTCTAACCCAGAGTCGAATATTTCCTTCTGACGTGGGGGCACGGGTGGCCCAGTCGTCTAAGGCGCCGCGATTCGCTGTGCAGAGTTGCGTCCCTTGGGCACGCCAGAAACCTATGATTGTGGGTACGAATCCAGGTTCGCCCCAATTATGTTTCTAGGTTTGTCAGCACCATACCCGTGCTCGTGGGTTTCACCGAAGAGGTAAACGTCTGGGACCTGCATCACTTCGGGCTTTCCTCCCACATTAAGCTGACACGCCGCGATATAACTTGAATACTGTTAAAAGCGGCGTTAAACCCAACTCACTCACTCACTCACTCACTCCTTCTGACGTAATATAGCTGGAGTATTTGGAAGATCGTACAACGCTTGTCTCAACTTGACAAGAAGACAGCGATGGCGTAACCCTCTGGGGCCTAGTGAAAAGGGTTTTCATGGCCCGGATGTGGATACCCCTGATCTGGGGTAAAGGACAATGCAATGGCGATGTTAGGGGCTGGTACTTATTTATTACCGTGTCTGTCTTGTGCTCGGCTGCGTGGGGCTGCCGTCAGTGTATTTCCTTCTCTTGTTTATTATCTTTCTATTAAGGCAGACTTCCTCAAGCAGAACGACACGACTGTATAATTAGACGCCAGGTACTCTGTGAGAGGACATAGCTCTACTTAGATAAGTTACACTAGCGGCATTGATCATAACGCTTATTAGATGAAAGCGGAGCCTCAGTCGGCGTTAGAAAGCGCCACCTAGCGAAAGAACATCAGATAACACTCTAAAATCGTCGTTCACCGGTTAGACTGTTCCCATGACGTACTTCGAGTCGCAACAAATGTGTTATTAAAGGCAGTTCTACAAAATTTCTGTATTAAGTTTAAGCATTCAAAGAACACAGTTAGAACAAATACACACCGAAAGAAACGACACCTTCCGTTACTTGGGGTGTGTATTTTAGGTTGTTATATCATCCCAATCTTCGACGACTTTTCGTAGAATCTATCTGAATGTATCTATACACAGCATATCATCGATGTGGTCCAACTGTTCCAAAGCGCTGCGGGTACGCCAGAAAGCTATGAATGTGGGTTCGAATCCCGGTTCGCCCCGATTATGTTTCTAGGTTAGTCAACGCCATAACCGGGTCGTGGGTTTCACCAAAGTGGTAAACGACTGAGACCCACTTTACTTCGGGCTTTCCACCCACATTAAGCTGACACGCCGTGATATAACTGGAATTTAAAGCGGCGTTAATCCCAACTCACTCACACACTCTTAAGCGCTTGCAATTCGTTGCGCAGAGTTGTGTCACCTAGTTTGACAAGGATCTGCTTATCGAAGGGTTCGAGTCCTAGAATCCTGAATTTGATCGTAGGTTTGTAAGCACCTACCCATGTTTTCGCTTACTGATTGTCAAAAATTGAATGTTAGTCAACAGAGTATACGCTATTTCACAATAACACCCATATCCGCAGTGAATGGGTACCCGGTAGGATGAGATGTTACAGTGTTTGATTTGGCCTGTACGAGTATGAAAAAGGAGCTGAGAATGAGTTTATATTCGAGTTTGGTAATAATGTCATATATTATAGCGAAATGTCTTGCGTTTGTATAGTCGCCTATCATCATGATACAGTTAACGGATACAGATTGGGAGAAGCACATACGATAGACACTGTACATAGCACACAAGGTGGTACAAATTACCAGAATACCAGATTGTGTTTTGACGATCATCGCTGGACGTCGGACCGGGAAGTCGGCATATTACAAGACAACATATCACATGACAGGACGGCGGGATGGCCCATTGGTTAAAGCGTTCGCTCGTCATACCGAAGACCCGGGTTCGATTCCCATCATGTGTGAAGTCCAATTCTGGTGTCTCCCGTCGTGATATTGCTGGAAAAAAGCGGCGTAAAACCATACTTACTTACATAATTATATGACAATAAAATTGTGCTTTGACGGCTGCAGTTCCAGAACTGAACATATCGGGGTGTCTAACTACGACCACGCAACGCGATTCAATTATGCTGCCGACAACACGTTCAAATATATATATCTAAGATATATTTCAGCTTTTGTGAGATTGTTTACTTCATAATAATTGTCCATTCTATTGTTTCCTTGGATAAAGTGAAATCCTTTTTATGAGGACGTAACCACTAAAATCCCAAGGGCACTGTATTTCCGACTAAACAAATCATAAGTACATACATAACAATGTCATCTGGTATTCCTATAGACGTTCCAAAAAGAAATCACATGGAAGACACGGTGTCCGGATAACGCGGTGTCCAGAATATGTGATGTCCAGAAAACGGGATGTCCAGAAGAGGGGGTATCCTGATAACGGGTTGTCCGGAATATGTGTTGTCCAGATAACGGGATGTCCAGATAACGCGGTGTCACGGGGACAGATGTCCGGAATAATGCGGTGTCCGGAATAACGGGGTCCGGACTGTAGGGGTTTCGCAACGTACACATAATGACCAGTCAATTTCAGCGGGTACATGTCATCAGCTTGCCATGCCACGATCGTCAGCCCGCCGATGCGCCGGTGTTAACACGAGTACGCATTCGAAGTTTGCTAGGCCTCGCCCAGGTAGGAAGTTGTGTATCTCGCCTCACCGGGTCTCACACTGTCGCAACAATTGGGTCTGACAGAGGGCTTCATCCAAATCTCCACCAGGAGTTCCCCTGCCAGCACGCTACCCGCGGGCTGAAGGGGCTGAAAGATGGCTCGTAGACTCACAAGACGACACAGTGGGAAGCACTTTGAGTAAACTTCATACCCGATCTCTTGTGAAAAACATCTCCCGTACGAATCGGTAACCTAGCCACTTATTTGTCAGTTGTGCCCGAGACAATTCTTCATCTCTTCGTTCAGGTTTAATATGAAAGTCTCTCAGTTACACGTGAATAACGGCAAGATTGGTCGCTGTATGGGTAAAGCGTGGTTGGGTTACTTTAATCATGACCGATCTGCCTCTTTTAAAATTGTGACTGGGTTTCGTCGCCCATCAAACAAGAATACACACAAACATCGATAAATGAGCTCTGTACCTCTAGAGTTTTATTGCCCTGAACCTTTCTGAGATAAACTGCTAAAGAAATACTTACACTTGAAAATTGGAATTGCCCTTAAAATTACAAACATTATCAAAACGTTACTTGGCTGAAAACAGATGCAGAAACCCCACACACTCAAGGTCCAAGACTTAACTATGATACCCGACTAAATTAGATCAGAATACTTAATATACAGGAGCCAGTGGCTAACTGAGGTCATAATACCTAAGATACCAGATTCAATGCTCAGTTACCGTATCAGAGCCAGGGCTAATTGAGGTAATAATACCTAAGATACCAGATTCAATGCTCAGTTACCGTATCAGACCCAGGGCTAATTGAGGTCATAATACCTAAGATACCAGATACAATGCTCAGTTACCGTATCAGAGCCAGGGCTAATTGAGGTCATAATACCTAAGATACCAGATTCAATGCTCAGTTACCGTATCAGACCCAGGGCTAATTGAGGTCATAATACCTAAGATACCAGATTCGATGCCCAATATTAAACTTTATCAGAACCAGATATGATTGTGATCAAATCCCCAGAGACAAAATCTTAAGGTTTCCGAAAATTCTCTAAATCTTTGTTTGGCAAATAAAAACTATTTTTTTAACACTGAATTTATTTTGGTCTTGAAGCGTCTATTTCTGAAAACTCTGCCTCCATAGAAAGGATTCCGCGGGTCTGCCCGAGCACCCAGCATGCCTGTTTCAATCCCTCTGCCAGCTGAGTGTGTGCGAGGAATCGACCCCGTCCTTCAGCCTCTGGGGATCGTCCCCGCCGTGTTTACCTCAGCCGTACTGGATGCCCTATAAAAATGACACTGTTCTCCAAAAGGCGTTAGCCAAGTGACAATTGCGTTCATATTTGTGCCCTAAATGTCGATTCAAGGCTCCCGCGCAGTAAATATTAAACAGTTTCTGCAAACAAAGTTCGAAGACAACGCTGTCCTTACACCTACAACAAGCCTACGAAATCAACCCCATCGGATTTCTCGTTACAAAATATTGCGTCCAGTGATGGAGATGTTACAATGCGTGTTGCTGATTTCTAAGCAAAATAAAGTCAAACAATATTGGTTCAGTCCATTTACATAAATAGGGATGAAACTGAGTTCACAATGTGCCTACATTAATTTCTGTAGGCAAAGTGGGATGTAGGCTGTGGGAATGAACCGTTAGCCATACTAGAACCTGATCTTTCCAATTACCGTTCACAGTAACTGAACGAATCAATCACAACTTAAACATCAATGATATAGTCAACGATTGGTTCATCCATCTGGTCGCTTGAATGAGTGAATTGAAGATTTTGATGATAAAACTTCATATACTTTGCATCATATACTCTGGCAAGTTATGTAACATTCACACCTGCGAGCTGTAACGCACTAAATATCGTGTCACGGATCAAACATTATGACGTAGCTCCTTGCTACGATCGTCGTTTCATAGACGCCACGAGGTCTATTTTAACCCCGCTGGGTATGCATTGATGTAAACGAAAGCCACATTTTTGAAGGTCGTATTTAACATGTTGGATTTTACTTCTTTGTGATATTGGTGCGTTTGAATCTATTATTTGTTTTTATTGAAGTGAATATGAGAGAACAAGATTCGCCAATTATTTTGCAGCGTCGGTTATGTTTCTCGTGGAAAGGAGACATTGGTGACAATCGAATAATTTTATTATGCATCTGCGTGAATGTGAATAGGATATCGTATTTTCTATAGTACAGACTTAATCAAGCTTTTGTCGCCAAGATCGATATCATGGCAGGAATAAGTTCATTTCAATGATTTTCTGAACATTCGGGAGAGTCCTAATGAATCCTATATTCGTAGGGGAGAGCTAGGATAAGGGAATTTAGCAACGTTGATCCAAAAGCTGGTCATTGACGTGTGTCTGCTAACTCAAGGCTTATTAATACATGTACCAATCTAGCCTTTATTACACGGAGAGAATGTATAATATTCACATTGTTATGAATTAAAACGACCGACCTTGATTATAAAAGGCCTTGGAGTTCGGTCCCGTTTTATATCCCACATTCTCCGTCAGTATCTTATTAGCAACAGAGGTTTCCGACAAGACGAGAGGGTGAATCTGTTTTTTATACGTTTTTCAAATTTATCTTGTTTTTTTTTCTGCAAAAGTAGGCGCTTGTTGAAACAAACATGAGCTAGAAAGTGTGAACATGGAAACTGATGTTGTATCTTGCATTCTTTCCGGCAAACGTAAATCTACTTATACTCCACACAAGAAGTTAGGGACCATCCGATTCTTTCACATTACCGTACATGTAGTAATATGGAACAATCGGGTTATGTCATGACAGATTAACTATAGTGATATGAAAGAATAAGGCGGTCCTTAACGTTTTTCTCAGTCGTATAGCATCTTCCTTGATAACACGCAAGTGGTTGAGATAAGTGGTTAGACGTCTACCCGTCGTAGAAGACCCGGGTTCGACTCCCTGTATAGGAAGGATGGTTGAGATAAGTGGTTAGACTTCTACCCGTCGTAGAAGATCCGGGTTCGGCTCCCTATATACGAAGGATGGTTGAGATAAGTGGTTAGACGTCTACCCGTCGTAGAAGACCCGGGTTCGACTCCCTGTATAGGAAGGATGGTTGAGATAAGTGGTTAGACTTCTACCCGTCGTAGAAGATCCGGGTTCGGCTCCCTGTATAGAAGGGGTGGTTGAGATACGTGGTTAGACTTCTACCCGTCGTAGAAGACCCGGGTTCGGCTCCTTATATACGAAGGATGGTTGAGATAAGTGGTTAGACGTCTACCCGTCGTAGAAGACCCGGGTTCGGCTCCCTGTATAGGAAGGATGGTTGAGATAAGTGGTTAGACGTCTACCCGTCGTAGAAGACCCGGGTTCGACTCCCTGTATAGGATGGATGGTTGAGATAAGTGGTTAGACTTCTACCCGTCGTAGAAGACCCGGGTTCGACTCCCTGTATAGGAAGGGTGGTTGAGATACGTGGTTAGACTTCTACCCGTCGTAAAAGATCCGGGTTCGGCTCCCTGTATAGGAAGGAGGGTTGAGATACGTGGTTAGACTTCTACCCGTCGTAGAAGACCCGGGTTCGGCTCCCTATATACGAAGGATGGTTGAGATAAGTGGTTAGACGTCCACCCGTCGTAGAAGACCCCGGGTTTGGCTCCCTGTATAGGAAGGATAGTTGAGATAAGTGGTTAGACTTCTACCCGTCGTAGAAGACCCGGGTTCGGCTCCCTGTATAGGAAGGATAGTTGAGATAAGTGGTTAGACTTCTACCCGTCGTAGAAGACCCGGGTTCGGCTCCCTGTATACGAAGGGTGGTTGAGATACGTGGTTAGACTTCTACCCGTCGTAGAAGACCCGGGTTCGGCTCCCTATATACGAAGGGTGGTTGAGGCCACAATGGTGCCTTAGCAATGGTATTAACAATTATAAATCAAAAGTAACCTTAGGCTCTTTTTACGCCAACATGACGACGTTGAGAATGTTTACTTCAACATGCATGCTGTCATCTCACAGGAAAAGCTTTAATTTAATGCGTCATATATTTTTGATATATTTTTATTCGTATTTTGGTGTGATTTATGTATTGCATGCCATGTTGAATATCCTGACTATCATACTTCACCCCCACCTGTTGACGGTCCATTCTGAGATATAACATTCAGTAGAGGACAACCAAACATTGTCAATACACACAAACCTGTCATTGTGACCACCCAATCACCATTTTAGTCGATTCATAAGACAACATGGTGGAGAGTAGCAACCGGTCGCGAAAATCGAGATATCGTTTGTTTGTTGTTTAACGCCACACTCAGCAATATTCCAGCTATAAGACGGCGGTCTGTAAATAATCAAGTCTGAACCAGACAATCCAATGATTGACATCATGAGCATCGATCTACGCAATGGACATTCATCAACCACCCGAGTCTGACAAATTGTGCTTCTGGTGATAAAAGACATCGCAAGTGTTGAAAATGAATTTTTTTTGGCAAGTTTCCCCCGTCAGTGGTATCAATTGCAAGTGACAGTCGTTCCCGACCAATGTCGCTTTGAACTATCGGTCCAAACCGGGAATCTATTAAAAAGACTGTTATAGAGACTCCCTGATCCACATAAAACGGGCACGTCTAACGCAATTTAACGAAGAGTTGAGTCCCTTAGTTGTGCAAGGATCCGCTTGTCGTAGGTTCGAATCCGAGGTTCGCCCGATGAGGATTCTTTGTTTAAATCACGTTTAAACGTTTAAGCCCTGCTACTATACTGCTCAAAGTTTGAAAGGAATACTGAGCTATTACTGAGGTATATGGCAACAACATCGACGTGTGTGTCCCCACCTGCGAGTGTATAGGATGTCCCCAAAACGGCATCGACCGACTCAGGCAGGCACGCACGCACGCACGCACGCAGGCACAGACCGTCTCAGGCACACACATGCACGCACGCACGCACACACACACACTCACGCACGCACACCCCCGCACGCACACACACACGCACGCACACACACACACGCACGCACGCACGCACGCACGCACGCACGCACATACGCACCAGTTATCGATTCACCTGCACTTGAAATCATTTACGGTCATGAATGGAAGAAAAAAAGTTGATGCTTTACGTTTAGATTTAGGACAAGCAAGCGTCGACATTTGTCGAGCCTGACAAACGACGGGAACAACTAAAGCCATCTACGTCTACTGAATTCTGAAGTTTACTCAGAAGGCAACACCGCCATTGCCTCTCCTTCAATGTCGTCTGCTATGTGAAGCGCGCGCGGGCCTCCGCGATCCAACAGACGTCTTCTCCTTTGCTTTAACCATGGCACGTCTGCACTGTCCCCAAATCCGCGGGTCTGTCTCCGGACGTGAACACCGAACACTCCGTCAGTCGAGGGATTACGCTCTGTTTGGACGCTCTCTGAGGCATTCCGATGGATTTGGGTTTCACACGCCTAACAGCCATTCACACCAACTTTCAAATAATCCAGGCATAATACACAAATCTAAATGGCAACAAATAATGAGATTAAGCCGTAAGCAACTTTATTTATGAATGTAGGCTTTGTAAGGAGATCTACTGGACTCATACTTGGGACCTAATCCAACCCACTTCCCGATGGCACAGAACCGACACAAAGGTTGGGCCATTATTGAATGCCCCTCGAAGCAGACATCTCTCGGAGAGTTTAACATTGACCGCGTGCCTCATTGGCTTTATAGCATTGCTTTGGTCCTGCACAATGCTGGCCGATTTAATATATTATTCCCTGGACAGGACGTATTTCCACGAAGAGCAATATTGAATATAATAAAACCAGATATACAGAAAATCGTTGTTGAATAATTATACATTTGATAAACGTTTTTATGTTTAACCACAAGAGAGGATAACGTTAATTTATATATTCAAGACATACAGTAATTCACTTGGTCTGTGAAGCCCGTGAAGATCCGGGGTAGAATTGATCTTCAGCAACCCATGCTTACCGAAAAAGGCGATTATGCTTGTCGTAAGAGGCGACTAACGGGATCGGGGGGTCAGACTCGGTGACTTGGTTGATGCAGGTCATAGTATCCCAATTGTGTTGATCGATGCTCATGATATCAATTACTGGATTGTCTGGTCCAGACTCGATTATTTATAGACCGCCGTCATAGAGCTGGAATATTACTGAGTGCGGCGTTAAACAACATACACCACCACTTCGTCTATGCAATCGCTGAAAAGTTAGATATACACGATTAACGGTGGGTAAACGATTCATGCAAATTAATTTCATCGATATAAATTGATGTTTCGTAACTTGATATCCTTCAGCTCCATATCTAGTTTAAGACGATGTGACTCAATGGTCTATTTCTGGACTCCGCTTGTCTCGAATTATATTCCACCGTCTTTAGGAAGACGCGGTATAATGGATGTGTTGACTCAAGCGGTGTTTGATAATCGTTGATACAAGTTCTTGAAGGAAAAACCTTTTCTTTGATGTATTTTCTCAATTATTCCAAAGGTGTGAAAAGGAACCATTATCAGTTACAACAGGAATCGAATTTAATTATCGCCTCAATGCTGGGTAGTGGCGCTCGAGAGTAACATAGCGTTGATGTGTTTTGCCGTCCGGGGGCCGATGCCTTAATCTCCACTCTGACCTCGGCTTTCGTCGTCTATGATGTCGCTGACGAAACAGACACTTTCTTAAATCGGCGATGACAGTGGCTACTCCATCCATCATTAGGGCGCCGTCAATTTACGACGTACAATACTGTAATCCCCTCCCAAACATCAAAGAGTCCATCTCCATAACGAGGCTCGCATACGTGACGTTTTCCGCCATGTTTGAGTCAGGCAATAGATTCATATTTCTTTATCACGATTTCAGCGCCACTAAAACGGTCTGTTTCTGTGTCAGATTGACCACTGTGTGTTCGCTAATGCCAGGCTGTGACAAAAACAGTTCCAATACGCACATTCGTATTCTTGTTCACTTCGTCCTTGTCATTTGCCGTTGGGTATTATGCCCTGAACGGCGACCACGTTGTCTTTTGGGGTCAAGGAAAATACACGTGATCTGGGAACGATTGATCGTTATGGCAAAACTGTCAATTACGTTTAATACCAGAATGTCATGATTTTGAATATTAAGAACATTCTGCATATCAACCAAGAAAGAACACAGACAATCTCCTCCACAACTTAACAAGTGACATATGCGATCTTGTCACGAAAGAAAACTTCAAGCACATTAAAAGCAATATTATTTGTTCATCTTATTCAAATTTACAAAGGAAAATTGGATGAGATACAATTTAAAAAATAATTGTGAAATCCATGAAATGCATTTTCAATGAGTCGTACGGAGATGATTCTTCCATTTTTATACAGTTGTATAGCATACAGTGGAACCCTGCTAATCTAAAATATTCTCTTTACCGGTATTGTCAAGAACCATGGGCCTCCATCTCACAAAACGAACACCCGTGAAGATCCGGGTTAGAACAGGTCTTCAGCAGCCTATACGTGTCATGAGAGGAGACTGCTTGTCGTAAGAGGCGTCTATCGGGATCGAGGCGTCTAACGGGGTCGTGTGGTCAGGCTTAGTGACTTGGTTGATGCATGTCTCAATCCCGTAGATCGATGCCCCTGTTGTCAATCACTGGATTGTCTGATCCAGACTCGATTATTTACAGACCTCCGTCATAGCAGGAATATCTTTACAATATCATCACACAAACATTTCAGATCATCTCCATCGAATGTTGAAAATCGAAATTAAGCGAAGGGGGGACTTATTTAGTTCGATGAAGAAATAGTTTATAAAAAAAGATACTGAGCCCGTGGGGACCTGGGGTGGAATGTGTTCTCATCATCCCTTGCTGGTCGTAGGAGGCGACCAAATCGGGATCCGTGGGGATTCTAGGTTGGAAGTTGTCCTAGCAGCCTATGCAGGTCGTTAGAGGCAAATAATTGAATCTGGAGATGAGGCTCGGTGAGGGGCGATGGGGTAGCCTAATGGTTCAAGCGTTCGCTTGTCACGCTGAAGACCCAGGCTCAATTCCCAACATGGTGACCTCGCCGCGATTTTGCTGGAATATTGCTCAAAGCGGCGTATAACACAATTCACTCACTCAGGCTGGGTGACTTGGTGGATGCCGTGCCTACGTGTACGTAATGCGACGGCGTGGACCGTTGCTCATAATATCAATCACCGGATGTCCGGTCCAGACTCGATTATTTACAGGCTGTCCAATGAGGTTTTTTTTGTGTGTAAAATCGTATCACACCATGACGACAACAACGGACACGGCGCTAACCGGCCAATGGTCATTGTTTTATATATTCCAGGAATCGAACAAACGAGATGCGCGTCTTGGCACAGCACTTCCATCCATCCTGCACCTGTGCGTCCTAACTATACATGGGGCATAAGCTCTATAGATGGCAAATAACGAGCCAACTGGTCAATCGCATGTCACAAACTAGTAAATACCAGAACGTTAAAAAACACACAGACTTTTAAAGTTAAACATGGTACCGAAAGACGCTGTCGTTGATTTAAAAAGGAACGTAATGATTTATTGAATCAACTTTGATAAATCGAATCAAAATCTAATAAATCTAAGATAACGCAACCGTATTTTAGCCAATAAAAATCTTCTCTTTGATGTTCAATCTATCAATGATATTCAATAAAATATGATGGCAATGCCAGGCTGAGCGAACTGTTTACTAGGATTACAGTATGTGACAACGTTACGAAGAGGAAGAACAATTACTAGTTTGTGCCAAGGCGCGTCTCGCAGATCAACAGGGCGACTTTGATGCTGCATGTTCCTTGGTTCTGTGCATCTTTGGGGGGCTTCAAGGGGATTTGGCTAAGAGGCCTGTTGGAGTCCATTGTTTGAAATGATTCGCGAAAAGGGATGGGTGACTATTTGGCATGGACAAGCGCCAGGCCACTTAGATCAAACCCACAATCGTTTGGAACACTCGCTGCCAAGCCACTGGCTCTTAGCCCTATCGTTTACTGTAGACGTTTTTGTCGGCGGAATGGGGGAGATTTTTAGAATTAATAATTGACGCAGGACAATTACACAAACTGTCCGTCACGCCATCTCCGTGCACGTGCGAGTGATGTTCGTAATCCAGCGTTAAGCCAGCCCTTTGATGTCCGCCGCAGTTAATCCCACAAGCACCACTGTGAATATTAGATTGTTGCTCATTGATGTCGGGAATCTCATCTCTAATTTCATCATATATGTAATGAATAATGATACATGAGGTTGTATATTTGTTTAGACATCAGTGTGTAGCGTTAAGTACATTGAGATACTGCATGCTGCTTTCAGCGTCAGGAAGAGCGGATTGAGAAGATAAGGGGAATGTAAGGGCTACGTGTGTACCGGGACTCGAGGACAACACCGTGGTGGTCTATAAGGACTACACCCATGAAGGTCGGATTCATCAAACGTGCAATTCGCTGTGCTGAGATACATCGCTAAGGCGTGTCAGACAGCTATGATTGGGGTTCAAATCCGGTTCGTCTTCATTATGTTGGTAGGTTTGTCAGCACCATGTCTGATCTCGTTGTTTAATCATACAGTCGGCTCTGCTTTTAGCAGAGATTTCTTGTGAATATGGAAATGAGTTTTTTCAGTATGCGTTACTTTATACGTCGGGATTTCCCCCAACAGTAAACTCACACGTCGCGATGTAACTGAAATAACACCGTGATATGACTGGAATACTGTTAAAAGCGGCGTTAAACCCAACTCACTCACTGTAACTGAAATATTGTTCAAAGCGGCGTTAAACCAAACTCACGCACTCACTCATCCAACGTCCTCACGATAACAATGGCCAATTTTGCATTCGCTATGTGCCCCGCTCATTTAATCACTGGTATGTTAGCATCACCCCCGTGCTCGATGATTTGGTAATTACACCGCTTTGAACATTATTTCAGTTATATCACGGGGTGTCTGCTCGATGTGGGAGGAAAACCCGAAGTGATGCAGTTCATAGACATTCACCGCTTTAGTGAAATCAGCGGGTATGATGCTGACCGTCCAAGGATCATAATTAGTGTTTGACTAGGACCGGATACCAGGAGCAGCGGATCCTGGCAGCTAAGGGACGCAACCCTGAATTGAGTCGAGCGTTTTCAACCTGTTAGGAGTGGTTTTTTTAGTGATCCATAAATATAACTTCATCCCCCTTTTCCCTTTCACGCCCAATGGAATCTGTTTCGGCAGATATTCGGAACGATTATTTTCTGGCGTTCGCGTTTTGATTTAGTAGTATTGCAGCATTTACGTTAGGGGTTAGCAAGGACAGGCTTTACTAAATTAGAGTTCGAACCCTACTCGGATATGTCTCAGCTACCAAAGTAGTGCACAGAGCCATTTGGATATTCTGAGTGTTTATCTGAGGTAAACTTCCTGGCAAGAAAATGTATATGTTTGAAAATTGGACTTGACCAACACGTTATATTACAAACGTTATCAAAATGTTACTAGGCTGAAAACAGTCCCCGAAACACTTCAAATTTCAGGCAACTATTGATATCTAAGTCAAATACATCACCATCGAATAACCATTTCTTGTTTGTTTCATTTTTAGCCACCATCAAACATGGGTGTATACTTTCTTTTGCCCGGCAGTGTATATTTGAACCTAATGGTCGATAATTGTTCAAACACCAATACAAACCTCGTCCAAATGTTATATAGTTAAAGAGTGAAATAAATAACACAAAACTAGTCATTAAATTAGAACTCTTGTATATCATTGGATACACCGTTATGCTGGTTTATAAATATGTAACTTAACAAAATCGTAACATGAAATCGACTTTTAACACCACAACCAACACGATTTCATTAAAACGTTATGTCTTAAGAGAATTCAATTTACACGCGAGTCCATTCGAAAACAGCATCATTGAGAAACAATCGTGAAATTTACGAATCCGTTATAAAAAGACATTTTCCCATTCTCGTCTAATCAATTAGCGTTAGGTGGAGCGAAAAATTACTACAAAGCCTCGTCTTCGTTTCTTCATGGTGGATGCTAGGGGAATTGTAAAAAATCCACTACAGATAGAGATTTACAACTCTCTTAATTGTCCCTTCAATTCAAATCCGCTATAGGTAGAAAATGCAAGGAAAGCGTTATGAAACATGCACAGTTGTATGGAGAAATACCCAGCTCGGTAATTACATGCAACTGTTGCTCGTTCCACCGATAAAATAAACCTGTGGTAAGGGTGAGGTGCTGTGGCTGAACGCCGAGTTGAACGATCCCCCAGTGTCAGAGCAGTATTGGGAGACCCTATTCTAGTCCTTTTATTCGCCAAGGACTCTCATCTAGCATTTTTACGACGTGAGAAATCTAAACATAAGTTTGTACGTCTCGAAGCGCCATATGTCTCTAGCGCCTAAATGGCCACTTTAAAATGGAAATTTCCCCGTGTAATGATGTTTACAGATTTTTGCTATGGCTTTTCTCGAGAGCAATTTTTATTATGGGGATATTTCTACCCTTGGATCAATGTTATTTCCCCTTCGAGATGGGTTTGCAAAAAGTTGGAGACATTAAATCCACGGATGATGTTTATTTGCGGTCGGAAAGATCTCGTTGATAATAATTTCCAAACATGTTTGAATGGTGAGTGTGTGACTGACTGGAGGGTAGATATAGTGGGGTATTTATCCTCTCGCATCGCGATGGAGCCGGTGTGATAAATAATGGTTTTACGCTGGTATGATATACTCGGGCGCTGATCTTACACCTATATACAAGAACCACATGAAGGGTAACAGGAGTCGGTTCCAGCATCATTATCGTGTGGTATGCTGGCCTTGGTGATCACTATTCCAGATCTCTCGATGCCGAGGTATATACCTTCATCTGACAAATGTGGTATTAGAAGTTATTACATTTTCATTCTCATTTATTCATTCACAAATCATTCTCACAGTTAACCACTTTACCAAAAGAAAACTTTTAAAAATTCCATAACTAATTATAGTTGACTTAAATAAGTGATATTTGCTTCAAGAAAGACTTTTGAAATATATGAACGATTTAGGTTAAGCCTTATTGTAGCTATAGAATCGGTAAAGGGATCTTTGCTAAATTAAGACGACGCTGTTATCCGTTCCGACACTACTGTTCAAAAGTAAATTATGTTCCGCCGCAGAAGAACGCGTCCCGTTCTGGTGGCACGCGCGTGACTTACACAAGACATGTCCTTTACATCACGCGTAAGTACCGCGTACGAAACGCGTTATTAAAACGTTCTTTGATTGAAGTGGAACGGGTAGATTTAGGAAATGAATCTGCTGTGTAAGGATAAGCCTGGAAATCAGGACTTGATCCGAAAGCCATGGGTTCGAATTCTGGATTTGTCGACCATCACTGGTTTATCAACACCTTGCACGGCCAATTAACGACAGCAGTGAATGTCTACAACCTGCGTCACCTGGGCGTTTCCTCTACTCACAGACAGACTAAAATACCATTCAAAAGGGCGTTAAACCAAACTCACTCACACACAATGATTGGACTATTTCACACATATACTCTACTCGTGGACACGTGCACGTGTGTATAACCTCTGTCACGATTTCGGGGTGACTTCTCGCGAGATGATAATATCGGCAACATAGCTCAGATTTCACCGTGTGGCTTCCAATCTCTCCTGTAAAATTACCGCAGAGGTACAAACAAAAAGTAGCCTTTGAAGAGAACTTTTTCTCCATTCCTCATGCTTTCTTTAATAGCTTCCTAGCTTTGCCTACGACTTCTCCTCAGTCGTGCTCGATTTAAGACCACGAGAGCTTGCAGTATCGCCGCGGCAGCTGAGAAGAACTTCCAGCGCATGTTTTAACGTCAAACACAAAAGATCGCGATCAAACATGAAGATGGTACACACCACGTCTTCTGACGAGACAATGACGAGACTGGGCGAGACTTGGCCACATGACGGGCCGGGCAGAGGTTCCCGTGCAGTGATCTCCTGCTGTAATCTACTCCGCAAATACCTGGATTCACCCGAGGTCGCCAAAGGTCAGGCCGATGTAGTTCCGGACCTTTCTCTGTCCTCAGAAGAATGCGGGCAAAACAAAGGGGGAAAGGACACAGGGTGTGCATGTAATTGGTCCCCGGCGTAACACGGAGGAATGACTCAAGTTTAGACCATTTCAAACACACTTGACAGGTTTAGACCCTTTAGAAATCCGTGGAGGTAATTGCCCAGGCCGTTCTCTAATTTGATTCTTCATGCTGGTCATTCCGGACTCTTCAGGGGCTCGCATCGTGACGGACAAATCAGTTTGCAGGAGGACCGTGGAATCAGTTGTGTTGACATCGGGTAAAGACTGGTCACAGCGCTTTGAGAAAGTGTTGTAAGCCATTCTTTTGTTGTTTTACACACCCAGTACAAGTTCTTATTGTAGACAATGTTCCAATAGGTCTAACTTGCCTATCTGCTTAGTGGGGAAAGTGTTTTTATCTTACTAACCTAGTATGCACGCCTAATTTCAACTGTCTCAGTGTATCAAGTTACCAGAGACGTACTGACTTTATATGTTCACGTGCTCGGAACTGCTGTTTCACACATTCACATTCTGATGGAACATAGTATACCTATTCTGAATATACACTTGCTCGTGGAACATTTTTTTCTTAATTAATGAACTTGATCTTTTCAATATGGGTACATATTTACCTATCAATTCATCATACTAACATACTAATTCAGTATACTCACAAGCACAGATAATGTCTTACTTATGCATTCACACGCTCGGGAAACTGTTCTCTTGATGCGTAATAACTAAATGAACGTATTCGATGTGGGGAAACTATGACGATCTAATAAATATCAATATATTTACATGACAGCTATAGAGGAACTATTATTTTGTGATCAATATATTCACATACTAGCTATGGAGGAACTGATATTTTCTTATCAGTATGTTTATATACCATCTATAGAGGAGCTGTTACTATTTAATCAATATAGTTACATACCATCTATAGAGGAGATGTTACTTTCTTATCAATACTTTTACATACAAGCTATAAAGGAACTGTTACTTTATTATCAGTATGTTTACATACCAGCAACAGATGAACTGTTGCTTTCTTATCAATTTATTTACATGACAGCAATGGAGGAACTGTTACTTTCTTATCAAAATGTTTACATACCAGCTATAGAGGAGATGTTACTTTCTTATCAGTATGTTTACATACCAGCAACAGATGAACTGTTGCTTTCTTATCAATTTATTTACATGACAGCTATAGAGGAGATGTTACTTTCTTATCAATACTTTTACATACAAGGTATAAAGGAACTGTTACTTTGTTATCAGTATGTTTACATACTAGCTGTAGAGAGAATGTTACTTTCTTATCAATATGTTTGCATACTAGCTTTAGAGGAACTGTTACTTGCTCATCAATATGTTTACAAACTAGCTATAGAGGAACTGTTACTTTCTTATCATATGTTTACATGACAGCTACAGATGAACTGTTACTTTCTTATCAATATATTTACATACTAGCTATAGATGAACTGTTACTTTCTTATCAAATGTTTACATACTAGCTATAGAGACAATGTTGCTGTCTTATCTGTATGTTTACATGCTATCTGAACTGTTACTTTCTTATCAATATGTTTACATAATAGCTGTAGAGACAATGTTACTTTCTTATCAGTATGTTTACATACTAGCAATAGAGGAACTGTTACTTTCTTATCAATATGGCCTCTTACCTTAGGAAACTTTATTGTTACCTTTGATACATCTTTAATCAATTTAAAATTGAAAGTAGTGTTTGGCGTTCTGCCACGGGGAGATGGACAGTTGGTAACAAATCTACGTCAACATGAGTGAGTGAGTATGGTTTTACGCCGCTTTTAGCAATATTCCAGCAATATCACGGCGGGGGACACCAGAAATGGGCATCACACATTGTACCCACCCCTTCAAGGAAGAGCATCAGCTCGGTCGAAAATATTGATAAGTAACTCTTTCCCAGTCCCGATCGATAAGCGCGTTAACAGATTCATATAGGTATATTTCATATTGTGATGACGTCATGTCCGTAAAACGTTGTCAACGTCACAAACATTTGATTAATAATTCGATGCTACACTAAGCTTCACTTCATTTTTGAACGGATGTTTTACACTTTTGAAAACAGTATAATGTAAACTACCGGGCAAAGGAAAGTATACACCCGTGATGGTGACTAAAAATGAAGCAAACAATGGGGGTGGGAGAAACTCGTTAATATGTATCGTTTATGACAAAACTGCTATCCCAGTGAAACGATAGTGGGTCTGATGGTGGCAAGAACCGCGACGTGGCCATAGTGCAGTACGCACGATAGCTTAGACAGTACTTTCTTGTAGGAATAGGGGGCACGGGGGGCCCAGTCGTCTAAGGCGCCGCGATTCGCTGTGCAGAGTTGCGTCCCTTGGTTATGATTGTGGGTTCGAATCCAGGTTCGCCCCGATTATGTTTCTAGGTTTGTTAGCACCATACCCGTGCTCGTGGGTTTCACCGAAGTGGTAAACGTCTGAGACCCGCATCACTTCGGGCTTTCCTCCCACATTAATCTGACACACCGTGATATAACTGGAATACTGTTAAAAGCGGCGTTAAACCCAACTCACTCACTCATCTTTGAATTGTAGGAATAATTTGATTAGGCCGCAAATTCATTCTTCGTCCTTTGGAATAGTCTTGGTAGAGCGTATATTGTTTGTCATTAAATGACGAATTGCTCATAGGATTATACATTGAAAGTTAAGTTTCTTCTATACTAGTTGATGAATCTGTCATATACTTACCATCCATGATAATATTTCATAATTCATTAGCCGTAATAGGTTTGGTTTAATTGATCCAGGTAGGGATGTCCTTTTTAGCCTTGGGTTATTTTGTAACTTGGGGCTCTTGTTATTTGCTATTTGTTATTTAAGGACTAGACATGGTGGCTCTCAATGTCGGACATATCTGGGTAAGACTCCTACCCGAGGTAATACATTATGTTAACGCTGTCTGTTTGATTAATACCATCACGGTCGGGGTCGAAGTATATGAAGTTATAACTCACCATTCACATATCCCCCATCTACCGCCATCACATCAGACGCTTGTTAAAAACCTCTTCCTCCCCACTTTACGAAGCTGGGATACCCGGCGTTACCCGGAGCCCGAAGAACGCGGGGCGGGAGAGGCTAACATGGCCACGTCGCCAGAACCCCCGCCGTCGCCGAAAAGAAATGTATCCGGCTAAGGTCTAACATGAGATACCACACTGCTACGTTTTGGGGTCGGTGGTTTTAGTTTCAACAACAGTCTTGTAAAGTGGACGATTTGTGACTGAAGTGTCTCCGCCTACATTGTGGGTACATCGCAAGACACACGATCAGATAATGCGAAGATAAACATTAGAATATCCAACTGATACACGATCACAAAGAGTGAGTGAGTGAGTTGGGTTTTACGCCGCTTTTAACAGTATTCCAGTTATATTACCGCGTGTCAGCCCGATGTGATGCAGGTCTCAGACGTTTAGCACTTCGGTGAAACCCACGAGCACGGGTATGGTGCTGACAAACCTAGAAACATAATTGGGTCGAACCTGGATTCGAACCCACAATCATAGGTTTCTGGCGTGCACAAGGGTCGCAACTCTGCACAGCGAATCGCGGCGCCTTATACGACTGGGCCGCTCGTGCCCCCCGATCACAAAGATCCAAATTGATAAAGCCATATATCTTATATGATACACGATGAAAAAAACCCTGAGCATATAAACCATACATTATCAAACTGATACACGACCACAAAGAACTGAGTAGATGATAAAAGAACTGAGTATATAAACCATATATTGATCCACGACCACAAAGAACCGACTAAATAAACCATAAGTTATAAACTGATACACGATGAGAAAAACATGAGTTGACAAACAATATATTATGCAACTGATACACGATCACAAGTAATTGAGTAGAAACCATATGTTATCCAAGTGATAAACGATATGAAAAAAACCACTGAATTGCTAAATATTATCCAACTGATACACGATCATAAAGAATCGAGAACATTAACCATACGGTATCTAACTGAAACACGATGAGAAAAAAGCTGAGTTGATAAACCATATGTTATCCAACTAATACACAATACAACTAAATTAAGAAATCAGATTTAATAAAACTGATAGAGAGAATTAAGTAGAAAGAATGGAAATTCATGATAAAAATTAGTGCAATTATTTGTAGATAATTGATGCAGAAATAGACACCAAGAAACTTTAAGTCGTTAAAGAAACACCGAGTTGTTTGAGTCACATACTTTAATTTTTTTTTTAATATTGTAAATAAGATGATGACAATAACTTTTTACTTTGAGTATATTATAGGCCAGAGTCTGTGCCCACAGTATTGGAACTCACCCAGGCAGCGTCGCCGCGGAGGCTGCCGGGATACCCTATGACGTTGCCACGTGACTCTGACATCTCCAAGAAGAGGCTAACAACAGAAACAGGTATATTATCGGAGATTATCTTGACACAAGAGCAGGTGTCAGATTAATAATCGTATACGACTATCTAAACAAATGTTAGTTACTAATCATTGGTTAAAATTACACATGCACAGTTATAAGGGGCGACGATTCAAGTCATGCTCATTGGGTCATGCTCATTCAGTCATGACCAATCGGGTCCACTCGGCTTTTTCCGTTACCTACATGGCATCTCGGACAACGATGGAGTAGTGTGATATTGCTTGACTTAATTGTACTCGCATACCGACTGATCACTCCGCATATACAATATAGTTCGTATATGAAAGCCAATTTTAAGAAACGGTTATAGTTAGTAGAAATATGGTATATAATTTGATTAACGAGCAATATTTAAATAAGGTGACGACTGCTGCCAGGTTGTGTTGCATAGTTGTATAGTCACGTGAACGAGTGAATCCAGTTCAATATGGCTTTTTACCAATACCGCTGACCGAAATGAAACATGTAAATAATCTGAGCCGAGTGATGTTTGTCCGTGGGACTGAAGACCCCTGTTCGAATCTCGATGTGAGATGCCAAGTGTCCTGCACAACAGCCTCGATTATCCCGTATGTAAGATATCATTATATACTAGAAATGAAAAATACTCAAAAATCTCATTCGCTGCCGTTGCTTCGTTTGTAGTCGGATGGCAAGAATCAAGTTGCTCTAGTGAGAGAGTGAGTGAGTGAGTTTGGTTTAACGCCGCTTTTAACAGTATTCCAGTTATATCACGGCGTGTCAGCTTAATGTGGGAGGAAAGCCCGAAGTGATGCAGGTGTTACTCGTTTACCACTTCGGTGAAACCCACGAGCACGGGTATGGTGTTGACAAACCTAGAAACATAATCGGGGCGAACCGGGACTCGAACCCACAATCACAGGTTTTTTGGCATGCCCAAGGGACGCAACTCTGCACAGCAAATCGCGGTGCCTTGGACGACTGGGCCACCTGTGCCCCCTTAAGTTGCTCGAGAACAATGTTGGAAGTTGACGATAAGAGAGGTTGAGATGGTGACGTCACTTCCACAACGAACATTGGTACGAATGGAACCAAGGAATTATCCTATTGAATGGAAATAAATACGCTAGGTAATCGAGGATGACCCCACAAGTGCGTTAACATTAAACTTGATATACTCTTAATTCATATTCAAAACCTCATTTTAAACCTACTCGTTTTACCCCTGCATCTGGAGTAAGGCAACCTGTTGGTAACCTTTCATCGCAAACTATTGATTTTAACTGTGAGAGGTGGTCATCGAGCGCTCATGTCGATCGCTGCTTATTCCCAGGTGGAGGAGTCTACACATAAGTCCTAACTGGTAGTGTTACGAAGTGATTTCAAAATTCAAACGCAGAGGTAACGCCATTAATCTGTTCGTACAGAACTATACAGTAAAGGGCGGTTATAACGAACTCAAAGGGACTACTAATTTTAGTTCGTTATAACCGTAGTTCGTTATAAGCATATATACAGCATAACTACAGCAAACAGTTGGGACCAAAAAAGTAAGTTCGTTATATCCGTAGTTCGTTATAAGCGTGGTAGTTATAACCGTAGTTTACTGTATTGTGAAATCAGTAACAGTCACTAGAATTAAGGTTTGTGCGCTCACGAATGTCCTGAATGTCCAAAAGTCTTGAAACAGGCGTGTCTCAGTTTTTGATTCCGAAATAGTGTAGGAACCTGGCAGGGACTCTCTGTTTTCAAATAGATATCCAGTCCGCACTCGCAAGTAGATACGACGTAAGTCAGGCCGAAAAAGGCAACGAATGGCCCTCTTCTCACTCTTCCACTCTTCAAAAAAAAGGAAACGCACAGGTAGGTTTTCAGTAAATTTATTGTTCCTAATAAAGTCGATATATTTAATTTAATATCATAGATACAAATATGAAATTTTGGTGCTGGATAGTCACATGTTGTCGTTGTACAAAGGCATTGAAAACTGGTCATTGTCATGCCACATAAGGCCACAAGGTTGCGCTGAACTCTATATTTCGTGTAACCGCCCCGGGCAGTAATCACGGCTCTGCATCTGCTCGGTACCGACTGGATAAGTGTTCGAATTCTGTCCTGCGGAATTCTGCGCCATTCTGCTTGTAACGCGTTGGCCAATTGTGGGAATGTTTGCGGCGTTTTCTGACGTTGACGTACACGTCGATCGAGTTCATCCCAGAGGTGTTTGATTGGGTTGAGATCTGGAGATCTCGACGGCCAGGGCAAGACGTATCTACCGTGACACGTGCAGTGTGCGGTGGAGCGTTGTCGTGTTGAAACAGCTCCCTCTGGGATGACATTTTTGAACAAGTGTGAAAACAATGCCGTTTAAGACATTGCAAATCGAAAATGGCGGCGTTTTGACGTACCGTTTGTCGAATATCAGGCCACCAACATTTTCCTATAACATATATCCAATTTATATACCGGATATTTTTCTGTAGTCGGGTTCAATGAACTGCATACTGCGTGTGCGTTTCTTCTTTTGAAGAGTGTATTTACAGCCAGCCTTCTAGAATATGTCCCATCCAGAAACTTCTCGAACGATCAAGTCTAACATGTTCGAAAGCAACAACCAGGGGTGGATAACTTCCTCTCGCTGCCACCGACAGCTCTCGACATATTACTAGTACTTCGGTTATCTGCTGCCACTGGTATCGTTCGGTGGCTTCCAATTGGAAACTCTAGTTCGAGGTACTTGAAAAACAATCACCCCTCGTTGGATGCGTCTTTAATATTGAAACTCAACACATTGTCTAAACTTCCATACTTCCGTTAATCTGAATGAAAATATTTTCAATATTCTTCTTAAAATTCCTTCATCCATTTCAGAGACAAATACTGAATGACTTAAAAAACCATTGGCTGGTCCACTATCTTAAGAGTCATAAAATTCTATTTTCAGCGATCAAAGGTTGCCCATAATATTATCTGAAGGCAGGCGTACAGCGAGTAGCGGAACTAATACGCTTGGGTTTCAGGGGATGACTATGATAAGACTGGCTGTTGAAAGCCGCGCCAGAAACTACCATGAATACGTGTCGGCATGACCTAGGTCCGTCGACAGGGAGGATCCCTTCCGTTCCGTCTTTTTCTGCCTTACTTTATGGTAAGGTGAAGTAAAATTGGGTTTAACGTTAAACGTTTGCACTTATATAGCGACGTCCATGCACGTGTGTGTGTGTGTGCGTGCGTGCGTGCGTGCGTGCGTGCGTGCGAGCGTGCGTGCGTGCGTACATGCGTGCGTGCGTACGTGTGTGTGTGTGTGTGTGTGTGTGTGTGTGTGTGTGTGTGTGTGTGTGTGTGTGTGTGTGTGTGTGGCTTCTTGTACTAGTCTGGACTGATGCCGATTTATAGTGCCAGCCCACTGAGATACCATGCCGCAGTTTAACCTTAATACCCCACTCAGACACAATGTTCTGACTCCGAGCCGACCAGTCCTTGTTTTCGACCCTTAATGCCGAGCGCCAGACAGGGTAACAGCAAGTACCATCTTTTAACGTCTTTTGGTATGATGCGGCAGGGGATCGAACCCTGGACCTTCCGTTCTTCGGGCGAACGATCTACCACTAGACCACGGATCACTTTATAGTAATCTGGTAGATAGGTGAACATTGAACATAATAAAGGAAACACTACGGCAAAACATCTGCTACAACCAAACAGAGACCTAATTTGCAAGTGAGAAAAGTTAACAGTGAACGGACGTACACTAGGTTCAACCCAACTGTGCATTATAAGGTCTCAGATGACCACCCTGTATAAAACCTTGGAAATAAGCGCAGCCTTGTGGTTGATGTGTTCGCTCGCCAGGCCGAAGGTTCGGGTTCGATTCTCAATTCCAGCAGATATGGCAGAGCTCATTCATGGTGTCTTCCTTCTTAATATCACTGAAACTGTTTGTTCACAGCACTCATGTATATTAAGTCTACATGACGGCAACATGAAAATACATTGAGTCTGGACCAGACAAACCAGTGATTTACATTGCAATGATCCACGACGCCGGGGTACGATGACACACAATTAACCAAGGGTTCAAGTCTGACCATCCCATCCAATAAGACGCCTTTTACGACCGTCAAAGGTTATAACCCTTTGTTCACACAGGTTCCACTGAAAATGAATATTATCGACATTAACCAGTAATTAGCTAACTTATGACTGGCCTACGTAGATTCCTATACACTAAAAGAGTCGACTGTTCACGTGAAGGTCAATAATGACGTCATCATCTCCAGAAACGTGTTTTGTCAATAAAAACATTCAACTGCTGCCACGAATATTGTGTTTGAATATTGTTCTGAATTCTGATATCGTTACCAAAGGTTATTGCAAACCAGATTTCGCAAGTCGGTCTGCTGTCTCATTTCCATGCAGCTAATGACTGAATTCAGATCATAGTGAGTTTTGTTTAACGCCGCTTTTAGCAATGTTCCGGCAATATCACGGCGGGGACACCAGAAATGGGCTTCACACATTGTACCCATATGGTTTGTTTGTTGTTTAACGCGGCACTCTGCAATATTCCAGCTATATGACGGCGGTCTGTAAGATAATCGAGTCTGGACCAGACAATCCAGTGACAGACATCATAAGCATCGATCCAAGCAATTGGGATACGATGACATGCCTTATGACTGGCCTACGTAGATTCCTATACACTAAAAGAGTCGACTGTTCACGTGAAGGTCAATAATGACGTCATCATCTCCAGAAACGTGTATTGTCAATAAAAACATTCAACTGCTGCCACGAATATTGTGTTTGAATATTGTTCTGAATTCTGATATCGTTACCAAAGGTTATTGCAAACCAGATTTCGCAAGTCGGTCTGCTGTCTCATTTCCATGCAGCTAATGACTGAATTCAGATCATAGTGAGTTTTGTTTAACGCCGCTTTTAGCAATGTTCCGGCAATATCACGGCGGGGACACCAGAAATAGGCTTCACACATTGTACCCATATGGTTTGTTTGTTGTTTAACGCGGCACTCTGCAATATTCCAGCTATATGACGGCGGTCTGTAAGATAATCGAGTCTGGACCAGACAATCCAGTGACAGACATCATAAGCATCGATCCAAGCAATTGGGATACGATGACATGCATCAACCAAGTCAGCGAGCCTGACCACCCGATCCCGTTAGTCGCCTCGTACGACAAGCATAGTCACCTTTAACGACCAGCATGGGTTGCTGAAGACCTATTCTATCCCGGAACTTTGTTGTTTGAAATCATTTGGAATAATTGTCTTGAAGCAACATTTTCGAAATGAAGAAGTAGCGCTTATTTCTTGATTTCATCTTTTCCCTTGGAGAACACATCTCCTCGAGGATGAAGATCAGACTGTCAGTATTATGAATTACGTTATGATGTGACGTCGTTCATCATCGTAATAAGCATGCCACGTACTTAATCCCAAGGGCGCAGCTGCAATTGTCTGCCACCAATTAACGGTGTTGAGGCAACAGAGGTTCCGAGTAATTAGCATCTGGGATATATGACGACAGAAAATTTGGTCCCGGTCTCTGACACGGACCTCTAAACATCGCGCACTAATGCGACGAAGATGCCTTGACCACAATCACGTCCGTTAATCAAAATCGTCTTTGTGCTTCAGGATTAATGAGTAGACGATTCAATTAACATTGATTTCGACGTCAGGCCTTGAATATTTATAGCTTTGCAATCCTAAGTGCATATTAGCAGATCTTCGGTGACTGCTGGACAAGGGACATGACGATGAACACTGAACTGTTGCAAAGCCTCACTAGCAAGAAGGCAATTCATTTACACTTCAAAGGAAATGTTCCACAGTTGGGCAACATTATCAAACAGAACACAATCCGACGTAACCGTGAAACAAATCTCTAGATTCCTTGGCTTTTAAGACTCCAAGGACAGTTATCGTGATATATGCATTACCATTCAGCGACAAGGAATTCGTTTCAGTTCCATTTGATCTCCCCCAAGCTGAAAACCATTCAGAGAGTACCTGTTTTACAATGGCTGTAACACACTGATTCTGTCAATACGTCACTTCCGGTGGTTCCACCATGTTTCATCTTGGTTCCAGCGCTGCAGGTAGTCTTGTTTACAGGTTTTTTTAACATTTACACGATTCTCGTTTAGAACTGACCCAGTTTCTGCGGAACCCCGTCCTTTGGAAGGCTGCAATAGTGTACAATTTGTTTACGCTGCAAATATAAACAATTCTTTTGTGTGGAAACCTGTTTATCCGGACGGTATCAGTTGCAACCAAAACGCCCAGATAAACGAGGGTCTTCCGAACATGCTTACAAACTAAATTTCTTGACTGGGAAGCTGTAGGTCTGGTACATGTTAAACTCGAGACCCGCAACAGATGGGTGATGTTTGTTAAACCTCAATTATCTTTTAAATGTTGACGTTATAAAATATGTTAGTTAATTTTCAGTCAGGTTATTTTGTGAGTTGTTCTGTGACTTTATGTATGTTTTTCCGCAGTTAATTATACCATGAAATATATCATATGGTATCTGTGCATTATTAATCGAATATAGTATGCAAATATGGATATTGCAACTCTTGTTTTCCCTGCAAACATTTGGCCCAGTCGTCTAAGGCGCTGTGCAGAGTTGCGTCCTTTGGACACGCAAGGAACCTATGATTGTGGGTTCGAATCCCGGTTCGTCCCGATTATGTTTCTAGGTTTGTCAGCACCTTACACGTGGGTTTCACCGAAGTGGTAAACGTCTGAGACCTGCATCACTTCGGGCTTTCCTCCCACATTAAGCTGACACGCCGCGATATAACTGGAATACACTGTTAAAAGCGGCGTTAAACCCAGCTCACTCACTAGCAACTTGATTCCTTCCATTCGACTACAAACGAAGCAACGGCAGCGAATGAGACTTTTGAGTATTTTTCATGTCTAGTATATAATGATATCTTACACACTGGATAATGATAATGATAATCCATAACCTGGATTCGGACAAAGAAAGATGACTTGTTCGGATGAAGGTCAACCCTGATACAGGCACTTCCTGATGTGACAAGACAACAAGTGCCCATGTCATCTCTTTAATCCGAAATTCGCATATAACATGAACACAAACTTGGTTTCACCTGTAAGTTTTAAGCGCTTTAATCTTTATTATATCCGAAGTTGGCTCATTAAAGCGTTTAAAAACGATATTATTCCTCTGTTCTGAGTTTGAGAGGCTCACATTTCAGTAACTATGTACTATCTCAAGTTTTATCGAGGGTGAAGCCAAATTCAGACATAACGGCTTGTGAGGTCACGCTTAATAGTGTAACGATGCCCTTTCGTCTCCTATTCAAGATTAGTCGACAGCAATGACGACAACCGCTGCGGGGCGTATTCAAATAGGTGTTGCTTCGAATCAATCCTCCGATTTTACTGCTAGTTGTCGCACAAAGGATAACAAAATAGAAAACCAAGAAACATTTACACCAAGCTGGGATAGAGACCACCGTGGATAGCGTCCATTTAGGAGGATCCGATTGACACAACTTTGACATCCAACTGTCGTCTGCTCCTATGGCGGCCATATTGGATTTTGCTGGAAGAATATGAATAAAGCGAGCTGTGATTTAGATCGTTCCTGGTGAAACTACAACAGTCATAAAACGCTGTCTAGCCCGTCATTTGCAAGGCAACAATTCGCTTATGTCTCTTCCCAAGCAGATCCAGGACCATAAAAGCAGTGGTGCGAGGAAGATTTATGGACGTGTGGGGATCGGGCGGTCGCTTTGACGGGCCCCTCTCTGAGGAAGGGAGACGAATGAATAAATTCAACACCGTCATTAGTATGGGAGAAGCCATAAAATCTTGTTGCTGGAGCAGGGCAGAGAATGGAGCGGCCTGAGCATGAGAATTACCGTCCTAGCTCAATGTAGGAGGAATTCACTGATTTGAATTCGAGTTGACATACCTCTCCAGGAAACACCTTGATCGGCGAGGGAGCTTCACCACGATTCTTTGGGACTATTTTCTGCTAGGATTTACGTGAAATATCAAGGAACAAAGCCATGGTCTCAGACTCAATAGTAAAGTCATGGATCGTGATATTAGGAGAGGGGAGGTGGGAGGGAGCACGCAGTTTGGAGGAAGGAAATATGCATAATGTTATATCCAGGCGGATTGAAAAATGTCGTAAATACCTAACACTCAACATGATTCATGTCTTCTGAATTGATATTACGGATTATCTTATAAATCTTACTTGGTAATATACGGGTTTTATAGGCTCCATGTGAAGATTACTCTCTGCTAAAGTTGTGCCCCAAATCGCCTGAATAGTTAATATTTGAAAGTTGTTTTATTCATAGATGAATACCTCCCATACCTTTGGGTATCAATATTATTAAAACATATATCGAAATGAAGTTCAGGAGTTGTCAAAATAGTAAAACAGTTACTGACTTGTTCTTTCTAATGTAATACACAATTCGCCACTACAGGACTGTTTATTCCCAGGTGTCGAGTTCGTCTAAAAATATTCCTCCCAATGCCCCCATCAGTCCCACCCTCCCTCCCCAGGACATGAACAACGTTACTTTTATGATAAAAATGTAACGATTCTAACACACAAAAAAATATTCAAAACACTCAAACTTTTAAGCTGAAAACAATATTACATCATTTAATCCTTTCTGTATTTTTCAAGATGGAGAACATCTTCCATTAACAGCTAATTTTGATCTTCATGTAAAAAGGCTCAAACACACAGTGCTAAATTCAGAACACGACATATCCTCAACAGGTTCGAAGCGCGGCTAATTCCTTGGCATATCTTGTTAATAACAAAGAAGAGGGAAACGCGCCTTGTCGAGGTCCAACAATGAATCAATGATTTCGCTTGACAGAAACCTGACCTTTCGACTTCTGTCCACAAAAACTTAATGGAGCGGGTATAAACCTGGATTACCCATGTATTAATTATTATGGCAGCCATTGTTCATTAGGGTGACTCAGGGATCAGAGTAATAAAACCGAGAGGTCTCTCGAAGGCCAAAATGAATCACCTCATGCAGATACTGTGCTGGGTGTAATTAATCAATAATTAATTACATGATCATGGTGTCAGTTTGATAATAGGTAATCCACCTGTTCCAATTTTTGAAAGCCAAATGAAAAGATCGCATCGCAGTGCCGTTTTAAATCTTTAACTAAGGTCAAGATTTAGTGTCCTCAGCTAACGGCTTTAAAAGTATTAATGCGACGGGTTTAAAGCAGTCAGTTCAACAAGAGCTTGAGGGGTTTGTTTAGCGGACATGCACACTTCCAGATTAGCATTGAATGCCATCAGAGGGAGGGCCTCCTCAACAGTTTAAGAACTAACATTAGAACAAGCTTAATGCAGAAAATGCATGTAACGTGTTGTTTTTATAATGCCGTATGCCTGCGATAAGGGAACACTCGAACTAACACTGTACTCTCTATAGGGTGAATAGTCCATTTTCTTGAGGTATGGTTTAAACAAGGGAACTGTATTGGTCCGTTAGAATTATTAACGGCAACATATTCTCATTTCGGTCTCGTTTGTCTTGAACTGCGGCTAACTCGAAGTCTAGTCGCGAGGATTTCGGGTTAATGAGATTTTGTTGTTCGAGAAAATCACACATATCCGATTGATTTTACGGATAGAATAGAATTAAAGGTCCCCAGCACTCTACTGCTAGAGTCTAAAATATCAATTGAAAGAGGATTGTCTGGCTCTGTTACTCGGCAGCTATTATAATATATATTGGTGGTTTTGTAATAACTGTGTCTGTGGGACTTCACCATGTCGTTCACTTTGCCACTGGCAGTTGGGTAATCTAATGGCCGAAAGATCCCATCGCATCTAAGTTTACACATATGGTTAGACTGTGGTGTCCCACTGTCATACTATTGGTGGAAACTTACAACATTCTCTCTCTCTCTGCGTCTGTCTCTCTCTCTGTGTCTGTCTCTCTCTCTCTGTCTCTGTCTCTATCTCTCTCTCTCTCTCTCTCTCTCTCTCTCTCTCTCTCTCTCATAGTGTCTTTGCAAAACATCATAGTGTCTTTGTTCACCCACGAAGAAAGTAGAATTACCCACCACGAACTTTTGACATTGCCCATAAAATAAATCATCATTAACCAAGGGTATATCTTACCATATGACGGTTTCTTTTCTGTCATTTCATCAGGTTTGTGTTACAGAATAATAACATACAGATGTTTAATCCTAGGGAGACAGGTTATGACTTACAGGAAATACCATCTTCCCATAAACTACACCAGCCATACAAGGCAGGTCCACAAACACGCCTAACACTTTGTTACAGGACATGCAGCGAGCCCTGTATGATTATTGTATATTGTTGTTACTTGTGTGTCCTGGCGCAAATGACCTGTCCAGGTGCACGGCTTTCACACATGGCTTGACAGGCCTGAATATTAATACATTGGTTTATTGCATTCCTAAGCCATGCGTTTCATACATTATCCTCCCTGTGGCCAAGCTGAAGTAATGAACATTCCTCTGGGAGTAGTGGTCTAAAGCGCTGCATTTCGTTTTGCAGAGTTGTTTCCCTTAGACGTGTCAGGATTAGCTGTCTCGGTCTGAATTCGATATTCACACATTATGCTCTTGGTTTGTCAACACCAGTCCCATGGCCGTGGGTTTCATCAAGTTGGAAACATCAATGATCTGCGTCCTTTGTGTCTTTTCACATATATCAAACTGCCACGCCATGATGCAATTTCTACACAATGCTAAGTGGTGTGAAACCCAACTCACTCACTAACTCACCAGATTATATATTGGATTGTTTTCGGCTCGGGTTGTATTACTTCCGGACACTTCCTTGACGTTTACAGATTTTGAAAAAAAAGTAAATATGTAATTTATGTAAAAGCTATTTATCAGATATGCAGTTAATCCGAGATGCATTGACAGGGTTCTGTTGTACGGAATTGACAACATCGTGCTGCATATCAAATGTTCAAGTTCCATGCAAATCTGGTGAACGCACGTGGGCGACACTTCCAGGACGCATGAAGATGACATGTCTTATTCAGGTGAACAGTTGACGTGCCTTTGCACGCGTTTGTACCGGGTGGGGCAGGATGCGCTCACCTTTTCGCAAAAACCTTGTATCATCATATATATGAGTGATTCATAAACACATACTCATGATACACTCGGAATCGTACAATCGGCTCTGCCTTTAGCAGAGATTCCTTGTGACTATGGAAAGGGATTCGCCCCTTTATTTATAAAGTAATATGGATATATCTTCCCTGGACAGTGGACTTTGTACTCGGACATAGACATGCTTTTTCAAACATATTCCGTTGAATAATGTTAACGAAATATTATATTTATATTTAACAAAGTATATAAATTGTGCCCGCTTTCAACATGTTCTTTGTCTTTATGACAATGATGTTCGAGCGAGGGCACTGGAATCCTATTTCCTGGATCGCATTACTACGAGATGTCGTTGCAACAATGTGTACTGACACTATAAACATCTCCTCGGAACACGATACGCGTTCTTACGTAACATTAGTCACAACTTAAGCAAAACATCAACAAAATAAAAAGCGTGTGAACAAACAATACCGTACAAAAACACGTCGAGGAAAGCTTTCTAGTACGAGTGACCCAACAGCAATAATAAACAATAAACCTTTGTCAGGACACAATGATTCTGTCTTTACACCAGCGGAAGTTCGGCGGTGATACCTAGGTCTGTATCGCGAGGAGAAGAAGGCAGATTGTTTGTCGACAGTTAAGCGGAAAGCGTGCGACCTAATGACTTTACCAGCATCAACGACACGGGTCATTACACGAGTTAGCGTTCGACCCTAGTTTTACCTGCTACATATTAGGATGTTTCTGCTGTCAGACTCATGGGGTGAACTCTAGGATGGTCTTGAGTTAAATGTTCTGTTGGGTGGAGTTTTCCTTGTTTATCGTGCTATCGTTTTACAGAGATGGCACTGGTAGCATGTAGCGTTCAGTGTTTCAACATGTTGCTTTGGTTTTTGTTTAATCTCAGATAACGTTGAGTCAATACTTTGTGAGTTTTGTTTAGATCGTGATCTGCCGTCATTATCATTTATGGCGAAGATTGATTGTAAAACAAGAAATACCTCGCGGGCTTCGTTAGTGATAGGCTTCTTTATTTACGAATACATTGCATGCCACGTGGGTATAGGGGGGTGATTGCCTGCATTTTGAGAGTCTGTCAGTAGTTCTCCTGTCACTGCTGGCCCAGTGTCGGTGTGCATCACGTCTTGGTGAAGTCTCGGCAGGGGGTACCTGCGTCTGTTTCAACAACCTCGGGCTACTCATCACCGACACCCGGCAATAATGCCCCTCCCTATATCCTTCTGTGATCAGATCATCTACAGCTTTGTTAAATAGTTACTTTCTCTATCTTGTTCCGTTTGCCCCTCTCTCTCTCTCTCTCTCTCTCTCGCTCGCTCGCCTCTCTCGTTCTCTCTCTCTCTCCAAACTCTTTCTCTCTCTGTCTGGCTCGCCTCTTTCTCGTTCTCTCTCTCTCTCCAATCTCCTTTTCTCTCCCTCACTCCCTCACTCTCGCCTCTCGTTCTCTCTCTCTCCAATATCTCTTTCTCTCTCTCACTCACGCTCTCTCTCTCTAACTCTCTCTCCCCCTCTCTCTCTCTCTCTGTTGTATGGAAGCGCCCTGACTGCCACCAATACATCATCTCCACATCTCCCTTCCCTCTGATGTACACAAAGATTACTTTGTTTTCCAATTGCTTGCCCTAACGGCCCTGCTCGTTTCCACTACATTTCTCGTTTATGATGACGATAAAACCGAGAAGCGCCTATAAAGCTCCCCGATATCGTCCTAGCGAGCGGGTCGTCAAGTCGATCACGCCAACTCGCCTTCCCCAGACCCACACAGGATGCTGCATGAGAACTCCAGGCTTTGGTCAGGGAACGAACACCACCAGTTTTGTATTGGCTTCACACTTTGCGCTTCAGCATTTGTAACGCTTGGAAAGCCGGTACACACTATTGGGCACGTCGTTAAACATATTTAAATTATTAGTACTCTGAATATGGTTACAGTAGAGGCTATAAAATATCTTCATCATCTTGTGTCACTTCAGCAATTTTAACACTTTCAAAGCCGATACACACCGCTAGGCACGTCGTTCTACATATGTAAATATCAGTACTCTGAATATGGCTACAGCAGAGGAATATAAAATATTTCCACCCTCTTGCATCATATTAGTACGCGGTAAAATGATAATAATAATAATAATAATAATAATGATAATATTAATATATAAATTATTTTTTTTTAATAATGTTGGACTGTCCAATGGACATGATGGAGTGGCTCGATCATTTAATTAACGTCTTCGCCATGCTTGTGGTTTTGACACACAGGTCCATCCGGAATATGTAGAGGGCGTCATGGAAAATGATAAATACAAAATTCTTTGGAATAGGCCCAGATACAGTCTCGGACGTATATAGGCCAACAAACCTGATCTTGTCCTCTTTGATAAATCCAATGAAATCATTTATATTATTGAATTGTCTGTCCCTTTTGACACCAATGTGATTGACAAGATTCAGGAAAAACATGGCAAATATGCGGACTTCGCTTTCGAAATGTCACGCTTGCAATCCCAAGTACCAAGTTGTCCGACTCCCCATTGTTCTCGGTGCCTTCGGTTTGGTACCCTCCAATCTGTTGACTGACATTGGGAGAGTACCCGGGTTTGCTACAAGGAACACAGCCCTTCTGACAATCTGGGTGATGCAGAAGTCTGCAGTGTTGGGGAGTCTTCACATTCTCCGAAAGGTTCTGGGTGGGTTTGACTAGGCAGCGCTTCCTGGAAGAAGTCCAATTCGCTGTCTGGACTGCGTGTAGAGGGGGCAAGGGCCCTGAGCTGATGATGAGCCTAACCAGCCTGCCAGGATCACCCCAACCCTCTTTGCTGTATTTTATATTTTAATCTGTACATAATAAGGGGAATTTTGCGTTTTCCAATCGTTAATGAAAGAATATATCCGAAATGTTTTCCGTTTCGTTTCTCCGCACTCAACAACAGTTCAGCGTACATAATTGAGTCTGGACCAGACAATCCTGTGATTGATATCGCGAACACGACCTTTGCCGCCAAGGTACGAAGACTTGCAATCAACCAAGTCACCGAGCCTGACCACCCGGTCCATCGCTCGTATTTAGCATGCTCGCATTGGTACAATGTGTGGACCCATTTCTGGTGTCCCGGGCCGTAGTGCAGGAATATTTCTAAAAGCGGCGTAAAACTATATTCACTCCCTCACTCACTACAATCACACTGAGGACCAATTGTTAACCGGAATCCCCACGAGCGTTTGTTGGGAGTTGGGAGTTGTACCAACGTACATATCCCGACGTTACAACGCTGCAGTGTTCACACAATAGCGTTTCTCTCATTACCCTTCTGCCTCTCTCACCAGCATCAGGTTAATGAATGCATCGCTCTTCGCATGATGATCTGTCAGGTCGTGGGATGAACGAAGAAAAAGAAACACAGATAATTGTTTAGTGACGGACAGGCAGCATTGCGCGGCGTTACGATATGTGCTGGGTACAGGGCTTCTGTTTCAGTTTGGTCGTGCCAAGTGATTTATGCAGTCAGACCACAGCTCACTTAACCCGATATTGCGGAAATAGGCGAGCTGTCTGTTATAGCCCTAGTCTGTCAGTGGCTGGTGCACGGCTCACGGGGAAAAAATCTGACAGTGAAGGAAAAAAACCTCATCAGTAACGAATCGGTTGAGAGGGACGCAGTCGACTGAAGGGTGTTACACGATGCACAGATCTTACCGGGATTCTATCTATCTATCTATCTATCTATCTATCTGTCTCTCTGCTTGTCTCTGTGTCTATCTATCTATCTATCTACCATATTCGTATTTATGTCTCTCTTTTCTATCTATCTTTATCATCTATCTATTTGCCCCTATCTATATATCTACCATATTGGTATCTGTGTATCTATATTCTATCTAACTATCGATCTATCAACTGCATAATCTATTTCTACCTCTCTATCTACCTATCTATCTTCTATCTACCCATTCATCCAGCTATATTTATATCATCCATCGTCTATGCATCGATATCTCCATCTACCTATCTGTCATTCTCTATCTCTTTTTTTCAAATATAACTTTGTTTTCATGACTCAATTGTATATATATCAACTTGTTGTCTCTATATGGCTGAAATAATGCCGAGCGTGACGTACATTTTTTACTCACTCAGCTCTCTCACTTACTTAGCTTTCTGTCTGTCCATATAATCTACCATTTTTATAGCAAATTATCGATCTAACTATCAATCGTTTTATAAATTAACACCCAATCCTACTTTTAATTCCAGTATAGGTGTCCGCTACCTAGGTGTCACAAAGGCCAACATATTTCACTTCATCACCCGTGAAGACCCAGGGTAAAACAGGTCTTCAGGAACCCATGCTTGCCGTAAGAGGCGACTAACGGGATCGGGTAGTCAGGCTCGCTGACTTGGTGGATGCATGTCATTGTGTCCCAAATGCGTGGATCGATGCTCATGATGTCAATCACTTGATTGTCTGGTCCAGACTCGATTACATAGACCGTCGTCATATATCTGGAATATAGCCGAGTGGGGCGTTAAACAAAAAAACAAACAATCATCCACTTCATTGTCTGTTGTCATGATGTCCTTGTCTATTTCTGACTGTGATGGCAAAATATTATCCGCTTAACGAATAATCCATACAGCTTGCCACTTCCTAACTAAAATGTAAATGGCCACTGAAGAGTGAGAAACACTGACGATCACGCGGTTTGCACATTTCATGCCACCGCACTGCAATCGGCACACACTCCCACGCCAGCGTTATATCTTAGGGTATATTCATGGTACAAGCTTACATTGATGTGTTGACCATAGCACCCCCCCCCCCCCCCCCCCCCTCCCCCCCACACACACACCCAAGATAAGGTCATCTTAACACCCACGACCATTACCTACACATATGATATACAGTACACATGCATGTGTGTGATATGTTGGGATTTAGACGAGTGTGAAATGCTTATTCCCTCTTGTAGCGCAGCCGATCATTTCAGGGTAAATGTGATCAATCTCGGCCGTCCATAAAATCCCTGACTTTTGATCTCCGCAATCCCGGATCACCATGCAAGAGGACGATTGTCGATCATTGCAAAACAAATTCGGGCTATATTGGTGGCGAGTGGGAACCATGAAATTCTGGACATTAAGTCGGACTGTGTCTGCGAGTGTTAATGGCAGATGCGTACTACCACAGCATTGTCTAGTCCACGGCTGTAACGGCAACACAACGGCATCAGCGGAACATTCCACACACCGGCCATAAACTTCAGTATTCATGTCTGCAATCTCAGACAAGGTTTTGTAACAACCGAATTTTATCCCCGGGCCTGGTGGATCCGCACATGACGGTACTACTATAAACCCGCATCTGGGAAGAACGTTTCGGTCTTTTTATGGATTTTTTCGCGGCCTTCCGTTTTCGGTTCTTTTGAGGTTGCGAATTTTATGATTTGTTTTCAACTGAGACTTGAAACAGAAACTAGGCCAATGAAAATATCCAAAAGCTTTGTTTAGAGTTTGAATACTGTAAGCCGTTTGTAGTTTTTTCACATGGTGTTTATCGACGAGTGTATGTTCTTTGGCAATGAAACGCCCTCCTACACAACGGCAATAAATATACAGGCTTTGCAGTTTCTTTTCACAAGGAGGAAAATAACATTAATGAGGCTGTTTTATTTCATTTAAGTGACATGCTTTCCTTTTATCCCTTTAACAGATACTCCCACATGGAGAAAGGCTGAGATGAACTTCCCAGGGACTTAGAGCAGGTCGTCCCAATGGAAGGGGAACTATGCCTGTATTGCCATAGAGACGTTACTTGTATACACTTTAGTCCAGACCGAAAGATAATTACACTGCGGGCATACGGTGTCCGTTTTGGCGGTGTACAAGAGTGAAAGATGGAATGCCTGGTGAGTGGGTGAGTAGGTGAGTGGGTGAGTGAGTTTCTAGTGAAGATGTATCTAGTATTCTACATGACATGACTGGGGGCATTGGTTGGTCATGTTATTCACCGGTGAGTAGGTGAGTGGGTGAGTGAGTTTCTAGTAAAATGTGCCTCCGCTACATCCAGTATTCCACTTGACAGGACTGTACTAGGGGCAGTGGTTGGTCATGTTATTCATCGGTGAGTGGGTGAGTGGGTGAGTGGGTGAGTGGGTGAGTAGGTGAGTGGGGTAGGTGAGACGCCGTCTTCGGCTCGATGGTATTCTGAGGTGAAATGCGGTCACAGATGTGATGGTATTCTTTAGTGGAGAGACACAGTCACAGATTTGATGGTCTTCTTTAGTGGAGAGACACAGTCACAGATGTGATGGTCTTCTATAGTGGAGAGACACAGTCACAGATGTGATGGTCTTCTTTAGTGGAGAGACACGGTCACAGATTTGATGGTCTTCTATAGTGGAGAGACACAGTCACAGATGTGATGGTCTTCTTTAGTGGAGAGACACGGTCACAGATGTGATGGTCTTCTATAGTGGAGAGACACAGTCACAGATTTGATGGTCTTCTATAGTGGAGAGACACAGTCACAGATTTGATGGTCTTCTATAGTGGAGAGACACAGTCACAGATGTGATGGTCTTCTTTAGTGGAGAGACACAGTCACAGATTTGATGGTCTTCTTTAGTGGAGACACAGTCACAGATTTGATGGTCTTCTATAGTGGAGAGACACGGTCACAGATTTGATGGTCTTCTATAGTGGAGACACGGTCACATGTGATGGTCTTCTATAGTGGAGAGACACAGTCACAGATTTGATGGTCTTCTATAGTGGAGAGACACGGTCACAGATGTGATGGTCTTCTATAGTGGAGAGACACAATCACAGATGTGATGGTCTTCTTTAGTGGAGAGACACAGTCACAGATTTGATGGTCTTCTATAGTGGAGACACGGTCACAGATTTGATGGTCTTCTTTAGTGGAGAGACACAGTCACAGATTTGATGGTCTTCTATAGTGGAGAGACACGGTCACAGATGTGATGGTCTTCTATAGTGGAGAGACACAATCACAGATGTGATGGTCTTCTATAGTGGAGAGACACAGTCACAGATGTGATGGTCTTCTTTAGTGGAGAGACACAGTCACAGATTTGATGGTATTCTTTAGTGGAGACACGGTCACAGATGTGATGGTCTTCTATAGTGGAGACACGGTCACATCTGATGGTCTTCTATAGTGGAGACACAATCACAGATGTGATGGTATTCTTTAGTGGATACATGGTCACAGATGTGATAGGACAACAGTGAGTACCACACATGTCCCACTAACCAGCAGCTGAAGCATGGAAACAGATTGAGTCTGCTTCGGATGAGCCATCGGCTGACATACCTCGTTATTTAGGACATACCATACCAGTGTCATTGTATATTGCCAGGCTCAGTGTGTATTGCCAGGCTCAGTGTGTATTGCCAGGCTCAGTGTATATTGCCAGGCTCAGTGTGTATTGCCAGGCTCAGTGTGTATTGCCAGGCTCAGTGTATATTGCCAGGCTCAGTGTGTATTGCCAGGCTCAGTGTGTATTGCCAGGCTCAGTGTATATTTCCAGGCTCAGTGTGTATTGCTAGGCTCCGTGTGTATTGCCTGGCCTATGGAACTAGATGAGTTCGATTGTCGCAGTGGGAATTGTTTCTGTGACTCCCTTTCATGATGTTGCTGCTCACTTCACCTTGCCTCACCTGGAGACTCCTTCCCACGTTAACATTGAGAGCTGTGACATGCTGACATACTGCAACAACAGTAGTGTTAAGCCGCACATTTCTCACGGGTTCCCTCACTAATACCCGGGACACCAGCTGTGGTGGCGTGAAGACTGTCGGTCGTTCCTAACGTTTAGGAGATCCGGGAAAACTGTGTGTGAGTCAATTTTATATTGCTGGAATATTCATAACTACTACTACTACTACTACTACTACTACTACTACTACTACTACTACTACTACTACCACTAAAATAATTCACGTAACCGTCTCATCCTACCGGGTACCCATTTTTACTGCTGGGTGAACAGAGGCATATTTCGAACAACGTCTGCTTCGTGCGTCACTACTTTCCCCCGCATATTAAACTGACACGCCTTTATAAGCGTAAGTACCGACTGTTCAAAGCGGCTTTTAGGTGGGGTAGCCTAGTGGTTAAAGCGTTCGCTCGTCACGCCGTTGACCCGGGTTAGATTTCCCACATGGGTACAATGTGTGAAGACCATTTCTGGTGCCCCCCTGCCCTGATATTGCTGGAATATTGCTAAAATCTGCGTAATACTGTTCCCACTCACTCACTCACTCACTCACTCACTCACTCAAAGCGGCTTAAAACTAAATTTACTCTCTCACTTAGTCATTATGTATCAGGTTCTACTTCGACTTTCATTGATATCTCTACCTAAAACATCAAGGTTTTCCCTTTACAATACTGACTGGTGTCAACGCTGAAACGCTGTGACATCTGCACACCGACTACGCATATAACATCTAGAAATATAACTTATGAATAATTAATTACCCAGGTACAACACCTTCACGTGTATATCACGATGGCATAAAAAAAACATTACAACAGAAAAAATGTTGTAAACCTTTCACCTTCAAGTCCTTATTCACAATGAATGACTCGTTGAAACGAAGCCGACGTATAACAAAGGCACATGTGCTAAATTTACTGTGTATCCTAACAGTATCAAAGTAAGGGTCAGTCGCGGGTATCTGGAGGTAATCCCTCGCTGTCTTATCGCTCATGAATAATGACTAGATGAAACACGGGCAAACTACATGCAAAGTCGGCGGGGGACAGTGTCAAGCATGGCGTTTGTTGGCTTAGTTGTCGTCTTTGAACATCAAACAGATATGAAGGTGATGTTGAGGGGTTATTGTAGACGGGTCTGAGGTGCCGTCTCTGACAGCTATCTCTCCATCTCGACATGCCGGGGGAGTCGGGAGTCTGGAGTAGTCGTATGGGGGGAACGTGTGCAGGTTGACCTCAGGGGGCATTGGTGACCCCAGGTGTGGTACATTGAATAGTCTGTTGCGTCAAACAGTTTGAAGATGGTAAGTTGGAGTAAGACATATGCAGGTTGACCTCAGGTATTGGTAGATGAGGCCGATTGTCGCGTAAGACAGTTTGAATTTGATAAGTTGGAGTAAGACGTGTGCAGGTTGACCTCAGGGGACATTGGTGACCTCGGGTATTGGTAGATGAGGCCGTTTGTCGCGTAAGACAGTTTGAATTTGATAAGTTCTAGTAAGACGTGTGCAGGTTGATTTTAGGGGACTTTGGTGACCTCAGGTATTGGTAGATGAGGCCGATTGTCGCGTAAGACAGTTTGAATTTGATAAGTTGGAGTAAGACGTGTGCAGGTTGATTTCAGGGGATATTGGTGACCTCGGGTATTGGTAGATGAGGCCGATTGTCGCGTAAAACAGTTTGAAGGTGATAAGTTGGAGTAAGACATGTGCAGGTTGATTTCAGGGGATATTTGTGACCTCGGGTATTGGTAGATGAGGCCGATTGTCGCGTAAAACAGTTTGAAGGTGATAAGTTGGAGTAAGACATGTGCAGGTTGATTACAGGGGATATTGGTGACCTCGGCCTCGATGAGGCCGATTGTCGCGTCAGACAGTGTGATGTGATAATGTTTGAGTTAGTCGTTTTTGGTATATGGAGCCGCCTGTCGCTTCCGACAGTTTGTACATATTAATTGTTGAAGTAAGTCGTAAGGTGTAATAAAAATTACCATTACGTGTAAAATATTGCTGTCTTTCTGCAGTCAAGCTTGCTACACTCACACCATGACACTAACACAACTGCCCACGACATGTAGCATTGCATCCATATCGAATTAACTCTTTTTAATCAGGTTCAAATAGCAGCCTTTGGCGACATACCGGGGTACATGTGAGGCTTGGGTCGTGTAGAAGCCCATCCATAGCAATACGTGCGTTCTTAGTCTCGCAAAAGTCCCGTGTTCAACTTTGACACATCTAATTAAGCCTAGGATCGAAAAAAATAGATTGTCCCAGAATAAGTTTGAAAACAATATTACTGCTATAGACTGATGAAAAACAGTTAATTGCCTGCCACAACATTTTATATATATGCAAGATGTAATCAAAAAATAAACGTAGGCTCACTGGCTTAATTTAAAAAATAAAACTGGTCTTGCAGCTGCAACTGAAAACATATCTAGTCTCCAAACAATATCCCAGGCACCTCACCCCACCCACCTACCCCACGCCACCCCCCAACCCCGATTATCAAATGGTCGGTTCCTGTTAAAACCAACTATCGTATGCTGGAAATAAATCTCACATATCTGGACTAAATGAGGTTTAGCAATCACTTCACTGGGTCAAGGCTGAGATGAATAGAGCGGTTTATTGCCATTCGGGAATGTTTATGTTTTTATTTAAAAACTTGGATTCCAATCTGCATGCTCTTTGCATATTCTAAGAGTGACTCCGTAGAAATCCGGGTTAGATTTGGTCTTCAGCAACCCATGCTAATTGTAAGTGGCGACTAACGGGATCAGGTGGTCAGGCTCGCTGACTTGGTTGATGCATGTCATGGTATCCCAGTTGCGTAGATCTTAGATCGATGCTCATAATGTCAGTCACTGGATTGTCGGGTCCAGATTCGATTATTTACTGACCGTCATATATCTGGAATATTACTGAGTACAAAGGTTAACGACAAACAAACAAACAAACAAACAAACAAACAAACTCAGAGTGGCCTGTCATGGCATCATTCACAGGACCGTACACGAAGGCGCAGTGTAGATAGGAACCCGCTTCATCATCTGGTTTAACACTTAACTCGAAGGCATTAACTGGGCGTGTCATCTCGTGCAAACATCACAGGCCGGAACTGGGCATAAATCCGTCCAGAGTATGCACGTTATTCAGATAGCAGAACATCTAAAGAGGAACTCTAGTAATTCTTTAAATCCACCGGTTTTTACGAACAGTTCGGTTTACTCATAAAAAAATAAGATTTTAGAAATACCTTTCTAAATGTTATGTAGTGTTTTTTGCAGGCAGACATTTAAAACAAAATGATAATTGGATCGCAGTAATATCTCAAATGGATATCTAAAAGTAGATCATTTTAGTACAACCCTGGTGATTTATGAATTCTGAAGAACTGTTCAAAGCGAGAACTGCATACCATACATAGTTGGACGTCGCTGTTTAGATATGAGTTTGTCCTTATGAAGACGTTGAGATAAACGTTGTGAGATGGAAAAAAGGAACATATGCTTCTGGTGCGGTACAGGAGTATAGGCTCACTTGGACAGAAGTGCCTTGTCGATTAAACCGTAAAAGACTTGGAAGTCGAATTAATATCGACAGATTAGCTATTGCAAGTTATCTGTATTGATTTAATTCCATTATTCCGGCGTATGTGTGCGTGCGTGCCTGCGTTTGCTTGTGTGTGTGTGCGCGTTTGTGTGTGTGAGTGTGTGTGTGTGTGTGTGTGTGTGTGTACGTGTTTGGGCGTGCGTACGTGCGTGTGCGCGTGCATGCCCAGCGTGTGCGTGCGTGCGTATGCGTGTGTGTACGTGTGTGTGTGTGCGTGCGTGTGTGTGTGTGCTTGCGTGTGCGTGTGTGTATGCGCGCGCTCGTGCGTTTGTGCGTGAATGCCTGCGCGTGTGCGAAAGAGAGAAGGGGAGAGATTCATTGTTGAATGAACAGTTCTTTACACAATTCTTTTGTGCATGGGGGGCACGGGTGGCCCACTCGCCTAAGGCGCTGCGATTCGCTGTGCAGAGTTGCGTCTCTTGGCCACGCCAGAAACCTATGATTGTGGGTTCGAATCCAGGTTCGCCACGATTATGTTTCTAGGTTTGTCAGCAACATACCCGTGCTCGTGGGTTTCACCGAAGTGGTAAACGTCTGGGACCTGCATCACTTCGGGCTTTCCTCCCACATTAACCTGACACGCCGTGATATAACTGGAATACTGTTAAAAGCGGCGTTAAACCCAACTCACTCACTCTTTTGTGCATGTGTGTGTGTTAGGTAGAGACAGGACCTTTTGGGCCACTGCTTCAGAACACGCATTTGATCTATGCAAGGATGAGCACAACAATGTACTATTTTCTTCACAACACATTTTTGGCAGGGTATCCAGCATGTCCAGCAATTTGTTTTTTTCAAAACCTAATATATTTTTTTCCGATTTTTCTGGAACTAATTATTGTTTTCAAAAACACCCAAGCCCCCCTCACGCATATCGGTCCCTAAGTGTATATTCCAGGGTATTTATTTACTATTTGGTCTAGGACTGGGGTTATTGAGTCGCTCCTGAATAGCGCTCCCGATCTAATCCCCGTGATCCGTCCTCTGTCACGGAGACCAGGAAATTACAGGGGAGGGAGCGCGTTATTTATGACAGCTTCTTTCATATCCGTCAGTAGTGACAGCAATGTTATTATGTGCTCTGACTATATTTACATACGGATGACCACCGTCTGACCATGTCACTGGGGTCAAGGAAGGTGTTGTAAAGAGAAAACACCTACGATTTGTAATTCCCTTGTCCAGCATTTTACTTTGAAGTTAGAACCCGCCGCCGTGTGTTTCTCGAGCTTTCTGCTTTCAAGTAACGCGGATTGATTTATACGTTTCCGACGTTACCGCTGTAAAATATGACTCCGCGCTGTTTCCTAAACAGTATCAGACTGCTGGGTACAAAGAAAATGATATATATTAATTCTAATCTATCCACGGGGTGTCATGGGGACGGACACAAATGCCATGCAACGGAACCAATTTCACGCTTACTTCACCCGCCCCGCTAAAACGAAACCGCATCACAGATACAGAACGGGGTGTAGGAATACAGCGGCGCGCGTGTCCTCCGTGGGTCTGCTCACGCCTGTGACAGGTAAGAGAGTGTCAGCCCCCTCCTACCCTGAATGCCGAATACAATGTAATCCTTCACTCTCATTTGCTCAATCCTGAATCCCGAATACTACTTAACACAAATCTCAAAAGTACAAAAAGTAGAAGTCACTCTACAAAGGCAGAATGTCAGTTACAGGCGAAACCCTATAGAACACGTTCTTAGGTCTTAGAAGGGTTAAATTAAATTACTGAAAGATATACAGTAAACTACGGTTATAACGAACTCAAAGGGACCACTAGTTTTAGTTCGTTATAACCGTAGTTCGTTATAAGCACATATACAGCATATATTTAACAAATGGACGGGACTAAAAAATATGTTCGTTATATTGGCCAGTTCGTTATAAGCGTGTTCGTTATAACCGTAGTCTACTGTATAGACAAAAATGTATTATATAAAGGAATTTGTTACACACACCAGTATTGCCTTTAAACTATTTTATTTGCGTCCGCGTAACGCACTGATGAGCCCCGAATGCCCTCAAAATAGAACCCCGAATCCCGGGTACTACAAAAGGGGTTTGTCAGCCTCATGTGACAGGTTTGGGTATGGCTGGTTGTGACTTATGTGTTGGGGGAAGGACTGGGTGGAGCTGGGGGTGAAATGTGACGCGGTAATACTGGACACACAAGAAGGGGTGGGATGAGGGTGGGTCTTGGGCGTGGGATGGGTAATTAGGGGTGGGTTGTTGACCATTGACGGTCCTTTTTGGCAGCAGAGAATACTCTGATACTAGTATCACATTCGGAGATCAGGCTGATGATTACATTGCTTTATTTAAATTTCAGTAATTGTATAGGGAATTAGAACGTGGATGAAGGGCTATCTAAATGACCAGGTGACAGAAGGCGAGAATTGGTTTATTGGGATCAGTCCTCGATTATCTAGTGTATTATCCAGTTAATAAAGCTCATTTCTAGCAGGATAACACCCTGGATCTATTCGACATCACAGCTTCGTTTTGAGACTGATTCGTAGGATATGCTGCTAAAAGTTACCATCCAATCATTATCTTCTGAGCGAGATAGATTCCGTACTCAGTTAGACATACAATGTAGGAGCAGTGGTGGTGATAGACTAACGCTTAGTCTCTGAAAATATAGTTTTTATAGAAACAAATAAACTCAATTAAACTGAAAAGGAGCCATAGTGGGATAGGAGATGAACCTGGGTCAAATCTAGACTTGCCTTTTTAGAGCCCTTTCATTACTTCAAGGGATGGGCGGAAGGGAAAGTAATATGGTTCAGGGACTGTGGAACAGACTATGGGGGTGGTGGTGCCACTGCCAGCGAACCTATGGTGACTAATGGGTCCAAGACATTTAGCATGATAGAATGGAGATAACGGAGATAATGGGCCCTTGATGATGGAGTCTCAATGGGATCTTGCGGAGCAATACGAGTCGGGGAAAGTGACAGATTCTGAAACCTCTTTTCAAAGCTGTGTGAGTTCATAATCTGCCATAAGACCCTGAAACAAATATATACAATACAGACCATGTAAGTCTCTATATAGTTGATAACAACAGTTTATATGAACAAAGTGTCTTGGCTTCTTTGTATTTATTTCAATGTTATAAAGATTTAACGATTGCTCTGTTTCTGTAAAATATTTTCATTTCAGAGACTTGAGGTTTGTCTCGTGAGTTCTCTTTCCTGGGGAATTATAAAGTTGAGCATATGTTATACGTTTCCGAGTGAATTACGAATTTAAAGTGTCATTTCCGGGGAGTGTGCTGACCAGAAGGAAGACCTGAACTGTTACATCGATGATTCAACACCAGCATTACTCAGTGTTGGATAACACACATATCACAGCAGGTTCAACGCCACAGTAACAGTCCGTACCATTCAATATTCTGGGGGCTCCTTGGGGTGTGGCTTGAGACAGGATATTTCTTTATCAGCGTTTCTAGACATACAATTATCTATCTGAAAGATGGAGCTAAACATCTTTTCAACTTTGAAGAAAAATATTATTTTTCCGAGTGATTGAGTTGGGTTTAACACTGCTTTGAAAAGTATTCCAGTTATATCGCGGTGTGCCAGCTTAATGTGGGAGGGAAGCCCGAAGTGATGCAGGTCTCAGACGATTACCACTTCGGTGAAACCCACGAGCACGGGGATGTTGCTGACAAACCTAGAAACATAATCGTGGCGAACCGGGATTCGAACCCACAATCATAGGTTTCTGGCATGCCCAGGGGGCGCAACACCCATGCTCCCTTTGTTTCAGAACATCAAGCATGTCTAGTGAACGATGTTTGTTTGTTAAACTTGAGGACAAATATATGTTCTAGCAGTTTCGATACAATAAAATTAATGTTGTTTTGTTTTTAAAAAAAAGGTAACAGAGAACCCGAGTGATGTAGATGAACGCTATCGGATTTATGTAGATGAACGCTATCAGATTTATGTAGATGAACGCTATCAGAGTGATGTAGATGAACGCTATCAGAGTGATGTAGATGAACGCTATTAGAGTGATGTAGATGAACGCTATCAGAGTGATGTAGATGAACGCTATCAGAGTGATGTAGATGAACTCTATCAACAGGTCATCGCCGTACTTACACATAAACACTTCTTTCTCACGACTAAATTCCCTAACGCGTGAATATAATTGTATGCCACCTCCGGCACTATTTCAACAATAGCACGTCGGAAACCAAAAATAAATTGCAAACATTGCACCCATGTAGGAAATCGAACCACGGTCCTTTGTGCTAGGACAAACGCGCTAACCATTCAGCTACCAATGCTCTTCCACTCGTGGAGACGTTCCAGCCGCAACAGCATCATTTCCATCTCCATAGGACTCTCCCATCCTCATCTCCTGACCGATGCCGTCGGTCCTCCATTATCTTGATTGATACATTACCACAACAAGTCCTACATTACCCAACACCGGCAATAACTTGCCTAGATGGCTAACGCCTCGTCGCGAGTGCCTTCTACACCTTGATTACGTTGAGAAGACATGTCGGGACCGACGTTGCCTTGGATGGCGTTAGGTGCGGGAGCTCCAGGGGGCTGATAATGTGCCTTTCCGCGGCATTCTCTTTGAAATTCCGGAAATCAATTTAGCTTTAATGATGATCAAAAGCATTTGCTGCTAACCCGCGGCTCGCCTCCGAGCAGCCATTATGCCAGAACGCAGCACGTGTTGTGACGTCATTGACATTCGCGGAGATTCGGCCTGGATGGTTTTGGGTTCCAGCATATCAGAGATTTGTAGAGGGACTCAGGGGAGGTGTCGGCAGGGTGGGGTTGGTGATCGTGGTGCTTGGGAAAGGCCAGGAAGACAAAAATCTTTTACAACACAACGTGTCTCGAAGTTTTTATTGTGTGCGGAGAGGAAATTACACCAAATGTCCTTGTGCATTAACTCATGGAGGGTATTGATTTTTAATTATTCTAAAAGTATTGTTAATTTATTTTTTTTAAAGTTGAAAAGGACAAATTGATAAAAAGCGTTTTTACCATTTAAACAATCCAACTATTAAAACTGAATATAAAAAACATTTAATGTCACATTCAGATAAAAGCAATTTTTTTACCATATATTCTACTTACAAAGGATTCTTGAATTACGTTCCACGAATTCAGTTGAATCTGAATACTACGATTAAAAGAGCTGTTGTGTATATTTAGGTGATGGATCTATCACGTATACAGGTAGGTAATATGATTCCTAACTGAGATAATCTAAGCCATACTAAATGTCGAGTAGACAAACATGTCCACTATAAATGGAAACAGAGATGGCATAGAACCAGATCAAACGGTTGATGTTTTCAACAATAGGAAGACAAATACAAATTGGCGAACTACAGAAACAGAGCAGGTGCAGAGAAACACCTTCCAAGTCTTAACTCGTGCTTGTCGTTACAAGCCGGTCGTTACATGTTAACGACATTCTTTATCAGTATGAGTGGTCTCATCAATCCAGTAATCGCTAACAGATGGAATATCTAACGCTTCTCGGAGATTCTGCCGTTTGGCATTAGGATGTTCACATACAGAACCCATTGGCTACACATATAGCTTTGTCGTGGAGCACTACTAAAATTAGGAACATTTGTTCGTTTTGTAATAAAAAAGTTAACGTTTCTCGGGGATTCCGAAGTTTGGCATTGGGGTTTTCATCTACAGAACCCACTGACTGTACGTGTATCATTGTGGTTGAGTACTATTAAAACTGGGAACATTTGTTCGTTTCGTAATAATTTCAACTTTTTGACTGTGGCATGTGATACAAGATGGCGATGGCATACTTTCGTCCTGATTTTCAATCATTATATTGACTCCTGACATTTATTCCAGACATTTCTCATCATAGATATGTCATTTTGATTAATGGCGTGATCACGTTTCAGAGATATAGCGGCATGAAACAATTAAATATGTCCCCTTCTTGCATCACTATTCAAAGATATATACATAGGTGGCAAAAAGTAGAAATATCAATTAAGGTAAGATGTTGACGTTTAGACGTTGGGTGTGGATCTCATAACAAAATGATATGGAGGAGCGTCTTCTATGTTACAATCGTAGCGACGTTTCAGTGTAGATTCTACGACAATTTTGAAGTTGATATCACTTTCCTGATAACGGTATTAGAATCGATATGGCGCAAGAACGGTGTCAAAATCAATATCACTGAACAACGATGTCAGAATATATACTGTTTTGTAACGGAGCGGGTATCTATAGCGGTGTTAGAGTCTGTTTGCCTTAATAACAGTGTCAGAATTGATGATTCATAACAGTGCCAGTATCTGCATAGCTAAACAACGTCGCAGAAATTATATCGCATAAGAACGGTGTTAGAATCAACATCGGATGATAACGGTGAAATAATCCACATTAATAACGATGTTAGAATCGATTGAGCTGAATAACGGTGTTAATTAGTATCTACATAACGGTTTCAGAACCTCTATCGAAACGTTACTACAACTATCACAAATAAATTGACTATTCATTCTATCTCCAGATTGCATCAGAGAATAATTCAAATTCACCGTTAGTATAGTCATATATTTATCACGTTAATGAGAAATTCAGCATCAAAACAATCAAAACTAACACCTTTGTTCGACATGTAACAAATCCGCATTTGCTATAAATAGAAACATGCACAATATATTGTTTGAGGAGAACGTAGTTTGAATAATAATGAATTAGTGCGACAAACATTTAGAGATCGTTTAGGCCGATTGTTCGGCTCAATTAGCAAACGAACGCTTCACTGTGAGCTTAGGAGGTCTTTGATCTGCCCGACATGAAAGAAGGAGCAGTATTTGAATTTGTAAATGGAGAACAATTACTCTCGCTGTGTCCCGTCCGCGAAGGGAAGGGAGGCAAACAGAAGTTGACGGACCAGCATGCTTGCCAGGGAGACGTCATATGTTAGCAATGTCAATGACATCGAGACCGACCACGGCAGTGTATTTGAACAATTCACCGGACATATCCCCCTATCGCTAATACATACATGTAAGCTCTTTGAACTTTTCATAAATGATGGTTTATCTGCGAGATGTCTGTGTGACAATGGATATTAAGAATTCGACTTGACACAAGATAAAGTTGAACAAGCAAACATTCAACTATTTCGGGAACAGTGACCAAGGAAGTGGACATATGTGACCCGTTGACGAGGGGAACAGCTTTTGTAGTCCGTTTAGATTATTTACTCATTTCTGGTTTGACAAATGTTCAAACCAACAAAGGATGCTACTGTGTCCATTGAGATCGGGAGCAAGCATCGCATAGACATTCCCTGACGAAGTCTCTCAACATTTGAATGGACAGAGGAGAAGATGATTTGTCAAACGTGACGGCTCACTCCGTCTCCTCCCAAACACACTAAGGACCCCATGTTTACCGGAGTGACAAAAAGGCCTTTTTCAGTATGACCTTGTGCTTGAAGTCGAGCTGTGCTTGCAGAGATTAGCGTGAGCGGGTTTGGTTTAACGCCCCTTTGAAAAGTATTTCAGTTATATCACGGCGTGTCAGCTTGATGTGGGAGGAAAGTGTTGCAGGTGTTTAGACATTTACCACTTGGTGAAACCGCGAGGATAGGCGTCGTGCTGACAAACCTAGAAACATGATCAGGGTTAATCTGAGTTGAACCTACAATCATAGGTTCCTGGCCCGACAAAGGGACACAACTCTGCACACAAAAAATCCGGGCCACCCGTACACCAGCAAATATTTCAGCAGAGCTTTATTGAAGCTCCTAAAAGCATGGCATCTAACCTCCAATGGAGTCCCAACTTGGACAGGCAGCGATTTGTGTGGCAAAACGATATTCTTGAATCACGTCACTCCACGAACCCTGTCCTCTTATGCTGGCCTGAGTGTGTTGATCTACACTGTCGGCCAAAGGAAAGTTCACGCCCATGTTTGATGGCGGCTAAAATAAAACAAACACGAAATGATTATGCAAAGGTGATGTAAAGAGTAAAGTAAAGCAGACATTGTAATGACAGGTGGAGGTGCTTCACGGATACCAGACATTCGGCCTAGAAACGGTTAATAACGTTTGAATTTCTTTGGTAAAATCCAATTTTCAAGTGTATACTTTCTTTGCCCGGCAGTTTATAGAGAAATAACTCCTACAACATAATCACAGACAGAGTCCAAGGACTGGAAACGAGCTCGTCATATCACTACAGTGAGTGAGTGAGTGAGTTAGTGAGTGAGTATGGTCTTACGCCGCTTTTAGCAATATTCCAGGAATCTCGGCGGGGGACACCACAAATGGGCTTCACACATTGTACCCATGTCGGGAATCGAACCCGGGTCTTCGGCGAGACGAGCTAACGCTTTAACCACGAGGCTACCCTACCGCCTCCTATATCACTACAGAGTTATATGCTTCCTGCCGGGGTTGAACCCGAACTCTATGAATGCAATGCGAATAAAACACTACAAAATACATTTCATACATTTGTTTGTTTTATCTCTGTAGCTGTCGCGCGTTCCCATATTAAGTAAGCTAGAATTCTGCTGAAAACTAAACTAAAATTATTACAACATAATAAAAGATACTTCATGTTACCAAGCTTATACATACAATGAACCCTTATAGACTTACACATATCTTTAAGGCAATCATTATTAGTTGAAATAATAATTTCTATATCATATAAATGACAAGAACAAGTTGTCCCTATAAGAGAATGACGTCCACAAATTGTACTGTCAACGTCTCTAGACTTGCCTATTAGAAGGATAGAATTACTACACAGCCATGGACCTATCTTTCAGTAAAGACTTGGAGCAAGGCTACCCGTACTACTGTGCTCCCCTCAACGACCTGATCGTGAATGGACTGTCTGTTGCAATATCCAAATATTAGCTATAAAGAAAATGGACATATCAATGTAACAAGATATTCGTGACAGGTGGAGTTGTGCTGTACTGTTTGACTGATGAGCCGGATGTATTGAGATAACCACGTATCCGTTAACGTCACCTTCGTCGGCCCAGGTGTGCTGCCAACAGAAAAAAAACTGAACTTCAAATGATAAAAATTTAAATAAATTTTCACCTCTTAAGCTTAGGGTCAAAGTGCCGCAATTTTGCTAAGCAGCGTTGCGTCCGTTAGACGTGATAACATCTATAATGATGGGTTCGAATCCTAAATTCGCCCTGATAATTTGTGACTGTTTGTAAGCACCAGACCCATGTTGATGAGTTTATATTAGTAGTAAACATCTAAGACCTGCATCATCCGAGCTTTCCTCCCTGACACGCCATGATATAATTGAAACACTGTTTAAAGCTCATCTCAACTTTCATTCTGACATGAGAACCCAACATCCTACGGATGCTAACCCTAACGTGTGTTGTACGTGTACGGCGAGGCTAACACAGCTGTAAAGTCCGTCTAAATTCAATTCTCAAACGAGAAAAACATGTTGGTTAAACTTTATGTACTTGACCACAGTTTACAGAATCATCAAAGAGAAATATTGGGCGTGTATAGCAATGGTTGAATATGAACTCATTATTAGTGTGTTTCAGAAATTGTTCTTGGTACACCGTAAGGTGACCTGAGAAATGTGTGTGCCTGTGAATCATATAAAATATTTCAATTGAGGTTCGAGATAAAAATGCAAATTATACAGTATATAAATGAGTAGGGGTCCAATTCTAAGGACACAACATGTGAATCTCGAGTGAGTGAGTATGGTTTTACGCCGCTTTTAGCAATATTCCAGCAATATCACGGCGGGAGACACCAGAAATGGGCTTCACACATTGTACCCATGTGGGGAATTCAACCCGGGTCTTAGGCGTGACGAGCGGACGCTTTAACCACTAGGCTACCCAACCGCCCTGTGTATCTCGAAGATCGAGATATATGTGCAAATGTCATGATAGTTGTGTAAGGAGGCGTTTTTGACCGAAGGTTTGGTTCGAGAAGGTTTGGTTTAGTGTGGGTCGCAATCCTTCGTCAGCAAGAAAGATCAACATTGACGTCAGGTGTTCCTGTTGAAGCCCTGCCCTCTCTTTCGGAGCACACATTTTCCGTTTTGTTTAAAACAACTTACTTAGTTTCAATAATTATACACTCAGCATATAATCAAATTTAATAAGCGATTGGTCACTACACCATTAATCCAGATTTTTGTCAGCACCATACCCATGCTCGTGGGTTTCACCAAAATGATAATTGTTCAAGACCTGTATCACTTCGGGTTTTCCTCCTTCTTATAGGGGCGGTGGGGTAGCCCAGTAGTTAAAGCGTCGGTTCGATTCCCCACATGATGTCCCCGCTCCGTCGTGATATTGCTGGACAATTGCTAAAAGCGCCGTTAAACTATCCTCACTCGGGCTTCCCTCCCACATTAAGTTTACACTATGATATACAGTAAACTACGGTTATAACGAACATACTTATTACGAACTGACGGATATAACGAACTTACTTTTTTGGTCCCGACTATTTGCTGTAGTTATGCTGTATATATGCTTATAACGAACTACGGTTATAACGAACTAAAATTAGTTCGTTAAAACCGTACTTTACTGTAACTGAAATAATGTCCAAAGCAGTGTTAAACCCAACTCACGAACTATTTCCATATTTAAGACTGTTTAAGACCGCAAAAGGAATGATCCGTGTTGTGATTGAAGTTCCAGTCGAAAGTGCCGCTGGGAGACGCCGGTCTTGAAGCGGTGAGTGGTCACTGTGTACACTCAGTATCCAGATGTCCGCGGGCCCTACTCGGAGGGAAATTGATCGCCATCAGTTATCATTAATTAGACATGTTAAGTAGCTAATTGGTGAGAGTCTAGCTCTCTGCCTCCCCGAGAGTCGAAAGTCATCTTTCATCGCATTGAGGCACTGACAGCTTAAGGAACGGAACCATGCATGTAGAAAATCAAATAATTGTAAATATTTCTCGCTTATGGTGAGTTTCTGGTGAATTTGTCACATGAGAAATACTTGTATAGAAGACAGGAAACCTGTGCAGCGAGCGTGTGTCCTTAAACCAACATGTACCTGGGTAAAGCAATTGTACAAAGAATGAAGGCGTTTATGCGTGTGTGCAATGTGACGTTCGTCTTGTGGATCTTAACAAAATAAAAAAATCACATATTGGTGATGCATTCACATTCGCGCACCTGCATACACTGGTAAAACATAGATTGGGTGTTGTTTTGACGGGGCCAAATCTTGAACCATTTGATATAAATGGTATAAAGAAACAAAATCGTTTATGAACATTTATTTGTTTTTTTCTCCAACCTTGGTGGCCCATTTTCTCCGGAGACAGGATTGGAGGATGGGAGGGAGCAGTCGTCTACAACACCGCATAGTTGCGTCCTTTAGTCGTACCAGGATCCGCTGAGTTCGGATTCCAGAATCGCCGCGGTTAGTTTTGGTTGTCAGCTATAAAACCCGAGCTCGTCTGTTTCAATAAAATGTTAAACGTCTAATACCTACATCCCTGTGATCCCAGATGAAGTGGACACGTCGTGGTGGGACTCAAATACTGTTCAAACTATCTCACACTTTTACCCTGACTCGTCATCTTAAAGCATAAAGATGCTTTTCCATTTTCATTATTTCAGTCATTTTCAGATTTCAAACCAATTGCATTGCCATGTTATGCTTGAAGATCCAAAGACCACACAAGTCAATATAAAACCCCAATTTGATAATACATTGCCGGGCAAAATAAAGTATTCACCTAAAAACTGGATTTGACCAAAAAGATACAAAAGTTTTCAAAATGTTACTGGGCAGAAAACAGTCACCGAAAGACTACAAACTAAAGGTAAAAAACACAACACAAAAATGATACCCGATACCCGTATGATACCCGTATCAAATACATCACTATCGAATAACCATTTCTTTTGTTTCATTTTTAGCCACCATCGAACATGGGTGTATGTTTTCTTTCGCCCGGCAGTTTATCAGTGTTTCCCGACCAGGATTAGAAATAACATTTTTAATATATATATTTCTTATCATGATTTCTTGAACAAGAGACATGCTATCGTTATTTGAAACTTCTAATTCATCAATCAGATTCAAGCATCGTGAAGTCATGCTAACCTGCTGGTTTAATGTTGTGGAATACAGTGGAGGAAATAATGATAGGAAACAACCATCTGATCTCTTTATTGTGCTCCTTCATCATTCAACAACTCGACAGAGGTATCAAACTTTCATTGATGCCATTTTGATAAAAACCAATACCGTTTTCGACTTAATAAGCGCCCAGGGGGTTCTAAATCTAGAAATAGAGGGCTCTTATTAGAACATAATTTTTCTGAAAAAAACCCAGAGTTTAAATATAGTAAATTTCGTTAAATGATACGAAAGAAAAGTATGTGCGTATTAAACACGTCAGATATTTTTCCAGAATTTAATTGCCCATAATTAAGGGTGCATACAACACACGAGTACGTATTATACACGAAAAAATAAGTCTTGTGTACATTGATCAATCGGAAGGGGTGCTAATTGGGATTGTCCACTAGCCAAAATATTAGCACATATCGCCGTGGGCGCCTATTAGGCCGGGACGCTTTTTACGTCGGATACGGTACTTGAAAGTACTAGTCATACAGGGCTTCTTTCATCTCGGTGTGAAGGTCGAGTGTAACGTACCTCTATCAGTATATATCTTAACGTATAGGACACCATGATATGGTATTGACCGTAATTAGATATCTTCGATAAAGGCAATGTCAAAAGATAAACTGTATGGAGTTACATTGTAGGAAGTTTTAGTGTGCGATCGACTACCTGGAAAGAAAGTATACACCCATGTTTGATGCTGACTAAAAATGAAGCAAACAAGAACTGGTTATTTAATGGTGGTGGATTTGATATGGGTATCACATTTAGGTTATGGACCGAAAGTATGCAGTGTTCGGTGACTGGTTTCATACTAGTAACGTTTTGACAACTTTGTAATTTTTAATTATATGCTTTCTTTTGCCTGGTAGTTTAGATAAGCGAATAGTCATTAAGTCATTTAAAGGTGAAAAAGGTTTGTTGTATTATGGGAGTATTTTTAGTGTGTTCATCCACACATTACATGTGAATTCCAGTAACATGTACCAACTACATGAAAAAACACAAGAAAAACATGCAAACAATTCTATACCTTTCAGGACACTAAATGTAAAATGCATATGATCTTCAAACGATAGCTTCAATGACACAGCACATATTTCCAGTGTTGTGCTGACAAGTTTAAAATTAGGTTCCAATAGATAGACACCGTCAGATAGGGCTGCGATTTCACGCTAAAACTGGCACGATAGGATTCTCTGTCGCAGCTCAGGTGAGAAAGCGGCGACATCAAAGAGCAGCATGCCGGCAGGAAACGCCACCCGCCGCCGTCAACCGTATCCCAATTAACGTCGTTGCTCCTGTAATGTGATAACCTCTAATTACTAACAATCGGTTTCCAATCAGGCTATGAATTTGAGCTGTTTTACGACTGGCCATTGTGCGCTGGTAAGGTGATCATGCTAAATAGACATGTACACTGTAGTTCTCTCTTGCCACCATTGCCGTAGTGCTGTCCGCTTGAAACAGCCATTGGTTACATCTACTGCTGTACTTGAGCATTGAAACAGCCATTGGTTATATCTACTGCTGTGATGGAGCATTGAAACAACCATTGGTTATATCTACTGCTGTAGTACTTGAGAGCATTGGAACAACCATTGGTTATATACACCGCTGTCCTACTTGAGCATTGAAACAATCATTGGTTATATCTACTGCTGTGCTGGTGTATTGATACAATCATTGGTTATATCTACTGCTGTTCTGGAGCATTGGAACAACCATTGGTTATATCTACTGCTGTGCTGGAGCATCGGAACAACCATTGGTTATATCTACTGCTGTAGTACTTGAGCATTTGAAGAACCATTGGTTATATCTACCGATGTACTACTTGAGCATTGGAACAACCATTGGTTATATCTACTTCTGTACTTGAGCATTGAAACAATCATTGGTTATATCTACTGCTGTAGAACTTGAGCATTGGAACAACCATTGGTTATATCTACTGCTGTACTATTTGAGCATTGAAACAATCATTGCTTATATATACTGCTGTACTTGAGCATTGAAACAATCATTGGTTATATCTACTGCTGTGATGGAGCATTGAAACAATCAAGGGTTATATCTACTGCTGTGATGGAGCATTGAAACAATCATTGGTTATATCTACTGCTGTACTATTTGAGAATTGAAACAATCATTGGTTATATCTACTGCTGTACTACTTGAGCATTGGAACAACCATTGGTTATATCTACTGCTGTACATGAGCATTGAAACAACCATTGGTTATATCTACTGCTGTACGTGAGCATTGGAACAACCATTGGTTATATCTACTGCTGTACTACTTGAGCATTGGAACAACCATTGGTTATATCTACTGCTGTACGTGAGCATTGGAACAACCATTGGTTATATCTACTGCTGTACTACTTGAGCATTGGAACAACCATTGGTTATATCTACTGCTGTACGTGAGCATTGAAACAACCATTGGTTATATCTACTGCTGTACTTGAGCATTGGAACAACCATTGGTTATATCTACTGCTGTGCTGTAGCATTGGAAGAACCACTGGTTATATCTACTGCTGTACGTGAGCATTGAAACAACCATTGGTTATATCTACTGCTGTACTTGAGCATTGGAACAACCATTGGTTATATCTACTGCTGTACTATTTGAGCATTGAAACAATCATTGGTTATATCTATCGCTGTACTTGAGCATTGAAACAACCATTGGTTATATCTACTGCTGTGATGGAGCATTGAAACAATCAAGGGTTATATCTACTGCTGTGATGGAGCATTGAAACAATCATTGGTTATATCTATCGCTGTACTTGAGCATTGAAACAACCATTGGTTATATCTACTGCTGTGATGGAGCATTGAAACAATCAAGGGTTATATCTACTGCTGTGATGGAGCATTGAAACAATCATTGGTTATATCTACTGCTGTACTTGAACATTTATACAATCATTGGTTATATCTACTGCTGTCCGTGAGCATTGAAACAGCTATTGGTTATATCTACTGTTGTACTTGAGTATTGATACAATCAAGGGTTATATCTACTGCTGTGGTGGAGCATTGATAGAATTATTGGTTATATCTACTGCTGTGGTGGAGCATTGAAATATACAATGCTACTATAAAACGAGCATGTGTGATTCAAACAGATGCAGCTGTAGGCGTCACGGATTGCAGTGTTCTTCACTGTGTGGCGAATGTCGTGGCATGTCTTGTTTGAACTGCCAACAGCCCGAGGCATTTGAGGTGAACTGTGATGTGCATACCTGTTACTATGCATGTGTGTGCTGCATTGATAACTTAATGGGTTGTTTCGGTCAGCATATGACCGTTTAATGCTGTTTGGAACACGATAGATTACTATTATTGAAAGCTGAAAAGAGATTTTTGCTGATTTCTCTGAACTAAAACAAGACAGAATATGGAAGGTATAACATAATGAAGCCTGTAAATTAGATTTCATTTGATATGTAACATAGTAAACTTGGAGTAAATTTCAAAAATTGAAGATTTATTTTCTTCTATGAAAATGCTAGGTAATCGCTATAGTAAAGATGACTGAAATTGGAAATGTTCCCAATTTAGATTTTTCTAGATATTTGATATGATGTTAAGGAGGGCTTGTTAAATATGAATCAACTAAAAACAATTCTGTTGCAATTTGTGGTGGGTCTATCGTTATTTTGACCAGACTAAGAAGGTATCAAGGAAACACTTTGTGGAAACCTCATGTCAGGTTGCTCCTGCTTCCGAGCAATGTGCCAATGCACACGTCACAAGTGGCAGTGGCTGCAGCTGCAGATTGCGGCTTGAATTAATTCCGTGCCCCTCACTCTTCTGACCTAGCACCCTCTTCTACAACTATCTGGCGCGGCGGGGTAGCCAAGTGGTTAAAGCGTTCGCTCGTCACACCGAAGACCCAGGCTCGATTCCCAACATGGGTACAATGTTTGAAACCCATTTCTCTTGTCCGCCACCGTGATAATGCGGGCATATTGCTAAAAGCTGCGTAAAATATAATCACCCACTGTACAAATATCTAACAAAGCGTTAGCATCACTATATCAAGTGTATTGAAGTCAAATGAGATTTTATAAAATAATTTATTTACCGTGGTACATTACCAAAGATGTATAACATGGTTCCATTCAACGCTTGTCTGTATTTAAGATATGTCTGCACGCATGAACTGTGTGGCGTTAAGATGGGACAACTGTGACTGTGGCCTCGACTGCTGGGAGGTGGCGTGCGGCAGGACGGCCGATGCTATCTCCCTACATTAACATACTAGCGATAAGATGCGACAATCACTCGCGTCAAAGCGGTTCTTATCTCCACCACACAGTACTACACAATGTATAAGTGAATTTAAAGCAGAGCACGTACGAAGTTTGCCCTGAGGCAAGGGGTATTGTGCAAGTAATCTAGTATCTTAAACTCGTTTATTTGTTATATCAAATATTGCTCATCACCAATGTACGGCTGACAAAGACAGCGAGAGATGCTATTGATTGTTGTTTTAAGACTCATTTTCTCTCACAAACTGACTCTAAGAACTGAGAACAAGGTAGCTTTAAACATCTGGTCGTTTAAGAGCATGTGAACAGCCAGGTCCGACTACCTGTACCAAGTGGAACCAGGAACTGGGCCAGGCAAACCAGTGGTTGATAACATGAGCAACGATCCACGTACTCCGGGCACCGCTCACATTTTCGCGAACACCTGGTATCATCCCTAATTGGGCGGTCAGGTAGCCTAGTGGTTAAAGCGTTCGCTCGTCACGCCGAAGACCCGGGTACAATGTGTGAAGCCCATTTCTGGTGTCCCCGCCGTGATATTGCTGGAATATTGCTAAAGGCGGCGTAAAACCATACTCGATCACTCACTCATCCCTAATTGATTCATTTACGGGTCATGGTTATGATATGATTCTTAGGATAATGGAAATGAGTTTATCGCTTTAATTTTCAGACAAAATCGAAAGTTTGTACCCGAACGTATTTATGAAGACCTTAGTAAATAATCAGAGGATTCGTTAACCAAGCAATACAATTACACATTTTTTAAATCTGAGAATGGAACACCCAATGTCGTACATTCAAAACATTTCTCAGCTTTTTCGGGAACGGGATAATTTTTCAGAAATATCCCAGCCACTCCTCTCCCCGAAGATCAAATGCCCGCCCCCCACGCGAGTACTCCCACAGAGCTAGCGGGTCGTAGCTCGGTACATGAGATGCTCCGTATGTATGGCGGGGTAGCAGCAGCAGCAGCACAGGGGATGCACGTGGGTGTTTTGTTGTATGATGTTACCACTGCGAGATACATATATTCCTCATGGGTTTGTAATTAGCATGAACTGAAATTAATTTAGTGTGAGAGATAGCGGTAAAGGACACACTGATTAGGCACGGCACTTGACACACGGTGAAAACAGCTGCGGCAGGTTTTACGTCAGGTTCAACATAGGCGTATTGAATGGTTGCGTTGAGCTAACTTAAAACACAAAAACACATTAAAGGAAGCCACGGTGTTTGACTTAATTACCTCCTTATAGTGATAAACACCCTCATCAGGTGCAGATACAAAAGTACATTTCATCTCCGAATCGACTCCCATTGTGACGTCATCAACATAATGGCCAAGCACGTGCAGCACGCGCGCTTTAAGAACTGATCATCAAGAGACACACACATCCCGTCAGAAGGCAGGTGCGGGGCTGGAACCACTTCGTTGAAGCATCTTCAAGAGGCTGAGGAGGGTGGGTTGTTATCGCTGTAGCTAAGGTGATGAGAACATTCTAGGGGGCGCGTTTTCGCCCGGTCAATTTGTGTTGAGAGTTGCGTTGTCCTTACAAGTTGGGAATGTTGAGCGTTTGTTACAAACTTGGGGAAATAAACATCCCCTTGAGAGCAGGGGACTTGTACATAAACAGTGACTGGTGTTTCGGATAGATCCTTGTCAGAATTTTCTGGGGCCGCCTAACACATCCATGCAGGTGGAGCTCCTTCGGGCGTTCTCACATTATCAGCGCGTATCAGATATTTCGAAGAAGGGAAATTGAAATCTGTTCAAAACAATACACATCGGCTGAAATGTCACCTAATTAAATTTGCTTAAAAACTACATCAAAAGCTCAACGTCAAAAGCTGGCAACTGTATTTTAAACGAGTTCAAGGAAGTGTCACAGTGAGAGTTGAACAAACACGTGCAGTATATCATCCGGTTGACAGAGAAGAGGGCGTCTGAATTTAAACCATGTTCTCTTTCAGAGTCAAGAACACAAAAGACCGCCTCTGTGGTCTAGTGGGTCGAGCGTCTGCCCGGAGTGCGGAAGGTCGTGGTTTCGATCCCTGGCTGCGTGATACCAAAAAAACGTCAAAAGGTGGTATTTGTTGTTTCCCTGCCCATTAAGGGGCTAAAAAAGGACTGGTCGGCTCGGAGACAGTATACTGTGTCTAAGTGGGGTATTCATGATAAACTGGCATCTCAGTAAACTAGCACTATAAAATCGGCATTGGTCTGCACTAGTAAAGCAGCCACACACACACACACACACACACACACACACACACACACACACACACACACACACACACACACACACTCATGCATGCACTTCGCTATATCAGTGCAATAATCTTGAACGCAACATTAAACTCCATTTCACCCCCAAGAACAATAATCGAGTCTGGACCAGACAATCCACTGATTGACATCAAGAGCATCGATCTACGCAATAGGGATACGACGGGAAAGGGCTTCACACACAGCAACTTTTGTAGTCTCTCATAAAACCTGAAACAAAAATACCCTATAAACCAAGCAAGTTTACAAGAAGAAGAACATTTCAGCTTCAAACTGGCCCCATTCTATTATTTATAAAGACAATGTGACAAAGAAATGTTAAAATATTTCTTTTCAGAGATGTTAAAATGCTACCGTTTGGGTAATCGAACTCATATACTCGCCGTGACCAAACTTAACCAAACAATTACATACCATGGGCGGATGTGTTTATACGTTATCAAAACAATACTCGGCTGAAAACAGTCGCCGAGACAATGCACACTTCAGGTCGAAAACACAACTATGATACCCGTATAAAAACATCACCTTTGAATACCCATCTCTTGTTTGTTTCATTTAAGCCACCATCAAACATGGGTTCTATACTTTCTTTTGCCGGGCTGACATTTAATGTTCTGTCAGGATTTTCCTGGATCGTTCTATTTGTAACGATTTGGGGAGGGGAAGGGGAAAGTGTTTTTCCATGCATAAAAATGGGAGTTTTTTTCTGTTCCAACATTGGAGGAAATATGAAGTATTTCCGAAGCATTACTGTAATTATGGATTAGTTATTCCTTGTTTGGACCAAATTTAGTGATTGAGAATTATAAAACGGACATGGAGAGTAATATACTATGTGCATGCGACTTTGGCTACAACGAATTGGCTTAATGATTCAAACAGCCATTCTTTTCGTGCATCCCAAGAGAGGCCCAGGGCAGATTAGGTGCGTTCATTCTCAATGTTTATGGGTACAGGTTTCAGTATTTTGTGTTCGTGAAATCCTGATAATATCCAGCATCAAGTTTGGTTAATACAGTTAATCTACCTTACAACACCGTCAACACAACGCGGTCATAAACAACACGTATAGGATTCGCTCCACAAAGCGATCGTTGCACTGAGGTGACCGTAACGGCCATTCTTCAACAAAGGCTTACGGAAGTCGTAACGCAACGATCGCTTTGATTTGTTTGTTTGTTTGTGTGTTGTTAACGCCGCACTCAGCTATATTGAAGCTCTATGACGGCGGTCTGTAAATAATCGAGTCTCATCCAGACAATCCTATGATTGACATCATGAGCATCAATCCACGCCCTTGGAATACGATGACATGCATCAACCAAGTCAGTGAACCTGACCACCCGATCCCGTTAGTCGCCCCTTACGACAAGCATAGTCGCCTTTTACGGCATGCATGGGTTTCTGAAGACCTATCCTTCCCCGAATCTTCACGGGTCACGATCGCTTTGATTAAAGGGGCCCTGCTCTTTCTCGTAGACTGGAAGCAAGCCCGGTTTCCAATATCAATTTAAAAAATAATCTAATTATCTGAAACTTTTTAAAAATAAAAATGTAGCACTTTTTAAAACCATGTTTAAATATTTTTTCTATTTGTTTGTTTGCTTGTTTAAGATTATATAAGACATTTTTTACATGTTATTATAATAAAACGGAGACGGATCCAGTCTGCTCTACTTCACTTCATGTAGATGAAGAGAACGTTGTCCTAATAGCCCGAACGTGGACTGAATTAAACAAATTGGCTATGAACTGCAGTTAAACTATAAAACCAGACTTTCACTACAAGTCTCGGTAACTGTGTGTGTGGCCGTATATTAAAAGGAGGTAATTGTAACACATTGGATGTCGGGCGTTCACCACATATGCACAGACATGCTCCCAGATGCACTTAGTTGTTTGAAGTCTTTAGAATTCTGGAAATTTAAACAAAGAATCAATGACAAAAAAGGGTTTTAATGAACGACAGGAATTCGTTCTGCGAGGTATATTACGTCGGCGAATTCATTGACACTGGAATCAGCGGAATTAAAGAAACGTGTTTTAAAGTCCAATAGTCTTAAAGATGGGTAGCTTGGTTGGATTGTGTTTCAGAACATTTGGCTGGGTTTTTTCTAGGTTAGGCGAACAATAACAGCCGACCTTTACCAAAGCAAAAATAATTTGTGTTTGTTATTTATGAGGCTAGCAATGACGTTAACATTATAACGAGTACGTTTGTTTGTTTGTTTGTTATTTAACGCCGCACTCAGCAATATTCCAGCTATATGACGGCGGTCTGTAAATAACTGAGTCTGGACCAGACAATCCAGTCACTGACATTATGAGCGTCGTTCCATGCAATTGGGATACGATGACATGCATCAATCAAGTCAGCGAGCCTGACCACCCGATCCCGTTAGTTCCCTCTTACGACAAGCATGGGTTGCTGAAGACATATTTTAGCCCGAATCTTTACGGGCCGTGAGTAAATCCCGAGGCCTTTTTGATATGTTATGGTAGTGATAAACATTATTATGTATATCACTCTAGCAGTTAATGCTTATCTTAATTAAAAAGAGTATCAGCTTATCAAGTGTATATTTATAAAACGTTTATACACAGATTACAAAGGACCACCATGTCACAAAGATATAGTCTCATTTTACCGTTTGAGCAGGATACATGCGATTATTACATCAGGACAACGTGTAATTTCTACACGGGAGGCAGAAACAAGTGTTAGATCGATCCACACAGCCGTGTACAACGACACAGGAACCCAGCCAGGCTTTCAAAGTGGCTGTGGGTAAGTAAGTCATCTTCGAACACATCCGACATTGAGGTGATCGAGCTGATCCCCATTAAGCTCCTGTTACGAGAAACATACGGTCTCGGGGCTTCAATTACTTTCCGGAACCTAAACAAGACATCAAGTAAGTACGGCGGTCTGTAAATAATCGAGTCTGGACCAGACAGTCCAGTGACTGACATCATAAGCATCGATCCACGCAATTTGCATCGATGACATTCATCAACCAAGTCAGCGAGCCTGACCACCCGATCCCGTTGTCGCCTCTTACGACAAGCATAGTCGCCTTTTAAAGCAAACATGGGTTGTGAAGACCTATTCTTCTCCGGATCTTCACGGGTCCATTGCCTATAGGTAGACTGGTACCCTGTCCTAGCGGCTACACTTGTAGTGCGGTGATGCGAGCTCTAGGGCAGGCAAACCATTCTGTCCTATGTGCCATTTACTGATACTGAAACTTGAAAGTGTATACGTCCACGGCAAGAGTAAGTACTTGTGAGACGGGTTTTTATTTGAGACATATAACAACGGATCAGCTTATTATTGTCAGTCTAGGAAAACCCAAACGGAAGCGGGTTTCGTAGAGAGTACAGTTTAGTAACCGAGGTACATGTTTGTGTTTGGCAGTGAGTGAGTGAGGGTCGATGTTTACATTTATTATGCAAGGAGCCATACATTGTATTTTGTTTGATCTCTGCAAATTTGAGTTTATTTTACAATTGCTGTTTTCTTTCTTTTTCAAAATCTAGCCACAGAATTTACTATAATAACCCAGCATGTACTTTTCGGATTTGTTGCTGTCACCATGTTAACGAAACAAAAATACCTTCCACAAAAGGTAGTTACTCTTTCCAAGAGAATGTCACTCGAATTATCTTTTTTCGCACATGACCACCCGTCTGAAAAATATCGAGTGTTTTTACATATACTGCAGGAATTGCATTTGTACATTTTTTTACCTCCCCCCCTTGTACGTCAACAGTATTTGGACTCCAAGAAGAACCTTGTGGTTGATAGCAGGAATCCCATCTTCATCAAAATCAATCCACTAAATTACACACTGTAACCACCCGTTCCTCACTGTTCGACTCCTGCGACAAATACGAGGTACTGGAAATTATTGACCGAGTTCTGTGTCTCAACCTTTCTCCGTCAGCAATTTCAAATATTTCGATTTTAAATAGTAAACATTCTGAACTCTGAAAATCACTCTTAAGAACAGAGTTCATTGCGTTCAAACAGGTTTTTTTTGGTACAGTGGGAAAACCCCCCATTCCTCCCTTTTCACTTTTGTACTATCAGGGCCATTTGCTTCTTTATTTCATTTTTTGAAATTTCAAAATGCTATGTTGAACTTTCAAGATACTAAGTTGAAATTTCAAGATGCTTGGTTGATATTTCAGGATAATACGTTGACACCACTACTTGTTTACAACATGCTGTCACAGGCGCAACGAACAAACAAAACATTACACTACATATATTTTCCGAGGTAGCGTTATCTTGCAATTTCAAGTTAGTATCTTGAAAATTCAACATAGCATTTTGAAATTTCAACTTATTAGTATCTTGAAATTTCAAGAAGAAAAAGCAGATGGCCCTAAAGAGATTCTGTATTTTTCTTTTCAATAAAGGGGGCACTGGTGTCCCAGTCGTCTAAGGCGCAGCGATTCGCTGTGCTTTTTTTTCAATAAATTGAAAAAACGTTCCACCTCCCTTGGCTTTCTCACAGTCCCTGAATCAAATTATTTTCTCTTCCGCCCAGCCCTTCTATGATGCTAAAGCTCTAAATGGGCAAGTCTAGATTGTCCTCAGGTTCTGAATCTTCCATTTCCCTGGGTCTCCTTTTGAATTAAATGGATATATCGGTTACCATGAGAATTATATATTTTCAGAGACTATGCGTTAGTTTACCACCTCCCTTTTGAAAACAATGTGCTCAAGAAACATTATTTTTTTTATGCAGCCAAATAGATCACATTGACTTATTCGTAAGGATGATTATTTCCTAAGAGAATGTACATAACAATGTGTATTTACAATATTCTTTCAAAAACATATTTGAAAACTAGAAGCAGATAAAGCTACGAAATAGAACAACTTTCATAACAAAGGTGTACAGAGTTGAACTTTTGGTCAGAACGTGACGGACACAACATGGCGGACATCGGTACCTGAATGACAACGACTGATGGATGACCGGTCCGGTCATGGCATAACGAGGCGAATAGCCAGGTACAAAGAAGCGGAGACGACGTAAATTGATGTTTATGGCTAATTCTGTCTTCTTGCCCTCTCGCCCTCTCCGCCATGTAAGATTTGACCCGTCTAAATTCCTCGCTGCTGCTGGTACGACTTTACCAGACATCGACGATATGCCAATCGCGTCTCTGACATCGCCAGTATGCTGGATGCACAGAGCTTATACTGTTCTTGTCCGACAGGAGCGATAATGTATGTTTTGCTTTAATTATCCAAGTACTATTTTTACAATTAACCAATGATTCTGCATGGCCTGACTTCTTGGCATTCCTCGAAACAGAAAGAAAATATGTGTTTTGTAACATCATGTTTAGGATGTCAGTGATTTAATTAAACTTGTTTTTGAAACCTGTTTAATAAACACATTACATATTAAATATATTATTGTTTTATAAAAACCTTGTTCCGCAGGCTTATGTTTTTCCCACACTAATGATACATGACGTTTGGAAATGTATATTAATTAAAATTCCCTGTTATACTAAATATAAAAATGGACATATTGCAATATCCGCTTGTAGAAACAAGTTCAACACCATGTATTAATAGTTCTTCACACATCAGAAGGAATGAATGTGTGTGTTTAACACATCTTACATATCTACAGTGTTCAACATCTTGCTGACGACGCATCAGCAGAAAAAATGGATGTGTTGAACACATCTCACACTTATACCGTATGTTACGTTTTGCGGACGACACATCAGAGTGAGTATGGTTTTACGCCGCTTTTAGCAATATTCCAGCAATCGGGAATCGAACCCGAGTCTTCGGTGTGACGAGCGAACGCTTTAACCACTAGGCTACCCGACCGCCCCCGACACATCAGAAGGAATTTGGTCTGTTTAACACTTCTCTCACATCTATTGCGTGGTACATCTTGCGGACGACACATCAGAAGAAATAGATTGAACACTTTTCACACTTGCGGACGACACATAAAGACATCCGGCTGCCTACAACGTGTTTCGGCTCGGAATACTGACTCCATCCCTGCATCGATACAAGCAGCGTTATAGCTTGCCCGCTGACCCATCCGTGGGGTAATAACATACCAGTGTCAATACTCGCGACATAAACAAACTTCAAAGGAAACCCACCACAGCTCTGACGCCCTAGCTGAGACAATACAGCCGTGAGTTATGCAATTATGACCGTTTTAGTATGTCTGGTGCCTCTGAACGCATATCAAGGCCGGGGATAGGGTCGAGCCACCAGAGAAACGCAGTATATATGGGCATTATATACGCGAAGGAAAACTCAAGTAGAATGGCGTCCTGCGTTTTTTAGCAATTACTGACGTGGTTATACAATCTACACCATACATTTATTTGATGTATTGAAATGAGTGGGAGAATATCTCACTGTTAGTGTTATGTATACATGCCTGGCATTTTGCGGAGGGAACGTATTTGTTGGAAAATGAGTTTAATGTAGCAGCGAAGGTAGCTGTTGACAGTTGGAAACAAAAGGGTCATAAGACTTTGCCCCAACATGTCTATAGGCTACCGCTTTACTTGATGTCTTGTTTAGGTTCCGGAAAGTAATTGAAGCCCCGAGACCGTATGTTTCTCGTAACAGGAGCTTAATGGGGATCAGCTCGATCACCTCAATGTCGGATGTGTTCGAAGATGACTTACTTACCCAGAGCCACATTGAAAGCCTGGCTGGGTTCCTGTGTCGTTGTACACGACTGTGTGGGTCGATCTTACACTTGTTTCTGCCTCCCGTGTAGAAATTACACGTTGTCCTGATGTAATAATCGCATGTATTCTGCTCAAACGGTAAAATGAGACTATATCTTTGTGACATGGTGGTCCCTTGTAATCTATGTATAAACGTTTTATAAATATACATTTGATAAACTGATACCCTTTTTAATTAAGATAATCATTAACTGCTAGAGTGATATACATAATAATGTTTATCACTACCATAACATATCAAAAAGGCCTCGGGATTTACTCACGGCCCGTAAAGATTCGGGGTAGAATATGTTTTCAGCAACCCATGCCTGTCGTAAGAGGCAACTAACGGGATCAGGTGGTCAGGCTCGCTGACTTGATTGATGCATGTCATCGTATCCCAATTGCATGGAACGACGCTCATAATGTCAGTGACTGGATTGTCTGGTCCAGACTCAGTTATTTACAGACCGCCGTCATATAGCTGGAATATTGCTGAGTTCGGCGTTAAACAACATACAAACAAACAAACAAACAAACAGGATTTACTCAAAAAAAAGTGTTCACTGACAACCCCAAATTGACGTCTAGTCTCTGATTTTAATGAACACAATTTACAGATAAAACAGTGGTGAAATTATAGTTATAAAAAATATAATAAAAAGGAGCCCAGGGACTCTCTTCATTCATTAAAACCACATTAATCTAGACTTGCCAAATATTAGGCAGTATTGGATATATTTGTTTCAGGGTCTGTTGGACAAAGCTTGAGGTCATGAGCAAATTTGTGTTGTTTGTCCTAAGACATTGTTCGCTCATATTAATATGAATTTGAATTTGTTTTTATTTAATTTATTATTATTTATTTTAAATAAGCGAACAGAATAGTGGGTCTGAAACACTTAATTCAAACTAGCCAGGTTTGCCAACTGGCCCGAGCCAATAGTTAGTCTTCTTTATTTATACCACATCAGAAATTCATCATGTCATCCATCATAGGTCTTCAATTAAGAGTATCAACTAAGGAACATTTACGATCAAAGAAATATATGTTCTCAAGGAATTAATGTTTCCGGATTGTTTACAGTTCGGCCACAAGAAGACGATGAAACAGAAACCAAAACCGCTTGATGGCCCAGTAGATGCATCAGCACAAGCGAGGCTATCGCTCTATTTTGAAAGCTGCCGGTTTAACATAAGAGTGTAGTCTTCTCGGCGATTACACACAGCAGGGCTTTGGACATATTGAGCGGAGGTCTATCCGAGGCGGTTAAATATGCTATAACTCAAACGTCCGTATCAACTCCCCCGCCATGTTAATGCACCGGTTACATGTTCCCTCGCTCTCATGTCATGTCGCGACAAGCACGAGAACAGATTGGAGACACACGGGGAGATAACTCCAGGCAACCTTCGCTCTCCGAATTACCACGGGAACAGTTTGTGTCGGTTTGGACGATAAAATACCCACTTTAAGCTTAAGCAACCAACGGTTTGATATTACAGTCGTCCTCATGTCCGGTGTTGGGCTGCACGGTGTTTGATTAAGATTATTGTAAGGTTACGCCCGACCAGGAGACGATTGCATGACCTTCACATTGCCAGGCACACAACGTTAATTTTCCTCGTTCAGTGAATACTGTTGCTAATTGCCGAAACACAAGCAGTTGAGTTTGATAACTCATAAGAAGACAGAAACCGGCGATTGCGTATCTGGGTTTAGTGTCGCTGTGTGGCGGGGGTGAGGTGTTTATGTGGCGTGGTTCGCTGGGGAACATTACCTGCCCGACCTCTGGGAATCAAATACATTAGCAGGTAGAGATACAGACACATCGCTTCCCGTATTGGCTTCGTAATGATGTAATGCTGCAATGCCGTGAATTACGGCAAGATAACCACTATCTATGATGACTGATTTAGTTGTGTTAATGTTTTATGCAAAGTTGGTGTTTTTTATCACCAAATATCATTTTTTTATTGAAAAAACCCGAACGTGTCAATATTGAATATACTTGTTTGGGTGATACGAGAATACCGTGGCTGAGAACACCACGGGGAAATACCAGTGGGGAACAAGTCAGCAGGATGACTAATCTTAAATGTTTGCTCGTCACGCCGAAGATGTGGGTTCGATTCCCCAAATGGGTACATGTATGAAGCCTGTTCCTTGTGTAGCCTGCTGTGATGAATTTGGAACATTGCTAAAAGTCGCGAAAAGATTTGTACTGCTTTCCTTATCTCTTGCAATTTATTTATTCATATCGACGAGTGACCGTAAATAATATAGCGTATCCACAAAATCATTGCTTCAGTTTATAAATATTTTATTCCAACTTGAAGAGTGGAGAATTTTTCCCAGTTTTTATCAACTCTGGATGACAATCACTGGATTGTCTGGTCCAGATTCGATTATTTACAGACCGCCGTCATATAGCTGGAATATTGCTGAGTGCGGCGTTAAACAACAAACAAACAAAGCAAACAAAACCTATAGGCAATGTCTGAAAGCCTTACATTTTGAGCCCAAATATCTCTTAATTTCGTTTCTTTGTTTAGTTTAACTCTTGTTATGCTCGATTTCGTTTCTTTCACCATTTCCCAATTTCACATGTACCAACATGGCAGGCAGTCATCAGCCAGGAGTGTTGACTATGTGCAAGACCTTCGGAAACTACACACAGTCTTGTCCGTTTAACATTGCCTTGGCGTCCTACGTCCTCTACAAACCGCCCTTTCCCCACCCACACATCTAAGCAGCGCGTTTTCACCTACAATGGCACAAGCTATATGACACGGATAAAATGTAGGTGTTACAATAGTCTACGATGCCGGTGTTTGGACATTTTACTTGGCTTGTGAAAGGGCGATGTATTATAAGGGCCCACTGGATGATTTACTCAATCACAAGATTATCTAAATTATTATGAAACCATAAATAATTACTGGTCTATATGACTGATAACTAGTTTCTTGTCATCATTCACAAGTTTTAGACAACATTAAGGAAAATATACGACTGAATAGTCTGAAGATTTCTTATTGTGAATAAATTATTGAAACTCGGTACTGTCTTTTCCAACATATGCTACAAAGCATCTTGGATTAAGAATTTACTTATACCCTCTTAACATTAGGTTACGTATAGCACTAGACCGATATTCTCAACTAAACTGCTGAGCAAAAGAATGTATACACTTAAAAATCGGATTTGACTTGATTTTCTTCAACACGTTTGTAGGTTTCAAACACAAACAAAAATAACCCGGGTGATACAAATCTAAGTCCCCGGGCAAAAGAAAGTATGCGCTTGAAACTTGAATGTGACCAACAAAATACAAACATCAAGACTTTACACTGGAAACTTTAGGTCCAAAGCACTGCTGTAATACCCGTATCAAGTACGTCGCCATCCAATACCCATTCCATGCTTGTTTCTTTGTTAGCCATCATCAAACAACGGTATTTACTTTTTTTTGCCTCGGCTGTTTAACTTCCAGCACGGGTATACACATCGCCCAATGGTCTGTGCTGCTCATTTTTGCACTGAAGATATTCTTTTATGTGAAAACAAATAGCCACAGAGTGCTCTTGTTGACTTACTGTAGTCTATGTAAGACAGTGATTTAAACAGCTTATTAAACTTTCCCAAATGTTTATGTTATTCTGTGAATGGCGTTATTGTCTTGGTTAATACTTAAAGGTGTGTACAAATAGCTAATTGCTATTAAAATGTTGTTTTTGCATTAGTTATAAAATTAAATTGTGACCCCCATATTGCTGAAGAGGGTTATTAATAAAGGAGGGAGCATCATTATTATAATAGGTTCAAGCTTTCGGTGATAGATTATGAAAGATTGGGAAACAGGTTTATTATAATTATGATATCAAAAATGCAATTGGTTGCGTAGGTAAACTGCTTGAAGACTATCCTGGAAGAAAATGTCAGATGCTATGTATGTTTGTTAACAAAAATGTTTACACTCTTGAGTATTTGAAGATACTCTCAATGTAGCCTAGGTCATTAAAGGGTCGGGGGATAAAGTTGTTTCCATACTGATTGAAGTCAATGGCGACATGATAATACTTCAGTGCAAGTCTGGCACTCCCTTGTGGTGTTCTCCTGCACTGTTCTCATCACGAGAGTTTATCATTACAGTTAAGTCACGGCCTGTCAGCTTGTGGGAGGAAATCCCGAATGGAAGTCTTAGACATTTACCACTTTGGTGAACCCAACAATCAATGGTATGGTGCAGACAAATGTTGAGACATAATCAGACAGAAACCGAGATTCGAACCAACGACCGGTTTCTGGTAAGGGATGCAACACAACATCCTGTTGATGACTGGACCACCCATCCCCCTGTTTGTCATTGGCGAACTGGAGACGTTTGGGACACAGGGTGTATACTGTGTTGCCAGAATGGTATCTCTTAAGATCCCGTGACAGAAGAAGGGCGAATAAATACACAAAACAGATGTTTCCCGAAAGCAATTCAGAGCAATGTATTACTTTGGAAACGAGTTTCGTCGTGAGGTCAAGGTGTCAGACTGATATCGCCTTACACCGTGCAGTGAATGGTCCCAGTGGAGACTGACCCCAAGCTGGAGTTGTGTTACCGGGGAATTTTGTGTGTATGTTTGAAAACATAAACTGCCGGGAAAAAGAAAGTATACTAATGTTTGATGACGGCTAAAAATGAAACAAACAAGAAATGGTTTTCGATTGCGACGTATTTGATACGGGTATCATAGTTGTGCTTTGGACCTGATGTTTGCAGAGTTTCCGCGAATGTTTTCAGTCAAGTAACGTTTTGATAATGTTTGTAATTTGTTGGTCACATCCAATTTTCAAGTGCATACTTTCTGTTGCCCGGGGTTTAGATTTGTATTACAGGGGTTATTTTTGTGTATTTGAGAACTACAAACGTGTTGAAGCAAAAGTACGGACAGAAGATGCTTAAACACCTTTCATCATTGTACAATAATTTAACATGATAATAATACAGTGAATTTCGTCATTTAGAGTGAGTGGGGCTGTCGGGTAGCCTAGTGGTTAAAGCCTTCGCTCGTCACCCTGAAGACCCGGTTCGATTCCCGTCATGGGTCAAATGTGTGAAGCCCATTTCTGGTGTACCCGCCGTGATATTGCTGGAATATTGCTAAAAGCGGCGTAAAACCATACTCACTCACTACATGGGTACAATATGTGAAGCCCATTTCTGGTGTCCCCCGCCGTGATATTGCTGGAATATTTCTAAAAGCGGCGTAAAACCATACTCAGTATGATTTTACGCTTTAAGCAATATTACAGAAATATCACTACGGGGAACACCAGAAATCTGCTTCACACATTGTATGAATTGATTGTCAATGATTCATGTATATAATTATTACTACTGTTTTGCCTTTTACGACCAGTGGAATGTGTTTCGGCAGATAATCGAGACTGACGTTTTATAGTCATATATTACTCATGTTAGGAATCGATCCCGGGAATTTGGCGTGACGAGCAAACGATTGAACGACTAGTCATCGCCTCTGACTTGCACACACACACACACACCCGCACGTGTGTGGAGTCGTCACAGGTCACTTTATCATTACCATAGTAACTCACAACAGTTTCTTAGCAACCTGGAGGAAATGGTGAATACACTGCTCAGTAATGGTAAAATATTTGTTTTAACCTGTATGTCGTTACACACTATTCATCCACACACATCAGTGGCCATGTATAGGGGAAAACAGGTGAGAGTTCAAGATGCTTTGCAATTTAGAAACTTATAAATGCTTGTAATTTGTTTCACACATAACAAAAGTTTCCTACACAAAGCAATAACGACGCTCGTTTCCACAGTTTACTGAGTATTTCTCAAAACCCAAAACGAAAAGATGGCAAAGTGATGATGCAACGTTAAACGGTTAAAGGCATCAATTTCATATCAGACGTGTGCTCTAACCGATAAACAATAGTACCTTGCGAACAAGAACTGAGGATTTTACAGGCGCTTTATACAATACGGATTGGCATGATAACTTGGATGTTGTAGAGAGAGCTCTTGTGCGTGCCTACGTGCGTGTTTCTTGAAACATATGGTGGATCATAAAATCAGTGTAAAAAGTGGTTGGCAATATACCACATGCATTGATAATTTAACCAAATGTAAACCAAAAAAATATGATTTCGTAGTTATTTAATGTTTTAGTGGGCAAGAATTTTACAATTTAGCATGTATCAGATACTACTTCACACACGACTCCTTATGACTTATCTTGAAATATCTGTGCGTGAATTTAGGAAACATTAATTGACGGTGTCATCATCAGTATAGTACACATCAGTATCCACTGCATATGCCATTGTTTGTATAACAACCACCCAGTGCACTTAACACTCATTAATGAGCCTTCTGTTATTGTATATGTAAAATGACCTCTCGCCATTGATGAGCCCTATAAAAATACTACATACATTTTGGTATCTTCATAGGGAAACAGAGATGGAAACGATTAGTGAGTAAAGCTCTAAAATCTGCCTGGAGGCAGAGACTTGCTGCTGATCCAGAACTCCAGATGTTTAGTCGAATCCATGGACTATATGATGTCCATCCAGCCTGGCCGATCTCCTTAGACGACCCAACTCTGAGACTGAACTCTAACTTTGTGATAAGGAGGTGTGCCACCGCAAAGGATGTGTGTGATACAGGACTGTGCCACAAATGTGGTCTTGTGTATCGTGATCCAGTGACACATGCAGTTGCTGAGTGTGAATGTACGTGTGATATTCGGGATCAGCTCTGGATGGAGTTGATCAATATCGGTGATGTTGACTTTAGCTGCTACCTGCATGGTATGGACTCAGCAAAGCTCACTGAATGCCTGTTGTCTTGTAGAACAGATTACAGACTATGTGACAAAGATGCAAAAGTCTTTGCACGAGTGTGTGTAAAATATGTCAAGCCAATGTTTAAAATGGTGTTCAACTAACTCTCAATATATCAGCATAACCATTCTGCATATTAATGCAAAAAAATATGTTGTTCTGTTAAATGTACATCTATTATTTTCTGCTTTTTTGTACTCTTCTTTATAGAGGAATAAAAGGTTATATATCGCTACAGCGGAGACAAGTCTCGCTGTCGGCGAGGTCGGACGTGTTGTCACTGCCAGAATCAAATATTTTCTTATTTTCTGCCCTATTTGCCATTGTTTGGGTATTATCATTGTAGCACGGGCTTCTCGCACCAAGTGTCTGGTATCAGGTTTCGTTGGCTGTGTTTTGGCGAGCACGTCGTTGGTTTTAAATCACTTTAAAAATAGATAGCGATAATAATTTGACTTTGAAGACACGTCTGCTGATTCGGAATTTGCGGAAAATTATGCTGCCATTGTTTAAAAAACCCCGCAAACATTAAGACATGACTCAAAGTGAAACGACTATGTTCCCATCAAATTTGTGGTGCTGTTTACGACAGTTGACCCGAGACTGGACTTCCAACAATTAAGTTCCATATCTTTAGCTCGTGGTATTCAGAAAAGTATTGAAGATGTTGAGTTCATGAACAAACTTGAAATAGGTGATCTTGTGTTTCAATGTAAATCCTTTGATCAAATGAAAGTAGCCTTGAATGTATCCATGTTTGTGACATCCGTGTCAGGGGTCGGGTCCCAAAATGAGTGGGTGAGTTGGGTTTAACGCCGCTTTTAACATTATTACAGTTATATCACGGCGTGTCAGCTTAATTTTGGAGGAAAGCCCGAAGTGATGCAGGTCTCAGACGTTTACCACTTCGGTGAAACCCACGAGCACGGATATAGTGCTGACAAACCTAGAAACATAATCGGGGCGAACTGGGATTCGAACCCACAATCGTAGATTTCTGGCGTGCCCAAGGGACGCAACTCTGCAGCGGCGCCTTAGACGGCTGTCCCACCCGTGCCCTCTCGGTCCCAAAGAGCTTGACTCAAAGCAAAAGGGTTATATATAACAATGAAATTGTTGAGCAACTGAAAAATCAAAATTTAACACATGCCAAGCGTTTATTGCTATGCAAGAAAAAGGAATTCACTACCTCTGTTTTGTTGACATTTAACACGCCTCATTTTCCTGAACGCGTCAAAATGTATTTCCAATCATTCCGTGTTCGTCTCTTTGTCCCACCAGCTATTAGGTGCAACAATTGTCAACGGTATGGTCACGTGTCATCTCGTTGCACGCAGAAAAAACCCCCAGTAAGTTCAATATGCAGGGGTGGACCCGGGGTAGAATGTGTCCACAGCACCCAATTGCTGGTTGTAAAAGGCGACCGAGTTGGGCAACCTGTTTGCCGTGGATTGCGTCCCTGCGTCGGTGGAGGACGGGAGACTGGTAGTTGAGGGCTTAGGTTCCAGGAATAGTGTTCTTTTGTCCAATACGCCACTTCGACCCCTCCTTCTCCAAGACAGGTGGTAGGATGGGCCCGGTCCTATCCATCGGCTGGTCATGCATTATCTTATTTAGCACAGATTTGATTTATAAATTCTGTTAAAACTGTTTTCAACCCAAATATACATTAGTGTATGTTTGTGTGTTGAAATATTTGGAATATTTGCCCAGAGTCTTAAAGCCAAGAAGGCGGTGGCATGGGCCGATCTGGTGGTACATTATTGCTATTGTTTCTCCTTGAGTATACTCTCTCAGTACACTTAGTGTCGCCTGTTGGAGGCCCACGGGCATTTGGCATCGTTCTTGTTGACACTCCATGGTGAGTGGGGAGCCAGGAAGATGAAACACAAACTACACCACCATAGCGGCTCAAAACACACCAAACTACAAAAGCGTTATCATACTGATGATGAGGAATGTCTGGATAACCAGACAGTGGTATTCTGAACGTGAAACCTGGCATCGATTAATTGTTGCAGGGTCAAGTGAGCAAAAGTTGACTTCTTGTTCTCCATTTCTATTGGAGAAACCAATTCAAGGTATTGCTGGAACTGTTGAGAATGTAAGCAAGATTATATCTGGTGCAGTTCACCATATCATTGCTCAGGTTCACATATGTCCTCCTCTAAAGAGCGTCAAGTTTGGCAGTTTGAAATGATGACCACCCTGCGCATAAAAACAGATAAGAATATTAGTTTTTCAGATGCAAGGAAGTTGGCTGTTTCAGTTACACCCTCCACCAACATTTACTTGAGAGGTAAGTCAACCTACGCTAAGGCCATGAAACCTTCAACAAAATCTATTGATTGTCAAACTGACACCAATGAGCGTTCGTGATATCACCTTTTCAATACACTACCTGAATCTTCCTAACAAATATATATATAAAACAACAGAAACTCAAACAACATCTTCTCCACTTGATAAATAGAAAAACGTGAATGTTGACTACTGAAAGAAACAAGAAAAAAGTTATCGTATACCAAAAGTACAAAGAGATCCCGCGTCCATTTTCAACAGGTTTGGTATTCTAGATGACATCGGAGTGTCTACCCAAGAAGAAAGGTCGGGAGAGTTCTCCAATAACACACCCAAAATGACTAATACACTAATACGATGGAATCAGAATTCTACGAAGAATTAGAGCTAATTTTGAAGAAATCAAACTTCTAGCCAAATATTTTAACCCCGTGGCATTCAGGCTCCTGGAAACGTTTTAAAGAGATGATCACTCTTTTAATTTACGCCAGTATGATACCTATAGTTCGTTTACAAGAATTACCAATGGTAAGGCCTCTGGTGACACACGTATACAGGGTACACTACATACCCCTATTGCCCTAACTACTAATTTACAAGCTGCTGCAGTGCGAACAACATTACATATTGCAATAACTCTGTGCTCCTTAATATATATACCTCCACCACCTGCTCTCCAAATCAGGGAACGTGATAATCTCATTGACCAGCTTCCAAAACCATAATTATTGGAGGCGTAAATGGTTCCAATCCTGTATGGGGTTCACCTGAACTTTATGATAAGGCAAAGTACTTGGATAAATGCTTGATAAGCAAAGTCTGTGTCTTCATAATATGGAAGTAACACCTATCTCCATCTTGCAACAGGTACATACTCTGCGTTGGATTTGTCCATTTCTGATCCATACCTCTTTAATGATTGTTTTCTTGATCACTTTCCTACCGTGCTTAAAATATCTATCCCTTTGTAGATAATTCCCCAATGACAATTTTCCGAGTATGAGTGGCTGTCTTTCAGTTCTTTGTGCAGTACCAAATTGAAAGCTGATAATTTCATAAACAATCATGACCGAATTGAACTGTTTTCTGATACCTTATTGAACATTGCCACTGGAACTGTCTCTAAGACCTCGACAAATCTACGTGTTAGTAAAGCATGGTATAATGGTGATTGCACAAACGCTTAAAAAACGGAATAAGGTTGAAAGAGTTTTCAATAAACTGACTTAAAACACTTAAGAATATCATGAGCAAAGGCTCGGAGAACAATCAAGCAAACTAAACGTAGCAGCTGGAGTCATTTTGTTTAACTCCACTCAATAAAGTATGGAACATGTTCAGGAGAATACAAGGAAAAGGGTCCACCAGCAGTGTTCAACACTTAAAAACTGGTACTGATGCATTAACATAAAAAACACATTGCTAATACGTTTGCAGAAACAATTAGTAAACATACATTCTATGCCGATTATGGGTCTAAATTTCAAAGGTATCAAAATCAGCAGGAAAAAAAAAGATTCTGAATTTCACATCGGATAATTCAAAAGATTACAATGAATCTTTTTCCTCAAGTGAGGCTCTACACAAAGCTCACGATACAGCATCTGTGTCAGATGATATCCAATATCAATTATTGAAACATCTACCTGAGTCATCTCTTTTAACTCTCTTGTTCATTTCCCGGGGGCACGGGTGACTAAGGCGCCGCGAGACGCTGTGCAGAGTTGCGTCCCTTGTGTACGCCAGAAACCTATGATTGTGGGTTCTAATCCCGGTTCGCCCCGATTATGTTTCTAGGTTTGTCAGCACCATCCCCTTGCTCTAGAGTTTCACCGAAGTGGTAAACGTCTGAGACCTGCATCATTTCGGGCTTTCCTCCCACATTAAGCTGACACACCGCGATATAACTGGAATACTGTTAACAGCGGCTTTAAACCCAACTCACTCACTCATTTTCAATAATATTTTGGCAACGGGTTATCTTCCTTCTTCTTGGCAAGAGGCTACTATCATTCCTGTGCCAAAACCCAGGGAAGTATCACACGAATCCTTCTAATTACCGCCCAAGTTGCAAATGTAAAACCATGGAATGAATGATCCACGGGCGTCTTGTCTGGTATTTGGAATCTAGTAATCTGATAACTGATATTCAGTCCGGTTTCCGGAGGAGCACCATTAATCATCTCGTTAGATTAGAGTCATGTGTACATAATGTTTTTATTAATAAAAAATACGTTGTATCCATCTTCTTTTTTATTTAGAGAAGGCATAAGATACAACATGGGAATTTATCTGATTATTTTTAGAAGATAGAAAATTTATATAAAGTTATAATGGGCTCCACACTACTTGAGATATATGATCGGGAAATTGGGGGTCTTTCAGGGCAGTAGTTTATCAGTGACACTTTCTAGCAAAAAAATCAACATCCTTGCAAAAGTTTTAAATGATAATATCGATGATTCGTTATTTGTTGGTGATTTTAATATATCGTACCGTGGAGCAAATATGAATACCACTGAGAGACAGTTGCAGCTTTGTCTCAATAAAATACATAAATGGTCTCTTGAAAACACTCTTAAGTTCTCTGCTGTGTTCATTTTTTTTGCAATAAACGGAAATTACACAAAGATCCACAATTGGCTTTGAATAATATTCCAGTAAAACTGGTCAAAGAAACCAGGTTTGGGGGCATTACCTTTGATTGTAAGTTATCTATTATACATAATATAAAAAAATCTTAAAGCTAGATGCTTGAAGGCACTTGTTATTCTTAAGGTGGTATCAAATGCTAAATGGGGTTGAGATGGAGAAACAATTCTGCATATCTTTAGAACTTTTATCAGGTCTAAACTTGGTTGGACTATGGTTGCTTCATTTACGTTCAGCTCGGTAAAACATATATCCGAGAACTTGACACCATTCACTATCAGAGTCTTCTGCTGCGTTTTGGAGAATTTATGACGTCACCCATTGACAGTTTGTATGTGGAGGCAAATGTCTTGAATTTGAAATCCCAAACCGCACCATACCATTATAGCCATGTCATAGCTTTGTATCGCAGGTGCCTGTTCGACATAGCTTTGTATCGCAGGTGCCTGTTCGACATAGCTTTGTATCGCAGGTGCCTGTTCGACATAGCTTTGTATCGCAGGTGCCTGTTCGACATAGCTTTGTATCGCAGGTGCCTGTTCGACATAGCTTTGTGCTTAGAAGCGATGTTAAGACAGTTCATACGTCTCTCGTCGTCAGTAAAATGACATCTTCATATGATCAAAAAACAGTATAGTTGAAAACACTGACTGTATTGCCAGGGATAAAGTCAAAGGTGAATGATGTTTAATGCCGTAGCTTTATTCTACTTTTCATGTCTGTCTGTAAACATCTGGACCAGGCAAACCAGTGATTGACAGAAACTCCACGTTCCAGGTCAAAGGTATGGATCAATTAGACCCCCAAAATAATAATTATAACAACAAAAATAATAATATAGCTTCATATATATTATAAATGATTTAAGTGTCTCACTGTGGTTCTACCTTCACAGCTGCTCACAGTTGCGTTGGTTCGAATACCGATTCCTCCCAATTTTGTTTCCAGGTTTGACAGCACCATACCTGAGCTCGTGGATTTCAACATAGTGGTAAACGTATAAAAAATGCGCCACTTCAGGCTTTCCCTCCACATCAAGTTGACACGCCTAAGATAAATCTGTAATACTGTTCAAAGCGGCGTTAACTTACTCACTCTTTTGTTTTTAATGAAACGTTTTTTTCAGCACCGTTATTATGGTGTTTACAGGATTATTGATTTATAAGGTATATCCAAAAACGTTTACTTTTGAAATATGAATGTTTATTTTCCCTTTATTGAGAAGCCAGTTTTCCATACAGGACAAGGCTGGGGTAACATTCCTTTTGACAACATGCAGAAGTATGTGATATTTTGGATAAGAAAGAAATACTTATGATATGTAACACTGGCGCTTAACCACATACTCCAGCCAACACCCACACAGGACAACAATAAAAACTTGTGCTGATAAAAAACATGTCCTTGTTTCAGAAGTCTCATTCAAGCTAATCAGGAAGAAGGAAATATCAATCATCTGTCAATTAAGTGCTGTGTGGTACAATGGCCCTTTGTGTGTAGATCAATCATAATGTCTCGTCATAACACTGAATTCTGCCACATAAGGCAGGTCTTCTAACGGCAAGTTTGGGTTTAACGACGCTTTAAGTAAGAGCTTAATATCAGGGTGTGTCAGGGAGGAAAACATCCGTGAAGATCTGGTTTAAAATAGGTCTTCAGCAACCCATGCTTGGCCTGTATTTCAGGTAGTTCAGTTTCTGAATCGTAGGGATTTACAATTACATCATTTCAATGTACATGTAACGTTGACCGCAAGCCTGAATGAAACACGGTACAGAATATACATAGTAAAGTACCTTCTCATGTTTTCCCACTCATGTATTCAATTGCTGTCACTGTTAATCCTCTACTGTTAACCCCCCACCTACTAAATATATTCTGTACCATGTTCTTCATTCAGTCTTGCTTGACAACGATATAAGGATCTATACCGAAACGTCGGCTTTACAGTAATTAAAGAAGTTGTTATCCGAAACTTGTGTCTACTTTGTCATCCGTCAAATTCTAAGTAATGCCTAGTACCAAACAAATGTATTTTGGAAGCCTGTTTGTGGTGGTTGCTGAAGCAATGACCATGCATGCTAAATCAAGTTCAACCTTTAAAGCACCGTGGCTACGACCTGGTAGTGACACATTAATTCTAAATCATTTGTGGAAGCGGAAGTTTTGTACCAGGAAGAATATTTTCATACCGTATGATTTGTTAGATATCTGTTCGTGAATCTACAGCTGGGTGTATTGATGATCAGGGGAAGTTTATTCAGAAATGTTGTGTTTCCGACAAGCTTATGATTGGAAACATCTTTTACCATTTCGTTCCATTTCGTGCTGTCAGAATTGAACGTCAGACTCCCGGTGACACGCCTCTTTGATGCTTTTTTAAACAGTATTTCAGTTTGCTCGGCGTTTCAGTTTGATGTGGGAGGAAAACCTGAAGTTGTGAAACCAACGAACAGGGTATGGTGCTGACATACCTGGACACGTGATCAGAGCGAATCTAGGATTCCAACCAGCGATCATTAGTGTCTGGCCCACCTACGGTCGACATGGTGGATGTTTTGTTTGTTTGTTTGTTCTTCAACGCCGAACTCAGCAATATTCCAGCTATATGACGACGGTCTGTAAATAATCGAGTCCGGACCAGACAATCCAGTGCATTGATCTACGCAATTGGGCTACGATGACATGCATCAACCAAGTCAGCGAGCCTGACCACCCGTTCCAGTTTGTCGCCTCTTACAACAAGCAAAGTCGCTTTAAACGGCATGTAACTGCGGAGTATATATTGTGTGGGGAGGATTATAACCACATGTACGTTATTTTCTTTTAGGACCTGTGTGTAGAACAAACACAGAGATGCAAAACACAACGCGATAATCTGAGCCTTGTTTTGGAGCACTGGGTGATCACCTTTAAGAATCTACACGAACATGCATTGTTTATGACAAGACGAGCTTCGGTCAGAGGGGTCACGAAATATCACAAGTTCACCTTAAAGTTCAGAGCCGGTGTCAGAATACACACAAGAGCTTGTCGAGGGCAGACGGTCAGCGGGAAGGCTCACAAGGTCATTCAATGGCGAGATACAACCGCAGAGTATTATCCATTAGAGCTATGTGACGTCGCGAGACCACATATCCCAAGCTCATCTATCTTCCAGTAAGACATACTGTTTTTCCCCGCGGAGATTCCGTGTCAGAACAACACATGCTGGTCGTAAGAGGCGACTAAATGGATCGGAGGTCAGGCTCAGTGACTTGTTTCACTGCGTGTCATCGTACCCAGACGGGCTGGGGCGTTGCTCATAACATAAATCACTGGCCCAGATTCTATTATTTACAGGCCATCGCCACAGAATATTGCTGACTGTAACGTTAAACAACAAGTAAATATATATTGCAAGCATCATACGCATTATGTATACGCTACGTACGACACGTGGGCCCCTGGGAACTCTTACATGTATCTAACTAAATGGGAACGTTAGACAATGGATAATTTGGCAACTAGACCTTTCATTGATGATTTTTTTGTTGTTTCAGCAATATGCCAGCTATATGACGGCGGTTTGTAAATAATCGAGTCTTGACCAGACAATCAAGTGATCCCGTTAGTCGCCTCTTACGACAAGCAAAGTCGCCTTTTACGGCAAGCATGGGTTGCTGAAGACCCATTCTACCCCGGATCTTCACGGGTCGCAGCATGTCCTGATAAGAATTTCTGCTGGGTTGATGCATGTCATCGTATCCTAGTTGCGTAGATCGATGCTTATGATGTCAATCACTGGATTGTCTGGTCCAAACTTGATTATTTACAGACCGCCGTCATATAGCTGGAATATTACTGAGTGCGGCGTTAAACAAACAAACAAAAATAACATTTGTACCTTACTGAATGTTTGAGGTAAACTCGTATTCTCTTTAATAGGACAGACATTGTAGGAAAGGTGAGATCATTGTAAATAGTTATTGTAATCTCAGTATGGAGAGAATTCGATGACTGTTAACTTTGTGTTTTCTAACATGCATCAAATACATACAGCAATATCATACCAATGGCATGCTAGAATAAATATGTATGGAACAAAGTAACTCATTGACATTTTATTGAGCTTCAGAGATTGTATAAAACTGGATATACATGCCCTCTTCACATCTCATAAATACAGAAGGACATAGACTCACGAATGAGAAAATCTTCAACGACAAGTCTGAGTGACGTGTGTCGCCCGGGCACTTAAAATGTCGGTACGGGACTACAATAACGTATGCCTCAACCCGAGAATGACCTTGTTGCCTTTGAAATACATGGACAGCAGTACTGTTGTACCAAGCCAGCTTTACATTGTAGACGATATGCCCATAACCATCTCATACATGGACAGCAGTACTGTTGTGCAAAGCCAGCTTTACATTGTAAACGATATGCCCATAACCACCTCATACATGGACAGCAGTACTGTTGTGCAAAGCCAGCTTTACATTGTAGACGATATGCCCATAACAACCTCATATGACGGAAATATTGATGATGATATTAATAACTAAGTAACAATACTGAGTATACCGACTTTGGAGTGAGTGAGTGAGGTTTTACGACGCTTTTAGCAATATTCCAGCAATATCACGGCGGGGGACACCAGTAATCCGACTTTGGAAATTGAGAGAACTGTTAACTATGTCTATTTAACTGTCACTTTCTAAAAAGTAATCCGTAGCATTGGTTCAGTGAAGACTTGGGTAAGAAATAAATTTTCAACCACACGACCCCTACCATGTTTGAAATTATGTAAATTTGTGCCAAAAAGGCAAATGTATTGATTTTCAGATAAGATGTCTAAGATGCACATCATCAGGTGTGTATTATGCAAATGTGTTTAATCTTATCAGTTTTTAATATAATTATATTTTAAAAAATAAAGCCACATGTAAAAGTATTCTTAGTAAGCGGTAAAACAGGATAAATTTTTTTTTGCCCCTCAGTTCATGTCACTTGTGAAGGTATACAGGCCCAAGATCAAATGCATGACCACTCCAAAATTATCAAACCGAATGTTCCTGAACTGTCAGCAAAGACATCCAGCTATGGGAAATGGAATCTGGTCACATGCGAGGGCACACAATAAAAGCAAACACTGATTAAGTGCCTAAACAACGGGGATTTATATCGATAACATTTTTCAGGCGTGTACACATGTTATATTCATAATGCTAGATAAAAGTCTAAAACAAAAGCAAACTACCAAAAAGAACACATCTACCCAAATCATTTCAGTGGAAATGCAGTTTAATTTGCATAACCCACAAGACACCAGGATCAGCAGGACCGGTCTATGTACAGGAGTAACATCGTTCGAATAGAATCTAACATCCACCAATCATCCTCTTTTCCCAGCTGCAAGTAGTAGGGGTCATGTCGGGGTGCATGCATACAGTGCATGGTCCAATGTTACAACATTTGTAATTTGCCAAGCAGTTAACATCGACCATGCACGTATTCTGACATGTTCCCACGGCAGACATCACAGGACAGGTGCCTGGCTTCGGGGGTCCTCCGCTTTGTGGCATAGCTGTGAAGGTGGCCGATGGCCTATCTGGCTGGGTAAGTTGGGCTACTGGCGTAGGATCAGCTGAACTTGCCTGGGATGAAACTGGACTATTTTGTGATGATGGCAGAGGTGTCGCTAGGGCAGGGTCGCTAGTTGTTTCGGTTTGAGAACTGGTAGACGATGTTGCAGGCTCAGCTGTTGATGTGCTCGTTGTTGTATCTGATATATCAACAGCGGTGCTGTTGGTCTGTGGTGTCCATTCACCTGCAGTTGCAGTTTTGGTGGGATATGTTGTACCCGTTGACGTCGGCGCTGATGAAGTTGCTTGACTGGTGGGTACTTCTGTTGGTGGTTCTGTTGATTGTACTGTTGGTTGTTCAGTGGAGGTTGTAGCTGGTTGACCTGGTTCAGTTGATTGGCTTTTAGGCTTGGGATGATTTTTAGCCATGATGCTTTCCAGGGCTGTCTGAAGTGCAGTCTGCTGGTCTATGTTGGAATTAGGTTGAATGTCTATTAAGAATGTTGGTTCTGCTGATTTGGGAGTTGACGGTTGTTGGTTTGTAGAATCGGGTACTTGTGTATTGCTTACAGTTTGGGGAGCAACTTGATTTGGTTGCTGAATTCCTGATGGCGCAGCTGTTTGTATTCCTGACTGAGACCCTGTGGCGGGGACAAATCCAGAAGGCTGATTCGATTGAACCCCTCCTGTCTGAGCTTGTTGTGCAAACTGTTGTTGAGGTTGTCTTGAGAATCCTTGCTGAAAGTTATTTGGATAACCGAATGTCGGTTGAGATCTTGTTGGTAATCCCATCTGAGCCCCGAGGAATCCCATCGGCGAGAATATGGATCTGTTTTGAAATCCCTGCTGGGATATCATGGGATATCCTTGTTGAGATCCTGTTTGATACCTTGACTGGGATCCTGGTGGAAACATAGGCTGCGATTGCATTGGAAAACCTCCCTGAGGCCCTGACGGGAAATTGGATTGACTTCCAGTTTGGAACCCTTGTGGAGCAATTGTTGGAGGTCCAGATTGAGTTCCTGAAGATAATCCAGACTGAGATCCTGTTGGGTACCCTGGTTTTGATCCTGTTTGATATCCTTGTTGGGATGCCTGAAAACCTGGTTTAAGTCCAGTAGGATATCCATTTTGCATATTGTTTGGATATCCTGGTGAAGGTCCTGTTGAATACCCTGACTGGAAAGGCTGGGGACTATTTGCCATACCTTGACTATAACCCGGTGGCATTCCTGGCATTTGGTTTTGTTGCATTGATCCAGATTGAATAGGTGCCTGCATTCTGTTAGAAGCTTGCTGTTGCTGCCATGATGCTTGCCTTGGGGGAGAATTCATTGGACGAAAAAATGAATCCATTTGAGAAGGTTGAATTATTCCTCCAGGATTTTTATTACTGAACAGGGATTGAAGGCGTCCGAGGAAGTTCCGAGACGGACCTGAAGGAAGACCTCCAAGAGACGTCATTCCGGGAAGGCCCATTTGTGGATTAATACAAGTCTGGCCACACGAGCTGGGACAACACTTCATCATACCTCCACACATGAAGTCACCCATGCACATCGAGGAACAGGGGCCATTTATTGTCGGTGGCATCATGGGGCAGTTGCCAGGCTTTGTGTCTGACATAAGGGGCATGCGGTCCATACACTGCGTTCCACATCCGTTGCTGCAGCATTTCTGGTCACCAGGGCAACCACCGTCGTCCTGGCACATCCTTGCACAGAACCCAGGACCCTCGGGCTTGGGGCACTGTCCTTGTTTGTACACTGCAACATATATCAGGGAGTATCGTAGCCATGGAATAACATATATGTGTATAGAGTAGCTTCTTACAATGGACTACTTAGGACCACATGAGGCTGACAAACCATGATATCGCTGAGATACGGTTCAAAGGGAACTAAAGCCCACTCACTTACTTACAATGGATAAGAACAAGACTGAAAAATTTCAGTATTTCAATATTATTTTAAAAAAACCCGTTTGATTTCAGAAAACAATGTGTTGTTCCAGATACTACGGTTGTAGGGCATTATCATCTCATATAAAAGTCATATAAAAGATGGCGATAATGCAATCATGAAGTAAAACCGTTATATACTGAGGAGCAAAAGAGACTATGCCTTTCAGGTGATTTTATCATCTTTGATTTTCAGTTGAAACTATCGTTATGTCATATTATATCCAAAAAATGAATTGTATTGCACTCTGTCAGCACTAGAGGAATACTTCTACGTGGGTTTTCGTATTTTTAGATATAATTTAAGTTTATAAATAATACACAGCTGCTGATCGTTATCTTAGACTTCTTATCTTAAAAAATCAATAAATGTCCTTTTTCGGCACAAGTTTAATGTGAATGATGTGATCAATACATGTACATGTCATACCTTTCCAGCAACACACAGCGGTGCTTTCGGAGGCATCAAAGAAACACGTGGACTCCTTCGGACACTGCCGTGCCCCGGGGGTGCAGGTCATCTCCGTCCGCCGGTTAGCGGCCATCACAGGGAACCCGGAGGGACATGAAGCCAGTGCCGTCTGAGGTGGGTCTGGTCAACACGAGTACAGAGAATACATGTACTCAGAGATGTCACATTTAATGACATATTCAATTTGTATATTTCAAGCACTGTCGATAATTACAGTAAATACGATGTTACATTCTACTATATAATGTATAACCATCACCACTACTACTACTGCTATTACTACTGCTGCTACTACTACTATTCTACAACAACCACCGCCACATTACCACTACCACAACTACGTATACTGCTGCTATTACTAATACTAATAATACTGATGCGAATGCTGCTACCACTACTACTACTACTACTTCTACTACTACTACTACTACTACTACTACTACTACTACTACTACCACTACCACTACTACTGCTACTACTAAAGTACTCACGGAAATGAAAAAAACCCTGTTTTTCTCAATTTAAAATCGACACAAAGTGTTACGTAGCTGTAAATACGAAATAACAAAACAACTCGAAAAGTACTAGTCTGGATTTGCTGGTTTGATCTCAGTGAACAATACAAAATGTACTTTACAGGAGGTTATTTGTCGGCACTTTCAACATTTAAAAATAAAACTAAGTCCAAATTGACATAGCAGAAACAGACTATAGGCATTATGCACTCACCTGTTCTCACCTGTCGTCAAGGTGCCATAGGTCACCTTGATCTAATTACACCTGGTTATGCCCTGTTTCACAATAGTCTGTTTTATTCACATTTTTACACACTTTTACGTGTAAAAAGGCATAAAAACATTTGATGCGCTGTATTTGTGCCACGGTCCAATTAGTACTAATTTAGTTGTTTGAATATTTACATACTTTGTATATTAACTGCATTTATTTAAGATCTGAGGTCGAAAAAACAGGTTTTTTCCATTTCCGTGAGTACTTTAGGCGTCATCGATACCTTAAATAGACTTCTTGCAAAGGCATATGGGACAATATATTTTGTTGGAAAACAATCTTATAGTTGTTTCTCATAGTTGTTTGTAGGAAGTAACGGTAATGCCCTGTTCTAAATGCCCTGACTAAAATGTTTCAGCAACTACTAAATGGATTCTGCAAAAACAAACAATACCAAACCATATAGTCTTACCCACACACGCCATAACAGCATCACAGGGTGGATTGAAACAAGCGGTTGCAACCATCCGGCAAACCATGTCTCCTGGACACTGCTTGTCCTGGGCGATGAGAAATAGGTAGAGGAGTCGTGACATCATAATATCGTGATGACAACGTTAGGAAAGCAAGCTGCAGTATATAGGTTAATAAAAGCGACAATACCCATTCCATAATCATGGGAAATTTCTGCTAAAACAGAGTCCATTGTACGATTCCGACAAAATAATAAGCATGTTGTAATAAATCACTGTCAGTGATGATACCATATGTTCTTGGATAGGTAAGCGTACCCTGCCAGACCGGTGGAACCTGTCAAATACTACATGCAAAGGATGACTAACACAGAAACATCATGGTATAAGCCAAAATAGGAAATTGCATCGGACATCATATTTGACACTGGTGAGTTCAATATTGGATTGAACGGAATTATTCCAGTATCTATCTATCTCAAACACTACATTACTTTATGAGGGTTATAATTAGTTATACAGGTTATCGAGGCAATGATTGTGTTTGACGTACCAAGTTAGTGGGAATTATACAATCAGTTATATAGGTTACCGGAGCAATGATTGTGTTTGACGTGCCATAATATATGACAATTAAACAGAAAGGTATATAGAGTACCGGAGACATGATTGTGCTTGACGTGCCATAATATATGACAATTATACAGTCAGGTATATAGGTTACCGGGGACATGGTTGTGCTTGACGTACCAAGTTAGTGGGAATTATACAATCATTTATATAGATTACCGGGGCAATGATTGTGTTTGATGTACCATGATGTGAGAATTATGCCATCAGTTATATAGATTACCGGGGCAATGATTGTGTTTGACGTACCATGATGTGAGAATTATACCATCAGTTATATAGATTACCGGGGCAATGATTGTGTTTGACGTACCATGATGTGAGAATTATACAATCAGTTATATAGATTTCAAGTGCAATGATTGTGTTTGACGTACCATGATGTGAGAATTATACCATCTGTTATATAGATTACAAGTGCAATGATTGTGTTTGACGTACCATGATATCACACGGATAACCTTGTGGCATGGGGAAGTTGGCGGGCATGTTGAACATGGCATCCACCGCCCCCTGCAAAAGAACAAAAAGAAAAGTTATGTGTTTGTTAACATGCAAACAATGCTATCTCCAAAAACGTGAGTACATGAACTACTTGAAGAGGTCCGCGTAAACCTTCAGATGGTTTCGTAGTAAATTCAATACCTCAACACCAGAGAGCATCACAAGTTATCTGCCGTCACAGATTCCATTCGGGGCAAAATATCGTGATAAAAAAATATATGAAAGGATCACTAATCATGACATGTAATTATTGAATAAAAGATTTATTGGTCATATGATCAGAATTAGGTTCACATTGAATATATCATTCTTGAACCAAAACTTTCATTATTCATATTTCCTTATTAAGTTGATAAAATTATACACGTTTGGAGACTTGATATAACACAATACAAATTAATACAAGCGAACTGGCATTGTGATTGATGTCTGAGTGGGGTATTCGTGTAAAACTGCGTCATGGTATCTCAGTGGGCTAGAACTATAAAATCTGACGACTACACGAACTTGCTGTAAAATGTGGTTTAATGCACTAATTAAACATGCATGCACGTGTGTGTTAGGCTGACCCATACCTGTGGTAAAGTGGTAAAGTGCTAGCTCACCCGTTTAACATGGATATATCACACTCAGATATATTATGCTGACTCCGACCTGACCAGTTCCTGTTTTATAACCTTAAAAGCGAGCGCCAGGCAGGATAACAAGAAGTACGCATCTTTTAACATCTTTTACGATGCGGCCATGAGTTCGATACATCAACCTGCCGCTCTGTCGGACACATGCTCTATCCACTAGACCACGGAGGCCGTTTAGTTTGTGAATCTAGTGTTGGATTAATAAACAGAAGGTTAAACTGTATTCATACTCAATCAGATTGTCTCAATGTCACATTGCACTTGATTGATTCTATCTGGATATTTTAATACTAGTATTTGCTTTAAAGATCCACAGTAAATACAGTTTTCTCATTGGGCAGTTTAAATAAAGCGAGTACGTGAGTTGGGTTGAACGCCGCCTTGAACAGTATTTCAGTTATATAACAGCGTGTCTGCTTCAGGTGGGGTTAAAGCCCGAAGTAATGCAGATCTCAGACATTTACCACTTTGGTGAAACTGACATACCTCTTGAAACATAATCGGGGCTAATTGGGCGTGCACAAGGGACTTATCTCTTTATAGTGAATTGCGGCGCCGTAGACGACTGGGCGATCAATGCCCCTTAAAATATAAACTTCAACAACGCAACATTAGACAGTCACTTATTTTAGAATAATGTCTGATTTGTAATTTCGCTATCAAATCTATGTTGCCTGAAAAAACTTCAGATTCAGTCATTAGTTTAATATCCCAAAACAGTATTATACATTTACATAAAGAAAAGATTATATTTACAGGTTGATATATTGTTGAGATATTTCTCAAAAAGATTCAACTTTTAAGGAATATTTCTGAAAATGTATCGTTTTTGAAACTGTTCCGTCAAGAAATGATTGTACATTTTCTTCGGATGTTTTCTTCAAAGATAACAAAAATTGAGAACAAGCTGTTTTTTAAGTTGCTGAAAGTTTGAAAAAGCCCAACTTTCCCCTTATCAATGTATGTATAAAACGTACAACAAAGCAGTTTACAGACAAGGCTAACAGAATATTATCTTTCTGAAATGGATGGTCATCGGGAACACATTTCATGCCAGGAATTAAGAAACATGTTGAACCGCACACGTCCCGTGCCCGTGTTGATTTCCACATGGCGAGGTCACACACAGTGTAAACGATCCAAAAAGATTAGCACGTGGGGCGTGAACTTATATTTTAGTAATACAGTCATATACTTTTTTTCATGTTCTTTTTACACAATCATAATTTCCGGTATACAATGTATTTTATAACAGGTTTTCATCCAATTACATTTTTTTCTGTTTTAGAGTGGAAGAAGTTTCCACATTTTTTATGATTATAAAATACACCAAACGTAGTAACATTTACAGCATCCCGACAGAACAGCAACGTTAAGTATCAGTTAGAATGTAGCATGCAGCTATGTTTAGAACATCGTGACATCGTGGGCCTATTTCTATTACACAGGCCTGTCAAAGGAATGATGGACACGCGTCACCAGGAATGAAGTTATTGTATTCTGGCCGTGGCGTTGCCTGTAGCAGGTAATTAATTTACAGTGAGTAAGTGAGAGAGTATGGCTTTAAGCCGCTTTGGGCAATATTCCAGCGATATCACGGCGGAGACACCAATGAGCACACTTTACAGACCGGTAAGACCTTATAAACGATAGAAATCTTATGGCTAATGGGTACTTTTATTTAGATAGGAAAAAGTGCCACATTCGAATATAGTGATAGGTATTATTTTAGTCGGAGAATGTTATATATTATTTACGAAATGTATTAGCTTGGCTAAATAAAAAAACTAAGTGAAACAACTACAAATTAGGCTGCTCAGTTGTCAAAATAACTCAAGAAAATAACATCCACTAAATGTCCTACCACCAACACCACCACTGATGATGATGATGACGACGCCGTCGGAGTAAGATGATTGGCAATCAACCAAGTCAGTGTGTCTGACAAGCAGATATTGTTTTTAAAAAAGAAGAAAAATGCGAGGAAATGTAAACTGGACTAGCGACAGAGAGACTTGTAAAGCGAAATTTAAATAAAGAGAGCTTATAAAAGACACAATATGAAATAAATACAACCGTCCCCAATTCAGTGTTACAACTTTTTCACTAAACAAATAACGAAGACAATATATTACACTGACACACTCACAATGAACCAATACCCCATGAACTTTTCACAGCGCCTTCACAAAAACAATCCATGCTATAAACCAACCCCAATATTTAATAGTGCGTATGGGAGTCCTAAGCCTATAGTCTCAAGGAAGAAAGGAACGTGTACTATGTCCCCCGGGGCACAAAAACCTCCTCCTGTGTGATACAGTGTTGTGACAGTGACGTCCCGTGTTGATGGATACTTGTCCTCCATGATGCCGGATCTCGAAGCCACGAACTATTATTTATGTCGTCGACGTTCACATATGTCTCAGCCATGTGTATCTTCTACGACGTCAAGATGAACCATAAGAACTGTACAGTTCATGTTCAGGGAAAAGCCTGACACATTATTGACAAGTAACATATTACTTTTTAAAGCATTTAAACAGTTTACTTACAATATTAAATTTAGGGGTTTTTTAAAAAATGAATAAAAAGGCCAATTTTCAGAGATTATGGAGAGTCTGTGATTTTTTTCAAGGGAGATGTAGGCAATGAAGGTGTTTCCATGTGCAAAAATATTCAATAGTGGTCACGGGTTTAATCATAGTTTGATTTTCGTAATGTGTCTTTTCACACATAGTATCCACGACAATCATATTATAATTCATATAAGCAACCTCTAAAGCTCCGAACTGCTTCCAATATTTCAGACCAACTGTTATTCCCAGCGTTCAAAAGGTTGGCAAAACAAAATCTGCATCATACCTCGTCCTTTGTTATGTTTCGAAGGCAAATAGATAAACAGATGTCTAAATATGTCTGAATGTTTCGTGAAATGATTAGTGAACATTGTATTAGCTGCATACATGAAAGCAAGTATAGAGCAAATCAACTAATGATAATCAATGATGACGTAAATGAAAACCCAATCAACTTTTATATCTGAATCGGCAAAAACTTGTACAATCTGCAAAGGTCGACAGAAATCATACGAGTACGTTTATCTCTGGTGGTGACACAGTACTGGACATCAATACTATTATTTGGGTTTGTCCTTGAAATACATTCCATACGCTGTGAAGTTCAGATATATCATAGCCAAAGCGGTTATAAAACTAGGAACAACAAACGCATAACCATTATTCATCACGGGATGATGGATAGTGCACTCATCCCTTCAGTGTGTTAAACTCATAGCTGGTGAAAAACCCAAACCCCTGATTGTGCTATTCCAAACACCTCCGAGTATGAAAAAAGATAAATTAAGATAGACGAAATTTGCTGTATTTATAAATTGAAAAAACCCTTTCTATATGCACAAGAACTTTCTGCTAAAGGCATAGTCCATTGTACGAGTTCGACTATATCATGATAATGAATCACTCAAATGCTGGAGCTGCTGGAATCTTGCTCTGGAGCTGCTGGAATATTGTTCGACATAAAGGGAAAGTTAACAATTTGAAAAATGAAGTCATCCCTCTTGACAAAATCTTATATTTTCTTATATATTTTTTACTCTGAATTTTAATGTTCACACTACAGATCTAAATATGAAGCAGGTTAGGCGGTTTCACTGGTTTCTCGTTCATGTGGGTAAATCAGTGGCCGAGAATGGGCTATTTACCATTATTGAACGATACCTGATCAACGATGTACCTGAAACTTAAGTTAAGCTATTTGGCCCGAATTCCCTTCTTTTGTATTTGCCAATCCGAGCAGGAATTCCGACTCGTATGCATAAAGAAACAGATCGGCAAGGAGTGGGGCACAACATTGGAATGCGATGACGTCTTGATTCAATCGATGACATAGGCTTACGTAAACCGCTTGTTTGGGGGGGGAGGGGGGGACATATAAGTTATTATATTATATATAATATCATGGAATAATGAACTGTACTGGCGCTTAGTCAGCACTTCTACATGGTTTTTCTTTCAATTACTTAAAAAATCAAAAATTTGTTTTGCATAATACACAACTGCTAATGGGTATCTCAAACAAATTATCTTTCGAAATCAATAAATTTGCTTTTCTCGGCAAAAGTTTACAGCATTTCTAACATGGTAGTTGCATGTGGTTGCAAACATGTGGTTGCAAATTCATTTCTTACACCAGTCTTCATTGAACCAATCAAATCATTTTACACAACATTTCTCAGCCACAAATTACTTTTTGCAAACTGTTGCAGGCATGAGTGATAATTTAATGGACATAATCAAATTTAACAACAGTTCTTTCAATTTTCAACGAAAAATAAATCACGGTGTACTTTCTTTTGCCCCTCAGTTTATGTGGCATCCATTCCGCAAAGTAGAATGGCACGTTTTTCAAATTTGAGAAAATTAACGAAAACATATACTTTTCAAAAGTATTCCTGCGCATCCAATTTTACAATTTGTAATAAAGTCATCGATATAATCCGCGTACGCCGATATATTGTCTATAAGTTTACAAAACAAGTTTTGGGGTTATTTACAAAAGTTGACCGCTGGAACACAATGTTAGAAACATGGCATATATTTGCCTAAGGAACCCTTGTCTATATGTTCTTATGAAATGATTTAATCAACGCATCTTTACAAATGTCCAGCGGTAAAAGGCCCGTGGGTATTTCGGGTCACAATTGGCCCCTAGCAAACCTTGAAACCCAATCGGGGCTAACCGGGATTCGAACCCACAATCATAGGTTTCTAGCGTGCCCTAGGGATGCAACTCTCCACTGCGAATTGCGACGCCATAGACGACTGAGTCACCCATGCCCCCAATAAAACAAGTAACAATAAGTTACAGCCAAAATAAACATATGTTGATAATTAATACATAATTTGTTCTGAAAAATAATCGAGTTGTATTTGGCTTGAGATGAATGTCTTGGGGGTTACGGCAATATTAATCTCATTAAAACTTATATTCATATTCATGGTATCAATGACACCCCCTGATGACACATCAACTTATCGTGCATACGTACCATCAGTAACACGCTTGCTAATACGCGAATGTCCATGCTTATTCCAGAGGAGACCCGTGTAGTCTACTAGTCAAGCTTGGGACTGTCCCGAAAGTGATGGCTGTGAAACAAATATCCACTTAAAGTTGACGTCACATGTCTACGCGTCATCTCATTACGAATGGGCAAGCGGGAGGGACGGGGAGGGACTAACGTCGGGGTATGGGGAGGTGACTGGTCACAGATAGCGTTAACTGGAGGTGATGGAGAAGGGAGATCATGAAGCTAACCTGGGCATGACATGTGACCGGTTGACTGTTGTTGGTATGTTGTTCTTCTGATGATGACTAGGGAATTATTTATGCCTTGGATGACCCCAGTATACGGCTTTGTGATTCCAGAAACAACGCATAATTTTAGACCCTGTCACAACATTTGCGACGAGACTGACAGAGGAGTAGCGAGCCATCTTACCTTCTTCACTACTTCCTGGATGTCGGTACGGTTTTAGTCATGGTATGTGTACATGGATCACAGGCATTAAGAGACACTGACATAGATACTCAGCCGGCACGTATCCACACACAGATATATGCATACATGAAAAGCAAGCATGCTCAAACATAACCCCTTACAAATATAAAAGAACATAAAACAAATATGGAATGTCGCTTCCAACATGTTTCCGAGATTTTGAAGAGTATTTCCCTCAGGTTCTAGGGGGTTTAAACGCCAAGTTAGAATCAAAGTTTGTCCTTTTTCGATAATGTTGGCATCCTATAACATAAATATAGGTGTATCTTATTAATCACCCACCGTATCATATACACCACACTCAAAAGAATATCAGATGCACCATAATAAAAAACTACAAGGCCCCAATTGAGATTCCAGGTTACAATTACAGATCCTGGTATCTTAATCTAGTGCTGTATGTACGGACGACGACTTTGATTGGGTGGAAAGAAACGGCGACTTGATTTGTGTTACATTACACCTACGATGTGGGGTGTTGCTCATGATATTAATTAGCAGTTTAAACCATCCAATGACCGGGACTGAAAACTGAATTGTAGTCTTGGCTACCAACATACCCAAGCAAAATTCCAGAGCATCTTAAACATATTAATGGTTTTTTCTTAAGTTTGCCAATGGTGTAATTAAGGGCGGATGACTTACTTAGGCGATTGCGAAATTTGAAAATCTTTCATGTACGTGTTCTGAAATACATCAAGAACTGAATGGGAACACTTATGAGTTTGTCGAATGTGACACATACAGGAACATACCAAATTCAACGAGATGGAGAAAAGGTAATTGAGTTCATGTCAACTGTGAACATTTCAGTATTGGAACACAGACCCAGCTAATGTTTCTAATAGAAATATAATTCTGTCTCTTTCAAGTCTGAAACAGAAACTCAAAGTTTTATTACTTTTTTTCTGTCGTCCATACCTCTTTCTTTGCATTTTGTCTTGACATCACAAAAAATATATGAACGTGATATCTGTCACTTCGGTGAATTACTACAGACATGCCTAAATTAAAGGTTGGTACGTTAAAAGAATTGTCATCTTTGACAAGTTTTTTCTTGGAATGAAGGTAAACCTCGTCGCCAATTTTCAGTATAACGAAAATGTCCATTCAGCACAAATCAACCTTTGAGAATACAGCCTGGACACAATGGCGTCGAGTCATGCTGCCGTTATGCCATAGAGGTAAACACTCTCTCTATGCCAATCCTGGAAGAGTTTCGGGCATGATAAATGTGCATGTGGCCTGGAGATAGTCAACATAAAAGCCACTGGGTCAGGCATTCCCAATGTCCCAATGCACAATACCTTGTTACAATCTATTAGTGCCCTCTAAGACATCTAAGTATACATGTCGCACATACATACAACCTTATGTTCCTGGGCATTGTTTAAGGGTATCAGTGGGTTAGCATCTATCAGTTAACGTCCACTTGCTATATGCCTGACACATGTGTGTACCATGTGTAGAGCTCCAGGCATAGGGCAATCTGTTATTGAGAGAAGATTGATGATAAATCTTCAACATGACGTTCTGAGTAAATATACCTTTAAACGACAGTGAATTAATGGGTTGGTAAGATTTAGGGACACATTAGAACAATTATAAGATAGAATAAAAGTGGATTTCTAATTTCTTCGTGGCCATATTGGAGATTGAGTGATGCTAGTTTTACGCCGCGTTTAGCCATTTCCCAGCATAATCACGGCGGGGGACACCAGAAATGGGCTTCACACATTGTAACCATGTGGTGAACCGAACCCGGGTCCTCGGCGTGACGAGCGAGTGCTGTAACTATAAGGCTACCCCACCGCCCCCTCATATTGAAGAAGATTGCCTAAGCATGGTAATGACAAGTTTATACATTGTTATTTCAAGATATTCTGCGAAATAATATTTACTTTCAGTACTTTATCTCCAGTTGTACACAATAAAACTGAGTTTTTTCCAGTTTGAAACAACGTGTAAAATATGGATTCGATGGATATTTGGCCATTTACACACATAATAGATAGTCTGATTGGTGCCATAAACCAATCCTATAAACTTGGTACAACAATGCGATAATATGCAAAAGAGGTCAACTATTGCAGGAACTACTTACAAGCACCATGATTCCAATTCACGACTGACTTACATTTCCAATGATTCAACAACTACTTTCCAATTTACGACTGATTTACCTTCCAAATGATTCAACCAATCCTCTTAAATTCACGACTGACTTACCTTCCCAATGATTCAACCACTCCTTTTCCAATTCACGACTGACTTACCTTTCCAAAGATTCAACAACTACTTTTTCAATTCACGACTGACTTACCTTTCCAATGATTCAACCTCTGCTTTCACGACTGACTTACCTTTCCAATGATTCAACCACTACTTTTTCAATTCACGACTGATTTACCTTCCCAATGATTCAACCAATGCTTTTTCAATTCACAACTGACTTACCTTTCCGATGATTCAACCACTACTTTTTCAATTCACGACTGACTTACCTTCCCGATGATTCAACCAATACTTTTTCAATTCACGACTGATTTACCTTCCCAATGATTCAACCAATGCTTTTTCAATTCACGACTGACTTACCTTCCCAATGATTCAACCTCTGCTTTTACGACTGATTTACCTTCCCAATGATTCAACCAATGCTTTTTTTTCAATTCACGACTGACTTACCTTCCAAATGAGTTTAGATAAGTGTATATATGTTTCTGTGTCTTGTCAAACGTTATTATCACTTCGTATGGTTAATGATCAGCTCGGCTCCATAAAAGATTTACTAGTATAAACAAATCCGTATGTCGCACTTCAGTTGATGAAGTGACCGGAAGGGGGGTGTGACTGTGATTTTTCGCCGTTTTTATTCCAGCAATATCCCGGCCGGGGCTTCACATAACATTGTACTCATATCAGAGATCGACACCAGTCTTCAGTCTGAGGAACTAACGCTTTAACAACTAGCCATAGGCTACCCCTATCTAAGTTTGGGTGATCAACTGTTCCTTATACAGGGGGACGATTGGGACACCAAGCTCTAACTGTAGAATAACGTGCTAATTTGACATTTGGGGCTCAGTCTGTTTGAAAAGTAAAGATACCAGCAACCTCTATGTTTTTTGGATGGTATTTATGTGAGTCAATGCACATTGCATTTAGTAACATTAACATGTTGTTTGCAGTTCAAAATATATGATCCATTTTGGGCAAAGTCGTCTTAGGCGCCATAAATCGCTGTGCAGAGTTGCGGCTATTGGGCACGCAAGATACCTATGATTGTGGGTTCACCCCGATTATGTTTCTAGATTTGTCAGCACCATACCTGCTCTCGTGCGTTTCACCAAAGTGGTAAACGTCTGAGACCTGCATCACGTTGGGCTCTCCTCCCACGATAAGCTGACACACCTTGATATAACTGGAAAACTGGTGAGTTCGTCCCCGTACATGTAGCTGGGCAACGAAGATAAACGCAATGGCCGAACGATCGCATCCAAAAGTGAACGAGATATGAAAATCGGTTTGAGAGAAAAGGTGCAGGTAATCAGCGTGAAAATTGGGCCCCTCACTATTCTACCTGCAGTGTTTTATTGGACGATAAACAACCCTCACTCGTCGTATATTTCTTAAACAAAGTTTACACACAGATATAAATTTTACAACTGGTCTTTTAACGGTTCGCATAAACCATATTGCACGGTAATTACACACATAACACTAAGGACGGGCTGCCTGACAAAGAAGCAGTGATATGACAGTTAAAAATGATTCGAAACGTATTACAGTAAACTGAACAAATAAATCAACCATAAGGAATATATTAACAAGAAAGCGTATGTGTCATAGTATTCTTTGTTTCTTAAATATAACGTTGGGTATGGGAAGACACCGCGATGGATGCGTCATAACATTAACATACACCCTCTTCACAACGTTCGCTGCCGCGCTATCATAATGTATCTCTGAAAAGGATAGCCGCCATCCATGCGGACACGGTGTCCACTATAGCGGATGACGCACAATCCTTCAGATGTGGGAAGTGAAGTACAAAAGGGGAAGAGAGTGCTTCGAGAATGATCCAAAATCAGGAAACCCTTCAGCTGCTGCAACTATGGTTATGAATGATCATCGACGCGTCACATAGCCAATACAGTAGGAACCTATCATGAAAGAGTTGAGAACATTCTGAAGAATGAACTGGGCATGACAAAGGTTTCAGCACGCTGGTTCCAAGGCTTCTGACTCCTTATTAGAAACTCTCCAGGTTCATCATCTCTCGTGATAGTTTACGTCGTTTCAAAGCAGACCCACCTGATCTTGCTTAGCAACTTGTAATCATGGATGGGTCTTGGTTTCACCTCCATAAGCCAGACACTAAACAACCGGCAAAGCAGTGGAAACCTATAATGTCTCCTCCAAAGAAGGCAATTCCTGTTCCAGCACCTGGTAATGTGACGACTTCGGTTTTCTGCGTTAGCATATCAAGGCTAAATGTCTCCAAGTCTCCATGAGTGCAATGGCTTTGATCGACTTGAACATCCTCCGAATTCACCAGATTTCACCTTCTTCCCAAACTTGAAGATAGAACTGTCCCTTTAGCATTATGCAAGTGGTGATGACAGCACCATTTTACCCCACCAGGGAGAAACCTTTTGAATCAGTGGGACCGAGGCGCTCCAGCATAGGTAACGGACGTGTTTGGATCTCGGAACAGAGTTTTGAAAAAAATATTTAGCAGCCATTTCCACCAACGAGGTCCATAAAAGTCAAAACTTCGCAGCCACGCGTTGTATTGCAACATAATTCACTCCCCAGATTCAACCCCCCCAAAAAACAACCGACCACAAAACGAAACTTGCTTGGAAAAATCCAAGGTTTATACATGATGTTTAACATTTATATGCACACATTTTCTTAAAATATTTCTAGTCCATTTATTTCAACATAGTATTTATATGGTTTGATCAGGAACCCCACAAGAACTTAATTATGGTCAATCCAGCAAGGAATTTGGGCGTAGAAGGTGACAATGCGAAAGATTTGCATAAAGAGCATAAAGTCAAATAGTCTCTCTATTGGCTAGAAACGCAAGCAAAAAAAATCAACGCGATTTTGAAAATAGCATAATATGCTACTCAAAAGAAGTTAAGGATCACCTGATTCTTTCATATTACTATAGTTAATTTCTCATGTCATGACAGATTAACTTTACCATTATGAAAGAATCGGATGATCCTTAACTTCTTTTGAGTAGTATATATACACCAAATGTAAATACATGCTTCAAATACATTGTTTAACGACTTGACAACATCTTCATTGTTAGAATTCAACAAATTTATCGTTAACTGATTGTGTGTGTAATACTCGTATATTTTTTACAAATAAAAAGAACATGAATTTCGTCTTTATTCTCCTGGTTGGTACGGCTAGAACATATAAAATTTACAGAATCAATATGCTTGGTCTACGACATTTATTGACATGTTATACCGTCTGCTTGGAGACCTAAAATGTGGAATAAAAGAAGTGATAGACCTTGGCAACTGATCTACATAAAGATACTCCCTTGGTATTCATAATAATGTGAAAAAGTGGTTCGTTTGGAAATATATAACGTTAACGCCAGAGATAAACCAGTATCCCTTATCCACCAAAACAGAATCCATTGCACGTTAAAGGCAAAGTAGCGGTGAAAATTATATGAATAAACTGCTATTCCTTATCCGCAAAATGAATAAAACATGATTCAAGTATTATTTGTGAAGTAAATAAAAAATACGACCCGCGTCAATGAGGGTATGACAAGTCGCCGCGAGCTTATGTTCTGACACTCATACATCTATCGTAGGCGCAGGTGGTCTTTGAGACTGTTGTCAAATACAGTCGTCAGCACTCACTGAACCAAACGTCAATCTGTATTTGTGAAACATTGACATTTAGTAGAGTTGATTTTGATAGATATGTTAATATAAACATACATACGATATTATATCATTATAACACTGTCACTTATCATGGATAATTTAATTTAGTGATATAAATTTGGTAAGGAATAATACCTGCGTTAAAAGAAATGACAACTTGTTGATTCTTGTTTTTCCCTTCAGCTCTCACGTAAATTTGGAGGTAACATGTTCGTTGTCAGAGATGGAATGTGTTTTCTCTGCTTTCAATGAATTACACGGGGAAAAGACATTTACATGAGAGAGAGAGAGAGAGAGAGAGAGAGAGAGAGAGAGAGAGAGAGAGAGAGAGAGAGAGAGAGAGAGAGAGAGAGATTCTTTATTTCCTCCAGAAGTTAATCGGAAGATTATACATAATTAATCAAACGTATTCACACAAACTCATATTACCTGTACATATATACAATACAAGACAGTAGCACCAGTGTTATGCCACTCACACAGTACAAAAGGTTAGATCAGATGACATAATCAAGGTAAGGCTTTAGTGTAAGTACATAAGCAGAAAATATCAGTATAACAGATCCCCATGTAACTATATCAATACATTGTGAGAAGTGAGTATCAACACCAAAGAAAAATGACAACATATCTTCTTCATCTTGTAATTCCAACTGGACATAGGTTTCAACATCAAGCAGATCAATAACAGTTGAAAACAGTTAATTTCTTTCCTGCAGTAGAGCTTCACAATGTAATATGATGTGATTATCATAATCAAAGGCATGCTTGTTACACAATAAACAGTCCCTGGAAGTCTTGTTTCGTGATGAAACTCTAACACAAAATTTTAAACTTGATTTCTGTTCGGGGTACAGATATGCTAGTTGCCATAATATATGGTGAGTAAGCTTTGTGTGTATTAGCATGAAGCGTGAAAGACCTGTATTGACAGAAACTTTTCTGCGCCACATATTTTCTTCATATACATGAATGGTTTTATTAACCAGTTGCTTCCAGTTTCTCTTTGAGGAAATACACCACAGCTTATATATGTACAAAGGTTGTTTGGTAGGTTATACTTGTTAAGAACTGATAATAAATCTCCACATACAGATTAAGGATTAGATGGATTTGCAATGTGTGCACAAAAAAAGATGTGTAAAAGATCGTTGTCAGAGATGGAATGTGTTTTCTCTGCTTTCAGTGAATTACACGGGAAAAAGACATTTACATGTTTGAAAAGCATTTTAACAACGCATTTTGCTCCTTGCATGATATACTTTATCCAGCGTGCTGGCATTTGGAGATGACCGGGAATAGTTTTGTTTGTCTGTGTCGTTTGTTTAACGCCACACTCAGCAATATTCAAGTCATATGACGGCGGTCTGTAAATATATCGAGTCTGGACCAGTGATTGACAACATGAACATCGATCTACTTAATTGGATACGATGACATGCATCAACCAAGTCAGCGAGCCTGACCACCCGATCCTCACACAACAAGCATGCCTATTGGGTTGCTGAAGGCAATTCTAACCCGGACGCGTCACGGGATTCGATTGGTGATGTCTCTGTGGCGGTTGATAATATTTTATCATATTTGAAGTCACATTAATCATAGATCAAAAGACATCTGTAAATGTAAATGTAATTTCAACTGCTGTTCAAATGAATCTAGGCATCTATAGGTGTTTCAAAGTAAATTATTGATAAAAGCGATATGATAATACTTAACGATTTCACGTTTCATCATTTTCATTTTCAGTATAAATTCCAAATTTAACAAATCTCATTTTGAAGTCTAAAATGTTTCAGCATGAGTATTTATGGGTATCAGTCAAATAATACACACAATGACTATATTGATATATGGCATGCTCATCTGTTTCGAGTTTGAATACGACCATCAAGATCTGCTTTCGAGGGTTATTCTCCAGTGAAGGGGGCGGTCGGGTAGCCTAGTGGTTAAAGCGTTCGCTCGTCACGCCGAAGACCCGGGTTCGATTCCCGACATGGGTACAATGTGTGAAGCCCATTTCTGGTGTCCCCCGCCGTGATAGTGCTAGAATATTGCTAAAAGCGACGTAAAACCATACTCACTCACTCACTCACTACAATGAAGGGCGAGGTCACTTTACGACGGACAAGTTATTCAACGATCCTCCAACTCCGGGAAATAGTTGTCTTTCAATCAATTACAACTGACAGGTGCACCCCGGTCCCTGAATTATCATTAATTAGTAGCGCCGTATGTTTATGCGTACTTCAACAGCCCTGACATGGATGACATCGTCCTTGAATACAATGGCGTCGTCAATTATTTGATGAAATAAGTTCAAATAACAATGATTCAATGACAACAGAAACGCCTGGTTAGGAGGATGCTGAGAAACTTCAACCGCAAGACAACTAGTCATTAGCACACACACATTTGTGGTGAGGTAAATTTGGATTTAAGATCGCGTGGACATTATTACACGTGTAAAGCGACCTGCATGCACTTATGTGTGGCTACTTGTACTAGTCCCAAAATTATGGTGCTAACACACTGACATTCCATGCTGTAGCTGACCACTCCTTGTTTTATCCCCTTAACGCCGACCCCCGGGCTGGTACATCTTTAACGTCTCTTGGCATGACACGACCAAGATGTCGACAAACAAACTCTCCCTGCAGACTCTCTATCCACAAGACCATAAGGGTAGACTACACACATTTTTTTATTGTAAGTGAGTGAGTGACTATGATTTTACGTCGCATTGGCAATTTCAAGCTATTACGACAGGGGACACCAGAAATGGGTTATACACATTGTACTCATGTGTGGAATCGAACCCAGATCGTTGGCGTGACGAGCGAACGCTTTGGCGACTAGGCTATCCCACCGCACCTTACTGTAAGTAGTAATATGATTGAATATATTGAAAGATGTACTGCTGGCAGGGAAATACTCCCGCAGAACGGCATGCAATGAATATGTAGCACCACATGTTCAACCTAGTAAGACAGCTTTGAGGTGATTCAAATAACTGTCAGGCCTCGATATGGGGAATTAGCTATTGCGAGCTAGCCTTGAGACAAGAGAGGAGAGAGCTGTGCGGTCCTTAGGGTTTATTCAAGCCAGTGTGTTATATCATTCAAGTTACATTAATTAATATAAAATAGTGACGTACAATGATAATAATGATAATAATGATAATGATATCCTAACAGTTTCAATCTAAATCTTGGAATAAAAGCAATGTATGTTATATTGGAGTATGCACGGTATGCACGGATGCAATATTTACGAGAGTAATAACGGTAATGCCAAATAACATTTCTTAACAGCTAAATTGAGTAATCGTAAATAATTAATAGAGTATGTACGGTAAAACCTACATGACAATTCTATGTGTGGTATGTCGCGCCTATTTGGGTAACTACGGTAAACCATTTATGGCTATTCACATTAACGAAAATAAATACGTAGAGCATATACGGTAGACTGCGCAAACTGTTCAGATGAGGAACATGACATGTGCTTCTAAAAAGACGGTAAACATTCATATTTGTAGTTTTAGTAATAACTTTCACAACATAATAATTTCGGCAAATAAGGAAGGTAAATATTTGATCCAAATAAAGATATGAATGTGGGAGGTAGAATATATAGCGGTTTTAGTAAGTGTAATTATTAGTTTGATTAGTGATTATTTTGGTGACTATGGTAATGTATCAAGACGGCTAAGTTGCTACTGACTACGCGCATGTCCTTAATATCTACGGAGCTAGACGATAAGAACTAAGGAGTGAATACGGTAATTGTATACTTAAACGGTGCGCATTCGAATGCACGTTGTTATGTGGTATAAAGGATGACTATAAATGTATTTAATTGTTGTGTAGGCTGTGTTGTACCGTCTACAATTGTATCATGGACGGGTCAAGTTACAATATATTCAAATCCTTACTTCATGAGGATAAAACCTAAGAAATATGGAATGCGTTGTTATAGCCTATTCGGTAACCGCGCACGGAAGGTAAAACTGCTCATATAACCTTTGATCGCTGGACTGTCGGAAAGTATGGAATAACAGACCTACGTATAAAATAAATCTTGCTTGAAACAGTTGTGTTAACTCTAGGAACCGTTTTCTGACTAAGATACATGTTCGCTACGCTACTGCACGGAAATATCTGGCATGTTGAAAGATATTGAAACGAGGGAGGAGAGAGCTGTGAGGTCCTTAGGGTTTATTCAAGCAAGTGTGCCGAGGACCAACACCCAAGGAGTTATATACCCCAACAGCTCTAATCGTATCACATTAACAATTACTTTGAAGTTGTAATTTCCGTCTGTGTTATCTGCCATAGGCTGTCAAAGTTGACTACACAAAACAGGTGGTAATAGAACAATTTCAGTATTGGGTAACAAGTGTTGATTTTAATTACAGTTTTTGACGATGGTCAAAACCTGCGCCAGCTGGTAACAAAACATTTATCAAGAGAACAAGGGCCGGGGCGGACGTACGCGCTGAATTTATTATATTATCTATGATTACGTACTTTACTGTTCGCGTGAATGAGCTGACCAAGGCATGGCAGACCAGTGGGGATAAAAACGAGAAAGACATTTTAGCAATTCCTAGGATAAGTTTAATTTGTGAAAAATATAAAAAGGTATAATGAAATATATGCACTGTATATGCACTAGTATCCCGCGGTGCGGGTAGCTCCGCTATCCAGTTACTTATTACATTGCAGTTGCTAAGATCCTGCAGAAGATCTAGACACACACTTCAAAGAAAAACAACAACACCCGATTCACATGCAGTCTGCATGTCTGCATGTATACTGGGACATTGTTGTAATTAGCATGTTTGTTACAAATGATCATACAATGAAGTTTGATAGACTTTTAGAAGTTGGAAGAACGTGAATACATGACATTTTTTATAATATCTTCTTTTATTCATTATAACGACGTTTCAGAGCTACTTCTTGACCATTCATAAGATGAATAACGAGTAAGCATATACATATGTACAAATATATGTGCAAAGATCAAAATATAATGACGAAGCCAATTAAGTCTAATGAAGGTGTGGTGATGGGGCTGGGTGTAAGAACAAGGCGCTGACTATGGTAACCCTAGCAGTCACAATAAGGCAATCAAGCTTTCCATTTGTGGTAGATCATATGATTAAAGCACATTGGAGTACACGCTGTGTTGATATATCGCATTGTTTAATGCTGTCTTCTCTGGATTTCATTAGTTTCATACAATGTATATTCTTAATCCCACGGGGAGCACGGGTGGCCCAGTCGTCTAAGGCGTCGCGATTCGCTGTGCAGAGTTGCGTCCCTTTGGCACGCCAGAAACCTCTTGGTTCGAACTCCGGTTCGCCCCGATTATGTTTCTAGGTTTGTCAGCACCATACCCGTGCTCCTGGGTTTCACCGAAGTGGTAAACGTCTGAGACCTGCATCACTTCGGGCTTTCCTCACACATTAAGCTGACACGTCGTGATATAACTGGAATACTGTGAAAAGCGGCGTTAAACCCAACTCACTCACTCACTCTTAAACCCAAGAATAACACTCATTAATCAGTGTCATGAATCATAGTTTACATCATAGGTACCAAGTTTATATATAATATGGCAGAGAAGACTACTGGATTAACAAATTGGTTTGATTTAGACACTGTTTCATTGAAGTCTTCTTTTTCTATCATTTTGGGGCAGGAATTAGTGAGAACCGTTCCAGTATGAAAATATGTCATTTACTGGTCACTCTTGTTAATATTTGCTAAGGTTTGATACAATGATTTACTTCAGAAAGGACATTATACGTTGTAGCAGTATCACTCGGGGTACATGTGGTTTTATGCGTCCCGCGTTGGGTTTTATACCACGAGTGGTAGGCATACAAGGCTACATCCCGCGTGATACTGCCACAATATTGTTTTTTTACCGACATGTTTTAATATGACATTGTAAAAGAATTTAAACCAATTCAAAATTGATAGAAAACAGCTGTTCGATTGTGTGGTTAAGTCTGTCACTTAACTTTCATTGACTTTTTGCTTAGAAGCGGGGTATTAGGGATTTATTCTCCCTCTCAGAAGTCCACGTGCAACCCGTCTTGTTCGTGGAGGGGTGTAAGGGATATATTTTCCCGCTGAGAAATGTACATGGCGGGATACATAGTATTTTATCAAGATCACACAAACCAATCAGATCTCATTATTCTGACATGGAGGAAGTGTATTACACTACATAAACGAAAGCCTCTTCCGCCACAAGTCTACATCCTGTCCCAATTCTATCCTTAAATAAGGACAAACATACAATAATACAACAATGTAACTACGAACTAACAACACACATGTTATATCATTCTGTCGTACAGTTTTCTTGAAAACGACATATGATTGAAATACCCATATGACGTTAATACCTTGTTTCAGACTCCATAAATGTACGTCAATACACATACACCCTGCGGCCCTTAGAAAATGCGTGCTTATTATCACGTCCGCATTACGTTTGATTGGGTCCTTTCTCGTTCCATGAGAGAATGATGCCAGGTTGACAGGATTCTGTAAGTCTCTATAAAGTTGCCTTATCTAGCTGCAGCTTCATTAGTTCTACAGCTACACGAATCAGCATGGCAGGACCTATCTTACTTTTGGTATGTTGAATTTAATCTTTAGAATGTGGTAAAGTTATGTTGGACAGTTATTTCTTTTTATAGGCTTACGATGTTTCCATTTCGTTTTAACTGTGGGTCACTGCTTTGATGGTCCGTAGTTTATCTTTGCAAAGGATCATTCATGGACATTTTGATGGTTTTATTGATATGTTAAATCACAGCTATTTTATTGAAATAATGTTTACAATATGACCTTAACACTCACTCACAATTGTATTCACAGGCAATTACGTTGCTCGCTACAGTGGTCTCCGCAACGTTACCTTCACAGCCACCTAGTTCTTGTGCCGTAAGTAAGAATCAGACTTTACATAAACTAATTGCATAAATTAATTATCCCCGTGGCCATGGGGAGAATTGGTCCCCAGCAACGTATCCTGGATGTAAGAGGCGACCAGGTGGTCAGGCTCGGTGTCATCGTACCCCGAAAGCATTGATTGTTGCTCATACTATGGGTCGCTGGATTGTCTGACCAGACTCAACTGTTCACAGACCGCCGTCATGTAACTAGACTGTTGCACATCTTCCCGAGGCATGGATGTTAACTGACTACAAAAGTCAAGTTACCATTCTTGCCGAACTACGCTAGAATTTCGTAGCTCGATCGTATCGCCACTGGTGGCTATTACGAGTTTTGTCCCTTCTATGTCACCCCTTTTGACCAATCAATATTTGTTGTAATAAAACGGGTCTTACCTCGTGAAGTGCACCAAATCATTTAAACATCTTGTATTAAAACATGAAACGAATTGGACAATATATTGCATGTTGACAGTACAGATGCTTTGCTTTAGAAGCCACATAAAATCTGAGTGAAAAGCTCTATGTATTTAATTTGACTGTTGTTAAGTTTATCACATAATCAGCATTTACCTTGTTCCCAAACGCTACAAGTTTTAAAGGAAACATAACAATCTTTAAAAAACATATCCAACGGTTCATTATTCATTTTTCTGTACAGGCGATCCATTGTGGTCCAGGAACTGCGTGCCAGGTACAGACCATTTTCTGTATTACAACTCCATGCCCACCACCAGTTGCAAGATGTGTCCCAACGAGTGAGTAAATGGAGTGAGATGGCTTTTGTTTGCTACATATACTGAACAAAATGAATGACTTATACAATGCAAAAAAAGTAAGGGGTCATGAATTTGTCTAGGGATAGGTTTATGATATTTTCACTACCAAAAAAATTCATGACCTCTTACCTTTTATCATTATAATATTCATTAGCTGGTTTTCCATATAATCTTTAAGGACAAAATAGGGAAGATTATATAGTGCCTTTACAACATTATTAGACAAGAGCTAAGATATGTAGCAAAATATGCTTATATACCTTTTTCAAAACATGCTTTTCTTTGTAATGACATGTAGTTACGTATCTAACTGTTTGATTCATAATACATAATCCGATATAAAATCCAAAAATGAAGATAATCAGTTTTCTTTTAACGGCAATATTCAAATGTAGTGCATCAATGGCTGCTCAGATATCAATTACAGATCTAGATGCAACCCAACCCAAAATCTATGCAGATTTTAACTACAGTTGCTCCAACTAAATCAGCTATGTAGAGCGTCTCCACGGTGTTTGTTTCAGATAAACCAGGATCATGTCCAGTGCAAGACGGTCTCATAGGTGCTTGTGTAGTGCGGTGCAACAATGACGCTGACTGTTTTGGGAACCAGAAGTGTTGTGGATCCTGTCCCCGACAGTGTACTGATCCAGCCCCTCCTTTAGACAAACCGGGCTTCTGTCCCTACATCGTGAACCCCTACCCGGGGTACTGTCCCGTCCCACACCGATGCAGGAGCGACTTTGACTGCTATGGCCGAGCAAAGTGTTGTGGGTCTTGCCCAAGGAGATGTGCTAGTCCTTACCCTTTTTTCACCAAAGGGTGAAGTGCTGGAAATACAATTTAGTTATTATTAATGACCTTGTTATTTTTCTATCTGTCAAACCAGCCTTCTGAAAACAACAATTCACATGGCTGAACATCATGTTCTCTATACGTTGATATTGTTTTACTTTCATTTTGTAGGAAACAAAACAAAAGCAATTACCAATTACAATAAAACGTTTTAATTACTAGCACGAGTGGATCTTATATTTTCTTAAGGTTGAGGAGTCAGATGTTGCCCAGTCTCCAAAGGCGCCGCTATTCGCTTTATATAGTTGTACCCCTTAGCAGTGCCAGGATCGTTTGTTTGATGGTCAGTTTCATCCTTATTATAACCCATGGTTTGTTCGCGCCTTACGTGTGGTTTCACCAAGGTGGTAAACGTATACTTTCCTTCCTCTTATGACTCAATTCTGGCTTTCTTCCCTGGGATATTTAGCCTGATTAAAGATGTCCCTTACAGTGTTCCATACTGATAGGTACTCAGCTCGTATATTGCATGAAAAGAAAGATAGTACAAGTTATTGGAGCGCAGATTCATCTACATCTCTTGCTTACAGTGGCGAGACCAGCCAGGTGAACGAAACAAGTGATCATTAATTTTCCTGCCCACTCTTCGTGAGTAGTGTTTCACTAATCGGTAGTGATTCACAAACACATGAATATCATATAGTCGGAATCGTACAACTGACAAATTTCTTATGATTGTGGAACTAGTTTATTCGCTTTTATTTATTTCGGGGCTCCAAAACCCTTCAGGTACAGGAAACAGTTTTCTGGAATAGTTATGTGCCGACAAAGTAATAAGGGGCATGGCTCCTTTGTCATCTACTCGACAAACCTAAGATCGTGGGTTCGAATTCCGGTTCACCATGATTATATTTATAGGTCTGTCAGCACCATACCCGTGCTCGTAGGTTTCGTCAAAGTGGTAAACATCTGAGACCTGCATCACTTCGGGCTTTCCTCACACATTAAGCTGACATGCCGTGATATAACTGGAATACTGTGAAAAGCGGCGTTAAACCCAACTCACTCACTCACTCATAATCCCAAGAGTAACACTCATTAATCAGTGTCATGAATCATAGTTTACATCATAGGTACCAAGTTTATATATAATATGGCAGAGAAGATTACGGGATTAACAAATTGATATGATGTTTTCTGTCGTGCTCATTCAGACACCTTTTCATTGAAGTCTTCATTTTCTATCATTTTCTAGCACGAATTAGTGAGAACCGTTCCAGTATGAAAATATGTCCTTACCTGGTCACTCTTGTTTAGAGGTTTGACATAATGATTTATTTCAGAAATGACATTATACGTTGTTACAGTATCACTCGTAGCATACAAGCCTACATCCCGCGTGATACTGCCACAATATTGTTTTCTTACCGACATGTTTTAATATGACTTTGTAAAAGAATTTAAAGCAATTCAAAATTGATAGAAGACAGCTATTCGATTGTGTGCTCAGGTTAACTCTGTCACTTGACTTTCATTGACTCGGAAAAATCGTGAGGCGTTTTGCTTAGAAGCGGGATATTGGGGATTAGGCTTTCCTCCCACATGAAACTGAAACGCCGTGGTTTACTCAGTATAATGACTCCGAGCCGACCAGTCCTTGTTTTACCCCCTTAATGCCGAGCGCCAGGCAGGGTAACAACAAGTACAATCTTTTATCGTCTTTGGTATGACACGGCCGGGGATCGGACCCATAACCTTCCGCTCTGCGGGCAGACGCTCTATTCACTAGACGCCGGAGGCGGTCTGTAATATTGTAAGAAGCATAGCAAAAAACTGAGTAAATATAAGCAGTTTTCGTATAAATTTATACAGGTATGTAGATTAACATCAACCTCTTGATTAGAAAACCAGATGCCGCTCACGGCAATTGGTCGCAAATAACATCCAAGCAAAATTCATCAAAATCGTAACTAAAGTGTCCAATTCAACAACAGGTCAGAGGGGAAAAGAAGCGAATGCACCTCAGGAAGCTGTTCAGCAATCAAAGTAACGAGAAAATAATAGAAATTTCGACCAAATAAACAAATAATTAAAATAACGAGAAATTTCGTTTCAAATAAATACAATTAAGTTACCAAAGTGACACCAGTAGGCTTTTGTAGATTATAGCCCGATCAACCCCACAAGTCTTTGAAATAAATATATTAATCATCATTTGATATGTAATTTTCTTCATGAGGAAGAAAGTAATATAATGCCACATGTAATAACCATGTCCCTAGACCTCCTCATAATTAAGAAGTAACGAAATGGGGTCACCAGGTGTGTGATGCCGAGATCGTGAGACAAATAGGTGATCTTATGATCTTGCTTGACGGTGTTTTGTGGAAGACTCACAACAACATCCGCCATTTTTCACGAACAGCCTCACGTTGTGTTTTCTATTTACATTCCTAGACACGGAACCTCGTGCAGTGGAATACAATTGGATGGATGGATGTATAGTATTGAAGATCGCACGTTTACATCGTTAACGTCCGAACTGTCATATCCTGATGACGGAGAAACATATCCTGCAGCTATCATTTTTTCTTTTTTTCTTTTTAAATTGCGTATGTCCGCATGGTTTTTGATTGGATCTTGTCCTCGGAGGGACGTACACACTGAAACAGTCTTCTGACCAAGGCTTTTGACACAGCTTCTGTGACAGGCTTTTCCTGGGAATGACGTAAACATCCAAACAGGATCTGTGCCAGGCTATATAAGCCGCCCTAGCTCCACATCTAGTCTATCAACTCCAGGAAACAACATGGCCGTATCTAGCTACACTTTGGTATGTTTAATTAAATTGTTGTCTTATAAATATAAGAGTTGTGAAATTGATTTTCGGCCAAAGGTTTTCATAGTTTCCATTAAATCTGGCAATTTGAATCAATTCAGAAATTATTTATTGTCAGTCAAAATCATAGCAACATGTAAAGCAATTCGTTGTGCAGAGTCGGTTCAATCCAAGAATCAAATAATCATCAGTTAGAATCCAATATTCGTCCTGACCTATGATCTTAGGTTTGTCACCATTCCGAGCTTGTGAATTTCACCAACCATGTACATTGTTAAAGCTGCATCACTTTGACGTTTGTCCCAGATGAATGAAACTGATGTGTCGTTATGTAACTGAAATACACTTCGTATGAAATTTAGCGTAAAACTGACTGAGTCACTACTTCTCTTAACAATTATTATTGATGAGGCCTACAACTAACATTGCCCTTTCAATCTAATTCATTCATATTGTATTCGCAGGCAATTCCGTTGCTCGCTGCGGTGGTTTCCGCAAATTTCCCAACACAACAACCTACTTCTTGTGCCGTGAGTATGAATCTGATTGTACATATACAACTTCGACATGTTGACCGAGAGGAAACCTCAAAATATCTTCATATCTTTCTCTGAACATGTAATATAATGAACATATAATGAGCCGCTATGATCCAGTGTCCAATTATTGAAATTGTTGACTTTTTACAACGTTCAGACACTCATATCGAAATGCTCTATCATATTTAAACCATTGTTAATATTCAAAGAAATCACATGTAGGCTGCTTCAATGGTTGAACAACCATTCTCCACAGTTCACTGTTCCATGTTCAGAAAATAGAACTCTGATCAAGAAAATGTACATTTTCTTTTTCTGGTCATTTGTTTTTACGAAAATCAACAAAATCACACGTACATGTACTTTCAGTAAAATACAAATGTCTCATTCCATGAACGGCTTAGATCTTTGTCTTGGTATTGGTAAATATTGTGTTGTGTTCCATGTTGTCATGGCAGAAAAGTATATTCGTTTGCCTGCGGTTATAGACTTCACAGGTACGAATGCCGCAGGCGACAGACACATTTCATCCACTCACCCTCATCAAACTTTAAAATTCAAAAAGTAATTTGCATAACAATTTAGTTATTTAAAGTCAAGCCAAAGGAGCCATGGTTTAAATACCCCTGACTATATCAACTTTTTAAAATTGATTTATTTATGCATAATGTAAAACATTAAACATTAATGCTTTAATTGTGTTATATTATTTCCGCTTTCTTTCTTTCTGTCAGTTTCTAAAAATATTTATAAAGTTTTTCTGCTGTTAACCGCTACGACGAACTACAATATACATGTATACATGTATGTTAAACTCACTTTAACCTGGCTTTAATGTTTACTTGTAACTCTGGCCTCCAACCCGTGCTTGTTGTATTTTCCAAAGTGGTAAATGTCCTCTATCATTTAGGCTTTCATCCCACATCCAGCTGACACACCGTGATATGATTGGAGTGCTGTTCAAAGCAGCGTTAAACCTAACTCACTACTATGTTTTCTGATGGCAATGAATAAGGGAACGCTTAGTTTTAGACACAGTAAAATGATATGTTATCATGGGTTCCATCCTTGTCTACCAAATACGCGTTGAAAACAACATTTGATTCTGTCACGTTGAATTTGTATGCACGATATGTAAAATGTAATGAAAGTAAAGTTTATTTCCCTATGTTTTTCATTGTTCCCTAGCTTGTTCGTTTCTATCAATATATATATAATAGCTCATTGTTTTGTTTTCTTTCAATGTTCAGGATATGAAGCTACATTCAATGAAAACGTCTTTCTATTCTATATTTCCAGTTACTATTTGTGATCCCCCCCTATAGTGTAGTTACATGATAATGATTTCTAATTGACGTACTGTTTTGTAATGGCACCGAGGACATTTGGAAATTGCAAAGAACGATTTGTAATATAAATTCATTTCCAACGGTCCATTTTTTGTGTCACTACAGGCAGTCTTTTGTGGACAAGGAACTGTTTGCAGGGAAGAGACTTATGTTTGCGTAACGACGCCATGTCCAGGACGAGTTGCACGTTGTGTTCCAATCACTAGTGAGTAAAGGGAATGACATGTACAAAACATGTATACAATCATGACGAGTAAAGGGAATGACATGTACACAACATGTATACAATCATGAGGAGTAAAGGGAATGACATCTACACAACATGCATACAATCATGACGAGTAAAGGGAATGACATGTACATAACATGAATACAATCATGACGAGTAAAGGGAATGACATGTACACAACATGAATACAATCATGACGAGAAAAGGGAATGACATCTACACAACATGCATACAATTATGAGGAGTAAAGTGAATGACATGTTCATAACATGAATACAATCATGACGAGAAAAGGGAATGGCATGTACACAACATGTATACAATCATGATAAGTAAAGGGAATGGCATGTACACAACATGAATACAATCATGACGAGTAGAGGGAATGACATGTAGATTGCATGCATACAATCATGACGAGTAAAGGGAATGACATGTACACAACATGTATACAATCATGGCGAGTAGAGGGAATGACATGTACAAAATATGTATACAATCATGAATAGTAAAGTGAATGACATGTACACAACATGAATACATTCATGAGGAGTAAAGGGAATGACATGTACACAACATGAATACAATCATGACGAGTAAAGTGAATGACATGTACACAACATGAATACAATCATGAGGAGTAAAGGGAATGAAATGTACATTATATGTATACAATCATGACGAGTAAAGGGAATGGCATGTACCCAACATGAATACAATCATGACGAGTAAAGGGAATGACATGTACATTGCATGCATACAATCATGAGGAGTGAAGGGAATGACATGTACATGACATTGATACAATCATTTGAAGTTAAGAGGAAAAGCAAGGAGAATACGCACTGCTTTTGGAACTTGACAAAAACATTTGAACGTGAAAGAACAACGGATAATATCTAAGTAAGATCACGAAGAGCTATGTTCCAATCAGTGAGTAAAGAAAATAAAATGTCTCTAGTTTGGTACACGACATGTATTTGACCATGAGGTGTTAAATCCCAAAGTGAGGCATTGTATCCCTTATCTAACATTAATCTCAACCATATAGGTCGACTAACTTTATTCCCAGAAATAAAGTCCTCTCATTTAAAAATATAGATATCTTCAAAATATTGCGTAAAATTCAAATGAAGCCCAGAACAATGCTCAATTTCAGGGCTGAGATTTGCCAAATCATTCTAGACTTGAATCGGATTCCTTTCGTAATATATTCTCTAGGGTATGGCAGTATTGAATCCAATTATAGAAATACCTTACTCTATCATTTTTACATGTAAGAGCTGTATTAAGTCCCCGACAAATGTACCTACATTGGATTCCTCCCCTTTTTAGCTAAGAAACCAGGATCATGTCCAGTGCAGGACCCGGGCCTTGGTGGTATCTGTGTATCGCTATGCTCTACTGATGCTGACTGTAATGGGCACCTGAAGTGTTGTGGAGGCTGCCCCAGAGAATGTACTCGTCCGGCCCCTCCTATAGTCAAACCAGACATCTGTCCCAAGAGTCCAACCCCAAACTGGTATCAGCGAGGCAACTGTCCCCTATCACACAAGTGCAGGAACGACTCTGACTGTGGCCGTAACTCAAAGTGTTGTGGAACTTGCCCACGGAAATGTGCCAATCTCACCAGAGGATGAAGAATAAACTTAATGCAATCCCCTACTGGTACCGGCGGGGCTATGTCTCAAACGACACCAGTGCAGGAAGGACTTTGACTGTAGCGGCAAATCAAAGTGTTATGAATCCTGCCCACGAAAATGTGTCAGTCCTTACCCTCATCTCACCATGGGACCAAGAGCTCTAAAATAAACTTAATGCAATCAGGTAATTGATGTGATCTAGTGTTGTTACTTTCTGTCCCATAACAGAGGTTGTCTACTTTTAGCTGTTATTGCTTATGATTATAGAAAATTAATTTAATTGTTTTGTAGCTTTAATTCTAAAAGAAGCACCACAAATAGTTGAAAAAATGTATATCCCTTGTAGCCTATGTTAAAGTAATAATATTGTGTTTTTCCCATGTAATTAAAAGCAAGCGAATGTGATTACTTATAATTACAAATGATTTCATTTGGGTGTTTTCATGAGTGCAATGCTGAGAATATGTGTATAATTCAAAACCTGAAGGGTATGCAAATTCTTTAATTGCATATTTCTCGGTAAACCTAAGAAATCTGAACGAGATAATAAAAAAACATTGCTTAACGTCTTACCGCCAGCAATATTCCCACATTTTGACAGCGCCGTGTTAATAATCGAGTCTGGACAAGGTGCCAAGTGACTGAAAATGCATGAATGCATGATCAGCTGTCGGTGTACAGGGAATCCACCAAGTCACGCAGGCTGGCAACCTGATCCAATTTAATGTTTGAATGGTGGTTAACGCCGCACTCAGAAATAGCACAGCTATATGACGGCGGCCTGTAAATAATCGAGTCGGGGCCAGACAATCCAGTGGTTGACATCATGAGCATCGATCCGCTTAATTGGGGTACGATGACATGCATCAACCATCTCAGCGACCGTGATCACCCGATCCCGTTAGTCGCCTCTTACGACAAGCATAGTCGCATTTTACGGCAAGCATGAGTTGCTGATGACCTATTCTACCCCGGACCTTCACGGGTCTCCTCTTCTCCGGAATACCAGTTTATAAATGGTAACTTGTCAATCTGCACAAACAGATATACGATACTTACTAACGCTCTGCCCTTCCTACACTTTTAACTAAAAGCGACAAAACCCTTTCCATGTTCGTAAAAATATCTTCTGAAATTAGAGTACACTGTTCGATTCCGACAATGTGTAGTTATGAATCACAACCAAAGAGTTATGATACCAGGTGTTCGCGAAAATGTGAGAGTATCTTGTCCCAATAGTGACACCCGTCACGAACAAAAGGTTATTCCCAAATGGAAGGTGTTCACATCTGACCATGGATAACAGCTAGCAGTCAGGTGTTAGCTGAGTGAGGTGCGGTGTGGTAAAATGGGGTTTGACGTCGCCTATTGCACTTATTTAGCGACGCGTGAGTGTGCGTGTGTGTGTGCGTGTATGCGTGTATGCGTGTATGCGTGTGTGCGTGTGTGCGTTTGTGTCTGCTTGTACTAGTCCGGAATAATGCTGGTTTTAATGGATTTCCCATACATGTACAGTGTATGAGAACCAATCCGCCTTTTATCCCCTTAATGCCAATCGCCAAGCAGGGTAACAAGCACCATCTTTAACATACTTTTGGTATCACGTGGCCGGTGATCGAATCACCGACCTACTGCTCTTCGGGCAGACGCTCTAGCCACTAGATCACTGAGGCGGTCTGTTAGACGGAACATCTAGCCAGAGACATCTCGACATTTGGACACCTAGCACACACTAGAACCAGACATGTTTGACATAATACTGAAGGGCACTTTCTCATTCCGACCAGATGTATTGTTTTACATTATTATCTCAATGCATTTTAATAATGCTGAAATGAACATTATGATAATATTTATTTTATGAGAGAAACGCTACACTCAAGGTCAGATTTAATGCGAACATATGGCACACAGGAACAACCAGAAACGGAATGATAATGGGCAACATCGATTATCCAGTTGTTGGTGGTGGTATATCAGCTCCACACCATGTTGATGGTCGCTCTGGGCACATTCGTGGTCCTGGAAATAAAATCATTGGTTTATCAATACTCCAGATGTCAGCTGACAGTATGACGCTGTTCTTTTGTCAATCTTGGCATTTTTATTAATTGTCAGATGTAGATATTCTGAGGTCATGTGGGGCTGCCCACCCCTTGCACTGGAAGCAAAGGTACATAGTTATCCTACATATTTCTAGTACAACGGGTTTTTGAGAGTATATCAGAAACAATTGCTATCGTCATGAGTGTTCATATATTTCTAATATCACAAGACACGAGAAATGATAGTTATTATCAAATATCGTTTCAGTTTATGAAGGAAGAATTTTTCATGAGAAATTACATTACGACGATATTAACGGCAGGGTAATTTATGTAAAAACCACAGACGAACTGCACACTGATATTAATTAAACAACATAAATAGTTCAAGTATATTACACCCCTTGAAGTATTATGAAGGTAACGTGGTTGTAAAATGACAAACGTCAAGAAGTTTGGTAACTGCTGGGTGAAGATTCCGAAGTGAAACAAATCACAACAACCAGTAATTCAGCTTCTGCAAATTGGAGTGTCTCATGCGTTGATGTTGTGACACATGACAGTCATCAGTGTCACTGTCAAACTCGGGTCGTCGACGTCAACTTATATAAATCGATTTGACCTTTGGACGGATTGATGTCAGTCCAATCTCAAGGACGAAATCTTCATACTCAGTTCCTTAAAGTACAACATAGAACATTTTGTTACATTCATTTTGTCAGCAGCAGCTACACATGGTCAGTTGATGTTTAGTTCACTTGGTAGAACTATTTGTTCATACGTCAAGTTTGTTAATTATCATTCGATCAAAGTTTCAACCAAACACAAGTGAATTACACACCAGGCAGCAAACAAAATGTTTGATAAAGATGTACATCCAACTCACAATCTAAACATCGCCATATATCTTGTAAATGCTACATGTAAAACTTAATTTATAAGTAGTGAGAAAGTGAGTATGGGTTTACGCCGCTTTAAACTATACACCAGCACTAGTTACGCCAAGTTATTGGACATAGCGTTAGTTTCAAGCCACTTTTATGTTTCTGTGACTCAAGTGGTTAAAACGTTTGCTCGTCTCGTCGAAAACCTTGATTCGATTTCCATTATGGGTTCAATTCCACAATTTCGATAAGAATTGTGAAAAGTAGCTTGGTACACATTTGTTTACATCAAGACGTGGACGGTAAGGATAGCCAAGTTGTTAAAGCGTTCACTCGCCGCGCCGAAGACCCTGGTTCAATTCCACACCTGGGTACAATGTATGAAGCCAATTTCTGGTGTCCACCGTCATCATATTGAAATAGTGAAAGAAAGAAAGAAGGAAAGAAAGAAAGAAGGAAAGAAAGAAGAAGGAAAGAGAGAGAGGGGAGAGGAGGAGGGACGTAACGACTTCTCTCTTGATTTTATATTGCGAACTAAAGCTAAAGACACATACATTGTAACATCGAGACTTCATGATACATAATAGAGTAAAGATGACTAAAAATTGTAATTTCGTATGACTGATAATAAAATTAAAATCACAATAGTCTGTCGCTGATGTAGTTTTCAGGTTTATCCCTGCAATCGGTTTGGAGACGTTTAACGAAGTTTAACGAACAGACAACGGGCGACGGAAACACAACGTACAACGCGCCATGCCATACCACTGATCATCGGTCCCTGGGAGATAATGAAAACAGGGGTTATCTCCCATTAGTTACACGTCCCATTTATCACACACCTCCATATTCCTAGTTGTTACACAGCCTGAGAGGAGGCCAGGGTGGGATTAAGTAAGACAACACGTACCGAATAATGGACCAGTCCTAACTGGAGTAGATAGGATTATCACAGAGAAATGATGTGATATGACTAAAAGGCAACTAATCTGTAGTAAATATAAGGTTAATCTGCTTAACAACAATATATATGAAACAATGAGATAATCTTCGGTGAATTAATTGTTTATGTATTTATTTTATTTTTCTAGAGTCAGGTCTCTACTCCAGTTTTAATCTAATTACTCAATTATATGACTAAAAGGCAACTAATCTGTATTGCATGTATGGTTAATCTGCTTTACAAAATATATATGAAACAATAAGATAATCTTCGGTGAATTAATTGTTTATGTATTTATTTTATTTTACTATTTTAACTGATTCTGATTCTGATACTTAGGTGACCTATGTTGTACATTTTCAAAAGTACATTTTCTAGTTGAAAGTAGCTTCTACTCAGACCTGTGGTACGACCTTTGAAAATTAGCATACCAATATACCCTACACTAGTCCGTACTCTAAATGTGGAACGATTGGTCTATTAAACCACTTGCCGCATTTGTACCACAAGTGATTCAGCGAAGAAAACACAAGCTTTCGCCATAACCCCACCTTGTCCCAAGTAAAAATGAATGTTAACCACGGGAATATTCATGCATCTTGTTATGTTATGCATTTTTGTATATATGTTGTGTGTCTTACAGGCCATATGAACTGACATTGTATACTTTTTATGGATATTTTTATAGTCATATTATACAATGTGTGACACTATAATAAAATAATTTTCTTCTTCTTCAAGCTTTCTCCTCGGTCCTTTCTCGGCCTGGAGTCAGATGGGTGTTACGTCAAGATTACGTGACATAGGGATGACCAAATTGACAGCGTTTGGAGGGCAACTTGTAATTGCTCTTCAGGTTCACGTCACGTGGACGAACAAACATCCCTGTCTAGATTTCACGGACATGAGATTAGTGTCAGGTCATGTATTTGAAACAGGGCCTCGGGTACTTGCAATTGGGCGGCGGGTTAGACAACTGGTCAAGGCGTTCGCTCGTCACGCCCAAGACCCGAGTTCGATTTATCATCAACACTGAAGGTACATGTACAATGAGCGACACCCTTTCCCCAACCCTATTATGAGTACTTTGCAAACAAACACCATTGCTTTATGAAGTCTTTGAAAGACATTTATAAGTGATACACATAAGGAAGAGACTTTATGGATGTCAACTTCTTTATTGTGAGAAACACAACGTTTCTGAGTTTATGCTTCCTCCTTCATCAGGTGAATGGATGCTATGAGACAGGGGGCATATATATGTACATGCAAGAACAACAAAAGTAATAAGATAACAAATGGTGGCAACTTAACTGGAAGCCAGGACTTAAATTGAAACTGATTGGTAATTGGCAATGGACAATGGGCAACGGAAGGCCGGGGGTATTTCTATTCTTTTACCTATCAGTGCTAATTACCCTCATAGCATTCATTTACCTGACGAAGGAGTTAGCTTAGTCTCCAAAACCTTGTGTTTCTCACAATAAAGAAGTTGACATCCATAAATTCTTTTCCTTATTGCTTTATCAGTCGAAATATAGATTATGATTAACAGCTTGTGCAGATTTGTTAATATCTACCTAACTGTGTGTTAACCAAATGTAATGGCACAGGTCAAACAGAAACATTGCGACGATCTCTTCTCTATGGGCATGTGTGCCTGCTGTATATATATATATATATATATATATATATATATATATATATATATATATATGCGTTACAGTGCGCAATCTGTGTTTATATGCGATACACTTACAATAGGGAGGTAGTTAACTAATGTAAGTACACATTAAAGCTAAAACACACACATACAATGAAACTAACACTACATACACATAAAAAGTATAACTGATGTAAAATAGATGACTAAAAATATTCTATATCCTCATTAAGTTAAGTTTTTCGCCTTCTTGATGAAAAAAAAATCAGAATGACCATATTGTCAAATTGATATTACATATATAACCTTAGCAAATTCATTTGAACAAAACGACAGGAGTAAAGAAACGTACAATACAAACATAAAACAATGACCCTGTCGTTGATAAACCTTGTCAGACATAATATATTATAGTATTGTCATACATCTTCACAACATGGACAGCTTGCCTGTGTGTCAGTGTTCAAATGAAAGAGCGATTCCCCCTTACGTAAGAAACAAGATCTGTGGCCTATTAAAGTTGCCCGTACCTCATCAGTTCATCAGTTCATCAGGCTCAGGAAACAAAATGGCAGGAGCGAACTACCTCTTGCTGTATCTGGTATGAAATATATTTCTTATTTTTTAAATGCCAGAGTTTATCAAATTGTTTTCATAGGATTCCATTTTTCCCATTTACTTCAGCACCAGGTCAGTGTTTATAGTTGAAATTGTATGCAATTCATTGTTGAATTGGCTATAGGTAATTCAGATGTAGGGAGAGGTGTTTTAAAAGGTTGAACCTGTTCACCAATCTCATTCCTTTTTCTTGGAAATAAATATTGTTTAAATCAATTCAGATGTCGACAAAAATGTTTCATGTGTTTCATATGACAGTGTGTAGTTATTTTAGTGAATTTCAGTCAATTGCATTGTTCGTCTTAGGTCAATTGCACTATATCCTTTCACGGTTGCAATAGGGACTACATGTACACGTACATTGTTGCACTAGGTGCTACATTCTACACAAGCATATTTTATTACATCTAGGGTAAGCCAGTATCACTTATGAAAGAGAGGACTAAGTTTCTGGATAAAAGTTGTACATGTGGGGGCGATAAAAACTTAAATTATTAAAACGTCGATGTGTAGTGAGAATGATATGTCATATCATATTAGTTTATCTGACTTGATTCTGTATACATGCGTATTTTATTTACAGATTAACCATTGCTATCCTCGGCGGTTACAGCCTTTTCCCCAAACAACCCTTCATCATGTGCGGTAAGTAGGATTGAACATGCAATTATTCAGTGAAATATTTTGAGAAACTCATATACCGCTTGTGTTGCACAATGTTTCCTATATTCCTGAAAACAACACGTTTGATTGTATTAGGTAGTGAGTTGGTTTTTTTTGCCTCAAACAGTGTATTTATCAGATGCTTCAGTGATTCAAGGCGGACTTATTATGAAAGAAGGGTTATTCTAAAGGTTTTTGTGCTGCGTTTCCTTCAATCGATTCATTTAGTCACTTGGATTTCCCCTAAACTAAACTCCATCATTTCAAAGATTCAGCAAACTTTTTTGCATCCATCAATGCAGTACTCCTTCCCAATAATTTATTATCAATACTTTTCCTTGGCTAATATTTCTGTGTGAATTGTATTAAATCCTGTTTTGCTCGACGGGTTTTCGGTAGGACTCGAAACAAGGATCAGAACAATACTATCTCTATAGTCTTAAAACATAGTTTACCAATACGGGAATAAGGGTTAGTTCTTTTAATGCAACGATACGTCTACTAAGTTGGTCTTTGTTGATGGCAATTGTCGCTTAAAAGGTATCGTTATTAATATGTAACCATCACGTAAGACATGTGTTCGTTCTCTCAAAGAGTCTTTCTTGTGAACACTACTCTGGACGTGTTTGTTTGTTTGTATAATGCTTAACGTAATATTAACGATATTGAAACGCCCTCGGTGTGCTCCAAGTCTTCGATGCTGGCCACCTAAACCAGTAAGTCGCCTCTTACGCCCCGCATAGGTTGCTTGGGACTTATTCTATTCATTATTCTGGTGCCTTATTCGTGATATTTTCTACATTCTATTATATATTATCTTCAACACAGGCGATCCTATGTCCAGTAGGAAGTATTTGCAAAGTAGAGACCACTTTCTGCTTTACAACACCATGTCCAGGGCCAACTGCACGCTGTGTTCCAAGAAGTGAGTATGAATATTGGCGTGTGTAGTTTCATTTCATTGTTGCGATCGGCCCGAACATGTTCCTTGCAGGGTAAACTTGCAGTTTGGGTAGCCACTTGGTAGGGCTGAAATCGTTCTGCTGGTTAGTGCACCAGGCATCGGGATCAATAGATCTCAACGGATACATAACCACTAGACCTTTCATCAGCTCAGTGATGAGAGAGTGAATGTTGTTTTACGCCACTGTCAGCAATATTCCACGAAAGACTGCAAATAACCTAGCACGGTCCAGGGAAACCTTTGGTTGACACATAATCACTCGCACACACATCCGATCCTACTTCTAGTCACTTCCCACCACAAGCATTGGACACTTGGGACTTATTTTGTCCGGAATAACCACTAGATTATTGTCGTGGTGGCAGCAAAATTTTTGGAACTAAGACTGACTACTAGATCTAGCCGCCTTTTACGTCACACTGGGGACCTATTATATTTCAGAGTTGTCAATGCGTATTCCATGATTTACATCTTGAATAATCGTGATAATATTCATAAAAAATACACTAGTTTTGTTGCCAGTACATGGACCATTTACCCTCTCCCTGTATAATCCGAAATGTCATTGGACTCAACATCGTCATCCGTTTTCCACAGGTTCTGGACAAAATATACCTACATTGTATTAATTCAGTTTCAGATAAACCGGGATCATGTCCAGTGCAAAGCCCCGTCACAGGCATCTGTAGTGTGCGGTGCACCAGTGATGCTGACTGTGGGGGGGACCTGAAGTGTTGCGGAAACTGCCCCCGACAATGTACTTCTCCCGCCCTCCCCCGTGATAAGCCAGGCGTCTGTCCCAGGAATCGTAACAGGAATCGTAACAGGAATCGTAACCAGTTCCGATTCCCATTCCAATTCTGTCGCCGGCGACACCGGTGCAGTAACGACTTTGACTGCAGGGGCTTCTCCAAATGTTATGGAACTTGCCCACGGAGATGTGTCAGTCCTTTCGCATTCTTCAGATCTAGTAGATCTAGTAAATCAGACAATGACCGTTAACAATATAACAAGCTTGTGTGATCTACGCTTGCTTAGTTAATTTCAGATGGTACTTAAACAGAAAAAGTCGTTTGAATGACACCCTTCATCTGGATGTGTATCCGATCTTATTTGTATTTTATATACGATTCCTGGGTTTTGTGTAATAGGATACAAACAGAACATGAAAATGAATTTATTAATGACACTAAAACGTTTCATCTGGCACTTGTCTGGTTTGTCTTCTTTGTTCACATTTTCCGGTCACCATGTAAAGCAGGCCTTGTACCACAAGCGCAATGATCATAATGATTGATCCGATGATCGTGGGTTCGGAACCCAGAAGGGGCGGTTGGGTAGCCTAATGGTTAAAGCGTTCGCTCGTCACGCCGAAGACCCGGGTTCGATTCCCGACATGGGTACAATGTGTGAAGCCCATTTCTGGTGTCCCCCGTTCTGGTGATATTGCTGGAATATTGCTAAAAGCGGCGTAACACCATACTCACTCACTCACTCTATTCCGATTTTCTAAAATTTCTAAAGCGAGTTTATTACACTTATCTCTTTGACTTATCCTTTCTTTGCTTGTTACTGAGGCAGTAGGCTTGTCCAGGGGTTAAACAAAAGCGTTCGATCGTCACGACAAAGGCCCTGGAGCGATACCTTCATGACTACATTTAGTGACGCCCCTTACTGGTGTCCCCTGCAGATATATTGCTTGGATACTCACTCACTCACTCACTCACTCACTCACTAACTATGCTTTTTACTTTAGAACACTTCTTGTATTATTTGGACGATTTTGTAGTTTATTGGAATCTGATTTCTGTTCTTGACAGCCCCGCATTGCTTTATGAAAAGTATTTCAGTTTTCTTTACACCCTATCACAAGCCATTGTTCACTACGCAGGTGTTCCAGTGTGGTGTTCTTCAGGCCGAATATTTTCCTTCGGCTTTTTTTAGGAATTGGGCGACTTCATTCTCTATCTGATTGACCTGAATGATGTCTTCAGCTGGGTCATCGTGACCTTTTCTCGACTCTTGTAACTGTGTGAACTTTGAACTGATTTCTGTTGTGATGTTTTTGATAAATAAGTGTGTCTTAAAAACAGTGTATGTATTGTTGATGCGATATTGTTCTTGTTGGCTATGTTATATTATGAGATGGAATATTTAACGGGACTGCATAGTTCAGTAGAAAGAGTTAGTGAGTGAGTTTGATTTTAACGCCGCTTTGAACAGCATTTCAGTTATATCACAGCATGTCACCTTGATGTAGGATGTGAAGAGATGTGAGTCTCAGATGTTTACCATTTTGATGAAACTCACAAGAACGGGTAGGTTCTGACAAACCTAGAAACATAATCAGGGCGAATCTGGGTTTTGAAACCACGGCCTCATTCATTTCTGGTATACCTAAGGGACGCAACTCTGCAAAGCGAATTATTGTGTCAGCCGTGTCCCGAGTAGAAAGAGCAATTTAGAATTTACCCTTTCAAATAAACATGATGTTCAAGCTTACGCATTTCATACCCTGAACTATTTACACGGCCCATGTCCCGATTACCTCTTATATGTGGATATGCACTTGTACACAACAGATGTGATTCATTTTTTTACTTTTAAAATAGACGAGTAAACGCACTATCATGTCACTTGATTTTCTGGCCCATCAATTGTTTGTCTGATCTCTTTACAGGCCGCCGTTACATGGTAGGAGTACTGCTCGGCAGCGTTAGCAAACAAACAAACATTTTTTTAAAGCAAATTGTGTGAGTGACGAGTGCTACCGGTAGGACAGGACATGCTATCTGTTTTCGCGAACACCTCGTGTCAAGACTGATTTTCATATAACTGTCACCGCTATATTGCCTTTTACAAAATCTGTTTCGGCGGATAATCGAGACTGGTTATTCTCTGGCGTTATTATGATTATGGAAAGGGTTATGCCACTTTGAATCGTATCGTAAATGTCATATCTTTGGAATAAACATTCTATAATGGGAGCCATTTAACATATATAACGTAACGTAACGTAACGTAACGTAACGTAACTTTACTTGGTTGATTGCGTGTCACCGTAGCCCACTGTTCATTTTATTAATCACTGGATGTTCTGTTCTAATTTCGATTATTGACAGGCTGCCGTCATTTTGTCAGAATAATTCTGACTGCTGCGTTAAACAACAAACAAACACAACAATCACGAAAGAGATTATTTTAAACATACTTTATTCGCATGAAAGGGACTGGGTATAAGGTTTTGCATTCAAATATTTCCGTTCAGAAGAACTAAATCTAAATTATTTCCTTATATAAATCCAACGACTCATATATTCTTCATTAAGCCATTCATTAGCACTAAAGAAGAATGTTTAAATCTGAGCACTAAAGAAGAAGGCACCTGTAACTGTTAGCACTAAAGAAAAATGCATCTACAACTTTAGTGCAAAGCGACTAACATATCTAAAAACGTAAGCACTAAATGACGAATACATCTATAACTTTTAGAATTTATAAAACATACATCCTGTACATTACTGTAACGATGAGAGTTTTCAATGGTAGAGTTAAACAGTTGAGTTTTACAAATGGTCCTCACATTCAAAGTGTAACTGAAGATATTAATCACCCGTTTGAAGGCACAGAGCAATATCATACAAATAATGGCACATTTGCTCAGCACTTTAACAGGTCTTATCGTAAGTTTCCGGAATATCACACAACGTGCCTATATTTATACCATGAAACAAACACACAACACATCAGTTCATCTATCCCAGGTTATGATAAGAATAATTATTATTATCGTTAGTTTCTGGAATATCACACCGCAATTCGCTATGCAGAGTTGCGTCTTTTGCGCACGCCAGAATACTATGACGTGGGTTCGAATCCCGGTTCACCCAGACTATTTTTTCTAGGTTTGTCTGCACCTTACTCGTGGTCGTGGGTTTCACCAAAGTGGTAAACGCCCAAGACCCCCACATCTCTTTGGGCTTTCCTTCCACATCAAGCTGACACGCCATGATATAACTTGAATACTGTTCAAAGAGGCGTTAAATCCAAGTCACCGCCTCATTGCATCTCGCCATGTATAGACATTGTACATAAACGACGTTCCCAAAGGTGCCTGGGTTTGTTTCTAATGTTAAACATGGCATTTAGATTAGGGAATAAACCATCTGCATGTACAAGGTGAAATTCCATTATCACGACTTTGTCGTGAATGTGATCTACACACACAACCCTCAGCGACAAAGAAAGGACACACATGATGTGAATAAATTAGAGCCCTCAACTGACCCAGAGGTTACAAAGAAGAAATATGAATGTCGTGACAATTGCCTGACCGATATTTCACCCCCAAAAAATCACAGATCCCCAAAACTTTAAATGGTTGGTCATCTTTTAGACATATCTTTTCGTGAAACGAATCTGGTTAATCAGAAAAGAGAGTGGCATACGTGCCACGGAGTATCTTGTATAAGTCTCTGTTGTAAGTTATATCTTTGACACATGTGTCTGTATAGTACAGATGCAGGCATCATTATCATATGCGGTAGGTTCTCGATTTTTCTGCACCATCAGGCCTATGCTCATGCCTTTACAGAAGTTGTTAAGTCTTTCACACTCATCACTTCAGCCTCATTTCAACACCAAACTGACATGCCTTAATGTAACTGAAATACTGTTCAAAGAGGTGTTGAACCCAGCTCATTCTCATCCATATTAATCTGGCCAATAGATGCCACTTAATGAACTACTTACTCTAAACACCCACCGCTCTTCGTGCAGACGCTCTAGCCACTAGATCACTGAGGCGGTCTGTTAGACGGGACATCTAGCCAGAGACATCTCGACATTTGGAAAACTAGCACACACTAGAACACACACTTGTTTGATATAATACTGAAGAGCACTTTTTCATTCCGACCAGATGTATTTTTTTACATTATTATCTCAATGCATTTTAATAATGCTGAAATGAACATTATGATAATATATATTCTATGAGAGAAACGCTGCACTCAAGGTCAGATTTAATGCGAACATATGGCACACAGGAACAAACAGAAACGGATTGATAATGGTCACCTGCTCTAAATGTACTAAAATTTAAAGAAATCGATATTGTAATACTTTTAATACATGTTAAAACTAAATGACTAATACATCCATGCGCATTATTTTACTGAAACATCTGCAACTGTAGACTAACGCATGTATTATTCTAAGCATCATAGTACTAATTATACATCTATATAGATGACTTTAAGAACGTATAGATCCATAACGTTTTCACGCTATGTTGGCATCAACCCAGCTCAAGGGGATTAGCAGTCATCTTTACTGTCCAGGAGAATCGTGTCTTGTCCACGTGTTGTACCATCGTCATGGGCAGCCCTGTGGGTGAAATAGCCCGATGGCTAATGAATAATCGAGTCTTGACCAGAAAATCTGAATTATTGTATAAAATTGAGTAAACAATTCACCCACGCACTCCATACTTAACTAAACAGGTAATCCTGTTGGGCCAGGTTAAGTTAGTAGTTCATATTTCAACGCAAACTGTCTGGATATTATGATATTTTCACATGCATTATCCATCCATATCATGTTTACTCACGTTCCGAGTTCTTCTGCTTCCTTAATTGTTTCCGGTAGTGTCGTACTTTTCGTTTCGGGAAGAAGAAGAGCCAGAAGTCCTGATAGTGCCGTCACTCCTCCAAATACCAACATGGTTAGTATCTGACTGTATCTGCCACTGATGTGCATAGTCTGAAGAGGCAAACGAATGCTTAGTTCAGTCATGCTTCATTTACAATTAAACATTAAGCATTACACTGTGTACCGCCACGAGACTGGTTGTAAAACGTTGCTAAATGGATTCGAAGCCCGACAGTCTTCTGTTCCTTTGTGAGGACATTTTAACATTTGGAGCCACCGGTATACACCGCTGATTTCAGAATGATTTTCCGGGCATCTAACGAATACAACTCAACACATTTGACATAGAAACAATGAGACGTGAGGGATTACATACTCACCAGATCATTTATGTACGGTGATGATAAACTACCAATTCTACAAAACACAGAACTCATGGCCATGCCAAAGTTTCTCGATGTGGTTGGCAGCAACTCTGCCGTGAAGACGTACACGGAGGCGAAGCCGGCTGACACACAAGTGTTGCCTAGACACGCCAAGCTGTTGATGATCCATTTGTTAGCTGGAAGTATGAGTTAACGAGTGAATCTGTGAGTGAAAGACGCCGAAGTCAGCAATATTGCAGCTATATCATGACGCACAGTAAATGGTCAGAGTCTGGGTCATGTAACTAGTTGCTGACAGAAGAGCAACGATCCATGCAATCGGGTTATGGTGACATGCAGTCTCCGAATCTGACCACCACGGCTGACACAATATGCATGGTCATGTACCTGTGACCTATTCTGACCCTGAAATACGCTCAGGGAAAAGGTTGAAAAATATTACTTAGTAAGACTTAATATTGCAGAATATCAAGTGATGCCTGCTTCGAATTCGTTCGCAACTGAAAAACAAGTATTTTGCACTGGTGTTTGGACTGGGAGAGGGGATGTTGTGGATTTTGGCAAACTGATATGTCTCTACGACATGGGGGCCACATGGGGGCCACCATCTGGACTAGTGGTTGACGAGTGGAAGTTCCACGTATGATACGTATGATGTCAGATCACATAATCATCGTGATGGTACATTCTAACTACTTTGAGTACCGAATATATGTGGTCTTCCCTATAATCCTCAGACCCGTGAGGATCCGGGGTAGAATTGATCTTCAGCAACCCATACTTGCCGTAAAAGGCGACTATGCTTGTCGTAAGAGGGGACTAACGGGATCGGGTGGTCAGGCTTGCTGACTTGGTTGATGCATGTCATCGTATCACAATTGCGTGGATCGATGCTCATGATGTCAATCACTGGATTGTCTGGTCCAGACTCGATTATTTACAGACCGCCGCACACAGCTGGAATATTGCTGAGTGCGGCGTTAAACAACAAACATCATCATCATCATCATCATCTTCATCATCATCTATAATCCTCAAGTGGTGAGGTATTATGTTTGAAGGTGGACATCGGAATTGTAACATGATACGACACTAGGGCATGACATTATTGACACAAAGTCTCGTGAATACATACTTTATGCAATGATAACGTTTGGTTTGTTGGTTTGTTGTTAAACTCCGCACTCAGCAAAATGACCAGACAATCCAGTGATTAATAACATGAGCATCGATCCACGCAATTGGGATCGATGACATGTATCAACCAAGTCAGCGAGCCTGACCACCCGATCCCGTTAGTCGCCTTTTACGACAAGCATAGTCACCTTTTACGGCAAGCATTGGTTGCTGAAGACCTATTCTACCCCGGAATCTTCACAGGTCGATAACGTTTGGAAATAGGCAACTAACAACTTAATATAAGTCGAACTGTCCAACCTGCTTCCATAAAATCCTAATCATGGTTAACGCTTTTGTGACAAACACGACATTTCCTTTCTTCGAAGTTAACGAGTTCACTACCTCGTTGACATAAATGCAAAGTTTTGAAGTTTTTTGGACATGATTCGAAAAAGAGAAAATACTTATAGTTCAGACGGACATGCTGATCGCTGTGTTCGTTCATTCGAATATGCCATATATTACATGTAAAACATATTTACCGAAAGGTGATTTATGAGACTGAATGGTATCTTACGTTTATCCATGGCCAAGATAGGGACAAATGTGAGAATACACGTTGCTCCTGCCGTTAGCATGGAAGCACACAGCATCGTCTTCCGCCCAATGCGCCCCATAAGCAGAAGACAGATGACGTAGGCGCATGCCTCTAACAGGACAAACAGGAAGAAGTTGAGGTAGACGTTGCCAGAGAGGTTGGTGACGTTCATGCTGAGGCCATAAAATCCCATTCCTATGGCAAACCTTAAATTAAAATACACTGTATTTATTTCAGCCCCTGACTGAATCAAATTCGAGTCTGTCCACTTCATTTATGGTTTTCACCAAGAAAGTCGTTATTAGATATCGGTTATAAAGTAAGGGAGCCTACATTCGAAACTAAACGCACTTGTAGAGAATATGAAGTGCGTCCAAAACATGTCTTTATGAACTTCTATTTACATGACTGGAACTACAGCAGAGCTCTATAGGCTGGAGCTTGTACACACATTGCAAACTAGGCCTTCGGCGCATTAATAATCATGAACTATTCCTTTTATGGGACAAGTTCCCGGAATATATTGTTCATTGAGTTTGATTCACGTTTACACGTAACTTTCCCGTTCACATTATTCTACGACTTTATGCTTTGAATGATTTGTTGTATGTTAAAAGCATTACTGTTGCCTATCGAAATTAAATGAAACGCTTTTTTCAGAACTTTTTTTTATCGAATAAGAGTGACCAACAACAACGTGCAGTTTGACATCATCCGCAAATCCGAAAACAACGGAGATAGAGTAATTAGAGTGACCTCCCTTCCCCAATATCAACTACCGATATTGCGGGTTTGTCGATGTTTTATTTCCACATTATACTAACCAGGAGAGATACATTATGTGTATCGTGACGTTCCATTCAAGGGTAACGTGTTAGCATTCCAGAGTGATGTCAATGCGCTTGAAATGACTGATAGCTTTTGTACTTTACAATGTCGTAGATTGACATGTGTTGTAAAATTTGCGTGTGTTTACAGAATATTGGATTGATTGAAATTGTAACGCCTTGGGGTCAAAATGAAATTTCTGATTAAATCTTCTAAAAAAAATCTTTTTAATCACTGCAAATTGGAAAACAAAAAATGTTTATCTTCAAGTGAAATGTCTATAAAATATCATCATGTCACACGCGGGGCCTTGTATAACCATGTAAACTGGCGTGTTTATCGTGAGGTAGTTATTGATTTCATTTGCATTTGACAGTGAATCATCGTGCATTTCACTAATGACACTTACCAAGCATAAAGTATGATGAGTATTCGCTTCACCATAATGGGGGATTTCAGTAACTCCCAGAATTGTTGATCTCTATCATTGTTTGCGTAAGTGAAATCCTCTAACAGTTTGACCTTGTTCGCCTTTGCCATCTTCATCACCATTTTGTTAGCTTCCTCAACTCTCCCTCTACTGTACTGCCATCGTGGGGATTCCGGGAGAAAACTACAGTACCATAAACAGAGATGCTCTTCTTAAGGTGGAGATACTATATTGCCTGAACTTACACACTACTTATCAAAAATGCATAATACGATTAATGTCTTAACCTTCCATTGAGTGCCCTGTCTTCTATGGCGATGCACCTGGCTGTACAGATCTGTTTCTCTTAATCTTAGGATTTACTGATTTTGGGTGTTTATCCTAGATATGGCTTCATAAACAAAGTGTCAAACATTTATGTCCCACAACACTTTAGCTCTGAGCTTGATTTTCTTCTCCAACAATGTGCTATTCATTTTGTAAATAAGGATAAACAATATATGTTTTAAGCCTACGGGATTGAGTGAATGACTGTGAGGGACGAGGTAGGTAGTGAGCTTAGTTTAACGCAGCTTTGAACAGTATTCAGTTATGTCACGGCATGTCAGCTAGATGTGGGAGGAAATGCTGTGGAAGTGATGCTGGCCTCGGACGTGTAGCACTTTGTTGAAACCCACACACACTGACAATCCTAGAAACATTATCAGGGCGAGCCGGGTTTCGCACCCATGGTAACAGGATTCTGGTGTGCCCAAGGGCCGCAACTCAGCACACGGTAGATGGTGAAAGTGCAGATGATGACCTCCTTACTATAGGTAGACGAACATGACGCCTGGGATGCTGACGACAAGCTGTCGGATCTTCCAATCTCGGATCAAGTAGACGGCCAGAGCAACAATCGCGTTTCCCGCACTCCAGAACAGATTCTTGGCCACACCCACCAACATCCGTTTGGACGGGCCTACAATCTCCATGCCTAAGGAGAAAGCTACACTAGTTACAAACATGTTGTTCATACTTCCTTTTACCATACAAAATATCATCACTGCGTTGTACGAACACAACATCTACAATTACTTTGTGTACATATTGTTGCATAGGACATAAATACTCACAAACTGTCAACATAAAAATACATCTTTTAAATCTATAGTGCCGATACGAAGACATCCGTGATAAAAGGGTTACATCGCCTCCAAAAAGCAACCATCAAAAGGTCATTTCACCCACTGATTAATCCCAAATGAGGCTTACATTTAATATCACTGTTTTTTTCGATACATACATCTGTTTAGTCGTGCCATGTGCAGAAAGCAAAACAAATGTCAAATGTCACGTGTTACTTCAGGTCTTCCTTCCCACTTTTATCGCTCGATGGCGTCCTTTAATAAGGTGGTTCGAGTTAACCAGGTGTCACTGTATATGCTAATATGAGGTGGTTCGAGTTAACCAGGTGTCACTGTATATGCTAATATAAGGAAGTGAACAACGTACTAAATACAAAAGTAGTCAGGTACTGTGTGTTGAAGCTGGCTGTGATGACGAGTACTATTGTCAGGAACAGGTAGAAATTGGTGACCCAGGGGAGACAAATGCTGTGGAGGATACCAATAAACATGGCGACGAGGATCACCTTCCGCCGACCAAACCTGCAACACACATTTATACTTTGGTATGCATCACATCCTAGCTAACATCGGATTGTGCAAATTGTGAATCACGACCTGAAAGTCGAGGATATGTCTTCATGAATATATATTGAAAGATTCAGAGTAAATGTATTTTTATTGAATTTTATATGAAGCAAAGTTACTTTTTCCCGTTGGTAAATGTTCAACAACACAGACCCCAAATATACAATGACTGTCGTTGGAGCCGGGTATTTTTTTTATCAATATCGGTGCCTTGCTTGCTTCCGTGTTGGTTGTTGCTCAAAATATCAACGACTGGTTTGTATATAGTTTGAATGTCGCCGGCTGCTGCAGGCGTAAAACAACAATTAAACAAAACAAAACGAACGATGTCCGTTTATTCTTGATTTTCAATCTGTCGCCGTCAAATAACTGCTACAGTGATTCAGGCGGCGTTAAACAACACGCTAACAAATGATAAACAAACAACAAACAAACAAACCTACATATCCGAGAGTGGTCCGCTGATGAGTACCCCAACCAGTTGTCCAACAAACGCGGCCATCTTGGCGTGACTTACATACAACTTTCGGTCGCACACAAGGTCCATCTAAATATAAGACAATTGACAGTAAACATCTTAATCCTTCTGGTACCAAATCGCGTACATCTAAGTTATGGTTTCATGTGATCTGAAACTTTCTTCCATTACGTCACGCTGATGGAAAGACATCCTTGTTGTTTGTTGTTTTCCGTCACACTCAGCAATGATCCAGCTGTATCTGGTAGTCTGAAAGTAATCGTGTCTGGACCAGATGAAACAGTGACTGATCGTGAGCAATTGGGATCCACACCGTCTGGGTACGTTGACACGCTGCCAACCAAGTCGTGTAACATCACACACTTCTATACTTTACAGAATACATTTCTGTCGACGTTAGATTACAAATATTTATCGCAGCGATCTGTTCATACCTTCACTTAAGCTTTACCACGGCTGTAATATGCCTTAAAAATATGCACGAGATAATCATTGGAGAATTTATAAGTTTGCGAACTATGAAAATGAATGTATTTAGAGAATGGTCACGGCCTTTCATTGATTTCGTATGTATAACGTTTCTCTCGCAATATTACGTCCAGGCAATTCACCAGATCCCTCCAGAACAAACTCCATCTTCATTTCTGTTGAAGTATTTTGGGATTGTTACCAGATTCGTTCACAAAAAATTGACAAACACTGATTAACGCAGATTTAACGTGACACTTTGAATATGGTAAAAGAACGTGTGTTTTCGCTTAAACAAATAACCAAGACACAGACTTCTCTTGATCTCGAGATATAACATCATTAGTAGTAATCAATTCATCAATGATAATAATCAGGAAAAAAGATCAAATGATATTAAGTCCTTTTCAAATACATACTAGTATCAAGTTGGGGATTATAGTGTTTGTGGTGGGGCAAAAATGGATTTTGTTGCAAGATTATTGCACTATACAGATGTAACGACATTCCTGCGCGCGTGTGTGTGTGGTTGTTTGTGCCAGTCCTGACTTATGCACGTTTTATAGTGTTATCACACTGAGGTACCATGCGACAGTTTTTTTATGGATACCCCACTCAGACACATTATACTGATTTCGTGTCGACCAGTTCTTGGTATAATCCCGTTATGCCAAGCGCCAGGCATGGTAACAAATACCATCTTGTAACGTCTTTTGGCATGTCGTGGTCAGGGGATTGAGCCGTCTTCCCTCCGCTCTCCGGACAGACTTTCCGCCAGACCACAGAGGCGGTCGATTGCGGAATGTGGGTAAAGGTATTTTAGCATTGTCATAATTGTTCGGGTAATAGGTGAGGTATGAGTATGGGGTCTATCTAAAGATAACTTACAGATTGAGCAGCAGTTGATTGGTAGACCGTTCGGTCATATATCCACTTATGGCATGTCTCGGTGTTGTTATGCATATAACCTGATGAGGCACTCGTAGAGGCTTGGAAAACTAAGCAGGACGAGTACTCCAAATCCCCATTGCTACCCTTTGCGTGGGGTATGGTCACGTTGATAAGAGCGGCATGAGCCTGGTTCTGAATGTTGAAGGTATCATTGTTCAATCCGGGAATGGCGCACCTGCAACTCAGATTCAGGTAATGTGTCCAACATGGGCCAATTTCCTTGCATTCTTATCTTGTATGGACAAGATATATGGTAGTCGCCAACTGGAATCGCAAGAATTCCTGTGTTCAGGTTGAAGAAGAGTTTTTGAATCGATGTGAGTATGGTTGTATGCCGATTTTAGCAATAGTCAAGGAAAAGGATGCCAGAAATGGGTTTCACATATTGTTCCAACAGAATCGAACCAGGGCCTTTAGCGTGACGAACTAACACTTTAACCAATAAGCTACCCCACCGCCCCGCCGTCGCGTTTGTCTGACCTTGTTGCTTTTCCGATAAAGAAATGTATCAAAGGTAACGTTGCTGTTATTCTGTTATTGCAGGACTTACCTATGCTGTGGCACAGCGAATAGAAACACGAATATACCCATACCAATAGCTGAAGTCTGGATAGCCGGAAGACTGAGCAGTAGGTACAGACGTTTCTGGGAAGGTCCAAACTCCCCCAATGTCACAAGCAAGTCATCGAACTTCATCACTTAGATGTCACGCGAGTTCCTTCTAGAAGAGGCTTGTAAAGTACCGTCTTTCAATGAAGAGAGCATACAATGCACTTACATGTGTGTGCCGCCTTGGATATGTTGAATCGTGAGTTGGCCATACAAAACCTGACAACGAAAACTGAACAAGTTATCTTTGGGAGTGTGTGTGTGTGTGTGTGTGTGTGTGTGTGTGTGTGTGTGTGTGTGTGTGTAATAATATCATTTAGCACTATTCCAGGTAGTGCTTATAACAGAGTCTTCAGTACGATTCCGACCATACCATGAGCATATGTTTCTGAATAACTATAAAATAGTGATGATACCGGGTGAAAAGGTGAGCGTATATATCCTGCCCCGCAAAAGGCGCCCGTCACAAACAAATACAAAGGCAAAACAATTGTTGACCTAAACAAATAAGGGAACATAATTATGGTATAAGTCAAAATAGGGAATTGCATCATACTATAAGGAATGAACTGAGGGGCAAAAGAAGATATACCTAGTTTTGTGTTTTATGTGATTGAAAATTGAAAGAACAGTTGTTAAATTTGATTAAGTCTATTTAGCCATCATTCATTCCTGCAACAGTTTGTAAAAAGTAATCTGTGGCAGGTAATTTTATGTACAAATACATTGGTACAATGAAGACTTGGGTAAGAATCAATTTGCAACTACCTGACCATTACTAATTTGAAATGTTGTAAATTTGTGCCGAAAAAAATCAAATTTATTGATTTAGCTAAGATGTCTCGGATACCATACATCAGTTTTAAAAGAGTGTTGACTGAGCACCAGTACAGTTCATTTTGGGATATAATATCGAGAACTTAAGATATTTTCATTTAAACATCAAACATGTGATAAAATGAGCTGAGAGGTACAGTTTCCTCAGTTAAGTTAATGATGAGGTAACAACTAGAAAACGTTGATAACCCGTGTTCCATTCCCCACATGGGTACTGTTATGTGTTTGAAACTCAGTGTGGTTCTACGCCGACGATTGCTAGATTAAAACAAAACAAAAACAATTCATTATTAACAAACAGTTTTAATAAGATAATTCAAAACTAAGTGATTTACACATACCTGCCCGGAGCACTTCAACCTCAACACACCCAAGGAGGAGCAGTGAGAGCGCAACAAATGCATTATGCCACCATTTGTCCACATGAAGTGACGTACTTTGCAATCAAAATGCGGAATCGGCGTGATGTTGAATATCTATGTACGTATATTGCTGACGCCTGCACACTTTTTCATGTGACTAAATGGGTTAAGGTATGCCAAACACGGGTGGAAAAGTAGTTAATCAGTATAGCTCTATATAAGTCACGTCCGAGACGAATTGTACTTGTAATCGGGTCTGCATCTGTATCGACATACTGGTAATACCATGGGCAGATGCTCTATCCACTGAAGATATAGTGACACACTGGTAAAGCCAAACTCTGCCCAATTATAACATACTAGCACAATCCGTTTACATCTAAAGACTGTCCGCTTGAAGGACCATATTCACCAAGGTATATAGTGGTTAGTTTTCGCTAACACCTATTTGATAGTGATTCATAATCACATGCTCGTGATATCATCGGAAGCGTACAATCGACTCTGTATTTTGGCAGAAACCTTTTGGAAAGGTTTTTCTATTCACAGTCAGGCTGGTTAGGTTGTATATTCACAGAAAGTCCAAGGATTTCATTGATTTTTTGCAATCTTAGAAAAGAACCAAATTCAATTCTGTCAAAACTTACACTGCTATCCCACACACCAAACTAACGGGAAAACATAATTCCTTGATCCATGAGGCTTTTGTTACTAAACGTGGTGACCATAGATATAAACTAGTGTCCAAAAGAAACGATACCACCTGTTTGCAACGACATAAAAGAAAAACTAAACAATGCAGAGGTTTAGGATTGGTGTTATGCTTTTGAGAAATCCTTTCACAACATCTGTACAAAAATTTCATTTCAATAAAATCTGTACAACCAATATGACAAGCCTTTAAAGATGGGTGGGGTCGAAAAATGAACATTTCGTTAGAGCACTGATCACAGAAACAACGGGAAATGTCACACCACACGTCTCAAAGTCAAGTCAGTAGCGGGTATGTCCACCGTGAGCATCAATACATGCCAGAACACGCCTACGGACTGATGACGTCAAACGTCTGATGACGTTGGGAGTGATGCGTTGCCATTCCTCGAGGAGACATCGTTCCAAGTCCTGGACGTTGACTGGAGGCACACGGCAACGTCAGATTTGCCGATCGAGGTGGTCCCATAAGTGCTCGATGGGATTCATGTCCGGTGAACATGCGGGCCATGGCAAAACCTGTACGTTGGCGTTGGCAAGGAAGTTCTGTGTCAATCTTGCTGTGTGTGGCCTTGCATTGTCATGTTGGAAAAGGAGTCCACGAGGCTGTTGCTGAATAAAGGGCACCACAACAGGCCGTAGGATGTCATCAAGATAACGCTGTGCATTCAGGTTTCCACGAATTACGACAAGCATCGTTTTGACGTCACCACATATGCCACCCCAAACCATTAACCCTCCACCTCCAAACGGCCGGACCTGTTGGATACAGTTAGGCGCCAAACGTTCACCAAATCGTCGGTATACAAGCTGCCGTCCATCGTTTCTGAAGATGAGGAATCTGCTCTGAATCAGAGAACATAACACGTGCCCAGTTCCGCCGTTGCCAACGTCGAACTCGCCTGGCCCAGATCAGTCTGTTGTTCCGGTGTCGAGGCGTCAGGAGCAGTCCGCGGTAGGGATGACATGGCCGGATACCATACTGCCGTAGTCTCCTGTAGACGGTCTGTCGACTGATCCTGTGTCCCAGTGCTGTAGCCGCCGTGGACGTCGCTGTTACGGTGCGGTTCCTCAGGTGTAATACCCGGATGTAACGATCTTCACGGGGCGTGGTTACTCGTGGTCTTCCACTCCTGGGCCTGTCTGACGTCTGACCTGTCTGACGTAACCGCTGCATCAACCTGGTGATAGTGATGCGTGCGCAGCCCAACCTTCTGGCGACGTCGACGTGTGACGCTCCTTGTTGGACCATTCCAACGGCTCTCTCTCTCTCGATGGCTGTCAAACGTGGCATATCTTGTGTTCTTTTTGTTGCTGTGATATCAACGTGTCTGATCAGCCGTTTTATACAGTTTTTCTGCACGTGCAGAACATGCTAGAGAGGGAAATGTCACTTTCACGAAATTTACGTTTTTTCCCGGAAGTGATCACGTGTTCCCGGTATTTTTTATAGACTATGCTGTGTTTGGGATGTGCAATACGAATTGGCATGTTTTCATACTTGACAATTCACTTAGTAAAAAACTATTTTGAAAATAAGTTGGTATCGTTTCTTTTGGACACTAGTTTAGTTACATTTATATCTTTAGATGTCCAGGACAAGTAGTCGAAAATGAAAGCAGTTTATCATCGACAACATCAATGTGAAATTTGGGGGCAAGACATTTTGGCAAGAAGAAGTCATCAATGGGCACCACGCCAATTATGCTTCACTTCTTGCAAATATGTTTCTTTATGCATATGAATAGGAATTTCTGCTTGGAATAATTTATCAAAATCAAAATAAGAGAATGTGGCCAAAAAGGTTTTAACCGCTATCGTTCTATAATTGCCAAATAACATATTCACATAGAATTCGCATTTACCTTCGTGAACTAGAAATAAAAAGAGACCATTGAGATATGTTTCATATTTAGATCAATGCATAAAGCTCTAAATAGTGAGTACAAGAGCGACAAGAAACTACCCCATGACTGTATGACAAGAGGGATGACTTCAACGTTCCAAAGTCAACTTCCTTTTTATGTCGAGCAATATTCCAGGAGGTCCGGGCTTTGGTACAGCATGTGGTACAATCGAACATGCTATTCCTACGAAGATCTCAAAGAGCGTCAAACGACGTTTGTTCAGGGTTACAGAACTCGAGGTCTTAGCAAAGCTTTCAAAAGGTTTTATGGTAGACAGACTTGACGCATCAGTAACAATGTAATTCCTTATTTTAATTTGTAGCTCATGTCCCCGTGTTTTTTAGGTGACGACTTTGACTTGCCTTTGCACTTGTTTGTGACCGATTGAGCAGGATAACCTCCCCTTTTCACGAACAACTGGATGGTATCATCAGTACTTCGAATTATGTAAAAGCTTCTGTATACATATTGTCAATTGGAGATCAGTTAGTGACAAAGAGCGGAGTTTTACATGTTTCAGTAATAGGGGTACTAGCTTGGTAGACTACTTTATCGCATCATCAAACATATTCCAATATATCATAGATCAAGCTGTTCACTCAAGACCAGATTCTGATCATCTACCAGTTTCATGTCAGCTAAAACTTCCATATATTTCCCAAGTTCAAATGGCATTATTACGGTAACGAAGAGTTTAAAAGTCGATTTAACTCTGCTATGGGCAATCATATAGTTAATGATTTTCTTGATGTTGTACATACGAATGTAAATGCAGCGACTGCTAAAATTGTCGAATTACTCCAATATGCTGTCAATCACTTTAAAGTTATAAATTGAAATATATCAATCGATAGAGCGAGACAACCTCCTTGGGGGTTAACTCTGAATGTAATGTGCCAAGAGAAAGAAACATATGTGTTTAGATTTTCTTAGGATTTACAGATCTGGAGACAATTTAGAAAATTACCTGACAGCAAAGAAGATATACCATAAATTGTGTTATGAAAAGAAACAAGCTTTTAAAATGTCTGTCGTACACGAGATTGAATCTGCTGTACAGTCAAACAACTGTAAAGTGTTCTGGAGAAAGATAAATCCTTACTGTGTTCTAACAGTGTTCACAGCAGTGTATCAAGTTCTGATTGGTACAAATACATGTACTTCAGAAAATTGCTAAATATCAAAGATGCAGAATCACATGGTGATTTTGATATAAATGTGAAACAGTATATTATCAAACATGATTATAATAACTGTGACTATTGTAATACTACAGATATACTGTCCAAAGCAATTACTGACGATGAAATAAGGGCAGCTATTAGAAGTTTAAAGTCATGTGAAGCACCTGGTACTGACAGTCGTTCTGAAGTGACCCGTAATGGGATGTCCTCAGATCTTTGTTTAGCGGCAGCAAGAACTTAGATCTGATTTTAATGGGATTGGGTGGACTATAGGAATGATTGTCCCACTGTATAAAAAATGGTGACGCTCGAAATTCGGACAATTACAGGGGAATTTCCCTTTTAAATATTGTTGGTAAAATTTTCACTTCAGTCCTGGAACTGAGAATACGAAACTGGGTTGAAGGTAATGATACGCTACACGACGCATAAGCGGAATTTAGAATTGATGATTCCACCACTCATCATTTTTTGTTCTTCAATCCCTATGTAGTCAGAAATATCTTAGAAAAAAACCCACAAATTTTATGCCTGTTTCATAGACTTTAGAAAAGCCTTCGACTAAGTTGATAGAAATAAGTTGTTATATGTGCCATATCAAAAAGAGGTGTTCATGGTAAAATGTTTATTATCCTTTGAAATGTGTATGAAAATATAAAAGCATGTGTACGGGTTGGAGATGTGAAAAAGTCTTTTTAACATAACAAGTGGTGTTAGACAAGGATACATGTTGAGTCCTGTTCTTCTTATATTTTTTATAAACGAGTTTGCACGTGAAATGGAGATTCTTGGGCTAAGAGGCATATTTGTGAAAGATAATTTTGATGAAATCATGTTATTATTATTTGCTTGTGATGTCACTCTTGTTGATGATTGTGTAATTGGACTGCAGAGAAAACTAGATGCTTTAGACTCTTATTGTGACAAATGGGGCCTTGAAGTTAATTTAGATAATACAAAAAGTCATAGTTTTTAGAAAGGGTGGTTATCTGAGGAAAACTGAGAAATGGTTTTATAAAGGTTCGCAAATTGAAGTTGTATCATATTTCAAATACCTTGGTCTACTTTTCTCTTCAAGGCTTGTTTGGACTAAAGCATGTGATACACTAGCCATTCAAGGAAGGAAAGCGACTTTTCCTGTGTTAAATATGATAAAGAAAATCCTATCTCTCCCATTTTCTACTTCTGCTAAAATATTTGATACAAAGATTGCTCCTGATATTTTTATATGGCTCAGAAATTTGGGGATGTGCCTATAGAAAAAGCATTGAAAGGGTTCAGAGAAATTTCTTTAAAAGTGTTCTTTCCGTTGGTAAAAGAACATCAACAAATGCAGTTCTAGGAGAGCTGGGAAGAACATCATTGTGTTTACACTATTAGAGACGTCATATAAAGTGCTGGCGTCGACTCCTTAGATTACACGAAACAAGATATCCTTATGCCTGTTACCATATGTTAAAAGCATTTGACGAAAATGGTCAAACTAACTGGGTTTCTTATATAAAACAATTATTGTTTCAATCTGGGTTTTCATATGTGTGGTTGTCTCTGGATTGCGGCGATGTGAAATGCTTCATGGTTATATTCAAAGATATAGAATTCCAAAACTGGCATTACAAAATCACCAATTCTTCTTTCCTTGATGTTTATTCATCTTATAAATCATTACAAATAATGATCTGTCTACTTTAGCATGTGACAGATATCTTCTTTCAGCTTTGTGTAAATTCCGTTGTTTAAGCCATAATCTAAATGTACAGAAAACTCGATTTAATATAACCACAGAGTCATTGTTAAGTTTATGTACGAAATGTAACCGCTATAAAAGTTTTGTTAATTTGTCCTTTTCATAAAAGTAGTAGAGAAAATATATTTTCAAAATGATACCATGTGCAAAATGTTCCAAACTTTTACAGTCTTCTATTTACCAGAAATGAATCTGTTATTAAAAACCTGCCCATATATTTAAAAAGACATTTACCTATGTAAATACAAATGTAAATAAATACGAACGTTTGTTGTAAGGAAATATGTGAATGTACATTGCATATATTATTCATGTAAATGAACTCTGGGCCATGTACATGTGGCCTTCATTCATGATAAAACTTCTTCTTCTTCATAAACCCACCTTTTATATAGTTGGAATGGTACCAAATATTTCTTATGATTATTGAAATGTTTTTTTCACATTTTTGTAGCTGGTTGTGAGCACAGTCTCTCCATCGTTAGTAAGTTCACTGCTGACATCCTTAAATAAAACTAACAGGAGTTAAAATGCCCCAAATCACAGTGTAAGATTATACAGCAATAAAAATTAACTGAAGCATTCAAATTATGGACTATAATTAGGAGAAAGAAATGTAAGTGCAGTGCAGTGAGTGACTATGTATTTCAATGCACTACAAATAAAAGAAATCCCTGTGATAGTTTTGGACAGATATATCACCTCCCCCTCACCGACAGATTGAGAGGTTCATGATTAGACACGCACACACTACACTTGGGTAACATACTCGTAGTGCCGTGCGATTGACACGTCCCCGGTTTTGAACCTGTTCGTGACAGTGTCACAAAGAAATTCCTAACTGGCGTTAACAACCTGTGTAATACTACAGCCGCACGTTGTTCCTATCATGAATCAGGCTAACAGGTCCTGCTGTAGCCCCTTCAATCGCCAGATTTGACCACAATAAAACACGTGGCCATGGGGACATGAGCTGAATCGCCGCGAACGATTGCGTCTTCCATGTCCAAAACATGCCTAAATGAATATTCCAGTTATGTAACTGCTCTGTCAATATAGTCAAAGATGATTTTAATGCTCATCCATTTAGTAGATTTTAATGCTCATCCATTTAGTAGATTTTAATGCTCATCCATTTAGTAGATTTTAATGCTCATCCATTTAGTAGATTTTAGTGCTCATCCATTTAGTAGATTGTAATGCCCATCCATTTAGTATCTATGTTTGCTTGTCCTTAAACTGAAATATGTTGCCGTTATTAAAGGGAAACTAAAATCAATAAGACCTGACTTTAAGATCTCAGACACTAGCTCATATATCATCGTTGGCGGCGGCTGGTTGATGAGAGCAGGAAGTCGAACCGTTTGGAGGTCTGGTGTCATGGTTTTGGATGATCATTATTAATGCGCAGCAATATGGATGCACAGCGACACACAGGTGAAGTCTCTTGTCGTTTACTACCCTGTGTTTCATACAGCTGTACGCCAACTATTTTCGGCTTCTGACTTGTACCATTAGGTGACATATTGTGTATACTAAATGTGTGTTCTATGGTGTCATCAGTACCCCTGGTAAATCATGTCCTCTCACAAGGTGATTGGACAGTGCGTGGTTCACCATTCACAAATATATAAACTAGTGTCCAAAAGAAACGATACCAACTTATTTTCAAAATTGTTTTTTACTAAGTGAATTGTCTAGTATGAAAACATGCCAATTCGTATTGCACATCCCAAACACAGCATAGTCAATAAAAAATACCGGGAACACGTGATGACTTCCGGGAAAAAACGTAAATTTCGTGAAAGTGACATTTCCCTCTCTAGCATGTTCTGCACGTGCAGAAAAACTGTATAAAACGGCTGATCAGACACGTTGATATCACAGCAACAAAAAGAACACAAGATAAGCCACGTTTGACAGCCATCGAGAGAGAGAGAGCCGTTGGAATGGTCCAACAAGGAGCGTCACACGTCGACGTCGCCAGAAGGTTGGGCTGCGCACGCATCACTATCACCAGGTTGATGCAGCGGTTACGTCAGACAGGTCAGACGTCAGACAGGCCCAGGAGTGGAAGACCACGAGTAACCACGCCCCGTGAAGATCGTTACATCCGGGTATTACACCTGAGGAACCGCACCGTAACAGCGACGTCCACGGCGGCTACAGCACTGGGACACAGGATCAGTCGACAGACCGTCTACAGGAGACTACGGCAGTATGGTATCCGGCCATGTCATCCCTACCGCGGACTGCTCCTGACGCCTCGACACCGGAACAACAGACTGATCTGGGCCAGGCGAGTTCGACGTTGGCAACGGCGGAACTGGGCACGTGTTATGTTCTCTGATGAGAGCAGATTCCTCATCTTCAGAAACGATGGACGGCAGCTTGTATACCGACGATTTGGTGAACGTTTGGCGCCTAACTGTATCCAACAGGTCCGGCCGTTTGGAGGTGGAGGGTTAATGGTTTGGGGTGGCATATGTGGTGACGTCAAAACGATGCTTGTCGTAATTCGTGGAAACCTGAATGCACAGCGTTATCTTGATGACATCCTACGGCCTGTTGTGGTGCCCTTTATTCAGCAACAGATTCGTGGACTCCTTTTCCGACATGACAAGGCAAGGCCACACACAGCAAGATTGACACAGAACTTCCTTGCCAACGCCAACGTACAGGTTTTGCCATGGCCAGCATGTTCACCGGACATGAATCCCATCGAGCACTTATGGGACCACCTCGATCGGCAAATCCGACGTCGGCGTGTGCCTCCAGTCAACGTCCAGGACTTGGAACGATGTCTCCTCGAGGAATGGCAACGCATCACTCCCAACGTCATCAGACGTTTGACGTCATCAGTCCGTAGGCGTGTTCTGGCATGTATTGATGCTCACGGTGGACATACCCGCTACTGACTTGACTTTGAGACGTGTGGTGTGACATTTCCCGTTGTTTCTGTGATCAGTGCTCTAACGAAATGTTCATTTTTCGACCCCACCCATCTTTAAAGGCTTGTCATATTGGTTGTACAGATTTTATTGAAATGAAATTTTTGTACAGATGTTGTGAAAGGATTTCTCAAAAGCATAACACCAATCCTAAACTTCTGCATTGTTTAGTTTTTCTTTTATGTCGTTGCAAACAGGTGGTATCGTTTCTTTTGGACACTAGTTTATATTGGTAAGACGGGGTACGGGTACGGGCCTACGGGCCTAGCCGCCGAATGCGCTACAATTCGTTATGCAGGATCATATGACAGTGTGTTGAAATGCACCTCGCAAGACTTATTTTACTTCCGCATTAAGCGATATTTCTTTAATCTAAATCACTCACACTATACACAGCCAACTGTTAATATTATTAAATATCCTTTTACTATACTTATATTTCACATATTGCCGATATTATTTTCAATATGCAAAAATCAACAATAATTGTTATCAAGATACAACTATTAACGTAATCATTTGAAATACAGCTGTTACGACTAGATGTATAGGTCGATTATAATTAATTCAACAATATTTCTTATTCATCAGTTAATCTGTTCATCTACAATTAGTATAATCAGACAATCGGAACTGTGTAATACGGTTATCTCCTATTTGTCAGACAGACACTTGTCAAACCAAGTCTGAAATGATTTAACACAATACACATGTATGATAACGTGAATAGAACAGCTCGAATCAGCAGGCTCTACCCAGGATGGACTGCTTCATTCATATATGTTTTTTTATAAAGCAATATCTCTCCTCGTGTGTGCTCACTTTTATAGGAAAATTTGGGGAGTTTGTTATATATTTATTCAGAACCCTTGTCAGTATGGTTTAATTACGATAATCACATTTCCTGAATATCGAACTCGGTGATAGGGCTAAACTTGTCCAGCTTGACTTTGACAGTGTACATCATCCAGGCGCATGAGAGTCTAGCCAGTCTCTAATAAAGTTAGACTAAAATATATTGTTAACCCCTTTATGATACAGTGTTTTTTGTTTGTTGTTTAACGCCCCACTCAGCAATATTCCAGCCATATGACGGCGGTCTGTAAATAATTGAGTCTGGGCCATGAGCATCAATCCACGCAATTGGGATGCGATGACATGCATCAACCAAGTCAGCGAGCCAGTAGTTACTTGCTAAAGCGAGTGAGTGAGTTAAAATTTAACGTCGCATAGATATTGTCTTGCTGCTAAATATTCCTGTTGTTATGTGTAATATGAGTATGTGAGGTGGTTCACATATATTTAAATTTGGTATCATCTGGTATCATCACTATTTAATAATTATGCTTACATGATATAGTTGGAATCGTAAAATGGACTCCGCTTTAAGCAGAATTTTCTAATGAGTATGGAAAGGGTTTGTGACTTTGATTGTCTTATCTCCATGAATATGTACATGTATGTGGTATGAACATACTCCACACTACTTCATACGCTTATGTGGCAATGCTCGTACCACAGCTAGCATATATGCTTATCCATGCTTATCCATACAGCGCACATGGAGAGACACTCGGAGCAGCATGACCACACAGGTGAGAACCATATTTGCACTGCATAGGTATTGAGGCACTAAGCCCCGACAGCTTGCATATAATGGAATGCGAAACAGACACACCAGATCAGCGATCCACGTCAACGGGGCACGATTATAAACAATCAGCCAAGTCATCAAGCTTGACCATCTGATCCAATAGTCTGTCACGACCTGAATATATTTGCAGGGAACCTAGCCTTACCGGGTCATCATTAGGACCACACTAAAGACTGTCGATTTCCCAAAATAGGTTCAAAGTGCCGATTTATCTTCACATTCATATCACAGTTAGAGGCAATCTAATGAGATATCACAATACAATCACGTGGTGTACAGTTATCTACTGTCGTCTACGACGAGGCAGGCAAACAAAATTATTTCGTGCAGCACGTGCATTTATTAAAAATGTAATATTTTGCAATGGTAGAGAAATTTTGAACAACAAGCACAGCACCAGGCAGGTGGTTACTCCACAGTGTTCTGGCGTTATAGATGCATTTTGACGAGTTGTTGGTTACAGTTGGCGAGTTTGGTCTACTTCCTTGTGTGACTCTCCCCGCAGTTCAGAATGCTGCCGTGGTATGCTGCTGATTGTCTTTCTCTTCGACGTCCCTCAACACAGGTATACCTGTTTATCTTACCTTGTTCATTAATGCAAATTAACTTTTATTGTGTTATAAACACATGCGCTCAGACATGCACATCCAGGTTGCTGAGGATTTGGCAATATATTTGTAACTCCATACTTACATGCATAAATATTACTCAAAGTTCATAAACTGTTTTTACATTTATTTCGAAGTAAAATCGCACTGTTTTGGCAACGGAACAAGTTCTTTCATATCTATAATCATAACAATACTTGATTAAATGTGTGACATTGACACTGACCTCTTCATAGTTGACAACAGTGAATTAATTGCTTCATAATTTTAAAATAGTTGGTAAACAAAGATCTGGGTCAAAATTAGCACTCCTGAGTCCAGCACCTATTGTCTTATTTGACAATGTCGGATTACAGAGCGATTGATCAGCAAATATATATGGATCTCACAGAAATAATGTACATAAAGGTAAATATTACTCACTTAAATGAAATTCACTTTTTGGGAAGGGATGTCGATGTAAACATCTAAGTCAAAGTCTGCATTGGAATAGGGACCGACTATTTGATATTTTGATTTTATCAACAACAAAAATTGTTCCAGAAAATTCTTGACAAAAATAATGATTTTTTATAATAATTGACTACTGGTGAAGCAACAACATCTAAATGCTGGTGGATGCACTAATATTGCTTTATTCATACTTGAATGATACTGGTTAAAATAGGTATGGAATCTGCATTGGTATGTTTGAAAAAGACCAACGCTTCAACCGACATTATTCCGAACATGTTTACGCTGATGTTAAAGTTATGATGCCTGGGAATGTTCTGAATTAATCAGTGTTGTCACAACACAGTCACATATTTGAGTGTCACAGAAATGTGCTCCAGTGATCATGGGATACCGTATCATTAAATAAGAATAAAATAACAATGAAAACGTGGTAATTGTTTCACAGGTTTATTAATAGCAGCTAACTAATAGATGACAGACCCAATCTTTTGCGCTGATAAAGATCACTGATTAATTAAATCAGCAAATCTCGACTGGGTTAAATAACGGAAAACAAACACCGAGGGCTTATCCCCAAAATAAGTCACCTGGACTACAAAATAGACGGGTACGACTGAATATCAAACTTGTCTGATTGACTTAAGATTCAGTCTCTTTCACTAAACAAGTTTATACTAAAATTCCCAAATAGCTAGAAAATCACGGGTAGGTTAATTATCCACTGATTACTAGAAAAATGGAGTCTAACAAACCCTAGCTACTAAGTGTAGCTCAATACAACAGAGTAAGTCAGTAGTCGTTCAAAGGTGTCCCGTACCCACTTAAAAACGAAACCGGAGTTTCGAACGAGACCACCCCGTAGCTCACCGACCCGTACAAACGGCCAAACGAATCCCTGGGGGGTGAAGGCGCAAGATCCTGACTGAACTGAACTTTATTTACACTCAGAGGTACAAAATTATTTCAACAACATAATACATATAAATATAGAATATATACAAAAACATCTTGGCCGAGTTTGCGTGTATATTTATACAGATTTACTTTGGCAGCAATATATGTGTAATTCAGAAAGAGGGAGAGTTACTTGATTAAACATTTAGGCCTATGCAAATGCCAATGTAAATATATCGCTAAATGTTAGACCATGTGAAGACCATTGTAATGTGTATGTTACAAATAACAATAATGTGTCACCCATCAACAAAAAGCATGTGAATCATATTGTGACGATATTCGTGTACATGCACATGATATACCAACACGTTCATTGTTTGCCTCGAGGTGTGTTATGTCACTATCCTCTTCGATTCGTCGCGTCTTGCATGGTTGTTTATCTCGGGAATGTTCAAGAACATTGGCATACGAAGGTCTGAGTGACCACATAGACTGTCTCGAATCTTCGAACGGATTCTCACCAGGGAAACACCTTTTATTGTTAATAAACAGTCTATCAACAGTTAGACTTGCCTAAAGTCCTCTGCGTTTAGCCTATTTCAGCAAAGGGAGAAGCTCTCGTCGCCGTTCCACAATTTCAGGTGGGAACTGTTCACTAACACCAAACTTGGTGTCCTTGAGGTTCTTCATACTGGTTAGAACGTTCCATCTCTCATTAGAGTCAGAGGGCTTAGCCACTATCGTACGGGGTCTGTTTTCATTTCGTGGTCCCATTCTACGAACTCTCACAAGGTTAATCTCTGTGTTACACTTCATATCCCGCTTAACGAGGTCCTTTATGATATCTTTCGTTTCTTCGCCAATCATCTCCGGTGTGCAATGAAATAGGAGGTTGTATCTCATTGATCTCACTTTGAGATCCACTACAGCCTCTTTCATATCCCTCTGTTGTTGGTACAGGGAGTCCACATCGTAATATACATCATCCACATCCCTACTTATTCTAGCACATTCCGACGAAGTGTAGTCAATATGCTCAGTCAGCCGCTTTCGTTCTTTAGTGCCTTCGGATTTAAGTTCTAGGCTTGCTGAGACCAAAATTCTGGACACAAGACTCAAGTTTACCTACCATTGTGACAGAAGTATAAATATACTGCGCACGGATGGCATTCAGTATTGCATACAAAGGGACTCTGCAGTCTATGCTGCTTTCTTAGATAATGAAAAAGCATTCGTTATGATATGGCACGATGGATTATTTTACTAACTACATGAACAGGGCATTGGGGTAATACATGGAAATTACTACATCATTGTTATACAAATAGTTATGCTTATATTTCCTACCAAGGTGAACAATCAGACAGATATATAGTTCAACAAGGTGTCGACCATGGCAGAGTAATCTCTGCTTGTTTTTTTTCTTGTTTTCATAAAGGATCTCATTACGGTCCTTAGACAAGCACAATGTGGCATTCGTGCATATGGTATGAATGTTCCTACAGTCCTACTTGTCAACGATACTACACTTGTTAGCGCATCACCGAGAGGCTTACAAACACCGATTGATATTCACCTGAATCCAGTTACTGGAATGTCAAACCCGGGCTTGGTTAAAACAAGAATTGCAGTTAGATCCGCTACATGTTGTAGATCTCCTGTAGTCAAGAGATGCAATAGCGAGGCAGCAATGTCCATTTATGAGGGACAGACAACTACTCGAACATATATAAACAGAGCAGCCAAAGATAAAAATGAAATCATATCATATCAGTATCAAGTGTATGAGTACTAAAACTTGCACTAGATATGTGTACCCTACGTACACTCATGAGTCCAATTCGACAGTCTACACGAATAACTGTCAAACAAGTTTTGGTACCCCTTGTGTTCAGGCAAGTTATTTAATTCAATAATTTTGTATTAAAATCCTTTTCAATTTGTTTTCACCATTTTCCCTATTCCATTCCATGCATGTTTATGTTGCTACATCTTATTGCTCATGTTCCCAAGTATTATAAAACACTTTAATGTCTCTCCTTCCTAATCTAACGTTAAAACATTTCAGGTCATTTCCATCATCTAATACACAAGAGATGATACCAAGACATATTTAATTCGGTTTTATGGTCTATGCGGTCTTACAATTGATTTTATTAGTCTTTAAATCTTATGTCTAGTACATATTTTCACAAACAGGGTTGTTAGCTGATATAAGGAAGGTAACATCCAGTTGAATTCCCAGTTGACGTATTTACTTTTTTATATCAAATATGAGGACTGTATTCGACATGCGTTTCTCTATTAACGACGTTTCTACAATTAATATTTTGAATGGGCCGTTGATATGCCAGTTGTGACAGGGATGATGGTATGGTAGCTGTAGCAGACAGATTGAGAGTCGTTGTAACGTGCGTCACTAGGTAATTAGTACGGCATTGACCTTGTTGATTGTAACTATACTTTGAGGATTTCTGTGGCCAGTGGCGGACATAATTCAAACTCCTTCCCGACTGACACCGCATCACATATATTTGTGTACCGATTACATAACTCTTACGGACAGGGTGGTAGTTCACCGGACGACACTGTGTATATTGGGCGGCTCCTTTGATATCTCCTCCAAACATACTTTAATTGAATGACCCATTTAACGATGATACACAGTCTCGTTGAATATATCAATGCACTAATCATCTTTCGTAAACTTTTTTGTTCTTTGTGCTTAATATATCCACATATCAACGAAAATATGTAATACATGTATCCACAAAAAAATATACATATACAGGCTAGGTATTTGCCCACAGCAACACCTGCATAACTGTTTATTCACGCGTGATGTGGTAGATCGTAATTGACCGAGAGCAGGTATTGTAGAATCACCTTTAAATAATGCCGACACTGTAATTAGTTACAACGTACTAATGAGAATATGAGAATTATCATAAGAAGGCTGTTGTTTTTTCTGAACTGTGACCATTTTCATACCAAAACTGACAATGCATTTAAAAGTTGCTTTAGTATCATAATATTCGCTCAAGTTTTCCTCAATCGCCTGTAAACATCGCACCGCATATAATGAAATAATTATTTCGAGATTTCGTTAGAATGTGAGATATTCAATGAAAGACGAATCGGGTTTTTTCCCCATTGAATATGCTCAAGTGTACCTGTTTATTGCATATCTAGTGTCACTTAATTTCCCAGTGTGATGTATCAACGAGACATAAAATGGGAAATGAAAAAGAAACAAACTAAACTTTAATTCGTTGGAAAATAACGCAAATGAATTGGTGTACACGCGCATGAATTCGTATGATAAACTGTCAAAACGTTTTAAGAGATAAGGCCGGGTTCATTAAAGATCGTTGCAATATGTAAAAAAAGCGGAAATTTGTAAAACTTCTGCAAAGGAAACGTCCAACCAAAGGCCCTTTTTAAATAGTAATGTTATGATATAATACAAAGTATATTTCACATGATAAAATATACTTTGTACACAGTCAGTTAATTCTTTAAAGGGACTGAAGAAAACATGGGCGAAATATTTTAATAACGCCAAAAATTAGTTGAATTAAGTTAAAATGAGTTGAATCATGTGTCATGCTTATAATCCCTTAATGTATTTGCGAAACTAAAACTATTGAGCAAAGGAAAATATTCTCGCCCATGGACCAAACCTTTTTCTCGTCCATGGGCGAAATATTTCAGTATCGCTATAAAATAGTTGAATTAAGTTAAAATGAGTTAAATTTTGTGTCATGATACTCGAAAGAAATACACTTATGTATTTGCGAAACAAAAACATGAGTTTTGAGTAAAGGAACAAATTCTCGCCCATGGGCCTACCCATGGGCCAATCTTCGCCCATGGGCAGGCCCATGGGCGACATAGTGTAAATAATGAGTTTTTGAACAATTCTTTTTTCATTTTTTCTTCCTTGGTATGTTCCAATGAAAACAGCATGTTTAATTTTGTAAATACCCTTGACCGAGACTTGACAAGGGACCGTAGAGTTTCTGGACTTTTTCCAGAATTAAAATGGGACGTGTTACTTTAAAAACTATTAACATTGTCCACCGAACTGTACGGGTCTGACACAAAGACACATATGTCAAACTTTATGCCTGTGGCAGAACAATCGATAGTGAATATTAGGCATAGTTTTGTTTGTATATGTATGTTCCATCTGTCTGAAAGGAACCAATCAACGTTTATGGTGAGAAATATTCTTCCATACAGGTCGACACAGGTTGCAGGCGAACATTATGTGATGGATTCCTCTCTTGTCACGAGAACGATGCAACACCCATGTTGCAAGCTTTCGAATATCAGTGTCCAAACACCTAAAAACTATTAATTTACTCCTTCAATATATATACACAATCGTTTCTCGTGTAAAGTGTCATACTATGTAATAGTACTAGTTCACGACAGGTAACGTACGGAGTTTGTGGTAAACATAAGAAATATATTATTAAAGCAATTTAATAGAAGAATTTACTGTAGTTAAAATACATTATTTGAAAATCAGTACTGTTGGGAAATCAAATGTCTTTGAACGATCACGTCTCGGAGAAACATGTAATTTAAGGGATATGTATAAACATAGTCTCAAGATATAGTCGGAATCGTACAACGGACTCTGCTTTTAGCAGGGGTATGGACAATGCCCGTACTATTCATTTCCGTTCTGTCTTGTCGAGACTCGTCTTGGTGGAATATTGCGCCGCAGACAACTACAACTTGTCTTCTTTGATGAATGCAGAAAGTATGTGTTTGTGTCCTATAAAAGTGATTGGATTATCTAATCCCGACCGCACAATATCAACTGCATGACAAACGCCGATAACTGAAATCGTATCAAGAAATATCAACCGCAAGAATCTATTTATCGCATATGCGTAGGGTTCTCGGCAGGATAGAGCCAACGGACGTTGGAGTCATGTAGGGACAAACGTGCAAATACCAAAGGTCAGGTAGGTACTACTTTCAGTGTTTGCAAACAAACGTGGCGTCGCCCTTGGCAATCGGCGATCGAGTCAGAATTAACTATCGGGAACCTGGAGAAACTGCTGGGATAATTGTCATCATTATCAGAAAATCAGTGTCTAACCGGGACGCAGCTGAGGTATTTTACTAGTTTGGGCAACTTGGAGATAAAAAATACAATACAATTCAGCAGGATACTAGCCTACCGCGATCAGTTTCCATATCGGTGCTTGAAGACGTCTGCGGCTTGGGACTTTCCCCCCAATTTAAAACAGTTAGATTTGGCCGAAATTTGACCGAATTGTTATCTTGCTTCATTTTGTCGCTATGTGTACATCTGACTCTGTATTTCGTCACGTTATGACAGGACAGGCAGAACCTACACAAATATAACCACTATGTATCTATGTCAAATGCATGGTCTTTCAAAAAGTATTATAAAATTGTACATTAAAAGTAGGATAAAAAGTGTCAATACTTTTTCTGTATCAGTTCGATGAATGAAAGTTGCGTTTGTGTCTGTAACCCGGTTTATATATTACGATGAAAGAACGAAACGAATATTCAGAGAGACAAAAAATATTCACAAGACTGTATGACAAAATCGGATGAATTGTCCAATAACTTTCCCTTTGTTTCGAGCAATATTCCAGCAGCTCCAGTTGGTGTCTATATTTCACAATTCTTCAGGTACATTCCAGCATTCCTTTTCTACCAAGATTTCAAAGAGCGTCATACGACTCTTGCTCAAAAGTTGTTTGATCAAAGTTACAACATTCAAGGCCCCAATAAAGCTTTCAAAAGGTTGTATGGCAGACATGTGGATGACATTTCCAAACTTGACGCATTAGTGACAAAAGTGATGTCCGATGCAATTCCCTATTTTGACTTGTATCATGTTTTCCCGTGTTTTTGGGGTGAACAATTGACTTTCCTTTGCATGTATTTGTGACGGGTTCCACCGGCGGGGCAGGATACGGTCACCTTTTCGCAAACACCTGGTGCTCATCACTATTTGATAGTAATTCCTAAAGTCATGCTCATGATACAGTCTGAATAGAAGAATCGACTTTGATTTCAGCAGAGATATCGTGTGACAATGGAAAGTTTTTTTCGTCGCTTTTATTCAATCGCGAAAGTAATACCAGAGGGCGCAGAGAGTGAGTGTTTCAATATTTCGACTCAGCAATATTTCAGCTTTTATGTGACTCCAACAACTTATACATTCATAACACATAACAAAATGTAGTCCCTAGTACAGTTATATATCACATTCTGAAACGCGTTGGCATCATTGTTTACTCACTGTGACACGTATTATTTGCATGCCGTGCAGAGATAAAGCCTCACGTGATGTGTCTCTCTCATGGTGTGTCAGTTAATTTCATCAGCATAGAAGGAAATTCACATTTGTTTCTGTATGATTAAGACCAAAATAGTCAAACTTGTTTTACTCGCTTTACGCCAGTCCTAATCGACGAAGGTCTTATTCCTACAGTGTAAGTTACATGAAATTAATTTTTCATGTGTATAATATATATATAAAAAAAACAAACGTCTTCATCAGTTGTAACGAAGCACAACTGCAAATCTCTATATTTACCTCAACGACTTAATTAGTAAAGACGATGCTTATCCAATACGAAACGTACGTTTGTACACTAGAGAAGCACCTTGGTCAAAATAATACATGATGTAGACAGTAATACGTACATTGTTTCATTATTAACTGTTCAGCCGAGGCAGAGATGAAGTTTGACGAGCTGTTGGTGATAGTTGGCGAGTTCGGTCTCTACCAGAAACGACTTTACCTTCTTCTGTCTCTCCCGACGGTTCAAAATGCTGTCGTTGGTATGCTGCTGGTTGTCTTTCTCTTCGACGTCCCTCAACACAGGTAAATATATATTAATCTGGCCAAGCACCTTCTCTTGTTGTTAGGTGTTTTATGAATACAATTTTATCTAATTGGTAAAAACGTATATTAAGAAAATTACAAATGCTTTCTTTGTTGCTGCTAGTTCGATTTTGTACAAGCTACTTCGTCTGGTGTTTATACCGTTTACTCTCACTGCGATATATACATGTTTACTTGCTAAGTTATGGCTCGTGGCTTCATTAATTATATATCGTTATCATCGCTGTATTACAGAGTGGCCAATTGTAATGTCCTGGAAATAGTTGCACAATTACACCTGGTGCCCAATGTAATAGTACTTGTCCAGTGCAATGATACATAGTGTCCAATGTCTTAGGATGACACCTACTAGTGACTTACTTACTTACTTACTTACTTTGGAGATTTAACGTGCGCTTTCCGACTGATGCGTATTTCGCACACGGGCCCGGCCAGGCCATTTAATGTGTTTCCGAAAGGGGCGAAAGTGGTCTGTGCAACCCAAGAGGGGGGTTTTAGGGGTTGCTTATATAGAATTTGGGAATTTTGAGATTTGGAATAGATGCCGATGGGATTGGGGAGGAGAACTAAGGGAGCTGGGTATAGTGGATGTTTGTTTGTTTATGTGATTTTGATTTGGTGAGTTATTGTGTTTTTAGATGCGTTTTATTAGTTCCGTTTTGATTAAGAATACGCCTAAGGCCTTGAAGTTTTCTAGTTTATTTTGTGGGTTTAGTATTGCTTCTAGAGTTAGAGCCTTGTTTAGATTGAGGGTGGTTTGTAATGCGGTTCGATGTGTTAGGTAGTGTGTGCAGTGGATGAGTGCGTGTTCTGGGGTTTCTGGTTGTTTGCAGTGCGGGCAGTTACCTGTAGTGTGTTTTTTAAAATTTTTTAGGTGGTTATTTAGGTTGGTGTGTCCTGTTTGGAGTTTAGTGATTACTCTGTCGATTTTTTTGGATGGATGGAGAATTTTTGGTTTGGTTAGTGGTTTGCTGAGCACTTTTTTGATTTGGCTATTTGAGTTTAGATATAGGTTATGCCATTTTTTGGTGATTTTTTGCTTGTTTACACTTTTAATTTCTGATTTTGAGATGGGTAAGTTTAAGCTTATTTCTGGGATTTTGAGGGATAGTTTAGCTAGTGACAAATGTTCTGGGATTACATAGGACACTAGGTACAATGATACCTGTCCTGGGACTAGTTGAATAATGATACCTCGTGATAAGTGTTCTGGGATAAGTTGAACAATGGCATAAAGTGTCAAGTTTCTTAGATAGGATTATTTGATCAATGACATCTGGTGTCAAGTGTCCTGGCATTAGCTGGACAATGATAAATTGTGTCCAATGACCGATAACAGATTATCCCGAGTAACCAATGACCCAGGTGATGAACTCATTTTGTATTATCGTCCTTCAAATGTTTAGATGCATCACATCACAACACATTGGTCAACGTGACAATAGATGCAACACAACACATTGGTTAGTGTGACAATGGATGCATCACAACACATTGGTCAGTGTGTCAATGGATGCATCACAACACATTGGTCAGTGTGACAATGGATGCATCACAACACATTGGGCAGTGTGACAATGGATGCATCACAACACATTGGTCAGTGTGACAATAGATGCATCACAACACATTGGTCAGTGTGACAATAGATGCATCACAACACATTGGTCAGTGTGACAATAGACGCATCACAACACATTGGTTAGCGTGACAATGGATGCATCACAAAACACTGGTTAGCGTGACGTTGGTTATACATAGAATAAAAAAAACACTTCAATGTAAGCCAGTGTTAACATATTAATGTTCTTTACTGATATGCATTTTGGTCATGATTAAAAATATCTAACTATACTAAAGCGTGCTGCTTTTATGATGTCAGAGTATCGATCCTTTCGTTACCAGATCCAGTAACGTGACATGTAGTTAACGTTTCCCAATTTGACGCATCAATGATTATGCAAAGGGTTTTGTCGCTGTTATTTACGAAAATGTTTTTCATCAATGAAATTGTTATCGCGTCCCACTTAATTTCTAATCGATGAGATGGCATTCTCAGCACTTGCAACAAATATACGTCTGCAATTGTGTGGAGTATCAAGATTGAGTTGACATTGAAATTTACATTTTTGTTTTGAGATATGGCATCAAACCATGGTTAGACAAATATATCAATTAGTTAGTTGATTTAAATGTTCTCTTATATAAAATGAATATCATATGTATATCATACATTGCTGTAATGATAAGAAAATATGGTTATCATAAATTGACATCAGCCCGCTCTATTTCATGGCATTAGCTCACTGTTTCATGGTTGTGTTGTAAAATATTACCTTATTGCTTAACCTCGTAGTTTTACATAGAGTTTCACGGCTGTTTTGTATCGTATTACCGTTGTAGTTTTACAAAGGACTTCATTACTCTGTTATATAGAATTACCTCGTTGTAGTGCTTCAAGGCCGTGTTTTACAGTATTACCTCGTAGTGTACATACAAATCCCTGGCTGTGTTATACAGTGCTACATCGTCGTTTGGGATAGAGCTTCATGGCTGTGTTATATAGTATTAGCTCGTCGTGTTACATAGACCTTCGACCCGTGAAGATCCTGGGTAGGGTAGGTCTTCAGCAACCCATGCTTGCCGTAAAAGGCGACTATGCTTGTCGTAAGAGGCGATTAAAGGGATCGGGTGGTCAGGCTCGCTGACTTGGTTGATGCATGTCATCGTATCCCAAGTGCGTGGAACGATGCTCATGATATCAATCACTGGATTGTCTGGTCCAGACTCGATTATTTACAGACCGCCGTCATATAGCTGGAATATTGCTGTGTGCGGCGTTAAACAACAAACCAACAACAAACAACCAACATAGATCTTCGTAGAAGTGTTATATAATATTAGCTCGTCGTGTTACATAGATCTTCATGGCCGTGTTATATGGTATTAGCTCGTCGTGTTACATAGCGCTTCAGTGCAGGGTTATATTGCATCACCTCCTTGTTTTACCTCGTAGTTTTACATAGAGCTTTATCTTATTCTTACATAGGATTACGTTTGTGTCTGATAGAGTGCTTCAGGGCAGTTGTACCTAAAACTGTATTTCTGAGTTACATAGGGGTTAATTATGGCTTACTTATATGTAAGCAAACATACGCGGAATAGAACCGATCGTCAGCCTATTGTTATTAAAAGTCTTGGATCAATCGATGACACATAAATTATTTTCTCACTAATTGCATTGGGCATCAGTACTTTCATTTTGTGCTCGTGCACTAGCAAATAGTTGGATAAATAAATAAATATAGCGAAATTTCAACTGGTCTAGCTTCCTATTTGAATCCATATTCTTAATTATTCACACACCCCCACACCCCCACCCGTCGCATTTCGTAAGTTGCGGTTCAGAGGTTGTCATAATTCCCTTTGTGGACTCGTTCAAATATATATGTGTACAACAGGTGTAGCATCCCCGGATTGACGAATGACTCATATGCAGTTCAAGATGATGCTCACGCCGACCTCATCAACAGGACTATTCCACATGGCCACAATGACCGGAAGTACTCGTCATGTGACGTGTTAACTTCCTCCAATTGGACAATTGCAGATTCCGGCGATCACATGAACGTCACTAAGTCGTGTCACAAATGGGTCTACGACATGACGGTGTACGACTCTACAGTTGTACAAGTTGTGAGTGTTCATTTATACTTAACATTCCTTTGGAACATTCATGCAACATAAAAATTATCTGTAAAATTAATAGACGACCACGTGCACATATATCATATTTCTGTCAGCTGCAAGAACGGTAATGTCCTTTTTACTGTTGTATTGTTTTTCTCTTGTCCTTCAAGTTTCATATCTAATTTATGGAGAAATTGTTTTCCTGTGGATTATCTCTTGTGTCAATTTACAATAATGCAACAATCACCGCTTTAATAAAATACCAGATAAGAGGAATTGGAATTATCTTTCTCCTGTGAATATTATCCCGAGCCTTGCCGAACCACATAGAATGGACAATTTTCGGCGTTGCGAGTAGGCTGTTTTATATATTAGCCATACAGAGTAAGGAACATTACGTGAGAATCACGATACATGAAAAAGCATGTTCTGCAACATGGTTAAAATTAGATAAGGCAACATTTGGAGACGACAGATCACGGTCACTACAGCTGCACCACATGCCGAGGAGGGTTATATTACCCAACGCGTTATCCGTGCTTTTATTTCGTGTCTTGTCTTCATATTTGAAACTTCCAGTGTTGTCCCGTTTGCAATATGTCATCACTCATCAAATGTTCGCCTGTACAGTACATGTTAGTTATTTCCAACACCAACTATATTTATGCGTTTTATATGAGTATATTATCAACGAGCTACGAGAAACTAATGTCTGTCTGTCCCGATGAATTGAATGGTGTAACTCCCCGATTCCCTTCTGGGGGACAAGCATCATTCAATCATGGATGGGACAGATATTTTCGCATTTCGTGTTTAGAGTTGGTAAATCCACCATACCTTTATTATTTCAGGGATGATACTGACGTTAAATGCGTAAAATGGCAATCCTACTCGGGACACAGGAAGTTAAACATGTTGATCTGGTGACTGATGAATTGAATTGGTTACTGTGCGAACATTCGAAGATGTCATATCTGTTTTCTTCAACGCAGCAGCATGACGTCATATTGTTTCAACTTACCACGCTGATTTACATGTTGAAATGTGAAAAGACTAGAAAGGAATTTTCTTCATTTAACCCTCATGGTTAATATTAAATTAGTCCTGCGCAATTACTGTGGATCTTGTTTTACTGAAAGCATGCCCAGATCAAACATAACCGAGTCTAGTTTTGTTGATTACACAACAATGAAAACAGCAGAGGAGAAAAGGTCCTGTTTAAAAAAATATGATTAGTTTTAAAAAATGTTTTCATAGACAATGTGTTAGTCTAATGTTATATTTCAGATGGATCTTGTGTGTGACCGGAAGTCCTATGTGACCCACGCTAAGATGATGGGGATGTTGGGTCAGCTTGTTGCTGTCTTAACCAGCGGACCTCTCTCAGACATGTGAGGAATCATCTCTTTCCCACTTTGATATTATATAACTGTCACAGTGACGTAGAACCCAGCTCAGTGGTTCACTGATATCAGCGCCTCACCTACTCATCACTGTCAGGCGGTTTGCCACTTGGCTTCAGTTCTTTGACTTTGTGTTTGTTAGGCAATAATGTGTTGTCTGCCTAGCATTTTAATCTTATGCTCTTCTCATATGTTGATTTGATGAATGTTATCTCCCATGTGTGGGCAAGGATAATCAAAAGTGTTTAAGTAACTTTGATTTCCAGACAGTAGCAGGATCATATAGTACCATGTAGGTATTTCTAATGTATTTATAGTCATTATTGTCACCTTACACATTGTACATACTAGTATCTGGCTGTATATGTTTAATAGTGAGTGAGTGAGTTAAAATTTTAAGTCACATCGGCAATATTTCAGCCATATCGTGACTATCAAGGGTTAAACAACGAAGTACAGTAAAATAACTAGACTTATCACAGAAATGTACTTAAAACTAATATTGAATCATAATGGATAACACTATACATAACATCACACGACATAAACGGGCTATAGATCGCCAGCAACTGAAGGTAGATCACCACACTAGGGACCATGGGGACTTACAGTACTTTAGCTTCCTGCATGGACGTATTTGTTTAATAGTACCGCTACTCTGTGATCGGTCTAACTTAGTTTCGCCAGTAGGTAGTTATGGGACACTTTTGATCTTAAACTTCTGACTCAACCCATAAAGTACGAGAATTAGTACTTTACAAAGAAAGTGTTATCCCAAATATGAGCGTGGATCGATGCTCATGATGTCAATCACTGGAATGTCTGGTCCAGACCGATTATTTACGGCCGCCGTCATATAGATGGAAAATTGCTGAGTGCGGCCTTAAACAACAAACAAACAAACAAACAAACAAACAAACAAACACAGGCCTACAGTACATTTCTAGTTATCCAGTAGTGGGTGTCTTGCATTACAAACAAACCTTTATCCAACATATTTTCTAAAATTCATAGTTAGATATATATGCATTGATAAGTTTAGCAAATGTATAACATTTTCTGTTGACATGAGTACACTAAAGTGCTCATGATGTCAATTACTGGATTGTCTGGTCCAGACCGATTATTTACGGCCGCCGTCATATAGATGGAATATTGCTGAGTGCGGCCTTAAACAACAAACAAACAAACACAGGCCTACAGTACATTATTAGTTATCCAGTAGTGGGTGTCTTGCATTACAAACAAACCTTTATCCAACATATTTTCTAAAATTCATAGTTAGATATACATGCATTGATAAGTTTGGCAAATGTATACCATTTTCTGTTGACATGAGTACACTAAAGTTTAACAGAGAAGGGGAATTGTTAAACTTATTAATATACTTAAGTCGTAGCACCGAATATGCAGGGCAAACAAAAACAAAATGATATTCGTCTTCTACTTTGTTTAAGTTGCAACACTGACAAATTCTGTTTTCACGTGGAGTACCTCTATATCTTCCAGTCTCAATTCACGTGAGCAACAACGCAATCTTTCAAGTTCATTCACTGCAGTATGGAGAGTTCATCAACTCCCAGATGTTTCCAGATCACAGCTGATTTAATCAGCTGGCGATGTGTCTTACTGTTGCTATTGTATGGTACGGTTGGCAAGTCGTCGAAGCTTTGCAAAGTTGCGTCTTGCGAACTCAAGATTCGCCATGATTAAGATTATCGTGTTTTCAGCACCAAACCAATGAACGTCTTAGATTTGTATGACATCGGGTTTTCTTCCCACATAAAATAGATACGCCTTGATATAACTGAAACACTGTTCAGAGAAGTGTGAAAGATTCATTTGTTTTTTGTTAGATGCACACGGCAATATGCGGTGGTATCACCAGACTGAAGAGTATAATTCATCCGTTTACACTGTACTATCAATAATCACTTTGTTTGGAGTGAAGCCATGTCTTTAGAAAGAAGAAATGTTTAAGCCGAAGCGTTTGGGCTGCCCCCTGCCCCCTTGCAGAACGACCAAAATTTTGCAAAGTTTTTCATTCCTTGTAGGGTATCTGCGCTTGTAAACAGTAGACGTAGTTTTTAATTTCATAAAGTTAGTGTAGGCACTTATTGTGTCAATGGGGGGCACGGGTGGCCCATTCGTCTAAGGCGTCGCGATTCGTTGTGCAGAGTTGCGTCCCTTGTCACGCCAGAAACCTATGATTGTGGGTTCGAATCCAGGTTCGCCCCGATTATGTTTCTAGGTTTGTCAGCACCATACCCGTGCTCGTGGGTTTCACAGAAGTGGTAAACGTCTGAGACCTGCATCACTTCGGGCTTTCCTCCTACATTAAGCTGACACGCCGTGATATGACTGGAATACTCACTCACTCACTCAATATTGTGTCAATGGATATCTGGTCCACTGCTGCACACGTTTGTTTACATGGCGCCATCGCTTGGAGGGAGGACTGATCGTGCAGTGTCGGGCAACCAACACATACTTGCGCAAATTTTGTAAGTGAGTGCTAGCTGTGGGACAGATTTTCAGTGTACCATTCATGGTTGTTTTCTAACGTTGACTTTAAAGTTTCATATTTAAATATCAGCGTAGATATCTCTATAATACTCGACACATATTCTACATATTGGAATAATGTCTGTATGGTTATTTCCAGGTTTGGGCGTAGAATAGGGATGCTTGTCGGTATAACCAGCGGGGTTTTCTTCAGCATCTGTATCACCTGGGTCACCAACCTCCATCTTCTCCTAGCATGTGTATTCCTTGTAAGAGGAACATTCAACGTGCAGTTCGTATCCAGTTTTGTATACAGTAAGTACGCAGATCAAATCTGTATATTTGGTTTATAGCATTCTAATCTAATTAAAAGTATAACGATATACTGAAATTACACATGTACATCCCCAATATATACATAGACTCACCAATGCTTACTAGAAAACTGCATTTTACTTCCTGGTAACCCAAAACAGAAAAGACCATGTTAATTTCAAAAACTACATGTATTTGCTCTCGCAGAATAAACCACATGCAATATCATTTCAAGTCTTGTCACCACAGGCATGGAGATAGTCGGCCCGTCAAAGAGAATGATGACAGGGGTAGCAATGAATCTCTTCTGGAGTGCTGGGAACATGATTCTGGCTCTCGTGGCCTTCCTGCTGAGAGACTGGAAGACTAGGCAGCTCGCCATCAGTATTCCTGGTATCATCTTTGCCTATTTCTAGTGAGTGTATATTCAAAGTTTCCTTAACTCAGTATCGAAACTCAGGATGAAAATATCCCAAACTTACTTACTTACTTACATGTTACGTTCTGTCATCTTTCCCATCTTGATGGGTACTTAGTTTGTCATAATTACACTTACCTGTTTTAGAATTGAAGTTAATGTCCTAATAACATGTATTTCACTATAGCCTTAATGGTGCCCAAAATGTTTTCAGTGTTCTCCCCGAATCTCTAAAAGAAGGCAAATGATCAAAGGCAAAAACAATCTTGTTGAAATTTCCTTTTTTGACACAGTTTCATAGGTCGAAAATATAAACAGCATTCCCTAATACCATAACATTTTCCTACCTTTTCTTTACAACCATGGGTCTCGTTCGCTGGATTTAGAATGACAATACAAAAATGTATGACAAGAGGGATGACTTGAACTTCCAACAGTCAACTGTTTTCCAACACCAGTTTTCCATCAGCTCCATCCCTTGGTGTCCACATTTCACAACCTTTGAGGTACAATCGAGCATGCTCCTTCTACAAAAATTTCAAAGAGCATTATGCGATTCTTGCTCAAAAACTGTTTGATGAAGGCCTTAATAAAGCTTTCTAAATGCTCCATATATTCGCACGTTTGAGGTGAACCCTTGATTTGCCTTTGCACAACCTTTCGTCATCATTATGTGATAGTGATTCATAAACAAATTATTATCATGTAGTCGGAATCATATATTGACTCCTCTTGTAGCAGATTATCATTATTGAAAGGATTCTGGGTTTTTTATTCAAATGAATGGATAATTATGGTCAAAGTTTAAAATAATGAAGATAAAATAATTCGACAGAAGTATGCTGACCCTTTTCAGCTTTCTCCCCGAGTCTCCAAGATGGCAAATTACCAAGGGCAAGAACAAATGCGCAAAGACAACACTATTGAAAATTGCAAAATGAAACCAAGTTGCAGTTTCCAATGAAACCTTAGATAATGTTACATGTGGAGACGAACCAATGGAGCGATTCTGGGAGCTGTTGAAATCCCCTATACTGATGAAGAGGATGACAGTAATCTGTTTTAACTGGTACGATTCAATAACATTAAACATTGTCTCTTAGTCGTTCTGTATATGTAGTTCCATTTGTCAGTCATTTGACTTCCTCGCTGTATAGGGTTGCGACCCTTACACGTGCCAGAAACCTGGGTTCGAAACCTGATGTGCCCAATGCTCGTGCTCGTGCTCGTGGGCTTCACCAAACTGACATGCCTATATATAACTTGTGTATTGTACATTAATATACTTAGCAGTGCCTGTTGATTGTTTGTATTTGTCTAATACGAGATTCTTAATATTTCTTCATGAATATTCATGAGGGAATCGAAAACGAGGCGGAGCTGGCAGGAAACCGGAAATAAGTCGTTCAAAGTATGGCTCAAATCGTATACCAGCGATTTATGTCATCTTCCAAAGCTAACTTTCCACTTCATGGAGAAATATGGGAAGGAAACAGATTAATTTCGGGAAAAAGACACTTCCAGAAAGACTTTATGTACTACAGCGAGAGCTGTGTACATACCAATCAGCCTGTTGATTAACACGGGGTTAGGCAATACATTCGACAGCTGTTATATTTTTTATCTTAAAACTGTTCCAAATAACCTAAAATTACTTTTGACTCACTGAATTTGATTAAGTAGCATTAGTTTAATATCCAATGTCTTGGAACACCGTATTTTCATCAAAAGATCGTTTCAGAGCGATGTCACGTGACCTCATACACACACTTAAGCTGGTCATTTCCATCGTGGTGTATGGATGTAATCAAAATGTATCTCGTGTTTTGAAGCATTTTGGCAGTGGTAAGTATCTATAACAGGTAATTTTGACATATTAAGCTGGTAAATAATTGTCAGGGGACCGAGAACGGAAAGTTATGTGAAGGGAGCAGATGCACCGTAAACTTGTCGATCCGTCGATTAAAAACAAATCTTGCAATCATGCCAGTGTCAAAATAGAGAACGCTATCAAATTAGAGCTTTTGGGTTGGATCTAGGATACATTACACAATTTCGTTATAATCAGTTCAGATAATGGAGATTACGTTCATCAAGAGTGATATGTTGTATTGTTAACATGTAAATTACCATAATTTGTTTGTGTACAACACGTATATGTTCTTAAAAAATATATGAAATGTACATGTACATGTAGTAATAGCTTGGTAAAACTGATTAAGTGATTGCTCTAATATTAAAAATCATGCTTCTTTCCTCATTCAAATAATGAAAATAATTGTGCGTTCAGTTTGACAAATTGAATTTGTACCACATTAACCTAAATTGGTAAAGTCTTTTTTGATAAAACAATTGTATTGTTGACCAAAGTCTTCTCGCCTTTACATGTCAAGTATATAGTACTGCCATAGTTTCAGTTCAATAAGTTGAGAAAATCTCTACTGTAAAGAGTTTGAAATTAAAAAGTCAATATTATTAAGTTGATTTCACATTCCACTAAAGATAATATTTCAAGACTACCAGACCTAGAGGGGCGGTCGGGTAGCCTAGTGGTTAAAGCGTTCGCTCATCACGCCGAAGACCCGGGTAAAATGTGTGAGGCCCATTTCTGGTGTCTCCCGCCGTGATATTGCTGGAATATTGCTAAAAGCGGCGTAAAACCATACTAACTCACCCACGCACCAGACCTAGACGTGGTTCAAATATTCAGTTATGACTCAACAGCGAGCCGGTTGCTGCTGAAGCATATAGTAATTTAAGGTACCAAAGGAAATAAATATTGCTTCACCCCCTTATAGGAAATGTATCACCCAAGTGTTGACCCACCTTTTGTTCTCTTAGAGGTTCTCAGACTTTTGGTTCTCAGATTTAAATAATGTAGCTTACCTGCAGAGGAAGGATGGTGTGTTATTCTTCCACCATCTAAAGGCGGGGAAGTAAAAGGGCTAGTTTGACCATTTTGGTTTCTCTAAAAGATTTGGAGTTTTTAAAATGAAATGAGAGTAACTTAATCCGGACATCTTTTAACCAATCGCCTGTCTAATTATGTGGTTGCAATTTGTTCATTTTGTTTTTAAAAGAGGCAAAATGTTTAGGGGAAATATATCTCCTTTCCCTAAAGTTAACCGGTATATATTTTATAAGAATAAAACAATTTCGTTTTGAGCGATTATCTCCTTTAGCTATAGGCATAGTATAGACCTTTATCACGCACTGACCTTGCAATGCTGAACAGCATATCTTATTCAAGCTGCATCACTGAGAGTGAGTAATTAATTACCTTACCCGAATAACTCTATTGCGCACTACCTTTGCAGTGTATCGTATGCTATTCAGGTAGCCAGCGAGAAAGGTTTCAGCGAGGAAATAGGGTCAAACATGTAACGCGCACTCAATCTTTCTCCCTTCACACTTGTTCAATAAACAACACGTAAAAAAAGGGTTTGTTATGAGAAATTTGTAAATTAGTTGTCTTCATAATCACATGTATGGTGCTTGCTGTGCACAGTTGGGCACAGTATTGTTTCAAGTAGTTCACTGTATGTAATTATGATATATACCGCTTCATGCAGCGGTTTACGGTTCTGCATGGTTTATTGCTTTGACAGTTTTTTTAACTTCCGACAGAGAGTTTACAACCGTATATGTGCTTTGCTTCTGAATGCATAGGAAATCAACAGGTTGGACTGTTGTTTGCAAATATTTTCTTAAAACATCATAAGACTCCATAATATATTAACGATGTTTGGGTTGAACATAGTAACATTCTTCTAAACATACATCAAATCTAAACTGCAAGTAATCACAACACAAACCCAGTTAACCAAACGGAACTGTACACAAGAGTTATGAGTGAGCGAGTGAGTTGGGTTTAACGCCACTTTGAATAGTATTCCACTTAACTCCCACTTAGTGTCAGCTTCACTTTGGAGGAAAGCCCGAAGTGAAGCAGGTCTTAGACGTTCACCACTTTGCTGAAACCCACGAGCACGGGTATTAATGCTGACAACATAATCGGGGAGAACCGGGATTCGAGCACACTGTCATAGGATCGGGCTTACCCAAGGGACACAACTCTGCAAGACGAATAAAGCGCCTTAGGCCATTGGGCTAACCGTATCCCCGTACACAACTGTAACAAACTATCACACAACAAAGATGTTTGAGATGAGATAAGTATTGCGTAACATTCCATGAAGAAACAGTGGCAGTATTACACTATCACAAACTTCAAAATATATGCACAATAAGTGCAAAACACACAGGTACATTCACAATACAATAGAGGTACATTATAACAATTTTATTTTGAAACAAGTGTATTATGATGGTATGGAAACACTATGAGAATTGAGCAAAACTATGGTAATGTTGTACATACAAGAAATTTGTTTATAATTGTAGATATGATAACAGATCATGGAAATTGTTTCTTGATAAATGTTGTTAAAAGTTATTTAGAATTGTTCTTTTTAACAGAGTGTACCAAAGTCTTTATCATGATTGAGGATGATGCTCTTTCTCGGTTGTATTTTATATATGACATTGCTTAATATTGCTCATCTTCTAAGACATCACATGTTTCACAGAGACGTTGTTCCAATGGGTTGGTGTTTTTGTATATCTACCAGTTTTATTTTTTAGTTTGTGATTACTTAAACGAAGTTGTGAGAAATGTGATCTATGAGCTTTGTTTTTTATAAGATGTACGATAAATCTGAATATTTAACGATGACTTGACCAACCTGTATGTTCTTAACGCGGCGTGTCAGCTTAATGTGGGAGGAAAGCCCGAAGTGATGCAGGTCTCAGACGTTTACCACTTCGGTGAAACCCACGAGCACGGGTATGGTGCTGACAAACCTAGAAACATAATCGGGGCGAACCGGGATTCGAACTCACAATCATAGGTTTTTGGCGTGCCAAGGGACGCAACTCTGCACAACGAATCGCGGCGCCTTAGCCGACTGGGCCACCCGTGCCCCCTTTGGACTGAAGTGTATTCAAAGTGTAATCATAACATTTTTTGTGTTTACTATATCAAAAGTTTGCTTTATTTAACGCAGCCAACACTTTGACCAGAAAGATTGACATTTGCTGCCAATGTATGTTTGTAGAGTGACATTTCTTGTGTTATCTATATAAGACTTGTAATCAATTATTTTATATATTACTGGTGCCAATAGTGGGTATATACCAAGTTCTGCCTGACATGTAGTATGTGTTTTCTTGCCTTGGTTTTCCTTGTTCTGATAATTTAAAGACACTGTTTCTTTTATTGTGCTTGCCAAAGATAACTACATTAATAACAACCACTTTGTACTTTACCCCAATCATCTCCTCTCATTGCTTACACTTCCTTCCTCTGCATATGACACTATATGGCGGGGAACAATAGATGCCCTGCGGCAATCTCTACTTGTCCCTTATGGAGATTCATAACCATTATTTTCAAGTTCAAATGCAGCTTGCTGTTTCAGGTCTACATGCATGGTGTGATTTTTTGTTTGGTATCACCAGGAAACCCATTTGGAAAGAGTGATGTTTAATGCTGAAAAGTGGTGTAAAATTGAAGCTGATTCAGATGCATTTAGTATAACCTTAATTAACTTATACAAAATTAACATGGAATAGTCCATTATCTTTCCTCTGCAGCTATTATATATTTACCTCAAGTTATATTTCACCAGAAAACTGAAACATAAAGAACAAGATAAGGAAAGTCAACATGAAGTATATATTCATTATTATCATTCGGCCACAATGTGAAAGTTACCAGAAGGTTGCGCCATATATACTCTCTCAGTTCTGGTGGATAGAGAGAGCGTCTTCCCGATGAGCGATAGGTCGGTGATCATGTCAAAGAACGTTAAAATACAATACTTGTTTTTACCCAGCCTGTCATAAAGGGAATACAACCAGGACTGGTCGGCTCGGAGGCAGTATACAGTCTCTGTACATGTGTGGGGCATCCATGGTTATCTGTGGCATGATATCTCAATGAGCTAGCCCTGTAAAACGGACATAAGTCCTGACTAGTACAAGCAGCCACACACACACGCACGCACGCACGCACGCACGCACGCACGCACGCACGCACGCATGCACTTTGATTAAATTCAATTATCTTGAACGCGACATTAAATCCCAATTCACCTCGCAACCTCACCCTTTTGGTCTGCCATCAATTAACAAGAGGGTAATGTAACACGTGACTACCTGATTCAATTAATGATAAGACATATACAAGCGGGGAGATTGAGAAATATACCAAATAATCAAAACAACTTTTTTTTATTTTTCTCAGCTAACAAGTGGATCATCACAGTGCTGGCCTGTCTTGGCAACAGTTCCGTATCAGCTGCCTTCGCCACCGTCTACATCTTCTCAGCAGAAGTACTACCGACGACAACAAGGAATTTCGGCATGGGACTAGGCTCAGTTTTCAGCAGATTTGGTTCTATCTCGTCACCCTATATCAATGATCTGGTGAGTAATAAGTTGCCAAATGTTTTTTTCGCACATGGATTGAACCTGACCTTGAGTTCGTCAAGAAATCAAACTGACACTCAACCAGTCACTCAACCAGTCAGATACATATGTAAGGTAACGCCGTTTTAAAGCACTGTAAAATACTGCTTTTACTATACTAAACAACAAAAGTTCCTGTGACACCAATATTTTAGTGTATTTTTCAAACAAGTAAAGTTTGATTTTCAATATTGTAGTACATGTATGGAATCAAGTCGCCAAAACGCAACTGATACAGAAAAGCATGCATTCCATGCAAAAGTTGACTTTTATACAAGCCCCATGCATTTCACTACCTAAGAATGGGTATAAAAACATGTGCGTTAACGGGATTCCATATGCATTGTTTAGCATCGTGCTGACAACAACCACTCAGATAAACAACAAAATTACGCAATTATTCAACATTACGAAATGCCACGCCTGTCCGAAAATGAGCGTCTGCGAGCCATTGGTATGCTTGAAGCAGGATCGAGTCAACGTGATTTTCTGAAGTCAGTTGGGCAAATTAAACCATTTGAACACTTACAGCAGTCTTTTATCTGTTGCAAACCGAAATTGTCTCAGATTTGGTAAAAAACATCACTTTGCATTATTATTATTTTTTGTTTGTTTGTTGTTTAACGCCGCACTCAGCAATATTTCAGCTATATGACGGCGGTCTGTAAATAATCGAATCTGGACCAGACAATCCAGTAATTGATGAGCATCGATCAACGTAATTGGGATCGATGACATGCATCAACCAAGTCAGCGAGCCTGACCACCCGATCCCGTTAGTCGCCTTTTACGACAAGCATAGTCACCTTTTACGGCAAGCATGGGTTGCTGAAGACCTATTCTACCCCGGAATCTTCACGGGTCAACACTTTGCATTAAATCTTATTCAAGGTCACAGGAACTTTTGTTGGTCAGTATATATTGCGCTCTGGTGTCAATCGTCAAAGACGCTTCAAGTGGAAGGTTTAAAAAAAATAGATAACAGAAATCAGGTGATCAAGGTGACAAATTTGAGTCCATACCAGGACTGAAACGTTATCTATATCTTGACCTCACGCGATGCATTTGTTTCGATGCCAAATTCACATAACAAATTAAATACTTATACTTGTAATGTACTGCCTGTTTAACATAAAACGTCATTATTAACGCTAGAGTACGACCAGCCAGATTCCACTGAGCATAAAAGGCAAAACAGTTTCCACATGAATAGATCACTGAAAATCAGTGATGACACCAGATGTTAGCGAAAAGGGTAAGCATGTCTTCTTCCTTTAGAGTTATCATTCCGTGTGAAGCGAAGCCCTGGACGCCATGGCATAAACTTAAATGCATGTAAATGCCTTTACATCAACCATGAATGTCGAAATAGGTGAAATAGGAAAGTAGTGAACTTTAAACGTAAGGCTGATGAGTGACTTTTGAAAGGAGGAATACAATAAAGAACCATCATTGGTTACAGTATAAATTACTTCATTGCTGTCTCTCACTGCCAATCCTGCATGAGATAGTCTATTGATATTTTATTCCTGTTTCAGACAATGCACGTCAGTGCAAGATACAGTCGGGTCCTGCCTGTGCTGATATTCGGGGGCGTGACCACGCTAGCCGGACTCTTGGCTCTCCTCCTGCCAGGAACATTCAGCAAATAGGCTTCCGGAAACAGTCCAGGACGCCGAGAAACTTGGAACGTGAGTTATAAGTGCATCCATAATTAAACATTAGCAACCACCTACTAATCTACTGAGGTACAACTCTCACAGTCCCATGTAATACAACTACACAATTGATCGTCTCGCCGGTCTCGGCTGGAGTGATGATCGCCCTCAAATCTAAATCATTCACTCAATAACGCTGATCCAAACAACCATCCATAATGAATGGAAATAATTGCTTTTGTGTTGAATAAGGATTATTACTGATCAGACTATGTACTGTTTTCTTTGTTTGTTGTTTAACATGGAGCCTCGATCCATGCAATTGGGATACGATGACATGCATGAATCAAGTCAGCGAACCTGACCACCCAATCTTACGACAAGCATAATCGCCTTGTTTGGCAAGCATGGGTTGCTGGACACCTATTAACCCCCGTATCTTCATGGGTATGTAAGTGTATGTTTCGTGTTTAATGTTTTCACAATTATCATGGAGGAGGATTGCTAGTTATATTCTTTCAAGTTTTCATAAAACCACTGACATAGTGGGATTTGGGTTTTATGCCTCTTTGAACAGTTTTCCAGTTATGTAGCTGTGGGAGAAAAATGCTAAGTGATGCAGGTCTGAGACGTTTGTAACTTCGCGAAACCTGAGAACACGGGTAAGGTGCTTACAAACCCAGCAACATTATCAGGGCGATTCATGATGCGAAACTCCGATCAAAGATTTTAGGCGAGCAGGTAAAGGACACAAATTTGCACCAACAATTGCGGTACCTTAGACTCCAAAACAACATGTTGCATTCACAAAAATATAAAATGAACCGCAAAAAAACGTCACCCCAAGTAACACTGCATGAAAAGTTGTCATTTAAATATCCGGGTAACTTTTGTCAAAGGTTCTAAAATTTAACATTACTGTGTCCAGAAAAAAAATCAGATTTGAGGATAAAAAACAAAGCAGATGACAATAAAACCGATCGCCCAAACGCATCACGGCAACGGCCATTGTAACCCGATGCACGTTAGTTCCGTGCAAATTGAAATGCACATGCGTTCCCCCATTTCTTGCCCTATAAAAATCCACCCAGATCGGATGACATTCATTATTATATTGCTACCACATGCCAAGATTGACAAGAAATTAGCGACACCAAGCCCTTGGACGATTGCAAGCTGGACAAACCGCCCGGCAAGTAGCCAATGCATTTCAAGTCCACGTTAGGACCATATACAGGCTCCAGCAACGGTACCAGACCACCAACACGACAGATGACCGACCACGTAGTGGAAGACCAGGGGTCACCACCCGACGTCAGGATCGTCAGATTTTGCGACAGCACCTTCAAGATCGCTTTGTTACTGCTGCGGAAACTGCTCGACAGACCATGGGGACACACCAGCGACACATTAGTGCGGACACCGTGCGTCGACAATTGACAAGCAGACACCACCACTGTCACAGGCCACACCGACGACCCATTCTGACTCCACGTCATCTCCGGGACCGTCTTCAGTGGGCAACACAGCACAAGCATTGGCACCACCAGCAGTGGAGAAGAGTCCTCTTCTCAGACCAGAGCCGTTACTGGATCTCAGCAGCAGATGACAGAGAGAGAGAGAGTCTGGCGACGCCGTGGGGAACGTTATTCGGATGCTTGTGTTGCTGATAGAGACCCGTGGGGATGTCCGAGCATCATGGTGTTGGATGGAATTGGTCTTGCACAGAGGGTCGGCCCTGTGGTCTTCCAGAACATCGGTCCAGGGAGAGGCAATGGTGTCACAGTAGCTCGGTATATTGATCAAGTAGATCCAGTAGAATGGCATCAGAACCATGCAGTGGCCTGCCCTCAGTCACGATTTAAATCCCATTGAGCACCTATGGGGCGAGATTCAAAGACGGCTGAATGAAGTCAGACCAAGAACGACAACTGCAGCTGAACTGCGTCAGGCGTTCCTCAGAATGTGGGCTTAAGTGACTATGGTCTTCATCAACTGCCTCATCCACTCCATGTATCGACGTTGCACGGCAGTCATCAATGGACATGTAGGACACACGAGATACTGACTTGTGATGCCATTTTCCAAGAGACTGGTGTTCCGTTTCGCTTTAAGAACATTTGATACTTTCATTTCAACCTTGATTATCAGTTTTGCGAAGTTTCATCTTTTTAAAATGTCTCAAAGTATGTTTACAGTGTTTGGACAAATAAGGTTTCTCATATATCTATCCATGGTGACGTTTCTTTTGCGGTTCAGTATATAATGAAATCAAATTCAAATCTCCAGAGGAAACTTGAAATTTATGCAAGGAATGATCAACAAAACATTTACTTAAATATCTAACTTCTTTGATAGGTATTTAGAAGTTGGAATACTAAGTAAGGATAAGAATTTATGGATAAACAACTCCTTTTTTACAATTAAGAGTGACGTTTCGGTGTAGGTTCTAACACCGTTATCAAGCAAGTGATATACAGAGTTGTTGTTGTTGCATTAGGTGTATAAGAGGTCGCCTTCTGCCTAGGCAATTTCGGCTGACCTGTCCCTCTTTGGGACTCCTGTGTGTGAGAAGGGTTCACATATCTATTGTGACATAATTTCTGTTTTTGCATTGATATGATTTCTATTTTCTTATATTGATATGATTTCATTTTTATCCTTGGCTGCTCTGTTCATATACGTTCGAGCAGCTGTCCATCTCTCAGAAATAGAGTTAGTTTGGCCTTCGCTATTGCATCTCTTGGCTTTAGGAGATCTATGACAGATAGCGGATCTAACTGCAATTCTTGTTTTAACCTAGCCCGGGCTGGGGCATGGTCTTGACATTCTAGTAACAGGTGGTCAATGGTTTCAGCCTGATTGCAAGATGAACAAACCTTGTCATAGTGCTTTTTGTGACCAAGTCTGAGGCGTGAGATAGCAGTTTCAATTTTCCTTTCATTTGAGTATGAGTTTGGCTTTTGCTGGACCTTGGGTTGAATTTTGTATAGCCATCTGCCGATCTTACTTGCGTCCCATTGGGTTTGCCATCTTTTTGCTATGGAGGCTTTGATTTTGCTTTTTATCTCTAGTTTACTAAAGGGAATAGGCTGTATATCCGCTTTGTCTAGAGCTAGCTTCGCCAGTGAGTCTGCTTTTTCATTTCCATGAATATCTATGTGAGAGGGGATCCAACACAGCTCCACCTGTTGCCCTTGGTCCGATAGTTTTGTATATTCGTATAGAATATTGTTGACTGTGTTTGGCCTGGAGTTTGAGTTTCTTCCACTGATGGCCTGAAGTGCACTTAGCGAGTCTGATAGGATGACTGCCTTTGCTTCCGGGAGTTCCGGTATGAGTTTGAGTGCATGATGAATTGCCTCCAATTCAGCCGTGAATACTGACTGACCATCGGGCAAGCGAACTGAATGTGCTTGGGGTTTGGAGCTGTGGATATGGATCCCGTAACCAGCACTGTTGTTGATAGGATTCTTGGATCCATCAGTGTATATATGGGCCCAGCTGTCCCAGGTAGTTTGAATTTTAGTGATAGCTACTGATCGTAGTAGGGTTGGGTTTTCTCTTTTAGTGACTTCTGATGTTAAAGCAGTGTCAACTTTGGGAGTTTGTAAAGTCCAGGGAGGGTGTAACCCTTTCTAGTGACTTTCTGGAGGCTGAATGTCATCGCAATTGTGACTTCGAATGAGTTCACGTACTAATATCCCAGATGGCTTTAGTGAGGGATTTTTTCGAGCTAGGGCCTCATGTCGAGCGTTTTTGTCTTGCCATATCTTTTTAACCAAAGGGTTTGATGTTCGTCCCCAGAACGATAATATTGCCTGCTCTCGTCTTAGTTTCAATGGGAGTTCTCCCGTTTCTACTTGTAGTGCTTCTAGTGAGGTGCCTGTCGCTGCGCCTGTGGCCAGTATTAGGGCTTTGTATTGTATTCTGTCTAGTCTTACTTACTTACTTACTTTGGAGATTTAACGTGCGCTTTCCGACTGATGCGTATTTCGCACACGGGCCCGGCCAGGCCATTTAATGTGTTTCCGAAAGGGGCGAAGGTGGTCTGTGCAACCCAAGAGGGGGGTTTTAGGGGTTGCTTATATAGAATTTGGGAATTTTGAGATTTGGAATAGATGCCGATGGGATTGGGGAGGAGAACTAAGGGAGCTGGGTATGGTGGATGTTTGTTTGTTTATGTGATTTTGATTTGGTGAGTTATTGTGTTTTTAGATGCGTTTTATTAGTTCCGTTTTGATTAAGAATACGCCTAAGGCCTTGAAGTTTTCTAGTTTATTTTGTGGGTTTAGTATTGCTTCTAGAGTTAGAGCCTTGTTTAGATTGAGGGTGGTTTGTAATGCGGTTCGATGTGTTAGGTAGTGTGTGCAGTGGATGAGTGCGTGTTCTGGGGTTTCTGGTTGTTTGCAGTGTGGGCAGTTACCTGTAGTGTGTTTTTTAAATTTTTTAAGGTGGTTATTTAGGTTGGTGTGTCCTGTTTGGAGTTTAGTGATTACTCTGTCGATTTTTTTGGATGGATGGAGAATTTTTGGTTTGGTTAGTGGTTTGCTGAGCACTTTTTTGATTTGGCTATTTGAGTTTAGATATAGGTTATGCCATTTTTTGGTGATTTTTTGCTTGTTTACACTTTTAATTTCTGATTTTGAGATGGGTAAGTTTAAGCTTATTTCTGGGATTTTGAGGGATAGTTTAGCTGCTTTATCGGCGTTTTCATTACCGTATATTCCTACGTGGGCGGGTATCCACAAGAAGGTTATTTGTTTGCCTGCCTTAGTTAGGTCGTTGGAGCTTTTAAGTATTTGATTTATTAATTTAGGTCGGTTTTTGGTATTTTTGTTTTGGAGGGCTTGCAGTCCACTTAGGGAGTCGGTAAGTATTAGGATTTTTTTGTGGTTTTTGGATTCTTGATTATGGAGGGCTGAGGCCATGCCCATTAGTTCTGCCGTGAATATTGATTGGTTGTTTGGGAGTCGGAAGGATTGTGTGGTTTTAGTTGGTTGTGTGGTATGGACTCCGAAACCTGTGTGTTTGGAGGTCGGATCTGAGGATCCGTCCGTGTAAATGTGACACCAATTTGGCCAATTTTCGTGTATGTATGCTAGTGTGGTAGTTTTAGCTATGTTTGGGTCGGTTTGTTTATTTATTTGGCTAGCTAGTGTTGTGTCTATTTTGGGTATTTTAAGTTTAGGGGTGAAGATATTTGATTGTTTGCAGTTTTGTTTAAGATTTTTAATTTGGTGTTCATTTAGGTAGTTTGTTATTCTTTGGGATATTGGGGTAAGTAAGGGGTGTTTACGAGCTAGAGCTTGGTTTTTGGGGCTGATGTTTTGGTTTATTAAGTTTTGGATGAGAGGGTTTGATTGGGACGCGGCCCAGAAATTTAAGCTTAGCTGTTCCCTGCGTAGACTTAGTGGCATTTCTCCTGTTAAGGCCTGAAGTGAGGTGTAGGAGGTGCCATGTTGGGTGCGTGTAATTAGTTTGAGAGCCTGATATTGTATTGAGTCAAGTTTTTTAGATAGAGAGTTGTTTAGGGTGTTGTATATGGCGCAGCCGTAGTCTAGTTTTGATCTAATTAGTGATATGTAGAGAGAGAGGAGGGTATCTTTGGATGCTCCCCAGTTAGAACCAGTTAGGCATCTTAGGGTGTTTAGGTCTTTACTGCATTTAGTTGTTAGGTTTTGGATGTGAGCATCCCAGGTGAGATGTTCATCGAAAATAAGTCCTAAGAATTTGGTTTGTTTTTGAAATTTGATTGTTTGATTGTTTAGCTGGAGGATTGGGGAGGCGGGTTTCATGTTTTTATGTTTGAATACTATTCCTGTTGTTTTTTCTGAGTTAAGGGAGAAGCCCCATTTGTCAGCCCACTGTTGTATTTTATTAAGAGATTTTTGGAGTAAATTTTGGACCATGTTCATGCTTTTAGTGCGGATCCAGATGGCTCCATCATCCGCGAATTTTGATGTGTTTACTTTAGGGGATAGGCCCTCGAATAGATCGTTTGTCTGTCTAGTCGCCTCAAGACAGTAGATATACAGAGTGTGGTGGGCAAGTATATATACAAGTAGGAGGCAATGTTCATACAGTAGAGTAGATATTGTTATGCTGGAGTAGAGAAGCCTGTTATGTACACACAAGGGTAGTGATGACAATCATCGGTGAAGTCAGTGACATAAACAAAGGATGAAGCCAGTAATATAAACAACGGGATTATGGCTGATTGGGATCTTTGATGAGTTGATGGTACGCCGGGGGTATGTAATAGCTTTGGTCACGGTTGATTGACGGCTGGAGTCTTTTGATGTTGATGGCTTCTTGTAGCTTCCTGATCTTGAAGTCTTTGAGGTTGGTGGTGAGGACAGTGACTCTCTCCCAATGAATGCTGTGGCTTGGGTTGTCACGGATGTGGTCTGATAGAGCTGATTTAGAGTCATATTTGGAGACTGAGTTTTGATGTACTTTTATTCGGCTTTTGAGGGTCCTAGATGTTTCTCATATGTAAGGTATCCACAATTGCATGGATTGTGGTACACTGCTCCTGATGGTTCTAGCTTGTGGCTCGATGGTGGTTTCCCTGTGGCTTTAATTGTGTTCTGAATGGTATGACTTCTCTTGAAAACTACATCAATGTTGGCCTGTTTCTTTAAGAGTCTCTGGATTTTGTGGCTAACGGTTCCAAAGTAGGGGAGGCTGATCACAAAGGGTGCAGACTGTTGACGCGGGGATTTCTGAGATTGATCTGTGTGGGTAGGTTTCCGATAAACAGTGGTCTGGAGTTTGTCATTATTATCTTTCTGTACAAGTACATCAAGAAAGGGGAGCTGTCGATTGGTCTCCATGGTGAACTGCATTCGAGGGTTTTGGGAATTCAGGTGGTCCAATAGAGTTCTTGGGTCATTGTTGGGATGTAGGATGACAAAGGTGTCATCAACTTTGCGGAACCAGCAGAGGGGAGTTATCTGGGATGTTTCCAGGGCTTCTTCTTCAAGGTGGGTCATAAATATCTCGGTGATCAAGGGTGATAGTGAGGATCCCATTGGGAGGCCGTGGGTTTGTTGATATACTTTGCCTGTTGAGCTGATGTAGGAATGTGAGAGTCGGATGATGCCGTCAGTTGTTAGGTGGGTGTCTAGGGATGGGAGGATGTCCTCAACGCGGGTTCTGATGATTTCCATGGCCTCGTCCCGGGGTACATTCGCCAACAGGTCGACAACTTCGTAGCTGATTAAGGTTCCTGGTTGGGGGATGTCGAGAATCTTCTTATAGAATTCTGACGAATCAGCCACAACGGACTTGGCAGTCTTACCAAGAGGTGCGAGGAGGCGGGCCGTATTGTAGTGAGCAATGTCTCTGGAGCAGACAAGGAGATGGGCTTTGACGGGGTCTTTGTCAATTTTTATGATTGCCCGGGCATAAGGTGGCTTAGGGTGAGGGGTGATGAGTTTTTTTGTGAAGGTTGGGGCCGATATCATTGCTGTCCCGAAGTTGGTTGAGTAAGGTCTTGTGTTCTTTCTGTAGGCTGTTGGTGGGGTCTTTCTTAAGCTGCTTATAAGTACAACAGACGATACAGAACATCACCAAGAAATCTCAGAAATCCCCACGTCAACAGTCTGCACCCTTTGTGATACGGGGTTAGAGCCTACACCGAAACGTCGCTCTTAATTATAATAAAGAAGCTGTTTATCCATAAATTCTTATCCTTACTTAAATATCTAAATTGGCTTAATTTTATGAAATACTGTCATCAGATTCATGAAACAATGAATAGGTCCAACTAATTTCGTACCATTCCCTACGGTATAGTCGTATAATTTATTTTCGTTTGTATTTCATTGCATTTTTTCTTACAGAAATGCTTACGAGGATGAGAACGCAATTCCATAAATCCTTGCTGAAACAGGAGATCTGCACGCTAATCTCTAGTAGGTCATATCATTAAATGTGTCCATGCTTGTATTACTACTTTGAGTCTTTTTGAGACGTGCTAGTGTGTACACACACACGCGCGCGCACGCACGCACACACACACACACACACATCACCTCTGTTGTATTACAATACAATCACTCAACATATGCTACACTTAGTAATTATTTCCCATATTACTCTGTTTTACTTCGCTCATAGCAACACTAGCTTCAGTAAATCTCTGATCTTTGCATATTCTACATGTCATATATCCCTACAGACAAATCTATAAATTCTCTGTTATATATTACTCCAATGATTTTCAACCAGCACATACTCAAGGCAGTCAAGTCACTGCAGTCCTGTCCATTATCATAAAATGGGTCACAGATTACAAATGAAAATTCACCCTCTGAAGCGTATAATATTTACTGAAAATACAACTTCTCCTATCGCAGTGACAGCTAAAAAATAAAGCAAGAATATGAAAATTTAATGGCAACATGATTTTATAATGGACTCGTCTGCATCTCAACGTAACATGAAAATTCAGCAAATACAAATTAACAAAATATACACTGACAAATACTAAATTATTGTTCTACACATTATTAATGTTACTGAGATTGATGTTCCTGAAGGGTCGATCTCTCCAAACTGAAGAACAGCTGTTTAACTCTTTGCGGTTTTTGCACTCTGTCTTCTCTGGCAGACATTTGTACATGTTCAGGGAGAATTCCGTAAACTGAAGTAGAATAATAAAAACTATTTAAATGGGGAGAAATAATTATTTCTAAATGCTGCTTGCGTCAAGGTTATCGTAAAATAATAAAGTTCTGGAGCATAATGACTAATGAAATTATTCTAATCGGGATTGTAAATTCAACAGTCAATTTTCCATGTATGTTGAGCAAAATTCCAGCAGCTCCAGCTTTTGGTAATTACATTTCACAACTTTTGAGTTGCAATCAAGCACGCTCTTCGTTTATGCCATGGTGTCCAGGGCTTCGCTTCACACGGAATGATAACTCTAAAGGAAGAAGACATGCTTACCCTTTTCTCTAACATCAGGTGTCATCACTGATTTTCAGTGATCTATTCATGTGGACACCACTGTTTCGCCTTTTATGCTCAGTGGAATCTGGCTGATCGTAACGTTGATCATGACGTTTTATGTTAAACAGGCGGTACATTACGGGTATAACTATACTCAACAACAAAAGTTCCTCTGACACCAATATTTTAGTGTATTTTTCAAACAAGTAAAGTTTGGTTATCAATATTGAAGAACATGCATGGAAGCAAGTCACAAGAACGTAACTGATACAGAAAAGCATGCATTCCATGCAAAAGTTGACTTTTATGCAAGCCCCATGCATTTCACTACCTAAGAATGGGTATAAAAACATGTGCGTTAACGGGATTCCATATGCATTGTTTAGCATCGTGCTGACAACAACCACTCAGAATAACAACAAAATTACGCAATTATTCAACATTACGAAATGCCACGCCTGTCCGAAAATGAGCGTCTGCGAGCCATTGGTATGCTTGAAGCAGGATCGAGTCAACGTGAATTTAACGTCCACAGAAACACCATTTAGTGTTTATGGCAACGTTGGCAACAGACGAATGCAGTCAGATACCATCTTCGGAGTGGCAGGCCACGCGTAACCAATAATCGACAAGACAACTGCATTCGAACAACACACCTACGAAATCGATTTCAGCGAGCAACGGTGACTGCAAGAAGCATCCCTGGCCTTCGACGAATATCTTCACAAACCGTACGTCGTCGCCTCAGATGTGCAGGGATTGTCGCCAGAAGACCCGCCTGACGTCCTATTTTGACAGGAAACCACCGTCAAGCAGGTCTACAGTGGTGCAGATAGCGTCACTGACGAGTCTCGTTTTCACCTCAGCCACAGCGATTGACGGATTCGAGTGAACCGACGTCGAGGTGAACGTTACGTCAATCATTGTGTCATGGAAGAAGATCGGTTCGGGGGCGGCAGCGTTATGGTATGGGGTGGGATTACAGCAAGACAGAGGACCCGTTTGATAGTGGTAGAGGGAAATCTCAATGGACAGCGCTACCGCGACGAGATCATCGGCCCTGTTGTTCTGCCGTTTTTGCGTCGTCATGGCCCAGGCATTACCTTTCAACATGACAACGCCCGGCCTCACATTGCTCGACTTGTCAAGGATTCTCTTCAACAAAACAACGTGAATGTCATCCCCTGGCCGGCTCGCTCCCCTGATCTCTCACCAATCGAGCACATGTGGGATGAGATGGATCGGCGCCTTCGACGTCAACCACGTGTTCCACAGACACTCCAGGAACTTATTCAATGTCACAGGAACTTTTGTTGTTCAGTATATATTCACAAGTGAGTCATTTATGCAAAGTTATATTCAAAAACACATTTTCGCATAACAATATCAATCATACAGTTTGAAACACGGGCTATAAGCCACCAATGGCCAAAGCTAGGCCACTTCGCTGGGGATCGTAGGGGCTTCCTGCACGATATCCCAGCAGGATTTACATCATCACATTAGCTTTTGCTGGTCGTGCACAATATTAGCCAATATTAAAATACATTCAACAATGAGTTGGCTTAAAAACACAGGTTATGTAATTACATCGATTATGATAGGATAGGTAAAAACACAGGGGTGTAATTATCATACGGTACTTTAACCTCCTGGACAGAGCCTTAAGTAATGTCAGTTGATAATAGCATCGCACCTAATTTTAAAACAAGCATTTTATTATTCACATACATATTTTAAAATTTATTATACAGACCAATTTCTTTCAAGTAACTGAGAATTTGATGTCCGCTTACACGGGAAAAATATCTTTCATATTTCCTGTTTGATAATGTGAATCCCTTGCGAAACAATATATGCTTGATGGTGAACCTTTCAATCACAAGGGATACACTGTCTTAAGCAAATATTCGTGGGTAAACCGACTGTGGCCAATACGACGTCGTCGTAAAACGACCTCATCACGTCCTGACTGACAACACAAGTAGGTTTGACCGATTTTTGTTTTAAGTTCATGAAGTTTATTGATTCCAACCTGGGTGTCCCACCTTTCTTTCATTAGATCCCGAGTATAACTTTTGATAGTCGGTTTGAAATCGCTATGCGGGATGAGTAATGGAGATAACGGTTTGTCAAGAGCTGCTTTAGCTGCAGCATCGGCTTTTGAGTTACCTGTTATGCCCACATGACTTGGGAACCACCAAAAGACGATGTCACATTGGCCAGTAGAAAGGTCATTATACAGTTCTAAAATGTCTAGGATAACAAAGTGATATGTTGAGACACTTTTAAGTTCCTGAAGGCAATACAACGAATCAGAGACAATGTTCAACCTTTTAGATTGGGTTTTTCTTTAATATAGGTCAAAGCTGTTAGGATAGCTTTGGCCTCAGCCGTGAAGATTGAACTATTAACTGGGATTCTTAAGGAGATAGTTCTTGATCCAGTGATGGTGACACCATCCTTGGACCCGTCTGTAAAAAATGATCTGTGAGAATTGTATTTTGTTCGTAATTGGTTACAGTCAAGTCTCGTTAATCCGACCATTTAGACCCGTTAATCGGACAGTCTTGCACTCCGACTCCGACACACCTAATTTGCAACGAATTGCTGAAATCACTCATTAATCAGTCTCGTTAATCCGACACAGTGATCAGCGTACTCCATGGTCATCTGCCCGCGTGTACACAGCCCCGTGTTTTGATGCGAGACGAGTCGGCGAGTAGCTGCATATTTAAACGGCTGCAGAGATAAACTTGCTTAACAATAAACAATTACTGCGTTAAATAAACAAAACATGAATAATCACATGCCAAGACACATCACATTGGCTTAACAATAAACAATTACTGCTTTACCTCAATCTCATTAAAATCGGATACAAGTTCTCGCTACTGCCGAGGACATCCCTTCTTCCTCTTTAACCTCCATCTAAAAGAACTCACCGAATAAAACTAAATCACCAATCACCCGAACCCAATAATCGAAGGACTAAATATTTTTCAGTGGAACGCCAACGGACTCACCTCCCACGGCCATGAACTAAAAACTAAATTTAAACTAAATAAAGGCCCTCACATTGCTTGTATACAGGAAACCAAATTCTCAAAAAAATCCAAATTCACACTACCTAACTACAACTCAGTTAGAACTGACAGAGCTAAACCGAAAACAAGAAGAGCCGCAGGAGGACTAATCATATTTATCAGGGAAGATATAAATTACGAAGAAATAAAAATAGACACGCCAAACCAAGAAGCCAACGGCATTAAAATCACATTAAATAACCGAAACATAAACATCATAAATATTTACCACTGGGCGGAACAAAAAGTCCAACCTGAGGATCTAAACAAACTACCCCAAATAAGCGATAAATCTACTATATTCCTCGGAGACTTTAACGCTCACAATCCTACATGGAGCATAGATGATAAAATAGATAATCATGGCAAATTAATCTCCGAATGGATAGAAACAAACGACCTAGTACTCCTTAATAGCAACCAACCCACGAGGTACGATAAGATAAACCAAAAAATGTCGGCTATCGACCTAAACATATGCACCGCAGATCTAGCCCAAAGTACTCAATGGGAAGTGCACGACGTCCCGCTAGGTAGTGACCACTTCCCCATAAACATAACCATAGGAAATACAAACGTACCAATCCAAACAGAAATCCAAGAACCAAAATTCCATTACAATAAAGCTAACTTGGAACAATTCCAAGATATCTGCAACGAAGCTAACTTAAACGAAATAGAAAATAATGATCCAGAAACCTATTGTAAAAACCTAACAGACTATATAATAAACGCAGCCAAAACCTCCATCCCCTTCAAAACATCTAAGACAGGCAAACCGACGGTACCATGGTGGAATGAGGAAATAGAACAGACTAGACGAAAACGTAAATCAGCCTTCAATAAAGCAAAACGCGACTACAAATATTTAAACATAGCCCACGAACTAAACCACCAGGTTCAAAAACTAGTCCAAATAGCCAAAAGTAGAGACTGGAAAAAATTCTGCGAAGGTATAAATAACCGTACAGATGCAAGAATGGTCTGGCGCAAAATCCACGCCATCAGAGGCTTAAAACGACATAAAAAAAACCCTAACATTGACAACTCAACCAACCCCGCCCAAAAAGCAAATAATCTCGCCAACCACTTTTCGGCCGTTAGCAGTAACACCAACTTCAGTCAAAAATTCCAAGATAAACTTAAAACAGAAAATAAGAACCAAACAATAACAATCTAGAAATAAATCAACCCTACACAATGGAGGAGCTCCTCTACGTAATCCAAAAACAGGAAAAAGGGCACAGCCCCAGGATTAGACCTAACTTCTTACCAAATAATTAAAAAACTCCCCCTAAAACTACTCCAGGCACTACTCAAACTATACAATCTCATCTACCTAAACGGACAGGTTCCTACTCCCTGGAAACAGGCCCTAGTCATACCAATCCCTAAACCTAATAAACCAGCTAATCAAGCTAACTCATATAGACCAATATCCCTAACTTCAAACTTATGTAAAGTAATGGAATCAATGGCTAAAAATAGATTACAACATTATTTAACCCAAAATAACATCATAAACCCAGATCAAAGCGGTTTCACTCCTGGCCGCTCAACCCAAGATAACCTCGCCCGACTAGAACAAGATATTAAGACAGGACAACTAAATAAACAATATACCACAGGCATCTTCTTAGACTTCTCTAAAGCTTTCGACATGGTATGGCACGATGGGCTAATACAAAAACTTTAAAAAAAATAGGACTCAAAGGTCAGATAATAAACTACATCCAGGACTTCCTAAACAATCGTAAAATAACCGTGGGTATAGACCAAACTCTATCGGACCAATGTCCCCTAGAAAATGGTACTCCTCAGGGCAGTATCCTCAGCCCCACCCTCTTCAATATAATGATAAACGATCTATTCGAGGGCCTATCCCCTAAAGTTAACACATCAAAATTCGCGGATGATGGAGCCATCTGGATCCGCACTAAAAGCATGAACATGGTCCAAAATTTACTCCAAAAATCTCTTAATAAAATACAACAATGGGCTGACAAATGGGGCTTCTCCCTTAACTCAGAAAAAACAACAGGAATAGTATTCAAACATAAAAACATGAAACCCGCCTCCCAAATCCTCCAGCTAAACAATCAAACAATCAAATTTCAAAAACAAACCAAATTCTTAGACTTATTTTCGATGAACATCTCACCTGGGATGCTCACATCCAAAACCTAACAACTAAATGCAGTAAAGACCTAAACACCCTAAGATGCCTAACTGGCTCTAACTGGGGAGCATCCAAAGATACCCTCCTCTCTCTCTACATATCACTAATTAGATCAAAACTAGATTACGGCTGCGCCATATACAACACCCTAAACAACTCTCTATCTAAAAAACTTGACTCAATACAATATCAGGCTCTCAAACTAATTACACGCACCCAACATGGCACCTCCTACACCTCACTTCAGGCCTTAACAGGAGAAATGCCACTAAGTCTACGCAGGGAACAGCTAAGCTTAAATTTCTGGGCCGCGTCCCAATCAAACCCTCTCATCCAAAACTTAATAAACCAAAACATCAGCCCCAAAAACCAAGCTCCAGCTCGTAAACACCCCTTACTTACCCCAATATCCCAAAGAATAACAAACTACCTAAATGAACACCAAATTAAAAATCTTAAACAAAACTGCAAACAATCAAATATCTTCACCCCTAAACTTAAAAAAACCAAAATAGACACAACACTAGCTAGCCAAATAAATAAACAAACCGACCCAAACATAGCTAAAACTACCACACTAGCATACATACACGAAAATTGGCCAAATTGGTGTCACATTTACACGGACGGATCCTCAGATCCGACCTCCAAACACACAGGTTTCGGAGTCCATACCACACAACCAACTAAAACCACACAATCCTTCCGACTCCCAAACAACCAATCAATATTCACGGCAGAACTAATGGGCATGGCCTCAGCCCTCCATAATCAAGAATCCAAAAAACACAAAAAAATCCTAATACTTACCGACTCCCTAAGTGGACTGCAAGCCCTCCAAAACAAAAAAAAACAAAAACCGACCTAAATTAATAAATCAAATACTTAATAGCTCCAACGACCTAACTAAGGCAGGCAAACAAATAACCTTCTTGTGGATACCCGCCCACGTAGGAATATACGGTAATGAAAATGCCGATAAAGCAGCTAAACTATCCCTCAAAATCCCAGAAATAAGCTTAAACTTACCCATCTCAAAATCAGAAATTAAAAGTGTAAACAAGCAAAAAATCACAAAAAAATGGCATAGCCTATATCTAAACTCAAATATCCAAATCAAAAAAGTGCTCAGCAAACCACTTACCAAACCAAAAATTCTCCATCCATCAAAAAGAATCGACAGAGTAATCACTAAACTCCAAACAGGACACACCAACCTAAATAACCACCTAAAAATTTTAAAAAAAACACACTACAGGTAACTGCCCACACTGCAAACAACCAGAAACCCCAGAACACGCACTCATCCACTGCACACACTACCTAACACATCGAACCGCATTACAAACCACCCTCAATCTAAACAAGGCTCTAACTCTAGAAGCAATACTAAACCCACAAAATAAACTAGAAAACTTCAAGGCCTTAGGCGTATTCTTAATAAAAACGGAACTAATAAAACGCATCTAAAAACACAATAACCTACCAAATCAAAATCACATAAACAAACAAACATCCACCATACCCAGCTCCCTTAGTTCTCCTCCCCAATCCCATCGGCATCTATTCCAAATCTCAAAATTCCCAAATTCTATATAAGCAACCCCTAAACCCCCCCCTCTTGGGTTGCACAGACCACTTTCGCCCCTTTCGGAAACACATTAAATGGCCTGGCCGGGCCCGTGTGCGAAATACGCATCAGTCGGAAAGCGCACGTTAAATCTCCAAAGTAAGTAAGTAAGTAAGTGAGGACATCCCATTACAGGTCATGTCAGAACGACCTGTCGCGAACTGTGACCGACTAAGGAAAAAACTAACAGGAAGTCGACATTAGCCACAAAGAAAGCAGCTTTCTTAAGCATTGCGTCACTTGTTTCAAATTGGCGACTTCCATTCCAGACTATGTTTTAAAAAGTATTTTGAATCAGTTATACTGTCCGTAACAGTAGTTTTGTGTTAAACTTTAGAGGTTGCATGATAAGAAGCATATTCCGGTAACAATGTAACACAACAATATCATTTTTTCTTTTCCCTTTTTTATTACATGTTTGAATGGTTATCTATCGTGTAGTTGTCCAATTTTCGATCACGAACGTTGATACTACCCAATTTTGTTTATCCGCCATACTCGTTAATCCGACATAATCATATGCAACCGACAATGTAGGATTAACGGGACATGACTGTATATGATTGCTGATAAACCAAATGATTTGTTTCGGACTTTTTGAGATGGGTGAGAGAGTAATTAAGGTCTATCTCTGGCTTCACCATCTGACAGGGAGGAGAAGACGGTAAGGTGTTATCATAATTAGATCTATTTTAGCTGCAGAGATGTGTGGTTGAATTCTGATTCCATAGCAATACAAGATAAAAATGAGCTATAGATCGCCAGTAACTGAAGGTAGATCACCATACTGAGGACCATGGGGACTTACAGTACTCCAGCTTCCTGCACGGACCCCAGCCGGATTTACATCTTCCCTTCAGGTGTTAGCGATTATTGACAAATTAAGCCAAATCAGACAATAATTTTACAGTACTTTAACCCCCGTCAAGAGCACAGCCAATAACAATCTCAGTTCACAATTAAACACTACCAATTTAAGAAACAACTATGTACATCACAATTTATTAATAAGTTCAATTTCTTTAAAAAAGTTAATAATTAAATGAGGACTACTACTATTAAAAAGAGATGGTGAAATAATTATCCTTCGTGATGGCAAAATCTATACAGTCAAGCAGGACATGATTCTCTCATCACAAGGGATACAAAATGGAGGACCCTCACCTTTCAACAAATATTCATGGGTATATCTTGAATGGCCAATACGACACCGTCGTATAATGACCTCTTCAAATCTGGACTGACAGCCCAAGTAGGTGTAACGTATATTTGGTTTATTTTCATTCTTGTTTGTTTGTTTGCTGTTTAACGCCGCACTCAGCAATATTCCAGCTATATGACGGCGGTCTGTAAATAATCCAGTAATTGGGATCGATGACATGCATCAACCAAGTCAGCGAGCCTGACCACCCGATCCCGTTAGTCGCCTTTTACGACAAGCAAAGTCGCTTTTTACGGCAAGCATGGGTTGCTGAAGACCTATTCTACCCCGGAATTTTCACGGGTCTTTTAATTTCATGTAATTTATTAATACCTACTTGGGTGTCCCACCTCATTTGCATCAGATCACGGATGTAAGATCTAACTAAAGGTTTATAATCAGTGTATGGGATAAGAAGTGGTGTCACAGATTTGTTGACAGCATCAGCCAATGTGTTATCAGTGATACCAACTTGGCTTGGTAACCAACAAAAGACGATGTCTATTGGCCAGTCGCAAGATCATTATATAACTCAAGAATTTCAATTAAAAATGGATGTTTACATGAAATATTATTAATAGCCTAAAGGCACGAAAGTGAATCTGAAAAATAATGAATTCTTTATGTTCGGATTTGTTCTTGATATATTTTAGCGCTGTTAATATTGCTGAGTGCGGCGGTAAACAACAAACAAACATGATATACTAGTTGATTAGTGTCAGATTTTATAAAACGTGTGAGGGAAATGTCTACTTCCGGCCTTACCAACTGCCAGGGAGAAGAGGTCAAATGTCGGTATGGAGAGATAATATCCAGATCTAAATTTGAAGCATTAATATGAGATGGGAGCCGAGTTCCAAGTGGAGGAACCAGCTTTGGTTTCTTCTGAAACAGTTCGTCGAAGAGGGGATTAAAAACGGAGTCATAAGCAGGATTGAAACGTATTTTAGTTATATACTGGAGTGACAATTTAAAACGGCTTGATCAGCCTCGACATAGACATAAGTCTTATTCCTTGATGGTGGATTGGATCCAGGTTTTTTAAAATTACTCTTGCACGCTCCAGCATACACAATGGAGCCAGAGTCCAGCTTAGAGCGAATTAGAGATCTATATAAGTGAAGAAGGGTTGTCTGATCCCCTCCCCACTTTGAATTTGAGACGACTTTCAATAAATCAAGGGCCTTCAGGCATTTAGTCTTTAAATATTTGATATGTGGCAAAAACGTTCGCAAAACACGTTCGCAATCGGCTGTCTGTAAGGGCATGATGATCGCTAGTCTGGCTAGTATCAAAATATTTGGAAACATAGACTTGTGATGGAGATGTATCAACTTCCAAAGTGTCTTGAAATTGTCCAATGGATACATTTCATTCATGACAACTTGTTTGACAAGATCCCATTCCCCAAGAGTGGCCTGCTTGTCAATCTGGGCCTTACTGAGATGCCGACTGGAACCTGTGAGGTCTGAACCATAATGATTGATGAGTGTTTCTATTGCCTTTCTTCCATACAAGTCAAGCTGGTCCTTGGATAGGAATGATATACTCCTCATGCCCATGACACTGAAGGCAGTTGCACACAGATGTGCTGTTACTTGGAAATCTCTTGTTGACTCTGTCCTGAAGCCCAGTAAGAAACTTATGTCGGATAGCTTCTGCATCTTTGACATCATAGTTTGAAAGCTTTTCACCCCAGTACGTCACAGTGGCAACTTTCTTCTCCTTATCACTGTTCACTCTGAGTTTGTCCTTCAGCAACAGCTGATAGTAGCTTTTACCATTGATTGCTGTTTTCACACTTGCCAAACAGCCATCAATTGCAGGTTGGACACAGGAGATGTCTAAATCCACTTTCCGGAAGACAAGTTCTGTGAACTTTGGGATAACATCCATCATCACATGTAGTATGAACACAAACTTATAGTCTGTGAGATTTTGTAGTTCCTTCTCTGCTGAAGTAGGCTTCTCTTTCTGTTTGGAGTACTTGACCAAAGATCTCCAAGTCCTATACACTGTGTTGAGAGCATTGTACAATGCAAAGCACCTGATTTCATGAACTTCTTTAACCTTGATCTGGGGATCATCAAGTAATTCCTGCATCTGACTCAACTCTGCATGCTGATTTCTTAAAGTAATAAAATAAGTCCACCAGATTTTTCTGAAATGTCTTTCCAACATAAGCCACATCATCAGCTGCCTTAGATGTGTATAAGTTGAGGCGATGAGCCAAACAGTGGATATTAATGCAATGTGGGCTTTCCTTTCTTATAAGAGTAGCCACTCCTCCCTTGCTGCCAGTCATGACAGAGGCGCCGTCCGATCCGAAGGCATATATGTCACTAACTTCCAGGCGCCGAGAATTCAAGAATTATTTCAAATGATCATAGATGATCTCAGCAGTTGCACATTCACTCTTCATTCCAACATTTCCAAGAAAGTGGGTTTCTTGTTCAAGATCGTCTGACACAATCCGTCCATACACAACAAGCTTTTTGGTTATGTTAATATATGTTCTCTCATCTATCAAGACAGATGTGAAAACACCCTCTTTCAATTTTGAGTATATGTCCTCTTCAATAAGTTCAGCAAATGTATCCTGAAATTCATCAGCCGTTTCTCTTGATGCATATGTTGCATTTTTCCTGCAGCTAATGCCTGAATACTGTCACATCCCTGAAGCTTCATGAGTGATAACAAAGAAGGGTATTTCATTGTAGCCACAACTTCTTTGCATAACAAATAAACACAACGCATGGCAGAAATAATACTTGCAGTTTTCTGAGAAATGGCAGTATCTGCTGCTACAGATTTTTTTTCTTTAATTACTGATTTTTCAGAGCATTCTGATGATCCGGTAGCTTGACATGTCTTGCTAACGTAGACGACCGATAGTTTCTACATGACATTGAAGTCATCGAATTTTTTTAATTGCCTTCCATAAAGTTCACACGTCATAATGCAAGTTTCATCATCAAATGCCAGCCAGTCGTATTTCTTAAGCCATTCAGTTCTAAACTTGTGAACAAACTTTCTCTTACTGTCACTGTTTGGTTTGTTACCCACACTGTCACTATCGCTATCAGAACTATCCACGATGTTGTCCACCATGTGTTCCGAAGGAGGAGGCACAATTTCATTCACACTGACCAATGTTGACCGATCAGACGGCGTTTTTGTGAAAAGTCAGTAATTCTACGCTTCTTTGGCACTGACATGTTCGCGTTTACGCGGTACAAAAACTGTACATCAACATACAAAGAATCCTAATTCCAAGTGTCAAAACGACTGCCCTCATACCGATTCCACCTAGCGGGAAACATTAACCAATCAAATTAATCGTAATTATGCTTCATTTGATTCCGTTGCACATCCGATCAGTTCCAAAAGCAAATAGAAGCGACCTCTAGCGAATTCCAAGAAGTGCACTATTTTTAGCTTCGGTTTTCCCCATCTTTCACTTACCAGTTGTGTCACTTTCAGCTTCCACTGGCGATGTCAAGCGGCATTCGATATCCAGCCCAGCATTTGACAATAAAACTTTGCATTTCGTCCGAAATAACTGTTCCAATAACTATTTCCAAACATAAACATAATTTGTATCGGTTTTCCTTGAATAAAGTTGAATATTTTCTGCAAATATAGTTGCAATGACCCTCGCCTCGATCCAGATTGTCAAGCCAGCTGACACAGTAAAACAATCAACATCCGTGAGTAGAGAGCCGGAAGTTCCGGGAAGCATTTGCATATTGCACATGTGACTTAACATGTGATAACCGGTGAAGCTGAAATCAATTCCTGTTGATTTTACAGTTGTATTAACAACTGTTGGAGACGGTGTGTGTAAGTGAATGTTGAATAAACACGCTGAATGTGAAGCAAACATAAGCCTAGTTAGTTACAACATAGTTAATTGGCGATTAAATTACTCACCACTGTCTCTTATGTTATTACATCATAAATGAATTATATTTTACTGGCACCAATCTGGTGTCGCACCGTGTAAACAAAAAATGGTCACGTGTGCTGGAGTTACGCACGGGACCAATCATCGTAGAAAAAAACAACACAAGATAAATATAAATTTTTATTGCAAATATAAGGTTTGTGTGCGCACTTGTGATGTGCATCATTCTAGGTCGCTTTATACACGGAGTATATAGGCGGATTTTGAAGGCGTGTACAGGGGGTCGTCTTATACGTGGGGTCGCTTTATACACAGCGATATACGGTATCCAAGAACAGCTGATTTTCGAAAGTTTAACAGACTGATACGCACGGTAATGTCAAAAATGCGCCATCGGTGTAATTTTTGCGTACCAAGTGGCGCACCATTATTTTTATTTTGCGCCAGTGTCATATATAATGCGTCATTTACGCAATTACGCACACTAGATGCAACACTGACGCCGCACTAAGCAATATTCCAGCTATATGACTTTGGCCTGTAACTAATTGAGTCTGGACCAGACAATCCAGTGATTGATATCATGGAGCATCGATCTACGCACTTTGGATACGATGACATGCATCAACCAAATCAGCGAGCCTGACCACCCGATCCCCTTAGTCGCCTCTTACGACAAGCATTATCGCCTTTTACGGCAAGCATGGGTTGCTGAAGACCTGTTCTATCTTCATGAGTCTCACCATTATGTACTTGATGCAGTGTTGAATCTTTTATACATCAGACCCGTGAAGATTCCGGGGTACAATTGGTCTTCAGCAACCAATACTTGTCGTAAAAGGCGACTATGCGTGTCGTGTTTCACTTTAAGAACATTTGACACTTTAATATCAACCTTGATGATCAGTTTTTGCCACGTTTCATCTTTTTAATATGTCTCAAAGTATGTTTACAGTGTTTGGACAAATAAGGTTTCTCATATATCTATCCATGGTGACGTTTATTTTGCGATTCAGTATATTTAAATCAGGTAAGATTGATCAAATGTCCAATGTTTACAAACACCGATAATATGAAATATCAATACCCATAGAGAGTGCCTGTTCCAAACAGAAACGAAATAAAGTGATAAAAGAAGGTTCCATAGTCAAACTACAAATCGGGCACTTCTGTGATCTAAATTGTCATGGTCTTTTGAAATCGTTCGTTCGTTCTTTGTTGTTTAACACCGCACTCAGCAAAATTATATCTATATGACGGCGGTCTGTAAATAATCGAGTCTGGACCAGACAATCCAGTGATTGACATCTTTGACATCGATCCTCGCATTTGGGATACGATGACATGCATCAAACAAGTCAGCGAGCTTGACCACGAATTAGACCTGTATCTGTATTGTACCGATTACAAAGATATCTAAAAAGAAGGCTAGAAATGACCTTTCAACTTGTGACAAGATGACCAATGTTGTGGTCGCTAAAAAGCGTGATTTCCGGATCTGTTTTCCAATAAGCAATTATGTTTTGAAGATGGAAACTAAAACATTATAAATGAAAAAAATATAAATCTAACTCTAAGCCATAGGTGCAAATATGAATTGTTGCATCAAGTGTCTTGTTCCTCATGTGACACACTCACGTACTTGCATGTCCCTATATAAGTGCATTAATTTTGAACCCGACGTTAAACGCCATTTCATCTCACAGTCGATCATACAAATCCGGCCCTTCTGTCACCTAAGAAACGGTGTCTTTTAAAACTGAATAAAACAACAGGATCAGTAATATATCGGTGATATGTAAATATGTACCAGTATTTTAAAAACCAAGACTCATGAACTTGTGTCAAGGTGGTCTGTTAAAGACAAGTGTCGTGGTCTTCCTTTTCGGCAAGAAGTGTGATATCCGGATCTGTATTCGCTTCCCCATAAGCCATTCTGAATATGAAAATAAATATGAAAACTATTAACTAATAAATGTATATGAATAAGTTTAATTCTAACTGAAACAGCCATAGGAACAAACTTAACTGTTACATTAGGTGCCTTCTTCCTCTTATTATCCAACATCCCCTTAATTATTTTAATTGCCTCTCATTTCATCTTAATCTGAAAATATGAATACAAATGTAACACAACCACGATGCCGTGAGTTTATGAGCACTCTTGGTGTCAAGATTCATATTTCATAACATATCACAACTCATGCAGAAAGGCATTCTGTTGTCTGCTCCACTAAAGTCAGCACATCATTTCTTCTGACCGTCTGTTTCTATTGAAACCGAGCATAGAGATGAGAAACACAAATGTTTGGAGTCATTTATGTATGGGTGAGTGAGTGAGTTTGATTTACGCAGCTTTTAGCTATGTTCCAGCAATATCACGGCGGGGACACCAGAAATGGGCTTCACACATTGTACCCATGTTGGGAATCGAGCCCGGGTCTTCGGCGTGACGAGCGAACGCTTTAACCACTAGGCTACCCGACCGCCCCATTTATGTATGAATTGATAACTCACGTTCCGAGTTTCTCTGCTTCCTGAATTGTTTCTGGAAGCCTCTTGTTGAATGTTTCTGGGAGGAGTAGACAAAGGAGTCCGGCCAGGGTGGTCATGCTCCCGAATATCAGCATAGGCAGGATCTGACTGTATCTGCCACTGATATGCATTGTCTGAAACAGGAAAAGATCTTCATTGGGAAAATAAGACAAATCATTAAGACCACAGCAAACAGGAAGAAGTTGAGGCAGACGTTGCCAGAGAGGGTGGCGACGTTCATGCTGAGGCCAAAGAAACCCAGACGACAAAGTTTGTGATAAAAAATATGTTTTCCTCCTTCATTTAGAGAATTGTGTTTGCAGCAACAAGAATCCCTTTTTCATTTGAAAATGTATCACTCACCAGATCATTGATATATGGTGACGAGATACTACCAGCTCTAGAGAAAACTGAGCATAGCCCCGTGCCGAAATTCCTTGTTGTCGTCGGTAGTAATTCTGCTGTGAAGACGTAGACGGTGACGAAGGCCGCGGATACGCAACCATTGCCAAGACAGGCCAGCACTGTGATGATCCATGTGTTAGCTGGGGTAAAACCATAAAGAATCACACTTATTCATTGCAGCAATTTAGGAAATACTTCAGTTATGACCACATCAATCGCCATCTCTCCCTATCTTTATTTGAGTTAATCATTAACTTGCCCCCATCCTGAGCTGACCTTAAACGGTCAACCTTAATAATAATGCATAGTGACAGGATGAACACTGAACATGTATGTATTGGAACTTCATCAGTGTATTAGATATTAGGATCTGTCAGTTTAAGATGTTCATCAGTGAACTCCATCACTTGATGTTGTTATTAAAATAACGAGAAAACAAGTTGGAAAGAAAAACACAATAACTCTTACGCGTTTTCGTGACAAAGAAGGGAATGAAAGTAGAAAAGCACGCAGCTCCTGCCATCAACATAGTCGCACACAACAGCTTCCTCCGACCAATCCGGCTGATGAAGAGCATACAGAGAGCATATGAACATGCTTCTACCACAGAAAACAGGAAGTAATTGAGGTAGACGTTGCCAGAGAGGTTGGTGACGTTCATGCTGAGGCCAAAGAAACCCATTCCGATTGCCAACCTGTGTTTAACAAATGTGAAATTTATTATCCATTTAATATTTTATTTGAAAATTTGTAAAAGACATGTAACAACTACATCGAAGTTATTCCTCCTTAATGTACATACGTTGTCCTGATCATAGATAACTAGTCATCATTAAAGATAAATCAATTTGTGCATCTGTATGACATGAGAGAAACATGCAGAATAGTGAAATTTGAAGAATATTAGCCTTTAGACATGACTTCAGATGGACTTTGTTGGATGCGTCGTCTACTTACTTCGTTTTGCAATTGCTCATAAGATGTTTCTTGTTGTGAGCACAGTTGCTAATTGCATTCGCGTTGCAGAATAAAAATAACAGTTTCAACAATCGCTCTTAAAGGGCAAGTAAATTCAAACAGAATAAAATATTGCGATTTTGTTGCGAATATCAATTTTACAAGATACATTTGAATGCCACCGCTCGAAATAATTGGTTGGCGTCACTCATTGCTCAGTGACCTTTATTGTGCCTCGCGGTGTTGTATGGTGGTCGGACAACTTCTTTGGGAACATTTCAAATGAATGGAAGTTTGACGTCAGGTCTTAATCAGGATCTTGTAGCCGGTAAAACCCAAATGCCAACCCCTCTTAGAATTGTGAATAAACTGTAAATCAACCTGAGCATTTGCCACAGTGGAATACTGTTGTCTGCATTTCCTTTAATAGCCCAAATCATACTGAATGAATCATATTTTCACTAACTCATAGATATATACTCAACAAAAGTTCCCGTGACACCAATATTTTAGTGTATGTTTCAAACAAGTAAAGTTTGTTTTTCAAAATTGTAGTACATGTATGGACAAAAAAACGCAACTGCTACAGAAAAGCATGCAAAAATTGACTTTTATGCAAGCCCCATGCATTTCACTACCCAAGAATCGGTATAAAAACATGTGCGTTAACGGGATTCCAAATGCATTGTTTAGCATCGTGCTGACAACAACCACTCAGAAAAACAACACTATTACGCAATTATTTAACATTACGAAATGCCATGCCTGTCCGAAAATGAGCGTCTGCGAGCCATTGGTATGCTTGAAGCAGGATCGAGTCAACTTGATGTTGAAGGACAATTTAACGTCCACAGAAACACCATTTGGTGTTTGTGGCAACGTTGGCAACAGACGAATGCAGTCGGAGACCATCCTCGGAGTGGCAGGCCACGCGTAACCAATAATCGACAAGAGAACTGGATTCGAACAACACACCTACGAAATGGATTCCAGCCAGCAACAGTGACTGCAAGAAGCATCCCTGGCCTTCGACGAATATCTTCACAAACCGTACGTCGTCGCCTCAGATGTGCAGGGATTGTCGCCAGGAGACCTACCATACGTCCCATTTTGACAGGAAACAACCGTCAAGCACGTCTACAGTGGTGCAGATAGCGTCTACGCTGGACGGCCATGCAGTGGGGACAAGTTCTATTCACTGACGAGTCTCATTTTCACCTCAGCCACAGCGATGGACGGATTCGAGTTTACCGACATCGAGGTGAACGTTACGTCAATCATTGTGTCATGGAAGAAGATCGGTTCGGGGGCGGCAGCGTTATGGTATGGGGTGGGATTACAGCAAGACAGAGGACCCGTTTGATAGTGGTAGAGGGAAATGTCAATGGACAGCGCTACCGCGACGAGATCATCAGAGTCGTCATGGCCCAGGCATTACCTTTCAACATGACAACGCCCGGCCTCATATTGTTCGACTAGTTCAGGATTCTCTTCAACAAAACAACGTGAATGTCATCCCCTGGCCGGCTCGCTCCCCTGATCTCTCACCAATCGAGCACATGTGGGATGAGATGGATCGGCGCCTTCGACGTCAACCACGTGTTCCACAGACACTCCAGGAACTTCGAAACATGCCCCAGCAGATATGGACAGATATCCAACAGGACTTTGTGCGACGCCTGGTCGATTCCATGAGACGAAGATGTGTTGCTTGCATCGCAACCAGGGGTGGACACACACGCTATTGATTTGTAAATTGACATTTTGGCATGTTCATGTTTTTTTTATGAAATCACGCATTTTCTGAAGTCAGTATGGCAAATAAACCATTTGAACACTTACAGGAGTTTTTTATCTGTTGCAAAACGAAATTGATTCAGATTTGGTAAAAAACATAACTTTGCATTAAATCTTATTCAATGTCACGGGAACTTTTGTTGTTCAGTATACATATTTAAAGTTATTTTACAAAAAAAGAAACTGTCCCAGAAAATTCCTTAGGAAAATAGCTGTGCTTCATCAACCACATAAATCCGCCTGCCTAGAACACGATGAAATAAATACAGTGAGTATTGTGAAATATGAAGGTCATGTGATTGTGACACAACAGTGCCAAAACATCCTGTCTGTAAACATTGTGGCGTCATAATAGTTATTAAAGTTACATCAAAGTTACCAGCTTCGTTTCAAATATTTTCATGGTAAGTTTTAAGGTTGAGTCATATGTCATGTTTGCTCTGACCTTTGATGTCTTCGGTGAAGAGGTGTTTGCAAGTGATTAGCTTGGAAGGTATGGCAGCCAGTACTTATAAGATAGGTAATAGGTAATGGACATTGGGCAAATTCAGCGCTAATTAGTGTATAGTGTTGGTTCCATTGTCTATTGTTAATCACCTATCAGCGCATCATCTGTCGGCTTCCCTTGTTAGTTTCTACCCTTTGTTTGTTTCCACCTTTTGTTATCTTATTTTGTTGTCCTTACATGTACATATATATGCTCTCTGCCTCATGGCATTCATTCACCCGATAAAGGAATAAGCATGTGCTCCGAAACGTTGTGTTCCTCATAATAAAAAAGTTGACATCCATGTATTCTCTTCCTTGAATCGCATAAGATTGCATATCCACATCAGCCAAATATAGTATGATTAATAGATTAGTACAGCTAGCACTATATACATGTATACTGAACCAAATTAAAAACTTCACAATCCTAAAATTTTAACATTTTGACCAGTTATCATTGTGGGCCCTTATTGTGTATTTAAACAGTAATGGCCACGTATTGTCTTCAGATAACACCCGTTTTTGTGCAGGTGAATCGATCAAAATCATGTGCACAGCACTATAGTGGCAAAAGTGGTTTTTCACGTGCAACTGGTCGCGTGGCCATAATACCGCACGTGTTTTCAGCCATACTTGTTAGGAGTCGTTAACAAAAAAAGACAAACACAAGAAAACAAAAGTCTTTACGGCCATTTGTCATGCCACGCCTTTCAAATGTGCAACGTGAACGTGCCATCGGCATGTTGCAGACGGGAACGTCCGTAGCTGAAGTCGCAAGGACGATGGGTTGTAGTCGACGGACTGTTTATGATTTACAGACGCGTCTACAGCAAACGGGTACCACCGCTGATCGCCCTCGGCCAGGTCGACCACGTTTGACGTTACATGCAGAGGATCGTCAGATTGTCTTACATCACCTCCGTAACCGATTTTTGACGGCTACATCAACCAGAAATGAACTGTTTAGGGGTAGACTGAGTGCGCAAACTGTTCGAAACCGTCTGAGAACTGCTCACCTTCAAGCACGACGGCCATACTGCGGGCCGATTTTGACTCAATTACACAGACGTCAACGTCAATTGTGGGCACAGCCTCACTTACGATCGACTCAGAGGAATTGAAATCAAGTCGTCTTCAGTGATGAATCCCGATTTAGTCTTCGATTTGCTGATGGTAGGGCGAGGGTGTGGAGGCGCCGTCATGAACGTTACGCCCAGTCTTGTGTACAGGAAGTTGACAGATTTCGAGGCGGAAGGGTCATGGTGTGGGGTGCTTTCTGTGGCAATGCACGTTCCAGGCTTCTTGTCATCCGTGGCAACCTCAACACTGCTGCTTACCGCGACCAGGTACTGGCACCACAACTTCTGCCTTTTATTGCAGCACATGGACCCGGTTTGATCTTCCAACACGACAATGCCAGACCCCAAACAGCAATTTTGACAAGGAATTTCCTTCAGAATGCGGGAGTCAACGTCATGGACTGGCCGTCAAGGTCTCCCGACCTCAATCCCATCGAACACATCTGGGATGCTCTTGGCAGAAGTCTGCGCACTCTCCAGAACCAACCACAGAATTTGCAAGATCTTGGCACCATTTTGCAGCAACAATGGCGTCGTCTTCCCAATCATGTGTTCACAAGCATCACAAGGTCCATTCGGAGGCGTTGTGTGGCAGTTGTCAACGCACATGGTGGCCATACACGCTACTGAACTTGTGTGCCATCAGATTCTCGTGCTTGTGACTTATGATTTAAACTGTTGATGTTATTACCGAATACCGTAGGTGCTTGGAACAAATTATGGTTACCACCGTTAATTAAAATCCTTCTTTGGACATTAATGATTAAAAATTACCTTCTCTGATACATTTGTCCGTTGTATATCATATATGGGATTACTTTTAAAAATGTGAAGTTTTTAATTTGACTGAGTTTATTAACAATTGTTGAGGTACTGTGTTTTAGAACGTAATCACGTCTTACCAGTTACAACAAATTACAACCATCCTCTTCAGCATTATAGGGGATCTAAACAGCTCCCAGAAGCGCTCACGTTGTTCATCGTTACAGATAGCATTATCTACTGTGGCATCAGGGATTTCAACTTTGTTGCATTTGGCAATTTTCAACATTGTTGTCTTTGCAGCTTTGTTCCTGCATTTGGTAATTTGCCATCTTGGGGACTCCGGGAGAAAACTGAAACCATTTGTAGACACCATCTAGGCTTTATTGAAATATATCTCTCAGCAAATTATAACTGTTTTGTTTTTTGCCAAAACGGTTAAATACAAATTGTTCCAACTCTGAACTCTAGCAAGCAAAATGAGAAACTCAACAAACAAAAGTGACAGAACATAAAATGTCAAAGTAAACTTGGGGAGATTGTCCATGATAATGAGATTGATCTAGAAAAATGTTAAATTACACTCACTACAAATAGACGAAGATGATACCAGGAATACTGATGGCGAGCTGCCTAGTCTTCCAGTCTCTCACCATGTAGGCCACGAGAGCCAGAATCATGTTCCCAGCACTCCAGAAGAGACTCATTGCTACTCCTGTGATCATTCTCTTTGACGGGCCGACTATCTCCATGCCTGTGGTGACAAGACGTTATGTGGATTCCTCTAGTTAACACAGGTTTCTTCTGAGCATGGCATAGCCACACACTACAATAAACAACCGATGAACTTGTTCTTGAACAGATGCAAACATTAGTTGATTTACATTATTAAAAGGCAAAGCATATTTAACCATATATGCTTTATCAAGACAATGCTTATAGCATATTCCACAAGAAAACGTAAACTGATTTTACGTTATATGCAAAACGTCTAACAATACATCAGATGTTTTGTAGGATCTATTATTCTGTGTACAGTTTAGTGTGTGTTATTAGCCATTTCGCGTATGACATTTAGCATTAGTTCCTTATGTATGCGATTAAGTTTTTGTTTTAGGCACACTCAGCAATATTCCAGCTATATGACTTCGGCCTGTAACTAATTGAGTCTGGACCAGACAATCCAGTGATTGATTTCATGAGCATCGATCTACGCACTTTGGATACGATGACATGCATCAACCAAATCAGCGAGCCTGACCACCCGAACCCGTTAGTCACCTCTTACGACAAGCCCAGTCGTCTCTTAGGACAAGTATGGGTTGCTGAAGACCTATTCTAACCTGAATCTTCCCGGGTGCTTAATGTATACTGATTTGTTGAACCGTTTATACATATCCCCAAAAGCAAACTACATGTGACTGAACCAAGCCAGATGCCTACAAAATGAACGAAATTTTGATTGATGTAGATTATTGTCAGTGAACGGAACAGATCACAGATAAAATAGAGGATGTGTCTTCCGTACTTACTGTATATAAAACAAGATAGGAATTGCGCGTTGAATGTTCCAATCACAAGGAACACACATGCCAGGAGAAGATAGAAGTTGGTGACCCAGTTGAGACAGATGCTGAAGAAAACAGCACTGAACATTGCAACCAGCATCATTGTCCGTCGCCCAAACCTAGAAAATATATTTTTATGAAATACCCTCAAATTTAAAGCTACTATTTATATGTATGTGTCGGGAATGTTGGCTCAGCTTTTATTCACAACTACCAAGGGGCTCATAATTTTCGGTTTAAACTGGACACAGGGGCAGTCTGGTAGCCTGGTGGTTAAAGCGCTCGCTCGTCACGCCGAAGACCATGGCTCGATTCCCGACATGGGTACAATGTGTGAAACCCATTTCTTTTGTCCCCCGCCGTGATATTGCTGGAATATTGCTAAAAGCGGCAGAAATGTGCTTCACACATTGTATCCATGTGGGGAATCGAACCCGAAAGCTTTCCGTGTCCACTTAGGAAAAACATCTGACTCCTTCATCTCTGACTCCACGGACTTCTGCTCCAAACTCAAGAACATCACCGATCAAGATCAGATCATAAGTTACGACGTAGTAGACCTCTTAACCCACGTACCCATTGATGACACTCTGCAAATTCTCCGCCGTCGCATAACTGAAACTCCTCTTGAAACTAGCCTATCCATTGAATCTATCATCGCCCTCAACACCGCCTGGTGGGGGCGGGGGGTGGGTACGATTAACAGATACACGGCCAAGCCATGGGATCCCCACTCTCACCACATCACCCATCCAATCTATAGGAAAGTCCATCCCACACCCAGATCTGCTACCATTAAACCCGAATCAGCGCCCATCCGCATCGCCATCCGGTTCATAGGAAACGCCTCCAACATCATCAGCCGCCTCCTCAAACAGCAAGCCAATATTGACACCAACTTCACCAGCCCCAACTCCCTTAAGACCCTGCTAAGAGCAAACGGCAGGAACACAACCAAACCCCTAGAGCCTAAATTGTAGTTTACAAAATTGGCTGCAACTGTGGATAATCCTACGGTAGGTGAAACGTCAACTCCAGAATCAAAGAGCACAAAGCCTCAACCGATCTCGGAGCTCATCAGCAACTGTCCTATTAACAACATCAACTGCGACAACGTCCAAATCCTCTCCAACAACCTCCATGATTTCACGAAAAGAAAACTAACAGAAGCAGTCCACATTCGCCGCCACTAGCCATCAATCAACAGAGATCAAGGCTATTTCATCCCATCCGCCTGCTATGAACTCATTAAGCAATAATCACCCCACCTATGTATACTTATCCTGTTTAGTTGGCTTCCTGTCTTATTGGCTTCCTCCTATGTGTTCTCTGTCCATTGTGTTGTGACAGTATTATTTTTCTGTTCTTACCACGTACCCTATGTTATCCCACTCATGTATGCAATTGTTGTTACTGTTAATCCCCTACTGTTAATCCTCCACCTACTTTTCATATTCTGTACTCTGTCCCTCATTCAGTCGCCTTTACAGTATTAAAGATGTCGTTATCCATAAAATTGTGTCTACTTTATAAATGTATTACAAGACACCCAATAAAGATGATAAAATAATACTAATTAATGAAAATTATTAAGATACATTGTAAAAGATGGAGGATCGACGCCATGTATACCCCCGTATTAAACCGATGCTAGTTTGGATAATACTTTCGCGTTTACTGATACTGAAAAGGCTGAAGTTCTTAAAAGATTATTTTGTTTCTGTAAGTAATCTTTAGGCTAATAACCACCCTTTACCTCCCTTTGATCAGGCTTGTGAATCCTGCCTAACTGATATCACCATACAAGAACAAGAAATTAGTGACCTGATCAAATCTTTACAAAGTGACAAATCCAGTGGTCCTGATAGCATTAATCAAAGGCTGGTGAAGCAGCTAGCGATATAATTGCAATACAATTATTATCTTCTTCAATACATCTCTACACTCCTCTACATTTTCATCTCACTGGAGACCCGTGATGAAGATCCGGGTTAGAATAGGTCTTCAGCAACCCATGCTTGCCGTAAAAGGTGACTATGCTTGTCGCAAAAGGCGACTAACGGGATCGGGTGGTCAGGCTCGCTGACTTGGTTGATGCATGTCATTGAACCCAATTGTGTGGATCGATGTTCATGATATTAATCACTGGATTGTCTGGTCTAGACCCGATTATTTACAGACCGCCGTCATATAGCTGAAATATTGCTGAGTGCGGCGTTAAACAGCTAACCAACCAACTAAATCATCTCACTGGAAATTACCTCAAATCATGCTGTTCATAACAGGGGAGACAAATACCTTTCCTCGAATAATAGACCAATATGCTTATCATGCATACTTGGACAGTTACTGGAGAGACTTGTTTTGAAACATTTATGTTATCATTTTCAAAGACATCAGTTTATGTATGAGTTCCAATCCGGATTTATTCCAGGCCACTCTACTGATTTTATTGTATGATACTCTGTGATGTTTCCAAAGCGTTAGATACGGTTTGGCATAGAGGCCTACAATGTAAACTTGAAAAATTTGGTATAAATGGTAAACTCTTATCGTGGTTAAAAGGTTACATACTAAAAGGTTACATTTCGAGACGGAAACAATACGTATGTGAAAATGATAGCCTGTCCTCATTGAATTACCCCTCAGGTGGGGCACCCCAAAGTTCTGTACTCGATCCCTTTCTATTCCTTGTATACATAAACGATTTGGCGGATAACCTTTACACATTCAACTCCTTTATTTGCTGCATGCGCGTCTATTGGTGCATCGTCTACTGGAATTAACCACTTGGAAAAAAAACTTGAATCATGATTTATCGTACCTTTACAATTGGGCGTATACTTGAATTGTAAAACTTGACCCAGACAAAACAACATACATATTATGCAGCCACACAAACAATATTGCCAAACCTAATCTGGTCTATGATAATACACCGCTTCATCACTCGAATACTGAAACACCTTGATGTTATTTTATCCCAAGATATGAAATGGTCTGCCCATACTGACAGTGTAATTAACTCTGCATCCAAAATGATATTTCTTTGCGAAAACTTAAATATGTACTCGATAGACCAACATTATGTCAACTCTACAATGTTTTATACGACCAATTCTCGAATACGCATCTGAGGTCTTGGCAAACTGCACCTATGCAACTCTGATAAACTTGGAAAGATTCAACTTGAAGCAGCTGGAATAGTTACTGAACTTATCTAATACGCATCTCAAATTACTTTACATTATGAAACAGGATGGGAGGCACTCTCAAGCAGACAGAAAACTGAAATAAATATGTAAAAAAGGTATTAACAACTTATGCCCAGCTTAATTGAATGATCTTTTATCACCAAGACTAGCCAACATTAGTCACCATAATCTTAGAAATAGAAACAATATTAGTATTCCACACACTCGAACTGTTACGTTCATACTCTTTTATACCAGACACACTCAGGTGCCTTCTACACTTTCGTGCTTAAAATGTAGTGTTAAACCATAAAAATATGTACCTCCTCGTTACTTCTTATCTGGGGAGAGAAGGGTAAATATTCTTCATACAAGTTTAAGACATTCCTGCAGTTCCTTCAATCGGGATTTATTTGAAGTCAATTTGTCAGAAAACTTAACATGCCTGTGTGAAATCCACTTGAAAACGTTTATCACCTTTTTCTCGAATGTCCTCATTATAATGCTATTAGAACTTCATTATATAACAATATTTTATCAATTGGAGGTCAATTCACGATTAAACAATCCTCTATCGTGATAGTTCATGCTCATCATAACATAACATATTTATATTCAAAAGTTTGACCCGCTGTGATATTGCTGGAATATTGCTAAAAGCGGCTTGAACCCAAACTCACTCACTCAAAAGTGTGCAAAAACAAGAATTATATCATGCCAACATAGAGATTTGATCAACAGTTTTATTTACTTCAATTTATGCTCATTGCCATCTCGTATTTTACATTTGTTGTTCTACCATTTACATCCTCTCTCCAGATGACTGGTACATCATTCATCACAGCAATAGTTTGTGTAAGTGTTCTATTTAAACACTGTTTCCGTGAAAGTATCGGACTTTGTTTGCAGGTTATCTATTTCAATGTTTAACATTTACACTATTGACCGCTACGAGAAAATAGGAAAAGTTAAACATGCCCATGCCCTTATTGTTAATAACTGACGCTTAATGAGGTAATAAAGACCAGTTTATCAGCAGTGATTCAGTTGCACCAAACATCCACTGTGATTTTGTGTTACTCTTCCTGTCCTTGTGATGAATATGAATACGTGATATGTACAGCACCGACGATTTCAACTCTAGTGCATACAGTGACTTGACCAATGTATTATATACCAGAAACGTATATTGTGTCATGGAATACAACACTACTCATAGACTGTCTATACAGGTATCTCTTTGATTTGACGTCACTTGTTTCTTACGTCATAACTTAACCCGCTTACACTCCTACATTACCATACTGAGAGTACGGTGGTGGTCTCAGGATCGGTCTAATTGTCCTAGAAACATTTTTCACCGAAAGTAAGCCTATATTTCAGTTTACGGGCCAAATAGTCGTGGATACCACGAAACCGAACTTCTATTTAGGTTGCAAAGTCCTTTTCATACAGCTATTGATACATGTAACGCATTAACCATTTACAGCCAGATAATAGTGTGTACAATTAGTAAGGTGATAATAATGACTATAAATACATTAGAAATACCTACATAGTACTACAAAAACCCGCTATTGTCTGGAAATCAAAGTTACTAAAACACTTGTGAATATCCTTGCCCACACATGGGAGATAACATTTATCAAATCAATATACATTGTATGATAAGAACATAAGATTAATATGCTAGGGAATTAAGTTGACAGACAACACATTATTTAGCGATAGCCTAACAAACACAAAGTCAAAGAACTGAAGCCAAGTGGCAAACCTCCTGACAGTGATGAGTAGGTGAGGCGCTGATATCAGTGAACCACTGAGCTGGGTTCTACGTCACGGTGACAGTTATATAATATCAAAGTGGGAGAGAGATGATTCCTCACATGTCTGAGAGAAGTCCGCTGATGAAGACAGCAACAAGCTGACCCAACATCCCCATCATCTTAGCATGGGTCACATAGGACTTCCGGTCACACACAAGATCCATCTGAAATATAAGCCGTACATATGAACATGAATCTTTTTGGGGCTTCAATGAATCCTGATGAACATATGAAACTTGAGGAACGAGAGGACAGCTTAATAGATACATGGCTGCAAAACCAATAGTACTGGTGCTGCAGCTGACATATATTTACAGATGACTATCTCATAAATGTTACCCGGAAATGTACAATCAATAGATTAGATCTCAAGCAAGTATGATCACTTACAGCCTGTACAACTGTAGAATCGTATACCGTCCTGTCGTACACCCATTCGTGACACGTCTTAGTGATGTTTATGCGATCGCCTGAAGCATCATCTGTCCAATTGGAGGAAGAGTACACGTCACATGACGAGTACTTCAGGTCACCGTGGCCACGTGGAATAGTCCTGTTGATGAGGTCGGCGTGAGCTGCATCTTGGACTGCATATGAGTCATTCCTTAATCCAGGAATGCTGCACCTGTGCAGTACACATGGAGTCTAGCATCAACTCATTGTAAATACACAGATTTGTATCAATTACGAACGTTCTTTCAACGTCCGTGAATTAAATTGGCGGAACTGCAGTGCTATTACTAGCTATTTTTAACAACGAATCAAACGACAGCCTGGTTCAAGCGAGAGACCGCCAGCGTGGTCGGGCTGACAGCGCGCCAGCCAGGATATCTGAAGGTCGATGGTTCCATCTCGTGCAGCGTCATACCAACACACATTAAATGAAGGTACTTGTTATCCTACAGTGCTCAATGCTTTTTCATAGGGTCCTAAACAAACATTTTATCAATCGTTTGTGCATGTTTAGTACATAATAAGAAATAACAAGGACACATATGCATTTAAGAATTGACTTATATGTTTTTCAGTTCATTTAGGTATGAAACGGAAAACCGATGTGCACACTGGCAGTGTATAAATCCGCGTCGCAGGCAAATATGATGAGATTGATAAACATTACAGGCGAAGGAAAACACCGTACATTTATAATGTCGCATGATTGTCAGGATTTATTTCCTCAGGTACACATATTTATAGTGAGTGTCAGTGGCAGCACACTCTTCCTCTACTAATAACAACAAATAAAGTGCTATCATGGCAAGTTGAAACCGCACTGGACAGCTAGGAGTAGTGGTTTCAAGAATGGTTTTGCACGAGAAGTATTAGAGCTTTCCGCCCTTGTGTAGAGATTGCCACAGTGCATCAATTGTTCCCCGCCATATAATGCCATATGCAGAGGAAGGACGTGTAAGCAATGAGAGGAGAGGATTGGTGTAAAGTTCAAATTGGTTGTTGTTAATGTAGTTATCTTTGGAAAGCACAATAAACGAAACAGTGTCTTTAAATGGTGTGCGCAAGGAAAACCAAGGCAAGAAAACACACAACTAGGCCTGTCAGGCACAACTGTTAGTACCAATACTATAAAAAAACAAGCATGAAATACTCATATCCCCTGCCAATATTACATGTCCAGCTGGGTGCATCAGCTCTCTGTGAACTATATTCACTGGACCTTTTTGTAAATGGTGTAATTGCAGCACTAAGAAAGTTATTACTGGTTGTTTTGCTTTCTGCAGTTTATGATAGAATATGTAACTGTATCAGTAATGAGTTGTGTTATTACTTAAACAATAATGAGAGAAGTAAGGGTTGGTTAGTTGGTTGGTTTGTTGTTTAACGACGCACTCAACAATGTTCCAGCTGTATGACGGGTGGCACTCGTGAAGAGCAACCTCCACGTGGTGAGTGCTGGGTAACGCTAATAGAACTTCCCCAGTGTGGACCCGGGGTAGAATTTGTCCATAGCACCCCATTGCTGGTCGTAAAAGGCGACCAAATTGGGCAACCCGTTTGCCCGGTCTTATCAATCGGCTGGTCATGTCGAGCCCTGTGCATTATTTTATTTGCACAAAATTTGAATTCAGATTTGACTTATACTTTAGGACTTGACACAATTATATGTATTTATCTATTAAAGCTTGAATTTTGCTTGTGTAATCTTTCAGATTCCAAGAGTCGTATGCCCAGAAGGCGGTGGCTCATGTGCCAATCCGGCGGATTTATTAATTTTCAATTAATTCTTCTGCTTGAGTATACCATTCCAGTTTCCTTGGTGCTACCAGTTGGAGACCCACTGGTGTTAAGCATCGTCTTTATGACACTCCGTGGTGGGAGAGGAGCTGGGGTGATGAACCCTATACAAAATCAACATGGCACAACCCCCAAAAAACAAAAACGTTCGCTGGATGATTCCTCATATGAAGAAAATACTATTGTGAAGAATTCTTCAAACAGTTGGTTTGATTTTTTGTGGTTACTGCTTCTGATGGTACCCCTTGAAGCTAAACACATTAGCAATTTCTAAGGCATTTTATGGCATTGCTGGTGATGTACAGGATGTCAAGAAAATTAGATCTGGATTTCTGCTGGTGGAATGCAAAACCTCCAAACAATTTTCAATCTTGCAAGCTGCCAAACAGTTGGTTTCCACTCCTGATCTTATTTCTCCTCATAAAACTCTAAATTCGAGCAAAGGCATTGTCAGAAACAGATATGTTGTCTCTGTGATATGACAGAAAATGAATTACAGGATCAGGGAACCACAAACGTCAAACGTTTCACTTACAAAAGAGATGACACAATTTTTCAAACACCTATCTCATGACTTTTTCAGAACCAACTCCTCATAGAAACATTAAAGCAGGATATTTCAACAGTATATTCCAAACCCACTTCGATGTTACAAGTGTCAGCAGTTTGGGCATGGTGCTCAATCATGACCACGGAACTGATGACAAATGTACAAAATCACCTAACTGTGCGAATTGCTCTGGAAATCATGTGGCCTCCTCAAAGACCTGTCCACAGTTCAAACTTCAACTGACCAATGAAGATCCGGGGTAGAATAGATTTTCAGCAACCCATGCTTGCCATAAAAGGCGATTATGCTTGTCGTAAGAGGCGACTATCGGGATCGGGTGGTCAGGCTCGCTGACTTGGTTGATTCATGTCATCGTATGCCAATTGCGTGACTCGATGCTCATGATGTCAATTACTCGATTGTCTTGTCCAAACTCGATTATTTACAGACCGCCGTCATATAGCTGGAATTTTGCTGAGTGCCGCGTAAAACAACAATTAAACCAGCCAACCAACCAAACTTCAACTCCAGATTGTACAATTAAAACACGGAAAGAACATCACATTCCCTGAAGCAAAGCGTTTGGTCAAGGCTACTACCACTCCAAGCACAGCTGTATCCTACTCGGCAGCTGTCTCAAGCATACCTTCAAAATCAGTCATGTCTGTGCAATGCCAGACTAACATTACTTGGGTTTTGGCAGACAACTATTCTTTGTTACAGTCCAGTGCCTCTTCACAAACAGATGAAGTACCTGTGTCAACGCCATCAGTAGCAACAGCACCACCGGCAACAAAGCCAACTCCTGTTGTAAAAAGTGCAAACAAAAACGTTGATTACTCACAAAAATCAGATCGTGTACCAAAGGGTCACCGTGACCCTATTCAAATTTATAACCGCTATCAAACCTTGGAGGACATTGATGTCTCTCCTTATCCTAATGGGTGCTACAGAAGTAAGTCGCCTCGCAATGGGAGACGTACATCTCCTGTTCATCCACCAATAACTTGAATATTATGAATCCTCTGTTCAGTGGAATTGCAGAGGTGTTAGGACCAATATTAATGAATTACATTTATTAATAAAAGATTTTAACACATGGGCAATCTGTCTCCAGGAGACATATCTCAAACAGACTGACAACTTTGATTTACGTTGGTATAGTTCCTACAACTCATTTTCTCCTCCAGGTGTTAAAGCAACTGGAGGATCTTCTATTTTGGTGGAGCAGGGAGTGATCCACAGCCCTGTGGCGCTTCAAACCAATCTTCAAGCTGTTGCAGTAGGATTGACTTTGCACAAAACATTAACTCTGTGCTCTCTATATATTTCCCCTTCTTCTGCGCTTCAGCAATCAGACCTTCAATCACTATATGACCAGCTCCAAAAGCCCTGTGTGATCATGGGTGATTTAAACGGACATAACCCATTATGGGGAAGTGTTGCCGTTAATCCTAAAGGTAAGGCCCTTGAAGATTGTATTTCCGATAACAACTTGTGCATTTTCAATGATGAATCTAGTACATATTTACATCCTGCTACTGGTACCTATTCCGCTTTAGATTTGTCACTTACAGATTCCAATCTCTTAAACGAATTTACGTGGTCGGTTCACAATGACTTGTGTGGAAGCGATCATTTCTCTTCAATCCTAACAGCAATTAATCCATCTGATGTTCCACCCACATCAAGGTGGAACTTTACCAAAGCCAACTGGCCTTCCTTTCAGGAACTCTGTTGAAGCCTGATGTGTTCAGGAATGTAACTGATCCTATTCAGCTGTTTTCTGATATTTTAAACGAAATTGCCGACATAACCATTCCAAAGTCCTTTGCAAATATACACATTCGAAAACCGGGGTTTGATAATGAGTGCAAACAAGCTAGGAAGAGAAGGAAAAAGGCTGAGAAATATTTCCGCCGACATCAAACTGTACATAATTTGTATCATGTTTAAATTACAAGTGCCAAGGCACGCCGTACCTTCAAGCAAAAAAAGCGTAAGTCTTGGAGGAATAATGTCTCTAAAATTAATTCTCCCACACCTATATCCAAGTTGTGGAACATGATTGCTAAAATAAAAGGCAAAGATTAAAAATCGATTGTCCATCATCTCAAGGACGGTGACCATCTGTTGACAGATAAATTGGACATTGCCAACAAATTTGGCGAAACGCTGGCCAAACACTCTTCATTATCGAACTACGATCCTAATTTTTTTTAAATATCAGAAACAACAGGAAAAGAAGAGGGTTGATTTTACTTCTCAAAATGGAGAAGATTATGATGAGGTATTTTTGCTCCACGAGCTAAATTTTGCCCAAGGTCAAGCTAACGATACTGCTACGGGAGCTGATAATATTCTCCATATTATATTGTCTGTTACATGTTAAGAGACGCTTCTTGATATATTTGATCAGATCTGGACGTCAGGAAATTTTCCTCCTTCGTGGCGTAATGCAATAGTTGTTCCTATACCTAAACCTGGTAGGGACCATACTGATGCACCTAATTATAGACCAATATCAATAACCAGCTGTGTGTGCAAATCCATGGTGCGAATTGTAAATTAACAATTGGTGTGGTACTATACAATGGGAACATACAATGTGGTTTCCGTCATAATAGAAGTACCATTGACCATCTGGTACGTTTAGAATCTTTTGTCAAAAATACAGTTGTCAATAATCAGCATGCAGTATCAATCTTTTTGGATTTAGAAAAAGCGTATGATACCACATGGAAGCATGGTATTTTAAAAGATCTCCATGATTTGGGGTTAAGAGGCCGTTTGCCTCAATTTATATCCCAATTTTTAACAGACCGACAATTCCAGGTTCGTGTGGGTTCCACCCTGTCTGATCATTATAATCAGGATCAGGGCGTCCCACAAGGCAGTATTTTGTCCGTGACTCTGTTAAGTATAAAGATTGATAGTCTGTTTAGTATAAAGATTGATAGTCTGTCAGGTTTTACATGATTCCATTGATGGTTCCCTTTCTGTGGACGATTTTAATATTTCATGTCGTTGAAAAAATATGCATACCATCGCGGGTAGTTGCAGCTACATGTATGTCTCAACACAATCAAAAAATGGTGTCTTGAAAAGGGGTTTTAAGTTTTCAAAAGCTAAGACCAATTGTATTCATTTTTGTAGGAAATACAAGTACCACAAAGATCCAGAGCTATTTTTACATGGCACTCCTATCAAGGTTGTAGAAGAGACCAAGTTCCTGGGTCTCATTTTGCATCACCATTTTACTTTTAAGCCACATATTAATTATCTTTAAAACTAAATGCCTGAAGGCTCTAGATTTGTTCGAAGTTGTTGCTAATACAAAGTGGGGACGTGATCAGGCAACCCTTCACCACTTGTATATGTCTCTGATCCGCTCTAAATTAGATTATGGCTCCATCGTTTATGGTGGACCCTGTAAGAGCAATTTAAAAAAGTTAGATTCGATTCACCATCAGGGCCACCGACTCTGTCGTGGTACATTTCGAACATCTACTGTTGACAGCCTACATGTAGAAGCTGATGAACCTTGATTGAAGCAACGCCGTATCAAATTATCACGACAATACATTACTAAAATATAGCTGCGGGCAACGATGTCGGGCTCTATGATTTCTAGAAGCACTGAGTCATTCAGTTCCAGCCTACTTGAATCCACTTTATAATAAGTGCATAAGAGTATTGTATAATGTAATTAATAATTTGATTTCACTGTCTTCTTCTTTGATAGGCATTTAGAAGTTGGAGTACTTAGTAAGGATAAGAATTTATGGATGAACAACTTCTTTATTACAATTAAGAGCGACGTTTTGGTGTAGGTTCTAACAATTGCAATAGTTAGGAGATTTTACGAGCACTTCAACCTCTGGCTATTTCGCACTCGGGGCAGACGGGTCTTGTGGAACCATAAATAGTGGGCATAATAATAAACGTCTAGCTAAAAAAACTATAAATGAAAGGGGATAAAGTAGGAGAGAAGACGGGATTGGGTTGAAGAGGCAAAGAGATGCCATAATGAGTTTGTAAGAAGTCCTACATTAACCAAGGTCTAGGGGGAGAATATTTAAGGTAGGAGAGATAGAAAGAAAATAGAGATCAGTTAGGCTGATGTTTTAGTATATAATAAGAAAAATAAAAAAATTTAAATGGAAAAAATGAGAAGTGGATAGGGGTGGGTAACCTATGCTAATAAACAGGGGCCTTACGCGGGGGGGGGGGGGGGGGGGGGGGGGGGGTTGTGGCAGTGAGAGTGATTGGGCGGGTGGCTGGATAAACGGCTACAGGCTACATTATGTGTGAGTCTGGATATGGCAGAGTTTGGGGCGCGGACGTCGTAGGGGACAATCCGCGCTGGGAATTTAGCGCGTGGACGTCGTTGTAGACAATCCGCGCTGAGATTTTGAAGCGCGGACGTCGTAGAAGACAGTCCGCGCTGAGAATTTGGATCCCGATCCGAATCTGAAGTATTGCTGAATAGAGGGAGATTAACATAGAGAATTTGATTTGGATGGCCTAAATTTTTGCTGATAAGTTTGTTTCTTTAAGGAAAGTGGCTATTTGTAGGTAGGTGGCTGGGGGGTTGTTTGGTTTGAATAATAGTAGTAGTAGTATTGTAGATTTTACGACCGCTTCAGCCGTTGGCTATTTCGCCGTCGGGGCCAGACGGGTTAAACAATAATAAACAATAGTGGGTAATACGTAAGTAATCGGCTGGCCCAAAAAAATGTAAGTTAGGGGGGTTAAAGAAAAAAGAAATATAGTAAAGGGGTGTGAAGGGGAGAGAGGTTTAACAGTAGTAGTGTAGGGCTGTAAGAAACCTAGTCTAAATTGGTTTGAATAGCATGGTGACGTTGTTTTCGTAGTTGGGCGGTAAGGAATTGTATAGTGCTTGTTGTTGTTGTTGTTTATATTTTCCACATGTGTTGAAAATGTGGTTTAAGTCTTCAGTGGTGTTACAGTGGGTGCAGTTTGGATTTAGATGTCTGTTTTGTTTATCGAGTGTTTCGTTTAAATTTGTTTGATTGCTTTGTATTCTGTTTATAATTTTATCTGCTAATATGGAGTTTGTATAGTTCCTGCACTTAGTAATTGGAGTGGTAAACAGTGTTTTGATCCACTGGGATTTACATTTTTGTATGTTATTTTGGAAGCTTTGTTGTCTTATAGTGTGTTTTATTAGAGTTTTGTTTTGGCTTTGCTTGTATGGAATTGAATTGTGGGTGATTGGTCGATTGTTGCTGTTTTTGCTATTTGGTCTGAGATTTCATTGCCTGGCATGCCTGTATGGCTTGGTATCCATTCTAGTGTTATTGTTTGTTTGCCATATTTAGTTTTGAGTGAATATTTACTATTTGTTTGATTAGGTCGGGTCTGGGTTTTGAGTGTTTGTCTGCAATTTGTTTTATTTAATTTAGTGAGTCCGAAATAATGATGATTTTGTTGTGGTTTGTTGTTTCGGCTTGGTGGTATGCTTGGAGTATGGCTAGTAATTCTGCTGTACTTTTATGGGTATAATTTGAGTAGTGGTATTTGTGAAGGTGAAGGCTGTGTTGTATGGATGCCAAGCCCTGTTTTGTTGTTGTTTGTATTATATGATGCATCTGTGTAAATGTGTGTGTTCCGGCCAGTTGTCTTAGATGTAGTTTAGTGATATTGTGCCTTTTTCTATATTTGTGAGTTTGTTATGTTTTTTAATGTTATGGTTAAGGATGTGTCTGTTTCGGGGTGTGTGTGTGTGTCAAGAGTGTATGTGTTGTTTGGGGTGGGGGTGGGGGTGGGGGTGGGGGGGTGGGGGGTGGGGGTATATGTTCTAATTTGTAGGTTTTGATGAGGTTGTGAAGATGGGTAATGTAGGTGGCTATGTTTTTGTTGTTTTTGAATTTTTTGGTGGTGGCAGGTCTAGACTTTTGGTATTTCAGTGTTATTTCTTTGAAAATGGGGTTATGTAGTTAAGTATTGATTGGTGACGTTTAAGTTGTATTGATGTGATGCTGTGAGCATTTGTAGTGTGTTAAGGGAGGTGCCATTTTTTATCCCCAGGGCTATCTCGAGGGCCTTATATTGGATTGAATTGAGATTTTTTTTCAGGTTTTCTGTTAAGGAGTGGAAGACCGGAGCGGCATAGTCTATTTTGGCTTGGATAAGTGTTTTGTATATATTTATGAGTGTTTGTTTGTCAGCTCCCCAGTGAGAGCCGCTGATGGTTGTATTCGGGTTGATGTCTTTTTGACAGGAATTGACCACGTTATGAATGTGGGGAGCCCATGTCAGGTAATGGTCAAATGTGACTCCTAGGAATTTTGCATATTTTTGAAATTTGATAGTTTCTTTATTAAGTGTGAGTTTGGGTGATACATTTGGCATGAAGGGTTTTTTGAATACTAAGCCGATGTGTTTTTTTTGTATTAATTTTGAACCCCCATTGGGAAGCCCAGTGTTCTAGGTTCGAAAGGATTGGTTCAATTCTTTTTTCGATTTGTTTTATTGATGTTGATGACGTCCAGAATGAGATATCGTCGGCGAATTTTGCTGTAGTTATGTTTTTAGGGAGACTTGGGAAAATGTCATCAATCATAAGGTTAAATAACGTAGGGGACAGGATGCCTCCCTGGGGGGTGCCATTTTCTAGTCGGTTGGGTTCAGATAGTGTGTTGTTTGATTTTGGTATGTAGGTTGAGTATTTATGGTATCTTGTATGTGTTTTGAATGGTTGGTGGAGCTGCTAGTGGCCGAAAGGTGGGCAGCCATGGCGTTAGCATTTTCTTTATCTGTTTTTAGCGAGGGAAATTTGGGCGTATTAAAAGTCTTGGCATTGCCTTTAATTGCTTTAAGTTTTTTTCCATAATATTTTTGAATTTTGTTTGCCCAGCCTCAAGGTTGATGTAAAAGATTGCCAGTGATTTCTTTTGGCCGCCTTAATTAGTTCCTTAGTTAGAATTCTTTGTTTGTGTGCCAAATGAAGTTTAGTAATATCATGTTTTGCCTTGTTTAATGCTTTTTTCTGAGTTTTCTGGATTCTATGATTTCTGGGCTCCACCATGGTACTGTGTTGTGTGTATGGTTTGATTTGGTGGTGGGTATGCATTTCCTGGCTATATTATACAGTGTATTACTGAGGTTTGTATTGAATATGTCGGTGTCAGTATTGTGTATGTTATGGGTGTCTATTTTGTTGCAAAGTGTGGTGAATTCCTGCCAGCTGCTTTAGTGAAGTTAAATTTGGTTTGTTGGGTGTAGTCTCATGGGAGGTTAGGGTCACAGAGAGAGAGAGGGGGAAAGGAGGGGAGGGGGGGGGGGGGGGGGGGGGGGGGGGGGGATTTTTATGGGGTAGTGATCGCTACCCCAGGTGTCACAATGGGGGTCCCAGGTGAGCTTTTGGAATAGATGAGGGGTGGAGATGGAGAGGTCAACTGCTGTGGGGGATTGGAGGTGGCTGGTGGGAAATCTAGTAGCTCGGTTGTCGTTAAGGCAGATAAGATTTGTGGTGTCTAACCATTCTAGTAGGAATTTTCCAAATTTGTCTAGGTAGTTTTTTGTGCCCCACAGTGGGTGGTGTGCATTGAAATCACCTAAGATGAGGGTGTTTGGGCCCATGAATTTTGATAGTATTTCTAAATCCTCTGGGTAAAATGGCTTAGTCTTAGTGTGGTAACAGTTAATAACAGTAATTTTTGTGTCGTTTATAGTTATATTGGCTGCCAGGACTTCTAGATTGGGAGTAGGGATGGGTAATTCTTCATAGTGGATGGTGTTTTTAATGAAAAGGCCCAGGCCCCCATGAGGGGGTCCTGGTTTATTTGGAGGTCTGGCTATATTTTGCCGAAGGAAAGTATAGCCTGGCAATTTGAAGGCTTTTTGGGGAGATATTTTGGTTTCTTGTACAGCAATTACATAAGGGACAATTTTGTTTAGGGCGATGAGGGCCTTAAGTTCATGCCCATTGGTGGCGAGACCGTTGCAATTCCACTGTAAAAACACCATGTTCGGAGTTGAAGTTAAGTGGAGAGATTTAAGAAAGATGAATGCTGTTTTGGGGCGAATTTGTAATGGGTTGGGGGCTGGTTTGGTTTTACTTTAGTGCTTTGGTGGCTGTTTGAAAGTGCTGGTAAGGTTTTTGGTACAGATTAGACACCAGGGCCAGGTTGTGGAGTTTTTTTGGGGTGGGGCTTTTTGGTAAGGAGAGCTGCCGACAGGAACTCAATGATTTTGTTGGTATTTGTGTGTAGCTTTTTTGGGGTGATTGGTTCGGGGGTTGCTGTTCTAAGTGACTGTATTTTCTGTGCTATGAGAGGTTTCTTGGACAGGTAGGCTTTGACTTTGTGTGTTCGGGGTTTGGACTGTGGTTGTGTGGCTAGGATTGGGATGGCTGATCTGAAGAGTGTTTGTAGTGGGGCCTGGGTTGGTAGGGGATTGGAAGGGGTGGGTGGGTGGGATTACTGGGACAGGAGGGGGTGGGTGGGGGGGGGGGGGGGGGGCATAGGGGAAGGGAGGGGGGGGGTAGGTAGCAGGGTTTTTTTGGCCTGGGGTTGGGTCTTGGGTCTTGTGGGTGGGGGTACTGCGGTGGGGGGGTAGGGTTGGGTTGGAATGGTTGGTTGGGGTAAAGTAATGTTTAGTGAGGGGGGGGGGGGGGGGGATTGGCGTTTGTTTGGTAGGAGTGGGTCTGTGGTGTTGACAGTGGGGTAGAGAAGAGTTGTTTACGTTTAGATTGTGTGGGCCGGGGTTGTGTGGGGGGATGGGGTCAGGTAATAGTGATGATGAGGTGTCTGAGATGTCTTCATATTCTGGGAGGCTGTTGTATGTTTGGCTGATTCTGGCCGGTTTTGGGAGGTGTTCTTGTTTGATATGTTTGTTTAGCCGAAGGATGTGTTTTTGTTTTAGGAGGCATGTATTTTGTGTGGATGTGTGTCCTTCGGCGTCGCATTGTATACAGTAGGCCGCCCATGTGCATTCTGTGGTTTCATGACGAAGGGATCCACATTTCTGGCACATGGGCGGTTGGCGGCAGGTAGCAGTGATGTGATTGTAGGAATGGCAGATGTTGCATTGGGGAGGGGGGGAGGGGGGGGGGGGGAGGGGGGGGGTCCTTATTGGGTTAATTTTGTATTTTAGGGCTCAAAAAACTATGCGTGTGGGTAGTGTGGTGGCTTTGAATGTGAGGAATATTGTTTGTGTAGTTGTTCTGCCTGGTATGGGTGTTCTGTTGTTTATGCTTTTGTAGACTGTTATTTCAGGTTGTGTTTTGAGTTGGTTTGCTGTGTGAATGTATTCTGTTATATCTCCCTGTGTGTCCCTGTGATCTATGTAGATGACCCCCTTTATTGATGTAAGCCATTTTGGAGTTTGCCATGTGATGTCTAAGCCGTCTATAATTGGATGTCTGCGAGCCTGATTTAGTGAGTCTTGCGATAGGAAGGTGACCTTGAACCCTTTGGGTTTTTTGGAGGCAGAGGGCGAACTTGTTATTTGAATGTGTCGTTTAGTGGTGTGGATATGGTTGAGAAGGCTAGTAATATAAGTTTTGTGTGGGTGGGTGCTGTTCCCTTGGCGGTAGTTGAGGTGGTGGGTGGTGTTTGTTTGGCGCATGATTTTTAGGTTGTTTGGGATGACTCTGCAGGGGAGTGGTGTGGGCGCTTGGTGGGTTTGGGGGATGGGGTTTTTGGGGCTGATTTGGGATGACTCTGCAGGGGAGTGGTGTGGGCGCTTGGTGGGTTTGGGGGATGGGGTTTTTGGGGCTGATTTGGTTTTGTTGGTGGGTGGTTGAGGGGGGGGGGGGGGGGGGGGGGGGTTGATTTGTTGGGGAGGTGATGTTGCTGTGGCGGTGATTGAAGGAGAATTCTTTGAAATCGAGCCCAAAGTCGAAGGGGACAGGGTTTTGGCTGTGTTTGGATTTAAGTCCTGGGAAGTGGGTATCTGAGTGGATGGGTGTAGTAAAAATGGAGTCTGTTTGGGGGGACGTGGGTGTAGGGGTTGTGGATGTCATGGTTGGCTAAATGACAACAATGAATGAATGATATAGCACTGGGGTGGTGAATAAACAATAAATAGAGTACAATAGTTAGTGAAAAGTTAAGCTTTAGATCAATATAATCAATAGGGATTTAATGTGAAACTATAAACAAATTAGAGGGGAAAGGGAGATAGAAAAGGAGACTTAGCGACTCGTGAGATTAGACCCGTAGTGTCCGTTGTCAAGTATATAAACAAGTAGGAGGCAATGTTTATGCAGTAGAGTAGATATTGTTATACTTGAATGGAGAAGCCTGTTATGTACACACAAGGGTAGTGATGACAATCGTCGGTGAAGTCAGTGACATAAACAAATGATGAAGCCAGTAATATAAACAACGGGATTATGGCTGATTGGGGTCTTTGATGAGTTGATGGTACGCCGGGGTGTATCAAAATCCAAATAAAATATGGCCGCAACTAATAACTATCCCATCAAATATATCAATGTTTGATGTGTTATGTACCGAGACAAATCTCAGAAAGTTTGGGAGCATTTCATGTGGTGGATTCAGAGTTGTATGCTTTTGAAGACCTGTGTACCTAAAACACACTGTGAAAACCCTGAATCCAAAATGGCTGCCAAACCATGTGACCAATGGCCAAAGTAAAAAAACAAAAGATGTCACGCACCTAAAGCAGCAGGCACATGTAGAGTGTGAAAGTAATCGGACTAGCGGTTTCCGAGCAACGGGGAAAAATACATCCCATGCCAACAAGTCATTTAGTTCCAACCAACTTGAATCCACTTTATAAATGCACTTCACATGAGTAATGCTTTAGTGTAATTTATTACTTGATATGTCATTTGTCCGTTTTGACAAAATTGGCGGGAGCCAGAGCATCCTTGGGTGTTCTGAATCCATTCCAGTCCCTGTTCATATTCGAATCCTCAAATGGTTTCCTTGTACCAATGCCGTCAAAAGTATGACGCGTGTGCAGGGGTGTCCCAGGGCATAGAGCCCTAATAATAAATGGAACGATTACAAATGGACAATATGATTACAATAATAATCCAGACGATCCGAATCTCCATACACACACGAAATGTGGTCGAAATCAGACCAGAAGCTTCCGAGTTACAAGTGTTCAAAGGTCTGCTATTCAGAGGTCTGCTGTAGGGCAGTTTGTGGCAGGGTGGCAGTAAGTGGCAGTAAGTGGCAGTAGGTCAAATAGTCCGGGAGAAATATGAGCGTAGCTCCCTTGTCCATTGAGCTACAGTCAAACGGATTAGTGTTTTGAGTTCGCCAGGACTCCGGGTTATTGTTGATTGCTTAGACAAAGTGCTGAACCCGTTTCCGACCTCGTCCATGTTCGAATCCCCAAATGGTTTGGTTGTACCGATGCCGACAAAAGTAAGGAAACGCTTGCGAGACATCGCCTCTACGACATTGACGTGGCCCAGAACGTCCCGGGATGTTGTACACCCATTTCAGACGCCGTTCGAATCCGCATATCGTTTGCTTGTACCAATGCCGTCAAAAGTAAGACGCCACTATGAAATTGGCTTGTGCAGGGGTGTCCAAGGGTGTTCTAAACCCATATTAGACCTCGACCATGTTCGAATCCTCAAATGGTTTGCTTGTACCAATGCCGTCAAAGATTTATCTCTGGTTGTGACATATCACTGCTATGACATTGGCATGTTCCGGAGTATCCCTGGGTGATCTAAGCACATTTCCCACCTCGACCATGTTCGAATCCGCATTTGGTTTGCTTGTGTCCCAGTGAGTTCTTAACCCATTTCCGACCTCGAATCCTGGTGTTCGAATCCTTACATGGTTTGCTTGTGCCAACGCCGCCTAATGTATTCAGTGCTTGTGGGACATCGCCGCTACGAGGTTGATGGTTCCAGGGCGTACCAGGATCTTCTTTACCCATTTCTGAATACTCAAATGGTTTGCTTGAACCAACTCCATCAAAATATAGTCATAAGTGTTCCATGGTGTTCTAAACCAATTTCAGACTTCGACCATGTTCGAATCCTCAAATGGTTTGCTTGTACCAACGTCGTAAATCATAGTCACCGCAGGCAGGCTGGACATCGCCGCAAGAAATCGGCCTGTTCTGAGGGTGTTGGGGGGGGGGGGGGGGGGGGGGGGGGGGCACGGGTGGTACGTTAGCATTTGGCAATTGGGAAATAAAGTAGCAAGTCAGGAAGCCTGACCACCCGATCCCGATAATCGCCTCTCCAGACAAGCATGGGTTGCTAAAGACAAATTCTAACCCTCATCTTCAAGGGTAGTCGACAGTCAAAGGGAGATAATCCTACCTACCTAGATTTACGAGTACTTCATTCAGTATTTGCACTCAAATCTGTTTTAAATATTACAACCAAGCATTGTTACTTTAAGCATACAGCCAAGAACAAAAAATGAGGTTCATATGAGTAAGTAACTTAATGTAAAGTCTCCGTTGTTTCTGTGAAGAACCTAACAAGATATGATCTTTAAAGTAAAATGTCTGCGGAAAAAAATGATCAAAATCCAATATGACCTCAACTAAAAAAGATATCCGAAGACAGCTATCAAAGGTTTGGTGTGTTTTGTATGGAGACAAGTCCCAGAAAGTTTGGAAGCATTTCATTAAGTGGATTCTATGCTTTTGAAGACATGTACCCCCAAAACACCGTGAAAACCTTGAATTCAATACCAAACCACGTCATCAATGGTTAAAGTCAAAGAACAAAAAATGTCAAGCACACAATAATAACAAATCGAACGATTACAAAAGGTCTCTTGCCTTTCAGGCATAGAGCCCTAATTACATTCTAACCCATTAAATCCTGCATGCAACTGTGTTTTTCAACCACTTTATGTCCCCGTTTGGACCAGGGGAGGGTCAACTAGAAAATTGTCCTCAGGACCCCATTGCTGGTCGTGAAAGGCGACCGAAGTGGGGAACCCGTTTGCCGTGGGTTGCGTCCCTGTGTCGGCAGAGGACGGGAGTCTGGTTGAGGGCATTGGTTCCAGGAATAGTGTTCCTTTGCCCAGTACACCACTTCGACCCTTACTTCGCCTAGACGGATGGCAGGATGGGCCCGGTCTCATCAATCGTCTGGTCATGCCAAGCCCTGTGCATTACTATTACATTGCACAAATTTATTCCCTTAACCATGGCACCAAAAACAAATTCTAAAAATGGCGAAAAGAACACATTCTGATTCAGAAAGTGAACTTGACTCCTCGGATGATGAAACAGTCGATTGAGTTTTTTAGAGAGAGACACTTGGCCCATGTTCATTGTGCTTGAGGCCACTGAAGAACGCAAAATAGCATACCCACCCTTTCTATTAGAAAAAAGCATTAAAAGGTAAAGGTGGAGAAGTCTCTGATGTAAAGAAACGGAAATTGTGCTCTCTTCTAGTGGAATGCAAATCTTGTAAACAAGCTGCTACCCTACCCTGAATCCACTAAACTGGCAGATATGAGGATCAAAAGTTACGCTCTTAAATCGCTCAACTTCAGCAAAGGGTTCATCCGTGACCGTGATCGCAGTTTAAATGACCTATCAGTTGATGACATTGTTTCTGAGCTCAGAGATCAAGGTGTTGTTGAACAAAACGTTTAACTTTCAAGAAAGATGGAAAAATTTCGCCTTACAACACCTACCTCTTGACGTTTGATACACCTAAACTGCCAGAACGTATAAAGGTAGGTTGCTTTGCTATAAGGATTGATTTGTTGATACCACGTCCTATCCGCTGCTTCAAATGCCAAAAATTTGGTCATGGTCAAATTTCATGCAAAAATAATGTTGTGTGTTATCGCTGTGGAGATCGAGACAATGAAGGCTCTGCTTGTGATGCTACCATCAAATGTTCAAACTGCCAGGTAGCTCATATGGCATCTTCCCCTGAATGCCATATGTTCAAATTTGAGTCAGCAACGCAGCGGGTCAAGTCAGAACAAATCCTTGGCTATGTTGGTGCACGGAAGAGAGTCAATGGCAATTCTCCTGCAGGACCAATAAAAAAACCTTATGCATTAGCTCTCAAACCTACAAAAAGTTCTGTTATGTGTAAAACAGACTGTACATGGGTCAAGACAGACATTCTTGCATATCATTCTTTGAACATAGATCAATCTAACAATGTATCTTCAGTTTCTGTTCAAACATCCCCTACAGATGTCCAAACACAGCAACAGACAGAAATATCACCAATCGAATTCTTATCATTCTTTCTCACCACCAGGTGATAAAGCCACTGGTGGTGCTTCAATTTTGGTGAGGCGGGGCATTATCCACAGCCCTGTTCCTATCAACTGCAATCTTCATGTTGCAGACCGTCTTACCTTACACATAACCTTCACTCTTTGTTCATTATATACTGAACCAAATTTAAAACTTCACAATGCTAAAATTTTAACCAGTTATCATTGTAGGCCCTTATTGTGTAATTAAACAGTAATGGCCACGTATTGTCTTCAGATAACACCCGTTTTTGTGCAGGTGAATCGATCAAAATCATGTGCACAGCACTAAAGTGGCAAACGTGGTTTTTCACGTGCAACTGGTCACGTGGCTATACTACCGCACGTGTTTTCAGCCATACTTGTTAGCAGCCATTAACAAAAAAAGACAAACACAAGAAAACAAAAGTCTTTACGGCCATTTCTCATGCCCCGCCTTTCAAATTTGCAACGTGAACGTGCCATAGGCATGTTGCAGACGGGAACGTCCGTAGCTGAAGTCGCAAGGACGATGGGTTGTAGTCGACGGACTGTTTATGATTTACAGACGCGTCTACAGCAAACGGGTACCACCGCTGATCGCCCTCGGCCAGGTCGACCACTTGTGACGTCATATGCAGAGGATCGTCAGATTGTCCTACGTCACCTCCGTAACCGATTTTTGACGGCTACATCAACCAGAAATGAACTGTTTAGGGGTAGACTGAGTGCGCAAACTGTTCGAAACCGTCTGAGAACTGATCACCTTCAAGCACGACGTCCATACTGCGGGCCGATTCTGACTCAATTACACAGACGTCAACGTCAATTGTGGGCACAGCGACACTTACGATGGACTCAGAGGAATAGGAATCAAGTCGTCTTCAGTGATGAATCCCGATTTAATCTTCGATTTGCTGATGGTAGGGCGAGGGTGTGGAGGCGCCGTCATGAACGTTACGCCCAGTGTTGTGTACAGGAAGTTGACAGATTTCGAGGCGGAAGGGTCATGGTGTGGGGTGCTTTCTGTGGCAATGCACGTTCCAGGCTTCTTGTCATCCGTGGCAACCTCAACACTGCTGCTTACCGCGACCAGGTACTGGCACCAGAACTTCTGCCTTTTATGGCAGCACATGGACCCGGTTTGATCTTCCAACACGACAATGCCAGACCCCAAACAGCAATTTTGACAAGGAATTTCCTTCAGAATGCGGGAGCCAACGTCATGGACTGGCCGTCAAGGTCTCCCGACCTCAATCCCATCGAACACGTCTGGGATGCTCTTGGCAGAAGTCTGCGCACTCTCCAGAACCAACCACAGAATTTGCAAGATCTTGGCACCATTGTGCAGCAACAATGGCGTCGTCTTCCCAATCATGTGTTCACAAGCATCACAAGGTCCATTCGGAGGCGTTGTGTGGCAGTTGTCAACGCACATGGTGGCCATACACGCTACTGAACTTGTGTGCCATCAGATTCTCGTGCTTGGGACTTATGATTTAAACTGTTGATGTTATTACCGAATACCGTAGGTGCTTGGAACAAATTATGGTTACCACCGTTAATTAAAATCCTTCTTTGGACATTAATGATTAAAAATTACCTTCTCTGATACATTTGTCCGTTGTATATCATATATGGGATTACTCTTAAAAATGTGAAGTTTTTAATTTGACTCAGTATATATTTCTCCATCCTCAAATCTTCAGCAGCCATGTATCATCGTGGGTGATCTTAATGGACATAATCCTCTTTGGGGAAGTTCCAATACAAACAACAAAGGGAAAATCCTTGAAGATTTTATTTCTAATAATAATCTATGCATATTCAACGACGGCTCGAACACATATTTGCATCCTGCAACGGGTACGTATTCTGCATTAGATCTGTCAATCGCAGATTCTAACATATAAAATGAATTTGAATGGTCAGTCCATGATGACCTTTGTGGAAGTGATCAGTTTCCGACAGTATTTACAGCTGTAAATCCAACTGATGTTCCAATTCAACACGATGGAATTTTTCCAAGGCAAATTGGCCATTAAGTCAAACCATATGTGCTGACAAATTGAAACCAAACCTTTTTATGGATGTTCCTAACCCAATTCAATTGTTCTCTGACAAACTGTAGAACATAGCTGATGAAACTATTCCTAAGTCCTCTGTGAACCCACATATTCGAAAACCATGGTTTAATGGCGAATGCAAACAAGCTAGGAAGCGTAGGAAGAAGGCAGAGAAGTATTTTCGACGCCATCCTACCGTTCATAATTTTAAGTAATGTAAAAATCAATTCTGCCAAGGCTCGACGAACTTTTAAACACAATAAACGTCAGTCTTGGAAGAATAATGTGTCTAAAATAAATTCACGCACGCCTATGTCAAAAGTATTGAACATGATCCAAAGAATCAAAGGCAAAGGTTCCAAAACTAGTATTCATCAGCTCAAAGATGACAATAATTCATTGACCAAAATTTCAGACATTTCAAACAAATTGGGCGAAACTTTAGCTTAACATTCTTCTTTTCGTCAAATTATAATCGAAAGTTTCAGTAGTATAAACAACAAGAGAGGAAAAAGTTAATTTTACTTCTGACAATGGCGAAGACTATAATTTAGTTTTTTCACTACATGAACTACACACTGCTTTAGCACAAGCTCATGATACTGCAGCTGGTGGTAATGATATTCATTATCAGCTCTTATAACACTTGCCTGAATCTTGTCTCACAACACTACTGAATATTTTTGATATTATTTGGACAAAAGGACATTTTCCTCCTTCGTGGCGAAATGCCATAGTTGTACCTACATGTATACCAAAGCCTTGCAGGGATCATACAGATCAATCAAATTATAGACCTTTTTCGTTAACTAGCTGTGTGCTTCGAGCGCATGGTAAATAATCGATTAGTTTGGTTTTTAAAAACCAATAATCTGATTAGTAATATCCAATGCGGTTTCCGTAAAACCCGAAGTACAATAGACCATTTTGTTCGTTTAGAATCATTTATTAAAAATGCTTTTGTCAATAAACAACATGCTGTATCTATCTTTTTCGATCTTGAAAAAGCCTATGATACCATTTGGGAGCATGGTATTTTAAAAGATTTTGGTTAAAGAGGCCGCTTGCCTCAATTTGTATCAAAGTTTTTAACAGACTGACAATTTCAAGTTCGTGTTGGTTCAACCCTGTCTGATCATTATAGTAAGGATCAGGGAGTTCCACAGGGCAGTATTTTGTCTGTCACATTGTTTAGTATAAAAATAAATACACTGAACAACAAAAGTTCCTGTGACATTGAATAAGATTTAATGCAAAGTTATGTTTTTTACCAAATCTGAAACAATTTCGGTTTGCAACAGATAAAAGACTCCTGTAAGTGTTCAAATGGTTTAATTTGCCATACTGACTTCAGAAAATGCGTGATTTCATAAAAAAACATGAACATGCCAAAATGTCAATTTACAAATCAATAAGCGTGTGTGTCCACCTCTGGTTGCGATGCAAGCAACACATCTTCGTCTCATTGAATGGACCAGGCGTCGCACAAAGTCCTGTTGGATATCGGTCCATATCTGCTGGAGCATGTTTCGAAGTTCCTTGAGTGTCTGTGGAACACGTGGTTGACGACGAAGGCGCCGATCCATCTCATCCCACATGTGCTCGATGAGATCAGGGGAGCGAGCCGGCCAGGGGATGACATTCACGTTGTTTTGTCGAAGAAAATTCTGAACAAGTCGAGCAATATGAGGCCGGGCGTTGTCATGTTGAAAATTAATGCCTGGGCCATGACGACGCAAAAACGGTAGAGCAACAGGGCCGATGATCCCGTCGCGATAGCGCTGTCCATTGATATTTCCCTCTACCACTATCAAACGGGTCCTCTGCCGCCCCCGAACCGATCTTCTTCCATGACACAATGATTGACGTAACGTTCACCTCGATGTCGGTACACTCGAATCCGCTGTGGCTGAGGTGAAAACGAGACTCGTCAGTGAATAGAACCTGTCCCAACTGCATGGACGCTGTCTGCACCACTGTATACGTGCTTGACGGTGGTTTCCTGTCAAAATGGGACGTCTGGCGGGTCTTCTGCAATCCATGCACATCTGAGGCGGCGACGTACGGTTTGTGAAGATAATCGTCGAAGGCCATGGATGATTCTTGCAGTCACTGTTGCTAGCTGGAATCGATTTCGTAGGTGTGTTGTTCGAATCTTGCCGATTATTGGTTACGCTTGGCCTGCAACTCCGAGGATGGCCTCAGTTTTGCCAAGTTTCATCTTTTTAATATGTCTCAAAGTATGTTTACAGTGTTTGGACAAATAAGGTTTCTCATAGATCTATCCATGGTGATGTTTCTTTTGTGGTTCAGTACATGTGTATATATGAAACAGTTGATGAATTTTGTGTACTATTATATAAATATTGCATTATAGATATATTTGAGCACATGTATTTATAACACAATAAAACCTCCTGATAAATGAGCAAAGATGAAAAAGGTGTAATGTTTACCTGTGTTGAGGGACGTCGAAGAGAAAGACAATCAGCAGCATACTAACGACAGCATTCTGAACAGAAGGGAGCGACAGAAGGAAGTAGAGACGTCTCTGGTAGGGACCAAAGTCGCCAACTGTCACCAACAACTCGTCAAAATGCATCTATAACGACAGAAGAAAAACACATATGGTGTTACTGTGGAGGCAAAGTAACCAGCTGCCTGTTTCTGTGCTTGTAATTAAAAATTCCCAACCGCGCCCAATATAAAAACGTGAATAAAATGCACGAGCAGCAGGACGTCATGTGTATGCCTGTCTCGTCGTTATTGTTGATGAACCTCACGTTGGTTGGTTGGTTTGTTGTTTAACGCCGCACTCAGCAATATTCCAGCTATATGACGGCGGTCTGTAAAAAATCGAGTCTGGACCAGACAACCCAGTGATTAATATCATGAGCATCGATCCACGCAATTGGTATACGATGACATGCATCAACCAAGTCAGCGAGCCTGACCACCCGATCCCACTAGTCGCCTTTTACGACAAGCATAGTCACCTTTTACGGCAAGCATGGGTTGTTGAAGACCTATTCTACCCCGGATCTTCAGGGGTCTGAACACCACGTGATTGTATTGCGATCTCTCATTGGGTTGCCTACAACTGCGATAAAAATGTTAATAATAATGGGCTTTGTACATTGTACCAGTTTGGGGAATCGACAGTCTTCCGTGTGGTCCTCCCGTGTTAGACCAACTCCCCAGCAAATAAATTCAGATCATGGTCAAGCTTTGTGACTTGGCTGGCTGCTTACAATCGTTTCAATACACGTAAATCGCTGATCTGATGTGCCTGCTCCACACTCGATTACTTACAAGCTGTCGTGATGCAGCTGGTACAATGATAACAAGAGCGTTGAAGTAATATTTACTCTGAAGCTTTTGCAGGATGAGCAAATGTTAAGCTGGTGTAAATAATGTATGAAGGATGTGTGTTGAGGCATCCAATACTCCCAGCATGTTCGTGTTCTGTTTCTTTTGTGCTGCTATACCTTGCATTACATATCATGAGAAGATTCAGACGGATACTTTCTGTAATGCATTGTATGAGGATATTATCATTAACGTATTCATTTATATATTAGAGTGGTCTACGAGTTGTGCCTTTTAGAATTGACAGGATCCGCTGATGTTGGTTCGAATTAGCCACGGTTGTGGCCTTTGGTCCCGTCAGCACATTGTGTGACACCTATTTCTACAGTTCAATATCGTCATAATACTTAAAGGGAAAAGATACACTTTCCACTCGAGCGATTGTTATCCTTACACAAGCATTTTTTATTATTTTGTTACGTAACACATGCCTGCATTAATCATCTTATAGCATGGAACTGCCTCCCTCCTGCGATGAAGTGGTACAAGCATACTGTGGAAAATAATACACGCTTGTGATATGTGTAAGTAATTTTAGTGGCGTCAGAAACTGTTGTAAATATATTTGTAGTGAAGATCTTCAGCAACCTATAAGAGGAGGCTAACGGGATCGGGTGGTCAGGCTGGCTTACTTGGTTGATGCATCGTATCCCAAGTGCGTGGATTGATGCTCGTGATGTCAATCACTGGATTGTCTGGTTAAGGCTCGATTATTTACAGACCGACGTCATATAGCTGGAATATTGCTGAGTGTGGCGTTAAACAACAAGCAAAGAAACAGTGGCAGCAAATGATTTAAAGTTCCATGAAAATATATCACGCGCTGACGTGACCAGATTTTAGCAGTACTCGTCAGCAGCGAGAAGAGTGACAGCGACAATATTCTGGACACACTGACATTTATTATAGGGTCTTATTCGTATTGCTGCATCAATCTTTTTGGTTCATTGCATTGCCATTTTCATTGTAAAACTGAAATTGTGTTTAAATATAGTTTTTTGAACATTTATTGATTTTGTGTGGTCATTGACTGATTTCACAGTTTCTGTCCGCTCCGATTTCTGGAGAATCTAGCCTGATCAATCCTGCTGACAACTCCTTGTGCCCTTTTTTTTCGTTATCAATACTTTACAAAAAACATTATTTAATTTCCTCTTATTTTGGTTTATAACATTAGTTTCTAGCGGACAAATAAATAAACGTATTTACAGACACTCAAAAGGTGGACCGATTTAGTGTTGCGCATTGAGACTGATAGTCATGGCGAGACGAATGCAAATAAAGTTATGGGCCGAATAATCCAAAACCATTAACCAATATCGAATCATATTAATAATTCTCAAATCGTTACTCCCATCACCTTTTAATGGTTAACACAGAACATAACAAGTGGCTTTTCTCTCACGGGAAAACTCCTGTGGGTTGTTTTCGCTAGATCATTTTTACCTGTTTACGGTGCAGTTGTATTACTGAGCATATTCGAAAAAGAGGCTAGGGGGAATCCCGAGTGGTAACTTAACATGGGAAATCTTCAACTACAAGCTCGACTTTTATGGCGTATTATTATGTGAGAAAAGGGATTAACCACTGTGTTCGGTTGTTACCGAAAAATCTACACACGAGTTATTAATCTACCACGATCAGAACGAGGCTTTGCCGTTAACAACCGAACACAGTGATTAATCCTCTATGTATACATCCTGTATTCTAACTTGTTCTTCACTCAGTGTTAACTTACAGTATTGTTCCTCGTTCTTGACTTCGCGCATTTACGTCCGGTATTGTTACTTGTTCTTGCCTAGGTGTGTACTTTGCTTCCGCGTTGCGAGAAAATCAGATTTGATAAAGTCATGTAGCTTTCTTCCTGTGTTTTCTTTTAATAACTTGTGACACAGTTACTGAGTTGTCATTGGTAATTACCTCACTTTGCAAAAAAATGTTGATTGCTTCACATTTGCTATACACTGTCATATGCTTTACATTCATTTGCTTCAACGGACGTTTGGTTTAATTATATCGGGCGACATTGGTTTGCATTTTCATCCGTGGTTTGTGTTGATAAAATTTGTTTACTCTTCATTACTTGGCAGTAGGTCACGTGTTTAAACAAGTTCGGTGTTTTGGTTTTCCACTTTGTGTATTTGCTTCAGTTCTCTGAGATAATTAGTGTTTTTTTCCGTTATTCCTTATTTACCGCTCAGGCTAAAAGCGGAAGTGTTCAAGACAAGGGAGGTGAGCCATGCATCGTGCAAGGTAACCCTGCCCGTATTCTTGTTATCACCGTCACAAATCCCTTTCGTCAAATCTAACACTGCCATGTGCATGTAGCATGTTTTCAGGAATTACAGCACATCACAGTACGTTTAAGTGTAATGACTGCAGAACATGCATTATAACCTCAGGGATAAAACTAATCTTCAAACAATGAGGTGTAAAACAAAAGCATATGCAGATTACTTTATGTCAGATACAAAAAAACTCAGGACTATGCTAGCAGAAAACCTAACGAGGCAGAGACCCTTACAAAAATTAAAAACCTGATTAGGGAAGGGGGATGATGGAATATAGCTAAGTATCTAAATTTTGGAATCAGGTTATGTCAAAATCTTCACCTAGCCTCAGGCTTGGCTGCAGCGACCTTAACGCAGGTCAGTATACAACACACATATTTTTGACATTATCATGTTTTGCTGTGGATATAATACTGATGGCGCTTTGCTTTATTATGTGTAGATATTGTTTATTCTTCGAAATGAAATGCATTTTAGCAAAATGGTTACTCTTTTCAAACAGTGACATACGAAATTTCATATTGGAGTAAGGAAGACCAAATCCAATTATTAGATTCTGATAATTCAATATTTTATAATAAAAAACGGCCGATTGTCAATGAGTAAAAAATACTAAATTACTTCATAACTTTGAACTGCAAATATATTTGATCTTATATTCACATGTAACTTGGCATAAAAAGTTTATTTGTTACATTCGACCTTCACTGATGAATTAAGTGTATCATGCATTATGTGTCATAATGTATTAACGTAAACGTTTTACTTACATGTAGGTATCGGATCTGAATGGATATGTTTGAAAATGACCAATGCTTAAACCGACATTATTCCCAACATGTTTACGCTAATGTTACAATTATGATGCCTGGGAACTTTCTGAAGTGCACCAGTAGATCAACCTGTAGGTCCCGTGACCAAATCATGGAAACAAAGGTTTGAAATTGTTATTGTGTTCCCTGATGGATACTGAACAGTTCTGGCTTGGGCTGCTCCGCTGAAAATCCCGGGCATTTCGGGGAGGGGTCGAATAAAGGTCAAACAGGGGTCAAAATTCAAATATGACGCAATTGTGTCGATATGCATATAACATTACTCGTCTAGTTATAAGGAACATAGAAATGTATAGTTTGTTATGCTTCCGACCTTACATTGGGGAGCTTGAAAATTGAAAATTGAAAATGGCTGCCGAAAGGGCTGCACGAATAATTGTCATGCTTTAGTAAAGTCATTGGAATCAGGATCCTTGGCCAATAACGCAGCATGTTTCAGAATGCATTGTCCAGTAATGCTTATCTAACCTTACTTTAGTGCACAGTTCATCATCCTACTCTGCGTCATACCCATCAGATGCAGAGTCGGAATCACTGTTACAACCACTGGTATATGAATCTGTGTCTGATTCTACAGTGCAGTTTGCGCTGGCATCACTCAGACGTTGAGGTAGTGCTGGCTGTGAATACCGTATTGGCAAACATTTGCCCTCTCTTAGGCTCCACCCATGCTGTAGATGAAGCATCTGGATTCATGAAGTTAAACATGATGAATGCCTGATAGTTGGCTCTGGTTAGTTTCAGATTATGCGAATCTCTATCAGGAGGAATCCTGAGAGTTGATTTACTCTTCATCCCCTTCAAATGTTTGGCCCTAGGTTCTGCGAGAGACTTGCATCTTTTCTCCTGACTTTCTTGGTTTGGAATAAATAAACACCAGAAAAGTGTCTGCTTCCATATGCTGCCATGCGAAGTCCCCTGTCTCCTCATCAGTTGACAAATCACTACAACGTTCCCTCACAGAGTAAATAAATCTGGTCTCTGGATGTTGGAGTAAAAAGGATTTAAACTCAGTCTTCATGAACTGCTGCAGGCGTATTTTGTTTCCTGGGTTCTTGAACATGTTGTGGAAGTGCCAAGGAGATGGTAGGGGTAGATTATATGGGTCATTGATAAATATTGACAAGGTTAACCATTTTGGCGGCATAATCTCCCCATGTATACGAACTTTCATCTTGCTTCTCCCTATCCTCAGCAGATGGGGTTGACAGCCTCCAAATGAATCTCTTATATCTACTAGGGCAATGTTTCTGTTTGGTAAGTCCAGTTGAAGAAAGTTGAACTTCTCAGTCAATTTTGATTGTTGCCCTTTCCGTATTGTTCCATTTATATTGAAGATGGGGAGACACTCTTCTGTCATGCTGTATTCCATAACTTCGGATAACACAAGACCATCATCTAACTCTTGTGACACTCGTGAAGAGCAACCTCCCCGTGGTGAGTGCTGGGTTACGCTTATAGCTCTTCCCCCATGTGGAACCGGGGCAGAATGTGTCCACAGCACCCGATTGCTGGTCGTAAAAGGCGACCGAATTGGGCAACCCGTTTGTCGTGGGTTGCGCCGCTGTGACGGTGGAGGACGGGATTCTGGTGGTTGAGGGAACTGGAGCCAGGAACAGTGTTCCTTTTGCCCAACACACCACTTTGACCCTTACTTCACCTAGACGGGTGGGAAAATGGGCCAGATTCTATCAATCGGCTGGTAACGCCATGCCCTGTGCATGGAAAACTTGTATTTCGAAATATCAAATATGATAACGTTATTGATGCAAATTTGGGGCGGTCGGGTAGCCTAGTGGTAAAAGCGTTCGCTCGTCACGCCGAAGACACGGGTTCGAATCCCGACATGGGTACAATGTGTGAAGCCCATTTCTGGTGCCCCCCGCCGTGATATTGCTGGAATATTGCTAAAAGCGGCATAAAACAAACTCACTCAATCACTCACTGATGCAAATTTAAATTTTGCCTAGAGTCCTATGCCAGAAGGCGGTGGCTCATGGGCCAATCTGGTCATACGGACCGCTGAATTCTGTGTTTCTTAAGAAAAATGACATGGGCCGAACCAGCCTGACATTTCTTCGTAGCTATTCATGTCTCTATTTCTGGAGTATACCATCCTTTTAGCCCTGGTGTTGCAGACTGGTGTCCACTGCAACATCGTCCTCGTTGAAACTCGATGGCGGGTGGGGAGCTAGGATGCTGAACCTTCTTATCATATCATGGCTCAAAACTCACACTCTGGTTCTTTGAAAGCAAGTAAGAGAAGACATCTTTCTCCTTCATCTGAGGAAGAAGTCTCCCCTGTGGTGAAAGATACTTGGCCAAGGTTTTTGGTTATTGAAACTGCAGATGGTAGTCCCTTAAAACTCAATCCGTTTGCTGTCTCCAAAGGCATCCAAGGTGCCCGCGGAGAAGTTAAAAATGTCACTCGCCTCCGGAATGGTTCACTTTAGGTAGAATGTGTCAAGAGGCAGCAATCTGTCAATCTGCTGGGTTCATGTCTGGAGAACAGGGTGGCTAGGGCAATACGTTGACGTTAACGTCATTCAGGTAGTCTTGAACAATTCGGGCGGTGTGAGGCCTTGCGTTGTCTTGTTGCAAAATCAATCCTCTTGGCTGATGTTGAATAAAGGGCACCACAACCGGTCTCAACACTTCATCCCTGTATCGCTGAGCATTCAGGTTTCCTTGGATGATAACCAGTTGTGTCGTAATCTGGGCACAAATGCCACCCCATACCATGACGCCTCCACCTCCAAACGGGTGAACTTCTCCAATGCAGTTTGGCAACAGTCGCTCTCCCCTTCGTCGAAAAACACGAACTCTGCCATCGTTCCTGAACAGACAGAACCGACTTTCATCTGTAAAGAGCATTCTCGCCCAGTCACGTCGCTGCAACCGACGTACATTTCGTGTCCATTGCAGTCTGCGTTGACGGTGTAGACGGGTCAAGGCCATTACACGAAAGGGTCGGTAGGCTCGTATACCAGCCGTACGAAGACGTCGAAGGACTGTTTGTCTGCTGATGGCATGCCCTAGTGCTGTTGCCGCCGTTGACGTCGCCGTCACACATCTGTTTCGGAGGTGAATCTGCCGAATGTAGCAGTCTTCGGCCGGTGTTGTCACTCTCCTTCTTCCCGATCTTGGCCGGTCTTGAGTCTCTCCTGTCTGTTGGTAGCGGATTATCAACTTGCTGATGGTGGTCTGGGAGCAGTTGAAGGTTCTGGCTATCTGATGTTGAGTAGCCCCCATATTGGCCATACGGATCGCTCTGTCTCGTTGCGCTTGTGTAAGTCTGGGCATATTCTTGGTGTTTTTTTTACTGAATGCCTGCTCTGTCCAACGTCGGTATTTATGCCACAATCACACACGTGCATTTGAACCAATGTCTCAAAATCACGTTTTGCACGTTTTCAACAATGCATGATTTGGAAAGCTGCGTTCGAAAATTTGCGTTGTTGTTGTGGTCATGGTGCATTTGGCCGAATGTTTTCTGCGGGGGTTCAAACCTGTACCAGCTTTTTTTGCTTTTTATACAACTATTTTTAAAGTGAAAAATTTCTTTTGCCCGGTAGTTTAAATGGGCATAACCCTCTATGGGGAAGTGCCGGTGCCAATGCAAAGAGGAAACTCCTTGAGGACTTCATTTGGAATAATAATTAATGTATCTTTAATGACTGTTCCACCACATATTTACATCCCGCTACGGAAACTTATTTTGCACTTGATCTGTCACTTACAGATTCAAACATTTATACCGAATTTGAATGGTCGGTCAATGATGATGACGTCGACCTATGTGGAAGTGACCATTTTCCAACAATACTTTCAGCTATTAACCCAACTGATGATCCACCTGCCACAAGGTGGAATTTTACCAAATTGGACATTATTTCAAACACTTTGTACTGACAAACTGAAATCTGGCTTTTTAATAAATGTCCCTGACCCTATTCAGTTGTTCACGGACAAACTGAATAATATCGCTGATATGACTATTCCTAAGTCCTCTGCTAAGCCACATATTCGTAAACCATGGTTTACTGATGATTGCGAACAGGCTAGGAAGTGTAGGAAAAAGGCTGAAAATAGTTTCTCCGCCATCCTACAGTTCATAATTTAAATAATGTGAAGATAAATAGTGCCAAGGCTTGACATATGTTTAAGCAAAATCGGCGACGGTCTTGGAAGAACTTTGTATCAAAGATTAATTACCGTACACCAATGACAAAGGTGTGGAACATGATACAAAAAATAAAAGGGTAAGGTTCAAATTCTGGTGTTCATCATCTTAAAGATGACCATGGTCTATTAACTGACAAAGTTGACATCGCCAATAAGCTGGGTGAAACTTTAGCTAAACATTCTTCATCATTAAATTATAATCCCAAATTTCAGAAATCAACAAGAAAAGAAAACTATTAAATTTCCCTTCTTCGTGGCACAATGCCATTGTTATCCACATGCCAAAACCTCGTCAGGATCATACCGATCCATCTTACTATCGACCTATTTCATTAACTAGCTGCGTTTGTAAAACCATGGAACGCATGGTCAATAATCGATTAGTATGGTTTTTGGAAACCAATATTCAATATTCAATATTCAATGTGGTTTCCGCAAACGTCGAAGGACTATTGACCATCTGTTTCGTTTTGAATCATTCATTAAAAATTCCATTGTAAATAACCAGCATGCTGTATCTATCTTTTTCGATCTTGAAAAAGCTTATGATACAACATGGAAACATGGTATTTTAAAAGATTTACATGACTTTGGTTTGAGAGGCGGTTTGCCTCATTTTATATCACAGTTTTAAACTGACAGACAATTTCAAGTTCGTGTTTGATCAACCCTGTCTGATCATTATATTCAGGATCAGGGGGTTCCACAAGGCAGTATTTTGTCTGTTACCTTGTTCAGTATAAAAATAAATAATCTATCAAAAGTATTAAATGACTCAATTGATGGGTCATTGTTTGTGGATGATTTTAATATCTAGAGTCGTGGTAAAAATATGCAAAATACGCCAATTACAGTTGTGTCTTAATAAAATTCATAAATGGTGTCTTGAGAATGGATTTAAGTTTTCACAGACCAAGACCAATTGTATACATTTCTGTCGGAAATATTAACCTCATAAAGACCAAGAGCTCTTATTAGATAACACTCTAATTAAGGTTGTAAAAGAAGCCCAATTTTTTGGATTCATTTTCGACCACCATTTGACTTTTTTGCCACACATAAAATATATAAAAACAAAATGCCTGAAGGCCCTAGACCTGTTGAAAGTCGTCTCAAATTCAAAGTGGGGAGGGGATCAGAAAACCCTTCTTCACTTATATCGATCATTGATCCGTCCGAAATTGGACTATTGCTCCATTGTGTATGCTGGAGCTTGCAAGAGCAATTTAAAAAAAGCTGGATTCAATCCACCATCAAGGACTACGACTATGTCTCGGTGGTTTTCGAACTTCTGCCGTTGACAGCCTCTATGTGGAGGCTGATGAACCTTCCTTAAAACAACGCCGTACTAAATTGTGTGTTCAATATGTTACTTAATAACGTTCGAACCCCTCTAATCCTTCTTATGACTCCGTTTTCTACCCCCTCTATGAAAATCTATTTCAGAAGAAACCGAAACTGGTTCCTCCACTCAAATCCCATATTGCTGCTGAAAATCTAGATCTGGATCTTATCTCTCCTTCCCGGGCTTTTGTCTACTCCTCCCTGGCAGTTGGTAAGGCCAGAAGTAGACATTTCACTGACACGCTTTCTAAAATCTGACACAAATCAACTAGTATAACAACAGGAATATTTACATTTGAGAAACAAATATGACACTCACCGTTCAATTTTTACTGATGGGTCCAAGGACGGTGGCAAAGTAGCAAGTGCCACTGTGGTTGGATACAAAATTATATCATCAAGAATACCAAACAATAGCTCTATTTTCACTGCTGAGGCCAATGCTATCCTTACAGCCTTGGTACATATTCAACGACAGTCTGCATGTAAACAGTTTATCATTTTTTCTGATTCACTTCTTGTCTTCAGGTATCAACTAATGTATCTTCAACTCATCTAATTATTTTACATATGATCTTTCAACTGGCCAAAACGACATCATCTTTTGTTGGTTACCGAGCCATGTGGGTATAATTGGAAATACAATGGCCGACGCTGCAGCCAAAACAGCACTCTGTGACACCACTTCTGATACCATATAGTGATTTAAAACCTGTAATTAGATCTAAACATCCGTGATCAAATGCAAAAGTAGTGGGACACCCAAGTAGACAATAAATTACATGAAATTAAACCCAATATTGGTTACACCTACTTGGATTGTCAGTCCAGATTTGATGAGGTCATCATGCGACGATATAGCATTGGCCACTGCAGATATACACATGACTATTTATTGAAAGGTGAGGATCCTCCGTTTTGCATCCCTTGTGATAAAAGAATCACAGTCAAGCATGTCCTGCTTGACTGTATCGATTTTTCCATTACAAGGGATCAATATTTCAGTATCAAAACTTTTTTAACAATGTTAATTCATATTTAATCCTTAACTTTTTAAAAGATATATAACTAATTCTCAAGTTTTGATATGTATTTTATACATCGTTAGTGTATGATTTATTATCTGAGATTGTTCGTGGCTATGTCCTCGACGGGAGTTGAAGTAACGTAAAATTATTGTCCCCCAGAGAGAGTATGTAAGACCACCTCTTTCAAAGTATATCTCTATCTACATCTATTTTTTAACTGCAGAGTATTTGTTGATTTTAATCTCTGGCTTAACTTGCAACAATCACCAGTAACTAGGGTAAAGGTGTGAATCCTGCTGGGGGACCATACAGGTAGCAGAGGTACCATAATTCCCCTTGGTTCCTCAGTATGGTGACCTTAACCTTGTTGGTGGTGATCTACAGCCCCATTTTTATATCGTGTCGTATCCTGATAATCAGACAGTTTTAATGTTCTACAACTAGTTTTAAGTCAATCTGTGATATATTGCTAGTTATTATACTGTCCTTCGTTGACAGTTTTTATTAATATTGTCTAACTCTTTCAAGTCACATTGTGGCTGAAATATTGCCGACGTGACTTTAATTAAACTCACTCACTCACTCACTCTAACTCTTGTGCCAAAGTGATGATCTCGGCCATTGCTTTGTTTTCCATTACATCTGTTTTTGTTACCCTCTGTTTTGATGCGTCTTTGGCAACTGTGAATGGTTGCATCAAACTGTTTGTCATCAGAGAACATTCGCTCTTTAAAGAATGATTGCACTAGAGTCTCCCCATCCTCGTGTGATGTGTCAAAATCTTTGACAAGTGCATCTGATGCGACCATTCCTGACTGGAGTGACCTCAAGATAGGCTTGGTAGGGTCGAACGGGTCACAATCATGCTGATGCAATTGTCTTAGTTTTGTACCCAACGCTCATCCAGCAACAACCTCGTTGTGGAGTTGTCTTTGTGACCTTCAGAAGATTCAGTGACGTTTGCCAATGCATGTAGGAAACTTCTTACTCTATTCACAGAGTTGATCAACACCATCTTCTCATTTTTTTAAGATGCGCTTTCAACCTGCTTTCATATTCGAACCTTTGTTCATGGTCATTTCTATCCAGAGATCCAGAGGTAAGCATGAGTACGGTTTGCCTGTCCTTGATTGGGCGAAGAACTTCTAACTATGATTTAAGCTCTGATGACAGCTCGAGCTCCTCGCTGGATCCTCAAAAAATAATCCTGTGAACGAGCACCTCATACATAAGTGTGAGGCACCGTATGCCTCCGTTGTAGTGTTTACCACCAAGTGCTTGATCAACTGAGCCTTCTGAAATTATATCAGCTACCACAAGAATTTCAGATAGACCTGACCAATGGACTAGTGACTTCTGAGGTGGCTTTGGAAAAGTCAGAAAATAGTATGCTGTACTTTTCACCACAAACTCGTGGATGTTAGCTTGGAATCCAGTGAAACTTCCCACCCTTTGTTTGTCAGGTGGTATATTCTTTCCTGCAATATCCAGACGGGCCAAAACATGCATAACACCTCGCTTTCTTTGTTCATCACTGGTCTGAAGTGAGATATCAATCTCCTCACGAACTGCTGGCCGTCAGCGTTTAACTGTCTTGAAAGGATGTATCTTGTGTTGTGAAGTGCTTAAATTTTTCACATCTTCAGACTTGGTCAATTGAAGAATAGGACGTCCATTGATGTAACATCATCGGGTTGCACGAACATTACGATGGTTCGGTAAGATGTATCTGCGCCTGTCGATGTATCATCTTTCAAGTCATCGTTATCTAGGATACCTGTCCCTGGAAAACCTTCTGCCAACTTGTCAGGACAAGTAACATTTGCTAGAATCCAGATGCTCCATCATTTCCTCTACAGCATGGTTTGAGCTTAAGAGAGGGCAAATGTTTGCCAATACGGTATTCACAGCCAGCACTACTTCAACGTCTGAGTGATGCCAGAGCAAACTGCACTGTAGAATCAGACACAGATTCAGATACTAGTGATTGTAACAGTGATTCCGACTCTGCATCTGATGGGTATGACACAGAGTAGGATGATGAACTGTGCACTAAAGTAAGGTTAGATAAGCATTACTGGACAATGCATTCTGAAACATGCTGCGTTATTGGCCAAGGATCCCGATTCAAATGACTGTACTTGAAGCAGGACAATTCTTCGTGCAGCCCTTTTGGCAGACATTTTTAATTTTCAAGGTCAAGGGAATCATCTTGAATTTTAACAGCTGCTTGGTTGAATTTGTCATGTTAGAAATCATATTATTAGACACTAAAATCATGACAATGTTAACTGTTTTTGTGAATTTCACCGCCTGCCAAAAGTGCGTTGACCTTTAAACGTTTTTGGCCATAGCTCCCCAATTTAATGTCGGATGTATAACAAGCTATACATTTTTAGGTTCCTTATGGCTAGACGAGTAATGTGATATGCATATCGACACAATTGCGTCATAATTGAATTTAGACCCCTGTTTGACCTTTATTCGACGCCTCCCCGAAATGCCCGGAATTTTCAGGGGAGCAGCCCAAGCCAGAACTGTTCAGTATTTATCAGGGAACATAATACCACTTTCAAACCTTTGTTACCATGATTTGGTCATGGGACCTACAGATTGGTCTACTGGTGCACTTCAGAAAGTTCCCAGGCATCATAATTGTAACATTAGCGTAAACATGTTGGGAATAATGTCGGTTTAACCATTGGTCATTTTCAAACATACCCATTCAGATCCGATACCTTCATGTAAGTAAAACGTTTACGTTAATACCGCTCAATTACCCATAATGCATGATACATTTAATTAATCAATGAAGGTAGAACGTAACAAATAAACTTTTCATGCTAACTTACATGTGTATATATGATCAAATATATTTGCAGTTCAAAGTAATCAAGTATTATTTACTTTTTGACAATCGGCCGTTTTTAAATATAAAGTATTGAATTGTCAGAATCTAATATTTGGATTTTGTCTTCCTTGCTCCAATATGAGTTTTCGTATATCACTGTTTTAAAAGAGTATCCTTTTTGCTAAAATGCATTTCATTTCGAAGAATAAACAATTTGTACACATAATAAAGTAAAGCATCATTAGTATTATATCCACATGAAAACATGATAATTTCAAAAATATGTGTGTTGTATACTGACCTGCGTTAAGGTTGCTGTAGCCAAGCCTGAGGTGAATATTTGGACATAACCTGATTCCAAAAGTTAGATACTTAGCTATATTCCATCATCTAACCCTAATTAGTTTTTTAATTTTTGTAAGGGTTTCTGCCTCGTTAGGTTTTCTGCTAGCATAGTCCTGAGTTTATTGTATCTGATATAAAGTCATCTGCATGTGCTTTTGTTTTACACCTCATTGTTTGAAGATTAGTTTTATCCCTGAGGTTATAATGCATGTTCTGCAGTCATTACACTTAAACGTACTGTGATGTGCTGTAATTCCTGAAAACATGCTACATGCACATGGCAGTGTTAGATTTGACGAAAGGGATTTGTGACGGTGATAACAAGAATACGGGCAGGGTTACTTTGCACGAAGTATGGCTCACCTCCCTGGTCTTGAACACTTCCGTTTATCCTGAGGGGTCAATAAGGAATAACGAAAAAAACCACTAATTATCTCAGAGAACTGAAGCATATACATAAAGTGGAAAATCAAAACACCGAACACAGTAAACACGTGACCTGCTGCCAAGTAATGAAGAGTAAACAAATCAACACAAAGTACGGATGAACGAGCAAACCAATGTCGCCCTATCCACTAAGGATACAGTGTAAACCAAGCGTTCGTTGAAGCAAATGAATGTAAAGCATATGACAGTGTATGGCAAATGTGAAGCAATCAACAGTTTTTTGCAAAGTAAGGTAATTACCAATGACTAAGTCAGGAACTGTGTCACCAGTTATTAAAAGAAAACACAGAAAGAAAGCTACATGACTTTATCAAAACTGATTTTCTCGCAACGCGGAAGCAAAGAAACGATGTAAACACACCTACTCAAGAACGAGGAACAATACTAGATGTTAACACTTGAAGTGAAGAACAAGTTAGAATACAGGATGTATACATAGAGGATTAAACACTGTGTTCGGGTGTTTACGTCAAAGCCTCATTCTGATCATGGCAGATAAATTGCTCGTGTGTAGAAGTTTCGGTAACAACCGAACACAGTGGTTAATCCCTTTCATCACATAATAATACGCCATAAAAAGTCGAGCTTGTAGTTGAAGATTTCCCGTGTTTAGTAACCACTGGGGATTCCCCCTGGCCTCGTTTTCGCATATGCTAAGTCATACAACTGCACCGTAAACAGGTGAAAATGATCTAGCGAAGACAACCCACAGGAGTTTTCCCGTGACAGGAAAGCCACTTGTTAGCATTCATGTTATGTTTTGGGAGTAACATTTTGAGAATTATCAATGTGATTTGATATTGGTTAATGGTTTTGGATTACTCGGCCCATAACTCTATTTGCATTCGTCTCGCCATGACTATCATCCTCAGGCACTCGTGAAGAGCAACCTCCTTGTGGTGAGTGCTGGGTAGCGCTAATAGCTCTTCCCCCGTGTGGACTCGGGGCAGAATTTGTCCACAGGACCCCGTTGCTTGTCGTATGAGGCGACCGAAATGGGCAACCTGTTTGCCGTGGGTTGCGCCCCTGAGTCGGCGGAGGGCATTGGAACCGGTGTTCCTTTTGCCCAACACACCACTTTGACCCTTACTTCGCCTAGACGGGTGGTAGAATTGGCCCAATTATATCAATCGGCTGGTCACGCCATGCCCTGTGCATGGAAAACTATCATATTAGGTCTATCATTTGAAACAACTTTTGATGATGAAATCAGATATAAACCAATTTATCCAAATCTAAATATTGCCTAGAGTCCTATGCCAGAAGGCGGTGGCTCATGGGCCAATCTGGTGATTTTGACCTCCGAATAATGTATGTTTCCAATTTCTTGTCATGGGCCGAACCTGTCTGGCATTGAGTTGGTAGACAAATACAGCTGTTCGTGTCATCTTCTCTGGAGTATAACATCCCTGTATCCCTGGTGTTTGCATCCTGGATATCCGGTGCAATATAACACTGTCCTTGTTGACACTCGATGGCGGGTGGGGAACAGGGGTGCTGAATTATATTCTTTTCATCATTGCTCAACAACAATCTGGTTCTTCTCGAAATGAAGTAAGAAATGAAAAAAAAGATGTCTAGAGGAAATTGAAATTAGAACTGGAAATGTTTCTCAAAATATTGATTCCTGGACTCGATTCCTGGTTATTGAGGCTGCTGACAACCTACTCATCAAATTGAATCCTTTTGCTATATCTAAGGCTGTGTCTGGGATTTGCGATGAGGTCAAGAACGTCACCGGTCTCTGTAGTGGTTCGCTTCTGGTGGAGTGTGCACGGAGACAGCAATCTCTCAATCTTTAATCTATCTCTACCTTTGCCAATTTTGAGGTTGCTGTGTCTGTGCACAGAACATTAAATTCTTGTCGAGGCATTGTTCGTGACAGGGCTCGTTGTCTGTACCGACATGTCTGAAGAAGAAATCGTTACAGAGTTGGGAGACAAGGCCGTTACTGAAATAAAACGTTTCACAATAAAGAAAGACGGTGTCATCACAAACACAAATACTTATCTCATGACGTTTGCCCGTACATCTCTTCCACAGTCAATTAAAGCAGGTTATTTCCACATCGGAGTCACGGACACGGAGTCACGGACATTTTGGTCACGGTTCCAAATCCTTTCGTAACTCTGTGGTATGTCATCGTTGTGGTCATGAGAGCTCTGACTGTGATCATGATTTGAAGTGTGCAAACTGTTCTGGCCCACATGTTGCTTCGTCTAAATCTTGCCCTGTGTGGCAAATGGAATTTAAAATAATGAAACTAAAATGTGAAAGAAACATATCCTACCTGGATGCCAAAAAACTATTTATGGATCAGACCACGACTCCATCTACCATTTCCTACTCCGCTGCAGTCTCCCGCTCTGTAGCAACATCCTCTATTTAGTGTCAGACTGACTTGACATGGGTCAAGTCAGAAAAATCTGTTGCTACTATTCAACTCAATCAACATATTCCTGCCACTCAATATATTTCAGGATCTCAAACTTACATTCAGTCTAAGAAACTATCTCAAACTTCTGTGAAAGAACCAGTTAATCAGTCAAAAAAAAAGAGAAAAAGATATTGAATAGAAACCTGCCACCTATCGTCCCTTTTACCTTCAGAGGTTCCTTTACAGAACTCCTGTGGGCCTCTGGACATGGAGGTTACTCTGTCCTCACAGGACTGGCGGAGGCGTAGTTCCTCCTCACATTCACGCGAGCGATCTCCAATGGAGCCACCATGACTCAATTGTCAAATATAATGCAGTAGAATTGCAGAGGACTTAGGCATAATTTTAATGAGATACAATTATTGATACAGGATTTTCAACCGTCAGCATTATGTCTTCAAGAAACATACCTGAAAACTACAGATCAGTTTACCTTACGACAGTACAATGATTATCATTCCTTTTCTCCTCCGGGGGACAAAGCAACGGGAGGTTCTACTATCTTGGTGCGACAGGGGATCATACATAGTCCTGTCCCTCTTAATACTAATCTTCAAACTGTTGCTGTTCGTCTGACTCTGCACATTGCTTTCACGCTGTGCTCTTTGTATATCTCTTCGACAGTCTGATCTTCAAAATCTGTATGACCAGCTCCCAAAGCCCTGCATCATCATGGGTGATCTCAACGGACACAACCCGCTATGGGGCAGTGCAAATATTAATCATAAAGGGAAAATCATTTGGGAACAACCTATGTGTATTTTATGATGATTCTACCACATATTTGCATCCAGCCACTGGAATGTATTCTGCCCTTGATCTGTCACTCACAGGCTCAGAATTGTATAATGAATTTGAATGGTTGGTCCATAATGACCTCTGTGGGAGTGATCACTTCCCAACCATCCTAAAAACTATTAACCCTGCTGATGATCCACCTTCATCAAGGTGGAACTTTACCAAAGCAAATTGGTCATTATGTGAGACACTATGTATTGACATCTTAAAGCATGACCTTTTCAAGAATATTCCAGATCCGATACAGCTGTTTTCGGACTTACTCAATGACATTGCTGACCAAACAATTCCTAAGTCCTCTGCGAATCCACATATTCGTAAACCATGGTTCACAACTGAAATCCAACAGGCCAGAAAGTGTAGGAAGAAAGCAGAAAAATATTTTCGCAGACATCCTACAGTCCATAATTTAGATAAGGTTAAAATTACAAATGCCAAGGCTCGACGCGCCTTTAAACAAAATAAGCGACAATCGTGGAGGAACTATGTCTCCAAAATAAACTCTCGTACACCTATGTCCAATGTGTGGAACATGGTTCAGAAAATAAAAGGCAAAGGTTCCAATTCTTCTGAACACCATCTAAAGGACGGTGATAAATTATTAACTGAGAAAATAGATATCGCCAATAAACTTGGTGAAACACTTGCCAAACATTCTTCATCATCTAATTATGTCCCTGAAATTCAAAATTAAATAAACAAAAAAAAAGAGGAAAAAAATAAAAATAATTTAAAGTCTAACAACGGTGAAGCCTATAATGAAGTCGTTTCTTTACATGAACTAAAAATTGCCCTTGGGCAAGCACATGATACAGCAACAGGAACTGATAATATCCACTACCAGCTATTGAAGCATTTGCCTGAATCATGTCTCATTATCCTTTTAGATATATTTGATCAAATATGGACATCGGGGACTTTTCCACCTTCGTGGCATAATGCTATTGTAGTCCCGATACCAAAGCCTGGTCGGAATCATACAGACTCCTCTAATTACCGCCCTATATCTTTAACCAGTTGTGTCTGTAAAACCATGGAACGAATGGTAAATAACAGATTAGTATGGTATTTGGAAACAAACAATCTTATCACAAATATTCAATGTGGTTTCCGGAAAAATAGAAGTACTATTGATCACTTAGTACGTTTAGAATCCTTTGTTAAAAATGCTATAGTAAATAAACAACATGTAGTATCAATATTCTTTGATCTCGAGAAAGCATATAATACAACCTGGAAGCATGGCATTTTACAGGATTTTGGTTTGAGAGGACGTTTGCCTCATTTTATATCACAGTTTTTAACCGACAGGCAATTTCAAGTCCGAGTGGGTACAACCCTGTCTGACCATTACAATTAGGATCAGGGTGTCCCACAAGGTAGTATTTTGTCTGTCAAACTATTCAGTATTAAGATCAATAGTCTTTCAAAAGTTTTAAGCGATACAGTAGATGGTTTGATGTTTGTAGATGATTTTAATATTTCTTGTCGGGGTAAAAACAACATGCATGCTACTGAGAGACAACTGCAATTGTGTCTGAATAAAATACATAAATGGTCGCTTGCAAATGGCTTTAAAGTTTCAAAAGACCCGTGAAGATTCTGGGGTAGAATAGGTCTTCAGCAACCCATGCTTGCCGTAGAAGGTGACTATGCTTGTCGTACAAGGCGACTAACGGGATCGGGTGGTCAGGCTCGCTGACTTGGTTAATGCACGTCATCGATCTCAATTGCGCGTATTGATGCTCATGATATTAAACACTGGATTGTCTGGTCTAGACTCGATTATTTACATACCGCCGTCATATAGCTGGAATATTGCGGAGTGCGGCGTTAAACAACAAATCAACCAACCAACCAAGTCAAGTTTCCAAAAATAAAACTAATTGTATACATTTTTGCAGAAAATTTAGACCGCATAAGGACCCAGAACTGTTTCTACCTGGTACTCCCATCAAAGTAGTTGAGGAAGCCAAGTTTACCGGACTTATTTTCGATCGTCATCTGACATTCTGAAAGCAAAATGCCCGAAAGCTCTTGACTTACTGAAAGTCGTAACAAACACCAAATGGGGAGGGGATCAGAAAACTCTTCTCCATTTGTACCGATCACTTATTCGCTCAAAACTGGATTATGGTTCCATCATTTAAGGTGGAGCCTGTAAAAGTAATTTACAGAAATTAGATTCAATACATCATCAGGGTTTGAGGCTTTGTCTTGGAGCTTTCCGGACATCTCCTGTTGATAGTTTATGCGTGGAGGCAGATGAACCTTCCCTCATACAACGCCGTCTTAAACTTGCATTACAATACATTACTAAATTATACTCAAATCCCTCAAATCCAGCATATAATTGTGTTTTTCATCCCATTGATGAAGACTTGTTTCTGTCAAAACCTACACTTGTTCCACCTCTTGGGATCAGACTTAAGCCGCTTATGATAGCGGCTAACATAGATCTGGATAATATTGCGCCAAATCAGCTGTTGTCTACACCTCCTTGGCAACTTGTCAAACCAATGGTAGACCTAACACTTGCTAATTTTCGAAAGTCCGAAACAAACCAATTAGGAACAGGAGTACATCCAATTAAGATCTAAATATTATTCTCACCAGTCTATTTTCACTGATGGGTCCAAGGATGGTGGCAAAACTGCTAGTGCCACTGTCGTTGGATCAACAATTATCTCTTCTAGAATACCAGATATTAGCTCCATATTTACCGCTGAAGCCAAGGCTATACACATAGCATTGAGATATATTCAGCAACAAACACAGTGCAAGCAATTTATCATATTCTCCGATTCCTTGTCATGCCTACAGACCCTACAAAATGTAAACACTACTCATCAACTGATTCTTGACATTTTAGAATTATATAATAGTCTTGCAACTGGCCAATAAGACATTGTTTTTTGTTGGTTACCCAGCCATGTTGGAATCGTTGGTAACACAATGGCTGATGCTGCAGCTAAAGCAGCTCTCAACAAGTCTGTGACACCACTTTTTCTTCCTTACAGTGACTATAAGCCTGTTATCAGCTCTTACATCAGAGATCTAATGCAGAAGAAGTGGGACACCCAAGTGGGTCTAAATAAATTACATGCAATAAAAGCAAATATTGGTTATACCTACTTGGGTTGTCAGTCCAGATTTGAAGAGGTCATTTTGAGACGATGTCGTATTGGCCATTCACGTTATACTCATGAATACATTTCAAAAAGTGAGGATCCTCCATTCTGCATCCTTTGTGATGAAAGAATCACGGTCAAGCATGTCCTGCTTGATTGTGTTAATTTTTCCATCACAATGGATAAATATTTCATCACTCAAGGATCTTTTTAACATAAACTCTCAAATAATTATTGGATTTTTAAAAGAAATTGAATTGATTAATAAATTTTGATGTATAAAGTTATCTTTTTTTTATAAATTGGTAATATATAATTATGAACTGAGATTGTTAGTGGTTGTACCCTTGATAGGGGTTGAAGTAGCGTAAAAATTATTGTCCCCCAGAGAGGGTGCGTAAGCCCACTTCATTTAAAGTAATTTATACATACCAGGTTTTTAATCGTAGAATGATTGTTTGTTTTAATTTTGGCTAAATGTCTCCATAATCAACAATAACTGAATGGATGGTGTAAATCCTGCCCGGGTCCATGCAGGTAGCAAAGGTACTCAATTCTTTAACTAAATTTGCTTTGTGTTAATCTTACCTGTACATGTAATCTTGTCTCTAAAACACACATTAAACATATAAATTTTACGAGATTGTGTCCAAGTGTCAGTTCACTTGCAAATGCTATCATGGCAGGCAATAGTAAGAGGAAAGCCATCATTTTAGACACGAAATTGAGAATTATTAATGCTGTTGATGCTGGCATAAAAACCACGAAAGACATTGCAATGGAATTTGACATTCCAAAATCAACATTAAGTACCATTATGAAGATGAGAGAATCCATTCTTGAATCCTGCGACTCGACTGACTTTGGCCCCGCCCGGAAGAGGTAACGAGGTAGAGGACGCCCTCTTCAAATGGTTTCAAGCCGTGAGAAGCGAAATTATTCCGCTAAGTGGTGCGTTACTGCAAACCAAAACTGACGAACTTGCAGTGATATTAGGCCATGAAGATTTCACGTGTAACACTGCAGTTACTTGTATTGTGTTTTGTCTTTTTAAAATTTTTAGGAATAATGTTCGACCACCATCTCACCTTTTTACCACATATTAAATATCTTAAAACAAAATGCCTGACGGCCCTAGATCTATTAAAAGTTGTTTCAAATTCCAAGTGGGGAGGGGACCACTCAACCCTACTTCACTTGTACAGATCACTCATACGTTCTAAACTCGATTATGGCTCCATCATCTATGGTGGAGCCTGCAAAAGCAAACTTAAACTTTTAGATTCCATCCACCATCAAGGCCTCGGACTTTGCTTAGGATCTTTTCGAACTTCACCCATTGACAGTCTGTACATTGAGGCCGATGAACCATCTCTTGAACAATGCCGTATTAAACTATCTCTACAATATATCAGAAAACTATATTCTAATGAGTCAAACCCTGCATACAACTGTGTATTTAATCCCATTTATGAAGATCTGTATAAAAAGAAATCATCTCTTATTTTGCCTCTTGAAATAAGACTTAAACCTTTCATTTGTGCTGTCAATATTGAACTTGAATCAATAACTCCTTTCCGGCTGCTTTCCCCTCCTCCTTGGCAATTGGTAAAGCCACAAGTAGACCTCTCATTGACCAAACTTAAGAAAACAGAAACAAATCAGTTACCAAATACATACAATACTTACAAATCAATATTACAGATGGGTCCAAGGATGGTGACGCTGTTGCAAGTGCCACTATTGTTGGATCCAGAACTTTATCAACCAGATTACCTGATCACTTCCATATTTACAGCCGAATCAAAGGCAATTTTAACTGCTCTGGAATATATAAAACAGTCTAAACATCAGGAGTTCATTATTTTTTCAGACTCTCTGTCCTGTCTTCAGGCTATTCAAAATAATTCGTGTCAACATTCAATTTTACTCGACATCATTGAACTATATACATACTGAACTTGCCACTGGTCAATATGACATCGTCTTCTGTTGGTTGCCCAGCCATGTTGGAATCACTGGCAACTCATTGGCTGATGCTGCAGCTAAAGCAGCTCTCAACAAATCTGTGACACCACTTTTTCTTCCTTACAGTGACTATAAGCCTGTTATCAGCTCTTACATCAGAGATCTAATGCAGAAGAAGTGGGACACCCAAGTGGGTCTAAATAAATTACATGCAATAAAAGCAAATATTGGTTATACCTACTTGGGTTGTCAGTCCAGATTTGAAGAGGTCATTTTGAGACGATGTCGTATTGGCCATTCACGTTATACTCATGAATATATTTCAAAAACTGAGGATCCTCCATTCTGCATCCATTGTGATGAAAGAATCACGGTCAAGCATGTCCTGCTTGATTGTGTTGATTTTTCCATCACAATGGATAAATATTTCATCACTCAAGGATCTTTTTAACATAAACTCTCAAATAATTATTGGATTTTTAAAAGAAATTGAATTGATTAATAAATTTTGATGTATAAAGTTATCTTTTTTTTATAAATTGGTAATATATAATTATGAACTGAGATTGTTAGTGGTTGTACCCTTGATAGGGGTTGAAGTAGCGTAAAATTATTGTCCCCCAGAGAGGGTGCGTAAGCCCACTTCATTTAAAGTAATTTATACATACCAGGTTTTTAATCGTAGAATGATTGTTTGTTTTAATTTTGGCTAAACGTCTCCATAATCAACAATAACTGAAGGGATGGTGTAAATCCTGCCCGGGTCCATGCAGGTAGCAAAGGTACTCAATTCTTTAACTAAATTTGCTTTGTGTTAATCTTACCTGTACATGTAATCTTGTCTCTAAAACACACATTAAACATATAAATTTTACGAGATTGTGTCCAAGTGTCAGTTCACTTGCAAATGCTATCATGGCAGGCAATAGTAAGAGGAAAGCCATCATTTTAGACACGAAATTGAGAATTATTAATGCTGTTGATGCTGGCATAAAAACCACGAAAGACATTGCAATGGAATTTGACATTCCAAAATCAACATTAAGTACCATTATGAAGATGAGAGAATCCATTCTTGAATCCTGCGACTCGACTGACTTTGGCCCCGCCCGGAAGAGGTAACGAGGTAGAGGACGCCCTCTTCAAATGGTTTCAAGCCGTGAGAAGCGAAAACATTCCGCTAAGTGGTGCGTTACTGCAAACCAAAACTGACGAACTTGCAGTGATATTAGGCCATGAAGATTTTACGTGTAACACTGCAGTTACTTGTATTGTGTTTTGTCTTTTTAAAATTTTTAGGAATAATGTTCGACCACCATCTCACCTTTTTACCACATATTAAATATCTTAAAACAAAATGCCTGACGGCCCTAGATCTATTAAAAGTTTTTTCAAATTCCAAGTGGGGAGGGGACCACTCAACCCTACTTCACTTGTACAGATCACTCATACGTTCTAAACTCGATTATGGCTCCATCATCTATGGTGGAGCCTGCAAAAGCAATCTTAAACTTTTAGATTCCATCCACCATCAAGGTCTCGGACTTTGCTTAGGATCTTTTCGAACTTCACCCATTGACAGTCTGTACGTTGAGGCCGATGAACCATCTCTTGAACAATGCCGTATTAAACTATCTCTACAATATATCAGAAAACTATATTCTAATGAGTCAAACCCTGCATACAACTGTGTATTTAATCCCATTTATGAAGATCTGTATAAAAAGAAATCAACTCCTTTCCGGCTGCTTTCCCCTCCTCCTTGGCAATTGGTAAAGCCACAAGTAGACCTCTCATTGACCAAACTTAAGAAAACAGAAACAAATCAGTTACCAAATACATACAATACTTACAAATCAATATTACAGATGGGTCCAAGGATGGTGACGCTGTTGCAAGTGCCACTATTGTTGGATCCAGAACTTTATCAACCAGATTACCTGATCACTTCCATATTTACAGCCGAATCAAAGGCAATTTTAACTGCTCTGGAATATATAAAACAGTCTAAATATCAGGAGTTCATTATTTTTTCAGACTCTCTGTCCTGTCTTCAGGCTATTCAAAATAATTCGTGTCAACATTCAATTTTACTCGACATCATTGAACTATATACATACTGAACTTGCCACTGGTCAATATGACATCGTCTTCTGTTGGTTGCCCAGCCATGTTCGAATCACTGGCAACTCATTGGCTGAAGCTGCAGCTAAAGCAGCACTCAACAAATCTGTGACACCACTTCTGGCTTATACAGTGATTATAAGCCAGTTATTAAATGCTACATCCACCATCTAATGCAAAAGAAGTGGGACACCCAAATGGGTATCAATAAGTTACATGAAATCAAACCAAATGTCGGCTACACCTCCCTTGTGTTGAAAGAATAACCATCAAGCATATCCTGCTGGACTGTGTTGATTTTTCCATCACAAGGGATAAGTATTTCAAAGTTTACAAAAATTATTTTTAAATTTAGGTGGAATAAATTTATATCTGAGATTGGTTATTGGCTGTAAAATAGTGTAAAATTATAGTCCAACTGAGAGGATATTGTAAGTCCCTTTTCATTCAATGAATATTTATTTCTCCTTGTATTTTAAACGTAGAATATCTGTCTTTTAAAATTTTGGCTAAAAATGCGCAAAATCGCCAGCGACTGAGGATATGGTAAAAATCCTAATGGGGTCCATGCAGGTAGCAAAGGTACAGTAAGTCCCCATGATCCCCAGTATGGTGATCTATCTTCAGTGGTTGACGATCAATAGCCCGGTTTTATCATATCTTGCGTATTGTTACATCTTTTTACAGTTCAATGCTAGTTTTATGTTCATATCTGTGATAGTCTAGTTTATTTTACTGTCCTTTGTCGACAGGTTTTTATATTGTAAAAATGTATTTATTATTGATGTATAAATTGATCTCGTCACTATATGGCTAAAATAATGCCGAGGTGACGTTAAATCCCAACTCACTCTGTCCATATCTGCTGGAGCATGTTTCGAAGTCCTGGAGTGTCTGTGGAACACGTGGTTGACGTCGAAGGGGTCGATCCATCTCATCCCACATGTGCTCGATTGGTGAGAGATTAGGGGAGCGAGCCGGACAGGGGATGACAGTCACGTTGTTTTGTTGAAGAGAATCCTGAACAAGTCGAGCAATATAAGGCCGGACGTTGTCATGTTGAAAGGTAATTCCTGGGCCATGACGACGCGAAAACGGTAGAACAACAGGACCGATGATCTCGTCGCGATAGCGCTGTCTATTGAGATTTCCCCTTACCACTATCAAACGGGTCCTCTGTCTTGCTGTTATCCCACCCCATACCATAACGCTGCCGCCCCCGAACCGATCTGCTTCCATGACCCAATGATTGACGTAACGTTCACCTCGACGTCGGTACACTCGAATCCGTCCATCGCTGTGGCTGAGGTGAAAACGAGACTCGTCAGTGAATAGAATTTGTCCCAACTGCATGGCCGTCCAGCGAAGACGCTGTCTGCACCACTGTAGACGTGCTTGACGGTGGTTTCTTGTCAAAATGGGGCGTCTGACGACAATCCTTGCACATCTGAGGCGGCGACGTACGGTTTGTGAAGATATTCGTCGAAGGCCAGGGATGCTTCTTGCAGTCACTGTTGCTGGCTGGAATTGATTGTTCGAATCCAGTTGTCTTGTCGATTATTGGTTACGCGTGGCCTGCCACTCCGAGGATGGTCTCTGACTGCTTTCGTCTGTGGACGCTAAATTGTCTTGCAACATCACGTTGATTCGATCCTGCTCCAAACATACCAATGGCTCGCAGACGCTCATTTTCGCACAGGCGTGGCATTTCGGAATGTTGAATAATTGCGTAATTTTGTTGTTTTTCTAAGTGGTTGTCAGCACGATGCTAACTAATGCATATGGAATCCCGTTAACGCACATGTTTTTATACCCATTCTTCGGTAGTGAAATGCATGGGGCTTGCATAAAAGTCAACTTTTGCATGGAATGTTTTTGTGACTTGATTCCATACATGTACTAAGATATCTTGCATCTCTAAATTTTGAGGAATAAGGGGAAATTCTATTTGTTTTCAAAAATATATCGATTTGGTATGTGCATACCCTCTTATTGCGGAAACCAAACCTGCATATTCTAGACGAATGTTTCTTGGTTGATACGCCCAAATGAATTGATCATAGCTCGACCTGTGAAGATCCGTGTTAGTATAGGTCTTCAGCAAACCATGCTTGCCGGAAGAGGCGACTATGCTTGTCGTAAGAGGCGACTATAGGGATCGGGTGGTCAGGCTCGCTGATTTGGCTGATGCATGTCATCGTATCCCAATTGCGCGGATCGATGCTCATGATGTCAATCACTGGATTGTCTGATCCAGACTCGATTATATACAGACCGGCATCATATAGCTGGAATATTGCTGAGTGCGGCGTTAAACAACAAACAAAGCACATAACATGTTGACAGTATGATAATTACAGTCCTGCAAGTACATGTAGCTGGAATATACCGCCCCGCTGCCCTCGGTCTTTGCAGCTAGGAGGTCCGCTGCAGCATAAGACTGTCCTTGTTGACACTCCGTGGTGGGTGGGGAAAAGAGGTGCTGAATCCTTTTCCTTTCAACATGGCTTCCCAAGACCCTCGTTCAAAATGAAGACACATAGAATTCGACAGTACCTCATCTGACGAGAATACATCCATTCGATCTGACTATTGGCCACATTTTACTCCAGCTACATGTACTTGCAGAACTGTAATTATCATACTGTTAACAGGTTACGATGACATGCATCAGCCAAATCAGCGAGCCTGACCACCCGATCCCGTTAGTCGCCTCTTACGACAAGCATAGTCGCCTCTTTCGGTCGAGCTATGATCAATTCACTTGGCCGTATCAACCAAGAAACATTCTTCTAGAATATGCAGGTTTGGTTTCCCCAATAAGAGGGTATGCACGTACCAAAACGATATCTTTTTGAAATCAAATAGAATTTCCCCTTATTCCTCAAAATTTAGAGATGCAAGATATTTTATTCAAATTTAGTGAATAATTTAAATGAAAGGGACAAGGTGAAACAAAATTAAATGAAAATTTACAAGTGATTGACATGAGCCTCGAGTTCATGCATCAACCAAGTCAGCGAGCCTGACCACCCGATCCCGTTAGTCGCCTTTTACGACAAGCATAGTCACCTTTTACGGCAAGCATGGGTTGCTGAAGACCTGTTCTACCCCGGATCTTCACGAGTCTTACCATTATGTACTTTATGCAGTGTTGAAGTTGAATCTATTATACATCTGTTATTTGAATACACACATGTAAAACCGTATTGGCAGACCTTATTAAAATGGATAGAAAACAGTACTGGCACAAAACTTAAGTAAAAACGAAATAATGTACTCAAATTTATTTCTATTCACCTACAAAAACAAATGTACGAATCGCTAAATTTAATGGTCTGGAGATTATGTTAACAAGTTCACTGCTTATTCACAATGCAAATGTGGTCCTCAGGTCAAAATCTATACTGAACCGCAAAAGAAACGTCACCCCAAGTAACATTGCATGAAAAGTTGTCATTTAAAAATCTGGGTAAAATTTTTGTCAAAGTTTCTAAAATTTAACATAACCTTGTCCGGAAAAATGAAATTTGATGATAAAAAAACAAAGTAGATAACAATAAAACCGATCGCCCAAAAGCATCACGGCAACGGCCATGGTAACCCGATGCACATGAGTTCCGTGCAAACTGAAATGCACATCCGCTCCCCAATGTCTTGCCCTATAAAAATCCACACAGATCGGATAACATTCATTCGTTATTGAATTGCTACCACATGCCAAGATTGACAAGAAATCAGCGACACCAATCACTTGGACGGTTGCAAGCAAGACCAACCGCCCGGCAAGTAGCCAATGCATTTCAAGTCCACGTAAGGACCATACCGAGGTTCCAGCAACGGTACCAGACCACCAACATTACAGATGACCGACGTAGTGGAAGACCAGGGGTCACCACCAGACGTCAGGATCGTCAGATGGTGCGACAGCGTCTTCAAGATTGCTTTGTTACTGCTGTGGAAACTGCTCGACAGACAATGGGGACACACCAGCGACACATTAGTGCGGACACCGTGCGACGACGATTGACGAGCGGACACCTCCACTGTCACAGGCCACACCGAGGACCAATTCTGACACCAAGTCATCGCGTGGGCAACACAGCACAAGCATTGGCGCCACCAGCAGTCGAGAAGAGTCCTCTTCTCAGACGAGAGCCGTTACTGTATCTCAACAGCAGATGGCAAAGAGAGAGTCTGGCGACGCCTTGGAAAACGTTATTCGGATGCTTGTGTTGAGAGAGACTCGTGGGGTGGTCCGAGCATCATGGTGTCGGGTGGAAATGGTCTTGCACAGAGGGTCGGCCCTGTGGTCTTCGAGAACATCGGTCACGGGAGAGGCGATGGTGTCGCAGCAGCTCGGTACATTGATCAAGTTTTGAGACCACACGCCAGACCTCATTTGGCACGTCGCTACAACCAGGAGTTTCAGCATGATAACGTCCGTGCCCACACTGCGAGAGCAACAAGAGACTTCCTCCAGCAGAATGGCATCAGAACCATTCAGTGGCCTGCCCTCAGTCACGATTTAAATCCCATTGAGCACCTGTGGGACGAGATTCAAAGACGGCTGAATGACGTCCGACCAAGGCCGACAACTGCAGCTGAACTGCGTCAGGCGCTCCTCAGAGTGTGGGCTCAAGTGCCTATGGCCTTCATCAACCGCCTCATCCGTTCCATGTATCGACGTTGCACAGCAGTCATCAATGCACATGGCGGACACACGATATACTGACTTGTGATGCCATTTTCTCTGAGACTAGTGTTGTGTTTCACTTTAAGAACATTTGACACTTTAATTTCAACCTTGATGATCAGTTGAAACTACAAATCGGACACTTCTGTCATCTAAATTGTCATGGTCTTTTGGCATCGTTCGTTCGTTCGTTCTTTGTTGTTTAACGCCGTACTCAGCAAAATTACAGCTATATAACGGCGGTCTGTAAATAATCGAGCCTGGACCAGACAATCCAGTGATTGACATCGATTCTCGCATTTGGGATACGATGACATGCATCAAACAAGTCAGCGAGCTTGACCACGAATTAGACCTGTGTCTGTATTGTACCGATTACAAAGATATCTAGAAATGACCTTTCAACTTGTGACAAATGTTGTGGTCGCAAAAAAAGCGTGATTTCCGGATCTGTGTCCGTTTCCCAATAAGCAGTTATGTTTGAAGAATACAGAAGATAGAAATTTAAACATTATAAATGAAAAAAGTATTTATCTTACCCTAAGCCATAGGTGCAAACATGAATAATTGTTACATCAAGTGTCTTGTTCCTCATGTGACACACTCACGTACGCACACACGTACTTGCACGTCCCTATATAAGTGCATTAATTTTGAACCCGACGTTAACCCTCTGGATGCCGAGGTTTTTTTCTGACGCACATTTTCCTAAGATCGGAAAAGTGAAGGTTGTGCGAGAATTGCGCTCACGCGGCACTGGATCTACCTCTGGCTATAAAATTACGCAGAGGTGGAGAATATGAAATTTCTTATTTGATAGTGTAAATTTAACTGTAAATATCAAACCGGTTATTAAAAATAACACTCCTAAGTGTTGTCCAAGAATTTATTCTGCGTTGAAAAACAGTAAATTTCTCCGCTTTTCATCGTACACCGATAAAAGTACTGTGCGACAAAAAAATTTATTAAGAAGCTATACGGAAACTGTGAGCGAACAAAATACTGCCTAATATCTGAACGACATAACAACATATCAAATGAAGTTATATGCGTATGTATAACGACATACGTTCAATTCCAAAAATAGCATGCCGTAAATGACGAAAACTGATTTTTCTCTATGACGTCAAAAGGTGACAGAGAGGTTACACACGTACAAATTTAGATTTCAAAACATGCTGTAAATAACGCCGTGAGTGGTGATTTAGTAATGTGTAAAAAATGGCGACATTTACGATGTACCTAATTTTCAGAGGTCATTTTCAGTACTTTTGCTTGGCCTAAAGTGCCAGTGGGTGATATCACAGAACAGGGAATTTTCCACCTTATTCAAAACTGTGAAGTGTATTTGTGTGGGTGATGTATTTTGAAATTTATTCAACTTTAAAGTGAGGGTTGTAGAGGAAGGACATATATGTCCCTCTGGCATCCAGGGGGTTAAACGCCATTTCATCTCACAGTCGATCATACAAATCCGGCCCTTCTGTCACCTGAGAAACTGTGTCTTAAAAACTGAATAAGACAACAGGGTCAGTAATATATCGGTGATATGTAAATATGTATCAGTATTTTAAAAACCAAGACTCAGGAACTTGTGACAAGGTGGCCTGTTAAAGACAAGTGTCGTGGTCTTCCTTTTCGGCAAGAAGTGTGATATCCGGATCTGTATTCGCTTCCCCATAAGCCATTCTGAATATGAAAATAAATATGAAAACTATTAACTAATAAATGTATATGAATAAGTTTAATTCTAACTGAAACAGCCATAGGAACAAACTTAACTGTTACATTAGGTGCCTTCTTCCTCTTATTATCCAACATCCCCTTAATTATTTTAATTGCCTCTCATTTCATCTTAATCTGAAAATATGAATACAAATGTAACACAACCACGATGCCATGAGTTTAAGAGCACTCTTGGTGTCAAGATTCATATTTCATAACATATCACAACTCTTAGCAGAAAGGCATTCTGTTGTCTGCTCCACTAAAGGCAGTACATTTTTTTCTTCTGACCGTCTGTTTCTATTAAAAAAAAAAACGAGCATAGAGATGAGAAACACAAATGTTTGGAGTCATTTATGTATGAATTAATAACTCACGTTCCGAGTTTCTCTATTTATGTATCAATTCATAACTCACGTTCCGAGTTTCTCTGCTTCCTGAATTGTTTCTGGAAGCCTCTTGTTGAATGTTTCTGGGAGGAGTAGACATAGGAGTCCGGCCAGGGTGGTCGTGCTCCCGAATATCAGCATAGGCAGGATCTGACTGTACCTGCCACTGATATGCATTGTCTGAAACAGGAAAAGATCTTCATTGGGAAAATAAGACAAATCATTCAGATCCCCTTCCATTCTTACATGCTGAACATTTTAAACAAATAGTTCATATTATATTATATTTCCGCCATATCAAGGCCGAGAAGCGGTCACGTGTCATTCGACAGAAACGCATATTGACTTCATGTCTGGTCTGATAAGTTATGGGGTTTAGATACTGAAAATAAAATGGGGATAACCCGAAAGTGGTATATCGAAAACCTATGCCAGATATGCCTATCAGATACGTCACTGTTTGTCTGAACATCCAAATGCTGTTATAGATAGAACGCGATTTTGATATGTTAAATCTGACTTTATCTTTTTATTGTAAATTAAAACAATAATGGACTTTATGTAAGGTCAATACCCGGTGTTTTGTGGATATGGCATATATCGGGTCCATAAACCGGAGTTGACCTCATGAAGTCCATAGTTGTAAAAGGCGCCAAAGGCATTATCAACGTATTCCTGACCTTGTTAGCCTCTCGACAACAATTTTAACACAGATGACACTACTTCTTCACTGCGGCCAATAAAGTGTGTAAAATAAATATCACCTTTGTGTGAGCGACCCGCTGATAAGTTGGTAAGAAGAACAAAATCATTTCGTGACAAGAAAGCAATAAACGAAGATATGCATGCAGCTCCTCCCATCAACGTGGTGACACACAACAGCTTCCTCCGACCAATCCGGCTAGTGCAGAGCATTCAGAGAGTAAAGGAACACGCTTCTACCACAGCAAACAGGAAGAAGTTGAGGCAGACATTGCCAGAGAGGGTGGCGACGTTCATGCTGAGGCCAAAGAAACCCAGACGACATAGTTTGTGATAAAAAATATGTTTTGCTCCTTCATTTAGAGAATTGTGTTTGCAGCAACAAGAATCCTTTTTTCATTTGAAAATTTATCACTCACCAGATCATTGATATATGGTGACGAAATACTACCAACTCTACAGAAAACTGAGCATAGCCCCGTGCCGAAATTCCTTGTTGTCGTCGGTAGTAATTCTACTGTGAAGACGTAGACGATGGCAAAAGACGCAGATACGGAACTGTTGCCAAGACAGGCCAGCACTGTGATGATCCATGTGTTAGCTGGGGTAAAACCATAAAGAATCACACTTATTCATTGCAGCAATTTAGGAAATACTTCAGTTATGACCACATCAATCGCCATCTCTCCCTATCTTTATTTGAGTTAATCATTAACTTGCCCCCATACTGAGCTGACCTTAAACGGTCTACCTTAATAATTTACACTCTGCTTATGCATAGCGACAGGATGAACACTTAACATGTATGTATTGGAACTTCATAAGTGTATTAGGTATTAGGATCTGTCAGCTTAAAATGTTCATCAGTGAACTCCATCACTTGATGTTATTAAAATAACGAGAAAACAAGTTTGAAAGAAGAACACGATAACTCTTACGCGTTTTCGTGACAAAGAAGGGAATGAAAGTAGAAAAGCACGCAGCTCCTGCCATCAACATAGTGGCACACAACAGCTTCCTCCGACCAATCCGACTGATGAAGAGCGTACAGAGAGCATATGAACATGCTTCTACCACAGAAAACAGGAAGTAATTGAGGTAGACGTTGCCAGAGAGGTTGGTGACGTTCATGCTGAGGCCAAAGAAACCCATTCCGATTGCCAACCTGTTTTTAACAAATGTGAAATTTATTATCCATTTAATATTTTATTTGACAATTTGTGAAAGACTAACAAGACTATCACATGTTACAACTACATCGAAGTTATTCCTCCTTAATGTACATACGTTGTCCTGATCATAGATAACTAGTCGTCATTAAAGATAAATCAATTTGTACATCTGTATGACATGAGAGAAACATGCAGAATAGTAAAATTTGAAGTATATTAGCCTTTAGACAAATCTGAAGAATATTAGCCTTTAGACTTGACTTTAGATGGACTTTGTTGGATGTTGTTTGCCGGATGTTGTTTGCCGCTTGTAGTGTCGTCTACTTACTTCGTTTTGCAATTGACCATAACATGATTCTTGTTGTGAGCACAGATGCTAATTGCATTCGCGTTGCAAATTAGAATAGCACTTTTCACATTCGCTCTTAAAGGGCAAGTAAATTCAAACTGTTGTCTGCATTTCTTTTAATAGCCCAAATCATACTAAATGAATCATATGTTCACTAATATATATATTACAAAAAATCAGAAACTGTCCCAGAAAATTCCTCAAGAAAATAGCTCAACAGTACAGTTAGCACTATATATTAACATTTGTTGAGGTACTGTGTTTTAGAACGTAATCACGTCTTACCAGTTACAACAAATTACAACCATCCTCTTCAGCATTATAGGGGATCTGAACAGCTCCCAGAAGCGCTCACTTTCTTCATCGTTACAGATGACATTATCTAGTGTGGCATCAGGGATTTCAACTTTGTTGCATTTGGCAATTTTCAACATTGTTGTCTTTGCAGCTTTGTTCCTACATTTGGTAATTTGCCATCTTGGAGACTCCGGGAGAAAGCTGAAACCATTTGTAGACACCATCTAGGCTTTATTGAAATATATTTCTCAGCAAATTATAGCTGTTTTGCTTTTTGACAAAACGGTTAAACAAACATTGTTCCAATTCTTAACTCCAACAAACAAAAGTGACAGAAGATAACATGTTACAACAAACCTGGTGAGATTGTCCATGATAATAAGATTGATTTAGAAAAATGTGAAAATACACTCACTACAAATAGACAAAGATGATACCAGGAATACTGATGGCGAGCTGTCTAGTCTTCCAGTCTCTCACCAGGAAGGCCACGAGAGCCAGAATCATGTTCCCAGCACTCCAGAAGAGATTCATTGCTACTCCTGTGATCATTCTCTTTGACGGGCCGACTATCTCCATGCCTGTGGTGACAAGACGTGATGTGTGCATTCCTTTAGTCAACACAGTTTCGTCTGAGCATGGCGGATTTAGTTTTTGTTTTAGGCACACTCAGCAATATTCCAGCTAAATGACTTCGGTCTGTAACAAATTGAGTCTGGACCAGACAATCCAGTGATTGATATCATGAGCATCGATCTACGCACTTTGGATACGATGACATGCATCAACCAAGTCAGCGAGCCTGGCCACCCGATCCCGTTAGTCGCCTCTTACGACAAGCATAGTCGTCTCTTAGGACAAGTATGGGTTGCTGGATCTTCTCGGGTGCTTAATGTATACTGATTTGTAGAACCGTTTATACATATCACCAAAAACAAACTACATGTGACTAATCCAAACCAGGTGCCTACAAAATGAACGAAATTTTGATTGATGTAGATTATTGTCAGTGAACGGAACAGATCACAGATAAAATAGAGGATGTGTCTTCCGTACTTACTGTATATAAAACAAGATAGGAATTGCGCGCTGAGTGTTCCAATCACAATGAACACACATGCCAGGAGAAGATAGAAGTTGGTGACCCAGTTGAGACAGATGCTGAAGAAAACAGCACTGAACATTGCAACCAGCATCATTGTCCGACGCCCAAACCTAGAAAATATGTTCTTATTAAATACCCTTAAAGCTACTTGATATATGTATGTGTCGGGATTGTTGGCTCAGCATTTATTTTTTAACTACCAAGGGGCTCATAATTTCAGTTTAAACTGGACACAGGGGCGGTCGGGTAGCCTTGTGATTAAATGGTTCTCTCGTTACGTCGAAGACCAGGGTTCGATTCCCGACACGGTTACAAGATGTGAAGCACTTTTCTTTTGTCCCCCGCCGTGATATTGCTGGAATATTGCTTAAAGCGGCAGAAATGTGCTTCACACATTGTACCCATGTGGGGAATCGAGCCCGAACGCTTTCCTTGCCCCCTTAAGAGAGACAGACTCTGACTCCACGGACTTCTGCTCCAATCTCAAGAACATCACCGATCCAGAACAAATCATCAGTTACGACGTAGTAGACCTCTTTACCAACGTACCGATAGATGTAACTCTTCACATTTTGCGCCGTTGCATCACTGAAACTCCTCTTGAAACTAGCCTATCCAAAGAAACTATCATCGCCCTCACCATCTCCTCTACCAGTAGGAAATCTGAAATCTACATGACCTACTTCGAACAGCAAGCCCTCACCACATCACCCATCGAACATATTTGCTGGTATAGGAAAGTTGACAACACCTTTGTCATCCTAAAACAAGACCGAAACCCAGCCTTGCTACGACAACATCTTAACCAACAACACCACCGAGTACAGTTCACCATCGAAATAGAAAGAACAACCAACTACCCTTCCACTTCAACTCCAACCACCCCCTTAGAACTAAGACTGGCATCATCTCCACCCTCACCAAACGAGCCATCAACCTTTCTTTTGCTGACCCCAAACCTGAGATCGAACAACTCCACAATTATCCACACAATCTCGTCGACAAAGTCATCTCCTCTGTACTCCATCCCAGCCCAGATCTGAAACTCTTAAACCCGAATCAGCGCCCCTCCGCATCGCCCTCCCGTTCAAAGCTTACGCCTCCCACATCATCAGCAGCCTCCTCAAACAGCAAGCCAATATTGACACCCACTTCACCAGCTCCAACTCCTCAACACCCTGCTAAGTGCAACGGCAGCAACACAACCAAACCTCAAGAGCCTAAAGGTGTAGTTTAGAAAATTGACTGCAACTGTGGACGATCAACTCAGAGAATCAAAGAGCACAACATCTCAACCATTAAATCAGACAGCAAATCAGCCATCTCGGAGCTTTATCAGCAACTGTCCTCTTCACAACATCAACGGCGACAACGTCCAAATCCCCTCCAACAACCTCCATGATTTCACTAAATGAAAACTAACAGAAGCAGTCCACATCCGCCGCCACAAGCCACCAATCAACAGAGATCAAGGTTGTTTCATCCCATCCGCCTACTATGAACTCATAAAGCAATCATCACTTATCCTGTCCAATTGGCTTCCACCTATGTGTTCTCTGTCCATTGTGTTGGGTCACTCTTTGTAGATGGCTTCAACATATCTTGTCGTGGCAAAAACATGCAAACAATAGAAAGGTAACTGCAGCTTTGCCTAAATAAAATCCAAAAGTGGTCCCTTGAAAATGGTTTTAGATTTTCAAAAACAAAGACAAATTGTATCCATTTGTGAAGAAATTATAGACCGCATAAAGACCCGGAACTACTGTTAAACGGTGCCCCAAACAAGGTTGTTGAGGAGGCCAAGTTCTTGGGTCTTATTTTTGATCGCCACCTAAGGTTTTTATCTCATATAAAATATCTTAAAACTAAATGCTTGAAAGCTCTGGATCTACTAAAAGTTGTTGCAAACACTAAATGGGGTGGGGATCAGACAACCTGTATAGATCCCTTATTTGATCTAAACTAGATTATGGTTCAATTGTATATGGTGGAGCTGCTAAAAGTAATTTAGAGAAATTAGATATCATACATCATCAAGGACTGATACTCTGTCTTGGATCATTTAGAACCTCTCCTGTAGCAAGTTTGTATGTGGAGGCTAATGAGACTTCGCTTGCACAACGCCGCTTAAAACTATCCCTTCAGTATGTAACTAAATTACGTACAAACCCATCAAATCCTGCTTATAACTGCGTCTTTCATCCTCTCAATGAGGAACTGTTTTACAACAAGCCAAAGCTTATACCGCCACTTGGCAATTGGATCAAGCCTTACATTGCAAATGCTAAAATTGACTTCGATATAATATCTCCATGCCGGATTTTGTCTACTCCTCCCTGGCAAATAGTCAGGCCTGAAGTAGACCTTTCTCTCACTAATTTAAAAAAATCTGAAACAAATCAACTAATGTATCTGCAAGAATATAATCAATTACGATCCTCATACAATACCTAAAATCTATATTTACAGATGGATCCAAGGATACCAGATAACTGTTCCATTTTTACGGCTGAAGCAAAGGCCATATTCACAGCATTAGAATATATCAATAACCAATCAAAACATAAACAATTTATTATATTTTCAGACTCACTCTCCTGCCTTCAAGCTATTAAAAATCTGTCTTGTACACATCCGATTTTAATCAAAATTATTGAATTGTTCAATGATCTTGCTACTGGCCAATACGACATCGTTTTTTGTTGTTTACCGAGCCATGTTGGAATCATTGGTAACACAATAGCTGCTGCTGCTGCTGCTGCTGCTGCTGCTGCAAAAGCAGCACTCAACAAATCTGTGACACCAGTTCTTATCCCACACAGTAATGGATGATAAGACTGTTATTAGATGTTACATCAGGGATCTCATGCAGAAGAAGTAGGACACCCAAGTAGGTATCAATAAATTACATGAAATTAAACCAACTATCGGTTACACCTACTTGGGCTGTCAGTCCATATTTGAAGAAGTCATTATGCGACGATGTCGTATTGGCCACAGCAGATATACCCACGAATATTTATTGAAAGGTGAGGATCCTCCATTCTGAATCCTTTGTGATGAAAGAATCACGGTCCAGTTTGTCCTGCTTGACTGCATTGATTTTTCCATCACAAGGGATAAGTATTTCAAAGTATCATCCATCAAGGATGCTTTTAGTCAAATCAGTGCTCTTTTAATCATCGCTTTTTTAAAAAGAAATAGAAATAACAGATAGATTTTGATCATAATACATGTATGTATACTATATAGAAAGTGATTTTTAATTTGGTAGAATGAATTTATAACTGAGATTGTTAGTGGCTGTATCTTCACAGGGGGTTGAAGTATTGTAAAACAATTGTCCCCCTGAGAGGGTATGCAACTCCGGTATCATTCATAGTATTTTTTCTTTTCTCTGTGATTTTAATCGTAGTATTTTTGTTGTTTAACTGTTTGGCTAATAATTCTGACCATCACCAGTAGCGAGAGGGATGCTGTAAATCCTGCTGGGGTACCATATAGGTAGCAGAAGTACTGTAAGTCCCCATGGTCCCTAGTATAGTGGCCCTTACTTTGGTTGCTGGTGAACTGTAGCTCATTTTTATATTGTATCGTGACATATAGTGATATCTTTTTATGATTACATGCTAGTTTTAACGATTTATCTGTGATATTCTAGTTATTTTACTGTCCATTGATGACAGGTTTTTATTAATTGATAATATATAATAACTTCTCGTCACGATATGGCTGAAATATTGCCGATGTGACGTTAAATTTAACTCACTCACTCACTCACTCAATCACTCACTGTCCTTGTGTCCTTTGATTGGACGTCACTTGTTTCTTACGTCATAACTGATCCCGCTTACACTCCTACATTACCATACTGAGAGTACGGTGGGGTTCTCAGGATCGGTCTTATTGTCCTAGAAACATATTTCACCGAAAGTAAGCCTATATTTCAGTTTACGGGCCAAATAGTCGTGGATAATCCCGCTATTGAAATCAAAGTTACTAAAACACTTGTGAATATCCTTGACCACACGACACGTGAAGATTCCGGGGTAGAATAGGTCTTCAGCAACCCATGCTTGCCGTAAAAGGTGACTATGCTTGTCGTAAGAGGCGACTAACGGGATCGGGTGGTCAGGCTCGCTGACTTGGTTGATGCATGTCATCGATCCCAATTGCGTGGATCGATGCTCATGATAATAATCACTGGATTGTCTGGTCCAGACTCGATTATTTACAGACCGCCGTCATATAGCTGGAATGTTGCTGAGTGCGGCGTTAAACAACAAACCAACCATCCAACCAACCTTGCCCAAACATGGGAGATAACATTTATCAAATCAACATATGATAAGAGCATAAGGTTAAAATGCTAGGGAAGTAAGTTGACAGACAAAACATTATAGCCTAGCAAACACAAAGTCAAAGACCTGAATCCGAGTGGCAAACTGCCTGACAGTGATGAGTAAGTGAGGCGCTGATATCAGTGAACCACTGAGCTGGGTTCTACGTCACTGTGACAGTTATATAATATCAAAGTGGGAAAGAGATGATTCCTCACATGTCTGAGAGAGGTCCGCTGATGAAGACAGCAACAAGCTGACCCAACATCCCCATCATCTTAGCGTGGGTCACATATCTCTTCCGGTCACACACAAGATCCATCTGAAATATAAGCCGTACATGTGACTCTTTCTTGGGCTTCAATGAATCCTGATGAACATATGAAACTTGAGGAACGAGAGGACAGCTTAATAGATTCATGTCTGCAAAACCGATAGTACTGGTGCTGCAGCTGACATATATTTACAGATGACTATCTCATAAATGTTACCCGGAACTGTACAATCAATAGATTTTTATCTCAAACAAATATGACCACTCACAGCCTGTACAACTGTAGAATCGTATACCGTCCTGTCGTATACCCATTCGTGACACGTCTTAGTGATGTTTATGTGATCGCCGGAACCATCATCTGTCCAATTGGAGGAAGAGTACACGTCACATGACGAGAACTTCAGGTCACCGTGGCCACGTGGAATAGTCCTGTTGATGAGGTCGGCGTGAGCTGCATCTTGGACTGCATATGAGTCATTCCTTAATCCGGGGATGCTGCACCTGTGCAGTACACATGGAGTCTAGCATCAACTCATCGTCAATGCACGGATTTGTATAAACTACGTACGTTATTTCAACGTCCGTGAATTAAATTGGCGGAATTGCAGTGCTATTACTAGCTAGTTTTAACAACGAATCAAACGACAGCCTGGTTCCAGCGAGAGACCGCCTCCGTGGTCGGGCTGACAGCGGGCCAGCCAGGAGATCTGAAGGTGGATGATTCCATCTCGTGCAGCGTCATACCCAAAAACATGAAATGAGGGTACTTGTTATCCTACAGTGCTCTATGCTTTTTCATAAGGTCCTAAACAAACATTTTATCGATCGCTTATAATTAAATGTGTTCATTGATATTCCTGCATTCTGATTAGCTGAATTGGTCACGTGTTATTGCATTCATTTGCCAATGAATGTAAAAAATTAAGCCACGCCCACCGAGGCGGACTACTTTCGTTACTACGGAATGTCGGGGAATCCCAAAATTACATTTGAGGGAATTCCCTTACTACTTAAGAGTATCGAGAGTCATGCACATGACATTTAGCAAAATTCATGCATATTCATTGTCCAAACAACCCTTTGGGACCGAAGACCGTGAAGGAATGAAACAGCAAACGTGCAGACTCGCTCGCCTGTGTTTTCCAGCTCGCCTCGGTTCCATAACTTTCATGTCTTCGGGTTTTAGAGATCTAGCATTTTTCTAATTCTGTCTTCCCGTTCTCAGGGAACTAATGTTTGAATATGGTGGTAACTGACCATGTCGTTTGCAACAGCCTTCTTCTGCCGGACATATTTATTCCGGTTCGTTACAGTCTGACTGTTGCACTTCTTCTTGCCTCTTGCTTTGATTGACAGGTCTTATGAACATTGTTTTGTTCATACTCTCTGTTGATTGGCTACTGACTTTGTAGGCGTGTCAAGTTATGTGCAAAAATTAAACAATCACCTGATTCATGTCACGCCACAGTATGTATTCCTTCACCTGGAATGTTCGTCAATATCGTCATTTTTGTAGGCTTTGATATTTACACCCTTTTTTGGTTAAACTATTGTAGATAAAACATGTTTTCGTTGTCGAATTTAATTATAAGCATTGATTGTATATTTTTTTCGGTTCATTGAGGTATGAATCGAAATACCGATATGCAAACTTTTATAAGAATCCGCTACGCGGATTCATACCGTTTGCACATCGGTTTTTCGATTCATACCTCAATGAACCGAAAAAAATACACAGTCAATCCTTAATAGCATGTTTAGTACATAATAAGAAATAACAAGGACATATATGCATTTAAGAATTGACTTATATGTTTCTCAGTTCATTTAGGTATGAATCGGAAAACAGATATGCACACTGTATAAATCCGCGTAGCAGGCAAATATGATGAGATTGATAAACGTCGCAGGCGAAGGAATACACCGTATATTTATAATGTATGAGTAGTGCTTTCAAGAATGGTTTCGTACAAGAAGTATTAGAGCTATCCACCCTCGTAGAAATTGCTGCAGTGCATCAATTGTTCCCCGCCATATAATGCCATATGCAGAGGAAGGAAGTGAAAGCAATGAGAGGAGAGGATGGGTGAAAAGTTCAAATTGGTTGTTGTTAATGTAGTTATCTTTGGAAAGCACAATGAACGAAACAGTGTCTTTAAATGGTGTGCACAAGGAAAACTAAGGCAAGAAAACACACAACTAAGCCTGTCAGGCAGAACTGTTAGTACCAATACTATAAAAAACAAGCATGAAATACTCATATCCCCCGCCAATATTACATGTCCATCTGTGTGCAATGCATCAGCTCTCTGTGAACATTGTTTACTGGACCTTTTTGTAAATGGTGTAATTGCAGCACTAAAAACCTTATTACCGGTGTTGTGTTGCTATCTGCAGTTTATGATGTATTGGAGAAAACACTTTCCCTCGGTTTTGGTAGACAGAGCATGCCCTTGGGAGAGGGAAAAACCAAGGGGCCGAAGCGAAGCCCCCGCGGTTTTTACCGACCCCCAGGGCATGCTCTGTCTACCAAAACCGAGGGAAAGTGTTTTTCCATGCTTATAAACCGAAAAAAGAAACTTAGAACAACATTTATCAACATTTTTATGTTTCGAACATACTTTCCATGAACCTTAGGAAACGCGCGTAAAATATCTGTTGCTGGCGTACGGATCTTGAGAATGACATTCTAAAAACCAGTGAGGCTTATTAACAGCTCTGTAGCCTCGTGGTACACTCACTGGGCTACAGATATAAAGTTTGCGAGGTCGATCCTCGGGAATATAAAGATTCATTTGATTTTACATTTCATTACATGTTACAATCAGAACGGAAGTTGTATTAATAAAATACCAAGGACATTATATAAAATCCCTGGGATATTATATAATATGCCAGGGACATTACAACGTCCCTGTTTATGAGATTTAACCCGACTGGAAAGTAAAACCTCACAATAGGTTTTAATGCCTATAGAAAGAAGTCTCTTACTTAATGGCGATCCAAATGAATAGGTTTATAAAGAATATGTAACTGTTTCAGTAATGAGTTGTGTTATTAATAAAACAATAATCAGAGAAGTAAGGGTTGGTTGGTTGGTTTGTTGTTTAACGTCACACTCAACAATATTCCAGCTGTATGACGGCGGTCTGTAAATGATCGAGTCTGGGCCAGAAAATCCAGTGATTATTATCATGAGCATCGATCCATGCAATTGGGATCGATGACATGCATCAACCAAGTCAGCGAACCTGACCACCCTATCCCGTTAGTCGCCTCTTACGACAAGCATAGACGCCTTTTACGGCAAAGATGGGTTGCTGAAGACCTATTCTACCCCGGATCTTCACGGGTCGAGAAGTAGGGGAGTTCTTACTTTACTTAGAGATCAATGAGAGCAGGGGTCACCATGAGGTGTACGGTAAAGTACAGCACTTATCATCTGATGATCTGATTAGGAGGCTGGAGTCTGGAATGCTACAGCACTGGCATGATCAGTAAACAACAAGTTCAGTGTAGCTCCAAGTTACTGAGTTGGAGAGTGAATGAGTTGAGTCATTTTCTGCACATTTAAGAAATCTTCAAGTTTCAGCTTTTCACTCAGATCACAGTTGAAATCTCCAGTAACTAGGACATGTTCACATTCATGCTGCTTGGGGAGATCCTGAAGGTTCTGCATGAAATGAGTAAGTAAATGTGACAACCGTGTCCAGGACACTTTTGCAGGAACATACACACAAGCAATGCAGAACTTTTTCAACTTGTTTTCAATACTGCGAGATGGCATTACATCCTATAGCTGGACACTGTTCTTGAAACTTGTTGAAACATACACAGGAAGACCATGTGTAGTGTCTCCTGGATTGACTTTATATCCTGACAGTTCTCTTTCACCGTAATCATTGATGTGCGTTTCTGTGAAACATAAAGCACACCGACAAACTAACACTGCGAGGAAGTAGGCTGGTTCGGGTGCCACTGTTCATGTTACCACCATGCACTGCGATGAAGTACGCTGGTTCGGGTGCCACTTGTAAATTGTGTTTTTCACAATAATTCGCCATATACCTTGACCAAGTTCCTTTGTCAAGTGGTATACATCTCAATTAGGTAATTATGGTAACGGTTCTCAGACAACCCTGCGTAGATGTTTTTGAAGAATTGATCCGGAAACGAGGTTTCATTTTCAGTCTAAGTCAAAGTCTTTGCCATGGAAACTCGAAAAAAATGGTTTTTTTCTAAAATTCCAAACTTTCTAAAAGCACCAGTTCACCACTAGACCTATCTATGTGCCAAGTGTGGTTAGGACATCTTTCATGGTTTTTGTGTTCTGCTCCGGAAACGAAATGTGACGGAAGAACGGTAAGACGGAAGGACGGCGCCCATTCCTATATCCCCCTTCCACTTCGTGGCGGGGGATAATAATTTATTACAAGTCCTATATAGATAACACAACAAACGTCATTCTTAAAACATGCTTTGGCAGCAACTATCAATCTTTCTGGTACAAAATGCTGGCTGGGTTAATAATATAAAACAATCTTTTGAAATAGTAAACATGTATGAATGTAATGAACCCACTGTATATAAACTTCAGTCCAAATGTAAAAATATGTTCACGCATTCATTAAGGGATTCCCATTTATCCAAACAGCAAGTTTAGAAAATACAGATTGGTCAAGTGATCTGTAAATATTGAGAATTATCGTACATATTGTAAAAACAAAGGTCACATTTCTCAAAACTTCGTTTAAGTAATCACAAACTAAAAATTGAAACTGGTAGATATACAAAAACACCAACACCATTGGAACAACGTCTCTGTGAAACATGTGATGTCTTAGAAGATGAGCAACATTATGCAACCGAGAAAGAGCATCACAAATAATCCACAATCATGATAAAGAATTTGGTACACTCTGTTAAAAAGAACAATTCTTAATAACTTTTAACATTTATCAAGAAACAATTTCCATGATCTGTTATCATATCTACAATTATAAACAAATTTCTTGTATGTACAACATTACCATAGTTTTGCTCAATTCTCATATTGTTTCCATATAATTAAAATACACTTGTTTTAAAATATAATTGTTATAATGTACCTCCTTTGTATTCTGAATGTATATGTGTGTTTTGCACTTTTTGTCCATATGTGTTGTAGTTTGTCATAGTGTAATATTGCCACTGTTTCTTTCATGGAATGTTACGCAATACTTATATCATCTAGAACATCTTTGTTGTATGATAGTTTGTTACAGTTGTGTATGGAGGCACGGTTTGCCCAGTCGCCTTCGGCGCTTCAATTCGCTATGCAGAGTTGTGTCCCTTGGGCCCGCCAGAAACCTATGACAGTGTGTTCGAATCCTGGTTCGCCCCGATTATGTTGTCAGCACAATACCCGTGCACGTGGGTTTCACCAAAGTGGTGACCGTCTAAGACCTGCATCACTTTGGGCTTTTCTCCCACATCAAGCTGACACGTCGTGATACAAGTGGAATACAATTCAAAGCCGCGTTTAACCCAACTTACTCACTCATTACTCTTGTGTACGGTTCCGTTTGGCTAACTAGGTTTGTTTTGTGATTACCTCCCGTTTAGATTTGAAGTATATTTAGAAGAATGTTACTATGTTCAACCCAAACATCGTGAATATATCACGATCGTATGATGTTTTAGGAAAATATTTGCAAACTACAGATCAACCTGTTGATTGACAATATATCCAGAAGCAAACTTATACGGGTGTATAATCTCTGCCGGAAGTTAAAAAACTGTCAAAACAATAAACCATGCAGAACCGTAAACCGCCGTATGAAACGGTATGAATCATACATTACATACAGTGAACTACATGAAACAATACTGTGCTCAGGTAGTGCGCAAAAGAGCTATTCGGGCAAGGGATATAATCACTCACTCTCAGTGATACAGCTTGAGCAAGATACGATGTACAGCATTGCAAGGTCAGTGCACGATAAAGCTCTATTTGACGCCTATAGCTAAAGGAGATAATCGCTCAATGCGCAAATTATTCTCACAAAATTTTGACCGGTTATCGTTAGCGAAAGGACATAAATGTCCCGCAATTTTTTTGGAATATCTACATTACGAAACATGACTAAGATTGAGTAAAAGAGAACATTTAAACTAGCTCCAAATTTGGAGCCTTTTATATCCGACACGCAGTGTAGAACGAAACATTGCCAGGCATGCTTAATTCTATAAAGGAGTTCCCACTTTAAGTAGGTTCAAGAAGCTGCTATGCTACACACTTTCGCTGCATGTTTATGAAGTGAAGTGTTAAAAAAACAATGCTTGAGCATATACAGCACCAGACTTTGCTTAATGTCTGTTACCGTGTTTCCTAAATTCAGATCACGGATTTGCGATTGAAGTTTAAAAATCTGCCTTTTCCACTTATTCAGCCATATTTGACTTTGTCTCAGCTCCAAAACTGGCAAGTGTGGGAAAGTAAAAGGCAAATAGTCAGTCATTTGAATATGTTGCATAATATTCATATCAACATATTCATAGCTCTAAATTGAAACATCTTATCTCCTATTTGATTGTTCAATACTCGTTGTACACAGTGTCATACCCGTGTGTCTTGAGCGTAAGTTGAGGCTTTATGCATAAAACAAGTAGTTTAACACAATGAAAGCCTGAAACGTGACCACGTTGTGAAAACATGGATTGATTCAGAACATTCCAGGTCATCATGACCATGACATCACTGAATAATATCGATCGAATATGTGCGTTAATGTTCGAGTCATTGCATTCCCAAACATGAATTACATGTATGTCATCTATTATTGTAGCAGGTGGTATTGTCGCCACATATGCTCATAAATTATGACTTCTTTCTTGAAAAATGCATAGAACTGTTTACATATTTCACATATCGCAGCTACATATATGACATTAGACAAACAGTCTAATAATTCAAGTTTATTGATTTAAATAATTATGCCATACATTTGTATTAATATTTCTTATGATGTCACTAATATTCTTAAACTAACATGATGCAGTTCATTTTAAAGCTAAATAACCCGATAAAGTCTTTGACTTAGATTTTTAAAACGAAATATCCTCCCCCAAAGTGAATTTCATTCTTAAGTGAGTAAAACATACCTTTATATACATAATTCTCCCAGATCCTTATATATTTGCTAACCGCACCCTCTAAAAGCTATCATTTTCAAATTGGCAATCGGCGTTAGAATCTGCAGTACAAGTTTTGACTTTTAATATCCAGATAAAAGTATCTTTGTTTGCCAACTATTTTAAATTGTGAAACAATTAATTCACTGTTGTAAATTATGAAGAGATCAATGTCAGCGTTACATCCTTATCAAGTATTGCTATGAATATAGATATAAAATAACTCATTCCGATGAAAGAAATGCAATTCTTACTTCGAGATATATAAATACTGAATCGCAAAAGAAACGTCCCCCCAAGTTACATTGCATAAAAAGTTGTCATTTAAATATCTGGGTAATTTTGGTCAAAGTTTCTAAAATTTAACATAACCCTGTCCCCAAAAATGAAATTTGATGATAAAAAACAAAACAGATGACAATAAAACCGATCGCCCAAACGCATCACGGCAACGGCCATGGTAACCCGATGCACATGCGTTCCCCAATTTCTTGCCCTATAAAAATCCATCCCAGATCGGATAACATTCATTATTGAATTATTGAACATTCGTTATTGAATTGCTACCGCATGCCAAGATTGACAAGAAATCAGCGACACCAAGCCCTTGGACGATTGCAAGCTGGACAAACCGCCCGGCAAGTAGCCAATTTATTTCAAGTCCACGTAAGGACCATATATAGGCTCCAGCAACGCTACCAGACAACCAACACTACAGATGACCGACAACGTAGTGGAAGACCAAGGGTCACCACCCGACGTCAGGATCGTCAGATTGTGCGACAGCATCTTCAAGATCGCTTTGTTACTGCTGCGGAAATTGCTCGACTGACCATGGGGACACACCAGCGACACATTAGTGCGGACACCGTGCGTCGACGATTGACGAGCAGATACCCCCACTGTCACAGGCCACAACGAGGATCCATTGTGACACCACGTCATCGCTGGGACCGTCTTCAGTGCCCAACACAGCACCAGCATTGGCGCCACCAGCAGTGGAGCAGAGTCCTCTTCTCAGACGAGAGCCGTTGATGTATGTCAACGGCATATGGCAAAGAGAGAGAGTCTGACGACGCCGTGGGGAACATTGTTCAGATGCTTGTGTTTTTAAGAGAGACTCCTGGGGTGGTCCGAGCATCAGGGTGTTGGGTGGAATTGGTCTTGCACAGAGGGTCGGCCCTGTGGTCTTCGAGAACATCGGTCCAGGGAGAGGCAGTTGTGTCGCAGCATCTCGGTACATTGATCAAGTCTTGAGACCACACGCAATACCTCATTTGGCACGTCGCCGCACCCACGAGTTTCAGCATGATAACGCCCGTGCCCACACTGCGAGAGCAACAAGAGACTTCCTCCAGCAGAATGGCATCAGAACCATACAGTGGCCTGTCCTCAGTCCTGATTTAAATCCCAATGAACAGTGGGGCGAGATTCAAAGACGGCTGAATGACGTCCGACCAAGGCCGACAACTGCAGCTGAACTGCGTCAGGCGTTCCTCAGAGTGTGGGCTCAAGTGCCTATGGCTTTCATCAACCGCCTCATCCGTTCAATGTATCGACGTTGCACAGCAGTCATCAATGCACATGGCGGACACACGAGATACTGATTTGGGATGCAATTTTTTTAGAGACTATTGTTGTGTTTCACTTTAAGAACATTTAAAACTTTAATTTCAACCTTGATGATCAGTTTTTGCCAAGTCTTTTTAATATGTCTCAAAGTATGTTTACAGTGTTTGGACAAATATGGTTTCTCATATATCTATCCATGGGGACGTTGTATCTTTTGCGGTTCAGTATATATGAAACAGTTGATGAATTTTGTGTACTATTATATAAGTATTGCATTATAGATATATTTGAGCACATGTATTTATAACACAATAAAAACTCCTGATAAATTAGCAAAGATGAAAAAGGTGTGATGTTTACCTGTGTTGAGGGACGTCAAAGAGAAAGACAACCAGCAGCATACCAACGGCAGCATTCTGAACAGAAGGGAGAGACAGAAGGAAGTAGAGACGTCTCTGGTAGGGACCAAAGTCGCCAACTGTCACCAACAACTCGTCAAAATGCATCTATAACGATAGGAACAACATCACATATGGTGTTACTGTGGAGGCAAAGTAACCAGCTGCCTGGTTCTGTGCTTGTAATTAAAAATTCCAAACCGCGCCCTATATTACAACGTGAATAAAATGCACGAACAGCAGGACGTCATGTGTATGGCTGTCTCGTCGTTATTGTTGATGCATGTACACCACGTGATTGTATTGCGATCTCTCATTGGGTTGCCTACAACTGTGATAAAAATGTAAATAATAATTGGCTTTGCACAATGTACTAGTTTAGGGAATTCAGAACATGGTCAAGCTTTGTGACTTGGCTGGCTGCTTACAATCGTTTCAATACACGTAAATCGCTGATCTGATGTGCTTGCTCCACAATTCCGCTCGATTACTTACAAGCTGTCGTGATGCAATGATGCAATGATAAGTAGAGCGTTGAAACATTATTTACTCTGAAGCTTTTGCAGGATGAGCAAATGTTAAGCTGGTGTAAATAATATATGAAGGAAGTGTGTTGAGGCATCCATAACTTCCAGCATGTTCGTGTTCTGTTTCTTTTGTGCTGCTATACCTTGCATTACATATCATGAGAAGATTCAAACGGATACTTTCTGTAATGCATTGTATGAGGATATTATCATCAACGTATTCATTTAAATATTAGAGTGGTCTACGAGTTGTGCCTTTTAGAATTGACAGGATCCGCTGATGTTGGTTCGAATTAGCCACGGTTGTGGCCTTTGGTCCCGTCAGCACATTGTGTGACACCTATTTCTACAGTTCAATATCGTCATATTACTTAAAGGGAAAAGATACAGTTTCCACTCGAGCGATTGTTATCCTTACACAAGCGTTTTTTATTATTATGTTACGTAACACATGCCTGCATTAATCATCTTATAGTATGGAACTGCCTCCCTCCTGCGATGAAGTGGTACAAGCATACTGTGGAAAATAATACACGCTTGTGATATGTGCAGGTAATTTTAGTGGCGTCAGAAACTGTTGTAAATATATTTGTAGTGAAGATCTTCAGCAACCTATAAGAGGAAGCTAGCGGGATCGGGTGGTCAGGCTCGCTTACTTGGTAGATGCATGTCATCGTATCTCAAACGAGGCTAGGGCGAATCCCTTGTGGTACTTAAAAATTGGAAATCTTTAACTACAAGCTCGACTTTTTATGGCGTATTATTATGTGAGAAAAGGGATTAACCACTGTGTTCGGTTGTTACCGAAAAACCTACACACGAGTGATTAGTCTTCCACGATTAGAACGACGCTTTTCCGTTAACAGCCGAACACAGTGGTTAATCCTCTATGTATACATCCTGTATTCTAACGTGTTCTTCAATTCAAATGTTGACATCCAGTATTGTTCCTCGTTCTTGACTTCGCGCATTTACGTCCGGTAATGCTACTTGTTCATGACTAGGTGTGTTTACATCGTAACCTTGCTTCCGCGTTGCGAGAAAATCAGATTTAATAAAATCATGTAGCTTTCTTACTGTGTATTCTTGTAATTACTGGTGACACAGTTCCTGAGTTGTCATTGGTAATTATCTCCCTTTGCAAAAAGTGTTGATTGCTTCACATTTGCTATACACTGTCATATGCTATACATTCATTTGCTTCAACGGACGTTTGGTTTACACTGTATCCTTAGTGGATAGGGCGACATGGGTTTGCTTTTTCATCCGTGGTTTGTGTTGATTTGTTTACTCTTCATTACTTGGAAGTAGGTCACATGTTTACACAAGTTCGGTGTTTTGGTTTTCCACTTCATGTATTTGCTTCAGTTCTCGGAGATAATAAGTGCTTTTTTCCGTTATTCCTTATTTACCACTCAGGCTAAACGGAAGTGTTCAAGACAAGGGAGGCGAGCCATTCATCGTGCAAAGTAACCCTGTCCGTATTTTTGTTATCACCGTCACAAATCTCTTTCCTCAAAACTAACCCTGCCATGTGCATGTAGCATGTTTTCAGGAATTACAGCACATCACAGTTCGTTAAAGGGTCACGACTGCAGAACATGCATTGCATTTCGAAGAATAAACAATTTGCACGGATAATAAAGCAAAGCAACATTAGTTTTATATCCACATGAAAACATGATAGTGTCAAAAATATGTGTGTTGTATACTGATCTGCGTTAAAGTCGCTGCAGCAAAGCCTGAGGTGAATATTTTGACATAACCTGATTACAAAATTTAGATACTTAACTATATTCCATCATCTAACTCTAATTAGGTTTTAAGTTTTGGTAAGGGTCTCTGCCTCCTTAGGTTTTCTGGTAGCATAGTCCTGAATATGTGACAAAATCTAATTTTCCCACATTTGTGAATGACAAGAAACAATGTATATTTGACAAGCACAATACTTTATTGTGTGTGAAACATAAACGCATAGGATATATGTTAACACGCGAAGTAAAGAAAGAGTTACAATACCAGATTACACACACAAAGTAAAGAACAGATTAGAATACGGGATAATACATGTGAAGGAAAGAACAAGTAAGAATACGGGATAATATATGTGAAGGTAAGAACAAGTTAGAATATGGGATTATACACGAGAAGTAAAGAACAAGTTAGGTTACGGGATTTTACACGAGAAGTAAAGAACAAGTTAGAATACGGGTTTATACACGAGAAGTAAAGAACAAGTAAGAATACCGGATGTATACATGCGAAGTAAAGAACAAGTAAGAATACCGGATAATACATGTGAAGGAAAGAACAAGTAAGAATACCGGATAATACATGTGAAGGAAAGAACAAGTTAGGTTACGGGATTATACACGAGAAGTAAAGAACAAGTTAGGATACGGGATTTTACACGAGAAGTAAAGAACAAGTTAGGATACGGGATTTTACACGAGAAGTAAAGAACGAGTTAGAATACCGTATGTATACATGTGAAGTAAAGAACGAGTTAGGATACCGTATGTATACACGCGAAGTAAAGAACAAGTTAGAATACCGGATGTATACATGTGAAGTAAAGAACCAGTTAAAGTACCGGATTATACATAGAAAATGTACTCAATAGATAATGATATAATGTGTCAAAAAGGTTGATTTCGTAGCTTTTTATGATGCGTTTTTCTAATATTTGAATTTCAGAGATGTACATATGGTAAATAATCTGCCTTTTCCACTTTTATTTAGCCACATTTGACAATGTCAGAACTCCAAAACTGGATGGTGTAGGAAAGTAAAAAGTAAGTTGTCAGCCATTTGAACATGTTGGATAATATAAATACCAATATTTCAAACTTCCAATTCAGTTTCGCGATTTTAAATCTACAGGTACCAAAGCTCTAAATTGAAAACACCTTATCTATCTCCTATTTAATTGTTTAGTACTCATTGTATACAGTGTGTGTTGAGTGTAAGTTGAAGCCCGTTGCAAAAAAAAAGTAGTTTAACACATTATGAAAGCGTGAAATGTGGCTACGTTATGTAAACATTGATTGATTTACAGCATTCCAAGTCATTATGATTTTAACATCATCGTAAAAATGTTCGGAATATAGTCTCTTGAATCGATGGATTTATGTTCCAGTTATTGCCTACCAGAATATACATTACATGTATGTTATCTATTATTGTAACAGGTGGTAGTATCGCCACATGCATATGCACATAAATTATGACTGCATCCTTGAAATATGCATAAGTACTGTTTACATATTTCACATGTCCAGTGTTTTCCACACATTTTTCTACGATGTTTATGTTGAAGCTGTGGTGATCATTTCACTGCAGTGTTGAAGCTGTGGTAGTCATTTCACTGCAGTGTTGAAGCTGTTATAGTCATTTTACTGCAGTGTTGAAGCTATTGTCGTCATTTCACTGCAGTGTTGAAACTGTGGTAGTCATTTCAAAGCAGTGTTGAAGCTGTGTTGATCATTTCACTGCAGTGTTGAAGCTGTGGTAGTCATTTCACTGCAATGTTGAAGCTGTTGTAGTCATTTCACTGCAGTGTTGAAGCTGTGGTAGTCATTTCACTGCAGTGTTGAAGCTGTGGTAGTCATTTCACTGCAGTGTTGAAGCTGTGGTAGTCATTTCACTGCAGTGTTGAAGCTGTGGTAGTCATTTCACTGCAGTGTTGAAGCTGTTGTAGTCATTTCACTGCAGTGTTGAAGCTGTGGTGGTCATTTCACTGCAGTGTTGAAGCTGTGGTAGTCATTGCACTGCAGTGTTGAAGCTGTTGTAGTCATTTCACTGCAGTGTTGAAGCTGTTGGAGTCATTTCAAAGCAGTGTTGAAGCTATTGTCGTCATTTCACTGCAGTGTTGAAACTGTGGTAGTCATTTCAAAGCAGTGTTGAAGCTGTGTTGATCATTTCACTGCAGTGTTGAAGCTGTGGTAGTCATTTCACTGCAGTGTTGAAGCTGTGGTAGTCATTTCACTGCAGTGTTGAAGCTGTGGTGATCATTTCACTGCGGTGTTGAAGCTGTGGTAGTCATTTCACTGCAGCGTTGAAGCTGTGGTAGTCATTTCACTGCAGTGTTGAAGCTGTGTTAGTTATTTCAAAGCAGTGTTGAAGCTGTGGTAGTTATTTCACTGTAGTGTTGAAGCTGTTGTAGTCATTTCACTGCAGCGTTGAAGCTGTGGTAGTCATTTCACTGCAGTGTTGAAGCTGTGTTAGTTATTTCAAAGCAGTGTTGAAGCTGTTGTAGTCATTTCACTGCAGTGTTGAAGCTGTTGTAGTCATTTCACTGCAGTGTTAGAGCTGTTGTCGTCATTTCACTGCAGTGTTGAAGCTGTTGTCGTCATTTCACTGCAGTGTTGAAGCTGTTGTAGTAATTCCACTGCAGTGTTGAAACTGTGGTAGTCTTTCACTGCAGTGTTGAAGCTGTTGTAGTCATTTCACTGCAGCGTTGAAGCTGTGGTAGTTATTTCACTGCAGTGTTGAAGCTGTTGTAGTCATTTCACTGCAGTGTTGAAGCTGTGGTAGTCCTTTCGTTGTCTGAGTGTCATTTTTATGTTTCCACAAGTTCGTCTGTCTTCATACGTGTAATGATTAACTTTTCCTTGTGTTCATTGAAATTCCTGCATTCTGATTAGCTGAATTGGTCACGTGTTATTGCATTCATTTCCCAATGAATGTAAAAAAAAGTAAGCCACGCCCACCGAAGCGGACAACTTGTATTACTACGGAATGTCGGGGAATCCTAATATTACATGCGAGGGAATTCCCTTTCTGCTCACGTGTATCGGCATGCACTGGGCATTTAGCGAAATTCATGCATATTCCTTGTCCATACAACCCTTAAGACCGAAGGCCGAGAAGGAATGAAACAGCAAATGTGCAGACTCGCTCGCCTGTATTTGTCCCGCTCGCCTCGGTGTCACAACTTTCATTTCTTCGGGTTTCATTTCTAACTAGCATTTTTCCAACTGGGTCTTCCCGTTCACCGGGAACTAATGTTCGAATCTGGAGGTAACTGACTATATCATTTGAAACAGCCGCCTTCTCCCGGACGTATTTGTTCCGGCTCGTTACAGCCTGACTGTTGCAGTTCTTTTCGCCTCTTTCCTTGATTGACAGGTCCTATGAACTTTGTTATAATCCTACTCTCCGTTGATTGGCTACTGACTGCGTGGGCCTGTCAAGCTATGTGCATAAATTAAACAATCACCGGATTCAAGTCACGCCACAGTATGTGTTCCTACACCGGGAATGTATATCAATCTCGTCATTTTTGTCTGCTTTTATATAAACAACTGTTTTTGGTTAAACTATTATATGTTTTCGTTATCGAATTTAAAGACCGAGAACGGTGGAATTTGCTTCAACTTGTTGCTAATAGTTTATCAAAATGTAAGTGACAGGCGGACATAAGATTTGGAATCTACTGATAAGGGCGAGGGGACTATGATGGCTGGAATGACCTGTTTGTATATACCCAGTGGTAGCTTGCTTCTGCTGCCCTGTCTCCCAATCTCAAGCCTCTCCCCACTGTCTGCAGTTAGCCTTTCTCCTTGTATTGAAGGATAAGTCCATGGGTGTAAAGTTGTTCTTTCCTTAAAATAGGCAAGTCTAGATAAGTCTTTCATTTATATAATTTTGAAATTAGTATTTAAATGATTGATTGTTGCCTTAGAGGCTTGTGCAAGTCTATTTCTCTAGTCCGCTTGCCACTTTGGTATAGAAAAAAGGAAAAACTCACTTGACACTTTGTACAATTTATACACTTTATACGCTTTGTACAATTTATACACTTCATAAACTATATACACTTTATACACTTTGTACACTTTATAAACTATATACACTTTATACAGATTATACACTTTATAAACTATATACACTTTATATACTTTATAAATTATATACAATTTATACACCTTATACATTGTAAATATATACATTATATACAATTTATACACTTTATACATTGTAAACAGATGTCGCCGAGTCAGTATCATGTAGTCAATCACCAACAGTCAATATGTACTCTCACATAATTCTACATAATAATAGATAGCAGGAGAAAGTTTAACAAGTACTTCATTACTAGATTGATATAACTGATCTTGGTACATACACATATATTACGTTTACTGTTCAATGTGCTGTTTAAATACGAATGATCAATTGTGCCAAGGTATTCAACATGAAAACAGTAATATTATTTACCACTGCTCAAAGGAAACGCCTCTTCAACACAATATATGTTGGTTGTACAGTTCATGTTCTCTATGAATAATCATACATAAATATAAATATTTGCAAGTCACAGGAAATATTCAGCAAAACTACAATGGACATTCTTCAAAGAAAAAGTACTACTTCTACAATAAATTAAAATTGTTTGTTATCCCAGCTTTATACTGGAAATAAGTATACAAAAGTACCGGTAAATAAATATTGGTATGTCAGCATTATAATGAACAGTGTCTCAAAATAGCATCTAGGATTCCGACAATATACATTTGTTTGTCATTGCAAATAACTACTTCCACACTAAAGTCCTACTTATACCACCTCTGTTGTGATAAATATACATAAACATAAATACACATCTTTCATAACTCGATATTCGAGATAAAAAATCAACTTTCAGCTATGGAAAAAGTATCTAAAACATTAAGAATATCAAAATGTTATTAAATGAGAAGCACATCACATCATCTCAAAGAGAGCTTAAAATATGTACAAATTTCAAATTTATATCAACTGGCCATAAATTAAATAATCTAATATCCTGCCTGTAATATTAGCGATGTTTTTCACTCATAAAAAGAAACAAATATTTATATGACTTGTGTATATTCACATACTTCATACTGATATTTACATAGGATCAAGATAGAATTAGGTGATCAGTTTGTCACAGGTCCATGTAAGTCCTCACTGATTATTGTCAATCTCTTCATCTGAAACGCTTTCTCTCTCATCATCAATATCACTGTCACTCAGGTTATTCTCCGCTGGCATATCATCTTCAGAATTAACCGTCTGTAGTGGTATCCAGATTCTGTCCACAAATTTAAATCTTTTCTGCGTGTAACATTTTTTCCCAGTGCTTCTGTTTGGATGTTGTACTCTGAGTCGCTGGTATCTAGACGAGAAAGGTATGTCCACGTGTTCATTCCAGTCTAAAATAGCCAGGCTCATTCTTGTTTTGTACATCAGTGTTTTATAATGTATTCTCTTGTCCAGATATGCTAAACATGCATTGTTAAAAGACTCTACATAAAACGTGCTGTAACCCAAAATATAGTCCAAAGGCGTTTTGAAAATCTGTTGTGCTTTGATGAATTTCGTCAATAGTTCTACTGCAACTGGGTCTGTTATAATTCTCCATTCTGAAACATAATCTTCTGTTCTACATTCAGAATCCTCGTGGCATGTTTGATGGTTTGTGCATTACACATGATAAAAGAAGTTGTTGGAGACAATGTGGACCTCTTTGGCAGTTGTCCATTGACCAATAAAGATGTTTTTTAACCATCGATCCTTTGTCTACAAGTTCTGGGTGCCATGTTTTCAATTTGTCACAAACGCGACCATTGGATATTTTGCAAAAGCATTTTGAGACAGATTTGGCACAGTGCCACTTGTCATTGCAGTTTTGCACATGGGGCTGATGTGTTCGAAGATATTTATTTATGGATGCATTTCGGTCATGTACATGACTGACAACAGGAATGTTGTGTTCTTCAAATGACTGGTAGATCTTTTCACATCCCACAAGTTCATGGTTTTGAGAACAACGCTCATCTGATTTAGTTATCAGTTGATGATCAATAACTTTATGAGTCAAATGTCCAAATGCAATATGATCAGAATGAAACGAGGTTTTCCGACAGCCATGTCTAGCATCTGTCATAGTTTCGATCCCATCTAATGCGTTGTCCATTGACGCTGCAAGTTCATCAAATCGAGCTACGCTTATATTCTCATGCAGAAGAACAGAGATAACGGATGAAAGAGTCTTGATACTTTGATCCTTGAAGTGACGTGTTGGTTCACCAATGTCAAAAAATTGACAAAATCTAGTGTACTTGTTTGTTGGCATACCTGATGAGATGTATGCACTGACACTGTGATAGTTTATCTTAACATTGTTCTTCATATTTGTTGATGAATTCCAAATGGAAGAATGGTTCTGTTGACATTGCATGATGAAAGTGGCAACGTGTCCAGTGTGGGAGGGACTGATTGGATAAATGAATGAAGAACAATTTGAGTTGTGGTCGGCAGCAAATGATAATAGTTCCCACAAACATGTCAGTTCACATATGAAATAACTGTGATTTGATTTTGGACACTCTTCTATATCTATATATAAAGGACGGAATACTTTCTCTGTATTTGTGGAATTTCCTACATTGTGTTTAGTACATTCTCCATTTGCAGAATCACAATGCATTGCAGAGCTCTCACTTTCAGGTGTATTGTCGTCAACAACTCTTTCAAGAGCACAAGTTAAAACATCCTTCAAAGATTTAGCTGTTAACTTGGTTTTGGCTGAAGATAAGAAATTTTCAAACTTGAGTTTTTCAGCTTCATTCTCAAAATATAGGTCCAGCTGTTTGCGACACTGTTTCTTGTATGAGTATAACTTTTCAGTTCCATCACTGGGCCTCTTTTTCACCGTCTTTCTTCCATTTGGTGTACACTTTTCCTCCGACTGAATGGTATAAGTAATATTACGAAGACTCATGTTTGTAGTACAATCCTGTTTCACATAGATGACTGTATGAGGGAATTGTCGGTTGAATTAGTCGCCAACTATCAAGTTCTTCTAACACAGCCAATGAGAGTTGTAGAGGTTTTCTTGAAGAATCATGCATTCTGCCCCTGCTTAGCATCATGGCTGGATGCAATATCGAAACGTGTGAATCTACTTCTAAACAGGATACAACTAACAAGGAAGAGGAGTATCTAGTAACAATAAAACTGACAGAAGAAAGAGGCTATTATGGCATTTTTTGCACACAATATCTGGGAATATGTGAAACTGACTAAGTATTGCTTTATTATGTTTTTGGGACACAAAAAATATTCTGTTACACATCTTATAACCGTTGGGTAAAATAATATGTATTTCTTTCATTCTTCCATCCATCAAGCCTATGTAAAACATATATCCATCCATCCATTCATTATTTAATCATTCATTCATCCTTTAGTTTATCTCAGAAACTGAGAAGTGCAGTAAGCGGAGGAAACTATGTTCTGCAGAGCAGAGTTACAGTCAAGCAGTGCCTGATCAAGATCCCGAGTTCGAACAGCCCGTTGATCCTGACCAGGAGTGCAGATACTGTCTCCTTACACCGTGTGTAACACTGAAAACGTATACCTGGGAAGGTGACGGACAGAGGGCATGTGACGATAACCCCGGTATAAGGCACAAACTATACACAAGGTACTGGTGGGTTATAGCCAACATGGGAGGCTGGAATGATGAGCGATATGTTGCAAAGAAAAGGAATGTTGGTGGAGGAGAATGGGCAGTATCCCACAGAAGAGAGATAATGCCACTCTGTGTCTTGATGAAGACAAGAAGTTTATACCCCAACATAGATGGGCAACCATACCTTGGACATAAGTGGGATAAGGACGACATTTATTCCAAGGAATAATATCTGTGTTCAACATATCAGATTATGCTAAATAGCAATTGTATATAATTATGCTTCTTCATAAATATAATGTCTACAGGCTGTTTTATAATTTTAATCATCATCATCATCATCATCATCATTATTATTGTATCAGCAGATAATAGCCAAATAGACCTCTTTGCCTAGACATCCTGTACATTTGTGTTTTGACTGTTGAACATCTGGTACATAGCAGAGTATCGGCAAGGCCATTTGTTGGACAGTAAGAGACCTTATCAGATGATAGCCTTGACAGGGGCAGTGTGCCTGCCAGTTGGTTTCCCTGGGAAACTAATTCCACCGTTCACGGTCTTTAACCGAAAAAAATACACAGTCAATCCTTAATTGGAAAACATAGCCACAACATGTTTATCTTTGTACATTCCAAGACATTGAGGCTTCCACCTTTCTACATCAGTTCTCCAAACATAAACGTTCTGATCTTTATCTTCCACTACCTGAGTTTCATCTGAAAATACAACTTAGGACCAGGTTTTCACAAATTTCTGAAATGGTAGTCCAGTCAAGATGTGAAATACCCAAACGAAATTGGTACAGAAATTAGCTGTTTGATTTTAGATTGTCTATAGGAGATGACATGTCCCCCGATCTGGTGCAATTCGAACTTTTGTTTGGTTCGTTGCCATTAGATACCTGCAGTTAAGTGAATGCTGTTCAGTATTTGTCATGACTTGAATGGGAGACTTTTCCAGAATGTCATGGAAAAGTATACATGTGTGACACACAATGGAGCAAGTGTTGTAGATTATATGTTAACAAGCTCTTAATAAGCTCCTTATTTTAGTGATTTCGGTTATCATTATAAAGAATAATCAATACATGTTCCACTGTTTTGCCCCATGAACATACAGTTAGATGTTGAAACTTTCATGACCAACGACTCCGAGAATACTCAACGAGATGAAGCTCCCATAAAATATTATAATTATTTCTGAGATAGATCACAGGCTAGCATAAGTCGGATAAACGTCCTTGATGTATTTTTAAGAAAGTATGAAAACCTGGTCGAAACTGCATATGACAACATACAATAGTCTTTGGAATTGTTTATGGATATATATTATAATGCTGCTAAATTTGCTAAAACAAGTGTTAAAACAACAAAACAAAATACAAATCCCAGGTGGAATCAAGAGCTTGAGGACATGAAATATAAAAAATGTAGCTCACTTCGATCACATGGAGACTTTGGGATTCATATCGACATAAACTGACGGCCAAAAGTAATTATTGCCACTTTAAAAATGAAATTGCAAAAATTTACAAGCACAAGTTCAAAAATAAATCGATACAAAACACATCGTCCAAATACATCAACGCACTATGCAGATATACGTTCACTGCATGTTTTTGTTTGCTTGTTGTTGTTTTTTGTTTCTTTTGTAGAATATGCGAAAAAGTGAAAAACACATGCGGCATGGGCAGCCGAAACTACACGGATGTATAAATGATACGGATGGCATGCCAGACGCTCACATTCATAAACAAAACACCACACAAATGCCACGACTGACACCAGAACAACGCGAGCGGCCCTGGGCGTGATACAGATCGGAGCCATCCATGCCCACATTGCTAGAACTTTGGGTCGATCACGTGTTGTTGTAGCTAACTTCATGTAACGTTACAGATAGACCAGGCAACCGGACAGTTATTGACATCGACGTCGGAGATTGTGATGACCCCGGACTGTACGTCGTTGGCAGCGACGTGACTGGCCGCGGGTCGTCTTCACTGATTAAAGCCGGTTCTGTCTGTTAAGAGCTGAAGGAAGACTTAGTGTTTATAGCTAAAGGGGAGAGCGAACGGCGGCATTTGGCATTCAGGGGGCCGCCGTATGGAGGGGGTGTAATGGTATGGGGAGACATTTCATGACAACCCAAATCTTACAGAACTTCCTTGTGTTGCCGTGGCCTGGACGCTCCCAAGACATGTTCCCCATAGAACCCCTTTGTCATGGATCGTCGTGTCTGACAGCGACCACATCCTTCAGCCAGTCGAAAAGAACTGATCCAGGCCCTCCAAGAAGAATGGCGACGTATCCACTTCACGTCATCAGATAACTGGCTTTTTATATGCGCCGGAGAGTTATTCCGAGTCTTGTGGCGGGGGACACCAGAAATGGGCTTCACATATTGTACCCATGTGGGGAATCGAACCCGGGTCTTCGGCGTGACGAGCGAACGCTTTCACCACTAGGCTACCCAAATAGCTAAGGTTATATGTATTGTATTTTATTTTAGAATGCAGTAAATATGTCATCATACAAATTATTGTATTTTTGGTTGAAGGTCGTATACTGAATAAATCTATCTTTCCGTCTGTCTGAAAAAAAGTAATAAAAAAAATTAAAATCCCCAAACATCAAAAGCACCATTTCACAACTAGGGTGATCTGTATGGTCAACGGTACCAGTTTGCCACCAGGATGGTTTATATTCAACGGTTTAGGAGTTCTTCTCAGTTCTGCTGATCGCTACATCCCCCAGTTTTACAAAACGGGAGATTAAAAAAGTACTAAAAAGTCCTCCCTTGAAAAATAACGTTAATCCCTATTTTTGAGGTATAATGTTGAAAAATACAGACACATGCGAAGGCGACCTGAAAACAAGACAGATATTTAAGTGATGGACCAGAAATCAGGTCACACGAAAGCCCATATATACTGATTTTGTTTAAACTGAACACAACATGTAAATTTTGAATGTCTGTTGTGCCAAAAGTGCAAAGATTAAATAATTTACACATAACAAATGTACATACAATAAACGGGTTTGTAACAGTTATTTTGCCAATTCAACAACCGGCCTTTTGTTTAGAGTCTAGTAAGGGATACAATATTTGCTCTTGACCCCATAACACTGAGGCAGATGTTATAACTAGTAACTAAGAGGCATTTGTCCTTTTGTTGACAAAATACAATACATCATATGGGAAACATGCAATCTGTATGCAAAAACATGAAAGAGAGAAACTATCCCATGGTTTGAAATTGATGACGACATATAACTCCACAATTTCCATCGAGTCTAAAACCATCTAAAAATTTGTTTGTTTCCACCTTACAGAGAAACAAATGTATGTTTTGAGGCCCTGACTGAATAGCTTCAGGCTTAAAGAAAAATCCCGACCTAACGAGAATATGAGTTGGCTGGTCCTTTAGTGCATTCGAGGGTAGATATGATTCAATTTGTTGAATCCATCTGGATTTACCTGTTGATTCGTTTGTTACTGTAAGAAAACAAGCGTTGCAAAGTGCAAAGTATCCTTTTATTCTTATTATTGACCGTCACAAATCCCCTTCCTCACCTTTAACATTGTCATGTAAGTAAGTCAGTTGAAAGGAAATAGGTTAAAATCAATTTTTTGGTCAATTCCCTTGTTTTTATTTTGCCAATCTGAGAAGAAATTGCTATTAATATGCATAAAGAAACAACGAGGAGGGGATCACAATAAGTGCCAATGGGAATGCCTGCTTCTTTCCAAAACCGTCTTATCACCAAATTTCACATACAGTAAACTACGGTTTTAACGAACTCAAAAGGACCACTAAATTTGGTTCGTAATAACTGTAGTTCATTATAAACATATATACAGAATACATACAACAAATGACCGTTACTAAATAATTAGTTCGTTAAAAGCATGTTCGTTATAAACGTAGTTTACGGTATTTTTTCAGATTATATTTGCTTTCATATTTGACAAATTTCACGAGCTTTTGAAGATAGAGATGCAACTGGTTGACTGATAAGTTCTGAGCCTCACATAGAAGGATTTGCTTAAAAGTGACATCTTTTGTTCTCAACATTACACGATGCCATGAATATCCTGACTACTTTTGTAGACATTTCCCAGGAGAGAGTACGTGGCCTGTTCTCTTTTCTCTCATAGTGTCTGGCCTTTTGTAAGTCCTCGTCATCCCAGAACACGATGAATTCGCATTATGATACACTTTTGAGGCAATTACAGCATGAAATTGTTACTAAGAGACATTTGAAGCTGAGAAATGGTATGCTCAGCTCTTTTCTCCCTTATATTTCATTTTTTTACAAACAATTGTAAGACTTAATGAGGTCATCTTTTTCTGTCACATGAAAGAAAAGAAAGAAAACTTCGCAGTAACTTTTACTTCAGATCAATTAAGATATCTTCGAAGTCGGTATTTCATCGTTTACCAAACATTTGGTTTAGGACTGCAATGTCCAGGCCCGATCCAAGAAGAAGGTTGTCCCGGGCCCCAAATGTGCATCTTGTGTGTTAGAATACTTATCTGTGTTCATAATCCCTTTACAGACAATTAGTAAGGTTCCCGCGCCATAATAAGTCACACATCCCACCTAGATGACATAATCCGTAATAAACTGTAGTGGACCGTAGTAAGCCGTATTATGCCGTGATGTCACGTAGTAACCCGTAGGAACCCTTGAGAAACCTTGGTAATCCCTACCTATCCCTAATAGAACGTAGTGCGATCGTGCTGATCCGTGACAAATCCGTAGCAAACCGTATTGTATCCTTGGCTTATCCGTGGTGTAACCGTACAAGTACGTAGTTCACCGTAACCAACCTTACCGATCCTTGGCGACTTGAGTCCGGGGATGTGTTACGAATAAGTACGGTTTATTACGGACTACAACGGATAAGTACGTTCTTATACGGATCAGTAAGGATGTACTACGGTTGTCTGATCCGTGGGGAATTTTTGAACATACTCAAAAAGTGTCACGGATATACAAGTACTACTACGATTGACCCAGGAGTGAGTGAGTATGGTTTTACGCCGCTTTTAGCAATATTCCAGCAATATCACGGCGGGGGACACCAGAAATGGGCTTCACACATTGTACCCATGGCGGGATTCGAACCCGGGTCTTCGGCGTGACGAGCGAACGGTTTAACCACTAGGCTACCCGACCGCCCCCGATTGACCCAGGATACAATACGGACAGCTACGGACCACTACAGATTGCCACGAATGATGCCGGATCGTATCCGTGGCTAATCCGGCGTCCGATCCGTGAATGTGTGACCGGGGTATGACGCCGGTCTGTAAGTAATCGAGTCTGGACCAGACAATCCAGTGATTGATATCATGAGCATCGATCAGAATTTTCAGAGGGTCAACGGGGGCACGGGTGGCCCAGTCGTCTAAGGCGCCGCGATTCGCTGTGCAGAGTTGCGTCCCTTGGACACGCCAGAAACCTATGATTGTGGGTTCGAATCCCGGGTTTCACCGAAGTGGTTTCACGTTTCACGTCTGAGACCTTCATCACTTCGGGCATTCCTCCCACATTAAGCTGACGCGCCGTGATATAACTGGAATAGTGTTAAAAGCGGCGTTAAAGTCAACTCACTCACTCACTCACTCACACTCAGAGGGTCAACATTGGGACTGATTGAGAATTTTCACGAGAGCTTAAACTACAAAGCTTATTATTTAATCTAAGCAGCCGTATATAAAATAATTTTGATACTTAATTCATTTTTCCACAAAATACTGATCAGTACTCTGTATGTATACTGATGGAAATGAATGAGCGAACACTTAAGTTTCAGACACAATAAAATGTATCGATCACTGATTGTTTTCAACTGATCGCAGAGATGGTTTATTACTTTCATATATGATTGATACGTTTTCACGAGAACGATCTGCATCTAAGCCGTATATAGATCTATATCGCAATTACGTTGTTTGCTTTTATATATATATATATTTTTTCATTAATTATTTGCTACCTCCACAGCTTTAGATACATTCATTTCTCACAGGCTGCACAATTCCACGAACTCCCGCATAAGAAAATAGGTCTACATATAAAACAGCTTAATTAAGCACAGGCAGTATCATTTTTAAATAAAAGGTCAGCTATTATAAGTCTGCTTAACACTGATAATCATTAATAGAGGTTAACGAATGATAATTCAGCGGATGGCTATAGTCATTCGCGCAAGGATCTGACAAGCTCGGGACTACTTTGACCCAGTTTCGGCACTTTCCGGCACATGCTACGGAAAATTACGAGCCGGTCAGTCAATATATACTCGTGCTACATCATCACGCAGAGTGGCCATGGCCGGTGCCGGTGACCATTTCTTCGAAGGAACAGAGAAACTGTTAGAGGTGTGGTTTGCATCTTCCAGTGATGAAAAGTGCGATCTACGGACAGTTGCAAGGTGAAACTATGTTTTTATTCCCATGCCACATTGATCACGAGTATTAGCAGGTTGTCGAACGCCGGCACAAAAGGTGGAGTGACAGCAGGTGATTTGGTCCAGTGCTCAGTCAACTGCGGCTTCTTCGATAAAAGTCAGTGTGGAAATTCTGATTAGCGTCTAAAAACAAGGTCACGGGAAATAGACAAGTAGCTTATTATGTCGATGCAAACCTATACTTCTGTTGTCAGTCTGCCAATTTCTCTAAATAACCCAGTTCCATTTGCGCCGTGATGAGGTGTTGTCATGACAACATGGATGTTATAGCCTACACCATCTCCTCAATCTCTTGAGAAAATGAACATGTTGTTGTTTTAGTGCATATAGTGCAGTTGTGAATGACACTACAGTGATGGGCTGTCTAGTTGTTTTAGTGCATATAGTGCAGGTGTGAATGACACTACAGTGATGGGCTGTCTAGTTGAGTTTTGAGTTTTCATCTTGCTTTGCATTCATCATCTTTATATATATAGGCTATATAGGGCCTAACCAACATTTATTTGGTTTTGTTGTGGAGTAATGACAGCACAGCACTCTAGGAGGGGCCTGATTGGGTGTACTGTTTAGTGTAAAACAACTAGAAGACACTATCGTAAACATAAGATAGTCAAATTTTTATTATGTAAGATTAATGCAAAATGTCCATAAAAATTGCTTAACATGAATTACAATTATATTGTTAATCATAATCATGAATAATCATTTCATAAAAGTTGTCTATACCCTTGTGTTATGGGTTTAAGAAGTATTTCTCATTATGTGTCTGATAACAATCCCATTACTCTAAAATTAAGTCTTACCTTTGAGAACATTTATATCTGTAAGCGAGACAAGTCGATCAGGCGCCTCTTGTTACCGTCACATGATTTCTAGGCCCCTCCATCAAGTTAAAAACAGGTACACAACATAGTCACTTGGCATTACACACAGGAAGATTATTAACATCAGCCGATATGTAACCAAAATTGTCATCAGATCAAGTTTGATTAAAATGTGCATTAGTCAAAATGTAAGTTTTGAGGTATGTTTTCATTACTTCTTGAATATCCTTCCTTGTGTAGCTTAATTCGAATTTGGAACATAACTTCAGTTGCAAGTAATGAACACTTTGATGTCTTTAGTGGACTTTGAAGCGTCTACCTTGATTACCACATTATGTGCATGGTCACATGTTGTTAAGGAGCTTGAAAAAAGATGAGACTCGAAATGTTACACCAAACACTAATGAGTAGTGAAAAGGTAAATATTTTCATCCATTGCGCCATACTTGACACTGCCAGCTGTAAATCGTAAGGATGCCTGGCACACTGTCTATGAAAAAGATGTCTAAAACATATAACAGAAACTGATAGGAGCACATGCAAGTATCGAGATACATATTGGATTGTGAGTATGGTATCATGATATGTATCGGATCTCACAGTTGTGACAAGTAGTCTCACTACTAGCAGCATTTGTGTATGACGTCATTTGTTATTTCCACTGTCTGAAGTGTGCAGTGAGGCAATCTTATTGTTGATAGTCATTTTGGAGTTAATTAATGCAAACAAAAACCACCCACATTTTTTGCACTTAATTCATGCTCGCTTTAATTTCAAGATTTACAGTATATCACTTGACTAAACGCGAGTCTGGGTAGTCCTGTGGGTATCTGTGTTCTACTCAGTACCCACCTGACCTGAGTACCCGAGTAGTTACCTGTCCCAGCCCAAGTATCTAGTATTAAATAAGCAGACACAGAAGTGAACTCCCACAGACCCTACCACATAGGTACCCAGGAGTCATCACTGTCCTGATAACCCTGATTATGATTAAAACACTGTTCAAAGAAGAATTATGCCACACTCACTCACTGACATCATGGCTTGTTGGCAATCAATTTTTGCATCCTCATCCAATCCATTGTTGAAAGGTATTTGTAAACCGTTCAAAGAGACGTGTACCTGGGTCATGACCAGATGTTTCTAGAAATGAAGTTATTGAATATGTAACAGTGGGGTGAAGTGAAGAATGCAGGGCTTGGAGTTCCTTATATTACAGTTGCAATGGCACAGTTAGGTCATAAAGACATGGTTAAAATATGTTCCCAGTGCCTGTAAGGCGCTCATTGAAATCATATTTTCGGTTTAAGGCTAAAAAGAATAATAGTCATGGTTCTTAGGTACCCCCCGCATCATCATAAAGACTACCGCACGTTTTGTTTTTATTACAATTTTCAAAAAAATATAAAAATCCTAATACTTAAACACAATGCTAAAAAAGAATTTAAAATGGAAACAAAAACGAAACGTGCAATGAACTTCATGATGATGTGGGCAGTGCCTGAGAACCAAGACTATTATTTTTTTTAGCCTAAACAAGCCACTGATAATTACTTTCACACAAGTAAAGTTGCCGAAGGATGATAAGTCGATTGGCTCTATAGAGAACCACACTCCAGTGACTTTTGATATCAAAATATACCAACACAAAACTTTTAACATCTAGGGCTTGCTGAGGCATCGGGTGTTGATGAATCAGCTGATGTCAAAACAAACAAGGGTGCGATACCATTTATCATCCAAAATCATTCCTCCAACTGTTTCAGTTTGTAAATCATAATAAGCAACGTCTTGAGTGTAAAAGTACGAAAACCAGCGTCGTTGGCAGAGAGATTTGGGATTCCAGTTGATGAACGGTTTCAAAAGCATTGAATTGCAGCGATATCTCCGCTTGATCTCACCCATTGTAGTCTCCTGCAGAAGCCAGTTATAGATGATAAATGAACATAGGTGACATGCTTAATGAACCTATTTCTATTTCTTTTAATGCAATCCTCGTGATTGCACACCTAAATTACAAAGGAAACACACATCCTCTGTATGAATACCCTGTGACCCACTTGAATGAAATCTGAGTGTGTTTCTATCCCTTGAATGGCAACATATGTTGAATGATCCTGCTCCCTACTAGTGGAATTGAATTTTCATGTTTATGATATCATACTTGAATAACTTGATGATTCATATTTTAATAACATTGATAATGTTTTGGCCAATTGTGAATAACAATAGAAAAGTGTGTTGTGAGCACTTCCAGTCTTGATTACAGTAAAACATGGATATAACGAACTACAAGGGACCGGAGAAATCAGTTCGTTATATCCGTTCTTCGTTATACAATGTATATATACGTTTTCACTCGGAAACGTCCACCATCTTGGATAAAACAAAACACAATACATGTAACTGCAGCATTGACTTGCATTAGCAGTGATCACTTCATAGCATTCAGCTGATAACATTTCATATCATTCATTTAAGTACAACAAGGTTGATCCGTCATCGCTGTTTGTGTTGATTCGCCGAGAATGTGTTGATTCATCGCTGATTGCGTACAGCCAATTGTCGGACACTTGACACTGAGTGAGATTTCTCAGTTTGCTATACACGTCACTAATTAGTGATAGATGGGATTGTCGGTGATAAGATATCAGTTCGCTGTATCTGTTAGTTCGCTGTAGAGTTTGTTATGTACGTAAATTTGATATGATATCATGTAAGAGATAAATCAGGGATTTTTTAAAAGTTTGTTGTATCCGTTTGTTCGCTCTATCCGTGTTCGTTATATCCATGTCCTGCTTTATGTAATAAGTGACTGCCATCATTTTGCTGGAATATTGTCAAGTATGGCATTAAACAACAAACAAAAACAAAACATGCACACAAAAATCGATCAGTCAAAACGATCTGATTGATAATCAAGATCTATATTGTAAAACAGGTCTTACCCCGTGAAGTACATCACATCACTTGAGCACCTTGATTAAAAATGTGAAAAGATTTGCAACATATCTGTCAACGCCAAGTTGACAGTACTCGTGCTTTGCAAATCCTGCAGTCAACCAAAATCGGCATGCTGAAATCCATGTTGTTTGCAAACCGGATGTCTAGTTCATTACACGATTTTGATTGGACTTTGCATGGAATCATTTGTCCTGCCAAAACTCCGGAAACCCAGCCTTGTTCAGCAGTGGTGGAAACTGGACTTTTATAGTCAGTTAACACATTTGCTCTAGGTAATGAGTGTAGTGTAAGTCCTTGACCTGGGTTGAATACTTCTAGGTCCCTGGTACTCAATGCCTGCTGACAGGGATGAATACTTCTAGGTCCCTGGTACTCAATGCCTGCTTCCAGGGTTAAATACTTCTAGGTCCCTGGTACTCAATGCCTGCTGCCAGGGTTGAATACTTCTAGGTCCCTGGTACCAATGCCTGCTTCCAGGGTTGAATACTTCTAGGACTCTGGTACTCAATGCCTGCTGACAGGGATGAATACTTCTAGGTCCCTGGTACTCAATGCCTGCTTCCAGGGTTAAATACTTCTAGGTCCCTGGTACCAATGCCTGCTTCCAGGGTTGAATACTTCTAGGTCCCTGGTACTCAATGCCTGCTTCCAGGGTTGAATACTTCTAGGTCCCTGGTACTCAATGCCTGCTGCCAGGGTTGAATACTTCTAGGTCCCTGGTACCAATGCCTGCTTCCAGGGTTGAATACTTCTAGGTCCCTGGTACTTAATGCCTGCGTCCAGGGTTGAATACTTCTAGGTCCCCGGTACTCAATGCCTGCGTCCAGGGTTGAATACTTCTAGGTCCCCGGTACTCAATGCCTGTGTCCAGGGTTGAATACTTCTAGGTCCCCTGTACTCAATGCCTGCTGCCAGGGTTGAATACTTCTAGGTCCCTGGTACCAATGCCTGCTTCCAGGGTTGAATACTTCTAGGTCCCCGGTACTCAATGCCTGCGTCCAGGGTTGAATACTTCTAGGTCCCCGGTACTCAATGCCTGTGTCCAGGGTTGAATACTTCTAGGTCCCCGGTACTCAATGCCTGCGTCCAGGGTTGAATACTTCTAGGTCCCCGGTACTCAATGCCTGCGTCCAGGGTTGAATACTTCTAGGTCCCCGGTACTCAATGCCTGCGTCCAGGGTTGAATACTTCTAGGTCCCCGGTACTCAATGCCTGCGTCCAGGGTTGAATACTTCTAGGTCCCCGGTACTCAATGCCTGCGTCCAGGGTTGAATACTTCTAGGTCCCCGGTACTCAATGCCTGCGTCCAGGGTTGAATACTTCTAGGTCCCCGGTACTCAATGCCTGTGTCCAGGGTTGAATACTTCTAGGTCCCCGGTACTCAATGCCTGCGTCCAGGGTTGAATACTTCTAGGTCCCCGGTACTCAGTATATTTTGGCTCCTTATCCAGCTTATGAGGGTTTTTTTTAGCATTGAAGGAACGTTTTTGAACATAATTGTGTTTATGTGATGCCCCAATTCACATATCATATAACCTTACTACATGTTTTATGTATGTCAATAATAGTATATAATGCACTGTAAAGACATAAGGGTATGCAAGCTGAAATGCACCAATTATTATGTATATAGTCGTCAAACTATTGTTTGGATTTTTGTTCATCCATATTAACACGCATTCATACAGAACCAACTGGAATAAATTATGGTGATTATCACGTCTACTATGCAGTTTAATCCGGAGCTCTGACACAGATAAACATAAGCATGATAAGGTAATAGAGATGTCACAGCATGTTTCAAATCTCCCATGACAGTAATAAAAAAAATGGAACGAGTACGATTTCTAGTTGCATCCTAAAAAGTATAAGGTCACACAAAAGTTAAATGTGCTTCCTGTTTCAGCCATCTATTACTATAGCCCGTTTGCTGCAATATCGTACCAATGAAATGCAAAAGAGATAGAAATCCACATCAACAATAGTCTTTAATGACATGAAAGTTGTTTATTTGTCCATGCAAGCTCATCACAATAATTTCATGTAGTCATGAAGTAGAGAAAAAGTTATTTAACAACCTCTCAAGTAATTGTTGGTCTATTATATGGAGAATCTCACCCTCGTGTCTTTTGATATCAAATATATGAACACAAGTTGATAAAAGTGGAAAAACTCACTTGCTGAGGAGTTTTCCCACTTTTATCAACAAGTGTTGATATATTTGATATCAAAAGACACGAGGGTGAGATTTTATTTATAATCCAAAATCATTCTTCCAACTTCTTCAGTTTGTAAGCAGTGTCTCAAGTGTAAAATGTACTGCTAACAGCTTCAGTAGCAGAGCCATTAGTGATGTCATTTGATTATGACGTCATGGTAACCAATGACTCCGCAATGGTCTGAAAAGCATTGTAATGCAATTTCATTGCAGCGATATCTACAGTGTAGATATCGCTTGATATCTCCTGTGAGGGCCAGTTTTGGATGATAAATAGTGTTCAACACACAAGCGCAATATGTTTACTCCTTTGGTATATAAAATGGACAGTAACATGATGGTGATGTACACCATGGGGCAACTCAAGGGACAAAAACAAATGGGTGTCGGGTTAACAAGCGGCACTAGATTGGGAAATCTGGAAACAGGTTTTTTGTGCCTAATGTAATAATGAGCAGGTTATTTTAGCTGAAACAGTCCCGAGTATTTCAAACCAATAGTACACAAGTTCATGGCAGCCAGTGTTCCTACTTTTTGACTTGTTTACCTAACAAGCGGCACTAGATTGGGAAATCTGGAAACAGGTTTTTTGTGCCTAATGTAATAATGAGCAGGTTATTTTAGCTGAAACAGTCCCGAGTATTTCAAACCAATAGTACACAAGTTCATGGCAGCCAGTGTTCCTACTTTTTGACTTGTTTACCTAACAAGCGGCACTATATTGGGAAATCTGGAAACAGGTTTTTTGTGCCTAATGTAATAATGAGCAGGTTATTTTAGCTGAAACAGTCCCGAGTATTTCAAACCAATAGTACACAAGTTCATGGCAGCCAGTGTTCCTACTTTTTGACTTGTTTACCTAACAAGGGGCACTAGATTGGGAAATCTGGAAACAGGTTTTTTGTGCCTAATGTAATAATGAGCAGGTTATTTTAGCTGAAACAGTCCTAAGTATTTCAAACCAATAGTACACAAGTTCATGGCAGCCAGTGTTCCTACTTTTTGACTTGTTTACCTAACAAGGGGCACTAGATTGGGAAATCTGGAAACAGGTTTTTTGTGCCTAATGTAATAATGAGCAGGTTATTTTAGCTGAAACAGTCCTAAGTATTTCAAACCAATAGTACACAAGTTCATGGCAGCCAGTGTTCCTACTTTTTGACTTGTTTACCTAACAAGGGGCACTATATTGAGAAATCTGGAAACAGGTTTTTTGTGCCTAATGTAATAATGAGCAGGTTATTTTAGCTGAAACAGTCCTAAGTATTTCAAACCAATAGTACACAAGTTCATGGCAGCCAGTGTTCCTACTTTTTTACTTGTTTACCTAACAAGGGGCACTATATTGAGAAATCTGGAAACAGTTTTTTTGTGCCTAATGTAATAATGAGCAGGTTATTTTAGCTGAAACAGTCCTAAGTATTTCAAACCAATAGTACACAAGTTCATGGCAGCCAGTGTTCCTACTTTTTGACTTGTTTACCTAACAAGCGGCACTAGATTGGGAAATCTGGAAACAGGTTTTTTGTGCCTAATGTAATAATGAGCAGGTTATTTTAGCTGAAACAGTCCCGAGTATTTCAAACCAATAGTACACAAGTTCATGGCAGCCAGTGTTCCTACTTTTTGACTTGTTTACCTAACAAGGGGCACTATATTGGGAAATCTGGAAACAGGTTTTTTGTGCCTAATGTAATAATGAGCAGGTTATTTTAGCTGAAACAGTCCCGAGTATTTCAAACCAATAGTACACAAGTTCATGGCAGCCAGTGTTCCTACTTTTTGACTTGTTTACCTAACAAGGGGCACTATATTGGGAAATCTGGAAACAGGTTTTTTGTGCCTAATGTAATAATGAGCAGGTTATTTTAGCTGAAACAGTCCTAAGTATTTCAAACCAATAGTACACAAGTTCATGGCAGCCAGTGTTCCTACTTTTTTACTTGTTTACCTAACAAGGGGCACTATATTGAGAAATCTGGAAACAGGTTTTTTGTGCCTAATGTAATAATGAGCAGGTTATTTTAGCTGAAACAGTCCTAAGTATTTCAAACCAATAGTACACAAGTTCATGGCAGCCAGTGTTCCTACTTTTTTACTTGTTTACCTAACAAGGGGCACTATATTGAGAAATCTGGAAACAGGTTTTTTGTGCCTAATGTAATAATGAGCAGGTTATTTTAGCTGAAACAGTCCTAAGTATTTCAAACCAATAGTACACAAGTTCATGGCAGCCAGTGTTCCTACTTTTTTACTTGTTTACCTAACAACACATGAACAAGGGGCACTACATTGGGAAATCTGGAAACAGGATTTTTGTGCCTAATGTTATAATGAGCAGGTTATTTTAGATGAAACAGTCCTAAGTATTTCAAACCAATAGTACACAAGTTCATGGCAGCCAGTGTTCCTACTTTTTGACTTGTTTACCTACTACAACAAAGATACCTTTACACAGATCTGTTGAATAGCCAGGAATACGCCTGGATGCTCATGACTTGACACAGCCCACTGTTTATGGTGGTGGTATTCTAAAGGTTGGTCTGTTTATAGTCCGACATTGTATGACCTTGGCATACAGCCTTAGAAGTTGCTGTGACTCCTCCAAAAGTAGGGTAAAACTGTAATCATTGACAATGTGTGAATTCCAATGAAAACCAGTGACCTTGGACATGCACCAAAGTACACACACTCTCAAACAATACACACATTTTTCACAAGTAGAACCATCAAAATATGTGTATCGTTCAAACATGTTTTTGTCATATTATACGTATAATCTTCCTTGAAACTGTTATTGGAAATTCAATTTTTCCAAACAATTTAAACAAAGTGGCCAAATGAATTTTGTGTGTACAGGTAACTGGATGTCGAGTTTCACTGGATGCAACAAATTGTGTCCTATATACTTAACATTGAGAAGGGGGTCGGGTAGCCAAGTGGTTAAAGCGTTCGCTCGTCACGCCGAAGACCCGGGTTCGATTCCCAACATGGATACAATGTGTGAGGCCCATTTCTGGTGTCCCCCCGCCGTGATATTGCTGGAATATTGCTAAAAGCGGCATAAAATCAAACTCACTCACTCATTAACATTGAGAATGGGCAAACTGATTCAATGAAGTGTGTGAAAAGTCTTGCTGCTCAGTCTTTGTCACTGTTGTACTACAGCTATGCATGTTACATATATAAAACATGACTGATGTTGAGTGTAAGAAGTACACTCAGAGTATCAGGGGTGGATTTCTGTATATAACCGACCCGTGAAGATCCAGGTTAGATTTGGTCTTCAGCAGCCCATGCTTGCAGTAAAAGGCGACTATGCTTGTCGTAAGAGGCGACTAACAGGATAGGGTGGTCAGGCTCGCTGACTTGGTTTGATGCATGTCAACGTATCCCAATTGCATGGATCGATGCTCATGATGTCAATCACTAGATTGTCTAGTCCAGATGCGATCTTTTACAGGCCATCTTTCATATAACTGGAATATTGCTGAGTGCAACATTTAATCAACAAACAAACTAATACGCTTAAAACTTCTGAGCATGTGCCGTGATATGACATCAGTAACATGCCATGAAATCAGTTAAAGTGAGGGAATGCCAAGTACATGCCTTGACACCCAGAATTATTACAGAGAGTCCTTGGACTCAAAAATAGCTAGAAGCAAGTAAATCACCGTGATGTGTAATTCTTGTAATGACATAGACACAAGAAATTGGTCATTTTGAACTCTGACCTTGTGTAGCTTTTAGACATAATCTACTCATGTTATTGGACATTGTCTACTCGACCTGTAAAGATCCGGATTAGAATAGGTCTTCAGCAACCCATGCTGGCCGTTAAAGGTGACTATGCTTGTCCTAAGAGGCGACTAACGGGATCGGGTGGTCAGGCTCATTAACTTGGTTAATGCATGCCATCGTATCCCAAAGGGGTGGTTCGATGATCATGATGTCAATCACTGGATTGTCTAGTTCCAACTTGATTATTTACAGACCACCGTTATGTTGCTGGCATATTTCTGAGCGTGGTGTTAAACAACAAAAAAACAAACATAGTCTACTTGTGCTGTGGGAAATCATCTACTCATGTCATAGGACATATTCTACTCATGCTACAGGACATAGTCTAATCATGCTATTGGACATAGTCTGCTTGTGCTATAGGACAAAGTCTACTCACGCTATAGGACAAAGTCTACTCATGCTATAGGACATAGTCTACTCATGCTATAGGACATAGTCTACTCATGATATTGGATATAATCTACTCATGCTATAGGACATAGTCTACTCATGCTATTGGATATAATCTACTCATGGTATAGGACATAGTCTACTCACGCTATAGGACATAGTCTACTCATGCTATTGAATAATATCTACTCATGCTATAGGACACAGTCTACTCATGCTATAGGACACAGTCTACTCACGCTATAGGACATAGTCTACTCCCGTTATTGGACATAGCCTACGTGTGCTATTGGACATAGTCTACTCCCGCTATTGGACATAGTCTACTTGTGCTATAGGACATAGTCTACTCATGCTATAGGACATAGTCTACTCATGCTATAGGATATAGTCTACTCGTGCTATGGGACACAGTCTACTCACGCTATAGGACATAGTCTACTCATGCTATAGGACATAGTCTACTCAGGCTATAGGACATTGTCTACTCAGGCTATAGGACACAGTCTACTCACGCTATAGGACATAGTCTATTCCCACTATTGGATATAGTCTACTCATGCTATAGGACATAGTCTACTCACGCTATAGGACATAGTCTACTCATGCTATTGGATAATATCTACTCATGCTATAGGACATAGTCTACTCATGCTATAGGACATAGTCTAATCGTGCTATAGGACATAGTCTACTCCCCCTATAGGACATAGTCTACTCGTGCTATAGGACATAGTCTACTCAGGCTATAGGACATAGTCTACTCATGCTATAGGACATAGTCTATTCCCGCTATTGGATATATTCTACTCATGCTATAGGACACAGTCTAATCGTGCTATTGGATATAGTCTACTCGTGCTATTGGACATAGTCTACTCATGCTATAGGACATAGTCTACTCATGCTATAGGACATAGTCTACTCATGCTATTGGACATAGTCTACTCATGCTATAGGACATAGTCTAATCATGCTATTGGACATAGTACTCATGCTATTGGACATAGTCTACTCATGCTATTGGACATAGTCTAATCATGCTATTGGACATAGTCTACTCGTGCTATAAGACATAGTCTACTCATGCTATTGGACATAGTCTACTCACGCTATAGGACATAGTCTATTCCCGCTATTGGATATAGTCTACTTGTGCTATAGGACATAGTCTACTCACGCTATAGGACATAGTCTACTCATGCTATAGGACACAGTCTAATCGTGCTATTGGATATAGTCTACTCGTGCTATTGGACATAGTCTACTCATGCTATAGGACATAGTCTACTCAGGCTATAGGACATAGTCTACTCATGCTATAGGACATAGTCTACTCATGCTATAGGACATAGTCTACTCCCGCTATTGTATATAGTCTACTCATGCTATAGGACATAGTCTACTCACGCTATAGGACATAGTCTACTCATGCTATTGAATAATATCTACTCATGCTATTGGACATAGTCTACTCCCGCTATTGGACATAGTCTACTCATGCTATTGGACATAGTCTACGCGTGCTATTGGACATAGTCTGCTCGTGCTGTTGGACATAGTCTACTCATGCTATAGGACATAGTCTACTCACGCTATTGGACATAGTCTACTCATGCTATTGGACATAGTCTACTCATGCTATTGGACATAGTCTAATCATGCTATTGGACATAGTCTACTCATGCTATTGGACATAGTCTACTCGTGCTATAAGACATAGTCTACTCATGCTATAGGACATAGTCTACTCACGCTATAGGACATAGTCTATTCCCGCTATTGGATATAGTCTACTCATGCTATAGGACATAGTCTACTCACGCTATAGGACACAGTCTAATCGTGCTATTGGATATAGTCTACTCGTGCTATTGGACATAGAATACTCATGCTATAGGACATAGTCTACTCATGCTATAGGACATAGTCTACTCATGCTATAGGACATAGTCTACTCATGCTATAGGACATAGTCTACTCCCGCTATTGGATATAGTCTACTCATGCTATAGGACATAGTCTACTCGTGCTATAGGACATAGTCTACTCATGCTATTGAATAATATCTACTCATGCTATTGGACATAGTCTACTCCCGCTATTGGACAAAGTCTACTCATGCTATTGGACATAGTCTACGCGTGCTATTGGACATAGTCTGCTTGTGCTGTTGGACATAGTCTACTCATGCTATAGGACATAGTCTACTCGTGCTATTGGACATAGTCTACTCGTGCTATAGGACATAGTCTACTCGTGCTATTGGACATAGTCTACTCGTGCTATTGGACATAGTCTACTTGTGCTATTGGACATAGTCTACTCATGCTATAGGACATAGTCTACTCCCGCTATTGGATATAGTCTACTCACGCTATTGGACATAGTCTACTCATGCTATAGGATATAGTCTACTCCCGCTATTGGATATAGTCTACTCACGCTATTGGACATAGTCTACTCATGCTATTGGACATAGTCTACTCCTGCTATTGGATATAGTCTACTCATGCTATAGGACATAGTCTACTCAGGCTCAATGTGTTTCATTCTGTTTGTCAGGAAAGAATGGGAAGGCCTTCTCAAGCTCGTCCGATGTGAGATTATCAGCTGCATCTCGGATGAAGACATGGACGCGTATGTACTCAGGTGAGAATGATTCCTGCTACCATGACAGCAGCCCCAGCACCCCATGCGTGCTCCACTGTTGACATCAGTAGAAACTAAGATCACCAGACTGCTCTTGTGTCAAGCGACATGGTCAACCAATGTTAATTTGGATCATGTTAATACATTTACGCTGTTTGTTTTCCAATGATAACATATTTTATTAATCATTATTTCTATATGTAAATTTTTGCTCTCTGTTTTTTTTAACGATATTGAAATGACAAAGCTGCGACGTGTTGCAACAGCTTGAGGATATCAGCTGTAATGTTTTTGTGTTCACTGTGCGACACTAACCATGATAACTGTCGTGTGTCGGGAGTCCTTCAACATTATAGAAATCTGAAAATATACCATCGTCAATGTTAAGCTGTGCAGATGACTGACTGATGATTAAAGATACACAGCATTATCCTCACGACCATGATGTTCCAAACAGATTAGGCTGATATTATCATAGTGTTCACAGCAAAGGTGAATGGTTATAGCATCATCATGATATATGGGAAGTGTGACATCACTGCATTGCTCCACACATCAGAGCACCGTATCAATGGAATGGTGCTGCATGCTAGGAATTGAGAAAAATTATAAATGTGCATGTTTTGATCCTTTTTGCTGAAAGATAATACCCCACCATGATGACATTTGTCTGTGATATTTATAGATAAGCATATCCCAATGTGGTTGAAATCTCTATAAAACAGTAAATACAGTCAGTTGTACTGGTACAAAAACTGTTATTATGTTGTGCGTGTTGAGTGATGTCTCTCTATGCCTCTGAAGCAAAGTGTTAGTTTGACACTATTGTTAAAAAGAGGACCTAGTGCATTTGAATACAGACCATCCCCTTTCCTTTTTTTTTTGGGGGGGGGGGGAGTTGGGTATTTTTCATTTCAAAATTATTTAATCTGTCTCCAGAAATTGTAGCTTCCACCTTTATAAGCCATGTTGATACGACTGTAATCGTGGTGTTTTCCTTGTACTGTTCAACAGTGATCATGGTGATGGAAACTAACATTTTCAGTCCACTAGTCCTTATAATGATAACATTTAGCAAAACCCTTAAAAATAGCAAATTTCTACTAGTCCTTTGATACCTTAACAATTGGACAGTTTGGCAAGGACTACAGGACTAGTGGCAGTTTCTAATATTGTTCAATGTGTTCAGAGGTGGATGCAGGGTTATGAAATACAGTTCACATGGTCACAGGCAAGTACACTGTTGCCATCTACTTGTCTGCAGTACAGGGCTTCTGGTCAGACAAAATATTTTGTGACTTGCATTTTGTGTCACTCCCTGTTAAGACTTGGTTTGGACTGGAGAGACTTGTAGCTTTTCCTATCACAGGCTACGAACAAATGAAGTGTGATGGTGATTTATTAGTATACCAGTGCATCTCATGTCTGAAAATGTTTGACAAATGGGTCAGGTGGGTATTAATAAACCAATCCATTAGGCAAAGGATGGAAACTAGCCCTAACTATCCTGAGCCAGTTTCCCTAATGTTAAAGGTATCCTAAGGGTTGGTAGAATTTCTAGCCTTTGGTGGATGTTCTTACATGATATCACCAGACATCAAATGTTTGTTAAATTCTATCCTTGTATTAGGCCCTTGATTTGAAAATGAAATGTTGTACACTTAAAGTGTTACAGGGTTAAGATATATATCTTTATGTATTTCTATATATTTCTTCCTGCACACAGCGAGAGCAGCATGTTTGTGACCAGAGACAGATTTATTCTGAAAACCTGTGGACGCACCACTCTACTGTTGGCCGTGAACCCACTCATCAAGATAGTGAAGGATAACTGTGGATTTGACAAAGTCATGGTAAGTTCTGAGTTACAGCTGACATATTGTATCACCAGGTTCCCTTGTTTGTTGCGTGATGTGACCGGAGTTGCAGAATACCATGTTTTGTTTTGGTATTTATAGGTACAGAAATAGAGTGGTGGTGTGTGTGATATTTGTTTGGCACATCTGAAACTGGTTAAGAAATATTTTACCAGATACTTGCAACACTTTTAAGTTTTTGTGGGTAGTGTTCTGTTAACATAGTAAGCATGGTAAGCTAGTAAGCATTGAGAAGAACGTAGGGCAGGGGATTACATGAGAAAGTTGACCTTCTCTCAAACTGAGTCACAGTGTGGAGAGAGCTTGATCCTCGCTGATGCAGTTTGACATGCAGTCCTGCATGCTGTGGGGGGGGGAGGAGATACTTGCTTTTCGCCAAATTGGTAAACTTGATAGAACAGTGTGACTTTTGGCAACTTGCTAAAACTCGCTTGTTTGTCAGTACCTCATTCATCTTATATCTTTGTGACTTCGGATTTCTCTTCCTCGAACTGATCCCTGTTAAGTTCATGCAAAGTTGCTCATTTCTTATTGATGTTACCTGTATAATGTGTATGGTAAGTAGGTCAATTCACACCTGGATGACATTTTTTCTCAACGACTCGAGCGAATCTCAGATATGGATGACATGATATAGCATTGCTGAGTGTGGTGTTAAACAACAAACTAACAGACAAATTTGTTGCGTAAATATTCCCCGTTTGTTTGTTTTACCAAAAGTGGTTTAAAGTCAGTGGGACAGAATGTGTGCTTTGGCTTGTAACTACTCATAGTGTGAATCCAATCTCAATTAATCTCGGCTTCATGCAGAGAGGCGTCGTATCAGAGTTGAAGATCTGATCTTAATTAGGAAGAGTGAGCAGGATTTGAAATATAGAGGTGTGAATGATACAACAGGATAATCAAACATGAACTGTTCACACTCCTCAAGAAGCACCATGTTCATCACTGTTATTCACTCTATCTGTGGTTTACTGTTATCTGTGAATACATTTGGTTTATTTTCTTGCAGGATATCTTCTATTCTCGAAAGAATTTCTCTCGTCCAGAACTTCAGCATGGAATTCATCGAAGTTTTGAAGATGAGGTAACAACTAGTATTATTTTAAAACAGTTCTAATACTAACAGTATTTATTTCAAATCTAATACCTTAAACATGTTAAATATGGTTTCAATGCTGACTATTAATTGCAGAGTTTTCACAGAATTTTGTTTCAAATCCTAAAAAGCCACATTAAGTACTCACCATTATGCAAAAGTGCAATTCAAACACTGCTTTGGTGTATGAAAAATGGATTTCAAAAGGAATCTGCTTTTACCAAACTTAAAGGTTTTCCAGCTCAAATACTTGTAGTGCTACTTGCAGTGCCTGACACATAGAACACTCCAGATGGGAGCAACACAGTCAGTTTACCGAGAGTGGAGGAATGTTTTAGACGCAGACCACCTTCTTATCATCACCTTAAACATGCCTGTGATCAAGTTTAGTTGCGTCCCTTGGGCACCCCAGAAACCTATGATTGTGGGTTCCAATCCTGGTTCGACCCGATTATGTTTCTAGGTGTGTCAGCTCCATAGCCGTGCTCGTGGGTTTCACCAAAGTGGTAAACGTCTGAGACCTGCATCACTTCAGGCTTTGCTCCAACATTAAGCTGATGCGCAGTGATATAACTGGAATACTGTTAAAAGCGGCGTTAAACCCAACTCACTCACTCATTCAAGTTTAGTTGGAACAGTGCCCCAGTGGTCTAAGGCGCTGCAGTTCACTATGCAGAGTTGCCTCCCTTAGGTGTGAAGCTATGATCAAGGGTTTGAATCTCGGTTCAATCAGAAAATATTCAAAGTTATCAGCCCATGACATGCTCGTCAGTTTCACCAAAGTGGTAACTGTCTGCCACCTGCATCACTTCAGACTGTCCACCAACACCAAGATGACACGCCATTATTTCAATGAAATACTGTTCAATATGACAGTGAACCAAACTCACTCAAATTTAGAATACTAAATAGTTATTTACCTTCACATGGTTTTATAAAGTCTTTCCAAGTGCATAGCTGATCTGGCATTTTTACCCTTCTCCGAACATCTATAATTCATTCTCAGCAACATCTTGAAGATCGAAGTTCTAAGTTAATCTTACCAGTATGCATATTTAATAAATATCGCCATTTGTATTGCTGGATTCAAACATTTAGTAAATTTCATCTGTGTAAATGATCACACATCACACGCTCACTTGGTCATCAGTAACTGACAATATGGATCAAGCTGAACGTGTTGTCTTCCATGAAAACAGTCAATAGAATTGTAAGCCTGTCTGTAGGAATCTTATTATTGTTTGTTTGTGTTTACAGACATGTGTTTGTCTTTCAGGTGACACATCTGGATAAGCTGTTTCCAAGTAAGTATTCACGGGAAGACACTGTGGGGAGGCCACTGGTATCCAATGCTAGGCTGACTAGATTTAGGATTGGGTGGTAGATAGTGAATTCGGACTGATTGTGTGTCATTGTCAACATGGCAGTGCCTGCTACAATCTAATTGGTTGAAACACATTAAATGGGATTGGATCCCAGAAATTGTCTAGTTTCACTGTGGATGAATACGCTGTCTTCTTAAGTATCTCTTTGTTCTCTATCCTCAAATTTGAAAACAAATGAGCCATTCTGCTTGGCAAAATGGATGCCACATTAATTGTATTTTAAGTTTGTACATACATTTTGTCAGGGACTGTCAGAACAACTTTGATGTAGTTGCTGGTAACTACGAAGGCTCAGTTGTCACCAAAGCACATATCATCCATTGTGAATTTCAGTCTCACAAAAAAAGTTCAGGTACAGAGAGAAAGCTAGGGAAATGGCACAAGCATTGAATATTCATTAACACCGGTAAATTTGAAAACACATACAGTTCAACTCCTATTTATCCCCCAAATTGATGGATTGGTGCTCAGCTCGTCAAACCACGCTTTTCTTGTCCATACTTGATTATTTACAGGTGAATGAGATATGTCTGGAGTGATTGAGTGAGCGAGTATGGTTTTAAGCTGCTTTTAGCAATATTCCAGCAATATTCCAGCAATATCACATCAGGGGACACGAGAAATGAGGTTCTTACATTGTACCCAGGTGGAAATCGAACCCGGGTCTTCGGCGTGACAAGCAAACACTTTAACCATTAAGCTACCCCACCGCCCTTGATATGTCTGGAAATACTTCTGGCTGACCCGCAACACCTGAGTGACTGAGTCCTAGTGCAGTGGAGTTCCTGCTCGTGGGCCATCTGTTGTAACATATAGGATAACACGAACCTGTTACTCTATAAAAATTTGATATTCATATTGTCATTATGGGCAGCATCTAGTAAAGCCTATATTTCTCTCACCTGTGCCGTTTTGGTAACCACACGGCTTGTATATTAGATATCAATTGAAAACATTTCCCAGTAATCAGTTGGTGAAATAATTTGAGATGTTTAATGTATCAACACCAAGCCAGCTGCTTCAAATTGGATATGGCATTTCTCCAGGATTGTCTAGTGAGCAGACACACTTGTGAAACTTTGTTTTCTTTTTCATATTGTGACCCTTCTATTCTGATGTGAACAGTTAACTTTGAGTAGATTTTTTGAAGATTATCATATCCTTTTTCTTATCCATTAACTTTAGAGCAAACAGGCAAATTTATGATAATCTTACTTTGTTTCCCATTTTGATTGCTCAGTTGATACTTCATTAAAAAATATAACGTGTGACCTTACTTTCAAGTCTGTTAAATCTTGAACAAACTTTCATTGATCTGAAATTTATCAAAAGCGGCTGTTGTGTAAAGTATTCATAGTTATATAGTGGTATCTTGAAACTTGTCCAGCCTCAATTCTTATCCAAAGAAACATGTTGTGTAATCTGAGTCTGTTGTGCAGACATTCATTCCTTGCGTGAAACTAGGCTGGCGCAGACATGCAACCTTCACCTAGATGTCTAGCTGAAGCTTATCAGGAATTTATCCCAGTCCAGGTCATCAGAAGTAATTAGGCATGTCTACCAGATAGCTTCTTGTATTGAAGCATGTAGCTTGCTCTCGGGCTGTTGGGTAGCCTAGTGGTTGAGGTGTTAGCTTGTTACACAAGGCCGGGGTTCAATTTTCTCAGATGGGTACAATGTGTGAAGCCCATTCCTGGTGTCCCATGATTAGTGCAAAAAGCAGTGTAATAACCCAGCTCTCTCACTGTTCCTCTCAGACTTTTCTTTATCTTTTACCTTCACACATTTGGTGTGCAGGGGTTAGGGCTAGGACGAATCCAAATTTACTACCAGGGGACCCAACCCCTTTTACCCTACCTTACCCAACCCGGGTACCAACTGATGAATCGATGCTCATGATGTCAATCACTGGATTGCCTGGTCCCGACTCGATTATTTACAGACCGCCGTCATATAGCTGGATGTTGCTGAGTCGGCATAAAACAACAAACAAACTGATGGGCACAAAATGTCCAATTGAGAATAGTTTGAATGTAGCCCTGGCAAAATGTATTTAGACACACAATTAAAACAACAGGTCAAGCATACACTGAAGTTTGCTGAAGCTTTTTCTTTACTCAAAGTATCATAAGGAGTGCATTAATAGTCAGAAAGTAATATAAACATTACTGACAGAAACCAAAAAGTGTTTCATCAATCTCAATGCAAATGAAAACGTTGAACTTTAATTTTTGTAATCTAGCTCTTGGTGAAATGACTGAGGTCAAAGATGGATCACAAGTATTGTTCTTGCTGGCACACGTAACTTGCACAAGGCACATGTGACCGCTTGTGAATGCCCTATGGCACACTTGATAGAAATAGATATCTGCCTGAGGCATGTTTCATGAACATATTGAGGTAGAGTATGGCGTTTGAACCATAGATAAAAAACTGGAGCATTTAGGAGTTGATTTGAGAACGGAATGGACCTGGTGCATGAATCGGAAGGCAACTTTTGAATAACAGATTTTTGCATGCAGCAAGTCCATGTATCTCATGGTTTCTATGTGAAGTTAAATTCCATTGGAAAGAAGTGTCAGAGAGTGTATATAAAGATTTTGTCAGTGGATGTATTTAGATGGGTTTCATTTAGACATGTATTTACATTAAGCCTACCTTTGTAATTCCTTGGGGCAGTGGGGTAGCCTAGTGGTTAAAGCATTCGCTTGTCATGCCGAATACCTGGGTTCGTTTACCAGCATGGGTACCATGTGTGAAGCGTATTTTTGGTGTCCCTAGCCGTGATATTGCTGGAATATTGCTAAAAGCGGTGTCAAACCATACTCACTCACTCACTCACTCACTCACTCACTCACTCACTCACTCAAGATGATTCAGCACTAGACCTAAGAATCTCATCCTCCAAGCATTGGGAGTCACAGACTGCAACAGTCTAAAGAGTGAGTGTTTCACACTGCAGGCAATAATGTTCACGTAATGTGTCACGATACATATCTAATGTCTCAGGTTGTTTCACTGGTGACCCACCCTGGAAACCCCAGGTTTACAGTATAGTTTGGTTGCTGGTATTACACGGCACTGAGCAGTATTCCAACTTATAACAACTATATGACAGCGGCCTGTAAAGAATCACCAGACAGTATATTAATTTTTATGACAAAGTAAACAGAAGGAGATTTTTATAAGTTTTGCTCCCTTTATACCATTTGCATGACGACTCCTCTTCCCTGCAACCACTGGACTTTAATTCTTGAGATTAATGAGATCCATGTTTACTTGGACATCACGTTTTCACTTTGAAAGCTATGGCAGCACTATAGGGAATGTTAAGTCAGCTGAATATGAAATGAAACACATGGAAATTTTTCATTTTAATAAAGTGAACAGCTTGATATTCATTTATGTAAAATTCATTTTTTCTTACAAACTGGTGGAAGAGAAGCCCATTAAGATACTGGTATCAACGTGTGTGAGATCGAATTCCAGGTCTCTGATTGGCTTCTCCATGGTGATGACCTAAGGTTAAATTATGAGGGGCTACTTTCCTGATTATAATTCATTGATAAGTTACTGGTGCTTTGGTCGAATTCACGAATTCATGTCTGTGTTGAAACTTTTCAGTTTTAGAGTGTTGGTCAATGTTCTTTGGTCTCGTCTACTTTGCATTATCACCTTGCTAATCCACAGATATGTAGCCAACTATTTTTGTAGAGGGTCACGCAAGGTATTGGTAGTAAGCAGTAGGTTGGATGAAGTCACAAATAAATGTTGTGTTATGTATTAATGCACAACAGGGATCATGAGAATAGACAAAATATGCCTCGATTAGATGCTAAAATGGCGTGATTTTTGGGTGTGTAAGGGACAGATTACTGCATTCGTGCCTGTAAGATACCATTTTCAGATACCAATCTCAGTTTCATTATTTTTTTTGAAATGACAGAATGTGTCTTGAGTTTTTATGCATCATGGTATGAGACAAACATATTGAGGATGTTGTCTCAGCAATAAATCATGCAACTGAGGGGAGCTTCCATGTACCAGTGTTGAGTCCAGTTCTCATATGAACTTCAGTGAGCTGTGACAAGGTCTGTTAACATGGTGACACGGGTTGACCTTGCACTCATCTAGTTGTAGTGGATACGCTGTCATATTCACCAGGGAAATATCTCTCATTGGTTTACCCCACCATTGCCATATTCTGCATAACCATCTACTGATGAAATGTTGCAGCCACTGCGTGCAAGGTTTTACACAAGGCAGAAATGTTTGTCCAGTACGCACAGATGTACAGAATGGGTGCAGAACAAATATAGTGCATCCCTCGGGATGAGCAGTATTGTTCATTGTATCACATTCTTGACAAGAAATTTATAGGCCCTGTAATTAAGGAAATTATCGACAGTCCTGTACACTACATCATTTAATTACTTTACAGGCCCCTTTAAATTAATTATAGACCCTAGTAGGTCAAGGTAAAACTGTGCCTGTATCTTCATCACTAGCTGAAGTGATGCTTCTGCTGTCTGTTGGTTTACATAGCGTTTTGAGGTGGTAATTCAAACAAATATTATGGAGTTTTTGCACAATTTTGTTTATTGGCATTCCTGGTTAGGCCAGTATGCCTTAATTGTTGGATCACAGATATTGTTGTTGTCAAAGTCTTAAGTCGGAGGAGGGATAAAAACATAATTTGAAAAAGCTGGCATCAGCAAATTTTTTTAAAACTGGATGAAGGATTGTTTTCACAAATATTACCTGTAGGAGGGAGAAAAAAATATAAAAAATATTAATATATTTGCCATCTTGAGTAATCTCAAAGTAATTTTGCGTGTATGACTAAAAAGAAATAAGTGTAAACTTGTATTAATTTTGTTACCGATTGTAAAGAAAATAGGGTTGGAGGATCTATTATCCAACAACAAATAGATAATGGCCTTAAGTTCATAGCCAGAACACACAATGTCTAAAACTGTCCTTGAATCGTTGTCTCGACAGTAACTTTAACAATTGGTCATAGATTTGGATGTGTTTGTTCTTTTGTTATTAAGCACAGCACTATTCCAGCTAAACAATGGAGGTGTGTAAATCAGTGATTGTATTACAAACAACTTCCTACACTGTCAGATACAATGCCACACATTCTATCATGTCACGGAGATGGACCATTTGAAGCATTGAGTGGCCTTTATGACAAGCATAGCCTACTGCATGGGGACCAGTTAGAGTACATTGGCTTTCTGGTCTATGATAATACATGTGTTTGATTCTGAGAACGCGGAGATAAATGTTCCTCTACAGGATTCCAGGACAGAGATCCCAAGTAACCCATGCTTGTCATTAAAGCCTTGTTATGAGAATTGGATTGTTACAGTGAAGCTTTCAGTTTCAAAGTGGATGCATTGCCGAGTGTAATATGAGTAGTAATCATACTTGTTCAAGACTTAAATATGACATTATCTCCTGTTGTAGATGGAGCCGCCTACAGCTTGGGGAGAATCAATCGTGACTGTTGGTATGTATGTTTCTGTAATCATTTATTTAGAATATTGTTTGTCCTTGTTTTATCAGTTACATCCCTGTTTTGGGGTGGTTGGCTTTCAATTATGTCTGGGGATTGGGAAGAAGCTTGGGGAGATGGACAAGCTGTTTGGGGGAGAGGAACAAGCTGGTTTGGGGAGAGGAACAAGCTGGTTGGGGGAAGGGGAACAAGCTGTTTGGGGGAGAGGAACAAGCTGTTTGGGGGAGAGGAACAAGCTGGTTTGGGGAGAGGAACAAGCTGGTTGGGGGAAGGGGAACAAGCTGTTTGGGGGAGAGGAATAAACTGTTTGGGGGAGAGGAACAAGCTGGGTGGGGGAGAGGAAAAAGCTGGGTGGGGAAGAGGAACAAGCTGGGTAGGGCAGAGGAACAAGCTGGGTTGGGGAGAGGAACAAGCTGGGTGGGGGAGAGGAACAAGCTGGTGGGGGAGAGGAACAAGCTGGGTAGGTGAGAGGAACAAGCTGGGTGGGGGAGAGGAACAAGCTGGGTGGGGGAGAGGAACAAGCTGGGTAGGGGAGAGGAACAAGCTGGGTGGGGGAGAGGAACAAGCTGGGTAGGGGAGAGCAACAAGCTGGTTGGGGGAGAGGAACGAGCTGGTTGGGAGGAGAGGAACAAGCTGGTTGGGGGGAGAGGAAACAGTTGGGTGGGGGAGAGGAACAAGCTGGTTGGGAGGAGAGGAACAAGCTGGGTGGGGGGAGAGAAACAAGCTGGGTGGGGGAGAGGAACAAACTGGGTGGGGGAGAGGAACAAGCTGGGTGGGGGAGAGGAACAAGCTGGTGGGGGAGAGGAACAAGCTGGGTGGGGGAGAGGAACAAGCTGGGTGGGGGGAGAGAAACAAGCTGGGTGGGGGAGAGGAACAAACTGGGTGGGGGAGAGGAACAAGCTGGGTGGGGGAGAGGAACAAGCTGGGTAGGGGAGAGGAACAAGCTGGTGGGGGAGAGGAACAAGCTGGGTGGGGGAGAGGAACAAGCTGGGTGGGGGAGAGGAACAAGCTGGGTGGGGGAGAGGAACAAGCTGGCGGGGGAGAGGAACAAGCTGGGTGGGGGAGAGGAACAAGCTGGCGGGGGAGAGGAACAAGCTGGGTGGGGGAGAAGAACAAGCTGGGTGGGGGAGAGGAACAAGCTGGCGGGGGAGAGGAACAAGCTGGGTGGGGGAGAAGAACAAGCTGGGTAGGGGAGAGGAACAAGCTGGTTGGGAGGAGAGGAACAAGCTGGGTGGGGGGAGAGAAACAAGCTGGGTGGGGGGATAGGAACAAGCTGGGTGGGGGAGAGGAACAAGCTGGTTGGGAGGAGAGGAACAAGCTGGGCGGGGGGAGAGAAACAAGCTGGGTGGGGGAGAGGAACAAACTGGGTGGGGGAGAGGAACAAGCTGGGTAGGGGAGAGGAACAAGCTGGGTAGGGGAGAGCAACAAGCTGGTTGGGGGGAGAGAAACAAGCTGGGGGAGGGGGATAGGAACAAACTGGGTGGGGGAGAGGAACAAGCTGGGTGGGGGAGAGGAACAAGCTGGGTGGGGGAGAGGAACAAGCTGGGTGGGGGAGAGGAACAAGCTGGGTAGGGGAGAGCAACAAGCTGGTTGGGGGGAGAGAAACAAGCTGGGGGAGGGGGGGAACAAGCTGGGTGGGGGAGAGGAACAAGCTGGGTGGGGGAGAGGAACAAGCTGGGTAGGGGAGAGCAACAAGCTGGTTGGGGGGAGAGGAACAAGCTGGGTGGGGGAAGGAACAAGTTTGGTGGGGGAGAGGAACAAGCTGGGTGGGGAAGAGGAACAAGCTGGGTAGGGGAAAGGAACAAGCTTGGTGGGGGAGAGGAACAAGCTGGGTGGGGGAGAGGAACAAGCTTGGTGGGGGAGAGGAACAAGCTGGGTTGGGGAGAGGAACAAGCTTGGTGGGGGAGAGGAACAAGCTGGTTGGGGGGAGAGGAACAAGCTGGGTAGGGGAGAGGAACAAGCTGGTTGGGGGGAGAGAAACAAGCTGGTTGGGGGGAGAGGAACAAGCTGGGTGGGGGAGAAGAACAAGCTGGGTAGGGAAGAGGAACAAGCTGGTTCTGGGAGATGAACAAGCTGGGTGGGGGGAGAGGAACAAGCTGGGTGGGAGGAGAGGAACAAGCTGGGTAGGGGAGAGGAACAAGCTGGGTGGGGGAGAGGAAGAAGCTGGGTGGGGGAAAGGAAGAAGCTGGTTCTGGGAGATGAACAAGCTGGGTGGGGGGAGAGGAACAAGCTGGGTGGGAGGAGAGGAACAAGCTGGGTAGGGGAGAGGAACAAGCTGGGTGGGGGAGAGGAACAAGCTGGGTGGGGGAAAGGAAGAAGCTGGTTCTGGGAGATGAACAAGCTGGGTGGGGGGAGAGGAACAAGCTGGGTAGGGGAGAGGAACAAGCTGGGTGGGGGGAGAGGAACAAGCTGGGTGGGGGAAAGGAAGAAGCTGGTTCTGGGAGAGGAAGAAGCTGGGTGGGGGAGAGGAACAAGCTGGGTGGGGGGAGAGGAACAAGCTGGGTCGGGTAGAGGAACAAGTTGGGTGGGTGGAGATGAACAAGCTGGTTCTGGGAAAGGAACAAGCTGGGTCGGGGGAGAGGAACATGCTGGGTGGGGGGAGAGGAACTAGCTGGGTGGGGGGAGAGGAACTAGCTGGGTGGGGGGAGAGGAACTAGCTGGGTGGGGGAAAGGAAGAAGCCTGGCGACAAGTAGAATCTGGGCTGGGTAAGAAGAATCAGAATTACAAACCTGGTTTATCAGGGAGAGGCTTGTCAAAGACATACAGAATAAGTGGGAACAGTAAAAGTGAGAAAAATATTTTTCGAATTCTCTGTTTATCTGAAACTGTTTTGTGAAATGTGGCAGGAATTTTAACAATGTTATAGTGATTACATGGGAATAAGGCCACACATTGTTCAGAGAACTGCTGAAGCTATGAATGGTATTTGAGGCAGGGAAACTATTTGTGACTTTATGTTCGCAAGTGTGATTACCAGGCTTGGCATTAATAAAGAACTTTTGATCTGGATTTCTAAATCTTTTCCACATTCCTGATTTGTTAGTCAGTGGATCCGTGTCCCAAATGAAAAAAGTTGATGCCTAATAATCCTTTAAGTTTTGTAAAATGAACTCTGTGGTGTTGTTGGGAGGGTCCATGAATTAAATACATGAACACTTGACATGAGAAAAACAAACTATGAGGAGTTACTGACTATCTGCCCCAGTCATGCCTATGGCTTACATTAGTTTTCGAGTAGGTTATTCTATGTATTTCTCATTGTCATTTTACCAGTCTTCAAAATCATGCTGAAAATAATGGGGACCTTGTCATAATCCTAATGTTAAATATCCCTGTGTTACGAAACATTTGTAGTTTCTCTCTCATCACATGAACAGCTGTAAAACATCTCATTCACTTATTATAGAAAACTCTCTCTTTAAAATAAGCCATCATCTGAGTATTTGCATTGTTTGTGGGATACTTCACCCCTCATTTAACACGAAGACTCGCGATAAACATGGCCGTCCGAAAACGTATGATGTCTGTAAACCTATTAAGGTTGAGGGGGGTCCCTAGATTAAGTATTAGAGCAGCAAGTTTCAGGGAAACCCTTTCATTTCAAACACTGTGAACCCTATGTAGAAACTTCACTGAAGCTTCAGATGAAGATATGTCATTAATTTGAGATGTCACAAACATTGGATGACATGATATTGTCAAAAATTCTCAACAGTGAAGTAGTGATATGTCCTTCATCTGACCAATCAGAATTGAGAATTACACATATTAGCAACTTTTAAAGCTGATTGGTGAGTTGAAACAATATGACATCATTGCTGATGGGAATATGTCATCCAACTTTCTATGAAGAATTGACTTATCATACATCTCCAGGGGTAGAAAGATTTAGTATTTTAACTTTCTGATACTTGCACATATGTAAATGCACATGTGCAGATTTGGAAATTTATTACAAATATATGCAAAAGATATGCACTCATTGATGAAAACATCTTTGTCTGCTTGTGGTGTAATGTGACTTTTGTCTGAGCCCTGCATATTGTGTGAAGTTCAGGGATGTATTTTGTATACTTGCAGGTACCTATACACACTGGATGAGGAAGGGGTTACTCGACCAGATCAGACTTTTGAAATATCCTTTAAGTCATAACTTCACAAGCAGGGAACATTGACAAGAAGGAATGGTATTATAATATTGATGAGCACTTTACCAAGGCTGTGATTTGCCTGACACAAATAGGAAACCTGTTTGTAATGAGCTGGTTGTCCCATCCAAATAGCCATTGGGGCCTTGTTTCCTTAGGTCCTGTATATCCCACCAACGTTGGGGCCTTGTTTCCATCCAAATAGCCATTGGGACCTTGTTTCCATCCAAATAGCCATTGGGACCTTGTTTCCATCCAAATAGCCATTGGGATCTTGTTTCCATCCAAATAGCCATTGGGATCTTGTTTCCATCCAAATAGCCATTGGGACCTTGTTTCCATCCAAATAGCCATTGGGACCTTGTTTCCATCCAAATAGCCATTGGGACCTTGTTTTCCATCCAAATAGCCATTGGGATCTTGTTTCCATCCAAATAGCCATTGGGATCTTGTTTCCACCCAAATAGCCATTGGGACCTTGTTTCCATCCAAATAGCCATTGGGATCTTGTTTCCATCCAAATAGCCATTGGGGCCTTGTTTCCATCCAAATAGCCATTGGGATCTTGTTTCCATCCAAATAGCCATTGGGACCTTGTTTCCATCCAAATAGCCATTGGGACCTTGTTTCCATCCAAATAGCCATTGGGACCTTGTTTCCATCCAAATAGCCATTGGGATCTTGTTTCCATCCAAATAACCATTGGGACCTTGTTTCCATCCAAATAGCCATTGGGACCTTGTTTCCATCCAAATAGCCATTGGGATCTTGTTTCCATCCAAATAGCCCATTGGGACCTTGTTTCCATCCAAATAGCCATTGGGACCTTGTTTCCATCCAAATAGCCATTGGGATCTTGTTTCCATCCAAATAGCCATTGGGGCCTTGTTTCCATCCAAATAGCCATTGGGACCTTGTTTCCATCCAAATAGCCATTGGGATCTTGTTTCCATCCAAATAGCCATTAGGGCCTTGTTTTCCATCCAAATAGCCTTTGGGATCTTGTTTCTATCCAGAAAGCAGTTGGGGCCTTGTTTCTGTCCAAATAGCCATTGGGACCTTGTGTTCATCCTAATAGCTGGAAGACCCTGATCAAGACAACAGTTCCAGTATTCCTCTGAATTGTCCTTAGGTCCTGTATATCCCACCAATGTTTGTACCTTAACCACATCCACCTGCTCATGTGGGACATGTGCCCAGAGAAGATGAAGATATTTACAAAGGAGGTGTGCGTAGACGGACCCGAGGCTACAAAGGTAGGTCTGATCTTCTTCAGTCATACTAACCGAAGTGTCTACATCAGCAGAAAGAGCCCCAGTGCCTATCAAAGATGCGAACATCACATGTCTGCTGAGTTGTTCAGTGGTCTTAAAGTGCTGCAATTAGCCATGCAGAGTTGCATCTCTTTGGATGTGCCGGGATCCTCAATTTTGGTTTGAACATAGAATTTAGCCAGATTGTGATCTTTGGTTAGTTAGCACCCTATCCCTGTTCATATGTTCGCCTTGGTGACAAACATCATAGTAAGTTGACATGCTGTGATCCGACAAATATGAGATGTGGATACTGTACACTTAGGCAACATATTCAGATAACATTTTGATAGACCCCTGAAGATCCAGGCGAGAATAGGTCTTCAGCAACCCATGCTTGTCGTAGGAGGCTCGCTGACTTGGTTGATATATGTCATCATATCTCAATTGCGTGGATCAATGCTCATGATATCAATCCATGGATTGTCTAGTCCAGACCCGATTATCTACAGACCGTTTGAATATTGCTGAGTGCAATGTTAAACAAGAAACAAACAATTTGATAACATGGTGTGTGTTTTTTTTATCATATTATATTTCCCCCCAAGGTACCTACAAAATCCTTAATACCTGTAATATAATAATAGTCTAGCTTTTTCAGTCATGTTGGAGATTACACTATGAGATATAGATGATGACGTAGACACACATGCCCTATACAGATATGCCATTATGGTGAACATGAGGTGTGCATCTAAGCATGGCATGAATTGTTGGTTGAGTTCCTGCAGAAAGAGCTTCCATACGGACTGTAATTGCTTATGCATGTGTGGTAATCCCATGGCGGCCTGCCACAAGTGGACAGTGTATGAACCACTCAACGTTAACTCTGACAGGGACGCCGACATATTTCCCACTATTTACAGGGGTAGTTGGAGGCATTCATTGTCATCCTGCAAAGTCCATTCCATGTGTCACTGAACTGATATTGCTGAATATTGCTCTCAAAGGACATAAAAGCACAATTCTCTCATACACTTATACAGTATTTAATTATATTTTTATTTAGATAAGTATAGGGTTTGGGCTAAAACCCAAGAGTTATCCCAAGGAGAGGATACCCTGACAACAAAAACAGACACCCTGAAAAGACACTAAACCAGTGATCTTTATCACAGATTACAACCCCACTGCACTCAAGGTCAGCTCCGTGATCAAAAAGTCCTGGCACCTACTCAAAGGGCCAGATACCTGCAAAGACACGTTCTAAGTCCCACACATCACGGCATATAGAAAGAACGGCACACATGAGACATTCTCATGAAAGCGGCAATCGCATATCCACCACTCAAACCACAAATCAGTGGCCACACTGTGACCAACCTGGATGACAGCTGTCACAAACAATCATGTTAAATCTGCGTGAATATAAAGTTAGTCAACCCCTTCAGTAGCCACACAACAGAAACCAGAGACCTACCCTATCAAATCATACAACAGCTTAAAACACACCCTGAGTCAGACCAGAGCACGGCTAGACACCAATCCATCAAACGTAAATGGATTTTTTATCTGAAAACTATCCAGCCGCAATGCATGAACAATAAGATCTAATGTTAATAAATAATGGTGATTGTCGGTCACACGTAACAGATGTTGTGGACAATAAATACAAATAATGTACCTCCATTTCCATATATGATGATAAGATTTATTATTTGTCATATTTGCCACTTTCAGGGTTGTAGAAAATAGCAACCATGTATACATGTAGGTACTAAGGCCATGCCTGTGTCTGCCCTTTCTGTGTCAAATAGGGAGGTACCATGTGTGTTTCAGTCCCCCTCTGTGTCAAATAGGGAGGTACCATGTCTATCTCAGCCCCCATCTGTGTCAAATAGGGAGATACCATGTCTATCTCAGTCCCCCTCTGTGTCAAATAGGCAGGTACCATGTGTGTTTCAGCCCCCCTCTGTGTCAAATAGGCAGGTACCATGTGTGTTTAAGCCCCCCTCTGTGTCAAATAGGGAGATACCATGTGTGTTTCAGCCCCCCTCTGTGTCAAATAGGGAGATACCATGTGTGTTTCAGCCCCCCTCTGTGTCAAATAGGGGGATACCTTGTGTGTTTCAGCCCCCCTCTTTGTCAAATAGGGAGATACCACATGTGTTTCAGCCCCCCTCTGTGTCAAATAGGGAGGTACCATGTGCGTTTCAGCCCCCATCTGTGTCGAATAGGGGGATACCTTGTGTGTTTCAGCCCCCTCTTTGTCAAATAGGGAGAAACCATGTGTGTTTCAGTCCCCCTCTGTGTCAAATAGGGAGATACCATGTGTGTTTCAGTCCCCCTCTGTGTCAAATAGGGAGGTACCATGTGTGTTTCAGACCCCCTTTGTCAAATAGGGAGGTACCATGTGTGTTTCAGCCCCCTCTGTGTCAAATAGGGAGGTACCATGTGTGTCTCAGCCCCCCTCTGTGTCAAATAGGGAGATACCATGTGTTTTTCAGTCCCCCTCTGTGTCAAATAGGCAGGTACCATGTCTATCTCAGCCCCCTTCTGTGTCAAATAGGGAGGTACCATGTGTGTTTCAGTCCCCCTCTGTGTCAAATAGGGAGGTACCATGTGTGTTTCAGTCCCCCTCTGTGTCAAATAGGTAGGTACTATGTGTGTTTCAGCCCCCCCTATGTGTCAAATAGGGAGATACCATGTGTGTTTCAGTCCCCCTCTGTGTCAAATAGGCAGGTACCATGTCTATCTCAGCCCCCTCTGTGTCAAATAGGGAGATACCATGTGTGTTTCAGTCCCCCTCTGTGTCAAATAGGCAGGTACCATGTCTATCTCAGCCCCCTCTGTGTCAAATAGGTAGGTACCATGTGTGTTTCAGCCCCACTCTGTGTCAAATAGGGAGATACCATGTGTGTTTCAGTCCCCCTCTGTGTCAAATAGGCAGGTACCATGTGTGTTTCAGCCCCCTCTGTGTCAAATAGGGAGATACCATGTCTATCTCAGCCCCCCTCTGTGTCAAATAGGGAGGTACCATGTCTATCTCAGCCCCCTATGTGTCAAATAGGGAGATACCATGTGTGTTTCAGCCCCCCTCTGTGTCAAATAGGGAGGTACCATGTGTGTTTCAGCCCCCTCTGTGTCAAATAGGGAGATACCATGTGTGTTTCAGCCCCCTTCTGTGTCAAATAGGCAGGTACCATGTGTGTTTCAGCCCCCATCTGTGTCAAATAGGGAGATACCTTGTGTGTTTCAGTCCCCCTATGTGTCAAATAGGCAGGTACCATGTCTATCTCAGCCCCCATCTGTGTCAAATAGGGAGGTACCATGTCTATCTCAGCCCCCCTCTGTGTCAAATAGGGAGGTACCATGTGTGTTTCAGCCCCCCCTGTGTCAAATAGGGAGGTACCATGCGTGTTTCAGACCCCCCTGTGTCAAATAGGGAGGTACCATGAGTGTTTCAGACCCCCTTTGTCAAATAGGGAGGTACCATGTTTGTTTCAGCCCCCTCTGTGTCAAATAGGGAGATACCATGTGCGTTTCAGCCCCCTCTGTGTCAAATAGGGAGGTACCATGTGTGTTTCAGACCCCCTTTGTCAAATAGGGAGATGCCATGCCTGTTTCAGTCCCCCTCTGTCAAATAGAAGGTGCTTGATCAAGACACAATGAATCACATTCCCCACCACCCCTTTTATAGAAGCTGTCTCCGCACTTCACATGGAAGGTTTCGACAATATCAGTATCTATGTAGTAAACGCCATTACTGTATAAATACTCACTGCCAAAAGAAATGTGAATACCATACATGTTGGTTAATATATGAAGATTTACTCATATTCAAGAGATATTAGATTGGTTCAATGCACAAATGAACTTATTGGTATGTGTGTGAACTGATGCTCATGAACGCATCACATGTGACGTCATAGATCCATGACTGGAGATGCACCATTTGTCTCATGCAGGATTAGCATGTAACGTTTGGAAATCACATGCAGCATATTGTGATAAGAATTAAGTCACTCCATCATAACATTTGGCTGATTGTTAGTCTGGTCATCAATTGGTACACGGGGCCGTCAGGTAGCCCAGTGGTTAAAGTGTTAGCTCGTCATGCCGAAAACCCAGGTTCGATTCCCAACATGGGTGCAATATGTGAAGCCCATTTCTGGTGTCCCCCCCCGTGATATTGCTAGAATATTTCTAAAAGCGAGGTAAAACCATACTCACTCACTTACTCACTCACTCACTAATTGGTACACATTGGAAACCTCTCTTCTTAACGTACATACAGTGATCGCTCGCTATTGCGCTACCAATGGGGTCCAAATAATTGGTGGGCGTTATAGACGATGAGCCGTTTAACCGAAGCCGAGGCGGGGGAGCGCGCTCGGCAAATCTCAAATCATCAATAGGCCTATGTGTTTATCTCACGTCACGTCAAAATAGTATATATTTTTATGGACCTAGATCTACCTGTAATATCATTCATTTATTAAATCTGTCATATTTCACAATGTCTGAAATACGTATTCCATTCTAATTTATCATTTTTTATCAATAAATTAAAAAATTATTCACTATTTCCCGCGATGTTATTGAAAATAAAATTCTCGGACACACATTTCGACAACAACGGGTCCGCATCGAACATGTCAAAGAGCAAAATAAAGACTATTTTAAGCAAATCTTTAAATATATTATACAAAGTGATAAATAAAATCAACAAAAATATATCTAAAAGTAATCAAACTTACATCTAAGTTATTATTTCCATCGTTTTGTGCGATCGCGTGTAATGTAAGTCAAATGACATCTCGGCTTTCGTCGCCTTGAATTCTCGGCTCGGACACAACGTTTAATGCAAAAATATATGCATGAAAAATCTTTGTCACAGCTCGTAACCTAGCACGATACATTCGCGAAGTTCCATATTTTTAATATATATCGTGATTTCCTGCTTAAAACGTTCAGAATAACACGATTTAACAAAAAATCTTTCGCTAACTTCTGAAATTTATCAAACACGAGCTTTGTATCAAAGCTTGATTGGCTGCCTGAGGTCACGTGCTCAAAATTGACCAATCACGAAACTTGTAGCAGATTTCGGCAAGAAAGCGTCATTAGAAACAAATTTTAATCCAATGAAATCGCTTGTTATAACTACGGGGAAAAAACAGGCGATGTTACGAAAGCGCGATTACGAAATGAATGACCGCCGTGTTGTGACAGCAACTACATTTGTGTGACAGTTTAGCCTTAAATTGGATTGCCCACTAATTAAGAATACAAACTTCACTTGTGGTTCTCTTTTATTGCATGCATGCGCTTCTAAGATCAAAGGATGTATAGTGTGAAAAGTTAACTAGTTGAACAATCGTATTTCCGGGACTTGCCGCGGATATTTTCAAACAGATTATTAGAACTCCATTCAGCGATAAACCGTTGATTATGCAATGAGAAGCGTTAGGTGCAAATAAACAACGAACAACAATACAATCATGTCTGTGTAAAACTCTCAGTATTAAAAGTGTACATAAATTTTGGGAGCCATGCGTTACCGCGCGTAATAACCGAAGTAGCGCTTTATCGAAGAGCGCAATAGCGAGCGATCACTGTACTTCTCCATATGTTTCTGTGGTTTGTGTAGTTAGGTTTCTTTTGGCAGTGAGTATAGTATAATTTTTCATAAATTTCACAACATTCACTGCAGCACTATGCAATTATAAATTTATTTTTTCAGAAATCTGGAATCTGTGATATAATACCAGGTGCCAAGATGGATGACTTCCTGTTTGACCCGTGTGGCTACTCAATGAATGGCCTTCTGGAAGGTGTAAGTACTACTGACTTGACCTGATGTTATAGAGGCTACACTGGTCTTGTGTAAGTATTACTGACTTGACCTGATGTTATAGAGGCTACACTGGCCTTGTGTAAGTACTACTGACTTGACCTGATGTTATAGAGGCTACACTGGTCTTGTGTAAGTACTACTGACTTGACCTGATGTTATAGAGGCTACACTGGTCTTGTGCAAGTACTACTGACTTGACCTGATGTTATAGAGGCTACACTGGTCTTGTGTAAGTACTACTGACTTGACCTAATCTTATAGAGGCTACACTGGGCTTGTGTAAGTACTAGTGACTTGACCTGATCTTATAGAGGCTACACTGGTCTTGTGTAAGTACAACTGACTTGACCTGATCTTATAGAGGCTACACTGCTCTTGTGTAAGTACAACTGACTTGACCTGATGTTATAGAGGCTACACTGGCCTTGTGCAAGTACAACTGACTTGACCTGATGTTATAGAGGCTACACTAGTCTTGTGTAAGTACTACTGACTTGACCTGATGTTATAGAGGCTACACTGGTCTTGTGTAAGTACAACTGACTTGACCTGATGTTATAGAGGCTACACTGGTCTTGTGTAAGTACTACTGACTTGACCTGATGTTATAGAGGCTACACTGGTCTTGTGTAAGTACAACTGTCTTGACCTGATGTTATAGAGGCTACACTGGCCTTGTGCAAGTACTACTGACTTGACCTGATGTTATAGAGGCTACACTGGGCTTGTGTAAGAACAACTGACTTGACCTGATGTTATAGAGGCTACACTAGTCTTGTGTAAGTACGACTGACTCGACCTGATTTTATAGAGGCTACACTGGTCTTGTGTAAGTATTACTGACTTGACCTGATGTTATAGAGGCTACACTGGTCTTGTGTAAGTACTACTGACTTGACCTGATGTTATAGAGGCTACACTGGTCTTGTGAAAGTACTGCTGACTTGACCTGATCTTATAGAGGCTACACTGGTCTTGTGAAAGTACATCTCACTTGACCCAATGTTATAGAGGCTACACTGGTCTTGTGTAAGTACAACTGACTTGACCTGATGTTATAGAGGCTACACTGGCCTTGTGTAAGTACAACTGACTTGACCTGATGTTATAGAGGCTACACCAGTCTTGTGTAAGTACAACTGACTTGACCTGATGTTATAGAGGCTACACTGGCCTTGTGTAAGTACAACTGACTTGACCTGATGTTATAGAGGCTACACTGGCCTTGTGTAAGTACAACTGACTTGACCTGATCTTATAGAGGCTACACTGGCCTTGTGTAAGTACGACTGACTCGACCTGATCTTATGTGGTATTGGGAGAAAAGGTACAGGTTATCAACTTGAGGATTGTGAGAATTTGAGGGAAATTCCCTACTGTGGATAAAATGGGCTTGTCCGATGTCACTGAGGTCGGATTCTATTGAGGGACTCATCATTATTTAAATAGGGGTTAACATTTTTAAAGCTTGTGGATTTTATCAACATCCTTAAAAAGGCTGTAAATAATGTTGATATTTCATATAAGAAATAAATGACTTGTGGTCATTGTTTATCATACAATAAAACACTGCAGGGAGAATAAACCACTTAGGGCTGCACCCCTCATGGTTTAGTTTCCCTGCAGTGTTTTATTGTACGTTAAACACCTCCAACTTGTCATTATTTCTTAATTAAAATGTCCTCACAACAATGTTTGACCTTTGCTCCCTACAGGGTTATTACATCACCATTCACGTGACCCCCGAGCCCCACTGCAGCTATGTCAGCTTCGAGAGTAATGTGCCACAGGTAGGACATTCAGGAATTACTCAGTACAGTTACCATAGAAACTGGCACTGTGAAACTTTTTGTAAAAGTGTGTTCTTTTCTTTCCATAATCACTAATACCCTGTACTGCATCTACAGGACACTGCTCTGCCGAACAGATTTTTGTGAAAAGTGTCTTGAATTGCTGATATTCTTTATTTTATTAGCAAGGAGAATTTTTTTTCATACCAATTGGTGCAAAAATGTTACCAATTTTAATTGTTAAAGAACCAGGGTGTCATGATATCAGTTTATGTTGTATTATATAGCTCTTGTGCAGATGTTTTCAAGATGTCTGTTTTCAGATTTTTCAGATTAGTATAATTTGGGTAATTAGATATTAGATATTGATGATAATTTGTCTAGAAATATTCATACACACAGTAATGGAAGAAATTCATTCAACATCATCAGTCATCGTGTGGAAAAATTATGCTCGTAATATTTCCGGAAATATGACATTTCGTGTTTTGGAAGTATATAGATTACAATACATATGTATATAGATATAGCTTTTGACGGTTGGTTAATTGTGTAGGGTTTCTGAGAAATATTGCATGGATATATTTGCAGGAGACTTACCAGGACATGATCGAGAAGGTTCTCAGTGTCTTCAACCCTGGCAAGTTTCTTATGACCATATTTGCCAATAAGGTAAGTTATTGGACATCCTCCTTCTCCTCCTCCTCCTCATCATCATCATCACCATAATCATCACCACAATCATCATCATCACCATAATCATCACAATCATCATCAAAATCATCATCATCCCATCAGACTCAATATAAAAATAAATAATGGGTTGACTATTGTGAATAAAATATTATAATGTCTCTCTTGAGATACTCATTTTAAAAATGACCAAGTCATCATTGTCTGTGTGTGGAAACATCATTAGCAAGGTCATAGGTTAGGCTAGGAAAAATAACTCAAATCTATAAAGTTGGAAAATGTTAAAATTCATAGAATTAAAGGTTTTTTTACAACACAAAACCTTTCACGGATGTTGACAAATATAGACTGTTTGTTTAGATGCGCCACACAATGATGAGGAAGCCTGTGTAACTTGTCTGTGTTGTGTTGTGTTGCAGGCCTCCCTTGCCCGGAACTCCCACCGAGACCTGGAGAAGAAGGAGCAGATGAAGGGCTACTTAGTCCAGGACCATCAGTACTGCCGCTTCAAGAACTACAATCTCACCTACTCCTTCTTCACCCGCCCTGTCATTTAGGAGAGAACGTGCAGGGGTCCCACCAGGCGCAGCGTTGTTGCTGATGCTGCACCTGGAACCTTGGTTTGTGTCTGCAAACCCGCGGGACCTGACTGCACACGTCGTAGTTTCCTTCCCTTCGTAGACTTTTGCCTCTCTATTGCTTTTGTACATACTGTGTTTGTTGTGTGTGTGTTTGTATGGAACTCTCGAAAGAACAGAAAGAAGCACAAGATTTTGTGCGGGTACATCACCCGTACACCCAGATAAAGTTTGCATGCGGATTCTGACTGAGCTAATCCAGGTCACCGCGTGATCATGCATGCATGCATGCGCTAATCGTTCTCCGGGACGATGCAAGGCAGTCAGCAGTGTTTGTACCTGCCTCATGCCCCAACACATACGTGTAGACTCTCACAGCACTTACTCAGGAGACCTGGTCAGAGGTGGCATTGGAGAGGGGTTTTTTTAATTAAAAAGTGCAAAAAAATGGAGGTTCATCACCGAACTGCATAGATTTCTGTTATGGTTACAGCAGATTACATAGCATGATACAAAATCATGAAACATGATTCAATATATATATTCTTCAAAATTTTGTAATTCCCACAATTTATCAATTCTGAATTTTATAAAAATTACTGTAAGTAGCTAACTTTTACATGCAATTCTGAATTCTGTATACTTATATTTCACTACTAAGTAAAGTAGTTTTTGGAAAAACTAGTTTCCACAAGCGTTGTGGTTGCATGGCACACATCAGTGATAAAACTGTTCCTAATACAGGAATATTGCTAAAAGCGGCGTAAAACCATACTCACTCACTCCTAATACATGACATTATTCCTCCTGTCCAGGTCTCCCAAGAGTACAAGCGCTCTCTGTTCTTCCGAGGGTGTCATCTCACATCCGTGTGCTTGGTGTAGGGTTGTATTGAAAACTTGGAATGTTGCTTCTGTGATGGAATACAGTGAGACCCTGCTAATCCGGAAACCGTGCCTTTTCCACAAGACAGAAAAAATGTGTTGCCATTTTGATTGACTAGTCAATGATCAATTGATCTGGATCCAGAAGTCTTGCCTTTTGTCCAATAATAAACTGAAGAAATATTTCGCTATTTTGATTGACTCATTAATGGTTAAATCCGAATCTGGAAGTCTTGCCTTTTGTGCAAAAATGAACAGGAAAAATATGTTGCTATTTATATTGATTCATTCATGATGAAATCCATTTCTGGAAATCTTGACTTTCACGCACAATTGAACAAGAAAAATATGTTGCTATTTTGATTGACTCATTAATGATGAAATCTGGATCGGGGTCTGGAAATTGGTACGAGAAAGTGTCGTAACTCTGACAGATACGTCAGTCAGTCAAGAGAAGCGGCAACATGAACAGCTATGATCACCTTTGTTTCTCAGCAAGTCACTGTTCTCTGACCAACTAATATTTATTCTGGCCAATAAACTTAAAAACAATGTGTCCATATTAACAGGGTTCCACTGTACAGATTTCCCTCTGTGACATTCTCAACAAGGGAGACAACTAGTGGTAATCAGTCCGTGCTGGAACTAAAGTCAGTTCAACATACATCAAAGTCAGGGAATGTCAAGTAAAATGTTCTGATTTTATTCTTCTCTTGAGTAATAACGTTCAACCTACCAGAGAGTTATACTGTCAGCATGACCAATGTTTTGCTTTGTTGGACTTTGTTACAAAGGACATTACAAATAATTCCATAAAAACAGACTAAGTCTGCCAAATTCTTAAAAGCAGGCCTAGATGACGCTGAGTTGTTAACTCTATGCTGGTCTGATTAACTCCCTGAGTTGAAGCTGCTAAAACAATTCAGTATGTTTGTTTCTTTCAGCTTAACTGGTTTACCACAGTTTCTGCTCTGTAGCAAACAAATATTGATTGCTTCTGTATTTAGCCAAAACAGTCTGCTATGTAGGTTTGCTAAGTTGAAACAGACAGGATTAGCAGCAGCAAGCTTAGACAATGAAATGACAACATCATGTTTGGCCATAAATGGAAAGTCTTCATCATTTGTAGTATCTTTTCACAGAAAGCAATGGAAGGTATACTGCTCAACTTTTGCCAAGAACCACACCTTTGACAAAAAATTAAAATTTTGGCCTTTAGCAAATGTTGAGCGGTATACAAGCCTTGTTCTGTTCCAGCTTGCTCATGTCTGACTTTCTTCTTGTATGGTTCATTCCAAAATCTGTTTTCATCTTTTGGGGTATTTTTGATAACTAAGCAATTTTTTGCAATATGATAAAATGATGAAGAATGGATTGAGTGATGTCATATGACAAATCACCACATGATGGTAAGGTGACATGAGACTGCAGAATGATGCAGATGCTGTAGATAGTTGGAACAACAATCATTAATGATGGAGTGTGATTTATCATCCAAAACTGACTTCCTCGGGAGATATCATTTGGGTGAGATGAAGTGATAGCTCCTAGGAGATATTGGCACAACGAAATTGCATCACAATGTTTTGCAGACTATTTTGACGTGCAAACCAAATGTCATCACTAATCTGTCTGCCACTGGAGCTGGTCAGCTGTACTGACTACGCTCAAGACACTGCTGTACTTATTACTGTTTACAAGCTAAAAAAGATGGAGGAATGATATTGGATGATGAATAGCATCTCATCCTCGTGACTTAGACATAAAAAATGTCAACACTCTTTGATAAAAGGAAGATAACTTATGGGTGTCAACGTCTTTATGATGAGGACCACAGGAGTATATGCTTCCCCCTTCATCAGGTGGACTCCGAAACGTTGTGTTCCTCATTATAAAGCAGTTGATATCCATAAATTATCTATCTACCGTTTGTGTATCACTTCTAAATGCCTTTCAAAGACTTGACTCTTTGATAAAGTTTTTAAACCCCTCGGCAAGCCTCGCAGTCTTTAACTTTGATTGACTTGTGTTGACATATTGGATATCATAAGACCCTCCAGTGAGATCCTTTATAAACCAGGTACAGTCACTCTAGGGAGGATGTAAATGAAGTATATCCAGTCAGTGTGTAGCTCTGGTTGATAGCATGAAGTAGAGGTATTCTCTCACAGATAATATTTCAGATTTTAATCCCAATCTCCATGATTAGTGTCTGTTTTCAGTTGATGTCTAGACATTGTAATTAGAGACAACTGTCAACTTGACTGATATACATTGTCAAATTTCAGTTTGTAGTCTGAAGTAATTTGAAATCTGTTGTGACCGCCAGTTGGTTAGAGCCTGTTATGCTTTTGGAATTCTATGTATTTCCTAGTATGGAAATCATTAATGCAAAGATCTGATCTAGTTTTTGAATCACCTTTAGAATTGATACTCATAAGAGAGAAATAAGGATGTCAACTTCTTTATTACGAGGAAAACAACATTTTAGAGTAATACTCCTTCATTGGGTGAATGATTGCCAGGGTGCAGAGAGAATATATGTACTGGTACATGTAAAAACAATGAAAGGAGTACGATAACAAAGGTGGAAACTAACACGGGAAGTCAACAGTTAATTAGCGGCTATTGGTGATTAGCAATAAACAAATAAATGGAAACCAGGGGTGCTAAGTTTCCACTTTTATTGTTGGCATCCATAAATTCTCTCACTTAAGTCTGATCTACGAAAAAACTTATTAATAGTATCAGACAGAAGCATGGATCCAGGTGGGGGTAAGCAGGTGTACACACCTCTCTTTTTGAAACATACTGTAGATTTGGAAATCGTGGAGGTGATAGGGTGTATAAGGGTGTAACAATTCTATGACAAACTCATTTTGGGATATACTTGCAAAAAAGTAAATGACTAACAAATGGAAATTGCTTCATCAGGTTATTTGCTTTCATCTCACACTTGTACTTGCTAAATGCATCCCTCCATTTCCAAGTGTGTGTCCATGCTTGGACATACATCATGGCAGGAAGGAGGTTGAACCAGTTAGACTACCTGTGTGAAAAGGTAACGGTCTACAGAATTCGCATGATGACCTTTTTTAGGTTATCTGCTCTTAGTATATGTTATCCAATCAGAGGCAAGAATACAGAGCAAAAGACTTCAGATCACTTGAAAGATCTTCTGATTGGCCATGATCAAACACAGGTGGCAGATTCTTTTCTTAAATTATCAGTATTGGTTGGTTATCATGATGGCCACTGTTTGTCTCTGAATCTTTCACAGGTGTAAAGAGTATGTTATGACGTTCAAGTTAAAAGAAACTGTTGTATTTTGGAAGGAAACACAACTATAGCTTTTTGCTTGTTTACTTGATGTTATTTAGAGGGAAACTTTGCCTGCATATTTCAGTGTTGTAACATTGTTGTTTAGTTTCAACACGTTTATGGCTAAATAATTACTTGATTCTGCCTACTTATAATACTACATACAGAAATATTGTATACAGAAATATATGTACACATTTACATGATTAATAGGCAACAAATCATTTGTCGGAGCTGTTTTAATACTTTCTTCATTGACTAGAAGGAAAGACATGAAGCTATGTATCCATGTTTCCGGGGCTTTGTTCATGATGTACCTTATCAGAATAGGTTTATTTGATGCATGGAGCTGAATGTTTTCGATGGTTTCACAGCCATGAGGGTACTTGTGGTTCTTCAAGACATCAAAATATAATATTAATTTTTATCTCCAGAGTTTTTAACTTTTCATTTTTAATGTTAAAATATCTGTTTTTCTGACTCTCAAGATGACCATAAGTAGTTTCAGGTTTGTTTGATCATTGATATAGAAACTTCACTTCAGATGTTGTAGTGACCAAATGTAGGCCTTGGATTTATGATTGCAATTAGATTACCTAACATTTGTTTTTAAGGCTTAGTGAGCTACAATGCCCTTGGGAATATGTCTTAAGGACCGTTTGGGGTAATGAGACTCATAATTGTTGCCATTGTTACTTATATATTTGTTGAATTCACACAGTTGAAACTATTCTGTCTTGAAAAGAGGTATGTTCACAGCATGTAGAAAGCAAAGGTTATGGTAGAATTGATGAGTTTAACTGAACATGTTCAAGATATTTTCATTAAAACTGTATTAACAGTGTATCTATTTAAAGGCCACAACAAATGAACTGTTTGATTGGCACTCTAGAAGTTGGTGAGGAAGTAAGAAAACACACACCTTAATGGATAACAACATCTTCTTGTTCTGGTTCTGTTGAATAATAAATTAAAAATAACATTGCAAAAAGTGATATTTAAGTATTTGAAACTGATAAAAATAAACTACTGTTTCAAACTTTGCAAGATTTTATCCCACATTTTTGACAATTTGGATCAGTAGGCCTGTAAACCTGGTGTCGGATGTAGCCCACATGGATGTAACTAACACTGTTCACAGCAGCCGTGAAGAGATTCAGTGTTTCATGGTTCATCCTGATTATATGTACCAGGTTGAGATGTTACTGCATCTTATGTACATGTTCATACTCAGAATTATGTATTTTTAATGCTATATTTGGATTTAGAAACGTTAATGCTAACGTCCTCTGTTCGAAAGTTGTATATCATGTAACCTAGATATATAAAACTGGTCTTGGTAACAATGCTTGGGGTTGACAGAATGTATTCTGATGTATTGTTAGACAAACCTACTTGATTCTCTAATCTAATATCAATATGTAATTTATAAAAGAATCTGCTAAATTTAATTTTATAAATAAAAATGATTTGACATTATTTCAATTGTGAGATGACAAATGTTTACATAATATTTGATTGTATGCATGTGTATGTGTATTTGTTAAACTAAGTCAAGTTTCTATTGAAATATGTGTGGCCTTCACTACAATCTTGCCATGATGAAGAGCTTTTAGGAATCTAGAAGTATTTTGTTTTCATTTTGACTTTGTATTGGATATTTTTGACATTGTTATCCCCAAACCATTAAAATGGGCATGTTAAGATTTGAAATATTTCTATTATTTTGAGACCTTTGAAGAAATTTTTTATAAAATTGAAATGTTACCATGGTTACCATCTTGTTTTGAAGTAGATACTCACACAGATTCATGAAGATTTACATCTTGTTACCTATATCAATGTTTGTTAGAGTAGAAGTCTTCCAAGCGAATATAACTCATCATTAACATCAGTTAATATTCAAAACTCAAATAAGGCAATTTATTCCAGATTTTATGTTTTTCTCTGTTAATTGATGTTATTTGATATTCAATAAATATATTTCTGATCAAAAAACTGTTCTGAAGTGTTTGTCATTAATGAATGTTGCCCAACACAGCAATATTCCTGAAAATAGTCAAATCTTGACCTGGTAGTCCAGCAGTTGATAGCATGATCATCCACATTGTTGGGTACAGTGACACACAATCAGCCAGGTCACACATTGTTGGCTACAGTGTCACACAATCAGCCAGGTCACACATTGTTGGCTACAGTGTCACACAATCAGCCAGGTCACACGTTGTTGGGTACAGTGTCACACAATCAGCCAGGTCACACATTGTTGGCTACAGTGACACACAATCAGCCAGGTCACACGTTGTTGGCTACAGTGTCACACAATCAGCCAGGTCACACATTGTTGGCTACAGTGACACACAATCAGCCAGGTCACACGTTGTTGGGTACAGTGTCACACAATCAGCCAGGTCACACATTGTTGGCTACAGTGACACACAATCAGCCAGGTCACACGTTGTTGGCTACAGTGTCACACAATCAGCCAGGTCACACATTGTTGGCTACAGTGTCACACAATCAGCCAGGTCACACATTGTTGGCTACAGTGACACACAATCAGCCAGGTCACACGTTGTTGGCTACAGTGTCACACAATCAGCCAGGTCACACATTGTTGGCTACAGTGTCACACAATCAGCCAGGTCACACATTGTTGGCTACAGTGTCACACAATCAGCCAGGTCACACATTGTTGGCTACAGTGTCACACAATCAGCCAGGTCACACGTTGTTGGCTACAGTGTCACACAATCAGCCAGGTCACACATTGTTGGCTACAGTGTCACACAATCAGCCAGGTCACACATTGTTGGCTACAGTGACACACAATCAGCCAGGTCACACGTTGTTGGGTACAGTGTCACACAATCAGCCAGGTCACACATTGTTGGCTACAGTGACACACAATCAGCCAGGTCACACGTTGTTGGCTACAGTGTCACACAATCAGCCAGGTCACACATTGTTGGCTACAGTGTCACACAATCAGCCAGGTCACACATTGTTGGCTACAGTGACACACAATCAGCCAGGTCACACGTTGTTGGCTACAGTGTCACACAATCAGCCAGGTCACACATTGTTGGCTACAGTGTCACACAATCAGCCAGGTCACACATTGTTGGCTACAGTGACACACAATCAGCCAGGTCACACGTTGTTGGCTACAGTGTCACACAATCAGCCAGGTCACACATTGTTGGCTACAGTGACACACAATCAGCCAGGTCACACGTTGTTGGGTACAGTGTCACACAATCAGCCAGGTCACACATTGTTGGCTACAGTGACACACAATCAGCCAGGTCACACGTTGTTGGCTACAGTGTCACACAATCAGCCAGGTCACACATTGTTGGCTACAGTGTCACACAATCAGCCAGGTCACACATTGTTGGCTACAGTGTCACACAATCAGCCAGGTCACACGTTGTTGGCTACAGTGACACACAATCAGCCAGGTCACACTTTGTTGGGTACAGTGTCACACAATCAGCCAGGTCACACTTTGTTGGCTACAGTGTCACACAATCAGCCAGGTCACACATTGTTGGCTACAGTGTCACACAATCAGCCAGGTCACACATTGTTGGCTACAGTGTCACACTATCAGCCAGGTCACACTTTGTTGGGTACAGTGTCACACAATCAGCCAGGTCACACTTTGTTGGGTACAGTGTCACACAATCAGCCAGGTCACACATTGTTGGCTACAGTGACACACAATCAGCCAGGTCACACATTGTTGGCTACAGTGTCACACTATCAGCCAGGTCACACTTTGTTGGGTACAGTGTCACACAATCAGCCAGGTCACACTTTGTTGGGTACAGTGTCACACAATCAGCCAGGTCACACATTGTTGGCTACAGTGTCACACAATCAGCCAGGTCACACTTTGTTGGGTACAGTGTCACACAATCAGCCAGGTCACACTTTGTTGGGTACAGTGTCACACAATCAGCCAGGTCACACATTGTTGGCTACAGTGTCACACAATCAGCCAGGTCACACATTGTTGGCTACAGTGTCACACTATCAGCCAGGTCACACATTGTGACCAACAGATCCTCATTTAGTAACCTTGTATGGGATCTAGTACATGCCTCTGTGTCCCCAGAGTCAATTACCTGTTGATGTCACATTTAGCTAGAATTCGGTATCACAAGTGTTTCATTGCACAAATCCTCTGTAAACGTTTCAACAAGGGAGACAACTGGTGTTAATCATTCCCATTCAGAACTAAAGGCAATTCAAAGCCTGCAGTTGGAAATTATCTGATGATGTCATAGTGCAGACTGACATATAGTCCCAGAAATAAAATTATCTTACTTGAAAAATATATTTCTACAAAATAAAACATAAATTCCAAATGTAGCTCAGAACGATCCTTAATATCAACTAGGGCAATCTAGACTTGTCAAATCATTCTAGACTTGAGTTGGACTTTCTAACGCGATGTCCAACTCCGTGTCCACGTGAGTGAAAGGCAAGGATGTCACCTGCCATATCAACATAATCTAATACATCATAGCTGCATGCCTGGTAGCCTTGCTCCAAGGTTACACTGATAGAAAGGTCCATGGATGTGTTATAATTCTATCCTGATAATAGGCAAGTCTGGATAAGCGGACAGTTCTAAGGAAGCCAGTTGTATGGGGACAACTTGTTCTTATTATGTATATAATTTAGAAATTATTATTTAAAACTAATAGATATTGCCTTAGAGACTTGCCTGGGTGATGTTTTACATAACGACCTTAGCGCAACAACTGCCGTAATTCAATGTTAAGGAATGGAAGTTACGATCACCTTATCGCTAAGATCGCTTTGTACAACGGCACCCACAACATTAGGCAGGGACAGACTGACCAGTTATGTTTTCCTGTATATTTCTGAGTCAATATTAAATTATCTCACACACACACACACACACACACACACACACACACACACACACACACACACACACACACACACACACACACACACACACACACACACGACCCCATCCTCTGCAAGATTATCAAATGGTAGGTCCATAACGTTCCAAAATAAGTTTTCTATGGGTCGATGAGTCCTTATACGAACTTGACAGAATTTCTCTATGGTAAATGGAACAGTTTGCACTGAATGTGTACTCATACGAGTTTCTACATAAATACTTCAGTTTAATTGTTTGTTTGTTGTTTAACGCCGCACTCAGCAATATTCCAGCTATATGATGCCGGTCTGTAAATAATCGAGTCAGGACCAGACAATCCAGCGATTGACATCATGAGCATTGATCCACGCAATTGGGATCGATGACATGTATCAACCAAGTCAGCGAGCCTGACCACCCGATCCCGTTAGTCGCCTCTAACGACAAGCATAGTCGCCTTTTATGGCAAGCATGGGTTGTTGAAGATCTATTCTACCCCAGATCTTCACGGGTCAGATGTGATTCTTCAATATCGTTTATTTTTCTTTAATCATATGATTGGATTAAAACTCTGCGTATTTCCGCAATGTAAACGTGATAGATCAGGAATGATACAAATATGCTGTGCTCACAATGGCGCGCAGTATAGTTTTTCATAACATATGATACATATTATGATACGGATCAAACACACTCGGCAACAGAACAGACACGTGCGCCTTCATACAATTTACGTTTCAGGTCTCAAATGAGTTAGTGAGTTGGGTTTAACGCCGCTTTTAACATTATTCCAGTTATATGACGGCGTGTCAGCTTAATGTTGGAGGAAAGCCCGAAGTGATGCAGGTCCTTATACCTTTGCCTCTCCGGTGAAACCCACGAGCACGGGTATGGTGCTGATAAACCTAGAAACATAATCGGGGCGAGCCGGGATTCGAACCCACAGTCATAGGTTTCTGGCGTGCCCAAGGGAGGCAATTCTGCACAGACGACTGGGCCACCCGTGCCCCCTTACAGGCCTCGAAAACTACTGACCTTATAATTCTCATTTTATTCCACATTTCTTTAAAATTGTGCAAGCTCCTCACAGGTATACATCATTCTCTGCAGATAAATGAAAGCTGCACGCTTCGTAATGGAGCTTATCTGGACGAACGGGAGACAACTCTGGGCGAACTCGTTTTTCTTGAAACTTGAAACACAACAGTATTATAGGAGCTCATTGATCATATCAAACTTTGGTGTATTAACGCCCGGCTCACATGTGTCACCTTGAAAAAACTTGCGAATTTACATCGTCACCTACATTTTCATCACTCGTGACCAACTCTCGTTATTCCGGGACAGGCAGGTTACGGAAAGAGGCGAGAAGTGACGAATGAAATTTTGATATGTTACAATGACGTCATAATATCGTGACGTCACAGTTCAAAGTTCATCACATCGTAGTATTGTTCTGCTAGCCCGCTGGAACAAAGACCGCTCTTGTGTTTTGAGACGTTTCATCAGTAAATTGCTCCACACAGGAATCGGACGCCGTCAAGGTGAGCACAAGAGAATACCTGGTCTTTTTAGACTTCCTGTGATTATATTTACCTACTTTACCACACTGAAATCTAAAAAAATGTTTCAAACCTGTGAGGCGGGAGGCATTGTATTTTACAGACATATATTATTTTTCAACAAACTGTTCAACGCATGTGGTTACATGAAGCGTGATTGTTTGGTAGTTCTATTGTATGGTTATATAAGAAACAAGACAAAACACGTAGCGATTTTCTTCGCCGTTGGTACTTAGGGACAGTAAAAAATTGTAAGTTGGGGTGATTGTGTTTTCAGTGAGGCGGTCGGGGATGAAAATCTAAACATTAATGTGTCAGCCGTTTCTGAATCAACGGTCTGATTCATTAATGAGGCCACACCAATTAATCTCTGGTTCATAGATACTTATTTATTAATATTTAAGTAAATAAATATTAGCATCCGCCACGATAACCTATTAAATTCTCAAACCTTCCAAAAAGTGTTAATTTCAAAACAAACTTTAAACTGATTAAATAATGAATTCGTTTTAACGAGGGCCAACAATGATCCCAGCGCTGTTGTATCTAAAATACGTTCACATAAATTTACAATCGTTGTATTCCGTTATGGTCACAAGTGTAAGTGTTTCCTTATATATACCTGGGTGCCGTTATACTAAACACCCACAGCGCTACGACTGTCGTAAGTCTATGTTAAAATGTGGGAGTTACGATCACCTTAGCGCTATAGAGGTCCAAACACATGTACAGTGTTTACAGGGCGAGTAGAACCAAATACCAAGGATTAAAAATATGGATTGAAAAGTATATTTTATGGCGCTGCACCTCTTTTCTCTAGCAAATCAACAACTTTAACTACTATTAATGGTCTGAAAATACGAAAACATAGCGTTAATGATGCTCACGTTTCCATTATAACATATATCTATACTGAGGTATAGTTTTTACACTTGATATGCTTTGAATTTATGCATATGCATGCTTTTGTGTAATTACATAATAACTCAACACATCATGTGGTTCATTAATTCAGTCACCAAGTTATTTTCTTTTCGGGAGGGTGGTTGGATGTAAACAGCAACATTTTTTACTGATTGGCGCAAACTATTGCGAAGCGACATGCCACACTCTATAACATATTAATCTACATGCTAACTAGCTTTTATGAATAAAGCATATGTCATACATATTTAACTGATCAAAACATTGTTGATTTTTTTAATAACTGAAACTATTTTTTGAAAACAGTGTGACATCCAGGAAGCTAGGAAATGTCGACAGTCGTACCTGCAGCGACACAAAAGGACATCTTGTCCTCGTCGTCCTCGGTCTTGTCCCCTATTTCCTCTCCTGAAAGCATTACTCGCAAAACAAAACAGCCTTCCAAAGTGAAGACCCGGTTAGACACGCAGCCACACAATGTTGCGTCACGTGAAGATGCAGTAATTAATTCCGAGGACTACCGTTACATCATGTCAACATCGGCATCTGACTTAAGTTCCTCTCAATCGTCATCCAAGACTAGTCCTGGGAGACCTAAAGCCAAAAAGCAAGCACGGGTAGATAACTCCATCAAACCTGGAGACTACAAATATATCATGGAGACATCGGCGTCTGACTTAAGTTCTTCCCCATCGTCATCCAAGACTAGTCCTCGGAGACCTGAAGCTTCCGCCAAAGAGCCAGCACGGGTAGATAACTCCATCAAACCTGGAGACTACAAATTTATCATGGAGACATCGGCGTCTGACTTAAGTTCTTCCCCATCGTCATCCAAGACTAGTCCTCGGAGACCTGAAGCTTCCGCCCAAAAGCCAGCACGGGTAGATAACTCCAACAAACCTGGAGACTCCAAATATATCATGAAGACATCGGCGTCAGACGTGTCGTCATCTCCATCATGCAAGATTCTTCGTGAATCTGTCGGAGCATCTGCTTCGCCCTCTAGGCGCTCTCACAGCAGTCCTCGTGAATATGAAAGAGGATCTGACAAACCAGATGGCAGTTGCTGCACATCACCAACGTCATCTCCATCGCCATACCCAAGGTCTCTTACAGGGTCCAGGGAATCTGTCTTGTCGTCTGAAATTCTAAGCAGCGTCTCCTCTGATTCTGAGAAAGTATTCGACCCCTTCGCGAAGGACCACCTTCAGCCCAGACTTTCCCCGAGGGAGCCATCTGTGGACGTTCATTTCCCAGTCGCTGAAACAGTGTCCGAGGTATCCCTGGCAAACAGGAGCGATGAATCATGGTTTACCGACTCCAGGGAGTCGAACAGTTTCCACCAGGACGCACTACACATACGTAAGCTGATGCTGGACCTGGCCTGGGTCTGTGACAGGCAACAGCCCATGTCGGACTGGGTGTCCTCTGTTATCGTGTGGGATGATGACGGTAAGTGATTCCATCAGTAGTTGGAACATCATCAGAGTAGTATCGAAAGAGAGTGAGTGAGTCGTTTTTAACAATATTCCTGCTTCATCACAGAGAGGACACCAGAAATAGGCACCACACATTGAACCAACACTACATGGATGAGCTGAAACATTTGTGAATTATATTGTGTATTGTCTTTTCTAGCTTTGCCATTATTTTTCTAAGTAGCAAATATGTTGATAACGAAGTTACATATGTAGTAGATGTAGTAGACGTAGTAGATATGTTGTAGATTTGATCATTCTTGTTTCTGTCTCAAAAGTTGCAAGCAACTTGGGTGTGGACTCTCTCCTGATCAGACTGAAGAACCGGTTTCAGGTGAGTCCAGTGATGTCTCTTGTCCATCTCAGTGATGGCCAGCTTCCTTACAAATACCAAGGCTTGGCAATTTAAAAAAGACAGAATATGTTTTCGCCCATTGCATCATGACATAGCATTTCTTTCTATGACAGGCAGAGCCAAACGGTTTTTGGTGATCCAAAACACATTTTATTTCAGGGCTTCCAGAAAACAATACCTTTTTGGTTAAAACTTGAGACTTAATTATCTTAAACTAAGTTTAAATGCCAGGATTTAGGAGAACGACATATATTATTTCAAAATAATCCCAGAATATCAAATGGTGTGTATATTTCCCCTACCCAATGATATTTTCCTTGTTGATTTCATCACTGTAATATCCGCTGAAATATCAACCTACTTTTCTTACCAGAGCACTTGGTGGCGCCTGACAAGGGGGAGGGAGACTCGGGTCCAGATCCTCAAGAAATCCAGCTCAGCATCCGGAGGCGGCATCAGCGGTGAGTACAGGGGTATTTGTTTAGCTGTTCGACAAGTTTAGAACGCCCCATTGAGGCGAATTCGAACGAACGAAACCAAGGATACCTTTGTTGAACAGTAACAACAAATAGTTGAATATTAACATTACGTGTCAATGAAACGTTCTGTTGTCCTGAAGTTGCATTTCCTGTCTGTAGGTGGAGACGAGGACAAGACACCACATAAAGAGAAGCTGCAGAAGAGAGTGCAGAGGTTCATGTCCCGGTTCTTCATTTGTGGAGGACCATCACAGGCCTAGACACAGTCAGTGTTCGGCCCAGACTAAGTGCAGGTGTCTCTATCAGGCCGAGACACAGTGCCGGTGTCTCTGTCAGGCCCAGACACAGTGCCGGTGTCTCTGTCAGGCCTAGCCACAGTGCCGGTGTCTCTGTCAGGCCCAGACACAGTGCCGGTGTCTCTGTCAGACCGAGACACAGTGCCGGTGTCTCTGTCAGGCCCAGACACAGTGCCGGTGTCTCTGTCAGACCGAGACACAGTGCCGGTGTCTATGTCAGGCCCAGACACAGTGCCGGTGTCTCTATCAGGCCCAGACACAGTGCCGGTGTCTCTGTCAGGCCTAGCCACAGTGCCGGTGTCTCTGTCAGTCCCAGACACAGTGCCGGTGTCTCTGTCAGTCCCAGACACAGTGCCGGTGTCTCTATCAGGCCGAGACACAGTGCCGGTGTCTCTATCAGGCCTAGCCACAGTGCCGGTGTCTCTGTCAGGCCCAGGCACAGTGCCGGTGTCTTTGTCAGGCCCAGGCACAGTGCCGGTGTCTCTGTCAGGCCCAGACACAGTGCCGGTGTCTCTGTCAGACCGAGACACAGTGCCGGTGTCTCTGTCAGGCCCAGACACAGTGCCGGTGTCTCTGTCAGACCGAGACACAGTGCCGGTGTCTATGTCAGGCCCAGACACAGTGCCGGTGTCTCTGTCAGTCCCAGACACAGTGCCGGTGTCTTTGTCAGGCCCAGACACAGTGCCGGTGTCTCTGTCAGTCCCAGACACAGTGCCGGTGTCTCTGTCAGTCCCAGACACAGTGCCGGTGTCTCTATCAGGCCTAGCCACAGTGCCGGTGTCTCTATCAGGCCTAGCCACAGTGCCGGTGTCTCTGTCAGGCCCAGGCACAGTGCCGGTGTCTTTGTCAGGCCCAGGCACAGTGCCGGTGTCTCTGTCAGGCCCAGACACAGTGCCGGTGTCTCTGTCAGACCGAGACACAGTGCCGGTGTCTCTGTCAGGCCCAGACACAGTGCCGGTGTCTCTGTCAGACCGAGACACAGTGCCGGTGTCTATGTCAGGCCCAGACACAGTGCCGGTGTCTCTGTCAGTCCCAGACACAGTGCCGGTGTCTTTGTCAGGCCCAGGCACAGTGCCGGTGTCTTTGTCAGGCCCAGACAGAGTGCAGGTGTCTTTGTCAGTCCAAGCCACAGTGCCGGTGTCTCTGTCAGTCCCAGACACAGTGCCGGTGTCTCTATCAGGCCTAGCCACAGTGCCGGTGTCTCTGTCAGGCCGAGACACAGTGCCGGTGTCTCTGTCAGTCCCAGACACAGTGCAGGTGTCTCTGTCAGGCCGAGACACAGTGCCGGTGTCTCTATCAGTCCCAGACACAGTGCCGGTGTCTCTGTCAGACCGAGACACAGTGCCGGTGTCTATGTCAGGCCCAGACACAGTGCCGGTGTCTCTATCGTGTAGCTACATCCTGTGTATATTAAATTGACGTGCTTTATGATGTAGCCACATCCTCTGTATACTAAATGGGCGTGCCTTATCATGTAGCTACATCCTGTGTATATGAAATGTTCGTGCCTTATCGTGGTTATATCCTGTGTATATTAAATGGGCGTGCCTTATCATGTAGCCACATCCTGTGTATATGAAATGTTCGTGCCTTATCGTGTAGCTACATCCTGTGTATATTAAATGGGCGTGCCTTATCATGTAGCTACATCCTGTGTATATTAAATGGTCGTGCCTTATCATGTCGCTACATCCTGTGTAAATTACATGGGCGTGCCTTATCATGTAGGTACATCCTGTGTATATGAAATAGGCGTGCCTTATCATGTAGCTACATCCTGTGTACATTAAATGGTCGTGCCTTATCATGTCGCTACATCCTGTGTAAATTACATGGGCGTGCCTTATCATGTAGGTACATCCTGTGTATATGAAATAGGCGTGCCTTATCATGTAGCTACATCATGTGTACATTAAATGGTCGTGCCTTATCATGTCGCTACATCCTGTGTACATTAAATGGGCGTGCCTTACCATGTAGCGACATCCTGTGTATATTAAATGGTCGTGCCTTATCGTGTAGCTACATCCTGTGTATATTAAATGGGTTTGCCTTATCATGTAGCTGCATCCTGTGTCCATTAAATGGTCGTGCCTTATCATGTAGCTACATCCTGTGTATGTTAAATGGGCGTGCCATATCATGTAGCTACATCCTGTGTATATTAAATGGGCGTGCCATATCATGTAGCTACATCCTGTGTATGTTAAATGGGCGTGCCATATCATGTAGCTACATCCTGTGTATATTAAATGGTCGTGCCTTATCGTGTAGCTACATCCTGTGTATATGAAATGGGCATGCCTTATCATGTAGCTACATCCTGTGTATATTAAATGGTCGTGCCTTATCATGTAGCTACATCCTGTGTATATTAAATGGTCTTGCGTTATCACGTAGCTACATCCTGTGTATATTAAATGGTCGTGTTTTATCATGTAACTACATACTGTGTATATTAAGTGGTCGTGCTTTATAATTTAGCTACATCAAATGGTTATTTAATGGTCTTGTTTTATCATGTAGCTACACACTGTGTAAATTAAGTGGTCGTGCCTTATTATGTAGCTACACTCTGTCTATATTAATGGTCGTGCCTTATCATGTAGCTACATCCTGTGTATATTAAATGGTCGTGCCTTATCATGGAGCTACATCCTGTGTATATGAAATGGGCATGCCTTATCATGTAGCTACATCCTGTGTATATAAAATGGTCTTGCGTCATCACGTAGCTACATCCTGTGTATATTAAATGGTCGTGTTTTATCATGTAATTTCACACTGCGTATATTAAGTGGTCGTGCTTTATAATTTAGCTACATCAAATGGTTATTTAATGGTCTTGTTTTATCATGTAGCTACACACTGTGTAAATTAAGTGGTCGTGCCTTATTATGTAGCTACACTCTGTCTATATTAATGGTCGTGCCTTATCATGTAGCAACATCCTGTGTATATTAAATGGTCGTGCCTTATCGTGTAGCTACACTCTGTCTATATTAATGGTCGTGCCTTATCATGTAGCTACATCCTGTGTATATTAAATGAGCGTGCCTTATCATGTAGCTACATCAAATGTTTTTTTAATGGTCGTGCCTTATCATGTAGCTACACCCTGTGTATATTAATGGTCGTGCCTTTTCATATAGCTGTAGCTGGTGTTTATCAAATGTTATCTTGTAGCTACATCCGATGCATGTTATTTGGGCGTGTCTCCTCATGTACCTACATCTCATGTATATTTAGTGGACGTCCGTCTTCATGTAGCCTGTGTATCGTGAATAGGGTAATCTATTTACCTTGAGGTTGTGTGCCTGATCCCGTAAATACTAGTATCATATTACCTGCTTTATTCTGAATGTATTACACATACATTAATTTGTTTTCCAAATGTACCTGTCATGTGGTTTTAAATGGTAATGAAGGGTCTGTTAAAAAGAGTTATAAAAAAACTTAATAATCAAAAGAGGAAAAAAATTAATTCATGGGTTAAAAAAAAATCAATTGAGTTTAAATGCTTATAAATATAAAACTGAAAAATATGAAAATATAGATAAAAAGAGGAATACAAAAGCTTCAAAACATAAATATACTGAAATAAGGGGGGAAAACTAATGCGCGGATAAAAAAATCAAATTGAGTTGAAATGCTTATAAAAATATAACTAAAATATCTGAAATTATTAATAAAAAACCCATCTTATTTATGAATAAAAAGACCAACAATATAGAATATATTGAAATATACCCTGAACGTATAGTAAGCATAGGGTCACCTAGACTTATTTGTAATCGGTTGTACACCCTATATGAATAGCTTAGAGTGATTTGTCCACCTTAGTTGTGGGAGAGATGTAATCCCAACATAATTAGTTGTAAGAGAGTTGTGAACCCTATATTTATAATTTGTTGTGAGAGACATGTTCACCTCGGTTGTGAGAGAGTTGTCTACCTTAGGGCTGAGAGCGTTGTGCACCGTGGATGATTATACTGTGAAGTAGTTATACTTCTATAATAGTTGTTAGAGAAAAAAGGAAACTTGGTCTAACTGTAACGGTATTCGGCCACAATCTTTCTTAAGTTCCCGATTGTCAACACAAAATTCAATATGCAATAAAAGTGCTGATGGGCAGACGGTGTTATTGTCTTAATTCTGTGATATAATTACACTGCAAGATTCGTTGTCTGCAGTACCAGGGACAACTTGCACAAAACGATCTTAGAACTAAGATGATCATGACTCCCATACTTTAACATAGGCTTACAATAGTCGTAGCACTAAGATCGCTTTGTGCAAGTGGGCCCAGATGAAGTGGTAAGTAGAGCACCTCGGTACAACACGTGACTATGAAGCAGGTGATTGTATACATCCGATGAGGGAGTTACACGTGTTTATTTGTTTGTTGTTTGACGCCGCACTCAGCAATATTCCAGCTTAATCCAGCTATAGGCCTGTGGGGTACCTGTCTGGGGGAGGGTGCAGGCCACGGCTACATGTTGACGTTGCTGGCTACAAGGTGGTTCTGTACGATTCGGGCTGGCGTTGTCGTGCTGATAAAGAACACCGCGTGGTAGCTGTTTTAGGAATGTTTGGACAATCGGACGCAGAATGTCATCCACGTAACGCTGAGCTCTTAACGATGACCAGTGGTGTTCTTTCCTGCCAGCAAATTCCTCCCCACATTGCATCCCCTCCACCACACTCCACCCTCTGACGACGATGTTGCTCTGTCAATAACTGTCCTCTATAAGGACTGTAAGCCCTATATCCTTGAGATCCGAGTCGCCTGGTCACTGTCTGTTGACTTACCATACGCCCAAAGGCATTCGTCGCTGATGACGTCACTGTCAAGAATCGATTCCAGAGATGCAAAGTTCGCAAACACCGGTCTTCATTGGGCGTAGTTACTCTGGGTCTGCGTGTTGCCTGTCTGGTGTCTGCCCGGTCCATCTGTAACGTTGCATCAGGTTAGTTACAGCAACACGGGAGCAACCCCAAAAGTTCTAGCTACGTGGGCCTGGGTGGCTTCCATCTGTACCATACTCAGGGGACCCGTGAAGATCCAGGGTAGATTAGGTCTTCAGTAACCCGTGTTTGCTGCATAAGGCGATTATGCTTGTCGTAAGATGCGACTAACGGGATCGGGTGGTCAGACTCGCTGACTTGGTTGATGCATGTCATTGTGTCTAAATTGCGTGGATCAATCTCTGGATTGTTTGGTCCAGACTCGATTATTTACAGACCGCCATACATATAAAGTGTGTCGTTAAACAACAAACAACAACGACATACTAAGAGCCCTTCTCGCGTTGTTCGGGTCTGTTTACTTGAGCGCATGAATTGAATGGAAATTAATGGTTAATACTTGTGAGTGAGAGAGTTACAACGGCAATGTATCAGTCATATGTGGATGAGAACAAATTATGTATTCATTAAAACACTGCGCAGTAAAGAAACAAGGTAAATATCACAGATTTGATATAAAACAAACCAGATTGATTAAAGTTAAAAATCATATAGATAAACAGTTATTTTCGACACATGTTCACAATTTATGATACAGACCAATTCATGGTCAACTTCTTCCAGAATCATCAGTGTCAACGATCGGGGTTTATGTTATTTCTTTTAGTCCGACTGAACTTCATGAAAATGAAACAAAGGACACCAACTTTCTTATTTACAAGCTCCATACACCCCTTACATCGTTCTCTTGTTCCTAATATACCGGGAGGAAACGAAGGTGGCACGCGCTGAACTGCAGTTTGCTTGTTTTGATGTCGAACGAAGGGAGATAACTCTAATGGAACACGTTTTTCAAACATTTTGTTAAACACCAACAGAAGATGACCAGGGGTCATTGATATTATCAATCAAAGGAACGTTGATTATGAACACCCGACAGCCATCAACTAAATTAGTTTCAATATTGAAAACACCTTATTGTCGATTTTCATGTTACAATGACGTCATAGTAGCATGACGTCACAGGTCAAAGTTCATCACTTCGTAGTATTGTTCTGCGAGACCGCTGGCACAAAGGCAGCTCTCCTTTTTTAAGAAGTTTAATCAGTATATTACACCCCGCAGAGATCGGACACCTTCCAGGTAAGTACCAGAGTATACTACTTTCTTTTCTAGGCTTCCTGCGGTTGTATTTAATAGCTCCATATTGTTTCCCTAAAACACGACCGTGTCTGATGTGAGGTTGCGGTAAGAAAATGTTTGATGTGTATTAGGATCAACGGTTTTATCCATTTCTGAGGCCACATCAGCTGAGAACCGATTAATCTGTTCTATCTTTAACATTTTGTCCTCGTGTTCCAACTGATTAAATGGTTAATTTGCTTTAACCAGATCTTTTAAAACGCTATATAAGCGCGATAGTTGGTTTTAACCCCACTTTTAAAAGGATTCCAGTAATTTCACTGCGTGTTAGCTTACTGTGGGAATGTCCGAAGTGATGCAGGTCTCAGACGTTTACCACTTTGGTGAAACACACGAGCACGGGCATGGTGCCGAAAAACCTAGAAACATAATCGGGTCGAGCCGGGATTCGAACCCAAGATCATATACTATACTCCAATACCCCAACACAGACTTACACATGCGCGGGTCCGGATATCTATTTGTAAGGTTTCTTTCAATGGTGGCAGTAATAAACTTCAAAGATGGTAGAATGCCAGCGATAAGATAGTGTTTATTAATGAAACTTATTTTTTATGACACTGTACCTATTTTTCTAGCAAAGCAGGTACATTCGTAATTATAGTTACCTGTAAATCAGAAAATACGAAGACATATACACTCTTTAACATATTAATATGCTGACGTATAGTTTTCGCACTTGATATGCATTGAACGTATGCATACACATGGTACTTGATTTTGTGTAATCTTTTTTTCCGATTTTGCAACATGTAATTAACTTTTTTCGGTTCTGATTTTCTTGGGCCAAGACTACACTTTTTACTCACTGACGTAAACTTTGTTATGCAGATGACTTTTTAAAAATCTATGGCCTAACTAAAATTTATTAAAATATATCTTACGTAATACAGATTTAATTGCTTGATCAAACCGAGCCGAAAACTGATGTTTTTTTAATTTTCAAATACTATTTTTGAAAACAGTGTGACATCCAGGGATCCCACAATGTCCTCTGTCGAACTTGCTGAAAGACAGAAGGGCGAAGATGCAGTAATTAATTCCGAGGACTACCGTTACATCATGTCAACATCGGCGTCTGACTTAAGTTCCTCTCCATCGTCATCCAAGACTAGTCCTCGGAGACCTGAAGCTTCCGCCAAAATGCCAGCACGGGTAGATAACTCCATCAAACCTGGAGACTACAAATATATCATTGAGACATCGGCGTCAGACGAGTCATCATCTCCATCACGCAAAGGTCTTCGTGAATCTGTTGGAGCATCTGCTTCACCCTCTAGGAGCTCTCACAGCAGTCCTCGTGAATCTGACAGTGGATCTGACAAACCTGATGACAGATGCTACACTTCACCAACGTCATCTCCATTGCCACACCCAAGGTCTCTTACAGGGTCCAGGGAATCTGTCTTGTCGTCTGAAATTCTAAGCAGCGTCTCCTCTGACTCTGAGAAAGTATTCGACCCCTTCGCGAAGGACCACCTTCAGCCCAGACTTTCTCCGAGGGAGCCATCTGTGGACGTTCATTTCCCAGTCGCTGAAACAGTGTCCGAGGTATCCCTGGCAAACAGGAGCGATGAATCGTGGTTTACCGACTCCAGGGAGTCGAACAGTTTCCACCAGGACGCACTACACATACGTAAGCTGATGCTGGACCAGGCCTGGGTCTCTGACAGGCAACAGCCCATGTCGGACTGGGTGTCCTCTGTTATCGTCTGGGATGATGACGGTAAGTGATTCCATCAGTAGTTGGAACATCATCAGAGAGTGAGTGAGTGAGTGTTGTTTAATATCAGAAATAGGCATCACACATTGTACCAACATTACATGATGAGCTGAAACATATATATGAATTATGACAGGTATATTCACATAAAAGTATTTTCTCTAAGTAGCTTTGCTATCATTTTTTTCTTCCATTGAAGCAAATTTGTTAATAACGAAGTGACAGATATATATATATATATATATATAATAAAATAATAAAGATATATATATATATAAGATTCTTGTTTCTGTCTCAAAAGTTGCAAGCAACTTGGGTGTGGACTCTCTCCTGACCAGACTGAAGAACCGGTTTCAGGTCTGCCCGTGATTTCCGTGTTCTTGTCACTCAGCGACCTCTCATTGCTTCAAGACATACAAGACATCTTTCTTAACGACAAACGGAACAACTCTAGGGGTCAATTATAGTGAACGCTCCAGTGAAGAATTTCATTTTTGAGGGGTAAAACTGGAAACTTAATTATTTTTAGGCCTTTTCCAAAGACTCTGGGGAAACGTTTTTAGAATACTCCCAGAAGAGCCAATGGTCGGCCCCAACTAAGTGATATTTTCCTTGTTGTTTTCGTCATAATGATATCCGCTGAAATATCAACCTACTTTTCTTACCAGAGCACTTGGTGGCGCCTGACAAGGGGGAGGGAGACTCGGGTCCAGATCCTCAAGAAATCCAGCTCAGCATCCGGAGGCGGCATCAGCGGTGAGTACAGGGGTATTTGTTTAGCTGTTCGACAAGTTTAGAACGCCCCATTGAGGCGAATTCGAACGAACGAAACCAAGGATACCTTTGTTGAACAGTAACAGCAAATAGTTGAATATTAACATTACGTGTCAATGAAACGTTCTGTTGTCCTGAAGTTGCGTTTTCTGTCTGTAGGTGGAGACGAGGACAAGACACCACACAAAGAGAAGATGCAGAAGAGAGTGCAGAGGTTCATGTCCCGGTTCTTCATTTGTGGAGGACCATCACAGGCCTAGACACAGTCAGTGTTCGGCCCAGACTAAGTGCAGGTGTCTCTATCAGGCCCAGCCACAGTGCAGGTGTCTCTGTCAGTCCCAGACACTGTGCCGGTGTCTCTGTCAGGCCTAGCCACAGTGCCGGTGTCTCTGTCAGGCCCAAACACAGTGCAGGTGTCTCTTTCAGTCCCAGACACAGTGCCGGTGTCTCTATCAGGCCCAGACACTGTGCCGGTGTCTCTGTCAGGCCAAGCCACAGTGCCGGTGTCTCTGTCAGTCCCAGACACAGTGTCGGTGTCTCTGTCAGGCCGAGACACAGTGCCGGTGTCTCTATCAGGCCCAGACACAGTGCCGGTGTCTCTGTCAGACCGAGACACAGTGCCGGTGTCTATGTCAGGCCCAGACACAGTGTCGGTGTCTCTATCAGGCCCAGACACAGTGCCGGTGTCTCTGTCAGGCCTAGCCACAGTGCCGGTGTCTCTGTCAAACCCAGACACAGTGCCGGTGTCTCTGTCAGACCGAGACACAGTGCCGGTGTCTATGTCAGGCCCAGACACAGTGCCGGTGTCTCTATCAGTCCCAGACACAGTGCCGGTGTCTCTGTCAGTCCTAGCCACAGTGCCGGTGTCTCTGTCAGACCGAGACACAGTGCCGGTGTCTCTGTCAGTCCCAGACACAGTGCCGGTGTCTCTGTCAGACCGAGACACAGTGCCGGTGTCTCTGTCAGTCCCAGACACAGTGCCGGTGTCTCTATCAGGCCCAGACACAGTGTCGGTGTCTCTGTCAGTCCCAGACACAGTGCCGGTGTCTCTGTCAGGCCCAGACACAGTGACGGTGTCTCTGTCAGTCCCAGACACAGTGTCGGTGTCTCTGTCAGGCCCAGACACAGTGACGGTGTCTCTGTCAGGCCTAGCCACAGTGCCGGTGTCTCTGTCAGTCCCAGACAGAGTGTAGGTGTCTATATCAGGCCCAGACACAGTGCAGGTGTCTATGTCAGGCCCAGACACAGTGCAGGTGTCTCTGTCAGGCCCAGACAGAGTGTAGGTGTCTATATCAGGCCCAGACACAGTGCAGGTGTCTATGTCAGGCCCAGACACAGTGCCGGTGTCTATGTCAGGCCCAGACACAGTGCAGGTGTCTCTGTCAGGTTCAGATACAGTGCAGTTGACTATGTCAGGCCCAGACACAGTGCAAGTGTCCATGCCTGCCTTATCATGTAGCTATCATCCAGTGTAAATATCTTGGACATGCCTTATCATCGCTATATTTTGTGAAACTATTATGGGCCTGCCTTATTGTGTTTACGCTATTATCGCTATTGTGGGCGTGCCTTATCGTGTCGCTACATCCTGTGTATTCCAAATGGGCGTGCCGTATCATGTAGCTACGTTCTTTCTTTTCTGAATAGGCGTGCCTTATCGTGTAGCTACATCGCGTGTATATTAAATGGACGTGCTTTGACATGTAGCTACATCCTGTGTATATTAAACAGACGTGCTTTAACATGTAGCTACATCCTGTGTATATTAAAAAGGCGTGCCGTATCATGTAGCTACACTCTGTGTATATTAAAGGGACGTGTTTTATCATGTAGCTATATCCTGTGTATATGAAATGGGCGTGCCTTATCATGTCGCTACATCCTGTGTATATTAAATGGGCGTGCCTTATCATGTAGCTGCATCCTGTGTATATTAAATGGGCGTGCCTTATCATGTAGCTACACTCTGTGTATATGAAATGGGCGTGCCTTATCATGTCGCTACATCCTGTGTATATTAAATGGGTGTGCCTTATCATGTAGCTGCATCCTGCGTATATTAAATGGGTGTGCCTTATCATGTAGCTACATCCTGTGTATATTACATGGGCGTGCCTTATCATGTAGCTACATCCTGTGTATATGAAATGGTCTTGCCTTCTCATGTAGCTACATCCTGTGTATATGAAATGTTCGTGCCTTATCGTGTAGCTACATCCTGTGTATATTAAATGGGCGTGCCTTATCATGTCGCTACACCCTGTGTATATGAAATTGGCGTGCCTTCTCATGTAGCTACATCCTGTGTATATGAAATGTTCGTGCCTTATCGTGTAGCTACATCCTGTGTATATTAAATGGGCGTGCCTTATCATGTCGCTACATCCTGTGTAAATTACATGGGCGGGCCTTATCATGTAGCTACATCCTGTGTATATGAAATGGTCTTGCCTTCTCATGTAGCTACATCCTGTGTATATGAAATGTTCGTGCCTTATCGTGTAGCTACATCCTGTGTATATTAAATGGGCGTGCCTTATCATGTCGCTACACCCTGTGTATATGAAATTGGCGTGCCTTCTCATGTAGCTACATCCTGTGTATATGAAATGTTCGTGCCTTATCGTGTAGCTACATCCTGTGTATATTAAATGGGCGTGCCTTATCATGTCGCTACATCCTGTGTAAATTACATGGGCGGGCCTTATCATGTCGCTACATCCTGTGTAAATTACATGGGCGGGCCTCATCGTGTAGCTACATCCTGTGTATGTTAAATGGGCGTGCCTTATCATGTAGGTACATCCTGTGTATATGAAATAGGCGTGCCTTATCATGTAGCTACATCCTGTGTACATTAAATGGTCGTGCCTTATCATGTCGCTACATCCTGTGTATATTAAATGGGTTTGCCTTATCATGTAGCGACATCCTGTGTATATTAAATGGTCGTGCCTTATCATGTAGCTACATCCTGTGTATATTAAATGGGCGTGCCTTATCATGTAGCTACATCCTGTGTATGTTAAATGGGCGTGCCATATCATGTAGCTACATCCTGTGTATATTAAATGGTCGTGCCTTATCATGTAGCTACATCCTGTGTATATGAAATGGGCATGCCTTATCATGTAGCTACATCCTGTGTATATTAAATGGTCTTGCGTTATCACGTAGCTACATCCTGTGTATATTAAATGGTCGTGTTTTATCATGTAACTACATACTGTGTATATTAAGTGGTCGTGCTTTATAATTTAGCTACATCAAATGGTTATTTAATGGTCGTGTTTTATCATGTAGCTACACACTGTGTAAATTAAGTGGTCGTGCCTTATTATGTAGCTACACTCTGTCTATATTAACGGTCGTGCCTTTTCATGTAGCTACATCCTGTGTATATTAAATGGTCGTGCCTTATCATGTAGCTACATCCTGTGTATATGAAATGGGCATGCCTTATCATGTTGCTACATCCTGTGTATATAAAATGGCCTTGCGTCATCACGTAGCTACATCCTGTGTATATTAAATGGTCGTGTTTTATCATGTAACTTCACACTGTGTATATTAAGTGGTCGTGCTTTATAATTTAGCTACATCAAATGGTTATTTAATGGTCGTGTTTTATCATGTAGCTACACACTGTGTAAATTAAGTGGTCGTGCCTTATTATGTAGCTACACTCTGTCTATATTAACGGTCGTGCCTTATCATGTAGCTACATCCTGTGTATATTAAATGGTCGTGCCTTATCGTGTTGCTACACTCTGTCTATATTAATGGTCGTGCCTTATCATGTAGCTACATCCTGTGTATATTAAATGGTCGTGCCTTATCGTGTAGCTACACTCTGTCTATATTAATGGTCGTGCCTTATCATGTAGCTACATCCTGTGTATATTAAATGAGCGTGCCTTATCATGTAGCTACATCAAATGTTTTTTTAATGGTCGTGCCTTATCATGTAGCTACACCCTGTGTATATTAATGGTCGTGCCTTTTCATATAGCTGTAGCTGGTGTTTATCAAATGTTATCTTGTAGCTACATCCGATGCATGTTATTTGGGCGTGTCTCCTCATGTACCTACATCTCATGTATATTTAGTGGACGTCCGTCTTCATGTAGCCTGTGTATCGTGAATAGGGTAATCTATTTACCTTGAGGTTGTGTGCCTGATCCCGTAAATACTAGTATCATATTACCTGCTTTATTCTGAATGTATTACACATACATTAATTTATTTTCCAAAGGTACCTGTCATGTGGTTTTAAATGGTAATGAAGGGTCTGTTAAAAAGAGTTATAAAAAAACTTAATAATCAAAAGAGGAAAAAAATTAATTCATGGGTTAAAAAAAAATCAATTGAGTTTAAATGCTTATAAATATAAAACTGAAAAATATGAAAATATAGATAAAAAGAGGAATACAAAAGCTTCAAAACATAAATATACTGAAATAAGGGGGGGGAAACTAATGCGCGGATAAAAAAATCAAATTGAGTTGAAATGCTTATAAAAATATAACTAACATATCTGAAATTATTAATAAAAAAACCATCTTATTTATGAATAAAAAGACCAACAATATAGAATATATTGAAATATACCCTGAACGTATAGTAAGCATAGGGTCACCTAGACTTATTTGTAATCGGTTGTACACCCTATATGAATAGCTTAGAGTGATTTGTCCACCTTAGTTGTGGGAGAGATGTAATCCCAACATAATTAGTTGTAAGAGAGTTGTGAACCCTATATTTATAATTTGTTGTGAGAGACATGTTCACCTCGGTTGTGAGAGAGTTGTCTACCTTAGGGCTGAGAGCGTTGTGCACCGTGGATGATTATACTGTGAAGTAGTTATACTTCTATAATAGTTGTTAGAGAAAAAAGGAAACTTGGTCTAACTGTAAGGGTATTCGGCCACAATCTTTCTTAAGTTCCCGATTGTCAACACAAAATTCAATATGCAATAAAAGTGCTGATGGGCAGACGGTGTTATTGTCTTAATTCTGTGATATAATTACACTGCAAGATTCGTTGTCTGCAGTACCAGGGACAACTTGCACAAAACGATCTTAGAACTAAGATGATCATGACTCCCATACTTTAACATAGGCTTACAATAGTCGTAGCACTAAGATCGCTTTGTGCAAGTGGGCCCAGATGAAGTGGTAAGTAGAGCACCTCGGTACAACACGTGACTATGAAGCAGGTGATTGTACACATCCGATGAGGGAATTACACGTGTTTATTTGTTTGTTGTTTGACGCCGCACTCAGCAATATTCCAGCTTAATCCAGCTATAGGCCTGTGGGGTACCTGTCTGGGGGAGGGTGCAGGCCACGGCTACATGTTGACGTTGCTGGCTACAAGGTGTTTCTGTACGATTCGGGCTGGCGTTGTCGTGCTGATAAAGAACACCGCGTGGTAGCTGTTTTAGGAATGTTTGGACAATCGGACGCAGAATGTCATCCACGTAACGCTGAGCTCTTAACGATGACCAGTGGTGTTCTTTCCTGCCAGCAAATTCCTCCCCACATTGCATCCCCTCCACCACACTCCACCCTCTGACGACGATGTTGCTCTGTCAATAACTGTCCTCTATAAGGACTGTAAGCCCTATATCCTTGAGATCCGAGTCGCCTGGTCACTGTATGTTGACTTACCATACGCCCAAAGGCATTCGTCGCTGATGACGTCACTGTCAAGAATCGATTCCAGAGATGCAAAGTTCGCAAACACCGGTCTTCATTGGGCGTAGTTACTCTGGGTCTGCGTGTTGCCTGTCTGGTGTCTGCCCGGTCCATCTGTAACGTTGCATCAGGTTAGTTACAGCAACACGGGAGCAACCCCAAAAGTTCTAGCTACGTGGGCCTGGGTGGCTTCCATCTGTACCATACTCAGGGGACCCGTGAAGATCCAGGGTAGATTAGGTCTTCAGTAACCCGTGTTTGCTGCATAAGGCGATTATGCTTGTCGTAAGATGCGACTAACGGGATCGGGTGGTCAGACTCGCTGACTTGGTTGATGCATGTCATTGTGTCTAAATTGCGTGGATCAATCTCTGGATTGTTTGGTCCAGACTCGATTATTTACAGACCGCCATACATATAAAGTGTGTCGTTAAACAACAAACAACAACGACATACTAAGAGCCCTTCTCGCGTTGTTCGGGTCTGTTTACTTGAGCGATTGAATTGAATGGAAATTAATGGTTAATACTTGTGAGTGAGAGAGTTACAACGGCAATGTATCAGTCATATGTGAAGATGACCAGGGGTCATTGATATTATCAATCAAAGGAACGTTGATTATGAACACCCGACAGCCATCAACTAAATTAGTTTCAATATTGAAAACACCTTATTGTCGATTTTCATGTTACAATGACGTCATAGTATCATGACGTCACAGGTCAAAGTTCATCACTTCGTAGTATTGTTCTGCGAGACCGCTGGCACAAAGGCAGCTCTCCTTTTTTAAGAAGTTTAATCAGTATATTACACCCCGCAGAGATCGGACACCTTCCAGGTAAGTACCAGAGTATACTACTTTCTTTTCTAGGCTTCCTGCGGTTGTATTTAATAGCTCCATATTGTTTCCCTAAAACACGACCGTGTCTGATGTGAGGTTGCGGTAAGAAAATGTTTGATGTGTATTAGGATCAACGGTTTTATCCATTTCTGAGGCCACATCAGCTGAGAACCGATTAATCTGTTCTATCTTTAACATTTTGTCCTCGTGTTCCAACTGATTAAATGGTTAATTTGCTTTAACCAGATCTTTTAAAACGCTATATAAGCGCGATAGTTGGTTTTAACCCCACTTTTAAAAGGATTCCAGTAATTTCACTGCGTGTTAGCTTACTGTGGGAATGTCCGAAGTGATGCAGGTCTCAGACGTTTACCACTTTGGTGAAACACACGAGCACGGGCATGGTGCCGAAAAACCTAGAAACATAATCGGGTCGAGCCGGGATTCGAACCCAAGATCATATACTATACTCCAATACCCCAACACAGACTTACACATGCGCGGGTCCGGATATCTATTTGTAAGGTTTCTTTCAATGGTGGCAGTAATAAACTTCAAAGATGGTAGAATGCCAGCGATAAGATAGTGTTTATTAATGAAACTTATTTTTTATGACACTGTACCTATTTTTCTAGCAAAGCAGGTACATTCGTAATTATAGTTACCTGTAAATCAGAAAATACGAAGACTTATACACTCTTTAACATATTAATATGCTGACGTATAGTTTTCGCACTTGATATGCATTGAACGTATGCATACACATGGTACTTGATTTTGTGTAATTTTTTTCCGATTTTGCAACATGTAATTAACTTTTTTCGGTTCTGATTTTCTTGGGCCAAGACTACACTTTTTACTCACTGACGTAAACTTTGTTATGCAGATGACTTTTTAAAAATCTATGGCCTAACTAAAATTTATTAAAATATATCTTACGTAATACAGATTTAATTGCTTGATCAAACCGAGCCGAAAACTGATGTTTTTTTTATTTTCAAATACTATTTTTGAAAACAGTGTGACATCCAGGGATCCCACAATGTCCTCTGTCGAACTTGCTGAAAGACAGAAGGGCGAAGATGCAGTAATTAATTCCGAGGACTACCGTTACATCATGTCAACATCGGCGTCTGACTTAAGTTCCTCTCCATCGTCATCCAAGACTAGTCCTCGGAGACCTGAAGCTTCCGCCAAAATGCCAGCACGGGTAGATAACTCCATCAAACCTGGAGACTACAAATATATCATTGAGACATCGGCGTCAGACGAGTCATCATCTCCATCACGCAAAGGTCTTCGTGAATCTGTTGGAGCATCTGCTTCACCCTCTAGGAGCTCTCACAGCAGTCCTCGTGAATCTGACAGTGGATCTGACAAACCTGATGACAGATGCTACACTTCACCAACGTCATCTCCATTGCCACACCCAAGGTCTCTTACAGGGTCCAGGGAATCTGTCTTGTCGTCTGAAATTCTAAGCAGCGTCTCCTCTGACTCTGAGAAAGTATTCGACCCCTTCGCGAAGGACCACCTTCAGCCCAGACTTTCCCCGAGGGAGCCATCTGTGGACGTTCATTTCCCAGTCGCTGAAACAGTGTCCGAGGTATCCCTGGCAAACAGGAGCGATGAATCGTGGTTTACCGACTCCAGGGAGTCGAACAGTTTCCACCAGGACGCACTACACATACGTAAGCTGATGCTGGACCAGGCCTGGGTCTCTGACAGGCAACAGCCCATGTCGGACTGGGTGTCCTCTGTTATCGTCTGGGATGATGACGGTAAGTGATTCCATCAGTAGTTGGAACATCATCAGAGAGTGAGTGAGTGAGTGTTGTTTAATATCAGAAATAGGCATCACACATTGTACCAACATTACATGATGAGCTGAAACATATATATGAATTATGACAGGTATATTCACATAAAAGTATTTTCTCTAAGTAGCTTTGCTATCATTTTTTTCTTCCATTGAAGCAAATTTGTTAATAACGAAGTGACAGATATATATATATATATATATAAGATTCTTGTTTCTGTCTCAAAAGTTGCAAGCAACTTGGGTGTGGACTCTCTCCTGACCAGACTGAAGAACCGGTTTCAGGTGAGTCCCGTGATTTCCGTGCTCTTGTCACTCAGCGACTCTCATTGCTTCAAGACATACAAGACATCTTTCTTAACGACAAACGGAACAACTCTAGGGGTCAATTATAGTGAACGCTCCAGTGAAGAATTTCATTTTTGAGGGGTAAAACTGGAAACTTAATTATTTTTAGGCCTTTTCCAAAGACTCTGGGGAAACGTTTTTAGAATACTCCCAGAAGAGCCAATGGTCGGCCCCAACTAAGTGATATTTTCCTTGTTGTTTTCGTCATGATGATATCCGCTGAAATATCAACCTACTTTTCTTACCAGAGCACTTGGTGGCGCCTGACAAGGGGGAGGGAGACTCGGGTCCAGATCCTCAAGAAATCCAGCTCAGCATCCGGAAGCGGCATCAGCGGTGAGTACAGGGGTATTTGTTGAGCTGTTCGACAAGTTTAGAACGCCCCATTGAGGCGAATTCGAACGAACGAAACCAAGGATACCTTTGTTGAACAGTAACAGCAAATAGTTGAATATTAACATTACGTGTCAATGAAACGTTCTGTTGTCCTGAAGTTGCGTTTTCTGTCTGTAGGTGGAGACGAGGACAAGGCACCACACAAAGAGAAGCTGCAGAAGAGAGTGCAGAGGTTCATGTCCCGGTTCTTCATTTGTGGAGGACCATCACAGGCCTAGACACAGTCAGTGTTCGGCCCAGACTAAGTGCAGGTGTCTCTATCAGGCCCAGCCACAGTGCCGGTGTCTCTATCAGGCCCAGACACAGTGCCGGTGTCTCTGTCAGGCCTAGCCACAGTGCCGGTGTCTCTGTCAGTCCCAGACACAGTGCCGGTGTCTCTGTCAGGCCGAGACACAGTGCCGGTGTCTCTATCAGGCCCAGACACAGTGCCGGTGTCTCTGTCAGACCGAGACACAGTGCCGGTGTCTCTGTCAGTCCCAGACACAGTGCCCTTGTCTCTGTCAGTCCCAGACACAGTGCCGGTGTCTCTGTCAGGCCTAGCCACAGTGCCGGTGTCTTTGTCAGGCCCAGGCACAGTGCCGGTGTCTTTGTCAGGCCCAGACAGAGTGCCGGTGTCTTTGTCAGTCCAAGACACAGTGCCGGTGTCTCTGTCAGTCCCAGACACAGTGCGGGTGTCTCTGTCAGGCCGAGACACAGTGCCGGTGTCTCTGTCAGACCGAGACACAGTGCCGGTGTCTCTGTCAGTCCCAGACACTGTGCCGGTGTCTCTGTCAGGCCCAGACACAGTGCCGGTGTCTCTATCAGTCCCAGACACAGTGCCGGTGTCTCTGTCAGGCCCAGACACTGTGCCGGTGTCTCTGTCAGACCGAGACACAGTGCCGGTGTCTCTATCAGGCCTAGCCACAGTGCCGGTGTCTCTGTCAGTCCCAGACACAGTGCAGGTGTCTCTGTCAGGCCCAGACACAGTGCCGGTGTCTCTGCCAGGCCCAGACAGAGTGTAGGTGTCTATATCAGGCCCAGACACAGTGCAGGTGTCTATATCAGGCCCAGACACAGTGCAGGTGTCTATGTCAGGCCCAGACACAGTGCAGGTGTCTCTGTCAGGCCCAGACAGAGTGTAGGTGTCTATATCAGGCCCAGACACAGTGCAGGTGTCTATGTCAGGCCCAGACACAGTGCAGGTGTCTATGTCAGGCCCAGACACAGTGCAGGTGTCTCTGTCAGGTTCAGATACAGTGCAGTTGACTATGTCAGGCCCAGACACAGTGCAAGTGTCCATGCCTGCCTTATCATGTAGCTATCATCCAGTGTAAATATCTTTGACATGCCTTATCATCGCTATATTTTGTGAAACTATTATGGGCCTGCCTTATTGTGTTTACGCTATTATCGCTATTGTGGGCGTGCCTTATCGTGTCGCTACATCCTGTGTATTCCAAATGGGCGTGCCGTATCATGTAGCTACGTTCTTTCTTTTCTGAATAGGCGTGCCTTATCGTGTAGCTACATCGCGTGTATATAAAATGGACGTGCTTTGACATGTAGCTACATCCTGTGTGTATTAAACAGACGTGCTTTAACATGTAGCTACATCCTGTGTATATTAAAAAGGCGTGCCGTATCATGTAGCTACACTCTGTGTATATTAAAGGGACGTGTTTTATCATGTAGCTATATCCTGTGTATATGAAATGGGCGTGCCTTATCATGTCGCTACATCCTGTGTATATTAAATGGGCGTGCCTTATCATGTAGCTGCATCCTGTGTATATTAAAAGGGCGTGCCTTATCATGTACCTACACTCTGTGTATATGAAATAGGTGTGCCTTATCATGTAGCTACATCCTGTGTATATGAAATGGTCGTGCTTTATCATGTAGCTGTATTCTGTGTATATGAAATGGGCGTGCCTTATCATGTAGCTAAATCCTGTGTATACTTAATGGTCGTGCTTTATGATGTAGCTACACCCTGTGTAGATGAAATGGTCGTGCCGTATCATGTAGCTCACTCTGTGTATATTAAATGGTCGTGCCTTATCATGTAGCTACATCCTGTGTATATTAAATGGGTGTGCCTTATCATGTAGCTACATCCTGTGTATATTAAATTGGTGTGCCTTATCGCGTAGCTGCATTCTGTGTTTATTAAATGGGTGTGCTTTATCATGTAGCTACATCCTGTGTATATTAAATGGGTGTGCCTTATGATGTAGCTACATCCTGAGTGTGTATATGAAATCGACGTGCTTTATCATGTAGCTTACTCTGTGTATATTAAATGGTGGTGCCTTATCGTGTAGCTACATCCTGTGTATATTAAATGGGTGTGCCTTATCGTGTAACTACATCCTGTTTTTATTAAATGGTCGTGCCTTATCATGAAACTACATCCTGTGTATATGAAATGGACGTGCTTTATCATGTAGCTACATCCTGTGTATATTAAATGGTCGTGCCTTATAGTGTAGCTACATCCTGTGTATATTAAATGGCCGTGCTTTATGGTGTAGCTACATCCTGTGAATATCAAATGGTCGTGCCTTATCGTGTAGCTACATCATGTGTATATTTTAATGGTCGTGCCTTATCATGTAGCTACATCCTGTGTATATTAAATGGGTGTGCCGTATCGTGTAGCAGCATCCTGTGTATATTCAATGGTCGCGCCTTATTGTGTAGCTACATCCTGTGTATGTTAAATAGTCGTGCCTTATCATGTAGCTTCATCCTGTGTATATTAAATCGTCGTGCCTTATCATGTAGCTACATTCTGTGTATATTAAATGGCGTGCCTTATCATGTAGCTACATTCTGTGTATATTAAATGGCGTGCCTTATCATGTAGCTACACCTTGTGTATATTAAATGGTCGTGCCTAGTGTAGCTACATCCTGTGTATATTAAATGGCCGTGCTTTATGGTGTAGCTACATCCTGTGAATATCAAATGGTCGTGCCTTATCGTGTAGCTACACCCTGTGTATATTTTAATGGTCGTGCCTTATCATGTAGCTACATCCTGTGTATATCAAATGGGTGTGCCGTATCGTGTAGCAGCATCCTGTGTATATTCAATGGTCGTGCCTTATTGTGTAGCTACATCCTGTGTATATTAAATAGTCGTGCCTTATCATATAGCTACATCCTGTGTATATGAAATTGGCGTGCCTCATCATGTAGCTACATCCTGTGTATTTTAAATGGACGTGCTTTTTGATGTAGCTACATCCTGTGTATATGAAATGGTCGTGCTTTATGATGTAGCTACATCCTGTGTTTATCAAATGGTCGTGCCTTATCATGTAGCTACATCCTGTGTAGATTAAATGCACGTGCTTTATGATGTAACTACATCCTGTGTATATCAAATGGTCGTGCCTTATCATGTAGCTACATGCTGTGTATATTAAATGGGCGTGCCTTAATCATGTAGCTACATCCTGTGTGTTTGAAATGATCGTGCCTTATCGTGTCGCTACATCCTGTGTATATGAAATGGGCGTGCCTTATCGTGTAGCTACATCCTGTGTGTTTGAAATGGTCGCGCCTTATCATGTAGCTACATCCTGTGTATATGAAATGGGCGTGCCTTATCATGTAGGTACATCCTGTGTATATTAAATGGGCGTGCCTTATCGTGTAGCTACACTCTGTATATATTAAATGGTCGTGCCTTATCATGTAGCTACACCCTGTGTATATTAAATGGCCGTGCTTTATGATGAAGCTACACACTGTATATATTAAATGGTCGTCCCTTATCGTGTTGCAGCATTCTGTGTATATTAAATGGACGTGCTTTATGATGTAGCTACACACTGTGTATATGAAATGGGCGTGCCTTATCATGTAGCTACATCCTGTGTATATGAAATGGATGTGCTTTATCATGTAGCTGTATTTCGTGTAGATTAAATGGTCGTGCTTTATCATGTAGCTTTATCCTGTGTATATTAAATGGGTGAGCCTTATCATGTAGCAGCATCCGGTGTATATTAAATGGTCGTGCCTTATCATGTAGCTACATCCTGTGTATATTAAATGGGCGTGCCTTATCATGTAGCTACATCCTGTTCATATTAAATGGGCGTGCCTTATCATGTAGCTACATCCTGTGTATATGAAATGGTCGTGCCTTATCATGTAGCTACATCCTGTGTATATGAATTTGCTAGTCTTATCATGTAGCAGCATCCTGTGTATATGAAATGGGCGTGCCTTATCATGTAGCTACATCCTGTGTATACTAAATGGACGTGCTTTATCATGTAGCTGTACCCCGTGTATATTAAATGGTTGTGCCTTTTTATGTAGCTACATCCTGTGTATATTAAATGGGTGTGCTTTATCATGTAGCTGTATCCTGTGTATATGAAATGGGTGTGCCTTATCATGTAGCTACATCCTGTGTATATGAAATGGTCGTGCTTTATCATGAAGCTGTATTCTGTGTATATGAAATGGTCGTGCCGTATCATGTAGCTCAATCTGTGTATATTAAATGGTCGTGCCTTATCATGTAGCTACATCCTGTGTATATTAAATGGGTGTGCCTTATCATGTAGCTACATCCTGTGTATATTAAATTGGTGTGCCTTATCGCGTAGCTGCATTCTGTGTTTATTAAATGGGTGTGCTTTATCATGTAGCTACATCCTGTGTATATTAAATGGGTGTGCCTTATGATGTAGCTACATCCTGAGTGTGTATATGAAATCGACGTGCTTTATCATGTAGCTAACTCTGTGTATATTAAATGGTCGTGCCTTATCGTGTAGCTACATCCTGTGTATATTAAATGGTCGTGCCTTATAGTGTAGCTACATCCTGTGTATATTAAATGGCCGTGCTTTATGGTGTAGCTACATCCTGTGAATATCAAATGGTCGTGCCTTATCGTGTAGCTACATCATGTGTATATTTTAATGGTCGTGCCTTATCATGTAGCTACATCCTGTGTATATTAAATGGGTGTGCCGTATCGTGTAGCAGCATCCTGTGTATATTCAATGGTCGCGCCTTATTGTGTAGCTACATCCTGTGTATGTTAAATAGTCGTGCCTTATCATGTAGCTTCATCCTGTGTATATTAAATCGTCGTGCCTTATCATGTAGCTACATTCTGTGTATATCAAATGGCGTGCCTTATCATGTAGCTACATTCTGTGTATATTAAATGGCGTGCCTTATCATGTAGCTACACCTTGTGTATATTAAATGGTCGTGCCTAGTGTAGCTACATCCTGTGTATATTAAATGGCCGTGCTTTATGGTGTAGCTACATCCTGTGAATATCAAATGGTCGTGCCTTATCGTGTAGCTACACCCTGTGTATATTTTAATGGTCGTGCCTTATCATGTAGCTACATCCTGTGTATATCAAATGGGTGTGCCGTATCGTGTAGCAGCATCCTGTGTATATTCAATGGTCGTGCCTTATTGTGTAGCTACATCCTGTGTATATTAAATAGTCGTGCCTTATCATATAGCTACATCCTGTGTATATTAAATTGGCGTGCCTCATCATGTAGCTACATCCTGTGTATTTTAAATGGACGTGCTTTTTGATGTAGCTACATCCTGTGTATATGAAATGGTCGTGCTTTATGATGTAGCTACATCCTGTGTTTATCAAATGGTCGTGCCTTATCATGTAGCTACATCCTGTGTATATTAAATGCACGTGCTTTATGATGTAACTACATCCTGTGTATATCAAATGGTCGTGCCTTATCATGTAGCTACATGCTGTGTATATTAAATGGGCGTGCCTTAATCATGTAGCTACATCCTGTGTGTTTGAAATGATCGTGCCTTATCGTGTCGCTACATCCTGTGTATATGAAATGGGCGTGCCTTATCGTGTAGCTACATCCTGTGTGTTTGAAATGGTCGCGCCTTATCATGTAGCTACATCCTGTGTATATGAAATGGGCGTGCCTTATCATGTAGGTACATCCTGTGTATATTAAATGGGCGTGCCTTATCGTGTAGCTACACTCTGTATATATTAAATGGTCGTGCCTTATCATGTAGCTACACCCTGTGTATATTAAATGGCCGTGCTTTATGATGAAGCTACACACTGTATATATTAAATGGTCGTCCCTTATCGTGTTGCAGCATTCTGTGTATATTAAATGGACGTGCTTTATGATGTAGCTACACACTGTGTATATGAAATTGGCGTGCCTTATCATGTAGCTACATCCTGTGTATATGAAATGGATGTGCTTTATCATGTAGCTGTATTTCGTGTAGATTAAATGGTCGTGCTTTATCATGTAGCTTTATCCTGTGTATATTAAACGGGTGAGCCTTATCATGTAGCAGCATCCGGTGTATATTAAATGGTCGTGCCTTATCATGTAGCTACATCCTGTGTATATTAAATGGGCGTGCCTTATCATGTAGCTACATCCTGTTCATATTAAATGGGCGTGCCTTATCATGTAGCTACATCCTGTGTATATGAAATGGTCGTGCCTTATCATGTAGCTACATCCTGTGTATATGAATTTGCTAGTCTTATCATGTAGCAGCATCCTGTGTATATGAAATGGGCGTGCCTTATCATGTAGCTACATCCTGTGTATACTAAATGGACGTGCTTTATCATGTAGCTGTACCCCGTGTATATTAAATGGTTGTGCCTTTTTATGTAGCTACATCCTGTGTATATTAAATGGGTGTGCTTTATCATGTAGCTGTATCCTGTGTATATGAAATGGGTGTGCCTTATCATGTAGCTACATCCTGTGTATATGAAATGGTCGTGCTTTATCATGAAGCTGTATTCTGTGTATATGAAATGGTCGTGCCGTATCATGTAGCTCACTCTGTGTATATTAAATGGTCGTGCCTTATCATGTAGCTACATCCTGTGTATATTAAATGGGTGTGCCTTATCATGTAGCTACATCCTGTGTATATTAAATTGGTGTGCCTTATCGCGTAGCTGCATTCTGTGTTTATTAAATGGGTGTGCTTTATCATGTAGCTACATCCTGTGTATATTAAATGGGTGTGCCTTATGATGTAGCTACATCCTGAGTGTGTATATGAAATCGACGTGCTTTATCATGTAGCTAACTCTGTGTATATTAAATGGTCGTGCCTTATCGTGTAGCTACATCCTGTGTATATTAAATGGGTGTGCCTTATCGTGTAACTACATCCTGTTTTTATTAAATGGTCGTGCCTTATCATGAAACTACATCCTGTGTATATGAAATGGACGTGCTTTATCATGTAGCTACATCCTGTGTATATTAAATGGTCGTGCCTTATAGTGTAGCTACATCCTGTGTATATTAAATGGCCGTGCTTTATGGTGTAGCTACATCCTGTGAATATCAAATGGTCGTGCCTTATCGTGTAGCTACATCATGTGTATATTTTAATGGTCGTGCCTTATCATGTAGCTACATCCTGTGTATATTAAATGGGTGTGCCGTATCGTGTAGCAGCATCCTGTGTATATTCAATGGTCGTGCCTTATTGTGAAGCTACATCCTGTGTATGTTAAATAGTCGTGCCTTATCATGTAGCTTCATCCTGTGTATATTAAATCGTCGTGCCTTATCATGTAGCTACATTCTGTGTATATTAAATGGCGTGCCTTATCATGTAGCTACATTCTGTGTATATTAAATGGGCGTGCCTTATCATGTAGCTACACCTTGTGTATATTAAATGGTCGTGCCTAGTGTAGCTACATCCTGTGTATATTAAATGGCCGTGCTTTATGGTGTAGCTACATCCTGTGAATATCAAATGGTCGTGCCTTATCGTGTAGCTACACCCTGTGTATATTTTAATGGTCGTGCCTTATCATGTAGCTACATCCTGTGTATATTAAATGGGTGTGCCGTATCGTGTAGCAGCATCCTGTGTATATTCAATGGTCGTGCCTTATTGTGTAGCTACATCCTGTGTATATTAAATAGTCGTGCCTTATCATATAGCTACATCCTGTGTATATGAAATTGGCGTGCCTCATCATGTAGCTACATCCTGTGTATTTCAAATGGACGTGCTTTTTGATGTAGCTACATCCTGTGTATATGAAATGGTCGTGCTTTATGATGTAGCTACATCCTGTGTTTATCAAATGGTCGTGCCTTATCATGTAGCTACATCCTGTGTATATTAAATGCACGTGCTTTATGATGTAACTACATCCTTTGTATATCAAATGGTCGTGCCTTATCATGTAGCTACATCCTGTGTATATCAAATGGGTGTGCCGTATCGTGTAGCAGCATCCTGTGTATATTCAATGGTCGTGCCTTATTGTGTAGCTACATCCTGTGTATATTACATAGTCGTGCCTTATCATGTAGCTACATCCTGTGTATATTAAATCGTCGTGCCTTATCATGTAGCTACATTCTGTGTATATTAAATGGCGTGCCTTATCATGTAGCTACACCCTGTGTATATTAAATGACGTGCCTTATCATGTAGCTACACCCTGTGTATATTAAATGGTCGTGCCTTATAGTGTAGCTACATCCTGTATATATTAAATGGCCGTGCTTTATGGTGTAGCTACATCCTGTGAATATCAAATGGTCGTGCCTTATCGTGTAGCTACACCCTATGTATATTTTAATGGTCGTGCCTTATCATGTAGCTACATCCTGTGTATATTAAATGGGTGTGCCGTATCGTGTAGCAGCATCCTGTGTATATTCAATGGTCGTGCCTTATTGTGTAGCTACATCCTGTGTATATTAAATAGTCGTGCCTTATCATGTAGCTACATCCTGTGTATATTAAATCGTCGTGCCTTATCATGTAGCTACATTCTGTGTATATTAAATGGCGTGCCTTATCATGTAGCTACACCCTGTGTATATTAAATGGCGTGCCTTATCATGTAGCTACACCCTGTGTATATTAAATGGTCGTGCCTTATAGTGTAGCTACATCCTGTGTATATTAAATAGTCGTGCCTTATCATGTAGCTACATCCTGTGTATATTAAATCGTCGTGCCTTATCATGTAGCTACATTCTGTGTATATTAAATGGCGTGCCTTATCATATAGCTACACCCTGTGTATATTAAATGGTTATGTTTTATTATAGGTGTATCACATGTATATGAAATGGGTGTACTTTATCATGTAGCTGCATCCTGTGTATAAATGGAAGTCGTTTTTTTATGTAGGTATATCCAGTATACATGTATGTTAAAGGGGCGTGCGTTTTCATGTAGTTTCATCCAGTGTTTTCCAAAGCGGAATGCCTTGCTTTTGGACCCAACATGTGTATATGTATTTAGCAAATAACCTGCTTCATTCGAAATAGTTTGTACAGATTATATATCTATGTATTTTCCGAATGTGCCTGTCATACTATAGTATGTGTCCGTAATTGGTGTTATATAAACAGAGGGAATACAACAGTTTCAAAGCATAACAGCAACATACTTAAACCACGGGGGAAATGCTTGGATAAAAATCAAATTGAGTTTAAATGTTTAAAAAAAAACACTGGAAAGATCTTAAATTGTGGGGAGAAAAAATCTATATCATTTATAAATAAAAAAATCCAACAATATAGAATATACTGAATTATACCCTGGTATAGTGTTGAAAGCATACGGTCCTGCGTATTTTATTGAGTCATTGTACATTGATTGTTAGATGAAGGAACTCCGGAACCTTCGATACCGATGTTGCTGATTTTTAGAAAAATAGAAAAGGAAAGGTTAAGATTGTCTAGCACCTCATGTAATTAGTTGTAAGAGAGTTCTGCGCCTTATTTACTCAGCTGTGAGAGAGTTGTCCACCTTAGTTGTAAGGGAGTTGTCTACCTTAGTTTTGAGGGAGTTGCCTACCTTAGTTGTGGGGGAGTTGTCTACCTCAGTTGTGAGGGAGTTGTCTACCTCAGTTGTGAGGGAGTTGTCTACCTTAGTTGTGAGGGAGTTATGAACCCTTATTCGACCGCAATCATCTGTATCTGATTGCCAATACAATGTAATAAAGTAGTTAATATGAGACCAGTGTCATTGTCTTTATTATGTGATACAATTACACGTTGCCTGACGTACCCGCTACTGATGCCAATGGAGCGCCCAGGACACGCCAGGAGCGCAACAGGAGCGTGTGAAGCAGCTAGGTGGCATTGTTGTACACATCCGATGAGGGAGTTACACGTGTAAGATAGGTTGTCTGATGTACCTGATACTGCTGCCAGTACAACACGTGCATGTATGAAGCAGGTGACATTGTTGTACACATCCGATGAGGGAGTTACACGTGTAAGAGAGGTGGTCTGAAGTACATGATACTGCTGCCAGTAGAGAGGCCAGTACAACACGTGCCTGTATGTCTGAAGCAGGTGGCATTGTTGTACACATCCGATGAGGGAGTTACACGTGTAAGATAGGTTGTCTGAAGTACATGATACAGCTGACAGTAAAGAGCCCAGGGCAACACGTGCCCGTATGTCTGAAGCAGGTGGCATTGTTGTACACATCCGATGAGGGAGTTACACGTGTAAGAAAGGTTGTCTGAAGTACATGATACTGCTGACTGTAAAGAGCCCAGGGCAACACGTGCCCGTATGTCTGAAGCAGGTGGCATTGTTGTACACATCCGATGAGGGAGGTACACGTGTAAGATAGGTTGTCTGAAGTACATGATACTGCTGACAGTAAAGAGCCCAGGGCAACACGTGCCTGTATGTCTGAAGCAGGTGGCATTGTTGTACACATCCGATGAGGGAGTTACACGTGTAAGATACATTGTCTGAAGAAATTATACACTTTAAAATTGGATCTGACCAAGAAAGTTGGAATGTTACGATATATACTATAAGATGAACAAAGTCGCGGAAACACTGCGGACGTTTGGTACAAAACACAACTATGATACCCGTGAAGTAAGACGAGTTCTATGGATGTACAACTTCTTTATTACAATTAGTGCGACGTTTCGGTGTAGATCCTAACACCTTTATCAAGCAAGTGATGGATAGGGCTAAACAACATAGGTATATATACACTTATTGACATCTAACTTGTTACAGTGACTAGTTGATGGACACAGAGAGGTGATTCAGCTAATTGGAAGCCAGTGGATGACTAATGAACACAGAGTATACTAGCAGAGTAAACAAGCAGACTGATGGAGATGACTGCTTGTTTACTCTGCTAGTATACTCTGTGTATACCTGGCGACCTGCAAATAAAACCGAAATGGGCCATGAAGATAACAAAGGATCCTTCGGAAACATGTTTAGTTCTTAACAACGACCGGAAGTCAGTCTGTTGTAAGCAGTAACTATGACTGAAAAAAAAGAGTATTACTATCCGCAGTGCACTCGCCCGAGTATTGTTTTCATCAAGAAAAGATACACCAATGAGTTAGAATTTGACAGCCAAATGGTTTGTGTTTTGAATAATGCCACTACCATTTTAATCAAATTGTCTGGTCGGCTTGTTTTATAAGGCTATTAGGGGGCACGGATGGCCCAGTCGTCTATGACGCCGCGATTCGCTGTGCAGAGTTGCGTCCCTTGGGCACGCCAGAAACCTAGAATTGGTTCGAATCCCGGTTAGTCTCGATTATGTTTCTAGGTTTGTCAGCACCATACCCGTGCTCGTGGGTTTCACCGAAGTGGTAAACGTCTGAGACCTGCATCACTTTGGGCTTTGCTCCCACATTAAGCTGACAAGCCGCGATATAAATGTTATACTGTTAAAAGCGACTTTAAAACCAACCCACTCACTCTTTATAAGGCTGTTAACTTCATAGAGAGGTTTCCCGTGAGAACTTAAAGGGAAATAAAACATCCACTGTCTCTCACAAAGCTATGTCATTGGTTCTCATCCGTCTGTCAAACAGTCGTTAGCAACTTCAAAACAACTTTCAATGGCGGTGGGGTAGTCTTGTGGTTAAAGCGTTTTCCCGTCCCGTCGAAGGCCCGGGTTCGATTCCCAACATGAGTACACAGTGTGGAGCCCATCTCTGGTGCCCCCTGCCGTGACATTGCTGGATTTTTGCTACACGTGGCGTATACCACACCCATTCACTCACTGTCAATATCATACATTTTAAACGATTTGCACACGGAGTGATCCATATGAAGAATACGAAGAAGTTTACGATTTAATGGTAAAAAAGTCCAATAAGATGCAAAAATAATTTAGTCACAAGAGCATTCAGATTTCGAGACTCGAATCCGTCTCTGATCTCATAGACATGTGTATTCAGTTATCATCTAACCAAGAGTTATTTCCCTTTGATGACTCTTTTAACTATAAGTTGCGAAATCCATATTTCCGATTTGATTATTACGATGAGGAAAAACAGATTATAATTGGAAATATTTTCCGTCGTAGGACAACACAGAGCAGGAATGGCGACCTTTCCGAGTATTACAGGGATTCTCCAAATTACTGTTGCCATCATCATCGTCCTTCAGTGTGTTTCTCAAACAAACGTATGTAGTTTACGAACGTACATCCGAAAATGCCTAGTAATGTCATGTGATCCAAAATGAATTGAACGCTGGTGCCGATACCATTTATGCGGGAGTTCTTATTAGCAGTAATGGCATGCGTATTTACTGTCAAGGCGCCCTTTACTTTATTGTTCACACTGAAACAATTAGAACGATACGCGCACTGAAAACATGGAAAGGGCCAAATTTGATGGCATGTTATCTCTTCAGTACAGAAAAATAATCAGGTGTTCATTTAACCTTTAAGTTGTTTAAAGGAAGTACTGCATTTTACAAGGCCCTCTTGGATAGAGGGGCACCTGACCCTCATGATCAAAAGGGGTCAGGGGTAACTGATTGGAAAGAGGGGGGCCAAGGATAGAGTTGGGGGTAAGCTACCCTAACCCTAAGGATATCAAGGTAGATCAGTGAAGCGAGAGCCGGAGCGTGCACTGCAAAGGAATTTGCTCATACTATCAGTCACTGGTTTGTCTGGTCCATTCTTACATTATTTACACAGCTGGCCGCAGTTGTATGGCAGTATTTATCAACCAACAAAACAAACTTCTGAAAATGAACCTTCTTTTACCTTCCTTAACATATTCTCTTTGACTTGGCATTTAACGTCTCTGGAGCCATGTTTCTTTCTTGGTGATCAATGGTGTTTTGATCTACATGTTGCTGATCCAGGAAATAAATATCCTTGGAATGATCATCTACATTACTGTTCAAAACTGTTAATATTTTCTTAATAATGGTACTCGTCCATGCAGCCAAAAGAAGGAGCACAAATAAGTCTTGGTATGTTTCAGCTAGTTTTCATTTGAATCCTGCATTATGTACTTTTTGACACCTAAGAAAAATCATTTGACCTGAACATGCAGGGGTAAGCATAATAGAACATGAAAATGTCCATCATGCTCTTCACACAGATTCTATAAGCTAGCAAGCTACTAGCTGCTGCTTTTTGATGACATATTGAATGTAAGAAAACATTTTCCCTTGGACACGTATGGAAAATATTCCTTTGTTTAACAAGCATATTCGTTCAACAATGATGATGTTGCTATGTTGCAGGCTAGTTATGAAGATGCACGATGCAAGTGTGTTTGTGATTTAGAAAGAAATGGAACAAAACCAGAACGGACAGTTTATGTACAAACAGTAGGAAATCAGGAATGGTAAGTTAATTTTCAGCATGGTTTATTTGATTTATTTTTAATTGTGGATTATGTTTAAACAGAAAGAGAATTACCAATACCTCATATAGCATGTGTATAGATTACTTTTTGTTGACATTTATATTGAATGAGATCAGAGAGTCAGTGACCATGGTGACTTAAACATGTTTAAATTGAAAGTGACAACAGTATTTCTGCCATACTGTGACTTAGAATAGATGGGCAATACCAAGGGATTCAAGAATATCTAAAACAGGGGTAAAGATGGTAAAGTGATTGTCAACCATCTCTTATACATAAAGATGATTGTCACTGATACAAGTCAACAGAGTAAACATTGTAAATTTATGTAAACATGGTAAATATTCCCTGATGGGCCAAGTATTTTCTAACTTGGCTTTCCCTGTTTATGCTATTAGTGTGGTTTAAGGACAGGAATAGAACTTAACACTAGCCAGCTAGCCCGGGGCTAGTACACATTTACTAATTTCCCCATTGTTTTAACAATACAAGGGCATTTTATCATTCCTGGGCTTGTGATTGTAGTTCTAACCCTAAAGGATGTCAGCTGGTGTGACTTTGTGTTCACTCCGCAACTTGACCTGTCATGTATCAGGAATCCTGTAAAATTGTTTAACAATATTTGTTAGAGCCAGTGTATCGTCACCCTGAAGTAATGAAGCTGAGAATCATAGACTAAAAGTCATATATGGCATAATAGTATACCTAGCCTAAAGTTTATTAATTTTTTTGTGCTTATGTTTGCAGCAAGTGTGACACTGTGGCACTCCCAAAGAATCCTGAAATCTTTTGCCCACGATGTGAATGTTCCAAGGAGAGTAGAAACACGACAACCATCAAGGTCATTTGATAATTTCATTGAGTACAGCTTCCTGGACGTGTTGATCCAGCCAGATGTTACTCTTGTTCCTAAACAATTAGCACTGACAGAACAGAACAGATCTGTTGACAATAAGCATGATAAATTATGTTGACAATAATCAGGACAGATCTGTTGACATGGTTGACGACAAGCAGAAAAAATCTAGTGAAGATGTGTTAACAAAAAGCTTGTGAAGGCAAAAACATGACCTGATGACAATAGACTGTTGCCATCAAAATGTGATGACAATACGATATCTTGATACACATGTTATCATATGCTGAGAATATGATGTGATGACAATAAGATGTAGTGAGAAGAATGTATGATGAAAATATTTTAGCTGTCGGATATGATGATGACGATGACATATTATTATTATCATTATTATGACTCCTCATACATGTCATAAGTAAGACTTACAACATGTACAATGTTAAAAATGATTAACATTGAAGAGTCCTGATTGTAATTGTTTAGAAAATGAAGTACTGCTATTATGTTATCAGTCACTCAACAAAAGCCATCACTCTCTCCTCATTGTGTTGCAGGTGGTGGTGATCTTCATCATCTGTGTGGTGTCCCTGCTGATGGTGTACATGCTGTTCCTCATGTGTCTGGACCCACTGATCGCACGTCGACCCGCTCACTACCAGGAACATGCAGACGAGGAGGTGAATTTGGTAACAAGTTTTGGCTGCGGCTCTGTTCCTTGCTTCTTCAACACACTAACATTCAGCCTCAAGCATCAAACAGCATGGCATCAATACTGTTGTGTTTCCAATAGATGGAGCAAAGTCTTTTACTACTTGTGTACTCCAATATCTGTAGCATATCGCATCTCCTAGTGAGTCAGATATTTGTTGTTTCATAAATAGTTGACAATTTTTAAGTGTGTGGGGGTTTGGTTTTTTGATAAATGAATGTTGAAATTCCAGCAAAAAACTTGTATGATAAATTCCAACTTATTTGACAATAGATTAAGAGGAAGATTTGAAAGCACTGTCAGTGACTATAGGGGAAATATACATGAACTACATATTAAAGATATTTCATCCGTTTAATTAGATTTAGGTCAATCCCAATTATGTCAAGTCTGTTAAGAGTAACCTCCCTTTGTTAATTTATAAGGTTTAGATGTTATGGATGCTGTTTGATGCTTAGGTTGAACAGAACATGTGTTCAGAATGAAATTGTTCAATGTTATTTTTCATAAGAGTGTTTTGCAGTGCTCTGTGTACCTGTTTGAGATGTGTTGAACTTCAATAACCTCCTTGATATAGCATAACTGATTTAAGTTCATTATTGACCACAAAGTAAGGATTTATTTCATAATTAATGAAAGGTACTTATACCAATCCACTGTGCCTAAAAGTAATCTAAGGACTGGCTCGTAGCCCCGCTCATTGAGGATATTAGCATGAGCATCCTGTATTACCCAGTGTATTATGTCTCCATTCTATTATGATTAATACCCTGGACTCATTTGCAACCAAAGGAAGTGACATCCTCATCTTCATCTCTCTTATCACAAACGTAGCAGAAGATTTCTCTCACTCATGGTGTAATCTGATTGGATGGCTATCTACAGTGCCATATCTTTCAACAGTGTTTGAAATATAACAAAATGCTAGGCTGTCATCAGGACCCAGAGACTCTGGAAGCTGCAGCCCCTGAGTAAACTCTTCAGGCCCTCACTTAAAAAACTGAAGCTTATTGTGACAAATAAATTGACCAGTAAATTTACTGAAGATCATAAGGGCCCATACAAATTTGAAACTACAGGCCCGACACAAGATCTGCCTATGGGCAGGCGCTTATTTCGAACACTGTCACAAGTATGGTTGAAAACATATAAGATTATAAGATAAGATTAACTCAATTACTTTAACTGGCTTGTTTGCTCTCAACATGCTCAAAATGCTGAATTAAGATTATTACCAAGTCAAAATTTCAAGGCATGTCAATGAAAAATGAAAGCTGTTTCGCCTCTGACTTGTCTAATCTGTCCTGATTCTCTTGATCCTTGGTCATGTTTATTATGCTAATAAACAAAGATGGAACGGGTCTTTACACATTTGTCAGCTATATATTGACCATGTTGACATCTGTTTATCAACCCTGTATGTCCCTTTGATAAATTACTTTCGGGTCATTCAGCTTCTAAATTATTCTAGACCTGAAGCTTTGAGACCAGCATTAATTTATATTTGAAACTTACCAGATTCATTTCTCAGGGATTATTTTAAAGCTTAGAAAAATTACCTTGCTACCCATTGTCAGAGCACATAATGATAAGCAGATTGAATTCCTGATTGTTATATGAAGTTCAACATGTCTGAAATAGGCTATTAACTGAAACATTAAGTACAACATTTTCTAAACCAAATCAAGTTGTAAAATTAAGATGTCTTAAAGATATCAGTATATGTAGAATACCTGATCACATGTTCTGAAGCATTCTCTGTGCATGATGTATTATCTGTGTAAACTTAGTGTAGTGAGTCACTATGTCCTCATCACACTAGTCAGCATATCACTCTGATACCGCTAATCACTGAATATGTAGCCATCCCCTTCAGTTTGCACTGTGTATTGATGGACCTGGGATAGTTATGGTGTGTCTGTGGTTGTTGTTGGTCGTGGATTGAGGTCAAGGGATGAGGTCAAGGTCATTACACTGCATGTTATGATGGATGGAATGTTTCAGGTCAAGGTCATTACACTGCATGTTATGGGGGATGGAATGTTTCAGGTCAAGGTCATTACACTGCATGTTATGGGGGATGGAATGTTTCAGGTCAAGGTCCTTGTGGTTTAACTATTATAGTTCAGGGCAAACCTATGGTTTATTACACTACAATGGGGAAAGAGCAAACTTTATTTCTTAAATATTGCAATACCTGAATCACAATATTACTCGATTTTTACACGAACGTCTCCATGTTCGATGTGGCCCCAGCTAACAAGAGGTAGTTCATCTGAACATGATGAACTAGTCCGTGGCTAGTACATGCTTGTTTTAATACTATTAGTATTGATTCATGACAGGCAGTACGGTAACACAAGAACAAGTAGTTATCAGACCAGGCTTATTGGAAAATTTGGTAAATATTACTTTTTTGAAAATCAGTTTGGAAGTTAAACATGAATCAATACATGGTTAGGCATATTGTGTATCGCATCATCTGGTTAAAATTATGATATGTCGGTGAATTGTGACCCCTAGAGCTGCTACTGATGTAGGTTCTCACCTGGAGTCAGGTACCTGTTTCATGTCTGCATCACATACAGTGTTGGCCTCAGGTACTAACTTGTCTCACACGTGTCGGTGGAGGTTCTCACACTGCATGAAGGTGTCAGTTACAGAAGAAATCAGCTCTTAATGTTATTTTGTTAGATTTGGCAATATTTCTTACGTGTAACCAAATTTTCAATTCGATGTAGGCTTTGAGTCAGTATTGTTGGTATTTCTCTGTACCATTCTCTTGGCATGGTTTGTGTCACATTTAGTAAATTCTATCCTTTAAATGCTTGTTAGATAATAAGTGCTCTCAAAATTAGAAATAGGGGGCTCTTATTAGAATATAATTTTGGTGAGAAAAAAAAGTTGAAAGATCATAAATTTTGTGGTTTATGCTGTCAGCCTGAAATGATACAGAAGAAAAGTAGTATTATACACGACAGATATATTTTCCAGAATTTAATTGCCCATAATTAAGGGTGCATATAACACACAAGTGTGTATTATACATGAATAAATAAGTCTTGTGTACATTGATCAATTGAAAGGGATGTTAATTGGGATTGTTCACTAGCCAATATATTAGCAAATATCGCCGTGGGCGCTTATTAGAATCGGGCGCTTATTACGTCGAATATGGTAATAGGACCATTGTAGTAAATATAAAAAACATACAACGTTATGGATGACAACTTCTGGTTTATTGCGTTTAAAGACGTTTCAATGTAGATGGAGTCAGCTTGATAACGGTGTAAGAATCTACATGGAAACATCTCTAAATGCTGGGAACCAGAAGTTGTTTTCCATAAAGTTGTATGTTTTCTTATTTATTCACCAACTTCTAGAGTGCCAATAAAAAAGTTACTCTTGTAGTAATCTGGCACATGGTCCTGTGCACAGTGCAAAAGTCAAGTGAAGTTAAGTAATGTCAGTCTCGGAGAGTAGTTGGTTGGTTAAGCAGATTGATTCCTGAGAGTTTCTAGGGCTTCGGTCCTGCTCCAAACTAAAGCACATGTACCACATGTGGTGTCTCCACAGGCAAGTGTTCGAAATGTGCCTCTGTTCACCCAGCAGTGAGTGGGTACCCAGTAGGATGAGATGGTAATATGGCTGTTAAATTCTTGTCAAACTTTGCTAGTAGCAGAAAAAAAGTCAAGGCCACAGGATCCATGCAATATCACTGCACATTTCCACAAAATTGTCATTTTTGTAGAGGATTATTTGCACACAGATATGACCTGTCACTTATTTTTAGCTCACCTGACTGAAAGTCAAGTGAGTTTATGTGTTGGGCTGTTTGTCCAGCATCCAGCGTCTGTCCAATGAAGCTGAAACGTCACATGCTTGTTGCCACCAATGGTGACACCTGAATTTGTTCAACATGTTCAAGAGGTTTGAATCTGATTTTCAATTTGATATTAAAATAGATATTTTGACCTTTGCACATCAAACATCCTGAAAGCTATAACTTCCCAGTGCCGTAGCCACCCTGGTGTCACCCTGACGTGATAATGCTGGAATATCACTAAAAGCGGCTTACAACCATATTCACTCACTCAATTCAATATGGCTGCCGTAGCAGAGAGTTGGTTTCAGAGTCGAAACTTTGTATAAAGTAAATATAACTATTGTGTATTGCAACCATGGTATAGTACATTCATTTTTGCAGATTAAGCCTAGTGGTTAAAGCGTTCGAATCCCGACATGGGTACAATGTGTGAAGCCCATTTTTTCTGGTGTCCCCCGCCTCGATATTGCTGGAATATTGCTAAAAGCGGCGTAAAACCATACTCACTCACTCACTTAGAAACAGTGTCAAAATTTAGCTTCTTGTTTCATGTTTCTATATCTATCTAGTATCTATACTTATTATTTGTAAAGTGTCTGTCTTTGTTGACATTTAATTCTGTTGACTACATATCCAGGTGAGCCAGAGTGCCATGGCTGTATTTTAAGTTGTGTAATGTGTGACAAATGGTCATTGAAACAATCTCCAAGGATACATGAAATAATTCCTATATGTTAACATGTGCCATTACAATTAATAAGGAAAAGGAAGTTTTTAAAGCAGCCAATATGAGAGTTTTTAACACTGACGTCATGGTCCAATCACAGTGTGTTTCAAAGCAGAATAAATAGTTTAATGCAAGTGCAATCTCATTAAAATCTGAGGACATCCCATTTTGGGTCATGTCAGAATGACCTTTCATCCGACCAATCTAAGTGTTGCTTACCAGATCATAAAAGTGACAGTCGGAATGTGTTTTCTAATCATGCAACCTCGAAAATGTTAACACGGGGTATTCCGAACAACAGTTACGGCCCGTACGACTGATTCCGTCAAAATTATCGTCCATCTCTCGCTTCCGTGGGATAAACATTTGTACGGAGAAGGCGTTTCACAGTATGTGGGAAGTACTGCCATACAATCTCAACCAAATATTAGACATTCCGGAAAGTTCATTTGTTTAGTTTTCAAAAACTTTAATCGAGAATTGTGTCAACATATTTTTCAAGCGTAGTCTGAAATGAGAGTCGTTAGGTTGAAACGAGTGACGTAAAGCTTGAGAAAGCTGCTTTCTAATTGGCTGATGTCGACTTCTTGTTTGTCATTTCAGTGGTTGGTCAAAGTTCACAAAAGGTTGTTCCGTAATGGGATGTCCTCAGATCTTTATTTAGCGGCAGAGAGAACTTTGATCTGATTTTAATGAGATTGATGCAAGTGATGGTATCAGTGTGGATGGTATTGGTCATCCTATTCAATTACTGCCGATGGTATTGTGACCAGATCATATCCGTCACATCACAGTCTGTTTTGACATCTGTAGATGGATTTATTTACAGTAGCACAGAACGGAGACTTGATGAGTATAAGAACTATTGTAGACAAACAAGTCAGTGTAAGATAAAGTCAGATGCAGACTGTATTGGATAGCTTGAAATTGTGCATCCCAAGGAACAACCTGTATTGTTATACATCTTGTAAAAATCTTGGAATTCCATTGGTTAATCCATATCATGTGACGAGACAGTAAGTTTCAATGTAGACCCTAAAATCATGTGACTGACACTGTCATCGAATATTGACTCGTCACATTATCAGTATTGACCTGTCACATGATGAATATTGACTCATCTGCAAGAAAACAAGATGGCGTCTGGTATGAACATTTCAAGCTTCGCAGCCAAGTTACTGTAATGAAACACAGGGGTAGAAACTAACCCTTATAATGATAACATATAGCGAACCCCTTAAAAATGGCAAATTTCTACTAGTCCTTAGATACCTTTACTGTAAATTGGGCAGTTTGGCAAGGACTATAGGACTAGTGCCAGTTTCTAACACTGAAACATGGGGGTAAGGACTTCATGAACTTAAAAGTTAAGTTCAGTATGACAAATGAATGATTACTTTTGACGAGGTTAATATGCAAAAACAAGGACCCTCACAACCAACCACTTTGGTGGTCTGACCTCAGAAGTCGGGTCCTCGGGTCCTTGTTTTCACCTATTGACCTCGTCAAGGGTAATTATTTGTGTAGTGTTTTCTTCAAAGGGAGCCAGTCAGAAGTTTCATCACTCTGAGAGGGGCATGGATGGCCATGTTGTCATGTGCGTGCAACTCTCTGTGCAGAGTTGTCTCTTAGCCATTAGGACTTGCCCGGATTATTGATAAATAAAGTTAATAAAAATTAGGGTACACACCACGCTTTGGGACAGTAGGCATTCCACATGAAGTGGAAGAATCCATTTCCATAGAGAAGAGAATTGTGGTGGAGAGTCATTCTGTGCATGTGGAATTCATGATCTGTAGCTATTTCACTTGACACATGCACCGTATCCCACAAGCAAAACTTCCACTACTGCTATAGTTATTGACTACACAGATTACGCAAATCTGTAGGTTCATTTGTCAGGACTTGATTATTCTTAGGTTTGTTTTGCAGTGAGAACCTTGTGTGTGTCTTTTCTTCTCATCTTAGGCTGTGATATGATTGAATGGCATAAATATCCAGATAAGTTTGTGGGTTTTCCAGCTTCCAAGGTTGTAAATGCCATGGACCATGATGGACCTTTATCACTTTCGGCTTTCCTTCCACATTAGGCTCACATGTTGTCAGTCTAGTCCTGAGTGTCATTTGAATGGTTGATGTGTTTACCAGCTTTATTATTATTGTCATTATTGTGCCAGCTTTATTATTGTTATCATTATCATTGCCATTATGATTATTGAGTGGGCCAACTACTGTGGTTGAATTAATTGTGGTTAAGCACTTCGCTCTGAGTACCGCAGCTACCCCCGTCTCAAGAGGCCATCTCACGTACCTGAGACAGTAATCCGTCTCACGTACCTGAGACAGTGATCTGTCTCACGTACTTGAGACAGTAGGCCGTCTCACATACCCGAGACAGTAGGTTGTCTCACGTACCTGAGACAGTAATCCATCTCATGAACCTGAGACAGTAGGCTGTCCCACGTACCTGAGACAGTAATCCATCTCATGAACCTGAGACAGTAGGCTGTCCCACGTACCCGAGACAGTAGGCTGTCTCACGTACATTTCTCTGCCTGAATATTGTACCAGCTTCATTAATGTCCACAAGCACCTGAGTATTATTTCAACCACTTATGATTTGTAGTCTGTTATTTTTCAGGAAACAAATAATCATTCTCTTATTTTCCTGCATGTGTTTGCCGTCTCCCTCTGTTCCCTATTTCTGATGGAAGACGTATATTTCCAGGATGACCTGTCTATACCTCGGATGTCGCCGCTTGAGACGGCAGCAGCAGCGTCAGCATCCGCACGGCAGAGGTCGATCCTCAACCGTGTGTCCGATGAGCAGAAGAAGTGGAAGGGGACTGTGAAGGAACAGAGGAAACACATATATGACCGGCATTCCATGCTTAACTGAAGCAGTAGAAGAAGTGGAGATGTGGGTCAGAGTACATAGCTGAATCTCATGCAACAAGTATCAGGTCGCTCACCATCAACCTGGCTTAAATGTACCTTTGTTCTTTCTAGAAGGAGACAAATTGTTATCTTAGTTATCACTGAGGATAATATGAAGACAAGTTGAGCTATTTTCAGATTTAATTTGAGGTGTTGATACACGGATGTAGGTCTAAAATATCTTGTGCATATCATTAAGTTGAGTAAATGTTACAATTCATTCTCACTGCTGAAGATAATATTAATGTGGGTCCAGGAATTTTCAGTTTTAAGATCTTTGGGTTGCAGATACCAGTGTGTAGCCTTATAATTCCTTAATTATGTCTGGCAGTTGAACAAATGTTAATGTTTGTAATCGCTGCGGAGGATAATATTGGGCAGTTTTAGGATTTTTGACAGTTCTAAGATTGTGTGGTTTCCAGAGACTGGATCACAGATAGCTACAGGCCTATGGTCTACAAACAGAAGGGGGGAGTCAGGATCTCCTTGCATCTGCCAGAGTTACGGGACTTTGTCATGACTGTGTTTCTATATGAGACTGTGATACCTGACATCTTGTAATGAAAATATGATGAATATCATATAAGCTTATGCTGATATCCTAGTCATGGTTTACATAAATTTAAAAACAGATACACTTGTACAACTTTTGATTGGGTGCATTACTGTTTTGAAGTTGCACTTAAAATAAATGCTAGACGAATTCAAATCATTCATTCGATATACAATTTGTGTTTGTAAGCCAAATTTAGTCATAATAAGTGTTAGCTTTAGCATAAACACAACCAAATGATTCAGTATGTGGTTTGTATATGTTAACATGTTTGTTATGCTTCAAAATGGGACGGGTGGTGAAATGATATTGGATTACAGCCAGTTTTAGAACCCAACAAGACAGTCAGGGAGGTGACCCAAAGAGTTGCCTGCCCATCTTCAAAATTACCTGCCTGCATAGTCAGTATATACATAGAAAAATAACAAACAAAAAGAGACAGTTATTTTGGCCACTGATTACAGTTGGGTCTATATGAGAGTTTGTTATACGTGACATTAAACATCATGAACAACACACATGAACATATAGACTACGTAAGCTTGTTATCATGTCTTATGTCAATGACATAATGTAAGTGTGTATATGTATATGCTTCGTTTATTACTTATATATTTTATCCCAATCATAAGTGTCAAATGAGTATTACTATCAAAATTACATCTCTGAAATTGAACAAGGCATGACTGTGATAGTTATCCCGTTATTGCCCTTTAGACAACTGTATATAACCACAAAGATATTAACTCTCAGGGATAGAAATTAGCAGTAGCCTCCTATCCTGAGCTTGTTTCCCTAATGTTAAAGGTTTCCTGGTTGAATGTCTAACCTTTAGGGGCATGTTTCTGTAAGTTATCACTTTTCCTAGTGAGTTATTTCCTAGGTTAATCTGTATCCCTGACCAAAGGATCATTCATTGATAAAACCAATAAGATATTTACTCTGAAACCCAATCACCAGTAGAGGTGGGAAGCACCGGTGTGCGCTGTGATATTGTCTGTAGCTAGCAGTTCATGTTGTTCTGCAGATGTTATGCTTGCCAGGAAGACCAGATTTTTTCTTAAATTTGGTTTATGAAACCCACCACTCCAAAAATTTGAAATGGGGGAAAAAATGAAAAGCAGTGTTTTTTTCATCTACTGACCAGAAAAAAGTAAAATGTTAAAAAAACCAAGCTCACTTACTGTCACTTCCTACATAAATAAATTGTTTACAACACTATAATTATCTTGATCAAAACCTATTTATTTAACTTACAAATTTGAAAACACAACAAAATCTGACGAATCCCATTCCTCCAACCCACACTTATATTTTTCTCAAACCTAACTAACATTTTGAGGGAACAAAGAAAAATATTTGAGATTGCATGCTTTAAAAAAAATATATTTCACCTGCCGACCTGAATTTTTGGGCCAAAATTGGTAAAGCCCCACCCCCCACCCCAAAAAGTCTGTCTTATTCAGAGTAATAAATTATCTTTTTCAAAGGAATTTATTTTGTACTTCACGAATCTTGGAATGGGGTTTGTAAAATTTCTTAACAAGGAACAGATAATTACCAGTTATTCTATGAATAACCTTTTGTCTTACTTCGTCAGAAACTTCAGTAAAACGTAGGTTTGCCAGTCACTTACAAATAAACTATTGAGCTATTCTACTGATGTCACATACAAATTGTATGTGATGTCATTGCAACTGTTATTATGACTGCAGTGCTCTGTTATTTTGTCACATTTCTAACAGCCACTTGCAACAAATGGAACATATTTATTTACATTTTTCTCGTATGTGCCTAGTCATCTATGAAAGTTCTACACAGTATATTTTGTAGTTATCCAGTGATTCCTGTCTGTAGCAAGAAGCAAGACACTGTGTAGCTACATGAGCTTTGTCCATCACACAACTAGAGCTCTCTGTCTATGTTAAGACCCAAGCAACTATGCTAGTTTGCTCTGTGCAGTGTGATTCTGTATGTATATTACATAGCATTATTAATAGCATACTAATCACTGAACAATGTGACAGCATTAGAAATGAACACTAGCCTAAGACTAGCAACAGTTTGGCAATTACATGATAGTTCAATGCAAAACATGTACCAGTAACCGTTATCACATAGTGACATATGATGTTTGTTACCCCGGTTGAAGATCTGTTATTTTGTTGACTAGGCTGGAAGCAGTTTTTTATGATGTTGAACATAATTGTCATCAATGTATCTTTTCCATAGAGGTGTGACTAGTATCATGTAGATAGTAATATTTGGAGAGGTACTGAACACATTATTTCATCTGTTTTGTACATTGATTGTGCTGGTTGTGACATTCCAAAGGGGGGAAAATTAATGTTTTTCTCCTTTCCTTCCCTGTTTAATACCTATTTTTCCATAATGATGGTAATTGTTTGTTTCATAGATTGACAAAATGTAGTGAATATTTTGAATGAAGTGCTTGTTTATGGTGCACATCTTCCCAAGGCAAGAGAGTTAACTGACTATAAAAGTCCAGTTCCGCCTTTGGCGAACTAGGCTGGAATTTTGGGGCTCGATCGAGTCATGTCCCTTCTATGTCCCACCTATTGACCATTCAGATTCCACCTATCTTATCATACTTGCATTTGCTTCAATGAAAATGGCGGCGCCCAGTCAAGACAACCTAATACATAATCAAGATCTAAATTGTCACGGGTCTTACCTAGCAAAGTACATAAAAGTAGTTGAGTGCCTTGATTAAAAACTTGAAAAGATTTGAAAAGTATCTGTCAATGCCCAGTTTACACTACACATGCTTTGCAAATCCTGCAATCAACCAAAATGTGCATGACAGTTTACGAACCGGATGTTGATTTAATTCGTAATTTTGATTGGACTATGCATAGAATCGTTATTTCAGCCAAAATATAACTCCAAAATTCCAGCCTAGTTCGGGACAGGTGGAAACTGGACTTTATAGTCAGTTAACTCCCTTGCCTTAGGAAGACAAGGGTGCCTGATATTTGCAGAAATGTAAATAATGGATTATGTTAACTCCTTCTATTGTAGAACAGGGTTTTCCCTAGCACTTAACATCTAAGAGTTGAGATCCACATACAAATTGAACTCATGATTCGAGTTTCGTTTAAACTAGATTTGCTTCAAGGGTTTCATCTTTAATATCTAAGAAATCCCTAATCGGTCATGAAGCCACATATTCCTGAGGAACTTTGGTCATGATTTGAATCTGGATTCCTGTATGTGAGATTGTGTTAAATGTGTAGGATTCCTGGTGAGGGAGAACCCTTATAGATGTATAAGCCCTAGCTACAGTTCAGTAACTGAAGCTTTTTGTTGTATAGTGTTTGTGTACATACAATGTATCTTGTATCATCTGAATGTCAGACATTTTGTAATAATCCAAACATTCATTGAATAATAAATGTCAGTATTAAGATGATAAGAGTTTGTAATCAATGTTTCCCTACATGATGTAGGGAGTGCTTGCTGTATAGGACTCCATGCATGGTGCAAGTGAATTTGCTGTGAAGAGTTGTGTCCCTTGGGCACTCCAAACACCAATGATTATGGGTTCGAATAACAGTTTGCCCAAGTTCTGTTTCTAGGTTTGTCAGCTTCATACCCCTGCTCGATGTATACAGCGAAGTAGTGAATGTCTGAGACCTGCATCACTTTGGGCTTTCTTCCCACATCATGCTGACATGCTGTGTCACTTGAATACTCTTCAAAGTGGTGTTAAACCGAATTCACTCACTCACACTCAGTGACCAGGGGTGTGGAAATTGTAAATATTTTCACTTGTCCTCTTGCATGTAAACAGATCAACAAGTCTGACAGAACACCTGTCAGAGTTGAAAGCTATTTTGGGATGAGATCCTCTTAAACCAGCTGGTGTGTTATATCAGCATTCTATTTTGCAAAATACCCAGGACCAAATAATGACCATGCTTTGTTTCAGAAGGGATGTGACCATCTCCATCTATTTTATCATCAAAGCACAGAATTTCTCTCACTCATGAGCTTGAAATCGACAAAATTACTTTTGAACTTGAGTTGATCTGCTTAAAAAATAGGTGTCTAGTGCCACATGCATGAGAGCTACCCAAAGAGGTTTACAATGTATCAAAGGGATGTTATATATGAATTTGTGGCTGGAAAATATTGTTTCCTGAGTTTGAAAAGGAGCAAGAAGTCCTTATGCTACCAGGCATCCCAATTATATTTTGTTTTTTACACCAGGTGAGGCGAGTAATTGTGACACCATGAAATAACAGTTCAATTTGATTAGAGAGTTATTTTAACATTGTGTCATTCAAACCAGACTCCCAAACGAAGATATGGTGGTATGTGTGTGACAGGTATTTATCATATGATAAGATATGATACACTGGAAAGTCAGGGAGGGATGTGCATATGCTGCGTATGCTGGATGATTGTGGGTCATAACATGACATCATTGATCTTTACTCATGCTATCTACCTAGGGAGTGACTCAGACTTAATAATTCAAAGGCAGTAGTCACTACTAGTCAGGTAGCTGTAATACGACATACATTCACTCCCCCGTGAAGATCCAGGGAAGAATAAGTCTTCAGCAACCCATTCTTGCCGTAAAAGGGACTATGCTTGTCATAAGAGGCAACTAACGGGATCAAGTGGTCAGGCTTGCTGACTTGGTTGATGCATCTCATCGTATCCCAATTGTGTGGATCGATGCTCATGATATCAATCACTAGATTGTCTGGTCCAGACCCGATTATTTACAGACTGCCGTCATATAGCTGGAATATTGCTGAGTGCAGCAAACAACAAACAAACAAACCAAACCACTTGAAATGCATGAACATAATGAATTCAAGATTCTATGCAAAACAAAAACCTTTTGGATCAATATGGTATCTCAAATTACATGAACAAAGCATCAGCTGTCTGTTTTGAAAGTATTTTGGTTTAACATCCAACTTGGCAATATGACTGCAGCCTGTAAATAGTCTAAACCAGACAATCCAGCTTTTGATATGTGCAGCGATTCACACCGTCGGGGAATAATATCACACAATCAACCAGGTCGCCAAGCCTGACCAGCTGATCCAATACGTCACATCTTACGACCTGTTGTTGCAGCTCCTGTAAACCGACCAGCTTGGGACCTATCCTAGCCCGGAATCTCCACGGGGCTTGCATTTGTTGTTACAGCTTCTGTACACTAACCAGCACACGTTGCTAGTGACCAATCCTAGCCTGGATTACCCACAGGGTTATCTGCTGTTACAGCTTCTGCAAACCGACCAGCACACAGTGCTAGTGACCAATCCTAGCCTGGATTACCCACAGGGTTATCTGCTGTTACAGCTTCTGCAAACCGACCAGCACACGTTGCTAGGGACCAATCCTAGCCCGGACTACCCACAGGGTTATCTGCTGTTACAGCTTCTGTAAACCGACCAGCAAACGTTGCTAGGGACTAATCCTAGCCCAGATTACCCACAGGGTTATCTGCTGTTACAGCTACTGTAAACCGACCAGCAAACGTTGCTAGGGACTAATCCTAGCCCAGATTACCCACAGGGTTATCTGCTGTTACAGCTCCTGGACATCAACAAGTCAGACCACGTTAAGTTTGGATGCTTTATTCAACATGATGCTTACCATTATGTACATGACTTGATGGCCACAAACAGGTCAGCTTGCTACTACCTCATCCTGCTGGAAATACTGGCTCCTCACAACATATTCCACATCTCCTCAAACACCTTCTCAGTAACAACATAGTCATCGGCCACTACACATAGGTCTATCAGTCTTGGATTTGTTTGCTAAAATCATGAAATGACAAATTCATCCTGAAATGAATTTTTTTCCTTTACAATGTATTTTTCTGAACAAAAATATTCCTCAAACCCGACTGCCAGCTAGATCATTTGTGAGATTTCTTATGTTTAAGCTCCCAATTCCCAAACTTTTAAGTGTACACATTCACATTCCTTTGCTTTCACCATTGAATGCAGAGACATCAAATTAGTGTGTCTTGTCAGACAGCAGTGGATAGACTATGAAATGTCAACAATTCAGGAATGTAATTAATTGTGGCTTCAGCATATGTCAAAGACTGAGCAAATGTAAATAGCATGGTACACTAAGTACATTAAAACAGCTTAAATAAGTAACCTTAGCAAAAATTTCAAATCTGGGTATAATTAATGATTCAATTATGTATAATATTGAACAACACTACCAAACGAAACATGGTTGTACTCATTTTCTTAAGGCGAAATCCCTTAAGTCTGAAATTAATGTATTATATAACTGTATTACAAACATATTTTCAGCAGAATGATATATAAGTACTGCATACAAAAACACATAAGCACAAAGTTGTTGAATGACCTACTAAAAATCTTACTGCATGATTACCATCATCATGACACCATATGGAATGAAGGTCAAGGCCATGACACCATATGGAATGAAGGTCAAGGCCATGACACCATATGTTATGAAGGTCAAGGCCATGACACCATATGAAATGAAGACCAAAGCCATGACACCAAATGGAATGAAGGTCAAGGCCATGACACCATATGGTATGAAGGTCAAGGCTATGAGTCAAATAGGTAATATGACAATCCAGTGATCCACAATAACTTATTACCAGCCCTGCAGACTGGACAGAGGTTGAGGTTGTAACAAGCCGTACATGTGATGCTTGATGATAGGCCTGTGGTTAGGAATGATAACAACACAGGGACACGAGGCGTGGAGATTAAGCTGATATACCATAGAGCACTAACAAAGAACCAACTGTGCTGTAACACATACATCAACAAACAGTAAGCAGCAGCCAATGAAAACAAGGATTTATATACAATACGGTCTCGTGACACCTCATGCATATGCATGAGGCAGGGCATGTCTTGTGAGGACTAACACTGTTTGGAATATAAAATGTTTCAATGTTGACTTTTCAACTTTGAGTTCCATATTGAGTTTATAAATGTGTCATAATCTGATTTTTTCAGCTTTAATTCAAATGTGGCAAATCAACATCTGTTATATATTTTCGGGAGATACCTCTAACATCTGAATACTTCAAAGCATAAATCTATCTCAAGACTACATGCCCTACCTTCACAGTGCTGTCAGAAGATGATGTTACAGAATCATATTTGGGGCCTTACAGTATTACTCTTCAGCTCTGATCAAGCATATTGTATCATCAGCTTCTGATGACGCTGTAACCTGCATATGAGCAGACGGCAGCCTTGTGTATTCTGGCTGTACACTATTGCCTCTATGACAGAGAGCCAGGAAGATCACAGATGCAACATTGCGGATATTTATATACATAATACTACCAAGCCAGCACTTGCCAGGGTGTAGTTTTATCACAATTCATCCTCTCTCTACAACATGAAGCTGTCTTGTTGGGAGAGGGAAAAAGCTAAGAACACTGATGGCACAAAGAGTTTTTCTTCAGTGCAACTGTCAAAATCTTGGATATTCAGCTCTTGCAAAATACCTCTTGCCATGCCCTAACATGACGTTCTTTTCATGTTCTTCATCAGAATATCATCAAACTGTGTTTGGCAACACCATAATATTTAGCGGTTTATGGGTTCCTTTCAAAACGTTCACTTCTTTACATGAAAAGTAGTTTATTTAACAAGACATCATTTACTAATGTTCATTTTTTTCTGCAAATTGCAACATGAATCTTGTCTTGATTTTGGGTATTTTTATTAACTTAAACCACAAGAAAGTGTAGCAGAAACATGTTTAGAAAAGACATTTTAAGCTCTAGCCAAGCAAGACACTTCAGGCAGTGTACTTTTCACTCTGACAAATGGTAAATACCTTGATGTTATTTTACCATTAAACAAGTATAACACAGTATGCAAAATAAAACATAAAATTCATTTTTCACATTTAAAGTAAGCTTAAAATACAGTTTGTCACAAATGTGTAGTTATTTACCAGTAAAGGATTCTCCCATTACAAGAATCATTAGTTATCTCCCTTACATCCCATTCAGAGTTATCTCCCTTTGTACAAAAGTTACATTCACATAGATATGTTTTAAGGAATAAATTTAAATATACATGCACGTTTCTCTATCATATTTCTTTTGATTTATTACTAGAATATGCTACATATTCACGATGTAATCTGTTCATGTGTAATATGATGACCGAGTGTATGTTTGTAGTAATTGCATGACATGTGACACACGACACATGACATTAACAATGTACATCTGATGGAATGTAACACAGCATGAGTATCATATGATTCCAACATGAAGATGACAAACAACCGGCCGAGGCCTGAACAGAGCTATACAAGAAGCTGAATATGATACACCTCTAAATACAAGTGATCCAAATTGAGTAAATACAGATCTAGATGGCTCATTCATGTCTTCTAAAGGCCAGACCAAATGGTCCTGTTTTAATTTCTCGTTTAACCAAATTTCTAAGCAAAGGTGCAGGAGATGAATATTTATGCCAGGACTAACTGATCACAATATATACATGTACACACGGAAACACTTTGAAAACAGATGTGTTCTCGTGCCCAATTCCATCTCCAAACACATCGAATGAGATTCGAACCCATATGACGACATTTTTGTGTTTGATTATCTCATGCCGAAATACCCAGAGCAACTTAATTTGATATTTTGGGGCCATTTTGCCAAATATTTCAAAACATTGTATATGTGTTTTCAAAGTGTTTCAGTAAACTAAAATTTGACATAATTAATAACCATAAAATATCATAATATATCTTTGTTACAATGGTATTCTTTAACAGAAATAAAATAATTTGTTCTGATAACATGGGGCAAAGGTTAGAGCAAGCTCTTCCGAAATATATGGAACCACTTGGACTGGCCTGAGTTTCTCAACCGAAATCAAGAAGAAACCTGCCAAGCTTCCATGGCGCAGGTAATGATTGGTTAAACAATACAAACTCAATAGTACCAGTACAAACTCAATAGTACCAGTTTATACAGTGTGTAACATGAAGTCAATATATAAGGTTAATAGGTCATCTGATTTTGTTCCTGTCAAGATATCAGCGTCTAATATCCAAATCAAACATGATCTAAACATTAGACATACATCATGATATTTAAGTGCAAAACCAGGAATCGGTTCATAGCAATACCTTGTCTTTATCAACAATGAATGATTTAAAATCTCATAGTTGAACATTAGAACTCCATCCATCTTAACATCCATACTGTGAAACATCTGTCTTTCATCATCATCATCATCATCATCATCATCATCATCAGTCTTCAAACATCCATAAATCATCCAATATTATCAAATAGATACAACCTATTACTCGGACAAATCGATTGCCATCTAAACTGTCCAAATAAGGCTATGATAAAAAAAAATATGAAACTTTTTATGCCTGTTAGGCTCATTTGAGAAGCCCCTGTCAAACCTTTCAGCCATAAAGGCCTTTCATTGCAGCCATACCATGTAACCATGGTAACTGGCAAAATGGCTCATCCTGGAAAGACACTTTCAAATAAACAAGGTAACTTAAAAAAAAAAAGTTTATCAATTTTAAAAAATTTTTTATTGAAACTCTAGAAAAAACCACATTGAAGCCTAAAGGGTTTCAAGAATACTAAAACATGAACATAGAATAAGCCATTAATATTAACCAGGACAGTTAGGTTTCCATGGAAATAAGGTATGGAATAACAAGTTTCCATGCAACATTTATGTTAAACATCCCCATCAACCTTAAATGAACACCATGGCCAGATCCTAGCACCAGCACTGGGATCAATACATTGATCAAGGGAACAAACCTAACCACCAATGACAGTGATGAAATATAAATAAAAGACAGTTAAACAAGCTTGTTCATGAGAACAGCATGGCATGATACAATATCTAAGGATGCTGGGATGAAAGCATCAATGTTATCCCTCACAGCTTCAAGTCCTTGTTCTTGGTTTTTCAGTTTGATAAATAGTTTTAGGAAAATAGTCTTCATTCCCCAACAATAATATCAGTAAAATATGCCAGTATGGCAGCAACTGTTTTCTGCTTGAAATCGGAAAAACACCCACTAAAAAAGAGATAGTCTACACTAACATTAAAAAATTCACTGTTGAAGAATGAACTCTTTTTATCCTTAAGTATTAGACCACAGAAGAAAATAATTGAAATAACAAAATTGTCATTTAGTGTTTCCTCATTTAACATAACTCTTCAAATCTTTGACAATTTTGAAAAAAATAACCTTCACCATTAGACCTTTTTCGTAAATACATATTTCGTACGTTTATACCACAAAACCTGTATCAGCATGTGCATGTACATGCTTCATAACAAGAAAGCACCAATATGAAATGGAACCCAGCTAGGAGGAAATTGCATGTGTGCTACCCTTTTCCATAATGCAGCAAGGTATCCAGGTACTTCACAAAACAAACACGGGGCACAGAACATAAGTGAGGTAACACAGGGCCCAAAAGTACAAATTCAGTGCAATTTCATTCAAATAACATCTCATACTCCAACTTGATACCTCTCTGCATGAATGAGTGAGCTGGGTTTAACTCTGTCTGAACAGTCTTCCAGTTACATCATGGCGTGTCAGCTTAATGTGGTTGGCAAGACTGAAGTGATGCATGTCTCAGACATGTTTAACACTTTGGTGAAACCCACAAGCATGGGCATGGTGCTGTCAGACCTGACATAGTAGGGGTGAACCTGGATTCAAAATCATGATTTATAGGTTTCTGGTGTTCCTAAGGGACGCAACTCTATACAGCGTAATATTGGCACCCTAGGTGACTGGGCCACCTGTGCCCACCCCCGCCCCTCTCTGCACGAAGATCTGGCAAACTCATGTCAGGTGAACTTTGACTGAAGGATGCATGTCAGTTTTTTAAAACAATTTCATTTCTTTATCACCTCCATTTGGAAATTCTGATCTCAACAAGGTGCATATAATATACACAATATATATAGCACAGTTGTCATTATTTTCCATTCAGAACTTCCATCTAAGTTCATTTTCCAGATACTGAAATCGGATATGTTGAAATGAATGCATTGCTTAGAAGCCTTAATGCTGATTGGCTGATACAACTCACTGTGGAGGGTATGTCAGTCACCTACATAAGGAGAGGTATTAATTCAAAGTAAAAGAGGCGATTTTAAAGCAGTTGAATTCAGTGAAACTCAAAGTCCTAGGACCATAGAAATATATAAAGATATCCATACCATTCAAGACAAATGGTGCGTCATAGAACTGATAATGGTTCGACCAAGAGGTAACACTGTCTTCATTGCATTTATGGAGTTCAGGACAATAGGGTTTCGATGGATCTTTTGTAGACTGAATTACTTATTAGGTCGTATTTAGGACCGTAATGGTCACCTGACCTTGACCCTTAACTATCACTGAAATATGACCTATTTATACCCGACCATTGACATTACTGTGTATGGTAATGACAATATTGTCTTTTACCATTGGCATCAATGGAATATAATACATTTTTCTTACACCTCTGATATATTTCAGATAAAGTATAGTTTGTCGAAATGTGTTGGTGTGCTTGACAAAGTTGCAACAGAAGACAAGTCAATGGCAGAGCTATAATAACCGCTGATTCAGCAATAAGTCATGAAATTGAAAATCAATTACATTGTCACTTTTTTTACATGCAAGAAACACGACTATAAAACACTGATTGAAGGAGATTAAATATTTGAACATAAAGATTAACAGAAAGAGGAAATAGATATATATATATGAAATATTCAAAGTCTTTTTACTGAGAAGAAAGATGGTGTTCCTCACTAAATCATAACCAAATGGATTCTGCCTACATCTTGATTTGAATTGTTTTCTTCAAGATGATTCCTAAGTCTTTCTAATCAATATGTCCTCATAGCGGTAGGTCTATAAATAATTCACACATCCATCAAGTTTCATTCTTTCATAACATTTAACATAGACTGTACAACCATAAACACTGTCAGTGCTGACAGCCGCCTCACACAGCGTCTCATCACTGATACATACACACTAGTGTCATGACACTGGGGGTGTGGTACTCACTGCTCCGACAGCGGCCTCACACAGCATCTCAGCACTGATACATACACACTAGTGTCATGACACTGGGGGTGTGGTACTTATTGCTCAATAGCCAAAGGGTATATCAGTGACAAGCCTGGGACATACATGGTTGGTGCTGTAGTTTGGGGTGTATTACTCAACATAATTGTACTTTGTATCATATCTGATACTGAGCGTTGTTGTACGATACCACACCACCATGCCACTGTATCATGGCACACTTTACATCAGGCCGATGTCAATTAATTATTACATTATCACCCCTGTTTTTTAAGTGCAGTAGGAGAGATTTGATTTGGGATTTGTTTCAAAAAAAGAACATGAAGACCAAATTGGTCATTTTGGCACACTGACTTGAGTTTGTCCCAACCGAATAACAAATAAGGTGAGTAAGGTGAGGTGTATTGTTTTATGCAATATTACAGTATGTAGGAGAACAGAATGGGCTTTATCATTGTACCAGTACCTATGAAAATGAAACCCAGCTCAAGGCGATGAGTTAATGCTTTAAACACATGGCTACCCCACCACCGAAAGGTGAGGAGAGGTGTTAGCAAGGGGCTGATAATATAATGATTGATTCATACTGGCCCAACATGTAATATTTGCCACATTGTCAAAGTCAATCAATATGCGAAAAAAGTTATTTAGTTTGTCATTACTTTTATGATGAAATAATCACATTAGTAATTCAAACAATTTCGTTTGTAAAATATTAATTTTTGAAAATAAAAATCACGCCACATTATGAGGATGAGAATACTGAACATGTCACAGGGTGATTAGCAAAATCATCACAGATGAAAATCAATACAATGTGAATCATGAAGAACATTGTGCCCATAAAAACAGCAATCGCAGAATGATGTGATTCAAACAGGTATTGTGAAGAAAATACGAAATACTAGTAGTTCATACATGTTGTCATCAGATTATGTTGGTAGTTGAAAGTTTGTAGTTGAAGTCATAAAACATTGATACTTGATGACACTCTCACAGCCAATGATAGGTCCGGGTCACCACAGGTACCATCAGCCAGGGGTGAAACAATACTGCTAGGTCACGATACGATACATATCACAATACATAGGTTATGATATGATACGCATCACAATACATAGGTCACGATAAGATACTTATCATGATACGCATATTTACGTAAAAACGCATGGAAACTTCTTGACAATAAATATTTGAGAGCAGGTTCAAAAGATAAAGCTAGCTGAAGACACATGTTCGTAGCTGCTATTTTTAGTAGTGAACTTGAAAATCTAATTACAACACATTTCGCATTATCTGACTGACAAAAACACCAGGGGTCATTAAAACTAGTAGTAAGTAATTTATTTCAGTAAGTGTATCGTCTTGTATCGATACAAAAAAAAATGTATTGTGTACCAATAGCAGAGGACCCCAGCATGGCAATATTACAGGTGTTGAGGTCAGGGCAATTCCATTTTTACAATACACAGTTCCTTTCCAGATTTGCGTAGTCTAAACTTCTGGTAAACATTCAATCATGGCAGTGCTTCAGAATTTACTTACTGCTTCAACAAATCCATGGCCAGATCATAATATTCTCATTCTTTCTGGTAGGGGAATATGAACTGTTACTCATGTCATATTGCACAGGAAACTGACTTTACTGATCCCAGTGCCATGGGTCTTGCCAAGCTAGGGTACCCTTGGTGCATTTGCAAATACAGAAAGGTACCTGGGCTAAATTTCTGTAGTACCTGTGCAGACATCGACCCTAACATATATCTTCCTTGTTATTTCCTGTGACAATTTGAAACCATTTTCCTTCATGGTTTACCAATAGTGCACCAATGAAATGAGTGAGGAAACATTAGTATAACATGCTGTACATAATCAGGATCAAATTGCTAAACACTAAACATCGGGAAGCCTGTTGGAGAAGGATCATTCAATTGATAGACTACTTACGCAACATATGATACAAATATACAACACACATTTCTCAAATAACTTCTACATCAGGAGAAATGTCCAGAGTGTCAAGACAGCCAGAATCTACAATCTATTGATGAAACTGAGACTCTCAACAATTCGGCTAAACACCCTTTGAGCAGCTTAGTGATGTATTCATTGATGGAAATGATCAATTTTGGCATGACTTACATTTTCAAATTTTAAAAATCAGAATCGAGAGATGATAGTGTTATCTTCAACTGATCAGATTTTGATTGAACGCTACATTTACTTAATGAAGTAAGATGGTGGTTATATAACCCATACATTCTAAATGGAATCTTCCTGTCTTTGTTGTTGGATCAGTCTACTCTGGTGTGGGGTAGTCCCCTTCGTCGGTTAGTCATTCCAGGTAGATGTCCTCTGTGGGATGGGAGAAGGCCATGTATTCCTGGTAGAATCTCTTGAAGGATTTGCTGGTGACAAGAAAAAGGTTCAGGTGTTGATAATATCCATTTGGTTTGAAATATTCAGGGTAACAACTTTGAGATACTGTACATGTACATTTTATGCAGTCTCAAAGCTGATTGGTCAGTTGAACAAATATGACATCATTGCTTTTGGAAAATGAGGTCACCCCCTTCATTGGGTATAGGCAGCAATGACTTGTTCAGACACTGTCACCAATCAATCCTAATTCCCGTCTGCTCTTAGGGAGCAACCATTTTATTTCCGATCTTTTATTATTATTATTTTTTTTTTTGGAGGGGGGGAGCAAGGCATATGTGATTTGTTTCCAGTAAAACAAGAGGCTTGATTATTTTCCTTCAAGAAGAAGAATAAAATCCCACCCCTCCCTGAAAATCAAATGGTTGCTCCCTCACAACAAACATGTGGTACTGGGGTCCTATTCTGAGCCATAGGCACAAGATAATGATTCAGGAGCAAGTTAATCAAACGTCGCTTCAATTCCTCACCTTAATGCATCGGTTATAGAGTGGGTTGTCCTCTCTCCTAGAAACACATGGCAAGCATAGCGCGAATCTTTGGGATGCTTCGTAATAAATGCAAAATACCTGAAAAACACAAATACATTCACTAAGAAACATGTATATAAAATTGTTGACAAATGTTTATTTTAGTTTAAAAAGGTATGATTTCCAAATGTCAGAAGTTAAATACGACCTGTAAATCTGAAATAAAAGTGCTTGAAGCATTGATTGTTACTGAATCTGGAACAATAAATAAATACTCACTTGTTATTTCTTGGATGTGTACCACAATAGGAAATATTTTTCAATGCGAAAAAGTGGGAGAATGCATCACTTTCATGCTGAAATAAGAAAAAAAATATCCATTTGAACTTTTTATTTACTGTTTATTTGGTTATTTTGTTCAGATACATGGCACATGATAAATACAAGTGTGAATTCATGTCTTGTATGTTCACACAAATACAGCTTCAATTAAGACTAAAAGAGACTACAGACATAGAAATTGATTTGACAGAAATTCTACACCATCTATACAATATCATCAAACCAGATCTTTACGCTGAATCAATACCTCTCTCCATGAACGTCAGACAAATCCTCCCTAGGACGTCATGTCGGGTGAACTTTTTAATCAGCCAATCAGTATGGAGGAATAATCATTTTCAGTATGAGTGAGTGAAGCATGCAGATCATCATATCTGATTTCTGTTATCTCTATAATGAATGATAAGAGGCTGTTCCGAGTGGAGAACGTGACAAACAAAAATTAACATCGTGTTGATTTCTGAGCGTCATGACAGCTACACCCAAAAGGGTGCACTATCAGGGGAATGTTTTTGTCTTGCACAGGGTTTTCTTTGCTAGGATGAAATTTCTAAGTCAAGTGACAGATAGTGTGATTTTACAAAAGACCTTGTTGACAAAATTAAGAACATGGTGAAGCCAAGTCGATATAGAAAGTTAAAACTGACTGGCTCAAAAACCAAAGCATCTTTCCTTTTGATTGGGCGGTCAAGGTTTCCTATGGGTTCACCTAACATGGCTTCCTATGATGGGTTTTCAAATCTTAACACAGAGAGGTATCAAATCGGAGTAACAGACTTGATGTTGATGTGTGTGGATGTTTTTGTGTGTTATTTGAAGTGAAAGTGATTGACTGGTAATAAAGGGACTCACTCCCTCCTTGCTCTTGTCTATCATGCGGATCCCATACTGGCTGACCTCCATCGTGCACATTGGCGGCGGAGCTGAACTCATCGTTGTACGGCGTGCTATCGCAACCTGAAAAACAATAATAAACTCCAGTTTAGCAACCTATAAATGACATCTTTCATGAAGACAATGCTGTACCTATTATACCTACTGCATACCAATTATTTAAATGTTTTTCTTATTCTTTCATTGTCATTGGCATAAAACACACTTGTCTTTCAATTGAAAAGCTATGAGTATCCTTCTTTTTCATACACAAATACCTTGAACAGTTTGCTTAAAAGAAAATATTTATAATTATATGCCAGATTCCTGAAAGATTTGAATGAGAATCTAATGGTTAATGCACTGGGGCAAACATGACCCTGACACCACAAAAGGAAATGACCCTCACCTTGTTGATCGCCTGGCTGAGAACCTCGTCTCCCTTGTGGTAGTTGACCTCTACTGACCCCAGGAAGCGGATTGTGAATTTCAAGTAATCCTCCTCATCTGTAATCAGAGAAATATGTAATAAGCTTCTATCCTCACTGCATTACTGTCTTTCGAATTTGGTCCCCCTGCTACAAATCAGAGAACTTTCTAAAGTGATGAATTCCATGGCAGATATTCCAATAAATATTCCAGTATAGATAAAAATAAACATGTTTCGTGATGATTCATGTTTAAGGTTACAATTGAAAACATCAAAAATCATTATGTGTAATTTTTTTCCAGTATTATTTCTGAGGCTCTGGTATTCCGAGTTTTCGTATTTCCTTGAGGACGTACCTGATTCCTCCTCTAGGAATGTTAGGTCTGTGGCATACATTGCGGGGAAGATGCCCTTCTGACCTGTCCGCAGGTTCACACCTGGAAGTAACCAGCACAGGGTGAGTCAATGTCATATGCAATAGTACAGTTTTATTCCACATAGCCTGGCCCAGACAAACCAGTGGTTGATGATATGAGCAATGATCCACGCCACCAGGGCGATGATTCAGGTTTGGAGGTCGTAGATCTGGGTGTCAGATGGAGTATTGTTGTTACTGTTAATCCTCCACCTACCATACATATTCTGTGTCATGTTCATTTTTCAGCCTTTAAAAGTCTCCATTACAGTAAAATAAAGAAGTTGTTATCCATAAACTGTGTCTACTTTGTCCTGATCCTATTTAAGTTCAGAAATTTATCATGTTGCTTCAAATATCCTTTAACATTTAGAAATATCTGAGTACAATCGTATATCCTTGTCTGATTGTTTTTAGTTTGTTTGTTTGTTGTTTAAAGCCGCACTCAGCAATATTCCATCTATATAACAACGGTCTGTACATAGTCAAGTCTGGACAAGACTTTCCAGTGATTGACATCATGAGCATCAATCTATGCATATGATGACATGCATCAACCAAGTCGGCCATCCTGACCACCCAATCCTGTTAGTCGTCTTTTACAACAAGCATGGGTTGCTGAAGACCAATTCTGACCTGGAGCTTCACGGGTTCCTGAAGGTTTAAAATCATTTTGTCATACTGCCAACTGACATCAATAACATTAATATTATATCTAAGGTCTGAAATATCCAGCGTGTCTGCTTACAATACTTGCAGGCATACTTTCACAATTTTCAATTCTCTCGAATTTAAGATAAATCCTATTTTGATTACTTCCATACCTTCACACCACAAGTCGTCCGACTCCTTTATGACGTGTATTGGGTCGCCGATTTCTATCGTGATTTCATCAGCATGGCGGGGAATGAAGCGATGCATCCCTCGATGTGTCACCTCCAATTCTTGAAATACAGACGTCGAAACAAAACTGGTGGAAGATGTGGAATCTCGCTTCGATCCTTCAAATAATAATAACAGAAGTTATCCAAATGTGTCATTTTTGCAAAAAACAACAACAATAAATCATGCAATTAACCCAATTAAGAGGTAAGGTTAGGTTAGGTTAGGTGAGATTACTATGGTGATCTGAAATGGGGTTTAATGTCGCATCCAAGATTATTGCACTTATATATAGCGACGTGCATGCATGTGTGTATGTGTGTGTGGCTGCTTGTACTAGTCCAGACTAATGCCAATTTTATAGTGCTAGCCCACTGAGATACCATGCCGCAGTTTAACATGAATACTCCACTCAGACACAGTATACTGACTCCGAGCCGACCAGTCCTTGTTTTAGCCCCTTAATGCCGAGCACAAGGCAGGCTAACAACAAGTACCATCTTTTAACGTCTGTTGGTACATTGTGGCTGGGGATCGAACCCCAGACCTTCAGCCCTCTGGGCAGACGCTCTACCACTAGACCACGCTCTACCACTTGACCAGGCGGCCTAACCCAAGGTCATGGGGCTTCATTAGTGGTTATTCTTTCACAAAGAGTGAGTGAGTGAATACGGTTTTACGCCGCTTTTAGCAATATTCCAGCAATATCACGGAGGGAGACAACAGAAAAGGGGCTTCACACATTGTACCCATGTGGGGAATCGAACCCGGGTCTTCGACATGACGAGCAAATGCTTTAACCACTAGCCTACCCCACCACCCTCCATCACAATGAAATACACTGATGAATGTGATAAAACACATGAACACTACAAATAACACTGGAATTATCGAAGACACACAGATACATGATTATCAACCCATTGAAAGTCTAAATATCTACACACAATATCAATAGACCATCAATGATGGTACTTTGTACAGGCTTTGTGCCACTCTGTGCAGACTGAAGTTTTTATTATGGAATGAGATATACATCCAAAAAGTACCTAACTTAACCAAAAATGCAAATAAGAGAACAAAATATTCAAAGCGTCATGTGAAAATACTAACAAAAAATATTTGTATTCTTAAAACAATGACTCTCAGCCAAATGTTTCAGTGAATCATTTGTCACTGTCGAAGTAATATAGAACAAGCTCATGAACTTGAACTGATGCCTGAATCATGTGAATAGTTATCCCCAAAAAGATTCATAAAAAAGACAAGCATACAATACTATTTCTTGCTTTTTTCAAAGAATCTTAGTCAACATTACAACAAATTAAATGCTGTTTGACTTCATTTGAGATTTTCTTTCCCAGAACACTAAACAAACAATAACTATGTACTTTTCAGTCAAACACAACCTTTTCATATATCTCTTTATAAAATGATGTCAAACAGTAAAATATATTGTTTGTCCTAATAAGTATTTCTTGCTTGCCCCTTTATTCCAACATAATACATCAGTTTCCCTTCATAAGATGGCTGTTTCTAACAAAATCAACTGGTAGATGTAAATTCAATCTCAGTAAAATCAGATCTTAGTTATCGCTATCGCTTAACAAAGATCTGAGGACATCCCATTACTCGTGACGTCAGAACAACTTTTCATCCGACTAATCAAAGCGGCGCTTACCAGATCCTGAAAGTGACAGTCAGAATGTGTTTTCTAATCATGCAACCTCGAAAACGTTAACACGGGGTATTCCGAACAACAGTTACAGCCCCTACGACTGATTCCGTAAAAATTGTCATCTATCTCTCGCTTTTGTGGGATAAACATTTGAACAGAGGAGGCATTGCACCTTGTGGGAAGCACTGCCATACAATCTCCACCATATATTAGACATTCTGGAATGTTCGTTTGTTCAGTTTTTTAAAAATTTTAATCAAGAACTGTGTTAACATATTTTTCAAGCGTAGTCTAAAATGGAAGTCACCAGGTTGAAACGAGTGCCGTAAAGCCTGAGAAAGCTGCTTTCTAATTGGCTGATGTCGACTTCTTGTTAGTAATTTTCAGTGGTTGGTCAAAGTTCACGAAAGGTCGTTCTGACGTGACCCATAATGGGATGTCTTCACATCTTTCTGTAGCGGCAATGAGAACTTAGATCTGATTTTAATGAGATTGATGTAAATTTGAATTATAATGTTCAATTTAATGTTTGAACTGTTCTGTTTAAAGAATATGTTCTGATCACTATATATACTCCAAGTAAAATAATTGTTTCCCTCAATCATGTGTCAATACCGCTGTCTTGATCAACATTACCGTATTTTCTTGAGTATAAAGCGCACCCACCTCTAGTGGATTCAGTATTTTGAAAAAAATATTTTGAATATTGTGCGAAGAAAAGAATTACACCATACTCCTTCGAAAGCAAATTCCGGTAAACGAACTGGTGATAAGAAACATGGCCAGTACAAATTTGAAATTTGAGATAAAAAAATCACCAGACATGTTGATTTACCTTTTAAATTGTATTTTTTGTTCTGCCAGGCATTGTTTTTTACATGCAGGGATTAAGATTACTGTTTGTATTTTCTTGCAAACTAAGCCAGAAACAGCAATCAGCTGTACACACGTTTTCTTGGAATCTACCGGTGATTTGGTTAAAACTTACCCTATGATATAACTTTAAAGGATTTTGATGCAAAGATCTGGAAAAAATGTATCTGAAACTATTTTTTATGAGGAATAATATATTCCCACATCATGTTATTTTTGTTGCAGCTTTTACTTGATATATTTAAAATAATAAAAATAATAATACCGTATTTGACGTAATAAGCGCCCCGCTATAATAAGTGCCCACGGCAATATTTGCTAATATATTGGCTAGTGAACAATCCCAATTAGCCCCCCTTCCGATTTATCAATGTACACAAGACTTATTTATTCGTGTAAATACGCACACGTGTGTTATATGCACCCTTAAGTATGGGCATTTATATTCTGGAAAAATGTATCTGTCGTATATAAACAGTTCAGACTGTCAGCACAAACCACGAAATTTATCTTTCAACTCTGTTTTTTCCACCAAAGTAATGTTCTAATAAGAGCCCCCTATTTCTAATTTTGAGAGCGCCCTGGGCGCTTATTACGTCGAATACGGTAATAATAATAATAGTACTTTGGTGAAGCTGATCACTATGTCTATTTTGATCAATACATCTGATTGATATGCCTAATCTGATCAATACATCTGCCAGATATGTCTATTCAGATCAATACATCGTCTAATCACTATGTCTATTTTGATCAATACATCTGACGGATATGCCTATTCTGATCAATACATCTGACGGATATGTCTATTCAGATCAATACATCGTCAGATCACTATGTCTATTTTGATCAATACATCTGACGGATATGCCTATTCTGATCAACACATCTTCTGATCACTATGTCTATTTTGATCAATACATCTGATTGATATGCCTAATCTGATCAATACATCTGACGGATATGCCTATTCAGATCAATACATCGTCTGATCACTATGTCTATTTTGATCAATACATCTGAAGGTTATGCCTATTCTGATCAATACATCGTCTGATCACTATGTCTATTTTGATCAATACATCTGACGGATATGCCTATTCTGATCAATACATCTGACGGATATGCCTATTCAGATCAATACATCGTCTGATCACTATGTCTATTTTGATCAATACATCTGATCAATTTGCATATTCTGATCAACAAATCGTCTGATTACTATGCCCATTTTGATCAATACATCTGATCGATATGCCTAATCTGATCAATACGTCTGATCGATATGCCTATTTTGATCAAAACATCTTCTGATTGACTCATAAAACCATAAATGCACCTGCACAGATCAAACATATTTATCAATACAATTTCCTAAGTAATACCAATATTCTGATCAATGCAAACAAACTGATCAATACAATTCTTGTGATCAATAAGACTAATCAGCTCCATCTCAACACTCCGATCAATACTGCCACTGGTGGATACAAGTACTCTGATTCCTCTAACAAATGCTCTGATCAATGTAAATGTTCTGCATTACCATCTTCATCGGAACTGTTCTTCCTGCCTCGCCCACTGGAGGAGAGCGGAGACTTCCGCCGCTTGCACGAGGAATCCTCAATAATTAGTTGATTATCTGAGTCAGTGTAAGTTCTGGTATTCCTAGACACAGCACTAAAATAAAGGTATTTCTCCAGAATATTGTCCCGAGGCTTCCTGGCTGTTGTAAACACATCATCATTTTCCTCCTTCTCTATAGCTTCCTTCAGCTCGTCAGCCAGAGAGCGCACCATCTCCGCCGGCTGGGGTTCATAGCCTGCAGATAGGAAAATAGTATTTACAACTTATAGTTCCCATTGTTACACTATCTTTGCTGGCTTGGGTTATAGCCTGCAGTTAGGAAGCTATCATTTACACCTTACATTTCTTACTGTAACATTAAATAATGATCTCTGCTGGTGGCACACATTTGTTCCATCAGACAGAAAAATAGCATTTACACGAGGGCTGCACAGGTAAGTCGGTACTCAGGTCGGTGGGTACTGTGTAGGACCCAGGTACCCACATGACTACCCTGACCCGTGGTTAGTCACTTGTTATATTGATAAATGACAAAAAATATTTAGAACTCCATGGTTACACTTCAAGTCGCCAATGTTGGCATTTCTTTCTGACTATGCACTCATTCCTTCGGATTTTTATAATAAAGATTTGAATAAAAATAAAGCTTCAGTCAAGTCCAGTGTATACATGACCATATCGTTTTATAGTGTACCTAAATACATTTTGTAAGGGCTCTGTTCAAACAATTCTCAGTTGGACATTTTGTACCCATCTCTTGAGACCTTCAGCGGTACCCAGGTAGGGTTGGGTAATAGGGGGACGGTTACCCGGGTTGCAAATTTGGACTCGTTCCAGCCCTAATTTACACCTTACATTTCTAATTGTTGTATTATCGACTCTGCTAGCTCGGGTTGTAACGTGCAGACAGGAAAATATCATTTACACCCTACTGGTACACATTATCTCTGCTATTGGCATTCATAACCATCAGATAAAGATATATCATTTACACCTGACATTTTTCATTGTTACACTATCTCTTCTGGCTGTGATTGTAACCTGCAGATAGGAGAATAGCATTTACACCTGACACTTTTCATTGTTACACTATCTCTTCTGGCTGTGATTGTAACCTGCAGATAGGAGAATAGCATTTACACCTTTCATTTTTCATTGTCACATATTACCTCGACTGCCTTACACAACCCAAAGACTTATGATAAGGATCAAATTAATTACTGCACTTGACCAATATACTTTGTGACAATGTTAAGCCGGTGATAAATTTCAACATTTGACTGTCAAACAGTTGACTGTACTTATGTGTAGTATGGCTTACACCATAAACTTAGGGATTGAGAAATTGAAAAGGGTATTGTCAGTCTCAGTTTCTTATGCATGCTATTTGTTCACAATTGAACAAAACTTTTCTTGACAATTATTTGTAACAATATGATTGGTGAGAAAGTAAATTTAATATTTTTGTGTATATTTTGTGTATATTTATGCACTAGATACATAGAGGTTATCACGCGAGTGTGTTTGGGTATGGTAAATATCCTGCATTAGGAATAAACATTGTATTTAGCGAGCCTTGGCGAGCTAAATACATAGTGTTTATTCCTAATACAGGATATTTACCATCCCCAAACACACAAGCGTGATAACCTCTTTATCATATAATGTCATGCTTTAATTCTGTGCTTTAAAATCGCTATCCCTATCTCACAAACATTACCAAAACATTGCGAGTTTTCCTGGAATGCGCGCTTTAATATTTATTACGTCACAGGGTAAGTGATATGTCAGTCTGACAGTGACAGTAGCCAATATAGTTCCAACTGAAATCTCTTTCTAATACAGTGGCGAAGCAACATATACGCAAAAAAACAGTTGTTTTTAATTGCCTTTCGCAGCAATCCATCGGTCTGTCCGCTAGAGTAACTGCCCTTTGTCAAAGGGAAGCTACTCTAACCCTAGTCTATGAGACGTCACGGGCACGGTCAGACGTTGTTGACAGTCGGTCTGTCCTGTCATAAGGTTAAGAAGTGTAGTCAGATGTACACACAGCGACAAAACCAAACAAGGTAACAATTCAAACATATTTCGGCCAAATCCAACTATTTTAATTTGTGGAGAAGGTTTCAAGTCGCAGAGGACTACAAGCACAGATATTGCTACTGATCCCGCTTGGCTAGGCCTCGCGCCCTCGCAAAATTGTTTCCAAATTTATACCTCCAAATTAGCCAAAACTTATAAAATGCCTTAGCTACGTCACAGTTAGACACTGATTTTCAGTATATTAGACTGTTCTTTTGATAATGGTAGCAATTATCCCTGTTGTTTATCCAGATTCCCGATGGTTAATTTTGACTCGATCGCCAAATGACGAGGACGACGCCATGTTTGTTTATAAACAGTGAAAGTAGTCCTACTTGACCTTTGATATTTGCATCTCTATCCGCATATGACCCCAACGGATATCGTTTTTATCCGTTGGCTTTATCCTGCCGAGAAACCTGCCCATTATATGATAAAGACAGTTATATTCCCTGAAATTACTTTCAACTTTCAAAACAACCCTAAAAATGGCTGAGCAAAACAGACTTAAAATGTGACAAAAACTTGGAAAAGCTTAGTCTTATCATTAAAATAACATGGCTATATGTAGCACAGTACCCTATTCACTAAGGACTAATGTCTAAGGCCCTTGACATTTAAATTCATGGCTAGCACCAGCCATGCTGGCTAGCCACAGGCCAATGAAGCTGTCTTACTCCAGGTTATAGATTATACGACTGCAAGTATAAAATACACATTATACATGAACCACAACTAGCAGTCAGCCAAGTAGCGTCTCAACTCAGACAGCCACTCGTCTATGCACAAATTGCTGAGTGTGCATAAACTGAAGAATTTACAAGTTTATGAAATCTACTCAAATAATGCCCATGGAGGCTCGATTTAGATCAATCAATATTTTTCTCCTTGCTCACTGTGGTATAAAATTTGTTGCCTTGACAACATACAGATTTTGTAGAATTAACACTGGGAAATGCCACTCGTACAATGAAGCAGAAAACCTTAATGGACAATAAATCGTTTCTGCTTCTTATGCGTGAATATTCTTATAATTAGGTGATTTAATCACAGCCATTAAGATCATGGTAAATCTAGATTTTATTTTGGCATGCTATCATTTGATTACAAGCTTAAGATGAAGAAGAAATATATCATTGGACTAGGCAACTGGACAATACACTTGACACTCATTCATCCGCTCACTCACTTACTCACCCACCCATACTCACCCACAAACTCCTGTCACTCAATCACTCACCCATCCATACTCACTCACACATTCCTGTCACTCACCAACTCACCCATCCATACTCACCCACACACCCCTGTCACTTACTCACTCACCCATCCATACTCACTCACACACTCCTGTCACTCACTCACTCACCCATCCATACTCACTCACACATTCCTGTCACTCAATCACTCACCCATCCATACTCACTCACACACTCCTGTCACTCACTCACTCACCCATCCATACTCACTCACACACTCCTGTCACTCACTCACTCACCCATCCATACTCACTCACACATTCCTGTCACTCACTCACTCACCCATCCATACTCACTCACACATTCCTGTCAGTCACCAACTCACCCATCCAAACTCACCCACACACCCCTGTCACTTACTCATCCATACTCACCCACACATTCCTGTCACTCACCAACTCACCCATCCATACTCACCCACACACTCCTGTCGCTCACTCACCCATCCATACTCACCCACACACTCCTGTCACTCACTCATTCACCCATCCATACTCACCCACACATTCCTGTCACTCACTCACCCACACTCCTGTCACTCACCCATCCATACTCACCCACACACTCCTGTCACTCACCAACTCACCCATCCATACTCACCCACACACTCCTGCATGCTGTGGCTCATACACTCGCCTGTACCCACAGGAACTCTCAAGAGCTCGACAAGGTTGATATCTAACTTAAACTGATCTAAACATAATTTCTTTAACATAACTTTTCAACAAGGAAGTAACATTGCTGAAAATACACAACAATGTCAAATTCTTTGACACCGCATACATGTAGCCATGGTGACATAACAAAGTTTAAGAAATCAGTGATCTGCCAAGTATCACTTGTCATGAGGATAGCCCATACTTAGTATGAGCCTGGCAAGGGAACCTGGAAACATGCACATTTTCAATCCCTACAAGTTCACTTCTTTGTTAGATCTGACACCACTGAGCATATACTCCATGCTACTGATGGCTGACCTCAGGTGAGGACGCAGGATCGCAGCGTTTCATCCAACGTGCTGGCATGTGGGAAGAAGTTTTATGTGTGAGCCACCATGAACCTCAGGTGAAACACATCACAGATCCTCACCATCACAAACCTGAACCTAGGCTTCCATTAATGTTATAAGATGGCTCCTTTATGATGCCATTGTGTTCTGCTGAAACGAGTCCCCTCAAGAAATTCTTATTGAAAATTTGATGTTAGTTGTTAGTGCAAATGCAGGTTTGCATGTGATTTAGAGCACATTCATTTCTGAAGTCAATATTACCTTACCTAGGGGCCATGGAAAATGGCTTCTCTCTCCAAACAGAATTCTTTATGAATGCTTGTGTGTAGTATTCGAGTAGAGTGAAGTTGGGACCAATTTCTCTATACCCTATACTGAACTTACTGCACAGAAGAATTTAAGAATTCAGCAAAATGCCCAAACACCCTTCAGAGTTTTCATGCTGACATTTAATTGTAATGCACTGAGAACAGACAAAAAAATCACGAGATCAATTTAAATCAGTAAAGAAAGTATGTTCTTAAAATTAGAATGGATGGAAAACAGATCGACAGTTCTCACAGAGGCCCTGCAAACGTAATTACGCCTGCGCCAATATTTGTCTGAGGATGCTCAGTACACATCCACTTATCTCCCAACCCATCGTGTCAGGTCAATGTGTTCTAGTGGCTCCCTGTACCAACCGCATATGGAATCAGTTTGTTTTATCAGTCTACACAAAAAATATTGAGTAAATGACCTACTATTATTGTGCCCTGTGTGGGTACACTTTGAGTGGAGGAGCTAACTTAAATACCGAAATAAGTGATAGGAGACTTTGCTATGAGACACCATCATAGTGTGTTGTTGTTGTTTGTTATTATCATTAACATTGTCATTACCACTGTTGTCATAGTTATCAGTGAAAGTATTGTAATACTTACCCTCTTTGTGAAAACGAAAACTGTTTGTTTGTGTGTTTTTAACACCACACCAAGCAATATTTCAGCAACATGACAGTGGCTTGTAAATAATCGGGTCTGGACCAGACAATCCAGTGATTGATACTGCAAGCTTTATCCCAGATCATCAGGATACCATAACACGCAATCCAACAAGTCACCAAGTCTGACTACCTGATTCATTTAGTGGCCTGCTACGACCAGCATAGGTCAATATCATCATTACTATCATCATCATTACTATCATCATCATTACTATCATCATCATTACTATCATCATCATTACTATCATCATCATTACTATCATCATCATCATCATCGTCATCGTCATCATCCTCACCTCCCCGATGTTTCTTAGGTATCTCTGGAAGTTTCCGCGGCCGTCTAGCCGGCCATCTACCATTTTGTGCTTCAGGAGCTGGAGTGCCTTCCGAATCTGAGAGTTTCCTGTTAGACTCCTGCAACAAAAATAGTGGCAATAATTGACCATTCTTGGACACCACACACTCTCTTCAAGGTCCGCCATCCAGCATTAGAAGATGCCATGCCTTAAGCTATGTATCTTATTGATTCCACAATGTTTGTTCTCTACAATAATCTCAAGCATGGCATAACACTCCCCAGGAGTGTTGGTGCAATCTAGAAGCTATCTGGTGTCAGTCAACATAATCTATATCTCCCAGCCCACAACAAACATGTACTAGCATAAAATCATAGCAATGGGGGGGTAAATTGATTGTGGGAATGTGTTTATGTTGAATGCATTACCATATTTGCTGTATTAAGCACCCTGCTCCAATAAGTACCTCCTTACCCACTTCTAGACCAATCCTTAAGTATTCTTTATAAACGCTCCCATATAAGACCAAAAAGGTGCATGACAGACGATCTTCTTGTGTATATTAGAGATTGTTTTACAAAACATAGCAGCACAGAAAGGGAATTTATCATCCAAACCTGGCTCCTACAGGAGATATTGCATGGGTGAGATCAAGCGATATCTACACTGTAGATATCGCTGCAATGAAATTGCATCACAATGCTTTAAGATCATTGTGTTGTCATTGGTTACCATGACATCAAAATCAAATGACATCACTAATGGCTCTGCTACTGAAGCTGTTAGCAGTACTTTTTACACTTAAGACACTGCTTATTACTGTTGGAAGAATGATTTTGGATGATAAATAGAATCTTACCCTTGTGTCTTTATGATATCAAATATATCAACACTCATTGATAAAAGTGGAAAAACTTCTCAGCAAGCCTTTGAGTTTTTTCACTTTTATCAACTCGTGTTGATATATTTGATATTAAAAGACACGAGGGTGAGATTCTCTATATAATTGCCTCGTAACCATTATCAGAAAGAAGTATTTGATGGGCATATAGAATTTGGAGGGGAAGGAATACATGAAGACAGAACACTTTCTTATAGAATAAAAAAAGTTGTAATCCATAAAAAAGTGTCACGTATTCTTATTATCAAAAGGGTTCTGTTTCCTCCATGTTTGAACTAATACACTACCACTCTATCTCAGAAACCTAATTTAACTTGTTATGATTTCAATTATCTAAGTGCCCAGAGCGCTTATTACAATAAATACAGTAAATTTCTCTGCTTTTGTTTCGTTTCATCTCAATAAGGAATCTGTTTGATGTGGCAGTGTCAGTAATGACAAATCTCTTCATGTTTAGGGGACGAGTTGACATTATTGCAACATCAAATTATTTTAAACAACAGACCAAATACTAAAATAGTATTTGAAACTCATACCAGACATATTATTCAAAGTTTTTCATCTTTCAAGACGTCATTATTATGCTGTGTAAACTTTGAGGCAAAAACACTTTTTAGACATTGCCATGGCAACCAAACTCAGTGATGATTACATGTAAGAGGCAAATGGAGGAAGTAAGAGATGTGATGTTTGTTGTAAAGGTCATGACAGCTTCATCTTTGGTTTCACTTCCAACCTTTGAAGCATAAAGAGAGATATCATTTCAACTTCATCAAAATTACTGTCACGAGAGTTCTTTTTCAAATTCATGTAGTTCATAAAAATGAGTTCTATTGTGTTTTTTAAGTTGAAAGTGACTAACACAAAGTCTTAGGAAGCAATCCAATCAAAAACATTCTCCACACAAAATAAAATGGCTTAGATCATCTGGATCATGATACCAATCTTTCAAGACCTCCAAAACGTTCTGAGAACAATATGATGATCCTTTTTGGTAAAAACCTAAAGAAAATGATTTTTTCAAGCTTTTTTTCTTCTTTACAAAATTGCCAGCAACCTACATCTTTTGACTAAAATGTTCTGCTGCTGTACTCTGACAAAGGCATGTCAATAGAGAATGCCAACAATGTACATATCAAGGTAAAGTTCCCAGAAACCATTTGTGACGTTGATGAATCATTTAAGATGAAAGAGGAGGTCTCCTGATTGGAGAATCAATAAAGTTGCAGCCAGGTTGGTGGGTGGGTGTCTGGCAACATCATCGCTAACTACATGAGGCTAGCTTGTGGCAGTTTAATAACTGAATGTAAGACCAAGCGTTGAAATGAGTGGGTGCGTTTTACATCAATTTTAGCAATAAGCCTCCTCACAACAAGAGACCTTTAGGAAGAGTTAGACACATTGTTCCAGTGTGGGTATGAGTTTGTGAGTTAGTTTTTACAATATGCCAGTTATACCACAGGGTGTCAGCTTGATGTGGGAGGAAAGCCTGTCAAAACCCATGGGCAAGGTTATTGTGGCAAGGATATTGTGGCAAGGGTATTGTGGCAAGGGTATTGTGGCAAGGGTATTGTGGCATTGGCATTGTGGCATGGTGGCATTGAACCTGGGTCTTGGCTGAGACAAGTGGTCATTTTAACCACTAGACTGCTGCTCCACCTGCTACATGTATAAGATAAAGACAAGCTAACTGCTTTGATTCCCATTAGGCCCCATTATTCTTAGTTGGCTTACAGATCTGCTGATCTAAAATACTGAGAAAAGGCAGAAAAAATATTTTGTTTTAAAAATATTTTACCACGGCTAATCTGAATAAAGAATATAAAAGAACAAAAAAATATTATCCTAGAATCTTGCAACACAGTAACAAAACAACTTTGCCATCAAAAAGTTCAAATACAGGTATGTGTCATGTCAGAATTCCACCCCCCACCACCAAACAGAATTTTGAGAGGAAAACTCTACAAAACTATGATAAACATGATGTCATGTCAGATACCTACAGCAGAACAACACGAACAACAAGGGACCAGAGAAATCAGTTCGTTATATCCGTTGTTCGTTATACATGTTTTCGCTCGGAAACGTCTGCCATCTTGGATAAGACAAAACACAATACACGTAATTGCAGTGTTACACGTGAAATCTTCATGGCCTAATTTCACTGCAAAATCGTCAGCTTTGGTCTGCAGTAACGGACCACAAAACGGAATTCGCCGCTGATTGCGTACAGCCAATTGTCAATGACACTTGACACTGAGTGAGATTTCACTAATAAGTGATAGATGGGTTTGTTGGTGATAAGATATCAGTTCGCTGTATCCGTTAGTTCGCTGTAGAGAGTTCATTATATACGTAAATTTGATATGATATCATGTAAGAGATAAATCGGGGATTTTTTAATAGTTCGTTGTATCCGTTTGTTCGCTCTATCTGTGTTCGTAATATCCGTGTTCTACTGTATATACAATACAATCCCTCTCTGCATGAAGATCTGAGGACACCGCAGTGATAGGTTGCGTCAGGTGAACTTTCATTTCAGCCAATCAGTGCAGAGGCTTTGAATTCTCAGGACAAATGTGTTAAGTATTCACACCAGTGTATCTGATTTCTGTATCTCAAAATCGAGATACACTCTCAAAATTGGCGAATGTACACAATGAAGGCAGCCCTTATCAATAATACTGTTGTTGATATTTTATACACTCTGTTATTTGTGAGCTCTCTACACCGAAAAAGGGGTTACATTGAAGTCATATTGTGTCCTTCGTAGTGCAGGTTGGACTGTTGGTATTTCATCAAGTGAAGACAGAAGTGAACACAAACAGTGATTGTCTTCCTCTGTAGGTATTTTGGGACAGCAGTGTGTGGTGGGTAGGAATGGAAAGTTAATAATTTATTTATCATGGCCTACAGGATAATAGACATTTCTAATTCAGCTTATCAGTCGGAAGATGACGTACTTGATGTGCGTGTTGATAATTAACTTGTTGGGCTAGCAATGAGAGACTACAAATATCTCTTATATTTGATCTCATTTCATTAACAATATTTGATTTCTAAAGTTGGTGTGGCTTAATTTATAAGAGAGACAGAGAAAGTTAGACATTGATTGAGTTGGTATAATGCTGCTTTGAAGAGTATTTCAGTTACACTATGTCATGTCAGCTTGATGTGGGAGGAAAGTGATGCAGGTCTTAGACATTTACTGCTTTGGTGAAACCCACAAGCATGGATATGGTGCTGACAGAAACGTAATCAGGGCGATTGAAACACGATAACAGGTGTCTGGTATGCCTATCAAGAGATATGCCACTCTGCGCAGCTCATTTTGTCACTTTTGACAACGGCGCCACCTGTGCACCTAGTTAGAGAGGCTTAGAAGCCAACTGTGCACACGCTGTCAAAGTTTGTATTAAAACAGGCTTTCACCCATCCACCATATCCAGCAATTACCTTTCGCAAAAGATATTTCTAAACTTGATCCTTTAATCAATTACACATCGAATATAGATTGTGCAAAAAGACCGATTCCTTGTCCTACAAATACCATCAAATGGCGCTGTGTTCATGTCACAGTTTGGCAGCAACTACTTGATGTGAAATAAGTAGAACCTTCGAGAAATTAGCTCGACAGTACCGACCAGAATAATTGAATCTCTGGGGATTCCAGGTTTTGTTTGACTTTCTGATTAAGTTACTATTATAAGACACTAATGAGGAGTTGATTACCTTCACAGAAATACTTTCTGAAAGTGAATTTAGTAAATGGAGATTTATTGACAATAGGTTCTTGTTTTTCTGTATTTTCTACTGGCAGTGAGTGAGATGAGTTTAATTCCACTTATGAACTATTCCTGCCTTATCAAGACAGGGGCTGCTAAGAATGGGCTTCACACATAGTGTACCTTTGTGGAAATTGAACCCGGGTCTTTGGGGTGATGAGCTGAAGCTTTAACCACTGTGCTACTCCAGTCCCCACACTCCACATCCCATAAAAGAGAAACATTTCTTTTTTCAACTCCAATGATCAATTTGATCATATACTGACACACTTTGAAAACGCTTATTCAAATTGTTATAATATATGACAAAATGGGCACAAAATTAGTTAAAGTTGTTCTGTGTGCATGAGATAATTCAACACAAAAATGTTGTATGGTTTTGAATCTCAATTCATTTGTTTCAACATGTAGCTGAGCTTAAAAAAAACATATTGTCTGATCCTGTTAATGTTGATCATGAGTTTTCATTGCGTGTCAATATAAACAAAATTTTATCTTCTGAATGAAAATATTTGTTTAGTCCTTAGTATTTCAAAAATTTCTACAAAATTATTTTTTACAATTTGAACTGTTGAAAAAAGCATTTCTATATTTTTTCCATAATATAAATTCTTTTTTCTAAAAACATATCTTTGCAGAGCAATATGAAACATATTACAAACTAAACTTTATTTATCCCTTAGATAATTTTTTACCTTTCCATTAGCTTCAACAAGATCCTATCTGAATTCAATCAACACTCTGCATGAGGCCTCTCAGGCCTCTCAGATGAAGCTCTACTGATATGCCAGGGTGCAAAGCAACATAAACCCTCTAAGGCAAGTGCACAGACGCCTGGGAACTACAGTAATGGCCGTACCATGTGATCACTACTTAATGCAGCATCGGCACTGGCGACAGGAAACGCAGGTGTCTGCCTAAGGACGACCACATCTGAACCATACATGCTCTCACTTTATGGCTTGCATGTTTTACTAATCAGAACATTAATATACCCTTGTTTTGTGGCAGTAGGGATTCTTGTAAGTTTGGAGAATAATTGTAGAGATTGTTAGTGTCAGCAAACCATTGAAGCATTTGTAAACTTTGAGCGCTGTTTTGGACAGATTTGAGTAGTACTCAGAGGCAGCGAGTAATTGAGAGTTATCCTCCCTTGTGTAAACACCCAAATTGGCAAGTCTGATCTTTCTTGGAGCAGTTTCTAGAAGATTGGCTGTAGATATATACAAGGCCTTTTTCAACATAAATTGTTTCTGATCTACTTGCCAAGTGCGGTTTGGAAACCTATTTGAACACTTCCAGTTCCTGTCTGTTTCCAGTACTATTCTGGATTCAAGAAGAAAGACAGGCCTCTTTCAAGACATTCAACCGTGCCAGCATTCTGGACATTTGTGATTGCACTGACAGTAGTTCCAGGGCCTAATTCTTATTGCTGCTGCCATCTTCTTGACCCATTGTAATGCCTTATTATTGTAATCCTGAAACTGCGTGTTTAAGCATAATTTATTGAACGTGCATTGATCTTGTGTGGTCACTGATTTCCCAATTTAGTTCTGTACAAACCGATTTCTGGGTGAAGCCTTTCCATTTCAATTTGGAGATCACCTCGTAAAACCCTTGACAGCTCAGAAATGATGTATAAAATATCCACTACAATATACAAGTGTGGACTTTTTTATTTTGCATTCTGAACATCCCCATAATGTTTGTTTGCAGAGATACAGAAATCAGATATGCTTGTCTGAATGCTTCACTGACTTGAACCCACAATTTAGAAGCCTAGACACTGATTGGTTGATCAGAAAGCTCACCTGAAGCGTCTTCCCATGGTTCTTCACACAGAGTTTTTTTTTGTTAGTTTGCTTGTTTGTTTGTAGTTCACAACAAATTCTCTTAGTCGCTTCTTACGACAAGCATGTGTTTCTGAGGACCTATTCTAACCCGAATATTTGATTTTGAAGAGACTGATTTACACAGATGCCTTGAACAGTCTTTTGTACCACATGAAATATTTTTTTAAATGCCTCCTGTCTCATACTTGTATTTTTAAGATTTCTTTCCACAAAGATTTCAAAGAGCATCATACAAGACTTCCTAAAAAGTTGTTTGATCAGGGTTACAGCATTTGAGGCCTTAGTAAAGCTTTCAAAAAGTGTTATGGTAGACATGTGGAGGACTCTTTCAAATTGCACATCAGTGACACAAACTATGTCCAGTGCAATTCCCTATTTTGGCTTGTACCATGTTTTCATGATTTTCAAGAAAACAATTGACTTGCCTTTGCATGAGTTTATGGTGGGTGCCACCAGTGGGGCAGGATACACTCACCATTTCATGAACACCTGGTATCATCACTATTTGATAGTGATTCATAAATACATTCTATTAACATATTATATAGTCAAAATCTTAGAAAAGACTCTGGTTTTAGCAGATATTTCTTATGATTATGGTTTCTTGTTTGTTTGTTTGCTTTGGTTTGTTTGTTTGTTTGTTTGTTTGTTTGTTTAACACTGCACTCAGCAATATTCCTGCTCTATGACGGCAGTCTGTAAATAATCAAGTCTGGACCAGACAACCCAGTGATTGACATCGTGAGTATCGATCCATGCAATTGGTATACGATGACATGCATCAACCAAGTCAGCGAGCCAGACCACCTGATCCCGTTAGTCAAAGCATATCGTTGCTTCAATTATAATGGAAGTCTAATATTTAATTTATTGTGCTGCTCTACTTACGTTTGATGAATATATATTTACGTCTGAGGTATAGCTAATACAGCTGGGCACAGTGTCCTCCTCGTAATCATCTTGAATTACTGCAGCAGTTTGTGGTGACAATGTCTTCTTAGGAGACAGTTCTTTTGAAGTTAATTCCTCTACATCTTCAATCCTAGTTGGTAAAGGATTTATATAATCTGGTGTCTGACCTTTTATATGTAACAAGTTTTTGGCATTCTTTTCTGCAGTACTGTCTTTTTCTGTGGTGCTATCCTTGGCTGTGTCATTATCCAAGATCCTAGAGTTGTCTTTCCCATACCAGCAGCCATAGGTTTCCGAGATGAACTCTTTAATCTTGAAATCTGTATCACAGTCGTCATCCCCCAATATATCTGGGCTTATGTCGTGTGCGAGCCTGTAAACAAAATTTGACAATGTTAATCGGATATATAAACAAGACAACCATTTTATTTTGCCTTTGTTGAAAAATAAAAATAACAAGACTACAATTTTGGATACATAGACTGAAGAAATAGAAAACAATTCTGGAATATTTGCAACATAATGTTAAAAGTTTCAATGCAGCAGAACAGCATGAATATTTCATAATTGTTTACCATAGCATGTTAAAAAATCAAAATACACCCATACCCATCCCATCCAATAATATATTTGTGTTATTCTGCATGCACCATACTCGCTGCATATCAAATTCCATAAGAATACACACCCAAAAATGGCTGAATAATGGTCAAAAATTACATTTTCAATATGGCTGCCTTTCAATATGGCTGCTTAGAAGGAGTATAATGATGCCCTTGTCTGAAGACACCCTTTCCTGTGTGGGCATGATCACAGACATGTTGTCAGGACATATTGCTGACACAGCCAGCTAAGTTGCCTAAGCATTTCCCCATCCATACACTATTCATGCTTGCCGTGTACATGTCAATCAGCGTAATGACAAACATTTTGGTATTGGGGATAACAAATGGTACAGGAGATCTTACGACTGCTTAAAACTCAATATGATATAACGCTGTCAAAGTGCTAGGACGACATGTGATTGCCACGGGCACTATTGATTCCTCTGTAAATTTCCAATAACGTAATCCTGAAAGAAAACATGGGCTTCACTTACTGAACGAGCTATCCTGGACCATGTCAATATCAACACAGTCAATATCAACACGTGCGACATGGCAGAATAAATACCACATGGTAGATGACATGGATGCAATGAATAATGATAGCAGTTATGCTTAGGAAGTAAACATCATCCCGTAAATACACCTCAGATGCAAATATTGTACGTTGTATAATTCACTACAGCTATATCACAGCGTCATGTAGACGGCAATATCACAGCTATATCATGGTGGCCTGTAGTCGGCAATATTACAGCTTTATCATGGTGGCCTGTAGACAGCAATATAACAGCTATATCACGGTGGCCTGTAGTCAGCAATATCACAGCTATATCATGGTGGCCTGTAGTCAGCAATATCACAGCTATATCACGGTGGCCTGTAGTCAGCAATATTACAGCTATATCACGGTGGCCTGTAGTCAGCAATATCACAGCTATATCATGGTGGCCTGTAGTCAGCAATATTCCAGCTATATCATGGTGGCCTGTAGTCAGCAATATTCCAGCTATATCACGGAGGCCTGTAATCAGCAATATTACAGCTATATCACGGTGGCCTGTAGACAGCAATATTACAGCTATATCACGGTGGCCTGTAGTCAGCAATATCACAGCTATATCATGGTGGCCTGTAGTCAGCAATATCACAGCTATATCACGGTGGCCTGTAGTCAGCAATATTACAGCTATATCACGGTGGCCTGTAGTCAGCAATATCACAGCTATATCATGGTGGCCTGTAGTCAGCAATATTCCAGCTATATCATGGTGGCCTGTAGTCAGCAATATTCCAGCTATATCACGGAGGCCTGTAATCAGCAATATTACAGCTATATCACGGTGGCCTGTAGACAGCAATATTACAGCTATATCACGGTGGCCTGTAGTCAGCAATATTACAACTATATCATGGGGGCCTGTAGTCAGCAATATTACAGCTATATCAAGGTGGCCTGTAGTCAGCAATATTACAGCTATATCACGGTGGCCTGTAGTCAGCAATATTACAGCTATATCACGGTGGCCTGTTATTAGCAATATTACAGCTATATCATGGTGGCCTGTAGTCAGCAATATTCCAGCTATATCACGGTGGCCTGTAGTCAGCAATATTACAACTATATCATGGTGGCCTGTAGTCAGCAATATTACAGCTATATCACGATGGCCTGTAGTCAGCAATATTACAGCTATATCACGGTGGCCTGTAGTCAGCAATATCACAACTATATCACGGTGGCCTGTAGTCAGCAATATTACAGCGATATCACGGTGGCCTGTAGTCAGCAATATCACAGCTATATCACGGTGGCCTGTAGTCAGCAATATTACAGCTATATCACGGTGGCCTGTAGTCAGCAATATCACAGCTATATCATGGTGGCCTGTAGTCAGCAATATTCCAGCTATATCATGGTGGCCTGTAGTCAGCAATATTCCAGCTATATCACGGAGGCCTGTAGTCAGCAATATTACAGCTATATCACGGTGTCCTGTAGACAGCAATATTACAACTATATCATGGTGGCCTGTAGTCGGCAATATTACAGCTATATCACGGTGGCCTGTTATTAGCAATATTCCAGCTATATCAAGGTGGCCTGTAGTCAGCAATATTACAACTATATCACGGTGGCCTGTAGTCAGCAATATTACAACTATATCATGGGGGCCTGTAGTCAGCAATATTACAGCTATATCACGGTGGCCTGTAGTCAGCAATATTACAACTATATCATGGGGGCCTGTAATTAGCAATATTACAGCTATATCACGGTGGCCTGTAGACAGCAATATTACAGCTATATCATGGTGGCCTGTAGTCAGCAATATTCCAGCTATATCATGGTGGCCTGTAGTCAGCAATATTACAACTATATCATGGGGGCCTGTAGTCAGCAATATAACAGCTATATCACGGTGGCCTGTAATCAGCAATATTACAACTATATCATGGGGGCCTGTAGTCAGCAATATTACAGCTATATCACGGTGGCCTGTAATTAGCAATATAACAGCTATATCACGGTGGCCTGTAGTCAGCAATATTACAACTATATTATGGTGGCCTGTAGTCAGCAATATTACAGCTATATCACGGTGGCCTGTAGTCAGCAATATTACAGCTATATCACGGTGGCCTGTAGTCAGCAATATTACAACTATATCATGGTGGCCTGTAGTCAGCAATATTACAGCTATATCACAGTGGCCTGTAGCCAGCAATATTACAGCTTTATCACGGTGGCCTGTAGTCAGCAATATTACAGCTATATCACGGTGGCCTGTAGCCAGCAATATTACAGCTATATCATGGTGGCCTGTAGTCAGCAATATTACAGCTATATCACGGTGGCCTGTAGTCAGCAATATTACACCTTTATCATGGTGGCCTGTAGTCAGCAATATTACACCTTTATCATGGTGGCCTGTAGTCAGCAATATTACAACTATATCATGGTGGCCTGTAGTCAGCAATATTACAGCTATATCACGGTGGCCTGTAGTCAGCAATATTACACCTTTATCATGGTGGCCTGTAGTCAGCAATATTACAACTATATCATGGGGGCCTGTAGTCAGCAATATTACAGCTATATCACGGTGGCCTGTAATTAGCAATATAACAGCTATATCATGGTGGCCTGTAGTCAGCAATATTACAGCTATATCACGGTGGCCTCTAGCCAGCAATATTACAGCTTTATCATGGTGGCCTCTAGCCAGCAATATTTTCACAATGATTCGCATTGGTACTGCGGTACCCCTTGACCTCCACTGACCAGATGAAAATACAGAACAAAAAAACCCCAGAACTATAACTAAATGTAGACCAGTAAAACATATGTTTCAAGTGATGTTGAATATCTGCTTGCAATAATATGAAACGGAGCACATAATTAATTTTTTAAACTCAAAAACACAATGACTATTTTGGCCACTATGTAGGAAATTATTTATTTATTTTGTGTAAAAATATCTGCATAGTATGTTTCGTCAATATTAAAAGTGCATCTGCAAATGTTTGCCACAGCAGCCACATTGTATGAATGATGAGGTAACAGGTGCATCATTGATGCTTCACGTTTCCAGGAATCAATGATGCTTGATACAATAGTTTGGAAAGGAGTGCTTTTTTCCAGAATTTATTTCTAAAAAGACCAGGAACAATGGTACGATTTCTCCAAGAATCCAGGTAAATAACGATCAATTCCATCAATCCAGGAGTTTAAACTTAACTGACCCTTACTTACACAACACCATAGTTATATACAGTTTTTGTTGTTGTTCTTTGCATGTGTACACCTGGAAATTAATCAAGCACCACCAAAAGTTTTGAAAATGAATACGTTGTATCAATATATTAGATATAATAGACTTTTCCCCACACCATACTATTGCCAATACGGGCGGGCGGGTAGCCTAGTGGTTAAAGCGTTTGTTCGTCAAGCCAAAGACCCAGGTTCGATTCCTGACATGGGTACAATGTCTGAAGCCCATTTCTGGTGTCCCCCGCCGTGAAATTGCTAGAATATTGCTAAAAGCAGTGTAAAATCAAACTCACTCACTCACTCACTATTGCCAATACCACTGTCAACGTGCTTGATGCTGCACACACTGAGTGTAAGGCACAGCACCCATGAACTGTCCACAAACACCTGTTGTTCATGAACATTGCAGGTACACAGGCTGCATCCCAATTACAAAGCATTATCATGGCAAATTGTCTGAAGCATTTAGATGGCAGACTATTTGAACGATAAATGTATGAATGTCTTACAGAGAAATGGGACATCACCATACAGTAATTTCAAGATTAGTGCAGAAATACAGAACAATCAATAAATCTGAGGGCAGGCCACACCAAGGCCATTCTTGCAAGACATCCAGGAGAAAAGATGCAGAATTATTAGGGCTCGTTAAACGACCTCCATGTGAAAACTGTACAGTTTAAAGGCCCAGTTGTGACTAGGCAGAGCAATTTTAACCAGAACCATCAGAAATCTTCTAAAAACAGCTATACGCAGAATCAGAGAACCAATAAAACATCCCTTGTTAACTCAGGCCAATAAAGCAGCATGTCTGGTGTGTCTGGTCTAATCTACAACTAAACTGGAATATTGCATCATGGGAGAGAGTCCATTTTTCGGATGAAAGTCGGTTTCTGTTACACATGGTGGACAGACGTATACGTGTCTAAAGGGAGGAAAAACACCCATGGCTGCACACAATATTCCATAGACCCATCCATTTGAGGGGGGAACGGTAATGGTATGGAAATGTGTTTCGTTTAATTGTAAACATGACTGTGCAGGGTAATCTGAACGGACCTCGATATCAGCCTGACATCCTGGAGACAGCAGGTATCCACCATATGTTGGCCACTAGACCTGTCTTCATGGATGATAATGCTAGACCTCACACATCACATGCTGTTCTAGCATGCTTACATCAGAACGCCATCAAGGTAGTTCCTTGGCCATCAAGAAGTCCAGTTCTTAATCCAAAAGAACATCTGTAGGTCATTTTAGGCTGTCGAGTTCAACCGACAGACCCACCTGTTACGTGATTTTGTTGCTGCTTTGCATGAGGAGTGGGCTAGAATACTTCAATGTCAAGTGCAACATCTGATTCATGGAATGAGAAGGTGCCTGGCGGCAGTCATTCGTGTGCAGGGTGGTTACCCCAAGTACTGATGAACTGTGTTTCTTGCATCTACTGACATCGATTCAGGAAGCCATAGATACAGACTGGTTTCAAGCAGTTCAGTACTTCTTGTGCAACAATACTAATTTCTACCTTGTTTTTGGTGAATATAACGTCTTTCTTCAAAAGGCCAACCATTCAGAGTAAATGTCATTGTTCCAATTCAAACCCTTGTTTTTTTACGACGGATGACTCTGGTAAGCAGTACATCATTGGAATTGGATACTGTTATCTAGAATGCATTTTGCACTAGGCCACAAGTGAATTGGATCTTTCATGAAAATATGGGTGGTGCTCAATGAATTTCCAGGTGTATATCTTTGATCAGCTGCCTAAGTAATAATTTATATCTTTTTAAAAACTGCCTCAGAAATAATTTATACAATTTTTATTAGTACTTGTAATTAGTAGTCACTATTAAAGGCAAGCACTTAATAACAGTCTCTGATGACAATAAGCAGAGACCTGCCACTAGATTATTTCCTTTGGTGTAGGCTTCATCTCCGTATATGTACTTTTGAATCTAAATATATTTATGGTCAGCGTTCACTAAATTCTGAAGCTCATCAGAATAGAGATAAATTCAAGCAAGACATTAAATATGCACAGAAGCTTTCATGCAAGATACATATTCTATCAAGGAAGATGTCATTCAAAGCAGTACCTTTTCAAGGAAGCTAACATTCAATGCAAACATTCAATCACATTTAATCAAGGAAGATTTCATTCAAAGTAGTAATTTTGGCATTAGAAGCCAACATCTGAGGCAGACATTATTTCAAGGAAACCTACATTCACGGCAGACCTTATTTCAAAGAAGGTTACATTCCAGACAGACATTTAATCAAGGAAGATTTCATTCAAAGCAGTAATTTTGTCATGGCTGCCAACATTCAAGGCAGACATGTATTAAAGTAAATTTTTATTCTAGCAGACATGTATTCAAGGGAGTTTTTATTCTAGCAGACATGTATTCAAGGGAAGCTTAAATTCAAGGAGGATGTTTATTCAGCAGTTCACAGTTCGCTTGTTTGAATTCCAAATATATTGTCGGAGCCAGAATGATGGACATGACCTTCTTTGGACACTGCCGGAATGATTCCAGATCACATGACCTTTCACTGATGGCTCATTGATCAGTCTGGCAATCAAATATCGCCTGTCATTTGTCACGGAGTGTCCCAAACCAGTACTTCATGAATGATGAAACCAATAGATGAGTTTCATCGACATTGGAGCAGCACTCTTGATGTTAAGTGTGATGGATATTAAACTTGATTAGTTGTTCTGCACAGTGATTTCTTAAGTAATATAACATCATCTAAAATCTGATCTGGCCAATGTGGTTTCATGTTTAAGGATAGCATATTATACTCAGCCTTAACCCTTTGGCACTGGTTTTGTTTTAACCTTAATTCGAAAATTGGGGCAAAGTTGCCCAAGTCATCTAAGGCACTGTAGTTCGCTGTGCAGAGGTGGGTCCATTGGGCACTACAGAACTACAGAAACCTGCGATCCTGGGTTCGAATCCCAGTTCGCCCTGATTAAGTTTTTAGGTTTGCCAGCACCATAGCCATGGTCATGGCTTTCCTTAAAATGGTAAACGTGTCGGCATCATTTGGGCTTTCCTCCCAGACTAAGCTGACACACCGTGGTATAACCGGAATACTATTCACTCTCTCACTCCCTCACTCACTCACTCACTCAAAATATTTAACTTTGTGCAGTCCTATCTGTCAGAAACTCTCTACACTGTCTGACTGGGCAAACCTGCTTGTTTCCATGTACATACATTAAAGTTATTTTAGTTATATGGAATTATATAAAGTATAAACATGAGTGTAACAAGCAAGCTATTTCATGGCTCATGTGAAGAACATTTGCTATCCACCTTGGTAAACATCGTTAGTTATCAAAGTAGACATGGACAAGCTGAGTTCTTTCAGTGTCAGTATTGTAATTAATTGCATCACAATCTAAAATTTATCAACAGAAAGCAGTCGGGGCACAAATATGAAGGAGATATTGAACCGGTGATGTAGAAATAATTTCAATGTCTCTCAAAATAATGATGCAATAACTCTGTTCTTTACTGAACAGTACTTGTAAGTGTTTTGGTAAATTACCAGAGCCGTTAACAGCCAGACATATTGAACCTGCATCATACATGCCCCTGACTTGTTGAAAAGTTAGCTTGAAGATGAAAGTGTCCTACAACAGCTAGTGATGGAGGGAATACTAGTCCACATCACAGGCAGCAGTATTACAGCTTTATCACAGCATCCAGGAACAGATTCGGACAAACCAGAGGTTGTTGGTGCACATTCAACCAGGTCATTTAACCACTCACTCAACATTTAGTTAATCTTACCAGGACAGTGTACTGAGGACCTGCCCTTCCCGAGAATCTCCCTTCGGCACTTAGAAGTTCATTTATGTATTCCCACAAATGACAGTAAATATATGTCTTTTGCAGTTCTGCAGACACACTTTGTCAGGGATCACAAAGAGCTATTGGGACTAGAACCAAAGCCTTCTAAATGACAGACTAACACTTTAACCAGTTGGCTACCAGTGTCTCACTGAAGCATGTTCTTTGAGGAAAACACATCACATGTAGCTTGTAGACTGAGGTTTTGAGTCCCTATATGAACATACATTGTAGGTTTGAAACCAATTCTTGATGTCTATCATATTTCTGGAAATATGCTAAAAGCAGTGACCCATAATCTCACTCACTCAACCCATAATCTCACTCACTCACCCACCCACCCACCCACCAACCCACCCAGATTTCCGTAAACTGTACAGTCTCCACTATGGCCAATAACATCGAAACAAAAGATTGCAAATGTCCACAGGAATGTAATGTCAGTGAGTAACTGTTTTTCCCCAATGCGCTTACTGGATACACTTACACAGTCACTCACTTATAGTAGATTGTAGTGACTTACACAATCGTAACATGGTAACATATAAAAAGTACAAGACTCAGTGCCACATGAATACACTGGTAAATGGATGAGCGTGCAGTCCAATTTCCCTTTCAACTCCCTGGGGAGTATACATTTTTGGTGACACTATGATTGTACAGGTTGGATCTATTTGAGCAGCTGTTTCTTATTCAGCCATTTTGATACAAAATCCCATCTTGTTAAATGATAATTGGAGAAAAATATTAAGAACCTCTAATTCAATTATGAAAAATAATAATAAATGTTCATTGGCACATATCCTTGAAAATTTAAATTAAATGTCATGGACTATATTAACATGATTAATAAACCCCGAAAGGGAAGATAAAAAAATACAAAGGCAATTGCTTCACATTATCACATCTCATGAACTGCAATATTTATGAACATGCTCAAGCTCTATCAATCCTCCATCAACCCTGATGCTTGACCTTCATCACCAGGTTCAGAGTCGGGGTTCACGACCCATGGCACTAACGGCCCGAGGGTCAGTTCCCCGACACTGTGAAGCCCATTGATCCACTCAACCCACGCTCACCCAGCCCACGCACATGCATCTTCTGATTGTGGTGAACAGCAAGAACAATAACATCAGCCACAGAGATCAGAGAGCCTGTCCAGCACAATGCGACTATATTTGACAGCATACCATCCCTTGCATCCTGCTTCATTTGAAACTAGTTATGGAAGGATAAAGTCGATATTCCTGTCATCCAACTGGCAGACCAGATACATTGTAACAAATGTATGATGACACACAGTCTACTCCCAAGGGTCACCCTCTATATGTGTTGAGTTGTCCACAGACAAGTGGGATACCGATAATAGACCACTGAGACAATAAGGTTATAGTCAGGATCAAAACTTTAACTCTCTACAGCTAGATGGCAGAGGTTAACATGTTTAGGACCACTATTAGCAGGGGATCAAGGGTGAGCTACATGGGGTTTTAACACTCGCCAGTCACATAACCCCCAAAATGCCTTCATAAAATTGTAAAAATTGAACCAACTCCATCACCATCCCACTGGTTAACCTTTAAAAAAATTGACACACAGCCCATTTCACATCTACTGTATTGTGACTTTGTCTTATTTTCATGAAGTTTTGCATGTTGTTCCATGGCAATACCAAATACTATTTGGGTAACAACATCTCCAAGCAAATCAGTCCCATTCAGCCCCTCACCTGGACATTATATATAACACAATTTATCCTTCATATATGATTTAAAAAATCTTTATTTATCCTATGCTACAAATTCTTGACACATTGGTGTCACTGTGTTGCATCTAACCCTGTGTTATATCATGGCATGTCAGCCTGAAGTAGTGGCTCCCAGAGCGATGTAGGTCATAGATCTTTATCCTGCTTGTAAAACCCATGGGCAAGGGAATGGTGCTAACAAATCAAAGATCAGCAGCAGCACAATCTGGTTAGATTTTAACCTGAATTCATCGGATCCTGGCACAATTAAAGGATGTAACTCTGCATATTGAATTGCAGTTCCTTGGACAACTTGACAACTCCTGACCCCAGAGGGCACCTTAGACTTTGAAAGCAGAGATAGATATTCAGTAGGCCTGTGATGAGTCCACGTTTACTACCCAGGTACCCGACCTCCTATTACACAATAATACCCAGTAACCACCGTAGGTATCAAAGTCAGGTACAATTGGCAAAAACTATTTAGATACATGTCTAAAATGATCTGATCATGCATAAACTGAAGTTGAATTACACAGAAAGAAATGTGAACATTAGAGACTTGTAGTGTTGAGTTTTAATGTTATTGTGATTATACAAAACATCATGTGACTAGGAAGCCCTGTGGGTACACGGGTCTGCTCAGGACCCACCTGGCCTGAGTGCCCAAGTTACCCGTCCCAGCCCTACTGTGGGTACCCAGGTCCTACTCAGGACCCACCTGGCCCGAGTGCCCAAGTTACCCGTCCAAGCCCTAATGTGGGTACCCGGGTCCTACTCAGGACCCACCTTGCCTGAGTGCCCAAGTTACCCGTCCCAGCCCTACTGTGGGTACCCAGGTCCTACTCAGGACCCACCTGGCCCGAGTGCCCAAGTTACCCGTCCAAGCCCTAATGTGGGTACCTGGGTCCTACTCAGGACCCACCTTGCCTGAGTGCCCAAGATACCCGTCCCAGCCCTACTGTGGGTACCCGGGTCCTACTCAGGACCCACCTGGCCTGAGTGCCCAAGTTACCCATCCCGGCCCTTGTATTCAGTATATCACTATGTACATATTTAATATACTAGGCACCAAAAGAAACTGTTGACATGAGTTTATCATCTATGTAATTGCTTACAGTACACACATATGTTGACACATTGTAAGTATATCCCTATCAAACACTGAGAAGCGTAGCACACACTCCTGTTAGTGCGTCGTGGAGGGCAGATGAAAGTTCATCCCTATCAAACACTGAGTAGCATAGCACACACTCCTGTCAGTGTGTCATGGAGGCAGATGTAAGTACATCCCTATCAAACACTGAGTAGTATAGCACACACTCCTGTCAGTGTGTCATGGAGGCAGATGTAAGTCCATCCCTATCAAACACTGAGTAGCATAGCACAGACTCCTGTCAGTATGTCATGGAGGCAGATGTAAGTCCATCCCTATCAAACACTGAGTAGTATAGCACAGACTCCCGTCAGTGTGTCATGGAGGCAGATGTTAGTACATCCCTATCAAACACTGAGTAGCATAGCACACACTCCTGTCAGTGTGTCATGGAGGCAGATGTAAGTACATCCCTATCAAACACTGAGTAGCATAGCACAGACTTCTGTCTGTCTGTCATGGAGGGCAGATGTAAGTACATCCCTATCAAACACTGAGTAGCATAGCACAGACTCCCGTCAGTGTGTCATGGAGGCAGATGTAAGTACATCCCTATCAAACACTGAGTAGCATAGCACCGACTCCTGTCAGTGTGTCGTAGAGGGCAGATGTAAGTACATCCCTATCAAACACTGAGTAGTATAGCACACACTCCTGTCAGTGTGTCATGGAGGCAGATGTAAGTACATCCCTATCAAACACTGAGTAGCATAGCACAGACTCCTGTCAGTGTGTCATGGAGGCAGATGTAAGTACATCCCTATCAAACACTGAGTAGCATAGCACAGACTCCTGTCAGTGTGTCATGGAGGCAAATGTAAGTACATCCCTATCAAACACTGAGTAGCGTAGCACAGACTCCTGTCAGTGTGTCATGGAGGCAGATGTAAGTACATCCCTATCAAACACTGAGTAGCATAGCACACACTCCTGTCAGTGTGTCATAGAGGCAGATGTAAGTAGATCCCTATCAAACACTGAGTAGCATAGCACACACTCCTGTCAGTGTGTCATAGAGGCAGATGTAAGTAGATCCCTATCAAACACTGAGTAGCATAGCACAGACTCCTGTCAGTGTGTCATGGAGGGCAGATGTAAGAACATCCCTATCAAACACTGAGTAGCATAGCACAGACTCCTGTCAGTGTGTCATGGAGGCAGATGTAAGTAGATCCCTATCAAACACTGAGTAGCATAGCACACACTCCTGTCAGTGTGTCATGGAGGGCAGATGCAAGTACATCCCTATCAAACACTGAGTAGCATAGCACAGACTCCTGTCAGTGTGTCATGGAGGGCAGATGTAAGTACATCCCTATCAAACACTGAGTAGCATAGCACACACTCCTGTCAGTGTGTCAAGGAGGGCAGATGTAAGTACATCCCTATCAAACACTGAGTAGCATAGCACACACTCCTGTCAGTGTGTCACAGAGGCAGATGTAAGTAGATCCCTATCAAACACTGAGTAGCATAGCACAGACTCCTGTCAGTGTGTCATGGAGGGCAGATGTAAGTACATCCCTATCAAACACTGAGTAGCATAGCACACACTCCTGTCAGTGTGTCATGGAGGCAGATGTAAGTACATCCCTATCAAACACTGAGTAGCATAGCACAGACTCCTGTCAGTGTGTCATGGAGGGCAGATGTAAGTACATCCCTATCAAACACTGAGTAGCATAGCACACACTCCTGTCAGTGTGTCAAGGAGGGCAGATGTAAGTACATCCCTATCAAACACTGAGTAGCATAGCACAGACTCCTGTCAGTGTGTCACAGAGGCAGATGTAAGTACATCCCTATCAAACACTGAGTAGCATAGCACAGACTCCTGTCAGTGTGTCATGGAGGGCAGATGTAAGTACATCCCTATCAAACACTGAGTAGCATAGCACACACTCCTGTCAGTGTGTCAAGGAGGCAAATGTAAGTACATCCCTATCAAACACTGAGTAGTATAGCACACACTCCTGTCAGTGTGTCATGGAGGGCAGATGTAAGTACATCCCTATCAAACACTGAGTAGTATAGCACAGACTCCCGTCAGTGTGTCATGTAGGAGGGCAGGCTGTGCAGTATGGGTATGCAATCAATCAGGTGAATCACACAGGTCGCCCTGCCACAGTGACACTCTCTTAATCATGCATGACATTTTCCTGCATTTTTTCCAATTCCTTCAAACATCCATAGTTACATACAACTGCCCAAATACTTACATTCAGTTCAAACAAAATGAATACAATGTATAATTTTACTATCATTTATCAAGCAGAGATATTTCCTTTCACAAATTACACCAGATAACCTGTTGATGAAATTAACGCTACTCCTCAAATATGGATATCCTTAACATTGATCCTAGAAGTTTGAACTAGAGGCACTTTTACACAAGCAAACCTACATACCTATGCTACAACTCTTGTCAACACCTGTCACACAGCAAATATGGTGATTTCTCTAAAACAATTCCTTCATTCTTTCAACATGTGTTACCCGATCAAACTTTAAGCACCACAATAATACCAAATCATTGATCCACATGGGGGTTTCAGTGCTTGATGACATTCACAGTTATTTACTTGAATATATAGTTTATATCACATATATAAGTGTTGTCATGGAAATAAAATTACTCCATATACACATCTTAAACAATAAAGTTCCTTCACGCTATGCACTATACATCATACTGAATTATAACAATATTAATTATATCATAACAAACTTCTCCTTCATTGCCTATGAAAAGTTTAGTGTACACACAGGACCATGTAACTGGTATTTTATACGAACAAACTCACAGACGAGGCCTTGTCTGTTTGTAAGTGTGGAACATTAGTTACACGGTCCTGTGGTGTATATCAAAGAAAGATGGCAAATGGAAATGAAGGAACCTTGATGTGACATTTCATCGAATCAATGTCATGATCAACTACGGTGTCAACTTACACAACATCAACATCCACAAGTAAAAACACATTAAACCATCCAGTAATGATGATGTATTAATGCTGTTCATTATTAATGAACGACGGTACAAGCATGCTGCTATTGTCCTCGGATGGCAGTGAGTGAACATCTATATAACTGTCATTACCATGAGGGACATTAAAGATTAATTGATACAGTTTGTGTTGTATTCATATTAGAAATAACCACGGCAACTGTAATACATTGAAATATCCATGTGTACTAGCAGACCGTACCCTTACTGGAACAGATTCGTCAAGGAAGTGTAAATTTAATGTTCAGTTCAATATGGAAGGATTCCTCAGGGATGTCGCCATTTTACCAAACAACATCTGTTGAGAATAAACATGTGTTGAACTCAAGAACAGAAACATTCAGACATGACTGTGATTGTTTAGAATCTGTCAGAAGAACGCTTTGAATAAGACATCTCATATGAAGGCATTGTGTGGATGTTAAATATTCTCATATATTAAAAATCAAAAAGCTTTATCAAACTGGGCTAGAAAGATAAATAACATCATATACTCATACCTGAATGTGTCAGGACATATCGGCCTGTACACTTTCAACATCCTGGATGTTGAAACGACAATAATCCCTCTAGAACAGAATCCTTCGTTAGTCCATTTTGTCAGCCATCTTGTCTGCTAGAAATCCAATAGAACCAGAGCTAGCTAGCATGTTGTGAATGGCCGCATAAATTATGCGGCTTGTGTAGGTTTGGTGTGACGTCACACAGGTCACAGTGACGCTCATCCGCTACAAGAAAGGCAGTTCCACAGAAGCTTGCGTTGGCCTCCAAACTGAGAGATCCAATAGCTAGTCTCGACTCAATAATCAATAATCATGCCAGTCTGTGGAAGAGTCTATATCTGTGGATGAGTCTACAGCAGAGGGGTGTTAGATGATGGGAATAATAACTTGAGCTTGTCTCCGTGTCATAATTATTTATGTCAACCTGTCAGTAATGACTCAGTTGTTGAAGTAATTACAGGAGTGTGTGATGTCTATAAACTGAATATACCACAATCAATACTGATGGTGACAATGTGTAACAATCTGTAGGGTTTTATTTTTCATAAAACTCCTTCAGTCAAAAATTGCAAAGTTTTATTTTTATTTTTTATGAAATATCATTAATAAATATGTTGAACAAAACATCAACTTTTTTTTCTTTCACATGGGATTTACTTTCATGACAACAAAACCATGCCATGAGTTATGAACATTAAATCACCAGGCACTGATATGGAGATTTATGATTAAAATTCAAGTTAATCAATACATGTAAGATAAGCCAGAATATTAGGTCATAGCAGGTATTGAATATCATAGTCTGCTTGGATAAAAGGAATATATTCACGGGTTGGTAGGAATGTATTTTACCGTGAAGTGAAGCTAATGTGATTTGGCTGATACAGTGAATAGTAGTGAAATGTGGTAAAAAAAATGTTCATGCAGTTGTAAAACAAATATTAATTTAATGTTTAATACATCAAAGTGCAACACACCTCTTAATAATGTCACTGGCATAGTGCCTCAGCAGTACTATCTCTAATGACACCTCTTATAAAGTGCCAAATCCTGGACAGCAGGCTCATGGCGCCTGACAAGATAATTAAGAGTTCCTAATAACAGTAGAATGCTTGAAAGATGTGTATTTATAGTGAGTGAGTGAGTATTGTTTTACGTTGCTTTTAGCAATATTCCAGCAATTTCACAGCAGGGGACACCAGAAATGGGCTTCACATATTGTACCCAGTGTATTAATAGGCTGGTCTTGAGCGTTGTTTAGAGTTTGAGAACATTTGATTTCATTTGGTGGAGTGTTCCATTTCATGGCAGCAGAGGTTTTGAAAGAATAGTGTTCAACTGTTTTGAGTCTTTGAGGCTGTGGCTGATTTTTAGCATCCAGACTGAGTCATGAGGGCTTGTACACGTATAGAAGTTCACAGAGGTTGTCAGGGCTGTTCCAGTGTTCCAGTGATGCACTGGTACATCACAGCGAGAGAACTTTGTGGTCAAGGCCGAGTTTGTACTGAGAGCCAGTGAGGAGACCATAGTGTAATGTGAGGAGATGAAGGTGGAACGGGGTTTAATGTCACGTCCAAGATTATTGCACTTAAATAGCGACATGCATGCATGTGTGTGTGTGTGTGTGTGTGTGTCTGTGTCTGTCTTTGTGTGTGTGTGTGTGTGTGTGTGTGTCTGTCTTTGTGTGTGTGTGTCTGTGTGTGTGTCTGTATTATCTGTGTGTGTCTGTATTATCTGTGTGTGTGTGTGTGTGTGTGTGTGTGTGTGTGTGTGTGTGTGTGTGTGTGTGTGTGTGTGTGTGTGTGTGTGTGTGTGTGTGTGCTTGTACTAGTAGTCAAGGCTAATGCCGATTTTATTTATAGTGCTTGCCCACTGAGATACCATGCCGCAGTTTAACATGAATACCCCACTCAGACACACTATACTGACTCCGAGCCGACCAGTCCTTGTTTTAGCCCCTTAACGCCGAACGCCAGACAGGGTAACAACAAGTACCATGTTTTAAGGTCTTTCGGTATGACACACACCAGGGATTGAACCCCGGACCGTCAGCTCTCTGGGCAGACGCTCTACCACTTGACCACATAGTAATGGTAATGTGAGGAGACTTGAATGTTAATGTCACGACCTGTACAGCAGTATGTTGGACTCTTTGTAGGCTGTGGAGGTGCTCCTTGGTAGGGCTCAGCCGTAGACTAGTACAGCAGTCAAGTCTGGAACGATTTCCACCTAAAACTTTCTCTACTGCCTTTAGCCGGCCTCTTTATACTGCCAAACTTACTTCTATGCCACAGCACAGTGTGGACAAAGAGCTGCATTTAATGTTGCAGCCCAATCAGTCACAGTGAAGAGTAAAATCCAGACCATGTTCAAGACAGGTGACAACCCTACCCACTCACCTACCTACTCAAAGGCAGAAATTCTGCAGGAATTCATCATCATAATAAGGTGACAATGATTCCCACAACCAGCTTGAGGAATTGGTTCTGTACGGTAAAGACGTAAAGGTGGACTATCTCTGGTTAATTAGCAGTCCTTCTTCCAAACCCCACTTTGCAGTCTACTTTTTTCAATATTATGATGCAGATCTATATAACAGCACAATATTACCCCAATTACATTGAAAAATGACTAAATGTTCCACAATGTTTCATCCGTAAATAAATAAATAAATAAATAAAATGAACACCAGGGGATGGAGCATACCCGGGGAGTCTATATTTAAAGAAATATAAGGATGCAATATTTACTTAATCAGGTGCAGTCTACTATCATTAAGAAGCAGCATTATATGATGACGAGACAGCAATTATTCCTTCAACATTTTGACAGAAGCAGCTCATTATTGAAGAAGTAAGGATTCTACAGGCTGTCTCATATTGGCATTGAAGATGGAATGGGATAATTCTATACCCTTCAAATCTTTCTTTCACCTTACTTTCATTCAGATTTGTTTGTTTGATCCTTTGGACTAATCTTTAATGAAACAATAATCATTCTTTAGGTGCTTCCTTTGGCTAATGCATTGTTCACAAGCTTACTTCATTAAAAGCCTCAAAGAAGGAGCATATTACATCTAGGAAATTGCTTGAACTTTGACTTAGACTGCTGTTGGGACAAGGAAGACCACAGCCAAACAGACTGACAACCGCAGTAGACTGGAGCTATGTACCTGACTAGAGTTATGAGGCTGCCAACCCCCTTTTGGTACACAGGATTTGGGGGTCTATAATTTAGAAGGTGTTAGGGACTCAGCAGTGTGGTACGTGGGATTTTGGGGTCTATTTAGAAGGTATTAGGGACTCAGCAGTGTGTTACACAGGATTTGGGGGTCTATTTAGAAGGTATTAGGGACTCAGCAGTGTGTTACACAGGATTTGGGGGTCTATTTAGAAGGTATAAGGGACTCAGCAGTGTGGTACGCGGGACACAAATGAAATTGAATTTAGTACACAGATTCAACTTTCTAAAATAATAATGCTGTATGTAACAGATTCATTTATATATTATATGTTTCCAATACTTTTTCAGTAATTGAACTTCCGATGGCACCCTTTTATGACCTAGGAACATGTTCTATAGGCATGCAGTCGTCCTAAAGCCTAGTTTCTCTGATACTTCGTAAGTATTGGCATGACACTAGTATCCAAACAAGAATGTTGGATCCTTTGGGATGCCATTTATCAGAAAAGGCACAAGGAAATTACCTTCTATTGACGTGTCCTCAGATCTTCATGCTGAAGGATATCGTGACAGATCGTAAAAGTAATAGATTTTAATGAGATTGAGAAAATTTATGTTGACTTGTCTTTGATAATAAATCTTAATATTTTTCATTCTGTAATGAGGAATTCTGGAACCTATCAACTAGTCTGGTCACATAACATAAAAGTGGGTAACAAAATAGCGCTACGAAGATAAAAACTGAGGTACCTGATCTAATGGTCACATTATTTGAATATTGTTGATGTACACAACCACAACCACAACGCACTGGTTACAATATCTCTTTAATAGGATTGATTGATAAGTTTCAGCTTCGTCCAAGCCACAATCTACAAGTACTTGATCACTGCACGTTCCTCAAGTTTGTCCATTTTCCAAAGGTCACTGACCCCTGCTAACTTTACTGATTTGTAACAGCGAAACCTCTAGGACATCATGTAATGTCCACAAATTAAGATTTCACCATTACACCGTTTCTTCCATGTGATGCTGAGAACTTCTCAATCAACAACCCATGGTTGATTTCATGGCCTTTTACAATGTTCTTAGAGGCAATTTGTCAGAATTTTACATTCACAAAGAAGACCAGAGCAGAGAAATTTGTTTTCAGGTGACCATATGAATATCCTCTTCTCCAATCTCAAGAAAACCATTGTTAAGGAGTGTGGGTATTCTGCCTTTGAAGAGTGAATTCTGACGTGCTTTTGAGATTTGTGTTAAGTAGTATTCAGGATTCAGGGGGGTGCAAGTGAGGCTCAGATTGAAAAATTAGATGGTATTCAGGATTCAGGGGGTGGAAGCGCTGCACCCTCTGCTATTTGAATGGCTCTTGCCATGTAGAATGTTAACTTTGAGAATATGTGTGGCCAGAGACGGACATTATTCTAAATGTATCAATACTGACCCTGCATCAGACCTGGTGGTAGCCCAGACAGAGTGGTTATCTTCCAGCATGATACATCTGTTGGGAGCCAAGGACGACAAAGCCAAAATGGGATTCAGAGAGCATTTTTCATCCACAAATGGCTACAGACCTCTTCCTTCATCAATTACCTCTAAAAACATAGATCAGATGGTGGTTTCTTGGTTGTCGCCATCTTGTTTTCCAGAACAAATATAGGTTGTAGTGTATACCAGTTTGTTGAATTCCATGAGCACAATATGATTCTCTTAGACCCATTGACCATAAATGGGCATTTTCTCGAGGCAAGGGCGTTAACTGCCTATAAAAGTGTCTGTTGCAATCCTTGCCAAATTAGACTGGAATTTCTGAGTCATATTTGTTAACAACATGCATACTGTCAACTGGGTTTTGACAGATATTTTCCGAATCTTTACATGTTTTTAATCAACATGTTCAAGTGATTTGATGCACTTCGCGAGGTAAGACTTATTTTTTTACAGATTCACTTGAATGGGCGGCGCCTTATTGGGTGATGCAAATGCAAGTGGCATGAGAAGTGGAACCTGATCAGTTAGGAGGGGGTACACAGCAGGGACATAACTCGTATAGCCACTGGTGGTGCTATGATGGAGCCATGAAATTTCAAACTAGTTCGGCAAGGATGGAAATTCAAATTTTATAGTCAGTTCACTCCCTTGCCCCAAGAAGATGATAAATGGGATGAATGTGTGATTCCCATGCATAACCAGTAGATCCTGTGACATAGGGGACATAACTCTGTACTGTAAGTCATGCCTCCTCAGACAGCTAGACCAACCATGATCATTTACAGATTACTGATGGTTTAGTCCCAGTGAGGAATATAATTTCTTTCGTTTGAGGGACGAATTAGAACGAAATTATTTTCTCCTAACGTCAGAAAGCACAACAAAGGGAGGTAACCTGGTTTTATAATGGGTATATAAGTAAGGCGGGAAGTTGAAACTTCATTCTCAGGTGCAGTGCAGTCGGGCTGGCGCTGACAAGCCCATATCGGAGAAGTTAGACGAGATTCTTCGCCATTTGGAAAGATCTAAAGCCGAAATAGTGCAATCAGTTGAAGATCGTTTACTTGGTTTTCGTGAAAAATTTGAGAAAACGACCAAAGAGATATCCAAGTTGAAAGCTGATAAGGAATTTGTGTGGAAACGAGAAGGTTGTAGAATACAACACTCATTCAATACTGAAACTTTGGACAATTTAGATCAGTTAAAGTTTGCCTTAGAATTTAAGAAATACGACTACGCGGCGGAGCTTGTTGAGATGGAAAAAACTCAGATCGAGCAGAGAAACAAACTTATTAAGATTGCCGATACGTCGGAGGGTGGATGGGAGACTGTAAAAAATTATGTTGCACGAGATGTGGCGTCCGACTCCGGAGACGACAAGAAAATTACAAGAGCAGAAAATAAAGCTGTCAAGAAAATCAAGTCCACGATGGGGTGTTCTGCACAGTCCGTACTATAGACCGCGTGGTGGTCGTGCTCCTAGTGCTACTGTCTATTCTACAGACCCAGCAGCAGTCAACAGCTTCTCCATGTTCAATCAGCCCTTTCGGAGGAACTCATCAAGTGGAGCGTGCTTCTCATGTGGGGGATTTGGCCATTTCAGACGTCAATGTCCGATGTCCGGAGAACAACAACCCGCTCAGACTACAGGACGAGGAGGATGATCTGCCCATTAATAAAGAAACTGACTCACAAGTTAAGTATGACGTAGGTCATAGTGATAATTATGTGTTACTGACTGATGATTATTTTGAATATGAACAGGGCCATGCAGAAATCATTGTGAAGAATAGGCTAAAACAAAACATTGCTTTTTGGCATCGAATCGGAAGTTCAGACTACGTCACTGATATCATAGAAAATGGATACAAAATTCTGTTTTATTCAACACCACCCAATACGGTTTTAGGCAACAACAAGTCTGCTAGATTGCACGAAGAGTTTGTATCAGAGGCTGTGTCTCAATTACTCAAAAAAGGTTTAGTGGTGCAGTGTGATATAAAGCCTACATTTGTTAATCCTTTGTCAGTGTCAATCCAATCTTCAGGTAAGAAGAGACTGATCTTAGACTTGTCATGGGTCAACAAGCATGTATGGAAACAATCGGTGAAATATGAAGATTGGAGGACAGCCATGATGTACATAAACAAAAATGACTGGCTTGTAAAGTTTGAAATTCACTCGGCTTATCACCATATTGACATATATCCTCTTCATACCCAATACTTAGGTTTGTCATGGGGGACTGGTAAAAACATGACATATTACAAGTTTCTTGTTTTGCCATTCGGGCTTACATCGGCGCCTTATGTTTTCACCAAGGTGACCCGTCAGTTGGTAAAGTATTGGCGTTACAAAGGCTATAGAATTGTTACTTTTCTTGATGATGGTATTTTGTCCAGTGACTCTATGGCTAATACTACTATTATTGGAAATGCTGTCAAGCAGGATCTCATAAAGTCCGGTTTCGTACCAAAAAGTGAAAAATCTTTGTGGGCTCCATGTCAGGTTATGGAATGGCTAGGCTTAATAATTGACATGAAGTGTATGAAACTATCAATCCCTCGTCGGAAGGTTGATAAGTTACATCAGAGTATCATTCCTTTATTGAAAGGTAGCGGGTTTGTCCCGGTTAGAAAAGTGGCTTCAGTCGTGGGGCAGGTGGTTGTAGGATCTGTCGCTTAGCTCATGACTAGGGCTTTGTCTATGCAGACGGTGAGTATAACATCATGGAATGAGTTTGTTGTTTTGACACAGTACAGCAAACATCAACTCGAATTTTGGTTACATGAGATAAATAAATATACAGAGAGAACATGGTTTGATCAGTCCATAGTAACGAGAGTGGTATACAGTGACGCCAGTAGTGTCGGCTATGGAGGGTATTGTGTACAGTTTGGTGAGGAGCAGTCTCAGAGGTCGGTGGAAGAAGCTGCGTTGAGTTCTACACACAGGAAATTAAAGGCAGTGTATATGGTTCTGCAGAGTTTTCTCCCTTTGCTGAAGTCATACAGAATCAAATGGTTTTCTGATGATAAAAATGTTGAATCGATTGTAGCTAAAGGATCTATGAAATCTGGGCTACAAAGCATTGCTATGGACATTTTTAATCCTCGTCTGCAAGGTCAGATTCAGTTGGAAATGCAGTGGATACCCCGTTCAGAAAATGAGAGATCAGATTATCTTAGCAAGCTTGTGGACTAGGACGATTGGGGAATCAGTGATTTTGTATATCAGCACATACAGAGTATGTGGGGTCCATATGATATAGATGTATTTGCCTCTTATTATAACAACAAGGTTGCTAGGTTTTATTCCAGATATTGGAATCCTGGATCATGTGGAGTGGATGCATTTACCATGAGTTGGTCTGAAGGCAACAATTGGATAGTGCCACCTGTTTATTTGGTATCTAGGTCATAACGGCATTTCAGAATGTGTCAAGGCAGGGCTACGTTGATAGTTCCTGTTTGGTATTCAGCTACTTTTTGGCCATTGTTGTGTCCTAGGGGAGAGTTTGTTTCACGGGTGAAGGAAGTAGTTTATCTGCCTACTTACAAAGATGCATATGTCCCAAGCAGACAAAGCAATGGTCTGTTTGGTGTTTATGATTTAAATTGTAACATGATGGCGATTCGGGTTCAGTTTTGAATTTCCTGTTACAGGTGTTTTTGATCATGTGTTTGGTGACGAGATAGCAGTGCTACCGCCGAGTGTGTCGGAATTAGCCAAAGCAATACCGGGACTGCTTAATCATGCCAGAGCGACTTTCACGTGCAGAAAGTACAAGTATGGTTTCCGTGCCTCGAGAAAGTGGGCTGTTTCTAACGGTATGCCTGTAGGGTTACCGTTATCTCCCTTACATTGTGCGCTTTATTTGCTGTCAGTGATACAGCGGTCGGGTCCTTTTTCGCCCTTGCAGTCAGCGTTTTATAGTATTCGACACTTTCATGTTATTGTTGGTTTACCCACTCCCACAGACAACACATTGGTGATAAATTTGTTGGAGGTGTCCAAACGGAAGTTAGTTAAACCCGTTAAAAAGAAAGAGCCTATTACGGTTGAAGTAATTGAAAGAATGTTTGATTGCAAAATGCAAAACCAAAATGTATATAATATGAGAACTGTGTGTATGTGTTTGCTTGCATTCGCAGGTTTTATACGGTCTGCTGAGTTGCTTAATATTAAGCATGGTGATTTGTTTTGTTTTTATTCTCACATGACTGTATTTATAGAAAGGTCCAAGACCGATGTATACAGAGATGGTGCTTGGTTGATTATTGGTAGAACAGGTACAAAGAGGTGTCCTGTGAAGTGTATGGAATGTTTCTTGGAAAAATCTTGATTAAAGGAAGAAACTAATTCTGAAACTTATCTTTTCAGAAGTCTGTCCAAGACCAGTGATGGCTATATATTTAGAACCGAAAACAAACCGATGTCTTATACTCGGTTGAGGGAATTATTAATTGAAGCCTTTAAGCCTTATGTACCTGACATAAAATGCTACGGCCTGCATAGTTTGAGGTCAGGTGGAGCCACAGTGGCAGCCAACAGAGGCATCCCTGATAGAATGTTTAAACAACATGGTCGCTGGAGGAGTGAGAGTGCCAAAGATGGCTATGTTAAGGACAGCATCGAAATAGATTAAAAGCGTCTCTTTCTTTGGGGCTTTGAATTGCCCGTTCTTTGTTTCCTCAGTCAGTGCACCGTACAGTATCCCAATATGTTTTAGTTGTGTATTTTGTTGTGTTAAGGGGGAGAAGGAGGAGAAATATAATTTCTTTCGTTTGAGGGACGAATTAGAACGAAATTATATTCTCCTAACATCGGAAAGCACAACAAAGGGAGGTAACCTGGTTTCGTAATGAGTATATAAGTAAAGGCGGGCAGTTGAAACTTCATTCTCAGGTGCGGTGCAGTCGGGCTGGCTATATTAAACATGTTCGGTTATCTATGATGCCGATTGGAGTACACGTCGGTTGAATCTATATTTTTTATTATTTATGTGTGTAGTACCTGCGGCTGTCCATATGATGATCAGGTTGTTATGCGTTGCTTGCAAGTTGTGCTGGCGAGCCATGATAATATGTCGTCAAATGGATCGGTATCCATAGTTGAAATCTCGAACACTCCAGTTGTGAGAGTATGGATTTGGGATATACTCTGATGAGTATGCGCTGACGAGCCATTAGAATACGTAATAAGGCGTCGATGCCTGTGTATATGTATACATTGGGAATATGAAGCATCAAATCGATATTCATGTAAATTACGGTTGGTTGATGGTCATGATGCTGGTGATGTTCCTGGTGCGGACGATGTTCATGATAATGTGAATACTTGTTGAAGAATAAACTGCGGTCAGTCAGTGCACCGTACAGTATCCCAATATGTTGTAGTTGTGTATTTTGTTGTGTTAAGGGGGAGAAGGAGGAGAACTTGGCTTGGTCTTCATTCAGGACACCTGTGAATTTACGTTATGTGGTTGGGAATAAAACTTTAATCTAATTCTGACCTACCTTCCCATTGTTTTTTTGCGATGAGAAACAAGACCACTTTTATGTGGCCTAACCATGAACTTCTCACCCTGAAAATCCCTTAGGGTAAATATTAAAGAGATATTGTAACCAGTGCGTTGTGTTTGTAGTTGTGTACATCAGCAATATTCAAATCATGTGACCATTAGATCAGGTACCTCAAATTTTATCTTGGTAGCGCTATTTTGTTACCCACTTTTATGTTATGTGACCAGACTGGTCAAGTCAACATATATTAGCTCAATCTCATTAAAATCTATTACTTTTACGATCTGTCACGATATCCTTCAGCAAGAAGATCTGAGGACACGTCCATAGAAGGTCATTAGCTGGGCGTGAACTTTGACTTCATTTTTGGCATTGTGATTTCCATGAATGATATATATCATCAAGACATAGAATCGTATAAATTCCGAAAATATAGAAGGCTCATTGTTGATTGGCTGATTATTTAGTTCCATGACACGACCTTCTATGGAGGTGTCCTCAGATAATCACATAGAGAGATATCGCATCGCATCGCATCGCATCGCATCGCATCGGATCGGATCGGAGTAAAAGATCCGATTTTTATGAGATTGTAATTCAATCGCATCGCATCGCATCGCATCGCATCGCATCGCATCGCATCGCATCGCATCGCATCGCATGGTATTGGATTGGATAGGAGTAAAAGATTTGATTTTTATGAGATTGTAATTCTCTTTGTATCTCAATTTTGGTACCTGGCATGTTCAAAATATCTGTGTTTGGCCTAGCCACCCAGTACATAAAGTTGTATAGAAAGGTTCATTCAGAAAATCAAACGACACAAATGCGTCCTGCTATGTCCCCATAATGATGTGCAAGGTTGTTGTTTTTTTATCAAATAATTAAATAATTTAAAAGCACAAAATAGCAAAGTGAAAACAGAACTACAGAATACATTCCAGAAAAGAATCCAATTTTTCAAACATTTTCAACACACAATAACCCTGGGTGTAGTTTAAGTAGAAAATCAACTCGCAAAATTGTGTCTATGACCTTATTTGCCACTTATGCAACAAAGTTACACCAAGCACTAATATGCATTCAGCTTCAATTAACACCAAGCTGTCCAAGACTAACAATGTGACACTGTTTCCGTCGCATCTAGTTACACGACATGAAACAAATAAAGCAATGTCTGTCTGAGCCTCTCCAGAATATCATTAGATGTAAGTAAGACAACCTTTCACAGTGAGGGGTATTTAGCCTTTTGGAAATGTAATTATCTGAACCAAATCAATACTCAGATTTCCTCAATATAACACAATATTGGAATACAAGCCTTTTAGTAACTTGCTATGTTCCATATTACTTTGTGTTTTTATTTTATTCAACAAAGAAAGTCATTAAAATTAGAAAAGTACAAAAATAAAATGTACATGTTATATAATTATGTGTTGGCGTTATAATGAGGATGAATGGGAATCACTCTTCTGAAACCCCCTCTCATCAAGTAAAAGAGAAGTCAGATTTTTACGATTGATTTAGCCAAACTGAAAGTGACAGGAGGCTTTTGCAACTTTATTTTAAGAATTGCCTCATGAAGAAATCAGAAGAAAATTGGAAATTGGTGGAACTTTAGGAGAGAACCAAACATCCATGCAGACAGTACACACTTGTCACCTTGGACATCACAGCATTGGCTTAGTGTCAGGACACTGACAACAGTGACAGGCAATGTGATGACTTAAGACGATTACATCCAATAGAGGTTTATGAAGGGTCTTCAGGACATGGTGTGTAAAACCCAAGACTGACCCAAAGAGTATAAAACTATGCTAAACCCAGGACAATAATATAGATTCACATATGAAATTATTTATAGAATTGTTTATTGAATTCAGTATTTGGGGTATTTTCATAACCATTCTGTATTTCTCAATTGAAATTGCCTTGTGGGTAATTAATCCCTTCATAGCTAGTGCAGGTGTTTCATTAATCAAAGCCTTGAAACTCTTCCAATGATGTGAGTTATGTGCACAAAGGTCATGTTATCTCAGATCCACTATAAGATAAGGGCAAATAGGTGATCTGGGGTTTCATGCATTAAATATTTTATTACTTGCTTTATGGATCCACTGATTAAAGATAAATTAATTTTCAATAAAATTTAAGGATTGAGGATTGCATTTTAATCTTCCTGCTGAGCCTAGTACCTATTTTTTGGCTTCCTTAACAAAGGTATAAGGGTCTATACCAAACCGTCGCCATTACAGTAAAACAAAAAAGTTGTTATCCATAAATTGTGTTGTACTTAATTTCTGTAATGAAAAACAACTTCAAAGTAGGTCACTTTGGGAAAAGGGGGACTGACCATTTGATGTCATTAAAAATATACACCCTTTTAAATTACTATATTTATTTCACCTGATCGACAACATGTTCATTTTATTTTGATTCCTGACACTACATTTTGAAATAATTGTGTGTAATTAATTTATGCTGGATGAGTTTCACTAAAGACATTGTATCCTGACAGCATGGATTGTTGCTCATAATATCAATCACTGGATTGTCTGTTTATTTTAAGGCCTCAAATCTGTCAAATGGCATGTTTATTCTTTATATCTTATGTCTACAGACATGATAGATAGATGGTAAATATCAGATTTGAAAAGGGATCCAAATCACTCTGTCATGTCATCAACCACACAATCAGAAGTCTGAACACAACTTCACTGCAGGGATAATTTTTTTATAAAACTATCAAGGATATTTCCAAATAAGGGCATCCAGCAAGCCTCCATCGTTTCCTTTTTTAGCTTGTTTATGTTGAAGAAATAAATTAACATGCATCCTTTGTAATATAAAAATAAAATAAAAAATTACTTTTCAGAAATGCATTTAAACATTGCCTCAAAGTCTATTTCGGCTATCCTTATAGACGGTAGCCCAGTCTCTTGTCATGCTCGGTTGACTTAGCCAGCAAATTGACTCCTGCAGCTGATGAACCTTGGCGACAGTATCAGACAGCCAGGTAGAGGCCAGAGCCTAGAGCTTATAAAGGTGGCAGTCACCGTCTCAAGCTTGATGTGTGATTGAAGTCACTCAAAAAAGCCCAATTCCTCTAATTCTAATCTGTTATGTTGATTAATCTAGCAGATAAAGATTGCCCTACTTACAAAGGGTCACCCCATGAAAACCACAGCTTATCCCAACGCTCATGATAGTTCAGTGCACCAGACAGTTAGTGACCAGACTGAGGACCCCTGTCATCACACGGTCACCATCAGGGTAAATAGATCACTGGACTCTCTTCTCTAGACTTGATTACAATCGGAAATAATTGATAAATAAACAAAAAAGACAAACCCTATTAAATAAGAATACATACTTATGGATAACAACTTCTGGTTTGTTAGCAACGTTTTGATGTAGATTCTTACTCCGTTCTCAAGCTGTTATCTATAAAGTTGTACATTTTCTTAGTGTCTGCCATAAGAGTTTATTTCCTCCAAGTTTCAGGCCATAGGCCCATAGAACATACATGATATCAATAAAGTGTATGCATAAATACATGAAAAGAATATAATACATAAATAATACATCAGTGAATTGTGAGTGACTCGCGTAATCTAAAAGCGTGGTAGATATATTTAGCAAGTTGTGTAATAGTGTAGTGTCTGCCATACGTAGTTGTACGTTTTCTCATTTACTCACCAACGTCTAGAACACCAGTCAAACAGTTAAACCATGTATAGTTTGAACTACTGGAGTAACCCTACAAAGACACAATGTTTCAGTGTCTCACATGGCACTCATTTGTGCAATGTCCAGGTCTCATGATACAATTAGAAAAGGACACAAGACTGTAAAGCGAGAGAGTTGGGTTTTATGCTGATTTTAGCAATATTCCAGTAACAACATGGTTGGTGACACCCAAAAAAGGCTTAACACATTGTACCCATGTGGGGAATCAAACCTGGGCCTTCTGCATGACGAGTAAACGCTTCAACCACTGGGCTACCATACCACCCCTCCAGACTGAGGAGCACACTACTTCAAACATATTGGGTCCAAACCCTTCACAAAGAAAAAACTAGCATTGTTGTGTCCTATTCATGAATTACACGATCTGTCTGGTATATGTCTCAACATCTAATTCACATCAATTTCCTGATAATGAACCCTCCCTGGGAGACTCAACACTGATGGAGCCCGGTACAGTGACAGGAAGTTGCAAACGAGAAGGAAAAACACCAGGCACAGCAGACAGGATTGTCCTTGCACAATAAGTGGGCTGTGAAAAGCCATCACTTCAATCCATTGATCCACAAGTTTTGGTGGATCTGGTTGTTGACCTTATAGAAGAGCGGATATTTACTGAAATTACCGCAATTGTGTCTGTAATAACCCGTGTCAGACGGAGTGTATACCAGTAATAGAGGATGTTGAACTACGTTATAACTGACATCGTTAACATCCAAGGGGAATAAATAGATCTGATGACATAAAAGGTTGTGGTAGTCCTTCTCTCTCCAGTAGCATTTGAATACAGCAAAGATATTCCTCATTTCTAGTTGTGTCAAATCAATCAACTTTTTCACAAACCATTTATCATGTTCTGAACCAGGACTTCTGTTTAATGGTATCAAATATGCCCTGTTGAAGAAAATCTATGTTGGACTGCACAAGTAAGTACCCAGTTCAGAAGAATGAAACAACAGTATGTGGGTTTACCTGGTCATATCTCTAAAACAATATTTGTGACCCACCAGATCAGGGATCTTATGGGTGAAAAATCACATCTTGACTTCTCATTATATTTCAAAACTACAGTATCTTCGGAACACAAAAATATAATTCACAAGCTCCAATTCATATTTATTACAGAGATGCATGACATCAAACATTTGGACTTATTTTCCGACTTATAACTGTTTATGTAATGGTTGCTGTTTTTAAGACATAATTTCTGATGAATTGAAAGTAGACATGTATGCTGAAAGGTTTTGAAATAACTCTTTTATTACATTACGAACAAACGAGATAAAAATAAGATATTTTTGTACAGTCTACACACAAGGCTATCTTCACTGAAGTAAGTTCACGTCGAACGTCTTCATGACATCATAGCACAATTGTATCCTAGTACCCATAAGGTCCCTTGTCTCCTGGTGGGTCACACTTGATTCTCTTTCAGACACAATAAAATAATTATTTGATTTTCATCCAATTTTTTAAAGACTGAGCCACGTGGAATTTTATCTTTTATAAATAAAGCCATCAAAGCATCTGTGTACAGTAACTGTCAACTGATGTGAGTTACGTAAAGCAAAACAATTTATAGCACCATTGCGTGTACTTCATAAGCAGAGAGAGAAGGGAAAATACCATACTTTCTTGAGTATAGTGGGCACCCAAGTATAATGCGCACCCCCCTCTAACGGATTCAGTATTTGGGAAAAAAAAAAAAATTGAATATTAGGCGCAGAAAAAAATTACACCATACCCCTTCAGTGAATTCCAGTTAACGAATGGCTGTTAAGAGACTTGGTCAGTACAAATTTGACATTTGAGATACACCAGACATGTTGATCTACCGTTTAAATTGTATTTTCTGTTCTGCTAGGCATTGTTTCACATCCAGGGATTAAGATTACCTTGCGTATTTTATCATAAACTATTATAGAGCCGGAAACAGCAATCAGCTGTACACGTTTTCTTGGAATCTTTAGGTGATTCGGTTAAAACTTACCAAATGATATAACTTGAAAGGATTTTAATGCAAGGTTTAGGAAAAATTGTAACTGAAACTATTTTTTTATCAGGAATAATATATTCCAATATAGTTGCAGCTTTAATTAAATATATTTAAAATAATAATAACAGTAAGCGTAGCACTTCGGTGCAGCTGATTGCAATTGCCAGTAATTTTTTTTACATGGAACAATATACAGCACATATCATCATCAGTACGTAATAAATGACGGAGGCAGAATGTTTGGTAGTTTTGCTGGATGAAAATCTAATGAGTAATTCATCATGGCCTTAGTTGAAATAAGAATATTAGTATACCGGTAGTTTCAAGACAAATTGGATAAAATCAAATAAAATCCTCAGACAGGAACCACTAACAGGTTCTTGTTTCCCTGGCTGGTAAGAAGTCAATCGTGGCCTGGGGATGTATGCTGTATTCAGTAGCTAGGAATAAGATCATAAAACCTCTTTGTGAATGTGTATGTTTTTGTCTGGTGGCGCCAAAGGTCTTAGTGCCAGAACTGGCTTCTTGAAATGGAATGAAAGAACGGGTATTCTTTTGATGCCAAATTCATGACTTCCAAATTAAGGTAGAGATGGTTTTCAAAAGTTAAGAACTGTGCTTTGTTGTCTGGTATTTTTGAGGGGTTGAAGGGTTGAATTAAAAGAAATGGTACGTCTTGATAAAAAATATGTGGTTCTAACTACATGACATTAAATTAAGTTTCACAATAAATAATACAATATGGCATTAGAAAACTGGTGACAATATTTTGTTTGTTATGTCTAAAAAAGTAGGTATGGGATAAAAAGAAATGTTATGGTTCTTTGAAACTGCATCAGAAAGTTAGTTTTCATTGCATTGTTTTTATGTGATCAAATGTAAAATTAGTTAAGGCCTCTTAAAAGTGTTATTGCTTTGAAAACATATATTAAAACAAACAGAGCTCCAGATAACTTTTTCAGCAATTGAGTTTTTACTCTAGGGTTTCTATTTTAATTGGGTTATTACATTTTTCATTTGGTAACCAATATTTTTTCACTCATCTATTCATCACACTTTGGGGTTTTTCAAAAAAAAAAAAAATATGAAATAATGTTTTAGATGTATATAACTGTTCTAGATAAATAGGCTTGACCCAGAAAGTAAATTAGCTCATAATTGTGATTCGGATATTAGCTCCTTTGTCCGCATGTTGAAAAAGCTTCATTGGGAATTTACACAAACTGTTTTTAATTGAAAGTAATTGGGTTTTGAATATTTGGGGGGGGGGGGGGGGGGATTTTACGCAAATACACTGCTTATCTGTAGCTCTGAACATACTCTTGTTAACACTTAGGGAGCAAATTGTATCCTAACAAGCATGAAATACCCATATCCTCCGCTAATATGACATTAGGTTGTGTGCAAGGCATTGGCCCCTAAGTCAAAGTAGTTTCTATGGAAACTTGAAAAATATTTTTTTGAAAAAAATAAATATCAAAAGGCACCAGTTCATCACTAGACCTATCTGTGTGCCAAGTTTGGTGAAGACATATTGTACGTTTTTCAAGATCTGCTCCGGAAAATAGCACAACCTCCATTTTCAGTCAAAGTCATTGCTATGGAAACTCGAAAAACAATAAAAAATATATCAGAACAAGTTTATATACACAAAGTAAAGGCACAATGTGCAGCTGGACAGCCCCACCTCCCTACAGGGATTTATCGTGTGATGTCAGTAATTGGCCCAGCGTGTCTCTCCACACAACCCTAAATGAGAGGGTACACATAATCAATATACCATGTCTCACGTTACACCATAAACTATATCCATACACCAGACATACATAGGAGCCTTAGACTTTATACAAGATAGCCAAAACAACGGAACAACATGTCGTGAATATTGTCAGCCAAGCCACCATACATTACATTGTTTGGTCTTTGGAGTTTTGCTAACAACTTTACTTGGAAAAGTCTCAATAAAAATAGTAATAGCTAAAAATAGAGGTTATCACACGTTTGTGTTTTGGGATGGTAGACATTCTATATTAGGAATAAACATTGTATTTTGCAAGCCTTGGCAAGTTAAATATATAGTATTTGTTTCTAACACAGGATATTTACCATGCCAAAACACACAAGTGTGATAACCTATTTACTATTCTTATATTCCATCTTTGAAAAATGTATTCTCATCTCTCACAAATGGTACCTAAACATTGAAGGTTTTCCAGGAAAGTGCACATTCATATATACTACCCATCAAAAGTTTAGACTCACCAGTGTAAATGTAGCCACTCACTATACTCAACTGTTTCAAACCAGATAATGCCAAATATTCTAAACTTTTTACAGGTACTGTTAGCACATGAACTGATGTGGCGTAAAACCAAATCTGTAACGGTGAAAAGATTAGAGTTTTTCGTTCATTAATTGATAAAACTCTGTGAAATGTCGCACATTTTTAAACAAAATTCGCACCAAAACGCAGGTGTTCACATGCACGATAATGCACGTGTTTTAGCAGCAATTTGACGCGGGATACTCGTGCATTTCATCTTTATAAGGATTGCAGTTGGCTCTTCTGAGTTAGTGGAGAAATTCTTCTTTGATGCAAGCATGGGTAGAGGGAGAATCTCCGTATTGAGCAATGACATCAAGCCTTGGCACTGCTACAAGATGGCAGATCACAACGGTATGTTGCCAGACGTCTTGGCGTCACCCAATAGGCAGTTTCCAACCTCTGGGTACGCTTACAACAGACCAACTCCGTCCAGGATCGACCCAGGTCGGGTAGGTCAAGGGTAACATCACAGCAAGATGACTAATGCATCGTTTTGCTGTTTCTCAGGGGCAGACACATTACAGCCACAGCAGCCAATAATGCTTTCCAACAAGCTACAGGACGACGTGTATCTGTATCAACAATACGCCGCCGATTACGTCACTACGGACTGCGGGCACGTCGTCCAGCTGTAAGACCCCCTCTTACACCATGCCACCATCAGAACAGACTGAATTGGGGAAATGGACATTTACGCTGGGGTCCCTGCAGATGGGCAAGGGTACTCTTCTCCGACGAATCAAGGTTCAATCTGCATTTCAACGATGGTCGGATCCAAGTCTACAGACGTCAGGGAGAGCATTACGCTGACGTTGCTGTTGTGGAGCATGATCGATTTGGAGGTGGATCCGTTATCGTCTGGGGAGGTATCACCCTGACTGGAAGAACTGATTTACTGGTACAGGATGGAAATCTGACTGGCCAGAGATACAGGGACGAGATCATCATTCCTATTGTGCTTCCATTCTTAAGGGCCATGCCAGGTCACGCGGTTTTCAAAGATGATAATGCCAGGCCTCACAGAGCTCGCATCGTGTCAGCTTGTTTACAACAAAATGGGGTGAATCGAATGGATTAGCGAGCATTATCGCCCGATATGAACCCCACTGAGCATGTTTGGGATCTGCTGGGACGGCGTGTTTATGCCAGAGTTCCTCCCCCTGCTAACCTTCGCCAACTTCGCAATGCATTGTTTGAGGAGTGGCAAACATTCCCCAGCGGCAGATTGAACTGTTCTTTCGTGGTATGCAACGTCGATGCAATGTCTGTGTTAGAGCCAGGGGTGGTCATACCCGTTATTAAATTTTGCAATTTCACTTTTGTATGGTACTAGCCAATACGGCATTCTGGTTCACTAATCATCAATGCACACGTCCTTGTGAACAAGGATATGAAGACCTAAATGAATGATTTTGTTATTTTTTATCGGTAGCTTTCACAAATACGATTTTCTTACGAGATATAGTGAGTGGTTTCAGTGAGTCTAAACTTTTGATGGGTAGTATATTATATCAGAAGGTATAACTACTATATCACCAAATTGTTTAAAGAAAATTATAACTGATCTGTAATTGCCTAAAATGTCAATTTGATAATGTATTTTCATATTTTCTTGAAAAGCAAAAAGAATTGAAAATGCAGTAGCATGAAACATATCTTGCAGGCACTGGTTCAGTTGTTGTTCCGGTTCTCTCCAGAATTACTGTTAGCAAAGTTGATATAATTCATATTTCAAGTTTTAAAAGCGTAAATCCATTTGCTAAATGCTTCATGGGGTATCTATCATCTGTATGAAATGTCGTAAAATCTATTGCAATTATAACAAACAGATATCTTATTTACCATAGAATTAAAGAAAGGGAAGTCACATTTTATTTATAACATATCGAAAGTATTATAAGACATGTCTTTTGGCCTGTGGCCTAATCTAATGTATATTTGTCCATTTAAAGCTGATTATTTGTCAAAAAGCCATACATGTATCATCCAATATACATTAAATGTAACATATCAGGCTTGGGGAAAAAGTATATAAAAAGTAAACAAAACTAAACATGCCAATTTATCAATTTGCCGGTTGGAGTTATTGCCCTTTATCAAAGGGAAGCTACTCTAGTCTACACAATGTCATGTTTGTTTAGTGTCTGCCTGGTCATTACTGGTCATAATGTTATGGAAAGGAGTCAGATGCCCCACACAACAAAAAAAGAAGAATCAAAGCAACAGACATATTTTGGCCAAATCAAACTGTTTAAACTCGCACAGCTTCCTTGATAAATTGCTTTACAGTTTATATTACCAATGTCCTCTTTACTTTTAAAATGCCTCATTTATTTCCCTGTAAGTCACTAATTTTTGGCATCTTAGATTATTTTGATAATAACAATTATCCCAGTCATTTGTCTAGATCACTAATGATTCGATCATCAACAGACAATGGTGATGCCATATTTGTTTGCAAACATCGAAAGTAATTCCTATATGATCTTTTTAATTTGCATATTTATCCATAAATAACACCAACAGATACCATTTTTATCTGTTGGATCTATCCAAAAAACTATTATACCAGTATAACCCATTATATAATAATTATTTTTATTTGGCTTTCAAGTAGGGCATACTTAATCACAAATGTATGACAAAAATCAAATTTGCAAAACGGAAATAGTGTACAACAGAAGATAAACAATGATAGGTTAGATTACATGTAATTCAAACCAAAACATCTACCACTGAGGTTAAAACGGGTTCCCGATGTTTAGCACTCAACGTCTGGGCCAAAGCCTTGGATATTTAATCTCATTTAATAGGTTTTTTTTCTGTCTGTTTATCCGTTAAATTACTGTGTCCACACCTTATGCCTTATTAGTAAGAACACATAAGATGCCCTCGGTTCCCTACATGGGGGAGTTATCCCTGACAGGCATTCATTATGTGGAATAGGGCCAAACAGCAGGTGGTTTATTGTACCCAAAATGAATGTCAGTGATAAAAAGCTAGTTACAGATATTGTTATTTTAATTATTCACAGATCGAGTCATGACCACAGGTCATTTCACCCACCTATCAATGTATGCAATGTGTTTTATAATTAACAGAAATATCCTGACATATCCTGTATAACTGCAAGCATCACAAGATTATATACCAGCCAATGAAACAATGAAAACATCTGTCACACACTGCTGCACTGATGCACTCGAAGCTTTAGGCTATGTCCCCAAATAGGTTTGTTTTTTAAAGCCGTTTACAGAGTATGTGATGTCAGCACTTTCACTTGGGCATTAAAATACTTCATACAAATATTATAAAAGTTTTACTCTCGGAAATTGACTTCATGCAACTAGGAAACTTGAATGAGTATGGTTTTACGCCGCTTTTAGCAATATTCAAGCAATTTCACGGTGGAGGACACCGAAAATGGGCTTCACAAAGAAACTGAAACTAAATCGCAATCCATTTTTTCTCTTTACTTGCCGGGGGCCTATTTTAACAAGTATATAAAAAGAGAAATGGTCAGGCAAAACTAAACATAATTCTACCAAAATATTTTCTGATTGTACTTTGGTTCTGATCGTTTGAAAATTGTAAAATGAAAGATTTAGCAGATATCGTTCAGTCATGCCTGAAGTATTTTGAGTTTGGCTGATGACGCTACAGAGAATCTGATGTGTGCAATGAACTAACACACAATAGATTCAGAAGTGTGATAAAGTTTACTTATCAGTTTTATTAATAGCAGAGCCTTCAAGCACTTGGGACAAAAATGTTATAAAAAGAAATATACTAAGTTATGCTTTTCAGAGTTAAAAATAATATTCAATCAATACTTTTCTTTATCATTATACTTGGTATTTAAGCATAGTTGAATTGATAAATATAAGATGATGTCAATGTACAATTACCAAGGAGATCATATTTCTCATTTCTTTTCATCACATGCTCACAGAGTTTACTGACATTTTCAATTTCTCAGCATGATGGAGAGAAGGGAGTTTTGTCTACCTCGACAAACAGGAGCACAAATTACTCCTGCACCCTCAACCACCCTATCACATTGTGACATTTGCTTAAGTCTTTCTTCTATGCCAGGTTTCATCCCAGACTAATGTTTTATATGTATTGACAGAGATAGATTGATGGAACGTAAGATATTATGGGAATTTTGACAGATCTGCCCTGGTTGCTATGATACAGGTGTCTGGAAGGCTGGTATCTGGAATCTGTGAGCACTGTCACTCATCCAGCAATATTTGGTATTCCTTTTCTTTAGGCATTGGAATTTCTGTGAGGAAAAGTTTTAATTCTGGATTTCGACATTGTTCTTGTTTTGAAGTGACGTATTGGTACAGATGCTAGTACCTTATCAACCTGTACTAAAATGTCGCATTGAAAGAATAAAAGGTAGCCATGTCTTCATTGAAACTACAGCTATAAAGTATTGGAATATCTTCCTCAAATCAAATCATACAATAATTTAAATTAGTAGAGTAATGAGACCAGAGGCCGATATTGACTGTGCCAGACCATGAAGCTACATCAACTTAAAAGATATCTGGAGACAATCAAAGTTGAGATTTTTCAATGACTCACCCAATCGATATTTTTCCATTTAAGCAAATTGCATCAATTTTATGAAAATATTTAATGACCCACTCCAAGCCTCTCTTGTTTTGGGTGACTGTCCTCTTACTTCACTGACAAGTGGTCACTGTGCAGAGTTATGTCCCTTACCTTACCAGGATCTTCTGATCATTATTTAAATCCCAAGTCACCCTAATCATGAACCCAGGGGTTTCACCAAAGTGGTAACCACCCATGACTTGCTACAATTTTAGGCGTTCCTTCAACATACAGCTGACACAGCAAAATAACGAAGGTAATGTGGTGTAAAACTTAACTTAGGTACAGGGTCCATACCCCATTCTACACCACAATAATCAATATCTAATGTTTCTAGTATGAGAAGGGTATTCTCAGATAGTTTTTCAGCAATTATCTCTACGCCAGTTTGTCACGCACTACTTCTGAGAACCATGTTCAGAACTGTATGGGCTGAGACCACAGGGGAGCTTCTCCCAATGAGATATGCCCAAGAGACGTCCATTGCCTGATTGCACACAGAGACCAACTGGAGAGTGTTTACAGAATGTGCTGCTATTCAACACAACCCTGATTGCCACCACCCAGGTAAACATCATAATATCAATCATCCAGCCATTGTCTGAGATCAGGTATAGATTTGATCCTTACATCAGCGGAAAATGTCTGATATGGCATCTGTTGCTTTAATCTTTGTTCAAATACTTTCTCTTGCTGTGATCACATATCTGATACTTTTGTCTGGGTTTTGTAATAATTCTGACTTTTTAACATATTGCATGAATAGTTCTGAATCATATTAAGAGATCTGACAGAATTGTGGCATTTTTATAAATTGTAATAAATATAAAAGTTTGAGAGGTGAGAGGTGAGGGTGTAGGCCAGGAGAGATGAGGTTGTAGGCCAGGTGTGGTGAGGGTGTAGCCCAGGAGAGGTGAGGGTGTAGCCCAGGAGAGGTGAGGGTGTAGGCCAGGTGTGGTGAGGGTGTACGCCAGGAGAGGTGAGGGTGTAGGCCAGGTGTGGTGAGGGTGTAGCCCAGGAGAGATGAGGGTGTAGGCCAGGTGTGGTGAGGGTGTAGCCCAGGAGAGGTGAGGGTGTAGGCCAGGTGTGGTGAGGGTGTAGGCCAGGAGAGGTGAGGGTGTAGGCCAGGTGTGGTGAGGGTGTAGCCCAGGAGAGATGAGGGTGTAGGCCAGGTGTGGTGAGGGTGTAGCACAGGAGAGGTGAGGGTGTAGGCCAGGTCAGGTGAGTGTGTAGCCCAGGAGAGGTGAGGGTGTAGGCTAGGAGAGGTGAGGGTGTAGGCTAGGAGAGGTGAGGGTGTAGGCCAGGAGAGGTGAGGGTGTAAGCCAGGAGAGGTGAGGGTGTAGCCCAGGAGAGGTGAGAGTGTAGCCCAGGAGAGGTGAGGGTGTAGGCTAGGTGAGGTGAGGATGTAGGCCAGGTGAGGTGCCGGTGTAGGCTAGGTGAGGTGAGGGTGTAGGCCAGGAGAGATGAGGTTGTAGGCCAGGTGTGGTGAGGGTGTAGCCCAGGAGAGGTGAGGGTGTAGCCCAGGAGAGGTGAGGGTGTAGGCTAGGAGAGGTGAGGGTGTAGGCTAGGAGAGGTGAGGGTGTAGGCCAGGTGAGGTGGGGGTGTAGGCCAGGAGAGGTGGGGGTGTAGGCCAGGAGAGGTGAGGGTTTAAGCCAGGAGAGGTGAGGGTGTAAGCCAGGAGACGTGAGGGTGTAGCCCAGGAGAGGTGAGGGTGTAGGCCAGGAGAGGTAAGGGTGTTAACCAGGAGAGGTGAGGGTGTAGGCCAGGAGAGGTGAGGGTGTAAGCCAGGAGAGGTGAGGGTGTAGGGCAGGAGACATGAGGTTGTTGGCCATGAGAGGTGAGGGTGTAGGCCATGAGAGGTGAGGGTGTAGGCCAGGAGAGGTGAGGGTGTAGCCCAGGAGAGGTGAGGGTGTAGGCCAGGAGAGGTGAGGGTGTAGCCCAGGAGAGGTGAGGGTGTAGGCTATGTGAGGTGAGAGTGTAGGCGAGGAGAGGTAAGGGTGTAGCCCAGGAGAGGTAAGGGTGTAGCCCAGGAGAGGTGAGGGTGTAGGCCAGGAGAGGTGAGGGTGTAAGCCAGGAGAGGTGAGGGTGTAGGCCAGGTGAGGTGAGGGTGTAGGCCAGGTGAGGTGCGGGTGTAGGCCAGAAGAGGTGAGGTTGTAAGCCAGGTGAAGTAAGGGTGTAGCCCAGGAGAGGTGAGGGTGTAGGCCAGGAGAGGTGAGAGTGTAGGCCAGGAGAGGTGAGGGAGTAGGCCAGGAGAGGTGAGGGTGTAGGCCAGGAGATGTGAGGTTGTAGGCCAGAAGAGGTGAGGTGAGGTTATAGGCCAGGAGATGTGAGGTTGTAGGTGAGAAGAGGTGAGGCTGTAAGACAGGAGAGGTGAGGTTGTAGGCCAGGAGAGGTGAGAGTGTAGGCCAGGAGAGGTGAGGGTGTAGGCCAGGCGAGGTGAGGCTGTAAGACAGGAGAGGTGAGGTTGTAGGCCAGGAGAGGTGAGAGTGTAGGCCAGGTGAGATGAGGGTGTAGGCCAGGAGAGGTGAGGGTGTAGGCCAGGAGAGGTGAGGCTGTAAGACAGGAGAGGTGAGGTTGTAGGCCAGGAGAGGTGAGGTTGTAGGCCAGAAGAGGTGAGAGTGTAGGCCAGGAGAGGTGAGGGTGTAGGGCAGGAGAGGTGAGGTTGTAGGCCAGGTGGGGTGAGGGTGTAGGCCAGGAGAGGTGAGGTTGTACGCAAGGAGAGATGAGGGTGTAGGCCAGGAGAGGTGAGGTTGTAGGTCAGGAGAGGTGAGGCTGTAAGCCAGGAGAGGTGAGGTTGTAGGCCAGGAGAGGTGAGAGTGTACGCCAGGAGAGGTGAGGGTGTAGGGCAGGAGAGGTGAGGTTGTAGGCCAGGTGGGGTGAGGGTGTAGGCTAGGTGAGGTGAGGGTGTAGGCCAGGAGAGGTGAGGTCGAGGCCAGGAGAGGTGAGGGTGTAGGCCAGGTAGGGTGAGGGTGTGGGGCAGGAGAGGTGAGGGTGTAGCCAAGGAGAGGTGAGGGTGTAGGCCAGGTGAGGTGAGGCTGTAGGCCAGGAGAGGTGAGGGTGTAGGCCAGGAGAGGTGAGGGTGTAGGCCAGGCGAGATGAGGCTGTAGGCCAGGAGAGGTGAGGGTGTAGGCCAGGTGAGGTGAGAGTGTAGGCCAGGAGAGGTGAGGGAGTAGGCCAGGAGAGGTGAGGGTGTAGGCCAGGAGATGTGAGGTTGTAGGCCAGAAGAGGTGAGGTGAGGTTATAGGCCAGGAGATGTGAGGTTGTAGGTGAGAAGAGGTGAGGCTGTAAGACAGGAGAGGTGAGGTTGTAGGCCAGGAGAGGTGAGAGTGTAGGCCAGGAGAGGTGAGGGTGTAGGCCAGGCGAGGTGAGGCTGTAAGACAGGAGAGGTGAGGTTGTAGGCCAGGAGAGGTGAGAGTGTAGGCCAGGTGAGATGAGGGTGTAGGCCAGGAGAGGTGAGGGTGTAGGCCAGGAGAGGTGAGGCTGTAAGACAGGAGAGGTGAGGTTGTAGGCCAGGAGAGGTGAGGTTGTAGGCCAGAAGAGGTGAGAGTGTAGGCCAGGAGAGGTGAGGGTGTAGGGCAGGAGAGGTGAGGTTGTAGGCCAGGTGGGGTGAGGGTGTAGGCCAGGAGAGGTGAGGTTGTACGCAAGGAGAGATGAGGGTGTAGGCCAGGAGAGGTGAGGTTGTAGGTCAGGAGAGGTGAGGCTGTAAGCCAGGAGAGGTGAGGTTGTAGGCCAGGAGAGGTGAGAGTGTACGCCAGGAGAGGTGAGGGTGTAGGGCAGGAGAGGTGAGGTTGTAGGCCAGGTGGGGTGAGGGTGTAGGCTAGGTGAGGTGAGGGTGTAGGCCAGGAGAGGTGAGGTCGAGGCCAGGAGAGGTGAGGGTGTAGGCCAGGTAGGGTGAGGGTGTGGGGCAGGAGAGGTGAGGGTGTAGCCAAGGAGAGGTGAGGGTGTAGGCCAGGTGAGGTGAGGCTGTAGGCCAGGAGAGGTGAGGGTGTAGGCCAGGAGAGGTGAGGGTGTAGGCCAGGCGAGATGAGGCTGTAGGCCAGGAGAGGTGAGGGTGTAGGCCAGGTGAGGTGAGGGAGTAGGCCAGGTGGGGTGTGGGTGTAGCCCAGGAGAGGTGAGGGTGTAGGCCAGGAGAGATGAGGCTGTAGGCCAGGAGAGGTGAGGGTGTAGGCCAGGTGAGGTGAGGGAGAAGGCCAGGTGGGGTGAGGGTGTAGCCCAGGAGAGGTGAGGTGAGGTTATAGGCCAGGAGAGGTGAGGGTGTACCCCAGGATAGGTGAGGGAGTAGGCTAGGTGGGGTGAGGGTGAAGGCTACGTGAGGTGAGGGTGTAGGGCAGGAGAGATGAGGTCATAGGCCAGGTGAGGTGAGGGTGTAGGCCAGGAGAGGTGAGGTCATAGGCCAGGTGAGGTGAGGGTGTAGGCCAGGAGAGGTGAGGGTGTAGGCCAGGAGAGGTGCGGGTGTAGGCCAGGAGAGATGAGGCTGTAGGCCAGGAGAGGTGAGGGTGTAGGCCAGGTGAGGTGCGGGTGAGGTAGGGTGTAGGGCAGGAGAGATGAGAATGTAGGCCAGGTGAGGTGAGAGTGTAGGCCAGGAGAGGTGAGGGTGTAGGCCAGGTGAGGTGCGGGTGTAGGCCAGGAGAGATGCGGGTGTAGGAGAGATGAGGTTGTAGGCTAGGTGAGGTGAGGGTGTAGGCCAGGTGAGGTGCAGGTTTAGGCCAGGAGAGGTGAGGGTGTAGGCCAGGTGAGGTGAGTTCCAACTGTGATACCTTCAAGAAAACTAGAATTCCTTATGGTCACTTTCATTCATTTAAAGTTCAGATCTATGGAGAAAGATTCTGAAAGAAAATTTATAGAGATTGAAACCCTCTTCGACCAAACAATCCACTTTGTTTTGAACAATAAAGAGTATGCAAACAACTCAAAACAAATTGGGTTATTGTGATTTATTGTGTGTACTTTATGCTAATACACAGCTTACGTGGTGCTCCACTATCATATATCAGAAAACATAATTCTCATGAAAGAAAACACTGATACCAGAAAGAAGTCAATCACCACTTACAACAATCTACATACTGGTACATCAATATAGATTCTTAGTCATCTGTTTTAACCATCCTTAACATGCTCACTCTAAATGATTCAGAATACATACATATCATATACCAAATCACATGAATACAAACAGTTTCATTTTCTAAATACATGTATATATTTTCTTAGACGTACTGACTACAGTTTACAATGTTTAACAACCTACATGAAGTCTGCTTTTTCTTGTTTTTTACCCCTGTCCATCCTTGATAACATTATCTTTGTCAAACTGTCAAGATGCTGAAGACAAAATAATAAATACATTACTTTTTGTCAGGGTTCAGGTTAATTTCTAAAAAGATGATCTTGAAATGATAACAAAAGAGATAATTTTCATAACAAAACATTTCTTTAATTATCTTAATTTTTTACTGTTGCAAAGTTGGTGTCAGTACCGATATTCAACATTTTCTGCATAAATAGTGAGGATGAACCACCACTACATGATGTCACAAGGAGAAACGTGCAAGCCCAAGTTTATGTTGGTCCCAACTACTAAGTACACTTGTACCTAATTCATGACAATCTGAAAAAAATGACTGAGGAATGGCAAAAATTAGTTTTAGCAATAAGGCAACCTCGTGAAAAAATTAAACAAAGTTGTTTCCAGAGAGGTTTTTTGCATTCAGAACCCACCAGGGAAGAGGGAAATAAAATCTCAATTTTTTTATATATATAATTTTTTAGATCCATATTAATAACAGTGACTGCTTCTACACAAGACACTGACAGTAAAAGATACCATTAATAGCAGACTTTCAACACTTAGTATAAGTGAAAAAGTCTGGGTTCTAGCATTTCAGTAGAGAGTGCACAAATTTTCCTGGAATAAGCTGTCATACCATAATTCTATATAACTCTCTGGAGCATCATTTTCATCCTTTAATGTACATTTTAGTCTCCATCCCACATTTACTCAAGCTATTGACTGGTATGGCAGAGAGCTGTAAGCTGAGGCGCAGCATCAGTTCACAACACACAATTAGGTCTTACTTCACCCAGGAGGGAATAAATCAATAATCTCTCACTCCGCTTGGCCGCAACAACTCCATAACTCTATTGGTCAGGACATGAAGACTTCCAGATTAGCCTACACTGTGTCACTTGCTCGAACATTGGACACATGTCAAAGGTTGAGTGTTTAGAATAATAGCTCAGTACCATTGTACTATTGTCTTGCTGGTGTAAACACCTTCATGAAGACCATATATGGAAGTCACATGATGTAGTGTGGATCTGAAGATCTGAGGATAGCACACTGCACTTCATTAAGAGTTTTACAAGGAAGGGTTCTAAAGTCAAGAAATTTACGGGCCTGTTCTAAAGTCAAGAAATGTACGGGCCTGTTGTAGAGTCCAGAAATTTAAGGGCCTGTTCTAAAGTCAAGAATTTTAAGGGCCTTTGTCCCTTAATTTATTAGGATATTCATAACTGCTGCCTAACATTATTAGGGTCATCAGATAAACAAAGAAGGTTTAAATAATACTTGTTCAAGACTTTAACCTTTTAGCTTGCTGAATTGTTTTCACACTTCTTACCCCTGCCTGCTGGATTAATATAAGCATAAGGCGCTGTAAAGAGGGAGGGTGATTTCAAACAGTCGAGGCTTCATTAAACATGGGACAAATGAACCAATATTTCGCAGACGTATTTCTGATTGAAAAATACACATTATAATAAAAGATATTCTGATATTATCAAACATCCAGAGGTTAAGGCCAAAGCGAACATAAAATTTGTAAGTTTTCTCAAACTTACCTGTATTATATGATTGCATGTGGAATATGTTTTATGTTAGGAACCTGTTTAAATCAATGTTGTAACGACCAAGATTGTATTTGTTTATGATTAATTAAACCAAAAGTGGCAGATTTTTACAATGTATACTGAACCAAATTAAAAACTTCACAATCCTAAAATTTTAACATTTTGACCAGTTATCATTGTGGGCCCTTATTGTGTATTTGAACAGTAATGGCCACGTATTGTCTTCAGATTACACCCGTTTTTGTGCAGGTGAATCAATCAAAATCATGTGCACAGCACTATAGTGGCAAAAGTGTTTTTTCACGTGCAACTGGTCACGTGGCCATAATACCGCATGTGTTTTCAGCCATACTTGTTAGCAGTCATTAACAAAAAAAGAAAAAACACAAGAAAATAAAAGTCTTTACGGCCATTTGTCATGCCACACCTTTCAAATGTGCAACGTGAACGTTCCATCGTCATGTTGCAGACGGGAACGTCCGTAGCTGAAGTCGCAAGGACGATTGGTTGTAGTTGACGGACTGTTTATGATTTACAGACGCGTCTACAGCAAACGGGTACCAACGCTGATGGCCCTCGGCCAGGTCGACCACGTGTGACGTCACATGCAGAGAATCATCAGATTGTCTAACGTCACCTCCGTAACTGATTTTTGACGGCTACATCAACCAGAAATTAACTGTTTAGGGGTAAACTGAGTGCACAAACTGTTCGAAACCGTCTGAGAACTGCTCACCTTCAAGCACGACGGCGATACTGCGGGCCGATTCTGACTCAATTACACAGATGTCAACGTCAATTGTGGGCACAGCAACACTTAAGATGGACTCAGAGGAATTGGAATCAAGTCGTCGTCTGATATGAATCCCGATTTAATCTTCGATTTGCTGATGGTAGGGCGAGGGTGTGGAGGCGCCGTCATGAACGTTACGCCCAGTGTTGTGTACAGGAAGTTGACAGATTTCGAGGCGGAAGTGTCATGTTGTGGGGTGCTTTCTGTGGCAATGCACGTTCCAGGCTTCTTGTTATCCGTGGCAACCTCAACGCTGCGGCTTACTGCGACCAGGTACTGGCACCAGAACTTCTGCCTTTTTATGGCAGCACGTGGACCCGGTTTGATCTTCCAACACGACAATGCCAGACCCCACACAACAATTTTGACAAGGAATTTCCTTCAGAATGCGGGAGTCAACGTCATGGACTGGCCGTCAAGGTCTCCCGACCTCAATCCCATCGAACACGTCTGGGATGCTCTTGGCAGAAGTCTGCGCACTCTCCAGATCCAACCACAGAATTTGCAAGATCTTGGCACCATTTTGCAGCATTAATGATTAAAAATTACCTTCTCTGATACATTTGTCCGTTGTAAATCATATATGGGATTACTTTTATTGGGTTTTTTCATAAAGGGACTAAAAGCAATGATCAAATGAGGTACCAACTACTGAAAGTTTTTATATTTAGCAAGCTGAGCATTTATGCATGTCATGCATAAGTTGAATGCCACGCAAAGCCTTGGTAAGGTGAGGTGAAATGGGGTTTTTAACGTTGCGTTCAAGTGTGTAAGTGTGTGTGTGTGTGTGTGTGTGTGTGTGTGTGTGTGTGTGTGTGTGTGTGTGACATACTGACTCTGAGCCAACCAGTCCTTGTTTAGCCACCTAATGACGTGCACCAGGCTGGGTAACAACAAGTACCATCTTTTAAACGCCTTTTGGTGTGACACAGTCGGGGATCGAACCCCGGACCAACCGTTCTCCAGGCGGATGCTCTACCACTAGGCCACAGAGGCGGTCGCCTTCTGGGTAAATAGATATTGCAAGTTTTGTTTGGAGGTGTCCTTATGCTATATGCTATGGTTTAGAAATTAGATGCAAAATATTTTTTTAATATGATAATTGGCATGAAGTTCTCTCTCCTTTCATATCATAACCTTGTTCAGTTCAATAAGCCAAGACATTTTTTCCACAATCAGCTATTATTTATTTTTGTGTCTTCAAATGTGAAGCAACAGAATTTAGTTGCCACAAGATATTTTTCAAGGTAGTCATTTGGCTACCTCTGAATTTTAGACAGTAGACAAATTGAAATTTTGGTCGAATTGGCGACCGTTTTAGTGGCAACTTGGAGGCCTGCTGAGCATGGGTTGGTGCAGACAAACAAAGGACTGTCATCAAGCAAATCTGGGCTCAACAATGCAGAAACCAATTGCGTTAATCTTATGTCCCTAAGATATTTTGATTGATCTCTGTGTGAGGAGTGAGTAAACAGTTGCTTCTGCTGTTTATGGCAAGTCCATGAAATGTTTATTTTTCACACTTTTCATTCCAGTTTCATCATGTCCATGGAGTTTCAATTCAATCAGATGTAACACAATGAAATATCAAAACAGAATTGTTATTGTGGGGTAGCAATTTCAAAAAAGTATAATGAATTTATTTTGAACACTGTTACATTTCATGCCAAAAGTTGTCTGCCGATGGAACGAACACTGCAGCTGGTATAGAGGAGTTACCTCCCTTCTATATTGCTGCCTTGAGAAGTGGACTTTTGCTTAAACATAAATTGATTTACTAACATATTCTTTATGTGAGGCCAGACAAATAGATTTTGCTGTTTCACAGACTAGCAACTCCTCAGTGTTGGAAAAGTGTTTTAAATAGTCATATTCTTTGTCACAGACACTTAAAAATACTCTGCCTTGCTAAAAATATATGCACTAGGTCCATGCAATGGCTTACCGTATTTCCTCGATTAACAGCCAGGGTACACAGTATCTGAAAACAATAAACGCTGGATCTCAAATAAATGCTTGGTAGTTAATCTGCGTATAACACATTGTCCCTGCTAAACAGAAGCATCTTAGAGATTTGTTTACATTTGAAACTGAAGATGGGTCTAAACGAATCTTTAGTTGAAAATTGATAATTATAAATGCTGGGCCTTGAATATTTGCCGGGGGTAAAGAGTGTCTGAAAATAATATATATCCAGGCGTTTAACAGAGGTTTTACGGTATCATGCTATTACAATAAAGTAAATATTATTTTGTTCATGATCATGAAACATTTCACAGACTAGCAGTAATGTTTATTGACAGTCGGTAATGTTATAGCTATGGGACAGAAAATAGTTACTGATTTTGCAAACATATAATACAGGATTAATGAAGATTTTGAAGGTTTTATTCAATGAATTAGGCCTAGTATCATACGTACTCTCTCTCTCTCTCTCTCTCTCTCTCTCTCTCTCTCTCTCTTGCCTTATAAACACCTTTCAGATATATAAACTTTATTTCTTCACTATGCGAATATATGTCATATATGATTTTTTCAACAACTTACGTAATTGAAAATTATGACATATTCAAACGTTGCCATTTGTTCTGGTCGAAGTCTTCTGCCGGGTCAGCTGTTGTTGCACTCAGCTGTATAAATGGTAATCGAATGTTAGTTTACGTTGCGGTTGTCTCCCTTGGAATGATCATCCGGGCCTCTGCCCTCCATGTTGCACGAAGGACAACACAAGTCAAAGTAGAGATGTTGTCCTCACTTGCGGTTAGATCGGGTAATTAAGATATTCCAAGTCATATTTTTGCACATATTCACTGCATACACTTACGGTAGATAGTTCTCAGGTTACATGGATGTTAATTATTCTCATTAACAGTAATTTCAGAAGTATGGAGAAACCGGCATGGACGGTTTGCCAGCACGAAATGCAAAATGAGCAAAATCTACTAGTAAACAGTCAGCAATAGACAGTTGTTGTAGGCATGTCGTTTTGTCATTTAAAAGTAATCTACCAACTGGATATGGAATTTAATGTTTGTAGGGATAGTTTTGACCAATGACATCTGAATGACACATAGGCCTAACGTGCCTAGGTCAAACTAACATTTCTAAATGAGACCATATAGATACTCAAATGGTAACACTTCCTCCCGTATCCCACCTCAAATATATAGAGGAACATGGAAGGAAATGCTGTGTGTAATATAATTTACAGGATGGATACGTGCAGAAGTCTTTCCACTATCTCCTGAAAGTGTATGCTTATGGATTATTATGCATGGGTTGCCAATTTTGCTGGCACCAACAAAACACTACCCTGTTGTGTCACCCTCAGGGCTATGTAGATATGATGTAACTAAGTTATTACTTACCACTCCATGCCAACAATGTCACAGACATGGCCTCTATTCTAATCGTGCTATCATAACTATTAACAAAACAAGATTTTAGTAGTACCCATTCAAATACTGCAGGAGAAACCTCCAGGACCACGCTTCATTCAACAATTTCATGAGCAGTCCCAGCTCAACTGAAATTTGCTGGACATGCCACTACTTGTCAGAAACCTTTGATTGTGGGTTCAAATCCCAGTTTGCCTCAATTATGTTTCGAGGTCTGTCAGCACCATACCCTTTCTGACCCGTGAAGATCTTGGGTAGAATAGGTCTTCAGCAACCCGTGCCTTCCGTAAAAGGCGACTATGCTTATCGTAAGAGGCGACTTATTGGATCAGGTGGTCAGACTCACTGACTTTGTTGATGCATGTCTTTGTATCTCGATTGCGTGGATCGATGCTCATGATACCAATCACTGGATTGTCTGGTCCAAAGTCGATTATTTACAGACCACTGTCATATATCTGGAATATTGCTGAGTGTGGCGTTAAACAACAAACAAAAACAAAACATACCGGTGCTCGTGGGTTCACTAAAGTGATAAATGTCTGAGACCTGCATCACTTTGGGCATTCCTCCCACATTAAAATGACACACCGTGATATAACTGGAATATTGTTGAAAGCAGCATTAAAGTTAAACCCAACTTACTCTCTCACTCACTCGGCTTAACTGATCATGCTGACGTCAGCCCTCCATTACACAGCTATACCTCCCACTTTCAGTTTCAACACTGTTGTGTAAGGTCAGTCAATGGGGAGTCATGTTTTATATATTTCTAATGATTATCAATTTTCTTTTTCAGGTGCCTTCAGCACCATTGTCAGAATTCAAGCACCCAGGTAATATAACTGACATAGGTCAATAACCATGCTGACAAAGTAGAATATTATTTTGGAAAGTGCAATAAAAATTATAGTGATGATAATTGATAGCCCTCAGAAACGTTTTACTTGTCAGTATACATCTGACATTATCTTAAAGATTGGCATGATGTACACATTGGTTTGCTTTGTTTTCTAACTTTGTGTCTTTAGCCTATTATATATGATTGTCCATGAATGTAAGCCATCATATGTACGACGAGGCTTTATCATGTTTGTTACAACCTAAACATAATCATAGAGAAATTGCAACTGTACACATTGGTTTGCTTTGTTTTCTAACTTTGTGTCTTTAGCCTATTATCATGATTATCTATGATTGTCCATGAATGTAAGCCATCATATGTACGGCTAGGCTTTATCATGTTTGTTACAACCTAAACATAATCATAGAGAAATTGCAAACTGTATGATATATGAACCACAGAACATGTTGTACATGTATGAAGAAACTGTCAGAGGCTCTGAAGGAAGTCCAGGCTCTGGTATAATCAAGTCTTGCGTCACATTGTGTGTTTTGTCAAATCAAGAACATGATGAAAGCTCAGTTTGAACAATTGGCCATGTTAGTCATCATTTTAACCAAGACATCTTTTTCAGACTTGTATTATATTTTCATCATGCTACAACAATTAGGTAAAAGGTAATTGAGTTGGAGGATGATGAGGTAAATCTATTATTTGTCTGACTATAGATTAACCCTTTGTTTTCAGGACACTGGCAGCTGGTGTACAGAGCAGACAGCAGAGCAGCACCACCAAACAGATTGAGAACTGGGACAAAGCTAATCAAATTTTCTATGGGCCAGAGCGAGACAAGACCAATTTCCCCCACCCAGTCCAGCAAGAGTTCAGTTCCAAGGTCAGGTTAGGCTTTATCCCAGAAGGATTTTTCCAGTTCTTCTACCCCAAGACTGGAGTCACAGGTAACTGCTATAGTGTGTTTACTGATCCCAATATTGAATATTTTAATATTCCCAATATTTTATCACTCATCTATTCATGACTTCATTGGGTATTTCCCAAAATTAGTGAACATTTAAGATTTAAAAAGATTTTTAAAAAATGTAATAATGTTTTAGACGTATGTGACTGTTCTAAATATATAGGCTTACCTCTGAAAGTATATAAAGTCGTTATTGTGTTTCGGAAATTAGCTCCTTTGTACAGATGCTGAACATGCTGAAAAAGCTTCATTGGGTATTTACGCGAGCTGTTTTTATACATTTGAGTTTTTCATTTAATGTATGAGTTTCTGTACGCAAGTTAACTGAAAGTAATTCGTTTTTTTAATATTTGGGTGTGGGGGGTCCTTTATGCAAATACGCTGCTTATCTGTAGCTCTGACTGGGGTACTTAATTAGTAATACTGTCTCATTTGCAGGACCCTACCTTTTCGGGACTGGTTTGCTCGCCTACTTACTTTCAAAGGAAGTCTGGGTTGTTGACCACAACTTTGCTGAGGTTCTTGGATTCTGGGCAGCATTCTACATCCTCAACAGGAAACTGGGATCAAAACTTGGCAAATATATTGATGAGAGAAATGCGGTGGGTACTACTTTGGAGTGATATACAGACCTGTTTACAATTAATACCTTGATAAACAAATGCTTGTACAATACAGTGATTTACAAATGCTTTATTTGATCCACTATACACATCGCGATATAACTGGAATACTGTTAAAAGCGGTGTTAAACCCAACTCACTCACTCACTAATCCACTATATTGGACTGTTTTGTAAATGGGAAAGAAAAGTAAAACCTTTGTCATCTTTTTAAAACTATATAAAACTTGTAAAACAAGGCTAAACAAGGACTGGTCGGCTCGGGGTCAGTATTCTGTCTGAGTGGGGTATTCATGTTAAAACTGCGGCATGGTATCTCAGCATGCTCAGTGGGCTAGCACTATAAAATCAGCATTTGTTCAGACAACAAAGAGTCACACACACGCATGTCGCTCTGTGCAATAATCTTGGATGCGACGTTAAACCCCATTTCACCTCACCTCTGTCAACTAACATTCGTTTCAACTTGTTAATAACTAATTTGATCGTGGTTGCTGTAAATAACGGTGAGTTGATGCAATCTGCCGATCAGTTCACACACGATTTCTGAGAAATTAATGTAAACAATATTGAAAAATTAAATTTTGAATAAAATGAATAAAATAGATTACAAACAAAAGCCCAGATATACAATGAACAGTTTGTATAACAAACAGGATTATTTTGACACTGTCGTAACATGATACACACCCCTTTGATGTTGGGTTCCGGATAATGAATGACAAAACACATCGTTAAGCTTGGTCGCTGTCTGGAAAGTGGGAGTCAATAGTGTGTATTTTGCACTGTTGTTTATTGAAATTGACTGTCCCGATCTGAAAACGAGATTTCCGGATAAATGATGCATTAGTTTCGTTTCACGTATATATAGTCAGTTAGGCAAGGTTTCCGGATAAGTAGTGTTTCACTGTATTAATATCATTACTAAAAGCATCATGACAGCATACCTCAATGGGATTTCTTCCGTTTGGATTGAAATGTTAGTGTAATATCCACAGGTAGCTGCTGAGGAACGTTTCGTCAAGCCCATCACAGAGGCAAAGAAGGTGTACGAAGATGTCATCACTGCCAGTGAGAAGACTATCTGGCAGGAAGAGGGACAAAAATACATCTTCCAGGCTAAAAGGGTAAGCTAAATATACAGCAATTTGTGCATGTTGATGGCAGTGATCCAGGTTATTCTGCAAATTTGAATAGTTACACCAGTTGTATGATTTCAGTAAATAGTCAGATCCTCCCATTTGATTTGACATGTTATTTTACTTACCAGTAATGCATAGTGTCTGCAATGGGGGATACATTTTCTTAGAAATTACTGAAGTTACATGAATGAAACTTTGCAAGCTTACAGAGTTATGTCCCTTCCTCTGTGCTTTTCAACTTAGTGCATAGTATGTGCAATGGAGACAGGTTTCTCAGAAACTACTGAAGTCACATGAATGAAAGTTTGCATGTTTATCTAAGAGATACTTGTCAAGACTGAGTTCGAAAGATGGTGCGATAAATTACTTTTATTACAGTTACGGACCTTGATTGAAGTTATTTTAGTTAGTGCATAGTGTCTGCAATGGGGGATATGTATTCTCCAAAATTACTGTAGTTACATGAATGAAACTTTGCAAGCTTACCTAAGAGATACTTATCGAGGCTGAGGTCGAAAATTGGTGCCATAACTTCTTTATGTGTTTGATTTTTCAGGAGAATGTTGACCTCCAGCTTGAATCCATTTACAGACAGAGACTGAAGACAGTCTATGATGAGGTCAAGAAGAGGCTGGTGAGTTTTCCCTACCGATTCAGCCTCACAGCTTACATTTCTGGGCACATACAGTTCCCAGTACCCTAGGCATGGGGATCAGGTGGTTACATGTACAATTGACCCGTGAAGATTCTGGGGTAGAATAGGTCTTCAGCATCCCATACTTGTTGTAAAAGGCGGGATCGGGGGGTCAGGCTTGCTGACTTGGTTGATACATGTCATCGATCCCAATTGCATGGATCGATGCTTATGATGTTAATCACTGGATTGTCTGGTCCAGACTCGATTATTTACAGACCGCTGTCATATAGCTGGAATATTGCTGGGCGTTATAACAACAAACAAACAAACAAACACCATGTACAATGTGTGACCATGGTGACCTGACTGATGCTGTGTTTTCTTGCCACTTGGATGGATTGTTGCTTATGCTGTCAGCCACTGGTTTGACTGGCCCCCACGTTCTTTTACTCACTCATGGATGCTGGTGCAATGTGTAATTGTGTTGAGCTGTTTTACGATCCTGTCTTGATGTGAAGTAGATAAAATGCATATGATTATGAATCCTACATAGACACCTGGTGGTGGTGTTGAGTTCACTGTTTAGAGCAAATCAACAATAAATCCTTTTGTTTTTTTGTAGGACTACCAGCTCGAGCTGCAGTCGACCAAGAGGAGGTTTGAACAAGAGCACATGGTCCGCTGGATTGTAGATAGCGTCACAAAGAGTATCACACCTCAGCAGGTCAGTCCAGTTTGCCCTCTCAACACACTTCAAGGGGAGAATGAATATGTTGTGATTTAGGCTGATAATACTTTATGAGTACTGACATTATCTCTGACAAGTACCCATGACTAATGTAGTGAGATCCCCTTCCTCTCCAAGGATATTGTAAAGATGCTTGTCATCAAATACAATTTCCATTCACTGTACTAAAAGCAATAGTGACCAAAATGCATGCAGTGTAATGAATATACAGTGTTTGATGGTATGTGGATATTTTCTGTGATCAGTTATGAAAATCACATGGGTCTGAAGCAAATAACAGTTTTCATAAACTCATTCACTAGCCCTGTCTGAATTTGCTGTACAGTGGTGTATCCCAGAACCCTATGATCGTGTGTACATGGTGTACAGATTCCAATTGGCCCTGATTATGTTTCTAGGTTTGTCAACACCATACCTATGTGTGTGTGTTTTCCCAAATTTGTGAACGTCTAAGACCGGTATCACGTTAGGCTTTCCTCCCACATCACCCTGACACACTTTGGCACAACTGAAATACTGTTCATATCAGCGTTAAACTCGACTCACTCACTGTTACCACCTGTGAAGATCAAGGTCACGATGGGTTTTCCGCAACTTCAGCTGGTGGTCAGTCTTGCTGACTTGGTTGATGCCTGTCATCATATCCCAATTGCATGGATCGATGCTCATGTCAATCACTGGATTGTCTGGTCCAGACTTGATTATTTACATTCCGTAGTCATATAACTCTCGCGGTTACCATGGTTACTGCATCCAGGGTGCCCACGTTCAGTTAAATATAGAAGTACTTTGAGGAGCACTACCTGGGATGATCAGTTGTCAGTTTCACATTTACCTTAACATGGTGGATTGATGGTCATTCCACAGAGCATAAAAGGCCTTGGTTGAACTTTTTTTTTAAACTTTAAATATTTAGCTTCATGTTACTCTAGTATTATTAGGTGGTGTTAACATTTGAGTGTATGGTATGTAACAGACTTGTAGTGTATATAAAAACAGTGGAATGTTATGTTTTGAGAACAGATGCTCATGTGATCAGTTATTCTCTTGCTCATAAAAGTGTTGTTTCTTCTGCAGGAGAAGGAGAGTATTTCCAAATGCATTGCTGATTTACGGGGACTGGCCAAGGCATAACCATCAGCTTGTTTAGTTTGAAGTGAATATTTTGTCAAGTTGACTGAAGCCATGTACAAACAACATCAACATTGCTCTGACTAGTTGTAAATTATAAAACAATACACTAGGCATGCTAGGAAATTGTTACCTTACCAAATGTGAAAAAAATAAAACCTATTCATGTCTTACTTGTGTTCTGTTGCTTTTCCACCTGTCCAGTGTGAAAACAGGATAAATAGCCAAGTGGTTAGTGCTGAAGACTAGATTGGAGTCTAGTCATGCTTGCATTAATGCTGGAGCAGTCTTAGTTTTATTATGATAAAATATGAAGTCTGACAGTACCTAATGCAATTGGAAGAAAGAATAAGAAATTTGGAACCTCTGTCTTTTGTTCCAATTCTTTTCCAAGATGCTGTTTCCCAGAAATAAGATATACCTCGGATGTATTATTTTATTACCACATGTTGGAAACAGGGACAGTTTCTGTCTAGCATACTGTTAGTGAAGCCAAGTCCCTCGCTTGTTGAAATATAATGTTGATATACTGGTAAGAAGAGCCTGAAAATCATCAGTCTTGTAAGTCTGGCTGTGGAAGAAGAGATCATTTCACTAAGGACTTCTAATTCTAATTCCATACAGCAATTATAAACCTGTGATCAGATGTTACATCCGAGATCTAATCCAAAAGAAGTGGGACACCCAAGTAGGTATCAATAAATTACATCTAATAAAACCAACTATCGGTTACATCTACTTGGGTTGTCAGTCCAGATTTGAAGAGGTCGTTTGGCTGCTATGTATTGAGGACTCCTTGATTTCACTAGGGTAAATGAAATATATCAGCTGCTTCTAGTCAAGTAGTCCTGCCACTTAGACATGGAGAAGGGGATATCGTCAAGAGCATTTCTATCTTGAATGATCTGGTTACATAAGTTCACAATTCACTGTCTGTTTAATATACCCAGCATAATTCTTGTGGGGTCATGCAGATAATGAGATTAAACATCGCATTTTCAACTTCCAAGAGTGTAGTTCAGTTGCAACTGGAATAAACCATTATATACCCACATTGACTTACTTGTCATGTATGAGGGGTGTTCATTAAAGATTTCCCCTGATGTCTTGAATATTTGAGTATGATGTGAATAGTACAGACAGATTCTTACTTAGTTAGAATTCAGTTATTGTCATGTATATCCTTAATGAATACCAATGTAACAAACTTGTGGATATTACACATATCATGTTCGTACAGGTAGCCATTAAATGCTCTTTTCATGACTTGGGTGTAGGCATTAACTAAACACAGCACTATAATGTTTTCTCAATTGAATTGTACATTTTGCGAGAATCGTTTAATCAGGATATTGTCATGGTTTGTGAACCATCTGTCACTGCCATTTAAACTAATTAAACAAAGACACGATGACATAAGATACAATTTCTCACAATTCACCTTTATCAGTACTTTCATCCAACAGAAAGTCTCCATACATGTACATAAACTATATATTACAGTTCACAATCATCATAGATTACAAAAAGTTCCAGGACTACAGCTTCATCATTCTGCCTTGAAAAAGATTTCTATCTCCATTTGAACTCCTAAGCCAAGGGAGATAACCTGTAGCTACACATTTTTTTTTACAAAAGTACTCCTGGCACATTGATTAGTTATTGTCTTTCGCAGTTTATCATGACCTTGACCCCAACACCAGACTTGGCAGTGTTGAAGGCATCCATCGTCTCCTCCAGCTGAAAGCGATGAGTGACCAGGGGCTTCACATTGATCTTGCCAGAGGATATCATCGCTATGGCGGCTGGCCAACTGGAACACATTAAAGAATCATAGGACTTGATCTAATGGTCTTGACACTGGACATATCTATGATTATGATTTTGGTCTTCTAGGAGATGTTATTACCTTTGGCAAATCATATGGCTGAAACCCTGGTAGGTATGTACTGGTTATGATCTCTGATTAGAGACTGGGGCAGTGGGGTTGCCTTGTAGTTAAAGTGTTCGCCCTCTCACACTGAAGACCTGGGTTCATTTCCCCACATTGGCACGTGTGAAGTACATTTGTACAAGTATCACTTGTCCCCAACTTGTATTTTTATGATTCAAATGAAACTGTTTTCTATAAATAAAAATCCAGTGGGGCAACTGCCTCACCCCACCCCACCCCCCGGCTGGCTACGGGACTGAAATCCATACTCACACACTCACTCATTCACTCTGATATAGCCGGGATCAAGATTTGATTATTTATTGATATCCATGTGAGACAGGTTAGGATCTTGTGGAGGGGGGATGGGTAGGTTGGGGTCGGACTCAATATAACCAGAAACAGTCACAAACTGGGCCAGAACTGATAAGTTAGGATGCACACAATGCCACATTGGAACACCACACGTGAACTGCCCCTACTAGAACGTCATATCTGTATTAAGCTGTCTGGGGTGTCACAAATTGCCTGCAAAGTTGTGTCACTTTGCTATCATGACCAACGATGTGAGTTCGGATAATAGCTTGCCACGACTGTTATCTTTGCATGTCATCACCATACAGGTTTTACCAAACAGGCTAACTTCACACATTAAGCAGATATCATGAAGACATAATTTAAAAGCAATATAAACTCTAACACTCTCACAAGTCAGAATTCTGCTTCACAACCGGGTGATTAGAAAACTAGGAAAGACATTCTGTGTTAATTGATACAAGCATGGCAATATTGCAGATACTGACGTGTTGACATATCTGAAGGATCCCTTGATGGCGATCTCCCTGGCCACAGTGTTGACGATTGGGATCTGGACGTGGGTGGGGCCATGGCCAACAACTACGAATGTTCCGCCTGTCTTAGTGGTCTACAACACCCAAACACACCCTTTGAGTCATCACGTACGTCTCCGACGCACAATTACTTTTGAGATCTATAACGACGAAAGATGGATACCCAGAATTCTTCATTCCTCGATTATCCAGTGTATCATAGCTCCATTCTATAGAATGAAGATATGATACACTGGATAAATAGAGAAGCAAATTCTTTGTGTGGCTTGTTGGCCTAGGTGAAGCATTTATCCATTAAGTATTCAACAAAAAGCTATACCGAAAAACGAATATGATTTACGTTCCAAGTGAATGGTCGTCGCCTTATGGTCAATATATTGCCAATCTCATTGAAATCAGATCTAAGTTCTCGCTTCTCGTGACCCGTAATGGGATGTCCTCACATCTTTGTTTGATAGCGAGAACTAAGATCTGATTTTAATGAGATTGATATATTGCTGATGGGGCAACTACGCATATCGGGAACCAATGGCATGCACGCCAAGCCAGAGCTCGATCAATTTGGGTCGACTCTTACGACAAGTATTTTTATAAGGAACTGATGACCCATTGTAAGCAGGATTCCCAAGATGCGTCCAAGGAGCTGCTACAATACATTGGGCACTTATAATACGCCGTATCTAACTCGGGACCGGTGCTCATGATATTGTCGGAATCTACAATGGAGTCTTCTGCAAGCAGAGATTTCTTATGATTATGGAAAGGGTTGTCGCTTTTGTTTCAGGAACCCTTGTACAGTCTAGTATGTCAGCGTCATGCCCGTGCTCCACGGTTCCACGAATTGAAGTTGCATGTCCAAGAGTCACCCAGGACTTCATCTCGCACAAGGTGGCACAACATAATCCTGTTCAAAGTGCCGTTAAACCCAACTCACTTACTCACTCTATATGTTCAGCCATAATTACCACTACTCCCAGCTCCACACAGAACTGGGCTCCGCTGGCCTCGATGGAGAAATCAGGGGCCCCTCCCAGCGCCACGCGGACTTTGGCTGCTACCTCCTCCACGTCCTTGGTGTCGACGAGAACAGTGGATGTAGCACCGACCTTCCGGGCGAACTCCAGACGCTTCGGGTCAATGTCTGAAGTGTGCACAGAACATGCATTTCTAGACTCGGAGAAGAAAACCTTCATACTGGTGAGCTACAAATACTTAAAGTGTAATGGCAGCCACAAATCGCAAGCCAAGCCTTCTCAGAATAGTGTTTACTGAAGTTTACCCGTTGTCCTGCATGATATACATATCCACTTTCACATTCACAGTTTATCTCAAATATAAATGTCTTGTTGAGGAAAGATAGAGATGACGACAGCCATGTGACTATTATACAGAGAGGTGCAGGTCCTGCCGCCGACCACGTACCTGTCATGCAGACCCCGGCAGCCCCCATGGCCTTGGCGCACAACATGGCGCACAGTCCAATAGGTCCTGCAACACAACCGTATCGGTCTAGTGTACTCAAACGTGCATTTTAATCAGAATGTTAAGTCTTAGTATTTTGATTCAGGAGGAGGATAGAATTTACTAGAAAGTTGAGTTGATAGTCCCCGAAGTCCGCGAAGCACTGGGAGGGGCCCCTTTTTTCTCCATCGAGGCCGGGAGATATAGTGTACTGGATAATCGAGAAATGAAATCCCCCAAAAGTCTCATGAATTGGAAAGCTACTCAGTAGATGAAAATAATAAACGATGCAGTAGATCTCAATACAACTCAATTGAAGTTCACGCACCTGCCCCACAAACCATCACGCGCCCACCCAGCTTCACGCCGGCCCTTCTACACGCGTGCAGTCCTACAGACAGGGGCTCTATCATAGACCCTTCCTCGAAGCTCACGTTGTCCGGCAGTCTGGAATACACGTGAAAATCAGAGTTGTGTAAAAACAATGTGATCTGTCATCCCTCAAAAGGTACCCATCTAACTAGAACATGACGAACGAAACTTACCCTGTGGTCAGCCATTCGAAGACCCATAGAACCACAGGCCCACAGACCCATTTATAACGTATATAGATATGTCGAAAACGTAAATGTTGCGACGGGACATCGGGACACACGACCTTACAGCATGTCAGAATCTCAAATCAAACCAGCCTTTCCAATTGCATGTAGTTCAGATTTATGAAGAAGCAATGACAATATTGTCAAGAGTATCACGAGCAATTTTTCTTAAGTGGATCCAGTCTCTCTCCCACAGGAACGGATAAGGGGATACCTAACCACAGCTATTATAGGCCTTACAATCCCCAAGGGAACAGCAATATGACCCCCAATCACTGACACAGTCTCTGTGTGGGTGTAAGTGTGTACTGTACTGACTTGAAGACGAAGTCGGCGGCGTGAGTGTGGTATCTGGCGAGGGCGCCACTGTCCGGCGGGGTGGCCAGGAAGAAGACGTCTGGACAGAGGTTGTAGCGGCCATCTTTGCACAGCTCACACTGACGACAGGGGACGCCGGGCTCGATGGCGACGCGGTCTCCTGCAGACAGATACATCGGACGTGATGGACGTGTTGTGTACATGTGTATAAACAAACAAATGTGTGAGATTTACGCCAGTCAGCAACACCCTACCTCTATGACGGCGATCGGTGACTAGTCCAGCGTGCGTCATGAGGCACAAGCAACGATCCACGCCATCGTTGCACCATCACGCACATCCAGCAAGTCATACATTTTAACCATCCAATCCTCAGTCCTCTATTCACTGTCATAACTTCAATAAACCCTGAATCGATACCCTCTCCTATATATAGGGATTTCGACAGATCTTGACGGACAGAGGTAACGGATGTGAGACCTGATTTGAATGTAATTGTCTGTTATACCGCAAGGGCGGATCCAGCATTTTAGAAAGGGAGGGGCCCAAAATATATCATAATCCAGTCACTAGATAATGTTATTGCCTACAACGATAGTTTGGTTTTTCAAAAACAAAAAAAAAGGGGGGGGGGGGGGGGGGTAATGCCATCCTAACTTTTATTAGAATAATTCCTGAAACTTGATCAATAGACATTAATAAAGATTCGTGTCTTCAAGGTGGTGAAGATTTACCTATGAGTACACGAATAGGGATTCGGGAGTGAATGCTTGAGGGTACCCCCCTTACCCTCCTTAAGATTGGTGACTCCCTCCCCAACCTTGCTGACCACACCCGCACACTCGTGGCCGAGAAGCATCGGGGCCTTGACCACGAAGTGACCAATAGCGCCACTGTGCCAGTAATGGACATCGGAACCGCAAATCCCCACTGTCCGCATGGAGATCTGGACCTCTGGAACCAACAGAAAGGGGAAGTTAAATGAGTGAATACCTAAAGACTATTGACAAACAAAACCCACAAGGCTCTGTAGCTCACCCGATTCTTTCCGGGATAGTTTAAACAATTGGTTTAAAGGACATAATATAAATGCCATAGATATGTAAAAATTTATCTTTGGTTCTGTGAACTAAAGATTACTCACTCTACTGACGAAATCCACAATAATAACGAGTAATTGTGTCAGATAATCTGTAATCCCAAAGCAGTGATACTATGAGTATTTTTTCGGTAATAAATACAGCACCTGATTGTTGTTGTATAGCTATAATTAATATAAGGAGACACACACTATGTACTGGTGATCTATTTCAAGTCCACGGTGGCATCTATATCTCTGGAGAGCGAATTGTGTTGAACACCGCCCAGAGAAGTATTTCATTCATATCACTGCTTGTCGAAGATCAGTGGGACGATGATAATAGACGTTTCTCATTTTCACGAAACCAATACAGGAACAACTGGGGTGCTGACATACCAAGGTTCACAGTCGCGCCGAATCGGGGATTCAAATACAACGGATCCTAGCATGACTAAGGGACGTAACTCTGAACAGACAATTACTACGCTTTAGTTACTGGATCGCCTTGCGCCTAGATAGGAATGTCTTCTTAAGAAGCAATAATCCTGATGTGGGTCAGGTAGACCAGTGGGTGACAGCATGAGCAACGGTCGGGGTATCAGTTCACAAATTGTTATCACCCAGTCCTTAGTCTGCTCTAGAGATAAGCATGGGGTTCTGTAGGGAACTATTCAGACCCAGAACTCCAAAATGGGCGGTGGGTCTATATAACCATAAGATACTGTTACAACTTACCCCCTTGTTTAGGCTCTGGAATAGGCCGGTCAACCTGTAATATACCGATAGGAATATCGGGATTCATGTTATACATATTCTGACATCATATAATTTATAACATATTGATTCATAAATAAAAGATCATAAAAACAGTACATTTAACATCAAATAAAATGTGGAACTGGAATGTAAGAAAAATCTCAAAATACGATGAAGATTTTGTTTGCTTGGTGTTAAAACAATAGTGAGTGAGTGAGTTTAAAGCCACTTAAAACAATATTTCTGTTATTATCTTGCTGTGCGAGAAAAAGCCCAAGTAATGTAGATCATGAAAGTCTACCACATTGGTGAAGCCCACGAGAGCGGGGATGGTGCTGACAAACCTAGAAACATAATCAGGGCTTCGGGAACGGATAAGGGACGCAACTCTTCACATCGAATTCTGAGCTTTAGCCACCTGCCCACCAGTGCATGGCACTGCCCATGTTCTTACCAGCCTGAGGTGTTGGACCTTGTACAGAACTGCCGATAGGTTGGTGTCTGTCATCGTGGCCTGTAGGGAGGGAACATCACATTAACATCATGTATACACATTACCAGTTTACAGGTTCTGGGGACTGGGTGGTTTGTACGCTCCTGAAAAGAGCAGTATTACGGCCGTCATATCACGGCGGACAGTTTGATACGGGAGGAAAGCCCGACGTGATGCAGGCCCTAGACGCTTATCATTCATCATACCTACCCATCAACACTGGTTGGTGATATATAAGAAGATACAAGTCATAATCCAGGCTAATCCGGGATTCGAACCCATGATCTTGAGCCGTGCCCTATTTGTAATTGTTTTTTGGGGCTTATGGGCAAGTGTATGGGAAAAGATCTTTTGGTTTAATGGTTAAAATTTGAAATGGGTTGTATACATGGAGTCAATTCATAAAAAAAACAAAAACCCAACATCAAGCATATTTTTTAATACGCATTGAATTCCATTTATATTTATATTAGAAGTAGATACGTTAAGCGGTTGCACTTGATTCGTGGCTAGACGTTAAGTTCGACGTGCACAAGAACTCAAGGACGCACGAGCAAGTGTATATTAACAGAAGATTCCCCATCCTTTTCTCTTTGTATATAAGAATATTTGTTCTTCAATACTTTCATTCATAATCTGCGAGCAGTAAAAGAAGAAGTCATATAACATAGGTGTGAAACATGTCCACTGCGAAAGTAATGGGTGGATGAATGTTGTTTGACGCCGCAATCAGCAATATTACATGCCGATTTATAAAAATTCAAAAGTACATATATACCGAATAGCTGGCATTATTGTACTTGTATACCTTGTCAGACACGATCACATTGTATATTTGTATTTGATAAACTAGGGGAAATCCTGTACTGAATGCCACCCCGATGACCTTGACATATTAACACAGATACGATAACAAGCTCTGAAGCGTGACCTTAATGTCGGCCTTATACAAATACTCATAACACATCCGGTTTTTGTTTCGTTATTTCGGTTTGCAGATATCAATGACAAAATCATCCATGCAGGATGCACTCAGTTCATCTCAGCATTATTCCATGTCAAGTGTAAGCAACGCATTGTATGTTCAGCAATAGCGAGATCGCCGGTCCACACAAGCGTCTAAATAGTGATTTTACGACACTTCATTTTGAAGTTGAACAACTACTTGAATATTCTATTTTTTTATTTGGCTCTGTTATTAAACACATCTTGAAGGGAAGAATTCTGTAATTGTAAAAGCAGTAATAGAGCAAATCCTGTGTTAATATCACGTCTATTCCTGCTTTGCCCAGAGTCAGTTGTGTGGGTCCTGACTGACTCGCGGAGAACGACCCTCCCACTTTCACAATGCCATGTTATGTGTGTATATATGTACATGTATATAGGTTCCTGTAAGCAGGCACAGACCAGTTGCCCCAACTAAAATGCAGTCGTTCCAGTGTTGCACGGTGTTAGTCAGACACATTTGTCACTGAATACTACGTTTCTAAACGTCAAAACCACTTCAGACGGTGGAAGATGTACTCACCGCTAGTGTCCGACTGAGTGTGTGCGTTTTGGCTGTGTCTGAAGATAGGATGCAAATATTAGAAGATAATCAGCCTGTACAAGGCCGCTGACAGTGACACGAGGACAGATGATATCTTCTACTCAACGTGGACACTTGGCTTGACTATCACTGGTGGAAACAAGGGAGTCAAAGTGTGTGTGTTGTATTATATACGGGACGTCGAACTCGACACATATCCACAGTGGTCGTTGTCAATTTGGTCGATAATATTCATCTTTCAGCCAATGTGTGTGCCTTTATGAGGTGGTTATAGTGTGTGTTCTTTCACGTTTCTTCGTAAGCTGTTACTAGATGTGACTGATTGTTGAGGAAGGCCAAGTGTAGGTGAGGTGAGGTGAAATTGGGTTTAACGTGGCGTCCAAGAATATTGCACTTATATAGCGACGTACATGCACGTGTGTGTGTGTGTGTGTGTGTGTGTGTGTGTGTGTGTGTGTGTGCTTGTACTAGTCCGGACTGATGCCGATTTATAGTGCTAGCTCACTGAGATACCATGCCGCAATTTAACATGAATACCCCACTCAGACACAATTATACTGACTCCGAGCCGACCAGTCCTTGTTTTAGCCCCTTAATGCCGAGCGCCAGACAGGGTAACAACAAGTACCATTTTTAATGTCTTTTGTATGACGCAGCCGGGGATCAGCCGGGCGGACGTTCCACTACTAGACCACGGAGGCGGTCTCCCAAGTGAAGGATAAATGGCACGCAATTACACCATTATATCATTCAAGAACACCCAGTGAATGTTATTTAAAGCTAGTCAGCATTTTTTGGCATTACCATAGTGATATGGAAACTGGACAATGCAGTCATGTGGCGGAAAGTGAGAGCAATTATCCACACGATCAGCACCATGAAACACAATCAGCAAGTCAAGCATTGGTGAGTGTGTTGGGGTCGACAAGGCTTTTAACAGTATTCCGGAGACTTTGGAGAAACCCACGAACATGGGTATGGTGCTGACAAACCTAGGAACATAAAGGGGCGAAATGGAATTCGATACCACGATCATAGGTGACTTGCATGCCTACGCAATGCAATTCTGCACAGAATGTGGTGCCTTAGACTGCACATCAAGCAATGGCGACTGAAGACCAGTTCTGCCCAGGAATCACCCATGTTTCTAAATTGGTGAGCCAGAGGATATAGTGATACCACTTCAACATACCTGGTCTGAAACCATTGGGTTCAAGAAGCTCACAGTTCTACGACACAGCAGACCCGTGAAGATCCTAGTTAGAACTGGTCTGCAGCAACCCATGCTTGTCACACAAGACGACTAATTGGATCTGGTGGTCAGACTCACTGACTTGGTTGATGCAGGTCATCTCGTCCCAGTTACTCATGTCAGTCACTGGATTGTCTGGTCCAGATTCGACTATTTACAGAATATTGTTGAGAGCAGCGTTGAACAATAAACAAGACACAGGAATATAAATCTTTAATTATCTAACTGGTGCATTATATCTCAATTTCCATAATGATCCATCGTCAGAACATGTTATTGAATTGACCTGGAGTTTTACAAACAGCCATGTCAGCTATTTTACAACATGCTTATACATGGAGAATATCATGATGTATTGTTGCATGGATAGTTTCTATAATGGTGTCATTACCATTCCTGGTCAGATGCAGCGTATTTTAATGTTACCAGGTTGGTTGAACATGAAGACATAATTTCTTTATGGATTTTACAACTTCTTTATTATTTGTAGCGATGTTTCTGGGCTACTTCTTGTCCCTTCTTTAACAAATCTTCTACATGCTGATGTGTGTACACGCAGACAATGAATACACATCAACATGTATCAGTTTAGTTCAGTAATTCTCCTGTTGGGGGTCATGAAGTAGTCCTGAAATGTGACTAACGAAAAAAGATGTTACCGAGTGTATTTGATGTTTACTCATTGACATCCCACTGAGTGAGTGAGTTGTATTACAGTATTACAGTTATATCGCGGCGTGTCAGCTTAATGGTGGAGGAAAGCCCGAAGTGATGCAGGTCTCAGACATTTACCACTTTGGTGAAACCCATGAGAACAGGTATGATGCTGACAAACCTAGAAATATAATCGGGGTGAACCGGGATTCGAACCCACAATCGTAGGTGTCTGGCGTGCCCAAGAAAGATTCAACTGTAGAATGAAGCCATATCCGACCTTCTGAATTTGTGGCAGGATTGCACACCACTCAAGCCTATAGGTTTCCTAGTATACAATCACTGTCAACCAACACATGGGGATCATCACCTGCCTTCTTACATTCTCCATTACCCGTTCTATATGATAAATACCCTTTGATTCGGAAGTGACCACCATCTCCAACCTGCTCATCACTAACATTGCCCAGAACTCTCCTTGCACATGAGCTTGAAATCAGTATCCAATCATAATGACTCTTCTGAACAAGAGTTTGGCATAGATCTAAACATCGTAGCATCCAACTAGCAAATCTTTGATAGTTTAAGTGAAATCAAAATACTGCTATCAATGAAATGTCAGCCAGAAAACATGTTTCGATTTCTCTAGTATCCAGATAGGGGAAGGGGAGTCATTATTCCATCCCAGTATTATTAAGATGGAGCGTACAAGGCCAGTACTGATGATGTTGCAGCATGCTTTAATCCCAAGAGAAGTGTTCTGATTGGATGGCTAGCTCAGCACTGTCATACAAACTAGACTCAAAACGAAGTTTTGGTGGCAAAGGGTCCACAGCATTTATCATAATATACCACTCAACTTTTGACAGGGGATAAATCTGACTGGTTGTTGGAGTGGTATGAATAGGATGATATATGGGCATGAAATTGATGCATGGTAAGCTTATTTCAAGCAATAATAAACATGAGTAAACATTTACATATGTTGTCTCCCAAATTCCGTAGGGGTGTGAGTTTGCATAGTATCCTTATCAGGACCTGAGTAGTATAGAATGGAGACCATACACTGGTTTCAGGATGGCCTCCTTATATGAACTTAAGAAATGATCATGTTTAATGAAAACAACAAAAGCATTGTCACATTTCAGAATTTATTCCCATTCATCTGAAAATGCAGATACCAAGTTACACTGTGTAAAAGCGTTTGTACAAAGTAACGGACAGCTGTCACAACATGAAAGGATAGTTCACTGTGTACAGACGCCCACAGTATCTGAAGTTAGTCACAGTCTCAGGGATGCATCATAGATGTATCAGGGTGTATCAGATACATCATGACAAAGTAGATGTACTGTAGTACATTCTCATTATCTATACCTACACAGCTAGATATTAGTCATACACACTTCACAGTTATATAAATCAGTAGACATTTGTCCTTATAATAAATACAGCCAATGGATATGACATTAATTCCAATACATTGCTACCGAAAGGTCAGATAATGTTATATATACCTATGTTAAGCTTGGAGAAGACAGAATATGCCTTCATTTTATGTTTGCACTCTATGGACCCATCAAAAAAACAATATTAATACATCGTGTAAAACAAACAATAAAAATATGAATGAGATTTACTAAATTTGTTGTGACTGATAAAATTTAATAGAGTTATGGCACAGAGCAACCAACAAGAAATTGAGCTTTCTTAAAAATGACAGTCTGATAAATGAAGAGAAGAATGAATGAATGGCCTGTGTGTATTGTGTGCAATGTGTGATGCCTGCATGAGATGGATGAGCTATTTACATATTTACATATCTACAACATCGTGGGATAGCAATATACACAGGGTGATCAGCTTTGCAAGAAATACGAGAGTGGTGAAAGATTCAATGGTGCATCAAAATACATTGCTCCACAATATGATACAAAATACTTAAAACTAACTCTTTGTATGAGCAAATATTTGAGAGGATGTGATGTTATTAAACTATTGTCATGCTGGTGTATCTTTTCAGCTTCAGCATTTAACTAACTGAGTGACGTATCAAGATTACATCAGACTTGCATCACGCGTCCCGATTGTTTCTAGGTTTGTCAGCACCATACCCGTGCTCGTGGGTTTCACCGAAGTGGTAAACATCGGGAGACCTGCATCACTTCAGGCTTTCCTCCCACATCAGGCTGACATACATGATAAGACTGGAATACTGTTCAAAGCAGCGTTAAACCCAGCTCACTCACATCAGGACATTTGAACCAGGGTCACAATTATTCCTCAATTCTCTTGTACTTTTCAATCTGTCAAAGATAACACAATGAGAACGACTTTTAATATATACTACTATCCTGATGAATGATTCTGATTTTCATTAATATCAAATGTCGATTATCTGGACCACAGCATTTTTCAAACCCTAATTCATATATGTAAATAGATTGAAAATAGAATAATTCACAGAAACTCTGCATCATATTATGAAGTCACTATTGAGACACATACTCCATTGCAATGTTATTTTTCAACCAATAAGATATAGCAAGAGGAAATCCTGGAGGAAGAGGATTCAAGAAATGGATTCAAGAATTGAGAAAAGAAACATAAGTAGTTGCAAAAGTCATAAAACGAAGATAGACAAACTACACAGTAAATGAGTATAAATGATCCTGTTTCTCAATAAAATAATATTCCGATGCATAATTTAATACATCTTTACAAATGTACAGACTATCAACTGGAGATTAACTACACATATAGTTGTTAAGAAAAAGGTTGTATTGTCACAAATACGCAGCTGTTTCTTCTGGTCTGTGGCTCACGTCCCATGCTTGGTTGTACCTGGAGTGTCACCCACTAGAGTCCTGTACCCTCACATCTACCAGACAGGGATGCAGGCCCTGACACTCGTAGTTACACTCTAACATTATTAGGCCAATGTGTTTTATCAGTAGGTTTACGGTTGTTTTTCTCCAAACCATTGGTTGCTGGTTGAAATAAAAATAACAGACTTCTTTTTAAGAATATAGGCTCGGTCGAATGAGAGAAAAATATAAAATACCAAAAACCTCCATTTTGCTTTTGGCATTTTGGTGAAGTCGTACAGGAATGTTAAATTCATACTGTTCCTGTGAGAACAATGTCCCATATGCACTGATTTGAGAATGGTGGAGCTATACTATTTCAGCTAACTATTGCAGGCATGTATTCCTTACCCCCTAGGCTAGAAAACATTAGTGATTTCATTAAATAGTGTGATTATCAGGCTTGGCCTTAGTAAAACAGCTTTAAACTTGAATCCTTTTTCCCCCTCCCACACATCCCTGTCTTTTTAAGTTTGGAGATCCATGAACCAAGTTATGAAAAGAAACACCTGTCTGTGATGGTGAAGGTGAAGGTGAAGGTACCGGTACCGGTACATGCATTGGACTGAGTGAACACAGAGTCAGCCAGAAGGGACAAGGCTAAAAGAGACCCGGATCTTGACAACTGAATGATATGTGATCATGAAACTGGTGCTCCATGAGGTTTGTACAATGGTGAGTCCCAGATGGCTGAACTTGTACGCTTGTTGAACCTCGGCTTGACTTTCTTGAACAGGACATTGAGATCGGGTGGGTCAATGGCACCAAAGATTCCCTCAGTGTTTGGGGGGTGATAGTGTTGATTTATCAGAGCTGCTTTCAGATTTCGATCTGTAAAATAAGAAAATCATTGTCATGAGTGTGCCATCATTTCTAAACAAACAAACAAACAAACCCACTGCACATGACCTTATTCAAAATGGCAATTCTTTATATGAATAAAATATCAGCAAAACGTTTTAATTGTAAAGTCTTTACAATTTCAGTTCAGTGATTGGAAGTTAAAACAATAAGAAAAAGATAGTTTGAAATAAATCCATTTATATTAAAAATAGCTTTTGACTGAAAAGTAATTAATCCTGATACAGTTATATTTCAGACTTGAGTCTACAATTTTGTCATTATGACAATCTGTGTAAGAATCTGAAGCTCCAAAGTTTGGTGTATGTTGAGTTCCTACCTTGCGCCCACAGAGGTAATCTCTTTTTCGGCTGGTCCTCATCGTCCGTGGAATCCTCTGAGTTGAGGTCTTCTATGTTGTAGTTCTCCGAACTGCTGTTTTTCTTCTTCTTGGCGGGGGTGATTTCATACCTGTAACAAACACAAGTAAAGTTGCTGGCTACATCACTTGCCACATCTATATGAAGACAATAGACAGCATCTCAGCTTGTATTAAACACAAAGTGAGCAAAGTTTGTGAGTTCATTGTACTAATATTTGTAACTAGAGCTTTGTTTAAACAGAGAGGTCTTGAGACTACGACCTTGAGGATGACCTTCAACCTTCACATCAATGTCTCAAATTTTTTGTCAGGGCTACAAAGAAATTTTGTTAACATAGTATGCCTGATATGCCCAACCATTGCACGTTTTTCAAAACTAAGTAAAGTGTGGAAATTCAAGTTATTTTCAAAAATATACTGAACCACAAAAGAAACATCACCATGGACAGATATATGAGAAACCTTATTTGTCCAAACACTGTAAACATACTTTGAGACATACTAAAAAGATGAAACTTGGCAAACTGATTATCAAGGTTGAAGTTAAAGTGTCAAATGTTCTTAAAGTGAAACACAACACTAGTCTCTGAGAAAATGGCATCACAAGTCAGTATCTCGTGTGTCTGCAATGTGCACTGATAACTGCCGTGCAACGTCAATACATGGTATGGATGAGGCGGCTGATGAAGGTCGTAGGCACTTGAGTCCACACTTGAGCCTTGGTCGGACGTCATTCAGCCGTCTTTGAATCTCGTCCCACAGGTGCTCAATGGGATTTAATTCGGGACTGAGGGCAGGCCACTGCATGGTTCTGATGCCATTCTGCAGGAGGAAGTCTCTTGTTGCTCTCACAAGCGAAACTCCTGGTTGCCAAATGAGGTATGGCGTGTGGTCTCAAGACTTTATCAATGTACCGAGCTGCTGTGACACCATTGCCTCTCTCTGGACTGATGTTCTGGAAGACCACAAGGCCGACCCTCTGTGCAAGACCAATTCCACCCCGCACCTTGATGCTCGGACAACCCCACGAGTCTCTCTCAACAACACAAGCATCCGAATAACGTTCCCCACGGCGTCGCCGGACTCGCTCTCTCTGCCATCTGCTGTTGATATACAGTAACGGCTCTCGTCTGAGAAGAGGACTCTTCTCCACTGCTGGTGCTGTGTTGCCCGCTGAAGACAGTGGAGGTGTCTGTTTGTCAATCGTCGACACACATTGTCCACATTAATGTGTCGGTGGTGTGTCCCCATGGTCTGTCGAGCAGTTTCCACAGCAGTTACAAAGCGGTCTTGAAGATGCTGTCGCACAATCGGGTGGTGACCCTGGGTCTTCCACTAAGTGGTCGGTCATCTGTAGTGTTGGTGGTCTGTACTTTGCTTGAGCCTGTATATGGTCCTTACGTGGACTTGAAATGCCTCGGCTACTTGCCTGGCGGTTTGTCCAGCTAACAATTGTCCAAGGGCTTGGTTTTCGCTGATTTCTTGTCAATCTTGGCATGTGGTAGCATTTCAATAATGAATGAATGTTATCCGATCTGGGTGGATTTTTTTGTCATCTGCTTTGTTTTTTTATCATCAAATTTCATTTTTTCGAACAAGGTAATGTTAAATTTTAGAAACTTTGACAAAAATTATCCAGATATTCAAATGACAACTTTTCATGCAATGTTACTTGGGCTGATGTTTCTTTTGCAGTTCAATATAATTCAAAACAAACACAAATAACCCACCAGTCCAGTTTTCTTTCAGTCAAGACTTATGATGTGAAACTCTCCACAGAGGCAAGAACATTAAAACACCACCTAGTAGAGTAAGGATTTACGATGTGAAACTCTCCACAGAGGCAAGAACATTAAAACACCACCTAGTAGAGTAAGGATTTACGATGTGAAACTCTCCACAGAGGCAAGAACATTAAAAACACCACCTAGTAGAGTAAGGATTTACAATGTGAAACTCTCCACAGAGGCAAGAACATTAAAACACCACCTAGTAGAGTAAGGATTTACGATGTGAAACTCAATGCAGTGGCAAGAACATGGAAACACACCACAGTAGAGTCTAAACTTACGATGTGAAACTATCTGCTGATTTATTGAGTGTGACAGTGGAGTTGAGGTTGGGCTTCTGTAGACCCTGTATGTTTTGTTGCAGAGAAACCAGGTTCTGGTTGTGTTGCTTGATCATCTGGCGCATCTGTTCCTCCTTCCGTTGTTCATGTTCCCGGAGTTCTGCCTCCTTCTGAAGACGCTGCTTCTCCTGCAAACATGACCATGTTCCAAGCTATAACTTGTCTTGTACTTTTCAGCAGTTAACATTAACTTGAAATCCTTTCTCGCTCACACCGAAATGACAAGGTTTGGGAATCTCTTACAGTTAAAAAAGTTTGATGTCAGACACAAAAACTAATTCTCTCATGTTTTTGGACATACTCCCACCTGAAAATATGATACCAGGGATTTTCCCAGAATTCTAAGCTACGTGCCCTTGGCAGGCAAATGGGGCAAATATTGTTATTTTGTTCAAACTTGGGAAGTGTTCCAAACTGCTTTCTTAAGAGTCATCTTAACATTGTATTGTAAAATTAAATCCAATGTTCTTCCTGTTTCCTCTTTATTGGTAAATATATGTCCCTTTGACCAAACCATCACATTACTTAAAACAATATTAACATGAAATGGGAGATATTTGATTCTCATCTGGGACATTTGCAGACTGAATGTCAGCCTCTGAACAAGTATATCTCAATCCCTGGTTACATGGCTATCCATGTTTCACTCTGTATCGGTTTTCCCAAAAGTAAAATTTACAAAATTTTGCAATAACCTGGCCTCATTTAAGGATTGACTGTGTAATCTTTTCGGTTCATTGAGGTATGAATCGAAAAACCAATGTGCAAACTGTATGAATCTCTCCCCAAAATCGAGAGATATGACAATCGGTATTGGGAGAAAGGGTACAGATAATCAACGTGAGGATTGTGAGAATATGCAGGAAATACCAAACTTAACCTGTTCATAAAATGGACTTGTCCAACATTTCCTAGGTCGGATTCTAAATAGGGAGTTTAGAATTATGATAACTATTTTCAAAGCTTACATAAAGCGTACATAATATTGATATCTCATATAAGAAATAAACAACTTGTGGTCGTTGTTTATTGAACAATAAAACACTGCAGGAGATTAAACCACTCGAAGCTGCGCCCCTCATGGTTTATTCTCCCTGCAGTGTGTTATTGTACGATAAACAACACCTACTCATTGGTTATTTCCTTCGTCAAGTCCCATGTTATCAGTTAACAAATAAACCCACCAGCTCTCTCAGTTTGTCTAATTCTCTCTTCAAGGCTAGTTCTTTCTCCTTTTTCTTGTCCACCTCATGTTTCTCTCTCTCAGCTTTCTCACGTGCTGCAGCCTTCTCCCTTCAATCAAACAACCTTCATGTTATGACAAACATATTACAAAATCACTGTTGTTTGATGTTTAACACCACAATCAGCAATAGTCCAGCGATATGACTGCAGCCTGTAAATAATCAAGTCTGGACCAGACAATCCAGTGATTGATATTATGAAAAGGAGGGCATGATGACACATTATCAACAAAGTCACCGAGTCTGACTACCCAACCCATTTAGTTGTCTCTTACAACTAGCATAGGTTGCTGGGGACCAATTCTAACCTGGAATCTGGGGACATGACTGAACATTCCAGACATTCCTGTAAATTCAGTTAAGTGTGCATAATGCAATGAGATGCTTCTGGTCGGTGCTATCTATTCTAGGACACATATAACAGTTTAAGAAAAACATATGGCTATTAAAATTGCACAATTTAGTCAATAATTGAACAACAATCTTAACAAAATTACAGTGACCTGATCAGCAGTATAGGAGGTCTACTATCCACTAATATTTTCAAAAGAAGCTGACATGACTTGATATTTTTCTTTAAAGTTCTGCTCAAATGTGGTAAACTGTCTGAATGTAAAATCAATATTAAATCATTCACAGATTAACCCAGCAATATTTCAGTCACAAGACAGCAGCTTACAAGTCTGAACCAGACAATCCAAGGTTTGATATTGTGATCCAAGCCATCAGGGTCCGATGACACCCAATCAACCAAGTCACCGAGCCTGACCACCCAATCCACTAAATTGCTTCTTACAACCAAGTCTAACCCACATGGTCTACTTCATCTATTGTTGCAATACTTGGCTTGTATTTAGCCATGCATTGAGTAGTCTTGTGGACATGATTAAAATTCTTTGCATTTGTAAGAGTTTGGTTTTTAGACATCAGATGTTGGCAGTATTTTACCTCTCCTCCCTGGCTTTCACTCGTTCTTTCTCTCGCTCCTCCTCCATGTGCCGGATCCGTAGTTGCTCCTGCTCCCTCTCTCGCTCCACCTCCGCCAGTCTCTCTTCGTGCCTCTTCCTCTCTTCAGCTATCTTCTTTTGACGCTCTTGCTCCTCATACTCCTTCTTCCTCTGCATCAACTCTTGGTACCTCCTATTTTCTTCCTCCTTAAAACAACATGGACATTGTCATTGTAAGTGAAACAAGAGTGACATTTGCGTTTTTAGGTGGGTCGTGAAATGGGGTTTAAGGTCCAAATACTGTAAATCTGGAAAGTTTTGTGCCATGAAATTGTTGCGAGCGTCCAACACTAGACTCAACTGCAGCTGGAATGTTTGCGGCAACCTGTTGATGAGATTACGAAAGATCAAAGCTACTTCTGCACGTGTTATTTGTCATAGTGAGTGAGTGAGTGAGGTTTTACGCTGCTTTTAGCAATATTCCAGCAATATCACGGCGGGGGACACCAGAAATGGGCTTCACACATTGTACCCATGTCGGGAATCGAACCCGGGTCTTCTGCGTGACGAGAGAACGCTTTAACCACTAGGCTACCCGACCTCCCCGTTATTTGTCATAACTAGGAAGCACCAAGGGTAACTCAGTGTCAGTCAGTGTTAAGATGCATGTGCTGTAGTTGACAAGGAAGGTTGGTGTAGCGTGTTTAGCTAACAGTATAGACCGGCTGGCGTAAGTCTGGACTATTCAGTATTATGTAAGGTAATTGACGGGTGGCGGAGCAGTGAACTTTCCTGATCAGACTACTGACACAGTGACAAAGTGTAATTAGGGAAACAGGATGTAAGGGGATACTGATTTAATCATGCAATTGGTTGGTTGAGAATGTGTGGAACCAAATAGAAGAAATATGCCTCCTTACATGTTTTGTTGATCTACAAATATAACTGTCTGGCGAAACTATTGCAAGAGTGTCACTTGCAGTTTTCGCAGAACTATTTGCTCGCAAAACTTTCAAGATTAACAGTAAACCTAATAGGGCTTTTCAGATTGTCCCCTCCACACACGCACAAACATTTTATCATGAGTCGACAGAAACCATAAAGCAATTAAAAAATAAGTTGATTAAGTTGAGGAAACAAAAACAAGTGTTCAATTATTTGAAAGACATAATAAACAATGAGAAGGCTGCAATAAAGACACAGAACAACTTCTAAAACAAGAGGGTTGTCTCTCTCTCACCAGTTCCTGCTTCTTGCGCAGTTTCTCCTCCTCGTCCTGTTTCCGCCTCTCCTCGGCTTCAAGCTGCTTCTTCAGCCTTCATTGAAACAAAACATACGTATAGGATGCGGGATAAATAACATCATCTATCATCTATCATCAATATCATCATTGTGATATAAAACATCTAACTGCAGTGCAAGTGTCAATGAGCCATGCTTCGGCCACACACCTGATCTTTGCCTTCAGCTCCTTCTCCTCCTTTAGTTTCTCCTCCTTCAGCTTATCTGACACCTGCATCTTCTCCTCCATCTTCTTGGCCAGCGTGTCCTTGATCTGCCGCTCTTGCTTCTCGCGCTGCTCCCGGTACTCCAGCACCTTCCTCATACGCTCCTCACGCTTCCTGCAACACGTCAACGTAACACATGTCAACACACACCTGTGACATGACACACACACACACACACACACACACACACAAGATGTACACACACACGACGTACATGACACACACACGACATACACACATGACATACACAAATAACACACAAGACATACACAAATAACACACATGACATACACACATACATGACATACAAACATCCATGATGTACACACACTTGACAAACATATGACACACAAGACATACTCATACATGATGTACTCATACAACACCCAACACACGACATACACACATGACATACATACACGACATACACACATGCACGACATACACACATGCATGACATACACACATATATAACACACACGATGTACACACACACAACACATGTATGACTTACACACACACAGAAATACACACATGCATGACATACAAACACTCATGACAAACACACAGGCTTGACATACAACACATGCATGACATACACACACATGCATGACATACACACAGATGCATGACACACACATGCATGACATACATACACACACACACGCGACATACTCACATCATGTTAGGGACCAACCATTTAATATTCTATAAGGGCCTGTGGGTTTGTTTAAGGGAGAATGTTATTTTCAGTCAGTACATCAAGACATACAAAAATCATTCTCTGACAGGAGCAGCCAAACAATTTTGCTTCAGCCATAACAGTAGTAACGCAGTACTTTTGGAACATACAGCATGCCCAATGAAGGATTTCATTATTGTTGTAAACAAATTAATTCTATCCACCATTTTTCAGGAATAGATTGTTATTATTATTTTTTTCAAATTCCATGCCTTAATGGCAGGAGACAGACAAACCAGAGGTCGATAGAGTGACCATCAATCCTTTCTCCATGGCTACAATGCCACACTGGTAAGTCAATACCCAACCATTCACCATTTGTCCTTGAAACAAAGAAATGTCTGCCTGTGATATGCACTGAAGCAAGTAGACAGCTCACCTCCTTTGCTCCTCGATCCTGATCTTGAGGTTCTCCTCTCGCTTCTGTATCCGCTCTCGATCCTTCTTCTGCTTCTCCTCAAGCTCCTTTTTCCTCATCTCCTGTAAAGCCTGACACACAAACAAACATACAGTGTTGGAAACCCACCAGCAACATACAGCCATGTTGGAAACCCACCAGCAACATACAGCCGTGTTGGAAACCCACCAGCAAAATACAGCCATGTTGGAAACCCACCAGCAACATACAGCCATGTTGGAAACCCACCAGCAACATACAGCCGTGTTGGAAACCCACCAGCAACATACAGCCGTGTTGGAAACCCACCAGCAACATACAGCCATGTTGGAAACCCACCAGCAACATACAGCCGTGTTGGAAACCCACCAGCAACATACAGCCATGTTGGAAACCCACCAGCAACATACAGCCATGTTGGAAACCCACCAGCAACATACAGCCATGTTGGAAACCCACCAGCAACATACAGCCATGTTGGAAACCCACCAGCAACATACAGCCATGTTGGAAACCCACCAGCAACATACAGCAGTGTTGGAAACCCACCAGCAACATACAGCAGTGTTGGAAACCCACCAGCAACATACAGCCGTGTTGGAAACCCACCAGCAACATACAGCCATGTTGGAAACCCACCAGCAACATACAGCCGTGTTGGAAACCCACCAGCAACATACAGCCGTGTTGGAAACCCACCAGCAACATACAGCAGTGTTGGAAACCCACCAGCAACATACAGCCATGTTGGAAACCCACCAGCAACATACAGCAGTGTTGGAAACCCACCAGCAACATACAGCAGTGTTGGAAACCCACCAGCAACACAGAACATAGATTCAGCACAAGCATGCTACACCCAGTTCCATGTGAATGAGATCCCACCAGATCTTATGTGGTATGTAGTAACAGAAACCTTACAAGCGTTCAAAGTGATAAAATGATTTTAAAATATATAGTAACCCTAACTTGTCACTACCAGTTTGATCTGATGCTTACCAGTTGTGAGGCTTTGTTAGGAGTAATCTGTGTTTTCTTGATGAAGGAGGTCATGCCGGTGATGAGATTTGAAGGAGTGCCGATGGCCACAGATGAGGGCTTACGTAAACTGTTCAGGAAAGACGAAGTATGGGGACGGATCACCTGAAACCATGGTTGACAAAGCTTGAACGTATGACACAGAACCAGGGCACAGATGGTGGAATAATGGAAACATACTGAAATGTATCTAATATATATAATTTGAAAAATAAATTTAAAAAAAGCCTCTTTCAACATCCAAATCGTAGAATACCTTTCATTAGGCATTGCTGTGTCTATAGGACAGAATTGATAACACTGAACAAGATGAATAACATTCCATTGAAGCTTTGTACTAAACTACTAAATCTGAGAGGTTAGTCAACTTATGCCCATAAGTTATGTCCAAACAAACCAAACTTGAAGAAAATGTAGCATATAATGTGTGCTGTACCCAGTGAAGGTACTAACTATAATGCTGGCTGTCAGTCTCACCTTGTCTGGCGGGCATGTCGGTGATGGAGAGCGGTCTGTGATGTCCTCCTCACTACTGGCCACACTGGAGACAGAACACAACAGCATGTTCAGTACACAGACATTAACAGTCAAAAACTTTACTTATTATTGTTTGCTTGTTTGTGTTTGAATGCCACACTTAGTAACATTTCAGCAATATGACTGTTGCTGGTAAATAATCAAGACTGGTCTAGGCAATCCAGTGATTGATATTGTGAGCAGTGATCCACGCCGTCGGAGTGTGATGACATGCAATCACTGAGTATAGCCACCTAATCCATTATTTCCTCTCTTTAACAAGCAACAGTTATAGAGGACCAGTGTATAAATATGCACAATGTACACAGATAGCAACTGACTATATCGGTTATGGTTGAGACAATCAGAGAGTGAGTGAGTACGGTTTTACACCACTTTCAGCAATATCACCAGAAATGGGCTTCACACATTGTACCCATGTAGGGAATCGAACCTGGGTCTTCTGCGTGACGAGCAAACACTTTAACCACTAGGCTACCCCACCACCCCTGAGATAATCAGAACTGCATATGATCTTTCCATGTATCGGAGTCACACACCACGTAAACATTTGAACAACCTATAATGTGCAAGTAATATTAGAGGAAACAGGGAAAATAAATGAAAATCTAAAGATATTTGTCTCTGAAGGAGAAATCCTATGAACATACAAGACAAGCAACTCACCTGTCTGAATCTGTAGCAGCATGTCTACTAGGCTGCAAAATGGATAAGATGATCATATTTAATTTAGATATTTCATTGATTATTTAAGCATACACTCATAAACATAATACAGGAAGTCAGTAGCCCAATGAATCCAAATGAGTTTCTGTCTTTAGCCAACATGCTATCTAGATTCCAGCTTACTTCAGTCTAAGCATGTTACCACAGATAACAACACAGTGGCCACACTGTCTATGCCCACCTGATCAGGTGAAGAGACGGAGTTGGTGCAGGATCTCTTCGGTTTGGGAGCAACCCGATTTTCTTCTTCCTCAGCCTGACGCTTCCGTGTTTTAGTTCTAGAAATGAACAATCAAAACAAAATATCATAAAACAGCTTAGCAGCAATTGTGTGAATTGCTCATGTGCATATACTTGTATTACTAACAAAATTGAGGCAAGTTAGACACACATTAGAGTTGGACAAAGAACATTCCAACTGTTTCTTGTGAGGGAATGAATGAGTGAGTTTTGGTTTTACGCCACTTTCAGCAAAGTTCCAGCATATCACGATGGGGGTACACCAGAAATGAACACATTGTACCCATGTACTTACCGTGTTTTAGGAGCAGGAGACTCAGGGGCAACAAACACTTCTTCACAATCACTACTCTCACTCTTCTGTACTTTCCGTGTCTTCGTGCGGGTCGACCGTGTGGGCTGCTTCTCCTCCTCTTCCTCCTCAATTATCTCAGCCTCCATGGGTTTGGCGGATATATTGATATTGATCTCGCTAGACTGAGCACTCATGATGCCCGAGTCCCGGTCGTGGTCACCATGGTCCTCCTCCGTCATGTGGACTTCCTCACTGACCTCCATCACATCTTCCTTCTTCTCCTCAGACTGGGATATCTCAGACTCAACATGCTCCTTGTCAGATGACACAGACCCAGAAAACTCACTTTCAGATGCTACTACTGTCGCCTTTGGTTTTCTTGTTTTTGTTCTGGTGCTCTGTCTCACAGGCCTGTCACACTCCGACTCAGACTCGCTGCACGCGGGGCGCAACTGTTCCTTCTTAGCTTCAGCATTCTTACGTGTTTTAGTCCGCGTGCTCTGCCTCACAGGAGCATCAACTTCCGATTCTGATTCCTTACAGGCAGTAGTTGTTTCCTTCTCCGAGCTTTCTACCTGAGACTTCTTAGTCTTTCTTGCTTTTGTTCTCTTCTTGCTACCACCATTGTCAGAGTCGGAAGTGAAATCTGGATGTTCCTTGTCCTCTTTGTACAGTTTGTCATACGAAAGTCGCGGCTCTGTATCCACGACTCTATCAGTTTCACGACAAGTCTTCTTGACAGGTCGATTTTCATTATCGGAGTCCACCGAGGATGATGAGGAAGAGGACGGTAGGACTGCGACAGCTTCTACTTCTTTACCTGCGTCACTTGAGTCCTAGTTTACAAGTAATATTACAAAATACATATCAACAGATGTCAGTATCTCCTGTTAGACAGCAGTCTGTATATAATATAAGGCGGCAGAGCAGAGAATCATCGATTAAAATCAAATCATCAAATATATCGCATAATATACCATACAAATGTGACAGGTTAAAACAGGTCATGTATTGTTTACGGCAATGGTATGTATTTACCTGATATTCCGTTTTGAAACAAAAACTACCATCTTACAGTCTGTGAGTGAGAGGTTTTATGCCGTTTTTAGCAATATTCCAGCAATATCATGGCGGGGGACACCACAAATGGGCTTCACACATTGCTCCCATGTCAGGAATCGAACCAGGGTCTTCAGCGTGACGAGAGAACGCTTTAACCACTAGGCTACCTGACCGCCCCTCTACAGTCTGTGACTTAGCTGCTTGTCCGAATCCTTAATATAGTAACCTTTCTAGTATGTTTGCGATACATTAACACAATAAAGATCTACTGACAATGATGTCAAATGACAGGTTGGGACTAGTACATGTAGGAGACTACAAGACTTTCTGCACACACTGCATCTCACATAAAAATTGGGTCATCTTCAATCATGTTATAAAAATCCTGTCATTAGAATCTCAAATGCTTCAGTAATATAGAAACACTGGTTAAACTCAGAACACTCGCCAACTTAATGCGAAATGCGATCACAAAAAAAAATCAAAGCAGAAGAAATCTCTTGAAATTGGCAACAAGAACAATGCATGTATGTTCAAGGGAGGTAACCATGTACAGCTTAATTACTATTAGCTTCAACTGGAAATGAAAATCTACATTTTCAAGGTCACCCTGACTGACAACGTGATACACCTAACATGCTGATAGTTGATTTCAATTAAAGACTACTAAAATGTATCTTCACTTATCATCTAAAGATATTTCATAGCAACAATTTTCTTACATTGTCTGTCTTTTTCTTCAGTCGTAGTCTTGTTCTAGCACTCTTCTTAGGTTGTTCATCTGCATCAGCCATTTCCATCTGGGAGAATACAGAGCTGTCTTCAACGCAACATTGCATATGTTCATGAACAGCATATTGTAACTGCTTGGAGTCGACACACATATAAATGAATTATCAATGCTTGTAACAATTTAACCTATTACTTTTCAGTTCTGTCAAATTTGTCCAAACATATCCAATACTACCAGGATTCTAACCTAAGTGCCCATGATAGGTAAACAGGGAAAAATTATTTGTTTTGTCCAACATGTCCATATTTGGGCATTTTTGTAAAGTTCTTATATTCTTACATGTTGCAATGTTGAGGCATATTCTAACCATGCTAACCTGGCAAACACTACATTCAATGCAATATTGACAAAGTCAAGCTTAAAAACTTTTGAATAACTGAACTGGTAACCTTATTTTCCAATTTGCACTATTTGTATATTTCTCCCAATATTTTCTGCAGACTGAGGGCATAATATCGGCCTGAGAAAACTTAGATAAATCCCTGGCTAGTTTCTCAGTGAAGCTACCTGGTTTGCAGTGTTCACTGTTATCCAGCAACGTGTCATCATGTCACGGGCAAACCATTGACTGCTGGGCACGTATCATTGTACGTAGTGTAGAAAACTAAACAAGGGATTTATACAGGATTATAAACAAAGTTCCCCTACCAACAAAATGGGAAAAAAATGTTATATTGTTCAAAATTGGGATTTTTTAAAGATCTTATTTTCTAACATTCAGAGGTAGGCCTATTTGAACATTGTATTTTGAGACTGCATTCAACGCAATAATATATAACTGAGCATTAACCATATTAACACCTCTTCCTATTTGCTCATCCTGTGAAATACAGGTTATTTCCACAAAAGCTATAAAATCAAGCTATTTGTTTTATATTAGTATAATTTGGGAAACTTAATTCCATATGGGGAAATTTGAATGACGTTTGCTGAACATTTAGCCTGAATTTCAACCTCTGAGCAGGTCTCGATAAGTCCCTACAAACAACCAGGTTATCGTGGCTATGGTTATTTATTAGGGTTAAGTCAGTCATAGTTGTCAAACTCCGGCTTCAAGAGTCTGCTGACAGGGGGCTAACCACACCAACATACTGACTACTTGCTTGTTGTGATATGGTCTTTTCACACAAAAATAACCAGTGATGGACTTGTGACATACCAACACTGTACAGTGGTAGACACCATTGGTCATATGTACCTAGTCTGCACTGCAGCTCATGTCAGACTGGCAGTATGTAAAACAACTACCGGTAGATTTGGGGTGAAAACCTGTCCCTCTCGCACATCTAGTTTTTCAGATGACCAATGGCCATGTCAATGAATTTCACACTGAGATCTCTCAACTTGGATTTGAAAATATAAATGCATATCATTAGTGAAATAAACAGTGGGGTCAATAACCCTCCATTACAGCCACCTAAATAAAGGTGTAACGATACGATGGGGTCCTGTACGATTCAAAATCCTGATACAGTATTTTTATTTCCCAAGTTGATTTTGCTGGTGAATCATAACCCCGAAACATTTGTTAATAAATTTCATAGATCAAAGATGGGATGTTGTAGGTAAGAATTGGTAGAGGGCACTGTGAATGTTATGCTATATTTGTCCAAACATGAAATACTAGACAATCTGCATAAGCTGGTGGTTGAACAGTTTGTTAGTATTCACATGTATTTACACCAATATAATTTGTAATGAAATGCATCGCGACACGGGTCGTAATTCGATGTATTGTATTGTGGGCCTCGTATCACGATACAATACAACATTGCTGTATCGATCCTGAGAGAGAAGTTTCTGGGCTTGTAGATTCTAAATTTATCTAATTTTACAGACTGAATTTGTTTCATTGGTATGAATTTTACATGTTCACATCCAAGCTGAGAGACTAATATCTTTATATAAAATATCCCTACCTCCACTACTTCAGTTTCAGCAGCTTTCTGTAACGACTCAGTCACCTTATCCCCATTGGTCACTACAGTAGCCCCGCCCATACTTGGCCTGCCCCTGGCGGTGGACAGTCGAGCTTTGGATGCCAACACCTTGAGTGACTGTCTAGATGACCTACGGCTCTCTGACCGACGGTCACTCTCCAGTCTCAAAGCAGTACTTCTAGTTGTCTGGGTAACAGTATTCGGGGTGGGAGGAGTGCTGGTTGACCCTGGCGTCCTGCTGCTTCCCTTCACAGGGCTTAATGGTGATCGTGGACTGGCAGGGCTTTGACTTGTTCTTTTTGCTAACATTTCCTCATATGCACTGGCTTTGTCCTTCACACTGAATTTACGACGGACCGTGTTTTTGACAGTGCTTGGAGATCGGATCTTCGGTGTGCTGGGAGATGGACTACGGATGATTGCTACCTGCCGTGCAACAGGTGTTTTATCAATGTCTAAATCGTCAAGTTGCCGTAGGTCTCCAAGCAGTCGTCCTCCATTCCTTTCTTTCATGGCTGCCACCATGCTGTACACAGGGGAATCCTCCATACTGACATCTTTCTTCCTTGACCTTGTGCTTCTGGTTGACCTCTGTGACCCTGTGTTGATCTCTGCTGTGGCTTTCTTTGCTTTAGTTGCTCTGGTTGATCGGCCTTTGCGAGTCGGTTTCGCAGATGTTTCTTCAAAGTCATCCATGTCTTCTTGATCCCGGGCTTTACTGAAACATTTCAAAATCTGTTATTCAGTTTTTATGTCATAAACATTTCAAAATAAGCAATAGCACACAAGATCCGTAAGAAATCATATTCTCAAATATAATCACTTCCAACATTAACATGATTAATGATGTTCCAATTAATCCATTTCATACTCATGATATTCATCGATTGATTCCTTGCTGTATAACTGAAACCAATCATGAGATCTGTAGGGGTGTCACGATACAGGTACCCCACAGTTCGATACGTGTCTCAATTTTGGGCTACGTATCTCGATACAGCAATAGACTTTTTATGCGTAAATTTAGAAGCAAACTTTTTAATTACATATCACTTTCACAATTATGTGTCCTAATCACTATCAGTAGATTATTTTGTAAAATAATTATACTTAGAAAAGGTTGATTCTGTTTATTCAAACAAGTTTTCGTATGTGTCAAATTCAGAAAATATGACATTTCGATCCAAAATCAATCGATTCGCAAACAAATGGATACCGATTTCGATAAAAGTTTGTATCGATATAAATTTAAATGTATCTTGTATTGTATCGTGAGAATTATCTACCGATGCATCGGTACAATGGGTGAATCGTGACATCTCTAGAAATCTGTGAACGATTATTTTAAATTATATAAGTTTTTTTTCTGATAAATATGTGCTGGAATTATAAACCTGAGTTACAAGGTTCAAAAGTCTGATAACAGACAAGATTTCGAGGCCTGATGCTAGTTCAATGGTCCCTGTCCCAACAGAAGTTTTTGTTTTGTTCAAAAAGCAAACATTTCAAATTCAATTTCATAAGAAGCTTTTGAAATTCTAATCATGCTAATGTTGGTTATTCACATGAACATGACAAACATGACGAAAGATACTCATTATGTTCAAAAACAAAATGTACATTCCAATATCCTTATTCATCATGTTCATGATTGATCTTCAATCAATCACTGACTGCTTTTTAAGCCAATTATCAATAATATCTTAACCAATTCCCACTGTCCAACAATTTGCCAACATACATCGTTCTCCTTGTGTTATGCTCCTCTTCCTCATCCTCGTCTTCTTCAATAATCACTTTGCGCGGTTTTCTTCGTCTTTTTGCTGATGGAGTTTTAGGCAAAAGTTCAACTTCAGGTCTGCAGCATATCAATTACAATCGTTTTGTGAGCATTGGTATGAAAGTTGTGGAAATAGATCATTCTTGTTGTCTTCAAAATGTTTTTACACTAGACCTATTCATGATAGTATATGTTGGATTTGGACACAAATTATAACATCCTTAGATTGAAAGTATGCATATTTTAACCATGTTCTCACATTACAACACATGTACTTCTAGCATTGGGTTTTGAGTGAGTGAGTGAGTGAGTGAGTGAGTGAGTGAGTGAGTGAGTGAGTATGGTTTTACCCTGCCATTATCCTTATTCCAGCAATATCATGGCAGGGGACACCAGAAATAGGCTTCACACATGGTACCCATGTTGGGATTCGAATCCAGGTCTCCGGCGTGATGAGCCAACGCTTTTACCACTAGGCTACCCGACTGCCCCCATTTGACTTTGACTTTTCTCATGTTTCTAAACTTGCTAAAGGAAAGTCTAGTAAAGTAATTTTAAGATTTTCATCCTTGCTTACCACCATGACCACACTACCAAACATCTACCTCAGATTTTTTTTGTTTCCCTAAAATATGTTGTTAACAGATTTCTGCACATACTGGGTGAAGCTTGTCAGTTAGTCAATGAATGAGTTAGTTCGGGCTTCGGGTATCTCGCAGGGGCAAGTGTGTCCACAAGATTTTATCAGAGAATGTTTTACAAAATCAACATCTGGGATTTCTGCTGAAATTATTCGAAAAATTAAGCGAAGACAAATATTTTCAATCAACTCGCCCAAGTATTTTTTGAGTGCAATCTTCATTGGGTTTTAACTCAAATGACTGAACAGGTATTGCAGTGGCTGAGATGCAGCGCTGTTTTAACATGATGTGTTTAATAATGGTACTGTGTAGTCTGTGCGCCTCTTATTGGAAGACCAAAATGCGGCAGTAATAAGGAGCTTTACTGTGATAATTGTCATCTTGTTTGTGTCAGGGATGATATCTCAAATCTTTTTGGTATCTGATCGACCAGGTCGTCTTCTATGGTAGACATTTGAAATAAGAGTGAGTGAGTGAGTGAGTATGGTTTTACGCCGCTTTTAGCAATATTCCAGCAATATCACGGCGGGGGACACCAGAAATGGGCTTCACACATTGTACCCATGTCGGGAATCGAACCCGGGTCTTCGGCGTGACGAGCGAACGCTTTAACCACTAGGCTACCCGACCGCCCCCATTTGAAATAAGAACAGCGATCTGATTGGATATCGTGTTTTCCTCACAAGGTACAACCCCTTACAAGGGTAGTTGCCACGATTGAACCAAGAAAAGCAGGCTTGAAATGGCAAGGGTGGAAACTAGGCTTTGATATAGGCAAGTGGACACTCTTGCCTTGGGAAGATGGGCTTTATGCTGCTTTGAACTAGGTATACTTCAGTTTTATCACAGCCTCTCAGCTTGATGTTGAAACAAAGCCTGAAGTGATGCATATCTTCACCACTTACCACTTAGGTGAAACCCACGATCAGGGATTAGAATATTTGCCCTGTGTTACCTACAGACGAAGAAAATAACTACATGTCCCATTCTTTCCTTAAACTTGATAGTTTTGTTAGCTCCTTGTTTAACACCACACTCTGCAATTTTCCAGCTATATGATGACAGTCTTTTCATAATCATGTCTGGACCCATCTTCCCAAGAGAGCATCCACTAGCCTTTTCTCAAAGTCTTGTTACCATCCTTGCAACATCAAGCCCACTTTCCCATTTGCTTTCCTGTGCTAAATATGATTGGACTATTGCAAGTTGCAAGTGGTTGTTTGAATCTCCAGAAATTATGTCATCATAGAACAAGGGTTTATAGTGAAATCAAATAAATGCCTTGTTCTCCATTGATCTTTGCCATGTATCATGTAGCTATCTTAATAATGTACTCAGCAATTTCCCAGCTATGTGATGGCAGTCTGGACTGGTCATTCCAGTGATTGACATCATTAGCATCCATCTATGCAATTGGGACACGATGGCATGCATCTAGTCAAGAGCCTGACCACCTGATTCTGTTTGGGCTTCTTACAACATGCATTTTAATATGAAACACATACAAGTGTAATAATCTCTATGTAACATGATCTATCATAAGCATACTAAGTTTTAACTGAAAGCAATGTAATTGGAACCACACATCCAATATATCATTTCTAAAGTAACTAATAATAGGCTGTACCTTGCAAAAGACTGTTTGCACACTGCTAGTATCTCATCTAACCAAGTGAATTGCTCTTCAAAGGTTCTTCGAATATTTTCAGCCATATCCATGGCCACTCTCAGCCCCAGTGTATGGGGAACATCCTGCGGTGGTCTGGCCATCTTGACGGTTCCAATGGCCTGAAACAAAACACTGCTATGCTACTTCACAGTTTCTCATAATGTTAACAGCGTTAGAAACTAAGTCTTTTCATCCACTAATCCTGATAACATTAGTCATATAGCAAAACACATAAAAATAGCAAATTTCTACTAGGCCTTAATTAAGATACCTTAACTTTTGGGCAGTTTGGCAAGGACTATTGGACAAGTGCCAATTTCTAACGTTGATCTATCTGGTAAAACTATATGTGTATCACTCACTACAGAAGACATGGTAGAGTTTGTGTATGTGATTCATACAGTGTTTGAAGTAAAGAATGAATGTCAAGGGATCTTTGTCAGAAGCACGATATTAGGCTTATGATAAAGTTCAATGTTGAGCATGTGTGTGATGTCTCTTGATTCACTACAGGTGAAATAATCAAGCGCCCAACTTAACTTCTAACATGGTTCATTCAGATGTGGAACACTAAAATTCAAGGCCATTTCAATATTATGTTTAAATCCAGCATACTGTATATTGTTATTAGTCGTAAGGCCATACTAAACATTAGTCATAAGACCTAAAAAAGTGGTATGTACATCACAAATTTTCAAACAAGATAGATCACAATCAAGAAATAAAATAAATGAAGTCTGTCATGAATTCAAGATGTCTGGCAAAGTGTCAAATCTATCTCTGTGATAAATCACACTTTAACATCCTTGGTACATAACTATTAGTTTTGTGTGTTTTAATACTTTAATTAACAAGTTTACGTCATTTTGTACAAATTCAAGGCTTTTCAAGCTATTTTTGTGATTTTTAAGGCCTTTAAAGGGGCACTGATCTAAAGCAATTTCCCGGGACTGGTTGTTGCCTTTGTTATTGTTTTTTCTCCGTGAGTACCCGGATGATACGCAATACAACTGAGCGTGACCAGAAACTGGGCTACCGTCTGCAAGGACAGCTAAATAAACTTGGAGGCAATATTTGCTTAACGCATTTTGGAACACTGATTGGTTAACTGTGATCTATAAAGATTTACACAAAGGGCGCATGTTAATTAATTTCTTCAGCCTAAACAAACAGACAAAAAGAACGGCGGAGCTCATCGGATGTCGTCATTTGGATATACCTCAGACGGTTATAGTTTAATAAAAAAAAAAGTATCCATGCAGTGAAAGCATTTTTGGATTTCGGATTGTGTCAATAATACGATTACTACTCCCTTGTTGTCATCCACGTTTTCTGGTATAACCCTACACTTGTGTATTTGTCGTCATTCACTTGATGCTCAGTTAATGAATTTGTTACAGGTACAATTAGTGGTAGCACCACTTAGATTACCTGACAAAGGTTCCCATTTGGCATTTATTGTGTCTGGGGTAATTATTCAATCTAAATCAAGTTTTAAGTGAGGTGAAATGTGTGTTATATAATATACACGTGGCAGCCCAGCAAGAGATGAATGTTCAGTTGATTTACTTTTTTTTGTAAATCAACTGATCGTTCCTAGTCATCAAAGGATTAACAGAAAATATGTTGATTGATAAATCACTGTTATCTTGCACAATGGATGTGTCAAAAATGAGTGTTTACATGTCTAGGTTTACTAAAACAAAGGGAATACACTCAAATCATGGCGTGAAGTGCCGATGTAAAAACAACATACTTTGTTCAAAGGGTTAACTGATAATACATTGATTGATTGCTCATTGTTATCTATCACTCAATGGATTTTTTAGGAACCCTGGACGTTATGAAAATAGTTGTCACGTCGGACTTTCTCAGCTGACCCTTGAGACTTGCCACCTATGTGAAACACCTGAAACAATCTAAGTGATCAGTTGAGAAACGAACACGGGTTATAATATCCCGAAACAATATATATCTTTTAAAATATTTTATTGTTATAGAGACACGTGACATCGAATAAGTTTCTTTGTACAGCTGCAGACGAGTGGGATATTGTTTCTTTGTGTGGATATTCATGGATACATTCCAAAGAAGAAGCTGCCTAAAATTATACACATAAATTTGGTAGGTTGTAATTATGGTATCTGCATTTTGTTTTCCTTCATTTGCTGTAGCATTGAACCGATTCGTTCTTGTTCCTCTATGTCTTGGTTTGGAAATTCTTCAATGCGTGATAGAAGTCCTTTCCTTCGTAAGCGTGTATATTACCGTCAATTTGTAAAATGTGATTCTCTCAGTTCTCTCAGGCAATTTATAAAATGTGTAAATATTTCAGTCATTTTGACTGAAAAATCTGTCCAGATTGACTAAAATTGATTAAGACGATGAAAAGGGCCTAAAAACATCACAGCAGATTATTATGTAGGATTAGAAGCCAAACAACATAGAAATGTACTTTTCAACATAATACTTTCAGTCTCTTGGGTGATGACATTAAACATCAAAATGTTTGGAATTCGTTATCATAATAATACAGATGGAAATGTTTTTCAGTCAATTTGTAAAATAACTGAATACTTAGGCGTTTAATAAATTTGAAAATGTTACACATTTTGACAGTAAAAATATATTCACACTACAAAAAAAGCAAAGCTCAGGTGAAATAGGTACTTTGTGTTGCAAGTCAAAATAGTGTAAACGAAAACTGCAAAATTACCAAGCAAGTGACTTACACAAAGATACCTACATTTCCATATTATCTCGAAAACTGTATTTCATTTTGTTGATCAATGTGACCATACGCCCTTATTGCTCCCTATAAAAGTGACTAATGCGCTTACGAATGGCGCAGCACAGGTCACGAACTAGTCTAAATTTCTGCTATACAGCCGGGTACTCACTGGGAAAAAACAATAACAAAGGTAACAATCAGTCCCTGGGAATTGCTTTAGATCAGTGCCCCTTTAACCCCCTGGATGCCAGAGGGACATATATGTCCCTCCTCTACAACCCTCACTTTGAAGTCGAATAAAATTCAAAATACATCACCCACACAACAACACTTTACAGTTTTGAATAAGGTGAGAAATTCCCTGTCCTGTGATATCATCCACTGCCATTTTAGGCCAAGCAAAAGTACTGAACATGACCTCTGAAAATTAGGTACATCGTAAATGTCGCCATTTTTTACACATTACTAAATCACCACTCACGGCGTTATTTACAGCATGTTTTGAAATCTAAATTTCAGATATTTACTCGGAGAAATGAATTTCAAAAATAGCATATTAGTGATCATGGGTATCTGTCTTTTATGAAATCACCAATGATCATTCCAAAACGTCTCCGATAACCCTAGAATCGTTTAGAATGTTTTGGGAAAAACGAAAACACGAACGCCGAAGTGAACTTTCCGCCATATTGGATAGTGTTTACAAAATCACGTTTCAGGTACACCGGTTATGAGAAGCCTGTAACATCACGTATATTTCAAACTTATCTGCAATACCTACATCCTTGAATTCCTCATACATTTTAGAATCAAATGACCAGTGGTCTTTGTCACCAATACAAAGTGGCTAGATGAAATCAAGCAAAATAACTTAGGTGTGAAAACGAACGCTGTGCTCGAAAAACTGCACATGGTTGAAATGTAAACAAAGCAAAATTCAGATTTTACACAGTGTAGCATATTCTCCTATTTTGAGCTATCCATTCGTCTATTCGTTCAAGATATTGGCTCAACATTTTCAGAACATGCATGGGAAGAGAATCGTAGGAAGAAGTACGGAATTTCAAATAGATACATTGCAATGATTAGATATTTTCAACAGAAGTTGTCAAAGTTACCGTTCTGGTTGACGCCATGACTGACGCAAAATCACGCACAACGACAACGGCATTTATCGGAATTTCTGACTATTTCCGTTTGTTTCTATGAAAATTATGACAACAAATAACAGTACATAGATTGTCAGAATGTTTCTGATTACTTACATGTCACATTTATGTTTATACGATCCCTGAATCAACGAAAGTCCCCTCGTACAATCCCGCGTACTGTTGAAAATGTACACGCCATTTTGTAAAAGTGGGTCACAGGTAGTGATGTCATACGTCAACATTGTTGTACATATTTGGTCATTTCTTTGAGGTGAAGGTCCTTGAATGAGAGTGCACACGGTCACTGTATCATGCTGTTTACAGTTTCAGTTATGGTGTATATTTTGCATGTCTTTTATACATTTTTTCACACAATTAATTTCACTTTGGATATTTGTCAATGTTCAAAATGAAATCATACGTACATAATTATAGGCCACAACATGTATGAAGGAACCTTTGATAATCTCCTGTTTGTTTGAACATTGTTTACATAACAATGTGATAGGTTTATAGTGTCGACTACGATATTTCTTTCCTTTGGACAAGTGTTACAAGATGAAGTGTAAATGTAACTGCAGCATGTACATATTTCTTGGGATGTGTAATAAGTCAATATTATAAGTTCATATAACCAATGTCCATGAACAGCCGTTTCATTTTATTTTATAACTAAAACTTAATATATTACTTTAACAAAATGGATAATATGTTTCGGTAAAATATATGCACACATTTCTGAAATGTCTTGGTCTTGGATTTGTCTTTTATGTCGTTGGATTCAGGGAACAGTGATATCTAACGATTCACCAGGTGCGCGTTAGTCACAAACAATTTACGAATTATTCCTCTCGTTTTGCATTATATAATCAATGGTTACATTATTGTTTCAATATTGTGATCACAGGATAGTAAACGGTTTACTTTATTTCTCCAGGAATTGTAAAATGTATAAAAATAAAACCCATGCCAGGTACCCCGTTGGTTCAAACATATACGATTACCCTGATAATTCTATACCAATAGAGCTTTCTTTGCATCTTTTATTGTGTAAGAAAAAATAGCATAATCATGAACAAATATATGTCCAATATTGAATATAATTCTGGTTGTTTTGAAATATTCTTTTGGGAATTTCATTACGTAAATTGATGCCAAACAGGTGCGTGTCTTGTCCAGTTAAGATACACGATAAACGTTCTAATTGTTTACATATTCAAGACATTATATTTACTTGGTGAGAGCAGTCATTTTATGTTGTGTCGAAAAAGCGTCAAATTCCGTTTCACACATCGAGATTTTCCATACCATGAACGAAAATTAGGGGAGATATATATTAATCAAAATACCAGTGTCGTCTTTTTCCGACGTTATCGAAGACATAAAACCAGCCATGACGTCAAAAGGTATCGTGTTATTTTTAGGGTATTTCATAACATTTGGTGATGAGGCTTGTGCTCCATTAATAATGATGCAACATTAGTCAAATTACACTTACACAATCAGGAGAATGTTGGAATCTAAGGACAAAGTTATAGGTTAGATAAGGCCATCCATTTCTCTATTACCTCCTTTTTATGAAGTACGATTTCATCATTTCTGATGGGTATATTTTATAACTAAACGTGTACAGTTTCAATATTGATATTTGTGTCGGAATAGTTTGGTTCCTCCTGAACAAAATACCACGAAAATATATTGTCCTTACCCACAGTTAATTCTCACCAAGTGACCTGAGTTACAACAAACTAGAGCTAAGCATAGCGGAGTTATGCCCCCTTTTCTTTGTACGTGTGTAACCTCTCTGTCACCTTTTGACGTCATAGAGAAAAATCAGTTTTCGTCATTTACGGCATGCTATTTTTGGAATTGAATGTATGTCGTTATACATACGCATATAACTCCATTTGATATGTTATTATGTCGTTCAGATATTAGGCATTATTTTGTTCGCTCACAGTTTCCGTAAAGCTTCTTAATAAAAAAAAATGTCGCACGGTACTTTTATCGGTGTACGATAAAAAGCGGAGAAATTTACTGTTTTTCAACGCAGAATAAATTCTCAGACAACACTTAGGAGTGTCTTTTTTAAAAGCCGGTTTGATATTTACAGTTAAATTTACACTATTAAATAAGAAATTTCATATTCTCCACCTCTGCGTAATTTTATAGCCAGAGGTAGATCCAGTGCCGCGTGAGCGCAATTCTCGCACAAACTTCACTTTTCCGATCTTAGGAAAATGTGCGTCAGAAAAAAAACTCGGCATCCAGAGGGTTAAGGTGGACACTAAAATTCAAACCCTTTTCATGCCTGTACCATGAGTACTAACATTGTGATTTGTCTAACTAAAGCATGTCTAAGTAACAATGTGTCTGCATTAGGTCAGTAAGGAAAACTGACATGTAAGCTGAAAAGGTCACACTGGGGAATACTGCAGTTCTAAATTCTCATGTTTACCACCAAAACTGACAAAGAAGTTAAGATAATATTTCAATTATAGCAAATGCAAGATATTGTGAAAGCCAAACGTCCCGTACAAGCAGTGTCACCCACTTTAATCTAGCTGTCAATGACAATCCCCAGCAAATATTTTCAAGCGCTGTAAGAAACCTCTGCACATATATTTTCTCATTTCAAGTTCAACCTGTTTTGATTATATTGGACAAGTGACTTGTGGAACCACCTTACTAGAACATCCTGTCCTGCAAGAATTTGTTAACTTTCAAAAACCCAAACAGAAGTCAACGTGGTATTATGACTGATTTGTTAGCTTTGTAATTATGTCATAGAATAGGTGATTCACGTGTAATAGATTCAAGTACTTGATTGCCGGATTTAGACATTAGAGAAGACTGTCGAAAAATGTGCATAAATAGGCCTATCACTCTTCTTTCTACTTATTGATGAATAATATCAATAAATTGGTATGCATTATGTAGACCATTGATCGGCATTGCCAATCAGTCTATCATAGCGTCACAACACACAAAAGTTCATTACCTTTAAGATCACAACGCCGCTCCTGACTTTTTAGAATAGTAGCATGTCATGTTTACATCATCTGGCCGAGTCACAGTAAAATACACAGCACCGCCACGGCCTTCCTAAGATATTGGCTAGTTTACGATTACACGTTGTTGATAGAGTGATCAAGAGAGACGATTATGTGCAGATGCCTTCCTTCCGATCTCATGCAAAATACTACGTTGATCAGATTGCAAATATTTGCTAAAATGATGATATTAAACGGGAAGTAAACTTTCAACTTACCGAAACACACACAGCAACTTCAAATTCGCTGCGCGAAGTTTAGCCAATCAGATCCGTTCATATTGCTCTACGTCACGAACATGACACAAAGCTGTACTTTTCATTAGATTTTCGTATTTTCATATCGTTGATACATATGAGAAAAATGTATTGTAAATGGTAAACGAATGATTGAAATAATGTAATAAATATAAAAATATGTATTTTTCTGTTTGGGCGTGATTTTTATATTTTGTTTGTTGTCGGCAGAGCGTAGAGCTAACATATACTATTACATGTACAACTAATATTTGTGTAAACACTACTTGAGCAACATTCTATTGTACATTACATCTATATTTATTATTTAAATCATATTACTTAGATACATGTGATAGTTATTATACATAGCACAGAGGCATTTGCATACTAGCCGAATTGGCAGTTTAAAACATGCGATCAATGTAAACGTTTGGGTAAATTGCAAGGTTTTCGTTTCAAAGTGCTGAATCTTCATAATATAAATTTATAATGTGATCTAAATAAATGTTTCCCTTTTCACTGTATTTTATAATATTTTTCTTGTTTACTCCCTTCAGCATTCTTCGAGTAACAGATATTGTGAGACTTTCGTCATCGCTATTTTTAGCAAACCGATCGCAAGGGCACAAAGACCGTCACGTTTCAGTACTTCTGCGGGGGGCATCACAGCAGTAATATTGATTATTAAGTAACATATCTAATAGAGTTATGTAAGTTTCGTCCTCAGTATTTCGGGACAACATTCTATTGTTACATCAAACAAAGAAGGTGGTGGGAGTAGTGAGCTCTATTGTTCTAGTTTGACGTCAGTGTGACAATGTGTCGATAATTATGGTCCTCCAACAACTAGTACATTTTTTAAAGTTAATATCTTCAATTTGTGGGGGTGGGGTGTTTGGGGTGCAGGGGGTACGCACCTCCCTGCTTTTTAGAACTTATATGTTAAATGTGCCCTCCGGTATTATGCGCAAAATACACCCATGGTTTGATGTTGGTTTAACATTTTAAACAAAGAAATGGTTATTCGATGGTCATTTGATACGGGTATCACAGTTGTGTTTAGACCTTATGTTTTCAGTGTTTCGACGACTGTTCGGCCTAGTGACGCTTTGATCGCGGTTGTAATTTTGGGGTGAAATCCAACTTTCATGTGTATAGTAGGGCTGGTCAAAAAGCCTAACAAACAAAACCAACAATTGTGAAAGTGTTTTTAATTTTATTTTTCAACATTATCTCCCTGTTTTTCAATCCACTCCTCATATCATTAGTAAAGATTTTCAATTCCAGTCAGGAAGAAGCTTTCTGAAGCCACCCAGAAAAAAACATTCACGGCAGAATTGAGGTCATCGTTTTAGTCATAGCGATTTCCACGAAGGTGTTCGTTCAGTTTAGGAAACGGGTGGAAATCACTTGGTGCCAGGTCTGGTGAATATTGAGGGTGAGGAAGCTCTTCGAACCCACATTGTCGCAGTCGAGAGGTGTGAGAAGAGGCATTGTCATGAAGTAGTACATGACATTATCAAGCCTTGTTCTCCCAGCCTGAAACAAAGCTGCCCAACGTTTAACAGGGGAACAACAAGTACACTTATCCCCATACAATTGTGATATGCGGTCATGTATTTCTTAGGGAGTACTTTTCTCTAAAGTCAAAAACTTGATGACTATTCGGTACTCGTTCTTTTACCATTTCCGTGTCCATTTGGACCCCTTTCACGTGCAACTATCTGTCACTAATATACAAACGGACCCAACAGACCAAATACACTTGTAATTAACTACTCAAACAATGTACTACATTGACTAGTTCACTTTGTTATGGCCCATAGTTGAAAGTTAGTCAGGCTTATTAACCTTTTGCTGTATATAAGCGATATTATAGTTTACCACGTGCATCGTCTCGCGCATGTTTATAAATTACGTCTATTGGATTGTATGTATCAGTATGGTTAACTGAGAGTGATTTGGGTTGAACGCCGCTTTTAAACACTCAGTTACAGTATTCCAATCATATCACGGCGTGTCAGCTTAATGTGGGAGGAAAGTCCGAAGTGATGCAGGTCTCAGACGTTTACCACTTCGGTGAAACCCACGTGCACGGATATGGTGCTGACAAACCTAGAAACATAATCGGGGCGAACCTGGACTCGAACCCACAACCACTGGTTTCTGACGTGCCAAAGGGACGCAACTCTGCACAGCGAATTGTGTAGTTATGTTTATGTGTGCGATCCAGGCGTGATGTAAACAATCTTGTTACGCGAAATTATGGCAAACCGTTTTCATATTTATTACCAAAATACTTATATCTTGAATTATTTTTAAAATATCGGTATTATATTTTAATATATCATTAAAGTTTCAAAGTTATCAATAAATAATTGAAGAATAAGTGAGTTTGGTTTATCGCCTCTTTGAACAGTATTATAGTTATATAAATACAACTCAACCTTTGATAGGGATGGTCACATATATCATTCTACTTATATTTACACATACCATATTAAGAGAATCAGTTGTGTGTATCAAATATAATAAATATACAAGTATGGCTACCAACAGCGGAGCAGTATCTCATACAGCCGTGACACTGTGTCAGCTTAGTGTGAAATGAATGGCTATAAATTAAGTGGCGTAAGGTCGTAGAGGTTTTCAATTTCCATTATATATTTTACTTTAACAAACAAATTTAAAAAAATAAGTCCCCGAACATTTTGAACTTTCGAACGTTAAGTATGATCGTGATAATTGTCGATCGTTTTTCACTTTCAAATGGGAATAGAACTTATACTTATTACCTCATTAATGTACGTAACATCTGAATAATAAATGGAATTTCATTGTTTATTTGGATTGCACCATTGATCTTTGGATTTGTTTAAAAGCAAATATGTCATGCTCATATCAACATCACGTCAACTGAGTGTATAGATGTGTAGATATTTAAAGTGTTCCAGCTAGAAAGAATATTCTGTCACCAAATTTGTTTTGCCAACAGTTTTATGTTATACTGAAGTTCAGGTAGGAATCTAACAGGAAAATATAATAACATGTTTCTAACTCTAAAAACACGTCATGCACACAAATGTTCAGTAACTGATTAGAAGCGTATTACATGTGATGTACTGAGAACGACATATCATGCCATGAGATTGTCAATCTTTAGTATAGTGGAGGGGCGGTCGGGTAGCCTAGTGTTTAAAGCGTTCGCTCGTCACGCCGAAGACCTTGGTTCGATTCCCGACATGGGTACAATGTGTGAAGCCCATTTCCGGTGTCCCCCGCGGTGATATTGCTGGAATATTGCTAAAAGCGGCGTAAAACCATACACACTCACTATAGTGGACACTCGATATTCTGGACATTCCTTTTCCAATGACACTCCATGAAGGGGTAAATTACGGGTTTCCACTGTTTGATTAACTACAGCACATTCTTATCATATGTTGTGTTAAACATTCGATCGTATTTTTTGTCGTTGCTTTTTCACAAATGAACTAATTTTTTTTCATAAATATTTTGTGCCTTTGCATTATTATTATTTCCTGGTCAAGTTATCGTTTTCCGAAAACATATCCTCGATTAAAAAATATAGGCAGACGTACAGATGGAACAAATCAGTGCTATATGGTTGAATGTTTTTAATACACTAAGCGCGCGTTAATTGACAAGTCAATTACTCCTCTACTCCAATGTACTCGCCCATATCTCATTGGGAGGCGCAACTAAACTTATTGTGAAAACATCATCACATGCTTTGAAGTTTTAAATACCTTTACTCAAATTAACTCAATTTCAAGCTGAAACTGTGTGTATTTATTATTATACAATAATTATTATTTATTATGAAATTGTGAATAACGTTGGAATACAAGACCATGACAATGTAAATAAAGCATAAGTACCAGAACATAGCATTATAAAGCATGTAACTAAAGCATATATACAACTACATAAATCTCTCTTATCGTTATTAAAAATAGAGGTGCCGATTTCGCCCGATATGTAGTAGTCGTTTTCGCCAAATGAGAAATTGGTGACGTTTCAGCCTGTACCCGTTTTATATCTCCCATAGCGGCTCCTGAATGAATGCAATATTATATGCAGTCGTACTAAATTAGAGTTCATAGAAGGGTCTGAATACGTTCCATCAAATCGGAAAGTTCTGTTACACATCGGTTCATGACCAACAGACGGGCACCTGCTGTGAACACACTAACAGCAGTTGTGAGGAAAATATAATCTATTCATGAAAACATCCGCAAAGGATTGTAAGGTCAGTGTCATTGGGTGGGTACACAATGTCCCGCAATCCGGATTCTGGGGGATACAGCCAGAGTTATAAATTAGTTGTTGTCGGTGGCGGAGGAGTGGGAAAAAGTGCCTTAACTATACAATTTATACAGGTAAGTTCCTCCAACTCCAACCCTTGCGTGATTTTCACGATGCCGACAAATCGAGGTCGGGATGGTCTCTGTTCGGCATGGACGTTGTTTACGTCTGAGTGGGATCTCTCGCTTTGGCAACTCATCCAGCTAATGTGTCAACTGAGATACCTCTCGTGCTTCCCAGCTATTATCTCAAGGTTTCCGTTTGTGTTAGGAGAGAGTGGCAACGATTTTATCACTGATGAGAAAGTTGTTGTTACAATGAGCAGCTGCCAACACTAAAAACACGCAATATTCGCACTAGGCCTATGTGTGTACATTGTAAATTAATGTGATTGTTGCTTTTGCTCTTGCGTCGTACAACCAACGTTTCCCTAAGTGCTTTTCAGTGTAAAATAGATTAGTTGTATGAGTACTTGTCATCATGACCTAGTGCCATCCGTCTCCCCATCCATCATGTTGGTGGATGCATGTCATCGTATCCCAATTGCGTGGATCGATGCTCATGTTGGCAATCACTGGATTGTCTGGTCCAGACTTGATTACAGGATAAGAAACTAACAGTTTTTGTCCACTAGTCCTTATAATGATAACATTTAGCAAAACCCTTAAAATGGGCCAATTTCTACTAGTCCTTAGGATACCTTTACTATTAGGCAGTTTGGTTAGGACTACAGGACAAGTGCCTATTTCTAACGCTGGATTATTTAAGGACTGACGTCATATAGCTGGAATATTGCTGAGTGCAGTGTTAAGCAACAACAACAAAAATCAAACCGTTTGATTCTAATCACCTAAACATCGCTCTAAAGTATTAATTTCACATTTGAGTGTTCCATGGACTATTACTAGTTCAGCTTTCTAGACTGAACAGAATTTTACTAGACTTGGGCTTGGAACTGGTAACTGAAGTTACAGATTGCAAGGATAGCAAGATATTTGACTGGCTGATAAAAGGAAAGCCCTTTTTAAGGAGACAGAAAACATGAAAGGGGTAACTTGTAAACAGATCTGTAAATAATCTGTTTCTATTCCAAATGGATAACTAAACATGCTAAAAGTCAAATAAGCCAACAATTATGATAGAAAGTTGATAGTATTTGCGATTGTGTACATATAGAACAGAGCTAAGGTACCGCCTTGAAACGAACCTTAGTTGACAACATGTACTTCTCGCAATCACATGCGCGGGAGCCTCGACGGTGACTGGTCAAATTGTTCCATGTGAAAAAAATAATCGGCAATAGCGATCAGCTGCACCGAAGTGCTATGCTTAGGGTTATTATTATTTTAAATATATTTAATAAAAGCTGCAACTAAAATAACATGATATTGGAATATCTTATTCCTGATAAAATCATAGTTTCAGATACAATTGTTTCCAATCCTTGCATCAAAATCATTTAAAGTTATATCATTGGTTAAGTTTTAACAGAATCACTGGTAGATTCCAAGAAAACATGTGTACAGCTGTGTCCGGCTTAGTTTATGAGAAAATACACATGGTAATCTTAATCCCTGGATGTAAAACAATGCCTAGCAGAACAAAAAATACAATTTAAACGGTAAATCAACATGTCTGGTAATTTTTATCTCAAATTTCAAATTTGTACTGACCATCCCAAGTTTCTTATCATCCATTCGTTTACCGGAATTCGCTGAAGGGTTACGGTGTAATTTTTCTCAGAGCATATTATTTGAATTTTTTTTTTCAAAATACTGAACACATGCTGAATCAGCTAGAGGGGGTGTGCATTATACTTGGGTGTGCACTATACTCAAGAAAATGCGGTAACTCAAGATGGCTTGGAAATGTACTCGTAAAAATATGATCATAAATTTCCAAGCGCTTAACAGTACTCACTGCTGGTAAATTATGGAATATCAATCCCATCTTTAGATGCTGATTCCCCAATATTAAATTTAGTAATACAGTCTTTGCCAAAGACATTTGAGTCTATTTCCCCAAATCTTTCACTTGACATCATTTTCAGTAGATCTTCGTGTTAATGTATGGACTTTTAAAAGCAAAGCTCACTTGACTGAAATCTTATTTATCAGACTCAGGCTTCGGTCTAGTGGCTAATGTTACAGACTGGTAATAGAAAGACTATTTACGGAAATGTGAGCTTGGGCAGTTGACAATATTAGGATCCAATCGACAACAAAAAAGTGAAGCCTGTTATTGGGGATTGGCATGGTGGTTGCAGAATATTGATAGGATGTGACATGGTTGGTATTTTTTGACATTTTAGCTGAGAGCATGGGTAAATTTCAGCAACTGCTGACTTTCCTGATGCATTATCTTACTTACAACACAGACAGCAATCATGACATGTACCAGTGTTAAGATTCCTGGTCAGAGTCAGTTCCCAGTATCTTTGTCATAGGAGGTGACTCCTTGAATCAGGTGGTCAGGCCCATTGACTTAGTTGATTGTGTATGTTCGCACCCCAACAGCGTGGGACGTTGCTAATAATATGCATCACTTGTTTGTCAGGTCCAGACTTGAGTATTTATAGGCAGAAGTCATATAGCTGAAATATTGCTGAGTGTGGTGTTAAATAATGAACAACTTTTGTACATTTGAGTCTAAATTGAAATGTACTGAAGTAAATGTGAATATCTTATTTATGAATTTGTTGTAGAAATTCTTACCAAGTTCATGGCAGTGTAAATGTTTGCAAATAAATAGTGCAGCATTAGTCAACAAAGTACACTTTGAAGATAGGAGCACATTTATGAGTTACAATGTAAGGACATGTTATTACAGTTATAAAAACTCTCTTTACTATAACTAGGTAACTTAAGAATATAAGGCCATGTACTATTAAATCTCATTACAATCAGATTTTTATTCTGATATGATACCTCTGTGCGTGAAGACACCTCCATTATAAGAAATAAAGTTATCTTATTTAAAAAATATGTATCTACAAAATAATAAAAATAAATTCCACATGGAGCCCAGAACAACCCTTATTTCAGGAGCTGAGCTGAGGCAATCTAGACTTGCCAAATCATTCTAGACTAGAGTTGGACTCCTTTTGCTGAGTGTGCCTTGCCCTGCCATGTCCTCTGATCATTGGTTCGAATTCCAGGACTGTAAAGCGCTACAAGTACAATCTCTTAGTGGAACGAGGACCAGATTTGCCCTATGATCTGTCAATATTTACTGCCGACTTCTGTAATAAGATACAACATGAATGGTGTGAACCTAACACAATGAGTATGACCAGTGTAAATGTAATACATGTATCCTGCTTTGATACCAAAGTGTTGCGCACAAAAACATGAGAGGTATATACCTTATTATCTAACATAGGCTCACAAAGCTCACTGCCATACCAGCTACATCTGCTACATGCAAGTGCAAGGCTTTACAAAAACCCAAGTCTGGTAAACTTTCCTTCAGCCTAGTAGGATCAGCTAATCCAAGTCAATAAACAAAGACTAAACATGCTAAAATATACTGAAATTAATACCAAAACACAGCCCACAAACTGGTCATGTCATGTGAATAGGTACTTTTGTCTTAGGTCTTCCCCAGTAACCTTTGCTTGTATGAGGCAACTAAATGGATCATTTGGTCAGGCTCAGTGACTTGGTTGATTGCATGTCATCATATTCCAATTACCGTATTTGACGTAATTAGCGCCCCGCTCTAATAAGCGCCCACAGCAATATTTGTTAATATATTGGCTAGTGAAGAATCCTAATAAGCACCCCTTCCGTTTGATCAATGTACACAATACTTATTTATTCGCGTATAATACACACTTGTGTGTTACATGCGCCCTTATTTATGGGCAATTAAATATATCTGTCGTATGTAAACATTTCAGACTGTCAGCATTAAACCACGAAATTTACAATCCTCCAACTCTTTTTTCACCAAAGTGATATTCCAATAAGAGCCCCCTATTTCTAAATTTGAGAGCGCCCTGGGCGCTTATTACGTCGAATACGGTAATTGGATCAATGCTTGGGTTTCAGTCACTGGACTGTCTGGCCGCTATCATATCTGGAGTATTGTGGTATTAAACAACACACAAACTTAGCTGTTAAACATGCCAAAGCATGTGGACATTTTAGACGTTGGAGTCTACTAGTCTGAACCTAACTTCCTTTTCTGTAGAATTTGAGTGTTAGAATATGAACTATATAATCTGATCCTACTGGAATGTATTAGATTTTACTAGACTTGGGCTTTGAATTTGCCAAAGACAGTTGACAGTTGTTTCAGATTGTAGACCTGAGCTAGTTATGTGCATTCATTTCAAATCTCAATTGTTCCAATTCGATACCCCTGTCCGTCAAGATCTGATTAACCCTAGATAGGAGGTCAAAATAAGCGAACTTACTTATTGGCAAATTTGTGTCGAGGCTTCTAAATCAGCAATTTGATCGATCAAAGAATTCAGAACAGCATATGTGACTTTTGTTTCTTGAAAATGAATGTAACTGGGCAGGTCAGAATGAATAGTAATAATGACTGTGCTATGTTGTGGGTATGCATACCCTGTTGTTCTTTCAATATGTTCTGTCGGCAGCATAAGGCTTTCTTTTGGCTGTTATTTCATTTCTCCTTCATGCCCATTATTTTGATAGCTTTGGGTTAACCTGACATAACCTTCTTGGAGATAGGTACCTAATTGGAGTAGACATGGTAAAAGGTCTGATTTTAGTGAGTTTGATCCATATCTACTTATTAATCAGACTGATGGGTGTTAACCATCCATGGCCTCAAGATAGTGATAGGAATCAGTTACGATTTCATAATCAACTATCAGAATAGGTTGTATACTTCCGACCAACAATTGACTATTGTCAGTTAACTCAGTCAGTTAGTCTTTTGTTAGATTTTTTATCTACTTTTCCTTTGAAATGCTGATAAGTTGTGGTCTGTGTCAAACCACATGGAATTCTAAATCCTGTTTTCAAACTATTTCATTTATCTTTTAATGTTTGCTGTCTTATTGGGACATCCTCTGGAGCCCAGGCCCTAATGATCCTAAACCATTTGAGCAGAGAGTGTATCTGGATAAGTGATATTACTATAGTTAATCGTCACATGGATCCAGGGTAGAATAAATCTTCAGCAACCCATGCTTGCCATAAAAGGCGACTATCATTGTTGTAAGTTTTGCGAAGATTGATGCTCATGATGGCAATCACTGGATTGTCTTGTCCAGACTCGATTCTTTACAGACCACTGTCATACTGTTGGAATATTGCTGAGTGCGGCGTTTAATAACAAACAAACTATAGTCAAACTGTCATGCCATGACAGCTTAACTGTAGTATGAAAGAACTGGCTGGTCCTTAACTGTTTTGGTGTAGTGTATGTGTGTGCTTTCTGGACAAAAAGAGACCATAGCACTGTGAGCATGAATATAGCATGTTGCCCTGTTGGCCCTAACAGTGTGCTAATGTTTTAGTTCTTGCATCTCATTATGCAACAGCAAGTATGTGAACAATTAATTATATGACCTGAGGAAGCATCCATTTGATCTATTTTTTTCCCCTCCGGTATCCAGCAAACTATTTATTTACTGAACACTATCAAATAACCTTTTATTTTGTCGTTTTGATGTTTTCCACAAAACAAACTGTTCATTTTTTTCAATACTGCCAACAAATTATTCATTTTTGGCATATTTCTGAACAAACTTTTTAAAAAGTCTTCCCCCCCACAGAAATCAAATGGATTGTCCCTAAATTAACTTGTGCTTTTGAAGTTTGTACAGTTTCTTTTTCATGCTTGGATAATGCATCCACGGTCCTAGTCTGATTGCAGGACATTCTACCATGACATTGAAGAAGGCTAGATTCTGATTGGTTAAAAATAATAAAAAGAGGTATACTTTTTCTAACTCATACTTTTATTGAGAGTTTCACAAAAAAAACCATACATATGAAAACATCCCTCTATCAACGGCTATGCATCAATGTATATGATAATGGCTGCCGATGACCCTTTAGAATTTTGTATACGTTTGATATCAGAACAACACTTATCAAACATGATGAAATCTATATCGGAACACACATGATTAAGTAAAACAGGCACTTACCACTGTCAGGGCAACGTAATTATCAGTCACAGAAATGAGCAGTCTCTCTTGTATTGTTGTCTTGTTTGTTTCTTGTTTAACGATGCAACGACGGCGGTCTGTATATAATCTAGTCTGGACAAAACAATCCAGTGATTGACATGAGTATCGGTCTATGCAATTAGGATACGATGACATGCAGCAACCAAGTCGGTGAACCTGATCAACCAAACCTGTTAGTTGCCTTTTACGACAAGCAAGTCGCCTGTTACGGCAAGCATGTGTTGCTGAAGACCTATGCTCTATTCAAATTTTCATGTGTCTTGTTTTTTTGTGTTGCCATACTTCAGAGTGTTTGTAGTTGTACCAGCAGGCTCATTTCCACCAGTACATCATGGCATTAGAACTTGGCACTAGTCCTATAGTCCTTGCCAAAATGCCCAACAGTTAAGATATCATAAGGACGAGTAGAATTTTGTCCTTTATAAGGGTTTTATTATATGTTATCATTATAAGGACTAGTGGACTAAAACTGTTAGTTTCTATTGCTGACATCATCAGGTTTATGTTGAACATAACTACAGATCGAGATTGTCCTCTGGGTTCATGCAATTTGTAAATACCACTGTCACCACGGACAGCGACGAGTAAACAAACAAATATAATGCCTAAAGTGCATCAGTCTGTAAGTACGCCTGGGTCGCATATTATAATTTGTTGTTAGAGATCAAGCGGTAGTGAACAAATTTGTTCATACGTCTGTCGAACTAAAACTTTTTTGACAATAGTTACTGTTCACTTGTACAGTCAAACACTGTTGTGTCAAACTTTGATGTGTTGTGTCAAACTTTGATGTGTTGTGTCAAACTTTGATGTGTCGAATTTACTGTTGTCTTGAAGTAAAAGTTTGGTCCCTGCGTATCCCTTCTTTATTCATCAATTTTGGTTGTGTCAAACCTCAGATTACTCGAAGAATTTATGTAGGTGCCTTCAACTTCAACCCAATGGTGTTTGACTGTATGTCCCTTCTACACTGCTGTGTTTTTTATATCCACAAGATAATGGGGCCTGTGTGTTAATTTTCTATCTGAGTAGTGGCTTTTACGAAGATTACGTACAGATTGGTCTAGAAGTTGGTCGGGGAGTTCCTTGGAGCTCACTATGATGAGTACGGAAGTCCTGATGATGCTGAAACTGCAGGACAGTAGAGAACTGTCAGAATAGAAAAAAATGCCAAACAGTATTTCCTGTGAACACTTTAGTAGTTTCTTTTCATGTTTGCAATTGATGTCACTTTTGAAATTTTGAGTTTTTCTGCCATAGTATTTGAATCAAGGGACCCCTACATGTTTTAGTTTCACCATTAGTTTGAGTCATGACAGGATCTGGTTACTTTCCTGTTTAATTCAAACACTGTTACACTTGGTTATGTCCAGTCACCAAAATAGACAAGTCATTAATCATATGCAGTCATGCATATTTCAACGGGATGTGATACTTTAAGTGGCTTGTTCAATAAGCCTCACAATATTCTTTTGTGACAAAAAATTTAAAAAATTGTTTCTGTTACCATGTCTGTTGCTATTCTGCAAACATTGGTTTACCTATCCCAGACTTGATCACATATTGCATGATTGCATTACTATATCCCCTTATTGTTTAGTAACTTCATCTCTGATTATCTTCTTACCATAAGGGGTGGTCGGGTAGCCTAGTGGTTAAAGCTTTCGCTCGTCCCGTTGAAGACCCGGGTTAGGTTCCCGACATGGGTACAATGTGAGAAGCCTATTTCTGGTGTCCCCCGTCGTGATATTGCTGGAATATTGCTAAAAGCGGTGTAAAACCATACTCACTCGCTCACTCTTATCATAACATATGTCAAAAACCTATAAGAACCTATCGCTTTCTTGATCACAGTGAACTATTTGCAGTACAGTGAAACGTTTCCCTGTGCCATGTTTACCTTGTTTAACTTACGTCAGATTAAGTTATCTATCCCTATTGTTGATTGTGCCAGGTGGCCCTTTAGTGCAGTCACAGTTAGTGCACTCTACACCGTGATCTCATATTGACGTGTCATAGATAGGGTTAATATCGAGAATTGCAAGACAATGCCCAGTTCTTAATGCGAAACATGGAATTTGAACATGTTGAACTGTACTGAATATCAAGATATTTATGTGTTGATACAATGTTTCATGATACTGAATCAACATCATCAATATGCAAGATGAGATATTGATACAAATAAAATTACTGTAAACTATGTTTATAACAAACACACTTATAAGTTACGGATATAATGAACCAGTTTTTTTTGCTAATATCTTATGTAAAATTGATGGATATAATGAACATGCTCATAACGAAGTAACGGATATAGCAAACTCACTTTGTGGTCCCATGTGTACTCTGTCAATGATAATGCTTATGTTTATTACGAACAGTTAATCTCTGAACTGCTCACGTGTCACTATCAGCCTATCAAAACATCCGAGGACACGCATGGCTGTTTATTAATATTTGAAAAAGAGTTATATTTTTGTCAACAATGTTTCGCATTCTTTGAAAAAAACGCATGAAAATCTAGGACTCCTTGGGATCCCTAGATTCAAATAAATCGTCTCCGTGGTCTAGTGGTAGAGCATCCGCTTGGAGAGTTTAAGGTCCGGGGTTAGATCCCCAAAAGATCATACCAAAAGACGTTGACAGATGTACTTCTTGTTACTATGTCCGGTGCTCTGCATTAAGGGGCTAAAACAAGGACTGGTCGGCTTGGAGTCAGTATACTTTGTCTGAGTGGAGTATTCATGTTAAACTGGGGCATGGTATCTCAGTGGGCTAGTACTATAAATCGGCATTTGTCCAAATTAGTACAAGCAGCCACAGATGCGCACATGTGCATGCATGCACATCGCTATATAAGCGCAATAATCTTGAATGTGACGTTAAACCCCATTTCACCTCACCTCACCTAGATTCAAATATTGAATCAGCAAACATCCTATGTATCAAAGGATCCCACCTTAACATCTGAAACTTGGTACCGATATAGGATGTGGCAGACATGTGAGGGGAAGAAACATGCATCAGTAATACAAACTTTGAAATCTTTTCGTAATCATTCACAGTCCTGAGATCGATCATTTGTAATTTTCAGTCTATAGACCAATAGTGAAATATGAAATCATTAATGTCTATCCTTTCATGGGTTGACTCATTTAGTTCTTGATGGTTACGTACCGCTAGCAGTCTATCTAGAATGACTTACAGACTTCCATTGAAGTATAAACTGGATAGATGTAGTCTGACAGCATGGCCGTCATTTGTACTGCATAGATAATAGAAACAGGGGAAATTGGTGTAAAACTTTCCTACTAATGCAATCTTTCTGTTGAGAAGAGTGTTTAGAAAGTTGAGTTTGGCAAAGAGTAGGAATTGCATGAAACTGAGGGAGAATTTCTTCTGGTGTTTGAACAATTTGTTTGACTACACTCACACTTTATAAGCCATGCTAAGGCATTATTTTTGTATATAACACAGCTATGTGATAAAGTGCGAAGAACAAGGCGTTTATTTCACGATAAAAAAAATTCTAACATGATGTCATTTCTGGAGATTCGAATATGTGCTCGCAACTTGATGACGTCATATATTGGTACGCAGATAAACCCTGTAACTGAACAATCACATCAAAAGGTTGGAGAGATATGACGATAGGTATTGGGAGACAACTTATCCCACCTGTTCATAAAATAAACTTGTCCAACATTTACAAGGTCGGATACTTTTCAGGGAGTCATCATTATTGATAGTTCATTTTCATGTATACAAGTTAATAGAGATTAAACAGATGTTAGTCAAATGAAGATTTCAACAATTCTTTTCTCTAAACATATTAAATGAGACATCACGTTACGGGGGGGGGAAAGCAACGTATCAGTTCGGTTTGATAAGAGTACTAGATCTTGTCTTCATTGATGGTGCAGCTTTAGATGCCACTTACTTATGATATATCAGTAGAAATACACAAACATTGAGTTATTAGCCCTAAGTCTGCAGCAAATGCCAGTAAGATTTCACAAATTGGACTTAATGCACTGAACACACCTCTGGATTTACAAAAATAGTAACTTTTACCCAATTTTCAACAAAACGATGTTTTTTTCCCTAATTTGCATGCAAAGGGCACTTAGTTAAGAACTCTAGATAATACCCTGTGTAAGTGGCATTAATCCCAACTCAGTGACAGTTTACAATTTATCTTTTCTTGAATAACAGACGAAATGGGAAGATTATGTTTCTTACAACAGATGAGTAGTAAATACAAGGCAGGCTTCATACTTGTGCTTGGCATGCCATCCAGTATACAACTTCATCGAGCCAGTTCAGGACAGAGCTAAGTGTCAGCTAATTGGCCAATTGTGACTTCCAGCACTGCAGCATGGCACAGTGGAGTGTAATACAATACGTACTGCCCCACCTTAACAATCCTCTGTATGCCTACCGTGCAGTATATCACTTATCTTGGCTGAAATCAAAACGTACCAGGATGAATGGCCATATATATATGTTTTACTGGACGGTTTTATGACCACAGGAATGACAAGATAGGCTGACACTACAAAGTTGAAAATCTGTTTTTTAGGCAATAAATATAAGTGGCAGATTTAATTATGTTTGTAGTGTGTAAGTAAGTGTAAGTAGTGGTTTGGGCTGTAGGTAATTAGTATTGCCCTTCTGATGATGACAGAATATAGTACTTGTGTAGCTAATGTTTTCCTGACTACTGATCTTGTATGTGTTTAGTTGTTGGAGTTGGCAAAGTTGTGAAGTGTTGTAGGAAATATGCAATTTCAGATGGAAGTCCTGAAATTTGTGATTTCACTATGCACACCCTGATCAAGTGGTAGGTCTGGTATATCTTTGAAAATGTGTTTTTTGAGAAAGTTTGCAAAATACAGACACATCAAATTACCAGGCAGATTGGAGTTACTAAAGCGTTTCTGTTGCATGTGTTTACAATCTGTGTGCCATATGGATACAATCTAATGAATCAGTATATGTATAATGTGTGAACCCTTTATGGATATTGGGGTTTAATCAGTAGAGTAACAGCTCTATCCTGGATCTCACATCTTGTGAAACACTTACAGTCCATGGCAATACTTGGTGAAGCTATGATGTTAATTTTACCTGATTGTCCATTGCTGTATCAACGAAAGTATTCATAAAGAATTTATTTGAAGAATATTGGAGTTTTGTTTTGTTTTGTTAGAAACACAAATGCTTATCTACAATTCATTGTCTTATTGTCACATGAAATAGATATTGTGATGATTGAATGTTTTGTATTGAATAATATAAATAATTGTGTACTAACTACTATATAAGTTGTAGCAGGATCACAAGGGTTTTATACGTCACGTGTGTCATAGTGTGTCAATGTACCCATTAGGGCTGGGACGGGTAACTCAGGCACTCTCAGGTCCTTATGGGACATGGGTACCCACAGGACTACCCGGACGCATGGTTAAAAAAGTGATATATATTGTTTAATGACAAAATTTATCTAAAACTCTATTGTTACACTAAAAGTCACTAATGTTCCCATTTCTTTCTGACAATGCACCCATTCCTTCTTACTTTTATATGTTTGAATAAAGATAAAACTTCATGCATTAAACTTCAGTGTATGCATGGCCAGATTGCTTTACACATGTATCTAAATACATTTTGCCAGGGCTACAGTCAACTTTTCCAAATCGGACAGTTTGTATCGATCTCTAAATATCTGCAGCGGGTACCCGGGTAGGGTCGGGTAACAGGGTGGTGGGTACCCGGGTAGTAAATTTAGACCCGTCCCAGCCCTAGTACCCATACACATGGAATTGTCTACAGGGTAAAACCCTATTCCCTCCCACACTCACTGTTACCCACCATGATTCATGCATATTCAGTGTTCGAAATTGAGATGCCATTTTGTTAATACATGTAGTACTGTATGTCCTCAATTGAAGGCTGGGCCTTGAATAATAGCTGGGGTTTTGATTGAATGCTGGGCCTTGATTAAACGCAGGCACAGAATTCTCCCAATTACTATCTTTGAGATTAAAAGGTGGGCATAAAGAGTGTCCAAAAGATGTATACGCCTAGATGTTTAATGGAGGAAATACGGTAAACAGAACGGAGGTCCCTAGATACAGCACTACAGCAAACCTCATGGATCTCAGGACCATTCTTAAATTCAAACACTGCAAATTGTTACCTTTGTATTTGTTCTTGTCTTGATCTTAAAAACTTGTATTTTGATGTGTTTCAGTCCTACTTTGTGACGGACTATGACCCCACAATAGAAGATTCCTATACTAAACAATGTGTTATAGATGACGTTGTGGCCAGACTAGACAGTAAGTATAGCATGCAACACCTTCTTGGTCCATCCTGTTGGATCCCTGGGCACTCTAGAAGATGCCTGTACTAGACAATGTGTTATAGATGATGATGTGGCCAGTGGTAGACACCATGTACAGCAGGCACCACTTTGTCGATCCATCCTGTTGGATCCCATGCCACTAGGGCTGCAACAAATACACTATAAGGCGAATACGATTCATATCACGAATATAGGGTAACGAATACGAATATTAATTCACAATTACAATAAAAAGTCAGCAGTTTATGTATTATTTATTATATTCAGTGAAACAATAACATAATAATTTATTTGACATGGTTTGTTAATTATTAATAAATTATACATTTATATACTGCACTTATCCAGGTACTAGTATCTGTTCAAATGCGACAATGACCAGTGAAAACAATACTATCAAATTAAATATTATTAGAGTGTTGACATTGAAAGAAATCTATGCATATAATATGTTGTTATGGATATTTTTAGGTACAGGGTATGTAAATATACATGATAGCATATTCATAAATATTCGATTCTAGTGGCCATGAATAACGAATTCAATTCATGAATGGTTACGGTTCGATTCACCGAATACGCGAGTGAATCGTAACAGCCCTACTGGCCACTATAAAAGATGCCTGTACTAGACAATGTGTTATAGATGATGATGTGGCAAGTGGTAGACACCATGTACAGCAGACACCACTTTGTCGGTCCATCCTGTTGGATCCCTGGCCTGTATAGACATTTTCGATATGACTAGGTCCTTTCACTTTCAGTCTTAATTTCAAACACTGCAGCTGCTGGTCTTTGGGTCTGTGTCAAGTAGAAATGTCATAGGGCCTGCTGCTAGTGAAGTCAGTGATCCAGTGGGCCTGTCACAAGAAACCTGAATGATCAAAATGTTCAATGTCCAAAACCTGTGGAAAGTACAGGCAACCTGGACAGTCATCAGCATCTTGATCATCATATCTGGCTTACAACAGATAAGTCCAGGAAGAATATTTAATGTGGACATGGTGAAAGATAGCCGTGTTGGCTGGTCGGTTTTTGAATGGCCAGTTGGTGGCCAGTGAATTGCATATGCTTAATTATCTTCCAAAACTGGTTAGCACAGGTGATATCGCTTGGATGAGATCAAGAGATATCTAGATTGTAGATATCGCTGCAATGAAATTGCATCACAATGCTTCTCAGACCAGTGTGACGTCATTGGTTACCATGACATCACAATCAAATGACATCACTAATGGCTGAAGCTGTTAGAAGTACTTTTTACACCTACGACACTCTTTATTAAGGTCTACAAACTGAAAAAGTTGGAAGAATGATGTTGGATGATAAACAAGATCTCCACCTCGTGTCTTTTGATATAAAATATATCAACACTCATTGATAAAAGTGGAAAAAATCATCGGCAAGCCTCAGAGTTTTTCCACTTTCATCAACTTGTGTTGATATATTTGATATCAAAAGACATTCGGGTGAGATTCTCTATATCTGCCCCTGGTTTACATAACAACAGAATTCAGTATATGGACTAGCTGGAAAAATGCAATGTCAGGAAGATTTCACAGGAAGTTTATGCTGCAAGTATACATGAAAAGTATGTAAGGTCCTGTCCAACTTGCCTTTATCAACATAGCATTACCTAAGTCTATCTATCTTCCATAACAGTCAGCATTCCACATAGTAAAAGTTAAGTGAGCTTACTTCAGATGCTGGTGTGATAAAAAACACTTTATTTGCAAGGCAATTACTACAGCTCGTTAGTGTGTCAGATTTGCTGTGTCTGTTGATCGCAAGTGTAGATGTGGACCGAACAGCTTACATTGAGGTATTTATTGTAGACGAGCCAACTGTATGAATTACCAATTAGCCTTCCAAGCACAGGAAGTTGGATGTGAGAGATCGTTCTGTGTGTTCTCAAGTCTTTTTGCAAATGTGTTTGAGATGGTGGTACGAAATGGTCACAGTTTGAGAGATGAGGTTTACTTCTGGTCAACATCTATTGAGCATGTTGAGAACCATGTTGAATTTACTGATTTGGACTCACAAATGTAAAGACAGAAAACCTGTGACTAAAACAGATGGCCTTGCATGAAATGTTTTCAATGTCTTAGAATTAAAAGAGATAAGTAATTTTTTTAGAAACTTTGTATTTTGTACTCCAGGAAAAAATAACCAACTCTTCCCAGAAACAATCAGCCCCATGTTAAAAGTTAAAGAGCAGAAATTTAATTAATTCTCTCCCCTGTATCCATGACTACGACACATGGCAGCGACTGACCATGCTGAGTAATATTTGCTTGAGTATGTTGAAGACAGGATCTATTTGTACAGTCCATGTCAGTCACTGTCGGACATTTCAACTCCCAATATATCGCAATATGTATTGCAATACAAAAAGCCTGCTTCGCAATATATTGCAATACAAATGTTTTGCCAATACACAGCTCTACAGTTGGGTGTGGTCCTCTATTCTCTATTTTTGACCATTTATGGGATGTAATTGTTTTAGTGATAAAAAGAATGAGCTGTTTGCAGTGTAGTCTATATTAGTTTTGAGCTTAGTGCTTTATTTTGAGAAGATATTTTGAAAAAAAATCAGGCACTGTCCAACTTGCCCAAACCATCTGCACCATGTTCCAGTTATACAACGGACATGTTTTGTTGTTGTTGTTGTTTTCAGCAGTTTTCCTGTCAGATTGTTATCCCTGTGTTTGCAGAAGTAAAGTGTTCCTTAGTAAGATCAAACAAGTGTAGCTTCCTGGTGTTGGATCTGTCTTGAGGAAGACTGTCATTTGTAGGTACATGTACCACTGTAAATGTATGGAAAGTCTTCAATAACAGAAATTGTCTTAATTATGAACCATGCTTTAGATACGATCATTACTCGTCAAGTTAGTTACTTCGACTATAGCAGCTTGGACAAATTACCTCTAAGATACCAGATACCTTGATGTGATTTGTCATGAATCATTTTCCACAAGTAGTCTTGATTTTAAAAAAACGCTTATTAGTCTACTGGCCCTAACCCATCATTTAGTTTTAAAATGCACTGTCAGCTATATTTCCGGAAAGAGAAAATTATGAGAACAGTCTGTGCCTAAACATTTTGAGAGCACTTGCACACCTTGTCTCTTGGTATCATTTACCGAAAATATTTGTGTTCATATATAGACTGTAGTAGCAGCTGGGATTAAAGACCACATGACTTTTGACTATACTGAGACTTATCTTGTGGCTTTCACTAACATCTAGTCTCTGAAATGGAAATATTTTGCAGAAAAAGAACTTTTTGAAATTTCTTAATAAGATTAATAGAGACTCTAAGAGACTCTCTTCATTTCCTGAAACTGCAGTAATCTAGACTTGCCATGTATTATAGACTTACTTGGATATATGTGTTTCAGGGTCTGTATGACCGACTACTGGTGGCTAAACATGCTTAGGTATTGTCTCTAGCTTTGGTGTGATGATGGTGTGCAAAGTTACTAGTGTTAGTCTTGTGTATCTAGAATGGATCCTGAGTTACATGTAGCTTGTATGGGGATACCTAGTGGATCGAGTGGTCAGATCACTGACTTGGTTGGTTGTATGTCATTGTACCTTACTTGTTTGGAACGTTGCTCATAAAATAATGTGTTGGAAATGAAAGGGAACAGAGGTATTTGCTTCCATAGATTCACAAAGCACAACTGGAAACAGGAACTATATCTTTCATTGTACAGTGTCTTTAGACAGGAACTTAGATATGACAAAATGAAATTGTATAGAAAACTTTGATAAAGTGTGTCTCTTACCATTGAGCATGACATCAAACAGGAAACAATGAACAGAAATATAATGTATATTGTAGGTGGATATGAAACATATTCACTAACATTTATACAACAGATAAATTTAGATGTTTATTGAAGTGTAGTTAGCATTTGCAAGATTAGAGATCACGCTTTCGAGAAACAGGAAATTTCCTTGTTTGGAATATTTGGGATCTTAAAGCAGTTATAGGATGTTTATGTGACTCATTTTGTTATATAATCCATGTTGATGTATTGCTCCTGCTCAGCAACAATAGGCAGTAAAATTTTATTATAACAGAGGTTTTCTTCCGTATTGTATGTATCATAGATTAGGAATATTACTTGTTTTATGCTTCCCTTTGTCTGATGTCAGTCTTAAAATGATAAAAGTTGAAGACATATTCTATTTATTGTGTCTTTTTATCTGAAATTGTGTTGGAATACAATGGCTGTAAACTGTCCTGTATATTATAGAGTGCCAACCAATTAGTGGCCATGTTGGTTTAAATCAGTTTTCACACAGTTTTTAAGCAAGTCGGCATCACATCCATAGATAGAGTTTACTAAAAGTAGTTCTTTCTAGATGACCTCATTTTCATATTATTGAATCGTAATACCAAGTGGGTTAGTTTGTCACATCAATAATGGCCACCTCCATAGTCTAGTGGTAGAGTGTCTGCCCAAAGAGGGCAATGTCTGGGGTTCGATCCCCAGGTACATCATACAAGAGGGTACTTGTTGTTACCATGCCTGGTGCCCTGCTCGGTGTCAGTATGCTGTGGTGTCTGAGTGGGTTTTCATGTTAAACTGTGGCATGGTATCTCAGTGGGCTAGCACTATAAAATTGGCATTAGTCCGGACTAGTATAAGGGTACATAGACACGCACACACACTCTGAAACTTGAACTATTTACCTATATTAGGCAAGGTACTAAACCAAACCAAAATACTGTTGATGGTGCCACTACAGCCCCTCATTCCATGAAGGGAGGACTAGACAAAGTGACAATCCTAGCCTCACATTTGATTCATGTCATTCCAACATCACTTTTCCTGCCGTTTCCCGTCACACCAAAGACAAGTTTTCGATTACCCACATGGTTACAATGTGTGGAGCTCATTTTTGGTATCGCCCTACATGATAATTGCTGAAATATTGCTGAGAGCGGCTTAAAACCATACTCACTCGCGCACTCATTGTCTACTGACTGACTTTTGGCTGGGGGCCAGTTCTAACCCGGAATCCCCATGGTATTATTGGGAAGAAGGTGGATACTGGTGTCTGCTGCGTAGGTGCTATTGTAGGTACCGTATTCGACGTAATAAGCGCCCCGCTCTAATAAGCGCCCACGTGACATTTGCTAAGATATTGGCTATTGAACAATCCCAATCAGCACCCCTTCCCAGTGATCAATGTACACAAGACTTATTTATTCGCGTATAATATGCACTTGTGTGTTTTACGCACCCTTAATTATGGGCATTTAATTCTGGAAAAATATATCTGTCATACATAAACATTTCAGGCTGTCAGCATAAACCACGAAATTTATCTTTCAACTCTGTTTTTTCCACGAAAATAACATTCTAATAAGAGCCCCCTATTTCTAATTTTGAGAGCGCCCTGGGCGCTTATTACGTCGAATACGGTATATATATTGGGACCTCCTACATGTCCTAAGTATTTAATCCTTAACACCAGGGTTATGACAGGGGTTCTTGCTTAAATTCAAACACTGTAGTCCAAAGGCTCTGAGATTTCTACATAAGTGATGCCAAAGGAGCCATTATGTTCCTAAAACATTTAATCTGCTATCCCATGTATTTGCCATGATTTTCAGTATATTTTAGCCTTAGTATATGAACTAGCATATGCATGATAAGCTGATCTTCAGGCTTAAGACTAGCTGCCAAAGTCGCTGACTGCTATTCATCACTTTACTAAGGACTAAGGGGCCACACGTGGCCCAGTCTGCTGTGCAGAGCTCCCAGAGGTCCTTGTGTTGCTTTGCAGAGTTCCATCCCTTCGGCACACCTGAAACGTATGGTCATGGGTTCGAATCCTTGTTTGCCCCAGGTTTGTCAGCACTATACCTGTGCTTGGGGATTTTACTACAGTGGTAAGCATCTGAGACCTGCTATACTTCAGGTTTTACTCCCACAGCAAGTGGACACGCTGTGATATTACTGGAATACTTTTCAAAGTGGCGTCAAGGCCAACTCACTCACACTCACTCATCACAAGGAGCAGTTTCTGCTGCTGCTGAGATGAAGGGGGTCTTTTTCAACTCTACTTGATGGAACAACATAGAGATGGAGAAACTTGTATCTGGCATTCCAGTGTGCCCCCTTTAACATTAGACTGCCTGTGCCTGGCTTCTGTTACCTTGTATCCCAGACAAGTGGATGTGTAGAAGGTTACCAGTACCCTGATATTTGTGGATAAGTCAGCATTGAGAATGCTATTTGCCCATGGTAAATACATCAGATCTAAATATCCAGGCTAGAACCTAATTGTTTGGCATTCAGTTTCATATAGAGGTAGCATCATGTTAGGAAATTTGGCGTTTATTTTGTGAAAACTATTTTAGAGACAGAGCTGTTGAATCATACCATATATCGCTGTGTATTGGACGAGTCGTCTTATACACAGGGTTGAAGAGTTTTGATGTTTTTTTCCCAACACAAAGACATTACTGTGAGCATGTAACATCGGAAATACCATGTCAACACATCCATAGTGAAGTATGCTAACTAATTATTAAATAGCACTGTCTGGTTTTAAAAAGTGTTCATTTTATATCTGGACTTATGTTTGTAATCTATTTTATAAAATTTATTTAAAATATCATTTAATATTGTTTACATTCATTTCTGGCAAAATCGTATGTGAAGTGATTGTAAGATTGCACAACTCACCGTTATTTACAGCAACCACGGTAAGATAACTGCTATTGACACCTTGAAACTAACTTAAGTGGATAGGGAACGGATATGTATCATAAATGCCATACATTGACCATATTGGCTATTGTGAGCGCGGGAGCATAGACGGTGATTGGTCAAATTGTTCCAAACAAAAAAGTATCCCGCAACAGCGATCAGTTGTACAAAAGTGCTACGCTTATGGTTCTTAATTTATTTCAAATGTATATAGTAAAGCTTCAACTAAAATAACATAATGGAATAAATTATTACTGATAAAATAATAATTTCTGATACAATTCTTCTGATCATTGTATCAAAATTCTTTAAAGTTATATTATTGGATAATTTTTAACCGAATCACCGGTAGATTCTGAGAAATGTGTGCACAGCTGATTGTTGCTTCCAGCTTAGTTTACGAGACAATACACACAGTAATCTTAATCCCTGCATATAAAACAACGCCGAGCAGAACAAGAAATACAATTTAATCGGTAAATCATTATGTCTAGTGATGTTTTATCTTAAATTACAAATCTGTATTGACCAAATTTAATTGTTATGATCTGTTCAATTCCCCAAATTTGCTGAAGGGATATGATATAATTTTTTCCGGCGGAGATAAACATGTTTTTATTGCAAATGTAGGTTAAGTGTATGCGCTGGTGACGTGCTTCATTCAGATTTGCTTTATAGACGGGGTATATAAATTAGCGTTGTTTTGGAAGGTTTGTACAGGGTGGTCGCTTTATACGTGGGGTATACGGTATAGACGGAGATATACGGTAGTACTTGTGTAATGGTTGTTAAAGTAAACTGACAAATAAGCTCTTCACAAACAGTTAAGTGGAGAAATAGTTTTCAGGGGGCATTGTTATATATATATATGTTAATATGTTCTTACACAAGTCCATTTGATGTTCTCGTTGCCATTGTTAAAGGATTGGCTACTGGAGTGAAAGTCTACTTGTGCTCGCAGACCCGATAATCAAAAAAATATTTAAGGAAGAGAATCTATAGATGTCAACGTCTTTATTATCATCATAAAGAAGTAATCATCTATAAATTTTCTTCCTTATGTATTTACTTCTTAAAAAACTATTTGATGGCGAAAGAGTTCAACATATACATGATATAGGCTTATGTAGCTTCATCTTTCTAGAGAATAAACCCAGATAATATATAACCTACTTAAATAAATCCACCAACCTGTGTGTAAATTTTCTCTATCTATCTGGGCCATATTCCCCTATATGTCATGTAAGACAATGACATTGATGTACTCATTAAAATTCTGTGGACAACTATAAAACTTGCTACAGAATGAATCCACTTCCAAGTAATTTATCTACTTCAGCCAAATACTTGCTTTATGTTTTTGTAACAACAGGACAATTGTTAATTTAAATCTATTTGCAGACGTCTTACGAGAATGTGTCTGTTAAAATAAGCTTGTGTGTGATTGGTTAACAGACAAAACAGTCATCAATGAAATTACAGAAGAGAAGAAATACTATCAATGCTAATATACTGTATACAGCAGCTCTCACTGGTAGCGTAGATTGTGTGAGTAAATTAATGAGACGTCTTTCCTTCATTATATACAACATTTGTATTGAAATTAACAGAGTATGTGAGCTAGAGTTATCTCCTCTTAGTGAGTACTTCAGTTGTCAATAACAGATTCGACTTTAGCTGTAACTGATCCGGTCCCTAGGACTTGCGTACTTGTTGGAGCCCTGTTCAGTATCAATCAGCAAATGATAACTTCTAGGCTAATTTCTAGTTATCACTAAGATGTAGTTATTTGTGTCTGTTCCCAAGAAAAAGGGGTGGTGGGGTAGCCTAGTGGTTGAAGCGTTCGCTCATCATGCTGAAAATCTGCTTCAATTCCCGACATGGGTACAATGTGTGAAGCTCATTCCTGGTGTCCCCACCGTGATATTGCTGGAATATTGCTAAAAGAGGTGTAAAACAATACTCACTCACTCACTGCAATTCGCTGTGCAGAGTTGCATCCCTTGGGCACACCAGAAACCTATGAAAGTGGTTTCGAATCCCGGCTCGCCCCGATTATGTTTCTAGGTTTGTCAGCACCATACCCGTGCTCATGGGTTTCACTGAAGTGGTAAACGTCTGAGACCTACATCACTTTGGGCTTTCCTCCCACATTAAGCTGACACGCTGTGATATAACTGGAATAATGTTAAAAGCCTGGACTAGTACTAGTAGATAACTTGTTCTTCTTGGAAAGGCGCTGTCATATTAGTAGCCTCTCATGACCCAGAAACATGTCTCATGACCTCCTTTTACTATAGACAATTTTACTATAACAAAAATTACATTATTTTCATTTCAGACTCTAAAATTGTAAGCAGTTTTCAAAATTAGGCATGAAAGTCAATAGTTCTCGTCATACCCTTATTGTCAAGAGGTTAAGTTAGGGATCCCTGATTCAAATACTATACGAGCAAGCCCAAAGTCCCAAGGACCCCTTTCCATTTCCAACACTGACAGGTTAGTTTATCATGGTCAATGTCCTAAACTGTAAGTTAAAGCTTACTTGATTCAGACTTCTGATTGGTGCCTGTATATTTGGAGAGGACCGCTGGTGCAAGAAAACTCACTTAACCATGTTTGCTGACTTCCACTGAACAAAACAGTTCTAGTTCGTGGCCATCAGAGATCAGGTAAATGCTACCGACTGCTCAGACTAATGCTTAGCCCCTGGAAATATACAATTTTGAAAGAAACAAATCAACTACTAATACAATTGGAAAGGAGCCTCAGTGAGATTGGAGAATCAGAACCTGTGGAAAATCTCGACTTGCTTCATATAGGGCTATAGCATGACCGTGAGTAAGGGAAAATACTATGGTTCAGGGACTAGAGGCAGACTACCGACTGCAAGTTGATGAAGGATAGGCTGATGAAATATACTATTTATAATCAGCTGTAGAAACTAGCATTTATAGTTCACTTGTCCTTATTATCCCCCGCCACAAAGTCCTTCCGTCTGTCCGTCCGTCACATTTCGTTTCCGGAGCAGATCTTGAAAACCGTACCATATTTCTTCACCAAACTTGGCACATAGATAGGTCTAGTGGTGAACCGGTGCCTTTTGATAGTTTTGGATTTAAATTTTTTTATTTTTTTTGAGTTTCCATGGCAGCGACTTTGATTTAGACTGAAAATGGCGGTAGTCCTCGTTTCCGGAGCAGATCTTGAAAACCATACCATATTTCTTCACCAAACTTGGCACATAGATAGATCTAGTGGTGAACTGGTGCCTTTTGATAGTTTGGGATTTAAAAAAAAAATGTTTTTCTCGAGATTCAATGGCAACGACTTTGATTTAGACTGAAAATGGCGGTAGTCCTAGTTTCCGGAGCAGATCTTGAAAACCGTTCTTCTATTTCTTCATCAAACTTCGCACATAGGTAGGTCTAGTGGTGAACTGGTGCTTTTTGATAGTTTGGGATTTTAAAAAAAATTGTTTTTTGAGTTTCCATGGCAGCGACTTTGATTTAGACTGAAAATGGCGGTAGTCCTAGTTTCCGGAGCAGATCTTGAAAACCGTACTATATTTCTTCACCAAACTTGGCACATAATGTCATCTCACAGTATTAAATACATTTCCTTTCTTGTTGGTAAGTTCTGCATTGCTTGAGTGTATGTTCCTCCAAAAGTGTCATGGACACGGTTGTTGCATTCATTGACTAACTTCATGCAGAAACACAACTCATTACAAATACAACAGTGTAACTGATCTTAAACCTACTCAACTGTATAAACACTATATATTCTTGTCAACCATACTCTGTACTTCACTTGCTTGATAACGGTGTCAGAACCTTCACCGGAACCATCGCTCCTAATTGTAATAAAGAAGTTGTTCGTCCATATGTCTCATCCTTACTCATTACAAATTCAGTTACATATTCTATCATAAACTGCAGATGGAAAAACAACACCAGTAACAACTTTTTTTAGTGCTGCAATTAGGCCATTTTCATTGCACACAACCCGACATGTCATATTGGTGGGGGATGTGAGTATTTCATGCTTGTTATAATGATGACATATAGCAAAAACCCCACAAATGTCAAATTTCTACTAGTTCTTATGATACCTTATTTATTGGGCAGTTTGGCAAGGACTACAGGACTAGTGCTAAGTTCTAATGCTGAATATTTCTGACACTTCTGATACTAAATTGGTATGATGTGTGAAGCCTGTTCTCCCTACCAGGCTGAAGCATTGCCAAGGCTACACAATTAATTATTAGATTTTGTTTCAAATTTGTCAGCTATGTGTGTCAGGAGGCATTTTATTATCTCATCAATATTTTTAAACAAACAGTTCAAGGCATCTGTATACATTAACCTGTGTCTGAAATTAGAATAAGCCTGTTAGTGTGAGACTAGTAAAATTCAGGAAGAACTAGTGACATTCCCTTATGGACAACCACTTTTACCATTGGGTATAGATAGCAGATCACATTCCTGGACTTGTGGAAATAATAATGAATTTCTATCCCTGCATTATATGTTATCGAATGTGATTCGCATGCATAATCTTTGGTAGGACTTTTTATAATGTCTAGTGCATGAAGCAAAGATATCTGTAAGGCAATAGACTTGGCTATTTTCTTTGTCTTGAGGCGGGTTGGAATGAAAATCTTAATAATTAATTTAGTATAGCCTAAACATGGTGTCCAACTCAAGCCTCATTGTGCAGATAGATTCTCGTTCAGAATGCTCAGACTAAACTTGAGGTAAAAATCATACGTGGACTTAAACAACCCACAAAACTGTGAATAAATGTTTAAAAAAAATATGATTTGCTGAACAATGTTAAACAAGTTTAGGTAAATCTTTTTTTTTGTGTAAACAAGTGTTTTGTTCATGTCCTGAGATGGTGCGAGATTTAGACAATTACTCATCATGCAGTGTGATTGTACCGCCGGTGCACGGGCCGCAGCCTGCAGGTGTTGCTCCTTGCAAGCGGGGAGTATTTGAAATGTAAACACTGTTGAATGTTGGAGCCTGAGAGGGAAGCGGTGGAGGTGCGAGTGTTGAAACTGATCACAGCCATGTTGCCCTTGTTGTTGGTGTCAAATAAGGCCACTTTCTTTGTTTTCTTACTGCTGGCATTGTAAAACTGTTAAAACATGACTCAGTGTAGGGCGTGGTTCTCACTGGGGATGGCTATTCAAAATACATGCAGTGTGATGGGTGTCTGTGTAGACAGACCTACGTTGTAGATGGAGTTGGTATACAAAGGTTGATTGATAAGTTCTGAGCCTCACATAGAAGGAATTGCGTCATAGTGAAATATTTTGTCGTGGACGTTATATGATGTCATAGAGGTATGAAACTTGAGTCATCTAAGCAAATTGTTTTTCTGTGACAAGTCAGTAAGATAAGAAGGGGTCTGTGCCCTTTGGAAAATGGACAAACTTGAGGAGCCTGGTGTGGTCATTAATTACTGGCAGAAAAAGAGTATAACACCAAGCCATCGATGAAGATATGAGTACAGCACTAGGGAAGGATGCCCCTTCCCATGCCACCATGAAGACGGGAAGCAGAGTTTAGCATTGCAGGGAGATCCTTTAAGACAACCCCCATCCTGGAAGGTCTGTGCATTTCGACACCAGAAATGTTATAGAGAATGCACGTTCTGGCGATGACTGACCAGCCAATGGCTGAGTGTCATGTTGCTAGTTCAGAAGGCATTTTCCAGGACAGAATACATTCCATTGTCACATTATCATTGCATGACAGATTAACTGTAGTTATATGAACAAATCACTTTGTCCTTAACTTCTGTTGAATAGCATATTTTAGACTATGTGCAGAGAGATTTGATCCAAATTATTTTTATAAGATTTTGCTAGGACTTTGGACATGATATGCACAGGACCTATATACAGTAAGCAGGTTATGTTTGATTTCTGCTGTGTGGCCTGGGGCACGGACATATGTCAGTGTTGGATCTCTGTGTGTTAGTTGTTTCATGCCGCACTCAGCAGTATTCCAGCTAATTGATAGTGGCCTATAAATAATCAAGTCTTGAGCAGACAACCTAGTGATTGATATTATGAGCAACGATCCACACCCCCAGGTGTCATCGACGACATCAACCAAGTCACTCTGCCTTAAACCAGCCAATTCATTAAGCCATATCTCACACATAGGTTGCTAAGGACCAGCTCTAAACTGCAATTCCATGGATTCTCAATTTAGTCTCCTCTTACAACTGGCAATGGAGTGCTGGCGACTCTGGGTCATGAACCCTAACATGTGTAATATTGAAATGAGATATGAGTCACCACACAACTGGGACGTGACAGTTTTGTTATGTAGGGACTGAAAGTGAAGGAAAAGATTAAAATATGCTTTTGAATAATCTTGTTTATTTTGTGCTGATGAGGTTGTCCAAATCTTCTTATAGTCAGTCAGTATGGGATAAGTGATGGCTTGATGTGTTGTGACTGAGATGACTGACATTACTGCTATAATAATAATAATGATAATAATAATGTACATTAATTATGTTTATTTGATGGTTTTTGACCAATTATATTCTTAAAAAGTTAAAAAGTAGGGATTTCAGATTAGAATGGACTCCAGCCAACCTATGCTGGTCACGAGAGGCGACTAGTTGGCTCATGGCGTCAAGCTAGGTGACTGATTGCAGGTCATTGTAACCCACTTTTGAGGCCAATAAAAGTTTCAGGTAAAGTTGCATCACTGGAGTTCATTCATTGGTTCGTCTGCTCCGGAACCAAACCCACACCAGCCGATGACTGATTGTAGTGACTGACCTTGGCCTACTATCAGCCCCCTCCATAACACACGGCATGGAAAACGTTGGAGTGTTTACAGCACAGGAAATAGGCACATGTAACTGTGTGAAATAGTGATAGGAACCAGGCCACACTCATTCATGGCGCCCCCCCCCCCCTACTCTGCTGAAATATTCACAAGTGGAGTACACAGCCAAGTGCCATCTCTTCCAAGATGCTCACTGTGACCTTGAACAACCATTGTTCCACACATGGACACTCTTGATGGTGATCACTTTCAATCCAGCTCATTACAGCTAGCGATTGTGCTGTGCCTTTTCTTGTTGAAGAGGAACTCGTCAGACACATGTCAGATTCTGTATAAAATCAGCAAGAGGGTCCTAAAATGTTATTTTGGTTGTTCATTAGTGGAGCATCATGGGGTTATTTGAGTAGTTTGTAAGTTCATAAATAGTTCATAAGCTGGGTTTTACATGCTTACTTGAGTTGTTCATAAGCATCATAAACAAAGTATAACATGTTTGCTTCCTTAGTTTGTAAAGTTGGGTAAATAACAAGTTTATTTGGGTAGTCTAAAAGTGGGGTATAACATGTTTGTTTGGGTAATTTATCTTGGGGTATAACATGCTTAGGCCACACTTTTTTAAAACCTTTTTTACTTGCTATATGGATCTGCCAAATAAATTTTGTTGAAATGGAAAATCAAATCAAATCCGAAGTTGTTCTTATTTTCCTCCATCAAAATGCTGATAGCATATTGCACCAAAACAATATTTTCTAAACAAGGACCCACTGAAGTTGACATAAATTAAACATGAGAATCAAAATAAAGTTTGTTGTTTGTCCTGAAATTGATAGGATGCATACCTGCACAAACATATTCCCGCTTGATTCGTTTGGTTTGCATTGCTAAAGCAACAGCTGTGGCCTTACTTGGATCGCCCATATACATGATATAAGTATGGTATAACAAGTGAACATTGGATTTGGAACTATATAAGTGTGTATAACATGTTTGTGTGGGTATTCCATAACCTTTATAAGTGTGGTATAGCATGTTTACTTTGGATTTGGAACTATATAAGTGTGTATAACATGTTTGTTTGGGTATTCCATAACCTTTATAAGTTGATAAGTGTGGTATAGCATGTTTACTTTGGATTTGGAACTATATAAGTGTGTATAACATGTTTGTTTGGGTATTCCATAACCTTTATAAGTTGATAAGTGTGGTATAGCATGTTTACTTTGGATTTGGAACTATATAAGTGTGTATAACATGTTTGTTTGGGTATTCCATAACCTTGATAAGTTGATAAGTGTGGTATAGCATGTTTACTTTGGATTTGGAACTATATAAGTGTGTATAACATGTTTGTTTGGGTATTCCATAACCTTGATAAGTTGATAAGTGTGGTATAGCATGTTTACTTTGGATTTGGAACTATATAAGTGTGTATAACATGTTTGTTTGGGTATTCCATAACCTTTATAAGTGTGGTATAGCATGTTTACTTTGGATTTGGAAGTATATAAGTGTGTATAACATGTTTGTTTGGGTATTCCATAACCTTTATAAGTGTGGTATAGCATGTTTACTTTGGATTTGGAAGTATATAAGTGTGTATAACATGTTTGTTTGGGTATTCCATAACCTTGATAAGTGTGGTATAGCATGTTTACTTTGACTAGTTCACTACATTTGGACGTGTAAAGCAAGATTTTGCTTTAAGTATTTACCGGTATTGAGATGTTTATTTGTTTTGTTTGCAAGATGTTACTATAAATTGGAGGGAATAGTGTAGATTAAGAAAACTATGAGTACGTTTATGGGGGTGTTTTCTAGAACCATATTCTGTGAAGATGACCACACTGATTGAGGAAACTCCTTTGTTAGATGAAGGGACAAGAGAAAATATACATCGCCATTAAATTTCAAGATGGAATAGCATGACTATATACCCTAGGGACTGTTTATCTTGGTAACATTGAGTAGTCAAGTTGTAAGCTGGTGTTTTTCTTATACCCATTGCAATCAGGTTTATCTGCTGATTATTCTTTTACTTGAAGTTGTGTGCGATTTTGTATTGTCAGTTGATGGAGATTCAGGCCCAAAAGGGAAAATTTGTGTTTCCTAACCGACTCTAATCAGAAGCCTTCTTTGTATCCTTTTTCTTGAGTTGCACCATAGCTTTTATCACCGTCCTGATCTTGTCAGTAGGTTTTGAACCCGTGAAGATCCGAGTTTGTATGGAATAGGTCTTCAGCAACCCATGCTTACTGTGAAGGGCCAGTATGCTTGTCGAACAGGTGACTCACAGGATCAGGTGATCAGGCTCGCTGACTTAGTTGATGCATGTCATCATATTACGTGGATCAATGCTTATGATATCAATCACTGGATTGTCTGGTCCAGACTCGATTATATACAGTCAGCCATCATATTGCTGGATATTGCTGAGTCGACAACTAACAAGCAGTAGGTTATGCCGCAAGTGTACATTTGTTGTGCGTCAGTATGGATAACAAACCAGTCATTGTCCTTCGTTGAAGGCAGGCTTCAACTGTTGGGGCTGCTTATTGTGGACAGTTTGACATGGAATGTGCTGATGGTGTGATGTGTTTATCACATGAAATACAGCTGCCTGCAGCCTGGGGTATCAGTCATCAATTAGCAGTTCCACTCAGCAGGCAACTATGTGATATCAAACAGTGGTCACATCTGACTGCTTCTCCCTACCATGTTCGCTGCAGACAGGTTTAATGTTCATGTTTGGGATGGCCTGACCAACCATATAAATGCTGACCCACATTTACTTATCCCTGTCGACATGTATCAACATCACTGTCAGTGACTGAGTGATGTTTATATCTGCATTGCTAATGTCTCAGCTATTTCTAGTTGACTTGACCTAAATAATCTGCAGATTCAGCGAGAAATAAAAAGTAACATTAATTGCGAAAACATTTCTTCCTTCTACATGTACTGGTGTGTGAAAAGTTAAACAAATATTGTAAATCAAAGTAGGAATTACAGTTTATTTCTCTGTTACCTCTATTAGTTTTTGTTTATTGGATCAACTATAGTAACAATGACAATCGGGCTCAGCCAATATTTGTCATTTTTGTGTGATATACTACCAAAATTTGTTCATTTTTCTTCAGGACCATTTTCATTAGAATAATTTAATTGTCCCCCAAAGTTCTGACAAAAAACAGTTATGCTTCAGACTGTTGATAAAAAGAAATTGCTTGCTACAAAAATTACATTGTTGCAAGTTGTTTGTTCAGGCTCATGCCATGACATACCCACAGGGGACAAGCATGGAGTCTCAAGATATACTTTGCCCCGATATGCCCACAGGGGGACAAGCATGGAGTCTCAAGATATACTTTGCCCCGATATGTCCACAGGGGGACAAGCATGGAGTCTCAAGATATACTTTGCCCCGACATACCCACAGGGAGACAATTGTGGGATGCTGTAGACACATTCTGCCCCGACATACCCACAGGGGGACAAGCATGGAGTCTCAAGATATACTTTGCCCCGATATGCCCACAGGGGGACAAGCCTGGAGTCTCAAGATATACTTTGCCCCGATATGTCCACAGGGGGACAAGCATGGAGTCTCTAGATATACTTTGCCCCGACATACCCACAGGGAGACAATTGTGGGGTGCTGTAGACACATTCTGCCCCGACATACCCACAGGGGGACAAGCATGGAGTCTCAAGATATACTTTGCCCCGATATGCCCACAGGGGACAAGCATGGAGTCTCAAGATATACTTTGCCCCGATATGTATACAGGGGACAAGCATGGAGTCTCAAGATATACTTTGCCCCGATATGCCCACAGGGGACAAGCATGGAGTCTCAAGATAAACTTTGCCCCGATATGTCCACAGGGGACAAGCATGGAGTCTCAAGATATACTTTGCCCTGATATGCCCACAGGGGACAAGCATGGAATCTCAAGATATACTTTGCCCCGACATACCCACAGGGAGACAATTGTGGGGTGCTGTAGACACATTCTGCCCCGACATACCCACAGGGGGACAAGCATGGAGTCTCAAGATATACTTTGCCCCGATATGTCCACAGGGGACAAGCATGGAGTCTCAAGATATACTTTGCCCTGATATGCCCACAGGGGACAAGCATGGAATCTCAAGATATACTTTGCCCCGATATGCCCACAGGGGGACAAGCATGGAGTCTCAAGATATACTTTGCCCCGATATGTCCACAGGGGGACAAGCATGGAGTCTCTAGATATACTTTGCCCCGACATACCCACAGGGAGACAATTGTGGGGTGCTGTAGACACATTCTGCCCCGACATACCCACAGGGGGACAAGCATGGAGTCTCAAGATATACTTTGCCCCGATATGTCCACAGGGGACAAGCATGGAGTCTCAAGATATACTTTGCCCTGATATGCCCACAGGGGACAAGCATGGAGTCTCAAGATATACTTTGCCCCGACATACCCACAGGGAGACAATTGTGGGGTGCTGTAGACACATTCTGCCCCAACATACCCACAGGGGGACAAGCATGGAGTCTCAAGATATACTTTGCCCTGATATGTCCACAGGGGGACAAGCATGGAGTCTCAAGATATACTTTGCCCTGACATACCCACAGGGAGACAATTGTGGGGTGCTGTAGACACATTCTGCCCCGACATACCCACAGGGGGACAAGCATGGAGTCTCTAGATATACTTTGCCCCGACATAGCCACAGGGAGACAATTGTGGGGTGCTGTAGACACATTCTGCCCCGACATACCCACAGGGAGACAATTGTGGGGTGCTGTAGACACATTCTGCCCCAACATACCCACAGGGAGACAAGCATGGGGTGCTGTAGACACATTCTGCCCGGACATACCCACAGGGAGACAATTGTGGGGTGCTGTAGACACATTCTGCCCCGACATACCCACAGGGAGACAATTGTGGGGTGCTGTAGACACTCTGCCCCGACATTCCCACATGGAGACAATTGTGGGGTGCTGTAGACACATTCTGCCCCGACATACCCACAGGGAGACAATTGTGGGGTGCTGTAGACACATTCTGCCCCGACATACCCACAGGGAGACAATTGTGGGGTGCTGTAGACACTCTGCCCCGACATACCCACAGGGAGACAATTGTTGGGTGCTGTAGACACATTCTGCCCCAACATACCCACAGGGAGACAAGCATGGGGTGCTGTAGACACATTCTGCCCCGACATAGCCACAGGGAGACAATTGTGGGGTGCTGTAGACACATTCTGCCCCGACATACCCACAGGGAGACAATTGTGGGGTGCTGTAGACACTCTGCCCCGACATTCCCACATGGAGACAATTGTGGGGTGCTGTAGACACATTCTGCCCCGACATACCCACAGGGAGACAATTGTGGGGTGCTGTAGACACATTCTGCCCCGACATACCCACAGGGAGACAATTGTGGGGTGCTGTAGACACTCTGCCCCGACATACCCACAGGGAGACAATTGTTGGGTGCTGTAGACACATTCTGCCCCGACATACCCACAGGGAGACAATAGTGGGGTGCTGTAGACACATTCTGCCCCGACATTCCCACAGGGAGACAATAGTGAGGTGCTGTAGACACATTCTGCCCCGACATACCCACAGGGAGACAATAGTGGGGTGCTTTAGGCACATTCTGCCCCGACATACCCACAGGGAGACAATAGTGGGGTGCTTTAGACACATTCTGCCCCGACATACCCACAGGGAGACAATTGTGGGGTGCTGTAGACACATTCTGCCCCGACATACCCACAGGGAGACAATAGTGGGGTGCTGTAGACACATTCTGCCCCAACATACCCACAGGGAGACAATTGTGGGGTGCTGTAGACACTCTGCCCCGACAGACCCACAGGGAGAAAATTGTAGGGTGCTGTAGACACATTCTGCCCCGATATGCCCACAGGGAGACAATAGTGGGGTGCTGTAGACACATTCTGCCCCGACATACCCACAGGGAGACAATAGTTGGGTGCTGTAGACACATTCTGCCCCGACATACCCACGGGGGGACAATTGTGGGGTGCTTTAGACACATTCTGCCCCGACAGACCCACAGGAAGACAATTGTGGGGTGCTGTAGACACATTCTGCCCCGACATACCCACAGGGAGACAATTGTGGGGTGCTGTAGACACATTCTGCCCCGACATAGCCACAGGGAGACAATTGTGGGGTGCTGTAGACACATTCTGCCCCGACATAGCCACAGGGAGACAATTGTGGGGTGCTGTAGACATACTCTGCCCCGACATACCCACAGGGAGACAATTGTGGGGTGCTGTAGACACATTCTGCCCCGACATTCCCACAGGGAGACAAGCATGGGGTGCTGTAGACACATTTTGCCCCGACATACCCACAGGGAGACAATTGTGGGGTGCTGTAGACACATTCTGCCCCCACATACCCACAGGGAGACAAGCATGGGTGCTGCAGACACACTCTGCCCCGACATAGCCACCGGGAGACAAGCATGGGGTGCTGCAGACACACTCTGCCCCGACATTCCCAGAGGGAGACAATTGTTGGGTGCTGTAGACACATTCTGCCCCGACATTCCCAGAGGGAGACAATTGTTGGGTGCTGTAGACACATTCTGCCCCGACATACCCACAGGGAGACAATTTTGGGGTGCTGTAGACACATTCTGCTCGATATGCCCACAGGGAGACAATAGTGGGGTGCTTTAGACACATTCTGCCCCAACATACCCACAGGGAGACAATTGTGGGGTGCTGTAGACACATTCTGCCCCGACATTCCCACAGGGAGACAATTGTAGGGTGCTGTAGACACTCTGCCCTGACATAGCCATAGGGAGACAATAGTGGGGTGCTGTAGACACATTCTGCCCCGACAGACCCGCAGGGAGACAATTGTGGGGTGCTGTAGACACATTCTGCCCCGACATACCCACAGGGAGACAAGCATGGGGTGCTGCAGACACACTCTGCCCCCACATACCTACAGGGAGACAAGCATGGGGGTGCTGCAGACACACTCAGCCCTAACATACCCACAGGGAGACAAGCATGGGGTGCTGCAGACACACTCTGCCCCCACATACCTACAGGGAGACAATAGTGGGGTGCTGCAGACACACTCTGCCCCCACATACCTACAGGGAGACAATTGTGGGGTGCTGTAGACACATTCTGCCCCGACATAGTCACAGGGAGACAATTGTGGGGTGCTGTAGACACATTCTGCCCCGACATACCCACAGGGAGACAATTGTGGGGTGCTGTAGACATACTCTGCCCCGACATACCCACAGGGAGACAAGCATGGGTGCTGCAGACACATTCTGCCCCGACATACCCACAGGGAGACAATTGTGGGGTGCTGTAGACATACTCTGCCCCGACATACCTACAGGGAGACATTTGTAGGGTGCTGTAGACACATTCTGCCCCGACATTCCCACAGGGAGACAATTGTGGGGTGCTGTAGACACATTCTGCCCCGACATACCCACAGGGAGACATTTGTAGGGTGCTGTAGACACATTCTGCCCCGACATTCCCACAGGGAGACAATTGTGGGGTGCTGTAGACATACTCTGCCCCGACATACCCACAGGGAGACAATTGTGGGGTGCTGTAGACACATTCTGCCCCGACAATCCCACAGGGAGACAATTTTGGGGTGCTGTAGACATACTCTGCCCCGACATACCCACAGGGAGACAAGCATGGGTGCTGCAGACACATTCTGCCCCGACATACCCACAGGGAGACAAGCATGGGGTGCTGCAGACACACTCTGCCCCGACATACCTACAGGGAGACAAGCATGGGGTGCTGCAGACACACTCTGCCCCGACATACCTACAGGGAGACAAGCATGGGGTGCTGCAGACACACTCTGCCCCCACATACCTACAGGGAGACAAGCATGGGGTGCTGCAGACACACTCTGCCCCCACATACCCACAGGGAGACAAGGATGGGGTGCTTCAGACACACTCAGCCCTAACATACCCACAGGGAGACAAGCATGGGGTGTTGTAGACACATTCTGCCCCCACATACCCACAGGGAGACAAGCATGGGGTGCTGCAGACACACTCTGCCCCCACATACCTACAGGGAGACAAGCATGGGGTGCTGCAGACACACTCTGCCCCGACATACCTACAGGGAGACAAGCATGGGGTGCTGCAGACACACTCTGCCCCCACATACCCACAGGGAGACAATTGTGGGGTGCTGCAGACACACTCTGCCCTAACATAGCCACAGGGAGACAAGCATGGGGTGCTGCAGACACACTCTGCCCCGACATACCCACAGGGAGACAAGCATGGGGTGCCGCAGACCTAATGTGCCCTTGACTTCCGACAGAGTTGCATCTGATTGCCGGCCAACCACTGCATGGTTATGGCGTGTGTCCTGTACACCATGATTGCCTTGTAATCCATGTATTTATGCACTGAATCTGAACTCCACGAAGGAAGTATTTGTGATTTATGTGAACACTAAATGACTTGGTTCCTGGTGTGCTTGGAGGTGTATGTCATTGCCTGGGCTTATCACTGTAGTGTATGTTGTTTATTCCAGTGAGGTAAAAAAAATGACACAACATGCACAAGTGGGCGAGCAGGAAGTGATCCTATTGGACTTCAGTTAAAGTGTGAACATGAAGGGTTGATGGAGTACTGGCCAGCAAGCAGCGTGATAAATCTGCTTCAATAAAAAAATAAGTGGTTAGTTCCAGACAACCTGCCATGCTGCTATGATAATACCTTTTTTACCCTCTTATTTTTTCCCCACCACTGGAAAAGTAAAATATTCTGTGGCTTTCAAGCTCTGTAAGAACGTGTTTTTGAAAAGTGACATTTCTTTTACTTCGATAATAAATATTTTTACAGTTCAACGAACTTTATATTTGAAATTTAATCATGTCACCATTATTATTTATGATAAGGGACTTCGTCAGAAACCAGGATAATTCTTTTTTGTTATTCAGTTCAATAGATACAGAGCACAGCTGTAAAGCAATTGTTATACATCTGTAGATGGGAATAGTGTACAAGTGAGAGGAGCCTGTCTTACAAAGTAGATACACATTGGTAATAGGAACATAATATATTCCAGAACAGTATGTACTGGTATATATGAGATAGCTCTCCGACAAATGGCAAAGAACACTGAAGAATGAGGCATGGTTTATTTAAGAAATAAACGACTTCTCATTGTTTATTTCTTATATGAGATATCAATATTATGTACAGCCTCTTAAAGTATGTTAATAAAATGTACAAGCTCTAACTATATTTACCCGTTTTTAAATAATGATGACTCCCTGAATTGAATCTGACCTCGGCAGTGTCGGACAAGTCTATTTTATGAACAGGGGGGATAAATTTGGTCTTTCCTGCATATTCTTATAACTTGCACATCAATTTTCTGCACCTTTTCTCCCAATACCGATTGTCATATCTCTACCACTTTTGGATGTGATTGTTCAGGCCATTGCGTTTATCTATGTTACCCAGCTACTTCTACAGGGAACAACTCTCTAAGACACCTGAGCCCCTCTCAAAAATAACTTCGTCCAACTCACGATGTCATCAAGTTGCGAGGGCATGTTCGAATCTCCAGAAATGACGTCAAGATAGAACAATGTTTTTATCGTGAAATAAACCATGCTTTGTTCTTCATTGTTCTTTGTTATTTGTCACGTAGCTGTCTTATATTTCTCTATAAATCATTTTTCTATCATGACGTCATTTGGACAAAGTTAATTCTTAGAAGGAAGGGTTTAGTGAGTTGTTCCCCACAGATGTAGCTGGGCAACGCAGATGAACGCAGTGGATGAACGATCGCATTCAAAAGTAGGAGAGATATGACAATCAGTATTGGGAGAAAAGATACAGATAAAATTGATGCGAAAGTTGCGAGAATATATGGGAAATACCATACATAACGCCCCATTTATAAAATGGGCTACTCTGACTTTGCTGAGGTCGAATTGTATTCAGGGAGTCATCAATTATTTAGATGCGGGGTAAATGTTCTTAAAGCTGTTCATTTTATCAACATCCTTAAAGAGGCTTTACAAAATGTTGATATCTCATATAAGAAATAATCACTTACGGTCGTTGTTTATTGTACAATAAAACACTGCAGGGAGAAGATACCACTTGGAGCTGTGCTCCTCATGATTTTATTATCCCTGCAGTGTTTATTGTAAGATAAACAATTCCCACTTGTTGTTTATTTCTTAATTAGTTAATCTTAGAAGATAGACTTTAGGCCAGTATTATTTCCATTATTTTGAAAAGAAACGTACAGTAATTTTGAAGGGTATTAATACAAGTCTCAGTAATGAACTAATTAAAGTGTTGACAAATTATTCTACATATGACGTGTAATACATGTTTTCCCATTTTTTTCTTGAAATTAACCACTATAACATTTAAGTATATTTTTTTATATAAGCTAGAAACAAAGAACAGACATACAATAAGTGAAACAAAAGATATCATCAATGAAACTCAGAGTTATTACTAACAGTTGTACACTAAACAGACATGTGAAAACATAAACCCAGATGATGTGTTGAAAGACCTTAATATTCCAAAACTAAGCACACCACAACATTTAGGCCTTAAGCATGTTAAGTGAGTTACAATATGAGGAAGTTTTAACATCTTTGAAAATTATGAAAAATATAATTTCCTAGTGCTGATGTATTTACTGTAGAATTCTACAAATATTTCTGTCTAGATCTGCATAAATATCTGATACGATCATTCAACTTAGATTTCTAAAGAGGAGAGTTATCAGTTAGTCAATAGCAGGGACTAATTACAAAAACATGCATTCCAAAAGGAGACAAACCAAAGCAACACTTACAAAATTGAAGGCCAATTAAGTGTCTCCTATAAGATAGAATCTACAACAACAGCAAAGAGAAGTCCTGCTAACAATAACAAATGAGGATCAAAGAGGTTTTATGTCAAACGATACATTGGAGAATGCACTAGATTAATTTATGATATTATGGACTGTACTGAATGCATGGAAATCCCAGGATTGTTATTACTGATAGAATTTGAAAAAGTGTTCGATTAAGTAGATTGGGATTTCATTCAAGAAGATTTGACTGTTTTTAACTTTGGACCATCTGTTAAGCACTGGATAACAACCTTCTATGACAATATGAAATCTTATATATCAGTAAATGGTTTTGCTTCAGATCTTTTTAAAGTAACAAAAGGCTGTAGACAGGGTGATCCTTCATCTCCTTTACATTCTTGTTACGCGCTGAAATATTGGTAGTAATGCTATGCACTAATAAAAAAATAAAATAAATGGAATAAGTATTGATGAGATAGAATATCTAATTTCCCAATTCGTAGACGATACATCTCTCATAGTAGATGGGATCCGTGAAGATCCGGAATAGAATAGGTCTTCAGCGGCCCATGCATGCTGTAAAAGGCGACTATGCTTGTCGTAAGAGGCGAATAACTGGATCGGGTGGTTGATGCATGTCATTGTATCCCAATTGCATGGATTGATGTTCATGATGTCAATCACAGGATTGTCTGGTCCAGCCTCGATTATTTACAAACCGCCGTCATATAGCTGGAATATTGCTGAGTTAAATAATGAACAAACACAAAATCATAGTAGATGGAACTGAAGAATGTCTCCAAAACACAATGACAACTCTTCAAACATACATGATTTGCGTCTTTTTCAGACCTAAAAATAACATAAGCAAAACGCAAATGATGTAGATAGGCTGACAACGCTTCTCTGATAAAACTATGTGCAAAAGTTTGATCTAATCCATCTATCTAATCCAAGTGAAAGATATATTTAAGAACTCGAAACTGTGTACTTTCATTTTATATGGAAAAATTAAACCAGACAACATCAGTAGAAATACTATAATAAAACCTTATGAAGACAGAAGTGTAAGAGTGTCTGATACCAAAAATATAATCACAGCTCAAAAGATATCTTTGATTAAAGGTTTGTTCCATTCACACCCACACTCTAAACCTACCACACTTTTTATATAACTCCAACATAAATTTATGTCACCAACTAACCCTCTAACTTATACAATTCCAACAAGGATGTCTTGCCATCCTGACACTGGGATAGTTCTGTTTGTTGTTATCCACAGATATACTTTGTAACTTGTATGTATTTCAGTTGTATGTGAACTTGGTTCTTTAACTTTATTGTTTGTGTACTCCAAAAAGAAATAAAATATAAAAAAAATAAAAAGTATAAGAAACACAATATGCACTTTTTATTCTTATATGTCTTTCAGAATGTTTATAAAAGAGAGAAGGCTTTTCCTTATAAATACTTGATGTGTAGAAGTGTCTTGTACCAGCAAGTGCGATATAATTTAGTAATTCGGATGAGTGGATTTTTTTTAATGACCCATAATATACAGAGAAGTAGGTAGACTGTTGGCCAATCACATATTCTTAGACCCTATTGATATCAAAACCTAGAATTATTCTATTTTGAAAAGCAAATGCTTTACAATTGCCACTTATGAACAGTTAAATAAAACTTCAAATAAACAGACCACAGTTGACGCTAAAGAAAATGGAGAAAAGTTAACAAGTGCAGGTAATAGAAGGCTGAGAGTTGACAAGAGCAAAGCCAACATCACAAAAATAGACTACAAGTGGCAAGAAGAATTAGCTCTGGAATGGTTGATATAAATATTTTATGACAGCAAATCTACCAGGCACTGCAAGTTGAAGCCTTCATGTTTGTGTGTCCTGACGGGGCTTGGGCAGTGAGCAGCTATAGAGAACATGAAGATAGGCCAGCTGTAGTCCATGTTTATCTCATTGAGGTGTGAGCAGTGAGGACCTTTCCTTATTCACAACATGAGATAAACATGCTATCTGCTAGACAGGATGAATGTTATATATATTATCATACAACTAATGTCATTGATAGTAAATGGTAAATGGTATATGTTTCGATCTGGCAAATGTCCCAATGTTTGTTGCTTGGATATCCATGTGTGTACTACCTGTTGAGTCAGGTTGGACTGTTTGTGTTGTGATGTGGTGGAAATGTTAGACAGGATAAAATGGTTTACAACAACTAACAAACATTAGGGAGAATGGGTACGATGTGAACATGGTGGAAACGCCCACTTCTGATGTCCTGGCTGGTCCTGCTGTGATATAGAACCAACCTCAAGGCTTAAGGTGTTGCTGGAATTGGCCCACTGCTGTCTTCCCTGGCCTACTACACAAAGATTATTGACATTAAATATTGTCTACTATGATCACCTTAGGGGCGGGCGGGTAGCCTAGTGGTTAAAGTGTTCGCTTGTCACGCTGAAGACCCAGGTTCTGTTCCCGACATGGGTTCAATGTGTGAAGCCCATTTCTGGTGTCCCCCGCCCTGATATTGCTGGTATATTGCTAAAAGCAGCGTAAAACCATACACACTCACTCACTATGATCACTTTAGTAGGAACATCAGTATTTTGGGACCAACATTCATGGTGAAGTCACATTTCCAAGGCAACATTTCATGGTGTACACATATTTTATTAACACACAACATGAAAATATTTTGTGATTGTGTATTTGTTTATATTTTGCATGTTTGCAGCAAGACATTGTGTGGTGGGTCCTCTGATTGTATGTGCGGAGACATGTTTTGTTCATCTTAACAAAATGGAAGGTTTTCGTACAAGATGATGTGATGATACTAGGGAATGAGTATTGATTCAATCATGCTGAACCGTTTTAGAAAAATCTTCCCTAAAAATGTTTATGTAGATTGCAAACGTGGTACAACATGTACAGTGGAATATAACTGCACCTCAGACTAACCAAAATATCAATATGAGGTGTATATCGTGATCATATTAGTACCAAAATCACATATATTCCCTTCAATAAACCAATCATCAAGTTTGCAGTACATTTTGATATGTATCTAAATAATTCATATTTAGAATTTATTTTCTTTCACTTTGTCCGCAAAAATGTGAGTTCGTAATTGACTTAGTGGTTGTAGTGGTGACTTTAATTCACAGGGAATTGTCACTACCACTAATAAACTTTGTTAATTTGGAACATTGAATTCATTTCTGTGTAATGCAGTAAATTGCAATACAGTGTTAGCTGGCACTACTCGTCCTAGTGAATCTACAGTATGATAAGCCACACCAGCCAGTAGGTTGAGGAAGTTGCCAGGTGAGGAATGTGTATACGTTTGTCTTTACAAGTACGTGGTATATCAGTGACATTTCCTGTACAAGACCACACTAACCAGTTGGAGGAAGAATATATTGGACTGGAGCGGGTGAGCATGTTTGAGGAGTCGGTCAGTGTTTGTGCACACACCGACTGACACAGCCCTCCTAAAGGTGTCACTTTCCACTTATCACACCGCCACAAGCTGACAGTGTCATTTGACAGGCGTGTTAACACAGTCCCACACTGGTGAAGGTTCTTGACCCAAGAAAGACCATCAAAGTGGTTAGGATTTCCTGTTTCAACTTTACATGTAATCTCCAAAACTTTCATTATCTGCCAGCTTGTGAAATAGGAAATAACTTATAATTCCTCGGGAATTCATAATCTGTTTGTAAGAATGTGATGTGTTATATTGAAGCTTCCTGTGTTTAGATAGCTTTGTCTATCTTGAACAATGCAGGGCTCGATTTAAGGAGCTTGATTTGACATGAAAACCCTGTTGCACCAGACAAAATTAGGTTGAACAGTGGTCCAATCAAAGCTGAAAATAGTCCGGTCTGCTAATGAGTGTCACATAAATTAACAACGCATTGCTGTAAAACATGTGCACATAGTCTTGAAATGTCCACAGTTTGATGATGTCAAGCCTAAGAGAGTATGACAAATTACACGTAACATAGGGATTAGTGATGTAGTGTGGTAAATAAACTTTAGAGGTACTGAGTGTGTTCAAAGATAGATTTGTGTGGACAAGTAAGGGTTAGTCAGAAATTATGAAATTATTAATATTAGGCTGCTTTCTTCACTAGTAGGTTGCACTTATGCATGTTTTGTATAGCTGATGGTGGAATGGTGGTCACAGTTCCTTTTTTTCTCCCTTTTTTCTTAAGATATTCAAGGATTTGCAACTAGAATTACAATCACTGCACACACCTCAGCATTGTTCACTGTCAGCACTTGGTGGCATCAAAATAAACTAGACATACCCCGGTTTGCTGCTGATGTTTCTGGGGCTGGTAGGGGGATATTTTGTCCCCAAGTCATGTGAACAGATCCTTAATGTAGTGGAAGATTTTTTAAAGTAGTTCTGTAATTGTTATGTTCTGACAATTATTGTATTTGCCATAATGAGGGCCTGGGTCCTTAGAAAATTGGGAGGTGCTTATTGAAATCGTACACGTTAACTTTTTGGTCAAACATTGATAAAATTATAACCTTTTCGGTAATATTTACTAGGCAACAATGTACACATCTTCCACGCTGCAGTTTTCGGTGAAAAAATCTGTAATATGCACAAGATGGACTGTGAGGTTATTTTCTGTCTCAGTAGGGGGTAATGATTACTCTACAGATTGGCCTGTAAGTCGGTCAGGTGGCACTTACTGGAGCAGGCGTTTCATATGAAGAATACAGTACTTACTATATGCCGTCCTCCTGCAGGTGTGTGACTATCCTCCTGCAGATGTGTGACTATCCTCCTGCAGGTGTGTGACTATCCTCCTGCAGGTGTGTGACTATCCTCCTGAAGGTGTGTGACTATCCTCCTGCAGGTGTGTGACTATCCTCCTGCAGGTGTGTGGGTGTGTGACTATCCTCCAGCAGGTGTGTGGCTATGCTGTGGGTGTGTGACTATCCTCCTGCAGGTGTGTGGCTATGCCGTGGGTGTGTTGCTATGCTGTGGGTGTGTGGCTATCATCCTGCAGGTATGTGGCTATCCTGCCAATGTGTGGCTATCCTCTTGCAGGTGTGTGGCTATCCTGCAGGTGTGTGGCTATGCTGTGGGTGTGTGGCTATCATCCTGCAGGTGTGTGGCTATCCTGCCAGTGTGTGGCTATCCTCCTGCAGGTGTGTGACTATCCTCCTGCAGGTGTGTGGCTATGCTGTGGGTGTGTTGCTATGCTGTGGGTGTGTGGCAATCATCCTGCAGGTGTGTGGCTATGCTGTGGGTGTGTTGCTATGCCGTGGGTGTGTGGCTATCATCCTGCAGGTGTGTGACTATCCTCCTGCAGGTGTGTGGCTATGCCGTGGGTGTGTGGCTATGCCGTGGGTGTGTGGCTATCCTCCTGCAGGTGTGTTGCTATGCTGTGGGTGTGTTGCTATGCTGTGGGTGTGTGGCAATCATCCTGCAGGTGTGTGACTATCCTCCTGCAGGTGTGTGGCTATGCTGTGGGTGTGTTGCTATGCTGTGGGTGTGTGGCTATCATCCTGCAGGTGTGTGACTATCCTCCTGCAGGTGTGTGGCTATGCCGTGGGTGTGTGGCTATGCCGTGGGTGTGTGGCTATCCTCCTGCAGGTGTGTTGCTATGCTGTGGGTGTGTGGCTATCCTGCTAGTGTGTGACTATCCTCCTGCTGGTGTGTTGCTATGCTGTGGGTGTATGGCTATCCTGCGAGTGTGTGGCTATCCTCCTGCAGGTGTGTTGCTATGCTGTGGGTGTATGGCTATCCTGCTAGTATGTGACTATCCTCCTGCTGGTGTGTTGCTATGCTGTGGGTGTATGGCTATCCTGCGAGTGTGTGGCTATCCTCCTGCAGGTGTGTTGCTATGCTGTGGGTGTGTGGCTATCCTGCTAGTGTGTGACTATCCTCCTGCAGGTGTGTGGCTATGCTGTGGGTGGGTGGCTATCCTGCTAGTGTGTGGCTATCCTCCTGCAGGTGTGTGGCTATGCTGTGGGTGGGTGGCTATCATGCTAGTGGGTGGCTATCCTCCTGCAGGTGTGTTGCTATGCTGTTGGTGTGTGGCTATCCTGCTAGTGTGTGGCTATCCTCCTGCAGGTGTGTTGCTATGCTGTGGGTGTGTGGCTATCATCCTGCAGGTGTGTGGCTATCCTGCAGGTGTGAGGCTATCCTCCTGCAGGTGTGTGACTATCCTCCTGCAGGTGTGTGACTATCCTCCTGCAGGTGTGTGGCTATCCTCCTGCAGGTGTGTGACTATCCTCCTGCAGGTGTGTGACTATCCTCCTGCAGGTGTGTGGCTATCCTCCTGCAGGTGTGAGGCTATCCTCCTGCAGGTGTGTGACTATCCTCCTGCAGGTGTGTGACTATCCTCCTGCAGGTGTGTGGCTATCCTCCTGCTGGTGTGTGGCTATCCTCCTGAAGGTGTGAGGCTATCCTCCTGCAGGTGTGTGACTATCCTCCTGCAGGTGTGTGACTATCCTCCTGCAGGTGTGTGGCTATCCTCCTGCTGGTGTGTGGCTATCCTCCTGAAGGTGTGAGGCTATCCTCCTGCAGGTGTGTGACTATCCTCCTGCAGGTGTGTGACTATCCTCCTGCAGGTGTGTGGCTATCCTCCTGCTGGTGTGTGGCTATCTTTCTGCAGATGTGTGGCTATGTTCAAAGGGTCCTTGTGTTAGGGACAGTGTTCCCAGAGTCCAGTTCTGTAGCAGAAACATGAAGGAGGTCATGTAATAAACATGATAAATAGGCTATTTGTTAATAAGAGTGTAATGTTATTGTAATGTTTGCTTGCAGTTCTGGACACAGCAGGTCAGGAGGAGTTCAGTGCCATGAGAGAGCAGTACATGAGGTCAGGGGAGGGCTTCCTTCTTGTGTACTCCGTCACGGACATCAGTAGGTAGGTCTTCCTTCTTGTGTACTCCGTCACGGTCATCAGCAGGTAGGTCTTCCTTCTTGTGTACTCCATCACGGACATCAGCAGGTAGGTCTTCCTTCTTGTGTACTCCATCAAGGACATCAGCAGGTAGGTCTTCCTTCTTGTGTACTCCGTCACAAATATCAGCAGGTAGGTCTTCCTTCTTGTGTACTCCATCACAGACATCAGCAGGTAGGTCTTCCTTCTTGTATATTCTGTCATGGACATCAATTTATCCTTTCTTGTATGCTCAAGAATAGCATAATACTTGACTTCAGAATACACATCATATAAAATGATGTAGCAATAAAAAGTCATACTTGTATATGAATGGACAAATTCCGATTATATGATACGTATGATACATAGTATAAAACTTTCATGTATAGTTCTTAGTCTCATGTTTTGAATCCCACCTTACAATATGGATTATTATTGAAACTTAGGAAAATGTTTGATAACATTGATGATTATGTCTGTTTCAGTTTTGAAGAGATTTACAAGTTCCACAAGCAGATATTGCGTGTGAAAGACAGAGATGAATTTCCCATGATCCTTGTAGCAAACAAGTCCGACTTAGAGCATCAGAGGGATGTAAGTCTTACGGAATAACACCATGCTGGAAAACAGGTGGTCTGTCAGGTGGTTTCTGTGAGATGGTCTGTCAGGTGGTCTCAGGTGATTTCAGTCCGGAATCTCAGTGAGGGGTCTCTTTGAGGTGGTTTCAGTAAGGTGGCTTTAGTCAGGTGGTCTTGGGTGATTTCATTGAGGAATTTCAGTGAGGGGTCTCTTTGAGGTGGTTTCAGTAAGGTGGCTTTAGTCAGGTGGTCTTGGGTGATTTCATTGGGGAATTTCAGTGAGGGGTCTCTTTGAGGTGGTTTCAGTAAGGTGGTTTCAGTCAGGTGGTCTCAGGTGATTTCAGTGAGGGGTCTCTTTGAGGTGGTTTCAGTAAGGTGGTCCTGGGTGATTTCATTGAGGAATTTCAGTGAGGGGTCTCTTTGAGGTGGTTTCAGTAAGGTTGCTTTAGTCCGGTGGTCTTTGTCGATTTCATTGAGGAGTTTCAGTGAGGGCTCTCTTTGAGGTGGTTTCAGTAAGGGGGTTTCAGTCAAGTTTGTCTGTCAGGTGGTCTCAGGTGATTTCAGTGAGGGGTCTCTTTGAGGTGGTTTCAGTAAGGTGGTCCTGGGTGATTTCATTGAGGAATTTCAGTGAGGGGTCTCTTTGAGGTGGTTTCAGTTAGGTGGCTTTAGTCAGGTGGTCTCAGGTGATTTCAGTGAGGAATTTTAGTGAGGGGTCTTTTTGAGGTGGTTTCAGTCAGGTGGTCTCAGGTGATTTCAGTGAGGGGTCTCTTTGAGGTGGTTTCAGTCAGGTGGTCTGTCAGGTGGTCTCAGGTGATTTCAGTGAGGGGTTTCAGTGAAATATGATGGCAATATGATGGCAGTCTGTAGTTAATCAAGTCTCATTGAGGTGGTTAAACTTATAATGCAATTAGACACCAACTTACAAGCACTGAAGAATTAGTCAATTTTCTTCCCCAACCAAACACATTCATTCACAGGTGAGAGCCCGTGGGTGTTCTGAGTTACAGGTCTCCAGCAACCCATGCTGGTCACAAGAGATAACTTCATGGATCACATGGTCAGGCTGGGTCGACTTCATGGATCACATGGTCAGGCTGGTTTGACTTCATGGATCACATGGTCAGGCTGGAGGCTGGGTTGACTTCATGGATCACATGGTCAGGCTGGAGGCTGGGTTGACTTCATGGATTGCATGGTCAGGCTGGGTTGACTTCATGGATCACATGGTCAGGCTGGGTTGACTTTATGGATCACATGGCCAGGCTGGGTTGACTTCATGGATCACATGGTCAGGCTGGTTTGACTTCATGGATCACATGGTCAGGCAGGAGGCTGGGTTGACTTCATGGATCACATGGTCAGGCTGGAGGCTAGGTTGACTTCATTGATCACATGGTCAGGCTGGGTCGACTTCATGGATCACATGGTCAGGCTGGGTCGACTTCATGGATCACATGGTCAGGCTGGAGGCTGGGTTGACTTCATGGATCGCATGGTCAGGCTGGGTTGACTTCATGGATCGCATGGTCAGGCTTGGTTGACTTCATGGATCACATGGTCAGGCTGGGTCGACTTCATGGATCACATGGTCAGGCTGGAGGCTGGGTTGACTTCATGGATCGCATGGTCAGGCTGGGTCGACTTCATGGATCACATGGTCAGGCTGGGTCGACTTCATGGATCACATGGTCAGGCTGGGTCGACTTCATGGATCACATGGTCAGGCTGGGTCGACTTCATGGATCACATGGTCAGGCTGGGTCGACTTCATGGATCACATGGTCAGGCTGGGTCGACTTCATGGATCACATGGTCAGGCTGGGTCGACTTCATGGATCACATGGACCTCATGGATCACATGGTCAAGCTGGGTCGACTTCATGGATCACATGGTCAGGCTGGGTCGACTTCATGGATCACATGGTCAAGCTGGGTCGACTTCATGGATCACATGGTCAAGCTGGGTTGACTTCATGGATCACATGGTCAGGCTGGGTTGACTTCATGGATCACATGGTCAGGCTGGGTTGACTTCATGGATCACATGGTCAGGCTGGGTTGTTGTGTCATCGTACCCCGACAGCATGGATTGTTGCTCTAGTATCACTCACTGGTTTGTTTGGTCGAGACTTGATTATTACAGACTGCCGTGTGGAACATTCACAGACTGACAACAATTCTGTGTACTGCATTAAATAACAACAAACTAAAAGCAATATTGCATTATATAGCAATGATGACATGCATAGATGTGCTCAGTTGTGGTGAATCGTCTACAGTTAATAATTTCTTGTGCATGTTTTACAACTTCTTCTTCATTCCCATATTGGAACTCAAATACATACATAACAAATAAGGGGCGGTCGGGTAGCCTAGTGGTTAAAGGGTTCGTTCGTCACGCCGAAGACCCAGGTTTGATTCCCGACATGGGTTCAATGTGTGAAGCCCATTTCTGGTGTCCCTTGCCGTGATATTGCTGGAATATTGCTAAAAGCGGCGTAAAACCATACTCACTCACTCACATAACAATTAATGTAGTACTGCTATCACTATAAGAAGACATGGGGTTTCCCCCCACTCATTCGCCAGATCGTGGTCACACACATTCATTGATTACCTCCCTTTCAGGTGTCCCAGGATAAGGGAATAGAGCTGGCCCGCAGTTTGAAAATAAGTTATATTGAAGCAAGTGCCAAAAATAGAACAAATGTGGACCAGGCATTTTACGAATTGGTTAGAATTATCAGGTGAGTAATTGATACAGATGTAAAACAGTGATGTGGTCATACTGGTATACAACGATATCCAATCCAGCTGCTGCCTACTTGTCATTTTCTGAATCCATTGTCAACTTGTACTTAACCCAGTCAATAGTTTTAGTGTGCAAAATGAACTCTTATTCCTGCCAGTCAATATTTTAGGTGCAAAATAGGCCAATAGAGTACACATTTTGCTATTTTTTTTTCTTTAATAGGCCTGATTATAGATATTGAATGTGTGTTGTACCTTTCACCTCCAAGATTCAGCAGCTGAAATTGCTTTATAATTATATCCAAAGACAAGCGTAGGCTAGTAGACTCAATCCTTCTTGCCACAGATAGTAATAACTGAAATAGTAGATATACCCAGTTGAATTAAAGTCTTTAATTATTCTTTTTGCAGAGTTTACTAAAGTTCAAAGTTTTTTTATTTCATTTTTCAGGAAATTTCAGGCTGAGGAACGCCCCCCTGTGAAACCCCCAGGCAAAAAGAAGAGGCGATGTTCAATACTGTGATAGATGTCTTGTCATGAGCAGCTAAACAATAATATTACACTGATGGACATCATGGATGCATTTGATTCCCCGTTGCCATGGTAACGGTCGCCACGGTAGCTCTGAATGTTTGTGGTGCTTGAGCCAGGATCGAGAGCAGCAGACATCCAGTGACTGAGACCACGCTTCCACTCGACCTCCGTTGACCAACCGTGGGACTGACCCCAAATTTGTGCTTGTATTTTTTCATTTACCCCCAAATCAGGTTTCTATATTCGAGGCATATTTTGTACTTTCTTAAGTTGGTATGCAAGGGAAAAGTGAATTTGTCATTCCATTACTACTATATTAATGATACTAAGGTAAATATGTAAAAATGGTGTATTTTGTTACTGAATGAATAGTTATGCAGTGATTTGGAGTTAATATAATACATGTCGAGAATGAGAGAACAGCTGAGTGTGGGACATTCACAGACTAACAAATGCATAATTTTGGTGTTCATTTCCATGAATTGTTCCACTTGGTCCTCATTTCTGACTATTTTGTAGAAATGAGATTTTGTACAAGTGCGCTGAAAGACCGTGCATCTTCACGGCATGTGTCCGTGACACACCCAGTGTTTATTTGAAGTGAGTTGAGTACATTGTGTTTAGTTACCAGCTGCTTCCAAAGCATGTGAATGCATCTGCATGATACTATTATATACTACAATGTAATTGTATGCCCTGAGTGAAGCTGTGTTTCTGTGGCTTGTGGGGACTGGGTGGGGTTGTCATGTTAGTATCTTTCTTAACAGAGGGTATCTGAAAAGTGGGATAAACTAGAGATGGTGGGTGGGTGGAAGGGTGGGTGTCAGTATTGGTTTACACGTTTACCAAATGAACTGGTCCTTCTGTAGGGTCCGAGGGAGTTTTTCATCAACGAATAGACTTAAAAAACAACCCACCAGAGCATCCTTCTTTTCATGGCTCTTCTTTGTAAATTGTATTTTCATGACCAAATATGACATGGAGTTGGTTGAAGATGACACTGATGAATAAGGGGCTATGTTTCAGGGTAAGTCTTGCCTTATAGCATTGTTACCAGGACGATCACAACATTTTAACTGTTTTCATGACTCTCCTCAAATAGATAAGTGATCAGTTCTGTATAAAAGGAAATATTTACATCCATCTCATTGAGAAAGTGATGAGTTCCAAATGTCATTCTTATACAAGGAAACTTGTAGTTATTGTTGGGAAGTGCAACAGTGTCACTCTACTGTTGATTTAACAGGAAGTTAAAAAGGGAAGACTATGTGCCAATTCGGCAGTTAAGTTCTGGAGATTTTAGAAAATATGTATTGATCGATTTCATAGGTTTTTAGATTCAGTTTAAGAAGATGATAACTATTGTATAGTTTTGACTACAGTGATAATCAAAATGTGAAAATGAGTGAGGCATGAGGCAAGATCTATGTATGAGAACAATATCTTTTCAGGAGTAAAATATTGTCATTTCCTGAATGAAATATGAACCCTGAATAATGCATGATCTAATTTAGGTATTGAAGTCAAATGATATGCTTTATCATATTAATCACTCTCACAAAGCTTTTCCTATACTCACTGATGGTATGACTAGGCAGTAGTTATCCAAGCATCGACACTTTGATATAGGCTTATGCTGTGCTCTTTGTATACTCAAGTCTGTCATGTGTAGAATACATGCAGTTTGCTTTGCTGCCTCTCAGACTGTTCTAGGACAAACTAGTTGATGTTCAGATGTGATTGTTCCTAGAAAAGGCCATGTATGCCTAAAAACTATTCCTACTCAGGCTAAACCTTCACCAGTAAAAACAGATACCGATAATGGCCGTACTTCAGTTTTGAGACAAATGTTTCAGATGGTAGCACCAGAAAGTGATAACTAGTCTGTGACTGTCATTTACATTTACATTTACATTTACATTTACATTTACATTTACATTCACATTTACATTTATATTTCACATTTCACATTTCACATTTACATTTAGATTGTACATGTACATTTACGTTTGACATTTACATTTTACATTTAGATTGTACATGTACATTTACATTTCACATTTACATTTAGATTGTACATGTACATTTACGTTTGACATTTACATTTTACATTTAGATTGTACATGTACATTTACATTTCACATTTACATTTAGATTGTACATGTACATTTACGTTTGACATTTACATTTTACATTTAGATTGTACATGTACATGTACATTTACATTTTACTTTTACATTTTAATTTACATGTACAATTTACATTTACATTTTACATTTAGATTGTACATCAGTAATTGCCTCAAAAGATTTCGAAAACAAAAGTATCAGCCAAATATCTTCTGTTTAGGAAATACAGATATAATACAGGAGTAGTATCCATTATTATCATACTTATTGTTCAGTTATGAGGGAACGTGAGATATAAAGAGAGCCATGTCTAAAGTACATATGACTGTTTCCTAAATGAGGAAGATATTTCGGTGGAATATTTGAATTTGGACAAAAGAGTTCCTGTACCAAGGAAGTTTAGCCGTTTGTCTAGGTAAATATTGGCTTGGGAAGTACGCAAATAAAATTTTGATCAATTCACTTGATGATGTCACAATTGATAGGGAAGTATTGGTTTAACCGGGGTGACGTTAATGAAGGAATGAGTCACACACTTGTTATAATGCATGTTGATCGTCAGTCATGATTGATTAGGAGGACTGATGATCGGTCGATCTGGCAGAGCTGACATAATGCTTCCTGTAAAGTCATCCTCAACAGAATAACACTGCAGAGAACCTTCCCTGTGACCTTAGTGTGAGTTCCTTAGACAGGGTGAGAAATTCAGGGTGAAACAAGAAGTACCATGTCTCCCAGTATAAAAGTATTGGAAGGCCTCCAGGATCTTCATCCCTGTTACGTTTCACTCACTTCTAAACTGATCAGTCAGAATGCTTGTAAAGGTTCATCACTGAACATGGGTCATCTTATAGAAAACATTGATGATTGGTTGAACTAACCATTTGTAAGAAATGGGTTTTGTCAAGGATAGAACTTAGGCTAAAAGCCTGCTAGCCTGAGTGGGATGCTGATGGTAGATATGTATGTATTGAACAAACTGATGTGTATGGAGATAGTTGGGATGGCCCTTTCTAGTCTTGTACTTCAGGCCTGCAACTGGGCCAATGGTGGTTCAAAGGCATGCAATTAGTTATGCAGTGTTGCATCCCTTAATTGCATCAGGATCTGCTGAATGGTTTGTCATCACCTTATCCATGCTTTGGTTCACCAAAGTGAAGGGTCCACAACCTTCATCCAGGGCTTTCTCTGACATTAAGCACACATGCTTGTATACCGGTAACTGAAATACTGTTCCAAGTGTTTTAGATTCAACTCTGTAATGACAGGGTAGGTAGAAGGATATCCCCAACTAGGAAATGTAGGTGGTGAATATGCTGGTGATTACTGAAGATGTGAACTATTACTCAATACATTTCCAGAACACACTGGTCCTGTGATACTATTCCGGTAGACTGGATGTTAGTGAGTTACATTGTACAGAGGAGGTAGATATGTAGAAACATCACTAAGAAATGGAAACGCTTGATCATAATCACTGTTACTTCATTCTTAAGAAATAAGCAAACTCTGTATGTAATAGTTTGTTTGCCATGTTTACTTTTACATATAGGAGGGAATTTAAGAAGTAATTATTTGAAATTGGTTGTAATATTGGTTTTTATTGCGATCATTGCTATCAGAATTTCTTGCTGAATATAAATGTAATGCTGAATGAAAACTAGTCTCATATGATTGTCATATAGGTTTTAATTAATCAATTTAATTGTTATAAGTATTTGAGTCAGTCAACACTGACAATGTGACACATCATATTTTAAATATTGTAGTTATTTTCCATACCACTACATTCTAGGTTTGATTTTGTACAGTAATCAAGATATATCAGTATTTCAAATTTCTAACTTAGACAAGGGTTTCCTCAAAACTTGCTATCATTCTTTGCTTATACTGTCTTCTTTGACGAAATACAATATTATAAGTATATTTCCATATAGAAGTTAATGCTCATTTAAAGGGAATCCTGTTTACTACATGTAAATTCATGTCCAACACTAAGCCTCAGTTCAAGGTGACAACTACTGTATTGAGTGTAATCAGAGGTGTGGGCATGCATAAACTGGCACTTATGATTGAATGAGATTAGTTGCTCTCTTACTATATTTAGGTCCCGCAAAATGATACTTCGGTGTCTCTTCACTGCTGGAACTAAAGTCACCTGGAGCCAACGCTGTAGTCTGTGTAGAAACTGTTCAATGACAAGTTCTACTTGAGTTATCTTTTTCAAAACCACCTTTCTTTAAATGAGATTTCTTAAAAGTACTGTAAAAACAGAAAAATTGAAATGCAAGAAAAGACGTTAATGACAAGTCAAAGGGTTACTTCCTTCCATTCTTTTGATTCCACAGTTTTGAAGTCTTTGGTGCGTAGATCCATAAACACATACTTCAGAAAATACTTGTGTTTACATGGCACAAGGGATGCTACTTATGTTTGTTGTAAGAGGTGGCTCAGTGACTCGGTTATTGTGTGTCATCATACCCCTCAGGGTGGATCGATGCTCATCATATCAATCTCTGGTCTGTCTGGTCCAGAGCTGATTATTTGTGGGCTGCTTCCCTATAGCTGAATTTGGTGATACACAACAAACAAATGCTAATTTCAAAGTTACAGCTGTGGAAAGAAATATTTTGGGTAATGACGAAGTGGAGATGAGAAACAAAACACTGTTTGTAATGGGCCTATTTTAGAGGATGAAAACTGCTTGGAGCTGTATATATCACCACTGAATGATACTGAGAACTGCATGCATGGTTATAAAGTGTGTATTTACAACTGGAATTAAGCTAACCTAACAGTTAATAAAATGTGTATTTGATGATAATGAGTATATTTTGTAAAAACATTTATTTTTATGTTTACTTTTCTGTATAAAAGACATTTTTTCAAGGGAATGAGGCCTGTTTGAAAGGCCTTTAGGTTTAAAGGGTATGTTTTTTTCTAATTCTAATCCATTTCATACATTGTTGGTCTGTATTGCATGGAATTGAAATGGTATATGTACTTAAGGTTGCAAAACGATGGACTATTCATCCAGGTATAAATTAACTTAGGGCTAAACTGACTTATGTTTTCATGTTTGGAGATGGGTTCTCAGAGGTTTCCTGGTGGCCCAGTGGTTTGACACTACAGCATGCTGTGCAGAGTTGTGTCCATTTGCCATGTCAGAAACTGCTGATCCAAGATTTGCCCTTATTATGATCCTTGGTCTGTCAAAAAATATTCTCATACTTATGGGATTCATGAAAGTGGTAAGCGTACATGAACTGCATCGTTTTGAAAATTTCCATCTACATTAAGCTGACAATATGATATATCTGAAATAAAACTGTCCCAAGTGTTGTAACCGAACTCGGTCACCCCAGTGGTTGCGTAGATTGTTTGTTCACATATAGCATGTTTATGCACTTATTACCAACTGCTAGACCTGGTGGGAGGCAGTTTATCATTAGTGTCGTGAAAATACATTTTCACCAAATTCATTTATCTAAGTTTAAAACTCACAAATGTTCAGTTCAAGATACTGTACAAAGAAACAGAACATGATGTGATGATCCAAATTTTTGTGATGCAAGGGAGATAAACCTGTCTTTACTCAGATAGGGAAAGTGTCAATGTCGGTGTTGAAAGTACCTGCTATGCCAAATATGCATGTAATTGTAAGTGGCTGAAAACACTTCATTGTGGGAACACTTGATTAGCTATTGTGATAAAACACTTTTATAATATTGGACATGTGAGATATTTATACATTGCTATATGAACTTAAACTGGTATTTTCTGTCTTTGACATTGGTTATGTTTGATTGATTTTGAAATATCAGCTTCATTGAGAAATTGTTTTGGGTATGTCAGCCTGCTTGTATGGACCTGCGCACTATTGTGAAATAATACTGGTTGAATATATAGCATGTCATTAACAAGGATTTATGTCAGAAAGATCTGACCTATTCAGTAGGCTAATGTTAAATCACAGGAGTTTTATATTGTCCAACGCTTTCTATAGTGTTGAACTATTTATGATGAAATTCCACCCTATAGAGTAGTGTGTCTTAGGCCTTGTGTTTTATATGACTGTCCTGAGAGACGGTCTGTTTAAAATTACCTCACAAAGAATTGGTATCCACAGTATTTTTCATAATATAATGGAGATATTGTGCACTGGATATTTGACCATGGGGTAGCTAATTCACTTCCAGTCTTATTATGTCTGGGTTTGTTAGGTTTTATTACCAGGTATATACTGATGGCTAGATTTGAGTAGCATGTGTTGCTGATCCGTACCGATGCAACAATATTTAAAAATACGCAAGAAAAATCACTTGGAATTATATTTATTTGATGATGTTGGAGTATTTTCCTTCATGTAAAGCAAAGAGAGAAGAAATTTAAATGGATGGATAAGAATAGGTTGTTTTTAAAATGAAAAACAATGAAAGAAATCCTTGTAATTTAGATGTCAGTGCAAAGAACCCAAGACTGTTTACGTCAGTAGAAATAACCCTGTAAGGCTTTTCAATGAATGCAGTTAGCATGTAAAATGAAATCAGATATCAGCAGTGGCAGCATTTGTCTGCATCATGTGATGATAAGGCAATGATACTCTCCTATCAGACTTATTATCTAGCCACACATCAGATCCTACGACACACTTTTCCTATGACAGTGTGAACCTTGCATCAGCACCCACACATTGGCTTTAAGTAGTTATTTTTTCAATAAATGATGCATCTAGTCAAGTTTCATGGAGGGTTTGGTGAAAACATTGATGAAGCTGAAGAAAAGTTATTAGTTTATGGATGGTAGAAACGCTTTCGTTTCTCTCAGTAATCTGACAATAGAATCTGACAATTCTCATAACCAGACTGTATAAAATTCAAAATTTCAAAATTTCTGTCATGCATTCCCTTCAATTTCCATAGTATCTGTCTGTAGCGACTTTTGTAGGGATAATAGATTTAGAAAAATTGCCTCACTTTTTCAGCTTCATTAAACTTTTGACATGCTCCTACATGTTGTATATACAAGCAGGTATTTAATTTGCAACAACAATCATATATCAGCTTTCCAGTGTGAATTAGTTTTGCTTATGACAGTATTTGCTAATGATACTACACACCCAAAACTACTTATGTATGAAGATCATCTGCTGTGAGTTTACTTTGCTTGTAATTATCTGTTCTATTCAGCCAGCAGACATTGCTGCACTGAGCATAGTATATCCAGCATGGTTGTAATCTGTGGATAATCCGGTACGCATATAGTCATTTTTTGTTCTACAACTCATTTATTTGAAAGATAATCAGTTGTCACGCACATAATTTTGAAATAGACTTTTGAGAATTGAACATTTGTAGTGTTGGTAGGTATGAATTGTAAGATGCAGTGACTTAAGTAATCATTTTTCCACCATTGAATTTTTTTCAGATTTATAATTTGTCAAATTTTAAACAAACCATATGCATTTTTCAGCAATACACATATTAAATTGCCAATAAACTGTGTTAAACTTCTTTGTTTGATATATTGTCTGGTATTTGTTTTGCTTTACTTGATGTTTCATTTTCATCATGCAGATCATTTTGGAAACATTTAGTGGTTTCTTTTACAGTAATGTTCTATAGGATTAAGATCAAATTTGTGTATTATTACGGATGAGCTGACCTTTAAATTTTACCCTTTCATTTAAAACAAGTATTGTACAGTATTTGATAAAAGAGCAAACAAAAAAATTTAAAAATTGCATAGATGTATGTTGCTCTTACATCTTATGTGTGTAGTTTTATAAAAACTTTTATTGTGAGATTGGTATAAAGGAAGTTAACTAATACACTACGACATTTGTAGTATATTTTTGACCCCCACCTCTCGGTATTCTGACCAAGAGTACTTGTGAAACAATAACTTAATGTTTTCATAAATATTGTTCACTTTGATCTCTAGAAAACATAAATAACTTAAATTAATGGCAAAGTGAAAAAATAATAATGTCTTATTCCTGTGTGAATGAATAGCATTGATGTTATGTATAAAATTTGTGGCTTTAATTGCTTGCCATAGATAATTGTTGAAACTAGACATAACTTTCTTTTCAGTTTGGAGTTTTGGGTGAAATGTCATAGTTTTGTAATCTTTAGATTTTGACTTTTGATTTTTATGGAAGCTTTTGTAAACAATGTTTATTTGGAGCATGGTGTTTCTCCATGGCGTGAATATTGAATGCTGGTAAGGGACATGAGCAGGACTGGGCAGGCTCCCGATGTAATAGTGAGTTTTGGAAGTCTTTCAGTAGTGTTCTGAGGCCACACCAATCACAGCTCCTGTTGTACAGATAGTCTTGGTCAAGATGTAGGAGACCGATGAAACAAAACAAAGTGACGATTCAATAGAGAATAGGTCAATGACAATAGTCTTTGATACGTATTTAGAAGTTATTATCCATAAACATTTTCATGTCTTGAGTTAAGGATTTATTTCAGGATGTCCTAATGAAAATTCTGTTGAGCATTAGTCCTGTATTATTTGCCTTGAAATATAAGTTACAAAAAGAATCATAGCAAAATTGGACGTCACATTTTGTCTTATACTTTTGACAGGACCATCTGTAAAATAATGAAAATGATTGGTTGTGCTGAATTGTAATATTTGTCTTTATATAAAGTATTCCCACATTTTGTATCTTGGAGTTTGGAACACTAAAGGAACTACTGTAACCATGGATCGAGAGGATATTAAGAATGGTGTTGGAACAATTACACTCTTTTCTACCAACACCTGTGTTACAGTGATATTTTCTTCATATTGTAATTAAATGTGTAATTAAGCATTATTATTTTGAAAATTTATCTTGTTTATGACATGAATTTTGTAAATAAAAGCTACTGACAGTAATCGTGTTCATTGTTATTGATGGATGACGTTTTGTCCCCGTGCAAACACTATAAGACCTGCCCTTTGAAGATGAATGAAAACATTGAAAGTCAGTATCCGGGAAAAGGGATGAAACGTTGTTGTAAATACTAATTCTCTGCAAAAACTTCTTGTGTTGAGATTTCTGTGGTTCTGCTGGTAATTTGAGGAATTTGGAATTTTAAACATTTGTCTGTAATCATGCTTCTTTCATATTTCAAAACTTAGAATGTAGAATTTCAGTAATATCCTGGAAAGTGCAGAATTTCAGTAATATCCTGGAAAGTGCCACCAAGAATGGCCTTCATATACTGAAAAATGAGGGATCATAAACATTATCCCCAAAAATATTCATAATCCCCAACATTTTTTGCTCAGTATATGTTCAACCCACTGTGTGACTTATTCCAGCTGTGCATGTTGTCCAGTATGTGCAATGGCACCATCATCCAGGTCACTTCCGTAAATCCTCACAGCAGCCCTATGAGTGCTGAACATAAGCAGCACAAGATATGTTCTCAATTGTGTGTTTGTGTTGGTGTTTGTCGACCTCTGTAGGTGTGTGTAATGTTTGTTTGTTGTTTAACGCTGCACTCAGCAATATTCAAGCTATATGACGTCAGTCTGTAAATAATCAAATCTGGACCAGACAATCCAGTGATTGACATCATGAGCATCAACCAAGTCAGCGAGCCTGACCGCCCGATCCAGTTAGTCGCCTCTTACATAACCATGCTGAAGACCTATTCTCTACCTGTATCTTCACAGGTCGGGTGTGTACAAGGAGTCTGCTGGGTTAACTTTCTTGTTTAACACCAGTCAGCAATATTCCAAACAAGTGACTTATATCTCCAGCACTCCATATCTGACCACAGAATCCACTCAGTCGCCTCTTATGACAAGCATTGAAGGCTATTTTAACCTGGAATCTTCACCAGAGTGTAAGGTTTTGAGACATGCATCCCTGGGGTAAAGTAATACAGAAAACATTTCCAGATGTACATTATATTTTATTACCTGCGATAATTGAGCCCACATCTCATCAAAGACAGAAGGTTAAACCTAGCTGATGTTTCATCACTGGGACTGGGCATCAACATTGGCAAATCAGTAATATATATTTACAGACAGTATATTACACTGCCATGAACTTGGTGAGAAATCCCACAGTGAATCCATAAATATGACATTCACTTGTACACATGTACATCCATAATTAGACTGAAATGTATAAATGTGTGTTGTTTAACATGGCACTAACAGTATTCAACCTATAGGACTGCAGCCTGACAAACTAGTGATTGATACGTCATGCCGTTGTGGTACGACAATCAACAGTCATTGCCTGATCACCAAATCCATTTTGTCGCCTCCTCTGAGTTGGTGGGGACTGATTCCAGCACAGAAATTCATATAGTTGCATCGTATGACAAGCAAAGGTTCCTGGAGACGTATTCTTACCCAGAACCAAAATCCAAGCAACACATGGGCCTACAGCCTGTACTTGATAACATCACACACTGTACAATGTAAGAGTAATCACAACTTCCCCTGTGAATGTTAGTGCATACACTAAACGGGTTGAAATCAAGATTAAATATTGGAATAACTATTTAATAGTTTAACAATTTCTTGCACATTAAAAATAGAATAATTTGTAATTCTCAATGCAACTAATGGCTTCCCAGAAGATGTTCTGAACATCCAGTGATGTGACTGCCAGGATTATGCAGCCATTGGTTTCAGAGATTTCTTCTGAGACAGGTTGATCTTGTCTCCCATGCTCAAAGCCATACCCTGAAAAGAACAAAACAGTAGCTTAATAAACATGGAGCTTGTTACTTTACAAGGTTGCATGTAGCTTGTTACTCTGCATGTAGCTTGTTACTCTGCATGTAGCTTGTTACTCTACAACGTTGCATTTCAAGAGATTTGTTCATAGTTAAAAATGGGATCCTCATCACCTCTGTGTGTGTCTGTGTGTGTGTCTGTGTCTGTGTCTGTGTCTGTGTCTGTGCCTGTGCCTGCATGTACTAGTCTGGACTAGTCTGGTTTAATAGTGCTAGCCCTCTGAGTTACCATACTGCAGTTTAACTCGCTCTGACACATGATGCTGACTCCCAGCCTACCAGTCCTTGTTTTAGCCCCTTAACAGGAGTGTCAAACAGGATAACAAGTACTATCTGTTAATGTCTCTTGGTATGACACGGCCAGGAAATTAAACCACCAACCCGGGCAGTTGCTCTGTCCACTAGAGGCAGTCTCCTACCCTGGAATCCCTGAACTACCCACCTGACTCTTGGCTCTAATCCTGATGTGACCTTGAACAGAGGCATCCTTGCCCAGGTGGCCTGGCTTCTCGATGCTCAGATTGGCCAGCACGTCCTCCCCGAAGATTGACCTGGCGTACAAGTTGGCCGCCATGAAGCCGCAGCTGCCTGATATAGCCTGGGGAAAGAAGGAACAAGTTACAACATGGTCAACTCAGCAGCAACTATCCACCACGGACACCGAGTGCTCCTAGTGCTCCGACTATCAGAAATCCACACTCCTACATAGACCTTCTGATAGTATTGGACCCTTCTGATCACAGTAAATATATGATGAATCATTTTCATTTAACAGACCACACCAATTCATTCCATATGATGTTAATAGGTGTCACTATGTCAAAAGTTCACCTTACTCATCAGTGTTGTCTTCACACTGGCCATTAACAGCCCAGCCAGTTGAGCTACGGTAATACCACATTGAAACAAGATTACAAATTCTACAATGCAACTGAGGTTTGTGAGATAAGGAAGATATGAGAATTCACCATGTTATTCTAATACGAACAGAATATAACTGGCTAAAGTAATAAACAACAAAATAATTCATGCAAACAACACTAATACACATGCAAAATACAAACCAATCGTGTTAATGTTCAACAACATCAAATTACAGTTCAAGACACATTTTTATTTCTATGAGAGAAATTTGAAAATTATTCAGGGAAATCTTTAACCAATTGGAATGAAATTAAAAACACAACAAGGGTTACTATACTCCATGGCCCATTTGTTCCAAGTGTATAGACGTTTACCTCAAGGAGTTTTGACAATCGTCATATACGTCTTGATATCACTGGTTCAAGTTGGTGAGTCAGTGAGCTATGTTTACTGCTGATGTAAACAATATTTCCATGACATCACTGCATCAAAGACAAACGTCATAAACGTCTACCACTTGGTGAAACTCACAAGGACCTATAGGAATAGGTGATATGGTGCCATCAGACTAATGATGATATCATAATCTGAGATTAGAAACCTCTCTTGGCAGATCCTGGGTCAATATTCTATACAGCAAATATCAGCATCATAGGCCTCTGGGCAACAGGTGCCCCATGTTGAAGATACCACAAACCTTCCAACAGGGTTCAAAAAGAATAGTAGCTTTTTTTTAAAAAGAAGTCCACAGTATAGATAGTGTGTGACACTGGCAGAGGTTTTAAGCTACTGGGAGTGGTTGAGGGTTTTGGTGTACTCAATGTAAGGTATGCTGGTCCACTGTATAGATAGTGGGTGACACTGGCAGAGGTTTTAAGCTACTGGGAGTGGTTGAGGGTTTTGGTGTACTCAAGGTAAGGTGTGCTGGTCCACTGTATAGATAGTGTGTGACACTGGCAGTGATGTAAGCTACTGGGGGTGAGTGAGGGTTTTGGTGTGCTCAATTTAACAAACACAAACATGCGAAGCAAAGGAACTAAAAAAATCTACCCAACAGAAACTATACTTCATCAACATGCTAACTCACTTCCTGACTTCTTAACTCTTCTATGCATAACGACATGAGATTGTTATGGAAAACATCTTCCTCAATGTTGGTCATGATATTTCAGTGGAGAGTAAACATCTACCCACTCAACAACTCTACACGGCTCACAACAGAACACTGTACCCATGTGGGGAGTGGAAACACCGGGCATTGGAGGGTGCAAGTAAACAGCTACCCACTCAACAACTCTACACGGCTCACAACAGAACACTGTACCCATGTGGGGAGTGGAAACACCGGGCATTGGAGGGTGCAAGTAAACAGCTACCCACTCAACAACTCTACACGGCTCACAACAGAACACTGTACCCATGTGGGGACTGGAAACACCGGGCATTGGAGGGTGCAAGTAAACAGCTACCCACTCAACAACTCTACACGGCTCACAACAGAACACTGTACCCATGTGGGGACTGGAAACCCGGGGCATTGGAGGGTGCAAGTAAACAGCTACCCACTCAACAACTCTACACGGCTCACAACAGAACACTGTACCCATGTGGGGAGTGGAAACCCGGGGCATTGGAGGGTGCAAGTAAACAGCTATCCACTCAACAACTCTACACGGCTCACAACAGAACACTGTACCCATGTGGGGAGTGGAAACCCAGGGCATTGGAGGGTGCAAGTAAACAGCTACCCACTCAACAACTCTACACGGCTCACAACAGAACACTGTACCCATGTGGGGAGTGGAAACCCCGGGCATTGGAGGGTGCAAGTAAACAGCTACCCACTCAACAACTCTACACGGCTCACAACAGAACACTGTACCCATGTGGGGAGTGGAAACACCGGGCATTGGAGGGTGCAAGTAAACAGCTACCCACTCAACAACTCTACACGGCTCACAACAGAACACTGTACCCATGTGGGGAGTGGAAACCCCGGGCATTGGAGGGTGCAAGTAAACAGCTACCCACTCAACAACTCTACACGGCTCACAACAGAACACTGTACCCATGTGGGGAGTGGAAACCCAGGGCATTGGAGGGTGCAAGTAAACAGCTACCCACTCAACAACTCTACACGGCTCACAACAGAACACTGTACCCATGTGGGGAGTGGAAACCCAGGGCATTGGAGGGTGCAAGTAAACAGCTACCCACTCAACAACTCTACACGGCTCACAACAGAACAGTTACATAAAATGGACAAAGAAGTCTTGATATCTCACTTTCTATGCAACACATTAAACCTTTTACTGAACCACCTGGTTGACAGAGGAAGATATAGTGGCTGTCTTGACATGGGCTGCAGTGAGTTTACTGAACCACCTGGTTGACAGAGGAGGATATAGTGGTTGTCTTGACATGGGCTGCAGTGAGTTTACTGAACCACCTGGTTGACAGAGGAGGATATAGTGGTTGTCTTGACATGGGCTGCAGTGAGTTTACTGAACCACCTGGTTGACAGAGGAGGATATAGTGGTTGTCTTGACATGGGCTGCAGTGACTTTACTGAACCACCTGGTTGACAGAGGAGGATATAGTGGTTGTCTTGACATGGGCTGCAGTGAGTTTACTGAACCACCTGGTTGACAGAGGAGGATATAGTGGTTGTCTTGACATGGGCTGCAGTGACTTTACTGAACCACCTGGTTGACAGAGGAGGATATAGTGGTTGTCTTGACATGGGCTGCAGTGACTTTACTGAACCACCTGGTTGACAGAGGAGGATATAGTGGTTGTCTTGACATGGGCTGCAGTGAGTTTACTGAACCACCTGGTTGACAGAGGAGGATATAGTGGTTGTCTTGACATGGGCTGCAGTGAGTTTACTGAACCACCTGGTTGACAGAGGAGGATATAGTGGTTGTCTTGACATGGGCTGTAGTGAGTTTACTAAACCACCTAGTGGACAGAGGAGAAAACAGTGGTTGTACCAATCCCACAGTGCAGCAACAGGAAACAGCCATGCACCATGCTCCAGGAAACAAGAACAGCGTGCTTAATAGAAAGATTTCTACTTGCATTTGGCACCGGTACCTTCTCAGGGGTGAGACACTTCATGTTGGTGGTCCTCATCACGTGTTGTAGGAACTCGTGAAGGTCAAGGATGTTGGTGTTGACCGCAACCTTGTTCTCCCACTCAAACTCCGCCCACATCTGGCGGAACTCAGAGTCGGTGCAGCTGGCGGGCACGATGTAGTCCATGATGTCAATGTGGATGTCGTTGAGGACTACACAGTTGCGGTCACTTGCTGCACCTGTCACATCGTACACTGTGGATAGGAAAAGGAAAAAGGTCAGATTAAACCATATATCACTATCAGTTGTGTGATAGTGGATCTAATCAAATTTGTCACAGGAAAAATTAACATTCATTTCTTCTTTACATCATGACAATGTTAGATTCATCTGGAAGCCTTGTTGTTTATACAGCTCATAAGGGAACTCTCACTTCAATTTGTTGGATGAATCATTAACCATGAACAAAGACAAAAATACATCAGTAAAACAAACACCTAACAAATCACATGTGAACAACAAAAAGCCTGGAAATATTAGTCTGCACTGAACAACACCAGTAACATATCTCACCAATATTTCCAAAGATGATTCCATTCTCTGTAGAGGCGACCTTGACATTGGCCTTGATGTTACAGAAGTCGTGAGGAGCCATGGTAAGAGGTTGGGGTTTTTCCACCAGCTTCAAGTCACCTGCAATGTGGGGTAGATATTACAGTCAAGTCTCGTTAATCCGACATTTGTTAATCCGACACTAATGATGGGAACTGTTTAAATCAGTGCTATTTTGACCCGTTAATCTCTCACTCCCGACTCCGACACACGTAATTTGCAACAAATTACTGAAATCACTCATATCTTGTTAATCCGACATAGTGATCAGTGTACTCCTCGGTCATCTGCCTGCGAGTACACAGCCCATGTTTTGAATAAGTCATAGAGTCCGTAACAGTTGTTTTGTGTTAAGCTTTAGAGGTTGCATGATTAGAAAACATATTCTGCTAACAATGTAACATAACAATATGAATATTTATTTTTTTATTACGTGTTTGTATCATTAGCTATTGTGTAGTTCTCCGATTTTATATCACGAACGTTGATACTACGTAGTTTCGTTAATCCGACATAATCACATTCAACCAACTATGTCAGATTAGCGGGACTTGACTGTACATGGTGGCGGTGAATGTTTCTTCATACTATTGTGGAAGGGAAAACCTAATTATAGGTTTCTGTAAAGGTTGTTCTTCCTTGTTCCCCCAGTGATGACTAAATAGATCACCCAGATGTAGCATACCAAAGAGGAAGTGGATGCATCTGACAATTTTCATCACCCAGCAGACAGGTGTATTCTGCCTCTATCCTTGAACTACTATTTACACTGCATGTTTCCAGGTGCAGTGGGCGTACAAAGAAAGTGATCACTCTATGGCACATCCTACTTAAACACATACACAACCCTGACAAGACAAGTTCAGGAGTTGGCCCCTGGGATTCTGGCGATCTTACCAAGAGTAGCCAGCTCCAGGGTGAGGTTCTGCAGGGTGTCTGACGTCTGGTTGACAATGAGGACGTCCAAGACAATGTCGTACTGGTTCACGTTCACGTATGCCTCCGCGTACACAGGGTCGGAGAAGCCAGTCAGCTGAGTCACCTGGAACACAAAAGCTACTGCATTAAACATCACGTATCAGTGTTTCCTTGAATACTAGCTGGACACAAATATCAGTATGAACTCTTCATATGATAAGACATAGCATGTACTGATCAGATAAAGCATCAATCGTTGAATGTGATATGCAGCAGTCAGCAAAATATTGTACGGTGCAAACATCAAGCCTGGACCAACCAAACCAGTGACTGACAGCATGAACAACAATCCATTAGGAAACAAACATTTGTACTTTGTTATCATCTGATCCCCATATTATTCAGCATTGTGTCTCTTGCAACATCACAGCCGGTGTGTGTAATGTTAGAGGAAAGCTCATAGTGATGCAGGTCTTGAACCTTTACCTCTGTGGAGAAACTAGCGGGCACAATCTGGAAATTGAGTCCCAATCATAGGTGCATCGTGATTTGTAGCATGTTAGAAAGCTGTGCCACCTGAGCCTGCCCTACTGAAGAAGCCTGAAGTGTAACGTCACCTTGTTGAGCTTTGACGCTCCGGCAGGGTCGGCATCCTTCTTGTTGCTCATCCCAAGAGCCTGAGACAGGGTCAGCTCAAACATGTTCTGAATAATATAAAAATGATTGTTGAAAGAAAACATCATGTATACTAAGATAAAGAAAATACTGGAATCAGTGACAATAGTGGTGCAGGATATCACCAGAGAGAGGTAGTTTAAATATCATCCAAATTCCTAACATCTGGAACATGTCTTACTTACCTCCCCTGTGCCAAGTTCAGCCCTGTTGACGAGCTGGGTGAAGGAGATGGGGTCATCAGCTTGAACCTTCACCACTTTCTTCTGTGCAGCCTGAAAGATGAATTCCACTAATGACTTCCACAGAATGGCTGGATGTATAATGTCGAATAAAGTAAATGTTCAATTTGATACTGCCTTTTCTCTGAGGGCGGTTGCCTAGTGGTTAAAGCATTCACTTGTCATGAGGAAGACTCAGGTAAGATTCCCCACATGGGTACAATGTATGAAGCCCATTTCAGCTCCTACGTCATGATATTGCTCTGAGCCAGTGTTCCTTTGCTGGGATCATTATTTGCCATTGACATGATCAGTGTTAAATTTTTGTAAATTATTCTCATAATATCTGAAGCACTTGAAGATTCCTCTGTACATATGTTCAAGATATTCAGGATATTTGTATGTTCATTACCTCAATGTAGTCAGATCAGATCAGCCACATCTATTACCTCTTGCTGTGCCCTCTCCTCTTCAATCTTGGCTGCCAGCATCAGTGACAGGGACCCTCGACACTGGTTGTTGAAAATGTCGGTCATGAGCTCCGACTTCTCAGCCAGCACACGCAGGCACATCGCAATACGATCAATGTCATCATCTGTGATGGGCTGTAACACACAAACACAAACAACATTGATTTCATACAGAAGACTCCTGTCAAAGTTAGGGGAGCAAGGAAGACCTTGATATAAACAAATATCCTCTTTGTTTGTCTGACGTTGATATTTCCATGAGCCACGTCCGAGTCACAGGATGAGATAATGTTATTTAACACGAAAAGACATTGTGGTACAGAAGGGAGTGGTGTCATTCACTCAAGTGATATATCCATTTTATATTTTGTGACATATACATTTAATCATTTAATCACCAAATACATGATGAGTAAAGAAGATTGTTCATTGACTCAGGCTGAAAGTTATGTGACATTGAACATTACTTTCTTGGAAAACACTGACCTTGGTAGGAAGTCCTGATTTGCCCAGATGGATGATGGTTGCCATGATGAGCATGGACTCTGCCACAAAGGCCTGCACAGAGAGAAGTAGTTACAGTCAGGCTGGTGGAAGGGTCAGTATTAGGCAGGTTTCTTAAAACTTTCTGCACATCACTGTCCATACTTCACATACAGTATGATTCTCCATCTCAATTAACTATGTATGCTACTCACAACTAGTTAAAGAACACCCAGTATTGGAAGGCTGTGTTGCAATATCCACCAGCCATGACAGATTAACTATAGACATATGGAAAAATAAGTAAGGATAAGAATTTATGGATGAACAACTTCTTTTTTACAATTAAGAGCGACGTTTCGGTGTAGGTTCTAACACTGTTATCAAGCAAGTGCAAGGTGTTAGAACCTGCACCAAAACATCGCTCTTAATTGTAATAAAGAAGTTGTTCATCCATAAATTCTTATCCTTACTTAGTACTCCAACTTCTAAATGCCTATCAAAGAAGAAAAAAAATCAGGTGTTGTTTAACTTCTTTTCAGCAGTACATATATGTCCGCTTTGTGGTGTAGTAGCCACGTTTGTCTGTTTTAACTAACATAATGGAGCTATTTACAACACATGGAAATCCCCTGCACCCTACTCCTTGGGCAGCTCATGACCACTGCCTGAAACAATGTGTAGAGAAGATGTCTGCCAGGGTATCACTGGGTATGGCATGTGTTGCCATTTGTGTGATGCTGATGCAATCAGATCACTCACTTGTTTGAGCATTCATTGGTTTCACTGTCACTTGAACCAGGCCAAGCCTTGATTTGTTGGTAAAACTGCTAATCAGACAAGTGTATTCACGGGTGCATGTAAAAACCTTTGAAGTATTGACGATGTCTGCAAAGGGATCAACCTTGGACCCATTCAAACATCCCTCCTCACCTGAGGAATGACTTCAATAGCCACTTCTCTAACAAACACTTAATACAGTCCATCACGAAAACTGCTTTGTGGATTGCTTCTCACCAGGAGTGAATGAGTGAGTGAGTGACCTTTCAGCAATATTCCAGCAACATAAATGGGCACACATTGTACCCATGTAGGGAATCAAACCCAGGACTTCGGAGTGAAGGGTAAATGCTGTAACCAATTGACTACTCTACCATCCTTTCTGATAAGGAAGATGTTCTCACATTTTGTCTCTTGACATCCTTGTTGATGTTGATGTATCGGAGACACAGCTTGGTGAGAGTTGTGGCTAGGGCGGCACCAGTGAAGAACTCTCCATCCATCAGATACTGCCGCATGGTGGGTCTGGGAACACAAGCATAGGCTCATCACTGGTGCAAGCCAACTGAGATGTAATGCTGCAGTTTAACATGAATACCTCACTCAGACACAGTATACTGACCCCGAGCCGACCAGTCCTTGTTTTAGCCCCTTAATGCCGAGTGCCAGACAGGGTAACAACAAGTACCATCTTTTAACGTCTTTTGGTATGACGTGGGGGAATGAACACTGGACCTTCCGCTCGTCCAGTGGACGCTTTACCACTAGACCACAGAGACGGTCTTAGGTATAGCAGTAACATAGAGTTATTAACTATTTTCAGGATTCAACCCATCCATATTACCTGCATTAAAAACTAATGATGAAAGTTCTCAATTTTGACGGGTCCTCAATTCACTAATGTTAAAACTTTAGGGTCCCTAATTAAACAAAAGCTTAAATAACCACAGGACCCCCAAATGACTGACATTGACTTTTCAGCAGACTTTGATAGGTTAAATCACTTCACTGAATGCCATCGAAACAATATTTAAATGTGACACGAGCCAATCCTATGCTACCCTACCACCCCTCAGTGAATTCAATATTAATGTTGAGATATACATTTGGTTGCATTAGAGCAGTGTCTGCTGAAGGATATCTTTCAGTTTGATGATGATTGGTGTTCCCTAAACTTCAGTTTCTGTGTTACCTCTCCTCCTTCTTGGAGCTGGATGTTGCGCTGAAAGCACTCTGGGTGGCGTACGTCCCATCAGCCGTCACCAGTCTCTGTACTCCACCGCCGGTCTGCATCTCTACACGGGGGAACAACAAGGGAAAGTGAGTTGAGATTAATGTTGCTTCAAGCATGATTTACTTACTTACTTAATTACGATGTCAGAGGAAAGTGATGTCCAAAGTGATGCAGGTCTTAGACACTTGCCACTGGGGAATGGTCCTCACCATGACCACTATAGTACATGAGGACCTATTCTGCCACGACTGAGTGAGGAGATATCACAGCTTTGAACAGTATTTCAGTTATATCACAGCATGTCAGCTTGATGTGGGAGGGCCTGAAATGATGCAGGTCTTACCACCTTGGTGAAATCAATGAGCACAAGTATGGCGCTGACAAACCAAGAAACAGTCATGATGATCCAGGACACAAATCCCAATTCACATCCAATGCCAAAGGGATGCAACTCTGTGCAGCAACTTTCAGGGCCTCAGATGTGTGGGCCACCCATGTCCCTAAGCTGGCCAGGAACCTATACGAGGAACATTGATGACACATCTGTTGCAATATGGAGGCTACAAGTTTCCTCACCTTCCTCCTTCACTTCTCCAGCAGCCTTCTTGATCTCATCATCAACAATCGGGATCTACAACACAAACAACAACACAGATAACAAAAGAAGACAGTCATTTCCATGAGGAGGTTACGAGTTGCCTTTAGCAATATTGCAGGTATATCATTGCCTGGTGGTGGACAGCTGCTACAGAGAAGCAGGACATGTGAGGGCTGTGTGTACATACATCTCCCAGGGCCTGTCTGATGAGGGTCATCACCAGCTGGATGTCCTCGGAGCTTGTGCAGTATTCTCCCAGGATCCACAGCGCGGCTCGGTGAATCCTGGAAACACACATACATCCTGTTCAGCGACATCTTGTACAGCATTAAAAAACTAAGAAACCTAAGCACTGAGAAACCTGGTCCTATGACATGAAACAACCTAAATTCTCAAACAGAAGCTGATATATATGATAAAAATTTGCATTATCAGATAAAAAAGATGACTCAGTTGGAACATATGGTGAGAGTTGTACATTCTGTCGCGACCATACTTTACAATATAAACACGTCACTGACATTTTAGCAAAGTCAGAACTAAAAAGAAAGGCACATATTAAAATCTGCAACAAATATTGATATATTGCAAAAAACATCAATTGTTACCCCCCTGCAGTGGTATGGTAATAAAAAATGGGAATAGAAATTTTCTGACTTCAGACCAGGGCCCTGTTCCATAAAACCATCTCAGTGTTAAGACTTGTATCTGCGACACTCTAAGCCAGACTTCCATCTAGCCGTGGAAGGGGGCTGAGGGGTGTTAGTTACAGACAGGGACTCACTTCATGGCCTTGATGGTGGGGAACACCTCCAGGAGCTTGCTGATGATAAGGGTACGCAGCTGCTCGAAGCGCTGGACAGCCTCTCGGACAAACACCAGCACGTCGGCAGCAGCCAGCTCGTTTTGGTCACCCAGGAACTCCATCAGCTGCAGGAGAGGCACATTACAGTCACAGTGCTCCAACAGGCATTTCTTATCGTTATCTACAGTAAACTACGGTTATGACCAACTCAAAGGGACCACCAATCTTAGCTCGATATAACTGTAGTTCATGATAAGCATTTTGACCTTTTTACTATTGTTAATTGAGGGTAAAATTGAGGACAAGGTGTTGGTACTTAATCCATCTAATCACTTGCCTTCAATATTATTGCCATTTTGAACAACCGTGCGTGACCATGGATGTTTTGATAGGCTGACTGGTGACACATGAGCAGCTCAGAGATTAACAGTTTGTTTTAAACTGCATTGTCATCGAAAAAACAGTTTGTTATATCTGTCAATTCGTTCATCATAAACATTGTTTACTGCATATTAAATATAGGATGTCATAATGCTGTATACAAATCATTTTAATATACGTTTGCTACAGTTTATATTAATGACTTAAACTTGAACTTGTTTTCTAATTTCAATTAAACAATGACCTGAAATAAGGGAACTCATTTTAGACGAGAGGTTGAAAGTTAACTGATGACAGCTGGATGAACAGAATGGACATTGTGCCTTGCAATAAGGTTACTTTGATTTTTGTTCCTGATGAGCTCAAAGTGCACATCATAAAGCAGCATTTACTCTATCCTTTAACTCAACTAATTACAAAAGTGAACAGTTGTATAAAGAGCACCACTGGTATGACTGCATGAGATGATGTTTGACTCACCACTGGTATGACTGCATGAGATGATGTTTGACTCACCACTTATATGACTGCATGAGATGTTTGACTCACCCCTGGTATGACTGCATGGGATGATGTTTGACTCACCACTGGTATGACTGCATGATATGTTTGACTCTCCAATGGTATGACTGAATGAGATGATGTTTGACTCACCACTGGTATGATGACTGGAGCAACATCGGGGAACTTGACGCTGCACTGATGGAGCGTGCGGACGAGGAGCTGGCGGTACTTCCCCGTGTCCTCATGCTCAACATTGTTTGTCTTCACCACTTCCTTCTTCAACACCAACACCATCTGACAGACACAACATACAGCGCGTTACAACCTCTACACCAAGACATCCGGGTGTGACAGGGCGGGTACAGCAACATCAGTCAAACAGATATTCTGTAGCCTTGTTGTATGAAGTAGATGCCAGTGCAGTTGCATGGCAAGCTCTTGTACAAGGTGACTGTAGGACTATGACATGCTATAACATAGGCTTGCAATGACCACAGCACTCCAGTTGCTATGTGCAGGTGGTCAATGAATGTAAGTCATGACATGATAATGGTGTTTGAATTGTTTTATGATATTTGTATTCAGTCAGAGGTCAGATTAATGAAAATGCTTAGGATTACCAAAATATGGTGTCTCATCTAGCTTGTAAGATAAGGGTGCGTTGCAAATCACCAATCACTTGCAAGCTATGTACACCGATTGACCTTACCACGGGGTGACCAACTTTCGGAGGCTTGCAATCTACCAATTGCTGGCTGAGGTGTCTTTGATATCAAAGCAAAATGGCGACAGAGTTTGACAGTGGAACAAGAAATTCTTGACTGGATCAACTGTCTGCTCCACATCTTCGAAGTAGTCACAAATTCATCAGCTCCTCATCAAGCATCTTCTATTATGTTCTTCATTAGGTCAAGGCAACCAAGCAGTAGTTGCGCCACCATTTTGGAAGAGTGTGCAAGTGCTTCGAGCTGTTGCAGACCCTAATAAATAATTTGCTTACTCTAAGCCATTCATGGCTTGCAACGTGCCCAACATTCCTTGTGAATGTCTCAACATTCCCTTTTGGAACATCCTAGTAACCTTTTCTTTTCATTCTAAATAAAAAGTCTCCTGATTCTAGACTTAACATTAAGTATTGACGTTGATGTCAAAATGCAAGATGTGAAAGGTGTTGTCACAGAGTGTGAACCATTCATTCCGCACCACCTCTCACAGTCTATAACCATGAGAAGGAACTGAGGCTGACAGACTGACCTCCTCGATGGATCTGGATGTGACGAGGTCGAGGGCAAGTCCGAGGGTCTTCTTGCGGACCTCCTGGTCTGGGGCGTTCAGAACACGCAGCACATCCATCACCAGCTCCTGCAACAATCAAGAGGATTCGTTTGTGTCGTGAGGAGCCATGTCTGTTGTGAACAGTCAAGTGTTGTAAGGAGCCATTTGTGTTGTGAAGAGTCATGTGTTGTGAAAAGTCATGAGTATATTGAGGAGTCGTGTGTGGTGAAGAGTTTGGGTACAAATGCTACTGACCTGCAGGACTTTCTCATGTGCAGCGACATCCTTAAGGTTGATGAGTCTGTCCAGGACAATCAGCTTGACATTGTTGTCACTCTCCTTCACAATCAGCTCGATGTAGCAGCTGGCGGCAGCCTACAGTTGGAAGCCACAGTATAAGCATCTTGTAGCACATTACAAATTACATGAAATTAAGTAAATATAAAATATAATAAATATAATTCACCAAAGAAAATATATAACATTGGGTTTTGATACAAATGACACCATAGCAACAAACATAACACAGGAATTGCTGTGGATAGTTCCCGAATAATTGAGATTGCACACACTTGCCAATCTGTTAAAAGGAGGGAACATAAACCTAAAATTTGTAATCAAGTCCTCTTTATTATGTGCTACTAATGAAACTGAATTTGAGACAGTCCACTTTTTCATGTAACTGATACAATACATGATACAATCAGAACAATTATTATCACAAAGATACTGGCCATGTTTGAGACGGAAGGACAGCAAGCCTCACCTTGATGGCCGTGGGGGCACTGGAGAGTGTGACGAGGGTGCCGGCGGCCTCGTACCTGACGGCGGGGCTGGACGAGTTGAGAAGGTTGTAGATGCAGCGGATGAAGCGGGCACGCTCAGAGGGGTTGGCATGGCAAACCTACAACACATACACACTTTCATGCACACCAGATGTCTTGAACGTTATCTGTGGAAGAAGTCACAGAAACTTCATCTGATTCATCTTACATTCAGAATTTCATGTGGCATTTAATCATATGAATGTATAATTTGAACAAACATCTGCTCAGTCATTGCTTCCTCAATACCAGGTTGGATAGTACTTAAAAAACATGCATGTGATAATGACACCTCGGACACTGACACACCTATAACATACAAGGGAGACATTTTCTTCCACTTAATCTATAATTTCTTTTGTGGTCACTTGAACATCCATTAGGACATTCACAAGAGACCTATCAATATAACTAGCAGTATGACAGCAAGTCTACTCTTCAATGTCAATATACATTCCCAGGCTGTGGCCTTACCTTGTAAATAAGTTCCACGATCACCAGCTGAAGGATGTCCCCGAAGGAGGTCACTTGGTCAATACAGCTGCTCAGGTAGTTAAGGGCACGCTCCTGGGGTAAAAAGAATCAGTAACAGATCATCTTCCTGACAATCACAGTCACCTAGATCACAATGACAGTCAGAGATCACCTAGATCACAATAACAGTCAGAGATCACCTAGATCACAATAAGTCAGAGATCACCTAGATCACAATAACAGTCAGAGATCACCTAGATCACAATAAGTCAGAGATCACCTAGATCACAATAACAGTCAGAGATCACCTAGATCACAATAACAGTCAGAGATCACCTAGATCACAATAAGTCAGAGATCACCTAGATCACAATAACAGTCAGAGATCACCTAGATCACAATAACAGTCAGAGATCACCTAGATCACAATAACAGTCAGAGATCACCTACCACACAATCAGAGTCAGAGATCACCTAGATCACAATAACAGTCAGAGATCACCTACCGTAATCACAGTCAGGTGAGGTGAGGTGAAATGAGGTTTAACGTCGCGTCCAAGATTATTGCACTTATATAGCGACGTGTATGCACATGTGTGTGTGGCTGCTTGTACTAGTCCGGACTGATACCGATTTATAGTGCTAGCTCACTGAGATACCATGCCGCAGTTTAACATAAAACCCCACTCAGATACAGTATACTGACTCCGAGCCGACCAGTCCTTGTTTTAGCCCCTTACTGCAGAGCGCCAGACAGGATAACAACAAGTACCATCTTTTAACGTCTTTTGGTATGATGCCGCCTGGGGATCGAACCCCGGACCTTCCGCTCTCCGTGCAGACGCTCTACTATTAGACCATGGAGGCGGTCCAATCACAGTCAGAGATCACCTAGATCACAATAACAGTCACATATCTTATACCTCACAACCACAGAGATCATCCACCTCACAACTGCAGTCAGAGCTCATATATACATCACAGTTACAGTCAGCCAGTTTCTACCTGCTTACCACTTGTGGATTTCAACCCACGATTAGCAGATCCAGCCAAGGTAGCAATGGACCTCTGTACAACTAGTTGTATCGAGATATATCAGCATAAGACAAAGATATAAATGTAACAAAAAATGATTTATTGAAACAGCAGCACCAACAGAAACTTCCAATCACTTTTACTGAATATAAAACTTATCAATTAGAAATAACCAGTGCTTTATTATAAACAGTGTGTGAACATAAACTGACCTGATCAGCATGGATCAGCATCATGAAGGCATTCCTCTTGCAGGACATGTCCTGTTCCCCCTCCAGGAAGTTAGCAATCAGTTCGGGGGCATCCGGGATCAGGAAGTCAAAATTCCTGAAAGAGGGATTTGGGAGTCAGTTGGGTATAATGCCATTTTCAGCAGTAGTTCAGTAATATCATGGGTTTGGTGAAACCCCTGAGTAGGACCATGGTGATGACAGACAAGGGATCATAACTGTCAACTCTGCAGTGCCAGTTGCACCACCTTACAATGACATACAATTCCTGAAAGCAAACCTTTCATGTCCGTATATTTTGTTTCCTTAGAAGTCTCCTGCAATTTTACTGACTGTAAACAACCTGTTAACAGCATTGCAATCTTTTAGTCAGTTGGTGAGGTTATGATTTTTTTTATATCAAAGATAACTCTCTACCCCAATAGGTAACTCTTATCAAGTGTTGGGTTGCCTTTATTTGTGAGCATGCTACACATGTAATTATCTTGTTGTCATTTAACAATGAACTCCTCAATATTCCAGTTGTATGGCGGCGGTCTGTAAATAATCAAGTCTGGAAAAGACAGTCCAGTGATTGACATCATGAGTATCGACATGCATCAACCAACAGCGAGCCCAACCACCTGATGCTGTTAGTAGCCTATTACGACAAGCATAGTTGCCTCTTACAGCAAGCATGGGTTGCTGAAGACCTATTCTCTACCCGGACCTTCATGAAAATATAGAGTGTCACTGTCAGTATGGAGAATGTATGCTTCATCTGCAGTTACATACCCTACTCCCAGAATGGTATACTTCTGGAAACTCTATGCATTTAACCTCAGTTTCTGAATATTTTACTAAGTGCATCATATCATCTATGTAAGTAACAGTGTTATATTAGAATTGAAGCTAAACGCTAACAAAATGTTTTTAACTTCAGCGCAATAAAACAAACAGTGCCTTTCAGATCAAAATATCTAGGGTCAGCTGGTGCTGTTCCCCATTTGTAGGAAGACTAGTGATACACAACAAACGCCTGTGACCTGACCTGCAGGTGATTACCATCATTACATGGGAAGTAATCACAGTCATAGAACTAGGTCCTTTATTACTTCATTTAGATTTATTCTCCAAACATAAGGTCAGTTGTTAAAATAATATTTTGCAAAACAATGTTTCTATGAAGCAATATCGAAAAAGCATAGTTAAAACATACAATACACGACCTATTTTACAACTTTTAAAGCAAACTATTTGGAAACCAGTTGGCAATGGCAACAATTATTGCATACATACTCTCTTTTATACCATTTATATTACCATTTAAAAATGATAATTGCTGAAATTAGAAATTAAATGTATTTTCAAGTGTATGTGCTTATGTCAAAATTGTAACACAACTGTTCACAACTCCACCCTCAGAGTGGACAGATAGGATTTCTTTTTTCAAGTTACCATTACTTGGACAAGAAGATCTATGTTTAATGGTGACATTTGATCTCACATCAAGGTTTTCTCTACCAATTTATTCATTCATTCAGCTTTATCATGTTTGACAGATCCTTCAATCCCTGAACACAAAGCCTGATGACAGGGGTATACTGTATCATGCTCTACGTTACATTTCCCTATCTACTGGGGAATTACAAATTTGCAAATTGAAAAAGGATAGGTGTCTGTCTGCTTGACTGATATAAATAAATACAATTAAAACAATTAAAAATAAATAAAATATCAAACACTTCAAACAAGATAACAAAACAAACATTTTAAAAGAGATGAAAGAAATATTTTAAAAAACTATGTCTTTCCCTTGAAACCACCGAGTTATGGATAAAAATATCTTTAAGTCATAGTTAAAAGTAATTTTCTCCTCAAATCACTAATAAACAACTGTTACACAGTAAAACTGTCAGGCAGCCTGCCCTGCCTAACATGAGCCTGCAAGATTGAATCAATACTGATCATGTGACTTAAGCTCAGCACATGATAGGGCTATTTTTAGATTTCCAGGAAGACAGGGTTTTCCAGGAAGAAGCTACTTTCACTTTTCAGTTTGCCACGAAGTGACGACACAGAAGGCTATCAACAGGATCAAGTAGGAGTGTATGCATATGAAATGAGTATTTGATCCAATATCTTGAGAATTTGACGTGTGAGATTACAACACACAGGTTTCAAGGAAAGGATTACAATCGTAACATATAAGATAGATGCATTGGGATAGATAATGCCAATGTGAAGATAACTGCTGTTTGGTGAAATTATGGCCACATCAAAATCAGTGAGTACAACTTCAATCTTATTACCACAAAGGTAGTTGCTGAAAAAGGATATTACAATTATCAATTGACATTTATTCAGAAGATCACTGTGTAAAAGATGTTTTTGTGCTCCAATTACGTGTGAATTGCACTCATGCATTGCATTCTCATCACAACAATTGTACTACTGAACATACAACACATAGACATTGAAATAAGGATCAAGGCTAATTCAGTTTTTAAGTGTGCTTAAACAATTGCATTTTCCCAGTTTGGTTAAAATTCCTAAAGGTTAAACATACTGGGTAAGCAAGGATAAGCTGAGTTATGGCCTCACAATTAACCCTATGAGGTCTGCCCACTGGGGCATACCACTGACTGAAGAAAGGGGTAGCTGGTGGTCCTCCACAAGTAGTATGATGGTTACGTGAGTGTACTATTTTGGCTAACAAGTTCTAGTGGAAAGTTCATTAACACATAATCATGATAATAGTACATGCTGATGTCAGGTACCCCATGACTGGGTAAACGGTGACAGAAAAGGGAATTCATTTGCTTTAAAAATGGAATAATATTGTTTACACCAGAGAGCTTTAATGAATAGTGTTATGTCATTCATCAAATGATTGTGAAGGTTTAGACCTTAACATAGTGACAGTTACTCAATGACATACTCCTAATTAATCCCATGTGATTGTTTATGGGGCTTCAGCATACTGTATGTTGCAATGTTGAGATAGGTGAGGTAAAATTGGGTTTAACGTCGCGTCCAAGATTATTGCACTTATATAGCGACGTGCATGCACGTGTATGTGTGTGTGTGTGGCTGCTTGTACTAGTCTGGACTGATGCCGATTTATAGTGCTAGCTCACTGAGATACCATGCCGCAGTTTAACATGAATACCCCACTCAGACACAGTATACTGACTCCGAGCCGACCAGTCCTTGTTTTAGCCCCTTAATGCCGAGCGCCAGACAGGGTAACAACAAGTACAATCTTTTAACATTTTTGTATGACGCGGCCCGGGATCGAACCCTGGACCTTCCGCTCTCCGGGCGGACGCTCTACCACAAGACCACGGAGGCGGTCCAATGTTGAGATAACTGGATTACCATAGCACATCCACTGTCACATACTGATGAGGTTTCTGTAGCTGATCCACTTGTCAGACTAAGTGCGACAATGATCATGATGCTGCCCATTTCTCTTCTAACCGCTATTCCCCATTGCCTGTAGCCATCTTCAACACATCGTACATGCTTACCTAGCTTTGACATGTTTAATTGTTGTAATTAATTTCTTTCAAACAACTTTTACAGAATTCTGGTATCGACTTATCACACCAACCTCTTAATAGTCAGTCTTATGAACAACTCATGTTTCCATGGGGGTTGTTGTCAATTTCATTGTCATGACCTGCACATGCACAACATGAGTACACCATCTCTACCTGTAACAAAGCATGTTTCCCCTAATTCTGTGCACTGCCTACTTGTCTCAAATGCATTTTGTGAGCAAATAAGATAATCAATAAAACAATAAACACAAATCCTATTTTCAAGGTTTCAGGGTGGGATAAATATCATGAAACATAAGATTCAAAAGGAAACTTTCATTTTGTCTTAGCTTTATTCAAAAAGTATTGTCAGCACAAAATAGATTTGTAAGTTCTGGTATGTATTTACATTCTTATGTAAAATCAGAAAGAAAACTTAATAAATGATATGATTTCTGTCATATTCAAGTAATTTAACTGACTATTACAGATGAGGAAAGCTGTATTGAACTTCGCTACTGCAACCTCCAAGAACATTGTCAAACAAATCACAGTGGAGTGGAGCAAAAAGAAAGTGAAGATCTGCAGCCTGTGTGTGTCAATATGTACAGTAAAGACTGGGGAAGTAGTCCTCATGTTCGTGACCTTGCAGCCAGGGGAGACAACTGTGGACCTGCCACTACAGCTGGGAACAGAGGCAGGCACGGTCAGGCTTGTTGTCCATGGTCTGGCCGAGAAGGACTCAACACTAAGTCAGTACTACACCATTGCAGGAAGTTGTATCAAACAGCTTACCAAGACTATAGCAGGTACAATAAACAATAATTCTTTGGAAAATGCAGGAAAAACATATATTTCTTGCCTCAGCTTTTGCTGAAGATTGCTTCTAATGTTTGCAAGGACATAATATTTTCCCTTCAACTGACTTTCATTACTAAAGCAGCCCTCATTTGACATTTTAATGAAATGTACATGGGTCATGGATACCATTTCACTTTGATAGGGCTTGAGATATGACACTAATTACATGTACATATTATAAGTAATCAGTCTTGTACATCTTCAAATAAAAGAAATATCTCTATGAAAAGTTCAATAGAATAAAGATCCATTGCTACTTAGACAGCTTCAGTTGTAAGAAACGTTTTATGAGAACAATATTTCTTGAGAATTACTATTTTTAACCAAAAATGTTTCAGAAACATCGGATGGGAAACTGACTCTCCAGTTATCGAACAAGCACACACTAGATGCCACATGTACAAAACTTCAGGAAAAAGTGGTAATTACATGTCGTTTTTCTATCTCATAAACAGTCACCACATGTATATAACTTCCTACATTAAGTTGGTAGGAAGATAGAACGAAGGAGTTTTGAATAAATTGCTCATATGCATAAAAGTGATTATCAACGCTGATTGGTTAGTTCAGGCGTTATGGTTATGGTAAATAAATTACAAATATTACAAGTGATTACACAGCATTTGATTGACTAAGCATGCAGTTTTTGGGCAATTATGATGCTCTAAACCTAAAACAAATTGGTCCACTGCCACTAGTGCCCCTGTTGCATTATTGCACAGATTTTGTGTTGTTGTCTGCAGTATTTGTGTTAATGATTAAATTAGCAGTCTGTGAAGTTACTATAGTTGACCTATTGGTCCATCATTGTTTATACAAGGGGTTAGACCGTATACATGCTGGTTCCTTTGTTCATACTTCCATAAAACATATTTAAGTCAGTTATTGATAACATCATCCATTGATCATGACATCACAAATCGCTAACTTTATGTCATCTAAACATGTCACTGGCAAAGCTTGAGCATTGGTAATAAATGACATTACTAGTGAAAAGTACTAGCAGTGAAACGATACAGCAAGGTCACGATACAATGAGATTCACAATACATAGTTCACGATATAATATGTATCGCGACACACATATTTACATCAAATCACATGGAAACTTCTTGACTTTAAATATTTCATAGCAGGTTCAAACGAAAAGCTAGCTGTAGACACATGTTCGTAGTAGCTATTTTTTGTAGTGTCACTAATCATGCTAATTACAACACATTTTGGGATATTTGGCTTATTAAAATGCTGGGGGCGGGGGGATGTGTGTGTGTCATTCAACAAGTAGTAAGTTACAAATTTTAGCAAGTGTATCGTCTTGTATTGATACAGGAAAATATGTATCATGTATCATATCGTGGAATGAATACCCCCTAAAAACTACATGAAGCAACACCTGTTTCCTTTCATCAACTATTGACACACGTATCCCCCCACAACTGATTTCCGTTATCATGTTTTGTGGCCTTACAGGAGGAGTTTCAAATCGGCATCAAACAGCAACCGCCATCTTGGTACTACGTATCTAATCTGCCAACAACAGGAAGCAGACAAAAGCCATCCACACGCCAGTTTCTGATAGTGCTTCAGCAGCGAGAGCCATTTGAAGAGTCACTTATGCTGCAATCAACAGCAAGCCCCTATGTCCAGATTCCTGTAGCACTGCCATCGCTGACTGACTTCGCCACCAAGGTGTACTGGGTGAAGTCAGTGCTACAGACCCAGAACTACGCACTGTACACAGTCTTCAGAAAGTCAGACACGCCTTGCTTCAGAACATGTGAGTAGGATGCCAGCAGTGTCAAATACACTTGCCTTATATGGCAACAAATAGTCTAGCTATATCACAGCGTGCTGCAAATAGTTGAGATTGGGACTAGCAGACCATTGGTTGATGGCATCATGTGGTACAGGGGACCCATCTTGCCAGGAATTCCAATGAGAGCGGGGGTGGGGCCAGTGATGGTAAAGTCCTGAAAGTGACATTCATAGTCTTAAACTAATCTACAAGACATGTAAGTCATTAAAATTTCACAATCTATTTTCAGATTTATCCTTAGAAGAAATGACCACACTTCACACAAGAGCCACGTCTTTGGTGCCCAAGAACAAGAAGAAAGACTTTTACTATGTCATCCCCTACTTCTACAGAAACAAACCCCCGGAATACTACAGCAACATCTTCAAGAACCGTGGCGGCATCATGGAGACATACCGCAAAGACTACAACGGTGACCGAGGCTCGCCAATCAATGGCAACATCGATGGTTTGTTCTTCGGGACAGGTCTTGATCCCAAAACACGTCTTCCTCCTGCATTTTCCTACTATGGACGGCAACGTCTCTACATTCCAGCTGACATAATCTTCCACGACGCTGCCAATCTGTACTTTGCTGACTTCTACTGCCACTATGAAGTGCATTATGTAACTCTGGTTCTCACTGAACCTGGTTCATCTGCTGATGTTTTCTGCCAAAACCGCTTGTTGAAGCTTGATCCCTACAACAACCCATTCCTGTTCAAAGAAGCCACGGTCCTCCCACTGTCCCGGCCCGAGATTTGTGTGACTCATAAACTACATGTGGAGGTCTTCTATACCGAACATGTCAACATTGGGGCATTGCAGAGATCAAAGCCCATGGATGTGTTCTTCAGAGATGTGCAACCCATGGGGGCTGGCAAGAGCAAACCTAGTGGAATCCCCAAAAATGCAAATTGCAAAATATGCAATTTGAAATGAAATATCAACTAAATTGTTATCAATTGATGTTCATGAAAAATTTCATATATTTTGTAATTCTACGATGAATAAGCTTTAAGAAAATACTAAATGTAAGATTCTGAAAATATATACATGGGAGAAATTTGCTGTAAAAAACAATATTTTGCTGAAATCTCGCACATTTTTTCACGTCATTCAATAACTGGTTACGTCTTCTACAGGTTATACATGAAGACATTTATAACATAAGGACAAGAACCCATTGACTTTATTTGAACACCGTGACTGTCATGATAACAGTAAAAACAGCAATTCATTCAACAGTGGTTCATCATTGTGTTCTCTTCCACTCATCCAAAGTGCTTTATTTCATTGTTTTATTGGTTTGACAGTGGTTGACATGTTTCAAACAGGTGTTAGTGTTACATTTATAATTGTAAAAAGGTCAGGATCTGAAACAATCCACAGTATGATATGTAAAACCAGACTTTATTTTGTGTAAGATTTTAGTGCATTTGTAGGAATATTTTATCGTGGGTAATAATAACATGCAATAAAACACAACCAGTGCATCTAGTAAAGTGAACCTTCATTTTGATTGAGTAGTCAGTGTTAATCTGTTACATTTGTGTAAAATATCTGATTTTAATGAGATTGAACATAAATAAGCTGGCAAAATATACATTGTGTAAATGTGTCGCAAAATATACATTGTGTAAATGTGCCGCAGATTGCCAAAATGCTCATATTTTTACAGATCGTCATTCAATTGATCTCCATTTAAATTAATCACACTTAATATCTTATTAACTGTAAGTAAACAGGCGGCGAAACCGCATTATCAAGGGTTCATACTGGGAAAGGGAGGTCACTCTAATTTCAAATGGGAGCCATCTCTGTTGTTTTCGTATTTGCGAGAAATTTCATCAGTCACGCTGTACGTTGTTGTTGGTCCAGCTATTAAATGCACAGCTTATCCCTAAGGTAAAACATATTCTTAATTAAATGTTTGAATGCATTATATATTTATGTTTCCATCCGTACATCTTCTTAGATTGGTTTAGTGCTGATAACCATTTTCTAAAATGTGGGCCCACATTGTTCCCGTCATATATGGTGATCGAAACAAGTGGGGCCCTATATGTATATTCCCCTAGCTTCATTAGGTTGTTTAATTAGTGCTGATAATCAATTCCTAAATGTGGGCAGACGTTCTTCCGTCATATTGATTGCAACAGGAACGATCACATTTATTAATTGGGAAATTCCACTTAATCATTGATAACCATTTTCTAAAATGTGGGCCCACATTGTTCCAATCATATATGGTGATCAAAACAAGTAGACCCACATTTGTATATCGCCTTGTGGGCAGACGTTCTTCCGTCATAGTTATTGCAACAGGAGGGACTACATTTATAAATTGCTAAGCTTCATTAGCTTGCCTTACTTATAACCATTTTCTAAAATGTGGGATCACTTCTTCTGTCATATAATGATCGAAACACGTGGGCCCACATTTGTAAATCGCTGGGTTGACTAAGTCGTTCAGTGGGCTCACATTTGTCATTACCTTGCACGGGTATGTAGCATTATATATTATTCTCATGTTGTAACATTGATGGAAAATGTCTTTGTAAATTATTTAGTGTGACATTAGTTCCACGAAAGGCACACAAAGTCTTTGAAGTTTGAATAACGTCATTATAGCTGACCACATTCGTTCCATAATAGTTTTGCAAAAATAGTTACAAAGCAAGAAACTTAGATCTACTCCAAAATACATTTACAGAGGCAATACAACTCATTCTACTTTTTCCAGTATAACAAATCAATCTAATCATAAGTTTTTGTGGCGATATAAGCCTGAAAATATGTCTACACTTGAATTGAACTCGGACATGATACAAGCCTATCACCTCAAAATTGTTCCATAAACATGATAAAAGGAATTACTCATGAATATCAACGATCCCACAAACTAGTTTTGCGATGTTCGTAGAAGTGAGTTCTGCTGTAGTGTCTTCGCAGTTGTACATTCAAATCCAATTATAAGTCATAATACTTAATTTAAATAGACAAAATAGCAGTTTGTTTACGTTGTACATATTCTCAACAAGTGCGTTTAGTTTCGAATGTGGGCCCACCTAGAACTTTCGATAAGGCAAACAGAGTTAGCTCCAGGCAATGTGAAGCAGCTGAACATACTGTATTTATATATATCAGCAAAGAAAGTGCTGTCTTGTAAATAAAACTGTACAAACAGACGATTTTTTCTTTATTATAGTTTTCTCCTCATTTAGTTTCATCACAACGGGGTAAGATATATATTGTGTCCTGTTACCATGGTTACTAATCTCTACTGGCACAATTAGGTGGCAACATCCCTGTCATCTGTCTCCTAATAATGCATATTACAATACATTCTTACTTCATTTTTTTATATGTGGAAACAACGCCATGCACAGTCAAAGCTCACTTATCCAGACACTAGCATTTTCTCAAATAGTGTCCAGATAAACAAGTTTCTGGATATCTGAATCCCTGGTAAACTGACCAGAGCTACATCCCATACCCAGATTCTACAGAGGATTAAAAAACTATAATCCATAAAATCTTTATTTAATACACTGTTCATCCAAAATCAATAAATGAAGAAGGATAAATTGAATATACATGTAGTATGTTCATTCGTGTGCACATCCAAGAGTCTTACATTATTGTCTGCATTACTGCGCAATTGCTGCAAAGCCAAATTTCCACAAAAATGCATCTTTCATGTTTTGATGTTTAAAATCTAATGAACAAGAAAATTCTGACCAATCTTCAGATAAGTTCAATCGTTTTACTTATAAACATGATAAAATGTCACCTATCATTGATTTTCAGATGTTGAATATTTACTCAAATATGCTTCAGGATTAGTATTCTTAAACTGACAGGATTCCTTCTTTTCACAAGCTCTAACTGCATGTTGTTTCTGCTTCACTGGTTGGCTCGTCCTGTTGACCTTGATCCTATGTACCAGTACTGTGTAGACACTCACATTGTTTTGTTAATTGATGTGATCATCTGAAACCTCACCTCAGTGTCAAATGACAATGACTGCTCAACTAACTATCGAGACATGTAACTAATCAACACTGTGATCACATGATACCTGCACCCTTTGATGGTGGCTGTCGGGTGATGAATTGCAACACAGACATCGTCAAGTGTGGCTGCTGTCCGTTAAGACGGACACAATGGTCTGTACTTCCACTGTTGGTAAAGGTAATTCAATGTCCAGATCCAGAAACTGGATTTCCAGATAAAAGCAGCATTTTATGTTGAAAATATTTCGTATTATGTAAATATTGTCTGGTAGGCGAGGTTTCTTGGTATCTGTGGTCCAGATAAGCAGGGTTTCACTGTAGTCAGCTGAGTAATGGGAATCACATCGTCTTTTGCAAGCAATACACAACATGATTTCTCTTACATTATCACTACTTTAACAATTAATGAATTGTTTCCATGTAATGATAAATGAAGGAGTGAGGGAATATTGCTTTATTCCTGCAGTTATTCATAGTGATGATCAGATCACTGTCAGTCCAACAAGTAAATAAGGAGTAACTTATGCCATTATTAACAATATTCAAACATTGCTAGGAGTTTTTTTTAAACGCCACCTCACTCCCAGCAATATTCCAGCTATAAGATGTCAGTCTGTAAATTAGCAAGTCTGGACAAGGCAATCCAGTGATACGATGACAGGCTATCAACCAAAGGACCTACCCTGACCACTTGATCAATTTAGTCCTCTTTTGACCATCAAAGGTAGCTGTGCAATTCTAAAATTCCAGAATCTGGAAATTCCAGGACATCAGTGTGTGGAACACCACCAGTTTGAAAATCATGTGCTGTGTTCACTAGCAGTATCCTACCTGTAGATGGTGTAGATAGCCAGCACAGCATTCCGTCGGACATACGAGTGCCTATGCTCCAGACACTGTCTGATGGCCGGCATGAGAGGCTCCACCAGCTCAGGCTCCTTCAACTTGCACAGGAATCGGAGTGTGGAGCCACGAATGAACTCATTTGGATGTTGCAGGTCCTGTACAGCCAAAAGAAACACTAAAGATTCTGCCGTGCAGACAAAAACAATAATCAGTATAATTTTGGCAGGAGCTGGCAAGCTGGTGATCATGAGACTCTTAAGGATAACAAGGGACTTAACTTATACTTTTCTTATACACAAATATTCTGATATTTCAAGACACTGAAAGGCATTAAAAACTTCGAAATTGAAACATGTCATGGGTTTCTTAAATTATAAACAATAAGTCAAGAAATAAGAAACTGTCGGAAGTATGACTGTCACAAGTCTATGTTAGAGTATCAAGAGTTACAATGGTTGCAGTGTTGGTGAGCGGCAGCTTGGGACACAACTTGAAATCGTAGACCACTGGGCTACCTGAGGGCAAAGGCAGGTTTAACAGTCCTCAAGAACATTAGTGACTGAGTTAATCATGTCAATGATGCATTCTACCATGAATTTGGAAATTTGTCAAGTCTGATTGGTCAGTCAGAGGGGGTTAAATCACAATAACCCCGTGACTGAAACAGCCGATTTGACGGACGCATCACAGCGTAAGCCAATATTCATAGATTAGTACTTTTTTAAAGTCATTGGTTCCAAATTCAATTTAGCGAGGTTAAATTTACAGGTAACCTAGGTCTAGATTGAAAGCACAGTATGTTTATCTCCTAAGTACCTACACTGTGTACATAGGCCTGCAGCAAACAGTACCGATTTATCAGCCACAATACCAATACTGCAGCAACCTCATCCCCATCTTACCATACAACATCATCAGAACCCACATCAGGGATCCAATCAGGAATGACCCAGTGAGTCAATGCTGCATTAGTATAGCTGATATCCAAAAGGTTTACTCAGCTTCTCATCATGCTCATGGACATTCCTTATTTTTTCAAATTGTGTCTTTGTTACAATAATGCAAACAGATTTCAGAAAAATGAACTGTATCTATGACTGAAACTGTGCGCACCTTTCTGTAGGCATCACAGACAAGGATCATCTCCTGCATGAGCTTGCCGTCGGGCGTGTACTTGGGCACCACCTCCCAGAAGATGAGCAGCATCTTCTTCACCATGTGGTCCTGCATCGGCATCACGAAGCGGATGATGGTCATCAGGAGAGATGGCATCTTCTCCCCATTCAGGATCTGCTGAATTGTCTTCTTCAAGGCTTCAACTTTCGTCTTTGTATCGCCCTTTTCTGAAAAAAGATGAATATATGCAAATACTGATTTCTTGCATTATCAGCCCTACAAGTGAGATTTAAGTCTTATCTAAGTGTGTCTACTTTGTGTTGGACATGATGGAAGAAAGACAATACTAATTCTCATCAAACAAGACAAGCACCCATATGATGCTGACAGACCAAAGACCATACTCTTACATGTCTAAGATTCAAAAACATAACTAATTTTTTTACATGCAAATCAGCAGTTGTGTGGACATTATAAAAAGTTTACAAAACTTTCATTAACAATAAATATTTCAAAGCGTCTTGAGTAACAGTACCTAGGTCCTGCTTGAGCTGCAGTTCTGTTGGAGGCTCAGAATCCGAGGGGATGTTGATGAGCGTGTAGCAGCCCTGGTCAGACATCTTGCCTGATGGTTCCTGGAATGATATTAATGGGATATTATACATCATAAACCAGCTTTACAAAGCAGCCAACAATAAGAAGGGATTATTAACAAAAGAAGAAATGTTTATTATCTTAATTTACATACTTCACCAAGTTCAAGCATAAGACCTTGTGGAATAGTTCTTTACCAAAGTTATAACTAACAAAAGGAGAGAGACTCACATGAAGCTTAAACGTGAAAATTAATTAACAAAATAGGAGAACCATAGGGAAGTGTATAAACTCAAATATGGATCTGATTATATCTTTTAAGATGATCACGCATGTCAATTCATATCTTTCATTAAACTAAGAATATCACACATTTATGAACAGGAATGAATCGATAGGATTACTGCTCTGAAGCTGGGTTTGATATAAGACAATATGGTAGCATGGTATACCATTCATGCCAACCGTCAATGCTACATGCACCAAAGAAACGGTGGCTGCATCAGCAATAACCATGATCATGATGATACATGCAGCAACAGCAAATTAAACAAGGCAGCTTTTGATCATAGTTCTTATTGTGATAACTGTTAGACAACCATCATCCTAGCTTCTTAAACTCAAAGAGTTGATACATGCCAAGTTTCAGTGAGTGACCGATTGGGTGAGTTGGGTTTAACACCGTTTTGAACAGTATTCCAGTTATATCAAGGTGTTTCAGCTTAATGTGGGAGAAAGCTGGAAGTGAAACAGGTCTCAAACAATTACCACTTTGGTGAAAACCACAAACACAGGTGTGGTGCTAACAAACCTAGAAATGCGGCGAACTGGGATTCGAACCCATTGCCATAGGTTTCTGGCATTCTTAAGGGACACAACTCTGCACAGTGAATTGTGTCACCGTAGACGACTGGGCCACCCGTGGCCCCGTCAAGTTTAAGAGAAACCTGCATTCCCAGCGCCATCAACTGTAGTTATTCAGGGCTCGAGATAATTCTTAGCCATTAGGCTTTACTCACGTTATCATTCCTTTTGGGTAGGTTTCTTTAGGTACTCAATGTACTTTTAATCCTTATATTATTAATCCAGTGTATTGGCTATTTTTTAAGCAAAAAACTTTCTAAACATGCTGAACTTATTCAGATTCAAACGCCATTTCAGAATCAAACCACCTTAAATTTCCATCTGTTCATCATGTTCGTGTGCTGACCAAATGGAGTCTCATGTCACATCAGATAACAGCAATACACAAGTTACAAAGTGCTGTTTGTGCATTATTCACTGCAGTAGAGTTCATGTAATCAAGAATTGTGGTGCCTGCATCGGTTCAGTATATAATGTTATGTAAGGACATACAGATACACAACCTGAAAGGCTACAATGGTTATACCATGATATACTAATGGGCTTTAAAATATTGTCATGTTTATATACATGCAAGCAAATAAAAATGAATTGGGTCATGGTGGTTGATCTAGAGTCTTGTATTTGAGAAGTGTGTGCCAGCATACAGGGTGTAATAAAATAGCAATAACTGTCAAGTATCTACAAGGTCTCGGCAAGAGCAAATGTGCAGTAAGTCCTAGCAAGATATGGTCATTCAAACAACACATCACATGTTCTGCAAACTTCTGGGGATTTAATAGACTAACATTTAGTCCTAGAAAAATAGTTATTCCATTCAAAAATATATATCCACAAAATACACAGTAAAGTTTTAATGGAGCCCAGACAAATGCTTAATTTCACCGGAGGCAAATGAAACTTGCCAAATCATTCAAGACTTGAGTTGAATTCTTTTTTGAATATATTCTCTATGGTCTGGGAGACAGACTTGTGTAAGGGATTCTAGGTAAGAATAGGTCCCTAGCAACATATGCTTGTTGCTAGAGGCGTCTAAATGATCAGGTGGTCAGGCTCAGTGACGTGTCTAATTGCGTGTCAATCTGTACCCTGATGGCATAGGACATTTCTCATAATATCAATCACTGGTTTATTGGGTCAATTATGTACCATGTCCATAAGACCCAGTCAGCAATGGTCGGATATAACTGAATTATTGCTGAGTGTAGCGTTACACACACAAAAACAAAATCTGTGGTTTGCATTGTAAGGGCAACATGCTCAGTCTGTGCCAAACACTTTTGAGGCCACTAGCCTGATGTTGGCTCTCAGCATCATCAAGCAACAAAACATGAGAGGATCATGATGATGTCTCAACCATAACCTGTCAACATGTTTAGTTACAGATGGACACTGGAAGTGAAAGGTTTTCTCAAGGTGAATATGCGAGTGCATTGGGTTTCAGGTATTCAGAAACAAAATGTGCACAAAATAAATATCAGGTATGAAACAAGCATATATTATTATGATGGTATAATATAAAAGTACCCACAGAGTCTCAACAGTTAATGTACCAGTACCTAGCAATAACTTGTTGTGTAACTATTATGTCAGTTCCATTACTGGTTCCGTTCATGACATCAGTAAAAGACTTGTTTATAGTTTTGAGACTCTGTGGGTACCTTTTAGTATACTCAAAAGTATCTGTTTACATAGTTGTTAGGGCTGGAACGATATACCAACTGTGTGATTTTATACGTATCACGATACTTGCATGTGCTCATATCTGTGGTGCGAAAGCCATCTTTTTCAAAGAATGGATGGCCAAATACCAAGCACAGAAGATTTACAGTTTGCAGTGCAATGGATGAGAATATAACGTTTTCACTACTTATTTTCACTACTCATTAGTGCATAACGTAACATTATTAAAGTAAACATTTAAGGTAAGAATCAATACTTTATACCTAGTGCGTGACTGTCATCAAAACTTGTTTTGAAAAGTAATAAAATTAGGACCCGACGATGCATTGTCTGACTTCTAATTTCGGTTTGCCGAAAACAACCTCATCAGCCTCGCGACTAATCATGCTAATAATCAACTGATTGAACGGTTTATTTTCAAGTAAGTGCATCGTCCCTTATTATTGCAGTAGCCATCTTAGCCAGAAGAAGCAGACACATGTGGCCAAGAACATGTGTCTGGTTAGCATGGGCACCCAGCATATTTGTCACGTCCAGTCCAGGCTACTGTTATCTTGAGCATCTGTCTAATGGTTGAGTGAGTGAGTTTGGTTTTATGCCGCTTTTAGCAATATTCCAGCAATATCACGGTGGGGGACACCAGAAATGGGCTTCACACATTGTACCCATGTCGGGATTTGAACACGGGTCTTCGGCATGACGAGCGTACGCTTTAACCACTAGGCTACCCGACCGCCCCATCTGTCTAATACCTAGTGACTATCATAATACAAGCACATAGGTCACACAGAACACTTGAAAGTTATACTTGGTTACCTGTACAACTTAATAATATATTTGGATTTTCAACACTGTATGTGTTTTCGATATTGTATGATCAGTGTACTTATTGTCGGTTCTGCTGATGGCTAAATAGATACTAGGGGTGAAGCGAAACTGCGCACCACGAGTTTTCATGATACACTGTTATACGCTTTTTTTCTGTATCAATACAAGATGATACACTTGCTAACATACATTACTTACCATGATTTACAACTCGTTTAATGACCCTAGCGTGTCTGTCAGTCAAATACTGCAAAATGTGTTGAAATTAGCGTTTCAAGTTCACCACTGGAAATAGCGGCTAGAACCCCCTTAAATATTTTAAATAAGGACACTGAATCCATCTCTATGTCAAAAGTGAACATCAGAGGGAAGTTAAGTGGTGCCTGCCATCTTGTCAGACAAAAACCAAAATAGCAGGACTATATACAGTTTACCAAACGTTTAACATGATTAAGATCTGGGTTAGAACCATGAGGACTTCCTCATTTGTCATGTTTGTATTGCTGATTATGAATCAGAACAAAAAGCATCAAAACAAAGATTAAATTCCACATTATCTTAAGATTTATGTATGCATGGTTTATCCATGCAATACGTATGATATATTTATTTATTCTGCATTTCAGAAAAAAACTTATTATTGGCATAAAAAAGAATAAACAAGTTAAATTTTCGTTTTCTTATGACAGTATAAATGTAACAAATGATCAACATTTTCTTAAGTTATGGTTTCACATGTACCATCCATTGTATAGGCATTAACAGATTTGTTGGCATGAGATCAACCTGTGCATTGGACATAATTCACATGCTGAAAGGTAATTCTTCAAGAACACACAACCACCATCACCAATTCCATCATTCATATCATTCCATACGTATATAGCACCATGAGTAGTTTCTTTCCTGAATAATATATACAGCTTGTATACAATAAATACAGCCAGGATGATTACAGACAGACTTTTCATGCTGTCATCACATAATATAAAACAATTATGTGTTGCTTTGCATTTTCATACCAGGGATGAATTTTCTCAGAGAGAAACAACTACATTTTTCAGGTCATTGTAAAAATAATTCTTCTATATAATAAACATTGCAAATAATTGTTAATGTTGTTAAAAGAATATACATGAAAATATTTTTGTTCGAAATATATTAGAAGCACAAAAATTATGACTGCTCAAATATTAGCAAAGTTAACAAAAGTACACGGCATGTTTGGTACTAAGCTTAATAAATGATTGTAACTTCTACTTCATAATACACCATGATAAATTTATATTTAGAGAATCACTGGTTAATATCACCATGGTACAGAAATGAAGCAAAGTCGATGTAAAGCTGGCAACAGGGTAAAATGTCAAAGCAAGTCTATATCACTCTATGACTGCATGGTGCTGCATATGTATGTGAGAGATGCTCCTTCTACTTCTATACCGAAGGAATAAGACCAAGGACCAAGGTGCTAGTATCACACTCATGAGCAATGGTGAGTCTAACAGCTAAATGGCTTTCTCGATCTTACCCCCGATGTCGACATTTTGTTGTCGTAAATAGTATCTTGCTACTGGACATAAAAATAAAGACACACATTATAAGATAACTTAACAACTAATTATGATCATTACTGCTGTACCATGAGAACATGAACATACATGTATCAAAACATACCCAAATCATTATCTTGATAATGCTGTATCATATTTGGACAGTGAGTGAGTGAGTTGGGTTTAACACCGCTTTTAACAGTATTCCAGTTATATCACGGCGTGTCAGCTTAATGTGGGAGGAAAGCTCGAAGTGATGCAGGTCTCAGACGTTTACCACTCCGGTGAAACCCACGAGCACGGGTATGGTGCTGACAAACCTAGAAACATAATCGGGGCGAACCCACAATCAGAGGTTTCTTGCGTGCCCAAGGGACGCAACTCTGCACAGCGAATCGCGGCGCCTTAGACGACTGGGCCACCCGTGCCCCCCATATTTGGACAGCTTTCATTTGAACTTTTATGGCATATAACCATTACTGTCAACTATTTGATGACAGTTGAGTGACATTCAGGCTAAATGACATTAGCAGACTGGAGATAAGCAGTGTATCAGCCTCAGCTGTTTTTTGGGGGTCATGGGTAGTCTGAAAAAATTTCAATTATTTGTCATACACCACATTAATATATTGTACATTCAAATCCAAATAAAAATTAGGAAACAATAACTTCATATTGACAAAATGGTAGTTTGTAAAACAGTTTATTGGACGTTGTATTGGATACATATATTCTCTACAACTAAAATACTTGGTTTAATGTGTGCCTACCTTGCTCTTTTGATTAGGGAAGCACAGATAGTGCACTTTTGCAATTTTTGAGAAAACTGATTGGTGTGTATTGCTCAAGTATGTTAATAGCCAATCATTTAGTGAATTAATTCCTTAGCCTTGCCCTGTTCTAGCTGGCAAATTCCATTCTCCGGTAAGACTTCTGCCTGTATCCCCCCTCAAAAATATATATATATCTGAAACGACTAAGCGTCAATGCATACATATACAATTTTTGTAGAGGGGATACAGGCAGAAGTCTTTCCCAAATGTATTCATAAACATGAAATTCATACAGATGCTTCAAGAGATGGGCCTACTACTGAATACAAACAGCATAATATGCCTGTTATTTCTTTCACAGTACATTCCCATCACAAACTTACTCTAAATTCTTCATCAATCAATCAATCAATAAAACAAAGTACCATTACAACAAAAGTAAGTCTTAAATCAGATTTCACGAACAGATTAGAAACGGAAATAATGAAAGTTTATCATTGCAGGACGAAAATAGTGTAGTTTTATAGACCTAACTTTGATTTACAGAATGACACTCGGCTGCCCACATTGTTTTTAACGCATCATTTAGCAATTCAATACACAATTACTACCATCTGTATCTAAGATAGTAAACCAATGAGCTAGGAAATACTGAAAAATACTCACGAGTTGACAATATGAAGACTGTAATAAACACACTACGTCGAAGTGTCACTTTCTCAGCACGCAAATTACAAGGACGTGGCCGGCTCAAATTAACGCCACCTATATCCGGTTTTGCGTGGTTACTTCCCTTGAATGATCTGCACTTACATTCAGTCTCTTCATGAACCGTGACGTATATAGAAATATTGTAGAAATATACAATATGGAACAGTCATTGGATGTAATGTGGATTAAATTTTCAGTAAAATGTGCCAACCCACAATCCTATTCCATTTAACAAAAAAAAACCAAAAAAAACCCGGATCGTATTTAGGCCTATATTAACTATGAATGCTTGGCTGCTTTAAACAGTGTCCCTTTCGTTGTGAATGATAATATGAGAGATGCACGAATGTTTGTTGGTTGGTTGGTTTGTTGTTTAACGCCGCACTCAGCAATATTCCAGCTATATGACGGCGGTCTGTAAATAATCGAGTCTGGACCAGACAATCCAGTGATTAATATCATGAGCATCGATCCACGCAATTGGGATCGATGACAAGCATCAACCAAGTCAGCGAGCCTGACCACCCGATCCCGTTAGTCGCCTTTTACGACAAGCATTGTCGCCTTTTCCGGCAAGCATGGGTTGCTGAAGACCTATTCTACCCCGGAATCTTCACGGGTCCGCACGAATGTAATAATGTCTACATATATATGGCATATCCTTCAAACTTAAATAAATATTATGATTAAATTTTGTATCGTAATGCTATATTCAGAGACCGTATCGGCATATGGTCTCTACTATATTGAATTAAGGCATTCATTAATAAAGGTATTGTGTATTCAAGTTAGCAGAATTAACCAGGGAAAGCCAATATCTACAGACCAAAACACAAAATTCGGTGGGAAAGCGAAATTAAACACGCTCCACACACGTTCACTGCACTTTTACTGAAGGTTGTGCTTCCGCCTGTCTCACGACATTAGTTTGTAGTTTGTTTCTTGCTTAACGCCGCACTCAGCTGTATTCGAGTCTGGACCAGACAATCCAGTGATTTACATCATGATCATCGATCCATACAATAGGGATTTGATGACATGCATCAACCAACTCAGCGAGCCTGGCCACCCGAACACGTTAGTCGCCCCCCCCCCCCCCCCCCCCCTTCCTTTTTTTAATTTCGAAAATAATCTTTATTTCTGTATAAATTATCACCAAAGACAATAAATAGATCTTAATTGTGCACACACACACACACACACACACACACACACACACACACACACACACACACACACACACACACCCCCCCCTTTTTAAAAAAAGCTGTATCCGCCCATGCGTCACACCAAAAGACGTTAAAAGATAGTACTTGTTGTTACCCTGTCTGGCGACTAACGAGTCTATGCATAGTCCAATCAAAATCGCGCAACGAAATCGAAATCCGGTTCGTAAACTGTCGTGCAGATTTCGGTGGATTGCAGGATTTGTAAAGCATGTGCACCGCCAATTCGTTGTCAACAGATATTTTTCAAACCTTTTCATGTTTTTAATCAAGGTGCTCGCGTGATTTGATGTACTTCGCGATGTAAGACCCGTTTTATTATTATAGATCTTTATTATCGGTCATAGCCGCCGTGATATTGCTGGAATATTGCTAAAAGCGGCGTAAAACCATATTCACTCACTCATATCGTCTTGACTGGGCGCCGTCATTTTGGTTGAAACAAATGCAAGTGATGGAATCGGAATGGTCCATAGGAGTGGCTGAGAAAGGGCATAACTCATAATAACCTTGGTGGCACTACGATCAAGCCCAGGGATTCCAGCCTAGTTCGGGACAGGTGGAAACTGGACTTTTATAGTCAGTTTACTCACTTGCCTCGGGAAGATGACACTTCATGGAATGACAATACTATAATTCTATCAAGGATGTACATCAAGTTTACTTCCTTCGGCATCACCATCAGCCTTCTTAAAGTCGGTGGGCGATCGGGTAGCCTAGTGGTTAAAGCGTTCGCTCGGCACGCCGAAGACCCGGGTTCGATTTCCGACATGGGTACAATGTGCGAAGCCCATTTCTGGTGTCCCCCGCCGTGATATTGCTGGAATATTGCTAAAAGCGGCGTAAAACCATACTCACTCACTCACTCTTAAAGTGGGAAACATACGTAGGATAACGTGGTGAATGACACGACAGTTTCATGGAAATGTCTTTGATGTAATTCCATATTAAGTTAAATGATCAATATTTCGGATCCGCCATCTGTAAATATGCTGGTTTAATGTGAGAGAATTTTCTTCCTAATATATCACGCTTTACAGACAATCTAATATGTTAAACGCCCATCACGCATATTGCGAACGTTGCATTTGCTTACTCACGATGGTGCAAAATATTAATAAATTATTGAACAGGGAGAATCCTCTTAACGTGCTGTTGATAGGTTTTAATGTAAGTTTATGTCAATATTGGAGTGGCTAAGCGTATGATAAAGATCGATCTCGCACCAAACATATCAGTATATACACAGCCTTATAAATACTACAGAAATAAAAATGTTTCATTAAAACTATACTTTGCTCTAAAGATCGTTTAACTCAGTTCCAGATGAACACAGTGTGAACGATTCACCGTACACTCCATAACATGCTTAGGACACTGCAACCCATGACAAAATGACCCTATTAATATTATGGTGAGGTGAGGTGAAATTGGGATTAACGTCGCGTCCAAGATTATTGCACTTATATAACGACGCGCATGTACGTGTGTGTGTTTGTGTGGCTGCTTGTACTAATCTGGACTGATGCCGATTTATATTGCTAGCTCACTAACATACCATGCCTCAGTTTAACATGAATACCCCACTCAGACACAGTATACTGACTCCGCGAGCCGACCAGTCTTTGTTTTAGCCCCGTAATGCCGAGCGCCAGACAGGGTAACAACAAGTACCATCTTTTAACGTCTTTTGGTATGGCGCGGCAGGGTATCAAACCCTTCCGCTCTCCCTGCGGACGCTCTACCACAAGACCACGGAGGCGGTCTATAAATATTATGAACAATTAAGGATCAACACCATCAACTCTACTAAGATCATTCTGAGGCGCATAAATTCAGATATTATTTTTGAAAAAGTAACCTTAACATTTTATTCAGAACACCCGCCATAAGAAATATTACAAATATTTCAATCTCTAAAGACGTCATGTTGGAAACTATGAAATACAGACTACAGTTCTCATGATCCATGACAGTTCTCATGACAGGAAATAGATACTGAAGGAACCATGCGTATAACGCTATATGTGATGGAGAGTGGTGCAACCACGCCATCAACAGCACGCGTACATAGCAAGAAGTATGACCGTAGCAGACTATGGTCATAATTGAGGCGAATACGAAATACCAACCCACAATCAAAGTGAAAAAATTAATCAGGTAGTTTTCACCACTTGGACACTGTAATCTGTTTAAAACAAATAAAGCAAAAACAATAATCGATAAATCGAAATCGATCGATCAATCAATTTTAATTTTGAAACTGTGACTTAACACTCTCATGTTAACATTGTTTAAATCTAATATTGCTCTGAGTATCGGTGTGCATGGCGCTGTTATTCTCCATAGTTAATATCCGCACCCTTTTCTTCAAAATGTGCTTCAGCAGCAAAGGGTTAAACTGACACCTCCTGCATCATTAGTGACAGGTCTAGAAATTGATTTCCAATGAAGACAAGAGCGTATGCATAAGTTTCCATGTACAATTTTGAATTTTTAAAACTAAAACAAGCGGATGTAATCCCCCCAAGTACATCGCTGTCGATATTTCAGTGATGTGTCTCTTGATCATCTCTATGATACTCCGCGTTCGTGATGACAAACACATGCTCCATCTTCACCCTGTTCTATGCCAACATGGAACTAGCACCAACCATTAGCAAACACATGGCCTTAAAAAGATGATAGTTTAAACTTTCCAAAATCAATTGGTGCCATGGCAACATCTGATCTTGGAAAAAGAAACAATACTTGAGTAAATACTTTCTCACTTTGACTCATAACAAGTACGTCCTATGTGCGAAGTAGAACATGTATAATAAATTATGCACACAGCCAGCACTGTCTGGGTAAACACCCTGTTTCAAGAATCGGGCGTGTTCGTAACGATTTTTAGCCTTTGTACGAACCACTGAGAGAGTTCGCCCATCAGCCCTAGGCTAAGTTACTATATAGGGCTTGTCAGTCTGTTTGTTTGGTATCCTTGGTTTCAAACCATATTATAATGACGTACGGGTGTTTGGAGATACAAACTGTTCTTCGATTGGATGTGATTCTGCAGCATAGGAATTTATATGGTGTTAGCCAAGGTGTACTAAGTACCTACATATCGACATCAAAGTCATCTTACTTTGATCGACGACAACTTAAAACATGGAACCTTAAATGTCTACAGACATTATTGGACATTGTTGGTGTCAGTATTTGTACTAATCTGGTTCTTGAAACTTCTACAAGGATAACTGGGACAATCTGCGATTGTGAGTTTTATTTGTGCCAGAAGGTGTTAATCGAGATTGTCAAAATGCGCACACTCGTCTTTCTCGGTTTCTTTGTGATGCAGTCTGTCAACGCTGCCTACGTTGACGACCTTCGACGTTTGCATAACGAAGTGATTGACGTCAACAACCCCTGGCTGCGCCCCTCTCTGAACAGCAACCTCCCCACGAAGGTGTCCATCATTTTCTTCTCGCTGTCCTCCATCTCCCTGGATGACATCACGCAGACGATGTCTTCATCCGGGTATCTTGGTGTCACCTGGCGGGATGAGTTCCTGAACTGGCCAGCGAGTAATTACAGCGGTATAAGCAGTCTATATCCAAACCCAAACAAAATATGGCGTCCGACACTGGCCGTGAAAAATTCCATCGAGAAGGCGACGCCATTCCGGGCCGACTTCATGTACACAACGGTCACAGCTAACGGGGAGGTGCTGTGGTACCCCGGGGACGTGTTTCAGACAGTTTGTGAAATGGACGTTTCAAAGTTCCCATTTGATACTCATGTTTGTAACATAGACTTTACTCTTTGGCGTTCAACACCAACGGAGGTAGACCTCCTCCTCTTAAGTCGTATGAAATTTAATATGGACGAATTCGTCGAGAATAATCTTTGGCAACTTGTTGATCAGAATGCCGAACGAATCAACAATACAAATTCCTACCCTTTCGTGAGACTGACCTTCACCTTGAGACGGCAGCCTCGCACTTACATCACAAACGTCGTGGCCCCCATCTTTGCAATCGCCCTCCTCAACGTCTTCATCTTCCTCATCCCTTCTCAGAGCGGGGAGAAGATCCAGTTTGGCATCCTCGTCCTCCTGGCTTACGCCATCTTCATGAGCTTCTCCGCGGAGACGCTGCCTCAAAGCTGGAACACGACCTCCACCCTCGGTAACTACTTTCTTGTCCTGGAGGTGTTCTGCCTCATCTACATCCTCCTCAGCATCCTCTCCGCCACCATATACGCCCGCGAGGACTTCCACCACGGCATCTCACCAACCCTGGCGCGTGTGGTGGAGAACATGGAGAAGATCTTCCTCTGTAGATGCTGTAAGAAGAGACCCTCTAGCTCATCCACCATTGAAGTCTCCCCCATGGATGAGCCGTGTTCACATAACGGTACAGAGATGGAGTTCGGGACCAAGAGACCGCTTCCAGTCAGACGTATTCCGGAGAGGATTGAAATGAACTGGAAGAGGGTGAGTAGAGCATTCGACATGCTCTTCTTCTGGCTGTTCCTGCTCATCGTCATCTGCAGCATGATTGGTGTCATGACCTACATCACACCAATGATCAACTTCGATAAGGTCGAATCCGTTTTTAAGAACTGAGAGGTGTTATAGAATTTCTTGTTGAAGGTGAAAAAAATGCTTTCTGGTACGACTGTTGATGCTTCATACCAAAGTCACTTGTTTTTGAACGGCGTTTCTACAGAATCTGCTGGTTGTATTGCTTCGTGCTTGATATTCTATTGAATACTGACTGACCTTGGCCTTTGGAAGAATAACTTGTCGGTTAAATGTTGACGGTCTCATACGGATTATGTTAGAAAGACACAGCTGTTGTTCTAAGCCACACGTGACAAGGTTTGTACGTAAAAATAACGTATTTGTATACCAGTTATCCATCTGAAGATTGTAAATTGGCTTCGTAAGGTAGATCTATCAGCTGATGTATCATAAAACATAATTTAGTCACTCTTGCATATGAAAAAAATGGCAAGTAAGAAAGGGACCGACCATTTGCTATTCTGGGGACAGTGGGTTGGGATTTTATCGAAAAAAATAAATTGTCCTAGAAAAATCTTGAAAAAAAACAGAAATTGTCTGCCACAAAAAATTACATGTTCCAAGGTGTTTTTAAGAAATAAATTAAATCATAGTTTAAATTAATTATGACCTATTTTGCAGCTGTAGCTCGAAACCTGCACCCGTTATATAATACCATCAAACGTTAATGTATTAAGTGAGAGGTAAAAATGACTTATCGCTAGGCTTGATGGCATGGCTGTTGAATATACTCTGAATATATTTCGTTTGAAGTGAAGCAGTTTGGTATGACATTAAAATATATTTCTACTGTACAAACATATATTTTGTAGTACCTTAAGGTTTGCCACGGTCACATGACAACTCTGCCATGAATTTTGAAACTGTTCAAATATCAGTAGCCACCCCTGATTGAAACTGCAGATTTGACACTCTCGAAATGCAATATATATATGAAAGTACTTCTTTCTCAATCATTGTCAATCGGTTCGGTTTGAAATTTAATTTTTGACGGTTAAATCTACAGATATAATCTCCTAATTATGCACATACACAATGTTAGTCTTTTGTTTTTTATTTAATTTTGTTTAACGTTATTAAATATGTATTAATAAATGTCTCACTTTAGTTCTGTGTATAGAGTAAAAGAAATATTAAATTTATTTCAAAGCATACCACAATCAGTGCCTCATGTTAACGATTCAACCACGTGTTTTAGATAGCGCTCTTGGGTCATATAGCGAAAATAGTACTTCTAGCTGTCGAGTCATGCACTTTTGCACTATTTGTATATCAATTTGTATATATCATATTGTAATACTATTTCATATATGATGAATTAATGTAACATTCCTTATTGTACATGCTGATTATCTGTCATAAAATGTTGAAGTGAGATTGTGTTACATATTGCTGCCACGTCAGTGTTGTAATTGGAACATGTACATATTTATATTGAATACACGTGGATGTAACTGGACTGGAAGCAAAAAGTATTGTAACTCGCTATATAATGTTGATAGCTAATTATGGGCAATATTAATCCATCTTTGATTGTTAGCTGCGATTTATGTAACCTATTGTTGACCTTAATGTTGATGTCAAGTCCATACTGTTAATTATTATGTTATTTTGTGCCATTAAAAAAATCGATCTACTATGTATATTTTTCTCTTTTTTTTTATCAATGAGAGAGAGAGAGAGAGAGAGAGAGAGAGAGAGAGAGAGAGAGAGAGAGAGAGAGAGAGAGACTTTATTGCCTCAATATGACAGCCTTTATATCCGCTTCACCTATGTACTGATACAGTTATATTTACGCGATACCCTTTATATCCGTAGTACCTGACACCACCCTCTCCGTCCATTACGCCCACGATGACCCGTGAAGATCCGGGGTAGAATATATATAGGTTTAGTAACCCATGCTTGCCGTGAGAGGCGACTAACGAGATCGGGTGATCATGCTCGCTGACTTGGTTGATGCATGTCATCGTATCCCAATTGCGTGGATCGATACTCATGATGTCAATCACTGGATTGTCTGGTCCAGACTCGATTATTTACAGACCGCCGTCACATAGCTGTAATATTTCTGGGCGCGGCGTTAAACAACAACAAACAAACGTCGAAGATACCTTTTATATCCGTTTATCAGATTCTGTCGAGTGAACACGAAATAGAACCCCATTATCCCTTCTTGTACTTAAAGCGACTGATGAGTTTTCGGTGGCTGCAATGTGTGACATTGTACGTAGACATACGCTCATGCTATCAACCCCTGGTTTGCATGACCCAGGCTGGATTTTTACAGGCCACTGTGATTTACCTAGCATATTGTGGAATGCGACGCAGAACAACATTCACTCATCCCTTCGCCCTACTTCCGGAACCATAACTCTACTATTTTGTGGGAATTAAGTGGCGTCTCACATGGAAAGACAGTGCCATGTTCATGGCCATAATTACAAAAAATATGCTTTATATCGTTGAAAAAAATGCCTGCCACCAAACTTACAGTGTGTTGGCTCCTAGTTATCTTTTTGTCTGGTCTCGCAGCTGTAGTTATCTGTTATCTGGTCTCAATAGAAAATACCGTAGTTAACTTTTTTTGACAGGGAGCGTTTTTTTTATTAAAGTTAACTTTCACAAGGAACAATGTTTTCTGTAAAAAATCCACACACACACACACACACACACACACACATTCCTCGGGTAATCAGCTTAACCCGGCCAGGCTACCCCTCCACGCATGTATAACGCAACTGTAAAATCTGGTTGAGGGTAAGGTTATCTAATTCTCTCCGCTGCCCATCAGGAAATTGCTAATGATGTATTGTTGGGATTAAGACATACCAGACAATTCCCAGACAACACGTGCAGAGGTCTCACATCACTAGTCTGACCGACACGTATTGGTAATGTTCAGACAGAACAGCCACTACCCGGTCATGTGTGATCTTGGATAGATGTATCTATACATATAACACTTCTCACATTAGCACGGTAAGTAACAAGTAGTGAATAAATATTGACTACCCACAGAACATTAGCAAAAATTGAGAAATCTAACAAAGAAATGCAGAATTCAGGTCTCTGATTAACAAGGAATGTCGGGGTTTGTAACTGAATCAAATGGCCAATTATCTATGAATTATCACGTGTATACATACGTCTATATATATTCTATTTATCTTTGTATGTGTATGATAAATACACACATTTGGTTGTTTAGTGGGGATACAATCTCCAATCAACACCTCTTTGTTACTCAAACACGTGTGTTTGTCCGCCACGCGTAATGATCGCCGATGCCGACCGGCGTCCCCGTTATAACGCGTCACCGCTGCGAATGGATCCCAAACTGGATTTCTGTGAGCGGAGACGCACATTTGCATGATGCGGTGATATTCGGTACAGTCCCTCAAGACTAGTCGTTACAGCGAGGTATGCATCATGTCATAATGCCACTCACATGTCTATATGCATGCTATGGGTATATATTTACCGTCGTATATGTTTTGTGCGGTTAAGGGACGACACGAACGCAGACACTGCCAGTTGCGATGTGACATTGAGTTTATGTCTCCCATGTGAATATGAGACTACCGATATAAGAGCATTTTTTCTCTCACACATAAAGACAGTGTTGACACGGTAATTGAAATAGATTATATTAACTCATGATGGCTGTTTTTGTTGTCAGCGAAACTCGGCTAAATAACGCTGTTCTGACCGACGCCATTTTTAGAAGCAGTTATCGATCGGCCACTATATTATGTTGATTGCAACCATTGTGATGATGAGGTATCGCCGCAGTGCAGCTGGTATCTAGTGGCTATTTATAGTAACACGTTGTCACATGACTAGACTCATGTGCCTTTAAAAGCACATGTATTCTTGCTGCTGGCTGGAACATCTGTCGCGATGTTCACAATATATAAATAATTTTAAATGTGAGTTTTACAATCATATTAATGTTACATTATATTGCATTACACTCTAGTTTACAATCATATTATAAGATCCAGCTGCATGACTTTCCACTTGACAGTAAATCTTTGAATTATTTATTTCGTAAGGTCCCGATGTCCAGCGTTTATTCAAGGATTTACGATGCTTGTCGTAAGAGGCGACTAACGGGATAGGGTGGTCAGGCTTGCTGACTTGGTTGATGCATGTCATCGTATCCCAATTGCGTGGATCGATGCTCTTGATGTCAATCACTGGATTGTCTGGCCCAAACCCGATTATTTACAGACCGCCGTCATATATCTGGAATATAGCTTAGTGCGGCGTTAAACAAAAAACAAAAAACTATATTTTGGAACTGTCAGGCATTACATATGTATATCCTATGCAGTTCTGTATGGAATTAACGTACATGTATGTTGCACGGTGGGTTGCCTGAACACTGGCAGGGGTATACATGATAGCCTGGTTTGTTTAACGAATCACACATTTCTGTGGCGTAAAACAACATCCACTTACTCACCATTAAGCATTTCTCACGCAATCATTTCAGGAGAATCCCCCCACCTCATGACTGTCACGTCAGAGAAGGAGATCCAAGATGGCGCTCAGTCCTCCAACGATACTGATCATCGCCCAAGTTGTCGTCATTGTAGCGTTCCTGCGCGTGTACTTCTTCCCCGACGAGGATAGCGACCTCAACTTCGGTGGTCCTTCAGCCAGAATCGCAGCCTACATCAACGACTCATACGACTATATCATTGGTGAACTTTAGTCTTCAAAACTTTCTTCGACGTCAAGATTCATGCCTAAAGACGCAATAGTGACCACAGGGAAACATATGGCTATAGATTAAGAATGTACGCAAAGACTTAAAAACTTAAACCTCTTTCGTACGTCATTGTTCCTCATCTCTTAGTAATATCCTCTTGTGGATTTAGGGGCAAATAGGTTCCCAATATCCCATGCTCGTTGTTTGTTTGTTTGTTTGTAAGCACTAAGCTGCACTCAGTTGTATTCCAGCTGTACATGAACGGCTCATGCACTGGGTACATCACCCCATATGCCCCAAGGGATCGGTTGACAACGATTTTATTTATGTCCACAGTTCACTGAGTTTCAACTCGTAGCAGACGACACAAACGAACCGAGTTACTTCCCTTTACCCGGTAAACATCGGTACATATTCGAGATAAGCAAGTTACCTACGATGTGTTCCGATTGACTTCTCAGCGGGCTACATGGAAAATAATTGCCCGCTCCTTAACCAATCAGATGGCCGTAGTTTAATGAAAGGTGAGATAAAAAACATTGTAACTTCGTCTTTTTGCAGTCGGAGCAGGGACTGCCGGGTCCGTCCTAGCCAATCGTTTATCAGAGAAGAGTCACGTGACAGTACTAGTTTTGGAGGCGGGTCCTACAGACCAGAATAACCCCATGTTGGACATCCCGATCGCAGCCTGGCAGCAAGCAAGGACCTCGGAGGTCGACTGGAAGTATCTCACAGTGCCACAGAGACACTCCTGCAAGGCGCTAGAGGATCAGGTATGTACGGTTAGTCTTAGAAGCAGTGCTATGCTACCTGAATGCGTTAGTACACATATCTAAAGGACGTTAATGCTTTGTATTACAATGGCGGAGGTGTTATCACAGAGCTGTAAACGATATTATCGGTCAATCCATTTTCTAAAACGCCAGTGTGAGATTTTATACTTGGTTTCCTCTGCCCCAACTCTAGCACTTCCAAAACCGATAATATGTTCGAAAACCACGACTTAATTGCCGGAGAAAATAAAGTATAAACTTGGAAATTGGATTTTATAATTCTTTATACCAAGGTTATCTTTTCTCGGCTGAAAGTTGCCAAAAATACTGCCGACTTATGGTCCAAAACACTACCGTGATACACGTATGAAATAATCATCTTCGGATAACCATTTCTTGTTTGTTTCACTCTTAGTTTCTATCATTTTGTTTATTTGTTTGTTTGTTGTTTAATGCCGCTTCACCTCATCAAACATGGGAGTATATAATTTTTTAACCGATAGTTAATATTTCTGACAACGAATAGCCAAGTAGTATATATTTTATAACTGGCCGCTGCAGCAATTTAGATATAGTTAAAAGACATATAGCTCAGAATAAGAGAATGTGTGCAAGAGTGAGCAAAATTTGCTTAATGCCGCTTTGAACAGTGATATAACGGCGTGTTAGCTTAAGTGATGCAGGTTTAAGATGCTTACCACTTTGGTAAAACCTGACATTGGTATGGTGCTGACAAACCTAGAAACATAATCGGGAATCGAACCCACGACCATACATGTCTGCCACAGACGCAGCTCCCTTGCACATTAAATTGAGGCGCCTTGGGCGACTGGGCCACCGAATGTGTACAAAAACCTTTTCAATATAAAGTTAGATTTTCACTTAAAAACTTTAGATAATTGTCTACAGTTGGGTTTCCAAACATACCATCAAACACAGGTTACTTTTTATATCCCAAGTTCTAAATGAACCTTGTGTTGAAAATACATGTCAAATCCACTTGTTAATCCTGATGCTGGTTTGTAGAGATCGCGTTGGGTATCTGGAAAGGTCCTCGGTGGGACCAGCCAGTTGAATAACATGGTGTATGCCAGAGGTCATCACCATGACTACGACAGCTGGGCAGCCAATGGATGTTCAGGGTGGAGCTACAAGGATGTTCTACCATACTTCAAGAAGTCAGAGACCATGCAAGACCCTGACCTCGCTAGATATAGTACGTATTTTCTAATAATGTTTACAAATAGTTAAACACCATAATTGTTTCTTAAGATACAGAGTATCACATGTCCGTAAGACATAACTTTACCCGTGAAGATCCGGGTTAGAATTGGTCTCCAGCAACCCATGCTTGTCGTAAGAGACGACTATGCTTGTCGTAAGAGGCGACTAACGGGATCGGGTGGTCAGGGTGGTCAGGTTCGCTGACTTGGTTAATGTATGTCATCGTATCACAATTACGTAGATCGATGCTCATGCCATCAATCACTGGATTGTCTGGTCCAGACTAATTATTTACAGACCGCCGTCATAAAGGTGAAATAGTGCTGAGTTTGGCGTTAAACAACACACAAAACTTACAGTAATCATTCAAGTGATTATATAACTGCTTTATTAATTTTGCTCGCAAACATCAATACAAAGCCATTGCGGATTTTTATTTATGATTTTCGGTACCATGCTATTGGTCAGCCATGCCATTTTAAACTTCATGGTGGAATATGTTTATTTACCCTCCCCCTCATCACGTATTTGTTGTTCTTCCCAGTACACCATGGACGACGTGGGCCCCTGGCCGTGAGGACTGACCGGTTCACATCCCTAGGGGAGGTGTTCGTGAGGGCGGGACAGGAGCTGGGATACGCCCATACTGATACCAATGATGGAAACCAAGAAGGTTAATAAGTCTATGTTACCCATTAGCAAGACAATGACGAACAAACAGCTTGTAGAGCTGCAAAATAATATGTTGCAGATACGTAAAGCCTTTCGTTTCTGGCCAAATAAAAGACATTTCTCTTCTCATGCTTGTGCAGGTGTTCGCGTGATGCCCCTACGTTATAAACTCTATATGTTGGTAAATTGCAAAAGAGAAGATATATTTTTCGCCATAAGTCACTTTCTGCCTATTTTTATCATTCTGTCACGTGTGTGGTTACTCTCTCAGGGAGAATCAGCCCGAGGGTGGAAGGTACACTGGTGGTTTGATCCCGGGCCACGTTATACCACAGATGATACATGCTATTACTCTGCCTGGCTCTCGGCCTTAAGGGGATAAAACAAGAACTGTTCGGCATGGAGTCAGTATACTGTCTGAGTGGGATATCCATGTTAACCTGCCACATGTTATCTCATCGACTTGCACTATAAAACACACACACAAACACACACACGTGCATGCACGTCGCTATATGAATGAAATAGTGTTACATCCCATTCCACCTCACCGCTATTCTGTCACTATGTGGTTCCTGTCTCAGGGTTCGGCTATGGACAGTCCACGGTCAAGGACGGAAGAAGGATGAGCACGTCCAGGGCGTTCTTGTGGCCGGCCATGACTCGACCTAAACTCCACGTCACGGCCAACGCACATGTCACCAAGGTAACCAACTGGACGTCATTGAAGAATTCATCATGATATTTGGGTTGGGTAACGCCATGGATAGTGCTTTTGCTCAGGACCCAGTGTTCACCACAACCCGAATTTCCGTGGAAGAAATATGTGATGCCATGTGACACAATCACTTTTTGTTCTTCGTCTGTGATATATATGTGATATTGTTAAAAAATTCAAGAAAGTTAAGACTGCATGACGTAGAAGGCTTCGGCGTCACCCGCTTAACTAGGGCTATCTAATCTTGCCTGTGACGTATCCACGACTACTTAAACACACTACATCACGAACAGTGCGAAATCATGTCGTTAAGTTGGGGTCATCGTCACTGAATTATGAATGAATCCAGAACGATTTTGATAAATTCTGACAATGTCGGTTAGTTACAAACGCGGTGTAGATGTCTGTGTTAAGGTATGTGACTGAAAGCAATCATGGCGGAAATATCGCTTTATGGACATGGCTCCAGATCAGCTGACTGTCCATGAGCATGTGTGGCCTCATCGTCTCGTCCCTGCAGGTGTTGCTGGAGGACGACCAGGCCGTGGGGGTGCAGTACATCCAGGACGACCGCGTGAGGACAGTGAGGGCCAGAAAGGAGGTCATACTGTCTGCCGGAGCTGTGGGGTCGGCACATCTACTCATGCTTTCGGGAATAGGCCCACGTAGACATCTGGAAGCAAATAAGGTATTCTGAAGGTGACATACTCGTATTTAGGATGGATGCAGCTACTAAGTAAAAGACCCTTGCAGATCCGGGATAGAACTGATTTTCAGCAACTCATGATAATTTGATAGTGTGTGTGTGTGTGTGTGTGTGTGTGTTATTTTTTATTGAGACCAGATAACAGATAACTACAGCTGCAATACCAGACAAAAAGTTAATTAGGAGCCAACACATCGCTTCACTTCAAGTTTGGTGGCAGGCAATATATTTTCTTTCAACCGTATGAAGCATAATGTTTGTATCAAGACCCTTCAGGAACAAGAACATCAAATGGTCGGCCCCTAAGATGTGATTAACGGGATCAGGAGGTCAGGTTCGCTGACTTTCCTTTGATGCTATGTCATCTTATGATCCCAATGGCGTAGATCGATGCTCTTGATGTCAATCACATGATTGTCGGTTATTTACACACCGCCGTCATATACTGGACTATTGGTGAGTGTGGCGTTTAACTACAAACATGTTTTAGTATTTAAGACATGCTTTCTACAGTTGCACGAATATACCTTTCTTCAGTCTGATCCTCCTTCACCCCACGAAGCAGAACAGGTTAGCCGCATGTTCTAGGTTTCGTCTCCACTTTTCAGATTCACGTGCACGCTGACCTCCCTGTTGGGGCCAATCTACAGGATCACGTGACCATACCGCTAAGGATATTAACCAAGCGTAAAGTGTCGATCTCACAGGCTCAAACTGACTCGCTAATGACATGGATGAAATATTTCATTTTCAAAACAGGTGAGATTTAAAATTTGTACTACTGCGCCTATAAATGTGTGTGTTGGCAGAGTTACGTCCCCTTTTCAGACACTGTGTTACATCCCTACCACGTGTTTTTGTTTACTTCGAGTGAGTGAGTATGATTTTACGCCGCTTTAAACAATATTCCAGCAATATCACGGCGGGGGACACCAGAAATGGCCCTTAAACATTGTACCCATGTCGGGAATCGAACCCTGGTCTTCGGCGTGACGGGCGAACGGTTGAACCAGCAGGCTACCCGACCGCCCCTTTCTTAACTTCGATACTTTTGACGGTAGAGGTGTGTGGCAGTATGTTACTTTGGTAACCAAGTATTTATATAGGGGTATTTACGTAGCGAGACAGACACATCAACAAGAGAAAACTAGCAAACTTATCCTTGAAATAACAACCCTTATAAAGGAGGGGGGCACGGGTGGCCCAGTCGTCTAAAGCGCCGCGATTCGCTGTGCAGAGTTGCGTCCCTTGGGCATGCCAGAAACCTATGATTGTGGGTTCGAATCTCGGTTCGCCCCGATAATGTTTCTAGATTTGTCAGCACCATACCCGTGCTCGTGGGTTTCACCGAAGTGGTAAACGTCTGAGACCTGCATAACTTCGGGCTTTCCTCCCACATTAAGCTGACACGACCGGCGATATAACTGGAATACTGTTAAAAGCGGCTTTAAACCCAACTCACTCACTCACTCACTCACCTTATAAAGGAACAATACAATATGAAACGTCAAAGCTAGAGAATAACCAGTCTCGATAAAATGACACTGAGCGGAAAGGGCAAACTAGTTTTGATATAAATATGAATGGATCACTAAAAATCAGTGATGACACCAGGTGTTTGCGAAAAGGGGAAGTATATTCCGCTCTACTTGTAGCACCCACCACTCACGCCATTTGCATAAAAAAGTACGTTTTTGTTTGTTGCCTAACGCCGCACAGCAGAACTGCTGCCACACAACGGCGGCCTGTAAACAATGGAGCCTCGCCTTCATATGGAAAGACACTATGGCACTTGGGAACAATAGGTTCTTAGTGCCCTACCAACGAGGATCAGATTGTTCATATATGTAGTTTTGCCAGTTATGTGTAATCGTGCCGACGTTGTGGATCGTTGTTTATGACGTCAACCACTGGATTGCATGGCCGAGACTCATATATTTGCTTAGGTGTAAAATCCTACTCGCCCATTCATTCTCTCACTCATACCCGTATATTTGTAGGTTATATGACAGCAAATGGTATAGAAGCAGCAGCATTTGTACGGACTATTCCTGACCTGCCAACCCCGGATCTTGGTATTGAAATGTCGGTGATGTGGCTTCAGCCGTCGACTATGAGGACGCTGTTCAACGTTGATGATCAGGTAAAGTTATAAATATGTTCTTGTATGCTTGCAATGCGAGGCGACTCATTGGATCCTGTGGTCAGGCTCGGTAACTTGGCTGATTGCGGGTCATAGCCCCCCGACAGCATGGAACGTTGCTCATGATATCAATCACTAGTTTGGCTGGTCCAGATGCGATTATTCATATACATGTTTCTGGCACATGTTTTGAGTGTTGAAACAACAAATAAATAAAGCAAATCCAAACCAGGTTTTCGCAGATGACGGGGTAGTCCAACTGAAATCTGCTGGTAAGTATGTTGCTTCGTACGACACTCATAGTTTGCTCGTAAGCCAGGATTCCTAAAGAAATCATATGTTTGCTGAGTTTGGGGTTAGCCAACAAGTAAATCAAACTATTTTTTTATTGAAACAGGTAATCCGGGAAACGGGGTGGAAGAAGGAAGAAGGATTTTTGATGTTTCCAATGTTGCTGAAACCACGAAGTTTTGGCAGTACCCGACTCCGTGACTCAAACCCCCTTGAATACCCGCTGATAGACCCAAACTACCTCTCACACCCAGAGGAAATCAAGATTCTCATTAAAGGTGAGATCTTTTATTTTTTCATCTTCTATATTCATTTATATTTTGCAATGAAAAGTCGAAGCAAGTCCTGAAGGTTTCTTTAAGGTCAGGGGGTAGGGTAGCTTACTGGATAGAGCGGTCACTCGTCACGCCGACGGTTTGATTCCCCACATGGGTACAGTGTGTGAAGCCCATTTCTGTCCCCCGCCGTAATTATGATGGAACATTGCCGATCTCATTAAAATCAGATCTTTGGTCTCCCTAGCATTGGACATCCTATTACGAGTCATGTCGGAACGACCTTTCTTCCGACCAATCAGAGCACCGCTTACCAGATCAGGAAACTGACAGACGGAATGTGTTTCCTAATCAGACGACATCGAAAAGGTTAACTCGGGTCGGAATAACAGTTACGGGCTTTACGCCCGACTCCGTCAAATCCATCGTCCATCTCTCGCTTCAGTGGGATAAACATTTGAACAGAAGATATTTTGCATTGCCCGTGGGACGTACCGCCATACAATCTCGGCCATCTATATGACAATCCAGAATGTCCTACTGTTCAGTTTTCAAATTCAGAATCGAGAACTTTGTCAAATATTTTTCAAAGCGTACTCGCCAGTTTGAAACTAGTGCCGTATAGCTCGAGAAAGCTACTTTTTGATTGGTGAATGGCGTCTTCTTGTTAGTCATTTCATTGGTCGGTCAAAGTTCGCGAAAGGTCGTTCTGACATGACACGTAATGGAATGTCCACATATCTTTGTTTAGCGGTAGCGGGAACTAAGATCTCATTTTAATGAGATTGCAAAATTGCTGCAAGCGACGTACAACCATACACTCACTCTTTCAAGATCGTTTGTAATCGCATTGCATTTCGATTGATGCAGGAATTCGCACTATTCAAAAACTCCTGAAGACAAATGCCTTTCGCCAAATTGGCGCCAAGCTGGAGAACGCCCCTTTGTCTGTCTGCATCCATCTAAAGTTCGACTCCGATGCGTACTGGGAGTGCTACATCCGGGGACTGACGGTGTCAGCCTCTCACCCGAGCGGCACGTGCAAGATGGGCACAGCAGACGACCCAACGTCTGTGGTAGATCCACTGCTGAGGTGAGAATATTGTATAAACTTTTCAAATAAACACACGTTGATCGCAGAAATCAGTATAACTGGTGAAACCTGACTGGTGGTTGGGCATAAAATCAGGGGTACTGTTGCCTGTAAAGATTTGCTCTAAGTACCTCTGCAACAGGCAAGCGATTCGTCACATCTTTGAAAAGTCTACACAGTTAGATACACATATGTCATGGTAATTGTATTTAGAAAATGCCCTAAACCTGAAATGCTATTTTCATTGGCTCTTTATCCTTTGTTTAAAATGGTTGTACGCTTCCACGTGCTTACACCGAAGAATAGTTAGCGATACCTTCATTTTGATGTGAAAAGATATATTGTCATATTCCTCACTGTCGCAGTGGTAGTGGCACATCTTTATAACTATGCAAACAAACCAATCTGTAAATCGCACTGAAAAGGTTTCCACTGGGCAAGACTGCGCTGATTTCTGAATAACCGCAATTGTTTACAAACGAGAAAAGTCTGTGGTCACGTGATATGCAAATTAGCTTGTTGGCGTGGTGTAATGCAAGTCACCACTGTGCAGGATTATGACATTTTAGCGTTCCTCAAAGTGAATGTCTATAGTCTCGTCTCCACTGATACGAGTACCCTGTATGATCAGGAAATGTTAACTCCCACTATAAAGAATTCGGCGAAACATCGTCTATAACAACTCTGAAACCCATACAAGGATAGCAAATGTCGGACATCACAGATTTATTTAAGAGGTTTCTTTGAAATATTTATATTTTAAATTGGTTCTGTTAATCAACTGCTGTATTTCCATGCCTAGAAAATAACAGACGATGCTCATAATATTAATCACAGGTTTGTCTAGTCCAGACTCAATTATCTACTGCTGTCATAAAACTGGTATTTTGCCGAGTGCGGCGTTGAACGACAAACAAGAAAGTAACACTGATGGTCTGTTTGTAGGGTGAAGGGCGTGTCAGGCCTCCGGGTCGTCGACGCTTCAATCATGCCCACCATCGTATCCGGCAACACCCACGCTGCCACCGTCATGATTGCTGAGAAGGCCGCGGACATCATTAAAGAAACTTTGTGACGTACAACATTGACACATACGAAACTGAAACTTTAACAAGAACTACTCTTTTCTATGACTCCATTATCTTTGATTTTGTAAATTGAACAATGGTCTGCACTTTATGCAAAAAAACAATAATTTCTTTGTACAATTATGCACTGCTACATATACTGATTGATAAGGGCCGTCTACTGTTGCGTTTAAAACCAATACTTCATTTCAAAAAGAGAAGGTAAATCAGTTCTGGAACCACTTACTCAAAGCGACCTTACCGATAAGACGGTCGCATCTGCTATTCTTTTAACATTGACTTAATTGATTCAAAGCATTTCGAATGGTATGGCTCCCGTTGATTGTGTTATTCAAGTATCCGAATGCTTACATACTTTGTTTGTGGACGGTGTTTGGATATTTGAGCCCTTCCGCACCCTTTCGCTACAACACAGTCTATAAGGAGGAGCGCATCCTCCCGGGGTAAGGGAGTTAACTGACTGGACGTTTATTGACAGTAAACTCCCGTGCCTCGGGACAAAGGGAGGAGCGCTGATACGACTCCTTTAGATCTATTCAATAATACCCTTGAATGTACTTTTAACGAGGTGCGGTGTGGTAACCTTGTGGTTAAAGCGTTCGCTTGTCATACCGAAGAACTGGTTTGATTTCCCATATGGGAATAATGTGTAGTGCCCATTTCCGGTGTCCCCGCCGACAAATGGCTGAAATAATGCTCACAGCGGTGTAAATCCATACTCAATCACTCACCAACTACCTGACCTCGCATCTCCCCAATGGAGAAAAAACATAGAGGCTGATGTTCAAAGAGGCTGTCGCCTTATCACCTTTGTTTTATCCTGCACCTCCACACAGGGGACCTCTGACCTTCTCTGGCTGATAAATTAAGCAACATTTCTATGCAAAGGGTGAATGATGCGAGAGACTTCATGTTATGTGTGATGGTTATAAGTGTACATATAGAATGGCTGTCAGTAGAAATATTCTAATTTGTAAATATCTTGTTTCATGTAAATAAACAAATCAATAAACCGTAATACCAGTTATAAGCGTGCTTGTAATCGATTGTCAAAGACTAAGATATGCAAAGATATAGCAAATGTGACATCTTCGTGCCATACACCTATGATTGTGGGTTCGGATCCCAGATATCTTGGTTTGTCAGCACTCCACCCCTGCGAGTTTCTCCAAAGAGGTTAATATCTAAGACCTGCACCACCCAAGATTTTCCTTTATATCAAGCTGACATACAATGATGTAACTGAAATATTGTTGAAATAAACAAAATTCATACACTTTTGTGTGTGGTTCAAACCAGAATAGGACTTCAGCAACCCATGCTTGCTGTAAAAGGCAACTCTGTTTATCGTGAGGGGCGACTAACAGGATCGGGTTGTCAGGCTGGCTGACTTGGTTTATGCATTTCATCGTACCCCATTTGCGTGGATCGATGCTCATGATGTCAATCACTGGATTGTCTGATCCAGACTCGATTATTTGCAGACCGCCTTCATATGGCTGAAATATTGCTGAGTGTGGTGTTAAACAACAGTCAAATAAAACAAAACCATGGATCTACAGAGCTACATACTTCTCTGGCATATGTTGAAGCTTGCGCTACACGCGTCAGGTTTACCCAGGCACATTAATGCAGTACAACCTTACAACAGAAAGTCCAATGCCTGTATCTACCTTAATGACATAGCCATGGGCACTTCCGGTTTAATGACATCACTCTCGGTTAGGGAAATACACGACAACGTAATGACAGACACTCCCACGCCTCAAGCTACCCATAACAAGAACGAAGTGTGCACTCCCGCTGTAATTACCTTGATCTGAAGAATCCTGTAGGCCATGGATGGGCTGAGAGAAGATGGAACCCAACAGTAGAGAATGAACCCACCTCAACTGTAGCGATATTTTTTGCAACGGATCACGGAAATGTCCCTGTCTCTTAGCAGGTCTTCCTTGCATGGAATAATGTTTCTGTACAAAGAGTACAACATCAGGAATATATAGATATGGATCTTGACATCAGAAATGTTATCACTGATAACCTATGACCTATCGTTGTGTTCCCAGTAAATTCAGTTTTTCGTGATGTTATAATAATTCTTATGAATCAAATGGACTGAAAATCTAAACAATAAAAACAAAACAAGATTTGGGTCATCTTGGAAACGGTTTTGTACAATAACCCTACCACCAAATGAAACACCCACAACCACCCCTTTTCAGCAGTTCATTTAAGAATTGAACGTCAGTTTGAACCAATCCAAACTGACGTTCAATTCTTATAATTTCGGAGTCGAGAAAATATCCGTAGACGGAATTAGAAATGTACTATTCCGGTTTCTGAGTTGGTCGACCTTCTCCGTGCATTCTAGGCCGAGAAGCGGTGGCACATGAGGAGTGACGGGGCACAGTAATGAAGCTGGCATCAGGTCATACAGTAGGTCCATCTCAGGTGACAAGAAACACCAGCTAAGCAAAGTATTACAGCACACGCGACAAATCCCAAACTCCAAATATAACACACCCTGACGTTGAAAATTCACACAAAAACACACAAGTGTCAGAGCACTCGGTTCAATCCCCACCAGTCCATTCCGCATCGTCCGAATTGGTTTGGGATTATCCAAACACAAGCAACACATTCATAAATCGGTGATATTCCCAATTTGCTAGTGCCATGAGAGGGTTCACGCGTCGGGGTGTTTTCCATAACTGCTCCATAAACGTCATTTTCAACTGCAGTAAGTATAAATTTCATCCTCAAGCTCCCGTTCGACTCGAAATACACCTCTTTACAAACTTATGTGACGTCATGTATAAATCCGCGCTTGAAAATTGACCTCACCTCGGTGCATCGAGGTCATGTTTATATTTTTGTTCAACTTCCTGTAACCTATTTTTAAGATTTGATTAATCCCATATATTGTTTGTAAATTTGTTCAGAGAATGAAATTATGTTGACATATTCCTAGATTATGTTGTATATATTCAAAGAACTATTTTTCTTTGCGTAACTGAGTATGAGTGGGGAAACGTATGTGACCGAGAGCCGGCAAATACCGACAAAATAACATTGTTGTAATGTTCTTCGGCGAAACCAGAGGACTTCAAATTTAAGCAAACATTGTTACAATATTATTCGGCGAAACTACAAAGTATGAAATTATAAGAATTTCGCAAGCTCGGAGGTTCACACAGTTTAACCAGCGCTTTTAAATCGTTCACACTTCAATCAACCCATCCAAACTGACGTTCAATTCTTAAGTGGACGACATTAATACATTAAACGTGTGTCTAGAAGCATAGGTATAATATGTTTGCACTGTTAATTAGGCACTAAGATCATCATAACCTGAACATAATACAAGCTGTCTAACTTTAGAGGCCCAGTTTGATTTACCGTTGTGCGAAGCAGTAAGTAACAAAATATTGGATTTTCTTACAAACCTTGAGTCAGGCATATCTAAACTTTTACACCAATATTTGAAATGGTAATGGTTTTAGTATTGACAAACATTTAAAAGCACCATATAGAATCTTCTTAGCTTGCAAGGAAGCATCTTTTACGTGTTTTGACCATGATAGAAATTTAGTAAACGTTAATCCTCAGTATTTATATCAAGGTACACATACAAGCGGTTGTCCATCATACTTCCATTTCTCATAGTTAGATAACATTCCTCCATCCTTAAAACAATAACCTTGGTCTTTTCCAAATTAACACATAAATGGTAATTTTCACAAAAAGATTTTAAAGCATCTATGCTTCTTTGTAGTCCATACACTGTATCAGAAATCAAAATAACATCGTCTGCAAATAATAATAAAAACAACTGTACAAGTTCAGGTTGGAACTGGATACCTGGTCCGCAGGGGGCCTCTACTTCAATTACTTATTCATTTATAAGAAAAAGTGAACAAAAGCAGACTTAAAACACTGCCTTTTCTAGCCCGAAGTACACTCAAAAGCATGGGAAGTAGTAGTATTAGCCCTAACACAGGCTTTAACACATTTGTAAATAGATTGTAAAGCTTGGAGATATTTTAAAGATGTGTACTTTTTAACACATGCCATAATTTAGGTCTAAATACCAGGTCAAATGCCTTCTTAAAATCAACAAAAACTGCATATATTTTTTCATCTTTTTTAGACAGGTAAGTTTGGACGACTGCCTGTAAAGATTATTGTCGATAGAACTATAACCGTTTGGAAAACCTGCTTTTGACTCCAAAATATTATCACAAGTGTACGTTGGACCAATAAGTTAACCTATTGTTTAGTACTGCTGTATATACCTTACTAAAAATACTTAACAATGTAATTCCTCTGTAATTGTTCGGGGAGTGAGTATCATCTTATATTTAGGCCTGTACACCATGAAGCTGGAAGGTAGCCTGTACGAAACAGTATATTAAATACAAGTTCCATATGTGGTACAAAAATGTCTTGTAAAGCATATCAATACCCGAGGAATTATTACATTTGATATCCCCAATGACTTTAAATATTTCCTCCTTAGTTATTGCAGAGTCTATTATATCTTTAGTTATGTCTGCATTGTGACTGCATGATTCAGTTCCACTGGCAAAGGCACCTTCGCCGTCATCCTCATTCAAGTCATGTTCAGGAGTGTCAAATAAATTTTAAAAATGTTCAAACCACTTTTCAGTCGTTACTGGCGATTTATATAAATCTGAAACCTTAAGCTGTTTTAGAGTCCACCGAAACCTTTTGGCATCATGCGTGCTAGATAATAATTTATCTTTCATTTTATCAGAATATAGACGTTTCTTATCACGTACAATACTGGTATATATATTCCGAGATGTGATGTACAGTTGTAATGAGACATTTTCCTTGCAACGTCTAAAACATGTAAGTAGCCTGTCTCTTTCCATCCTATAAAATGTTATTGTTTTTTTAGTCTGTAAGATAATTTCTTCATGGATTCCCCAGCGTTACAGTTAGGATGATCAGGTGACTGCAACGTGTACGAGATCGGCAAATGAACGGACTCCGCACGGGAAACGATCAATCAAATCAATAACGTAATCAATAAGGCATGTTCCTGAAGAACTGATCGTAAGATCGGCAATTCCTGCATCTGAACCGGATCTACCATTTAATATATTTAAGTTTAAGGAAGAGAATATATGGATGTCAACTTCTTTATTATGAGGAACACAACGTTTCAGAGCACATACTTACTCCTTCATCAGGTTTAAGGTCGCACATAATTCTAAAAGTCTTCTTCCAAACTTATTATTTATCTTATTACATGAATATCTGGTTAAGTTAAGGAATCAGCAAGAAAGTCAAATTGACCTACGCCTAGTTGTTCAGCAATATATGTCACCGACATCTACTCCAATGCAGGCGTTAAAATCTCCACCGAGGTGAAATTCGACATCCCCAACATCTAGCAGGAGTCCAACAAACCCTCTTGGAGCAATGTAATTACACACTTTGATCCACAGTGAATTACCCTATGGTCATACCAAATCATCTTCCCGAGGCAAGAGAGTGAACTGAGTCAACAGACAGTATAAATATTTAAATTATTTCGAGTATTAGCCGCCACCCTACTTGAGAGAACTTCCCACGTGCAATCTAGAATATAAACCAAATGTGATTTCCAAGGTGGAATTTACTGTAAAAACAAACTATGGTATACGCTATTCATGTATCTATAAATAAGAACAAGGCGTTAAAGATGGACAGGATGTTACGAGAAACAAAGCAGTAATTCGCAATCACGATCAAGCATTGACCGGAAGAGTATATTTTTTGCACATGGGTAGGTTTCCATCGGTTTTTCTTGAGTCAGATAGTAATAATTGCAGACCTCTCTGATTTTCTGAAAAAACACAAAAATACCATAATTAATTTACTGATGCTAAATAACTTATGACAAGATAGTATGGATGATCAACTTATTATCACAATTGCAGCGATGTTTCACCACTTGCTTGATAACAGTGTTAGCATCTACATCCAACATTGCCACAACTCAAATATCTTATACGAACCAGCAAATACAAGAAGCATTTGCTATTTTATTTGAAGAAAGGGGAGAAATATGTAAGTCCAAAGACTCAAACCACTTTACCCTCTCACCTAATTTGCCTTTTCCCATTAAGCTGGTTGGTTTGTTGTTTAACGCCGCACTCAGCAATATTCCAGCTATATGACGGCGGTCTGTAAATAATCGAGTCTGGACCAGACAATCCAGTGATTGACATCATGAGCATCGATCCACCCAATTGGGATCGATGACATGCATCAACCAAGTCAGCGAGCCTGACCACCCGATCCCGTTAGTCGCCTTTTACGACAAGCATAGTCACCTTTTACGGCAAGCATGGGTTGCTGAAGACCTATTCTACCCCGGAATCTTCACGGGTCTTTCCCATTAAGAAACAAATATGATTATATTTAGCAGTTTTAACCCATGACACAGTCGCTTAAAGGCTCTCCATCAAGAAACTGAAGAGGTTTCTCTGCTAAATAATTGCAAGGTGATTTAATCATTCATTCCTTCACTTTTAAAAAAACATTAATTTGCATCACTAATCGTTCTTTACAATTTTCTCTAGTTTTGCATGCGAATGTTTGTTTGGCTCGCTCCTCCAGGTGTTGGTCCACGCTGTAGCAAGTGTGTGGGAGTGCGTTGGGTTTAACACCGCTTTTTGCAATATTATGCCTTCGAACAGGGTACCAATGAGGAAATCGAAACCTGGTGTTGGACAAATTAATCCAGTGAGGGAAACAACCGTAAAAATATGGATTTGACAATTTACCTCCCGAAACTTCACCTGCGGATCTTAGTCGTAGAGGTTGCCTGTGAAAAGCAAACATGATCAGTTAATTTATTTTCATATCAATAAATATTTTTTAATAACAGAGTTGAACATATAGAAGCAATTGAAGCATTATCATTCAGGATATGCCTTGGTAATTGTGAAGATTCATTTTGCGCTTTTATATGACGTAGGTAAGTCTGTGAGAGATGAATTGAGAATGAGAACTGACAGTGTGAATCTGATTATCCATACAAAATACATACAAGAGTCATAACATATACACTTCTCAGTATGGGTTTCACTTTCCTGACACAACCGGGTATTACCACATTTGTTCCGATCAAAGATTAATACGTTCATTATTCTACAATTAAAATACTCCAAAGCATGAAATGTAAACAGGGGTTCCAAGAAGTGATAATGAGTGCTAAAAACTGGAGAACATTCGCAACCAAGATCGGCCGAAGTGCATTTTATACCTCCCGAACTGGACCCCGTCCTCGATAGTTTCCGGCAAGTCTCTGTCGAGTGTCTCCGGCAGGAAGAGGGCCAACAAACCTACCAGGACGGCCAGACTGCCAAACATCAATAACGGTAGGACACGACCGAAGTCCCCACCAACAAACTTGCCCTTTATAAGAAAGTGGTTGTAATAAGAGGTATGTCATTGGTCAATTTCAAAACAGTGACTTTGATTTAGGATCGCTTGACCAGTAAATCAGTTATATAAGTATATTTGATGTGGAATGAGAGCCCGAAGTAATGCAGGTCTTACAATGACACCAGTGAGGAAACAACCTGGGAAGCTAAGGAAACTGTACCTCTCAGTTGATTTTATTATCTGTTTGATTTTCAATTGAAGTTAGCCACATTACATCTTAAATATGAACTCTACTGTTGCTTAGTCAGCAATCAATGAATACTTCTGCATGGCTTTAGATTTTTAAAATTATAATTTGATTTAAAACTTTTAAAAGTTAGTATTTAAAAATATAATACGAATAAAACATAATATAATCGCATAATACACAGTAGGGTAGGGAGCCATGTGGTTGCTAATTCATTTCTTACTCCAGTCTTCATTGAACCAATTAATTTTTTTTTAAATTATCCAGCTACATGTTACTTTTTACAAACTGTTGCTGGATTGAGTAATTGTTAAATAGACATAAATATATAATAAAATTTAACCACAGTTCTTTCAATTACAAAAAAAACTCGGTATACTGTCCTTTGTTCCTGAGTGTACAAAATGGCACTGTTTGTACATGTCTTAGTTATGTTGCTATCCCGCTATGTATGTCCTGACCTAAATTGTCCATTAACAGTACACATCTCAGCGAACCCGTCACCACCCCTCCTACAAATGACCCCGTGTCTCCCTCGCTCAGGGTTCAATGAATATATATCATATATTCCATAAGTGACAAAATCGCATCTCAACACCAGATACACATCAGGAACAAAATGCAAATTAAGAAAGACTTCACCAATCCTAAAGGACAAACCCCTTACCATGTCGACAACATAAGGAGCGACCATGGCCCCTGCCCGTGCACAAGAGGAGCTTGCCCCGGTGGCAGAGTGGCGGATGACAGTGGGGAACAGTTCTGAGGAGAAGATGTAGATGATCAGAAAGCCTCCCGTGGACCCCAGCTTTCCTACCATAGCGAGCAGGACCGTGACCCACTGTAATGCTGAAGAAGAAATACGTTTCTGTTTACATTATTCGGTTGGTACCAGTGAGTGAGTGAGTTAAAGCTTTACGTCACATCGGCAATATTTCAGCCATATCGTGGTTGGTACCAACACACATATAACGTGTTATCTCAAAAGGACCTAAAGTCCAAGTGAGCTATTACTAGGTGCGTTTTCCGTTGTCCTTAATTAGACCTTTGCTCTTTGCACGGTCTCCCCTGAACAGCTGGCCTGATGAAGGGGACGTGCGTGTTCCTTCTTATAAATATACTCAACAACAAAAGTTCCCGTGACATCAATATGTTACTGTAATTTTCAAACAAGTAAAGTTTGGTTTTCAATATTGTAGTACATGTATGGAATCAAGTCACAAAAACGCAACTGCTACAGAAAAGCATGCATTCCATTCAAAACATTTATGCAAGCCCCAGGCATTTCACTGCCTAACAATGGGTATAAAAACATGTGAGTTAACGGGATTCCATATGCATTGTTTAGCATCGTGATGACAACAACCACTCAGAAAAACAACAAAATTACGCAATTATTCAACATTACGAAATGCCACGCCTGTCCGAAAATGAGCGTCTGCGAGCCATTGGTATGCTTGAAGCAGGATCGAGTCAACTTGATGTTGTAAGACAATTTAACGTCCATAGAAACACCATTTGGTGCTTATGGCAACGTTGGCAACAGGCGCATACAGTCAGAGACCATCCTCGGAGTGGCAGGCCACGCGTAACCAATAATCGACAAGACAACTGGATTCGAACAACACACCTACGAAATCGATTCCAGCCAGAAACAGAGACTGCAAGAAGCATCCCTGGCCTTCGACGAATATCTTCACAACCCTTACGTCGCCGCCTCAGATGTGCAGGGATTGTCGCCAGAAGACCCGCCAGACGTCCCATTTTGACAGGAAACCACCGTCAAGCACGCCTACAGTGGTGCAGACAGCGTCTACGCTGGACGGCCATGCATTGGGGACAAGTTCTATTCACTGACGAGTCTCGTTTTCACCTCAGCCACAGCGATGGACGGATTCGAGTGTACCGACGTCGAGGTGAACGTTACATAAATCATTGTGTCATGGAAGAAGATCGGTTCGGGGGCGGCAGCGTTATGGTATTGGGTGGGGTTACAGCAAGACAGAGGACCCGTTTGATAGTGGTAGAGGGAAATCTCAAAGGACAGCGCTACCGCGACGAGATCATCGTCCCTGTTGTTCTACCGCCTTTGCGTCGTCATGGCCCAGGCATTACCTTTCAACATGACAACGCCCGGCCTCATATTGCTCGACTTGTTCAGGATTCACTTCAACAAAACAACGTCAATGTCATCCCCTGGCCGGATCGCTCCCCTGATCTCTCACCAATCGAGCACATGTGGGATGAGATGGATCGGCGCCTTCGACGTCAGCCACGTGTTCCACAGACACTCCAGGAACTTCGAAACATGCTCCAGCAGATATGGACATATATCCCACAGGACTTTGTGCGACGCCTGGTCCATTCCACGACACGAAGATGTGTTGCTTGCATCGCAACCAGAGGGGGAAACACACGCTATTGATTTGTAAATTGACATTTTGGCATGTTCATGTTTGTTTATGAAATCACGCATTTTCTGAAGTCCGTATGGCAAATTAAACCATTTGAACACTTACAGGAGTCTTTTATCTGTTGCAAACCGAAATTGTTTCAGATTTGGTAAAAAACATATCTGTGCATTAAATCTTATTCAATGTCACAGGAACTTTTGTTGTTCAGTATACTTTATATTTTGTTCAGATAGTTCTGACATCAGGTGTTTTTTAAGTTTAATAATTTTAGGAAAGTCCGCTTTGTGTAAGGACTTTTGTAAGGAATCGATTAGGAGGGCATAACATCCGACCACAGCGTCCAGCTGTACATCCAATTTCGTAATCGAACTGCACTCCTGACATGGTTAAGAGGTTCAGGACCCGCGAAGGATCCGAGTTAGAAAAGGTCATCAGCAACCCATGCTTGTCGTAAAAGGCGACTAACGGGATCGGGTGGTCAGGTTCACTGACTTGGTTGATGCATGTCATCGTATACAATTGCGTGGATGGATGCTGTTGATGTCAATCACTGGATTGTCTGGTCCAGACGCGATTTTTTTAGACCGCCGTCATATAGCTGGAATATTGCTGAGCGCGGCGTTAAACAACAAACAGACAAATAAAACAAATTCAGACAAAAACAGGTTCAGGTTATAGAACTGGAGATTACTCCTCTCCACAGATGAGTCCAGGTTTCATCTTGTCAGCAGTGATGGCCGTCAGCGTGTTTATCGACGTCGGATGGAACGTTACGCTGACGTAATGGTGTGGGGAGGCGTCACTGCACATCACAGGACCCCTCTAGTGGTCATCGATGGCAATTTGACCGGCGTTCCTCCCGTTCCTTCATACTTTACTTTACAGCATAAACGTGCCCGCCCTTATGTTACACGTGTGGTCACAGATTTCATTGGACAACAGAACGCTTCCTTGGTCTGGTATTTATCTAGATCTGTCGCCAATCGCATCGCACATGTGTAGGATGAAAATGAAACGTTTTCGCCGACTTCCAACATGTGACATTGGTCCAGCCGCTACACGCCTTGGTCCAGACTTGGAATGACACCCCACAAGCCTTTCTAGGCCATCTTGAGTTGTCAGAAAGCGCCATTGGCAAGTTTGTTTCACTGCTAATGGTGGTCACACCCGATAATGACCACACAATTGTCGCTACATTCTGCCTGAGATGATTTTACAGAGGACTTATTCTTCAAATGTTTGAATATCATTATTATCAGTATAAACTTATGACTACGTATCCAAGCGTTATTGCGGTGAATAAACATTTATATAATTATAAAGTAAAAAGACATACATACTAAAGGGGCGGTGGGATAGCCTAGTAAAAAGCGTTCGTTCGTCACGCCGAATATCCGGGTTCGATTCCTCACACGGGTACAATGTGTGAAGCCAATTTCTGGTGTCCCTAGCAGTCATATTGCTTGAATATTGCTAAAAGCGGCGTAAAATACAACGCACTAGCTCACAAGCTAAACATGCTCGAATCCCTTGACCTGAATTTTACATGTACGACAGTTCGTTGTGAAACCTGCATCAACCAAGTCAGCGAACCTGACAACCGATCTATTTAGTCGCCTCTTACGACAAGCATAGTCGGCTTTTACGGCAAGCATTGGTTGCTGTAGACCTATTCTACCCTGGATCTCCATGGGTGTGTCGTATCGAGTAGTTGTGATTGTAATTAGACTGGCCTACTTCCAGGTATCACTGTGGAAGGTTTCTGCTTACTCTGGTCTGCATAGAGGATGGTGAAGATGGTGAGGATGCAGGACACGCCTCCTACTAACACTGAAGCACAGTACATGACCTTCCTTCCCAGTTTGTTGAGCAGTAATATAACGAAGACAAACGCAGGGAACTCCACCAGTCCCACCAGCAGGAAGTTGAGGTGGAGGCTGCCTGCCCCAAGGTTGTCTGAGTGGAGGGATAGGCCGTAGTACACCATGCTGACCACAAACCTAAAACACAAAAGGACACAACGCTGACCATAGACCAATGTTATACTAGAATTGACAAAACATACGTCACACACAATACTGATCTGAAATATAAATGTGACAATTATAGATCACGAATCTCCTTAAAAACGTAGCTTTGAAACAGATCTTACAGATTCTCCTCTGTTGTTCAACGCTGCACTCCAATCCAGATCTATGACAAGAACCAGTGGACTGTAAAAAACAAATCTGAAACAGACCGTCCAGTGACTAAGGCGATGACCAACGTCCACCACGTCACAATCAACAAGGTCGCCGAGCCTGACCACCCAAACCAATAAGTCGCCACGGTGGCATTGGCTGCTGGGGAACTTTTCTAACCAAGAATCCCCACGGGGCTACAAACTAAGACATTATACAACCTTAGGCGCCTTACCAGTTCAAAAATATGATAAGAGTTCGTATACACATGACTGGAGTGGTGAATAGATCGAAGAAGCTGCCCTTGGGTGTGTCGTCATCGTGTGTTCCAGTCTCTGTCTCGTGTTCCTCAAACAGGTTGTCAGGTAACTTGACTCTATTCACGTCAGCCATACGGCGTATGATCACTTCCGCTTCCTCTTGTCGGCGCTGCTTCAGCAGCCACCGAGGAGATTCTGGAATGATCCTGTGAAGCAAATGTTTGAAGTATGATACAAAATAATTGAAATAATTGAATCGAAATTATAGAATGCGTTTTCCATGATATGCCTGAATTTTGAATGAATAAAAAAATATTCAAAATTCAATTGTATGTTTGCAGGTTAGGTTCACCACTTCGCGAACACCTTATTTGATAGTGATTCATAAACACAGTCATGCTCATGATAAAGTCGGAATCGTACATTCGACTAGGCTTTCAGCATAGATTTCTTATGAATATGGAAAAGGTTTTTTAGCTTTTATTTTTTATTTAGAAGACAAAGAGGTCAAATTATTGATGCTATATTGTTTGAGAAAAATGTTAACATGACTGATATAACTGAGTGCGGCGTTAAACAGCAGACAAACAAACAAACATGACTTCAACAGTCCTATGTCAGGAAGTCGGACGGTCTCAACGTGCATGGAGTAGCCTAGTGGTTAAAGCGATTGTTCGTCAAGCCGAAGGCCGGGTTCGATTCCCGAGGTACAATATTTAAAGCGCATTTCTAGTGTCACCCAACGCGATATTGCTGGAATATTGTTAAAAGCGGCGTAAAATCATACTCACTCATTCACTGATTCTAAACGTACATAAAAAGCCAGTCAAAACCATGATACACATTCACTAAAATAACATCGCTTCAGTACCCATTTATATAACGAAATGCCCTTCCTCTGAAGAGTTTGGATGATCAACGGCAATGAATCGCAAATTCAAAACTAAAGAAATACGCTGTCTGTGGAATTTGGACGATAAACAAGAATGAATCGCGCATTCTTTTGTTTTAGTTTGCTAATGTTGTGCCAGTGTATGGAAGTGTAGGGTTTACAACTGACCACCAGTAGACAAGACACGCAGCAACCGGGATGGCCGTGGCTAGCTCCAGAGTGTGCCAGTCCCGGATGAAGTAGGCCAGTCCAGACAACACTACCATGCCGATGGCGAAGAATGTCTCCAGCAATGCTCCAAACCGTACACGTTTTGAGGAACCTACCATTTCAATACCTGTTTATTAATAAAAAAACAAACAATGTTACGGATTCATTTCGGATTTATGATGCATAATTCATCACGGAAATATCTCCTAAAAGGTATTCTTCGTTAACAAAAGCATGGTACAGTGTCCTATATCATACACTGAAAGCAAATATGCCAAGATTCGTTACATCATTGTAATACCGGTTTTAATTACATTTAAACATTTTTTTCAACATTAAGTTTTATTTGTTTTCATTTGTCTTAAAAATATTTCTTTAAAAAAAAATCATTTTTCACATGATTTCTGGTTCCATCCTCTTTAAATGACGTTGTCCTAACATCCACTTTTTTAGCATGGCCCCGAAAAATTCTGTTAAAACCATGTCCTAAGATTGTGAAGTCGAGAATACTAACATTAATACTAATACTACTTTCTAATACTTAGGGGCGGTCGCGTAGCCTAGTGGTTGAAGCGTTCGCTCGTCACGCCAAAGACCCGGGTGCGATTCCCGACATGGGTACAATGTGTGAAGCCCATTTCTGGTGTCCCCCGCCGTGATATTGCTGGAATATTGCTAAAAACGGCGTAAAACAATACTTATTCACTCTAATACTACTTCAGCCGGATGCACTGGACGTTTAGTAGAAAACGTTCATTTCCCATAGCCGAATGCAAGTGATCGAATATGACTTTCTTAATAGTCAACTATAGGTGATACCAAATTTTGTTCGAACTATTTAGTGTTTTTAAGTCGTCAGTATATATGCAAACATTTTGAATATCTTTGCTGACATAAACTTCAGTTAATAGTTTTTTGTTGATATTTTATTCCCAGACAAGCTACAGTATCATGGCGCTATTTTATATAGTTTGCAGTATTGCTGCCGACCAGGTCACGTGAGCCAAGAACTATGTATCACACTGACAGACACACATGTGTAACGGGACAGCCTCCGTGGTCTAGTGGTAGAGCGTCTGCCCGGAAAACGGAAGGTCGGGGGTTCGATCCCAGGCCGCGTTATACCAAAAGACGTTAAATGGAACTTGTTGTTGCCCTGTCTGGTCCTTGGCATTAAGGGGCTAAAACCAGAACTGGTTAGCACGGAGTCTGTATACTGTGTCTGAGTGGGGTATTCATGTTAAAAAGCAGCATGGTGTCTGTATCACTATAAAATCGTCATAAGCCCGGAATAGTACAAGCAGCCACAAACACACACACGTACATGCACGTCGCTATATAAGTGCAATAATCTTGAACGCGACGTTAAACCCCATCACCTCACCTCGCATGTGTACACATCTCTACGGAAGATAAGCACGACATACCAATTACAAAGCACGACACAAAGACCCCGACCGCTGAGGCGCCGTTGAAGAAGCGGAGGATGACGAACATGACAAAGTTGCTGGACCAGTTGAGGATGACGCCGCCGGTGATGAGGAGCAGGAGGCACAGATAAAGAGCCTTCTTCCGCCCAATCCTTGGGAAATGACACAAATAAGTGTAGTGTAATCATTACGTCATGTTTAACAACGAAAGAAATATTCATCATTAAAGGATGCTTTGGTCGTATGGACATCCTCGGTTGGGCTAGGTTCCTATTATCTCACTTAAATTTGGTGTGATGCTTTTGCCAACTAACATTATTGAAGGCTCTGTCCAGGAGGTTAAAGTACCGTAAATGATTGTCCCCCTGTGTGACATGTAATTTCTATTCTAATCGATGTAACTATCATCAACCAGTGTTTTGAGCCAACTCATTGCTGAGCATTTTTTTTAATATTGGCTAGTATTGTGCACAACCACCAGTAGCTAAAGTGATGACATACATGTAAATCCTGCTGGAGTATCGTGCAGGAAGCTTAGGCAGCGTAAATCCCCATGATCCCCAGCGAGGACAACAACAACAACAACAACAACAACAACAATACTATGTCGCTCTGCCCTCAATCGCTTTTTTCCACCAATCATGGTTTAATTAACGTGGAGGCTGTTCGTGATAAAATTGTATTGAGCACTTTTGCACACATCTATTTGTCCGATGATCCCCTTGTGAAGCATGTCAAGACTCATGATGAAAACAAGGCATTCCCCAGTTTTCTTAAACGAACCATGCATGTGGGACATAATCTCAATGTGTTGATTTTGTTGACGGGTCTGTACCGCTGGACGGTACAGAAATGAGTGTCAACCAAACGAAGTGCCGTATCAAATCGGCCCAGACTCAGTTTTTCGACCACTGAACGACCACTGCATCGAGTTGACGTGCAGTGTGTTGAGAAGATCAACAACCCAGCAGAGTCCTTCGCTTGGCTGAAGTGGGCTGGCCTGAAAAGTGAAACAGAAGGCGTTCTGTTTGCTGCTCAGGACCAGTCAATTCCCATCCGAAACCCCAATGTGTGATTTTGCTTCAAAATGTAAATATGAAATATGCAATGAATTTAATGAAACTGTCAAACACATTGTCAGTGGATGCTCGGTTTGGGCACAAACACAGTGTCTTAAGCGACATGATGGAGTGGCTCGATCATGTTTTTACCGTGTGATTTTGACACAGATGTCCATCCATGGGACGACCCAGAATATGTATGGGGTGTCATGGAAAATGATAAATACAAAATTCTTTGGAATAGGCCCGTAAACAGCCAACAAACCTGATCTTGTCCTTTTAATAACCAACGAAATCATATATAGCATTGAATTTCCTGTCCCTTTTGACACTAATGTGATTGAAAAGGTGAGTCTTCACATTCTCCGAAAAGTTCTAGGTGGGTTCGATAAGTCAGCGTTTCCTGGGAGTAGTCCCATTCGCTGTCTGGGCTGCTTGTAGATCTTCACGGGTCTACTACTAATGATGATGATGATGTTATATTGCGCAAGCCTCCATACACTCGGTGCATGCTCAAAGCGCTTCAGTTGAAAGCGTGTATGCACGTACATGCAAGTACTTAGTAGGTTTTCAATTGCTAATACCAGGTACTCAGTCTCACTCATATTGTCACCACTTACTTGTCCCCAAGGGTTCCGGCTGCGAAGGATCCCAGGAAGCATCCTGCCATGAAGATCACCTTAGAATGTGTCGCCAGGATTGCGTTGTCACACACAAAATTCAGCTGAAATACAAACGTAAAGGCCAAGAGGCGACAATGAGTGATTGAGTGAGTATGGTTTTACGCCGCTTTTAGCAGTATTCCAGCAATATCACGGCGGGGGACACCAGAAATGGGCTTCACACATTGTACCCATGTCGGGAATCGAACCCGGGTCTTCGGCGTGACGAGCGAACGCTTTAACCACTAGGCTACCCGATCGCTCCGACAATGACCTGAGAGATGACAATAAATATTGATTCAGCAAATTTTCATTTCAACCGACATATGAAAAGGGTCCTAATTTATTTAATGATTATGTTTTATAAAAACATATAAAGACTAAAAGCCTTTAGCTGCATTAATTGGATTAATACGCTTCCTAATTATAGATTTTCCAAATGGAGCTAGTTTGATGAAAATGAATTTCAGAACATTAATAGGTTATACATATACATATATATAAATATTGAAATATAGAAAGCGATTACAAAACATGATTCAGTTAATATATTTAGTTATTATAGCTTTTAAAATTACTTCACTTTTTTACGTCGGCGGGACGATTACTGGTCAAGGTCAAGGCTGATTGTTTTCTGGCGTTGATATTATATATTTAACAACTTGTGTCGGCTACACTACCGATCCCATTACATAGGATGAGGAAACATTAGAATTCGTGTCCGACATCAGCTGATACCGATATGGTGAGGTGTTTCGATCAAATGGTGTTGTGGGAGTGAGGGCATATTGGGCGCAATCAGGTATGACATGATATATGTAGCTAAAATTATATAAAAACCTTACCTCTGATGAGACCGTGGACTCGAACACAGACTTGTCGTACACCCACTTCTTACAAGCAACCACTGTACGGTTGGCACGGTCATTGGTGCTATTGGCAACGTCGAAGTAGATGTGACAGCTGTCAAGCTGCAGTTTGCCGTCCTTAACGACGTAGGGAATGGTAGCGTTGATAACATGGGCATGATTGTCTGACTGTACATCGTAGGTGTCGTTGTCATAGCCGGGGATGGCGCACCTGTAGGACAATAGACATGAGATGAGCTAGGGTCCGATCCTGTCTAGGTGGGTAAACGGGTAAGTTTAACCACAGGGGCCTGTAAAGGAAAAACAGGCCTAGGCCAGTCAGATCATCACACCGTACCTTCATGCAGTGGATTCTTACAACAATGTCCTAGGTGAGAGTTAGTTAGTGAGGAAATTAAGGACATATTAACTTAAACACTGTTGAAACTGTGTCAAAGAAGCACTTGGGATTTTGTATGGGTAACAATGGAGAGATACGGGATATTATACATGAATGTGCCTGTCCCTTAGCAAATTTGTCCGATTCCATCGCGGTCTGGCAGGTGTCTGGAGGGTCACTGGTGGGCTGCCGGAAGATGTGTCACAGATCAATTACCGATGGGGGTGTGGACCACCGGTCGCCGCAAGAAAATAACCCAGTTAACAGTTATTTTCTTCCGATGTGTCCACCGGGGTCTTCCCGACGTCAAAAACATGGCCAATGCTCACAGATGATGGTCTAGCGCCCCGTCGGGTATCTCTCTCTCTTTTTTTGTCGATTTGCAGCCTTTTCGGGCATCGTGAACAAATCTTTCCGGGCATCGGTGGATATGTGACTCAGGCATTAACGCTAACTATATGACGGCGGTCTGTAAATAATCGAGTCTGGACCAGACAATCCACTGATTGACATTATGACCATCGATCTGCGCAATTGCGATACGATGACATGCATCAACCAAATCCCGTTAGTCGCCTTTTACGGCAAGCATGGGTTGCTGAAGACAAATGACTTAATTTATGTATTTTATGCGCTGTCCCAATGAATTGTCACTATCTCAGTCGCGGGTTTGATTCCCCACATAGGTTCAAAGTGTGAAGCCTATTTCGGGTGTCCCCCGCCGTCATATTGTCATATTGCTAGAGAAGTGCGGCGTAAACGAAATGCGGCGGAGAGACAGACAGACAGACAGACAGACAGACAGAGAGACTTCAGCAAGTGGATCATCATCAAGTGCCTGTCTAATCCTTGATACAATCAAGGAAGGGTTTTAATTATATTCACAGAAAGTATTCCGATACTTCATTCCTCGATTCATGTGGCATTTGTCACTAAACGTGACGAAAGATATAGTTACATCATTAAAATATTCAAAATAAATTCTAAAAAATAAAGCAAAAGTTTAACTTAAGCTTCAGGTATATCCATGATCTGATATCGTTCAGTAATTGTCAAATAGCCCTTTCCCTGTCCCTGTCACTGATTTACCTGAGCAAAAGATAAGAGAGAAGCGAAACCGCCCCATCTCTTTCATGTTTAGATCTGTGCATAACGATTCAGGGACAAATACTATCCACAAGATTATATGACAAAAAGGATTATTGCAACTTTCCAAAAGTCAACTTTCCCTTTATGCCGAGCAATATCCCTGCAGCACACAGCCTTTGGTGTCTACATTTCACAATGTTTGGGGGTACAATAGAGCATTTTCTACAAGTATACGAAAGAGCGTCATACGACTCTTGCTCACAAGTTGTTGATCAAGGTTCCATATTCAAGGCATTTGCAAAGCTTTCAAAGCTTTATGGTGGACATGCGGAGAACTTATCTACATTTGACGCATCGGAGACAAAAGGGATGTCCGATGCAATTAATCATTTTGACTTGTATCATATGTTCCCGTGTTGTTTGTCTCAGGTGAACAATTGACTTGCCTATGCATGTGTTTGTAACGGGTGCCACCGGTGCGGCAGGTTATGCTCACTTTTTCGCAAACACCTGGCATTATCACTATTTGGTAGTGATTATTAAATTCATGCTTATGGTATAGTCGGAATTGTACAGTTGACTCTTCCACTAAGCAGATTTCTTATGATTATGGAAAGGGGTTTCTATTTCATTATTCCTTCCATCCTATTTTCATGTCAAGTGCCAAGGTCGCTATCAGCGAAGCATAAACGGTTAATGCTAGTTTGGTTTTGGTTTTGGTTTGGTTTGTTGTTTAACGCCGCACTCAGCAATATTCCAGCTATATGACGGCGGTCTGTAAATAATCGAGTCTGGACCAGACAATCCAGTGATTAATATCATGAGCATCGATCCACGCAATTGGGATCGATGACATGCATCAACCAAGTCAGCGAGCCTGACCACCCGATCCCGTTTGTCGCCTTTTACGACAAGCATAGTCACCTTTTACGGCAAGCAGTTAATGCTAGTAAATATTCAGAAAGTATATAATTGGAGCTATGCGTGTTTGAGCTATGCGACTCGAAAACCAAACGACCCTGGCCGCTTGATCAAATTCACTCGCTTCTAAAGACAAAACGTTTGGCCCCTAAGGTCGTAACACCATCTGGGGGTTTGGGGTAAGAAGAAGTCTGACGTGTGCGTTCATGGGTTCGTGCGTGTTTTTTGTTTGTATTGAACCCTAATTATGATACATATAATCCAACAAATATATTTTGATATAGTTAAAATAATTGATCAAATAGAAAGGACAAAAATCAAATGCAACTTACACGGAGCAGTGGAGTGAAAGGTTTAGTTTAATGGCAGGAACGAGTTCCCATACAATTGCGTGCAATAAATATAAATTTGTATCCGTGATCACATTAAGGAAACGTAAAACAATGTTTAACAGAAGTTGTGATTATGGAGTCGACGGCAAAGTTATACTTAGTTAGTATCCAGTCGACTTTTTCGGCACATACAACGTATTCTGCTTTTAGTGATTATGATTATGGAAATGTTTTTTAGTTTTTTAGTCGTTTCTACATATTCTTTATACTTTCATACGGTTTAAAGTCTAGTTCCAATTCAAGTAAATGACAATTATAACATTTACCTTTGTGGATCTAGCCCAGTTTAGTATGTACTGCTTTAGAATCCGAATATTATCGCTTTAATCCCCGAACTGCGGTTTTTCGTACAAAATGTGTATGGATATGTTCACACAAGGGTATGATATAAAAAGTGTGTTTTTTTCGGATGATTTTGATTCGCTGACTCAACACATTTCCATGAATTTCCAAATACCATAGACGAAACGATAATGCACCATCCACCAAATGCATGGTTGCCGCAATCGTATCAAAATTCTAACCATGGTCGAAATACAGAATTTTGAAACTATTAAGGATTGACTTATCAAAGTATGAATCGAAAAGCATTGTGAAAACTGTGTGAATCCGCGAATCCGATGTATAATTTGAAATTTATCTAAAAACTATTATGACGAACAATAATATGTCACGAACAATAAGTAATGAACTGCTAAAATTGTAAGATACTCCGTGCAGTGTTCAGGTTTTAATATTTACTGACAGAATTGTGTGTTGGCAAACAGACATATTTTGCGCTCAGGCGGCAGCTTCTAGTCAAGCAAATCGCAACTTACGGTTAACATACAGTCACGTACCCACACTGTGAGGTATATTTCGAAAACAGTTTTGCTTCATCTTGAAATGTTACATCTTTATTGATTTTCATTAATGAATCGGAACAAATGGCATTAATAAGTGTATGTACAGGAATAGTAATGTTAAAAAATCAAATACACAACAAACCCTTCTTTGCTTGTTTTACAAGTACTCCGTGTTGCCAGCCAGTATTAGAACTACTCACCTGTGGCCAGGTATGTTGAGGAGGAACACACTGATCATCATCCTGATGCCGAAGGTGATGCCAGAGAGGGAAAGGAAAAGGGACATCCATTTCTGATAGCGTCCAAACTCCCCCAGGTGCCGCAGAACATCATCAAAACTAAGCTTCATCTTAATAAACTCACCCATTGCACCACGTTCCCTTGATACCTATTAGATATAGAAACCGATCAACTCTGAAATCACGAAAACAAAACTTCACGTTCTTATGGTTTTCTTCTATGATTTCACCTGACTCTGACTCGTGACTTTGGACTGCAAGAGTGAGACAGTTGCCTATCACACAGATTTCACCGGTCTGTTTTATCCGCTGTTTACTTACAGTTAATGAAGGTTCTACATATGATAACACTGTTACTATTGTACTGCAAGTGATGCCTGTACGCACATGTCTTGCATATATACTACAGTCAGTTGATCTCTCCAGCTGCTGCAAAGACTATCATTGTTGGATATGTGTAATCAAATTACGAACCATAAAGGTACATAAGCCATATGTAATTACATTTCTTTTAACAGAATATTTATTTCCAAAAACTTCATCTACGTAAATTCACTGTTACATTAGAATGATGCAATACAAACCTGTATAATATAGCATAGCTATTGACTTATGGAAACAAGTCAGTCGTTTTTACAGGCATTTTTAGCAGGTGTGAATCAAAATAAATAATTCGAACATAACGTATTAGAGAAAATAATAAAGCAACATTTAGTATTCAATCATTGATAACAGGCTCCTGGCATTTCTTTTGAAACAGATTGTAATCTAATCTTTTTATGACGCATATCTAATTGCAACTATAACTAGAAATTCATATCATGTTGACTGAATGTTGTATAATGGATTAATGTTGATAGTGACTGAATCATCACGACGTCATGCATATGCACAAATTTATTAGTTTAAATATATTACAAATATAATGACATTGTGTAATATCAGGTGTATTCTGTAATGTTCAACATGAATAACAATACTGACTTATGTTTCTGTGGACATTTGCCAAAACATCATGACACATGACAGTGTTGATAACTGCCTTATCGACATTTGATGACTAAAAGATATGACAAGGTAACTGAAGGCCGTCACCTATAGGACGAACCCATGCCCTGCTACATATAACTCCGTCAACAGAAGACACGAACCCATGCCCTGCTACATATAACCCCGTCAACAGAAGACACGAACCCATGCCCTGCTACATATAACCCCGTCAACAGAAGACACGAACCCATGCCCTGCTACATATTACCCCGTCAACAGAAGACACGAACCCTTGCCCTGCTACATATTACCCCGTCAACAGAAGACACGAACCCATGCCCTGCTACATATAACCCCGTCAACAGAAGACATGAACCCATGCCCTGCTACATATAACCCCGTCAACAGAAGACACGAACCCATGTCCTGCTACATATAACCCCGTCAACAGAAGACACGAACCCATGTCCTGCTACATATAACCCCGTCAACGGAAGACACGAACCCATGTCCTGCTACATATAACCCCGTCAACAGAAGACACGAACCAATGCCCTGCTACATATAACTCCGTCAACAGAAGACACGAACCCATGCCCTGCTACATGTAACCCCGTCAACAGAAGACACGAACCCATGCCCTGCTACATATTACCCCGTCAACAGAAGACATGAACCCATGCCCTGCTACATATAACCCCGTCAACAGAAGACACGAACCCATGTCCTGCTACATATAACCCCGTCAACGGAAGACACGAACCCATACCCTGCTACATATAACCCTGTCAACATAAGATACGAACCCATGCCCTGCTACATATAACCCCGTCAACAAAAGACACGAACCCATGCCCTACTAATATAACCCTGTCAACAGAAGACACGAACCCATGCCCTGCTACATATAACCCCGTCAACAGGAGACACGAACCCATGCCCTGCTACATATTACCCCGTCAACAGAAGACACGAACCCATGCCCTGCTACATATAACCCCGTCAACAAAAGACACGAACCCATGCCCTACTAATACAACCCTGTCAACAGAAGACACGAACCCATGCCCTGCTACATATAACCCCGTCAACAAAAGACACGAACCCATGCCCTACTAATATAACCCTGTCAACAGAAGACACGAACCCATGCCCTGCTACATATAACCCCGTCAACAGAAGATACGAACCCATGCCCTGCTACATATTACGCCGTCAACAGAAGACACAAACCCATGCCCTGCTACATATTACCCCGTCAACAGAAGACACGAACCCATGCCCTGCTACATATAACCCCGTCAACAGAAGACATGAACCCATGCCCTGCTACATAATACCCCGTCAACAGAAGACACGAACCCATGTCCTGCTACATATAACCCCGTCAACGGAAGACACGAACCCATACCCTGCTACATATAACCCTGTCAACATAAGATACGAACCCATGCCCTGCTACATATAACCCCGTCAACAAAAGACACGAACCCATGCCCTACTAATATAACCCTGTCAACAGAAGACACGAACCCTTGCCCTGCTACATATAACCCCGTCAACAGAAGACACGAACCCATGCCCTGCTACATATTACGCCGTCAACAGAAGACACGAACCCATGCCCTGCTACATATAACCCCGTCAACAAAAGACACGAACCCATGCCCTACTAATATAACCCTGTCAACAGAAGACACGAACCCATGCCCTGCTACATATTACCCCGTCAACAGAAGACACGAACCCATGCCCTGCTACATATTACGCCGTCAACAGAAGACACAAACCCATGCCCTGCTACAAATAACCCCTTTAACAGAAGATACGAACCCATGCCCTGCTACATATTACCCCGTCAACAGAAGACATGAACCCATGCCCTGCTACATATAACCCCGTCAACAGAAGACACGAACCCATGCCCTGCTACATATTAACCCGTCAACAGAAGACACGAACCCTTGCCCTGCTACATATTACCCCGTCAACAGAAGACACGAACCCATGCCCTGCTACATATAACCCCGTCAACAGAAGACATGAACCCATGCCCTGCTACATATAACCCCGTCAACAGAAGACACGAACCCATGTCCTGCTACATATAACCCCGTCAACAGAAGACACGAACCCATGTCCTGCTACATATAACCCCGTCAACGGAAGACACGAACCCATGTCCTGCTACACATAACCCCGTCAACAGAAGACACGAACCAATGCCCTGCTACATATAACTCCGTCAACAGAAGACACGAACCCATGCCCTGCTACATATAACCCCGTCAACAGAAGACACGAACCCATGCCCTGCTACATATTAACCCGTCAACAGAAGACACGAACCCATGCCCTGCTACATATAACTCCGTCAACAGAAGACATGAACCCATGCCCTGCTACATATAACCCCGTCAACAGAAGACACGAACCCATGCCCTGCTACATATAACTCCGTCAACAGAAGACATGAACCCATGCCCTGCTACATATAACCCCGTCAACAGAAGACACGAACCCATGCCCTGCTACATATTAACCCGTCAACAGAAGACACGAACCCTTGCCCTGCTACATATTACCCCGTCAACAGAAGACACGAACCCATGCCCTGCTACATATAACCCCGTCAACAGAAGACATGAACCCATGCCCTGCTACATATAACCCCGTCAACAGAAGACACGAACCCATGTCCTGCTACATATAACCCCGTCAACAGAAGACACGAACCCATGTCCTGCTACATATAACCCCGTCAACGGAAGACACGAACCCATGTCCTGCTACACATAACCCCGTCAACAGAAGACACGAACCCATGTCCTGCTACATATAACCCCGTCAACGGAAGACACGAACCCATGTCCTGCTACACATAACCCCGTCAACAGAAGACATGAACCCATGCCCTGCTACATATTACCCCTTCAACAGAAGACATGAACCCATGCCCTGCTACATATAACCCCGTCAACAGAAGACACGAACCCATGCCCTGCTACATATTACCCCTTCAACAGAAGACATGAACCCATGCCCTGCTACATATAACCCCGTCAACAGAAGACACGAACCCATGCCCTGCTACATATTACCCCGTCAACAGAAGACACGAACCCATGCCCTGCTACATATTACCCCGTCAACAGAAGACACAAACCCATGCCCTGCTACATATAACCCCGTCAACAGAAGATACGAACCCATGCCCTGCTACATATAACCCCGTCAACAGAAGACACGAACCCATGCCCTGCTACATATAACCCCGTCAACAGAAGACACGAACCCATGCCCTGCTACATATTACCCCGTCAACAGAAGATACGAACCCATGCCCTGCTACATATAACCCCGTCAACAGAAGACACGAACCCATGCCCTGCTACATATTACCCCGTCAACAGAAGACACGAACCCATGTCCTGCTACATATAACCCTGTCAACAGAAGATACGAACCCATGCCCTGCTACATATAACCCCGTCAACAGAAGACACGAACCCATGCCCTGCTACATATTACCCCGTCAACAAAAGACACGAACCCATGCCCTGCTACATATTACCCCGTCAACAGAAGATACGAACCCATGTCCTGCTACATATAACCCCGTCAACAAAAGACACGAACCCATGCCTTGCTACATATAACCCCGTCAACAGAAGATACGAACCCATGTCCTGCTACATATTACCCCGTCAACAGAAGATACGAACCCATGCCCTGCTACATATAACCCCGTCAACAGAAGACACGAACCCATGCCCTGCTACATTACCCCGTCAACAGAAGATACGAACCCATGCCCTGCTACATATTACCCCGTCAACAGAAGACACAAACCCATGCCCTGCTACATATAACCCCGTCAACAGAAGACACGAACCCATGCCCTGCTACATATTACCCCGTCAACAGAAGACACGAACCCATGTCCTGCTACATATAACCCTGTCAACAGAAGATACGAACCCATGCCCTGCTACATATAACCCCGTCAACAGAAGATACGAACCCATGTCCTGCTACATATAACCCTGTCAACAGAAGATACGAACCCATGCCCTGCTACATATAACCCTGTCAACAGAAGATACGAATCCACGTCCTGCTACATGTAACCCTGTCAACAGAAGTTACGAACCCATGCCCTGCTACATATAACCCCGTCAACATAAGATACGAACCCATGCCCTGCTACATATTACCCCGTCAACAGAAGACACAAACCCATGCCCTGCTACATATAACCCCATCAACATAAGATACGAACCCATGCCCTTCTACATATTACCCCGTCAACAGAAGACACGAACCCATGCCTTGCTACATATAACCCTGTCAACAGAAGACACGAACCCATGCCCTGCTACATATAACCCCGTCATCAGAAGACATGAACCCATGCCCTGCTACATATAACCCCGTCAACAGAAGACACAAACCCATGTCCTGCTACATATAACCCCATAAACAGAAGATACGAACCCATGCCCTGCTACATATAACCCCGTCAACAGAAGATACGAATCCACGTCCTGCTACATGTAACCCTGTCGACAGAAGACACGCGCCGGACCGAAAGGTAGCATATGGGAACTGAGACTTATTTTACTATCATATTGTAACTACTTTAACATGAAATAGTGAAATGTTAATCAGTGACGTGTACAACACTATATACACCATCAGCATTTATTTAGAAGTTGAACATTAGCGGGCATTTGTTGTGTTAAAGTGTCACGTACCGCATTACACATATTGAAAAGGTCTTATATTATTTCCTGCTCTTTGGGTGCAAGTACAGAATTATATACAAAACCAGTTCTATAATTATAAGAGATTTTTGCTAAAAGCAGAGTCAAAGCGTAAGAATACTTTCCATACTCGTATGTATACCAAATGTTCGCAAATGGTGGAACCCGTCACAAACACATGCAAAGGCATTTCAAGGGAACATATGGTACTCAATGTCAGCTTATATGCTGACGCTCACAGATGACACGATCTTTGGCATTTATAACATCTACTGTCATACTTCACTACCGGCTGCAATTTGTTCCCAATTCGTTCTTTATTATCATACATCTCTTACAGGAACTAACATCTCTTACAATTTTGGAAATTTTAAGTTATTTCCGAGTATACCCTCCTTTTTTCAGAGTACATTGTAAATATTAAATATTGTAAAATGCCCTTATGAACTGAATAATTGTTATTTTAGATATCTTTAGCAAAAGTTTTGATAAACTCTGTTACAGCAGCAGTGAACAAAAACCATCACTGATTCAGAAGCAGTCAGATAGCTACAGTTGATAATGAATTGAAAGTTTTTATAATTGGATTTCTGCTTGGTTCAAGGTGATAGTGTTGTTATGAAAATGTTTTCAATTGTGGGAGAGTCATGGTTGACATCTAAACTAGAAAAGACACCATGCATACTTCCACGTCAACAGTGTGCTCATGGAACGAACCAAGGGCAAAAGGCTTAATGAAAGCGATAAAACCCTTTATATATTCATTAGAAATCGCTGCTAAAAGCAGAGTCGATTGCACGATTCCGACTATATCATGGGCATCAGTTCATGAATCACTATCAAACAGTGACGATAACAGGTGTTCGGCAACAGGGAAGCAGCGTATCTTGCCCCACCGGTGGCACCCGTCACAAACACATGCAAAGGCAATTCAATTGTTTTCAAGAAACACAATATTAGTGATAATGGATGGAGAGATGTACCCAAAATGGTAATTTCAAGGACAAACACCAGCCATCAACATATCTAGATAATCTGAAGGAATGTAATCCACACGCTGAATGTTTTTATCTCGAGCAGGCATGGTAAAAAAAAACTTGAAAAAACACTGTCCGAATGAATCCGTAGATTTTCTGGTTGTAGGATTTCCAAGTGCAGATTTTATGTACAGAGTCAATATTTGTAATGGAACTTCTCGTCTTACATTTTGAACTTCTTTCAGAAGCTAAGTACATGTATAAGTGACACATTGTGCAAACGAACATACTTACAAACGAGGGTCAGTGTACTGGCTGGAAGATTGCTCGGGCAGACCGAATCATCTCCTCTACGTAAGGAAGGTGCATAAAAGGAAATAGGACCCCGATTCAATGATAAAAATGTCCAGCAACCATTTACTTTAGTTGGAAAGAGTTGGAGAAGTGACGAATCAGAGCTGCTTGCAGTTACCTGAAACATGGATATTGTTGACTGAAACTGAACTCCTGAACATCCGTATCATGGATCAAGTCCAGACGGACTGGTGCCTTGCCCCAACTGTATCAATGGCAGTAGTTTCTTGGAAAGTGTAGAAGGTTCTTTCATATTGTAGGTCTTGTAGGTCGAGACACTGGAAGGTACATCTCTGGAAGGTACATTTTCGACCATGATTTCTGACAAGGTATGTCAGAAAAATTAAATCTATTTTTCTGAGACTCAGTGATTCCAGAATTGTTACGAGACGTGTGAAATGTGCCCAAATGTTCCATAAGAACTAATAGTGATGACACGACTTTGATGGAAAGTATCAATCATTTGAGTGCATGTAACCTAATATGTTGACAAAATTAATGTATAATTAATGTATAATTAATGTCAGGTTGGATGACAAAGTTATAACACAATGTTCATTGAAATATTTTCTATGTTCTTTTATGTTATTAAAACAGTAGCCTTTATTTCGCGTATAATACCCATACCATGTGTTCACGATGATGAGGTTCCAGCTCGCCTGACTGAAAGTCAAGAGCATATTTCTCATTTTTCGTCGTTTGTAAACATCTTCTCCTCAGAAATAACCTGGATCAATGAAGCTGAAACAGCAATGCTTGTTCCCTCCAATTATGACAACTGAATTTGTTCAAGAGGTTCAAATCTGGTTTTCAATACCGCAGATATATTCAAAATACCTGTTTAGGGCACATGTCAGAGCTATATTTATGTTCAATGAAATTTGATCGACGCAACACACAATGAAACGTCGTTACAATCCTAAATTACCACACACTCATGTTCCTTTTTTCGATATTCTGAATTTTAACTGTTATAATACTTCGTGCATGCACTTAAATTCTCACAAAATTGATTTCCTCGCACTTTAAACACCAAGTGATCACTAGAGCAATAAGCTGAAACGTCACATGCTTGTTCCCACCAATGATTACATCTGAATTTGTAATTCAATTTATATTCATGATGGAGTGGCCATGGGCCATCTGCCTGTACACGGTAATGTGGCTAACGTAATAACATTCGGCTGAGAAGTATAGTACACAAACTCACGGCATTATGTTTCGACCTCCAAATGGAAACAACAAGTTAACTAGAAATCTATAGGTGAAAGAATTCAGTGTGAACCAACAAACAACAACGAAATGGTATACAATTAACAATTGTATTTAGAATTAACTAAGTTTACAAATCAACCCAAATTACTGCAACGTTATTACAATGGCAGAACACAATAGAGTGGGAGTGCAAAATTCAAACGCAGTACAATTACAATGACAGCATAAAATACAAAAGCAATATTGAAAGCAAAAATGTCTGTGATAATAATATTTACCTGGCAACAACAGTGTTCAAGGTTCCAAAATAGGCCTTGGCTTGATATCCAGGGTGAAAACAATGATCTGCACACAACCACTGGTCTAGGGGGAAATGTGAGATGAGAAAGGCACACCCTTGCCCACTTTCATAGTCTAAATCCCTTCCAGAACATTCGACAACTTGCTGTATTAGTCTAGGCTGTCCTGAAAGGTTCCAGATTACATTTGACTCCGAAGGTATCTAAAAATCGCAACTGCCTGCCACTGCCTACATTGCATAGTAATATTTTCCTGATAACTAATTATTTATAAATCACAATGTTATCAACTTCAACTGAATCTTAACAGGAACAATGCAATACAACAATGTTTACAATAAATTACACTGCCATATAACAATATTTTCTTGCTTACTTGACATTAATATATTACACTTATGTAATTATGGCAAGGTTACTTATTTCAAACGTTTCCTGAACAACAAAAGTTCCTGTGACATTGAAAAAGATTTAATGCAAAGTTATGTTTTTTTACCAAATCTGAAACAATTTCGGTTTGCAATAGGTAAAAGACTCCTGTGAGTGTTCAAATGGTTTAATTTGCCATACTGACTTCAGAAAATGCGTACATAAACATAAACAAACATGAACATGCCAAAATGTCAATTAATAAATCAATAGCGTGTGTGTCCACCTCTGGTTGCGATGCAAGCAACACATCTTCGTCTCATGGAATGGACCAGGCGTCGCACAAAGTCCTGTGGGATATCTGTCCATATCTGCTGGAGCATGTTTCGAAGTTCCTGGAGTGTCTGTGGAACACGTGGTTGACGTCGAAGGCGCCGATCCATCTCATCCCACTTGTGCTCGATTGGTGAGAGATCAGGGGAACGAGCCGACCAGGGGATGACATTCACGTTGTTTTGTTGAAGAGAATCCTGAACAAGTCGAGCAATATGAGGCCGGGCGTTGTCATGTTGAAAGGTAATGCCTGGGCCATGACGACGCAAAAACGTTAGAACAACAGGGCCGATGATCTCGTCACGGTAGCGCTGTCCATTGAGATTTCCCTCTACCATTATCAAACGGGTCTTCTGTCTTGCTGTAATCCCCGCCCATACCTTAACGCTGCCGCCCCCGAACCGATCTTCTTCCATGACACAATGATTGACGTAACGTTCACCTCGACGTCGGTACACTCGACTCGTCCATCGCTGTGGCTCAGGTGAAAACGAGACTCGTCAGTGAATAGAACTTGTCCCCACTGCATGGCCGTCCAGCGTAGACGCTATCTGCACCACTGTAGACGCGCTTGACGGTGGTTTCCTGTCAAAATGGGACGTCTGGCGGGTCTTCTGGTGACAATCCCTGCACATCTGAGGCGGCGACGTAAGGTTTGTGAAGATATTCGTCGAAGGCCATGGATGCTTCTTGCAGTCACTGTTGCTGGCTGGAATCGATTTCGTAGGTGTGTTGTTCGAATCCAGTTGTCTTGTCCATTATTGGTTACGCGTGGCCTGCCACTCCGAGGATGGTCTCTGACTGCATTCGGCTGTTGCCAACGTTGCCATTAACACCAAATGGTGTTTCTGTGGACGTTAAATTGTCTTGCAACATCACGTTGACTCGATCCTGCTTCAAGCATACCAATGGCTCGCAGACGCTCATTTTCGGACAGGCGGGGCATTTCGTAATGTTTGATAATTGCGTAATTTTATTGTTTTTCTGAGTGGTTGTTGTCAGCACGATGCTAAACAATGCATATGGAATCCCGTTAACGCACATGTTTTTATACCCATTCTTGGGTAGTGAAATGCATGGGGCTTGCATAAAAGTCAACTTTTGCACGGAATGCATGCTTTTCTGTAGCAGTTGCGTTTTTTGTGACTTGATTCCATACATGTACCACAATATTGAAAACCAAACTTTACTTGTTTGAAAAATACACTAAAATATTGGTGTCACAGGAACTTTCGTTGTTGAGTATATGTACGTTTGTCTGAAGTCTATATTGTACAGACAAGTACGTTGTTTCATTTCTACCCGTTTTAATTTGTAAATTATGAAATGAGAACTTGTACTAAATCTTCCCAAAGCTATCATAAAGGCATAAGTGAAATCACATTGATGTAATTTGAAAACACAAATATATCTTTACATCAACTGTATTTGTATGTTTTAGAACCACTAGATAGTGTACTTTGCCAGTCTTGCGTTTACCTGTACGATAAAAAAATTATCATCTGTAAGTCACTAGGATCTGACATAGCTCCAATTTCAAATTTTCAAATGTGAGGCAACCTGTACTAAAATCAGGCGATCCAGTCATGTAGTCGATCTTAGATTTTGTATGGAGAATAGATATTTGCAATACAGAGTGTATTTTGTCAAGTAAGTTTAACTATGTCAATTCCTGTAATAACTGATACAAATTGCTATCGAACCGTTTATGGAGGACCTCAGATACATTCGAAAACAAAGTCTGCGAGTAGTGCTCGCTGTGACAACACCCATTGGCTGTATTACCCTTGTCGTGTTGTCAGTGTCATGGTGAGTAGACTAAGACAACAGACACTGGCTGTATTACCCTTGTGCGTGTTGTCAGTGTCATGATGAGTAGACTAAGACAACAGTCGCTAGCTGTATTACCCTTGTGCGTGTTGTCAGTGTCATGGTGAGTAGACTAAGACAACACCCATTGGCTGTATTACCCTTGTCGTGTTGTCAGTGTCATGGTGAGTAGACTAAGACAACAGACGCTGGCTGTATTACCCTTGTCGTGTTGTCAGTGTCATGGTGAGTAGACTAAGACAACAGACGCTGGCTGTATTACCCTTGTGCGTGTTGTCAGTGTGTTGGTAAGTAGACTAAGACAACAGACGCTGGCTGTATTACCCTTGTGCGTGTTGTCAGTGTCATGGTGAGTAGACTAAGACAACAGTCGCTGGCTGTATTATCCCTGTGCGTGTTGTCAGTGTGTTGGCGAGTAGACTAATACAACAGACGCTAGCTGTACTAATCTTGTGCGTGTTGTCAGTGTCATGATGAATAGACTAAGACAACAGACACTGGCTGTATTACCCGTGTGCGTGTTGTCAGTGTCATGGTGAGTAGACTAAGACAACAGTCGCTGGCTGTATTACCCTTGTGCGTGTTGTCAGTGTCATGGTGAGTAGACTAAGACAACAGTCGCTGGCTGTATTACCCTTGTGCGTGTTGTCAGTGTCATGGTGAGTAGACTAAGACAACAGACACTGGCTGTATTACCCGTGTGCGTGTTGTCAGTGTCATGGTGAGTAGACTAAGACAACAGTCGCTGGCTGTATTTTGTCAAGTAAGTTTAACTATGTCAATTCCTGTAATAACTGATACAAATTGCTATCGAACCGTTTATGGAGGACCTCAGATACATTCGAAAACAAAGTCTGCGAGTAGTGCTCGCTGTGACAACACCCATTGGCTGTATTACCCTTGTCGTGTTGTCAGTGTCATGGTGAGTAGACTAAGACAACAGACACTGGCTGTATTACCCTTGTGCGTGTTGTCAGTGTCATGATGAGTAGACTAAGACAACAGTCGCTAGCTGTATTACCCTTGTGCGTGTTGTCAGTGTCATGGTGAGTAGACTAAGACAACACCCATTGGCTGTATTACCCTTGTCGTGTTGTCAGTGTCATGGTGAGTAGACTAAGACAACAGACGCTGGCTGTATTACCCTTGTCGTGTTGTCAGTGTCATGGTGAGTAGACTAAGACAACAGTCGCTGGCTGTATTACCCTTGTGCGTGTTGTCAGTGTCATGGTGAGTAGACTAAGACAACAATCGCTGGCTGTATTACCCTTGTCGTGTTGTCAGTGTCATGGTGAGTAGACTAAGACAACAGTCGCTGGCTGTATTACCCTTGTGCGTGTTGTCAGTGTCATGGTGAGTAGACTAAGACAACAGTCGCTGGCTGTATTACCCTTGTCGTGTTGTCAGTGTCATGGTGAGTAGACTAAGACAACAGACGCTAGCTGTATTACCCTTGTGCGTGTTGTCAGTGTCATGGTGAGTAGACTAAGACAACAGACGCTAGCTGTATTACCCTTGTGCGTGTTGTCAGTGTCATGATGAGTAGACTAAGACAACAGACGCTAGCTGTATTACCCTTGTCGAGTTGTCAGTATCATGGTGAGTAGACTAAGACAACAGTCGCTGGCTGTATTATCCCTGTGCGTGTTGTCAGTGTGTTGGCGAGTAGACTAATACAACAGACGCTAGCTGTACTAATCTTGTGCGTGTTGTCAGTGTCATGATGAATAGACTAAGACAACAGACACTGGCTGTATTACCCGTGTGCGTGTTGTCAGTGTCATGGTGAGTAGACTAAGACAACAGTCGCTGGCTGTATTACCCTTGTGCGTGTTGTCAGTGTCATGGTGAGTAGACTAAGACAACAGTCGCTGGCTGTATTACCCTTGTGCGTGTTGTCAGTGTCATGGTGAGTAGACTAAGACAACAGTCGCTGGCTGTATTACCCTTGTCCGTGTTGTCAGTGTGTTGGTGAGTAGACTAAGACAACAGTCGCTGGCTGTATTACCCTTGTGCGTGTTGTCAGTGTCATGGTGAGTAGACTAATACAACAGACGCTAGCTGTATTACCCTTGTGCGTGTTGTCAGTGTCATGGTGAGTAGACTAAGACAACAGTCGCTGGCTGTATTACCCTTGTGCGAGACGTCAGTGTCATGGTGAGTAGGCTAATACAACACACGCTGGTTGTATTATCCCTGTGCGTGTTGTCAGTGTCATGATGAGTAGACTAAGACAACAGTCGCTGGCTGTATTACCCTTGTGCGAGACGTCAGTGTCATGGTGAGTAGACTGAGACAACAGACGCCGGCTGTATTACCCTTGTGCGTGTTGTCAGTGTCATGGTGAGTAGACTGAGACAACAGACGCTGGCTGTATTACCCTTGTGCGAGACGTCAGTGTCATGGTGAGTAGACTGAGACAACAGACGCCGGCTGTATTATCCCTGGCTGGCTTTGCAATTATTGACTATAAATGATAACTGACAAGCTCATTATTATTCTCCAAACTACCAAAACAAAACTCACTTTGCAACTTTGCTGGCATTATAAACTGTGACTATATTTAGGTCAGTTACAGTGTTTTTCAGTTGCTCTTCCAGGTGCCACTGTTAACAGTGGAGACATGGCCCAGTTAGGAGCCTTATAGCACTTTACCTTTGAAGATGTGATGTGTGGTAAAAATGCCACATGTTGCTTAAATATCAGGCCTGGAAATTTGGCCTCGTCGATCTACAACCTAGATGGAATTACCATCTTAAATAACTCGTTTTTATAAGGTAATGGAATATTTGCTTCGTTTTACAACTTATGGCCATTTTCATAAACCACTTTTGTATTATATTTGGACTAAAATTCTACGACTAAAATGTTGTGACACTGGTTTTTTTATACTAAATCGTGTGATTGACAGGATACTGCCTTGATTTGTTGTTGTCGTTTGTTTCTTAACGCCGCACTCAGCAATATTCCAACTATATGACGGCGGTCTGTACATAATCGAGTCTAGACCAGACCACCCAGTGATTGACATCATGTGCATCGATCTAAGCAATTGGGATACGATGACATGCATCAAACAAGTCAGCAAGCCTGACCACCCGATCCCATTAGTTGCCTCTTACGACAAGCATAGTCGACTTTTACGGCAAGCATGGGTTGCTGAATAGCTCTACTACCCCGGATCTTCACGGGTCCATTTGATTTTTAAAGGATGTGATGTGGTTCGATTGCCCACATTGACCTGTGCTTTTGTTGTTGTTTTTCTACCGCCATGCAATATTGTTCAAAGGGGTGTAAAATCATTGTCTCATACTAGCTATCTGCAGTGTTTAAGCCATTCATTTTGTAAGCCAAAGGAAATATCTTTCTTGTAGTGTGACACATCTGTGGCATTTTATTACGTTTCAATCTTCCTCGACATTCACACAAAACGGTTCTTATCCATCACTAACTGTCGCCCTGTGATCATAGACTGTGCATTATTAAGATATGTTTGTCTTGCAAGATTCTTTTCAGGACAGGTGAGAGGTTATGTTTTAGTGATCATGTAAAACTGCTTTTAAGGTGTGTTTTTACTACTGGCAAAGACACAATACAACAATGTATATCACTGTATAATTCAGCGAAACCGCAATAAAGATGTAGAGGTTTGTTTATGCTAATTCTTAATTACCCTTGTATGACCTTTCTGATAGAATATAGGGGGCGGTCGGGTAGCCTAGTGGTTAAAGCGTTCGCTCGTCACGCCGAGGACCCGGGTTCGATTCCCGACATGGGTACAATGTGTGAAGCTCATTTCTGGTGTCCCCCGCCGTGATATTGCTGGAATATTGCTAAAAGCGGCGTAAAACAATAACACTCACTCACTCACTCTGATAGAATATAATATTCCCAAAAATTGAATTACATTGGATGTACCTGTAGGGGGTATTGGTCATATGCGGATTGAAGTTTGTACAAGACATCAATTTTTTTGGTCGTTACAGAAATAATGACTCAAACATGACTGAGTTTATGAGCTTTGTCTACAAAGTAATACATGTCCATAAGTTTAAAGTAATTTGCGGTTTAATCATATCATTAATCAATCAAAGGTATAGATTGTAACATGAAACCCAGTACTTTACGATCTCAAGCATTGACATGAGTTGTAGAATCACTGCATATTGGGGAAATGTTCCTATTGGAGACCCTTGAGTTAGACATTGCTAACAACAGAAGACCTCGCTGGGGAAGATTTTCTGAAAAACAATATATCAACATATATTCGCAAACACAAAATATCAGAGAGCCTTTGATATTTTGTTTCGACATGTAATTCATTTCACCTTACAAACACACTTGGAATAATTCGACAATGAATGTGTTGCCCATTCACTTACTTTTTTAAAGGAATTATACATACATGTATAAGATGTAATAAGATAATGACAGTTACTGAGTAAATTGGGCTTCAACAATACCTTTCACAACGACCCTGACACACTTTCAAACAAAAGAAATGATTGGTCCAGTTAGGGATGTATCCTCTTGACACAACATTTGAAACTGATTCCAAAGATTACCTTCCGAATCTTCATCTGTGGACCTCCGTCGAGGAGATTGTCTGTGAATAGCAAACATGAACAGTTAATCAATTGTTGATACAAATGAATTTTCTATTTTATTTCATGGCATTTGAATGTTGTTGTGCGGAGGTGTTAAACAGCTGTTTGCATGCCTAATTTAAAGAGCTTTTCCAAATTTGTTTATTTGACAAATTTCAACAGAAAGTAACAATATGATAATTGGCATTTAGTCATGTATCAGACGACCACCTCTATGATAAGTTGAAAATAAAATAATATAAGAATGTTCTGGTAGTTTCTCGACAGTGTTGCTTAAAGACTTGAGAATCTGTTACAACGTTATAAACATTGTGAATCTGGTTAATTTTGAAGAGTTTTCATTAAAGATTTCAAGACCTAATGACTTCTGCTTGTCCTAGTTTCTTGGATTATACTATATCAAGACAGGAATTTCACCCGTTAATTGTTTAAACAAAGAACATGGTATAAGTGACCAATCTAATACTGACACATATAAGACCAGCATGTTAATTGAGGAGGAACTTGGCCCAATCCACGCATCTGTGTAATCAAATTTTGACTTGACTCTAAAACCTGAACACACATGTCCCGTTCCTCTTTTAAACCTGATTCCAAAGCTCCATACAAATCCCCTGAAAGAGACCTTTATTGCTTTGTCCAGCAAATGTTTAACCGATTCCCTGTCTCAAGTATTAAGCATACTTTTTAATACAACCAAAGAAGGACTTTTTTATTCAAAGAAAATATTTGAGACAAGTGGAATTAATACCATGTGGATTCTTAAAAATACTAAAGATTTGTTTAAATTGTTGCAATCTTAGAAAACATTCAAGTAAAATTTTGTCAAAAAGTTTGGTTTGCTTTTTCAACATTGAACACCAGTGCCTCACAAAATTCAGGAAAAACCTCTTTCCTGGATCCATGGGGCATTTGTCACAAAACATGGTGACCATACATATAGTTACATCTACAGAGGTTCCGAACAATTTGTAAAAAATAAAGCAAATAACATCTGACGTTTACTGAGAAAGCGATAAGTGAAATGCTGGACTATCTCATAGATATTACCAATGTAAAATTTGTGAAGATGACATTTAGGCAGGAAGTAGGCATGCCCATCAGCACCTACTGATTTTTCCATGAAGAACAAGCATAGTCAAAAACGCCCCACAAGGTAATATGACACGTTCATTAATATTAAAATGACAACATTATCGTCGCTACTCACTGGTTAGAGAATTATTCTGTTTAACCAGTTTGGCTAAAGCACATTCTATACCTGCCAAACTTGATCCCGTCCTCGATGGTCTCTGGGAGGTCTCTGTTTAGTGTTTCCGGCAGGAAGAGGGCCAAGAGCCCTGCCAGGATGGCCAGACTGCCAAACACCAATAGCGACAGGGCGCGGCCGAGGTCACCACCTACAAACTGGCCCTAAGGGATAGATAGAAGTTTCCAAGAGTTGGATACAGTTGATGAAACCAACCTTGCATTGGTGTCATCACTGATTTTCAGTGGTCCATTCATTTCATTTCACAGATATTTTGCACTTTACGCCAAATGGAATCTGTTATCGGCTAAACTAGAATGGTTTTTCACTTGCTATGACAATTTATATCATAACCCAGTTTAAAATATATGTAAAAATCATGTGAACAGTCAATAGTTGATATACTACCAAACAATCGATAGTTAAGGAGAAGCTTGTCTCACTATATATTGGTATGATGCTAATTCTGACCTAAGCTTATGTTTTCACAGACATATGCTCTTTGTTTATTTGTTTGGTGTTTAACGCCGTAATACTTCAGCTATATGTCTGTAAATAATCCAGTCAGTCAATCCAGTGCTTGATGTCAGCAGCATCAATCCACGGTATTGGGATATGCTAACACGCAATCAGCCAAGTCTCCGATCATGACCACCCCATCCATTGTGTTGCCTCTTACGACTAGGACATGTTGCTTCGGACCTATTCTAACCCGGAATCCCAAAGGGACTGAATGAGCTATAAATCTGGATTTTCTCTGATGGGATGTTATAAGAACACCAACCTCTTTCTACCCGGTGTAGTAATCTGTCCCAACATATTCCTGGTAAAGGTAACTCTATTAAAAGGCAACGTCATTTTTTATCCATATTGCATTCTTATCGGGTGCATTTGCTCCAGAGGAACTCAATCTCTGACCACCTGGCATGCATAGCATTTGTCACCAGGCTCTTCGACATGTTTTCGACTTCACTTTACTGGAAAAAGGCCTTCTGTAAGTCTCTAAGTGTCCTTGATATGGAAAGACGGATACCCGGTCTCAAACCACCAACCCCATTTTACCATGCAATAGATGTCCCGGTTATGCAGATTCATTAGTTGAAGACAGTTACTGGTCCACTTCACCCAAGATACTGTCTCCATCACGTAGACAGTGGCCTTAAAGGATAAACCTCCCTTTGGAGAAATTTACTTAAACGGCATTTAGGAGTTTACATTCGATAAATGTAGGTGAAATCCACAATCCACAGTGTACTGATGTGGAAACATCCACAAGGACACTGAATGCATACATGTCAACACTAAATAAATAATAGTGAGTGAGTTGGGTTTAACGCCGCTTTAACAGTATTCCAGTTATATCACGTCGTGTCAGCTTAATGTTGAAGGAAAGCCCGAAGTGATGCAGATGTCAGGCGTTTACAACTTCGGTGGAACCCACGAGCACGGGTATGCCCAAGGGACGCAACTCTGCCCTGCGAATCGCAGCGCCTCAGACGACTGGAACCCCCCCCAAAAAAACAAATAAAAAAAAAAAAAATAAAATAAATAAATAAAAATAAATAAATAAATAAATAAATAAAAATAAAAAATTCAAAAAATTAATTATAAGATACCCTGGTTAATCATTAAGAACAAATCCATACCATGTCCACGATATATGGAGCAACCATGGCTCCTGCCCGTGCACAAGAGGAGCTTGCCCCGGTGGCAGACTGGCGGATGACTGTGGGGAACAGTTCTGAGGAGAAGATGTAGATGATCAGAAAACCTCCCGTGGAACCCAGCTTTCCTACCATAGCGAGCAGGACCGTAACCCACTGTAATGCTGAAGAAGTTATAAAAAGTAGTTCAGATTCAGATTCATTTTATTTCTTCATAACCTTCATGGTATAAGAGTACAAATAAATAAAATATGAACATCAAGATGCAGACCCGCATTTCAATTCTTTCAACTTAGTTGTTAACATTTACATGAATGTACATTAACCATACAAGATATTTCTAAGGTATGAGTGACAATCTATTATCAAAAAAGGCTTCACAATGGAATATGTATTGGAGCTCGTCAGCAACCGTTTGAGAATTACAAAATGTACATAAACGTTGATCTTTGGGGATAAAATTCCATCGGCCAGTCTCAACGCGCAGGTAGATGTTGCAGGTAGATATGTTGTAGATGTGGGTAATTTAAGATTTGCAAACGATGGTATTTCTTTGAGATATTCATATTTCGAGCTTATAGTTATTGAGCTTCTCCATGTCTGGTAGAATTGATCTATCAGTACCTGATCAATAGCCAAGTACACAAATTTAGCATTGGCCTACGATCATATAATTAAACTAGAAAAAGAAAATAGGTCTCAAACCCCCTTCATATTAAGATCGTCATCAGGTGACGTCACAGGAGACTGACCAGGCGCTGGGGTGTTTAGTTCGGGGCAAGATATGGGTTTTTTCTCTGAAAGGAGGAGACATACAATATCTCAACACACTGTTATCTCACCTGGCTGAAAATCTAACGAGTTCATGTCGTGTTCTCTTTGTCTAGCGTCAGTAGTCCGTCGTCAACGTCTCCTCCTAGGACAGCAATGAATTTGAAACTTTACATACTTGTTCTCACCAATGATCACACCCCAAGGTATTGAAGAGGTTCGAATAAGATTTTTAATTTAGCCACCACAAGACGCAGACATTTTGAAAACCTATTTATAGCCATGCCAATGTGCTCCAAATGTTATGAAATTAGGTACAGGTGTAATCCGCGTGGGGTTGAACATAAATGATTTGTTTTTTGCAATAATTGACCTTGATTTGCCCCTTGCACTTGAAAAGCTGAAACTTATTATTGCTACAACAGGCCATTGTTTTTAAAAATCAAATGAAATTTGGTACATGTGTAGGTTAGTAGTGGACTCAACACATGGCCTTTGCACTTTGACCATGACCCTAAATTCTCTAGTATTTGGCTCTGATGATGTTTAAACCATATCTACCTAGACTCACTAGGTTAAAGTAGATATAGAAAATATATGCATAGATGTGTTTGCATGGAGGATGGATCATCTATTTAGAGGATGGTTAAGATCATGTCTATTTCAGAATGGAGGTTATCGCCACTCACTCTGGTCTGCATATAGGATGGTGAAGATGGTGAGGATGCAGGACACTCCTCCTAGTAACATAGATGCACAGTGCAATGTCTTCCTTCCAAGTCTGTTAAGCAGTCCTACAATGAGGGCCAGCGCGGGGAACTCAACCAGCCCTACCAGCAGGAAGTTGAGGTGGATGCTTCCTGCACCGAGATTTTCCAAGTTAAGGGACAGGCCATAGTACACCATGCTGACCACCATCCTACAACAGACTGGAACCATCACTGACCAGAGACCTACAAACACGATCTTGTGGACGCAAAAAATGCTATCAATCCAATATCACAGTACCCTTTGTGTATTTATGTCCCTTTGCAATCATTGGTAAATTAGGCACATCATGGATGCTTAGGATCTTGTCTGCCGTGAAGGTCATACAACACAGGGACACACACACACACACACACACACACACACACACACACACACACACACACACACACACACACACACACACACACACGACACACACGACACACACACGACACACACACATCTATATTACACATAGACCTGGCCACTATTGAACTTAAAGTCGCAGTCCATGCACCCTATGATATACATTCTGTCACTTAGTGAGCAGTACTAATTCTTTTCAACAGAATCTTTAACCACATTACCAGTTAAAAAATATAATAAGAGTTCGTGTGCACATGACTGGAGTGGTGAATAGATCGAAGAAGCTGCCCTTGGGTTTGTCGTCATCGTGTGTTCCAGTCTCTGTCTCGTGTTCCTCAAACAGGTTGTCAGGTAACTTGACTTTATTCACGTCAGCCATACGGCGTATGATCACTTCCGCTTCCTCTTGTCGGCGCTGCTTCAGCAGCCATCGAGGAGATTCTGGAATGATCCTGTGAAACGATATGTTCTCTGAAGTAACGACATCAAATACCTATTGAATAACAGAAAGCGTAACATGCCTGAAGTACATTAATCGAATAACCCAGTTTTATTAACAAAGAAACTACCTGTAAGTAAAATCGGTGCACGCATAAAACTATTGTCTGAGGGATATGTCAATGTCAAACGTTCCAAAAGAATTTTCAACCAATTAGAAACTACATCTCCAATGCCCAAATGCAAGCAAGACTGTAATTCCCTTTCAAAACTGAAGAAATGCAAAGAAACTTAACAATAAATTTCATCAATTTCCTTGATGTTATGTGACACAGGTTTGTGTAAAGGGTAAGATTTACAACTGATCACCAGTAGATGAGGAATGCTGCAACAGGGATGGCTGTGGCTAGCTCCAGAGTGTGCCAGTCGCGGATGAAGTAGGCCAGTCCAGTCAACACTACCATGCCGATGGCGAAGAACATCTCGGTCATAACGCCAAACCATACACGCCTTGACGGACCTACCATCTCAATACCTAAAAATATACATGTGCAAGCTTATTCGGATTTAATATGCATGATCTATATTAAACCAAAAAAAACAACAGCGCAGCTCAGCAAATCAAAAGTTTACAATCGAATAAGGAAAGTGTATGTAGACGCCACAAGACCTTTAGACAAGCTGAAGGAAAATATACAGTGTCCCTACTGTTTTTTTCTACCTGTGATAACACCAGTGAATGTAAAGCTGTTGTAATCGATTTAAGCTCCTTATCATTAAATATATTGTATATTGACTATTTCACAATTCACTCATTAACAATTTACTTGCCTTTGCATGTGTTTGTGGCGGGTGTGGCAGGATACGTTCACCTTGGTTCATACATGGTGTCATCACTCGTTGATAAATTTATAAACCCATGCTTTTGGTGTAGTCGGAATCGTTAAACAGACTCTTCTTTTGGCAGAGATTTCTTATGATGATGGAAAGGTCTTGTCGCTTTTATACACATAGACCATCGTCAAGCGCGCGATTTGTCCCATGTTTTTAGCCAAAAACCTTTCATGATGTGACCGTTATTATCGGGGCCGTAATAATTTTTAATAAAGTGACAAAAAAAAAGTTCATGTACGTAATCTCTCGCGGCATCAATTGTCATTTCAGTGTACATCTAGCATTAACTAATCAATACAGTTTACATGCGTACAAAATTTGCTTCATAACAGCTTTAGAACCTACACCGGACTTCGCTCCTAATAATGATAATAATAATAATAATAATAATAGGCTATCTGAACGACCGCTGCATCGAATTTATGGGTAGTGTGTGGAAAGATCAGCAATCCTGCAGAGTCCTTCGCTTGGATGAAGTCGTCTGGCCTGAAAAGTGAAACAGAAGGCTTTCTGTTTGCTGCTCAGGTCCAGTCACTTCCCAATCGAAACCGTCAATGTGTAATTTTGCATCAAAATGTAACTATGGAATGTAGATTATGTAATGAATTTAATGAGACTGTTCAACACATTGTCAGTGGATGCCCAGCTTTGGCACAAGCACAGTATCTTAAGCGACATGATGGTGTAGCTCGATCAATTTTTTTACCGTCTTCGCCATGCTTGTGGCTTTGACACAGAGGTCCATCCATGGTACGACCCGGAATATGTAGAGGGCGTCATTGAAAATGATAAATACAAAATCCTTTGGAATAGGCCCGTATACAGTCTCAGGCATATCCAGGCCAATAAACCTGATCTTGTCCTGTGTGATAAATCAAATAAAATCATTTATATCATTGAATTTTCTGTCCCTTTTGACAGTAATGTGATTGACAAGATTGAGGGAAAACATGGCAAATATGCAGACCTCGCTTTCGAAATGTTCTGGGTGGGTTTGACTAGGCAGCTCTTCCTGGGAGTAGTCCTATTCGCTGTCTGGGCTGCGTGTAGAGGGGGCAAGGAGCCCTTAGCTGATGATGAGCCTATTAGTAACCAGCCTGACTGTGCCAGGATCACCCAAACCCTCTTTCCTGCATTTTTTATTTTAATCTGTACATAATAATAATAATAATAATAATAATAATAATAATAATAATAACAACAATAATAAACAAAGCGACAAAACCCTTCCATATCCAAGAGAAATCTCTGCATAAAGAATAGTCGATTGTACGATTCCGACTATATCCCTATCCCTATATCTTCCGACTAAGAGCATGTGTTTATGAATCACTATCAAATAGAAATGATACCTGGTGTTCGCGAAAACATGAGCGTATCCTGCCCCATCGTAGGCAGCCGTTACAACACATGCAAAGGCAAGTCATATGTTCACCTGAAAAAGCACGGGAACATGATACACGTTAAAATAGTTAATAGCATCGGACATCATTTTTGTCACTGATGCGTCAAATTTGGAAATGTCCTCCACATGACTACCATAAAACTTTTGAAAAGCTTTACTGGGGCCTTGAATGTTGTAACCTTGATCAAACAACTTCTGAGCAAGACGCGTATGGCGCTCTTTGAAATCTTGGTTGTTGTGAAAATGCTGTTAAATGTGCTGCTGGAATATTGAAGGTCGTGAAGGGAAAGTTGACTATTGGAAAGTTGAAGTCATCCCTCTTGTCATACAGTCTTGTGGAGAGTGTCTTTTCACTCTGAATCTTTATGCATAGATTTGAAAATGAATCAGATGAGGCGGTCTCACTGGTCTCCTTCATTTCTAGTTCAGGTGGGTAAATCAGTGGAAGAGAATTGGCGATTTGATTGTTATTAAACGATATCAAGTCCTCGATATACATGAAGCTTCAGTTAAATTTCTTGGCCAAATTACCTTGTTTTGACTTTGTCAATCCGAGCAGAAATTCCGATTCATATGCACAAAGAAACAGATCCTCATGCAGGGGAGCATAATTGGTGCCCATGGGAATGCCTACTTCTTGCCTAAATGCCTTTAAGTTACTAAAGACGTTCTTCATCCATATATACTGAACAACAAAAGTTCCTGTGACATTGAATAAGATTTAATGCAAAGTTATGTTTCTTACCAAATCTGAAACAATTTCGGTTTGCAACAGATGAAAGACTCCTGTAAGTGTTCAAATGGTTTAATTTGCCATACGGACTTCAGAAAATGTGTGATTTTATTTTTTAAAAACCCATGAACATGCCAAAATGTCAATTTACAAATCAATAGCGTGTGTGTCTACTTCTGGTTGCGATGCAAGCAACAAATCTTCGTCTCGTGGAATGGACCAGGCGTCGCACAAAGTCCTGTGGGATATCTGTCCATATCTGCTGGAGCATGTTTCGAAGTTCCTGGAGTGTCCGTGGAAAACCTGGTTGACGTCGAAGGCGCCGATCCATCTCATCCAACTTGTGCTCGATTGGTGAGAGATCAGGGGAGCGATCCGGCCAGGGGATGATTTTCACGTTGTTTTGTTTTGAAGAGAATCCTGAACAAGTCGAGCAATATGAGGCCGGGCGTTGTCATGTTGAAAGGTAATGCCTGGGCCATAACGACGCAAAAACGGTAGAACAACAGGGCCGATGATCTCGTCGCGGTAGCGCTGTCCATTGAGATTTCCCTCTACCACTATCAAAGGGGTCCTCTGCCTTGCTGTAATCCCACCCCACCCCATACTATAACGCTGCCGCCCCCGAACCGGTCTTCTTCCATGACACAATGATTGACGTAACGTTCACGTCGACGTCGGTACACTCGAATCCGTCCATCGCTGTGGCTGAGGTGAAAACGAGACTGGTCAGTGAACAGAACTGCACCACTGTAGACTGGTTTCCTGTCAAAATGGGACGTCTGGCGGGTCTTCTGGTGACAATCCCTGCACATCTGAGGCGGCGACGTACGATTTTTGAAGATATTCGTCGAAGGCCAGGGATGCTTCTCGCAGTCACTGTTGCTGACTGGAATCGATTTCGTAGGTGTGTTGTTCGAATCCAGTTGTCTTGTCCATTATTGGTTACGCGTGGCCTGCCACTCCGAGGATGGTCTCTGACTGCATTCGGCTGTTGCCAACCTTGCAATAAACTCCAAATGGTGTTTCTGTGGAAGTTAAATTGTCTTGCAACATCACGTTGACTCGATCCTGCTTCAAGCATACCAATGGCTCGCAGACGCTCATTTTCGGACAGGCGTGGCATTTCGTAATGTTGAATAATTGCGTATATTTATTGTTTTTCTGAGTGGTTGTTGTCAGCACGATGCTAAACAATGCATATGGAATCCCGTTAACGCACATGTTTTTATACCCATTCTTGGGTAGTGAAATGCATGGGGCTTGCATAAAAGTCAACTTTTGCACGGAATGCATGCTTTTCTGTAGCAGTTGCGTTTTGTAACTTGATTCCATACGTGTACTGCAATACTGAAAACCAAACTTTACTTGTTTGAAAAATACACTCAAATATTGGTGTCACAGGAACTTTTGTTGTTGAGTATATATTATTCCTACTCCAACTTCTATGCAACCACATTCATTCATTTCACACTGATATTCAAGGAAAGGTTAAAATCTCTGTGGAGGTTAAGCACGTTATTTACCGATGACGAAGCATGAAATGAAGAACCCGACTGCAAAGGCGCCGTTGATGAAACGGAGGATGGCAAACATGACAAAGCTGCTGGACCACTTGAGGATGACGCCACCAGGAATAAGGAACATCAGGCACAGAAGAAGAGCTTTCTTTCGCCCGATCCTGACAAATTAGCAGAAACGAATTTGTATTAAATCATTGCACAGTTTATGCTTTTGTGGATTGTTATTTTCATCATTATTGTGATTACCGGAGATTTAGATACTGTTCTTTTGCACAGTCTGCAGTATGCGATCCACACGATAACATAACATCAGCTAGTTGGGGAGCGGTTCAAAGTTTAATGGCAGATAAAAAAAACCTTTATTCCTTAATATTTTAGACATACCGCCACAATCCAGAAGACTGTACAATAATATTATTGAACATCTCGTCCAAATAAGGTCATCGTATGAAGGAACCTGTTCTTGCCTATAGTATCTGCATTAATCAAGGAATGGGCTAACATCTTCAGAAACTGTTGTCTGTTATCACTCACATGTACACAAATGAATGAGAACTAAACTTTGTAGTATGTTTTGATCCATTCGTATTATGTACACATTTGTTTTGTTTTGCGCCCAATGGAGTCTGTTTCGTCGGATAATCGAGACTTGTTATTCTCAGGCGTTGACATTTTATATATATTAGACTTACGAGAGTACTAAATATATTCCTTAGGAAAATATGTGTCAAAAGATGATTTTAGGTTGTTGCCAGGAATCAGTTTCTTAACGTTAGGACATGAGCAAGTCTTTGACCCAAACTACTTTTCCAAGGAGATGAAGACAAAAACTCTGAACGTGCTCATAGATTAAGGATTGACTGTGTTTGGATTTTGGTTCATTGTGGTATGAATCGAAAACTATGTGCAAACCACAGCGGATTCTTACAAAAGTTTGCACATTTGATTTCTTTGCACGTCAGTTATTTCAGCATTGAATCGGATGAAAATTATATTTTAGATTAGCGACTATACGTGGATCGACATGAGATATCGTGTGTTCTTCCTTTTTCGGACTGCGAATTTGAAGCAGACCATCATCAGTCGTTTTGTCAAGTGTGTTCAAGGACTACAATGATCTTAGCTACTTAATATCTTGATTGTAGCTTACAATGACCGTAGCCTACAAAGTACAAAGTGAAAGTACATGACCCAGAATCACGATCTTATGGATTTACAATACTTGTTCAGCTAAGATCATTTTGTGCAGGTAGGCCCAGGTAGTGCTACATGGTGTAAAACGGAATTAATCTTCAAATGCATGTAAATCTTGGTAGAGAGAGCATGCTCGATTTTACCTCAAAAGATGTGAAATGTAAACACCAAAGGTTTGGACTTCAGGAATATTGCTCGCCATAAAGGGAACGTTGACTATTGGAAAGTTAAAGTCGTCCCCCTAAGTCATTTTGCATAGATCTAAATATGAACCAGATGAGGCGGTCTCTGCGGTCTCCTTTCTTTTTAGTTCAGGTGGGTAAATCAGTGGAAGTGAATTGGCTATTTGATTATTATTGAACAATGTCAGATCATCGATATACCTGACTTTGACTTTGCCAATCCAAGCAGAAATTCCGATTCATATGCATAAAGAAACATATCCGCAAGAAGGGGAGCACAATTGGTGCCTATCGGGATGCCTACTTTTTGCCGAAATGTCTTTCCCCCAAAATTTACATATCATGTCACATATTGTTTTCTCGGTATACTTCAAATGGCATTTGCATTCATTTTTAACAAATTGACCTGAACGTCTGAAGACAGATATGTAACTACATGTATGTCTATGAGCCCGTTTCACCATTTGTAAACATTGTTGGACACCTGTAGCCAACGTAAATTTGCTGTCTGCTGTATAGGTGTGTAACCTACACCTAATAAGTATACCACATGACGTGCTACTCAATGTATAACTCTGTAATATCATATACTGAATTGAATAAAAAAAATAAATATATATATGTCTATGGTCACCACGTTTTGTAACAAAAGCCCCATGCATCAAGGCATGAAGTTTTCCCTTAAGTTTGTCATGTGGGATAGCGGTGTACAATGTTGAAAAATCAAATATTATAACGGAATTGAACCTGGTTCTTTTCTGAGATTGTATATTCATTCAAATCTTTTGAGTTTTTTCTCTCTGTACGGGTGTTTATGGACCTTTGGAATCCATCCAGTGCAAAAGTGGAATGGGACATGTCTTCATGTCTTAGAATCAAGCGAGAAGTTGATTTCTTCATGTCTTAGAATCAAGCCAGAAGTTGATTTCTTCATGTCTTAGAATCAAGCCAGAAGTTGATTTCTTCATGTCTTAGAATCAAGCCAGAAGTTGATTTCTGGCAGTTGGCAGATTTCCTCCTCAGTTAACATGCTGGCCTCATATGTGGCATTCTTTGATGTGTGACTTTTACCAAGTTCTTTGATGAAACAATTAATGTTGTGATGATTACTTATAATGCTTGTGTTATTTGACGCCTTCTCAGTGGCAACAACAACAACCTTTCATGGTAGTGCAGCCAGACTTTGGATGACAGCTGGCTGGGACAGAATGGGTTTATTCTAGTTCTGTTTCCCCTTTTTCAGTTTTCGCATTCTACCAATGACACCACGCAGGAAACACCAGTGAGAATACAACTTGCGTTGGGTACCTTTCATAGGACTGGGCTTCCCGTGTCCCGTGTGTAAACGTTCGTATTGAAACCATGCAACTTACTTGTCCCCCAGGGCTCCAGCAGCAAATGCTCCCACGAAGCATCCTCCCATGAAGATCATCTTAGAATGTGTCGCCAGGATTGCGTTGTCACACACAAAATTCAGCTGAATAATAAAAATAATAATAATGATAATAATAAAATAATAATAATAATAATAAAGGAGTGGCTCGATCATTTTATTACCGTCTTCGCAATGCTTGTGGTTTTGACGCAGAACTCGCTTTCGAAATGTCACGCTTGCATCCCTCACAGTCTGCTGACCGACAATGGGAGAGTACCCGTGTTGGCTACCAGGAATACAGCCCTTCTGACAATCTGCAGTGTTGGGGAGTCTTCACATACATAAAGTTCTGGGTGGGTTTGACTAGGCAGCGATTCCCGGGAAAGTGAGTGAGTATGGTTTTACGCCGCTTTTAGCAATATCCCAGCAATATCACGGCGGGTGACACCAGAAATTAATAATGATAATAATAATAATAATAAAAATGCTATGTTGAAAATCATTGTAGATTCGGTCATTATATATTTGTATGTTAAACTGGCTAAAAAATCATACTATATAGAAAGTCTTAACATAAGTTTGATAAAATATGAATACCAGTTACAGAATAACAGAAATTCAGCTAGTCCGAAGAATGCTCCGATGAATACTGGCACCAACATATTCAGCCATGTGAAATGCAATGACAGTTCGATTTATGTCTGCTGGATGATTTGGTAACTTTGATGTTTGTGTGCCATGCTACCCCGACGGGTTCCATCCTCTTTCGCCAACAGAGGAGTTGGCGGGTGTAGAATAATGCCTGTACTTTTAATATTGCATCCACGCGAATGAAAAGTTGGCTTTTCCGATACAGTTAATTAAGTGATTTAATGAGAGCTTGTAATTGTAAATAAGTACAGATACGATTTGTAGGATTCTAATATGAGATCATCTTCCGCTGATCACTGCACCAATACGTAATCACTTCTCCGAATGCCACTCTAAGGTAAGATTATATCCCTTTGAGATAAAACAAACAAAAAACAACAATATTACCTTTTCAGTATATCATTCTTTAGAAGATGACATACACCAGTGAGATTGTAATGTATATTCATATTCTAGTCTTCATAGGTTACATGCTACCAAAGTTCGGATGGGTTCTGAAGTAATTATACATACAAGTTATATATGACGAAATTAGATATAAGATTGAAATGCATATTCATATAATGTTTTTTAAATATTACAATGTTATATTAATTGTGTTTCTTATAGATATAATTCTATATGTACATGCACATCTACCTGAGAATAAAAGTTTAAAATTTCAGATGTTTTGTTTATAATAAAAACCAGCGCAGACATAATTCTCCAAATTGGAACGGTTTAATCACTTCCTCTGGGCGTGTGGGTTCGAATCCCGAATGGAACTTTAAAAAAGTACTAGAATCTGTACTTTACTTAGAAAGTGTTATCCCAAATATAACATTTGTTACATTTGACCACTTTCAGGATGGCATTGTGTAGTCATATCAGTAATTTATTCCTATATATTTGTCTTCGGCAAAGTCTTCCTGTCGAATTAATGCAGCTTAAACCCCACGGTTAATACTTGTTCACCTGTGTTGACACCGTGGACTCGAACACAGACTTGTCGTACACCCACTTCTTACAAGCAACCACTGTACGGTTGGCAACGCTATTGGTGCTATTGGCAACGTCGAAGTAGATGTGACAGCTGTCAAGCAGCAACTTGCCGTCCCTTTTGACGTAGGGAATGGTAGTGTTGATAAGATGGGCGTGGTTGTCAGACTGTACATGATAGGTGTCGTTGTCGTAGCCGGGGATGGCGCACCTGTAGGATAACTGACATGAAAAAAACACATCAAAATGGAATAGATGTTTCTAATTTGCGCGTAAGTTGTGGGATCGAGGTAGTGTCTTAAGGACGAGGCACTATGTCCTTGAAGCGAGGTACAAAGTCGTTGAAAGGATCTCGAGTGGGAACAAGGCAATTTACTCAAGCCTCATGAGGTGAGGTGAGGTGAGGTGAAATTGGGTTTAACGTCGCGTCCAAGATTATTGCACTTATATAGCGACTTGCATGCACGTGTGTTTGTGTGGCTGCTTGTACTAGTCCGGACTGATGCCGATTTAAAGTGCTAGCCCACTGAGATACCATGCCGCAGTTTAACATGAATATCCAACTCAGACACAGTATACTGACTCCGAGCAGACCAGTCCTTGCTTTAACCCCTTAATGCCGAGCGCCAGACAGGGTAACAACAAGTACCATATTTTAGCGTCTTTTGGTGTGACGCGGCCGGGGATCGAACCCCGGACCTTCCGCTCTCCGGGCGGACGCTCTACCACTAGACCACGGAGGCGGTCTTCAAGCCTCATGATGTAACAAGGGAATCTTATGGATTATCAGTACAAAAGAGACTTTCCGGGTTGTAACGTTGACATTATTCGTTGGAATGGAGCTTGAAGCTTACTTAGGACGTTCACTCTGGTTAGATGCATCATTGTCGGTAATTTCAGATATGTATGTTCTTAGTGGACCAGTCACTCAATATAAGGATTTGTATAGGCTAATAGTTCGTCGAACTTATGCCTGATGCTGCTGTTTTCACTAATAACGACTCATCAATTGTTTTTCAGCAAGCCAGGTTGCAAAAAAGGCTCTTTTTCTCACCAGGTTAATTTACTCTGAGCACGTGTTTGTTGTTTACCGCCGCGCCCAGCAATATTCCAGCTATATAACGCGGTCTGTAAATAATCGAGTCTGTACCAGTGATTGATATTATGAGGAACCGTCCACTGGGGTGCGATGACACGATGTCCACCAAGCCTTACCACTCGACCCGTTAAGTCAACCACCACGACCTGCATATGTTGGTGGGAACCATTCTAACCACATGTTGCCAAGGTCCTATGTATTCAATGTACACGCGGATCATTGTCCTGTACAGTACATTCTAGTTCTCAGTGTCCCAGTGATATCTACTGACCATTGTCCACGGACATTAGGAGCCATGTTCCGGGAATAGGTCTCAATGTCCTATCCTTTAGCGTTCAACTGTAATTCCTTATACGTATAATACATACTCTATGAATATACTGTATACTGAGTCCTCCATCTGGGATAATCAACAGTATACAATGTACCTTCAATATGTAGAATTACATGGATAGTAGTGATCAGATTACATATAATAAAAATAAAAGCGACAAGCGATAGGTGTACGGCGCTGCTAACTTGAAGACATCTAATTTCCATACACAATAGAAAATGATAGAAAAACTGTTAAGCAAAGTACCTTTGCATGCCGCACCAACCTGAGAAAAGCCTTTCATTATGTTAACCGAGACTTAAGCTTTGTCAAAAATGGGTCTCAGGTTAATGGATTCATCTACGTCGATGTCCGGTAATGCGTGAGAGTCAGTGGTTTTATGAGTCCACCATTCCAGATAACAACTTTGTTAAATGAGGCTACCCCTTGTCCCCAACTTTATACTTTTCAACGGAATAGAGTTACTGTGTTCCCCAAAACTATTCTGAAATTAAATAAAGCATCTTTCAATACATATTCATGAAGACATCACAACTTTAAGTTCGAGATTCAAAATTGGCACGTGCATGTAATGCACAGCGCACAATTTGGATGTTTGCGTGTTTGTTGAGAACATGGTACTCAAACACGTGTTTTTTAAATGTGAATAGCACACAATAATCGTTCAACTATCAGGTGCTCATTAAAACACTTTTGTTTAACCGTAAATAACGCTTACGCAATTACACGGCTTGCTGAAATCAACGTCTACGCACCGTGGGTATGCGGCAAATAGGAATTGCGCAAACTGCAGTTGCAGGACATTTTAATGTTTATCGAAACACAATATGATTTGGAGGCATTATCTAAAGCAGGACAACACTCATGACTTGCCGGGCCGGTCGTCCGCGTATGGTGTCACGTCGACCAGACAACCGTATTCGGTTGGTGCACCTACAGAATCGCCAACAAAACTGCCACATTAACAGCTCGGACAATTCCTCGGATAAGACCAATTAGAGGCAGAACCGTACGCCACCGGTTGAGTGAGCACAATATTCTGCCCCGACGTCAAGCGATTCGTCCAAGTTTGCTTCCACTTCACCGTCAGGCACGCCTAGCTTAGTGTAGACAGTATATGTGGTTCAAAATATAAGACTGGGACTGTATACTGTTTACAGAGAAGTCCAGGTTTCATCTGGACAGCTCCGGTGGTCGTGCATGAGTCTACAGGCGTCAAGGAGAACGTTTTAGCGACGCTTGCGTTACTCAACGTCGTCAGTTGGGGGTTGAAGTAAAATGGTATGGGGTGGCATTACAACTCATGGGGACAACACAGCTCATCATTGTTAATGGTAATTTGAAAGGCGTACGTTACAGGGACGAGATCGTCCGAGGTCGCGTTCTACCCTTTGTGCAAATGCAGAGTGTTACAAGTGGCACAGTGTCAAAAGTAACTAAAGGAAGGACCCAACTCATTTTCACTTTTAAGAATATTTAGTTATTACTAAAACCTACGATAATTTAAAATTCACACAATTGCGAATACAATCTGGCAAACAAACATATATGTGGCAAAGCAAAATAGGTGAATACGCAACGTGATACAGAAAACTCCACCAATCGGACACAGTCTGGATCCTGGTCACAAACATATTCCGATCACAGTTCGATTATCCAACGACACATTGTGCACAGACTCAGTTTAACTCAAACCACAGTTCCACTTTCCTGTCTCAAATAACCGACATGGCCGAATATACATCACAAGATTCCACTGGCACGAATGTCACAGATCGACAGGGTCAATGCAGGAACCCAGAAAGTGTGACACGTCTTAACTATAATCTCAATAACATCTTTAGTTACAATACATGGTTACTCTTTGGTTTATATAAATAATCATCACATATAACAACGGACGTAACGCTATGTTCCAGCAGTCTAATGCCCGCCCACATGCTGCGCGTGTTGTAACAGATTTTTTGAGGCAGCATAACATTGATGTACTGCCATGACCGGCTGTTTCTCCAGACCTCTCCCCAATAGAACATGTCTGGGATGAGATGGGAGATGCCAACGACAGGATCAGAACCAGCCGTTAGCTAGCTCAGTTGGGACAATCCTTGGTTGACATTTGGAACAACATCCCCCAGAATGTTTTCAATCATCTATTGTCTTCAATGCACCGCCGCTGCATCGCCTGCATCAGAGCAAATGTTGGCAACAGCCAATATTGACATTTTTTAATTACCTCTTTTAGGTATCTACCTGGTATCGGTTTTGTCAGTGAGTTTGCTATGATCAAACAGACGAATGACCAATTATTATGTTGTTATTTTCAATAACATAACATGCACAGTTATTTTTTCCCTAGTATATTAATGATTTGGTGCAAGAAATATATGTGCTATAAAGTGTGCTATTTCTAATAATATTCTGGTATATTCTGCTTTTTAAAGTTGATATTAAGTTCCTGGTGCCGACCGAACATCATTACAGATGGTGTTAGGTACAATGTTCAAGTAGTGCTGTAAGTGGCATTTGCAAATCTCGTACCATTTCAGGAATACATGTGACGGACAGCTATGTGACATTTTCAGGAATTCATGTGACGGACAGCTATCTGACATTTTCAGGAATACATGTGACGCACAGTTATCTGACATTTTGAGGAATACATGTGACGGACAGCTATCTGACATTTGCCGGAATTCATGTGACGGACAGCTATCTGACATTTTCAGGAATTCATGTGACAGACAGCTATCTGACATTTTCAGGAATACATGTGACGGACAGCTATCTGACATTTTCAGGTATATATGTGACGGACAGCTATGTGACATTTTCAGGAATACATGTGACGGACAGCTATCTGACATTTTCCGGAATACATGTGACGGACAGCTATGTGACATTTTCAGGTATATATGTGACGGACAACTATCTGGTATTTTCAGGAATACATGTGACTGAGAGTTTTTTTGGGTTGAAATGAACGGGGCTGTATAAACTGTCGTGCAAAATCAAAGTGTGTATGTATGTATGTATGTATGTATGTATGTATGTATGTATGTATGTATGTATGTATGTATGTATGTATGTATGTATGTATGTATGTATGTACTGTATATATATGTGTTTGTGTGTGTGTGTGTGTGTGTGTGTGTGTGTGTGTGTGTGTGTGTGTGTGTGTGTGTGTGTGTGTGTGTGTGAGAGAGAGAGAGAGAGAGGCATTCAAAGACATATTTACATTTGCAATGCATATTCATAGTCTAGTCTTCATATGTTACATGCTACAAAAGTTCGGATAGTTTCTAAAGTAATTTATACATGCAAGGTAATACATACATGAGGTAATAAGATGTAAGATTGAAATGCATATTCATAGGATGTTTTTTTTAAATATTACAATATTATATTAATGATGTTTCTTATTCTCGGAAATTTCTGCTGGGGTTGGCAAAATCAAAACTAGGAAATTTGGCCAAGAAGTTTAACTTCAGCTTCAGAAATATCGAGTATCTATCCTTCAATAACGATCAAAAAGCCAACGTCAGAATCAAGAGCTTCTTTGACAAACAGATGTTGGATAGTTAAATCCAAACAGTAAACAGCTAAGATTTAAAAGCTCTACAGATGCGTATATCAGAGATATTTCTTCTGATTATGGATATGTCTTTGTCGCTTTTATTCACGACCAAAAGTCTTTACATATCATATATCCAACATAATACACACTTGATAGATGAACGCAAATCTCACATAAATAAGGATAAAAGATAAATGAAAGTAAAACATATTTACACAAATATATAGTTCTGAACTACAATAAAAACACTGACATATGAGTGGAATATTGCTGTGATCGGCGTTACAGAACAAAGTCCACTAGACGATCTTCTTCGTTATAACGAGAATGTCTTTCTCATCTTTACGCGAACACATAGTATCACAACAATTTGATAGTGATTCATAAATACTACGTATGATATACAATCGTACAATGGTTTTGTCACTTATATTTTCCCCTTATATCATACATGTAACATTTCAGTTTATTTGTGAAATGTTGTGTCGTCGAATCCGTAGACTAAGTAATACAAACGCCCTAGCTTCTATCCACTCTCTCATACCATATATGCTAAACAAATAGTAGAATGCTCTCTGTAATTATCTTTTATATCTTAAACCAGCCTAAGTTCATATCTTATAGCATATGGTCACAAACCATTTATACGCTGTGTGAAAATTAGTCGAGGAAATTATATATCATTTTATTAAATGTAGTAAGATCAGTCCGAACTAAAATTTTGACATGCTATTTCAGACACAATTTATGATGTTACCAGCTTGTCAAGTGCACACTTACATCAGGCATTGTATGTAAGTTGAACGCTGGCATTGGAAACTGGAGCCATTTCATAAATCATATAGTCTTAACCATTATGTGTGAATTCGTGTCTTCGGGAATGAGTCATATTTCTGCATCGACGACGGCTATTTTTTAAATACATAATAGAGGGGAGGTGAAACAGCTCATTCTTGTGTTCTTAGTCCTTGTCAAATTACATCTTCAGTAGAAATATTTTGATAAAAGAAGCGACAAAACTCTTTCCATATTCATAGGAAATCTAAAAGCAAATTTGCACGATTCCGACTGTATCATGAGCACCAAACACTCACCTGTGGCCAGGTATGTTGAGGAGGTACACACTGATCATCATCCTTATGCCAAAGATGATGCCAGAGAGGGAAAGGAAAAAGGACATCCATTTCTGATAGCGTCCAAACTCCCCCAGGTGCCGCAGAACATCATCGAAGTTGAGTCGCATCATATATATTCACCCACAGAACCAGGTTCCCTTGAAATGTATTGAATACTAGTATACGTGAATCTGACGCATTTAAGTCTTACATTACAACCAGACTTAATAATATAAGTTCATGATATTTAGTATCTGAAGTTATCACGTTTCAACACGATCGGGATAGTTGTATCCAGCGTCTATGGTTCCGATTTCGCTGGACTCGGTTTACTTAAATAATGCACAGTATGCCTCATATGGTATGCATGCATTGAGAGCGACGGGGATGCACGGAGCACACATCCGATGCCATCTGTTGCCCTCAATATCTGTCTGACAAATCAGATACATATTAAACATATGTATTTACCTATCATAATCGTTTTGTAATTTCGTATACATTACTTTTAACATATTTCTATTACAGTAAGAGATGCATTCATCTACATCATTTAACTGACACAATTCAACTATTGCAACTATCAGCCAAAGTTTTTAACGTTGCTTTGAGCAGTAATTTGACACATCGTCTCGGCATTATGTGGCGCGTAGCGCTTCCCATGCCTAAAACAATAAGTATTATTCAGGTACATGTTTAGCTCACCTGACTGAAAAGCCATGGCCTGTTTGTCCGTCGTACGTCGTGCGTCGTCCATCTTCTGCTCAGAAACCACTGAACGAACGAAGCTGAAACTGCACATACTTGATCCCAGCAATGATTCATGGCACTCTAATTGGCCAATTTTCAATATGGCCATCATGCTATCCCCTTTGAAATATCCCTTTATGGACATTATTAGATCACTTTTGTTCAAAACGTTGTCAAATGTGGTATGTGTAGTGAGTGAGTGAGTTGGGTTTAACGCCGCTTTTAACAATATTACAGTTATATCGCGGCGTGTCAGCTTAATGTGGGAGGAAAGCCCCAAGTGATGCAGGTCTCAGAGGTTTACCACTTCTGTGAAAACCACGAGCACGGGTATGGTGCTGACAAACCTAGAAACATAATCGGGGCGAACCAGCGGTATGTGTAGGTAGTAGTGGGGCTTATAACATCCATATCATGGTCCCCCACTTTTCACACTGCCTTAGTGCCACGGGACCATGTGGTGCCAACCACCACCCCAATCATGTCAGCTTTAACATTGTGTAACTCATATGTTATACAGCGCTACAGACTGCGAAATATGGTGAGATTAGTACAGTGGTTACCGCGCTCACATACACGTAACTACTTTAGTATCATACAACCGATTTCTAAAAGAAATCTATTCAGACTGGTCAGAAAGATATTATACTTTTCCTCACTGTACATTTATTGGCGTAAGACTACTGACGTTCAGTTCGCAACGGAAGCTTTTGTTCAAGTATATTTTGTCGCAAAAACAGATTTCAAAAGTGTGGCCATGACATCTTAACGTGAGTTGACGCCATATTGTAAATAAATTGTGGCCCCAGTTTCTGTCGATGATCCACGCGGTACAAAAATATAACTACTGAAAACATCAACTTAACTTCTAAAATGAGGACAGCAATACCTTTTTGCATTATGGTTAACTGCTTATGTATACGATGTCCTATAAAGTTCGGTTTATTTTTACTTTGAATGAAACTGTGAAAATGGCGGTTAGATTGGTTTGCTGAAATATTATTTCCAGTGTGTCTAATGTACGTGGAACATGCTGTGATCGTACAAGATAATTGATAACTTATTATGTATGTGTATATATTATCCAATACACATTGTACATCTCCTCAGAAAATGGAATTTATTATCGTAACACGAGTGGGTTCGTATTTCTAACATTCTGCAATTGATCTTAGATTTACTGATATTAGATTTTCAAATTATTGATGTAAATTGTACTGTCGATTATCGTATGATACTCTGTCGCAAATCTTTAAATTTTATTCGATATGTTATCTGTAGTTTCAGCAATGAGTACATCACGATTGGGATATGCTTTTCATATCTGTTTCAGAGCCCGAATACTGTATGTCTTTAATCTTCGGTGTGCAATCTGTCGACTGACCCGGTGTTTCAGTGCCGTCGCTGCCGTTGACGTCGCTGTGGTGAACCGGTCTGTTAAATGTGTTGCCCGAAAGTGACGGTCTTCAGCGGGTGTGGTCACGGGTGGTCGACCGCTGCGTGGCCTGTCCGATGTCAGACCAGTCTGTCGTAAACGTTGCATTAAATTGCTGGCGGTAACACGCCAACAGCGGAGTTTTCTGGCAATGTCTCTCTCTATCTCTATGCTTGATAAACGGGGCATAACTCTGTGTGCTTTTTGCAACTGTGTTCGTAACGAGTTTTTAACTATTTCATACAGACAGTTTGCACGTGCATTTCGTGTTACATCACAAAACCTCATTTCTGGCAAATGCACGTATATTTCACAAATTAAGAATAAAAATCGCTTGTATCCACCGAATACGTTTGGTTAGGCAGAAGGGATATGTTTAAGTAACATATCCTAAAACATTTTTATTTTATAAAAAAAATAAAATAAAACATTTTCGAGCGTAAAGTTACTTTTGGACATTAGTTTAGTAACTACACACAATCTTAAATCATATATGTTCCCTCCATGCTCGAGTTTAGCTGGGCCAAAATTTAAAAATCAAGACATTATTACTTACTACCATAATTATTTTTATTATTTACAGATTAAAGTAAAAAATGCAGCAAAGAGGGTTTGGGTGATCCTGGCATAGGTTACGCTCATCATCAGCTCAGTGCCCTTGCACCCTCTAAGCGCAGCCTAGACAGCGAATGGGACTTCCCCCAGGAATCGCTGCCAAGTCAAACCCACCGAGAACTTTTGGGAGAATGTGAAGACTCCCCCTACACTGCAGCCTTCTGCATTACCCAGATTGTCAGAAGGGCTGTATTCCTGGTAGAAAACACGGGTACTCTCCCGATGTCATAGGGCAGATTGGGAGGTACCAAACCTGAGGCACCAAGAACAATGGAGAGTCGGACAACTTGGTACTTGGAATAGATTTGCTGCCAAGGAACACGTTTCAACGATATTGACCGAATCTACGCGTACTTAATCTTGGGTGATACTACGTTAACGTTAGTAGAAGCTTGTTAATTATTTAGAAATAATGATGATGTCCGATATTGAGCGATCTCCATTTGAGGATTGTTTGGGCTATTTGGCCATGTTTTACTTTTTGTCCATTGAAAATGTCCGATGTCAATGTACCCCGAAGTTGTTGTAATGACTGATGACAGAACACTGGCACTGAAACATCTATGGACGTAACAGGGTTTTCATCAAGATATATAATCCAAACTGCCATTCGCATTGTTACATTATCTTTGAAGTAGTCTGCATATCAACTATTCACGACCACTTCCGTCAAATTTTTTGGAAGTAAAAAACCAGGACAAATTCATCGGGATTGTTTATTGGTAAATATCGGGACTCATGGAAAATTCTCAATGAATGTATACTTAGACATAAATGTCATATGTCTATCACCGTTACCTTGGAAATGTACTTTCCAAAGACATGAATTTTTGGACATTTAGATTTCTAACAAGGGCGCTTACTTGACTTTACTTGCCAAATTCGGGTGCTTCCATATTATGAGTAATGCAGAAAAGTAGCAAACTTTTATCGATGGCTAGGCAATTCATAGATCTTTTGGATTTGCTTAATTTAGATACTGTTGTTATACAATTTGGTAACACTGTGTGAAGAGATAATATGACAAAATTATACTGACAAGAATCTCATACACGTTTTTTTCACAGCTTCAACATATCTTAAGATGGCATTGATGAATTTGGACAAATTTTTCACATCTTTTACTCTAATGCTGAATAAACATTTTATCATTTTATACATAATAGGCCATTCGGAGAGACCTTTAGGTATGTACATAGTCCGCCACTGGATAAGAGCTTCACATCTGAATAGGTAATGAAACTCGTCACCAACCGCGGGAGAACTACATAAATTACACAAACGTTCCACTCTTGGGATATCAGACCAGCGTCCGGTTTCAGTTGGTAAGTTATGGTTTGTTGTTCTAAATTTTAAGATTGGGTGATAATCGCTTTTAGGCAGATAAAGATAGTTTTTAAAGGTTATATTTTCTCAGTAATGGAACTGTGCCAATTCTGCAAGAACAGGACTTTCAATATTTCTTCAACTTTTAAAGCTAGCTGATGAAGAACACATTTACGGGTTGTCAAATATTTCACCGAGTCCACAGTTGTTTAATATTTTATTGACAAATGTTGTCCATGAAGTCTTTCAAAGATGCCAGGGTAGTTATGAGTGGTAAATTTATAAATAACAACACGTTTGTACATTTTGATATAGAGGGGTTCCCTTCCGAGGTCTCCATAAATCATACAGTTTGGTGTTGCATTTCGAAGACCTACTGCCAATTTTAGAAATTTAAAATGAACTATTTTATAAGATTAATGTTTTCAGAACAGTACATTTGGATCGGGGCAATCAAAGTGTCAAATGTGAATATTAAACAATCCAAAGGAAAATAATGAGAACATAGCTTTTGTTGCATCTTCTGCTAACATTTTGTTGGCTTCTACAAATCTCCCGTTTCTGTGCAACTTATTCCAAGGTAGGTGTAATTATCGACAATTTCTGTAGTTTGATTGCTTAAAGTAAATAAGTATTTCAGAGTGCTGTTTCTGGCAGGCCCGCTTCCAAAAACTATTATTTTGGTTTTGGAGAAGTTAACATTGAATTTCCATCGTGAACAATATCTATGAAATTTGTCAAGTGATTGTATTAGATTTGCAGCGTCTTCCCTGAATAAGACAGCTTCATCTGCATATAACAAAACATTAAACTACACGCAAACTATTAGATCGGTTTCGCTTTGGTAACCTAAATAAACACATTAACGACCTCGTTTCAGTAGGAAGGGCTCAATATCAATGATGAAAGTGAAAACAAAAGTGGCGAGAGATTTTGGCCCTGTCTTCGTCCAGTGCTGCGTGGGAGGAATGGGGATATTTGATTATGTAGCATAACAGTGGATTTTATGTTATGGAGTGAGTGAGTGAGTGAGTGAGTATGGTTTTACGCCGCTTTTAGCAATATTCCAGCAATATCACGGCGGGGGACACCAGAAATGGGCTTCACACATTGTACCCATGTCGGGAATCGAACCCGGGTCTTCGGCGTGACGAGCGAACGCTTTAACTACCAGGCTACCCGATCGTCCCTTATGTTATGGTACATGTTCTTTAGTAAGTTAAGAAAATTATCATATATAACATAATTTAGCAATTTAGATCGCGTTTCAATAAAGACGCAACATAGTTTTCGTTTTGCTTGTTTTAAAATTTCCCTAAAAGATACCTTGTCACTTGTGGAGAACCTGGAGTTAAAATAGAATTTATTTCTTCAAACTCAATGAGCCTCGCATTAAGGATACTTGTGAAAAGTTTTCCGAAACAGCTGAGAATTGTGATAGGTTAATATGAGATCGGATCTTGGTGTTCACCCTTTTTCTTATATATCGGTTTGATTTTACCCTTCAGTCAGCAGTCTGGTACAAATCCAGAACTAAGTATCAAGTTAAAGAAATCAGTTAGGCGTGGTATTAAATGAATTGTAGCATCAATAAAATAATCGTTTTCAACGGAATCTAACCCAGTATCATTCATTCTTTTAAGGTTCATAGTGGCGGAAAGGACGTCTTCGACCGATATAACCTTATTTAAACATCAATGTCGTAGTGTCGATCCTCTACAACATCCTCGGATACATCATCATTACATTGGGATTCAAAAGGTCTAAATAAAACCCAAAGAGCGTTTCAATATCAGGAGTATTTTCGGATTTAGTCATACGATTTTGTCATCGTATCACATTTATTTAGAAGCTTTCACTATTCTTTTGGTGAATGTTTCTTAAGGTCACGAAAGTGTTTCCTTGAATCATTTTGATATTGTTTAATACTTCTGTCCATGCATTTCTTATATGATCTTGACTTTAAATGATCGCATTTTCCTGCACTCGTTATTTGAACCACAGTTTATCTTATTTCTTCTTATTCAGTTTGTGACGATTTCTGTTCGGATTTGCCAAATCAAAACAAGGGTGTGTGACCGAAAGTTTTAAGTTGAACTTCAGGTATATCGATGATCTGATATCCTTCAACAACGGTCAAATAGACATGGTTCTTCCACTTATTTACCCAGCTTAACTAGAAATAATAGAGACGTGTTAAACCGCCTCATCTATTTTATACTTTGACCTCTGCCCAAAGATTCCATCTAATAAAAAAAACTATCCACAAGACTGTGTGACAAGAGGGATGACTTCGATTTCTGCTTTTAGAAGAGGTTAGTAATGAATATGGTAAATATTTTGTCGATTTTATTATTCAACCTTCCAATAGTCAGCTTTCCCTTTATGCCGAGCAATATTCAAGCAGCAACTTTTGAGGAACAATTCTTCAGAGGTTTCAAAGAACGTCATACGATTCTTTCTCAAGAGTTGTACGATCAAAGTTACAACAAGTCCTCAGCAAAGCCTTCAAAATGTTTTATGATAGACATGTTGAGAACATTTGACGCAGCAGTGTCAAAAATGTGTCGTCCGATGCAATTCCCTATTTTTGTACCATAATGTTGCCGTGTCTTTTGTTCAGGTGAACATATGACTTGCCTCTGCATGTGTTGGTGACGGGAGCAAGCCCGGTCGGGTATGACACGCTCACCTTTTCGAGAACACCTGGTAGCATCACTACAGGATAATGATTAATAACACATTCTCATGATATAGTCGGAATCGTACAATGAACTCGTGCAATGGAATCCTTATGGAAATTGCAAACATTTTTACCCGCTTATGTTTTTTTCTGGTGACAATTTGATTTATAGACTCCGTCAAACATATAATTGCATACTGTTGAGTACGTTGTTAAACAAACAACAAACTTTGATTTTATGGCTCCCGCAAATTTCTTTTGGGGTGGCACTGATTTCAGCTAAAATCAAAAGTAAACAATTGATGGAGAAACATGGAAGCTGTGCTCTCTTACTGTGTCATGTACATATCAAGTTAAAGGGCATCACATTGAAAAACTAATAACGGATATTTGGTCACGTGATGTGCTCTTACCATTTATACAAGGACAATTACAATTGTCCAGCTGTACATGATAAATTTGTACATCCAGACGTGGGGACAGCTACATAGACATGCCAGTTAGTGGACGAGTTGAAGGGGGTCAAACTGCCTTGGGCAGTGGCTAGTGAAAGGCGGCGAGGCTAGCCCGGATCAACCGATTACGTTTAATTTTATTGTAAACAAGGCGCTTAACCACATACGGCAATCCCAAACTAAGCTACCTCGTTCATTTCTCCATTTGCAATCTCATTAAAGTCAGATCTCTCGACAGACAGAACTCGCTGCCCGCAAATTGGTCAACGTATCCAGCATAGTGGTATGCTGTATCGGAAAATAGGACGACTAGAGCTGGACTGGCAGCCTGCCCTTTGTCCCCTAGCGGCTGCAGGCGAGGATTGCAAAGCGTTCTAGAGCAGACCGACCAGTCAAGGACAGAGATTCTATTTATCTGATGATTGTACCCGACTAACACAAACATGTTTAGTGTAATAATTTATAGTTAGGAATGGTTTAATAAATATTTTCATAATTATCTATTTATTTCGTGTGTGCGCATATCATTATACGTATGTGTGACAAAGATAGAGTTTCTTTACATCTTTCCAACTTTTAAACATCCCCTTTCAACCCAGGAACAAATAAAGCACGGCGCCGTGCAATAAATCTATAGTGACGTCATCCTATTTTATAGAAAAGCCATCCGTCCCAGGGATATTCTTTAGAAAAGTCATCTGTCCCAGGGATATTCTATAGAAAGGCCATCTGTCCCGGGGATATTCTATAGAAAGGCCATCTGTCCCAAGGATATTCTATAGAAAGGCCATCTGTCCCAAGGATATTCTGTAGAAAGTCCCTCTGTCCCAGGGATATTCTATAGAAAGGCCCTCTGTCCCAGGGATATTCTATAGAAAGGCCATCTGTCCCAAGGATATTCTAAAGAAAGTCCATCTGTCCCAAGGATATTCTATAGAAAGTCCATCTGTCCCAGGGATATTCTATAGAAAGTTCCTCTGTCCGAGGGATATTCTATATATTCTGTATTGTATTTTCTCCTTTTTTGAGTGACCAATTCGTCTAATATTGCATACATTGAGTACGTGTTTGAGAATATTCATGTGAAGAGTATCTTAGCACACATTATGGAATAAGAAAAAATATATACATCACAATGATTAGGTAAATTCAACAAATATCATAAAGGTTTCCGTCCTGTGTGACGCCATGATGGACTGACACAAACCCACACTCAACGACGACGGTAGAAATTTCCATTTCTGACTAATTCTCTTGGTTACATTGTAAAACATAACAACAAATAACAGTACGCAGATTGTCAGATTGATCTGATTACTTACTTGACACATTTATGTATATACGATCCCTCGATCAAAGTCCTCTGAAAATCCCGCGTAGTGTACATGATTTTTTGTGAACGGTCACCGGTAGAGATGTCATACGAAAATAAACATTGTTGTTCATATTTGGTAATTTCTTTGAGGTGAAAATTATTAACTCGGCATCCAACGGGTTCTTTGATCTTATCTAGTTTGTATTATCATCATCGCCTTGATAATCCACAGATATGGCGGAAACCTTTTTGTGTAGAGTCACGTTATTTATGAGTAGTAAGCAGTACGTCGGATGACGTCACTCATGACCGTGGTGTTATGTATTAACGCGCCACTACGATCATTAGAATAGACAGAATGCATGGATTGATGCTAAAAAGGGAGGATTTTAGGGTGTGTAAAAAACAGATTACTACACTCGTGCCTGTCAGATACCATTTATCTTGCAACACGTTGTTTCAAAGCTTATCTGACAGACACTCGTGTAGTAATCTCTATTTATGTGATAGGAAAGCCTGAAGTTATCGCTTTAGCGAACCAATGAGTTGCGTATAATGCCAAGAAATAAAGTCGGGGCTAATGTTGGATTCGAAACCCTCGATGTTAGGATTCTGTCATGTCTAAGGGACACAACTCCGCATATCGATTTGCAAGTCAGTGTAAGAAGTGTAAGTCATTGTCGTGGAAGTTTGTTTACTGGTTATAAGCAATAATACAACAATATGACAGCGGCCTGTAATTAGTAGACCAGACAATTCAGTGACTGATATAATGAGCATCGCCCCTCGCGATCGGCGTACGATAACACGCAATCAATTACGTCCCCCAGCCGGTCCACCCGATCAATCTATTACGACAGGCATACTTTTAAGCTGCTTGGACCTAGTCTGACTCGGGACGCCAAATGTGGAAGTAAACACCGTACATCAGTGTAAGTCCGTTAAGAAAGAGAACAGGTCTCGCCTATCCTACATCACCCACGGTTATTTATGACAGACACAGGGATCATCCATCTCCACAACATTTGCACCTTCGAGAGCATAACACTGGAACTTTGTGAACTGATTTGTGAGCTGTAAGGTCTGTACATTTCTGGATAGTAAAAACGGAGCGGTACACAGATACGGGTTAGCAGCCACTGTGCACGCCCTATCCAACAGACACTCGCAGACAAGGAACTGTAACCAGGCAAGAGTCTATTATCATTGGTTGTCATGGCTGATTTGTTATCTGTCTCCCAGGAACAGGCGGGGGTTGCCATCTTGTTATTACCGGGCTCCTAAATATATCCCCTCTCAGAAATGTGCGATGTAACCTACATTAACTGGAGTACCGCGCCGTGATTTAGAGTGCAGCTGTACAAATCCTAAACAAAAACACGTGTTCAGTAACTGTTACCTGGTCAACCTTCATTCGGACGATATAGCGCCCCCTGGCGATATCAGTGACGATGACTTTCAAGCTGGTGAGTAGAACTGAATAGCTAGTTCTGCACTCTAACTGCAATATCTGCATTAAATTTATCAAAAACCGTCTTGATTATGGAAATAGGTACAAAATGTGTTGTGTCATCAATGACATTTTTGGCCTAATGTTGAATGTGACAAATCAAACTTGTGGCAATACAAAATATGAAATGATATACACTGCAATCCTATTACACAAATATATTCCTGATTCAGGGCTGTGTATGAAAACGTAAAGTCACTGGACGCAATCTTCAACACCTACAGTGACCCAATGTTTAAAACTGTGGTTATGCATAACGCGTCAAACAAAAGATTTAGCGCCTCGCGGAGCATGCGTGGAAACGCAATGAGACGTAGTGCAGTACACGTGGTCCTCGTTGTATTCCTGTAAATCAGAGTGACAAAAGAGCTTCACGAAGTAAACCAAGAGTAATGTAGAATACTGTATGTGTTCCTGGGGGTGATTTACGTGTGTATGATGGTTAGCAGGATAAGATCGGTGGGTGAATGTACATTCTTCAGTGACCAGATTAACACGTATGAACACATAGGCATTCCTATAAGGTCTTGGAATCTGAAGATATTTTAAGTGTTTATTCACTTTGAAACATTACCTGTGATTTTGTTGATATATACACCCTGAGAAAAAGGCCACACTAATACATGCTTGCAGTTTCCAATGAAGTGTCCTTTCTTACAAGTGCAGTCCACGCACCTGCTACAGTGCACTACACATAACAAGAAATGGAGGAATGATATTTGCACTGAAAGCATATGTATAAATAGGACGTTCCATTGTACTACCCAGATTACATGTGTTATCTCGTGGGCGCCCCATGCTCGTTTATACACCGGTCTTTATATAAACTCCTCCAGCGTGTGATAAACGTGTCAACGTGTTATATGATGGTGTGGACTGACTCCAAACAATCTGGTGAGTAGCATAAACTTTAGATTAGAGCAATTTGTAACATTCATGCCGCCATAGTTGTCATCTTTACGGGATAATTGTGTGTGAATATTTGTTTAACAAATGACATAAGGTTAAACATTATGGAGGTTTCCTAACGTGGCAAATGTTGATAGATTCATATACTTTTAGACACGACGCTAGTATCTTATCTCGAATGGTTTTTGAAGCTCCTCACACGGAAACCCGTCTAAAATTGAATGGCGCATTCGTTTTAACGAGTCATTAACATATATTCATTCCATTCTTCGTATAGAATAATTTCCACAAAGATCAAATAAGGTTTTAAATTGATATTTTGAAAATATCTGTGAAAATGGAGATACGAAATTAAAAGATATTGAAAGTTGTCCACCTTTAGGATCGAACATTCGCAATGTGAAAATGCCTAGTCCACCTATACTTCAGGTTCTGTGACAGCATACTAGCGGGAGTCTTAGCTTTAAACTGCCGTCGTTTAGCTCTTCTGGTTCAAAACAACAAGTAGTATTTTCAGCAATTTAAAAAATATTCCTGCCATATGGATTAAATCATGTTACATATTACCGTTTCTGTATATATTTGATAACCTGTTAGTATATGGTATCATTTATACTAGCATGTATTTGATTGTCATTTTGTGCACTGCGATGCCCCTTCATACGCACTCATGCAAGAAATCAAGTATCTTTCATAAAAAAAACAAAAAACATTACAAAGGTGACACATGCCATCTTCATCCAGATGCTATGCGTGCCCTGTCGGGTGTCTATATATATACATATCAACATAACCACCGCCAGTCTTGTCAAAACCAGAACTCTTCGTGTTACTGTTGAGAAACAGGACAAGGATATATATAGTGGTTAGAAAGGACTTCAGGAGTTATACACCCTTGTGTCTATACCCATACCTTTGGCAGCTGAATGTTTTGTTCAGAATAGGACAAATGGACTGATCGACACAAATCAGAATTGTGTTTCGAACCAATAATAGCTTTTTTGTAGTATTCGCTGGTCTAATGTTCGATTCCAAACCAGGCTTTCGGGTTAGAAAAGATCCCTTACAACCTATGCTTGTGAGAGGCGACGAAATGGATTGGATTTCTGAGCGGTCTGCTGCTCACATGGAGTCTAGATCTAGCTGTTATGAAGGTGACTGTGCTTGTCGTAAGAGGCGACTAACGGGATCGGGTGGTCAGGCTCGCTGACTTGGTTGATGCATGTCATCGATCCCAATTGCGTGGATCGATGCTCATGATATTAATCACTGGATTGTCTGGTCCAGACTCGATTATTTACAGACCGCCGTCATATAGCTGGAATATTGCTGAGTGCGGCGTAAAACAACAAACCAGCCAACCATCCAAATAGCTGTTATGATGAGGGTGAAGCAAAGAACATTGTCTAGGTATAAGTAGGAATATCAATTGCTAGTGTGAGTATGGACACTTTATTGCTGTCGCTATAACCAGGTGGGCACTGTACATAAATGGACACGCAGTCGTGGAAAGAAAGTTTTAAAAAGTAGAAAATGGTAGACATATGGATGATATTTCCTAATTTGACCAGGTTGATGTCCGATGCAATTCCCTTGCACCATGTGTTCCTGTGCTTGATCAGGTGATCACTTGACTTGTCTTTGTATGTGTTTGTGACATGTGTCACCGTAGGGGATTCTGACGTTGTTTATGATATGAATGAATGGTCTGACGATTATTTACAGGCCGCCGTCATATAGTGACATGGCCATCCACACACACGCACACACACACGCGCGCGCACGCACGCACGCACGCACACACACACACACACACCGCAAACCTACACACACACGTACACATTCACGCACACACACACACGTACACACACGCGCGTACACACACAGACACAAACGTACACACGCAACCACACACACTTCCATACGTAATAATGCTTTCCACTTCTTTCAGACTGTCCCCACAGATAACTGACAAGTTACGTCATAACGTTCCCAAAGTGGCTCCAAACCCTTGAACTGAGGATACCGCAGAAGTCTGTGACACCGAAACTGAAACCTTCAAAGCAAGACCCAATGACAGTGCATAGCCCGCACGAGCAGCTTTCTTATCAATCAAACCGCCTTCGTTGTTGAGAGAGGGCGAGGACATCGCTACAACATAAAAGATGAGACTCACATTTGATGATGTTTTGCGGCACCTGGGGGAGTTTGGACGCTATCAGAAATGGTTGGTATTTGTTCTGTGTCTCCCTGGCATCACCCATGGAATCAGGATGATGATAAGCGTGTTCCTCCTCAACGTTCCAGACCACAGGTGAGGAGACCTACTTTGCATGTTAACGATCTGACATATATAAAAACGGTATATGGAAGCATTTCGTTTTATCTACGTTTTGACTCATGCTTCTGAGTCGTCAATTCCAGAGATCTGGGGATATTGTAAGGTGTATTGAGCATATGTTAATCACCGCACTAACACTAAAAAATGCTTACGAGAAGGAAACCAGATTCTGATTTTATTTTTCGGATATGCCGGGCACTAATAACATGTCTATCAAAATGGCGGGTTCAATGCCCCGACACAACCCATTCTTTTGCTTGTATTGATTGTTAAATATTTTTCGTATTTGTGTATTATTTTATTGTTTCAGGCAAGGGTTATCGAATAATCTGCTTTGTTTATCTTTATATTTTTTCACCCAGGCCAGTTTAGTCTGGTTTCCTCTGCACTAAGAAACTAAATTTAACTGGATTGTTGGGTATGGCCTTGAGCCTAAAACGAAAATTGGGTAATCACCTTTTTCAAAAATCGGTATGCATTCAATAATAAATTGGATCTATAAAATTTACTTTTATTACCGGAAGAGGTAACTAAGGGGGTTAGGGGGTCATCGTATCCCTATTGCTTATATCAATGTTCATGATGATGAGTGGATGGTACCGGTCCACACTCGATTATTTACAGACAGCAGTCATGTGGCTGGAATATTGCTGAGTGCGGCATAAAACAACAAGCAAGCAAACAAACAAACAAGCTTTACTTCCACTAATGAATGTTTTTTTCTCGTGCAGTCTTGAATAATTAATCCCGATCATGACAAACATGACAAGTCTTCATATTTCCTTCAAACACACTGAAATATTTTGCGTACAATCGATCATGTTCGTTTGACTAAGTTTTCAAAGAACGTGATACGATTCTTGCTTAAAAGCTTTTTCATCAGGCTTAAAACATTGAAGGCCTTAGTAATGCTTCCAAAATGTTTTATGATCTGAAATGCATATTACATTTCCAAATTTGACGCATCAGTGTCAACTGATGTAAATAACTGTACCAGATGTTACTTTGTCGTTTTCAGGTTCACAATTGACTTGACTTTGTATGTATTTGTGACAGGTGCCACAGGTGGCCGCAGACCGCCTCCGTGGTCTAGTGGTAGAGAGTCCACTCGGAGAGCGTCATACCAAAAGACGTTACCCTGTCTGGCGCTCGGCATTAAGGGGCTAAAACAAGGACTGGTCGGCTCGGAGTCAGTATACTGTGTCTGAGTGGGGTATTCATGTTAAACTGCGGCATTGTGTCTCAGTTAGCTAGCACTATTAATCGGTATCAGTCCGGACTAGTACAATCACGCACACGCACACGCACACGCACACGCACACGCACACGTGCATGCATGTCGCTATATAAGTGCAATAACCTTGGACGCGACGTTAAACCCAATTTCACCTCACCTCACCTCACCTCACAGAGGGCAGCATACGCTCATCCTTTCGCGAAAACCTGGTATGATCACTATTGGATAGTGAGTCATAAACACATGTTTATTATGTAGTCAGAATAGCACATTATGTCCTGATTTCAGCAGAAAAGTCTTTGGAAAGGTTTTTTGTCGCTTTTATTTCCCACTGAAAAGATAATTATGCGTAACCCTACAAACATGTATAGACAGTAAATTTCCATTACGTTCAAGTCCCACTTTTAAATATGTCACCCACTTATCTCCGGACAGCCTAGATCTATATACTATAATCTTCACATTGCACAGATAAACACGTAGAAATGCCCGGATATGAGTGCCGGTTGGTGAGCCAGATCAAATGAGTAGTGTCCGGTTTGTTCAGCCTCTGTGACCCTCTACCAACTCTCTACCCACCCCTTTAATGTTTGTTTGTATGTAGGCCATCGAAATCCCAACGTTCAAATCGCAAATATATGGTAGGAAATTGCAAGCTGAGCAGGTACTCGACATTGAACGTTCTGATAAAACCAACGAGTACTATGGTGCTGACAGAGGTGAGGTGAAATTGGATTTAACGTCGCGTCCAAGATTATTGCACTTATATAGCGACGTGCATGCACGTGTGTGTGTGTGTGTGTGTGTGTGTGTGTGTGTGTGTGTGTGTGGCTGCTTGTACTAGTCCGGAATGATGCCGATTTATAGTGCTAGCCCACTGGGATACCATGCCGCAGTTTAACATGAATACCCCACTCAGACAAAGTACACTGACTCCGAGCCGACCAGTCTTTGTTTTAGCCCCTTAATGCCGAGCGCCAGACAGGGTAACAACAAGTACAATCTTTTAACGTCTTTTGGTGTGACGCGGCCGGGGATCGAACCCCGGACCTTCCGCTCTCCGGGCGGACGCTCTACCTACTAGACCACGGAGACGGTCTGGTGCAGACAGAAAGATCGGGTATTCGGACATGCGGTCAGCAGATCCCGACAGTTGAAGGAAGCAGATGAGGACAGCCATGTTAGCCCACTGCGAAGACAGAACTATAACAAAACAAAATAAAGGGCTAAAGAATAATAGTGTAATTTTCAACTCAGAGGTGAATCACTGGTAGCAGGAATTGCTGCTGAACTTAAAGTTGACCACTGTCGTTTGACGACTACCGCTGTTGGAATTAGGTTTTTCGGGAAATGAGACCTACTTCACAGAGTATTTTTAAGGCTTCATATAGAACAGGAACCGGTGGTATAAACTGTATTATTTGTTGTTTAGGTCAACAGACAAAGCCATGTTGCATTCTTCACACGCATGATAGTTAAAAATATCTGTTATCTGTTACAACATTGTTAATTCAAACCTCACACGGTTAAAAATACGCTCACGGTTAAAGAAATACCCCGTACAGCATCCATGAAAATGTTTTCCATTTGAAACCGTAATTGTTAACAGTTATAATACTATGTTTGAAAAAATCAAATATACGTGAAACGTATATTTCATTTCTGAAAACAGTTCGCAAATTCTATTTCTAGCTAATCGGAAAAAATGCCAGGTTTGCTATTCCCCTCCAACAATTCTGTTATGGCGTAGTTGTTAACAATGCAAATTAGTCGCGGATCAACGCATACAAATGTGAGTTCGCGGCAAAGTAAGTAGGTTAGAATTGCGGCATTCGTTTTGCCATCATAGTGGAACTGAGAACATACTACTTTCGTCGAATTTACTTCATTTATAAAAGGAAAAAGCTGTTTTTTGTTTGTTTTTTGTTGTTGTTTTTTTTTGCTTATTTTTTATTTATTTTGTATTTTGTGTGTGTATTTGTTATAGTTCTGGCGTCCCCCGCTGTGACAGTACTGGAGAAGTGCTATAAGAGTTCTTGTCTTTTAGACATCTTTTATATAACTGTAATACCAGCGATATGTTGTACAGACAACCATACATTCAAACGCATGCATCTCTAATTCAGCAACCAGTATCCATGCATCGACAAGCATATAAAATGTCATATGAAAAAGCTAGGCAAAGCAAGACCGAGGCTTGATTGGTTGGTTGAAAATGGCGACTGCACTGCAAAGCGGCCGTATGTATTCACGGGTGATGTTGGGACGTAGTGCATAGAAACCCACGAAGTATTGACAATGCAGACACGACCGCAACCCCTCTCTTTTGTCCTTCAGGTGTGCCATCCCCGGCTACGACAACGACACCTACGATGCACAGTCTGACAACCACGCCCGTCTTATCAACGCAACCATCCCCTACGTTACAAGAGACGGTAAACTGCAGCTCGACAGCTGTCACATCTACCGCGACGATGGCAACAGCACAAGCGAAGGCGCCAATCGTACAGTAGTGGGCTGTCAGAAGTGGGTGTTCGACAAGTCTGTGTTCGAATCCACTGTCTCAACGGAGGTGACCATTAACTTTCGTGGGACACTTCTGTATATTTATTGTTGTGAAAATACCCAAACATAGCAGAACAGCACTGTTAAAATATCAATAGAATGAAGTAGAATTTTCTTGAAGTGAATTTGAGGTCACAATCAGACCAGTATAATATAGCCTCATCGTCTCTGATGGGAAGGAGAAAGATGAACTGCTGCCTTTTTATTTGTTACAGACAAAGTGTAAATTCAAATTAAGGAAAAATTTCACCCGGCACAATACGAATGAAAATGACAGATTGACTAATTGTACTGAGTGCGGCATAAAACAACAAACAAGATATGACAAGATACAAGTTTGATATATTTCCACTCACATTAATATTTTTTAGCTCAGCTTCGTGTGCGACGACGCTATACTTGCCACACATTCTCAGATGATCTTCATGGGAGGCTACTTCTTCGGGGCCTTTGCCGCTGGAGCCCTGGGAGACAAGTGAGTAATGGCAATGCCAGGCCATCAGAAAACACGTGTAGGTAAACACTAAAAACGACTGGCACCAAAGTAAGCTTGCATGCATAATAGTAAACATTACTAGCATTACAGTAAGCACTAAAACACAATAGGAATACACATACAATAGTAAGCAAGAAAACAATAGTAAACAACACAAGAATAATGGCTTGATTGCTGCAATAGAAAACACGAATAACAACAGCAGACACGACAAGCACATTACTGACACAATAGTTGACATGGATAGTAAGTGAGTGTGGGTTAATGCCGCTTTAACTATTTTCGCAAATAACTGCATAGGACATAGATGTAATCCTTTGAACAGGTAACATCATCCTCTGACTTACTTTTTTCTTTGGCAGTACGATTTACCGTAAAATAAACTGTTGTGCATAGGCGCTTACTTTATCCTTTAGTGCATTTCCTTGTCACGCATGTGGCTAACATTCCAGACTTGGGGAACATGTGTGTGGTCTGTATCTAACAAATTATCACTTTGTGTATTTTTATCACATTCTGAGTAATCCTATGATTTCTATTTTAACGGTCAATAGACATGCTTGAGGGATTGAGAACAAAATAAAAAGCAGTCCATAATATCACTAATCCATTTCGTAATTAAGAAACATTTTACTGTTATATTTAATTTGTGTTCTTTTCGCAGGATCGGGCGGAAGAAGGCTCTTTATCTGTGTATCCTTTTCCTCACCATTGGAGGAATAATCCTCAACTGGGCCAAGAACTTCGTCATGTTCGTCATCCTCCGCTTTATCAACGGAACCTCTACAGCCGGAGTCTTTACCACGTGTTTCGTTATAGGTAAGTTATAAGAATAACGACCATCTCCTCCGCAATTACATAACAAATATACTTACTTCTACCACTACCACTGCTCGTACATATTTGTTTGTTGTTTAACGCCGTACTCACCAATATACCAGCTATGTGACGCCTGCTGTAAATAATAGAGTCTCTTGGCTTTTGTAAAGCATCCTAATGAATATTGACGTATACCAATCATATTACAAAATCATTTGGTGACACGTTTTCATCAAACTGAATACATATATTGGCTATGTTTTAAGTTTTGGTTTGGCTTGTATCACGAGGTGTATGTGACATGTTGTATCACGGGGTGTATGTGACATGTTGTATCACGGGGTGTATGTGACATGTTGTATCACGGGATGTATGTGACATGTTGTATCACGGGGTGTATGTGACATGTTGTATCACGGGGTGTATGTGACATGTTGTATCACGGGGTGTATGTGACATGTTGTATCACGGGGTGTATGTGACATGTTGTATCACGGGGTGTATGTGACATGTTGTATCACGGGGTGTATGTGACATGTTGTATCACGGGGTGTATGTGACATGTAGAATCACAGGGTGTATGTGACATGTAGAATCACGGGGTGTATGTGACATGTAGAATCACGGGGTGTATGTGACATGTTGTATCACGGGGTGTATGTGACATGATGTATCACGGGGTGTATGTGACATGTTGTATCACGGGGTGTATGTGACATGTTGTATCACGGGGTGTATGTGACATGTTGTATCACGGGGTGTATGTGACATGTTGTATCACGGGGTGTATGTGACATGTTGTATCACGGGGTGTATGTGACATGTTGTATCACGGGGTGTATGTGACATGTTGTATCACGGGGTGTATGTGACATGTTGTATCACGGGGTGTATGTGACATGTAGAATCACGGGGTGTATGTGACATGTTGTATCACGGGGTGTATGTGACATGTAGAATCACGGGGTGTATGTGACATGTTGTATCACGGGGTGTATGTGACATGTTGTATCACGGGGTGTATGTGACATGTTGTATCACGGGGTGTATGTGACATGTTGTATCACGGGGTGTATGTGACATGTTGTATCACGGGGTGTATGTGACATGTTGTATCACGGGGTGTATGTGACATGTTGTATCACGGGGTGTATGTGACATGTTGTATCACGGGGTGTATGTGGACATGTAGAATCACGGGGTTTATGTGGACATGTAGAATCACAGGGTGTATGTGGACATGTAGAATCACAGAGTGTATGTCAAATGTTGTATCACAGTGTGTATGTGACATGTAGACTGGCAGGGTGTATGTGACATGTTGTATCACGGGGTGTATGTGACATGTTGTATCACGGGGTGTTTGTAACATGTAGAATCACAGGGTGTATGTGACATGTAGAGTCACAGGATGTATGTGACATGTAGAGTCACAGGGTGTATGTGACATGTAGAGTCACAGGGTGTATGTGACATGTAGAATCACAGGGTGTATGTGACATGTAGAGTCACAGGGTGTATGTGACATGTAGAGTCACAGGGTGTATGGGGAGATGTAGAATCACAGGGTGTATGTGACATGTTGTATCACAGGGTGTATGTGACATGTGGAATCACAGGGTGTATGTGACATGTAGAGTCACAGGGTGTATGTGACATGTAGAGTCACAGGGTGTATGTGACATGTAGAATCACAGGGTGTTTGTGACATGTAGAATCACAGGGTGTATGTGACATGTAGAATCACAGGGTGTATGTGCCATGTAGACTGGCGGGGTGTATGTGACATGTAGAGTCACAGGGTGTATGTGACATGTACAATCACAGGGTGTATGTGCCATGTAGACTGGCGGGGTGTATGTGACATGTAGAGTCACATGGTGTATGTGACATGTAGAGTCACAGGGTGTATGTGACATGTAGAATCACAGGGTGTATGTGACATGTCACGTGATTCTACATGTCACATACACCCTGTGATTCTACATGTCACATACACCCCGCGAGTCTACATGTCACATACACCCCGCCAGTCTACATGTCACATACACCCCGCCAGTCTACATGTCACATACACACTGTGAATCTGCATGTCCACATACACCCTGTGATTCTACATGTCCACATACACCCTGTGATTCTACATGTCACATACACCCAGCCAGTCTACATGGCACATGCACCATGTGATTCTACATGTCCACATACACCCCGCCAGTCTACATGCCACATACACACTGTGAATCTGCATGTCCACATACACCCTGTGATTCTACATGTCCATATACACCCTGTGATTCTACATGTCACATACACCATGTGATTCTACATGTCACATACACCATGTGATTCTACATGTCCACATACACCCTGTGACTCTACATGTCACATACATCCTGTGAATCTGCATGTCACATACACCCTGTGATTCTACATGTCACATACACCCTGTGATTCTACATGTCCACATACACCCTGTAACTCTACATGTCCCATACACCATGTGATTCTACATGTCCACATACACTCTGTGATTCTACTTGTCACAAACACCATGTGATTCCACATGTCACACTCACCCTGTGACTCCACGTGTCAATAAACACCCTGTGATTCTACATGTCACATACCCCCACTGATTCTACATGTCACATACACCCTGCCAGTCTACATTTCACATACACCCTGTGATTCTACATGTCACATACACCTTGTGATTCTACATGTCACATACACCCTGCCAGTCTACATGTCACATACACCCTGTGATTCTACATGTCACATACACCTTGTGATTCTACATGTCACATACACCCTGTGATTCCACATGTCACATACACCCTGTGACTCTACATGTCACAAACACCCTGTGATTCTACGTGTCACATACACCCTGTGACTCTACATATCCACATACACCCTGTGATTCTACATGTCACATACACCCTGTGATTCTACATGTCACATACACCCTGTGACTCTACATGTCACATACACCATGTGACTCTACATGTCACATACACCATGTGATTCCACGTGTCACATACACCCCGTGATTCTACATGTCACAAACACCCTGTGATTCTACGTGTCACATACACCCTGTGACTCTACATCTCCACATACACCCTGTGATTCTACATGTCACATACACCCTGTGATTCTACATGTCACATACACCCTGTGATTCTACATGTCACATACACCCTGTGACTCTACATGTCACATACACCATGTGATTCTACATGTCACATACACCCTGTGACTCTACATGTCACATACACCCTGTGATTCTACATGTCACATACATCCTGTGATTCTACATGTCACATACACCATGTGACTCTACATGTCACATACACCCTGTGACTCTACATGTCACATACACCATGTGATTCTACATGTCCACATACACTCTGTGATTCTACGTGTCCACACACATCCTGTGATTCGACACGTGACACACACCCTGTGATTCTACGTGTCCACACACACCCTGTGATTCGACACGTGACACACACCCTGTGATTCTTCGTGTCACATACACCCTGTGATTCTACATGTCCACATACACCCTGTGATTCTACATGTCCACATACACTCTGTGATTCTACGTGTCCACACACACCCTGTGGTTCGACACGTGACACACACCCTGTGATTCTACGTGTCACATACACCCTGTGACTCTACATGTCACATACACCCTGTGATTATACATGTCCACATACACCCTGTGATTCTACGTGTCCACACACACCCTGTGATTCGACACGTGACACACACCCTGTGATTCTACGTGTCACATACACCCTGTGATTCTACATGTCACAAACACGCTGTGATTCTACATTTCCACATACACCCTGTGATTCTACATGTCACATACACCCTGTAATTCTACATGTCACATACACCCTGTGATTCTACATGTCACATACACCCTGTGATTCGACACGTGACATACACCCTGTGATTCTACATGTCACATACACCCTGTGATTCTACATGTCACATACACCCTGTGATTCTACATGTCCACATACATCCTGTGATTCCACATGTCACATACACCCTGTGATTCTACATGTCACATACACCCTGTGACTCTACATGTCACATACACCCCGCCAGTCGACATGTCACATACACCCTGTGATTCTACATGTCACATACACCCTGTGATTGTACATGTCCCCATACACCCTGTGATTCTACATGTCACATACACCCTGTGATTCTACATGTCACATACACCCTGTGATTCCACATGTCACATACACCCTGTGATTCTACATGTCACATACACCCTGTGATTCTACATGTCCCCATACACCCTGTGACTCTACATGTCACATACCCCCTGTGATTCTACATGTCACATACACCCTGTGACTCTACATGTCACATACCCCCTGAGATTCTACATGTCACATACACCCTGTGATTCTACATGTCCACATACATCCTGTGACTCTACATGTCACATACCCCCTGTGATTCTACATGTCACATACATCCTGTGATTCTACATGTCACATACACCCTGTGATTCTACATGTCACATACACCCTGTGATTCTACATGTCACATACATCCTGTGATTCTACATGTCACATACACCCTGTGATTCTACATGTCACATACACCCTGTGACTCTACATGTCACATACACCCTGTGATTCTACATGTCCACATACATCCTGTGATTCTACATGTCACATACACCCTGTGATTCTACATGTCACATACACCCTGTGATTCTACATGTCACATACATCCTGTGATTCTACATGTCACATACACCCTGTGATTCTACATGTCACATACACCCTGTGACTCTACATGTCACATACACCCTGTGATTCTACATGTCCCCATACACCCTGTGATTCTACATGTCCCCATACACCCTGTGATTCTACATGTCACATTCATCCTGTGATTCTACATGTCCCCATACACCCTGTGATTCTACATGTCACATACACCCTGTGATTCTACATGTCCCCATACACCCTGTGATTCTACATGTCCCCATACACCCTGTGATTCTACATGTCACATACACCCTGTGATTCTACATGTCCCCATACATCCTGTGATTCTACATGTCACATACACCCTGTGATTCTACATGTCACATACACCCTGTGATTCTACAGGTCCCCATACACCCTGTGATTCTACATGTCCCCATACACCCTGTGACTCTACATGTCACATACCCCCTGTGATTCTACATGTCACATACACCCTGTGATTCTACATGTCCCCATACACCCTGTGATTCTACATGTCACATACACCCTGTGATTCTACATGTCCCCATACATCCTGTGATTCTACATGTCACATACACCCTGTGATTCTACATGTCACATACACCCTGTGATTCTACATGTCCCCATACACCCTGTGATTCTACATGTCCCCATACACCCTGTGACTCTACATGTCACATACCCCCTGTGATTCTACATGTCACATACACCCTGTGACTCTACATGTCACATACATCCTGTGATTCTACATGTCACATACACCCTGTGATTCTACACGTGACATACACCCTGTGATTCTACATGTCCCCATACACCCTGTGATTCTACATGTCACATACACCATGTGATTCTACATGTCACATACACCCTGTGATTCTACGTGTCACATACATCCTGTGATTCCACATGTCACATACACCCTGTGACTCTACATGTCACATACCCCCTGTGATTCTACATGTCACATACACCCTGTGATTCTACATGTCACATACACCCTGTGATTCTACATGTCACATACACCCTGTGATTCTACATGTCCCCATACACCCTGTGATTCTACATGTCACATACCCCCTGTGATTCTACATGTCACATACACCCTGTGACTCTACATGTCACATACCCCCTGTGATTCTACATGTCACATACACCCTGTGATTCTACATGTCCCCATACACCCTGTGATTCTACATGTCACATACATCCTGTGATTCTACATGTCACATACACCCTGTGATTCTACATGTCACATACACCCTGTGACTCTACATGTCACATACACCCTGTGATTCTACATGTCACATACACCCTGTGATTCTACATGTCACATACACCCTGTGATTCTACATGTCCACATACATCCTGTGATTCTACATGTCCCCATACATCCTGTGATTCTACATGTCCCCATACATCCTGTGATTCTACATGTCCCCATACACCCTGTGACTCTACATGTCACATACACCCTGTGATTCTACATGTCACATACACCCTGTGATTCTACATGTCACATACATCCTGTGATTCTACATGTCCACATACATCCTGTGATTCTACATGTCACATACACCCTGTGACTCTACATGTCACATACATCCTGTGATTCTACATGTCACATACATCCTGTGATTCTACATGTCACATACACCCTGTGACTCTACATGTCCCCATACACCCTGTGATTCTACATGTCACATACACCCTGTGATTCTACATGTCACATACACCCTGTGATTCTACATGTCACATACATCCTGTGATTCTACATGTCCCCATACACCCTGTGATTCTACATGTCACATACACCCTGTGATTCTACATGTCCCCATACACCCTGCGATTCTACATGTCCCCATACACCCTGTGATTCTACATGTCACATACACCCTGTGATTCTACATGTCCCCATACATCCTGTGATTCTACATGTCACATACACCCTGTGATTCTACATGTCACATACACCCTGTGATTCTACATGTCCCCATACACCCTGTGATTCTACATGTCACATACACCCTGTGATTCTACATGTCACATACACCCTGTGATTCTACATGTCCACATACATCCTGTGATTCCACATGTCACATACACCCTGTGATTCTACATGTCACATACACCCTGTGACTCTACATGTCACATACACCCCGCCAGTCGACATGTCACATACACCCTGTGATTCTACATGTCACATACACCCTGTGATTGTACATGTCCCCATACACCCTGTGATTCTACATGTCACATACACCCTGTGATTCTACATGTCACATACACCCTGTGATTCCACATGTCACATACACCCTGTGATTCTACATGTCACATACACCCTGTGATTCTACATGTCCCCATACACCCTGTGACTCTACATGTCACATACCCCCTGTGATTCTACATGTCACATACACCCTGTGACTCTACATGTCACATACCCCCTGAGATTCTACATGTCACATACACCCTGTGATTCTACATGTCCACATACATCCTGTGACTCTACATGTCACATACCCCCTGTGATTCTACATGTCACATACATCCTGTGATTCTACATGTCACATACACCCTGTGATTCTACATGTCACATACACCCTGTGATTCTACATGTCACATACATCCTGTGATTCTACATGTCACATACACCCCGTGATTCTACATGTCACATACACCCTGTGACTCTACATGTCACATACACCCTGTGATTCTACATGTCCACATACATCCTGTGATTCTACATGTCACATACACCCTGTGATTCTACATGTCACATACACCCTGTGATTCTACATGTCACATACATCCTGTGATTCTACATGTCACATACACCCTGTGATTCTACATGTCACATACACCCTGTGACTCTACATGTCACATACACCCTGTGATTCTACATGTCCCCATACACCCTGTGATTCTACATGTCCCCATACACCCTGTGATTCTACATGTCACATTCATCCTGTGATTCTACATGTCCCCATACACCCTGTGATTCTACATGTCACATACACCCTGTGATTCTACATGTCCCCATACACCCTGTGATTCTACATTTCCCCATACACCCTGTGATTCTACATGTCACATACACCCTGTGATTCTACATGTCCCCATACATCCTGTGATTCTACATGTCACATACACCCTGTGATTCTACATGTCACATACACCCTGTGATTCTACAGGTCCCCATACACCCTGTGATTCTACATGTCCCCATACACCCTGTGACTCTACATGTCACATACACCCTGTGATTCTACATGTCACATACACCCTGTGATTCTACATGTCCCCATACACCCTGTGATTCTACATGTCACATACACCCTGTGATTCTACATGTCCCCATACATCCTGTGATTCTACATGTCACATACACCCTGTGATTCTACATGTCACATACACCCTGTGATTCTACATGTCCCCATACACCCTGTGATTCTACATGTCCCCATACACCCTGTGACTCTACATGTCACATACCCCCTGTGATTCTACATGTCACATACACCCTGTGACTCTACATGTCACATACATCCTGTGATTCTACATGTCACATACACCCTGTGATTCTACACGTGACATACACCCTGTGATTCTACATGTCCCCATACACCCTGTGATTCTACATGTCACATACACCATGTGATTCTACATGTCACATACACCCTGTGATTCTACATGTCACATACATCCTGTGATTCCACATGTCACATACACCCTGTGACTCTACATGTCACATACATCCTGTGATTCCACATGTCACATACACCCTGTGATTCTACATGTCACATACACCCTGTGATTCTACATGTCACATACACCCTGTGATTCTACATGTCCCCATACACCCTGTGATTCTACATGTCACATACCCCCTGTGATTCTACATGTCACATACACCCTGTGACTCTACATGTCACATACCCCCTGTGATTCTACATGTCACATACACCCTGTGATTCTACATGTCCCCATACACCCTGTGATTCTACATGTCACATACATCCTGTGATTCTACATGTCACATACACCCTGTGATTCTACATGTCACACACACGCTGTGATTCTACATCTCCCCATACACCCTGTGATTCTACATGTCACATACACCCTGTGATTCTACATGTCACATACACCCTGTGATTCTACATGTCACATACATCCTGTGATTCTACATGTCACATACACCCTGTGATTCTACATGTCACATACATCCTGTGATTCTACATGTCACATACACCCTGTGATTCTACATGTCACATACACCCTGTGACTCTACATGTCACATACACCCTGTGATTCTACATGTCCACATACATCCTGTGATTCTACATGTCACATACACCCTGTGATTCTACATGCCACATACACCCTGTGATTCTACATGTCACATACACCCTGTGATTCTACATGTCCCCATACACCCTGTGACTCTACATGTCCACATACACCCTGTGATTCTACATGTCACATACCCCCTGTGATTCTACATGTCACATACACCCTGTGACTCTACATGTCACATACACCCTGTGATTCTACATGTCCCCATACACCCTGTGACTCTACATGTCACATACCCCCTGTGATTCTACATGTCACATACACCCTGTGACTCTACATGTCATATACCCCCTGTGATTCTACATGTCACATACACCCTGTGATTCTACATGTCCACATACATCCTGTGACTCTACATGTCACATACCCCCTGTGATTCTACATGTCACATACATCCTGTGATTCTACATGTCACATACACCCTGTGATTCTACATGTCACATACACCCTGTGATTCTACATGTCACATACATCCTGTGATTCTACATGTCACATACACCCTGTGATTCTACATGTCACATACATCCTGTGATTCTACATGTCACATACACCCTGTGATTCTACATGTCACATACACCCTGTGACTCTACATGTCACATACACCCTGTGATTCTACATGTCACATACACCCTGTGATTCTACATGTCACATACACCCTGTGATTCTACATGTCCACATACATCCTGTGATTCTACATGTCCCCATACATCCTGTGATTCTACATGTCCCCATACATCCTGTGATTCTACATGTCCCCATACACCCTGTGACTCTACATGTCACATACACCCTGTGATTCTACATGTCACATACACCCTGTGATTCTACATGTCACATACATCCTGTGATTCTACATGTCCACATACATCCTGTGATTCTACATGTCACATACACCCTGTGACTCTACATGTCACATACATCCTGTGATTCTACATGTCACATACATCCTGTGATTCTACATGTCACATACACCCTGTGACTCTACATGTCCCCATACACCCTGTGATTCTACATGTCACATACACCCTGTGATTCTACATGTCACATACACCCTGTGATTCTACATGTCACATACATCCTGTGATTCTACATGTCCCCATACACCCTGTGATTCTACATGTCACATACACCCTGTGATTCTACATGTCCCCATACACCCTGCGATTCTACATGTCCCCATACACCCTGTGATTCTACATGTCACATACACCCTGTGATTCTACATGTCCCCATACATCCTGTGATTCTACATGTCACATACACCCTGTGATTCTACATGTCACATACACCCTGTGATTCTACATGTCCCCATACTCCCTGTGATTCTACATGTCCCCATACACCCTGTGACTCTACATGTCACATACCCCCTGTGATTCTACATGTCACATACACCCTGTGACTCTACATGTCACATACATCCTGTGATTCTACATGTCACATACACCCTGTGATTCTACATGTCACATACACCCTGTGATTCTACATGTCCCCATACACCCTGTGATTCTACATGTCCCCATACACCCTGTGATTCTACATGTCACATACATCCTGTGATTCTACATGTCACATACACCCTGTGATTCTACATGTCACATACACCCTGTGGTTCTACATGTCACATACACCCTATGATTCTACATGTCACATACACCCTGTGACTCTACATGTCACATACACCCTGTGATTCTACATGTCACATACACCCTGTGATTCTACATGTCACATACACCCTGTGATTCTACATGTCACATACACCCTGTGATTCTACATGTCACATACATCCTGTGATTCTACATGTCCCCATACACCCTGTGATTCTACATGTCACATACATCCTGTGATTCTACATGTCACATACATCCTGTGATTCTACATGTCACATACACCCTGTGATTCTACATGTCACATACACCCTGTGATTCTACATGTCACATACACCCTGTGACTCTACATGTCACATACACCCTGTGACTCTACATGTCCCCATACACCCTGTGATTCTACATGTCACATACACCCTGTGATTCTACATGTCCCCATACACCCTGTGATTCTACATGTCCCCATACACCCTGTGATTCTACATGTCACATACACCCTGTGATTCTACATGTCACATACATCCTGTGATTCTACATGTCACATACACCCTGTGATTCTACATGTCCCCATACATCCTGTGATTCTACATGTCACATACACCCTGTGATTCTACATGTCACATACACCCTGTGATTCTACATGTCACATACACCCTGTGATTCTACATGTCACATACACCCTGTAACTCTACATGTCCCCATACACCCTGTGACTCTACATGTCACATACACCCTGTGATTCTACATGTCACATACACCCTGTGATTCTACATGTCCACATACACTCTGTGATTCTACGTGTCACATACACCCTGTGATTCTACATGTCACAAACACCCTGTGATTCTACATGTCACATACACCCTGTGACTCTACATGTCCCCATACACCATGTGATTCTACATGTCACATACACCCTGTGACTCTACATGTCACATACACCCTGTGACTCTACATGTCACATACACCCTGTGATTCCACATGTCACAAACAACCTGTGATTGTACATGTCCCCATACACCCTGTGATTCTACATGTCACACACACCCTGTGATTGTACATGTCACATACACCCTGTGATTCTACACGTCACATACACCTTGTGATTCTACATGTCACATACACCTTGTGATTCTACATGTCACATACACCTTGTGATTCTACATGTCACATACACCTTGTGATTCTACATGTCACATACACCCTGTGATTCTACATGTCACATACACCTTGTGATTCTACATGTCACATACACCCTGTGATTCTACATGTCACATACACCCTGCCAGTATACATGTCACATACACCCTGTGATTCTACATGTCACATACACCTTGTGATTCTACATGTCACATACACCCTGTGATTCTACATGTTTATGGACATTGGAGTCGAAGGGTGTATGTGCCATGTAGACTGGCGGGGTGTATGTGACATGTAGAATCACAGGGTATATGCGGACATGTAGAATCACAGGGTTATGCAAAAATGTATCTTGCATCACGAGTTGTATGTTCACAGTTTATATGTACTGTCTTGTATCACAGGATGTATGTGTATTTTAAGTGCAAGTCGCACCCCCACGCCACTTTCCAAAACGTTGTATCCGCTCTTGTTAGAACTACGTGAATGTACAAGAAAAACAGCAATAGCTCCTATGTGAAAGAATCAGGTTATACAGCAATGTCTTGGCGTTGGCACAGAATGCTGCTAACGGTTTTAGCTTTGGAATACCGGTCAACTAACGTAGAACATGTGTTAGACATTCACCAACTGCAAGAACAATGACAAGCTGTCTCAATGCCAAGGTCGAGGTCAATAGATTATGCTACCATGTGGGTTGGACTGGAAATAGCGCATTTTAGTACCATTACTTCAAAATTGTAATTTGACAGTGTTTTCTGTATGAAATTTCGAGAGGTATATTACGTATATGTACGAAGGGCAATAAGTGTTTACCATGCGCGAAAGAAAAGTAGTAATTCAAATGTATTGTACGCGAGAGGCCCAGTATAGACACAGTAACTGAGGTCGCTTGTGAGCAAGTAAGTGTGTGGAAGGGGAGGGGGAGAGGGGGGCTCTAGAAAATCCAATACAAGTCGACTGGTTTGCCTGTACGGGAAACATGACGTCATGATGTTTGATGTGACGTCACTTATATGTCACGTTATAATGGATCATCGTTCGCAATTCAACGGCGGTGGGGTAGCCTAGTGGTTATAGCCCATTTTCTGGTGTCCCCCTCCGTGATATTGCTGGAATATTGCTGAAAGCGGCGTAAAACTATACTCACGTACTCACTCACCTGTTCGCAAGGCCTGATGGTGACAAGATAGATGTAATTGTCACATACAAATACGTAACCAACAATATGTAACCTGTTACCTCGTATTGATAAATTCTTTATGTGCCACTAGCGGGGTGTGGGGGATTTTACGCGCTGAACGCTCTTGTGCATCCCTCACATTTTGGTTTCTTGGTGTGAAGCCCATTTTTGATCAGCTTGTAACTCCCGTACATCCAATAGTCGCACATGTCACTCATTATAGTTTTTTTTAAGGTTAGAATTTAGTGATTTTCTACAAGGATTTCTGACCAATACCTTCAATATGTCCCTGATATTATACCTTCTCAAAAAGATAATAAAATACCCCAGCGAGATTACACTAACATGTACTCTCTGAAATGAACATACTTTACCGAAAAAACACTTGTTGAATCATAGTTATTAAATATAAAAAAGGCTCCCGTGGACTTTCTTCCTGAGACTGCAGTAATCTAGACTTACCACATATTATAGACTTGCATGGGCTGTATTGGATATATTTGATTCAGGGTCTGTATGACAGACTACTGCGAGATCCTCCGATATGATTTATTGAACATAAGACAGTTTTAGGATACAGGCAGTTGGTGAGATTAAAATGTTGCCCCAATGCACACGAGATGGAGACTTAATCTGCCTTTTGCTATTCTAAAAGGACATAATATTTAATGTAGAATAATCAGCAGTCATTTTATGTGTATGATCTGTGAAATCGTTTTTATTCTTTTGAGATACCTTGAACTTTGAAATCATTTACTGAGAATTGTTTCACTTTACCACCAGCTATGGAGATAGTAGGTCCCTCCAAGCGGGTATGGACTGGAGTGATGGTTCAGGTATTCTTCGCCATCGGTATGACGATCCTGTCCGGAGTTGCCTACTTCATCCGAGACTGGCACACACTGGAGCTAGCCATGGCAGTCCCTGTCGGAATCTTCCTCATTTACTGGTGGTCAGTACTAAATATTATGGCGATAATAAAAGATGGCAAGAATGGTTGCCAAGAAGAGGTAGTCATAGACGTAAACCATTGAAATGTAATACACGCCTGGCAAAGTTGAAACAATAACAATGATGGCTTTGTAAATGAATCACGGTACATCTCAACTTGAAGACCATAACTGTAGCGGGTTGAAATAACAAAGCTACACAATAGTATGGCATTTTCTTGAAACAAGTAAATTGTCCCCGACTTTTTTTGGGGAAAAACAAAATCTGGCTTCAGGCTGTTGAAAAACAGAAATTGTCTACTACAAAAAGACATTTTTGTAACGTTTTTTCTTGTGAAAATATTCAGGCTCATAGTTTTCATTGAACAAATATATCTGGGTTTGCAGATCTCATTAAAAAGTCCCAGCAATTTAGCTTTTCTATTAGAATGGAAGTTTTTAGAACAAATATACATATCACCATGTTGAAGCTGCAAATTTGTGTAGACGATAATGATGCTACATTTTATGCACAACCAATTGCATTGATGATATTCCGAAAATTGGAATACATTACATCTGGAAAACCGCTTAGCCTAAGCGGGGAATGTGTGTAACCATATCATTAGAATAAGAATAGGAAACTGAGATTCATTCTCATATGAACCAGACACCTTATACATTCACACAGTCACATTATATCTTCATACAGTCACATTATACCTTTACGCACAGTCACAATAACATTCACACACTGTCACATTATACATTCACACACTGTCACATTATACATTCACACACTGTAACATTATACATTCACAAACATATTATACCTTCACACACTGTCACATTATACATTCACAAACACATTGTACATTCACACACTGTCACATTATACATTCACACAGAGTCACAAAATACATTCACAAACATATTATACCTTCACACACTGTCACATTATACATTCAGACACAGTCACATTGTACATTCACACACTGTCACATTATACATTCACAAACACATTATACATTCACACACTGTCACATTATACATTCACAAACACATTATACATTCATACACTGTCACATTATACATTCACAAACACATTGTACATTCACACACTGTCACATTATACATTCACAAACACATTATACATTCACACACTGTCACATTATACATTCACAAACACATTATACATTCATACACTGTCACATTATACATTCACAAACACATTGTACATTCACACACTGTCCCATTATACATTCACAAACACATTATACATTCACACACTGTCACATTATACATTCACAAACACATTATACATTCACAAACACATTGCACATTCACACACAGTCACATTACACATTCACAAACATATTATACATTCATACACCGTCTCATTATACATTCACAAACACATTATACATTCACACACTGTCATATTATACATTCACAAACACATTATACATTCACACACTGTCACATTATACATTCACAAACACATTATACATTCACACACTGTCACATTGTACATTCAGACAGTCACACTATACATTCATACAGTCACATTATACATTCAAACGGTTACAGTATACACTCATAGCCACGTTATACATTCACACACAGTCACATTATATCTTCACACAGTCACATTATACCTTTACACACAGTCACAACAACATTCATATGCAGTCACTCAAAACATTCACACAGTCACATTATGCAATCAAACAGTCACAGTATACACTCATAGCCACGTTATACATTCACACATAGTCACATTATACATTCACACATAGTCACACTATACATTCGCACATAGTCACATGATTGCCGGCTCAATCTAAATCTACATGGTTAGCAACAGTGTTTTTCTGTGTTATATGTTTTGAAATTGCTTCACCGATGGAACGTGGTTTGTCAACAAACTAATATTCGTTGCCTTGACAGGGTCATTCCAGAATCTCCAAGATGGCTGATGAACGAGTACCGGGATGAAGAAGCAGAAGTGATCATACGCCGCGCAGCAGAGGTGAACAAAGTCAAGTTACCCGACAAACTGTTTGAACAGCAGACGACAGAGATTGAATCACATGACGAAGAGCCGAAGGGCAACTTTTGCCATCTCTTCACAACTCCAGTCATGTGCATACGAACTCTCATTATATTTTTTAACTGGTAAGTTGGTCGTGAACCCAATCTTTCACATCCATGTAGTTCACTTTTCATATCTTTAACCTTTGCTCGCTTTTCGACACAAAGGGAAATGGCTGCCTGAAAACAAGTTCCGTTAATGGTAAAATGTATTTCCCCTGTTCATGGTATGATTGTCCATCATTGAATTCCAAGAACAATTTCCAAGACTTACACATTTTATGCATATGAACTTTCTTGAACCAAGAGGCCCTTCTTAAGTCAAACCCGGGAGTGTATATAATCGGATATATATTTTCACAGGAGAGTGAATAAAGTCTAAAAAATACCTAAACTGTACTGATGTGAATTATGCATCATGTTTTGAACACCATTATGGCATATTTCTTTTACTTGTCTGTTTATTATGCCGAAGAAGTAATATCTATATTGTTTTGTAGTGTAATGCCAGTTGATGTAATATTAATGTCCCGAACAGATACACTAAAGGCAGCGTCGGTAAAATCCCGGATGAATGTACATATCAAACTTTGTCATTTAGTGTTTGTTTGATATGACTTAATGGTAATGAAAGTGAGTACATATGTCAAATATCACACAAACTATACTACCCAGTTACCTATTACTGTCATACAATACATATTCATTTTCTGACAGAAAATATACTTATATGTACACACATACGTACGCATGTACATATAGGGAAATAGGGATCCCATATACTAGGTGTATGTTTGAAACCTGCACCTAGGTTGGTGGTCAGCATGGTGTACTACGGTCTGTCCCTCAACTCAGACAACCTTGGGGCAGGCAGCCTCCACCTCAACTTCCTGCTAGTAGGGCTGGTGGAGTTCCCGGCCTATGCGCTCTCAATAGGACTGGTCAACAGACTAGGAAGGAAGATCATGCACTGTGCAATGATGATCATAGGAGGAGTGTCCTGCATCCTCACCATCTTCACTATCCTGTATGCTGATCAGTGTAAGAAACCATAGTCTTCTATGCCTAAATATTTCTGTGGTTGTTTTTTACATGTGCCCCACAGTCGGTGAGACTTCGTTCTATTGCAGTTGTATGTCATGACATAAACTTGTGTGTCAACGTCATTTCCATTAGCAGGGCTAATTTAGTACCAGGCCAAAAATGCACCAATATGTTTGACATGTGGTCATCAGCAATATGCAGAGGGACGGCTGTTTCTTGAACTTCGCAGATGAATGTTTCACGGAAATGTGTGAAGTGAAAATAGCTTTATTACCAATGAGAAAGGGTGGCTTGTACTATAAGCCTAGTGATATTTGCGCTAGGATCTGGGTTCGATTCTCTTCATGGGCACGTGTCGCTAACAGCAACCATGAATACCTTTACTGTCGAATATGAATTCACCAATAATTAATCATGAAGTATGTATGTTTAGTAATTTACAGTATATTCTTTGCATTGTAGCATTGCAGTGGATCACCGTCCTGCTGGCTATGATAGGGAAGCTTGGGGCAGCATCAGGCTTTGCTATCATCTACGTGTTCTCCTCAGAGCTGTTCCCCACTGTCATCCGGCACTCTGCCACCGGGGCAAGCTCCTCCTGGGCCCGTGTTGGGGGCATGATAGCCCCCTATATCGTAGACTGGGTAAAGCATCTGTTAATTAGTATGCCCTAAAGTATTAATATCTCTAATGTTGCTATGTTGATTTCACTTGCCGCTCAATGTGTGCAGAAGCTATGAGCGCAAACGAAGGGCGGACTTGTGCGATCCACGTCATATTGGAAGATCTCTAACAAAGACCATATATGGAGCTTCTATATATCAAGTCTCCGTTTCAGCTGTACTTTCGATTCAGCTTATTAAGTCGATAGACAGGACTATAGTAAAAATAAACCGTATTTACGCTCTGCTTTCAATGTTTTGAATACGATATAAGCATTAACGTTGTTGCGATCTGTCCGTTTATGCAAAGTTGTACCTACCCATGACAGCAAATTAAGTAATGCTATCACCTTACAAGAATATTCCTTGTTTAATATTCCATGCTGTTTTTTTTATATGTTTTGGAACATGAAATATAGTTTTGACACAATCCGAACGTGCCTTTTATGCCGTCAAGAATTGTTGCTGCAAGTTGATATTCACAATGATGGCCCTATGTACACCGTGTAATAATTAAAAGTGCTTTCGTCACAGGGCAAGTTTGTTGGCGGGGACTTCGGCCGCGCCCTGCCGCTATTGATTTTTGGCAGCTTCTCCGTCCTGGCAGGTCTGTTGGCCCTTCTACTTCCGGAAACACTCAACAGAGACCTTCCGGAGACCATCGAGGATGGGATCAAATTCGGCAGGTAATAATTGCTTTGAATTTTCATATTTACTTGCATGTGAAACTGTTTTGATCTTTTGTAAATTAATTTAAGTAAAATATCAAATGTTACTGTTTCCTCTGGTCGATAAACAAATGTTTTTTGAACATTATTTATGTTGATATTTTCAGAAAACCCGTTGGTCACAGACAACCAGACGAAGAAGGTATGGTTCATCTGTTTTAGAAGGTTTTGTATTATGCACATAAGGTGAATCTGTAAAAGTGAAAAAAAGGAACAATTTATATTTTATTTTAAAACAGTCTTAATATTTTAAAAAGGCTCGGACAAATGTTAGATTAATGTAAACGCTGCCGTTTTTTATATAACCTAACCTTTGACTTAGAGGCAGTGAAATTGATTCATTTATATGAGTATTATTTCATGTTTGGTGGGACTGCATTTCAATATTAATAGCCAAAAGCTTAAACGTATTTGTATCGCGAAACTCCGACAACCTACATGGTAAATCTTTTCTTCATTTTCTTCTGATTTTCTTCTTCAGAAAAACAACGGGGTCTGCCATTGCTATCATTGCCTGAAACCACAGACAACGATAAGAAACAATCACCTATATACAGAAAGCCATCAGCTCCCGTCACCGCTTGACTTTAGTCTCCATGTAGTGTCTTACCTGTTTCAACTGTCGAAAGAAATCATCACTAATTCTGTTTGAAGAAATCGTCAATAATCATATACAAAACAATCAGTACAAAACAAATATGCAGCAGAATTACTCGAAACACACGATTCAAACTGCTACTTCTTGGTGATAGACGTATGTATATTATACTAGGATTCATAATGCCGTGTGTACAAGAACGAGAGAAGTCTGCCCATGTTAACTAAGCGAAGGTTTCCCTGCGTCTGTCGTGTCTGTGTTAATGTTTGTGAGTTATCAGTCGGAATGAGGTAATCGCCTTGTGATTTTAGAGATGATGGATAACTTATTGCACAGAAAGATGAAAGAAGCCCAATATGACGAATGAAGCCCAATAATTTTGTTGTTTCCGGATGAAATGAGTTGTTCTGATACACAACAGTATCCTGTCCCATCCAGCATTATCCAGTTTCACAGATGCATATTTCCAAAGCACACCTTGGTCGTGGCTATTCCTACAGTGATGACCTACTGCCATGCCGTGATGTGACTTCCTCATTCACTGTTAGTGTGCCCATCCATAACATGGCTGTTACATGTCTAGCAGCACCCTAGTTCACTTTTAAACGTGTTAACCGGTATGTTGATGTAACTGTACAATACTGAGTGGTTCAATTATATGAAATAAATGATAAGACCATCTCTGGTTATGACCTCAAGGGACAAAAAAGTTACTATGCTGCTCTTGCCAATATCGTTGGATTTTATATTTTCGTACATCATCCATTTTAGGACGGACATGTTTATCGCGATTGTTCTCGCTATGATATACGAAGGCTAATGTTTAGATAAAGTTATCTTTTAGGGTTCAGTCAGACATTCAGGATTTTTACTGCCGTCCTTGATAGGACCATTCCCGATTAAAATTTGTCAAAGGTCTGATCAAGATCCTGTGATTCGTGGCAGGAAATTCACAAACAGTCAGATAGTGTTCAGGAAGTGTCCCGATTCAGCCGTTTCCTGTCCTGTCCCGATTCTCCCGAATCAGAGATCAGACAGTGACCGGACAGTGAACCGACAAAGACGACAAAGACAAGAAACGGCAATGAACAATTCATGCCCGTTCATCACGACAGCGGTCCGATCCACAGGACACCGTCCAGACAACACAGGCAATTGTTACCATTTTTATCCGATACAGTAGAATCTGTCACGACATCGTCACGATTGTAATCCGACTAGACAAAATCGGCTGAGTTTTCCCGAATGTTACGGGACGCACCATACTGTCGGAAGTGCTTGGCCGACCTCTCTGGACCTTTCCCGATCCGTAGGACTCTGTTGCGAACGTATACGACTGCGTTTAGACAATGATAGGACAGTCCAGATCATTGAGGATAGTAACCCGACTTTTTCACTTTTCGTGTCGTAGCGCTGTCTGATCTCAAACGGGAGCCATAATCGACACTGTGTGAACCTGGCCTTATAGGTGAGCGAGAGGTTGAACAGTTGTTCGTTTGATTTACGAGAAAACTACGACTCTTTCTTAAGCGTCAGAAAACCAATAACACGAGGATAGATGTTTATAACTACTTGTTGACATGGGCCCTATCGTGTCGCTGGATTGCCAAGTCCAACACTGTGATGCCTGGTCGAGGCTCGATCTATTAACAGGTCGCCGTATGGAAGGTTACAGCAGTGTCGCGTTACTAAGAAAAACACAGAAACAGTTCCTTTTCATTGCCTTGTGTGAGCGGCGAGTGCTACCGGGAGACAGGGTCATGCTAACATTTTCGCGAACACTTTGTGTCTGTTTCGGCAGATAATCGATTCTTCTCTGTAGTTGATGTTATATATTTATATTTAAAAGTATTAAGTATTAAGGACCTACACTCACCCGACCTTGCCGCGAAACCTGGTATCAGTACTAACTGATAGAGATTCATAAACAAAAGCTTATGACAGTCGAAATCGTACAACTGACTCTGGTTTCAGCAGAGTTTTCTTTTGATTATGGAAATTGTGTTGTCGTTTTTATCATTGAAGTGATTGAAGTTTGAATATTAAAATGATTTGCGCACGCAGGCCGTCAGAGTACTCTGAACTATATCTGATTTGTAGACAGATACGTTATTCGCAAAGCGAGAGCATTCATTTTTCCACAGATTTATTAAACAACACGGAAAGTTTAGCATGTATCTTATTTCGATATTGATCTTACTTTTGATAAAATGTATTGTGTAAACACATGATTGTGTGGTATATGAGATGACAACGAATGCGGCAGCACAATTTGCGCATTTCCATTTGTGTTGACTTTTGTGTACTTTTGTGCATTTGTTTTGAACGTTATTGAAGCTATATTTATTGTTGAACATTCTCCGTGATATTAATTAGAAACCAGTTTCCCGAAGAGGGGAGTATTTGCTCATTGTATTCCTTCCAAAAGAGTGAGTGAGTGAGTGAGTATGGTTTAACGCCGCTTTTAGCAATATTCCAGCAATATCACGGCGGGGGACACCAGAAATGGGCTTCACACATTGTACCCATGTCGGGAATCGAACCCGGGTCTTCGGCGTGAGGCGCGAACGCTTTAACCACTAGGCTACCCGACCGCCCCCCTTCCAAAAGAAGTCTGATGTTTTATCAGACGAATTAATTTAACAAATGTGTATGTGGTCAATAATGCACCATGTGTCTGTCTCGGTGTGGGGTGATACATTCCATAGTGTATGTGTATGTAGTATCCGTCGAGCGATTGAAGTCAATAAAACATGACAAGATACATAAATGTTGATTAGCCTATGAACCTCGCTGACCCCCCCCCCCCCCCCCCTGAATAACATAACACATTGCAATATACTGCATGAATGACAGCTGGGGCTGAGCTGCTGTTGAGAAGTTTAACCCCGAGGTATTCTTAACGTTTACGTTATATAGCTGAAGACTTGTTGTGAAGAAGTCAATTAATAACCCACTCACTTGAAGTTTACTAAGAAATCAGTGGTTAGCATTCATACACAAACTGTAACAATTAGGATAATAATCCACCATATGAATGTTTCCATTTATGACTTGACAGAATTTGAATTAATCAGAGAATGAATAACAACAATATTCTAGACATGTCGTGGAAGCCTGTAAAATAACAGAGTAAAGGCCCAAAACAACGTCAGCAATCCGCACAGCAAGGCTCAACTGATCACGCAATATGCCTTATCACCCATAGTAACCAGCCATGCATATTTTGCTGGAGACAAATCTGAACTAAACAACTGTTAGTGTTTCACATCAAATTGTCAGGACATCCAGCATGTTATTTATTTGTGTGGTGTATCATTCTGATTATTTGAACAATTCCCATTGATGTAAAATGATCGTGTATATGGGTGATTACAGAAAATATATTTGTTTCGTTTCAAACAGTGGTTGTTTGTCCTGTCTTTTCACGCGGAATACAGACTGAGTGTTTTTGAAAGACGTTTGTGTATCTTTCAAAGGCATCAGGAATTGCCATACTGACGTTCTGCTTCATGCTTGTGTTTCGTATTCATTATTGTAATAAAACAGTCAATTTCAACAACAAAGGAAACATTCTAATTATATTGGCATATTAGATTTGGGTTTTGCGAGGAATTGCTATGTAGTTTATTGGCTCTTTTACTTATCGTATGTCATTGTTTTGTTGGTAGAAGGATTCCTCAAAGAGTCATCAGATAATTCCTTTTGGCTTACTTGTAGGCGAGTGAGTATGGTTTTACGCCGCTTTTAGTAATATTCCGGCAATATCACGGCGGGGGACACCTGCAATGGACTTCACACATTTTGCCCATGTTGGTAATCGAATCGGGGTCTTCAGCGTGTCGAGCGAACGCTTTAACCACGAGACTACCCCACCGCCCTACTTGTAGGTACATGATCAACTTAGTGAAGCTTAATGTAGTTGTAGCTGCTTTATTGTTATTATTATTATTATTATTACTATTATTATTATTATTATTATTATTATTTACAGATTAGAATAAAAGAGGGTTTGGGTCATCCTGGCACAGTCAGGCTGGTTAGGCTCATCATCAGCTCAGGGCCCTTGCCCCCTCTACACGCAGCCCAGACAGCGAATGGAACTTCTCCAAGGAAGCGCTGCCTAGTCGAACCAACCCAGAACTTTTCGGAGAATGTGAAGACTCCCCAACACTGCAGCCTTCTACATTACCCAGATTGCCAGAGGGGCTGTATTCCTGGTAGCAAACCCGGGTACTCTCCCGATGTCAGTCAACAGATTGGGAGGTACCAAACCTAAGGCACCGAGAACAATGGGGAATCGGACGACTTGGTACAGCGTGACATTTCGAAAGCGAGATCTGCATATTTGTCATGTGTTTAGTTGTAGTTGTAGGAATGTTTGTAGAAGATGAGCCAATAATAAGCAACGCATCAGCAATAGTACTGGTATCTTATTTCCTGTCTCTCAACATTATGTGTACAACGTTTTTACATGATACACTTCCACACAAAACAAATAATATGGTGGCCTTTATTGTCAGGAATAGCCATGCTAGAAGTAGAATATATTGATTTCAAATATCGCCTTCAACGGACGAAGATGATTACCTTAAACTAGAGACTAGCGAACAAATATTTTTAAGTCACTAAATAGGTCTCATTGTTGCAAAGGAAATTATTCTGGGAAACGCACATATATTAATTGTGATTTGACTATTTTATGTTTCTGAAGATCCGGGGTAGGATATGTCTTAAGCAACCCATGCTTTCCGTAAAAGGCGACTAGCGGGATCGGGTGGTCAGGCTCGCTGACTTGGTTGATGCATGTTATCGACCGCAATTATTTTATTATTGAATATTGCTGAGTGCGGTGTTAAACCAACCAACAAACTACATGTAGTGTATGTTTCTTGCAGTGTTTTTTTACCAGGGTGTATTATTCTGTATTGGTAGCTTGCTATTGGTATTTTTTACTGTAATAGTCATTTGATGACTGTATTGCTGTATGGCACCATTAAGTTAAAACAATGTACGCAATGTATACTCCTATTGAATTAACATCGCAGTGAAGACATCTTTAAAGTGACAACAAACTATCAACAAGACTGTATGACAAGAGGAATGACTATAGGACATTTGTTACTAAACGTGGTAACAACAGATAGTAGATTCTTTAATAAAAATGAAAGCAAATGTCATCTGAAGTTATGTGAGAAAAAATTTAATAGTCAAATTTAGAGGGTAAGGCATTTAGGCAAGAAGTAGGCATCCCCATGGGCACCATTTGTGCTCCCCTTCCTGATGATAGGTTTCTTCCTCTTCCTGATGAAGACTGGAGGACTGGCAAAGTCAAAACAATGCAATTTGGCCAAGAAGTTTTACATGAGCTTCAGGTATATCGATGATCGTTTAACAATGCTCAGCTAGCCCTTCCACTGATTTACACACTTGAACTAGAAACAGCTACCGGAGAAACCGCCTCATCTATTTCATACTTCGACAAATGCACAAAGATTCAGAGTGACAAAAACACTCCACAAACCTGAATGACGAGAGGGGTGACTTCAACTTTCCAATAGTCAACCTTCCCTTCATGACAAACAATATTCCAACAGCTCTTATGGGACTACATTTCACAACTCTCGAGCTACAATCGAGCATGCTCTTTTTACGAAGATTTCTAGGAGTGTCATTCGACTCTCTGTTGTTTGATCGAGATACAACATTCAAGGCCTCAGCAAGGCTTTTAAAACGTTTTGTACTGGATATGTGGATTCTATTTACAAGTTTGACACATCAGTGATGCAAAAATGTGACTTGTCTTTGCATATGTTTGTGACGTGTGCCATCGGTGATGCAGGATATGCTCACATTTCCGCCAACACCTGTTGTCTGTTGTCATCACTATTTGATAGTGGTTCATAAACAGATGCTTGATTTCGACTTTTAGCAGAGGATTGTAATGAACATAGTAAAGATTTTGTCGGTCGTATTATTCATCTTTCCAATAGTAAACGTTCCTATTATGTCGAGCAATATTCCTGCAGTTCCAGCCTTTGGTGTCGCCATTTCAAGTTTTGAGGACCAACCGAGCATGCTCTTTCTATATAAATATTTCAAAGTGTGTCAAACGACTCTCCCTCAAGAGGTGTTTGATCAGGGTTGCGGCTCCTAAGGCTGTGTAAAAAGGCGTGTGTGTGTGTGTGTCTGTGTCTGTGTCTGTGTCTGTGTCTGTGTCGGTGCGTGTGCGTGTGCGTGAGCGTGTGGTGTGTGCGTGCGTGCGCGCGTGTATGTGCGTATGTGTGTGTGTGTGTTTGTGTATGTATGTATGTGCGTATGTGTGTGTATGTATGTATGTGTGTGTGTGCGTGTCTTAATCAGTACCAACGTTGTTAAAATAATGACTCTTCCCAAAGACATCTTACAACCTATATAAGCAATATATGCTCTGTATTAATCCAGCACCACTTCTATGGTCCGGTAGTAGATTGTCCCGCCGGAGAACGAAAGGTTGGCGGTTCGATCACCGACCGCGTCATACCAAAAGACGTTAAAAGATTGACGTACTTATTGCTAAACTGCTTGGCGCTCGGCATTAAGGGCCAAAAACAAGGACTGGTCGGCTCGGAGTCAGTATACTGTGTCTGAGTGGGGTATACATGTTAAACTGTGGCATGATATATCAGTGGGCTAGCACTATAAAAAAATCGGCTGAAGTCCGGACAAGTACTATCAGCCAAACACACACGCACGCACGTCGCAATATAAACGAATAATCTTTGACGCGACCATAAAACCCCATTTTACCTCACCTCAATTATTAACCCTCTCTGTGGCCCCTTCACACCAGTATTGTATAAGCGTATTTATTGTCCGTATTAGGAACAGTGTAAATCCAAGTCATGGCTGGGCGTGCTTTTCATTCTAACAAACTACATTGAAGTAGAAAAGAAAACTGCTTGGTAATGAATGGACTTTAGTCGGTACCTGATGTGTCATATTTTAGAACTTGTTTTCCAGTTCCGCCAGATAATTGGAAGGAAACATGGCACAGTTAACATTTATCTTTAAAGTTTTTGTTACGGACTGGTCAGTAGTATTGAGACACGATTGGAACACAACGAGGATATACTATAAGGCAACTATTTTATCAATCCGCGAAATGCCCTGAATAGCATAACTTGGAAAAGAAGCAGTCGGGGTCACCATATGAAAGATGAGACTGAACTTCGATGATGTTCTGCGGCACCTGGGGGAGTTTGGACGCTATCAGAAATGGGTGTACTTTCTCCTGTGTCTTCCAGGACTCAGCTTTGGTAGCAGGATGATGATCAGTATGTTCCTCCTCAACGTTCCAGAACACAGGTGAGTTGGTCAACTGAGCAAGTTTACTTTAATGATCATACATTGAAAATGGTAAAGTATTGCATGCAAAATCTATCAACACCTATAGATTATACTTCAATGAATATTGACTTCATAACATTGATTTATTTACGCAAATTTTACAACAGGAATATCATATTATAGCATTTTATTAGTTGTTGTTAAAGCAGACCTGTTCAAAGCCCAAACACGCATCGAAGGCAGTGATACTAGTATTTCTTTCTTTACTGCTTGAGAACGTAATTTTGTTTGCAGATACTGAATGTTAGTTAACGCACTTGCCTAACGCCAATGTTTATCTGTAACTGAACTTGAATCAGGTATTTTCATAGCTTCGACCTCAAACATGATGAAGAAAACATACATACTAGGGGTTCTTCAATTTTATTCATTTGTTAAAATGTACTGTTTTAAAATTATATTTGAAGTGTTAAGAAAATTGCTCATGTGCCTAAAATACCAATTTGGGCTTAGTCACATATTTACCTCAAGACATAATGATCTTAATGTGCAGAACCGGCATATATGAAAACTTGAAACCTAGTATCCAGCAAGTGTCAATACGAGCAGGTATAAGCAATTGTGTCAATATATTCTTGTGGTGGATCTTTGCTCAAACAAAATGATTTCATGTGATGTCACAAACCAATACTACCTTTTGGTAGGTTGTCTTGACATAGATCAGTGATGCAATGCGATCTGTTCACATTGTGTAGGTTCAAATAATGGTGTAAGTACTGCATTCAATAGCATCACAGCTCATGGTCAATGGAGCCAAACAAGAGGCAGATGGTGTACATCGTCTGTGCTCGGGCACTGTATTGAGAAACCAAGAATTATCAACCATGGCAGCTCATGTAGCCAAATCTGTTACGCGACAGGTGGCGACTTAGACAATAGGGCGCTGAACTAGTTCACAGGACTATCGGGGTTGACTATTTGTCTTAATTGCTGTTTGAAACATATGCCCAGTTTCACAGTCCGGAGATGGTTGAGCAAACAACACAGATGTTAAGACAACTTTATTGGTTGCGCATGGAACAGATTTCTGAAGCTATTCTTCAAGATACTTTTTCACTTTTGTATGATAACAACTGGGATTCTTGTTATTTAATTTGTTAAAACAACAGACCTACCCAAAACAAATTGAATTCTCAGTTCAAGATCAAAAGCTTCAAGCTCAAGATAAAGATCTCAAATGTTCACAAACTGTTAAATCCTTCTTCTAAACGTTCCTGTTGCCTTACAACAGAAAGCATCTAGCCAGGCGTTGTCTTTGGTTTGTATTACCTAATAGATTTGACTTTAATTACATCCTTAGCTCCATGGTGATTCCATGTCAACCGATGCAGAGTGGAGAATGATTTGTTTGTTTGTTTGTTGTTTAACGCCACACTCAGCAATAATCCAGCTATATGACGGCGGTCTTAGATAATCGACTCTCGACCAGACGATCCAGTGATTGACTTCATGAGCATCGATCCACGCAATTGGGATACGATGACATGCATCAACAAGTCGCCCCTTATGACAAGCATAGTTGCCTTTTACGGCAAGCTGAAGACCTATTTTACCCACGGGAAATTGAAGTCCTACAGGTTTTCTATTACCCTACAGGTGCGCCATCCCCGGCCACTACAACGACACCTACAATGTACAGTCTATCAACCACGCCTATCTTATAAACGCCACCATCCCCTACGTCAAAAGAGACGGCAAACTGCAGCTTGACCGTTGTCACATCTACCGTGACATTGATAACATCACCACTGTGGGCGCCAACCGTACAGTGGTCGGCTGTAAGAAGTGGGTGTATGACAAGTCAGTGTTCGAGTACACTGCCTCAATGGAGGTAAACCATTTTCTAAGTCACACGTTGAGATAACTTTATAGAATACTTAAAAATGTATCTCAAAAATAAAACGTTTAACACTGTTAAACTACTTCAACTTGAAGCCCACGTATGGTTTGTTTGCCAAGGCCACTCGGGAAATATAATGATAAGCCACATTCCTGGTGCTGTGTCACTGGTTTTTTAACTACCCTGGAACGGGTTAATGATACAATGTTGACAGATCGTACTGTTTCATTTAGTTCTTTGCCAAGGCCCCACGGAAAATATTATGACAAACCACATTCCTGGTGATGGGGCACTGGTTTTGTTTTAATGCAGGTCTTCTGGAATGGCCTAATGACACCATGTTAACAGACCGTACTGTTTCATTCAGTTTAGTTTTGTGTGTGACGACGCCATACTCGCAACTCACTCAAAGATGATCTTCATGGGTGGGTGCTTCTTTGGGGCATTTGCTTCGGGAGCCCTGGGCGACAAGTGAGTCAATATAATCTTTAGTCAAATTATAAACATGTTGAATAAAGCCGTTAACATTATAACTTTCACAAATGTTAACACTTGTTTTTAACAGAACAAATGACCCTGCAGTGATTCACACACTGCACATTTTGTCTATTTTGATTAAAATCATGTATTGCCCATTTTGTGAAAGACTCATATTTTTAAAATAGTGTTTTACTTCAGACACATGAACATGTTTTTGTGGTCACTTAGTCAATGAAGCGCATTCAAAAACCTCAGTGGAGGATATTTCCAAATTTGAGGCAACGGTCACAAAAATATGCCTGATGCAATTCCCTATTTTGACGTGTCCCTGTGTTTTTGTTTTCAGGTAAACAATTGACTTGCCTTTGCATGTATTTGTGATGTGTGCCTCCGGTGGGGCAGGATTTGTCGTTTTGATTATTGTGACAACTTAAATCTTCAAACTGAAGTACAGTATATTTTGAAACATGAAGAACATATTTGTAAAATATTGCCTCGCTACAGACCCATTAACTCTCCGTTACTAGATGGTATCAGTGAAACGTCATTGCCAAAAGAGTATTTGGTATTTGTGATTTTTGACTCAACTCAACTCAAGTCAACTCAAAGTAGTCCCTTTATATAAAATTATCTTATCTTGACATTTTGACCAAATCCGAAAAAGCGAAAATCCCCAAACCAGGAAGACTCTTATTCCTACATGCTTAATTTAAGAATTAAATTTGTACATTTGTACAGTACTGTTACTTCGACCATGATAATTTGAGGCGTCTTTGCTGCCAAATGATTTTAACGTTTGTCAAGTTTACCAGCCATGATAAACAATCCATGCTTTGGTACTATATCCATAGTCAATGCATTACCGTGACCTATGTCACGTGCATACATTTCTTTTAATATGACGGGGTTTGTTTGTCAGGATCGGGCGGAAGAAGGCTCTTTATCTGTGTATCCTGCTCCTCACTGCTGGGGGAATCATCCTCAACTGGTCCAGCAATTTCGTCATGTTCATCACCCTCCGCTTCATCAACGGTGCCTCGGCAACCGGAATGTATACCACTTGTTTCGTAATAGGTAAATGATAATGAAATTAACAAAATACTCTCAAAGAAATGCTAGAATCTTGCATGGCGTGTATTGTTACAAAAGCTACTCGTGTCCAAGCCACGATTGGCTGCGTCTACAATACTAAATCTACCAATACCATGCCACTAAGAATACCACAATCACTACACCTACTCATACCTTTACAGCTAGAACTGCATCTACCATTTTCTATCAATCTTTCACTTCAACTACACCTATCTGTAATATTGCATCTACCAATACCCCTACCGTACTGCCACATATGCTACCAGGACCGCCTAAGCGTAAGGTTCGGGGTTCGATCCCCGGCCGCGTCATACCAAAAGACGTTAAAAGATATTACTTGTTGTTACCCTGCCTGGCGCTCCGCATTTAAGGGCTAAAACAAGGACTGGTCGGCTCGGAGTCAGTATACTGTGTCTGAGTGGGGCATTCATGTTAAACTACGGCATGGTATCTCAGTGGGCAAGCACTATAAAATCAGCATTAGTCAGGACTAGTACAAGCATCCACACACACCTGTGCAGTCACGTCGCTATGCATTGATCTTGGAAGCGACGTTAAACCCCATTTCACCCCATCTCACTTATGCTACCGATTTCCAACACTGACAAGAAAAAGGGTATCGTAGACGTTCAAATAGTTTAAGATATGTTACTCATGTTGTCGGCACATGTATTAGAACATGCAGTAACAATGTGGAACAGCGAAGTCGTATGGATATGTTTTTTCAAAGAGACAAGGGAGTACCAAACTTAGTTGTGTTTCATTACATTTTTAGGTATGGAGATAGTAGGCCCCTCTAAGCGTGTATGGACAGGGACGATTCTCGGTGTGTTCTTTGCACTTGGTATGACGATGTTGTCCGCAGTTGCCTTCTTCATCCGAGACTGGCATACGCTGGAGCTAGTCATAGCTGTCCCTGTTGCCATCTTCCTCATTTACTGGTGGTCAGTAGTGAATATTATGTCGATAATTGAAAGATATTGAGCTTTCAAAAGGTGCTACACTTAATGCAAACCATTAAAATAATTAAGACTCTTATACCGAAATACCGTCTGCTTGAAAATGAACAGATAATTATCCTGTATTGAAATACCTGTCCTTGTCTTCACAACAGCACGATATTTCGATACTGTAAATCAACCAGGTGATCCGTCTTTCTTCTTTTCACCATTAAGTCAATAGGTAGTTTGCAATTGCATGTGTGAAATATTTTAGAAGTTGGATTATGCCTTGAATCTGGCTTAATTTACAAAGAATAATTGATTTTCTTCTCAGGGTCATTCCAGAATCTCCAAGATGGCTGATGAACGAGTTCCGGTATCAGGAAGCGGAAGTGATCATACGTCGCGCAGCAGACGTGAACAAAGTCAAGTTACCTGAAAACCTGTTTGAACAGCAAGAGAAGACAGAGGCTGAAACACATGATGACAACAAACCCAAGGGCAGCTTCTTGCATCTCTTCACCACTCCAGTCATGTGTACACGAACTCTCATTATATTTTTTAACTGGTAATGTGGTATTATGTCATTCATTTTCGCATTGTAACAATAATGCTTTATCTTTAGAAATTATAATTTTACTGCTCTCTTGCAGCTGTGGATATTGTTTTATCCCACTTCATAGCTCACAAGGAGCAAAGGTAATTTCTATTATTATGGAATCTTCTCTGGAACAATAGGGAAATATCAAGGAGCCTTTACATTTGAATGATAATGTTAATATGCAAATAGGTGAACAGGGAAGAAGTACCTTCTGTTGGAACTGACATTACCAAGAGTATATCATACACTCCCATGGAAATAAGGATTGAATAAACTACATGTATGTCTGAAACTTGGATCAAGGATGGTGGTCAGCATGGTGTACTACGGCCTATCTCTCAACTCAGACAACCTTGGGGCAGGCAGCCTCCACCTCAACTTCCTGCTGGTGGGACTTGTGGAATTACCGGCCTGTGGTCTCGTAGTAATGCTACTCAACAAAGTGGGGAGGAAGGTCATGCACTGTGCATCTATGTTAGTAGGAGGAGTGTCCTGCATCCTCACCATCTTCACCATCATGTATGCTGATCAGTGTAAGTAGACATGGATTTACCTCTCTCAATGTCAAACCGTTTTTGGAAGCCTTATTCTCACCTCTGCCACGCGATGTGTATGTTGTTATGCGTGGATTCCCAAATGGAATCAATATGTGAGCCAAGAAATCTGTACATAATAGAATTTAGTGTGAAACCAACAAACAACCAACAAATGGTATACAGTAAACAATAATTATTGTATTTCAAAATGAACTAGGTTTACAAATGAATACAAAATTACTGCACATCAATTACAGAGTGGTAGTACAATATTCAATGGTAGTATAAAATGTGAGAGCAGTGGAAATGCCCATGACAAGAATAATATTCACCTCGCCGCAACAGTGGTCAGGTTTCCGTGATATGCCTGGGCTGAATACCAGGGTGAAAGGTGATCTTCACACAAAAGCTAGTCTTGGTGTAATGTCAGATGAAATGTCAGATATAATTTAAGATGTCTATCTAGCTTCCAGCACTTTCCATACAGTGCTTAACCAGTCCAGTTTTACTAGATCAAAATATTCCTTATGTTTCTTTAACCCTTGACTTCCGTGCTATTCCGGAAGGTTACAGATAATTCGAGCATCTACATATTATAACTTCCTCACCACTGATTACATTAAATAGTACTACAGTGAAGAAATATGTATTGAAAGTATTTCGCATTGTAGCATTACAATGGGTCACCGTCCTACTCGCTATGATAGGGAAGCTTGGGGCAGCAGCAGGCTTTGCCATCATCTATACCTTCTCCTCAGAACTGTTCCCAACAGTCATCCGCCACTCTGCCATCGGCGCAAGTTCCTCCTTGGCCCGGATAGGAGGCATGATAGCACCGTATATTGCAGACTGGGTAAGTTTTGCATGCAGATAACCCTTCCTTCCATGTCCATACATATACGAAGTGTGACACATGTTTGAGTTACTCAACTATGTACATAATAGTACATAATTATAATTTAGGTGTATGAGTGAAATCCCTACAGTGAGATTAACGAAATATTCAACCTAAAACATAACATCGCCACTGTATCTGTGTGTCCAAGATTGTTCAACTATTTCAAATTTAGTGCAGTTGATTGACAAGTTGCATAAAACATACTTTGGATCACTCTTGACCGCATAAATTGAATCTACATTTAGTGAAACGGGTTATATACGAATGTAATACCGTCAATAATTGCTGTAAATATGTTGGTATTCAATTAACATGGTTTCACGGTCACTTTAGACCAATATGAATTAATCAATTCACAGGGCAAGTTTGTTGGTGGGGACTTCGGCCGCGCTCTGCCGCTTTTAATGTTTGGCGGTCTGGCAGTCCTGGCAGGTCTGTTGTCCCTACTCCTGCCGGAAACACTCGACAGAGACCTTCCGGAGACCATTGAGGATGGGATCAAGTTTGGCAGGTAACAATAGTTCAGGAAAACGGGAGATTACCTCTCTATATCATTGTTTATTCATGATTGACGAACAAAACTTAACATTTGTATTGTGGCAAAAATAGTTTTTTTTACATATTTTGCTCTCAAATCATTGCCATCAGGAACATACGAGGGAACCAGGGAGCCTCATGACCCGAGGCACCAATTTAACATACATGTATATGCACAACAACTTTTATTGCAGCAGATTTTCTCCACGTTAATGGTACGTGAGGACTTAAATACTGACGACTTAAAAACACTAAATAGTTCGAACGAAATTTGGTCTCACCTATTAAGAAAGTCATATTCGATCACTTGCATTCGGCTTTGGGTAATAAATGTTTTCTACTGAACGTCTAGTGCATCCAGCTGAAGTAGTATTAGAGTGAGTGAGTATGGTTTTACGCCGCCTTTCGCAATATTCCAGCAGTATCACGGTATGGGACACCAGAAATGGGCTTCACACATTGTACCCCTGTGGGGAATAGAACTCGGGCCATCTGCGTGAGGAGCAAACGCTTTAAACACTAGGCTACCCCAACCGCCCCTGAAACGGAAGTAAAGGAGGAAACAAAGTAAACTACTCATGTTCAGAATAACAATTAATCATAATGTCACGGAGAGGTTTAGGAAGACATATACATATTCCTTTTACACCTGACAAAATAAAACACGGTCGGTTAATGACATGCATGTGTTGAAAATGTTGTTAAGAAACTCTAAACTTGTAAATGATAATTGTCATTGATATTTAAAAGCTGGTTATTTTTTATATTTACAGAAAACCCATTCATCACAGAGCTTTAGATGACGAAGGTATGTTAATGTTGTTTAAAAGAGTTATCTGGTATGAACTTATAGGTTCATTTTTCAATGGACAATTGAGGCACAGATGCTTTCATTACTTATTACTCCAAAAAGAATTGTATCAGCAATAAAACATGGACACTTTATCAAAAGATCCCAACATCTCGTTTTTACCCAAGGGTTTATCTTAGGGTATATCAGTAACTATTACATCTTTAAAGTGTAAATCCACAAAATGAATTTTGAAAGGCGATCGAAACTTTTATTTTAATACGTGTGTACCTTTTTTTACAGAAAAGCAACAAGGCCTTTCTTTGCTTGCAATACCTGATACTACAGACCTGGATGAGAATCACCCACCTCAAAACAGACAACCACTGGCCCCAGTCAATGCTTGATGTTGATCTTGATGTGCATTGCTGAAGTTACCATAAATGATATTCTTGTATGTAACCGGTATTCCCACCATCAAAGATGTGGAAAAGAAGTGGAAGAGTCAAGTATAGAAGAATCAAATATATCGGTGAAGCCTACACAACTTGAATACACCAATGGGAATTTCAGAGTATTGTACGAGGCAAGTAACTCTATAATCGGATTATCAGGCTCGGTGACCTTGACAGAAACGATTTTTTGTGTGAAAGAGAGTGCGGTTCTCTAATGGCCACACAGGAAGTGAGTGAGAGAACCACAAGACCATGCGTTAAGATGAGGGATACCATTACTTCTCTGAAATATTGGACTAAGAGCTGGAGGACTAAATCCACTGACAAGTATTCAAATATGACATCGAGTTATTCTTATTATGTTTATCCTTATCATCTATACTTGTTAACTATGGTCAAACATATCATCAAAACAACTAGAACCACTGCAACGCTACTTTGCCAGACCACAGAGCTTCCACAACAGATCACCAACTAGTGTAACTACTCAAACTCTTGGTCTCTGAACAACGGAAGCAGTGTTTGTCAAGACTAAACGTATCTACGTCAATATACTCTGTAGATGTAAAGCAGGGTATTTTGTAAAAAACAAAACAAAACCTTTTACATCAGACTTGGGCAGCACCTACACAACTATACATCAGATAAATCTGTACTCCATGATCCCCTAGGTATTAATAAAAAGGACAAGCTCTTTCATTCCATAGAAACATATCTCACTAAAGGACATACAATGTAACCAACCAAAGACAATATGGTGAGGTGAAGTGAAATTGGGTTTAACGTCGCGTCCAAGATTATTGCACTTATATAGCGACGTGCATGCACATGTGTGTGTGGCTACTTGTACTAGTCCGGACTGATACCGATTTATAGCGCTAGGTCACTGGGATACCATGCCGCAGTTTAACATGAATACCACACTCAGACACAGTATACTGACTCCGAGCCGACCAGTCCTTGTTTTAGCCCCTTTATGCCGAGCGCCAGACAGGGTAACAACAAGTACCATCTTTTAACGTCTTTTGGTATGATGCGGCCGGGGATCGAACCCCGGACCTTCTGCTCTCCGAAAGACAATATGGAAAAGAATGGTTATTTATGCAGTAGCTTGACTTCAAAGCCAGATATGGATAGAAAAGGTGTCAAGCCACCAAGATCTGAAACGTTTTCATATGATACATGAAAGACATCTCCCCACAGATTGTGGAATTTGTGTGACATTTACAACAAGAAAAGCAGGCCAATTTATGCTCTAGTTAAACTCGGTATTTGACCTGTAACAACTGGTGTATGAATAATGTGTGCATGAGAATGTAACGATGTAGTACTTCACCAGTTAGTAAACTGTGACAGAAATAAACACTGAGAATCTACAAGACTTACTGTGCTTTAATGAACATCTGAAAATAGAAAGATTGTACAGACAACGAAGTCACAGGTTGTGACACTACTTGGTGGCATCACGCATCTTGTAGAGGAGACGACACGAGACACATGGGCTCAGTAATCAAAGAAATAAGATTGTGGCAGCTGACGTCTATTCTTAACATGTAACCTTACAATGCAGATAATTTCTGTAATCAGTGTTATCATGCATGTAAATTAATGAATTTCCATGTTTGTACACTCCGATACTTATGGAGGAAATAAAGATTATCCATTCACTCATTCTTAAGATTCAAAGGAATACTGTATTGTTAATGTTTGTAACGTTTATTTAGTCAAAATTATCAATATGGTTCACGAATTTATTTTAACAGACACAGAAATAAAAGTATATTGAGTACCTCAAGAGCGTTCCGGTCGAATGCTACATCGTACAAGTCCCCACATTTTATTCTTGATGCAGTTATGTCCTAACATGTTGAGGACTCTTATCACGGCGTCGGGAACAATGGCACGCAATAAGACAGGTCACACATTGCAAACATCCATTACATTTTTAGACTATTACAACAAGCAAGGATAAAGGGCACCTATTTTGCCTGTGATGTGAGATATAAAATAGTGTAACATCAGATATGTTCTAACACTCGTTTTCTAGTTTGTTTAATTCTCCAAATATGCGTCTTTGGCTTTAAATTTGTTCACCGCTGATATATATTTGAATGTTCTCCACCTCAAATTAAAGGTTATCGAAGAATAATTTCTTTCCACTTTTAATTCTTAATCTGTTAACCAACAATATGGTGCCCCTTATTGTCGGAAATATACACAGGATCGAGGCTAGTCCATGTACTTTTGGGGGGTAAGAAGTGGAACATATTGCTTTGAAACATCATCTGCATATTTAGTCATACAAAGTTTCATCTTGGTCCACCTTGTTGGAATTTCAGCATTGTACCAATGGACAAGAGAACATAGAGGTTATCCTGTATTGGGAATAAACATTGTATTTGGTCTTGGCGAGCTAAATACATAGTGTTTATTCCTAATACAGACTATTTACCATCCCCAAACACACAAGCGTGGTGACCTCTTTATCATATAATGGCATTCTTCAATTCTGTATTAAAAAATCCCTTTCGAGCTCTCACAAACATTACCTATACATCGTAAGTTTACCTGGAACGTGCGCATTAATATATATTACGTCAGAGGGTAAGTGATGGATAGTGACAGTAGTCAATATAGTTCCAACAGAAACATGTTTCTTATACACTGGGGTAACTACATATATGCAAAACATTAATTGCCTACACAAATTGTTTTTACTTGCCGTTCGCAGCAATCCACCGAGCTGTCCGATAGAGTAACTGCCCTTTATCAAAGGGAAGCTACTCTAACCCTAGTCTATTAAACGCCATGTCATGTGCAGTCAGATGTACACACAGCGAAAAGGTACCAATTCGAATATATTTAAGCCAAATCCAACTGTTTTAATTTGTGGAAAAGGTTCCAATCCGCTTAGGTCTACAAACACAGATAAGGAAAGTGATCACGCTTGGCTAGTGCCCTCGCAATATTGTTTCGCAATTTAGATCTCCAAAGTTGCCCAATCTTGTAAAATGACAGTTAGACACTGATTTTCAGTTTATTAGTCTATTCTTTTGATAATGATAGCAATTATCCCAGTTGTTTCTCGAGATTACCGATGATTAATTCTGACTCGATCGCCGAATGACAAGGGCGACGCCATGTTTGTTTATAAACAGTGAAAGTAGACCCAACTTGACCTTTGATATTTGCATCTCTATCCGCATATGACTCCAACGATATCTTTTTTATCCCTTGGCTTTATCCTGCCTAGAACATATACTGAACAACAAACGTTCCTATGACATTGAATAACATTTAATGCAAAGTTATGTTTTTTTACCAAATCTGAAACAATTTCGGTTTGCAACAGATAAAAGACTCCTGTAAGTGTTCAAAAGGTTTAATTTGCCATACTGACTTCAGAAAATGCGTGATTTTATTAAAAAAACCATGAACATACCAAAATGTCAATTTACAAATCAATAGCGTGTGTGTCCACCTCTGGTTGCGATGCAAGCAACACATCTTCGTCTCATGGAATGGACTACGTGTCGCACAAAGTCCTGTGGGGTATCTGTCCATATCTGCTGGAGCATATTTCGAAGTTCCTGGAGTGTCTGTGGAACTCGTGGTTGGCATCGAAGGCGCCGATCCATCTCATCCCTCATTTGCTCATTGTTGAGAGATCAGGGTAGCGAGCCGGCCAGGGGATGACATTTACGTCATTTTCTTGAAGAGAATCCTCAACAAGTCGAGCAATAAGAGGCCGGGCTTTGTCATGTTGAAAGGTGGGCCATGACGACGCAAAACAACAGGGCCGATGATCTCGTCGCGGTAGCGCTTTCCATTAAGATTTCCCTCTACCACTATCAAACGGGTCCTCTGTCTTGCTGTAATCCCACCCCATACCATAACGCTGCCGCCCCCGAACCGAGCTTCTTCCATGACACAATGATTGACGTAACGTTCACCTCGACGTCGGTACACTCGAATCCGTCGATCGCTGTGGCTGAGGTGAAAACGAGACTCGTCAGTGAATAGAACTTGTCCCCACTGCATGGCCGTCCAGCGTAAACGGTGGTTTCCTGTCAAAATGGTATGTCTGGCGGGTCCTCTGGCGACAATGTTGTTCGAATCCATTTGTCTTGTCGATTATTGGTTAAGCGTGGCCTGCCACTCCGAGGATGGTCTCTGACTGCATTCGGCTGTTGCCAACGTTGCCATAAACACCAAATGGTGCTTCTATTGACGTTAAATTGTCTTGCAACATCCCGTTGACTCGACCCTGCTTCAAGCATACCAATGGCTCGCAGACGCTCATTTTCGGACAGGCGTGGCATTTCGTAATGTTAAATAATTGCGTAATTCTGTTGTTTTTCTGAGTGGTTGTTGTCAGCACGATGCTAAACAATGCATATGGAATCCCGTTAACGCACATGTTCTTATACCCATTCTTAGGTTGTGAAAATGCATGGGGCTTGCATAAAAGTCAACTTTTGCATGGAATGCATGCTTTTTTGTAGCAGTTGCGTCTTTGTGACCTGATTCCATACATGTACTACAATATTGAAACCAAACTTTACTTATTTGAAAAATACACTTAAATAGAAAATAGTGGTGTCACGGGAACATTTCTTGTTGAGTATATGACAAAAATAATTATCAGTCACTAAATTAAGTCTCATATCATATCAATGTTTGTTCCAAAGGATAATACTCCCATATCCAACCTAACACTGACATACAACCATCATAGCATTAACAGGTTTTGCGGCCAAAACATCGTATTGTAACAACAATGGTGACAACATAATCAAAGACGCAAAATGTTCTGGTAGGTGCGCCACAACTAATACACGCCAGGTGTACGCGAAGCACCTGCCATTAAAAGATTTAGCATAAAAACGTAAGAATTTATTGCCTGACTGCGCAGCAGTACTCCTGCCATGAGACGGCCACCTGTAAACAAACCAGACAATCAACTGATTGATGACCAGAAAATCCTGTGACACATCAATGCATTTACTGAAATAAATGCCAGACGATGGTTGATTTTAGCAGGCGTAAAAATACTGGCTGATTGCCTTCGATGTTTCAGTGTTCCTGAAATAGGCATTTAGCAACCCATGCTTGCCGTAAGAGGCGACTATGTTTGTCGTAAAAGGCGACTAACGGGATCGGGTGGTCAGGCTCGCTGACTTGTTTGATGCATGCAAGGCCGCAGTTAACTTTTTTTACAGGGGGGTGGGGAATATTTGTATCCCTTGTCCCCCAACTTGATTCAAATAAAACTGTTTTCTGTAAAAAAATCAAAACACAATAAGAAAAATACAGTGGCTTCCATCTACAATGTTTCAGTGAAGAAAGACAGTGGTGACTTATGAATTTCATTTTTTTTATTTCTAATATTTTTATGACAAATATTGTCATTTTGGTGCAGTAATCAGTAATTTGTTCAGTGTATATGATTACTCCCATTTAGGTCTTGAATATAGTGATACCACAGTTTTGTCATCCGATGGCGCACAAATTACAGACAGCTGGTTTACGAAATCCAAGCAAAATTCCACGTTGGCCTTTGTGCTAAATGGCTGACGGTCGTAACACAATTTCATTCAAGTAGAGGACGAGAAGAACGAAATAACAGAGACATTAAGGAGCGACTATGCTCCATGAGTCCAGGCTTAGTTCTAGTTTCGGTCTAAACATTGTAATAAGTGCCTTTCGAAAACAGAGAAATTGTTTTTTGTAATAAGGGTAATTATTAACTGTTTGATGAAAATAATTGCCTCTGAACCAGACAATAAAGTGATTGTTATAACGAACAGCCATGTACAATGACACGCAATCAGCCAAGTCACCGCGTCTGACCACCCAATCCATTAGCTCATGACCTGCTTCTTACGACAAGCATAGATTGCTGAAGACCAATTCTAACCCGGATCTTGGCGGCGGTCAAAAATCTAACCAGGAATCCTAACGAGGATTGATTAATATATAACATAAATTTTGGGTTTGTGTAAATAGAATCCATTATATATGTATATTTTCTTTTTATGTAGAATATATTAAATATATTTAGTTTTCATGAAATGTATATTTACACTTTTTAATATTGCTTGTGTAGAGACCAATTGCACACCTTCACATTGTCTGTATCTAAGCCCTGGTAAACTCACGGACAAGTAAAGGCTGATGTTGTATAATTGTAGCTTGGCTATTTGTCTCTTTAAGCTAGATGAAGACAAAGTGGTCAGTTCGAAGGTCGAGATTGGGTGTGAAATTATCTGCCATGTCGGCAATATTTGAAACATAATTTTATATGCCATGTCGATCATATGTGAACTTTGTTAAATCAATACCCACTTTGATAAAATAATTTATACTCTAATTAAGTTATATATACTCTACATTAATCCTTGATTGTGACCATTCACGTAAATATAGCCTGGACGTCACGCTACACAGTGTATTTCTAGTCCATACTGGAAATGCTTCAATACATTCAAGACATGTCTCTGCGTGCTTCGCAGCCTAACTAATTAAATGCAAGTGGGGACAGACAGCTTGCACATGGTTGGACGTTAGTCGTACCTGTGGTGTCATTTTTAGTGCGGGAAAGCATAAGCAGTAAAAGGCGAGGACGCGATCAGCCCTTGAAAGATGAGACTGAACTTCGACGATGTTCTGCGGCACCTGGGGGAGTTTGGGCGCTATCAGAAATGGGTGTACTTTCTCCTGTGTCTTCCTGGACTCACCTTTGGTAGCAGGATGATGATCAGCGTGTTCCTCCTCAACGTTCCAGAACACAGGTGAGTTGGTCAACCGAGCAAGTTTACTTTAATGATCATACATTGAATATGGTTGAGTAATGCATATGAAATATTCTAGCAACTTTAAAGGTTATACTTAAATGTGTACTGACTTTATTTAATCAACTTGAGTAGTTATTCAAATTCGGAATCAACATTTTACACCCGGAATGTTAAACTGTTACATAATAGCATTTTATTGGCTGTAGTTGAAGGATATCTGTCCAAGTCCATACACATGTCCAAGGCTGTAATATATCTTTTGTCACTCCTTGCATTGAGAACGCATTTGTGGTTGCAGAAACTGTTGTAATCAAGATTACACTACATCATTTACTGAATGTTGGTTAATGCACTTTGCCTATCTGTAACTGAACGTGAATCAGGTATATCCAATCATAGCTTCGATAACCAATATAACATACAAAATACCGTCTTCCAGAGGCAAGAGCGTCCACTAGCCTTTTTATCAAAGTCTTGTTTCCACCCTTGCCACATCAAGCCCACTTTCCTGTGCTAAATATGTTTGAGAACGTTTGACAAAATAGGCATCCACGACTGGTTGACACGAATATGTCTTTTTCTTCTTTTAAACCCCCAACGATTGCCTAGGTTTTTGTGCCCGGGATGAATTCGCGAATGTTTTCGTTATCTGATCGACTAGGTCGTCGCCTATCTTTGTGAAGCTCTACGAGATAAGAACAGCTATCTAAGTGGATATCGCGTTTTCATTACAAGGGGCACAACTCGTGATCTACGCGAGGTGGCGCCAGGGTTGAGCCGAGAAAAGTGGCCTTGATGTGCAAGGGTAGATACTAGGTTTTGATATAGGCTAGTGTACACGCTTGCCCCGGGAAGATGACTCCATACATGCTAGGTGATCTTCCCTATAATTATGTATCATTTGTTAAATTGTGATGTGTTAACATTTAATTTGAAGTGTTAACAGGAATTATTATGCAATTGCCTCAAATACCCCATTATGACTTACATGTACTTATATCAGGACAAAATGTGCATAACAGGCCCATTTGAAAAACTGAAATCTTGTATTCACAACGGCAAGAATCCAAAGAAGCAGGTTTCAACAACAGCAGGTATGATCATTTAAGTTGTTGAAACAACGGCGACGTTGTGTTAAATCCTTCCTCAGTTTTCAGTTAGTATACAGTATGCAGTTAGTCATGAATACCACTATTTGTTTGTTTCCTGCATGATCGGTGTGGTCACATCGAACCGCGATGACCAGTGCAGTGTTCTAACTTTGGCTTATATAACCTAATAACATTGACTTGAATGACAATTTATCTCCAAAGTGTGTCCATGTTAAGTGACACTGAGCAGTGATTAAAGTTTAACGCAATACTTGGTGATCTTCTGTCCGTTGTCCTACAGGTGTGCCATGCCCGGTAACCTGAAGACCTATTTTACCCCGGATCTTCACGGGAAATTGAAGTCCTACAGGTTTTCTATTATCCTACAGGTGCGCCATCCCCGGCTACATCAACGACACCTACGATGTACAGTCTGTCAACCACGCCCATCTTATCAACGCTACCATCCCCTACGTCAAAAGAGACGGCAAACTGCAGCTTGACCGTTGTCACATCTACAGTGACATTGATAACATCACCACTGTGGGCGCCAACCGTACAGTGGTCGGCTGTAAGAAGTGGGTGTATGACAAGTCAGTGTTCGAGTACACTGCCTCAATGGAGGTAAACCATTTTCTAAGTCACACGTTGAGATCACTTTATACAATACTTAAAAACGTATCTCAAAAACAAAACGTTTAACACTGTTAAACAACTTCAACTTGAAGCGCACGTATGGTTTGTTTGCCAAGGCTATCGGGAAATATAATGATAAACCACATTCCTGGTGCTGTGTATGGTTTTTTAACTCCCCTGGAACGGGTTAATGATACAATGTTGACAGATCGTACTGTTTCATTTAGTTCTTTGCCAAGGCCCCACGGAAAATATTATGACAAACCACATTCCTGGTGATGGGGCACTGGTTTTGTTTTAATGCAGGTCTTCTGGAACGGCCTAATGACACCATGTAAACAGATCGTACTGTTTCATTCAGTTTAGTTTTGTGTGTGACGACGCCATACTCGCAACTCACTCAAAGATGATCTTCATGGGTGGGTGCTTCTTTGGGGCATTTGCTTCTGGAGCCCTGGGCGACAAGTGAGTCCATATAATCTTTAGTCAAATAATAAACATGTTTAACAAAGAAGTAAACATTATAACTTGCACAAAAGCTCTGGCAATTTATCGAAAAAAATAAATTGTATCCGAAAATTCTTGAAAAAATACGTTTTGACTGTTTAAATATTGTATAAGATGCTAGTCCCCATTCTGGTGGGGCAGGATACGCTTCCCTAAAACCCCGAAGACTCTCGCATTTGAAAAGTTGTCAGTACATGGTTATTTTCTAAACATTTGACTTCTTTTGTTCAGTATTTTGGTTTCGATCATGATAATCATGGGCTTCTTCATTGCCAAACGATCTTAACGTTTTGTTCAAAGTATACCAGATCTCCTGAATAACGCCCAACTATAACAGGCTTAGCTTCGGTACTCGCGTGAGTAATTCACCTAATTCCGGTGCATAGACATTGTACATTTCTTTGCCGTTTGTTTTGCAAGGATCGGGCGGAAGAAGGCTCTTTATCTGGGAATTGTGTCCCTCATCGCTGGGGGAATCATCCTCAACTGGTCAAGCAACTTCGTCATGTTCGTCATCCTACGCTTTATCAACGGTGCCTCAGCAACCGGAATCTATACCACTTGTTTCGTAATGGGTACATGATAATCAAATTACCCAAAATACGGTCATATATACGCTAGAATCTTGAATGGCGTGTACTGTTACCAAAGCTGCCAGCGTCCAATACACGCAACGTCTGCAATACTACATATTCCTGAGACAAGGTTGTTAACTGAAGTCCAGTTTCCACCCTTGCCAAACTAGGCTCCACCCATCAAACTAAGTGATATCTTGGCTTGCCTAACGAGTCTGTGGATAGTTCAATTAAAATGGCATAGCGATATCCTGTTCATAAACAACATGGCGACTGCCGTGCAGATTTCTTTCGATTGCAAGATTTGCTAAAGGACGTGTACCGTTAACTGGGTGTCGACAGGTTTTTTCAAAATCTTTTCATTTTTTTAATTAACGTGCTCAAGTGCGATGGATTAGCCTAGTGGTAAAAGCGTTCACTAGTCACGCCCAATACCCGTTTTCGATTCTCCATATGGGTACAAAAGAGGCGTTATATACAACTCACTCACCCAAGTGATTTGATGTACTTGCGAGGTAAGACTCGTTTTATTATAATTTAGATTCTGATTCAGATCGTCTTGATGCCACCATTTTGTTTGAGGCAAGTGTAAATGATATGAAATGTTAAATCTGGGGGACACAGAAGGGCCATAACTAATAGCCATGCTACGATCGAGGCAAGGAATTCCAACCTACTTAGAGCGGAAACTGGTCTATGATCAGTTAAGTCCCTTGCCTACATCTACTCGTACGAAATCCACTACGACTACCACAGTTAATACACCTACTCCAACCTTTACAACTACAACCCCGTCTACCATTTTCTCTTGATCTTTCACTTCAACTTCATCCGCCTGAAACATTCATTGCCACTTCGGACAGCCTCCATTGGCTGATGGTAGAGCGTCTGGCAGGGGAGCGGAAGGTTCAATCCCCGGCCGCGTTATACCGAAAGACGTTTAAAGATGGTACTTATTACCCTGTCTGGCGCTCGACATTAAGGGTTGAAAAAAGCACTGGTACTACTACTAATAATAATAATACCATACTAGTCCATTTATATAGCTCATAAATATGTTCTAAGCGTACATGCAGGCTCGGGACGCTGTCAGTTTGCTTGTCTTCAGCTGCAATGTAACAGATTGTAGCAGAGAAGACTTTATGCCCCGAGGCAGCTTGCTCCATTTGCCTGACAGGAGGAAGTTTTTGTCTTCAATACGATCAGGAGGTCTGTCTGTTGTGATCTGAGTGATCTGGCAGGATTCTAAGCATGGATCGTGATCATCACTATCCACTATACTACCTTTAATCAACTCTACCACAATCAGTACCATCACTGCATCCCTATCTTTTACCCTCGCCAATAATTGCAAAATTGCTGGTGTGGCCTTCAACACTCACAAGCCCTACAACCAGCTGTACCACCAGCTAGTTGTCCAAATGCATGGTTGTGTTATATATGATACAGACAATTCGAGATAAAAGTACCGTTGCAGTTCAAACAGTATAAAATACTTCACCAATGTTGTCGGCATTTGTAATTAGAACATGCAGTAATAATGTGGAACAACAAAGTCGCATGGGTATTTGTTTTCTGAGAAACGAGTAACTTTGAAATACCAAAATGAATTTTACTCTAATATATTAATAGGTATGGAGATAGTAGGTCCCTCTAAGCGTGTATGGACGGGGATAATTATCGAGGTGTTCTTCGCACTTGGCATGACGATGTTGTCCGGAGTTGCCTACTTCATCCGAGACTGGCATACGCTGGAGCTAGCCATGTCCATCCCTATCGCCTTCTTCCTCATTTACTGGTGGTCAGTGTTAAATAGTGTGTTAGCTATTTATTTATAGCTCCAAGAGCTGAACTTTCAAAATGTTCTAACCTGAATGTAAACCATAAAAGATAATACACCTTCTGCAAAAACACCGTCAGATAAATATCCTTAAGCTAATAACTGAATTGAGATAATTGGCCTTATGTTATACTGTAAAGCACCCCAATAATTTCTTTTCATTTGTTGAAGGAAAGTTTGCAATGGCATAGGTGAAAGACCCGTGAAGATCCGGGGTAGAATAGGTCTTCAGCAACCCATGCTTGCCGTAAAAGGCGACTATGCTTACACGTTAGAGGCGACTAACGGGATCGGGTGGTCAGGCTCGCTGACTTAGTTGATGCATGCCAACGATCTCAATTGCGTGGATCGATGGTCATGTTGTCAATCACTGTATTGTCTGGACCAGACTCGTTTATTTACAGACTGCCGTCGTATAGCTGGAATATTGTTGAGTGCGGTGTTAAACCAAACAAACACCCAAACAAACAAACAATGCATATGTGAAATGTTTTAGTGGTTGGGTTATGACAGGTATTTGATTCATCTTAAGAAGAATATTTGATCTTCTTTACAGGCTCATTCCAGAATCTCCAAGATGGCTGATGAACGAGTTCCGGTATCAGGAAGCGGAAGTGATCATTCGTCGCGCAGCAGACGTGAACAAAGTCAAGTTACCTGAAAACCTGTTTGAACAGCAAGAGAAGACAGATGCTGAAACACATGATGACAACAAACCCAAGGGCAGCTTCTTTCATCTCTTCACCACTCCAGTCATGTGTACACGAACTCTCATTATATTTTTTAACTGGTAATGTGGTATTCGGCCATTTTATTTCTCATTGTAATGATAGAAATTATATTTACAAATAACAATTTTTAATGCCATCATTATGTCATGCATCGCGCATGTTCATGTCATCTGAACGTGTCTATTGTCATTTAGTTTATCGATTCTTCTCTTTATCAACTTAAGGGAAATATCAAGGAGCATATGTAGTTTAACGGTTATGTTAATATGCAAATGGGTGAAACTGCGATAACCAAGAGTGTGTTGTACACTCTCAAGGAAATAAGGATCCCATATACTACAGACCCGTGACAGACCCGTGAAGATCCGGGGTAGAATAGGCCTTTAGCAACCCATGCTTGCCGTAAGAGGCGACCATGCTTGTCGTAAAAGGCGACTAACGGGATCGGGTGGTCAGGCTCGCTGACTTGGTTGATGCATATCATCGATCCCAATTGCGTGGATCGATGTTCATGATGTCAATCGCTGGATTGTCTGGTCCAGACTCGATTATTTACAGACCGCCGTCATATAGCTGGAATATTGCTGAGTGCGGCGTAAAACAACAAACCAACCAACAAACAAACCCATATACTACATCTTTGAAACTTGCATCAAGGATGGTGGCCAGCATGGTGTACTACGGCCTGTCCCTCAACTCTGACAACCTTGGGGCAGGCAGCCTCCACCTCAACTTCCTGCTGGTAGGCCTGGTGGAATTACCGGCCTGTGCTTTTGTATTGGGACTGCTCAACAAACTGGGGAGAAAGGTCATGCACTGTGCATCTATGTTAGTAGGAGGAGTGTCCTGCATTCTCACCATCTTCACCATCCTATATGCTGATCATTGTATGTAGACATGGATTTACCTCTCTCTATGTAAAACCGGTACACTAATTCCCTTTCAAAGCGCCTCAATGGCGCATCTTTGCCATTGAACGCGAAGCCTGTCAAGCGATGAGTATATCAAGTGTCAAATTCTAGGTGTTTTTGCCATGCTTGAAGTTTGAAGCTTGAACTTTTATTTCTCACCAAACGTCCATGTCATGATACTGTTGTCGTTTACAACTTACTGAATGTATTGAAAGTATTTACAAAGCGTTTCGCATTGTAGCTTTACAGTGGGTCACTGTGCTGCTGGCTATGATAGGGAAGCTTGGGGCAACAGCAGGCTTTGCAATCATCTACATCTTCTCCTCAGAGCTGTTCCCCACTGTCATCCGCCACTCCGCCACCGGCGCCAGTTCCTCCTTTGCCCGGGTAGGAGGCATGATAGCACCGTATATAGCAGACTGGGTACGTATTGCAAGCAGATAATCCGTGCCATCCATGTCCAAACGTACGAAGTGTGACTCATGTTTGAGTTACTAAACTGGAGAACATAGTTATAATTTAAGCGGGTGAGCGAGTATTCAACCCAAAAATAAAATTTCGTCACTCTAGCTGTAGTTTCTATGTCCAAGTTTATTCAACCATTTGAATTCAAGCCCATTTGTTTGACGTGTAGCATATTTGCATAAAAAATATACTTTTGATCACTCTTGACCACATGAACTGAATCTACATTTTGTTTGAAGTGAAAGGGTTATATTCGATTGTCATACCGTCATAATTGCTGTAATAATTCTGGTACTCATTTAATTTGGTTACATGGACACTGTTTAACCATTCTCAATTACTCAATTAACAGGGCAAGTTGGTTGGCGGGGACTTTGGCCGCGCCCTGCCACTTTTAATGTTTGGCGGTCTGGCCGTCCTGGCAGGTCTTTTGTCCTTACTCCTGCCGGAAACACTCAACAGAGACCTTCCGGAGACCATTGAGGACGGGATCAAGTTTGGCAGGTAACAATATCGTAGTTCAGGAAAAAGGGAGGCATCACCTCTCTGTTGTTAACTACTAATCAATCAATCTATATTCATGATACTGATGAGGCCAAACAACAAACAATCCGCATAGTTACTGTACAATCACATTAGTTGACAGAATGTGTAAACATTTGTGCTGTGGTAGTTTAGATATTTCGCTCGCAAACTCGTTGTAATCAGGTACATTGAAGGGGACATCGGAACCTCATTACCTCCAGCACCAAGTTGACATACATGTACATATGCAACACTTTGATTGCACCAGATTTTCTCCACGTTAATGAAAAGGAAGAAAAGAGGTGAGGTGAGGTGAAATGGGGTTTAATGTCGCGTCCAAGATTATTGCACTTATATAGCGACGTACATGCACGTGTATGTGTGTGTGTGTGTGGCTGCTTGTACTAGTCCGGACTTATGCCGATTTATAGTGCTAGCACACAGAGATACCATGCCGCAGTTTAACATGAATACCCCACTCAGACACAGTATACTGACTCCGAGCCGACCAGTCCTTGTTTTAGCCCCTTAATGCCGAGCGCCAGACAGGGTTACAACAAGTACCATCTTTTAACGTCTTTTGGTATGACGCGGCTGGGGATCGAACCCCGGACCTTCCGCTCTCCGGGCGGACGCTCTACCATTAGACCACGGAGGCGGTCTAGGAAGGGAAGAAGGAAACAGTGTAAACGCATGAGCTTTGGAACAATTTACACTACTCATGTTTAGAATAAACATTAAACATATTTCTAAATGATCCCTGTCATATATATTTATTTTTTTTAACATTGGCTATGTTATATCCACAGAAAACCCATTACACACAGGTCCACAAACCAAGAAGGTATGTTTATATTCTTTGAGATAGTCATATTGTATGAAAGTATAGTTTCGTGTGTCAATGGACTGTCGAGGCACACATACGATAATTCTTCATCAAAAATGAAATTTCATCGGAATAAATCATGGACACCTTATCAATAGATTTCCAAATATCGATTCGAGGTATATCAATCACGTTCATATTATTACGAAAGTTTAAACATCATATATGAATATTAAAGCTAGTGGCGACCATTAACTTTGTTGAAATATGTACAATTTGTTTTTTTACAGAAAAGCAACAAGGCCTTTCTTTGCTTGCAATGGCTGATACCACAGACGTGGAGGAGAATCATCACCCTCAAAACAGACAACCAATAGCTCCAGTCAATAGTTGATGTTGGTCTTGATGTGCATTTTTAAAGTCAACGTCACTGATAATCGTGTATGTAATCAGTATTCTTATCACAAAGGTGTGAAGAAAAAGATGGGAATGATGTTTAGTTTGAAAACTTTTTTAATGATTATTTTTACAGTGTTTTCGAAGGTTTACGTATAGACATTATGTTAACCGTAATTGTCTTTGTCGTGACAAATGAAAAAGAAGGTCTACACACACTCGTATCATAACTTTTAGACCCGGTGAGAATTTCAGGGAAGAATTTGTTTCCAATATTCTGTACTTGTCTTACGCGGCGAATAAGTTGACCGAATGGTCAGGCTCGGTGACGTGGTTGGTTGCATGTCTGCGTGTCCCGATGGCGTGGGTTGTTGCTCATGATATCACTCACTGCTTTTTCTGTTCAATATTCGATTCATTACAGTTCGCCGTCATATGGCTTGATTATTGTTGTTTTCGGCGTTAATCAACAGACACACAAACAACTATAAAGCGAAAGTCAATATAGACAAGTAGAAAATGAAAAACAGCATGCAATATCATCATCAATATATAGTTTATAGCAGATTGCTTCTATGTATCCTGTTCTCAGACTGCTTTGGCGTATGTACACAGATATTGATATACTTAATAATCTTTCCCTGTTCCAGTATTGTTGTCCAGATGCATGCCCTACACGTGACATGTAAATTGGACTGCTTGTTATGGTTTACTGCCTGTATTTCACACTTGGAAAAGAATAAATGTGTTCATGTATTGTCACAATGTATTGTGTATGCTGTTAAAATTAACATAATATGGTTCACGATACAAAATAGAAGTACTTTAGCACTTTTTACTCTCTAAAACGTAAAGAACGTCCGGTTGCAAAGCTGTGCGGTATAATTTCCTACACTTTTCTTTGCTACATATGACATCCTAACATCCTGTTAAGCTGACATCATAAGAACTCTACAACGGCGTCAGGAACAATGACATACAATCAATCAGGTCACACATTACAAACCATCCTTTATTATTGTGTCGAGTCATACAACAGGCCTAGGATACAGGACATCTATTTTGCTGGTATGCTCTGGGATGTTCTGTATCACGATGTGAGATGTTAATTATTATTTAATTATCACATCTGATATATTGTGTTACTAGTTTTTCTGAGGAATAATAATTGCTTCATGTCACAAAGGTGCAGCCAAAATAAAAAAGTCATTAGTTCAATTACACAGCCGGGATTTCGGAAACTGAAGGTCAACTATCATCAAATGATCATGATTTATTCATTCTATAAAAGAGCTCAGTCAAGATGCATTATTAGACAAATAATTACTCTCGACGAGGCACTATGCGAGGGGGTCAGGTCCGAGGGCCCTTGTTTCCGCGTATTGACCTCGTCAAAAGAAAACATTCGTTTTGTTATACAAAAAATTATTTTTAAAGTTCATGAAGCTATAAAACCGTCCTCTGCTTCATATCAGTAATGTAGTTGCCAACCGTAATATGTAAGCATACCAGACGCCATCTTATTTTGTGGCAGGCGAATCAGTATTCATCAGGGGCGGTGGGGTAGCCTAGTGGTTGAAGCTCGTCACGCCGAAGACCGAGGTTTGATTCACATGTGTGAAGCCAATTTCAGGTGTCACCCGCCGTGATATTGCTGGAATATTGCTAAAAGCGGCAGAAAACCATAACTAGGAACTCAATATTCATCACTTGACAGGTCAATACAGATCAATATCAATCAATATTCGAGGTCAATGTAGGTCACATGATTTGGGGGGCTACATTGAAATTTGTAACACTTCTATTCAGAATCTTCCAATTCCAGTGCTTAATGCGTGACCAGTGAAGAAACAATACATTTCGATCTGGACTCCCAAATCATGTGAGTGACAGTGACCTCGAATATTGATCCGTCACATAATCAGTATTGACCTTCCACGTGATGAATGTTGACTCTCGTCTACTAGAAAAAAAATGCTTCCGGTTGCATTTCACGGTTTGACGTTTTATCAGAAGAAGATCTTGTTGACATTCTGGATAACAGAGATAGCTGTAACACCAGAACCTTGATTAAGTCAGCGACGAGACTCCAGACGATCACTGTTAATCTAAGGGAGGCTACTCGCTTTACTCGACTATCATCGACTTCATTAGAAAGTTTTCTTGCCTAAATTAGGAAAAAGGGCGGAGAAGTTTACAGTCGATTATCGATGGTCAGCATCACCTCTCCGTTGTTCACTACTAATCAATCAATCTTTATTCGTGATACTGATGAGCCTAAAGGTTTACAGTACATAGTCTTGGTTGTGTTAAAAATGTTATAGTTTATTAGTTTCATAGCATGATAATTAAATTTTCGTTTGTATATTGTTATTCCAGCATTCGGATTAGCTGAATTGGTCACGTGTTATTGCATTCATTTTCCGAAATAAGCCAGGCCCACCGTAGCGGACTAATTATATCACTACGGAATGTAGGGGAATTCAAATATTACAGTCGAGAGAATTCCCTTTCTGCTCACGTGTATCATCATGCACAGGACTTTTCCCGCAGTTCATGCATATTTATTGTACTAACTACCCTTTAAGACTGAAGGCCGACAATGAATGAAACAGCAAACGTGCAGGCTCGCTCGCCTGCTTTTTTCGAGTGATCCCCTTCTCAGGGAACTATTGTTTTGAATATGGCGGTATCTGAACATGTCATTTGAAACCAGGACATATTTGTTCCGGTTCGTTACAGTCTTACAGTTGCAGTCCCGTCTTTTGGCTTGATTGACAGGTCCAATAAACTTTGTTTGGCTACTGAGTTTGTAGGCGTGTCAAGTTATGTACATAAATTAAACAATTACCAGATTCATGCCGGGCCACAGTATGTATGCCTACACCTTGAATGTTTATCAATCGCGTCATTTTTGTCTGCTGTGATATATACAACTGTTTTCGGTTGAACCATTGTAGATAACACATGTTTTCGTTGTCGAATTTAATTATAAGCACATCGGTTTTTCAATTCATACCTCACTGAACCGAGAAACAAATCCATAGTCAATCCTCCAATAAATAAACATAGATATACATTTATCATAGTTTCTGTACAACCACATATATATCATTAACTGACAGAATTTGTTAACATTTGGTTGTGATGAGGATAAAGGCGATGTTGATGGGTAACGCCATCAAGCACCCAAGTTGGCATACTGGTACATCTGCAACAACTTTGATTGCACCAGATTATCTCCACTTTGATGGAACGAGAGGAAAGGTTGTAAAATGCAAACACAGGATACACTAACATATGTTCCACCTTTTAAGGTTAGAATAACTATCAACCGTAACTTCACGGATAGATGAAATATGAGGAATACACATCACATCACTGGTCGGCAAATGATAATGCAAGTGTTGAAACGGATTTGTTTCATATTCTAATCTTCAAAATGATCACTGTCATAGACATTTCAAAAAGGTGGGTTTTTTAATTCACAAAAAACAATTCACCACAGATCCATAGGTGACGAAGGTTTGTTTACATTTATGCGACAGGAGTATCTGGTATGACGGTATAGTTTCATGTTTCAGTGGACTATTGAGGCCAAAATACAATAATTCTTTTATCCCAAAACAGGAAGTTCATCAGCAATAAATCACGGCACCTTATGAACAGATCCCACAAATCGTTTTTACGAGAAGGTTGATCTTGAATTATTTCAGTAAATTTATATCTTGAAAGTTTCAATTCCCAATATGAATTGTGAAGCCCCATAACTTGAAGACCCCGTGAGAATTTCAGACTAGAATCAACCTCCAATAACTTTTTAGTTGCATGTCATCTTACGTTGATGGCGAGAGATGTTGTTCATAATATCAACCTGTCCGTGAAGATCCGGGTTAGAATAGGTCTTCAGCAACCCATGCTTGCCGTAAAAGGCGACTATGCTTGTCGTAATAGATGTATATCGGCAGCGGGTGATCTGGCTCGGTGGTCATGATGTCATTAACTGGATTGTTTGGTCCAGACACGATTGTTTACAGACGGCCGTCATATAGCTGGAATGTCGCTGAGTGCGGCGTTAAACAATAAACAACCAAAACATAATATCAATCACTGTTTTGTTCCAGCGGCCAAGCCACGACATATTCTTCATAAATTGTCCGTGTTTCAGTCGAAGATAAATTTTCAAGGTTGGTCTTTTGTTTTTTCCAGATATATTTAAATTTTACATGATAAAGAAATGGAGTATCATGGTTAATACCTTTATTTCACACACTTGGATAAGAATACACGTGTTTAGTGTGTATGTGTTGTCACAATGTCTTAAGGTTCACAGGGATGCTGTATTGTAAAAGATTTGATCATATATTTAGTCAGAATAATTATAATATGGTTCACGAGAAGTATTTTACATTTTTTTCTCACTTAAACTAATAAACGTCCGGTGGAAAGCTGCACAGTATAAATCCCTACACTGTTCCTTGCTGCATATGATATCCTAACATTCTGAGCTCACATCATAAGAACTCTACCATGGCGTCGGGAACGGCGTCCCACAACAAGCAAAGGATAAAGGGCACCTGCTTTGCCTGGTATCCAATACAGGGTTTTCTGTATCACGCCGTGAAATATAAAATAATGTCACATAAAATACCTTGTGCCATTTATCGTTCTGTAGAGATTCTGAAGACGAAGAGGTGATTCATGTCATCGTATTCACAGTGTACAACGGTGCAGCCAAAATAAGGGTACATTTTTAGTTCAGTTTGTAACTACACAGCTGAGAATGCCGAATTTGAAAGTCATCTATATTTAAATAAACTTTATTCAAACTGTAACGGAGCTCGAAGTCAAAGTTGTCAACAATGTATCTTTACTATTTTACTGAAGAATCAAACTGCTGCCACATCACCTGGCAGTCAGAAAGAGGTCAATCAGGTCTGACCTAGGTCAAGAAGCAACCCAAGTGACCAGTGTATGTGAATCCATTGCTTACTTAGTAACATTACTAAGAAAACCCTACCGTTCCATAAAACAGTATAGATGCTGAGACAATGTCATAGGAAACGACCGTAACCCCATATTTATCACAACTATATAACAATCGTACCACAAACATCAAGAAGTAGAACGGAATTATTTCACATGTGACAGGATGTCTAACCCCGGTGTCACCCATCACGTAATACCCATGTGTTGAGCTACTGCTGTCTCTTCTACCTGGATTCTTCACAATGGATGTCCCACCTAGACACGTATCTTCGGCAAACAAATGCTTGCATTGAAGAAAATCACAAAATGTTCTCATGATATAGATGACAAGGGGTTGAAAACTGTTATCGAATTCACTGTCAGTTGTTCGCTGCACATATACTATGCAAAGCCATATTGTCAAGGTGTTAATTAGCGTCCTTGGCGACCTTCACGTATCTGGAAATGGTGATTTAGTGTACGCGGTATGATTTCATTACCATTTTGCTCATGATATCAATCACTGGATTGTCTGGTCCAGACTCGATTATTTACAGACCGCCGTCATATAGCTGGAATATTGCAGAGTGCAGATGGTTTGTTAAACAACAAACCAACCAACCAACCATTTTGCACTGTGATTATATTACACAATACTTACAGCGATTTCCCCACAATGGTTCAGTGTACCAACAGATGTCCCAATTACGACTAAACACGAGTTTATTTTATTAATAGTGGTTCGGCCCTATGTTCTGGATTATATTTGAACTTTCAAATATATTGTAGCCACGTGTCAGAATTCAATTTGTAAATAGTGAACTGGAATATACCACTGCGCTGTCTTACAGTACCGAGTGAAATTCGGTAGTAACAGGAGGCTCTTATTAAAGCTTTATCATTTGAATGTGTGAAGTGCATTTCAGGTTCTAAGAGAGATAATTTGAAATGACAATGATTATTTGAAAACTTTGACGAACATGTGTATTTTAATCATACTAGGTTTGAGTGTACATATCCCTGACTCTTTGACTAGATGTATAAGAAAATATTTTCGTATCACCGACATCTTGTGAAAAACCAAAGAGAAAACAATATATTACTTTATAATGCTTTTTTCGCCAAACGTTCCAGCACTATTGTTAATGATATCAGTGTCAATTGCTTTTCTTAACAGCCTTAAACATTATGTAATTATTCTCAACGGACTGCACACAAACATGCAAATAAGCCCTGTTTCATAGAGAATGGCTATATTTGACACATACTTTTTCCACCTCTAAAAAGGTTAGAACTTTACATGCACTGTTCCAATAACCTCAGAGCTATACAGTGATATTGGGGCAATTTTACTATAAAACAATTCAGATGCTGTACTAACAGATAATTGTTAATATTGTTCAAATACACCATATTTTGGCATATATGCTGTGCCTGTTTGTATGACAATGTCTTCAACAACATTCCACTTTAATGCAGATGGAAATATTGAACCAAGAGTTTTACAAACTAATTTTGACAAACATTCGACCTTTTTATACAGATGTAATCATTAACCCAAGATATCTAAATTAAATTTGACCAGCCTTAGACCATATAATACAGATGAAAACATTTACTTTATATATCTATCATAAGTAGCAGGCTTAAAGGCTTCCACGCACACAATCAAAGATTGCCTATTTCTGAATACAAGGACATTTGTTCCTGAAATGTAGTTCTGATCTACAATGACATCATATTGCCCTTGAAGGCCAGCATCGGTGATTAAACATTTACAAAATCATCTACAAACACGAAAAGTAAATACCTGAGCAACAAAGTGTCGTGACTACATGCAGAATTCAGATCATTTACACGTTCGCTAAAGCAGAAAGATCAACAGCAGAGGGATCAAAATACATCCTTGGCGAAGACTGAAAGAAGTGGGGGGAAATGAGTTTTGATACCATCAGTCTGAAGACATGTCTTGACAGTTCCATACATACTTTAAAGAACATTTAAGAAGTGACCTTAACTTTATGTGAGTTCAATGGAGTATGAACCTTCATAGAGTGAGGGCCAAACTGTATGAACGTCGGAGCTTGGCACTCACTCTATGAAGGTTCGTACTCCAATGAACTCACACAAAGTGAAAGTCAATTATGCATACTTCACAACAGTAACGCCTCGCCCACACGGGAACCGTGTCGTATTTGTTATAAGGAGTTACTAGCGAGTAGATGTGAGTATACATACGTAAGAAGGTGAAAAAATACATAAAGACATTGTATAAAATAAAGATGCGCCTAAGCACATACCCCAAATATCATATCTCGGTCGGTACACTTTATGCCTCGTCAGTTGTCTATAAACATTTATTTATGCATAGCGTTAAACACGCATGTGTAGGTGACCTGGTTCTGTATATACAGTTGTTAGAAAGTAGATGTAGAAATGTATGATACTTATGCCTTATTCCATCTATATCACGGGGCCTTCAAAACATAAAACGTCAACGACAGAGAATAACCAGTCTCGATTATTCTACAAACCACAATCTATTGGGCGTAAAAGGCAAAATATCGGTGAACATTATATAAACGGATCACTGATAATCAGTGATGACACTGGGTTAACTATTCTAAGCCTTATCACTAATCAGGCAGAATCTAAATTTGAAAACTGTTACTGACATCTATGCAAGGTCAAGTCATCAAAGGGAACAGTGTAAACCATGCTTCAAAAACCACAAGTAATATTTTGATTCAGGAGTTACAAAAACATTTTTCAATCGTTTTTTTTAATATGTTATGTTGCATGCATGATTCCCCAACAAGAATAATGTCAAACCTGACGTTCATATAACTAGTTAACTAGAAACGTAACCAGTTTAAATGTATTAGGAAAGAAAAAGGTTACGGAGGAGCTGTCCATTTTCGTAGTTACATTTATTCGCAGCTGAAGCCACTGGGCACTCACCAGCTTGTCGTAATCAGCTATGAAAAATACATGGACTTGACACAATAACTAGAGAGTACTAATAGCGAGTGACAGTCTGGGCAGGTGACTATCTTGGTACCATTGTGACATGGGATATGGCTGGTCTTGTCAACAAAAGGCTTAGGATGACACAGTCAAAACGCTGAAAGCACTCGGTTCCATGCCCAGTTACAAAATTGACACGATCCAAGTAAATTATGAAAAAACCTAACATGTAATGTCAGTAATAATCATTGGTATTATATAGGTTTATGAGATATCAATACACATTTGGAAGAAAAGTGACATGGGCAACGATGTTAATATCCGTTTTTATAACGCCTTTAATAGTTGCATACACAAACGAGACGTGCTTCTGAATGTGTTTAAATCGTTAAGACAAAGGTTATGCATATGAACTAAAACTGACCTTGTGATACAAAGAATGAAATGAGGTTACGTATTGCATGTACATTTCACTAATATATGACCACCTCTGGTAAATTTATGAGGTGGTATTTACATGTAATGACTACACATAATCGCATCGACGTATTGTTTTCGCGAAAACAAACACATGTAACACTTTACTGAGGCCTTAAATGAAATCTTCAAGGAACTCTTCATACCTTCTGCATCCCAAATGTCTTACATGTATATCCGCTACGCAAGTTCAGAAGCGTTTTATTCGTAATGGTGTTTTTTGTTGCCGTATACGGTGTCATATTTGGTCAGCAGGAACACATTGGGCGTGGCGTTAACAATGGAATATACATTGTATAATGCACTAAATGTGAACGTTTAAAGTATTATAGCTAAAAAGGATAGAATTTTCATAAAAGTGCCCGCATGTAAAGAGAAATCTACGGGCAACTGTTACTTGATAGCAGTCCGTTTTCCCCCAACGACGGGCTACTATCTATTCAGACAGACAGACAGATTTATTCCGTAATGTGGGCCATATGGCCTATATTACAATGTCAGTACAATATTAATTTAGTCACGTTTTTCTAGATTTAAATATCTTATACAGGTATACAGAAGTCAGTTTAATTACATTAACATTTTTGCAGTTAAGAATATTTGGAAGTGACAGGTAACTGTCATACATATCCTGTAGTTGAGTAATATAATGTTTCCGTAAAGTCTGGTTATAATCACAAGTGAAAAAGACATGATCTTCATTTTCAATACAACCCTTGTTACAATATCTACATACACTATTTTCATTATCTGAGGGGTTTTTACGTAGAAACTGAACATTAAAGTTATGTAAGCTAATCCTAAATTTACAAAAGGTTCTTCTGAGAGATTTATCCTGCAAAGAATCAATATATTTTTCTACATTCAGCAAAGATTTAACATTTGAATAATGAGATAAATATTTGGAAGCAGACAATTTTGCAAACCAATTTTGAGAGGCAACATCTTTAAGTCTTTCCTGAAATTGATACAAAAAAATATTTTCATCACCAACATTTTGGTAGTCCCAGACATGAAAAACCATTAACATATAAACAATTTTTAAGATCTGTCACCCAACTGTGCTTACCTTTCTCATCTAGCTTTTTAAGGAAGTAATAATATTGTACAGGATATCTATTTGATCCCATGTGCAATAATTTTAGCCAATATTTTATAGCTCTGATCTGACTCTGGACAAACATATAGTGGCGGCCAATTTCCCCTAAGATAGCTGTGTTTGAGGCATATTTACCTACACCAAGAAAATATTTAAAATATGAAGTTTGAACTTTCTCTATACATGCAAAATACCTTAGCCCCCAAATTTCTGCACCATATAAAAGTATAGGACTTATTTTACAATCAAATATTTTACAAGCTGTGGAGAATGATAAGAATGATTTTTTTTGGAATAATTTATAAACAGGGATGCATGCCTTTACAGCCTGAGCTGCCAGGTTCTCACATGATTTTGTCCAAATCAGTCTAGAAGAAAATATTACCCCCAGATATTTATAATATGAAACTGTTTTTAATAAACGGCCGTTATAGTACCATTTTTCAAAGCGATTTTAAATACCCCCATTTCTAAAAACCACAATTTCTGATTTCTTAAAGTTTATCTGGAAACCCCACTTTAAACAAAAACTTTCTAAAATATCTAATTGCCTCTGAAGACTTACAACATTATAAGCAAAGAGTACAACATCATCCGCAAAAAGCAACAGCATCAAATCCTCAATATCTTGAGAAATAAATATACCATTTTGACAATTTTTGTACATTTCAGTGACAAGATCATTTATAAAGAAAATGAATAATATCGGACTCAACATACAGCCCTGCCTAACACCCACCGTTGTTTCGAACAAATCTGTTTTACCGGAATCTACTTTAACACATGCTTTCACAGAGCTAAACATACTTTTAAGAATAACATACATTTTACCATGACAGCCTTACTGGAGTAGGGCATATAGTAGTTTTTTTCTGTCGACATAGTCAAAGGCCTTTTTAAAGTCTATAGAGGCAGTATAAAATCTTCCTTTTGGTTTAGAGAGATATTTAGTAACAAGAGATTGCAAAGTAAAAATGTTGTCCGTAGTTGAATATTCTTGTCTGAACCCGGCTTGCGCTTCAGATATCAAGTTGTATATTTCCATCCATAATCTTAGCCTATTCTCTAGTATTGTAGTAAATAGTTATTAGTATCTATTCAATTGCTATGTGACGTCATTGGCGTCACGTTTCTTGTTTGTGACGTCATCCTATAATATGTTGTAAGCTTTTTTCTCTATATTTTTTATAAATAAAGTCACGAACGTGGTTTCTTTAATAAATAATGTCTTTGCTCATCACAATAAATGATATTAAAACACAAAACAGTGTCGAATAAAGAATTTCTGTATCAGAATTTCCAGAAAATCCAAAATGGCTGTTACTGACGGTATACGGTCTCATATTAGGTCAGTAACAACCATCTTGGATTTTTACTGACGGTATACGGGTTCATGTGGGGTCAGTAGTTCTGCCCTCTGACTGGTCAATCTCACTTTGAGGCATAATAACTCTTAATATATAGCAACCTATTGATTTCTGACAAGTATGTGTCGCATTGAAGTGAGCCAGTTTGGAAATGTAAATCTGGATCTAGGGACCCACTTGCACAAATCAATATTTGTTACAATCAATATTAGGCGTCAACACAAGCAGCTTTGCAATCACCATACAATTGTCTTACTCCACAAACCGATCTTAGCGGGATTGTAAGAAGGCTTGCGTTTAAGATGGCGATCTCAGCTAAGATCGAAATTTTTAATGGTGAAAGCACGAATAGCTTAAACTCGACTCCTGTCTACCATTGTCTGCAAACGCGCATAACTTGCTGCGCATACCACTAGTGGGACCGGTTCCAACATACAGCACTTGCAATGTACCTCCAACCATTATTGCACCTTGGACAGCTTTAGTAAAAAGGTCCCAATTATTTGAAAGGGACGACGACCAGGAAGCTGGTCTATAACTATATTCTGCATTGATACTTTCGTGTTTTAGGAATTGTGAGTTTAATATTGGAACAAGAGAACTACCTAACAATGTTTGAAAATACTGAAATTCGAATGGGATCCACTCCCACCTCTACCAAAGGTAGCACCAGGTACCATTCCTCCATACCCATCTCTAACCCTACACTCGCCACGAGATGCAAATTGGATATGTGGCATAAAACAACACTCACCCACTTACAAGCCCTACAACTAAATATGTTTTCCTATTCGATTCATCCAGGTTATGTTAACATAGGGTTAGAGAGAAAATGTGGCATTTGTATGAGAACATTTGTATGTGGAGCAATTGTTACGTGTGGTATGAACGGCAGGGGAACCCGCTAATACCACAAATAACAATTACAAGAATCACACAACAATCTCTTAAGTTTAAAGCTAGATTTATTAATGTAAACAAAGATAAGTATATAACAATTCTCAGTTACTGGGCAAGGCACTCATACACATCTATTTAGGCAAAGCAATATGGCAAATGTGCAATATAGATAATAGTCACCTCAGATTTCTTGACATCACATTCCCAATGAATTCCATTTCACATTGTTCCAAACTTATATATCACAGTTCACAGGATAACTGGGTAACAGCAGTTTCCTTCTTCGAAGCGTCGACATGACCTTCTAACTTTGTCTCCGGACATAACGCTGGGCTGAACTTCCCTAGTTCAGTTAAACCATATTTCTCCCTCTCCAATTCTTTTTCCTTTCCTCTTTCTGTTCGATAACTTGCCCTCATATAGTAAACAAATTTCCAAGTAAGCTATCTACTTCAGCACACAACAAAAGGTTGATCGGCCCACACCAATCATTTACCAAGCCAACTCAAACTCCAATCGCCCCACAAGCACGCTTCTCCCCGTCAGGCAGCTTGCTTAACTCAATCAAGCATGAAGCCGTCCACCCAAACTGGACCCCTTGTGAACCACACAAATATACAACGTCACTCATAACTCAATGATGTTGTATGGACATTTTGACTGAGAGCGTTTTGTTGCAATACATTTCCAGGTATGAAGACGGTCGGTCCCTCAAAACGTGTATGGACGGGGTAATGATCGAGGTGTTCTTTGTAATTGTTATGACTTTGTTGTTCGCAGTTGCCTACTTCATCCGAGACTGGCATTCCCTGAAGCTAGGCATGTCCGTTCCTGTCGCCATCGTCCTCGTGTACTGGTGGTCATCGGTGAACGTTATATCGATTAAACGGTTTTTAAGTAGAGCCCACATATGACAGAAACATCGTCTACTTGAAAATGAACAGAGAGGTATCCTTAAGCTAATAAATGAATTACAATACCTTGCCTAATGTTCACAACTGCACAATTAGATGTAATTTGACAAGATGTTGCACACAAACCTGAGTGGCGCTCATAGCCAATGTCCACATGCATAAAGTGTCCCTAGTAATATCGTAACTGCCACACTTTAACAGACCATAGTCACAGCGATGACATCGCGTTGGAGGTTGGCACAGTGATCTTTATCTTTACAGGAATGGTACAAAGCCAATCTATGACATAATGCATTATAGAACAGTCATTCGTAAACAGGAGAATCATTTTATGATTTGTTCTTCTTTTGAACATCATTAGAACACAATAGCTAGCCACTTGCATTGTTCTGTATAAGGAAGTATGAATAAGTATCTAAAATAAGTGTTAAGTTTTATTGTTTGATGCCACAGTCTGCAATATGGCCTGACAAATCAGTGGTTGATATTGTGAGCAACGTTCCATGCCATGACACGCAATCAACAAAGGCACCAAGCCTAATCATCTGCTCCAATACGAGACTTTAACTTTCCAGTAGATAACTTTCCTTTTACTTTGTGGGGGCACGGTTGGCCCACTCGTCTAAGGCGATTCGCTGTGCAGAGTTGCGTCCCTTGGGCACGCCAGAAACCTAGGATTGTGGGTTCGAATCCCGGTTCGCCCCGATTATGTTTCTAGGTTTGTCAGCACCATACCCGTGCTCGTGGGTTTCACCGAAGTTGTAATCGTCTGAGACCTGCTTCACTTCGGGCTCTCCTCCCGCATTAAACTGACACGCCGCGATAAAACTGGAATACTGTTAAAAGCGGCGTTAAACCCAACTCACTCACTCACTCCTTTTACTTTGAGCAACACTCCCGCGGCTCCAGCCTTTTAGGTACAAGCGAGCATGCTCTTTCCACTAAGATGGAATCTGTTTCGGTGTATGATTCCCTTGTATTTGCAATTACTATTTACAGCATGCAGGATTCTAAATGATGTATAAAAGCTGCAAGCTGTTTCCATTGTATTAACTGTTTTTGTCAGGGGCTTTAGTGGGATTCCCAACGATGCAAACACTTAGCATATCTGTGATGGCTTTATACGATGTAGGATATGAATATAGCGAGTCTGACCACCCGGTTTCACCGTCTTTTATGGCAAGCATGGGCTGCTGAAGACCTGGTCTACCTCGGATCTTCACGGGTGCCAAATAGGTGTATGCAGGTGGAATGTCATCTATACATTACTGTGAGAATACATCTTTGACTCAAGAGATACATTAAACGCCCAATGACTTGTGACAAATGGGTAGGTTCACTTACACACGCACACACACACACGCACACACACGCACAAAGCAACTATAAATAAATGTGTCTGATCTAAAAGAAAAAGAAAACTCTTTAATATTTCTGAATAATACATAGCTGCAGTGATGTGTCTGCTCATTTGTCATTTTATTCACTGTACTCCATTGAGAAACATCGATGTTGTTAGCATTTGAATACCTAAAGCAATACACTTTTTGCTTCAGATTTTTCATAAACAAATTCTAAAAAACGAAACCTGAAACAGCTATCCTGAGACACACAATCAAGGCCAAGGTCAAGCATCGACAGGAGGACGCACCACAGACAGCTGATACGTTCTTTGTATCAGGCATTGGCAATAATGGAAGTGTTCTTTGCTTTTCTGAAGAAGAAAAGTAAACAATTAAATTAAGGACAATAGCAATTGGATGGTTCTTTGGAATGATCTTTATCGATGGTCTTTATCGAAAGACCCAGTGACTGAAGTCTCGGCAAACACCTGTGCAGATTACATCCTTTAGTTACTATGATCCGCTTGTCCTTTGTTCGCCCCGATGTATCCTGATTAAAATTTATCGTTGGCCAATCGTATAAAAAGGATTTAACCATAATTGGGCAAATGTCAACAATATCCGTCACGTTAGAGTGTTTTTCCCAACTTCAGCTTATAGTTCCAAAATACATATTTCGGCTGTTTGATTAAGTATGTAGTCCGTTTGGTGACTTCGACAAGGTTATTCACTGAACTGCTGTTCAAAATGAAACTGTTTTTATCAATATATCTCGAAATGCAAAGCTTTAGAGGTAAATAGAGTTATTCTACATCGAACAGGCACGTTTTGACAGTTTTATACCTTTGTCACGCGTTAAGCAAAACAACAGTTAAAAGAAAAACAAAAGCACAGCATATATGTTGTTGCAGGGAAGGAGGCGCGATGGGCAGCCTAGTGATTAGAGCGTTCGCTCGTCACGCCGAAGGCCCGGGTTCGATTCCCCACATGAGTACAATGTGTGAAGCCCATTGCCGTTATATATCTGGATCATTCCTATAAATGATACTCACTATAAGGTAGGACGAACATCTCCCTTGTAGTTGTTATTAACAGAAAGAGAAAGAAATTGGTACAAATACTACAAGCTGCCGGTCATTCTTCCAGATCGCCCTGCGTGTTCCATGTGGTACCTGCCAAACTTGACTCCGTCTTCGATAGTTTCCGGAAGGTCTTTGTCGAGTGTTTCCGGCAGGAATAGGACCAACAGACCTGCCAGGACGGAGAAGATGCCAAATATCACCAGTGGAAGAGTCCGGCCGAAGTCCCCGCCAACAAACTTGCGGTGTACCAAATCCGACATAACAAATGAATTAATTGCCTGTTTTAGTTGCCTATTCTGAAACGTTTTCCCATTGGGGCCGATCATTTGATATTTTTTGGAGGGTGCGGAATTCATATTCATTGAAAATGAATGTCTGACACAAAATGTACAGTGTGACAATGTGTGGTTTTTAAAAAAAATATGTTGGCTCATATGTTTTCTTAAACTATACATCTGGTTTTGCAGCTGTAGTTGAAAACATATTAGAATATCAAATACTCGGTCCCTTACAATGGTTTATCCAGAGTTGATGATAGATTTTACAGAAACTGTGAAGTACAGGTCATGTGACAGCTGAACGTTTCTCCTAGGGACCATCCTTTAAAGGTTTTATTATTATTTTTCGCAGCTGCCTTTATTACCAGTTTACCCAAAAAAACTTATCTTAGTAGAGAACACGGGACGAAATAGGACCTTGAAACTACATCATTTGTTTGACATATCAAGTCAACAACATAAGAAGCAACCATGCCCCCTACTCGGGCCCAGGAGGAGCTTGTCCCGGTGGCGGAGTGCCGGATGACAGTGGGGAACAGTTCCGAGGATAAGATGTAGATGTGAAGATGTGAAGCCTGTTGTGGCCCCTACCTTCCCTATCAAAGCGAGCAGGACGGTCACCGACTATAGTGCTACAAAGAAAGTTTACTACTTTTTGTCAATCAAGAAAATGTCGTGACATCAGAACTTACAATTTTATGATTTTGATGTTGGGCCACAGAAATTAACAACTGGAAGGAAGGGGTTGTTTCTGAGAAAATATTACGCATTTGAACAATGTGTATTTTAAATCGATTTGTCATGTAATTCTTGGTTACAACAAACACTGACTAACTGATATAGTGTGGATAATAAGGGACAATATTAACTTTTATAAACGCTCACGATACGTAGGGCATTTAGAGTATAAATTGTTGTCCAGAAATGAAAACTGTATTGGTGTTGTGATTTTGAAACTGACGTTCTGACGCGTTCTCCAGAAGAGTCTAGGGATGCACAGGCGATCAACACACACAACTCATTTTACATGATGTTGGTCTCCACTTACATGCTTCAGCATAGAGGATGGTGAAGATGGTGGCGATGCAGGATACACCCCCTATGATCACAGCCACACAATGTAAGATCTTCCTCCCTAGTGTGTTGAGGGCACCCATCGTGAGACCAATACCCACTCCATCAGACTTCCCATCAGGAAGTTGAGATGGAGGCTGCCTGCCCCAAGTTGTCTGCGTTGAGGGACAGGCCGTAGTACACCATACTGACCACAAACCTAACACACAATAAACAATTATCAGTTGGTATACAGGTACCTTATTGGGATAATATTCATATAAATACATAGGTTTCCAAACATTGTAACATATATGTGACTGCATAATCACAATTGTGCGAAATTAGTTTTTTTACCAGATAATTTCAATAAACGTTTAGCCAGTGGTTGCTGACACATTTACCGTATTGCATCATAACGTATAATCTGTGTTTGGTTTGAAGTTTAAAATATTTACGAGATGTTATACTAATTATTTAGCACTACTTTTAACCAACCTACCAGTTAAAAAAATATAATGAGAGTACGAGTGCACATAACGAGAGTGGTGAAGAGATGGAAGATGCTGGCCTTGGGCCTGTTGTGATCATGTGTTTCAGTCTCTGTTGCCTGTTCCTCAAGGAGATTGTCTGGTAACTTGAGTTTGTTCACCTCTGCTGCGCGGCATATGATCACTTCCGCTTCCTCATCCCGGAACTCGTTTATCAGCCATCTTGGTGATTCTGGTGTGATCCTGTGAAGGATGTGTCGCTTCAATTATAGGATAACACAATTTTGATGTCGTGCATTTCCTAACATCGCTTTCAAACCAGATCCATTGGGGAATGGAACATGTTTCTCACGAGCAAATGATCTTCTACAAATAACATATGATATAAAATTATAAAAACTTGAATAATTCGGTTGATTTTCTCTTTGAATCCAAAACATTATACCAATGTACTCAATATGTCTTTGCACAACTTGCCACCAGTAAATGAGGAAGATGGCGACAGGGACGGACATGCCGAGCTCCACCGTATGCCATTCTCGGTTGAAGTATGCAACTGCGGACATCACCGTCATACCGACGCTGAAAAACACCTGGATCATCACCCCCATCCATATACGCTTAGAAGGTCCCAAAATCTCCGTACCTGGAAATGTGAAGCATCAATTGATATTGAATATTGTTGAAAACAGTCGTATTGTTGTCGCATGGGACTATGCAAACGCTGATTAGGTCTAAATTCAGGAAGGAATGTATATCATTCAAGTCCTCAGAAATCTGTTTTTGCCCAAATCTCACCTCAGCAATTATTGCCGCAGCTGAAAAATCAATTTAAAAAAAGACCACAAAACTGGCAAAACTCCGGTACCATGGTGGATCAGGGAAATAGCAAAACCTAGGAGAGTGAGAAAGAAAGCCCTAAATAGATATTGAAGGGAAGGTCGAGATACAATACGAATATTGATAGGAAGGTCGAGATACAATACTGATTTTGATAGGAAGGTCGAGATACAATACTTATATCGATAGGAGGGTCGAGATACAATACTGATATCGATAGGAAGGTCGAGATCCAATACTGATATCGATAGGAAGGTCGGGGTACAATATTGATAGAGATAGGAAGGTCGAGGTACGATACGGATATTGATAGGAAGGTCGAGATACAATACTGATATCGATAGGAAGGTCTAGATACAATACGGATATTGATAGGAAGGTCGCGATACAAAACTGATATCGATAGGAAGGTCGAGATACAATACTGATATCGATAGGAAGGTCGAGATACAATACGAATATTGATAGGAAGGTCGAGATACAATACTGATATCGACAGGAAGGTCGAGATACAATACGGATATTGATAGGAAGGTCGCGATACAAAACTGATATCGATAGGAAGGTCGAGATACAATACTGAAATCGATAGGAAGGTCGAGATACAATACGAATATTGATAGGAAGGTCGAGATACAATAGTGATATCGATAGGAAGGTAGAGATACAATGCTGATATCGATAGGAAGGTCGAGATCCAATACTGATATCGAGAGGAAGGTCGGGATACACTGCTGATATCGATAGGAAGGTCGAGATACAATGCTGATATCGATAGGAAGGTCGAGATACAATACGGATATTGATAGGAAGGTCGAGATACAATACTGATATCGATAGTAAGGTCGAGATCCAATACTGATATCGAGAGGAAGGTCGGGATACACTGCTGATATCGATAGGAAGGTCGAGATAAAATACTGAAATCGATAGGAAGGTCGAGATACAATACGAATATTGATAGGAAGGTCGAGATACAATAGTGATATCGATAGGAAGGTCGAGATACAATGCTGATATCGATAGGAAGGTCGAGATACAATGCTGATATCGATAGGAATGTCCAGATACAATGCTGATGTCGATAGGAAGGTCTAGATACAATGCTGATATTGATAGGAATGTCGAGATACAACACGGATATTGATAGGAAGGTCGAGATACAATACGAATATTAATAGGAAGGTCGAGATACAATGCTGATATTGATGGGAAGGTCGAGATACAATACGAATATTGATGGGAAGGTCGTGATACAATACGGATATTGAAGGTCGAGACACAATACGGATATTGATAGGAAGGTCGAGATACAATACGGATATTGATAGGAAGGTCGAGATACAATACGTATATAGATAGGAAGGTCGATATACAATAAGACATTGATAGGAAGGTCGAGATACAAAACGGATGTTGATAGGAAGGTCGAGATATAATACGGATGTTGATAGAAAGGTCGAGATACAATATGGATATTGATAGGGAGGTCGAGATACAATATGAATTTTGATAGGAATACAGATACAGATGCTGCTTAATGTCAGCAAAATGAATGGTTACTCTCATACACAGATCCAGAAATCATATTAATTGTGTAAATTCACGTTCGGTAGTGTATTCAGACGTTGACATATTAAGGTTTTTTTTCTGAAAGTTTATATCGTCCATTGCCTACTTAAAAAATAGAGAAGTAAAGAATGAATACATTCAAACGATAATATATATGAAAAATAATGACTCCATTGAGAAAGAAGCCTCTAAATATCCATAACAGAAAATAGGAAGTGCTTATATTTGTATTGTGTTCAAACAATTCCACATTTTGTTCAACATACTCACCTGTGGTCTGGAACGTTGAGGAGGAACACGCTGATCATCATCCTGATTCCATGGGTGATGCCAGGGAGACACAGGAGAAAGACCAACCATTTCTGATAGCGTCCAAACTACCCCTGGTCCCGCAAAACATCATCAAATGTGAGTCTCATCTGTATGTTCTTCGTGACTTTAGATTTCTATTCTGCTGTCAAGTAGACTTATTAAAGATGGCAGCAAGCATTCCTATTTCAGGATAATGCAATAGCTACAGTCGATTATGATGAAGCCCCTCCAAATGCGTTGTCATGTGACCAATTATCTCACTCGACAGCTGATGATATTGTTATTACGCTTCACGCTTGTGTTTCTATAAGTGCAGTATTACAGAAACAAATATGGATTCCACATGACACTCGTCTACTCGTCTTGATGAACAAAGAATAGAGTCAAAACAATGAGTCACGATCCAACTTCTATCAGTCAAACACCCAAAGCTTGTGGACAAAGTATTATCTGACGACCAACGGCCGCACATTATGATTCTTTATTGTTAGTTAAATTACATTCTTATGAACTCTATTTCTATCATTGGAATATGTTCATAATGTAAGTTTGTTTACAAAGTCCAATGAAACATGCTTGATCGACATGTTCAACGATCACTGGTTTCCTTACAGGCCGACGTCGCATAGCATGAGTACTGTTGTGCTTTGTTTGCTGTTTAACTATATAACGGCGGTCAGTAAATAATGAAATCTTGACCTGACAATTGTGAGCATCGATCTTCGCAATTAGCATACGATACGATGATATGCATCAACCAAGTCAGCGACCCTATCCACCTCACCCCGTTACTCACATCTTACGACAAGCATGGGTTGCTGAAGGCCAATTATATCCCGTAATCTTCACGAGACTGTACTTTTGTACACTTACTTTTTATGCAAGTTGTGTGAATGTTAGGTGCTACCGGTTGGGCAGGACATGCTAACCCTTTTCGCGAACACCTGGTGTCATCACTGATTTTCAGTGGTTCATTCATATTATTTTCGCAGCCCTTTTGCCCTTTTCGCTAAATGAAATCTGTTTCGGCGGATAATCTAAACTGGTTATTCTCTTGCATTGACAATGTATATTGTATGGAGGCAAGTTAATCTTGTGACAGCAGCAACCGGTGATGATTTTGTTCGTGATTATATGCAAGACGAAGTCATACACTGAACATCGTATATTTTGTCCTGGGGGAATTCTAATGGCACGTGTCATTAGAAAATCAAAGGTAAATGCCACGACGCTTGTGTCACTCAATGTAATATATATTGCCTTTAGGATGTGGGTCTAGCTATGGACAGGTTTCGTCAAGATCAGCCAACATCAGGGTTCCCTAAAACATGGCGATGTTATTGTCAGTGCTGTTCTCCTTGCGGGCATGAAACTTGATAGTTGCATATATGTTTTTTAACACCGCAGTAAGCTATGCCACGTCGGTCTGTGAGTAATCTGTACCAGAGACTGAACACACGAACACATGAATTCCTCCAAGTCACGACCATCTGATCCGGATTTGGGATGCGTGGGACCTTTTCAGATTTCCCGAGGCCCAAGGAAGTGTAACACAAAGAATATCGATGTTCATGCATTTATTGTCTACACATTATAGAATTCATTCATTCAAAATCATGAACGTACCTGGAAAATGAGCAGAAAGACAAGATCGTTTAAACTTTATGACGTCTTTCGACTTATATAGATCATTTAAAGAATAGGATGTTCGAGCATCCAGAAGTAGTGCTTGCTGTTGTTACCTAGTTTGTTATCTGACTACTACTACTACTACTACTACTACTACTACTACTACTACTACTACTAATACTAATACTAATACTACTAATACTAATACTAATACTACAACAGCCGTCATATAGCTGGAATATTGCTGAGTGCGGCGTTAAACAACAAAAACAACGAACAACTACTACAAAATCAGCTGTCTTTGTACATATTTATCTCACATCTATTTCACAGTTTCAGATGAGGCTATAAGGCATTACGGGATATACACACGAACATACCTCACTCACAGAGGACGATGTGCCTCAGCACACATAGTGTGCTAAAGTGGTAAAGATACTAACATGGATGCCATGGCGGCTGTGTCTGATAGGAATGTGTTATTCACCTCTAATTACTCCGCGTGAAAGGAGGTGAGGTGATGTGAAATGGGGTTTAACGTCGCATCTAAGCTTATTGCACTCATATGCATGTGTGTGTGCGTGTGTGGGTGTGTGTGTGTGTGTGTGTGTGTGTGTGTGTGTGTGTGTGTGTGTGTGTGTGTGTGTGTGTGTGTGTGTGTGTGTGTGTGCGTGTGTGTGTGCGTGCGTGTGTGTGTGTGTGATATTGACTTAGCCATCAAAATGTCAATCAAAGTGTCAACAGATATATAAAACATATCTAGATCTAACAAGTGAACAATAAGAACATAAACCTTTCTTTAGGAACATTATTGCTTTCAAAGATCACATGGGAAGCCAAATATCGACATATATATGAAGCTAAAATATCTCTTTGCATTTCATTACAAATATGCGAGGTAAATAGACTATCAATGAAAATGGAACAATTCCAACAACAACGCACTATCTATTTTCTAAAGAAGCATAACACGACCAACATAGTCGACTAAGATACTTCTAGAACAGATAGCTGTATGTGTATTGCATTTAAAGTGCTTCGATGCGTTCTACGAAAATGAAATAGGACGATGAACAGATGAATGCAATGACAAACATACATGGATTAAAAAATGCCTTCTTGAAATATTCAATTGGTACCTATAACATAATCTTGTCCCAGGTATAGCATACAAATACATGAGATGAAATGTGGATAATGAAAGTCTATTGCCTTTTCTTGTGCTTTACCATTGAGAACTATTTATCAATAGCAGGACATCGACGGTGTAATGTTTCTTTAAGCCTTGCATGTTTACGTGGGGTCAAGTCATGCCTGTAGTAAGCTGGGTAGTAACACGCCACAATAATAGTACCACAAATAACGTCCACAGTGTTTGTTATACTGTACAATCTTTCACTGCGATACTGACAGATTATGAAAAGGTACGATGTTGTATGTGACAAAAGTCCTATATGCTGAACCTGGTGATTGAAAATTTCAATTACAAATGATTGGAGGTCCATGTTATACAAATATGTTGTTAAGAAGTAGTTCAGATTGGTTCCGTTGGAATTATGTAAAAATATACACGCATTCAAGTTTGGATCGTACGAAAAGCTGCCCATACATATAAAACTGTTATTTTCATTTCATAGCGTTCTTCACACTTTAGAGGTTGAAGGATGAAAATGATCACTAATGGAAACCTGAAAATGCACAGATACAACTACGAATGAGTGATGATTTCATTGGCCATCTCATACACATTTGTCACTACAAGAAGACAAATAGTCCTTCAATGTTAAGGTCAAGTTTGAACGGGAGCTGTTGGCTGTCTGTAGATAGGTGATTGGTTCTCATCAGTGTCTTTGTGGCCAGGTAGCAACGGAAGACCACGTTGCTTTTCTGTAGAATAAAATGAGACATGAGTTCACAAATAGGAATGCGCTTTACTAGTAATGTTTCTATACAGTGTAGTTTGTCTAAGACATTATCCAGAAATAACAGTATCCAATGCAACTAATGTTTATATTTTGAGACCAACATTTAGTTTCTGAATTGAATAAAGCATTATGTTGCACTGTAAATAGTTTCAAAAGTGAGCTATACGTGTGATTATAGCTAACGTATATTAGGTAACCATAATAAGGTAGAAGCGCACCTTCGTCATCTGCGGATCTGTGACGAACCGGTTGTCTGTAAATATTAAACATAACCATGTGTTCATTGTTTATGGCAATTAGCATTTTGAACTTTTGTTCATCACAAAAAAATGTGTTTCGCCAGTTTCAACACATGCAATCTTGTTTACTGACCACAACTGCCATTTTAATCTGATTTCAGTGAGTACCAACATATGGTATATTTATGTTCAACGAAATATAATAATTTTAGAAGTCCTTAATATGTTGATGGCCAGGTTACATGCTTTCGATCTCATTCCATTCAAGTGAAAAATATCTTTTTGTGGCGTCTGTATGTCAAATGGGAGGTCAAAGTCAACTGATGCTTTAAATGTTCCTGTGATACAATATGTTACCTGCCAAACTTGATCCCATCCTCGATAGTCTCTGGGAGGTCTTTGTTGAGTGTTTCCGGCAGGAGTAGTGCCAATAGACCTGCCAGGACGGACAGACTGCCAAATACCATTAGTGGCAGGGCGCGGCCGAAGTCCCCGCCAATAAACTTGCCCTGTAGAAAAGGTAATACTGTGAATATTGAATGCAATCATAATTGTAGCAACTGGTATTTGAAATAATAAATTTCAACCGGATGTAATCCGATCGTTTCGAAACAAATGCTGGGACATGTGGTCATGCGTAAAACACATTTCTATACATTTACAGGAACGAAAACAGTTTGAACCAATTAGATTACAACCTTGCGACCGACTTCCAGCGTGTCATCATTGTTTTTCCCTCTTGAAAATCAAACCACGAAGTGTTAACCATCTTACTCATAAGTTTCACTACTAGAGACTTTTGGCTTTGAGTAGAACCCTTATTCCATCAAATGTCGAGAATGCGTTACCATGAATCTGAAACTATGGTCAGTTGCATACATACAATGTAAAAGTATAATACCAAATAAACATTCGTGATTGCCAAATCTATCTGATAACCGTTATACTGTTTTATCTCCTTGCCACAATGAAGGTACGTCACATACGCATAGTACATTAGTATACATCAACACACATGAATGGCTAAGTATTACAATGGTCTTATTGGTCCACTGAAAAAGTCAATTTTTGAAGTTCCAGAAAACTTTCAAATATTGGTATGAAGTCAGGTTTGTCTTATCATACGCTTGCAAGTTTCTGACTTCCGACATGATAAAAAATATAAGTATGGCAAAATGAGTGAAAATGGTTGATTTTCGAGCTGTCTAACTGAGAAAGTATGTGTCCAAGATATTTTATGGATGACAACTTCTTTATTCAATTATTTTCGGTGTAGATACTTATACCGGTGCCAATACAATAGTTCATATGATGTACTGTTTTAAGCTTCATCTTGCTAAACGATTTCTAAACGTAATGAAGATTCCATAGGCCAACAATGACCCTTATCATGCATTGCCTTTTACATGTTACACCTTTGGTCAGACATCTGTGTCAGTTATGTATTCGAGCTCCACATAAAACATGCATACGTAAGAAAACTTCAAATTTAATCAGCTCGAACATCACAAAGAAGACTAATCTTTAATTATCACAAAAAGAAACTTAAATTAAGTTCGACACCAATGAATGTCTACTTGATATACATACCCAGTCTACAATATATGGAGCTATCATGCCTCCAACCCGGGCACAGGAGGAACTTGCCCCGGTGGCGGAGTGGCGGATGGCTGTTGGGAACAGCTCTGAGGAGAACACGTAGATGATGGCAAAGCCAGCTGCTGCCCCAAGCTTCCCTATCATAGCGAAGAGGACGGTGATCCACTGTATTGCTACAATACAAAGCATTGTAGATCTCTTCAAAATATTCACCTCAAGATAAAACCTTTCTAAGGTACGATACAGATAAATGTATTTTTTTCAAAAATGGCTGACTGACTGGTTGAATAAATGAATGAATGGCAATATCCAATTTCGGAACTATTAGCAACGCTAAAGGTATGTGCATGCTCGCATTTTGACTAGTGAAGTCAAAAACAAAAATAAAAGCTACTTCAGTAAATGTAACACATTAAGAAGACTTTGTTTCAGGAATCATGGTGACACCAGGTGAAACCATCGTCTACTTACACTCATGTACATAAGGGATGGTAAGGTATCGTCTGCTTACACCCGTGTACATAAGGGATGGTAAGGTATCGTCTACTTACACTCGTGTACATAAGGGATGGTAAGGTGTCATCTACTTACACTCGTGTACATAAGGGATGGTAAGGTGTCATCTACTTACACTCGTGTACATAAGGGATGGTAAGGTGTCATCTACTTACACTCGTGTACATAAGGGATGGTAAGGTGTCATCTACTTACACTCGTGTACATAAGGGATGGTAAGGTGTCATCTACTTACACTCGTGTACATAAGGGATGGTAAGGTGTCATCTACTTACACTCGTGTACATAAGGGATGGTAAGGTGTCATCTACTTACACTCTTGTACATAAGGGATGGTAAGGTGTCGTCTAATTACACTCGTGTACATACGGGATGGTAAGGTGTCGTCTACTTACGCCCGTGTACATAAGGCGATGGTAATGTATCGTCTACTTACACTCGTGTACATAAGGCACTTGTAAGGTGTCGTCTACTTACACCCGTGTACATAAGGGATGGTAAGGTGTCATCTACTTACACTCGTGTACATAAGGGATGGTAAGGTGTCATCTACTTACACCCGTGTACATAAGGGATGGTAAGGTGCCATCTACTTACACTCGTGTACATAAGGCGATGGTAATGTATCGTCTACTTACACTCGTGTACATGAGGGGCTGGTCTACTTACACTCGTGTACATAAGGGACTGGTAAGGTATGGTCGACTTACACTCATGAACATAGGGGATTGTAAGACTCGTCTACTTACACTCGTGCACATAAGGGATTGTAAGACTCGTCTACTTACACTCGTGCACATAAGGGATTGTAAGACTCGTCTACTTACACTCGTGCACATAAGGGATTGTAAGACTCGTCTACTTACACTCGTGCACATAAGGGATTGTAAGACTCGTCTACTTACACTCGTGTACATAAGGATAGTGACATATATTCTACTTACACTGGTGTACATAAGGGAGTGTAAGCCTCGTCTACTTCCACTCATGTTCATAAGGGGCTGGTTTACTTACACTCATAAGACTAGTGAGTGAAGTCAGCGCCAAGTCAGTGGTCGTCTACTATATCTGATTACCATAAGGGGTTGTCAGTCATCGTCTACTACACTCAGTAACATACAGGATTACAAGAAATCGTCTATTTACATGCATTAACATAGAGGATTGTAACACACAGTCCACTTACACTCATCAAGATACTTGACAGTTAGACATCGTCTTCTTACACTGGTTAACAGACATTATGGTTACACATTTTCTACCTTCTTTGATCAACGCAGAGGATTGTAACGCCAGTGTCTATTTGCGCTCATCATATCGAGGATAGTAATACATTGTCAACTTACATTGAAACATACTCTACTTACACTGATCAGCATACAGGATAGTGAAGATGGTGAGGATGCAGGACACTCCTCCTATGATCATCATTGCACAGTGCATGATCTTCCTTCCTAGTCTGTTGAGCAATCCTATTGAGAGCGCATAGGCCGGGAACTCCACAAGTCCCACCAGCAGGAAGTTGAGGTGGAGGCTGCCTGCCCCAAGGTTGTCTGAGTTGAGAGATAGGCCGTAGTACACCATGCTGACCACCAACCTAAACGCAAGTTTCAAATCATTTTATAAGAAAACATTTCCAGATGGTCTTCAATCATAAACGTGATTATCCTATTCAAAACAGTGTGGTCTGAGCTGCAAGTAATGATTATGGGTTATATTGAATAAATAGCAAAATCAGTCCCTGGTGACTTTTGGCATTAAATACATCTGACAGTCATCAAATGTCAGCAGATGTAATTATTCATATTTCAGAATCTACATCTGACATCCGTTACTTTCTAAGCAGACAAGTATACGTTTCGATTAGAAACATATAAGGGGCAGCCAAATAAATTGAGATGAATTTATTTCATATCTAAAAAGGTAAGCAAAAAATGATAAGAACTATTCATATAACAAATATTGAGAAACTTGACGAGTATTGCTTTATTGATATTAAACAAAAATATTGTCCAAGAACTGTGGCTCACCTTACACATCAGAACTAAGGAAAGTATGCCGATTGTGAGTTTTAAGTTCTTTTATAATTATTTGGCTTTTTCATTTGGTCTGCGTGGTGTAGAAGGGCAGCATTGGGTACATTAATTTTCAAATGAATTAAAAGAACATCGGTAGTAAACATCCATATTACGTTTCGCCACAAATTATTACCCCTGTCAATATGTCCTCAGGGGAATTAATGATGGCGGAGAACACGCCAACCATACTCTCATCCATTATAATTTCTTTGGAGCCACGGAAATCCAACAACATTGATAAGAACGTTTAGTGAAAAATATTTATATGAAGCCAAGAGAAACGAGATTTTGTAGGCACTACATCACGTTTATTCCTCCAAATCATTTTGATCACACAAAATTGCATTTGTTTACATACTAATTTACGGGAATTTGTTTCGAAACGTATTTATACAAAAACGCATTTCTACTTATAATAACTTCTAACACAAATGTCCAGTGTGCGTCAAATTGCACTATGTTGTAATTATGAAATCTTAGACTGTTCAAGTATCTAACATTTCAGTACAAATAATATATATTGAGTCATTGTCTTGTCACAAAATAGGTCAGAATACATTAAATATCTCAGGTTTGTCAAAAGAATAGTTATTTATGTTAATACAGCTTGTGTATATATTCCGTGTTTTTTATGAAATTGCTTTTGAGTAGCACATCGTATTGAGGAAAGTGTTCATCTATAACTTTTGAATCTCGTAGCTAGGAGTAGAGACAACTATTACTTGCCGTTGATTCTTTTAAAGCGAGCAAGGGACTACTTTCTTCAACGCCAATTAATTTGTTTTTAAGCCTTTACCACTGACATGTTTTCTTTGTCCAAAATATTTTATAAACCAACATCTTACAATGTGAAAGTAACCTATTTCAGGTCACAAAAACCTACCCATCTTACCAGTTAAAAAATATGATAAGAGTTCGTATACACATGACTGGATTGGTGAAGAGATCGAAGAAGCTGCCCTTGAGTTTGTCGTTATTATGTTTTTCAAGCTCTGACGCTTGGTGCTCAAACAGTTTTTCGGGTAACGTGACTTTGTTCACGGCTGCTGCGCGGCGTATGATCACTTCCGCTTCCTGGTCCCGGAACTCGTTCAGCAGCCATCTTGGAGATTCTGGAATGACCCTGTCAAAAAGATCAAGTATACCTATTTGGCTCGATACATAATACAATTTTAAAACCTTCAACTCAATGACATGTAATTGTAAACTTTCATATCATATTAGTTTCATGTAAATTTAAAGCAGGCTATTTTTTTGTCGCAAGATATTGTATTCGTATTTGAAATTCTAACGTAACGAAAGTTTCAGAATGTAGTTTAGCTCTTATGGACTTTAAGGGTCTTGCAAGCCGACTTATAATTTCAGTATATTTTCTCATTTTTCGTCATGGGCCTTCTTTCATTTCAAGGGTTTGCGTTAAGGCTGGCTACTGTTCCGTTAGAGCTGTCATTAACAACATGATTAAATCACTGACCACCAGTAAATGAGGAAGAAGGCGACAGGGATGGACATGGCTAGCTCCAGCGTATGCCAGTCTCGGATGAAGTAGGCAACTCCGGACAACATCGTCATGCCGATGGCGAAGAACACCTCGATCATTATCCCGGTCCAAACACGCTTAGAGGGACCTACTATCTCCAAACCTGGTGAAATAAAGCTGGGAGAACTATTTCTCAGAAAACAACTACTTAGAGAACAACAATTTTCAGAAGGAACTGATAAGCATTAATTCCGAGTTGTAGAATTACTCAATATATATCCATAGTCTATTAAAGAAAGGGCCGGTCGGGTAGCCTAGTGGTTAAAGCGTTCGCTCGTCACGCCGAAAACCCGGGTGCGATTCCCGACATGGGCACATTGTGTGAAGCCCATTTCGGGTGTTCCCCGCCGTGATATTGCTGGAATATTGCTAAAAGCGGCGTAAAACCAAACTTACTCACTCACTATTAAAGAAATAGTTGTTAAAGAATAGAATTTTAGTGGTCGTTGTTTATCGTACAATAAAACGCTGCAGTGACAATAAACCATGAGAGGCGCATTCCGCCTGTACGATAAAGAACTTCCACGTGTCGTTTATTTCTTATATGAGATATCAACATTATGATAAAATGAACAAGCTGTAAAAATAGTGAACCACGCTTCATATGCATTCTTCATTGTTCTTTGCTGCCTTATACGTATATTCTGATAAAATATAGAAAATGTGGGTTTCATCTTTTGTTGCAACGCCGTGGTTGATTGAGTGGTTATAAGAAAGTGGTGGTTATAGTGGTATATTTATTGGTAAATTGAATGGTAGTTGTAGTGATAGATTGATTGCAAGAGGTAAATTGAATGATAGTTGTAGTGGTAAATTGATTGGTAAGTTGAATGGTAGTTGTAGTGGTAAATTGATTGGTAAATTGAATGGTAGTTGTAGTGGCAAATTGATTGGTAAATTGAATGGTAGTTGTAGTGGTTAATTGATTGGTAAATTGAATGGTAGTTGTAGTGGTAAATTGATTGGTTAATTGAATGGTACTTGTAGTGATAGATTGACTGGTAAATTGAAAGGTAGTTGTAGTGGTAAACTGAGTGATTGATTTGGTGGTAGTTAGGCAGTAGAGTTGTAGATGTAGATCTAGAGTAAGGGGGAACGGTAGTGTAGTGTCAGTGTATTTGAAGTGGTTATAACTGAGCTGAATGACTGCATATTGTTATTAGTACAGGTAGTTTAGGAAGTAACTGTAGGTGTAGCGTTCATGTTACTGCCAATGGTGCTATCATGTCAGTAGTATGGATGATCATTCACCTATGACGAAACACGTGGTGAAGACCCCGGCTGAAGCGGCGCCGTTGATGAAGCGGAGGAAGACGAATGTGACGAAGTTGCTGGACCAGTTCAGTGTGATGCCGCCAGTGATAAGGAACAGGATACACAGATAAAGAGCCTTCTTCCTCCCAATCCTTGGGGAAGAACAGAAATAAAGTGAAAAAGTGATATATACATGACACGTTATGCTACATTCTTGACTTCATTTAACATGAGTGTGTTCTTTTGTACACATCATTTACTTACTTATCATGTATACTATACAACAATCCATCCAAATTATTTACTATCCGTGTTTACTATTGTAATGTAATGTATACTATTTAACCAGGCGTAATTTAGATTGTACTAGTCGTGCTTACTATTATGCTTGCCATGTCTACCATGTAGAGTAATATTTATTATTTTACTTGCCGAGTTTAAATAATTTACTAGATATGTTTACCATTGTGCTTGTCATGTTGAATAGAGTTTAATTGGAGAGTAAGTGAGTGAGTGAGTGAGTGAGTGAGTGAGTGAGTGAGATGTGTTTAACGCCGCTTTTAACAGTATTCCAGTCATATCACGGCGTGTCAGCTTAATGTGGGAGAAAAGCCCGAAGTGATGCAGGTCTTAGACGTTTACCACTTCGGTGAAACCCACGATTACGGGTATGGTGCTGACAAACCTAGAAACATAATCGGGGCGAACCGGTATCCGAACCCGCAATCATAGGTTTCTGGCGTGCCCAAGGGACGCAACTCTGCACAGCGAATTGCGGCGCCTCAGACGACTGGACCACCCGTGCCCCCTTAATTGGAGAAAGTTAGCTCCCTTGGCAAGCAGAGGCGTTCACACATCAACTCAAGTCAATAAATAACAACAATTTAACATACTGAAGCACCTCGAGGTGCCATAAAGGTCAGATGTGGGTATCAACTGAAGTCTGGAGGGCGAGAATAGGGTGTTTTGTGCATCCCAAAGGCGTGAGACAAATAGACAAGATTCAACCCAACAGCCCCACGAGTGAGTCGACGCCGGGTATGGCGACAGGATACAGGCTACTTCTGCGCAGTGCTGTGCTTCTGTTTGTAGTGATTACAGGATCTAGTACAGCAACTGAGAGCCAAGATCTGCGTCCATCTTTAATTCCACCACCGACGCAGTTTCCATCAGGTGAGATCTGTGACTTATATTATCGACGATAAACAGTGTTTACATGTCGAAAACATGAATAGATGACAACATTTCTGAATTATTTATTCATTCGGTTGATCTACTTGTAAATGAGGAAGAAGAATACCTAGAATTGTTATTTAATGTGATATTTGAAGAGGGATACTTCCCGGAAACATGGTTCATTGGTATTTTTATTCCGCTTCATAAAGCAGGTGCTTCTAATCATGCCAACAACTACAGAGGGATAACTCTCTTGTGTATCTTCAGTAAAATATTTACTTTTATTATCAACAAGAGACTTGTGTGTTGGGCCAATACCATGGATAACATTTCGGAATCGCAGGCTGGATTTAGGGAAGGATATTCCACAGTTGATAATGTCTTTATATTGCAATCTCTGATACAGCGCTATATCAACAAAAAGGGGGGGAAGTCTTATGGCTTATTTGTTGACTTCTCTAAAGCATTTGATTCTATATACAGGTGTAAACTATGGAGATCATTTTCTGCAGGTGGACTCCAAAAATGTTGAAGTTATTATGTAGTATTTATGAAAATGTTAAAACGTGTGTACGGGACAAGGGTTTGATGTCTGATATGTTTTAATACAAATTTGGCCTCCGCCAAGGATCTATATTGAGTCTGTTTTTATTTTAACAATTGTACAAACGGCATTCAATTGCATCCAGTTGTTGTTCAACTCTTTCTTTTATTATTTGCAGATGATATTATCATGTTCTCAAGCACAGCTAGTGACTTGCAAAAGCAAATTGATGTCTCAGAAAATTACTGTGATAAATGGAAACTCACTTTTAATAGAGTCAAAACCAAAATTATTGTATTCAGAAATGGTTGCAAACTTGCCAAAATGAAAAAGGGTTCTTTAAAGGTGAAAGTTTGAATGTGACTACACACTATAAATATGTGGGTGTTTATTTCAGTTACAATCTAAATTGGTCTATTCATGTAAGAGAAGCATCAGTTCATGCCGAAAGGGTTTTATTTGGTATACTAAAGAATTATACATATCCTTGGTGATATAAGTTACAAGTCATTCTTTAAGATCTTTGATGTTATAATTAACCCAATCTTACTTTACGGTGCTGAAATATGGGGATTAAAACAATTTAATGATATCGAAAAGGTCCACTTATTTGCGTGTAAAAGATTGCTCGGTGTAAAACCCAACACATCTAGCGCATTGGTTTATGGAGAATGTGGTAGATATCTTCTATTCATATATTCACAGCTGAAAGTCATAAAGTACTGGCTGATACCCTTAGAAATGTTACAATGTTCTACGATACGAATGGAAAGACTAAATCGGTAACTTATGTGAAAAAATTGTTATTCAATAGTGGTTTTGGAAATGTTTGGTATGATCAATTTGTACAATCTGAAAGTGTATTTACCTATTCTTTTCTGCAGAGGTTAAAAGATATTTATCTGTAATCGTGGTCATTTTCGTTGACATTATCGAATAAATGTTTATATTATAGAATGTTGAAAACTCATATATACACTGAACAGTATATGTTTTATGTAAATATAAAGAAATACCGCAATTCATTAGCAAGATTTCGACGTTCATCCCATGATTTGTGCGTCGAGAGTGGGAGATACACAAAATCTCCAAGGTCAGAAAGTTTATGTAAAATGTGTAAAAGGCAAGATGTAGAGGATGAATATCACTTTTTACTTGTATGTCCATTTTACTCCATGTGAGAAAAAAATATATTCCTATATACTACTTTAACGATCCAAATATTGTGAAATTCCGACAATTGTTAAACAGTCCAGATAATTAATAATGCAAAACTAAGACATGTACATATTCCACGCACTGTTATATAGAACCAAATCTGTTAAAATTGTGTGCAACATCTCTGTCACATGTAAAATAGGCTTGGTGCCTCTTAATTACTTGAATAAAGATTGATTGATTGATGTTTAATAGCTTGCTTCTCGTGTTAACTATTGTACTCGCAATGTTTTCTACAGAAGTAGTCATATTGTGACTCACTTGTCTCCCAGGGCTCCAGCAGCAAAGGCTCCGAAGAAGTAGCCTCCCATGAATATCATCTGAGAATGTGTGGCAAGTATGGCGTCGTCACACACGAAGTTGAGCTGCAAGAAATTGGTTATTTGTGAAATATGTCAAAGTAGTGTCCATTCTCATATACCTTCACGTATCATCGGATGAGATACAATACAGTGAGTCGACTGACACCAACCAGTGCTAGCAGAAGATACAGCATGTGTACACTCTCTTTACTAATTTTACGTTATGCATTTAATAGACATTATCATTACACTTACATCTGGAAATTTCAGTATTTGATCGAAAAGTAGTAAAAGTTCCTTTTACTGTCCTGACTTCTAATTAACGTAAAGTAATGGTACGTTTTTAGTGTAGATTGAATAGTCTGGGACTATTTGTACAGAAGAGTCCAGCGGACCTTAATATTAGCAGTTGAATATTCACCTCCGTTGACACAGTAGACTCAAACACAGACTTGTCGTACACCCACTTCTGACACCCGACCACTGTACGGTTGACGCCATCATTGGTGCCGTTGTTACCGTTGAAGTAGATGTGACAGCTGTCAAGCTGCAGTTTGCCGTCCTTTTTGACGTAGGGGATGGTGGCGTTGATCAGATGCGCGTGGTTGTCCGACTGTACATCGTAGGTGTCGTTGTCGTAACCGGGGATGGCGCACCTGTAGGATAATAGATAGAAGGTGTCGTGGTTTGAAGTGACCACACAAACAAATAGCAGAATTCCTGGCTAACTGCATACTGTTTCTAGGCAACAGAAACATTTAGAAGATTGCGAAAGGATTTGAGATATTTATTTTGATCATCATGCAGTGGATCTTAAACTGCGAATTCAAGTTAGTTTGGTATTATCACACAACATCGTTTCAACGAATTTAATGAACAAATCATCATATATAAATGAAAAGGTTAGGTTCTGTATCCCTATGGAGAGCTTCTGTTCCACGGGCAACCAGTAAAGTTGTCTTAACATCGGTGTTGGTGGCTCAAAACATCTCCCTACTGTGGAACGAATGAGTGAGGAGTGCTATTTCGACTAGAAGGCAGTGATCTCATTATTATCCACCCTTTAAGATAAGCTGTAGTTAACAGCCTTGTGACAATCCGTGACGGCAGTACTATTATGACGTCATTAAACACATGTAATCAATCATGTAGGTAGTAAGCCTAGATAGGTAGTGAGCCAGTTTTTGCGCTACGTCAGAAATGCTGTGACTCTAAATACAGTGCATTACCACAACAGACTCATTGGCATGCCACGCGATCAGACTCTTCAACTTTTTGTAAACGTACGCGCGTGTACAGAGATACAGAATAGTCCGTTCAAGTGGAAGTCTTCCCATCTGACTACCAAATTGGTTTGCAGTATAATGGGGATATTATCCCAGGACGGCGAGAATGAGGAGTGTGTGAATTTATATTTACACATAAAAGTGAAAAATTGCTCAGAATTAGAGATAATCTGTATAGAGATTTTTAAAGTTAATTTACCTAGAACAGATTATTCCTCGTAGCTGGATAATGTGGGGTTTAGCACCCCTAATGTGGCAAACATTATTGCTTATGCGAAAATCGGAAATACTTAAAATGTTTTGCCCCTTTCGGAATTAGTAAATCCGGAGTTCCTGTAAAGTGAATGTCATGAATGCTAGATAATAACATTTCTTGAAATTTTCTAAAGAAATATTAATTATTCAAAGATAGCCTTTGCATACACGAACACCACATAAATTCAAAAGTAAACTAAGGAGATCTTTGACTACGGTAATCCAGTTCTAGATGACCAGAGTTTATAAGCCTAAGCTGCTTGAGTAGAACACAAAGCAGTAACACAAACATATTCCTATGTGAGGCAAGGGTGGTGGTCAATACCTATTTAACCGTTTCTTAAATGCGGTCCGCCCTTCTGGGTGTCGGTTGTGCATTACAATGAGGTTCAACCACTTCCATTAAGCCACTGGGCTAAAGTTCACCTCTTCAATCTTTGCTAGATGTGGCCATTTATAAATGACTTGGTTTAAGTGGGGACGTGAAACCTATGGTATTACAAAGACCTCCAGATGAGAGTTCGTCTAATCTTTGGGGTAAACAGGGTTAAGTATTGATTACATCACCCTATCATGATCAAGAGTTCAACAGCACTGACCCCAGGGTACAATGTCATTCAAGCAACTTCATCTTAACATTTTCCTTAAAGTCTCACTTTTCTTAAACTTTTCCCCAATGATAAATCATAAGTTTTCTTCAGGTGAAAGGGTTTAAAACGACCAAGCTACGGCCTTTGTTACGGGGTCTTTTCTTTTCATTTCACTAGTGGCATTTGTATGTTTTGTGACCGTCCGTGCATACATCACTAGTGTGCCTACTTCATGTCCCTCGGTGCATATATAGAGGATATTTCCCCCAGTCACTCGATGAGAGAAACATTATATTTTACTCGACACGTGGCATATCCTATTTATTATATAATTTTTGTGTAGTTGTCTACCAGAAAAAATAATTATTTCATTACAAATGTAAAACCTTGAAACGTAAATTCTCCCTACCTAACACACAGGGACGGTTCACCACCCCTTGTATTTGTAACTTAACAAGTAGTTTCGAGGTTGCAAAATCTTAAAAGATATAAACAAAAGTATCAAACAATATTTAGGGTCACGAACATTCTTGATCATACATTAAGATATGATTATATACAAAATCAACTTTAACAAAATAAATATTCTTGAGAAACCAGAAGACCGCTGTTGGAAGCGAAAGAATACACGCTGGTCAAATAACAAAAATGGCGTTTTGCGAAACGAACAGTCTTGATTGACGAGTTAAATGATAAATTTACAGTTTATAATGAAATATTATTTTTCGAGAGAATAACAAACGTCAAGAAGTGATATTAACTCCATACATGACCGTCTATCATTATTTTGGCTTGTCAATGTGTACCTAACGTAAACGGGACGTCAACAGTTTGTGTACGGGCTCGTCACTTACGACAAAGGGAGACAATTTAAGGGGAGGTAACGCTTGTATGACAATAGTTCCGTCAAAGTGTTATGTTCACTACATTGAAATATCAAGTGTTATGTTCACTGCAATGAAAATATCACTTTTTTCAACTTCTGAAAACTCAGTCTTTCACACGGAAGTAAATAATGAATCAGTACGTCCACTGCATACTCTGTGACGTTCCGTTCATACTTCTTGACGTTCCATGTCTACTTCGTAACGTTCCATGCATACATCAGTACGTTTCATGTCTAATTTGTGACTTTCCGTCCATACTTCGTGACGTTCCGTTCATACTTCGTGACGTTATATGCCTACTTCGTGACGTTCCATGCCTGCTTCATGACTTTCCGTTCATACATCAGTACGTTCCATGCATACTCTGTGATGTTCCATGCATACTTCGTGACGTTCCGTTCATACATCAGAACGTTCCATGTCTACTCTGTGACGTCCGTTCATACTTCGTGACGTTCCATGCCTGCTTCGTTACTTTCCGTTTATACATCAGAACGTTCTATGTCTACTTCGTGACGTACCGTTCATACATCAGAACGTCCATGTCTACTTTGTGACGTTCCGTTCATACTTCGTGACGTTCCGTTCATACATCAGTACGTTCCATGTTTACTTTGTGACGTCCCATGCCTTCTTCGTGACGTTCCGTTCATACATCAGTACGTTCCATGTCTACCTTGTGACGTCCCATGCCTACTTCGTGACGTTCCGTTCATACATCAGCACGTTCCATGTCTACTTTGTGACGTCCCATGCCTACTTCGTGACGTTCCGTTCATACATCAGTACGTTCCATGTCTACTTTGTGACGTCCCATGCCCAATTCTTGACGTTCCGTTCATACATCAGCACGTTCCATGTCTACTTTGTGACGTCCCATGCCTACTTCGTGACTTTCCGTTCATACACTCTAGTCCCCTACCTGATGAAATTTACAGGTTCTCGGTGTGTAAGAAATTGAGTGGAAACTGGTATCGATGAGATACAGTGAAGAGCGCGCGCGCACACACACACACTCTCTCTCACACACACACACACACACACACACACACACACACACACACACACACACACACACACACACACACACACACACACCTACGGTAATATACATCTTCAACGACAAAATAACATAATGAAGAAGATTAACCTATCTAACTCGGCAAAAGAGGAACCTAAATGGTCTATAATGATTAAGATAGTAAAAGGGGCAGCATGTGAGAACCAAAGTAATACAACGAACGACATCACAACAACATCATCTATACCATAACAACATCTTACCAAGAAACATTGTAACCAGCTTGTATTTTTACTGTTCATCGGTTAACAGCGAATTATAACATTATGAATAAAAACATATATATATTTTTAGGCATCCATAAATATAACCGACTGAACCATTTTTAATAATTATAACAAATATCTGATAAAAGCAGAGTCCGTTGTACGATTTCGACTTTATTCGCCACCTTATTAATAGGCATTCTTCCTACATACACCTGATATGTCATATTAAAACTGAAATACTGGACAACGTCTAAACTCAAGTTACTACCAAGGTGAACAGGCCGCAGTACGGCATTGCAGGGCTGTACCAAGACAGCATGCTGACTAATTACATGCTCTAGTTGTGTCCTGTCATAACATGCACTTAATGATATGTTACATTTGAACATGGACACCTATTGTCCACAGATCCCTGTAAATTAAACGCCGAAAATAAGGGCCGGCAGGACGCAATGACACAACTTTAATTTGTGAATGTCTGTTAAAACCAATCTTGCCTTTTACCTGGTGAATTTAGTGTCTTCAAAGACGAAGATAATTGTTCAATCAATCAAGACGCTTGAAAATTAAACATTCTTTCATTTCTGTGAACTGTATATAATTTATTTCAGTATTAAGGCCACAGGCCCACATACAATTAATACAATGAAAGTATCTTAAAAATCCTAAATGATTTCTGTGAACTAAGAACTCAAAGTATGTAGATGACTTGAGATGCATGTTCTTACTACACAACTACAATCTTATCACGTGATTATTCTTCCAAGAGAAAACAACCAAAGTTTCATGTCTTGTTTTGTTCGAAACCTTTGAATAAAAAAATGACAATTTAACGCTTAGTTGAGTACACTCATTAACCTATGAATTACTTCTGCTAAATCAGAAGCCTGATAAAGCGTTCTGACAAATTTGTGCAAATGCCAAAATATATGCGATTTGTGTGGCGTACACAATAAAATGACGCACTTTGGAACGTGCAATTGTCCAAACAGGGCAGACAGCAATATTACCTCCAAGAGTTTACAGACATATTAAACGGTTCTTGTAGAGGCTTTATCTAACGCTGCAAGAATAATATATACTTACAATGTTTACTGGAAACAGCCTAACGTGTTTAGATACATGTAATGGGTTGTATTTATCAATGGATATACCATACGTCAGAAAGTAACATGCGGTCTGTGCACGGTTAATAAAACAACACATAGAGCATCATGAACTAGGAGCTCTACAGACGCATGTCAAATATATGCAATAACACATGCAAATTGGTCCACTCACCTGTGGTCTGGAACGTTGAGGAGGAACACGCTGATCATCATCCTGATTCCATGGGCGATGCCAGGGAGACACAGGAGAAAGTACACCCCTTTCTGATAGCGTCCAAACTCCCCCAGATGCCGCAGAACATCATCAAAATTAAGCCTCATCTTTTGTATTCTTATTGTGTCCGCACCGTATTTCCAAACGCTATCATTTATAGATGAAAAGATAATTTCTAATGCTACTATTCCTCAGTGTACAAATGGCTTTACGTTTGGGTCATAGGCTTGTGTGCTATCCTGGAGGCAAGGTGGTGGAACCAGTTTAAAGATGCAAGGCGCTGGAACCACTTTATATATCCATCCAAGGGCGGGTAAGTCCACTGCGGAGCGTATCACCTGAGAACGAACACTGATAACATTATCACGTTTCACATATGTGTGGTGTGTGTGCGTGGAAGATCACTCAGATTTGGGAGGGGAACACCGCTGAAAAGGAAAGTCCCCAGGTCAATGTATAATCACTGCTCTGTATGACTCACGACCTATACATGCGCTTTGTAAGAGCCACACATATTTCAGTTTATCTGTATACTCCAATTGTATTATGAAAACAATTGCATTTATTTCTATAAAAAATATTGATCAACATTTTTTTTAATAAACCGCCGGGCAAAGACAGTATACACCCATGTTTGATGGTTGCTAGAAATGAAGCAAACAGGAAATGGCCGTTAGATGATGGTGTTTTTGAAACGGGTAACATAGCTTTGTTCTGGACCTGTGTTTCGGCGATTGATTTGCCCCTCGTCATGCTTTCATGACGTTTGTAATTGTTTTGTCAAATCTAATTTTCAAGTGCATACTTTCTTTTGCCCAACGTTTTGTACATAAATCTACTGGGCCGCCATCTGGTTTACACATGTATTAGTGAAGTGAGTGCTAGTTAAAGTAGGCATCGGGCTGGTTAAATACATATACGCAAAGTAGGTACACTGTACTAATGTTCTTTGAAATAAAACGTGTTCACGATAAAAAATATACAAACTCAAACTAGAATATATTTTAAAGAATGAGAGACGAGAACCCGGGTAAGTATTACCCTGTTGTGGCCTAGGGGTCCACCGACGATTGTAATGTTTTCTTGGCAGCTTAACTTTTACACTGAAACATCCGGACGTTGTGAATCATAGTGATCATGATGAGTGAGTATTTACGACACGTTAGCAATATTCCAGTCATATGGGGACCACCGTGAACTGGCTTAGCACATACACTAACGTGGGGAAGCTCGGGCATGGCGAGGAAATGCTATAACTACTAGGCTGCCACATCTCCACCTAAAGTGCTGATGTAAGTCCGTCTCCCCAAGTTTACAGCACACAGTGGTGATTACTGAGGACCGAGTCAACTTTTTGAAAGTTCCTCATTCAATACATGTAAATTCAAATTTGGACCAAGTCAGAAAACAACAAACGGCAATAGTTCAGTATTGGGAAATAGACGAAGGTAAAGACAGTTACATGTAAATATCGGGAAGGAGAAGACGTTCAAGGCAGTTCATTAACGGAAAAGAGGAAATGTTCAAGACAGTTCAATCTCGGGAAAAAGAAGAAGTTCAAGACAGTTCATTAACGGGAAGGAGAAAAAAGGTTCAAGACAGTTCAATCTCTGGAAAGAGAAGACGTTCAAGGCAGTTCATTAACGGGAAAGAGAAAAAGTTCAAGACAGTTTAATCTCGGGAAAGAGAAGAAGTTCAAGGCAGTTCATTAACGGGAAAGAGAAAAAGTTCAAGACAGTTTAATCTCGGGAAAGAGAAGAAGTTCAAGGCAGTTCAATAACGGGAAAGAGAAGAAGTTCAAGACAGTTCAATCTCGGGAAATAGAAGTAGACGTTAAAAAGGGTGCATTGGCGGGCAAATAAACGATGTTCAAGATAGTACATTAGCCATAATAGAAGATTTAAGATAGTTTTATAACTCGTAAATTCACCGAAACACCACTCACCTTTTTAAAAGGTTATCTAAAGAGCTCGAGTGTAGTATTCTCTGGGTACTTTTACTTTACGTACCTCCGACCTCCTAGTTAGTCCCCTCAGCTTTCCCTTGTCTACTGTGAAACAGAAAACACTGTTGACGTCAGATGGCAAGGTCTATGGTATGGAAAAAATAGTGTATGTCATGTTACCCTTTCTCAGCACTGTAAAGCATTGTACATGAGTGACAATGTTGCTACGGAAATATATAGGCACCTGACTGCGCATATGGAGAACCGCTCACAATCTGGATCGGGCTGGATGAGGATGACCTGGATCGAGCTGGATGAGGATGACGTATTACGACGATACTAGATGTTTTACAACAACATAATGCGAATCTATATTTCAGATGCTATTAAATTCGTGTTTGCTATTCCGTTTTATTCTAACCCCTAATCATAAAGTACAGAGAGGGAAAAAAAATTTAATGGACATACACGTAACAGAATGGGGCCGTGTTCAGTAATACATCATCAAGCGTTTCCAGAACAGTTGGTTAACTTTCGTGGACTGTAACAATTCGTTCAGCACGATCCATGAGGAGTGATGGAGTGCAAATGCGCATTTAACTCAGGTCTTAGGTTATCATTATAAACATGTAGGTGTGTTTCTTTCTGAATATACCCTCCAGTGGCACTTAAATAAGATCCGAATCAACGTACATATCAACTAGTCATTAAATGCTTTGATTTTGGTTTGATTTACTATTGGCTAGCATAATACAATCCCGGGACAGGGTCTCTGATAATTGTTATGAAACCCAACGGGAGTACGTAACCGTCTGACATCCTTTCTTCCCAAACATTCCAAGTTACGTTATTTGACCAAACCCCTCAACCAAGTTTCAAAATTGTAGTTCAGTATAGTTATGTACTTACTACAGTATCCCAGTCCTCAACAAGCATGTGTCTAGGGTCATCCGATGTGAACATACATGCCGTGGTCAGCGTCCGTGCCCTTGTAAACACACCTGATAGATCACTGCCCATATAGTTATTTATACGTAAACGATGACAAGGAACGCCGCATGGGTGCATGACCTTCACTGGGCCATGTTTACAGTAATTTGCTGTCCGAACACTTTCGTAGGCTATCGGGGGTCATGCTGTCAAAGCCATAATACGCTAGGATAAATGCTTTTATGCGTTTGAAGCTTGTCTAGTGATGCCTGCATCTCTATCATGGCTGTGGGCAGGCATGTTTTCATTGAATAAAAGATAAAAGGAGTAGCAGGACCATGTAATACAGGGTATGGTCAAACGTACGTATACAAGAAGAACGTATTGGTGAAACAGTTAGTTCCTCGCAACATAACCCAGGTTGGATTCTGTTTTACTCTTGGTCTGCATGAAAGAACACACGAATAATTCTGCTTTGCTCTAGCTTTACGTAAAAAACGCACATACACTCTGCTTTACTTAATGTTTATTCAAAGGATAAAACACTCTCCCGGATGTGTTTGATGGACATGGCGAAGAGGCACAAACTGACGACCAAGAGCCGAAGGCCCAAAGGTTTGTCCCGACCCTGAGTGTTTGTATTTTCACCCAAACCCGAGGGATCAGTGTTTTATGTGTCCTATAAATCGAAAAATCTGAAACAACATTGCTTACAATTTTATGTTTTGACTACATTTTTAGCCTTAGGAAACGGGCTTACAATACCTTTTGCTGGCTTACGCTCGTACATGTACTTGAAAAAGACGTTCTTGGTGTATAAGCGCCTCTGTAGCCAAGTGGTCCACTCACTACAAATAAAAGAACGAAGGTTTTCAAGTTCGATCCCACTGAAAAAAAAGAGATCTATTTATCGTTGATTTTACATCATTTCCCGCATTCCGTTTGTTTAGGACCGACCATTTGATATTCTGGGGTTTTGGGGTGTTGTACCGAGATTAGATAATTTTTCAGCTGCAGTTACAAAACCAGCTATTTTTTGCATCAATGTATTTTTTTGTGGCAGGCTATTTCTTTCTTTTTTTAACAGTTTAAAATATAATTATATTTTTTAAGACTTTTCGGAGACAATTTTTTAATATATGCTAACCACCACTAGATTATCCAATGGTCGGTCCCTCAGCACTAATGTGCGTTATGTAGATTGTGTTCTTATGAAAAGTGAATGGTGCTTCACATGAAATTTACATGAAGGAACGTGGCGGTGGAGAGACTAGTGGTTAAAGCGTTTGCTCAGCACGTCGAAGGCCTTGGTTCGATTCCCCGCATGGGTACACTGTGTGAAGCCTATAACCCGCCGTGATATTGCTGGAATATTGCAAAAAGCGGCGTATTACCCAACTCACTCACCCATGAAGGAACACAGCATTCACTCTGCTTCACTCAATGTTTACATTAAACAACACAAAACTAACTCTGCTTCACCCGATATTTACATAAAGGAACACAACATTCACTCTGCTTTACTCAATGTTTACATAAAGGAACACAACATTCACTCTGCTTCACTCTATGTTTACATAAAGGAACACAACATTTACTCTGCTTCACTCTATGTTTACATAAAGGAACACAACATTCACTCTGCTTCACTCTATGTTTACATAAAGGAACACAACATTCACTCTGCTTCACTCTATGTTTACATTAAGGAACACAACATTTACTCTGCTTCACTCTATGTTTACATAAAGGAACACAACATTCACTCTGCTTCACTCTATGTTTACATTAAGGAACACAACATTCACTCTGCTTCACTCTATGTTTACATTAAGGAACACAACATTTACTCTGCTTCACTCTATGTTTACATAAAGGAACACAACATTTACTCTGCTTCACTCTATGTTTACATTAAGGAACACAACATTTTACTCTGCTTCACTCTATGTTTAGATTAAGGAACACAACATTTACTCTGCTTCACTCTATGTTTACATTAAGGAACACAACATTCACTCTGCTTCACTCTATGTTTACATTAAGGAACACAACATTCACTCTGCTTAACTCTATGTTTACATTAAGGAACACAACATTTTACTCTTCTTCACTCTATGTTTACATTAAGGAACACAACATTTACTCTGCTTCACTCTATGTTTACATTAAGGAACACAACATTCACTCTGCTTCATTCAGATGTTTACGTAAAGGAACACAACATTTACTCTGCTTCACTCAATATTTGCATTAAGCAACACAACATTTACTCTGCTTCACTCTATGTTTACATTAAGGAACACAACATTCACTCTGATTCACTCTATGTTTACTTTAAGGAACACAACATTCACTCTGCTTCACTCTATGTTTACATAAAGCAACACAACATTCACTCTGCTTCACTCGATGTTCACATCAAAGAACACAACGTTTTCTCTGCTTCACTCGAAGTTTACATCAAGGAACACAACGTTCACTCTTTTCAACAATCCCATGATTCACCTTTACTCGTGCTCCACATTGGGGAATGCTTTTGCACTTTTGTCTTCCAGACGTTCTTGCGAAGCTACGTTGATTGACTTCGTATACATTGTGCTTAATGACGCTTCCGTGGTAGAGCATCCGCCCTGAGAGGGGACGGCCCGGGGTTCGTTCCCCGGCCGCGTCATACCTAAAGACGTTAAAAGATGGTACTTGTTGTTACCCTGTCGGCATTAAGGGGTTAAAACAAGGACTGGTCGACTCGAAGTCAGTATACTGTGTCTGAGTGGGGTATTTTCAGTTTAAACTGCGGCATGGTATATCAGTGTGCTAGCAGTATAAATCGGCATCAGTCCGGACTAGTACAAGCACACACACGCACGTGCATGCACATTGCTATACAATTGCAATAACCTTGGACGCGACGTAAAACCAAATTTCACCTCAACTCATATTGTGCTAAACTAAGGTGCCGTTTACTCTCTTATTGAAGACTGCATATTCAGTATTTACTATTTGTTATTGGTTACGGTATTCACAAGTACTGTTTTAGTATTATTCGTAACAATATTTGTAGTGACAAACGTGTCTACAGATTCAAATGATGACAGAACTACTCCACCTGTTCACCAGCATAAGCGCTGCCCTTGTCAGGGATATCGCCAGGGGGCGCCACATCGGCTGGTGGCAAGCTTTCAAGTATGCCAAGCGTGTGTTTTTGTTCAGGACTTGACAATCCATGCAACGGCGCAATACTCGACTTTCTGCAGGTTGCAGAAAACACTTTGTGTGTACATGTGTCAGGCACATTGTATTCCTTTCTGTTTTGAATATTGTTGTTGTTATTGTTGTTGTTGTTGTTGTTGTTAATGATTTTAAAATCTAAGACCAAGATTAACTATATGTTGATAAATAAATAATTCCTTGTGTAAGAAACGTATATGTGAAGCATCTACCTTACCATAAATGATTGTGTATGAGCCCCCCGTTACTATTATTTCCCTATTTTTATATATCAAATGTTAATTTCATGTTATAAACAAATGAATAATAAATAACATAAATAAGTGACATCTGAAAATAGAAATGGTGATATCAATTGACATTTCCTTGACATATTTGAAAAAAAACCGTGTTTTCAGAATAAATCTAATTAATAGTATCAACAAAATATATAAAGCTATCCGAAAATCGAATTTAGAATATCATAATTGATATCATAGTGTTTTTACGACAGCAATACATTTAATTATTATATAGCTCTCAATTACCAATAACAGCTCCCTCGTCATTGTAAACAAAACGTACCGACACATCGACTTACACTTCCAACACTGACTACATTTCCAACACTTCCAACTCTTCCAACACTGACTACACTTCCAACACTTCCAACACTTCCAACACTTCCAACACTGACTACACTTCCAACACTTCCAACACTGACTACACTTCCAACACTTCCAACACTGACTACACTTCCAACACTTCCAACACTGACTACACTTCCAACACTTCCAACACTGACTACACTTCCAACACTTCCAACACTGACTACACTTCCAACACTTCCAACACTGACTACACTTCCAACACTTCCAACACTTCCAACACTGACTACACTTCCAACACTGACTACACTTCCAACACTCCCAACACTGACTACACTTCCAACACTGCCAACACTGACTACACTTCCAACACTTCCAACACTTCCAACACTGACTACACTTCCAACACTTCCAACACTGACTACACTTCCAACACTTCCAACACTTCCAACACTGACTACACTTCCAACACTTCCAACACTGACTACACTTCCAACACTTCCAACACTTCCAACACTGACTACACTTCCAACACTTCCAACACTTCCAACACTGACTACACTTCCAACACTGACTACACTTCCAACACTGACTTCACTTCCAACACTCCCAACACTGACTACGCTTCCAAAACGTCCAACACTGACTACACTTCCAACACTGACTACACTTCCAACACTTCCAACACTTCCAACACTGACTACACTTCCAACACTTCCAACACTGACTACACTTCCAACACTTCCAACACTTCCAACACTGACTACACTTCCAACACTTCCAACACTGACTACACTTCCAACACTTCCAACACTGACTACACGTCCAACCATGACTACACTTCCAACACTTCCAACACTGACTACACTTCCAACACTTCCAACACTTCCAACACTGACTACACTTCCAACACTTCCAACACTGACTACACTTCCAACACTTCCAACACTGACTACACTTCCAACACTTCCAACACTTCCAACACTTCCAACACTTCCAACACTGACTACACTTCCAACACTGACTAAACTTCCAACACTTCCAACACTTCCAACACTGACTACACTTCCAACACTGACTACACTTCCAACACTTCCAACACTGACTACACTTCCAACACTTCCAACACTGACTACACTTCCAACACTTCCAACACTGACTACACTTCCAACACTTCCAACACTTCCAACACTGACTACACTTCCAACACTTCCACACCTTCCAACACTTCCAACACTGGCTACACTTCCATCACTGACTACACTTCCAACACTGACTACACTTCCAACACTTCCAACACCTCGAACACTGACTACACTTCCAACACCTCGAACACTGACTACACTGACTACACTTCCAACACTGACTACACTTCCAACACTTCCAACACTGACTACACTTCCAACACCTCGAACACTGACTACACTTCCAACACTGACTACACTACCAACACTGACTACACTTCCAACACTTCCAACACTTCCAACACTGACTACACTTCCAACACCTCGAACACTGACTACACTTCCAACACTGACTACACTTCCAACACCTCGAACACTTCCAACACTGACTACACTTCCAACACTTTCAACACTGACTACACTTCCAACACCTCGAACACTGACAACACTTCCAACACCTCCAACACTTCCAACACTTTCAACACTTCGAAAACATCAAACACTTCCAACACTTCAAAAACTGACTACACTTCCAACACTTTCAACACTGACTACACTTCCAACGCTGACAACATTTACACTCACTTCCAACACTGACTAAACTTCCAACACTTTCAACACGGACTACGCTTCCAACACTTTCAACACTGACTACACTTCCAACAATGACGAAACTTCCAACACTGAATACACTTCCATCACTTCCAACACTGACAACACTTTTTACACTCGCGTCACTTTTTACACTAACAACATTTCTTACACTCACATTGCTCCTTACACTCACATCACTTCTTACACTCACAACACTTCTTACACTCACAACGCTTCTTACACGCACATCACTTTTTTTCACTCGCGTCACTTTTTACACTCACATCACTCCTTACACTCACAACACTCACAACACTTCTTACACTCACAAGACTTCTTACACTCACATCACTCCTTACACTCACATCGCTCCTTACACTCACATCTCTCCTTACACTCACATCGCTCCTTACACTCAGATCGCTCCTTACACTCACATCGCTCCTTACACTCACATCGCTCCTTACACTCAGATCGCTCCTTACACTCACATCGCTCCTTACACTCACATCTCTCCTTACACTCACAACACTCCTTACACTCACAACACTCCTTACACTCACAACACTTCTTACACTCACAACACTTCTTACACTCACAACACTTTTTACACTCACAACACTTCTTACACTCACAACACTTTTTACACTCACAACACTTTTTACACACACAACACTTTTTACACTCACAACACTCCTTACACTCACAACACTCCTTACACTCACAACACTTCTTACACTCACAACACTCCTTACACTCACAACACTTCTTACACTCACAACACTTTTTACACTCACAACACTTTTTACACTCACAACACTTTTTACACACACAACACTTTTTACACTCACAACACTCCTTACACTCACAACACTCCTTACACTCACAACACTTCTTACACTCACAACACTTCTTACACTCACAACACTTCTTACACTCACAACACTCCTTACACTCACATCACTTTTTACACTCACAACACTTTTTACACTCACAACACTTCTTACACTCACAACACTTCTTACACTCACAACACTTCTTACACTCACAACACTTCTTACACTCACAACACTTCTTACACTCACAACACTTTTTACACACACAACACTTTTTACACTCACAACACTCCTTACACTCACAACACTCCTTACACTCACAACACTTCTTACACTCACAACACTTTTTACACTCACAACACTTTTTACACTCACAACACTTTTTACACTCACAACACTTTTTACACTCACAACACTTTTTACACTCACAACACTTCTTACACTCACAACACTTCTTACACTCACAACACTTCTTACACTCACAACACTCCTTACACTCACAACACTTTTTACACTCACAACACTTTTTACACTCACAACACTTCTTACACTCACAACACTTCTTACACTCACAACACTTCTTACACTCACAACACTTCTTACACTCACAACACTTCTTACACTCACAACACTCCTTACACTCACAACACTTCTTACACTCACAACACTCCTTACACTCACAACACTTCTTACACTCACAACACTCCTTACACTCACAACACTCCTTACACTCACAACACTTCTTACACTCACAACACTTCTTACACTCACAACACTTCTTACACTCACAACACTTTTTACACTCACAACACTTTTTACACACACAACACTTTTTACACTCAGAACACTTCTCACTCTCACAACACTTCTTACACGAAGTAATAACCTATCGGTCACACATTACATGTCGCTGTAAGAGTATGGTTTTACGCCGCTTGTAACAATACTTCAGCAATATCACGGCGTGGGAAACGAACCATGGATTCGCGCGAAGAACCATGTTTGGGATATCACCCTAGCCTGAGGGGCAAACGCTCTACCCACTTGGCTACATCTACCACTAGGAATCCCTCTAAAGAAAGACTGCCTCTGTCTACGGCCTCACACGGGTGACCATTTCCACATCAATTCATTGTCCTACAACGCACATTTAACATCAAGGTGAACAATGGGTATGTAAACAAAGTTTATAAATATAGGAAATGAGATCCTACCAGGTCAAGTTAATCATCCATTGCTAGGTCGTGAAGGTCGCCTGGGATGGAGAATAACACTGTGAGAGAGCGACATCGCATAACCTCTGTGAAGGGAATTAAATGAATTGGGAAAATGACGGTGAACTGATATCCGGTGATTATGTTGTTTCCATGCGACGTCCCATGTATATTCATGTACATCATTGGCGCATTCACAGAGTACATTTCACAACGCAAAATTGTGTTGCCTAAGTAATGCCTATCAAAAAATTCAAACTTGTTTCTCAGTGTTGTTTTCTTGTATGTTGTTGAACGCCGCACTCAGCTATATGGGTTCGTTGACTTGGTTGCTGCATGGCATCGTATCCCAATTGCGTGGATCGACGCTCATGTCTATCACTGGATTGTCTGATCGATTATTTACAGACCGCCGTCATATAGCTGGAATATTGCTGAGTGCGGCGTTAAACAACAAACAAACAAACAAACTACCACGTTCAGTAAATATAAAATGCCTTCGATAGAGGATAACCAGACTCCGAAGAAACAGATTCCGCCAAATCTTAACTGTAACCAGAAACCATTAAATAAATAGAGACCACAAAATAATTTATTATGTCATGCTCCCTGCTGTAACGTCATTTCGTTCTTCGGTTCGGTGCACATGTATCAACTACTAGTGTTCTGGAGAATTGTTTGTGTTTTTCTGATCATGAACATTCGCGCGAACGCTCTTGCTTCACGAATACTCAACTTCGATGAAATCGTCAAATACATGGTTAGATTCATTCAGAACCATGCTTGATGAGAGGTATTTCGACAGCTCTTGTCATAACATTCATCCTGATTATAAACAGGTCGTATATTCGACACTTCCTCGTGAAAGTCGTAATATGACTTCTGGTATTGTAGTGAATGATTGTAGGTTTAGTCATTTTGTTTGCAATTGTTCAAGAATTAAAGATTAATTTTGAAGTATTGTGCGTTGAGATAGTGGTTGTTCGCTCGTCACGCAGAAGGCCCTAGTTCGATTCCCCACAATGTGTCAAGCCCATTTCTTGTGGTATATTGCTAAAAGCGACGTCAAACCCATACTCACTAACATTGAAATATTAGTAACAGTATTTGTTTTCACTTTCGAGAACGCTGGCAAAAACTGTTTAGGATTACAGTATGGCTTTGCAGATTCGTGAACAACAGTCGTTTTGAATTAGGTTGCGAATCTCGAAGCGAAGACATTATGAACATTATGGATGCATTTAGGTCGTGCACAAAAGGAGTATTTAACAAGGAGGTATCGGCACTAGAATCTAGGACTCTATTGTCGTCAAGCAGTAAGCTCCTTGGATTTGATTCCATACTTGATTGAGATGGGTTGATTAGAAGTGGAGGTAGACTGCAGCATGCAAATGTTCCACCATTTGATGCACGGTTACCAGAAACTGGGTAACAAAGTTGATAATGAAGAACTATCAATTTGTAAAGTTTGTAGACTCAGTACAATCGCGCGAACGCGTGCCGAGAGGTATTTTGACAGTCTCTTGTCATTATAAATCATTCTAATTGGAACTTTTGTGGCGATAGGTCGTATAATTGACGGGCTCTCGTCATAGTCATATCAGGACATAACTTTTTGGATGCAATCGAGCAACAGAGATGTGAATTTAGAAAAAAATGGGATTGACATAGTAATATTTAGATAAATGATTAGCCCTTGAGGTTGCATTAAATGAGCATATAAAATGGAAGTGATATTCATCTTCAGTGTCATTCAGGGCGCACATTGGACAAATGCGTTCTTTTCTTTAATACCCGTGTAACGTCCAGTTTCAATAAATGGATCATGTGAACAACATCGAAATCTTGCTAAGGAAAACCCGGAATATTTTTACATTTAAACAAGATAAATATTATTCGGGTTATACATCATTTTTTACCATTTTGTAATAAATACATTTCTTAGATTCAGATACAGATTGAGACTAATTTTGTAAATATATATCTTTTAGTCTTTGTGTCAATGATCTAATGAAATAAGAATGACATTGTATATTTTGTTCACACCATACATAGCCATAACCAACGGAAAACAGCAAGTCGTTTACGTCTGTTACCCAATTTCGTTTTCCATTTTTATCAAAGAGTACCATCATATTATAACATTTTTTCGGGAATCTATAAGATGGCATATTCAATAATCTTAACCCATATTTAATAACCTTTATATATGAATATATATACATTGGAAATCTGACACAATCACCATATACCATAACACTTGGTGTATTAACCTTAACACCAAGGAATTTCTTGCAGGCATATAAATGTACTTTTACTCTATTATCAAGCTTACGGAGTCCCCAGATCTCTGCTACATATAGTAAAATCGGACTTATCTTTAAATCAAATATCTTGAAGTACGACTAATAAGTAATATTTCCAAGAGTATAGATTTGTTTTAACACACCAAATAATACCTTTTGCGATTGAATCGATGCTTGCTTTGCATGCATAGACCAAGTAAGATGATTTGTAAAATATACACCTAAATACTTGTAGAAAGGTAGTATTGAGGCGTTCCCCTTTGTAGAACTAGTTTTCCTTTTGAAGCTTCACGCCATTTTTAAAAACAATCATCTTCGTTTTATCTTTGTTTACAGTTAATTTCCATTCATCACAGTATTTTTCTAATTCGTTAATTTGTGTCTGTAAGCCGCCAATACTACTTGAGAATAATATAATATCGACCGCAAATAATAGTAAAAGAAATCGCGACATGCCAGGATGTAGTTGAATTCCATTTGTACACTTATCTTGAATTTGTGTTGCTAATTCATTAATAAAATTGAGAACAAAAAGGACTTGGTATGCAGCCTTGTCTCACTCCAAGTTCACTATCAAACATTTCCGTCAATTTTCGGTTATTTCTGACACACACTTTTACATTTTCATAAATATTACATAGACGTTTGCTCATTTTACAACTAAGACCATGGGAATACAGAAGTGACCATAACTTATATCGTTGTTTAGAGTAAAAAACCTATGCAAAGTCAACGCATAGAGCATAGAACTTTCCACCTTTTGTACCTAGATACTTTTGTACGATTGTTTGTAGTATAAACATATTATCAATAGTTGTATAACCTTCTCTAAATCCACCTAGGGTTTCACTTATTTTATCCGTAGTTTTACCCCAGATCACTAATCTCTTGTTAATGATAGATATAAATATCTTACTGAATATGCTTAAAAGTGTAATAATACCTCTGTAATTATGTACGTTATTTAGATCACCTTGTTTATGGATTGGGACGATAATACCAATCGACCATGAATTTGGAAAATGCCCATTTTCTAATATCAAATTAAATAATATTTCTAAGTATGGAAGTAGTAAATCTAAAGAATGTTGAAAGAATTCAGGAATAGTATCATCTATACCAGCTGCCTTGTTACTTTTAAGATTATATATGCTGTCTACAATCTCTTCTCTCGTTATTGGAGAATCAAGGATATCCTCGGTACCATTTTTGTTTGTATCATATCGAGCGGAACTATCTGGTACTGTAGGCTCTGCGTCAGACTGGTCTCCAGTGGTGGGGGATGACAAAAGATTTGTCAAGTGTTGGTACCAATCATTGGTGGTAATATTATTTCTACATGCATGCTTTTTAATTAGACTTTTGAGGAGAGAACAGAATCCTTTAGAATCGTATATGGGTTTTTTCCAAACACTATTGTTTTTTGTTTATAAAAAAAATTATCTCTCGTTTCTCTTCACGTAACACTATACTTATTGCAATTGTACTCATCCAGCGAATTAGTGTCTTTATGTTTTCTAAACCTATTTGGAAGTTTGCATCTTTCCTTTTTCAATCTCTCACACTCAGCGTCAAACCATTTATTAACAATAACATCTGATTTTATATTACGGATTTGTCGTTTTATATCGGCAACAGCCAAACATATCGCTTCTATGATATATTCTATACTGCTATCAATATTGTTAAACGTTATTCGACAGAATTATTAAGTAATTTTGGACACTATGTGTTAAAAGTTTTTGTCGAAAGAGCTCTTGTTTGTCATAATCCCATACAAACTTAAACGACCTGTCACATTTCCTTACATCGAATAATTGTCGGCCCACCTGAGGCGAACGTAATTTCAACGTGAGCGGAAGATGTGCCGATTCAGTATGTGACGGTATCGTAAAATCACTCGTGTACTCGAAAGCGATGATGAGGCAATAACATAATCAATTACACTTGAGTTGGATCTGGTCAGTCGTCGTGATCCAGTTGTAGATCGTCGTTGATCGTTCATTACCAGTGTCAACGTTCCTGTGTGGGTCACGAGGGGTTCGGTTGAGCTCTATCTGTCAATTCTCCTCAACACCTCAACAGGTATATTTTGTTTATAATAATACCTGGTATTTGGATTCTCGGCTCTAAGTCTAAACAATTCCTGTCTCTGTGTGTTGGTCAGGTCGTTGGCTATACCAACTCCTTTCTCTCTGAGGACTTCTCTCCTTTTCACAGACTGCCATTTGTCCTCCCAGTTACACATTTTAGCAATAATTGGCATCGTCTAATTGGGACCCTCAGTAGAGATACGATGAGCCCTTTCAATGTCTCTTGCAACTTACTGGTTGTCGACTTTTATGAAGACTAGTACTGTTCATGACTTCGAGTACCTTGTCTTTGCTTTCAGTGTAATTTTCGTCGTTTCTCCGGAATACCATATAAAACGATGTTGTTTAGCCTACTTCTCCTTACCTGGTCTTCTAATCGAGCTTATAGGTCCCGATAGTAACTTTCTGCTTCCTCTGTCCTTTCACTTAGTGCATCGATGTCAATTCTCGTTATCTCTTGTACTTCTTTGTTTGAGTTCACCTCTGACCTCATCTCACTGATATCGGCCTTCGTGGATTTTGGATCTGATATCTTTGGAAAGTTTATCCTCCGTAATCTGGTCGATAATCGATGACTTGCAGTAAAGCCGCTTGCGTGAAGCGTGTAGCAGCTTATGTTATGTAACTTAATCGAGTCTCCCGTATTACCCCAGTGTGCTGCGCTAACGGCATACAGTTATCGTTATCGTAAATTATTGGTCACCTATTCTCTTAAACTGTACATGTACTGGTACTTAAACCCAATGACCTTGTGAGATAAACCATGCGGTGATTGACTCTCTACTGCATATTTATGGGCACATGCTGTGTATGCATTCCTAGATCCTATTAGTTGATGATTTGGTCGTGTGGTATTGACAAAAATGAATGTGTTTTGAAATCGTTTTTGTAGACTACTCTCATATGTTCATTGTCGGTGCACGTAAAATCTGTTGTCATATGCAACAAATTCAACAAATACTTACCTTTTGTGTTTTCTTTCCTTATTGTAACAGGTATCCAACGGCATTAAAATCACTTGCGTAAAGCGTGCAGCCAACTTATGTTATGTAACTAAGTCGTATCTCTCACCCTACCCCAGAATACAGCGCTAACATACAACTCTAGTAACTGTATAACATTGGCCATCATTCCCCTTGAGTATGACACTTGCATTATGTCCAATAGTTACAATTCTCTGTTGTACTGATGTGAAACCCTAATATTAAGATATGCATTACCCCTGATTGTTTTTATCGGATATTTTGTTTCTCGAACCGAGAAAACTATGTTTGTGTTGTTCATTCACTTTTTCATCTCTGTTTTTGATGAATTTTTCGCACTTGTTTGTTGTCCAAGAAAAGAAAACCAAAATAGTGCTTATTTATGTATCTTGTACCGAGCCATATCTGTAGCTTGTGTGTGCCTGTATGATTGTCCATTTCTTTTGAGACCCACTGTGCCTTTGTTTATCATACAAACATTCGATGTCGGTTGACATAAGACTAAGACTATAAGACTAATATTTCTATGTTTCAAGCAGAAGTTGATAGATATAGTAAATGTGCATATGATGGCAATCCAGATCCCCACTCCTTAGATCCACAAAATTTAGAAAACCAATGTGACATCATAAATGAAATTCTTATACATGCAGGTAACAAATGTATCCCACAAAGTGTGTTTAAGCCCTTTCTTAAACCATTTTGAAGACGCGCATTATCTTATGAGGGTAGCTCGAAGAGCTGGGATTCAAAATGGTAGATCGAGAAATGAAGATTTTAAACGAACGTATATCTTACAAAAATGTAAAAAAAAGGGTTTTAGACGCCTTTATCGCAAATCCAAAAAAGGTAAAAGGAAGGACGTCCTTACAGAAATTGAAAAATCATCTGAACTTGATATACATTCCTTTTACAAAACTGTAAGAAAGCAAAGGTCACAAACTACATATATAACAAAACTCAACTATGAGGGAGAGAGTGTCACAACACCTTCGGACATTTGTAGATTGTGGGGAAAATATTACTCTGATCTAGCTCAGCCATATTGCTCAGACACTTTTGATGAAAATTTTCGAAAATAAATTTCTTCTTCCCTAGAACGTATTCACGAAGAGATAGGGGCACATGATGAGGAACTGGACAGACAATTTTCTAATGTAGAAATGAATGAAACTGTAAAAACACTGAGTAGAAACAAGTCCCCTGGGCCTGATAAAGTCACAAATGAGCATATAATTCACGGGGGTGAATCCTTGATAAGATATCTGTGTGCCCTGTTTAATGCTATGTTAAGACTGCAATACATTCCTTTTAATTATAGACTAGGAATGGTCATTCCTATATACAAGGGTAAGAATTGCAAATCGGATCCCCGAAACTATAGAGGTATAACCTTAACTTCATGCATTGGAAAGCTGTTTGTAAAACTTATTGTTAAGCACATTGAACTAAAAATGATGAAGACAAATCCTGATTTCCCCGACATGCTTCCAGTTCGGCCTTAGGAAAGAACATGGGGCAATAACGTCCGTTTTTACCCTTATTGAAAGTATTCAATTTTACACACAGCGAGATTCTACAGTAAATGCTGCTTTCTTAGACAATGAAAAGGCTTTCGACAGAATATGGCAGGACGGCCCTTTTTATATAAATTACACCAAATGGGTATCAGAGGAAATACATGGAAGCTATTACACCATAGCTATACAAATAGCCATGCTTTTGTTACTTATCAGAGTGAACAGTCAGATATACACCATGTAAGACAAGGTGTCGGACAAGGAAGAGTTCTCTCTGCTTGGTTATTCTTAGTCTTTATTAATGACCTTATAACAGCCCTTAGACAAGCAAATAGTGGTATTTGTGTACTTGGTCTAGATATTCCAACTGTTTTGTTTGCAGAAGACACAACTCTTGTGAGCACCTCACCACGAGGGCTACAAAAAGCACTTGGTACAGTACATTCATATGCCTCAAAGTGGCGACTAACGTATAACCCTTCAAAAAGTAATGTTGTTGTCTTCTCTAAGACAAAACAAAAGGGGTTAGATATTAACTGCAAACTTGGTGATATAAATATAACAACCTCTGACTCTGTCATGTATGGTGGCATACTACTAACACATAACATGTCATGTAAATCAAGTATTGAAAAATGTTGTCAAAAAGCAAGACAAAGTATTAATTCGTTAAAATCTGTGGGACTCAACAGTTCTGAGCTACACCCAGCTACCAGTGTAAAAATCTGGTTAAGAATGATATTAAAAACAAGTTTTTACGGCTGCGAACTGCTCTTTGATATTAAGGGCCAAAACATGAAGGTCATTGAAAATACTAAATGCTATTTCGCGCGAACTGTACAAGGACTTGATAAAAGATCTCCATCAGAATCCAATATTGTTAATCTTGGCCTTTGGACAATGATCGGCTATATCGACAAGTGTAAACTTCAGCTGCTTGGCCGCTTATGTAACTTAACCTGTAACAATTTTGTTAAACATCTTTTGTGTGCATACATTGCAAATCCAACTAATCCTAAATCTGTATCTAGAGATTTATTATCAGTTCTTAACAAGTATAACCTACGAAACAACCTTTGTACATATGTAAGCTGTGGTGTATTTCCTACAAAGAGAAACTGGAAGCAACTGGTTAATAAAACCATTCATGAAAATGAAGAAAATATGTGGCGCAGAAAAGTTTCTGTCAATACAGGTCTTTCACGCTTCATGCTAATACACACAAAGCTTACTCACCATATATTTATGGCAACTAGCATATCTGTACCCAGAACAGAGGTCAAGTTTAAAATTTTGTGTTAGAGTTTCATCACGAAACAAAACTTCCAGGGACTGTTTATTGTGTAACAAGCATGCCTTTGATTATGATAATCACATCATATTACATTGTGAAGCTCTACTGCAGGAAAGAATTGATCTGCTTGATGTTGAAACCTATGTCCAGTTGGAATTACAAGATGAAGAAGATATGTTGTCATTTTTCTTTGGTGCTGATACTCACTTTTCACAATGTATTGATATAGTTACATGGGAATCTGTTATACTGATATTTTCTGCTTATGAACTTACACTAAAGCCTTACCTTGATTATGTCATCTGATCTAACCTTTTGTACTGTGTGAATGGCATGACACTTGTGCTAGTGTCTTGTATTGTCTATATGTACAGGTAATATGAGTTTGTGTGAATACGTTCGATTAATTATGTATAATCTTCGGATTAACTTCTGGAGGAAATAACGAATATCTCTCTCTCTCTCTCTCTCTCTCTCTCTCTTCGTGTTAAACACTCATTTAAGTTTCTGATTCTTGTACACATTTCTAAATTTCGATGTTTGTATAATATGCGACAACCAATTTTCTTCATTTTTCTTCTCCTCCGCTGTGAAGATGTTCACCCTCATCCTGGACCTAAATACCTAAAGGACTTAAATATTATACACCTAAATGTTCGTAGTCTCAGGGATAAATTAAATATTTTAAGCACAGAATTTGGGTCATACGATGTATTGTGATGTCATATTTGGGACAACTGTACAAACGAACAATCATCGTTACTCGAGTATTTACATTTGGACGCATTGAGAACTATCTGTGGGGCGGTTCGGGTAACCAGTCATGTTAAAATTTATAAGAACAACGACACCGCTTCAAATTGATTACATTTTACAAAATGAAAAATAGTATGTCACCTGTATATCTCAACGATCTCATCCCAAGTCCAGTCTCTGATAATAGCAATTATAACCTTAGAAATAGATCTAACATACAAACAATCAAATGTAGAACCCAGACCTATGCTAAATCATTTATTCCGGATACGATTAACCTGTGGAACACTCTACCAAATGAAGTTACTAATTCTTGCTCATTAAAAGAATTCAAATCCTTAATTAATCGTTCTGAAACAATTATTAATAATAATTTTGACCTATACTTTTACGGTCATAGATCATGCCAAATTGTCCACTATCGCCTTAGGCTCGGCTGCAGTGACCTAAACGCTGATAAGTTTAGACGACATGTTTCAGACATATCAGACTGCACTTGTGGATATCACTTTGAAGACGCAATTCAGTTTTTCTATACCTGTCACAAATACGATAATATCAGAAACACTATGTATTTCTACACACATGGGTATGATTTAAAAACGATATTACATGGCAGTAGTTTAGTCAGCAGTTCTACAAACATGACTATTCTTAAATCAGTTCACGATTTCATTGTCAAAAGCAAAAGATTCGAGAAGTTTATTTTTATGCATGTAGTAATGGAAAACTGCTATATCTTATTTCACAGACACCACTTGTATTGGCTTCATTTTTGCATTTAGTATGTTTATGTTTAGCACTATCTTACATATAAACCTGGGTTTAGTTCTGTCTCCTGATCTTTGTATCATTGATTTTACGAACGTATATCCAGGGGTAATTCCTGTTAGTCCTGCACCTTGACTGTGGAATATATCTATTTTATGAAAAAAGAACTATATAGAAACGTATACAAAAGCAATTGTATAGGGTTTTTTTTATTTTGAGAGTCGAGAAGATTTCATTTCACTAAATGTTAGTCTAATGTCCTGTTTTCGGTATGTAAACAATGTACCTGGCGCCAGTGTCGTTGAAAAAATATGTCAACTCTCACTCTGTAAGCCATGCAAACATAATATAGGAGGAGGGATTGGCGTAGGCGATATGTCTTGTATCCATGTTGCTGTATCAGATCCTAAACCTACCACACTTAATAATAGAGTCCCACAGAACAGACGTCTGTAGGCAACCGCCATACGTGGCGTCCAATCCGACATGGGGTTGTAGGGTTGAATGTTTCCTAAATCAAGACTTTTCAACAATGTGAATACTGAAGAGCAAAAGCCTGGCATGGTCTGACTGATACATGAGTCGGTAGGAACGAGATTTAAGAAATAGTTCTGGAGTCTGGAGAAATCAAAAGGTACAGATATAAAAACGCGTGTCCTTATAGGCAACAATCAGTATTGTTATACCGCTTTACAGAATCTTGCAATTCCATTGGTTAATCCGTATCACGTGAAATCATGTGACTGACACTGACCTTGAAGATTGTCTCGTACTTCACATGATCAGAATTGACCTGTCACGTGATGAATATTGAAAACGAGAAAACAAGATGGCGTCTGGAACGAATATTTCAGGGTTAAGTTACTGTAATGAAACAAGGACGGTTAAAAGACTTCATAAACTTAAGAGTGAATTTCGGTATAACAAAACGAATGATTACTCTTGACGAGGTAGATATGCGGAAACAAGGACCCGATCCCTACGACGGTAGGACCAGCTCAGGGGTCGGGTCCTCGGGTAATTATTTGTACAATATGACATCTATAAACCTGTGAGTCTACACGACGCGTCCACAATCATACACAATGACACAGCCAGGTTCACTCAGTGCCCACGGCAAGCACTATAGTGAGTTGCGACTGGATTCTGTCCTTTTAGGCAACACCAAGGGGCAGGTCAACACAAGAAAGCAAAACCATGCTCATACCATTTACATTTTGGTTGGTAGAATGCACATAAATGTTAGTATGCAACAGTTTCATCACAAGGTCCCGGTCGCGGTCGCGGTCGCGATCCCGGTCTCCCATCTCCGGTCCCGTACAAACTTTATGATGATGTTCAGGGAACATGTACAAAAACATTATACATATAAGACAAAAGGCAAAACCTTACCAACATCGCTTGATTCAATGAGACACACTTTTATAATACCTGAAAGACTTCTTCACCAGGTTGATATACCAGGAAAATTTAATACGAAAGATATACAAGTGTTCTTAAAATATGCTTCTTAAACGGAATGTATCCAACTGACAGCCATACACTGAAAGGTTAGTATGCCCCACATTGTATGCCGGAGATACAATATATATATATACAATGCAAATTTAATAATATGCGCATCACATTCTTTGTGCTATTTCTCAAACATAACTACCCGGGAATTATAATACTGTTGCAATGCGCACACACACACACACACACACACACACACACACACACACGGGTCACTGTCAAATTCCCACTTAACTTCAGGCACACACATGAAAATACAAGTTTGTTCTCGGCCATTCAAAACGCCTGTCACCAAAGTTGCTTACTTCTAAAAAGTTGGAAATCTTCCTAATAATCGGCTGTTGTCGTTCCACGGGGTTAAAAGAAGGTAGCAATATATACTCACACGCAAAAGAAACGCAAGTGGTTTTAAGCAAATAGGCAACAAACACGGAACCATAAATTGATACGAGTTTCAGCATGTAGTGAAGCCTGATGGTGTTATCAATATTTTTCGTTGCATTTTGGAAGCCCCGGGTAAAAACGCAACATAAAAAACGAATCGCCAAAATATATTTCAATGAATATGTGGGTATCATGCACCCATTTCTCGCGAAATCGAAAATGCACGAATTGTCACGAACTGTAGTGGGTATAAAACTGTGGCCGATTCTTGGACCAACCACTCCTTGGTCAACAATGCCACGCCTAACTCAAATTCAGAGAAACCAGGCTATCGGACGTTTGGAAGCTGGAGAGTCTGTCCAAGATGTTGCCCGTCATTTCAACGTTAACATAACCACAATTTACCGTCTCCTGCATCGATACAATGCTACACAGACCACAGATGACCTTCCTCGGAGCGGTCGTCCTAGGGTCACCACACCTCGACAAGATCGGCAGATTACCCGTCAACACCAGCGACATCCGTTCCTAACTGCAAGTGAAAGTGCTCGACAGACCATAGGAACACATAATCGACACATTAGCCGGGACACTGTGATCCGACGCCTCCGTTCCAACAACCTCAGATGTCGCCGACCAGCACGTCGTCCTGTTCTCCAACCACGGCATCGCCAAGCACGACTACAGTGGGCACAGGGTCATCGCAATTGCCATCATCGTGATTGGAGGCGTGTCATCTTCTCTGATGAAAGTAGCTTTTGTCTCCCATGCAGACGGAAGAGTCAGAATTTGGCGGCGTCGAGGTGATCGTTTCACTGACAGAAACGTTGTGGAAAGGGATCCATGGGGTGGACCAAGCGTCATGATATGGGCAGGGATTGGACTTAATGCGAGACTTGGACCCATGTGTTTTCTGAATGTTGGTCAAGGTCGGGGACACGGCGTCACTGCTCAGCGATATATCGACCAAGTGATCAGACCCCACGTTGTTCCATTTTTTGCACAACATCAACAACACATTTTCCAGCAGGACAACGCTCGTCCCCATGTTGCCAGAGCTACCATGGCCTTTCTGCAACAACACAACATCCGTGTTCTACCGTGATCCGCCCTCAGCCCTGATCTGAACCCAATCGAACACTTGTGGGATGAGGTTCAAAGGCGTCTGCACAATGTGCGCCCAGTCCCTGCAACTACGCACAGCTGCTCTGGATGTGTGCAGGAGGATCCCTAGGGCCTTCACAAGTCGTCTGATCCAATCAATGTACAGGAGATGTGTGGCAGTGATCAATCCTAATGGTGGTCACACCAGGTATTGGCTGACATTTTGGGTATTGACCCGAAACTGTGTAAGCCCTTAACATGTGAAAAAAACAATTATGTCATCTGCCTTTTAATCCATTAAACTGTGTTCAGTCAAATTTTTGTCAATCTTGCCGTATTAGTATTTCTTGTCTTTACTGTTGAAAATAAATAACATGTATACTGCATACTCGACTTGCGTTTCTTTCGCGTGTGAGTATACATTACTATACTACAAAATATTGTAATACATTGTATATTGTGATAAAATGCAACACATACAAAACTGTGCGAGAAAACATTGGATCTCTCAGAACGCATGAAGCACTTGATTCCCTTTGTTCATCATATAGTATGCGGCCTAGTTGTCAGGGAACCTCACATCATTGCGTAAAACTCATAAACAGATATTCTTAAGATGCATATTTAAGTATGTGGTGCTCTACCTATATCCATCATCATTGTTATAAAACGAAACGTGTATTCACCCCAGGATAATGTATCTGATACGTTTGTCTCAAGGACAATAAAATATGTTTAAATGACCTTATCAACGAATAAAATTCGTAATCAAAAATATTTGATAATTCATACGTGAACCGATCAAAAGTAACATAAATGTTATATTTGCATTTCATAATTCAGACTCATCAAATCCTCAATCACAGCACACAATCACAGCACACAATCACTTGAACACACATTGTATCAGGGCAGTGTCCATAGTTTGATTTGAGTATTAGGGAGTCGTGATTTCACATGTAATACATTGTTTATATGCAATATGGCAAGATTGCAGTAACTGATGACATACATAAGTAGGGGTAAATGCATAGAACACGAATGTCGTGTCATCATAGCACAGGCCTCCAACCGTTGGTATTAACGTCGGTGAAGGACTGGGATGATTCGTCAATCGGAAACAGCTATAATCTATCCAGTGTCAATCAGTCCTTGTTTCATCATACATCTATCTTGTCAATGCTGTTTTCTATGTGCTTAAATATTCCTTGTGTAACAAAACGGTACATTGATAACACGTTAAAGTCTACAATTTGTTTGTTCTGTTGGATATGGTCAGGTAGATATGTCTGTACGATTGTGATTTTTATCATGTATATATGCTGATGAGAAGATATGAATGTTTTTTACTTTACCATCTATATTAATAATGTGTACGCCATTGTGGCATATAAATAACAAAAACTGTGAGTTCTGTACAGTCGGTGAGACCTGAATAAAAAATTCTCTTTCTCTCTCTTATTTGTCAACAACTCTTCATGACAGCATTCCGACTTCCAGTCAAACCTAGTGGATGAAGCAGGCACGTGTCAAGGTGGCAGTTGAACAGTACTCTTTGTTCATCAGAGAATCGATTGTTGATGTTGTCACATTTTTCTAGGTCTGTCAGTGACGACACATCGTTATGTGCTTGAGAGCAGCGGCTGGCTGACATTGGATTCGTCTGTCCCATCTGCGTCGCCGTTTATCAGGCGAGGATAAGGCCTTTTCCTGCAAACAGAAGCTGGTTAGTGCTGCAAAAACCCGGGCCTCGGTATTAGCGCTGTGACTATATTATGATCATAACAAACGTTAAAGCCTAAATGGCGTCAATACTCTTCTTTCGCCGATATGCAGCCAATACTGAAGTACCATGGTACCTTTATTGGTGAACAATAATAGGCTTACAATATGTTTAATACAGCTATCTTACTCAGCACGTTGCACTTACTCCATTCGGAACATATGCAACTGTCTATGACCCAAACACCATACCTGTCAGTAATTCACTGCCACACACTTGACTGTGACACTGCATAAGCATGACAGAGCAATGAAAGTATGCCAGGTGGGGTTCGCTTGATTTAAAGTATTGATTATTTCAAACTTAAACAGATCAACTCGATCGTCTTGAGAAAAAAAGCAATATTTGGTAATTTAAGCAACATGTCTTTTGTTGCTATTTTACCGCCTTTGAAACAAATTCTTAGTACTTGAGCCCCGACTAAACATGTACCAAAATACAACTGAGTGGTGGTGACTCACTCCACATCCAGATGCGCTCAGACCATCTTTAGGATGACGTAATGATCCATTTCTCACACCCAACCCGTACTTGTATTGTAAAGAAGGAGTCTTTGAACTAAGAGTTCAACACTCTTTGGCTAGCGAGTTAAGTGCGAACGTATTTAACAATAGCGTGATACAGCTTCAGTTTAATACTTTATCAAATACCCCCTCTATACTGTAGTAACCGGTGTGCACGATATCTTCTGCAAGTGTGATACTGATATGCTAATAGGATACGCATATAGCTTTGTAGATGCCATATTTATTACGTACGCATAAGTTCACAATGTTAACTATTAAACGGGCAGCTTACACGGAGTCTATTGTGATGCGTATTGTATTCTACATCGGAGATCAATATACATGATAACAGTACAGTAAACATTTGTGCATGACAAAAAACACTCAATTACGTTAATAAAAAAAATTGGTTCATTCTCTACTATGTGGACTAGATTCCCGCTGTTAAAACGGGTATGACTGGGTACATCCTTATTAATCTACGAATTCACCAACCTGCTAAAGTTTTTGGCATCTTCTAAAGTCTCTGGCAGATCCCTGTTGAGTGTCTCTGGTAGAGAAAGATCGAGAAGACCGGACACAAAAGCCAGACACCCGAACAGGAGGAGAGGCAACGCCCGTCCCCATTTCCCCCCGACCTCTTTGCCCTGGTAACAATGATAGAGGGTTACATCATTTCTAACCCGCACACGTCTGGAATAGCGGGTTCCCTCCTTTACCACAAACAAACTGTGAGAGCATTACATGGGTGACATCAGTTACCTCCCTTGCCTCGGCACGCACGCACACACACACACACACACACACACACACACACACACACACACACACACACACACTTACCAGGTCTATGAGGGGCCACCACACACGTATTTGCTACGTCTATGAAGAAGGGACCACCACACACATATTTGCTCTGTCTATGAAGAAGGGACCACCACACACATATTTGCTTTGTCTATGAAGAAGGGACCGCCACACACATATTTGCTACGTCTATGAAGAAGGGGCCATCACACACATATTTGCTACGTCTATGAAGTAGGGACCACCACACACATATTTGCTTTGTCTATGAAGTAGGGGCCACCACACACATATTTGCTTTGTCTATGAAGTAGGGGCCACCACACACATATTTGCTTTGTCTATGAAGTAGGGGCCACCACACACATATTTGCTACGTCTATGAAGTGGGGGCCACCACACACATATTTGCTACGTCTATGAAGTAGGGACCACCACACACATATTTGCTACGTCTATATTTACCAGGTCTATGAAGTTGGGCACACACACACGCACACACACACACACACACACACACATTCTCCCTCATTCTTACTCTCTCTCTCACACACACACACACACACACACACACACACACACACACACACACATTCTCCCCCTCTCTCTCTCACACTCACACACACACACACACACACACACACACACACACACACACACACACACACATATTTACCAGGTCTATGAAGTAAGGGGCCACCATGCCGCCTATCCTGGCAAAAGATGAGCTGAGGCCCAGGGCTGAACTCCGTACAACAGTCGGGAATATCTCCGTCGAGTACACATACACCACGCCGAATGCACCCGAGGCACACATCTTCCCTATCATTGACAGTGTGACTGTGCTCCACTGATTGGCTGTGGAATATAACGTGTTGTCAGTTATAAACTATTTCTTTTGTGTGAACATACTAGTACCAAAACCCAATGTCTTGGTTCTCAGCAATGCCATACCATGTATTACCTAATATTAGTATTCAGTGAACTGTGGCATTTAGTATATATTAATTGATGAAATACTTTATCTATCGGAATATATAAAATCCATAATTAACTAAAGTCGAAAAATTACTACTGTGACCAAACTACTCTCAGTCTGCCGCAAATACACATTTGTTATCAGACTAAACATTGAAGACGAAGAGTGAGTGAGTAAGTGTGGTTTTACACCGCTTTTAGCGATATTTCAGCAATATGACGGCGGGCGACATCAGAATTGTACCAATGTGGGGAATGGAACCCGGGCCTTTGGCAAACGAGTGAACGTTAAATACACTAGCCTACACCATCCACCTTAAAGAAGTCTATAAGAAAATTGTACAAGAAAGTAATATTCAACCCTTTGTAAGTCAGATATGATACGACTATATTAAACATTCTAGAATACTTACAAATCTTATTTCAAGGTATTTTTGCTTTCTGATACAGACAAAGAAAAGCGTTTCTGAGTCATGCCTGATTCATTCACCAAGATCGAGATGTTTTGCACCAGGAATGATTCGGTATCATAGTATTCTTAAAATTGTATTTAGAAAATCAAATACAAACATTTCAATACAACAAAACAATATAGCGTTCACTTTTAAGCAACATACTGCTGTGCAACGTTTTAACTCTATTGGTGATGGTAACTCCCATACTTTCACAGACGTATGACTGTCCCAGCGCAGGGACCACTTTGTGGAACGGGGCCCAGCATACACATACCGTCGTTCACAAATAAAATAGTGATGACTGAAAGTATACAGGCTGCTCCCCCTAGCGTCATGAAGGCACACAGCAGTGCTTTTCTCCCCATCCTGTCCAAGAGTAGCAGACAGAGGATGCTAGCTGGATACTCCACCAGACAGGCCAACAGTGAGTTGAGGTGCAGGCTGCCGGCGCCCAGGTTGTCTGTGTTGGACGACAGACCGAAGTAGGCTACACTCACTGTCATCCTGGAAGAAACAATAGCATACGTTTCACATACGATCGACTCTGGATCAAAACATCCCGAGATTTGCATAATGAGCATCGATCTACACAATTGGGATACGATGATACAATTGAGATAAGCATCAACCATGTCACCCAACCTGACCACCAGATCCCGTTATTCGCCTCTTACGACAAAGGTTGCTGAAGATCAATTCCAAACCGAATTTTCACGATTCACGATTTACCGAAAGCACTGCGTCCTGAAATATCCAGTGTACAATTCCGTTAAAATTTGTCTTTTACCTCCTATTGATAGATTAATATTAATTATAACTATTTCCTAACTAGAAAAAAATAATATTCAAATGGGAAACTGTAGCGATAATGACATACATTTTTTTGTCAATTTCGATCCAATTACGAAATAAATATTATCATTTTCAGATAATCGAGTTTTATCGTAATAAATGTATTCATACAAACTAATAATTCAATCTTTACTGGGTCCTTATATCCAGGTATTCTTTCAGGGCGAGATGATTCTTAAAATGCACAGATATTTACTACACCAATTAAATGCATCCCTGTCGTCAGTTAAGTCACAAATTACATTGTTTCAGAACAGCTAATGCGATGATCGCGGTTTACAGGGGCACAGATGGCTACGTTGCTGAGAAGCGTGATTATGTTTCTAGGTTTGACAGCACAATAACTGTTCATCGTTTTCTCTCAGACCTGCATCAAGCACAACGCGCCGTGATATAACTGAAACATTGTTCAAAGCTGCGTTCAACCAAACTCGCTCACTCACTCTTTGGTTAGAACGCCATATTGGCCCGGATTACGATTTTCCACAAGTTCGGTTTTCCTCGAAAATTGGGTAGTTCACTCACTGCGAATTGTGGACCCTCTTACCAGGAGAAAAATAGAACGATTGTTCTGACGAGTAATGTCCTATGAGTGAATAACTGCAAGATGCTGGTTTTGGGCATTTTTAGTTTGGAATCCCTGTCTTCTTTTTCGAACTGCATGGCACTGTCGGGGATTGTGACCTTGTTGACACGTGCAGCGTGACGTATAATCACTTCCGCTTCCTCAGTCCGGGAGACGTTGAGCAACCATCTTGGGGACTCTGGAATTATCCTGATCAAAGAAGATGAAATACAGCCATTTGGCTCACATGAAGAATTTCATAGCTTGCAATTAAACTGTTTTACCAAACTATTCACTTATGTTTGAATCAAGCTAAATGCAAATTTTAATCGTGTATAAAAAGGTAAAACAGAGGATGCAAAAAGAAGATGATGAGCAGACATTTTGTTAATTTTAATTCACTTGGGCGCCCTGGAACCCGGCTACAGTCAGGTGTTCAGTAGACTGTGGTCACATAATCCCACCTAGTCGCAAGGTCACAAGTGATCATTGCACCAGACCAGTGCCCGTGGGTTTCACCAAACAGGTGTATGTCTACAAATTGCATCACGTAGGTCTTTGTCCATATGAAGATTACACGCCCTGATATAACTGAAACCCGTCCATATCATATCTCTTTCATTAAACACGCACCACCAGTATATAAGAAACACGCACCACCAGTATATAAGAAAGATTCCGACAGGCGCCGCCATGACCAGCTCCAGAGTGTGCCAGTCTCTGATGAAGAAGGCCACTCCCGTCAAGAAGGCATAGCCACTTGTGAAGAAAAAATTGGTGATGATACCGGCCCACACCCGTTTAGAAGGACCAACAAATTCCATACCTACAAAATACATGGGGAAAAATATGGATTTACGTCGTTGAAGGAGAAAGCAATTCCAAATCTACAAAATTACACAGAGGTTTACTTTACGTTGTTGTGTGCAATGACATGATTTCGGCCGATTCTTCAAAATTTCGCCTTACTGGCGATTCTGGTTTACATGTCCCGCCTTAACCACAAATTATATACAAATGGACCTCCTTTAAATGTATCTGTACATCTTCCGGGGGCAATGAGGTTAAATGACTATAAAATTCCAGTTTCCAATCCAATTTCGGTGTTATATTTTGGCAGGACTACCGAGTCTATTCATAATCCAATCAAAATCGCGTAACGAACTCGACATCCGGTTCGTAAAAAACACGCCCACTGACGTGCAGATTTCGGTCGATTGCAGGATTTGCATGCATATTGAACTGGGGTTCGACAGATATTTTCCAAATCTTTTCATGTTATTTATCAAGGTGCTCAAGTGATATGATGCACTTCGGGAGGTAAGGCCCGTTTTATTATTACACAGATCTTGATTATGGGTCATATCGGCCTGACTGGGCGCCACCATTTAGTTTGAAGCAAATACATGTGATATGAGACGTGGAATCTGATTGGTCAATAAGAGGGACATAAAAGGGAAATTACTTATAATAGCCACTGGTGGCACTACTACAGAGCCTCGAAAATCCAGCCTAGTTCGACATGGGTATAAACTGGACTCCTATAGTCAGTTAACTCTCTTGTCTCGGGGAGATGGTGTCTGCAATGCTAAAGAAACGCAACTTTCCGCACATAACTACACGTATATCACAACTTTACATAAGGCAATTGTTACAGTATATATCAAGGATGTGAACAGTTTGTTGTAGGCTTCGGCAAGTAATGATGCAGAACATACCAATCACGAAGCACGTGGTGAACATCCCTGCGGTACAGGCGCCGTTGATGAAGCGAAGGAAAACAAAGACGATGTAGGTGGATGCCCAGTTGAGAGCAAGACCGCCAACAAATAGGATCGCAATAGACAGAGCCAGCGCCTTGCGTCGCCCGACCCTTGGAACAGAGAATAAATGTCAGTGAGTGAGCCAATGCTGTTTTACGTCTCAGTCAACATTCATACATCTATTTTCACGTGAGGTGGAGAAACACCGCATACTTTCTATTTGTACTGCTTGGTTTACGGTTTATTATTTGTATATCAAATATATGTATAAATAGGTATTCTTTGTAATGTTTTGTCGATGGGCTGAAATAAGGAAACTAGTAATGAATGTGAAAGTTGTTTAACGATGAAAGGATTAATAAAATTACACAATAAACCTAATTTGCAGTTTTTATTATAATTTATTACCAAATCATTCCATATTTTGAACCTAGTTTAACTATGACGCGGCCTTGCGGGTTTGTGTTCTGGACAATAAATGCTTTATTAATTCATTTTTCTTAACTCATATGCAACATTCATCAAATAGGAAAAAAACATTATGATGCGGAACCAGGCCGCATGTATTGTTACATGAGGATCGGTGACGCTTTACCTGTCAAACTGGAATAATTACCTGTCACCCAGTGCACCGAATATGAATGCTCCCGCAAAATATCCCCCCATGAAGATCATCTGTGCGTTAGAAGACTGTATTGCGTTGTTGCATACCATGTTCAGCTGTAGGGAAACAACAGTACTCGTAGTTAAGTGCATTAATTATTTACAGATCTATTTGAAACAAAACAGAAAAAGTAAGTAAATGTAGTAAATTCAGCAACATTTAAATTATATAATGGTGGCCTCCAAATACTCAAATATGGGCAACGCAAACCAGTGGCTGACGGCATGAACAGCGATCTATATTGTGGGTCACAAAGAGACACAATCAGCCAGGTCACAGATTGTAACCACCGATCTTTTTACGTTGTCTCCAATTATCAGCACGAGGTACAGGGAGCTTATCCTCACCTGGAAATCATAGGGGAAGACCACAAGCCAGCACTGGCCCCGAGTGAGTGAGTGAGTGGGTCAGTGGGTGGTTGGCTGCGTTGGTGCGTGGTCTTAGGTCGCATTTAGCCATGATTGCCGCCATATCACGGGCTTCACATATTATCCCATATGGGGAATCAAACCCATAGATACACACAAACCCGCCAGGTCACACGAACGTAACTTGGTTTAAACTTACAGAGTCACAGTCTTATGCAGAACGTACCTCTGTGGCAGCGGTCGACTGGAACACGGACTTATCGTACACCCATTTATTGCATCCTACGATGGTCCTGTTAGATGATGCTGTTTGGCCGCTGGAGAAGTACAAGTGACACGGGTCGTACTGGAGCTTCCCGTCACGCTTCACAAAGGGTATGGTCTTGTTGATGAGCTCGGCGTGGTACTTGGACTGCACGGCGTAAGTGTCATTGTTGTAGCCAGGGATAGCGCATCTGGAATAATGATGGTTAACTAATTATCAGGCAGGCTTTTGTTTACTTCAATAGGTGTGCAAGGGATATGTCCAATCTTCTAATGAACAGAACATTTCTTAACCTGAATTTCGAACAATTGACTTATGAGTTGGTTGGTTTTAATACTGCTTTTCGAAACCGAAGTTCGAACATTTGACCTAGTGTGAGTTGGTTGGGTTTCACACTCCTTTTCGAACCTGAAGTTCGAACATTTGACCTACAGTGAGTTGGTTGGGTTTAACAGTGGTTTTCGAACAGTCCAAACATAAGACCTACAATGAGTGGCACGTATCCTGGCGCCTGAAACGAACTGGTCACCCGTACCCTATGAAAATCATGAAATTACGTCACCAGAGCAATGCCGATCCCTAGCCTACATAATCTGACTGGCGCTTTTATAACACACTGAATCTATCTGACAAGCCAACTAAGTGAGTGAGTATGGTTTTATGTCGCTTTAGCACTATCCCAGCAATATCACGACGGGGGACACCAGAAATTGGCTTCACACATTGTACCCATGTGGGGAATCGAACCCAGGTATTCGGCGAGACGAGCGAACACTTCAGCCAGTAGGCTACCTCATCAGTAGGCTGATTTCTTTGCGATCGTTAAACACCCTGCAAAAGTCCCCAAAAGTGGGGGGTGGTGGTGTAATAAGTTCTGAGTCTAGCAAGGGATTGAGTTATAGTGTAATCTTGTGTTTTAACATTACATGATGTCACACAGGTATATCCATTAACTATTTTACTGAATGACCGGTTTAGACTAAAATTTATAAACATTTGGACGGAGAGACAGGCGACAGACAACGTTTGAGCTTTGAGAACAAGAACTTCTTCTTGTGGTTGATGTCATGGTCGCATATAGATATCACGTGGTAGGTAGTCGCTGTGTGACCAGGTGGTATTTATTGCACAGGATTGAATGCAACAAGCAGTGTGTCATGATTCGGGAATGCAGCTGATGCACAAAATTGTATATATTCGTATGGAGCTATACGCGTTTGACGATGCGTGTCCAGTCAAATGGTTGTCCTATCATAAGTTAATAGTCAAGCCTTATAAACTGCCAAGTAAAATAGAAAGTACACACCCATGTTTGGTGGAGGCTGAAAATAAACCAAACAAGAAATAGATAAAGATTTCGGCGATTATTTTCAGTCTAGTAACGTTTTCATATCGTTTGTAATTGTTTGGTCAAATCCAATTTTCAGGTGTAAATGTTCTTTTGCCCGGCCGTAGTTGACGCGGCCCGATGGAAGAATCAGCAATACGCCCTGGATTTAGTAATATACCTAATGCCGAACAGGGTCAGATGAATCATCTATAAGTGACACACGTGCGTTATTCCATCTCTTAGGATAACGGATCGACTGGTACTTTTGCATGAGACGGAATATCTTTACAGGCAGGGCTTCAAAACTCATATTTATCTGGAGGGTCAAGTCAAGATGTTTAATTGTACTAAAGGCCTCCGGCCCATATACAAAACAAGAGTACAAAGAGATAATATCAGTGTGTACAATGCAGCTAGGAGACGTCTAATTACGTAAAACCTGAGGACTAATTACTTTCTTCCAGCATTTTCGGAAACATTGTACGTGGTCTTCTTAATGTGACATTTCTTCCTCCTTCATCAAGATTATTACATGGAGATGTGTACCTACCGGGTACCCACAATAAACATCCAACACATACGTATCTGATGTATATCACTTCTACAAAGTCCTGCCCCATGACTGTGGAACATATATATTTTATGAAAAAACACAATCTAGACGCGTATACAAAAGCAATCTAGCTCTATTCCACATATATGAAATCAGCATAGGGAAAATGTATTTTCAAGAGTCAAGAAGGATATTGTGTAATATAAGATTTCATAAACTAAATGTTAGTCTAACTTCTACATACCTATCACATATAACAAAATTAAACAAATATGTACCAGAAATGTTCAATAATTGATAAGTAGTAACAGGTAACGTATAGTTGAACATATATCAGGTAACATCTGCTGGTAACGATTGCATCACACCTGGCTCAGGTTGTCCCTAACGCTTAATATTCAGCTGAACACATACATCCAGTAGAACCTCGTCTTGGTGGTAGTTGACGATATGAAAAGATTATTCGTATACATATAATGGACGCAACTCTACACTAATTATAAGGTGTAGATGTTCCTTTTGTGTATCAACATTATGCGGAATACATGTTATTGTATTTATTGGAAACAGTCAGACTTCCTGGTAGGTGTGATACCCATGCATAAAGTGACGCATTACCTGTGAAAATGATTGACAGAAAAATCAGAGATAAGGGGACACATATTTCTCAAACATGATTAATTTCATATATATTCATTCAGTGGTAATATGAACGGTCCCATGCATCACTGAGCAAATGTCGACACTGTAATAAAAAAAGATATTTTATCCCCGATATAGTAGAAATACTACCACACAACTTTCCCAGTATCTCGTTATCATGGCTTGGGGCACATATCGTAGCCTGTGTGGAATAGAGTGAATGAGTTCTGTTTTACGCCGCTTTGAACAGTATTTCAGTTATATCACGGCGAATCTGGGCCACCCCATACCCCGGTGTGGAATCGAACACAGGTCTTCAGTGTGAGGAAAGAACGCCTCAACGCTTAGGCTAATTAAACGACCTTCTATTGCTCAAACGGAGAGTTGAACATGGTTTCTATGTATGATTAACCCGCGTGGCACATGAACAAAAGTCGGAGGCCGGAAACTATTTGCCGGCTATGACTAAAACAGTTTCACGTGAACAGGATTTGAAAACTAATTCAAAACTAAAAGTATCTATCATATAAAACAAAATAACTGTACTGGCGCTAAGTCAACACTCAAAGAATATTTCTATAAGGTCTTATGTATTTAATAGATTTTGATTTAAAACGTTTTTTTTAAAAATCGCATAATACGCAACTACTGATGGATATCTTAGACATCCTATCTTCGAAAATCCATTTGTGTTGGGTTTTTTCAACACAAATTTACAACATGGTTGGAGTCATGTTGCAAATTTATTTAATAAAAAAACCCATTAAGATGTACTCATTTTTCAGGGCGGTCGGGTAGCCAAGTGGTTAAAGCGTTAGCTCGTCACGCCGAAGACCCGGGTTCGATTCTCGACAGGGGTACAATGTGTGAAGCCCATTTCTCAAAATCAACTGAGAGGTATGGTTTCTTTTGCCCCTCTGTTTGTTACTAACGGGACACTTATGTCAACCTGACATTATTGTCGCATCCAGGTGGCTGTCAGACTGGTTTCACATAATATACCTCGCTTACTGCAATTACACAGAACGCATGTAGAGTGACTTCATATTCTGTTATCAGCTTGCCGTCACTCAGCCATGATAAGAAACTATTTTGAATGTTAGATTAGATGTCACTGTCAAGTATGTAAAAGATGATAGATGTAGAATATGGAAATGCTACATAATGATCAGTATTGTCTCCCTGAGTTATTGTTGATGTCGCTTCATGTTTTAGGATTTAACATGGATACAGGGATTCGAGTGGGGTGGGAGGGGGTATAAAATACAGCGTATAATGTTATCACTTGGTTATATACTTTCAACACAATTAACGACTAACAAACGCAAATTGAAATAACATAATAGTTAAATGAACACAAGGTCGAATTCGCTGTTATAAACATAAACGACTACAGTTGGCTTTGAGAAGGCCCCTTACCTGTGGTCGGGGACGTTGAGCAGGTAAACATTGATCATCATCCTGACCCCGTGGGGTATAGCTGGGAGGCACAACAGGAAGTACACCCATTTCTGGTACCTGCCGAACTCCCCCAGATGTCGGAGAATATCGTCGAAGTTCGCCATGTTCTCCGGAAACTGGAGTAGCTTGACTGATCAAAACACTGATGTTATCAGATCACGATGCGTCGAGAAAGCTCACAAGACATGCGCTTCAGCCGTTACTGTACGAAGTCATTCACATCCGTTGAAACTACAGTGCTATCGACAAGTACTGTACACACTGACATGGATCGAACAACCACAGACGTGTCATCTGAGTTCACCAGTACACAAAGGAAGCTTTCGTTTGAACACGGTGCAAAGGTTCACAGTCAAGCAGCAAGGCCACGGTCTGGTGACGCCGAAGCCGAACATTTAGATCCACGCGTCTGTTGATTGACGGTTTACACAATCAAGGTTCCGCTAACGATTACAAATGTTGCATTTTTATAGCCACAATAGCAGATACCAGCGGATTGACCAGCCAACTCACCACAACTCAAATTCACCACAGCTGTCCGTATGTCGGTCACGGACCTGCAGCGGTATTTTCTCGGCTGATAGCAACGTTCTGTCGTCTGCTCGTGTCACGTGAGTTCCTCGATACGTCTCAGCGGTTTTGACATATAAATATGAATGTGCGTTAAAGCGATACTATGTTATACAACGTTATCTGGCGCGTCTGTGTCCAACCTGTTTATGTCAGAAAGGCGGTTGGGTCCATTCTGCGACAGGGGTGCGTTTCCCAAAACAATCGTAATGCACACATTTGAAAAGGCGCCGCAGGCTGGTTCGCGGCCCAAGCAAATTGCATTCTTATATGATAAAAAAAAAACACACTTTAATTTGTCTGCAAAATTTCTTAAATGTTATGATGTATCACAATCCAGCAGTTAATTATAAAAGAATATGTGCCGAAAATCACATGTCTATACTGACCATTTTCCTTAAGTTAAAGGACCCGTGAAAATCCGGGGTAAAATAGGTCTTCAGCAACCCATGCTTGTTGTAAAAGGCGGCTATGCTTGTTGTAAAAGGCGACGAACGGGATCGGGTGGTCAGGCTCGCTGACTTGGTTGATGCATGTCATCGATCCCAATTGCGTGGATCGATGTTCAGGATGTCAATCACTCGATTGTCTGGCCCAGATTCGATTATTTACAGACCGTCGTCATATAGCTGGAATAGTGCTGAGTGCTGCGTAAAACAACAACCAACCAAATCTTACGAAACAAAAACGTATTTTAACATACTAATAAATAATAATATTAATCGTCTACATAAATTATTTTTACAATTTATTTGAGTAATATCTGGATGAAGCTGAATTCCATATTCACATGAACTCTCCATCCCTTTCGCTAACACATGTATAAACATGGAGAATGAAAAAGGATTGCGGCCCATCACTGGCGAACACCAATATCACAATCAAACAGTTGTGAATAAGAATTATTATATTGAAGACAAGCAGATACGTGGTTGTGAATTGATTGGATGAATTTATATATTTTTGGAGAAATGTACTATTAGATCAAACGCTTTGGAGAGATCAACAAATAATGCTTATATTGTCCCTTTTCGTTTAGATAAGTAACGTTCTAATATTGATTGCAGAATAAAAACATTATCAATATTGGAGTATCCAGGACGTAAACCTGCTTGGGACTCAACAATCCTATCGTGTGCAGAAGCCAAGGATGATACACTTCTGTTCAATGTAGATGTATAAATTTGACTAAATATAAGCAAAACAGTAACGCCTTCTGTATTTATTTGTGGAGTGAGAATCACCCTCTTTATACAAAGGAACAATTACCCCCAGAGTCCAGGATTTAGGAAAATAGCCCAAGTCAAATAAAGTATTTAATAACATCAAGTTTATCAAGCCAATAATTGCTATGTAATCACCTCATAAGTAATAGGAGACTCCAACATCCATTGTGGCATCATCAAAATTATCACAAACATCATCCAGGTTGTCCTAAATATGACCTGATTCAGATAAGGCCAAACTAATTCGGCCCTGTGTCACGCCCACTGTCAACGAGGTCCCATTCTCCAAATATCCCTCTGACTGGTGATCCTCAGTTACCGGATTGCATGTCTCTTAGCCAGAGTGAGATCGCTGGCTTTTTCAAACTCACTGTTCTTTAGGTTGTTGAAGACACGTTGCCCAGATTGTCATGGTGAAAGAAAAAACTTTACAACTATTGGCCTTATTCGCTCTGTGCTAGTCTATGTGCTTCGACTACGCCACTCGCCCCAGCCAGCGTATCACCATCCCTTGCGTGCTTGTTTAAAAGAGGACACACGACAATGTTTATATCAACTCTAGGTCTATCTGATTCATTCAGGAGCATTCCGTTGTAAATCTTTAACGTGCCTTGATAAAGCCTCTTTTTCTGACGGTGTGTTTATCAAGATGTAATTTCTGTTTCCACATCATACAACGTTCACGTAATGAATATTTGCAGTCCATCGCCTCGCTGTTTTTAGATGACACTGTTGTCTCAGCTGAAGATCCCGTGTGGCTGCTTGTACTAGTCCGGACTGAAGCCGATTTATAGTGCTAGCCCACTGAGATACCATGCCGCAGTTTAAAATGAATACCCCACTCAGACACAGTATACTGACTCTGAGCCGACCAGTCCTTGTTTTAGCCCCTTTATGCCGAGCGCCAGACAGGGTAACAAGAAGTACCATCTTTTAACGTCTTTTGGTATGACGCGGCCGGTGATCGAACCCCGGACCTTCCGCTCTCCGGGCGGACGCTCTACCACTAGACCGCGGAGGCGGTTTATTTGGATGAAGTGCAAGTAACGGTCAAACACTCTTTGTTATCTTTGGTACAGAATATTGAAATTGTGGAAACAAATTTTACTTTGGGATTAATTTCCAAAGAAAAAAAGAGGTTTGCGAAAAGGAAACTGATAAACAGTGCAACGAAAACTAGGGTCATCCTTTTTAAGATGTCTCGTGTTACTCATGTCATGATCACCAATCCTTTTGTATCGATCAGAGTGAGTGAGTTGGGCTTAACGCCGCTTTTAACAGTATTCCAGTTATATGGCGTCGTGTCAGCTTAATGTGGGAGGAAAGCCCGAAGTGATCCATGTCTCAATCGTTTACCACTTCGGTGAAACCCACGAGCACGGGTATGGTGCTGACAAACCTAGAAACATAATCGGATCGAACCGGGATTCGAACATATGGATCAGAAGGATGAGGATATGACAATTCAGAAATTGGTGGAAAACGTTCACTTAAAACTTTTAATATTTGCTTCAAGACCATCAACACCGGGGTATGTGGTTAATGGTGCACAGAGAAGAGAAGATTCTCCTGTACCAATCAGTGTCTTCAATGTTCTAAACTCATTGTTAATAACTGTTGCCGCACGTTCATTTTAATAACCTCAGAACTTACATTAGATAGGACATAATATCCAAGGTAGATCTGATATTGATTTTGCCGTTGCAATATAGTAAGTGAGTGAGTTTGGTTTAACGCCGCTTTTAACAGTTTTTCAGCTTTATGTGGGAGAAAAGCCCGAAGTGATGCAGGTCTCAGACAGTTACCACTTCGGTGAAACCCACGAGCACGGGTATGGTGCGGCGCCTCAGACGACTGGGCCACCCGTCACCCACCCCCCCCCCCCCCTACAAACTTGAAAGCACATGTGATCTGACGTTCATTGAGAAAACAATGTGTTAAATATGTTAAATATGTTAAATGCTGAACTTTCGCACAGACTACATCTGTGTGTAATGTGTGTAAAGCTGAACTTTCTCATTGATAACATCCATGTGAAATTTGGGGATAGGACACTTCGGCAAGAAGTAGGCATCCCCGTGGGCACTAATTGTTTTACAATCCTTGTTATACACTCTCGGTATTTTGTGAATATGAATCGGATTCTTTACTCGGGCTAGCAAAATTAAAAAAAGGAATTTGACCAAGACGTTTTACTTAAGGTTCAGGTTTAGATGATCTGATATCGTTCAATAATTGTCAAATAGCAAATTCCCGTCCACTGATTAACCAACATGACACCTCCTCATCTGTTTCATGTTTAGATCCTTGCATCAGTGATACAAAAATAGCCAAAAAAAACTGTATGACAAGAGGGATGACTTTCCCGTTATCGACGTCTAACAAAACTCTAGCAGTTTCTGTGATAACATGCAAACATGTTATTAGTACAAAGAAAAGTGTTACATATCATTTCCTGTATATTCCAGCTTGAACAAAGAGCCTGCGTGTAGAGCAGATGATCACTGTGCCGGATTAACGAGACTGATTAATGAGTGATTTCGGTAATTCGTTGCAAATTTGGTGTGTCGGAGTCGGAGTGCGAGCACTGATTTAATCGGTTCCCATCATTAGTGTCGGATAAAGCCGATGGTCGGATAAACGAGTGTCGGATTAACGAGACTTGACTGTATGCTGTAATCGGTGTAACTGTGTGTCCGCATGCACAGTCTCAGCTGACTTACGTCACATCTCCCATAAAGTCAGCTCTATTTTTCAAGCATTTTGAATTTAAGAAATCATGACAGACAGATGCCAGATGACAGACAGCAATCTTTCTTTTTATAATGCATTATCATTTGTTCTCGTTCAATATTTTGTACTTAACATTTGAAGTCATTGTAAAGTTTCAAGGAGTACTGTAATGGTGTGGTATTATGAATGAAATTAGAATATGAATAGGGAAAAACAGTCACCATATGAGATGTACATAACTTGTCTTCCAACACCACGCTTGTGCCGAAGCCCGGGGATCATAAAACTAATTCCTCCCATAAAAGGGGTTGTTACGATGTAAATTGTAATAAAAAGGTAAATTGTAATACTTGCAGCAAATTGTAATAATTTTGACGTAAATTGTAATAACAACGTAAATTGTAATAAAATTTGACGTAAATTGTAATACGCAAATTGTAATAAAAATTGACGTAAATTGTAATAATCTCAACTTAAAATGTAATAACTTTTTACGTAAATTGTAATAACCTTTTAAGTTTAGTGTCAAAGGCGTTAAATGACTAGAACCTATCCTTGTCAGGGTTGGTACAGGGTTTATCGTAAAATCGTCATTAAAGTATGGGTGTGGGGGAGGATTGAGGTCGTTATCGTACATTGTTAATATGTATATATAAACGCATTGGAATTTCATATCTGTGGTTGTCCAGAAGAGGATTAATTACTAGAAAGAACTTAGTTTTCTTATTTATTTGAGAAATACTCTGTGTGTTTTGTACTTAATTGTAATATATCCTATTGACGATTTTCATCATAATTGTTCATATTTAACCTAATGGAATCATATTTCAATTGGTAAAGTATTAAGTAATATACACAATGGAATAATTATAACGTAACAAACTTACACAAATATATTGATGTGTAAATGTGGAAAGTCTGACTTTTACTGACTGAAGCAAATTTATTTATTTTGCAACTGTATATTTGTACATATTTTATGCAGGGAGGGGTTTACTAAGTTGCAAGAACTTGTCCCCAATACAATTCTCAAATTGTTCTGTGAATAAAATATGTTTAAACTGAACTAAACTAGCAAATGGATGACATGTCATTCTGCAGTAGTCTGTGTGCAAGCTGATTTATACATGTGCCCCCGTTACCGAAGAGAGCTCTGTGAAACCAAATCATACTCTTGCTGCGATACTTGGGCCTCATCAGCACACAAACACACACACACACACACACACACACACACACACACACACACACACACACACACACACACACACACACACACACACACACACACACACACACACACACATTCACACGCACACACAGATACAGATACTTTCACCTACGTATATGATAGTATCTTCTACGTAGATGATAGTATGCCATCTAAATACTATCGTCCACTTACATACTTTCATCTACGTACATGATACTGTCATCTAGAGTATGTAGAAGTGCAGTCATATATGTGATACCAATGACATAGATCTCACATTTACTGTCATTACATACACACCTACATGCGCGCACACACACACACGTGAGATACCAAATTTGGTATCAAGGTTGCTTGGCGTAATCCACCAACGATTGCCGAGTTTATTTCCATCCTTTCGATTTTGATCAAAACAGATATATTTCAGCAATAATTGATTGCAACAAATTTATTATACATTCTGATGCTCTTTGAAACGCAACAAGACATGCCCGAAGATACCGGATATCATTTGTGTATGCTTTGAATTATGATTTCGTGCCGTTATCATGATGGATTCTGTTTTTGTTGTTGGGGCAAGGAGTTATTATCCCACCAAAAGTTGTCAGTAAGTTGTTGTTAGTTCTTCATGACATATGAAAGGAATCCAGACAGGTACATTTATTAATTTATTTCATTAAATATACTTCTTCCTATGAAAGGAAATATTTTATGTTATATCAATGATCCATATGTTAATCATACATTGCTACAAATATTGCATAAGTTAACATAGTTTGCATTTATTTATTATTATTTCTTTATCTGTGAGAAGTTCACAGAGATCGAGAATACACAATATCTAATAGTATATGCAATGTAGGTAAAGAATATCCACGCCCCTCTTTTGATATTAATAAAAACATTGTATATAATGTTATGTATTAAGTATTCTCCTTTCCCATGCATGGGAAATCTATGCTGCATTTGCTGACGACTGTTTTTTTCCCTTTGACATTGCACAGGAGATCTGTCACTCATTTGTTGTATTTGAATTCTTCGCCAAAATATAATGTATAAATAGGATTGAATTGTCTCGTTTGTTTCAAGGAAACGGTCATGTGCTCCTTATCAAACTAAGTAAACCTCCAATGCAAATCGACATAATTTCAGGGTCCGGTTGCACAGAGCTCTCTTCGGTACCTCGTAACTCAATGTTATTGCAATGAACTCCTAGCTAAGCTATTATTGGATGATAAATCAATTAACCTATTTGTCGAATAGACGTACCTAATGTAATCCATCATTTTTAACCCGAGGATGGATCTTTCAGTCATAAATTTCGATGTGTACAGTTGCTAGAGTATCATTCTAACAATACAGACATGACACAAGCTGCACGTAAAATAATTGATAAAGGTAGTCCTTGCGGGTTCACATACCTACATGTACATCGCCCAGGACATTGTCATTATTTGCTTTACATCCTCCGAGCAACGTTAACTAAATTTAAACTTGAATGATAATAAATTGATATTATGTATATGAACATGTATAAATCAGATTGCACACAGACTACTGCAGAATGACATGTCATCCATTTGCTAGTTTAGTTTAGTTTAGTTTAAACATATTTTATTCACAGAACAATTTGAGAATTGTATTGGGGACAAGTTCTTGCAACTTTGTAAACCCCCCTCCGCATAAAATATGTACAAATATACAGTTGCAAAATAAATAAATTTGCTTCAGTCAGTAAAAGTCAGACACATTTACACATCAATATATTTGCGTAAGTTTGTTAAGTTATAATTATTCCATTGTGTATATTACTTAATACTTTACCAATTGAAATATGATTCCATTAGGTTAAATATGAACAATTATGATGAAAATCGTCAATAGGATATATTACAATTAAGTACAAAACACACAGAGTATTTCTCAAATAAATAAGAAAACTAAGTTCTTTCTAGTAATTAATCCTCTTCTGGACAACCACAGATATGAAATTCCAATGCGTTTATATATACATATAATTATACAACAATGTACGATAACGACCTCAATCCTCTCCCACACCCATACTTTAATGACGATTTTACGATAAACCCTGTACCAATCCTGACAAGGATAGGTTCTAGTCATTTAACGTCTTTGACACCAAACTTATAAGGTTATTACAATTTACGTAAAAAGTTATTACATTTTACCGCAAGTTGAGATTATTACAATTTACGTCAATTTTTATTACAATTTGCGTATTACAATTCACGTCAAATTTTATTACAATTTACGTTGTTATTACAATTTACGTCAAAATTATTACAATTTGCTGCAAGTATTACAATTTACCTTTTTATTACAATTTACGTCGTAACAGGGGTTATTGGTTTCGCAGATTAGCTCTTGATGTTTATGGAACTTTGGAATCCAGTACAAAAAAGGAATGGACATGTCCCCAGTTAAAACTTGATGTATGTTTTTTCCCAGATTACTTCCCCAGGTAACATACTTGCATGTGGCATTATTTGATATGTCTTTTACACCAGGTCTTTGATCACATAATAACAATCAATGTGGTGATGCTTGTCAGAAGGAACAACCACAAACTCTTCTTGCAGGGGGGACGTTGGAACGCAGCTGGCTGGGACAGAATGGGGTTGTTTTAATTCTGTTTCAGTTTGTATAATTCTACCAAGACAACATAACACATTGACCCACAGATCACATAGTATTGTCTTCCATACATTCGTCACAGAAACATGTAGACGTCATAGTATTGTCTTTCATACATTCGTCACAGACATATGTAGACGTCATAGTATTGTCTTTCATACATTCGTCACAGAAACATGTAGACGTCATAGTATTGTCTTTCATACATTCGTCACAGACACATGTAGACGTCATAGTATTGTCTTTCATACATTCGTCACAGAAACATGTAGACGTCATAGTATTGTCTTTCATACATTCGCCACAGAGACATGTAGACGTCATAGTATTGTCTTTCATACATTCGTCACAGAAACATGTAGACGTCATAGTATTGTCTTTCATACATTCGCCACAGACACATGTAGACGTCATAGTATTGTCTTTCATACATTCGTCACAGAAACATGTAGACGTCATAGTATTGTGTCTGTCTGTCTGTCTGTGTATCTCTGTTTGTGGTTACAAATTGCGGATTTCCTTTATGAAGCCATATGACACTGTTATGTTGGATCGAAATATTCAATCAATACTTGACTGCAAACCAATTATCCACACCTATTTGCTATTTGTATTTACAATGCTCCACGAAATGAATATCATCTACATTACCTGTGTATAATGTTTACAGGGTTCGGTGATACTTTGGCTAGACTGGCTCATGAAATCCAGATCACTGATTGCCACTTAAACTTGCAGTGTGAGAGCCGGGCCACCTGTTACATTATAACAGACCTAACAAACACGTTCCAGCGGTTACCATAAACGAAACATCGACAGAAATTGCCAGGCTGAGACTACCTTGTTCCAACTGAATACCTTCAACATAATCAGTGTATTCCATTTACAGGGTTCGGCTGCACTCTGGCGAAACTGACTTATGACCTTGATCATCTCTGTTCTTTGTTTCTCGTGACTATGTATGCCCGGTGATGACTAACGTCGCGAGCTGGAACGCTAGAATTCATGGCGTCTTAAAATACACGTGAAATATTTTAGCAATAGACTCTTTGTAACTCACACATTTCACGTTTAACACATAATTAAAACACACTTTGAATAAATTGGCAGCCCTATGGAGTTTTTTTACGAAGGGATTACGAATAGAGTACGGCGGTGGACTGACCAAGGCATCTTCGTGAAGGTTCCATTGCTAAGAATATTTGTCCAATAAAGGAACGGCGATTAACCGACTGTAGCTTTACAGTGTTCGCTTTGTAGAAGAAGAAGAAAACCAATACTAATTTTGTTTACGAATTTCCCAAAATTCACGAGAATCTTTGTTTTCATGCTTATCTAAAAGCTGCTTCTCTTGTTGCGACTTTTGTGTCTAAAAAAACAAACTAACTTTTCGTTATACATCTACTCTTATTTACATGTTTACCAATCTCACATTACGGGCATACAGCATGGCAATGAGTGAGTGAGTGAGTTTGGTTTTACGCCGCTTTTAGCAATATTCCAGCAATATCACGGCGGGGGACACCAGAAATGGGCTTCACACATTGTATCATGTCGGAAATCGAACCCGGGTCTTCGGCGTGACGAGCGAACGCTTTAGCCACTAGGCTACCCGGCCGACCGCATGGCAATGAAAGTGTAGTAGACTAACTCCTCGCACCAGTATTGTTTATGAGGTGAGGTGAAATTGGGTTCAACGTCGCGGACAAGATTATTGCACTTATATGGCGACGTGCGTACGTGCGTGCGTGCGTGTGTCTGCTTGTACTAGTCCGGACTGATGCCGATTTATAATGCAAGCTTACTGAAATACCATGCCACAGTTTAACATGAATACCCCACTCACAGTATACTGACTCCGAGCCGACCAGTCCTTGTTTTAGCCCCTTAATGCCGAGCGACAGACAGGGTAACAAGAAGTACCATCTTTTAACGTCTTTTGGTATGACGCGGCCGGGGGTCAAACCCCGGACCTTCCGCTCTCCGGGCGGACGCTCTACCACAGGACCACGGAGGCGGTCGTATGGTTTATGAAACGATTTGGAATTAGCTTTCTTATTGTTACACAGGTTAAATGACACAGCATGAAACGCTTTATGTCTTGCACTGTGCTAATCGGCACGACTGTGCGACTTCTGACAAGAATGAGTCGATTAGTTTTGGTTTGGGTTTGGCTTGGACTGCCAGGATGTGGGCAGTATTCAAATAGTTCTAATGGATTTTAAATAATGAATTAAACTTACGTTAACTCATTTGCTTTATCTATCGGCAAAATCCCGTACATGTAGGACTAATTTGGCTGTGGAACAAGAAAGAATACATGTTGTAATTAAAGGTCAGCGCTGTTGTGTTCTGTGAGATTTATATTTGATAGAGAATGAGATTCATTTTGTTCAACATATATCTTTGAGAGCAGTGTCCCCCTGTGAAGTATATCGCACACGGTTCTCAACACTCACTTGTATCTTATATCTTCAAAACAAAAGTATGTTTTTGAAGTTTAGGAGCATAAAGGACATGAATGTATATCATACAATACCGCGTGTTCCTCAGTGAACGTGATCCTGCCTATTTCACATACTGCTTTGTCACAGGGAAACGATTTGCTCAATTAACTAGTTTTTCGCGGATATACTTCTATGACATCATGTAATGTTAAACCACAAGATTACACTATTACTCAATCCCTTGTGAGGCTCCGAACTTGTATATGCGACCATCACCGCAGGAATAGTGAGTGAGTGAGTTGGGTTTAACGTCGCTTTTAACAGTATTCCAGTTACATCGCGACGTGTCAGCTTAATGTGGGAGGAGAGCCCGAAGTGAAGCAGGTCTCAGACGTTTACCACTTCGGTGAAACCCACGAGCACGGGTATGGTGCTGACAAACCTAGGAACGTAGTCGGGACGAACCGGGATTCGCACCCACAATCATAGGTTTCTGGCGTGCCCAAGGGACGCAGCTCTGCACAGCGACTCGCGGCCCCACCGCAGGAAGGACTACTTGTCCCCAAAGGTCAAACATAGCATTGTCTGTCATTTGTCAGTAATGTTTAGTCTAGATTAGACCGAAGGATTCTTTACCTCGATATGCAGCCAGTATCTTGGACCGAGAACGGGTAAAACTGAATATACGTAAAACATGCAAATATCAGTAACTGGTTGACGAAGAGAAAGAAGGGAAATCGGAAATTTCAATCGTGAATTTCGTTGAATTAAAGTGATCTATCTCAAAACGAAACGTTCTTTTCTTTAGTTTGGCAGTTACCATAAGTATATATATAAATATCGTGCTGAACCGCCCAATTTATATAAAAGGTGACAAAGGATATGCAGCCACGTTTGTCTACAGAATTTGTTTGTTGTTTAACACCGCACTCAGCGATATTTCAGCAATAAATATGACGCCGGTCTGTAAATAATCGACTCTGGACCAGAGAATCCTGTGATTGACATCATGAGCATCGATCCACGCAATTGGGATACGAGGACATGCATCAACCATGTCAGCGAGCAGGACCTCCCGTGTCCTGGGATGCTGAGGGTGCCATCATGGTGGACCATCTTCCGTTGGCAAAGGCTATCAATGTGGAAGGGTGTCTTCACTGTATTTTTCGAGAAATTTAGTCATTATACTGTGTTTAGGTCATTTTTTTCTATGCGAGGCTCAGAACTTTTAAATCAACCCTCGCAGCAGGAGCCTTAATTATGTTTCTAGGTTTATCAGCACCATATCCGTGCCGTAAACATCCGAGACCTGCATCACCTCCACCCACGTTGATCTGGCCATCTTCCAGAGGCAAGGGAGTTAAATGACTATAAAAGTCCAGTTAGCACCCTTGCCGAACTAGGCTGGAATTATGTAGTAATACTTTGGCTGGACTAACGAGTCTATGTATAGTCCAATCCAAATGGCTGAAGTGCTAGGTTGGTCATGTTGTAGCACTTGGTTGAATGCATGTCGTCGTGGTATGTTGCTTATAGTATCAATCACTAGTTTGTCTAGCCCAAACCCGATTATTTAGAAGCCGCAGTCATATAGCTGAAATATTACGGACAGCGGTTTTATACAACATTTTTTCGTCTGTTGGGGAACAAGGAAACTATTCCTGGTACACACGGCCATATTAGCCATAAATGTTCATCTGACATGAGAACAGACAAAACAGATAGTATTGTCCATACAGTAATTTACCATTCCCTTTTCAATGCAATTTCAATTTCCAATTAACTCAACCACTGAATGAGGTGCCCAGCTGTTGGAACTGTTTACGTAAAACGTAGGTGTCATTTCGTGGCAATTACATAGAAAATCGTGGTTCAATATCAATCATTATTGCACAGCATGTGTCTAAGTAATTAAAATAGTTCATGTTGTGACTGTACTTAAAAACCTATAAAATAAATATAAAATACCACAACACATTCCCCAAAGGTTGATTTGGTTGAATTCTTTCTGCTGGCTTCATTGTATTTAGCATATTTTGTAGAAAATTGCTTGTTGTGCTAAATGTCTGGGTTTAATTACTTTCATGTCAATTTCTATTGGTAACAGGCGGATACAACAAACTGGGTTTTTTGGTCTCGGTCATTTGCTGTATACATTTGCTGTATATGTTGCATATATGCTTATAACGAACAACGGTTATAACAAACTAAAATTAGTACATGTATATAATACTGAAAATATTTCGTAATTTTGACTGTCAGCTGTTAAAATGGGTGGGTGGCAAATCTGACAGCATGAACGTGTATTTCTCTACATACAAATGTAGCATAAAGATTTGAACCGTTTCCATGTTATGATCCAGGATAAATCATATTAAAGGCATTACTCTCTTCATAATCATAACAAACAAATTTATACAATGTATTTGTTTATTATAGGGTGGGGATAATATGGGTTTGCATGTTATGGTAAGGGTTCTAACTCCTTTGGGAGTGCCGGACAGATGAACAGAAGGGCCAGTCCTGGTAGCAAATGTGCATTCCTTTCTTTTTACTCTCAATTGTACATATAGTTATAGGGTGGGGATCTTAACTATGTCCAAGTTATAAACTCTTTTTGGCCCCGCCCCTCAGCCACTGGGGGGAAATCAGCCCCTCCATTTGTACAATTGTGAATTCCCACCACCTGAGAATATTTGAAACCAAATATGGTTGATATCTATCTCTTAGTTCCCGAGAAAAAGTCATTTTAAGCAATATTGCCACATAAATTACCTTTTTAGCCCCGCCCCTTAGTCCCCGGGGGTGAGGGGTAGGGGTCAGCCCCTCCATTTCTCCAATTTCAATCGCCACCATTGGAGAATGCTTCCAACTAAATGTGGTTGATAACTATCTCCTAGTTCCATAGAGGAAGTTGTTTAAAGCAATAACGCCAATTTACCACTATTTGGCCCCGCCCCTTGGAGGGTAATCAGCTCTTCCATTTGTACAATTTTGAATTCTCACCACCGGAGAATGCGTCCAACCATATATGGTTGATATATATATCTCTTGGTTCCAGAGAAGAAGTCTTTTAAAGCATTTTAGCCAAATTACCCCTATTTGACCCCGCCCCTCACAGCCCCTCACAGCCCCTCACAGCCCAACCATTTGTACAATTTTGAATCCCCGCCACCTAGGGATGCTTCCAGTCAAATTTCATTAATTTCCAATTAGTGGTTCAGAAGAAGAAGAATAAATTGTTGACGTACAGATAACGGACGCCACGGTATGGCATAAGCTCACCTTGGTCCTTCGGACCAGGTGGGCTAACAAGCATTAGAGTGACGGGGACCTATTCTAACCTGGGTTTATCTTGTTATTATTTTTACAAGCATTAGAGTGAGGGGCACCCATTCTAACCTGGGTTTATCTTGTTATTATTTATACAAGCAATAGCGTGAAGGGGACCTATTCTAACCTGGGTTTATCTTGTTATTATTTATACAAGCAATAGCGTGACGGGGACCTATTCTAACCTGGGTTTAACTTGTTATTATTTATACAAGCAATAGAGTGACTGGGAACTATTCTAACCTGGGTTTATCTTGTTCTTATTTATACAAGCAATAGCGTGACGGGCACCTATACTAACCTGGGTTTATCTTGTTATTATTTTTTAGTGACGGGGACCTATTCTAACCTGGGTTTATCTTGTTATTATTTTTACAAGCATTAGAGTGACGGGGACCTATTCTAACCTGGGTTTATCGTGTTATTATTTTTACAAGCATTGGAGTGACGGGGACCTATTCTAACCTGGGTTTAACTTGTTATTATTTATACAAGCAATAGAGTGACTGGGAACTATTCTAACCTGGGTTTATCTTGTTCTTATTTATACAAGCAATAGCGTGACGGGGACCTATTCTAACCTGGGTTTATCTTGTTATTATTCTTTACAAGCAATAGCGTGACAGGGACCTATACTAACCTGGGTTTATCGTGTTATTATTTTTTACAAGCATTAGAGTGACGGGGACCTATTCGAACCTGGGTTTATCTTGTTATTATTTATACAAGCAATAGCGTGAAGGGGACCTATTCTAACCTGGGTTTATCTTGTTATTATTTATACAAGCAATAGCGTGACGGGGACCTATACTAACCTGGGTTTATCTTGTTATTATTTTTTACAAGCAATAGCGTGACAGGGACCTATACTAACCTGGGTTTATCTTGTTATTATTTTTTACAAGCAATAGCGTGACGGGGACCTATTCTAACCTGGGTTTATGTTGGTTTATCGTGTTATTATTTTTACAAGCATTAGAGTGACGAAGACCTATTCTAACCTAGGTTTATTGTGTTATTTTTACAAGCATTAGAGTGAGGGGCACCTATTCTAACCTGGGTTTATCTTGTTATTATTTATACAAGCAATAGCGTGACGGGGACCTATACTAACCTGGGTTTATCTTGTTATTATTTAAACAAGCAATAACGTGACGGGGACCTATTCTAACCTGGGTTTATTTTGTCATTATTTTTACAAGCATTAGAGTGACTGGGACCTATTCTAACCTGGGACCACACAGGAGTATGTTCTTTTACTCTGCAGTCGGCAATAGTTCCGTTGCTTATAAATCATCTGGCAGTTGACTGTATGCCAACCATAAATGTCTCTAAGCTAAAAAGGCAAAGATTTTATTGTCTGCAAACTTAACTGTTATGGTTATCAATTCACATGTTGTGTTGGGTTCTCATACATACAGTTACACAAAATACACAAATATAACAAATATTTATCCTGTTATGTTAGGTATTTCCTACAACATCAAAATATCTGTAGACACCTTGTAGAGAGCTGTAAACATTTCACAGATGTAACAATTTTCAAATTCACACTCATGTAAAAACACACGTTTCCTTCATCATATACTTTTGAAAATACATCCATCCTTGAGAACATCTTATTTCAGGGTCATAACTGAAGACTTTGTCATTGTTTTACATGAAAACTTTCTTCAACAACTGGGTGTCCATTATCCCTGTGTGATCAGAGAATCCCAATCTTACAAGAACTGTCTCGTATGTGTGGAATCAGCTCGCTCTTGCACAGCTCCAACAAGTCTTTCTTCACTTCAGGAATGTCTATAATTCTCTTAAATTTGATGTCCCTCCAATTCCAGTCCACCATCACGTATCTCAAGTTGTCCACTTTCAATGAGCCTGGAAATACAGTAACATTAACAAGAATATCAATTTCTGTTGCTGACTTGTTACAGTCATTGGTCAGACTGGATGTTTTTCACAATACTGACACAAGATGAAATCAGCCAGACCTAACATGTTCAATATTATAGTTGTTGTTTTACATAAAACTTTGAAAGCAGCTAAAAAACACACCATCTACCGTATTCGACCTAATAAGCGCCCAGGGCGCTCTCAAAATTAGAAATAGGGGGCTCTTATTTGAATATTATTTTGGTGAAAAAGCCTGAACTGTTTATATACGAGAGATACATTTTTCCAGAATTTAAATGCCCTTAATTAAGGGTGCATATAACACACATACGTATTATACGCGAATAAATAAGTGTTGTGTACATTGATCAATCGGAAGGGGTGCTAATTGGTATTGTTCACTAGCCAATATATTAGCAAATATCGCCGTGGGCGCTTATTAGAGCAGGGCGTTTATTACGTCGAATACGGTATTTATTTTTGCCAAATTTAGGATAGTTCTGGTCTCAATAAAACATTCACAAAGGAAGAAGAAGCCATTTCTTTCTGAGGCAAGAAACAATTCAAACCCAACCACCAAACATGCCAAAGCTTATGAAAGATTTTACATGGTACATCCCATTGCAGAGGGAAATCTTTTGTATTCCCGCCTCACAATATGTGCTGTATGCAATGAATGAGACAACCAACCAAGAACTCCATACCTGACTTTATCAATGCACCAATTCTATTCGGTGTGCCAATGCCGAGATGACAGACTTTCTTGGCCAAAAACTGCACTTGTTCTGCTAACTGAAAATAAAAAGGGTATGAATATGAATCATAAAATGATACATGTTCAACTATTGGTGCCAAACACCACCATGTTCCAATAATAGGAAACTACAAAATGAATGACGAAGTTGAGTTTTACGCTGCTGTGAATGGCATCCAGGTATATTGTGTGATGCAGTTATGTAGATCTTGGATGAAAATCGATGACTATGATCCTAACATGGATAAAACATGGATAAAGATTTGTGAACTGTACTTCAAACCAAAGAGTGCATTCTACCAAGGGGAACAACTCTGGAGAGTACATACAACAATAATTGGTTGTGTTCAGTTAGAGCACAGGTCCAACGGGTGGTCACTATTTTAGTAGGGCTGGTGATTTAGATCGATAATCGTAATTATCATCGATGGAAGAAGGTTGTAACGATTATCGATATGAATATAATGCTATCGATAATGACATGTATTTTTTCGACAAATAAAAGTTTTTACTGCAACACATTTGACTTATTTGTTTTGCTGTCCTTGTAATTATCGCTAGATATAAACAGACAGATTCACCCTAACATACAGTTTTCTCCCCTTCGCTTTATGTTTAGTCGCAAATAATAATCAAATGTTTGAAAAAGTAAAAAGTTCTGCTTTGAATCGAACGACGACGCCATTACGTGTTGTTAGTGGGTAATTACAAATGTAGTCACTGGCATCTAAATGCAGAGTCAGGATTTTAGAAAATATGTATATTTTCGAAATAGTATGAAGTATCATGATTAAAATAGGTTTCATAATACTTTAATTCTTAAAAAGAATTCTTCCCATTCTATTTCATAAAACTTCAAATTTTATGTCTATTTGGTAACTACGTATTCCAGTCTGTTTCGATTTTTTCAATGATCATGGTTTTCGTTTTTGCCGGTATTCTCAACTCACAGCCCACGTGGGGTTTGACATTTTTACGATATGGCAGCAAAAATTCCTAATTTCCCTGTTATAATCGCACGATGTTTGTTTAATATCAGTCTGCCACCCAATCTATTACGTATCACACCTGTGAACCTAGTACAACCTACTACGTAGCACACACCTGTACACACCTGACATTCACAATGGCGGAATATTTGATGATTTTTTATCTGAATAGTTTCGTGAATACTGTACATAAATGACAAACGACTATATCAGGTGAAATTACATTTAATTTCTCAATTACCGTATTTTCTTGAGTACAGTGCGCACCCATGTATAATGCGCACCCCCCTCTAGCGGGTTCAATATTTTGGAAAAAAAGAAATTTGAATATTATGCGCAGAAAAAAATTACACCGTACCCTTTCAGCGAAGTCCGGCACACGAACGGGTGATGAGAAACTTCGTCAGTACAAATTCGAAATTTGAGATAAAAAATCACCAGACATGTTTATTTACCGTTTAAATAGTATTTATTGTTCTGCTAGGCATTGTTTTATATCCCGGGATTAAGATTACCTTGTGTATTTTCTCGTAAACTAAGCCGGAAACAGCAATCAGCTGTACACGGGTAAAAATCTCAAAACCGACAAATTTTCTGATATCAACTTGCAAAAATAAAAGTGTCCCTAATATAATTTTTCTCTTGATATTAGAGAATATGATACTTGAGAAGTACTTTCTATTTCAATGCAGTGCAGTGATGTGTTTAATTAATTAGAAAATAATTAATGAATTAGCCTAATCTGCTAGGACATTCAACTCCGTTACGGATCACAAAATGGAAAGTAATTTTAATAGCGCTAGGTTGCTTTGAAATATAAAATCGTATTCAGCAATTAACATTAAGTGTGAATACAATTCAGTGTTAAACAAATGCAAACTGGCTAAATAAAATGTATGATTGGACATTTGTAAGTGCTCGCTCCATATTTCAAAAGTTTGCCTAGACAACAAAGTCATTTACATGAAAGACGGTATCCAAAATATAGTATTTTTCATCTTTTGTCACAACATATATTATCATTAGTCCTAATCTAAAGTTAAAACTCATAAAAACAACAAAGTTTTTCGTCAGTTGTCAAAAGAAGTCATCTATTAAAAAAATCCTGACGTAACAGAGTTGAGTTTGTTGTAACGGAGTTGTAACTCATATATTTTGTTATTGCTCTCAAGCATAAAATAACAACCTTTTCATCCCTTTTGAGATGAAATGTGAAAATACATGCACTGTGTTGTGTTACTTGTCAGGACTTTGGTACTCATGGTTTATGAGCCAGTTACTGCAGTAATGGCATACAAAAGTGGGTCTACTAAATTACTAATGTTCAACCCTTTGTATAGACGTTGAAATAAATAAGCACAAAGTTGCTTAAAATGCCATTTTAGATCACTATAATATATTATAAAACTTCAAGATCAAATTTCAGATTAATCATATCATCAACACTGTCAGAAAATATGTTGTTTATACATGCATAATGAAATTGCTTTCTGCAGCCAAAACACAATAGCCAGGCACTCCCATCAATGTAAAAGACACCAGTTCTGTCTTCAATAATTAGTCCACTGTCGGAAAGAGCGCTATCAATAGAATCAAATCCACATTTTGCACAGGTCCTAACATCTTGTTCATCCAAAACATCAGAGCAGTCTGAGTGACTATTTAAAAATAAAGTTCTTACTCCAGACTGTGGGAAAATTATTTGTCAGGTATAGGGTTAAAATAAAATAAAATATTCGTGAAGAACAAAGCTATGTACTGACAATAACTATCGAAATTGTGCAGATGCACAAATTTTTCCTCTCCGTTACGCTGTACAGCATTACAGAGTTGAGTGTAATGGAGTTGAGAAACCTTACTATAAATGGCTCATATCCCAGCATGCTTTGCTTTTTATGGAAATTAAAATACTCACTGCTAACATGGTCTTGCTAACCAATTTCTCTTGGAAAAGTGAAGGAAATTAGAATGAGATATAGATCTATAGACAGTGTAACAGAGTTGAGGCTCAGAAAACATACTGTACTTAACAGACATATCTTGATGTCATTGGCTTGAACATTGTACATAAATGTGGCATCTATCTATCACCAGCAGATAAACTTCATACACATGTTGCCAAAAGAGGAAGCGTATGAGAGTTATCTCCCATAGCACAGTTATTTTTTTAGTATTGGTACGTTGTAACGGAGTTGAGTGCCTTTTGAGGGACATCTTTTTTTTCTTATTTATTTTTTTTTCAATTAGGTTTTAGATAATAATGATAGGATACATGTAATTAATGTTCATTTGAGAGTGTGAAAAACAAAATTTGTTACATTTTTAGAATATTTAGATATAGATTAGGTATTATTTTTTATTCTGGTCCAGCTGAGGGACAGCCATGTTTTTAGTAAATCCAGAAAATATTTGCTTATAAACAAACAAATATTAACTTGAAAGTACATTTTTTTAGCATTTTACATTTGAAGAAAGGTAATCTACTTGTGAATAGTCTTGAAAAGGAAATCAAATATTTTAAAATACATTTCTGCAAACAAACTACTGATGTACAGGTCAAGTGGGAAATTGTTACGGTGTTGAGATTTTCACCCACTGTACACGTTTTCTTGGAATCGACTGGTGATTCAGTCAAGACACACCCAATGATATAACTTAATAGGATTTTTAATGCAAGGATCGGCAAAAATTGTATATGAAACTATTTTTTTTATCAAGAATAATATATTCCATTATTTTCTTAATTATATACAGCCTTTACTAAACATATTTAAAATAGATAATAACCCTAAGCGAAGCAGCTGATCGCTATTCCCGGGTATTATTTTTTACATGGACCCAGTCTGACCAGTCACCGTCAAGGCTCACGCGCACGTGATCGCGAGAATTTCATGTTGACATAGAATCGTCAAACAAAAACAAATATGACTTTTAACGAGTCAAAGTATGTCATTTATGATATATGTATCCATTCTCTGTCAACTAAAGTTCGTTTCAAGACGTCAATAGCGGTATTCTGACCGTGGTTGCTGTTAATAACGGTGAGTTGTGCGATCTTCCGATCGCTTCACACACGATTTCGCCGAAATTAATAAAAACAATATTAAAAGGAATACTCAAGAAAATACGGTATTCTCACTTTATACAAATAATAATTGTCTTTGACGACATGAATCTTAAACTCAGATTGTTCATCGCTAAAAATGCGAAGTAACGTGCGTATTGTTGAAACACTGAGTCTCCGGAGAAGTGAATTGCCATTTTTCTGTAATGTCATTTTACCAAAATAGAATTCTTTGATATTTATCGATTATTGATCGATATGTGACTACCGATAATCGATCTGAGTAATCCATATCGATAACCAGCCCTATATTTTAGTCAGGTGGAGTACATTTATATGCTGATAAAATACTGTGAAACTCTCGTGTTTTGTTAACTTGTACATTTCAGCACGACAGGCCTCAAACAATAAACACTTCACTGCACACACAGTACAGTTTCTATGAAATTTTTTAATCTCATTTGAATGGGAACAGTGGAGTTTTTTGCCTGTGGTCTTAGATACATAGAGAACTCGTGCCAGTACTTAATCAGGATATAACAGTAAGTATATATTCTGATAAAACACTTTTTCACCTCACACTTCGTTCTTGCAACAGTATGTTTATATCCTGATAAAGTACTGGCACTCATCCTCTATGTATTACTCACAGAGCAATGTTCCTACACATAACCTGACACTCAACTGTTTTTCACAATTGAGGAAACATAAAACTGAGGTATTGTAAATAAAGGTGAAGCCAAAGCATGAAAAATTGAGCTTATCAGACATATCTGGCTTCAGCAACTGTAGACGCAGGCTTACCTCCCTATAGTACCTTTATTAAGCAACAAGTGAGTGAGTATGGTTTTACGCCGCTTTTAGCAATATTCCAGCAATATCACGACTGGGGACACCAGAAATGGGCTTCACACACTATACCTATGTCAGGAATCGAACCTGGGTCTTCGGCGGGATGAGCAAACGCTTTAACCACTAGGCCACCCGACCGCCCCTTAAGCAACACGAATCATCATAACATGTACACAGTGAAACTTACCTTAAAATGTTTTGCAAACAGCTTTGCACATTTACAGTCTTTGCCCTTGAATTTCTGAATATCCCTGAAAAATTAAACAGTAAGAATCAAAGATCTCTTTTACAAAGGGGCATTTTAGGTTACACAAAATGAAAGAAATCACCCGAACACCCGAATATGCATATCCACCTACATTAGCAAATCATGCAAATCTTTTAGTTTTTAGTTATATTCTGTAAAAAAAAAGAGAAAATATTTAAAAATCCAACCTGAACAATGTTTGTTTGTTGTTGTTGAACACTGCACTCAGCAATAATACAGCTAGACAGCAGTCTAATCGAGTCTGGACCAGACAAACCAGTGATTGACATTGTTATCATCAATCATCACAATTGGGATCAATGACATGCATCAACCAAGTCAGCGAGTCTGAGCACCTGATCCCATTAGTCGCATCTTAGGACAAGGATAGTTGCCTAGGTTGCTGAAGACATATTCCTACACGGATCTTTATGAGTCAACCTGAACAATAGCTGTGAGAGAATTCATTATAATTGAGACGTACAAATGCAGATGCGCTGACGTACCTGTTAAGTTCTACAGCTCTTGCTCCTGAGCTGGCAATAATCAACATGAACGGAGTCCCTGGCTTCAGGTCTTGACTTGCCACCATGCTGGGCCAGTCTGGCACTACCGACTGCAAGTAACTACACGGCGCTGTCCCATCAGAGGAAGGGTTGCTCATGAGGAAGTCTGCAGCTGAAGTATAATTCCTTGATATAAAACTTGTACCACAGCCATCCGTAATAAGTCTGGACCCAAGAAACTAGCAAATGAGTATCCAACCTACACCACTGTCTGCTGAATAAGTGTTGCACTTTGACCATGTCGACAAAAACAAAATTCAAGAAATATCTAAGTGGACTGAAATCAAATCTGTACCTGGCAAATAAGTGGTTCATAGCATGAGCAAAGATCCACGTAGTCAGGGCACACTGTTACACAATCAGATCATACATGGCACACAACCAGCAGTCAGACCAAGCACACCAGGGCCAAGGTGGCCGACACATGGAGCAACACAATCCGCCAGGGCACACTCAGTACCTACCTGATCCTCATTAGTCACTTCACCAAGCATGGAGCACTGCAGACAAACTCTGCCCTGGATCCCCAACAGGGACCATACCATTCATTTAGAGCTTATAAGGTTCATTTCATGAACACCTACTTATCTAGTACACTATTACAACAAGCAGTAGATACCATTCCTGTCAACTCTTAGATCAAGGTATCTAATTATCTATTCAGCCCCCCCTGAAACCCGTCGGACGTCAGGCCATGACTGAGGGTTGTCTTACAGATGGCTTACCACTATTGTAAGAGAGTTATGATCATCTTAGCAATAAGATCGCTAAGGTATTGGTTTGTCATGTCTGCAGTTGAGATAAACCAAAGCTTATCAACATGAGTATCACATGAAAATACACAAATACAAATGGAACTTAACATCCGAGACATAACATAACTAATGATGTAGCATGATACGCTATAATATCGCGGTAGTTAATTTATAATGGATTGTAATTGTGAATGCTTACTAACCTATTAAATATGTGATACGCAAAATGTTTCTTGTTCTTTGTTGATGTTCTTTTGATGACATCTGTTAGGATTGATTGATGCTGATTTTCTTTACTGTGTTCGGTAAACAAAGTACCTGTCATTAGCAATTCAAGGGCGGCCAACACTATATTATTGTGGTATTACTATTTTGTGGTGTGATGAGTGTGGGTTATGTGGTTTACATCACTTCCTGTTTTGGACTATACATAATCAGCATCAATGCAATCTAGGTTGAGTCAAGGGACATCGTCCAAACAAACGGGTTCTTTTCTAACCAATATTGAATGGAGAAAATGCAGGGGTAATTCCGCCCCCAAAACATTCCAGAAACTATCATAAAAAAATTAATGAGTATACTTATATACTAGTAGCTATGACATACTACAACGAGTTCTGTATTCGATCAAGCAATGAAATATTGTGCTTAGATTTGCATAAGTTAACAGTCTAGAAAGGGTGTGGATTACGAGATTTATCGATACTGCGATAATACAAAGCCTGCGATAATATAGAATCATACTATATTCCAAACACCATAGCAACCATTCTGTTACCTTCCAGCTGGATTTCATCCCATTCAACTGTTGACAGTTTTCCCTCGTATGTTTTCTTTAACAACTGCAGAAAATCATCTTTCTCAGCTGGATTTAATGTTTTACCAGATATTTCTTCAGATATCCTTTTCTGAAATGAGTAAATGAGTAAGTCTTGTCAAATTTCTTTACATGAATCGTGATGATAGTGAGTGACTGCCTCATTTAACATTTTACTACTTACATCTTCCTGAGGTAAGGGAGTTAACTGACTGAAAAACTACTTCTGTAAAATACCTCTACCTAATCATGCTAATGTGGGCGGAATGAGACTCAGGATTTTGCTTTGGTAACACAAGCATGGGAATGGTGCCGACAGCCCAAGGATCATAAATGAGGGAAATCTGCAATTTAAATGTACCACCAAAGGCACAAAACTGCACAGTGACTTAAACACATGAAATCCTATCACTTTCAACAAGCATGGGTTAAACATGTAATACCCCATTCACATGCACAACATTTACTAACATAAGTATTTTTACACATGTGTAACTATACATATGTGCGTATATGTAAATTTATTATGTGTTCACATAAAAAAAGCATCTTAGGTGTGTAAATAAGGTATGTAAATTGTGTTAGGCACACATATTTGTCAGTGTGTTCACAACTTACAACACAAAACATCTTGTTTTCCAATCAAAGTTGAATGAGAAGAGAGTTACTTTACCTAAAATTTTCTCGTGCAGCAACATGCGTTTGATTTAATTTGTACACAAAGTTTTGACTCCTTGAAAGCAACTGCTGACAAATTGTTTGGTGTTGGCAAAAGAACAGATATTAATTAGATCATCCTCTTACATGGACATAAACGTTCACATTGCAACATATACACACAGTGCAAATTTACATCCACACATGATGCAAATATGCTCCTTGGGTAAATATACACACGAGTAAACGCGTTCACATGACAAGTATACTCACATATGTATTTCTACACACATAAGTAAAGAGGCCCATGTGAACGGGGTATTAGCGTATCTGCATACATGCAAGATGAAAACTGTAATTTATTTAGCATATTTGTTCTTAATTTCTTTTTGAAGAAGCCGCCATTATTTAGCTCTAATATTTCTGAGTGCAGCATTGGACTTGGCATTATCATTGTCTTGTAGGCACAGTTAATGTCCATGTCAGCTAAACATGTGCTAAATAACATCACTTCATTACCCGTGCTCGTTTTTTCTTCTTTTTCTTCTTTGGTTTCTCCTCATCAGATTTTACGAGTGTTTCATCAATTTTAGGAACCTTTTTCAATTTTTTCTTTCCATTTATTTCATCTTTTTCACCATCATGATCATTTGCTTTTCTTTTCTTTGCCTTTTTTCTCTTGACATCCTGGATTTTCTTGTCAGATTGGCTTTGATTTTCTTCTGTTGAATCACTGGACTTTTCATCTGAAAATGATTTATTGTAATAATTATTTCAACATTGGCATCCAGCGTTGGGCAAATCAAATAAGGGCAAATCAAATAAGAGCAAAACAAGTCTCAGTACCCTACTATACAGCTTTCTTGGTTGTGTACATGTAGCAAGGCATGGAGACATCCAATAGTTGGTAATGGCATTAACCTGGGTGTATGTTGTAATTTCGTACCCAAAACGAATTCGTACCTTTAGGTCTCAACACATGCTAAAAATGAGAAAATCTGTAACACAAACTTCGTACCCCTATGCAATAGCCAATAAATTATGCTACGTAAAATAAAAATCTAGACTTAGATCTCAATAACAGAACGACGAAATAAGAAATAAATAATTTTCTATGGGTACGAATTCATTTGGGTTACGAAATTACCGGCTGTTTTCAGGTAGGCTAATGGTGAGGAACGCGTGGTTATCCCCGACTTGACTGGGCGACCAGTAACCCGTGTGAATACGCTGATACAGACAAGCAATTAACGGAAGACAATAAAACAACAGATTATACATACTTTCATAAACATTTCGTTCTACTTTTGGAGTAAATAATGTAAAAATACCGACCACGTGGTGCATTATCCCCTTTCAACCACCACTCATCATCTAAATCGTCCGCCATTTTGACTTTCCTCTTACAGCCGCATTTATATCAAAACATGTTCCAACAAATTACCCCGTAAATAAATATAAACATTCAATTGTTATCAATAATAAACATTTAAATTGAAAAATATTCATTGCATGAACCTGCTGTGATAGCTACTGCATTATTCTTCCTGTTTCTCTGTGAGGTCTATTTCTCAAAGACATTGTGAATGTTAGCTTTACCTAAGTGACAGCAAGGTGAAGGACACATTTTATTAACCAAAATGGGAGGAAATCGACTGCATTGAGACCTTCTCATATCGTACTAACTATGGAGGCTAAGCCTATTGTGACATGTACGTAGCATATGCATAAGTTTAATTCTTATTTATACGATCCTGAAATTGTTGTAAACATTATTAACTATGCCTGTGCTACATGTGTAAACGTCAGGATTGATAAACCACTATCCTGTGACTAGGGCTAGATCTGAATTGTCAGGGAGTGTAAAAGTTGCGGAAACTTATAAGATCGTTATTGTCGATAGGTGGACAAGAGTGCAGTTTACCGGGCGCGGCTTGTGGCTCTAAATGGCCCCGACTGTGGTCTTTATTGATCTCCGCGTGCAAATCTTGACTGTCGGTACCCCTTTACAATCCTAAGTGTTACTTGTGATGGGTTTGCTGTCTATACCTCTTATAACGAATTAATCCAGTGTGATGTATAGTAAACTGTGTAAAATGATATGGAATTTCGCAGAGAAAAATCGCTACGGTGCATGTGTATGAAGGTAGACAATCAGTAATTAATTGTTGTCATCCAAGTACTGTACAGAAACGTGATAAACATGCCAGGTTTCAAGCCATCACTAGGCAAACGAGAACTATTTGTTATAGCACCTGTGGTCTGATGGGAAAGTGTTAACTACTTAGATTACTCGTTAGCCTAGTTTATCTTCAATCTTGAAACGTGATCCACAGCACAGAGCCCATTGAAGTCTGAAAAAGGGTGCCAAATCAATGTGGTAAAGTGCAGTACTAGGTGATTTCATATTGCAGTTGCCTGTCTGACCCAAATTGAAAGGAAATGATTTAGACCAAGCAATTTGCATGGAAGGAATCAGTCAGAAGGGGCATTGCATCTGGACAGCAATAACCATATGCCTGGCGAAAATGGCACCAAATAAGATTTAACATGCTTAAAGGGGCACTGATCTAAAGCAATTCCCCGGGACTGGTTGTTGCCTTTGTTATTGTTTTTTCCCAGTGAGTACCCAGATGTATAGCAGAAATCTAGACTAGTTCGCGACCTCTGCTGCGCAATTCGTAAGCGCATTAGTCACTTTTATGGTTAGTAATAAGGGCGTATGGTCACATTGATCAACAAAATGAAAAAGTTTTCGAGATAATAAGGAAATGTAGGTATCTTTGTGGGTAGCATCGGTAGCCTAATGGTGAGTTTTGATAAGTCACTTGCTTTGTAATTTTGCGATTTTCGTTTACACTATTTTGCCTTGCAACGCAAAGTAAATATTTCACCTGAGCATAGCATTTTTATAGTGTGTATAGTTTTTTACTCTCAAAATGTGTAACATTTTCAAATTAATAAAACGCCTAAATGTTCAGTTATTTTACAAAGTGACTGAAAAACATTTCCATCTGTATTATTATGATAACGAATTCCAAACATTTTGATGTTTAATGTCATCACCAAGAGACTGAAAATGTTATGTTGAAAAGTACTTTTCTATGTTGTTTGGCTTCTAATCCTACATAATAATCTGTTGTGATGTTTTAGGCCCTGATCGTCTTAATCAATTTTAGTCAATCTGGACAGATTTTTCAGTCAAAATGACTGAAATATTTACACATTTTATAAATTGCCTGAGAGAATCACATTTTACAAATTGACGGTAATATATACACGCTTACAAAGAAAAAGACTTGTGAAAACAACGTCTATCGCACATTGAAGGATTTCCCAACCAAGACGTAGAGGAACAAGAACGAATCGGTTCAATGCTACAGAAAATGTAGGAAAACAAAATGCAAATACCATAATTACAACCTACCAAATTTATGTGTATAATTTTAGGCAGCTTCCTTGTTCCAGGAATGTATCGATGAATATCCACACAAAGGAACAATATCCGACTCGTCTGCAGCTGTACAAAGAAACTTATTTGATGCCACGTGTCTCTGTAACAATCACATATTTTAAAAGCTATATATTGTTTCGGGATATTATAACCCGTGTTCGTTTCTCAACTGATCACTTAGATTGTTTCAGGTGTTTCACATAGGTGTCAAGTCTCAAGGGTCGGCTGAGAAAGCCCACGTGAAAACTATTTTCATAACGTCCACGGTTCCTAAAAAATCCATTGAGTGATAGATAACAATGAGCAATCAATCAATGTATTATCAGTTAACCCTTTGAACAAAGTATGTTGTTTTTACATCGGCACTTCACGCCATGATATGAGTGTATTCCCTTTGTTTTAGTAAACCTAGACATGTAAACACTCCCTTTTGACATATCCACTGTGCAAGATAACAGTGATTAATCAATCAACATATTTTCTGTTAATCCTTTGATGACTAGGAACGATCCGTTGATTTACAAAAAAAGTAAATCAACTGATCATTCACCTCTTGCTGGGCTGCCACGTGCATATTACATAACACACATTTCACCTCACTTCAAACCTGGATTTAGATTGAATAACTATCCAAGACACAATAAATGCCAAATGGGAACCTTTGTCAGGTAATCTAAGTAGTGCTACCACTAACTGTACCTGTAATAAATTCATTAACTGAGCATCAAGTGAATGACGACAAATACACAAGTGTAGGGTTATACCAGAAAACGTGGATGACAACAAGGGAGTAGTAATCGTATTATCGACGCAATTCGAAATCCGAAGATGCTTTCACTGCATGGATACTTATTTTCACTATTAAACTATAACCATCTGGGGTATTTCCAAATGACGACATCCGATGAGCTCCGCCGTCCTTTTTGTCTGTTTGTTTAGGCTGAAGAAATTAATTAACATGCGCCCTTTGTCGTAATCTTTATAGATCACAGTTAACCAATCAGTGTTCAAAAATGCATAAAACAAATATTGCCTCCAGCCTCCAAGTTTATTTAGCTGTCCTTGCAGATGGTAGCCCAGTCTCTTGTCACGGTCAGTTGCGTTGCGTATCATCCGGGTACTCACGGGGAAAAAACAATAACAAAGGCAACAACCAGTCCGGGGAATTGCGTTAGATCAGTGCCCATTTAATGGCAAAAGATTTAACTGGTGATAACGGCACCACATGTCATATAAGTTAAAAAAGAAAGTATAGGGAAAATAAACATTAATTAACATTAACTTGATTGAATATGAGCGACATGACTAAACATGTTAATTTACTATATTATAATCCATCTTCCTGTGGACAGTTTCCACCCTTGCCGAATTAGGCCATGTAGGCTGGAATTCCAGAGTTAAAGTTTGGCTGGACTAACAAGACTATGCATATTCCAATCAAAATCGCGCAAAGAACCAGACATACAGTTCCTAAACAACATGGATTTTAACATGCCGATTTCTGTCGACTGCAGAATTTGCAAAACATGTACTGTTAACAGGGCGTCGACAGATATTTTCCAAATCCTTTCTCATTTTTAATTTAAGGTGCTCAAATGACTTTGCGAGGTAAGACCTATTTTATTACAAAATAGATCTTGATTATCAATCAGATCGTCTTGACTGCTGCCGTTTTGTTTGAAGCAAATGCAATTGATATGAGAGGTGGAATCTCATTGGTCAATAGGAGGGACGTAGAAGGGACATAATTCGTAATAGCCACTGGTGGCACTGCGATCGAGCTACAGATTTTCAGTGTAGTTAGATGGGTTGAAACTGGACTTTTGCAGTCAGTTCTCTTGCCTTGGGAAGATGTCTATAATCATGATAATCATCAGCATCAATGCATTCACCATTGATGGTCATTGAGTCTATTTATCATTAGATAAACAAGCCACTGCCTTTAAACTATCTACTAAAAATAAACAAAACGGTTGTCTATGTCTTCACCTATGACTGAAATTTACAGAGTTTGACGATAACCAGTACTTATATAATCAGTGGTTATATGAATTAAATTGTTTTAAAAACCCAATGTCAAAATGCTGTTTTCATGTACTTGCATTTCTGAAAACATTGTTCATGCATCATTGACTTTCTTATCACCTGATTTTTGTTTTGCAGGCCACGGAGACCAAAGCTTGTTTTCTCTGCTGCATCCCATTGTTCTCAGTGGTTTACCAAAGGAATCATGTGAATGGAAAAGGTATCCGCTATCATGACAGTCGATCATGTTGATAGATGGATGTATGGTGTATGTAGTTCGTAACTTCTCAAAATTGACCCTCTGTGGAGAAATGGGGCCAGAGACGTGGTAGTTGATGGTAGTGCTTGGTTTTGTGTTGTAACTGGCTAAATGGGTATAGCATCATGCGTATAGTAATAACAATATGTGAAGGTAGTAACAATGGCTATGTCATTCCAAAAGATGTTAAAAGATGGTAGTTGTTACCCTGCCAGTCGCTCAGGGGATAACAACAAGGACTGGTAAGCTCATTATGATGTCTGAATTGGGTATCCACATTAAACTGCGACAATGGGTAAGCACTATAAAACCAACATAAGTCTGGACTAGTACAAGTAGCCAGTAACATACATGTACCTTTATGTTGCTGTATAATTGCAATAATCTTCAACGCAACGTTAAGCTCACCTTACCAGTTATTATGATTATTCATACATAATACTACAGACACTGTAGTTATGGGACTAACTTTAAAACATGCATTTTGAAATACATTCAACATGTATGTTGTCATGGTTGTGATAATTATATTGATGTTTTAGATCGTATGGTCGAGCACCTCGCACTTTGCAACTCGAAGCAAGTTTTGTTCCCTACGATGCTGACATCCTTCCTGAAGAAGATGACCGAGTCCTCATCAGTAGACCGTACTTCCATATATACTGGACAGACTGTGTAAGTGCATGTAATAGAACCATGCTTGGAAACTTGATAATCATCTTGGGGACTTCAGTGAACATCTGCGTAGTGAGCAAATATATTAAGATGAGTGTCCCCAGCAACCTATGCTAGTCATAAGAGGCAACTTAACGGAAGAGGTATTGGGCTTGCTGACTTGGTTGATTGCAAGTTTTTGTACTCCAATGACGTGGATCGTTGCTTACAATATCAATCACTGGATTATCTGGACAAGACTTGATTATTAACAGGCCACCATCATAGCTGGAATATTGCTGAGTGTGGCATTAAACAGCAAACACACACTCACCTTAATTTATATTTATGATACAGAAAGACACACAGGTGATGGTCAGTGAGGACTGGTCCGGGTAGTGAATTTAGCACCCAGTCAATAGTGATACTTCTATCAACCAACACATTAGGCCCCGGGTAGAGAATACATCTTCAGTAGCCCATGCTTGCCCTAAGAGGCGACTAACAGGATCGGGTGGTGACTTGATTGAAGTAGGTCATCATGTGGATCAATGGTCATGATGTCAGTCACTGGATTGTCTGATCCAGACTCAATTATTTGCATAACCCTGTCAAATAGCTGGAATATTGCTGAGTGTGGCATTACAAACTTCATCCTGCCATGCTTCACAATCACCTTCACCAACATCGCATTGATATTCTATATTAACACGGTTGTTTGCTGTTGGCATGTGTTGAGGTGTTACTACATGAAGCAAAGTGATGCCTTGTTTCTCATGTGACTATCTTGTGCTGTGTAGGACCTAGAAGGCTACAAGCAGACAGTGAAAGAAGACATTGCTGAATGGCAGGCTGCACTGAAGGGAAAGAACATACCTGATTGGTTGATTGTGGTGGTCGTCATGGATGAAAGCAAAGTTAAATCCAAAATTCTCCCAAGGTCATCTGTGATAGACAAGGTCAAGAATGACTTCTGCAACAAGGCACAAGAAAGGTGAGATTGCTGATAATTGAAAAGATGAATGACATGAGTGACTTCAATTTAAATCCACTTCGAAGAGGTTTACAGTTATATCACCGTTGTCGGCTTGATGTGGGAGAAAAGCACACAGTAAAGCAGGTCTCAGACGTTTACCACTTTGGTGAAATCCATGAGTATGGGTATGGTGCTGACAACCCTAGAAACATAACCAGGGCGAACCAGGTTTCGGTGAAGTGCCTCTGAATTTAAGAAAATGGATCCGAATGAAATCTTAATTTTGAACAATCTAACAATTTCTTTCCCAGTTGAGCTGCTAACATGGCCAAGGGCACTTAGTTTGATATCCAAGATACATCCCTTCTCACCGATAAAAACAGTGTGAAATCTTTTGTAGCTGTCAAGTTTTAAAAATTATTTATGAACACCTTAACAAGGAGAAATTAAATATACCTTGGAAACAGTTAATTTATCTCACACTATGTATTTCTTCCTTCTTCTTTCAATCCTATGTGGAAACGTGCTTGAACAAAGTTTCCAGTTTCTTAAAACAAATCACCCGAACACATCCCAGCATACACCATGGTCACCACCCAAACAAATGGGTCACACAATGTAATCTCGTGTAGCGACCCACAAGACCTCATCTTTCTCATCACCACTCTGTGGAGACATGCACTGAGAGTTCAGAAAATACTTCTTTTTGTTTTTGCTTGATTTCCCTCCAACATCGTATTGATTTTATGATAAAGTCTGAGGGAAGATGAGTATGGAACATAAAAACCACCTGGCCTGTCTTGAGTGTAGGCATACCTTCTCCACTTCGGCCCCTCAAGACCTATGCTGTGACTGTCGTGGTCGTTGCAGTACTGACAAGCAATGTTCTCAGTGTGCCCATCTTACAGAAAAATCCTTCAACATTTGCCACGGACCTTAAATTGACAGGCGCTCAAAAACTAGGGACAAGGAACATGGGTCGTCTTCCACTATGATATCTAAGAAGTCGAGGGAGCCAGCTGTCCCCTCATCTGTTTCAGTGGCCAAACCACCTACAGAATCCACCTTGCCTGCTCTAACGATGGCCAATGACGGCATTTCTGACAGTTTCCTCACAAACGACGTCCCTACTGTGCCAGTTCAACAGTCCGTTCCTGATGCATCCGTCACTACCAATGGAAGGTGCTCCCGTTTTGAATTTCTTCATCCACATGGCTCTTTACCCGTATTATCAAGCCCATCAGGAAGTTCCTGCACATCCAAGGGATCATATTGAAGTCTTACATCGATGATTGTATTCAGGCTAACGCAGATCCAGACTTCCTCATGCACTATTTCGACTTTCCGCAATGGCTTCTCCATCAGCTTGGGAGGCTTGTCAATGTCTGAGACAGTTCCCAGTCATCAGCTCCAGTTCATCGGGGCTCTCTTCGACACCTGACTGGGCAGCATGTTGAAGAAACAGCGTTTTATGCCATTGGCACTCAGACAGCCTCTCCTTCAATGCCAGTGGCAACAGTTACTTGGTCAACCATGGCTTGGGCAGCACACTTCCATGATCTACAGGCAGCAGGACTCTGGTCCATCGAAGAGAAGCAACTCCATATCTCGAGTTCAAGGCGCAAATTCTGGTGGTGTCCCATTGGGCAGGTCTCCTTCGTGCGTCATACCTCATGATCATGTCAGACAATCTGTCAGTTGTTTGGTATATAAACAAGATTGGCCCCACCAAGTCAACGTATTCCAGCTAATCGACTCCCTGAACATTCAGGTTCAAGCAAGACATTTCCCCAGCATAAACAATGTCAAAACACACACCCTATACTGACCCAACCGACCGTCACCCACTGAATGGCGTCTCCACCCGATGATCTTCCACTTGATCTGCCAACTACCTAAGCCCAGACGTCCACCATTAAATTTTCTCCACCAGGTTCAATGCTCAGCTACCCCGGTTCGTCTCTCTCATCCGCATCAATGGGTTAAAACAAGGACTGGTCGGCTCAGAGTCAGTATCTGAGTGGGGTATTCATGTTAAACTGCAGCATGGTATCTCAGTGGGCTAGCACTATAAGTCGGCATCAGTCCGGACTAGTACACGCACGCACGCACGCCCGCACGCAAGCATGCACGCACGCACGCACGTGTTCGGGTGATTTGTTTTAGAAGCTGGAAACTTGTTCGAGCACATTTTCTCATAGGATCGAAAAAAGAAGGAAGAAATGCATAGTGTGAGATTGGATAAGTATATAAATACACTATTTAATGTCTCTGAGTACACAAGTGTATGTCAGCTGCAGTGATGAAGATCACATTTTCCTTCAACTGTACCACTGGCGAGTGACCTTGTTTTCAGATGTCTGGTGCTGACAGAGCCGATGAAGACTGACCCTAAGAGTGCCGAGTCCTGGTATAACTTCTTCATCAAGCTCCGCCCCCTACTGTTGACTGCGTATAATCGGCAGCTGGGTCGCTTTGAGGACAACATGCGGGCGCTGAGAGAGAAGCGGAATGAACCAGGATGGAACTACATGGAATATTTTGTTGTGCAGGTGATTTACCATGTGTACCATGGTTGTATTCAACTTCATTTTACCCAAAGGGGATTCTGTCATCAATTATTATACAAATAATTACTCTTGACGAGTTCAATATGCGCAAAGAAGGACCCAAGGACCCGACCCCTGAGGTGGTCTGACCGGACCGAGGTCGCCAGTCGAGGTCTGTTCAGATAGCCGAGAGGTCGGCTCTGAGGGTCCTTGCTCTTGCATATTGACCTCTTCAAGAGTTATCATTCAGTGACTAAATTCAGTTTTTGAAGCATTTACACTGTCCTGTTTCATTACCTGCAAACCGTAAAATGTTAGTATACCAGACGGCATCTTGTTTTCCAGCAGGAAATGTGATGAGTCAATTCTGATCATGTGATGAGTCAATATTCGATGTCTGTGTCAGTCACATGATTTGGGGGTCTATATTGAAATGTATTGTTTCGTCACATGGTACAGATTAACCAATGGAATTGCAAGATTCTTAATAGAGGTATAACAATATATCCATGATCAGTATGTATCATGTAAGAGCAAATGTTACATGCGAGATTAAGATATCCATTGCTCTATTAGTACCCAGCAGACTTTGTGGATTGGGTGGTCAGACTCAGGGACTTCGCGTATTGTTTGTCATCGTACCACAACTGCGTGGAGAATGCTGATGTCATTTCTGGATTGTCTAATCCAGACTTGATTATTTACAGACTGCCATCTTTGACAGATATTGCTATGTGCATCCGTAAACCAACTATTTGTATTGTTTATGTTCTGTGACTATGCAGGAGGAGCTGGCCTTTATGTTTGAGATCCTGGGTGTGTACGACGACGCGCTGCTTCAGTATGATGAGCTGGATGCTCTGTTTACACAGTTTGCTGAGAACCATGCAGCAGGAGGTATGTCACACACTGGGGGCGGCTAGGTCACACACTGGTGTCAGCTAGGTCACACACTGGGGGCGGCTAGGTCACATACTGGTGTCAGCTAGGTCACACACTGGGGGCGGCTAGGTCACACACTGCTGTCGGCTAGGTCACACACTGGGGTAGGCTAGGTCACATACTGGTGTCGGCTAGGTCATACACTGGTGTCGGCTAGGTCACACACTGGGGTAGGCTGTCACATACTGGTGTCGGCTAGGTCACACACTGGTGTCGGCTAGGTCACACACTGGGGTAGGCTGTCACATACTGGGGTCGGCTAGGACACATACTGGTGTCGGCTAGGTCACACACTGGGGTAGGCTATATCACACACTGGTGTCGGCTAGGTCACATACTGGTGTCGGCTAGGTCACACACTGGGGTAGGCTATGTCACACACTTGGGTAGGCTATGTCACACATTCGGGTAGGCTGTCACATACTGGTGTCAGCTAGGTCACACACTGGTGTCGGCTAGGTCACACACTGGGGTTGGCTGTCACATACTGGTGTCGGCTAGGTCACACACTGGGGTAGGCTGTCACATACTGGTGTCGGCTAGGTCACACACTGGGGTAGGCTGTCACATACTGGTGTCGGCTAGGTCACACTCTGGGGTAGGCTGTCACATACTGGTGTCGGCTAGGTCACATACTGGTGTCGGCTAGGTCACACACTGGTGTCGGCTAGGTCACACACTGGGGTAGGCTAGGTCACATACTTGTGTCGGCTAGGTCACACACTGTTGTAGGCTAGGTCACACACTGGGGTAGGCTAGGTCACACACTGGGGTGGGCTAGGTCACACTGGTGTAGGCTAGGTCACACACTGGGGTAGACTGTCACATACTGGTGTCGGCTAGGTCACACACTGGGGTAGGCTAGGTCACATACTGGTGTCGGCTAGGTCATACACTGGTGTCGGCTAGGTCACACACTGGGGTAGGCTGTCACATACTGGGGTCGGCTAGGACACATACTGGTGTCGGCTAGGTCATACACTGGTGTCGGCTAGGTCACACACTGGGGTAGGCTGTCACATACTGGTGTCGGCTAGGTCACACACTGGGGTAGGCTGTCACATACTGGTGTCGGCTAGGTCACACTCTGGGGTAGGCTGTCACATACTGGTGTCGGCTAGGTCACATACTGGTGTCGGCTAGGTCACACACTGGTGTCGGCTAGGTCACACACTGGGGTAGGCTAGGTCACATACTTGTGTCGGCTAGGTCACACACTGTTGTAGGCTAGGTCACACACTGGGGTAGGCTAGGTCACACACTGGGGTGGGCTAGGTCACACTGGTGTAGGCTAGGTCACACACTGGGGTAGACTGTCACATACTGGTGTCGGCTAGGTCACACACTGGGGTAGGCTAGGTCACATACTGGTGTCGGCTAGGTCATACACTGGTGTCGGCTAGGTCACACACTGGGGTAGGCTGTCACATACTGGGGTCGGCTAGGACACATACTGGTGTCGGCTAGGTCATACACTGGTGTCGGCTAGGTCACACACTGGGGTAGGCTGTCACATACTGGGGTTGGCTAGGACACATACTGGTGTCGGCTAGGTCACACACTGGGGTAGGCTATATCACACACTGGTGTCGGCTAGGTCACATACTGGTGTCGGCTATGTCACACACTGGGGTAGGCTATGTCACACACTGGGGTAGGCTATGTCACACACTGGGGTAGGCTATGTCACACATTCGGGTAGGCTGTCACATACTGGTGTCGGCTAGGTCACACACTGGTGTCGGCTAGGTCACACACTGGGGTAGGCTGTCACATACTGGTGTCGGCTAGGTCACACACTGGGGTAGGCTATGTCACACACTGGTGTCGGCTAGGTCACATACTGGGGTAGGCTGTTACATACTGGTGTCGGCTATGTCACACACTGGGGTAGGCTGTCACATACTGGTGTCGGCTAGGTCACATACTGGTGTCATCTAGGTCACATACTGGTTTCGGCTAGGTCACACACTGGGGTAGGCTGTCACATACTGGTGTCGGCTAGGTGACACACTGGGGTAGGCTATGTCTCACACTGGGGTAGGCTAGGTCACATACTGGTGTCGGCTAGGTCACACACTGTTGTCGGCTAGGTCACACACTGGGGTAGGCTGTCACACACTGGGGTAGGCTAGGTCACACTGGGGGCGGCTAGGTCACACTCTGGGGTTGGCTATGTCACACACTGGGGTAGACTGTCACACACTGGGGTTGGCTAGGTCACACTGGGGTTGGCTATGTCACACTGGTGTTGGCTATGTCACACACTTGGGTAGACTGTCACACACTGGGGTTGGCTATGTCACACTGGTGTTGGCTATGTCACACACTGGGGTAGACTGTCACACACTGGGTTTGGCTATGTCACACACTGGGGTAGACTGTCACATACTGGGGTTGGCTATGTCACATACTGGGGTTGGCTATGTCACACACTGGGGTTGGCTATGTCACACACTGGGGTAGACTGTCACATACTGGGGTTGGCTATGTCACATACTGGGGTTGGCTATGTCACACACTGGGGTAGACTGTCACATACTGGGGTTGGCTATGTCACACACTGGGGTAGACTGTCACATACTGGGGGCAGCTATGTCACACTGGGGTAGACTGGCACACACTGGGTTTGGCTATGTCACACTGGTGTTGGCTATGTCACACTGGTGTTGGCTATGTCACACACCGGGTTAGACTGTCACACACTGGGTTTGGCTATGTCACACAATCGGGTAGACTGTCACATACTGGGGTTGGCTATGTCACACACTGGGGTAGACTGTCACATACTAGGGGCAGCTATGTCACACTGGGGTAGACTGGCACACACTGGGTTTGGCTATGTCACACAATCGGGTAGACTGTCACATACTGGGGTTGGCTATGTCACACACTGGGGTAGGCTGTCACATACTGGTGTCGGCTATGTCACACTTGTGTTGGCTATGTCACACACTGGGGTAGACTGTCACACACTGGTGTCGGCTATGTCACACTTGTGTTGGCTATGTCACACACTGGGGTAGGCTATGTCACACTTGTGTTGGCTATGTCACACACTGGGGTAGGCTATGTCACACTCTGGGGTTGGCTATGTCACACACTGGGGTAGGCTGTCACATACTGGTGTCGGCTAGGTCACATACTGGTGTCGGCTATGTCACACACTGGGGTAGGCTATGTCACACTCTGGGGTTGGCTATGTCACACTCTGGGGTAGGCTGTCACATACTGGTGTCGGCTAGGTCACATACTGGTGTCGGCTATGTCACACACTGGGGTAGACTGTCACACACTGGGTTTGGCTATGTCACACACTGGGGTAGACTGTCACACACTGGGGTTGGCTATGTCACACTGGGGTTGGCTATGTCACACACTGGGGTAGACTGTCACACACTAGGGGCGGCTGTGTCACACTCTGGGGTCTGCTATGTCACACTCTGGGGTCTGCTATGTCACACACTTGGGTAGACTGTTACACACTGGTGTTGGCTATGTCACACACTGGGGTAGACTGTCACACACTGGGTGTGGCTGTGTCACACACTTGGGTAGACTGTCACACATCGGGTTCGGCTATGACACACACTGGGGTAGGCTATGACACACACTGGGGTAGGCTATGTCACACATTGGGGTAGGCTATGTCACACATTGGGTTCAGCTATGTCACACACTTGGGTTGGCTATGTCACACACTGGGGGCGGCTATGTCACACATCGGGTTCGGCTATGTCACACTGGGGTCGACTATGTCACACACTGGGGTAGGCTTTGTCACACACTGGGGTCTGCTATGTCACACTCTGGGGTCTTCTATGTCACACACTGGGGTCAGCTATGTCACACACTGGGGGCGGCTATACGTCCCAGGCTTCACAATAAATCTGGCTTCACAACTCCATTTCCGTCATTCCCTCAATGTACAAACTCTGAATGCATCAAAATGTCTTGGGGCGGTCGGGTAGCCTAGTGGTTAAAGCGTTCGCTCGTCACGCCGAAGACCCGGGTTCGATTCCCGACATGGGTACAATGTGTGAAGCCAATTTCTGGTGTCCCCCGCCGTGACATTGCTGGAATATTGCTAAAAGCGGCATAAAACCATACACACTCACACTCAAAATGTCTTTTGTTCTTTCATCCCAATAAGAACCTGCAATATTTACAAATGTAAAAAGTAAACATTTGAGAATCCCTACAGTGTGTCAGAAGTTCCTAGGGGTTGTGTTGTAACCCTGGGTATTTTGTTGATTCATCATGCCAAACACAGGTGTGATTTCCCAAGTCATTTGGCTGGAATATGTCAAAACGTGCCTTAGCCTATTCTAGGGGCTTATCCAGGATGACAAGGTGCACACTAGACCCGTGTCACTAAGTGTAGGCTCACATGACAGATTACATGTTAGATGTCTCCCCTCCCTAAGTGTGTGTCTGTGTGTGTCTGTGTGTGTATGGGTGTGTCTGTGTGTGTATGGGTGTGTCTGTGTGTGTATGGGTGTGGAAGCGTGGGCACTTTCTCTATACATCTGCCGATGCCATGTTATTCTCATCTTCACGGGTTTGGGTATGTTCCTCCTTCACCCATGAACACATTCTGCTAAAATGAAGTGAATTAGTGAAACATGTCTGGTTTAAATTAAGCAAGGAAATGAGGACTTGTCTTTCGTTTTCAACAGCTCATGTGAAATGGCTGACCCCTCTCATACAGCCATGTAGCAACTGGAGCGGTCTCTCCCTCACCAAGGCCTTGAACCACCAGCTGCGGGACGCCATCAAGATGAACAAGGCCAGTGTGTTGGAGTTCCGCAACTACCTGTTCTCTCGCCAGTGTGCGCTGCTGTTCTTGTTGAAGCGCCCAGGCGAGGTGGCCCAGCGGGCTCTGGACTACCTCCACTACACCGTACAAGAGATGATCGCACTCGAGGTCAGCCTCACTTACAGTTTTACTACTTGTCCGTGAAGAGATCACCCGTTTCATAAAAATACAGCTGTATTACACATTGTGCAATAACACAGCCCTTGCTTATTTACTGCAGGAACATGTTTCACTTACAAGTATTGAAAACTCCCCAAACTCCTGGGCTTATTCAACGACACTGCGTGTAGAGATGATAGATCACTGAGTGGAGCTTATGCACACTCAATGACCCCAGCAATCCTGTGGTTAGGCTGAGGTCACATGGCATTGTTTCACCGGTGGATCTTGCAACAGAATTCCACAAATTACGTCATAGGGTATTGTGATGTCATTGTAAAACTTTGTGGTGCAGGGACCCTTTCCACAAGGCGAGTTAATGTTAAAGTATGGGAGTTATGATATCCTTCTGGCTACGATAGCTTTGTTGAACAGACTTCATAATTCTAAAGGTGGGCTATTGTATGGCATTATATTAATATGTGACAACTTTTGATTTGTTTGAAGTATTATTCTGTAAAACTCAATGGATTACTGTGGATCGTGTAGATATCTGCCTATTCACACACGACAGTGAAATTAGAAAAAAGTTGTAAATGGCAAGTAATAAATAATGTACTCACCACACTCCCGTGTAATACCATTTTATGAAACTCATGAATAGTTCTTGTATCTAAATCGCTTTTGCTCGTCAGATACAAGAACTATTCACTCGTTTCATAAAATTGGTCTTACAAGGAAGCTCATTTAGTATTCTATATGTAGCTTCATTCAACATGTTTTGAACAGGTTGTTGGCCGGGGATGTTGATGCTGAAACATTACCATGACTATGTCATTGCTTGTGTTTCCCGTATTGTGTAGGATGTGGGGTTTGTGATTTGACTCCCAGCCACTCATGATATAGCTGCAATATTGTTGACTACAGTATAAAGCAACATGTATCTATCTGTTGATGAATTGCTATTGTTCGTGGTGCACATGCGTCATTGATCAACACCTCAAATGACATTACCTGAAATGGAATGTCCTCAGGTCTATGTGTCTATCCTGCAGCAGTAATAGTGTTATATCTCCGCCTGGCAGTTCGACCACTTGTTGACAACTCAGATCAACTCAAACTTCAACAAACACTTCGCATCAATCAAAACTGTCTTTACTACATCACCGTGTTACAACTGCCCCTCAACAGCTATCCCCTTACGTCACCCTACCTACCATACTTACTAGTACCTAGTGACTAGCTATACTACACCAGCTCCTTACACGCAATGCAAACTCCATGCATCACATGCAACTTTCCACGTACAACAATAGTGTTTCTAGCCCACCCCTACTGTTCTGCGGTCTGCAGGTGGAGGTTCCCCAGGGGGCGCTGTGGTGCTGGGTGTTCCTCAGTAGTCTTGCCGTGCTGGAGACGTGTGAGCGGTACAATGAGTCATCGCGGGTCAACAAGAACTCTTTGTGTATCGCCAGTCTGTGGGACTACGCCAGACGGAAGGTGAGTGAGTCGTGGTCGGTCAGGACTCCTTCTTGAGGGCAAGGAAAGACTAGGTCCACCCTCAAGGATGTTCCCTGTGTCCAGGAAATTTGCCAAGACACTTACACTTTCTGGCCAACAAATGATAGGAATTTACTGAATACTTTACTGTTAAGTAAATAAAAGGCAACCCCCTAAGACATGTTGGTTTGGTTGGTTTGTTAATTTACGCCGCACTCAGCAATATTCCAGCTATATGACAGCTCTAAATAATCCAGTCTGGACCAGACAGTCCATTGATTAATATCATGAGCATCGATCCACGCAATTTGGATCGATGACATGCATCAACCAAGTCAGCGAGCCTGACCACCCGATCCCGTTAGTCGCCTTTTACGACAAGCATAGTCGCCTTTTACGGCAAGCATGGGTTGCTGAAGACCTATTCTACCCCAGATCTTCACGGCTCATGTAATTCTACAAGCAAAGACAAATGGACGTCCTGACAAATTCGATTTAAGCTGTTATAACCGCACATGTTGGCCAGTTATCTCAAATTTCATTATTAATTTGGATAACTGGTATCCCTGAGCCGTGGAAAGTGACCCACTGAATGTTTCAGCTGAAGGAACTAGGGAACGTGTGCGGCCTGATCCCCGGGACCATGCCCACATCCAAACAGCTGAGCTGTAGAGTGGATCTCACCTCGGGCATGGTCACACTGAACAGTGAAGATACAGGTTAGTTGCAGGGTCAATGTAACCATGGTAACTGTCGGAACTTGTTCCTGGGTAAATACATTTTGAAAATTAGGAATCTTTCAGTGAATGAAATGATGGTAAATGCAGGTCAGTTACTCATTAGTTGTAACTGACAGTTTCTGGTGGTTTACAGCTGGTTAAGATTTTGTAGTTCTGTCAGATAACCCTTATTTCATTACATTTGTAAAGAACAGGCATTATTTGTATGTTCCTAATACTTTGTTCTTTTTATCTGAGTTTGAAAGCTGGAATCTCACACTATGCATATCTTCTTTCTTCCTCGATCCAATGAGGAAATGTGCTTGAACCATGTTTCCAGCTTCTAAAACAAAACACTTCACCCGAACACACCCCAGCCTCCCTCTGGTTACTGACCAGTAGCTGTGTGCACTGTAACCTTACACGACCTGATGATGTGTGTATCTGTGCCTACTCGTTCTCTTACGTAGAGCTATCAGGCTAGATGCCCTGATGGTTGGGTGGACGTATTGTGTGTGAGATACAATTTATAATAAAATTTCCAATTAGTAAAAAACAGTTGAATAAAAATGTGTTTTCATATTGTAGCGCCTACTGACAACATCACACCTCTGGACAGATTGCGACAGGCTCTGTCTTCAGATGAGTCCTACAAGAAACATTACCTGGTAAGTTCATATACTCATGAACTGCCTCCGTGGTCTAATGGATCGAGCGTCTGCCCAGAGAGCGGAAGGACGGTGGTTCAATCCCCTTTTTGAGTCATAACTAAAGACGTTAAAAGATCACACTTCTTCTTGTTACCCTGTCTGACATGCGGCATTATGCAGATAAAACAAGGTATGGCCTGATTTGGAGTATCCTGTGTCTATGTGGGATATTCTTGTTAAACTGTGGCATGGTATCTCAGTGGGCTGGGACAATAAACCTGGCATAAGTCAGGACTAATACAAGCAGACACACACTCATTTGCATGCACTTTGCTATATAATTGAAATAATTTTAAAAAGGACCTTGAAGTACATTTTCACCTCACCGGGCCTTGCTTCATATATTCCTGATAGAAAATAAAGATTGCTTTCATCATTACAGGAAATGTGTGAGCTGGCAATGGGAACGTACAAACACATCTGTCGGTTCCGCTCGGCTCGGATTATTGGCAGAGACCTGGCTGACTTCTACATGTGAGTGACTATTAAAGATGTTCCTTGAAGTGATTCAAGGTTCTGTTTTGCATGTTTGTGTTGGGATTTGAGTGATGTTGACTTGGCCAACCATCTTGAGAGCCTAACTCAGCTGGCAGAGCTGGTGTGCCGTCGTACTCTTGTGATGCTATTTAAAGCTGTTGCTAGGTCTCATGAGACTTGATTACTGTAAATGCTTTGCAAACTCATATCAGATCATATCACAGACGTTTTGCGTATTCCCTGTGTGATGCTGGGTTGGAATAGGTCCCCAGGAGTACATTGTATTTACTGAAGACCAAACGAAAAGCAACAATATATATATCAGAGGCAGTCTGTTTGCAGATACCATACTTCTCACTCATGACATGAGTTAATGTCATTAAGTTGAGTTTCTCATTAACAAGTGAGTAAATTCTGATTAACTAAGCAGACCACAAAGTGTTAAGGTCAATAGGATTACATGCAGGATTAGCATTGTTGTTTTAGCTGACAATGACTGAGCTTACTTCAAAGTGAGAGAACATCTGGTCTGATCTGGTTTAGACAGCTTCTTTTCAATAGTATATTGGTTTTGGGGACCGTAATTTTAGTCTGAAGTCTGAAGTGTGAGGTGTCCGAATTAGAGAGTTGTAGATCAGTTTGAACAATAATAACTGAGAGGACCTGAGTCCGATTTGGACAAATTCCACTGTAATTGGTTATAGGTGGATCATCCTGTGTGACCTGGCTGATCAACCATTGGTTTGACTTGACTCTGAGGCTGTGATTACACTTTAATACTCTGACATAACACACCATTCAGTGCCCCCACTCTGTTTGTCCAGGCTGCTAGGGGAGCCCCACAAGGCGGAGGGTTTCCTGCTGGATGCCATCAAGATGTACCGACAAGAGCACTGGGGGCACCTGGCAGATGGCACCATGCTGGAGCTTGCGGTCTGCCAGGCCAAGATGGACGACAATGCCAAGTATCCTGCATCTGTAGCTGTTCCTCTATTCGCTGTGCAGAGTTAGTTGTGCCAGCATCCTATGATTGTTGGTTCAAATCCTGGTTCACCCAAATTACAGTTCTTGGTTTGTCAGCACCATGCCGATGAACCTAGGATCATAACGTCAGTCAGGTTTGACCTGATCATGTTTCTAGGTTTGTCAGAACCATAGCCATGCTCATGTGTTTCACCGAAGTGGTAAACGTCTGAGACCTGCGTCACTTTGGGCTTTCCTCCCACATTAAGCTGACACGCCGTAATGTCACTGGAATACTGTTAAAAGTGGCATTGATACAAACTTCCTTCCTCACTTTAGCTGTAATGAGGAATACTGAGAGACCCTGTTTATCAAACAATTCCAGATTACCATAGTATGGGTATGGAGTCATTAAATGGTAATTTTTCTTTTTAAAGGAATGTAGATATACAGTAATTAAGTGGAAGGGTAGATTTCTGGAATAACTGGTTCTGTCCTAATTAAGTTTCTCTGTGTATGGTATATAATAAATATATATACATACTTTAGATACTTTCCTGAAACAAGCTGCGTCATACCAAAAGGCATTTAGAAGATGGTACTTGTTGTCACCCTGCCTGGCGCTCAAGATTTAGGGGTTTAAAAACAAGGACTGGTCGGCTCGGAGTCAGTATACTGTGTCTGAGTGGGGTATTATGTTAAACTGCGGCATGGTATCTCAGTGGGCTAGCACTCTAAAATCGGCATTAGTCTGGACTAGAACAAACAGCCATGTAAGCATGCACACACACATGCTATATAAGTGAAATCTTCTTGAAAGCGACGATAAACTCAATTTCACCTCATCTCACCTGTTGTCAAATTGAAATCAGCAAAATGAGAATATGAGAACCTTTTCACATATTGGAGTATGAATTAACTGCCTTGCCTTGACCCAAAGACAATAAGGTTACAATTGTAAACTAAGCGGGATCTGTATAAACACTAAGGCCTGATATGTGAAGTAGCTGTTCTCTACTCCTTGACTGTGAGATTTCTGAAGACAGCCTGCCACATTGCCTGCAGCCCCCATCTCAAGATGGCCGACAGGGAGCACTACTTCAGTGAGGTGATGAGGATAGCTGAAGACAAAGATGGTGAGTGTAGCATCATACACAGATAGTGCACTCTGACTGGGCGGAATAAACCCGGTGTGAATACCAGGCCCTGAGTCTCCAACACCCAATCTGGTGGACCAAGGGCACAGATTGTTGATCATGCTATCAACCACTTGTTTGCATGGTCCAAACATAATTATTTACCAGGTGGATTGTAAAGATTAAAGCATTCAGGTTGTTTTGTGTGACAATAGCATAGAGTTGACACTGTCTATTTTAGTTTGTAAAACTGTGGCACGTAGTTCAATATGTCTCTGTGTCTGTAACAGAAATGTGCATCCTGAAAGCCTCCAAGATTCTTGGTTTGGAAGGCGCGGCAGTGATGACGCCAACTGTAATCCTTAATGAAGACTTTGTCATAGACACGAAGATCCACAACCACTTCCCTAGAGCCATCACTTGCAGTAAGATCAGCATCTCCGTCTCTCACTGCCCGCCGGAGAAACAGCCAAACTCATCTCACTTCTCGAAAAAGAAAATCGCCCACACAAGAACTCCCAGCTTGACCATTCACAAGCCTGAACACATAGCAAATTTTCAGCCAATCAGAAAGCAGTTGCCTGCAATGATTGACACTGTGGCGACCTATGAAAAGAGGCAGGGGAAGATTGTGGGGGCAGGGCTGACTTGTAAGAATGCTCATGAGTTGCTGAAGAGAACAGACAGCGGTCCGGGAGGGGCCAGTGACGTGGACCACACGATGAAGGGGGACTTCACAGTGAGTCTCCTGGCTGAGGACATTGAGCTGCAGCCGGGCGAGAACAACGTGCAGCTCAAGATGAAGGTGGGTGCAGCTCTCACTTTCATATAGACCACTGAAAAGAAGTTAAAGATTCTTTCATTTTACTATAGCTATAACTGTAGTAATATGAACAAGTCAGATGTTCTGAGTAAGGCTGGGACGGGTAACTCTGGTACTCGGGTCAGGTTGATCCTGAGTTGGACCGGGGTACCCACAGGACTACCCGGACCCGTGGTTAGTCCCGTGATATATTGTTTAATGACAAAAATTATCTCAAACTCTATGGTTACACTATAAGTCACTAATGTTCCCATTTCTTTCTGACAATGCACCCATTCCTTCTGACTTTTATATGTTTTCATGCAGTAAACTTCAGGGTATGCATGGCCAGATTGTTTTACACGTGTATCTAAATACATAGGCTTGTGGCCATGGTACTCAACACACTTGGGCAAGATAAGTGATGTGACATTGTGATGGTTTTTTCATATGACATCACATCGTTCTGCTACTTTGATTTATAGAAGAAGTTCACTATATTTGAACAGAGTGTTCATTCTCCATGTTCTCTATTCTAAAAATATAAAAAATGTTTTGAATAAGACATCGTCATCAATATAGATACATTACTACATCCTCACTTTGTTGACCAGTACTCTCTTACTGAAACCTTTATTCATTATAGACAGCCTTAGCAGTGCAAAACAAGAGCATGCTGCGGTCAGTTGATACTGTGATAAGGATAGAATCAGTAGTTACACATATTTCCAACCCGTCAAGATCCGGGTTAGAATAGGGCTTCAGCAACCCATGTTTGTTGTAAGAGGCAACTGACGGGATCATGTAGTCAGGATCACTGACTTGGTTGATGCATGTCATCGTATCCTAATTGTGTAAATCGATGCTCATGATGTCAGTCACTGGATTGTCTGGTCCAGACTAGATTATTTACAGACCGCCGTCATACAGCTGGAATGTTGCTGAGTGTCGTGTTAAACACGTAACAGACAAACATTCTTCCAGTTCAGAAGCTGTAGCATCAACGAAGACAAAGTTGACATGTATTTCAACATTCACTGCATCACTTTGGTACAGATGCTGGTCCGTTTATCCAGGAAGAATATGGAAGTTTACATCCATAAGTCAACTCTGTCTTCATGTTTTTACAGACTGCGGAGAAGGGCGTGTTCTACTTGAGTCAGCTATGCTACGAGGTGAAGCATCTAGACTTCCTCAAGTCACTCAGTGGATGGGACCTGTTCTTCAAGGTTGTCTGTGACCAACCCAGGGTGGAGCTGAAGCCTGCCAAGTCAGGTACAACATCACTGTCAGGCTATAGCAAATATCTGTCACCATAGCATGGATCTTCTGAAAAACACATAACCCATACCTCGAGTGTTAGTGTGCCTCTTGTACTGATGTAGACTGTGTACTGTAAAATTATTCAGTGTAAAATATTATATTTGAAAAATAAAGTCCAAAACAGGAAGAAATTTATTCAACTGCAGGGCAGGTAATGTCTCAGAACTGTTATATTTTTATGATCTGTTAACAAAGGAATAGCAATCTCACAGATTAACTAGTAAAGGTGTTTTTTTCAGCAGAAAACAGATGTGTAAAAGTTTGAGCTGATCTGTTTGAACTGATCTATTTGAACTGTCTTTGTTCATAGATCACTTCATTGCTGGGATAAAGCAAGAGGCGACCTTGACCTTGCTGACAGGAAGTTTTGCCCTCCCACAAGGCTGCAGTGCTCAGTTCAAGACCACAGAGAACCTGGAAGTCTCGACAAGGGAAGGTAACTCTGTCCTGAAGCTGTCACCACTGGAAGCAGATCAGTCGTCAGACTTCACTACAACGGCCCTCCATCAGACTCGACAGACGTTTGATGGCTCTTCAGACGCCAAGGTAGTTGTCAGTCCCTACTGTTACAAGTTTACCTACAGCTGTGGTCAAAGTAGCCGCCATTTTACTGAGATGAATATGCTTTTGTAATCTGGATGCTACATTGTTTTCAGGGGCTGTGAAGTAGTCTAGTGGTAAAAGTGTTGGCTCGTCACATTATGTGAAGGCGTCAACTTGATATGGCTGGAATATTGCTTAAATCAGTGTAGCCCTAACTCACTCACTTACTCTGTTCTACCTGTGAACATCAGTTTCTGATCTTCAGCAAGTTACGGGATCGGATGGTCAGGCTCGCTGACTTGGTTGATGTAATCCCAATTGCGTAAATCGATGGTCATGATATCAATCACTGGATTATCTGGTCCAGATATGATTTTTAACAGACTGCCGTCATATAGCTGGAATATTGCTGAGTGTAGCATTAACCAACAAACAAAACTCACTCTGTTCTTGTGTTCCAGCTGACTTGCCATGTTGACGTGTGGGACAAGAAACTCGACGTTCATCTCAACTTTGTCCATCCCTTTAAAGTGGAACATGTTTTACACACATGCAAGGAAAAGTAAGTTATTCATTTCTTGTTGCCCAGGGACTCCTTCCTCAAAGTGATATCAGCACTAATATGATCATAACTCCCATACTTTAACATAGGCTTATGGTAGCTGTAGCGCTAAGGTCGCATTGTGGAACGGGACCAAGATTAATACTGATTATTAACAGACTAACAAAATATTGCTGGAATAACATGATGGTGGCATGAACAATGACTTACGCACATTTTTGTTATCGATTACCAAAGTTTAATTACATTTTTTAGCGCTTAGAACTGTTAATTTTGATTACTATCATGAATCTTTATTATTTCACAACTGGTTGAGGAATTTTTAAACAAAACTAAGATTTAAAAGAAATCTTGGATTAAAAGCATAAGTGGGTAGGGTTTTACTGTTTACTTTTGTCCAAGAACATTTTTGTGTTTTTATTATAAGGGACATCAAGAACGGGTTTCGTATATTGTACCATTGTTTTTTCACAGAAAATATCTTCAAGTCACCATTAAAGGCAATACCAAAACCGAATTCCTCGTCAGTCAGCCAGAGTTATCTGCCCTGAATTCCAATGATGTGGAGTTGCAGTTAATGAACAGAACCGGACAACAGATGGTGAGAAAACACTAGTGTGTGACCATGGCAACAGCTTGAGAAACAAGTGGTGGTATACATTTGTTTTTAGAAGAATGATTTTTGGAGTCAACTCTTAACTTTCTGTAATTAACCAACATAGGACACCATTGTCTTAAGAATGATGGGATAAAGTCATCGACGGTATCAGTGGTATATGGAGACCTCCCTAGAAAGTCTTTAAGTCTAGTCAAGTCAATACTGGTGAAGACCGCCTCCGTGGTCTACTGGTAGAGCATCCACCCAGAGAGCGGGAGGTCTGGGTTTAATGCCCAGCCATGTCATACTGAAAGACATCAAGATATGGTACTTGTTGTTACCCTGCCTGGTGCCTAGCATTAAAGGGGCTAAAACAAGGACTGGTCCGCTCGGAGTCAGTACACTGCATGTCGCTATATAAGTGCAATAATCTTTAACGCGACGTTAAACCCCACTTCAACTCACCAATACTGGTAAATATTTTCAAGACTTTGCCATAGTTGTGATGTTTTTTAAAGAATTTTATAGTTGGGTCAACAGTATTAGGCTTAACAAAAACAAGGTATTGGTTCTCAGACGGCCTTTTTGGGGGGGAGGGTTGGTCAAGCTAGTATGTAACCAATAAAACAGTTGTGTACAATCAACCTGGGAAAAGGCCGCCCTATGCCCTACATGAATGTATTCCTTGATGAGTTGAATAATACTGGAATACAGCACTTCACTACCTGGGGGGGGGGGGGGGGGGGATTTCATTCAATTTTGTTGATATTAATTTCGTTGAAATCGTGTATGTACTGATCAGCAAATCTTCTCTTCAACTCATCATTAACTCGCCTTGAAACAAACATTAGTCGTTAGAGGTACAATGTCATCGGTCTTCCTATCACTTTATTAATACCAAGACAAAATATGTTGACATTGTTCAAGATCATTGGGTGTTATGAAAAGTCTTAAAAAATGAAGGATCAGGATTGTTTATATATTTTTGCATCTTAGTTCTATCATTTGTCTTTCATAGAAATACAATACTATGACATTTAACAAATTTGACATGTATTCTGTTTCCAGAAAGTGAATAGCAGCCAGACAGCCTCCATCTTGTGGCAGATCCGCTGCAACATCCCGGACATTCCCCGATTGGAGACAGAGCTCTCCTTCCTCTACACCTGTCCACTGGATCTTCAGGCCACGCCCCGCAAATACCTGTACACCTGTAGTGTGGAGAACTTCCAGGTAGGAAACAAATACCTGTACACCTGTAGTGTGGAGAACTTCCAGGTAGGAAACAAATACCTGTACACCTGTAGTGTGGAGAACTTCCAGGTAGGAAACAAATACCTGTACACCTGTAGTGTGGAGAACTTCCAGGTAGGAAACAAATACCTGTACACCTGTAGTGTGGAGAACTTCCAGGTAGGAAACAAATACCTGTACACCTGTAGTGTGGAGAACTTCCAGGTAGGAAACAAATACCTGTACACCTGTAGTGTGGAGAACTTCCAGGTAGGAAACAAATACCTGTACACCTGTAGTGTGGAGAACTTCCAGGTAGGAAACAAATACCTGTACACCTGTAGTGTGGAGAACTTCCAGGTAGGAAACAAATACATGTACACCTGTAGTGTGGAGAACTTCCAGGTAGGAAACAAATACATGTACACCTGTAGTGTGGAGAACTTCCAGGTAGGCACACATACCTGTACACCTGTAGTGTGGAGAACTTCCAGGTAGGAAACAAATACATGTACACCTGTAGTGTGGAGAACTTCCAGGTAGGAACACAAATACCTGTACACCTGTAGTGTGGAGAACTTCAAAGTACAGAGATACCTATTCATCCGTTGTGTATTGGACACTGAGGTACTGTTTTCACAGACAACCTATCAATGAATTGACCCAGTGATTCAATGCACTGAGGTGTATGTTCCCAGACCAAATACATCCTGAGCTACAACGTGACATCCCCAGAGGAGGACAAGCAGTGTAAGACGGGGAAGACCGCGGCCCTCAAGCTGCAGGTGAAGAAGTGCAATGGAGGTCATAACGACCCTGACGAGAGGCTGGTCTACGATGTGAGATCAGACACAGACACCTGGGCGCTGGTTGGGAAGTCTACAGGTGAGTGATGAACAATATCACAGTAGAACCAGTCATACATTATTGAGAAGGGTTGTAGCAGAGTGAGTCATAGGATGTTGTGAGTGAGTATGGTTTTACAAAATATTCCAGCAATATCACACACCAGAAATGGGTTTCACATGTTTTACCCAGGTGGGGATTCAAACCCAGGTCTTCAGCATGACAAGCAAATGCTTTACTCGATAGGCTACCACACCGCCCCATATATGACATCATGAAAAAGTGTAGGGGGGGTGGCATAAGAAGCGAACAGGTATTAAATGGTTACTTGTATTGGTGTGATGTTGCATCCCTGGGAAGGGCATTATCTTACAAACACTCATAACATCTGACCATTGTCCTCGTTTGCTGCAGGGATATTTTTTCTGAAGGATGACTACTATGAGACGATCCTGGATGTGGTGGCTGTGAAAGCAGGCTTCGTGCATCTCCCTTTGGTCCACATACACAAGTACCGAGCTGGTAAGTCAACGACACAACAGTCGCAGTATTTCAGACATGTTCCCAATTATTTACCCTTGAGGATTCTGAGATAAGAAGGTCATTTGTATTGGCAACTCACTGAGGATGAGATGGCCACAATGGGAGTGACCTGTCAGATTGTGTGTGCCCTGGTGGCATGAAGTGTCGCCACATTTGAATGTTGGCAAAGATGAACTATTCATGTTGCTGACTGCAGCATTAAACAACAGCTGCTCATTTCAATCTTATAAATGGCAATTGTTGGTTTTTCAGTGAATAGTGATCACATTTATGCATGCAAAGTTTCAGCCACAGCAGATTTGCATTTGTAACAATGTTGTTCCTGTATACCGTATATTTTTTCAGACCAATCAAATATGGAGGAGAGCAGCAATGAGTCACTGGCTGATCCTCCCGAGTTTGTCAGGTTCTCCAGGGGAGAGGTGTACAACAGCAGCGTGGCCCAGCAGGTGCACGTCTACCCGGAGATGGGGGGCAAAGATGTGGAGGTGTCCCTCATGGAAGGGTAGATAATCGACAATCTGTGACCACTACTGCTACTTGACCTCGAAGGGCCGTGTCTACCCTGAGATGGGAAGTTAAGATGTGGAGGTGTCCCTGCAATCTGTGATTTGAACTACCTGACCTCACAGGGCTGTGTCTACCTTGAGGGAAAGATGTGGAGGTGTCCCTGGTGGAAGATGGATGACCTGCAATCTGTGACTTGAACTACCTGACCTCACAGGGCTGTGTCTACCTTGAGGGAAAGATGTGAGGTGTCCCTGGTGGAAGATGGATGACCTGCAATCTGTGACTTGAACTACCTGACCTCACAGGGCTGTGTCTACCTTGAGGGAAAGATGTGAGGTGTCCAAGGTGGAAGGGTGGATGAACCAATTGTCAATGATTCCTGGTCATGAGTTAGAACTGTAGACACCCCAGTTATTATCCTTGATGGGTCAGGGCCCTCCCAATGCTCATGTGTTTCATCAACCAGCAATAGAAACTAACCATTTAGTCCCCTAGTCCTTATTATGATAACATAAAGGAAATACCTTAATTATGGCAAATTTCTACTAGTCCTTATGATAGCTGAGCTATTGGGCAGCTTGATAAGGACTAATGTTGTCAACATGTTAAGGTTTCTAACCAGCAACTGTCTTTCCACTCACTTGAAGCCGACATGCTGTGCAGTAACAGAAATACTGTCCTATGGGAAGTAAATCCAACTCACTCATCAACAGTGTGTTACAAGGAAGAGAAGATGACCAGCAGTCCATGTCTACTCCAGATGTAAGAACACTGCATGACTCACAGTGAGTGACATGAAAAACCTTGTGTCTGCTTGAATAGTCGGGTGTAGGAATCACGGGTCTGTTTCAGCAATGACAACGACAGTAGTTGACTCGTAAATGATCTACATACTGGTGTTCGCCGATTGTCAGTCAACCATTGTATGTGTTTGATTGGCTTAGTTATTTTCAGAAGTATGAATTTGCCAATACTCTGTGAATCATCCAAACATATATTAGGCCAATCTTGATAGTTTCATTATGTGCTACAGGCACATCTTCCCGAGGCAAGGGAGTTAACTGACTCTAAAAGTCCAGTTTCCACCCTTGCCAAACTAGGCTGGAATTTCTGGGCTCAATCGTAGCGCCACCAGTGGCTTTTACGAGTTATGTCCCTTCTATGCCCCGACTATTAACCTATCAGATTCCACCTCTTATATGACTTGTATCTGCTTCAAACAAAATGGGGGACGGTCGGGAAGCCTAGTGGTTAAAGCTTTCGCTTGTCATGTGAAGACCCGGGTTTGATTCCCATTTTTTAAACATAGGTACAATGTGAGAAGCCCATTTCTGGTTTCCCCCACTGTGATATTGCTGGAATATTGCTAAAAGCGGCATAAAACCAAACTCACTCCCTAACTCACTCAAACAAAATGGCAGCGCCCACTCAAGATGATCTGATCGATGATCAATATTTATAGTGTAATAAAACGGGTCTTACCTTGCGAAGTGTATCAAATCACCTGAGCACCTTGACTAAAAACATGAAAAGATTTGGAAAATATCTGTCAACATCCAGATCTTTGGCAGTCAACCGAAATCTGCACATTGAAATCAAATCCATGTTGGTTATGAACTGGATGTTGATTTGTTAGGCAATTGGACTATGCATATACTCGTTAGTCCAGCCAAAATTTAACTCCATAATTCCAGCCTAGTTTGGCAAGGGTGGAAACTGGACTTCGGGAAGATGTGTAGGCAAGAATTATCGATTAAATGTTCATAATACAATACAATAAGTGAACTCATATCAGTTTCATGACAGATTGTAAGTTATATGACAATAGAATAGCAAATAGATGTCATCACTACCCAAAACCCTGTTGACTTCTATGAGCCTTCAGTAAAACATTTCTGTATCTAAAAATGAAAGGATATATGTTTACTAAACACGGCTGTTTCCATTTACCCGAGAGGTAGTTGATGACACAGATGGCGGCCAGTTTGTTTTCCAGATGAGGCAACCTTTTACCCCAGAGGATGTTTGTGGCCAGTGTTGAGGACACGACCTTGGTCAGTTTCATTCAAGAAAAAAGGCCAGTGAATTGAGAATATGTGGACAACCTTATGTACACCTTCAAAGTGGAAGGCACTCAGTTTTAAGTTATTTATTGTATTTTGGGGATAATTTATACATGTATATTGTACATGAAAGTCCTGATGTTCATGTCTGTGATTTGTTAACAATGTTGTTGATGGATGTCATATATGTATATACATGAACTATTCCTTGTAAATTGTAAATACAAAAAATAAAAACTATTTCAACTTTCCTTTTTATTTCTTGACTCCAATAAGGTGCTGGGATAGCCTTGCGATAGCATTCGCTCGTCATACAGATCAGTTCCCCGCAATGCATGAATTAAATACCCCACCTCAATTACATCAAGGCCATAAATTCCTGTTTTGACTGCTAAACACACTATAAATTCTTTTAGATTTTCAACAGACGTCCTCTTCACTGCTAGCATTTCTAATAGTTGTTAGTAAAACCTTATCAATGCAAATGCGCATGCGTGAACAGGGATAATACTATTACTTTTTCCTATGTGTCTAGATGTACACAAGTAAAAAGTTGTTGATCATGTCTAGACGGGTTTTGTTGTTAATTCACACTGTAAACTTGGCTGAGATTATCTTCTGGACATGTACGAGGGGCGTTTAATAAGTTTTGCAACTTGGGCATTTGTGTTTACACAAACAATGTCAACTAGTGGCAGGTGTGACACTAGTCATAACATTAGGTTGACACGTGTCATAACAAGTTCCAGACACAACAATAAGTAAGATGTGATGGCTTCATCCACCTAAGGGTGGTCACGATCATGGATTCTCTCAAACATGAACAACGCGCTGTAATTAAATTCCTTACATGCTCCGGTTCACAAGTCGAAAATTGCACAGGCCGCCATATGTGAATATGGATTCGAACAGTTAAATCACCCACCCTACAGCCCAGACTTAGCCCCCAGTGACTATTTCCTGTTCCGGCACATGAAATCTGCCCTACGTGGAAGACGCTTCCAGGATGACGAGGGCATAAAGGCTGCTACAGAGGTGTGGTTAGAGGGCCAATCTGAGGATTTCTATAAAAGTGGTATTAAAAGCTTGAAGGACAAATGGAAAAAGGGGATTGATGGTGAATGGAGATTATATTGAAAAATAAAAGTGCCAAGGATATTCTGCCGGTTGGTCTTATATTGAAGTTGCAAAACTTATTGACCGCCCCTCGTACATACAAGCTGAGAGCAGTTTACAGCAGGTTGGTAGTACAAAACAGGGTTTGTACAGGCTTGTATTGTAAGGTCCTTCTTGAAAAGCCTTGATTTTTAGTGAAAAGCCTTGAAAGCTGTGAATGTGCACAAAATGGCATATACTTGTTAATCAATTTTTTTTTTTAATTTTTTATTATTTATTTATATATTGATTTTCGTATTATTATTTTATTTTTTTATTTTTTTGGGGGGGGGATAAATCTTGGAGAATATGTGATGGTCATTCTGCTTTCTAGGTCTTACGACTAATATATAGTATGCTGGATTTAATAAAATATTGACAGACTAAGGCTCATAGCCCAGTTAAAAATGCCTTTAAAAAGATAGTTGGCAGCCTTTAAAAGCCTTGAATTTAAGTGTTCCATATCTGTATGGACCTTGGTCGTTCTCATAAGTAGATCAATAAACGTAGTGTGACACTCAATCCTGTCGCACATGGCTCACCACGAGTTCAGCACATCTCTCCAACTTGTGTCTACCTTGCCTGTCTCAAGAACATGATTACAGACTGCCAAGACTCAACACAAGGCCAACCCCAGGTCCAGTCGGGTGCGTCTGAGAATATGTGATGGACGAAGCCTTGAGGGTTGTACGATGAGGGCACAAGCTCCACTACTGAGACCGTCTTGTGATCCATCCTGCAGGACGTCAATTCCTTCTGGCTAGACGCCGCGAACTTGGCCTTAGACGAGGGAGCAATCGGCGCATTAGAAGAGTCGGATACCACCGAAGGATTCTACTCACCAGTCTTCCTAGTTCTGAAGGAAAATACATCGGAAATAAGCATGATAATTGACTTGAAAGTATTCCACAAGGATTATCTCGCTCGGCCTCCCAAATTCCAAATGGAGCGTGTCGAATCAGAACTACATTTGTGGCTACTACGTCACAGTGTCATGCCGGGTATGCCTCTCATATTTCCCTCCCAACTCCATTACCGCTCCACGGACGCGTCAGGCGAGGGATGGGGGTACTCACATGGACGACGTCACAATGCTCGGGAAATGGTCTACCTAAGACATCACATCAACTGTCTGGAAATGAGAGCGATATTTCAATCTAGCCAAGCATGGGAAGTTCGGCTGCATCACACGCCAGTGATGATAGCGACAGACAATCGATTGCGTGATAATACTGGTGGCCCAACGGGACAGACAGGCAGACAGACAGATATTTTATTTTCATCTCACCGCACTTTTGAAGGCTACAGATCAGCTCTGACTTACTACATCATGGTAGGCTCTTTATAGGTCCTGACCAAGTACTAAATCGACTCATGACGCCCTTTGCACTGGAGGACATCAAAGTAACAAGCACATTTCCAATCTCATTGAAATCAGATCTTAGTTCTCGCTACAGCAAAAACAAAGATCTGAGGATATCCCATTACAGGTCACATCAGGACGACCTTTCGCGAACCTTGTCCACAAGTTAAATGACAAACAAGAAATCGACATTAGCCACCCAGAATACAGCTTTATCAGAGCTATACGACCTTTGATTCAAACTGGCGACTACACTTTGAAAAATATACTGAACCAAATTAAAAACTTCACAATCCTAAAATTTTAACATTTTGACCAGTTATCATTGTGGGCCCTTATTGTGTATTTAAACAGTAATGGCCACGTATTTTCTTCATATAACACCCGTTTTTGTGCAGGTGAATCTATCAAAATCATGTGCACAGCACTATAGTGGCAAAAGTGTTTTTTCACGTGCAACTGGTCACGTGGCCATAATACCGCACGTATTTTCAGCCATACTTGTCAGCAGTCATTAACAAAAAAAGAAAAACACAAGAAAACAAAAGTCTTTACGGCCATTTGTCATACCACGCCTTTCAAATGTGCAACGTGAACGTGCCATCGGCATGTTGCAGACGGGAACGTCCGTATCTGAAGTCGCAAGGACGAGGGGTTGTAGTCGACGGACTGTTTATGATTTACGGACGCGTCTACAGCAAACGGGTACCACCGCTGATCGCCCACGGCCAGGTCGACCACGTGTGACGTCAAATGCAGAGGGTCGTCAGATTGTCTTACGTCACCTCCGTAACCGATTTTTGACGGCTACATCAACCAGAAATGAACTGTTTAGGGGTAGACTGAGTGCGCAAACTGTTCGAAACCGTCTGAGAACTGCTCACCTTCAAGCACGACGGCCATACTGCGGGCCGATTCTCACTCAATTACACAGACGTCAACGTCAATTGTGGGCACAGCGACACTTACGATGGACTTGAAACAAGTCGTCTTCAGTGATGAATCCCGATTTAATCTTCGATTTGCTGATGGTAGGGCGAGGATGTGGAGGCGCCGTCATGAACATTACGCCCAGTGTTGTGTACAGGAAGTTGACAGATTTCGAGGCGGAAGTGTCATGGTGTGGGGTGCTTTCTGTGGCAATGCACGATCCAGGCTTCTTGTCATCCGTGGCAACCTCAATGCAGCTGTTTACCGCGACCAGGTACTGGCTCCAGAGCTTCTGCCTTTTATGGCAGCACATGGACCCGGTTTGATCTTCCAACACGACAATGCCAGACCCCACACAGCAATTATGACAAGGAATTTCCTTCAGAATGCGGGAGTCAACGTCGTGGACTGGCCGTCAAGGTCTCCCGACCTCAATCCCATCGAACACGTCTGGGATGCTCTTGGCAGAAGTCTGCGCACTCTCCAGAACCAACCACAGAATTTGGCACCATTTTGCAGCAACAATGGCGTCGTCTTCCCAATCATGTGTTCACAAGCATCACCAGGTCCATGCGGAGGGGTTGTGTGGCAGTTGTCAACGCACATGGTGGCCATACACGCTACTGAACTTGCCATCAGATTCTCGTGCTTGGGACTTATGATTTAAACTGTTGATGTTATTACCGAATACCGTAGGTGCTTGGAACAAATTATGGTTTCCACCGTTAATTAAAATCCTTTTTTGGACATTAATGATTAAAAATTACCTTCTCTGATACAATTGTCCGTTGTATATCATGTATGGGATTTCTTTATAAAATGTGAAGTTTTTAATTTGACTCAGTATAGTTTGACAAATATTGGGATTCAAAATTTGAAAACTGAACCAAAGAACATTCTGGGATGTCAAATAGATATATCAGTACTTCCCACGGGCTATGCAAAATTACTCACGTTCAAATGTTTATCCTATTGAAGCAAGAGACAGACGATGATTTTGAAGAATTTAGTCGTAAAGCCTTTAACGGTGGCTCGGAATACCCATTGTTAATCTTTTCTAGGTTGTCCAATTAGAAAACACATTCCTACTGTCACCTTCCTGATTAGTAACCGACGCTCTGATTGGTCGGATGAAGGACATGACCAGTAATGGGATATCCCATGTCCTCAGATCTTATTTCTCGCTACCGCTAAACTAAGATCTTGATGAGATTGGCACAGACAGCAGTAGTGGAGCCACTATACTAACCCATGAATTATTGTACACAACTCAAAGCTTCGAGAAAAAAACTTGGCCACTGCAGTCAGGGTGTTAGAGCTATACGCCGTTGATAATACCTCAAGTCAATACTTTCAAGTCAATAGTGATAATATAAATGACATCAGAACCGGAAGTGACGTATAAAGACATCAGAACTCGAACGTCAGAAAGTTCCGAATGACACAAAATGTGACGTCATTAAATGCCAAAAGTAGAAGATCGAGAACAAAATATCAGGCAATATACTTCCGTTTTCCCCAATGTATACATGTATAGATGTATTCCTACTTCACTGCTGCCAACTAGATCCGACCGGGTCCATCTGGTATATATTGGCTATGATGTAACAGAGGTAAGGTATTCGAAGGAATAACCAAGTAGTAATCACTGTGTATAATTCTAAGAATAGTACCTCTTTTAAATCTGGAATTAGTCCCTCCCACCTCCCCAATCTATCTGCATCTAGTTGATGCCGAAGATAGGATTTTACTCACAACTATTAGATATCATGGCAGTGGAGAGGACGTCTGTTGAAAATCTGAAAGATTTTATAGCGGGATTGGCAGCCAAAACAGGAATTTATAGCTATGATGTATTTGAGATAGTATTCTAAGAATTATACACAATGATAGCTGTTGTTTGATTTCTGGTGTCCCCCGCTGTAATGGTATTAGAATATTGCTAAAACATCAGAAAACCATACTCACTCACTCGGGGACCAGTCGTCAAAGGCGCCGCATTTCGTTGTATAGAGTTGCGCCCCTTGGACACCCCAGGATGCAAATGATTGTGGGAATGATCGTGGGTTTGAATCCAGGTTCGCCCCGATTACATTTTAAGAATTGTCAGCAACATAGCCGAGGTTGCGTGTTTTCCCAAAGTGGTAAATGTCGGAGACCTGGATCACCTCGGGCTTTCCTCCCGCATTAAGCTGACAACCATCTCACTCACTCAATCACTCACCCATTGACATAAGTACATTATAAATATAGCCATTATATGCCGCGTATCGTATTGTTTTTTTAGAAACTGCCACACACACACTTTTCACTGTTCAGTAAACTAGATTTTGTATGTAGGGAAAATTTGACAAACTCGGTGTCATGAATCCAATGGTTCTGAATACCTGTGAACACAAGCTGGTGATATCCAATTTAGTGGTCAATTTTATTGATGAACTCTTAAACATCGCAATGATTTGAAAATTAATAAACTTGAAAATGGGTTGGAAGTTCCACAAGATATATTGATCAAGCCTCATATAAACTGCGAGTTAATTGACTGAGTCTCCAATAATTGTCCTCTCCCCTCTCATCATCATCGCCTCACAGTGAGAGTCAATATGTGTTACTTGTAGATACTTAGTACACGCAAGTTAGACAAACATGGCAGATATAGCCTGTCAATAGCGGCCTTTATGTGTATTACCTCATTTAATTAGGGATATATTGATTAGAAGGGAAAGTTGAATTCATCCTAAGTGATATGAGACAAATGGAATTTGAATAGGTTATGTCACAATGACATTTAATCCCCGAAATAAAGTTTACTGATTAAAATTTTTGTATCTACAAAAATTTAATAAAATCCAAATGGCGCCCAGAACAATCCTTAATTGCAGAGCTGAGGCAATATAGACTTGCCATATCATTCTTGACTTGAGTTGGACTCCTTTTTTATTTTTTTCTCTTGGGTCTGAGAGGCAGGCTACCACCAAAGTTCGCTCGTCCTGCCAAAGGCAGGGATTTGATTCCCAAAATTAGGTGTAAGAGCCCATTTCTGGAGTCCTGGTATTGCTGGAACATTCCTAAAAGCAGCTTAAAACCATACCCACCAAGGACCTAATTTGTTTGAATGGCATTACTTAGAAGTTGACGGATGACAATGAAGACACCATTTATGGAAAACAACTTCTTTATTTACTGTTAAGGCGATGTTTCGGACCTTACTTGACAACTGTATAAGAATCTATACCGAAACGTCGCCATTACAGTAAATGAAGAAGTGTTATCTCTACATTGTGTCTACTTTGTCACCAAGGACCTGTTGGACAAGACAAGTTATGTGGTAGTAGCTATTACCTGCCAATACTCTTCAGGCCCAAATCAGACCTTAATTCTGGTGACAAAGAACATATCACTTCAGGCATAGCATTAGATGGTTTGATATAAGATACATTGAGCAGCCAAATTCACGAAAACATGTTTGGATGGACAATATATTATAATAAATGGTGAAAGTATAATTGATTTCATTCATGGTATCGAAAACTCCTGATGTTACATTAGACGCTGGATTGCTTTGTAAGTCCATAAACCATCAAGGAGAACCAGCTTTGAAATATACTCTTCAAAAAAAGAAACGCACAGGTAGATTTTTAGTAATTTTATTGTACCTATTAAAGTCGGTATATTTAATTCAATATCATAGATACAAATATGAAATTTTGGAGCTCGATAGTCACATGTTGTCGTTGTACAAAGGCATTGACAACTGTTCATTGTCATGAAACATAAGGCCACAAGGTTGCGCTGAACTCAGTATCTCGTGTGACCGCCCCGGGCAGTATTCACGGCTCTGCATCTCCTCGGCACTGACTGGATAAGTGTAAGAATTCTGTCCTGCGGAATTCTGCGCCATTCTGCTTGTTACGCGTTGGACAGTTGTGAGAGTGTCTGCGGCGTGTTCTGAAGTTGAGGTACACGTCGATCGAGTTCATCTCAGAGGTGTTCGATTTGGTTGAGATCTGAAGATCTCGACGGCCAGGGCAAGCCGTTGATGTTGGCATTATGAAGGTAGTCTACCGTGACACGAGCTGTGTGCGGTGGAGAGTTGTCCTATTGAAACAGCTCCCTCTGGCGGTCACTGATTGGAGTGAAGAAGAAATCGTGATTCATCGCTAAACCACACTCGTCTTCAGTTTCTCAAATTCTAAGGCTGTAAAGTATGGCCCCAACGCAAGCGTCGCTGTCGATGGATCTGTTGCAAACAGGGGCGATAACTCGTCTTCTGGGTCGGACTACAGCCTCGCGAAGATTGTTCCTGACATTCTGGTCTGATATCCTCCTAAAACCAGGGATGCGTTCTCCAGTCTCCGTAGCTGAAACAGTCGAATGTAGCGATCCTGTGCAGGGGTGGTAACTCTTGGTCGGCCGGTTCTCGGACAATCTCATTAATATCAGATCTCAGTTCTCGCTGCCGCTAAACAAAGATCTGAGGACAACGCCTCCTCCGTTCAAATGTTTATCCCACGGAAGCGAGAAATAGACGATAATTTTGACGGAGTCAGTCGCACGGGCCGTAAATGTCGTTCGGAATACCACGTGTGAACGTTTTCGAGGTTGCATAATTAGAAAACACATTCCGATTGTCACTTTCATGATCAGGTAAGCGAAGCTTTGATTGGTTGGATGAAAGGTCGTTCTGACGTGACCCGTAATGGGATGTTCTCAGATCTTTGTTTAGCGATAGCGAGAACTAAGATCTGATTTTAATGGAATTGGTTCTCGGGCGGTCTGCAGTGGAAATGAACTGTGTGTATCGTTCACAAAGGGCGTGCTGTGGTGGACGTTGAAGTGGCGTGCAATAGAAGACTGCGATTCCCCTCTTTGGATACGTCCTATTGCGATGTTCCGATCGGCAGCGCTGTGTCTCAGCATTATCGAACTGACGAATTGACAACTGAATGACAAATGATTGTCTTATGCTTGCCTTTTTATAGCCACTACAACAAGTTACGAATGTCATAACTTGCACGTGCATTTTGCTTTACTGTTTTCCTGCGAGACATTTTTGATCAAGTATGAAAACAATGCCGACAAATCGACATTGGCTGCGTTTTGTTGCACCGTTTGTCGAACATTAGGCCACCAACATTTTCCAATAACATATATCCATTTTATGTACCAGATTTTGTGTGTAGTCGGGTTCAGTGAACCGAATACTACCCGTGCGTTTCTTTTTTTTAAGAGTGTATGAGTTATTTCAAAATTTGATGTGTAACGATAGTAACACACACATTTAAACTTAATTATTGTATACACAACAAGGCAACCAAGTGAGGCCTGAGAAGCATGTATACATCACAAGGCCAGAAGTGAGACCTGAGAAGCCTGTATACACAAGGCCAGGAGTGAGGCCTAAGAAGACTGTATACACAAGGCCAGAAGTAAGGCCTGAGAAGCCTGTATACACCACAAGGCCACACGTGAGGCCTGAGAAACCTGTATACCTCACAAGGCCAGAAGTGAGGCCTCAGAAGCCTGTATACACCACAAGGCCACACGTGAGGCCTGAGAAACCTGTATACCTCACAAGGCCAGAAGTGAGGCGTCAGAAGCCTGTATACACCACAAGGCCAAACATGAGGCCTCAGAAGCCTGTATACACAAGGCCAGGAGTGAGGCCTAAGAAGACTGTATACACAAGGCCAGAAGCAAGGCCTGAGAAGCCTGTATACACCCCAAGGCCACAAGTGAGACCTCAGAAGCCTGTATACACCACAAGGCCAGAAGTAAGGCCCGAGAAGCCTGTATACACCACAAGGCCACACGTGAGGCCTGAGAAGCCTGTATACACAAGGCCAGAAGTGAGGCCCGAGAAGCCTGTATGCACAACAAGGTTAGAAGCAAGGCCTGAGAAGCTTGTATACACCACAAGGCCACAAGTGAGGCATGATAAGCCTGTATACACCACAAGGCCAGAAGTGAGGCATGACAAGCCTGTATACACCACAAGGCCAGAAGTGAGGCATGATAAGCCTGTATACACCACAAGGCCAGAAGTGAGGCATGATAAGCCTGTATACACCACAAGGCCAGAAGTGAGGCATGATAAGCCTGTATACACCACAAGGCCAGAAGTGAGGCATGGTAAGCCTGTATACACCACAAGGCCAGAAGTGAGGCATGGTAAGCCTGTATACACCAGGCTACTGGAGTTTCGGGTCAGATAGTCAACATGCAGTTCATTTCCATATTCGACGGCCACGTGTTGTGCCACCCTTACAAATAGCCATATTGCCAGACGTCAGGGGAGAGTACACGACGTCGAAACTGGGGTATTCGTCGCTGGTCACGTGTCATGTTTTCAGATGAGTTCCGATTCACTTTGCACTTCCTTGATAGGCGTGGTCATGTCTGGCGACGTCGAAATGAACGGACCTATGAAGACCTTGGTAGAGGATAGGTCTTCAGCAACCATTGCTTGCTATCAGAGGCGACTATGCTTGTCGTAAGGCGCGACTAACTTGGCGCGAATTGGTTGATGCATGTCATCCTGTCTCAATTGCGTAGATCGATGCTCATGATGTCAGTCACTGGATCGTATGGTACAGACTCGATTATTTACAGACCTCAGGCATATATCTGGAATGTTGCTGAGTGCGGCGTTAAACAACAAACAAACAAATCGAAAGGAACGTCAAGCAAATGTCAACCTGAGACCTCATGACAGATTTGGCGGTGGATCGAATATGGTGCTGGGGGGCACCACTATGACTGAACGAACCCCCCTCAATATTGTGCAAGGAAGGGTATAACGCAATACTGGTCCAAAAACGTCAACTTTTAAATTTCACATCTTACCCATATCGTCCTTCAAGAACGCTGGCGGCCATAACATCTACTGCCATACTTCACCACCAGTTGTAAGTGAGTGAGTGAGTGAGTTGGGTTTAACGCCGCTTTTAACAGTATTCCAGTTAAATCACGGCGTGTCAGCTTAATGTGGGAGGAAAGCCCGAAGTGATGCAGGTCTCAAACGTTTACCACTTCGGTGAAACCTAGAAACATAATCGGGGCGAACCGGGATTCGAACCCACATCATAGGTTTTTGGCGGTCCCAAGGGACGCAACTCTGCACAACGAATCGCGGCGCCTTAGACGACTGGGCCACCCGTGCCCCCACTACCAGTTGTAATGTGTTTCCAATTCGTTCATTATTATCATACAACTATTACTATGAACTAATATCTCTTACAATTTTGAAAATTTTAAGTCATTTCCGGGTATCCCCTGCATTTTTAAGAATATAACTGGAATACTAATCAAGGCAGCGTTAAACCTAGCTCACTCACTCACTGCATACAAGTCTACACATCATCAACATGCACATAATTAGATGGCCTGATAATGTATATGGGACCAAATTACCTACCGAGGAGTAATTATTTTCTTACATCTGAAAATCTGAAGAAATTTCAAGCACGGCTGACAAGACGCAATGAATTACATTACGTGTACCTTGCGAACGTGAGCAAGACCAAAGATTCAGAAGCAACGCGTCTGCAGACGTCACAAACAGAAGATTTTCTCAAGACCTGCATGCGTGTTAGTATAAATCGGCACATGCGGAATAATGTTTTGCTCATTAATCAACATCCCTAGCTGCAGAGTCCATTGTTTTCATGTATCTCTCACCCAAGGGAATTTGGAAACTGACTATTGATTAACTAACAACGCTGGGGAGACTGGGGCGAGGAAAGGAGTTTATCTGGTTTTACCTGACTGTGGCGACCAATGGACTGCGAGGAAATCGATAGCATCGATATATATGGCTATATAATGTCGTAGTCTTTTGTCCTTGTGTTGAGGTTATCAGGAACAATGGAAAGAGTCTACAAATCTTAGGGTTATCGGATCGATGCGTCAGTGATCGACGTGTTGTTGATATTGTATATGGCTAATAAGGTGGAATTAACTAAACATTAAGTAGGCATTTAAGATTCATTGATGTAGGGTAGATATTAATGCATATTATCTTCATAAGTGTGGACAGAGCATCTGCTCGGAGAGCGGAAGGTCCGTGGTTCGATCCCCTGGCCACGTCATACCAAAATACGGTAAAGGTGGTACTTGTCACCCTCCCTGGTGCTCGGCATTAAGGGCAACTGGTCGGCTCGGTGTCAGTAGACTGCGGTGCGCGCGCGCCCCTTTGACTAATGGCGATGGTGTTCATTTACCAGAAATACCAGAAATTCTAGAATGCCAAGAAAACACGTTTTTATCCAGCTGTTTTCTCATGGATTGTGTTTCATACAGTGACGTGTTTTGTCATTGATAAACCTTCGCGCACCACCCAGACTGCGGATGTATAGGATAGGTATTGCGTTTGTACCAGAACACATGCGCATTATCTGCCATTATTCGGCGTGTGATATCTTGACAAGAACAAATGTAATATTAAAGACTTCATTGCGGCGACAAAAGTAACTCATAATAATTATGAGTGAATGATTTCGGTTCAAGCAGCACTAAACAGTATTTCAGTCGGCTTGTAGTCGACTTAATGTGAGAGGCAAGGTCAAAGTGATGCAGGTCCTACACACGTTTACGTAAGGACGGGTCGCCCGAACACGGAGCTGGTGCGGAGAGATGAAGCACAGGACGAGTCGCCCGAACACGGAGCTGGTGCAGAGAGATCAAGCACAGGACGAGTCGCCCGAACACGGAGCTGGTGCAGAGAGATCAAGCACAGGACGAGTCGCCCGAACACGGAGCTGGTGCAGAGAGATCAAGCACAGGACGAGTCGCCCGAACACGGAGATGGTGCAGAGAGATCAAGCACAGGACGAGTCGCCCGAACACGGAGCTGGTGCAGAGAGATCAAGCATCATAACAGGACGAGTCGCCCGAACACGGAGATGGTGCGGAGAGATCAAGCACAGGACGAGTCGCCCGAACACGGAGATGGTGAGGGGAGATCAAGCATCATAACAGGACGAGTCGCCCGAACACGGAGATGGTGAGGGGAGATCAAGCATCATAACAGGACGGGTCGCCCGAACACGGAGATGGTGAGGGGATATCAAGCACAAGACGAGTCGCCCGAACACGGAGATGGTGAGGGGAGATCAAGCATCATAACAGGACGAGTCGCCCGAACACGGAGATGGTGAGGGGAGATCAAGCACAGGACGAGTCGCCCGAACACGGAGATGGTGCGGAGAGATCAAGCATCATAACAGGACGAGTCGCCCGAACACGGAGATGGTGAGGGGAGATCAAGCACAGGACGAGTCGCCCGAACACGGAGATGGTGCGGAGAGATCAAGCATCATAACAGGACGAGTCGCCCGAACACGGAGATGGTGAGGGGAGATCAAGCATCATAACAGGACGAGTCGCCCGAACACGGAGATGGTGAGGGGAGATCAAGCACAGGACGAGTCGCCCGAACACGGAGATGGTGAGGGGAGATCAAGCACAGGACGAGTCGCCCGAACACGGAGATGGTGAGGGGAGATCAAGTACAGGACGAGTCGCCCGAACACGGAGATGGTGAGGGGAGATCAAGCACAGGACGAGTCGCCCGAACACGGAGATGGTGAGGGGAGATCAAGCATCATAACAGGACGAGTCGCCCGAACACGGAGATGGTGCGGAGAGATCAAGCATCATAACAGGACGGGTCGCCCGAACACGGAGATGGTGAGGGGAGATCAAGCACTGGACGAGTCGCCCGAACACGGAGATGGTGCGGAGAGATCAAGCACAGGACGAGTCGCCCGAACACGGAGATGGTGCGGAGAGATCAAGCATCATAACAGGACGGGTCGCCCGAACACGGAGATGGTGCGGAGAGATCAAGCACAGGACGAGTCGCCCGAACACGGAGATGGTGCGGAGAGATCAAGCATCATAACAGGACGGGTCGCCCGAACACGGAGATGGTGCGGATAGATCAAGCACAGGACGAGTCGCCCGAACACGGAGATGGTGCTGAGAGATCAAGCATCATAACAGGACGGGTCGCCCGAACACGGAGATGGTGCGGAGAGATCAAGCACAGGACGAGTCGCCCGAACACGGAGATGGTGCGGAGAGATCAAGCATCATAGCAGGGCGAATCATGGACGTGAACCCACGACTTGACACGGCTTCGAGATGCATACTCTGCATAGGAGACGTCCCGAAATACTCGGTCACCCATGGCAACCGACTAATAATGATGAGGCAGGGATAGAAATATAGGTGACTGGCATTTATTCTGCTAAGTTTGGACACCATTTGTAATGTCAATTAAGGAATTGAGGTTGTTGCTACCTTCAAATTCCTAAATTCAATTAAAAAAGTTATTTTACTAAAGTACGGAACATTTTGCCAGATTTATGAGAACGTAGTAGAAGAGAATTACTTCGTATGTACGTTTCGAACATGTTTAATATATCACTGAAGAATACGTGGTTTGAAGAGAACAAACAGAAGACCGACTTACCATCGTGACCTTTCTGAATGTTTGTTGCGCTTAAACACCCCACTCGTCCACTCATGAACACGCCTGTCTTATTCACCATATGACGCATTCGTGCTTCGACAATTATCCCCCTCAATTTCCTAATTGTATGAAATATTTACCGAGATTTCATGTCGGGACAAACGAGGTTATTTCTTTCGTCACGAAGGAGATCGTAATAGGGAAGACACAGCTGCCATCTCGCTAGGGCTTCTAAGTAATGCAATAATTTGCTATCTATTATTTACCTTAAAAATACCTTATTCATTGATAGGTCTGATTGCATATATAGACTTTTTTTCCTGCAAATTTTGTGTAATTATCTGTGTAACTATTTCAGGTTATATAAACCATGAAATTATCGTCTACAGGTAGATGTGGAACTGCAAATCCTTGAGCAATTAGATACTCGTAGCTGCATTATCCTTATTTCATCTGCAGTTTCCCTCACTTGCCACGGCACCATGTTTATCATTTAACAATTATATTGTATAATGCTGAGAAGTACTTGTATTGGTCGCTATAACAGCAGCAAGGATGCTTGGGCGGCTTCAAAAGCGATACATTTCTTACCTGGTGACAATAGCACTCCGTATATCAGGGCGATGTTTGCACATGTGTTTGCAACAGCATGGCATTTACCTGATATATTTCTGATGATCACCGACGCACGATCGAGAAATAAATCCTGGCATTGACGGCAACCCTATGATCTTCTTAAAAACTGCATCAACACCTTAATGTCATCTTCATGACCCTGTTTTTTGACGTGTGAGCATTTCTGTCATATCACATGTGAGATTATTATTTTGAAAGAGGCATAGGCGAGCAGTGGTATGATGCTAGGAGACCATCGATCATAATCTGATGCAAGATTCAAACCCACCAATTAATCTCTGCAGCGAGTTGCGGAGCTAAACACCACTGGGCCACCCATGCCCCCACTAAAGATTCCGGGGTGAAGACTGCCTATGCATGTTTGTCGAAAGAACGGACTGATACAGGGGAACGGACGGTTGTTATATCACCTACTGATTGTGTGATATCGTGCTCCTGCCATCATCTACTGATATCCTGGTCCAGACTCGATTATTTCCGGACCGCCATATATTACTGTGGTGTAAAGCCAAACCCACACGGCGAAAGAAATGAACATAATACAGAATTATTCAGAAAATTGCTAAAAGCGGCATAAAACCATACTCACTCACTCACTATGTTCAGGATATATTTGGAGCTAACGATTGTCATTAAATCGAATCTGAGAAGCCTTAACTAAACTATTTCTCTTACCTTCAAACTGATTTAACGTTTTGAACGGACTGCTATATATCAATATGTCTTTGAATATGGTCAGTATTGAAATAAGCTTTAAATCCGACTTATGACTTGCTTGACTTGAAACATCGCTAGTCATGTAGCACAATCACCACGCCAGAAAAAACATTGTGGCGTTTCAGTCGGAATTATCAATCTGTCGTATCACAGCACGCTGAAAATCTTATCATTATATTTAATTGAAGGACAGAACGCTGTTTTAACGCATCAAAGGACTGCCGACATTTATTCGTTATTACAAAGTACAACAGAAATGGATTCATCAATGCCAGATAAAGGATCTCTAATACATCCATCGGCGTTATCACATAGCCGGCAGCTTCGCGCTCAGCTAAGCTCCCGGGGAACGATGTTCTGGTATCATACAATGAAATCTCTGAAGATCAGAGCAACAGTTCATTAGAACCCCAACAAAAGCGAAATTAGATGTCTAAGAGTTATCATAAAATGTAGGTCAACTAAATGCTATATTAGCAGTGTTCTATATAACAGTACCCACATTACACGTCTCCGACATATGTCATTGTTATGTCTTGTCGGAATGTTACGCATGAAGTCAGTTGTATCACAGGTAGCATATTCATAAATAAAGACAAAAATAATTGTCAAGTCAATACTTTATGAAAAACTACTTTGGCAGGTTGTGAATTCAGTCAAGTTCAGGTATACACAGCCAACATCGTAAACGAAACTTTTAAAACGGATTATTATTTGTTTGTAATATTGGACTCGGAGTAAATACACTCATCATTATGTATATACTCTCTGATACAGAGAGAGATAAGAGAGATAAATAGTGTTTTTCTGTGTCTCGCATTAAACTCACAACAATAAAATTACAATGTTACATACGGATAACAGTGTAATGCCCAGCCATACTGGCATATGGGAAACATGTATGCCTGGTAGAAAATGATTAGATGTAAACACAGACGCACGCGCGTATGTACGCACGCAAGCACGCAAGCACGCACATACACACACACGCTTGTAACGTAGATCAGAATAAAAGTAGCAGTCAGTTTAAAAGTGGGCTTCATCCTCTATCACAGTATGTTGTTTAATTTCCGTGTAGAACTTGCATACTCTGTCGTTTAGAGGTATAGGTGGCTTGGAAATTCTGCCTGTCTCCATCGCTAAGGGGAAGCTACCGAATCTAAATGTAGATAGCACTCGGCGATGGTCCCGATATTGGACAGACCGCACGTAATCACTTGTTGATGGTTCATTTTCATATAATCTATATGTACGTAGCTTATTACCGTTAGGTTAATCACGATCATTTCATAATTCCCGAGTCCACATGTCAGTAAGTCAAGTTAAAGACGTTTAAATTACTTTCCGCTACAACGGTTGGCATCTGCGGGGCTTGAACTCTTTGGTGCCGTAGTTCATGATACTGATTTGGTTGAGTGTGTGTTCATGATGGTATATCACAGGCTTTGAAAATCTTAGTATTGACAAATAACCGCAAGGTTCGTCAAGCAGTAAGTTTATCTCGGTGATTATGGTTCTTCAACTTGTACTTGGGACAATGGTGGCTTCCCGCGTCAACTTCTGGAGCAACGCCTTCCTGACCTTCTTACGCATGAAGGCGTACAGTAGAGGATGGGCAATGGTGGTCAAGTATGCAACCACCTGACAACACAACTGGGCAGTTTCCAGATTTAAGTCCCCTTCCATGGTCATCTCAACCACAGTGACGGCCACGTGAGGACCCCATAAACACATAAACGTCACGACAATCACCAGTGACATGCGTAGTATTTTCCGTTCCTGATCACGAGCAAATTCCCGTCTAGACTGGTCCTGACTTGATAACGATACCGCAACAACGGCAGCCTGAATGGCGACCCGTTTCCGAGCAACGCGTAAGATGGCGACGAAAAACATGATCATCCCGATAGTTGTGATGGCAAAAGTTAAGACGTAAAACAATTCGTAGAAATAATATGGCCCCAAGGAAGACATAAGTTGGTTGCAGCTTAAAGACTTATTTGTACTCAGACTGTTGATCGTTGATTGGTCAAAGCCGATAAATGGCGTACAGAATGCGAAGAAGGCCAGACTCCATATGAGGGCCATGACGATTGTGACTTTCGTTGTGAAGACCTGTCGTTTCGTGGGCGTCACGACAGCATAATACCGGTCGAGACAAATCATCAGCAATGTCATAGAGCTTGCCACACACACCAGCGATATTATACCCTCCATGAAGAAACAAAACAGAGCATCCTTGAAGCGGGACGTCAGAACCATTGTCAACGTCATGGGAACAGCTGTCAGACATATCACCACGTCGACGACGTTCAGATTCGATATGAACGTGTTACCGCGCTCATCAGCGTTTTTCAAGGATTTAAGACTGATAACAAGTACAACAATATTGAACACAAGTCCAAACAGAAATTCTGATATTAATATTATTGATGCCACGACCACAAAAGCAACATGAAACTCCCCCTCCTCCTCCATAGCGTAAGCGTTTGTCATAAAACTTCACAAAAATCTTTTCTTCACATCAGCTTGTCCTTTCTGTTCGAATTCTTCTGACTGTAACCCTTCGGTTCATATTCTTGATCATCTAAAGAAAAACAGATAATCAATTTTTTCATAATGTTTTGATGCTATAAATCAATTCGATAAAATTGGTATCCCAATCTGATAAATATGTAAATGAGGTCACCTGAGAGCAACTACTTAATACGCTCCGTACAGTTTTCCATTTAGGTAACACGGCGGTTTTAACATATAAACTGTGCACAATGGACAGGACTGACGAGTTTTTCGAGTCTCCTTTATAAGCCAAACCCGTTCACTCTGAAGTGCCTACTATAACATTTCTTGGCAACTAAACAAACGGTAAATACAAAACATAAAACAAAATATTGAGTTAGCTTCATGTATGGGTTGGGAGTTCTTTCAATCACCCTCCCCGTCATCAGCTAATTACAATCATGAATCCAACTCCTAAGCTGGGCCACCCCTCACCTACTTCCGCTAACACCACATTCATTGTTTACGGTGGGGGCCATTCCCCTTAGTGCAACCCCCTAAATAACTACGATTTGAAAGGTTGGCACTATGATTAATGATAACAGTTATGTCGTTTCCAATCAAGAGTTTCACTATGACATCGATTATCTCTTATATTCTACTTTAGGAAATTATTGTTAATATGGCATGAATAATACGGGAATATTGGCTTTCGTGAAATACACCGCGCATGGATATGATATTCAGAGTACAAATAGTGCACAGGGTGGGTGAATTCAATGACGTCTTTCTCGATCTATAGAATGCTAAGATACACTTTTGTCTATTAAGTTGATACCACTCACCCCATTTTCATTTCTGAAATACACAAGAATTAATCTGACTTCAGACTTAATTCCTACCGAGGTTTTAGCACGGTCTAATTTGTGTCTATATGAGTGGCCGCGGATAATAGTGTATGTATTTGGTGTTTGAACAATATAAATATCTATTTCGGGTCATATATTGTGCTTTGGGTATATCTGTTTATGATATGAAGAATTCTAGTTACGCCGCTGCTGTGTTTAATCATAGCGGTGCTAATTCAGATACTTTCAAAATGTTTCAGTTAGTTCTGAGTTTTTCAATATGCTTTCCTAAGGCATGCCTTTGTAAATTAATAGCTTTTTGCAACACTCGGCACTGCCTACAGCCTTTATGTCTTTTGACAATGCAGGTATCTTCCTTCATATTGTTCCTGTCCTGGTTTTAAGAACAAACAGTGTTGGTTGGTAACGTTTCTTTTGCTCCTTTGTGAATAAACTGAAAACGCTGAAACGTTTCTCAGCTGATATCCCTTTCACTGTTGCTCGAAGGGCTTCCTTGAACTGCTGTTCTACCTTTACAATCAGCTTGCAACTGTACGCCGATCGCGCCGCCGAGGACTTCATTATTTACACTGGGATTCCTACATCAGTACGCAACAGGCATGGAACTGTATTTTCTGTCTATCGATTTATTGGTTACTTGTATTTATATTTGAATCGGTACTTTTACGTGATTGAATGAATCGTGTCGTTTGAGAATCACGACATTATTTCCCACTTAAGTCTTATTAGTTAGTATCTAATCTTGAACTACAAGGGTGTTTTGTCAATATAAATACTGTTGGAGAAACTAAAGGATTGCATGTTAAATTTCAGATATACCCCGAAGAAGAGCAGTAAGTGTTTGGCAATTGACAAAACACGGAATTCACACATTTACTCGTGTTTGTAGTTTGCTGACATGAAGCATTTTTTTCTATATTGAATGCCGTTGTACCCATTATTCTGTAATATTGTATGTTTACTAAGTCTAAATATTCCAACTAACGGTATCTGTGTTGATTACTGCTGTGTTTAAATGTGAGGCGTTTACTTCAAGAAGAACAATGAGACGTTGCTGTGCATATCATCCACGTGATAATGTTATAGTAAGTGCTTATAGAGACGTCAGGTGCTTGTTTCAGTATTAAATTCCTCAGAGCTCGAGTACAATGTTATTTTAACAAAACGCAGTTTATTTTGCTTTAGGACCCGTGAAGATGCGGGTTAGAATTGACCTTCAGCAACCCATGCGTCTAACGGGATCGGGTGGTCAAGCTCAGTGATTTGGTTGATGCATGCAATCGTATCCCAATTGCGTACATCGATGCTCATGATGTCAATCACAGGGTTATCTGGCCCAGATTCGATTATTTACAGACATGCGTCATATAGTTGGAGTGTTGCTGAGTGCCGAGTTGAACAATAAATAGAAAATTGTCTTTATTTAATTATATATAATCGATAGTGCTTGTGACATCCCAGTTAATGCCGAAACAACCTTAGCCTGTGTCGCGCTGATACCATCGTAAAGAAAATAACAGCAGCATAACTTTCGGATTTTCTTGTCAAATAGCTAGTTTATCTTATGTCGTGACACAACACGATGATGAGATAAACATTTGACAATATTAGCCAAATATTCTCTGTGTGTATTATTGATATTCTAAGCATATTATTCATAAGTCGTGTTTTTGATATATGCCGAGACATGTTTCCAAAGCGATAAGAAGATGACATATATTACTGGTTCGGAATATAAATGTTTTTGGCTCTCTTTATAGATATATCGATACCACCTGTAGTTCAGTGTTATATGCCCCACCCTACGTACACCGTGCATTGTAACATACATGATCTTGTCTTCTGATCACCAGGTGTCGCCAATAACTCATGGCGTCTTATAGACCTGTTACACGGGTAACAATGTGTTTGTTGTTTAACGCCTCACTCAGAAATATTCCAGCTATATGAAGGAGGCACGTACATATTGGGCGCAGCTCTACACATAGAATTGCGGTGCCTTATACCGCTGTACCGTCTTTGCCCGGGGTACTGATGCATACGCTATGCCAGTCGCCACAGGATTTGGTTGAAGCTTATCTGTTCACGAACATCTTCATCATGTCATCAGAAATCCTATCAAATAATATCGAGTATGAATAAGATCAAGATCTTAAAGTTTCCTGTTTACTTACCACACGAGGAAGAGTCGTCATTATCCGTCCATGCTTGATTGTGCTGTGAAAGCATTAACGGATACCGTCCCTCAGTGGGAAGCCTGCCAATAGACCAGGTACCAGTGAAACCCAATAACTTCAGTATTGTCAATTACAAGTATCTAGGCTGTCAATAACATCGATCCTACCTAACACACCCACATCGTCAGAGTAATGCACCAAATGTTGTTGCAAATATGCTTCTATAGTTTTCGGGGCTGAGTGTTTTAGAACTGATTGTTATTTCCCATTACAAGGTGAACCGATTTGGTATCTGGCAAATACAATTTGTTTGGTTTAATGTCGTGTTTGAACATCAACTTCAATGACCGTTCTATCAAAAAATCGTATCCGATTTGATAAAGAAGCTATGTTTAATGACGTTCATCGACCCGACTCAAAAAACACATTCATAATATAAGCGGCAAACCCATTTTCCTGGCCACAAGAAATCTCTTCTAAAAGCAGAGTCGATTGTACGTTTTCAACTGTATCGCTAGCATGTGTTTATGAATCACTATCGAATTGTTGAGGATACCACTGTTCGCGAAAAGGCGAGCGTATCCTGCCCTACCGGTGTCGTCCGATGCAAACACACGTAAAGGGAAATGAATTATTCACCCCAAAAACACGGGAACATGTCGTACAAGTCAAAATAGGGAATTAACTTATACACAATTCAGATTATATAGATTATATAGATATAGATAGTCACACCAGTTAGCTTATGATAGATAGTCACTCACACCATTTAGCTTATGATAGTAAAGACAAAATATCAAAACTATAATTACGAATAAGTCTTTGAGTTCCCGGTCATAAAATACATTTTTCTAATCAGAATTCAACAAAATTCCCAAATGACTGCCTACAGACAAGAATTATTCAAGTTGCTTTTATTCATTTGAAAACAAAACAACAGTTCGAATACCTTCAACGTGAAATCCCAGCTAGACATTAACTCGCCGCTTTCGAGAAGAACCTCCCTCGCTGTTGAATGCATCCGAGACATTGTAAGGTCTGTCTCCCCTATAAGTTGTCACGAAGCTAGTATCAGGTATCCATTTTACCACGCCAGGAGAATCGCATACTGTTATTAATCAAAACAACACGCGCTGTCGTCTGCTACCTCTCGGGTTGAAGACGTGAATATCGATCTGCACACAAATCGATGACGTCATATACACGTGTGGGTCGTAAAACCAACACAATGGTTATTAAGTGAATTCGTCTCACCTGCAAGAATTAGTAACAAGATAGATTTGTACGTACCTCAATTATTTGGTCTCATAATGCATCGTTTACTGAGAGATTGATGATGCACAGTAAAATCCCGTGTGCAAAAAGAAATCTCTAATGACAGTCACGAAGTCCACACATACGTACATACATGTACTGTTATCTGTAAGGGGGTTCGTCCAGTGAATCAAGATCATGAAGGTGTCGTTTAATCCTCGTCTAATCATGAGGTTTTACATATCGTTTGCATACTTTATAGGACCTTAAAATCGAAAATTCAGAATAACGATGAAATCAGGATGACAAGGGAATTTTATACGGCCGACGATAAAGACCGCTTTGACAATAAAAATAACCCAAGGGATTTTTCTGACTAAAAAACAAATTCCGTACACTGGATTATAAAATTTATATATTTCTTCTTTTTCGACCAACCTAACAATTTTATTCTACAATCTAATTCCTTAAACCATAAAAACAAAACCTGGCCCAATTGGAATTCTTCAAGATTGACAGTCAAGCGATTGGCACCGGTTCGGAAGGGAAATTTATTATTTCCTTAAATTAAAATCTTAATGATAATAGAATAGCGTAAAATCACTTACTGCAATAACCGAACATGGGCAGCATAAAAAAGTCGAGATACATAGTGGGCTGATCAGATCATATTCTACTCCGTGGTATACAGGTTCGGGGCAGCAGTACTGGTGTAACCCTATGTCAAAACACAGGTTTCACAAAAACGAGTCGTTCATGAATAATTCACCAGAATCGCACGCACTTTCTTTTGGTTTGGTGAGACTATCTTAGGAGCCGTTTTTTTGCTGAACAGGTTGGTGTCCCTTTTTCTTACCAGAATCCGATTGTCGCAGGATCAGGATTATGATTCTTTGTTTGACAGCACCATACCCGTGCTCGTATGTTTCACCAGAGCCATCAGTTAGCATAATAACTGACAGTCACCTTTGTTTCTGTTGCTGCCTCATTGCTATTATAAGTCGGGTTCAAAAAGTATTACATGATTGTCAAGCACGTTTTAGACACGACTATTCTACAATTGATAATGTATTTGTCCTACAATCTGTATGTCAAAAGTATTTGAGAAAACCAAAACACAGATTCTATACAGCTTTCATAGATTTTCGTAAAGCATTTGACTTTGTTGACAGAAATAAGCTATTGTATGTACTTCTCATGAAAGGTGGACATGGGAAAATGTTTAGAATTCTAAAAGATATGTATGACAAGGTCGCAGCTTGTGTTAGAATCGGACATTCGAAAACTGAAATATTTACAACACAGTGTGGAGTACGCCAGGGATGTATGTTGAGTCCTGTTTTATTTATATTTTTATAAATGAGCTTGTAGATGAAATGAAGAAATGCGGATTGAGAGGTGTTTTTGATAGAGAAGGACTAAACGATATCATAGTGCAATTATTTACTGATGACCTAACATTGATTGATGACAGTGTAATAGACCTACAAAGAAAACTTGATGTGTTAAAAGGTTATTGTAACAAATGGGGCCTAGAAGTTAACCTGGAGAAGACCTGTATTGTTGTTTTCAGAAATGGCGGATACCTAAGAAATTCTGAAAAATGGACTTATGATGGTAAACATATGAAAGTAGTATCCCACTATAAATATCCCTGTATTGTCTTCACATCCAAATTAATTTGGTCAAAAGCGTGTGAAACATTAGCACTACAAGCCAGAAAGGTTTCGTTTCCTATTATTATCCAAACACTTTCCTAAAGGTAGCATCTACAACATGTGACAGTAAAAAAGCTTCCGTTGTGTTATATGGTTCGGAAATTTGGGGTTACACTTCTCGTGCAAATATTGAAAAAATTCAGAGTTTTTGCTTTAAACGATATTTTTGTGTTAATAAAAAGGATCAACAAACGCTGTACTAGGCGAAGTAGGCAGAACCTACTTATGTGTTAATTATTTTAGTCGTTGTAAAAAGTATTGGTGATGGCTGTTGTATGTGGATGGTTGTCGATACCCAAAAGCATGTTATGACATGTTGAAATCACAGGATGAAAACGGCAGCCACAACTGGGTAACGCATGTTCGTTTGCTGCTGTTAGAAACCGGATTTACGTATGTTTGGATCGCACAGTAATGTGGCAGCATATCAAATTTTATACATTTGATACAATGTTCTAAGCATTGGCATGCTAAAATTATTTCTTCATTATTTCTAAACCATTATTCTACATATAAGTCTGTACTCGAACCAGAGAAATATATTGTGGAGTTATGTCCAAACAAGGATCTTATCCGCATATTATTTATCTTCCGATGTTTGAGCCATAAGTTGGGTATTCAACACTTTCGTTACAATGACAAAGTCAATACTGATATACTTAAGTGCAAGAAATGTAATCATAATATAATTGAAGATGAATACCATTTCCTTTTAGTTTGTCCATTTAATATGGAAAACAGAAAACTCTACATCCCAAGTTATTATTACCAGTATCCATCACGAGCAAAAGTTTATCAACTAGTAGCATAAAAAATGTTAAGATAATCAAACATATTGCTATATATTTAAAAAGAAATCTGCCTGTATAATGTATCATAAATATTGTATTTAGACAGTATAAGAGTTGCCCCACTTGTCCACGTGCAAAGATTTATCTCATGCATTGTACTCTTGGCCATGCGGCCTTTGATACCGAATAAACTTTTTCTTCTTCGGGTGACGCGGGTGGCCCAGTGGGTCAAGACGTCTCCTATTCAGAGTCGTGGGTTCAAATCCATGATATGATTCGCCCTGTTGTGATGCTTGATGTATCAGTACCATCTCCGTGTTCGTCCTAGTGTAAACGTGTGAAGGACCTGCATCACTTTGGGCTTGCTCCTATAATTAAGCCGACACACTAGGATAAAAAAACCTCTTCAAAGTCGCGTGTCAAGTCATGGTGTCAATCACTAGATTGTCTGGTCTAAACTCGATTATTTACAGACCTCCGTCGTAGCTGGAACATTGCTGAGTGCAAAATAACTCAATCAATCAATAGAAGAATCTATTCATACCGTATTTCTTCTAATATGGTCTGGGGAAAACAGTAATAAACGCCGGCGCCAACACGAAAGATTTTGGTGCTGGAAGCTGACTAGAATTTGGTTTCAGACAGGTATCCAAACCGCAATTTGCAGATAAGACGCAAGTGAGGACGTGAAGACATCGAATCGCCCTCGTGTTGCTGCTTGTAAAGGGTCAGCCACCCTTCTAGAAACTGTCTCATCCCTCGTGTTGCTGCTTGTAAAGGGTCAGCAAGCCTTCTTGGAACTGTCTCTTCCCTCGTGTTGCTGCTTGTAAAGGGTCAGCAAGCCTTCTAGGAACTGTCTCATCCCTCGTGTTGCTGCTTGTAAAGGGTCAGTCAGCCTTCTGGGAACTGTCTCTTCCCTCGTGTTGCTGCTTGTAAAGGGTCAGCCAGCCTTCTAGGAACTGTCTCATCCCTCGTGTTGCTGCTTGTAAAGGGTCAGTCAGCCTTCTGGGAACTGTCTCATCCCTCGTGTTGCTGCTTGTAAAGGTTCAGCCAGCCTTCTAGGAACTGTCTCATCCCTCGTGTTGCTGCTTGTAAAGGGTCAGACAGCCTTCTAGGAACTGTCTCATCCCCCGTGTTGCTGCTTGTAAAGGGTCAGTCAGCCTTCTAGGAACTGTCTCATCCCTCGTGTTGCTGCTTGTAAAGGGTCAGACAGCCTTCTTGGAACTGTCTCATCCCCCGTGTTGCTGCTTGTAAAGGGTCAGACAGCCTTCTAGGAACTGTCTCATCCCTCGTGTTGCTGCTTGTAAAGGGTCAGTCAGCCTTCTAGGAACTGTCTCATCCCTCGTGTTGCTGCTTGTAAAGGGTCAGACAGCCTTCTAGGAACTGTCTCATCCCTCGTGTTGCTGCTTGTAAAGGGTCAGCCAGCCTTCTAGGAACTGTCTCATCCCTCGTGTTGCTGCTTGTAAAGGGTCAGTCAGCCTTCTGGGAACTGTCTCTTCCCTCGTGTTGCTGCTTGTAAAGGGTCAGCCAGCCTTCTAGGAACTGTCTCATCCCTCGTGTTGCTGCTTGTAAAGGGTCAGTCAGCCTTCTGGGAACTGTCTCATCCCTCGTGTTGCTGCTTGTAAAGGTTCAGCCAGCCTTCTAGGAACTGTCTCATCCCTCGTGTTGCTGCTTGTAAAGGGTCAGACAGCCTTCTAGGAACTGTCTCATCCCCCGTGTTGCTGCTTGTAAAGGGTCAGTCAGCCTTCTAGGAACTGTCTCATCCCTCGTGTTGCTGCTTGTAAAGGGTCAGACAGCCTTCTTGGAACTGTCTCATCCCCCGTGTTGCTGCTTGTAAAGGGTCAGCCACCCTTCTAGAAACTGTCTCATCCCTCGTGTTGCTGCTTGTAAAGGGTCAGCAAGCCTTCTAGGAACTGTCTCTTCCCTCGTGTTGCTGCTTGTAAAGGGTCAGCCAGCCTTCTAGGAACTGTCTCATCCCTCGTGTTGCTGCTTGTAAAGGGTCAGACAGCCTTCTAGGAACTGTCTCATCCCCCGTGTTGCTGCTTGTAAAGGGTCAGTCAGCCTTCTAGGAACTGTCTCATCCCTCGTGTTGCTGCTTGTAAAGGGTCAGACAGCCTTCTTGGAACTGTCTCATCCCCCGTGTTGCTGCTTGTAAAGGGTCAGCCACCCTTCTAGAAACTGTCTCATCCCTCGTGTTGCTGCTTGTAAAGGGTCAGCAAGCCTTCTAGGAACTGTCTCTTCCCTCGTGTTGCTGCTTGTAAAGGGTCAGCCAGCCTTCTAGGAACTGTCTCATCCCTCGTGTTGCTGCTTGTAAAGGGTCAGTCAGCCTTCTAGGAACTGTCTCATCCCTCGTGTTGCTGCTTGTAAAGAGTCAGACAGCCTTCTAGGAACTGTCTCATCCCTCGTGTTGCTGCTTGTAAAGGGTCAGCCAGCCTTCTAGGAACTGTCTCATCCCTCGTGTTGCTGCTTGTAAAAGGTCAGTCAGCCTTCTAGGAACTGTCTATTCCCTCGTGTTGCTGCTTGTAAAGGGTAAGCCAGCCTTCTAGGAACTGTCTCATCCCTCGTGTTGCTGCTTGTAAAGGGTCAGTCAGCCTTCTAGAAACTGTCTCATCCCTCGTGTTGCTGCATGTAAAGGGTCAGCAGCCTTCTAGGATGTGTCTCTTCCCTCGTGTTGCTGCTTGTAAAGGGTCAGTCAGCCTTCTAGGAACTGTCTCTTCCCTCGTGTTGCTGCTTGTAAAGGGTCAGCCAGCCTTCTAGGAACTGTCTCTTCCCTCGTGTTGCTGCTTGTAAAGGGTCAGACAGCCTTCTAGGAACTGTCTCATCCCCCGTGTTGCTGCTTGTAAAGGGTCAGCCAGCCTTCTAGGAACTGTCTATTCCCTCGTGTTGCTGCTTGTAAAGGGTCAGCAAGCCTTCTAGGAACTGTCTCTTCCCTCGTGTTGCTGCTTGTAAAGGGTCAGACAGCCTTCTAGGAACTGTCTCATCCCTCTTGTTGCTGCTTGTAAAGGGTCGGACAGCCTTCTAGGAAATGTCTCATCCCCCGTGTTGCTGCTTGTAAAGGGTCAGACAGCCTTCTAGGAAATGTCTCATCCCCCGTGTTGCTGCTTGTAAAGGGTCAGCCAGCCTTCTAGGAAATGTCTCATCCCCCGTGTTGCTGCTTGTAAAGGGTCAGTCAGCCTTCTAGGAACTGTCTCATCCCTCGTGTTGCTGCTTGTAAAGGGTCAGACAGCCTTCTAGGAACTGTCTCATCCCCCGTGTTGCTGCTTGTAAAGGGTCAGTCAGCCTTCTAGGAACTGTCTCATCCCTCGTGTTGCTGCTTGTAAAGGGTCAGACAGCCTTCTTGGAACTGTCTCATCCCCCGTGTTGCTGCTTGTAAAGGGTCAGACAGCCTTCTAGGAACTGTCTCATCCCTCGTGTTGCTGCTTGTAAAGGGTCAGTCAGCCTTCTAGGAACTGTCTCATCCCTCGTGTTGCTGCTTGTAAAGGGTCAGACAGCCTTCTAGGAACTGTCTCATCCCTCGTGTTGCTGCTTGTAAAGGGTCAGCCAGCCTTCTAGGAACTGTCTCATCCCTCGTGTTGCTGCTTGTAAAGGGTCAGTCAGCCTTCTGGGAACTGTCTCTTCCCTCGTGTTGCTGCTTGTAAAGGGTCAGCCAGCCTTCTAGGAACTGTCTCATCCCTCGTGTTGCTGCTTGTAAAGGGTCAGTCAGCCTTCTGGGAACTGTCTCATCCCTCGTGTTGCTGCTTGTAAAGGTTCAGCCAGCCTTCTAGGAACTGTCTCATCCCTCGTGTTGCTGCTTGTAAAGGGTCAGACAGCCTTCTAGGAACTGTCTCATCCCCCGTGTTGCTGCTTGTAAAGGGTCAGTCAGCCTTCTAGGAACTGTCTCATCCCTCGTGTTGCTGCTTGTAAAGGGTCAGACAGCCTTCTTGGAACTGTCTCATCCCCCGTGTTGCTGCTTGTAAAGGGTCAGCCACCCTTCTAGAAACTGTCTCATCCCTCGTGTTGCTGCTTGTAAAGGGTCAGCAAGCCTTCTAGGAACTGTCTCTTCCCTCGTGTTGCTGCTTGTAAAGGGTCAGCCAGCCTTCTAGGAACTGTCTCATCCCTCGTGTTGCTGCTTGTAAAGGGTCAGACAGCCTTCTAGGAACTGTCTCATCCCCCGTGTTGCTGCTTGTAAAGGGTCAGTCAGCCTTCTAGGAACTGTCTCATCCCTCGTGTTGCTGCTTGTAAAGGGTCAGACAGCCTTCTTGGAACTGTCTCATCCCCCGTGTTGCTGCTTGTAAAGGGTCAGCCACCCTTCTAGAAACTGTCTCATCCCTCGTGTTGCTGCTTGTAAAGGGTCAGCAAGCCTTCTAGGAACTGTCTCTTCCCTCGTGTTGCTGCTTGTAAAGGGTCAGCCAGCCTTCTAGGAACTGTCTCATCCCTCGTGTTGCTGCTTGTAAAGGGTCAGTCAGCCTTCTAGGAACTGTCTCATCCCTCGTGTTGCTGCTTGTAAAGGGTCAGACAGCCTTCTAGGAACTGTCTCATCCCTCGTGTTGCTGCTTGTAAAGGGTCAGCCAGCCTTCTAGGAACTGTCTCATCCCTCGTGTTGCTGCTTGTAAAAGGTCAGTCAGCCTTCTAGGAACTGTCTATTCCCTCGTGTTGCTGCTTGTAAAGGGTAAGCCAGCCTTCTAGGAACTGTCTCATCCCTCGTGTTGCTGCTTGTAAAGGGTCAGTCAGCCTTCTAGAAACTGTCTCATCCCTCGTGTTGCTGCATGTAAAGGGTCAGCCAGCCTTCTAGGATGTGTCTCTTCCCTCGTGTTGCTGCTTGTAAAGGGTCAGTCAGCCTTCTAGGAACTGTCTCTTCCCTCGTGTTGCTGCTTGTAAAGGGTCAGCCAGCCTTCTAGGAACTGTCTCTTCCCTCGTGTTGCTGCTTGTAAAGGGTCAGACAGCCTTCTAGGAACTGTCTCATCCCCCGTGTTGCTGCTTGTAAAGGGTCAGCCAGCCTTCTAGGAACTGTCTATTCCCTCGTGTTGCTGCTTGTAAAGGGTCAGCAAGCCTTCTAGGAACTGTCTCTTCCCTCGTGTTGCTGCTTGTAAAGGGTCAGACAGCCTTCTAGGAACTGTCTCATCCCTCTTGTTGCTGCTTGTAAAGGGTCAGACAGCCTTCTAGGAAATGTCTCATCCCCCGTGTTGCTGCTTGTAAAGGGTCAGACAGCCTTCTAGGAAATGTCTCATCCCCCGTGTTGCTGCTTGTAAAGGGTCAGCCAGCCTTCTAGGAAATGTCTCATCCCCCGTGTTGCTGCTTGTAAAGGGTCAGCAAGCCTTCTAGGAACTGTCTCATCCCTCGTGTTGCTGCTTGTAAAGGGTCAGTCAGCCTTCTAGGAACTATCTCATCCCTCGTGTTGCTGCTTGTAAAGGGTCAGCCACCCTTCTAGGAACTGTCTCTTCCCTCGTGTTGCTGCTTGTAAAGGGTCAGCCAGCCTTCTAGGAACTGTCTCTTCCCTCGTGTTGCTGCTTGTAAAGGGTCAGTCAGCCTTCTGGGAACTGTCTCTTCCCTCGTGTTGCTGCTTGTAAAGGGTCAGCCAGCCTTCTAGGAACTGTCTATTCCCTCGTGTTGCTGCTTGTAAAGGGTCAGCCAGCCTTCTAGGAACTGTCTCTTCCCTCGTGTTGCTGCTTGTAAAGGGTCAGTCATCCTTCTAGGAACTGTCTCATCCCTCTTGTTGCTGCTTGTAAAGGGTCAGACAGCCTTCTAGGAAATGTCTCATCCCCCGGGTTGCTGCTTGTAAAGGGTCAGCCAGCCTTCTAGGAAATGTCTCATCCCCCGTGTTGCTGCTTGTAAAGGGTCAGCCAGCCTTCTAGGAACTGTCTATTCCCTCGTGTTGCTGCTTGTAAAGGGTCAGCAAGCCTTCTAGGAACTGTCTCATCCCTCGTGTTGCTGCTTGTAAAGGGTCAGTCAGCCTTCTGGGAACTGTCTCATCCCTCGTGTTTCTGCTTGTAAAGGATCAGCCAGCCATCTAGGAACTGTCTATTCCCTCGTGTTGCTGCTTGTAAAGGGTCAGTCAGCCTTCTGGGAACTGTCTCATCCCTCGTGTTGCTGCTTGTAAAGGGTCAGCCAGCCTTCTAGGAACTGTCTATTCCCTCGTGTTGCTGCTTGTAAAGGTTCAGTCAGCCTTCTAGGAACTGTCTCATCCCTCGTGTTGCTGCTTGTAAAGGGTCAGTCAGCCTTCTGGGAACTGTCTCATCCTTGGTGTTGCTCGTGCGAAGGTTCAGTCAGCCTTCTAGAAACTCATCTCATCTCATCCTGGATTTCTGGAACGATAAAGCTGCCAATCATTTAATCACTAGAAATATACTTACAACTATATCCACTGCCACATAGCAATCTCCTCCTTCAGGGAATAAAGTTTGAACACATAAATTTCAATTTCAGATTCAACTTCAAATTCAAGGATAAAATAATTTACATGAAATACTCCATTAAAAGAACATAAAATACATGCTATCTGCATAATTAGCAAAACTGCATTGATGTACTGATCCAATTATCTGACCCTAGAAGGAGCATCTTAAAAAACATTGTCTTTGCCCTTGATATGTTTGATCTCAAGTTTAACTCTTGCATAGACAAACTCCACCTCATCAATATCTGATGTTCGTTCTCTATCCTGTGAAGACAGTTAGCGGACTGTGATCAGTGAACAGTTCCCAGATACACCTCAAACTGTTGCAATGACAAAATCAAGGCCAGGTTGTTGTTTTCTTTATTGTTGAGTAATTTTCTTGGTGCTTGTCAAATTTCTTTCAAAAGTAACAAACAGAGTGATCTCTGCGTGGAAGCTATTGTACAAACATGGTTTGAGTTGTAAAATGGGTAAAATGTTACAATCGATCTACAGTAATGTAAAAGCTTGTGTTCGTTCAAACAACAGAGTATATGGAACATTTGATTGCCTTATGGATGTGAGGCAAGGGTGTATGCTTAGTCCTTTTTTGTTTCAGTTTTTTTTTATAACGAATTGATTACAGAAATGGAACAAAATTGTCGTTTTGGTGTTCAGATCCGGAATGTATTCATAGTTTTCTACTTCTTTTTGCGGATGACCTTATTGTGTTTGGCAATGCTGTCAATAACTTACAAATGAAGTTAAATATCTTGCAGGATTACTGTTGTAAATGGCAAATGTCAGTGAATCTATCGAAAACAAAAAAAAATGTTTTAAGAATGCGGGAGTTTATCACGTTACGAAAAATGGTATTATGATGGAAATGCGGTTGAAGTAGTTACTCGATACAGTTATCTTGGCTTGTATTTTAGCAATACATTATTGAAAGCTTTAAATAATATTGCAATTCAGACAAGAAAGGTGTTCATGGTCCTTTTAAGTATTATACATTCCTTGAAACCATACTTGCCTCACTTCAGGGGCTCAGGGACGTAGAACCACTAGAAAAAGTTCAATTGTATGCCTGTAAGCGTTTTTTAGATGTAAAGTTATCAACTTCAAATAATGGGGTGTTAGGCGAGTGTGGTAGATACTTTTTTCAGTTGCTTGCTGTTTTGAAATATAAGCTGTCTCTTTTAAATATGCAGGAATCCCGTTTACCCCAAAAATGTTATATGTTGCGCTTGTACGATGAACAAGGCCATGTAAATAAGGTAACGAAACTTAAAACTGTTCTTTCAAACATGTGGTAATAAAATAGTATTTTTAAATATGTTACGTAAACGGTTAAAGACAATTATTTTCAGGTTTGGTATAGTGATTTATCTGAAAGACCCAACATGGCTTATCATGCACAGTTTAAAACATCCATTTTATGTGAGAACTATGCGAGTAGTATTACTGTAAATAAATTCAGAGCCACATTGACTCGTTTTCGGCTTAGTTCTCACAATTGAAATTGAACGTGGACGACATTATAATATTCCTCGTGAATTTAGAAAATGTAGTTTGTAACTTAAACCATATCGAAAATGAATATCACTTTTTGTTAATTTGTCCAGCTTACAGCCGTCTTAGGCAAAGTTACATAAAATCTAAATTTTACATCTTTCCAAATATTCTGTAGTTTAATACACTACTGTCATCGCAAGACCCTATTTTCAATATGAATACAGCAAAGTCCTTGTATTATGCCAATGCTGTAAGAACACAAATACTCCAACATGTATAATATGCAATTATGTTAAAACTGCTTTTGTTAAAAAGCAAAGAAATGTATTATATCTTATACTGTTTGCACCTTAAGGTCATTTCGTCTGCACAAAAAGGCCCGTGGCCTACAAGTACTGAATAAAGTGAAGATAAACTGAAACTCCGCGTTTAAGGAACACAGATTATTATGGATGTAAGGAAGAACGACTTCACAGGTGCATGTGAAAAGCTGAAATTTCATGACAAAACGACAGTTCTCTGAGTGCTGTCATCATCACATGTTTTCAAGGTAAGGGTCAAAATAAAGCTTGGGCTTGTGCCAGTCTGTAACGAGTGTAACCTCCTCTGGGGAAGGCACACATGCCACACAGCAACGTCGCTTTAAGGCCAACAACCTCTGGAGAGACTGTTGTGGAATGGCGTGCCTGTACATCAAACCGGATTTTGCTGATTTTTTGGTAGTAAAGGTCCTTTTTGTTTGTCTAGGAAATTTGCTACAGATTCAAGTCTTGAATTGATCTGTTATACCTGGCCTTAACCGACTACATGACATAAGAACACAACATGTGCATGAGCAAATTCACATTTTCAAAATTAACTGTCAATTGTTCCAGTGATAGCTGTTCATAGAAGGCACAGATCCTCTTCAAATGCTCTACCACTACATTGTATGGCTGATAATGTCGAATTAAGTCTCTGTAGCTTGAATGCCCACAGTGACGTCATTGATGAGGTGCTGAATGGTAGCCAGTGCATTTTTTAAGCCAAATGGCATCACTTTGTGTTGAAAAAGTCCGTGTGGAGTAGTAAACAGAAGTATGAATGCAGAAATATGTGCATGCTCAGTCAGCAGGATCTTCTACTGTCCCTTCAAAATGCTAAATGTACAAACCATTTCCGTCAATTCAGTCATTAGTTCTTGGTATGAGGAATAACACAGACAACGAGTTCTATAGTTTCAGGTCGGTACAAGATCGTTGGGTATTATCATGCTTGGCTACCAGGATGCATGGTGAACGCCACTCACAGTCACTTGGTCTGATGCTGTCCTTCTCCTGCACACACTCGACTTCTTGTTGGAGTGGGTTTGTGCAACCCGGGTGTCGTTTCACAGGCAATGAATCACCTACGACCTATGTCACGAGTAACTGCCTCTGTTGTTCTGGAGTATGAATGTTTAACATATCAAACGTTTTAAAAGTCTGGGACTAGTCTTCTCACCCAAATCATCAAACTTCACACGCTCGTTGGTAAGCTAACAACTGCACTCATGACCTGTCATGATATGCCTTTATCATATTTAAATGACTTCACAGGGATTTAGAGGTTTCACTCACTTTCTTATCACATCACTCAGACAGACAAACAGACAGACAGGTTTATTCAGTATTATAGGCTTATGGCCTAAAGTACAATTGACGCTAACTCATAATATGATGTCACGTGCATATACAAAAGTTCCATCTCCTTGAATCTGATATTTAGAACATGCTTTATATAAGTAGCCACTGAAAAGATATCTTGTTTCTTTTGTGAGTTGATAATATTTATCAGATTAATAGTCATTATTCAAGAAGGGGAGATATGTAGATCATCAATATCTTTTGATTTTACGACACATATTAACATTAAAATTATGTTATGATATTCTAAATTTAGAAAACGACCTTATTAATGACTTGTCTGGTTGGACAGATAAATACATTTCCTGCTGAAGATGTGACTTTAGTTAACTATAATTGCTAAGATAATGCTAAGATGAAACAGTTTCGTACCAGTTTTGTGCAAATATATCTTTCACTCGCTGTTTAAATATTCCCATAAACACTTGAATGTTTCCAATATCCTGTGCAATCCACACAAAAGAAAAACCACATGTAAATAACAGATTTCTTACTTCAGATACCCAGTTATGTTTACCTTTATCATCCAACTGATTTAACAATTTATAACGTTGAAGAGGATACCTACATTCTTCCATTCTTAGTAACTTTATCCATTGTTTCACTACTCCTTCTTGGCTATGCACGGACATATTGCACATCTCTTAAGGACCGTGTATGCCATAGCTATGGACAATACTTCAGAGACTTGTCTGTACCAAATGCAGACAGGAACTTTGACTATTCATTTGCTGACGGCATCAGCAGGTCTCTGTCTATCCTAAAAAACTGTGAGACTACCAAGACTTAATGTCTGGAAGATAACAATTCTCTCCTGTGTGATCCTATATAATGTCCTATAAGTCGGGCTAACCAATGAGCATCTAAAATACTCAGGAAAGTCGTTGATACAATATATATTATTGTTATTTAACACTATTGTTACATACGAATATGTTCCAAAGGTATATAATGTCGGTCAAATCCTCCCCGTAAACAAAGGTCAGGGATAATGAAAAAGTTACCCTTCTAGCTTCAAGGATATAACAATAACACCTGTCTTAAGCAAATAACTAAAAGGGTATTCTTGAAAGAATGACTAATGACAATGTCCCATTTCCCCATGCTTTTTTATGTTTGGATTTAGAAAAGGCGCGGGCGCTGGGATAGCAGTCCTTACCTTAATGGAAAGTCTTGCCTTCTATAACGAGAGAGAGACTCACCAGTAAAGTGCGCTTTCCTTGATAATGAGAAGGCGTTCGATCAGCGTGGCAGTTTACGCTCTATATTAATTACTTACTGTATCAACTAACGGTTACGGAAACTAAATAACACTCAGATTACTTCGTTGACATTGGTAGGCTTGCACGGATAGGATCATCTTCTATACAGTCTAAAGAATGTCAATTTAGCACATTTGCAAATGACATTGTTAAACATAGTTTTGTATCATGTCGAATCAACCTCCATGAAAGAGACCTCATGTTTAATAGAATTTGTGATTTACTTGATGTTAACATATTTGTTGAATTATGGAAGATGAAGACTGTATATTTTTATCGGTTTACTTGGGGTGTACATACTCAATGTGAAACAAGTTTACACTTCCATGTATAGCAGCAGATGATTTTCACCATATGCTGCACACTAAAACTGTGAGAGTCGCAGTTATAACAATGTATATATACTGTTATTGTTGATTTCCACTATCATTAATTTAGCTCTTGGTGTAATAACTATACATATTATATAAGCTGTAATCTTCATATCATCGAGGTAATAGTTTGGTTTGTTTGTTGTTTACGCCGCACTCAGCAATATTCCAGGTATATGACGGCGATCTGTAAATAATCGAGTCTGGACCAGACAATCCAGTGATTGACATCACGAGCATCGATCCACGCAATTGAGATCGATGACATGCATCAACCAAGTCAGCGAGCCTGACCACCCGATCCCGTTAGTCGCCTCTGATGACAAGCAAGGAGGATCTGTCTATATATCTATCTGTGTATATATCTATCTAGCTCGCTCTCAAAGATTATCGATGGAAGGGAAACAACATCAAAAGCCTATCGCCAGGACTGACATGTTGGTCTTTGGAATTTTTGTCATAGTTTGCTCACATTTAGTCCTGCATTGCTTCTGGCAACTTCAGCAGCTCTCAGAAATCTAGTTTGGAAAGTAGACACAAAGCCTAGTAATTCCAAATTGGATTGATCGACGATCGGGTCGGCCATGTTCATGTTTACATGCTTACTCTAAATTCCACTCGACATTTTACTAGCACTTCAATCATTAGCTGCCACTTACAAATTCTACGAATATATTTAGAACAGTCTCCACTGCCATGGATCACTTAATGCATGTAAACTAAGAATGGTGCACTGTACATCTATCGTGGTTATTTTGCAGCCACCCTTCGTACGAGCTCATATTGACATTGTCAAAGCTGAAATGCTAGAATCGAAAACAAACATGCTTTGAAAAGTGATCGTTCATAAGTATTGGTGGTTCAGTGACACACAGATATTTTCTAAATGTCTTTTTTTAAATTATACTCTTGACCTGATTTGAAGTTATTACTCAGCGGTTAGAGCAATAATCAGGTCTTGACAATAACCACCTTTATCGAAGTTTGGGTCGCCGGATCTGTAAACCTGGTAATCAATACACACACTAAGCGAACTCAACCTATGTTGTGAACTCGAGCCTCACACGGTAGCTGACAATAAAGTAGGTTATATATATAATTCCATTTGCCTGTGAAAGCAGCATGTGCCTTTACCCTTTAAGTCGCGTCGATAATAGTTTACGTTCATTACATTTGTGATTTAATGGGCTCTCTTAGCAGATGGTGTATAACATAAAAAAGCTGTTTGGCTCTGTTTGACTGTGCAGAGGTCATAGTCGCATACAAGGGATGATCTTTCTATAAAAGTGCTTTCGGAGACGCTGACCAGCTGACCATTAATGTTTATCGTCACGTGCGGCCTTCTTCAGCCCAGCACTATGCTTCAGATTTCATTAAGGGATCACTAGGATCAAGGGCTCGAGATGGACTGGCCTTTTCGTTTGTTTGCTTCTTTCTTTGTTTCGTGATGTCAGCCGGAAGTCGGTTGCATTTTACTGACGGCATTTTTCAAGGGTAGGGGAGAGATAAATGCACTTGCTCGGGACATTTATTTTAATTCGTCAATCCATAATTCTATTGAGTCATTCAGATAAACTGTTTTTGAACAACGTGAGACGTATATAAACATCAATCATGACGGGATTTTGATTTAGTCAAACAAGGCCATAGTTCACTCCGTGATATTGCTAGAATATTGGTAAAACCGGCGTAAAATCATACTCACCAAATCACTCACCTATAGTTCATCAGTTGAAGCTAGTATCTTCAGGGGTGACTAATGAGTTCGCCAAAGCCATCAGCCATCGACCAGTAGTCTGCCTCCAAGACCCTAGAATTTTTGTTTTGAAAAGGAGTCCAACTCAAGTTGAGAATGATTTGGCGAGTCTAGATTGCCTCAGCTCTAGGAAATTAAGGATTGTTCTGGGCTCCATTTGGATTTTATTTTGTTTGTTTTGTAGATGTTTATTTTTAAATAAGATTACTTTATTTCTGGGACTAAATGTCAGTCTAGTCAACCCGAGTAGGAGAAACGACAGAGCGTGGATTCACCAATATGTAGTGCACATGGTCTGTGAGAGCCAACGACATCTGCAACAATAAAAATATTAACGACGTTGCAATCTCATTCAAATCAGAGCTTAGTTCTCGCTATCGCTGAATAAAGATCTGAGAACATCCCATTACGGGTCACGTCAGAACGACCTTTCATCCAACCAATCAAAGCATCGCTTACCAGATCATGAAAGTGACAATCGGAATGTGTCTTCTAATTATGCAACCTCGAAAACGTTCACACGGGGTATTCAGAACGACAGTTAGGGCCCGTACGACTGATTCCGTTACCGTTCGTGAATAGTAGCACCCATTGTCTCAGCTCGAACGAAAACAAATCAAATTATTAAATATAAAAAGAAGCAATGGGGATCAGCATAGATGCCTGGCGTGTTCGCATAGGCCGTTTTATACAACCCTGTGGCCTGAGGCAGATTCAGAAAGTTCTCCCCTACTCACACGAAGCACACTGGACAAGAAGTACGGACATAGCGTACAGGTTGCTGTTGTGTACGACGCTACTGCTGTCCGTGTGGGTTTCAGGTACGTCTTCTGCAAATGCTAGGAACTATACCTTATCAACTTTGTCTGAGAATGCCTCACTGTGTGTAGAAAGTGAGTATTGTGAACAATTCGTACGGTTTGGGACGTTATTTACAGATCGAAATATGAACATACGCGTAAGTGCAAGATCCCAAACACACATAAAATCACTGCTCTTCCAATCAGGGGATAAGGAGTTAAACCCTGGCCCCTCTGATAATGGCATGGTGGAATTAAAGGCAGCTATCATTCAACACATAAAAGATTCTGAACAAAGAGTTTCCACTGAGATAAAATCCCCGAGGACTGAGATAATGTGCATCAAAGATGATGTTGTTGAAATCCCTGAGGACTGAGATGATGTGCATCAAAGATGATGTTGTTGAAATCCCTGAGGACTGAGATGATGTGCATCAAAGATGATGTTGTTGAAATCCCTGAGGACTGAGATGATGTGCATCAAAGATGATGTTGTTGAAATCCCTGAGGACTGAGATAATGTGCATCAAACACGATGTTGTTGAAATCCCTGAGGACTGAGATAATGTGCATCAAACATGATGTTGTTGAAATCCCTGAGGACTAAGATAATGTGCATCAAAGATGATGTTGTTGTAATCCCCGAGGACTGAGATAATGTGCATCAAAGATGATGTTGTTGAAATTCCCGAGGACTGAGATAATGTGCATCAAAGATGATGTTGTTGAAATCCCTGAGGACTGAGAAAATGTGCATCAAAGATGATGTTGAAATCCCTGAGGACTGAGATAATGTGCATCAAAGAGATGTTGTTGAAATCCCTGAGGACTGAGATAATGTGCATCAAAGAGATGTTGTTGAAATCCCTGAGGACTGAGATAATGTGCATCAAAGATGATGTTGTTGAAATCCTCGAGGACTGAGAAAATGTGCATCAAAGATGATGTTGTTGAAATCCTCGAGGACTGAGATAATGTGCATCAAAGAGATGTTGTTGAAATCCCTGGGGACTGAGATAATGTGCATCAAAGAGATGTTGTTGAAATCCCTGAGGACTGAGATAATGTGCATCAAAGATGATGTTGTTGAAAACCCCGAGGACTGAGATAATGTGCATCAAAGATGATGTTGTTGAATTGAGAGAGGAGCTTAATGTGAATAAGGAGAAGCTGTATGTGGTGAAGTTAGATGTGGAAGAGTTAGCACAAAAGGTTGAAGATATGGAAGGTTCCTGGGAATATATCAGCCAACTTGAAAACAGAATAGAGCAACAGGAGAGACAAAGTAGAAGAAACAATATCACAATCTATGGAATACCTGAGAGTTCTAGTGGTGAAACATATAGTGTGTGTAAAGGAAAGGTTATTGATGTATTAAACAGAGCTCTTGAAAAGGATCCCAAATATTCCCCACTAACACCAAGGGACACAGAGAGATCTGATCGGCTGCAATCTGAGAGGGGGGAACCAAGCCCAGTAATCGCACGGTTGACCCACTGGGCGGATACACTACAGGCAATTGGAATGAGGGAGACCTAAAAAGAAATGGGATTTGGGATTGCTAATGATATGACAAAGTTTCAGAGAAAAGAACTCAACAGGATGAGAACTGAGAACCCCAACAAGCGGTATTACTATAAGGGGGCAGGATAGTGGAGAGTGAGAGACAACACCTGGAGCCACCGGCACAGGACTTGTCGGATAGACACCAGAGCGTTTACACCTCATCTAGTGAACGTAATCGACACCAAGGAAAGAGTGCACAGCAATCCAGACAGAGCGACAGACCACCCCTTAAATCTGGGAGGACATAGGGGTGCGGCCAGGGCCTGGACGAAGTTACGACACATCAACACCAATTGTCCCAAACAACATATGATGATGAGATAGGAAATAACATTAGTTTTGTTTTTTTGTGGAACATTTCAGGATTTACTTCAAAGATTGAGGATACGGATACAATGAACTACTTGAACACTTTTGATGTGGTAGGCCTAACTGAAACATGGATTAAAGACATACCACAAGAACTTGAATCAATGTTACAGGACTGCTCCATACTAAATAAGGAGGCAGATAAAATAGCCCAAACTGGGAGATTATCGGGTGGGATAACTGTTTTATTAAGAAAGGATTTTGTTAAATACATGAAATGGACTAAAAATACTAAGAAGTGTATATTTATTTTATTTGACAGGACACTATTGGTCTTACATCAGATGTTTTTATATTCCACAGTGTATATTCACCCTGAGAATTCAGCATGGTATAACTATACTGGAATTAGAAAGTTGGTATTTCCCTTTTTTTTAAGAAGATATTCTTGATATACTGTTGGATATAGAAGGGGACGTCATACCCTTTTTCGGTGGAGATTTTAATGCCCGCACAGGCAATGACCCGGACTATGTTGAAGATGACATTATTGAACACATTCAGGGCTATGAACCTTGTGGACTATATGCTTGATCATTTTCGTATGAGGCGATATTCATGTTACACTACTGTTAATTAGTTCGGCAAATGTTTGCTGTATTTGTGCTCAGTACTTAACATTCACATAATGAATGGGAGATGTGAATCTGACTTGGATGTTGGTGGTTTTACGTACGTAGGCCAAAATGGGACTAGTGTCATTGACTATGTTATATATTCACCACACCTTTTTCATTTCTGTACTGACTTTACTATTACATGTACATCAAGAGTTGAATCCTAACATCTACCTGTCACCGTCAGTCTACAATCAGCAGATTCTAAAGTAACATAAATGATCCAAAAAAAGTTCTGATCTACTCTCAAACACTTGGATGGTAAAAGACAGGTATATAAAAATTACATAAACATGGATACCTGGTATAAACATTTTAAAGACTTATTTTCATTTGACAATAACAGTGAAGATTTGCAAGAAAGACATCGAAATAGACAGTGAGGAGGCTAGTTTAGTAGCTGATGTATTAGATTTTCCTATTTCAAGAGAAGAAATCACTTCAAGTATACAAAGACTGAAAAAAGAAGTCTCCTGGTATTGACAACGTAATACCCGAGTTTTTTTGAGAATTCATCAGATATAATTGTCCCATATTTAGAAGTCATGTTTTATGCTATTTTTGAAAACAAGGTAATGTAAATGATACCAATAACTACTGAGGCATCACATTATTAAGCATACAGAGTAAAATATTCTTAGATATCATTAATAGAAGATTAGTAATAGAAATCATTTAAGAAAATAGATGAGGCACAAGCTGGTTTTAGAGAGGGGTACTCAACTATAGACAACATTTTTGTGTTACATTCGTTAATTCAACGTTATTTATCAAGTAAAGGGGGAGGGGGGACTTTATGCGCTTTTTGTAGATTTTTCTAAAGCATTTGACTCAATTAACCGTGATAAACGTTGCTTAAATTACGAAGAGTAAGCAGCAAAATGTTGAAACTATTATTAAGTATCTATGAACAAGTAAAGGCTTGTGTAAGAAGTAATGGTAGTACTCAGAAGATTTTGAATGCAATGTAGGCGTTCGACAAGGATGTATATTAAGTCCTTTTCTCTTTACTTTCTTTATTAACGAGCTGGCAGAAGAAATACAAAACAATTATAAAGGTGGTATGCAGCTACACCCAGATATTGTTAAAATATTTTTGCTTCTGTTTGCCGATGATGTCGTAATGAGTTCGAGTACTGTACCCGGACTTCAAAGTCAGATAAATGTGCTGGAGCAATTTTGTGAACAATTGGGTTTAAGTGTTAACAAAAAAAGACCAAAGTTATTGTATTTAAAAACGGCGGTATGTTATCAAAAAGGGAGAAACAAAGACAGTTATGTGGACGTAGTTACAAGCTATAAAATTTTGGGAGTACATTTTTCTATTAAATTATCTTGGAATTTTCATTCAATACAGGCTGCAACACAAGCAAAGACATTCTCTATGGGATACTTAAACGTCTCAGATCTATTGAGAGTGTAATTTTTAAACATTTTTCTTTTTTTTGACACAAAAATAAAGCCAAGTCTACTATATGGGGCTGAGGTTTGGGCGTACATCAACTAGAATTGATTGAAAGGGTGCATGTATATGCATGCAAAAGATATTTAGGAGTAAAGATAAACATCCCCAATGTAGTTGTATATGTGAATGTGGTAGGTTTCCATTATATGTAAATGCACAAATTAAAGTCATAAAGTACTGGTTAAGGCTATTAAGGATGCCAAATGATAGATACCCAAGAAAGTGTTAGGAAATGATGGTATTGCATGACAAAAATGGAAAGCAAAACTGGGTTTCTTCAGTTAAAAAGTTCATTACTGATTTAGGCTTTGGTTCTGCTTGGCAAAGTCAAAATGTAGATTGTCCTGAACATTTTGTGAAATTGTGTACACAAAGGCTCATAGATAGATACGTACATACAACAGTGGTATTGTTTGTTAGCTTTATCGTCAAAATGTCAGTACTTTAGTTTGTTTAAAACACATTTTAATCCTGCAGGATATCTTTTGAAACCACTATTGTACAAATATAAAATTGCATTTTCTAGATTTAGATGTTCATCACATGAATTAAATATTGAAAAGGGAAGATATTTCAAAATAAATTATTTAGCGGCAGCGAGAACTTAGATCTGAGTTTAATAAGATTGATCGACGTTGTGGTATCGTTGTTGGTGCGGAAGACAACGTTCCCGGTCAAACCTCCGAAATACTGTTTAACCAAGTTAAACCGAGTTAAAAATCCAACGCACTCACTATCAGCGTTTTTTACCTTTTGTGTGATTAAACCCTATTCCAGATAGGATGCGGATGAATAAGGTAAGTGTATGATGTCCAGCCGGTGGCATCCATCACAACCACATGCACAGGTATGTGTTCACAGTAACGAGTACGAGCCATTATGGGGAATTGCAAAATATTAGAATCTCTCGGGGGGTGAAGCAAATCAGCATTGAAGGCACCGGTAATCGTCTTTTGACTTTCTAAGTAATCAACAAGGATCACACCCTTTGCATCTCAGAATACAGTGGCCATAACATTCTTCAGTGATCTTGAAGACTTGAATTTCTTTGGTGACGGAGTAGTGGAATGGTGCCATTCCATGGATTGACGTTTTGACTCGGGATCATAGAGGTAGACTCCCGTTTCATCACCCGTTACTAATCTCTTTTTGAATTTGACGAATTCCTCCTCAATTAGCTCTAAATTTTCTCTGGCAATGTCAGTTCTTTTTTCCTTAAGGACAGAATTTAGAAACCTTTGCACTCAACGAACAGATAATTTATTCATCTGTAAATGTTCATGAATAATAGTTTCAGTGGATCCATGGCTCAGACCTGTGCCTTCCTCAAGTTCAGCAAAAGTTATACGTCTATCTGACAGTATACCTTTTTGTATCTCCTTGATTGAATCTTCATTGATGGAAGTTAAGGGACGGCCAGACTTAGGGTCATCATCAAGGCTTGTTCTCCCAGCCTTAAACATAGCTGCCCAACGTATAACAGTGGAATAGCGAGGGCACTTATACCCGTACACTTGTGACATGCGGTCATGACCACATCAAATACGTCCGACCATATACTTCAAATATATAAGTAAATATATCTTACACCATTAAACCCTTCCCACGTGTAACGAGTGAGTGAGTGAGTTTTATGCCGCTTTTAACAGTATTCCAATTATAACGGCGTGTCAGCTTAAAATGGGAGGAAAGCCCGATGTGACTCAGAGACGTTTACCACATTGGTGAAACACATGGACACGGGTATGGTGCTGGCAAAGTTAGAAACATAACTGGAGCGAGCCGGGATTCGAACCCACAACCATAGGTTTCTGGACGGAACTCTGCACACCGAACTGTGGCGCCTTAGACCCGCGACAACCACACCCCCATGCGTAACGAAGAGAAACAATATGCTCTGCGTGTAGGTGTTTAAATAGGAAGCCTGATTACATCTAAATATGGCAGTAGAAACAAGCTATATGTTTACAATCCTGCCACTATTTAAATACAATAGAAAGAGACGTGTGTACCTATCACAAACGTTCCAGTGAAGGCGGCCAGGAACCATTACACGGCTTATTGTAATCTGTTTGCAAATCGTTAGACGCGAGAACGGGTAATGGCGTTGTCGGCAACGTCAAAACAAGGTCAACATACACTGAGACCTAAAACACGAATCTGCTATTAATACCCTTTACTGACGCATGTTAAAGTGTAGGTAGAGATCCAGGTACACAACAGGCAGAGGTGACCGTCCCGAAACACAGTCAACCATTAGCGGAAACATGAGGCGATACGACTCAACTAATAAAGACATTCCTGTTGTCCTTGGTTTGACTGAATGTCTGATTACTTTTCTTCGTACGAATAGTATTCGATATTACCGTGGACCTGACTTATTGAAGTCTAATTTTCAAATTAAATTAAAAATCAAGGCCCTCTTCCACAAACACCCCATATTCCAGCATAGACGTACGGCAGACGCGGCGATCTGGAGCACGGCCCTGAGCACCAGTTATATAGAAGTTAAATGACGTATGACCTGTTGGCAGTCTGTGAGGACATCAACTGTGTTAAAATTTCGAATGGCATTATCTTTAACCCTTACATGCCTGTATACTTACGTTCTTCTAGGAATCAGGGGCGATCGGGTAACCTAGTGGTTAAAGCGTTCGCTCGTCACGCCGAAGACCCGGGTTCGATTCCCGACATGGGTACAATGTGTGAAGCCCATTTCTTGTGTCCCCCGCCGTGATATTGCTGGAATATTGCTAAAAGCGGCGTAAAACCATACTAACTCACTCACTCTTCTAGGAATCAGTTCAAAATCAGACAGTACTTCACATCGTGGCATTTGTTCTGAATTAAATTTCTTGGCGTGTGCTTTGATCAAAGGCTAACGCTCTCTCTCTTCATATTACTGATGCTTTACCAAATGTAATAAAGTCATAAATTTATTTCCATCTATATCTTAAGGTGTCATCTTATGAAACTCTATATCGCATTCAAACCGACCCAAGAAGATCCGGATTAGAATAGGTCTTCAGCAATCCATGCTTGTCGTAAGAGGCGACTATGCTCGTCGTAAGACGCGACTAACGGGATCGGGTGGTTAGGCTCTCTGATTTGATTGATGCATGTTATCTTATCCCAATTGCGTGGATCGATTCCCATGATATCAATCATTGGATTGTGTGGTCCAGACTCGATTATATACGGCTGGAATATTGCTGAGGGCGGCGTTAAACAACAAACAAACCAACATCATTCAAACCGTATTCTCAATTCCCATTCGCCACCATGGTTTCGTCTTGAGCCCGATTCCATTCATAAGACGCGTATAAGGCGACTGAGTCCAGGTATTTATCATAATCGAATACAACCTGGACTTATAAATCAGTTATTGATACTTGACTTCAAGCTGTTAAGGGGCCGGTTGGGAAGTCTAGTGGTTAAAGCTTTCGCTCGACACGCCGAAGGCCCGGGTTCGATTCCCGACATGGGTACATTGAGTGAAGCCCATTTCTGGTGTCCCCCGCCGTGATATTGCTGAATATTGCTACTTACGTAATCTCAGCTGTTGAAGTTGTATTAGTAAGTGAGTGAGTGAGTTTGGTTTAACGCCGCTTTTAGCAATATTCCAGCAATATCACTGTGGGGGACACCAGAAATGTGCTTCACACATTGTATCCATGTCGGTAATCGAACCCGGGTCTTCGGCGTGACGAGCGAACGCTTTAACCACTAGGCTACCCGACCGCCCGAAGTTGTAATAGAAACAGCCCTGAAATAGTTTCCTAATTCCGTTTGGGTACCTTCCAGACAAGGAAAATGAAGAAACGGATCTGTAGCAACTCTGTGGAATTTGCTGCCACATGGAACCACAAGCGATCATAGAAAGGATTATTCAAATCAGTTAATAACTTGGGCATTATGCCACAAACGGATACCTCGAGAAGAAAACTAAATAATTTCTTAAGATGATATTCATATCCTCCCTACATCAAAAGCCATAAACCATCTTCGCGAAAACGCAATCAGCGCTGCGTCAGCTTTGATATATCGATTTGATCAGCTCCAAGCATGACTAAATGAATTATTGTCTTCCGTTTACCAAGTCTCAGATTGTTCAGATCTTGTTGTTTCTTGAGAACGTTGGACATGATTTATAGCTCTCAATTAGAGTCAACCAAACGAAATGTGACTTCGTTAAGTGTTGTGATTTATGTTTTTTTAAGCAACTCTTATAATCCTAACTACCATTTTCTATCCATTCGCCAGTATCCATGTTGTTGATTTCCTTGATCAAACATTTCTAAAGCTTTTTCTTCTATTTTCCACCTCTACATGATTTCATGGTACATTAAAATGACTACCATACTTATATAACACTACAAGATTTATGGGTATACGGTGGTCCTGGATGTTTAAAATTCAACCATTTGTTCTTTCCGGTATTCGTCATTAACTTACACATTTTTATATAACTAGCTGTTTCGATCCACTGTGCCCACTGGAATCTGTTTCGGTATATCAGCGAGACCGGTTATTTTCTGGCGTTGACATTTTATATATAATTTTATATTTTATATTTAAGTTTGAAATTTGTCATTGTGGTTATTTCTATGCAATCATAACAGGGTCATTTCAGATGTTATTTTATAATTTGGATTAGAATGTATAATTTGGATAATGATGTATAATTTGGATTGTAATGTATGATTTGGATTATTACGTATGATTTAGATTGTAATGTAAAATTTGGATTATAATGTATACATAATTTGGGTTAAGCTGTATAATTTGGATCATAATATATGATTTGGATTATAATATATCATTTGGATTATAATGTATAATTTGGTTTATTACGTATGATTTAGATTGTAATGTATAATTTGGATTGCAGTGTATAATTTCGATTATAATGCATAATTTGAGTTGTAACGTATGATTTGGATTATGATGTACAATTTGGATTGTTATATAAATTTGGATCGTAATTTATAATTTGAATTATAAAGTATCATTAGGATTGTAACGTATGATTTGAATTATAATGACGATCTAGATAAGGTTTTGTACCGCACCCAGGCACGAAGTAAAAACAGCAGGTACGATGTGATTTGTACCTATACCAATGACCCATCATCATGTCATGTGTTATGCTAATTCGGATGATGACACGTTGTGTTCCATATGCCATGTGTCATGTCGGACACGAAGCAGCATGTGCTTCAGCACACTACGCTGGGTCATTTGTACTGTGATCGTGATCGCCGTCACGAAGGATGATATTTATATCTGAACGAAGAGTGCTTTGCCAACAGCTACAGTTCTTCAGGCACGTCTGTTACACAATCAGCGGTTGTACCCCACTCACTGCATCATCTGTGTGACGGATCCAGATCTTGCAAACTAATTTCTTTAATCAGATATTCAGGTAAATTTTTCATCTTGTGTTGATATACTATAAGGTACCAGTCATCCAAGACGCCGCAGTTCGCTGTGCAGAGTTACGTCCCTTGGAAACGCCAGAAACCTATGATTGTGGGTTCGAATCCCTGTTCGCCCTGATTATGTTTCTAGGTTTGTCAGCACTATATCCGTGCTCGTGGGTTTCACTGAAGTGGTAAACGTCTGAAACCTCCACCACTTCGGGCTTTCCTCGTTCATTAAGCTGACATGCCGCGATATAACTGGAATACTGTTCAAAACGGCGTAAAACAGTAATAATGAGACGTTGTACTGAGTACTCCTGATGTTAGAATCAATGTAGGCTTCGTTTCCATGCTGGACTTGGGTAAATAGTTAATTTAAAAGTTTGATTCCATACGATCTGAACCAGACACTATCTACTAACTGCATACGATTTGAACCACACACCATCTACTAACTGTATACGATTTGAACCAGACACCATCTACTAACTGTATACGATTTGAACCAGACACCATCTACTAACTGTATATGATTTGAACCAGACACCATCTACTAACTGTATACGATTTGAACCACACACCATCTACTAACTGTATACGATTTGAACCACACACCATCTACTAACTGTATACGATTTGAACCACACACCATCTACTAACTGTATACGATTTGAACCAGACACCATCTACTAACTGTATACGATTTGAACCACACACCATCTACTAACTGTATACGATTTGAACCAGACACCATCTACTAACTGTATACGATTTGAACCACACACCATCTACTAACTGTATACGATTTGAACCACACACCATCTACTAACTGTATACGATTTGAACCAGACACCATCTACTAACTGTATACGATTTGAACCAGACACCATCTACTAACTGTATACGATTTGAACCAGACACCATCTACTAACTGTATACGATTTGAACCACACACCATCTACTAACTGTATACGATTTGAACCAGACACCATCTACTAACTGTATACGACTTGAACCAGACACCATCTACTAACTGTATACGATTTGAACCAGACACCATCTACTAACTGTATACGATTTGAAACAGACACCATCTACTAACTGTATACGATCTGAACCACACACCATCTACTAACTGTATACGATTTGAACCACACACCATCTACTAACTGTATACGATTTGAACCAGACACCATCTACTAACTGTATACGATTTGAACCACACACCATCTACTAACTGTATACGATTTGAACCACACATCATCTACTAACTGTATACGATTTGAACCAGACACCATCTACTAACTGTATACGATTTGAACCACACACCATCTACTAACTGTATACGATTTGAACCAGACACCATCTACTAACTGTATACGATTTGAACCACACACCATCTACTAACTGTATACGATTTGAACCACACATCATCTACTAACTGTATACGATTTGAACCACACATCATCTACTAACTGTATACGATTTGAACCACACACCATCTACTAATTGTATACGATTTGAACCACACACCATCTACTAACTGTATACGATTTGAACCACACACCATCTACTAACTGTATACGATTTGAACCAGACACCATCTACTAACTGTATACGATTTGAACCACACACCATCTACTAACTGTATACGATTTGAACCAGACACCATCTACTAACTGTATACGATTTGAACCACACACCATCTACTAACTGTATACGATTTGAACCACACACCATCTACTAACTGTATACGATTTGAACCAGACACCATCTACTAACTGTATACGACTTGAACCAGACACCATCTACTAACTGTATACGATTTGAACCACACACCATCTACTAACTGTATACGATTTGAAACAGACACCATCTACTAACTGTATACGATCTGAACCACACACCATCTACCAACTGTATACGATTTGAACCACACACCATCTACTAACTGTATACGATTTGAACCAGACACCATCTACTAACTGTATACGATTTGAACCACACACCATCTACTAACTGTATACGATTTGAACCACACACCATCTACTAACTGTATACGATTTGAACCAGACACCATCTACTAACTGTATACGATTTGAACCAGACACCATCTACTAACTGTATACGATTTGAACCACACACCATCTACTAACTGTATACGATTTGAACCACACATCATCTACTAACTGTATACGATTTGAACCAGACACCATCTACTAACTGTATACGATTTGAACCACACACCATCTACTAACTGTATACGATTTGAACCAGACACCATCTACTAACTGTATACGATTTGAACCACACACCATCTACTAACTGTATACGATTTGAACCACACATCATCTACTAACTGTATACGATTTGAACCACACATCATCTACTAACTGTATACGATTTGAACCACACACCATCTACTAATTGTATACGATTTGAACCACACACCATCTACTAACTGTATACGATTTGAACCACACACCATCTACTAACTGTATACGATTTGAACCAGACACCATCTACTAACTGTATACGATTTGAACCACACACCATCTACTAACTGTATACGATTTGAACCAGACACCATCTACTAACTGTATACGATTTGAACCACACACCATCTACTAACTGTATACGATTTGAACCACACACCATCTACTAACTGTATACGATTTGAACCAGACACCATCTACTAACTGTATACGACTTGAACCAGACACCATCTACTAACTGTATACGATTTGAACCACACACCATCTACTAACTGTATACGATTTGAAACAGACACCATCTACTAACTGTATACGATCTGAACCACACACCATCTACCAACTGTATACGATTTGAACCACACACCATCTACTAACTGTATACGATTTGAACCAGACACCATCTACTAACTGTATACGATTTGAACCACACACCATCTACTAACTGTATACGATTTGAACCACACACCATCTACTAACTGTATACGATTTGAACCAGACACCATCTACTAACTGTATACGATTTGAACCACACACCATCTACTAACTGTATACGATTTGAAACAGACACCATCTACTAACTGTATACGATCTGAACCACACACCATCTACCAACTGTATACGATTTGAACCAGACACCATCTACTAACTGTATACGATTTGAACCACACACCATCTACTAACTGTATACGATTTGAACCACACACCATCTACTAACTGTATACGATTTGAACCACACACCATCTACTAACTGTATACGACTTGAACCAGACACCATCTACTAACTGTATACGATTTGAACCACACACCATCTACTAACTGTATACGATTTGAAACAGACACCATCTACTAACTGTATACGATCTGAACCACACACCATCTACCAACTGTATACGATTTGAACCACACACCATCTACTAACTGTATACGATTTGAACCAGACACCATCTACTAACTGTATACGATTTGAACCAGACACCATCTACTAACTGTATACGATTTGAACCAGACACCATCTACTAACTGTATACGATTTGAACCAGACACCATCTACTAACTGTATACGATTTGAACCACACACCATCTACTAACTGTATACGATTTGAACCAGACACCATCTACTAACTGTATACGACTTGAACCAGACACCATCTACTAACTGTATACGATTTGAACCACACACCATCTACTAACTGTATACGATTTGAAACAGACACCATCTACTAACTGTATACGATCTGAACCACACACCATCTACCAACTGTATACGATTTGAACCACACACCATCTACTAACTGTATACGATTTGAACCAGACACCATCTACTAACTGTATACGATTTGAACCACACACCATCTACTAACTGTATACGATTTGAACCACACACCATCTACTAACTGTATACGATTTGAACCAGACACCATCTACTAACTGTATACGATTTGAACCAGACACCATCTACTAACTGTATACGATTTGAACCACACACCATCTACTAACTGTATACGATTTGAACCACACATCATCTACTAACTGTATACGATTTGAACCAGACACCATCTACTAACTGTATACGATTTGAACCACACACCATCTACTAACTGTATACGATTTGAACCAGACACCATCTACTAACTGTATACGATTTGAACCACACACCATCTACTAACTGTATACGATTTGAACCACACATCATCTACTAACTGTATACGATTTGAACCACACATCATCTACTAACTGTATACGATTTGAACCACACACCATCTACTAATTGTATACGATTTGAACCACACACCATCTACTAACTGTATACGATTTGAACCACACACCATCTACTAACTGTATACGATTTGAACCAGACACCATCTACTAACTGTATACGATTTGAACCACACACCATCTACTAACTGTATACGATTTGAACCAGACACCATCTACTAACTGTATACGATTTGAACCACACACCATCTACTAACTGTATACGATTTGAACCACACACCATCTACTAACTGTATACGATTTGAACCAGACACCATCTACTAACTGTATACGACTTGAACCAGACACCATCTACTAACTGTATACGATTTGAACCACACACCATCTACTAACTGTATACGATTTGAAACAGACACCATCTACTAACTGTATACGATCTGAACCACACACCATCTACCAACTGTATACGATTTGAACCACACACCATCTACTAACTGTATACGATTTGAACCAGACACCATCTACTAACTGTATACGATTTGAACCACACACCATCTACTAACTGTATACGATTTGAACCACACACCATCTACTAACTGTATACGATTTGAACCAGACACCATCTACTAACTGTATACGATTTGAACCACACACCATCTACTAACTGTATACGATTTGAAACAGACACCATCTACTAACTGTATACGATCTGAACCACACACCATCTACCAACTGTATACGATTTGAACCAGACACCATCTACTAACTGTATACGATTTGAACCACACACCATCTACTAACTGTATACGATTTGAACCACACACCATCTACTAACTGTATACGATTTGAACCACACACCATCTACTAACTGTATACGACTTGAACCAGACACCATCTACTAACTGTATACGATTTGAACCACACACCATCTACTAACTGTATACGATTTGAAACAGACACCATCTACTAACTGTATACGATCTGAACCACACACCATCTACCAACTGTATACGATTTGAACCACACACCATCTACTAACTGTATACGATTTGAACCAGACACCATCTACTAACTGTATACGATTTGAACCAGACACCATCTACTAACTGTATACGATTTGAACCAGACACCATCTACTAACTGTATACGATTTGAACCACACCATCTACTAACTGTATACGATTTGAACCACACATCATCTACTAACTGTATACGATTTGAACCACACACCATCTACTAACTGTATACGATTTGAACCACACATCATCTACTAACTGTATACGATTTGAACCAGACACCATCTACTAACTGTATACGATTTGAACCAGACACCATCTACTAACTGTATACGATTTGAACCAGACACCATCTACTAACTGTATACGATTTGAACCACACACCATCTACTAACTGTATACGATTTGAACCACACACCATCTACTAACTGTATACGATTTGAACCACACACCATCTACTAACTGTATACGATTTGAACCACACACCATCTACTAACTGTATACGATTTGAACCACACACCATCTACTAACTGTATACGATTTGAACCAGACATCATCTACTAACTGTATACGATTTGAACCACACACCATCTACTAACTGTATACGATTTGAACCACACACCATCTACTAACTGTATACGATTTGAACCAGACACCATCTACTAACTGTATACGATTTGAACCACACACCATCTACTAACTGTATACGATTTGAACCAGACACCATCTACTAACTGTATACGATTTGAACCACACACCATCTACTAACTGTATACGATTTGAACCACACACCATCTACTAACTGTATACGACTTGAACCAGACACCATCTACTAACTGTATACGATTTGAACCAGACACCATCTACTAACTGTATACGATTTGAAACAGACACCATCTACTAACTGTATACGATCTGAACCACACACCATCTACTAACTGTATACGATTTGAACCAGACACCATCTACTAACTGTATACGATTTGAACCAGACACCATCTACTAACTGTATACGATTTGAACCACACACCATCTACTAACTGTATACGATTTGAACCACACATCATCTACTAACTGTATACGATTTGAACCAGACACCATCTACTAACTGTATACGATTTGAACCACATACCATCTACTAACTGTATACGATTTGAACCAGACACCATCTACTAACTGTATACGATTTGAACCACACACCATCTACTAACTGTATACGATTTGAACCACACATCATCTACTAACTGTATACGATTTGAACCACACACCATCTACTAACTGTATACGATTTGAACCACACACCATCTACTAACTGTATACGATTTGAACCACACACCATCTACTAACTGTATACGATTTGAACCAGACACCATCTACTAACTGTATACGATTTGAACCACACACCATCTACTAACTGTATACGATTTGAACCAGACACCATCTACTAACTGTATACGATTTGAACCACACACCATCTACTAACTGTATACGATTTGAACCACACACCATCTACTAACTGTATACGATTTGAACCAGACACCATCTACTAACTGTATACGACTTGAACCAGACACCATCTACTAACTGTATACGATTTGAACCACACACCATCTACTAACTGTATACGATTTGAAACAGACACCATCTACTAACTGTATACGATCTGAACCATACACCATCTACTAACTGTATACGATTTGAACCACACACCATCAACTAACTGTATACGATTTGAACCAGACACCATCTACTAACTGTATACGATTTGAACCACACACCATCTACTAACTGTATACGATTTGAACCAGACACCATCTACTAACTGTATACGATTTGAACCAGACACCATCTACTAACTGTATACGATTTGAACCACACCATCTACTAACTGTATACGATTTGAACCACACACCATCTACTAACTGTATACGATTTGAACCAGACACCATCTACTAACTGTATACGATTTGAACCACACATCATCTACTAACTGTATACGATTTGAAGCACACATCATCTACTAACTGTATACGATTTGAACCACACATCATCTACTAACTGTAAACGATTTGAACCACACACCATCTACTAACTGTAAACGATTTGAACCACACACCATCTACTAACTGTATACGATTTGAACCAGACACCATCTACTAACTGTATACGATTTGAACCACACACCATCTACCAACTGTATACGATTTGAACCACACACCATCTACTAACTGTATACGATTTGAACCACACACCATCTACTAACTGTATACGATTTGAACCACACACCATCTACTAACTGTATACGATTTGAACCACACACCATCTACTAACTGTATACGATTTGAACCACACACCATCTACTAACTGTATACGATTTGAACCACACATCATCTACTAACTGTATACGATTTGAACCAGACACCATCTACTAACTGTATACGATTTGAACCACATACCATCTACTAACTGTATACGATTTGAACCAGACACCATCTACTAACTGTATACGATTTGAACCACACACCATCTACTAACTGTATACGATTTGAACCACACATCATCTACTAACTGTATACGATTTGAACCACACACCATCTACTAACTGTATACGATTTGAACCACACACCATCTACTAACTGTATACGATTTGAACCACACACCATCTACTAACTGTATACGATTTGAACCAGACACCATCTACTAACTGTATACGATTTGAACCACACACCATCTACTAACTGTATACGATTTGAACCAGACACCATCTACTAACTGTATACGATTTGAACCACACACCATCTACTAACTGTATACGATTTGAACCACACACCATCTACTAACTGTATACGATTTGAACCAGACACCATCTACTAACTGTATACGACTTGAACCAGACACCATCTACTAACTGTATACGATTTGAACCACACACCATCTACTAACTGTATACGATTTGAAACAGACACCATCTACTAACTGTATACGATCTGAACCACACACCATCTACTAACTGTATACGATTTGAACCACACACCATCAACTAACTGTATACGATTTGAACCAGACACCATCTACTAACTGTATACGATTTGAACCACACACCATCTACTAACTGTATACGATTTGAACCAGACACCATCTACTAACTGTATACGATTTGAACCACACCATCTACTAACTGTATACGATTTGAACCACACACCATCTACTAACTGTATACGATTTGAACCAGACACCATCTACTAACTGTATACGATTTGAACCACACATCATCTACTAACTGTATACGATTTGAACCACACATCATCTACTAACTGTATACGATTTGAACCACACATCATCTACTAACTGTAAACGATTTGAACCAGACATCATCTACTAACTGTAAACGATTTGAACCAGACACCATCTACTAACTGTATACGATTTGAACCAGACACCATCTACTAACTGTATACGATTTGAACCACACATCATCTACTAACTGTATACGATTTGAACCACACATCATCTACTAACTGTATACGATTTGAACCACACATCATCTACTAACTGTAAACGATTTGAACCAGACATCATCTACTAACTGTATACGACTTGAACCAGACACCATCTACTAACTGTATACGATTTGAACCACACACCATCTACTAACTGTATACGATTTGAAACAGACACCATCTACTAACTGTATACGATCTGAACCACACACCATCTACTAACTGTATACGATTTGAACCACACACCATCAACTAACTGTATACGATTTGAACCAGACACCATCTACTAACTGTATACGATTTGAACCACACACCATCTACTAACTGTATACGATTTGAACCAGACACCATCTACTAACTGTATACGATTTGAACCACACCATCTACTAACTGTATACGATTTGAACCACACACCATCTACTAACTGTATACGATTTGAACCAGACACCATCTACTAACTGTATACGATTTGAACCACACATCATCTACTAACTGTATACGATTTGAACCACACATCATCTACTAACTGTATACGATTTGAACCACACATCATCTACTAACTGTAAACGATTTGAACCACACATCATCTACTAACTGTAAACGATTTGAACCAGACACCATCTACTAACTGTATACGATTTGAACCAGACACCATCTACTAACTGTATACGATTTGAACCACACACCATCTACCAACTGTATACGATTTGAACCACACACCATCTACTAACTGTATACGATTTGAACCAGACACCATCTACTAACTGTATACGATTTGAACCACACACCATCTACTAACTGTATATGATTTGAACCACACACCATCTACTAACTGTATACGATTTGAACCACACACCATCTACTAACTGTATACGATTTGAACCACACATCATCTACTAACTGTATACGATTTGAACCAGACACCATCTACTAACTGTATACGATTTGAACCACATACCATCTACTAACTGTATACGATTTGAACCAGACACCATCTACTAACTGTATACGATTTGAACCACACACCATCTACTAACTGTATACGATTTGAACCACACATCATCTACTAACTGTATACGATTTGAACCACACATCATCTACTAACTGTATACGATTTGAACCACACACCATCTACTAACTGTATACGATTTGAACCACACACCATCTACTAACTGTATACGATTTGAACCACACACCATCTACTAACTGTATACGATTTGAACCAGACACCATCTACTAACTGTATACGATTTGAACCACACACCATCTACTAACTGTATACGATTTGAACCAGACACCATCTACTAACTGTATACGATTTGAACCACACACCATCTACTAACTGTATACGATTTGAACCACACACCATCTACTAACTGTATACGATTTGAACCAGACACCATCTACTAACTGTATACGACTTGAACCAGACACCATCTACTAACTGTATACGATTTGAACCACACACCATCTACTAACTGTATACGATTTGAAACAGACACCATCTACTAACTGTATACGATCTGAACCACACACCATCTACTAACTGTATACGATTTGAACCACACACCATCAACTAACTGTATACGATTTGAACCAGACACCATCTACTAACTGTATACGATTTGAACCACACACCATCTACTAACTGTATACGATTTGAACCAGACACCATCTACTAACTGTATACGATTTGAACCACACCATCTACTAACTGTATACGATTTGAACCACACACCATCTACTAACTGTATACGATTTGAACCAGACACCATCTACTAACTGTATACGATTTGAACCACACACCATCTACTAACTGTATACGATTTGAACCAGACACCATCTACTAACTGTATACGATTTGAACCACACATCATCTACTAACTGTATACGATTTGAACCACACATCATCTACTAACTGTATACGATTTGAACCACACATCATCTACTAACTGTAAACGATTTGAACCAGACATCATCTACTAACTGTAAACGATTTGAACCAGACACCATCTACTAACTGTATACGATTTGAACCAGACACCATCTACTAACTGTATACGATTTGAACCACACATCATCTACTAACTGTATACGATTTGAACCACACATCATCTACTAACTGTATACGATTTGAACCACACATCATCTACTAACTGTAAACGATTTGAACCAGACATCATCTACTAACTGTAAACGATTTGAACCAGACACCATCTACTAACTGTATACGATTTGAACCAGACACCATCTACTAACTGTATACGATTTGAACCACACACCATCTACTAACTGTATACGATTTGAACCACACACCATCTACTAACTGTATACGATTTGAACCAGACACCATCTACTAACTGTATACGACTTGAACCAGACACCATCTACTAACTGTATACGATTTGAACCACACACCATCTACTAACTGTATACGATTTGAAACAGACACCATCTACTAACTGTATACGATCTGAACCACACACCATCTACTAACTGTATACGATTTGAACCACACACCATCAACTAACTGTATACGATTTGAACCAGACACCATCTACTAACTGTATACGATTTGAACCACACACCATCTACTAACTGTATACGATTTGAACCAGACACCATCTACTAACTGTATACGATTTGAACCACACCATCTACTAACTGTATACGATTTGAACCACACACCATCTACTAACTGTATACGATTTGAACCAGACACCATCTACTAACTGTATACGATTTGAACCACACATGATCTACTAACTGTATACGATTTGAACCACACACCATCTACTAACAGTATACGATTTGAACCACACATCATCTACTAACTGTAAACGATTTGAACCAGACATCATCTACTAACTGTAAACGATTTGAACCAGACACCATCTACTAACTGTATACGATTTGAACCAGACACCATCTACTAACTGTATACGATTTGAACCACACACCATCTACCAACTGTATACGATTTGAACCACACACCATCTACTAACTGTATACGATTTGAACCAGACACCATCTACTAACTGTATACGATTTGAACCACACACCATCTACTAACTGTATATGATTTGAACCACACACCATCTACTAACTGTATACGATTTGAACCACACACCATCTACTAACTGTATACGATTTGAACCACACACCATCTACTAACTGTATACGATTTGAACCAGACACCATCTACTAACTGTATACGATTTGAACCACACCATCTACTAACTGTATACGATTTGAACCACACCATCTACTAACTGTATACGATTTGAACCACACATCATCTACTAACTGTATACGATTTGAACCAGACACCATCTACTAACTGTATACGATTTGAACCACACATCATCTACTAACTGTATACGATTTGAACCACACATCATCTACTAACTGTAAACGATTTGAACCACACATCATCTACTAACTGTATACGATTTGAACCAGACACCATCTACTAACTGTATACGATTTGAACCACACACCATCTACTAACTGTATACGATTTGAACCAGACACCATCTACTAACTGTATACGATTTGAACCACACACCATCTACTAACTGTATACGATTTGAACCACACATCATCTACTAACTGTATACGATTTGAACCAGACACCATCTACTAACTGTATACGATTTGAACCACACACCATCTACTAACTGTATACGATTTGAACCAGTCACCATCTACTAACTGTATACGATTTGAACCACACACCATCTACTAACTGTATACGATTTGAAGCAGACACCATCTACTAACTGTATACGATTTGAACCACACACCATCTACTAATTGTATACGATTTGAACCACACACCATCTACTAACTGTATACGATTTGAACCAGACACCATCTACTAACTGTATACGATTTGAACCAGACACCATCTACTAACTGTATACGATTTGAACCACACATCATCTACTAACTGTATACGATTTGAACCAGACACCATCTATTGACCGTATTCGATCTGAACCACACACCATCTACTAACTGTATACGATTTGAACCACACCATCTACTAACTGTATACGATTTGAACCACACCATCTACTAACTGTATACGATTTGAACCACACACCATCTACTAACTGTATACGATTTGAACCACACACCATCTACTAACTGTATACGATTTGAACCACACACCATCTACTAACTGTATACGATTTGAACCACACACCATCTACTAACTGTATACGATTTGAACCAGACATCATCTACTAACTGTATACGATTTGAACCAGACATCATTTACTAACTGTATACGATTTGAACCAGACACCATCTATTGACCGTATTCGATCTGAACCACACACCATCTACTAACTGTATACGATTTGAACCAGACATCATCTACTAACTGTATACGATTTGAACCAGACACTATCTATTGACCGTATTCGATCTGAACCACACACCATCTACTAACTGTATACGATTTGAACCACACACCATCTACTAACTGTATACGATTTGAACCAGACATCATCTACTAACTGTATACGATTTGAACCAGACACTATCTATTGACCGTATTCGATCTGAACCACACACCATCTACTAACTGTATACGATTTGAACCAGACATCATCTACTAACTGTATACAATTTGAACCAGACACTATCTATTGACCGTATTCGATCTGAACCACACACCATCTACTAACTGTATACGATTTGAACCAGACATCATCTACTAACTGTATACGATTTGAACCAGACATCATCTACTAACTGTATACGATTTGAACCAGACACTATCTATTGACCGTATTCGATCTGAACCACACACCATCTACTAACTGTATACGATTTGAACCAGACATCATCTACTAACTGTATACGATTTGAACCAGACATCATCTACTAACTGTATACGATTTGAACCAGACACTATCTATTGACCGTATTCGATCTGAACCACACACCATCTACTAACTGTATACGATTTGAACCAGACATCATCTACTAACTGTATACGATTTGAACCAGACACTATCTATTGACCGTATTCGATCTGAACCAGAGGTCATCTACCGTCGAAGATATGAACAAGACATCATTTATTGACAGTATAGGATTGAAACCAGACACTTTCTACTGACCGTATTCGATCTGAACCAGGGGTCATCTACTGTCTAAGATATGAACCAGACACCATCTATTGACAGTATTCGATTTGAACCAGACACCATCTACTAACTGCATCTACTATCTGAACTAGTCCTGCACTGCAGTGTGAAATATATGTGGTTTATGAGTACAAAACCAATCTAGATTTATGTTAACCAGTACAACCAGCTCGGTGAAATCAGCATAAGGACACAAATAATTTTAGAGGAGAGACATGTATTGTGTAATATAAAAAATTTTAGTCTATATATTAGTCAAGATCTGAACCAGAGACTATTTGTGCTGATTGTGTATGATACAAGCCTTAACACAGATACGAAGGAGTGGTGCAACTCGGGACGTTGACGTCGTTAATAGTTCTTATTTGCTTTCCCCACTGGCGCATGTGCACTACAGACAGACAGACAGACAGATTTTTATGGCGGTCTCACCCCTATTCATTATAACTCTGTTGCATAATAAACTACATGTATGGGCCACTGCTTACTGAGATAAGAGAGACTCTTTTAACAATGTATTCACATGTTTAGCATATATAAAATACAGGTGACGATCAGCTGTGTAAAACACTTTTCTTTTTCGTAAAAAAACATAATATTATCTCACCAAATAAAGGCTATTTTCTGTACATATAACATGTTGATAAGATCTGAGTTTAACTCAGGACCATTTAAGATGACATGGCATTCACCTGCAACAACGTTAAGACACTGAAAACACTTCCTGTCTTCTCGAGGCATGTTGATATATCGTCCTAATTCTATTTGTTGCGGCGCCACATCTGAATTTAGCCAAAGTGGTTCATGTGGGCACGAGGGATAGGGCGGGTGACATACTCATCAAAAGTACAGTCCTATTGAAACAACAGTATACTCTAAGTTTATAACCTTCCGAGCGCGATGGGCGCGATCGGTTAGCCTAGTGGTTAAAGCGGTTCGACTCCCGATATGGGTACAATGTGTGATGCCGATTTAAGGTGTTCCCCGCCGTGATATCGCTGGAATATTGCCATACTCACTCACTCACTCCGAGCACGATGGACCAACGGGGTGTGAAATTGCATTTTTACATTCAATTGTTTGTGAATTTATAAACAAAACGTTTTATCTCTGTAACAATAAACCTATGCTAAAACAATTGTCGGGGTGGGGGGGGGGGGGGGGGGGGGGGGGGGGGATGTTCCAAACCCTGATCTACTAATTCTTATAGCTGTCCAGAGATTACTCCACAAAAATAGTTTACGATCCTGGTTTAGAGGACAAAGACGTATAGATAGTCGAACCACACTTACCCATTGGCGGACTACGGTGGGGGGCCATGCCATGTCACCGCTTACAGCTAAGTTTGGGGTATACCTTTTCAAACCCAGATAAAAACGCATTGCGTGATTCTGTACAGCCTTGATGTCGGACATGTTATTCATTCCCCATATACAAGATCTGTATTCTAAAACAGACCACACCACCGTGCCATATAACGTTATAAGTGTACAGTATTTGCATACCACCTCATATGTTATATTTAGAGATCACTAAACCAAGCGCTCTGCTACCTGAGCTAGCAGCTGCCTTTGCCGTACGTGTATAGTCCAGATATTCTGTTAACAATACCCCTAAATAGCAGTAACTTTCCACAATTTCTGAAATGTGTCCACCACAAATTGGATATACGCAGTTCGTCCACAAGAATGATTGCGGTCGAAAATGTATAATATTTGACTTATTGCTATTTATAGTGTGCTTTTATTACAGCAGGCACCGTGACTATCAATCATAATGTTAAAAACTGTCTCCGATTCAGCCATTAATAGCATTTAGTGCTCAGAACTAAAGCCTTTATATCAGGCTTGTCTCCGTTGTTGTTGTTATTATCACAGCTAAACACCTTCATTGTGCGCGTCTACGTGCTAGTTTGCATGGTGCCATCGTCTCTGGCCTAGATCCTTTTTATTCTTTCAGGCAGCACCTTCGGGAAAATAACTTCGTTATCCGGGGGGGGGGGGGGGGGGGGGGGGTGAGCTGACCAAACATGTAGATGTCCAGGTCAAGTCGATGCGGAACCAATTATCCATTCTGCTTTACAGCGGATGGCTTGGTGTCCGCTTTATGTCCGCGGATGGTCAACTTGGGAACAACAGTTGCCCTCGCTCATTATTTGGCAATGATACTTGCCTGGCAGCGCTACCTGCATAGCCAACTTGGGTTGTTTGGCAACTGTAGTTGCGGGGCAGCGGTCGTTGCATTGGTAAGCAACATGAGTTGCTTGGCAACGGTTGTTGCAGGGCAGTGGTTCCTGCATTGGATTCAACTAACAGGACTTTAAGTTCGTTTTCGGCAGTTCACCAGTACCTCCACATCCGCGACCATTTCATCCAAATACCATGTCTTGTCTTAATTTCACGTTCCGCTATCATGCAGGATAGCGGGGCCCGGCCTAATGGGGTTATGTCCTTATATCAAACAATATCATCAGCAAAGGCTAGTACATTGATGATGGAGTCATTATTGTCCGATCCACATAGATTTTCCAGATTCTTTGATGGATTCGCTTTTCTTTCTGGACTAAGTTCATACGTGGTCCGGCATATACATTCTTCAGTTGAGGTTTCTCTCCAGCGCACTTATTGTTCCACAGATAGATAACTCGACTGCCCACCATTGCTTACAAACACGACGCTTCTTGTTTCCAAACTGAGAGCTGCAAAGCACATTTGTACATTACACGTGAAACCCTGTACATAAACAAAATCACAATCTATATCACTCTGATTCTAGATTCAAAATAATTTCTCTCAGTGCCTGGGGAACGCTATTGAAGATACAAACGACAGAGGTGTCACAGTTGGATCCGACTTCTGTAATCTTGCTGTTGTACACTCTTCAAAAAAAGAAACGCACAGGTAGTATGTAGTTCATTGAACCTGGCTACACAAAAAATCCGGTATAAAAATAAGATGTATATTATTGGAAAATGTTGGTGGCCTAATAATCGACAAACGGTGCCTGAAAACGCAGCCATTGTCGATTTGCATTGTTTTAAACGGCATTGTTTTCGTACTTATTCAAAAATGTCATGAAGGAAAACAGTAAAGCAAAATGCACGTGCAAGTTATGGCATTCGTAGCTCGCGGTAGTGGCTATAGAAAAGGCAAGCATAAGCCAATAATTTATCATTCAATTGCCGCCTTTGTGACCGATACGCACAGTTCAATTCCACTGCAGACCGTCCGAGAACCGGCCGCCCAAGAGTTACCACCCCTGCACAGGATCGCTACATTCGACTGTCACCTACGTCATCGCAATGCCACAGCTTACGGAGACTGCAGGACGTATCCCTGGTTTGAGGAAGATATCGGACCAGACTGTCAGGAACCATCTTCGCGGGGGGGGGGGGGGGGGGGGGGGGGGGGCATATCCTACACCACGAGATCTGACTTAGTTGTGGTTCAGGGAAATTTGACAGCAGATCGCTACATGAATCAGATTCTTCAACGTCACCTTCTTCCAATCATTGACCGACAGAGGGTGCTGTTTCAACAAGACAACGCTCCTCCGCACACAGCTCGTGTCACGGTAGACTACCTTCATAATGCCAACATCAACGGCTTGTCCTAGCCGTCGAGATCTCCAGATCTCAACCCAATCGAACACCTCTGGGATTTACTCGATCGACGTGTACGTCAACGTCAGAACACACCGCAGACACTCCCACAACTGACCAACGCGTTGCAAGCAGAATGGCGCAGAATTCCGCAGGACAGAATTCGTACACTTATCCAGCCAGTGCCGATGAGATGCAGAGCTGTGATTGCTTCACACGAAATACTGAGTTCAGCGCAACCTTTGGGCCTTATGTGACATGAGTGAGTGAGTGAGTATGGTTTTACGCCGCGTTTAGCAATATTTCAGCAATATCACGGCGGGGAACACCAGAAATGGGCTTCACACATTGTACCCATGTCGGGAATCGAACCCGGGTCTTCGGCGTGACGAGCGAACGCTTTAACCACTAGGCTACCCGACCGCCCCTATGTGACATGACAATGAGTGAGTGAGTTTGGTATTCCAGTTATATCACGGCGTGTCAACTTAATGTGGGAGGAAAGCCCGAAGTGATGCATGTCTTAGACGTTTACCACTTCGGTGAAACCCACGAGCACGGGTATGGTGCTGACAAACCTAGAAAGATAATCGGGACGAACCGGGATTCGAACCCACAAACATAGGTTTCTGGCGTGCCCAAGGGACGCAACTCTGCACAGCGAATTGCGGCGCCTTAGACGACTGGGCCACCCGTGCCCCCGACATGACAATGAACAGTTTTCAATGGTGTTGTACAACGACAATATGTGACTATCGAGCTCCAAAATTTCATATTTGTATCTATGATATTGAATTAAATATATCGACTTTATTAGGTACAATAAAAGTACTAATAATCTACCTGTGCGTTTCTCTTTTTGAAGAGTGTATATATACTGGAATAGTCACTCTAATGGACCAAGACAAAATGGAATCATCAAACTTTAAAATAGACTGACGATCAATCTCTCCCACACATCCTGCCTTACTGACAATATCATTAGGTCCCACAACACAAAATTCACCAAACGATTATAGACTTTCATGTGGACGTTAACAATAATCCAACACTGACATACCACTAGTGGATACGTATGTAATATCATTAGAGTTTATCCTGCCTTTTCAAGTAAAATAGCTGGCATCATTAAGAAAGTCAGTTAACAATCAACCATAACTATTGATGGTTCTGTCCACAACCTCTCGTTCAGGCAGCGTATCAACGCCTTGAACAAAGTCTAGCAAGTGTCGTCAGTGCCCTACATGTTGCCGTGTACACACACACACGCTCTGTCAGTGTCATATTACGCAGCCGTTTCTCCTGGCAGGTTGACTGCTGATGGCGTTGGCGAACGCTCACCACTGACGATACCAGGCTGTAGTGACATCTGATTAACAATGGCCATTGTTTGAGGCAATCCAGACTTGCCAAATCACTCTAGACTTGAGTTGGAGTCATTTTTTAATATATTCCTCAGCGTCTGGGAGACAGACTGGGGTGTGGTACTGACATATGCAGAAACATAATCAGGGCGAAACGGGATTCGAACCCACGACCATGGGTTCTTGCACGTCTGACCGGTGCAATTCAACTTCTCAATTTGCGGCGCCTTGGGGTTGGCTGATGCATTCGCCCGAGCTCCAAACACATATGACAATCAATGAGCGAAGAGTATGGTTTTACGCACCTTTTAACAACATTCCAGCAGAGTCGTGACTGGAGACATCTGAAAACGGCTTTTCACATTATAGACACGTGTGTTAAAAACAGATAAACCTAAAACGGGATAACTGCTAATTTATAATTATGGGAACAGACAACAATCCTTATCTTCACGATGAGGCAGGAGTTATTCCATGGTAATTCTGGGTCAGAATAGTTTCACCGCCGGCTGATCTTACCAGACAGTGTGGACAGTTGCTCATGGTCTCAGCAACTGGTTTGTCTGCCCCACGTTCGGTTAGTAACTAGAATACTCACTCATCCATTTACTCAGTGAGCGAGTATGGTTTTACGCCGCCTTTTTGCAACATTCCAGCTATATCACGGCGGGGAACACCAGAAATAGGCTCCACACATCTTACCCTTGTCGGGAATCGAACCCGGGGCTTCGGCATGACGAGCGAACTCTTTAACAACTCACTCACTCATTTATTTATTTATTTACTCAATCAATTCACTCAATCCGCGGTGTGGACAGATTTTCGTACTATCACCGACTCACTCATTCACTCACTTTCCGACTCACTCATTCTCTCACCGACTCACTCACTCACCTACCGACTCACTCATTCTCTCACCGACTCACTCACTCACTCACTCACCGACTCACTCACAGACTCACTCATTCACTCACTCGTCGACTCACTCATTCACCGACTCACCCATTCACTCACTCGTCGACTCACTCATTCACCGACTCACCCATATACTCACTCACAGACTCACTCACAGACTCACTCATTCACTCACTCATCGACTCACTCACAGACTCACTCACAGACTCACTCATTCAGTCACTCACAGACCCACTCACAGACTCACTCACAGACTCACTCACTCATCGACTCACTCACAGACTCACTCACAGACTCACTCATTCACTCACTCATCGACTCACTCACAGACTCACTCATTCACTCACTCAGCGACTCACTCACAGACTCACTCATTCACTCACTCACAGACTCACTCACAGACTCATTCATTCACTCACTCACAGACCCACTCACAGACTCACTCACAGACTCACTCACTCACTCACTCATCGACTCACTCACAGACTCACTCATTCACTCACTCAGCGACTCACTCACAGACTCACTCATTCACTCACTCACAGACTCACTCACAGACTCACTCACAGACTCACTCGTTCACTCACTCATCGACTCACTCACAGACCCACTCACCGACTCACTCACAGACTCACTCATTCACTCACTCATCAACTCAATCACTTATTCACCCACTAAGTCATCACGCCGGGAACAACTCGAAGACGAGTATCTGTAGGGACACGACAGGTGTGCACGCAACACGGGGACCGACAGAATCAGTTGACACCATTTTAGGTAGTCGTCTTTGGGGCCTAAATTCGCTTGATCTTGGTTCGAATACCAGTTCACGATGATTTTGTTTCTAGGTTTGTCAGCACCATACCAAGGCTCGTGGGTTTCACGGAAGTGGTAAACGTCTGAGACCAGCATCACTTCGGGCTTTCCTCCCACATTAAGCTGAATACACTGGAATACTGTTCAAATCGGCGTTAAACCAAACTCACTCATTCACAATATATTTAACTAATCTAGAGTTATTCAAGGCGTTTCTAAATGTTCGATAAGGCACAGCTACCCGTGATCACTTATTATTTTAATTTATTTGTAATAATTGAATTCTCCGAGCTACTATCCGATTTATTTTTTTCGGGACATACACGAAAATCACTTAACGCCGAGAATGGTGATTTAGTAAATATTCGAAATTAGCTGGAATAATTAAAAATAAACTGTCGGGCAAAAGAAAGTATACACTTGACAATAGGATTTGACCAAAATGATAACAAACGTTATCAAAACGTTACTAGGGTGAAACATGTCGCCTAAACACTGCAAGCTTAAGGCTCAAAACACAACTACGATACTCGTATAAAAAAAATCACCATCGAATAACCATTTCTTGTTTGTTTAATTTTTATCCACCATCAAACATGGGTGTATACTTTCTTTTGCCCGCCAGTGTAGTCATTTGATGACTGATATCACAGAACAGAGAACTTCAACGGCATTTTTGTGTGCATGATGGTTCTTTATTCAACAAAGGTGAGGGTTAAAGACTAGGGGTACATGTCCTTCCGGCATTAAGGGGGTTAACATTCGTTCACATGCCTCTCGTGAGTTCTGGCGCATATGTCATCTATAAAGTCAAACTCTGCCTCTCGACATTCTGAGTGTGTGAGCGGGTCTTTTCTCTTATTTTATATAAATGCAGAATCTAAGCAATGTTCTCAATGACAACAACTGATATCTATATTTCCGAACCTGTATTGTCAGCCTGTGTTATATAAACGACACATGTCCACCCCGTGTCAGAGAGAGATGGTGAGGTACGAGGATATATATTGAAGCGTGCGTATAATCCTTAGCTGTAGTTCTTATCCTATGTTTTCTGTATTTGTGTCGTTGCGATAATTGATATGCAAAACTGGGTTTATTAAATGATTACTTTTAGTTCTTCGTGATATCTATTTCTGTCCTGTGAATAACAACTGAATTTTAATTTTGAAAAAGTATATTACACCAATAAGCTAATATCATTATATATTGTCATGAGCACAATCAAGCAAATGTGAATTTTCTACATTGACAGTTGATCCAATATGTTTTGTGTGCAAATATATTCACCATTTCGAAATCAGCTATGTAGACTGTACTTTAAAGGCACACCATACCTCTAGCCTCAGTAAAATATATCGGTTTGTTGTTGTTGTTGCTGTTTTAAAACTCAGTGATATATATTATGTGTGGCTAGCCAATACATCTTTTGCTTTGATTATCTCCCTTGAATGAAGGGAGATAAACAAGTTCGAAACCGTTGAATATTGAGAAGTCAGAAGAAGAGTTGACAAACAAGCCAGGATAATAGATCTGTTTTAAAATGTCTTTGAAGGTTATTCGTTTCTGAATGCTCTTGGATTATTTCTTAGTTACTTATATATTTTGTATCGTCTACCTTGGTAGGTAAACTTGTTATGAATGCTGCCCTTTCATGGCAAAAAAATATGAAAACAATATTGAAAAGGCTCAGGCTAATTGGCGGTCGCGGAAAATTTGATTAAAGTTCCTCAACCAGGACTTTGTAGTCTTTTCATTCAAAAGTTCTGATGTACATCAGCATGATCAGTCAAGCAGTCAATTGTTACCCTGATTACCCTCCATCACCCGAAATACATGTGGTCACTTTTCACTTTCAGTGTAGTCATGAGTCATGATGTTCTAAATTTATTCAGCTAATGAAAAGATTAGGACACGTGCAAAGCAATGTGTAGAGCAGATATCATCAGACTTTGGTACAAATTGCACATGATGTCAAGCGATATATTTTGCTGTTTGTGCAAAGTAATCTGTTTACAATGCTGCAAGGTTTTCTGCAGAAGTGTATTCACTGTTCTTGTAATATATAGTTCCTTATTGGTAAATACAACTTCCTTTGATTTTTCAGCCATGTTTGGGAGACATGTGGGCTGAGAACACATTAGAGCGAGCTTCAAGGGTAGGGCAGGAAGTGCTGGAAAGAACCAGGGCCAGGAAGGTGGAGTGGCCATCACACAAGCAGTATGGCCACAACCCTGTACAGGTGAGAAAACCAGAACCAGGTTCCAGAGTTGATCCTAAGTGTCCCAAGCCTAATGGCTATAGTTGTTGCAATTGTTAGCATGGTTATAGTTCCCCTTGCATCCATTACTTTTGTCAGGAGCTATTTCCATGATTTCGTCAATAAATGATGATAAATCGTTTTACCGAATTTTTCTTTCAAATGGTTTGGCTATTGTTTATATTCATATACATGATGTAGTGATATGAAGAGATATCTAGGTGGTGTACTCATAAAATGCCCGCGTATTAAAATCATCTCGTCACTACACGGTTGGGAACATAGTTGTTTCCCTTTCTCATACCAGTATCCTGTGAGCATAGTTGTTAGCAGAGTTGCATGCCTGAGGTGTGGCATAATTGTGGGTTCGTATCCTGGTTCATGTTTCTAGGTTTGTCAGTACCATACCCATGCCATTGGATTTCACCAAAGTGGTAAACATCTAAGACCTGCGTCATTTCGGCCTTTCCTCCAACATCAAGCTGACTTACCATGATCTAACTGAAATAGTGTTAAAAGCACCATAAAACACATCTGACTGTCTCTCTCCATGTGTCCACCAGGACCCCCATGTGTACACGTCGCTGGATGATGCACTGGCCAGTATGCTGCACTATATGTCGGTGACCACCAAGAACTGCAAGGTGAGCTTGAACATAGAAATACTGTAATCAACCTATTTTAGGCTGTTTCCCCCTTAACCAGAGTAAAATAAAACCTGTGTAGATCCGGGTTAGAATAGGTCATGCTTGTTTGCCATAAAAGGTGATTATGCTTGTTGTAAGAGGCGACTAACGGGATCTGGTAGTCAGGCTTGCTGGCTTAGTTGATGTATCGTCGGTCCATGCTAGATTATTTACAGACCGTCATCATATAGCTGGAATATTGCTGTGTGCGGCTTTAAACAACAGACAACCAAACAAAAAGTAAGATGAGAGTACCGTAATCTACATGATAAGCGCCCAGGGTCTCTCAAAATTAGAAATAGGGGGCTCTTATTAGAATATTATTTTGGTGAAAAAACAGAGTTGAAAGATCGTTAATTTCGTGGTTTATGCTGACAGCCTGAAATGTTTATATACGACAGATATATTTTTCCTGAATTTAATTGCCCATAATTAAGGGTGCATATAACACGAGTGCATATTATACACGAATGAATTTAAGTCTTGTGTACATTGATCAATCGGTAGGGTGCTATTTGGGATTGATCACTTGCCAATATATCAGCAAATATCGCTGTGGGCCCTTATAAGAGGGGGCGCTTATTACGTTGAATACAGCACTCTCTTTGTACCCCATCCTAAATAAATTTATCACTATCAACCTGATGTGTAACATCGTTCTACATTGAAAACGCTGTATGTCATTTCCTGACTACTCCTCTGATTGTTAATTCCTGATAAGGACAATGCATGTAGGTTTCAATGATATCCTGGCACAGACTGGGAAGGAAGCATTAATATTTGCCAAATTCTTTATGAGGTTGTTTGTATTTCTTTATACCAGCGTTATTACAACAGTGCAGGCAGATCCCAGCGGAGTGCCTCGGACACCCTCCACTGCAGCAGATTCCACACCCCAACATACACCGCAACACACAAGACAAACCCAGTAGGTGCCAGCTATACCATACCTGTCAAGATTTTGAGTTTTAACATGATGCCTTTTTTGCAGAGAAACTTTGTTTGTTTGTTTGTTGTTTAAAGCCACACTTGGCAATATTGCAGCTATATGACAGCAGTCTATAAATAATCAAGTCAAGTCAACCAGAAAATCCAGTGATTGACATCATGAGAATCAATCTATGCAATTGGGATATGATGACATGCATCAACACTTGTCACCGAGCCTGACCACCGATTATAATAGTCGCTAGCTGCATGAGAATGTTTTTATTAATACATAATGGAAAGCAAAAGACTTGTAAAGTCAAATGTCATAAGTGCAAATTAACACCAATATGTTATAAAACTCTAATAAACCCAAATGTGTGCCAGTAATTATCAAGACAAATAGATCATTCATCCCAAATTCAATTGTGAAAAAATGTCTATGGATAAGAAACTGGGGGCCTCCTGTAGATTATTGCAGAGTATGATGTGATCATGCACCTGGCACTGATAAATCATTTAAGGTTTGGTAGGTACTAGGTAGACATGGAGATGTGGGATATCTCATCAGTGGTGGTCATACTCGGTGACTTGGCTGATTGTGTGGCAAGGTACCCTGATAGCATGGAAGGTTGCTTATAATATCAATCACTAGATTGTGTGGTGCAGATTCAATTATTTACTGGCATCTGTCATATCGCTGGAATATTGCTGAGTGCGGCATTAAACAAACAGGAAACCATAGAGTTGCTGGTGGCTTTAACAAATCATGTAAGATTTGTATCACTTTAGATTTTCCTTGTTTATTAGGGGGATGGATGACTCAGTCGTCTAAGGCACCGCAATTCGCTGTGCAGAGTTGCATCCCTTGGGAATGCCAGACACCTATGATCTAGGGTTCGAAAACTTATGTTTCTAGGTTTGTCAGCACCATACCCATGATTGTGGGTTTCACCGAAGTGGTAAACGTCTAAGATCAGCATCCCCTCACATTTCTTCTCACAGTAAGCTTATATGCAGTCATATACCTGGAATACTGTTCAAAGTTGCGTTAAAACTTGCTCACTCGATTATTAAGCTGACACATCATCATTTAAGGCAATGTTAAACCCAACTCATTCACTTACTCTCAGCTTCAGCGGTCAGAGGATGTGCACATTCTGGTCGAGCCTGGAACCTACGCCGTGTCGGCCGGAGCCTGGGGCACACAGTACCAGCAGAAACATGTCGTCCACGTCCGAGAGGGAAACACCGTCAACATGGACTTTGTGTTATGACAGCCTCAGCCTGACATCGGCACATCCTTCTTTTAATATAAGTCATACTAGTCATTATCATGATTATCTTACTGTTGATATAGCAGTCACTATATTAAACACAGATGGCTTTTTTGGCCACCATGTCAATGATGTGAACATTAAAATTTGATATATCTCTGCCAATGCAATATCCTGTCACATCGATGCCAAATATTATATTGATATAACTTGCCCAAACGTTATTGCCAAAGTTTATAATAAGTGATAAGGCTTCCATTCCCTTTTTATTGTTTTGTTACCCATGCTGTGTCAATTCTACAAATATAGTGAGCAGTGTCATTATTGGAGTTGTTTTTTAAGGAACTAGAGTTCTTCCAGTTTGGACACAGAAAACATTCAGAACAATCTGTGTTCACTTATTTCAAATGTAGTGCATTGTTTACTGTTTCTATACTTTTACAAATATAGAGTTGTGAGATTTAATTATACAGAATCTCTTTCAGCTTTACAATAAGAAACTGTCATTATGTAAGGCTATCAATTTACATTAAATCAGTTATACAAATAGCCTACAGCATTATAGCTTTAACAGTGCAAGTGTAACATATTTAGGATAAGTTCAATGATTTAGAACTGTGTGTGAGTAATTCAGTATTATTTTGGTGCCTAATTTCATTTAAATCCGACCTGTCACTCCAATATGATACCTCTCTGCATGATGTTCTGGAGATGCAGATTTCTGAATCAAGGTGGAAGAGGAATGAAGCCAAATTGTTTAACAAACCTGACATCTGATTGGCTCAAGATCCCACTCATCTGATTGGGCTGTCAAAGGTCACTCAGGGTTCACTACATGCGTCCTTCTATGGAGGTGTCCTGAGATCTTAATGCAGAGAGGTATCATATTGGAGATGAGATCTAATTTGAAGGAGATAGTGCTACCCCAAATCATGTCAATCAAAATGACTGCCCAAACAAAATAGTGTTTCTCCTTTGACAAATTTGAGATGTTTCAACATGTTCAAGGGTTTTGTCAGATGTCATTATCAAAGAGAAGGGGTGATAAGGGCAGGTGATTAGAAATATGTTGTTTTTATTTGGATTAATCATGCTTATTATCACCTGTTCAATGAATATTAAGTTACCCCTGATGAAGGAAAGTTATGAAACTGGCTCTGGAGTTTCTGGTTCTGAACAGGCTCTGATTCTAATGGAAGTTTGTGTGGAACATTACTGATAGACTTTTCTATAATTCTTTGTTCCACTAAAAGTCATACCTTCTTTCATCTCCCTAATGAGATTCCTATAGCGGTGCTTAACAAGTGGTAAATATCAAGATAACTCAATCTTGCCTGTTTCTTTGTCTGTGGTAGATGTTTTCAGACTAATTGTCCCAAGCAGTGCTATGATGTAATGTAGGTCTGCAACAGCTGTGGAGATGATGTACAGGGCTTAGATCCACTTCAACAGACTGATGTTACCAGAGGTGTTACAGGGCTTAGATCCACTTCAACAGACTGATGTTACCAGAGGTGTTACAGGGCTTAGATCCACTTCAACAGACTGATGTTACCAGAGGTGTTACAGGGCTTAGATCCACTTCAACAGACTGATGTTACCAGAGGTGTTACAGGGCTTAGATCCACTTCAACAGACTGATGTTACCAGAGGTGTTACAGGGCTTAGATCCACTTCAACAGACTGATGTTACCAGAGGTGTTACAGGGCTTAGATCCACTTCAACAGACTGATGTTACCAGAGGTGTTGGAACTGCTGTACTTTACACAGAAAGCCTCAAAACAAGTATCACTTAACGGTTAATATAGTGGAACCCTGTTAAACTGGAGAGTAGCATTTCCATTGATATCATCCTGATTAACAACTGTCCAGATTTCACTCTAATAAACCTTTGTATAAGTGCGAGGTTTCTGGATTAGCAGGGTCTGGACTAAGTTTTCAGTATACATGTTGTATCTTGATTGCTGTAGTTCTTGGTTTTCAGGACCATTTACCCTTTTTTTAAGTCTGTGCAATAATCTGTGTGCGTGCATTCGTGTGTCCATCTTATGATAGGATGTGCAATACATATTCTTCCTATTGTGTAGTCTTGTGTTGAAGAATGTGCCTGTTGAACATATTTTGCAATGGTTGAGTGAGTGTGTAATGTCACGGGAGCAGCAATATTGCATTCATTAATAGTGATTGTGGGGCTCAAGTCTTTGAAAGGCATTTAAAAGTGATACACATAAGGAAGAAAATTTATGTATGTCAACTTCTTTATTATGAGGAACACAACATTCTGAGTGTATACTTACTCGTTCATCATTCACCTGAAGGAGTAAGTATATACATATATATATGTACTGCAAAACGTTGTGCTCCTCATAATAAAAAAGTTGACATCCATAAATTCTCTTCCTGATTGTGGTGCTGCTAAGAGAAATTGTGCATGTTTTCATTCTTACTTATTTTCAAAAACATTTAGGTTAATTTCATGCCTGAACAATATCTTTCATGTTACATGTCCAAATCTCACCACAAATAGCTGTAAGATTGTTGATGCTGTGTTGAGCAATATTCACTCACATATTCCAGTATCAGGGTTATATTGTTGGTTTGGATATATGTGATGTGATAATGGTACATATTTACTTATATCACAGTGCAGAATAAAGTTTATTTTACTAAATTTATTTTGTGTTCATTATTTGTTATGTCCACCTGTCCTCTATTTTGTATTGTCAATGAATCCAAAGATACATGTGTGCAAATGTACAAAATGACCACAGCCTTTTGTTAGTTCCATGACCATATATATCCGGTTCCCCCCATTCTCCATTTGTTGTTTGATGCTACACTCCACAGTATTCCAGCTGTGAATAATGAAATCTGGACAAAACAATCCGGTGACTGATATTATGACCACTCTATCTGGGTACGATCACGCACTATCACCTAGGTAACTGAGCTTGATCAACCATCTATTGACTGATTAAATCACAACAATCATAGGTTGCTATGGGACCAATTCTATCCCACAGGGTTGATAACTCTCCATAACCCAATACAGGCTTATCTGCATGGACTTCAAAATCCTACACCGGAAGATTATTGCACTTACATAGCGACATGCATGCACGTGTGGGGCTGCTCCGGTCTAATGCCGGTTATATAGTGCTAGCCCATCAACATCATGCCCCAGTCCGACACACACTGAGCAAGCTGACCTGTCCTTGTTTTATCCCCTAAATGCCAAGCCCCAGGGAAAGTAACATCTACATTAATGTGTTTTGTAACTTTCCACTCTCCAAGCAGACACCCTATACAGGTGTATCAACATGGACCTCAAAGCCTTGGACAAGAGTTACTGTGTAGGACATTTAACAAGGCAGTGCTGAATGTTGCTGTTAAAGGGTTGTTTGCTCTCAGTGTAGTATGAGGTTCCACTGCATATAGTTTTCACAGCTCTGGGACAGTAAGACTGATTTGCTTTGAGCGTGAATGTTTTACATTGTAGTCAGCAAGTTTTCACCTTTGTGACTTTGACCTGAACTGAATGAACTCTGGACCAAGCATGACAACGATCAACAACGATCCATAGTCAGGGAACAACAAACAGCCACGTGACATGGCCTTAAAATGACAGGAAAATGCTTCAGGACAAGCATGGTGTATTTGAGACCCATTCCGAGTTCTTGTAGACACTTTTGTTATGTCCTAGAAGGAACATAGTTCCCATAGGATTTTTTCCAACGCTGGCTGAGATGACTAAACAGGATAAGATGTGTTTGTTGTTTAATGACTGAGGACAGTAAATAACAATCAAGTGATCAATATTGTGAGCAACGATCCATGCCATCGGGTATGCACACATGCAATCAACCCTGCCACCAAGCCTGACGACCCAATTCATTTGGTCGCCTCTTACAACCAGCATAGACTGCTGGGGACCTATTCTAACCTGGAATCCCCCCCAGCGGAACAATAAGGTGTGTCATGTGATAAATACATTGTAGATAATATTCAATATTATAATAATAAAAACAAAAATTCAGGCTTACATAATTTTATTGTCATCTAATTTGAAATATGGCAAAAAAGTAAATATTTTCTTGCTGTACATAACTTGACACTTGAACAATTCAGATCTACTCTGCAATGTGGAGTGGCTAATTTTAAGTCAGTTCTGGCAAGGAATGGACAATAAAACAATTTCAAATCTCACTGTGCATTAGGGGAAAAACTGAAATAGTCTAAGGGAGATGACTCTGTTTTCTGCAGTACTTATCAATAAAATTACTTCTGAAGTTTCTACAGTGAAGTAGCTTCTTAGTTTTCCATTTCATGATCTAAGCATCATATGATCCTGAAACATACCCATCATGTTTGACATGTGGACTTTCACCTACTTCCCTCAAATGCACATAAAGATGCAACAAGAAAATAACAAATGACAAACAGCATATCTACTGTAACACAGACTTAAAATATATATAACACTTGGAGATGAGCAATGATAACAATGCATACTCGGACAGGTGATGCTTTCTTCACCAACCACAGGGGCAGGCCTTCGAAGGGAACTTCACACATCTTGCCCACATTACACAGAGCAATTGTAATGCCGACTGTCGTAACACAGAGTTGTAGCCCTATGATTTACATAATAGTCTGTAGCTCTATGAATGTCCTAACCTAGATTTACGGTAGTTGTAGCTCTGACAGTCATAGCACAGATAACTGAGACAAGACTGGTGAGAGCTGTGAGATCCACTTGTCACAAATGTAGCAGTCTCATCTCTAAAGGGGAGTAAAAGGAGAAGAATCCTATTATCACCAACAACCAAATTAATGAGTCTCTCATGATTTGATCCCAATTCCCCTCTTACTACTGTAAGTTTACTGGTTATTTCATAAGAGCAACTTCATTCAGTCATGAACAAAATATCCCATTTCGTACTGGTAAGCAGTAAGTGCTTCAAATGTTACTTTTCATGTCATCCAAAATGATATACCTTAGATTTGTTAGGTTGTGTCGTGTAGCATCTTATTCTCCACCCTAAATATCTATCCTACTTAATATATATTTACACATTGCAGGTGTTGGAATGACAAGCCTACCCTCTTATGAGGAAGATGCTTGAGATATTACACTGTAACCATGGAAACAAGGAATGGAACACTTTGGGTCATAAATAACTGGCTATGTTTTCAATAAATAGAGAAAGTATGTACTGTTGAATATCACATGTGTATTTTTGATTTATTGAAGATGTTGGAATTTTATGATCTGGGATAATTGGTGTTATACCTGAACTAAAGGACTCATAGCGACGCACTGGAAACCATTTACAGACGATTAAACAAGGAACCTTCTTTCTCTGACAGCATAGTCGCCTCTTACAGCAAGCATGGGTTGCTAAAGCCAATTCTAACCCGGATCACGGGTAACTTTCTTATGTACTAAACCAAATGTTAAAACACTTCAGAACAATGCAGCCAACAGGTGTAAGATGGAATACTGTTCTCAGCTAGACAAGAACCATGTCAGAGCAAGGACAGGTCTTATCAAATCGCAGCTTTTAATTGGTATCAGGCGCCATACAAATTCATTATTTATTATAAGCTCACATCTATCAAATATATGCAGAGAGTGTTATTCACAATACGTCTGAAAAATGGTTTCCAAATGCCTTCCTTTCTACACTAATTCTAGGTCTGTCATACAAGTATTTGGACTCTAATCGATGAAAAGGGTAGGACATAAAGGTGTGGGTGGTACATCTAGGAGAGATGGGAAAGCAAGAAATAAAGCTGGCCATTTTAAGTTATGAATGTACCATGTGTCAACGCTGAGAGCCTGAGACCCAAACAGTTTACGAGCACAGCCTGCCCAAACAGTTTATGAGCACAACCTGCCCAAACAGTTTATGAGCACAACCTGCCCAAACAGTTTATGAGCACAGCCTGCCCAAACAGTTTATGAGCACAACCTGCCCAAACAGTTTACAAGCACAGCCTGCCCAAACAGTTTATGAGCACAACCTGCCCAAACACAACCTAAGCACAAAGCAGGAGCAGAAAGACAAGAAACACATTATGCAAGACAAACATAGTCACTCCATTAGTTATAGCAGTGAGATCAGAAAGTGGAATTTATACAATTTACAGTGTCTTTAACAAATAAACACAATCTATGCCTTCAAATTACCACAAGTACAAGAACTGTAAAGATATGATACACCTTCAGAATATTTGGAGTCAGATTTTCAATAAAAATGTGTTACATACCTATATATGTGATCACAAATGTACAAATGTTTCAAATACTTACATATTTACAGTATCAACATATTACTTCTACAGGATAAATTATCTCCAAATTGTAAATATATCTCCAAAGCTGTACAGCATCTCTACGTTTTGTTATCCTAACTGACAGCAATAAATATAATATCAGCATGCTGACGATATGACCATACATACTACACGAACATGGGCTTCCTCAAACCTAAGGCGCCATGTTTAGTTTTCAAATCTCAGTGGCCCAACATCAAACTCCCAGCAAAACAGAACTTCACAACAACTAATATAAAAACACAAATATCTACCTCCTTGTTTACTTTTAACCACAAATCTGTCTATTCAGCACAAAACTGTCTATTATTCACAAATGGTTCTACTGATCACAAAGTCTTCTAATCATCACAAAATGTTCTAATAACCACAAAACCTTTAGAAGCCACACAACTTACACTAAATCACAGTCAACGACTCAATGTGACGTTCCATACTTTCAGCAGAATGTCCCGTGACGCCATGTGGTGCTCTGCAAGGTTCTCCCTCCTCCTCGTTACCCAAGTTCCCATGTCTACCATTTCCTCAGTCACCCTTCAAGCTCATTGTAATGTCTTGGTTTATGAAACTTTCAACCCAAAATTTACAAATAATAGTTTTACTTTTACTTATCATGGATTTAAATACTTCCTAAGAGGAACAGGCATATTTTCCTCATCTATTTTCTCAATATTTCAACCCTCTCATAGAATGGAACCCCATGATTGGAATGGCACATTCTACCCAAATCCAGGTCTCCAGTGTAACAAGTAAACAAACTAACCACTAGACCAATCTTATGCCTTTCTGAAGGCATCTTCCCGAGGCAAGAGAGTTAATTGACTTTAAAAGTCCAGTTTCCACCCTTGCCGAACTAGGCTGGAATTCGGCTCGATCGTAGCGCCACCAGTGGCTATTAAGAGTTATGTCCCTTCTATGCCTCTCCTATGGACCAATCAGATTCTACCTCACGTATCACTTGCATTTGCTTCAAACAAACGGTGGCGCCAAGTCAAGACGATCTGATCAATAATCAAGATCTATATATTGTGATAAAAGGAGTCTTACATTGCGAAGTGCATCAAATCATGTGAGCACCTTGATTAAAAACATGAAAAGATTAAGAAAATATCTGTTGACGAGTTAGTGGTGCACATGCTTTGCAAATCCTGCAATTGACCGAAATCTGCATGACAGTTTAAGAACCGGATTTCAATTTCGAAGCGCGATTTTGATTGGACTATGCATAGACTCGTTAGTCCAGCCTAAATGTAACTCCATAATACCAGCCTAGTCCGGCAAGGGTGGAAACTGGACTTTTATAGTCAGTTAAGGCCCTTGCCTCTGGGAGATGTTCTGAAGGTGAGTACACCGTGTGTCTCGGACAGACTGAAATGGGTTGGACAATACATGAGGAACAAAGACACAGAAACCTCTGTAACCATAGTAATCATACAATATTCACATCGTCAAGCTTCCTTCATGAACTTCCAAAGCACCACATAGACACTTGGTGGATTACACTTGGCATCTTGCTATACTCTACAATCTTCACCACCACAGACTCTCGGGCATCACGTTCTGTCCAGTCTCACACACTCACTATAGTTCTTTGGTCACAGGGAAATACTAAGCAGCCTTTCATCAAACCCTTTCCTAAAGATGCACATAACTTTCTCCATCATTCACATTATTTGGTACGAGATATTTTGAATAGATGAATGGCAACATAGCACATGATGTCCTTGTGTATAACACTGATAACAGCACATGGAGTACCTGTAGCACTTGCAGACAATGTATCGGCGTGTTACACACAATGCACTTTAAACAATGTCATACATATTTCTAACTAGTAATAATATTTGGAAATTATTTAATCCATAATCCTGTGATACAAGATACAAGAGACAAACCATTTTATCTTTGAATGAAGGGGGTTATTCCAAAAATAATGAAGCCGATCGGCAAATGTCGGAAAAAAATCCTTTGTTCAAATTTTGGTTTAAGAAGTAATTAATAGATGAAAGAATTCCAAATATCACTATGGTAACATGGATGCAAAAACATCATTTTGTCAGTTGATGTCTCCCATCCCATCCCCCAAACTAAAATGGTCCGTCCCAAAGCTGAGACTAGAATAAAGACTAGGTGTTGTCTCCCCTTGATTAAGGTCTTCAATATTGGCAAGCGTTGTTCTGTAGCACAGATGAAATTTGATATGTTAGTACACTGTAAGAATACATTTGTAAATATCCACATGGCTATAAACTTTATTGCAGGATGTACAGTAGCTGAAGTTATCCAAAATAGTTCTAAACATTATACAACATAAATACATTAAATAGCATCCTCCGTACTGGTATTGTACAAAAACTACTCAGTCCTTTCCCATTCATACCCTGTATACAATAACATCTGTATTAGCCATTTCCAGGGCTAGTGAGTATAGCAGGAGTACCCTGAACATGCATATAAATTGTCATCAATTGAGCAGCAATTGCTTGGACTGTAATGTAAAAACTAAAATAAATAGCATCTTTTTCACTGATGTTCCAGTGGTCGTTACAAGGAAGAAGATAATTATCACATTGTCAAACCCTCCATAGTGTATTAATAAATCGCTACAATGCTCATGTCCCTTCAGAAAGCATCAAAACTTATTTATTAACCTAAGATTGCACCTGAAAGACGGGTAGAACAATTTACATCAGGTGGTTTGCAAATATATGTCGTACTGAAGACAATAAAAACTAAAAAACTAAAATTATTTCAGAAGTTACTTTTAACCAAAATCTATAGAATTCAATAACAAGAAAACCTCAACCTGAACTACTATGACATAAGTCATTTATGTTCTCATGTGAATGTCACATCATCCTTGGCCTACCGACAAGCACATGTTCAATATCTCCAAAAAGAAAATGTCATACATTTCTACCTCATTTCAATTATCTATTTTCAAAATGCTAGGTTTGAAAAACAAATGTGTGACTTGAGTACCTAACAAAAACTAGACTAGAAAAAGTTTCAAATATATTGCTATTCATAAAATGTAGTGAGAAAATGAGAGATTCTTCCATGACATAAATAATGTAAACCATGCTTATTGCAGTGCCTCACCTACAACTCATTCATTGTAAATAGTGATAACTTCACTGATACATACTACGATTTTTCGAACTTCAAGAATTTGGGTAGTTATAAAATGACCCTAAAACTTAAATAGCAACCGTTGTAAGTACGAAGATATACAAATTAATCTTAAACAATGAAATACCCAGACATTTGATTCATAGCTCAACGTGGTAATGATATCAAAAACAACTTTACACAAGTAAAACAAACAAAAAAAACAATATCACAAATTACTGCAAAAAATGCAGTACTTACGACCATGTTTTCTCTAATGTCTCTCTATCCCTTGATGAGTACAAGCTTAACATAGTATAAATTGTGTGATTGTCTTACACCCCAATGGCACTGTCATTGATGAAAATCATAACTATATACACTCATCCTATCAAGATGGTTTCACAGGACACTGGAGTACTGCATCTTTCACAGAAGTTTCATCCAAAATATTCTACTCCTATTGTTGATGAGTCATAACCAATGCAGCCTATTTTCATCAGACAGCAAATGTACTACAAAAACACATCCATGTGACAGTAAAAGGGATTGTATATTTTACCCTTGTAGCACGGGTTGCGAGCAGTACCTTTGATCTTACCCGTGCTGTATCATGGTAGTAAGAGCACGGTTTGTTAAAGATTATTACCATTGGCTGATGCCAAGATCAGCAAGCCCCGGTCCTTTTGTCTGTCAATCAAATGCCAAGCCAAACCGTGCTCTTACTGCCCAAACAACTCGTCTTGGTGTGTTGTAACTATAACTTAAAACATGGGATTAAGCATCGACATGATGTTCCTATTATTTTGTTATCAGTATCTGGTACAATCAAAGTTCAACCCATGCACAACTCTCCATGTTGTCATGTTCATGACTCTCAAACAATGCAGTGTGTCACGGTGACTCCTACTTTCCATTGGCGCCGTAAGACCCTGTACCATTTATGCCACAGAGACAGTATTCTAAGTAATTCATTCACAGAGTGGCTAAGAGTCTAATCAATGTAAAATGTTCTAATCTATGTCCATCCTATTTCTTAGCATCCTCCATTATTTACCGTATTATATCACCATTCCATTTTGTTCAGTGCCTGGACCTATTGGCTACCAAGGCTTTGTTCTCAGTCCTTTGTGGTACTCTCAGGCCACACATTGTTTAGATACCGTTTCAGGAGACAGCCTCCCCTACTGAAAACAGACGGTTCAAGAAACAAATGAAACATAAAATATCTATTGTTATTATGTCTCCCTCTAGTAATATAGACCCTCCTATACAACATAAAATGTTATAGATAAATTTCATGTCTACATGACTATCAAGAAGTTGTCAATAGTTGACATAGCTATTTAATTTTACTCTTATTTCGACCGACCTTGCGTGGAAAACCTGGAATAAATCTGTGAAACATAAAATGAAAATATTTGAGGTGGATGGGGTTTAACATCGCATCCAAGATTATTGCACTTATTTAGTAACGTGTGTGTGCGTGTGCGAGTGACCATGTTTTAACGTCTTTTGGTATGACATGGCTGGGGATCGAAACCCTTAACCTTCCGCTTTCCAGGTTGACGCTCTACCACTAGACCACGGAGGCAGTCTAAAATGAAAATAATGAGGCCTCATGAGTAAGAGCAACTTTGCGCGAAGGTACAGTTAGGGCGATGAAGTTGGGGATGTCACTTGTGATGCGGGGGGGAATGTGTCCAGGGTTCTTATCACAGAGAAAGGTATTACAAAGACTCTCTAAGAGTACCACTGTTGACAAGATATTTAATGAAAACTGGCTATGTTACGCGATTACTTCCATTAATTGAAATCAAAACAATATTTCAATAGTCTGCATCCAGATATTGATTTATCAATGACAGCCTCAAACACCTGGACATAATATTTGGTATCACACACTGCCAAATAATCTTGTAGTGATATTTTTTTCAAACTATCAGAACCAATACACAATGTGTAATTTACAAACAAAGCCAGGAAGACTTCAAACAGGTCTGTTTAAAAGTACATGTAATGTAAATCTAAACGTCATTAAACAGATGATATGTAAACTGTAAAGATACTTATTAGAATCATAAAGTAAATGGCACGTTAGAAATGAAAAATATAAACAAAACAATAAAATCACAACCAATAGCTCAATCCCACATGAAGTTGCTCAAGCCAAAACTATTCTCAGGCTGGTTTAAATGAGACAGGAAATATTCATTTTTTTAAAATGCTCTCTGAGCTTCCTTAGATTCCTAATGAACTGCACCCAGCAGTATGAGAACAAGCACTTACATAAGTTTCGACGTGGGATGACATAGGCTACAAAGTGTGAACACAGGGAAAATATTTAATAAACATCAGAATTAATCACAGGAAAAGTTAGCAAACCTTGCACAAAAACAAAATAACTTCATCATACCATGTTCTATAATGATCAGCAACAATACCTGTATCACATTTTTAAAAAAGTAGCTTTAATAAGAGACAAATGTTGAATAAATAACATGAAATCCATCAAGAATAATTTGAAGTAAAACAAATGGAGAAATGATGTTCCATAAAGGATTCGTAATTTGTTTTGAAAGATTGCAATGTTGGCAGTTTTCAAAATGCCACAAAGGCTCCAGGTCATGACTATGGTACAAAACTATGAACAAACTTCTCAGGTGTTCTCAGTGCCTTATGAGGCTTGGCCACCATGTGACAGCGGACGTGGGTGAAAACGACACTGCAGATCATCACACAATAGATCCATGTTAGGAATTGAACCCAGACCTTCAGCCCTCACTGCTTTTATCAACAGGTTACCCCAGTGAGTGAGTGTGTTTGGTTGTATGCCGCCTCTGTCTCTGTCTGTCTCTACTTCAGTTGTCTCATTACTATCATGGTGTGTCAGCTTGATGTGGGAGGGAAGCCTGAAGTGATGCAGGTTGCAGATGTTTACCAAAACTACGAGCATGGGAATGGTGCTGACAAACCTAGAACCTCAGGGCCAACTAAAATTCCAACCCACAATCCTAGGTTTCTGGCACGCCTAAGAGAAGCATCTCTTTATAGCCTTAGACAACTGGGTCACTTGTGTCCCCATGTGACACGGAGGAGGCAGTATAGGCTTGCCTAAGTTATCAACACTACAAGTTCATTGAGGCACTTACAGATAAGACCCTGAGGCCATAGGACAGATGTTGACAAAACACCATAAGAAGTTGTACTGAACTTTGAACCACAATCCTGACCTGGACAAGTCCTACTGTTCATTAACCACATAACAACAAGCACAAGTACATCACAAATGTGGGGAGAAATCTTTCACAACCATGCATAGTTGAGCAAACATTTTTCATATTCTTTGGCTTGTGTTTTGCACTGGAAACTTGTTGTGCAGCTGAAAAATGAAGAGGGAAAACGAAACTAATCATTTTCCCCCCGAAGCAACTTACTGCCAGTGTAAACCAGTAAACTTGTTAATGTTATTTGGTTACATTAGGCTTTATTGTGCGTTGATCATATTGAACACATTGCATGGCAAACAGAAAAGTAGCAAGCAAAAATATAAACTGTAAGCCTGATAAACCCCAAAAAAGAAAAAGTCTTAATTATTTTCAAATGCATATTCATTCAATAATTATTGAAGACAACTTCCGACAGATCCGTACATCTGAGGATGCATTAGAGGTGCAGCATGTTGTACAATGAGACTGTGTAAACTGGTATTACACTACTCAAAAAAATTTAAGGACCACACAATTCTTCCATATTACTATCGTTAATCCATCATGCCAAGAAGCAAGTGTGACCTATGAACATGAAAAAGACTTGAACAATAAAAAAGTTTGTTTTGATTCTTACTTCAGGCAGGTGGGGGATTATATTAATGTGCCAAGCCATCTCAGCACTATATTGATGAAGAAAACTTGGGCAATCTGCAGTTTCATTTTTTCTTTCTCATCTCCCGCCCATTCAAATTTAATGACCCACTCGAAATTAATAAAAGCTTAATTGAAAACATTTGATGTATTACTTTTCAAAGAAAGATATGCAATGTATTTTATAGAAAGGATCTTCGAAGAAGGGAAAAAGGGTAGTAAAAGCGAGGCTCTTTAATCTGGACAACTGCAGCCTCAAAGTCATATTCAAATTATTCAGAATTATTTGACTGCCAGCTCATATTCATGATAAGTGTCCAGCTGGCAGTTAATGAGTACGGACCTAGAGCTACAGGCTGTGATGGACACCTGGATGAGGATCCCACGTTTACACACTGATACTGATGGTGACAAGAAGCCAAAGAGAGTTCCAAGTGACATAGGACAAATGTCTTGTTGAACTTCATGAATGTGGCACACATAATAAAGCTGAACTTAACACATGAATGATCAGAGATACATATCAACACAAATCCATTACCTCCATATCACATCTACCTCTATCTTGTACCCCCTCATGCACCTTTAGGAAGACTTTTACCTACAAGTCCAACCTTCTCATCACCAAATTCAGAAAAATTGTCAACATGGTCAACACCTTACAAATTCTGGTATTCGTCATAACTGCTTAATCTGCATAAATGATATCATAGAAATAACAGTAAATGATGTCTTTTCAAGAAACAGTATAACAATTTCCTCTCAAAGGACAGTGATCCAAACGATATTCTTCATACATTACATTCCAAATACGTATCATTCTAGCCCTAAACCTCAAACTGTCAACAGAACAGCTTCTACTGGCATCCCAGGTTATAAATAAACTGTAATATTTTCTACCTTACTGGAACAAATAGATGATAATCTATGACAATGAGCCGTTGCACTAAACATGGACGCTAAGAACTGGACCATCACCAGTAGACACTGGTTCTAACTGGCGCAAGTTGGATATCGCAGTAACTGCACAAGCACCTAACGGCAATTGCTGTTTCAACCTGTGACTTCAAAACAGCAGCAAAAGTTAGTTCAAGGATGAATGTCAATGTCAGTATCAGTTCTTCAAGCAATACTGTTTGTACATACTTTTGGATGAATATGAGATTGATACCAGGGTTAGACTTGCAAGTGGTCAGATAATTTTCCTATTGAAAAGGTTGACTACCGTATTTGTGAAGATATGAACAAAATTTGTTTTTCAGATCTGTGTATAAAAAGAAACATTGATACATTTAGTCTTTGTGATGGTCTTTGGTTTCACATGAAATTCGTAGCATCTGGTGCTAATATTCTTCTTAGATGCATCACCTTGAACTAACACACTAAAGTGTTTAAAACACAACAATAAAACACATTCAAGCAATTTGGCATTGATCTATCTCTTCTTTGAAGTTACAGGTTAAACGGCAAAATTGTTCAGCTTACAGGACATGTCTGATATAAACATGTATAACTTGACACATGGGCCCCGTTTGGTTTATATACAACACTTGCTGGACCATGAGGCCCTGTAAGGGGGGCCCCACACCCTCCATCAGCCAAACTTGGTAACACAGATGACGATCACTAGACATTGGTACTAAGTTGAGACATGGCTTTGATTAAAGCACTCTTGTCCTCCTCCAGTTTAATGTTTTCATCTTCAACTTCATCAAGTTCCTGAAAACAGTAAAACAGACAATTAATGCTGAGAAAACAACAAAGGTGAACCTGGGCATGGCAGAGGGATCCCAGACTAGTGCAACCTTGACAACGATGGAAATCGGTCTTCATTCCACAGTAAGCAAGTGTCATTTATCCATATAAGGTTTTGACCCTGGTCTTTGGTATCACAAGCAAATGCTTGACAGACTGACAATCCAAATGCAGCACAGATATTCTAAAATTTTATTATTATATCAAAGAATGTTCAATTAAAAGTTGATAAAAAGTCTTTAATGCATTTAGTCCCCAATAATATCACTGCTACAGGATCAAGTTCAAGGGAGCTGAAACAAGACCTGAATTAAGAATGTTTGAGGTTTTGCAGGCACACACCCCACTGCAATGTTTTCTACCGGTCCTATTTACTGTCTCTGAACAAGATCATTAACAAGCTACACAAATGTAGAGAACACATAAAACAAACCAGATAGTTCAGATGATATGTTAAATGATTACTTTGATGTCAAACTATTTCTGTAGTTGAGTCTCAGAAGGTTGCAGTCAACACAGTGTAGTTACTAATTTGGAATAAGCATGTTATTGCCTATCAAGATGACACCTGTTTATCTCCCTCTTACTGCTCACGGTCAAGGCCTATTGTATTTATACACCTAGAATGCTCACAATTCAATAAAATATCTAGCTAGATGCATCTACTACAAAACTACAAACAAATAATACCGAGAGTTTTCACCAAGCTAACCCAATAAAACATTGTGGTACTATAGCTCACAGATACAGCAAAAACATTCAGTTCACAATCTAGCAGTGAGTCTGAAGCTGAGCCGAAAGGAACTTTCAAAATGTTAAGTTTGGTCATTATTTCCAACTGTATGCAAAATAATTGTATTTCACAATGTTATGATGTAATAAGGTTCATAGTTTGTATAATTTATATGCTTAATCTGAAGAATGCCTAAATTTGGGGAACACTGAAACACATTTATAATCTTGACAACTTAAACGGTTCAGCAGAAAAGACAAGCAGAATTTGACAAAAGTGAAAGAGATCTGAAACTGTGCAAGACTGTTGCCATAAGGCTAATTCGAGACTCATTTTGAATACAGAAAACTATGGTTATAACGAACCACAAAGGGACCACTAATTCTAGTTTGCAATAACCATAGTCGGTTATAAGCACATATACAGCATTTATGCAACAAATGGCAGAGACTAAAATTACAAAGCACAAATCATCTGACTTTTACTTTAAGTCAAACTTGATCAGATAATTTCTATCTAATCTGTCAGTCCGTATACAACTGAAGTTATTGTTATCAAAACAATACCATGAAATTGGGATTTGGAACTCTGTATTTCTATGTCAGGTACACACCAGTATGATCAGAGTAAAAATCAAACTTGGTGCCATAGAAACAGAAACAATATATATTCTAAAAATCCCTAAATAGCATGGAAATGGAAATATATATTCTAAAAATCCCTAAATAGCATGGAAATGGAAAAAAATATTACTTCTAAACACTCCCAAATAGCAAAAAGGCATCATTTGACAACCTGGTCCCTGTGTGTGAAAAGTGTCATGAAAGAATACCTATTAGTTTTAGAGAAACCACTATGAACAGAGTCAAAGCCAAACTTCTTGCCATGGATTCCTAAATGGCAAAAGGCACCACTTCAGCCCTTGAATAATACATGTACCACTTTGGGATAAAAACTGCTGAATAGTTTTTTAGTTCTGTTCCAGAAACGACACCTAACCCCATTTCAGCGAAGTCTAACTTGTCTTCATGGAAACAGAGAAAAATCAAATTTTGAAAAAATCCTAAATAGCAAAAGTGACCACTTTAGCACTTGATTAATACATGTATAAGGTTGGGATGAAAAGTCTTTCACAGTTTTTCAGTCCGGAAACGACACCTACCCCGACTTAACACTTCTATAGCTGTTAACTGGCCAAGCAATAGCCATCGGGGCCTCATGAAAGCAACAAGTTGTCCAGAGGTGGAGGAGGAGCTGACAAATGTGACTCCTGACAGATGCTGAATGTAGTTTTCATTTTGGATGCTGAAATGCCACAACAGGAGCTCACTGGACCTTTGGTCCAGGAAACTGGGAAAACAGGTCAGGGGGTGGGGGTTGTCGGTAGCAATATCAAAGGAACGGAGGGCTTATTATAAAGATCACTTGCACTAAATGCAACTTAAAGTTATTGGAGTTAGGCAAGGGGTGATATTAACAGGCTACAAACACACACAGCTTCCATGCAAAGGGTTTTGAGGCAACCAAAATTCTGCATTACAACAACAAATGAAATCACAATAAACACAATCAAGCAAAGGGACTCCATCAGAAGAACATCTACCATGTGTTGAAAAATGTCATAAAACAGCGTTATTTGTTAAAATCAATAAGGACTACGACTGCATTTCTATCAAGAGATCTGCACATTCCCTATCCCTATTCTAAACATATTTCCTCCAATGCTAAACTTAAGCTACCTGCAAGATATTTATTACATATTACAAAAAATTCAATTACTTTGATAGGTTTCTGTGAAGCCATTTCTATGATTTCCATACAAGAAAAAGAAAGTTTTACAACAAATGTAGGAAGATGACATGCCAACAGAGAGGGGAAATACGGATCAATAACGTCCATGCTGTATCACTGATTATTACCCTGTATTCCTATTCCTTAGTGGTAACACTGCAATGTAGGAGAGGTCACATGTAATATATAGCTACAATACACATTGTTTCATAGTCATACAGTAATTAGCGACTGTGGGCTGTCTGGTTGTTGACTGACTGACTGAATAGTGCTGACACTATTGCTGCTTTATTTAACCTGTCATCATCCTGTTTGAGTTGGGGTCTCCTTTATTTCAAGTATGTAGACCTTGCATTGTCAATTATGCCTCTTTATAAAATTAAATATATTCCTGAGAAGATAAGAAATGAAAACAATGTAATCTCTGGCAATGACTTTTAAGATATTGGAATAGGAAGTTGGCTTCTTACTGTGACAAATTGACTGTAAGAGTTCAGAGTTCTTAATATTTGTTTAGTTGGAGCCCGTTTGGGCTTATCTCCATCCCGCGGGGGTGACAACAGCTAGTTTGAGTCCTATTATTAGAAGATACCATTACTTGGGTAGTATTTCAAGAGTATCATCAGACATCAGTCATGAAGACATCATCAGGGGTCAGGTTTTGTGCAACTGTCATCTGTCAAGGAGAGCCACCTTCCTTGTCTACCATTATATCACACTGAGATGAGGTCATCATCAGTCAATACCTTATTGAGGAGGGACACCTCTTTCTCCAGTTCAGCTATCCTGCGATCCTTGTCCTCCAGCAACTGCTGCAGCTTCTTGTTCTCCTCCTTCTCTTTCTCCAGCAGCTGCAACATCAACAAGAACTTTGTCAGCATACAGGGAGCAGTTAACAATGAACACTGGACTCCCAGTAAACACAGAGAAAGAAACGTGGAGATAAAGGGCCAAATTGACAGTGTGTCACTTAAACACCCAGTAACCATAGTGAACACCCAGTTATCAAAGAGAACACCCAGTTCAGAGTGAACACCCAGTTATCAAAGAGAGCACCCAGTTCACAGAGAGAATACCCAGTTCACAGAGAGAAAACCTAGTTCACAGAGAGAATACCCAGTTCACAGAGAGAATACCCAGTTCACAGAAAGAATACCCAGTTCACAGAGAGAATACCCAGTTAACAGATAGTAGAAACAAGGCGTCAAGTTAACATTGAGAACAGAGGACCCAGTTAACAGAGAGAGACCAGCAACACAGCAGGTCAGCCAGGTTATACCTATGTCATGCTACATTTAGCACTATGAAAGAAAGACCTTCGTATAAATACTTTTAGTTTTGAAGTATCAAAATTATTAATCTGTAATAAAGGAATGACATTTTATTATCAATGTTTTTTCTTTCTTGGCTCCCAAAAAATAATTTTGCAGATATTACTCACTTCTAAAACCTGCATCATTGTTTCAGCAAAGTAAACTGCATGCTGTACTCTAGCCACACATTGCCATGAGTACAATCCAAAGAATCAGGTCAGATATACAACAATCTTTTGTTCTTTAGACACGCTCTACACTGCTGAATGGGTCATCAGTACAAGACAATGCAAGGGGAAAGTTAAACAAAGAGCACCTAGGTACTCCTGCTCACCTCGTACAAGTCATCAGTATATGCAATCAATTTCTCATATTCCTGGCTTCAAGATCAACTGGCATCTGAATACCATTAAGTTACACAAGATAATAATACTTCAGATTCCTGGATGTTGAGGTGAAATGGGGTTTAACGTCGTGTCCAAAATTATTGCACTTATAAGAGACATGCTTGCACATGTGCTTGTGTGTCTGTCTGTCTGTACTAGTCCCGACCAATGCCCATATTATATTGCTAGCCCAATGAAATAACATGCTGCAGTTTAACATGAATACCCCACTCAGACAAAGCATACTGACTCTGAGCTGACCAGTCCTTGTTTTAGACCCTTAATGCCAAGCAGCAGACAGGGTAACAACAAGTACCATCATTTAACATCTTTTGCTATGACACGGCCAGGGATTGAACCCCGACCTTCCACTCTCCAGGCAGACGCGCTCTAACACTAGACCACAGAGGGTGTCCCTTGATGTTGAGGTATCTGAAAGGATTCTTCAAGATTGTTTTTTTTCCAGTGATACACATATCAAATTGTTACATACTAACAACTTGATTATAATGTCACAAGTCTAATTATGGTGCTAGGCATCTCTGCAAAAATTGAAGACTGATGGACAGATGACAGACAACTGCCATGCCATTACTCAGATGGTCCCTCAGTCCTAGGGGGCTGAAACTGAAGACAGGTCATTCTATTACCAGCAAAGAAAGGAAATAAGAATCAAGTCACCTGTTTCACCTTCTCCAAAGAAGCAGCATTGTCATTGTTCTGCGTCATGAACGGCCGTGGAACATGGTAGTTGAGGCGAGATGAACCATGAGACTGGTCCTTATCACGGAACCGGGACGACAAATAGCCATACGAAGACTCGGTCTTATTGTCTCTCATCTTAGAAATATTGGATCTGTTTTGATCAATGTCTCTTAGCGGAGCTTCTGACTCTCTGTACCGAGACAAAACAGAGGAAGTGTTCATAGACGAGACTGAGCCCTTGGCCTCCTGATCACTAATGTTGGCCATGTGCGTTGAAGTGAAAGACTTGGTAGATTCCGGTGAACAGCGAGTAAATTTGGATATTCCTACGGGCCTGTCCAGGAGAGATTGGGACATGTGGGTATCAGATGACTCGGATCGACCGATCAGGGTGAGATTTGTTTCTGAATGGCTGACAGTACTGTCGTAATCTTGGTTGTCCTCCAGATCAGCCTCGAGATCAGATGGACTGAAAAAGAAAAATGATTCTGTATACTATCAGTCAACCATTAATGGCAAAGCAGAAATTGAATCAGGTCAGGTGAGAGATTGTTCCTGAATGATTGCAATACAGGTTTGCAAGTGCCTGACATTAAAAGATTTGAGATTACAAAAGTGAGGCATCTTGTCTACATGTCCTGCTGTGAGTTGACACTCCTGAAAAGTGGGTGTTCACATTCTGTACATGAGTGATGTTTTGATATTTTGTTGTTATATTTATTTCTGTTACGATAAGTATTGAAAACATAAATAATCCTTCATGCAGTACTTCAATATATCACCAGCTATTTTCTTTACGTATGGCAGAGTTTGATGAGGTATGAGGCAGATCCTTCAACTATCATTAACATGAAGAATCACAAACTCATGGGCATTTGCTGCATGTATTACACGTATGTTGAAATACAGTACAGTTTCTTATAATGTAATCAAGGTTTGTTTAAACTTTGATACCAAATGAATGGACTATTTCACTTTCAGTTCCACTCTCAGAGAGGACTGAAAAAGGCCAATGGCTGAAATATTACTTATTTTACTTTGTGACTCACCACAAAACTTGCCTGACTTACATACAATCCTGTTTGACTATCAATAAAAACTATTGTAAGTCATTGATGGACATTGCAAAACTAAACATACACCACTGAGGTGGTCAGTCCTGCAACAGTTGAGCCATGTTAGAAAACAGTTTGCCCAGTGGCTACTGACCTCTACCTAGTCTTACCTCTTGTTTCTCCTTGTTGTGAACGTACTTGAATGGTGACTGTGACCCTGGAACAAGAAAGGTAAGTCAGTCAGTCAGTGAGGGGCACAGTTTCATGAAAACAGAACTTGAAAATGATTTCTAACCTTGTAGAACATGTCTTAATTTCCTGTATGTTGGGATATAAACTGAAATGTAGTGAGTGATAGTCAGGGCAACTTGAACCAATATTATAGGATCATGGCATGGTGAGGGGAGACAACAGTGATTTCAGATGTAGTAATGACACACAGATTGGAAGTCAGGGTTACCATGGTCACAATCCTCTGGAGGATAATACTTGTAGCACAGTACTTCATATCACAGCATGTCAGCTTGATGTGGGTGGAGTGAGTGAGTGAGTGAGTGAGCATGGTTAGAGGCCATAACACAGGGAGTCACTAAGAAGACTCTTCTAGGCTTTCCTATTACAGCTTCTGGGACTGAACTGACCACAAATTGTACATGAACTATCAAATAATTGTAGCAATACAATGTGCAAATGATTAACTAATTGTACATGTTGTACCCATGATTGTTGATACAACCAGCAATAAAGAATATTATCAATGTAACCATGGTAACCAAGATATGTATAAGGCGATTACAGCAAAAACATCTATGCATATATCAAGTATAAGACTATGTTATGTATTCTAATCCATGAACACATCTCATTGTCACAATCCACCAGCCGGAGTTTGTCTGATACTTGTAAATGGTATCCCGAGGGATAACATGTCAGGGTTTTAGTGGCGTCTTGTTAGTTTGCTGGTTGTATTCAGGTGAATTCCAACCACTGTCACCAAATATGACGACTCATTGGACTTCCTGTTTCTGAAAGTCAGAATAGGAGAATTCCCATCACAAAAAATTCATGCTGTTTCAGTCAGCTTGAATTCACCCATGTTGGAGTCAACACTGGGTGCTGGGTGCATATATTATGATCCGTATGACAGTATGCAGTATCTACTGGAGTGGGAGCTGCCAACAATACTAGAGTCCTCCAGTGGCTACAAGCACCACTTCAGATAGCCTGTATCTCAAGTACAACAATGTTGTTAACGGCCTCACATTGTTGCAGCTTGAGGTCTGATAACACCATAAACAGGCTCATAAAGTACAATATGTACACACATGCAGCCGATATACAGGATACAGCATGGCATAAGGGGAATAAAACATTGATCACACAGATCACTTAGTCTCATAACACTGATGATTGTCACAACTGGGGGATTTGCCATGATGGCTTATGGGCATACTTAACATGATGTACAGGTCCCATTCAAAGCTCCTTTATCCTGACTGAATGCAACATATGTATTATTCTGCATTTGAAGAATTCAGTAGACAATACTATTGTTATCTAAAATGGTATCAGTTACACATCTTCAGGATTAGCCTACTTAAGTTTACCGACACATGGCAATACAGTGTCCGAAATTCCTTGTTTTAGAGTGTCAATAGCATCGTCAAATTCATAATAGCACTGTGAAGTTCCTGTTGCTTCAAAGCATGTAAAGGACATACCTCGAAATTACATTATTTTACTTATTTTTTAAGCACATCAACAACGTCACCCTTGCTGAAAGTCATGGAAATTAGGCACCACATCATTATATGATTCATGAAGAAAATAATCAATATGTTCACTAGTTTTGCTCCGTAAACACCCAATCACAGCCTAAGTCCAACTTAAACTTCCCCCAAAGTAAAAATACTTGATCACTTCTACAGTAAAGTATCATAACCATACACTTATTGGAGTTGTAAAGAGACATAAAGTGGTTAGATAGAAGGACTGGTGGACACACAGACAGATATACTGATCCTTCCTACACAACGGTAGGGAGGTGATATGATACAAACTTAGGATTAAGAAAGCTCTATGCAAGCATAACATCTTCTTAACTCACATACAACAATAAGGTTACCATGGTTATGATATGGTTACATACTGAACATACAGAGTCCTTAAATTTCTCTTTTCACAAAAATACTTGGCAGCATTAATTTGAATGCATATTACTATGGCTAAATGAAAACTTAGCAATGACATTCATTTTACACAGTTAAAATAGTTCAGATATTTTTTTTTCAAAATTTTAAACTGTGTCCCAATATACCAATTTCCCACCAGTGAAAATCTGGGTTAGAATTGGTCTTCAGCAACCCAAGCTTGTCGTAAGAGGTGCTGTCTTAGTTGATGCAAGTTACTGTATACCAATTGCAAAGATGGATGCTCATGATGTCAATCCCTGGATTGAAGAGGCCGCCATAATACAGCTGTTATATTACTAAATGCAGCATAAAACATATATAGTTTCAAGTGCCCTTTCTTAACTTACATCATGTCTCTCATGAGCTGGTTTGTTTTTATCTGTGATTTCATTAAATGCTGTGTTTTTCTTGGTTTCCATGGCAACTTTGTCATCATCATCGTCCTCATCCAGTGAGTCTCCAGTACTCTGAAACATACAAACAAATCTCTGCATCCATAACATTCAAACTCAGTTATTCTGGTATATTGTCTCTGCATCCAGGTATATGTGTCCATCAATATCACAATATATATGAAAAGTAAACACATCTGTGTCATTGTATACATAAATATTAAATATGTGTGACAGGTAGTAATGAATTAAAGTATTTCCACCTTTGCAGTGCCTACCATGTATACTAACAACACATATTACCATTTAATCACATATTTCCTCAAATAACAGAATATTCTGTGTTTCATGCCCTACACAAAATTTGCCCCCACATCTACTTTTCATAAAAATATCTTGTAAAACACAATTTCAAAACATTTAGCACCAGATTTAAACTTTTTGCTTAAGCCATGTCATTCATAGTTTATCAGATTTACTAGGTAATCCAAGGCCAAACTGAATTAAATATAGGTCACACATATACAAAGTTATCTGAGAAATGTAGAAGAATCAAGTTAACTTTTGTAGATTTGTAACCTAGTAACAAGACTAAACAATGCTAAAAAATAGAAATAGAAATACTAAATTCATCCCTGAGCCTTCCTACTCAGTTTTGAAAAATCATGAAAAAACAAGACATTGTTTTGGCCTGGGCCTATCATGAATATCATACATATTGTTCATACAATGTCTATGGCACATGAATAATATTGATTATTGATACGAGACAGGGTTTGACAAATAAGCTGGTCGGCATCAGACAAATGCCAGACCAGTAACATAGCACCAAGGCTGTCGACTGGCTAGAGGGAAACATGACATGACTCTACATTCAACCATTGCTAAACATGTTCTCAGAAGGAAAGGACTGAATTTGGCACATAATTCGTGACATAAAGGCATGGAAACTTTGTGAAATTACTCAAACTGGTGTTTTGTAGTAGCCTATTAATGTGGGACAGGTGGTTTCTGTAGTTCTGGGTTTACAGCACTACGATTGTCCTAACTCCCATACTTCAACATGAGACTTACGATCGTCGTAGCGCTAAGATCACTTTCTTGGTCCTGATGACCACCTGAAAACATTGTATTTGTCAAAGTCTGCTACCACTGACTACCATGACAAGCCGACCAGCATATTTCATATCCTTGTCAAGGAAGTTTCCATTAAAATCATGAAGAAATTATATCAAGTTTATTAACCATGATAGCTGTTATAGCATGATCCATAATTATATGGTATTTACCATAATATGTGCCCGGGCCCTTGCAAAATTGCCAAAGGGGGCACTTATTACAAGTATACACGATTTGAAAGTTGTTTCCGAGATTTAACAGTTGTGAACAAACCTAGTTCAAATGTCAAAACTAAACAAATTTGAAAATAATTACTTGGCAACATCTAACGACAAAAGTCTGTCTCAGTCAGATGAGTGAGTGAGTGAGTGAGTGAGAATGGTTTTATTACATTTTTAGCCATTTGATGGACCTTAGGTTTCATACATTAATGATGTGGGGATCAAACCAGAGTACTCTGCATGCAAGCAAACACCTTAACTAGAGGGCTACCCTGTAGCTAGTTACATGTTATCCCTAAACATGTCATGTTTCCATGGTTACATAAACAAACAATATTTTCATATTGGTGGCATAACCTTGACAGTCATCATTTTTAACATGACTATGTGCGAAGAAGGCCCAGCACCAGGATATTTATCAGTCTGGTGAAACAGAAGCAGAATCATTGTGTAGACACACCCACTACCATATCAAGGGATTCAAACCTGCAGATGATACAACAGATCTTTAAACACTACTTGAAAAGCAGGTTGTGGCACTTAAACCACTCAACATGGTTAAACCACCTGTGCTCTGTCAAACCACCAATAAACACATTGATTGTAGACACATACCCTTATCATACTTTAACGATAATGAAAGTCATTTGCCATGTTTAACGTTAATGTGGTAAGCAACCTAGAAATAGAAACAACATAATTGATTTGTGGAGCCTCATTAACAGCACATGGGCACAAGGAACACGTACAGGATATACTCGCATACGTACTCCAGCCAACACCACAATTACTCACCATTCTCTGTATGTAATTCCACATTCGTTAATAATAAATACTCATTTTGTCATTAACTTGTTCCAGACATGTCAGGCATGTCAATTAGGAATAAGCTTTACAATGGAATGTATAAAAATCAATATTTTTTCAGGGATATTTTCATATGAATTAAGCACATTGTTCAGGACTGTTACTAACCGCTGTTGAAAGTACAAGAGAGGTTGTAATGAGACAATCTGTTTGTAAGCATCTGCCCATGCTGAGGAACACTTCTCACGAATGCTTGTACAACATTTGCCAAAACTACACTGTCCAAATTAAAGCAATTAAGCCCACAAATCATTTCTACAGCAAAGCATTGAACGTGTTGACTGTGTTTGCTGTAGTCCTTCGAGAACAACATCAGAAGCATTACTCATGGAAATCACAGCTGTTGGATATTACATATTACAAATTACACAAACATAAAATCATTATTCAAATCATTTGAAACTATTTATAGGATAGTATGATATATGATATGATATGCATCATCGTGATATGGTACACATAGACAGTAGACAGTAAAGTTTGGCTGTGATACACATCATCGCGATATGCTACACATAGACAGTAAGGTTGTGCTGTGATACACTTCGTCGCGATATGATACACATAGACAGTAAGGTTGTGCTGTGATACACTTCGTCGCGATATGATACACATAGACAGTAAGGTTGTGCTGTGATACACTTCGTCGCGATATGATACACATAGACAGTAAGGTTGTGCTGTGATACATTTCGTCGCGATATGATACACATAGACAGTAAGGTGAGGTGAGGTGAAATTGGGTTTAACATCATGTCCAAGATTATTGCACTTATATAGCGACGTGCATGCGTATGCGTGTGCGTGTGTGTGTGTGTGTGTGTGTGTGTGTGTGACTGCTTGTACTAGTCCGGACTGATGCCGATTTATAGTGCTAGCACACTGAAATACCATGATGCAGTTTAACATGAATACCCCACTCAGATAGAAGTATACTGACTCCGAGCCAACCAGTCCTTGTTTTAGCCCCTTAATGCCGAGGGTAACAACAAGTACCATCTTTTAACGTCTTTTGGTATGACGCGGCCAGGGATCGAACCCCGGACCTTCCGCTCTCCGGGCGGACGCTCTACCACTAGACCGCAGAGGCGGTCTAGACAGTAAGGTTGTGCTGTAATACACTTCGTCAGATATGATACACATAGACAGTAAGGTTGTGCTGTGATAGACATCATCGCGATATGGTACACATAGACAGTAAGGTTGTGCTGTGATACACTTCGTCAGATATGATACACATAGACAGTAAGGTTGTGCTGTGATAGACATCATCGCGATACGGTACACATAGACAGTAAGGTTGTGCTGTGATACACTTCGTCAGATATGATACACATAGACAGTAAGGTTGTGCTGTGATACACTTCATCAGATACGGTACACATAGACAGTAAGGTCGTGCTGTGATACACTTCATCAGATACGGTACACATAGACAGTAAGGTCGTGCTGTGATACACTTCGTCAGATACGGTACACATAGACAGTAAGGTTGTGCAAGGAGACATGTTCCATCATCATGAGTAGATTTGAATTAACGTTAAAGAGGCTTGAGATCTCTTGTGCATAACAGTGTGAAGATACGGGATAGAATAGGTCTTCAGCAACCCATGCTTGCCATACAGACTGCCGTCATGTAGCTGGAACATTGCTGCGTGCGGCATTAAATAACCAACCAACCAAACATCATTTTCGTAGAATTTTACATGCCATCTTTCTCAGTTGCTTATAAAAATTTGGATCGTTCTGTATTAGTATATGACCTCATAATACAATTTTTGTATCATCATGATCATGGCACAGAGTATCGCGATGTACCACATGATCGGTGAATCGTTACACCACAAGACCTCATGATACAATTCTCATATCATCATGATCATGGCACAGAGTATCGCGATGTACCACATGATCGATGAATCATTACACCACTAGACCTCATGATACAATTCTCATATCATCATAATCATGGCACAGAGTATCGCGATGTACCACATGATCGATGAATCGTTACACCACTAGACCTCATGATACAAATCTCATATCATCATAATCATGGCACAGAGTATCGCGATGTACCACATGATCGATGAATCGTTACACCACTAGACCTCATGATACAATTCTCATATCATCATAATCATGGCACAGAGTATCGCGATGTACCACATGATCGGTGAATCGTTAGACCACTAGACCTCATGATACAATTCTCATATCATCATAATCATGGCACAGAGTATCGCGATGTACCACATGATCGGTGAATCGTTACACTAATAGACCTCATGATACAATTCTCATATCATCATAATCATGGCACAGAGTATCGCGATGTACCACATGATCGGTGAATCGTTAGACCACTAGACCTCATGATACAATTCTCATATCATCATAATCATGGCACAGAGTATCGCGATGTACCACATGATCGGTGAATCGTTACACTAATAGACCTCACGATACAATTCCCGTATCATCATGATCATGGCACAGAGTATCGCGATGTACCACATGATCGGTAAATCGTTACACCACTAGACCTCACGGTACAATTCTCATATCATCATAATCATGGCACAGAGTATCGCAATGTACCACATGATCGATGAATCGTTACACCACTAGACCTCATGATACAATTCTCATATCATCATAATCATGGCACAGAGTATCGCGATGTACCACATGATCGGTGAATCGTTACACTAATAGACCTCACGATACAATTCTCATATCATCATAATCATGGCACAGAGTATCGCGATGTACCACATGATCGATGAATCGTTACACCACTAGACCTCACGGTACAATTCTCATATCATCATGATCATGGCACAGAGTATCGCGATGTACCACATGATCGGTGAATCGTTACACCCGTAAATGAAAGTACAAGTTACTTCCAATAATAACAAAGCTCCCTTCCATACTCCTAGGGCAGTAACAAGCAGCCCAAGACTTGCCTCGTCTCCCCAGCTGGCAACACCACTACCCATGGCATAGAACTTCCAACACACAGAAATATACCACTGACAGTCAGAGAGAGGCGAGAGAGACGTGTCAGCAGTATTACATCTATGGAGAGGTACCATGAACATGTTTAAACAAGTTATATGTAAAGCAATAAGCATTATATTATTTCAAAAGCATGTAATGAAATGAATTATATGTCAATCATAACTACGCCATCATTATCATGTTTAGAACAAGCTACATAATATATCATGATTATTAAAGACTTTCAGTTGCTTTACCTAGGCTGAATAAGTCATTTTTTTCTCTGGCAGTGTTTTCAAATTGAAGATCATGACTAGAGAAAGAGGACTTTTCTTTATTAATTAATTATCAAACGAGTGGAGCAGAAAATTAAGAAAGGTCAAACTTTCAAACCTTTTTGGACGACATAACATTATATTTACTATGCAAGAAATGAAATATCATTTGTTAGATGAAAGGACCAGTGTACAAGTTAAGGAGTAAATTCAGTACTGGCAAAGTGCTGGTGCCAAACATGGCCAAAGGAACTTTCAGCCTTAACATGCCCATAGGGGTTGATACTGATAAAAGCATGTTAAAAAGGAGACATGTTACAACTGATATGTAATAATGAAAGTTTAGATCTATGTTGGAAAGTCTACATATGATAAGATAATAGTAGGTATGTAATGACATGGCTGTCCTAGAAAATTACAGAAAACAGATGTTATTATTTTTTTAAATCATATATGCCATGAATAACAAATAACATGTGTAGGAAATGTTCAACAAAGTAATAAGAATTGAGATTATCTTTTTAGAGAATCAAAATATTGAAATCTTGAGTGACAAATAATCTTTTAATATAATCCCAATACTCTTGTTTCGTAAGTAATGGAGAAAAATGTAGGTTTGCGAATTACTGAAGGAGACATCAACCATATGCACTATTGACAAATGATGACACGTCTATTCTTCTGTGATGTCATGAGAAATGGATAATATCATCTTCATTCTTTATGACAATACTCATATGACATCAAAATGCTGAGGACGCAAACAATTCAAACAATGGAGAAATAGGTGTGAATTTGCCACTCAGCATTTATCTCAAACTATTTTTTCACAGATTGCTTTTGTTTAGCGTCACACTTAATTTAACTGGTCTGCAATAATGTTCAAGGCAGTATATCTTATAATAAGCTTCAAAGTTGACAGCCATGTCACTACATTGTATATGTTACATGTTTTAGCAGAGATAAGTGAGTCTGTAAAGTAGAATTGTCATACCCCTACATCTGCTACAGACAGCTGTAGAAAAACACATCAGGTAAGAGACATACAGAGATAAACAAAAGAAACAGCAACAAAACAAGGAACAAAAATATTTGGAAATATAATGTACGATAGAAGAAAACAGGCACGCATGCCCCGTCAGGGAAATGGGTGCAAACACCTGCCTGACATAGTAAACTCAAGAATGTCACACGAACAGGTGATTCAAAGTTCAACAAATAACGTGACAGTAACAATTTCATAACGGGAATGAGAAGAAAGGAAAAGTGACAATCACTAAACAACATTTACAACATTGTAACAACAATTATATAATACTGAGTTGGTATGATGTCATCGGAATGCTTACAATGTAGCATGTTATCAGCTGGTTTCCAGCCATGGAATAGTAGCAAGGGAAATTATTCAAATCTGGCCGTTGTCTTCCAAACAAACATACCTCAGTTGACGGCAAGTGGACGACCCCGGTACTCCTTCTTTTCTCCCTCAACTTCCTCTTGTCTTTTGGTAATTTCCCCTTGTGCAGGTGATTTGGTCGGCTTCTTTTATCTTTGCTTCTGCCAACCGTGCGCGTGGGCGAATCGTGGTCTTGACTGAACGATGTTGGATGGCCTTCCCCTCCCTCCCCGTTTTGGTCCCGACCCTCACGATCCACATGATCCCCTCCGTCTCTGTCCCCCCTGTAAAACATTCCTCTCCCTCGGTGTGTCCTTATCCTGTTTCTTTGTCGCGTCGTTTCAAAGTCCTCCATGTCTAAGCTCTCTTGACTCACTGAGCTGGACGCCATGTTGACAAGCAAATGTACAAATTCGACTTCAATAAAATGCAAGATAAATTCAATCCGTCATCATAGCTGGCTGAAAATGAAGCACCCAGTAGAAGTATTCATCAGGAATCCAGTCCGCTCAATGAATTTGCGTTGCTTATCGATTGTAGCCCACAAGTTCTCGGTAAATTGACGATCAAACAAAATAATGCGTCCCGTAATCTGCCTCGTTTTCACTTGCACCTGCTTTCAACATGACGTCACCATTTCAACGTCATATTGCAAGGTACGAGAAATGTTGCGACAAATTCCGGACGTCTCGCTTCAGGTGACAGTCGCCTGATGAACTGAAAGACAGACAACCTTATTTCTTTTGTGATATATGATGCTGATATCATGTCGATACTTTTTAAGCACTCTTCCGAGTGATGCGCATTTTGATTAGTAAGGAATAGCATTATGATAATTAGTTCGATTTAGGATACTTATAATATGTATATAACAACAAGTACACACACACATCTTGTGAATGAGTATTGAGTAAACGATGGAAAACATATTTACTTCATAATAAAGTGTTGTATTCATCAAGAGAAAATACATAGTTTTCTATATGGCGATCCTGCTAAAAAGACTTACGAACCTTTATGGAAAAAAACTGACCCACTCCCCCCAATTTGATGTAACATTTTTTTCATGACCTCCCCCCCTCCCATAACAAATGAGCAGTCTCTAATTAATGTTCAAATTAATAATGATTTTATTTGAAAATAATTGTGTCATTCTTTCAGCACCCCCAACCTCCCCTTGTGGAATTTTTTAGCTACCCCATCTTTGGCTGTTTTATTTTCTCATGCCCTAACACCCACAAAGCCCTCCCACCCCACCCCACCCCACCCCACCCCACACACCTGTATTGAAATACCAGTCCCTTATTTTGGAATAGAGGTGTTCATGCTACCTGGTGAAATGGCTTCATATTAAATAAAGTGAAAGCACCACCAAGCGTGTGTGAAGGCATGCGCGGTTACATCAAGAATTATTTTTAAAATGTTTTACAACATGTATCATCATATAAATATGTTTCTATTCAATTCATGTTTAAATTTAGAAGCTATAAAACACATTCCAAATATACATGTCCATACAAAATATTCAAAGCATTATGCGGGCGTTACCACTAACGCCGTCAGTCTTAGCTCCACCCTAAAGAAAGGCGATTACTCACGTGTTTTGTGTCACATTAGGTAAATATCTAATTTCGCGTGAAACCCAAATTATGGGGCCAGTTTATTTAATACGCAGCGTTCTCATAATGGCATTATAATCCCGTCGTTATGCAAGCGCAGGATTACAAAGCACTCCTCGACTAATAAGGGCAGGGTCGCCTTTGTGGAGGCACATGTCACGTGCATCGTCACCGACTTGGCAGTGTAGACCTGCTAACGACAGATCTTTGATTGATGGATCTTATTTCAATTGCAATGAACACATTCTTTACCTCGAGGTAATAAACAGACGATGTTATTTTTAATGTGCAGACACAGTTAAGTATGGCTATAGATCAATCATTTTAATGTCTGCGTATAAAATTAGCTTTCGGGAGTTGTATGAAGTGATGTGAAACAAATTAAGGCAAATAAATACTAGAATTTGTACTTTACTGAGGAAGTGTTATCCCAAATATAACATCTGTTAAATATAAGGCAGGTTGTGAAAATATCATTAGATAGTAAGATGGAAAATCAAGTATGTTATACTATAGAAAGACGGAGAAGAGGAAGACATCCATAAACTGCCGAGCAAAATAAAGTATGCACCTGAGAGTTGGACTCGACCAAATATTTAAAAACGTTATCAAAACGTACTATTGCTTACGTCGCCGAAACACTGCAAGTTAAGGTTCAAAATAATACCCTTATCAAATACAGTACTGAACTATTAAGTTTATTGACTTCCATTTGTCCATTTCTAATCACCCATTAGCGCCAATTAACTGTTGGCTTCCCTTGTTAAGTTTCGACCTTTTTTATCTTATTACTCTTGTTGTTGTTCTTACATATATATGTGTGGTGTGTGTGTGTGTGTGTGTGTGTGGTGTGTGTGTGTGGTGTGTGTGTGTGTGTGTGTGTCTGTGTGTGTGTGTGTGTGTGTGTGTGTGTGTGTTCTTTCTTACTGGAACATGTGTATATTCTCTTCGCAGCATTAATTCACCTGATGAAGGAGTAAGCAGATACTCCGAAACGGTGTGTTCCGGAAAGATTGTTTTTAGAATTAAATTGTTTTGCAAGATGTAAACGAAAGAATGCTTAAAAGTATAATTTCACTGAAACACAGACGGTTTTAAAACATATTGTTTACTGGAAACTGCAAGGTTGGCACGCCCGTAAGATACAATACATTGATCAAGCCTTAATGAGGTAATTAAAACTATGTCAGCGACATGTGTCAGTGGCTGGATATACCACATTCAGCACCTGGTGCTCTCCCGTAGGCCGCTTCATCTACTGTGCAATGGTTTATGCAATTTCCCTTATATGGTCATAGATGTCACGCGCGCATGACAATATTACATGGCATGTGATCTCGGTAAGATCAGTCACAGCGTTGACAGGTTCATCCACTGACAACTCACAACAATGACGTCATGCAATTAAATATACAGAAATAACATGGCAATCCCTGCAAGCGGTGTGATCACAAGGTAACAAACATGTGCTACACGTAGCAAATAATTCGCAATTCAATTCCAGTTTGGTAGCCGTATTCTTTTTGTGGAAGACAGATTACCAACTAAGATAGTTAAGTGTTGTAATAATACGTTTACAGCATGTATTCCCAGTCATCTCTAAAACTTCCAATTGTATAATTATTCAGTATGCTTTAAAAAGGGCGGTTGGGGGTGGGATAGACTAACATCTAGTCCCTGAAATGAACATATCGTACAGACAAAAAAAAACAGTTGTTAAATTATCTTAATTAAAATTTAATAAAAAGGAGCCCGGAGCCTCTCTTCAGAAATCTAGACTTGCCAAACATTATAGACTTGCATGGGCTGTATTTGATATATTTGTATCAGGGTCTGTAAGACAGACTAGGGTGGGACAGATTAACTATAGTCATGTGATCTGCGTATGTAATGAGTGTGTATTCAGGTGTCAATAAACACTGTCTGTCTGTCTGCCTGTCTGTCTGTCTGCCTGTTGCCGTACAGGTAAAGACTTAATGACAGATGAGGAAGTTGACTCCCATAGTCAGTCAGTCTGACTACCTTTCTCCTTAACTTTACAAATGTATAATAACCATTTGTGTTCAACCTGTCGGCCTATCTGGAGGTGGATTTCGTTTTTGCAAATTTCGTCCCCGCTATTCCTGTTACAAACACTCGTCTGTCGCATAATTCGATATGAATCGGGATGAAGGCATACTAAAACAATATGCCCTCCAATAGACCTTTCTCATTGCAGGATAATGACAAATGTGGATGCGTATGCATGGCTGTTTACCTTTATAACCTATATCTAACATACAACAGTTATTTACACGCATATACTACAATGACATTTGACACACTGTAACCCGTGACCTTCATCGTCACGAGCATATATATATATATATAAGCCCGAGCATTTTTGCTGTCTTATACGTGACGTTTGATTAAAGTAGTTTATAGCAGATTATGTTTGTCCCCTTTAAAAAAGGGTCGTCTAGAAAAGCCACTCATATCCCAGTAGTCACCACTACCTATGTACTTCCTGGACAAGATTTACGAGGACTCTAAAACAACTAGAAGAACTGAATGGTTGTCTGAAATAGACCATCCTCGATTATCCACGGTATTCTATGGTGACAGGTACCACAACCTCATGGCGTTAACAAACCCCGTGAGTTTAAATTCAAAACAAAGACAAATCAGGTCTGTCACATACAGCTGTAGGCGATGCGAGGCCGTGTCACCTCATTGTCTCCAAACAAGACTTCGGCCGTCTGTAAAGTCGAGCCGTGATTCGCCACGTTAAGACGTTCATTATTAAACGTTATCAGCAGTCATCTTGATGCAAGTCGTTGGACTATGGCTGTTTAACCCTGCAACTTTCAACCGACTGCTCACCGTTTTAGACCACTTATAACTGCCACATGACCAGGATCGGCTATGCTTGATGTTAACCTGAATCCACACCTCCCACACCATGAACTGTATTTATTCTAACGGAAAAAAGCAACAGTGCTTCATATAAAGTGGTGTAAATGTTATCCATAATATTTGGTCATTCGTCTGATCAATGTTTTATAAAATCAAATGCATTGACAAAACTCATACCTGGTGACAGGAGACATAGCTACGGGCCCTAAAAGAGGGGTGGTGTAACAACTCAATAAACAATATCAATATCGGGTGTGACCACCATTTGCGTCTCAACCCAGTGTCCGAGCTGTCAATGTGGCAGTTTGGTATCGATTCCGTAGGTGCACCAACCGAATATGATTGTTTGTCGTTGACGTTATGTCACACGTGGACGGCCGGCCCGTGACAAGTCATTAGTGTTTACCTGCTGTAGATTACGTCTCCAAATAGATAATATTTCGATATGTTTCGATGAATATTATAATGTCTGGCAACTTCTTTTTGTGTAATTCCTGTTTGCAGCTTACTCATGACGCGTAGACGTTGATTTTCACCAAGCCGTGGCATTGCGTAAGCGTTATTTACGGTTAAACACAAATCATTGTGTGCTGTCCACATTAATAACACACGTCTGTGAGTACCACGCTACCCAAAACCACGCCAACATCCAAATTATGCACCGTGCATTAACATGCACGTGCAAATTGTGAATCACGACCTTAAAGTCGAGCAGGTGAATATGTATTGAAAGATGTATGTTTTCATTTCAGAATAAATGTATTTTCTATTGAACTTTATATGAAGCACACTTACATTTCTCCGTTAGTATATAACGTTGTCCATGTATGCCGTTCCCTTACGTCTCCCACCGCCTCTGTGGTCTAGTGGATAGAGCGCCAGCCCGGAGAGCGGAAGATCGGTGGTTCAATTCGCGTCCGCGTCATACCAAAAGACGTTTAAAGATGGTACTTGTTGTTACCCTGTCTTGCGATCGGTATATTAAGGGGATAAAACAAGGACTGGTCGGCTCGCAGTTAGTATACTGTGTCTGTGTGTGGTATCAATGTTGCGGCATGGTATCTCACTGGGCTAGCACTATAACACTGACATAAGTCCGGACTGATATACAGTCAGACACTCACACGCACGCACGGACGCACGGACGCACGCACGCAGTGTACACACACGACCTCATCCTGCCATACATGTGCCACTGTCATGTATTGCTCGTCATGATAATCATCGTTATTCTTGTCAGTTACATCGCGTTGATATCCCCCAGTGCGTTTCGTTTCGGTAAATTCAACCAATAATAATAATTCTTTGTAATTGAATATGACCACTGTATAAGAATTGTTCTAAACACTCATAAGGCTATTCCTTATTCTTATCCATTCTTACACGCACGCACGCACGCACGCACGCACGCACGCACATACAAACATACATGCTTACGCACACACAATCATAGGCATAGGTTGATGCGTGTGTTTCTAGGAAATATCTTGAAAAGCCTTTTTCCAGTTCTTTTCTAGAAACAAACACCACTACAGTTAATCAGAACTGATATAACGGAAAATAAAAAGAATACTCAAAGAAATACAAAGGGGTACAAAAAATGAAAATGTCTAATGAGCCCATCAGGGTATTTGATTGATACCCCTGACGGGCTCCGCTCCGGACATAGACAGATAATATATGTCCAAAGGAAAACAAAAACAACACCATAGGTTCAGAAGCTCACCTTTATTTAAAACTATATAAAACTCGCGTGACGAGGATGTGCTCAACTATAGCTAGTCTCATGCACGATGAGACAGCGTGTATTTATAAATATTATTCTAGTTCTAGGGGGGTGTTGTATCGAGAAGGAGATTAGGTATTTTTTCAATTACAGCTTCATAACCAGATATTTTTTTTAAATGTAAATATGTAAGGCTGAATTTTTATAAGAAAAACACATTGCGTCAATGGACGTTTTGCAGCATTTCTTTTTCTTCAACACACACACACACACACACACACACACACACACACACACACACACACACACACACACACACACACACACACACACAGTGCGTATGTCTATGTAGATTTGTCTCCCTTAGCTAGGAACATGTGTTCGTGGGTTCGAATCCCGTTTCGACTTGATCATGTTTCCAGGTTCGTCAACACCATACCCGTGCTCGTGGGTTTCGCCGAAGTGGTAAACGTCTGCATCACTTCGGGCTTCCCTCCCACATCAAGGTGACACGCTGTGATACACCTGAAATACTGTTCAAAGCGGCGTTAAACTTAACTCACTCACATTCACAAATACGAAAACAGAGTATGTGTAGTGTCTATATATAAGGGGGTGGGGGGGGGGGGGGGGGGGGGGGGGGGGTATTTTTCTGAATGTCTTTGCGCGGGGGAGCATTTAAGTCGCTGTTGATACAATAAAAATACGATTGCATCACATTTCTGACTAATACCATCAAAGAAATTGTTAACACACGTACACTATTCTTTCCTTCTAATATATGGCAGCATGTATTACGCAGACAGCGGATTCTCTGAGAACCCTGACTGGAAACAATAGACTGTAAACCTCATAAATAAGACAGTTGACAATTTAAGTAGGGGCACTTGGTATGACTGTATGTATATACACCGATGATACAATGCATGGAAACACAAATAGGATGAGTCACGGGAGCTCATTACGACACAGATTAGAGGCACTCACCTGGCCGCTCACCTGGTTTCTCACCTGGCCTATTTGCAATTCAGATCGGCTTCTGACAGGTAGGTGGGACCTGACCGGTGCACACGGGGGTGAAAGGTCATCATGATCGTTTACATGATCGGAATGCGAGCCGTGTTTCCGAGTGCAGGATGTCCTCAGTGGCTTAACGGAGAAGACGTAATGTTTGTTTGTTTGTTTGTTTGACGCCGCATTCAGCAGTATTCAAGCTATATGACGGCGCTCTGCATAAAACCGTGTATGGACCAGACAATCCAGAGATTGACATCATGAGCATCGTTCCATGCAATTGGGATACGATGACATGCATCAACCAAATCAACGATCCTGACCACCCGATCCCGTTAGTCGCCTCTTACAAGCACAGTCGCCAAGCATGGGTTGCAGAAGATGTGTTTTCTACCCGCATCTCCACGGGTTTCACCACTAACACATTATACTATAGCTTGGGAAACAACAGGGAGGTCCAACTAAATACATTACATGTGTATATTGTGCTTAAGTCAAACCAACTTATCAGAAATGATTTTAGGATTGATCTGAGGTCAATTTCCTTACAATTTGGATGCTTAAAAGTATAATTTCACTAAAACACAGACGGTTTTAAAACATATTGTTTACTGGAAACTACAGGGTTGGCAAGCCCGTAAGATACAATACATTGATCAAGCCTTAATGAGGTGATTAAAACTATGTCAGCGACATGTGTCAGTGGCTGGATATACCACATTCAGCACCTGGCGCTCTCCCGTAGGCCGCTTCATCTACTGTGCAATGGTTTATGCAATTTCCCTTATATGGTCATAGATGTCACGCGCGCATGACAATATTACATGGCATGTGATCTCGGTTAGATCAGTCACAGCGTTGACAGGTTCATCCACTGACAACTCACAACAATGACGTCATGCAATTAGAAATACAGAAATAACATGAAAATCCCTGCAAGCGGTGTGATCACAAGGTAACAAACATGTGCTACACGTAGCAAATAATTCGCAATTCAATTCCAGTTTGGTAGCCGTATTCTTTTTGTTGAAGACAGATTACCAACTTAGATAGTTAAGTGTTGTAATAATACGTTTAAAACATGTATTCCCAATTATCTCTGAAACTTCCAATTGTACAATTATTTAGAATACTTTAAAAAGGGCGGCTGGGGTGGGACAGATTAAGTATAGTCCTATGAAAGAAATCAGCGTTCTTCAACTTCTTTTGAGTGGTACATATTTCTCCTCCAGGCGATCAGGAAGAATGTGCCTTGAGATGTACATTTGCTGGTCATAATGACCGATGTGTTGATCGTTGCTCCTACTATTGACTGACCACATGTAAAAAGCACAGGAATTATTTTATGTTTTTTCTTAATATCTCACACCACTCCACACACAAAACCATGGTACTCGTATAGACAAAGGGGGCTGTTGATGGAAAGAAAGGCACAACGAATTTCGGATTCCTGTGTGAAGATATTACACAGCATTTTTTGTGTATACAGTTTTGTAAATGTTTATAAAACACTGTGAACGTCGTATAGCATTGTTAACGTTATACGATATAGTGTTGTGAACACCGCATATAGCATTTATAAGGATGTATACAGCGTTGTGAACATCATAAATGGCATTAAGGATATGTGAATAGTGTTGTGAACTTCATATATAGCGTTGTTAATGATGTACATACCGTTGTCAACGTCACATATAGCGTCGTGAACGTCATATATAACGTTGTGAACGTTGTATATAGCGTTGTTAACAATCTCATTAAAATCAGATCTTAGTTCTCGCTACCGCTAAACAAAGATCTGAGGACATCCCATTAGGGGTCACGTCAGAACGACTTTTCATCCGACCAATCAGAGCGTCGCTTACCAGATCATGAAAGTGGTAGTCGGAATGTAATTTCTGATCATGCAACCTCGAAAACTTAACACGGGGTATTCCGAACGATAGTTACGGCTTTAACGACTGAATCCATACAATCCAGACCATCTATTAGCAATTCCAGAATGTTCTTTTGTTCAGGTTTCAAATTTTTAATCGAGAATTTGTCAAAATATGTTTCGAGGCGTAGTCGCCAATTTGAAATTAGTGCCGTAAAGCACGAGAAAGCTGCCTTCTGAGGGTTAATGTCGACTTCTTGTCAGTCATTCCATTGGTCGGTCAAAGTTCGCGCAAGGTCGGTCTGACGTGACCCGTAATGGGATGTCCTCAGATCTTTGTTTAGCGGTAGCGAGAACTAAGATTTAATGTTAATGAGATTGCGTTGTTGAGGATGCATACAGCGTTGTGAACGTCATAAATGGCATTAAGGAAATGTGTTTAGTGTTGTGAACGTCGTATACAGCGCTGTTGATAATGTACATTGCGTTGTCAACGTCATATATAGCGTCGTGAACGTCGTATATAGCGTTGTTAATAATGTACATTGCGTTGTCAACGTCATATATAGCGTCGTGAACGTCGTATATAACGTTGTGAACGTCGTATAGAGCGTTGTGAACGATGTATATATCGAAGTGGACGTTGTATATAGCTTTGTAAAGGATGAATGTGGCAGTGTGAAAGATGTATATAGCGTTGTGTACGTCGTGAATAACGTTTTTAAGGATGTATATAGCATTGTGAACGATGTATATAGCGTTGTGTACGTCGTGAATAACGTTTTTAAGGATGTATATAGCGTTGTGAACGACGTATATATCGATGTGGATGCCGTATATAGCGTTCTGAATGTCGCACAGTACTGTGAGAGTAGCCGCTAGATTGATACAGTGTGTGTGTGTGTCTTGGATTAGCCAGCAGGTGCAACCCGGTGTTAACACCCACACGTGAGATGTCTACCCTCGACGATGAATGCTCATTTGGTAACCGTTTATAACTACCTTGTCATCCTTATGCTACTGGGGACTCCGACACCTTTAGGGGGGAACAGATAATTGCATGAACGACTGACCCGGAAAGCGACACATTAATGTACAACGCGTGTCGCCATGTTTACCAGAAGGTGTTGTGTTACAGTGTCGCATCTGTTGACTAAAGAGAAGTTCCCCCGTCCACACACCGGCCGGTGCGTCTGTAGTTCTGGGGCACGCTGTGACAACACGAAGACGTGATCTTCGTAGACTGACCTCCACGACAACGACTACACGCTAGAGCGCCCACTCGTGGCTCTGGTTTCGTTTTTGTAACGAAAGTGTATGGTTTGTGGCCAGACATTTAACAATAATTCTGTCCTGACACGTTAATCCCGTGAACTGCATGTTGACAGGTGTACGGGTCTTTGTTCTCTGAAAACATGATGTGGCCATTCGTGGCGAAACGGTTGTTTTGTTCATATTGTAGAATGCAGATGCTCGCATATAAACTGTATACACTGAAACCTCACCAGGACACCTTTAACCAGGAAACATACCATGACGATCATGTTGGGAACGTGTTTTGTTTGTTTGTTTGTTTGTGGGGGAAATGTGTGGGGGAAATGTGTGGGGAATTGTTTGTTTGTTTGTCTGTAAAACGTCATGAGCATCGATCCACGCAATTTGGATACGATGACATGCATCAACCAAGTCAGCGAGCCTAACCACCCGATCCCGTTAGTCGCCTCTTACGACAAGCATTGGTTGCTGAAGATCAATTCACTTCCCGGACCTTCCCGGACCTTCCCGATTATGTAGATGCCACCATCCCTATACTATATCCTTCAGTGTTATTATATTGAATAACGCACATATTTTATTCCATAGTTTAAACTGTCCTTCGTCTGTCCGTCCGTGAGGGAGGGAGTTGGGTTTAACGCCGCTTTAAGCAGTATTCCAGTTATATTACGGCGTGTCACCTTGATGTGGGTGGAACGTCCGAGTGAGTGAGTTAAGATTTAACGTCACATCGGCATATCGTGACGATGGAACGTCCGAAGTGATGCAGATCTTGGACGTTTACCACTTCGGTGAAACCCACGGGTATGATGTTGTTAGTTTGTTTGTTGTTTAACGCCGCACTCAGCAATATTCCAGCTATATGACGGCGGTCTGTAAATAATCAAGTCTGGACCAGACAATCCAGTGATTGATATCATGAGCATCGATTCACGCAATTGGGATCGATTGCATGTATCAACCATGTCAGGGAGCCTGACCACCCGATCCCGTTAGTCGCCTTTTACAGCAAGGATGGGTTGCTGAAGACCTATTCTGCCCCGGATCTTGACGGGTCAATGCATGGATTGCTGAACACTAACCCGAAACATCACGTGTGTTGGAGATTATACTGTGGGAAATTTGTCCCTTTATTGGTGGGGTATTGTTCTGTGGGGAAATGTCCCTTTATTGCAGAGGAATTGTCCTGTGGGGAAATGTCCCTTTATTGGTGGGGAATTGTCCTGTGGGGAAATGTCCCTTTACTGCAGAGGAATTGTCCTGGGGGGATACTGTCAGTGTAAGGTATTGCCCAGTGTAGAATTGCCCGGGCCCGTTAAAAAGTATGTAGAAACAGAAAGACTATAACAGTCTTACACACGAACAAATGAAATGCCTAAATGTTGCTCCATCCCGTGGACTTCCTGTAACAGTACATTAAGGACTGGTCGATCTTCTGTGATGCTCTCTCTCGTGTAGCATTAACGAGTTTCACGACGGCATTTTACCATCAAAGTTAACATTTAACTTTTAAGAATTTAATCTTAAAATGTAAAACATTAAATATTTAAACACTATAAACGTACGTCTTGCATACGAATGTGTATGGAGTGCATGTTAATTTTTTGAAATATTGAGTGAAGTGAAAAAAAAGTCTTTAGCCTCCACAACATGCGGCCATTTGTCTTTGGGGCGTTGATGTACAGGTCCGTTTTCACGAATATTGGACCGTTTTAGCCACAACCTGTATAAACGAGTAATAATTTGAAAGGAACTATTTGAGGAACTATTGTAAACGAGTGCAAATTAGTATAGTTATACTTCTCCCCTATAGTGTGTACCGAATGCACATTTAAAAAAATGTTATTTGAGACATTATTTACACTAGCCAAAATAAGAAAATGGAGACTGCACCAGTCTACATATCAATATGATTCAATGAATTTTGCAGTTGCTTAATATAGAATCCGGTTGTGATAATACTTTTCATACATTGTTTGATTTCTTTCACGGAAGTCATCCATCACATCTAGACTTAAAAAAACACCGAACTCCTTGTCACTGTCAGCGTCATATTATCTATTTCTATTCGAAATATGTTTGTCATTTTCTTTGTAACTACTCTGGATACTGACAAAACCAAGCAAATCCCAGCTATGTCGGAGATGACACCAAATACACAAACTATCTCATCTTGAATGCCTGGATAACTTCTAGTCGCTACTTAAGGAAGTCAATGGGCGTGTTATATTACTTTATTCAGATGAGAGGTCGTGAGACTCCGAACTTCCTTTTCAAGGTGTATCTACTGTTCTTACCCCTGTATGCGGATGCGCCTCGGTTCCCACAGCGCTGAGAGGGGACCTGTACTTTGACATAATGTACCCACAGTAGAGATGAATTGAATGGAGGAGACTCTCAAGTCCTGAAAGGATGATTGTCCATACTAAATTCCCCTTAATATATATACTCAGTAGTGTAATGCATGTGTCTGAAAAGCCAGTGGAATTATCAAAGTGCTTGTTATTTACCCTCAATTCATGCACCTCAAGTCAAATAAAAGGGATTCATCTCATCCTTTTTAGGTATCATTTGGTAAAAATGTTCCAGCGGTACTGCGGATGTCCCCGTGGTCTAAAGAGGCGCAATTTCTGTGCAATCAGTCACGGGCGAGTCTAAAACAGATGGAGTGTGGGTTCGAATCCAAAATTCGCACGGATTATGTTTCTAGTTTGTCGGCACCAAGCCACTTTTCGTGGGTTTTAATTGTTGTAAATGTAGGCTCGTATCACTTGTGACATCAACCAGACACCCTTTAATACAACTGAAGTACACTTTAAAGCGGAGTCAAACTCAATGTTCTGTCGGGCGTAAATAAAAACATAACATGGCGGGGCAGGTTACAGGATTGTTTGAAACGTACATACAATCTCCATGAAGTTGATTTCATTCCTGAAGAATGAAGAGGTGCACATTTCTGTGTCACTTCTGGTTGTTGGCCACACGTGCTTTAGTGTAGGTTACATCCCATGAAAGCAAACATCAATCTTGTATCCAGCTTGAGTGATCGAAGTTAATAACGTTTGACTATATAACATTTGTGTTTGGGTGATGATCCTTCAGATGGAATCGCAGGTAAATAGTTTCCCACACAGTATCTGGTAATGCAGTATTGTTTTAGTTTCCAATTATGCACAGGCTTTCAGTTGCTTTTAACATCTCTGACAAAGGTACACAACGCAAGGGAAATGATAGAAAAGACAATTAGATGTTCAAAACTCTACCTCACAAATGAAGGGAATAAGATCAGAACATATTAGAAAAACAGAAAAAAACATACCAAGTTTCACCATATTGAACATTTGCCGGCTAGCCAACTCAGATACCATGCTGCAGTTTAACATAGATGTCCAACTCAGACACAGGATATAGGCCAGTAGAGCTGACCAGTCCTTGTTTTATCCCCTAAATGCCGAACACAAGCAAGGGTAACAGGAAATAACATCTCTTGATTTCTTTGGTATGATGAGCTAGGGGAGCCTCGAAACAACCTTCCACAGACTCTCTAGCCACACCACTACGGTTTTAAAAAAACCCACAAGTTTCTGAATTTGCTTTCTTAACCTTGCTGCAGATGCAACATGAAAATGTGAGTGAGTGAAAGTTTTATTTGTTGCAATCAGCAATAATACCAGCACATCACAGCAGTCAGAAATTCATTGAGCCAGGACCAGGCAAATGAATGGTTGATAGCAAGAGCAACAATCCACATCATCAGGCACAGTGCCACACAACCATCCATGTCACACAATAGTCTACATTGTACATGCTGTAACCACCTGACTCAGAGTTGCCTCCTCAAAAAGACCAACCGTGGCATGAAACTATTCTGCCCCAAATCCCAAGGGTAATACTGGTGTTATTGCAGTGATTGTATCATTCCCCAAGTAGTTGTTCAACTAATAGTATGTGCAAGCTTTGTGTGCATCCAAACCTTTCAGTTGATCAGTTGACATGTTGACCGACTCCGCTATGTCCGTTCTTCCAGCTGGTTGCCCTCAAGAAAACATGTGCAAACACAACAGTCATGTCAATGTGATGTGTTAACATATGCAGCAGGTGCTTGTCGAGATAGTCTCTCATGAACAAAACACAAACGACAGAGTCAGATTAATTAGGGAAACCCCAAACAAATTTATTTAAGTGGGTAGGTAATCTTAGTGCTATACATTCCTAATGTTACAATCATTACTGATGCAAAATTAACACATATTCACAAAATGGTGAATGAGGGAGCGGCCCCAGGACTGACCGCATACAACATCGCAACATCCTCCGACAGCTGGGTCAAGTCTGTGTGCAGACATCATATTATGGTGCAAGACAACCTCTCTCTGTAACCACCACCTGAACCCCCGCAACCAACGTCTCTAGCAACCCAGAATAATTACACAAGTCTCCATAGCAACACTTGTACATAGGTCCCATGTTTCAGATAAGATACATCACAGTTTCTAAGCTTCTCCTGTGTTATTTTGCAAGTAAGGCAGTCTTCAGCTATATATACTACACATTGGAAACTGATTGTGTCACTCTACTATCTGGACACAAGAGTGTCAGCATCTACACTGCATACAGCAAGTCTAAATCTATGACCTACAGTACTCCCAGTTTAGGATAGCCAAGTCTTCCACTGCCAGTGTCAAGAAGTGTCTTCCTAATCTGGGAGGACAGTGCTTACCTGCTCTGTCAGAATTGTTTATAATTTAACTTCTATATAATATACTTAGTATATTGGAAATCTAAGGATTGACTCTTTACGTGTACACTACATCTGTCTTGAGTTGAAAGCCTTGATTAAGTTGTGGCCAGTCTTCTCCTAAATCAAACAAATCACACAGACTGAGATGACGGGGCACAACAAGACCAAGTCTCCAAGGAACGCATCTCCCCAGGCTCTTCTACCAACTCCTCCCTTTCATCAGATAACAAGCATTAGCACTATGTCATGTGTAGCACTAGATGAACGTTCAATAAATTAACACTCCAAATACAAGAACCAAAGAGCCTGAAAATGAGTCCTGTCCATAAACTTCTTGAATCATTTAATCTGTCACGGATTACAGCAACCCCCATTCACCATGGTAACGCTATTTGACAGAGCAGGCCACACACTCCATTTCTCTACTGCCAGCTGTCTAGGTGCTGAGTTCTACCCTGTACTGTGTGAGCCTAAAAGTAGCTTTAGTCACTTCAAAGATCACTCAAATGATCTATCCACAACAGCTCTTGGGTAAGGCCTGAGGTATCATTGATGATCCAAAGATCACCCACTACTACCAAGATCACTGAAAGTTTTCTTTACACAGATCAACCAAATATTTCTATTGAATTATTAGAATCCAAAGATTAGAAATGTAATCCAAAGGATCCCAAATAGTTCCCTATGTCCCAAATGGGATGACTTAAGCGATTTTTCAAAGGCCCCATGTAGGGTCATCTCAAGGCACACCTCCAGATCTCCTCTAGGACCTACTCCTGTACAGTTTCAACTAAGGATCAGCTAGCTGCCTTGATGCTCTCAAGCAAATGCAGATTGTGGTGCCACTAGATCTTTTCAGCAGCTCTTTCACATAGAGCCCCTATGTTATCAAGCAAAGAGCACCAATTGGATGGAAAGTTATGTTCCCATTCTTCTGAGCATATTTGTTGACGAAATGTCAACAAAAAATAGACAAACTGTGAAGGTCAGCATAACCTTTGTGGGAAGCATCGAACAGAAAATCAACCAGCAGCGGACTTTGTTTGAAACTTGGAAAAATATCAATGATATATTAATTCATAATCAAATTACCTATTTTTCTAAACGAAGAAGAAAGATGATATATTCTGAAAATCAGGGGAATTCAAAGAAAGTCCTCTGGACAAATTTGTTTTAAAAAAAATTACTTCATTGGCCAAAACTGCCACAGACGTTCTTCAACTCATTTGCAAGCTCGAGGTCCAGCATGTCACCCCGAGGCCCATCACTGCCTAAGGTTCACTCGGCCAGTTGGATCCATCATTGTCACAGCAACAAAGCCACTTGGTCAATGCAAACAAGAAGCAGGAGCGACACATGCAGATTTGTTGAAAGAACATCATTATGGCAAAAACATTGACGGCATGCTGTAAACTCGGACTGTTATCTTGTGAGTTCATGAGTAGTGCACTATACAAGCCTTGGATCCAACGTGTCATTCAAGGAATAATACCGTGCGTTGAGTTTGTAGCGGGGTTGATGTCAACCGTCCTCAAGTTCAACACCAAGTACCATGTGATGTACAGCAGCTCACTCACTCCTGAATCACTAAGATTCCAGGCTTGAGTTTTCAGTATGCAGAAGCTACACTTAATGTAGTCTTGTTAATGGATCAGTTATAAAAAAAACCCGGATTGGGCAAAGATTATGCTGAGCAACACTGCTTAGTAATTTGGTCTCAAATCACATGCAAGAAATAACATGTACATGAGCATATGGGATTGATCATATCAAAACCCTTATGCAAAGTACATATTATCACTCTGCACAACCAGGTCTATGGCTCTAAAGTAGCACATTTCTAGGAAAGAGCGTTACAGAGTTAATAGACAAGTCTGTACAGAGTTAGTGCTATAAAATGCATAAAATACATCATTGTCCTGTATGACTGATATGGCCATGCTTGTTAGTGAGCGTGGCATGCAGACCCGCGGTCCAACATGTCACCACGGGGAGCATGATGGTCTCCGTCACGTCGGTGATTGGGTGTTGTTGCCGTCATCACAACATCACCTAAACATCGTTGAGACAGCAGACGTCAACTATTGTGCATGCCAGTTTATCACAACAATCATGGCAGACAGCAGACACAAGGGCCAGATTCTGAAACTAGCTGCCCAGACACAATCTCAGATGATTCCACCAAAGACATCAACAAGAGAGGCATCATTAAGGAACATTAATTGCAGAGTCTGGCTCCTGATCGTGTGAGTTGTCTGCAAGCTACCTTGTGGTCCGGCAAAAAAGTTCCAGCCATATGCAAGCCTTAGATCCAACATGTCACCTAAGGAAGCTTAACATTAACGTCATCGGGTGGGGCAGGGTCAAGCCAAGAGTGACCTTGACCTGACAATGACCTCAGTTGACATTCATGATAGCGCTGGTGCACATAACCCAAATATTGGAGCCAATCACCAACAAGATATCATGCCTACAACTCAGAGCTTGAAATCTGCAGTGACCTTGAGGTGTAAAATACCTGGCAAAACCACCAGTTTAAGTACGAGTGTTCGTGCTCGCCAAGGTCACCGCTTACCTGATCTACGTGGACTAGTGCTAGGAAGGAAGATACAAAAGAATGCCTTCTCCCAAAGTAGCACTTTGATTGATTGAAGTAAGTAGTACTAAAGTGACTCCCTCATAACACGAGGGAGTATGCAGCCATGGTGGTACCTTGAACTCATCAAGACGAAATAGTCACTCATCTCTTGCACACGTCTTTCACTCTTCTTCAACTCACAACAACACAAAAATAGAACATATGCTGCTTATAAAATCTTAATCTCATTTTGAGATCCGTGTGATCACAAAATATACTTTGTATAAGGGGTTTTGATATAATAAATAATTTCCATATGAAAATGTACAACATTATTTACAAATGCATGAATATATACAGATCGGTAAAAAAAATGTTCAGGAATACAAAATATGAAGTATAAACAATGCTTAAATGACTTAAATAGAACTTAATCTCAAAAGGTGCAAACATTACATGCTATTTGGCGCTTGCTCTATTTTTAATTAAGTCGGATGGCCATGTATGAGGCAAGCTAGCAGTTGTTAACTAGTCTGATTCATCATGAACTTGGCACAAGTGGGACCCTATGATGGGTTAGGGTCAGCAGTTTTGACAAGATTACATGTACTCCCAGAGGTTGACAGCGAGATCGCTTCCGATTGGTCAATGGCCAGTGACCATGTGACTAGTTGATTATGCTCTCTGTGTTGGTTGGCCAGATCGTTTGGAGGCTGAGTTTAGCATCTGTCAGTCACAGCACCAAGAGAGATGTCTGTCTACATATCACATTGCACATTAGGGAACGAAATGCAACACGGCGATAAACGCAACGTTCCAACTATGTTCTACCACTCACTGAATGACTAGCACTTTTAATGACACCCAATCCAGGCACTATTCACGTATTCTTTCATCCCCAGCTTCCAGCAGAAACATTTCCCACATCCTAATACTGCCACTGGCAAACGAGGAACAGCTAGATAAAATGTACAAGCAAATAAATTTCAAACATTCTAACTGTACATGTAACACGTGATTGCAAAACTCGCAGAGTTTCATAAACACTATGAAAAACTAATTCACACAACATTTGTTGAAATTATCACACTTTGCTTACAGGGTGGTCAGTGTTGCTATGAAGACTTGCATATGATAGTTTTAGCACCATGTTCACAGTACTGTGTGGCTAGGGGTTCACTTACTGCACCAGAATGGTCATGTGTCTTGCACCAGGTAATTTCTGCGGGGAGGGGCGTCGGAGGACGTCGCAGCAAGTGACAAAACTTTCTCAGGTAAGCAACGAAAGCATAACCAGTAGTTAATACCAAGCTACTCTACATTATCATAGGAGCGCAGGGCTCTGCACTATACATGTATTTATAATCGGTTCAACAAACAACCATGCCATGCAAATGTTTTGTCCCCGAGAGTCGCTTAGGTCTCCCGTTCGGAGATGCTCGTGAAGCTGGAGTAGGACTTCAACCATGACATTCACAGCTTGGAGAGATCAGACTTGCCTCTCAACCATGTGCCTTCGAAAGTTACCTCCCCTTCCACAAATCTGACACACGTCAGTTTGATAGCTCTTGCAAAACTGAATTCCTTTCCTTGACAAAGTGGAACTTAACAGGGACAAAATGAGAAACAACCCGACAAGAAAAGAAAAGATTAGCACATCCTTAAATGACAGCAGCACGTACTGTACACTCCACCTAGTTCAATAGTTCACAATACCATTCCAATATGCAGACATTCTATTCATACAACACAAAATACACATCTCCAGACTATGAGAGTCTCGCCTCCTGGCAGAGGCTTAACAAGCTTTGAATATTTTTTTTGTATTTTTTTTGGCAACCATACAATGGAAAGAGAGAGGAAATAAAAGGAGGAAACAAAAGGAGGTATGTTAGAGGTGTAAGCAGGTTGATAAATGTACACCCAGTGCCTGCTCAGTGATAACAGAGGCTAGAGATCGCGTATGTTCAGATCAAATTCACAATAAAAAAAACCAATCAGATCTTGCCTGCCTCTGACAAGTAGTCTCAATCAAAATGGTGGACACCAAAACATAGTTAGTATAATGCTAAGATTTTGAATCGTCATATCCACTAATTTCAGATGTACATTCATCCACGGAGCAACTGTCTTTAGATTGTAGAATATTATATGTAGCTTTCCTAATTGGACCAAGACATAATTCAGCTCAACTGCTACAGAAGGAAAATGGATAGACTAAGGAAAAAAGAGTAAGGAATCAAGTTGCAGACAGTAAGGGTTCTATATTAAGGTTGGTAGGGAGTCAGTAAAATGGTATGGTAAACAAGGAATCAGTATTCAAGACAGTAAGGATTCAGTATTAAGCTTGGTAAGGAGTCAATATTAAAGTTGTTAGGATAAGGATTCAATATTACAGAGACCAGGAAGTGGGAAGGTTCACATCAAAGGATAAAATATAGACACATAGCTGACGACCCTTTTGCCCTAGGGGCACAGGGCAGTCTTTCGAGAGGTGAAGGTCTCGAGTTGAGAGGTCAAGGTGATCTCGTGGGCTGCTGGTATAATACTACGGCCTGGCTGGACATCGAGTGAGAGGTTGGACAGGCAGGCAGGCAGGCAGGCAGGTATAAAACAGGAGCAATGGAAGACATTCATAAAGTGTCTTTAAAATCCCCAATTGCACCTTTGTAATGACTGTCCTTGGACCTCTTTCCATGATGAGAACATTATGAGTAGGAGAAGAAAACAGCACTATTTTGATAGTTTGCTTATGACACGGATTAAGGCTCCGTTTTCCTCTCGGAGGCGAAGGTTATCGTTCTTAAGGCTGTCCATTTTCTGAAACAAGGAAACAAACAGGGTATTGGATCTGTCAACTTTATGATTTATACAATGCTCCTGGTTTTGTTCAGGCTCTCGTAATGAAATCTTGTTGAAATTAGTACTGATTAGATGAAAAAAATACTCAGAGATAAAAGAAGAAGCTAATGATTCATCACTTGAAACAAAGAAACAGGAAAAGAAACGATACAAAATAACATAAAGAAATTTAACCTTTAACTATTGCAGAAGATTTTGTTAATTAATACAGAATAGATAATGCATGAATTGTACATTTCTTTTCATATTATTTACCTCAAACCAAAAACTAGGACAACTAGTTGAACGTTAGTTATTACAAACCTCCAAACAGCAGAAAACATTTGTGACATGTCACCACAGTTAATGACAAGAAGGGTCGAAGACTTAACAATAAGCAACATGGAGTCAACACGTCTACTCGTCACTGAATGAACATCATCGTCAGCACTGGACAGCATGGAGTGTGGGGCTTGGGAGTGCCATTTGTTGGAGTGAGTGAGTGTGGTCTGGTGCCACGCTTGGCAATATTCCAGCCATGTCAAGGCAGGCAGGCAGCACCAAGACTTGGCTTGTATCATTGTGTGAATTTAGCCTGTGTTTTCAGTGCGATGGGTGAACACTTATCTCCAGTGTACTGGACACCCCTGCTTTTGGTTTGTAATGTAGATGTTAACCAATGCCTGTGGGCAAACTAAATTAGCCTGGTCACAGCTAGGAGTGAATGTTGGGAACGCCAGTCAGTACTATTCTAGCTGTCTCATTGTGGCCTGTAAATAACTGACACTGGACCAGACAAGCAGCTGTTGAGATTAGGATCAATGTCCCATGCTGTTTGGGTTCATTGACAGCTGATCAACCAAGTCACTGAGTATGACCATTAGATCCATTTTCGTCACCTCGTCACCTCTGAAGACAAGCAATGGTGTACTGGGCATCAAACCTTATACGGGTTCCCGCTGGGGTCAGAGCTAAGAGTCAACCATCTCAGGTGATCTCGATCCAAACACGATACACACTCCACACATAACAGTACGGAATATGACAACACACAAAATCAGTATTGCGACAACCTGATTATGATCCTCGTAAACTCTAGTATTGTCTTAGAGAAGGATTCAGTCCCCAATCCCCAGCTAACGAAATCCCTGGTGGTCGTCACCAAGACTAGTTTAGTAATTTACGGTTTATGTACCAGTACATGCATCTCTCCATTCTGGTTGGACGCTGTCCAAATACATAGTATTCATCATGCTAGACTCAGGATTAGTATTCGGGTTAAAACTCTTACAGATTCAACAAACCATGTCTCTGCCTACAGAACAAATTAGAACAAGTTTAAATGCATCATATGCACTCTACGAATAACCAAAACCTGAATGGCAAATGAAGAATGAAATGTTTAAAAATGGAAACATAATTTAGTATTGGATGACATTTATCAATGTTCACACACAATGATTTTTGCAGTTTCATCACGCTGCTTGTGACTAAGGTATGCGAGATAATGAATGATACAGGAATAGGACTCAGTGATATGAAGAGTTAGTTGTTTGTAACACCTGCCCAAATGACAACATGCCTGCCTAGTGTGTATGATCATCTCTAGGAGAAACTTGCATCCTTATCTGCAGTGCCTTCCATGACAGGGTCATTAACACAACATCATCGACGTTGACATGCTGTGTTACCTTGGAACAAATACTTTTACTTCACCTAATCAGTTGGGTCTAATTCGGCTTTGAACAGTACTTCAGTTATTTCGCTGCATGTCAGTTATGTCTGGGAAGAAAGTGATGCATGTCATAGACATGTCACATTGCTGTAACCCATAAACAATGGTATGCTGTTCACAAACCAAGGGTCGTAACAGAAGGCGATCCTTACACTACAAAGGGACTAAACCCTGCAGAGCATGCTGCACCAGGTCACCGGTTCCCCTTCAACTTCCTACAGTATCAATGATGTATCTACACCTTGCATTATCAGCCTGTATGTATGGGGGATGTGGGGTGGGTGTGGGGAGAGTTTCAATAATTTCAGCAAACTAAGCATTATCACAGCAGGTAATACTAACAGTTTCCAAAATATCACAATGTGGAAAATTGAACATAAGGTGCAGCAAGTATAAATAAAATATAATAATTAAGGTTTCAGAATTTTTAGTCTTCTGCTTCTCTATTTTAAAACAACTAATTGTACTTTGGGAGTAGAGACAGAGAGTCTACCAGATATATCATTTTGTCGATTCCCAAGTTTTCTAACATTTCACTTGAAATCTATGCTCCAATATATTTTGGATATTACAACATTGACAAATAGTCAATATCAGCTAAACAACTTACCAGGATATACCGGTACACTGTATGTGAGTTTTTAGACAATACAGAACTTCTACACAGAAACTGATCACTGTACATATACAAAATTATGTGCTGATACAATGTGATGAATAAAAAAGTAGATTTACATAGACGTGCATAACATGTAAGCAGAGAAGCTGATGACGTATAATAATGATGGGGCTAAACACGATTAGTTGTCAGGAGGGTAGTATATTAGGCAAAGGCTTGGAAACAGTTTCCCGTGTTTTTCATTGCATTTCTGAGGATCTGAATCTGATATGTTTAAAAATATCACTGACAACATGTCATTCTTTGACTATAAGTAGATTTCTTGGGTTTCATTTGTGAAAACAGGAAAAACTTTGCCTTCTTGATTGGATCCGAAAAATCTTTTTTCTTCTGTATACATGATGCATTCAGCTGAGAAAATACAGTGCAGCCAACTAAAAGTTTGTTACCGGTAAATTGGATAAAAAAAAAATTATGTTTAGGATGATTAGAGAAAAAAAAAGCTTCAGATTTGTAGCTCACCTGTCAAATATTTGTAGTAATGATAAACTTCATAAATAAATTTACCCCAAGCAACAATAATGAAATTTTTTTTTTTCTTAAATTTGGGGTTAATGTAACTTTTGATTATTGATATAAACATTTTAAAGACTTTCAGTGAGTTTTGATGGCAAGTTTCAATCATCAGTTGATGAATGACATTTGGATGACATGATAAATGAACAGCAACACTGTGACGAATAGCCTGACCCAGGTGAGCTGTCAGCGAGTATATAGGTTTGTGGCAGGCTATGCGATGGGTAAACAGCTGGATGGACAGACGAATACACGAACGGACGGACGGACGGACAGATGAGCATGGAAGGCACTGCGTGAGGGTTAGTCCCACCTAGCCGTGTCAGTAGCAAGGCACCAGTCTTCGTGATTTCATACACTTTCATATACTTTCACATCTTAACAGCTATACCACATCAACTTTTGAAGTATCCATCTTTGCTTGAACATTCTTTACTTCTTCACTTTCATCCTTAATTAACAAACACTTCCACTACCAGCTGTCTACCACAAAATATTAAAGACAATATACTCTAGGTAATATTGGTGCTTATATCATATTTAAGGAAACATGTGAGACCTGTTTTTGATGTTCGGTACATAAAAATAGCAATGAACAAATATTTCTCAAACCTTAACACCCTCTGTCAAAAGTACCTGTCAGCTTTAATGATTGTTAGGCAAAAATTAATTTGATCAAATATACCAAATATGAAAATTAATAGCAAAAGAAATTTTACAACTTCACATATTCACGTGTTAATGTATTAAATAGAGAGAACGAATATTAACTAACAACAAGGAATACAGGTAGTACATAATATAGAGAACTTTCTGATTTAGTAATGTTAATATGTACTGCATATTCATGAAGAAGACATGTATATTGATGCTCTCTCTCAAACTACCCCTCATCAATAATCAATAACCCACTACCACGAATCACCAAATCATACAACTAGTCTAAGATTTGTACAAAACTTGAATTCTGGGTTACAAAAAATAGAAACAAAAATACATCTGACCCAAAATCTCCCCCTGCAAAATATGACAGACTGGTTGAAAGACCATGCTTAGTAGAAAATAAAAGAAAAAACTTCAATCATGCTTCAAATAAAACCGCCTGTCGAAATATACGCTGACTGGGTGCATAGCTCCACAGTATTTTACCTATTTGGACAGTTTGGAAACGACTCGCGTCAAGGCCCTATTTTCATCCTTAAGTTTTGCATTATCAGCTTTTAGTTTGTCCATAAGCTGGAAAGGTAGAGAAGGAGTTATGTAACATACAATCTGACTGGATGATGCTTGGTGATCATCTCATCTTGTTACATACAATCTGACTGGATGATGCTTGCTGGTTCGTTCATTCTGTTGACTAGTGAGCGCATTAAATAAGAAGGGATCGACGAGAGAAAGATGAGCAAGTTTTATCTAATAGTAGTAAGGCCAGGTTAAAGGTGGCGAGTGTTGGCAGTTTAGCTGAAATATCCCCATTGAGGACTGAACTGTGTACATCATGGGATGCAGACAGCATCTTTCACACAGTGGCAACTGGGTGCTCAGGCACAGGACTGATCACATGGACAAATAGGTTATAAATGATTTCTTTTTCTTCAGGAATACATGTTTTGTATCTTCACTGATCTTATAATTCAGGCTGCAATATTGGATCATCAGGTTCCCTACTTTGCCACTTTTGCATGGAGTAAACAGCTTCTATGAAGTCTTTAGCAATATCATGCTCCATTGTGCCCAGCTGATCCCCATCATGGTTAAACCTACCTGGGGCATGGTGTACAGGTAAATCAAGCAACCGATCTTACATTCAGACACTAACATAACGTTATCAGCCTTGGCTAAAGTTCCAAACATTTGGTTTGATGTTTTGGAAAATGTTCACAATAAGCCAAGGTTTCAAATCGCTAGATTTCTGCTATCCAAATTGTCCAGAGTTTCTTTACAAAATTTGTAATATAAAAGACTGTCCTATCAAATATTGACAAATTCTGAAAATTAGCTGATATTATTTGTCTGAAACAAGCGGCTAGCGCTTGAGTTCCTGACTGTCCCAGTTTGTCGTGTATCGAGCTCGGAGTGCCACCCTGAATGCATCCCTCCAGTAGGAGATACCTAGCAAGATGTACAGATCAGGGAGAACAGTGGCAGCTTCACTTGCCCCAAACTGCAAACACCCCTCACCTTTAAGCCAGACTAGAAGCTTGAGAGATATTTTCAGAATGTTTATATATTTTAGAAGTATGATATAGAGCTAAAAGCTAGCTACACATGATCCTACACAAGTCAGGCCAGACAACACTCACTTTGAGTTCTTCTTCCAACTCAGACACTTTTCTCTCCAATGCTCTCTTTTCCTGAAAGGCAATCCAAAAATGACTTGAGTTGTAACAATAGACACATATTTCAATATCATGCTATTTGTTATTGGCTTCTAATACAGGCTCACAAGCACACAAGTCAGTATTAATGACACAATTCCAATGGGAGCTGGTAGTGGCAGATGCGATTAGATTAATAAACCAGTGAGTGAATGTTGTTTTACACCACAATCAGCAATACTGCAGCCACATATCAGCTCCCTGTAAATAATGGACAATCACATCAGTGCTTGATACTATGACAGGGAGTCATGCCATAGGGCTACAATGACACGTTGTCGGCCAAGGCATTAATAACCACCAAGCCCTTATTCAAGTCTGCATGAAGACCTGCTCTACTCTTGGTCCCCACAGGGTGATTGACAAATCCCATGAACATGGTTGACTTGTATACAGCACAGGAGTCAGGGAAACTGCACACTTTTACACAGAGGGGTTGACTTCCACACTACATGCAGATCTTTTATCCTATTGTATCAAATGTTAGAATGTTGACATGAAAACTGTTTGGTCATCCCATGCTAAATGTCTACATTATTCTGACCATATCAAACTAGTAATGAGATAAACTATAAGATTCTAAGAAATGTTAACACTTCATTTTATAGATCTTGCAGTCCTCTTTCCTCGTCCTGATAGAGAAATAAAGATGAGAACATGTCATGGTACTTAAACATAATTTGCTCTAAGATTGCTGTTGCAGCCTATAGATAATAAGAAATCAACTCAGAGCCATTAATTGCATAATTAAGCTAATGTATGTGTGAGATGGATGGGAAATCCAGAAATTCCCACTATTTCTGTATTTCACAGGGTACAAAGGTGTGAACGGGTTAGTCAGGGAAGGAACACAACCAAACTGTGTGCTGGGGATTCCATATGGTTTGCTTATAACCAACATCTAGCAAGCATATCCCTTTAATGCAATTATACAAATTTCCAATTTGGTAACACCTGTTCACGATACCATCTAAAATGAGCCAAAAATGTTTTCCAGAGTCGAATGATTTCCCAATTTACCCAAATAACCTCAAAATGGGTAGAACATGAGGATAAGAGCAATCTCTTTAATTCAACAATTATTTCATTAATTTAGTTTTCCTGCTGATCACTTTTGTTGGTATCTGGCCCTGCTTCAGACCAACTCCAGGATCTGGGCCTGCTTTAGCATACTCTACAGGCTATGTCCAAGCTACTATGCCACCCCTCATGCAAGATTGGTGTTAGTGATATGTTACTTGATCGCAGTCGAGCGTGGACTCGGATAGTGGTGTTACCCTCTTGTCGTTGGTCTCAGCTGTGCGCGCAGCGTCAGTGTGTTTTCTCATCATTTTGTCCAACTCTGTCTTTGCATCCCGAAGCTCTCGCTTCGTCTGTTCCAGCTCTCTCCGTAATCTCTCATTCTCAGACTTTTCATCTTCATATAGCTGAAAATAGAACTGATCATTAGAAAAGGGTTTGAACTTTGAACCACAACAACTATCAGAAAGCCATAAGACTATCAAAATGAAGATTTCAGTATTCCACACATTTCACCTCAATTCAATGGTCAGACAGACATTTAAATTTTCTGCAAGAGCATCTCACTTTGTTTTTCAAGAGATTCTGAAAATGTGAAATGTCATGGACTTGAATTAAATTAAACATATAACTTCCTTGATACTTGAACTATTAACTTTTTTACGGCTTGCTGTTTCTTTGATGTATCTGAGAAAACTAGCATGATGAGCAGGCTGATGCCAAATATGAAGACAATCCACTAAGAAATGATAAAGTTACTGAACCCCAAATCCTTACCCTCACAGCACCGGGGCCAGAGTTTTTCTCCTTTTTTCAGTTATACAGATTTTAATAGTGAAAAATTTGTCAGTAGATAAAAATATTTATTAAAAAATTGTTTTAGTCATTTAAAACTAAGTCTAAGTCTAAAATACAATTGAGCCAGGCAATTGATAAAATCAACTTTTATCTTGACATCTTATTGCTTTAATTTGTTGAATACTAATGATTTGGTTTGTTTTTTGTTTAACACCTCAGCAATAACTCAGCAATAATCCAGCTATATGACGGCGGTCTGTAAATAATCAAGTCTGGGACAGACAATCCTGTTATTGATGTCATGAGCATCGATCCACGCAATTGGGATACGAAGACATGCATCAACTGAGCCTGACAACCCGATCCCGTTAAGTTTCTTCTTTCGACAAACATGTGTTGCTGAAGACCTATTCTAACCCGCATCTTCATGGGTTGATTTGTACATGTGTTTCTAAGCTTGTTAATGTGGCCTTCCAACCAAGATGAACCACTTAACACACGATATTGTAACCAACTGTGATATATACATGTAGTTACATAACAAACAAGAAAGAAGTGAGCAAAGCTCACATACCCCTGTTATCCCCGCTGGTCAACAACAAATAGTAAATAGTTTGTTAATTAATGAAATATACCTGTTGCTTTAAGTCAGAGGAACTGCCCTTTCCTTTGTAACCCCATGAGGATGCATCATGTTTGAAATGAACACATGTTTTTGCAAAAATATTTCAATCTAGTGTGGGATAATCAATGCTTAGCACAACATACATTCTTGATGTTTCTTAATGTGTCCATGGAAACGGCAAAAATTAAAATATTCAGAATCTTCAAACTAGCAAAAGACACAAGTACTCATTGTGGTTGATGGGTGTAGAAAGTTTGATGAAGCTAGGGTGCATAGTTAAAAAGATATAGGCCATACAAAACACCCACCCTAAAAGTTTAAGTTTCTTAATGTTTCCATGGAAACGGCAAAAATTAAAAAGTTCAGAATCTTCAAACTAGCAAAAGGCACAAGTACTTATTGTGGTAAATGTGTGTAGCAAGTTTGGTGAAGCTAGGGTGCATGGTTAAAAAGTTATGGGCCGTACAAAAGCTTGGACGGAAGGAAGGACGGATGGAAGGACGGAACGCTATATACCCCCGATTTACTTCATAAACGGGGGTATAATTATTATAACCCAGTGTGGAAAAACACGACAGGCTATTACAATCCACTGTGCTATTGCAGAACTCATCATGATAACCTGCTATGGAAAATATTATTATAACCCACAGTGACATATAACATGACAGGTTATTATAACCCTATTATATTACGCAACAGGTTATTGTAATACCCTGTGACATAATTAACATGACAGGTTATTTTAGTCTTATTATTAATGTATCTTGTGAAAACACAGTTCAAAGCAGTATGAAACCAACGCCACACAGGCCAATCAACAAAACAAGCACAAACTACTCCTAAACCTGTGAAAGTGTTTGTATTAAAGGGGGACAACTCCTGTGTAAGCAGTAGAACCTAACCCCGAGCTCGACCCAGGCCCTGCTGCATCCAGAACTACCGTATCTGTGTTCATGACCTGCTGTCTGGGTGTAAATGTCATGTCACAATGGGACCAGATACTCCTTCACTATTACACAGAGGTGCCACATCACACTGAAATTCCTTCCTAAGGTCACAGATCAACTTACGACATTAAAACACAGGACATTTTGTGCATCAAATGTGATAACAATGTCTACGTGTTTCAAGGCGGTCTAAAACCAACATATATGCAGTCTATCCATATCTAACTTAGCTTAACTTAGCAACTCAGGTTGCAGTGTGTGTGTTTACAGTGAGCTCTAGTCCTATAGCCAGAACCCATATGTTGATGTCTAAGGTATCCACAGCACAGGTGAGTATAGCTGACGGTCAGGTTCTCTTTACATCTGATCATTAGAAGTAGCATTAAACTGGATAGTTTCTGTAAATAACACTATTTGTTTGTTGATTAACACAACACAGCAATTTTCCAGCTATATGATAGCCGACTAAATCAAGTCTGCATGAGACAAATCAGTGACTGATAGTTTGTGCAGGGTACGATGATACGCAATCAAGCAAACCACTGAGTAAAAAAGTATTCAGAAGCTATGACTGTGAATGTTGAATGCTAGAGATGACAATGCTGAGATAGATCCGAATAAACCGTTCATACATCAGCAATGATCTGTGCTATGAAAGCCATGTTACACAATGTAATATCAGAACCCCACTTGTGTGAATTACACATCATTCAAATCTGTAATACCACCAGTATCATATAATCATAGTGGAACTATTGTAATCATAGCAGGGGTAGCCCAGTGGTTAAAGCCATTGCTCGGCATGCCGAAGACCCAGGTTCAATTCCCATCAAGGGTACAATGTGAAGCCTTTTTCTTGTGATCCTCGCTGTGATATCACTGGAATATTGCTAAAGGCAGTGTAAAACTATACTCACATACTGTTTATTATAGCAGATCTATGCTTATGTCAATTCCGTTCCTTCATGGGAGTGAATTTTAAGCCACTCTTAGCAACACCCCAGCCATATTACTAAGGAGGACAACACAAATGGACTTCAAGCACTGTATCCATATTGGGATATTCTTCAGCATGACAAGCCAACTCTTTAACAACTTGGCTATCCCACCAATCCTTCAAGAATTTAAAATTCTAAATCCTACGCCTCTATGAGCACCATTCCTTCCATATCACAATGGGGGACACCAGAAATATGCTGAAAGTATTGTATCCATGTCGGGAACCGGAACCTTAAATTTTATCAAAGGCATCAACTGCATGGCTACCCACCAGCTGTTTTCTGTGCTTACCTTCTTGTAATCGCTGTCTAGGGATGAAGGCGTTGACCGGGAGTACTCGGAGTAGGAGCTGGGCCTGTCCCTGTACCGATCTGTGGGGGTCATGTCTGTTGAGGAGCTGTAGCGTGATGAACCATAGCGGGACCCTAGCGTCTGCAACACAAACCACAGTCAACATTACACACTAACACCAGACCTTCAATAATGATTCTGATTTTAACAAAACCTTGTGGAACCTTCGGTTTGATTTCCACTTCATTGTAAACTAGCATAAGAAGCAACATAAGTTCTTGGCTGGAAAAAAATCTCATAGTATGAATAGAACTAGTCAAAATTACTTAAATTTAGAAATTATGTTCAACACAGGAACTAGTGATAGTACTGTATTCGACATAATATGCGCCCAGGGCGCTCTCAAAACTAGAAATAGGGGGCATTCATTAGAATATAATTTTGGTGGAAAAAAAAACAGAGTTGAAAGTTCGTAAATTTCTACATTTATGTACCTGAAATAATACAAAAGAAAAGTCTCTGCGTATTTATACATGACAGATATATTTTCCAGAATTTAATTACCCATAATTAAGTGTCCATATAACACACGAGTGCGTATCATACACGAATAAATAAGTCTTTGTGTACATTGATCAATCAGAAGAGGTGCTAATTGGGATTGTTCACTAGCCAATATATTAGCAAATATCACTGTAGGCGCTTATTATGTTGAATACGGTAAATGTATTAAATGTAATTGCATTTTATGAAGGGCAAGAAGTAGCCCTCAAACATGTTGAACAATAACAAATCTGTTATCCATAAAAGAATTGATGTCTTTATATATATAGGTATATATATAAGTTTACATAGCAGAACTTCAAAACAAATCTCAGGAAAATAGCAGACATTCAAAGCAACCAACAGCAGTGTAGATGAAATAACATTATCATTAACTTGTGAAGATAACATGCATTTTTAAGATTATGTGTGACTTGTTTCACTTCATATATATATGACAATTAATATTGTGACAGCTTGGACACTTTGTAACCATGTGAGATTCATAGCTGCAACTACTCAGGGTGAATCAAGAGTGTTCTTGGAGCACTAGAGAAGTGCCATCACTGTGTACATCAGAGCCACGCCTCACCGGCCAGTCCCATTTTAACAAACAAGCAAACCTGGACTTCACTGTAACTAAAGTTGTAAAATATATATCAATTACAAATCCTCATCAAACTGCTTCAAGTGATCTACCAGATGTCTTCACATGTAATGAGTAAATAATCAAGTCTGGACCAGAGAGTCCCGTGACTGACATCATAAGCATCGATCCACGCAATTGGGATCAATGGCATACATCAACCAAGTCAGCGAGCCTGACCACCCAATCCCATTAGTTGCCTCTTACGACAAGCTTAGTCACCTGTAATGGCAAGCATGGGTTGCTGAAGACCTATTCTATCCCAGATCTTCATGGGTTGAGTAAGAATTAGTGAGCCAGTACTTCAGTCAAAATGACCACTTGTCAGCTGCATGTGCTAAGGACGCCAAGGGCAGTCATTGATGCTTGCCACTCTGGTAAAACCAATGAACAAAAATGTGCTGACAAGCAAAGAATCATAATCAAGGTGAATCTGGGTTTCTCACCCATAATCAGCAGATCCTGGCAGAACTAGGGGAAGTAACTCTGCACAAGAAAAGTCACAGAGGTACTCGTCCCCACTTTGCTGATTTCAAGAGAGAGGTATGCCAGCCAAACCCACCAGTTGTAGTTTGATGGGATTGTCAGATCCTGCTGTCTGAGAGGATCATACCAAGTTTAATGTAAACAATCTGGCAGAGCCTGCAATCTGAGCCAGCTCAAGGTGGGCCAATGGCAGCCCTACCTGACTCACATCATCTGTTATTACATCAGAGCATGGGAACCTCTGCCATCATCTATGTGTTGAAGCAGACAGCATGTGTAATGTTTCAAGCTGATTCCATCCCATCTGTAATCAGCTGACATCATTTCCTGCTGAAGGTGGACGGGACAGCCAACCTGCTAAGTTGTACTATTCACATGCTGCTGCCATTGTTCCCACTTAAACCCTATTATATCCTGATCAAAACTCCAAAGGAAGGAAAATTACCATCACCAAGAGAAAATATTGAATCATAAATATAAATATATGTGATCAAAAATGACAAAACATGAAAAGACAAAATTCCAACTTTAGATGGTAATATCACATCCCTCAATTAAACATGGCAGAATACCTAAAAAATCCTTAAACTACTTCATTATAGTAATGACAGAACTCACATACAAATCATATCAGATACTGTTTAACAATATGACCTCCACGGGAATCTCCTCTAGCTCAACCATAACTATGGGATGAATACTGTAATTGCTAGAAACTAGACTGTCAACTTCTTGCACTAAAGTATCATCAGTTCACAACCATCATAAATAAAACTTCATATTCCTCCGACCTTATCCCTGGTACAAAATATGAATATGTATCACTGATCCATGTACCTCATGTGACTTGAATATCCACTGTACATCATACACAATCAATACAGAATTGTATTATCTTGTTTATTGATCAGCAAGTACATGTACAGAGAACATGGAAATAACGAACTACAGGGGACCGAAGCTCAGACAGTTAGGATTAACATAATGCAAGTTTAACAAAGTTGAATCGGCACCAGTGATTGTATTGATTCGCTGCGATTGTGTTGATTCACCACTGATTGCGTACAGCCAATTGTCAGTGACACTTGACACTGAGTGAGATTTCTCAGTTCGCTATACACGTCACTAATTAGTGGTAGATGGGCTTTTCGGTGATCAGATATCAGTTCGCTGTATCCGTTAGTTCGCTGTAGAGAGTTTGTTTTGTACGTAAATTTTATATGATAATATATAGAAGATAAATCATGAATTTTTTAACAGAACCCATATTTAACTTAATCCTTCATCATGCAGCCTTAAAGTAATAATTGGTTTGGTTAAATTGTCTTTTAATAGATAACATAAGCATCCTAAACAATCTCTTCTTTCAGAAACTAAGAACTCTAGACTTGCCAAAGCAATGCAGACTTGCTTGGAATCTTGGATATTTTTGTTTCAGGATCTGTATAGGATATTTAAGCCTCCATAGTGGTATAATGTTGTCAGGCCTAGGATAGATGCCTGCATCCCTACAAATACATAGACTAGTCCTGTAAAACCCTTATCACAGGCCCATGTCATTCCCTGAATAATAAGGTGTCATGGCTTTGCACCAACTAATACTCATATTTTTTACCATGCCTCTGTCTCTGACATATTTCCAGTGACATTGAGCTTGATATAATTGAAAACCCTGACAGCCTTGGTCATTGTTTGTGACACATGCCTGCTGTAATGAGAACGCCATGCCCTGTTGATGTCATGAACCTAGGTGTGATCAGTGTGTTGGGGGTTGGGTCCATGTATAGAAGTGCGGCTATCTCACTAAGTGTTATGTTCTACACGGCAGAGTGGTGGACAATTTAGGAGGGACCTACCATTCAATACAAGAATAGGACATGATCATGGATAATATTACCTCTTCAAAAGCTGGCTAACATTGCGTGACAAGGTTAGGTGTAAGGAAATACATTTACTTATCCTCAACAGACATAAAATTATGTGGGGTTCCAGATCTCAATCAGAGAGGTTGATGGAAAATTCACAGTTTACAAGGGCAATATATTTCTTGAACTTCTAACCTTTATGCTGTGTTTAACGTAAAGATATTTCCTCAATTTTACAACACAAATATGAGAAGTTCCAGATTTCTCTTTGAGCTTCCTTTTCACAAACTGACGTTTGGGCCTGTGTCTTATGACCTGATTGTCCTAAATTTGAGAAATACTTTTAAGTAAAAGCGACAAAACACTTTCTATATATATAAGAAACCTCTGCCAAAAGCAGATTCCATTGTATGATTCCGACTATATCGGGAGCATGTGTTTATGAATCACTATCAAATAGTGATGATACCAGTTGTTCGTGAAAAGGTGAACATATCCTGCCCCACCAATGGCACCATCACAAACACAAGCAAAGGCAAGTCAATTATTCACCTGAAATAACATAGGAACTGAGGGTACAAGTCAAATACGGAATTGCATTGAATATACTTTTGCCAAATTTGGAAATGTCTTAATCAGTGTCCAGGACTGATCAAACCCACACAGACAACACTACCTGACGATACCTACACAGATAATATGTACGGCCAAAACCAATACAGAAAAGATCAAACCAGCCCAGACACGAGTTATTTCTACCTGTACATCTTACAAAGGTTACACAGACATTAAGCTAACAGTTTTCAAAATCAGTGAAATCAAACACGATGGTACTGCCAAGATCCCCTCCAAACATCTCCATTACCAGGCTTCCAAATTCCTCAGTCATGAGTAATGCTACCATAGTATTCACGAGCTGATCCCAAGTTACGAAACTAATACAACCAACTGCAATACACCTACAAGTCTGGCTGAGATCAGTCCACGAGATACCTTGTCACAGGGCCTATCTGTGAACACTGCAGATGGGTGCAACACAAGGAGATAAAACATACACTCTTTCCAAGCTGACAGCTCTGCCATTTTGACTATAAATTCTGGCATTCCACTTGAATAATTTACCAGTCTCACTAGTAGGCCTTACATGGTGCAACACCAGTCATCCCTGTCTCAACATGTGGGCAGCATCTATATCATAGTCAACACATCATTGCCAACAAATCTATGGAAATGCATTGGATAAGCCACAACTTCTGACAAAACACATTCCAGGGGAAAATGTACTGAAAGTTGAAAGAAAAAAATTACAATCTATTTGAGTATTTGCATTCCACTGAATGCCTAGTTCATAGTAAAAAACGATCCATCTTTCCTGCTATCATTTTTTAAACATTAAGACCGAGCATCGGATGAGTAAATGAGTGAGTTAGTTGGGTTTGACCCCGCTTTTAACAGTATTCCAGTTATATCGCGGTGTGTCAGCTTAATGTGGGAGGAAAGCCCGAAGTGATGCAGGTCTCAGACGTTTACCACTTCAGTAAAACCCACGAGCACAGGTATGGTGCTAACAAACCTAGAAACATAATCGGGGCAAACCAGGATATAAACCCACAATCATAGGTTTCTGGCATGCCAAAGGGACGCAACTCTGCACAGCGAATCACGGCACCTTAATATTCCAGTCATACTACTGAGGGGGCTTACCAGAAATGGGTTTCACACATTGTACCCACCATGTTGGGAAACGAACCCCAGGTCTTTGGTGAGATGAATCAGCACTTTGACCACTAGGCTACCCCACCACCTCTCCAGAACGTTCCAGCAGCAGGAAGGGTGGTGAAGTGCTCTTAGGGTTTAAGAAAATGTAGATTCATGCACATGAGGATAAACTAAAACAAATTGAGAAGAGCACTTGGGTTATTTCGGTCCTGTCAACATGCCAATCATATGTTCCTCACTAGACCATCTGCTTCTAAACATAACATTTAAACTGCACTTAACAAATTAGGCCATACTTTTGGGGCAGTGAAAGAGCACTTAACACATTTAATAGGCTATACTTCGAGGGGCAGGGTGACTGCAAATAACACATAAGGCCATACTTCTGGAGCAATGTTTCAGTAACCTGACATTAGTAATGAAATGTACGAGTTGAATAGGATCAATACAAGTGAACCCATAAATATTCAAGCCCCGACTATGAAAAACAACAACTGACAGAGCAATGGTTCACCCCATCAGGGACCAATGATATGCATAAAGTCACACATGCAATCAATCCTCCAAAGACATTTGCTATGACAAACACGGAGTACTGTGGACCTACTCTGCCCCAGAGTCCTCACAGGGCTTTGAGTGAGTGAGTGAGTGAGTGAGTGAGTGAGTGAGTGAGTGAGTGAGTGAGTGAGTGTAGTTTATCCCGCAGTCACCAATATTACAGACATAATGACAGCTGGAACATATTTCTACATAGAGTCTGAAGGAGACCAATCAGCTCTGTAACTGGGGATGTCACCGATGTATCCATGCATAGTCTCCACCTTCCGTCATCAGATCTTAATACAGAGAGGTATCATATCAGAGTCAAACATTTCAATTAGATTGAGCAATACCATACCATCTGGAAATGAAAATCTGATTGCAAAATAATATTAGAAGAAGCCTAACTGAACAGTCAAGCGAGTAAAACACAAACACAAAAACTGTGCAAACTATGGTGATACATATTGTCTTGTGACGCGGCCAGGGATGGAACCCCCACCTTTTGCTCTCTTGGTGGACACTCTGCCACTAGACCACAGATATGGTCCAGCACCACATCAAAATGTACAAGACAGTCCAACTGCAGCAACAGCAGCAGCAGCAGCAACAGACTTCATCCCAATTAATCAGTGGGTGGCCGTTACAACATAATGGACCCCCTCTTTAAGTTTGCTTACAAGTGCAGTGATAGGTGTACACTGAAATAATAACAAGTCTTGTTCTATAAATACGTCTGCTATCACGCTTCTGGCAACATGAAGAAGCCAGTGGTTGCAGGCTGCGATGGGTAAAGCCATCCATTCCTCTAAATAGCAAATCTCATCATGAGCTTGAGGTTTGGCAGCACAAGATACGGGAATGTCACTGTAGACAAAACCTGGTCCTTCAATTTAATGCTAATAGTTAGCACATTTTTAATCTGTGTGATGAGAATGAGGATGATTAGCATTGTAAATCACAATTCAGTGTGTGCTGTTATTGGTTTATAACTATGTTCAAATGGGACTGAAGGTTGCACACCTTCTAAACTGAATACAGAATATGACTGAATACTTTTTGATATTACATAAACATATATCCTGCATTTGTTTCCCTCAAAAATGTGGTATTTGGCAGTCCAACATGACATTTTGTTTTTGACTTGTATTCAAGTTGGTTATTACTGGTGGAAACCCATCAGTTTATTTCTCTCTAGGTATTAGTTTATTGTGGAAGCTTATGTCATCAATCAGTATTCATTAACATTGTGTCTGTATTCAAACAATCGAAAAATCTGGTTCATCACAAGCATCAATTCAAATTGAAGTCGCAGACACCCAATACTAACTAACAACCTCAATTTGAAAACGCATATGTTTTTCCTTTATTTTCCAAAAGTGATCTTAATGAAAATCTCACTGAAAGGAAAAGGCATTGATGAGGATGGACAAGATCAAGCAATTAACTTATGACATCATGATTCATACATAAAATGCATGTGATTTCTTCATTGCAACATTTTGCAATCTAATGAACTAAAATGTTCATGAATGAGTTAGTGAATTTGGTTTAACATTATTCCAGTTATATCACGACAAGCCAGCTTATTGTGGTGGGACAGCCCAAAGTGATGAGAAGGTTCATGAAAACCAAAATGACACATGGGAAAGGGTCCCCTCAAGCTTCACACATTCAGAAAAGGCTAACATTTTAGTACACTCAAGGCTCAAACATCAGGTGAACTGAAAACAGCAATATTCTTAGTACCAACAGAGAAACAACACTTCCAAATTAGACATCCACATATTCTTCTCCATGTTGAACTGCCCAAAATAACTAGGAAGTCATGCCACAATTTTAGGGAAAACCTACTCCAGTCTCTTTATTATAAACACATTTACCAATAACAATATCATAACCAAAAATACCACACAAAACAGGAAAGAAGCCATAAATACCCTGTCACCTTGTCTATTTCGCATACAAGTACAGGGTAACCCTGGTGTTTTTTCAATGGAGCTGAACCCTTCAAACGTCAAGAGAGTTTATCCGTGAGAGTTGAGGTAATGATCTCACCATCTGTGGCCTCAACACTAAACTTGTGGTTAGAAGGACACAGCTCAGCATAACAATTTTATTAACATGCACAGCACATGGTGAAGGGGGAGGGGTTAATCAGCTTAAACCACATGGTGCCTTAAAATTGCTACATGCCTTCCATAACACTAAGTATGTTTCCTCTCATTTTCCTATCCCATCAGCACAAACAGTGCTGAAATGTACTGGTATGCAAATATTGGTTACATTTTCTTGTTATGAAAGCCTCTTTATTTCTGGCGAGTGAAAGATATGCTTTGGTCTACACTGAGCTAACAATGTTGCCCTGTATGATGAGATATTTTTTTTTGCAGTTTCCATGGCAACTGTGAAATAACGAGTAAGGCACTGAGTACACCTTGACCCAGATATTGTTTTCAAAATGTTCTGTTTCAAACCAAATATTCTTCATTTGTTTCATAAAAATAGAACAGTGAAATTAGAATTGAAAGAAGTTTCTAGATACAATTTAAATGAACAAGTTAACTGAAGCGAACTTAAAACTGAAACCAGAGAAAACTCACACTTAGCATCAGAAGATAAGATAAGATAAGATAAGATAATATTTATTGCAGAAACGTTCCATTACGGGACAGATGCAATTTTAAAAGACAAGACATTATGATTCATATATACATATATACATATATACAGACATACATAATTTACATTCCTGTAGACACATACAAAAACAAAACAATCAATATTACATATTTGATGATATTATTATACATAAAATGTCAACGGTTGATTATGAATGGGTATTTATTGTTTGAAATTATAGATATGGAAACAAATGCAGTTGATATTGACTGCTTCATTATTTGACAGGATGTAGTGAAATAATTTTTCTTCATGACTATGGACATTTACATTTACATTTTGTCTGGATAATTTTTCAAAGAGTATATTTTTTTCTTGAGTGTGTTTAATACAGTGAAGTAAGTACCGTAGTGTTTTTCGTCATCAATAGTTGAACATGTAGAGCATAGCCTCTGATGTAGTGGGGTTGGTGGCTTTGTATGTCTTCCAAATTCAATATTTAATTTATGGTTACTTAATCTTAGTTTAGAAAAGTGCACTCGATATTTTTTTACTTTACAGTGACTGAGATAGGGTTCTAATTTTATTTCATTTTTAACTATCCTATATGTCCTAAGTTTGTTTCCTGTGCCTCTTGTTGCATTTACATCTTGAAGAGATTCCTTGAAGAGGGAGTTGAATTTAGATTTGATTGTCTCTTTGAATATTGGTGATAGGAAAGCTGAAGTACTCAAATTGTGTTTTCCTAAGAATAGATTGAGCTGGTAAACCCATCCTAATCGTTTTTTAACCAAATAAGTACTTTCTGTAAAAGCGTTCTAAAGTATTATGTTCTTGGAAGAACATACATGGTGATAAAAATTTGCTATTTTGATTAATACTGTGTAGATAAGTGTTTGCAAGAGATATTGTTCATTCTCACGCTGAAACAGAACTGTCAATTAGTCTACCTTCCACCACCAGTTCTTCCCAAAGTCACAAAAAGACTGTCTCATACACCCCAATGTAAAATATTTTCAGATGGATCTGAATACTTGATCCTATCATCGAAGCCACTGATGTTTTCATTTCTCAACTGAAGAAAATTGAAACAGAAAGAGCAGCATCTTAATGTGCCATGTCTACATTTTCCAAAACACATATATCACATCTTGTTAAGAAAAAAAACAATGTTGTTATTTTCTACTTGGTGCCACAATTACAAACATGCCACCAGGATGAATTGGTTTGCCTAAGATCAGAGTCTATAATGAAGGATCGGAAACAAACACCTCACATATCCTTTCTCCTTTTACAACTTTCAGCTCAAAATCAGCAAGAAAATATTATCATGGCAGAAATGGAATGCTAGTTGTGAAATCTTGAGGGTTCCCTCTAAACAATTATAACATGACTTAAAATATATAGTTCCAGATTAGGGCTGGGACGGGTAACTCGCGTACCCGGGTCGGGTGGGTACTGAGTAGGACCCGGGAACCCACAGGACTACTCGGACCCGTGGTTAGTCATGTGATATATAGTTTAATGACAAAAACTATCTAGAACTATATGGTTACACTACAAGTCACCAATGTTCGCATTTCTTTCTGACTATGCACCCATTCCTTCTGACTTTTCATGTGGTTAAATAAAGATATAACTTAAGTCAACTTCAGTATGATCAGATTGTTTAAAACATTATCTGAATACGTTTTGCAAGTGCTGTGGTAAAAAAAATCCCAATCAGACATTTTGTATCTCTTGAGACCTACAGTGGGCACCCGGATAGGGTCGGGTAATAGGGGGGTGGGTACCCGGGTAGTAAATTGGACTCGTCCCAGCCCTATTCCAGATATCTCTTACGGAGCAGTGTGTACCAAAACCAAGACTCCATTAGCCGATCTTGTACTTCCTCATCTTTTCAGCAGAATTTACTCCCTACATTTGTAATGTCATAAGTTAAAACTTTCCCCTCTCACTAAGTGAAATTCAATTGTTTTACTATGGTGTTTTCTTAATTGTTGGGCAGAGGTTTGAGATGAGTGTTGCTTGTACATGTACAGATCTCAACACACGGCTTGATTTAAGGAACTTGATTTAACTTGCACCAGGTCAGGTGCATGTTGACATGAAACCCAGTTGCACCAAGCAAAACCAGGTTGCACACTTGTTCCCTACATTTATCACAGTTAATTCATTGGGTGGTCTGCTACCAGTGTCACATAAATTAATTGCTGTGAGTGAGTGAGTATGGTTTTACGCCGCTTTTAGCAATATTCCAGTAATATTGCGGCAGGAGACACCAGAAATGGGCTTCACACATTGGACCAATGTCAGGAATCGAACCCGGGTCTATAGCGTGACGAGCGAACGCTTTAACCACATGGCTACCCGACCGCCCATAATTGTTGTAAAGCGCAATAGGAACATGTGCAACATAATCTTGAAAGAAAAAAAAAAAGATTGATGACATCAAGCCCGAGAAAGCATGACAAATTACACGTAACACAGAGATAAGTGATGTACCGGTAGTATGGTAAATAATCTTTAGAGGTATTTAGTGAATTCAAAGACTGACTTTGTAAGGATTAGTCAGAGGCAAATTTGAATTTTTTTGCGGACATAAATATTAGGTTGTATATTTCAATAATAGGTTGCACTTGTGCATGTTTTATACAGCTAAATCGAGTCCTGCAACATCAATTCAGCTGGTGGTGTATGTGGGAAGTTAATGATTTTCAAGTGCTCTGTATGTGACTTCAACGTTTCAGCACAGTCCATTGACATTTACTGTGGAATCCCAAACATTTAACGTATTTTATCTCCTCATAAATAATGTTAACAGATAAATTATTCATCAAGATGACATTATGAAATACTTCAATAATTCCTTTGCATCAAAATCTTTGATATTAAAAAACGAATAAATGATTTAAAACATGTCGTTTACGTTAATATGTCGGTCAAAATAAAGTTTGTTATTCTGAAAAATGTTAAACTTGGCCTTACAAAAACTTTTCTCATGTTATCTGAATTACAAAATTTTGAATAAATATTTACGTTCTTGTCATAGTGTCAAATTGTGTCAGTGGTGGGCATTTCATGGCTCGATGACATGCTTGCAACCTGTTCACAGAGCCGGACCCCGATCCATGGTATTTATCCACATACATTTGAATTTCAGACTTTAGTGGCCTCTTTTGTCATGCACTCTCGGAACGTTTGTCGAATGAAGTTTATCTACTAGGTGTTGTCAATCATTTGTAATCTTTTTATAGATTAAATCTGTTATCATACATCGCGCACTGCACATGATGGACTATTTCCAGTGACGATAAAACCCTACCTTGTGGAAAGACTGGATGTACTTAAAGACAACTCAAAACAGTATACAAATGAAAATAGGATCGGTTTAGTACAGTTATTATATAAAACAATGAGAAATCAGGTACGTTGATTTTGTTGGATGGAAAACTTGCAGGGCCATTAACCCCCACCCCCACGATGATTATTATATCAACTTGTACAGGTAGCTATCACTTGTGGCTTAATTCAACCGAGTTGATCTCTATGTACATTAACACATTACCCCATGCATGAAGTCTTTAGAATAAAGGAACAAGCTACATTAAGTATTCAGTTGGCACTGAGAGGTACGTGAACATGATACTTTATATGGATAACATCTTCACCATGTTTCATTCACCTGATGAAGGGGCAAGAAATAGCCCAGAAACACTGTGACAAACAATTAAAAACGTATCATCCATAAAAAGTTTCATGTCGTAATTAACTCCTACTTACCATGCTATATGAAGTGTGGCCTGACATCTCGTATAACATTCAAAGCATACACATACTCTACTGTATCCAAAGGCTAATCATGTACCAGCATCAATATCAAAGGTTACATTTAATTACAGCATGGGGCACTACAGAGAGTTCACTGGGGAAGGCCGGCTGACCTAGAATCCAACTCAAAGTACTCTTTTATCAACCGTCCTTGTCCATTTGTGTTCTTTTTTCTTTTCGTAATCACATATACCTTTGTCCCGGAACAATGACATCAAAGCAGTCTCCATATTCTGTATTTGTTAGTTCATATCTATCTCCCATGGGATCAATGTAAACAAAACGTCAACAATCCTGTCAAACAATAAAACATATAACTGCAACTACAAAAAGCTAAACTTAGAAATAAATTGATTTATTTCATAGCCACCCCAATGACACAAAAAGGTATACCATGATATTTAAAGGGGATCTTTTACTGTTCATGTCATACAGCAACATTGTGTGTGTCATTTATAGGCATAGCTGGCTCAAATTTGACTGATCATAGATACATAAATTTTATTTCAAGTGTCATTGAGGTTTTGTTTGAACTTCTGTCAGTAGGAGTGGTTGGCATGAATACTGGAGTGTGGAGTTAACTTGCTGTTATCAGCACTTCCACATGAAGTGGCAGTTATATCACTCAGGCTTGGATGTAGTATAGCTCACATTCTCCCATGCAATAGTGTTATCCTGGAGGAGGTCAGAGGGTGTGGCAGCTGTCAGAGAGGAGGGGTGTGGTGGGCACAACATACAGTGTTATACACTCTTAAAACTGATCATTGATAAGCCCATACCGACTGTAGATATCTGGAGGAATCAAGCAGACCATGTACGCCATACTGTAACAAATAGTTGTTTACAAATAACATCATGCACTTTCTGTAACCAGAGCCCAGTATTTAGAGCTCAATATTAAAGCAGTTAAGTGGTGCTTTCCATCAGGTGAATGGTCAGAGAAAGTGCAACTGAAATACATTTATGACCATTTTTGTTCACTGCACCTTTATTTGCTCTGCACAAACACACTACTCAATCCTATATTTGCACTGATTCTGAATGAAGATTTTAATCTGCACTATACTTTGCAGTTGTAGAGGGGTTTGTTTACACAATGTGTGTAGTATTCACATGCAGCATAATGTATTGTCTAGAATGATGTATGAAGAATAATATAGCTGTAGTTATATACTTACACATCAACATACAAACGTACACATTCCGACTCACAACAAAGCATAGCACTTACAACATCTGTACATGCATGCTCATAGGTGAAATGTAATCAATGAACATGACAACAATTTAACAGTGTACATGTGTAATTCACTAACCCCTAAAGATGAGCCCACCCCTGAGCTATAACTTGTGGTCCCTGCTAATCCAGGCAAAGAACTTGTTGATCCTGATCGCGAACTGTATCCTGAACCAAGTCCAGAACTGGATCCCAGAGCTGAACTGGACCCCAGGGCAGAACCGGACCCAAGAGCTGAGCTGGACCCAAGAGCTGAGCTGGACCCAAGACCTGACAACAGACCTGAACTAGATCCGAGTCCGGAGCTGTACGGACTGCTGTAGGAGCTCCCATAGGAACCTCCATATAGTCCGCTGGAATATCCAGGTGTGGATGTAGAGGAGTAACTGGGCGAGAAAGGTGTACTTGAAAAACTGGACAGTCCACTCAAACTGCTGCTGGGAAGTCCACCCAGGCCGTAACGGTAGGATCCATACGACATGGTGCTGTTGGGAAAGTTTCACCAAAGTGAGCAAAACTTCGAAAACACGGACTGGAGGTGAGTTACTCCTGGTTGGAAACACAATTCTATCCGATGCTGAGGCAGATATCCATAACCTTGAACACTGGCAGTAATCCACAGTTCCTCATAAACATGGTGAGAAATCTTTTCTGGTAGAAGTGTTGAAGTTTACACATTCGGAGTACCCCAGTCTGAGAGAGCAGACATGAAAAGTCAGTTATGGCTGCTGGTAATGGCTACTACAGCTAGCAGACGTCACTGAGACAGTGTGGCAGAACATCAGAGGGAGGGAATCCCACAGATAGCACCAGCCTACATTGATGAAAGGGAAACCAGTGGGGGCAACACAGAATGGCAACCTCCAGAAGTCATCATCATCAAAACTCTGAGCAAAAGGGAAAGTTTCTGGCTATCCCACTATCATACAGAGGGACATGATGACTTGTACACTTGACCCTTACTCCCTTACTAACTCCAGCTATGACCAAGAAATGGGACTGAAATCCAATCTGTACAACTCAACTGATCACAGATTATCTTTCCACGTCAGTACACAGGGTAGACAGAAAATCTGACTATAAATATCTTCTTCCTGGCTGGGAGGCCACCCTACACCCCCACAAAAGTAGGCAGGCCCAGATAATTGATATGCTGCAGCCTTAGCTGAACCAAACAGAGCAGGCAGCGAGAGGGGAGATATTGGAAGCAGACGTGTGCCTTTCCTTTATCTTCTACCTATGTTCAATATGTCTGCTAGGTCAAGCCAGTAACAAGGTCAAATACTTCTGACATGGGACAAACACTTGAGGGAAATTGCTGTTTGAAACTCAATCAAGCGACCTTATGTATGTTGTGATAAATAATGTTTGGTGAACTCTACACTTGAGTTATGAGTGGCAGGAGCCATAGAAGCTTACAAGTCTACAGCTTAACCTAATCTTCCTCATTATACCATCATAGGTAAAAATAATCACCCCATTATAACAACTATCAATAATTACACTTCTGTCCCAACTTTCACATTTACAATGAATTTACAGAGACTACTTGGTAAACATAAGAACGTGATTTCTATGATGTTAGCAGCTTTGTTCGGAAGGATAGAAGCATGCATATCAAAATGTCAACACGGGATCCATGGTTGATGTGTCTATCCTTTCACCAGTAAGAGATCACTTTCACTGCCTACAGTGAGGACCAGATCAATCAAATTGAGTGTCCACACAATACCGATCTGTGTTGGCATAGGTATCTACTTGACTTACACCACAGTTGACACTGGTCATCCGTGGCAAATGTTTAGCCTTTGAACAGGTGAGTTTAGCAATACAATACCTCCAATGGTAGGACAAATAGATCCACCAAATTACTTTTGTCATGTTCTGAATAATGCAATACAAGTGGCAGCTCAATCACATTCCAGGCCATTCCATACAAGACACTGTGAGATCTTAGAGCTAGACGCTATTGTAAAATATCCAATATGTTAAATATTAAACATATGAGAAATCAAGTCACTCAAAATATCTAGACACAAGATATGATTGACATGTGACATCAAATAGATAAACCTTACATACATTTTATTACCTACACTAGGGATCATACATAATTTTCATAACTTACAACCTTACACTTCATCTCCCAAACTATGAGACACACATAGCAATTGAAATTAGCCTTTTCTCTAAAAGTCAAAATTGCAAAGTTCATTGAAAAATAACATTATTTCCGACAAATATAGCTCACTTATATCCTCCATATTTTTTAAAACCTCTAAGCTATTAAATATGAAATAAGTAGGAGCTACACACTGCACACTGATCCATTGACCAGGGTAATAATGCTTGTGCAATATAAGTACACACATTACTATCATTATCCAGGGGAAGTGAGTACAGCCATTACTTGAGTCAGCACCGGACACCCATTGTTTGATAGCATGAACAACCATCCATGATGTAAAGGTAGAAGGACAAAATCAACAGGCAGTGTTCGACACCAACACTGGTCTGAGGGACCAGTAAAATTAAATATATTTAGATCCGGTAGTCTGGTGTTATTTTGTGACAGTACAAACACTGTCAGTACAAAGATTGGTCAGTACAACAGGCAATTATATAATGGCCAACAATTTAACAGCATATCTGAAGCCATCGTCCACACACTACACACCGACAAACATTCCATCGCAAGACCATATTACCCAGTGGATGTTAAATGCATGCTCCCTCACAGATGGAGGACGTTTTGAGTGAGAGTGAGCAGATTGGCATTTCCCCTCCCACTACTATTACGTACAATAGGATATACATGTGTTACACAAGTCCTATCAAACAGCACTGACAACATATACTTCAGGAAGCAGGCGATCACAGGGGAACAGCTAGCAAGTGCAACGTCCTCCTCTTTTTTCTATTAGGCAACCCTGCTGTTGTCAGTGACAATAGCTTCATATTAGACATCATCAATCTATCAGTAACCCCAGAAAAAGAAGCTGGACAGTAGAACCAAAACAGGGGGATCATTGGTATGTTTGCTTGTTGCATAACGTGCTGCTCTGCAAAATTCTAGCGATAAGACTGTAGCTGATAAATATTCAAATATTCAGACAAACCAGTGTGTGATGTCATGAGCAATGTTCCATGTCTAAATCCTTACAAGATGAAATAAATCTTGCAGAAATAGTTTTGAGACACTCCCTCCTCGTCCTCCTCCTCCCACAGCATCAGGGTCTAACAGTGAGCGCATGAGTGTGTTCTGTGTCTGCTCCTAGTCAAGGGTTTACATATAACCCCACAGAGAGACAAGGCAGCCACACCTGAATTATAACAGGTACAATACCTGGCCACAGCGCTGACTGACACTATCTCCTGCAAGGGAGTCAAGTGCTTGTTCTAACAAGGGAAATCCCTGATGCAATTTAACACCTGCTGTAACAGATTCAAAAATGGTGCAACATGTTTTATTTTCAGCTTAAACATACACTACTAGTGAGTGAGTTGGGTTTAACGCCACTTTTAACAATATTCCAGTTATATCGTGGCGTCATACACTACTAACCACTTGTGATGGAATCTGGAAAATATCATGAGAAGTATTGCCTACAGATACCAAAATGATACAAACAATGTAGACAGAAATATTGCTTCAACCTGCGCACAAGAATTATGTAAACATTATTAAAGTTAGAATCATACAAATCATTTTTCTAAAGGAAGAGAAAATGAATATAATATGCTTGATTGTGACTCGAGGATCACCGCCTCCTTCATTTTGTACTGGGACAGTAGCTGCGGAAAGTGTAACTCATCATGGAACAAGTGAGCATGGTTTCATGCAGGATGATAACGACTTCAGTTACATCGAACCATGTGCATTAATAATAAAGGGTACAAGATTATAGTCACATGACCATCCAATATCCACACTTGTCATAACCACCCAATCCCCCAACTGGTCTTATAACCACCCAATCCCCCTACTAGCCACAACCACCCAATCCCCCTACTAGCCACAACCACCCAATCTCCCTACTAGCCACATAATCCCCTAATCCCCTAATAGTGGGCTGATAACAAGCAAGGGTACAGGGTAAACATAGCCAGCAAGGGTGAGAGCTCCTACTCTGGCCAGCTGTCCCTGGAAACTTGACACTGAAACTGTAATCCTATCAGCAGGGTTAGTCTATCTTCCAGACCCCAGTGCACTGCCTATATGTACTCATCCTCTTTTCAGGTCTAGGAAATCCAACTTGGGAGTTCCACAACACTCATGAGTTTCCTTATATAATTATTGTTATTTAACCTTCAACACAACTGTATTTTGGGGACCATATTTTCGTCTACACAGTGTCAGAAAGAAAAGATGTACAACACCACAAACAAAACAAAAACCAGAAACGATAAGCGTGAGGTTGACTTTCCCACACCTGTCTATAGATCTGCTACTCTACAACCCTGGAAACAAGAGACAACTAAAGCATATTACAAAACAACTCACTCCCACACAAAGATTGGTCTCATTACACATACAACATAAGCAGCTTAATGCTAATCAAGTTCAGCACACCTACAACATGACATCCACATGTCACAAATTCCCTTCTAACCACACATCTACTGTTGTTCCCCTCTTGGCAACTATACATAACTGTTACGAAGATCAGAGCTTACAAAACAATGTAGCACAGGACCTATATCGGCCTTCCTGGCGGCGATATGTTTGCCAAGATGTCCGCTTCATGTCAAGCAGGCATTAGTCTTATACATTACGTCTCACTCCAATGGGTGATTAACACGCCAAGGCTTGCCTCATTTGTAAGCCATTGTGATCATGAAGTTACACCAACAGTTCACCATAACAGTTCCGACTAGGATTAGCTGTAGAAAAGTGTCAAACACAAATTGGAACTGTTCCTATAATCTGTCTACCAGAACAGAGAGAATAAATTAAAAAAAGGAGTCAAACTCAATTATAGAATGATTGGGCATGACTAGATTGTCTCAGCTCCGGAAATTAAGCATTGTTCTGGGCATTTTGAATTGTATTTTGTAGATATATATTTTTATATAAGATTACAATATTTCTGGGACTAAATGTTTTTCTTCTGTTCTTATAGCAAGGGTTAAGCCTTCATTTTACACACTGTAGTCAGTGACTTCTGACAAGTCAATAAAGTTTATGTGTAGGTCACACTAGTAAGAATATGTACAGTTCTTCAACATGTTCTATCTGGCATGGTATGAGTGGGTGAGTAAGTTTGGTTTAAAGCAGCTTTGAACAGTGTTTCAGTTATATCATGGTACATCAGCTTGCAAGGGAGGAAAGCAGGTTGGTAATTTAACACTTTGGTTGAAGCTGTGTGTGCACGTCCGTCCCCTCGTACTAGTCCAGACAAATGCCAATTTCATAGGGCTAACCCACTGAGATACCATGCCACAGTTTAACATGAATACACCACTCAGACACAGTATACAGACTCTGAGATGACCAGTCCTTGTTTAAGGCTGAGCGCCAGGCAGGTAAACAAGAATATCCTTTAACGTCTTTTGGTATGACATGCCCGGGGATGGAACCCACGACCTTCCACTTTCCAGGCAGACGCTCTATCCACTGGACCACAGAGTCTTATCTCACATGGTATGAGTGGGGGAGTGAGTTTGGTTGTTTGCTGCTTTGAAATGTATTTCAGTTGTATCATGATCTGTCAGCTTGACGTGGGAGGAAAGCAGGTTATTTACCACTTTGGTGAAAGCCATGAGCCTAGGTATAGTGCTGACAAACCAGAACAATAATAAGGGTAAATCTGGGACTCAGCTTGGTATGTCACAACTCAGGGAACGGTAGATGGTAACATGTGATAATACATGAGGCTAAACAACCAGGCGACAGGTCAGATAGGCCCTGAGACTGAAAAGTCATAGGACTTATTAATTAGTTTAGCAAGTCAGAGCTGTCTTATCATGAATCCATGACTAAGCATTTTTTTACCCCCTGTACATTGTTTACAGCATAAAAACTAAATTCTTCCCCATCATACTCCGACGGACGATTTTCGGTTACAGCAATACAGTTCCCTAATAATGGCGTAAGTCATCCCATTCCTTGTTCAACACATCACTACAGTAATGTGTATAATATTGTTAATTTCCATATTAAGGGCATACAGAAAGAAAACACTAACACCACTCAAAGGTGTAGTTTTGACACCAAAGTATTTATGAGTTTAAAAAAAACAGATTACTTGGTAAAATAATAACAAACCCACAAGTGTGTATATTATACTTTAAAATGTTTAGCAGGGATGTTTGTGTGCCAAGGTATGGACTGATTACTTGGAAATGCTATACGAATAGATTTGACACTGCCATGGAAATGACCAAATCAAGTTTTCATGTTAATAATATCAAGCTTATTTACCATGCTTGTCCTTTGTGTTTTGTAAAAGTCTGTACCCCTTTGAAAAGTTAAGTAGTGTATTCATGACAAGAACTTGTAACCTTTATTATAACAAAATATATTTGAGAAGGTTATATGATAACTATATGAATAGACAAATGTGATTTACAATACACAAGTAGATGTTCTAGAAGGCTGGTGTCAAGTATGATTTGTATGTTCAATGAGAGGCTGGAATCTGAGATATGGCGCTAGGGAAAGAATGTTACCGTATATCGCTGTGTATAAGGCGACCCCACGTATAAGACGACCCCCCTGTACACGCCTGAAAAATCAACCCAAAATCCTATACTCCGTGTATAAGGCGACCGGGAATGAAACACATCACAAGTCTGACTGATATAGAAGATTTAATGTGCGCTTTCCGACTGTAGCTTATTTCGCACACGGACATCACAAGTTAGTTAGTTAGTTACTTTGGAGATTTAACGTGCGCTTTCCGACTGATGCGTATTTCGCACACATCACAAGTGCGCACACAAACCTTATATATGCAATAAAAATATGTTTATCTTGCGTTGTTTTTTTTCTACAATGATAGGTCGCGTGTGTAACTCCAGCACACGACGCCATTTTGTGTTTACACGGTACGACACCAAATTGGTGCCCGTAAAATAAAATTCATTTATGAAGTAATAACATATAAGAGACAATGGTGAGTAATTTAATCGCCAATTAACTATGTTGTAACTAACTAGGCTTATGTTTGCTTCACAACAGCATGTTTATTCCACAATCACTTGTACACACCGTCTCCAACACTTGTTAATACAACTGTAAAAACAGCGGGAATTGATTTCAGCTTCACCGGTTATCACATGTTAGGTCACATGTGCAATATGCAAATGCTTACCGGTACTTCCAGCTCTCTGCTCACGGATGTTGATTGTTTTACCGTGTCAGGTGGTTTGTCAATCTGCATCGAGGCGAGGGTCATTTCAACTTTATTTGCAGAAATTATTAAACTTTATTCAAGGAAAAGAGATACAAATCATGTTTATGTATGGAAATAGTTATTGGAACAGTTATTTAGGACGAAATGCGAAGTTTTATTGTCAAATGCTGGGCTGGCTATCGGACGCCGGTTGACATCGCCAGTGGAAAAAAATGTGAGATCTTCGACTCCGTGTATAAGATGACCCCCCTTCTTAGCCCCCTCATTTTAGGTACGAAAAACTCGCCTTATACACAGCGATATACGGTACTTGTTACATTGGGAAGGTCCCTGTCACACAATTGGAACATAACCAGTTACAAACTTTCTTATGAGACCGGAAGATACTCTAACACTCCATCAGTAGAAAGCATATTTTCCTATTGTAAACCTTTCAAAATAGAAGACAAAGGACATTTTCTGTTGAGATGGCCTTTTTGCATAGATCTGTGACTGGAACTGCTCTCACTATCTGCCTTAGCTATGATTCCAATATCACATAAAGTACTTTTAAATCCACCAGCACCTTTTGTAAAAATTATCTCCTCTTTCATTTACAAAACATTCATGCAAAGAAGGTATGCATCTCCACTCTTGGCCTTAAAATAGTGATATTTCTGTTACGGAACCATTAGGCTTCATAACTCGCCATGTTCAAGCTTTGTACCCTGCCCCCTGTGGATGTTTATGTCCAATAAAGTCTTCTTCTACTTGTGTGGTAAATTGTTTACTTTCTTCATAGTTCATGCTTAAAATAAAAATGCAAAGTAGTGTAATTAAATTTGAATTTCATTTTGAAATGTGAGGCTTGTACCATTTGAGGGTAGTATGTATGTAGCATTCTACTGCCACATGATATGCCTGGGATGTCTTGCTGAGTGATACCGCCAAGCTGAACTTCAGCATTCCTTAACATATGCCACCACAATATTAAAGCCCTTGAGCCCTGAACACCTGTCTGTTTGGCAGTGTTCTATTACCCTCAGTGCAACCGTACAGAAATAGCCCCTGTATTGCCTCTAGTGGTCTCCAATCCTCTAGCTCTGCCTGCTCCCCCCCCCCCCCCCCCCCCCCTGGCTTTGTACAACTGTTGTGGTCATTTCATCCCTGGCCAATCTTAAGACCCCCCACAACCTCCTGTTCAGCCCCCCTCTCCAGACATCTGGCTATGTATCTGTAGTCACTTCATCCATGGCCATTCTTAGTGCCCCCTTGTCTAGGTCCCCATCCCCAGGTATCTGACTAGGTGTATCTGTAGTCACTTCATCCATGGCCATTCTTAGTGCCCCACCCCCTTGTCTAGGTCCCCATCCCCAGGTATCTGACTAGGTGTATCTGTAGTCACTTCATCCATGGCCATTCTTAGTGCCCCACCCCCTTGTCTAGGTCCCCATCCCCAGGTATCTGACTAGGTGTATCTGTAGTCACTTCATCCATGGCCATTCTTAGTGCCCCACCCCCTTGTCTAGGTCCCCATCCCCAGGTATCTGACTAGGTGTATCTGTGGTCACTTCATCCATGGCCATTCTTAGTGCCCCACCCCCTTGTCTAGGTCCCCATCCCCAGGTATCTGACTAGGTGTATCTGTGGTCACTTCATCCATGGCCATTCTTACTGCCCCACCCCCTTGTCTAGGTCCCCATCCCCAGGTATCTGACTAGGTGTATCTGTGGTCACTTCATCCATGGCCATTCTTACTGCCCCACCCCCTTGTCCAAGCCCCCATCCCCAGGTATCTGACTAGGTGTATCTGTGGTCACTTCATCCATGGCCATTCTTACTGCCCAACCCCCTTGTCTAGGTCCCCATCCCCAGGTATCTGACTAGGTGTATCTGTGGTCACTTCACCCCTGACCACCCTGCCCAATCTTCAGTTTGTTGGCATTATTAGTTTACATTAATCACTGCTGGACCTCCAAACATTCTACAGTGGTATGATAGACTGGGTGAAGGTTTCTATCTTATTAGCTGATGAGTGCCCCGAGCTGGAGTTGTCTATAGTACTGCATAACAGCATCATTGACCTCATCTGGAGAAGCACCAGAATCAAATGGCCAAATGGCAGCATCACTATATTGCCTTCAACTGAATTCTTAATTAGTCCTTTTTAACTTTGAAAAACAGACTGCAGAGTCATAAGATATTCTACTATCCAAACAAACCTTCACTAAAGTACAATACCATTCCAAACAAACATACCTGCAATGTAATGACAACTCAAAGCTTTGGTTGTTTACATAATAATTGTAGCACACACTATTTGAAGTCAAGTCTGTCCATTAACATCACAAAAGGTACCACTGAAACCAGTGGTGATTTTCCCAACTGAATGCATGTTCCAACTGTTCCAAAGACTTAACCAAGTCTAGAAATATGACTTTGATCCAAAATATATTTGCATACTAGGTTTACACTGATAAAAATCTCTTCTACAAGTCCACAAGAGCACACCGCCTACCTGATCCAGACAACAATAAAACTGCTTTTTCTTTCAAAATTACATTTATGTTGAAATAGAGCCTCACCCAAGTCAAGGAGGCAGCAGAAGCACATGGCCAAGGTAGCAGTGTAGAAGCAGCCCTGATTTATGCTGGCAAGACCTACTGACAACGTATGCAGCACTCATTTCCCCATTACCTGGTCAGTTCAGAGCTTGCTCTCCACTTTTTACATAGCTGAGAAATGTACTGGAGGCACCTCACTGAGGCCCAGGTAGCTCATTATCATAAACCTCGGGGTAACTGGGACTGCCCTGTTATCTGCTCGATGTAATCACTGCATTAGTCATGCTAGGGCTAATACACACCAGGGGCGAGGGAGCTCCGGCACACTGCTCATCACAAGTCAGAGATGGCACAGAAGTGGCAGGTCAATGATGAATAAGTTTATAGACATCAGTTCTCGAATATTTGATTCAAAGAATCAGCCAGAAAAATCAGTTTATCGAAAAGTTATTTCAGCAATAGAATAATACATGAAACAGACTCTGGATAGAAATGGAATTTCAAATCAACAGCATTAGAAATTGGCACTAGTCCTATTGTCCTTGCCAAACTGCCCAATTGTTGAGGTATCCTAAGGACTAATAGAAATTTGCCATTATTAAGGGCTTTGATATATGTTACTTTACTTTCTATCACTGATCAAGATCTAAAATGTACACTTGTTCTGCAAAAGTGGTTCTCTGGGACTTCACTATCATGTGTTGTGTTTGACACTGTAAGCCATAGTGAGTGAGAAATAATTGAATGTTGCATTGGCAACACCTTGACCATATGGGATGTATAGTCAGTGAATGAGTTTAAGGATGATTGTACAACATTTCTGCCACATCACAGTGCATTAGCATGATGTGGGAGGAAAGCCCATTGATGCAGGCCATAGATGTTATCACTATAATGAGGCCCACTACAAGCACAGGAATGGTTCTGAGAGTGAGGGATGATTGCTTAATGCTGCTTCAGCAATTCTGCAGTGTCTTACATAGATCATATAAGAATACAGGAGTCTAAGACAGTAGCATGCCTGACCTACTCTCCACCAACTTGCATCAGCCCATGAATCAGCCTGTTTATGGTCCATTCCCACCATATCTTCATCAGTTAAGGTAGCATCCCATCTGTCTGCTACAGACATTACTGCCACCTTTTCACACTCACACGCATCACCAATAAGTTTCAACATTCTATTAGGGCTCCACAAATAAGCTAGTCCAAACGCCAATATTCAGGGCCAGATACTCTAAAGTCATGAATGTCTGACCAGCTGGTCATTTTTGAATGGAATGAAAAGACAGCTATAGACAGAATGTTTGTGACATAAAGGTTGCACCATAAGTGTGTTTGTATAAAACATTTTGTCGTTGCATCATCTCCTGTGGTACTGGTCCTGTTGGCTATCAAACACTGTCTATGCTACCATTATAATCAGGAAGAACTAGTATGTCTACCGGTCAAGAAGATTGCCACAATTGTTATCAAGCCAAAGGAAAACAACATTTGGGATTATTTCAATGATTTAAAAAATAGGCTATTCAAGTTCCTTGAAGAAACAAAACGTAAAAGTCATACTTATCAGATGTTACAAGACTAAGGTCAGCACGATGAATTAAACTTGACCATAATTATCTAAAATTTCTATATCCTAAAGAATGCCATTGGAAATCCTGGACATAATTTTGAAAATTGAGTAAATATCAAAACAAAAGAATTGTAATGTGTGACCGCATGTTTATGCTGATGTGAGCAATATTCCAGCAGTAATCCAATCTGAATCAGGCAAACACGTTGTGTCAGCCATGATCAACATTGTTGGGGCACACCAACACACAATCAGCCAGATCAGAGACTGTAACCATCCAATCCTCAAAAAACAGCTTTTACAAGAAAGGGGAAGCTATTCTGCCCTCGGATCCCTGCCAGGTATTTTGCCGAGTAGGCAAGTATGTGTTTTCAACAAGAAACCAGGAACAGTTAGTGTACACTAGTTGGCAGGCCACCAGGACGGAATAGGGTTAAGTAAGGGCAACAGTCACGTTTACAAAGCTAGCAATTGGACTTTACAGCATACAGCAATCCACAGTGCTATTCTTCTGCCAGTGCTGAGAGAAGGGTTGACAATTGTTTGGCACAAGATTATGCTCTGGGAATTCCCAGTATTTGATGTAATAAATATTCTTCTTCTTCAAGTGCCTCCTGTGTATGTTTCTGGCATAAGACAAGCTCAATCACAGGTCCTGTTTCCCCTCGTCGGACTGAGTGTGAGGTGAGTGAATGTTGTTTTACGACAGTCAACAAAATTCCACCTATATAATGGCCGTCTGCAAAGAATCAAGTCTGAACAAGGCAAATGACTAATGTAACAATGACACATAATCAGCCCAGTCAAACAGCAATCCAATGTAGTCACTCTTACGTCCGGTACTGACATCCTTGGGACATATTCAAATACATCAATTCAATCTTCAGGGTTAGATATGGCTAGTAAGGTGCTCCCCATGTTGGAGAGAGGGTGGGTCTCTCCCTGTTGAGGGGAGTGAGGATCTCCCCGTCTGGGTGAGTGAGGTGCTCCCCTTGTAAGAATGAGTAAGGAACTCATATTGTAGTATCCCGTAGTCTTGATTGGATCACATGAGTGAGTAAATGCTCTGTTCAACAGGGCTTCAAAAGGGGGTGAGGCAAGGTCAAGGATAGGCAGGTCAACCACTTCGATGAATCCCATATGTACAGGCAATGTGCTCACAAATCCAACCTCCTGGCTTGCCAGCCAAAGGACACCAATCTGCACAGTATGTTAAGTGACAAACTTGGCCACCCGTGTCCCTGAGACGGACAAATAATGAAAATGGGATGAATATGAATGTGTAAGATGCAGCCGGGTGCAGTTATAACTTAGAGATACATAAAAGCAAGTTTTCTTGTGTCCTGCATGAGATAGTGTGTGTCAGCACTGCTCCGCACCAACAGGGGATGTTTCCAATTCAGGAAGGGCACAACAGACCTTCCAACATTGTTCTCTATCCAAGCAGCATCCCAGTGGATTTGGTCAAGCCACATGGGTATGATGCTGGTCATTTGCAGTGAACGTGAACCTACAACTAAACAGCCCTCCATCATCATGCTTCTGTTCATCAAGGTGGGCCGTGAGTAGCCCTAACATGGCAGGACATACCAGGCACTGTAGTGATGTGGGGACTGAACCCAGTCATCCTGCATTGTGAGCAAGCCCACCAACCACTGGGCTACCTGCAGAAATAAGACAAGGAAAAGTGGAAACATCACTCACCTCATCCTTCTTCTCTTCTTCTGGCTTGTTCTCTTTCCCCTTCTCATCCTCGTCATCCTGCAAGAGAGATGATGTGTGAGCATTCCAAGGGAGATAATACACAGGTAATTCAGACTATTAAGACCTTATTTTTAGGTCCAAGTCCCCCTTTAAGCTCTACCACCACCACAACCACTGGGACTTTGTATGACTTCAACAACACGATTTGAGAACCAATACAAATTTATCTTTGAGGAAATGTTCAAAGGAAATAAATCAATATTTCAGGATATTACTAATTGCTCTAATAAAGAGAGATTATAAACAAGGATACTCATTCCGGAACGAAATCACTGAAAGAATGTTGTCATAAACCTGGGACTGCAATATCCCAACTATATCAAAGGGGCCTGTGAATAATGAAGTCTGGACTAGAGAAAAAGTGGTTGACGACAAGATCAATGATCCACACCATGAGGGTGTTCATGCTACACCACCCCATTCCTTTGGCTCTTACACCTAGTACAGGGTAATGGTGGTTTAATGTCACATTAAAGAATATTGCACCTATTTAGAAATGTGCTTACACATGCGTTTTGCTGCTTGTACTAGATTCTAATAGTGCTAGCCTACTGAGATACCATGCTGTTGTTAAACAAGGATAAGTCACTCAGACACAGTACACAGACTGAGCCAACCAGTCCTTGATTTAGCTCCTCAATGCCAAAGCCAGGCATGGTTGCAACAAGTACTAACTTTCAATGTTTTTCGGCATGCTGTGGCCACCGACCACAAGCCCTATCCACCAGACCACAGAGGCACACATGTGCTATTAGTGACAAAGACTCTCCTAGAATCCTCAGTCTTAATGTTGGTATATGAAATATAAACTCAGGGTGCATGTGCTTACATCTGGTGTGTAGGTGACAATGCCGGTGGAGCGTCTCTCTCTCCGCGCCCTCCGCTTCTGTAAGGCTGAGCTTTCCTTCTTCTCTTCGTGATCTGCTACAAACCATTAGACAATACCAGTCAGCACCGGCAGAACACATACACTGGCTCAGGAACAATTAACAAACTCCCGAAAGGAAAGGTCTTATAATGTTTGTTTTCTGGTCAAATTGACATTATTATTGTCAAGTAAAATGTTGTAACCTTTCATCAAGAGTTCCTTAATTTCTCCTGAAATATCAGCCTTTTCTTTGAATTATGTCTTTGAGCATTACCTGGAGCAGTGATGAAATTCCTGAGCAATTACCTATGCTGTTAGGCAGGAATTGGAAAATTGATCTCTCAAAAAGTTGTTTTGATTGGAAAAATATAATTACAAATTGCATAATGAAATAAAATCAATAAATCATCAAACTTATGAAACATATACATTCTGACAACTTTTCTTCAAGACATTGTTCATGTTTGAAAATAACATCAGACAGCAATTCAAACATCTTTTCTTTAAGATAGATAATTTGTATTTGACAACCAAAATACATACTAGAATTTATTCAAACAAGTAAACAATTCTTCTTCATGACAGATTGTGATGGAAAATCAAACAAGAAATCAGAAATCCTATTTCTTGACACACAATAAACAACGGACAACAATGAGAATGCTAAACAGTGAACAATTCAAAACAAAATTCTGAAACTTTTCAAAGAACTGAGTAACTACGGACACAGAAAGCAGTGACATGGTCTGGCCTGACTTTAAGGAACAATTAGCATGCACATGAGGCAGGTGTGGATGGGTGGGGTCAAACTTCCTGTCAGGTAACTCAAGAAAGTACATGCTTTTTTCAGAGATTTGTTGATTTTACAAAGCTAAAGTCTTGTGTACAAACATAAGAACAAGTTTCAGCTCTATTCTAAGAAACCTCATACTTACATTAAGTCATATTTTCCCATAAAAGTGAATGACATACTAGAGAAAAATGCCTCAAAGCTGTAAATATTATTGTATAGAATTATTATGCAAGTAATTTACGAAATATTCTACAGAACCAAACTATTCAAAAGAACAAAAATTGAAATGTAATACAGAAAAAGGTCTAGAGCATTCAAGTGAGGAGGTGCATTTTTCATGTCATGGGAGGATTATCTGTATTTTTCTTGTATTTTTCTTTTGAAATTTAAGAAGCATTTTCTTTTTCAAAATGTCATTTTTGCCACTCATATTTAAATAATTAATTCACCCTACATAAAAATTTAAATTATTAATTTTTATTGTCACAAATGAAAAAGAATTACAAGCACCTCTCTCACATCTAGACCATTAACAAAGGAAGGAGGGAAGGAATACCATGCACACACCTTTCTTACTTTCATCTTTCTTGGGTTCTTCTCTGGCAGTCTTCTGTTCTTCCTCTCGAGAGGAAACTTCTCCGTTACGTAACCGACTTCGATAAGAGGATGTGCGTGCTAGACCGGAACTGCCTGTTAGACTAGTTGTAGTGTTGGTGTCAGACGTTGATAGGGCGTTGCGCTGACTGCGAGGTATGTAAGCTGCTGTGAGGGGAAGAGGGTGTAGGTCATTGTGATGTAGTGAAGGGGGAGGAGGTTTTAGTTACTGTACACAATTAGTCAGGTGCATTATGGTGATCTGCCTGCAGGGGGAGAAAGGCCTGGCATTTCCACAAATCTAGTTATGTTTTATGGCAATAATATACATAAAACATTGGATTTTCATCCCTCCCAATGTCATCTTGTTGTTTTTACAGGTCCTTCTTTATGTAGACTTACCTCAAGGTAGGAACTTTCTGAACACTATCCCTCTGTCGCAGGGATATGTTAATGTTACTAATATTTCAGTGGAATTGAATATGCAACCTTCGTATTTGTAGCCTCGTGAGTGAACCACTCGTCATCAAAGGCGCCTCAATTTGCTGTGCAGAGTTGTGTCCCTTGGGCACACCAGAAACCTATAATTGTGGGTTCGAAACCCAGTTCGGCCTGATTATTTTTCTAGGTTTGTCAGCACCATGCCCTTGCTCATGAATTTCACCAAAGTGGTAAAATCTGAGACCTGCATCGCCACATTAAGCTGACACCCTGTGGTAAAACTAGAATACTGTTCAAACTTCAAGGCGGGATTAAACCCAACTCACTCACTCACTCGCTTCAAAACATTCATGTTTCATTAAAGTTTCATGTGAATCACATAACTTCAACAGTTTATTATAAAAAAAATACCAAAAGTAGAATGTTTATTCCAATTGTTTGGATATACTAGTAATTAATTTCTTGTGGCCAAATGCATAGTGGTAATTCTTTTAATCAGCGAGGAATAATGCACGACAGATTTCATGTTCTTTCTGTGTCTGTGAGCATTCCCAAGAGACAACATGCACAAGGCTATTGTAGTGCCATCCTCATCAAACATTCATGGTGATGTATATGCAGGGGAGCATAACTGTATAGGCATGTGGGTGAAAGCTACTTAAGACAATCAAAATGTCAACAATATTTCTGCTGATCTGGTTAGGCCGAAGACAGGCAAACCAGCAGTTGTAGTATAAGCATTCATCCACATCGACGAGGTACAACATGCAACACCAGTCAGTTCACATGTTTGAGGTGACCAGTTCTTGCTATATTTTTATTGAAAGATCCGGGTTAGAATAGGTCTTCAGCAACCCATGCTTGGTGTAAAAGGCGACTATGCTTGTCGTAAGATGTGACTATCGGGATCAGGTGGTGAGGCTCGCTGACTTGGTTGATGCATTTCATCGTATCCCATTTGCATCAATTGATGCTCATGATGTCAATCACTGGACTGTCTGGTCCAGGCTTGATTATTTACAGACTGCCGTCATATAACTGGAATATTGCTGAGTGCAGCATTAAAGAACAAACAAACCCAAAAAGATGCCAAGCTCCAGGTAGGGTAACAAGTGCCATTTTTCAACATCTTTTGGCATAACAAGGCAAGGGATGAAACCACTGACCTTCCCCTATCAGTCGGACACTCTGTCCACCAGACCACAGAGACACTCTCCATTGTAGACCACTGACCTTCCCCTATCAGTCAGACACTCTGTCCCTCCGACCACAGAGACAGTCTCCTTTGTAGAACACTGACCTTCCCCTATCAGTCAGACACTCTGTCCACCCGACCAGAGACAGTCTCCTTTGTAGAACACAGACCTTCCCCTATCAGTCAGACACCCTGGCCACCCGACCACAGAGACGGTCTCCTTTGTAGAACACTGACCTTCCCCTATCAGTCAGACACTCTGGCCACCAGACCACAGAGACAGTCTCCTTTGTAGAACACTGACCTTCCCCTATCAGTCAGACACTCTGCCCACCAGACCACAGAGACAGTCTCCTTTGTAGAACACTGACCTTCCCCTATCAGTCAGACACTCTGTCCACCCGACCAGAGACCACCCGACCAGAGACAGTCTCCTTTGTAGAACACTGACCTTCCCCTATCAGTCAGACACTCTGGCCACCCGACCACAGAGACGGTCTCCTTTGTAGAACACTGACCTTCCCCTATCAGTCAGACACTCTGGCCACCAGACCACAGAGACAGTCTCCTTTGTAGAACACTGACCTTCCCCTATCAGTCAGACACTCTGTCCACCCGACCACAGAGATGGTCTCCTTTGTAGAACACTGTCAGGTCACTGGCCTTCAGGCAGGGTAAGTCCCAAGCACCCAAGCATGTTGTAAGACAAAGACATGACCTGATTGAGGATCGGTGGTTACAATATGCGGTTCATCATACCCTGAAAGCATGGATGCACACTAATGCTTCAACTACTGGTTTGCCTGGCCATGGCCTGATATTTGCAGACTGTCAAGATGAGCTGTCCCATGGCTTACTGCCATGAAACAACATCCACTCACTTACTTAGCAGGGATCCAGTCTGACTAACTGGCACAGACTTTACTATGGGTTTTGTTTGTCTACTTACATGTAGAGTTATCTGAAGAATATTGACTACTGGAACTTGATAAATCTCGGGGTTGATCTCGAGACCTTCGAAAACTGCTCCTAGTATCATCCTGAAACAGCCAAGGCCATGTTACCATTGACAGTGCAAGCACTGCCAAACACATTACTGTACACTCTCTCCATCTGAGTCAACGTCACCATTTCAGTGGACATGATAAACTTACCACTCTCCATCCAAGGCCATGTTACCATTGACAGAGCAAGCAATGCCCAATACACACAAACAAACATCATAAACACACACTCTCTCTCTCCACCCAAGGCCATGTTACCAAGGACTGTACCAGCACTGCCAAACACATAACTGAACATGATAAACACACTCTTTCCACTTAAGGCCATGTTACCATTGGCAGAAAACTGTCAAACAAATAAATGAACATGCTAACTCACTCCCAGTGACATATGTCACGTGTTATCGAGTTGTGTATCATCACCGAGATGGCAATAAAATTTACATATATCTGCAAGTACTTCTTTTGGTTCTCACACTCAGATACTACAATATCCACGCACACATCTACAAACATACATACAGATACTGCAGTTTTGTCTACAGTTGTTGCAATCTAAATTTTGTTATTTGAACTGAAGAAAATTACGTACAGATTGCTGCAATCTGGTGTAAATAACTGTAACTTTAGATAAAAAAATGATGTGAACCGACTTCAACAATAGACTTCCAAGCAAAGGATATTTGAAATCTAGGACCGATGATTGGAGATCTAGCTACAGACTGTTTCAGACAGCACAAGACTGGGTAGCCGGCTAGATGGTAGTAATCTGGTTGGGGGAAATGCATTCCTTGCTACAGAAACTTGCAATCTGGATTTGAAGACTACAACTTCAGCACAAGGTAATTGTGATCTTAGTTTGATAACTGGGTTTCTAGCTGGAGCTAATTGCAATGTGGGTTTCCTGTGTGGATTTCACACTCTAGATTGCTGCAATGTGGGTTGAGAAACTGCAACTATGTAGGCTGGGAGCTGACAGAGCAGCCTCATGAACACTCCGACTGTGGTACATCCAGGAATTACATGCAGCAGGTCTTGTGCCGACTTACTTCATGACGTTCTTCCAAGTTTCTCCGTCGATAAGAAGTATCCTCGGAAGAAGTGTCTTTGGAAGGCAAACTAGAACTAGTTCTATTTGAGTCTCTGCCTGAGTCTCTAGGCACATCTCTACTCTCGGTAGAGGCACTGTCCGTCACATCCTTTTGTGATAAGCGAAGTTTTTCTCGGTCTTTGTCGGTTGAGGAGTTTCGAAGTGTCTCCTCAGCCTTTTCAATGTCTTCCAAAGATACACCCTGACAAGTATATGAAAGCGTTAATGATGTGTCAAGTGTCTGGATGAACAGCCCATATACAATACTGTTACCTACAAATTGTGTGATTCATTACACATGAACTGATATAGCAGCCCTCGTTCTTACTTAAAACGATGAAAAATGTTTAACAAACTCCTACCATAAACTGCACACAAAGAATTAATAAATCGATTGAAATGTAAAGCTTAATGATCATGACATCAAGAATTCTTAACTTCTTAAAGATTCTATAGTGTCATTTATCACATTGTGTGAAAATAAATATTTTAAGAAAGTGAAGATGTTTGAAGATGTGAAGAAGGAATATACCTGCGTTGATCGTCTTGTTTCTCTGGCTCGCTTGGCCCGGGCTTTCCTTTGAGTTTCTGTTTCTTCATCACGTTTGGGAGGTTCGTAAGACCTGAACAGAGAAACACGAGTTAGTCTGTACACTTGCACATAATGTAGATAGCAGCTTATCTCTTTCCTGTTTTCTTCATCAATCTACGAGGTTCATACAACCTGATTAACACCATAAGGGGTGGTCAGTATATACACTGATGACATGAAACAGCAGAACACTTAGAAAGGGGAGGATGCGTGGCATGGACCTAGTGGCTCTCTAAATAATATACAGGGCCACAGTATAACTTGCAAGAGCATTATTACAGTATATATACTCCTATACTATGAACAAAACATCACCATTCCTTTTTTTTTAAAATTGCATAGATACATTACATTACATTGCAATCAATATCAAATGTTTCTGAGTTCATTAATTTTGTTAAGTGTTGAGTGCTGAAGAGTACTTATGTAGTTGCCCAGTATATACTTCTTACAGAGATGAAGGCTTCACAAACAAAAAACACATGACATTCATCATTAATTCAATCACTGTTATGTAAGGACACAGTCTTAAATGATATTGCACGTTTTTTAAATCTGCCAATTTCAGTTAAAAGCTTAAACTAGCCACTTCTAAACTTTGCCAAACATATTCTTAAATATCGAGCAATATCAACATAAACATTGAGTGAGTGAGTTGGGTTTAACGCCGCTTATAACAGTATTCCAGTTATATCGTGGCGTGTCAGCTTGATGTGGGAGGAAAGCCCGAAGTGATGCAGGTCTCAGACGTTTACCACTTCTGTGAAACCCACGAGCACGGGTATGGTGCTGACAAACCTAGAAACCTAATTGGGGCGAACCGGGATTCGAACCCACAATCATAGGTTTCTGGCGTGCCCAAGGGACGCAACTCTGCACAGCGAATGGCGGCCCCTTAGACGACTGGGCCACCCGTGCCCCCTCAACACAAACAAGCTTCAAATTGTAGAAGTGACTTGTTAAGTAAATAATTGGGAGAACTCATTAATGATGGATACCAGTTTTGTTGAAGATTGTCTAACAATCTTTGCTTTAAAACTGAGGATAAGGACACAAACCTTCTGAATACTGAATTGGTACTAGTGGGGGTCGTCGGTGAAGTGACGGTTGTAGTTGCTGATGACACAGACGTCGTGCTAACCGTCGTCGTGGAAAGGGGTCCAGTTGTTGTAGTGACCGTGGACAAAATGGACGGTGTTCTGGAAATAATTCTATCCTGATAATCTTGGCCATCCTTGCGACTCGTACGATCGTTCATCCTGCGATAATACGGCTCGTACTGAGAATGGTACGTGAGGCCAGAGGAGTTATAGGAAGAAAGACTGCGGTAGGGGGACCTACTCTGGTCCATACTGCCCCCTGTATGACTATGCCTGGAACGAACAAGCAGAGTATGGCATGCATCATGCATGGGTCGACGGTCGCCACAACGACAAAACAAGAAGCAATGCAATGTACATCACAAACAGGCAGTTCCATACATTCTTGGGATGTCACGATTCACCAATACATTGATAATGTTCTCACGCGATACACTCACGCCCACATCAATTCATATTTAAGTTCTATATCGATTCATATTTTAATCCCATATCAATTCACAAATTAAAACAGCATGACGCTTGCCGAAATACAATAACACATGTGGCTATTAATGTGCATTTTGTTTGGGCACTTTTGCTATTTCAAGGCTTATTGATACTGTTTATGCCCTATAAAATGTAAAAATTCATGCAAAAGAATTCATGCTGCGAATTGAGTATCGCATTAAGTATTGTATTGTGGACAAAGTATTGTGATACGTATCGTATCGGGAGATAGTTGTGTCGTGACATCCCTAATACACGTATATCTACAATTGACAGAACATGCTTGTCAGTAGCTCAAACATAAATGTTAATCATGCATTCGTTATCATGATAAGGTTGTTAAACTCCGACAAATAAATATAGTTTCACAATATGGTTAGCTTTTATGATCATCACTGATTCTTGAGTTCAGAAATTAATTTTGGATTTTAGGAAAAAGATAAATAGATATAAAAATGTTTTTGAGCCAAATGCCAAGTAACTTGAATGCATTGGCAACATTCAAAATAGCATCAATAATGATACCACTTACGTCATATTACTGACCAATAAAGCCCTATTTTCATATTGTTTGAGGAAGCAGAACCAAACAGCTGTACATCAATGGGTAGGTGATGCATTTCAGGGATGCAACTGAAGCTATGGGTGGGCTAACTTCCTGTATATATCAGGGTCAATTTGGATAAGACTTTGAGCTACTGACTTGTTCATTGTTGTAGGTACTTGTATATTGTTGCTATCTCCAGAAAACACCCAAACGTGTAATCATATTCAAACGTGAAACAATGTTGGAAATTTGACAAAAACAACACAGCAAATGTCAAAAACACATTTTGATCATTTTCTGGAGATTGCATATTTGTATGTAAGTAAATACAAATAGATCGACATGCCAACCTAGATTACAAATAATCCTTCAGACAACACATATTGCAAGGACACATCTGTGACAAGGAAGAAATTTCAGAGTGGGAAATGCCGAGTATTTGCTAATCTTCTGCAACATCCTAAAACATGAGACGAACAGTACGTATTAAATTGCAGTTAAAGTAGAGATTGTGTGCTGGGTATTGAACATTCGTTACCAGGACAAGAAGAAACATGCAACGCGTATGAAAGAAAATGAATGTTTCCCTAAGATTGGCATGCTGACTCAGAACTAGTCCTACTTCTACTCTCCTCATTGCTACATGTGCATCAGCAAGTGTGTTAACCTGCGGTATCAGTATCAAGTCACACACACAATATCAGAACCGCAGACACCAAGTACAAATCATCATAACATCCTTGCTAAATAACAGATCTACAGCATACGTAACATTTCCACAAATGCCGACTTCGGATCAAAGTAGTCTTACTTCAAAATGATTAATTCATTAAAATCAATGAAATAATATGATTATAGGTTGTAGAATTATGTCCCTTTTTCCATCCTTGTCCAAAGTTACTTTAGATGATGCAAACACAAAAAGAATAGTTGTTTTCACAAGATGACATCTTCAAAACAAGGCCAGGAAAGTCTTTGTAAGTCTTATCACTGGTCATGTTTCAAGAACAGTTGTGATATTGTGTGTGTGGCTCTCTGAGAGCTAACTACACTCTAAGGATAAATGTGGTAAACTCAGCTAACCTGATCCAATATATTGATACCAGAAAGTTCACCCATGAAAGTATTGATATTCCACTCACTGCTAGCTACAATGACAAGTCTAAAAACAATGGTCTTCTTGGAGCACAAAGTCACATTATTTGCTTTGTAAAAAAAAAGGGGTCATTTTCACTTATAACTTGACATGATTATCTTGAGATCCACAAGATCAAGGCCATGTTTTAATGTTTGATACCTGGAGACTCAGGCTCCATCCAGTTATCTCCATAAAGACTGCTGACCTTGAATGTCTTGAGTTGGACCATGTGAGTGGAATGTCAGCATACAACTACTGCTAGGTTATAATTGACTTGTTCCTGAACCCATGAGGTAATGCTGACTCAATAAAACCCAATTACATCTCTGTTACATTATGACATATTCCCTTGACCCGTATGCCACCATATCTTCATCTCTCTCATCACTAACTTTGTACAGAATTTCTCCTCTTCACATATTGAAATCCAAATCAAACAAAATGCCTCTTCTGAATGTGAGTTTGCCATAAATCAACCTTCAAAATTGAAGCCTTGTTCAAACAAGTTCTTGACATATTCAAATGAACTTTACACCGGAATTGACGTTTTCCCGAGTATTAAAACAGGGCAAGGTAGGTGCTTATATTACAAGAGTTAGTGAATATGGTTTTATGCCGCTTTTAGCAATATTCCTGCAATATCACGGCAGGGGACACCAGAAATGGGCTTCACACATTGTACCAATGTTGGGAATCGAACCCGGGTCTTCGGCGTGACGATTATACTACAAGACTTAACATGAAGCTATGGTGGTGAGTGGTCCAGGGTATGTATCACAGAAAGGAGAAATATTGCCCGGGATGATGGAGGCTGTAGTGGACAGGGCAAGCACAGGATGAAGATGAGACAATGTTGTACTGGTTACATGATGGTTGTTTGGTTGTTGTTTAACTCTGCACGCAGCAGTATTCCAGCTATATGATGGCTCTCTACTAATTTCAAATTGGGACAAACAATCTAGTGATTGACATTGTGAGCAACGATCCACACCTTTGGGGTATGGTGACACACAATGAACCAAGTCACAGAGCCTGACCAACTGATCTATTTGGTTGCCTCTTATGACTAGCATTGTTTGCTCGAGACCTACTCTAACCCAGAATCACCACAGGGAGTAGTTACACAATCCTGCTGCTCTATGTCTTCCTACAAGGAGGGTCTACTGGGCAATATGTCAGTGAGTGGGTTTCACTTCCCTTTAATAATATTTCAGTTGTACCCGAGTGTGCCTAAAGAGGGACGAGAGCCCAAGGTCACACATGTTGTAGATGCCTCACATAAATGCAGACCATGCAGGGTTAGAAATCAAATCAAAAGCTTTACTCGCCCATGTAAAGATAAAATGCTCTTGTAATGTTAAATCCATGGAAAATTGGGAAATTTGTACTAGCCAGCAGCACTTTGTACTAGCCCCGGGCTAGTGTTAAGTTCTAACCCTGCAATGGGTATGGTGCTGACGGACCAATGGTTGTAGGGAGACAATGTGACATTCAAACTCACACCCGGCTGATCCTGGTAGCTAAGGGACACAACTCTGTACACCTGACAGGACTTAAACACTACTGGGCCACCCATGCCCCTGGAGTTTATTAAATGCATGTATAACAATGTTCACAAATGAGGCTGATCTGGGGTCCAAGTGTTTTTTATAAATCCTATAGTATATGAATCTAAAATTTGAACCTTTAACATAAAGGTTCTGACAAGGACCCCTTGTCATGCTTGATCTTAAACACTGGACATGGTCTTTGTGATGTCACCAAAGTCAAAACAATAGTCTATCAAACAACATTTGTCATATGTCCAATTTAAGACACAATGCTACAAATAAAAGATTGCTCATCGATATATCACCCCGATTTGTTAATCATGCCACTGATAAATGGATAAGAAACATTCTCTTAAATTCAAATCTTCAGATCACAATCTTTGCATCGATATCTAACTGATGTACAACATGCAGATAACTCTCCTGGAGCATCAAAAGACATCTATGGAACAATACAGGACTAGAAATAAGGGACATGAGATGGCCTACCAAAGGGATGACAAAAGCCACGAGCAACAGATATTGTACATCAAGTTGAGCAGTACAGCAATGTTATATAGTGCAACAGTTGGTAGAATGAAACACATGCCCACATGAGTAGAGGTATGAATGCTACAGTGTTACATCTACTTATAACACCATGCCAGCTATGTAGTACAGGCTAAAGACCAGGTGTACAGTCCAAACAGGCATAGCCATATTTTGCTTGTGTTGGGAGTAGTCCCTAGTAGGTGGGACCACAGGGCAGAAACTGAGTCAATCTCATTAAAACCAGGTCTCACTCGCGACTTCCATACTTCACTGTGTAAAGATTGGACACACCCTCCATAGCAGGACAGGTCAGGTCAGGTGAACTTTCTAATCAGCCAATCAGTGTTGAGGCTTCTCAAAATTGGTCCATGCGATTGAAACATTCATAGCAGGATGTCTGATTTCTTTCTCAAAACTGAACATAAATGGACATTTACAAATGGAAATGAATTAAGGCAGCGATGTCATGTTGTTATGGATATTTAACCCATCCTGTTGTTTCAGAGCCGCATGACATTCACACAAAGGGTTTATTATCAAGAGAATATTTGTCTTCTGTGTGGGTTTCATTTGTTAATATCAAAAATTATGAAACAAGGGACAAAGAAATGGAGCTGAATAGTTTTAGAAAGCTGACATGTAATTGGCTCAATCCACCTGACCCGACTGACTGTGGAGAGCTTGGCAAATCTTCACACAGAGAGGTATTGTATGGAACAAAGATCGACTAATTATGAGACTGGGTAGTGGTTGTGATCCTGTTACACTGTCATCATCCCCTTCACCCAAGTCGGTGCAACATTACATATTCAGGGTGCCTCAAAGATGTTCACTTATAGTGATGAAAGGTATGAGATATATAAACTTTGACCCTCAATAAAGATGATAAAATTATCTCAGGGAATCTCACTACAGTAAAGAACACAATGGCTTCAAACATTATCTTTAGACAAAAAATAACATATTGTCAAGTTAATCTGTAGAAGCATTTGGAGAATATCAAAGAAGCATTCTTAATTAAGATGATCATGTGATCAGCATGTGAACTGTGTTTCTCACAGGTCAGCAATATTTCAGCTAATCATTGTCCATATATAGCAGGTCAACCAAATCAGTGAGCCTGGCCACCCAATCCCGTTAGTCGCTTCCTATGACAAGCATGGGTTGCTGAAGGCCTATTCTCTTCCCAGATCTTCAGGGGTCGAACCTCTAAGCAGGTGACAGTAAGAGCACAGGGACATGCATGTTTCATTTTCATTCCCTGTCTACCAATGGCTACAAACCATGATGCCTGCTTACTTTTCTAGTTATCAAAAAGATGAATGCAATGAAAAGACAATCCATGAGACCATTAAGTGACTGTATACTGATAGTATGTTCTGTAGCTGAATGAAAACAGCACCTATTTGAAAAGATCCAAAGTGTCTCAATCAGCAGGGGAGACAACTCTGTGTTGCCACCTGTCTTCAGACAGACATACCTATCAGTTACTTTAGCGTCTCCCTTGTCTGGTGATGAAACGCCTGTAGTGCCTTGTGAAGATCTTCTTGTACCATTACGATCCTGAAAAAGCAGCCAATAATTTAAGTTGTGAAAAAAGAATCAAGCTAAAAAGTATTCCAGCTGATAAAATGGTTTTCAAATGATCAAAGTTATTGCAAATGTTATGTGAACAAGAAGTAAATATGTGCTTGAGGTGCTTCATTGTTACCCATGCCCCAAAGATTTATAATATAATTGCCATAGGAACTAAAATATAAAAGCTACAACAAAGCAGAGAAGATATTAACTGATTCAAAATGAAACAATGACAACACAGGTACAATAGATGTTCCAGAAGACTTGTGCAAGCAAAGCTCAGACAGTTTTCAGACTGCAGTGTATTACAAAATAAGTCAATGTTTCATAAGTTACCAACTGCCCCAAGCAATATTTGGATAAATGTATGATTATAGTTAGGCTTATTCTCCCTCAAGATTAACAGGTTAAAAGGCAGAATAAATCTGTAATGAGCTAAGAAGCATGTTCATTAATTTCAAAATGTATCAGCCTTAGCAGAATTTTTTTTTGTTTTTTATAAACTTTTCAAAAGTGTTTCAAAGGTCAAAGATAATAATCAAAATCATTTTTTTTATAACAAACAGACATTTTGCATCAAATGTTAATGTGTAGAAATATTTCCCATTCCATGCCATATCTGTAAAACTTTAGTATCAGCCCAATTTATTACATGTCTAACAGTTGGGGTAGCACAACTCACAAGACATGGTGCAAGAACAACTTAATAATTCTACCAATCAGGAAGACAAACACAAACAAGAACTGTAACAAAGAGTTTTGATTGGCCAGCAGCCTGACTCACGTCCTCTATCCTTGGATCAAAAGCTAGTCTTGGACTAGATGCAGATCTAGGTAACGACCTATCATCTTCATTTTCCTTGCTCATTCTTTCATGCACCATGCTAGTACTGCCGGTCTTCCGAAGGCCTGCTCTCCAAGCAGAGTAGTCATTGTCTCGGGACTTGTGATTGGTCGAAATTTTCAAGCCCTTCACGCAAGGAAAACAAACCATGCAATTAGGCTTCAAGCAGTCAGAATTCTCCCCTTTTCGCCACACATTAGTTGTGTCACAAATTTGTACTTATCACTTTGATAATTTTTCCCAATATATTTGACTTCCTCTCAATGGTTTCTTTTAGTGGTTTTAGAATTTGTTAGTAAAGGTTGTATGGATTTTAACGTCATTGTTCATTGAAAGCAACAATAAAACTCACAGGGGCTAAACTCAAGCAAATTTCCATCAGATCTTTTAAAAACAAATTTGCTTGTCTGCAAGTTTTATGACATCATTCAATCAGTGGCAACAATACGACAGCTTTCTGTATAATGTTCCAGTTATATGACGGCCGTCTGGAAACAATCAAGTCTGGACCAGACAATCCAGTGATTGACATCATGAGCATTGATCTATGCAATTAGGATACGTTGGCATGCATAAACCAAGTCAGTGAGCCTGACCACCTGATCTTGTTAGTCACCTCTTCCAACAAGCATTGTCGCCTATTCCAAGAAGTATTGTCGCCTCCTCAAACAAGCAATGTCGCCTCTTACGGTAAGCATGGGTTGCTGACGACTTATTCTAACCTGGATCTTCACGGGTCCATTGGGGTGTAATGACACACAATCAGTCAGATCAGAGATCACAAGCTATACCCATGGGATAGCTGGAACAGCAGATCCCACGGGTACAAATGATGATGTCATCTAATCACTACTGTGGGATTTTATATGACGAAATGCCTCCATAAAACTATACTTCAAAGCCAGTTATTGATTATATAAATTTATAAGCCTGTTATATTTAAAATGCCTTACGAAATTGTGAATAATCATGCATATATGTATATTTTTGTATTTATTACAAGTTTGACAAAACTAAAGCATATGTGTATATATATATATATTTAATGGTACAGTTTGCATGTACTTCCAACAATACCATTTATATACTGACATGTCCCAACACCCTGACTGTGCCAGTTGTTTACAGTGTTTATTGGTAGATGTACATTTGTGACAGAACTATATGTTAGTGAAAAGAAGGTTCATGGTAAGAGACATACGGTCATGAACAGCAAGAACCAGATTTTATCAAAGCAAAAATTCTCAGCCGTGAAACAATCTATTTCTTGCTGTACATGAAAAAGATAAACAAAACCATATATTATTACCAGACTTGAATTAAAATCTGTTAGATGTCAGCAAATCCATTTTTGCATGCAGATTTAATCATATTTCCATGCGACTTAATGGAAAATAAACATCAACATAGAACTTTTCTTTTGTGAAACTAACTTGGAAGTTATTATTCAAAATGCCAAAGTCTGATAATATGATAAAATCACAACATAAAAACAATAATGCATTCAAAACCTGAAAAAGTGAAATACCCATTCAAAAAGTCAAAGATCAACCTTGGTGCATCCATGTTAGACGTCTGATGGAAGGAGAGTGTTAGATGGTCAAAGGGAGATAACTGGGAAATTCTAAGGGGAGATACTCATGCAGCCACCATCTTACCTCTTCATCAGTTGGAAGACTGGACGGTGCACTGATTGACCTTGAAATAAGTTCTTTGGGGGGAGGAACTATGGAGGTATCCTTAATTGTGGAGTTAGAGGAATCCTTTAGAGACTTATTGCTGTCTTTAACGGAATTGGGTGTTTCCTTGAGAAAAGCAATGTAAAGGGACATAAGCTCAATGAATGGACGCAGTTGTAGAATTCAGAAAATGGGCATGCTTAAGTTGCTAACAGGTACACACAATACACATGCATATAGAATATATATCATGAAACTATGAAAGGTATTTATGTGAAACTAATGTTTGGCAAGAAATAAAATATTTCAAGTGCACATATATTGCAGTGAATGTGAATATAAACATGCATTGGTTAGATATATATGTCACATACAAGGTGTCATTATTTCCGTGTATAGTATCTCCACTGCTCCTCAACACCAGATAGAGCTGGTTATATTTGTTAAAAGCATATTATACAAAATTACTCACTGACTGGTATACAAGTAGTATTGTGTTTTTACTATACCTATAGCTCCAGATATTTTAAGATGACCCTAAGCTTAATTTCACCAAGAGACACAGATCCATGCAGTAAAGAAATTGAAACGTCACAAGCAGTTAGTATAATTCAATATATAAATTTCTCCGTTAATACTCACAAAGTTATTTAAAATTAATATCTGCTCTAGATCAAACAATCTACTTTTTTCAAATGATGCTTCTATGAGTTGTATATTAATATAAGTATTTTGAACCAGTATAATCTTTTATATAGCTATGTAATAATCAGTTAATAGTTGCAAGGTGTGGAATACAATCCAGGTGTTTAAGCACAGTGCAGGAGCATCAAGTTTCAGATTGAGTAAAGCAGTCACAAGCATGAACGAGCTCGGCGAGGTCCATGGGGGAGTTCTTTTTCAACTTATTCCATCCTCCAAATGAATGCAGGTCTCAGCTTACCATCAGTCTTCCATTAACGCACTAGTTCATCAGCTTCAGCAACCTGTACTCTTGCTCTAAGTGCTCCACAATTTTGACATACAAATCATACAGTAATGACACTTGCTTCACTGATTCCTTATTCCGCGATGTCCTCTTTTGTTTTCTCATCTGTATGATATTTTGCCACAGGTGCAGTTTAACGGGCACAGTTGCCTGCATTTCAGTAATAGATCTCGCTTAATTAGCCTCCATACTCTTTACAGTCCGGCGCCAAAAACTCCCGGCTCCATTCACTCTCCAACTATAGTCATATGATAAGGCCATTATTGTTTTATTTGTTGGATCACAGAGATCCGCCGACCACACTTTCTTCAAAATAGGAAAAATATAATAATCCAATTATACACTTTTTTATTTTCCACCAACATCGCATACGTGCAAAGTATTATTGTGATTACTCAGTGTTAAAAACAAAAATAATCCATAAAACCTATGATGCTAAATTTGACATTAATATATAGCCAAACTGTTCAGTTGACGAATCATAGGGAAATTCCTTGCATAATATATCTCAAGTTACGTCCTTTGTCCTTCATACGTGGATTTTGCTGAAATAACTCCATTTGTCTTCCAAGAAATATCCACAAAAACATATAGCTTCCAGCAGACAATGGTACTACAGATGGCAAATTCATAATTTTGTCTTATTACCAACGACACCCCCGCCCCTAATGAGTATCTGATGTCAACATTTTTTTCTTTATTTTTTTGGTTTCCTCCTCTGACTTGTGATATCCAAGAAATAAAAGAATAATGGCCAAAGATGAATAAATCAAAAGAAAATTTGGGACTGTAGTTGTGTTTTAAAATAATAATTTATTTGCCTTTACAATCTTGTACCCCTTGCTATCATAAGCCTTGTTTTATGGCTGAAGGTGCAGCATCAATTAAAATGTAAACATGTGCCCGGTAAAGTGCACTGCTCCTATTTTTGCAAAATCAAATGACAAAAGATAATGTTGTTAAATTTTCCCAAGAAATAAGCCCAAGAATACTGGTCCTTAATCTAACAAACGAAGTGAAATCATTTGAAGTGCAGCTTGACTTTCCCTGATGATGGCCACACCCGATATAAAATAATCAGTATTCTGGGGAGTTACAACGTCAAGTTGATTTTGAAACCCCTCCCCTAATGACCACATGTAAAGCAGGGAGAATTGGGTTAATAAGTGTCGCAAGTCGGTTGGCCTTTCAAACTTTTGTCAATATTTGCTGAAGTGGGTACTTGAATATTCAGAGTTAATTTGTCAGTATCAGATGAGTAGACAGCACACTCATCACTCTCAACAGAATTAGATGATGTCACTCAATCAAAATGATTTTATAATGAATTGTTAATAATTTCACTAAAATATACGCAAGCGTTGAAATAAACAGTCGCTGACTTACTTCTTCTATGCTATTCTCAACAGACTCTCCATTGCTAACGGATACGGTTTCATCCGTTGCAGGGAGGATTATTTCACTTTCCGTGATAGTTTCCATTTCCGATTGCGAAGTATTTTCTGTTTCCAAAGTATTGTCCGTTTCCAGAGTATTTTCTGTTTCCAAAGTTTTGTCCGTTTCCAGAGTATTTTCTGTTTCCAAAGTATTGTCCGTTTCCGGAGTATTTTCTGTTTCCAAAGTATTGTCCTTTTCCGGAGTATTTTCTGTTTCCAAAGAATTGTCCGTTTCCGGTGTATTTTCTGTTTCTGGAGTAATTTCTGTTTCCAGAGTAATTTCCGTTTCAGGAGTATTTTCCGATTGTGAAGTGTTTTCTGTTTCAGAACATTTTTCTGTTTCCACAATTTCGGGGATATTTTCTCTGTCTGGACTTATATTCTTTTCTGGTACATTTTCCTTTTCCTGGATTTTTTCTGTTTCGGAGACCTCATCTATTATTGGCATCTTATCGACCTCCGTACGAGTCGGAGTATGGTCTCGCTCTTGAGGCTGCATGCAGATAAAGGCAATCACTGCTATGGAACTACTACTGGTACACATAGTGATGTCTTCCATGCATAGTCACTACCAGTGCTTCAACATCACAGTCCTAGATACTTCACCTTTCATACACAGGACAATTTGTCCACAATAAATGCTACTGAGTTTAACAACTAGGAGACGCAAAACGTTTCTGTATTTGTTAAACCTACATTTTGCCGGAGATATACACATTGTGAAACGTTCTCATAATTATTATTCCATTTGAATAGTTTCTTTTACATTACACCATTTTGGAAAACAAACTGAAAATTAAATTTATTTCTTACATATGGCCAAGTAATCAGTTTGAAGTATTCTGTTCAAAACAATCGCCTTGAGGTAATTCTAGCTCTAAATTTACATCCATGTTTATTCACTTGTACACTGCTTTTATAGAGGTCTGTGTTTGTTTTTCGCATCAAAAATATTCTTAGTGTAAAAAAGCACTGTTAGAAGCATTGATAAAATATATCCGTGTCTTATTTTCACAGTGTTTGCTAGCATGCATTGACTAAGTGGCTCATAGCTTAAATGCACGATTCCTTTGAAAAAGCTACTTGTCTCCCTTACAAAACAGAAATTCAACCTACGGCGCACAGCAAATGTGTTGTGACATTTGCAGCATAAGTGCAACTTCAAAGCATGTAGCCTGCTGCTTATTTAAGCAATTGTGAGAGTGGACTGTGTGGCCTACACTATGTTGATTGTACAGTGCCTTGTTTGTGAAAGTAAACAGTGCTCAATTTACCCTGTTGTAGTTCTGATTTACAAGATCCTGTACTTTCAAATAATTATCAACATCTTTATTGCTGGATTCTTAATACCGTATTCGACGTAATAAGCGCCCAGGGCACTTTCAAAATCAGAAATAGGGGGATCTTATTAGAATATTAATTAATATTGTGGTGAAATAAATAGAGTTGAAAGATTACTTTCGTGGTTTATGCTGACAGCCTGAAATGTTTATATACTACAGATATATTTTTCCAGAATTTAATTGCTCATAATTAAGGGTACATATAACACTCGAGTGCGTATTATACAGGAATAAATAAGTCTTGTGTACATTGATCAATTGGAAGGGGCGCTAATTGGGATTATTCACTAACCAATATATTAGCAAATATCGGCATGGGCACTTATTAGAGCGGGGCGCTTATTACGTCGAATACGGTACTTCAAAATCCATGATATAAGAGCACTGACAAAATCATAACAAATACTTTAGAATTATGAAAAGCAACATTTTGATTCAAATTTTGACAAATTAGAATGGAGACATTCGTAAATTCAAATGCAGGAGCCTTCACTGTAAATTTCAAAAGCTCTTCATGCAATATAACATTGTAGACAATCAACTGAAAATGTTGTGGTGCATGGAAAACGCATGTATGTTCTTTGAAAATACACCTAGCAATTATGAAGTTGTTTGTAATCTCACTTTCCTCATCCCAGAGCATGCAGTACAGAGTCCCATACAAATTGTTCATGATTGACTGAAATGTGAAAAGAGAATTGTGAAACATGCAATGTGAATCCCCAGGGGAGGTAACCTACCTTGTCTGTCTGCGAGGTCTGCTTGTTGATCTCATTCTGTCGTTCTACAAAGGAATATTATAATACTGTGTACAACTGATTATCTTCACATCATCAATATGTTTCAAAATTAACAATTCAACCTTCAAATAAAGGACTGCTAATAATCTTTTATTGCTCTTCAACCATTGCATCACTCAGTGATAGTGATTCAATTAGTGATATTGATATATGGGAGGTTACCCTAACCACAGTCATTATTACGCTAAAGTGAGTGAGTGAGCCTGGTTTTACATCACTTCTAGCAATATTCCAGCAATATACGGCCGGGGACACCAGAAATTGGCTTCACACATTGTACCTATGTGGAGAATCAAACCCGGGTCTTTAACCACTCAGCTACCCCAGCGCCCCCCAATAACATGCATAAAATTGTATCACCCAATGACTTAATGTTAGCCATGACAAATGGGAGGTAACTCTAACCTGTTTCTGTGCTGCCCTCTTCTTCACTACCGGAACTATCAACCTTGTCACTGCCACGCTTAATGAACTTGTTGGTCTCAAGCGCTACACGTTCTTGTTCGGAGGTTTTGTGTAGAACGTTCTGCTTTTGATCTCCACTCATACGTGTCACAGAACTCCTGGAAATAAATGAAAACATAAATAACAGTGTAAGGACATTTCTGATCTGATGTTGTCTTTTTCCCTGGTAGTAAACACAAACCTCCATATTCAACGGAGATGCTTCATATGTTATCGATAGCTCAATGGAAAATGGTACAGAAAGAACTTTCTCTATATCTGACATCTGCAAAAAGCTGATATCTATCCACAGAAGTTGGGATGTAGTGTGGTGTGTGTCCAGTGTGGGAAATAGCTGATGTCTATTCTTTCACACAGGACAAGACACACCAAAAATGAAAAAAACTCAATCAGTGATCAGCGATTTACTCCACTCTAGCAATATCAAAGCAATATTGTGACATGGAACACCAGAAATTAGCCTCACACATTGTACCCAAATTGGGCATCAAAACCTGGCTTAACCTCCAGATTGCCCAACCCGACCCCAACTCAACACATCAGGGTGTGACACCCCTAATCAGCCTGCTAGTCTATTTAATAGGGCTGGGACGAGTCCAAATTTACTACCCGGGTACCCACCCGCCTATTACCTGACCCTACCCGGGTACCCACTGTAGGTCTCAGGAGATGTCTCAGGAGATGTCTCAAAATGTCCGAATGGGAACATTTTTAGCATAGACCTGGCAAAACCTATTAAGATACATGTATTAAACAATCTGGTCATTCATGCACTGAAGTTGAATTAAGTTATATCTTATTCAACCATATGAAAAATCAGAAGGAATGGGTGCATAGTCAGAAAGAAATGCGAACATTAGTGACTTGTAGTGTAACCATAGAGGTCTAGATAATTTTGGTCATAAAACAATATATCACGCGAGTAGCCACGGGTCCGGGTAGTCCTGTGGGTATCCGGGTCCTACTGAGTACCCACCCGACCCGGGTACCCGAGTTTCCCGTCCCAGCCCTACTATTTAAGTGGTCATAAATTAAGAACTATTTCTATTCCTATGGCCACACCTTCCCATGTTCAGTCTTCTCTAGTACAAGCATGCAGTACTCGAAAACGTATTCTTTTCAAGTAAAAAACTTAAATTAGTTTCAGACAAAAACTAAACCTGTATGGTACAAAAAACACAACATGTGGATTCATGTCAGGTTTAGTCAACTGGTTCTTCCAGCAGGAGCTATAGAGACGGGGACAGACACAAGCACATCGACCGACTCTGGGTGTGTTGCTGTCCTCTCAGCAAACACACACACCAAGGTAGACATGTAGACAAACCAAGATAAAACCACTCAGCTAATTTCAACAACTGTCAAGTCCTGAGACAAATCGTATAGACATAAGAAAACTGGCAAATCTAATTCTCACGAAACAGTGACTCTTTCAGGGAAGCTTCAGAGAACACCTTGTAGAATCCATATGACAAAAAGTTGAAGGTCAACGTGATGTGATATGTTTTTGTTGTGACTTATGAAACCAAGGCTAATGTCTGAGTGGCAGTCAGGTCGCAGATGACATTCATGCAAGTAGTGCATACTGCATTCAAATCACTTGCAGTTGCTTTGGACAGTGGCACAATGACCATTTGTGTGTGTGTGTGCATATTAACATCAGCAAATACAAAACATTCTGTACTCCACATACACTGTCAACCAACATATTAAAATCTTAACATAAGATACAAAATATTTCTCCACAAGAGATTCTGAGACCATGAGCAAGGCAATGCACCTCTGAAGTCAAGCATCCATACATAATAGATCACCTGTGTCAACAAACTTTCAAATGTAACATATCAAATATTTCAAACTCAAACTTGACTGCCAATCAATGTCATCAGAAAACCTAGAATCTATCAAATGGCTATGATTAAGAATTTTACCTCAGAAAATCATGCATCTCTTCCAATCAAAAGCCTTGCCAGTCGAGTATTGCAGCATGTGTACAGCTCGCCACAGTGACACGATTAACGACTGCCTGTCGTGTCATACCTTTCCTCATACACAGGATATGTACAAATTGTTGAGGATATGAGTCAGATAAAAAGGAATATAATCTGCTATCTGCATAAAAATTCCAGCAATTGTTGAAGCATACTAATCATTGTTAGTTAGGTGTTTCCCCATTGTGGCAACAGTAAATATGGTGGACTCTTGTTAACAACGCCCCCAGAAATACTCCAGCTACATTACAGCAGCCTGTAAGTAATCAAAACTGGGCCAGACAATCCAGTGGTTGATATTGCGAGCAACTCACCATGCCATCGGGGCATGATGACACACAATCACCTAGCCTGACGAACTATCACCCTGCATGACAAGCATAGGTTGCTGGGGACCAATTCTAACCCGGAATTGCAATGGCATAGTAAATGTGTACAATGACTTTGTTGTAATAAGACAACAAGTAGTGTCATGTTTAATTATTAGATAATACAATTGTCACAGTGAGTGAATGTGTGAATTTAGAAACAGTCCAGCCATATCACGGCGGAGGACACCAGAAATGGGGTACACATTGTACCCATGTGGGGAATCGAACCTGGACACCCCAGTGCCCCCAATGGTCAGAGAGAAAATTAAGGGGTTTTGCACATATATATATCCAACAAAGGTTTTGAACTTAAGAATGTAAGTCAAAGGGTTGTTGTCATTACCATAACGCTATTAATTAAGATGGGGTTCCTGGTTAAATTATCTAAGTACATCTAAAATACCAAAGGGCCTACTAATTTCCAACACTGCATACACTATAAGGAAGTATTTCACACATCAATGACATTATTATGTTAAATGTTCATCATATATCATCCAAGAACTAATTGCTTTTATTTCAGCAACATGTTAGCAGATGATGAATGACTTTACCCATTATGAAGATGCAATTCATCCCCTTTACTGTGACTGTGCACTGACAAGGGGCCCCGTGAAGATGTGGGTTAGAATAGGTCTTCAGCAACCCATGCATTAGGCGACTAATGGGATCGGGTGGTCTAACTGACAAAAAATTTGACTCAATCTTTTCTCCATGTCATCATCACAGAAATCACAATAGTCACCCCTTCTCATAGGTGGCAAACTGAAGCAGAAAAATCATTCTTCATGACAATACACACACTTAAGACTAAAGCCTTTAGATCAAGACCAACCAGGGGTAGCTTCATAGATAAAGTGTTCATTTGCCACAGCAAATGTCTGGGTTTGATGAATACAGTGTGTGAATCCTCCTGGTGTGCCATGCAGTGATATGGCAGAACATTGCCAAATGCCTCGTAATCCCAAGCTCACAAACTGATCACAACCAAAATTAAATAATAGAGTACAATAGAAATACCTAGGATTTGCCAGACATCAAAACTGTTGAACACTAAAACCTTTCATTGCCAAGGTGAAGGTAACAGGTGAAACCAATCCATTGTAATTGCACTGTGGAACTTCCAGCTGGCCTGTGTTTACCTACACGGACAACCCAGGTCTAGCCCCAGCCAGGTCGGTTATCTCCATCCAACTGCGGCCAGCGTTACCCGTGTCCCACCAAGTCCTTTCATCAGCTGACACAGTAGTGGCCAGCCAGGGAATGTTTGGGCATATACAGGCCACAGATTAGACTAATCCTTATATATAATATACAACAGAGGTCCGCAAGCCAAGAGACCACAACATGGTTGTTTGTACAGGGGATTAAGTGCTGGACAATTTGTTAAATGCCACTTCAGTAACAATAAATTCTATTACTGGCATACCTACATTATTTTTTTCTAAATGTTAAGCTATTATTCAGTTTGACCATATTGTGTGATTGGTTGTTAATGTCAATGCTGGGAGTTAACTAGTCCACAAACAGAATATGTCAGCTGATCCATACATAAGAGTTCTACTCCGATAATCAACCTTCAACAATGTCTATTTAATGCAATTTCATTCAAAAATTTCTTTTAATTACCCTTTTGTTAAAATAAAGAATGAGGGTTTCCAAGATTTAAATCCTTCAGCAACAGACTACAAGTGCCCCAAGATCCCCCTGAATTGGCAAAGCTACCAATGCACCAGTCTGGTCACAAGTTACAAACTAAATTCGAGGCACAGCCATCTCAAAACTTCATCAAGGAATTCTATGACACAATATATATCTCATTAGCTCAAAACCAGTATTTATAATTTTGATTCAAAAAATTATTTCTTACATAATTTTACTACAAAGACTAAGTCTTGCTGTGCACATCAGTTTCAAACAGTGAAGTAGAAATCAAATAAAGCACACAAATTCATGTAATATCTATAAAACCAAATGCTATATCATTACGACAAATTATAAAATTAGGAGTCTCTTTCAAATTAAACATACATGTAGTTCAAATATCATTTTGAAATGCAAAAGACAAAACAACCAATGTTAATCTACAATTCTGAATGGTACGTACCCGGTATACCACATCTACAGATATAAAAATACCCCATTAGCTTTTATTAAGCTCCATGTACAATTTCACACATACTTAGTGACTGACTCATATTTCAATGGTTGAAGGATTCCCTACCACCCTGAATGTCGGCTCACAACACCACCAACTGTCTGTGACACAGGGAGGGAGAGTGATGAGTGATGAGCATACAGGCAGGTTCCCATCCAAGCTACACTGATCAACACACCACTTAGAAATCACTCATGCAAACACCCAGGTGAGAGGCACCACAATGACACACAAAATAACATTTTACCTTCCCGAAAAATCACCAGTAAAAACCTACTTTACATGTTCCTTCATCGAATGTATACTAAATGAAGGTGAAATTGGTGGCTGCAATCTCCATGTTGAGGTGGGAGACAGCTGGGAGAGCGGAGAGTTGAACCAGTGAACGTACCTGTACATACAACTCCTGCAACGAGCTAAGCCCTGACACATCAAAGACTGAGATATTAGAGGACTTAGAGTCAATCAGCCCTAACGTATAGGGACTGCTACAGAACACACAATGGCCACAAGCCATGGGTCGGTCGGTCCTGGGTAGATGCACTGCAAACAACCTCACCTCAAACACATGGCTGACTCATCTACCATCATAAAGTTTTTCATTAAAAAGTTAAATGAATGTCTTATTTCTTCGGTACAAACATAAGCCAAGACACCTGCAGACTTGGGGAAAGGGGAAAACTATAAGATAAATAATTGCAACATAAATCAGTATTTGTTCGGTTCCCTCCTGCCAATGACTTAATGTGTCAACATGTCTTGTATCAGCTTGTTAACATGCACTGCAAGCTGTAGACATGTTCTGCAAAATGAGCTTACAGGCAGAACATGTTTTCCCCTCTAAACAGAAATGGATCATCTGTTTTTAAGTCACGATAAAGTTGTTTGTAAACAAAGCCTTGCCCCGAGACAAGTTCAGTTGATAAACCTTGTACCTACATCCACATTTGGGTAATAACAAATTAAAAGTTGGACTTTTCAAATGACAAACATCCAATCACTTTGTTGTCCAAGCTGTGCTGACTCCATCTTTTTTTCAATTGTGATGGCGACACCATCCACACAAAAAGAATAAGAAAACCTTGACATGACAAGGAAAGTATTTTGAAAGAGCTGACACAGCTGAAGTAAGATCACTATGATCATTCACAGACTCTTGCACCCTTTTTTTCTGAACTGTATCTATTCATGGTGGTAGTATACTGATGTTTTTATTTAAAAAATAATTTACTATGATAACATACAGCATAAAATAACACTAAATTCACATCATTTAATAAACACTTTAAAATAGTCACTGTTATTTTCCACCAAATTAATTATCTAAAAAAATTACTCCCTAGCAAACAAGAGTCAACAGAAGATGACAAATCCCCCCAGCCCCCACAGTAGCAAGGCACCACTTCAGCCCCTGGTTAATGCATGTACCAAGTTTGGATGAAAAATCTTTCACGGTTTTCATGTTATGCTCCGAAAATGAAATACGGATGGATGGACAGACAGACAGACTGGCAGGCCACATGATGACTATATAATAAACAACTCTATGCCACTCTCCAGATCAAATAAAAGTGACTTAGAATAAGATACAACATTGAAATAATATTAAAACCAACCAATCCCGAATCAACATGTATCAAAAAAGGCAAAATATTATATTTCAGGGATCAAAAACACATCACCAGAACCTTTTCCTTTTTCTTTTTCAATGTTGGAATGGAAACAAAACGCAAAAGAGATGAACTCAAAGCAATCCTCAGAAAGACCCCCCCCCCCTCCAACATATAACCACCTGCCCTGCCTCTACCAGGAATAAGTCGTAAGACATGAGTGTAATCTTGTACAACATTACCTGCAGCTGAGAACTCCCTGGTGAGTCAGGCCCACACATCCAGCAGGTCACGACATATACCTGTTATCTCCATCTTGACTCATCCAACCTAATGGCAAACTGGCCAGGAAGTTCCAACAGAGTCAAGAAACAACAACTTTAATACTTCAAACCAGATTAACACGTCTCTCTGTTATACCTCTGTGGTGTCTGAGAGGGCTTAGCTGTCTGTGACTGTTATCATGGGGGGGCCTGTGTTTTTTGGCTATAATATCTTAATATGGGGAGGGGGGCCTGAATCTTTCATTGTCAACATTAGGATTATAACAAGGACCCCAGGCCTTTTATTCACAAGTGGGAGACACTTCATTCCAAGAGTGAGTGAATGAGTTGGGTTTAACGCCGCTTTTAACAGTATTCCAGTTATATTGCAGCGTGTCAGCTTAATGTGGGAGGAAAGCCCGAAGTGATGCAGGTCTCAGACGTTTACCACTTCGGTAAAACCCACGAGCATGGGTATGGTGCTGACAAACCTAGAAACATAATCGAGGCGAACTGGGATTCGAACCCACAATCATAGGTTTCTGGCGTGCCCAAGGGACGCAACTCTGCACAGCGAATCGCGGCGCCTTAGACGACTGGGCCACCCGTGCCCCCTCATTCCAAGAACAATACATCAATGATTGTTTTAGGTCAGGACAGGACAACTCTCTTTGTTATGAACTTACTGAGATTAACTGTCTTTGGTATGACTTGCACAGTCTGTGCCATTAACCTGATTGCCTACCTGCCCAAAATTGTCTTTCAGAAAGTTGAGAATTATTAGCTGCACCTACATAGACCAAACTAAAGTGTAAAAGACCCAGTTTTCAGACTAGTGGCTGAAGTTAAGTATGCTACATATAATATGAACATACATGTGCATCAATAACATAATTCTTTTGACGTCCTTCTATTTCTCTTTCAGTTTCAGGGAAAACAAAGGATAGCAATATACTTGGTATTGGGTTTAGCCCTAAAAGTGATGGTATGCTAAGCAACACTACATTCATACAATGCTGATTTCTGTATGGGACTTGCTGTCTGCAATTTCCTAGGTTTAGTAGATTGCAGAAGATGTTAGGGGGTTGAGGGAAGTAGCTCTAGTGCTAGGATTCTTCTGACAAATTTCTTACTGAAAAGCAGATGCTGAGTTTAATGGAGAATACACTGCACTGGCCATTTGATCAATTGAAGCACCTCTAATTAGTTTAATGTCCAATATTTGCACAGTTAACACGGCAATTAAATAACATTTTCACGTACAATATCAAAATACAAGAAGTGGCTGGAGAGTTTTGATGGACTGCATTGATGGGAGTTTGTTGGTAATTATTTATTAACACAATCCCCTCTTCCACAGCAGAAATGACAAGATCATCAATTGCATAATGCTTGACAGGCAGTTCTTTCTTCAGGTTTGGAAAGAGGTGGAAATCTGAAGTTGCCAAATCTGGTGAATACGGAGGATGTTCAATGGGTTTAAAGCCACAGTCATGCATTGCAGCCATGGCGACAACAGACTTGTGCCCAGGTGCATTGTCCTGGTGGACGGCACACCCTTGAGTTTTTCACAATGTTTAGCCTTGATATTCTCAATCAGTTGCCATAGCAAATTAGAATCCTACCAAAGCCATCACCTTCCCAGCTGATGGGGACAGGCTTTGCCTTCTTCCAAGGATGAGACGTTAGATGTTTCCACTGCTTTGACTGTTGAAACCACAGCACATCCATCGCTTTTAGAACAAAACCAGGTGGGTCTGCTTCAAAACGACATAAATCATCAAGAGATGATGAACCTTGAGCGTTTATGATCTTGGACCCCATGATACTGAAACCATGCCCAGTACATGGTTCAGACTGTTCTCAACTCTCTCATAAGCGATGCCTACTGTACTGGTCATGTGACATGTGGTGAGTTGTCAATCATCCATAATCATATTTCATATCTATCAACATTTGTCTTAAGAGGTTGCAGGTGAAGGTTTTTCTGATCTTGGATCATCTTTGAGGCTTTCTCTTCTTCTCTTGAACTCTGCTGCCCACCTCTGAACAGTGGCAAAGGAAAGGCAATCACCCCCTCAAGTTGACATGATGTCTGCATGGATGACTGTTGAGAGTAGTCCTTTCAGTTTGAGATACTAGGTGATAGTGTGGTAGCAAATTTTGTCCATTTTCGTCAACAGAGAATATCTAGTCAGTTGTGTACCAGAAGATATATGCTGCCTGGTTATGTACACAGTACATTGTGTACATGCAGCTTGTAAGCATGGAAAGTAATTGTACTTGATTCATGCAAACTGTAAAGGGAGTACTATACATCCTTTGTAGTTAGGCTTAGACCTTTTGAGCCATTCCTTGTACCTTGGTACATTTCTATTTATAATGAGTTGATAATAATTCCATAATTTCTACTTACCGGTATTTCTTATGAAGGAGGATCAAACTAACATGATATCTGACAGCTTTGAGATGATGACTAAATAGCTCACATATCACAGTCTACCACTTTAGTCACTAATCCAAAGCCAGAGTCTAGTAAAATTCTGTTTAGTCTAGTAAGATCACCTAATCCATTGATTGACTTAAAATGTACTGAAAATGATGCAGAGCCAAGTTGGGACTAGTATACTCAAACTGTTAAACATGTCTATCTTCCTGTAATCTTTTGCAAGTTCAGTTCAGAGTTACTTCTGTCATGTCATCCCCACATTTGAAAAGGGTCCTATGATTCAAATCTACCTTTTGCACCTCATAATTACCATCATCACAACATGAACTCATATTCCTTGCATAACCTAATATTGACCTCCTGCATGTCATTCACACATTCCATTGAATACACACACCTCTTACATTGTGCACCAAAGTGAAAAATAGATATTAGTAAACATCAGGAAGGTGTCCACCAAGTTGACTGGGTTTAGTGTGTAATCACAGCACAAGAGTGAACAGGAAGGAGAGGAGGTCAAGCTTCCAAACATGAATACATTGGAAACTGATGCAGATGGGGATCCTGACACTGGGAAGAGGGCAGTCCTTTGCTTCAGAATAAAGGCAAATAGTGTTGAGTACATCACTGATGGCCGAGACATCACCAATCGTGAAGAAATTACTGTTGCCTAGGTTAATCAAGCCCCGCATACAAATATCTTGAAAAACACATTCAAAATACACATCTCCGAACATATTCAGTCTTGATGCTATGGCAGAAAAAAATATGACACAAAACCTATCTTACAAACATTCAGGTAATAATCAAAATGAAGAACAAACCAACAACCAGTCACTACACTTAGTCACAACACCAGCATTAGTGAGTGAGGGAATTTGGTTAAAAAGGTTTTGAAAAGTACTTCAGTTACATCACGGCATGTCAACTTAATGTGGGACGAAAGCCTAAAGTGGTGCAGGTCTCAGATGTTTACCACCACTGTGAAACCCACGAGCACAGGTATGGTGCTGACAAACCTAGAAACATAATCTGGTCAAATCAGGAATCGAACCCCCTATCAAAGGTTTCTGGCACACCAAAGGGTACCATCACTAGAACGCTGCCTAGCAGCTGATAGTGAGTGAGTGAGTGAGTGAGTATTCCAACCAGGGTACAAAAGCGGAAAGAAACCCTTGGCGTGAATCTTGTTGTATACAATCAGCCATATTCTACCAATAGCATGGTTGCTTTAAACCTGAATCTGGGCCAGCCAGACACCCGTTGATGTCACAGGGGTCAAGTCAGGTCTTACAATAAACATAGGGAGCTGGGGTCCTATTCTGCCCCAGGATCCACAGAAGGGAGCGTCGAAAAAAGCTGGCCAAAAAACACTAGCCAACAAGGTCATATGATCTTCTGTTTCTCTGTGGAACGCTTGACATAATATTAATTAGCATAACAGGCAGGTAAGTGGACTCCTCAACATGCATGCATGCCAGCAGGGTTCTGGACTGTTTTTTGTGCATGCAGACATGTTTTGTAAAAAGGATAATAATTCAGAAATAGTGAGGACATTGACAAAAACACTACCAAAATTAACAATTAAAGATGAAAAATTAGCTGCAGATGAAATATTTTGAATAAGTATTCCTAAACCCATGAGAAGAGAGAAAACTATCCATTTCTAGTTCCATATACTGCAACCACAATTTTGAAAAAGTTACAATGTAGCTTGTGGACAAAGTAGCCTAATTCCCCATCTCCATTCAAACATGGATAATACAGGGATACCAAAGGTATATCAGAGTTACTTCCCCTTCACCATACCATCAACATTTACTTTCCCATGTACAATGTACAGACTACAGAGATCACAACATTTCCATAAACTGCAGTGGGAGCATGACGACAAATGTCCACATATTTATATGACTCCCACAGGTTCAAACTAACATCCCACTACAAACAATGATGAACTTGATTCTACCCTAACTCCCCTTGTTGTGGCACTCACTACAGCTCCCACTATGCTGGTGTGGTATGTTAACACAATGGGTGGTTTGATTCTACCCTAACTCCCCTTGTTGTGGCACTCACTAAAACTCCCACTCACTATGCTGGTGTGGTATGTTAACACAATGGGTGGTTTGATTCTACCCAAACTCCCCTTGTTGTAGCACTCACTACAGCTCCCACTATGCTGGTGTGGCATGTTTACACAATAGGTGGTTTGATTCTACCCAAACTCCCCTTGTTGTAGCACTCACTACAGCTCCCACTATGCTGGTGTGGCATGTTAACACAATGGGTGGTTTGATTCTACCCAAACTCCCCTTGTTGTAGCACTCACTACAGCTCCCACTATGCTGGTGTGGCATGTTTACACAATAGGTGGTTTCACTTCCTTCACCCTCTTAGTAATATTTCAAAGGAGTGCCATTCAAAACCTGTATACCACAATGCAGCGCCCAAACCAGGAATGATTTGTGGCACCTGCTCTTGTTAGGACAAGTACATCCTTGTTGCTTTGAGATTATACATCTACAGTGAAACATGGTTATAACAAACTCCCCAGACAATTTTTACTTGTATCCATGGAAATTAGCATTAGCCAACTAGCCCAACCAGCTTTGTTTATGTTAAGGTATCCTAAGGTCTGGGGTTAGAGTACCGTAATATAAAGCCTTCTTTTTTATTTTGGCAAGTATGGACATATTTGAAAGTCATAACAAGTTCTTGGTATTTTCATAATTAGTTACAGAAGAGCTTTGCTATCAAAGAAACAATTATTGCAGTGCTAGTTCATTTTAGCAATTATTTTGTTGTACAGAGCTTGTTACTTATGAATTTTAAAGGACTATTGAATTAATTTGTAATAACCGCTGTGGTCCTATGTGCGTGTTCATTATAACCATGTTTTACTGTATTTCATATGCTCACAGCATGATGGCGAAGTGAAATAGTTCCAGTGTTCTCCAAGTACTTAAACTAAATTATGGTTATTATCTATGGACACCTTACCATAATAGTGGAGTAGGCCAATCATGGGTTTCACATATTGTACCACAATGTGGGGACTTGAACCCAGGTCTTCATCATGATCGACCAATGCTTCAACCACTAGGCTACCCTACAGACCCACATTTCTATAGCAACGTACAGTCATTATCATAGCACTGTAACAAGCAAAGTATATGAAGGACTGTTCTTTAGACACTCTGAAAGGTATTTTATCAGTGAGTGAGTTTGGTTTTACGCCGCTTTTAGCAATATTCCAGCAATATCACGGCGGGGGACACCATAAATGGGCTTCACACATTGTACCCATGTCGGGAATCAAACCCGGGTTTTCGGCGTGACGAGCGAACGCTTTAACCACTAGACTACCCGACCGTTCCTGGTATTTTATCAACCAGAACAGCTCCAGATATTGCATGTGGTGATCAACATGATCTTGTGAATGGCTAATTGTTTCAACAAAGCAATAGCATGACCACTAAGTGTGAGGCTCACAAATTCCCCATATTTTCTTATTCATTTGGGAGCAATTTTTCCGTCGACCAACAGATGTTTGATAAACACAAAGCCATGACATCAATCTAATTCAAGTATCAGCTGAGAGTGGGTCTTCCATGAAGTTCACCCTACACTGGTCACACCATCCAACACATGGGCCTGGTAGTCAGCTCTTCCTGGACTCCAAGGAAACACTGTCTGTTATCATGTAGTGAAGTAAAGGAAGGCTGTGACTGAATTTTAACGTCATTACATCCAATTTAACATCAACATAGTTACTGCACTCACAGTGCTACGATCAGTATGTGGACTGTGTACTCAAGGCATCATTCCACATCTTAGCATTAACTGTTGTAGACTCCCATACCTTTAACATAGATTTACAGCAGTGCTAGTGTGACAATCAACATGTCGAGACTATCAACTGAGCTTCATTCCACATCTTAGCACCACATATGAAGCAAGGAGCATCTCCTGGATTATTCATGCAATAAATAAATTCATTATGTGTGCAGACATCTAGACCTACCTTCGTTTATTTGGCGGCCCCTTCGTCTGTATAATGTCTTCATTCATCTCCTCAGCTCGCGATCGCATCTACATAAACAAAGTGTGGATTGTTATAGGCAAAAGTCTCTCAACAGTTCATCATCGGTCTATCAACAGTCATAGTTGAAAACTGTTAAATAGGATGACAAGCAGACAAATGCTGCATCATATCATATCAAGACTCGTCACTTTTCCAGCCGAATCACGTAAACAATTACGACAGGCATGGTTGCATGATTGTCAGGCCATCACCACCTGACGCTGGATGGTTGGCTCTTGCACCAAGCATGGGATTCTGGACATCTGGTCAGCCCAGGATCCCCTGTGAACAGTTCCAATTCCTTCTACAGGATCATAATTTCCTTCTTTTAGTCTGACACAAGTACCAATAATATTTGTTTTCAAACATTTACATATCAAAAACAACATAGATTGAATAAGTAAGTGTTGAGTATCTCTTTGAACACCCTACCATTTCATGACTTTGTGACTCAGCTAACGTTTGGAACTAAACCAGGTCGTGATCACCACCACTAGTGAGTGAGTGAGTTAAAGTTTAACGTCACATCGGCAATATTTCAGCAATATCGTGACGAAACAAAAGTTGACATTAACAATATAATTTAAACTGTATACAATTCTGCCGCCACTAAGCTCCAGGCAAATGATTTAGATAGAAAGGGCCCCCATTCATCCTACCCCCAATTAAGGAAGAACAAGCTCCCAGGTTCTCATCGCCGCTAAGCCTACTGTCCCACCACACAAAGAATGACCCCGCCAGGTGATCACTACCAAGCTCCCACACAAACAGCATATGGCATGTTCGGAACTTACCAGAACCTGTTTCTTCTTCAGATCTTCCAGGAATTTCTTCATATCCTCATCAGCTACATCCAAAGCAGTCTGACCCTACAGAAAACAATCTATCTCGTCACTGACATCTTAGTATTCTTTGTCATAAAAGTTTGTCGTGAGTGAGATGGATGTAACGCCACATTAAACAGTATTCCAGTTATATTATGGCATGTCAGCTTTATTCGGGAGAAAAATTTGAAGTGATGCAGGTCTCAAATGTTTACAACTTTGGTGAAACCCACAAGCATGGGCATGGTGCTGATAAACTTAGAAACATAATCGGGGTGAACTGGGATTCTGAACTCACGATCAAAGTTTTCTGGCCTGCCCAAGGGACACAACTCTGCACAGTGAATTGTGGCACCTTAGACAACAAGTACAAGTGTGTAGCATGTGTAACAAGGCCTGTCACTTCTGGGGACAACACATATCCAAATTAGACAGAAGCTGTTTCAAATAAAAACAAACAAATACACAGGGTAGTTTTTCCATTATGAAATCTAATATAAGTTCATAAGTCAGTAACCCTGCAAACAGCATAGGCACCGTGGGAGCTAGTCCAAAGTAAGTACTGTCATCTGCTCAGCATCATGTCTCTTGTTAACTTTCTGGGGTATTAAACCATCAAAATTCCAAACTGCAATTCATTTGACATGGAAAACATTGTTCTTTAACTGCCATCAAGCCTAATTCATAGGGCTATAACGATTCACCGATACCTACGATATCAATACTTAGGTACAGACAATACGTGAAAAGTCTGTTGTAGGTAGACAACCACATAACAGTCTCTATCGCCACTCTAATCAGAAACAGGCAAGCTTTCTCATACCCAAGGGGACATAACTCATACAGTCAAGCAGGAGTTGTCTCCCTTGAACTAGTCCCTCTTGATTACCATATTTAGGCAACACACTCAGACAACACTAAAAGTTATCCCAGAAAATGTTCTGCTCCATTAACAAATCATCAGCTCAAGGTGTCCTTTGATCACATATCTTCTAAAAGAAGGGCATTTTTTTTTTTACTGAAAATATATGTGTATACGTGTATTAAAATGAAATCATCTAAGGGTATCAAAGCATTGACGGAAAGATTTCTTCTTAAGGCATAAAACATGATTTATGACACACCAATAAATTCAATTAATAAATTACACACTGACTAAGCCAACCCTCTGTACACCTGCAGTGTCACCAATTCAATATTTCCAACACAACTTGACCATGAACACTAATGGCTTTGCTGCATGAACTTACAGCTGTGTTCTTCTTCTCCATGTCACAGAGCTGCTCCACAAGCATCTGACATGCCTCACACTGGGCCCAGTGGGCGGCAGCATGCAGCGGTGTCCACCCGTCATTGTCCTCCGCATTGATGTCTACACCTGCCTGTAGTAGAACCCTGCAACACATCAACCATACAGGTTTAGAACTAAACAAAGGCTTTACTCATCCAGGTAAACATAAAATGCCCTTGTAATGTCAAAACAATGGGGAAATTGGGAAATTAGAACTAGCCCCTGGCTAGCGGGCTAGTGTTAAGTTCTAACCCTGCCATACAATTCCTGTGGCATTGATGGGAATAACGCTGATATTCTGGGTAAATTGTGAGTGAGTGAGTTTAACGCCGCTTTTAACAGTATTCCAGTTATATCACGGAGTGTCAGCTTGATGTGGGAGGAAAGCCCGAAGTGATGCAGGTCTCAGAAGTTTACCACTTTGGTGAAACCCACGAGCATGGGTATGGTGCTGACAAACCTAGAAACACAATCGGGGTGGACTGGGATTCGAACCCACAATCATAGGTTTCTGGCACGTCCAGGGGACGCAACTCTGCACAGCGAATCGCGGTGCTTTAGACGACTAGGCCACCCGTGCCCCCTATTCTGAGTGAACTACCATTTAATGTTCTGCAGGCAATATGATGCAATATATAGTGATATTTTGTTAATGCTCACTTCTCAACTCGATAAAGTGTTGATGATGCAGCTTCATGGTTATGGTGCAATACCTTTAGGCACTAAGATGTAATTATGCCAGTCTGTTTCTTTTGAACATTGGTATAACTTGATGTACTATGGTTCCAAGGACTTCCGAGTTCACTGTACATGGTTACATGAAGGTAACATGTGGAAAAGGCACAAGATCCCAAACTGCACTAAATTTGACAAAAAACATTTGACATAAATTTGGTACTAACTGTGCCCTGTGAACGAAAGTTACTTCACACCACAGACAGCTCTATTCCAGCCACAGTGGCATGTACATAATCGGGACCAGGAAACCAGTGACCCAAAGCATGACCACCACCACCATGTGAGGGGAGGTGAAATTGGGTTTACTCTGAGCAGACCAGTCCTTGTGTTAGCCCCTAATGCCCAGCGCCAGACAGGGTAACAACAAGTATGATCTTTTAACATCTGTTGGAATGACGCTGCTGGGACCCCCAACATGTGATCAGGGTACAATGACATGCAATGACTGAGCCAGGTCACAGTATAACCACCTGATCCCCACAAGGAACTGGAGACCTCTTCTGCCCTGGGCCACTCATGGGGTGCGCCCCTTCTACCTACTTGACAACTGTAATATATCCTTTAGCAGCGGCCACATGTAGAGCTGTGGCGCCAGTCTTTGCATGCTTCTTCTCTTTGATGATGCGACTGTTGAGCCACTGGTTGGCGTCGGCTAACATCCGGTTCTCTTCCTCCTTCCTTGCCTCGTCTGCATCAATACCTGGAACACAGTAACACAGTTACTTCCAGGCCTCATTTCTGTCTCAGTTGCATTGAAGAATAACTTTTCAAGGCTGAAACTTTATTATAATTTTCAGCAGTTTGCAAAAACTGATGTGCTGCAGTGAGTGCGTTGGGATTAATGTCGCTTTGAACAGTATTCTAGTTATATCACGGCATGTCAGCTAAATGTGGGAGGAAAGCCCGAATGGGACATTATATTTACAACCTAGTAAGAACTAAATGCCTTGTTATTATTGGACTCTAATGTTGCCAGGTGGCTGGTTATACAGTGTTTGTCCTACTATGTTACCTTGCTTGTCTAGCTCCGCCTGTAGTAGATTCTCCATCTCCTCATCTTCACAGATGTCTATAGGAAGGTCCCCGTCATTGTTGACGGCTGCAATGTTAGCCCCCATTTTGATCAGGTACCTGAAAACAAAGCACACTTACCATCAAACTACAGCATGAAGACCTGGGCCCAGGTTCACAAAGTCATTGTAGTGCATACGACTATCATATCTCCGAAACTTAGACTTAGACTTAGACATAGACTTACGACAGGTGTAGCGCTATGACTATCGTAACTCCTATATCTTAACATAGACTTCCGGCAGGTGTAGCGCTACGACTATCGTAACTCCTATATCTTAACAAAGACTTTCGGCAGGTGTAGCGCTATGACTACCGTAGCTCCTATATCTTAACATAGACTTACGGCAGGTGTAGCGCTACAACTATCATAACTCCTATATCTTAACATAGACTTACGGCAGGTGTAGCGCTATGACTATCGTAACTCCTATATCTTAACATAGACTTACGGCAGGTGTAGCGCATACGACTATCGTAACTCCTATATCTTAACATAGACTTACAGAAGGTGTAGCGCTACGACTATCGTAACTCCTATATCTTAACATAGACTTACGGCAGGTGTAGCGCTACGACTATCGTAACTCCTATATCTTAACAAAGACTTACAGAAGGTGTAGCGCTACGACTATCGTAACTCCTATATCTTAACAAAGACTTACAGAAGGTGTAGCGCTACGACTATCGTAACTCCTATATCTTAACAAAGACTTACAGAAGGTGTAGCGCTACGACTATCGTAACTCCTATATCTTAACATAGACTTACGGCAGGTGTAGCGCTATGACTATCGTAACTCCTATATCTTAACATAGACTTACGGCAGGTGTAGCGCTATGACTATGGTAACTCCTATATCTTAACAAAGACTTACAGAAGGTGTAGTGCTACGACTCCGGAGTTACCATACAGAAAGTTTGATGGCACACCTGTGACTGAAAGCACAGCCACGTCCCCAGTTATCTATTTAGTCGTTTCTTATGACAAGCTTGACGCAGCTCATCAAACATATCACATCCCCAGTACCTTGCAATTTCTGTGAAGCCACACGACGCTGTTGCATGTAGCGGTGTCCATCCTTCATTGTCGCAGACATCCACGTCCGCCACCTTCTCCACCAGGAACTCCACCATTTCCAGGTTGTCATCGATACAAGCCTACAATATAAATGTTATACTGAATAAATGTCTTCGATACACGCTTTCACCACAGATGTTATACTGAATAAATGTCATTGATAAACGGCTATAACACAAACATCGATACTGGAGTATTTGGCATCGATACACGCCTACACCACAAACATCGATACTAAGTATTTGGCATCGATACACGCCTACACCACAAACATCGTTACTAAGTATTTGTCATCGATACACGCCTACACCACAAACATCAATACTAAGTATGTGTCATCGATACACACCTACACCACAAACATCGATACTAGGTATGTGTCATCGATACATGCCTACAACAAATAATTTACTGAATATGTGCTTCATTCTGATTGGCTATTTCACAACTAGTGTTCCAGTGTTTGGACTGTTTGTAAGACAGTGTAGCAAATGGACGTCACGTTAATGCACTGTCACAAATAACCGACAATGATCATGAAGTCATCCATTCTTCATAGCATAATGTCGATTTTATACAATGTTGTGCAAACAACAGACTGAGCTAGAGTCAGTCTCTTTTAGTTATCAGAGAAACATGTTTCTACACAACACAATGATTGTTAGTGAACAAATATACCTTTAAATAACAAAAAGCCCTGCATAATTTTATCAATATGAAAAAAAAGCATTCTTAAACCAGCTCGTTTTCTGGTAATTCTTGGTAGGTGAGGAATTAATAGTTTTTCTATTATAGACAAGTTACTGCTCAAACTGCATGCACACCAGTGAATCTTGGTGTATACATAATTACATAGTGAAGATCCCAGGGTCTCAAATTATTTTTCCGCTGTTTGAACTTTCCAATCCATGCTGACAGTATACCTGGGTACTGCTAAAACTGGGATTGATGATGTCCACAGATTGCTACCCCTCACATAAGTAGCCTCAGCTCCTCTGTTCCTGTCATACTGGTCCCCAAGCATTTCTAAATATATGCCACTCATGACATCACTCACTTACTCGACTAACCACTCAACTGACCAGTTGAAAAATATATCAATATATATAAAAACATCTTATTTTTGGTATACTCTGTACTCTGACGTGTTTAATCTATGTTCGCATTCATGTTGTGAGTTTGAAAGTATTCATCCATGCTTACAAAGCTGTCAAACTTTGAGTCAATTGATTAATAATATGCAGGAAAAATATTAATTTTGACAATATATTTCTCACAGAGCAGTATCAAATTACAATTCATTGAACATAATTTGCTATAAATACAATTACAACTTGGTGATGGCATCTGATCATCCATGACATTTTGCACTTTAGTAAAAAGAATTCAATGAAGCAATTTTAGCACACTGAAAGCAGTAAGTGATAAGTAATAAAAAATTTGAATGTACAAGTTATCACTACTGATATATACCTGCAATATCCAAGAAAATGCAAGGAAAGTCCATTCAGGAAATGTATAGAACACAAATGATCAATCAGAAATGGTACTCAGTCGCATATATTCTATTCAAATACAATATTCCATTTGCAGTTCTACATTGCTATAACTTATAGGTAAAAGATTTACACCTAACTGAATTTAATAACCACTGTACTTATGAAACAATTTCTAATGAGTTCTTTTGAAAAGGAAGTGACAGTAGATGTACTCTGAGGTTAGTGGAGCACCATGGCATCAGTGACTAATGATGGAATCAATCCTGAGTTCTGGTAGAGGAAGGCAAGCACATATACCAGAGGGCTACCTCAACAGCACAAAGTCAGTGTGTCTGTCGGCGTGATACTGTCAGCCAAAAGACTCACAAACAACTGGTAACACATCATCAACCACCTTAGGATATCAAGTCATCTGCAAAGAGATCAAATGCTGTAACTACACAATCTCCCCTAAATAAGATCTTTTACTCCTATTCAATACCTCTTTCCATCAAGAGGTAACAAACCCTCATGTGAGGTGAACACTGTGGGGGTTTTAAGTCCAAACCAGATTATCCAGTGATTGATATTTTGAGCAACGATGCTGGGGTACGATGACATGCAATCAACCAAATCACAGAGTCCACCCAATCCATTGAGTCCCTCTTACGACCAGCAGGGGTTGCTCAGGCTATTTCTAAGCCTGGATGCCCACATGATGGTTCGACAGAGAAGCTGGCTTAAGTAAAGACATCTTCTGTACCCAAACATAGATACATCATCCATCATCCTAGCCATGGTCACACAGGAGCCAACTGTAGTAAGTACTTATCATACATAATACAAGCCACTTCAAAAGACCACTCCTGTATATACAGATCCATTTCCTGCCTGTTCCAGAGATGGAAATAATAGTCACATCAATCAGAACTTAAATTTTATGAAAATATTTACATTTTCCTACAAGTTGCATAAATCAGACTTCAAAGACAGAAATATGATAAGAAAACCGATCATCTATTACAACAGTGTATACAGTGTTTGATCAGAATGTAATTACTCAGTATTGACAGCACCGCACCTGCACTGTGGTGGAGAGAGTGTGTGCCATGCACTCTAACAGCCATGTCATCATGGCAGTGTACCCTAAATCAATAGCTGGCATTACATCATTACAGAGATGGTAGACTTGCTGTCAGTCAAGGACTTGCCGTATTTTCAAAATACACCCAATATCAAAATGGAGCATTACATATAGTTTCAATACAGTTAATTTTATCGCTAATATTGTGATGAAACATCAAGGTTACATGTAGGTACAGAGAAGGGGGCATATTGAGCAGAAATGAAAACACTCAACACTGTAACCATGGTAACACAGCATCTATCAAAGAAATACAAACTATTACACACACTATTACATTACTCAAACCTTTGTGTTTGAAACAAGAGTCATCAGGAGATGACATATCCCCCAGTCTGGTGCAATTTGGAAATGTAGTTTGGCTACTTATACCCCACTTTGGGTTCATTGCCATTGGATACCTTTAGTGCAGAGAAGAAAACATAATGCTGTTCAGTACTTTTCAAAATCTCAAATCATCAAAAGGCACCAGTTCACCACTAGACTGATCTGCATAGCAAGTTTCATCCAGAACAACTTGTTTTCCTCATGAAGAATCATGAAAACAAAACAAACTAAGAAGGAAAAAATCCCAAATCATCAATAGGCACAAGTTCTCCACTGGACTGATCTATATAGAAAGTTTCAATAAGAAATATTTAACAGTTTTGGAGTTCGGGACAGCTGATGGAACGACGGACAAGGTGATTGCAATTTCCACCAGTTTATCAAACCAGGGGATGATAAAGTGTCATTTTCTCTGCCTGGTGTTTAGCTCAGAGAGTCAAGAGACTTTAGTTACCTGCTTTACATGATCAAGGATATGTTCAACTGTATTGAGATGTACACTGCATGTGCTTTATATTCTATTATCATTTATCATGAACGACAAATACCATACATATGAGAGATGATTACACCTGTATGAAATCATACCAACTGACATCCCAATGCTAACACTAAAATCATCCCATCCACAAACCACACAGCATATATTTCAATACTGCACATTCTTTCACAGCCAGCAAACACAAAGCAATATGACTGATACCAGGTGGTATAATAGCCTAAAATTAAGTCATACCATTCACTGAGTTCGTGTAGGTTAAACATCTCAACTTATTGTATCACAATGATAAGCAACTATTGTGTTGAAGTGTACACAATCTCCTAAATCATAACTCCCTATGTTCTATAGCCCTGAACTCAATGAGTCAGACAGCCAACCAACACAGACATTTACACGCTGGTTAGTACCCAGTAGCATAACCATCCAAATTACTTAATGTCAGAAAGCAATTTCAAGTTTTGTGCATGCATAAAGGTGATATCGTTCCTTGTATTTATCTAATGCCAAATTTCATTTTGTTCCGCCACACTGTGAAGTGTAAAACCATGTGAGTTATCTGCACTGACTGAACCGGAGATAGGAGCTGATTGATAGGGCTCGTCCTGTATGTGGGAGGGAGGAAACAGGGAAGACAATATACTACTATCTGACAGTTGTATGCAGTGTTTGGAATAAAATAAATTGTGAGGTTACCATCAGGACCCACAGACTTTAGAAGCTTCAGGCCCTGACTGAACTCTTCAGGCCATCATTTTAAAAAAACTGCAGGTTATTGTGACAAATAAATTGACACATAAATATATTGCAGGCCATAAGGACCCATTTAAATTCGAAACTACAGGCCCAACACAAGATCTACCTGCAACAGGCCTTCAACCAACCAACCAACCAAAATGACCTGTGATCCACACAATCAGTACAATACACTTATGTAGCACATGCACATTTATATCATATCACAACAAATTTGAAGACATAATGTAAATATTTTTCTGTCGTGAATAATAGATTGATTAATACTTGAACTTATGATGGCAGTTGGACATATTCATGATTTTATCAACCATTTGATGTGACATTCTCCAGTATCATTGCAAAATCATCTTCCCGGGGCAAGGGAGTTAACTGACAATAAAGTCCAGTTTCAACCCTTGAACTATGCTGGAAATGTGGAGTTATATTTTGGCTGGGCTAATGAGCCTATGCATAGTCAATGAAAATCGCGTCACGAAATCGAAATCTGGTTTGGAAACTGAGTGTAGTTTTCGGTCAATAGGATGTTTCAACCCTTGAACTATGCTGGAAATATGGAGTTATATTTTGGCTGGGCTAATGAGCCTATGCATAGTCAATCAAAATCGCGTCACGAAATCGAAATCTGGTTTGGAAACTGAGTGTAGTTTTCGGTCAATAGGATTTGCAAAGCATGTGTACCATCGACTTAGCGCCAACAGATATTTTCCAAATCTTTTCATGCTATTAATCAAGGTGCTCACGTGATTTGATGCACTTTGCGAAGTAAGGCCCATTTTATTATAATATATATAGATCTTGATTAGCAATCAGATCGTCTTCACTGAGCGCAGCCATTTGTTTGAAGCAAATGCAAGTGATATGAGAGGTGGAATCTGATTGGTCAGTAGGAGAGACATAGTAGGGACATAGCTATAATAGCCACTTGTAGCACTACAATCGAGCCCAGAATTCCAGCCTTGTTGGGCAAGGGTGGAAACTGGACCTTCACAGTCAGTTAACTCCCTTGCATGAGGAAGATGTTGCAAAATATGAAGAAGAAAAACAAACTTTAGGGCAGAGGGTCATCATTCCTAAAATAAAAAATGATGTGAAACCCTGTGATATATTTAATAAATGTCTGAGGTCCTTTTTTAATACATGTTTTAGAATGAATAGTGAGTGAGTGAGTGAGTATGGTTTTACGCCGCTTTTAGCAATATTCCAGCAATATCACGGCGGGCAACACCAGAAATGGGCTTCACACATTGTACCCATGTCGGGAATCGAACCCGAGTCTTCGGCGTAACAAACAAACGCTTTAACCACAAGGCTACCCGACCGCCCCTTTAGAAAGATTAGATATTGTTATCAAAATAAATATGTTAACAAGCTAGTGTTCAGCAAAAACAGGTTAAATCATACAAGGTATTTGTTTCTCGACTTTCAGATGCACTGTACCTCAACTTCTGATCTCCCATTATTCCATGATACAGCAAACTGATTGCTAGTGTTTATATGTAAACAGTAAATATCTCAGTATCCATGGTATCCCAATCAGAAGAAAGCATAATGCTTTTCCATTCTCTTAAAGCAAAAGAGCAAAACTTTCAAAACTGATGTGGAATAAATGATAACACTGAACATTTTCAATGGTGAATGACTGACTATTTTTCTAAAAAAACACAAAAAACTCAGTGAAGAAACTGCTACTAAATACATATGATTGTAATATATGTACTTAGGAACAATTTAGGAGGGATACAAAACTAACATGGCCAGAACCATGTCATAACATGTTGCTGCGTTTTGTGTTGTGTCCTCAGCAAGCTAGGGGGGCCTACTTGCACAACAAAGACTCCATTCCTATATTACAATACTGCAGTCACACTGGAATTTCATTCTTACTCATCACTATAGCTGATGGGGGAATGGGTGAAGCCTGACTCTCCTCTGTGTTGGTTGGGAGGTGGGCGTTGACTGTGCTCCTGGGTCTAGTTTATGGACTGTGTGGTATCTTTACACTTGGCCGTCTCTGACGCAACAGTCGCAATGTAGGGGTGTGAACAAGCAGAATCAACACTATTCTAGTTCACTGATACAGCAGGGATAGAGATTAACCTTGAGAGTCTTCAACATGGAATAGTGCTATCACAGAGGGCACAGCCTAAAACACTTGAATTTCCGCTACCACAAGAATAGCTACTTTAACACTCGCCAAATCTGCTTGGTTTGCACATATTTCTTTCTCTGCATAGAAATGAAATGGAGGAATATGGAGTCCAAAAGAAATCTTCTATGAAGATATTTGGAGATATCAATAACAATTAATTATTAGACAAACTAGCAATCAACTATTAGACAGAGATTTCCATTGATTACAGTTGGTCAACTCAAATACATATTCCTAGCTACAACAACAATTCTTCAATCCTTTTTAGACCGCAATGTTCAAAATTAAGGTAGAATTTGGGACCTTTGAGGTTTTTTGTGGTACTTGAATCTAGGAACCTCTGAATATCTTAACATTAGGGTTATGACCAGGACCCCTTGACTTAGCACTAGACAGCAACATGATGTATACAACTGCAGACAAAAGGTTTTTTGTTCCAAAGGAGCCACCTGTTTTGGGTTTTTCTACTTCAAGGAGTCACCTGGTTCCTAATGTGTTCCTGGTAGCGGAAGCAGTATTCTAAGAGCCAACAAAGTTTCACAAGGAGTAATGGGTAAAATGCAACATAACCCAAGCTTCAGATTAGGTTCATGTCAAACGTATTCCAGTGAAGCAACTAGATGCTACCTTGTGACCTTGGATGACAGCAAGTATGATTTGACAAGTACATGTAGTACTCTCACGGCAACAAGTGCTTGTTTGTATGAGGACCCTTAAAATTTGTCTGCTTAACACAGGCTAGGGGGTCCCATTCTTGATTTGAAAACTTTTCTGATATTTTCCTCAAAAATAATGAGGTAACCTGCAGTTTCTCAGAAATAAACATAACTCAAAAGGAGGCGAACATGATAAACTGTTTACACGGACTCAGCTAAGTTCTGATCACATCAATGCTGGTTAAGATAAACATCTTGGGTAATATCAGTATGTAAACACTCCAGGTATATATATACCATCAAACTTAACTACCGTATATCCTGTATATAATACGACCCAGTTTATAATATGACCCAGCCTATAACTTGTAGGAACCATCAAAATCAACATTAAATTATATACCCGTCTATACTTCAATCCAGACTAAAGCTAGAGTTTGATGACTTCCCGTCAGTGCTGGCTTGCTTTCAAAACTGGTTGACATCGCAAGTGTAACCAGTCGCAGACGTAACGTGTACGCGTGACGGCTCTGCTGCTCTTGTACGCGAGACGGGTGCGGTCCGCAGTACTCAGTGAAGCGCTTGATACTAATTAATTCAATCACCGTGGCTGTGCTGTCACCCGCGACCTCCGCGAAAGTAATTAAAGCGCTATGTAAAATCATCCACTGCCGAGAGGGACCACAACAATCCACCCAAGGTCATGACTGGCGGGTCGCGTGTGCATCGGGGCATCCGCCTTCCTATTTTCACATACCCTATTTTCGAACAGTTAAAACATGTCAACATGTCATTCTGGACTGGATACACTTAGAGGTGTACATGTAGCGACCAGTTATCGCCATTTTGATTCATGTTATTTCTGGCATATTCCGTGTATACTCTGACCTCGTGGTACTGCGGCATTCATCGTATCGCGGCATTTGTGATTTCCGGTCACTCATGCGGGACACGCCTTTTAGCGGGTGTCTGTTAATGACAATCAGTAACCAGGAAGTGCTCGCTCCGTAAACAATTTCAATTTCCTCGGAATGTTCCGTCTGCTGCAAGTTAGGGGTCATTATCGCATTGATACTTACTTCTGGTATCTTTTTATTTTCTTATTATTGCCTTACCCCCATCTGTCAATGGACAGCGATATGACCGGCAGTTTCCCAAATAAACTTTCTCTCTTGACCTGAACTAGCTCATCTACATATTCATGGCGACTAATAAGGTAACGGAAGTTACATAGCCCGCACATTTTCCCACGCTGTGGTCAGGATATATTAGGAGATAATTAGGGCCAAAATGTCATACTTAGCAGTACTTTCTTCACTAGTTGCCAAATCATAAATACATACTTTTGGCATAAGAGTACTGCTTTATATATATTTTTAACATGTTCCCATTTTTTTACAATTTATTTTCATCCAATTTTTATCCCCAAAAATCTTAAAATATCATTTCTGATATTTTATTAGTTTTCAATATTTTGTTCTAACTTTTCAGTTACTTTTCAGGAAATATGCTTTGAATATGTATTAATGATAACACATTCAGAATTTGACTTGTGTTGTCTTTGGACAAATCACTGAAGTCTGACATCACCATACTTAGAACACGAATAATCATAAATGTTAGTGAGTGCAATTTGTTCCGTTTATGACAAGTACCGCGAAACCCGAGGCTGCAGGCTACAAAGTTGAATGTACCAATAACTTTAATTTTTGTGAAACTGTGAGCATATGCGCTTTCTTGAATAAGATTCAGTTGATTTCGGTTATAGCGTTACGATGTCTGTCTGTGCTACGATAGGGAACAGTGGAAACTTTACCGGTGACTTATTGTACCAGCTCTCGCCATCGCCTTACAGCACGTGATCACGCCCACAGTTCCAGTTTACAAATTACATTTTGGGGATATTTCAGTTATCACGCTCAATATTATTTTAATTCACCAAAATTAATAAGAAATGCTATTATCAATTTGTTCTTTGCAAACTGACAATATTCCCCAAATTCGATCTTGCTTATCCCTATTTGTACCTCAAATAGATTTCAGAATTGTATTTTGAGGAAGATAGGAAGCAATAACAGAACTGTAAGGGAATCAGATACTGTCGCGTGAATTAGTCACGTGACACCACAGACGTGTCTTTTCTAAAGTTGTATTGAGCAAGGTGATTATGGCGGGTTTTGAAAAATATTTCCGCACAAGAGTCATTTTGATCATTGTTTTCGGATATATATTTCTCTCCTCTTATGAAAACTAAGACTCTCAAATCTAAAACGAGATGCAACCACGTGCACGCTATAACGGTTGGCGATAATTGTTCCTCGGCGATATAACAAGAAAAACTATCAAAATGTCCGATCACGTGATATACAATTTAGCCTTTTGTGGCAGTGGAGAAACGCTTAGTCATCATGATAAATGCGTCTGATTGCGGTTCCGCTCTATTCTTGCTGCGCCAAACGACACCTATCTGAGCAGCAGCCACATTGACGTGTTTTTGTTGTCGATTAGTGTATACACGATCATTATCATATTATGCGCAGTATCCTATATTTTCCCTTCTGCATGGTATTGTTTTATATGCAGATATTAAAATTACTGCATGTATTTTCTCGTAAATTATAGGCCGGAAATCAGCTCACATCTACCTGTTCGTCAGCGGTGTTTCTGGAAATAAATCCGTTCATTGATGCACGATTCGTATATCTGAAAAGTATTGAATGGAATATTCAATCGTGTAATAACAGGATTTCCGGTGCTAATTTGCATCTTGTGATTACGCGATCTAATTGAAGAGGCGCCGGCAAGACGACTGACACGCGTTTTGTTGTCCTTATAATAAAGTGATGAGAATAGAATAGAATACTACAATGATGAAAGCGCTTATAACGAAATAACGGGTATAGAGAGAACCCATGTGTATTGTCAACGACAATGTTTACGATAGCGAACGGTTAATACCTGAGCTTGGCTGTCAACAGTCTGCCTATCAAAATGCGCGTTGTTAACAGACCTGTCAACCCCTCATCTTGACAATGTGGGAGATTTGACTTCAAAATGGGGGAGATTTGCCTCCAAAGGGGAAGATTTTTAAGATAGTGAAGATAAGATAATTTCCAACTTTTATTTTTAATAATGTTACAAAGAAAACCAAATATTTTGAAACAATAAATAATCAATAAGTTTCTTATACGTACAGCTTGCTTAATTTCCGTTTGCATTTTCCTCCTCCAAAAATAAACCCAGCACAATCTACCCATATAACTTTCGTTCAATGATCATCTCAGATAAACGCAAACAGATATTGAAATTTCACAAACGGTAGCTTGACCAGTTGACGACGTGTGTGTCTGTGTTCAATCCGACCAGTTGTAAGGCTTCGTTACGATGCAGGTTTTCTGAGTATTTGGCGCGATGTTAGTTACAAAATTCGCCAAAGAAATATCAAATGCATTTATCCTGACGCAACATCAGCGCCCTTAATTTCAATAAGATATACTGGGTTTTTTCTGTCTGCGGTAGTCTGTTGACAGTCCCATTACTTCGCTTCTTAAATTTCCTAGAAATGTTCACGTTATTCCATTCCAAGAAATGTATGACATATTTGGAAGTACTATTATTTATGAATGAAATGAGTCTCGTTGTCGTTGTTGACCTTTCTGACCTTGACGTGTATTAATCTCATTGGTTGACTAGTACTGTTGTATGCAAATTAGATTGTAGATCTGGGACGCAAGCAAACTATTAGCCAATCAAATCGTGTAAAATAATCACATGATACATTCTCGCGAAATTTGATAAAGTTCTGTTTTGATATTTTCTGTGCACACAAGTCACGATGTCAGTCAAAAGGAAATTTATAAGTTTCACTTTAAACTTTGACTTTGAAATCCTAGCTGCGAGGAAGCCTGATCGTGTAACTCATTGTTATTTCGACTACCGAATCAACCAATCACGCATAGTGTTGTTTCTGAAGACGGCGCTTGCAGGACATATTTTGTTTTCATTTCCAAGAGTTCAATGACGTAACTTTGAGGTATGTTGATGTTTTAACAAAGATTCTGACAAATCTGATAACCAATAAAGTCATGTTTAACTGGACCGGCCATATGTATCTACGTTCTTAAATTATGGAAGAATAACACGCTAAGAACATGAAGACAACAGTTCATTTCATGAAGTGATGAATACTTGGCTGATTTTTCATTTCAAGTTCAACCCTTCAGCCACCTGTTAGGACTATCTGAGTTTTCTTAACAGTTTACATTGTTCAATCGTTCACCATATGAATTTAATTACCAGTTGATTACTGGACAAAGGACCATCTGGGTCCCCCTGCGGGTGGCTGTGATAAGGGTCGCTAATCCGGGAGCCTACCGGACAGATCGGGACGCAAACTTCCCGTTCATGGTTTTTACTCACGGGACAATGGAGGCGAATTTTTTAAATAATGAAGAATTCTGTTTTGCGGGAGAAATAGTCCATCTTGCGGGAGACTGGGAGATTTCATCAAATTGCGGGAGTCTCCCGCAAAATGCGGGAGGGTTGACAGGTCTGGTTGTTACACGACAATATACAACTGAAGGCAATTGGTGCTGGTACCGTGTTCTCAAATTACAGCCTCAATTACACAGGGACAGTGACAGTGATTAACTATAGCACAATATTTGCTGCAAGAACTTTGATAGTAGGCTCGTTAAAAACAAAGAAGGTGCTAACAGTATAAAATATATTTCGTTTGTAAAAGCCTGGAGGATTACTATTTATACGTATCCCCTCGAGAGACTTGAAAAGTGACCTATATACGATTCCCGCACCAATTGATGCCCCCTCCCATATATTTTTTTTAACTGGTGGTGTAATGACAGCAGACGAAATTAAATTATGTTCGTGTATGAACACAACTGAAAACAGGCAATGATAATGTATAGCATTTCGTATTTAATCCCGAATTATAAGTAACATGACAATGTCTGAAATAACGGTAACCTGAAAGAGCTAACAAAAACTGAGAGAACTTCTACCTCTTGCATAAACACGTTTATACCCCCTCATTCTGGGTACCAAACACTTGCATTATCATTATAGATTGTGATATACGGTACTGGTCATCCCTTAACAGTTTCAACCACAAGCTCAATCCTGATGATACACATCTCTTGTAAAGTTATTAATTAATGTGATGCACCATTGGCATAATCATGTTAATATGACCCGGATGTTCAGACAGTTTGGAAATAATTGCTGGTTTATACGATCTAGTTGTTTAATGGTTTCCTACATGTTGTAAATGTTGGGATATTGACTTGGGGACTGATCCAACTTTTAGGTACCTCTAAAGATCAGGAGCTATTCAAGGCTCTGTTTCACAAAGTTATCGTAAATTAATGTTAAAGAACCGGCATTACAATGATAATAGCGCAGCGATCATTTATGTGAAACTGGCCCAGGGACATACTTAAAGTGAGGGAATGTGTTGAAGTGTAATTAGGGAGGAGAGTCCAAAAGTGCCCCTTGTCTTAAGACAAACCCACCAGCATGGGCAAGATGTTGACAGGCAAAGGATCATAATCAACATGAGTCTTAGATTTTAATCCACGCAGCAGATCCTGACAAGTCTAAGGGACACAACTCTCATGCAGAAAGCTCTCTAAATCCAAACAAAGCTTTTGAGACTCCAGCACAAACATTTTGTTTCCTCAAGAATCAAAAGTCTGCATAGTATTGCCACAAAATTCATGTCAACAAAACTGAATTTAATGCCGGTGTCCTAATTTTCAAACACCTTCATAGTTACATCCTGTTAGCGGATATTTCCTCCTAAACTTTAATATCTGGTGGAAATCAAATGGCATTATTTGACAATGTAAATACAGTGCGTTCATGAAATATGAAAGGTTAATTAACTCCTAAGCATGTTATAATAAGGAAACAAGGTAGAACGTACTTCTCAAATGTCCAATGAGATCCTGCCATCAAGGCATCCTCCACAGATGGGCTGCACATACTGCCCCATTGAAGGGAATCAAACCAAGGATTCTTTTTGAAGAACAAATGATTTGATAAATAAGTGGCTGCCCCTCTGTCCTGATGTTTCCCAAGACACAAACAGTGACAACACAATAAGTCAGTGCTTGTTAGTTGTGCAATCCAGCTGCGTGACGGCAGTCTGTAAATAATAGAATCTGGACCAGACATCCAGTGATTGATATTGTCAACAATGATCCACAATGTCAGGGTATGATCACCCAGGTGACACACACAGTAACCGCCTCATCCTCACTGCCAGCAGACATGGCATGATGACACACAACCCACAGGTCATACACAGTAACCGCCTCATCCTCACTGCCAGCAGACATGGCATGATGACACACAACCCACAGGTCATACACAGTAACCGCCTCATCCTCACTGCCAGCAGACATGGCATGATGACACACAACCCACAGGTCATACACAGTAACCGCCTGATCCTCACTGCCAGCAGACATGGCATGATGACACACAACCCACAGGTCATACACAGTAACCACCTAATCCTCACTGCCAGCAGACAGGGCATGATGACACATAACCCACAGGTCATACACAGTAACCACCTGATCCTCACTGCCAGCAGACAGGGCATGATGATGACACAACCCACAGGTCATACACAGTAACCACCTGGTCCTCACTGCCAGCAGACATGGCATGATGATGACACAACCCACAGGTCATACACAGTAACCACCTGATCCTCACTGCCAGCAGACATGGCATGATGATGACACAACCCACAGGTCATACACAGTAACCACCTGATCCTCACTGCCAGCAGACAGGGCATGATGACACATAACCCACAGGTCATACACAGTAACCACCTGATCCTCACTGCCAGCAGACATGGCATGATGATGACACAACCCAGAGGTCATACACAGTAACAGCCTGATTCTCACTGCCAGCAGACATGGCATGATGACACATAACCCACAGGTCATACACAGTAACCACCTGATCCTCACTGCCAGCAGACAGGGCATGATGACACACAACCCACAGGTCATACACAGTAACCGCCTGATTCTCACTGCCAGCAGACAGGGCATGATGATGACACAACCCACAGGTCATACACAGTAACCACCTGATCCTCACTGCCAGCAGACAGGGCATGATGATGACACAACCCACAGGTCATACACAGTAACCACCTGATCCTCACTGCCAGCAGACATGGCATGATGATGACACAACCCACAGGTCATACACAGTAACCGCCTGATTCTCACTGCCAGCAGACAGGGCATGATGACACATAACCCACAGGTCATACACAGTAACCACCTGATCCTCACTGCCAGCAGACATGGCATGATGATGACACAACCCACAGGTCATACACAGTAACCACCTGATCCTCACTGCCAGCAGACAGGGCATGATGACACACAACCCACAGGTCATACACAGTAACCACCTGATCCTCACTTCCAGCAGACATGGCATGATGATGACACAACCCACAGGTCATACACAGTAACCACCTGATCCTCACTGCCAGCAGACATGGCATGATGATGACACAACCCACAGGTCATACACAGTAACCGCCTGATTCTCACTGCCAGCAGACATGGCATGATGACACATAACCCACAGGTCATACACAGTAACCACCTGATCCTCACTGCCAGCAGACAGGGCATGATGATGACACAACCCAGAGGTCATACACAGTAACCGCCTGATCCTCACTGCCAGCAGACAGGGCATGATGACACATAACCCACAGGTCATACACAGTAACCCCCTAATCCTAATTAGTCACTTCACAAGCATGGAGCATTGCAGACAAACTCTGCCCCAGAATCTCTACAGGCATTCAATCTTGTTTTGATTCCATCTACATCAAACTTAATAACCTTTATTTTATATTTTCCATATATGTTTGTAATTCAAAATAAAACTTCTGAAGCATAAATATACAGTATCCCTCTCAACTACTATTAACAGGATCAATTGCTATGTACTAACAACTATCAATAACTCGAAGTAACTCAACAAGTTCCCTTTCTCCTAATTCCACACAACCTATAGGCTTACATAGGAAACATATCTTAATTCCTTTCCCAACAACATAATCACATATATGTGTTAGGTGGTGAAAGTTGTGTGGTGAAAAGAGGCACTTAATGAACTGAAGCATGATGAACATCAATAATAATGGGGTCAAATGCCCTGGGTGCAGGCTGCCCTAGAATATCAGCTGGGCATAACAGACCACCATCCTGATGATTTGTCTACAACAATAGCAGGAGAGCACTTGTTAGCGGGGGTCTGACCAAGGTGAAATGCATGCAGAACATCTGTTTCCACAATGTGCAACAACATCATTATCAATTAACATTAGTCTTATAGTGTGGTCCATTACACAACACAGCAATCTGTGAATCCGGCCACTAAGTTAAAGCTTGGATCTATCAAATGTCACTGGGTCGGGTGTGCTCACATAATGATAATCATTGAACTATGATAATGATAAGACTAAAATCCACTGTGGGAAAAAAACCAGGACTAGTTTGGGCTTTTCGGCTAAGATTAGCATTTACATCTTAAATATTAGTCATTACTGATTACGATGAGTGAGTGAGTTGGGGGTTTTCAGTGATATTCAGCTTGTCAGCTTGATGTGGGTGGAAAGGCTGAAGTGATGCAGAATTTAGATGTTAACCACTTGGGTCGTGGATGACAATTTTTATTTCTCGATACAAGCATCGATCACAGTCACAGACTAAATTAAAAATATCAATTCTTACCTTAAATGTTTGCTTTAATAACTGTTACACAAACATTAATTAGAAGTGAAAATTATACATATTTTCATTAATTGTGCCATACTTGACACTGTCAACTGTACATGTGTCAGTGTGCCAGGCAGTTGGCAATCCTGTCCATGAAAAAGATGGTTTACCAGGGTTAGAAACTAACAGTTTTTGTCCACTAGTCCTTATAATGATAACATATAGCAAAACCCCTTAAAATGGGCCAATTTCTACTAGTCCTTAGGATACCTTTACTATTGGGCAGTCTGGTAAGGACTACAGGACTGGTGCCAATTTCTAACGCTGTTTACCTACCACAGGCAAGAGTGCATGCAAGTATCGTGATACTTATCGGATCGTGAGCAAGGTATCGTGATACTAATCGGATCGCACAGTTGGTGTATAGGCCCTGAGGCTTATTTCTGGCACACGAAGGCACACTACTATGCACTGCAAATTGTTGTGACTAAGTTACTCCTAGAAGACACCGGGTCATTTATGGCCCCCTGATTTAGGTGAGGTTCCAATCCTCATCAGTTGAGGCGTGTTGGGGTGTGTGTCTAGGTTGATAATCATGACTTTAACCATGATATCTATGAAACATGTTTTTTACGAAGTAGTCAGTACCATATCTTTCTTAATTGTATCCACAAGGCTAACCAGTTATATACATGTTTAATGACTATTCACATCACTTTCAGTCTGTATGGAAACAGTTGATCAGAAGCTTGTGAGAGCAGAGAAAGGACTACATCTATCTCTGGTCGCAGGCAAGTCTGTGGGAACAGCGTGGGATAACACACAAGTGAGACAGTGCTCAGCTCTAATCATATGTGTAAACTGCCTATCATTAAATTGTCATAGACTCCACAACCATACACATACACAGCCATGTTCAGAAGGCAGCACAGTGTCAAACATAAAGTGAAATCAATGAAATCAATGAAATCAGTGTCTATCATCAAGCTACAAGAAATCATTTCTAGGATTCAAAATGTCAAACCTATATTTCTTTTTCGGGTTCAGAACTTGGTGGAGAATAAGGGCTTATGAAAGACTTGCCAAAATACATTTCTTCCTCATGATCAATAAACTTGACAGTCTTTAGGGGAGGGTCATTTTATAACAAAATATAAACTGCTTTTGCATTTTGTCTTTTCAGGGAAGGTCATGATAAAAAATGAAAACCTACAAGGAAATATATGACAAGCATATGGGGAGGGTCATTATTTTCAGTACATTAGTGCAATAAACACCTGACCCACCCAACCTTGTAAAAAAATGAATGGTCCCTAAATGCTGTTTTAAGGTCAAATACCAAACAACATCAATACAAAATGTCAACAAAGAATGGACGTAATACTTAATGATTTCAGTCAACTCATTAATAAAAGATCTCTTTCAACATGGTGCTAGCTACATAGTAACAGAATTGATTTTCTACCATAGCCTCAAGGCATGTTCGGCATATGGGGAAGACAGGCAAACATGGACCCTGCTTCCAACGTTTATCAAGCCAGTCGAGCAGTACAAACACCAGTTCCAACTTTACCTCATGAGGCCAGGGTGTACAAGCACTATGGCTACCTGGCGAAAACAATTATATCTACCTAACCATGGACAAGAACACTTCCAATAGAATGTCTGAAATTGAAACGAAACGTTAACGTCCAACTTCATGGCAAGTAAAGGCTAGGCTCTTGAAGGAGTGTTGAAGATGCTTGTGGTTGAAGTCCTGGTGGTTGAAGTCCTGAGATCAGAGGATTTGGATTGAGTCACAAACATGTCTCAGTACTCAATATGTAGCACCTTTCAACTCCGTACAACAAACAAGGTGACCCCTTCTGACAAGGATAGGTGAGTGAGTGAGTGAGTGAGTGAGTGAGTGAGTGAGTGAGTGAGTGAGTGAGTGAGTGAGTGAGTGAGTGAGTGAGTGAGTGAGTGAGTTGATGAAAGACCCAAGTGATGCCAGTTTTAGAAGTTGACCACTTTGGTGAAACCCAATAGCAGGGGAATGGTGCTGACAACATGGAAACATAATCAGGAAGAACTGGGATTCAAATCATTTATTGAATTGCAGATTTTATAACGAATGGTTAACAGCTTAGGCAATCAGAAATCCACAACAGAATGACTTTTATATTAATAAATAAATAATTGACATAGCTATTTATTTTTATTTTTATTTCACCCAACCTAGTGAAACATGAAATTGAAAAAGTGTGGTATTAATGTTAATGACAAAAAAAAGTGACACAAATATGGATAAAAAAATTCGCTTGCGATTCCCTGCGCCTTTTCTGATAAACGGCGCCCAAATACGTGGATCCATCATTCTCGTATCGATACTAGCGCCATGGCAAGACTTACGAAGAATCAGAAACACCAGGCTTTAGGACGACTGCATGCTGTTGGTGACCTGGTATAGTTGCTGCAATCTGTAGATGGTTCTCACATGGACATTAAAAGCATTGGCAACCATTCACGCAGCCTAGCTCAGTATATATGAATATTTAATAATCTGTGCAGTAAAATCACATCCCAATGGTGTCACACTCTCTTCCTGACACAACAAAGTCAGAAAAAAGCAAAATATGTGTTCTAAAAAAGCCACTTCTCCACTCCCAGCAGCAGTACTGAACATTATTGTCCTTGAGAAATACAAGTTTGTGCCATAAAACTGACATTAAGGACCCATTCAAGTTAATTATGTGTAGAGTAAACTGTATCTTTTCACCTCCCTCTGCAGAAAGCATTACACTATTTCTTATTCCACCAACCATACTGTTGGATACTTTCCATGTTCAACAAGACCCCGGAAATGCCTACATATCAACCACAACTCTTGCCTACTTTGATGATAAAATCAGAAATATTTCAAATACAGGATAGCTCCCCAAATGAAGGTAACTAGAGCTGCAGCAACAGACACCTGACACATGTTATGATCTATGTATGAACATTATCCCTGATTTCCTCCCACAAAAACTGATGACTGTGCAATACAAGAGCAGTTCGGGAATACACAACATGTGGAAGAAGCAGATGCCATAAAAGTGAAAATGTGTTGTCTGTGATGATATAGTCTATAACGGTGAGTGAGTGAGTGAGTGAGTGAGTGAGTGAGTGAGTGAGTGAGTGAGTGAGTGAGTGAGTGAGTGAGTGAGTGAGTGAGTGAGTCTGAATGGGGCTATGAACAGTATTCATGTTATGTCAGCACATGTGGGAGGAAAGCCTGATGTGATGTTTTTGCCAATGATAAATGACATATATGAATTATGAAAGCATAATCTTTTATCAGTATATTTCACTAATTTCATCGGCTCATGTCAAATTGTTAACTTGTATCCAGATTTGAAAAGATGCTGTTTTTCACAGCAAATAGTAGATCACAATACCTTTTCAAATTTGTATCTAAAACTTGACCTGTTTGAAATAGTTTGTAATTTTCAAAATGGTGTCAGGTATGTGACATGTGAGGATATTACTCCCCATCCACAAATCCAAGGGGGACAATCACAATGCAGCAATAAAATACAAAGTCAGTCAGGTCGGTTTTACTGGCAAGACTGACCACTAGGACATGGCACAGCAGAGTAATGTGAGGGGAGATAGAAATATTCCAGCAGCGAGGTATACTCAAGAATGTAGCCCTCAAGACTCTTCTCCCATCTGATGCAACACACATTATGTCATCATATGGGATCCATTGCATGGGCCGCGTTATCTGTTATCTGTTGTCCGTGTGAAGGAGCGACTGTAATGCTGGTAGAAAACCTCCTGTATTATAAGCTTGGTGGAAAAGGATGTCTGTTTGTTTTTTGTTCACTGTAAAACGCTACTGTGGTTTTAGCTATGTGAAATTAATGTATCTCCAAGTTGTGTTGTAGTTGGGTTCTACCATAACTGTAGTGGTAATAGTTAGGCCATCATGGTAGTGTTTACTGTTTCAAAAACTAAAGACATAACTTGCCATACAGGAACTTCCGAAGAAACATTACTCATACATGTCTTGCACAATCTATGGAAACAAATAATTGCTCTTGATGAAGATGCACTTTCAAACATTACAGAACAATTCAAACAAAATGTATTTATAAAATATTAATGGGGCTTAACGTGATCAAAATTATTGCACTTAGTTAGCGCCAGGCTTAGTAACAGTAAGTACCATCTCTTAACATCTTTTCGTATGATGCGGATGTGGATGGAACCACCTACATTCGGCTTTTCGGAAAGATGCTCTATCCACTGGACCATAGACGCAATCGTCAGAAATACTAACCAGCTGTCCCTAAGCATGTTTCCTTGTCCATGAGAAAAAGGAACTTTTAAAAGAAACCAGATGATGTTTGTTGTCAGCAATACCATAATATGACCACAAATACAGATTAATATCAGATGTAACCTTCTCACAAATATTAGAACAGTTAGTATCAATTGATTATTTAGAACCTTCAAGTTCATTTCTGTAATGAAGACAGTAACCTTCTGCTGCCATGTTGGTGTTTGTGTCTTCTTGCATCATTCAAACCTTATGCTTATATTCCAGTCAAATCCTTTTACACAACCATTGCACAGAACCAGGTTGCCCTGAACCTGAAAAGGTTGAGATAATACAAGGGTGGATTTGCTTACAAGCTGCTTCTTCAGCCCATGCCAAACACTGGTGTATTTCTGGTGTGGAGAAGCGGTCTGCTGGCGCCCCCCAAGGTTATACCATCTATTGTTACTTAGTGCCGTATTGACCTTCAAACTGACTGGGATTCCAGCCAGGATCACAATTTTTGGAAGATACAGATGTACATTACACAACACCTGATTCGGAATATCTGACCTGTAGGCAGTTGTCTGTAGGCAAGTTAACATTTACAATAAACATGAAATATCCACACATTGATATTTAGACAGGATACATTGTAAATCAATGACTTTCCTCTGCATGCTCTGTGCAGTTTTAGTTTGGATTTGGACAAGTGTGCTATTCATGTGGCATGAAGTACATAAAGTCTATGTTCTTAATATTTCAGCTGCATAATTTGTGGAAAACATTACTGATTTGTGATTAGTAAGGCAACTGGTGCCTCCACTCCAAACCCAGTTTTAACATGGACGGTAAGATTTCAATAAATATGCTGAAATATATTGTGCTGCGAAATTCTGGACAAATGGCTGTCAATTCTCGATAAGTAAATTTTGAGAGTTCACAATCTATTCATGTGGCATGTAGTACATAAAGTGTATATTCTTAAGATTGCAGCTGCATAATTTTAGGTACGAGTCTGAAGTCCCAAGTCTTGTGAAACATCTTTCAGTCTTGTAAGCTCATCTCATAATTTAAACATCAACATGATCAAAAGCTTTTCAAAATGTTGCCAGTAGACACTTCTGGCATAGTCAACTCAAAAGTGTTTGGCACAGACTAACAAGTGAACATATTTTTCCCCACAACCCTCATTTATTTAGAATGAATTTCTTAAGTGATCTCATTATCATGTTAATGGATTAGTTTTCACTGATGTTTTCTATCACAGACCCAATCAAAGACAGGAGATATCATGATCCAAACAGTGTGGTCCACAGGTAACTGTCAGTAGTAGTGATGGGTATTGTCATGACCTTCATACTGCCATTTATTGTAATAATGATTCCTGTATTGTGATACGTACCACAATATACTGTATGTGTTCTGTTTTCTGTAATTTGTTATGAACCTGAACAAAAATGGACCCATACATCGAGTTCCCCTGCATATCTATTACAACTTCAAAAATTCAGTTCGACTTGCCACTTATGTAACTTTGCCAACAATGATGAAAATATGCAAGATTTTGAAAAATGCAAAATTCTGATATTTGCCAAACATATTGTGATATATTCATTTACTTCAATCTTGGTATACCGGCATACCAGTAATACCGCACATCTCTAATCAGTAACTAGTAATAAATCATAATTTCTGACCTTATTTTGATTAAAAACCAAACCAGTTTACTACAGATGTATACAGTTACTTAATAAGCTCAATCATGATATGAATAAAATGTTTTATCATCAACACAACCATAATCAAGTGCTTTCATCCCAAATATGAGCTCAATCATAACCATTGAATGTGTTGGAGGGTTCCCTACTAACCCCAACTGTGAGCATGCATCACAGCATTGGGTGTTCCACTATTTCAGCAATGTTGATAGGCTCACAGAGGAGCAGTTCTGTGATCTGTCAGTACAATGGGAGGTTCACACCACTGCACTGCTCATCTCGCCAGCAGGTCGGCACATTTCATGCCACTAGGATGCACATTCTTTTGCAGTGCTGATCAGACTATCCAGGTAACGCAAGAATCTACATTGCCCACTCATCCTTCACTGATGGCGGACTGAAATAGTTGACTTGCAGTTAACTGTAAAGTCCAGTGATGAGTAAGAGAGTTTGGCTTAACGCTACTTTGAACAATATTTCAGTTATACCTCGGCTGTCAGCTAGGTGTACAGCTCAAGGTAACGCTGACCATAGGCGTTTACCACATTGGTGAAACTACACACAGTATGGAGCCGACAAACCCAAATCATAACCAGGGCAAATCTATCTGGGATTCAAAGCCATAGTGAGCAGATCCTGGCGTTGCTAAGGAATAAGCTGCACTTGGACCAACTGTAATTTCTTTACAAACCTGGGCCAGTTCCAAAGGCAGTTATAGTGTTATGACAAGCGTATGTCTACATTTTAGGTATAGTTGTAGCAATAGTTATAAAGATAAAATTGATTTGGGGGGTCAACCAGAAACATTTCTGTATGTTTCTTCAGCATTTGTTCAGCTCAACAGTCTATGATGCAGCCGTTTTTCACTTCATGGGTCCTTAAGGTCCTACAATACTATTTTATTCTATGTATCCCTCAAATTTTTTTTTCAAACATTGATAGAAATGAAAGGTAGTAGGTCCTTCGGGGTTTGCTGAAGTATTTTGACCTAAGGACCCCTTACATATTCAGTTTTTAAACATTAGGGTTAGCACAAGACTCTGAACACTGTAATGGTTATTGATATTCAGTCATAATTTGGAGCAGTTTGCAATCAGCGTTGTCAGCCCTTCCTACTTTTTACACTGCAATGATGAGTTTTGCAATTCCTTTCATATCTTGAAGCCAAAGACGTCTCTTTGAAATGTCATATTTTGATCATTTTGATAACAAATGCTAACATTTGACAGACTAAATGTGATTCTCTCTTTCCTTTAAAAGAAAAAAAACAACATCCTCATACAACCCTGAGCTCACAATCAGCCTGTCATTGTATCACACAGTTGTATTTATGAATCAAGAATATGTACAGCCTTTACAATTTCATCCAAGAACATGTACTTCATAAGCTGTGCTTTCACATACAAAAGCTTAGGTAATTGTCAAATGCAAATACTCTGCAGAAAAATCTGTTTTATTATTATCCCTTCTCAAATGAATGAAAACGGATCCACAAACCCTCCATACATGTTCAACCAAATACAATCTGTTTCTTATTTTCAAGTCAATTTTCCACCTGACCTGTCTCAAGGTCACCTAGGTTATTAGTCCATCAGTGATTGTTCGCTGGTCTCTTCCCTCAACACGCCTGTTGAATACAGCAGGAAGTCTGCTGAACGCAGGAAGCCTGTCTGCCAGTCACCTATGCTGCAATCACCTCATAAATGGGGATTTCAAGTTATCTTTCCACAGACTGTTATTGTTACCCATGTCCACTGCTTGCCCCGACCTGCCTCCTGCACAGATCGGTGTATATCAGCTAAATACCAACACTGTGAACAGGCTAATGCCTTTCAGAAACTCCAGATAAAACAGCAGAGTGTAAGTACAGGGCACTCCCTCCCTCCCTCTCTGCCCCAACCAACTGACGATTCAGTGTTCACAGATAGTAAGAGAAAACATCTGGAGTTGATGGATAGATAACATTGTTTCCACTAACTCTGCTACACCAGTAGTGCATTCTGTTTGAAACGTCTTACACAACCAGCCCCTATGGCTGTAGGAGGTTTTGCTGTCTCTATCAACACTGGGAGAGCAAACTTTCACACACACTACTCAACACACCACCATTTCTTGAACCATTTCTTGACTTTTTCTCCAGGATTAACTCGCTACATGGACAAATTTCATATCAAAACAGTTTCTGGGCTGAAATATCTTGCTACAACATGGGTAAACTGTATTCATTAAACAAAATACAGTGACAGAATGATAATTCAGAAATTTCCAATCATGTCAATGGCACCAATATTTTTGCCCATTTTAATGTGCCTGACAATTAACATTACAAGTTTTACAAATTCAACCCACAACACAGCTTGTTTGCTGGTTAGCATTTTGAATTGTATCAGATAATGATAGAATATTTGGAAGTTCTCTACATTCGAACAATGTTTCCGAAATAGAAAGGTTGAAAATGCCAAGAATGGATTTAACACATTGTGATTGGGTGAGCATGATTTACAATGTTTTCAACACTATTCCAGCAATATCACGGTGGGACACCAGAACCAGAACCATGCTTCACACACTGTAGATGTTGTACCTATGTGGGAAATCAAACCAGACTGTCAACCATGAGGCTACCTCAATGTCCTTTAACAGTTTTTACACGCTGTTCTAAACTGGGAAGTCCAACCCAAGTGTCTCGTGTGACAAGATTTGTTTGTTTGTTTGTTGTTTAACACTGCAATTAGCAATTTTCCACCTATATGACGCTGGTCTGTAAATAATCAAGTCTGGACCAGACAATCTAGAGACTGATACGATGAGCATCGATCTACATAATTTGGATACAATGACATGCATCGCACAAGTCAACAAGCCTGACCACCCAATCCCGTTAGTTGCCTCTTATGAAGAGCATAGTCACCTTTTACGGCAAGCATGGTTGCTGAAGACCTATTCTACCCCAGATCTTCATGGATCTGTGTTAAAAGAGAGTGAGTGAGTGAGTGAGGTCGGTTTAACGCCGCTTTTAACAGTATTCCAGTTATATCGCGGCGTGTCAGCTTAATGTGGGAGGAAAGCCCCAAGTCATGCAAGTCTTAGATGTTTACCACTTCAGTGAAACCCACGAGCACAGGTATGGTGCTGAAAAACCTAGAAACATAATTGGGTCGAACCGGGATTCGAACCCACAATCATAGGTTTCTGGCGTGCCCAAGGGATGCAACTCTGCACAGCGAATCACGGCAGCTTAGACGACTGGGCCATCCGTGCCCCTGCGTGATAACAGAACACTCTACATTACCACTCCTTTAGCGTATTATACCAACACCTAAGCATTCTATAATTTCAGCCAGAATGTGATATCAAATCGAAAGTCGAGTCCTAGCATTTCAACACAAACTATCACCAATGTATAACACATAACTCAATGACATTCATTCACAGTATGTGCGGAATCTCATCATATAATTCCTTTAGTTTATCCATAAAAGAAATCAAACTGCTAAAAATAACCTTTATACATGTACCATCATTACCATATTCTTTTGACACCATTTTTGCAAAGGTGACGCTACCTTATTCAACTTTCTTCCCTTTACAGAGACAATACTGGTTAAAGTCCTGAATACATAACTTAGCTTCAGTACTTCACAACAACACCTGGTCCACATTTAGAACTTCTCATCACTACTTGCATAAACAGTACAAACAGGTGACATTGGGCTGGAAACATGAACATGACACTGCAGTGGTGGGACGATACACCCGTGAATCGCGGTTATTTACTTCTTGATAAAAGTATCGATCAGTCGCATGCTAAGTAAAAAGTATTGATACTTACCCTAAATGTTTGCTTTAAAAACTGTTCCATCAAACACTAATCAGGTGTGAAAATTAGCAGTGAAAACGTGCATATTTTCAGCCATTGTGCCATACATGACACTGCCAACTGTAAATTGTCAGTATGCCAAGCAATTGCCCATCCAGTTTATGAAAAAATATGGCTTACACACCACAGGCAAGAGCACATGCAAGTATCGTGATACGTATTGGAATCGTGGGCCAGGTATCGTTATACGTATCAGATCTCACAGTTGGTGTATCGTCCCAGCCCTAGTCACATTGTGAATGAGGAGCCAGCTTAGTGACCAAGGGGGTTGCAGTTGGATAAAGTGGCCTCATTGTGAATGAGGAGCCAGCTTAGTGACCAAGGGGGTTGCAGTTGGATAAAGTAGTCACATTGTGAATGAGGAGCCAGCTTAGTGACCAAGGGGGTTGCAGTTGGATAAAGTAGTCACATTGTGAATGAGGAGCCAGCTTAGTGACCAAGGGGGTTGCAGTTGGATAAAGTAGTCACATTGTGAATGAGGAGCCAGCTTAGTGACCAAGGGGGTTGCAGTTGGATAAAGTAGTCACATTGTGAATGAGGAGCCAGCTTAGTGACCAAGGGGGTTGCAGTTGGATAAAGTAGTCACATTGTGAATGAGGAGCCAGCTTAGTGACCAAGGGGGTTGCAGTTGGATAAAGTAGTCACATTGTGAATGAGGAGCCAGCTTAGTGACCAAGGGGGTTGCAGTTGGATAAAGTAGCCTCATGTCTTTCATTTGTCTTTTTTCATCTACATAAAAACAATTAAAAGAAGACTTAAGTTTAGCCTTGAGCACCAATATACTGTTAATCTCAAGACCAGGTTTGTTATAATGACAGGTTAGAATATTTACTGGTTTATAACTTGTAAGATATATGATATACAAGCAACATTGAGAATCCAAAACTTGGCAAATAGGCTGTGATTTTAGTGTAAAAAAAATACTGAGTGTTATTCATAGAGATTACTTGACCAATCCAAATAATACTAGACCCAGTCTCCGGGCTAATGTATTTAGAAACAGGCTGTTATATTTAAGAAAGTTAGTATATGATTGCAAGAGGTAGGAAGTGAAGGGCCAAGATAGTGTCCAGGCTAGCCAGATATCTATCACCTACAGTCCCCAACAGTCATGCAGGGGACTGGTGGGACAGAAGGCATCATCACAGTCAGGAAACACCCACTCTTGTCGCTGGCCTATTGACTTCAACTATTTCCGGTGACACAGCAATAAAATACTTAATAATACTTTGATTTTTTTCTCAGATTTCTGGTGTGATTCTAACCAAACCTGGTAAAATTGATAATATAGGGAAGCCATACTTATATTTTCTTAGGTCAAACCTGTCTCAGTGTCTACCCAGGTTTAGAGTCAGCAATGATGTTGTTGGCTGAGTGTTCAGCAATCCACAATGCAGGATGGTTGGTCCAATAAGTAACTCATTAGCTAGCACAGATGATGAGTTTTTTTGCCACTCCACCTCAGGTGAGTGAGTTTGGTTTTACGCCGCTCCAGCAATATCAAGGCGGGGACACAAGAAATGGGCTTCACACTGAACCTCAGCACCATTCCCTTTCATGACAAGCATTGGGCATTTATGGCAGAAATGCCTTCATTACACAATGTGCAATAAATTTATGAACAACAACAAAAATCCCAAAACTGCTATTTCTTAACAAGTTCTTGACAAACATATTCCAAATCAATTCTTTTCACACGTATAATACAGGATTAATCATCTACAGGATAAATCCAAACAATGTTGATGGAAGGTCCATATTTGTCACATGACTCTTCACCATTTTCCTGACTGACTTAAGATGACAATGCAAAATGTTTACCCTCTTGTCAAAAGATGATGTCTGCAAGTTAGTAAAGTTACATTAAACAAACATGATTCTATTTATGATGAACAGAGGTTATCAGCCAAGTGTGTTTCCGGATCCTAAACCTGTTACGCAAGTCTTCATGATATGGAAACACATAAGGGTATTATTATCATCTGGCATTCTTAAAATAACTGAAGTTTCGGCATGTTCGACCTGTATTCACTTACTGAATGAACTCTGGAGACTGGGCATGAGTACAATGATTGTCCTTTGTGACATTTGGAGATAGGACATGTAGGCAACAAGTAGACATCCCCATGCTGATCTGTTTCTTTATGCATATGATAATGAATATGGACTAAAATTCCTTCTCGGAAATCAGAACAAGGGAATTGGACAAAGGAGTTTAACTTAAGCTTCAGGTATATCAATGATCGGATATCATTCAGTAATTGTCAAAAAGCCCATTTCCTTCCATTCATTTACCAACATGAGTTACATACAGTAGAAACCAGTGGGACCGCCTCATCTGTTTCATATTTAGATCAATGCATAAAGATTCAGAATGAGGAAAATATCTCCACAAGACTGAATGATAAGAGGGATGACCTCAGCTTGCTTTTACTATAAGTCAATTTTCCCAATTGCGTGGATTGATGCTCATGATATTAATCACTGGATTGTCTGGTCCAGACTCAATTATTTACAGACCGCCGTCATATAGCTGGAATATTGCTGAGTACTGCTTTAAACAACAAACCAACAAACCAAACCTTTATGTCGAGCAATATTGCAGCAACTCCAGCCTTTGGTGTCTACATTTCACAATGTTTGAGATAAAGAAGATCATGCTCTTTGAGCCTGTTTCTACAAAGATTTCAAAGAGCACGATATAACTCTTGCACTAAAGTTGTTTGATCAGGGTCACAACATTCAAGGCCTTAGGAGAGCTTTCAACATGTTCAAATAGTTTACTAATAGACATGTGGGGGGCATTTCAAAATTTGATGCATCAGAAACAAAAATGATGTCTGCTGCAGTTCCCTATTTGACCTGTACCAATGTTCCCGTGTTTTTTCAGGTGAATAACTGACTCGCCTTTGCATGTCTTTGTGACAGGAGCCACAAGGGGGGCAGGATGCACTTAGCCATTCGAACACCTGGTATCACTACTATCATGACTATATGATAGTGATTCTTAAACACATGCTCACGATAAAGTCGGAATCATACAATTGAACCCTGCTTTTAGCAGATATTACTTATGACTATGGAAAAAGTCTTGTATCTTTTATTCAGTAAACCTCTTCATTTATCATCATGACTATATACACATGAAATAGTGGCAAATGCTTTGCAGCCGTGCTGTAGACAGTAACACCAACATATCGGCATGATCAGGAACAATGTATATCATCTAACTGGGAATGGTAAACAGTTAATAGAACATGTAGGCTATATAGCATCAATGTATTGACTTTCTTAACAGTAGTTCCTGCCAGGTGACCTCATTGCATGTTTGTCTGAGCATGATACCAAGTTTATCGGCTTGGTTTATTTCATTTAAAACATTATCCCTATATTTAAAATAACCTTAGGAAGTGTTAAAATTAACCTCCACAATTTACCTTGATTAATGGAAAAATATGAATTTCAAGAAATCACAAGTGCACCTTACACTTAAGACAAACAAGCACAGGCAAATTCAAATTTACCTCTGACCAGTAACAAAGCAAAACACCATAATATCAAAGAAGGTTAATAATTGAGGTTTATCGGAGTTACTCCACCCAGCAATAGGATTATTTCCATTAATGCTGACAGACATGGCGGAGATGCTACATCTAACCCTGAAAGGAAATCCACCAGCCTGGTGTTGTTGCCTCCAGTCTCAGGCAGGAACAGATGTGTTTGCTTACTAACAGCAATAATACTTATTGCAGAATCAGCACTTTTTTAATGACTCACTAACAATGGAGCAAATAAAATTTGATGTTTAAGAACAAGTCAACAAGTCAAGGAGACCAAATATTATGTCTAAATGAAACAAATCAGTGTTCATATGAGCACTCGTGCGGATCAAATATATCCCACACTTCCCTTATGCTGTGAGTCGCACAGTGTGTCTATAGATCAAGCACTTGTACTTAGCCAGAGCCTGCGAACATCAGATGCTTATTGGAAGGAATCAAGTACAGAGTAACTGGGGTATGTCTTGTTTAATCTCCAACTGGTCAGACACTTAAGCTTACTCTAGTTTTTCTTGTGCCCCAATATCATATGTTTGTTCATAGACTGGGGCCAGTCTCAACAACAAGACCCCTATGGCTCAAAAGCACATGTACTTTCTTGGAGCTGGACAGGAATTGCTCTTTAGAACAATTCTTCAGTCAGACTTACTAGCACTCAATAAAGTTGTAACATAGGGCCTAGACTGGCCAAGTCTCAAGAATTAGTTATCGGATACTTCATGTCAGGATTGTTCCTGGTATCTCTGTAGCTGTATGTCAGCAAGTAGACTGGTTCAAGTCTCTAAAGATATGTCTTCTCCAGCACAGGCACTTCAACTCTCCAGATATGCTCTTCAAAACTCCTTGGCTGTAAGCCAGCACATAGACTTGGGAAAGTCTCCAGAAATGCTAAACCTCTGAAAACCCTTTCATATCTTGCCTTTCAGACAGAACAAGCACAAGTTGTTATTATGCCAGTCCTAGCTCTAATACCTCCAACATGTTCAATACTCAGTCTAAAAGCTCTTGCTGTAATAAAGAGCCCATTGTTTAATAACGTATCAGTGTGTGAGTGAATGTTGTTATATACCTGTCAGCAATACTCAGCTACATCACAGCTATTAATAGTCCAGTCTAGGGCAGGCAAACCACTAGTTGATTCACTGAGCAAGGATCCACACCACTGTGCAGATCGACGGTCACATTGTGCCCATCCAATCCACAACCGTTTGCTCATACTGCAAGCACTAGGTGCTGGGACCCTGTCCTAAACAAGCAGTTCACAGTGTATACATCCTAGGTACAGACTCCTAATTAGTCCGATAATACCACACAATGCCTCTGTGACAACTAGTCATCTATCATATCCTGCATCAACTCAACTTACTAATCATGCATCCGCATTCCTATTAAGATGGGAGCTGCAAACCTCCCCAGTGCTACACAAGGCGTATTTTAGCCATCTTCACTCATCATGCTCATTGTTACTGGATGTCAGTGGACATTTTCCTGAATTGTGAGAACTTTCAGATACTTGAAATACTTAAGAGACACTTTCCCAAGTCATTTCCGCCATATCATATATAATATCTCCAACTTTTATGAGTAAACAGTATAACTCAATAACAAAATAATAAACATTTTCCATTGTACTGCATAATTTCAACAATTATCGTTTTCCATAAAACTACTGATTAAACTTTGAAATCAGGAAATTGTACAGCTGATCCGGTCATAAATTGTCCACATTTTCTGGGAAATAGAAACCTCATCAGCATGTCATGTAAGCATCCATAGCTACAGTCAGTTACCACACACACGTGACACAGTGCACAAATGTATTGAATTAATATTAGAGACAACATTTTAGGTCAAAACATTTCACATTTCTGAATACAGCACCATTACCCTCATGTGGATTCGGGTAGTAAGAAGCAATGTAATGGATCGGGTGGTCAAGCTCTGTGACTGGTTGATAGTGGTTGGAATCCATTGATGTTTAAACTTATAAAAGACCTACTGTTTTCATCTGGCTGAGCTGAATCTTGAAGTGAAAATCATTTAAGTTACACCTCAAAATCTCAACAACAAACATGTGACATACAAACAATGTGATATGTTTGTACAATCTAGACTAAATCAACAAACCAAGACAGGCTTATCAGAATGTATGACTGCCGTCTCTGTTAACCAACGCAATGGAGCCTCGGCAAGTCTATCATTGTTCACCTGATATAGAGGGAATCATTGAAAGGTCAGGGGGAACCTATCTCCCATATACAACATAGGCAACCAGCTGCCTCAGCTAGGCTGTACCATTAAGTCTTAGGGGGAACAGGTGATAAGTTCAACAGCATCTAAATCTCAAACATTCCAGCAAACACCTGGTCTACCCAGAAAACATGCCCAACTCACATGAAATGTCATGAAAGGGTATTTATCCCCCAAATCCTTTCCATGAATAGCACACTTATTCCATAAACTTACCCCAAAACTCAGCACCCTTCGAAACTTAAAATACAGCCCAATACAACCACAAATATGGATTATAACAAGGCAGTGATTAACGTTGTAGAGGCTTGATAAAGAGAAATGGCAGAGCGTAGTTGGCCGATATTTATTATGCTGCCATCATCGTGCAGATAAAGCTAGGAGTTAGTAAGACATGAGCTCATGGGATCTTTAGATGATCTTGTTACACTGACTTGAATCACCTTGATAGTTTCAGAATAACAAGCCATCATCTTCAGCCATTTACACACTATTATATTCTCTACACATCCTAAAATAATACAGGCATCACACAATAACAAGCTTACGCAAGATGGATTTATACCTTTCATCTTATGTAGTCATCTTGTTATTTCTGTTGGCAGTGCCCTAGGTTTTTTGACAATCATCAAAGGAGCTGTATGAGATTGATTATCTATGGGATCTAGTAACTTAAGCAAACTTGATCATCAAAACCATGTACAAGCTCTTTAAATATTTCAGAAATTTGATATTGCAGAAGTGAGGGAGATATTGTTATATTTAGCACAGAGTGGTAAAACGTATTCCATGAGAAAACAATTTGCCAAACTGCGTCATTGTCAGAGTACCCTGAAGTCCACATCCCACTAACCTGATACAAAGTATACCACACAGGAAACATCCGTAACCATGTTATCTGGGCCTAAACGTACAAAAGTGTTTGTCAAAATACATTTTAAGCTCATATGACGTAAATTCTAACAATCATTGAAGGTGGAGGTGATAATGGTGCACTGTTAAGTACATGGTACCATCTGTGCCAAACACTTGTCTCTCAACCCGACACTTGTGCTCATGGAAAAAATATATGTTAGGCAGCCATCCAATGAAGTTGTTCATTGCAATAATATGCACGTTTTCATGCCTGTCAGATAACCAGTTCTAAAGTCAACTGGCCTAAGAGAGGAAACTTCCTATACCTGGGGTTTGGGCTAGTGGTTAAGCATTCAGACTTGGTGCTGAGGAACCACCAATATAATTGAAATTTAGCAAAAAAATCAAAATTTCCTTGTCATTACTGCACTGATACAAAGTTTAAAGATGCCCCTACAACCAGGACCATTGGAGAAGATTCTCCCAAGGACTCTAAAGTTGGAACACTGACATCTGTTCCGAAGTGACTGTGTAAGTATACAACTCTGGTGTCACATGTACATAGCAGTGATGAGATTTGGGTGTTCTCTGTCAACCAAAAACAAAATCCCCTCATGGTGAAAAGTTACATTAAATGAAAACACACTTTTCCATTGATCTTTATCTACCATGCAGTTCACACTATAGGTGAGGTGAAATGGGGTTTAATGCTGCATTCAAGTTTATTGCACTTATATAGTGACATCCTTACAGGTATGTGTGCATATGTGTGTGCGTGTGTGTGTGGTTGGTTGTACAAGTCCCACCAGTGGCATGCCCTAAACCAAAAGACGTTAAAAGATGGTACTTGTTACCTTGCCTGGTGTTCGGCATTAAGGGGCTAAAACAAGGACTGGTCGGCTTGGAGTCAGTATGCTGTTAAACTGCAGCATGGTATCTCAGTGGGCTAGCACTATTAAATCAGCATTAGTCCGGACTTGTACAAGCAGCCACGGACGGGTTTCGAACCCCCGACCTTCTTCTCTGCGGTCAGATGCTCTACCACTTAGACTTGACCATGGAGGTGGTCAGATTACACCATAACTAAGCAAGAAAGAATATATATATATTTCTGTTTTGTCAATGTTCCATGAGACATCTTAGAAATTGAAGACATTATGAATTCTAATATGTAATATGATTTACACAAACTGTCATTGCTTTATTACAATATTACCACAGTCTTTGCACCCAAACATTTTAGACTACTTGCCCAAACAGGAGTCTTAGCATCAGTTTCAGAAGACTTAAGTGTTATTATATGAACTAATATTAGCTGATTGATGATGACTGATCATTAAAAGTTTTGCACGCTTTAATATAAGCAAGAATGATATTCTAGAATATTAGCTGAGCATACTAGACTGAACAGACTTTTACTAGACTCTGGCTTTGGACTAGTAGCTAAAGTCGCAGGCTGTTACCATATTCCACCTAATTAGCATTCTTCCCTATGAACATGAACACCTAACATTGATCCAGTGAGACTCTATTCTACAGGATATATGCTGTACATCAACTTGAAGACAGAGGCTAACTGTACCTGGTGACTGGTGGTGTACATCCAAGAGCTGACTCTTCTGGCACTTTGTTCGTAACCACCACTAATGAATGTCTAATACACATGTTGCAGATGCTGGGAGATCGGACCTCATATCTAACAGTGTTTAATGATCATTAGGACATCTCATATCCTACCCATTCCCAGCGGCTACCAATGCCACACAGACAGTGATTAACAAGACATGATAACTCTACCAAGCCGCATTCATATAAAAAAACATGAAACCAACATGGAAAAACAAACGTTTCTCAAGATCTACACATGCCAATTCCAACTGGTGATGGAGACGGTGGCGGAAGTGTGTAGAAACATGTATGTTTATAAACACTCCCAGGTGATGATGCAGCTCCGGGGTGTATCCAGTATCTCAGAGTCTATGTTCTGGGTATGTGGGCTGACAGGGTGAGTGAGTTCACACAGTCCAGAAGTATCACACTCTTGCATCAATGCTGGAGTCACCAAAAGGGCAGGGATAGACACCACGAGCCAATACAACCAGCCAAGAATTCTTCTTACTTTTTTTTATCTAATTACATAAATTATGGGCAGTGGTAGACACCATGAGCTAAATGTAACTAGCTGACAATACATTTTGCACCAGTTGTTTATCTCATATTACAGAAAAACTACTAGTTTTCACAATATTGTAAAAGGAGACTAATGGTCATGTGGACACCTGATGGGGTTACATTGTAGCAATGCCAGAATCAAACCTAGACTATCTGTGTTGAGATGGAAAGCCCTTCCCACTGGGCTACTCTCCTGTATGTGACCTGAAGTATCAGTATCACAAAACTTGTCAATCAAACCAGCTGTCATCTTTAAAAAAATGAAATCAGCTGCCCTCTCTAAACATGATTGCAAATACAGGATTAGTATGGAACCTATCTTTGAATTACAGTAAGATCTGGAAAATAGGGAAAATAATATGGTTCAGGGACTGTGAGACAAACTAGACCCAGTACATGTTTGTTTGTTTGTTGTTTAACACCACACTCAGCAATATTCCAGCTATGTGACGGAGGTCAGTAAATAATCATGTCTAGACCAGACAATTCAGTGACTGACATCATGCGCATCGATCTACTCAAATGGGATACAATGACACGCATCAACCCAGTCAGCAAGCCTGACCACCCGATCTCCCGTCGCCTCAGTCGACAAGAACTGTCGCCCTTTACAGCAAGCATGGGTTGCTGAAGACCTATTCTAACCCAGATCTTCACAGACCCTCCCTCCCCCCCAGTACATGTGCATCATAAGACCTGACAAGCTCAGCCACAATGTGTGACTGGGCTTATTAAGTGTCCTCATACCCTGATGACATGGACCTGCTCTGCTGGCATCAACCACTGTGGGTTCAAACCAGATTACTCACAGGCAGCTGACAGCCTGTGATATATGTGCAACACAGGTGAAGGCAGGCAGCACAAACAAACAGTCAATCCCTCACCTACAATTGTCATGTTAAACCCCCACCATGTAATTATGATGAACAAGGTCAGCCATGACTGTCACACAGCTCGCCTCCCCACTATCTCTGCTGTAACACTTCCACTGACATACTGACTGATACAACAACACACATAGTTCACATTTACTGGGCTAGATCGCATGTGCACTAACTAAACTCTCAAACAGAATCTAGAAACCTTTCCAATTTTGCTTTTCAATACCAGAACTCCAGCAAATGTCAAAGTCACTATACTACCCGACATTTGCTAAGGACCAAACTGGTCATCTTTAGTTAAAGGTGTGATCCTTAGCAGATGTTTAGTGGTATACATCAGAGATAGACACAGCCACTTGTCTTAGCCCAGTCACAACACTAACGGACCAGTTGTTTTATCCCACAATGGAGTTATTTTAGGTTACCACTAGACTGAAATGAGCGGCAGAATAGTTGGATATGACAAATGGTATCTATCCTTGTACATATCTTGGGAAGGACCATAGCCACTATACACAGTGGTATCATTTCAATTCTTATTCAGAACCAAATTTACTTCAACTATTGAGTCTGCTCTGACAAACGCAGAGATGGAATTTTAAGCAAAGTTGCAAGAAAGTCCCGAAAGTATCAACCTATTTCACACCACTGATGAGCAGTGACACATTTATGCACGGATTACTTTGTGAACATTTGAGACATAACAAAAACAGTTGCTTCCTGTCTTCGACAATTGAAATGATTCACAATAACAAGTCAGTTTCTGTAAATCTAAACTTTATTTCATCATAAAAGTTAATGTAAGTTATTATCGATGACAACAATTTCATATCGATAATCGTTAATATTTCTTCCAATCGACAATAATTCCGATTATCGATCTTTTAGTCAGCCCTAATGACAGTGTGTGTGCCAAAAACGTTTGAGTCTACTAACCCGAACCTGTCACTTGACATCATTTTCAGTAGATCTTAGTGTTAATGTATGGACTTTAACAAGCAAAACTTACTAGACTGAAAGACTGATATTTGACCAGACTCAGGCTTCAGACCAGTGCCTAAAGTCACAGACTGCAAGGGGTGGTGTCCTACGTTCTCGTGGTATGCTCCAATAGTATCTGAATCTAGGAACCCCCTTAAACTTTACCTTTTACATTAAGTCTTTGACAAGGACCATTTACCTTCAGGCTTAATTTCAAACAATGCATCATATCAATTCTTTGTTAGATTACACTTAATAAATTGAAATATTGAACCAAAGCTTATTGGACCTTTCCATCTGTGTTCTGTGAAACAGACACTTCAATGAACACTGAACACACTCTCTATGTAATCTGATATACCCAGCATATGAAGCAAATGCGTAACATTTAAATCACCATACACAGCAAATAATAATCCTAACTATATTTCAATCATTTCAGCATAGAATATGTATAGTAACTTAGTATTCCAACATCTTAATATTTACCAATTTAGTATTACCATAGATTGAAAGCTGCATTGCCTATAAAAGATAAAGGATAGCAGCACATGCATGACATTATCCCTGCAGATGTCAAACAAACTGTCATGAAAAATATGCTGGCTCCGAAGTTCATGTCATTCAACATGACAGGTCGATCTGGAGTCCTCCTCAAATATGGAGCAATCAGTGAAGAATTCAAGCCAAGGCAAGAAAGGTAACATCAATAGTATATCATATGGAATATGTGTACTACCCATTGACCAGAGATTATTCAGAGGCATACAACACTGTGTCAGTCTCAGGGGCACAAGCACTCTACATTTGACCTCTAACAGCCTACACCTAATACCACAAGCTCTCACAACTGCCTACCACTGCTGATTTATGTCAGGGCAAAACTGGCCGGAGACTTGCATCTTGTCTGGTGCCACACTTCAGGCAGTATCGAGATATCATTTTAATCATATACGATGCCACGATGGGATTTCTTAATGTGGGATAAGTTCCAGGGATAAGACCCAGGGATATGACTGAAGGCTACATTTGTACATCTACACTCTCATAACACTAGATTTTTGTAACTCATGGTGAGATAATGAAATATGTTAACTCAATTATTGCTCACATCAGCAATAGAAATTGGCACTAGTCCTAGAGTTCTTGCCAAACTGCCCAATAGTTATGGTGTCATAAGGACTAGTAGAAATTTGCCTTTTTTAAGGGGTTTGCAATATATTATCATTATGAGGTCAAGTGGACTAAATACGTTCTTGGCCTTTATATATATATATATATATATATATAATAACATGATAGTCAGTCTAATAATTAGCATGATCAGACTTCTCACTTCAATCACTACTGGAAACCGTTCCAATTATCATCACTGAATAATAACAATTACATAACACTCCTGAAGTAATTGATATTTGATGTATTTGGCAACATTAGACACAAGACAGAGCAGCACAGTTAAGTGTGATGATACATGCATTTACTAATTTCAATGTACACTTTCTAATTAATCACAACCTATTTTTCAACTTCCCTAAACATGTTGTTCTATATTGATCAATTTATATACTTAACCACAAAAGAAACATCACCATGGATAGATATATGAGACACCTTATTTGTCCAAACACTGTAAACATACTTGGAGACATATTAAAAAGATGAAACTTGGCAAAACTGATCATCAAGGTTGAAAATAAAGTGCCAAATGTTCTTAAAGTGAAACACAACACTAGTCTCTGAGAATATGGCATCACAAGTCAGTATCTCGTATGTCCGCCATGTGCATTGATGACAGCCATGCAACGTCGATACATGGAATGGATGAGGCAGTTGATAAAGGCCATAGGCACTTGAGTCCACACTCTGAGGAACGCCTGACGCAGTTTAGCTGCAGTTGTCAGCCTTGGTCGGACGTAATTCAGCCATCTTTGAATCTCGTCCCACAGGTGCTCAATGGGATTTAAATCGGGACTGAGGGCAGGCCACTGCATGGTTCTGATGCCATTCTGCTGGAGGAAGTCTCTTGTTGCTCTCGCAGTGTGGGCACGGACGTTATCATGCTGAAACTCCTAGTTGTGGCGACGTGCCAAATGAGGTATGGCATGTGGTCTCAAGACTTGATCAATGTACCAAGCTGCTGTGACACCATTGCCCCTCCCTGGACCGATGTTCTGGAAGACCACAGGGCCGACCCTCTGTGCAAGACCAATTCCACCCAACACCATGATGCTCAGACCACCCCACAAGTTTCTCTCAACAATACAAGCATCCGAATAACATTCCCAAAGGCGTAGACAGACCTGTGACAGTGAAGGTGTCACAGTGTCCTCACTAATGTGTCGCTGGTGTGTCCCCATGGTCTGTCGAGCAGTTTCCGCAGAAGTAACAAAGCGATCTTGAAGATGCTGACGCAAAATCTGATGATCCTGACGTCGGGTGGTGACCCTTGGTCGGTCATCTGTAGTGTTGGTGGTCTGGTATCATTGCTGGAGCCTGTATATGGTCCTTACGCAGACTTGAAATGCATTTGCTACTTGCCGGGCAGTTTGTCCAGCTTGCAATCGTCCAAGGGCTTGGTGTCACTGATTTCTTGTCAACCTTGGCATGTGGTAGCAATTCAATAACGGATGAATGTTATCCGATCTGGGTGGATTTTTGTAGGGCAAGAATTAGGGAAACGCATAAGCATTTCAATTTGCACGGAACTCACGTGTCACGGGTCACCATGGCCGTTGCCGTGATGCGTTTGGGTGATCGGTTTTATTGTCATCTGTTTTGGTTTTTTATCATCAAATTTCATTTTTACGGACAAGGTAATGTAAAATTTTAGAAACTTTGACAAATATAACCCAGATATTTAAATGACAACTTTTCATGCAATGTTACTTGGGGTGATGTTTCTTTTGCAGTTCAGTATAGATAAGACATGACAGTAGGCTGATTATATTTTCATCATGATATGTTTGCAAGCTTTATTTATCATTTTATTAACATTGGCCCCTAAATCAACATGATCCATTGATTGTCTCTCCATCTGTTAACATTTTATGCTCTGGATGAAGTAACACCCCAACTCATCTACCCAACTTCCTGTAGATGGGTCACCTTGCCCTGGACAGATATATTGAATGATATCCTGATCTTGCTTATTGCTAGAATGTGTGGGATTCCAACATGGAAAAAAGTCATAAGTCATAGAGTTTTGTTCAAGTTTCTATTTTTTTTTCATATCAGGTATTTTAACATTGCATACAATGCAATTGTGTCAACTAAGCACTTAAGCCTTTGGAATCCTCCTTACTTGTCCTGTTGTCAGTAAAATACTGTACAAGTCACCTCTACAAAGCCATAACATTAGTTAGCATTGGTCACAACTACAAAAACATGAAAAGGGACAATTGTAGTTCCAAGTTGAGAATTTGTACCAACCAGTGTTTGAAATATCTTTTAAAACCCGGGAAGACAGTTGGGCAGGTGACCAATAAATGCTGTCTGCCCATCTTCAAAGTTACCATTATGACATTTAAACATTGAAAAAATAAAAATCACAAAAGAAAGAGAGACAAATCGTGTCTTGATTAAGGTGAAATAATGCCAACAATTACTTGAGAATCAAGAAGGAGTTATAATAAAACTGAATATGTAAATATGGTAGTCCTAAAATTATCTGTGAGACAATCGGGAAAGTGGAAGAAAATTTCATCCAGCCTGAAAGAAATGTTACCTGCCATTGGCAGGCAGTTATTTCGGACACAGGTTCTAATACTGGCTGCAGAAGTGGGGCTGAATATCAGCCTCTGAGCAGATCTAGAGTATCTAGATGATAAATACAGAGTATACAGACTCAGAGTATCCCCTCATCATCTGTAGTTGACAAGGTCTGACTCGTGGCACAGTACACTGTATCCTACACAAGCTTGCCAATAACCTCCATACACTCAATCTTAGTTACCGGTAACATTCTTATGTATCTATATCATGTATATAGAAATAATGGCTCTATTAGCATGATTTGTAGGATAGGATGCATTTTTGATATTCTTTCTTTGTTTTACAAATCCATCCCCATTACTTTGCCAGTGAAAGTGATAATAATACAACATTGTTATTGTTTTACACTTTCCATTGCTCTTCAACAAACATACTCTTGTCGACTGAAACACAGTCAAATTATTTGGTCACAACTGAACATGCTGAATCGTTTGCTTAATAAGCACTTTTTCGGAAGAAACCGTTTTTTCCCCAGCGATTGAAATTGGCACTAGTCAATATTAAGGTATTATAAGTAGGACTAGTAGAAATGTGTCTATTTTAAGGGTTTTTGCTCCATATGACATCATTATACATGTGTTATAAGGACTTGTGGAAATGTTAGTTTCTATCGCTGTTTTCTGTGAAATACAACTCTAATCCATGGCACTAGCTGCCACAATCCCATTCTATATAGAGGCATCCCTGACTGACACGCAGTACTAAGTGAAGAGTGCGTGAGTAAGTTCAGCTAATGCCTCTTTGAACAGTATTCCCTTCAATAATATCACCACATGGCAGCTTGAGGACAGCCTGCAGTGATGCAGGACAGATACACAGGTTGGATCTGGAAATCAAACCCACAATCACAGGTTTCTGGAACACTAAGGGACGCAACTCTGCAGCACCTTAGACGACTAGGCCTCCTGTGACCCATAGCTAGTGATAAGAATGTGGAAGAATTACTTGGAATTATTGTTAGATCAGGGGAAGAAACCATGAACCAAATCCATATAGTCCACATTTCATTTTGTACTAGTTGTTTATGAAATTTCAGGCAGCGATAACTGGAATACTGTTCAAAGTGGTGTCAACCCCAACTCACTCACAACATTTATCATGTTTAAGGAGAAAATAGCTGGTTCTTACAACGTTTCACTATCCTCAAAAAGCACTGTATACATGTTACAGTGTTACAGCAAGGCATTAATACTCAGTATTCTGTGAGCAAGTGCTGTGATACACGATTCCAAGAAAACTACACAAATTAACCCCATAACATAGTGAAACAACACATTTAATCACCCTATCAATTCTCATAATTGCTCATGTATATACCAGCCATGATGTATAATTACACTTCGAACCAAATAATAAAAGCTAGATCACACAGTCATAAACCACGTCCTGTTGTACTGCTGCTGTTGAATCTACTGCTCCCACATTGTGCCCATAACTGCAGTTGGGTTATCAAGTTCACCTGAATAAAGTCTAATTGATAATACAGTTCTCCCTCAACACCCCACATCCATGGCAATTCATCCATCATAAACCTTTACTTGATGCAGCTGGGGTTTTTTAAGTCATCATTAACGAAATCTGATTTTCATAGGGGGAAATGATACCAATTTAAAACTCAAAGCCATCAATTGATTTTATCAATCCCTAAGCATGGAACAACATTTCTTCCCTTAACGGACATGTTTGATGATCATGATAGTGTTCACTACTGCTCCATGATGTCAGTCAATACAGGCAACAGTTTCAAACTCGTTTTACTTGATATGAAGTGATAGTGGAGTAATTCCGGGCAGGTGAAATGACCAAATGTGCGCTAGAAAACCGAACTAGTCAGGAAAATCAAAATGCATTGGATTTTTAAGCATATGCCCCAACAACAGCACAGAATCATTTCCAAAACCCCTGGCGATCAGCTGAGATCAGCAACATGTCATCTCATCACAACAGAGTTCTGAGTCATCCCTTGCATCATTAGACAAACTGTTAGCATGGTTAGATCAGGCATTAGCATCACATGAAACTATCCCCATTCAACAACCTGGCACCATTCAAGGATGGCATGTGAGGGAATCTGCATTATTGAGCATGTTGAGTTCTTACAAAGCTAAACACTGAGTTCTTACAATTTTGAGGTTTCCTTGCATGCTTAGTAATATCCTGTCTATGTATTGGTCAGATCAATGTGATGCTAATTCCTGTTGGCATGGTTGGATAATGTCAGTTATTGCCCACACCAAAACCATACAAATTCACAATCCATTTGTCTGACTTTAATTTAGAAACATGAAAGTATATCTTTCACATGTCAAGAATGTAAATTAGGTCAATGTGATCTTAAACCATAAACAATACTGATAATGATCACCATAAAAGTGTTGAAACTGCAAAAATTCAGTTTTTCTTAATTTGAAACTTCTGCGGGTCAAAACATGTTACCTTTACCTTGTATTGGCATCAATGCCTACTTTGCTTTACAGACAGATGGAATCATTCCCCAAATTATAATTTTGTAAAGTTCCAGTTCAGCCTCTGTCCATGTTCTATGTTAATCCCATCTAGACGGTTAACATGTTGTAAATTCAGCTTCATAAGAATGAAAACTTAAATGAATTAAAACTAACAATAACTTTCATGCCTTGGTCAATCTTAAAGCAATCTACCCTATTTTTAACTGATTGATTGACTGCTATTTTAACATGGCACTCAGCAATATTCCAGCTACATAACAGCGACCTGTATAATAATCCAAGTCTGGACAGGACAACCCAGTGATTAACATTGTGAACAATGATCTACACCATCAGGGTATGAGAATAACCTAGTCACGGAATTTGACCACCAATTGATCGCCTCTTACAACCAGGACAGGTTTCTGGGGGCCAACTCCAAACCGGAACCCCCACGGGCACATGTTCAATCAAAGCAATTAGTCAAATTAAATGGGAACAAAATCTCCAATTAAGAACACTTGTCATGTTGTCTCCTCCTAGTTAAACAAATATTGTTGTTTCTCTTGACTATTCACAAAAATAAATACTGGGTTTGGAGGTCGGGGGGTTAGTTTTCATTTGTTAAATAGGTTACAAATCCAAACAAGTATACTTGTTTCAAACGTACCAGGTGACCTCATTTGGCCACACCCCAGAGTGCTTGAAGTATGAGGAGATAAGCTCATGTGACCATGGCTATGTTCCAGTGCATACCTCACACTATCAATGGCACTGGGTGTGCAAAACAGTAAAAACAAAGTCATAAGTTGAAAACGTCATTTCTTAACAATAGCAGTGTTAAAAAGAAAAACAACAGTTGGACCAGAGTCTAATTAAGGGGTGGACAAGAAACAAGACATTACCTCAACAAGCCTAATAATCTATCCTCACCACCAGCATGTCCAGAGTACAGTGACACACCAAATCAGCCAGCCACAGCTGAGAGAGGGTCTTTCCTTTCAGCACTAGCCACACTCAGCAGCAATATTACATCTACACCACTGCCAGCACTGTTCCCTATCAAGACAACTATTGAACCAGGGATCCAATCACCTGAAATGTTTATTTAGTTATTTGTTTTTGATTGTTTGTTGTTTAACGCCGCACTCAGCAATATTCCAGCTATATGACAGCGGTCTGTAAATAACCAAGTCTGGACCAGACAATCCAGTGGTTGATATCATGAGCATCGATCCACGCAATTGGGATAGATGACACTCTTCAACAAAGTCTGACCACCCGATCCCGTTAGTTGCCTCTTACGACAAGCATAGTTGCCTTTTAGGGCAAGCATAGGTTCCTGAAGACCTATTCTGCCCCGGATCCTTAGATATTTGTTTACTAGCCCCCTGAAACAATCGGCATCACTTCCAACTTGGACACAGAAATTCATTTCTGACATGACCATGATGACTGAACATGAAAAAAAAAATATCTTGCTTTCCAAATAACTCCTTGTCATGAAATATACTACTCCCCTGATGCCTTAGATCACTGATGGACCCCCATCAACTACCTCACAACAACACACCCAGACTAACATCTAGTCTCTGAACATGCTGAAAGATACATATTTTACACACAAAAAAAACAGTAATAAAATATAATCAAAAGGTGCCAAGAGACCTCCTTCATTTTCTGATACTGCAGCAATCTAGACTTGCCAAATATTATCGACTTGCATGGATATATTTGTTTCAGGGCCTGTATGACAGACTGCAACATACCATGTACATAGAATTGTGAAAAATCATGTTGGTTAATAAGTTCGATGAGTGCACACAAACACTGAGGCCTCAAACTCTTGAGATATAGGGATATAACATAATGTCTGGTATCATATCTCGGAACCATAATCTTCGCATTTAAACATGAGGATAACAATGATGACATCCTTCTTTTCAACAAAATATTGCTTTAATTAATGGTAATAACTGAATAAGTAAACACATTGGTAATGGTTTCATATGGACTAACACTTAAAGTCTCTCTGAAAACATATATATTTGACAGAAACAAACAACTCAATTGAAAATGAAAAGGAGCCCCAGAGAGAACCTGCTGAAAATCAAGACTTGCTTCATTTAGAGCTACAGCATTACAGCATGTACAGTAAGGTCTGGGCAGAAGGGAAAATAATATGGTTCAGTGACCGAGAGACAGAATATTGTCAGTCCTTATCTGTTTGAAGGAAAAACAAATTCAAATCAGTCTGACATTATTAGTCTGATATAGTCCGCGATATTTACAGTAGGTCATGAAACAATATGTATTGTGATACTCATATTTACGTCAAATCACGTGGAAACGTCTTGACCATAAATATTTCAGAGCAGGTTTCAAAGCTAAAGCTAGCTGTACACAAATGGTTGTAGCGGCTATTGTTTGTAGTGAACATGCCGAACTAGAAAAACTGATTACAACACATTTTGCAATATCTAACTGACAAAGACGCTTTGGTGGGGGGTCATTTAAATGGGAAGTAAGTAATTTATTCTAGCAAGCGTATCGATGCAGAAAAAAGGTGCTGTCGCATGAAAACTCTGAAAACAATGCACCAGTGCACCAATGTATCAGTTCACCCCTACTACTGTCCTGAACATTATTCTGAAAACAAGTACTTAGCAAGCAAATCTGGTTGAATCGCAAAAAGTGCTTAATAAACTTGTATTGTGTCTGCCAGAGTCTTCCAGATCAAATTTAAGATAGATTAAGCATGTTTGGGGATGCAGAATAATAAAAGTGAGCAAAGTTTTGTGTCTACCGAAAGGACTCACAATATCACTGCAGAGAAGTGTCAAATAACAGTATTTTGAAGTTATATATTTCACAATTCACATTCACAATATTTTTCAAAACCAGATGAAGTTTGTTTTTAGAGATAGAGCTATAGTGACAAAACTTAGTTGGAATACCAATGAAAGTATGTAAATTCTTCGGTAGTGTAGGGGGCGCATATAAAGATTAATTACAGATTGGTTGAAAAGTGGGTTGGGGGAGCTTATAGGAGCAGGGCACTGAATACAGCGAATATGGTAATGCAAATTAGTATGGTACATATAAGTGGATATTTTTCTTCAAACAATTCTGTTCAATGTTATGATAAAAATGTGACACTAAGTCTAAAATAGTAGATGCATCAATTACAAATATATTATGTCATATTTTCATTAGCTCGAAATTTACTGCTCGCAAACAAAATTCCACATTTTCTATCCCACTGTGATATGTCCTGATATATTCTGTCCTCATTGTTTATGCAAACTTGGATAATCACACATTGTGTCATATCCTTGTCAAAACTATGTAAACAAATTCATCAGTGCAACACCAGGACTGTGTTTAAATGTATGTCATTTCCTGGCATGTCATGGAGCATCTCTCGCACTTCATAGTGAAATTCCTTAACTTTTCGTGTTGAACTGATGCAAAACATGTAGAACTTCTCATGTAAGGTCGTATTTATAAGACCCTGTCAGCAGCCAGTATCTGTGTTACAAACATACCAGTACATTTAGGAGAGTTTACAACCAAAATCGGAAACGACCGACTGTCAACAACTGGAGAGTATTCACCAAATTGTAGCAAAACAAGTTGTGATCGTGTTGATCTTCACGCGATACCATTCTGCTAATACAACCATAAGTCTGATACCAGTTTGTGGCGTGGGTATAGAGCATAATTTAGACGATTTCAGTCTATTTTTACCTGATGGAGGGCTGTCAGACCGTCGACATTCGCAGTGTTGATGTCGGCCCCCCTGTCCAGAAGTCTAGTGACTTCTTCTCGATCCCCACTCGAACAGGCTGCCAGAAATATACATCCATCTTGAAATTGAACTTTTCTAGGTTTTAATTTAGGTGAACCTGGCTCCCTGTTTGTCTCAGAATCCTCCCACCGCTTTAATTGCTCATGCCTACGAAACATGGCATTAACTTGTTTCTCCTCCGCCATGATAGTTCATCCCTAGAAGGGAATGACCTGAATAACCCAATCTCAGAAAGTAAATCAACGTAAATCCACTTTCCGTTTTCTAAGGGGAGTAACTGCAGGTGCCCGCTGAAGTAACAAATAACGATGTGCGCATGTCAGGCCGTAAGCGACAACCGGAAGTAAGCCTCTTGCGCACATCGATGCGTAGAGAATTCTATTCGTGCTGACCGAATTTAGAACGAGGCTGTCAGCCTGGTGGCGGTGACTGGAACTAATAATTACTACGAATCATACTTTCTGTACTACTGACACAGCTTCTAAATGTTCTTGATAATCATGAATGGTTTTTACAATTGACATACTGTTGCAAATCTATGTTATTTGCAATAGATTCGATGAGAGATTACTCTTAAGTTGAGCAATAAATGTTTTATGTGTTGTTTGAATAGCAAATTTAATACAAAGTTTACATTTACCACAAACCACAAACTATCTTGCGCCGTTTTAGTATTAAAAAAATATATTATTCGTGTGCTTCATCAACAAAAGATTAACTGCTCTTACTGTTGGTATTCTTGTTTAACGCCGCACATGGTAATATTCCAACCATATGACGGCAGCCTGGAAATAATCGAGTCTGAAGCAGACAATCCAGTGATTGATAGTTTAAGTAGTGATCCATGCAATCAAACAAGTCACCGACCAATTTGATTCCGGTATCATCACGGGGTTAAGTAATATTGAAAAACATAAGGACATCCTTCATTATAGAAAAGATCTCGTGAGGTGATTTTACTCTTGTAGAAACTTACAGAAAAAAGTCAAATAAGAAACGATCCTTTGATATTTGATTATGCTGAAAGTTTGTTTTGTTTTTTTGTTTTTTAAATTGTTCAGGAAGATAGTGTAATAAAATATTTTGTCTCAGGTTTTGCACATACGTACAACATATTTGTTGAGAAGGAATTTGTGTCGTAAGTGTTGTTGTTTTTAAATTCGTCCCTTTAAAAAAAATATGTGTGGTTTGATGCAGTGACCGAAAACAACATCACACTTCGTCTCCTCCTCGGTTCGTAATGCAAGCTGCAACATAGACTAAAATATACTTCCGAAATAGAATCATGTATAGGGTTAGATACAAATAATTCTCCAAAGCAATCCTCGAGCGTTTAGTATTTATATGCTCTGGTGTCTAGAAGAGAGACGACAGCATAGGCACGACAAGTTCTTCCCTCTCCCTGCTGTAGGGGATGCTGAGTGGGTGTCCTCCTGAGTGGGTGTTCTGTCTGTCCCAGCACCTCTCTTGTCCCCCGCACCGCCGACAACAGAACGCATGCACCGTCACGGTACATATAGACACGCTTGATTGGAGAACCAGATTTATGTTTACACAGTGCTAATTTGAAATTACCACCGATCACATCGTTAAGTGGGAAATAAGCGTATTGTGTGTTTACGCTACGCTAATCTGTTACAGCCAAGCGGACACGCTTCGGTGAGATATCGAGACGACTCATCCATGCATGACGATGGCGATATTTGTCGGGGTTGATTAAAACACCGTCACGCACCGATAGCGTGGATTGAGAGGTCACACTTGGGTTTGCTATAGTCATGGCAAGGTATTGAACCATACATTCACAGTCGTATAAACGCGCTCTTAAGCTATTCTGCTGGTGGAGTATTTGGATGACAAGGAAACCAAAGATGGGATGATATTTGTGGAACTGTCCCCCCAAGTTGGTCAAGATATGTTAGTGTTAGATCAAGTAATGAAAACTATCTCTGGAAACTAATCGTGGAGAAGTATGGCAAGTTAACTAATATTGCAAGACTTGTATACTATAGACCAGCTGAAATTGTTTCGGGAGAATGTTATTGTAAAACTGTTGCCAATGATATTGCAAAGCACGTGTTTATGTTTTGTACGATCAATTTACTATTTAACACCATATGTGATATTCTGGATGAAAATATGTTTGTTAAGATCTGACTTGGTGGATGTCCAGTAGAATGTATTATGGAACTAGAAAGAGATGTGTGGGCAGAAGTAATCATTAATGCAAAAAATACCCCAATCCATGTTAAGCGTGTAACTTAATTATCCCTGTATATTGTAGTCTTCATTCAATTGGAGGAAATAAAGAATATCTATCTATCTCTGTTTAGGAGATTTTAATATGAATAAATATGTTCCCGGAAATGTTGTTTGAAAATATTTGTACTCATGTTTAAATGCAAAACAATAAGCTGAATGTTATGGTAAATGATGTGGTGTGGATAAAACAAATCGTTTTGTCCCCTCCTTTCAGAGACAAAAGTGTCTGTTTGAAGCACTGACTGGCTGGATAGTCTGTCTCCTACTAAAATCACCGCTCTGTCTTCATCTGGAGTATGGACGGCCCCGTCGCACTCAGGTGTTATTCTGAATATCAATCCAAGTGTTAATGTAAGTATTACTTATAATTAATTGCTAGTAATTGTCAGTATTATTCATCACACAGAGAACAGAGATCATGCCTCATTTTTATTCACGGTACTAAATACAAGTCTACACCAGACTGCTTAGACATGGTTGTATCTCATACACACCCTGAAAGCTAAACATCCGAAATATCCCAAGCAGGTTAACAATACTTTAGCAAGTCTAGATTTCTTCAGTTTCAGATGCTGGGAGACTTTTGAAATATATAATCAGTTACCGAAAGTGTTTGAAAATAATTGATCCTCAAGCATTACAAAAACATAACTCCTTCACTGGACATGGTTGGTGTTCTGTAGTCTGTCATACAGACCCTGAAACAAATATATCCAATACAGCCCATGCAAGTCTATAATGTTTGGCAAGTCTAGCAGTATCTGAAAATAAAGAAAGTCTCTGGTCTCCTTTTTATTATATTTTATGAATACAATTTAACAACTGTTTTTTCTGTAAAAAGAGTTCATTTCAGAGACTAGTTGTTGGTCTAGGTGTCCTGCAAAAAAAATGTTTTATGGGTTAAAAAAATTAAAGCTTATTTCCCTATATTTTTCATTGTTCACTTATTCGTTTCCATCAGTATATAGATGTTGACATGATATATCATTACTTGTCGTCTGCCCAGGTTTTAGTGTGTCAAAGTTGAAAGGACATGCGGTTATATGACAAGACATACATGTTCATATAGAAAGAAAGAACAAGACTTGGGCCAATAGAGGACTGACGCAACGAGCATACAAGTCACGCTGTTAGCCTGTTACGTATGGTGAACCCGTTGATGTCCCGTTACTCACACAACAAACAACAACTGTTGACATCCGAGCAGCATCAGACGCAAGTTATTTATTATTGCAAATATAATTATTTTATTTTTTAATTAAATTTTAATTACTGATTGGATCTCAGTAAAACGCACTTTGAATGTCGCCTGTAGATTCAGAAGGGTACAAATGTGTTCCTTTCGGATGTTACAATTGACGCCTCCGTCGCTTGGAATAGTCGTTAGGTAAATAGTTTCTCAAATTCAATATGGCTGCCTTCATGGAATCAAGCACTTTGCGATGTGCCATGCAACGCTTGTATGCAATGAAACTCACTAATGGTATCTCTTGCACATGCTATGCAAGAAGTATTTCAAGTTCCCCAAGCATTAGTCATAGAAAGAGAGGAATAAACGATTCGGAACAAGGTATGTCAAGTCTTATTGATATAAGTTACTATAACCCTCATCAAAGTTATGATATGTCACAGTTTTCGTGCATCTTGAAGGACATTAACGCTGTCATTTACCGTGTGTAGTTCCTTGCCTCACTTTTCGCGTGCCATGTAAGTTGATTATGATGAACATTACTACCTTGGGATACTAAACATACGGTCATGCAGATAAATGTTCTTACTGCTGGAACATTACCATGATTACATTTGACTTGTGTAAAAAAATGTTGGCAGTACTACTACTTGTGGAGGAATGGTGTGCGATATTTATAGCCTATTACTGGCGCGTTTCACTCCAAATCTTGTGGTATATAATACACAGTAATAGGGCTATGTCTCAACTTATCTTCCGATTACTGTTTTGTGCCTGATTTTAGAATTATCATGATTATAGAAACATATAATATTTATTCAAATTTGGGAGCACCTTTAGCATGTTTAGAATACAGTACCACAACTTCTCGTGAGGACAATCTCTGCCATAGGTCACATGTCTCAAGACAAGCAACCAGTTTTTGTGAGAATCCGTCGGACGCGAACCCGCGACCTTCAGATTGTTAGCCTGACAGCTAACCGACTGAGCTACGTCCACACTGTGAAACAAAGTGCAAATTTACCTAGTCATGCCTATGACGTTACGGAACTGAACGAAAAGGGTTGAATAGGTGACGGACACTTACGAATGTTAGGGGTAGGCATGGTGTCTTGTGACTTTAGTCTACGGACACTTACGAATGATCCTGATGCCATTTGGCACACTCGTCCCATTCCGTAATCTACAAGATACCGAGTGGTGAGGAATGAGCCGATATGCCGCGAACTGAAAACGGCTCCAGGCGTCAGACGTTGAACTCGCGAGTACGCATGTTTAATAATTCGTCAGGTGATTTTTGTGACAGGAAAGTGTGGTAGGGAACACTGTAAGGATAATGTGGATAATAGTGAGGAACGAGGGAGGAATAAGCATGACTAGTGACGACACGAGTTCTTTTGAGTCAGTACTGAAAAAATGTACCCGGTGAAAGTGGCTTGTGTGAATGTTCCAGGATAGTGTCCAGTAGCCAAAATATTCGACACAAAACCATTTCATACTTTGTACACGACGTTTTTGTGTGAAGAATATTAGGAGCCGCTATATAATCTATAATAGCCACTTAACGAGTACCTAACCCTAATGATCGTAATGGGGTGATTGATCGTAAAGGGGATCCAAGGGTTAAGGATAGACTTCGGGTAATCTAATAGCCATTAAACGGGTTCCTAACCTTAATGATCGTAAAGGGGTGATTGATCGTAAAGGGGATCCAAGGGTTAAGGATAGACTTCAGGTAATCTAAAAGCCATTAAACGGGTTCCTAACCCTAATGATCGTAAAGGGGTGATTGATCGTAAAGGGGATCCAAGGGCTCTGGATAGAGAGTTCGGGGTAACCTACCCTAACACTGGCGACATTTTGATGTGTTCAGCGCCAATATAATATCCCTAATAAACTGCATTCTGGTGCATAATAATGAAAATTAATGAACCGAAAAAATAATATATGTATATTAGTTCCCATTTATGACCATTTTATCCACTTCAATTACGAGAAAAACGAAATAAAAAATATATAAAAAATAAAAGTGCTCTCGTAAACTAGCGCTTGCTCTAAAATGCGCTGCCGCAGGCTAAAATTAGTAAACAAATACTCAAAACTCTCAACACCGCAGGGCGTATTCAATGACATTGCGTGTAGAGATGATAGATCACTAGGAGGAGCTTATGCACACTCTATGACCCCTGATGTCACAGGGCATTGTTTCCCCGGTGTGACTGGCAACAAAATACTACAAATTACGTCATAGGGTAAGATCACGTGTTTGAAAAGTTTGTGGTACTGTATTCAAAAGGTAGGCCCAAATTTGCTAAATGTAGTGAAATTCTAGCATTTATGTAGTAAAATTAAAGAATAACAATGAAATTCAAAGCCCCATTCATCATTGTTATTACCTAATATCAGTTTTATGACACATTGTGGAGATAATGTAATGACAGAAGGCCTCTTTTATAAACTTTCGATGGTCGCTGATCGGGAAGCTTGTTCACTGACATCCATACACTCCCCAGCATATTTTACAGAACATGATTTGACCATCATACAACAACCATGAATGAAAATTTCTCTCCCCACTTTTTTGTTAAATGTTCTTTTCACACAGTTAGTGGTCATACTCCTTTGCAAAATAGCTCACATGAGTGGTTGTGTTTCGTTATGATGGTTCAATGCTTTCAACATGTTCAACACAGCATAGGGATGAGAGTCAGTGATGAACACTGCACAGCACATTGATGCCCAAAGCGACATAATACGGAGCCTGTGTTTTGACTTTCTTTATGATTATATCAACCTTTGTCCTAGGTACAGATGTGGAAGTACGTCATGTGACTGGTTGAAAGTATTTGTTAAGAAAACTGACAAATGGCACCAAATAAATCAACAGGTAAATTTACTGCAGGCCTTTAGGACCCATACAAAGTTGAAACTACTGGCCTGATAGATCTACCGGCACTGGGCCAACTTGACAATGATAATATCTGTAACATGCTATAATAGCAACAACAAATATTAATGATGAATTCTAATGGATTTTTTAAATACATTTGTCTTCATTTTTGTCAGGTGACAGTGAATTCAGAACGTTTGAAATACCCGGCCTCAAACCTACACGCAGGGAACGAGATTTCTTCCGGAGAAGGAGGAGACTGGTATGTATTTTTTAGATTGTAGTAGTCCCTAGCAACAGAATGTTGTTTAACACTGCAGTCAGCAATATTGCAGCTTTATCCATTTTTCAGGTGGCCCCTCCGCGGTACCTGCAGATGAAGCAGGACCAGGATTGGACCAGTGTGTGGCCCACAGCCGCCTCCTTCAAGTGGAGTGTTGTCCCCCTACCCTTGAGACAGGGCTTTGCAGAGGTAGGTGGCTTGCAGACTGTAGTGTAGCTTGGGTAATGTTGGTAGTTTACAGAGTATTAGTCAAAGTTTTGAATCTGCAAAGAAAAAGAGCATCCCTATTTCAATACTTTCAAAGTTGGAGTATTCTTTCCGTTTAGGGTTGGGGTTCCAGACTAGGGTTGGTCAGAAAACTAGAAACACATATTATTATATTTTTGCCATTTTGTGCATTGTTGAGATTAGTATCACAGTGCATCAGTTGAATGTTGATTCAGCTTTAATGCTTATTGTTTGGCTTGACTGGCAGGCTCTGGGTATTGGGGACCGTACTCTACCCTGAACTCCCCACGATCAGGTAGTGTGGGGCCTTGAGTACATCACAGAATGATAGCATTTGTTTGTGTTTGTAGAAAGAGACCGAGAATAAGGGCGTGTCCCCAGGCAAGTACGGGAATGTGGAGCTGATGAAACCACCCAACTTCCTGCATCTCACACCAGCTCACATCAAGAAACACTGCCAGGCCATCCAGAGTAAGTCTTGTGTTGTCATCCACTGTCATTCTGTGTCAAATGGCAAGTAATTATACTCCAAATGTTTGAAATACAGAAAGTTGAAGGGTTTGAACAGTACATCCAATGCATCACTACTTGCCAGCTTAATACGGGAGAAAAGACCACATATATGCCATTTTGGTGTGTCCCACAATAATAGGTCTAATGCTAAAGGATTATAATCAGGGTATTTTAGGTTTGAACCCAAGACCAGCAGTTGGGATGCAACTGAGGTCCAGATGTCACTGAAACGACTGATAACGATTAATAATACATCACTTTTCATGCTTTTCAGATTTCACTATTCAATGAAGAGGCAATAATGGCCATATATTCTAAGATTATGCAAGTTTCTTGCAGAGTTGTGTCCCTTAGTTGTGCCAGGATCCAATGATTATGGATGCAAAGTCCTATATTTGTTTGATTATGATCCTTGGTTTGTCAGTACCATACTCGTGTTAGTGGGTTATACAATAGTGAACATCAATGACTTCACACACTCACTCATTTTCAAGAACCATGTCTGCTTTTTTTCTTATTCAGAATTTTGCACGAAGTGGCCAGAAGGACTGAATACAAACAAAGAAATTGATAAGCATTTCCCGATAACAGTAACAACATCTGACTACAGTTTCTCCAGTGCATCAATCCGAGATCCGCGGGCTCGCACTGTCTCTGTAGCTGTAAGTTGAGTTCCCCAGACAGTGGCACAGAAAAAAGTATATGTTGACTAAGTCCCATTATACGGACATTCCTTGCCTCACCCTTGATAAAAGTTCTGCTTGTGCTTGCATTGTGGTAGGTAATCTTGCAATGATATTGGTTATATAGAGATTAGTACACAATGGCTGTCATGTACCGTTTGTCTTACAAGTTGTTTCAAAATGTATAATGAGCAAAACGAGAGTTAGATACGTTAGAAATGAGTTGTATGATAAATGGTATACAACAGCCTCATGTGCAGTTTCTTACTGTAAAATTGCAACATTTTATCATCGAATTGATGCATGTTTTGTCTATTCTCATGATCGCAGTGGTGCATTAATACGTAACACGTCACAGTCATGAGTGACGTCATCCGGCTTACTGCTTACTACTCATACCTGAATGAATTCCACCATATCTGTGGATTATCAAGGCGATGATGATAATGCAAACTAGATGAGATCAAAGAACATTTATTAAACACCCTGAAACCATAATGTTTCGACACCGACAGGCGATTTCGACTCAAGCTCGAGAAACTTATGAATGAATTACAATCATGAAAGTAGTCTGTCATAATCTGACCTTAGTTCATCTCTGGTCATCACCATGGAGACAAGGTATTTTATGGATAACAACTTTTTTCTGCTATGATGCAATGTTTCGGGATAGATCCTTATACTATTGTCAAGCGAGGGTCCTTATACAGAACAGTACCGGTATACACTGAAATGTAGCATCTTAACAGAATATAGAAGCTGTCATACATAAAATATCTTACTTACCATCTTCCCAAGGCAAGGGAGTTAACTGACTTTAAAGTCCAGAGTAATATTTTGGCTGGACTAAAGAGTCCATGCATAGTCCAATCGAACTTGCATAAAAAAAAATTGACGTCCAGTTCGTAAACTGAGTACAGATGTCGGTCAATTGCAGTATTTGCAAAGCATGTGTACCGTCAACTTAGCATCAACAGATATGTTCCAAATCTTTTCATGTTTTCAATCAAGGTGCTCACGTGATTTGATGCACTTCACAAAGTAAGACCCGTTTTGTTCAGTATCGATCTTGATTATCGACCAGATCGTCTTCACTGAGAGATGCCATTTTATTTGAAGCAAATGCAAGTGATATGAGAGGTGGAATCTGATTGGTCAATAGGAGGGACATAGAGGGACATTAGTCGTAATAGCCACTGGTGGCGCTACGATCAAGCCTTGAAAGATGCCTACTTACCAACTTCAAACAATAACAATCGGGTGATTAACAAGGATGACCAACTCTCAGCTGTGAACTATCAAATGTGTGTCATTGACAAAGTTGACTGATGCTCTCACTATCAACCACTGGCTGCTGGGCTGTGGAAATATTTCAAAAACTGGCATAAAGAAACATCCTGTCACTCACTTTAGGATTGATCTGACAATAGTGAACTCAATCAATGCAATTTTCAGTTGAAGCTGTCTCACTTGAAGCTGAACAGACATGCATGGCAGAAGATGCTGAGACTGGTTGGAGACAGGTTTGAGCCCAACACCAAGAAACTGACTGTCACCACTGACAGGTGAGATGGCCCCAGATCTGCAGGGAAACTGACCACATCCCATACACTCAACACAAAAAAACACCAACAACACAAGCAACACCACAATTCTACCATTATCCACTCCACCCCACTCAAACTGACCCAAACCCCATTCCAGCCCACGCCACTCAACCTGACCCAAACCCCAATCCAGTCCACCCCACTCAACCTGACCCAAACCCCAACCCAGTCCACCCCACTCAACCTGACCCAAACCCCAATCCAGTCCACCCCACTCAACCTGACCCAAACCCCAATCCAGTCCACCCCACTCAACCTGACCCAAACCCCAATCCAGTCCACCCCACTCAACCTGACCCAAACCCCAATCCAGTCCACCCCACTCAACCTGACCCAAACCCCAATCCAGTCCACCCCACTCAACCTGACCCAAACCCCAATCCAGTCCACCCCACTCAACCTGACCCAAACCCCAATCCAGTCCACCCCACTCAACCTGACCCAAACCCCAATCCAGTCCACCCCACTCAACCTGACCCAAACCCCAATCCAGTCCACCCCACTCAACCTGACCAAAACCCCAATCCAGTCCACTCCACTCAACCTGACCCAAACCCCAACCCAGTCCACCCCACTCAACCTGACCCAAACCCCAACCCAGTCCACCTCACTCAACCTGACCCAAACCCCAATCCAGTCCACCCCACTCAACCTGACCCAAACCCCAATCCAGTCCACCCCACTCAACCTGACCCAAACCCCAACCCAGTCCACCCCACTCAACCTGACCCAAACCCCAATCCAGTCCACCTCACTCAACCTGACCCAAACCCCAATCCAGTCCACCCCACTCAACCTGACCCAAACCCCAATCCAGTCCACCCCACTCAACCTGACCCAAACCCCAATCCAGTCCACCCCACTCAACCTGACCCAAACCCCAATCCAGTCCACCCCACTCAACCTGACCCCAACCACAATTTGAATAGCTAATATCTGTTATTAAATGTTGCAGGTGTCCGTTGCGGCAGCAGAACTACGACTATGCCATGTACCTGCTGACAGCCATTTACTTCGAGTCCTGGGTAGGTACACAGTCAAACAATCACTGCATTGTCTGGCCCAGACGTGATTGTCTACAGACCACCATCATATAGCTGAAATATATCTAAGTGCTGGATTAAACTACAAACCAGTAAGTCGGTACACACAGCTTTCGAGCTATGGGACACCCTGTTAAGGTCAACCAATATCAAAGCTACTTTTGCAGGTGTTATTTTGTTATAAGAAGGAAGCGATAACTCAGTGTATGTCAGTGATGTTTTTACTATAGTTGTTTGTGTTGATGTATTTGACAAGCTCCGACGTTCATACAGTTTGGCCCTCACTCTATGAAGGTTCATACTCCAATGAACTCACACAAAGTGAAGGTCAATTCTTAATTACATTTGACCACTTTCTAAATGGCTTTGTTTGTTCACATTTAGGAAGATCAAAACAAAATTCATTATCATTTATATGATTTTCAAGAGATTATTATGTTAAGACATAATTACACATAACCATTTCATGCAGATGTAATTTCTGTATAAGTAATCATAGTTGCAGGGCTTTACCTACAAAAGTGGGGGTCCCCTGGATCCCTAGTAATTAATTGTAATGGTCCTTGCAGGCAATATGAGGGTCCTGTAAAGTACTGATATGGTGTAGTGTACTATATGTTTTAAGGAATTTATGATCATGTGGTCAAGGTTGATGGTTGAAATGACAGATGCCCATACTAGCTCTTGATGCGCTGTAGGTAAAATGAATATTATTTTGTGTCCCTTGGGATGCAGTATATCTTTTTCTGCGTCCATTCTCTACATTTGTGTGTACTAGACGCTCATTTGTGCGTCATGTAAAACCCTGTAGATGTCAAAATGTGGCTATGAACCTTGGATGGATGTGAAACATTGTATTCAGTTGGACCCAGTGTTCCAGGGGAAGTAACTCTTCATTGCTTTAGCATGTTTAGTGCTGTAAAGTTACATCCGATGGAGAATCATGTCAGACATGTTGGCAGTTCCAAACAACTGGGATAAAGTAATAAATGAGATTTCTACTGTGGTTTATAATGCACAAGAACACTAAATATTGTTTATTGTATCTAAGACATATTGTTTTGTGAGGTATTCCAACTTTTGCTATCGCCAATGGGCTTTATGTTTTTTTGTCTGTTGCTATGATCCCCCGATTTATGAATTAATAACATTTTTATATGGCCCACAGAAAAAGGAGCCGTGGGAAGAGGAGATGGTGGAGGCTGACCGGCACCGCTACATTTGGCGTCTCAGTCAGTCACGCACGTCGGTCGTCGACCTGATCAAGAAGTTCCAGGAGATCAAAGAGGTAGAGAATATCAATTCTTCCCTTCACTTCCTGCTGTAGTTGAGATGTTGTTGCCAGTTCAAGATATTGTGTACTTTGTGGCCCGAGGAGCCTTTGCGGGTGCCAGGGAGGTCACTGAGGCCGTAGAGGTATTGGGAACTCTTTTTGTGAGATTAATCCCCTGTGAACTATCTCCGTGACAGTTGTGGTGAAGAAGTTCCCCAACATCCCATGCCTGCATTGTGTCCCAGACTGATCGTGCACCCTGACAACAGGTGTGAGTGTTGAGCATGCTATCAACCACTGGTGTTCAAGATTATTTTACAGACTGTGATGTAACTGAAATATTGCTGACTGCCTCCTTAGTGATGAATAGTGGAGATATGTGTCAACCTTTTGAATGAGGAGATAATTTGGATCAAAATGAATTCAAAGTTTGAAAGGGGCGGTCGGGTAGCCTAGTGGTTAAAGCGTTCACTTGTCACGCCAAAGACCTGGGTTCGATTCCCGACATGGGTACAATGTGTGAAGCCCATTTCTGGTGTCCCCTGCCGTGATATTGCTGGAATATTGCTAAAAGCAGCATAAAACCATACCCACTCACTCACTCGAAGTTTGAAAACAAAATATCACTACATAGTATGTCAGGTATCTTATCATGGAGTCTAATGTTGTTATGCGACTGTGTGTATTCGGAATTTCACAAGCTGTATGGCCTTATGCACCCTGAATCCCTCCAGCTCATGAAACCCTGTCCAGCATACCACTGACACCTGAAACAAAATTATTATTACAAGTTTGGGACAAAAATACCACAGTTGTATAATTTGCTGTAATTGGCTGTACAAGTTTGTTTTTTGTTGTAATGTTTTTGTCCCACAATTAAATTATCTCGTGGCCTTACAGAAGAAACTCAGTGTATTTTACAAATTGCAAACAGTTAATTGTGGGTCCCCTGTTGGCATCAGGCCAATCAGATAGTTACATTTCATATTTGGTAATGATGAACTGAGCAAGGCTAAAACCCTTGATGCGTTGCAATGTATTTTCAGAGTAAGAAAGATGACCCATCATTCAAGGAGCTGTCACACCTGCCAAACAATCTGAAGGAGGAAGACATTGATAGCCTTGACCTTGTGAGGGAGTACAGCAGATCAGTAGCAGAGATCATGAACAAGGGAGAGAACTCTGAATCTCTAACTAAATACAAGGACTCCGTGAAGAAAATATTGAACCTTCAGACAGAGGCGTCCTGATGTGTAGAGAGGGATATGAGTGACCTAAGCATATTGTACAGATGTGTGAGATGTGTGACAAGTGTGAAATGGATGTAGTCACAACATGAACTGTTATGGAGATTCCAAGAACTTTGCACCAATCATGATGAAGTCCATTATTGAGGGTGCCAACCCCCTTTTGGTAGACAGGATTCAGAGTTTATTTCGAGGGTATTCGAGCCTCGCCAGTGTGATACACGGGATGGTAATGTAACCATATTTGATACGCAGATTCAACGTTTAAAAAAAATTAATGGTGTACATAAAAGTCTTTTATAATATTTTATTTTTTCAGTGATTTAACTTAAAATCTGTGTTTAGTAGTATTCAGTATTCAGGTGTGAGCATTTAGACTCCGAGTGAATATTTAGATGGTATTCAGGATTCAGGGGAGGTGGGGGTTGGCACCCTCATTGTTGGCATTGTCCATCGTTTGACTCTGGAATGCTGCAGATTTTACAGGGATTCATCACTGTTGTGCAGCAATGTAATTGTCTTGTGTTACAGTAAACATGGGATGGCCTTGTCATTGTGTGGCTGTTGTGTTTGACACATGATACTGTTAGAATGATTCCAAGTACATTTGTACAGGTAGGAACAGGGTGTGATTCCCAGACTGTGGCAACAGTTGGATTGTCAATAGGTTTACCTTTTGGAGATTTGACGCACTGGATTGGTTTGGTTGGTTGGTTTGTTGTTTAACGCCGCCCTCAGCAATATTTCAGCTATATGACGGCGGTCTGTAAATAATTGAGTCTGGACCAGACAATCCAGTGATCAATGTCATGAGCATCGATTCACGCAGTTGGGATCGATGACATGCATCAACCAAGTCAGCGAGCCTGACCACCTGATACCGTTAGTCGCATGTCTACAGCTTATGGCAGTAAAACTTCCAAAATTGTAACTGAAAATTTCTCAATTCATGTTATTGTATGTATGAATAATATATTATGGTTTTGAAAAGGTGACTTCACTGATAACACGACCAATAAAGAAGAGGCTTAAATGCTTATTTTTTTATTTACAAAAATAGGAACTGAAAACAATCCAAATTTTGAACGGAGCAACATATTTTCCAAAGATGTCTGACAACAGCCCTTAGTTTTGAAACCTAGATCAATCTATGGAAACCTCTAATACCTGCATCACTCCCACATCAGCTGAAATGCGTTAAACTGAAATACTGTCATGACTGTTCAAAGTGGCATTAAACCCAACCCGCTCACTGCTATGATCATGTGTAGGAATCCCAGATAATGTTTCTAGTTTTTTTCATTACTGACTGGTGTTCATGGATTTCACCAAGGTGGTAAACGTCTAAGACCTGCATTACTCAGGACTGCCCTGTCATATCAGACTGAAAGGCAGTGGTAGAACTGAAGTAATTTTTCAAAGTGGCCTGAAAGTTAAACCCAACTCACACACTCATAATCAAATTTAACTTATTTTGGCTGTCAGCACAAAATAATAAATTGAATCTTATAATAATGAATCTTTTAGTTCCATCCTGATGTGTAGATGAACTATCTCACAGCCAGTGTTGAGCCAGCAAATACTGCAATCATGTCCATGGGTAGTAATGATGGGGTACAGGTGGCCATGTGTCTCTGACGCAGTACAGAGTTACGTCCCTAAGTAGACCTGATACGCTGGGTTTGGAATCACATCCCAGATGACTTTATGATACTTAAACTGATCTCATCATACCAGTGAACTGGTTACACAAAGTGGTAAAGGTCTAAGACCGGTATCTATAATCACTTTGAGCTTTCCTCCCACAACAAGCTGACATGCCATGATATAACTGAAACATTGTTGAAAACAACGTTCAGTACTTACTCGCACACACATTTGGTGCGCCAAAGTGGTAATAAATGACACGACCTGCATCAATATTGGGTTTTATGGGGCAGGCTGACATATGACTGAAATATTGTTCAAAAGAGCATCCTTTTCCTGGAAGCATAGGTAGTTCCTTCTTGTCCTGAAAGCATAGGTAGTTCCTTCTTGACCTGGAAGCTAAGGTAGTTCCTTCTTGTCCTGGAAACTTAGGTCCCATGTAGTTTCTTCTTGTCCTGGAAGCATAGGTAGTTCCTTCTTGTCCTGGAAGCTTACGTCCCATGTAGTCCTTCTTGTCCTGGAAGCTTAGGCCCCATGTAGTTCCTTCTTGTCCTGGAAGCATAGGTAGTTCCTTCATGTCCTGGACGCTTAGGTCCCATGTAGTTCCTTCTTGTCCTGGAAGCATAGGTAGTTCCTTCTTGTCCTGGAAGCTTAGGCCCAATGTAGTTCCTTCTTGTCCTGGAAGGTTAGGTCCCATGTTGTTCCTTCTTGTCCTGGAAGCATAGGTAGTTCCTTCTTGTCTTGGAAGCTAAGGTCCCATGTAGTTCCTTCTTGTCCTGGAAGCATTGGTAGTTCCTTCTTGTCCTGGAAGCTTAAGTCCCATGTAGTTCCTTCTTGTCCTGGAAGCATAGGTATTTCTTCTTGTCCTGGAAACATTGGTAGATCCTTCTTGTCCTGGAAGCATAGGTAGTTCCTTCTTGTCCTGGAAACATTGGTAGTTCCTTCTTGTCCTGGAAACTTAGGTCCCATGTAGATCCTTCTTGTCCTGGAAGCACTGGTAGTTCCTTCTTGTCCTGGAAGCATAGGTAGTTCCTTCTTATCCTGGAAACTTAGGTCCCATGTAGTTCCTTCTTGCCCTGGAAGCATAGGTAGATCCTTCTTGTCCTGGAAGGTTAGGTCCCATGTTGTTCCTTCTTGTCCTGGAAGCATAGGTAGTTCCTTCTTGCCTTGGAAGCATAGGTAGTTCCTTCTTGTCCTGGAAGCTTAGGTCCCATGTAGATCCTTCTTGTCCTGGAAGCATAGGCACTTCTTCTTGTCCTGGAAGCTTAGGTCCCATGTAGTTCCTTCTTGTCCTGGAAGGTTAGGTCCCATATTTTTCCTTCTTGTCCTGGAAGCATAGGTAGTTCCTTCTTGTCCTGGACGCTTAGGTCCCATGTAGTTCCTTCTTGTCCTGGAAGCATAGGTAGTTCCTTCTTGTCCTGGAAGCTTAGGCCCAATGTAGTTCCTTCTTGTCCTGGAAGGTTAGGTCCCATGTTGTTCCTTCTTGTCCTGGAAGCATAGGTAGTTCCTTCTTGCCTTGGAAGCATAAGTAGTTGCTTCTTGTCCTGGAAACTTAGGTCCCATGTAGTTTCTTCTTGTCCTGGAAGCATAGGTAGTTCCTTCTTGTCCTGGAAGCTTACGTCCCATGTAGTCCTTCTTGTCCTGGAAGCTTAGGCCCCATGTAGTTCCTTCTTGTCCTGGAAGCATAGGCAGTTCCTTCTTGTCCTGGAAGCTTAGGTCCCATGTAGTTCCTTCTTGTCCTGGAAGGTTAGGTCCCATGTTGTTCCTTCTTGTCCTGGAAGCATAGGTAGTTCCTTCTTGTCCTGAACGCTTAGGTCCGATGTAGTTCCTTCTTGTCCTGGAAGCATTGGTAGTTCCTTCTTGTCCTGGACGCTTAGGTCCCATGTAGTTCCTTCTTGTCCTGGAAGCATAGGCAGTTCCTTCTTGTCCTGGAAGCTTAGGCCCAATGTAGTCCCTTCTTGTCCTGGAAGGTTAGGTCCCATGTTGTTCCTTCTTGTCCTGGAAGCATAGGTAGATCCTTCTTGTCTTGGAAGCTTAGGTCCTATGTAGTTCCTTCTTGTCCTGGAAGCATAGGCAGTTCCTTCTTGTCCTGGAAGCTTAGGCCCAATGTAGTTCCTTCTTGTCCTGGAAGCTTAGGTCCCATGTAGTTCCTTCTTGTCCTGGAAGCATAGGTAGTTCCTTCTTGTCCTGGAAACATTGGTAGATCCTTCTTGTCCTGGAAGCATAGGTAGTCCCTTCTTGTCCTGGAAACATTGATAGTTCCTTCTTGTCCTGGAAACTTAGGTCCCATGTAGTTCCTTCTTGTCCTGGAAGCACTGGTAGTTCCTTCTTGTCCTGGAAGCATAGGTAGTTCCTTCTTATCCTGGAAACTTAGGTCCCATGTAGTTCCTTCTTGCCCTGGAAGCATAGGTAGATCCTTCTTGTCCTGGAAGGTTAGGTCCCATGTTGTTCCTTCTTGTCCTGGAAGCATAGGTAGTTCCTTCTTGTCCTGGAAACTTAGGTCCCATGTAGTTCCTTCTTGCCCTGGAAGCATAGGTAGTTCCTTCTTGTCCTGGAAGGTTAGGTCCCATGTTGTTCCTTCTTGTCCTGGAAGCATAGGTAGTTCCTTCTTGCCTTGGAAGCATAGGTAGTTCCTTCTTGTCCTGGAAGCTTAGGTCCCATGTAGATCCTTCTTGTCCTGGAAGCATAGGCACTTCTTCTTGTCCTGGAAGCTTAGGTCCCATGTAGTTCCTTCTTGTCCTGGAAGGTTAGGTCCCATGTTTTTCCTTCTTGTCCTGGAAGCATAGGTAGTTCCTTCTTGCCCTGGAAGCATAGGTAGTTCCTTCTTGTCCTAGAAACTTAGGTCCCATGTAGTTCCTTCTTGCCCTGGAAGCATAGGTAGCTCCTTCTTGTCCTGGAAACTTAGGTCCCATGTAGTTCCTTCTTGCCCTGGAAGCATAGGTAGTTCCTTCTTGTCCTGGAAACTAAGGTCCCATGTAGTTCCTTCTTGTCCTGGAAGCATAGGCAGTTCCTTCTTGTCCTGGAAGCTTAGGTCCCATGTAGTTCCTTCTTGTCCTGGAAGGTTAGGTCCCATGTTGTTCCTTCTTGTCCTGGAAGCATAGGTAGTTCCTTCTTGTCCTGAACGCTTAGGTCCGATGTAGTTCCTTTTTGTCCTGGAAGCATTGGTAGTTCCTTCTTGTCCTGGAAGCTTAGGTCCCATGTAGTTCCTTCTTGTCCTGGAAGCATAGGCAGTTCCTTCTTGTCCTGGAAGCTTAGGTCCCATATAGTTCCTTCTTGCCCCGGAAGCATAGGTAGTTCCTTCTTGCCCTGGAAACTAAGGTCCCATGTAGTTCCTTCTTGTCCTGGAAGCATAGGTAGTTCATTTTACTAAAGTAATTCTTTTCGACCCTAATAATTTTATTAAAGAGGAAATGAAAGCTTTAAAATTACGCCTTACGATACGAAAGTTCAAAACCAAGCTCAATATTTGTTTCGGGGAAGTTACTTACTTGGCGGATTCAAGTGCGATTCCGTAGGCATTTCTTTGTGCTTGGTCTGAGGAATATGGTGTTCTTATGCTGTCAATGTCACTGACTGCCGTAGAGTTGAGACCGTGACGATTTTGACATCTTTATTTCTTTACCAATCGAATTAATAAGAATGACCCGTTTGGGGATAATGGTGTAAGGAAGGCGACCTCTTCATATTATACATATCTTGAAGATGAAACTGAGGTGGAAAAAAACCCAACCTTTCACATAACCAACCCAGTGACCCTCCTATCACTAGTTTGTCAGCTTGTCAGCACCTTGCCCACGTCCGTGAGTTTCACCTGAGATTTCTTACTTAGGCTTGCATCACATCAAGCTAACACGCCGGGATATAACTACGTTAGCCTCTTCTCGCATAAGACCGCTGTCACCTCTTTCTCTGTACCGCCTTGCTCAAGACCTCTGTCATAGTCACACCTCTTTCCCCGTACCACCTTGCCCAAGACCCCTGTCATTGTCACACCTCTTTCTCCGTACCACCTTGCTCAAGACCCCTGCCATTGTCACACCTCTATCCCCGTACCACCTTGCCCAAGACCCCTGTCATAGTCACACCTCTTTCCCCGTACCACCTTGCTCAAGACCCCTGTCATTGTCACACCTCTATCCCCGTACCACCTTGCCCATCACCCCTGTCATTGTCACACCTCTTTCCCCGTACCACCTTGCTCAAGACCCCTGTCATTGTCACACCTCTATCCCCGTACCACCTTGCTCAAGACCCCTGTCATTGTCACACCTCTATCCCCGTACCACCTTGCTCAAGACCCCTGTCATTGTCACACCTCTATCCCCGTACCACCTTGCCCAAGACCCCTGTCATAGTCACACCTCTATCCCCGTACCACCTTGCCCAAGACCCCTGTCATTGTCACACCTCTTTCTCCGTACCACCTTGCTCAAGACCCATGTCATTGTAACACCTCTTTCCCCGTACCACCTTGCTCAAGACCCCTGTCATTGTCACACCTCTATCCTCGTACCACCTTGCCCAAGACCCCTGTCATAGTCACACCTCTTTCCCCGTACCACCTTGCTCAAGACCCCTGTCATTGTGTCACACCTCTTTCTCCGTACCACCTTGCTCAAGACCCATGTCATTGTCACACCTCTTTCCCCGTACCACCTTGCCCAAGACCCATGTCATTGTCACACCTCTATCCCCGTACCACCTTGCCCAAGACCCCTGTCATTGTCACACCTCTTTCCCCGTACCACCTTGCTCAAGACCCCTGTCATTGTCACACCTCTTTCCCCGTACCACCTTGCCCAAGGCCCCTGGCATTGTCACACCTCTTTCTCTGTACCACCTAAGTTTACTTACTATCCCCTCTCTAGTTTCATTACCCTTTGCCAAATCTGACCCCTCCCCCTCCCCCTCCCTTGCTATATAACCGTACCTAAGCCCACCCCCAGGCCCAACATACAATGATTGTCTCGTACATTACCGTGTTTATTCTCTTGTCAATCTCCCCCCAGAGACAAGCAGGCGTCTGAGACTACAGTATCAATATTATGTTATTATTCCTGGAATGAATTTATGTGAAAAGAACGGTTTATTGACCGTACTAAATAAAACAACCAGACGTAGGGTGTTCTTGTGTTTGGAAGCAGTAGTGTCAAAGTGCTCTATGAAAAAGTGCTAAATTATGTTTTGGTTTGCTAAAACTCGGTGTAATTGTCGACTTCATTAATTGAATATATTGATTGTCCTATGTTTCCTTCTGTATCGTCTATGGCAACATTGTATTGCCATTCACTATAGAAGGACCCTTTGTTGATGTTAACCCTTTAGCTGCTACTGGCGACCGAGCAACACGACTTGCCTGATGCTAGATCCTATATTGCGTAGACCCAGTTGGAACACAGACACTAGATCGTAGATAGCGTAGACCCAGTTGGAACTCAGATACTAGATCGTAGAAAGCGTAGACCCATATTAGGCACATGGCTAGACCGTAGACAGCTTGGACCCAGTTTGGACCCAGACACTGGATCGTAGATAGCGTAGACACAGTTGGGACACAGACACTGGATCGTAGATAGCGTAGACACAGTTTGGACACAGACACTGGATCGTAGATAGCGTAGACACAGTTTGGACACAGACACTGGATCGTAGATAGCGTAGACACAGTTTGGACACAGACACTGGATCGTAGATAGCGTAGACACAGTTTGGACACAGACACTGGATCGTAGATAGCGTGGACACAGTTTGGACACAGACACTGGATCGTAGATAGCGTAGACACAGTTTGGACACAGACACTGGATCGTAGATAGCGTAGACACAGTTTGGACACAGACACTGGATCGTAGATAGCGTAGACACAGTTGGGACACCAGACCGTTGATAGATATGTGGTAAAATATTTAATAAAGATCTATCAACTACAGAATGTTGATTGACGTTCTCCAGGGCCTCCCAAACACGAGACCTGTGAAGAACCCGATTAGAATAGGTCTTCAGCAACCAATAATTGCCGTAAGAGGCGACTAACGGGATCGGGTGGTCAGACTTGCTGACTTGGTTGATGCATGTCATCATAAATCCAATTGCGTAGATTGATGATCATGATGTCAATCACTGGATTGTCTGGTCCAGACTCGATTATTTACAGACCGCCGTCATATAGCTGGAAGATTGCTGTGTGTGGTTAAACAACAAACAAAACAAACAAAATCCCAAACACGAAACAGTTGCATAAATAGAAGTTGCACGAAACGGTTGTAGAGCTACTGCTCTCAAACTTCAATATGCACTACATTCACCCCTATTACACTGTAAATGTACGCATATCTACTTTATTGTGCAGAATGAATAAAAACCCAAACTTTTCTTGTTTCCCTTTGTAGAAATGTCCATAATTGTTTCATAACAATAATGTGTCGCAATAACGTTATTCACTATTCAAATGTGTCTATTTATATTTGTTTACGTTATTATCGGTTTGTAGCTGCGTGGGTTTTAGGCCAGAGAGGCATTTCCCAACGACATGCAAACTAACTATTACACAAACTTTATTGCTCCTAACCTGGCGCTGAAAGTGTTAACACCACATGGAAAACACTTGGCATAATACAGGAAAAAACACCAACCTTACTTGAACGGAATGGAGCTGGTCCACTATACTGCAAGGTCTAATTTAGCCCTAATTTCCCGGTGACCATCGTTAAACACGAAGGAAAATGTGAAGGTGTCACGCGACAAGGTCAACTGGAAAATATTTACCTTGGATTACATTTAATAAAGGTAGGTTCAAATATATTTAGATTTTCTTCAAATAGAGTCGACGGTAAGTCAGCTTCCTTGTGTGATTTGGTTCTGATTGCAAAATCGTTAGGGAAATGGATCGCATGCCTTGGTCAGAGAGAGCCAAGGGATTATAGATGAATATCCTGGACACTGGCTAGAGCATTGACGTGGCAGTCACCTTAACGGCATTTACGTCATCAACATCTTAGGGAAAACTAGATCTTACGATGGATCTCATCCTCTAATATACAGTGGATTATAGAATGGAGACATATTGCGCTGGATAACAGAGGATGGGAAATTAGAAGGCGTTATACTGTGGGTTGTGTGTGATCCTCGTTAGACACGTTATGTTTGTTTTCTTACAAAAATGTGATGTGTTTTGAGAAAAAACGAATACAGTGTTGTGATGTATTGTGAAGCTCGTATACAACAATATTGTTTTGTTTTGTACAGAAACGTTGCGTCTAGTGATGGATATATTCGGGTGGGCTGTCATGTGTCAACATCATGTCTTAAAAATAATCATTTTCTTATGTAAATAACGAGGCACAGAACGGAATCCTTTCCGAACATAGAGGTAGTAAACAGCAATATTAACTTATGGGCAAAAGAAAGTACACACCCATATGTTTGAGTGTAGCTTAAAATGAAAAAAATAAATAAAATTGTTATTCGATGGTAATGTATTTTTGCCCGTTGGTTTACCTCCTCTTGTAGATTGTAGTTTCTTCGTGAGTTCGCTGGGACCCCATGTTTATCCGCGACTATAAACTACCGGGCAAACGAAAGTATACACTTGAAAACTGGATTTGGTCAACTAATTACAAACGTCATAAAAACGTTACAAGGCTGAAAACAGTCGCCGAAACACTGCAAATGTTTTGGTCCCAAATACAACTATGATCTTGTATCAAATACATCACCCTCGAATAGTTATTTCTAGTTTGTCTCATTTATAGACACCATCAAACATAGGTGTATAGTTTCTGCTGTCCCAACAGTATATGTGCAATGAAACACCGTTGTGTCGAACTTGATGTTGAGCTTTGTCCTTGGGTATTCCTTCTTTACTCATTATGTTCGGTTGATTCGAATCTCGGAGTATTTACCTAGGTCCCTTCAACTTCGACACCGCGGTGGTTGACTGTACATGTATATGTCGAATAGGAGGATACAATGTGCCTTGCTTACTTTGTGTCATCGCAACTCAATGGCGTGGATCGTTGCTTATGCTGTCAGCCACTAGTTTGTCCGGCCCAGACTCAGTGGCAGGTCGCTTTGGTGTACCTAGGATATTGCTGACTTCAAACTACACTCACTCGAGCATCGATGCACATAGCATCAAGACTTATTGAACCTTGAACAGGCCAACTACTGTCAAACTATACGAGTAAATGACATAAACCTCTGAACTTGGAGGAGCGGTCGGGTAGCCTAAAGGTTATCGCGTTCGCTCGACAAGACGAAGACCCGGGGTCGACTCCCGACATGGGTACAATGTGTGAAGCCCATTTCTGGTGTCCCCCGCCGTGATATTGCTGGAATATTGCTAAAAGCGGCGTAAAACCATACTCACTCACTCACTCAGTCTGAACTTGGACACGTTACCATCACGAGGCGTCCAGTGATGACAAGGACACAATGCCTGTCGTTATAGCCAACTAGTGAGGATTAGATGGTCACAATGATTGACCTGGTTAATTGTGTATGTGACGTCCTTAGTCTTAGGCTTAGTCTCTGAAAATATATCATTTGGATAGAACCAAGCAACTTCATTTCCACTGAAAAGGAGCCCCACTGAGATAGGAGATTAAGGCCTGAACCTGTGGAAAATCTAGACTTGCTTCATGTAAAGATATATCATTACAGAAGGACTGGACAGAAGGGTAAATAGTATGGTTCAGGGACTTGAGGCAGACGAGTGACGTAGTGTATGGGTCGCTTTTCTTGTTCGGTGGCCAAGAAACCATATTATTACAGGCCGCCGTGATTATTTTGCTAACTGTGGCGTAAAACAGCATTCACTCACTGAGACTATGTCAATGGTGAATTCATCTTGGATTCATGACGCCCGGCAGTGTTTCAACTATTGACTCTTCATGTCTCTCTGCTTTGATGTATTACACCACTGCGTGCTGTATGTCTGTCAAATGTGTCAAATACGTCAAATAAAAATTATATCACTTCAAAAGAAATACAACGCACCGGTACACTGAGAACGACAGTCTCGGCGTTGGAGAGTGTTTGGACGTACTAGTAGCCTTACAACTGCTTCTAGGACTTAAAACTAACCTGAATATGCAACGCGACTTGCGATGATCTCAACTTCTCATCAAAGGGAATGTTACGTCTAAATTCTTAATGTCTTTCAAACTGTATAATATTCAACTTCACCCAGCTAGTATTGTAGAAGAACGATGTTTGCAAGGCTATGTTTTAGCGACAAAGTCACAAGAGTATATGAAATGGCTTGACCGATCTCGTATCGTTTTGTTTCACTGACTTCAGACATTGTCTGAATAATTTGCTGAAGGACACGCTACCTAGTAATATATACCACCTTAAGCCTGAAAGGTAGAGATTATTATCCTATATGAAGTACAAATACTGCCTGTGATCTTAGATAGGGTCCTTTATCCAGACACTCGAGCCGAGGCACACATGACGAAGGTAGCAGAATGACTTGCGGACATTTTTTCAGTCTGGTGTTGGTCCGGTACAAGAGGTCTGATTGTTGATGTCGGGTCATAGGTCACATTCTGCTGACTTTGCTGGCTTTGGCATTGTCTTTGGTACTTGATAGCACGTGACATGCTACCTGACGCAGGAGAAGAGTCTGTCATTTGTATGTTTTAACTCAGGTAGGTGGGATTGTATTTTTTAATTCTGAAAATATGTCTACTGGTTTAAAAAATTGTATAAAGCTGGCAGGGTATCTTATGTCAGATTGTCGTTTTGGACAAAAGGTTATTTCCGGTGTGACCCCTTCCAGAAACATTATAGACTGGTTGTCATTCTCCTGTACATAAAAATACTATAGACCCCCGAACACCAGGTGATGATCTTAACAATTGTATCGTATTCAAATAACTAATATATTATTTATACTGACACAGTTAAGTGAGCTGGTCGTTATTGTAGTGTTAACAGAATCATTGATCCAAGAGTTAAACTTATTCTGATAGCGTACACTGATGTTTCCTTGCTTCATACATGATCCACGGCAATTGAAAATACATATTAGATTTAATCTTGAACGGTGCAACAAACACTCATATCGTGCAGGTGACATTAATCTTAATCACCGATCAGACTTGTAGCATATGGCTTTCTGTCAGTTATTGTTTAACGGTTTATGTTTAATACGTGTAAATAAATCGACATTTATCCAAATTAGCAAGGTGTAAAGCCATAGAACATTGCAAAATGGCAACAGCCATTAAACCGTATTGATTCACACAACTAATGGGGGATCCACACTAAACTGCCGAGCAAAAGAGAGAAAACACTTATAAAATGAATTTGATAAAAAAATTACAAACATTATCAAAACGTTACTCGTCTGGAAACAGTCGCCGAAATACTGCCGTCATTAGGTCCAACAGACAACTACGATACCCTATCAAATACATCAACATTGAATAACCATTTCTTGTTTGTGTCATTTTTCTACTTTCTTGCCGTGAGTTGACATTACCGTGTGTTCACTTCGGCATGTTAACAACGAAATAATCGTTTCGGACAATTCATCTTTGATATTTTGTTTTAGGTACGTCTTAGCTTTTAGCAGAGCTTACCCTTTTCACGAACACCCGGTGTCATCTTTGATATTTTGTTTTAGGTACGTCTTAGCTTTTAGCAGAGCTTACCCTTTTCACGAACACCCGGTGTCAGCATTGATTTTCCGTCATCCGTTCACATAATCTTCACCGCTATTTCGCCCTATACAGTCAACGAAATCTGTTTCGGTGGATAATCGACACTGGTTATTCTCTGGCGTCGACGTATTATATGTAGAAAGTGTTTGATGGCTATTATACACTTATATTTAAAGTGAAAAGTACCTCTTCTGAACATGTGATAACATGTATTATTTCAAAATGTATAACTTTGTTATTCTATTAGGAGTCACAACAGCATCAGTATCGTTGGGTAGATGGTTCATACTTTAAAAAACCTATAATGCTTTGCTTTTCAGTTGCCTTCACATATAAATGTTGTTATTATTTTAATAATGGTTTCTTCCTCATCTCCGTCGCTTCTAGATCCTCATAATTATCGTCATAACATCATCATCATCATCATCATCATCATAGCCGCCGCTATTTCCATCGTTACCCCCAGTCGTTAATCTAGTCAGCGAGTACGCCTACTGCTGGAGCCAGGGGCGATGGGGTAGCCTAGTGGTTAAAGCGTTCGCGTGTCACGCCGAATGCCCGGGTTCGTTTACCCTGGGTACAATAGGAAAACCCCGTTTGTGGTGTCCGCGGGGGTGATATGTCTTGACTTCTACTAAACACAGACTAATACCTTACTCACCCACCCACTCACCCACTCACTCACTCACTCACTCACTCACTCACTCACACACTGAGATCCATGAATGCAAACAAGGTCATTACCCACAAATAATTAATATAAACAATCCTCCATATCATCATATACAATACACAATATCATATATTTATCAGTACGTGAGACCTGACTTGACGTTGTCATTTTCTTCTGTTTTCTTATCTGTATCTGCCCCCACACCTGGATGTCGGTGGCCCTGATTATATGTAGCGAGGGAAGATTATGAAATTAATATCGTGCGAATATTACCGCCCTTGTGTCAAATTCTAATTAAGTCCCCCACTATCGACACGCAGGGATTAAACGCGCAGGTAACGACGGAGGTTCAAATAGTCCCACCACGTATACCGTCAATGTAACACGAATACTCTCTGAGAACGCCACAGAACTAATGAAGAACTGCCCCTATATGTTCAATCTTACAATCAGGATATAGGCCACGATACAACAATTACCCGTATTATTGACTGTAAATAAGTGAATAGTATGGCCTCAATGTCTCTTTCAGACTATTATGACACATAATGTCTCAGTTGGTACATATTATATACACATTATCGCTGCTATTGCTATATTATGGGCAATTACGTACCGCTCTCTGTTGTAACGAGAGAATTTCCTAGTACTGAATAAGTAACGGTTTGATTGGAATTCCTTACTATTGGAGCTTCCTTGGAATTCCTTACTATTGGAGCTTCCTGCTCGACCAAGTGAGATGAATTAACACATTGTTGTTGAATGTTAAGGACATTCACCTACTTTCGCACCTGCTAATTGTATTTGAATTGTGTTTACTGGGGTGTTAAATGGGCCGTATGTTTGTTGTAAAGGTTTTATATAACATCATCGCTTCACGCATGGGGCAATAGAACGGGGTCGCATACTTACATGTCTAATTGCTTCATCTCCAAGAAATAGAAATGCTCGTTATCAAAGTTTCGAAATTTGTATGGTGACTTTTCAATAGTGAAAGCAATTGATAGCTTTTTAGTGTTAACACGTGATTCCTAGTGGCCTGACCGCCTCCGTGGTCTAGTGGTAGAGCGTCCGCCCGGAGAGCGGAAGGCCCGGGGTTCGATCCCCGGCCGCGTCATACCAAGAGACGTTAAAAGATGGTACTTGTTGTTACCCTGTCTGGCGCTTGGCATTAAGGGGCTAAAACAAGGACTGGTCAGCTCGGAGTCAGTATACTGTGTCTGAGTGGGGTATTCATGTTAAACTGCGGCATGGTAACTCACGGCCCTTAGATGCGATATGTCGGGAGTCAAAGTTAGTTCATGGTCCAGGCAGAATCCTTGCATTTTTAACTCTGCTTGTCTCGTATTACGGATGTCTCGATATACGAGGGCGATGTTTCTCTGCGTATTCAGACATACGCGTAAAACGTTAGGGTAGATTGATACTGCATCTTGAGAATGTAATGTAGTATAAAAGGGAAGAATATGAGTTGTGTGTGCGTGTTACAAAGGATGAAAGATTAGGGGGTATAAGTGTGTGTGTGTGTGTGTGTGTGTGTGTGTGTGTGTGTGTGTGTGTGTGTGTGTGTGTGTGTGTGTGTGTGTGTGTGTGCTGAACCGCAAACGAAACGTGTGTGTGTGTGTATGCGTGTGTGCGCTTGATGGCTTAGTTATCTCGTCACGATGCAGTGTTCGTGATATTATTACATATATATGATCACAAGAATACTTCAACAATGTGCAGTGTAAACATTTTCACAAATACTCAGACGAGAGACGGCTACTTCAGGGTGTGGTTTGTACATACCCCTCCGTGGCCACCTTTGTCACCAACATGTCGCTACAGACTCCACTGTGTGATAAATGAATATGTAGCCACGAGACTTATGCCTGATGGTCAGGCCCAAGGGCTTCGCGGGTATATGCGGGTGTTGAGTGAGTGAGTGAATGTAGGAGTAAAACCCACGAGCCCACTAGCACGGATATGGTGCTGACGGACCAGAAAGCTGATCACTGCGGATCAAGGTGTCAAACTAGCGGATCGTTACAGCTGTAAGGGACACAGCGAGAACCTTATTGAACTGGACCAACAATATTAACATTGTAATGATTTTAATCTAGTCATATCAAAGCTGAGTTGTAAATATTACACACTTTAGGAAACTTATATATGGCTAAATACTGTCATATATACACAATAATCCACAGCCGGAAGTGAGCGTTGATGGGCATTGTAAATCGGAACCCTAGAATTCCCAGGATGGAACATTTCTATACCCAATTAAAAGAAACGATTTACATGTATGTAAAATAGGGTTTTCTATATTCGTGATGTAAAAATATCAGACTTTCAAAACCTCTCCACGTTGGGACAACAGCTCATTGACAATGGTAAATAAGACTGTCTGGAGCCATGGCAGTGACTAACCACGACTGAACAGTTGTGATGGTGTTATGCCCCAGATCCGATTATCCAGCTCAAAAGGTAAGAGAGTTATGGATTAAGGGCACCATTGTGTTAATCCAGCCGTGAGAGGGTAATCCTCACAGTAACGGTGAGATGACCGCCCCTGACCACGGTAAGACCAGGAAATGCCCCTTTAATCTGAGTCTCGGGTACCGTAGTGCTTGTAATAAATGATAGTATATTTGATCCATCCAAAGACATGTGGGGTTGTGATATTTTAGAAAGTGTTTGACTGTGATTATGGTAATATGCACGCGCATTATAAACGTTTTGTTTGTTTGTTGTTTAGCGCCGCACTCAGCAATATCCCAGCTATATGACGGCGGTCTGTAAATAATCAAATCTGGACCAGACAATCCAGTGACTGACATCATGAGCATCGATCCACGCAATTTGGATATGATGACATGCATCAACCAAGTCAGCGAGCCTGACCACCCGATCTCGTTAGTTGCCTGTTACAAGCATCGTCGCCTTTTACATCAAGTTTGAGTTGCTGAAGACCTATTCCCACCCGGATCTTCACGGGTTACATACCTAAATATTTTCCAGTAATTTACGTAAACCCTTCGTTGATTTCTCCATCTTTGCATGATGACTTGCCTAAGAAAATCCTTATATGTAAACATGAAATACGCCTGACACAATTCTAGCAGTTGCCATTCATTGAACTGTGTCACAATAACTAGTAATTTCATTTATTAGGGATAAGTGGGTAAGTTAGTCAATACATAGTCAATACAAGAGATCGCCCTGTAGCTGGTTCATTTGACGAAGCTCTGACGTTATGAAGACTTATACTCGACTTGGAGATTGCAGGTAAATCGATGAAGTCTTCTCGAGTACATATCTACAGCCTCTGGATAAACTTTGATGTTTAGAAGTCATTTGTCAGACTAACAAGGCTAGCGGGTCGCCCCCATTGACAGAGCGGAGCACCTTTCTGGGCATGAGGTGAGAAGAAAATCTGTAATAATTGCTTACGCGGTTGAACTTGACTATATGGGATATATATCATCATGATATGTCGTAGGGAGATACACTTTGATGTCGGGTGGATCGATGGATTGGCCATTAGAAGGAATGATGTCTGAGTATAGAAGAGTTATTTCTTCATACAAGCGAGAAAGTAATGAACTACGCTGTTGTTCGGGGCATTATATATTTTCCGGCTGATATGTTAAACGCCTTTTCAAGTTGACAATCATGCAGACTGAACACGGGGATGTTGCTGAATACGTGGAGATAGTTCCAGATAGTTCACACTACTATGTATTTGTATGGTTGGGTATCTTGGATTTGTGCAACTAGTGGTAAGGACTGTGTCATAGGGTTCTGTAGCATCTTTTAAGATCTAGAATTATGACATTGTGGAAATATGTGACATTGTACATCGTTCTTATAATGTATCTCCATATTAATACATTGTCCATATATCTTATACATACTTCCATGGCAGTGTTCATTTATCTTATATATGCTCCCATGGCAGTGTTCATTTATCCTATACATACTTCCATGGCAGTGTTCATTTATCTTATATATGCTTCCATGGCAGTGTTCATATATCTTATATATACTTGCATGACAGTGTTCATTTATCGTATATATATATAGTTCCATGGCAGTGTTCATCTCGTATATATACTTCCATGGCAGTGTTCATTAATCGTATAAATACGTCCATGTGAGTGTTTATTTATATTATATATACTTCCATGGTAGTGTTCATTTATCTTATAAATACTTCCATGGTAGCGTTCATTTATCTCATATATACTTCCATGGCAGTGTTCATCTCGTACATATCTTCCATTGCAGTGTTCATTTATCTTATATATACTTCCACGGCAGTGTTCATTTATACTATGCATATTTCCATGGCAGTGTTCATTTATCTTATATATACTTCCATGGTAGTGTTCAATTATCTTATATATACTTTCATGGCAGTGTTCATTTATCTCATACATACTTCCATGGTGGTGTTCATTTCTCTTATATTTACTTCCATGGCAGTGTTCATCTCGTACATATCTCCCATGGCAGTGTTCATTTATCTTATGCATACTTCCAAGGCAGTGTTCATTTATCCTATACATACTTCCATGGCAGTGTTCATTTATCTTATATATACTTCCATGGCAGTGTCCATATATCGTATACATACTTTCATGGCAGTGTTCATTTATCCTATACATACTGCCATGGCAGTGTTCATTTATCTTACATATACTTCCATTAGGTGTCCTGATTTATCTTATATATACCTCCAAGGTAGCCTTCATTTATCTTATATATACTTCCATGGCATTGTTCATTTATCCTATATATACTTGCATGGCAGTGTTCATTTATCTTATATATACTTCAATGGCAGTGTTCATTGATCTTATATATACTTCAATGGCAGTGTTCATTTATCTTATATAAACCTCAAAGGTAGCGTTAATTTATCTTATATATACTTCCATGGCAGTGTTCATTTATCGTATATATACTTCCATGGCAGTGTTCATTTATCGTATATATACTTCAATGGCAGTGTTTATCTCGTATATATACTTCCATGGCAGTGTTCATTTATCTTATGCACACTTCCATGGCAGTGTTCATTTATCCTATATATACTTGCATGGCAGTGTTCATTTATCGTATATATACTTCCATGGCAGTGTTCATTTATCGTATATATACTTCAATGGCAGTGTTTATCTCGTATATATACTTCCATGGCAGTGTTCATTAATCGTTTATATACTTCCATGGCAGTGTTCATTTATCTTATGCACACTTCCATGGCAGTGTTCATTTATCCTATATATACTTGCATGGCAGTGTTCATTTATCTTATATATACTTCAATGGCAGTGTTCATTGATCTTATATATACTTCCAAGGCAGTGTTCATTTATGTTATATATACCTCAAAGGTAGCGTTCATTTATCTTATATATACTTCCATGGCAGTGTTCATTTATCTTATATATACTTCCATGGCAGTGTTCATTTATCTTATATATACTTCCATGGCAGTGTTCATTTATCCTATACACACTTCCATGGCAGTGTTCATTTATCTTATATTTACTTCCATGGCAGTGTTCATTATCCTATACATACTTCCATGGTAGTGTTCATTTATCTTATATATACTTCCATTGTTGTGTTCATTTATTCTTATATATACTTCCAAGGTAGTGTTCAATTTTCTTATATATACCTCCAAGGTAGCGTTCATTTATCTTATATATACTTCCATGGCAGTGTCCATATATCTTATACATACTTTCATGGCAGTGTTCATTTATCCTATACATACTTCCATGGCAGTGTTCATTTATCTTATATATACTTCCATGGCAGTGTTCATTTATCTTATATATACTTCCATGGCAGTGTCCATATAACTTATACATACATGTACTTCCATGGTAGTGTTGATTTATCTTATATATACTTCCATGGCAGTGTTCATTTATCTTATATATACTTCCATGGCAGTGTTCATTTATCTTATATATACTTCCATGGCAGTGTTCATTATCCTATACATACTTCCATGGTAGTGTTCATTTATCTTATATATACTTCCATTGTTGTGTTCATTTATTCTTATATATACTTCCAAGGTAGTGTTCAATTTTCTTATATATACCTCCAAGGTAGCGTTCATTTATCTTATATATACTTCCATGGCAGTGTCCATATATCTTATACATACTTTCATGGCAGTGTTCATTTATCCTATACATACTTCCATTGCAGTGTTCATTTATCTTATATATACTTCCATGGCAGTGTTCATTTATCTTATATATACTTCCATGGCAGTGTCCATATAACTTATACATACATGTACTTCCATGGTAGTGTTGATTTATCTTATATATACTTCCATGGCAGTGTTCATTTATCTTATATATACTTCAAAGGCAGTGTTCATTTATCCTATACACACTTCCATGGCAGTGTTCATTTATCCTATATAAACTTCCATGGCAGTGTTCATTTATCCTATACATACTTCCATGGTAATGTTCATTTATCTTATATATACTTCCATTGTTGTGTTCATTTATCTTATATATACTTCCAAGGTAGTGTTCATTTTTCTTATATATACCTCCAAGGTAGCGTTCATTTATCTGATATATATACTTCCTTGGCAGTGTCCATATATCTTATACATACTTTCATGGCAGTATTTATCCTATACATACTTTCATGGCAGTGTTCATTTATCCTATACATACTTCCATGGCAGTGTTCATTTATCTTATATATACTTCCATGGTAGTGCTTATTTATCTTATATATACCTCCAAGGTAGCGTTCATTTATATTATATATACTTCCATGGCAGTGTTCATTTATCCTATATATACTTCCATGGCAGTGTTCATTTATCTTATATAAACCTCAAAGGTAGCGTTCATTTATCTTATATATACTTCCATGGCAGTGTTCATTTATCCTATATATACTTGCATGGCAGTGTTCATTTATCTTATATATACTTGCATGGTAGTGTTCATTTATCTTATATATACTTCCATGGCAGTGTTCATTGATCTTACATATACTTGCATGGTAGTGTTTATTTATCCTATATATACTTCCATGGCAGTGTTCATTTATCTTATATAAACCTCCAAGGTAGCGTTCATTTATCTTATATATACTTCCATGGCAGTGTTCATTTATCCTATATATACTTGCATGGCAGTGTTCATTTATCTTATATATACTTCCATGGCAGTGTTCATTTATCTTATATATACTTCAATGGCAGTGTTCATTGATCTTATATATACTTCCATGGCAGTGTTCATTTATCCTATATATATACTTGCATGGCAGTGTTTATTTATCATATACATACTTCCATGGCAGTGTCCATATGTCTCATACATATTTCCACGGCATTGTTCATCTCGTACATATCTTCCATGGCAGTGTTCATATATCTTATATATACTTCCATGGTAGTGTTCATTTATCTTATACATACTTCCATGGCAGTGTCCATTTATCTTATATATACTTCCATGGTAGCGTTCATTTATCTTATATATACTTCCATGGTAGTGTTCATTTATCTTATACATACTTCCATGGCAGTGTCCATGTATCTTATATATACTTCCATGGCAGTGTTTCTCTCTCTTACATTCGCTTCCATGACCATAAATCTTGGTATGACTTTCGCCATCGATGATCTTAAGGTTAAGTATGACTTGCGCCATCGATGACCATAAGAATGAGTTGTGTCATCGATGTAGCGTTAATACCGCTTTGTGTAACGGACCGTTAGCTTCAGTATATACAATTCGTGTTTGCCGATATATCAGAAAATCAAGAATTACCGACATATTATTTTGTCTAACCATGTAACCAGGTCTCCAGCTCTCCTGCAGGGTCATGTTTTCGTCCCGGGTCGCGAGCCCAAGCATAGACCCTTTGTCCTTTTGATCCAGCTGGTTTAAGCAGCGGTCCTCCAGACATGTTGCCATTTAGTCCCTGTAATAAGTAATTATACACATATTCAGTGCCGCCAATTCAATTGCTGTAATCTACCAATGATAATATCAAAGTTGTAGTTACAGATTAGTCTGCTAAGTCGGTCGTTTATTACTATCGTGTCACATATCTGGTCCGATAATGATCGTATGTACAGAAGAGCCAGTAGTGGGGGTCCTGTGACTACAGTGCACTCTATCAGAGGTATAGATCGCTACTGCAGAGTAGTATACAGGCTAAGACAATATATGTTGCCAGTGAATCAAATCAACGACACAGCACTAGGTGTGAGTCGAGAAGGGAGTGACACAAGTAGACACAATTTATGGATAACAACTTCTGCTTGACAACGGAATGTGATGGTGATGATGGGTGGGTAGATGTGATGGTGGTGATGGGTGGGTAGATGTGATTGTGGTGGTGGGTGGGGTGGGGTAGATGTGATGGTGGTGGTGGGTGGGTAGATGTGATGGTTGTGATCGGTGGGTACATGTGATGGTGGTGGTGGTGGGTGGGGTAGATGTGATGGTGGTGATCGGTGGGTACATGTGATGGTGGTGGTGGGTGGGTAGATGTGATGGTGGTGGTGGGTGGGTGGGGTAGATGTGATGGTGGTGATCGGTGGGTACATGTGATGGTGGTGGTGGGTGGGTAGATGTGATGGTGGTGGTGGGTGGGTGGGGTAGATGTGATGGTGGTGGTGGGTGGGTGGGGTAGATGTGATGGTGGTGATCGGTGGGTAGATGTGATGGTGGTGATCGGTGGGTAGATGTGATGGTGGTGATCGGTGGGTACATGTGATGGTGGTGGTGGTGGGTGGGTAGATGTGATGGTGGTGGTGGTGGGTGGGGTAGATGTGATGGTGGTGGTGGGTGGGTGGGGTAGATGTGATGGTGGTGGTGGGTGGGTGGGGTAGATGTGATGGTGGTGATCGGTGGGTAGATGTGATGGTGGTGATCGGTGGGTACATGTGATGGTGGTGGTGGTGGGTGGGGTAGATGTGATGGTGGTGGTGGTGGGTGGGGTAGATGTGATGGTGGTGGTGGGTGGGTGGGGTAGATGTGATGGTGGTGGTGGGTGGGTGGGGCAGATGTGATGGTGGTGATCGGTGGGTAGATGTGATGGTGGTGATCGGTGGGTACATGTGATGGTGGTGGTGGTGGGTGGGGTAGATGTGATGGTGGTGGTGGTGGGTGGGGTAGATGTGATTGTGGTGGTGGGTGGGGTGGGGTAGATGTGATGGTGGTGGTGGGTGGGTGGGGTAGATGTGATGGTGATGGTGGGTGGGTGGGGTAGATGTGATGGTGATGGTGGGTGGGTGGGGTACATGTGATGGTGGTGGTGGTGGGTGGGGTAGATGTGATTGGGTGGTGGGTGGGGTGGGGTAGATGTGATGGTGGTGGTGGGTGGGTGGGGTAGATGTGATGGTGATGGTGGGTGGGTGGGGTAGATGTGATGGTGATGGTGGGTGGGTGGGGTAGATGTGATGGTGGTGGTGGGTGGGTGGGGTAGATGTGATGGTGGTGGTGGTGGTGGGTGGGGTAGATGTGATGGTGGTGGTGGTGGGTGGGTAGATGTGGTGGTGGTGGGTGGGGTAGATGTGATGGTGGTGGTGGTGGGTGGGGTAGATGTGATGGTGGTGGTGGGTGGGTGGGGTAGATGTGATGGTGATGGTGGGTGGGTGGGGTAGATGTGATGGTGATGGTGGGTGGGTGGGGTACATGTGATGGTGGTGGTGGTGGGTGGGGTAGATGTGATTGTGGTGGTGGGTGGGGTGGGGTAGATGTGATGGTGGTGGTGGGTGGGTAGATGTGATGGTGGTGGTGGTGGGTACATGTGATGGTGGTGGTGGTGGGTACATGTGATGGTGGTGATCGGTGGGTAGATGTGATGGTGGTGGTGGTGGGTGGGGTAGATGTGATGGTGGTGGTGGGTGGGTGGGGTAGATGTGATGGTGGTGGTGGTTGGGTGGGGTAGATGTGATGGTGGTGATCGGTGGGTAGATGTGATGGTGGTGATCGGTGGGTACATGTGATGGTGATGGTGGTGGGTGGGGTAGATGTGATGGTGGTGGTGGTGGGTGGGGTAGATGTGATGGTGGTGGTGGGTGGGTGGGGTAGATGTGATGGTGGTGGTGGGTGGGTGGGGTAGATGTGATGGTGGTGATCGGTGGGTAGATGTGATGGTGGTGATCGGTGGGTACATGTGATGGTGGTGGTGGTGGGTGGGGTAGATGTGATGGTGGTGGTGGTGGGTGGGGTAGATGTGATTGTGGTGGTGGGTGGGGTGGGGTAGATGTGATGGTGGTGGTGGGTGGGTGGGGTAGATGTGATGGTGATGGTGGGTGGGTGGGGTAGATGTGATGGTGATGGTGGGTGGGTGGGGTAGATGTGATTGGGTGGTGGGTGGGGTGGGGTAGATGTGATGGTGGTGGTGGGTGGGTGGGGTAGATGTGATGGTGATGGTGGGTGGGTGGGGTAGATGTGATGGTGATGGTGGGTGGGTGGGGTAGATGTGATTGGGTGGTGGGTGGGGTGGGGTAGATGTGATGGTGGTGGTGGGTGGGTGGGGTAGATGTGATGGTGATGGTGGGTGGGTGGGGTAGATGTGATGGTGATGGTGGGTGGGTGGGGTAGATGTGATGGTGGTGGTGGGTGGGTGGGGTAGATGTGATGGTGGTGGTGGTGGGTGGGTAGATGTGATGGTGGTGGTGGGTGGGTGGGGTAGATGTGATGGTGGTGGTGGTGGGTGGGGTAGATGTGATGGTGATGGTGGGTGGGTGGGGTAGATGTGATGGTGATGGTGGGTGGGTGGGGTAGATGTGATGGTGGTGGTGGGTGGGTGGGGTAGATGTGATTGTGGTGGTGGGTGGGTGGGTAGATGTGATGGTGGTGGTGGTGGGTGGGGTAGATGTGATGGTGGTGGTGGTGGGTGGGTAGATGTGGTGGTGGTGGGTGGGGTAGATGTGATGGTGGTGGTGGTGGGTGGGGTAGATGTGATGGTGGTGGTGGGTGGGTGGGGTAGATGTGATGGTGATGGTGGGTGGGTGGGGTAGATGTGATGGTGATGGTGGGTGGGTGGGGTACATGTGATGGTGGTGGTGGTGGGTGGGGTAGATGTGATTGTGGTGGTGGGTGGGGTGGGGTAGATGTGATGGTGGTGGTGGGTGGGTAGATGTGATGGTGGTGGTGGTGGGTAGATGTGATGGTGGTGATCGGTGGGTAGATGTGATGGTGGTGGTGGTGGGTGGGGTAGATGTGATGGTGGTGGTGGGTGGGTGGGGTAGATGTGATGGTGATGGTGGGTGGGTGGGGTACATGTGATGGTGGTGGTGGTGGGTGGGGTAGATGTGATGGTGGTGGTGGGTGGGTGGGGTAGATGTGATGGTGATGATGATGGATATGATGGCGATGATGATGAAATGAGAGGGAAGGAGAAAACTTGTGATGTCTAGTATAGCTAGATACACACAACACAGTATTGTTGTCGTACATCCAATTACATATGTAATCCACGAATCTTAAAAATATACTTATTTAAATTTTCAGTAAGCACATGCACTTGTAACACCAAATCGAATCACTATTCCAAAAGTTCCCAAAACAAACGACTCATTACGGTCAATGAAGTCGTGAAGTTAAAACTTCTCATGCCGAAATAATTCCATCGAAAGCCTATTAAACACCGAACCTCTTTGACCTGCTAAAGCGCACATCACAAGCTGGAGCGATTCACTACAACATGGTACATGGCGCGCCCACCTGTTTTCAAGCAGTCAATTAAATCGAGGCCTCGGGGGTGGATTAACTTCAGTCTATGCTACCTTAATAAGGTTTGTATGCTAATTCTAGATTTAGAGTACGTTATCCCTCAAGCTCTTAAGAATATTATTTAAGTGTATGGGCGCTGTGTGTCGTTGTGTTAAGTGTAGAAATCATGGTTTAACAAACTGGAGTGCCAGCTCCTCCACACTGTGCGTTTACACTGTACGTGTATGGAGTTCTGAAACGGAATCATCGAAGGTAAATTTGCACAGTACTGGTGTTTTTTGGATAAAGACAAAGTTGTAGTGCATGGTAGAGATAGTTTGTTTTTATATTGTAACAATTCTCTCGAGGCACATTCAAAATGTGCTGACCTTATTCCTTTCGTCAGTCCTTTTGAATTTCAGGTTTTAAAATAGAAATTGAGAAGGGAATATGTTTTTTCGAAATAATTCGTTTTTATCTAACCATGTGTTTTTCATACTACTGTAGCACTATTCCCGCAATATGACGTGAGGCCAAGAATAGGCTTCACATCATATACTAACGTGTATTCCTTGTGACCAGACACACTTAAACCACTGGACTACCAATGCTATAGAAATACAAGGCTTGGAAATGTTATGGATTGTGAATAAATTAAACATTTACTGTGTCCATGGTAGTTACTTAAATACGTGTTAGTTATTGTGCAAGCTTAACTAATCATTCATCTTGGGAATTATGATTGTTGGATGTTGTGAAGGTAAATTATGTACCTGTACTCAAGTTCCATTCCAGTTAAAGGCCGAATTATTGAAGAAATTATCATTGAAATTATTTCACAAATTACTCCGGAGAAGGTAGAGTTGCAGTGACGCCTGTGACCTGCGACATTTCTGAGTTTCCTCCCTCAATACCCTGACACGGCGCTGACATCTCATCTTCGGCCTACAGGTGCATTTATTTTCGAGACGTAAAAACAGACAAAGTTTCTTAAACGGTTATTTATGTCCGTGAACGGACACATCATGAATAAAGATTCAAATTAACACAACTTATATAAAATGAAGTAGAATTCAAATTTTGAATCTGAATTGGAGTCATAAGTCCTGTGTCATGGTAGCCTAGGGGTTAAAGTGTTCGCTCGTCAGACTATAGATCCCAACAGTGGGGACATTGCTGAAATAGAATTTAAAGCCACGTAAAACGATACTCACTAACTCTGTAGGAGCTGTAATTATCTTTGAAATAATGTTTTATATTTATCTTCATCATCATTTTTATCATTTATTATCATTATTATATTTTTGTGGTCGCCTTCGTCGTCGTCGTCATCATCATGATTCATTATTATTATTATTATTATTATTATTATTAGTGTCGTCATCATTATCACAATCTCTACTTTTGTGTGTGGCAGCGGTCAACCAGGGGCGGAGATGCCGATGCGATGGACGTCGACAGGGGAACGCTTCATCCAGGCGGACAGGAAGAACCGAGTGGAGAGGGCAAGACTCGACCTCCAGCTCAAGATCTATGAGCGAGAGAGGCTCCGAAACTGGGGCTTGCAAGAGCGGGAGAAGAAGTTCCTTTACGCCAACATAGAATCTGTGAGAAGAACCTCTGGTTCCAGCAACATGGGTGTGGCCCCTGCCGGCTCTAAGGACAACTCGTATGAGAAGTCCATGCACAGCCGTAGTGCCATCAGGCTGAGCGAGAAGAGGCTGATGGAGTGGAGGTTGTGTGAGAAGCAGCTGCAGAGGTTCCTAAAACAGAAGGCCGTGGCAGCAGACGACACACTGCTCGACTCCCGCCTCATGTCAAGTAGAAGCGCGTGGGACGAAGACGGGAAGAAACCTGTGTCCGCTAAAGAAAGACATGGTGGAAAGGTCGAGAAAGAAAGGGCTGAGGTTCAACAGAGAGTCAGCGCTTTCCTGCACAGCGGCATGCATGTTGTGGACGGAAACACGGGTCAAAAGGATGGAAAGTCCCAGGGCGAAGCGAAACAAGAAGTTAAAAGAGGTGGTAAGGATGGTAGACAGAGACATCATAGCGAGCACGTGATACGTCCTCATACCGCTTTCGACAAGACTACTCCTGCTGTGAAACAAACGCAGCGACCCATGTCGGCCTGTGTCGACAACACGTCCCGGAAATCCCAGTTCCTGATAACGAAGGGGGATGTGTATATGAATAGTGGGCTGCAGTTTACCAAAATTTCAGGATCAGGACCAGATACTCCGGCAGCTCAGGTGAATAACTTTGTCCACGACTTCAGTAGGCCCAACTCTCCTTTGTCATCAGACTCTGAACCGGACCAGGATGTGTTCCTTGACGACAGACTGTACACGGAGACACGGTACAACAGATCACCACAAGACACAGACGCCTTGTCCGAGACGTCTAGAAGCTCACTGTCCGACAAGTCACCAAAGAGACTCACAAAACATGTATCTATCCCCAGTATTCTCGACCAGTTGACAGAGGAGGAGTTCTCTCCCCCTTCCCAATCAACGTCTAGACAGGTTGTACCCCATAGTGCTAAATCTTCAAAAGGCAGCTTCTATCATAGACCTAGATCCAGTTATTCTACAAAGAGAAGGGAGAGCATTCAGACTCCTACAGTGTTAGAAATTAGTGATGAAGAGGACCAAGACGTCAGACCGGAAGTGACGTCATCAAGGAGTAACCGGAAACAGGACTTAGACCAAACGCACGTCTACGATGCGCACAAGGCCGAGACGGCAGTGAAGAGTGCTATGGTGTTTTCCAAAAGTTCTCGTAAGAAAGCCTTGGAAAACCTCATAAATCAAAATAGTCCTGACAAAAGGGAGGTTCTAAGACAGGAGAGACTTCGTAGCATGAAGTCTCGTTCTGCCATGTTGTCCTGCATAGCTAGTCGATTCAACATTATCTAGTGTGGCGTGTTCATGTGAAAAGATACTGTTACATCCAGGCACCAGCTTACAGTCGTTAAGTAGGCTACCAACAAGATGCACAACAAGATGCACAACAAGATGCACAACGTTTTGGTGTCCTGAAGCTACAACACAGAACTTTCTTCATTTTTTGACAATGCCCAACATTTCTATTGATGAAAGAAATGTTGGTTACGGCGCATAATGTTTCTAATTTCGACGATTAGTATGTTAAATGTCCTGAGCATTTATCATATGAGAACGTGATAATGACTGGTTAGCTGCTTGTTAAGATATTAACGACTACTTATTTAAAGAACTGCCAAAGAGTTTGTGTGACCGAGAATGTTGTGTTTTTTGTTTTCCAAAGAAATCAGGAACAACCAATTACATCCAAGCTACATATTCTTTGATTTGTCTTCTGTTTTAAAAAAGAACTTTATGTCATATGTTCCTCTTTCTACTGGCACGGCCGACGAAGCGAGTGTTGTGTGCCACTGTTATCACCACAGTGATCGGGTCTGGAACCAGAAGCTGTCACTGTTGGCATCGAACCTGTGTCATGGTATCGTACGATGACACATCGTATCAGTCTAGCCTCCCACCCAGGTACATGGTCGGTAGATTCAGTCGCCGTTGACAGTTGCCAGGCTTTGATGATGGTTAATTCAGACCACAGCTTATGCGATATCTACACCTGGTTTGTTTGTTGTTTAACGCCGCACTCTGGAAAATTCTTGCCATATGACGGCGGTCTGGAAATAATCGAGTCTGGACCAGACAATCAAGTGATTGACATCCTGAGCATCGATCCACGCAGTGGGGATACGATGACATGCTCCAACCAAGTCACCAAGCCTGACCACCCGATCCCGTTAGTCGCCTCTCACTACACCTAGTAACTGCTTTGTATACTTAAGAATGTATTGCTTATATTCTAAATCCAAACGCAAGCTAAAGTGAGGTGAAATTTCTCGTTCATGGTTATTGCACTTATATGACATGTGCATAGACGTGTATGTATTGATGTTTGTACTAGTCCTGACTAATGCCGGTTTTATAGTGCTAGGTCACTGAGATACCATGCCTCAGTTTAACATGGATACCCCACTCAGACACAATATACTGGGCCCGAGCCGACGTGTCCATGTTTTAGCCCTTTAATGCCGAACGCCAGGCAGGGTAACAATAAGTACCATCTTTGAACGTATTTTGGTATGACACCGCCAGGGGATCTAACCACCGACCTTCTGCTCTCCGGCCAGATGTGTTATCCACCAGACCGGGGAAGTGGTTCTAAACCTTTTATACAAACTTAATGTTTTGTTAACCCAGGTTTTGTCTGTAGGATGAGGATGGATGAGCCAAAACAAAAACAAAAACATCGCATTTCGGTTACCCCATTTATTCTAATCTGAAAGGAATTCGAAAGAGGTAAATGAGTCGAAGATGTTTTCCAATATCGATGCGAATTCGAAGCGCCCCTAAAATAACTTTTTAAATCGTTTTTCTGCCATAAACCGGTGACCCCTCGTACATACCATCGTTTGTTATAATCATAATCTAGTTATGGCCACTTCCAAACAAGAATGCATTCTCTTGTATCAAAGTTCATGCACCAAATACCAAAATGGACGCACAGGTAAATAAAAACAAACTTTTATTGTATTTTGAAAGTTTGTGAACAAGGGGAGAGAACTCTTTAGACCTTAAATTTTGCGTTCAGCTACTCTGCATATATGAACCATGGTTATACAGACAGCGGAATCTGTCCAAATCGGACTCTGTCAAATGAGGATTTTGGTGAAAGTCCTCTCAGTTCCTTAATAAATTAGCATTACTCAAATTGACCTACAACTCTCTAATTCGGACTTTTCACACTTATCGAGTCCGAATTGGACGGATTCCACTGTATTTTGAACTTTCTGCTTGATGGTTCAGTACATGTATATCTGAAACCATTTGATGCTCAAAAATAACCTTCTTGTGGTTTATGTCACCCTTAACATATATATTTATAGATGATTTGCTTCAAATAATTAAAGTTTAATTAGAATACAGATTTGGAAAGATGATAATAGACTCTTTAAGAGATGACGTCCACATAAAGAAGAAGGTCACCTTGACACAAAGAACCTGGCTGCAGTGTAGAGTGCTGATGTTAGTGATACGTGCTGTCTTAAGATGTTGATGACGCAGAGGTGTCATTCTAAATTTCGCCCTCTCCTTGTATTAAAGGGATAAAGGTGATTTAGGTGTTAATGTCAGCGGAATAACTCGATAGCTTGCTCAATACAACATTACATCGGAGCAGGAAAACAAGTGATTGATAGCATGAGCTTTGAATCACAATGCCGGGATACGACGATCACCCATCCTCTAACCCATTTAGAGTCGAAATGGCTTTTCAGGTGATCACCCATCCTCTAACCCATTTAGAGCCGACTTAGGTTTTTCAGGTGATCACCCATCCTCTAACCCATTTAGAGTCGACTTGTGTTTTCAGGTGATCACCCATCCTCTAACCCATTTAGAGTCGAAATGGCATTTCAGGTGATCACCTATCCTCTAACCCATTTAGAGTCGACTTGTGTTTTTAGGTGATCACCCATCCCCTAACCCATTTAGAGTCGACTTGGTTTTTCCAGTGATCACCCATTCACTTTGTACCCATTAAGAATCGACTTGGTTTTTCCAGTGATCACCCATCCCCTAACCCATTTAGAGTCGACTTGGTTTTTCCAGTGATCACCCATCCTTTAACCCATTTAGAGTCGACTTGGTTTTTCCAGTGATCACCCATCCCCTAACCCATTTAGAGTCACCTTGTGTTTTAAGGTGATCACCCATCCTCTAACCCATTTAGAGTCGACTTGGTTTTTCCAGTGATCACCCATCCTTTAACCCATTTAGAGTCAACTTGTGTTTTTAGGTGATCACCCATCCCCTAACCCATTTAGAGTCGACTTGGTTTTTCCAGTGATCACCCATTCACTTTGTACCCATCCTAAGTAGCCACTGCATAACGGATCAATGTCCTGACTGTATATAATTAAACACATGCTATTATAAATGATAAATGACTCATCCTGGCATTTATGTTGACCGCCTTTGTGTCATTCCCTACCCTTCCATGTAATTACTGCTGAAAGAAATCTGAGAAAAACACTTTTTATATCATTGGCATTTTCCATTCAATTTTGTGATTACGTAATCCTTTTTAAATTCTTGTTTCTATAGAAACTGATATTGAATTATTGCACGGTGGTCCTTTCTGCTGCCATCTGATATTCTCTCAGTGATCAGCTGTCGTAGGCAAGCAGTCTTTACCGTGTAATTCATCTCATCATGACGTCACCAGCCCTTCGTTACATGCGGCGGGAACATGTGCGAGACTGTCTCGTACATTGGCTTTCCACTGTGAATCCTCCTCCTGCAAATGTCGCACACGAGTTGAGTCAATTACTATATACAATAGCTACAACGGCCCTGCGCATTCACCCGATCATTCTGTATTCCATCCTCGGTGATCCAGTGTACTTTATTCCCATACTATGACGAGAAATGGTTGTCACAGGGGTATGAGTGTGTATGGTTTGACGCCGCGTTTAGCCATTTTCAAGCCATATCGAGGTGAGGACACCATAAATTGGCTCCACACATTGTACCCATGTGGGGAATCGAACCCGGGTCTTCAGTGTGATGCGAACGCTTTAACCACTAGGCTACCCGCCGCCGCACAGCAGCATGAAGATATAACAGGCTGGATATTTAGGATGGTTATATATCGCCCTTGACCCGTGAAGATCCGGGGTAGAATAGGTCTTCAGCAACACATGCATGCCGTAAAAGGCGATTATGCTTGTCGTAAAAGGCAACTTTAGGGATCGGATGGCCAGGCTCGCTGAATTGGTTGAAGCATGTCATGGTATCCCAATGATCGATGCTCATGATGTAAATCACGGGATTGTCTGGTCCAGACTCGATTATTTACAGACCGCCGTCATATAGCTGGAATATTGCTGAGTGCGGCGTTAAACAACAAACAAACAAATTATATCGTCCTTACCAGAAAGTGCAGTGAACGACTTTGGGCTATACAGTCCTCCCTGATTATAATGCCACCCAGGTTATAATGCAATGTTTGTCTCAGAACGGTTTCCTCATTGCAAAATTCCCTGGTTATAATGTCATCCTAGTTATAATGCCAATGTTCGCAGAACGAAAGTTCCAATTCCCTGGTTATAATGTCATCCTAGTTATAATGCCAATGTTCGCAGAACGAAAGTTCCAATTCCCTTGTTATAATGTCATCCTAGTTATAATGCCAATGTTCGCAGAACGAAAGTTCCAATTCCTTGGTTATAATGTCATCCTAGTTATAATGCCAATGTTCGCAGAACGAAAGTTCCAATTCCCTGGTTATAATGTCATCCTAGTTATAATGCCAATGTTCGCAGAACGAAAGTTCCAATTCCCTGGTTATAATGCCATCCTAGTTATAATGCCAATGTTCGCAGAACGAAAGTTCCAATTCCCTGGTTATAATGTCATCCTAGTTATAATGCCAATGTTCGCAGAACGAAAGTTCCAATTCCCTGGTTATAATGTCATCCTAGTTATAATGCCAATGTTCGCAGAACGAAAGTTCCAATTCCCTGGTTATAATGTCATCCTAGTTATAATGCCAATGTTCGCAGAACGAAAGTTCCAATTCCCTGGTTATAATGCCATTTTTAATAATATGTTTGACCATCAACAAACTGATTGATTCAGTTGTTTTCACATCCAATCCTCTTAAGATAACAAACCGATTGTTTGATGTAAATGATAATATCCTTTTCTATAAGCCTGAATAGATTGGCATTTCTCAATTTGATTGATGAGACTCAAGTTCTAGCATAAATCAATTATGTCTTGTTTTCAGCTCCCTAGTTATAATGCTATATCTTCCGCTGGACAAAAGGTGACATTATAACCAGCGATGATAGTATATCATTATGGTCAGTAGATAATCGAGTCTGGGCCGGAAAAGGGTGGTTGATAGTATAGTATGGGCAACCGTTCATGCCGTCAGGGTACTACCACACAGTAACCCGCTATCACACATTTTTCCACCCAATACACAATAGACAGCCCTTACAACAAGCATTGGTGGGTGGTAGGAATCCGTTTTCAACCCCCCACCCCCCGGCCCCCCACTCGTCGAATATTACACGTCATCAAATTAGTGAAACTGAGCCTGCATGTGTGGATGAATGATCCCTCTTCAGACGCGTTCAAGTTTGTGATATATTCCTATTGGCGTCCAGGCAAGCACTCCGAGAAGTGTCAGGGGAGTATTTACGGAAACTCAATAGAGCCATAACATTGTTCTTTTATCTTGAAACTTCAAGTTCTTATCTGGGAACAGTGTCAGCTCAGGGTGGAAAGTGAAGCCTTGAGAGGCTCATTTGCAAAATTAAGTTCATTTTGAATTTTTTAAGATAGTATCTTGAATTTTTAACTTCACCGCTTGAAGTATCAACACATTATATGTTGTATCTTGAGTTTTACATTGATGTTTCAATACAATTTCCAACTTAAGTACTTGTATTTTCAAGATAACAACTTGAATTTTCAGCTAAGTATCTTGAATTTTCAGATAATAAACAAGACCTAACGGAGTTCCGGAGATATTGGATGTTCCAACAGCTCTATTACTTTAGTATGTACCATTTCTATTAGTTTAAACAGTTGAACTAATAGTATCCTTCAGGTTGCCCTTTACATTTCACACACCCCTAATACTTTGTATCAGTGTGTGAGTGTTGGTGTATGCTGCAGTCTTTCACGGCGTTCATAAGTCGAAACTGTGTGACAACTGCCAAACATATGCATCCATACAAAATGCACAAAAAGGTATACGTAGTTTCCACACGTAGGGAAACTCCTTTGATTCATGAGAACCACTGATTTTCAGCTTAGGTCGTATTTGGTCACCATAGTTTGAGGCCTATGTTTGTTTCTTTGTTTCTTTGTCGTTTGACGCTGCATTCAGCAATATTCCAGCTATATGAAGGTAGTCTGTAAATAATTCAGCCTGGACCAGACAATCCAGTGATTGGTGTCATGAGCGTCGACCCCCCCGATCCCATGAGTCGCCTCTTACGACAAGCATAGTTGCCTCCTACGACAAGCATAGGTTGCTGAAGACCTATTCTAATCCTGATCTGCACGGAGCTTGAGACCAGTAAGGATGGACGTTAACCCCGACCCTGCTCCAGTTGACCAGGTTTTCATTTGTTCAGCGCTTTGGCCAAACCCTTGATCAATGGTATTCCATACTATTGTGATGACAAAGGGACAGTTCTGGGATTCCGACCCACGATCCGCGGATCCTGGCACGACAAAGGGAAGTAGCTCTGCAGAGTAGGCTGACAAAGGCTGTTCACTTGTTTCCCTCATTCGAATATTTCCATGTTCAAAAGTATAATGTATCACTGTTTCTATTACAAAACACATTCGGTGTACCAAGACAAAGTTTATTATGATAAAGAACTAAAATTTGGCAACAAGTGTTTAAACAGTCACACAATTTGAGCATCAAAGTACGTCACAGGGTCCAAGGGAGACAACTGTGTGTCTCTGACAGAACTGCCCAATATGATATATTTAAACCGAATGTAACCTGTACTCTACATTATTTACAGAACAAGAAAACATGTTTGGCAAAACATCACTGCACTGTTCACTAAGAGAATTCAAATGCCGTAAAAAATATATTTACAGTTATGAAAAATCGCCATGAGATTAAATAAGAAAATACATAATGTAGTCAAATAATGAATCATAAACAATGAAAGCATCTCGTTTTAACATTATGACACCACTTAAAACCTTCGTCACCTCTCGCCCCTTTCCGACACCTTTTTTGAGAAGGTCGGCTTTTCCCGGAATGATACGAATGGTTACGAACGAGAAAACAATTTTGTAACATAGCTCGGAAAAAGTTCTTAAGAAAAATGGATACATGTATACAAATAATGTTATCTTTCATTACTAGGCTTCTATGAGCGCATGAGACCACAGAGAAAATATACAACACAATCTTGACAATACGTACTTTCTCATTTTGGCTTATTAAAAATATTTATTTCAGTCTGTTTGTTGTTGAACGCCGCATTCCAGCTATATGACGGCGGTCAATTGAGTCTGGGCTAGACAATCCAGTGACTGACATCATGAACATCGTTCTGCGCAATTAAACTCGATGACATGCATCAACCATCTCAGCGAGCCTGACCACCCGATCCCGTTTGTCTTTCTACATGCTTGGGTTGCTGAAGATCAGTTGTTAACCGGATCTTCACGGGTTGGTTATTTCAGTAAGCCAGGTTTTTATGTGGCTGATGCGATTGAGTATTGTATTGATATAATTATACAGTAAATATAATTAACTGAAAAGATTAGTATCACCAACGGTATTTCCCCACCTACTGTGATGAATATGGACTGAAACATCCATTTCACTGTGAAATGTCAACAAGTTCAGGGTATTAACCTGGATATATATTCTTTGTTTGTTTGTTTGTTATTTCACAGCGCATTCAGCAATATTCCAGCTATATGACAGCGGTCTGTAAATAATCAAGTCTGGACCAGACCTTCCAGTTCTTGACATCGTGCACATCGATCTACGCAGTTGAGATACAATGACATGCATCAGCCAAATCAGCGAGCCTTACCACCCGATCCCGTTAGTCTGGACATATATTCATTTTATAATGCTTCAATCATGCAAACGTTCTCAGAAGAGATAATAATATTGTCATGGAAACATGTTTACGTTGTAAAATGCTTTATAGGTTCAAACGATCGAAAAACACTGAAGATGTCCTCCGATTTTTAAGACTTATTTGCACATAGTTGTACGATGCCATGCTTTTTATACATTTTACTAAGTATGAATTTGGTAACGAGCCATATTAAGCAAATTCAATATACTATATTTCCTAGAGTGCACCCATCACGGTAATGTGTCTGCCAAGTTGTGATGTAAGCGACACAATGCCTTGGTAGCAATCTGAACTTAGTGACCATTCTTTGCAGTGTAGATAGTATGTATATACAGGGAAAGCGTGAAAGAACTATCACAGCGGTTTTATAAGAACATTTATGCATTTGAAACATACACCCAGTTACAAAATCAGAAGTAACTGAGATGGGCATTTTTAACCAGTCAATAATTTGCATATTTATATCAAGGATGCTCAAGTATATTCCAACACGTCCACATTCTTCCTTCTTAAAGACAACACAATCTGGACCTAGGAACTATGTGTATACGTATTTGAATCAGCACAAAGTCCGGGCTATAAATGTTCGTTATTTTTTAACGCAGAGGAGATCTCTTTCCACACAATACCATGGACGTGCGTCACGCGTTTCAACTTACATGTAACCGATTTTTAAAACGAAATAAAACAGATAGATAGTTGAAGTCTTGTAGGCTTGACACCTTAAACTTTAATAGTTTTCTTCCTTCTGACGTGGTTAGTTTAATACTTTAGAATCCAGCTTCATTCCATGAAACCTTGCCTGCGTCATACCCTCTTTGATTAACGTCATCTATCGATCATGGATACAATGTGCATAGGACGTGAGTGTGAATGATGTCTAATGTCAGTCAGCTATATCACGGCAGCCTGTAAATAATCGGAAAACATTTGCAGCCTGCAAACCAGTGACTGACAGCATGAGCATCGGTCCGCACCACCAGGTACGATGACTGGCAACCTGCAGACCCTGATCTCCCGATCGTCAGTTTAATCGGGTTTTACAAGCCCCCTTGAGCTTAAGGATAGACCGTCTGTCCGGAGAGCTGAAGGTCTGTGGTCGCTTCATACCAAAAGACGTTAAAATAGTGTACTTGTTGTTACCCTGCCTGGCGCTCGGCAATAATGGGATACAGCAAGGACTGGTCGGCCCGGTGTCAGTATACTAGATCAGAGAGGTTATCTTTGTTGTATACTGCGGCATTATCACACGCGATCTCCTTGAACGCGACATTAAGCCCTATTTCACCGTTACAAGCATGAGGTACCGGGGATCTGTTCTAACCCGAAGCCCCGACAGGGGTGACAGCATGTATCAGTATCAATGTGATAGAGTACCGTGTTTACCATGGTAACGTGCACACCGATTCATTACAAGGACATAGTGAAATATACAGTGTATTATACATATATAAAATATGCTCGTGCGAAATCATGGAATAGAACTCAAGTAATAATCACAATGTTCCGTAACGGTCAGTGTGAGCGCGTGGTTTAAAGGTAACTATCGAACACGTATTTAACGCGCTGCTTATCCCACAGAGAAGCATACAACTCTGTGACACGGTAAGGCCAAACCCAATTTTTTTTAAAAGTTCTGTTTCTGCGGTTTATTATACTTATTTTACACCAATAGTCTGTGAAGACTTAAAGATTTTTTATATTTATGTTTTTTGACCGAACTGATAATTCATATTGTGCGGCTCGTCCATTTGTACAAATACTTGAATATCAACGCCAATGACATTGTTAGGATGATCTTATGTTTAGCACATCATAGATTTTGTCATGATTATGTTACAACACCGCACATAATTGCATAGGGTCTAAAGATGACTCTTCTTATACGTTTATTCAATAGAAGCGACACGGTGCTAGAACAACTGATACAGCTGCTATTGGTGCGAATACATCCCCTTCAGGTTGATGTAGGCGAGATGGTGTTGTCTGTCCTTTACTGTACGTTACTGAATTCAAGCAAAAGTGAGTGAGCGAGTTTGGTTTTACGCCGGGGAACAACATTACGGCAGGGAACACCAGAAAATGGCTTCACATATTGTACCCATGTCAGGAATCGAACCCGGGTCTCCGGCGTGACGAGCGAACGCTTTAACCACTAGGCTTCCGGACCGCCCCTCAAGTATAGTTTTAATCCAGATTGTATATGTCTTTCGCATTCGCAAAACGTGATAACTTACAATTTGTTAAAATATTTCAAGGTGTCTAAAGAAACAACCCTTGTTACAAGGAATAGACGGTGTGTCAGCCACGAGGACATTGGTCTGCGATCACGAATGATTTCAAGGTTTGTCCAGACAAATTGATTGAGTGGAGTAAGTCACGCCGTCTTAAACAGCATTTCATTTATATCACGGAGTGTCAGCGACAAGTAGATGTCCACGGGGACACATTCACGGGCTAGATATACCATCTTGTCGTGAATGTCTGGTGTACCTACTATACTGGTCAACCTATACACATCTCTCCGGAAGGGTGACGTCATAGGTGGACCAGCGAGTGAGTGAGTTGTGTTTTACGCCGCTTTGGACAGTATTCCAGTCATACCACGGCGTTGTGGATCAGAATTCACGACGGCAAAGAAACCCAGTGCTGTTTTAGTCCTTGACAGCCAACTACATTTACAATCAATACAGGGGGCACGGGTGGCCCAGTCGTCTAAGGCGCCGCGATTCGCTGTGAAGAGTTGCGTCCCTTGGGTACGCCAGAAACCTATGATTGTGGGTTCGAATCCCGGTTCGCCCCGATTATGTTTCTAGGTTTGTCAGCACCATACCCGTGCTCGTGGGTTTCACCGAAGTGGTAAACGTCTGGAACAGCATCACTTCGGGCTTTCCTCCCACATTAAACTGACACGCCGCGATATGACTGGAATATTGTTAAAAGCGGCGTTAAACCCAACTCACTCACTCATTACAATCAATACATATCAATGGCATGACTTTTGAAATCTTGACAAAAGTAACAAATTCGAGTGTCACAGAGTATTATTTGAGAACAAGGTAGCTGTTCACCATCATATAGGAACGAGTTGATCCATGAATTGCTGCGTGGTAACATGCATTTCTGTTCCACCTTAGAACATCCCATCAATATGTTGGTTGACAAGGAATGGGCCAGCATGGATCTCGTAACATAAATATGAAAAAACACATCAGTTATCACATTGAATCACTTGAGCATGCGCAGTTCCAGCTCTTCTATTGTTTGACAACCACGTGACCATCTATGTTGCGTTTACATCTGGTAGAACATCATACTCCCTCTGCACTTTGTTCTTCCGGTGTTCATTATCTTGCATAGTGGAGATGCCCTTCCTCTGTTCCTGAACACACATGTCATACCCCTCGGACATCTGTGTGACCAGGTACTCGAACACTGCCTTCCAACACTCCCTCACCTCCTGAATGAACTCTTCGCCCAGCTCTTGTTCCCAAACTTCCAGCATGCACTTGGAGAACACGCCGAAGTAGTTGGTGTCGAAGCCGTCGAACAGCACGTGGGAGGCGCCGAGTGCCATCAGCTCGTGCTGAGTGACAGGTGCGAGGCACTCAAGGTTGTCCACGATGTTCTGAAGGACCTGCATGAATTTCTCAGCATGGTCCCGGAACTGAGGGCTCTTCCGAAGATCATCCACGTTGTACACACTGCAAGAAGATCAAATAGATATATCAGGCATCTTGTAATGAATTGGTTAGTGAAGAATTCAAGTAATCAAACCTGTTAGCCGAAGACTGAGTGAGTATGGTTTTACGCCGCTTTTAGCAATATTCCAGCAGTATCACGGCGGGGGACACCATAAATGGGCTTCACACATTGTACCCATGTCGGGAATCGAACCCGGGTCTTCGGCGGGACGAGCAAACGCTTTAACCACCAGGCTACCCGACCGCCCTGTTGGCCAAAGACCGACCTTGTTTGCGAGAGCGTTGTATGCAACTTAAGCTAAATTACTTTAGTTCGATGTCATATAAACTGCCGGGCACATGAAACTGATTAAACTACAAAATAACAAAAAAATATCGAAACGTTACTTTGCTTAAAATGTCGCCGAAACACTGCAAACGTACGTTCCACAACACAACTATCATACCCGTATCCAGTACATCATCATCGAATAACCCTCCCTGTTTGTTTCATTTTAGTCACCATAAAACATGGGTTCATACTTTCATTTTTCCCGGCAGTTTAGTTTAGACGGACGTTGCATGATATAACAAAACTCAACAAACCAATTGTTTGTTTGCTCATCCAGTGATGACATCATGAGCATCGATCTTCGCAATTGGGATCATACGATGACCTCCATCAACCAAGTCACCAAGTCTGACCACTCGATCCCGTTAGTCGCCTTTTACGGCAAACATGGATTGCTGAAGACCAATTCTGACCCGGATCTTCAACAAACTGATCGCGCTAATGGAAGAAAATGTTGTTTACTACCCCCCGTCTGGTGTCCATTTCCAACTTTGTTCTATTATAGAAAGAGTGTGACCTGAAATTTTGTTTCATTGTGGGTAATCATTAACTGTTAGTTTAATAAACGTTGGAAGAAATGTTATATTTGGGATAGCATTTCTTAGTAAAAATTCAAGTACTTTGGGGGGTTGAGTCCCATCCGGTATTCGAATCCACAATCAGAGTGAGGCACCTAATCGCCAGCACACAAAGTCAGCGATCTCACCCACTCAGCCACCAAGGTTTCCAAAAAAAATCGAAGTCCGACAACTGGTAGTCTAGAGCACGTACTTTGTGTACCCCTCTGATAGATTTAAATTGGCACGGCTCCCATGGCCGAAAACTATCAGTACACAACACCTTTAAATGAGAAAGTGTACATTTGGCATGGTGTATTCACAACGTAGGTACACGTTGACATTTGTGGGAGTTCAATGAAACTTGCTAGGCAGCTTGATCGCAGCCCCCCTTTAACTTCAATCACCATCACTCTATCACCTCATTACCCCACAGAGATGCTGAATTCAGGACACGCAAGATATTACGCCCAGGACATTAAATATTTACACTCCAGTGGTTGATATAGACTGTTTTCATATACCGCAACACGCGATCCTTGTCTCTAGTTCCTACCTCAAACCGTAAAGCCGACTTACGTCATGGTTATCTGGGACAAAGTAAATTGGCAACTTGTGGTTGTGGATGTATTATTCATCGCCGCGGGGTTCTGTGGCTGACACTGAGCTGATCTTGCCCAGGTGTTGAAGGTGAGGGCGGGTGCTTCTTTCGCTTCATTACCTGACAACTCGGCAAATCCGTTATTCTATATACATCATTCACCGGGGGTGCTTCTGTATCGTAAAATCGACAAAATACCATACAATTTCTACAATATGATATTTACGATACTGAAACACGAAGGTAACTTAAATAATCTTAGTTTAATATAATTACTTCCAATCAATACAGTAACTATAGAAAAAGGGTTTGAATACGACACTAAAGTAAAACCACACCGTTCTCCTACACTGATAACTTATTTGTAGCCATGACAGTTTACAGGAACCCATTCACTGGGAAACACTTATCTGCACTTGTTGGGGTTGACGAATGGAGCTTACTGAAAGTAGATGCTGTGAGGTGACTTCATTTGCATATTAATCGCATCGCGATTCAAATTTTTCCGAATTGGTTTATCGAATCGATAACGCTAATTAACGCTTTGCACTTATTGTGTAAGATACCAGACAGACAGGCGTGCTAAAGCCCAAAACAATAGTCTGATTAATGAAATGTGTTAGTGGCCGAGGCTACCAACAACTGTCAATGTCAGTGTGGTTTATGTCTATGAATTGTATTGTTTCAAGCCAGGTCATGGGTAATCAACTTTCCGATTAAAGATTATATAACAAGTTCTCTGTACCAGCCTCGCTGTGACAGCTATTTGAAAGCTCCTATTCACAAGAACAATAATTAACAGAGGGTGGTTTTAGACGCCCCCGAACTTTAACCGATACTGAGATAGTGAGAAAAACCCTTCCTATTAACACCCTTCTGAGTGATGGGGTAATGTATTGGTTAAAGCGTTCGCTCGTTACGCCGAACACCCGGGTTCGATTCGCCACATAGGTAAAATGTGTGAAAGCCATTTCTGGTGCCCCCCGCCGTAATGTTGCTGAAATATTGCTAAAGGCGGCGTAAAAACATACTCAATCACTACACTATTTCTACATTAAGCTGTGATTATGAATGAAAGTGTTAATTTCGCCAAGCAGCAGAGGAGGATCCCTTACTTGCACTCATCTTCTCGAGTCAAGGGCGTTAACTAATTATAAAAGTCCAGTTTCCACCCTTCCACCAGTTAAAGATGACTTGCACTATAGAGGCCTCCCCAAAGTTCACTACAGTAAACAGACACTGGCTACAGTCGTAGCTGCAATACCCCAGTCAGCGATGTGAGGTGGAATCCATTCATCACACTTATAGCCTATAATGTCCACGGCATACTGCCTATGGTGCTTAGGAATCACGGAAGAAAGTCATACACAATCATTTGGACCCGTCCGCAAGGATACCAAGCAGAACTAAATCATATTTACGAGCTATACAGTTCTATGTATGCCTACTGATAATGGCATCAATGCCCTGATTAAAGACGATTAATGAAATATTGCGGAAGTTGTCAAGTGCTTCCTGTTTTCATCATTTATCCCGGGATCTTTACACACAACAAAGTTGTCGATAAATACTGTCGGGTAATAACGAGAGTACCAAGGATACATCTAAAAGTCATATAACCAACACCATCACCCCTTGCAGTTGTTTAACATTCGCGTTGAAGGTACATGATTAGGATGTTGACGCCCTGGTAAAGCAAATATGATACGATCTTGGAAAGCAAATATGAGTTGAGTGGTAAGTGTTTGGTTTGTACCATATAACTCTGTTTGGTTGCTAAATCAATGAAACTGAAAACATTACGTGCATTTCGAAATTGATACGGCCTTAAATAAATAGTAAACTCGATGGCCTGGTCGTTCTATTATTAGCGAACGTGGCATCGGACAAGCTTCAGTATGCCAATCAAGGATGAGCTACCCACTAGCTACCCAAAAGTCCCCGAGAAGGGATAATACTTGTCACCCCAAGATATACTCCAAGTTGCACCTTCCTGTCATTTTATATCGTTTTTAGCACCCTTCTATACATCTAACAAACCACCTTAAAATCAATTTAATTATGGTTTTAACCTTTTGGTTTTGTCATAACAAGAACAAGAAAAAGTACATAAAAATGTCCCATTCTCCCACTGAGAACATAACTGGGCCATGCCCATGATTGAATTTACACAAATATTGTTTCTCCTAAACCAGATTAAGATAAAAGTCAAGTGCATTCAAGCGATTGTCTGCAATGTAACAGGCCTAAATAAGAATGTTAATTTGTGAAAAAAATACCGTATTCCTAATTACTTACTTTTGATGTCTTGAAAACCACATGCCCATTGATTTCCTTAATCACCGCAGTGCGTAGCGGTGACGTTCATGTCTTATACATCTACTTGTTGTTGATGGATATTGATTGTTTTAGAAGTATTCAGGGGGAGTTAAACAAGTTCATTGGTGTGGGTTTTTTTAGATTACCGTTTTACAAGTTCGTGCCTGTCTTCAGTGCCAGCTGATCACGAGACTGGGTGGCTTCTACACCTGAAGGTACAAGGCCACAGCTGGCAATCGATGTACTTTTATCAGCGCGTCTATGATCATCTTCCCGAGGCAAGATGTTCACTAGAGTTGCCAAGCGAAAACAACAAGGCTTTAGGCAATATTCCGGCGGGGGACACGAGAAATGGACAGGGATCTTCGGCGTGACGAGGCAACGTTTTAACCACTGGGCTATCCAACCTGAAACCCTAGATTGTCCTATGATCCATGTACGATTAATAATTTTACTAAATATTCAAACATATTACCTGAATTTTTCGAATAATTTCTTCACACCCGGTGCATCAATAAAGATACGAACGAATATTTCCGCTCCTATTCTGATGACATCACGTGACAATACCGGCCACGTGCTTCTGATGGTGTCTATTTGTGTATCACTGAAGTCACTTGTAACAACTTCCGGATCCGGTTCGACATGTGCATTTGGCACCACTGTGGGCTTGCTGTTCTCGCAACCCATAACAACGTCACTTCCGGTCACATGGCATCCCTAATAAACCCAGTCTCGACCTAAAAGAAAAGAAACAAATAAAAACATTTACAAATTGTCAACGTTATACCAGGCTCAAGATTTCAAGCTTTAAAAATCTGTTTTCTCGGATAATTAAGACAGGTTATTCCCTGGCTGTGACGTTGTATATTTATATTTTATATTCATATCACACGGAAATATATAAGTACATGTCCATTTTGGACCCTTGGAGATCCGGGTAGAGAATAGGTCTACAGCAACCCATGCTTGCCGTAACAGGCGACTGGGCGACTAACGGGATTAGGTTGTCAGGTTCGCTGACTTGGTTAATGTATGTCATCATATCCCAATTACGTAGATCGATGCTCATGATGTCAACCACTGGATTGTCTGGTCCAGACTCGATTATTTACAGACCTCCGTCATATAACTGGAATATTGCGAAGTGCGGCGTTAAACAACAAAGAAACAAACAAACAAAAACAAAACAAAAACAAACAAATATGTCCACTTTGAACGTTATTCGCTATGAGAGCTCACATGTTCTGCAGGACCAGAGACCTGACTATGCACGCACCAGTGTAACTGTACACAAAACCCATGCACAAAAACTAACACTACCAGTTATGGAGTTATGTTACCGAATGTCGTTAAGAGCTATTTTAGCAATTTTATAGATTTTAGCTTGAAAGTGTGTCTCTATACGCCTTTCACCACAATGAACTGCTTCATTATTCATAATGATCGACCCTTTGAGTTATAAAACTAGGCCTTTTTGTCAAATCAAACTACAAAAGACACTTGATTGAGTTGAGGTCTGGATATGCTAGCGAGGCGTTCAAACACGACAACAGCACGAAATGAAGACTTATTGATTGCGTGAATAACTATGAGTGGTATTCATTTTAAAACATTCGATAAGTGGGGCTGTGGTCACTTGAAGTATGTCTAGATGATGTCGAAAAGTACACTCGCCAACCAACTGGCAGTGATTAGTGGTAACGCCACACAGTTAATACTGTTTAGTGATAACGTTGTACAGTTAATACTGTTTAGTGATAACGTTGTACAGTTAATACTGTTAAGTGATAACGTAGCACAATTAATACTGTTTAGTGATAACGTTGTACAGTTAATACTGTTTAGTGATAACGTTGCACAGTTAATACTGTTTAGTGATAACCTAGCACAATTAATACTGTTAAGTGATAACGTTGTACAGTTAATACTGTTTAGTGATAACGTTGTATAGTTAATACTGTTTAGTGATAACGTAGCACAATTAATACTGTTTAGTGATAACGTTGCACAGTTAATACTGTTTAGTGATAACGTTGTACAGTTAATACTGTTTGGTGATAACGTGGTACAGTTAATACTGTTTAGTGAAAACGTAGGACAGTTAATACTGTTTAGTGATAACGTAGCACAGTTAATACTGTTTAGTGATAACGTTGTACAGTTAATACTGTTTAGTGATAACGTTGTACAGTTAATACTGTTTAGTGATAACGTTGTACAGTTAATACTGTATAGTGATAACGTAGCACAATTAATACTGTTTAGTGATAATGTTGCACAGTTAATACTGTTTAGTGATAACGTTGTACAGTTAATACTGTTTAGTGATAACGTTGTACAGTTAATACTGTTTAGTGATAACGTAGCACAGTTAATACTGTTTAGTGATAACGTTGTACAGTTAATACTGTTTAGTGATAACGTTGCACAATTAATACTGTTTAGTGATAACGTTGTACAGTTAATACTGTTAAGTGATAACGTAGCACAATTAATACTGTTTAGTGATAACATTGTACAGTTAATACTGTTAAGTGATAACGTAGCACAATTAATACTGTTAAATGATAACGTAGCACAATTAATACTGTTTAGTGATAACATAGCGCAGTTAATACTGTTTGGTGATAACGTAGCACAGTTAATACTGTTTGGTGATAACGTTGTACAGTTAATACTGTTTGGTGATAACGTTGTACAGTTAATACTGTTTAGTGATAACGTTGTACAGTTAATACTGTTTAGTGATAACGTAGCACAATTAATACTGTTTAGTGATAACGTAGCATAGTTAATACTGTTTGATGATAACGTTGCACAGTTAATACTGTTTAGTGATAATGTAGCACAGTTAATACTATTTGGTAATATTTTCACACAGCTAACACTGTTAATCTCTGTGTGACTGTAGACTCTGCACTCGATGACCCCCACAGCGGGATATACAGTAAGCAATGCGACATGGGGTATCGATCAGGGAGATGTGATCATATCAGCACTAGGGGTGTAAGTGTTATATGTCATTTAGTATGACCAAGTGTTATATGTCATTTAGTATGACCAAGTGTTATATGTCATTTAGTATGACCAAGTGTTATATGTCATTTAGTATGAGCAAGTGTTATATGTCATTTAGTATGACCAAGTGTTATATGTCTTTTAGTATGACCAAGTGTTATATGTCATTTAGTATGACCAAGTGTTATGTTCGACCAAGTGTTATATGTCAATTAGTATGACCAAGTGTTATAATGTCATTTAGTATGACCAAGTGTTATATGTCATTTAGTATGACCAAGTGTTATATGTCATTTAGTATGAGCAAGTGTTATATGTCATTTAGTATGAGCAAGTGTTATATGTCATTTAGTATGAGCAAGTGTTATATGTCATTTAGTATGAGCAAGTGTTATATGTCATTTAGTATGACCAAGTGTTATATGTCATTTAGTATGAGCAAGTGTTATATGTCATTTAGTATGACCAAGTGTTATATGTCTTTTAGTATGACCAAGTGTTATATGTCATTTAGTATGACCAAGTGTTATGTTCGACCAAGTGTTATATGTCAATTAGTATGACCAAGTGTTATAATGTCATTTAGTATGACCAAGTGTTATATGTCATTTAGTATGACCAAGTGTTATATGTCATTTAGTATGAGCAAGTGTTATATGTCATTTAGTATGAGCAAGTGTTATATGTCATTTAGTATGAGCAAGTGTTATATGTCATTTAGTATGAGCAAGTGTTATATGTCATTTAGTATGAGCAAGTGTTATATGTCATTTAGTATGAGCAAGTGTTATATGTCATTTAGTATGACCAAGTGTTATATGTCTTTTAGTATGACCAAGTGTTATATGTCATTTAGTATGACAAAGTGTTATGTTCGACCAAGTGTTATATGTCAATTAGTATGACCAAGTGTTATAATGTCATTTAGTATGACCAAGTGTTATATGTCATTTAGTATGACCAAGTGTTATAATGTCATTTAGTATGACCAAGTGTTATATGTCATTTAGTATGAGCAAGTGTTATATGTCATTTAGTATGAGCAAGTGTTATATGTCATTTAGTATGACCAAGTGTTATATGTCTTTTAGTATGAGCAAGTATTATATGTCATTTAGTATGACCAAGTGTTATATGTCTTTTAGTATGACCAAGTGTTATATGTCATTTAGTATGAGCAAGTGTTATGTTCGACCAAGTGTTATATGTCATTTAGTATGACCAAGTGTTATATGTCATTTAGTATGACCAGGTGTTATATGTCATTTAGTATGACCAAGTGTTATATGTCATTTAGTATGACCAAGTGTTATATGTCATTTAGTATGAGCAAGTGTTATATGTCATTTAGTATGAGCAAGTGTTATATGTCATTTAGTATGAGCAAGTGTTACATGTCCACTGGTATGACCAAGTGTTATATGTCATTTAGTATGAGCAAGTGTTATATGTCATTTAGTATGACCAAGTGTTATATGTCATTTAGTATGACCAAGTGTTATATGTCATTTAGTATGACCAGGTGTTATATGTCATTTAGTATGACCAAGTGTTATATATCATTGTGTATGAGCAAGTGTTATATGTCATTTAGTATGAGCAAGTGTTATATGTCATTTAGTATGGTTAAGTGTTACATGTCCACTGGTATGACCAAGTGTTATATGTCAATTGGTATGGTTAAGTGTTACATGTCCACTGGTATGACCAAGTGTTATATGTCAATTGGTATGGTTAAGTGTTACATGTCCACTGGTATGACCAAGTGTTATATGTCAATTGGTATGGTTAAGTGTTACATGTCCACTGGTATGACCAAGTGTTATATGTCATTTAGTATGACCAAGTGTTATATGTCATTTAGTATGACCAAGTGTTATATGTCAATTGGTATGGTTAAGTGTTACATGTCCACTGGTATGACCAAGTGTTATATGTCAATTGGTATGGTTAAGTGTTACATGTCCACTGGTATGACCAAGTGTTATATGTCATTTAGTATGACCAAGTGTTACATGTCCACTGGTATGACCAAGTGTTATATGTCAATTGGTATGGTTAAGTGTTACATGTCCACTGGTATGACCAAGTGTTATATGTCATTTAGTATGACCAAGTGTTACATGTCCACTGGTATGACCAAGTGTTATATGTCAATTGGTATGGTTAAGTGTTACATGTCCACTGGTATGACCAAGTGTTATATGTCATTTAGTATGACCAAGTGTTATATGTCATTTAGTATGAACAAGTGTTATATGTCATTTAGTATGACCAAGTGTTACATGCCCACTGGTATGACCAAGTGTTATATGTCAATTGGTATGGTTAAGTGTTATAGTCCCCGTGTTGCCTGAGAGTATGATGAAGGTGAGAATCTGTGAGTACTGTCTTACAGATAAATGTGTGTACTTTCGTATTCCACACTTAAGACTAACTTCTCTGCCCTTTCTTGTATTGTACTCTATCAGGACACGCCTTTCACCAGTGTGAATCAACATCATGAATCTACAACTGCTATCGTCTATTTTCGTGATATAATGATTTATCAAATAGAGAGTAATATATCTACTATATATATTGATATACCGACATGGATCCCCCACACACACACACACACACTTGATGTGTTTTTTGTCAGGTTCTACACAATTTTCCGTACGTAGTTATCCGGATGTTACTTTCGATTTACTCTTAACATGATGCGCCTCAACTTTCGGGTAAGTGGTTCGACCAGCGAGAAATTCAGGCGCGTTACGACCCACTGGTACTCAAACAGAGTATACTGTTGGAGGACCATTGTTGCATAAAGCACCATGAATAATCGAAGACGTACCTGTTGCAAATACAAAAATAGCTGTTACATGAATATTCAATACCTCGTGAACGAGATGACGAAAACTTGAGTCAATAAGTGGGAAATTAATATGTAAAGCCGAGCTTGTCAATACCTAAATGGTAATCAATGCTTACCACATATCACAGTCTCACTCATCAATACGTCATTGTTCAGTCAGCAGATGTAGTGTATTCGTGTCACACGTATGTTACAAAGGAATGGGTGGGGTGATCTGAATAATTGGCCAGCTATTTGGCCTTTTACAATATTAATCAGTCGTGTACATTTCAGTGAGACTGGTATGAGGGCACGGTGTTCACAGAGTTGCGTCCCTTAGCCATGTCGGGTACTCTGGCCATGGGTTCGAATCCCATCCGTTGACCTGCATTTTGGATTCTACATTTATTAACTGGGTGGGGGATGGGTAAGTAAATGGTTAAAAATGATTAAAAGTTGGACAAGTTTCAAATGAAATGAGTTCAGTGTTCTTTGAATCTGCATCTGCAAATGAGGCCATAGACACGTGTATTAAATAAGCATTTTCGCTGAATTAGGTAAGCGATTTCAGTTTCACTTTTGATTTTTGTGTGAACAAATTGTGATTTAGTATGAGAGTTGTCTCAAATGAAACAATCTTTACAACATTAGTTGTCTGTACGTTGTACTCATTACCGAGCTAACCATTTCCTCCACGGTGTTATTGATCTGGAGAGAGGCGCGTATTAGTGATACTATTTACCCCACCACAATCTCCATACCGTACCTTAACGAGCGTGCACATGTGCGGTACAACACGCACCTGCTTCCCAGCCTTCCGAATTGATTGATGGACATCAATAATTCAATCATCTAGCAAATCCAAAAGTTTAAATCGGAGATAAGTGGCAATGAAACTTCGATATTTCCATTTCAGCTTGTACATGCCTAATGGATATGAAACCATAATTTGTTTACAGGCACCCTCGACGACCCAGTGTAACATATGATGACTTTCTTGTAATATATATATATAACAGTAAGTCCTGGACCTCCTCAGCACAAATCCCCAATACCCCCTACTCAGCTCCTTTACATGGATGACCTTGAACTTATTGCAAAAGGAGACTCCACTCTAAAAAACCCAGATTCTCCTAGTCGAGTCCTTTTCCAATATTGGCATGTCCTCTGGTTTCGACAAAATGCAACATTCTTCACCTGAAACTGTGGCAAGGTAGAATCAATCAGTTTACTTGGGGGAGGAGTTATTGACCATCTCGTGGAAGGTCAGGCCTATACGTACTTAGGAATGCAGGTAAGAGACAAACTCCACAATGCCCATATCAAAGACAAACTTCGGACAGAATATAAACGTAGACTTAAGAAAAGCTGCAGTTCAAAGCTGAACGCTCGCAATAAAGACAAAGCCACAAAAACTTATGCTGTACCCGTCCTTTCGTATTCTTTTGGTGTTGTTGATTGGACGAAACAAGAAATTCAGGGTACTGACAAACAAATTTACACAAAGAATTATATACGACAATAGACCCCACCCTCGCTCTTCCCTCAACCGCTCATATTTATCAGTTATAATGGGAGGGCGTGGTTTGATTAACGTGGAGGCTCTTCATGATATATTGTATTGTGCACCTTTGCACACATTTATTTTTTTGATGATCCTCTTGTGACGCATTTCAAGACTCATGATGAACACAAGGCATTCCACAGTTTTCTTGGGTCATAATCTCAATGTCAATGTTGATTTTGTAAATGATTCTGTACTGCTGCACGGTAAAGATATGAAATCGGCCCAGACTAAGTTTTTCAGGATGAGGATTTCTGAACGACCACTGCATGGATTATCGAATTTATTTACATCAAAATGTACATATGAAATGTAGATTATGTAATGAATTTAATGCGACTGTCCAAAACATTTTCAGTGGATTCCCAGCTTTGGCACACACACAGTATCTTAAGCGAATGATGGGGTGACTCGATCCTTTAATTACCGTCTTCGCCATGCTTCTGGTTTTGACACAGAGGTCCATGCATGGTACGACCCGGAATATGTACAGGGCGTCATGGAGAATGATAAATACAAAATTCTTTGGAATAGGCCCGTATACAGTCTCAGACGTATCCAGGCCAACAAACCTGATCTTGTCCTTTTTGATAAATCCAATGAAATCATTTATATCATTGAATTTTCTGTCCCTTTTGACACTAATGTGATTGACAAGATTGAGGAAAAACATGGCAAATATGCGGACCTCGCTTTCGAAATGTCACGCTTGCATACCAAGTACCAAGTTGTCCGACTCCCGACTCGGTGCCTTAGGTTTGGTACCTCCCAATCTGTTGACTGACATTGGGAGAGTAGCCGGGTTTGCTATCCGGAATACAGTCCATCTGACAATCTGGGTAATGCAGAAGGCTGCAGTGTTGGGGAGTCTTCACATTCTCCGAAAAGTTCTGGGTGGGTTTGACTAGGCAGCGCTTCCTGGGAGAAGTCCCTATGAGCCTAACCAGCCTGACTGTGCCAGGATCACCCAAACCCTTTTTGCTGCATTTTTTATTTTACTCTGTAAATAATAATAATAATATAAACGAAGCTTACCATAATACAACGGATGTATAATAGACTGGACCATCGAGGATGGTTTAATGTGACGGTTGGGTCTTATTTTGTTCCTATGGGAAAACGTCAAGCCGAAGTAAAGGATATGATACACGTTAAACAATGTGATGAAACCCACGAGTGCAGGTATGCTGCTGGTCAGGAATCCGGAACTCGAACCATTGTCAGCGGTTCCTCGATCGGCCAAGGGACACAACACTGTCATCGAATTGCGACGTCTTAGACCACAGGCCACCTGGTCAGTACTGACGTAAAGGGGTGGTGTTAGGCACTCACGTGTATTTATCATCTCTGTAACCAAGATGGTTGGTTTTCTTACAGAATCGTCACGACAGGTTGTCTGGATAAACGGGTTTATGGTTTCCGTAAAAGAATAAATCCTATATACATGTTATACAAAGGAAAAATCAGAAGAAGTGAAAACAGCGTGGGCTTCTCTGTCACTTACCTCTCGAAATGCTAGTTAGCCTGTGTGGGTCACCTCACCGCGGAGCACCAACGATGGATGTTATACATTGTACCCTAATAGGGAATCGAACCAGGACCTCCGGTGTTACAAGTGATCGCCTTAACCGCAAGCCTACCCAATACAACCCGAGAACACTGTACAATCCGGACAACAGACATACTCACGTGTATTGTAATCACTACGAACCCTGACATCACACTTCTGTGTAGGATGCAAAACTAGACTAATCCTCCATCCGAGATCCGTCACCTCAGTCTCCTCACAACGTAACCTTTCCTCAATACAGGTCACATTGAGCACATCGTGAAAGCCGGCGAACAAATACCATGTGGCGAGTTTCCAGTGGCCAGACAACACTGCAATAGCACTAGAGTCCTGTTACAACGAGAAGCACTGGAAGCGAGTCCCATCTGCAAACCTGGCGGCCGGTCTTACCTGATCGAGGGGATCGATGGATGAAGCAAGAGACCGCCTCTGTGCATGGCATTCCTGTGCTGATATTTTTTTTATTGAGTACTGGAGTATCATTATCACGTTGTGTTCCATGCGGGCTGGTTAATTGTGATATGTGGCCCCACTGATGGATATGGCTGCATATGATTGTAAACTGACTAAACAGGGCACCTTCCTGGCTGATGAATAAAATATGATTACCGTCTATCGACGATAGGTTGTAGTGGGTTTTATAAGCTGCGCGGTCTGAAAATAGCAAGAACAAGGCTAGGTAATTGGGCCTAGGCTAATTAATTTTGGTGGGGGGTTTGTGACATAATGTATACGGTATGTGATTAGGGTTCTAGGATAACTTATAGGTTAACTCTCGGGTGCAAGTTTCAGTTAAAGTTAACACACGGGTATGAGATGCAGTTATAGGTTAACAGGGGGGATTTTGAAATTCAATTATTTGTTCCAGTAAATGACGATAAAAATAAGTAAGTTTCATGTTTTACAAAACACCAAATACGTGTCATCCACTGCATTATGGCTCCAATAAAAACATTTTTTTGTATTCAGAGAAAATAACTAGTGTTTCTTAAAGACACATTAGGTAACACACATCCTACAGTCCAGTATCCTGACAGCTCGAGCAGACACCATAGGCTTGACAGAGTGGGTGAGTGAGTGACTATGTCTGGTGTAACGCTGCATCGATTAGCATTAAATAATGCCACGCCGTGTCAGCTGGAACTGGGAGGACCGAGATTCCGGGTAACAACTGGCTCCCAGCAGCCTATGCTTGCCATACGACACAGCTAAAATGGATTAGATCCTCAGGTACGGTGACTTGTGGTTGATTGCGTGGCATCGTACCTCGATCGTGTTCAACATAACAACGACTGATTTCTATGGCCCAGGCTCGAATATTTACCGGCCGCTATGATGTGGCGTGCAGACTCAGCATAAAACAACACACACGCAAATAAACACAAATTTGAAGGCAAGCTTATGGTGATGTCAGTTGTATACGTTTTCCGATTTGGTGAACAACCTTATCGGGTATGGTACTGACAAACCAAGGTTCATAGTCAGGTCCCATCTGGGATTCAAACCCACGACCAGGCAACAGCGACCAGCGCCGCTATACATGACTACATCACCACACCCTCTAGGAATATACACAGGAATATACGAAGTACATCCATTGAATACATAAGCAAAGCAGTAGAACCCGTGAACGTTAAATATTGATCCGAGCATGAAATTTAACTTTGAACAACCATTAATTGTATCGATTTTAATAGTTTATGGGAACCGTTGCCAAGCTCATGATCTTTTAACTTTGAGATGTCTACTCCAGACTCGATTATCTACAGACCGTTGTCATATAGCGTGAAGATTGCTGAGTGCGGCGTTAAACAAAACAACAAGCAGAATTTTAACTTCGTTTGTTCAGACACAGTTTAACCCAGGTGAAGTAAAAACCGGGCACAGGTATATAAGTTTCATAGCAGCTGGACACGGAGCAGCTGGACACAGATATAAGTTTCATAGCAGCTGGACACGGATATAAGTTTCATAGCAGCTGGACACGGATATAAGTTTCATAACAGCCGGACACGGATATAAGTTTCATATCAGCTGGACACGGATATAAGTTTCATAGAACTGGACACAGATATAAGTTTCATAGAAACTGGACACGGATATAAGTTTCAAAGCAGCTCGACACGAATATAAGTTTCATAGCAACTGGACACAGATATAAGTTTCATAGAAACTGGACACGGATATAAGTTTCATAGAAACTGGACACGGATATAAGTTTCAAAGCAGCCGGACACAGATATAAGTTTCATAGCAGCTGGACACAGATATAAGTTTCATAGCAGCTGGACTCGAATATAAGTTTCAAAGCAGCTGGACACATATATGTTTCATAACAGCCGGGCACAGATATACGTTTCATAGCAGCTGCACATAGATATATGTCTCATAGCAGCTGGACACATTATATGTTTCATAACAATTGGACACGAGTATAAGTGTCATAGCAGCTGGACACGAATATAAGCTTCATAGCAGCCGGACACAGATATAAGTTTCATAGCAGCTGGACACATATATGTTTCATAGCAGCTGCACTTAGATATATGTCTCATAGCAGCCGGACAAAGATATAAGTTTCATAGCAGCTGGTCACAGATATATTTCATAGCAACTGGACACGGATATAAGTTTCATAGCAGCCGGACAAAGATATAAGTTTCATAGCAACTGGACACATATATAAGTTTCATAGCAGCCGGACAAAGATATAAGTTTCATAGCAACTGGACTCGAATATAAGTTTCATAGCAGCTGGACACGAATATAAGTTTCATAGCAGCCGGACACATATACAAGTTTCATAGCAACTGGACACGAATATAAGTTTCATAGCAGCCGGACAAAGATATAAGTTTCATAGCAACTGGACACAGATATAAGTTTCATAGCAGCTGGACTCGAATATAAGTTTCATAGCAGCTGGACACGAATATAAGTTTCATAGCAGCCGGACACATATACAAGTTTCATAGCAACTGGACACGAATATAAGTTTCATAGCAGCCGGACAAAGATATAAGTTTCATAGCAACTGGACACAGATATAAGTTTCATAGCAACTGGACACAGATATACGTTTCATAGCAGCTGGACACAGATATAAGTTTCATAGCAACTGGACACAGATATAAGTTTCATAGCAACTGGACACGAATATAAGTTTCATAGCAGCTGGACACGGATATAAGTTTCATAGCAGCTGGACACGGATATAAGTTTCATAGCAGCTGGACACGGATATAAGTTTCAAAGCAGCTGGACACGAATATAAGTTTCATAGCAGCCGGACAAAGATATAAGTTTAATAGCAACTGGACACAGATATACGTTTCATAGCAGCTGGACTCGAATATAAGTTTCATAGCAGCTGGACACGAATATAAGTTTCATAGCAGCCGGACACATATACAAGTTTCATAGCAACTGGACACGAATATAAGTTTCATAGCAGCCGGACAAGGATATAAGTTTCATAGCAACTGGACACAGATATAAGTTTCATAGCAACTGGACACAGATATACGTTTCATAGCAGCTGGACACAGATATAAGTTTCATAGCAACTGGACACAGATATAAGTTTCATAGCAACTGGACACATATATGTTTCATAGCAGCTGCACTTAGATATATGTCTCATAGCAGCCGGACAAAGATATAAGTTTCATAGCAGCTGGTCACAGATATATTTCATAGCAACTGGACACGGATATAAGTTTCATAGCAGCCGGACAAAGATATAAGTTTCATAGCAACTGGACACATATATAAGTTTCATAGCAGCCGGACAAAGATATAAGTTTCATAGCAACTGGACTCGAATATAAGTTTCATAGCAGCTGGACACGAATATAAGTTTCATAGCAGCCGGACACATATACAAGTTTCATAGCAACTGGACACGAATATAAGTTTCATAGCAGCCGGACAAAGATATAAGTTTCATAGCAACTGGACACAGATATAAGTTTCATAGCAGCTGGACTCGAATATAAGTTTCATAGCAGCTGGACACGAATATAAGTTTCATAGCAGCCGGACACATATACAAGTTTCATAGCAACTGGACACGAATATAAGTTTCATAGCAGCCGGACAAAGATATAAGTTTCATAGCAACTGGACACAGATATAAGTTTCATAGCAACTGGACACAGATATACGTTTCATAGCAGCTGGACACAGATATAAGTTTCATAGCAACTGGACACAGATATAAGTTTCATAGCAACTGGACACGAATATAAGTTTCATAGCAGCTGGACACGGATATAAGTTTCATAGCAGCTGGACACGGATATAAGTTTCATAGCAGCTGGACACGGATATAAGTTTCAAAGCAGCTGGACACGAATATAAGTTTCATAGCAGCTGGACACATATATGTTTCATAACAGCCGGACAAAGATATAAGTTTCATAGCAACTGGACACACACGGATATAAGTTTCATAACAGCTGGACACGGATATAAGTTTTATAGCAGCTGGACACACGTAATAATTCCATAGGGCCGGACACAGACATAAGTTTCATAATATCATAGTAACAGTAACATCAGTGCCCGACACAGCACTACTCTCTGCGAACTCCGTCGGGGTGAAATCCAACACTATAACATACGGGCACAGCCCCTCACACCGATCTTACGGCCGCGACTGTCGTAGTCCATGTTAAACTATGTGAGCTACGATCGTCTTAGCACTAACGTCTCTTTGTGAATCGGGTATCAGTTGAGTTCTACTATACAGGGTCACATTCACAATTATCTCTACACTTATTTTCCCCCGGGATTCTTTTCACGTCTTAACCTCTGTTAAACTCTATTTTTCCACTCCGGTCAAAGGTACGATGGTAATTCAACTAAGTGAAATGAATCAGAAATATAATAATATTATATGCCACGTTAGAAATTTAGTGTATGAAAACAGAGTGCCCAGCAAAAGAAAATATATACCCATGTTTGATGGTGGCTTAAAATTAAACAAACAAGATATGGTTAATTGATGGTGAAGTATATGATACGGGTATCACAGATGCGTTTTGGACCTTACGTTTGCAGTGTTTCGGCGAATGTTGACAAGCCTAAACACATTTTGATATCGTTTGGTCTAATCCAATTTCCAGGTGTATACTTTCCTTTGCCGGGCAGTTTGCAGACCCAAAGTTGATTTTAGTTGCGTTTGGTATAGTTTTCCTTCACAGGTAGGTAATTCATTCACCCTCAAACACTGTCTGTCATTAAAAGGTCGAGGTATCTCTATCCGTTTTTCGTGTGATGGGATAGCCTAGCGCTTAAAGCGTTTGTTCGTCACGACGAAGATCCGGGTTCGATTCCCCATATGGGTACAATGGGTACCATTTCTGGTGTTCCCGCCGTGATATTGCTGGAATGTTGCTAAAAGAGGCGTAACACCATACTCACTCATTCACACACTCAATTTCAATATCCGCGATGGGTGTGCGTGGACATCTTCTGACAAAAAACCTCTGAAGATTTAGTATAACCCCGAACCACGACAAGTTTGGTGATAGAGAGTATATTTTAGGGTTAAAAGGACACCAATACCTTAGAACACACAGACTGGCGGTGGATGGCTCATTGATAGTCGTCACGGATCTGCAGTCGCTGCTGATTGTACAAGCATAATGCTTCATTAATTACAGGTAAAAACCAATCTAATCAACAGTCCTGATATGTACAGCCTTTTCATGGCTCTCGCCTACGGCTTCCACGACAAACACATCCGACCAGATTAATTACACGTTGGCAATGGTTTCATTCATAACTCCATCACACATACAACCAGGAGGAGACCCTTGATGCTAGGCTGCGTGTCTTTTGTAAACATCAATTATTTATGGTAATGTTATAATTGGTTCTATGCATATGGCAGCAATAGCTCTCACTATCCAAAACTATCAACTTCCGGTTATTACTACCACATTATGGGGAAAGGCCTTGTTTTTCTAAATCATGTCATTCACGTTGGTCCTTCATGTTCACAAAGATTGTATTATTGTTACCATGGTTTCTCCTGTAATTTTCCATAAATTGCGAATAGTAGTAAATCGGTGAATCATACACCACCAGGTAAATCTGAGAGAAATGGCACATGTCCATATGTCGAATCACATTCGCGACATTCTCGTGACTATGCCCTCGTTTCCAAAATCAGATTTGTTGTTGTTTCTTCGTGTCTTTACGTCTTAAGACAGACGTACAGCTAAGGCACTTTTGTAAACCGGGGGCATAGGTCGGTCTTAACAAGAAATACGCGATTGTGCATCGACCCACCTTACAACAACGAAAACAAAAAGTGAAATGATAATAAACGATTTGAAATCCATATGAGTAAACTATGAGTGAATTTTGTCCAAAACGGGAATTTGAGTACTACTATAGTACTACTTGTCATTCTGTCCAGACCGACAATATATGTTGGAGCAAAGAGTATGGCTTTATTAGCATTAGACGTGAACATTCTGAATGCATTGAACTCTGTCTAAGCCAGTATGTCTAGGCTGAATTAACGTTTCCACAATGTTCACTCTGTCTAACATTTAGCTGAATTACCAGTTCAACAATGTTCACTCTGACTAACATTAAGCTGAATTACCAGTTCAAAAATGTTCACTCTAACAAACATTTAGCTGAATTAAGTTTCCACAATGTTCACTCTGACTAACATTTAGCTGAATTAAGTTTCCACAATGTTCACTCTGACTAACATTTAGCTGAATTACCAGTTCAACAATGTTCACTCTGACTAACATTTAGCTGAATTACAAGTTCAACAATGTTCACTTTGACTAACATTAAGCTGAATTAAGTTTCCACAATGTTCACTTGACAAACATTTACCTGAATTGCTTTTTCAACAATGCTAATTTTACAAACATTTAACTGTGGGGTAATTAGAACTGCTAATATGCGTCAGAACATCGCAATATTTCGGATACATAAAGACGAGAACCAATTATACATTATATTAAAACAACAACGTCGACGCCAGAGAATAAATAAGGCAACGTAGGAAGTTGTATGAATGAATCACTGAAAATAAGTGATGATACCAGGTCCACGCGAAAAGGTAAGCTTGTCCTGTTCTACCGGTAACGTTTCGCGTTTGTTTGTTTGTTTGTTTGTATGTATGCATGAACAGCTAAACAGTATTGGAAATATCAATGATTCAGAGATCCAATACAATGTTTGTATTATTAGCTTTCCGATAACAACATGGCATTGTGGTGTTTGCCATCACAATGAATAATTAAACAATACCGACCACTTGAACACATGGCGTATAATGTGAGGGGTCTCGGCGACAGTGTTCGCTTCCCCTTTGTGTTAAATAATGAGTAGAGCAACATGGTGGCTGAGGGGACACCGTGCGCGACGTCCATGCAACTGAAATATTCAAGGTGTGTTCTGTCTTCTCGACATGTTCTTGCATTCTTAACACGCTTAAGACCTGACAGTGTGCCGGTTTGTGTGCCGGTGACAGTGTTTGACTACAACATACGTCGACATAACTACTGCGTACGGCAACATAACTACAACATACGTCGACATAGCTCAACATACGGCAACATGACTACAACATACGTCGACATAACTATAACGTACGTCGATATAACTACAACATACGCCCACAACAAGTACAACATACGGCAACATGACTACAACATACGTCGACATAGCTCAACATACGGCAACATGACTACAACGCACGGTAGCCTAACTACAACATACGCCCACAAGTAACAATATACGTGGACATAACTATAACGTACGTCGATATAACTACAACATACGCCCACAACAAGTACAACGTACGTCGACATAACTACAACGTACGTCGACATAACTACAACATACGCCCACAAGTACAACGTACGTCGACATAACTACAACATACGCCCACAAGTAACAATATACGTCGACATAACTACAACATACGCCCACAAGTACGTACGTCGACATAACTACAACATACTCCAGCAACAAGTACAATACAGGTCACCATAACTACAACATACGTCCAACACAAGAACTCTCTACAGCCAGCTATAGTAATAACTCACTTAGGGAAACAAAGAAAGACTACCTAGCCGAATGTCACACGGTAACATCCCAGTTATACGCTGATGTCTGACCACACAGGACGTCGTGCAGGCCAGCCACAATACCCTCAGTGATAGAGACACTGCCTCACCAATTCACCATATCCTCAAAGCTAGAGACACTGCCTCACCTGTCTACAATACCCTCAGTGACAGAGACACTGCCTCACCCAGCCACCATACCCTCAGAGCTAGAGACACTGCCTCATCCAGCCACCCTACCATCAGAGCTAGAGACACTGTCTCAAGCGTCTACAATACCCTCAGTGCTAGAGACACTGCCTCACCCGTCTACAATACCCTCAGAGCTAGAGACACTGTCCCACCCGTCTACAATACATTCAGTGCTAGAGACACTGCCTCACCTGTCTACAATACATTCAGTGCTAGAGACACTGCCTCATCCAGCCACCCTACCATCAGAGCTAGAGACACTGTCTCAAGCGTCTACAATACCCTCAGTGCTAGAGACACTGCCTCACCCGTCTACAATACCCTCACAGCTAGAGACATTGTCCCACCCGTCTACAATACATTCAGTGCTAGAGACACTGCCTCGCCCGTCTACAATACATTCAGTGCTAGAGACACTGCCTCACCCGTCTACAATACCCTCAGAGCTAGAGACACTGTCCCATCCGTCTACAATACATTCAGTGCTAGAGACGACACTGCCTCACCCGTCTACAATACACTCAGTGCTAATGACACTGCCTCACCCGTCTACAATACCCTCATTGCTAGAGACACTGTCTCACCGAACCACAACACCTTCAGTGCAAGAGAAACTGCCTCACCCATCCACAATACCCTCAGTGCTAGAGAAACTGCCTCACCCGTCTACAATACCCTCAGTGCTAGAGACACTGTCCCACCCGTCTACAATACTCTCAGTGCTAGAGACACTATCCCACCCGTCCACAATAACCTCAGCGCTAGAGATACTACCTGACCCGTCCACAATACCCCCGGTGACAGAGACACTGCCTCACCTGGCCACAACACCGTCAATAATAGGGACACTGGTCTCACCTGAATACACTATTCATTAAACAAAGTCCAGCGTGCAGCAGCGGCATGATATATTGACGTTTAGGATGACGACGTTCTGTTACGCTGACGTCTAGCATCCTGCAGTCGTCTTAATTGAACACAATCTTTCAACTAGAGGAAGAGGTCCCAATTACACAGGTAATCGCATATGGAATGATTCTCAAGGTACATTTGATTATAGAAGCTGGATGACCATGGTTACCATTGGATACGGGCAAGGAATGACGGATGTAAGACCTACCTAAGTGTACCGCCTATGAGTATCGATTAGAGGATGCTGTCGATGAATGGTTGTCAAACAAGCCGTGTCTCACCGTTGTGTTGGGATGCAATGTTTTAGTTGCATGGAGACCGGTGGGGTCTGATCACACCATCTCGTTCTTCAAATATTTGAATTAAATATCAATGACTTTATCTTGAGGAGCATAAGTGTAAAGAAGTATTTTGGCAGAGCTGCTTTTAAAGATTGATATGCACTTAGCAAGTCAGTTTGGTTTAACGCCGCTTTTAACAATATTCCAGCTGGGTGAGACAAAGAACAAGATTTACAAATTGTACAGAAATGGAGAATCGAAACCGGGTCTTTAACGATTCGACACTTCAACAACATTCAGTTATCTAAATAGCGTACGTACTTGTGTGCTTGAGATAAAACATAAATAGACAGACCGATTGCAGTAAGGTGCATTGAAACCAAACTGAAGTTCAAGGATATCTGGACACTAAGCAATAAAATAAAGTATTAAAGCTTTAAGTGAGCGGATACATGTTGAACTCACACCGTGAGATACGTCTGTCAGGCGAACGTACTCAAGTTAGCAACAGTGACAGTAAACGAGTCAGTACTAATATACAGCTGTCCTGATACACAGAGGGTAGTAAGTCTAATAAAGGTATACCATTACGACGACGCCAATCAAACTTTGTTTCAGGGACATCGGAACACACCACCTGTTACAGCTGGACGGCGGGTCATACCCCTTATGGCAGACAGCCCAGTTGTCAGACACCCCAGTTGTTAGATAGTGGAGTAGAGATGGTTTATCAAAACATATGATATTTCCCTGAGGTGGTAGTGGACCAGTCATACTAGACTTAACCCTCTATGTACTTATGATCCTTATAAATGAAAGCCCATTTCTGGTGTTCCCCGTCGTGATATTGCTGGAATATTGCGAAAAGCGGCGTAAAACCATACTCACTCACTCACTCACTCCTTGTAAATAAAGACCTTTGAAGTTAATGTTAATAATTGATCTACTCGGATATATTTTCTACTGGTGCAGGTTGAACTAATTAAGCACTCTATCATGAAAACAACTTAAATTTGTAAGTTCTCCACAGTTCTCACTTCAGCTTCTCACGACAATGTTGAGTTTTCTAAATTTATATGTTTTCACTAAATGGTGTATATATTGGCAGGGATATCTGAATTTGTCTCAAACATGACAGGTTTGCAGAAAGTTGACTTTGTAACATCGCAGAGAGGTACGCCCCAAGAACTCTTTCAACATCACCTCTACTGCAAGAACAAGATTAGGAAAGTATGTGTTCACTGGAGATGCGCAATTAAGACGTGTACAGGGAAATGCACGACAGTCGTTGACATTGTGAAGAGTCACAGTGAACACAGCCATTCGTCAGCTGACACAACCCGTGCCACGTTCATCAGCACAATGAGGAAACGAGCCGGACAAGAACCGACCCTGCCCGTGCCAGCCCTCTACCAGGACGAAGTGCTCAAGTACGGTCTACAGGACACACCTCCACTTCCATCCCATCAATCCCTCGACAGCGCCCTCCACAGACATAGAAGCTACAGCATGCCCACACTGCCACAGACATAGAAGCCACATCATGCCCACCCTGCCACAGACATAGAAGCCACATCATGCCCACACTGCCACAGACATAGAAGCCACATCATGCCCACACTGCCACAGACATAGAAGCCACATCATGCCCACACAGCCACAGACATAGAAGCCACATCATGCCCACACTGCCACAGACATAGAAGCCACATCATGCCCACACTGCCACAGACATAGAAGCCACATCATGCCCACACTGCCACAGACATAGAAGCCACATCATGCCCACACTGCCACAGACATAGAAGCCACATCATGCCCACACAGCCACAGACATAGCAGCCACAGCATGCCCACACTGCCACAGACATAGAGGCCACATCGTGCCCACACTGCCACATACATAGCAGCCATATCATGCCCACACTGCCACAGACATAGAAGCCACATCATGCCCACACTGCCACAGACATAGAAGCCACATCATGCCCACACTGCCACAGACATAGAAGCCACATCATGCCCACACTGCCACAGACATAGAAGCCACATCATGCCCACACTGCCACAGACATAGAAGCCACAGCATGCCCACACTGCCACAGACATAGAAGCCACATCATGCCCACACTGCCACAGACATAGCAGCCGCAGCATGCCCACACTGCCACAGACATAGAAGCCACATCATGCCCACACTGCCACAGACATAGAAGCCACATCATGCCCACACTGCCACAGACATAGAAGCCACATCATGCCCACACTGCCACAGACATAGAAGCCACATCATGCCCACACTGCCACAGACATAGAAGCCACATCATGGCCACACTGCCACAGACATAGCAGCCACAGCATGCCCACACTGCCACAGACATAGAAGCCACATCATGCCCACACTGCCACAGACATAGAAGCCACATCATGCCCACACTGCCACAGACATAGAAGCCACATCATGGCCACACTGCCACAGACATAGAAGCCACAGCATGCCCACACTGCCACAGACATAGAAGCCACATCATGGCCACACTGCCACAGACATAGAAGCCACAGCATGCCCACACTGCCACAGAGCCGTGCCCACACTGCCACAAACATAGAAGCTACACCATGCCCACACTGCCACAGAGCCGTGCCCACACTGCCACAAACATAGAAGCTACACCATGCCCACACTGCCACAGACATAGAAGCCACATCATGCCCACACTGCCACAGAGCCGTGCCCACACTGCCACAGAGCCGTGCCCATGCTGAACTGGAGGAGAAGTGGACAGAAACTCTTGACGGAGACAGGTTCTTGCTTTTTATAGATGGTGATGAAGACAGGATGGTGGTCTTTGCGACTGATGCACACCCGTGAGCTGTAGAGACTGAAGACGTTATATACATGGATGAGACTTTCACTGCCAGTCCTGATTTGTGGAATCAACTATGTATCATTCATGCCAGAGTAGGATAATCATGTTATTTCAATTCTTGTGATACATTTGAACCAAGATCTCCCACAGGGGTAAGGGTGGTTGTATGTTGTAAGTATCTTGACGGATGTCTTCTGTAACATGCTGTGTGATTGAACTTGTCAATAATAACGTGGTTGCTATGCCATCCAAAAGTCATATAGCGGAATGACATAGACGTTGCTATGTGTCTGCTTGTGTGACACACTTTCACACTCTGTGCCACCTATTAACAACAGCGCCAGACGTGACCCACAGGGTCGGAAATACAAAAGACCACGGTAGACCATTTCCGTCTGTCATTATGTGTGCGGTATCTTCATTGTATCCCCTGGCTCCAGCTGTGACACGAGATTAATCAGCTTCAAATGCGTAATCATAACTGAGGAACAGATCTTGCCACGGGTTCTGAAATAGACTTAAACCCAAGGAGTGAGTGAGTTGGGTTTAACGCCGCTTTTAACAGTATTCCAGTTATATCACGGCGTGTCAGCTTGATGTGGGAAGAAAGCCCGAAGTGATGCAGGTCTCAGACGTTTACCACTTCGGTGAAACCCACGAGCAAGGATGTGGTGCTGACAAACCTAGAAACATAATCGGGGCGAACTGGGAGTCGAACCCACAATCATAGGTTTCTGGCGTGCCCAAGGGACGCAACCCCACACATCGAATCGCGGCGCCCCAGGGACTTTAGTAATCACTGTCTGTTGTTATATCCGACATTGCAGGGTCCAATTTGAATCGCGGAAGCAGTGGTCGAACAGAAGCTTCAAGTCATCAAATGGTTTAACAAAAGTTAAGAATGCATAAATTGGTCCTACAAAACCAGAAAACTACATCGAATGTTTCTACATCGAAGCTCAAAGTACATCAAATGGGTAAAAAGAAACTCAAAATGTCAACCAGGCCAACAAAAGCCTAGATTGTATCAACTAGCCCAGCCTTAGTAAAGTCACCCACGTCCTTGTATTAAAAGGTGTATCCCAGACACCTTTCGCGGACATCAAGACGAAAATGAAATACACTTAGCACTGCAATTCGGAAATACACACGTGAGGTAACTGCTGGTCATTTCCGGGATGTCTTTGAAGTCTTCGATTGGCACTTAGAAACTGTTGTGACAGGAATCTGTGGAACTTAATGGGTTCCAGAATCTTCATTATTGGTCGCCCAACTGTTCTTGCGTCGATATAACAGCTTCATTAGGTAGACTGTTAAAACAAGTATATTGATAGCCTATTAGCTTGCGAACTGATCCTATCGCTACAAGTCCCTATGATGTCTCTTCAGTCTGTAACGAGTGAAAGTCAGAGGTTCCTTGGTGATCAGGTTTTAGTATGTACAGTTTATGTACATATTTTGACTATACAAAGGGTTTTGATACAACGTTAAGCAGACCCACGACTCGTCATAGGCGCAATTACATATATTGTATCGTTACCAGCAATGTCTAAGCTTTGCGCAACGATAGCGAAGAAATAACTTTTGAAGACAGATAACCTTGAAAGTACAATAAACAAGGTAACGTCTGTTAATCGGCCAGGTCCCGCTTCCCGATCAAGACCCTAGGTTTGTGTACAGCTTTAGTCTGGGACGTCTCCACACATCATGCTGCCACGACGTCATACTGACAGAAAGGCTGCAAGAATGCTGATGAGGCGTTAAGCATTCAAGGAAACCCATTCATATTGTCAGACAACGCCCATGACGGTAGTCACGCTTAGCAACGGACAACGTTGAGACTGGCGGAACGCCAACTTGGCGTGGGGTGGAATCAAATATTCCGCAGTATCGACACCAGCAGTGCATCTACGGTTACTAATGGTCCCACAACAGGAGTCTTACAATCGTCCACGAGGCATGTATTCACCAAGGCTACCACCTGTTGGTCCTGTAGCTAGACATTAACGCGTAACGGCTCGTAAACCAACACACGAAATTACCAACATTCATAATTCAAATCCTCATTGGATAAGCCAATTCATATCAAGTTATTTACAACAACACGCCTTGCTCACACACCCAAAATGCCTCGTCTACGAATAAGTGTGGCAACTAAAATACTGTTGAAAACAGTTTGAACCAAACTCACTCACACACTGAATATGCGTGTTAGAAACATCAGCCGTGTGAAAGTCAGCCGCATATTTGAGCGCATGGTTTACCTATGAGTATGCAAGGATTTTTTTATTGATACGTTTAAAATATGTTTTGTTAAAACAACATGCGAACTCCAAAGGCATTTTTCTAAATGATATCTTAAATGTGAGGACAACAGAGTAAAGGTAAAACATGAATTGAAAGACACGAACTTCTTGGAGTATTGACGAGGTCCTTCCTATAGTGAATTCTCATGGGGTTTATAGCAGCAAGTTATCAACAGACTCGACGGAAGAAACATTTGTCATACCACATTTTTTAATGCTTGGTCGACGGATCAGTAAATTAAGTAACACCACCTCTTGTCTGATGGCGTAGTTCGAGGCTACATGTGTCCCATAACCATTTTCAACAATGTAAATCTCTTAAGCAGTGTATTCCAGAAACAAATGTATGTCAAGTTGGGTTACCGGGTCAGAATAGAGCAGTTTGCTTGTCGTAAGAGACGTCTAATGAGGATCGGGTGGCTACGATGTGTCATTGTCTGGTTTTGTGCCATAACTGCCCTGACTGTTGCTCATGTTTTCAATCACTTGGAGCATGAATACTCCTGACCACGGTGTAAAACAACATGCGCCCACTGAAGGGCGTTAACCCGATTGTAAGTATCTATAGCTGGGTGAAAATAGTCCTGTTCTTGGCCCACCTTTTCCCTTAATGAAAATGCTACTACAACCCATCTCTCAGCAATATTCAAGGTTTGTGACGGCGGTCTGTAAATACCCGAGTCCGAAACAGACAATCCAGTGAATGACATCATGAGTATCGATGTACGCAGATGGGATACGATGACAGGCATCAACCAAGACAGCAAGCCTTCCCAGCCGAACCCGCTAGTCACCTCTTACGACAAGCATGGGTGGCTGAGGACCAATTAAAACTGGATCTTCACATGTGCATATCATGGAAAAGGACCATTTCTAAAACATGGCTAAGAACATAAAGGAATATTCATTGTCACGAATTACCAGCAAAATCAATCACAGAGGCCCTACTCAACCACATCGACGTACTCAACCACCACAACGTTAGCCACAACCTCAATAATGTACGAAGCCACATCTACACATATAGATCCACCATCGTACTTGCATTGTGTGAACACATCACTTCATACCGGCGAGTCCGGCCAACAATGGCAGCAAGTCAATGTTTTAAGAATTTAATGTCAATCTTTTCAGAAGGTACTCTCGAGTGTCCCTCTGGACGTTGGGTCGTCATTACCAAGAGATTACTTCATGAACACGCCATTAAAAACGTTACCTTGTGTTCGGAAGAATAGACTTGCAATTGTGTTAAGACAAAAGACCATTTACCCAAAGCCTCTTTGCATTTTGATGGAATCACCACGTCGGAAGTGTAAGTTGGTAACGAGACCATACAGCTGTGACGTCAGACTCCGAGATGATGCACCGTCATTGAAACGCGGAGGAATTCGAGATGTGAGCTCATTAAGAAATCTCAATATTGATAATTATTGCGAAAGCTTTGCTATATAAGTGATAAATGAGCGAATAAAAAGTCATGATTATTACTGTCATGTTTTGTTTGTATCGACCGCCTCTGTGGTCTAGTGGATATAGCTTTCGCCCGGAGAGCGGAAGGTCGGCGGTTCGATCCCCGGCTGCGTCATACAAAAAGACAAATGCACGTCGCCATATAAGTACAATAATCTTGAAAGCATTACACCCCATTTCACCTGTTTGTCTTGAAGAGATAAGGTTCTCAGCTTTGCTGGCTAGATTATAAAACACAACGTAGGCGATTCTCTGTTGTAAATTATGGTTGACAATGGTGCTCCAACCCTTTGTTAGGGCGACAATGAGGGTATCGCTCTCTATAGTCATGTGTGCATGGGTCGCAGTCTAACATAAAGTTGTAAAAGAAAAAAAACAACGTTATTCCAATTGTTTGGAAATATCCCCCCAAGTCTACCATAAATCGTTTAGAAACTTAACCAACGCCTTAAAAGCTGTAACCCGGAGTCGTATGACATTCTCCGAAAAACATTCCAGGGTAACACTCCGCCATAAACCTGCAATGTCATGACACCTTGTAGACTGTATGTAATACAACGTTGTTAATCAAGAAGAAACGGATTGAACACACGCAGATCTCAGAAAACCAACAAGAAATGAACGCGTTATGGATCGCACATTAACATTATTTCATTTATACCACGTCCTGTTATGTTAATGAGGGAGAAATGACAATCTGACATACACGTTTACTTCAGGTAATTAACTCCGCAGAAATATGACATTTGTAAAGGATACCACTGAATAAAATATATCTCACTCAAAAACAAATCGAAAATAATAAGGAAACATCAATACATAAAAGAGATTATACTGACGGGAAGAAATAAGGCTACATATGTAAAGGAGATTATACTGACAGAAAAAAATAAGGGAACATACATAAAGGAGATTATACTGAGAAAGAAATAAAGGAACATACAGTAAACTACGTTTATAACGAACACGCTTATAACGAACTGACCGATAAAACGAACTTATTTCTTAGTCCAGGCCATTTGCTGTATATACATGTATACTGTATATATGCTTATACCGAACTACGGTTATTACGAACTAAAGTTAGTGGTCCCTTTGAGTTCGTTATAACCGTAGTTTACTGAACCTAAAGGAGATTTGCTGACAGAAATACACAGCAGAACAAATGTAAATGGGAATTAAACTGACAGAATGAAATAGTGGAACATATATAACGGGAATTATTTTGGTTTGGCATTGGTACTGTGTGTATACCTATGATGACAAGCCTTTGTTTATGCATTATAGACATGCCAGATGCTAACTGGTCACCTAGTGTCTGGTTGAAGTAAGCACGTAGCTTCCTTCACTAACATGTCTGTATATTTTGTTTCAGTATATACAAACATTGGTCGAATGTTACTACACAAACAGTATTCTGTTCACGTAGCTAAACCTCGGGGCGGAACACATTATTCAAACATTCCTATATCAACAATTTAGAGGGTACCACGGTGGAAAATGTAAGCAGTAAAGTATCCATCACTGTCTACAGGTAACAATATGACATGTTGATAAACTAAGTATCCAGTGAGTATAAACTGCCAGTCCTAGGGGCCTGGCTGGCTGGCATGGATCATATCGCTGCTGAATGTCACAGAAACATAGCTGATGTAGTGGGGGTGAAATGGGGTTCAATCTAGACTTCATCAAGTTCCGAATCGCGTAATACACTGACTACACTTCCACATGGAAGCCAAAAGTGACATCACTTTAAAGGGCAACATAAACTACGTTTGGTGATTTTAAATGACGAGCAAACCCACCACGAGAACCAGGTTCTGTTATCTTGAAACACCTGATTACCTCGAGGTAGTTATTTTTTTTATCCCCAGCGCGTGAGTTAGTACAGGGACCTTGAACGCCGATAACACTTCATGCTAAAATATGAATCTGGCGATCTGGCTCTTTGACTGATGAAACACGGTAGCACGGGGATGTTGATCTGGCTCTATGACGTATAAGACTGATGAAACACGGTAGCACGGGGATGTTGATCTGGCTCTATGACGTATATGACTGATGAAACACAGTAGCACGGGGATGTTGAACTTGCTCTATGACGTATATGACTGATGATACTCAGTAGCACGGGGATGTTGATCAAGCTCTGATACTCAGTAGCACGGGGATGTTGATCTAGCTCTATGACGTATATGACTGACGAAACACAGTAGCACGGGGATGTTGATCTGGCTCTATGACGTATATAACAGACGAAACTCAGTAGCACGGGGATGTTGATCTGGCTCTATGACGTATATGACTGATGATACTCAGTAGCACGGGGATGTTGATCTAGCGCTATGACGTATATGACTGACGAAAAACAGTAGCACGGGGATGTTGATCTGGCTCTATGACGTATATGACTGACGAAACACAGTAGCACGGGGATGTTGATCTAGCTCTGATACTCAGTAGCACGGGGATGTTGATCTAGCTCTATGACGTATATGACTGACGAAACACAGTAGCACGGGGATGTTGATCTGGCTCTATGACGTATATGACTGATGAAACACAGAAGCACGGGGATGTTGATCTGGCTCTATGAGGTATATGACTATGGTGACACACAGTAGCACGGGGATGTTGATCTGGCTCTATGACGTATATGACTGACGAAACACAGTAGCACGGGGATGTTGCTCTGGCTCTATGACGTATATGACTGATGAAACACAGAAGCACGGGGATGTTGATCTGGCTCTATGACGTAAACATTGTGATGAAACTGTGATGAAGTATGCTGATAACGCAGGGAGCAACTTTGGCTAACGAAACACAGATGATGACATATTTAACACGGAATTAATATTTTTAACATGTTAAGGGATGACGTCCAGATGATTCAGATTACATTGTGGCAGTCCAAAGATATCAAGAGTGAAGAAATATCGGCATAGATCCCTGCAGGCTGTTATGACGACGATCCCTAGGCAACATTACATCAGTTGGTGTTGTTTATTTTAAAAAAGAAACTCAAATATGGATATCTATTGTTGTACATATGTTAGCAGAAAGCAGCCATTTGAACACAGTTTGTTATGTACCACAAAGGCACGTATATCCTGCCCATTATGAGTGAAAGCGGTTGTGACGATATTGACTAATCTCTTTAGTGCATATTGATTTCTCATTTATCTCAGTGTGAAAATCGCAGAGAAGATTAGCAGAATTGATTGACCAACATTCGCATGTTTTCCTTGGGGGAAGTGGGAAATCCATCCTATCTCAATATCCCGATTCAGCAATAAATCGACATGCATACGTTTGTTTTCTTTCAAAAGACGAGTTGGAATTTGAATAATACGTGGTTGCACGGATGACATTTATTGCTCAGGTTTTGAAGAGACGTTTTAATTTTAAAACATACATTTGTCTTGAAATACTTTCGGGTGACAAACGACAAACGACATGGCGGCGATCTAACACAAGCATTATTGGTTCAAATGGCATTAATCAATCGCTGCGTTTCGGAAAAGGTATTTATTTCAACTATTGTTGTATCGATATAATAGCATCTGAGAAGTGATGACAAGAGTTCACAAATGGTACAGCATTTCGAAGTTCCAATTAGACAACAGTATGCCCGCATGGTTCTTACAAATAGAGGAGAAAACATACTTTTGATACGCTGCAATCCATTGATTCGTTTAGATCTAGCTATAAAGATTCATAGTAAAAAACTATCCACAAGACTGTATGAAAAGAGGGATTACTTCAACTTTCCAATAGTCAACTTTCGGTCTACGTGAAGCAATATTCCAGCAGCTTCAGCTTTGGTGCCACTAACTTACAACTTTTGAGATACAATCGATCATGCTCTTTCTACGAAGATTTCAAAGAGCTTTGCTCAAAAGTTGTTTGATCCAGGTTCAAAGATTCAAGGAGTCAGAAAAGCCTTCAAAAGGCTTCATGATAGACATGTGAATGACCTTTCCAAACTTGACGCATCAGTGACAATGCCAACTATTGACTTGCCTCTGCATGTGTTTGTGACATGAGCTTACATGTGGAGCAGGATACGCTCATCTTTTAGCGAAAGCCTGGTATCATCATCATTTGGTATGTATTTCATAAACACATGCTTATGATATAGTCGCATGCTTTTAGTCGAGAATTCTTACGATTATAGAAATTGATTTGGTCGCTTTGATAATTAAAAGCGGCGAAACGCCATACTCACTCACTCACGCACTCCAACATTTGGCTCACTATTGAAACTGTGAAGGAAAATGTACAATTTGTAACAACGCTGTTGGAAATTAATTTCGCCTTTAATGCCCTACGTAACTTAAACAATCTCCACTACCCTCTCCTTTTCCATCTCCACCTCCTTCTCCTGCCCTCCACCGTCTCCACCTCCCTCTTCTCTTCCACCTCCTTCTCCTCCACCTTCTCCTCCCCTCCACCGTCTCCACCTCCTTCTTCTTTTCGACCTCCTTCTCCTCCTTCTTCTCCTGCTCCACCTTCTCCTGCTCCCTTCCATCTTCTTCCCCGGCTCCCCCTCCACCTTCCCCTTCCCTCCACCTCCTTCTTCTCTTCAACCTCCTTCTCCTCCACCTTCTCCTGCTCCAGCTCCACCTTTTACTCCTCCACCTTCTCGTCCTCTACCTTCTCCACCTCCTTCTCCCCCACCTCCATGTTCTCCTCCACCTTCTCCACTCCTCATCACCTTCTCCTCCACCTTCTCCTACCCCCTCCACCTCCTTCTCTTCAACCTCCATCTCCTCATTATTCTCCTCCACCTTCTTCTCCCCTTCACCGTTTACACTCCCTCTATTCCACCTCCTCTTTCACCTTCTCCTGCTTCACTTCCATCTTCTCCTCCTCCTCCACCTCCTTCTGCTCCACCTCCTTCTTCTCCTCCACCTTCTCCACTCACCACCTTCTCCTCTACCTTCTCCTGCTCCACCTCCTTCTTCTCCTCAACCTTCTCCACCTCCTTCTCCTCCACCTTCTCCTCTACCTTCTCCTGCTCCACCTCCTTCTTTTCCTCCACCTACTCCACCTCCTTCTTTTCCTCCACCTTCTCCACTTCTTTCTTCTCCTCCACATTTTCCATCTCCCTCTCCTCCATCTTCTCCATTCCTCATCACATTCCCTTCTACCTTCTCCTGCTCCACCTCATCCTCCACCTCCTTCTTTCCCCCCACCTACTCCACCTCCTTCTTTTCCTCCACCTTCTCCGCCTCCTTCTTTCCCTCCACCTTCTAAACCTCCTTCTTTCCCTCCACTTTCTAAACCTCCTTCTTCTCCTCCACCTCCTTTTTCTTCTCCACCTCCTTCTTTTCCTCCACCTTCTCCACCTCCTTCTTTTCCTCCACCTTCTCCACCTCCTTCTTTTCCTCCACCTTCTCCACCTCCTTCTTTCCCTCCACTTTCTAAACCTCCTTCTTCTCCTCCACCTCCTTCTTTTCTTCCACCTACTCCACCTCCTTCTTTTCTTCCACCTTCTCCACCTCCTTCTTTCCCTCCACCTTCTAAACCTCCTTCTTTTCCTCCACCTCCTTTTTCTCCTCCACCTCCTTCTTTTCTTCCACCTTCTCCACTTCCTTCTCCACCTCCTTCTTTCCCTCCACCTTCTAAACCTCCTTCTTTTCCTCCACCTCCTTCTTTTCTTCCACCTTCTCCACTTCCTTCTCCACCTCCTTCTTTCCCTCCACCTTTTAAACCTCCTTCTTCTCCTCCACCTCCTTCTTTTCCTCTAGCTTCTCCACCTCCTTCTTTTTCTCCACCTTCTTCACTTTCTTTTGCCCCACCTTCTCCACCTCCTTCTTTTGCTCCATCTTCTCCACTTCCTTCTTCTCCTCCACCTTCTCCTCGTCCTCCACCTTCACCTGCTGCATCCCACCTTCTTCACGTCCTACAAACTTCTTCCCCATCTCCTCCCCACCTCCACCTTCTTCTCCTCCTCCACATTCTTCGTTCAAATTATATAATTAAATACCCTTCGTATTTTCTTCTCCCGCCCCCTTTTATTATCTTCCTCGCCTCTTCCTCGCCTTCCCCTCCTTTTCCCATCTGTCTTCTCCTTTTCCACCTCCTTCTCTTCTCCCTTTTCATCGTCATCTAATTTTCTTACTCCTTCTTCTTCTTTTTTTGTTCTCCTCCTAATTCCTCTTCTTCGTCACGACCAGTTACTTAAGTTGTAGAGTTTAACATCTTACCCAAGAGACAGACAGACAGACAGACAGACAGACAGATTTATTTGTATAAGGCCATTTGACCCATGGTACAAAATACATTTACATTATATTTATCTAAGAGTGACCTAATTGATACTTTTGTGTGTGTTGAGAACACGTACATTAGAAATTTTGCAAAAATTATCATTGTATCGTTGTTCGAAAAGTTTTTTACTCAGAACTCAGTAGTAATCGGGAAAAGATACAACATGTTCTATTCATTGGGCTTAATTACAGCGTGAAACCGAATGTATGAATGAAAAAACACTGTTGCAATCGGTTTGCATTTACTGATTAATAAATTGTGGTCATCTGAAAGGTTGATCAATTATAAATGTTTATAAAACCCACTGGGAAAAATCAATTATGTTCGGTATCTGTAATCTCTTATAGTATGGTCATCCATACAAATGACCGCTCGGCCTCCACATCAACTAATGTAGTATTCAGTGCACGTAGGTCAATGGCCCCATTGGGATCTCATTGGTTACTTCAGGCGAGATAGGAACAGGAAGTGACGTATGATCGGCTGATAACTATACAACTCACGGTCTCGAAGGAAAGCAATAGGAGACGATTATGACCAAATCCGACATCACTGGCCGCTGATAAGGAAGGTAACCATACACCAGTCCGGAACATGGAAATCCGAGGATACTACAATGAGACGAAAGCTAATCTTGTCCCTACTTGCCTTGTATTTTCTAATGAATACCACGTCTCAAGGAAATGGTAGGGCCTTCATGTGATTCAGATGATGCACAATGCAGACAAGCAGATAATGAAATGCAGGCAGCGTTCTTCAGTGCTCCATCGTAATAATCAAAGACACTACATCACATCACTTCACATACATACTGCAGGAAGTGTCTACATAGCCATTCCATTCTATTCGGATTCTTGTAACGTCAATTACAGACAAACTAGGCAACCGAACCAAGATATAGGCAACAAAGGCAGAGCAAGAAGCAAACGAACGCGAAAATGCCTATACAATCAATGTAACGTAGCAAACGGTACTACTAGGCATCCCAAACCAAGGCACCATAAGCAACGCAAGCGTCCGAGAAAAACCAAGGCAATGTCATCAAGATATGCACTTCATGAAAACAAAGGAAGAACGAGCAACGTAAGAACCCCATAAAAACGAAGGCTCCAGAAGCTATATTGCTAACGCAAGCACCCTTTTAAAACCAAGGCAAGGCAAGCACCCCATAGACGATGGCACCACAGACAATAATGGCAACACAAGCACCCAATAAACACCACGACAATATGATCAAGGCATGTACACCATACAAAAAACAAGGCAAAATTATCAATGCATGTATCCCTTAAAAACCAAGGGAAAAGGATCAAGACATGCACCCCTAAACAACCAAGACATGTATCCCTTAAAAACCAAAGCAAAATTATCAAGACATGCACCCCTTAAAATAGTAGGTAATCCGCAAAGACAACCAAGGCAACTAACCAACTCAGTCATCCACCAAAAGCCAGCCAACATAGGCAACCTACTGACGCAATAGCCAGGCAACAATGGGTGTAACCCAGGAACCGCAGGAATATTGATAAGCTTCGTACCACTAAACCTTTTATAAGTCCTAGTTACAAACATCATGTGAACCAAACACTCTTCACCTTTGGGTTTGATTTACGGTGACAAAAAACATGGCTATTCCATTATTGACCAGATCTGTACACAATAAAAAGTTAAATGAGAAGAAACGAGGTCCCAAGAAATCGAAACTCAAAAGCCGTGACAATCTGTATAAACAGCCATTGATAATGCCGTGACACTGTGACTGCCAACCCCCACGGGCTTTGTTCCCTAACCTTCTGCACAGCTACAGGGTGTTCTGACACGATTCCAACGACCGGGACCAGATCCTGTTATGCAATGACCGTTTTCTGTCTGGTAAGACTCGATAATGCCACAAAAAAATTGGAACAAGGAGACTTAATGTCAACAGACTGATTAGGCGACGCCAGTCAGCTGGGATTAAATGCCAACCTTGGACGGTATATATCATGGCGTACCAGCTTAATATGGGATCCTAGAAGGGACATTCTCGCGTTATCACCGTTACAAAAACAAACAAAAAGGGTCAAACTTAACCAAAACGCGACAAAGCGACATTTGTAACATTGTCTCTTTTTGAGTACTTGGTGTGACTTTTACCCAAGGGCAACAATGCGACAACGTGACATTTTTTCACGGTCAAATTATGTGAGAGGCAATCTCATTACAATCAGATCTAAGTTCTCGCTGCCGCTAAACAAAGATCTGAGGACATCCAATAACGGGTCACGTCAGAACGACCTTTCGCGAACTTTGACGGACCACTGAAACGACTAACAAGAAGTCGACATCAGCCAATTAGAAAGCAGCTTTCTCGAGCTTTACGGCACTCGTTTCAACCCGGCGACTTCCATTTCAGACTACGCTTGAAAAATATGATGACACAGTTCTCGTCAGAAAGACCTTTGACAAACTTTGACCGACCAAAGAATGGACTAACAGGAAGCTCCACATTATCCAATCAGAAAGCAGCTTTCTCCAGCTTTACGGCACCAGTTTCAAAATGGTGGTTCCATTTCAGATTAGGCTTGAAAAATATTTTGACACAGTTCTCGATTTGAAAAAACTGAACAAAGAGAAAAATCTTACGTAACGTATGATTAGATAAAAGTACTTCCCACGGGCTATGAAAAGCCTTTCGTTTCAAATGTTTATCCCATTGAAGCGAAAGACAGACGATGTCTAGCATTCAAAATTGTACAGCTGGTAACTGTCTTTCGGAATATCCTGTGTTTGCCTTTTCGAGGTTGTATGATTAGAAAACGTATTCTTACTGTTACTGCCCCGGTTTGGTAAGCGACGCTCTGAATGGTCGGTTGAAAGGTCGTTCTGACATGAACCGTAAAGAAATGTCTCTTAGATCTTAGATCTGATTTGAATGAGATTGAATGAATGGGATTGATCAGGATATGACGGACCGCTTCCTTGGCGAAACCTACATCAATCAAAAGAGAAACTAATATGGATATTTCGATAAAAACAATATCTCCATTGATACAGTATGCGTGGAATTGCTTCAAAATGTTCCTTAATTAATTATGTTTCAGAAACATGTCTCTCCCCCATGAGCTGGGCTCAGAGGTCCTTACTGACTACGGTGCATTTAGACACCTACCTCTTCCATTTCAGATGTTGGAGACAGGGGGAACTTTCCATATAAAAATTACCAACATCTGACATGGACGAGGTAGGTGTCTAAATGCATATATATATATAGAAATCCTTAAAATGTATCAAAAGATACGATAACCTTGGGAGGTCTTCAGAACGATTTCCTTGGAGATTTAACACGAATTCGAACCAACTCAATGTCTCTTTGTGTGACCATGCAGGTAGTTACATTATATTATGAGCGTTGGGAATTCTAGTGGCCTACCCTGCGACATTGCTACATGCATTCAATGCTTGCTACTGCCTGTAGTTATATCGAACCTAACACACGCTAGGGAGGTGAAAATCAAACAGAATACTGGCGAAGGTAAATGAGGTGTGTTGATGTACGCTGATGTCAGCAATTCTGTGGACATAAATCAGCGCGAACATGAACAAAAGCCACAAAAAACATAATCATAAGAAATCTCTGCTAAAAGATCAGTTAATTGTACGATTCGTATCATGTGATGAGCACCTGTTCATGGATCACACTCAACAAGTTAATGATACGAGGTGTTCGCTAAAAGGTGAACGTATCCTGCCCCATTGCGGATTACGGTTAATCTTCGAGAAAGGGATTTGGTGCATTGTTATAGAGCTTTGGAAATTCCCCCCAACACAACCCCAGCTAACATCCCCAATACTTCATACAGCTTAAGGTGAAGCACGTTCACACTACGGTTCGTCAAATCACCCCTTCATGTTTGAACTTTTCATCTGTGACAGAAAGCGTAAATCTTCTACTTCGTCGTGCACCAGGTGTTTCATTTGGGAACTGTTTAGTAACCATGGCAACTTAAAATTAGACGGCAAACGTAATAGCATTATTATCTCGATGGAATCTTGCGTCAGAAATAACGATATTTAAGCCTATTATTCAAATTAGAAAATGATCACTAACAGTATCTTCGCCCATAGGGTACTGGGAACATCTAGCCGATGATTGGATAATCTCAGGCTATATCCCCAACACGTACCGTGTGCATGAATCGTCACAGCAATATTGACACAGCAATACCTGCGTGTCATTATTAACATTGGAGTGAACTGAGTCAACCAGTTACCCAAGTGTCATAGCTTTCTTATGACACCAATTTCGTATTAGAAAATATATTTTAATCAAGTTATTTCTGTAAACTAATATGACTATTCTTAAAGTAAATTCAATGAAGCTAACGCACAAACTGACCGCCTTACAAGATATTTCATGTTTCACATTTTCGGCTAAACACATGGTCACATGGTCATGGTCACTCCAGCTGTGAGCCAGTGGTCATTGTACAATTCTGACCAGCCAGGATGACACAAAGGGTCACTCTCTCGGGGAACCAGGGATAAATAAAACAGATAAATGCAACCTTAGTATAAAACAAAATGGCTGCCATGTGCATTGCTATAAACGCACTATTGTGAGGTGAAAAGGTACTTTGTTGTCATTGTACCTTTTCTATTTACTGCATATAAAACGAGAAGAAAGTTCAGACTACCGCGTAGAACATCAATCAGAGATGCAAACTCATCATCAACTTGTATTATTGATTCTAAAACATCAATACGTTAAATGTCCCTCACGAATATACAGAATACAGAATGCCATCAATTCCTAGTTAATTATAATAATTAAAATATATAAATTAAAAACTACATAAATGAATCATTCAGCTTTAAGGATGGAGTCAGAGTTGGAGTAGAGTATTGTATGAACGCGACGTTAAACCCCATTTCACCTCATATTACTAAACAAATCAGGCCTGGAGAAAGATATGCAAAAACAGTACTTCTTTATGATATTCCACAAATGGTCAAATCAATACATCTGAGACTTGTCTGGCATATCAGGTAAGTATCCAGCCTTCACCACACCTGTCGACGTTGTCGTGTAATCAGCAACTGTGACGGCGATATGGGTCGATGAGGTTTGCGGCAATAAAAAGACTCGGTAACGTCTCCGGTACCGACACACACTCCGCCCACTACATAACGCCGTCTCGTGAGTCGCGGCGGATGTACATTATGTGATAGGGTCTTTGTCAAGTTCCCAGTGTTAAGAGAAATGTCAGTATAACTTGATGTATACTCATCGACAAAAGATACGCAAATACATGTTGGTTAATATATGAAGTATTACTCACATTCAAGAGATATTAGATTGGTTCGATGCACAAAACAAAATTCTGGTATGTTGTGCGAACCGACGCTAATGAACGTATCCCATGTGACGTCATTTCCATGACTCTAGATGCACCATTTGTCTCGTGCAGGATCAGCGTGTAAAGTTTAGAAATCACGTGTAGCATATCTGATAAGAATAAAGACACGTGTATGATTGTTAGTTTCGTCATTAATCGGTACACATCGGAAACATCTCTTCTTTACGTAAAATACGTCTCTGTATGTTTCTATGGTTCGCGTTTCTTTTGCCGGTGAGTATATATGGTATTCTTATGTTATTTCCCTGTTAGACAAACGCGTGTTTGATTCAACGCATAGGTAGTCACCTAATAAACCACTCTTACAGAGGGAACATTTATAATCGACAGGTAGATGGTTCAGTGACTGAGTGAGTGAATGAGGGAGTGAGTGAATGAGGGAGTGAGAGAGGGAGTGAGTCGTAGCCAGCGAGCCAAAGTTCCGAAAGAAAAATCCTTAAACAAATCAATACCACAAAAAAGTAGACATCCATTATTGACGTTTATCCTCTCAGCAAACACTACACTACAAAGTCATTATAATACAACTGCTCTAATGTATCACCATTGCTCTGACACGTGTCCGAGGTCAACTGTCTTCCACTTGCCGCTTGTGTCCGCGGCCTGTCAAACATTTGTCATCAGCTTAGTGTGAGCCTGCAACAGCACTGAAGGAGCCCCTCCCAGTGGCCGAACATGAAGGCATACATGTGTCTGCCTGTAGCGCGTAACCCCGTTGTAACGCCACATGGTTCCTACAATTTCATTAATATGTTTATTAATAATTTAGAAAATAACTTGTCTGTCTGATTGTTCAAGAATTGATTCTTCATTTTCAGAATTTCCGACGCTGTCTGTGTTGTCTGAAGGTGCTTGTGTTGTCCGATACTGTCTTTCCTAATACTTATACTCAAAGGCTCAAAGTACTAAAGTAGCATAGTGAAGGATATAAATTAAATTCCTTGATGCACACGACACCAGTGTTACAGTGAGTGAGTTAATAGTTGGGTTTTTAACGCCGCGTTTAACAGTATTCCAGTTATATCACGGGGTGTCAGTTTGACGTGGGAGGAAGGCTCGAAGTGATGCAGTTCTCAGATGTTTACTATATCGGTGAAACCCACGAGCACGGGTACGGTGCTGACAAACCTTGACACATAATCGGGACGAACCAGGATTCGAAATCACAGTCCAAGGAGTCTTGTGCGCCCAAGGGACGCAACTCTTCACAGTGAATAGCGATACCACGCGAGTCCCACTAGTCTTCAGTTAGTACGGATGTGTTGAAAAATCAAGTGATGCTAAATATAACGAAAGCGTCGTCGTGGGATGGAGCAGCGCTTGGACTGAGCGATCGTTGGCTACCTTTTATTACGTCCCGATATCATTCATGAAAACAGGCAATCCTTCCTCATGAAGCCATCATACATGTCTTGGTGTACAGACATACGGCAGTTCTAAATTTACTGCACCCTTCCCTGTCTGATGATTCGTCTTACTGTGCGATGTATATAATACGATGAGAGATACGCAGTCTCGTAGACTAGAATGAAACATGGACGTTGGACTGGGCTCATGTCCACCTAAACAAGTAGGCAGGCGATGGCTGACTTCTCATTGGTCTTCAGTACTGAATGGAAACAAACTGCAGGCGAAGTGAAACGCGTTAACCTTGCTGGTGAACCTACAGTGCGACCAGTTTATAGTCTTAGTAATAATATTCGTCAAATGCAATGTGATAGTTTCCTTACAACACAGTACAGCCGTCAGCTATTTTAGTACCTTCTGCTCAAGTTACGGTTATTCCAGTATTTTCTGGACCCATACATAGATGTGTTACAATCATATCCTATGACACTGACGGCGAAAGTACCCCGAAAGACGCACCAAGTGAAATTGCATATCCATTTTTAAATATAACACATGCAATCTACCAGATCTTTTTTGTTTACTTTTTCGATTTATTTGTTCGAAAAACAATCGCGTAACTTGGATTTTATAACCCTGTTATGTGCCCATGTATCGTCATGTCTTGCAATTTATACTAACATTTAGTTCCAGAAATATAGTTGAGAGTGATATTATTTAAAAATATGTATCCACAAAGTAAATAAATAATAATATAAAATCCATATCGAGCCCAGAACAACGCCGAGACAATCTAGACTTACCACATCATTCTAGACTTGAATTGGGTTCATTTTGACTTATTGTCTAGGGTCTGGCTATGTCCTATTTTGCACTTGTATTCACCCGTGACCTTCAATACCACGTGGACGGAAAGGACACTCATAGAAAACAGTGGAGGTGTTGTCGGAAGGAAACACTTATATAAATTTGTTTGGTACTCTATTATCAATTACGATAAGGTCTCATTCCAAACTGAAGCATAAAAACAATAAATAATTGATATCGTTGTTGATTAGCCATTCCCGTCCTCCAGACTCGAATGTTGTACTTGTCCTGTCTGTTACCTGCGGGATTTCTTCAAGATGAAAACTACTACAGTTGTCTTACAATGATCCTTGATATGAAGATAGTCATGATAAGTAAGCAAATGCACACCATCACCATCACCATCACGGTCAAGACAATCTACAACCCTACTGAAGGCCTCTGCCTATCCTTTGTAGGCACCTGGTAGATGCCACGTCGTGATCTGAAATGTCCACTCTAAACGACAGTAACCTAACTTGCCAAATAGACTTAGTTTTTAGAAATGTTTGTTTGATTATACTTATGACGGCTGGCATTAGGCTCCGCAACAGCGTTGTCTACAAATTCAATAATGCCATTATTACGGTATAGATCACGAAGTGGTAGTGTGTTGTAAAACATTGATGCGCGTCTCCGCCACTTTGTCGTATCTTCCTGTCTGAAGTGCACACCAAAATGGCCTTGGTTCAAATCAATGATTCCATTGACCCCACACAAAACAAACCCAGGCGTGCGACAGATACATGACCTAGCCATGTGTGTTTCTATAGCACATCGTCTGTCATTGTCTTTCTTTTGGACGAGAGCAAGGTCGCTTGTACCAAAGAGTTAAGGCTTATGAATATTATAACACGGCTAGGGAGAGGTAACATATTTAGATGAGATACCTGGTGAGACTGAATTGGTATTGTTTTAGGTTACACACAACCAAATGTTTTCCAATAGACTTCTATAGTAACGTTACATATTTTTTTAAAATAACTAAGCATTCAACAGCTATTTCCTGTACGTGTGTGAACAGTTTGGCCTTAGAGCAGCAATAAAAAAAATAAAACATGACTACCTTAGCCAGCTCCTTTTCCGAGTACAGGAAGCTAAACGCACCACTCCCAGTTTCGCACCAAATGTCACCTACTTGAAAATAGCTGTGGTCACATTCAGCATAAGTCATCATGTTGAAAAAGACAGTACTAAATATAGAAAAAACATGGTCAGTTTTAATAACTGGATGGATGTACATTTGAAAGACATAAAAATCTTACAGAATATCCTCCAATCACAGCCTACGGATATCTCTCGATCTGCACTGAAGGCTGGTTCTGATTTGGTGTAGTAGAACCTTTAAACATACTGTATACAAATGTTCGACTGGATAGTCAGGGCCTTGTTTTGTATGACAGCGTAGGCGGGTGTCCAGCTATATAGCGTTCAAGGACTAATGTCTGTATTGATTAATCGTCGACGGACGCGGATCTGATAAGGGCAAATCGGAAATAATGGCACATCAACAGCAGGACAAATTAACCTTATAAACGACCATACATCATTGATACACACCCATGTAGTTCCATCCATAACCACATCATCCTCGTTATTCAGGGTACTAAATCTCCATTTTTATGAGGATAAATACCCCGAACCCATCAAAGCTTCGTTTCTGAAGTGATGATCCGGGTTTGAATACGTCTTCAGCAACCCATGGTTGTCGTAAAAGGCGACTACGCTTGTCGTAAGGGGAGACTAACCGGGTAGGGAGTACATTATCGAGTGTACCTTCCAAGCACTGCTTAATGCAAACCAGCTTTATATTATTGTACTATTTTTAGGATCAAGTAATTTTTGTGACCCTCAGTCTTTGTTTTACAATCAACGTGTTGTACTGGTAGTTATAACATTGGTGCATAAGGGAAATTACATTATGACGTATGTAGGTCACATGCTACATAAGTGGTCCTGCCTTTGGGTATCTTCCTGTGGCTTCCTTTAATTGAGGAATCCGGTAGGGATTCGGCGTCACATTAGGTCCCCGGTATTCATGCTTGTATTGGTCCCCAGTATTCACGCTTGTATTGGTCCCCGGTACTCCACGCTTGTATTGGACCCCGGTATTTACGCTTGTATTGGTCCCCGTTACTCCACGCTCGTGCAGGTCACCGGTATTCATTCTTGTATTGGTCCCCGGTATTCAGGCTTGTATTGGTCCCCGGTACTCCACGCTTGTATTGGTCCCCGAGTACTCCACGCTTGTATTGGTCCCCGGTACTCCACGCTTGTATTGGTCCCCTGTACTCCACGCTTGTATTGGTCCCCGGTACTCCACGCTTGTATTGGTCCCCGGTACTCCACGCTTGTATTGGTCCACGATACTCCACGCTTGTATTGGTCCACGATACTACATAGACATAGACATAGACACACACACACACACACACACAGACACACCAGAAAAAATACGGCGGAAGACAACATTTACTTAAATAATTAGGCTATATCAACGTCATAACAAAAACGTCAAGAATGCGCCCACAAGTCATATATTGGGAAGAATAAGAATGACATTCCTGCAGAATCTTCTGTCCATTATCGGAAAAACAACGGGTAAAATTACTTAGAAATAATGAAACATGACTTGTTCGATACAAACGGTACAATCTAGCTTTCGTATACGACAAGAAAAGGTTCAAGTTACGCCAATGAACTGACTATTGGGGGACTACATGTACTTGCTAACTAATCTCTTTACAATGCTTAACACCACTTCCGACCTAATTAGTCTTTTGGTATCCACGATCCCTATTAGTGCTTACTCGGGATTAAAAAAAGCAATAATATCAATCATTACTGATACACAAAGCAAATGTTTGTTTGTGTGTCAAATCGACGAGGAATCGATGATAATAAGATTGATCTGATTGGAAAGTCTCGTACAAGGCTTATGAAAACAGAGGCCAGTTATTATTAGTTTTATGCAGCGTCTATCTCATCGCCCATGCGATCTAAACACGTAAGTGTCCGCCAACAGGCAATGAAAAAGGCAGTTCTAGTCGATACTTCGCGTCATGGTTAATTTCACTCAGGAAGCACGTGAATTATCATTAACACAGAAGAGTGTCTCAGTTGGTGTCATGTGCTGATCCAAAATATGTTTCGATGCAAGGAAGCAAATATTTCTGTTATAGATCGCCAGCACATGTTTGGTGAGTGGGTGGGTGGGTGGGTGGGTGAGTGAGTGAGTGAGTGAGTGAGTGAGTGAGTGAGTGAGTGAGTGAGTGAGTGAGTGAGTGAGTGAGTGAGTGAGTGAGTGAGTGAGTGAGTGAGTGAGTGAGTGAGTGAGTGAGTGAGTGAGTGAGTGAGTGAGTGAGTGAGTGAGTGAGTGAGTGAGTGAGTGAGTGAGTGAGTGAGTGAGTGAGTGAGTGAGTGAGTGAGTGAGTGAGTGAGTGAGTGAGTGAGTGAGTGAGTGAGTGAGTGAGTGAGTGAGTGAGTGAGTGAGTGAGTGAGTGAGTGAGTGAGTGAGTGAGTGAGTGAGTGAGTGAGTGAGTGAGTGAGTGAGTGAGTGAGTGAGTGAGTGAGTGAGTGAGTGAGTGAGTGAGTGAGTGAGTGAGTGAGTGAGTGAGTGAGTGAGTGAGTGAGTGAGTGAGTGAGTGAGTGAGTGAGTGAGTGAGTGAGTGAGTGAGTGAGTGAGTGAGTGAGTGAGTGAGTGAGTGAGTGAGTGAGTGAGTGAGTGAGTGAGTGAGTGAGTGAGTGAGTGAGTGAGTGAGTGAGTGAGTGAGTGAGTGAGTGAGTGAGTGAGTGAGTGAGTGAGTGAGTGAGTGAGTGAGTGAGTGAGTGAGTGAGTGAGTGAGTGAGTGAGTGAGTGAGTGAGTGAGTGAGTGAGTGAGTGAGTGAGTGAGTGAGTGAGTGAGTGAGTGAGTGAGTGAGTGAGTGAGGTGGGTTTAACGCCGCTTTAACAGTATTCCAGTTATATCACGGTATTTCAGCAATATCACGGCGGGGGACACCAGAAATGGGCTTCACACATTGTACCCATGTGGGAATTCGAACCCGTGTCTTCGGCGTGAGTGAACGCTTTAACCACTAGGATACCCAACCGTCCCCGTCTATAACGAATACTTGGGTATTGGCCTATTACGAAATTAACTATCAGCAGAAATATGGCAATTATAGTATTTTCCTGTGTATCGCTTATGTCAAATATAACTGAGCTTAACAGTACCGATCCTGTACTGTAAAACAATTTCATGTTCATTTTTTGTTTGTTTGTTATTTAAAGCCGCACTCAGCAATATTCCAGCTATATGACGGCGGTCTGTAAATAATCTGCCTGGTCTACACAATCCAGTGATTGACATCGTGAGCATCAATCATGAGCAGGACCACCCTAGTCGCCTCTTACCATAATCATTTGGTGCTGATGATCAATTCTAACCCGGATCTTCACTGGTTGTCCAATTCGGTCGTCTCCTTCGACCAGCAATGGGGTGCTGGGGGTACATTGTAGCCCGGGTCCCCACGGGACACCAAGCAATTTAAATGCATCACCACTGTTCAAAATCATGCTTGCCAAAATTTCTTGCATTTGGTAATGAGACTCCAAATTTAGAAGTGGGAGGTGACATAGGCTGGGCTTCGCCTTTCACAAAACCAAAACTACAAGAAGAAATTTTACATTTTGGTGAAAGTTACAGTCGGTAACCCAAAGCGGAATATTTAGTGATACAAACAGATGGTCAGTAAGATTTGGTCGCAGCGTCGTATATATTAATAAGTTTCGATGTGGAACTTTTCCATTAGCAAACTGAATTAGATAGGTCTTCTCGCCCTGTAATTCACTCTGAAGAACGATTTTGTAAATTCTGCAATTGTGGAGCTGTCGGTGAATCTTGTAAATCTTGTAAATCTTATAATCACAATGGGATTAATGACCTATGCCACACGATGGTCTACGTCCGGAAGTTGGTAATCTGCAGTGAAGCGGATAGGCCTGCTGGGCGCACAAGGGTATCTACCACATTATAGTAATAGTATCAGACCCGTGAAGATCAGGGTTGGAATTGGTCTTCTGCAACCCATGCTTGTCGTAAGTGGCGACTAACGGGATCGGATGGCCAGGCTCGCTGATATTACGATAAGCGACCGTTTCGTGTTTACTATATTTCTTTGATTGACTAGCCTGAATGAAGTGCTATGACAACGCGATCATGTCATGTCCTGGGAAGAACATTTTTGCCCCCGAATCTGTATTACCGCTAAGGTAGGAGGAACTGTCCTAGGATTGAACGAGCAAGAGGGCGGACAAGACACATATGCATGTTTAAGGAAATTGTCGTATTTTATGTACTAAGTCGCTAAGATTATCTAAGTTAAGCCAGCTTCGTGAATAGACACCCATCAAACTTGGGAGCGTAATAGATTTTCATAAATCAGTAAGACATTGTACTTCACGACCAATTCATTGCGTCATATTACGGTGTAACATGTCCTGCTCACAACAATATATAATCAACTGACAAGCGTTTCTTGTATGGATTCAACATTTAACCAGAACAAACAACGGCGACTATAAGAGTGGGTCCATAGTGAACCATGGCATGACACAACGTGCGCCTGACAGTCTGTCCTGCCGTCGGTGCATGAAGTCACATGTCCACTTTCATAACATCTTCTTGTACTTTTCGTTGTCTTTGCACTTTATCATACACCACGGTTTATTGTTTTTACGAGAAATGAATTATTCTGAATCTGATTCTGTCAATATTTCCAAATATGACATAACGTGAGTGGCAAGATCCGACGACTGACGTCGAAGCCACTATGTCCGTGAGTTTGATAGGCGACATACATAGTACGACTGTGATCATCTATTAACATATGACGTATGCGAACATATGTTGGACATAAACACCATAAAAAGCTAAAATGGCAGTTCTTTTTGTAGGTAGTAGTGTGGTAACACACAATACTTTTCAAAAAGCTCTATCTCCACAGTTCGTGACATTAAGTGTACATTCAGTGAATATTTAGTGTACGTTCAATGTACATTTAGTGTATATTCAGTGTACATTAAGTGTCCATTCATTGTATTTTTAGTGTACATTTAGTGTATATTCAGTGAATATTTAGCGTGCATTCAGTGTACACAACGTGTACATTCAGTGTACATTTAGCGTACATTCAGCCAATATTTAATGTACATTTAGTGTACATTTAGTTTTAGTTAGTGTACATTCGGTGTACTTTGAATGTACATTCGGCCTATCCTGCCTTCTTTAAAAACAGTTTGATTTGTACATTCTGATTATAAAAAGATGCTATCGTGTTAAGTATTTAATGATGTACTAGAAAATATAGCTGTTGGGCCATAAATTGCTACCCAAACCTGACAGACAAAAACTGATAGTCTATCAGCATATGAAATATTAACATCTTTTAAGAAAAAAATCTAAATCTTAAAGTCGAAAACAAATCGATGTTGGTATTTCTAAAAATGAATCGCCCTTCCCTTTGGAAAGAACAAATATTCAACTAAGGTCTTGTATTCAACACGAGAATATTATAATAAGACATTCAATTTGAGGTTGATAGCACACAATAATAGCGTAATAAAACACGTGTCTGAAGACGCTTTCAAGAATAAACCACGCATGTCATATATACCCATATAGCTCACCACTAAAATAACCTTGATGTAGATAAGCACGTAGAATTTATACTGAGCATCACTCCGTCCTCCTTACTCTTGAGGACAGTGAAAGTATTTGATGTTAATCGATATTATGCTAAGTATTTTCCTTTCAAAGAAACTCTATAGCTACTTCCATTATACCTGTACAACGTGCACAGACAGCGAGGAGATCGTACGGAATCAGACCCCGGTTTTCCCAACTGCATTGCAGTCTGAGTAGTGACATGCACAGACAGCGAGGAGATCGTACGGACGTAGAACCCGGTTTGCCCTAGTGCACCTCGGTTGAAGTGGTGGTGTCGATCGTAGTGTTATGTTTTACCTTCTCGTAGATTTAACATCAGACACATTAGGGATTAACTATTTCGTATCCGATAATCAACTGGTATTGTCAAATCTATCCACACACTGAGATTGTAAACAAAGGAACCTGATGATTATCATTCGATTATTTCTACCTGCAGATAGATGCATTGTTACTATCGATGATAATCAATCTATACACAGATATGATCATTTGGTTTATATATATATTCCTGCTTATATTGAAAATTATAATACAAATGATTTACTCGGGGTGGGGGGGATTTTGTATGGAGACTAAGCATTATTTTTCAGATACCGCTGCATACTTGCAACAACGTAATTTTTGAGGCAGGCAATTTCATTTTTTTCCTATAGACTGAAGCATAATTTGTTAAAGGTATATTCTCGGACAATGTCTTTTTTTTAATAAAATCCCACCACCCCAACACCCTTCTTTACTTATTTACGACAAAGAGTTTGAAGTTGTATGTGTGCACCCAGCTACAGGTAGTTTCATCCATATACGCGCACTCTGTTTAGTTACACGTCCCTTGTTGTCATACACAAGGACATACACATACAGGGCGTCACAATACTGTATTTGGGAATCAAACCCGGACGTTCTTACTGACATGTAAACACTTGACTATGTCACGGTTGGAACGAAGGCGAGTTGTGTACGAGTTCCAAGGGATACCTTACCCCAAACGTTCGCCTGCACAGATCAGGCCTGACTATCTTTTTACAACACATCCACTTCGAACATATTTACAACTACCAATTTCCATGAACAAGCTATGGCTTTGGTATCAGATTGCAAATCACAAAGTAAGCTGTTTAAAAAAGACTACCTACCTGTCTCTGATGAGAGCTGAATCTTCTTCATGCTGTCGTCTGCCTAGTTTCGTGTCGTCTGCTCGCACAGCAGAAACACAAATCCAGATCCGAAGCCACGGTCGATATCTGACAGCACGGCGTGGAACTGTGTATACGCACGTCTTGCAGCAATGTAGTCAGGCATCCCCACGAGATGCAGGTCTATTCCAGGTGGAGGTATACATATATACGCCCCTGCTTCGCTGTGGAGGTACAACACATTTTCGTGTCGACTCGGTAATCTCCGTGATTGCTTCGTACACCGACGACGAACCTGGATTGACTTCGTTGCATTCCGGTTCCAGTGTACTTAATGCTCTTAATATTGTCGAATATATTTAGGAAGGGGTGTTTGAAAATGTGCGATCTGACTTATTGATGTGACTGTACTGGACACTGCTCCGATCAAACGTTGGTTTGTCTGATTCAGTAACTTGCATAGCTGTTGAATTGCACTCATTCCAACTTATATGCAACCCGTGAACATCCGGGTTAAAATATGTCTTCCGCAACCCATGCTTGCCGTAAAAGGCGACTATGCTTGTCGTAAGAGGCGACTAAGGGGATCGGGTAGTCAGGCTCGGTGACTTGGTTTATGCATGTCATCGTATCCCAATTGCGTCGATAGATGCTCATGATATTAATCACTGTATTTTCTGGTCCAGACTCGATTATTAACAGACCGCCGTCATACAGCTATAATATTGCTGTGTGCGGCGTTAAACAACAAACAAACTAATATGCATCTTGAACTCTTGAACAGGCAATGAGTCCGTCTGCCAGATCTACTTAGAAGCATCTATGTCGCTCACCGCTCACTTTCTCACAGTTGTGTTGATTATTTCAGTATTGTTGTGTCCACGCTAATCGCCAAATTGCAAGCAACAATTGGACTCTTCCTGCATGTGACTCTTCCTATACTTGTCCATCGGGGAACAGAAGTTCGTGAGTGTGGATGAAGAACTGATGACGGAGTTCAACACTACCAGCCACGCGTGTGGTCTATCAATGGTACAGGACATTATGGTGGACATATGGGAGACATTTCCAAATATGACACTTCAGTGGCCAAAATGATGTTAGATGGAATTTCCTATTTTGAATCGTACTAAAAACATTATGTTCCCGTGTTATTTTCATGTGAATAATTAACTTACCTTTGCATGTGTTTGTGACAGGTGCAATGCACCGGTGGTGCAGGATGCGCTCACCTTTTGTAAAATGGACTTTTACAAATTTGGATTTGTCCGAGAGTTAACTATTGGTACATGCCTTCATCAATTAGTGTGATATACATTTATGTATACTGTAAGTTACATGTGTCAGACTTGTTACGAACTGAATGTCCGAGACCAACGGTCGAGTAGTGTACGATAGTCGAGTAGTGTACGACGATCGAGTAGTGTACGACGGTCGAGTAGTGTACGACGGTCGAGTTGTGTACGACGGTCGAGTAGTGTACGACGATCGAGTAGTGTACGACGGTCGAGTAGTGTACGACGGTCGAGTAGTGTACGACGGTCGAGTAGTGTACGACGGTCGAGTAGTGTACGACGGTCGAGCAGTGTACGACGGTCGAGTAGTGTACGACGGTCGAGCAGTGTACGACGGTCGAGTTGTGTACGACGGTCGAGCAGTGTACAAGAACATTCACCTCGTTAAGCCTCTACTCCCCGACAGTGACACAAATATCGAATTCCTTTTCATGCGCTCACGTTACAAATTATTATTTGGGGGACATATTTGTAGGTTACAATAACATCTACACTATAATCATAATATCTGCAACATTTCTTTGGGTTAGCTTTCTTTTCGAAGCTGCAATATTGTTTCCCTTTGGTCAGCCCTTTGCTTTCCCGTGCTATTCTGTAGCAGACGACATCTGAAATGGTTACAAAATTACACCATATCAGGTAAACATGCCAAGGTACACTCAGGTTTTTAATTTCAGGTCACGCCAGTTCGACGTGTAGCAGTGGAAATGTTTCAGCAGTTGCCTGTTTGGTGAAATATATGTGTAGTTTGTGAGCGCCATTGGACTCTGTATGGTTACAAGAAGTGAGAACCCGTGAAGATCCGAGGCAGAATAGGTCTTCAGCAACCAAAGCTTGCCGTGAAAGGCGACTATGCTTGTCGTAAGAGGCGACTAACGGGATCGAATAGACAGGCTCGCTGATTTGGCTGATGCATGTCATCGTATCCCAATTGTGTCGATCGATGCTCATGATATAATCACTGGATTTTCTGGTCCAGACTCGATTATTTACAGACCGCCGTCATATAGATGGAATATTACTGTGTGCGGCGTTAAACAACAAACAAATATATTCCTTAAAGAGTAATTGTAAATGATAATCTCCATACTACATAATATGGATTATGGATATGGATAATATGAGATAACACTTAATTATCCCGAAGAAAACTTTGGTTACATTAGCACAAGGTCTTAGCTTATTGATAAACACAAATAAATAAGAACACCTTAAACGTAAATAACATTAGATGTAACACTAGTGAATAAATTCTCAACAATATCTATCACCTATTATAAAACCTGGTTCTAGTTGGTATGTGTTCCAGTGTAGTAGGCTCAAACGACTTCCCTAAATTTGACTCTAATGTCATCTGAGCCTAGGCTCACATGGCCAGGCTCAAAACACTCCCTCTAGCTCCGGCGAACTCCCCTACTGGGCCCAAATAACTCCCCCAACATATCATGTATTATAAATGTTTTCAACCCCTCTTTCTCATTTTCTATTCTGAAATGTCAGATTAAGAACAATCCAAATATTGTGTGTCAGATGTTTAGTACCAGTTATTTTATTACAGTTTTATATCTAACTTTATTTGGAAAACTCCAGGTGCCTCTCTCTTTAATCACTATACTTTTCTTAACCTATAATATATTTTCAGAACATTCCCTGTGTCCTACATCAATTTCTTGAGTATCAGGCTCAAACAACTCCCCCTATTCTTTATCCAATTCTTTGATATCAGGCTCAAACTACTCCCCATATTCTATACCCAATCCTTTGATATCAGGCTCAAACTACTCCCCCTATTCTATATTCAATTCTTTGATATCAGGCTCAAACTATTTCCCCTATTCTTTATCCAATTCTTTGATATCAGGCTCAAACTACTCAACATATTCTATACCCAATTCTTTGCTATCAGGCTCAAACTACTCAACATATTCTATATCCAATTCTTTGATATCAGGCTCAAACTACTCAACATATTCTATACCCAATTCTTTGATATCAGGCTCAAACTACTCCTGCTATTCTATATTCAATTCTTTGATATCAGGCTCAAACTACTTCCCCTATTCTATATCCAATTCTTTGATATCAGGCTCAAACTACTCAACATATTCTATACCCAATTCTTTGCTATCAGGCTCAAACTACTCAACATATTCTATATCCAATTCTTTGATATCAGGCTCAAACTACTCCCGCTATTCTATATTCAATCCTTTGATATCAGGGTCAAACTACTTCCCCTATTCTATATCCAATTCTTTGATATCAGGCTCAAACTTCTCAACATATTCTATACCCAATCCTTTGATATCAGGCTCAAACTACTCAACATATTCTATACCCAATCCTTTGATATCAGGCTCAAACTACTCAACATATTCTATATTCAATTCTTTGATATCAGGCTCAAACTACTCAACATATTCTATACCCAATTCTTTGCTATCAGGCTCAAACTACTCCCCCTATTCTATATCCAATTCTTTGATATCAGGCTCAAACTACTCCCCCTGTTCTATATCCAATTCTTTGATATCAGGCTCAAACTATTCCCCCTATTCTATACCCAATTCTTTGATATCAGGCTCAAACTACTCCCCCTAAGAGCCTAAGAGGGAGGGGGGGGGGGGGGGGGGGGGGGGGGGGTCATTTGAGCCTCCTGTACCGGACCTGTTTGTTCTCAACATCGGCAATCGATGAAGAAGGCCAGAAGAATGAAGGCCATACACCCAATATAGCAAATGCGAGTTATCGCGAAATATTGTATTTGCTTTATTAACTATTTGCTTCCCATGAATACTGTCGATGTCTTGAGGAGATGATTACAAACAGATGAATTCTTTAAGACAAGCATGCACTGGGACGTGGTTTACATATCGACATTTACCTAGAGTCGTGCTGTGTTCAATCTGTACAGTAATGTACTGGGTGCCTCAAAGGCTTATTGAATGCTTTTGTGTACAATTAACTATTGAACTGAAATAGTACAATCTGTTCTGATCAGCCTGACGTCGCTTGGCTGTAAGGAAACACTTCCGTCACTTTGATACAAAGAATCGTTTGATCTAGTCGGTTTGAGGGACTACTTCTTTACAGGGAATGTTTGATGTATTCTCGTGTTCTGATGTACAGGAACAATGGGAGACTGTACCTTGTCCATCTTTGAAACACGCCATTGGACACTGGTGGCGATAGAGGAAACCCTGCGTTTCTTATGGACAATAACAGCGATGCCATTATCATATTAATCAGAAACCTCTGTTGTACAATTCCGAGTATATCATAAGCATGTGTAATGGCCATCAAATAGTGAGGATAGCCAGGTGTTCGCGAAAAGGTTTGAATGTTTGTTTGTTTGTTGTTTAAGGTCACAATCAGCAATATTCCACCTATGTGACGGTGGTCTGTAAATAATCGAGTCTGGACCAGACAATCCAGTGATTGACGTCATGAGCAGCGATCTACGCATCTATACGATGACATGCATCAAACAAGTCAGCGAGCCTCACCACCCGATCTCGTTAGTCGCCTTTTTCGACAAACATGGGTTGCTGAAGACCTATTCCAACACAGATCTTCACAGGTCTCGCGAAAAGGTAAGGGTATTCTGCCCACTCGTGATACCCGTAAAAAGGTAAGTCAAGTGTTCACCTGAACAAATGTAAACACTAGAACATATAGCGAATTGCATCGGACATCAGTTTGCTATTGAGTCAAATTTGGAAATGTCTATCCGAAGACTTTTTGTAAGCCAACAACTTTCGAGCAAGAGTTGTGTGACGCCCGTTAAAGTCTACGAAGAATGAGCAGTCTCGATTGTTTCTCGGAAGTTGTGAAATGGAGACAACAAATGGACATTCCTCGTCGTCAAGGGGAAGTTGAAGTCATCCCACTTGTCATACACTTTTGTGGAGAGTTTTGTCACTCACGAACTCACTTTAAGCATAGATCGATCTAAGTATGAAACAGGTGCGGTGGTTTCATTGAACTCTTTCATTCCAGTTCAAGTAGGTAAATCAGTGTAAGGGGATTGGCTATTCGGCAAATATTGAACCGTTGTTGAAGGGTATCAGATCATCGATATATATATATATTGAACCGTTGTTGAAGGGTATCAGATCATCGATATATATATATTGAACCGTTGTTGAAGGGTATCAGATCATCGATATATATATATATTGAACCGTTGTTGAAGGGTATCAGATCATCGAGATATATATATAGTTTGTCAATCCGGACAGAAATTCCGATTCCTATGCATGATGACACAGATGAGACAGAGATTGTCCTGAAGATAGTGATGGAGGTATATCTGTGGGCACCTAGGAATGAAATCTTGCCTTCAGTTTGTCTTGCGGGATAGTGGAAAAATCTGGATTTTGACAAATTTAACTTGGTTCTTTTCTGAGATTGCAAGAATCCAAGAAAATGGTTTGCGTTTTTGAGAATCCACAATGTTTTATTTTTTTTCCACTTGTCTCAAACACATTCTGTTTCTGATGCTTACAATTACATCAATTTATATGGGTTATGGTATCCGAGTCCTGGACAGAGGAAACGGTTACAAACTGTTGGGCAAGCAGACTTTGGATGACAGCTTGGTTAGAATGGGCATATTCCAGTTCTGTCTCCTCGTTTTCAGTTAGTACATTCTGCCAATGACAACATCACGCACTGACGTAACCCACCCGAAAGATATTCAACAGGCTTATCTTCACTGTTGGCCCATTTTGTGACATACGCTTCAACAGCATCCATAATGATTTTAAAGATGTGTTCCCAGTTGGCAGAAGGCAGTTCGCGATATTTTGGGCCATATTTGAATAAATGACGAATTACTGTTTAGTATATTACATGACCAACAGGTAGGTAGCAATACGACCAGTCTTCTGTTACCTGTGTAAGTGTGTGTCGCCCAGGTGATTGAGGTCGTAGACGACCATGTTCAGTTGACTGTCGCCCAGGTGATTGAGGTCGCAGACGACCATGTTCAGTTGACTGTCGCCCAGGTGATTGAGGTCGCAGACGACCATGTTCAGTTGACTGTCGCCCAGGTGATTGATGTCGCAGACGACCATGTTCAGTTGACTGTCGCCCAGGTGATTGAGGTCGCAGACGACCATGTTCAGTTGACTGTCGCCCAGGTGATTGAGGTCGCAGACGACCATGTTCAGTTGACTGTCGCCCAGGTGATTGAGGTCGCAGACGACCATGTTCAGTTGACTGTCGCCCAGGTGATTGAGGTCGCAGACGACCATGTTCAGTTGACTGTCGCCCAGGTGATTGAGGTCGTAGACGACCATGTTCAGTTGTCTAGTGCGGAGAAAACAAAAATCACAATGGGGAAGTAGCTGGGGTTCCAACCTACGATCGGCGGATCATGTTTTTAAAAACCTTGCCATATACATTATTCATGCCAATAGACTTAGGATATAACCTTTGTTCTGCATTTCTTCATTTTTCTCTGTACATCACGTTTTTACTGTGTAATTTTATGCTGTGAATTTGGGCGATTGCCTACATTCCTACGAAGTAAACAACGTATACTATTTAGCGTACTGCGTAACAAAACATTCCATTGACACAGCGAAATGTTAAGACTGCTGTCTCACATTGAAACTCTTATCCTGTACCTTAATGCATAACTGTGTAAATGTGTGATGGAGCTCATTGAAAGAAACAACATGCAGGCGACTGGGAAACACATTCGTGACCTCTCGCCAATTTCCGTAACCTGCAATAAGACACGTCTCTGAACATTCGTGACCAACTCGTGTTATTCCGGGACAAGCCGAATGGTCTCTGAATAGCAAGAAATGGTAAATGGCAACCGAGTCATTTTTACAAAATAGCCACGTAGAACACCCAGGCAGGTAGGGCGGTACAACAAGTGTGTTTGTATGCATGTTTAGCTACAAGGCTATTTGTCTCACTAAGCCCATTTGTGCGGGGACGGAAACATGATGTATTATATTCCCATTCTACAGTCGAACCTCGTTGTGTCGAACTCGTGGGGACCTGGGAAAAAGTTCGAGTTATCCGGGGTTCGAGACATCAGGGAAATTTTAAGCTTGACCCATTTGGTGTACAGTTAATTACAATTAATTTCCTCTCAAATTGATTTAAATTTATCACGACGTTTAAAGGGGTATACAAACATCACAATACACTAATTATGGATTAGAAGCCAAACAATTTAAACTATATACATTGACTTTCCTTTTCTTTTAATCCCATCATTTTCAGTCACTGGGTGATGAAATAGATCATAAAGATGTTTGGAATTCGTTATCATAATATAATAAATGGGAAAATAATTGTAAAATAACTGATATATTTTGGCGTTTTGTAAATTGCCTCAGTGAAAATGTCCGGGCCATTTTGCACATTGTCTGTAAATACTTGACTCCTAACAGACACTGTCGCAATCCCGACAACATGTTTGTCTATGCATTCAAAATGTTCAAGAGGCAGACAGATGGAGAGTATGTCGGTTTGACGCTTTGTAAATAACAAGAGCTGGGTTTTAAATATCAGCTGCATCTATTTTCATACTGTAGATTCTAAACGCACATTCTAAACGCGTCATCGATGATGCCAGAGTGTTATTTCCTGAATTAGCAGCTCCCGGCTGCACTTTCAACGTATCATTTGAAACCTCTTTATCTTATAACTTTGTTGTTTATTTTTATCTCCGCAATAAGACTATGTCCACACAACTAGATAGAATACATTCTGGGAAGAAAGCGCCAGGGTGAAGTCCTTGTCACGTTACTGGCAGGTTCTATGCTGATATTAAAACCATATACTTGTTATTGTAATAATCAATACACGTGCTCAAATCATGCTTATTAATAGATAATAATCATATCTGGTCCGTCTCAGTAACGAATCTAACCAGCTTGTTTCTTTTACATATCCTTGGTGATAGATGTGAAACTATGACTGACTGATAAGGTCAAGGTTGCAGAATTATGTAAGCGGCTGACAAAACAAATCACAACGTGAAATTATTACTGTAGATTAAGTGTATGGTGGCAGCACCCTTGACGTGGATCGGCAGACGTGGGCGGAGGGTGTGGATGAGGGTGTGGTTGAGGGTGTGGGTGTGGTTGAAGGTGTGTGTGGATGGAGGAGGGTAAGATGACATCAGATAACACTTCATCATCGCCAGAGAAATTTGGGTTACGCCAGAATGAAAGGTGGGATGTGCAGTGGCGACAGATCGGAGACGCAGCTTTCGAAAAACTCACTGAGAAATGAATGTTTAAAATTGCCTATATGTACTCCTCAACACGAATACACTAATCGAACGTTATGCATGAGGTTGGCAAAGCCTTAGACCCCGAAATACTACATTCGTGATGATCTTACAACAGTAGGTATAAACATGACGATAAAGCCTTAGTATTGAAACATAGCCATTCAAAGAAAGAACATCTCAGCACTTATAGACGTCAACACGGACTAATCAATAGTTTATACCTGCCTTGTATCGATCGATATGATCAACATCATAATCTGCTGAGTCTTTTGAGGTCTTCGGGGAATCAACTGACTCGCCAAGATTAACGCTTGGGCGTTCTGGTGTAGGCTGCCACTTTCATTATATAGGTCGCTTCCTGACAAAACGAGTGAGTGAGTATGGTTTTACGCCGCTTTTAGCAATATTCCAGCAATATCACCGCGGGGGACACAAAAAATGGGACGTTTTGAGAATAAAATCGGAGTCTTCTGCGTGGCGAGAGACCGCTTTAACCACTAGACTACCCAATCGCCCCTTGTCGTGGCCTACCGGGACTTCCCGTATTTAGGCCCCCGCGTAATTGGCCTAAAAAACGGCTATAATTCTGTATTTAGGCCCATGGACTTAAATTCGGATATTAATTTAGGAGTGATCTTCCTCAAATTCATAACTTAACTCCTATCGAAAGTTAATACGTGGCGATGCACAGCGCGATCAAATCTAAATGTACATTTAACAAGTGCAGGTTCAAGATTTGCATTCTATGAAGTTATTTCCCGTTTAAACTTCATGTTGTATATTTCCTCAGTTAAAACAACTTAACAGTTACTGATTTTGTCAGTAGAAGGCGTCCCCTATTTAGGTACGAAAGCGTTAGCGGTACCGAAATTGAGCCCATTCTAAACGCGTCATTGATGATGCCAGAGTGTTATTTCCTGAATTAGCAGCTCCCGGCTGCACTTTCAACATATCATTTGAAACCTCTTTATCTTATAACTTTGTTGTTTATTTTTATCTCCGCAATAAGACTATGTCCACACAACTAGATAGAATACATTCTGGGAAGAAAGCGCCAGGGTGAAGTCCTTGTCACGTTACTGGCAGGTTCTATGCTGATATTAAAACCATATACTTGTTATTGTAATAATCAATACACGTGCTCAAATCATGCTTATTAATAGATAATAATCATATCTGGTCCGTCTCAGTAACGAATCTAACCAGCTTGTTTCTTTTACATATCCTTGGTGATAGATGTGAAACTATGACTGACTGATAAGGTCAAGGTTGCAGAATTATGTAAGCGGCTGACAAAACAAATCACAACGTGAAATTATTACTGTAGATTAAGTGTATGGTGGCAGCACCCTTGACGTGGATCGGCAGACGTGGGCGGAGGGTGTGGATGAGGGTGTGGTTGAGGGTGTGGGTGTGGTTGAAGGTGTGTGTGGATGGAGGAGGGTAAGATGACATCAGATAACACTTCATCATCGCCAGAGAAATTTGGGTTACGCCAGAATGAAAGGTGGGATGTGCAGTGGCGACAGATCGGAGACGCAGCTTTCGAAAAACTCACTGAGAAATGAATGTTTAAAATTGCCTATATGTACTCCTCAACACGAATACACTAATCGAACGTTATGCATGAGGTTGGCAAAGCCTTAGACCCCGAAATACTACATTCGTGATGATCTTACAACAGTAGGTATAAACATGACGATAAAGCCTTAGTATTGAAACATAGCCATTCAAAAAAAAGAACATCTCAGCACTTATAGACGTCAACACGGACTAATCAATAGTTTATACCTGCCTTGTATCGATCGATATGATCAACATCATAATCTGCTGAGTCTTTTGAGGTCTTCGGGGAATCAACTGACTCGCCAAGATTAACGCTTGGGCGTTCTGGTGTAGGCTGCCACTTTCATTATATAGGTCGCTTCCTGACAAAACGAGTGAGTGAGTATGGTTTTACGCCGCTTTTAGCAATATTCCAGCAATATCACCGCGGGGGACACAAAAAATGGGACGTTTTGAGAATAAAATCGGAGTCTTCTGCGTGGCGAGAGACCGCTTTAACCACTAGACTACCCAATCGCCCCTTGTCGTGGCCTACCGGGACTTCCCGTATTTAGGCCCCCGCGTAATTGGCCTAAAAAACGGCTATAATTCTGTATTTAGGCCCATGGACTTAAATTCGGATATTAATTTAGGAGTGATCTTCCTCAAATTCATAACTTAACTCCTATCGAAAGTTAATACGTGGCGATGCACAGCGCGATCAAATCTAAATGTACATTTAACAAGTGCAGGTTCAAGATTTGCATTCTATGAAGTTATTTCCCGTTTAAACTTCATGTTGTATATTTCCTCAGTTAAAACAACTTAACAGTTACTGATTTTGTCAGTAGAAGGCGTCCCCTATTTAGGTACGAAAGCGTTAGCGGTACCGAAATTGAGCCCATTCTAAACGCGTCATTGATGATGCCAGAGTGTTATTTCCTGAATTAGCAGCTCCCGGCTGCACTTTCAACATATCATTTGAAACCTCTTTATCTTATAACTTTGTTGTTTATTTTTATCTCCGCAATAAGACTATGTCCACACAACTAGATAGAATACATTCTGGGAAGAAAGCGCCAGGGTGAAGTCCTTGTCACGTTACTGGCAGGTTCTATGCTGATATTAAAACCATATACTTGTTATTGTAATAATCAATACACGTGCTCAAATCATGCTTATTAATAGATAATAATCATATCTGGTCCGTCTCAGTAACGAATCTAACCAGCTTGTTTCTTTTACATATCCTTGGTGATAGATGTGAAACTATGACTGACTGATAAGGTCAAGGTTGCAGAATTATGTAAGCGGCTGACAAAACAAATCACAACGTGAAATTATTACTGTAGATTAAGTGTATGGTGGCAGCACCCTTGACGTGGATCGGCAGACGTGGGCGGAGGGTGTGGATGAGGGTGTGGTTGAGGGTGTGGGTGTGGTTGAAGGTGTGTGTGGATGGAGGAGGGTAAGATGACATCAGATAACACTTCATCATCGCCAGAGAAATTTGGGTTACGCCAGAATGAAAGGTGGGATGTGCAGTGGCGACAGATCGGAGACGCAGCTTTCGAAAAACTCACTGAGAAATGAATGTTTAAAATTGCCTATATGTACTCCTCAACACGAATACACTAATCGAACGTTATGCATGAGGTTGGCAAAGCCTTAGACCCCGAAATACTACATTCGTGATGATCTTACAACAGTAGGTATAAACATGACGATAAAGCCTTAGTATTGAAACATAGCCATTCAAAGAAAGAACATCTCAGCACTTATAGACGTCAACACGGACTAATCAATAGTTTATACCTGCCTTGTATCGATCGATATGATCAACATCATAATCTGCTGAGTCTTTTGAGGTCTTCGGGGAATCAACTGACTCGCCAAGATTAACGCTTGGGCGTTCTGGTGTAGGCTGCCACTTTCATTATATAGGTCGCTTCCTGACAAAACGAGTGAGTGAGTATGGTTTTACGCCGCTTTTAGCAATATTCCAGCAATATCACCGCGGGGGACACAAAAAATGGGACGTTTTGAGAATAAAATCGGAGTCTTCTGCGTGGCGAGAGACCGCTTTAACCACTAGACTACCCAATCGCCCCTTGTCGTGGCCTACCGGGACTTCCCGTATTTAGGCCCCCGCGTAATTGGCCTAAAAAACGGCTATAATTCTGTATTTAGGCCCATGGACTTAAATTCGGATATTAATTTAGGAGTGATCTTCCTCAAATTCATAACTTAACTCCTATCGAAAGTTAATACGTGGCGATGCACAGCGCGATCAAATCTAAATGTACATTTAACAAGTGCAGGTTCAAGATTTGCATTCTATGAAGTTATTTCCCGTTTAAACTTCATGTTGTATATTTCCTCAGTTAAAACAACTTAACAGTTACTGATTTTGTCAGTAGAAGGCGTCCCCTATTTAGGTACGAAAGCGTTAGCGGTACCGAAATTGAGCCCATTCTAAACGCGTCATTGATGATGCCAGAGTGTTATTTCCTGAATTAGCAGCTCCCGGCTGCACTTTCAACATATCATTTGAAACCTCTTTATCTTATAACTTTGTTGTTTATTTTTATCTCCGCAATAAGACTATGTCCACACAACTAGATAGAATACATTCTGGGAAGAAAGCGCCAGGGTGAAGTCCTTGTCACGTTACTGGCAGGTTCTATGCTGATATTAAAACCATATACTTGTTATTGTAATAATCAATACACGTGCTCAAATCATGCTTATTAATAGATAATAATCATATCTGGTCCGTCTCAGTAACGAATCTAACCAGCTTGTTTCTTTTACATATCCTTGGTGATAGATGTGAAACTATGACTGACTGATAAGGTCAAGGTTGCAGAATTATGTAAGCGGCTGACAAAACAAATCACAACGTGAAATTATTACTGTAGATTAAGTGTATGGTGGCAGCACCCTTGACGTGGATCGGCAGACGTGGGCGGAGGGTGTGGATGAGGGTGTGGTTGAGGGTGTGGGTGTGGTTGAAGGTGTGTGTGGATGGAGGAGGGTAAGATGACATCAGATAACACTTCATCATCGCCAGAGAAATTTGGGTTACGCCAGAATGAAAGGTGGGATGTGCAGTGGCGACAGATCGGAGACGCAGCTTTCGAAAAACTCACTGAGAAATGAATGTTTAAAATTGCCTATATGTACTCCTCAACACGAATACACTAATCGAACGTTATGCATGAGGTTGGCAAAGCCTTAGACCCCGAAATACTACATTCGTGATGATCTTACAACAGTAGGTATAAACATGACGATAAAGCCTTAGTATTGAAACATAGCCATTCAAAGAAAGAACATCTCAGCACTTATAGACGTCAACACGGACTAATCAATAGTTTATACCTGCCTTGTATCGATCGATATGATCAACATCATAATCTGCTGAGTCTTTTGAGGTCTTCGGGGAATCAACTGACTCGCCAAGATTAACGCTTGGGCGTTCTGGTGTAGGCTGCCACTTTCATTATATAGGTCGCTTCCTGACAAAACGAGTGAGTGAGTATGGTTTTACGCCGCTTTTAGCAATATTCCAGCAATATCACCGCGGGGGACACAAAAAATGGGACGTTTTGAGAATAAAATCGGAGTCTTCTGCGTGGCGAGAGACCGCTTTAACCACTAGACTACCCAATCGCCCCTTGTCGTGGCCTACCGGGACTTCCCGTATTTAGGCCCCCGCGTAATTGGCCTAAAAAACGGCTATAATTCTGTATTTAGGCCCATGGACTTAAATTCGGATATTAATTTAGGAGTGATCTTCCTCAAATTCATAACTTAACTCCTATCGAAAGTTAATACGTGGCGATGCACAGCGCGATCAAATCTAAATGTACATTTAACAAGTGCAGGTTCAAGATTTGCATTCTATGAAGTTATTTCCCGTTTAAACTTCATGTTGTATATTTCCTCAGTTAAAACAACTTAACAGTTACTGATTTTGTCAGTAGAAGGCGTCCCCTATTTAGGTACGAAAGCGTTAGCGGTACCGAAATTGAGCCCATTCTAAACGCGTCATTGATGATGCCAGAGTGTTATTTCCTGAATTAGCAGCTCCCGGCTGCACTTTCAACATATCATTTGAAACCTCTTTATCTTATAACTTTGTTGTTTATTTTTATCTCCGCAATAAGACTATGTCCACACAACTAGATAGAATACATTCTGGGAAGAAAGCGCCAGGGTGAAGTCCTTGTCACGTTACTGGCAGGTTCTATGCTGATATTAAAACCATATACTTGTTATTGTAATAATCAATACACGTGCTCAAATCATGCTTATTAATAGATAATAATCATATCTGGTCCGTCTCAGTAACGAATCTAACCAGCTTGTTTCTTTTACATATCCTTGGTGATAGATGTGAAACTATGACTGACTGATAAGGTCAAGGTTGCAGAATTATGTAAGCGGCTGACAAAACAAATCACAACGTGAAATTATTACTGTAGATTAAGTGTATGGTGGCAGCACCCTTGACGTGGATCGGCAGACGTGGGCGGAGGGTGTGGATGAGGGTGTGGTTGAGGGTGTGGGTGTGGTTGAAGGTGTGTGTGGATGGAGGAGGGTAAGATGACATCAGATAACACTTCATCATCGCCAGAGAAATTTGGGTTACGCCAGAATGAAAGGTGGGATGTGCAGTGGCGACAGATCGGAGACGCAGCTTTCGAAAAACTCACTGAGAAATGAATGTTTAAAATTGCCTATATGTACTCCTCAACACGAATACACTAATCGAACGTTATGCATGAGGTTGGCAAAGCCTTAGACCCCGAAATACTACATTCGTGATGATCTTACAACAGTAGGTATAAACATGACGATAAAGCCTTAGTATTGAAACATAGCCATTCAAAGAAAGAACATCTCAGCACTTATAGACGTCAACACGGACTAATCAATAGTTTATACCTGCCTTGTATCGATCGATATGATCAACATCATAATCTGCTGAGTCTTTTGAGGTCTTCGGGGAATCAACTGACTCGCCAAGATTAACGCTTGGGCGTTCTGGTGTAGGCTGCCACTTTCATTATATAGGTCGCTTCCTGACAAAACGAGTGAGTGAGTATGGTTTTACGCCGCTTTTAGCAATATTCCAGCAATATCACCGCGGGGGACACAAAAAATGGGACGTTTTGAGAATAAAATCGGAGTCTTCTGCGTGGCGAGAGACCGCTTTAACCACTAGACTACCCAATCGCCCCTTGTCGTGGCCTACCGGGACTTCCCGTATTTAGGCCCCCGCGTAATTGGCCTAAAAAACGGCTATAATTCTGTATTTAGGCCCATGGACTTAAATTCGGATATTAATTTAGGAGTGATCTTCCTCAAATTCATAACTTAACTCCTATCGAAAGTTAATACGTGGCGATGCACAGCGCGATCAAATCTAAATGTACATTTAACAAGTGCAGGTTCAAGATTTGCATTCTATGAAGTTATTTCCCGTTTAAACTTCATGTTGTATATTTCCTCAGTTAAAACAACTTAACAGTTACTGATTTTGTCAGTAGAAGGCGTCCCCTATTTAGGTACGAAAGCGTTAGCGGTACCGAAATTGAGCCCATTCTAAACGCGTCATTGATGATGCCAGAGTGTTATTTCCTGAATTAGCAGCTCCCGGCTGCACTTTCAACATATCATTTGAAACCTCTTTATCTTATAACTTTGTTGTTTATTTTTATCTCCGCAATAAGACTATGTCCACACAACTAGATAGAATACATTCTGGGAAGAAAGCGCCAGGGTGAAGTCCTTGTCACGTTACTGGCAGGTTCTATGCTGATATTAAAACCATATACTTGTTATTGTAATAATCAATACACGTGCTCAAATCATGCTTATTAATAGATAATAATCATATCTGGTCCGTCTCAGTAACGAATCTAACCAGCTTGTTTCTTTTACATATCCTTGGTGATAGATGTGAAACTATGACTGACTGATAAGGTCAAGGTTGCAGAATTATGTAAGCGGCTGACAAAACAAATCACAACGTGAAATTATTACTGTAGATTAAGTGTATGGTGGCAGCACCCTTGACGTGGATCGGCAGACGTGGGCGGAGGGTGTGGATGAGGGTGTGGTTGAGGGTGTGGGTGTGGTTGAAGGTGTGTGTGGATGGAGGAGGGTAAGATGACATCAGATAACACTTCATCATCGCCAGAGAAATTTGGGTTACGCCAGAATGAAAGGTGGGATGTGCAGTGGCGACAGATCGGAGACGCAGCTTTCGAAAAACTCACTGAGAAATGAATGTTTAAAATTGCCTATATGTACTCCTCAACACGAATACACTAATCGAACGTTATGCATGAGGTTGGCAAAGCCTTAGACCCCGAAATACTACATTCGTGATGATCTTACAACAGTAGGTATAAACATGACGATAAAGCCTTAGTATTGAAACATAGCCATTCAAAGAAAGAACATCTCAGCACTTATAGACGTCAACACGGACTAATCAATAGTTTATACCTGCCTTGTATCGATCGATATGATCAACATCATAATCTGCTGAGTCTTTTGAGGTCTTCGGGGAATCAACTGACTCGCCAAGATTAACGCTTGGGCGTTCTGGTGTAGGCTGCCACTTTCATTATATAGGTCGCTTCCTGACAAAACGAGTGAGTGAGTATGGTTTTACGCCGCTTTTAGCAATATTCCAGCAATATCACCGCGGGGGACACAAAAAATGGGACGTTTTGAGAATAAAATCGGAGTCTTCTGCGTGGCGAGAGACCGCTTTAACCACTAGACTACCCAATCGCCCCTTGTCGTGGCCTACCGGGACTTCCCGTATTTAGGCCCCCGCGTAATTGGCCTAAAAAACGGCTATAATTCTGTATTTAGGCCCATGGACTTAAATTCGGATATTAATTTAGGAGTGATCTTCCTCAAATTCATAACTTAACTCCTATCGAAAGTTAATACGTGGCGATGCACAGCGCGATCAAATCTAAATGTACATTTAACAAGTGCAGGTTCAAGATTTGCATTCTATGAAGTTATTTCCCGTTTAAACTTCATGTTGTATATTTCCTCAGTTAAAACAACTTAACAGTTACTGATTTTGTCAGTAGAAGGCGTCCCCTATTTAGGTACGAAAGCGTTAGCGGTACCGAAATTGAGCCCATTCTAAACGCGTCATTGATGATGCCAGAGTGTTATTTCCTGAATTAGCAGCTCCCGGCTGCACTTTCAACATATCATTTGAAACCTCTTTATCTTATAACTTTGTTGTTTATTTTTATCTCCGCAATAAGACTATGTCCACACAACTAGATAGAATACATTCTGGGAAGAAAGCGCCAGGGTGAAGTCCTTGTCACGTTACTGGCAGGTTCTATGCTGATATTAAAACCATATACTTGTTATTGTAATAATCAATACACGTGCTCAAATCATGCTTATTAATAGATAATAATCATATCTGGTCCGTCTCAGTAACGAATCTAACCAGCTTGTTTCTTTTACATATCCTTGGTGATAGATGTGAAACTATGACTGACTGATAAGGTCAAGGTTGCAGAATTATGTAAGCGGCTGACAAAACAAATCACAACGTGAAATTATTACTGTAGATTAAGTGTATGGTGGCAGCACCCTTGACGTGGATCGGCAGACGTGGGCGGAGGGTGTGGATGAGGGTGTGGTTGAGGGTGTGGGTGTGGTTGAAGGTGTGTGTGGATGGAGGAGGGTAAGATGACATCAGATAACACTTCATCATCGCCAGAGAAATTTGGGTTACGCCAGAATGAAAGGTGGGATGTGCAGTGGCGACAGATCGGAGACGCAGCTTTCGAAAAACTCACTGAGAAATGAATGTTTAAAATTGCCTATATGTACTCCTCAACACGAATACACTAATCGAACGTTATGCATGAGGTTGGCAAAGCCTTAGACCCCGAAATACTACATTCGTGATGATCTTACAACAGTAGGTATAAACATGACGATAAAGCCTTAGTATTGAAACATAGCCATTCAAAGAAAGAACATCTCAGCACTTATAGACGTCAACACGGTCTAATCAATAGTTTATACCTGCCTTGTATCGATCGATATGATCAACATCATAATCTGCTGAGTCTTTTGAGGTCTTCGGGGAATCAACTGACTCGCCAAGATTAACGCTTGGGCGTTCTGGTGTAGGCTGCCACTTTCATTATATAGGTCGCTTCCTGACAAAACGAGTGAGTGAGTATGGTTTTACGCCGCTTTTAGCAATATTCCAGCAATATCACCGCGGGGGACACAAGAAATGGGACATATTGAGAATAAAATCGGAGTCTTCTGCGTGGCGAGAGACCGCTTTAACCACTAGACTACCCAATCGCCCCTTATCGTGGCCTACCGGGACTTCCCGTATTTAGGCCCCCGCGTAATTGGCCTAAAAAACGGCTATAATTCTGTATTTAGGCCCATGGACTTAAATTCGGATATTAATTTAGGAGTGATCTTCCTCAAATTCATAACTTAACTCCTATCGAAAGTTAATACGTGGCGATGCACAGCGCGATCAAATCTAAATGTACATTTAACAAGTGCAGGTTCAAGATTTGCATTCTATGAAGTTATTTCCCGTTTAAACTTCATGTTGTATATTTCCTCAGTTAAAACAACTTAACAGTTACTGATTTTGTCAGTAGAAGGCGTCCCCTATTTAGGTACGAAAGCGTTAGCGGTACCGAAATTGAGCCCTGGGCTTAATTTCGGACAACATACATGTATTATAAATGAGGAAGCGATATTAGCCCGGGGCTTGAATACTAGATGTTCCCGGTAGTGGTTAAAGCGATCTCTTAGGCCAGGTTCACACAGTGCCGATTATGGCTCCCGTTTGAGATCAGACAGCGCTACGACACGAAAAGTGAAAAAGTCGTATTACTATCCCTCAATGATCTGGAATGACCTATCAGTGTCTGAACGCAGTCGTATACGTTCGTACGAATCTGGAAAGGTCCAAAGAGGTCGGCCAAGCACTCCCGACAGTATGACTACAATCGTGACTATGTCGTGACAGATTCTGCTGTATCGGAACAAAATCTTAACAATGTCCTGTGTTGTCTGGACGTTGTCCTGTGGATCGGGACGCTGTCGTGATGAACGGGCATGAATTGTTCATTGCCGTTTCTTGTCGATCGAGTGCAGATTGCGTCCAGATCTTGCCGAATGCGAACCCGTCTTTGTTAGTTCACTGTCCGGTCACTGTCGGATCTCTGTCGGATCGCATACAGGAGAATCGGTACGCTGTCGGGACAGATTTACCATGCGGAAGATACAAATCGGATCAGATTCGGATCGAGAACGGGAGAATCGGGATACTTCCTTGTGATTGTTTATGAATTTTCCGCCACGAATCACAGGATCTTGATCAGACTTTTGACAAATTGTAATCGGGAATGATCCTAAAGACGGCAGTAAAAATCCTGAATATATGACTGAGCCCTTATCGGTTCAATTATCCATAAAAGTGATGTGCGTTCTCGGTGCCCCCCTCAAAAATCCGTTTTCGTATTTCCTCATTTTATTTTGCTGTGAATATTAAATATTAATCATGGATTTCAAAGAAGAAACCACTTCAAACTCTGGTAAAAGACTCATCTCATCCATCCGGAGACATCAGGCGATCAAGTGAGTGTCTGCTATTTCTTCCAAATGTAAACATCACCTACTGTTTTAGTTCAGGGCCCACTTGCACAAAGCGATCTTAGCGCTACGACTATTGTAAGCCTATGTTAAAGCATGGGAGTTACGATCATCTTAGCGCTAAGATCGCTTTGTGCAAGTGGGCCCAGGTGTATTTACAACGTACACATAAAGTCTCCAGTGTTGGGTTGTGATCCGGAGCTCGTGAGTGAGTGAGTGAGTGTGTTTGATTTATGCTGCTTTTAGCTGCTAGTATATTCCAGCAATATCACGGCAGGGCACACCATAAATGGGCTTCACACATTGTACCCATGTCGGGAATCGAACCCGGGTCTTCGGCGTGACGAGCGAACGCTTTAACCACTGGGCGGACAACCTCTTGATCTCTTTAAATAAGAGACAATGGCTCCGAAGACAATATTAAAACAAATTGATTTAATACATTTTCATCATCAGAATCGCTACTGATTAAGGCACAAGATAACCATGACAACAAGAAAACAACTGATATTTTCATATCCACTGTGCCAATTGAACCGTTATGCGAGTGAGCGCAGTATCACCACTAGGTTTGTTTGTGTCGTTTGTTTGTTTGTTTGTTATTTCAATCAGCAATATTCCATCTATATGACGGCGGTCTGTAAATAATCGAGTCTGGGCCAGACAATCCAGTGATTGACATCATGAGCATCGGTCTACTCATTCGGGATACGATGACATGCATCAACCAAAGTCAGCGAGCCTGACCACACGATCCCGTTAGTCGCCTCTTACGACAAGAATAATCGCCTCTCATGGCGAGCATGGGTTGCTGAAGACCTTTTGTATCCCGGATGTTTACGTGTGCACTGCCAGGTGCTACCAAACGTGAGGACCCAGTGGGAAATATGGGTTTGAACCATGTGTTGAATATGAATGGTATGGGTAATTTGTGGTTTGCCATGGGTAGTTCATCATTGCTGCGTCAGTAAATCAAGATATATCCAGCTGGTTATGGACTAGAACCCGCGTCTTCGGCATGACGAGCGAACGCTTTAACCAATAGGCTACCCCACCGCCCCTGATGTAACTATTAAGAGTAGAGACCAATACAGAGTCCTTGACAACATAACAAAGAGGACAATCGTTCCTGGACCACATTTTGTTCAGCGACTGCAACTTAAGGTTACGAATGAAGCTAGGACACGCAAAGCTAAGTACACGCAAAGGCGCCGTAAATCTAAACGGTCATTGCATTTGAGGGTTGGAGTAGTGTGGTTAGAGTGAGTGAGTGAGTAGAGATTAGTATTTCAATTATACCCTGGCTTGTCAGCTTGATATTGGAGGGAAATAATAAGACGTTTACCACTTGGTGAAACCAATGAGCACGTGATATTGCTGACAAATCAGGGTGAATCATGGTGAAATAACCAGGGTGAATCATGTATTGGCCCCTACGATCACAGGAGTCTGGTACAGCTAAGGAACGCAACTCTGCACAGCAAACTGCGGCACCTTAGACGACTTTGCCACCTCTGTCCCAAAGTTATAATAGGGGACGAGTTGGCTGGTTCTCCTCAGATAGCCCTGAAACCTACATTACCACAGGGTCATTCAACACCAGGCTCGCTGACTTGGTTGATGCATGTCATCGTAACCCCATTGCGTTGATCGATGCTCATAATGTCAATCACTACATTGGCTGATCCAGACTTGATTATTTACAGAGCGTCGTCATATAGCTGGAATATTGCCGAGTGCGGCGTTAAACAACCAACAAACAACAGGAAGACTGATTCGAGGCTTCGTGTCTGCATAGCGTGGTATCCCAATCCAAGTATACAAAATAGTTTCCAATCACATACCCGATTCTTTGTACCAAAACTTAAAATTAACCATTCTTTCAGCATCGACGACCATAGGCGTTGATGAGAGAGAGCGAGAGCTCCTTAAAACAAGCAACACTCACACTGCTCCAAAAATATTAGCATTGATCGGTCCTAATCCTGTAATGACCGAGTTATTGTTTTGATGAAGTGAAGCGGGTCGGAAAACCGCATTCCATCAATGTCGGACTAGAGGCTTTTATCAGTGTTGGGTCTTAATAACACTTGCTGTCCAATTCATCAGTTTACGTGCTGGCAATGTGATGGGCAACGGAACAAGTGCTCTACTTGATCGTATCATTGATGTACACTGCTTGTCAGATCCTAAGTGCTTCTCTACAGCGGACCAGACCGCCCCCGTGGGCTAGTGGTGGAGCGTCTGCCCGGAGAGCGACGGTCGTGGGTTCGATCCCCGGCCGCGTCATACCAAAAGACGTTAAAAGATGGTACTTGTTGTTACCTTGTCTGGCGCTCGGGATTAAGGGGCTATAACAAGAACTGATCGGCTCGGAGTCAGTAAGTTGTGTCTGAGTAGGATAGTAAAGGAGAAAACACTTCTCCTAGGGATTAGGGATTCCTAGGAGAAGTGCTTTGTCCAATTATAAAGCGACTCATCACATAAATAATGAGAAAACATCGAGATACCTTATAGTGAAACAATACCAGTGTGTCGCCGTATAAAAGGAAGTCGATCAAAGCGTGCGAGAGAAAAAACACGTGCAGCATGGACCAGCTGGAATCATGACATGTAAAACTGAACAACTTTTCATCGACTTTTCATTGTAAATCCATCTGCAAGGGATTACATTTAAACTAATCCGTTCTGTGGTGGAGTTCAACCATTTCAAAAAACCCTCACAGGGCTACACAAACGCGGAGAAGGTTTACCATTTATGTTAAACTGCTTCATGGTATCACAGTTGGCTAGCATCATAAAAGCGGCTTTAGTCCGTCCGGACTAGTACAAGCAGCCACACGCACGCACGCACGCACGCACGCACACACAATTATACCCCCCAGACTAGATATTTTTTTTAATTAAAACTATAAGCCTAAGAATTTATTTTTGTGGCAGACATTTCTTCTTTTTTTCAACAGTCTGAAGCAAAAATATTTTTTCAAGAATATTCGGGGACAATTATATTTTTCACGATAACATCCCCACGGCCACAACCTCCGAATATCAAATGGTCGGTCCCCTAGAACTTCCGGACACTGCCAATACGAGACAACTATATGATACGACTCTTCCTGTCGGTCACTAAATTCTGTACAGCATATCTACGGTTGGAATAACGGAGGACGTCCGTCAACTGATGGAATAAAGTGGTGTGGGTCATGCAACCACATTCATTCTCGGAATACTATACCGTATTTCCCGGGTTCGTTGATAATGATTATTCCACTTCACAATCACTTTATTGTATACAATATACTGCACAGGTCGATGCTGTGCAATGTGACGGGAACAACATTAATTTCCCGAGGATAATCCACTCCATTCACCCGAGACAGAACCAACTACCGCAAATCTCCGAGTATTGTTGTATCTCGATGAAACACATTGGTCTTCATAAGGGCTCGGTTTAAGCCTATTAACCAGGTGTCATGAAACGGGAGTACCGAGACTCAGTAATCGTTAAATAGATTACTAGTGAGTCGTTAATAATATGTTATTTTACACTCACAATATATAACGCATCTTGTACAGAGATAGAGCTATGCAGTGTGGCAGTGTGATATTGACATTGTGACGGACTGTTATGCAATGTTGGTGTGAACAATTCAGGAATCAGACCAAATCGAAGGGGAAATTCATGCACAGTCACGCAGCCCCATCATACGAATTCGAGGGTTTGACAAAGGAACAAAGGTCCTGAGACACCGAGGCATCCTTTCGATGTTTTTGTATGGGTTGATGACCGCCAATAATTCCTCCATCCTCTGAAACACATACTGGCCTGACGGTGTAGTTAAATATAACAACCCAAACTCTCGTGTCGTCATCGTTGCATTCAGGCATTGGACGTCTCAAAGAACCATTCCTGTAGGTTTTAGTACTTTATAGCAAAACTGGAGCACATATATATGAACACCCCAGCATAAACCAGACTACCAGTATCCTGTTAGCCCAGTGGTTAAAGCGTTCGCTCGTTACGCAGAATTAACGAGTTTGAGTCCATTCATGGGTGCAATGTACAAAGCAATTCTTGGAATATTGTTAAAAGAGATCATAAACAAGCTCACTCACTACAGTCTATCTACGAAGCATACCCAAATGTCCCTGCATAATTGCAGCCCACATCAGCATGTTCTCTGTGATCCCAGATCGCCTTATATCTGTGATCACCGGACCGATCGCCTCCATGGTCTAGTGGTAGAGCGTCCGCCCGGAGAGCGGAAGGTCCGGGATTCAATCCCCGGTCGCGTAAAAACAAAAGACGTTAAAATATGGTACTTGTTGTGACCCTGCCTGGCTTTCGGCATTAAGGGGCTAAAACAAGGACTGGTCGGCTCGGAGTCAGTATAGTGTGTCTGAGTGGGGTGTTCATGTTAAACTGCGGCATGGTATCTCAGTTAGCTAGCACTATAAATCGGCATCAGTCCGGACTAGTACAAGCAGCCACAAACACACACACGTACATGCAGGTCGCTATATAAGTGCAAAAATCTTGGACACGACGTTAAACCCAATTTCACCTCACCTGATTGTCGATCTTCCGGTGACGTCATCGTTGACCTACATTCTATACACAGAGTCAACTGAAGGAATGTTCTTCCAAGCCACCGTGCATTGTGTTACCTGACAGATGACACGACCACGACATGCTATTGTGTCGTTAAGAATGTACTCGATAGTGAACAAGAAACGGAGAAACACGACTGGTCTGGCTGGCGTCTGAACACGCAGAGAGTAATGACTGTCTGGTGTAGTTATGTAAATAGTTATAAATTAAAGAAGATTTTGTTCATTTACTGGCGGGGAGAAATACATTCATATATACAACATACACTCACACAATTCTCGTCATTTTGAGATCCATTTAGAGTTTTTGCTCATACGTTCTGCCACACCACAGGCATTCCTTAAACGCGTCTTTCCCCCGGAATTTACACGAATTGGTCATTCGTTTGTGCTCAGAAGGCTTTCTGAAATAACACGAAATGGTCACGGATGCCAACAATACAAAACATAGTTCTCCTTTACCCAACCGTTACACCGAATCACAACACAAGCCGCTGTGATACACGGCGGAATTTATCACAACATAATAGTCCCCGACTGGCATACGGCTGTGATCACCAATCACAAGATACTCGTACACCCATACACCTCACTGTTGTCCGACACGTATAACCAGAGGTAAAAACATTTTGTAAGAAAAGCTCTGGAACCGTGTTCCCTCAACGAATACAACAGCGATAATACCGGAGGGTTTACAACATAACACACATGAAGTTGAAAAATTAGCAAACACAATTCGCACAAAATGCAAGTATAATAACGGCTCATCAGCGATGGTTCACAATTTCACCAACAGCGACGACAAGTCGCTACCTATCAAATCAATGATAGCGATATTTCAACCAATATTCATTCCAGAAAATGAATTACAGGATTATAATGACTTGTCAGCTCAACAACGTGTCAAAACATGAATGCGAACAGCAGAAAGTATTCTTTAATACGAAAAACGGGATCATTAGCGGCTCTCCATCCTAAACACAGGAGCCTCGTCCCACATGGGCCTCCACATATTCAGTATAACAATCTGAAACACACGAAAAGGGAATTAGATTATGATATGACAATATTACGGTGCATTATTTAGTTCTACAATATATAACAAGTAAACTGGCCGTGCTTGCACATGAAGCGAGAGAGAAGAATTCAAATTCACCTACCCTTTATATACCCTAAACCACGCCACCTAGCTGGGCACACAATCCCTTGATTACAGCTGCACGCCGCTAGGAGCAAACAATTTCCTTCTTATTCATACTTCAAACGAAGGAAATATCACAACTCTTATGTTGTTTGTTATTTAACGTCAACAGTTCGCCCACTATAGTTGTAGCCTAGTGGTTAAAGCGTTCGCGCGTCACGCCGAAGACCCGGGTTCGATTCTCCACATTGGTACAATGTGTGAAGCCCATTTCTGGTGTTCCCTACCGTTATATCGCTGGAATATTTCTAAAAGCGGCGTAATGTACTCACAGTAAATAATCAACGAGACAAGCCAGTGATTGACATTATTGTATGAGCATCGATCCACACAAATCGGAAACGATGACAGTCATCGAATAGGAATTCGTCGCAATCGGCTACCCTCAGTTTATCTCGGGTAACATTTGGAAGTGATCCATATTGGATCTGGATATATAGTTTCACTAGTTCACATGACTATCACATCATAACCATAATAACACTTTTCTCAACATGGAACAATGGACGTCCTATAGTACTAACTCTATGCGGGACCGCCTCCGTGGTCTAGTGGTAGAGCGTCCGCCCGGAGAGCGGAAGGTCCGGGGTTCGATCCCCGCCCGCGTCATACCAAAAGACGTTAAAAGATGGTACTTGTTGTTACCCTGTCTGGCGCTCGGCATTAAGGGGATAAAACAAGGACTGGTCGGCTCGGAGTCAGTATACTGTGTCTGAGTGGGGTATTCATGTTAAACTGCGGCATGGTATCTCAGTGAGCTAGCACTATAAATCGGCATCAGTCAGGACTAGTACAAGCAGCAACACACACACACACACACACACACACACACACGTGCATGCACGTCGCTATATAAGTGCAATAATCTTGGACGCGACGTTAAACCCCATTTCACCTCACCTCACCTAACTATATGCGGATGGATCGGTCTGTATGGAGTTTACAGTGGAGTCATGCAACATTCCATTCCATTACTTTTGGAAATTCAAGATAGTTGAAATTTCAAGATGCTATGTTGCCCTAGAAGACTTCCGTAGTAATCTTTACTTTAAGAAATATAATACCTTTTAAATGTCACCAGTGGATTTGGTTACTTAATTATATAGTGTTCCTATTTTATCACTCTCGCAATTCATATAATGTATGTTCCACGCTGAAAAGATGCGCTGAGGTAGTCTAGTAGTTAAAGCCTTTGTTCGCCACACTGAAGGCACAAGTTCGGTCCACGACATCAGTGCAATGTGTGAACCCCATTCTTGGTGTCCCCTCCCTGAAATATCACCAAAACCACCCACCCACCCCCTTCACCTCCCTTTAACCACCGTACAACACCACCGTCCTAATAGTCACACATCAGTCACACAAACAAAGGTCAGATGCAATTGCCTGGTTTGATTTGTTCCAAATGTTCCCGTGTTTGTTCAGATGAGCACCTGTTTGCCTTTGCGTGTGTTTGGGACGGGTGTCCCTGGTATCATCCGTGTTTCATAGTTGTTCATGACCACGTGACTAGGATATAGTTGGTATCGTACAGTGGACTCCGCTTCTAGCAGATATTTCTCTGCAGAGTTGCGTCCCTTGGGCGCGCCAGAAACTTATGATCGTGGGTTCGAATCCCGGTTCACCCCGATTATGGTTCTAGGTTGGTCAGGGCTATAGCCATGCTCGTGGGTTTCACCAAAGTGGTAAACGTCTGAGACCTGCATCACTTCGTGCTTTCCTCCCACATTAAGCTGACACGCAGTGATGTAACTGGAATACTGTTCAAAGCGGCGCTAAACCCAACTCACTCACTCACTCACGCTTATGATTATGGAAAGGGTTTTGTCGCTTTACATTTCATTAAGGGTGTATTGATTAATGCAACATTGATGGCAATGTACTCGTCATCCGTCAACATCGTAATTCTAGTTTTTAGGATACTATATCACTAATTGGAAACAGAAAATACTCATAACTAACAACAAAAACACCCATCCATATTCCTTACAAAAATATATTTAAAACATTAACTACAAGAAATAATATGTGTAATCCGATAGAGGGTTCACCTGTACAGAAATAATTAATTACAGGTGTATCGATCAAAGTGAACATGAACGGACAGACATGATGGTGCACGTAAATATCTTGCCTACAGGCACTCGGTCAACACCGGCAACGCATTGTTAATGAATCAAGCAAGAGGTTGTCTTTACATGTGGTAATTGGCCGGTAGGGTCGGCATAACCCGGATAACCCTATTTCCCAATGAAGGACAGAGGACGAATTAATTTTGTTGATAGAACAATATTTTGGTTTTCGTGAGTGAGTGAGTTAGGTTTAACGCCGCTTTTAACAGTATTCCAGTTATATCGCGGCGTGTCAGCTTAATGTGGGAGGAAAGCCCGAAGTGATGCAGGTCTCAGACGTTTACCACTTCGGTGAAACCCACGAGCACGGGTATGGTGCTGACAAACCTAGAAACATAATCGGGGCGAACCGGTTCGAACCCACAATCATAGGGTTTCTGGCGTGCCCAAGGGACGCAACTCTGCACAGCGAATCGCGGCGCCTTAAGCGACTGGGCCACCAGTGCCCCCATTTTGGTTTTCGAATATCAATGATTAGAATTTCGATCTAGAACGTTTTCTTCTGCGGAGTTTGAGCAGAAAAGTTTGTATATATTTACATCTATTTTATGATATTCTGAACAGATAATCAAGCTATTGTCGCCTTGAGGTACTCCTTTACATATGTCTTGGTGGTGGGGGGGAGGCTAGGATTTTATCGGAAAAAATAGATTGTCCACGAAAACTCTTGAAAAATATAATTAAGCTTCAGGCTGTTGAAAAAAGAAAATTGCCTGCTGCACAAATTACATTGATGCAATGTGTTTTTCTTTAAAAAAATTCAGGCTTAGAGTTTTAATTAAAACGAATATGATTTTGTAACTGTGGCTGAAAAAGTTTCTAATCTCGATACAAGAGCTCTAGGGCTGCCAATAACACGGAGCCTAGTCCCCCTTTAGTCCCCCTTTAAATACAACGGTGTTTGTAATCATATGGTATGACAATCGTGGAAGTAACTGTTTGAAAATCCATTACCTGACCTTGGGTAGGTATGGTCGAGAATGGCATCTACACTCCCTATCGTCTTGAATTATAAATGACTTCTTAAGGCAAACATTGATTGCTGGATGGATAACAGAGGGAGTGTTAACATTCACCACGCACACTGCCCTGTTCACCTGATCATACCCGGGCGGTTCAAGCGGTAAACTGCTGGCATGTTGGACTTCAAGCTGACAGAATGGGATAAAGCTGCTTATTGATAACCAACTCACTCACTCGTTCCAGCGTACTTCCTTAGTAGACGCTTGCACAACTACGCACAATTTAACAGTAGGGGCGGTCGGGTAGCCTAGTGGTTAAAGCGTTCGCTCGTCACGCCGAAGATCCGGGTTCGATTCCCGACATGGGTACAATGTCTGAAGCCCATTTCTGGTGTCCCCCGCCGTGTTATTGCTGGAATATTGCTAAAAGCGGCGTAAAACAATACTCACTCACTCATTTAACAGTATTGTCAAGGCAGTATACAGACGTGTGGCATGTATATTGTCAGTTTTCTATATCGGTCTCAACAACGCATGTGTATTGTCAGTTTCCTATAATGGTCCCAACAATGCATGTGTATTGTCAGTTGTCTATATGGGTCCCAACAATGCATGTGTATTGTCAGTTGTCTATATGGGTCCCAACAATGCATGTGTATTGTCAGTTGTCTATATAGGTCCCAACAATTCATGTGTATTGTCAGTTGTCTATATAGGTCCCAACAATGCATGTGTATTGTCAGTTGTCTATACGGTTCTTAACAATCCATGTGTATTGTCAGTTGTCTATATAGGTCCCAACAATGCATATGTATTGTCAGTTGTCTATACGGTTCTTAACAATCCATGTGTATTGTCAGTTGTCTATATGGGTCCCAACAATGCATGTGTATTGTCAATTGTCTATATGGGTCCAAACAATGCATGTGTATTGTCAGTTGTCTATATGGGTCCGAACAATGCATGTGTATTGTCAGCTGTCTATATTGGTCCCAACAATGCATGTATATTGTCAGTTTTCTATATGGGTCTCAACAACGCATGTGTATTGTCAGTTTCCTATAATGGTCCCAACAATGCATGTGTATTGTCAGTTGTCTATATGGGTCCCAACAATGCATGTGTATTGTCAGCTGTCTATATTGGTCCCAACAATGCATGTGTATTGTCAGCTGTCTATATTGGTCCCAACAATGCATGTGTATTGTCAGTTGTCTATATGGGTCCCAACAATGCATGTGTATTGTCAGTTGTCTATATGGGTCCCAACAATGCATGTGTATTGTCAGTTGTCTATATGGGTCCCAACAATGCATGTGTATTGGCAGTTGTCTATATAGGTCCGAACAATGCATGTTTATTGTCAGTTGTCTATATAGGTCCCAACAATGCATGTGTATTGTCAGTTGTCTATATGGGTCCCAACAATGCATGTGTATTGGCAGTTGTCTATATAGGTCCCAACAATTAATGTGTATTGTCAGTTGTCTATATGGGTCCCAACAATGCATGTGTATTGTCAGTTGTCTATATAGGTCCGAACAGCCCACATGTATTGACCTGAGCCACCTGGGCTTCCCCAAGATATTCAGCTGACACGACCTGCTAAAAATATTAAAAGCTGTTTGAAGCTGTATAAAACCCTACCCATTCAACCATGTGGACAAAGTTCATGCCTTTTAATATATCTCTTACATTGGCTGTTTTTCAGAGAGAGCACAACTTGGATACCCTTTCATGTCATTACAACAACAGCTCTTTAGGTACTATGTCGTACGAAATGATCAGAACTCATTTCCCTCGGCTATCGGTCGTTGAGTGATTGAGTACGTATGGTTTTACGCCGCTTTTAGCAATATTCCATCACTACCAGAAATGGGCTTCTCACACTTTTCCCATGTGAGAAATCGAAGCTGGGTCTTCGGCGTGACGAGCGAACACTTAATCTACTAGGCTGCACGTCAGATGCAAGAAATATTTTAACATCGCTTTTTTCGATTTGAAAGATTTTTTTTACACTGAGAGTAGAGCATGCCAGGTGAGTTAACTCTTGTCGCGACACGGGTTAAGTTGATTATCAATACTTTAATACATGACACTTTTAATGGATAGCAATTTCTTTCGACGTTACACGACGTTACAGAGCTACTGACAACACGCACGCACGCACGCACGCACGCACAAACACACACACACACACACACACTCTTTCGTTTCCTTTTTTTCATGGCTGTACAACCTCTTGACCCAAACACACCATACGTCTGTGTGGTTGTGTACTCTACAAAATCATTTCAACTAACAAAAACTCCTCCTGATCACAATCCAACACTGGAGACTTTATGTGTACGTTGTAAATACACCTGGGCCCACTTGCACAAAGCGATCTTAGCGCTAAGATGATCGTAACTCCCATGCTTTAACATAGGCTTACAATAGCCGTAGCGCTAAGATCGCTTTGTGCAAGTGGGCTAAACAGTAGGTGATGTTTACAATAGAAGAAATAGCAGACACTCACTTGATCACCGGATGGATGAGACGAGTGTTTTTCCAGAGTGTGAAGTGGTTTCCTCTTTGACATCCATTATTCATTACTTAATATTTACAGCCAAATGAAATATCATGGAGTATTACTGCATTAAAACATTGAAAGCAGCTGTTTGTGTTTCAACTGGCCTTCAGGAAGTCCTTTCGGATAGAGAGGTATGGCTTGATCAGGGATGTGAGCAGGTTTTCCCGAAAAAAGAGGAAAAGTCTTTAAAACATTTGATTGCATTTTAAGCAATTTCGTGCAGTTTGGACAACATTCACACAAAGAAATGTAATAAGTCAATGGCCAAAGTCAATAAGTCAAATAAACACGATGGCAGATGCAGTAAAATTTCGAAGTTAAATCAGTACTTTTATAAAATTGGGCATAGCTTTCGCGCACCTGGCTACCCGCCAGGTCTGGGAGCAATACTGCCATAAACTTCAACCCCCATCCCCCAGACACAACGACAACTGTCACAAGCGTGCAATGTCTGACCCTTTCCCCATGTTTAAGCATATTGAAAAAAACTTACCTTGTACTTACCTTTTGATGAAAAAAACAAAACTCCATTGCAAACATAAGACATTAATACAACATATATCTCCATGACATGGGGTTTTGGACGCTGAAGAAACATTCATAGTTTTCTCGCTTATCACATGAACAACTGTAAAACATCTCATTCACTTACAGGATTAAAAGACAACTTTATCTTAAAAACAAGCCATCAGCTGACTCTGAGTATTTACAATTTCTGTGTGACGCCTCACCCCACGTTATAGTGCAAGTATTCGTGACAGAAAACGTATGATGTCCGAAAACCTATGCTGGTGAAAGCTCTGATCGAAAACAGGACAATCCGCGCCAATTGTCCAGTTTTCGATCATATTTTTCGGAGTGTTTTTTTTTTTAATTTTTTTTTTTAATTTTTACGCGGAAGATGTTTTTTTCCCGAGGACTACTGTTTTAAAAAAAGGCGATTTTCACATCCCTGCTTGATAGGGGAAAAAGATTCCATTGTAGAATATACAGAAAAAGTGAAACATGCGGGTGGGGTGGGGGTGGGTGTGTGTGTTCTGCTGCTTGTGCTAGTCCAGATGGTACCGAATTGTCTCAGGGGGGAGATGAGTGAGTAAATTTACTCCAATATTAGCAATATTCCAGGGTCGATTGAACATTTAGATCATATAAACTTATCAATTATCAAAGAGTAGTTACACATGTAATACAATGTTACATTTAAAAGTTGGGTAGGTAATCACTAGCATATTGTATGGTTGACAACTTCTTATTTCCACTGCTGTGACAGCACCGAACGTCCCAATAGTGTAATTAGGGAAGTTGTCATACAACAAATTGTGTGATCATATCATTATATACATGTATTATAGATCACAGGGAGGTAGACTGGAGTTACACAATGTACCCCATGCTGAATTTGGCTTGCTTCAACAACCAGGCCAACGTACACAGGTTGTTTAATGCCAACAGTATCAATTCAATATTTGGTTTACCAGCAGTTGCACAAAGCATGCATCTGGTCCACAGTTTAGGACAATGTATCCTGTTTAATATCGGTCGATAAACTCGTTATCTGACAGTTGGCGTATTAAGGGCAAAAGTATTTCAACAATGATGATGAGTATTCAACAATCAGATCGATAGTACCAGGATATTATTGTTCTAACTGTGAGTGGTATCCTTATCAAGATGCTCCTGATGTAGAGGCGAGAGTCGTAAGTCCTCAATCAGAGACCCTATACTCTGTTTGATTGCCAAGAATTCAGAAATCCTATTAAAAAGTTCATCCCATAACTCACGCCATATTGCTGTTCAGAAAAGGTTTTAAATAGGAAGACATCAGCATGTCTGTCTTCATCCTGTTTCACTCACGTGGATATTATCATGCTTTAGACTAATACACAAACAAAACAAAACATACACTAACATCATATCTTGAAGACATTCCCAAAAGGGTAAACAGTATTACATTATCTTTTTCAAAGGTAATTCTAGCTTAGTGTCGAGCCATCTCAAACAGCCATTGCTGTGTGTGACAAACCAACTGTCAGCTCGGTGTCAAGTGTCCTGTGACATAATTGCGTTACATCGTTTTACCATGTTGTGTTTTTCTTACTTTGTACAAATTCATTTTTGTTATACATTTGCTCTATTTTAGAACACTCATATCAATAGTAAACCGGCGGAAAAAATGTGATGATGCAACAATTTTTTTCAGTAGGGTCACCCAGAGAACAGGACAGATGTTTTCCCTATTCTTTTCTGGTTATTTTGCACTTTAAGGTTTAGTATTGGGAATCTTTCCAACATCCGACAATTTATATATTATATTTTATGTGTTTGTATATAGATTACTTTTGCAAGGAATCCCAGTTGATATGAAAATCCAACTACATGTACTATGATGAAATAATGAATGCGGGGTTGGATCATTACATCAGTGACAACAAACTCCAGACAAGTTATCATGGAATGCCGATTGTCATCTGCTCTACCATGATGCAAACTTGACAGTTTTAGGAGAACTCTGGTAGATACCTTCCCCATACCAAACGTTAAATATCAGGCATGAAGATCACCTATGTCCTGAAACTAAGGCAAGTTGAATTGTACCTTGAATTATGGGATCCATGAAACCAATGAACATTCTTTCTTCAGACACAATGCCTGCATTGACATTGTTGTCAGGGTTGTTGGACTCCATTTAATTGTTAAAATGGTGATTGGGTGGTCGGAACAGGTAGCCACCATGTATGAACCAGCTCTGTGTGATTTTTACCAATCATTGCCCTAACAACCAAATGTTCATCTGGTTCAGAATGGATTACTTACAGGATGGCAATGATGATATAGTTGGAATGTCGCAATTAGTAGCATGAATGAAACATTCACTCAATCGGAACTACACCTGTGTTAAACATTCTCTAAATTCCCTTCTTCACAACCCATTTTAATTCAGTCACCTGCTCAACAGATGATTCATTCCACCACCCTAAAGCCCCATCAATGGTAACATGTAACAACTGGACATACATGTATTCCACATTTAACTCCCTGGTGTGTGAGTGAGAAGTGCCTGTTGCAGGCAAACAAGTGTTGACTGGGTGAGTATTTTTAAAACCAAAGCCCCATTTCAGAGGCCTTTTACCATATTTACAACAAACCCTGCTCTTTATACCCAACTGTCACAACCAAGACTCAAGTTCATATCAATTTAGACAAAATTTTATTTCAGCATTACATAACAGTAACTAACATTGATTGGTTCATGTATTCAAACATGTAGTAACATAACATATTGCTTTCATTTATATCACATATCTCATCACATTAATTAGATTCATGTAAATCACTTGCATATAATCTTTTTATCAAAAATAAAAATACAGGAAGAAAAATAAGAAAGGAACAATTCAAACTGTAGCAATTATTTTACAATATAATGTCAAATTGCATTGAAGCACTAACATGAAAAGGTAGCGGTGTGTAAGGAAAATTTCTGCCTTTTGCCATGTTCACAGACTTTTGCTATGTTACAGTAAAGTATTTTCTATGTTTGATATTTGTCAAGAATACTGGCACGTAGAGATAATGCTGTGTGCAGAGACAGAATGACCTTGTCATGACAACCCCTGTCAATACAAAACACAAATAGATGGAGGTGATGCAAATAACATTGACAGCTTAAGATCATGAAAATTCACCTGTTGGAATGATAAAAGTGGCAAACTATTCAACATAATAGTAAACAAATAAATCAACATGCAAACAAAGCTAGTATTCACAAAAGCACACATGCCAAGTCTTAACATCTATCTGATCAGAAAGGGTCACATTTTGTATTCACATTCTTAATTTTAACTTTCAGTACTGTACATTTTGTATTTGACATTGAGAAGGGTGTCACATTTTGTATTTGACATTGAGAAGGGTGTCACATTTTGTATTTGACATTGAGAAGGGTGTCACATTTTGTATTTGACATTGAGAAGGGTGTCACATTTTGTATTTGACAATGAAAGGGGTGTCACATTTTCAATTTAACCATCAGTCCGGTTTTACATTTTTGAGTTTTTACCTTCAGAAGGGTGTCAGTATTTTTAATCTTCTGCTGGAAAAGGGGGATGTCAAGTATTTCAACAAAAATCTATTTTGATTTGTTTTTTCATCACTGGGCTCTGTGTAGGTTACCCACGGTATCCACCACTGAAGAATATAGATATTTCTACAACTGGCCAATAAAATGTCCTCTAAACAACATGCACAAGTAACTGTAACAACAACAATAACATCACAAAGGCAGATCACAGACAAATCACAAAATAAATATCTAAGAATACAACCAAAACAACAAAATAACAACACAGGTATAATCTGAGCTTCTTACGTAGCAAAACAGAGTATGTCTATATACTATTAATCGGGTACACAAACCTGTGTATATCGGTTACAACATTTGGGTGGAAAGACAGATAAACAAGTATCATTAATACTAGAAAGTGGAATATTAAACCTAACATCTGTGTTTACATTACAATACTGCTGAAAGCATATCACTCTGAATACAAGACATTAAACTTGCAATGTCAGTGAGTGGGTGAGTGAGCAATCTCTTTGAACGGTATTTCAGTTTTATCATGGGGAGAGAGGGCGGAAGGGATGCCCAAAGGGACACAGGCAACATGAAATCATTGTCAGGTTGAAAATGGGATTCAAAACCAGAAGAGGATCCTGACACTACTAAGGGACATCTTTCTGCACAGTGTGCCTTAGACAACATGGGCAATAATGCATTCCATTACATAAAATCATAAATACTGTAAAAGTATTAACATTAGAACCTTTTGAATGTTGTGAGAGTTTGTCTTTCACTTACATAACCTAACACCTTGATGTATTTTGATTAAGTGGTCTGTACTTTGGAAACAATTGCATAACATTTAATAAACTTTAATACATAACACAAGTATGAAATGATAGAATGTGTTCTAATTCAAACTTTTTTATCTGAGCTTATGACATTTAAGCAAGACACTCCATCCTAAGTAAACAAGACAAAACTTTTATTGCCCTTTACATAACCACTATGTACTTCTAGTGAACGTTTGGGAGTGAAAGGATGCATGTATGAGATGCATATGTCATAAAGTTTCAATCATGCAGTAGGTTATTTGAAAAAATACTGCCACAGGCACTGTAGCTCACCTGAATATGTAGTCAAAATATCAATATTCAAATATTTTCTGCATAATTACTGAGGACTAAAAAGTAACACTAAAATGTAATAATTTGCACAAATTATGATGTAATTGAGGAGAAACATGCCAAAGTTTAGCTTCTTCGGACTGTCAGTTTTAGAGAAGAAGTTTACAGAGCCAATATGCCTATGAGAAACTTAAATAGAATGGTCAAATCAATGTCAAAATATAATGTAACACAAAAATGGAACACATATGTTGAGCCTCGCTACAACCTACACACATATCACATTTCATTCCAACGACATAAGGTCACTTGACTTTCAGTCAGATAAGCTAATAACAAGGTAGACATATCTGCCTTCAATTAGCTGCAGATTTGGAAATGTGTAAGTCGCAGTATTGTGCTCCCACGATACTTGACAGCTACGAGTTGTAGTATATGGAAATTCTGTAATCACGTAAAACAGCACATTCAAACATACACCGTACACAGAATGTTGTCTCTGATCACAGCAACAGTACAAACACAGATATGAATCATCCTGTTTGTCAAATTACAACACAACTCACCACCTGACAATTACATAATCACTGATGTATATACAATTACACAAAAACAACACTCTCATCATTCAAGTGAAACCCCGTATGACAATTACACGTATCAAATTTTTCATCAATCTAGATGGTATGTCTGACGAACTGCCATTGTCAGAAAGAATAAACATTTGATTAAACCTTGGAACTGACCTTAAATCTGAGGATGAAAAACAAAAACTGGTTCTCAAAAGACAACCTTTGTAAACGTTCAATTTTGGAAAAGATGCTACATAGGGGTCTGCAATATCTTGTCTTAAAGTCATATACTTCAACATACACTTGCAATTCTTATAGTGCTTCCCTTGTTTTATTGATGAATTGGCCTGATAGTTGGCAGAGGTTAAACAAAAAGTACAAAATACTGTCCATTTTAAAACTAAATCATCCTACGCTTAGCTTTAATTGACAAGGCTCCTTGTAGCCTCATTTTCAATAACTAGTAGCATCTTCAAGTAGCATCTACAAACTCTTGTCCATAATTCTCAATTTTATGTGGGTTGTGCATGCCAACAAAGCTTCTTTATTCCTGATGTACAAATGTAAACATCGTAATAAACATCACGTGTCTAACAATGACTAATTGTTTGTTTGTTGTTTAATGCTGCACTCAGAAATAATGCAGCTATATGATGGCGGTGTGTAAATAAATGAGTCTGGACCAAAAAATCCAGTGACTGACATCATGAGCATTGATCCACGCAATTGGGATTGATGACATGCAGCAACCAAGTCAGCGAGCCTGACCAACCGATCCCGTTAGTCGCATCTTATGACGAGCATAGTGGCCTTTTGTCATGCAGTAAAATTAACTTTCTATAGTAAATGTTAACCACAACAAACCTATAACTGTCATATATAAAACAATTTTAACGTACATACCTTACCAAAAGAATTTTCAAGGCACTCTACAAGATATTTCAGTTAAGACTCATATCCAATTGATCAATATTATTGCCTCTTTTAAATATGTTTGACAAATTGCTTTCATATAAAGCTTTGATGTTTTAATCACATTCTTCAAATTCCATAACTTTTCTCATTGCACTATGGCTGAAACAATGTAGATGCAATGTTTAATTTAAACTCACTCACTCAAATCTGTAACAATACTGTTATTTGACTGTTTGTACAAGCTGAATGGAATGGTCCCAACAGATATATAAATATTTCTTTGATACACAGTTGTTAAACATCATTTAACCATTTTGACAGTAGAACGTATATATACATGTTTTTTTAGCAAAGTGATGTGGTTTTCAAAGCAAATGTCTTTGGATATGTCTGTTTAATCACTCAAAGTAGGATCAACAAATATACTGTACTTGTATGAAGTGAGGTATTTGTCAGGGTGGAAGCATGGATTTCACATAAAATATAAGAATAACAATCCAAAGCATAGAAAGTGCATATGCTACATTAGTAACACTCTTAAAACACTATTTTCTCAACCATGAGGACGGCACTTTACTTCTGCTCCAGTTACAACAATTTACATGTACTGTCAGTGAAATGCTTCTAGCATGACACCTTTTATCTCCAATACCAGCTTATTAGGGTTGTTCAGAAAAACACCAGAGTGGGAATTTGCACTGGGAATTGTGTGACAAAGCAGGGAATAATCAACCACAATCAGGACTTCAGGAGACAAGCCAAAAACTAACAGCTGTAATGGATAGAATATCACTGATTGAAGTTGATTCACAACTAAGTCTTACACCACTTTCATCAATGTAGGCAATTATGATGAAACCACAAATGAGATCTGGCTAGCCAACTTGACAATTTCATTACTCCCTTTGTATGGTTTTTTTTCAGTGTAACAAAGCATGGAGGTATTTAAAATTGGCACAAAAAAAACTTATTAATACTTGAATTTGAATAAACAATAGAGGTATGTTATATATGTATATAAGTCTAGTCTATAATACTGAGGGAAGAAATATTTCAACACATTCATAAAACATATCAGTTAGAATTATCTTAATGGTCTAACAAACCTTTGAATGGTTATGAAAACAGTATTGTGCTAAACTGTATAAGGAATCTTTTCTTATCATTGTAAAATTGAATATACTTCTAAAATCACAGTAAATACAATCCCATTTAGCTGGGTCGATAATAATGATAAATTCATTTTGCCTATTGTACTGTCACACTAATAACAGATTATTGACAAGCATTTGATCACTTCATATCACAGTATATTGCCAATACAACTGAACTTCATTAAACATGACTTTTAATAATCAAAATAAACACAAACTCTTAGAAGAAGAACTTGTGTAGATAATACTCAACATAAATACTCTATATCATCTACATATGTAACAACATTAATAATATGATATACATGTTAAATAGTTGATAAAAACACCTGTAATACAACTGACTAGCATTGTAACCAACAGTACAGTGTAGAGTCTTGGTAATAGGTACCTGATGACACTCAGACATTGACACTAGTTTGTCTCAACAAGACAATGTCTCTCAAGACACACTATATATAAATCCAAACATTTTCCACACAATTTGACTTTTGTAGTGCTGCTAAGGCTTTCTATTCATACAGTATGACAAACAGTTTCAGGTAAACAGTGATTTCTAGACAATGTTGTCTGGCATGTCAACGCAAATATATAAGTCCTGCCCCTGTAGGAAGCTAGCAAGATATAGGATTAGTCGCCATCATGACATTATGGGAATTTTTACTGACAATTGATGAGCTTTTGGGCTGAATATCGACCAGCAGGTCTAGATAAATCTCATGGTACATATTTCAAGTTCTGCCATAATTATGATAATGACTGTCTCATTTAACCTCATAATCTAATGAGAAAGGCATTGTTACCAGGAACTGAAATATTATCTAAACAATGTCATTATCATTAGCAACAGTTATGACAAACAACAACTCATGCTAAAGCATGTTTTCTTACCCAGCCCTTTTGCAACTTCAACTATTGTCAGATCATAACCTGACAACATGAGTCCAACACAAGGGCACCTTTACCCTGGCATCACATTGAGTATTTTATGAAGAGTACAAAAATACTGTTCAAAACTTCTTGGACATAACTTCTTCACACATGGATTCTAATACTGAAATGAGCAAGTCACATGCAGACAACTCTAACAATGGGTCTAAAAAAAAGTTGTTCTATCAATCTAACATAAATTGTCATACATTCATATGAACAATAATTCATGTTACAGTTCCTCAGGATTTGAACTTGGCTAACTAACACTATGAATTACCACTTTGTTAAATCTGTAAGTGACATTACACATCGGCTAGAATGGATATCACAGTGTATGACAAGAGAGCTCTTTTCCACAAAGTGATCACAGTGCTAAGATGATCATAACTCCCATACTTTTACATAAACTTATGAAAACCATACTGCTAACATCATGTGTGGAATGGGGCCCTGAATGATTGTCTTCAACAGGCTTAACTTGGAGGGGCAAGGTAGGGGAGGTAATTGCTGCATGTTCTGTACCACACTTCTATCACTTCTTGTACTTGCCCCTGACATAGAGGAAGCGGTCCCCATCTACATTGTCGAGGATGTTGTCCCTGCTGTTGGAGCGGTGGAAGGTGTACACTTGTGATGGGTCATGGTGGATGAGATAGTGTTCTAGAGTGTCCCAGCCCCCTCCAACTCTGACCATTAGGTGTTTGTCCATCAGGAGCTGAGAAATAAGGATATTACACTGACATGACACAAATCTACATTGGAGACAAGGTAATTACATAATGTCTGTATTGTTCAATGCCACACTCAGCAATATTCCTACTGAATGTTGGTGGCCTTTTGAATAATGAATTTGTGCCAAAATAATCCAGTGATTGATATTATGAGCAATTCCCCCCGTTGTCAATGTACAATGACATGTAATCAAGTAACTGCGCCTGACCACCTGATCCAGTTAGTCTCGCCTCTTACTACAATATAGGATACTGGGGACCTATTCTAACCTGGAATTTAAGTAAGGGTACAATCTTAGCTTAACATGCACAATGTATGGGTGTTTATGAATAAATAATTACAACAATGAACTAAATATTTTTATACTCACTCGGATGAAAATGGTTTTCCCAAAAATACTATACAACCCCTCTCTGATCCTCTTCACATGCTGCTGACATCGACATTTTGTTGCAATACGTCTAACCTGAACAACAAAAATATCAGATGTTATATCTGGCAGTCTGTGCAAAAAACTTCTGTCTGCTAGTCCAAACACTAGATTTATGGGACAGATTACTAGACAGAGAGAAATTTTACTTGGCTGGACCTTTGGTGGTCACAGACAGTATTGGTTATTTTTATATAGTCGCAGACAAATAGTCAAGTACACTTTAATCTATCATACATTTTACTCTATCATAGAGCAACTAATAAATACTCAAAAAATGGCTATTGGTCTACCACACACGCTGCACATTTCTATTTGATTTACGTCTCATGTGTTGAAATACAATCTTAAAATCATTTGCTTCAGTTTTAGATAAAGAAGTTTGAAACAAAACTTAGCTAATTAATATGATTATTCAGTGTAGCTAGTTTGTAGAATGAAGCAGTGTCGCAGAGCTAATTAGTGAACAGTTACAAAATTAACAATTACATAATGATATTGTGAATTTCACCAAAAACAACAACAATCTGGCAGCACCCATGAGATAAGAGAAATTATTATTTGTTGCCTAATACACCTACAGTGTTAGAAACCAACATTTTTTTGTCCACTAGTCCTTATAATGATAACATATAGCAAAACCTTTAAAAATGGCATATGTCTACTAGTCCTTATGATACCTTAACTACTGGGCAGTTTGACAAGGACTATAGGACTAGTGCCAATTTCTATTGCTGACCTACCTCTGTATCCAAATCAAGCTTTACTGGCTTCTTATTTGCAGGTGCAGCAGCCTTGGTTGGACGTTTTTCAACGATCTCGATGGTCTTCTGTGGCAGTGCATCAACCTCATCCTCCTCATCATCCTCCTCGTGTTTGATCTCATTCTCCATCTTGATGATGTTTGGGGGCTCCAGTCCATACTTGTAGCCCAGACGAGCCAGTTCAAGGAGACACACTATCACTGGCTTCTCCTTCTTGTGTGATACTGATTCAAATAAGCAATGATATTGCACTGATCATGTTGAAAATGTATGTTCAAAGAGACAGTAACTCACGATATATTGTTTGTTTGTTTGTTGTTTAACACATCACTCAGCAATATAACAGCTATATGACGGTGGTCTGTAAATAATCCAAGTCTAGACCAGACAATCAAGTGATTGATATCATGAGCATCGATCCACACAATTAGGATATCATGACACACACAACCAAGTCAGCGAGCCTGGCCACCTGATTCCGTTAGTCGCCCCTTATGACAAGCATCTTTCAGGGCAAGTATGGGTTGCTGAAGATTTATTCTAACCCTGGTCTTTACGGGTGCCCACTACATAAGCATGCTAACTGCCACATATATTAAATGTATCTATCTCATGACGTATATATAACTCATTTGTAATATTTTCAGTGTCTGTATAGCCAAGTGCAGGACACTACTTATTATGTACATGGGTGTCTTGAAAGAATGGCTTTGGAATCACTGTGTACAAATATGACTAGCTTAAATTAATCTTGAATTTATTTTGCACATTTATCAATACAACTTCAATACTTTTATAAAATGAAGAGTAATAATGTCTCAACAGCCCTTAAAACTTACCATGAAATTACTATTTTCCATATACCATATATGAATTGTTTTATTTCACACGAATTGTTTACAAATATCCTGAACGTATTACATGACTACGGTCATCGGTTATACAGTGTGTGTACACACATCCATTACCTCCACTATCATGACTATAAGTGGTGACAATCCAACATTCAAAGTGATTTCAAATCTAAGCCACAAGATCGACAAGTGTGACAGTTTGAGTATGCTATCACGAATAAAGCATCATCATAAATCATGCCAAGGAAAGGCATTTCATCACTTCTCCAACAGAGTTATTCCCCTTACATCATAATCTGGCCAGTCTGAAGACCTTGTGTAGATCAACAATATTTACACATATCAGTAACAGTGATTACTATTCTGAAGAGTCTTTCAAGCCTTTCATTTCATCCCAGCAGAAATGTTCCTGTAATAAGATCACAATGATGCAGACAGATTACGACACATTTACATTAATTTGTGTTTAACAACTTCAAAGAAGTCAAACAAAGGAACTCCAGCAAGCAATCAAGGCTCTACATGTATTTAGATCCAGAATGGGTTCCAGTGGTTCACACCCTGCATTTTGAAGAATACTAAACATTTATACATTCAGGACTTTTTTATTGGTTGTTGTGTGTGCTAAAAATCTAACTCATTTGGACAAATATTATACACGAGAATGGAAATTGCAAAATCACGATATGCATCTATCCTTCTCCAAAATTCTGTATCTGCGCTTGTCCCCTCAACAGTGCAAAGAAAGTTCATAGTTTTCTTAAGAATGGTCTGACAAGAATGGTTTGCAATATACTCAGGAATCACCAACTGGCCATCTTCCCTAAATGAAATTGGAATCTCACACTATGCATTTCTTCTTTCGATCCTATGTGGAAACAAGCTTGAACAAAGTTTCCAGCTTCTAAAAACAATTCATCTGAACACACACCTTGCATCACTATGGTCACTACCCCAACAAATGGGTCATGCACATAATCCTTGCGCAAAGCGACCTGCACGACCTGAGCACGTGTCTATCCATTTCATTCTCTTTCGTCAGTGCTAACAGGCTAGACGAGCTAAGATGCTGGGATGGTCAGGTTGCACATAGCGTGTGAGATAGGATATTCATAAACCTATCCTATCTCACACTCTGTATTGATCCAACAGTTAGAAAGTGGGCGCAGAAACCCAAGCCTGTCAAAAATATAACCATGATATTTACAGAAGGAAGCTGATTGAAATATATAAATATTTAACAAATTGAATAGCGCCATAAACGACAAGAACTTAGGTGTTATAGTTTTCAGTTTTAATAAGTATAAGTTGTGTCCAACTTCCAAAAGCACCCTTCCATGATGGCTGAAAGAGTGCAATTACGGTGTTTACGCCTGAGTTTCATGTGGATTAGATGCAACAGGTGGAGGCAACCCAGCAAAAGTGTAGGCACGTAGGATGATCGAGCAAAGCGAGGAAATCATGGTACAGGAAACTTTGGTTACTGCTGCAGTACGGAATGAAGAGTCTCTTCCGGGAGCGATGACGTCGACTTGCAGCTATTAAGTCTATTTGGAGCGCGCTCACCAGACATAGGAAGAGATCTTCTTGGAACAAGATGGAGGCAAGCGATGGGATTGTAAAAAGCTGATCAGGTTGATCCGTAAGCTGGTTCTTCGACACAAACCCCAACGAAGGCCCAGAAAAACCTTTCTATTCTTGGAAAATTGGATCCGGTTGACATCTAGAGCGTGGATCTCTATAATACGTCTTGAAAGTGACCAACTCAATTTCTTCATCATCAAATGGTTCGTAGTCAACCAAAGTCAAATGGTGAAGGATTACATTAAGATCTCAAGCGGGAGGTCTGGTCCGCCAATTTGTAGGACTGAATGAGAGATTGAAGTTCAGCAAGGGTGGAAACCTTTGATCCTGTGGTAGTGGCAATGACAGAGTTGATCACAGCGTGGTGGTCTGTTGTGGCAAAGCAGCAGTGTGAGTGGAAATGTCACGAGCGCAACAAAAGGCCTCAAAAGTCCACGTTTGGTAGCAGAGCAGTGAGCCTCTGTAATGGTCTTCGCTACCCTCTTAGAATAGCCTTTTGTGACATGGGATCTTGGTACAAGATGCGCAAAACCCAACAATTGAGCATTTCGAGCGATGGATGGAGCAACTGGGAGTGGGGCTGTAGAAGGTCGTCTCAAATTTGAATACATCTTCTTTCCTCTAGGCATGGGGTGCGACCAATATCAGAGCGTGGTGTAATTGGCAGATCCACTGGAAGATCTGTGGGTGAAGAGATCCTGAGAACGGTGACCCGATCCTGAGCGACGATCACATTAACTCAGACGTTGATTATGGGAGTGCTGATCCTTAGAGTAGTCATCGTGTGTGGATCAATTCTGAGATTGGGAAGTCAAATCAGAGTGCCGAGCCTTGGGATCACGATCCATCTCACAAACTTCTCCAGGGCCGTGAGACGCTGGTGAGGAGGGAGATCAATCTTGATCCTGGCGAACTGTCATAGACAACGAACCCTGTTCATCTTTAGAAGTGGAACCCACGTTCAACAATGTCGGACGAGTGAATGCAAACGCCCATAGGAGAGGATAGACGATTGTCCGAGAGTGAGATAACGTTTGAAAGAGCGGTAGAAGGATCGGTAGTGACAATCGACAGATTAGTGTCAGAGGGACCACTTTAAATAACCAAGCACACATCCTAGGAAGCTAGTGTTGTTGATGTAGAAAACAGTTCCCATCTTCATGGTAACATCGTCCCTGCGACAAATCTCTGCAGCCCCTTCCAAAGATGAAGTTGAAATGCAACAACCGGGCACAGAGAGCATGGGCAAGGAGGACTCTGTAGGGACAACAACGGGAATGGTAGTTATGGCTTGCTGGTCTTCTTCTTGGTGGCAGTTGATGCAACCGTGGGTGTAGACGAAGAATTGGACTTGTCTCCTTTTTATCAGAATCACAGATTTTGAATGCCAATTAATTTTGTGCCTATTACACTTGTGAAGGTAGATAAGAAATTGATCTTCAGAAAGATGTTTACACTAAGCACAGCTTGCACCAATTTTACACCTGCCATGACAATCACAGCAACATGTGCAGATCAGAGGTGGAAAACGTAAATTGATAATCTTGGCAGACTGGACACATGGGGGGAATAACTATGCTAAGTAAGTAGTGAAATTGGACAAAAATATATATATATTCTCTAAGTGAAGTTCACATCGGAATCACAAATACAGCCACAAACTATGAAACAACATGAATATGGAACTATCTTTCCATGATTACTACCATGTCAGGGAAACAGAAGACAAGAATTGAACATGCTGAATATATGATTACAGTTCTCTTCAAATACTACTGGCCACAGCATAAAGGACAGGCAGGTATTTCAAACATATATACTAACACACTACACAACACCATTTGGGTATACTCACCAAGTGTTTCTGTATCAAAGAGACATTCATCTTTCATACCCCACTCCTTGCCCCACTGAAGAAAGTTTGCTGTATTGTCCCTGGCAAACCAGGTTCCAGACTGTGCCCGGTTGTTGCATTTCAACTTCATCTTGGGAAGGGGCTGCAGAGATAATTGAATCAATTTTTTTATATTTTGATCAACCTTTTCACATAAAATCAATGTGAAAATATGTTTAAAAAGTTACGGTCATGTTTAACATGTTAAATACTCATCATTCGTGGAGCATTTTACAGTATTTTGATTTGGGAAACATATCACCCTAATTATGGAGTGTTTCTTCAATACCCAGTGTTATTCTGACAAGAAATAAAAAATGATGTATACATGTCCTAAAATGAACAAATATTGAGTAATTAAAAATGAAATAAGACTTACATCAGTCTGCAATTTTAGCCACTAGTCATAGTCTAATATAATTTCTTCTGCTCTAGTAAGATCAGCTTATTCTAGTCCATATGGTATCTGCTGAAACTAATACAAGGGCAGACTAGTAAACTCCATGGTACTTACCTCAGAGTGCTATACATCTCATAAAGTAAATTTGCTAGGAATCTATTTTTTACAATTTCATCACGGTCATACAATGTTAACAATGGTTAATGTTTAAAAATTTGCAATATAAACATGATAAAACTGTTTACAGTGTCTGTTTACATAAATCATAAATAGGTTTTCTTATTTCTTCCTGGGTATCGATATTACATGATGTTACATGATTAGCTCATAATTTAGTGATTAGAATGATTAAAATCCGCTTTCCTTCCCATATACCATATTGTGCATATTTTATAGAAAACAACATAGTTTAGTATTGATGAAACCATACAGGAAGGTCACAATACGATTAGTATCACAATATATAGGTCATGATATATATATATCGCGATATGCATATTTACGTTAAATGGTGTGGAAATTTCTTGACAATGAATATTTCTGTGCAGGTCCATAAGGTAAAGCAAGCTGTAGACACATGTTCGTAGCGGCTAGTTTTAGTAGTGAAATTACAACACATTTTGCAATATTTGCAACACTACGGACTCATTAAATGAGTAGTAAGTAATTCATTTTAGCAAATGTATCATCTTGTATCGACAGTAAAAAATGTATCATGTATCGTATCATCGCAAGAAAACCAATGTATCATTCCACCCCTACTATTTAGAAGGTGTAAACATGGACAAAACCAGTTGGTTGGTTGGTTTGTTGTTTAACGCCGCACTCAGCAATATTCCAGCTATATGACAAACCAGTGATTCATATCATGAGCATTGATCCACATAATTTGGATTGATGACATGCATCAACCAAGTCAGTAAGCCTAACCACCCGATCCCGTTAGTCGCCTCTTATGACAAGCATAGTCGCCTTTTATGGCAAGCATGGGTTGCTGGAGGCCTATTCTACCCCGGATCTTCACGTGTCTGGGTAAAACTAATAGTATTAACAAATGAAATATGGTAAATCCCTTTCACTACCTCAGTGACCTTTCCTTCAGCAAAACACTCCCGTGCTTTGCTTTCGATGAGTTTTGCAAGCTGGCACAAATAGACCCCATTGTCTAGAACAGTCATAAAGGTGTCTGTAGACAAGTCAATGGCTGCAAAGAAAAAGTTTCACAACACTGCTTAACTGTTCAATGTAATCCTCTTTGACACATTATGTTTCTATCACATCAATGCAGTGATCATGAGGTTTGCAACAGCTAATTCCCATCATTATGATTATTTCAAAGTTGATGTGAGTCTTATGACCAATTACAATATGCTTAACCATGATATCAATGCTAAAAAAATAACTGAAAAACAAACAAACCTGTATCATTTGTTTTGCATAACCACCACAGATTTGTAAGAGATGCAAAAAAAAAGAGAGACAAGATTGATTTAATGATTACTAGTGATAGTAAATAAGTCCAGGGTTCAAAAGTTTAAGTGCCAATGGCATGTCAGCGATAGAACATTTAGTCCCCTAGTCCTTTCAATGACAACATTTCGCAAAACCCTTAAAAAATGGCAAATGTCTACTTGTCCTTATGATAACGTAATTGGGCAGTTTGGCAAGGGCTATAGGACTAGTGCCAATTTCTATCACTGTATGTGCAAAATCATAGAAATTCAGACAAAATTATTAAATACATTCCTGGTGTTGGCACACATAGAAATCATGGTTTAAATGATGATTATTTAATGAAGCCAGTGATAAAGCTACTTTTGCAAACAGGACAATCACTTTGAAAATAAACACATAAACCAGCTTAACATGCTTATGTAATAAGATGTAATCCAAATGAAAAAGAAAGGGGTACAACTGCTTCTTATTTATATCTGATATAGCTGGTGTTGTTCTGAAAATGACTTTTTCTCTAAGGGCTGAACACTATCTCAGGTGTCAGTCACATGTGATGTGATGAGCAGCAGAAAACCCATTGATGCATGCCTCAAATTGGACAAATTGGGACTGATCAATGCTAATCATGGCTAATGAAGTCAGGAGACTTCTAGAAATCGACCTAGATGGTATGGTATTAAATGGTGGTGTAATCCTGGTAATATTTGTGTACAAATGTTCGGGTATAATTGACTTACATAATGTCTTGCCCAGCCAGTCCACCAGGTCCTCCTTCAGTGGGCCAAGGCTCTGTTCCTGGAGGTCAGAGACCTTCTTCTGGAACTCAAACCCCTCACACATGTCCCCCGCATTGTTGCCTGAAAGATTCCTCTCCACACTCATGGCTGACGCTAATATTGTCTCACTTCACCTGTTCATACTATCTGAAATTGAAAATATCAAAGTCCTACTTACTAAGTCACAGTTGTCAAAGTTATTATGCATAATATTTATTCAACATTCAATGATTAATAATCATTATAATGATGTGCACTATGTATCCATTTTGCATATGGCCTGAAGGAGCTTGTAAATGAGTTAAATTACTAGCGGAGTAAATGGATCTAAGAACTACTGAACACATTGGGGTTTTATTCATAAATATATATACCGGTATAAAACATATATGAAAAAGACAGTAGCTACAATCTCAAAATACTCTTCTTTATCTTGTTTATATTTGTATTACATCCTTAACCATTCAAAATAAAATAATTAAAATTAATTACTTTTCAAATTATTAATGGTTTCATTCATCATTATGACTTTCACCATAGACACATAAAACCAAGGAATGGTGAACCCTACACTTACTGAGCATAACTAGTAATCGTTGTTTATTACTATTACTATTATCATACAAAGTTTCTTTGTTATTCTGTCTAATGCATACACACTAAGCAATAATGGACATGTCTTATACTGTCTGTATTATGTACATGTTGACATTAACTTTTTGTGACTAACAGTCTCAAAAATCACTACAGCTTCACAATACAGACAAAATTAATACGCTATATCTTGAATAACAAGCATATCATCTATTACCATTTCACATAATGATATTTCCAGGTTTAGTGTACATGAGGGTTGAAATTAATATATTTTTAATGTAATGGCCCAAAGGAAGAGTAATGGCCACCTGAATTATCTGAACAATGATTAACATCATTTGGCAGTTGCAATCATAACCTTCTTTTTCAGCATTAGTTGCAAAAAATACATAAATTCTAACATACTTACTGAGATAACAAGAAGACAACACAACTGATCAACTCAAATTTGATGTACATTTCCTCACTGACTCAAATGACCCCATTTAGGTGACTTTACATTGATCCTAAGAGAATGTGTCGGAACAAGACCTGTTGGTTCATTGTAATGTTATTATGTTCACAGCCTAATCAAAATACATTATCTGCTGGACAATAATTCAACAGCTAACACTATAATCAGTTAGGTATTAATCAAGCTAACCCCTACACCAACATAGCCCCATTGCTTGCTACTGTATCAGTAGAGTATTGTTCATTCTACAGCGATACCTCAATGACAAGTGAATGTGTTAAGTTATAGTTAAAACACTCCTCCTCGGTTTTAGTCTTTGCCCTACCCTTGCTTACGATTTTACATTTTCAACCCAAATCAAGGAACATTGTGAACCGTCTAAATGCAAGAAATATCAGGGAGAATAAAAAACCATTAGGATACCTTATAGTGAAATAATATAGTAAGTGTGGTATAAAAGGATTTGATAACCGTGGGCAAGAGAAAGACCACATGCAGCATCACCTGTACCAGTGGCTCAGTGGGAAAACAGTGGGCAACAATACTAAACATAATATGTGTGATTGCTGTTCAATAAACATCATGGAATTGCCATGTAAAACATTGTGACTTTTAACCAGTCAAAAATCAACATTAGGTGCATATCAAAAGGATATTTATAAATCTTTCTCTCAGAAAGCTAAGTGCATGAATACTAGCAACAATAGGATGACATCACAATAGGTTGACAAAAAGTGGGGAGGATTAAAATTGAAAATTAGTTTCAATTTCTTGGTGGTTACGTTGACCATAGACCATCTACAGTTACACGTTTCTAAAAATCACCATCAGGACCATGATTGTTACAATATTTGAGTAACTCTACAAATTAAAAAATTATGTTCCATTACCATAGTAATTCACATTAATAGAGCAGTGTTTGACACTATTGGGTCTGCTGGTCCAAGTCTAAAATACGTTTTTTAAGGACGAGTCAAAATGAAATAGATGCTGGTCCGGTGGTCTAGTGTTATTCTGGGGATGAACAAAGTAATTTAAGTTTGTATAATTTTTTAATTTGAAATTTACACGATGTACGGCTTTTCCATTGGACGAGAGGTCGGTCACATGACCGCAAAATTGACGTTCATAAGTGTACGAACGACACAATTTGACGTTCATACGTTTTTCACGAGACCGTGTTCTTGAAATGACGTCTCGTTTATCATGTCGGACATTTTGAGGTCTTGTACTTGATGTAAATGTATTACGACGCGCTGTCATTGTGATTGACTTACTGAGGTAGTTCTTTACAGAACTTTCTCATCTAATGAGGATTTGATTTGAACACATGTGCCGCGTAAGATGTTTCTGAAGAGAAAGTTGTGCATCCATACGCTCATGTCACCTCTCTTTTAGAGGAACTATTTTACTCCGCGATATAGCTGGTTGTTGTATGGCTGTCAGTGTAAACATGAAGTCACATGTACTAAATCAAATTGTGTTTAGATCTTGGCCTACATCCTTGGAGGTAAGAAATTGTGATAAAAAATTATAAGAATTGACTTTTACTTTGTGTGAGTTCATTGGAGTATGAACCTTCATAGAGTGAGGGCCAATTCTTAAATGACTTTTGAAATCAGCAACAGATCAACTCTTAGCAAATGCAGCAACCTAAAAAACCCTGCATGGTACAGTGGTTACCTTCTTGGCTGGTTTCTCATTCTAATTGCAGAATGAAGTAATACCTTTTAAAATCCTTTTTGGTGAGGACCATTGTGTCTAGTAGAGAGATCCTACAGGATACTATGCAGTTGTACTGACATATGTTGGAAAGTGTCAAATACTGTTAAAAGATTACAAATTGGTAGTCCCAATTTAATTCAAGTTGTTTGAGGGTCTTAATGTTTGTCTGCTAACTTAAATGTTATGATGTTATCATTCCAACAGTTGATAATTATCCTGATTATACAAAAACAATGCTTAAAATTTCACACACAGAATTATTTACAACATTAAGACTAGAAATGGGCACCAGACTGTCACAGTGGGGAACATCCTTCCTTTAGCATACTGAGATGAAGCAGTGTTTTAGAGCTGTCCATAAGACCTGATAACAAGGGATCTTATCATGGCTTGTATAGACACTTAGAGAGACAAGATTTGCACCACTAAAACTAGTCATGAAACATATTTCTTCATTCAATACTTCAGATCAATTTTCTCACTTCTATCACTTGTTTTTTGGCTTTTCAAACAATGCATGTGGTCAACAGTTTCAACTGTTGTGCTCACTAGATCTCAAACACTTTTCATACTTTTTATCCTCTTGAGCATGTTGAGATACTATTTTCAGAAAACTCAATAAACTCTCAAATACCATGATGTGTCAAATATCAGACATACACAGATAAACCTGGAGAGTGTTTTCAGCTATCCATATGATCTGTTGCATATCAAGTCTGACTACTGTTTGGCCACTGAGCTTGCCATCAGATTAGCATGAAAAAAATGAGAGAAAAATGGAGCCACGAGACCCTGTAGCTCATAATGCTCAACTGACATATGAACAAGTTGACTCTGGAGAAAAGAGAAACAGAAGTATGTTTGCAACATCGTTAACAAAAAGAACGTTGAGCACACATAGTGATGATTTGAACAAACTTGGATCTTCTAATAATCATAACATTCACACAAAGTTTGAGCCCTGTGCCTTGTGGTTCTTACACTTTTCGTAAAATTTGATTTTTTCAATATTTACACGTTACAGAGAAAATTCACAATAAAATCACACTGATTGGGACACCATACAATGTCTTCATATAAAGGAACATGCATGCTAAATTTGAGCTTCATCAATTAAAAAGTTTCAAACGAGAAGCTGTTTAAGAGCATGGTAAATGTGAAAACTTCTTTGTGGCTCTTGGCCGAAGCAATGGCTGTTTTGGTTTTGACCAGCTATGCAAACTGACACACTTGTCAAATTGGCCAAACCCGCCATCAGTGAAGTTGGTGAGGCCTGCTTGAACTTGTTCTCCTATATCTGGTGTAGAATTATAAAACTTTACCAATTTGCTCTTACTTAATTTTATTGCCCTTGAACAATGATGAAAGCATTTTCACTTCATTAACATCATCTGTTATGCTGTACAGGTTGGATTATGATCAAAATTCCGAAAATGGACCATATTTGTTAGGCCCCACTACTAACTACACCTATAACATAACAATATAAATATTTCCTTTTTAATTATTGTATTACAACACACATGTATCATTGTTATCTGTTGTATACTTGCTGATGTCAAATTTCAAACTGATACATGCAGAAATGTCAGGAGAAATGGCTAAAACTGATATTTGCAATATGGCCACCAATTGGATTGGAATTCTGTGAAGACACAAAGTTTCACCTAAATAGGCATGGTACTTCGTACTTTCAGAGAAAATGTAAAAGTTAAGGACAGACAGACAGACAACATGCCATAACATAAGCTCTAGTTGAGTGAGTGAAAAAATAGGGGCTAAGAAATAACAATGATGTTGAGTGCAAATCGACAGAAGCCATGGAATGCATATGCACATTATCGTGATTAATCAGAATATGAGACATGTAATTATATATGTGATATACTGATATTGAAATAGAGATATATTTCAATACACAGTGGATGTATTACGACATGTATCGATCAGTATATGAATTAGCATGATTAGTTTCCAAAGGTCACTGGCCAGGAGGGCTTGTCAACAAAATATGTTGCAAGCCCTCATTAAATTTTACTAGCCCTAATTAATGGCTAAACTGCCTAAATATTTTGTGTTAACCTAAATTTCAAACTGTCATGTGGAGGCCGCCATTGGCGATGTGTATTAAAATAGTCTTGAGATCATTACACTAAACTATGGCAAAGCTGATTGGCTACTTGGCACAATATGTCTGTCTGATGTTTGTGTTGGTTCTCAGACTTGCACATGCCTCGCTTATAACGCATGTACATGTATATTAGCCACAATCATGATCATCAATGTACAGCAAAAACCAGTTTACTTCATGTGGGTTTCCAAACAAAATGACAACAGACCTTGACATTAAATGATGCCTTTCTGACTTGATGATTTGTGGAAATAAATACCGTAATTCGACGTAATAAGCGCCCCGCTCTAATAAGCGCCCACAGCGATATTTGCTAATACAGTGGCTTGTGAACAATCCCAATTAGCACCCCTTCCGATTGATCAATGTACACAAGACTTATTTGTTCGTGTATAATACGCACTTGTGTGTTATATGCACCCTTAATTATGGGCAATTAAATTCTGGAAAAAATATCTGTCGAGTATGATATGCACATACTTTTCTTTTGTATCATTTCAGGCTGTCAGCATAAACTATGAAATTTACAATCTTTCAACACTGTTTTTTTCTCACCAAAATTATATTATAATAAGAGGGCCCTATTTCTAATTTTGAGAGCGCCCCGGGCGCTTATTACGTCAAATACGGTATGCATTGACTAGAACTTTCAACCAGAAAGTCTGGCCAGGTTTACAGAAATGTTACTAACCCAATTTAAAAGTCACTGTCATTTGGCTAGGAGGCAAGTAGCTTTTTAAACACTGGTATTGATACATATCATGGCATATTGGAAACATGATGATAATTCTGTGATTCGGATAGGTCTACTTCTCATTTAAGGCAATGTTAATTATGTAAACATAGCAAAGTAGCTGGTAATGGCAATGTTGGCTTTTTATTGACTTGATGAACAGGATGAATACCAGATTTGATTTCAATTTCTGTTACTTGTTTGCATTCTACATACACAAGTAATCAGGGTAATTTGAACAGTATTACATAACAGCATTTGTGCCTCACACTAGCATTCCATTCCAGAAAAATATATCCTTAACAACAAACATGATAATAATCTAATGGTAACATTTGTATCAGCATAGACTTTTCAGTAATTATTTCAATGATTCTAATCATGTTGATACAAAGAAATGCACTCCTGGATATTATATGGCTGTGGGCAGGGTATGGGGATGGTGCAGAACTTGGGCGTCATTTCAGACTGCTAGCTTTTAGCTTGATTAAGATGTTTTAGTGTTGGGAGGACAATAAAGATTGCACAAACCGTGTAGGCAGCTGGTCACCACTATTTCTCAAATACTTCTGTTATTAACTTATTGGTTATATTACGCATAGAAGCAGAATACACATGATAAAGATTATATTCTTATGAAAATGAATTAGGTAGGTAAGGACAAACTAATACATTTTGATGATTTACTGTTGGCAGTGTTAAGTATAGTGCAATGGATGAAAATATTTTTGTTTTCACTTCTAATTTTCACTGCTTTGTTTGTTTTTAACGCTGCACTCAGCAGTATTCCACCTATATGACATCTCCCCGAGTCAAGGGGAGTTTCCACCCTTGCCAAACTAGGCTGGTATTATGGAGTTACATTTTGGCTGGACTAACAAGTTAATGAAAAGTCCAATCAAAATCGCACAACGAAATCGTAAACTGTCCTGCAGATTTTGGTCTATTGCAGGATTTGCAAAGCATGTGTACCGCCAACTCGTTTGTCAACAGATCTTTTCATGTTATTAATCAAAGTGATTTGATGCACTTCACGATGTAAGACCTGTTTTATCACAATACAGATCTTGATTATCGATCAGATCGTCTTGACTGGGCGCTGCCATTTTGTTTGATGCAAATGCAAGTGATACGAGAGGTGGAATCTGATTGGTCCAGGCGAAGAAGCGACATAACTCGTAATAGCCACTGGTGGCACTATGATCGAGCCAAGGAATTCCAGCCTAGATCGGCAAGGGTGGAAACTGGACTTTTTAAGTCAGTTAACTCTCTTGCCACGGGAAGATGCCTATATGACGGAGGTCTGTAAATAATTGAGTCTGGGCCAGACAATCCATTGATTGATATCATGAGCATTGATCAACGCAATTGGGATAGGATGACATGTATCAACCAAGTCAATGAGGCTGACTACCCGATCCCTTTAGTCCCTTCTTACAACAAGCATAGTCGCCTCTTATGAAAAGCATGGGTTGCTGAAGACCTATTCTAACCTGGATCTTCTGGACGTGTGAAATAACTATCACGACTATGACCATAGCTTGATCATAGGTGCTTTTGACTTTGATACATTATCATATGATTGCTCGTATCGCACTCAGCAATACACAAGCTAAATATTACTGGGCTGTAAATAACCGAATCTGGAGGAAACAATCCAGTGATTAATATTATCAAAATTGTGTGCAACAGTCCACACCATCAGGGTGTCAGCAATCAGCAATCATCCAAGTCAAAAAGTCTGAACACCCAATCCAATAAGTCGCCTCTTAGGACCGGCATAGTTTGCTGGAATCAACTCTAACCAAGAATCTCCATGTGTTTCAGGTAGTAAAATACTCAAGTACTAGAGTGGGAATAGCGTACCACAATGTATCATGTTTATCCATCTTGAATACTAAGGTAGTTGGTTTTGTGGCTGAAATATCTTACAGGAATATCTCTTGCAATTGCCATTAGCATGATTAGACTTAACTTTATTTTTCAGATTACAACCAAATATTTCACAGATTGTGAACATTCCAATAAACATTACTGTTTCAACCAAGTCAAACAGACTTTTGAAGTCTGACAAATTCATATATATCTTAATCATGATCACATGATGATGTTGAACACAAACTAGTTTGGAATAGGTCTTTACTATGTCATGATCATAATGATAAAAATCTGTGACTGATAAAAGCTACCTTTATCATGTTTATAATACCAGGTAACCATACTATTGTTTGCTTAGTAAACATCTTTCTTAAATTGTGCAGTCATCAATTTCCATATTCTTTAGAATATGTAGTATTTGTTTCAGACATGGTACAGCTATTATATAAATATTAAATATTAGGGATGAAACAATACAGCAAGGTAACAATACGATTATCAGATATGTATCACAAGACATAGGCTACGAAACAATGCGTATTGCGATAAGTGTATTTATCATATAATGGGTAGGTTTCTCGGCAGGAAAAAGCCAACGGATAAAAACGATATCCGTTGGGGTCATATGCGGATAGAGATGCAAATATCAAAGGTCAAGTAGGACTACTTTCACTGTTTATAAACAAACATGGCGTCGCCCTCGTCATTCGGCGATCGAGTCAGAATTAACCTTCGGGAATCTGGATAAACTACAGGGATAATTGCTATCATTATCACAAGAACAGTCTAATATACTGAAAATCAGTGTCTAACTGTGACGTAGCTAAGGCATTTTATAAGTTTTGGCAACTTTGGAGATATAAATTTCGAAACAATTTTGCGAGGGCACGAGGCGTAGCCAAGCGGGATCAGTAGTCATATCTGTGCTTGTAGACCTCTCCTCTGCTTGTGAAACCGTCTCCACAAATCAAAATAGTTGGATTTGGCCGAAATATGTTTGAATTGTTACCTTGTTTCGTGTTGTCGCTGTTTGTACATCTGACTACACTTCTTAACGTTATGACAGGACAGACCGACTGTCAACAACATTTGTCTCATAGACTAGGGTTAGAGTAGCTTCCCTTTGACAAAGGGCAGTTACTCTAGCGGACAGACCGATGGATTGCCGCGAAAGGCAATTAAAAACTGTTGTTTTGCATATATGTTGCTTCGCCACTGTATAAGAAGCAGATTTCAGTTGGAACTATATTGGCTACTGTCACTGTCCGATTGACACATCACTCACCCTGTGACGTAATAAATATTAATGTGCACATTCCAGGAAAACTCGCAATGTTTCAGTAATGTTTGTGAGAGAGGGAAAGCGATTTTAAAGCACAGAATAAAAAAATTACATTATATGATAAAGAGGTTATCACGCTTGGGTGTTTGGGGATGGTAAATATCCTGTATTAGGAATAAACACTATGTTTATTCCTATTGCAGGATATATACCATCCCCAAACACACTCGCGTGATAACCTCTATTTACGTCAATTCACTTGGAAACTTCTTGACAATAAAATATTTGAGAGCAGGTTCAAAAGGACAAGCTAGTGATATCTGACTGACAATATCACTGGGAGGTCATTAAACGAATAGAAATTAATTTTTTCGGCAACTGTATCTCATCTTGTATTGATACAGACAAAAACATTATGCGCATCATATCGTTGCATAAAAACTCATGATGCAATACTGCACCGATGTATAGTATGACATGCCTGACACAGCTGATGACTATTACCACCTACTTTTACAATTACTTAGTCAGTGTACTTATTATTTTTACAAATATTTATAAAAAAATTTTTAGGTCCATCAATGAAAATATGGAAGAAAAAAAAAGTGACAAAACCCTTTCCATATTCATAAGAAATCTCTGTCTAAAACAGAGTCGATTGTATGATTCTGACTTAATCATGAGCATGTGTTAATGAATCACTATCAAATAGTGATGATACCAGTTGTTCGCAAAAAGTGACAGTATCCTGCCCCATCGGTGTCAGAAGAAATTCCTGGTATTGAGATACATTTTCATTGTGTGCAAATTGTGTTTATTTTCATCAGAGCTACAAGTCATAAAATATTAGTGTGTCTTGTGAGGTACAGTGCTTCAGACAACAAGAGAACTGTACTTTTGAAATAATCAACCAGTGCACTAACAAGTTGCCACTAAGCATTTAGCCAGTGCTTGTGCTATTTTCTTCAGTCTTTTTCCCCCCGGCCTTTGCCTTTTCCAACAACTCCCTCATCCAGCATCAGCCACCCTGTATTACAGAAACTAATAAAAAGAAACAGCAAAGGCTGATTGTTGTCAGAGACCATTAAAACAAGATTTCAATGAAAAAAGTCTGTCAGTGAGCATTAGTGAGCAAAGAGAAAAACAGTTAAAACATCAAATGGAAATCGTTCACGAATCACATCGACAACAAAAGATGGAATATCTTTTCCCTGATTCTTCAACTTTTTCTGCAAATCCCAGAAGTGAACCTCAAAGATTCTGAAATGAAAAAGTGCCTTATATTAGACGCAAAATACAAAACATTACAAAACTATCATACCGTTTAAATATATATTTTTGCCATTAAATCTGGAGGAATGCCTTTATAAGAAGCAACTTATATTGATGAAATATGCACAATTTTTATACAATGTTAATGATTAAACAATAACCAAAAAAGTTTATAGTTTTCTATCATGCTGACATGATGTGCTTATTATTGGTTTGAATACTTCTTGAAATATTGTGGACATGTTTCAATATCACTGATGTAAAGTAATAACCTTACAAGTTACATATTTTTTCATAACTGTCTCGAAAATAGACATTTATGATACTGGAGATTTATTTACTTGTCAGATTTGTTGTTTTGCATTATGGATCTTCAAATGCATAATGAAATAAATTGATGAAGGTAAATCATGTTATTTGTTTTCTAAACTTTATTTCAAGTGTTCATATAAAAAAGGGTGGTTGGGTAGCCTTGTGGTTAAAGCAGTTGATTGTCACGATGAAGACCCAAGTTCGATTCCCCACATGGGTACAATGTGTGAAGCCCATTTCTGGTGTCCCCTGCTGTGATAGTGCTGGAATATATTGCTAAAAGCTGTGTAAACCCTACTCACTCACTCACTCGCTCACTCAAATATAAAAATGATTGCATATTTCATAAATCTTAACTTATTGAAGATGCAAAACCATTTTAATCTGAAACTGTTCCAGGTGATTGCTGAAAGGAACAACACCAAAGAATTATAATTATGATTTACTCATTCCTTGATTGTGGGGTTCTAAGGTCATTCCAGACAGCACAGCTAATCTGCCTTGGACTGCATACCCTCACAGTAACAACAAGTGCACCTGTAACATTATTGTAGCATGATAATAATATAGTATTTAATATATTATATATCTTAATTTACATAATTTATTCCAATCACCACAATGGTTTAATTATTTCTATGTACATATACAACAGAGTTATACTGTACACATATTGCATTTTGTTATCAAATTGAATTTTTACCACATGAGTGATAGAAACTAACATTTTTACTCCACTAGTCCTTATAATGATAACAAATAGCAAAACACTTAAAAAGGGCAAATTTCTACAAGTCTTTATGATACCTAAACTATTGGGCAGTTTGGCAAGGACTACAGGACTTGTGCCCATTTCTAACGCTGACATGATATAAGATATGTTAACATATAGAACACACTGAACACAGGTCATGGGGTTGATCTGCATGTGATTATTTCCAGTGAGTGAGTGAGTTGGGTTTAACGCCACTTTTAACATTATTCCAGTTATATCACGGCGTGTCAGCTTAATGTTGGAGGAAAGCCCGAAGTGATGCAGGTCTCAGACGTTTACCACTTCGGTGAAACCCACGAGCACTTATTTCTAGTGAGTTAGGACAGAGTTTTAGTGGGTGGTTGTTACAGATGTTTTGCCCCAAAAGTCCGGTCAAGAGGTCCAAATTTCCAAACAAAAATTAACAATTTTAAATATTTTATATGAATTTTCAACAAGTTTTAATTATAGTTTCTTAAATAATTTATATATATTGATAGTGACAGTAAGTAAGCTTTTTTATAAACATTTTACATATATCTGGTCCACTCAATTAAACATACCACTGTTTTTAAATATTAATTATATACCAAACATATAACTTTTTTAGTTTGTAAACATTTTTTTTTAAATCTGGCCTCATAATGGATGATAAATAGTTTCCCTGCAAAGTTGCAATGCATTTTCTATGAATGATTGTCAGAACAAACCAATAACCAATTATCTATGAAACACATATAGGCCTACTGCAGATCCGTGAATCCGTCTTCAGCAACCCATACTTGTCGTAAAAGGCGACTAACGGGATCGGGTGGTCAGGCTCGCTGACTTGGTTGATACATGTCATCGATCCCAATTGCGTGGATCGATGTTCATGATATCAATCATTGGATTGACTGGTCCAGACTTGATTATTTTACAGACTGCCGCCATATAGCTGGAATATTGCTGAGTGCGGCGTTAAACAACAAACCAACAAACCAACCAACCAACCATATAGGCCTACTGCAGTAACTGCATGGTTTCAAACACTTAAACACATCGATGGAGTGATCTAAAGTTTCACTTTCAAATGGGGACAGTTTTGTTCAGCGGGTGCTGGTGCTGGTGTGAAGTAAGACATCCAGTTACTTATCCATAAAATATGGCAGTTATTTTGAATTCAGATGGTGAAAAAATCAAAGAGATTTTTCCACTTGGCAACCAAATTTCGAAACGTATTGGGACGTACCCCATTTTCGTGTTACTCAAAGCAAATGCTCAATTAATCAGCTGGTAATGTGTAATCTTGTTGATACAACGTTTGGCGACACATCATATTTGTTTCTTGATATTGCCAAGTAGCATTGATCTGTAGCCTATAGGCGGTGGGAATAGTTATACCTAATATAGACAAACTTAGATTGACGACAATGCCGATAACGGCAATAGGGTCGTAAGAATGGGGAACAGGATGATTAGGCAAGTTGACGAAGCATGTGGGTCACCAGGCAAGACAAAAATCTCTTAGAACACTACATTTCCGCTCCTGAAAATGTAATAATGAGCATAAAGGTAATTTAGGTATACACACATCAAAGTGTTATTCTTACCACGTTGTCACTGGTAATTGTGTAGATGTTGAATCGGGGTCAGGTGACACATCAGGTGATGTGGGTCTTCTCTTGTTTCCACTTGATTTTCATCATTTCGATACCGCGAAACTTGCTTGTGTTGGTTCAAAAGCGTATGGTTTTGCAATTTCTTGATGGGTCAAGGGAACTTCTTCGGATCAAGCAATGTATCAAATGCCATGTTGTCTCACCATAAACTGGTACTTGATATCTTTTGCGTTGTGACAAGACAGGGACCCAGTTAAATTGGCACCAATTATGTCATAATCCAAGGGGGATAACTCAGCTCGGAAAACGAGAGCCTCATAACGGCATGACATTTTCACACTTATTGTGAGCTTCCTACTTTCACTGTGAGAAAAATGAGTGTATATTTTCAAACACTGATACTAACTAATTCTAAAACTGTGTTTTGTTTAAAATAAGAAAGAAAGTGATTTTGGGGTGTACACTTCCCCTTTAAGTATGATGAAGAAAAGATACCATATTTCTGGTATATATATGAAATGATTGTACTGTGCTAGACCAGTGGTCTGTCAGATGTCTCTGATCTGCAACAACAGATACTGTATATCACTGTCTATAAAGTGACCCCACGTATAAGATGACCTCCCTGTATACAGCTGGTATATATATATATATATATATATATATATATATATATATATATATATATATATATATCCATTCTCCGGCGAAACCGCATTATCAGTGGTTCATATTGGGAAAGGGAGGTCACTCTAATTTCAAACTGGAGCTATCTCCGTTGTTTTCGTATTTGCGGGTAATGGCGTCACCCACGTTGTACGTTGTTGGTCCAGCTATTAAATGCCCAGTTTATCCCTAAGGTAAAACGTATGCGTAATTAAATGTTTGAATGCATTATACATTTATGTTTCCATCCATCTTCTAAGATTGGTTTAGTGGTGATAACCATTTTCTAAAATGTGGACCCACATCTTTCCCGTCATCTATGGTGATCGAAACAAGTGGGCCCACCTTTGTATTTCGCCTAGCTTCGTTAGGTTGTTTCGTTAGTTCTGAAAATCAATCCCTAAATGTGGGCAGACGTTCTTCCGTCATATTGATTGCAACAGGAGGGACCACATTTATTAATCGCGAAATTCTACTTAAATATTGATAATCATTTTCTCAAATGTGGGCCCACTTTGTTCCCGTCATATATCGTGATCGAAACAAGTGGGCCCACATTTGTATATCGCCTAGGCGGTAGACGTTCTTCCGTCATAGTGATTGCAAAAGGAGGGACCACATTAAAAAAAAAATCGCTAGCTTCATTAGCTTGGCTTACTTATAACCATTTTCTAAAATGTGGGCCCACATTGTTCCCGTCTTATAGTGATCGAAACAGGTGGGCCCACATTTTTAATTCGCTGGGTTTCATTAGGTTGACGAAGTCATTTAGGTCAGTGGGCTCACGTTTGTCATTATGTGACATTATATATTATTCATATTTTGTAATATTGATGGGAAATATCTTTATAAATCATTTCGTGTGACATTAATTCCATGAAAGGCACAAAAGTCTTTGAAGCTTGAATAACTGCGTCACAGCTGACCACACTAGTTTTACAAAAATAGCTACCAAGCAAGAAACTTAAATCTACTTCAAATTAAATTTACAGAGGCAATACCACTCATTCTACTTTTTCAATATAACACATCAATCCATTCATAAGTGTTGGTGGCGATATAAGCCTGAAAATATGTCTACACTTGAATTGATCTCGGACATGATACAAGCCTCAAACGTTTCCGAGAACTTGTTCCATAAAAGGAATAACTCATGAATATTAATGACCCCACGACCTAGTTTGGCGATGTTCGTAGAAGTGAGTTCTGCTGTATTGCCATCTTATTTGTACATTTTAATCCAATTATAAGTCATATTACTTATTTTACATAGACAAATTATGAGTTCGTTATGCGGGTTTGTTTACGTAGTATATATTCTCAACAACAAGTGCGTTTAGTTTCGAATGTGGGCCCACCTCGAACTCTCGATTAGGCAAACGGAATTAGCTCCCTTCTCGAACCACCGATAATCGCCCATTCTCCAGCCACAAAACTTCATTTCTAGGCATCAATAGCGGTTATCTGATCATGGTTGCTGTACATAACAGCCAGTTGTGCGATCTTCCGATTACTTCACATATGCATGTAAACAATATTGAATATAATTTTGAATAAAAATATCAAAACAGATTACAAACATAAGTCCAGATATAGAATGAACATGTTTTATACCCAGACAGTGTAACGCATTTGTTGACATGGTATTTCTGGTGTTACGTGCTCACAGTAATGTATTTGTGGTGGGGAAAAAAACCATCAAAACTCTCCAACCCTCTGTATAAGACGACCCCCCTTGAAAAAACCCTAATTCTAGATACGAAAAACTTGCCTTTTACACCACAATATACAGTAAAATTACATCATGTACATGACAGAGCCAAGCTCAAACATGTTAAATGATTTTGTTCCCCATCATTAAGAATCAGTCGTTTACTACTAAATATCTGATACAAACTCACCTCATTTATCAAAACTTTGTGTTGTTTCCCATAAATATAACAGTTCTCATACTACAATGGAAAACCTTCGGTCTGGCGAGCTAAAAATCATTAACCATGTTTACATTATTGAGTTATTTGGTGGTGGAATTTTTGACAAATCATCAACATTTCAGAATATGGAAACAAAAAGGATAAGGCTTTGTGAACAAGGGAGGGACAACTTCAAAAGTTCCATGAAAGATACAAATAGGATAATAGATACCAACATTATTTCATCATGATATACAAGTTCTGTAGTTAACATAGTCAATATATTTTATGAAACATTAAATTCATTTGTCAGTACCGGTTTCTTTGACAATAGATTGTTACAAAATACATATGCTGATCCAGAATATTTCGAGAGGAATGTACATATCATTATTGATTGTTACCTTCAGTATTTTCAGTAAAGGATGTTTCACATGAAGACTTTTAACCCTCAGGGAGTTTGTTCAGTGAACTTAAAAGAGTAGGGGAGAAAACACATAACTTATATTATTCACATCATACTGTGAGCAATTCTGTTGAAAGAGTACAAAATCTGGTCTTGTGTTATCAGAGGTATGTGTTTTCAGAAGTTCCTGTTGCCATCTTCCTGACAATCTTATTACCATGTCCGTTTCAGGTTAACCTCTTTGATCATATTGCCTTAGATCATGGCTCAAATCCAAACACACGATTATGAAACATTAAGACAGCTAAGCTTGACTACTTAACAAATGTGTAGTCCGTGGCTAGACCTTGAGTCTCCTCGGCTGAACCTGTGCCATGTTATCATAAGTTCAAATTCAAATTATTTAAGTATGAGCATATTGACCATAACAGAATATAAAGCTGAACTTACAACACGTAGGCCTACAAGGCCAAATACAAGTAGTGGGATGATACACCATTATACACCGATGCATCGGTGGATCGCAATTTTTTACTTCTCGATACAAGTATCGATCACAATCGCACACTAAGTAAAAAGTATTGATTCTTACCTTGAATATATTCTTTAATAAATGGTACACCAAACACTAATTACAAGTGAAAATGAGAAGTGAAAACGTACATATTTTCAACCATTGCGCCATACTTGCAACTGCCAACTGTAAATTATCAGTGTACCAGGTATTTGGCCATCCTGTCTATGAAACAGATGGCTAATGCACCACTGATAAAAGCACATGCAAGTACCATGATATGTATCGGATCGTGAGCAAGGTATCGTGATATGTATCGGATCGCACAGTTGGTGTATCATCCCAGGCCTACCAAATCTTTCTATTCTTAATTCAGGTTTGGGGTAGTGACTAAAGGAGCAGACTGACAAAATACTCCAGAAAAGAAACTTAATATAACAATTATCACTTTGATTGTTGATAAAGGTAAAATGACACTTCAAATGAGTACCAATCAAACTTGTTCATATGTGGTATGACATATTTATTTCCTGAATGCAACTGCTGAACCATAGATCTAATTAGATTGTGGTCCAGATCAGTAATATTATAGGTATGCTAATCATCAAATATTTATTTGCAGAACAATCTGTTTCTGATTCATTAATAAAGATATGTCATTGGTGTTATATGACGTTTATCTTCTTTCTGCATCTAAGAGTGTTGTTCATTTCTCTAGCACAATGCATCAAGGGTGGCAGAGCGTTCTAATGACACTGTAGATTTTTACTGAGCCTAAAGCTTTCCAAAGGTTTTTAGGTGTTTTTAAATGAAGATTTAGACCCTCTAAAGTGATACAATAACATGCATTATTTACACAACCCTAGAACATTCACAACATTCCAAAGATCCAAGTGGGTTAATATTTGTCTTAGAATCTGTTGACTCGGACAGAAGGACACTGTCAGACTTGAAACATGGAACGCTGCTAAGCCTTACACTTTGATCTAACGCTTTGTATCGCATCGTACATTAACGCTTTTTTAGACATTACCAAGTTCAATGTCAAGTACTATGAAGGTGTTACGGTCATATTTAAATCTTACCTAGGTTCGTAAAATCCACAGGCAGTCAGGAAAACGACTCAAGACATCGAGACACACACTACTTTCCTTGCAGACAACAACGTAAACACACCTTTGATGTCACCTCACGAGACGTGAATGAAACGACGTCGCTCATTGGTCGCATTTTTTGTCCGCCACCAATGTAACTGTTTGTAACACAAACATACCTGACGGTGGTAACACGTGCCCGAAGTGTCATAAAAGTAACCAAAACAATAATATTTTCATTAAATCATCTTTTTGTACAATTTCCAGTTTATTTTAAATGCAAACAAAACTGAAAGTAGGGTATTTTAAAAAACACCGTTTATGGCCGGGGAAGCTACGGCGAATGAATAGTGTTGTTTTTTTAAACATAGACTAGCTTATTTTCTGCCAAAATAAAGGTTGCCCTAAGAGTTGTTCTTAGTCTGTGCTTAGATGGCTTGAGCAAAGATGAAAATATTTGCCAAATTTTAATCAGCCATCAAACCTTGTGGCGCGTATTGGAGATGAGGGTGTAGTTTCAAGGATTATGCTGGAGTAAAGTTTAACCAACTTAATGCTTGGACAAATTGGATACTTTATATGTCTTATGTGTTCGTGACGAATCTTGTCCGACCGTGGAAGGGTTCAACTTTGGGTTAAACATCCACTCTTGTATAATGATTAATAAAGAAGATAAATAGTAATTGCATAGATGAGTAGGAGCCGCAACCAAATAAAAGATATAGACAGATTTTAATAAAGTACATGGATTTTGTATGGATATTAAATATTTTTCAGCTACAGATACGAATCTAGATATTTGTTTGATTTAAAAGTATGAGCCTTAATTGTTTTGTTACATCTATTTAATTGTAACACCGCCGTGATATTGCTGGAATATTGCTAAAAGCGGCGTAAAACCATACTCACTCACTCACTAATTGTAACAATGTATCAAGTCTTTGAAAAGCATTCAATTATGTTCATTACTATTTATTCACCTGATGAAGTACATACTCCGAAACGTACGTTGTGTCCTTCATAAAATAAGATTTGACATCAGTAAATTCTCCTCCTTATGTAACTATGTAATTTTCGTGGCAGGCAATTTCTTTGCTTTTGTAACAGTCTGAAGCATATTTATATATTGCGATAAAATCCAAGCGATCGTCCTTGAAATAATTTGCACCCAACCAATCCTCATTTCAACTCTGATACGACAAACGCGTGTATTGGGAACCTATTCTACCCTGGCATTCCCATAGGTTATTTGACGATGACATGAACCGCATTCCTCCCCTCGCTCCTGAAACCAGAGAAATGCACACAGATCTATTTTTGCAACAACCAATATAACGAACAGACAATTAAGGAAGGAACGACACCAGCACTGTCTTAGAACTATACTAGCGAAGGCAATATAACTTTATAGGACTTTTTTTTTAAAACCTTATAATTAGTGTTCTTAAGTCATGGTGATTTCTATTTGGAGAGACGCTGAATGAAATAAATTGTACTCTCAGGAGTTTTGTGAACTTATATTGATGACCTGCAACTGAGCACAGATTGCAGTCTCTTTGATTAGGGTAATACAAGTCCATTATCTAAATCCCAACAGAAACCTAAAGTTCAACCCATCCCCAAAAACAAACTGTTTCACATAGCGCCATGTTGAGTCAGAAATCACAGAGTGATGTATTTATCGATTAAACCGGTAAAAAATGTAACAGATTACTGCAGTCGCCAAAACGAATCACTCTGGAACCGACCTGACACCCCCGCTAAATAATCGACCCGCTTAGAATCATTGGCGCTGTTTGCAGATGGGAGTTCGTCTGCTCATGGCAGCTGATAGCAGAAGTACGGAGCGGATTGAAACACACACATCTTTACTGTGGACTCATGCTTTTGCTATTTGATCGTCTGCTACGGAAATTCTTTTGCCTCGCTTTTTCCCTCAGACGAAGGAGTAACCATGAGCGGTAAGTTTAGCTAGTGGCACGTTCGGTGAAAATATGAATCCCCATATTGAGGTGGCGGAGGTTGTCCTGATGAGCGCAAGGTTGTGTAATACACCTATATGCTGAGTTGGTCATGGCCGCAACGCTATCATTCCGTCTGGCAGATAGGACGGACTTGAATTATCCCGACATGAGGTCTGTTCATATGTGATAGCTTCAGACGTGTGTAACGGAAGCATGGATGAGCGACGAGGCCAGCCTGATCGTAATACTCAACATGCAAGTCGACTTGTGCAATAAGTCATTTATTACATATCTTGATGACATTCGTGCGCCCGCTTAAAACACACTGGTCAAGAAGACTAAATAATGTGATTCTGATCATTTAATAATTTATTATTTTGAAAGAGTGATATTTTATGAATTTTGTATAATAAATGGGTTGTATGTAAACACTGCAAAAATGGATGTTCTAATATTAAGCCTTTGTTTGACAATAAAAAGGATTTTATCGGATTAAAAAAAAAATGTTGGAGGAAATATGCATGCATATATGGTTTTGGAGTATAGTATTAAGCTTTGAGTTCATCTATGGTTATATGGAAACATAATCCTGATGTGTCCAATTGTAGATGATAATATTTAATTTGAGGTATATTAATTTTGATAAACTCACACTCTTGTCAAAGTATTGCTAGTATTTTAAAAATTATGAACACACGTGTCAGAAAGTACTACCACTGCCTTATGAGAACTTGGCAGAATTTCAAGTCCTTGCCATTTGGTAGTAGAACTTGGAAGCACAGGATAAATTATCAATTAGCCAAATACCAAAGAGACTCCGTGTTGGAAGGTGAGAACAGACGATTAGACCATTCATACAAGATTCAACACCACTTATAAATGCCACATCTAGTTTCTGTATCTACCTCAACTTCAGTTTCTCATACTTCATGTCCAGTTGATGTAACACATAGGTTGAAGGTCACAACATAAAGTGAGTTTGTATGGTTCTCGACTATCATGGTTTCTAAATGTCCTCGAAAACTTGAAAGCTATTGCCTACCATGGTAATCATTGAAGGTATTGATTTCAGTGGGAATTTACTGAAATAGGACAGATGAAAGGGTTTTTCTTGTGAAGTTTTATCATTTAGATTGTTTCAGAACTGAAGTTATAAGCTGTGTGAAAGGTGAGGCTTTGATGGTAATAATAGACTCGTCAGAGCACAGGTTCTTGTCAGCGGGAAATCTTTGTAAAGGTAGGATTGAGTGCAAAGTGGGAGGTTGGTCCTGGTACTCCTTGTTTTGTCCTGAGTGCTGACTTATAAGGTATTGATGGTTGTGTGGTCTCTCTGATTGTGTGGCATTGTGGCCTGACTGGAATCATTGATGCCTATGCATGATAAAGAACCCCATCAACCTATTTACCCTAACACTTTTGAAATTCTTGGAATAGGTACATTGAGGAAGATAGTCTGTCATACAGACCCTGAAACAAATATATCCTGCACAGACCATGCACGTCTATAATAGTTGGCAAGTCTAGACTACTGCATTTTCTGAAAGCGAAGAGTCTCTCATCTCCTTTATATTAGGTTTTATTAAGATTAACAGCTGGTTTTTTTCTGTAAATGTGTTCATTTCAGAGACTGGATGTTAGTCTATGACAAAAAATGCATACTGAATTACTGAAGGTTGTTTCAATATGTTTATTTCTTTCAATGATGCAACAATAAAACCATATACCTCCAAGGCCACTTAAATAAATTAGAGCATTTTCATCCGAATGATGTGAAATGAGGCATTTTAGTTTTGTATGCAAGCTGTTCAAGGCATCTGTGTCCATTACCTGTTGGAGGATGTGATTCCCTTGAAGAATGAAGGTTTGTGGGACTATGTACAGAGTGTATTTCACCAAGTAACCAAAGAAGGAAACACAAGGCAATTTTCTTTGTTTGAAGGATCCTGGGGACAATATGACACAGGGTGTTAATAAGTGACGCAAGCTGGGATATATATCTAACAATTAACGTTGTTGGCTTGTTAGAGTGAAAAAATGTTTCATAGGCAGAATTAAACAACAAAGATACTTCCGTCCTATGAGCTGTCAATTGTGGCATTGACAATGTTGAGTTGAATCTGGACCAGACATGCCAATGACCACCCATGGCACTGGTTACCATGGCAAGGTCATACCATCAGTAATAATGGCACATGGTTCCTCAGATGGTGGCTTCAACATGTAATTCCAGCAGTGTTGCCGTACTACTTAACGTATTTCAAGTCACACTCCATCTGCCTACCAATCATCTAGTAATTAATGCAGTGTTTGAAGTAAAGCTGGCACAATTAAACTTGTAAACTTTCAACAATACTGGATATGTTTTATGGAAATTATCCTGTTCACCAGTAATTTTATGATTTGAAAAAGTTCAGGACCTCTGCATTCTCAAACAAGTTTTTATAATTGGTTGAGGTCCAAGAATTGTTTTCATCATATTTTTGGTGTTTCTCATCTCAAACATCAACCAGCTAGAGAGTTGGTGGGTGGCCGAAATAAAATGTAAAAAAATGATAAATTAATTTTTTTGGGTAAATTTTAAACACTTGGTCCCAGTCTTTAAAGTAGTTTATGATGTAGATCAAGTCGCTTTGCTTTGGAAACAAGTTTTTAATAAACTTTGCTGAAGAAAGATCAAGCTGACCTGGGTATTTTATGATTTTGCAATGGTTGTCATCTGTTTGTTTTATCATGGGGCATAATTTCCAACAGCGGTGTAGGAAATGGAGATATGAAAGCTTTTTGATTCCATGTCGGAATGAAAATGCAGGGTGGGCGGGAGATGGGAAACTTGGAGCAACAGCCTAGGATGTGAGAGTTGAGAGAAGCAAAAACATAATGATTCAGGAGAAGTATTGTTGGGCACACTGTTGATTATCGATAAGTTAAAGTTTGATGATAGTTTGGGATATTGAATTATGACTGTTTTATAGCTTCCAAAATGATGTTCTTGGTTCTTTACACACATACCATGAAAGCTGACTTCCATTTATGCTGTTAGATTAACAGTGAAATTTACCATGTTTACCACAAAGGCAGTATAAAACTACAGTTAACACACTTATACAAAGAAAAACAAACTTCCCCACCAGCCAGTGCTTTATGAAAAGTAATTGTCATGAACTAATTGATCTTGGCATTCATTTACATTAAAGCTGATAACAATTGTCTTATGGATATCGCTTGCCATAAATGTTTTGTTGTAACATTTGTTTCCAGAGCTTTGGTTTTACAATTTAACTTCATATTAACTTATATTTATTCGTCTATCTGCATCATGGCCGATAGACTAAGAACATCTGTGGAACAATATTGATAATAACTGATCAGGTTTAATGAATTGTCAGAAATACTAATATATGTTTTTGTTAGGCACAGATGCTGCCATAACCCACATTTCATCGTATTCCATAGTGCATAATGGGATAAGGAGGCAGCGTGCTCAGGGAGGCATGGTGTTTGATTGGTTTATTATGTAAGTAAGTAGTGGGGTATTTGGCTCATAGGGGTGTGAGTGGCCCAATTGTCTAAGGCATGATTCACTGCGCAGAGTTGCAACCCCGAAACATTCTAGGTTTGTGAGCATCATATCCATGCTCCTGGGTTAAACATCCACTGCTTTAGGATATTGTCACACTACATGACATGATGTGATAAAACTGAAGTGCTGTTCAAAGCGGCAAAGACTCACTCACTCACTCACTCACTCACTCACTCACTCGAGCAGAAGTAGAAGTAGAATTGCTTGCTGTAAAAAGCGACTCTGTTTGTCGTAAAAGGAGACTAAGGGGATCGGGTGGTCAGGCTCGCTGACTTGGTTGATACATGTCATTGATCCAAATTGCGTGAATCGATGCTCATGATGTCAATCACTGGATTGTCTGGTCCAGACTCAATGATTTACAGACTGCCGTCATTTTGCTGTAATATTGCTGAGTGCGGCGTTAAAAAACAAACAAACAAACAAACAAAACTAACTCAGGTAATTCCATCCTGACTAGGGCAGGATACTGTTTCATTCTTTAGTGAGTGAGGGTATGTTTGTCTAAATATGCTTGTTCTTTCTTGATGTAAATATCTTTATCATGATAAGAAAAAATGAATTACAAACAAACAACATATGGTCTTGATATGAAGATTCAAGAATTCGCTTTGCACAATTCATATGTACTTTAGAGATGTGGGCCAGTTTTTTGTCCAATATAATGCATTGGCATTAAGTCTCTGCATGCGTGTACATAATGTGTGTCACACCAAATGTCAAACTGACGCAGTCATGCTGCTTGATATTTTAGTTATGATAAAAAAAAAAAAACTGTATTAGTCAGCAATGGATTCCTAAAGGTCAGATACTGCATCCTCTGTGACAGCCATTCCAAGCCATGCATAGGCACAACTGGTGAAGATGTCCACCTCACTGCTTGTATTAACATTGTTATCCTCAAGTCTTTTGTTCTGATGATGAGATAATAACAACTGAGGACAGTTTCTTTATCTGTGGTTCAATGCAAGCATACTCTGGTCATGGGTTTGAATCCTAGATTTTCCCTGTGATCCCTAAACTGTAGGCGCCAAACAATTTTTGCCGAGGTATTTTCGACCTCCGTCATTTCCCACTTCCCAAACTTGACATGCTGTGATATTACTGAAGTACTGCTGTAAGGGGTGATAAACTCGTCTCACTCCTAACATTGCCTAACATTGCATCACAAGATATCCTGATCCTGACGTAGAACATGAAGTTAATAGGGGTGAAATGATACAGCAAGGTCACTATGTGATACACATATTTACGTCAAATCATGTAGAAACTTCTTGACTATAATTTATAAAAGTTTTAGGGCAGGTTGCAGAGGGAGAGCTAGCTGTAGACACATGTTCACAGGTTAATTTTAGTGGTGAATTTGAAAAGCACCCTCTTACCACATACATATTTCTTCATTTCCCCCCAGACAGGTTAAATTTAACCAGTGATCTTGAATGGTGCCCTTTGACATTGTCCGTGTATCTGTGAGTGAGATTCCTGTGACACTGATTCCTTGTCCAGAGATTCATTACCCAATTGGTGTGAACACGACAGACCATGGATCACACAGCTCTCCTGTAGAAGTCCCAGATTTCAGTCAAAGTAGGATCAAGTACCGGTCAGTTTGCTGAACCTTTGCTGATGAAGTCTGAGGAGATGTAAAGAGTGATCAAGAAGAAAGTCTGGTCATTTCAGTGGACCGTTCCGTTTCCCTTACAGTGATGGTCTGGCTTGCCTGGTCATGACAGCATCTGCTGTGTGGTTATTGAGTTGGGTACAGTATGACTGTGGGGGTAAAGAGTAGGGTACTAGTCTGACTATGAGATAAAGAGTAGGGTACTAGTCTGACTATGAGATAAAGAGTAGGGTACTAGTCTGACTATGGGATAAAGAGTAGGGTACTAGTCTGACTATGGGATAAAGAATAGGGTTCTAGTCTGACTCGGATAAAGAGTAGGGTACTAGTCTGACTATGGGATAAAGAGTAGGGTACTAGTCTGACGACTACGGGATAAAGAGTAGGGTACTGGTCTGACTATGGGATATAGAGTAGGGTGCTGGTCTGACTATGGGATAAAGAGTAGTGTGCTAGTCTGACTATGGGATAAAGAGTAGGGTACTAGTCTGACTATGGGATAAAGAATAGGGTTCTAGTCTGACTCGGATAAAGAGTAGGGTACTAGTCTGACTGTGGGATAAAGAGTAGGGTACTAGTCTGACGACTACGGGATAAAGAGTAGGGTACTGGTCTGACTATGGGATATAGAGTAGGGTACTGGTCTGACTATGGGATAAAGAGTAGGGTTCTAGTCTGACTTTGGGAAAAAGAGTAGGTTACTAGTCCGACAATGTCTGACAATGGGATAAAGAGGAGGGTCCTAGTCTGACTATGGGATAAAGAGTAGGGTACTGGTCTGACTATGGGATAAAGAGTAGGGTACTAGTCTGACTATGGGATAAAGAGTAGGGTACTAGTCTGACTATGGGATAAAGCGTAGGGTACTAGTCTGAGTATGGGATAAAGAGTAGGGTACTAGTGAGACAATGGGATAAAGAGTAGGGTACTTGTCTGACTATGGAATAAGGATAGGGTACTCATCTGACTATGGGATAAAGAGTAGGGTACTGGTCTGAGTATGGGATTAAGAGTAGGGTACTTGTCTGACTATGGGATAAAGAGTAGGGTACTAGTCTGACTATGGGATAAAAAGTAGGGTACTAGTCTGACTATGGGATAAAGAGTAGGGTACTAGTCTAGGTATGGGATAAAGAGTAGGGTACTAGTCTGACGACTACTGGATAAAGAGTAGGGTACTGGTCTGACTATGGGATATAGAGTAGGTACTGGTCTGACTATGGGATAAAGAGTAGTGTGCTAGTATGACTATTTGATAAAGACTAGGGTACTGGTCTGACTATGGGATAAAGAGTAGGGTACTAGTCTGAGTATGGGATAAAGTGTAGGGTACTAGTCAGACAATGGGATAAAGAGTAGGGTACTTGTCTGACTATGGGATAAAGAGTAGGCTACTAGTCAGACAATGGGATAAAGAGTAGGGTACTAGTCTGAGTATGGGATAAAGAGTAGGGTACTAGTCTGACGACTATGGGATAAAAAGTAGGGTACTAGTCTGACTATGGGATATAGAGTAGGGTACTGGTCTGACTACGGGATAAAGAGTAGGGTACTAGTCTGACTATGGGATAAAGAGTAGGGTACTGGTCTGACTATGGGATAAAGAGTAGGTTACTAGTCTGACAATGTCTGACAATGGGATAAAGAGTAGGGTCCTAGTCTGACTATGGGATATAGAGTAGGGTACTAGTCTGACTATGGAATAAGGATAGGGTACTCTTCTGACTATGGGATAAAGAGTAGGGTACTAGTCTGACTATGGGATAAAGAGTAGGGTACTAGTGAGACAATGGGATAAAGAGTAGGGTACTTGTCTGACTATGGGATAAAGAGTAGGGTACTAGTCAGACAATGGGATAAAGAGTAGGGTACTAGTCTGAATATGGGATAAAGAGTAGGGTACTAGTCAGACAATGGGATAAAGAGTAGGGTACCTGTCTGACTATGGGATAAAGAGTAGGGTACTAGTCAGACAATGGGATAAAGAGTAGGGTACTAGTCTGAGTATGGGATAAAGAGTAGGGTACTAGTCAGACAATGGGATAAAGAGTAGGGTACTTGTCTGACTATGGGATAAAGAATAGGGTACTCATCTGACTATGGGATAAAGAGTAGGGTACTGGTCTGACTATGGGATAAAGAGTAGGGTACTAGTCTGAGTATGGGATAAAGAGTAGGGTACTAGTCAGACAATGGGATAAAGAGTAGGGTACTTGTCTGACTATGTGATAAAGAATAGAGTACTCATCTGACTATGGGATAAAGAGAAGGGTACTGGTCTGACTATGGGATAAAGAGTAGGGTACTAGTCTATGGATTAAGTAGTAAGGTACTAGTTTGTCTGTCTATGGCTATAGAGTGTTATCACACTTCAATCATACTGTCAAGCCATGAATTTCCAGTGGATGAATAGGTGTTGATACAATGTTGTTAGTGCAGCTTGCACAATATGGAACTATTATCAACTGGGTATCACCATTAAAGACACAATGGAAGAGCTAATAATGTTTGTATTGTAATAGTGTTCAAATTGGTTCATATAATTGTAAATCAATCTGCTTTTGTGACTGGTGTTTATTTAACATGGTTTGGTAGAACTGTGTAAATTATTGGAACTGGCAATAATGCCATATTCTTTTAATTGATATTGATCTGCAGCAACGTGTTAATTTGTTATTTTGGTGGGTTGGGTTTGTTTAGTCAAGTTGATGGGCTCAAGGTGAACAAGATGTTAGAGTGACCTGATGTCCTGGTGCATCCCTGTCTCTTGGGTTTGTCTCCTCAGAATCTACATGGCTTTGGAAACAGAAATTTCACATGGACGATCTCTGCAATAATGTCTCTGAAAGGTGTCACAAATAATTCTGACCCATTATTCAGCCATTGTATGATTGTGAAGTTTGACTTGCATACAGCATGTGGTATATCCAGTGATATATACTACTCAAAAGAAGTTAAAGAACACACCATTCTTTCATATCAATATTGTTATCAACTATTGCAATATGAAATAATCAGGTGTTCTTTAACTTCTTTTGAGTAGTATAGGGGTTCAATGTGACTCACAGGTTTGGCTGTTGTAGAGGATGTTAACTGTTGTAGAGGATGTTAGCTGTTGTAGAGGATGTAAGCTGTAGTAGAGGATGTTAGCTGTTGTAGAGGATGTTAGCTGTTGTAGAGGATGTTAGCTGTTGTAGAGAATGTTAACTGTTGTAGAGGATGTAAGCTGTAGTAGAGGATGTTAGCTGTTGTAGAGGATTTTGACTGTTTTAGAAAATGTTAACTGTTGTAGAGGATGTTAGCTGTTGCAGAAAATTCATCTTCAGGGCATCAGAAAAGGAGACTGAACCTTCTTTGATAAAGAAATGTTCAAACCCCATATGTGATGTAGCTTACATTAATGATTGTTTAAATATATTATTTGGCCATATCAGTTGATAATATTGATTATGTTTGCCGTGTGACTAGTTTGTAGTAAGAATCAAATCAATAGCATTTTCCCCAGTATATATATATATATATTGTAACTGTTTCTACATTTCATCTTCATTAAAAACATCAGTTACAGTCTGGTGGTCTAGATAACTCCTAATAATATATATGTATTATACTTTTCTTTGATTTAGCACTATAGAAATCACAGTTGGACATAGATGCATACCTGCTAGTGAACCTACAGTAATATGGCGATAACTTTGTCGTAAGAGGCGACTAAGGGGATCGGGTGGTCAGGCTTCCTGACTTGGTTGATGCATGTCATATTCCTATTGCCTAGATCAATGCTCATGACTATTTTCAGACCACTGTCATATATAGCTGGAATATTGCAGAGTGCAGCGTTGAACAACAAACAAACAAACAACAGGGTGATCATAGTTACACTAAAAGTGTTTTCACTACCAGCACCATAAAAACTCAGATTCTTCCAGCTGGAAACATTACCTCAGACATTTCCACTGGCCCCCTCCATTTTGTGTTAGGGGGAGCTCCCTGTGTGCTAGAAACACAATGGTAATATTTCACTCAACTCCAGATTCCATACAAAGTCTGGCAAGGGTTGATTGGAGCATATTAAACAGGACAGTTCTTCTTTTGAAGTAATAATGCCATTAACCCTGAAACGCATCGATCAAGGTTGATGAAGGCTTGCTACTCAACACTCTCAATAGTTTAAGCCAACATAGAGTAATCACTTTGCGAATGAGACTAAAAAATGTTTGTAATTTTATTATAATATTTATTCACATAACCAAGCATGAGTCAGGGGTCAAACTAGGATCCACGGTGTACATGGGAATTATGACTTGACTATCAATTAGCTGATTCCCAAGATCATCCTGAAATGTGGATCTGTGTTTGGTGTGTGTTGATTAATGTGTAATTCCTCCATATTAACGCAAGCTAAGCCTAGTGCAGGGACAGCTATGATCTGTGGTGGTTGTACAGTGGTGTGGTGATCCCAGTGGATACTACACATGTACAGTGTTCCCTTGATTAGAAGTGGCAGACCTTGATTACTTTCTCTCCATTTCAAGAGGATCAGTATTGGCACAGATTCTTGATGAATTAGATGCTGAGGATTTACACCAATGTGTTGGTTATGGTGTGTATATTAATAATCTTCAGCACACAAATACATGTCCAATCTTTGACAGTGGGTGTTTTGTTCAATTTAATATGTTCTTTTAACTAAAAGGTTAATTTCATATGTAGGTTATAACAAGCCCTGAGTTCAGAATAGCTGCAAACAAGATTTGATTTCATGTGTATAAAAGTTCCATCACAAAACTACATGAAGCCATTGACATCAGGAGACACCAGACAACCATGCATGAGCCATGACCAGGGAACCTATCTGCCCAGTGCTTGGGATTTATTGCTTTGATCATTGTTGGTGCTAATTATCTCTTGCTGGCTTCCATTGCCAATTCCATTCTATTCTATTACCTATCAGTGCTAATTACCCCCTGGCCTCTGTTTGCCCATTGTCCATTACCAATCAGTGATAATCTAAGTCCTGGCTTCAAGTTGTCCATCGCTATATATCAACTATCAGCAGTAATTTACTGTTAAGTGTTGGCTTCCATTTGTCCAGTGCTAATCACCTCTCAATGCCAATTATCTTTCGGCTTTCCACCTTTGTTATGTTATTACTTTTGTTCTTCTTAAAGGTACATATATATGCTCTCTGCCTCACAGCATTTATTCACCTGATGAAGGAGTAAGTAAATACTCTGAAACGTTGTGTACCTTATAATCAAGAAGTTGACATTCATAAATTCTCTTCCTAATATCCATTATCATTTTTGAAAAAAATTAAAAAATTCTATGTGGGTTTTCGATTTGGGCTGCATTTTTAGCTGTTCATTCTGTTTGTTTCTGTTTTAATTACATGTTTTTACATTTGCCTTTGTGATTAATTAACTATCGGGATTTGTTTATTGCTTTCCTTTTTCATCACATTCTTGTGTTTTTGTTTTAGATTATGTTTATTTGTGTTGCAATTGTATGTCTTAGTTTCCCTGTTTTCCATGTTCCACATAAACAATATACAGGAACATGGCTCATAAACACACCTAAACATTTGTTTCTGTCAACTGATATGTTTCACTACAGGGTTAGAACAATTTCACTGCAATTTTATTTATTTAATCTTGATATCTTTTTTCGGGGCGGAACAAAAACATACTTACATAGCATGGGGATGGAGATACAGGATACTAGATGCATTATAACTGAAGCATCTTCTCTACAAATGGAATTCTCTTTGTGGTACATGGACATTTAGATATATTTTAATCATATATTAATTCTGAAGACTGAAATAGTCAGTATTGAGTGAAAGTCCTTAGCATGTGTATCAGATTCCATGGACACTATGTACATGGTATTTATTACATGGATGTCCATGCTATATAGGTGATATTCCTATCGATGTCCATTCTATGTTTGGTAAACAGTCTTTATGATACATATATTTAATATCATCCAAATGAAAATCATGGTCATGTCGACAAGGCATATCCAACCTCAGACCAGAAGGTTAATGGTTGAAGTCCCCCTGTGAGACTGACATTTCATACCCAGTACACCAGATAGATAGATAGATAGATAGATAGATAGATAGATAGATAGATAGATAGATAGATAGATAGATAGATAGATAGATAGATAGATAGGATTGGTGTCCATGCTGGAAGGTTGTCTCCATGGATAGCCATGCATTGTAAACTGTATTTGTCACATAAAAGACAACATCACTTTAACATGGGGTTTTCAGCCTGAATATACCTGGTGAACAGCGTTGGTTTCAGGCTACTCTTTATTGCTGTTCTAGTCCTACATTAGAAAAAATGAGAAGAGGCCAAGTCCTCGAATCAAAGCATGGATTCACAGAAAGGAGTTCACGATTTTGCTAAAACATCAATGTAAAAGTTGGTATTGACACAGTTGTAATGGATTGATTTCCTTTCATGTTATGTGTTTGCCTTCAGTTAGTAACGATGTCGTGCAGGGACTTCATCTGAAGGAGGCTGATCGATCTTTAATGACAGGTGCCATCTTCACTTCTAGTAACTTTTCACTTCAACAGCTTCCTAGGCAATATTTTTTTACAATTTTGCACTTAAGATTTTTTAACCATATGACCCACGGAAAGAGTATAAGGTGATTGGATTTGAAAAAAATATATCTCCTCTAACCTTCATGCAATATATGAGCATATTTCATGGCACGTTGTCAGGCATGCAGCGTTGTCCGGTGTTAACATGTGCAGCTCCTTCTCCAGAGCTTCTTGATGAACTGAGCAGAAACTTTCTGGTGCTTCTATCCAAGAAAATTTAAATCCCATTAACTATCTCAAACTGAACAATATATGCTGCAATTCATAATGTTTAAATGTTTCCAAAAGAGGAAACTTGTAAATGATGATGACTCCATGTACATGATGTAGTTTACAGTTTGTCTCTCATGATATCACTCAATTTTGGCATTGTAGATCATGTTAATAGTATTGGGATTTTGTCTTTGAAGTTCATTCAATAACTATGTGAAGTATGTCAAACTTGCTCCATGTTTTATATGTACCAGTATCCCAGCTTTAACACAGCAGCCTAATAATAATGAAGTGTGGACCCAACCAAACCAGTGATTGATATCATGAGCAATGTCCCACTCCATCAGAGCCAATGACATGCCAAATCACCCTACCTCCCTTTTAGTTGGATCTAACCACAGCATGCATAAGGGTGACTATTTATTTCGCATAAGCTGTTAACCCATTGCTATTCTGTTTAATGAACCTGTGGAGATCCGGGTTAGAACTGGTCTTAAGCAACCCATGCCTTTCATAAGAGGCGACTAACGGGACCGGGTCATCAGGCTTGCTGACTTGGTTGATGCCTGTCATTGTATCATGACCATTGATCCACGCAATTGAGGTACGATGACATGCATCAGCCAAGTCAGCAAACCTGACCACCCTATCCCATTAGTTGCCTCTTTCGACAAGCATAGTCACCTTTTACAGAGAGAACTATTCTAACACGGATCTTTACGGGTATAGTGCGGCGTTAAACAACTTTCAGACCTACAAAGAAACAAACTGTCCAATGAATAACGTAAAAATATGTTTTTCTTTTTTTGCAACTATTTTCCCTGAGGGATATGTCATTGTTATGTTGGTAGTATTCCATGGACCATGCCAGTAGATCTCTACAGTCTGACTTTTGGATAGACTATATAGTTATTGGTTGAATGATGGTCAAGAGACTGCAATAAAGTAATCTTAAGCTGTTCTAGTGACTGAATCTGTAGCCCTTAACCTTCAGTATTATCAGTAACACATGATTAGTCCAACTATTTGATAGAGCAACCTTAACAAGCTCCTCGCTTCATCCACTGATAATTGAACTCCGATAGTGTCCATTACCCGATCAGGTCGTGCCGCACCACAAGCACAATCCATTTAAGCTGTAGTCATTGGCCAATCAGACCTCTCCGATCCAATTTGAACAGCGCTCACCAATCACATGTTCATGGCCTATCAGAGCTGTTTCCCATCTTATTCACCAGGCTGCATTACAGTGGCATTAGGACTTGATGTCAACAACGTTGTTATTGAAGTTGAGTAGACTAACTGACAAATTACATCAGTAGGACTTTGGGTGGCCAGACCAGTTTGATATTTTCTTTCTGTCTGATCATCCTTGTTGTGCCAAAAGGCAGAAGGAAAAATTGATGGGTTGATGTTATGTGCCTACCAAAAAATTGTTTAATTAAAAACATAGACATTCATTTCTGCTGTTGATATGATTTGCCTTTTGATATATTAACAAATGGTTTTAGAAGCAAAAGTAATAATTTGGAAAATATTAGTTACTTCTTTCATCATGTTAATACAATACTTCTCCTGTATATGAGATGACACAGGTGACACAGTTGTCTGAGGCACCACAATTCTTTGTGCAGAGTTGCATCCCTTGGGCACTCCAGAAACCTATGAACGTGGGTTCGACACACACTTTCTTCCCACAGTAAGCTGACACGTGGTGATAACTGGAATGCTACTCAAAAGCGGTGTTAAACCCAACTCACTCACCTGTATATGATCAAGACACAAAGAAAGGTCATCTGAACTCTACTCAGAAGGTCTTCATATTTGAGGGGTGGGCGGGTAGTCATGCAGGTAAAGCGTTCACTCGTTGACCCAGGTTCTACTACCTGAGTACTAGGTGGGAAGTCCCCTCACTCAAATTAGTTTTATTGCCTAAAAGTATTAAATTTTTTAGTCTTCAGTTAATGAAGAGGGCATTCTGGCTTATTGCAGATTCTCTAGGGGAGGTAATGCTAATTTAAAAATAATAATTCTGCCATAAGTTGTGTGACAGCATGACGAAAGAGGTTAACCCTAATAGGCTGAACTGCAGATGTCAACATGTGGACTTCTGGCTGCATTTACTTTCACATCAGTTTGTGATTTTTTTGCATAGGGATCCTCCGTAACGATTCTTTAACAATGGTCAGCCTGTGGATTACATTATGCCTCTCATTTACCATCAAGCGACAGACTTTACCACCACCTGGTTTCATCAGTATGGCATATTTTGGGACAACGTTTGCTTCATTCACTCTACACAATATTAAATGGCCAAAGCTTGGCTGGAATTAATGGTAGTTCATGTCTAGGTTAGGTTTAATGGACAACACCAGATTTTGAGCTGAGTCCTGTTACAGTGCGCAATGTTCATCTGTGGCTGTAGGATCCGTCGCAGGGAATAAGTGCTACGTAATTGCTACAATGATTGTAATTGGCTGGTTGTGCCTGACTTTGGTCTTGGCCGACGTTCAGAAATAATTCTACGACTGACGGTGTATGTTGCTGCTGCACTATGGCATGGGATTATTTAACACCTCACGTCTTGACGTCTTTGTACATTCTCAGCTGGAAAAAACAACAGAATCTATTTAGAAATGCCTGCTTTGTATTTGTCTGGATAAATGACATGTTAGCATGAGAAGTTGAGACTTTCAACTTAAGGTACTACCTGTATAATTGAGTAATTTTCTTTTCGAACATTTTTGGTTCGAGTGAGGTGGTGTTCGTTAAAAGAACTGTGCGGTCTACAATGGTTTGTGATGGCAGCAGCAACAAGTTTGTGTTGGAAATTTCATAGGCCATAATAATGTGGTCATTAGATTTTCATAAATAAAGAAAATAATTGTAATAAGGGAAGCATTTTTATATATTTTTAACAACTGTTGAAGTCATCTGGGTACGTCTGCTGAAGGCGGATGAGATTCACAGGGATGGAATACATATATGGGGCTATTTCACCAAGTAAACAAATAAGTAATGGACACAGCAAGTTTCTTCTTCTGTGAGGTGAGGTGAAATAATGTTTAATGTCACATTGAAGATTATTGCACTTATATAGCTATGTGTGTGTGCATGCATGTGTGTGTGTGTGTGTGGCTGCTTGATTAATTCCAGTTTATAGTGCTAGTCCACTGAAATACCTTGCCACTGTTTGAAATAAATACCCCACTCAGATGCAGTATACCGACTCCAAGCTGACCAGTCCTTGTTTAATGCCACGTGCCAGGCAGGGTAACAACAAGTACCATCTTTTAGTATGTTTTGGTATGATGTGGCCGGTGATCAAACCATAGACCTTCTGCTTTCAGGGCAAACACATTCTCCACTACACCACAGAGGCGGTCCTCTTCTTCTGTAGATACTTGGGGATTAAAGTACGATGTGAGGCAACATGTAAGGCAGTGAATTGTTTGGGAATAAAAATCTATCAAATAATTTATAACATGTATTATGGCCTAATGAACCTGACTTTGTTTGTTGATCTCAAATATGTTAAAGTAGATATCATAAGTGATTGTTTATAAGGACAGCTGGATAACTAACTAAACCAGATGTTTGTTGGGTCCTGTCACTGTCAATCCTGCTTCAGTCATCATCATTTGAGTGCTGATAACTAGGAGCGGCAGCTAATTAGATAATTCCCCTGAGCCACTCTGGTATTGACAATGGATGGTTTCACTCCCAGGCTTCAAGTGATCAACGCATTGACAATGACTCCTTGACACTTACAGTGTACAGCTTCAGCCACTGGGCCAAAGTGAGTTGTGAGTTTGGTTTTATATCGCCTTTAGCAGTATTACAGCAGTAGCATGTCCCCCATTGCACCTGGGCCCTCGGCATGAGGACCAAATGCTGTAACTAGGCTACCCCACCGCCAAAATAGTTCCGAAAAAATGAGTCTAGTAAAAATTGTTTGGTCAGCTAAGAAATTCCAGATATTAATAATAAAACTGTGTGAAATGATGCCAAGATACTATTTCTGGCAAGTTGACTCATGTTTGGTACAGACGGCGCATGATTACTAATTGTTGTCTGCAATATAAATTCATCAGTGGATAAATTGTCAGTAGCGTCACATACAATTGATATGCATTTATTCTTTGTTTTTATTTCACCAAACAGATGTGTATGTAGGCCATGTTGTATTTGATGTAAAGGTTGGATTCATCTGAGTGGTGTAAGTAGGGCTCTGGATATGTGTATGCCTTCGACTCAATCCCATGAATTGCCTCTTAATGAGGACAGTCTGTATGTGATTGACCTTTGTTTGAAACTGGCTCAAAAACAATGCAATACTGAGATAAACTGTTTCAACTTATCAAATGATACCAGGTGCAGACTGGGCAGTCTCTATTTGTTTTAAGAAATTAATTTTGAAATTCATCATGGCAAATATATAATAAATGTGATTTTGATAAATGTATCAACTGGTTATTTGAAAATGTGTGGAAAGTGTAACTGTTCTTAAAAGAGAAATGAAATATGAAAAAAGAAATAAAAATAATAAAAAATTGTTTGCTTTCACACATAATTTTATTGCAAACTGTCAGTAATTTGACTTAAATAGGTCTTTTTCCATGCTCCTAATGTTTGAATACTTACAATTTTCATATTTTGTCTGAACATTGCTGAGGATGAAACAAAAATTTATGAATACAGTATTATTAACAGTCCCATGACACAGTTTAGAGCGTAAGCATTTCCCAATAGAAACGTGTAAAGTGCTTGAATAATGAATGATTTTGCTAAACTGCTGTGTGGAGAGCATATTTCTAGAGTTTTTTCCTTTGTTTATTGATTTAAGGAATGCGACAGGAGTCTATGTGGAGATCACAGAGGCTCGCTTCCATCAGGGAGCATTTCCAAGTCTGGCTGTGGGACCGAGATGAAAGTCTCAATTTTAGTATGGGCAATTTTCAGGTACCATTAGGTTTAGCTTCAAGGTTAATGAAAGTGGTTGTTCCACAACAGATGATTGGAGTGCTGAGTCTGGCAGTGGAGATGATGATATTATGGGAACCCTTCAGAACTAACACAATAACGAAATCCAGTAGAGCATGTTTGTGTCGTCAGACTAATGGGTATTGGTTAATATTAGATGCATCAGGATCTTCTGTAAGCGTTTCTTATCAACAGAATCTTCTGACATCTGGGTAAACATCTGAAACAACTGTACCTCGTTGTGATTCTGGGGTGAAAAAGGTTTCAGTATGTCCTGAAAGGGATGAAAGTGATGATGATGGAGACAACCTGCTGCTGAGTGTGAGTTGTGGCCCCTGATTGATGGATGGGACATCCAGCTTTAAGGTGTTCCTGATTGATGGATGGAACATCAAGCTTTAAGGTGTTCCTGACTGATGGATGGGACAACCAGCTTTAAGGTGTTCCTGACTAATGGATGGAACATCCAGCTTTAAGGTGTTCCTGACTGATGGATGGGACAACCAGCTTTAAGGTGTTCCTGACTGATGGATGGGACAACCAGCTTTAAGGTGTTCCTGACTGATGGATGGGACAACCAGCTTTAAGGTGTTCCTGACTGATGGATGGGACAACCAGCTTTAAGGTGTTCCTGACTAATGGATGGGACATCCAGCTTAAAAGTGTTCCTGACTGATGGATGGAATAACCAGCTTTTAGCTGTTCCTGACTGATGGATGGGACATCCAGCTTTAAGGTGTTCCTGACTAATGGATGGGACATCCAGCTTAAAAGTGTTCCTGATTGATGGATGGTACATCCAGCTTTAAGCTGTGCCTGATTGATGGGACATCCAGCTTAAAAGTGTTCCTGACTGATGGATGGAATAACCAGCTTTTAGCTGTTCCTGACTAATGGATGGGACATCCAGCTTTAAGGTGTTCCTGATTGATGGATGGTACATCCAGCTTTAAGCTGTGCCTGATTGATGGGACATCCAGCTTGAAAGTGTTCCTGATTGATGGATGGTACATCCAGCTTTAAGCTGTGCCTGATTGATGGGACATCCAGCTTAAAAGTGTTCCTGATTGATGGATGGGACATCCAGCATTTGGCTGTTCCTGATTGATGGATGGGACATCCAGCTTTAAGGTGTTCCTGGCTGATGGATGTGACATCCAGCTTTAAGCTGTTCCTGATTGATGGATTGGACATCCAGCTTTAAGCTGTTCCTGATTGATGGATTGGACAACCAGCTTTAAGCTGTTACTGATTGATGGATGGAATAACCAGCTTTTTAGCTGTTCCTGATTGATGGATGGGACAAAAAGCTTTAAGCTGTTCCTGATTGATGGATGGGACATCCATCTTTAAGCTGTTTCTGACTGATGGATGGGACAACCATCTTTAAGCTGTTCCTGATTGATGGATGGGACATCCAGCTTTTAGCTGTTCCTGATTGATGGATGGGACATCCAGCTTAAAAGTGTTCCTGATTGATGGATGGGACATCCAGCTATAAGGTGTTCCTGGCTGATCGATGGGACATCCAGCTTTAAGGTGTTCCTGATTGACGGATGGGACATCCAGCTTAAAGTGCTCCTGACTGATGGATGTGACACCCAGCTTTAAGGTGTTCCTGGCTGATGGATGGGACATCCAGCTTTAAGGTGTTCCTGACTGATGGATGTGACACCCAGCTTTAAGCTATTCCTGAAAAATTATCAAGATGTTAACAGAAGAGTTATGATTTCTTGCCTTAGCCAGTGGCTAACTGTTATATAGCAGGGAGACTGTAGTTACCAGTTGACCTAACGTCAGTGGCTCTATGTTATATAGCTGGGAGACTGAAGCAGATGGTGTCAGCTGCTGCTGCCCCTAATGATGCTAGATGTATCCCTGTGCATCCTCTCCTTACACCTATAAGACTTTGGTTACTGTTGCTGCACCATGAAATGATGTTACCTTGTGCCATCTGTCACAATATCTGTTGCAACTCAACTGCCAGGCTTCAGCATACCCAGGGTGGGGAAGAATCTTTTGAAAAGCATTTTAAACTTGATCATTGATAGAGAACACAACAATCTGCACCATATGCATTTTTCTTCCGCATTAGAGATAGCCATCAAGCTCTCATTCCATGCACTGCCTAGGGCTTAGATTCATGTAATATTTTTTGAGTCCTGGCTATTCTCTCCATAAGTCGTTATTCTGCAAGATACATTCAATGAATATGTTTTATTGGTAGTTACAGCACACATGTGCAAAAAGGGAATTTACATTGTGTTGTATGTAGGTCACATGTTGCTGTAAGTCTTCAAGCTTTTGGTTGTTTGTCAATAGCTTCCTTTAATTAAGGTGATGTGCTGTGATATGACTGAAATCTGTTCACAGCAACATTAAACAACTTGCAAAGGGTTGTCAGGTAACTAACATCCTTCGTTTCCTGATGCAAAGGGTTGTCAGGTAACTAACATCCTTCATTTCCTGATGCAAAGGGTTGTCAGGTTACTAACATCCTTCGTTTCCTGATGCAAAAGGTTGTCGGGTAACTAATATCCTTCGTTTCCTGATGCAAAGGGTTGTCAGGAAACTAACATCCTTCGTTTCCTGATGCAAAGGGTTGTCAGGAAACTAACATCCTTCGTTTCCTGATGCAAAGGGTTGTCAGGTAACTAACATCCTTCGTTTCCTGATGCAAAGGGTTGTCAGGTAACTAACATCCTTCGTTTCCTGATGCAAAGGGTTGTCAGGTAACTAACATCCTTCGTTTCCTGATGCAAAGGGTTGTCAGGTTACTAACATCCTTCGTTTCCTGATGCAAAGGGTTGTCAGGTAACTAACATCCTTCGTTTCCTGATGCACAGGGTTGTCAGGAAACTAAAATCCTTCGTTTCCTGATGCAAAGGGTTGTCAGGAAACTAACATCCTTCGTTTCCTGATGCAAAGGGTTGTCAGGTAACTAACATCCTTCGTTTCCTGATGCACAGGGTTGTCAGGTAACTAACATCCTTCGATTCCTGATGCAAAGTGTGGTCAGGTAACTAACATCCTTCGTTTCCTGATGCAAAGGGTTGTCAGGTAACTAACATCCTTCGTTTCCTGATGCAAAGGGTTGTCAGGTAACTAACATCCTTCGTTTCCTGATGCAAAGGGTTGTCAGGTAACTAACATCCTTCGTTTCCTGATGCAAAGGGTTGTCAGGTAACTAACATCCTTCGTTTCCTGATGCAAAGGGTTGTCAGGTAACTAACATCCTTCGTTTCCTGATGCAAAGGGTTGTCAGGAAACTAACATCCTTCGTTTCCTGATGCAAAGGGTTGTCAGGAAACTAACATCCTTCGTTTCCTGATGCAAAGGGTTGTCAGGTAACTAACATCCTTCGTTTCCTGATGACAACTGAGGCAAATATTCATGGGCTTTGACAAAGTGTCATTTACCGAGATAAACGCTAGGTCAAGTGTAATAGCCCATCAGCTGGCTCATCATGAAGAACATAATGACAAGGATCGATGTGTGAGACGAGTTCTTCAACAAGTTGTGATGGATTCATCTAAATTCAATCAATTAATAATATAAATAAAAAACAATGTGAGGTTTATGCAGGGATTTATCTAGAATTCGAAGCTAATTACCCTTGACAGACAAATTGTGAAACAAATAACGTTTTGTTAAAAAAATGTAAATAACCCCGGCCTTGAAGTTTTGCTGGGGGATATAAGAACAGAGTTTGTCTGTCTGCCTTTCCTTCGGTCCGTCCATTTCTCAATGTGGACAAAGTTTCTCAAACACTAATCACTTTAGAGAAATGAAATTTTACACACTGATGTTACTGGTCATGATCTAGTGCATAGTGTCTGCAATGGCGCCAATTTTTTCTCAGCAACGAACTAAAGTTGCATGAATGAAAATTTGTGTGGTTATCTGAAAGATACTTGTTAAGACTGAGTTCTAAAATTGGTTCTGTCAATTATTTCTTTTTATTGCTCCTGTTATCAGTGAAATAAAGTCATCTTGACCAAGCCATGTAGTAAATATTAACTGAGGCTATATTTTGTTACCATTTGAGATTTTTTGTTGACATTTGTTGTAGACACCGGGAATATCAGCCTCTGGGCAGGTCTAGAAAAGAGCATGTTAGGATCAGACATATCCATTGGTTTAAGGAAGATTAATGTTATGTAGTGTAGGTTCCAACTTGTCTTGGATTTCTTGTCATGACAAGTTGCCATCCACACTGGCTAACTTTCCATCATGTCACAGTCTGGTCTAATTTGAAGTTGGTCTAATTTTGTCTTGCAGTTTGAGAAGAATTGTACACGGGACCCATTTGACATCTGTCTTTCAAGGATGAGCAGTAGTTATAGAGACACCCAATCTAGGCTTCTATTTCTGGTGGAAAGAAGACATTTCTTTCCACCTGTGACACGTCCATTTAGTTTAAGTATGAAAAGGTCAGCACCAGGGGAATAACTATCAGTAAAATCCAATTAGTCTTGAGGCAAGCTATTTGCTATTTCCGTTGGTGAAGAGGGAGTCGTTCATACTTTGAAATAATTCCAGATCCTTGTAGCTCTCCTCAGTCTTTGGGGGCAGTTTGGTAAAAAAAATGTCACCCTTGGTTTTACCCTACTTTTAGCCATGTTGAGAACTTTGGTGTTAGTCCTGTGTTAACCCTGTCTGGAGCTTGTGATCACCTTGTTGAGGACTTTGGTGTTAACCCTGTCTGGAGCTTGTGATCACCTTTTTGAGAACTTTGGTGTTAACTCTGTCTGGAGCTTGTGATCACCTTGTTGAGTTTGGTGTTAACTCTGTCTGGAGCTTGTGATCACCTTGTGGAGGACTTTGGTGTTAACCCTGTCTGGAGCTTGTGATCACCTTGTTGAGGACTTTGGTGTGAACCCTGTCTGGAGCTTGTGATCACCTTGTTGAGTTTGGTGTGAACCCTGTCTGAAGCTTGTGATCACCTTGTTGAGAACTTTGGTGTTAACTCTGTCTGGAGCTTGTGATCACCTTGTTGAGGACTTTGGTGTGAACCCTGTCTGGAGCTTGTGATCACCTTGTTTATGACTTTGGTGTTAACCCTGTCTGGAGCTTGTGATCACCTTGTTGAGAACTTTGGTGTTAACCCTGTCTGGAGCTTGTGATCACCTTGTTGAGAACTTTGGTGTTAACCCTGTCTGGAGCTTGTGATCGCCTTGTTGATGACTTTGGTGTTTACCCTGTCTGGAGCTTGTGATCACCTTGTTAAGGACTTTGGTGTTAACACTGTCTGGAGCTTGTGATCACCCTGTTGATGAATTTGGTGTTAACCCTGTCTGGAGCTTGTGATCACCTTGTTGAGGACTTTGGTGTTAACCCTGTCTGGAGCTTGTGATCACCTTGTTGAGAACTTTGGTGTTAACTCTGTCTGGAGCTTGTGATCACCTTGTTGAGGACTTTGGTGTTAACCCTGTCTGGAGCTTGTGATCACCTTGTTGAGGACTTTGGTGTTAACCCTGTCTGGAGCTTGTGATCACCTTGTTGAGAACTTTGGTGTTAACTCTGTCTGGAGCTTGTGATCACCTTGTTGAGTTTGGTGTTAACTCTGTCTGGAGCTTGTGATCACCTTGTTGAGGACTTTGGTGTTAACCCTGTCTTGAGATTGTGATCACCTTGTTGAGGACTTTGGTGTTAACCCTGTCTGGAGCTTGTGATCACCTTGTTGAGAACTTTGATGTTAACCCTGTCTGGAGCTTGTGATCACCTTGTTTATGACTTTGGTGTTAACCCTGTCTGGAGCTTGTGATCACCTTGTTGAGGACTTTCCTTTTCCCTTACAAGTGCTGGGGTATCTGACTGGGTTCAGCATTGACTGGTGTGCAATGTTGACGGAATCTTACTATAAGTGGCAACAAACCCAATCTCACTCTTTCCACATTGTCCATCTTCTCTGCATGCTGTATCTCCATTGTACATACCATGATTTCTGCATATAGATCTGAACAAACTGAATAATAATCAATCACATCCATGCAACCTACTTCTAAACAGTTTGTTTACTGAAGCATTTTTGTAACGGCATATCTCTGCCGCTATCTCGAGATAGAGAAAGGCATTTGAAGCATCCAACTTAGGAAGATATTTACAGTTGCTCATAAACACTGCATTCAATCGATTGTAGAGGCAATCCTTGGAAGATTCGAAAAACTCTTGAAAGTTTAGATTCAATCATGGCACAATGTAAACACGCTCATTATGTTCTTCTCCCAGTAATACCTGTCTAGATTGAATGAGTTATCACCAATTTCCTGAGATATCACGACAAGATTAAGTCCTATTCGATGTAGGATGTTCTTCCCTCCTTAATAAGATTTCCAGTAGCTGAATTATTCTCCAAGAAAATAGGAAAACAAAGTGTAGCGCAACACCACATGGATAGCATGTCCTGTCTACTGATTGGTTGAGAATGGTGAGATGAAAATGAGAAGAAAAGAGCATGGGGATAAGCACCGTACAATGCTATGTTAATTCCCTGGCGATGTATTTCCTGTTATTGAACTGGCCGTGTGATATTGATTTTCTGGAACCTCTGCGATACAAGCAGTGCCATGACATGAGGCTACCGAAACACTCAGTGCTCAGAGCTTCCAGTTCCCTTTGACACACATTTGGATGTCAGCATTGGCCGTTGTGTTGTGTCCTTTATTGATTAGCTGTCAGGAAAGGGCTTGTTGCAGCATTTACACCATTAAGTAAGTATGCTGTTTCGAAACTTTGTGGAACTGTGTTTGTGTGGATGAGGTGATGCAGCTTATGAGGGATAATGATGGCAATTAAACACCATCACTGTCTAGTGGCGTGTGCTGTGTGGGTTAGTGTAAGGGAATATACCTGTTCAGCTCCTGGTATAGAGGTTTTACCCTTTATTTACAGATTATTAAAATGTACAATATGATCTTTGAAAGACAATTCACTCAGCTTTTCACCTTTTGCAGGGTTAATATGATTTTACTGAACTGTTTAGTTTCCTTATTTGTGCGTAGGGATGCAGGTCATATAACGCAATCAGTTCTTCCAGTTTTAGTGTACACATCTTGATAATTTTTTAGGAAATTGCATTTTTATAGGATGTGAATATATCTTGGATCAAAATGACCTCATTTGGAAAAAGAGATGTGAATGTGACAGGTTATTGGTTGTTAGGACATACTTGCACTACTATTGTATGTGTTATGTGTTAAAGTATGTGTTTGTTGTTGTTCACCAACATTCTCAATATTCCAGTTATGTCGAGGTGACCAATACATAATTGAGTCTTGACTGGACAAAACAGTGATTTATTTTAGGAACAAAATCTGATGGCCTGAAGTACAATGACACAGTCAATCAAGTCACCGATTCGAACTTCTTGTTCCATTTTGTCAGCTCTTATAGGTTAGCCTTGCCAGGATCTGCTGGTCATGGATTGGAATTCCAACTGCCTGCCCACCTGCCCATGGCTGGTAACTTTTCTGTTGGGCTGCATCAAATTTTCTTTTCCTGCCCAACTGTCTGGCAGATGATTTTAAGCCTACTTATGTTTTCTGTTTTATTATAACTCCTCGTAGATTCTCAAGTAATTTTTAGCATTAATTCAACTGAATCAAGACGCTGCACGTTAGGTTCCAAATTCAATTTAGTGCGGTTAAATCTACAGGTAAGCTAGCTCTACAGTGAAAACACAGTATGTTTATCTCCTAATTGACATGATTAAACATAAACATGGAAAGAGCACTTTCAGACTTCCATTATCATGATTATATCATGTTGCAAATTTTTCTTAAAATTTACTTTTTCCGTTAAAAACATTAATTGTGCATGTGAAGACTCAAAGACGGGTAGAATGTAATGTGTTAACATGTCTGAGGGTGTTATTTTAGGCTTGTATTGGTTTAATTTCCTGTATTGACAATCCTATTAACAGCTGTGTAAGCACTGGATCCATACTCTAATTGAGGGTGTATTGGGAGTCAGTGTGAATAGCTGTCCTCATTTCTCAATCAGATGTGGATGTTATAGCCCTGCATCACACCAGGGAGGAAATGGTTATGTATAGACAAGGTGGTCACAGACAGCAGTGTCATGTAACAAACAGCCTTGAGTCTGCCATCAATCCCAGGCTAATGTGTGTATCTATCACAACAGCCCACTGAAACACCATCCCTGCCTCCAGAAACTCTGGTGCATGGGTGGCCATGTTGTCTAATGCCCTGTGCAGAGTTGCTCCCCTTAGCGATTCCAGGTTGTTTGTTTCTGGGTTCAAATCCCTTATTCACCCTATGAGGGTTTGTCAGCACCATACGTGTTGGTATTTCACCAAAGTTGTAAATGCTTTAGACCTGCCTCATTTTGGGCTTTTCTCCAACATTGATCTGTCTTGTCGTGATATAACTGCAATACCGTTCAAAGAGACATGACACCATTCAGTCCCACACTAACTCCACACAGCCAACAGTATATCTAAAGTGCAGTTTAACACATTTTTTTTTCAGAGATATATTTGTTCTTCACACGAAATTACTGAAGAAAACAAACATAATTTATTGATAAACACATCAAACCTCATGTCCTGGGGCATATCACTGGCAATGATCCACACACATGATCCTTCAATGTCTGGTTATTGTCAATTTGTGTCAACAGTGTTCGGTAGTTTGAAGGGGGTAATTATTTGCAGGTGTGACTTACATTTTTTGCCCTTAATTGGAAAAAATATGTTTTCTATGTACAAAATTGGGGGATTTATCAGTATTTTTCATTAGTGCTATTCATTTTAAATTTAGTTGAACACAAATATCTTGTTCTCTGTTAGGAGACTTATAGACTTATGATAAGCAATTTGAAGATCGAAACAAGTACTTTAGCATATTAGGTCTAGAACAAAAGTACTGGTTGTCTACCTAGGTTGGCTTGACAGCCTGTCAGTCTTCTTGAGATAGAAGAATGTTTAAGGGTAGAATTCTGATCAGCTGGCATTCCTTTTCAGAGGTTCTAGATAATATTGAGCTCATCATGATATCCTGTATTTTTAATCAGGGAAAAACAGGGAACATGTGTCTCTCATTGGGCAATATCAGGGAACATCACAGTGTCTCTCATTTGTGAATAACAAGGAATAGGTGTCTGTCGTCAGTGAATAACAAGGAATATGTTTCTGGTATTGGTGAATAGCAAGGCATATGTTTCTGGCATTGGTGAATAACAAGGAATATGCGTCTGTCGTCAGTGAATAACAAGGAATATGTTTCTGGCATTGGTGAATAGCAAGGAATATGTTTCTGGCATTGGTGAATAACAAGGAATATGCTTCCGGCATTGGTGAATAGCAAGGAATATGTTTCTGGCATTGGTGGGTAAGTAAGTTAAGTTTAGCGCCAATTTTAACATTATTCCAGTTATATCACGGCGTGTCAGCTTAATGTGAGAGGAAAGCCCGAAGTGATGCAGGTCTCATACGTTTACCACTTTGGTGAAACCCACGAGCACGGATATGGTGCTGACAAACCTAGAAACATAATCGGGGCGAACCTGGATTCAAACCCACAATTATAGGTTTCTGGCGTGCCCAAGGGACGCAACTCTGCACAGCAAATCGCGGCACCTTAGACAACTGGGCCACCCGTGCCCCCCAGGCATTAGTGAATAACAAGGAACATGTTTCTGGCATTGGTGAATAACTAGGAACATGTTTCTGACTTTGGTGAATAACAAGGAACATGTTTCTGTTATCGGTGAATAGCAAGGAATATGTTTCTGGTATTGGTGAATAACAAGGAACATGTTTCTGGTATTAGTGAATAACAGGGAACATGTGTCTGGTATTGGTGAATAACAAGGAATATGTTTCTGGCATTGGTGAATAACAAGGGATAAGTTTCTGGCATTGGTGAATAACCAGGAATAGGTTTCTGGCATTAGTGAATAACAAGGAACATGTTTCTGGTATTGGTGAATAACAAGGAAGATGGTTCTGGTATTAGTGAATAACAGGGAACATGTGTCTGGTATTGGTGAATAACAAGGAATATGTTTCTGGCATTGGTGAATAACAAGGGATAAGTTTCTGGCATTGGTGAATAACCAGAAATAGGTTTCTGGCATTAGTGAATAACAAGGAACATGTTTCTGGCATTGGTGAATAACAAGGAAGATGTTTCTGACATTGGTGAATAACAATGAACATGTTTCTGGCATTGGTGAATAGCAAGGAATATGTTTCTGGCATTGGTGAATAGCAAGGAACATGTTTCTGGCATCGGTGAATAGCAAGGAATATGTTTCTGGTATTGGTGAATAACAAGGAACATGTTTCTGGTATTAGTGAATAACAAGGAACATGTGTCTGGTATTGGTGAATAACAAGGAATATGTTTCTGGCATTGGTGAATAACAAGGAACGTGTCTGGCATTGGTGAATAAACAGGGGACATGTCTGGCATCAGTGAATAACAGAGAACTGAAAGCCATGCTGTTTATGAAGGTATATCTCATTGCAGTAGGTCAAGGATTTATCTAGGATTCCAGACAAAGTGCCCTTGGCAGCCAAATTGGTGAATAATCATGATAGTGTTCAAAACTGGATATTTTTAATGTTCTTATTTTCATAAATTCTAAGGAATTGGGAAATTTTAAATCCAAATTGGAAAGTTTTACCGTCATTTGCTGCAGACTACTTGCCAAACATTAGCCTCTGAGCAGGTCTAGGTAAATCCCTGGTAAGTTTACAGGCAACAATATTCTAAAGGCTATATCATAGCCCCTTTTTGTTGGTAGAGAACATATTATGTAAAATGTTCAGCGAAGTAACAATTATCATATTGACCTTATCTTAAGATTACATTAATGGCATGAAGTCAGGCGGACACAAGGTTCACTGATGTGGACAAGTACCATATTGCCAAGGTGCATTACTCAAGCTTATTCAAGTAACCTTCTAATAAATAATTCTTTTCACAATGCAGTTCATTTGTTGCATTGATGTTACATATGAAGAGTAGCTTTTTCAGGATACAAAAAATGCATCTATTGCTCTTTGCTTATTCTGGGCATGTGTACATATTCATGGATGTTATTGACACATTTTATGAATAATGTTATGGTGTATAAGATTATCAATTCTCCACTGTTTTTACAAGTTCTGAAATATTCATCACGGGAGTCATTGGTTTTGCAGACGGTTGTAACAGATGCCTGCAAAGTGACAGTGCCGTATCGCTACTGTAATGAAAGCTCAGTGCAAGCTCAGAGTGACATTTCTTTCTGTACATTTTTTAGATAGAGAAGTATGCTCCAGTGCTAAACAGACCTGCCCTAATTAAGTGACGTACCCCAATGAGGAAGATGTCACTGTTTGGTCTATGTGGCGGTATATTGTGTATGCACCCCCAACACCCACACATCCCACCCCCACACCCACCCCCATGCTATCTCCTTCCCAACCAAGATGCTACAGCCAACCCTTCTCACCCACTGGTTTTGCACTGCATGTTATTTATTATATGAACAGACACATTTTGTTATTGAAACGCAGGGAGTTTGTAGATGACAGCAATATTTTCTTTAATCTAATCCCTTGAGCATGCCAGAGACCTATGATTGTGGGTGGAATTCCAGTTCCCCCTGATCATGTTTCTAGGTTTGTCAGCACCTGACCCACCATGATAAACTGGAATACTGTTCAAAGCGGCATTAAACCCAACTCACTCACTCACTCACTCACTCACTCACTCATGAACCTTTAGTGGATGAGACCATGTCCATGGACTGCAGCTGTGCTTCATGTTATACTAACAGTTCTTTACAGACCTTCCCCTAGTGCAATTACTGCAGTTTGATTTAAAATCTATCCTAACTCACATGCAATATGATTTTTATATATGTAACAGCACAGTGAAATCTTTGTACTGGACTCAATTTTATCATGTTGGGTATTAAGGGGCTGACCATTTGCTATTCTAATTGTGGTGGGGGGCTGGAATTTTTTTTTAAAAAAGCGTTAATTGTTAAAGGTAACCTGCCTACAGACAAGGTCTTTGCGTCTGCACAGCATTAGTTACATCATCTAGACCTTAGTTTAATTTGGTCTTTAAAAACTATTCGTTCTTTAAAGGTAACCTGTCTACAGACGAGGTCTTGCGTCTACACAGCATTAGCTACAACATCTAGACCTTAGCTGAAAGTGGACTGTTAAGAATATACGTTCTTTAAGGCAGCGTGCCTACAGATAATGTTTTACTACAAAAGCTTTTTAGCCAAGTGGTTTACATTACATGTTTCTAGCTATGTACTGGTGTTTCCACAGCTGAGATTAGTACCTTGTTTGTGTATTTGCCCCTCCCGATGTTAAAAAACGTAGGAAAGAGCATGCTTCTTTACATCATGAAGGTGATGCAGCACAAAGACAGCCAGGAACTAGTCTCTTGAATTAGTTTATTGTAGAGTGTGATGCACTTGTCACCTTATCTATTAGGTACATGATATACCGATTTAGTGATTGAGGACACATGTGAATGTGTTTGGCATTTAATCTAACATATTTTCAGTCACAAAATAATCGGAAAAAATGGATGTGTAAATGAAGTAATTATTTTTTTATGTTTTCATGACGACAAGTTTGACTACTGAAAATGAGGGTAGTGCTCGTTTCTGGTGCAGAACTCCAAAACTACTGAATGTTTCAAGATGAAACTAAGTGGTGAACTGGTCCCTTTTGATGATTTTGGATATTGAAAAATACTGAACAGCATTATTCTTTTCTTCTCTGAACTGAAGGTATCCGATGGCAATAAACCAAAAGTGGGGTATAAGTAGCCAAACTCCATTTCCAAATTGCACCAGACTGGGGGATATGTCATCTCCTGAGGACTCTTGTTTTGACAGTTCTGAGCTATTGTTCAACAAGATTAATTGGTTGTAAGTGCCCACTAACAGAGTCAGTTGTCTATTTTTCTGGATAGATTTTCCTGTTTGCTGGCAAGAGGAAACAACTCTGGTTCATGTTTGTTCAAGTAAAAGAAACATTTTACAATGCTAACATACATAAACAACTCCCCTTTACCCAGATTACAGTTAATAGCTAGTGGGGTGAATTATGAAGTCTTTAGCAATATCATGTCGAGGGACACCGAGGATTATCCTGAAAAGAGTATCCATGTGGCAATGGAATCATCAGTGTGACAAGCATCTGCTTAATCCGACCCTTGTCAACAGAACTGTGTGCTTGATTGAATTTACAACTGATATAACCTGTCAAAAAGTATCTGTCACAATTGATGCCTGATATTAGAATTTGGTATCAACTATCTACTACAATCTGACAGGGCTACGTTTGGCTCACTTTGTCAGCTTTTGAATGTATAGCAGTGAGCTAACATGCTGATGAGCTGTGTTTCCAGAAATCAGATATAGTACATGCTCTGGATTATACATCTATGCAATGCTTTCAGGCATTTTGCATGTAAAATTCTGAGTATTCTATTTCATCAAGAACTGGCAAGTTGTTCAAGGGAAGCATTGTTAAAAGTTGGAAAGCATTTGAAAGCTTTGTGAGATATAATGTTTGTGGGCTTTTGGACAACTGTTATAATTGGAAAACTTTGTAAAAGTGATATTGCACATGAATGCACTGCAAAAAGGAATATTGCCTTTGGGGCTGGTTTCAAATTAAGGACTGACCATTTATATCCTGGATTTTTAAAAAAATAATAATTTGTTCAAGAAAAAAAATAATTGTCCACAATTTTTTACCCCAAATATGTTTTCTGGACATGCAAGAAAAAAAGCGACTCCTTTCCAGAAAAAATATAAATTTCTTCATGCTAGTTGTCCTGGAAACAATTGTGTTTGGAAAAAAAATAGGTGTTCAGCGACTCCTTTCACAGAAAACAAATTGAGAGTTTTGAAGCAGTGGCTGAAAATATATCCAATCTCTAACAAACATTTACAGCTAACATGTAGCCCACACATTTTTTATTTTTTGTTTCCTGGGCCTGCCACTCCTGAAAAGCAGCTGGTCCAAGAAATATATTAAACTTAAAAAATATTTACTTTTTTATGTTTACCGCTAGTAATATAGACCCTCTTATACAATAAAAAATGTTATATATAATTCCATGTCTACATCACTATCAGTGATTCAAGAAGGCAACTCCATGGCAGAGTTTCAAGTAAATACATAAATAAAGAAAGAAAGAAATGATTCGCACAGATATTTATTTATACTTTCATTTCGACCGAATAGAATTAAAATTGTGTGGCCTTCATGTAAATTTAATGAAATCATCTTTTTTTAATCACCCTGGAACACAGATAGCATCTGTTTTGTTGCAAGAACTGACACATATCTAAGAGAGTGATGGAATCTCTGCAGGTGTGCTGAGTTTCCTACTTTGTAGGGATGTTCTGCTGTGTGATCACTATTCTGACTAGTAGTCTGTCCAGACAAATTGGGGTATAGGTAGCCGGGTAGTCTGTCCTGAGTTCTGTCCCCTAGCCTTTTCAAGTGTCTGCTGGTCAGAGGTTGGAATCCCAAATTCCTCCTGATTATCTTTCTTGATTGGCATGTCCCCTGTGTTGATGGGAAACCGCTCACTCAACCATTCACTCAACCACTCACTCAACCAATCACTCAACCAATCACTCAACCAATCACTCAACCAATCACTCAACCTCTCACTCAGACACTCACTCAGACACTCACTCAACCATTCACTCAACCACTTACTCAACCACTCACTCAACCACTCACTCAACCACTCACTCAGACACTCACCCAGTCACTCACCCAACCACTCAACCAACCACTCACTCAACCAGTCACTCAACCACTCACTCAACCAATCACTCAACCAATCACTCATCCACTCACTCAACCACTCACTCAACCAATCACTCAACCAACCACTCACTCAACCACTCACTCAACCACTCACTCAACCACTCACTCAACCACTCACTCAACCAGTCACTCAACCACTCACTCAACCAGTCACTCAACCATTCACTCAACCACTCACTCAACCACTCACTCAACCAATCACTCAACCAATCACTCAACCTCTCACTCAACCTCTCACTCAGACACTCACTTATCCACTCACTCAACCATTCACTCAACCACTCACTCAACCAGTCACTCAACCACTCACTCAACCACTCACCCAACCACTCACTCAACCACTCACCCAACCACTCACTCAACCACTCACTCAACCAATCACTCAACCAACCACTCACTCAACCACTCACTCAACTACTCACTCAACCACTCACTCAACCACTCACTCAACCACTCACTCAACCAGTCACTCAACCACTAACTCAACCAGTCACTCAACCATTCACTCAACCACTCACTCAACCACTCACTCAACCAATCACTCAACCAATCACTCAACCTCTCACTCAACCTCTCACTCAGACACTCACTTATCCACTCACTCAACCATTCACTCAACCACTCACTCAACCAGTCACTCAACCACTCACTCAACCACTCACCCAACCACTCACTCAACCACTCACCCAACCACTCACTCAACCACTCACTCATCCACTCACTCAACCAGTCACTCAACCCATCACTCAACCAGTCACTCAACCACTCACTAATCCACTCACTCAACCACTCACTCAACCAGTCACTCAACCAGTCACTCAACCACTCACTCAACCAATCACTCAACCAGTCACTCAACCATTCACTCAACCACTCACTCAACCACTCACTCAACCAATCACTCAACCAATCACTCAACCTCTCACTCATCCACTCACTCAACCATTCACTCAACCACTCACTCAACCAGTCACTCAACCACTCACTCAACCAATCACTCAACCAGTCACTCAACCAGTCACTCAACCACTCACTCAACCAATCACTCAACCACTCACTCAACCAATCACTCATTCACAAATTTCAAATAGTGGAGGGTGGCTCAATGGATAATGTGTTTACTTGACACCTGAAAGTCCGGGTTAATTGCCCATTTGAATAGATCCAAGAAGCTCATTCCATGGTATTGCTGGAGTAATGCTAAGCGCAGCATTAAACCCTAATTACTCGCTTACTGAGTCAAATTTTAAGCCAAAAAATTCCAATATGGTGCTCTTTTAATGGATGACCTAGTCAATATCAAAGGCATAGCTGCTGCTTTGTTGTGCTTTACCAAGGTGCCATATAATAATGGCTCCCCATTAGAACATGTAATGGGCAGCTAATAATTTCTCCACTTTTTTATGAGAGGAGACTCTTCTATTCCCAATAAACAATTTCCCCATGATGTCCTCATATCATCTCAGTAGTCCGGTCGGCCAAGTCTGCATTATTCAACCATCGATTAAGACTTGCACATCATTCTAAAATTAAGCTTAGAGCAAAAGAGAGCATTTGGAAGCCCTGAATGGTGATGGGTCCAACAACGATGAAAGGAAGAATGGCCTGAGATGGTCATGTTTAAAGTTGGTTCAACAAATTATCTTTTATAGTCGATTCATGAGTCATGAAATTTCTATCCCTTTTTGTGTGAACTTGAATGGTTATATGAATATAAGAATTTGCTTGGAAGGAGTTAAGTGTTTTCAATGATGTCAACACCCCTTGAAGATTATATAGGCATTTCAAATGATATGGAGTGTGTGTGATATTATTGTGCTAACACTGTGTATGTCAATTTTGTTGATGCTTTTGTCATAGTTGACTGGTATTTTAGGTGTAATACATTTTACTTGACATGAATCAGGACTGAGGGAATGTTGTTTTATGCTGAAGTAAAAACATCCAGGACCATCCAGCACTATCCAGCAGTGCCCAGCTTAATCCAGCAGTGCCCAGGACCATCCAACAGTGCACAACACTATCCAGCAGTGCCCAAGACCATCCAACAGTGCACAGCACCACCCAGCAGTGCCCAGGACCATCAACCAGTGCATAGCACTATCCAGCAGTGCCCAGGACCATCCAACAGTGCCCAGGACCATCCAACAGTGCACAGGACCATCCAACAGTGCCCATGACCATCCAGCAGTGCCCAGGACCATCCAACAGTGCCCAGGACCATCCAACAGTGCACAGCACCACCCAGCAGTGCACAGCATTATCCATCAGTGCCCAGGACCATCCAACAGTGCCAAGGACCATCCAGCAGTGCCCAAGACCATCCAACGGTGCACAGCACCACCCAGCAGTGCCCAGGACCACCCAACAGTGCACAGCCTTATCCAGCAGTGCCCATCACTATCCAGCAGTGCCCAGGAACATCCAGCAGTGCTCAGGACCATCCAGCAGTGCCCAGCACCATCCAGCAGTGCCCAGGACCATCCAGCAGTGCTCAGGACCATCCAGCAGTGCCCAGGAACATCCAGCAGTGCTCAGGACCATCCAGCAGTGCCCAGGACCATCCAGCAGTGCCCAGCACCATCCAGCAGTGCCCAGGACCATCCAGCACTATCCAGCAGTATCCAGCAGTGCCCAGCACCGTCCAGCAGTGCCCAGTATCCAGCACCATCCAGCAGTGCACAGCACCATCCAGCAGTGCCCAGCACCATCCAGCAGTGCCCAGCACCACCCAGCACCACCCAGCACCATCCAGCAGTGCCCAGGACCATCCAGCAGTGCCCAGGACCATCCAGTACCATCCAGCAGTGCCCAGGAACATCCAGCAGTGCACAGCACCATCCAGCAGTGCCCAGCACCATCCAACAGCGCCCAGCATCCAGCACCATCCAGAAGTGCACAGCACTATCCATCAGTGCCCAGCACCATCCAACAGCGCCCAGCATCCAGCACCATCCAGAAGTGCGAAGCACCATCCAGCAGCACCATCCAGCAGGGCCCAGCACCATCCAGAAGTGCACAGCACCATCCAGCCGTGCCCAGCGCCATCCAACAGCGCCAAGCATCCAGCACAATGCAGAAGTGCACAGCACTATCCAGCAGTGCACAGCACCATCCAACAGCGCCCAACATCAAGCAATATCCAACAGCACCCAGCGTCCAAATTCCATAATCCCATTCATAGGATTCATCGTTAAGTGAACAAACTGGGTTTAACTCAGTAAATCATGACATGTCTGTTTTATATGGGAGGAAAGCCTGAAGTGATGTTTGTTGTCGATGTTTACCACTTTGGTGAAACCAACTAGCACAGGTATTAACCTATGATAGCAATGACGGTGAACCTGGGCTTTTAAGATACTGCCACAACTAAGGTATGATGGTAACACCACACACCTCCACAAGAACATACAGGACTATGGAAGTGTTCAAAGTGTTCACATGTCTTTGACCAGTAAACTGTCACAGCCTCCTGTCCCACGTTGACAGAATAACCCATGTGCAATATGATGGACCTTGGCCTACAAGGCTTTCATCAACAGGAATATTGATGTAAGATGACCAGAAGTTGTGCCATGATGTCCTTGACCCGAAGGTGCCCATACCAAGATATACCAACTGAATTAATGTGTTTGCACAGTTCTTAAGGGACTCTTTGAGTGTTTGTCTGGTACTCAACATTTCTAACAGTTATTAAGGTGTTGTGTGAATTTGTAAGATTAGATGTACAAGGTTTTATCAATAAATTCTATTTTTTTAAAGAGTGTGTGTGAGTGCAAAGTACACAACAGCTGATTAAAAAGTGTTAGAATGTGAAAAGCTTGGATTTCTGAAATGAATGTACATTTTCCGCGAAACTTGCAGGAGACCTTTAAAGATCAATAGAGTCCTTGTGGCTGATATATGAAGCGAATGAAGATGGAGATGGATAGCTCATTTGCAGGCAATGTCATTAACACTACCAGACAATTGGACTTTGCAGGCTTAAATTTCAACAACCCCTGTTATGGAGGGCACTTAATACACAGCCTTGACATATCTGACTTGAAAATACAGCTACCTTTAACATGGTATCTATCTTGAATGAAATACACAGTTTATATTGGACAATGCATGATGCTGTGTGGTGTTTATCATGGTATTTGATATGTGTAGAGAGCGCTTCATGGTCTTTCCAGGGACATTTATCTGTGTTTAATCACCTTTTTCTTGCTTATTTTTAGTTCTTGTGTATTTATCTAGATTTCAAATGTGTACTTATGATTACTTATTGATATTATATATGGTTATACAAATGTTTACTTTGAGCTCATCAATATCTTGTTTTTGATCTGATTCCAAAACAACTAGATGATGTTAAATTGAATGCTGTGGGTGTTATGGACACAACAAAGGAGAGAGACGTGTGATATACATGATATACCCACCCAGGGGTTGAGATAGCAGCAGTGCCGTGCAAGACATGGTGGAAAATGAAACAATATATTACAAATTGAGGAGATTGACATTTTGAATGTTCAATTTATGACCTCATTGGTACACCACTGTATATGCTGGGCCTAAATATATTTCATTTATGACCTCATTTATACCTCACACTCATATATATGTATAAATATAATTACCGTATTTGCCATATTAAGCACCCCCTGTACGTAATCTTTATAGGCAAAAATTTACATGACAGTTTGTATTTTCTTGTGTATATTCACACGTGAAGATCCGGATTAGAAAAGGTCTTGAGCAACCCATGCTTGCTGTAATAGGCGACGATGCTTGTTACAAGTGGCAACTAACGGGATCGGGTGGTCAGGCTTGCTAACTTGGTTCATGCATGTCATCGTATCCCAATCGCGTGGATCAATGCTCATGATATCAATTACTGGATTGTCTAGTCCAGACTCGATTATTTACAAACCGCTGTCATATAGCTGTAATATTGCTGAGTACGGCTTTAAACAACAAAGAAATATTGTGTATATTACAGAAAACTGTAGAGTAGGAGGGGTATATACTTGCTTAGTAACTATTTTGAAAATCTTAAGTTTTAACCAAATTTTAAACTTAATTTAATCACTACTGCTTGATCTCTGAAAAGAAATTTAACTTGTCGTGTATGGTTTTAATACGCTTCCCCTTTGTAAATTTTTCTACGTTTCTGAGGCGCTTGTTACGGCAAACACAGTATATAAAATTGTAAAATGTATGTTCCTTTTATTGCCTTAATTGATATTGACAGTAATAATATTTATTTCATTCTTTATACCGGGGGGTAGTTGCCAAGACCTTCTGCCTTTGTTACACAAGGACTAAATATAAGTCTTGTGACCAGGGTATTAAGTTGTTTAAAGTTTACACAACAATATCCAATTAAAGCATCTATCTTACACAATTAATCGAAACACTTTTAGTTATAAAACTAAATTAACTAGTTATAAAGGATTTAGATATTTGAAATTTAATTCAAAGAGAACTGTCATAAAGTGATATGGAAAATGTTGTGTTGCATTTATGAGCACTGTGGCAAAACAGGAAACTCTCGCTATAATTGTCGGAACAGCTGACTACTGAGGATCAGACGGTTACAATGTCATCCTTGCTAATTGTGCAAGGTCATGCTCCTACTACATGGATTGTGTCTGACCTTGCTAATTGTGCAAGGTCATGCTTCTGCATGGATTGTGTCTGACCTTGCTAATTGTGCAAGGTCATGCTCCTATATGGATTGTGCCTGACCTTGCTAATTGTGCAAGGTCATGCTCCTGCATGGATTGTGTCTGACCTTGCTAATTGTGCAAGGTCATGCTCCTGCATGGATTGTGTCTGACCTTGCTAATTGTGCAAGGTCATGCTCCTGCATGGATTGTGTCTGACCTTGCTAATTGTGCAAGGTCATGCTTCTGCAGGGATTGTTGCTCAATCTATCAAGCACATGCCTGTCCAGACTGCACAGATCACTATTATGTTGCTGGTATAGTGCTGGCTTCAGCATAAAACAACATTCACTCATTTCATGTAGCCTGCTTATTATATTTAGTCGGAGCATTGATAAGAAAACAAGTGGTCTTCAGGTTGCAGCAACTCACTCTTTATTTGCATCCCACAGCCAAGCCCGCCAGTATCCGACCCATAAATGTCTATGATCTGCTTTACTGGGTGATTCTTCTCTAAGCTGACACACATAATGTTACTGGAATACATGCGCTGTTTAATATGTACATGTTGACATTCCATTCATTTCCAGGGTATGTCCCACAAAGGAATCTTAATGCTAACTTGTGAACATGGCATAGAACCATATGTTGTGCTACACACATAAACAAGACTACCTATAGGCTGACTATGCAAAATACACACAGAAGCTGGAGACAGGTTTAGCAGGGATAACCTTGTGTGTGCAGTCTGTGTAACTAACTATCATCACCATTGGTATGTCAAGATGGTAACTGATAGGACGTTGTGGTGTGCGTACACACTGATCAAGAGGGGGGATGCACTTATAGGACATAGGGGTGCACATACACCAGGGATCGGCAAATCCACTTGTCCATACGTATGGAGGAGTGGTAGCATATGCAAGGCAGAAAGAAGTGAACAAACATATATACATATATTTCAATTGTATTTATTCATCCCGTTTCTAATTCTAATTGTTTTTAATAAAATATGCAGAATAATTTCAAACCTGAAAATGTTTTCATTTCTGGTATGTTCTTACTTCATAATAACAAAATACATGCTGATAATATATCTGTTGAAGAAATAATCCAAAAGTGAGTTTATGCAGCAGGTCTCGAAAAAGATTTTAAAGGGAGTCAGTTATATTTATTTTTGTTATTGTAAGCGACTTGTTATTAATTCTCAAATATTGAATCGTAATTGCAATGTTTTAACTTGTCCTATTAAATTTTATACAGTTTTATGTTCTCAGTTATTATTGAAATTTTATTTAATTAACCTTTGAGTTGGGAATGTCTGGGTATGATGAAATGGCCATTCCTGCAATGTGTGAAACCAGTTTGGTAGTCTAGACTAGACCATAATTTTCTTGACTGTAGTGATGGTTACATTCAGGATTTAACAACAAGAAATAAAACAATTCAGATTTACTTTCCACACTGGAAATTTCATGATAAAAAAGGAATTATTTTCCAATTAGTTGGCCATATTGCACCAGAAAACATGGATGAAAAAAATCAACAATTGGGTTTTAATTCCACACTGAATATTCCATGAGAAAAAAAAAGGGTTCATCTTTCCAATTTGTTGGCCATGTTGCACCAGATGCTGCTGCATGGAGGCAATTCTCATCCCTCGCTCAATAACATGTTTAGGGAGCAATGTCCCATGACTAATCTGGGGCCAATGTATGTGTGTTGTTTCTCAATATGAATTTTCTGTCAATTAAGACTGTAGAGAGAAAATTTGGGTATTCTTTCTGCTTTCTATCACTTTCTGCACAGTTGCCTTTATCTAGGAGCAAGTGGCACAATGTGTGTGGTGGAGGCAACAGAGTTGTTCAATGTGATAGGGGGAGGGAACAGAATTGTACAATGTCGTAGGGGGAGGGAACAGAATTGTACAATGTTGGTGGTGGAGTGAACAGAGTTGTACAATGTGGGATGTGGAGGAACAGAGTTGTACAATGTGGGATGTGGAGGAACAGAGTTGTACAATGTGGGATGTGGAGGAACAGAGTTGTACAATGTGGGAGGTGGAGGGAACAGAGTTGTACAATGTGGGAGGTGGAGGAACAGAGTTGTACAATGTGGGAGGTGGAGGAACAGAGTTGTACAATGTGGGAGGTGCAGGGAACAGAGTTGTACAATGTGGGAGGTGGAGGAACAGAGTTGTACAATGTGGGAGGTGCAGGGAACAGAGTTGTACAATGTGGGAGGTGGAGGAACAGAGTTGTACAATGTGGGAGGTGGAGGGAACAGAGTTGTACAATGTGGGAGGTGGAGGAACAGAGTTGTACAATGTGGGAGGTGGAGGAACAGAGTTGTACAATGTGGGAGGTAGAGGAACAGAGTTGTACAATGTGGGAGGTGGAGGGAACAGAGTTGTACAATGTGGGAGGTGGAGGAACAGAGTTGTACAATGTGGGAGGTGGAGGAACAGAGTTGTACAATGTGGAGGGAACAGAGTTGTACAATGTGGAGGGAACAGAGTTGTACAATGTGGGAGGTGCAGGGAACAGAGTCGACAATGTGGGATGTGGAGGGAACAGAATTGTACAGTGTGGGAGGTGGAGGAACAGAGTTGTACAATGTGGGAGGTGCAGGGAACAGAGTTGTACAATGTGGGATGTGGAGGGAACAGAATTGTACAGTGTGGGAGGTGGAGGAACAGAGTTGTACAATGTGGGAGGTGCAGGGAACAGAGTTGTACAATGTGGGATGTGGAGGGAACAGAGTTGTACAATGTGGGGATGTGGAGGAACAGAGTTGTACAATGTGGGGATGTGGAGGAACAGAGTTGTACAATGTGGGAGATGGAGGAACATAGTTGTACAATGTGGGAGGTGCAGGGAACAGAGTTGTACAATGTGGGAGGTGCAGGGAACAGAGTTGTACAATGTGGGAGTTGGAAGGAACAGAGTTGTACAATGTGGGAGGTGGAAGGAACAGAGTTGTACAATGTGGGAGGTGGAAGGAACAGAGTTGTACAATGTGGGAGGTGGAGGGAACAGAGTTGTACAATGTGGGAGGTGGAAGGAACAGAGTTGTACAATGTGGGAGGTAGAGGGAACAGAATATACCTCCATTGTAACTCATCTTTATAAGTGCCCCTACAAAGACCAAAGAGTTACGTGACGGTCCATATTGTCTTATGTAAATTACATATTTTTTCCATAAAACAGCAGTGAACAAAGGGTATGTAATTGCTGTACAACTGTTAAAAAGGCTGCTTGATGTCTCAAAACAAATTCAACTCTTTGTGGATTGTAGTAAAAAGCGCTCCCCCTTTGTCAATTTTCTAAGCCCCCAGTGTGTTTATTACAGGTAATACAGTAGTCTGCACATGTTTACAAAGTGTAGCTTAATGTGCTAAGTCCATAAGGACTTGTGTACAGGAAGCGCACAGATAGATACTATAGTAAATGGGTTGTTGATAAAATACACCAAGATAAGAGAAGGATTACCTGCTGAGGCAAGTGCCAGAAAATGGATAGAAGGATAGTGTAAGAATCCCCCAATGAGATGTAGGAGCACTAGCACTGGACTATGATGAATGAAGAGTATGAACATGGACTTTCTCTTCAATGTGATGGGCAAGACCAGCATTAGTTCAGACACTCCGTTATCGCATGCTATTTTCCTCACGCCAAGCTATATATATGTTTTCAAATCACATGTACCGGTATCTGCCCAATTACATTGGAGTGTGACGGACTGGAATCTTTCACACCTGAGGATAGAGAGAGAGAGATTATTTTTTGCTTTTGTTTAGAAACATTTGGTCTATGTTTCAGTGGTATGTTTATCGTTATCGAAACGGATGCGTTTGATCAAGAATGATGGTGAATGTTGGTTGTCTTGTTTGATGGGTTAACGATAGAAGCTGGTCTGCACAAAAAGTTTTTAAATAAGATGGATATTTGGAAATGTGTGGTTTGCATTCTATTTTGCTTGGAACGTTTATTTTTATTTATATGTTTGATGTAAACTTTGCCATATAGATGTAAGGTAATCATTATTTATTAGTTGTATTTAAAATTTGTTGTATCTTTATAACATATGGTTGTATTTAGCATGTGTTTGTGTGCATATGTTTCCCACAGATCAATGTGCATGTATGGTTTAAGTGTCAAGTTAGATAACACTTAGGGCTGGGATGAGTCCAAATTTACAACCAGGGTACCCACCCCCTATTACCCGACCCAATCTGGGTACCCACTGTAGGTCTCAAGAGTTGGGTACATAGTGTCTGATTGGGAATTGCTTTACCAGAGCCCTACCAAATGCTATGTACATACGCATATAAAATATAAGTATGAAAGTCAGAAAGAATTCATGCATAGTCAGAAAGAAATGCAAACATAAACAACTTTTATTGTTATTATATATTTATCAACAATATATCATGTGACTAAGATGGGTCTGGGAAGTCCTGTGGGTACCCGGGGCCTACTTAGGACCTACCCGACCCGAGTACCTGAGTTACTGCTCAGCCCTAGTAACACTACTGATAGACGACTTATGCAGCACGACTCAACACCAGGTAGGGTTGGTTCCAAGCCCCGATGTTATTATGCTTGTCAATAGATCAGTTTGTATTACAATTGCTTCTCAGCTCATTGGGGCGTATGAAAGTGACCTTTCAGTAATCAACAAATTGATTTACATGAAATGCTGTTTCAGTACTGATGTATGTATCGATCTGAAGGTGTTTCAGTATTAATAGAGAGGTATTTGTCAGCACTGTTATCACAGATTTTGCCCACTGTTGGGATTCTGGTTTAGAATATGCCCCAAACTATCTATCCTTGACATACGAGGTGATTAGGTGGATTGGAGGGTCCCACTCGGTGACTTGGTTAATTGTGTGTCATCATACTGCCTGGGACGCTGCTGATTATATCAATCATTGGTTTGTCTGGTACAGACTAGATTATTGACAGGCCACCATCATATAGGCATTATGCAACAGAGAATAACATCTCAAGATCTTGATTTTGTTCAGTTGGACCAAATGAGAGTTAGCATTGAATAAATCAGATTGATGAGAATTGAATTATCTGTTCAAGTGATCTTGAATGAACTTATAGTATGTATTATTGCAATACCAAATAAAAGTCCCCATACCGATCTGTGTATAGACTCATGTTCAATGTTCAGACTGTTGATAATGTTGAATGGTATTTACAGTGTCAATGTCAGATAAGCAACACACGTTTTAGTAACTCTCCATTGCCTAAGGTCCCATTAGTCACTGTGCAGAGTCGCCTCCCTTAGAAGGCTGGTTCTTGTGGATTCGAAATTCCAGATTCTACCCTTTAATATCCTTTTTCTGTCAACACTGTACTCCCATTCATTGGTTTCGATGACATACGGAATGTCCACAACCTGGTCGCTTGGGCTATCCCACACCTGAGGCTGTCACATTAACTGAAACACGTACTGATGACACATACATTAACTGCAGCAGTACACTTGATGCATTCCGTTCCCCATGAGAATCAGGTTGTTACTTATAGCCAACGAATACAACCTTGATGACTCAGTGTATTTTATCTCCATTCTATTATGATAAATACTTCAACCCATTAACATCATAGCTTTGTTTTCATCCACGTCAAATGACACGATGCTGAAAGTAGATTTCCATTCAAATCATATTGTCCTTTTATTGTCCTTTAAATAGCGGTGGTAGAAAAAGTAGCGTCACTACACAACTGGCCTTGTTGTCTATAGTCTCAGTTAAAACTTGGAACTTGGTCTGTGTTAACAGTTAAAAACATATCTTTTCCAGGTAAACACTCATTTATACAGTCTTATCACAGTAGAATATAGACACACTGGATGATTGAGGTCAGTAATGTAAATGTTGAGAATCATTAGCAAAAGGTAAATTTCACACATACAATATGGAATGTCATTAAAACAATCTGTAATAGTTTTGCAATCTGTATATTTGGTATCACTGATGAATGAAGAAATATGTGGAATGTGATGAGCACAAAAGCCAGACTGTGAGATGTAGTGAGGCGGATAGCATCCTGAAATACTCCTACGCTACGTGGCAGCTAATTGGACTTCAAAAAGAAAAAAATCAATAATCCAGGCAACTGTTTAAATTAGGAAGAACTTCAAATGTCACATGTGTATGATATCTTACTGATATTGATGTAGAAAAAATTCAAAATACTGAAAGCTTTAGAAACTAAAACTCATCTTCAATGGCTAAAATTTATTTTAAGCCCTAAATATAAAGAAGTTATTTTCATGTAGTTACTGAAATAAAAGATGGAAATATTTTTGCATCCAGCTCAAAACATTTGACAGAAATATTGGAGTGCAGGTTTGTTTGCTGTCATCCTGGGACACAGAAGGTTACATATCTGGTAAATGTGTTACCCGGCCATTACAAGTATCTAATTTGTCATGACAGTGGCGTGCAAATAACACATACAATTTTGGAGAATAAGATCCACAAAAGCTGCTACCAAAATAGATTCCTTCAACAGGTAGAAATGCTTCTCTCTGGAAGGTAGGCAAAATGTCTTAGCTGATGCAAGCAAGAGGATTGTGTTTCCAAGGTATACATGAGGATATTTTTGGCCCCATGCTGAACATTGCATGAGGGGAGATTTCTCTTGCTGTCTATTTTTCGCAATCCTTTGCTCCTTTCCAGTAACCATCACAGCAAGCACTAGAAACATGTGCTGGTAATTGGATGCCAAGTAATAGTCTGTGGGAGATTCGACTGCATCTTTATCACAACAAATTGTAGGTCTCTGTGGACAGTTTTGACTTGGCTGTGCAGCTGGTTGTCACTGGAGTGGTAACTGGTGAGGAAGGAGAGGAGAGCTGAGACAAAGACTGTGGTGCTTGGTGGTGGTGGTTGTGTTTCATGCAGGAATTACTTGGTGCTTGTGGATTAAGTACCACTGTATCTGGGAACATGCCAGCTCTCACCTTATCAATGGAACACCGGGCAGAGGAGACTTGTAAGTAGGGATTCTTAACAAGAGAATTCTTCCATCTTGTTCGTGAGCAGGTTTTGGCAGTGGTATTCCTTGGAGGATCATTGGATCATTGGGTAACGTGTGCTGTGTGACAGGTGACTGTTGTATGTGTATATTATTTTAAGAGATGATTGTGTGACCTTAATGCTATTGATTCCTATGAAATTAATAACGAATAATATCAGTTCATGTTTTACTATAACAAACACTTGTGACTGTGAGTGCATGGGTAATAGGGTATGGAACCCGTTTATTAGTTCAAGTTGGATATACAGATATTTTCAATTTGTTTCATCATCAATTGAAGGCCTAAATATAGCTTCAAGTTTGACATTGTATCTATTTCTGTTTCTGGCATGTACTTGTGAGATTCCAGGAGGATGGTTTGTTAGTTATCACCTCCTGTTTTGCTCTCTGGGCATCACTAGTGATTGGGTGGCCGCTATAGACAAGAGGGAGGGATTTTTGGATTGTTGACCTTCTGAGAAGACTTTTTGTGTAACGGTGTACCCAAAAGGCTGTGATTCCTGCTCACTGCTCACTGCTCACTATCAACCATGTGACTTCCTGTCTGCGTACAAGTTGCTATAAAGATATTGTGGAAGATGTACTGAGGACACCCCATACTACACAAAGTTCAAAACTTCATAAATATTTCAATAATGAATTTTAATTATGTTTTTAGAGGAAATCAATCATATAATTTTACACTTGATTTCAAACACAAAACAAATGTTGCTGTTAACATATTGAGATGTTTACTCTGACATGATACGTCTCTTTGTGAACACCTCTGAGGACACCTACATAGGAGGTCAGGTTAGGTCAGGTCAGGTCAACTTTCTAGTCAGCCAATCAGCATCGAGGCTTCCAATTCTCTGTATGAGTGAGCAAAGCGTTCATACATGCACATCTGATTTTCTGTATTTCAAAGATGAATATGATCACGAAGTTCTAAATGAAAAAGTAGAAAACTGCTATAATATTCTTATTGATATTTTATAAATGTTGCTGTTTCTGAGCGTGATGGCATTTACACTCAATAGGGTGTACTATTGGGGACATATTTGTATTTCAATTTCCAAAATGAGGTGGTAAAGAAATGAAGCTGTATCGTACCAGAAAGCTAACATCTGCTTGGCTCAAGGACACCATCCTTCATTTAGTTGAGTGAGTTTGCTGGTGGTTCACCTGACATGACCTTCACTGGAGATGCCATCAGAGTGTAACATAGAGAGGTATCCTACAGTAAAACATAGGAAATAAGAGGCATTCACACTGCTGTTGAAACTGTTGATGCAAACAAGTCGCTTCTATAGATGACTGATGACAATATTATGTGACTACAGGCCCATACTTCAATTTATGTCTTGATATTATGTTTTGTTCAGCTTGTTTTAAGGTAATCCTACCCAACCCTATCACTCATTCTTCAACTTAAACTCACTTGAGCTAGTCACTTGGCCAATACACTCAGTGATGAAGTTAACTATTCAATACTGCTGCTGTTGTGCCAGGCACATGAACATCAGTGATACTCTGCCCACATGCTCATGGGCTTTCTTTCCCCCATGTTGTGATGTAACCCCGCAGTCTGCAATATTCCAGCTATATAACAGCCTGTAGACAATCAAATATACTACTAAAAATTGTTGAGGACCACCCCAGTCTTTCCTGTAACTATGGTTAAGCTATCATGGCATGACTCAGGTGGTCCTAAAATTTTTTTGAGTAGTATATATGATGGGCAAACCAGTGGTCAATAGCATGAGCAAGAATTGTAGCAAGATGATACAGGTTGTCGCACATTGTCCTCCCAGTCCCCTGTTTACCTGTATCGGGGACCTATCCTGCTCCATCATTCCCACAGGTTATTCCTAATAACTACTGGCGCCATGAGGGATTGACCATTTGATAGAATTGCAAAAAGAAGAAGAAATTGTCTGTCACAAAAAATACATTATTTCAGGCTCACAGTTTTATATAAAAAAATATCTGGTTTGAAAAATGTAGTGTAAAATAGCTGTCAGTCAAGTACTGCTTTCATAACAACATAAGTAGACATTCAAGAGTTGTTGGGTAGCCTTGTAGAAGGCTCAGGTTTGATTCCCCACACTGGTAAAATGAGTGAAGCACATTTCTTGTGATATTGCTTGAACATTCCTTAAATTCCTTAAAATGATACTCACTATAGCTGGTTCTGGATTTTTTTGATGTCTGACATTTAAGAAAGAGTCAGTTTGAAAGTGTATTGCCATATCTCTAGCCATTGACTGTAGTCGGTGTCATCACTGATGAAGTATTGACCACATGCGGACCCTGCTTTATATTCTGTAACCCCGTGATTTATTGAGCCAACAGATCAAGGGAATGTGTGATTATAAAGACTTGATCATCTCCATGATGGACAAGACTTTCCGGTGAAGTCTGGCCACCGATACGCAGCAAATGAACACTGCAGAATGAAAATGGCTTCCTGCAAAGTGCACGATCAATACTGAACAAGACCTATTTTAGAACGATTACAGCAAAACCACTATCTCAAGATGATTATACTCCATCAGGGCTGGTAGACTAGGAAGAAGGGCCTTGATAGAGGATTTCTGCAAATTCGCAATCTGAAGATGTTTATCCACCATCAGGGCTGGTAGACTGGGAAGAAGGGCCTTAATTGAGGATTGTGCAAAGCCATTAGCTTTCTCAAGATGTTTATTCTCTCTTAGGGCTGGAGGGAAGGAAGAAATGTTTCCATTAGGTATATCTTCAAATCACAATCTGTAGTTGTTAATCCCCCATCAGGGCTCAGTAGGCTAGGATGAAGGCTTGATGGGGCTTTTCAGCAAACCACAATCTTGGGTTTATTCTCTGTCAGGGCTGGTAGACAAGAAAGAAGGGTTTGATTAGGGATTTCAGCAATCCGAAATCCCAAAAGTGTCTAGTAATAGCTATGTAATGAAGGCAAGATCTTGATGAGATGTTTTAAGCTGGGTAACTTGTTATTAAAACCAGATAATCTCTCTGAATCAATGACCTAATAATACTTGAATGATCCATAACCATCTTGATTGAGTACAAGTAAGGACTGATAATGGTCCTTGAGTGTTGGTCGAATGATCATAAACTGACTGCTCTTGATAACACTTCACGTTGTGATGTTGGTGTCTAACTTATAGCTGTAAATGACTCATTAATGACAGTCAGTTATTGTGAGGCACATATTTGTCATCCACAAAGTATTATTTAACCATTATGTTCCCCCCCAAACAGATCATGTTCATTGGACAATAATATTCTTGAAAACAACTGCTTATGATGTACAACTTTCCGAAATATAGGACTTGCTTGAATAGGATCATAATCCTCATTTAGGGCTGTTGATTAAGAAAGACGATGTTAGTGATGGATATCCATCATGTCATGCAGCTGTAGGACATGGAGCAGTGCAGGTCAGATATTGAGTAGCATCTGGGTTTTGTTGGATGGTCATTCGTTGAAGGTAGTGAGTGAATGTTGTTTTATGGGCCAGGTTAACCAGTGGTTGATAGCTCGAGCAATGGGCCACTCCATAAGGTGTGATGGCGGGCCGTCAGCCAAGTCACACATTGTACCCTTTTGCTGGTCCATTATACTTACCTAACTTTGTCACTGTAGTAGGAATATCAAGTGTATTGCATCAGGAATTATGACTTCTGTTTGATTGGCATTCTTGGAGAGTAATAAGAAAACGTACAACTTAATGAACTCATTCCTGCTGGAGAACGGTGTAAGAATTCACATCGAAACATCGCTAATGCAATAAACCAGAAGTTGCTGTCTATAAAGTTGTACATTTTCTTAACTATTATATCAGTTTAACTATTATATCAGTTCAATACAAGTCATGCGTTATATGTGGTTCATCCAAAGACAAAGTATATTAATGTGAAACATTACTTCTTTTCTCTGCACTAGTTCAATTCTAGACTTGTACATCATACTATAAATATCTTTTTGCAATAAGTAAATCAAGCATATTCCAGTTTATAGATATATCCCTTGTACTAGTGAGATTTGAAATGAAAGTCTTAAATTCATATCTAAAGGGGTAGTGGCAGGCAAAAGATGTGGTATAATACTTAAAACTTAAAAATATCTGGCACTGACGCCATAAAGACAGAACTACAATATAGAATTTATTCTTAGAAAGTATAGGAAAACAAGTAGCATAGTGCCTGTGTTGATTATTCAACCCCACCCATGCCTTGATGAGAATAAGGTAATATTGATTAGCTGATGTGTCTTTATGTCATTTATTACAAACCAGTGGTAGAAGCTCTTCTTAGTGGTATAGGAGCTGGATCCTGAAGCAGATGTAGCATACAAGCACCTGGAATGAAAACACACGACTCAGCGAGAGCAATTCTATTTTTGGCAATGGATTTTTCCCCGTGAGTATACTGTTGAAGCGCACTAGATGGCAGTCTGTCCCACAGTATGCATCATGTAGGTATTTGGACCTGACTTTGGCTGCAGGTGTTGGAAACATTTTCTGGATGAAATGCTAAAGGCTGAAACATTCGGAATTCATATCTCACAGAAATGTTTTGGGTTTTGAACAAACATTTATTATTTCTCAAAAGCAAAAGAATAGTGGTGATTTTTGTCATGTTAATGCAGTAACTTGAATAACTGAAATTAAGTTTCAAATTTATTTTGTATAAAGGATAAGGAGATAAGGATTATTCAAATTTGCTCGAACTGTAATGAAAATTGGTATATTATAGACTCATGTGTATTTCATTTTTGGATATATGTTGTACTTCTAAATTTTCTCAAAATGCATTTTCTCCCACTGTAAACATCATTTACTCCATCCACAACACAGACGTTGACCAATGAAGCTGAACCTTCACATGCTTGTTCCAACAAATGATGACCTCTAAATTTGTTCAAGAGGTTCGAATCTAATTTTCGGAATAGCTCATTAGCTTTAGCACCGTTATCACAAATGTACTGATATCCCAGACCTAGTCTTCAGTCCCATAGTCCTGGTTTCTTCAAGGAAAGCCATGTTGGCACACTGAATATATACATCTCTGTGCATACTGATAGCCCTAAAGGGTGTGGGGTACCCAAAAATACCTGTCTATTAATCTGTCAAGTCAAGTGTACTGTGTCTATCGTGGATAGTTACATATTTCATATTTATTAATACTTTTGTCCTGGGTATTCATGCAGAAATTGTTTGAATTGCAAGCTGACAGCAAGTTTTGTCAAGTGGCTGTTTTCGTTTACATTTTAAACTTTTAACTGCATAACCCTGTGAGCTTCAGTGCAATTTTTACATATTCTGGGAAGGAAGTATATCACTGCTCTTTATTGATAGACAATTTTCTGTACGCAAGATTTTATTCTTAAATGTATAAGATGAAAAGTCAATGACCTTTTGCTACACATATGATAACCATCTTTATTTCCTAGATCTTGTAATTAAATCAATAAACATAACACTTTGCAGACAGATTTCATCACCACCACCAGATGTGTGTTAAAATATTAACTAAACATATTTGCTATGTATATTTTCAGTTTTATGTGCAATAGGTTATAAAAACATGATGACAGGTTACTTGGTGCATTACAATGTTATCAGATGTGAGGTAGGTAAATACAGAGTATATAACCATATCTTGTCTGTAGTATGGCACACACTGTTCCCGGAAGGGGGAAGCTATATCTACACATAATAACAACATTGCTGCAGACCGGTTTCTTCAAGGGAAGCCATGTTGGCAAGCTGAATACATCTCCATGTATACTGATAGCTGTTCTGATGAGGCGGAGGAGCTATAGTAGAGATATACTGTTGTTTTTAATCAGACAAGAAGAGATAACTCCAGGGGTGTTCTTTCAAGGCATGGAGATATGAAACATTATCTCCCTACAATGGCTGCATACAAATAAGAACCAGCTGAGTTGGCACGATTTAAAAACTTGTTATTTTGAAGTCATTTCACTTGGCGGGATTTAAAAATTTGTTATTTTGAAGTCATCTTCCTGGGATTTAAAAACTTGTTATTTTGAAGTCAACTTCCGGTGACTTAAAAACTTGTTATTTTGAAGTCATCTTACTTGGTGGGAATAAAACACTTGCTATTTTGAAGTCATTTTACTTGGTGGGATTTAACAAACCTGCTATTTTGCTTTTTCCAAATTTTTAGACACTTGCTATTTTGAAACCATTTTAATCAAGGGTTTGGGCATCTTTAATGAAATATTTTCATTCAAACAAACTTATAAGATGTGTTTCAGATAATTGATTATGTAACAAACAGAGTGTGGTATCTTGACACTACTGATTGCATCAGGATTACTTTTAGGGATTCTAGTTTATGGTCCTTGGATTGTCAGCACCCTGCCTGTGCTTGTGTGTTTCACTAAAGTGATAAACACCCAGGACCTCCATCACTTCAGGTCCCCCCCTCCCCCCCTCACACACACACACATAAATCAATTACTTTTCCAAGAGATGTAAATTTCAACTCACTCACTTATTTAGATATCAGATATCAGGTGCTTCACTATATGTATGGAAGCAGAATAGTTACATCTTCATATACAGGCCACTGCAATATCACTGGAATATTGCTAACTGGTGTTAAACAACATTCAACAGTTCAACATAATGCGATCACCCTACAAATATATACTACCCTTAAGAAGTTTAAGAACATATGATTTTTTTACATGCCATGACAGATTAACTATGTTAACTCTTTCATCACTGGCTACCCCAGAGTTATGTCCCTTGAAACCCTGCAGTCCCTGACACTGACAAGGCCTGTACACTGGCCTCCCTGGCAGTATTATTGGAAAATCACACTATCATTTTTGATGCACTTTTTCTACCAGAAACTTGCTTTTAATATACATTGATCATATACCATTGTAAAGAGGATTAAGTATACTTTAATATTCTTTGTTGTTATTGTCTCTAACCTTTGTTATTTTCTAATTACAGGTGTTTACAAGTGAAATAAAACTTGAAAACACTGAACAAATGAAAACAGACAATGAATTTTGGCTCAAATTGTATTAAAAATCACAAAAATAAATCACAGATACAAGGTAAACATAACACAGTGGTCTTGTCATCTTGGACGGCACAGGTAATCCCAGGTGTTACAGGTAAATTCTCTTCATGCACATCTGTAAACAAATAAACAAGTTTACAACTCTTGGTACTGACTTTGTTTTCTATACTGATGTCACATATTACTTATGATATACTTACAGCCTCGTAGGTAAACTCGTTAACACAGGTAAACTTGTTAACGCAGGTAAACTCGTTAACACAGGTAAAAACACAAATATTTGATTTATTTTGTTCTTTTTCAGGATTTGAAACAAAAATTAAGTATTTAAGTTTTTAAAAAGTAATTTATCACATTACCTGAACATTGAACCACAGCTACCATAAGAATGACATCACAGGGAAGATATCACAGATTGATCTGAAGAGGGAAAGATTGTAAAAGGACGGAAAGGTCGTAAATTCAAGTTCTGCAAATATACAAGTTGTGATAACATATTTACAATACACTGCTATTTACAATTGCATAATAAATTAAATTAGTACTTTATTAAATCAATTAATAAATAAATAATGATTACAGTTACTAAAATTTAAATTAAGATGTAAAAAACAAGAAAACAAACATGAATATGGAAATAAATTTTATTCAAATTGAGCGAAATATAAGGACATACGACAAACCGTCAAACTACAATTCGGATTGCGATCAGAAAAATAAATTTTTAAAAAAAGAAACAGATAGTCATGCCACTCACCTTTGTTGTTGTTGTGATCGCTCGTTCACGTGTAGGCTGCATTCTCATTCGTCGCACTGATAATCTGTTCAAACACAGAATCATTGTAAAACAGTTGGAAAAGATCAATAGCACAACTCTTCACTCACCGTGTCAATATATATTATTGAGTCCGGTTGCCTCTTCAAAATCCCTCATGTTTCCACTGTCGTGTGTCCCTCTGCCACTCCCATTCTTGAAAGTTGGCGGGGGGGGGGGACACCTCGTCGAAACCGTCAAAATCTTCCCCAAAATCTTCGCGAAATTCCCTCTCCCCTTCGCGTAAATTATTCAATTCAAACACATTATTATTCCCGATAGAGTCGTTGTTAATCGTCTGATCGCTATCCGAATCGTAGTTGGCCGCCATTACGCTTGATTTACGATACATGCGAGAAAAATACCTGTCGCGAAAACAGGTGACATATCCGCGATTTTCGCGCCAAAAAGACGGGGAAATTCCATCGAATGACGTGTCAATACGTGTAGATCTCGTTTCCATATTTAGAACGAGATTACACACGAGAAAGGAAGTAGAAAGAGCGATTTTGTAAACATGCTCGCGCCGCCCGATTTATCGGGCAGCCGTGTGTGGGGCTTGGACAGTAGCCGCCCGATTTTTCGGGCAGCCGGGTTCCGGGCAGTCGGGGCGAAAGGGTTAACTATTGTCACATGAAAAATAATCGGGTGTTTTTAGGTTAAGTTTAGTCATATGAAAATAATCAGGTGTTCTAAGGTTAACTATAGTCATATGAAAATAATCGGGTGTTTTTAGGTTAACTGTAGTCATATGAAAATAATTGAGTGTTCTCAGGTTAACTATAGTCATGTAAGTGAGTATGGTTTTACGCCACTTTTAGCAATATTCCTGAAATATCTCGGCAGGGGACACCAGAAATGAGCTTCACACATTGTACCCATGTAGGGAATCGAACCCGGGTCTTCAGTGTGACAAGCAAATGCTTTAACCACAAGGCTACCCTACTGCCCCTAGTCATATGAAAATAATCGGATGTTCTAAGGTTAACTATAGTCATATGAAAATAATCAGGTGTTCTCAGGTTAACTATAGTCATACGAAAATAATCAGGTGTTCTTAGGTTAACTATAGTCATATGAAAATAATCAGGTGTTCTAAGGTTAACTATAGTCATATGAAAATAATCAGGTGATCTAAGGTTAAGTAGTCATGTGAAAAGATTGGGTTTCTTTTGAGAATAAACATAATGTCACATGTTCAACAGTACCAACCCTGTCATGAAGGATACTCTTTTGAAACATTTGAAACATTGAAACAAACAATGTACATGTTACAATCATGTTTCCAATGCTACATTCAAACCTGTTTAGAACTACAAGGGCACCTGCAGCCCTTTCAGAAAGTAAAGAATGCCTGTGTACCATGCTGGTTTAAATGAGGTCTTTGGAAGCGACAGTTGACAGGTGATGAGGCGTCACCTCCTACTCCTCCTCCTCCTCCTCCTCCTCCTCCTCCCAGTGTGACATCAGCAGCAATCACTGACCTGTCTGCTGGTACTGTCATTACACCTAATGTTAAAAATCAATACGCCTGAGTTTTACATTACATTGGAGCCAAATGGAAAGAGCATGGTCCTCTGTGGCGTAAATTAACTCCAGCTCCATGTGCACACAACTACATCATCTGAACATACCTCGATCATGTAGGCTACCTTATTTCACCTTAAGAGGGGAGTTCAGGTTTCATTATGTTTTCTATAGACTTTCCACTTTGATCTTGGAATGTTGGTCAGTTTGGTGCCGTTCTATTTGATGTAAACCAAGACATAATTGTTAATACATAGACACACTGCACTTTGTTGCTGCTGCTTGATGGCAGATTGCAATGGAGTATGTTTTTGTGTCATGTTTGTATCAGCCTTACAGATGTCTGTGACATCATGTTTCAAAGAGTTTGAGGAACGTATTGCTCCGAGCATGAAGTCACACTTCTCCTGTGTATCCTTTTCCCTTCTGTTGTCTGTGCCTGGATCTGCTGATCAGGTCAATTCAAATATCAGAGAATAATCAGGCACTATCTGCTGAGACAGACTTCTCTGGGCGTTAAAGGCCAAATAATGATGACAGTTTTATTTATAGACCACTGCAAAATAGTGCTGATATCATCAGGAGTTTAAGTCTCCACCGCCACATAAGTTGCAATGAGGAAGGAGTTATGAAAACTCCCTTGTCAAGGTCACAGCATGGGATAGCATCCTGCATCATGTTGACAAGCAATGTCATATTTAGTAAATTCCTCTGAATGCCTATCGTAAAATGTCCCGACTGGAGAAACCTTGATTGAAAAGCAATTCACAAATATGCTCACTTTCCTCCTACATTACTGAATACGTCTTACCCTTAATGCACCAGTAATCTGCAAGACAGTTTATTACAGGGTGGAAAAGTTAACTGAAAGGAATATACGCTCTAAAGTACTGTACTTTTGAAAAAATAAAAATGGATAATTTTCCCAATATAACAGTATAGAAAAATATTAAAATATTCATTATGAACGAAGAGACCATTAATTTCACTGTCTGATATGATTGATACTCCTTCAGCAGCTTAGAGATAGACCTGTCACAGTAACAGATTGACAAGGACCTTTCAACCAATCAGCCTGAAGTGCCACTTCATACAAACATACCGTTCTTACAGCGCTGGTCCCTGGGGAGATATATCATTTAATACACCATGGTATGAGCAATATACAGTCCAGGGCCCCATTCCATAGAGCAATCGTAGTGCTAGGACTATCATAAGTCTAGGTTCTAGGATGGGAGTTACAATCACCAAAGTGCTGAGACTGCTTTGTGGAACAGGCCCCTGGTGTTGTAACTTTACTGTAAAAGGAAAAGGCCCCTGGTGACTTTACTGTTATAGGAACAGCCCCCTGGTGTCATGACTTTACTGTTATAGGAACAGGCCCCTGGTGTTATAACTCTACTGTTATAGGAATAGGCCCCTGGTGTTATAACTTTACTGTTATAGGAAAAGGCCCCTGGTGACTTTACTGGTATAGGAACAGGCCCCTGGTGTCATGACTTTACTGTTATAGGAACAGGCCCCTGGTGTTATAACTCTACTGTTATAGGAATAGGCCCCTGGTGTCATAACTTTACTGTTATAAGAACAGGCCCCTGGTGTTAAGACCTTCATGGTATAGGAACAGGCCCCTGGTGTTATAACTTTCATGGTATAGGAACAGGCCCCTGGTGTTATAATTTTACTGGTATAGGAACAGGCCCCTGGTGTCATAACTTTATTGGTATAGGAATAGGCCCCTGGTGTTATAACTTTACTGTTATAGGAATAGGCCCCTGGTGTTATAACTTTATTGGTATAGGAATAGGCCTCTGGTGTTATAACTTTACTGTTATAGGAACAGGCCCCTGGTGTCATAACTTTACTGTTATAGGAATAGGCCCCTGGTGTTATAACTTTACTGGTATAGGAACAGGCCCCTGGTGTTATAACTTTACTGGTATAGGAACAGGCCCCTGGTGTTATAACTTTACTGGTATAGGAACAGGCCCCTGGTGTCATAACTTTACTGTTATAGGAATAGGCCCCTGGTGTTATAACTTTACTGGTATAGGAACAGGCCCCTGGTGTTATAACTTTACTGGTATAGGAACAGGCCCCTGGTGTCATAACTTTACTGGTATAGGAACAGGCCCCTGGTGTCATAACTTTACTGGTATTGGAACAGGCCCCTGGTGTTATTGCTTTACTGTTATAGGAACAGGCCCCTGGTGTCATAACTTTACTGGTATAGGAACAGGCCCGTGGTGTTATTACTTTACTGGTAAAGGAACAGGCCCCTGGTGTTATAACTTTACTGGTATAGGAACAGGCCCCTGGTGTTATAACTTTACTGGTATAGGAACAGGCCCCTGGTGTCATAACTTTACTGGTATAGGAACAGGCCCCTGTCATCATAACTTTACTGGTATTGGAACAGGCCCCTGGTGTTATTGCTTTACTGTTATAGGAACAGGCCCCTGGTGTCATAACTTTACTGTTATAGGAACAGGCCCCTGGTGTTATAACTTTACTGGTATAGGAACAGGCCCCTGGTGTTATAACTTTACTGGTATAGGAACAGGCCCCTGGTGTTATAACTTTACTGGTATAGGAACAGGCCCCTGGTGTTATTACTTTACTGGTATAGGAACAGGCCCCTGGTGTTATAACTTTACTGGTATAGGAACAGGCCCCTGGTGTTATTACTTTACTGGTAAAGGAACAGGCCCCTGGTGTTATAACTTTACTGGTATAGGAACAGGCCCCTGGTGTTATAACTTTACTGGTATAGGAACAGGCCCCTGGTGTTATAACTTTACTGGTATAGGAACAGGCCCCTGGTGTTATAACTTTACTGGTATAGGAACAGGCCCCTGGTGTTATAACTTTACTGGTATAGGAACAGGCCCCTGGTGTTATAACTTTACTGGTATAGGAACAGGCCCCTGGTGTTATAACTTTACTGGTATAGGAACAGGCCCCTGGTGTTATAACTTTACTGGTATAGGAACAGGCCCCTGGTGTTAAGATTTTACTGGTATAGGAATAGGCCCCTGGTGTTATTACTTAACTGTTATAGGAACAGGACCCTGGTATTAAGATTTTACTGGTATAGGAACAGGCCCCTGGTGTTATTTCTTTATTATCCATGAAGTGGAAGGGGGATATAGGAATGGGTGCCGTCCGTCCGTCTTCCATCCGTCCATCACATTTCATTTCCGGAGCAAATCTTGAAAACCGTACCATATTTCTTCGCCAAACTTGGCACATAGATAGGTCTAGTGGTGAACTGGTGCCTTTTGATAGTTTGGGATTTAAAAAAAGAAAAGAATTCGAGTTTCCATGGCAACGACTTTGATTTAGAATGAAAATGGTGGTAGTCCTCGTTTCCGGAGCAGATCTTGAAAACCGTACAATATTTCTTCACCAAACTTGGCACATAATGTCATCTCACAGTATTGAATACATTTCCTTTCTTGTTGGTAAGTTCGGCATTGTTTGAGTGTATGTTCCTCCAAAAGTGTCATGGATACAGTTGTTGCATTCACTGACTAACTTCATGCAGAAACCCCACTCATTACAAATACAACAGTGTAACTGATCTTAAACCTACTCAACTGTATAAACACTATTTATTCTTGTCAACCATACTCTGTACTTCACTTGCTTGATAACGGTGTCAGAACCTACACTGAAACCATCGCTCCTAATTGTAATAAAGAAGTTGTTCGTCCATATGTCTCATCCTTACTCATTACAAATTCAGTTACATATTCTATCTTAAACTGCAGATGGAAAAACAACACCAGTAATAACTTTTTTTAGTGCTGCAATTAGGCCATTTACAAAAAGGCCCAGTGAACATAGTCCACAGGAGCTAATGCATTGCACACAACCCGACATGTCATATTGGCGAGGGATGTGAGTATTTCATGCTTGTTCTTATAGGAACAGGCCCCTGGTGTTATTGCACAAATATTGTCAAAATATAGCATAACAAATTTGGGAGCAACACTAACACATCAAAGAAGGTATTCAAAGTCTATTAATTTTTTCTATTATTTCATCTTGTTATAGCCTCAATGTTCATTTTCAAAATTCAGATATCACACACTTACACAATTTTATGACATAAAACTTTTGAACTGCCCCCTTAATCAGAATTGTCTTTACATGGTAATTACAGCCAGTTTTACAACGGAGATCCCAAAGGTGGATTGCCAACTTTGTACTAATTTGGAGAAATTAATGCAAATCATTTCCTCAAGAGAGATGTTGAAAAATAGAAATTAGGCCCCACTCTCTTCTTTCAATAATGAAAGCTGTGTCAACAAACAGCAGTTGGCACATCAATATTTCCAGTTGCATTTTTCACCAATAGCTACATCAAAACTGTTGGGAGTTTGCTTTGCTTAATAATTAAATAAAGAATAGTGACATGTAGTTTATTAATACTACACAGATGTAATTTCACAAATCTCATTCAAGGACATAGAACATACACATATGTAATAAGATTTTATTCAAGGACATTGAACATAAATAAATGTAATAAGATCTCATTCAAGGACATAGAACATACACAGACGTAATTTCACAAATCTCATTCAAGGACATAGAACCTACACAGATGTAATAAGATCTCATTCAAAGACATAGGACATACACAGATGTAATAAGATCTCATTCAAGGACATAGAACATACACAGATGTAATTTCACAAATCTCATTCAAGGACATAGAACATACACAGATGTAATTTCACAAATCTCATTCAAGGACATAGAACCTACACAGATGTAATTTCACAAATCTCATTCAAGGACATAGAACCTACACAGATGTAATTTCACAAATCTCATTCAAGGACATAGAACCTACACAGATGTAATGAGATCTCATTCAAGGACATAGAACCTCCACAGATGTAATGAGATCTCATTCAAGGACAGAACATACACAGATGTAATGAGATCTCATTTAAGGACATAGAACCTACACAGATGTAATAAGATCTCATTCAAGGACATAGAACATACACAGATGTAATGAGATCTCATTCAAGGACATAGAACATACACAGATGTAATGAGATCTCATTCAAGGACATAGAACATACACAGATGTAATGAGATCTCATTCAAGGACATAGAACATACACAGACGTAATTTCACAAATCTCATTCAAGGACATAGAACCTACACAGATGTAATGAGATCTCATTCAAGGACATAGAACCTCCACAGATGTAATAAGATCTCATTCAAGGACATAGAACCTCCACAGATGTAATGAGATCTCATTTAAGGACATAGAACCTACACAGATGTAATAAGATCTCATTCAAGGACATAGAACATACACAGATGTAATGAGATCTTATTCAAGGACATAGAACATACACAGATGTAATGAGATCTCATTCAAGGACATAGAACATACACAGATGTAATGAGATCTCATTCAAGGACATAGAACCTACACAGATGTAATGAGATCCCATTCAAGGACATAGAACATACACAGATGTAATAAGATCTCATTCAAAGACATAGAACATACAAAGAAGTAATATGATCTCATTCAAGGACATAGAACATACACGGATGTAATTTCACAAATCTCATTCAAGGACATAGAACCTACACAGATGTAATTTCACAAATCTCATTCAAGGACATAGAACCTACACAGATGTAATGAGATCTCATTTAAGGACATAGAACCTACACAGATGTAATAAGATCCCATTCAAGGACATAGAACATACACAGATGTAATGAGATCTCATTCAAGGACATAGAACATACACAGATGTAATGAGATCTCATTCAATGACATAGAACATACACAGATGTAATGAGATCTCATTCAATGACATAGAACATACACAGATGTAATGAGATCTCATTAAAGGACATAGAACATACACAGATGTAATGAGATCTCATTCAAGGACATAGAACCTACACAGATGTAATAAGATCTCATTCAAGGACATAGAACATACACAGATGTAATGAGATCTCATTCAAGGACATAGAACATACACAGATGTAATGAGATCTCATTTAAGGACATAGAACCTACACAGATGTAATAAGATCTCATTCAAGGACATAGAACGTACACAGATGTCATGAGATCTCATTCAAGGACATAGAACATACACAGATGTAATGAGATCTCATTCAAGGACATAGAACATACACAGATATAATGAGATCTCATTCAAGGACATAGAACATACACAGATGTAATGAGATCTCATTCAAGGACACATCTTGTTTGCCCAATACTAATGAACCTTTCAACTGCATCTAGTCTTGTCATACAGACCCTGAAGCAAATGTATCCAATACAACCCATGCAAGACTATAATGTTTGGCAAGTCTAGATTACTGCAGTATCTGAAAATGAAGAAAGTCTCTGGGCTCCTTTTTATTATATTTTATAACCATAATTTAACAACTGTTTTTTCTGTAAAAAATATGTTTATTTCAGAGATTAGATGTTAGTCTAAACTGCATCCTCTAATGCTCCCAATAGCAGTCTGGCACCTACTCTGCTACTAAACAATTTCACATCAATATTTACAGCTTTTATATCAAATCTAGCTGTAGTTTTCTTCACATGTTGTAATTTTCCCAGCAAGTGAACTGATAATGCTACTTATTGTGATCGTCTTTTAGATTGTTCTAAGGATCTGATCCTGATATTTTCTCCAAACAAACCATTGATGTGCACAGTGTACAGTCATAAAGCACACCACACCAGGCATGTTTACCATGCTTGTGTTTAACCAATGGAAAGTGCTTCAGAAGTGTGACTGATAGGCTGTAGCGGGGCATTTCATCTTCAAATTTGACATCAACAATTTATTCTTCGGCACATTTTCAATTGGCGTACGTCTGCAAATATCTTCCTGGATCAGGAGACTCTCAAGTGGAGGATTTCCACATGTCGTGCCACTCTTCACCAATGAAACAAGGAACGAGGAAGACTTGTGACAGAAAAGAGTCCCATATAAAATTGTGTTAACTCGGTATCCTGGCATGTTTTCAAAAATTCATTCCTTCTTTCAGTAGTTTGAAAGTATTTGTGCTTATATTACTATATATATGGTATTTCATAAAAGAGCATTTTTTCTCAAAAACGTGTGTTACTGTATCAAAGGGAAGATATGAGAGAGGTATGTGGTAACATAAAGCAGAGGTATGTTAGATGTATCCTGCAGTGTTGGCATGCTGGAAGAGTTGCGTTGGCTTTTTTGGACATTTTTGTAAGTGCAGATTACTCTTGGATCATGGCAGCCTCTAGTGCTAGACATAAATGTTTGAAAATCGAAGAATTTGAGATTACTGACTGAGTTTACTGACTTCAAAGTACCCTTTGATTTTTTTATCTTTTTAGAATTGAATCTGCCGGTATAGTTTATTCAAGGAATGTATTGAACAGGAGATGTGATATTCTCCAGGAATCATGTCTCCAAAATAAAATGTACACAGTCCTTGGCATGTCTTTGCAGTGTGTATAAAAGAATAGTCATCACATGGTACATACTTCAATCTTGAACCTGAATGTGCACACAGAGCTGGGACCCCTTAGCAATGATTATAATGACTAGAAACTGATGTGATGGCCCTTCATGTTTATAACCTACATAAATCTTGGAGCCTGAGGTGTGGGGGTGGGGATTCTTGACAGTATTCAATACCCACACATAATTATTAAGAGCTGACTTAATACGTGGTATATACAGTAGTCCCTTGCTACAACGCTACATTTGGGGTCTAAATAACTGAACCCCAAATGATACGATCAGCGGTTTAGCCGAGGTGAAGTCGTAGGGGTGTAGTCGTATTGTTTTATGTGCAGAGATTAGGATTACTGTGTGTATTATTTCGAAAACTAACCTGGAAACAGCAATCAGCTGTATACACGTTTTCTCCCAATCCACTGGTGATTTGGTTAAAAGTTACCCATTAATATAATTTTAAAGAATTTTGATGCAATGATCAGAAGAAGTGTATCATAAACTATTATTTTATCCAACATGATGCAATATTGTGTTATTTTAGTTGCAGCTTTACTATATATAGTAAGAATAATAATGAGCATAAACATAGAACAGATCGCTATTGCTGGCTATTTGTTATGTATGAAACATTTGACCAGCCACCATCCAGGCTTGAGCACTCATGATCGTGAAAAAGTTTTTGACATATACCGGTAACAGTCAAACTACAACAAATATGACTTTTAACAAGTCAAAGTATGGCATTTAGTATATATGTATTTATTCTCTGTCAACTAAAGTTTGTTTCACAGCATCAATGGCAGTAATCTCACCATGGTTGCTGTAATATAACAGTGAGTTGTGTAATCTACCAATCACTTAACACACTTTTTTGCCGAAATTAATGTGAACAATATTGATTATTTTTTTAAAAGTTAATAAAATATGTCACAAACTTAAGTCCAGATGTCCACCAGTACCTCCACATCCGCGACCATTTCATCCAATAATATCTCTTGTCTTAATTTGAAGCTCCGCTATCATGCATGATGGCCGAGCCTGTCATAATGGAGCCATGTCCTTATATAAAAGTTAATAAAATATGTCACAAACTTAAGTCCAGATATACAGCAAACACGTTTCTATTACCAGATAGTGTAATAATAGGAATACATTGCAGACTTCAGTTCGGATTTGTTGATTGGTCTTTCCGGTGTTGCGTGCTCACAGTGAGCAGCTGTTATTGTGTGCTGGGGAAAAAACATTGTGTTCGTGCACAACTCGAGTTTATTAAAATGTCAATAAATTTTGGGAGCTATGGGTTGCCGGTCACTATAACCAAGTTAGTGCTATATTGAAGGGCACAATAGCGAGGGACACTGTAGTATGTAAGTGATATCCATAACCCCGCACCCCCGCACCCCAGCACCCCAATAAATTGCCATACTTTGTATTGCGATACGTATTGCAATATATTGCCAATTTATATTTTCATGAGTTAATCAGAGTTATACCCTGTATTAATGTCAGATACCATCAAGCTCCTTCCCAGCGCGTGACACCTTCGTTATACTGTCTATATACAGAGCTCCTCGAATGGGCTATTGCTGTGAGGAGCTTTATAGTCGCGATGTGTAGATGCCAGATCGTCAGAGGCAAGTTGTGTCAGAAAGATACTATTTTCAATCTCCATATCGATTAGGAACATACTTATAATATACATACTTATAATATACTTATTTATATTTGCTCCAATATATTGCTTCATTTTCAAACGTATCGCAATACGTATTGCTGAAGATTTGCACCACAATATACCGGTGTACTGGTAATACCGCACACCCTTAACACACATGCACGCACGCACGCACACACTCACACACACACTCACACTCACACTCACACTCACTCACTGGGGGAAATGTAACCTTGACCTTCATGCTTGCTATTGAACTACAGAGTCATGATGTTATATATTCCTCTTCCATCTGTGCCAATGACCAGTTGCAACCATGCTCCCACAAACACCATGTGACTTCTCCCATAGGGTGCAGTGTTCAAGTAGATCTAGCTCCGAGAACAGAGGCATCTATTTTGGCACCTTTATGTGGATCCCTTTCATGTTGAGGGAATAATTCCTGTACTCTCCAGCCTGTGAAACGTTGAGGTCACCCAGATTCTCTCTTCTTTCTAAACAGAACAGTGATACGCCTACTTACTTACAGCAGACATAAGCCTCAGTGTTCTCAATGTGTCATAGTAGGTCTGTCTTAAGGCTTCCTACACAACTCATCACACAGACCCTGTGCTGCATTACTATGTCCTGTAACTGAGTGAGTTTAAGGCCGTTTGGAACAGGATTCACTTGTATCATGGCATGCTGGCTTAATGTAAAGTCCAAAGTGATACAGATATGGATGTCTACCACTTTGGTGAATCCACAACCACAGGTATGGTGCTGACAAACCTAGTAACTTAATCAAGGAGAATCTCAGATTCACACCCATGATCATAGGATTCTGGCATGCCTAAGGGAGGCAACTCTACACAGTGAATTTGGGCTGCCTTTGATGGCTGGGCCACCTGTGTCCCTCATGTCCTGTAATGGTTGGTAGTCTAGTGGGTAAAGCACAAGCCTGTCATGCCAAGCACCAGGTTTGAAGCTCGGTATGAGTACAATACACAAAGAACAAATTCTTGTTGTGTATTGACATGATGTGACTGAAATATTTCTGAAAGCAGCGAAACAATGTACTCACTCAGTCACTATATCCATCTAGTTTGACTTTTAGTGAATAATAGAATCAGAATGTATGGAAATGTAAATAATGTGTCTTTGTTTTAAAGAATTCTTATAAACAAGACACATGAATTGAATATAGTCTGTCCTAAGCACATGAGTAGACAATATGATAAATTGCTGTTGAATGATAATCAGTTAAAACATAGAATTGAAATATTGTATAAGTTTTCGTGCAGAAATACACACAAATTTTGAAATAAACCAGTCACTGGGTGCTCCCATTTCCTGGAGATTTAAGTAGACTATAACAGGTACTTATTCCCAAAGAGAGGCGTGATCCCCACAATAAACCCAACCACAACAGAAGGAAGAGGGCAGGTACAATAAGGCTCCGTGTTTATATGGAAACCACTTGCCAGAATCTGCAGCCGATCTTCCAGGATTCCCTGACCTTTACCGAAATACAGACAGGTATGTTAGGAACACATCAGTGAGGCAGCCATCTTGCAGCGAGATTGGCATGTTTGGAAACAGTCCCTCACCTTCTTGTCAGCTTTCATGTTGTGGAGATGAGTTGCAAGACAGCATTGCTTCAGTATGGGCTGGTAGATGCTGAAGGTCAGACACTGTCCAGAGAACTGTACACGTTACTGTCGGGTAATCAGGTACATCGGTTGCCCATATGTGCAGAGTGTAGGCTTTCGCTGATGATGCTGTAGGTATTTTCACAAAGTCTTTGTGGTCTGTTTGATGTGGGAGAAATGCCTGAAACAAGAAGCAGGCAGGAGTTGCATACCACAGCTAATATGATACATGAAGGCGTAGCAAAGGGCTCCATTGCAGTGGGCAAGTGGTTGTATGGTAACATGAATAGTTCCATGGCAGTGGGCAAGAGGTTGTATGGTAACATGAATAGTTCCATGGCAGTGGGCAAGTGGCTGTATGGTAACATGAATAGTTCCATGGCAGTGGGCAAGTGGCTGTATGGTAACATGAATAGTTCCATGGCAGTGGGCAAGTGGTTGTATGGTAACATGAATAGTTCTATTGCAGTGGGCAAGAGGTTGTATGGTTAACATGAATAGTTCCATTGCAGTGGGCAAGAGGTTGAATGGTAACATGAATAGTTCCATGGCAGTGGGCAAGTGGGTGTATGGTAACATGAATAGTTCCATTGCAGTGGGCAAGTGGCTGTATGGTAACATGAATAGTTCCATGGCAGTGGGCAAGAGGTTGTATGGTAACATGAATAGTTCCTTGGCAGTGGGCAAGTAGGTGTATGGTAACATGAATAGTTCCATGGCAGTGGGCAAGAGGTTGTATGGTAACATGAATAGTTCCATGGCAGTGGGTAAGTGGTTATAAGGTAACATGAATAGTTCCATGGCAGTGGGCAAGTGGGTGTATGGTAACATGAATAGTTCCATGGCAGTGGGTAAGTGGGTGTATGGTAACATGAATAGTTCCATGGCAGTGGGCAAGTGGGTGTATGGTAACATGAATAGTTCCATGGCAGTTGGCAAGTGGTTGTATGGTAACATGAATAGTTCCATGGCAGTTGGCAAGTGGTTGTATGGTAGCATGAATAGTTCCATGGCAGTAGGCAAGTGGTTGTATGGTAACATGAATAGTTCCATGGCAGTGGGCAAGTGGTTGTATGGTAACATGAATAGTTCCATGGCAGTGGGCAAGTGGTTATATGGTAACATGAATAGTTCCATGGCAGTGGGCAAGTGGGTGTATGGTAACATGAATAGTTTCATGGCAGTGGGCAAGTGGTTGTATGGTAACATGAATAGTTTCATGGCAGTGGGCAAGTGGGTGTATGGTAACATGAATAGTTCCATGGCAGTGGGTAAGTGGTTATAAGGTAACATGAATAGTTCCTTGGCAGTGGGCAAGTGGGTGTATGGTAACATGAATAGTTCCATGGCAGTGGGTAAGTGGGTGTATGGTAACATGAATAATTCCATGGCAGTGGGCAAGTGGCTGTATGGTAACATGAATAGTTCCATGGCAGTGGGCAAGTGGTTGTATGGTAACATGAATAGTTCCATGGCAGTGGGCAAGTGGGTGTATGGTAACATGAATAGTTCCATGGCAGTGGGTAAGTGGGTGTATGGTAACATGAATAGTTCCATGGCAGTTGGCAAGTGGTTGTATGGTAACATGAATAGTTCCATGGCAGTTGGCAAGTGGTTGTATGGTAGCATGAATAGTTCCATGGCAGTGGGCAAGTGGTTATATGGTAACATGAATAGTTCCATGGCAGTGGGCAAGCAGACCACATCCACATCCCTTCATCACCACCATTCTTCCCATCCAACCATGCATGCTGCACGAAATAAATAAGTAAAGCTAATATGGCACCAATTTAGAATCAGGTGACCTTGGAGGTTATTCATGTGTAAGACAAGCAATCAACTGTTGAAAACAAGCGATACAAAATTTATGAACCTGCATTTAGTAAGCAATATCTGTGTTATATCCTACCTGCCTGCAGGGAGTAATCTGACATGGTGCAAGCAGATCAGCAGGCAGTAGTGTGAGCATTGATCTGCCATGTTGTGGCCTCATAGAACATACAGCAGGTACATCTTGACTTGTTCCTCCCAGGATGCCACCAGTCCTGATACTTCCACACCTTGAACAGATTGAGATCTCTCATTTCTATTGCCTGCCACTCCATAGCTGAACAGGTCCCCAGGACCCATGCTTGTCTCCCTGTGGAGATTCCAGGGCAGAACAGGTCACCAGGTCCCATGCTTGTCTCCCTGTGGAGATTCCAGGGCAGAACAGGTCACCAGGTCCCATGCTTGTCTCCCTGTGGAGATTCCAGGGCAGAACAGGTCACCAGGTCCCATGCTTGTCTCCCTGTGGAGATTCCAGGGCAGAACAGGTCACCAGGTCCCATGCTTGTCTCCCTGTGGAGATTCCAGGGCAGAACAGGTCACCAGGTCCCATGCTTGTCTCCCTGTGGAGATTCCAGGGCAGAACAGGTCACCAGGTCCCATGCTTGTCTCCCTGTGGAGATTCCAGGGCAGAACAGGTCCCCAGTACCCATACCTATCACCCTGTAGAGATTCCAGGTAGGAAAGGCCCCAGTACCCAACTCTATGAAATGGTATTGTGGTTTAGATGTACTATAAAGTGTCTGGAGATCATTTTCACAACTATAGCTTGTATTTAGGGTTACTACAGGAAGATCTAATAGATGTTGCTATCCTACAAGAAACAATTTCTTTGGGGTTCATGTTTCAAAACGGAACCTGAGATAAGTACAAAAGCTTTCACTGGAATGCCTACCTGTCTGATAGTCTATATTCAGAGAAAATAAATCTTCCTCCAGACTAATTGTTAATTCACCAAGAATATATCAATCACTGATGTTTATATATAGATTGGTCTGTCTTGTCAGACATATTGAAAAAGACATGTTTCATCCCGAGCCCCAAGACTGATGAAGCTGCTGAAGGAGGAAGTTGGGACGTATCAATATACATCTGTCAAGATTTATGTTTATGACATCAAAACATCATTTTGTGTTGGCAATTGACTCGGTATACCATCTTTCCTCTAAAAACTCCCCAGCATGTATGTTTAGCTCATAAGTGAGCCTATGCTATGGCCTGTGTTGTCCATCATTCATTGTGTGTTGTAAATATGTTCTTAAAAAACCCACTTAACCAATGAATTGGAAACTTAACATGGTTGTACCCACCTATGATGTCTCCTGAATTTGTTCAAGAGGAAATATTTAATGTGAAGTTTACACGATATACAGCCTTTCCATTTGGACCAGAGATTGGTCACATGGCCACGAAATGAGGCCGTATTCTTGAAATGAAGTAAACACCGACGGACTACTACTATCACATTCCTGGGGGAACCGCTGGGAATTCCCTTGCACAAATACCCACAGAAGCGTTGTTTCTGATCATTTAGACCCTTTACTCTTGAACTCATCATTTTAGCATACATTGAGAAAGTTTGACTGCATGATCATTCATGAATATCCTCTCTACGACCCATCCTTGTGAACAAAATGAAGAAATGTACAAATGTCCAAACTATTGTAGTATCAACTTGATCAGTATCTAGACTGACAGTGACAGTCTACAGCAATCTATGAATTTACCTTTGTATCTATTTGACATACCGTATTTTCTTGAGTATAGTGCGCACTTTTTTTCCAAAAAACACAGCTGTGTGGAAGGGGGTGCGCATTATACACGAATTATGAGTTTGGATGTTTTTTTCCCCCATGGAAAGACATTACCGTGAGCATGAAACACCGGGAATACCATGTCAACAAATCCATACTGAAGTACGCAAAATAATCATGTAATTACACTGTCTGGCTATAAAAAGTGTTCTTTGTATATCTGGACTTATGTTTGTAACTTATTTCATTGATTTTATTCAAAATTCCTTATAATATTGTTTTTATTAATTTCGGCGAAATCGTGTGTGAAGCGATCGGAAGATCGCACAACTCACCGTTATTAACAGCAACCACGGTCAGAATACCGCTATTGACGCCTTGAAACAAACTTTAGTTGACAGAGAATCGATACATATATCATAAATGACATACTTTGACTCGTTAAAAGTCATATTTGTTTTTGTTTGACGATTCTATGTCAACATGAAATTCACGCGATCACGTGATCACGTGCGCGTGAGCCTTGACGGTGACTGGTCAGACATGTTCCATGTAAAAAATAATACCTGGGAATAGCGATCAGCTGCTTCGCTTAGGGTTATTATTATTTTAAATATGTTTAGTAAAGGTTGCATATAATTAAGAAAATAATGGAATATATTATTCCTGATAAATAAAATAGTTTCAGATACAATTGTCGCCGATCCTTGAATTAAAAATCTTATAAAGTTATATCATTGGGTGTGTCTTAACCGAATCACCGGTCGATTCCAAGAAAACGTGTGTACAGCTGATTGATGTTTCCAGCTTAGTTTACGAGAAAATACGCAAGGTAATCTTAATCCCTAAATATAAAACAATGCCTAGCAGAACAATAAATACTATTTAAACGGTAAATAAACATGTCTGGTGATTTTTTATCTCAAATTTCGAATTTGTACTGACGAAGTTTCTCAGCACCCGTTCGTTTGCCGGACTTCGCTCAAAGGGTACGGTGTAAAAAATTTCTGCGCATAATATTCAAATTTCTTTTTTTTCCAAAATATTGAACCCGCTAGAGGGGGGTGCGCATTATACATGGGTGCACACTATACTCAAGAAAATACGGTATCTTTATAATCACCTTTCTATGATTGGCCAATTGATCAATGATGACTAACACATGTTACTGCCACAGGTTCATTAACAACTTCAGAAATCTCTCCCGTCATGTTTATCGTGTCAGCCATTTTGACATCTTGTACTTGGATGTACAAGTATTATGACACACTGTCATTCTGAGTGACTTACTGAGGTAGTTCTTAACACACCTATCTCATACTATCTTATTCCGTGATACAGCTTGTTGTTGTGTGGCTGTCAGTTTAAACATGAAGTCACACATAATATATAAAACTGTGTATAGATCTAGACCTACATCTTTCGAGGTAAACAAATAGTGATATAAAAAATTATATGAAATGGCTTGAATTGTATGAACCTTTAGGCCCTCACTCTGCGAAGGTTCATACCCCAATGAACTCAAGGTCAATTCTTAAGTAAATCTGATTTTCGATATGGTCTCCACTGCAGTCATTACTTGACTTTTTTGTGTAAAACGTAATGAAATTTGGTATTTGTCTAGTTCATTGTAGGATTCAACACATATGTCTTGTTTGTTTGCAAGATTTTAAAGTTTTACCAATTCTTGACTGCTCGTATTCTCTGTAACTGCATATTTGGCTCTGTAAGCATCTTCACCGCAATTGCCAGACTGAAGGGTCTGAAGTTTGGCATGTATATTTTTCCTTGTGACATCATTTGTTCAGATCATTAGATTTTAGTGTTTGTTTAAGTCCTCAATATTTATGCAGAAGTTATCTGAATACAAATGCTGACAGCCACTATTCTAAGTGGCTAACTTTGTTGACATTTTAAACTGTAGACTTCATATCCAGGTGAGCTACAGTGTCATGGCAGTATTGTTTTAGAGTTATTGTGACCTGGCCTCTTGTTTCACTCTTTCGGTTTTGACCCTGGCATCTAATACTATCAGAATTCTTTTCAAGGAAACATGGTATGTGTATGTGTGCTACTCTAATTTGTTCATGGTGCTTTTATCCTCAGATTTCATTTGCATTTCTTGTGAAATTAAGGTAAGCAAGTCCTGTTGAAATACATTAAAAACTCTGAACCATATTTTACTTTTCCTTAGTTAAAATCTCTAATAAAAAGTGAGGTCCCCAAAAATTGATGAAAAAATTTGGTAAAGTTTTCCTGTGATGAAATATATATATAATGGGCTGTTGATAAAACTGAAGGACATGCACGCTCACTCCGATCAACGTTGACAGTGTGTTTCCGGGGTGTTTATAATGTGAAGTTGTAAAGCTAATGACTCCCTAAAGAAAATCTTATAACCCTCTCGCAACAAACGTTTTTGTGGAAAACCTTGTGAAGTCCTCATCAAAAGAAAAATGATTGCATCAATAAATTGATTCTACTCTTATGAAAAGGTCTTTTACTTTTATTGAGTTGATCTGGCATGGAATGATAGTTTTGTGCTGGAAACATCAGCAGTTATTAGAATCAGTTGCCAGACGTGGTGGCAAGAAAATCCTATTTATTGCGTAAGTAGAAGGCACAAGCCATTGTTCATTATCACCAGCAGGCCAGGGCTATAGTCTCTCTGGCTTGTAATTTCCATTGGTCATCAATAAAGAACCCTCATCAATTGAATATCGGTTTTTGCCTTCAATTTACTGAAAAGTACATGTTGTTGGTAATTTTACACACACAGTGTATTAGGTTTAACTTCATCATGTTCTTAAAAAAAATATTCACTCAAATCAGTTCCACCGAATTGTGATTAGCTGTAGAGTTGTGTTGTTTATTATTAAACTGCCTGCTATTGACAGACTCATTATCATTTCTGAAAGTTTGCTTATTATTTTTGATTGTAATAGCGATTGCCTTGGAAAAAGACATCTTGGTAATAATGGACATGTTATATCCATTTAATCATGTTAACATGGCAATTGAGACATGACTTGCAGATAACCATGGAAACTCCTTTATCTTACTAATTACTGTAGAAGCAGCGTCCAACTATTAAGGAGGGGTATGGGTGGCCCAGTTGTCAGAGGGTTGAGTAGCATCCCTTGCTTAAACCAGGATCCTCGGATCATGGTTTGAAGCTTAACGATACTTGGATTGTCAGCACAATACCTGACACATACAAGCTTTCCTTCCACATTAATACTTTTCAAATTTGCTCACTCATTTTTTGGAAGCATGCAGTGACAACTTTTGTGTAATCAGTAGAGATTTGGAAATCCTAACAGTTCTTAGATCATTGTTAGAAGTTATTTCAATAAAGGCCAACCAGGAATTTGGGCTTTTAGAACTGTGTTGTAAATCAGTATTATGAGATTTACTGAACTGCATCTGTGTATGTTTAAATCTGTTACACTAGAGGTTTCCTTACAAGATATGAAGAGTGAGCTGGTATAGTCTGATGCTGCTGTTAGCAATATTCCAGCAGTCTCACAGTGGGGAGCACAGTGAATGGGTTCCATACATCCTACCAATGAGGAAGGGAACCAGGGTCTTCAGTTTGTCCTGTGCACCCTGTTGATGAAGGTTGTACTCTGTTGATGAAGGTTGCACCCTGTTGATGAAGGTTGCACTCTGTTGATGAAGGTTGCGACCTGTTGATGAAGGTTGTCCCCTGTTGATGAAGGTTGCACTCTGTTGATGAAGGTTGCACCCTGTTGATGAAGGTTGCACCCTGTTGATGAAGGTTGCACTCTGTTGATGAAGGTTGCACCCTGTTGATGAAGGTTGCACCCTGTTGATGAAGGTTGCACTCTGTTGATGAAGGTTGCACCCTGTTAATGAAGGTTGCACCCTGTTGATGAAGGTTGCACCCTGTTGATGAAGGTTGCACCCTGTTAATGAAGGTTGCACTCTGTTAATGAAGGTTGCACTCTGTTAATGAAGGTTATACTCTGTTGATGAAGGTTGTACTCTGTGCCACTTGCCGCTTGTTATCACCTGGCATTATCTCTAGCACATCACACAATCAGCTGCACTGGCAGGCTGTTATTATTGTGTTGATGCACCAAGAAGACGGGAGACACATTGATATATTTGGAAAAGAGCACACATGCTTTTTAGTAAATATTAAGGGGATGGGGAGAACGAAGTGATTTAGATCATGTCTGACTGTCAGTAGGAGGAAATAATATAGAACTCAAAATATGATACCTTATTTAACATAATGTCAATGTTTCTAAGATACAATATTTTTATGATGGAATTGGGGTTATTTTTATTGAAGACCTCAGTTAATCAAGCATGATATCTTTGAACACCAGGGGAAAGATCATGAAGAGGTCTTCCATAGGGAAATAGAAGGGACATTACTCTAGTAGCCACTGGTGGTGCTACGATCGAGCCTGGAAAGTTCAGCCAGGTTCGGCAAGGGTGGAAACTGGACTTTTATGGTCAGTTAATGCCCCTGCCTTGGGAAGATGATCATCAACATGCATCTTTGTGTTAGGGGACAGTGTGTTCTTGAGGTCATGTTACTGATGCTTTACACCTCAAGGCTTCAGTGATTATGCAGAGAGTGCTCAGATCCTTTCACCTAATTTTACAAGTCATGGAATACCTTTGCTGTTTCCCAGTTCACTCAGTTTTCAGTGTTGCTTTACCCATAAGGAGGTTTATTTCCTCTAATCTTTTGGTTATCTCCTATGGAAGATGTGCTATTTATCATGTCATACCTGCCAGCTATTAACACAGTCTGTATCAGATTATGAATCCCTAGTACCACCATTGCTCTGTAACCAGTGAGTGCATGGCACCCAGTACCGCCATGGGTCTATAACCAGCACATGGCTCCGAGTAACACCCTGGGTCAATAACCAACACATGGCACTCAGTACCATCCTGGGTCTATAACCAGCACATGGCTCCCAGTACCACCCTGGGTCTATAACCAACACATGGCACCCAGTACAGCCCTGGGTCTATAACCAACACATGACTCCCAGTACCACCCTGGGTCAATAACCAACACATGACTCCCAGTACCACCCTGGGTCTATAACCAGCACATGACTCCCAGTACCAGTGGTCTATAACCAGCACATGGCCCCCAGTACCACCCTGGGTCTATAACCAGCACATGGCCCCCAGTACCACCCTGGGTCTATAACCAGCACATGACTCCCAGTACCACCCTGGGTCTATAACCAACACATGGCACCCAGTACAGCCCTGGGTCTATAACCAACACATGGCACCACCCTGGGTCTATAACCAACACATGGCACCCAGTACCACCCTGGGTCTATAACCAGCACATGGCCCCCAGTACCACCCTGGGTCTATAACCAGCACATGACTCCCAGTACCACCCTGGGTCTATAACCAACACATGGCACCCGGTACCACCCTGGGTCTATAACCAACACATGGCACCACCCTGGGTCTATAACCAACACATGGCACCCAGTACCACCCTGGGTCTATAACCAACACATGGCACCACCCTGGGTCTAAAACCAACACATGACTCCCAGTACCACCCTGGGTCTATAACCAACACATGACTCCCAGTACCACCCTGGGTCTATAACCAACACATAACTCCCAGTACCACCCTGGGTCTATAACCAACACATGGCACCCAGTACCACCCTTGGTCTATAACCAACACATGGCACCACCCTGGGTCTATAACCAACACTTGACTCCCAGTACCACCCTGGGTCTATAACCAGCATATGACTCCCAGTACCAGTGGTCTATAACCAACACATGGCACCCAGTACCACCCTGGGTCTATAACCAACACATGACTCCCAGTAACACCCTGGGTCTATAACCAACACATGGCACCACCCTGGGTCTATAACCAACACACGGCCCCCAGTACCACCATGGGTCTATAACCAACACATGGCACCCAGTACAGCCATGGGTCTATAACCAACACATGGCACCACCCTGGGTCTATAACCAACACATGGCACCCAGTACCACCCTGGGTCTATAACCAGCACATGGCCCCCAGTACCACCCTGGGTCTATAACCAGCACATGACTCCCAGTACCACCCTGGGTCTATAACCAACACATGGCACCACCCTGGGTCTATAACCAACACATGGCACCCAGTACCACCCTGGGTCTATAACCAACACATGGCACCACCCTGGGTCTAAAACCAACACATGACTCCCAGTACCACCCTGGGTCTATAACCAACACATGGCACCCAGTACCACCCTGGGTCTAAAACCAACACATGACTCCCAGTAACACCCTGGGTCTATAACCAACACATGGCACCACCCTGGGTCTATAACCAACACATGACTCCCAGTACCACCCTGGGTCTATAACCAGCACATGGCACCCAATACCACCCTGGGTCTATAACCAACACATGGCACCCAGTACCACCCTGGGTCTATAACCAACACATGGCACCACCCTGGGTCTATAACCAACACATGACTCCCAGTACCACCCTGGGTCTATAACCAACACATGACTCCCAGTACCACCCTGGGTCTATAACCAGCACATGGCCCCCAGTACCAGTGGTCTATAACCAGCACATGGCCCCCAGTACCAGTGGTCTATAACCAGCACATGGCCCCCAGTACCATTGGTCTATAACCAGCACATGGCCCCCAGTACCATTGGTCTATAACCAGCACATGGCCCCCAGTACCACCATGGGTCTATAACCAGCACATGGCCCCCAGTACCATTGGTCTATAACCAGCACATGGCCCCCAGTACCATTGGTCTATAACCAGCACATGGCCCCCAGTACCAGTGGTCTATAACCAGCACATGGCCCCCAGTACCAGTTGTCTATAACCAGCACATGGCCCCCAGTACCACCATGGGTCTATAACCAGCACATGGCCCCCAGTACCATTGGTCTATAACCAGCACATGGCCCCCAGTACCATTGGTCTATAACCAGCACATGGCCCCCAGTACCATTGGTCTATAACCAGCACATGGCCCCCAGTACCATTGGTCTATAACCAGCACATGGCCCCCAGTACCATTGGTCTATAACCAGCACATGGCCTCCAGTACCATTGGTCTATAACCAGCACATGGCCCCCTGTACTATTGGTCTATAACCAGCACATGGCCCCCAGTACCAGTGGTCTATAACCAGTGTATTCATGTTGGAGGAGAACACCACATGGCAGGCCTCCCCTGCTTGTTTTGTAACAGTCCAATATTGGGGCTGCCACAATCCAAGAGGTAGATGTATGCCATTGGTCACTAGGTCAGGCTGAAAACCAGATGCTGGGTAGTTGATGAGATGTAGTGCTTATTTGCCTGCAACACACAGGTGCCATAGAAGGTTAACATAACTATATGCAGACCTGGCTGTGTGTATGTTAATTGGTGCAGTTTGAAGGGCAGTTATGTGTGTTATTCCCCTACAGCGGTCAGTGAGGAAAGAGGTGGGAATTTGTTTTGCATATTTTGTGTGTTGTGTTAATACCGTTTATCGCCATCTATAAGGCTACCTCCTTGTACAAACCTTCAAATCGATGCTCATTTATTTGTTGTTTCTACCTACAGATGATCTGTTAGTCCAATAATTATGTTGTTGACAACATCTGTAGATGATGTTTTTGAGAATATGATCCTTGTATTGTCTTTTTTTTACTGTTGTTATCACTGTCCGGATATCTTCATGTAATGTGGGGGCACGGGTGAAGTAATTGTTACCTCATCTTATGAAATGATTGGCTGAATATTGAATCAGCCTTAACTTATTGAGGCAGTGACTGCCCTGACCAATTCATTTAAATACTGGCGGGCACGAAGTTCTCACAAGATTATTAATGTCAAGACCTAGTATCATAGTGCATAAAAAGGGTTAACTAGCCACGGTACTGGGTACTATCACCAGTGCCCTATGCCATGTATTGGCTGTGACGGGCACACAGGAGCTGGGGTAACCTACCTGACCCATGTCGTATGAACAGATTGTAGTATGGTTGTATGCTCAATTCAGTTTGGGAAGTTTGAAGTGCAGTGAACACCATAACTGTCACTGAACAGCTTGTATATACAGTGTACCTCTAGTTTGTATGACCATGGGTTAAAGTGCAAGACTCACATTTAAAGGGTGAATGAATATTATATATGTGGGACTATTCTAACCACATAGTATGGCATACCAATTGGCAGTGTGTTCAAGTGCACGTCTTTGGCAGCCAAAGAGTGAACAAACAGTATATCTGTAATGGACCAGTTTGTTTATGCAGATCGGGAATACCTATATCGTTATATGTTATTGGGCCTTTTAATATGCTGTTGTTTGATATTTCACGTTAGGAATTAGCTGTAATATGTTATTTCTCAACAGTCCTGTTATTGTGAATTTGCCAATAAATTGAAAGTTTTCAATGAAATGTCTTTTTTTATTGTGAACTGTTAATATTCTTTATCATTTTTTATCGAAACTGGGAAATACCATGTTGTAAATTTAGGGAACGGCCTAAAACAATCAAGAAATGCCATAGATGGTCCGTCTGACAAGTTGTTACCAAGTTTACATGCAACAAGAATGTGAGGCGCAGACCTATTTTATACATGCCAAAACTTAAACGTAACAGTGATATGGTTGATGTCACTATCAGATTTTAAGTAAGAATGAATTATTTCTTGTCTCGAAAAAGTATTAACTAATTTACACGATAATTTTCCGAGAATATGAAATTGGTGAAAAATTACCTGTGATCTTTGAAAATGTGGTCTGAATTACCTGTGAACATTTATTGGGCAAAGGCATGCCCTACCCTCTGCTTATGAGTTGCACAAGTTATGTTTATCGTGGTATGTTCAAGTGCATGCCTTGAGCATCAGATGAGAGTACCAATAATTTATCTGTTTTTGACCGATAGTGTATGCACAGATGCTGCTGTTGTAATGGCCGTGTGTTCCATCTGTAACTGACCAGGTATCAGGAATGTATTCCACTGGGTTAGCCTGGGTTGGGGGGCAGGGGCAGGGGGGTAGCAATCCATGCCAGTGGGTCACGGCTCGACTTTCATCACAGGTGCATCGTGGGTAGAAAGATTGTGTGTTTTCTTTTGCCCCAGGTACTGTGATATTTGTTTTTTACTTGTCCTTGTTTAGTGGAGAAAGGTTTCCAGATGGGACTTAGACGCCTGTGGAGATACTTGTAGGCTTTCAGTGCTCAGGTATGTCTGGAGAGGGCAGGAGGGCTGTGTACCTAATTCCGATCAAATATGTTGCTTCAGATAACATTTCTTAGTTGCAACATGATGTCAGAACTGTGATGTTCTTGCTTGAGTTATGGTGGGAGTGTTTATTTTCACTATTTGTATGGCTTTCCCATCGATGAGAAACTTATTGTGTCATTTGACAGTTGTTTGTGTTGACGTATGGCATACCCCTTTACACTTTACATTTTTTCGTTATAAATTGCGGAGGTGTAAAAATCTATATAGTATTTATGTAATTACAACTTGTTTTTTAAACTTTTGTTGTAATTTGAGAAATATGGTGGTAAGGCAGCCTTGTGGATAAAACATTTTTCACCATGCCTGTCCTGTTATTCCCCACTTTGGTACAAGTGAGTCTATTCTCTATGTCCGTACTGTGTTGCTGTGATGTGATATGAGGATCGATCTCTAAGGTGAATATTTGATAATACTTTATACAACATTACTTGTCAAATTGCATGATAAGGTGAGTGAAAGTGTGTGAGTAAATACTGTGAAAATCTTGAAGATAAAGGCAGCAAAATGTCTAACAATCTCAGGCTTTGCTTCCCTGGGATTGATGGACTAAATCTGTAAAAGCGGAAGGTGCCACATCTTGTACAGAGTTGCATCCCTTAGCTGCCCCAGGATCCACTGATTGTGGGTTCAAATCCCAGATTCACCCACAAGTCCTTAGTTTGTTTCCATGATACCCAATCTTGTACTTTTGCATAGAACTGTGATAGTATTGTGAGGAAAGGCCCTTGGCAATATAGTGAAAAGGATATACCCTTGATTTCAACTAATATCCTTGTTTTTGTTTCAGTTAGCACGGAGATGAGTATGTGATGGACTCGGCTGTCGTCCAATGGAAAGAAGTGGTGGCCAAGAAAGCCATCATGACCAGACTGGCCGCTCTAATAATGCCGATGCCAAGTTGAGGATTGGTGGTAGGCTACAAGGGCAGTCTTCAAGCCGCAGCCATGAAGTCGTCTCCCCCAAACCTGTTGCCAACAGTCAGACAACAGGCAACAGGCTGGAGGTCTACAAAGTTGAAAAGAAAAGGCTGAAACTGGATGTGGACAAACGGGGCAGTCTTCCAAGACAACCTGACAGAATAATAGATCCAGCAGTGTTACCCAAATTTCCAGGAGCAAGTCCTTTCAATCTCACCCAGGTAGTAGAGTCAGCTAAGGGTCAGAAAGCCAATACAGCTCAGAAGGCACAGTCCAAAACAAGTCAGACCGCTACTCCTGCCAAAAATCAAAAAAGTCAAAAAATATCCAAACCTCAGATTAAGATCACCCAAGTCACTGATGCTGCCTTGAAGAAGGCAAAGAAAGCTGAGGATTCCAAAAAGACCTTGCTCAAAGGAAGCCAAAAGGTTGAAGATTCAAATAATTCCAAACCAAAGGTATCCAAGGAAGACCAAAACAATGACTCCTCCAAGAGTAAGACTAAGTCTACCAAAACACCGGAAGACTCCACTCACCCCAAAACGGACAAGAAAGAAAACAAAAAAACTAATGACTCAACAGCTCAAAAGGTCGAGATTGAGAAAGAAGGTAAAAAAAATGAAACTTCAAACAATCAGAAACCACAAAACCCAGCAGATACTACAGTGTATATTAGTGAAACACCTAAAGTCCCAACAAGCCAAAATTATGAGGTTCCAAATAATGAGATTACTAAAGCAGCACGCAGTACAGAACCACCCATCACAAGACAACCAACAGCAGTGCAATCTCCAACCAAGGTCACATTCAAGGTCGAAAGACCTGAGCGACCGGAGGAGGTCCACATCGACATGTCTCGTGTCTCTGACAATCCCCGGTCAGTACATTCCACATCAGAAGGATTTCAAAGACACTTTGTACGTTTGGGATTTCCAAGTGCCCCTTTCAGGAGGATAGTTCATGTGACGTCTAAGAGTGTATGTTTTAATTGCTGTACAACATTTCTACTGCTTCTTGTTTCTTTACTCCTGTTTGGCCCCGTTGTGATCCTGGTGGCTCTCATGGTTCCAGTGTGTGTGATTGTGAAGAGAATGTGTGACGTGTGCTACTGTTGCCGATTCTGTAACCATTGCTGTGCTTTCTGCTGCAACGAGCATCTGTCATCGTCCGAGAGCATCTGGCTTCACAAATCCAGCAACGCTAATCCTGTCGTTGTTCAAAGTCTTATTATCATACAAGCTGGACTTGACACCGACCGCATACGTGACCTCATCAATGCCCGTGTCATTACTGCAGAAGACAGACGCGGAAATAAGCTGTACCCACGTTTCAGTGAAAAAATAGTACCGTTTTGTTGTGGGTATGCATGGGTGGACGACTATCATTTTTTCATCAACAATCATGTATTCAATGCATCTGTTCGTTTGTCATCGTTGGAAGATTTACAGGAATATATATCAGAAATGGCATCTAAGCCCCTCCCAGAAGACCATCCGCTGTGGGAGATTCAAGTCTATCACAACTTCGGCCCACAGCGAGACACGGCGCTCCTGTTCCGGATGCACCCCAGCATGACAGATGGTGTCTCCATGATCCGCATCCTCCAGGAGGCGCTGGTCGATTCCCAGGGAGTCTCCCCTCCATCATCTCCTCTTGGAAGTGGACCAGCCTTTCTGGGAACATTCAGAGCATTTCTTTTCGGACCCTTGACCTTCTGTTGTAAGTACTTGTGTATGAGGGAAGACTTCAACCTGCTACATGGCCGCCATGTCCATCCATCTGGCGACATGATTGTAGCCTGGTCAGCTCCGTTCAGCATGAGATCTGCCACACGCATAAAACAAGTCTCCAGATGTACGATGAATGAGCTTCTTATGTCTGTCACAGCAGGAAATGTTAGGTCGTATCTACAAGTTAGCGGAATAGGGAACCCTTATGATATGCAGTGTGCCATTCCATTTGACTTTCATCATACAGACACGAGACATAGGTCGGAGATGGGGAGTAAGTATTCATTCATAGTCCTACCTCTACCTACCAACACAGAAGGTGCTATTCCACGCCTGTGGGAACTGAAAATGACAATGGATCACTTCAAACGATCTCCAGAGGCAGCAGTGATTAAAGGCGCAATGTGGTTCACGTCAGCCACCCTGCCCAAATCCTTGTACAGAAAACTGTGGAACAATATATATAGCAAGTGTACATGTCTAATCTCGAATCTGGCTGGTCCAGAAACCAACTTGAGATTTGCGTCACGTGAGATTAAGTGTGTCATGTACTGGCTACCACCACTGGAGAAGGTGGCGGTCGCCATTTCTTTCCTTACTTATGGTGATCAAATTCGAATGGCTGTGATAGCTGATCGCTCAGTGCTTCCAAACCCTGAACTAATCACTAAGGATTTCATATTCCAGGTAAGTGTCAGATACTACTATATACTTGTTATAAGAACTTGCTTTCTACATTGTGACTTAATAAGAAGCTGAAAATGTCTCAAGTACAGTAATGTGAAAACAGATAATGTAGTCATCCATTTCTTTTTAATCACCCAAACTAATAATGTTCCAGATTAACATTGTGGTGTCCTGGATCAAGCATTGTGGTGTGGTAGTTAACTATGTATAGACAGATGTTCCTAGCAATAATTGTCTATAAGGTGGGGTTCCAGTTGACAGGATCTGGACTACAACGGTTTCACTCTATTGAATACTTCAGCTGGACTCTATGGTTACTGCTAAGAATGCTTGTGATGATGTGTATCAGTTACGTCTAAATCTTACTATTTAATGTGAACGACTCTTAGGTCTTGTGGTAGAGTGTTTGCCAGGAACGAGGAAGGTCGAGTGTTCAATCCCCGGCCACATCATACCAAAAGACCTTGCCTCAACACTATTTAATGTATAAGTAGTAGTTATCAAGGCAGTAATCGAGTGGTAGACAGGATTCCAGACAAACAGTGTCCAGACTGATGAGGCTCAACTGTATATGGACAAAGTTTATCAAGAACCACCAAATGCCTGACATTCTTGTTCATATTGGAGGCAGCAGTATGTTTGTCTATGTTATGTGCAAGTAGTTGGGGCAGATGACCATGACTAATTGCGGTCTGCTTGATGCCTCCACGTGCGTGGGCTTATTTGCAGGATAACCGCTGTCATATAGCTGGAATATTGCTGAGTGCAGCATTATACAACAAACAAACAAATCTTTGCAGGATGTGTAGCAGGGCCACACAAGGCATCTCTTCTATCAAAACCAGGACACACATTTTATTTGGAGTAAATAAAAGATATACAGAGTAGATCATGGAACATGATGGAATGAAGTATGGTGTGTTTCTATCTTCATGTTTAGACTTACATCCATAGAAGTTAAGTAAAAGCGAAAAAACCCTTTCCATTTTCATAAGAAATCTCTATTAAAAGCAAAGTCGATTGTACGATTCTGACTATATTATGAACACGTGTTTATGAACCACTATCAAACAGTAATGATACCAGTGCTCACGAAAGGGTGACCGTATCCTGCCCCACCGGTGGTACTGGTTACAAACACATGCAAAGGCAAATCAATTGTTCACCTGAGAAAACATGGGAGCATATGGTACAAGTCAAAACAGGGAATTGCCTGAGACATCACATTTGTCACTGATCCATCACATTTATCCACATGTTTACCAGAACACATTTTGAAAGCTTTACTGAATAATGTTGTAACCCTGATGAAACATGCAACTATTGAAAAAAACAAAGACTATTTCTATGGGGAATTGGCTTTCCCTTTGTGTGAGGGTACATGCAGTTTGTGTGAACACTGATCACTGTCAGTCAAGGCAATGAGTAGATAGTTTAAGTGTGCATTTCTTCATTTTGTTCACTAGAATGGGTCATGGATATTCGATCACGGGCATTCAGTTAAACACTGTGAGACTTGCGTCATATCAAGTGTCACAAGGTGTCATTATCATATCCCACCCTTTGCTATCTCCCCAGCATATAATGCAGCTTATATAGTTATCATCTGGTCTGTCTGTCCGTCCATTCGTCTCTCCATCCATATTCCACTTCTGGAGCATAACTTGAAAACCATATTGTTTTCATCCAAACTTGGTACATGTATTAACCAGGGGCTAGAGTGGTGCCTTTTGCTATTTGGGGTGGCCAGGTGAATTTGTCATCTTCTGATGACTCTTGTTCCACAGGTTCTGATCATATGTTCAATGTGTCCATCACAGCAGCCATACTGGAAAAGTCTCATTGGATCTGTTGTCAGTGGTGTGAAAATAAGTATGTGTAGAACTATTCCGCAATGGGGTTGAACATGTGGGATTTGTGTATTTCCGTTCTTTGATATCTTAGCAACCATGTTTGAATCAAAACTGACGGGGAAGAAATTTATTTTTTCTTTCTTTGGTAGATAACAGATCCATTAATGTAAACTTGATTTCAATGTACCTCTTTTGGCCATGCCCCCAGCTATTATGAAGTATGAAGACATAGTTCACATCCATATCTTACACTATCAGTGGCATGGTGTGTGCAAAAAGGTTGAATCTCGTAAGGAAAAAGGAATTGTGTGTTAGAAAAATCCTTATAAATATCTGCCAAGAAAGTAAATTGTGTTTTTCCACCCTGGTACCCCCAGAAGTGACAATGATGGTTAATAAAGACAATATAAATCAACATGACAGGAAATATGTTCATTCCTGGCTCATATTCTGTTTATATTGTGTTGAAAAATCCATGAATGACATTAAATTTCAACAACCGTGAACCAAACACATATTATACAAGCAGGCTGATATTTTGTATATTTACCTATTTGTACAGTGTATAGCATATGTTGTAAACGTGGTTACATCATTAAAGTTATCACACTTTTCAGTATAAATATCTCAGAGCAGATTGGAAGTTGGCTCCTAGTGCAAGCAGAGGTAAACTATGCCAGAGCAGTCTGAGTACATTGACACCTTTACAAGATGATAAAAGTCAGAGGCTTGGCCTCTAAACCGGGAACTTAGAGTAATCACAATTTTAAAAATACAAGAAGCTAATGAAACCTGAGTTAGTACTGCTTGGCTTACACTCAGAGTCTCTGACTTCAATCACTGAAAGCTGGAAAGAGAAAATGGTTTGAGTCTCGTCATGTTTAAGTCATGTCTGAAGAGTTTCTGTGACAAACGTTTTCTTCTGTTTTAAATAGTGTCTAAATTTTGTTCTTGCATTTTGAGTTGGTGATTTTGTTGTAGGGATAGTATTTTTTCCTGACATGTAATGAGGGTTGAGAAATGTGCCATATTTCTTCTAATAAGTGCCCCTGTGGTTATTCTTTAAACAAGCTTTCAAATCCAGCTGGTAATGGAGGCGTAGCAGTAATTATAGACCAGGCGTTTAATATGTCAACTACGACATTGCATAATCTACAGTCAAACTTAGTGTTAGTGTACAGAATTTACATACATGTCTGTTCAAATTGAAACTACTTACAGACAGAAGTACAGGAGACTCCTAGCTTTCCACTTGTCATGTGGTGCTCAAGAACGGAAGTGCTGAATTGGGATGCTTTGTTTCTTAGCTTTTATTTCTTCCATTGGCCTACTAACATTAACTATTACTCAGAAAACATGTGACATACACCGACCTCATACACAATACACAGGCCTTATGAATATCAACCATTCTAAATGTAGGGGCCATAAAATTTCCAAGTCCTGTGATGGGATTCGAACCACGGACCTTCTGATCAGAGGTCAGACGCCTTGTCCACATGACCAAAGAGGTTAACCCCGTCAGCAAGTTGACAAGGTAAGGATGTCATCTGTGGGATGACTCCACGCCCTGCTACATACTCCCCCGTCAACAGAAGGCACGTCCCAGGCTGCATAGTAGGGTACTGAGGCTTATTTTGCTCAAATTTAATATGAACGTGCTCAGCCCCACGTTGGGCGCCAATGTAGCGGCCATAAAATTTCCGAGTCCCGTGATGGGATTTGGACCTTCTGATCTGAGGTCAGACCCCTTGTCCACATGACCAAAGAGGTTAACCCCGTCAGCAAGCTGACAAGGTAAGGATGTCATCTGTGGGATGACTCCACGGCCTGCTTAGTGTTCAGACTAAGACTTTACTTGCCCTTATTGCTACCAAACATATGTTAACTGTGTTTTCTGTTGCCACTCACTTGCATGTTCCAAGTTTACCAGGCCAGGTTGTATATCTGTAGTAGAATATGTGCAATTACTTCTACACGGAAACAGTGGCAAACACAGGGAGGGCAGGTGTCACTCCATCTTGTGCAGAATGATGCAGCCCACCTCTAACAGGTGATGAAGCATCTCTGAAAAGAGGGTTTAACTTTCCACAAACGAAGGGTCACACTTACGTTTAGAGTTATAAGTAGGCTGTTAATTAGAGTGGAAACAGCTAAACATCATTCACTGCCATTCTAGTTTCCCTCGACCACTGCTGAGTTACAGCCACATTTAGCCCTGTATGAGACCAGCAATGATGTCAGGAGACGTGAACAACCTGCTTCCCACATTGTACACATGGGGAATCAAACCCAGGTTTCAGCAGGACCCTCAGTGCTACCCCACTTAGCCTTGTACAGTCCCAACCTATGATAGCTGTAGGTGGGGGAGCAGGTAGTCCAGTGGTGAATGTGACTGCTTGTCTCACCTCTGACAGACTCAGATTGGATTCCCACATAGGTGCAATATATTGACCTGTGTTTGGTAGTCTGCATTGTGATATTGGTGGAATATTGACCTGTGTTTCGTAACCCCCATTGGGATATTGCTGGAATATTGACTTGTGTGTTGTGGCCTACGTTTTGATATTGCTGGAATATTGACCCTTGTTTGGTGGCCCCTATTGTGATATTGCTGGAATATTGACCCTTGTTTGGTGGCCCCTATTGTGATATTGCTGGAATATTGACCCTTGTTTGGTGGCCCCTATTGTGATATTGCTGGAATATTGACCCTTGTTTGGTGGCCCCTATTGTGATATTGCTGGAATATTGACTTGTGTTTGGTAACCCCCATTGGGATATTGCTGGAATATTGACCTGTGTTTGGTAACCCCCATTGGGATATTGCTGGAATATTGACCTGTGTTTGGTAACCCCCATTGGGATATTGCTGGAATATTGACCTGTGTGTTGTGGCCTATGTTTTGATATTGGGGGAATATTGACCCTTGTTTGGTGGCCCCTATTGTGATATTGCTGGAATATTGACCTGTGTTTGGTGGCCCACATTGTGATATTGCTGGAATATTGACCTGTGTTTGGTGGCCCACATTGTGATATTGCTGGAATATTGACCTGTGTTTGGTGGCCCACATTGTGATATTGCTGGAATATTGACCTGTGTTTGGTGGCCCACATTGTGATATTGCTGGAATATTGACCTATGTTTTTTTAAAGGACCAATCATGTGATATTCTGGGGGGAGCCTGGGATTTTTTGGGGGGGTGGGGGGTGGGGGGGGTGCAGGCAATTTCTTTTTGTTTCAACACTCTGAAGCATAGTCATTTTTTTTGCAAGAACTTTTGTAGAGAATCGATTATTTTCAATATGAAATGGTCAGTCTCTAACCCCCATTGTGACATTGCTGGAATATTGCAGAAGCTGTGTAAACTAACCTACCAAGTGCTGTAATGTCATCCAGTAGTGGATCAAGAGGTAGGACATTTGCAGTCATTACACAGCTGGCATATTCTTGGAGTGCTATTTATAGGGACTCTCATTTCACTTCCGATTTGTCAGTAGAGGAAGGTCATTCTCTGGGACCAGACCCGAGCTACACCAACACCAACACCAACATTCTGACATATGATAAGTCTAATTTTAGGGATGGTTAAAGATCGTCTTCGCAGACACCACAAAGACCAGAAAGCTGAAACTCTGTGTGACTAATTATACTGACAATACTCAGTAACGGCTTAGGTCCCACAAGTGTACACTGCAATCATACGTATATAGCTACTGTGGTCAATGTGAGTGCAGCAGTTACAGTTGGAACTGAAGTAGGCTGGTCTGACCATTACTAATATGGTTGCTGTATTTAACCTCCATGGAGGTTCGGGGTAAGCATATAGGTCCCACGCAACCAATGTTGGTCGTACAAGGCGACTAAATGGATCAGGTGATCAGGCTTGGTGAGTTGGTTGACTGCAATGTCATCGTACATCGTACATCGTTCTGGACGTTGTTCATAATATCAATCACTGGTTTGTCTGGTCCAGATTTGATTATTTACAGACCACAGTCCAAAACTAACAAACTGTCGATCAAAGTTCAAAGCAAATCTTAAAGATAGAAGGCAAAGAGGTCTCTTGTTGAAGATACCAATTTGGATGATACAAGTAGATTATTTATAGATGACAATATCATGTGTTCATGAAAATACTGGTGTGAAAAACCTAGAAACATGATCGGGGCAAACAGCGAATCGAACCCAAAATCTTAGGTGTCCAAGGGGCGCCACTCTGCACTGTGAATTAGGCAATCTGAGGTGATTATTATCATGTATTATAGTAATGTTGAGGGTTAAATGTACTTGTCCCAGGGAACAGTCACAACTAAGTGTAATATTACAGAGTAGGACATTAATGATGAGTAAACTAACATTGTCTGAGATCATGTCTTCTTCTTGTAACATTCCAGTAAAGTATATATGGTGCAGCCAGTTTATCTGTTATCTGCAGTCTGCACTACTTGCAGTGGAGAAGAAGAAAAGAAATCACTCCCAGCTTTAGGATGAGAAGCACCCCCGTAACTCTCCTTCAATGTGTTTGAGGGTGGGGGTGAATACAGCATCTGCATGATGTACCCCGCCACTCCTACAAGGCGTGGTCCTCATGCCATCTTTCAATGTAGAAGCGCATGTAAATATGTATCATTATTAAGAGCATGCTCATGTTCCTATTCTTTAATGCATTACAAACTCACATTTAAAAACATGGCAGCCATTCGTGTGATTAAAATTCCAAATGGCCATGTGGGAAAAGATTTCATTGAGAAATCAGCCCGTATAACAAATTCCACATGAAAAGTTGGACAGAAGCCAGGACTCGGGTGTGTTTTTTTTTTCAGATATAAATTTAGGAGCTTCGCACTGCTTAGAATATTCCTTAATGAGAAACATTTAAGTTTTGGGAAGTTAAAAGTGTTGAAAGTGAAATGTTGTTGGCAATGTATTGAGACACAACACAGGCTGCCTGCTCTGGAAGGTCAAGAGGGGGCTACAGAGACACAACACAGGCTGCCTGCTCTGGCAGATCAAGAGGGGACTACAGAGACACAACACGGGCTGCCTGCTCTGGTAAATCAACAGGGGGCTACAGAGACACAACACAGGCTGCCTGCTCTGGAAGGTCAAGAGGGGGCTACAGAGACACAACACAGGCTGCCTGCTCTGGCAGATCAAGAGGGGGCTACAGAGACACAACACAGGCTGCCTGCTCTGGCAGATCAAGAGGGGACTACAGAGACACAACACAGGCTGCCTGCTCTGGCAGATCAAGAGGGGGCTACAGAGACACAACACGGGCTGCCTGCTCTGGTAAATCAACAGGGGGCTACAGAGACACAACACAGGCTGCCTGCTCTGGAAGGTCAAGAGGGGGCTACAGAGACACAACACAGGCTGCCTGCTCTGGCAGATCAAGAGGGGGCTACAGAGACACAACACAGGCTGCCTGCTCTGGCAGATCAAGAGGGGACTACAGAGACACAACACAGGCTGCCTGCTCTGGCAGATCAAGAGGGGGCTACAGAGACACAACACAGGCTGCCTGCTCTGGCAGATCAAGAGGGGGCTACAGAGACACAACACGGGCTGGCAGGGCCTACAGAGACACAACACAGGCTGCCAGCATTCGCAGGGGCTACAGAGACACAACACGGGCTGCCTGCTCTGGCAGGGTCTACAGAGACACAACACGGGCTGGCAGGGGCTACAGAGACACAACACAGGCTGCCTGCTCTAGCAGGGGCTACAGAGACACAACACGGGCTGGCAGGGGCTACAGAGACACAACACGGGCTGCCTGCTCTGGCAGGGGCTACAGAGACACAACACGGGCTGCCTGCTCTGGCAGGGGCTACAGAGACACAACACGGGCTGGCAGGGGCTACAGAGACACAACACGGGCTGCCTGCTCTAGCAGGGGCTACAGAGACACAACACGGGCTGGCAGGGGCTACAGAGACACAACACGGGCTGCCTGCTCTGGCAGGGGCTACAGAGACACAACACGGGCTGCCTGCTCTGGCAGGGGCTACAGAGACACAACACGGGCTGGCAGGGGCTACAGAGACACAACACGGGCTGCCTGCTCTAGCAGGGGCTACAGAGACACAACACGGGCTGGCAGGGGCTACAGAGACACAACACGGGCTGCCTGCTCTGGCAGGGGCTACAGAGACACAACACGGGCTGCCTGCTCTGGCAGGGGCTACAGAGACACAACACGGGCTGGCTGCTCTGGCAGGGGCTACAGAGACACAACACGGGCTGCCTGCTCTGGCAGGGGCTACAGAGACACTACACAGGCTGCCTGCTCTGGCAGGGGCTACAGAGACACAACACGGGCTGCCTGCTCTGGCAGGGGCTACAGAGACACAACACGGGCTGGCAGGGGCTACAGAGACACAACACGGGCTGCCTGCACTGGCAGGGGCTACAGAGACACAACACGGGCTGGCAGGGGCTACAGAGACACAACACGGGCTGCCTGCTCTGGCAGGGGCTACAGAGACACAACATGGGCTGCCTGCTCTGGCAGGGGCTACAGAGACACAACACGGGCTGCCTGCTCTGGCAGGGGCTACAGAGACACAACACGGGCTGGCAGGGGCTACAGAGACACAACACAGGCTGCCAGCATTCGCAGGGGCTACAGAGACACAACACGGGCTGCCTGCTCTGGCAGGGGCTACAGAGACACAACACGGGCTGGCAGGGGCTACAGAGACACAACACGGGCTACCTGCTCTGGCAGGGGCTACAGAGACACAACACGGGCTGCCTGCTCTGGCAGGGGCTACAGAGACACAACACGGGCTGGCAGGGGCTACAGAGACACAACACGGGCTGCCTGCTCTGGCAGGGGCTACAGAGACACAACACAGGCTGCCTGCTCTGGCAGGGGCTACAGAGACACAACACGGGCTGCCTGCTCTGGCAGGGGCTACAGAGACACAACACGGGCTGGCAGGGGCTACAGAGACACAACACGGGCTGCCTGCACTGGCAGGGGCTACAGAGACACAACACGGGCTGGCAGGGGCTACAGAGACACAACACGGGCTGCCTGCTCTGGCAGGGGCTACAGAGACACAACATGGGCTGCCTGCTCTGGCAGGGGCTACAGAGACACAACACGGGCTGCCTGCTCTGGCAGGGGCTACAGAGACACAACACGGGCTGGCAGGGGCTACAGAGACACAACACAGGCTGCCAGCATTCGCAGGGGCTACAGAGACACAACACAGGCTGCCTGCTCTGGCAGGGGCTACAGAGACACAACACGGGCTGGCAGGGGCTACAGAGACACAACACGGGCTACCTGCTCTGGCAGGGGCTACAGAGACACAACACGGGCTGCCTGCTCTGGCAGGGGCTACAGAGACACAACACGGGCTGGCAGGGGCTACAGAGACACAACACGGGCTGCCTGCTCTGGCAGGGGCTACAGAGACACAACACAGGCTGCCTGCACTGGCAGGTCAAGTGGGGGCTACAGAGAATCAATAACCCTCAAACACAGGAAGATGCTACTTGAAACACATGGAACTTCACTTGAGTTTTTTTCAACATTATTTTTTTAGTCCATATTAATATAGGACAAGACATCAAAGGCATGATCTGCTTGAAAACCATGACTTCTCTTTGAAAAAAATATTGTTTTAATTTGTTTGCAACATTTCAGAAATATGAGATCGAGAATGAATCATGTGATGAAGATATTATTAATCTGCTTTCAGTGTTGGATGTGACTTGTAGTACATATTGTTTATGAATTTAGTAGTCATGCATAACCTGTGACTAAATGATATAAATCTAGGACTAGAACTGGAACAGGATCACTAATAAGGGTAACAGTATAAGCGAGTTCTTTCTTAGGCCATTAGTTTTGTATTTGTTGGATCCTATCTTATTTTTTGTCCAAATTTGAGAGAGAAAAAATAATCCAGATTTACACACCTTCTTTTGCCAACATGTCATACGGCAAAAGTTTTTTGCACTTTCTCAATGTGTAAAAGAAAATCATCTATAAAACTTATGATGCTCAATTTGACATAAATATTTCGCCAAATTGTTCAGTCAATGAGTCACAGCAAAATTCCTTGCGTAATAAATCTAAAGTTATGTCCCTTGTCCTTATTAAATGGACTAGGCCGACATTTGATCTGACAATAAGGGGACTGTGGTATGGCTAAGGGATGCAACTCCATACATCAAAATGTTTCTTCATAGCAAACAGGGACCACCTTCCCCCAGTGCAATTAGAGAATTCAGAAAATATAGGTAAAAAGTACAGTGATAAATTGCCATTGTCTGAAAGGGCATGCTTTAGTTCCTCGGAGAGTGGTTTGGGGAAGTGTTCAAGAGCTATGGAAAGATCAGGGATTTGTCAATGACATGTTTTAGGCTGTAGATTTTGTGTAAGCTAACTTTTTCGAAAGTCAAAGTGAGCTGATGTTTGTCTAGGGATGACACCCCAATTTGTGCAAACACATTTTTAGATATGGCCACCACTGCAAACCATACTATAAAAGCTATTTATGGCCGTTATTCAGCCAAAATGTGGTGAAACTTGGTACATGTCTGGCATGTTGAGCATGTATGTTGTTTCTTACGATAGCTAAAATTTTGAATTTGATTTTACCTTTTCAATTCAAGCTGTAACTTGGACATGGACATTATGCAGCCACTTTCTTCAAACTGTCATGAAATTTTGTACTTGTGGAGTTCATGATAGTTAAAAAAAAAAGACCTTTATCTGAACTTCGCACTTTGGCCATGCTCCTATATTCTATCAAAATGCAAAAAAATGTAAACATTGTCTCCTCAGACCACAGGACCATTGTAGCCATATTGACCATGTGAAATTGTCTGACTGAGTCACCTGAACTTTGGCAGACATGTTCTCCTAGTGATGACATTATATTTTGTTCATTTCATTATAGTTTTAGTTTTGAGTTTTGTTTGAATATCAATGCTGACAGCAACTTTGTTCATTGACCCAGTGTCTTTGTTTTAAGATTATGAAGACTATACATCCAGATGAGAGAGTGAGTGAGTGAGTGAGTGAGTGAGTTTGATTTTACGCTGCTTTTAGCATTATTCCAGCAATATCACGGCGGGGGACACCAGAAATGGTTTGCTCACATTGTACCCATGTCGGGAATCGAACCGGGGTCCACTAGGCTACCCGACCACCCCTCCAGATGACCTACAGTGCTGTGTGGCTTTTTTTCATTTTTGTTACAAAACAGACAGTAGACCATGTATCTGTCCTCAAGCTCCATGTTAACTCACTGCTCACAAGATCAGCACTTGGAACAGTTTATCGATATGGCCTTGAACAATGCTAAACAATTCAGAAAGACACTGCCACAGGTTATCTTAGGCTAGTTCTGTCATTTTAGAAAATTGTTATGACCAAACTGCATTTTTCTAATCAACCTAAACTATTTTATTGACATTCAAACATAATATCCATTTTGAATCATTTCATTTTAATTTTCATTCCCAAACTCTTTTCGTTGTGAATATACATGTAGCTGCATGATATTTTTTAAAAATATATGTTTTTATTAATCTCCATGTGTCATCTTCTGTTTCTGCATCTCTGATTAGATAAGGATTGGATGTTTAGGCTCACTCAAAAAAATTCAAAGTTTACAGAAAAGTGTTTTATGTTGTTAATGTTATCCGACATATTCATATGACTATAAACAAGCCCTTCATGTTTTGAACTTCACCTAGTACAGAAATATCTCTAAACTCAGTTAACCACTTTCAGCTATAAGTAAATATGTGAGCCACTAAAGATTAATTTTCACTGCATGTTGGTACTATTTTCACCTACTTCGGGCAAACAGAAATAAACTGGGGTTGAAATAATAGAAACAAGCTGGAAATACACCTAAATAACAGTTTCTAAAGGTTTTCTTCCTTCTTGAAACATTAAGCATTTTAGTTGGCCATTTAAAAACAACCTTGATCAGCCATTGTCACTTCACATGAAGATCATTTAATCATACTGTGTGATAAACCCTTTATTTTATGCATCACGTGAAGATCATTTAATCATACTGTGTGATAAACCCTTTATTTCATGCTTCACGTGAAGATCATTTAACCATGCTGTGTGATAAACCCTTTATTTCATGCTTCACGTGAAGATCATTTAATCATACTGTGTGATAAACCCTTTATTTCATGCTTCACGTGAAGATCATTTAATCATGCTGTGTGATAAACCCTTTATTTCATGTCTATTTGTTCTCGATGAAAACATTTCTGAATTAAGAAATGTGTGCTCATTCTTCACCATAAAAAATACCTTAAAATCAGATTTTTTTCTTTTCATTATGTATGTAAATGATTATGGCAGTACATTTTTCTTCCAAGGTATAAATGAATATGTTGCAATTACCTACTAGATATGGGGAGGTGAAGGCCCTAATGCTGTCTCTGTAAGCAAGTTTTGACATCCATGTTCTTTGTGATAAGTTACAGATAATACAGTGTAGACACAGTTTAACCTTTACCCACTGTAACAAGTTGGTAGAAGCCAGATGGAGAGGTAAGACAGTCTATGCCAGTAGCAATGAGGGGAGCCGGTTGTTAAATTGAGAGATGAAATTGGATGCTGGAAAGTAGTACTGCACAAACTGGTCCAGAACAGGTCAGGAACATAGGTAATTAGTTCTCAGATAAGCATCTTTTGGATGCATGGGCCCTTTCATGCTCTGTGCATCATTAGTCTTGCTTCTCTGCTTGCCCCATGCCATCCATGTGTTAGTGTGAGGGTGCAAGAGCTGATGGAATGGGATGAGAATGATAACAATTTACAGTTTTGGAAATCTGTTTGTCCCCACACCACATAAGATATGACTTACTAGATGGCAGCAGACCAGTTTACCTATAATTGAGATCTTATTTTGCCATGCATGATACTACAGTGTAGAGTGAGTGAGTTAAAATTTAATGTCGCATCGGCATTATTTCAGCCATATAGCGACACTACCATGTAGAAGAATGACCACATTCTACATAATTAGCTCACAGTTCCTGTAGATTGCCACAGCTTGAGCCATGTGATATAAGTGTCCAGCAAGGTGCTCGCTCTGTGCCTTTGTTGTTTTGGTGATCAAGAAGAGTCACATGTGAGAGGTCTAAAGATCATCATAAAGCACTGCCTTAAGACGTCCAGACCGGCATCATGTGATATCAATATGTGTGGGTGATATTCACTTATTGCACACATCATTGAAGTGTGATATTTACTAATAGGGTTTCTGTTGATAAGGTCAACTTAAATATTTACTTGTTCTGTTGGATCTCTACCAGACACAATGATGCTGACCAAAAATGGTTTTAAAGGACAGATAATTTATTGTGTTCATACAAGTGAGTGTGCGTTATTAGAATGAGAAACCAGCCAAGAAGGTAACCACTGTACCATGCAGGGTTGTTTAGCTTGCTGCATTTGCTAAGAGTTTTGAGTTGATCTATTGCTGAGTTTAAAAGTCATACATATTTAGATTACTTTGCTCATCCTCAAAATAACATGGAACCTACAGACCATGTATTTGCTTTACCGGTCCTTAAGGAAATATACTAGACTCTGCCTTGCTAAAGAGGTACTATACATGCATAAACGACCTGTGAAGATCCGGGGTAGAATAGGTCTTCAGCAACCAATGCTTGGCGTAAAAAACGACTATGTTTGGCGTAAGAGGCGACTAACGGGATCGGGTGGTCAGGCTCGCTGACTTGGTTGATGCATGTCATCGATCCCAATATGATATTAATGGCTGGACTGTCTGGTCCAGACTCGATTTTTTATAAACTACATCATATAGTTGGAATACATCTTACCGAGGCAAGGGAGTTAACTGACTGTAAAAGTCCAGTTTCCACCCTTGCCGAAATAGGCTGGAATTCCTGGGCTCAATCGTAGCGCCACCAGTTGTTATTGCAAGTTATGTTCCTTATAAGCCTCTCCTATAGACCAATCAGATTCCACCTCTCGTATCACTTGCATTTGTTTCAAACAAAATGTTGGCGCCCAGTCAAGACGATCTGCTCGATAATCAAAATCTATATTGTGATAAAACGGGTTTTACCTCGCGAAGTGCATCAAATCACGTGAGCACCTTGATTGAAAACGTGAAAAGACTTGGAAAATATCTGTTGACAACGAGTTGGAGGTGCACATGCTTTGCAAATCATGCCATTGACCGAAATCTGCACGACAGTTTACTAACCGGATTTTGATTTTGATTGGACTATACATAGACTCGTTAGTCCAGCCAAAATATAACTCCATAATACCAGCCTAGTTCGGCAACTGTGGAAACTGGACTTTTATAGTCAGTTAACTCCCTTGCCTCGGGAAGATGGCTGGAATATTGCTGAGTGCGTGGTTAAACAACAAACAAACAAGCAGACATGAATAAACAAAGTCACTGAGCCTGGCCACAGGATTCACCAACTAAGTCACCTCTATGACAAGCATGTGGTACTTGAAGCTGGAATATTGCTGAGTGTGGCGTTAAACAACAAACAAACAAACAAAACCTGAAACTGATTCAAGCAAATCTGATTAAAGTTGTTAAAATGATGCGATATACGTCTGCAAATTCAGATTTTACAATGTAACACAGTTAGTGATTGCCATTAAATCTCAATGTCAAACAGGACACAAGTTGCAAGGTCGAGACCTGGAGTGACAATGGGCCAAGGAACACTAAAGCTAAACTAAGGCTAATATAAATGTCTTGGGGAATACGAGCAATGCATTTTTGGCGCTAAGCGTAAACTGTTTTCTGATGAAAAATGCAATTTGATCTCAAAAACATAAACTACTCCCCAACCCTAGTTTTCGCTTTTCATACAATGCCTCAGTAAAATTTGTGATTATTTCAGATGGATTCGTTATCCAAACTCCTGGCTCATCGGCGTATTCCTGGTGAGCAGATTTGCCGCCGCATGGAATCTATGCAGCTCCTCTCTAGCTACTCCCTCAGTGATCTCACCGTGGAACAGGTAAATATGTAACTTTATCCCCTCTCTAGCTACTCCCTCAGTGATCTCACCATGGAACAGGTAAATATGTAACTTTATCCCCTCTCCAGCTACTCCCTCAGTGATCTCACCGTGGAACAGGTAAATATGTAACTTTATCCCCTCTCTAGCTACTCCCTCAGTGATCTCACCGTGGAACAGGTAAATATGTAACTTTATCCCCTCTCTAGCTACTCCCTCAGTGATCTCACCGTGGAACAGGTAAATATATAACTTTATCCCCTCTCTAGCTACTCCCTCAGTGATCTCACCGTGGAACAAGTAAATATGTAACTTTATCCCCTTCTCCAGCTACTCCCTCAGTGATCTCATTGTGGAACAGGTAAATACATAACTTTTTCCCCTCTCTAGCTACTCCCTCAGTGATCTCACTGTGGAACAGATAAATACGTCACTTTATCCCCTCTCTAGCTACGCCCTCAGATACCTCACCGTAGAACAGGTAAATACGTCACTTTATCCCCTCTCTAGCTACTCCCTCAGTGAACTCACCGTGGAACAGGTAAATACGTCACATTATCCTCTCTCTAGCTACTCCCTCAGCGATCTCACTGTGGAATAGGTAAATACGTCCCTTTATCCCCTCTCTAGCTACGCCCTCAGATACCTCACCGTGGAACAGGTAAATAAGTCACTTTATCCCCTCTCTAGCTACTCCCTCAGTGAACTCACCATGGAACAAGTAAATACGTCACATTATCCCCTCTCTAGCTACTCCCTCAGTGATCTCACCGTGGAACAGGTAAATACGTCACTTTATCCCCTCTCTAGCTACTCCCTCAGTGATCTCACCATGGAACAAGTAAATACGTCACATTATCCCCTCTCTAGCTACTCCCTCAGTGAACTCACCATGGAACAAGTAAATACGTCACATTATCCCCTCTCTAGCTACTCCCTCAGTGATCTCACCGTGGAACAGGTAAATACGTCACTTTATCCCCTCTCTAGCTACTCCCTCAGTGATCTCACCATGGAACAGGTAAATACATAACTTTTTCCCTCTCTAGCTACTCCCTCAGTGATCTCACCATGGAACAGGTAAATACATCACCTTTATCCCCTCTCTAGCTACTCCCTCAGAAATCTCACTGTGGAACAGGTAAATACGTCACTTTATCCCCTCTCTAGCTACTCCCTCAGTGATCTAACCGTGGAACAGGTAAATACATAACTTTATCCCCTCTCTAGCTACTCCCTCAGTGATCTCACCGAGGAACAGGTAAATACATCACCATTATCCCGTCTCTAGCTACTCCCTCAGTGATCTCACCGTGGAACAGGTAAATAAGTCACTTTATCCCCTCTCTAGCTACTCCCTCAGTGATCTCACCATGGAACAGGTAAATACGTCACTTTATCCCCTCTCTAGCTACTCCCTCAGATATCTCACTGTGGAACAGGTAAATACATAACTTAATCCCCTCTCTAGCTACTCCCTCAGTGATCTCGCCATGGAACAGGTAAATACATCACTGTTATCCCCTTTCTAGCTACTCCCTCAGTGATGTCACCATGGAACAGGTAAAATACGTCACTTTATCCCCTTTCTAGCTACTCCCTCAGTGATCTCACCGTGGAACAAGTAAATATATAACTTTATCCCCTCTCCAGCTACTCCCTCAGTGATCTCACCATGGAACAGGTAAATACATAACTTTATCCCTTCTCTAGCTACTCCCTCAGTGATCTCACCGTGGAACAGGTAAAAATGTAACTTTATCCCCTCTCTCGCTATGCCCTCAGATACCTCACCGTGGAACAGGTAAATACATAACTTTTTCCCTCTCTAGCTACTCCCTCAGTGATCTCACCGAGGAACAGGTAAGTACGTCACCTTTATCCCCTCTCTAGCTACTCCCTCAGAAATCTCACTGTGGAACAGGTAAATACGTCACTTTATCCCCTCTCTAGCTACTCCCTCAGTGATCTCACTGTGGAACAGGTAAATACATCACCGTTATCCCCTTTCTAGCTACTCCCTCAGTGATCTCACTGTGGAACAGGGAAATATGTCACTTTATCCCCTTTCTAGCTACTCCCTCAGTGATCTCACCGAGAAACAGGGAAATACATCACCATTATCCCGTCTCTAGCTACTCCCTCAGAAATCTCACTGTAGAACAGGTAAATACGTCACTTAATCCCCTCTCTAGCTACTCCCTCAGTGATCTCACTGTGGAACAGGTAAATATATAACTTTATCCCCTCTCCAGCTACTCCCTCAGTGATCTCACCGTGGAACAGGTAAATACGTCATTTTATCCCCTCTCTAGCTACTCCTTCAGAGATCTCATTGTGGAACAGGTAAATACGTCACTTTATCCCCTCTCTAGCTAGTCCCAAGGTGATATCACTGTGGAACAGGTAAATACGTTACTTTATCCCCTCAGTAGCTAGTCCCTCAGTAACTTCACCATGGAACAGGTAAATACGTCACCTTTATCCCCTCTCTAGCTACTCCCCCAGTGATCTCATTGTTGAACAGGTAAATACATCACCTTTATCCCCTCTCTAGCTACTCCCTCAGTGATCTCATTGTGGAACAGGTAAATACATCACCTTTACCCCCTCTCTAGCTACTCCCTTAGTGATCTCATTGTGGAACAGGTAAATACATCACCTTTACCCCCTCTCTAGCTACTCCCTCTGTGATCTCCATTGGGCACATATCATCATTAGGATAGAGAGGAACTTTGGTTTCCTCTTCATGATTTCTTGGTTCCCAATTAGATATTTTTAAGACCATGGGGTTTGTGATTGAAATATTTATAAAACAGTCTATTTATTGAAGTCTTCTCACAAAACTATAGTCAGTAGTGTAAATAGAAACACATGTACTGGTTAATCAAGATACATGCTGCTTTGAATATTTCTTTGATTGACAAGTCAAGAGTTACTTCCCCTTCCCATGTGATTCAACTTTGGAATATTTGTTTTAATGAAAGTCTTAGCCTGGATGGGAAGATAAAAGATCAGCCTTACAGTTTTAATGTTCAGCATTTTGGGGTCAGCAGCTATGTAAACAAAGTATTGGAAAAATATAAAACTTTATGGCTAAATTGATATTTCCAAGTTCATTTGTATACAAAGGTAGACATGTTGATGTTACAAACCTGTTTATTATCTAAAGTAAAAAAAGAACAATAAAGCAAGTTTCAGGAAAATACAGCTTGAAATTAACCACCTGCCATCATATTCGCCTAAATACATTTAAAGTTTTCAAACAGCAGTAATTTGAATGTGACGTTCATCACAGATTCAAAAGAAGTGCTGGGTCTTTATCTGAATGAAGGTACAATCATGTCAGTATTTTACAGCTGTCTACAAATTATAGAAAAGTTTTACCAAGGATGAAGTAAATGTGTTGAAATAGAACCCAGAATGAACAAGGTAGGCCTATGATGCTGTGTGTGCTGGAGCAGCTAATTGGTTTTGAGATGATATGTAAGTGTATCTAATTGGCTGTGTATTAGCGCGATGCAAGCGGCCCCGGTGCGGAGGCTGCATCTGTCGTAAACCCGAGATGGATATATTGGTGTTGGATAGCTTCCAACAACAAACTTTACTTCATGATCCCTTGAACATGGGCACTATGTGTAGAAATTAGCTCACAGAGTGTCAGAAACTATTTCTGTACCATCGCTGTCTTCTTAAATCTAAGCTTAAAATGATTAGAATTTCAGTAATTCTTGGCATCGCCATACAAGGTGTCTGTTTAAGGATGTATATATGTTGTTATTGATCACTGTAGGCACATGTTGCTTTGAGATGCTTTACTTGATGAAACAGGTGTGTGCACGCGCATGCAGACACACACACACACACACACACACACACACACACACACACCATGGGCGGATACAGATGGGGGGTGCTGGGGTGCGCACCCCCCCTTTTTATTTCGAAAAAAATCTTTATTTCTGTATAAATTACCACCAAAGACAATAAATAGATCTTAATTGTGCAACCCCCCTTTTCAAAAAAGCTGTATCCGCCCATGCACACACACAGTGCACATACATCATTTATAAAGTTCATTTGTGCTACTTGGGCAATTCCAGCCAAGAAAATAGCCCATGTCTCAGCTGACTAGGGATTGGGTGTTCACAATGTCTACTTGGGTTAATCTAATACCTGGATGATAACACACTACCCTGACCACTGAAGGGATTGGGTGTTACCCGGTGTCTGGTTGTCTGAGGCAATGGACTTATATGATCAGAGTTGCGTCCTTTAGAAAATGCTTATCTTTAAGCTGTGTCCGAAGCTAAGATTCTCACTGATTTCATGGACTTGATCAAAGTGGTAAATGTCTATACAACCTGCATCAATGAGTCACTCTCCCAATAAGGGAACTACAGAGTTGTCTCCCCTTGCAGATCCAGCTGCAGATGTCGCTAGTACAGCAGGAGCTGCATGACCTGAAGCTGCAGCTCGAGTCGCATTCTGCACGGAAGTTCTCCCACAACGAGGCTCATGCCATGAAGAAGATCGAGCATCTGAAGGAGCAGTTTCGAGAGATGATGGTCGAGCTTCGTAAGAAGAGAGCCGCAGAAAATGAGAATGCTGTTGTGCTGACCGACGACATTGTAAGTTTGTATCAAGACTTGTATGTAAATGGTACCTTTAGTAAACTTGCTAGTTGTTAAACTTCCCGGCACACTGAGGCATCTTAATTAGCACTGTTCACAGGGGCTTGATATACTTACAACGTTGGGGTTTTCTTAATAAAGAAAAAGGTATAATTCTCTCAATTGTTACCTTTTGTTTTCTACTGATGTGAAAACATTCTTTGAGATTACCTATTGCCAACTGTGATAGATGTGTGTTCTGTTTCCAGGATGAGGAGTTGGACACTGATCGCCCCCAGCGGCCATTCAGACGGCGCACGCTGTCCATGTCCTCCCGAATGTCCACAGCCTCTGTCTCCTCGATGGTCCGACCCCTCTCCACAGCACCGCAGTCTGGACAGCCCTCCCCGACCCACCCCGGCCTGCCGTCATGGCCGGGGCCAGAGATAGAGGTAACTCATCATGCTTGACAAAACAAGCCTTTGTCTGCCAGCAGTGTATCATTTCAAGGACTATTAAGATACGTCAGATGTTGCGATATATATGTCGCCCTATGTATTGCATTTGTTTGCTGTATGATAGTACTACATCCGAATGTCAGTAGTATTGTTGATAGTATGCATAAAATCAGTAGATTCAATAGTTGCTATTAGTTATAGATAAAACATAAACTATGCAAATATCAAACATGCCTTTGTGTTGGTTAGCAAGGATTATAATAAGTTCAGATAAGAGTTACTTCCCTTGTTTTGAGTAGCAACAAAGAGGAAAATGGCGACTTTGATATAGTCAGCAATACTATATTCATTTCTAATACATTAATTGACATAATCATCAAGCCTTAAAGTTGGTTCACTACCATCGCAATACTATTGCAATAGTGTGGGCTACTATTAATGCTGTGGTGCTGATGTGGATGCTTTTGTTGTTGAAGCTGAAGGATGTTGAGAGGTCACTGATGAAGAAGCACCCTGGCTACAAGCAGCGGCTGTCGACAATGGAGGAGTATGACATGGATGATGGTGCCCAGGGAATGGACGAACGCCGTTATCGGACTTACTGACTTTTTACAAAACTTAATTTCGTAACTGAATATGTCAGTCATTGATAACTGACTCTCTCAGCAAATTGGGTACTTTATGATTGGTCACAAAGTTACAATCACAAGAACGAACCAGGTCACACTATGTTTAGTATTGACAAGCTCTGTTACAGATATTTTCATCTGAAACTTCAGCTTTGACCTCTGACAATTGTAAACTGGTATTGTCGTTTGTAAAGTTCTGTAAGAGTTTGGCTACTTTGTGAGATGGCTTGCTGGCTACTGTTCTGTTGTAACGATTGTCCTATGGAATGACTGAAACTTGTCAGATGAAAATTCTATTTATGTTTGCTTTTATGAATATGAGGGATGGAATCTGGCCAATGAAGATTTGTACAAGGTGTTATTAAGACGGTCACAAGACATTAGGACAGGGCTAACTGGAAGGAACATATCCAGTTCATGGGATCCATGGGTTGGTTCTGTGGTTAGCAGGATCTCAAACATGACAACAGCAGGGGGCGTCTCCATCTGTAACGATGACAGGACTGCAGCTGAAGCTGTCTGTGGGACAACTGAACACTAACCTCCCACTCCACCACCTGTAACACACCATTGGCTTCACAAACTGTAACGTCTCTGGGACAAGTCAACACCATAATCACAACACCACTGCCTGTAAAACAGTTGACTTACCAAGGATAGGACTGTAACCCAGGCCAGCAGTGGAACAAGTGAACAGTGACCTGCAACATGGACTCTCTGACCTATGGGACACTGGAGCATCTGTAGGGAGGCTCCCACCACTCCGCCCTGTCACATGGACTCTCCGACCTATGGGACTCTGGAGCATCTGTAGGGAGGCTCCCACCACTCCACCCTGCAACATGGACTCTCCGACCTATGGGACACTGGAGCATCTGTAGGGGAGGCTCCCACCACTCCACCCTGCAACATGGACTCTCCGACCTATGGGACACTGGAGCATCTGTAGGGAGGCTCCCACCACTCCACCCTGCAACATGGACTCTCCAACCTATTGGACACTGGAGCATCTGTAGGGGAGGCTCCCACCACTCCACCCTGCAACATGGACTCTCCGACCTATGGGACACTGGAGCATCTGTAGGGAGGCTCCCACCACTCCACCCTGCAACATGGACTCTCCGACCTATGGGACACTGGAGCATCTGTAGGGAGGCTCCCACCACTCCGCCCTGTCACATGGACTCTCTGACCTATGGGACTCTGGAGCATCTGTAGGGAGGCTCCCACCACTCCACCCTGCAACATGGACTCTCGGACCTATGGGACACTGGAGCATCTGTAGGGAGGCTCCCACCACTCCACCTGCAACATGGACTCTCGGACCTATGGGACACTGGAGCATCTGTAGGGAGGCTCCCACCACTCCACCCTGCAACATGGACTCTCGGACCTATGGGACACTGGAGCATCTGTAGGGAGGCTCCCACCACTCCACCCTGCAACATGGACTCTCGGACCTATGGGACACTGGAGCATCTGTAAGGAGGCTCCCACCACTCCACCCTGCAACATGGACTCTCGGACCTATGGGACACTGGAGCATCTGTAGGGAGGCTCCCACCACTCCACCCTGCAACATGGACTCTCGGACCTATGGGACACTGGAGCATCTGTAGGGAGGCTCCCACCACTCCACCCTGCAACATGGACTCTCGGACCTATGGGACACTGGAGCATCTGTAGGGAGGCTCCCACCACTCCACCCTGCAACATGGACTCTCGGACCTATGGGACACTGGAGCATCTGTAGGGAGGCTCCCACCACTCCACCCTGCAACATGGACTCTCGGACCTATGGGACACTGGAGCATCTGTAGGGAGGCTCCCACCACTCCACCCTGCAACATGGACTCTCGGACCTATGGGACTCTGGAGCATCTGTAGGGAGGCTCCCACCACTCTGCCCTGTCACATGGACTCTCCGAGGATTCCACCACAATGTCTACACCAACATCAGATGCTGAGCACAGATAGAATGACAAGTCCCACTTATATGGCAGACAGGATGATTTGATCAATTTGAAAAAAACCCATTTAAGATTATATTTCTGGACGGGCCCCAAAGAGCAATTCCAATATGGAAATAATTTTCTTCTAGGGTAATATTTAGATATTTAGCATCACATTTTGGTAATGGTATATGATTATTTAATTGGACTCAATTTAGGCAAGTTTGTATCATGTTATGGTCAGTGTGGAGACATAGAATTATCAGTGGACAGTGGGTGAATGATGATGCACATCTGAATGTGGAAAGTCTAGACTGGAGGCACATTATCAATACATAGTGCAGTGATGCAGAGAGTCAAACTCTTTGAGCTGACTGTGAGTGCAATAACAATTACCCCAACAGGAGGAGAGATCTGTGGTGCAGAAGGGTGACACAACATCACCCCGCACGACGTCCCCCCGCACTGGGGAGTGACCTGGAGATGGGACATACACTTGAGATCTGTCATTCATTACAATGTGGGATGAGGCAGGGTCACTAAAGGGAAATGTCGTGAAACAAATCGGGTATGGGAGGTTAAATAATGTTATAACTAAACAAAATCTTAGAGATATAAATAATGGGTTTTTTATCAGACAAAGTTTACCGGTACATAATGTTTACTCAAGGGAACTCAGATCTGTTGAACAAGGAATGGAATTTAGCATTGCTAATGTTTTGATTTTAATATTTATGTCACTGCTTTTGAATTTACCATCCTTTAGCAAGGTCATGAAAAAATAAACAAGCACATGGAGAGGGTGGAGTCATGTTGGTAGACTCTCAGCTGAAATGAAAGCTCGCTCACTCCACAGCCTAACATCAGTGACACGGCCCCAGGTGGGTCTGTGTCTCCTCCGTCTCTCGCCATCACACTGTACATACACTGTCTATAGGCTACAGTCTTGGGTAATACTCGTGTGACATTTGTGGTAATTATAACACTTTCTGATGTATATTATTGTTTGAGTATTTCTATCATAAGCACAGAAACTATTGAAATCAATTTGTGTCCTACATTGAACATTATGACAAGAGGAGATTGTGCCATGCAGTGTCCTGTGGCCGATATTGGTGGCTAACATGACAGTGAAGACAGCCATCCCCTGGCACAGATGATGTCCTGAAACTTCTACAGCTCAAAACAACCAACTAAATGGTGTAGTGCACAGCTAATCCCCTGCCTCTTACCTGTGGTTTGCTGGACAGGGTGCCCTGGTTAGGTCATAAGCTTAACAAGGTAGCAAAGACTAAATTGACATAAGTCATCATGTTTTACCACTTCAGTAAATTAGGGCAAATCTCTGATGTGAACCCATCATTAAACGTTCTTGGCATGGCTAAGGGAAGCAACTCTGCCTGTCTCCAAAATGGAAACTATGTCAGGCAGAGTTTTTAATGACTGGGTTCATGGATCCACTGACTAAAAATTTCATAAATTTGGAGTAAAATACAATATGATAATAATTCTATTTTTTTCGTGGAGCCAAGTCTATCTAATTTAGTAAAGAAAAAACAAACCTTTAGTGTGGGTCAATGGGATAAGCTTTAACATGTATTTTTAGTGAGTGAGTGAGTATGGTTTTACGCCGCTTTTAACAATATTGCAGCAAAATCACGGCAGGGGACACCAGAAATGGGCTTCACACATTGTACCCATGTCGGGAATCGAACCCGGGTCTTCGGCGTGACGAGCGAACGCTTTAACCACTTGGCTGTATTTTTAGAGATCACTTCAAATCATAGGTTTTGTTTAGTTCCAACAAAAACGCTGTAAAGCAATTAAAATAGGCCTTAAAATCAGCTTGACGGGACTGAAGGAAACTCACTTTGTCCTTGCACAAACAACTGGCCCATAGTGTGCTCTCCTCACTTCTTCCTGATGGGGTCTCTCCTGCCATCTGCATCCCACAGCTGCACCACTCTCAGTACTCAGCACATGTCAACTGCACAGCTTGAAGTGAGAAGAAACATTACATATCTATCAATTTGCTCACACGACTAGCCAATTTCACCTGAGAATTTAATATCTTGTCTTTAACAAAATTGGATGCCATGCTGTGTTAGAAATTACCATGAAAGCTTTATCTGCCAAGCTGTCAGGCCTCTACAACCTCATGAACAGGAACACCCTTAGACGTACATCTAGTCTCTGCAATGAACATATTTTACAGAAAAAAACAGTTGTTAAATTATGGTTATAAAATATAATAAAAAGGAGTCCAGAGACTTTCTTCATTTTCAGATACTGCAGTAATCTAGACATGCCAAACATTATAGACTTGCATGGGCTGTGTTGGATATATTTGTTTCAGGGTCTGTATGACAGATTAGAACACTCTTGAAAAGTAGGTTTTCTGTTCTAGGTTGTGATGTGAAAATCACAAATAACAGCATTTCATAAATAAAAACAAAATGCAGGGCAACTGGTCTTCAATGTGTGTATACTTTTTTAGTTTTTTGTAGCCATGGGGTAGCATTAACTTCTGCTGCTAGGATACATATACAAGATAATGAGAATGGACTTGAACCCTGCCTGGATTAAACTGTCTGCCTCAATATCCCTATGTACATCTCCCTGAAGGCAATGGGCTGACTGACTGAACACCTTGGGTATTCTCCCTTACACCCCTATGGTTGATGATCATTTTAACTGGGAAGAACTCCCAAATTGTGTATCCTCTTCCGACAAATGTGTTTTTCTTTGGATGCAGATGAAACTCATCCAAAATTTGGAAAAAGAAATTTGTGAAAATGCAGAGATTTATAGAAAATAGGCTTTATTTTATTTTTTTCTGATTATATTCTGTTGAAAATTTTATCAGTCAGGGCTCTTGTTCAGGGTGGTGGTTTTCTTTTGTGGGTGTGGGTGAATCTAATACCAATCCTAAAACATTTTCATCTTTTTTTTAAATTTTTTAATTTTGACCAAGTATATATGCAAAAAAAATATGCAAAACAAGAAAGCACTGGTAAGACCAATATCTTTGATACATTTATGATTTAATAAAGGATTTAATAGGTGTTACTTCAAAGGTTTTGTATTTCAGAACCATATCAAAACCTCCAGTTTTTTAACTACACCAAAGCAGCATTGTAAGAGATTGATGGAATTTTTACCAAGAATCTTTGTGTTTATTGCAAATTTAGGAATTAAAGTCTTGTGTGTCCAAAAGCTAACTATGCTGTGAATATAACTGGAACACTGTTCAAAGCGGCATTAAACACAACTCACTCACTATAGGTAACTTGAGAGAGGGCTACAGATTTATTTGACATTCATATTTCAAGGTATCAACATGTGCAATCAGTGGTGTGTGCAATATAGACGATGCTTCAGCTAAGCCTGGTATGGACGGCAGCCTTAATTTGTGGGGGGAAATGTAAGACATGACTGCGTCAATGTTTTCTGTTTTCAAAGTGGGGGTTGGGGATCTTCAAAGAAGAAGTGAGTTGCTAGCAAGGTATTTAGACTTATCACCCCCCAAGATTGTTTTATCCTGAACCCCTTCTGTCACTGTCAAGGACTGTCAGCGTACAACTTTTCAGCCTGTACTTTTCAGAGAATTGGAATCAATGTACGCTGTAATTGTTTAATATATGTGTGAACAGTTCTTAACTTAATTAATGACAATTGGTTTTTTTGTGATGTCATGTCCAGATTTTGAAATTTTAGAGCTTCAAGAGGTTTCTCAATTTTGCTTTTTGTTTTATATGAACAATATTTATGGCATTTGTTGGCATTCAAAGTTCTTGGGCATTTGTAAAGAGGACAATCCCAACATGGCTGTTTGACAGAAATAGATTCATCAGAATATATGCAAGAAGAACATGATGATAAAGGTTATGCAGTGCCAATACAGCCAGTCACCAGTCTATGTGAGAAGGCTATAGGGAATATTCAGTGTAATGTATATGTTTACACACAAGATGGTGGCATCGGCATTGGCTGTGAACTTCAGTGAAATTGGCTGGCCTTAAACTAACATCCTTTGCAGTCATAACAAAATATAAGTCCAAGGCCATATAAAAAGGATATACTGAACACATCTGATCCAGCGCCTTCAGATTGGAGGAAATTACTTGTAAAACTTTGTACTGAACAATCCTCATCTGTAAGTTCTGATTTTTTCTTACCCTTAAATCAAATACATAAACTTTTTTCCCAATATATTTATTTTTTTAATTTTAATAAAAATTGTCATATAAAATATACTGAATGGCAAAAGAAATATCACTTCATGAGAATACTCCATGAAAGTTTCCCATTGAAATATCAATGCTTGTTTTGAAGTTCTCTCGTTAGTGACATTAGTTCACAAATTTAATGTGAACGATGAAAAAGTGACACAAATATGGATATGATAGGTCACCAAAACACAGCTTAACATACGACCATGGTACAAAGCCCTGAATGCTTTCCATGAAAATAAAAATAAATTCACTTGCATTTCCTTGTCCCTTTCCTGATAAATGGCACCCCAGTACGTGGATCCAACATTCTTGTATCAATAATAGCGCCATGCCAAGACTTATGAAGAAACTTTCAGGATGTGACTTTTCTTTTACAGTTCAGTATACATGTTGCCTCCATATCGGCATGTACCCCAGGAACACAACCCATGTTATTTGTCATGTTATATATATCATACAGTAAAAATTTGGAATGAAAAGATCTTGCACAATGCTAAATTCTGCACATGATCTTGTCAACATTTCATGTTGTTTTTTCTGTATCTAAATATGTGGCCAAATATATTACTGAAGTCTGTTCTTGACTTAATGATTGTTTGATGTGTTTAAAAAGTAATGACTCAATTTGACATTGACTGTTAAGTGGTTGTACAGCAATGATGACGATTGTACACACATATATGCATTATCATCAAAGTCTAGGTTTTGTAGGTTACCGATGCCTGAATGTATTAATTTTGAATGATGTGTGCTGATGCTTTGATTGTTTAAATTTATGGCATTTATTTGCTTTTGAAAATTTGTTTTCAATATAAACATGTCTTAGTCTTGCGATCTGTAATATTGTTCTTTAAAGAATTTATAACATGCTGAACCTTTGGGGGATACCTTTCACCTCTTTTATTCACTGTTTTCTGAACTATACTGAACAAAAATAGTTAGGGATCATGAATATTTAGGGGGATATGTATTTTAAGTGGAGACTAGAAAACAATTCAATAAAAATACTCCTACCCCACTCAGACACAGTAGACTGACTCTGAGCTGACCAGTCCTTATTTAAGCCCCTTAATGCCGAGTGCCAGACAAGGTAACAAGAAGTACCATCTTTTAACGCCTTTTGGTATGACGCGGCCTGGGATCGACACCCGGACCTAATAAATATTCATGATCCCTAACTTCTTTTGTTCAGTATATTTCTGGATTTTCGAAACCATTATGTGTGTACTTGACTGCAGCTAAATGTTCAATTACCAGTAACATATTTGTTATGCAGATGTAGGTTTCAGAGTGTTCAATTGTTAGTTGTGGCATCATGTTGACGTCAAGGGATGCTGTCGGTTTGTTATTGTGGTTCTGTCTTGCTTCCCCCTTGTAGACACTTTACAATCATTAGGCTCAGTTTTATTTTTAGAATATTGCTATGTTTTCAAACCGTTACATTTTTCATTATGTACAGGGCTTTTGAAAATATGCCACAAATCTGAACATACGCCATGAAACTAAGTCATACATATGTCACAAGGCATTCATGTTGTTTATTCCAAATCTGAAAATGCAGAAAGAATGTTTCTTACCTAACTTGGGGGGGGGGGGGGGGGATAGATATCTTGACGTAGCGACCTGTTTGGTGTGAATGTACAATCAAGTTCAAGTTATTCTTTAATCGATCTCATCAAAGCCATTTTATTTTTACGACCTACTTGTTTATTTGTGCATTTAATTGTGGGCAACAACACAAATAATCTTTTTACATCTCACAGTTGTCTTGTAAAACCTGTGCTGCAGGTATGGTGGTAAGATGTGCATGTGCTGATCGCCACAAGGGAGGTAACTCTGTCATCTTGTGTGGCATGTATGCAAAGGTTTCATAGACAGTAGTGAGAATGTGGGATTGTGTGAGAATGCGCCATAATACTGCATTGTGCAATTATCTATGACAATTTGGATTTGTCTGTATCTTTGTAAATATAAATAACTTATTGTGTAAATAACTGTTGAGAGTTGGAATACTCGTATTTACCTTTAGAATTTACCAGTGTTTGATATTTTGTCAGTTATTACCATTTTGGTTTGATTAGAGTATGTTATTGTGGTTTTGAAGAGTTTATTTTAAGTTGAATCACCAGAGTAGATAAAAGGGATGTGTTTCACAGATCAGCATTTATGTTTTTGTTTTTCGAGGATCTTCATACAATTTTCACTATCACTTATCAATCACTGTGAAACTGAGTCACAATGGCATGCACAAGTCAAACAGGGAGACACCAGTAAAACTCAGGGATGCAAGACGGAAACCTGAGGATAGAAGGTGATATTTGGGACAAACATGTGACAGAAGTGTTGATAATTAATTCTACAGATACTGATTTGTTGACAATGCCAAGAACATCAATTCAAACCAAACAGTCCCGATGTTTGTACACAATGTGAACACAAAAGGCAAGTCAATCTATTTGAATGGTATGACTTTAATTTTATTTTCAAAGGCATGATGGGCACAAAAAATGTCACCATTTACAATTACACCTCATGAAAATATTTAACTTTCATAAAAACATGTCAAGTAAAGACTTTTACAAGACGGACATTCACACACAAGGAGTCTGGGGTGGTACATCCGCACTGTACATCACGTCTATTGAAAAACAATATATATTCACATGTCAAGATCAATGAACATTATTTTCATAAATCCAAGGGCTCCATCAACTTTCACAATAGGTAACTTAAAATAAGAGTATGCAAAATTCTTACTTAAGATGCACAGACAGTTGACACAGTGCGGTCTTGTTGAAGAAGGCAGAGGGAAGATTTTACAGGGCATGAGCAGTGGGGAGTCCTCAGGCTACAACACCATATGGGAGTAGTTCAAAAAGTTGGATGTCAGACATAAAAATTAATTCCTTAAGTTTTGAGACTAGCCCCCCCCACATCACTTAAAACATAATCGTGAAAGTGTTGACATCCTGGAAAGAGAAATGCACAAATCACTTTACTATGCATAAATGTTATCAAAAAGCACAACAGAATTCGAGGATCACCACCAACTCACCATTAAAGGAAGGGTTTTGACTTGCACTATCATGACTTTCATCTTTCAGGAAGTGAAGCTGAGTATTTAAGAGAAAAGCATGATGACTTCAACTCCTACTGATTGACTTGGAACAGAAAATGCTCAAAAGTTGATTTGGTCGGATGGAAAACTTTCAGACATGATAACTCCCCCATCCCCAAACCCAAGGAGTTACAACTATTATTTTATCCAACAATTGCTCCCAAAGGGCTTCCCACACTCTGCCCACGTAATGAATCAAACGCAAGGCTACACAGCCTCCCCTCATTCCGGCCATACCTATGTCATTGATCAGGTTTTAAGTCCAAAACCTGCAAGTGTTAGAGAGAAAACAGCTGGCTATCTTCTAAAATATATTAAAGTTTTCTCTAACGTTTCTTTCTCATACCTTATCGTCGTGTATTTTCCTCAGCATGAACACAACTCCTTCCCAACTGTGTGTGAATGTGAGGATGGCTTTATGCCATTTTTAGCAATATCACGGTGGGGGACACATGGTATGGGTTTCACACATTGTACCAATGAGGGGAATCAAACCCGGACCTTTGGCGTGATGAGCAAATGCTTTAACCACAAGGCTACCCCACCACCCCATTCCCAACTGCAAGTTTTATCAATCTTCCTGTAATGAAGTATTCCAAAGTTGAACTTAGCTAGAGTGAGTGAGTACCCTTTTAGGCCATTTTAGCACTATTCCTGCAATATCACAGCAGGAACACCAAACATGGGCTTCAGACATTGTACCCTTGAGGGGAATCGGACTCAGGTCTTCAGCGTGGCGAGCTAACGCTTTACCCACAAGGCTACCCCCATGCCCCCTAACCTAGTTACATGATAGTGGGCTAGGTGGTATTTGACACGCTTCATCCCTGGAACCCTTTATGTGCCCTAGGCTCCACATGTTTAATACATATCAAACTCATTAACTGAAATATAAATTCTAGCACAAATCCAACTGAGATACCGGGACAGGGGCAGATCCAGGACATATGATTGCATCTGTAAGCTGAACATGGTTCAGCTTACAGATGCAGTATCTAGGTGTGTCGCACACTATTCACAGAAATGACTATGAAAGGAAAATGGCCACAAGGATAACTGAGGGAATCTGGATATCGATGAGTGCAGATGATGTTGATAGATAGATCTGGAGATCGATGGACTGCCAATGTACATATTGCATATCAACATAGCAAAAACTAATATTCAATGAAGCATCATAAAATCTCCAACTTGTGCCACCAGGGTTGTGCTGGCTGATACTGAGTATCACGGACTAATAAATAACACACACAAACATGACACAGTTGACACTGACATGATCACGAGACCGAGATCTTCACACTGATATGACACATCTAATATGAAATATACCACTTAGTCCTAAATCAGTAATAGGGCCATATGTGCAATATTTCTTTATAAACATCCGTGACACTGGTGATAAAGAAATAGGTGCAAGATCAGACTTGCAATGGTTGCACTGGGAAAACAACGCCCAAAATATGGAATTTATAACCTGCTTAAGTAAAGAACAAAAAGGCAAATCCCAAATGTTGGCTAAAAATAAATCTTCAGAATCAATCACTTGAAGAATCCATATCTGACATTATGAAGTTGCAACACACATACAGTCTGGAACCAGTCTCTATGAAAACTTCATCCCCTCTGCAGGGAAGGAGAGGTCACTGTGAGGAGCTTGAGATTATCCTGTGTACTCACATGACTGTGAGGCTTGTTGCTTTGTTTGTTTAACGCTGCACTCAGCAATATTCCAGCTATATATGGGCCGTCTGTAAATATGAGTCTGGGCCAGATAATCCAGTGATTGACATCATGTGCACCAATCCATGCAATTGGGATACGATGACATGCATCAAACCAAGTCAGCAAGCCTGACCACCCGATCCCGTTAGTCGTCTCTTACGACAAGCATGGGTAGCTGAATACCAATTCTAACCCGGGATCTTCACGGGACTGTGAGGCACATGAATGAACGATGGCGTGTGCATGTCGAGCATTACAAATAACTCATACACAGAGATTGCAAACTATACTGAGTATGTACATGAAATATATTTCTCTGTCAGGTTTCGCAAAACACAAAGTGGTCTTACATAAATTGCAAATCTGACCATGCACCATGAACAGAGTTTCCGGGTATGTGATGGTTATTGAATTCCCTCTACACTCAAACCATTTCAACAAGACAAGTGTTGGTTTGTAAGCATGGCAGTGGTTGAGCGTCTATGACATTAACACGACCAAACAATTTCAGTCAGGAATCCTGCAACTGCTAGTGTGACAATATTGAACACTTGCCACATCAGGATAAATAATCATAGAAGTTACAATGGTCAGACGCTATGGGTTCAAACTCTTGACAAACATCTGTGAAAGCCAATGACAGTTGCTTGTTTATTCAGTACAACCCCTCTAAAGTGGCCTTAGTTTCTGACTGAAATGCAATCTCCCTATAATCAGATCTTGTACTCCAAAACGATACCTCTCTGTGTGAAGATCTGAGGACGCCACCATCGCAGGTCGTATCAAGTGAACTTACAAATCAGCCACCCGGCATCAAGGCTTCCAAATTCTTGGTATGAGTGAGCAAAGCATTCAGACAAGCATATCTGATTTCTGTATCTCAAAAGGAAATATAATTGGGCAGTTCCGAATGCAAACAACTAATGCTGCACTATCATCCAGTTGTTACAGCATCCTGGCATCTACACTATGTATTATCACGGGAATATTTGTATTCCATGGCGGTTTCCTTTGTTTGCCGAGATGGAAACTTGTAAATAAATGAAGCCGAATGGTCATACAACGATGACATCGTACTGGCTCCAGAACCTATGCATCATTCAGGTAGATAATGCTGTCAAAGTTCGATTAGGGTTCCCCTGAAGTTTTTTAGTCGAGGTGATGTCACAAGGATTTATCTAGGCATGTCCTGAGGCTGATAGTCGGCCCCAAGTCCGCAGAAAATGGAAGTACAAATTCCCCATTTGAATAAAAAAATTATGAAAATTAGAACATTAGAAAAATCCAGTTTTGAAAATATCACAATGTTTTCCAATATGCCTGCCAAGGGCACCAAGTTTGAAATCCGAGTTAAAACTTTGAGTCAGATCTTCAAGTTGGGAGTATCGGAGTGAAAGATCTGATCATGAGATTGGATCAAAATGCTGCTGCATGTATCGGACATTATAACACATACATTACTGGTCTACAAGCCTGCACTTACATGGTGCCAGAACCAGATCTTAACAACCATTTCAAAGCCTTCAGAAAGATCTTGACAAATACATATTGTCTGGTACATGTTATAATGTATACTTCAGGTTATGCTTTGATATACTTGCTTTGTACAATTGATCAATTTGCCTCCAACTTCAGGATTGAACAGGACTTTGGTGAAGTATTTCCACACAGGCTACAGACCATGGATAAAAGGTCACCAAACATAGCAGTGGAGCAGGCTTAAGTCTTTTTATTCTGATTATAACAGACTTTAAAATGTATGACAAATTCAACGTTATAGCATCAATATGTACATCATTTCTTGTTGCCTGAAATAAGATAGAAAGCTGAGTGTTTTCACTGCTGTGTGGATGGTCTGTGGCCGTAAGACCACCATAGGAAGTCACTGAACATTACCTGGCAGTTACACGGTTGTGTGGCAACGGTCCAGTGAATGTTGTTTAATGCCGCAGTCAGCAATATTCCAGCTACATCACCACAGCTAATCAGTGGTTGAGTCACCGTCCATGTTGTCAGGGTATGATCAAACACCAGCCGTCTTTAGCCGACACGGACAATAAGTCTGAATATTTTGCATCTACAATGTAATCATTCCAAATGGTAAAAACTGATTACTCATGTTCAGTATCTTAAATATTAAAAATAACACAACAAAAACACATATTCATTAAAATAGGAATACCAGACCAAGACAAGATACTATTAACAGTTTTAACTTAACATCTGCTTCCAACACTAAAATGTGAAGAATATATTCTGATACTTAAATATATTCCTAAACATACATCACCACTGATGTTCATGTAAATCTTTGTTCAAATATGTGTGTGTGGCTTAATGCCGCCTTCAACAGTATTTCAGTCATACCCCCCAGTGTCAAGTGATGCAGATGTAAGACCTTCACCACTTTAGTGAAACCCACAAGCTCAGGCATGATTCAGACAAACTTGGAAACAGAGTGAGTGAGTGAGTGAGTGAGTGAGTGAGTGAGTGAGTGAGTGAGTGAGTGAGTGAGTGAGTGAGTGAGTGAGTGTGAGTGAGTGAGTGAGTGAGTGAGTGAGTGAGTGAGTGAGTGAGTGAGTGAGTGAGTGAGTCCAGTTTCCACCCTGTGGGGAATGGATGGGTGCTAAGTGAGAATTATAGCTTCAGTTGTGACCTCACATGGGGGGGGGGGGGGGGGGGGGGGGGAGAGAGGAGTTCCCACAAGGGGGGATACCAAACACAGCACAATTATTCTTAAATGGGAGGTTAACAAGTTTGATTTTGCTCCATTATTTTGAAAGTCATTACAGTTTGTCTAGTATGTTTCGTAAACATGTATTTTGCCAATATTAATATGTAACTGAAGCTGGGTTTTGTCATCCAAACACTGTTGTGTCTAGGAGTTCTCTAGGAATTTACTTCACTATTTCATGGGTTTATGGAGGCAATGTGTGCACGCTGGTTGTTATGTTTATAACTCCATAAACACAAATACATATTGAAGTCAATTCTTATAAATAAATACATTAACAGTGATAACTACACGGACTGCTTCAAAAATGAAGACAACAGTACGAAATCAGGGACATTGTTCAGTGCAATAATACAACACAGGCCCCGCCCATTCTATTATCAGCCAATCAGGAAACAGTAGTCTGGAAGTGGTTGTGGTCTAATTTGGGCAAATTACACACAAATTACTGCTTAATTAGCCAATCAAATAACACGAAATCGCTGGCAATTTACTTTTACAAGGTCGTCTCGACAGCTTCCAGGACTAGAAGTCAGTCAGTGAAGTTAAACGACCTTTGAACTGTATTTCATTAAAATAATGGCATCTCATCCAATGTCATGCAGGTCTTAAGACATTTAACTCATAATCCCACAATCATGGGTATGTTTCTCCAAGACCGAGGAGAACATTATCAAGCTAACCTTGGATCGAATCCCAGGAAATCAAGCAAATGTACAGGGCATACAGCAACACCTCCCTTAGACCTTAACGCCATACAGAGTATCAGGAGCCACCCACGCCATTACGTGGTCTGGCCTGGTTCTCAGGGTGGAAGCAGATAGAGGAGACACAAGGACACAATCTACTGAACTAACATGACGCAGTAGACTACACACTGAATGAAACAACGTCCCAGATGCAATGAGTGTGGCGAGTCAGCCTGGTCAGTCAAGTAGTGTGTCACTGATGGAAAGATTCAGTGTCCATACACAGGCAGGCTTTGATACAAATCATTCTTACACCAGCGTTTAAGATTCAGTGTCCACACACAGACAGGCCTTGATACAACACATTCTTATACCAGCGTTTAAGATTAAGTGTCCACACACAGGCAGGCCTTGATACAACACAATCTTATACCAGTGTTTAAGATTCAGTGTCCATACACAGGCAGGCCTTGATACAACACAATCTTATACCAGTGTTTAAGATTCAGTGTCCACATGCAGGCAGGCCTTGATACAACACATTCTTACACCAGTGTTTAAGATTCAGTGTCCACACTAAGGCAGGCCTTGATACAACACAATCTTATACCAGTGTATAAGATTCAGTGTCCACACACAGACAGGCCTTGATACAACACAATCTTATACCAGTGTTTAAGATTCAGTGTCCACACACAGGCAGGCCTTGATACAACACATTCTTATACCAGTGTTTAAGGTTCAGTGTCCACACACAGACAGGCCTTGATACAACACATTCTTATACCAGTGTTTAAGATTCAGTGTCCACACACAGGCAGGCTTGATACAACACATCCTTATACCAGTGTTTAAGATTCAGTGTCCATACACAGGCAGGCCTTGATACAACACAATCTTATACCAGTGTTTAAGGTTCAGTGTCCACACACAGACAGGCTTGATACAACACAATCTTATACCAGTGTTTAAGATTCAGTGTCCACACACAGGCAGGCCTTGATACAACACATTCTTATACCAGTGTTTAAGATTCAGTGTCCACACACAGACAGGCCTTGATACAACACATCCTTATACCAGTGTTTAAGGTTCAGTGTCCACACACAGACAGGCTTGATACAACACATTCTTATACCAGTGTTTAAGGTTCAGTGTCCACACACAGGCAGGCTTGATACAACACAATCTTATACCAGTGTTTAAGATTCAGTGTCCACACACAGACAGGCCTTGATACAACACAATCTTATACCAGTGTTTAAGATTCAGTGTCCACACACAGACAGGCTTGATACAACACATTCTTATACCAGTGTTTAAGATTCAGTGTCCACACACAGGCAGGCTTGATACAACACAATCTTATACCAGTGTTTAAGATTCAGTGTCCACACACAGGCAGGCCTTGATACAACACATCCTTATACCAGTGTTTAAGATTCAGTGTCCACACACAGGCAGGCTTGATACAACACATCCAGTGTTTAAGATTCAGTGTCCACACACAGGCAGGCTTGATACAACACAATCTTATACCAGTGTTTAAGGTTCAGTGTCCACACACAGGCAGGCTTTGATACAACACATTCTTATACCAGTGTTTAAGGTTCAGTGTCCACACTAAGGCAGGCCTTGATACAACACAATCTTATACCAGTGTTTAAGATTCAGTGTCCACACACAGACAGGCCTTGATACAACACATTCTTATACCAGTGTTTAAGATTCAGTGTCCACACACAGGCAGGCTTTGATACACACATTATTTTACCAGTGTTTAAGGTTCAGTGTCAACACACAGACGGGCCTTGATACAACACATTCTTATACCAGTGTTTAAGGTTCAGTGTCCACACACAGGCAGGCTTGATACAACACAATCTTATACCAGTGTTTAAGGTTCAGTGTCCACACACAGACGGGCCTTGATACAACACATTCTTATACCAGTGTTTAAGGTTCAGTGTCCACACACAGGCAGGCCTTGATACAACACAATCTTATACCAGTGTTTAAGGTTCAGTGTCCACACACAGACAGGCCTTGATACAACACATTCTTATACCAGTGTTTAAGGTTCAGTGTCCACACACAGGCAGGCCTTGATACAACACAATCTTATACCAGTGTTTAAGGTTCAGTGTCCACACACAGACAGGCCTTGATACAACACATTCTTATACCAGTGTTTAAGGTTCAGTGTCCACACACAGACAGGCCTTGATACAACACATCCTTATACCAGTGTTTAAGATTCAGTGTCCATACACAGACAGGCCTTGATACAACACAATCTTATACCAGTGTTTAAGGTTCAGTGTCCACACACAGGCAGGCCTTGATACAACACAATCTTATACCAGTGTTTAAGGTTCAGTGTCCACACACAGGCAGGCTTGATACAACACAATCTTATACCAGTGTTTAAGATTCAGTGTCCACACACAGGCAGGCCTTGATACAACACATCCTTATACCAGTGTTTAAGATTCAGTGTCCATACACAGGCAGGCTTGATACAACACAATCTTATACCAGTGTTTAAGATTCAGTGTCCACACACAGGCAGGCTTGATACAACACATCCTTATACCAGTGTTTAAGATTCAGTGTCCACACACAGACAGGCCTTGATACAACACATTCTTATACCAGTGTTTAAGGTTCAGTGTCCATACACAGGCAGGCTTGATACAACACAATCTTATACCAGTGTTTAAGATTCAGTGTCCACACACAGGCAGGCCTTGATACAACACATCCTTATACCAGTGTTTAAGATTCAGTGTCCACACACAGGCAGGCTTGATACAACACATCCTTATACCAGTGTTTAAGATTCAGTGTCCACACACAGGCAGGCTTGATACAACACATCCAGTGTTTAAGATTCAGTGTCCACACACAGGCAGGCTTGATACAACACATTCTTATACCAGTGTTTAAGGTTCAGTGTCCACACACAGGCAGGCTTGATACAACACATTCTTATACCAGTGTTTAAGGTTCAGTGTCAACACACAGACGGGCCTTGATACAACACATTCTTATACCAGTGTTTAAGATTCAGTGTCCACACACAGGCAGGCTTGATACAACACATTCTTATACCAGTGTTTAAGGTTCAGTGTCCACACACAGGCAGGCTTGATACAACACATTCTTATACCAGTGTTTAAGGTTCAGTGTCCACACACAGACAGGCCTTGATACAACACATTCCTAAAAGAGTGTTTAAGGTTCAGTGTCCACACACAGGCAGGCTTGATACAACACAATCTTATACCAGTGTTTAAGGTTCAGTGTCCACACACAGACAGGCCTTGATACAACACATCCTTATACCAGTGTTTAAGGTTCAGTGTCCACACACAGGCAGGCTTGATACAACACATCCTTATACCAGTGTTTAAGATTCAGTGTCCACACACAGGCAGGCCTTGATACAACACAATCTTATACCAGTGTTTAAGATTCAGTGTCCACACACAGGCAGGCCTTGATACAACACATCCTTATACCAGTGTTTAAGGTTCAGTGTCCACACACAGGCAGGCTTGATACAACACAATCTTATACCAGTGTATAAGATTCAGTGTCCACACACAGACAGGCCTTGATACAACACAATCTTATACCAGTGTTTAAGGTTCAGTGTCCACACACAGGCAGGCCTTGATACAACACATTCTTATACCAGTGTTTAAGGTTCAGTGTCCACACACAGACAGGCCTTGATACAACACATTCTTATACCAGTGTTTAAGGTTCAGTGTCCACACACAGGCAGGCTTGATACAACACAATCTTATACCAGTGTTTAAGGTTCAGTGTCCACACACAGACAGGCCTTGATACAACACATTCTTATACCAGTGTTTAAGGTTCAGTGTCCACACACAGACAGGCCTTGATACAACACAATCTTATACCAGTGTTTAAGATTCAGTGTCCACACACAGGCAGGCTTGATACAACACAATCTTATACCAGTGTTTAAGGTTCAGTGTCCACACACAGACAGGCCTTGATACAACACATCCTTATACCAGTGTTTAAGGTTCAGTGTCCACACACAGACAGGCCTTGATACAACACATCCTTATACCAGTGTTTAAGGTTCAGTGTCCACACACAGACAGGCCTTGATACAACACATTCTTATACCAGTGTTTAAGGTTCAGTGTCCACACACAGACAGGCCTTGATACAACACAATCTTATACCAGTGTTTAAGATTCAGTGTCCACACACAGGCAGGCTTGATACAACACAATCTTATACCAGTGTTTAAGATTCAGTGTCCACACACAGGCAGGCCTTGATACAACACAATCTTATACCAGTGTTTAAGATTCAGTGTCCATACACAGGCAGGCCTTGATACAACACATCCTTATACCAGTGTTTAAGATTCAGTGTCCACACACAGACAGGCTTGATACAACACATCCTTATACCAGTGTTTAAGGTTCAGTGTCCACACACAGACAGGCCTTGATACAACACAATCTTATACCAGTGTTTAAGGTTCAGTGTCCATACACAGGCAGGCCTTGATACAACACATCCTTATACCAGTGTTTAAGGTTCAGTGTCCACACACAGGCAGGCTTGATACAACACAATCTTATACCAGTGTTTAAGATTCAGTGTCCACACACAGGCAGGCCTTGATACAACACATCCTTATACCAGTGTTTAAGATTCAGTGTCCATACACAGGCAGGCTTGATACAACACAATCTTATACCAGTGTTTAAGATTCAGTGTCCACACACAGGCAGGCTTGATACAACACATCCTTATACCAGTGTTTAAGATTCAGTGTCCACACACAGACAGGCCTTGATACAACACATTCTTATACCAGTGTTTAAGGTTCAGTGTCCACACACAGGCAGGCTTGATACAACACAATCTTATACCAGTGTTTAAGATTCAGTGTCCACACACAGGCAGGCCTTGATACAACACATCCTTATACCAGTGTTTAAGATTCAGTGTCCACACACAGGCAGGCTTGATACAACACATCCTTATACCAGTGTTTAAGATTCAGTGTCCACACACAGGCAGGCTTGATACAACACATCCAGTGTTTAAGATTCAGTGTCCACACACAGGCAGGCTTGATACAACACATTCTTATACCAGTGTTTAAGGTTCAGTGTCCACACACAGGCAGGCTTGATACAACACATTCTTATACCAGTGTTTAAGGTTCAGTGTCAACACACAGACGGGCCTTGATACAACACATTCTTATACCAGTGTTTAAGATTCAGTGTCCACACACAGGCAGGCTTGATACAACACATTCTTATACCAGTGTTTAAGGTTCAGTGTCCACACACAGGCAGGCTTGATACAACACATTCTTATACCAGTGTTTAAGGTTCAGTGTCCACACACAGACAGGCCTTGATACAACACATTCCTAAAAGAGTGTTTAAGGTTCAGTGTCCACACACAGGCAGGCTTGATACAACACAATCTTATACCAGTGTTTAAGGTTCAGTGTCCACACACAGGCAGGCTTGATACAACACAATCTTATACCAGTGTATAAGATTCAGTGTCCACACACAGACAGGCTTGATACAACACAATCTTATACCAGTGTTTAAGGTTCAGTGTCCACACACAGGCAGGCTTGATACAACACAATCTTATACCAGTGTATAAGATTCAGTGTCCACACACAGACAGGCCTTGATACAACACAATCTTATACCAGTGTTTAAGGTTCAGTGTCCACACACAGGCAGGCCTTGATACAACACATTCTTATACCAGTGTTTAAGGTTCAGTGTCCACACACAGACAGGCCTTGATACAACACATTCTTATACCAGTGTTTAAGGTTCAGTGTCCACACACAGGCAGGCTTGATACAACACAATCTTATACCAGTGTTTAAGGTTCAGTGTCCACACACAGACAGGCCTTGATACAACACATTCTTATACCAGTGTTTAAGGTTCAGTGTCCACACACAGACAGGCCTTGATACAACACAATCTTATACCAGTGTTTAAGATTCAGTGTCCACACACAGGCAGGCTTGATACAACACAATCTTATACCAGTGTTTAAGGTTCAGTGTCCACACACAGACAGGCCTTGATACAACACATCCTTATACCAGTGTTTAAGGTTCAGTGTCCACACACAGACAGGCCTTGATACAACACATCCTTATACCAGTGTTTAAGGTTCAGTGTCCACACACAGACAGGCCTTGATACAACACATTCTTATACCAGTGTTTAAGGTTCAGTGTCCACACACAGACAGGCCTTGATACAACACAATCTTATACCAGTGTTTAAGATTCAGTGTCCACACACAGGCAGGCTTGATACAACACAATCTTATACCAGTGTTTAAGATTCAGTGTCCACACACAGGCAGGCCTTGATACAACACAATCTTATACCAGTGTTTAAGATTCAGTGTCCATACACAGGCAGGCCTTGATACAACACATCCTTATACCAGTGTTTAAGATTCAGTGTCCACACACAGGCAGGCTTGATACAACACAATCTTATACCAGTGTTTAAGGTTCAGTGTCCACACACAGGCAGGCTTGATACAACACATTCTTATACCAGTGTTTAAGGTTCAGTGTCCACACACAGGCAGGCTTGATACAACACATTCTTATACCAGCGTTTAAGATTCAGTGTCCATACACAGGCAGGCTTGATACAACACAATCTTATACCAGTGTTTAAGGTTCAGTGTCCACACACAGGCAGGCTTGATACAACACAATCTTATACCAGTGTTTAAGATTCAGTGTCCACACACAGACAGGCCTTGATACAACACAATCTTATACCAGTGTTTAAGATTCAGTGTCCACACACAGGCAGGCTTGATACAACACAATCTTATACCAGTGTTTAAGATTCAGTGTCCACACACAGACAGGCCTTGATACAACACAATCTTATACCAGTGTTTAAGGTTCAGTGTCAACACACAGACGGGCCTTGATACAACACATTCTTATACCAGTGTTTAAGGTTCAGTGTCCACACACAGACAGGCCTTGATACAACACAATCTTATACCAGCGTTTAAGATTCAGTGTCCACACACAGGCAGGCCTTGATACAACACATTCTTATACCAGTGTTTAAGATTCAGTGTCCACACACAGACAGGCCTTGATACAACACAATCTTATACCAGTGTTTAAGATTCAGTGTCCACACACAGGCAGGCTTGATACAACACAATCTTATACCAGTGTTTAAGATTCAGTGTCCACACACAGACAGGCCTTGATACAACACAATCTTATACCAGTGTTTAAGGTTCAGTGTCCACACACAGGCAGGCCTTGATACAACACAATCTTATACCAGTGTTTAAGATTCAGTGTCCACACACAGACAGGCCTTGATACAACACAATCTTATACCAGTGTTTAAGGTTCAGTGTCCACACACAGGCAGGCCTTGATACAACACAATCTTATACCAGTGTTTAAGATTCAGTGTCCACACACAGGCAGGCCTTGATACAACACATCCTTATACCAGTGTTTAAGGTTCAGTGTCCACACACAGACAGGCCTTGATACAACACAATCTTATACCAGTGTTTAAGATTCAGTGTCCACACACAGGCAGGCTTGATACAACACAATCTTATACCAGTGTTTAAGATTCAGTGTCCACACACAGACAGGCCTTGATACAACACAATCTTATACCAGTGTTTAAGATTCAGTGTCCACACACAGGCAGGCCTTGATACAACACAATCTTATACCAGTGTTTAAGATTCAGTGTCCACACACAGGCAGGCCTTGATACAACACAATCTTATACCAGTGTTTAAGATTCAGTGTCCACACACAGACAGGCCTTGATACAACACAATCTTATACCAGTGTTTAAGGTTCAGTGTCCACACACAGGCAGGCCTTGATACAACACAATCTTATACCAGTGTTTAAGATTCAGTGTCCACACACAGACAGGCCTTGATACAACACAATCTTATACCAGTGTTTAAGATTCAGTGTCCACACACAGGCAGGCCTTGATACAACACAATCTTATACCAGTGTTTAAGATTCAGTGTCCACACACAGACAGGCCTTGATACAACACAATCTTATACCAGTGTTTAAGGTTCAGTGTCCACACACAGGCAGGCCTTGATACAACACAATCTTATACCAGTGTTTAAGATTCAGTGTCCACACACAGACAGGCCTTGATACAACACAATCTTATACCAGTGTTTAAGATTCAGTGTCCACACACAGGCAGGCCTTGATACAACACATTCTTATACCAGTGTTTAAGATTCAGAGAAACTCTAGTCCAATAATTTGCAAATCTGGTTAAAAAGTTGCTAGTCGTGACTTCTTTCACACCTGAATGAACAATAAAGACGAGCAGCTGCAGGTGAGAATAACCAAACGATTCCTCACTGATCTGTCCTTACACTGCTTTTGGAACTTTTCTGCACTTACATATTTTGAGGCATTATCTAAATGCCTTTAAAACATAAGTTCAAAGCCTTATTTTATTAAGTAAACCAAAAAAAAGAAATTCAGCCAGATCATAAGACGTGCATGTTGTAAAACTTGGAGACAAAAACAGCTTGTCCTGGACGGTCATGCAGGTGTGTATTTCCATGCAGTTCAGTAATATCATGTCAGCTGTAAGGAGTTTAGGGGATGCAGGGCATCGATGTTTACCATTATGGCGCTAAAAAAACAAAGAAGAATAAGGGCTAATCTGGGACTCAAACCTGTGAGTGACTACACAGACAACAGACATGTGCATCTTACCCTATCATTGGCAACAACCTGTTGACATGTTTCTTCATCTTAAAAGGTCGCCACTGAGCACTAACAAAAGGCTTCCAGACCAAAATATCACATGGCATGAATTTTAAAATAAGATTCCAATCCACAGACAACAACCAAAAATAATAACGTTTGAGAGTTTACAAATATGCAAAACTAATCTGTTTATATACAACATCACAGGTTTATTACAAATCATGTAGCACAAAGTCGACACACTAGTCGATCTCCAAGCCAGCACATTGTCAGCCATAGCACAACTCTCTATGACGCCATTCTTCCTTCTCCTACAGACAGATTTGTATTATATTACAGGACCAGTATGCCATGGTTGCACACTTCATACAAGAACATCATTATTACCACAGCTCTACACCGAGACATCACCTCTGGTGACAACGTATTGTAGACCTCAATGGTGACCTTGACACAATTCAAAAATGCACGGTATCAAGAATGTGTAGTTTTTCTATAAACCAGTAGTACAACTGAAATATCTATGGCACAAAGAAAACTGTCTAGATTCTGACCAATGCCCCATCAGTTGAATGTGTAGTCAATCAGATGTATGTGTGTGAACACTTGATGCTGTATGTGTTCACTTTTGCTGTATGTGTTCACTGATGCTGTATGTGTTCACTGATGCTGTATGTGTTCACTGATGCTGTGTGTGTTCGCTGATGCTGGCTGTGTTCACTGATGCTGTGTGTGTTCACTGATGCTGTGTGTGTTCGCTGATGCTGTATGTGTTCACTGATGCTGTATGTGTTCACTGATGCTGTATGTGTTCACTGATGCTGTGTGTGTTCACTGATGCTGTATGTGTTCACTTTTGCTGTATGTGTTCACTGATGCTGTATGTGTTCACTGATGCTGTATGTGTTCACTGATGCTGTATGTGTTCACTGATGCCTGGCTGTGTCCCAGTGTGTTAAGCCATGTCCGGGTGCCAGTGTTGATCTCAGCGTAGTCTGTGTGTCACTCAAGGAAGTCGACCAGTGTAGATCTCAGCGTAGTCTGTGTGTCACTCAAGGAAGTCGACCAGTGTAGATCTCAGCGTAGTCTGTGTGTCACTCAAGGAAGTCGACCACCTCAGCCAGTTCCCGCTGCCGTGCCTGTTTGTGAGCCCAGCGAGCCTCAGCCAGCTCCGGGGAAACTTTCCACTTCTCATGAAAGATCTGACAACCACATCCTGGACACTTCTTGCCTCCTTCAAAAACAGAAAACAAACTTTGTCGTGTATCCGTGATAGGACTTTACTCCATCCATAGCAAATCTATGTCATTGCAGCTTCTACTGCGAAAAGAGTTGTAATTTATTTGGGAGAAGCATACTGATTTTTTTAACTTGTCAGAAAAGTGACTTTTCTTATTGGTATAATAAATAGAAGAACTTAACACTAAATATAACAACCTAGGTTTGTAAACCAATATTTCTCTCACCTACGTCTTGACTAAAACAGAGGAACTGAAACTGTTTCGGTATGTGGTATTAGGATGGACATAGTTTAACATAGACTTGTAACTCAGTCAGTCCTGTCAAACATTGGTGAAAGTAGGACGTCAGTCTTCAGTTGGAAAAAAGAGGGCTACCAAGGTGTAAGGACTTGAATATTTGTTCTTGAAGCACATAAAATATATGACCTCACACGGAATCACTCAAGCACTTTCAGGACTTTTGATGCTATTGATAGAAGAGTTGCTTCCCTTTGACCAATTCTGGGACACGACATTTCAAATACTAAATAATAATTTAAATCTTAACAAAGCATTTAATTCCAAATCGTTCAGGGCATGTATTATTCGTTTCGAAACATGTTAGGTAATATCTCCAGCTAGATATCTCCCAGGTGTGTGGTACTTAAGCCTGGTGTCCAAGTGTGACATATGTCACTGATCTCGTGCAGTCGGACACTGACCTATGAAAGGCGGAGTCTTCATGTAGGTGTTGAGACAGCCGGTGTGAAACAGGTGGCCGCAGTACACACGCTCCAGTCTCTTCTTCGGCTCTCGAGTTGGGGCCTGAAAGAAACAGTCACGGAGATCCTTGTAGTCCCCGTACAACACTAAAACCTACTGACTCTACTGTCAAGTTCTGGCCACAGTTGTGTGGCTGATGAGAGAGTCTATACAAGTTAAGCACTGGTGATACAGCCATGCCATATTCCCTTGTCTTACATGTAGCATTACTACAGCCATATCACCTCTGACCAGTGAGGGAGGCTATTCTGACCAGTGAGTAGGCTATTCTGACCAGTGAGTAGGCTATTCTGACCAGTGAGTAGGCTATTCTGACCAGTGAGTAGGCTATTCTGACCAGTGAGGGAGGCTATTCTGAGCAGTGAGGGAGGCTATTCTGACCAGGGAGGGAGGCTATTCTGACCAGTGAGGGAGGCTATTCTGACCAGTGAGGGAGGCTATTCTGACCAGTGAGGGAGGCTATTCTGACCAGGGAGGGAGGCTATTCTGACCAGTGAGGGAGGCTATTCTGACCAGTGAGGGAGGCTATTCCGACAGGACAGAGAGACTGTCTCACCTCAGGGTCCTCGGACAAGACATTGTCCCTGCACAGCTGACAGGCCTCCTTGGGGTAGCGCTTGCAGCAGTCTCGAATGAGGAACTCACACAAAGGACGAAGTGATGGCTTGGGCTGGAAGGGAGGGTCTCTGGGACCACAGGTTACACAAACATTAGTGCAGCTCACCATGGCAACCACTGCTGGATTCACTGTCTAAATAGGGCATCAACTATGTAAGAGAGGCCTACAAATTTCAATTCATACAAGTTATTTAATTACCTTTTGAGGATAATTAACTTGACAACAAAGCATCGGTTGTGTGAAAATGAGCAAATAAGAAAGTGTCAAAGTTACACTTAGACTATACAGTACTTGAGGATCTGTTTCATAACTTAATTATTTTTTCCACAACTTTTCAGCAACAACACATACATGATAACACTTGTTTTCCTTATAATCAATTGTTTGTTCTTTCAGGGTAGAATGTCTCACTCACTTGGGTTTTCTCTTGAGCGGAGGTTGGACACACTGTCGGGAAACTTCAATGGCTTGTGCCTGGAAAAATGTCTTTAATAGTGCTGGAAAGTTGCAGTCCTCAATCTCACATCTGAAACAAAACTTCCTTCATTAGTCAAGCACTATTATATACCTCTTCTCAACCAGCTAACTGGAATGTCAAGGTCAGATTTTATGGCCCTTCACTATGTAAAAGATTATTTGAGGCTGTAATAGTTATCTCCCTTGGACTGTTGACACTATGGTGTATCTAGTCAGTGTACCAAACATTATATTTGTCAAGACACATGACATTATCAAATTAACATTTGCCATGCAATGCACACACAAATTGGGGCATTTTAGATCATGAAGTATTCTTGGAACACCAACAAATAAACAGCCAAGATAATCAACAATGTAACAATTTTGATTATTTCAGCAATGCCAGTAAACCAACCCCCTAAAATATTTCTTAGAATATGATTTATTAAAGTTACAAAAACAATTCTGTTTCCCTACTACCAACTTCACCAACTACAGCATTGGTAGATACTTTCTTACTAACAAATAAATATTGTTTAAAGAGAAATCTCTGAATCTTTTCAATATTTGCAAGTGTAAGCTCATATTTCCGAACCATATAACAATATGGAAGCTTTACAGTCACATTTTGTAGATGCTACTTTAAGAGAAATATTTGGTTACTCCTTCAATGAGGTAAGAACAGGAAATGAACCTTTTCTAGCTTGTAGTGCTAATGTTTCACACGCTTTAGACCAAACTAATAGGTCATGAACTCAGTGTTCAAAATAGGTGTCTGACTGTAGGCCCGTGGCAGTTGGATCTTGTGTCGGGCCCATAGTTAAGGCCTGCAGTAAATTTATGTGTTGATTTATTTATCACCATAAACTGTAGTTTTTAAGATGAGTCTCTAAGAGTTCAGTCAGGGCCTGCAGCTTCTAAAGTCTGTGGGTCCTGATTGCCGCCAGATATTTTTTTTATATTTCAAACAAGGTATCAACTGAAATATGACTATCAATCTTAAAATAGAAAGTAAGCATTCATTCCTCCCTACTTGTGAGCTGGGCACAGTTTCCGTTATATCACAGCTGGTGACTCTGGAAGGAGAGACTGATCTGATAGATGCTGACAACTTTGGTGAAACCCATGAGCATGGATAGTTCCAGCAGACAAAGGGTGAAAACTGGGACAATTTCCGCCTCCAGCCCACGACCAACAGTTCCTTTATAAGAGAGTTACAGTATTCATCCTACTACACTATAAGTTGTCAAGTGATCTCGAGGGGTACATGGTGTGATGGTCCTTGTGTGTGAGCCTACATACAACAGTAATTGTGGTGTCTTTAGTTGCTGTATACAGTGTCATATTAGGTCAGCAGAAAAACATTGGCCGGCATATGGTCTCATCTACGGTCAGTAACAACCAGCTTGGACTTTTCCTGACAGTGTACAGGCTCATATGAGGTCAGTAGCTCTGCTCTCTGATTGGTCAATCTCGCTTTGTGGCATTACATCACACCAAATGCCACGGGAGATCAGTTGACAACAAATTTACCTTACCGACATTCATGCCTACATTACGCAACAATCGCATATCAACAGCTTCACTGGGTTAGATTGGTTGGTTGGTTTGTTGATTAACGCCGCACTCAGCAATATTCCAGCTATATGACGGTGATCTGTAAATAATCAAGTCTGGACCAGACAATCTAGTGATTGACATCATGAGCATGGATCCACACAATTGGGATTGATGACATGCATCAAACCAAGTCAGCGAGCCTGACCACCCAAACCCGTTAATCGCCTCTTATGACAAGCATAGTTGCCTTTTATGGTAAGCATGGGATGCTGAAGACCTCTTCACGGGTCCCCTGGGTAAGAAAAACTCGCGGACGAGGGAAATGAACAGAGTTACATGCATTCGGATAAACACTGGTTCATTACAGAAACTGAACGATACATATGGATAAAAGCAAGTTACCTTAGATGTGTTCTAATGCATTTCTCAGCAGGCTCCATGACATTTGTCCTCCGCCTGTGAGTGGGCTAGATGGACTACAATTGCCTGCTCCCTAACCAGTCAGAAGCAAATATTTCAATCTAAGCAGACCATATATCGAGGGACAGGCCTCTGGGCAAGTTGGAGACTGATCACTGCTGCTGGAGACCAAGCGGCACTCTCACACGAGAGATTCAAAGATTTACATGCAAGATTTTCGCAAATCAGCTAGTGATATTTCACAATTTTCACAATTTCATTGACCAAGTTTGTTATGGATCATATGTTTGTTGGCCTGAAGCGACACGGTGTAGGTTTTGACTGCACTTGGCTAAATACTCAAAATGACAGTGTAATGTCACCGTGTGGGCTGGAGGGGAAGCAAACAGAATTAACTCTCAGCATTCAAGCACTGTGTAAGATTGTTTACAAGACTACAGAAGTCCTCAGATAAGAGCATCTGTGCATGTGTCGTGCATCTCGACCGCTGCCGGGAGAAAAGCAGCAGGGCGTGTCAATGTATCATTACACTCATGGGCGCGGCAGTGATCGTTAATAATAATCTACTGCTTGTCCCTCGGTATATGGTCTCTGATGTAAGTAAGGTAAGATAAAGTTGACTGACTCACTGGACTTGGTGAAAGGGGTAGTCATCCGGCACGGTTATTCGGAGATTCATGAAATAGCTCCCCTGCTTCACTTTTATCACAATTTGTGAAGTCTTTTGTTTTAAAATAACTTTATCATCGCCGGACACGAGATTGCGTTTGATGTATGAGATCTCCTCGTTACACACACACAGCGGGTTTTCCTGCAGGAACGTTTTCACAAACATCACCATCAACACCACCTGAAACAGGGCCGAGATTGCAGGTCAGTTACATAGGCTGTTCAAATAGACACACGACTTCACATGACTTCACATGACTTCACATCTAAACACCCTTGTTCAAAGAGAGATTGTCTCTTAATTTTATAGATATATTTATATCACCATACACAGTTCATAGGACTGCCTGATTCTGTTGCACAAGCGTTTCAAACATCATGGGATATTTTCTGTGATATTAGTTCGGAGACAACTCCTGGGGGGTCTAGATTAGCTGAAAACTTGACAACCATAATTTTCCACTTATATGTAACACTGATCAGGAACCAAACAAAAGTTAGACCTTTATATTTTGGTAATGTAATGTCACCAGTGCCATGAGCAACTCTCGCCCACCCACATCCAGAAACACCCAACACCCACCAACACACTCCCACATACCCACACAGACAACCCCTGTCATACATACACCCACAGACACATGCACACGCACACACACTCGCACACGGAGACACACCCATTCACACACTCACAGACACAGACCCTCACACCCCCATCCCTCTGCTCCCCTGTGACAGGTCACTGCTCCCCTACCTGTCTCTGGCCCACATGTTTGCGATCCTCCTCGTCACACATCTTACACACCACCACCCCTCTCCTCCCCTGTGACAGGTCACTGCTCATCTACCTGTCTCTGGCCCACATGTTTGCGATCCTCCTCGTCACACATCTTACACACCACCACCCCTCTCCTCCCCTGTGACAGGTCACTGCTACACTACCTGTCTCTGGCCCACATGTTTGCGAGCCTCCTTGTCACACATCTTACACACCACCACCCCTCTGCTCCCCTGTGACAGGTCACTGCTCCCCTACCTGTCTCTGGCCCACATGTTTGCGATCCTCCTCATCACACATCTTACACACCACCACCCCTCTCCTCCCCTGTGACAGGGCACTGCTCCCCTACCTGTCTCTGGCCCACATGTTTGCGATCCTCCTCGTCACACATCTTACACACCACCACCCCTCTCCTCCCCAGTGACAGGTCACTGCTCCCCTACCTGTCTCTGGCCCACATGTTTGCGATCCTCCTCGTCACACATCTTACACACCACCACCCCTCTCCTCCCGTGTGACAGGTCACTGCTCCCCTACCTGTCTCTGGCCCACATGTTTGCGAGCCTCCTCGTCACACATCTTACACACCACCACCCCTCTCCTCCCCTGTGACAGGTCACTGCTCCCCTACCTGTCTCTGGCCCACATGTTTGCGAGCCTCCTCATCACACATCTTACACACCACCACCCCTCTCCTCCCCTGTGACAGGGCACTGCTACACTACCTGTCTCTGGCCCACATGTTTGCGAGCCTCCTCGTCACACATCTTACACACCACCACCCCTCTCCTCCCCTGTGACAGGTCACTGCTCCCCTACCTGTCTCTGGCCCACATGTTTGCGAGCCTCCTCGTCACACATCTTACACAGGCCGTCCAGCAGCTTGAAGGACAGACTCTTGCTCTTGAGCTCCACCACGATGGGCTGGTGTGGGTAGTTCTCCGGGAACATCAGATGAATGGTCACTTGTTTCTGCTCCGTCACACTGCAACACAGCACATACAGTGTCCTACATTCAGTGTCCAGTCAGAATGATGTCAAAATCTTTGAGAATGAAAAACTTGATAGATTGCATTAGTCATTCTGAACACACTTCTCAAAGGTCTTCACATACCTAAAAGTTGAAAACTTTGACCATCTCTCAGCCTTCACACATTTCATCCTCTTATAAGGACACCCCAGACTCATCCCCCTTTACTTACAATACAGATTGTCGTCCTCCAATACTTACAAAACAGCCACCCTGACCAGTTCCCGGACAGCAGCCTCGAGTTTGACTCCCTCGATGCCCACCAGCCTCTGTCTGACCTGGGCCAGCTCTGCGTCTATCACCTGGGTTGTGCCCCCTGCCATGTCAGTGTCGCGGCAGCTACACACTGCTAGTGTTATCTTGTAATCATCAGGGAGTGTGGTCTACAAACAAGTTATTTCATGTTAATACTGGACTACACAGCATATCTTTAACACTTGTCTTAATGAGCGAAATTATTATAGGAAATAGGATATACATAATTCACTAGTTCTATCCAAAAGCGGGGTTCAACAATTCTATTAAAAATATCCTAAGCTAGTTAATTTTCAAATCTGTTCAGGCACATTTCTGAAAATGAAATCCCTGATGTCAAGGCCAACTGCTTCTGTTTGTTTGTTTCTTTCTTTATATTCTGTTAAATGCAGCACACAGCAACATTCCAGCTACATGACGGTGGTCTGTAATGAAGTTTGGACCAGATAACCCAGTGATTAGCAACATGCGCATCGATTCACACATTTGGAATAGATAACATGCACTCAACCACCCAATCCATTTAGTTGCTTCTTATGATAAGCATTGCTTGCTGAGAGGAATGTTACTACCAAGAATCCCCCTAGTTTGTGTCCTAATGTATTTCCTACAACTAGTTCAAACAAAGGATAAAGCTGGCATGTGTGAGTATTACATTTACAGTGAGTGAGTGAGTTGGGTTAACACTGCTTTTAACAGTATTCCAGTCATATTACAGCGTGTCAACTTAATGTGGGAGGAAAGCCCAAAGTGATGCAGGTCGCGGACGGTTACCACTTTCGTGAATCCCACGAGCACAGGTATGGTGCTGACAAACTTAGAAACTCGAACCCACAATGAAAGGTTTCTGGTGTGCCCAAGGGATGCAACTACATACACAGTCATATGAGACAGTTATGAAAAGAGCCGCTTGTAGGGAGAAGACTGTATAATGCCTGAAGAAGAATGCATCCCTCATAAGTAACTGTTTAATAGAGTTTCAGGAATCCATCCAAGAGCCAGGCACTCAGTGTAAAGAACTTCACCTCTCGGGACGCGGCCAGACCCCAGCATGCTAAGGGCCACTACAGGAGGGAAATACACCCAATTATTTGACCCCTCATACCCCTTGTACCACCCCTTGTACCACCCTTTGTACCTCCCCTCGTACCACTCCTTGTCCCTTCCCTTGTACCACCCCTTGTACCTCCCCTTGTACCACCCATTGTACCTCCCCTTGTACCACCCCTTGTACCTCCCCTTGTACCTCCCCTTGTATCACCCCTCGTACCACCCCTCGTACCACTCCTCGTACCACCCCTCATACCTCCCCTCGTACCACTCTTCGTACCACTCCTTGTACCACCCCTTGTACCACCCCTCGTACCTCCCCTCGTACCTCCCCTTGTACCACCCCTTGTACTTTCCCTTGTACCACCCCTCGTACCTCCCCTCGTACCTTCCCTTGTACCTCCCCTCGTACCACCCCTTGTACCTCCCCTTGTACCACCCCTTGTACCCTCCCTTGTACCCCCCCTTGTACCTTCCCTTGTACCACCCCTTGTACCACCCCTCGTACCTCCCCTTGTACCTTCCCTTGTACCACCCCTCGTACCACCCCTCGTACCTCCCCTTGTACCACCCCTTGTACCTCCCCTCGTACCACTCCTCGTACCTCCCCTTGTACCTCCCCTCGTACCACTCCTTGTACCTCCCCTCGTACCACTCCTTGTACCTCCCCTTGTACCACCCCTCGTACCACTCCTCGTACCTCCCCTTGTACCTCCCCTTGTACCACCCCTTGTACCTCCCCTCATAACACTCCTTGTACCTCCCCTTGTACCGCCCCTCGTACCTCCCCTCGTACCACTCCTTGTACCTCCCCTTGTACCTCCCCTCGTACCACCCCTCGTACCTCCCCTTGTGTCACCCCTTGTCCCACCTCTTGTACCTCCCCTTGTACCTCCCCTTGTACCTCCCCTTGTACCTTCCCTTGCCCCACCCCTGTACCTACCCTTGTACCACCCCTTGTACCACCCCTTGTACCTTCCCTTGTACCACCCCTCGTACCACCCCTCATACCTCCCCTTGTACCACCCCTCGTACCACTCCTTGTGTCACCCCTTGTCCCACCTCTTGTACCTCCCCTTGTACCGCTCCTTGTACCACCCCTCGTACCTCCCCTTGTCCCACCTCTTGTACCGCCCCTCGTACCACTCCTTGTACCACCCCTCGTACCTCCCCTTGTGTCACCCCTTGTCCCACCTCTTGTACCTCCCCTCGTACCACTCCTTGTACCACCCCTCGTACCTCCCCTTGTGTCACCCCTTGTCCCACCTCTTGTACCTCCCCTTGTACCACCCCTCGTACCTCCCCTCGTACCTCCCCTTGAGTCACCCCTTGTCCCACCTCTTGTACCACCCCTTGTACCTCCCCTTGTTCCACCCCTCGTACCACTCCTTGTACCACCCCTCATACCTCCCCTCGTACCTTCCATTGTACCACCCATTGTACCATGGCTATATCAACCCAAGGTACAGTGGTACTAAGCACAAGAATCGAACCTTGCAGCTTCACATACATTTCCTTCAGACACATGATCATGGTGCCGGTGTATTGTAGAGGAACGGTTATGAGACATTTCCCTTTGTGACACACTGCGGCCCACACTGATCATATACACCTCCTTCAGTTACGGAATGCTTATACTTCTTTAGAAATGGAAGCACAATATAACAGCTTTACCACATTTCAACTACAATACACAAAATATGAAAAATTCAATCTATTACACATACGAGAATCGTCTGTAACAAATTGGAACAAAAATCCTATCACGGAAACAAAATCAATTTACAATTCAACAAAAACAACAACAAATATCGCAGTCAGGAAAATCTGTCCAAAAGACCTTCAAAGATAATTAACCATTATTAGAAATCTCTAATGTACAAATTCCAGTTGGCTAAAACTGCCATCAAGTAGCACCTGATCAGCTTCCCAGGGGATCCAAGGGGGGATAACTCTAATCAACGACCTTCTCTATCAACTTCATCTATCTAAACATGACCTTAATCCCCAGTGTGGGAACATGCTAGGGGTAATATGTAGATCTATTAGAGATTAATTACCTCCCCTGGCCTACAGTGGTAAACTCAGCTGCCCTTTTGACGTCACATGGGCTCGGCCAGATACCATCATCAGCCATTGCATCATCATTGCTGGGAGCAATACAATCTATCAAAACTCATCCAATCCTGAATGGCTTCTGCAGTGACACTTAACCCATCAACAGTCATCTATGAATCTTTTAGCAGTCAAAAAGGCCCTGAAACAAGTTTAGCTAGCTAATATTGAAAGATCGGGAGCCGATATGATCCCAAGTCTGTGTCAAACTGGTTATGGTTATGTAACAGAAATAGGTTGTTGACAATGGGCTGATTTAGAGGAAGACTGAAGCCATCTTTGATGTGTCATCAGTATTGATAACAGAAAGAAATCTGATTTAAAAACCATTAGTGTCATCAACTGATTGACGCGGAATGTCGGTATGGAGAAGACTTAATTTAGTGTAAGGAAATACAAAGTGTTCAAAGGTATGGCTTTAATTGATGGGCCGTTTCACAGTGTCCCCACTTAGTTTACTCGTCATCCATCAATGTGAATTGTGTCTTTTATAGCTATGCATATATCAAGCTTACTGATGCAAATTTTATATATTTGATGTTATTTATTTCATAATATGACTCCATTCATAAATTTTCACATTTTGATAGTGTCGAGTTCTGTAAAGTGTTAGATTTCTTAATTTTTTTAATAAAATATCATTCCTTTTAGCTTATGATTGTTTAAACAAGTAGTTTTTTACAACAATTACATAAATTTTCATAAAACATAACAAAGTCACTAAATTAACATTTAAAAATCATTTTGTTAAATTTAAAAACAAAATCTACATCTTGCCTTACATTTGAACCTATAAAAGTGTCAAGAAAATTCGAATGAGCTTAAAACAGAGGTGCCAAAATCCTACACCTCCTTAAATCCCTTGGAACAGATTATCCCCCTTTAATCCCTTCCTACCAGATCAAGTGGGCCACCTTGCCCCTTAATGAGTGACTGCATCAGGTAAAACAAAAGCTTAGAGGATTTAGTTTATTTCTTAACAGGTGTGGCTGAGGACACAAAACAGCCCTTCATCAGTTGTAGAGAATGCTACTTGATTTCTCCACCATTGCAATTAAGAAGCTATTTTGACATGTTTACCTTGGCGGAGTGCTGCTAACTTAATTACCTTACACCTGATTATGCCAGTGTCTATCTTATGGTCTTCATGCTAATTACAGGTATAAAATTGTCACCTGGGCAAGGTGTGAATTGATAGCAGGTGACGACACAAGACATTGTCTACCTTCTGGATAAAACAAAGAATTATGATGCAATCAACACTGACTGGTGTGAGATAGCAACTTATCCATGTGCTCAGCCTAATAAAATACCTATCAGCTATAATCAAACATGCTAATTTTGTTTGTACAATTATAATAAATTGCAATAATATGCAAATTGTTTTATTAGGTACAATTAGTATTTTAACCACATTTGTCAAGTTTTTACATAAACAAAAACATGTCATAAATAAAAAGTATATCTAAATAGCCTTAAGTGATTTACAATTACATGTGTGTTCAATGTCTTAACCCTAGCAGTTGTAACATCATTTACCTTCTACAGTGAGTAGTGTATTATTGTCTGATGAGTAAACAGAAAACATCCCCATTTACCCTGTAGTCAAGTAATATTATTCTTCTATGTTTCAGTCAGAGTCATGATTTGACAGACCTTCAGTGTTCAACATCTCTGCATCAATATTGACATGGAACTGTACGGTTCTACATCCCTTGCATCAATATCTTTACCATGTTTACTCTTCTCAAATCAGTCTACTGCTTCCTTAGAAACAAAAGCATTGATGAACAGTTGCTTCAATCTGTGTGAGGTGTCTCCCTACACCAACAAGTCATTATTTTCAGTCGGATCACTTGAGCCCAAAAGGCATAATTAACATAGAACTTATTTGTAATAAGGTACAAATGATAAATATTTTGTTTTTCATGTTTTTAAACTATATAATCCCTTTTTAATTACTTTTATATTATCATGGCTTTTTCCATGCACATAAAACATAATTTCAATGTACATAATGGGTTTTGTGTGACATTTTTGTCTAAACTGTTGTCAAATATGTTCTGCTTCTGAATTAAAGTTTGTAAAAAGAAAATGCAAATTCTTATGAAGTTTCTAGCTTTTTATTATTATCGTGTATATCCATATTCATTTATGTGCAAAAAGTAGGGATTCTGTCACTCCTGGGATCCCTTACTACTTGGTAGGGTATCTATCCCCTTCTGTAACCATTATTTTTATGCATAATAAAAAATTTAATTACCAAAATATATAATTTCAATGTACTTTGAAAAACAGGGCAACATGAATGATTAGTCTTGGGGTATTGTTACAGTTAACTAACTGAAACGTCTTGTGATCTAAATAAACTATACCTGCACCCATTTCATTCATGATCTTTGTATTTTAATTTCATTCAACAGAAACAAATTTAACACCTCATTAAATGTGGAAAAACAAAGTGAACGAGTCTTTCACAGATGGTCCCTGGTAAATATTTCTACAAACGGGATATGTCACTTATGTCTCTATATAAAAGGACACATGTCAATCTTGACTCAAGTTATCCAATCAAGCCTCCCATCAATAGGTACCGATAAATATTTCTTCTCTTTCAATACAGCACAGAAACACAAAGATAACAGCAATTGTGCCACAAATTGACTGCCTTTGAGGCATGTAAATAAAGATAAATATTTATCTTTCGTCTGAAAAAGCTTGTTACTTCATTAACGAAAACTCGTTAACTACAGGTAAAACAAACCATAGCTGTCATTGCATCTTGGTGCTAAAAGAAGACGTCCCTGAATGGCAGTGTAAGCCTGTTGTATTTGGTCAATGAAGCATGACTACATTGTTGTAAATCTATTAGCACCACAGACTGTGTCGGTCTGTGACGAGGCAATCACCTGGGACACCTCGCACACAACTGTTAGCATCTAAGTCTTTATCCAGTTCCTAGTGCTTAGTTTCTGCTTCAACACAACAGAAGTGTATTTGTAGAGATTTGGGCTACAAGCCCCTCCTCTTACACTTATCAAACTTAAAAACATATATAAATGGTGGAGAGGAGATCAATAAAACATACTTCTTATGATAAACATGTTTTTATATATGTTGCGATGTACATAATCACTGTTTTACTGTTACAGCTAGGTAACTGGTACAATTTAAAATAACAAGGATTTTTCCAGTACTAATATTTAGCAATATATTTATTTTTTTACATTTTGGACATATTTTAAAAAATGGTATTCATCTTCAATGTTAGAAATCTGACAAAATTCACAATATCTTGAATCTCTATCGATATTTGTGTACCTTCCAGTTTCAATTTTCAGCTTAAGGGAAGATACTCTAATCATAGCAAAATATTTTTTTAACAAACTATATGCAACTTCTGATGACCATTTAGAACCACCAAGCCAAGTGTGTTTCAGTTCATAAATGTCATGTTTAGTGAGTGAGTATGTTGGTTTTAATGCCGCTTTTAACAGTATTACTGTTATATCGTGGCTTGCCAGCTTAATGTAGGAAGAAAGTCCAAAGTGATGCAGGTCTCAGATGTTTACCACTTCAGTGAAATCCATGAGCACGGGTATGGTGCTGAAAAACCTAGAAACATAATCAGGGCAAAACGGGAATCGAACCTACAATCATAGGTTTCTGGCGTGCCCAAGGGACACAACTCTGCAAAGCGAATTGTGGCACCTTAGACGACTGGGCAAACTGTGCCCCATCATATTTAGGAATAAAGAATATTGTACCATGCAAGCCTTTGACAAATTTGTTATTCCTAACATTCATAAGATATTTACGATGCATATATCACAAACGTAATAATGTCTTATTTATATATAATGTGAATCATGAAAGAATCAAAGTTTTAGACAAACTTTCTTTCACTAAAGCAGGGCTTGATTTAAGGAATTGATTTAACTTGCACCATGTGCATGTTGACATAAAACCCAGTTGCACCAGGAAAAAACAGGTTGCACACTGGTCCCATACATTTATCACAGTTGAAACAATAGACATGATTGATGCATAAACTTGTCTAAATAAACAAAATCTCAGATCTCATTTTGATTATGGCAAGCCCCAAAAAGCGTGACAAATTATACATAACACAAGGATTAGTGATATACTGTATTCCACGTAATAAGCGCCCACGGCAATATTTGCTAATATATTGGCTAGTGAACAATCCCAATTAGAACCCCTTCCGATTGATCAATGTACACAAGACTTATTCATTCGTGTATAATACAGTGAGTGAGTGAGTGAGTACGGTTTTACGCCGCTTTTAGCAATATTCCAGCAATATCACGGCGGGGGACACCAGAAATGGGCTTCACACATTGTACCCATGTCGGGATTCGAACCCGGGTCTTCGGCGTGACGAGCGAACGCTTTAACCACTAGGCTACCCGACTGCCCCTGTGTATAATACATGTGTTATATGCATCCTTAATTATGGGAAATTAAATCCTGGAAAAATACATCTGTCGTATATAAATATTTCAGGCTGTCAGCATAAACCACGAAATTTACGATCTTTCAACTCTGTTTTACCAAAATAATATTCTAATAAGAGCAGCATAAGTTGCTATAGTCCAATTCTAACCCTGAAAAACTATAGGCAGCTGATGGGTGTAAACTACTTGGTACCATTAAGCAAAGGTTATTGAGCAACACCGCTTCACATCGATGTATAGAGCTTTCTGAAAGTAAGATCTTTGAGTGGCATTTAGAAGCTGGATGTGAAACTTATGACAAGATGGTATGGATGATCATCTCCATTATTGTTTTTGTAGTGACACTTCGGTGTACATTGTAACACTGTTATCAAGCTCGACACAGTTACACTTCGGTGTACATTGTAACACTGTTATCAAGCTCAACACAGTGACACTTCGGTGTACATTGTAACACTGTTATCAAGCTCGACACAGTGACACTTGACTGAGCTGAATCATTTTTCACACACAAGATCCCCAAATGTGCAAAAATTATAAGCAAGGCATATTTCTGGAGTTATGCTTGTGTCTAAAATATCGTTTTCTTATCAAGAGAACCATTAACCAAAGGAATCGGAAGTGCACTAAAGTGAATATTTAATCTCAACAATATTGTCATTCGTTTGTTGGTTATATATTATACATAATTATGTCGCGCAATAGATTTGACAACATCACGTGTTAATGGTACCAAATAAAAGTTGTCTGTATATGTCTACATAACCCCCACTGCTCCTAATCAGTATCTAACGTAGCCGTCTTTTCCAGACTGAAATGTTCAGACATTCTTGAGTAGGCCTAACATTTTTGACAGTTTCTCTGTTTACTGGATGTGTGTTGTCGTTTCCCATGATTATTGTCGTGAATGTATTTAATCACGAATGTGAGTAGGATCACTAATGTATGGCAAATGGACGTTTTTCACCAAAGAAAATCTAAAACATACAAAGTTTTTACCTTATACCAAGTTTCACAATATCACAAACACGGTGCAAAACTCACTCGTGATAATCCGCTTACACATTTCTATGACGACGTATTTTGTGTATGTAAATAAATGTGTGAGGAGCAAATTATTAATAATAAGTATATTAGCGGTATATAAGGGCCCTTTAGATGTCCTGTATGATATTTGTTATAAAAATAAAAACGAACCAATATATTTATATATCCTTGAGAACATCATGTCAAAAAGGGGAGGCTATTCACACAAAATAAGCTACTAGCATACCACAAGTAAATGTCTATGACCAGATTTACATTAGCCAGTGACCATCTGATATCCTGATCTTCTCGTGTAACTTTCGACGTGAAAAAAATTCTCCGAAATGTGATATCATGTAAATACTTTCAAAAGTTAAAGGAAAATGCAGATACATATGATTTTAAGGAGGTGGGTTTTTTTAATTCACGCAGTTATACTTTATTAAGTGTCACGTTTTACACAAATGAATAAAAAGGCCATAAAACATAAGGTTTCCTACGCGTGAAGGAACTCACATAAGACAATAGTAATATCAATGTAATATCTATAGTAAGATATTCAAGTGAGCTTGAATGTACATGAACTCGCTACAGTTGCGCCATTTACCGGCTTGGTGAAAATCTTATTGTGGAATTTTCTCAAGTAACTGTATTTTCTAAACACCATTACATTCATGAAGTGAGGAGATTAACTTTTGATCAGCAATTTACATCTATTTTGTCAAGTTTGACTGACTGTTAATCCCATCTTTTCTTTAACATTCTTCACAACGATCAATAGTTTAGCCGCTCGTTCAATCTTAAGTACTTTACTACATGGAAACTTTGACCATCGGCGAAAAGATCTAAACAAAGAGATGATCGCATGCTTGCTAAGTAAAGATAAGAACGAAATAAAATGCATCACCTTTTTGCAGATTCCTTTATCTGCACAAAACACGGCGGAAATCTGGTGTCTAAAGCCTTTGTAGGTATCCCTAAGCAGATTACCTGCCCTTCATATCTACATGGCGGCTACTTCAAAGAGCGCTTCTCTGATTTTATCTATCTTCATACAAAGCCATAATCACCCATTTATTTACCCAGAGGAGTTAAGTGCCGATCCTGGTCAGCAGATGTTCGGTCGTAGGGGTTGGACAGACGGACTGGGGTCAAGTTGAAATAAAACACGAACACTGACCTGAGAAACGGACAATTGCGTAATGACTATCTGACTGTTCTTTGACAAATGCTATGACGTGTTGTGTACTTATGAAATGTACATGTTTGAAGAAGAGTGTATCTGGGGAAACGAGTCCATCAAAAGCACCGTAGAGGTCATGTAAGCTTAGGGAGATGATTATCGTTGTGAGAAAGGGAATATAAATAAATATCAGTGATTGCTATATAAGTACTTCAATGCGTGTGATGTTCAGATAATGTATATAAGTATACGTCTTCCTATATACACATATATAAGTGTTCGCGCACACATGTGTAATATAAACGAGGCGGAGGGATACACGGAAAGAAGAATCGATAGAAAGAAAGAATAAGAGAAAAAAGAGAATTATATAGAGAGGCTTGGACAAAAGAAGAAGGTGTAACACATTGCAATTCCACATGTCTACTGGATACACAAGACAAAAGGTGTATGATATTATACAAATATACAAACATACAGTATATACATAAGTCTTTGAACGACTTTTAGAAGTGATACACATAAGCAAGATAATTATGCCAATTTCTTTATTATGAGGAACACAACGTTGTGTTTCTCATTATAAAGAAGTAAACATCTATTTTTCTTCCTAATATAAACATTTAATTATTTTCTTCTTGCGTAACATGTATTATGTATGGATTTTGGGCTCTCTGAAAAGTGTAAATTGTAAATTTGCCATTAAAAATATATTTAATTACTTCAAAGTTGACAAATAGACAAAAGAGCTATTTGGCAGCTTCTGGCATCACGATCGATGTCTGAATGATGAATATCTTAAAGGGGAGCATTTCACCTACCAATAAAGTTATAATGTATAAATAAAAATGACGTCATACATGGCCCTGAAATAATACCTTCTATATTAGCTCCCCATGTGGAAGAAAGATGTAACAATCCACAGTTAAAACTACTTGACCACAGATTAACTTGACAGGTTTGCTCAAATCTATGTAAATTGTCGATTAGTTTGAGTAATACGCGTCTATATCACGGAGACAAGTAATCATTTTCTTGTCTCAGTTTTTATGAAATCCGAGTAGTTGTTTTAATGTCGCGACGCCGACCCACGTAACGGTCGTGTGCCTCATGTATACCTTGGAATGCAAATGAGTATATTTAAATTTACATCTGTTTGTCCAACCCACTCTCCAGAGCATATCGTGTGTACATACGCTGAGTCTTCTCAGTAAATTGCACATCACTAACATTATGGGTCTCATTCATAGTATAGCTGTAATAATTAACGTATGAGTAATTTTATGGAATTTCAAGAGGCGAGTGAAAATGACACCGATTTGTTTCATAATGCACATTATCTTACCAAACGCAGTGTTATATATAAATAGTGCACATACACTATAAACTGCCAGGCAAAAAGCAAGTATACACTTGAAAAATTGGATTTGACAATAAAATATAAACGCTAGCCAAACGTTACTGGGCTGAAAATAGTCACCGAAACACTGCAAACGTATAAGGTCCTAGACTCAACCAATTTATGATACCGGTATCAAAATATCTCCATCGAATAACAATTTTGTTTGTTTTCATTTTAGTCACAAAATTATGGGTGTAAACTTTCTTGTACCCGGATGTATAGTTATGGAAATATTGTTTGTGATAAGCCCCTTTGTCCTATGTTGTCATATCTCAGTGATATAGTGATAGATGCAGAAAATAATGTACTTTATAAAAATAATAATATTCGCTTCACGTTTGTGTCCACTGCCTGGCAGTGAATACTGTATAGTGATAATGACTTTGCTCCTCTGTCTTATATTATTACCACTCATATCTTAGTATTGTATTACTAATGGTCAATTCAGACCGTAATCTCCCATCATAAACCATGGTCACTTTGAGGTCAGCCTAACACAGCGACCATTGTGAGATGCTCTAAATTTGATAACGTTTCCATCAAGATGATCTCATTATAATTTTGGACATAATAATTCCTGGTTCGTATCTGTGTTCATGTCGTAAATGCAGTGGGAAGTTTAATATAAATCAAGGAATCATTGTTTTGACACATGTTATCAGCATCGGTCATAAAAAGGTCACAGTGTTGGTGCTGGTCACCGAGCACACATCACGTCATTTATTACTGCTATAAACATTCTGACATCTTCATCACGTTACGAATTGTGCCGTATCATTCATGAATAGAAGACCCCGTATTCTATAGGTGTAGCTGATCTTTATTCCGCGAAAAACAACAATGAAACAAGCATTGTTTGTGTATAATATTGCTCGGAATTCAACTTCAGTCTGTATCAGTAAACTGTATACCACACCATTACATGGATATATGTCAGAGTATGTATACGTGTGATTCTTTCGACATAAACAACAAGATTTTATCACAGTTTTACACTTTTAGAGAAACAATACAAAATTAAATGAAAACTGTTCGGGATTTAACTAACTGCCAGGTAAAAGCAAGTATACACCAATGTTTGACTAAACATAAATCAAACAAGAAATGGTTATTCGAGGGTGATGTATTTGATACAGGTATCACAGTTGTGTTTTGGACCTTCTGTTTGCAGAGTTTCGGTGACTGTTTTCAGCCCTGTAACGTTTTCATAACGTTTATAATTTTTTGGGGAAAAAGTGTATTTTTTTAGTGTATAATCTCTTTTGCCCGGCAATTAATACTAAACACAAAATATCTTTTGACATGTTGTATTATTATCTCATTATCATAAGAAGAAGAAGAAGAAGATTTATATCATAGTGTCACCCGCTGTACATATAAAATGACAAGGCGAGAATGTTAAAGCTAAGCGGCCGGCCATAATGGCCTACGAGACACATTCATTCACATTCATATAATCCCCCGTACAAGCATAAGGTATAAAATTGCAAGCATAGATGAACACTCAAAATGGATAGTTTCATTTAAAGATAGCGATAAAATTACATCGTTTTTATTTCAATGCACAATACCTACTAAACGCGGTGTTATTTATTAATCATTCACACAAGCACTAAATAACATGTTATACAACGAATTATTGTTTCAGATAGCTCCCTTCGACATAATCTTATCTATATTTACAGAATACATCGACTTTATTTGCGTAATGAGCATTGTAATTTCCTTGATACTTGATCATAAGAAAACTTGATGTCAGAAATAATTGCTTGATGTTTCAGCACTTTGTTTTGTGTGATTATTAATCAAGCTATCGTGAGTTTGTGTAAAGGTAATTGAATGACGATCACTGTCACAGCTGGAGAGGGAATATTCAGATAAAATGAGGATTTGTCATGATAAGGCAATCATGTTTGCAAAAATGTCGAAAAAACAACTTATTTCAGTTGCTAAAATTAATTGACACGTTGTTTGTTTTACATTATCCAGAAGGAAAAACAAACCTCAACTTCTATTCTCCTTTTGGCAGTGTTTGTACACGGTGGCAACCTTTAGAGACAATCATTAGAAGAAATATTTGGAATATACGATTTCCTTGTATGTCACGTGCTGTAATAAATGTTTTGAATGATCGATTGATAATTAATCTACAGTAGTGGGTTATAATTACAAAATCGTGCATCACATGCTTCTTACGAAAACATTTAACCACTTTCAACGTTAGAGCAGGATATGACCCATGTTGCCCAGTCTACAGTGTTATTGGTAGACATGTGGTCTTTATTCTGTACACCCTTTCCCCATACGGTGGCCGTCTGAACTCTGTCGGTAGAAGAAACATGTTTTGACAGAGAATCAAACTGGTAACATGTGGTATACGAAGTCCCTAAGTTGTATCCCCTAATGAAGCATTGAAATGGGGGGTAAATTAACGTTATGCGGGGAGTCAGCTGGGGTCGAGTGCCGTTTGATCTTTCGCCTGACCCCCGCCTCGGGACACTGCCCCCTGAAAGGAGACATTATTTCCTATGTGTTTTTATAACATGTTGCCTCAAATGCACACACGTCTCGGTGCAGACAATGTACTTTTTTAATTTCGCACTGTTGTACAATCATCGAATTGTATTATAATTTCTTTACGGTGAATAATTCATTTGTTTTAACAAAGCCCGAGTGGTTTCCTCTGTGACAACATTGTTCTTTTATCTTTAGCGCGGCGGCGAACTTCAAAAGGGTGTCACTTTGCGCTTGCTGTAAGATAATTAAGGCTGCGCGAGGTGCCCCAAAGATAGTAAACTCATCTACACAAAAAGACAATTTCACAGAGTTGTAAATGTTTAAACAACTGCTAAAACACCTAATGTTAAAAGAAATGAGTGTGAAAGTGATTGTTTTGGTGTGGGATAGACACACGGTTAGCGTGTTGTGTTAGATGTTTCCTTCAGGCCTACTCAGCAAGGAAATAATGTGATTTAAACACAGTATTATTTCCGATAGGTACATGAACTTCATTACAGGAACGAGATCTCATACATTATGCACAAATCGGAAATAAACGGAATATAAACAGATACAGATCTTTGAAATTATGTGGTCAGTCTTCACTACAAAATGATCCCTGACGTGTTTGGCATAGATACACTAGTGTGTTCACCTTGCTCCCAGTGTGTCGTACTTTCAATGATGCATGCAACATTAATTTATTAATTCATGGATATATCAAAACTGAAATATTTCAGTGAGAGAACATATGATATAACGGTGAAGTGTCTGAGGCTTATATGTCTCCTCTTAGACATTACTAGACACATTTGAAAGGCGATACTGACACGTCTACCGTTATGCAATAAACATTCCCAATCACTCATCAGCTGCACCATTCCAACAGTGTTTCCGCATAGACCATTCTCTCTGTAGGAAGCAGGGTCCCGTAGCCGGCGACTAATGACAACTACAGCGGCCGTAATGAAGGCTAATGTTCCTCTAATGCGTTTTACATACCCCGCGATAGACCAGTATCTTTGTCTTTGGAGAAATCGACATAATTATATCACTGTAAGTGTCATAAATATGAAGGCGGTGAATGTATGTTGTCGTCATTATATAGCAATTCACGCCATTAAAACGATGTTCACATAGAACTTTTATAGAATTTCAATTAGACGTTAAGTGTAGGGTGAAATTACACACAAAAGCCGCTCTTTTTTTCTCAGCATGAACCCATCATAGATTATAAGATATTAATTTGCATTTAGTTGATCCTCTAACCAGACTTTCTGTTGTAATTAGAAACGACACGGAATTAGCTGTTACGTGTACACAGAGGTCAGGACCCCTGGCGCTGTCGGGTCAACTGTGCATGCACGGAAGTCGGAACATATACTCTCACATAAACCGGCATTGTCATGTTGCACAACACACGCACGCTGTTTATTCCAGGCACCCATACTCAATGAGTTTGAGGTCAGATATGGAATATAATCGCAATCAACCGGTACTCACATTTCCTCCACAATATACAGATTTTACAACAGTGATGAATACAATGGTCATAACTGCAAACTATTTACATCGCTTTACGGCACACGGTGTGCCTATAGATACTCACAATAGCAGTATTACCATTGCACACTGAAATAATTGATACCGGGCGTTTCAGCATCACTATGATATATCAGTAAATAAGGCTAGTCAGTATGTGCGGATATCAGTGATGTGTCATTTGCTCTTAGTACGTAATAATGCAGTAATTATCTATATTTCGTTATGACATGACAAGGAGTCTATTATGAATCATAACATCTTTAGCATACATATGCAACGTTTCAGGGCACTGGTCCTTCAACCGATGAAGAGACAAAACGTAGCCCCGAAACGTCGTGTATGCATGTATAATAAACAGGTTTTATCCACAATAATACTCCGTCATGTTTACACCCTACTCTTAATCTACACCCCACCCCATCCTGTTCTCCATATGAAATGTTGGGTTCATATAAAATAGTATAAACCAGTGTAAACACAATAAATCATAGAATAGCATACGAACGACCTACAGATTTATACGGAAGGAATGTATCTATCCGAACGCGTGTATTTAAAATTCCTAAGGTTACAGCGACATTATTGCATGATATATAATTTGTCTAATTGAGGCATCTTTTGAAACCATTTCAATTAAGGATAGTGACCATCTGTGGTTTACAGATAATTACAGAGTTTGTTTACAATTACAGTATTCTTTTTGTTATTTATTCTTAGGCTTGCGCTTGAAAACAATTGGTAATTACCAACTGCGTGGATCTTTAAAGGCAATATTTCATGGGGATGCTCAGTTAACAATTGAAGATGTCAATGCTAATTATTAGGCGCAAGTTATTTTGCTGTAAATACATAGTTAAATCTCTGTTGAAGCCAATTGGGCGTGGACAAAATTAGGATCAGAAATTAGCTCTACTCTTTGAAGTTTCCCAATAGGACGTCTAAAAACAGTCCCGCAATCTTTACTCATCTACAAAAACAACAACCAACCGAAGCCAGTCGAGCATGGGATAATATGACTGGATGAACCGCTACGGGCACCTGCTGTCTCATTGGCTCACGCGATCACGTGATTAACGGTCCCGCCAAATCTAAAAGGGAGACGAGTGAACGAGTGATCACCAGTGTGTGGATTCACATCGATCGAGTGCGTTGGATTACTTATTTTGAGAATTACCAGTGAGTGCTATATATCTGTGATGATGTCTTGCGTCAAACCAAGACTGAATCGTAGTCGACGATCGATGTTGCGGCGAGAGGAAGGGTGTATCATGAAAACTCTCACATACGACGATTTCGACGAGACCAGTCTACATACATCAACACCATTTGCGGAACAGCCTTCGGATTTTCTAGAAGTGGATTTTCCATCACCATCACCTGTGCCTAGCCCGAGACCCAGAAGACGGATTACTAGACCCCGGAGAATGTCTCCTGTGGCAGTGACTCTTTCTTTCGAGGATATGGAAGACGACGAGCAACAAGTGCCCGGTGAATGTGATTTTTCCCCTAAATCTATTTCCCCTCCCCATCGAAGACTGCGTGCCTTGAGACTGTTCGATACCCCCCACACACCCAAGTCACTACTTCAAAAAGCACAGAAACAGAAAATCAAGGAATCAAGGAAGAAATCCCCATCAACAGAAAAAGTAGAAGCTAATGTCAATCCCTTCACACCCGGAAACAGACAGAGTGTTGGGACCAAGAGAAACAGATCGGATTTCGAAAGGTAGGTGGTGGCGGCCATTTTTCGTTCAGCCCCTTTGACCTATATTTAAATGGACTGACCCCTTCAAATTTGCATCTTGTTAGAATCGAAAATATGTTTGACTATACGCATGTAAATGTTCACGAGTTCGTATTTTGAAGTAGTATATTATTTTATTTAAATTTCTGACCATTATTTTTAAATTCTGATACGTATTTTGATCTCTAAATAACAGTTGTTTATGGAATGTTTACAAGACAGTTGGTTGCGCTTGAGTGCCCACTGAAGCCAGTTTGAACTGGTTGATGTGGTGAGGGTTAAACTGACCATTTCGTACTTGACCAGTGGGTGTATCAGAATTTAAATGGATGGATACCAACACCTCGGGTCTAATATGACTCATATTGCTTATGACGTCAATCGGTAACAATAAGTTCTGGAAATTGCCATATTTGGAAATGACTGATGTTTTGTAAATAGATGATCACATCATCCCTAATTTTGTTCAATTTCAAAATGACTAGGTTTAGGAGGCTGATAATTTAAAATTAATAAATAATTGCTAATAACTTTTTAAAAAAAGAAAGATTTTTGCCGAAGTAATAATTTGTTTGTATTTATTTTTTACAGGAGTTTGCTAGATGAATCCATGAGTGATGAAACAGAAGATGTCGTCGACATGCCATCAAACAAGAAAATTGCCCTGCATGAAATCAACACATCCCGCTATAATGAAGAGTTCTATGAGGTCTGCAAGCTCGGTGATGGAGAATTCGGTAGCGTGCACAAGTGCGTCCACAGACTTGATGGTTGTACTTACGCCATCAAGAAGTCAAAGACCCCAGTAGCAGGCAGTGTCTATGAGTAAGTATTACAGTCATAGTTTAATTTTTATAAGTAAGCAATAATTATAATTCAAATTGTAATAAACTATTTGTGAGTGTGACATGTAAGTGAACAATATGCGTTAAGATTTTAATGTTTCTGCTTATCTTTTCCAGACGCAATGCAATGAACGAGGTGTACGCCCATGCCGTCCTTGGAAAGCATGCACATGTTGTGAGATACTACTCCGCATGGGCAGAAGATGACCACATGTTTATACAGAATGAATATTGCAATGGTGAGTGCAAAGCAATTTAACAAAATGATACCAGTTTTCAAAATAAGATCAATCACTATGTCCTTAATATATTTGTAAGGATAATGTGTTGACATATAATCTCGATTTTTGGTATTAATGTGATATTTCTGTTTGTAGGGGGAAGCTTAGCTGACATCATCGAAGACAACCGGAGGTCGGGTGGTCATTTGATGGAATCTGAACTGCGACAGATCCTATACCAGTCCTCCCAGGGACTCAAGTACATCCACTCACAGAACCTGGTCCACCTGGACATCAAGCCTGGCAACATCTTCATCCACAGAAACCCCAAGTTCCTGGCCTCGCCAGAGAGTGGGATGGAGTCATGTGAAGAAGATGAAGAGCGAGAGGAGGCAGTCACATATAAAATAGGTATGTTTTGTGATTATTCAGAAATGGACTAATATAACAGAAGAACATAGTAAAAAATTAAAGAAGTAAATTGAATCATAAATTTTGAATGTTTATTATAAATGTTTGTTTTCTGTGTTTCAGGTGACCTTGGTCATGTGACATCAGTCAGTAACCCAGTGGTAGAAGATGGTGACTGCAGATATCTGTCCAGACAGATCCTGAAAGAAGACTTCAGTCATCTATCAAAAGCTGACGTATTCTCTCTTGGATTGACAATATTTGAAGCTGTAAGTATCCCCCATATGCATAACAATATATAAAAAAAATATCATATCTATCTTGTTATCATCATTTAGTTTTCTTTAGAAAACCACAATTTGATGTTTTTCTTGTGCTTATCTGATTCATTCTTTGTTTAGGCTGCCTGCAAGGAGCTCCCAAAGAATGGTGATGTGTGGCATTCCATACGGGATGGCCACCTCCCAAGTCTACCCCAATATAGTGCAGAGTTCCACAGCCTTCTCCAGAGCATGGTGTGTCCTGATCCCCGGGACCGTCCCTCCGCCCAGTCCCTCACTGTGCACCCGCTTCTGTGTCCCCAGATACAGATGACCAAGGCACAGTTGAGGAAAGAACTGAATGAAGAACGATTCAAGAACCAACTCTTGTCAATGTAAGTAACCTCAAAACACAACCCATTTAAATACATTTTAGGAGTTTAGTAACTGTTTGTGGTAGTTCTGGCATGTCCGTACCATCATGTAGCAGTCTAACTTGTATTATATCCTATTGGATTTATTATTCTTTTTACTATTCATACCTCTGTAGATGGTTGTGTGACATTGTCTTGTTTTTTGTTTCCAGGAAGCTGATTGAAGCCACACAGTTCATGACCCAAGTCAGTCCTCTAGCAGTACCAGTTGTAGCCAGTGCAAACCGAGTGCTTCCAAGATCAAGTCGGCTTATCGGCAACAAGATGAAGAGAAGCATGAGTTTATCTGCATTTTGAGCGTCAAACCACGGTTCTCCCTCCCACGATGTGATACTAATGTGCTCTACTTTTTATTCTTGGTTCATCCAAGCCCCAGGCTGTGACTAAAGTGCAAACAATGACTTCTACATGTGCCAGAAGATTGTATATATTAATAATGTGGACACAGGTGCTCTTGGTGACTTTTACGTGAGGATGGATGGATGAAAAATGTGTGCTGCAGAGATTCCAGAAACTGAACAGTGATAATTATGGCTGGAATTTTTTTCCATGCATGTGATAAGCCAGAGGATGTCTGGATCCCAGTGCCGAGTTCCTGAACAGACATTAGTTCACCACATTTCCTATGTAGCAAAATTCTAAACTATGTATCTTTTCTATCTGTCGGTTGTAATACTTTTGTAGTATTTCCTCATCTTTGGAATGTCATTCCGAGTTATATTATTTGATCTGAATCGAATAAGGTATTAAGTTCTTGAAACAAAGTTTGTTACGTTTGAAGTGTCAGTTGTTGTAGACATGGTGCTGTAAAGATTCACTTGTGGCGGTGCAATGCCTGAGGTGGCTGTTTACTATTACTTCAATCATGATTTGTAATTCTCTTGTCTAGTAGCTGAATATTGTTAGGGAATTAATTATGCCAAAGATGTTAATGTACAATTTTTGTAAATAAACGAATGACAAGTGTCAAAGAATAAAACAAAAAATCAAGAAATAAAAAAATCAAAGAAATAAATTTCTGACTTTTGTGATGTATACCTCATGGAAATATAAGCTTCTAAACTTTTGACAGGGATATTCAGGATACAGTTTATTGTGAAATATTAGCTTGTATCCCTATCAAAAGTTAGTATGCACATCTGGATTTATGCAGAAAAAGTTAATAACTACCATAACTGCGTAGATCCAGTCCCCCTCAAAAAACAAAAGCAATATTGGGTTTCCAACAGAAACAACTATTGGGGGTTCTCTAACATGGAGAATTGGGATCAACAGTAATATTGGGGGGACACAGATGTTAACTTCTTGACTGCTTGTTGGTCAACTAAAAAGAAACTGCCTCTGGTATCTATATTTTCATTTTTGTCCAAACAAGACAAGATGTGTCCTTGTTTAAAATCAATATTTTTTATTGTATTTAAGAGTTATTGGGCCAAATTGGGTGGAATCTGGATGGAGGGGTGAACAACCTTGGAAATGACCAACAATTTCTAATGTGTTTATGAGGTAACTACTCATTTCAGCTGTTTTCTTTAGCAGGAATCTGTTCTGTGCCATGCTAAGGTGCAAACAATGTATGATAACTGCACGATTTAGTTTTGGAATAGATGGTTTTTTTCAGTGGTGCACACCCCCATTCGCTGGTATCAGGAAACAGTGATATGAACAGATGCTGCATTCGTCCTGCTGAGAAATCAATTGATATTTCAGTGCTGTCAGCACAACTAACAGAAACAATGCCGATGGTAATGCAAGTCTTGCAAACTGGCAATACATAAGTTTAACAACAATCAAAATTTGTATTGAACTTAAAAGCTGCAGATGCAGAAATGCCACAAATAAAGCCAGAACAATTATTAGAGATTTGTTACAATATACCGGGTACTGACATGTTATGGATGCACTTATTGCAGTTTTAAAAGTTAATATTTATTTCACACATATTTTCATCTAATTTTCAGGTCATGCCAACACCTGACAACAATAATCTATTGTCAGTCGTGAAAACAATGGATTTCAGTGCTTCAAAGGCTGTCAACAGTAGCCTATTGTTTGCCATACCTTTGAAGATTATGCCACATCTAATTACAAGGCTTCACTCAACCTAATTAAGCTCAAAGGATTGTTGTGTTAACTTCCTCTTTGGTTTTCTAAGTGAGCCTGTCTTTAATTACCCAAACAATAGGATGGTGTGAAGTGAACCTGACACTGATCTCTGTAGCTAATGAATCTAAATGTTTTCACAGTTCACAAGCTTCACAATCTGTTATGAAAACTGTGTAAAGAGGATTTGTATAGCTTTCTATGCTACCGTGAAGGGTGGCATGCTTACATTTCCTGACTGAGCAGTGTGCACTTTAACCAAAGGATAATAAGTTAAATTGATCTTTTGGGGGGTGTTTTGCTATTTAAAGTGGTATATGCCTTGACACCTAAATGTTGGCTTTATTTATGCAAAGCTGATGGGTGAGGATTACTGTTACATTTTCAATTGGAACCGACAATTCCCTATGTTTTTACAATTTCCTGTGTTCAGGTCTTTGTCACATTTGTGAATGCCTTAAAAACCAAATAGATTTACTAGTATTTAATTGAATTGTGTAAATGATGTAATATTTAATCCAGAACGGTTTGGACATTTATTAGAAAAAAGATGAAACTTAAAGTCAAGTCCATCCTTTCCTGATTTAGAGCAGCCTTGTTTGTGACATGAGAATCCTTGAAGTGTGGATGTGTCAGTAAAGGATTACTGTTATACTAACTTGATGGAAACAACTGCCTGTCCAGGCAATAAAAGTCCACCACATCATACTCTGACCTTTTCAACCTATCAAAGTGTCACAGTTTATGGTTTTTACCATGATGGACTGGTCAGATAAAGCAGTTGTGCTTCTAAGTCACTAAAACTCTCATCAATGCAGTTTAATGCGTCTCATGAACTTAAACCCCTTCTTTAAATAGTGTACATCTCAAACTATTTCCTTTTAATAGTGATGACAAAGCTGAGGTAGATCAAAAATATATTTATTGTTTCAACTGTAGGCTGAAGCACACAATTATTCAACATGAATAAAATCTCAATAAAACAAGGATAAATGATGGCTCTGTTTAAAATTACAATAAATTATTGAGGGACTATTGAGAAGTGTTGATGGCAGTAAGGGTATTGCTGACCACCACACAATTCCTGCCGCTAATGATTCTGTTCTGTCAAGAGCATTTCAACAATATATCAAGCGAAGCCATGAAGCCATCAGCTATGTGAAAACCTTTAAATTTCATGTTGAACTACCACAACTCATTCGTAAATGATTTTCATCCCATGTAATGTTAAACAACCGAGAATGAGAATATGAAATACATTTACATTATTCAAAACCTTTCTGAAAAAGTTGTGACGCAATACATATTTATGACTGCATCCTTTCCTTTTTCTCCAGCGGCAGATTTACTGTTAGTTTTGAGAAATATTGTCAGAAAAGCATCCTGTGGCACTATTACTGTCTTCACTGCGTCTTGATACATTCATGAACTGGCACTGATGTCGTTATTCTGAAGTACTTCATATAACTTACAAAATCTTGCAAAAACTTCGAAAAATCGAAAAAGTTTGAACTTGATTTGTAAATAAATATCACAGAAATGTCTGGGCATTGAATATAAATCACTATCTATAATAGTAGACATGAAATATGAAAAATCACAGCTAAGTATGTTCATCAAGAAAACCACCACGGATGTCTTATATTCATGTGACCGTGTGATATAAAAAAACCATTTTGATTGCCAAAATCCTTTTTCCAATTATAAACAAGGAAATAATTGCCATCCATACAATACAGGAAACACGATAAACAACTCAAGCACTTTTTTAACATAATCTTTTTGTGTTGTTTCTTTATGATAGATGCATTTTAGTGTTAAATATCACATTCACATTTTGAAGCATACACGGAAGCTTATCTGTAAATCTCACAGTAAAGTAAAGTACACAGTTTATATATTCTGTTGTATGTCATAATGTATATATTTAAGGGCTTAACTCACTGAATGTTTGAATGTCATCGATCAAATGAAAACCCAAATGATGAGGAATTACATACTATGCCAAACTGATTTCCTATAATAAACTACATTGTGTGAAATGTGTCAATAAAATACATTCTTAGGCTCTCATAATTGTTTGAGAAATGTTTCAATGAAAGTGGGTGATACACAAATTGGATAAATCTTTTTGTCTGGGTGTTAGAGATGTTAAAATCACAATGTATGCAATGTGCCCTGAATTTTGATGCTTCCACATTTCAACAAGTTTGGTTGACAAACATGATTCACCAAATGTAACTTTATTCTACAAGAAGATATATATATATATATAAGGGATTTTCTATGAATAAGTGATAAGTTTGTAATGCACTTTGGAGATGATTTAATGCACTTAATCAATATGAAAAATTCATTACTGTATCATATGAAAATAGTTAATGAATACAGTTGTGTTCTTTATTAGATGAATAAACACAAACATGTTGTAATATTAATTAATCAGCACCCTAAATAGTGTTCAAAATAAAGGGGGTGACAGAGGTTTGCTCCTGTAGTATTTGAATCTAGGGACCTCCTAACTGTTTACCTCTAAACAAGAGTTATGACAGGGACCCCCTGACTTTGGTGTCTAATTTCGAACACTGCTAAAAGATATCAGAATAAAATAACAACATGTTAAGGTCAAGACAAATGTACACACCTTTGCAGTTACAACCCACTTCACCAAATTTCTGTAGCAAACCTTTGATGGAGTACCTTTAGTCTCAGATGTTCTACAGTCAATCAGTGGAAGCGACTAAAATGCCATTAAATTGGGGGACTGGATAGTTTTATCCTCCCTACTCAGATTAATCATGTTGATATTGGATCACTTTTAGAATGTAGCACATTTGGAGTAAATTTTGTGCAGATTAACCTTCCCATCTGAAGTAAAGGACAAGTTTTGATTCAGAGCTTTACTGCTTACTGTAAATGGCAAATGTTAATGGTTTATAAATGCTAGCTATTGTTACTTATATATCTGACAAGTCTTTCAATCACATAATTATTTTAAGAATTTTGGGTATATATTTCCAAAATTAACCCCCAAGAAGGTGGATTTAGATTTTTTAAAGAAAAACCTCTACTTGCAAGTGACCAAAGAATTATTTTTCAATATTTCTTTTGCAACATGTAGGCATCCTGACCTAATCATCGGCTCACCAAACATTACCACCAATAAAACATTAGTTTCCAATTTGTGCTATCTAAACACCCAACTTCACTTGCTTACATTATGTGCTGTCAACTATCAATGCTACATGGATGGAGATTCACAGCTAATAACAAAACTTCTGTTTCCCAATCACCTATTATCCATGCGTATCTTCCCATGTCCCTTACACATATTTGTCAGTTTTTATTATCATGTGAACAGGTGAAGTGGGCTGATACCAACTTTGGAATAACATCAGTCACTTTGTGTACATTTTAAAACAGAAAGGCCATGATGAAATAAACATCCTTAGACATAGCTTTTCTACACATAATAAATTGTCATATTCTTATTAGAAAATACATCAGAAAATCATTCTGAATGCATGTCACTGGCAAAGTAGAACATGCCGCTCAAGGCTTATGTTGAGATAAGAAACAATTAATTGACTAGTACACAGCACTATCTTCAAAACATTGCAAAACATTTTTGATTTTTTTTTTTTTCACAAATACTATGGTAAAACTATTTGAGCTGTGTCAGTATCAACTGAATCACCATTGAAATTCTACTGAATTCTTGTAAACAAATTGATTCAACTAGAGGTTGAAGACAATACAACACACTAAAATTCACATAATATCAATGAGATGACAATTTTGATACTTTGTACAATATGATATAATACAATATAGATAGATATATATAAGCTTGTGTTCTATTTCATACCATTTACAGGCAATATAAATAGGTTTGGCTAATAAATAGAATGCACACAATCACAGCATGTAGCCAGTCTTCCAAGGCTTGAAATATACAGTTTCTTCACTTGACCATGATGACAGAGCACAACCTATCTCATCTGTACAACCTGAGAAACCAGTGGATCTGTGAGCTATTATCAGGGTTCTTCTCACACTGAAGAGTCTTTGCCTGAAGGTAAGGAATACCTTCCACGAGTCTCAAAACCAGCAACAGCAGTAGATTTGGTTGACAAAAACCCATCTTCCACCACCCAGGTATTGGGAACCATATATTGACCAAGATAATCAACAGTAGATGGATCTGGTTTGGCAATGATCAACATCTAATTCGGAGAGTCAAACCCAACCAAGGTTATCCAAGGTTGATCTTTCTGAACTGGCTAATATGAACATGCATTCCTCAGAGTTGGAGCCAAATATGGATGAGGGTTATCCAAGGAAGACACTGTTCACTGTTGGGTTTGCTGCGCATCGGCTCAATAGGCAATTACAGGCAGGGACAAAACTCTATACAGGTGGCACCCCGAAATGTTGGACATCTGTGTGGACCTCCATGCCCGACGCTGACCCTGGAAGTATTGTCATGATTACCATGCCTACTGCTATCATGAAGATGAGCCCTGCCAGTGCCATACGAAATGTATGTCCTGCGTTGTCCCAGCTTGGCTTGTGGAGGCCGAGGGCTCGCATTTGCATCATCCGCCTTTCAGCTGCTTCTTCCTTCTCTCTGAGTAAGGAAAAATTTATAGTCTTAATTGTTTTTACTAATGTCAACAAGATGAAAAAATGAATTTAACAACAAATGTTTTCTTAGATAACAACACATGTAAATGTTTGGTTGAAACCCACAAGCATGGTTTGATGCTATTATAAACAGGTCAAATCTGGCATATTAACCAGTAATCAGCAGATCCTGACATGGCCAAGGGACACAAATTATAAAGAAGCAATGTCTGTCAAACACTGAAGTATTGTGTAACCAGATACAGTTTATGAGGACTAATTGCTAGTACTAAACCACAGATGATCATTAAAATGTTCACAATTAAGCTACTGTTTTAATTTCTTCGGAATATTTTCTCAGTACTTGAATCGACAGGATTTTGGCAAAACTGTCTCACAATGCTTTGCAGCTTACTAGAAGTCTTGACCGAAATTGTGCTATTTGTACACAAAAGTTGCAATGAAGACAGTAAAAACATGTGCCTAACCTCTCGTCCTCCTCTTTCGACTTCTCCACCTTGTCCATGACATCCTCCAGACTCTGACCAATATTGTTCTGTTTCTCCCGGAGGTCTGAAAGTTCATGGCCCAGTTTGGCTTTCACACCATCTTCAAACCTGCACATCACAAACTCCAGTTAGACGAAAGAAGACATGGTATTAAAATCCAGCCAGACAAGATGAAGCTTATAGTAACACTATCAGGAAACTTAAAATGATATGTTTGCCACTGGTACCAAGCCTGAGTCTGGATATGTATTTAGCCTGTGATAGGCTAGGCCAATTTGTCGGTCTGTTTTCAAAAGTGTGTCCAATATCATAGGGAATATTTTCAGAATAACTCTTTGATTTTCATATGTCTGATCTTGTAAACTCAAAAGAATGTGACATAGGCTTAAACCATGCATATCTATATTGTCTGTTTATTCCATGATGCTCTTGACAAAGGGAGATAACCTTACCCTCTGTGATATGCCTCTTCCTCTTGTGAACCCTGCTTTGGTGGCCCATTTTCCTTACTTTCCTTGATCCTGTCAAAACCAAGATTTTATTGATAAATTTGCTATACAGTAAACAACTGAATTAATAAACATGGCCCTAACACTGATTACATGAGAAGGAAAATATAGATGAATTCTCCTAAATTAAGATCTCTTGAAATCGTTACAATGCTACCAAAGAAAGTTTGCTTATGGATCGAAAATCAAGCTGGTACTGTTGTCGAAGTGCAAATAAATGGATAGGTTCTCTATTTGGAGACTCATTTCTTAATGCAAGATCATAATCATTCACATTTCATAATGCACATAAATGGATAATAAGCCTGGACCAATTTATTTTCTTGATTAAACAGAGGAGCCTACTCCAAATTTGGAAATGGTAAAAAAATAAATATTATCTCTCTTTGAGTGAACAAATGCTTTAAACAAAATATATCTCTTTGTATTTTTGTCCAAACTTTTCTGAGAAGTTTTCTTCCATAAATTAACTTCATATATATAAGGTACTTATTGAATCAACTAACACAAACGTTTAAATCCAGGTATCTTCTTATTTATCTTTTTCCTCTTGACATGTTGACCAAGAAAATGTATAAAAGAATAATCAAGGAAATAATTATGGCCCAATATTATTTTATGTATCTAATGCACATGTTGTTGCCCTCACTTTTCTGTGGAACTATCTCTGGACAGTGAGAAAGATGAGCTCTTGGAAGACTGTACACTAGCTTGGCGTTCTAAAGAGCCGCGTCTAAAAGTAGTAGCTACTGCATTTCGCATCTGCGTATTGCCCACTAATGCTTGGAATCTCTGCCGGGGATCCTGAACAACAAGCACATGGTGTTACAATCACATTACAGGAGGATCTATGATTAAATAAATGATGTGACTATGTTTCCCAACACCTAAATTAAATTCTTACAACTTTCATTGAACAATGACATACTGCATATAAATATAAAAGGTTACATACCACTATTTCTTTCCTTCATTGAACTGATGCAGAGCAAAGAAATGTTTAAATTATAATGGCTGAATTAAATATGATATTATTCTTGGAATAAATAATTGCGCATCTTGTCAAGTTTATTGTTGTGATCGATATATTATGAATATATGAAAATTGTTTATTTTTGTTTCTTGTCTTTTCCAATTTTGGTCCATGATCAAGGGATGAATATAACTAAATAATGACACGCTACAGGAAATCTGCATTCAAGACATTCACAACAAGGTATAATTTCCTGGTGTAATCCGTTATTTTGAATCCAACTGACTTGAGAACATCCTCTGTATGGCAAACACTCTAAACGGTGACAATCAACAAGTGACAATCAACAAGCCAGGCATTGTTATACCCTCTAATGCACATTTTCACACGCTTTTCTCAAACATCCCAACTAGAAAAGCCTACAAGGGTACCCATCTTCCTTTTCAGCTCCCATCTCCCTGTTATGGTAATTTTATTGGTGTGCCCCCTGGACAGGGGGTTAGGGAGAGTTCTGTGGGGCAGTCACAGGGAACTGGGGGGAGTCATACAAGGTGGGGGTGTGTGGGCAGGGCAGGGATCTGGACGAAAGCATCAAAATTATAGGGACTAAATAGTTAGTCAGCTTTAGGGAAAGTGATGATTGTAGTATTTAAATATGCAGAGTAATGCATAAGGGTGTTTGGTGGTTGTTGCTATGGAGGATTGTGGAAGGTTTATTTAGGGTGGTGCTGGAGGAGGCGGAGGTTGAGGGGTGGGGTGTCTGGACAGTTACATGGATTGTTTCTCTGCTACTGGTGGGAGGCTCAAATTTCACCCCATGACCTGGGTGTCTGGTTTTGTGTTGCTACCTGAAGCACATGGCTGGTGACACCACATCAAACACACATCAGAATGACTCAGGCCTGTCAAATGTGTAATTGTCTCCAATGCCTGATGACCGATGACATTTCACCATCCAACCATTGACACTTTACAACTTACAAATTATACTTACCTAACTCATTAACTAATCTGATATTGAGATGACATTTTGATATGAGCTAATTGTCCGGATCATTCTCATTTGTATAGACTTCCTGTATTTTTACATTCAATGGATTCAGTTACAGGATTCACCGTTTTCATACTATTTACAGTTTTAGTAATATTTAGTGTTCATTTTTTTTTACACATATTTCATCCAAAATTTTAAATGTTTTTTGACAATGGAAGAGTGTGATGTGTCAAAAGTAAATTGCTTGACATGATGATGAATGGTTCAACAATAGAATTAGAGATGTTAATGAATGACAAATTGCAATCATCATTTTACAATCGTGAGGTCATCTTGACATGACCTAATTGCTGCAATTACTCCAGGAATGGAACATTGTAAATGGATGATTTATTTGGATGAATTGTTTGGAATAACTTGCAATAAAATCACTATTGTTAATAAAAATTCCAGAGTTGCTAAAACAAAAAACTACACCACTTATGTTTTATTAATTGTTTTGTTTGAAACTACAATTATCAATAATATTTCAATCTAGTACCAGACAGTGAAACAGTGGATATTGTTGTTTTTACAAAATTTACCAAAATATTATGATAAATCTTGATTATAATTAGATGGTGCTATCACAATATTTCAACTGACAGAATAAAATTTCACATTGAAATAACTTTCAATTCATTCCCAAGTTCAGACATCTGAAAGAAAAAATATTCAAAATACCGGAAATCCTAATGTCCCTTGAAATTACATCATGCTGAATAGAACTATTCAAATGAGAACTAGGGTGGGTTTTGTGTTACAATCCATTTTGACAGAACAACTTCAGAAAGCTGTCAAAATATTTCTTTCACATTTAATTGCCCTTAAAGTTTCACAATTTCTTAAGCGTCATCATCCTGTCCTAAATATTCACATTTAAGTTTCACACGATCCTTGAAACAAAAGTCAAGGCTGAACCTCATCTATGAAAAACAATTATCACAATGAACAAAAGCTACTGAAGAGCGTGGTCACACATATAATTAACTGGACACGAGAAATAATGAATATGATAAAACAAGAGATGAGAAAGTTGGGTGGAGGGCAGGATGACCGATAGCATTGATCTCCGCAGGTGGGGTATTGTGAAATGTGACATGTGGAGGACAATGGGGGTCCCCCTCAAGGCCTGTACCAGTCACAGTTGGGGGGACACGTATTGTTAGTGGGGACAGGATGATAATGTATGCTGGAACAGTCTATGGGAAAAATCTGACACTGCTACTGTACAATGGGCACACTATGGGTGATTTACTTTTGACAGAGGAGGAATAAACGGTGATTATGATGAGAATTAATGAAGCGGATATGACATTCTGGTCATTAGGCTATTTTCTGACTGTTTCCTGAAATCTCTGGAAATATTTGTAAGGTGACTAATTGATTTTAAGTGGTGGATGAAAACTCTAGAGATGGGAAGTGATAATGGTTGTTGTGCATTACGTAACCCTGAAAGGAAAACATTTCAATTCGTTGATGCATTAGGATGGAGTGAATGTGTGAGAACAGTCATCATATCTAATACTGAATCTAAAAATAACACTGTAACAGTAGATGGTTAGTTAAGTGAAAAAAATCTGTCTGAAAATTTATTCGGAAAGTGCAAAGAAAATTAAGATAAAAGTATTTTGACAAGCAACTGTTAGTGGACAATCTTGCAATACATGTGCTACATAAGACATCACACACATGTATCTACTTTCATAGAAAAACTACTGCTATCTACTCTATACAAGCAGAATAAACATTGGTAGCATGCAAATTAAACATTCACAATAAGTGTCACTTATTAAATCTATTATGTCATACTTCATAATACCACAGTACAATTATTTCAGATAAAGACAACTCAATTGTTTAAAAGAAATATGTTTTGATTAATGCCAAGTTATTATATCAATGTAAAATGATTATGTTTCTGTCAATAAGTACATAGTACTTTAACCATTAGCAATTTAGCAGATACCGGTGTTTCATTTACAGAAGATGATCACATGTTCAACATGTTTCCTGTTCAATAGCAAGAACAAACATTAATATGTGACTAGATTATGATGCTGAATAAGCAAATCTTGCTAGCCATTTGCAGGAAATTAGAATCACGAGTGAGTTGGGTTTAATGCCGCTTTTAACAGTATTCCAGTTATATCATGACATGTCAGCTTAATGTGGGAGGAAGCCCCAAGTGATGCAGGTCTGAGACATTTACCACTTCGGTGAAACCCAAGAGCACGGGTATGGTGCTGACAATCGTAGAAACATAATCGGGGCGAACTGGGATTCAAACCCACAATCATAGGTTTCTGGCGTGCCCAAGGGACGCAACTCTGCACAGCGAATCCCGGGGCCTTAGACGACTGGGCCACCCGTGCCTCCCAAATTAGAATCGGTTAAATATATGCAACTCAATAGGAACAAACTAATATTGGTTTGAGATCGTCATAGATAAATCATCACAAATGCATACAAATATATGCAACATGATGCTTTTAATAGTTTGTATGAAAAATAAGCTTAATCACTATTTTATTTTATTTCCGCTAAAGAACCGAGAACAATATGTGTACTGTTAAAAGAGTTGAACTGTTACATGTTATCCGACTATCGGACTCACCTCATCATCAGTTACAATCTCTTTACTGCCTCCATGCTGCTTGGGTTCCGTAAAGAAAGGATAGTCCTATGAAACATGCATGCATGTCAGTTAGAAACATCTACACTAATCTGCTACATGGCACTACAGAGGCGTAGATCCTGAAAGACTAGCGGAATTAGTACAGAGCATGTAATTACTGTTATTGTTTCTAAACTTGTGTTAATAATCAACAGGCTCGAAAGACTCCTGGCATCCATATTGAAATCTGCTTTTAAGTATACACAATAGAATCTTAATTGGAGGTCAAATGAAAACTATATTTTAGGCCAAAAATAATAGTTTGATTTTTAAGACAAAAAACTATTTCAAAATAGTATATTTTAGTGTAATCAAACTTTAATTTACATAAATTTGATTAAATGATTTACTTCAGAACACAAATTATGTTTACCCAATATGATACTATTTTGAAATGAAACAGAAATCATGCATAATTGATAACAGGACAAATCTTTCTTCAGTGAGTAATGTAAACAGATGGCAACTAGGCTAAACTCAAATACAGACTTGTGATGTTTATATTCTCATAGTGATCCATCTGCTGTCAAACAACTGACCACAGATACAGATTTATTCACACATGTTATATTAACAATGTTTTCATTGGGAAGCCTCAGTAAATATTGTCGTCTCTAGTCTGTCAAGCGTCACCAAAGGTGTATCACTACAAGAGAGAGTGAAGCAGTTCTTATGACAGCTGGCAAGCTCAGCATTTCGGAACACAGGCCTAACTTGTGCTTGCTTGAGATACTTTCTAAACACCACTCTTGAGAAGGTGTAGCAACTCTTTATTACACAAAGACGGGGCTGAAATAGCATGATTGGAGTTTGCTTCCTGTTGGAGGACAATTTTTGATAGACATTTGACAAGATAAAATATAACATATGGCAAACCACAACATAATGCCCCTGTTTAGGGGACTGGTGTACTGTAATACATTATTCATAATAAGGTTGACAGGTGAAAGGATCTTGAAAGAGGACATGGTTTATTATTTGTAAATTTCTTTGAAAATGTGACTCAATAAAAAAAAAGTGGGTGATTACAGCTTAAAGAAGATGAAAATAAGAAAAAAAGAAAATTTATTGAAATCAATTATTTATTGTTAAAAAAATATATACCTTTGAACGGAACACCTGAATTTTGAAATAAACCGCCAATTATATTAAAAGGCATTTAATATTTTCAAATGGTGACTAGACAGTTATGATGAGTCAGACAAAATCATACTTTCAGGCACTGTCAAATGAAAATTTGCAGAAATGAATCATATTATTCAGTAACATACAATTTGGGTGTATTAAAATGTTTAATTAAGTCAATCAGTTTTAAATTTATCATCATAGACCATAGCCAATTTCTTATCACAAAAAATCAATTACAAGTGGGTGTAAAACAAAACAGAATAGGGATCAACATCACTGCTTGGGTAAGGGGGATAAACAGTGGGGATCTGACAGGGTTAAGATGCTGTTAAATCACAATATGCAGCAACTATTTGTTCAGGTGGATACAGCCTTAAGCCAAATGGCAACAGACAAGAGGTAACACTCAGGGGCTAGGTAACACAATTAGGGGAGAAAGAAAGTATGGCCCATACATAAGGCAGAAGAAGGGCTAAGAACAAGTCCTTTAATAAAAGTGGCACAAGGTTGTGAGGTAATTATGAGGCAACAGAGCCTCCTCTACCATGGACTGGATGTAGCTGGGATGAGAGGACTCCTTGTGGGATATGTCATCTAGGGCCAGGGATAGGGCTTGTCCTGGTAGGGGACTTATTGTCTAGAGGTGTTAAGAACATGATACACCTCACCTAAAGGGATTTGCTATTGTTTTGTGTCTGTCACAGTCACTAAATGTCAGGATTAACAAAAGATTGGAGTTTTTTGTGTACCTGCCTACTTCCAGCTCTCCAGTGACCAGATTTCAATGATACTCCTGATACTTACATAACTGCTAAAAACAAATTAACCTTTGGACAATTCTAATTGCATTTGGGGCAAAACAGTTTGAGAGATATTTTGCTATTGGACATTGATTGGTACTTGTGTGAAGACTGTTGTTGACCCTTAACAGTAACCTAATGATCACTCTTTTGTCACACATGTAGCTAGGCCCTTCAGCAAATTGTAGTAATGGACTATTTGGTTGCAAGCAATTTATATGCTTGTGATTATCCTGCAAATCTTTTCAGTGTTCATGACACTCTTACAAATGTGTTTTCAGTCAGTCAAAACTACATTTAATGATTGCTCTTGAGGCTATAGTAAGTAGAATGTATCTTCATCTTCATTACAGGGACACAATGGGATGATCATTAATAGATAACAGATCAAATCATGCATATCTGTAAACAATGTAAGTTCCATCTATCTACTGATTAAAACATTTAACATGCAATACATGTATTCAGATAGAAATATCTCCACTACTATATGCACATTCAACAGATGCATGCATCTAAGGCAGGTAGTGACAAATACATGCAGCAAGGAAGAATAATTTCATATTAGAACAATTTGGATTATGAATTAAAAATATCCTTAGTATGAATAGCTAAGATAATTTTGGATGAAGAGTGGTTCGATGCTGTGTCAGTGTCATATGATTATGAAAAAGGTGATGTGTTGTAATCCAGGTTAGCATGGGATCAACATCAGTAGCGATGTCCCAATACCACAGAGTGAGAACTTTGGCACCACAAAGGATGAGGGAGGTATAGCTGGACAGGAATGGCACTAGACTCTGATAACACTGGTTACATAACAGCGGTCCGTTACATTATGTGTAAAGCTATTAAGTATTTGATATGCACATGTTATCAGACATGCTGTAAATATCACATGGGATTACAATGCATCCCTGATAACAATTGACAGAAGAAGTGAATGATTATTTAGATTACAAGATGAACTCCATGGAAACAGGATAACTGTATTTGCATGTTTCAGTGAGGAAGTGGATATCTACAATCAATCAGGCCTTGATGAATCCAAATTACCTAGAATCACTTCTACAAATACAATTTCAAATACACAGATTACCATTAGTCATGAGTACAGTGTTTAGAGTGTTAGTTAGGCAGGTGTTAACGTGGGGGAGAGATATGATGTAATATACAGGTAAGCATAGGCAAACTGTGCAGACAGATCTGGGCTAATGTTGAGTCATCATTGGTCCTTGTGTGAGATAAGAAACAGATGATGATAGTAATTAATATTAATTACATGTTGAGTATTAATAAGCAAAGATGAGATGAGCAGAGATAAAGATTTACAAATATCAGAAGCAGTTAGCAGGTGTGAGGTGCTCTCTTATCAAAGTCTGAAATTGGAACATTATTGATATATCTGATGAAATGTTACTGACAACAGTTCATATTGAGATACAAGGTTTTGTATTTCTGATACATTCGTACAAATTAACTCATCAATCTAATTTTAACACATTTAAATTTACTTAGCCAAATAGATAAATATTATTAGATAAGAAAATATTGCTAGTAGAATATTTTATCATAATTAATGATTTCCTATAGATAATTTGAAAATGAAAACACTTGAGAACAAATTAGTTACACTAAGAATTATCAATATATTTAGGTTAGAAAAGAACTATTATTATTATTATTTTTCATTGTTTCACAACAGAATGATATTGATGCAATAGAGACATGAGCAAGTGAAATGTGCTGTAATAAAGTGAAATGGTGAGATAATATGCAGAGAAGCATGTGATACAACAATAGTTGATAGAAAAAAAACAGCACTTTGCCGAAAGAAGCACTGTAGAGCCAGGCAAAGTGTTGAATGATGGGGTGTGCACAGACGGTATGACCACGTTGTTTGTGGGGGTGAGGTTATGATCCTTACCAATGATGCTGAGTGTCTGAGAAGGGGGCTGCCTGCGCCACCACACATCCGCGGCAAGACAACCTCACTTCTCCGTCTTGTCTACAGGACACATCATATAGGTTGGCTTATACTCTAACAATTCTCTCTGGGATACTTCATAATCACACAAAGCAGGGTTATATTTGGGACCTTTTAAGGGCAGATTATATTCACACTATAAGAAAAAATGTCATGTTTCAAATGTAAATTCATTAAAATAGATTCAAAATATTTTAGCTTGGATACAGGAAAAAGTTGGGCTTCTTATTATAAATTTGCAACTAAGCAAACTTTATGAAGTGCTGCCACTGCCACTGGCTTCAAATAAAACCCTGAGATGAGACTTACCATGGTTGATCAAAAGTTTGATAATAAAATATGATGAACACAGCGGTAGAAACTAACATTTTTAGTCCACTAGTCCTCACAATAATAACATATAGCAAAACCCTTAAAAGTGGCAAATTTCTATTAGTCCTTAAGATATCTTAACTACTGAGCAGTTTTGCAAGGACTACAGTATATAGTTATTCCTTCAACAAATCTATGCATGTTGCTACGTCTGTTACCTCGAAGTCATCAGGGATACCAAGGATAAGTTTGTTTCATGTAAACAAGTTCATACCAACTGACACCACACTAACGATATGACCACATGTTCTTGCTGCCATTCTTAAATATGTGTTTCAGACAAATTCCCATGGGAGACCTAGAAATAACAGTCTAAACTCCATGTGCAATAAAAGATTCACATCTTGAAATCTGTTATTACAGAATCTGCAACTGTAATTTAGCAATGACACGGACCATTCAACAACACCCTCCCCCTAATGCCGACCACCTGTGCCAAAACAACAGTGAACTGTACTGGTTCGGTAGTCATTTCCAACACAAGGGAGATAACTCCAAGAGGACTGATCCTGATGACTATAAATCTTGACACTTGTAACACCATCTGTATAGAATCTAGCACCAGGAACACCTGAAGTATCCTTGCTGAGAGGAACTGATCCTAAACCTGTGTAAACATCTAGATATTTATGGAGATTGGGCTGATGAGTTATCAATGCTTGTATGGACGGAGAAGCAAGTGGGGGGCTGCCTCATCAGGGAAACTGATAGGTCACCACGGCAAGATGCTGGTATTGTCTGTTTGTTCTAATGCACTAAACTTGTTGAACGACAAGATAGTGATGGATACGACTAGAAATATTGACATGAACAGATGCTTGTGAAACTTGTCAGTTTTCTTATTTGGAAAATAATCAAATCTGTTGTTGACTTGTCTGCAAGAGTAGCAGCAGTGGTGTGTGTTGCAAATAAAATGAGCGATTACTGGGGTTATGTGATAACTGTATCAAATTATTGAAACGCCATTCATTCATTGTAAAATGGATGTTACTACTGCACAAATCAGTTCAAAGGATGAACAATGCATGAGAACATCTACCTGCAAATCATATTCTGAATGCATGTGCAAATCACAGCAAACAAATATATGCCCACGTTCAAAGAGCATTCAATGTATGGTATAATGCAACCAAAAATATAATAAAAAACATAAAACAAACAAAAAGCTGATACAAATCAAATCTACATTTAAAAATGTTTGATGCAGGACTTTAACACTATAAAGCAAAATAAAACTGAAGCATTAAATTAAGCAAACTGGCACAAATTGACAACTCAGTTTGACAACTACAATGGAAGCATGAAAACGGATTCTACAGGACAATGATACAGTTCTCAATGGCAACCAACATCAACCGTAATAGCTACATCTATAGCTGACTGATTATGTCTAGATCTATACAACACCAGCTGACTGACAGAGAGAGAGAGAGAGAAGAGAGCAAGGTCAAGGTTGTGGACCATCCAGTACCTTCTCCTTAGAACCACCTGGACTAGGGGATCGGCTACGAAGATGAGGAAGCTAAATTGTCAAGTTAAACCAACATTTAGTGTCTGGCAAATGAAATCAAACATAGACAGATAACATCCCTAGGCCATGTTCTACCAAAGGCGTTATGACTGTCATAAGTCTATATTACAGTGTGGGAGTTATAACAGACACAGCATTACCCTTTCTGGAATAAGGTCCTAAAATATAACATAGCTTCAGAAAACATGAACTCTACCAAAACATGACAACTACCACAAAAAAAACCACTATCAAATGTGTCTAAAGGAAAATCAATATGTACAAATTTCATGACATGATTTAATAAGAGTGAAAAGAATGCAAAAGTGTCATCTCCGGAACTACAACATCCAGTGATGTCCATGAATAAAAGATATCTTATATTGATAGAGAAATTTCTAAAAAGTATCAATAATTCGGAATCTGAAATCAGTGAGTGACAGGTAATCATTGTCACCTGGTCAAGAATCACATGTAAGGACAATACATACCCTGAGTGGGGCAGACAAGGCAGCAACTGACATCGACCGATTGGACCGATCTGTGAGGGAAATCATCACAATAAAACTGTTATTAGCAGGAACACAGGCTCCAAACATTTTTATTTGAGAATAAATTGTGTGATGATTCCTTTTTAATGTTTGTTCTACATAAATCCAATATATATAGGAATATAGGAAGGGACAATATATATAATGAGAATAATGTACAATGATGAAAAGCTAATTGTGCTTTACATAAGAAATAATCGTCATACTTTTGGGAATATATTTATGAGCCTGACACTTCTATTTTCAAAACTAAATGACTGATGAAGGAGTTTTGATTCCTGTACATAACAGTGCAAGGAGTAAGGCAACAAACCTAGATCATGAAGAACAGACTGCCCAAAAGGCTTGTCGTGCAAAATTTTTCTGAAAAAAATATAATTAAGCAAATGATACATTATGAAATGCAGTGCTGAATGTATATATTGATGACAAGATGATTAAAGGATAAGATAATAAAATTAATGTGCTTAAGTTGTGTAGTATTTTCATCAATATGATTCAAACCAAATGTTTTGGAAAACAAGTAATAAAAGTCCCAGAGAAGCTAAAGATTTCGGTTTGTTATTATCATTTATTGTTGATCATATTCCTAAGAAAACCACTTTTATAAACCCCTTCAATTGTGCACAGAAAAATGTAATAAGTAAGGTAAAATCAGAGCTACTTTAGTGTGTAGATTCCAGGGCTGAATGGGTCACCAAGACCCCATACTTGTCAGAGCCAGCAAGTGAGGACAGATAATGGTTAAACATCTCACCTTGTACAAAACAAATAAAATAGTGCATCTACCAGAGGCAAGGGAGTTAACTGAGTTAAAGTTCAGTTTCCACCCTTGCCAAACTGGGCTGGAATTTTGGAGTCATATTTTGGCTGGACTAACAAGTCTATGCAAAGTCCAATCAAAATCACATAACGAAATCGACATCCGGTTCATGAACAAATATGGCGACTGTCGATTGCAGGATTTGCAAAGCATGTGAACCATCATCAACTGATTGTCGAAAGATATCTTTACAAAAGTTTTTTTATTAATCTATGTTCACAAGTGATTTGATGCACCTCGCGCGTATTATCAATCAGATTGTCTTGACTGGGTGCTGCAATTTTGTTTGAAACAAATGAAAGTGATATGATTGGTGGAATCTCATTGCTGAATAAAAGGGACATAACTTGTAACAGCCACTGGTGGCACTACAATTGAGCTACAAAGAATTCAAGTGTAGTTCCACAAGGGTGAAAACAGGATTTTGATAGTCAGTTAATGCCTAGCTTTGGGAAGATAAACATCGTTACGTAAAAACATATAAATGTAAAAAGCTACTCTGACATGATAAAAAGTTATCAGGTGGTTATAATGTGTAGCCTGGCTGATTGTGTATCATCTTGCTATCAGCCACTTGTTTGTCGAAACTAGATTTGATTATTTATAGGCTATCGTGATAAAGCTGGAATAGTCACTAACTCAATATCAAAGGGAATTGTGTTCATAAGGAGGTTAATAAATACTGAAACACACAGAAAAGGGATGGGTATTGGCATAAATTCCGTATTGCAATAAAATGCAATACAATGTGCTGCATTGCGATACGTCCTGCAATATATTTTTAGGGATGGGTACAGGCCAAAATGTTTCCTACAGCTGCCCTACCTCTGTTGCTCGGCATGGCCTCAACATCAGGGTCAGCCATGTTATATTAAATTAAATTAAATTAAATAAATTATATAAAATATGAAAACTCCAAAGTGATCTGACTGTATTGCAAACATTGGTTCACAGCTATCATATCGCGATATGCATTCACAGAAAGTTTGTATTGCAATTTACCGGTAAACCGGTAATACAGCGCACTCACCTGGCGTCCTCCAGCTCAGCGTGTTCCTTGTCATAGAGGGACCGGAGATGGTTGACGTAAGTGATCATAATCTCCATGGCTGTACTCATCCGGTTCTCCTGTCAAATAAAATAGTTTAGATGTGAGATCATCCGCAAAATAATTGTCTTTTTTGGACAATTTATTTGGTTATTCAACACATTTATTGTGAGGAGAACCGGATTAAAAGACGACACCAGTTTCACAGCATACAGCTACAGGTAGATGAAGCTGGACAGATAGAAAGAGGGGACCAAGATTGAAACGAAAAATTTGTGAGTGAGTGAGAGAGTGAGTTGGGTTTAACACTACCCTAGTGTTTCAGTTGCATCATGGTTTGTCAGCTTGAGGTGGTAGGAAAGCTCCAAGTGATGCAGGTCTCATACATTTACCACTTTGGTGAAACCCATGGGTATGGAGTATGGACACAGTAAGATGATAGCAAACCAATCAGGGTTCTTCTTTTAATTTGAACCCATGACCTTAGGTTTGAGATGCAACTCTGCACAGTGACTTGTAGGGCCATCAGGGCCATCAATGCCCCAAGAGAAATACAAAAGGAATAACTGGCAAGGGGGCTAGAGAGAAGGAGCATTTCAGAGACAAGAGGACACATGAAAACCATTGGGTAGATACGTCACTTATGGTGGGTGGGGGATGTTTCTGTTATTAGCCCACTGACTGTACATGTTAACATATGTTTCCTCATTACTCACAACTCTTTATATCTACAATGTAGCCTCAAAACTATCCCAGTGAGTCATGGAGATACGTTTTCTGTCTGAAAAGATTGTTCTGGTTTGAGATTTCAGTCAGTGTCCGACTTGAAAAAGCCTTTCAAAGATTTCTCACGGCTGTACACCATTATTTTGATCTCAAGACTGGCGCCAGCAAAACATTAGTGTCTAGAACAAGGACTTGAATAAACTGCATCACAATTACAGTAATATGTCATCATTTAGGATTGTTGTGATCTTGAAAGATAATATGACATTTTTTTTAAGGACAATTATTTCTTCTTTTTCATCTTTCTATAGATTAAGACTGATCATAATTCAGTTGCTATTGTATAGAACACACACCATTTACCTTCATTACATATTGAAACACGAAAGCAAAATGCTAGAATTAATTGAAATAACATGTTGGTGATCAAAATCTAGAATTACACCACGTACACATCCGTACATGATTTGAAAGGGCAAAGTAAACCAAATGGACACCCAGCAATGCCAGGGATACTAAAGTAGTGTAACCAGTAAATCACATGGCGAGGATTGCATCCAAAGTCAGTATTTTCTCAATATAACTGTGGACCAGACAAAGATTGAACAGGTTGATAAGGGTGTTTGTTTGAGTCATTGATCCCCAGACAAACAGAGGGGCTGACAAGTGAATGTTGACACTGGGTATTGTGAACACTGGGGCAGTCCTCCAGCTCCTGTAGCTTGAGACAACTGTCAATACTCCTGGCCTTATGACATCAATGCAAACTTAGTTTTACATCTTATTTCATGACGTGGACTTTGTGTGTATGTCAAATGTACCAACATGGCTTGCATGGGTGGGTGGAACTGTTAGTGTAAGGATCTACTTAGTTATGCTAATGTTGCTAACTCCACCTGTTGGTATAGTCAGAGAACTCGGGACGGTTACCTAAACAATCCCAACAACAACAATTTTCAGCTTAATCTAAATCAAAGTAGATTATGCAAAACAGTCTCATGACTGATAATGTTGACCAAAAAATACAGCATGTCATAAATCCAGGGTCTGGTCAGATGGTTTGGAATGTTGTTGGTCCAAAACACTTGGTCCTTCGTCCAAGGTATGACATGATGCATCCCAAGTGTGTTGGTCAAGAGGTGGTAATAATCAAGTTCATTTCTTCTAATCCAAATAAGATTTGATGTCACCATCCCCTTATACCACCAGATAAGAAATCAGGTCAAAAGGCTACCAGCCTGGGACCTTCATTGAGTGACATTTTGTGAACACTTTTAGAAACAGTGTAGCAATATCATGGCTTCAGGTATTCCTGGGACAAATTCACCATTTTGTGAAGAAACTCCAGCCCAGGTCTTATGGCTCAACAAGCATTTCTGCTTTAGTCTGTCTGAAAATTCAACAAGAAGGCATTTTGCACATTTTCTTTAAGCTATGACTGCAATCATGCCCATATTTGGCATATGTCAATGGGAAATTAATGCATAGCATCATATTCAAATTCAGAATTTTCATCCGAAAAATACAATTTTGTTCATTTAGTTACCGTATTTGACGTAATAAGCGCCCGGGGCGCTCTCAAAATTAGAAATAAGGTGCTCTTAATAGAATATGATTTTGGTGAAAGAGTCGAAAGATCGTAATTTTTATGTGGTTTCTGCTGACAGCCTGAAATGATACAAAAGAAAAGTATGTGCGTATTATACACGACAGATATATTTTACAGAATTTAATTGCCCGTAATTAAGGTTGCATATAACACACGAGTGCGTATTATACACGAATAAATGTACACGAATTGCGTACATTGATCAGTCGGAAGGGTGCTAATTGGGATTGTTCCACAAGCCAATATATTGGCAAATATCGCTGTGGGTGCTTATTAGAGCGGGGCGCTTATTACGTCGAATATGGTATCTGTATTTGCACAGGCCTAAGGCCCTGTGTTACATGGGGGCATGCACATATGCAAGTACAGTGACCTCATTTGCTACGGTCAGATGACACAATGGGCCTGAAACTTATGTCATCTGTCACACGAAACACTTGCATTGAACTCTGAGGTGACAGGTGACACACAGGTCAGGTGGACTGAGTAAACTCACCACAACCCAGCAAGCTTCTTCTGTGGTCGCACCCCTGCCCATGCATGATCAGATAAAGATTACCGGAAATATAGACCAAAAATTAAAGAATAACCAAAAACATTATTTCCACATGTACCTTTGCCATATGCTACATTATTTAATTTGTCATTGCTTTTGACTTTGAACAAAATTCTAACCTTTCATATCAGTCAGCCCATATATTAGCCACCTCATCTTGGTTTCTTGGACTGGAGGATTTTTGACCATTGGATTGTCAGCTCAATTTGTCAATGAACCAAAGGATAATAAAACCTTGCATGCAAACTCAGTAACCTCAATATTTTTAGTCCATCCTTCCAATAGACAAATGGTCAACAAAACTGATAACCACTTACATTATTTGTCATTAGGACAGTACACTTAATATTTGGTCGACTTATTTAAAGAAATGATATGTGCATGTACCAAGGATTTTTCCCAGGTCTTTCCATTTGTGAGTTCTAGAGACTCTCGCTAGTGATTTTTTGGAGTCCCAGGCATGAAAATGGCATCCCACTGTGACCACTGTATCAAAGATATATGAGATTTTCCTAGTTTGAAAAACAACAACATAGCAACTGTGAAAATTGGATATGGTCTGTAATATTTGTGTTTGCTAAAATGGCTACGATTGAACTGGTTGTAATGATTCAAACAGCCATATACTTATTTGCACCCAATGGGAACCTCCATAAAAATTATTTGCATCCATTCTAAATGTTTATGCATATCGAACTCAATACTTTAAATCATGATATACTTGTTGGAACCCAAAGGGAAGATTCCTCTGATATCCGAGTCTAGAAATGAGATCAGTTGATTTAAACTCTCTTTCATCATATAGTCCCTTCATGACTTTTCACACAAAAATTTGCACTAAACTTGTATTCTGAATTGATTTGAATGCTATTAATCAATGAGAGGATGACTAAATGTTTCAGTTCTCTTTTCATCTTTGAAGGTTCTCATTACTTGGCTGAGGGTTACAAATGTCAATGGCCCATCAGGCACGTAGCATGGCCATAACTCAATATGTTATGCATTACAAATGCTGATCAGCAGGAGGATATTGGTACAGTTGTGTTTATCTTTCAATCTGACTTCTAAATACATCATCCGAAAGCACCAAATTTGTGTCCCTTGTTATATGTTTGATAGAACAAAGTTCCCAGGGAGGAAGCAGTCTTCATGATAAATATAACCACAATAACTTTATTGAGATGTTCCCTGCAGATTAATCATACAATCAATGTCTACATAATCTAAACGCTAGAGATAACGATAATTATATGGTCATCTAATCTGCTGTACTGAATTTCAGTGTTATTAATTCACATATTCAATGGCCAAATAGTGATATATTTTGTTTCTTACATCGGCTGTTTGAATTTTATTCCTGAAAGCAGATCTACTTTAGAGATCTACTAATCTGACATTTATTACTTGTAAAAACACTAAGCCGTGACATTTTTACCTGTCGGTAATAAAATGACTCTGATGAAAGACATAAAACCACTGGACTGGTGTTTTACTAGCAGGGATTACATGGATTTGACAAAATTCAATGATGCACAGTTTGAAGTCTCCAAACATTCTGTGGAGTAATTTATAGCTGTGCTTCAAATCTATTAAACAGTAATGCTGAATTTAAACAACAGCGGGCAAAATCCCCAAGCCTCCAGACAAGGTGGTTCTGGGGATATCAAAACCTACTAATTCAATGGCTAGGTGGAACCCATTCAAACAATTGTTTAGGATGACAATTTGAGCTTGCTAGTAAACTGACCACAGAATGAGGTTCAATAGCCCTGACCAGTCATAGGTGGCTAATAGAGTGACCACCCACTGACCCACGACATTGCTGCTCTTGAACCTCAGGGACCATCTCAAAGCCATAGAGAAATGAAACATATATCAGATGCTTATATAAAGGCACACTTAGATACTCTAGTCTAAATAAAGCTGTGGATGAAATAAAGCCTGTCAGCTAGTCTAAGTCTGTGTCTGATGTTCATCAAGCCTTGGAACCTGAAAATATCCATATTTTTCCAATATTGATATGCTCTTTGCGATACGACGTTTGCAGTTAACATAACTTGCAAGGATTACTTTGTGGAATGGCCCCCTGGTAGACTAACATCTAGTCTCTGAAATGAACATATCCTACAGACGAAAAACAGTTGTTAAATTATCTTAATTAAAATATAATAAAAAGGACAGAGCCAAGAGACTCTTTATTTTCAGATACTGACACTGCAGTAATCTAGATTTGCAAAACATTATAGACATTATAGACTTGCATGGGCTGTATTGGATATATTTGTATCAGGGTCTGTATGACAGACTAGCCTCCTGGTATGAAAGCAACATTGGGAAAGCACAACAAGGGTGTTTGAGATAAAACTGTTGAATAGCTGATATAACTGGTGAAAATAAAATTGCACAGAAATGCAGTGAAAATTGTTACCAATGCAAATATTTCAATCGTCACTGTAAAATACTGTTGGTTCCAAATGAAATGTCCATGCACTGAATCTTCTATGAATTAGAAAACACATAACCAAAATCTCCTGATAATATAAAATTCAATTTGACTTTTATGACATGATGATGCTTGAGATGCCCCCTCTCAGCATTGGAGTGTAACAGATTCTCTCTTGCATGTGGTCAGACTCTAATAGAAAACAGTTTCAGTACCACTGGGGCCATATATCAGTAGCCTTCAATTTATGGGGACACAAAGTAGGGAATCTTGATGGCCCATAAAGATCAACCAATAGTTTCTGTTACTTCATTAGTTGTGTGATTATATAAAGTCTACATCACACCTTGCAATCCACTGTACACTGTACACCCCAAAGACTACCCCTGTGTTGTAACTGGTACATAAAGAACACCACTGTTGCATGTTTTTACATAGCCCTTTTTCTCAATACTGTTTGATGATTGTCCATGGGAGTTGAACAGCTCTTTATTGAATACTTTAAGTCCTAACTTTACATAAGCTTTGGCTTAACATACAAGTTTACACACAGTTTAGCTGCTAATATAACCAAAGAGTTGATGGAAGTTTGGCAAGGTTACATAGCAGGTTACCTGATGTACTGTAATGTTCTACACTAGGTATTCTGCACTGGAGCTTGTAGAACAGCAATAACAGACCACACCTGTGGTATCTGCCAATACCTTTTATTGTTGTCAATTTCCTAACAATGGACTGCATCATATTACTGGCCAATGTTATACACCTGTTAATTAAATCAGAAAATCCTATACAGTCTGAATGGAAGTTCATGTAATAAAGGTCAATGAATTGATGTTTTGAATTCCATCAAATCAATGATGAATTTTGTCTGCAGATCGGATGAATTCATCAAATATTGTCTGAATATTTATCCCATCTGAGGAATATCATGATGTACAAAATAATCAGTATTCTTGTTCTGGACATAGATAGTAAGCTGATATCATTGGAAAAATAATAATCCAAATTTAAGTTAAGCGGCCAAACTGATCCAGTGGAACAATCCAGGTACCTGTTCTATGAAGCAATAGTAGCTCTGATTTACAGACTATTGTAAATCTATGATCGAGCATGGGAGTTATGATCAGTGTAGCACTAAGATTACTTTGTGGAAGAGGTCCATGCACAGTGGTAAAACGTTTACACAAAAATTCACCAAAAACTGATGATTCTTTCTCTGAATGTCTCGGTTTCTCCTTGAATCTGTAATGTTACTTTTGCTATGCCTAGGGACCTATGCCAGCTGCACATATAATATTACCTGTTGCACTGCACCAAACACCTCAGCTCTACTGGACACCTTGGCGGCTGACTGTTCCAGGATTTCGATGTGACCCTGGATTTTCTGTATTACATCTCGTAGCTTGGCATCAGTCACCGACTGGTTGAGCTCCTGAAAAGACAAATATCATGTACATTGAGAACTGGAAACAATAATAAACGTAGGCATTATTTCTTAGCTAAATGTTGCTGCTTAAAGACTGTTTGCATTAGAAAAAGAAAACAACTGCAAAAAACACTGTAACGTAATGAATTTCTGCTTCAGGTCAAACATTGACATTGACAAAACAAACATTGTCTGATTGCTTTATGTTTTACATTTGCACTGACCATGACATCTTCAGAATTTGGTGGGCACTATTGCTGAAGTTTGTCTGGCAAGGAATCCTGATAGGATTATCACAACTGAGCATTTCATTGCTGAACAGATTCTGTTCTCATGAGTCACATTTGAAAACTTTAGAAAGGTCATGGAAATGGCAAAACTCAACAGGTATTGTTGCTTACATAACAAAATGTTTTCTAGGCATTCCACTGATGATAACCAGTCTGGCACTGACATATGACAATGATATGCAAGAACATATATGGCATGTAAAATTCCCTTCAAACATACAACAGTTTTCTGTATGTCTGATATGTTTTTATCCGGTAAAAATATAGGTCCCCAGCAACATATGCTTGTAGTAAAAGGCAGCTCTAAGGATCAGGGTCAGGGCTCATTGACTTTGCTGATTTCATGTCATCGTATGCCAATTGTTTATGTTGATGCTCATGATGGCAATCACAGGACTGACTGGCCCAGGCACTATTATAACAGATCTCTGTCTTAGAGCTGGAATGGACATGATATGATATTAGGGGCCATTTCCCCTAAGGAATATGTTGAATCAAGAAATGAGGAAAACTTTCACAAATCATTGTGATAGGTACCAGTAATGTATATACAAATGTGACTTAGGCTGTTGATTTCAACATGTGTATGTTAGGACTAATAACAACACTAAATGCTTGGTAAAGCTAAAAATGTGTCAAACACACTGTCTTAAGGTTTTCAGGAAGTGTTTTCTAATTTCTGAATTATGAGTAAGTATTTGACCTTAGCTGATTTTCTCAGGGATAAAAACAGTACAAACATATGTTATCAAATGCATCTTAATTTTTAGTTTGAAAAGTCACCTATTTCCACTCATGTTAACCATACTCATGTATTTGATCACATCAGAAGTTAAAAACAACTGTATTAAAGAACGGTTCATTGTCAGCCATTTGTGCATGAATGCTGATGTTCATAACAATATTTCAAACATTGCTGCAACTTAAACAAATTTGCCATTTCCATTGGACCAAGAAGGCTTTTATCCAACCATCTTACACCAATTCAATATGGTATTTGTGAACCAAATGTTACCTTGATTGTTTAGATTTCATTCAAATGTATCAGGTCTCTTAGGTCAGACTTTCAATGAAACATCGCTTCTGCTTTGGCTCATCAATGTTCAAAATTAAGGATGAAAGTCAAGGAGTCCTTGTCTTAACCTTAATGTTATTAATTACAATTTTGAGGTACCCAGATTTAAATTCTACTCAGCAAACCTCAAGGATCCTCTCAATTTTGAGACTGCTCAGGTTTATCCTGCCAAACTTCCATATGTAATTGATATTGATTTCTAACACCATGCAGCTTAAAGAACATAAGCTGATGCTGTGAAAACAGTTGACGTAATTCTTAATCTTATTTGCATTGTGAGCATCCTGTTCATAAACCATTTGAATTCTGTATAAAAACTAATGTGATGGGGAACTGAAGAAATATTTGTCATGACATGTTTAAACATTATCGCCTGTTGACCTGTGTTCGTGCCGTGGTGATTAAGAAACCCCTAAAATGCAAGAATCAATCAAAATTCTGGCAAACCTTCATGACAGCACCAGAGTGCTTTAAGGGAAAATCAATAAATGGAAATGAAGATACGTGGGTGATTGGGAGAGAAGGAAGTAATAGCCGTGATTCGTGTAGAATGCTGGAAGTATTCGGTAAAAAGACCATCCTTGCTTAACCTCAGCCCCTGAAGACAGACAGATACACAGGAAGAATATTAGGAACAGAAAATATTTTCAGTTGATCACGTACAATTTCAGACAGTGTGTTTGTCCTCGATGCCCATTGGACATTTTAAGCCAGATCTGTCCAGTTAGCCAGAGCAAACATAACATCAGACTCAAGTTTCTGATAGCAATATATCCAAAGTGGAACCAAGCTTTAATGCATATATATACCAGTGCCAGGACCATCCTATCAGTGAAAGGTTGGATGAGGTTAGCCATATCGGTGCGTCAGTGTTTACCCTCTCTTCAGGGAACCTGTTGGCGTCATGCTAATAGCAGCATCAACAAGGCTACAATATGCAATGCTAATTCAATGCATATATCCAGAAGCATCATGAGGCTACAATATGTAACGCGAATTCAATTCATATATCCAGCAATATCATTGAGACTACAATATGTAACGCGAATTCAATTCATATATCCAGCAATATCATTGAGACTACAATATTTAATGCTAATTCAATTCATATATCCAGCAAAATCATTGAGACTACAATATTTAATGCTAATTCAATGCCTATATCCAGCAGTGTCAATGAGGCAACAATATGTAATGCTAATACAATTCATAATATCATATATCCAGCCCTCTATTGAGGGTACAATACGCAATGCAAATGCAATGCATATATCCCCGTGTAGAAAGCCACAAATTTTGCTTTAGACATATAACAAGTTATCGGTACAATAACAGTGGCTAAAGGCCTACTGAACCCTCATGAATACACATGGTAAGGTATTTATTGGGTTGTATTGATCCGTTATTCCTCCCTTGGACATTTACACACGAATACACAAACCAATTTATTCTAGTGAATTATTTGCATGACTAATTATTTAGTCTCTACAGGATTCTTCAGGCATATTCTTCACATTACACAGCTGATTTTGATGAATTCTCGCAAATTTAATTTAATTTGAAAAACACAGACTTTACCTTCTGTTCAAATATAATAAAAAAGCCTTTTGAGCATATTAATATGTGCTTCAGTGTTTCATTAGGCATGAACTAATAAAGCCATATGTTTCACAATAAGAAAATAAAAGTGACAAAACCCATTTCCATATTTATAAGAAATCTCTGCTGAAAACAAAGTCGATTGTATGATTCCGACTATATTATGAGCATATGTTTATGAATCACTATCAGAAAGTGATGATACCAGGCGTTGGCAACATCACAAACACATGCAAAGGCAAGTCAATTATTCACCTAAAAAACCAAAACCCACAGGAACATATGGTACAAGTCAAAGTAGGGAATTGCATCGGGCATCGTTCTTGTCACTGATTTGTCTTTTGACTAAAAAGCAACATCTTTTAGAGATTTATCATGCACACATATAATTAAATACTCTTGAAACAATGGAATGTAATCATGAATATGGAAATTTGCTTCATATTTGCGATTTGACATATCTGCATTACTGCACTTCCTCATACTTTTGGTTCAGTCACTGGGACTTAATCGCAAGTTATCAACATACCCAGCTGGCTGTTCAGGAGAACTGACTGGACAATATGCTGTTCTGCATACTCTCTGTTCCCAAAAGTAATATTGAGGACAAGATAATTCTGTAATTTTCATAGACATTTACAGGGACTGTTTATTTGATATTATAAACACACATTCTAATGCCTATCCCAATGTCCTTAGAAAACCCTTAAAAACATTTAAATCTTAACTGAAGAACACCATCATTTTCAGTTCTCTGCAAAGCCTCTTGGAGCTCCTTTCACAAGCATCATGTGAAATAAATCATCTTAATTCTAACATTGTCACTTGCAAAAAGTTGCAAATGTTTTACACCCAAATAGAAACTACTCATATTCAAGAATTGCTGGGTGTGAATGTTTTTATATGATCACCTGTTTCTGAAGTTATCGCTTTCTAAAATGGTTATAGCATTGCCTTATTTATAACTAACAATATGATGTGAAATATGAGTGATTTGTCAGAAATATCAATCACCAAATCATTCCTTATCCTAATTACACTCTTAGGTCTCTCCTCAGTGTAAGGTTGTTCTCCAACACACATTAAATAGAATCCTAAATGGGGTCTGATTAAGGAAGGAGCTGACAGTGACAGACAACTAGATGCAACCTACAAAGGACTCACTGATCCTTCAATGACAGTGGTGCCAATGGTATAAATCGAGCCCCAGATAAAGGTCATATCTATTTTACCTCACTTCGTTTTGATGGAGCTATTGTTCCAGAAATGTCCCAGCAATGAATTAGTTTTTTCATTCATGGAATGGGAATAAGGCACAGTATATATAGTGATTTGCCAAAACTCACATTTAATCAATGAGGTGCATCTTAGTCACAGTGTGATGCTACTTCCTTTTCATAACATTGTACAAATAAATTATTCAGTGTCCTGGGGTCCTTGGTGAATATGGTTAAAGTATTTGAACCTAAGCCTGTTACATCTTTCATTGTTAACATAAGGGGCGTGGTAAGACTCCTTTGACTTTCATCCTCAATTTCAAATGCTGCTACTGTTTCAGAAAACATCCCCATAAATCATATACTGGCTTAGAAACTTTATTCCCTTGGTCCAACCTGGAAGCTTACCGGTAATATGTCTGGGTATCTACAGGAGCGGTAGTTATTCAAATGAGTTAGTGTCTACTGTTTCTCAATACATGGACACAGACTGAGGGAGCGAGTAAGGTTTATGTTCCTTTAAGAATATTCCATCAATATCACGGCAGGGGACACCCAGGTCTTAAGCATCATGAGCAATCACTTTAACCATACCTATCAAATAACATCAAGAATTACTAGGAAACGTTCTTTAGTAATTTGAAACACATCTCTATTTTAATAAACAGTCATTATATATTGCCTTGGAACATAAGCGCTTCTTTGTAATGGTTATGTTACATAATTTAATTCCTTTCAACTTAAATCTTACATGGTATAAGAAAAAATATCAAATTAATGAATACATGTCATGTTGACTATTTCGTGTGTACAATTGATATTTGCTCCACCTCGGAACATACCACTGGCTCACGAAAGGGCATACAGCCAAAAATGAAGAAAGAATGATACAAGAAATTGTTTCTTTTCAACAAGTGCATATGCACCATTAATCTCAGATTGAATGGTTCCTTTGAAAATCGACACTGCATTTCTAAGCACTGAATTGGAAATGGTTGGGGAATTTTAATTGATACCCCCACCTAAATGGAAGTATTAATGGCCTACTTTTGTGAAGAAAGGTAATAATGTTCTTGGATCTTACAGTAGAGGATGCAACTTCCCCATTAAGTGACACATAAGCTTTTTGTCGGGGAGAATAATCGTTTGTGATGTTACAGATGACTTGACAATATTGCACCAGCAGCAGGGTTGATTAAAGTTCTTCAAAGGATAGGGGTAACAGGGTGCAAAGTTGCACAGTTTTATTAAAGTTCAGTCGATAGCGTGCTTGAACGACATTAGAAATATTTAAAATCAGTTTGCTGTTGTTTATTACATTATTAAATTCAATAAAATATGAAAATAACTAAAAATACCCCAATGATGCATAATGAATTGAGTGAAGAAAAATTGCTCTTATTAATCTATTCAGTGTTTTTACAGCTCCTGGCATCAAGGGAAAAGTATTTCATATCACACTGTAATTATATTGCCACTGAAGAGGACTTTAACTTTCTTCTAATCTGCAACAGGCAAAATGGACGAAAACCATCTGAATGTTTCTTGTGCCCACCCACCCACTTCTTAATCTTGTGAATTGGCATATGTATAATCCTGATTTCCTTCAAGATGTTGCCTCACATAGTCACTACACTGTCATCAAGAAAACAATCCACTCAAAATATGTAATTTTGGACAAGTGTCCTGAGATGGTTTGGTAACTAAATGAAGTGGTACCTTCCTCCAATACACCCCTTCAGCTTCTTTCCCCTTGTCGTCATTGTACAGTGTAGACTAGCCAACAAAGAATGCGGTCATTCAACAGAATTCTTGGATCAAATTGCCCCTTGCTTATGACATGATTTATGAAGCCCATGCTTAGTGTTCCCTGTCACGGTATTGCCAGGAGTATTGTAAAAAGCTGCACACACACTCATTTGTTTAATACCGTCTCAAGTCAGGCTTTTAGATCAGTTCATTTTCTAGGACACTGACTGATTGTCCAATGTCCAATACACTTTTTTCCAAATTTGGTGGTGATATTATGTTAAAGGAATGTCCCATCAATTGTTGATAAAGTCATGGAAATGTCCTAATGCTGTTTGTCTCCAGCAAAATCACTTTCAGTAATTACATATTTACTTGTTCACTGGTTTTCTTCAAATGCTCTTTGAACACAACCACATGTCAAAAAGGACAACTTCTCAAAATTATGGAACTCTTTCTGAGTAAACTGATCCAACCCACAATATTACAGGGCACTGCCAATGGGCTCATAATAACTACCCTGGATGTTTTGTAGTGTATTGTCAGAAAAAGGCACATGAGTGTACACAAATCATCATTGGAGTAGGTATCCATCTACAGTCAAGTCCTGTTAATCCGAACATCGATGGTTGCATATGATTATGTCGGATTAACGAGTATGTCAGGTAAGCGAAATTAGTATCAACGTTTGTGATCGAAATTCGGACAATTATACGATAGATAACAATTGAAACATGTAATAAAAAAATATAAAATAAATATTCATATTGTTATGTTACATTGTTGGCGGAATGTTTTTTAATCATGCAACCTCTAAAGTTTAACACAAAACAAACGGTTACGGACTGTATGACTTATTCAAAATACTTTAATAGCATAGTCTGGAATGGAAGTTGTAACTTTGAAACTGTTACTGCAAAGCTTAAGAAAGGTGCTTTCTAAGTGGCTAATGTTGACTTCCTGTTAGTCATTTCATTGGTAGGTCATAGTTCGCGAAAGGTTGCAATTGTTCTGGCATGACCTGTAATGGGATGTCCTCGCCGATAGTGAGAACTTGTATCTAATTTTAATGAGATTGAGATAATCTAAGCATGCGATTAATCCTGTTTTCTTTATTTAAAGCATTAATTGTTCATTGTTAAGCAAGTATATCTCGGCTGCCATTGTAATATGCAGCTACCAGCCAAACACGGGCTGTGTACTCACGGGCAGATGACCACCGAGTACGCTGATCACTGTGTCCGAAAAACATGACTGATTAATGTGTGATATCGGTAATTTGTTGCAAATTAAGTGTGTCAGAGTCGGAGTGAGAGACTGTCGGATTAACAGGTCTAAATAGCACTGATTTAATCGGTTCCCATCATTAGTGTCGGATAAAGCTGATTGTCGGATTAACGAGACTTGACTGTAGATGTATGAGCAGTGGCAACTAACAAGTCTACCTCATGTAGGACAAGCTTTACAATGAATACTAATCCTGTACATTACTGAAAACACACTAGTCTATCTCATAGTCCCTGAACCATAACATTTTCCCTTCTGTCAAGCCCTTTCTGCAATGCAAAAGCTCTACATGAAGCATGTCTAGATTTTACCCCTGAATCTCCATACTCACTGGGGCTCCTTTTCAGTTTAAATGTTTCTGTCAAAATTATAGACTAAGCAAATGCACCTACAAATCAAGAACATATCAGACAAAAATCAACAAGTGACTACCAGTGCAATAACAAGTTTCTGTTGTCTCTTGTCTTGTTTGCACATAGAGGATGCGGATGTTGCCACTCAATGTTTACATTGCATGATAATTTAGTATAAGAGGCTCACTTAGATATAAGAGGCTCACTTAGATCACCCTGAATGTTGAGACATGATTTACCTGATGACAACAGGTTGAGTGCTCTACACACAGGTGAGGGAAGAGACATAAAAGCCCCTCACACACTGCTCAACATCTGTTAACATGGCCTAACACTATCTGTGGCTTATACAATCTACTGACCCAGTTCTGAAGTAAGATATGGACTGATGATGTTTTTCTATGACTCAAACTTGTCTGTTTCCATTGACATCCCTTATAGGATTCATGGGAGAAAAAGTATTCAAGTATTCAATTTCAACCTAGTTAAGATCATGTGAGTGAGTGAGTGAGTGAGTGAGTGAGTGAGTGAGTGAGTGAGTGAGTGTGGACAAATGGCATGTGGCCTTTTTCCTAATTTTATCTTTGTTTACAGCAGAGTTTTCTGCATCAATACCAAATTTCAAAAACACATTAAGGACATTTTGGATGATAACAAATCAATGTCTGAGAAAATTAACCACTCTGAAAGCCTTTATCAGTATGTTGTAACAACAAGAGTTGGAACAGGGGACCAGGGTCCTGTTCCACAAAGTGATCTTAGCACTATGACTGTTTAAGTCTATGTTAAAATATGGGAGTTACGATCGTCTTCGTGCTAAGATCGTTTTTGTGTAATGTCATCCAGTTCTGCTCTGGATATCTAGACAGACAGACAGACAGACAGACAGACTGTCTGTCGGATATCTAGAAGTATGTTAGTATACTGCCTGGCCACAAATGATGGATGGAGGATACACAGAAATGTTGAGAGTTATTATCCTGGTCAAGGAGCAATCAAATTGCAAACTCCGATCTAAGAGGTGATATCATGTGTTATATATTATAAGAATATGGTACTTAACATTTCTGCTAAAGTAATCAATCCACATGAAGTGGAGGAAGTCAATGTCTGTGTAACAATAAATTTCCAAAGAAATTCTATACAAGCAATAATTTTTACTTGGAAGGCAGCAGCAGCCTGTATGCAGTAAAAACCAATGGATAACGATGGTATCAGGGTGACCTTGGCCTATTTGCACCCATGTTATTACCAATGAAGAGTAAGTCCCTTACAAGTTGTATCTATTCATAATTCCTATTAAAACTAAATTATAGGTATCACTAGCACCAGCAGGGTAGAGGTGTGAGGGGAGTGCATATGTGATAAAACTGATGATGTGAGAGACTGTTGCTCTGGGTGAGATATGAGAGTTGTCAGGCCATGTGGCTCCGACCTCAACTAGAGGGTTAGCCATGTCAAACTGTCCCCTCTTTTCCAGAACCATCCCAGTCAACCAGTCCTCTCTTTTCCAGAAACATCCCAGTCAACAAGCACTATCTTATCCAGAACCCTCCCTTTCAACCCACCCTGTCATCAGAAGCCTCCCTGCCCACCAGTCCTCTATTCTCCCCTCCCCATCTTCTTTTCCAGAACCCTCCCGGTCAACCCATCCTCTCCTTCAATAACCCTCCCTGTCAACCAGTCCTCGCCTTCAATAACCCTCCCTGTCAACCCTTCTTCTTTGCCAGAACCCTCCCTGTCAACCCATCCTCTCCTTCCAAGAACCCTCCCTGTCAACCAGTTATTTATCAGATTACTTATCAAATTCATTGTCTGCTTAACCAAAGAGAAGAAGACCCCATATAGACCACACTTAAAATCTGCTGTTCTTAATTTTGCGAATGATAAAGGAAAGCAACATTTTTAGGATACCATAATTACTAATCTGAATAAAACAATACTTAAACAAAACATCTTCACCACATTTCTCCATTTAGGTTTACCCTTGTTAAACTCTTGAAGTTGGACTTGAGTATAAAAGCCTGCATCAATTTTCACCCTATTTGTTCCACAGAGAAAATCTATAAACCAAGATAAATTTGAGCTTGGCCTCATGAATATGAAGAAAATGAAAGAACCACTACTTTAAATCCAATTAAGCAATAAATAAAACCTGCTCACCTCTGCTGCATCTCTGAGCCCACCAAGCTCTCTATCCACATTCTCCTCCGCCAAATCTCGAGACCTTTCCTGGATACCTTTCCGTTTTTCCAGGGTCAACTTGTCGGTCTTGAAGGCCAGCGCCAGGCTGCAGAACTTCCTCTACAAACAACATGTCCACAGTTTAAATTTTAGGACTGATTGAATACTTACAAATAATTCTTCATAGTGTTAACTGAGAATATTTCTCAGAATCTATGACTAGATTAGCCACATCTAGTTGAACAGTGATGAAGATCAAATGTAAAACTGAAAGGTTACATAAGGAATAATTTATCAATTATATAACAAATTCAAAAACAGATGCAACCCTCAAAAATAAGACTTCAATATTTTTTCTTGGGATATTCTCATGTATTTGAATGATAATGCAAAGACATCTTATAATCTCAGTATTGAATTATGGCTGAACAAATACATTGAAAGCACCTGCCAGGTATTAGGCCATACTTATATTGCCTATCAAAACAGACTCAGCGGTGGTATTGTTTGGGCTGTTGAGACTAATACATATTAAGCATTTCTAGAGGCATGGCACACTTAATCTGTTTATCCATGTCTTAGTTAAGGCCTACCTTTTGCCCAACAGTAGGTCTGAGGATTACATACCAGTAAGACTCTGTGCTATGTTATGTCACAGATGGAGAAGAAAATATAAACTATGACAACACCTTTTTTTTAATCCATACAGATCCATATATACTGACACTTTGAAAACTCATATTCAAGGTTTTGAAATATTTGGCAAAATGGACACAAAAATGAAATTAAGTTGTTCAGGATATTTAGGTTTGAGATAATCAAATGCAACAATGTTGTCGTACAGGTTCAAATCTCATTTTTTAGATATACTGCCAAAATCATTTTCGTTTTATTCAAGTTAAAGTTGATAATGCCTTTTCAGTGTGTTTCAGTATGTTTTGTCAAATCTGAAAACCTACTTAGAGAAATCATAGATGTAATGACTAGGCAAAAATAATTCTTTTTGAATAATGACAAACAAAATACAGAAAAATATACATACTTAAATCTCATTTTGTAATAATATTTTTTTAACAAACTAATTAATGAAAATATGTTCCTTCGGAAATATTAGACAACTGGGTGAGAAAATAAGTCTTACTTACCTCAATCTCATTTTCAGGAAGTTCATCAACACTGAAAACAAAACGAAGCAAATTAATACACAGATCAAACAATTCATGTTAGACATGATGCTCGGACGCTAGACAGAATCCGATTAAATGAAACAGTAAATGAAAATATAGTTCCATCTGAAAAACAAAAAGAATGATGCTCTGAACACTGTGCTTCTTACCCTTTGGCCACCTTTAGCGCCTGCTTGACTAGTTTGTGAAATGCTGCCATGTTTCACAAGTGGTTAACATGCCAGGAACGGAGTCAGTCACACTTCCCTAGAGGAGCGTGGAAGTACATTGATCACACTGAAGGTCTGCCTGCCTGCACAGTCCAATGTAATGTTAGCCTGACGCCAATCTTTGTTATAGAAAGCTTACTCTGCATGTGATTAAACTGATAAGCAAGGCACAAGTTTCGCAGTTCCTATGACCACTGAGACCCTGTCCGATCAGGAATTTCATGCATGTCAATGAGATTCTCAGACCTCCATCATGATGGTTCACCAGCAACTGCCCAGCATCTGAAATCTCACTCTGACACCTTTTATAAATTGCCACAACAAATGTTCACTGTATTTGAAAGCAAGAGGCATGTACAAAAAGTGATGTTCTGGTGGTGGTCATTATTGTCGAGGTTCCCAAATGATGAATGGAACAAGCTTGTGGGGTCTATACAACTCTGCAGGGATCGGTCATTTGTCTCACTTGACCGCAGGCAGACAGTAACTCACATAGTATTTCCAACTAGTCCAGTAATCCCCAGGTCATTACACTGCTGGGTTATACTCTCATTATTGTCCAGCTATTGTTTTGCCTGCTTCCCTCTCTATGGCATATTACCAGATCTTGTATAAAGGCATATGTCAGCACAATGGGGATTACATGGTAAACTGTTGGTGTGACACAGAATGGATAAAAGAGGTGCATCTCCCAATTGTACTTCTTTAGATTTACTGTGTAAGGGAAAACTTGGTAATGAGGCTCTGCCTGGGATTTGATGATGTGACACTTATCGGTGAGAGTTTCCATTGTTGACCTTCAAGTGTTAGCTGAGTTACAGTAATTGTTATTATAGTCAGTGACTGTAACTATCTGATACAGTTCTATACCCCAATTGAAGTCTTTTGAATAAACCAATCTTACCCAGCTATCCATCACATTAGCAGAAGGTTTTCCAATTCAAAAGTTTTTACTATTTATACTGATCCAAAAATCAATCTATTGTTTTTGAGATGCATGCTTCAACATAAATAAAGAAGTTCTTATCCATAAAATGCTTCATGTCTTCATGCTGCAGTAAACTTGTCCATCTCAAATTCCATCTTGAATGTCATGCTTATGTTGAACAAACCGGCCCAAAATGTCTTCTTATGTAAGAATCATTATACTTGTACACATATCTCAAACTTCGAGATTCACGTTCACATAATATCTCAAACCTAGAACTACAGTATGTGTACAGTTCTAACTGAAACAAACATATTAAGAGAATATTCATTCTGCAGCATCTTCACCCTCTAAAATGTCATATCAACCAAAATGCAAAACTGAATAAATTCCCCCCTACTTTTCAGCAGGGGAATATGTGGGGAATATGATTTGGGCTGTTATCAAGTAATCTCTCCCATGGAACTGTATAATATTGCTTGTCAGACAAAGATAGCAGCTTATTCTAATAGTGCCTCATATGGCTGGGAGCTAAGCCCCAATTGTTGAGTCAGTATTTGCAGACACATCCTCAGAATAATTCCATTTCAGAGGCTTCCAGTATTAACTAATATCTTTTGATAAATGACATCCCTGAGAACTGGGTTGTTTACTTTCTTCAAATTCTGAAAGCTGATATCTTTTCAACCAGGTTTTCATGTTTGTTCAAACTGAATCTAATTTGGGCTGATTATTGACTGATTTGTTTTTCAGTTTGCCAGCAGAGATTGCTATCATTACTAGTTTAGGCACATGGATGATAATCACCTGGCATATCCAAAATTTCAAAATCTTTGTCCAAAGTACAACACAAACAGGACATAAGATGGATTAAAATATTTAAAAAAAGAAAGGCAAACATGTACAATACTTAAAAAAAACCTGATATATCTTTTCCAAGAATAAATATTCATTAAAACCACAATACAGAATAAATCATTTTTGACATATTGTATCAAACATGCTTATCAATAAACCTATAAACCTATATACCAATAAACTGTAACACCTTTAACACCAATTACCCTCCCCTCGGTAATACACAAACAGTCGCGCTAGCTTCTGTAACATTGACAGTTCCATGTAGGGTGGGTGGTATGCCTCAGGCTGAGATAGGACAAGATAAGTTAGTAGGAAAACACTGTGATGTCACTACCACAGGGGTGGTACAACTCCAATTAGTCCTTCACTTGAACCTTGTAGCACCCTCGGTTATGACCCAGAACAGTGGACTAGTTATATATGCTTATACTTCTAAAAGTTCATCATGCAATCTCATACATTAAACTCATAGTGATGATTCAAACAGACATTGTAAGCCTAAAGCTTAAATAAAACATTGTAAGTCCAAAGTAGATCAAGTTTTTAAAAACAAGAAGCTGTGAGGTAAGATCAATGACAGCATTTTTGCTTTTCAATCACCAATATAAAGAAGTAAATGTGAATACTAAACTTTGGAGGAAGTCTATTTTGCTTCCTGCCGAATCCGAATTAATTTCAGCAATGAAAAAACTTCAATGTAGTTCAGTTAGAAGATTAACAAACTATGTTTCCATAGGGTTTGCTTACCTGTAGATTTAACCAAGCAAAATTGAATTTGGAATTGAACGAGCAGGTGTTTCAATTTGAGGTGGTTATTGTGATTTGAAAGCACTGACTGACCAATGGGAATAAAGTATTTTTCAAATTCATAGTAGAACATGGGATGATAAGTAACTGTTAACTGATAATTCATCATGACAAAAAATCAGTTTATATTTCATTTAAATTTCACCCAGATGACAAATGTTTAAATAGATTAATCAAATATACCAACAACGTTTTACAAAATTTATTCTTATTTTGACCACCCAACATATTTTTCCTTTTCTTTCCAAAACCAAGTGATTACTAAAGGCATTAGTACAGTGAAGGTAAAATCAGGCTTGGTGGTTGTGAGAATATTTAACTCACTTGACAGTTAATCAATAGTTTACAGCTGTTGATAAATTTAAGAGAAAAAAGGATTGTTTTATTCACACAGAAATAGGTGTTAAATCTAATTTGAAAGGCCAAACAAGCATGCCTGTCAAAACAGATTAGCAAAGAACCATCAGGGTATTTCAAATGAATAAGTCGTGATCTAGAAACGTCAAATGATTCCACTAAATGTCCTAAAACTTTGACAAGAACAAAAAGTGTCCAATCATCATGGAGTCTGTGTATAAAAATACCCGATGAGTAAACCTTGCAATTATGCATGATTTACAATAGTGTTGAACAAAGCTGCTAATGTGGCAGAACATAAGAATTCATTTTCACACATAACATGAGGGGATGACTTTGGATCTTTGTTTGTTTGCTTCTTTGCTAGTTAACACTGCACTCCAGAATATTCTAGCTAAGTGCCTGCATTCTGTAAATAATCAAGTCTGGACCAAACAATCCAGTGATTGACATCATGAGCATCGATCTACACAATTGGGAAAAAATGACATATATCAACCATATCATCGAGTCCAATCCGATCCAGTCAGTTGCCCCAACAACAAGCATGGGCTGCCGAAGATCAATTCTAACCCCGATCTTCAGGGGGCCTATCTCATGATAATACAAAGAGTAAACTGGTGACTGGTCATACTGAACACAAAAAAAGAAGAAATATTTTTTGAATTTCTGAACATTTGGTTTGAAGGTAAATTTCAATGTCATTTAAAGTAAGAGAGTCATGTCTTGAGGAAGCACTTCACCCTTTGAAAAACAGCTGGTGTCAAGTAAAAATAAATTTTAATGGCTGAACATGCACTGGATATAGGATCTGGTATTCAGTTACATAAAATCCACTGACATCAAATCTGTATCTATTAACTGTGATCATATTTCTAGTAAGATAACATGACACAGTAATAATAAAAACACAAGAATTTTACTACACAACACTTTAAGTACTAATGCTGAAGTACCATGCTTAACAGTACTAAATTTATATTACCAGGTATTAATTTTTCATTCTAATAAGAGCTAAATCCATCCTTGCAGAATCTGACCACCCACATGCAATCTCCTCTCCAATTGCTATTCTAAGGCCACACACAATAAATGAATTGGTTCTATATGGCTTTTACACACAAACCATTCAATGAGGCAACCCTCATAGTCAGAGTGTCTATCACCTACCCTCCAATTACACATAATAACATCAAGTCAGGAATCACATAATCTTTGGTGAAAAACATTCCCTTTCCCATATCCCTGTTGACCAACATTGCAAAACCAAACTGCTAAGGTCAAGAGAAACTTGTTGATTAAATCAAGGAGATTGGGCTCATTACATGGGTGAAGGGATAGGAATAGAACTTAGACAGGGCATAGCCAGGAGGGTTGGGAGGGACAATTATGGGGGAAGTGGCAAAGGCGAAGGTTAGCTAAGATCAATGCTGTCAACTCTGATCAATATCTCTACAGAACCTATCTCTTCCAATCGACTCTGATGCATTGAGAACTTTTCTTGAGCCTAAATCTGGCTACCAAGACGTCACTTCTAAGAGGATTGTTTCAAATTTGAAAGAAAACAGTTTCTTTTCTTAGCCTTAACCATCTCTAGAGAATAGTGTGTAATTTTTTGGCAGAGTAGGCAAAGAAAACTATGACTCAGCTTGATGGACCATGATCAAGTGAACTGAAAGGAACCGCAACCATTGATGTGTCTATGTTTAACATTATTGAGTAGTGCATGCACCAGCTGTTCACATAAAGCATACACTGACATTCGTCTACAAAATAGAGTTCCGCTCAACTCAACGAAATAGCCCAGACTTTTTAAGTATTGATATCATCTGATTACCTTTGAATGTTATATAAAGGTTAGTAAAGAGATCATTGTTGAAACCACAGAAGTTATGAAGGCTGCATTCTTGAGACTAGGCGTGAATTTAGTGGGTTTGTATCCTGCTGGTGACATACCTATTACATCAAATTGTTCGTTTAAAACTGTTCAAAATGAAAAAAAGGAAGTTCTATCATTGTCAAGTGGTGTCTAACAATTCAGTTAGTTAATGCCAGTCAAAGACAAAGGAGTCAAGGTATAAGTCACGTTTTTCTAACTTAAAACATTCGACTAGTAGTTCAACTTAACTTTCATGTACAGACCGTTCCAGTAATTATTGAGCAAAAAGTATTTCAACATGAAATATATGTCTACTTTTAGTGTCCTTCATGTAATGGAGAATGAGTATTGACATTTTAACCCAGCAAGCTGATGGAGTTGTGTGTCAGCCTGGTCCCATCCCCCTGACTTTACAGACTGTAGATGGAGAAGATTGACAATCTGCTCAACTTGAAAAGACATACACATAAATAACTTCTTATTTACAGACGCTTACTGGAATCTATAAAAAAAAAGTAGGTAAATTTGGTCATAGTCTAGGTCATGCTGATCTGCTCTTTCATGGATGGGTATTGTTACTTGTGGAGCAATCAATAATACTAGTTTTTGCATCATATTGATTCAGGACATACAAGCATCTCCAAAGAATTCCTTGATGGAGCTAAGAACATAGCATCAGAGTGACCAAATCTAACCTCATCCTTGCACAATCACAACCCATTAACCTGATTAACATTAATTGTGGCTTGCTTCATAATTCATTATTTCAAGTTGATGGTATTTGTTTTAATAGTCAATGAGTTAAAATGAATTAAATCAAATAATAAGAATTGTGATTTAGATGTTATTTTCATAAAAATATATAGATTGTAGGGATTCTGGTATAGAACAGGTCCTCAGCATCCAATGCTTGCTGTACGAGGTGACTTAACAGATCGGGTGGCCAGGCTCGGTGAACATGGTTGATAGAGTGTCATCATACCCCAATGACATCACTGGATTGTCTGGTCCAGACTTGATTATTTTTCAGGTTGCCGTCACATAGCTGGAATATTGCTGAGTGTAGCATTAAACAACAAAAACACCCATAATATCTAGAATATATTAAATGTAGCTTTCGAAGAAATACTGACTCTATAAAAACACAATAAAAAAATGTCAGCTGATCTCCACTCTCCATACTGATGTTTAACTGACTTAAACATTGCAAGGCATGCTCCATAACAAAGAAAAGGATCTGTCAATATTTCTCCCTTGGTCTACACATGCCCTGTGAACATCACCGAGTCATCCAGCCACATAAACCACTATTCATCTGATGAAATGTAAAAACTAAACCTGCAAATTCATGTATATCCAGAAAAGGCTGAATGCCCCCATTAGCTAGCATTTATCATTATTACAAGCTCCATAACTTAACTATTCTGTTTGTATCAATTGATTTCTCTAGGCTATTAATCTCATTCAAAGGAAGATAATTAAGTTACACAATGAAAATGGATCCCTTTGTCTGTGATGCTTCGGGTAAGACTGGCCACATTTAACAGAAACTTAAAGAGACACCACCACAACCTGCTGGGAACAGCAATAACCAATGTAATCCATATTGCCAGTACCATGAAGGATAGACTATATTCACCTGTCTGGAGGGATGAACACAGTTCACACACAAAATAAAAAAAGTTTTTCACAGGCCTTTAGGAGTTGGAAGAACATAAAGACATAAGCCTTTCAAGGATAATATGTATATTGATTGTAGCAATGTTTCAGGGATACCTTTATCAGGTGAATACTAGTGAGTGAGTATGGTTTTACGCCGCTTTTAGCAATACTCAAGCAATATCACGGCGTGGGACACCAGAAATGGGCTTCACACATTGTACCCATGTCGGGAATCGAACTCAGGTCTTCGGCGTGACAAGAGAACACTTTAACCACTAGGCTACCCGACTGCGCTCAGGTGAATACTAAGTATTCAGACACAGCCAACTCCATCACTCTACTTTACTGTAACTGGCTTCTTACAAACAAAGAAGTTCTTATCCATAACAGTTTCATGTATTCAAAACAAAGAGTGCCCCATATTTTTCCAATATTCATTCAGGCCAGTCTTATCTTATTCCTTCTTAAAAGGACTTTCTCAGTCAAAATTCAAAGATTAAAAGAAGTAATTAGTTAAGAAACCTTTCAAACCACTTAAACTGATGATAAGAAATCAGAGTATTATTTTGAACTTAATAACAGGTTCCTCAGTAGTGAGTGAGCGAGGTTTTACACCCCTTTTAACAGTATTCAAGTTATATCATGGTGTATCAGCTTAATGTGGGAGGAAAGCCCGAAGTGATGCAGGTCTCAGACATTTACCACTTTGGTGAAATCCCCGGTGTTTATTCTAAACATGAAATTTTAAGTTGAAGGTTCAATTCACATCATGAAAGATTATTGTGCAAAAATATTGTTACTTTTAAGCAGTCAAAAATCAACTTGAGATCCAAATTAAAAGGCTGTTTATACAATCCAACTGTAAAACCTAGAACTATAACAATTTAAATCTCAGTGGGCATCTTGAAAGCAGAACCTCTCACAAGGTTACAATAAGATAGCAGGATAGCTACTGCCACTTTTGTCTATAGTAATGTAACAATAGTAAAGGCAAAAGTGGCAGTAGTTTTATAAATTCCCTCCACACAGTCCACAGTTTCTCTGTAACATCTTACATTATTTCACCACTACACACACTTCTTTATACAAGCTATATATCATACTGTCTGAAGCACCCATATAACTTTGTTCAATCGATACACGTTAACATGAGGATAGTTTTATTACTAACTGGGAGGCCTCAAATGTCAGCTGTATGACTCCTCGTATCTGCTTGATGTTCATACCTGTCGAATTCACACAGCAGACTTCAGGTATACATACTTACACACAGTCATAACTCACAATCCTTAAAGTACATCGTCCATATGCACATAATTACACCAAAAAAAGCAAGACTCTGAAAAGGTGTAGAATAATAAAACCTGTTGGCAATTGATGAAAATTAACTTATGCATGGGTGGACAAATGGCAATTGTCTAGCATCTCCCTGATCCCTGGCATGAACCACTGTCCTATCCCACTACATAAAAATAATGGAGAACTGTTTCTTGAAACTGCTTCATTTCCAAAGCTTGAGGAGTTAGTAGATTTACAAGTCAAAGATAAGGCATAATATACATCTTTAGAGGTTATTAGAAAAATCTGTGTTTTTCCCATTTCATTCATTGAAAATTCATGATTGGGCTCCCTGAAGCCCATCTTCCCAAGGCAAAAGAGTTAACTGACTATAAAAGTCCAGTTTCAACCCTTGCCGAACTAGGCTGGAACTATGGAGTTCTATTTTGGCTGGACTAATGAGCCTATGCATAGTCCTATCAAAATCATGTAATGAAATGAACATCCGGTTCGTCAACCACTGTGCAGATTTCGGACGATTCGAGGATTTGTTTAGCATGTGTACCACCAACTTGGGGTATTTTGCAAATCTTTTCAAGATTTTAATCAAGGTGCTCAAGTGATTTGATGCACTTCGCGAAGTAAGACCTGTTTTACCACAATATAGATTTTGATTACCCATCACCTTGACTTCTCGTGATATGAGAGGTGGAATCTGATTGGTTAACAGGAGGGACATAGAAGGGACGTAACTCCTCATAGCTACTGGTGGCGCTACGATCGAGCCCAGAGATTTCAGCCTAGTTCGGCAAGGGTGGGAACTGGCCATATGTAGTCCCCTTGTCTGGGGAAGATGCCTGAACCATAATCAGGAATGTGTTAGGTTATGGGATGATGAATTAAAATATTTTTATTGAAAACAATGATAGCATATCTTATCACTTTGTCCTGTGTGTCCCTGCAGTAGGTCAAGTATTCTTTAGTTATCTTTCACTTGCATTTGTTTTTTAAGTCAAGTATCTGTGCCACACTGCGTAGAAACTAGTTACAAAAATATGTACAGCTGAAAGTTTTAACATTTGGATTACTTTGCAAGCACAAGTTTTTGTTAAAGAAAATTAATTTTCGAATCTAATATTATAGATTTGTTGATAACACCTTGAAAATCTAAAAATATAACTTCAAGATAATGAAATATGTCATATAAGCTCATGCAGTGGAACACACACTATCTATGCTGTGCATACCCTATATAAAATAAACCTACAGTGAACCCCATTTTTCAGATTCTGTGATGCCATATATGTTAATAAATTTTGATTAATATGTACTATTTGACACACAAAACATGTAACACATTATTTATGATAATAAAGATAACCAATAAATATTAAAATATTTGTTTGTTTAAACTTACAATAAATATGTGTATACAGGGTACAGGTAACAAAATATGCCAATGTATCGTTATTTAATAACAAGCCTTACCGTTCTTCTTCAAACTTCTGGCAAAGATTGCGCACAGATTCCATGGATGTGTCACGCATTACGTAGAACTATACAACACTGCAGTAGTCGTTATGTGGACTATGAACTGATCAGATAATGTATGTTGGGTGTGCCTTGCAATGTGCTTGTTATCAGGTAAACCAGGAAGTAATTGGCGATCGGTAACATTAGTGAAACACAGGTAAAATATATAATGAGACCTCTCTTGTCAGCTTGGCAATATCTTAACATGCATAGGTAGTTCAATTCTCAGGTAGACACTACCTCAGCTAAAAAAACCCCACTAAAATATAAAAAAATAGTCGGATTTTAAGAAAATTGCTGACCATGCTTTATCTTTCAGTTATGACACAGCAAAATAACAGTAATTCTTTTTCATAATCATTCACATGCAAACCTGCCTATAAAGATTGACATATTAAACATAATCATTTATCACTCTTTGAAAGAGTGAACATTTTAATCAATTCCTTGGCCATTCTGTGTTAAAACACTTGGAATCTAACAGGAGTTGTAAGTACTTCTCATACGTCTTAGGTTCCGATATCCTTTTCACTGACATTGACAAATTTAGATTAATACTTTCTTCAATAGAAATGGCTCACTTAAGAAGTTAAGAAGTCACCTAAAGAAAAAAACATACATATTTTTAAGCTTCTTTCTAACATACCGTGCTGAAAGTCAATTTGTTTTTTCTTATTCAGATATTGGATCCTCATGTTCCAATTTTTTAAATAGTGGAAAAATAAAATTATTTTGTTAAACTGCTACTTTTTAGCAATTTTAAGTTATAGTTTTATTCTCAAACTTCAGGGTTCTACATGAGTAAGTCCAAATCCTGTATGATCCATGTTATAAAACATTCTCCTCATGAAACAACAATTGAAAGCTTTTGTCATGACAGCATCTGATAAATTATCAGATCAAGTTGGTTCCATCAGGCATATTTACCTTTGTATGAAAAGAGTCATGGGTAACATTCATCATTAGATCATCAACTTAATAACAAGTGTAGTAATTATCTGCAACATCATCATCAATAACATGGAACATTATCATAAAGTATAACATTTATGACATACATCTTAGGTTTGTTTCAAGGCATCAAAAGTGGACATCTGATTGAGGTTGCTGTAAATACATGTAACTGAGTTGGTAAGATTGGCCGATCATTTTGCCGAAATATATGTTAATAATATTGAATGAATTTCTTTTATTTAGTAAAAATAAATAATATAAATTACAAACATAGGTCCCGATGTACAAGGAACATGTTTTATTACCAGAGAGAATCACAACAAAATTAACCTGCTTAATTCAGTACAGTTTTGATCACATGATTTTTCCAATAAAGTGAATATGCATTTTTGTGGTAGAAATAATTAAATTTATTGACCCTAGTGTACATGGAACAGTGATATCGTGATGGGAGTTTGACCTCAGTGGCACTTATGGCCCAGTTATCTAAGCCACCACAAGTCACTGTGAAGAGTTGCATTCCTTGGGCTTGCCAGGGACTTATGATCAAGGGTTTGAATCCTGGTTCACTCTGATTATGTTTCTATGTTTGTCAGCCCATGTACCTTTGCTCATGGGTGTCACCAAAGTGGTAAACAAATAGGATCTCAGATCTAGCTAACAGAAAATACTGTTAATCGTGGCCTTGAACCACAATCTCTCACTCATTACTGATGACAGTATGCATCTATGACCCTCTACTGATGCAGTCTGTGTCAAAAACTTTAGCCCGAACCTATCACTATACAATATTTTCTGTAGATCTTAGTATTAAGTATGGACTTTTATAAGCAATCAAACAATGAATACCCTATTCAGACACAGCATACTGACTCCGAGCCGACCAGTCCTTGTTTTAGCCCCTTAGTGCCGAGCTCCAGACAGGGTTACAACAAGTACCATCTTTTAACATCTTTTGGTATGACGCGGCTTGAGATCAAATCTCCGACCTTCCACTCTCCGGGCGGACCATGGTGGTGGTTAAACTGTTCTCACTCTTCGGACTTGTGGTTAAGTCACAGACTGATACATGATACTATTAATCTTAGAAACCTGATTGCTGCTTAATTACTAGATTAACATTTTCTCTTTAAGAATGTAAATAATTTTGTACATGATATGCATGTAGAAGATCAATTATTTTCATCAGCAAAGGGGTATTATCCTCGACCAAAGTGTTAAAACAATTATTTTCTGAACTAAAATCAATCTTATATCTGCTCATTACTGCATATAAATATATCCTAATTTCATACATTGATTGGAAAAAAACAACATAGTGTTAACAAGACCACAGAAAAAACATACCAAATATATGATTACAGACATCTTTTTTCAAAGCAATGTTTTTCAGAATAGTGCACATTTATCACACAAAATATCACTGTAAATCCTAAAACTCCATATGATCAGTTATATATGGAAGCAAATGTCATATTGACATTCATATTGAGATCAACTACAGTATGCTGCTTTCACCAGTATAGGAGTAAAATTACAGTGGAACACACCAACATAGGTTACCACAATGTGAAGTATTCCTATAAGTGTTTCCAAACCCTCTGCTTGATAAGCAAAACCACTCATCGCTGAGCCACATACCCCACCAGTGATCTAAATGTAATACCCACTTAAAATAGCCTTCACCAATACTGCAAAGTGCCCCTTCACTTGTCCTTGTATGGATTTGGCCATGTATGACAGGGTGACAGTAGAGGGAACGTTTAGGGACACGCACAATGACTAGTTCCCTCTCTGGGAGGTAGGACAATCTGATAAAGGCCCTTCTCACAAATCCTTTTAGATGTAACAAACAGTTTCATAACATGAAGCAGTAACATGACTTGTTCCTAAGTCCTTGGTTGCCATTGTATGTGAAGGCACTGTTAGATGTTTTATATGTTCATTTTTGCCCCAAGTAATGCAGGTCTTAGATGTTTACCACTTTGGTGAAACCTGTGGGTTTGGTTCTGACGAAGCTAGAAACAAAATCAGGGCTCATGATAATAGGTACGTACCTAAGGGATGCAACTCTGTACAGTGAATTGTGGTGCCTCAGACAAATGGGACATCCGTGCCCCTGAGGTCAAACTTGGAACCCAGTTATCAGTGTGCCAAGCATGGTATATTGACGTTGAATAAATACATCATGATATGACATATCCTTGGTAATATACTGAACCAAATTAAAAACTTCACAATCCTAAAATTTTAACATTTTGACCAGTTATCATTGTGGGCCCTTATTGTGTATTTAAACAGTAATGGCCACGTATTGTCTTCAGATAACACCCGTTTTTGTGCAGGTGAATCGATCAAAATCATGTGCACAGCACTATAGTGGCAAAAGTGGTTTTTCACGTGCAACTGGTCACGTGGCCATAATACCGGACGTGTTTTCGGCCGATTCTGACTCAATTACACAGACGTCAACGTCAATTGTGGGCACAGCGACGCTAACGATGGACTCAGAGGAATTGGAATCAAGTCGTCTTCAGTGATGAATCCCGATTTAATCTTCGATTTACTGATGGTAGGGCAAGGGTGTGGAGGCGCCGTCATGAATGTTACGCCCAGTGTTGTGTACAGGAAGTTGACAGATTTCGAGGCGGAAGTGTCATGGTGTTGGGTGCTTTCTGTGGCAATGCACGTTCCAGACTTCTTGTCATCTGTGGCAACCTCAACGCTGCTGCTTACCGTGACCAGGTACTGGCACCAGAACTTCTGCCTTTTATAGCAGCACATGGACCCGCTTTGATCTTCCAACACGACAATGCCAGACCCCACACAGCAATTTTGAATTTCCTTCAGAATGCAGGAGTCAATGTCATGGACTGGACGTCAAGGTCTCCCGACCTCAATCCCATCGAACACGTCTGGGATGCTTTTGGCAGAAGTCTGCGCACTCTCCAGAACCAACCACAGAATTTGCAAGATCTTGGCACCATTTTGCAGCAACAATGGCGTCGTCTTCCAAATCATGTTTTCACAAGCATCACAAGGTCCATGCTGAGGCGTTGAGTGGCAGTTGTCAACGCACATGGTGGCCATTCACGCTACTGAACTTGTGTGCCATCAGATTCTCGTGCTTGGGACGTATGATTTAAACTGTTGATGTTATTACCAAATAATGTAGGTGCTTGGAAAAAATTATGGTTACCACCGTTAATTAAAATCCTTCTTTGGACATTAATGATTAAAAATTACCTTCTCTGATACATTTGTCCGTTGTATATCATATGGGATTACTTTTAAAAATGTGAAGTTTTTAATTTGACTCAGTATATTATTCTATCATTACTGTTGATCAAGATGGCGCATCCACACACATCCATTATCAACGGGTGAAAGAGCTTCTTGTCGAAAAATTGAAAAATATTCTCTAAGAAGAAATAGATATGGCAAGACCATGTCAAACATTTCTCTTAAGGTAGGGTTATCCCAAACATATTCAAACCGCTGTGTCTGAGTCACAGCAGCCACAAAGTTGTCCATGGTGAGCTTTGGTGCCTAAGGAATCGAATGCCTGGGTTTGGGCACAGCAATGATCAATCCTTGAAAAGTTTCACAATCACCTGTACACCTGTTGCTCAGGGTAGGGCATTAGCAACATGCAGCAGTCAAACAAAATGACCACTGTTGCTCTTCATCTTTCTCCACCATGGTGATGCCATTTCACGCACTAAGCTGCTATATGTACTACATGTATATCATGTAGAAAATACCTTAACTCACAATAACCAGCGACACAGAACTCGGGTTTGATTTACATGTGTTAGCTCGGCCCAAAAATGCACTTGTGGAATGTTTCCAAGTCACTTAACCAAACAGAAGCAAATTAATATATAAAAATAAAAAAATAAACTTAAATCCTTCCTTAATCCTGCATGGGATTATGAATAATCCTGAACAGATAATAAAATTTAGTTACCCATAAACTTCTATACGTTAGTGGTGTTTTATTATGTTTAAAACATACTTTGTCTCTTAATGTAAGTGTGGAGGCAAATAAGGTGGAACAGCCCATCAGTTAGCCCCTTTGGAGGATTTTCAATTTACTGGTCCACTCATTACAGATTTGGTCTTAAACCCACCTCTATAAACACACAAGGTTAGTCTTAGATTTGGCATCACAGAAAAGTGAAAAACAGGTTTACTCTACTCTCTGTGTAGTGTAATAAAGTATAGTTTTCCTATGAACTAGTATAAAGTAATACTAAATCAGGGCAAAACTTTACTTTGTTACACAACATTGAGGGTAGAGTAAGCTTTATTTCTGAAATCAGTGTCTACTTTAACAACAGTTTCACAGAAACACTTTAGTATTTTGGGGTATCTTTTCATACAAAAAATTATGTGTGTTAAAAGTTTAAGTCAAAATAAAATAATCTATCAACAAATTAAACATCAATTTCATGAAAAAAAAAGTTGAAAAAAAATTACCGATCCATGCGGAATTTCTTGCAAAGACTACGAACAGATTCCATAGCTCCACTTCACACAGGTGAATAGTGCAGTACTGGCAGGGGGACTATCAGCTACTTACATAGTGTCTGTTCCTTTATCTTTACTTCATATATCCGTGTTTCTTATCATATACACCAGGAAGTCAATGAGAGGTAGCATTTGATAAACACCAATAAAACAGGTAGCATGTACTTATGTAGGTATCAAACACATAGACAGGTATAATCTTCCACATGAAAATAATAAAAAACAAACAACATCCTTTGATCTTGTTTTAAACATATTTATTTCCCAGAATGTGTGAAGCTGGATTGGTAAACAAGTAAGGACTTATGTCAATACCGCTCCTTTGATCTTTGTCTTGCTATGCTGAAATTTGCTTATCATAATATAGTCACATAACAATTTGATGTAATCCTGCAGATATTCTTACAATCATTCTTCAAAAGTTTCATTGCATCCGTGGTATAGTGGTAGAGCATCTTCCCGGAAACCGGAAGGTCTGGGGTTCGATCCCTAGCAAACGTCTAAAGATGATACCTGTCATTACTCTGCCTGGCGTTCGGCATTAAGGGGCTAAAACAAGGACTGGTTGGCTCGAAGTCAGTATGCTTTGTGTGAGTGGGGTATTCATGTTAAAACTGCATCATGGTATATCAGTGGGCTAGCAATATAGTCCGGACTAGTTCAAGCAGACATGCATGTATGTCGCTATATAATATACCATTAAGTGAAATAATCTTGAATATAACGTTAAACCCCATTTCACCTCAACTTCTTCAAATGGAGATTGGAGGCCCAGTCCTGATCGATGTCCTCTTCCCCAGAGTGAAAGGAGGACACAGCTATGTGGATGACAATGGTGTGGATGCTTCAAACATACACACATAGAGTGAAGCACTCCTAGCAACTAGCATGATAAGGGTAAGCAAGACAAACATGGGGGTAGGGGTCATTAGACCACAGCATGTGTGAAATTTGAATAACGGTCTAAAACTGATGAAGCTACATAGTGTAGTGCTTACAAAGACGCTGTGCACTGTGGAAGGCAATGTGAAGGAGTGAGTGAGTGAGTATGGTTTTACGCCGCTTTTAGCAATATTCCAGCAATATCATGGCGCGGGACACCAGAAATGGGCTTCACACATTGTACCCATGTCAGGAATCGAACCCGGGTCTTCGGCATGACGAGCGTACGCTTTAACCACAAGGCTACCCAATGTGAAGGAAACTGGTACATTTATACAAGGTTGGTTATTGAGTGTGTGAGATCAACCAGTATCTCCAGAGGAGTTATAGCATTCCTGAACACTAATTGGACAATTGACTTAAGCATTAACTGGGGGTTTAAATGGTCAAAGCTAATACCCTTGATCCCATTATAGAATATTTCATTGATGCTGCAATGTAATAACCATAAATACTCTTTGGATAGATGGAATATGGTAGAGTGCATGACTTAAATGTTCAATAGTTGTGACACCATAGCATAGAAATGTCAACTTGTGACACCACTTTTCATTTCAAGTGTGACAGTGGAGAGATCGGCGGTATTTCTCCACTCATAACTCTTGATACTTACATTTCTTACATATTTGTTGACATTTTGTTCAACTGTTATTATGAACAAGAAAAATACAATACTTAGGTAGTTATACAACATAGATATTGTACATTTACATAAAATAGTTAAGTCGCAAAAATGTCATTTGAAAGAAAGAAGTACAGTTTGATGCTTCCTTGCTTTAAGATGCACTTTCACATTACAAATGTGGTCATACGCATTTTCAGTTGATTTTTAAATGAATAATTCAGAATTATATTGAATTATATATAAAAGCTCACTACAAATCAGGTATTTAAGCCATGTTGATATTCATAAACATATAACTGTACTACAGGTTTGGGGTGTGTGTGTGTGTGTGTGTGTGTGTGTGTGTGTGTGTGTGTGTGTGTATGTCTAAAAATGTAGCTCAATAAGAAGTGATCTTTGGAAGAACTAGCACTTATTCTTTACAAATTTTAGGTACCCAATAATTAATTAAAACAGTTTAATTTGCAACATCTTCTTCAATAGTTCATTACATTTGCTGAAGCACTCAGAAATATTGAGACTTGTCTGCAATTGTTCCCCAAAGTATAGCTTTGGATTACAATCTTATAACATGAGATACTGAAACATCTTACAAAAAAAAATATATGGTCCATGAACTGTCAAATAACATTGAACGGAACCAGATACAATAGGCCTCTGAGCATTTGCAGAAAAAGACTCATAGAAAATCCCAACACTTTTATTTCCAGGATGTACTTTACTGGTGACAGTCCTTGGTTTTATTTATGAGACTGCACCAATACAGGGTTAGCCGCCAATCTTCACCTGAGACAATCATAAACTGGCGTGAATAAAAGCTTGATTAAAACAAAATCCTTTAGGTTTATAGCAGTTATTTCCATCAGCAAAGGGGCAATTTCCTGATTAATCTGGGCAGAATTCATTTAAAAAAAAAGCTTTCTAGTTAACCTGTATTTTCTTCTCTGTGTGCACTTGCATGTGTTTGGGATGGGTTTATGACACTGGGTTACAACCGAATCAGGATGACATGTTCTACTATTTTTATACAGCTATTTGAGTGCAGGTGATCATAAGAAAAGTCACAAATCTGTTTATATTAGAGTTGAGTAAAACCTGACTTATTGCGGTATGATGCATATCACGCTACAGACTGACAATACCACTCACTGAAATACAACTATAAAACTTTGGCATACAACCTTTTTGTTTGTTTGAGGACTTTTCAAACCCAAACTGAAAACAGAGTTTGCTATCGAAAAAGAAGGTGCTTATTTTTATCTTTATAGATCAAATAACCTCCTCTACCAAATGGTGGAAGTCCAAATATAATAGGACTTCAGGACAGCAGGACCCAAACACTTCTTGAGATAATGCTAGACCAATTCAAGATGTTTTGTTTTAAAGACTGGAAGAGAAGAAAAAAGAGCACTTTTCCACGGCAACTGTATGTAGTCAAGTGATTAAAGCATCTACAAAGACAGTTACTTAAGAAATAGTTTTTCCAGTTGATTCACAAAAGATAAGCTTTATATTCTGATGCTTTCAGAAAACTATAATAAACCTAAGATGGTGACAAACCAACACTTCTATTTATAGTAGACAAGTATGCACTTTTCATTCTTTTCAAGAAGACATTCCAAGAAAGTCAAATATCTAGCCTTCTATTTTACAAAATTTATATACACCTATAAATCAGGACTAAATCATACTTATGATATGCAGTTTTCCATTTTCAATAAAGCAAATTGGAATATAAGAAGGCAATAAAAAAACATACAACAAAAAACGCATAAAAACTAAAACAACATGAGCTGAAAGGCAGGAAAATAAGAGTACCAGGGTCTCAAAACCAGACTTGAGTACCCGATATCAATGGTCAATTGTCTTTTTGAAGCACCAGCTAATGTGACCAAACGATGTACCGTTTCTTCTTTGATGTCTGCAATCAAGTTAGACAAGTGAAGATGTGAGGTATCGTCCCAGAACATGAGTCCATCTGAACCCAACTGGTGTTCAAGCACCTGTAACAGTCCTAACAGAAACTCACTAATTAACCACTTGGTTACCCAGGAGTCAGGACAACTCATGAGTGAGTGAGTGAGTATGGTTTTACGCCGCTGTTAGCAATATTCCAGCAATATCACGGCGGGGGACACCAGAAATGGGCTTCACACATTGTGCCCATGTCGGGAATCGAACCCAGGTCTTCGGCGTGACGAACTAACGCTTTAACCACTAGGCTACCCGACCGCCCCGACAACTCATGAGAGTCAATAGTTTAAGACTAACACATGCACAACTGCTTCACAAATCAAACTCTAAATTTCATAAGCAACTTCCTCTTGCTATAGGCCACCACGCTGATAAATTGACAAGCTGTGACACAGAGCTTAAAGGTATACCGGACCACTTCCTGCTATCAAGAAAAAAAACCAGTGCAGTGTCAGCAATCTGATAAATATAAATGTCAATAAAAGTTCTCAGTTTACAATAAGGCCTTTATCAACAAAAAATAATTATTAAATTTATCTAGATGTTTTTCACATTGTTGCTGATATTGCTGTTATTCCCCCAACCCATTTTGAAATGATTGCAATACATATACCGGTACTGTTGGGAATTAACTTGAGAGTAAAGTAACATTCTTCTCAGGCAAGGAACATAAGTGACTGCCCTCACTGCTTTATCCAAATCTGGTGCATCTCAGAGAGATGGTGTCAGAACTATGACTGATGCTATGGGACTACAGTTGTACAATGACACAGAATCTTGGCACTGAAACAACCACAAGGAGGCTAGAGAGAAGTATCCAATTATGTATGCCTAGATGTATATGGGAATTTCTTGTTGGACCTAGATGGTTCCAACAATTTGTCTACTTTGAGTGAGTGATAATTGCTTAACGTTGCATCAGCAATTTTGCAACTATTCATAGTGATAATTTGTCCAAAAGGTTAAGGGTTCAAGAACTTTTGTTATGTGTTTATATGGCATATTACATGCATACTGACGTGAACATGCAAATGCTGGAACTACCCAGGGTTCATGTATGTTCTGGTTACATGATGACACAAGACTGTGTAAACAAAATATCAGCAAATACTAATCAGTGATGCCCCATTAGTGTGGTGACATTTCCAATACAATTAATGTGATATCTGAGATATTAGGGTCTCTTTTTGAGACAATAAACTAACATCTACTGAAAATAATGCCAAAGGACAACTTCATGATAGTTGATAGCCACAGACTGAGGAGGTCATGTCATGTGCCAATATGTTCAATGATGTATTCACAAGAATAAAAACTAACCAGCAGCTGCATTCACGAAAAACTGACTTCTTGGGACAGCTTGAGGCTATTAAATCACAATAAACCCCCTCTGATTGAAACAGCTGGTTTTGACGGCCGCATCACCGCGGAAGCTAATATTCATAGAATAGTACTATTTTCAGTCATTGTCGGTAGGCATATTAAATAACTATATCTACAATTACAGGTTACAAAATGCGCAGATGCGGTTACTACAACATTCAAAGGATGTGTGGCAATACATTTCGTGCAGAAAAACACGACAGAAATGAACAAGGTAATGTATATACGTTTTGGAGACAACAGAGAGCTTGAAATTTTGGCGCTTTTCTATATACGACTGTGACGTCGTATCTTTTGCGTCACAATGAGCGATATGACGTCATAATGGTGACGCGTAATGTAGAGCGGAAGCCTTGCAAAGCTTGCTTTGCTTTCTTTAGGGATGCCCACCTCATGTTAGCTTACCAAGTTGCCGTGCTTATATGCTTTCAATGCCTGTCATATGTTCGAGTGAAGTATAACGGTATAAACAAACTGCTTGAGTATATACAGCATGATATTTTGTTCGGTGATTCCGTAATTCAGATTGATAACCCACTCAAAACATTGAACTCAACCCATGCCGCTTCACTCAGTATATTTGCTAACACCAAAGAGTTCGTGTTTTATTTAGTCATGGTAGAATGGAGGTAAACACACTGTGTTTTCAATGTAGAGCTAGGTTACCTGTAGATTTAACCGCGCTAAATTTAACATTTGAAACCTCACGCTGCGCGTTCGGTTCCAAATTCAATTTAGCGGGGTTAAATCTACAGGTAACCTAGCTCTACATTGAAAACACAGCATGTTTATCTCCTAAACGTACATCTAGTCTTTAGTTAATCATCGTTTTCAGAAGTAACATAACTACGCATAACAGCACTGGCACAGGCTAATTTGCATATCATGTGACTGTAATTTTCTCTCATTTTAAAACAAATGTTGAAATCAGAACAGACTGATGCTTTACATACTGTTTTGAATAATTATTTGCAACTAAAACTTCGACTGTGAGGTGCACAACAATATATATTCACACTTCAAAGTGATCATATCGCTACCTCTCCATACGGCTTCTACGACAGCATGTGATGTAAACAAACGAAAACAACGCAAATGGAAATAATTTGTCACATTTGGAGATATTTTCTCATTGAAAGTCAACCATGACATGTTTAGCTTGATATGTAGATTCGTTAAGAAATGAAACAGAAGAAAATAAGATCATTGTTGCATTGATAAATATGATTTGGTGCTGTAGCGGTATGTGGGAAAGCGGGCTCTATGGAACAGGGTGAACGGAAGTTGTAAGTATCGTAGGGACACGATTTCGCTGAAATTATTATGTAAACATCATTGAATGAAATTTTGAATAACATTGATAAAATAGATTACAAACATAAGTCCAGTTATACAATGAACACTTAAATAGTGTAACAAAAGGGTTTACTTGCGTATATTCAATACAGATTTTTTTACATTCTATGTCAGATGACAGATCATGACAGCAATATATACGACCGCCTGAAATGATACTAAAGAGAAAGTCTGTGCGTATTATACACGAAAGATATATTTTTCCAGAATTTAATAGCCCATAACTAAGGGTGCGCATAACACACGAGGGTGTATTACACTTGAATAAATAAGTTAATAATCGCAAGGGGCACTTATTGGGATTGTTCACTTACCAATATATTAGCAAATATTGCCATAGGCGCTTATTAGATCGGGGCGTCTAATAAGTAGTTATGGTTTTATTTTTCTGTTAGAAAATTGTGTGTTTATTAGATACTGACATGACATCCCAATTACATTGGCAGAGCGTCAGTTGGTACCTATCTCTGCAGAAAACAATGCCAGACATCAATTGCTGAAAGAGTTTGTGAAAAATATCCAGAAAACCTTTATTCAGTGGATCGAGACACAAACTCCAAACTCACTCACTGAAGCAGGAAGTCAATATTACAGAATATTTCCATATTATACAAAATGTCAGCAAAGTATCTGGTATTCTGCAGTCTTCAAAATCTATGATAATCACAAAATGAATAAAAGGGATCTATTGATAATGCACAAGTCAGCTTCTCTGGTATCAACGTGTGATCAGGCATGCCTGAGCTCCATTCTGCACACTTCTAAGACCAAGTCATGACATCACAGCATTTCACTGAAAGCTAGACCACACTCAGCACCCATTTTGTACCCAGGTGAGTACCCAGACAAGGCTCACACATCGACCAAGACCATGCCAAGATTGATTTCCATGCAGGTCCAATGCCATAGCTATACTGCTGACATATAATGTAACACACAATTCAAGAGAATAGTCATATTTCAACTGAATCATCAAACTGATATTGAATTACAGAGAGACACTGCTAGAATTTATTTTTTTTATACAAGAAGCTCATGAGACTACAGCCCTTATAAATCTTGTACATCATCAGTCATTTAAGAGGTTTTTTTAAGGGACATAATTGGGAGATAAACCTACTGTGTTTTGAAATTTGATGTAATCCCACTGTAGAGTAGACACCTCTTATTTTAATTTGGAACCAAATGTCTTCGTGCCAAACACATCCGATATCAAACTACCGTATTTCCTCTATTAAATGCTACGCGTTCTGTTGACTCGGCATGTATAAGAGAGCTGACTTGTATTAGAGACCCTGCGTGAAATAGAGGAAATATAGATATGTTTTAAGTTCATATTGGGGTGATCGATTGGCAGCCATTTCTTATGAATCGACATGTATAGGCTATGGATGTATTCATACGCACATTTTCTTGGTGAAAAGGCTTAACATATTTGAAAGGGGTTTCTGTAGCAAAAAGGAAACCTCTTTTTAACCAATCAGAATCAAGCATACATCAATGTCATGGTAGAATAACTAATCACCAACAGTTTAAAAAAGGCCACAAAACCCACATTAGTTGAAAAATTACTCATGCTGACAATGAAACTTTCACATCACTTGTTATAGCACAAGTAACTCAGGTTTGAAACAAAAATGATTGATAACCCAGAGTAGCTGCATGCTGGAGTTCAAATGTGTGTGAGATGAGACATGACTGATGCTGGCAGCATCTTGGTGTAAAGTATACTGCAAACTTGTACTTACTTTACCACTTTCTCTTCAGGCGATGACATCTTCAGGCCCAGTTTCTCCAGGAACTCATCAGGCAAACTTGGTGTGACCGAGTCCTGTGAAGGAGGGGGCGGGGTCAGGGTGTTCTCCGATAATGTCAGGAGCTGGGGGGGAGCCATGTCTCCCTCACTTTGTTCTCGTAGCTCAGGTAATTTCATAGTGCGCATATGATCCCGCTTCTTAGCTAGGTTGTTCTGAAAATAATGATGATAAGACTATATCAAGTTTTCTAAATGTTAAAGTTCTAACATACTTAACTATGCTCTATGGCACAAAGGGGCTAGCTTGATCATGTTGATCAAAGCTTGATTTGGAGAATTTTCAGAAGCACCATTTAAATTAGAGTTTTAGTTTTTAATTCATTCATGATAGTATATCATTTTACTGTGTCTAAGACTAAGTGTTCCCTTATTCATTTCCATCAGTGTATTCTACATAGAGTATCTGCTCAAATGTGGTTATAAACATGTTCACAGACCAGTGGATCTGTATGCTTCCAGTTATCATTCTCAAACTCCCTAGGGAGTATACAACCGAAGCTGCCGAGAAGGTTTTTACATCCACCTCACATATCAGGTACTCATTCCCTGCTGGGCGAACAGAGGCACATTTGAACTAAGTCACTTGCCCAGCGTGAAATCACACATTTTGACACTTGTGTTTCGGGTGTATGGACATATTCGTGTTTCCATCATCTGGTCAACTACCATCGGATGAGTGGGTTCTTTCGAGTGCACAGGGTGAATGTACTGTACACTAGGGGTGGTGACAACACCGAACAGACCTGTAAACATTGTTGGTCCCAAGGCTGAATAACAACCTGGTCACTAGTGGAATACGATCTCGGCACATAGCGCTACACGTTAGACTGCTTGACCACTCCACCCCATCTAAAAAAATCAGCTTGGGTCAAAGACTAGCTTATGTTCAAATAGTTAAATAAATACTTCCTGAGGACCTCTACAAAATCAGCCTTTTTGACACATTTTAGCAAAATAATACATCTAGAGTTGTGATTAATCCAAAACATGTGTTGATATGAAAAAAGACTTGTTCTCATTCATGTGAACATCTGATACAATTTCTGAATGTTTTGCTTATTATATAAATCATGCAGATCATGTAGGTTAAAAGGGCCCTTATCATACCTTTTCCTAAAGCTGAATAAAAATTACTCTTAGTTTAATATCTATTTTTAAGGCAACTCAAGCACTGTGTCGTTTAAAACAACAGGCTCCACAATTGTCCGCTCATTGGTCTGAAGCCAAGTTTGTAGGCTCCCTGAGGCTATATCTGGTGATTACGCTGGCTAATTAAAATGGCGCTGGCGACACAACTAAGAGTTAGTTTATTGTTGCCCTTTAATAGAAAAAAACAAAAACAAACTGTTTTGGCCTGAACACACCTAATTGTGGAGGCAGCTTAAATTTGTTAAACCAAAAACATAATGTCAGAAGATATGACTCATAACAGAATGTTGTTTAATGTCCCAGTCAGCAATATTCCATCTATATTGTGCTGGCCTGTAGATAATTGAGTCTGGGGGAGGCAAACTAGTGGTTGACAGCATGAACAACAATAGCTGCTGTGTATCAACACCAACAGCAAGTCACCCTCTGTAACAACCTGCTCCTCAGTCAGCTCTTTAAACAACAAAAAGCAACCAAACAACAAGCAAAACAACTAAATCAATGATACAAACTATGACTCCAGCCACCTATCTGAAGCCCTGTTCAAGTAAAATATCTTTCAGTCAAGTAATCTCAGCTAATGATAGCCAACAAAATCTATAGAAGAACTGATAAGAAAACCAGGAGCAGGTTGATGTGTATCACAATGATATACTGTAGTGTATCAACATATATCACAGTAAATCTGAGACCACCATATGTGAACAACACAATCTACAATGCAGTAGAATGAGGACTACAACTTCCAGACAGTCGTACCACCTAATTACAACACATATCTTTAAGAAAGAAACAGTCCAGGTGGTTGGTTCTCAAGGATTAATCTAAGTCTCTGATACCATTATCTACGCCCACAGTAGACACTTTGTGTTCAATCTACAGGATACACCCACACCATTTTAAGTTCTTGTTACATGAGCATATATAACATACATGTACTACTACATATGACACATACCATATTGTTCCCAGCTAGTCAAATGAAACCTATGTGGTCATTGTACTATGTATCAGGGACTATGGCCTGATTAACTTTTTCAAAAAAATGATATCCTGATACAATCTTCCATGACAAGGTGACAGCTTTCAAATGAGGAAAATCCTATACAAGTAATGGCCGACAGAGCAAGATTACACACAATGACTGGATTTGATAACTGAGGTTTTAAAACAATGAAAAAATAGTTGTGCAGTTGTGCATAGTCACCAATGTCTCCAGTACATGGGTTATCAATAATACTTCCTTAGATGTAGGCTATAAGTGCACACAAAACAGACAAGTCAACAGCTGACATGATTAACATAATATATATCTGATCAAAATATACAGTCAATTTCAAAATAAACAATTGCTGGAATTTTTTAATTTTTATTCCATCGAAACTAACTATATTAATGTAATAATTCTGATTATCCATTTCATATTTAAAGTAAATATTTCAGATTATCAATATATATTATTTTTACCGAAAAAGATTAAGAAGAAGATGAGCATTTGCATTTAAGGCCTCAATCAGGCCCATATTCAAAGACAAAATAATAAGTAGAGATCATACAAAAATTGTTAATAACAAACAACATGCAAGTAAATGCATTACAAACTACGTTTTTTTCTTCTTACATTTAACATAGATAATGTGAAAAACCTTTCAATAAATTTTCATTTTTATAACACATCACTTTTTCATAAATACTCAAGCTAGGATGTTTCCAAACATTTACAGACAGATGTAATTTTCTCAAATCATCATATGAACAATTTAATTGAAAGGGGAATTTTGTCCTGTATGCAATTATTGCAAGCTGGACATATTCTAAGTGATTTTTCTATAGCTAACTATATACTAAATTGTTAGATAGGCATTTTCATAGAAGTTGACGTTTGACAAAATAGACAAAATATTTATGGATAACAACTTGTCTATTACACGTCATAGTGACATTTCATTGCCCTTGCTTGACAATAGTATAAGGATCCATACTGAAACATTGCAATTACTATATACTAAAGAAGGTGTTATCCATAATTGTTTTGTCTATTTTGCAAAATATCTTCCTTTAGTTGTTTTTATATGAGCAGTATTTACCTATGTGTATATCCCTACCCTGCCAGCAATGTCAAAGCATTACCTGTGTCCAGCTGCTATGCCTGGGTTTATCACTTAATTACCAGCAGGCTTCTCCGCTAAAGGCTGTATCTTGACTGAGGTCATCTGACGAGGCTGGCTAATATACACCTTATGTGATTTATATTCAATACAAACTGTCCCACTGGCCTCAATAGTAAACAGTTGGGATTTTTGCATGAAACTTTATGACAAGTATTTAGCTGGCCTCCAGGACAGTTTGATCACAATCAGTTAATTAAAGCACTTATGTCTGTTTTAAATGAATAATGCGGCGAGCTGTATGAAAGCTTCTGGGGCCAATGATATTTTTGCATCTAATGTTTTCTTGAGCATATTAAACTTTTCAAGTTTCATACTCCCGAAAGTATAAATTCTTTATATTACAAGAGTCATCAGAAGATGACAAATCACTCCGTCCCCCACAATAGCAAAAGGCACCACTTCAGTCCCTGGTTTATATATGTACTAAGTTTGGACAAAACATCATTTACAGTTTTCGAGTTATGCTTTGGAAATGAAATATGGATGGACAGACAGGCCAATGATGACTATATCCCCCAAATTATATGCTAGGGAACAATAACCTTATTATTACTCTTCATTGCAACACTTCACATTCATTTGATTTACAACAATTTGGATTAAATCTAGACACTAAGCAGCTGCCATATATTTTAGTGAAAAGATGTGACACTCGTCCCAAAAGTACTTGTTAACATTGTATTAGATACAGGAGTACTTTCAGCATTATGGCTCAATAGAATTGTCAAACCTATTCATAACACGGATGATCCAAGGGGGAAAGATACACTAATAACCTTTTTCAGGTGCCTTGGAAAATTGTTCACTATATTTTGTACAATAATGTCTATATTTATTATGGAAAATGAACACTTACCAGAAAAACAACTGGTTTCAGAAAACCTTTCTCCACAATTGATCACACAAATATACTTTATGGTATTACTGAAGCACTTAAAGCATGCAAAACAAAGTCATATTGTACATATATAGATTTTCCAACGCTTTTGACAGTGTATGGAGAATTGGACTCAGAATATATTGATTAGCTATGGAATACATGGAAAATGTCTCAAGTAATTATGAATATGAATAATGGTACAAAGACTCACAATCTTAATAATAATGAGATTTCCAACTTCCTTCCTTGCTGTATTGATGCATAAAGGCAAGGTGATAGCTTATCTCCCTTGCTTTTCTCTTTGTTTCTGAATGTATAAAGATTTTTGTACGGCAAGAAATGCAGCAGGTTTTTATTTACTAATTGTGACTGAGCGTAAAATGCTGTTATATGTTTGATTCTACTTCTGTGTGCAGATGATACTATCCTGATGTCAGACAATTTAACTGATCTCCAGTATGTGAGGAATATATTTACTGAGTACTGTAAACAAAACAGATTGGTTATATATTCAAATAAACTAAATCACTCATATTTAATGGTTCTAAGGAAGATTACAAGCTGTGTGATACAGTTCTACAGGGATAAAAGTCGGCACTAGTCCTATTGTCCTTGCCAAACTGCTCCTTGCCACTGTCTTGAAAAAAAAACAGGCTTCAGTAGGAACTATATCACATGGTGCCATTGTCCGACCGACCAATCACTGGCCTGACATAATATATATTAATACACACATTCCAGAAAAAACATGCAATGTGAGAAATGAGTATAGTTTTTTTGACAAAGAATTAAAGAACAACATTATGTCATAAAGAGGTTTATCGCACTTTTGCATTTTGGGCTGGCAAAAATCCTATTTTTGGAATAAACACTCTCTATTTAGCTTACAAAGGCTCACTAAATACAATGTTTATTTCCAATACAAGATATTTACCATCCCAAAAACACACTTGCATGATAACGTCTACTTATCAATCTGTCCATTTTATAAAAAACAGAGAAACAGATCTATTCTACTACATTATCGTAAATATCCTAACAACTCAAATGTTGTTTTTATGTTTTCCACAACAAAAATAGAACTTTTTAAAAATTGATTACATTATGTAAATTTGTTAAGCATAAATATAAATATGTTGTATATTGTATGAAATATTATTTGCAATGTTGCAGTACTGCCTGTCCTCTGAATGTATGTATGTATGTATGTATGTATGTATGTATGTATGTATGTATGTATGTATGTATGTATGTATGTATGTATTGTATGTATGTATGTATGTATGTATGTATGTATGTATGTATGTATGTATGAATGTATGTATGTATGAATGTATGTATGTATGAATGTATGTATGTATGTATGTATGTATGTATGTATGTATGTATGTATGTATGTATGTATGTATGTATGTATGTATGTATGTATGTATGTATGTATGTATGTATGTAATGCCTATTACAGTGATTGACCGATTGGTGTATCATGTAGGTACAATGTATTTACAGCAATCAAAACAAACAAAGCTTGTCAGTGTAGATAATCTTCATTGTGTTACAACTGCAGACAGAAACTGCTCAGTCCTAACTGTTGATCACGTCCGGTCAAAATTTAAGAATGTCTGGACAATACTTTTTAAAATGTCCGGACAGAAAAATTTAAATGTCCGGTAAGCAATATTTTAAACCGGACATTTGAGATTCCCAATCGGACATGTCCGGCGCATATGACGGTTTCCAGACCCCTGGTATGTATGTATGTATGTATATATGTTCTTCTAGTGCCATGGACCACAGCCTTAATACAATGAAGTTCAGCTCAGTTCATATGGATATAATTACAAACAGTAAAGGAAGCATTGAGACAAAATCATATACAAGAATTACAGATAAGTAACATTGCACATGCAGGGCATTACATTGGTGAGATTGTGGTGTCTGCGACAGTTGTTCCCGCATGACAGGTGACTCACAATGACACTACTTAAACTGTGGAATTATATCATAGACCTTCGTACATGTACCGGTATATTGGATATAGACTTGTGATCTGACATTCATGCTATTGTAGAGGAGTAAAAAAATAAATGTTAATCATTAAGTCTCTTATTCATTCTCAAAAACAATAAATATTCACAGATGTATTGTATCATCAGAACAGAACTTGATAAACACTGAAAATATCTAATTCATTTCAAATATAAATTGTACCAAATTGAATGATTTCACTATCCTTTTTGAAAATATCAAAACCTGACCTTATATAAAGGATCAATTTTCCTCTTAAAAATAATAATTTTGACGAGTATGATCCCTGGAAGACCTTTTCCAGCACATTCTATAATGAAGGCATGATGGATCACATTTGTCCTCTTGTCAAGATTCTGGTTGAGATAGTTAGAGTGATTGATGTATATATACACAGGCAGCCATAGAACATGAGATTGCTTCTACCTGTGGGTGTCTTACTTTTACCTACTTTACTATGACCATGCATCTCCTCACCAGAGACTGGCATTCCTGTAAAGCTCTGTATATAGCAGCTGTTCATATATTCGACACTCTAGATGAAGACTGTGTATCAATGGTTGAGCTTTATCACTTGTTTCATTGACACAAATGTGCAAACATTATCAGCATGATATCACCTTAAGATATGCTGCAATGAGAGTGTTATCTAATGTAAACTTGGCATGATGCACTTCATAACAAACTTTACACTCACTGAGACATCATAAACTTTGAACAAACACACGTCTCTGATCTGTCAGAAATGAGCGATAACAAGATCATAATCTCAACTCATACAAGCTAACACCTGTGAACTAAAACAAATTACAATACATTACCACTCATACCCAGGATGAAACTTAATCAGTGGGGATTACACCCTCTGTGGAATCGGAATCAGCAGGGCATCAAACTGGGTCAGGTCTGGTACTCTTCAGGTGATTATCAAGATAACATCCCAGGGATGCAGTAAGCTCCTGGACAGGTCACTTCAAAGTGTAGTGGTCACTTGTTCCCCCTGGGTGGTTACAGCTCCAGGTTGCTCCATGTCTTCCCTATCCACACATACAGTGCTGCGGTTCCAAGCAATGCTAATTGGTTAGGTATTTCATGTTGCCAGGGCTGTAGGGTAACCCGATATTGTCTATACCCTCCACATATTCCTCATTATTACACACTGGGGAGGGCTATCAGCTGTTCAAGGGCAGGGATGTGACCACTTCTTTACCATCGCAAGGTCAGGTGTAAGATAATCAGTACTTCTTTATACCTGAGTCTAACAGGACAGATGTACCGCTTCAACTAAAACATTTTGCTCTATAGTGTAGGGCAGGGAAGACAGTGGCGAGGCCTTCAATATGAGATAGACAAAGAAGAAAGTTCTAAAACTGACATCTGTGATGCAAAATGAATTTATGTTATGCTTCATTTAGGGTGTGTGAGTCAAAACTGTGATTTCAAAATCTTGTTGAGTTACTTAATTAGTGAAACATATCTGAAACATGGATCTACGAACTTCATGCATTGCTTGCGTGTATACATGAAAGAAGCTGTACATACATGCTGTTTATTCCACTCAATGTGGAATATGATTACGCATGCAACCATTGAACCATTGTGTAACAGCTCTCCAGGTATATTTGCTGTATGTATATGAAACAATGGAACAATGTTGGCTCAAATGTGTTTTTTCTCATTTGGGTGAATTAATTCATCACAATTACAAAGAGAGTGCATGTTGTCTATCACTTTCAGTCAGATACATTTCACTTAAATAATTAAATGTGGATAAGATGAGCCAGTGACTGAAAACAAGAGCAATGCTAAACAGACTGACTTGCAGCGGTAGAAACTTACATTTTTGGTCTACTAGTCCTTATAATGATAATATATAGCAAAACCCTTAATAATTGCAAATATCTACTAGTCCTTTCTATACCTTAATTATTGGGCAGATTGGCAAGGACTATAGGACTAGTGCCAATATCTAACCCTACACCACTGGGTCACAATGACATGCAATCAACTAAATCACACCACCAATCCTCTCCAGTGGCAATGGAGGCAATGGAGTAAACTGAGTTTGTTTGTTGTTTAACACCTCACTCAGCAAAATTACAGCTATAAGACGGCAGTCTGTAAATAATCAGGTCTTGACCAGACAATCCAGTAATCGACATCATGAACATCTATCTACGCAATTGGAGTGAGTGAGTGGGGTTTTACACCACTTTTACCAATATTCCAGCAATATTATGGCAGGGGACACCAGAAATGGGCTTTACACATTGTACCCATGTTAGGAATTGAACCTGGGTCTTTGGCGTGACAAGCGAACACTTTAACCACTTGGCTACCCAACCGCCCCCCTACGCAAATGGAATACGATGACATGCATCATCTAAGTCAGCGAGCCTGATCCCGTTAGTCGCCTCTTACGACTAGTTGCCTTTTACGGCTAGCATGGGTTGCTGAAGACCTATTCTACCCTGGATCTTCACGGGTCTGGGCTTGATCATAGTGCCACCAGTGACTATTACTAGTTATGTCCCTTCTTTGTCCCTCCTATTTACCAATCAGATTCCACCTCTCATATAAGTTGCATTTGTTTCAAACAAAATGGCAGCGCTGGGTCAAGACAATCTGATCGATAATCAAAATGTATTTTGTAATAAAAAGGTTCTTTCTTCCAAAATGCATCCAATCACATGCATAGACTCTTTAGTCCAGCCAAAATATAACTACATAATTCCAGCCTAGTTCGGCAATGGTGGAAACTGGACTTTTATGGTCAGTTAACGTCCTTGCCTTGGGAAGATGGGAATTAAGGGTGCCCTTGAGTCCTTGAGATCTAAAGTATTTGAATCTAGAGACCCCCTAAATCATACACTTTTAACATCTAAGGGTTATGACAAGGACCCCTTGACTTTCATGCTTAATTTTGAACCCTGCTAGCTAGCTCATAAGACAAGCATAGGATACTGGGGTCCCAGACACACAGGGAGCAAAACTATGAGTTACACTGTTGGCCCAATCTCATTAAAATCAGACCTTAGTTCCCGCTACCGCTAAACAAAGATCTGAGGACATCCCATTACGTGTCACGTCAGACCAACCTTTCGCGACCTTTGACCGACCAATGGAATGACCAATGAGAAGGCAGTTTTACGGCACAAATTTCAAATTGGCGACTACGCTTCAAAACATATTTTGACAAATTCTCGATTACAAATTTGAAACCTGAACAAAAATACATTCTGGAATGTCTAATAGATGGTCTAGATTGTAAGGATTCAGTCGTTAAACACGTAACTATCGTTCGGAATATCCCATGTTCAAGTTTTCGAGATGGATGATTAGAAATCACATTCCGACTGTCACTTTCATGATCTGGTAAGCGACGCTCTGATTGGTCGGATGAAAGGTCGTTCTGAGCGGGAGCGAGAACTAAGATCTGATTATATTGAGATTGACTGTTGGCCAAGAGTTGACAGTAGATCATGCAGACTCACGAGGCCTGTCAGTTGCAAGAATATATGGGGACATGGTGCAATAAATCAGAGTCACAAAAACAATCATAAGCATGAAACATTCTTAATAAACTCCCATTTCAAGGAGCACAAATTATTTATTAACAAAAACGTTATTAACAAAAAGTCATCCTCACATGATCACAAGTGTGTTAATTCATAGAGCTTGAAACTGTATCAGCATCAACAGATACTCTCAATCATCATTCTATGTTACACTTGGAGTTAAATCTGTGCAGTTTTAGCCCACTAGTCCTTATAATGATAACATGTAGCAAAACCCTTAAAAAGGGCAAATTTCTACTAGTCTTTATGCTAACTTAACTATTGGGCAGTTTGGCAAGGACTACAGGATGCTGCTGTGGACATCAGATTCCCTGGAAGGAATAATCATGGTCTCTAAGCAGGGTTAGAACATAACACTAGCTCGCCAGCCCAGGGATAGTACACATTCCTGTGGGCTAGTACAAATTTCCAAATTTCCCTATTGTTTTTAACGTTACAATGGCATTTTACCTTCATCCATGCTAGTAAAGGTTTTTAGATAGTTCTCACCCTGCTGTGGAAAGTCAGATTGTGTCACAGACTTTGTACCTTATGTATGGGGTTCATAAGTGCCTCTTACAATCTGGTTAGCATAGAAACAAGAACTGGAATGCAAGAAATTAAAGAGAATCCAAACATGGCTTAGAAGCAAAAAGACAATTACAATGAATCTGGGTCAGCTTTGTCAATAATACAAGTAAGTAATTAAACCACTTCAAATCCTCCACATTGTAGACACTACATCGATCACCTTAGTAACAAGTGGACTGTAGCCTCATTAGTCTTGACCCCACCTTTAGAACAATATCACACAGTATCTACATATTACAAAAACGAGCATCACAATTAAACCCATGATTTGTTCATCCATGAATTTGTTAAACTAAAGGGCAGCGAGTTAGCCTAATGGTAAAAGTGTTCGCTCATCACGTCTAAGATCCAGGTTTGATTCCCCACATGGGCACAATGTGTGAAGCCCATTTCTGGTGTCCCCCGCCTCAATATTGCTGGAATATTGCTAAAAGCAGCATAAAACCATACTCACTCACTGTTTAACCAAATGATTATTATTGGGAATAGTGCTGTCTGGATCAACTTCCATGAGCACGACTGAAAATGCTAATAGCCAAGCTGCGTGTGCACATGCATCCATTTTTGACAAGGTGAGCTAAAATCGAGTTATCAACAACAGCAGAATATGAATGTGTATATAATACAGTTTCATTAAATATGACTATTTGAGAACAAAGGAACTAGCCAAAACACCTTCATACAGTTGGACCATGTGAGCCAAATTCATGTTGTCAAAAGAAAAAAAAAGACTGTGTGGTGACTATATAAAGGAGTCCCATCATACATTACACGAAGCAAGTACAAGCAAGAACAAGCACTTTGGACCAGGTGAGCTCAAAAACAGCTAACACCAACAACAGAAAATGTGTTTCTGTGTGCTTGTCGTAAGAGGCGACTAACGGGATTGGGCGGTCAGGCTCGCTGACTTGGTTGATGCATGTCATTGATCCCAAATGTGTGGATCCATGCTCATGATATTAATCACTTCATTGTCTGGTCCAGACTCGATTATTTACAGACCTCTGTCATATAGCTGTAATATTGCTGAGTGGGGGTTTAAACAACCAACAAACCAACCATTGTATATGACTAAGCAAGTACAAGGGAAAATGGCATGCACTGAAGGGGTCATTGTCAGCACGGGTACTACAGATATGTACCCCGGGTACGTTTCAGTATACAGAAATGTACCCTAACCAATATCAGAAAGCAGAACAGTACCTGGTACCCTACACGGCAGACGAGTCCTTATTCCCCAACCTGAAACAGAACATGTAGTCTGTCTCACAGTCCCTGAATCATATGTTCCCTTCCGCCCAACCTTTTCTGTAATGCAAGTCTAGATTGTCCTCAGGTTATGAATCTCCCATCTCACTGGGACTTGTTTTCAATTTAAATGGACTTATTTGTTTCTATCAAAATTATATCTTTTCAGAAACTAATCGTTAGTCTACAGAACCTGGTTCATGTTGTAGTTATGGTTATATTTAACATGATTACAAGTGCATGCTGGATAATGCTGTGCTTCGCAGAATATAAGAGTACTGTACATAATTCACTGTATAAGCTTGCTTTTTCATATAGCACACTGAAATGAGTATGACACTTACAATCCAGAAACTGAAGAAAATCTTCCAGGTTCTAAGTCAAGGAACCGTGCCCTGCAATGCGGATTGGACTCATCCAAGGTTACCGTTCTGTCTTCTGATTTTAGCTAGGGTACATTTCTGTATACTGAAACGTATCTGAGGTACACATCTGTAGTACCTGTGATGACGACCCCTTCAGCCTAACACGCCTAAAAGTGACCAGGTGAGCTACATTCTAGTCATCAACAACAACAGAACATTACTGTGTAACTGCACAGACCCCCTCCTTGACTCTGGGGGTCAAGACAACAAAACATGTACAGTACCGATGATCGGCACCATGAAGCTTATTACACACAACATTAACATGGTGGTGTGGAACAAGGAAGCAGTGTATGCCAGTAATGTTTCCATTAAGCAAGTAGCAGTGGCCAGGAGCCGTGGGCAGATCATGTTACATGCTGTGACTCCCAGCTCACACTGCCACCTTTAACATGATCAGTAACACAAACATACTTCTCCATTCCTAGCATTCAGAGCATGGGCTACAATAACATCAACTCATCTTTGATGATGGGGAGTTTGACTCTGTATTTTGGCTACTGTTTGTCCAGCATATTATCAGGTTGATCTTATGTTTTTATATTTTGTTTGAGTTATTCTTCAACCCTGTGAATTTCAGAATCCTTTATTATGATGTAAATTCCATCTCCTTTGCCATAAATATTTGAAAGAATGTTTTTGCTGTTTTAAGAAATATTCGGTCACTTGAATTCCATCAGGAGATCAAGGGATGCTCATATTAAACAGTGATTCACAGCGAAGATACCAGAAATGTATCAGACAGCACTGGGGTTTTGTTTGGTATGGTTTGTTGTAAACACTGCACTCCACAATAATCCGGCTGTAAGAGGCAGCCTTTAAATAATCAAGTCTGGACCAGATAATCCAGTGATTGATATTTAGGGCAACAATCCAGATCATGCAATATTGACACACCACCAACCAAGTCCCCGAGTCTGACCACCTGATCCATTCAGTCGCCTCCTATGACAGGTAGGTTGCTGGGGACCAATTCTAAGCTAGAATCTCCCTGGGGTACAGCACAAGGGATCAATCAGGGGAAATATCCTGAATTCTGAGATAGAATAGGATTGAATAGATTTCATCAAAATAATATGGGATCTAAAGAATGTGGTCATTAGCAATGGGATAATGGGGAATTCCACTAAAACATTACTGAACTGTAATGTGATAGATAAAGCTGCAAAATAATTGAATTTGAATCACATTTCAAGTTCAAATAAGATAAAGTGTTATAAGCTAGAATATCAAGATCACAACAAATAGATTATCTAAATTTGCAAACACTAATTACATCAATCAAGATCCTGCTCTTCAAGTCAACCTTTAAGATATTCTGTATTGAATACTACAGAGAAGGTTCTCTTTGAAGATATCTGATATGAGAGTTTAGTAACAACCATATCAAAAGGAGTTCTCTTCTGTCAGAATTAGCTCCCTTTGATCAGATTACAGTAATCACTGAAACGTGCCCTGGTATTTCCGTCTGGACTAGGTTGGTGGAGGCACCAGCCAGAGTTACACTGATATGTGGCTGACTGTCTGCGTAATACTCCTTTGTGCTGTAACGGTAAATTCTTCCTGTCACTAAGGCTCATATTGATCAGAGTAAGAACTGCAGATGGATAGAGTTACTAAAATTACTTGAACATACACACAGTATGTGCAGATGCTTTGGGTAAACAAGGAAACAGATTTTCTAGTTACTACACTAAGTGTTGTGATTCTGTAATGTACTACTGACTGAAATTATGGAAAGCCCAACTGACTGAATGTGTTTAGTTTTAGAACCCTTAATTGAGTTATAGAACTTCAAAACTACACAAAATAATTTAAAGAAAACATATCACAGTAGTAATCTGTCACAGCCACAACAGATTATAGTCATATGAAAAAAATATATGTCTTTTAACTTCATTAGAGTATCATATACAGTAACTCTAGGATATAACAAACTCATAAGACTAACAGAAAGGAAACTTTAAAATGAACTTTACCTGTCATTAGACAACAGTGAAGATTAAAAACAAGGGTCCACAACTGGCCAGGAACATACATTTTTTTCACTTGTCTAGAAAAGGTTATTGAGACAATTAACAAACATTACTGGGCAATCTGTTGAAAAGTCGGTCAGAAGTAAAGGAAATATATAAAAAATCCCAGTTAAATTACATGTTTACAGTCCAGCTAATTCTGAACTGTTATGGTGAGAGAGCTGTAGTTATTAATAGGCGTGTATGTTTCCTGTTTGGAGTTAATGAGTTAACTGATGCCTGTATCTCCAGGAGAGTGTCACAACTCTACACATTCGGGTTGCACCATCTACAATTGCTTAGCTTCTTGAAACAGGGTGGAAAGGAAAAAAACTTGTTCTAAATTAGCTTGTTTTAAGTCATTGATGTGCTCTAGAGCTTTCTATGACCAAGAATTATGTAGGGTGTTCCCTCATCACATTTAGATAGTAACTATGGTGACAGCTTTAGACTACTGTGATATGAGTAGTAGTTCTTATTGGATTGTAATGACTTGTGGCCTGTGAAAAAGATATGAACAAGTGTTTGAAATAGAGGACCAGGGGAGAAAAAAAGGGTTATCAGCTTATTTCAGGGTCAATGGCCTAGACTGACTGGCAATCTGAACCACTGTATGATAAAGAAATCCTTTTCAGTATTCTACAGTTTGGACTATTAAGGTTGCCTACGTACAGAACAGCATATATCCATGATCTGATGAGGTACTGTAAAAGTATCCTGAAAGAACAGTGTAATGTTAATTAGATGACTATTTTAAGCTTTGTTTCATTAAAACCACACTCAAAATTAAGTAGAGCTGGCAAAGAATTTGATAATCGGAATAATCGTTGATGGGAAGAAATATTAATGATTATCGATATGAAATTGTTGTCATTGATAATAATTTTACATATACTATTGTGATGAAATAATGTCTTAATGTACCAATGCAGACTTGTTATTGCCAATAATGTCAATTGTTGAAGATGAAAAGTGAATTTTTTTTGGTCATATCTTATATGTCCATAAATTAATATTTGCATAAATGTGCCATCACCCACCAGTGGAATGGAATATCTTCATTTATTTCAGACTTTGTTTTGCTTATTTGCTCAAAGTTACTTCACCGATATTTCTTGAAAATAGATAAATATTCTCTATGATCTGTATCAATATCTGAAACTACAGTACAATCAAATATTTGTAACCTGTGTGACCTATCAGGTGAACAGTTGACTTGCCTTTGCATGTGTTTGTGATGCATGCCACCGGTAGGGCAGGATAAGCTCCTTTTTTTTCGAACACCTGGTATCATCACTATTTGATTGTGATATATAAACACATGCTCATGATGTCTTATGAATATGGAAAGGGTTTGACTCTTTTATCTAACTTAAAATTTGCAGGCAAGTCCCTGAATGATGTACCATTTTGGGTGAGTGAACTAAAGTTTTGGCTTGTGGCAATGTTTTTTACTAGCCCCCATGTCAACTTGGGTCAAACGTTTTTGGCATAGACTGTTCATGCTGTACCCAAATTGTGACTCAAACCAGACTCTTCGACAAGGCAGGCAAATGTGTCAGTTACTTGTGGATCATGGAGGAACTTGTACTCGCAGCTTCTTGTCTTGCAGACTCAATCACAAGCCTGGTCACACTTTTCATTGTAGATTTATAAAAGATGCATCTTAATAAGGATATGTCAGGAAATAATTTATTACTACTCAATTTGTGAGTAGCTCTGCTCTACTTAAGACAACTTTGAAGTACGTGTATATCACCCAACACTGACAAACAGGATCCTGCTACTAGTCTTGAATAAATGTATCCCCATAGCTGCAGATAACATTTATTACTCAATCAGATCCTGGACAAATACTCACTACTGAAAATAGCAGCTTATAATATGTATGCTATGTGAAATTGAAAATAAATTCTTGTATGTTTGTATGTTGATATCCAGATAAAAGATTTGTGATTTAACTACATGTATTCCATTATGGCAACCACCATAGGTGTGTATAATGACATAGCAACAATTGCATAATTTGCTGAAATTAAAGGTGTGTAGACCTGCAATGGAGCTAGAGTTTGTTTGTTTATTTATTGTTTAACACTGCATTTAACAATATTCCAGCTATATGATGGAATTCTGTAAATAATCGAGTCTTGACTAGACAATCTAGTGATTCTCATCATGAGTGCTGATCAACGCAATTGGGATACGATTACATGCATCAAACAAGTCATTGAGTTACCGCCCGGTCCTGTTAGTAACCTTACGACAAGCATGGTACGCTTGCTGAAGATCAATTCTAACCCATATCTTCACAGGTCCAAATGGAGCTAGATAACATTAAAGGATCCAGCTTCATAGTAACATATTATATTGTCATACCCAAATGTTGTAGTTGATGTATGTCTTGATTAAAAATTTAGATTTCTATGAAATTCTTATGAAATTCAAGATTAATATGATATGTGACACAGTAATGATACAATATTGTTTGTTTGAGAATGGTCTGATACTGTATAATTCTGCAGTCAGTTATACAACAGCAGCTTGTAAATAATAGTTACAATTATGAAAGTAATAAATTCAATGGTTAATATTTGTATCAGCAAGGAAAAGGCAGGGAAAACCTGTGGTTGATAGAATAAGCAACAATCCACATCCACAGGGTACAATGACACTACCTGGCTGGGCTCTGTTCCACAAGGTGAACTTTGTGCTAGGACTACTGAAGCCTATGTTACAGCACAGGAGTTACAATCATCTTAGCTCTAAGATCGCTTTGTGGAATGATGCTCAGGCCACATATTGTAAACACCATATCTCAGTTTCATCAGCTCCTATGACAAGCATAAGTCACTGAATACATCATTTAAACCCATATCCCCAAAGGGATAATAAATAACAATATCTCAAAGTTAGAATCACTATATTATCAAATCATAATGCAATTGGTCATTTAAATGATAATTCATATTCAAGATGGAGCCAGACAGTGACCTTCAGATGAGAATACATACATAATAAGCACAGGCTACTAAGAGGCATTAGTATTAACTTACAGTTTCCAAAGTACCTCATAAAATTCCTCCCGCTACAGGAACTGAATGATTCTTGAACACTATTCAGGCGACTGAGTAAAAATAGAAGTGAAGACAATATGGACCCACCTGGAAAGGTGCAGCAGATTACACGCTAAGAATAAGACCACTATAGCAACCAGCAATTGGAAACTGTTAGAAAATATCTAAATGTATTTTGCTGGAGAAAAAGGAAAGCAATAATCAGTCACCATTGTAACTTTCTGTCATCTTTATGTGTGTCAGTAATATAATGCCTTAGCATACTTTTACTATAAATTTATGAGAAACAATATTTGTTGTGTTTATTTCGTTCTTATATCAGCATTCTTAAAATGATGTAAAGAAGGACACTTATTGTTCTGACACTACATAAGTATTTGACATAAACCAAAGATAAATATAGGTTCTCTTGATTTGCAAAAATCAGCGATAGAACCTTACAGTTTTAGTCCACTAGTCCTTAAAGTGATAATATATAGCAAAACCCTTAAAAAGGGCAAATTTCTACTGGTCCTTTTGATACCTTAGGACAGGTAACTATTGGGAAGTTTGGCTAGGACTATAGGACTAGTGTAACGTCTAACGCTGAAAATGTGGTAAGAATTAAACTTATATAGGAAATCAATGAAAATAATGGAAAAGTATTGGGATAGTGTCAATGTCTTGGATTGAATATAAAACTATAGAAGAATCAGAGCAATAAAGCGTATCACTCTCTGAAAGTTACTTTAAAAATCCATTTCTAATTCTAAGTCTCCATTTTAATGAAATAGACTCTTGTACCTGTGTATGTCAGTATAGCATAATCCTGTTCACATATGCATCGATCTTTTAATACTTTAACATTACATTTGTTCATGGCAAGAAATATCAAATGGCTAGATTGCAGTATACCAGATACCATCACCATGTTTTGTTCAACTGTGCAAATTAGATGCACAAATCACCTTTGCAGTTTTAGTAGCCATTTTGTTCTCGCTTGACGGAACTGGAATAGGGATAATAGAGGGTTTGGGGACTTTGCCTCTCTAATTTACAACTTATTATAAGGCTGTCATTTGCATTTGTATGTATTGGTTGAAATAGAACTAATGATTTCACGATTTGCATGTGCCTGCCATGGGTGTTATAGACACGAATGATCAACGGCATAAATGACATAAATTTCTCGATGCTTAGGTATTTTCTGCATATGCAGAATTCCTCAAAATAAGTGGTTATTAGTTGTTGGGAGTGATCTTTTTAGAGCACCCCACAACAGTTCAATTGTGTTAGTGTGGGCATAGTTTCCAGGTCTTTACACTGGAGAGAGTTTTACTGTCAGATGGGTTAAGTCCTCTTCATGTAAACATGTGCATGCCCTAAAGCAGTCAATTATTATTGTTGTTCCTGGCCTCATGTGTTTTATTCTATAATAGGAATCAAGGTTTCACCAGTTCTGTTTTTGACAGGAGCGAAAAAAACAAACACTTCCTTTCAATGACACCAAACATTTGATGTTCCTCAACCTGCTTACCTCTGTTGAACTTTTGTTTCCCAAACTAACTTTCATCAATTTCTACATTTCCAACTCCGCCTATTAGTCCTCATTAGCCACAACACACATTCCCCTACAAAATGTATACCAGCCGACAGGTATTCAATATACTGCCAGTATTAATTTTGGTACAGTACAAAGCATGTATATCATTCATGCTATGCTAAAAAAACATTGAAAGTAATGGGTCTTCATTGCTAGTTACAACGTTCAGCATGTGGGTATCTTAAACAATATCATATCATGCTAGTCAGGCCAGCCCCATTGGCTACACGCTGTAATATGCAATATGGCTGAGAGTGGTATAAAAACAATGAAAAAACAGTACAAATTGATTTGCTTATTTGTTGGTAGTTTGGTTGAAAGTAACAAATTAGCAAGAGAAAATAATTTTTAATTGACAAAATAATCCTTGATGAAATAATATTGAACAGTGCTTTATATTGCCAAGGGGTTCTTGTCATTGACACCTGAAAAGGACATTTCTGTGCAATGTGGGTCTGCTGGCTATTTATTTCTGATACCTGGCTCATATTTTATAGACCTGTGTCAATTGATCCAAGCGCACAGGCTGATGTAGACTTGCCCAAAGGCTGTACTGAATCTTTTGATGTATAGTAAGTCTATACTTATTAATAGGCAAATCTAGATAAGCCGAAGACACCAGTCTTTTATAGGGAAAACTTGTTCTTATTATTTATATAATCTAGGAATTATGACTTTAACTACTTATCATATCCTCAGAGGCTTGTGCAATTCTAAAGCCTATATTTAATAAATAATCACCCCCATTCCAATTCTCATTCCCTTTTCAGCTCTAGGAATTAAGAGACTTGAGGGTACCTCAATTGAATTATTTTATACAACTTTATCAGTAAGTTTATTTCGGGGACTATATGCAAATCTACTTGATCCTATGATTATCCATATCAATGTAAAGCTCTGATTGAAGAGCAAACATTTCTTTTGGTTCAGACATAATTCTTATATCTATTTCTACAAAACAGTATTCAACAAAACAAAGATTCATATAGTGTACTTTCTCATTTATAGATTGATTGGGAGGCTCTTTCCAATCTGTTTGAAGTCTGTAACTACATATGTGGAATGAGGCAATTTTAACAACCACAATATCAATTCATGGCATAACTGGAAAGATGCAACTTCAACAAAGTTGATATTCAACTCATCTGTGGAATTCCTATGACATTGGTTTCTATGTTGAAACAGCCATGGAAATTTGTAAAGAGATGTCACATGCCACAATGCATCAAAATCCCCAACAATCCTGGCAGTAAATGTGTGGAACAGGGAATGTAAACAGTGCTGTATGTTCAGAGCCTGAAGCACATCTCTTGTTTACATGTCTTGCATGATTTTATCTGTCAGAATTTACCACCCCTCTCCTTGGGTAAGCAGTGAGAGTCCTTCCCCCACAGCGTAACAGATGAGAGATTCCTCTCCCCAGCAGAGTAACAGATGAGAGATTCTCTAACCCCATGAGGCAACAGATCACTGCTTCTCACCAGAGACCTACACACTGACGTACGTACCTGTCTCAGTTTAGCTAGCCTAGATGGCGTCTTGGACTTTGGAGAAGCCTTTGGAGAAAGGCGGGGTTCTTCCACCAGACCATTCTCTGGACTGTTTGGCACCACAAGTGACTCTTCAACCCTCATCTGAAAAATGTGATGTTTTACTCAGTGACAAAATAAAATACATATTTCACAGGAAAAAAGTCAAATGCTACAATATCTTTTAAAAGAGCAGTTTTTTTGCTGGTGTTACATGATTCCTAGACTGACACATACTCTAGTTAATATTTTCCCTTGAGAGTTGAGAATGCAAGTTGAATGCACCAAGGTAATAATATCCCGCCCATCTGTGCAGTGGAATCTTTAATGTTATAAGCTTCCAATTATCACTGTAAGCCAAGATGAAGGCAGCTAAAATGCAAACTGGTGAGGTTGATTAATTTTCTATGCATTTAAGAGCATGGCCAAATCACAAATATTGCAACTACACAAAAGAGCATGCGGTTTGAGTCCAAAATCTAGCTACAAACATAAAAAAATTCATTACATTTTAGAACAAAATAGACAGTGATGACACAAGCTCACTTGACTTTCAGAGAAATGAGCTAAAAACTACTTGTTACCCACTACTCAACAAATTCAAAATGATGTGCCAAAGGAGGGAACACCCATTCTAAACTATTCAACAATATAACAGATGATGTCTTAAAAAAATTCATTATGAACTTTATATAAAGCTTATTTTCAAACTTGTTAGTGGTCATCTTGGAAAGAATGGCTGTCCCAATCTCGAGAAATACACAACAGTGAGAGAAAGTAAGGGTCTTGCTTGTTGTCCTTGAGGTTTATTGTTTTAATCTGGGAACCCCATAAATTCATTATTGTTAACATTAGGGAAATGACAAGGACCCCTTGACATTCATTCTTTCAAACACTGCCCAGTAAAGCAATATCTAACATAACTTTCAGTTTCATGCTTTTAACACCAGAAGCCCAATTCCCCTACCATCAAGAAAGACCTGTTCACAAAATAAGGAAAACAATTTCTTTGCAAGAGATACCAGAGAGATATCATAGTAGTTAAAATATTACTCATCAAGCCAAATGACAGCGTCCATTTCCACGGGAGGCAACTTTCATAGCCTATTGTTTGTTTCAAATCCTTCCACACAACACTAAACTGTACTCTGTCCTTGCATGCACATCCGTATTGAACACATTTCAATTCTGTCCACACACAGTGTGAGGATGAAAACAGCTCTAAGGTCGATTTAATGAAGAATCCAAAAATTCATTAAAAAATTAAGGGGGTTAACTTGAGAGCCCCAAAAACAAATTTTTCCAACATTAGGGTATAACATGGACCATTTCCCTTTGAGGAAATCAGAGATTCTCTAAATTAATCCAGAAACATCTGCAATATGAAAATATCACTAATTATCATAAGTATTTGCAAAACATCACAGACCTACCCAAACAGAACCAGAAACTGAATGATAATTATCCAAAAACAAATGAGTTTCAAACATATTACTTTCACCTTCCTAAGAGCTTGTCATAAATACTCTAAACGGGTAATCACACGAGTATAGTATCTATATCACCAATCATTTGATATAGTAATGTCATTGAAATTAGCATCCTTATTATTTACCAATGGTGTTTCAACAAAAGTCTTTTACAACACCTGTATATTATTGCTACGATAACACCTAACAGTGAGGTTAATACTGTCCATTACAATCCTGATTGCCCCTGGAAGTTATACTGTGTTTGAGCTGTGCACTTGAGGATTATACCATAACCTGGTTGTGTAAACAAATTGGTGCCTGCAACAACACTGGTTTTAAACAGTGATTCGGGAAATGCCACTTCAAGGTAACAGGTGAAAGAGAAAGTGAGAGCATTTATGTTTTTATAGGCAGCTTCATCCGGTATTGATGGTCCTGTGCTGTCTAGTCATTAATGTCAGAGGAAGACTTGCTCAAGTTCTCTACATCAACATTAACTTCATTCTGTATTGATGGCGCTGAGGTATATTTAGTCATTGCCATCAGAGGTAGACTTGCTCTAGTTCTCTACAGCAATGTTAACTGCATCTTACATTGATGGTGCTGTGCTGGATCTATAGTCACTGTTGTCAGATGTAGATTTGCTATAGTTCTCAATGTCAATGTTGATTTCATCCTGTATATGATGGTTCCATACTGGATCACTCAAAAAGATTAATTATGTGAGACATGTATCATTTCTCAAGATATATCATGTCCACCATAAGATGACAGCATTCTTCAAGAGTTCAAATAGATCCACCATAAAATGAAAACATCATTCATGAAGATCAAATAGATCCATCCCAAGATGAAAGCATCATTCAAAAAGATCAACAGATCCATCTTAAGATGAAAACATAATTCAAGAAGATGAACAGATCTATCTTAAGATGAAAACATTATTCATGAAGATCAAACAGATCCATCTTAAGATGAAAGCATCATTCAAGATCAACAGATCCATCTTAAAATGAAAGCATCATTCAAGAAGATGAACAGATCCATCTTAAGATGAATGCATCATTCAAGAAGGTCAACAGATCTATCTTAAGATGAATGCATCATTCAAGAGGATCAAACAGATCCATCTTAAGAAGAAAGCATTATTCAAGATCAACAGATCCATCTTAAGACGAAAGCATCATTCAAGAAGATGAACAGATCTATCTTAAGATGAATGCATCATTCAAGAAGGTCAACAGATCCATTTTGAGATGAAAGCAACATTCAAGAAGATGAACAGATTCTTCTTAAGATGAAAGCATCATTAAAGAAGATCAACAGATCTATCTTAAGATGAATGCATCATTCAAGAGGATCAAACAGATCCATCTTAAGAAGAAAGCATCATTAAAGATCAACAGATCTATCTTAAGATGAAAGCATCATCCAAGAAGATCAAACAGATCCATCTTAAGATGAAAGCATCATTTAAGCAGATCAAATAAATCTATCTGAAGACAAAAGCAGAATTCAAGAAGGTTAACAGATGCATCTGAAGATGAAAGCATCATTCAAGATGATCAAATAAATCCATCCAAAGATGAAACCATCCTTCAAGGAGGTCAACAGATCCACCATAAGATGAAAGCATCACTCAAGGAGATCAACAAGATCCATTTTAAGATGAAAGCATCATTCAAGATGATCAAACAGATCCATCTTAAGATGAAAGCGTCATTCAAGCAGATCAAATACATGAAAGCATCATTCAAGAAGATGAGCAAGATTCATCTTAAGAATAAAGCATCATTCAAGATGATCAAATAGATCCATCTGAAGATGAAAGCATCCTTCAAGAAGATCAAACACATCCATCTTATAATGAATGCAACATTCAAGATCAAATAGATCCATCTTAAGATGAAAGCATCATTTAAGAAGATCAAATACATCCATCCCAAGATGACAGCATCATTCAAGAAGGTCAACCGATCCATCTTAAGATACAAGCATCATTTAAGCAGATAAAATAAATCCACCCTACGATGAAAGCATCATTTAAGCAGATCAAATAGATCTATCCTAAGATGAGGGCATCATTCAAGAAGGTCAACAGATACATTTTAAGAATAAATCATCGTTCAAGATGATCAAATAAATCCATTCTAAGATGAAAGCATCCTTCAAGAAGGTCAACAGATCCACCATAAGATGAAAGCATCATTCAAGATGATCAAATAAATCCATCCTAAGATGAAAGCATTCTTCAAGAAGGTCAACAGATTCATCATAAGATGAAAGAGTCATTTAAGATGATCAAACAGATCCATCTTAATATGAAAGCATCATTCAAGCAGATCAAATACATGAAAGCATCATTCAAGAAGATCAAATACATCCACCATAAGATGAAAGCATCATTCATGAAGATGAGCAAGATCCATCTTAAGAATAAATCATCCTTCAAGAAGATCAAACAGATCCATCTTATAATGAAAGCATCATTCAAGAAGAATACTCAGGAGTATTTCTACCCTGGGAACCTCTTAGGAAACAAAGACATTTGTTTAATCTATCTTAACTACCAATTTTTTCCATTTTGTGTTTGTTTTAACGGAACCTACTTAACTGACTTGTGGGTATGCTCATTAAAGAGACTGTGTGAGAATGTCGTTTTACACTGTAGTCAGCAATATTCCATCTATATTGCAAAGGGAAGTAAATGATAAAATCTCGGCCAGGCAAACACACAGTTGACACCATGAACAACGATCAACACAAAAGGGCACAATGACACACAATCAGCCTTTCACACATTGTTACCAGCCGATCCGTAGCAGTTGTTACAATGATCATGGAATACTATTTGACCTCAATTCAGATTTGAGAAAGAAGTGCTTTCAATGAAATAGTTTGCTTTGCAGGGTAGTGATCAACAAAATAATGGTCAAACAAAGATTTCATACCAATGGCATCTAAAATGTCACGATAGTGTTTAAACTGTCATGATAGTATATGATCATATATTTCAAAGTGTAATAAGATCAAGTATTTTCTAACTTCACAGTAATGGAAAAGGTACTTTACAAGAAATCTCTGAAACATTTATTGATATATTGCACCAATCATGTTTCATTCAATATACTATTCTCCTAATCTGAGTATTTTCATATTGATAACAAATGAATAGATATGGATTTATTGGTGTGTTTGTTGTTTAACGCCACACTCAGCAATATTTCAGCATTATGATGTCCGTCCTTTTGTTAATTATCAAGTCTGGTCAAGACAACCCAGTGATTGACATCATGCATCGATCTATGCAACTGGGATATGATGACATGCATTAAACAAGTCAGCAAGCCTGGCAGTCGCCTGATCCCTTTTGTTGCCTCACACGACAAACATGGGTTGCTGAAGACCAGTTCTAACCCAGATCTTCTTGTGGTGATGGATTTAAGGGAATTATTGTCTTCATTTATTTGCTTGTTTGTTAAAACAGCAAACAAACAAACAAACAAAGACAATAATTCCCATAAATCCAGAATGAACAAACAAAAAATATTAACAAACAAGTAAACACAGACAATAATTCCCATAAACCCATCACCACAAGAAGTTCGGGGAGTTTTTGCAAGTGGTCACAATGAAGCAAAATCCTGTGAGTAATGTATGACTTTAACTCCAACATGCATGTACCTGGGGTTTCTTTTCTGATGCCTTTGAACTGGTGCTCTTTGGAGCATCCGATATGACTAATGTCGTTTTATCCATAGATTTATCCTTGTTCTTTGCAGGTGTCTGCCCAGTGTCGCCTGTAAACATAAGGAATGAAGCATGTATTTTAGTTTGATATTAATGCATATAGGATACTGTTTTACCTGCTTGTTTATGTGAGTCAAGTTGTGAGCTGGAACCTGTAAACATCTGGAATCCTTTCAAATATTGCATGAATTGAGCATTTTCTTCTTGCTCTTTCATCTATGTTTGTTAAGATAGATTGTAGGTATTCTTTGACAAAGTTTTGGTTGTATTCTGATCATCACCCTCATGGAATACACCTAGTCACATTTATAATATGATCGACTAGACCTAGTCACACTAATAATATGATACAGCAATCCTGTTATGGTATATTACCTCTATATAAGTGCTAATAAAAATGTCAAGAATCACAAAGCCTGCACATGACCATGAAAACACTTATGCAGGTAGTTAGTTATGTTTGAGGTTTATAGCACTCATGTTTTGCCAGCTTCTACATAAGCTACTGTCAGACCAGTAGTCTGATCAACTGTTCAATTCAATCCTGCATGAACTGAATCACCCAGCAACTCATCAGTGTGAGTGTGAGTGTGAGTGTGAGTGTGAGTGTGAGTGTGAGTGTGAGTGTGATTTGTTTGTTTGTTTGTTTGTTGTTTTAACTCCACACTCAGCCATGTTCCAACAAGGTCTCGGCGGTCTGTAAATAATCAAGTCTGGACCAGACAATCCAGTGATTGATTGATCGATTCATGCAATTGGGATACGATGACATGTATCAACCAAGTCAGCCTGACCACCCGATCCCGTTAGTTGCCTTTTTACGACAAGCATTTTTACGGCAAGCAACGGTTGCTAAAGACCTATTCTACTCTGGATCTTCACTGGTAGTGTGAGTGTGAGTGTGAGTGTGAGTGTGAGTGTGAGTGTGTGTGTGCGTGTACATGTTTTGTTTAAAGCCACACTCAGCAATATTCCAGTGGTCTGTAAATAATCAAGTTGGGACCAGACAATCCAGTGATTGATGTCATGGGCATCAATCTATGAAATCTATGAAATTGGGATACTTTGTTATGAACTTACCAAGTCAGTAAAATTCCAAATTTGATGAATCAGTGACAAATATGCCCAAAGCAATTCCCTATTTTGACTTGTATCATATATTCTGATGTTTTTTCAGGTGAACAATTGGCTTGCCTTTGCATGTGTTTGGATGCAGGATACGTTCACCTTATACATGTAGTGAACACTTGGTGTCATCACTATTTGATAGATATTCATAAACACATTCTCGTTGGAATTGTACAACTGAGTCTGCTTTTGGCAGAGATTTCTTTAGAAAGAGCTTTAGAAACGAACAGTTTCAGTCCACTAGTCCTTATGATGATAAGATATAGCAAAACCCTTAAAAAGGGCAAATGTCTACTAGTCCTTATCATACCTTAACTATTGGGCAGTTTGGCAAGGACTATAGGACTAGTGCCATATCATGACATATTTTTTATATTTTTTTCTCTTGAAAAGCCCTAATCTGAACTCATGATTATATTCAAATGAAGTTATATATTCTTTAATGTTTACCAATATAAGGTTTTTGTGTACATTTCCAAATTTGACAAGAGGGCTTCATGAGTATCTGCTGCCTGAGTATGTATCCCCAAGTTCCATGTGGTGCCTGACTACAATGTCAGGACATGGAGATGGAGTAGGTAGAAGCATGTTACAAAATACCATCATACCTTTCAGCTGCCCCTACCTGCTCTACACAGATGTGAATGTAAAGTTTACTGCCTTGTGATAAGAACTTCTTTAATAAACCTGTCATAAGATATCTATACATCAATACAGAATATTGCCTAACACTAAACAGAATAACGAGTCTCCATATAAGATACCTATAGGACATCTTTTAGCCATCATTCAAATATTTGATGGAGGCATCTAGGATTCATTGCAGCAGAGACCACACCCGTGTATGGTCTTTGTGTGTAGCAAGTAGCAGTCAAACCAAGAATGTCTTCTAGTCATGCATATTTCTGGCACAGCAAAGGGGTGCAACTCTACTCTAACTTATTAGCCTAACTATTGGTAATGGAAAACAGCTTCCAACTTTCACATTGAGCACTACATTACTGTACAGTCTGCCCTTGATTGGACAGGGACCATGAAGACAAACCCTTTGTTCATTTCACCATAACTATGCCTCTTTCCCCTACTCAATATTTAACATAATACCAACTATTAACATCAATTTCTTACTGATTTTTATCAAAAATATATTTAGTACTGAAAGAAGCAAAATGTAGGAGGCCCCAGGTACCCTGTGATTGTCATAAGAGGTGAATAAATTGAGTATTGGGTGGTCATAATGTGTGACAGCTTGTGTTTGTCATCATTTCCCACTGGCCTAGATTGTTGCTCATCTTATCAACCAGTGGTGTGGATAACTCTTGAAAAAAACTCATATTTTATCTTCATTTTGTTAAGCTGATCCCAAACTAGGTGTAAACAAGGAAAAAGTTGATCTGTTATTGTATTGTTATTACACTGTGATACATTTCTCCCACATGTTCCGTTTCTACAGTAGAGAACTCTTGAGAATACTGAACTCTAACCTGACATTTTGTCTGATCCCAGTGGGTGTCGGTTTATAGAAACACTTCTACTAGTATTACCTACCCTGACTAGTTTTCTTGCTTTTCTTGGCTTCCTTCTCCTGCTTCGTCTCCTTGGCTTGAGTCTCTGTCTCCCCAGTTCTTGATGTGGAACTCTGATGAAATAGCAAAGTTTAAACTTAAGGCTATTTACCAGCTACAGTAACATATATCAACCAATATCAACTGAAGCATCTCCTTCAGTCCACCCTCCTCATCAACACCTCATCAAAGTCAAGTTAAACTTGCCCCTCAAACACTGACAGCTGAAATTAGAAATGTTCATTAGGAGTTCTTCAATGCAGCATCTCGCAGTATACCTATTCCTCCTATTTATGTCGCAACCACATACCTCCGTCTCTGATTACCAAACACCAGCATCAGGATGTGTACCTGGTGAAGACATTCATGATAGACTTGAGTGTTACTATGACACTCTGCTGGTACCCGACCATAACTTACAAGGAATATTGGTTGTGTAATTGCTGCTTCCTTGGGATGGGGGTTGGGGAGAGAATTATATGTGTGTGGGAGGGGGTTGGTGTGGGAAGAATCATTGGGATGGCACTTAGAATGATTTGCTTCAATTCAAGTAAACCATTACAGACATGGAGCTCTGTGCTTGATAGGTACTTTCAACACTGTGAAGTAGTTCTGAAGAACATGAGTATAAACATGCTATGCATGTGCTGAAAAACCATTATCTTTGTTTACATCTGTTATCTTTATTCAAAGTTTACAGGAAGACATTGATCAAATGCTTGGAATTGTGAGCAACAGGATTGTCTCAGTAAAAAAAACTATTTAACTTTTTGTAAAGCTAATTGTTAGTAATTTCTGTTCATTGCTATAAGTTAATCAATTGCATAATGGAAACAAATGAGTTTCCAGGTTTGACTTGATATTTAAAGTCTGACATGTAGAATAGAGAACAAGGACTAGACCATTTTCTTAACACAATGGTCATATGAACTTTGATGAAAAATAAAATACACAAACAAGACACTGACAATAAACTTAAAATGTGACATGTTTAAATCTATTGCCAACACCATATATAATAAGTAGCAGAAATCTGATTAATAAAATTATGACCTCAAAAATCCAAATAATCAATCATCATTTCTAAAGATCAAATAATACAAATTATGTCCAGAATCTGAATGTCCACAACATGTATTCTAGATACAGAACTGACACAAACCAATGATTGATTATTACCGGTAGTCAGTCATCAGTCTGATGAATGATAATGACCTTTTTTTCAGCTATTTCAAACATGAAATGGAGCAGCATTAAAAAGTTAACTGAAGACTTCCACCCAGTGAGTGATGGCTATGTGGTCACATGTCAGGCATGTTCAGCCACCAGGGTGCTTCAAGTGCTTTATGCTGGGGCCAAGAACATTATCAGAAACATAAAGCTAATACTTATAAAAAAAATGCTCCAAATATGTCCCTTTTATCATTTGTCTTCTCTTCTTACATAATATTTACAAATATAGAATATACAAGATCATGTTTAGTTATTTCAAATAACTATTCAGTAAGAATGCACATGTGTTCAGTGCAGGCATTCTACATCCAATACAAACCTATAGTATACTGTACAACTATTTCATACAGTAACAACTTGCTTAACATTTCAACAGTCATCATATGTTTTCATAACATTAACATCAAAGTGAGCATAAAATTAGGAGAATGTACCTGTCCTCGAGCCTTGTCCCTAATGGCACCACACCTTGCCAACTTAGCTGCCACATTATCATCCATGAAGACAGACACCCTCCTGCTTATCCCCAGCGCCTTGGCCTGGAGATGCTGGCAGGCCAAAGGTTGGTAAACTAATGAGTTGGACCCATTCACAGAGAGCTACAGGTAATTCACAGACCCATAGCTGGATAGCCGGACTCCTGAAGCTACGCCTCATTTAGACTACACCCTGTGACTACTGCAGCATAATCATAAAGCACCATGGCCCATTCCTCAACAGATCTCGCCAGCCTTCAGACAAGTCATGAAGAACTGGTCTTCCAGGAATGTGTTTTTGTCCACTGGAGGATGATATTTTGTTGGTAGTAATTCTTTATCACATATGTGTCAATGTTTGAGGCACAAAATATCGAGTTTTACAACTAAATCAGAGGAAGATTAAATCAGGAGATATTTTTATCCATGTTTGGTGCCCTATGACCTCAACTACTTGAGTAAAGTTCTACTTTCACTGATATAAGGCAGAAGGGTTTACGCTTGAGTGATGTCATCGCCAACCGACAGGGTTGCTTCACCAGCTGCTGTCAGCTGAGGCTGGTATCTTTATCTCTTCAAAACCACACAAGCACATTGAATTGACATAGATACAGTCCCTGATACCAGACAACCTTTCGTTTCTGCTATTACCAAAATGTAGGCAATAGAAGAAACGGGTTCTGGAGTCCTTGAGGTTTGCTCGTGTGGACACCTTAACTTAAATTTTTGATATCAGGATGATGACAAGGACTCACTGACTATTAAGCTTAGTTTGGATAACTGAATTGGGTAGTTTGATAGTCTGACATGTAACAAATTGTCGGGACTAGCAGAATTTAACCAAATATATGATGTTCGATAAAAAGACTACGGTTCGAAATTATGAACCTTACTTTATTTATAAGGTCTACCGGTACATATTTCTTGGAGTTCTCCTTTGACATGTCAGCAACATTGTTGAAGGCAACATTTAAAGGAGGACTGGCTCAGGACATTTGGCAGTCCTGCCAAGTTTGCTTCACGTTGTTCTATACTAAGTGAACTTAATCAATTTGAATGATGTATATCACTCTAAAAGTTAACGACTGCACTAATTACTGAGATGACTTTTCAGTTTCATATGACACTAATTACAACGGCAAAACGTAAATGTTGGAAATGAGCAGCAGACCAGAGCAGCGTCCACCATTAATAATCCATTATTCTTTAACCTAGGTGCATGCCATAGCAAGAATCAAGCCATACTTGAGAACTCATAGATTTTGGTCACATGAATCCACTAAAGGAATACTTACACTAAATGAAAATTTGAAGTTTATTTTCTTCCAGACATCTCAACACAGGACATGCTAAAATGATTTCGCCTGAAAATCCATTGATGGCAACAACAAAATTTAAGATTGCAGTAGATGTTATCAAATCAGCCATATTGTACTGGTAAAATACTATGATAGAAACTATAAATAGTTACTTTCTGAGAATAACAAGTTACAAATACAATAACAGGCTGTTACAAAATGACAACAAAAACAAGTGCAGGAGCACTGGTAACTTGCTGAGCTAGGTGTTAGGATGCAAGGCATGGCTCTGCATATATCCGCTATCTGCAAAAGAGATGTCAGCAGTATAAAGAGGCAGCGTTTTGTGGGAGGACTACCACACTGTCTTCTCTCAGACCGTTTAAATCTGCCGGGATGCACTGAGATATAATCAGGAACAGGGACCAGCTGAAGCCAGGAGGAGTGGAGTTTTTGGACTGGGTAAATTAAACCTGAAGAAGTGCACCAACTGATACTGTGTTGTGAATCACATGTTCAGTTTCAGTGAGGAGATGGAGAACAGACAAGAGATGTCTGAAAACAAAACAGTGATCTATTGTTTTAGCTTAATTCAGGCTCAATATTTCATTAAGTCTGAAATATTAACTATCCTTTTCCCTGGGAACCAGAATAAATGTAATGTGTAATACCATAAAAACAGGTTACATAACGAACACTACACATTCTTTGGATGGTTGGATGAGAATCAGTTTCTCAACATTTCTGAATCTTCATGTTTGTTTTAGAGTCCTGGCTTGTATTAGACTAGAGACCAAGTGTGTAATAGAGGAAATAACGTTTTACAGTTCCTAGTGGTGATCGATCGGCAGCCATTTTTTATGAATCGATATGTAGGCTATTGATGTATTCATGCACACATTTTCTGTGTGAAAAGGTTTACTATATTTAAAAGGGATTTCCATAGCAAAAAGGAAACCTCTTTTTAACCAATCAGAATCAAGCATTTTTCAATGTCATGGTAGAATGTATCCTGTTCACCAATTAACAGAATGCCAAAATAACTGGCCACTGATTACCATTTTGTTTGTGTTATTTCTGGATTACCTGAAATTACAAGTTTAGCTTGTTTGGGGTGAAACTAAGAGCAGGTGGGATCATGTTGGTGCATGGAACATTGGAATTGATTTCTGTTGTATGGCAATGACAGGGAATCAAAACTGGAAATAAACTTTCCTGTTGAATAACTGTACAGCTATGGCCATAGTCTATACAGCATGTGCAACACTATCACGCACACAAACAATTCACATTTTGTGTTATCACTGGTAGAACTTTCATATATTTTGTTGATCAAAAAGAATAATATTTTTGTTGTCAATTTTGTCATCTATAAAGGACCCCTAAATATTACTTATCCATAACAGTATGTACTATTGATTTCATGATGTATTCAACTTGTGCATATATGGAAATTGGCAAAGAATGAAGCACTGAATTCTTTCTAAATGTGTCGCTTGTCATGGGATTTTGTTTAAGTGAATTATCATGTCACATCCCCCGTGTGTCTTGTCCATGGTTTTATTTGGGCATTGTACTTAACTGGTGTAGTCAAAATATTTCCTTACGAGAGTCAAGTGTGCTAATCCTATTCGGAAATAGTGTCTCCCTCCTAATGAAAGTAAATTAGTCACAAACATGGTCGTTAGCATTTCTATCCAGTTTAGATTTCCTTGGCCACAGAAGTGTGAGGATATAATCAGATGCTACTGAGAGGATACTTTATTTGCTCACAACAAACGTGTTTAGTGTATATTGTTGGACCATGAGTCCTGGACAGGAACAGGATATACTAGGACATTCACACCAACAATACACCATGGAAAGCAAGCTACAATCAAGTAGATCCCTAGTAGTGGAACTACTACATTTGAGGCTCACAGTTAGTTAATGAAACATAACATTTTCATTACTCTACTATCATCTATTGGACTGTCTGGTCTAACAGTGTCAGATAATCCAGCTGTTAGAGTCCTGAATGCAGTATAAAAAGAAAATTGACTCACATCTAAAAATAAAGTGAAATAGTCTGAAACTCATCTCCAAGGCCAGGTAGAAAGTGAAATGATCTGAAACTCATCTCCAAGGCCAGGTAGAAAGTGAAGGAGTATGAAACTCATCTCCAAGGCCAGGTAGAAAGTGAAATGGTCTGAAACTCATCTCCAAGGCCAGGTAGAAAGTGAAATGGTTTGAAACTCATCTCCAAGGCCAGGTAGAAAGTGAAGGAGTATGAAACTCATCTCCAAGGCCAGGTAGAAAGTGAAATGATCTGAAACTTACCTCCAAGGCCAGGTAGAAAGTGAAGGAGTATGAAACTCATCTCCAAGGCCAGGTAGAAAGTGAAATGGTCTGAAACTCATCTCCAAGGCCAGGTAGAAAGTGAAGGAGTATGAAACTCATCTCCAAGGCCAGGTAGAAAGTGAAATGATCTGAAACTCACCTCCAAGGCCAGGTAGAAAGTGAAAGTGCCACAACAAGATATAAGGGAAGTATGCACTGGTTGTAGTGCTCTGTCCTGGCACTTGGCCAAATGTTTGGGCAATGTGTTTGACTACTCCATACATGTCAAACACAGATGTACTCACACAGCTACATTCATGTTTCATCAGGAAGTGCACCAGTCATACAGTCAAATTATCCCTTGAGAAAGTCATCACTAAACGCGTGTATCACTTGGAGACTTCCGGACACTCAGCAACAGTATTCCATTTCCCCAGCTTCCAAAAAACCCATTGCTTTTTGTCAGCTTAGAAATGTTTGTTTAAATAAATAGCTTAGTTGGGTGTTTGTACCTGATGGAAGACATAAACATATTCGAGGATGTTTACACCTTGGCATTCTAATACAAACAGATATAAGATTTTGAAACTTCTTTGTTATTTCCATTGCAACATTGAAACATACACTGTGTCAAGAAAAACTCCATGGTGAGAGTTGACTTAAGCACTCTTATTTTTAGATATCATCTGAACAATTCAATAATTACATTTGTCTGTGAATAAGAATACTTGAAAAAATGCTAACCTCCTTACATCACGTGGGCAACAAACATGAAGCACATTACATAATAATGAAAAAGATTAAAGGATTACTCTCCTCTCATATAAATCAAATCTTGCTTCAGCTTGTGCACATACAAAGTAATTACAAAGATAAAAATGTGGCAAGGGTGGAAACAAGACTTTGATAAAAAGGCTAGTGGACGTTCTTGCCTCGGGAAGATGTGATATCCCCTGCAATGGTAAGTATTTATCGTGAATAAATATATAAAACTTGTTGCCCTGGAAAATAACCACCAAGTCACTTCCAGACCTATCTATCAGCCAAGTTTGGTGTAGAAATATTGTACGGTTTTGAAGATCTGCTCCGGAAACAAGCACTACCTCTATTTTCGGTCTAGGTCAAAGTTGTTGCAATGGTAACTCAAAAAATAATTTTTTTAAAAATCCCAAACTATCATAAGGTAGCAGTTCACCACCAGACCTATCTTTGTGCCAAGTTTGGTGAAAATATATTGAAATGATTTTCAAGATCTGCTCTGGAAACGATGTCTTCCACGGATGGACAGATGATGTCATTGACAAAGTGCAGGAAAATTACCTGTCTCATATATACAGATTCACAGCTAACACTAGTTTCAGAGCACTAAAAAGTTTGAGCTATTCAAGAAGGATACAATATAGATTTTGGGCTAGAGATCGCCAGCAACCAAACTGGCCACTACTGGGAGGATAGCATCTGACGTTTTGGGTCATAACATTTGTGGCTATCATTTGGTTCACACCTCCAGCTGATCACAACAAACAGGATAGTTGTAAACATTGCATCTCTTGTCATGCAGACATCAGTACATAAAGACATTTTATTCCACCATAAACTATCAACTCCACACAGGCAGCTGCAGTGTGTCAATCATGGCCAAAGGGACATAACTGCTATCTGCATATCTGCTCCTGTCTAAGAGTTGGCATCCTAAGAAAGTAAAAAGTTAACAAAAGAAAACATAATGGGCTTCTCAGTAAATGACCTATTAAAGCTTTGAATGTTGCCTGTTTCCATATAAAAGAAGAAATAATATCTTGCCATGGGGAGGCATGTGAACTTGAAATTTCTCTTGCATGCCCATCAATAAAATATATGTGGGTTTGGCATTATGACCCAGTTATATGAATTTGATGAGGTAGGTAGGAATTTTCCACCCGAATCTGACCATTAAATGAATAATTAAATGAGAGAGGCATGCTATTCTAGGGATATAAAAATAAAAAAAAATAAAAGAATGCCCAAAACTTTACATTTGAAACTTTTTTGCAGGGTTGGAGACTAGTTTTCATTTTCTTCTTAGACCTTTTCACAAAACACTTTCTTTATATGACAAATTAAGCACTGATGAATGGGAAATCTATTATATGTCCATGTTCTGACTTCCGGTCACAGCAATGTTTTCATATACAAAGAAAGCACAAGGTTAAGAAGATTAAAGCACAAGAAGCTAAAGATCACGATGGAAGTCCTGAAAGAAAAGACACATTGCTTTTCAACTATGTGCACTAATTGCAATGTAAATATTTGTAAGAATCAGCATCAAGACACTGCTGCTTAAGTGAGCTGAATATTCTATATTGCCATGAATTAAGGATGTGTCTCTGTGATGAAGGTCTGACATGTTGATGGTATCAACTGTCAGTGTAATGTGGTCTGTTTGATGTGAGTGGACAGAGTGTCATTAATGTAATGAAATGTAACACTCCTTAATGTTTATGGCAACAAACATCTATATTAAGAATCATTGACAACAATGGCTAAAACACTGAAACTTCATTAACTCTATCATCTATCAAGTTTCACCTTGTTCACTCTGATATTGTTAATCATTTTCAAATTAACGAAAACTGCTAAAGTTGTAACTCAAATACCATGATGAATCTTCATTCCATTGTAGTGTTACATGGCCGACCAAAATATCAACTCTCTGGGAGTTGTGGTTTCTCAAAGGTAATGATTTAACGTCTTTCCACAAAAGGCAATTCTTTGCTTTTTTTATGCCATGAAAAATCTGCTTCCTATTGCATTGCTATTCATCATACCAAACTTTCAGTTTCCTAAACCTGTGGTTTCTGGAAAGAGATTCTCACAGATTTTTCACTGTTTGAATGTCTTTTCAGATTTAACTTGTGTGTGATTTCATTAGAGATGCCCCTGTGTGTCAATATCATTTCTAAGTGTCTCTCGAGCTTATTTCAGCACACACAGTAATTGAACTGTGCAGGGAGGAAGTGTACACACACAGCCTAGTGATGTGATCCAGCTTCCAGACAGGTCCATTCCAACAGGGGCATATTATTGGAATGGCAAGAGCTGATGGCGAGCTGCATTTTGAAAATTTGTTGTTGTCACTGGCTGTTGATTGCTGTCATGCTTGATCATTTTTAAATCAAGTTTACAAACAGGGCAACACACAAGCAATCTTCTTTACCCTGGAGCTACATTGGTAAACAAAATAATGTGATGCAGGGTGGGTGGTAGTTTCGAATGGCTGAGATGATATATTTATCATGGCCTAATCATCATGAACCAATTTTGGTCCTTTTATGAAGTGGAAAGTTAATGGACAGATAACGTACAACGCTTCATGCCAGAAGCTAACTTGAACCATTGGTAGTGGCGAGTTGGAAATCCACTACACACAAATAGAAAGAAACTCAGTGTTACCTTTTCATAGTCTCTACTGTCATCAAAGGAGACAAAGTTGTCAGATTCAGACATCTGTGCACAAAACCTGTAATGTAAAATTAGAGTTGTACATATTTTATACATAAACAGACAGAAGAAGCTTTGATGAATACATTCGTGACAATGAGTACATAACATGTACACCAGAGAAGAGATATTTACAACACTTTTTAGAAAGAATTTGTCCGTCTTCATTTATTTCTTAAAAAAGAATAGCTGGTCATTGTCAGTAAAATATACTGATGAATAATTTTATTCAGCCCTACAGTCAGTCTCTGAAGTGTTTTCAATAACCATTTGGGTATTATGCCATGGTCAGGATCAGTGACTTTCCTTGTGGAAAATTGATGCATGGCTTACCTGTTCTTGGTAGGTGTGGCATACTCATCTACAATGCGCTTGATCAGTTTGGGTGTGCCCATCTTATCACTGAGGGCCTCAGACAGGTCTGACTCCTCCTCTATCAGAGTCGACAACTTCCTCGCTGACTGAACAGAAGTTTGTCTGACAAAATACAAATGCAATATATATACAATAATAAAAGTAAATGTGAAAAAGAAAACATAGAACTTATGGTTTATTGCCTTTAGCGATGTTTTGAAGTAGATTCTCACCCCATCAAGCTAGAGTATATATATTATGTTGTGCCAATCAAATGGTTAAAAGCAAGTATTTCAATTTTTCAAAACTTGTTTGGTCAGAAACACATTTAACTCAAAACATTTTTTATCGATTGAAGATTTAAAGTGGATTGTATTTAATCTGGCTGAATGGGTTCCAAAAGATTTAATTATTTTTATAAAATTTGTATTTTAAGTTATTTCTATGCTCCAGTTTAGATATGTACAGCAGTTTAAAAAGGAAAGAAAATTTATACCAACTAAAATACATATTAAAATGGCATCATGCCATCTATGTGTATCCAGACAGGGGTCTTGTGTACATTGAATATTTCAGTTTTCAACAAATTTATTTCATGACAGTTTACTTTTGATTTGGGGAAGGATGTCAATCAACAAAGATATGACATCTGAATTAAAACAAATAACAGTTACTTCATCACTGTGTGTAAATAATAAGGGGGATGTCATACATGTTTGCACAGGTTTGGTGCTGACAGACCATTCTCAAAAACAGAACCCTTACAAAGTGATAGAAGCCAACTAGTAACTAGGCCTTATGAAGTTATTCATAGAAAAACCTTTTAAATTCTATTTAAGTTCTATGCATAAAGGCTATACCGTAAACATGAATTTGGTTAAGCTTAAAGGATTATTGGCAGTTTCTGATCCTGCCTTACACCTGTGACATCTTAATATATCATGCTTTTCGTCCCCCAGCAAGGCAATGTTACTTGCATTTTACCTGGTAAGCTGTGCGGAGAATGCCACATCGTGTGCTGTGCTCTGTGCTGTGTCGGTTCTCTCATGGTACCTCGGATCCGGGTCATGGGCAGGGAGCTCACTGCAACTGTCAAAGTACTCCTCAGTGGAGAGGTGGAAGCTGACAGACTTGCCATCATTCCTGGAGGAGGCAGCCATGTCCTGCTGGACATACTGAGGGTACTCCGATCTGTCTGGAGTGGAATCTGGACTGGTTGAAAGAAAGTCCACTTCATCAACTGGGCTCCTTCGCCCACGTTCAATGGCAGCCTGGAAACTCAAGCTTCGACTACGGGTAAATTGGGACACATTGTTGTCATTTGCGTCTTTCCTATTTTCAATAGCATTCGTAAAACTGGGTCGTCTGAATCCTGCTGGACTTTGAACGCTGACGCGGACATTGTCCTTCTTATGCATCCTGTCTCCTACACTGCGGGAATATTTATGCTGCCTGTGGTGTGAGGAGTCCGAGTTTGCATTGCTCTCAGCAGACGTCTGACTGCCACTGCCATATTTGATGGAACTCCGGATGAAGTCTCTCCTTCTGTTCTGTCCGTCCACACTTCGGGAACATCTTGGACTGACGTCCACACCGCTCGTGCTGGAGCTGCTGGAGGTGTTGAGGTTGGTGTAGGAGTAGTTGCTGTGACTCTCGGGGTCATGGTAGCAGTGGCGCTGATGGAGAGAGGGGCAGGACAGGGTGTGGTGTGATGGAGCATTGCTGTTCTTCTGGCACACGGCACAACTGTCTCTGTCCAGGGAGGAGTACTGGTTCAGGGCTGAGAGTGTGTTTGCACGCTTGTTGGGTCTGGTGGTTGGGTAGTTGCCATTGAAGAAGTCAATGGTCAGTGCATCTGTTACAGAAAGAGAATAATGATGTGTACTGAATGCAGAAGGAATGCTTTACTGCATAGGAATTTTATGCAATACACATCTTATTTCAACAATTTCAAAATTCCTTCAATGTGTTTTAGTAAAACATTATCAAGTTTGGGCCAGGCAAACCTGTGGCTGGCAGCATAAACAATGTCAGCATTTATTATTTTCTTGTTTTACAACAGTCAGCCATATGAAAGTAATATCACTGATCCAGACATTGATCCAATGTCCCATGCCACCACACAATCAGCAACATCCCAGTAACTACACACATCAATAAATAGTAATGATTACTGTCAAGTGTTTCTACCTGAATACTATTGAAAATTATTTTCCCTTCCAGACTATAGTTTAGACAGAAATTCAAGGTAATTTTGTAAGATCTTCTGTCAGATGAAAAAGTATTCTCATAAACAAAAATCATGATGATAACAGCTAATATTTTAGCTGTACACTTAATATCACTCAAAGAAAGTAATTATGATCTAACAAATCTCTGGTTGATTGATACAGTGCCTGACACACTGCTCATGACAAAGCTACTTGTTCTGGTTTCCTCGTTCTGTTCTGTTTTACAAAACATAATAAAATCATAATGAAGACAACTAAACTACTCATAAGCAGATATATGAACTTTCACTAAAAGAACCCAAATATACTTCATTATTTCAAATTCTGAAAACTTTAGGACCAACTAATCAGTATAAAGATCAAATATGTCAATCAATGTTAATGTTGAATGGACTTCAATGCTTAAACAAGTAATGGAAAAATCATTCTGACATTTACTGGTAGAAATAATACAAGCAGTGTGTTGCCAAATCAATATATTTGCCAGTCCTCATACCAACAAGTGGAGAGCTGGGAGAGGTATCCATGGGTTGACAGTAGTTGCCAGACGAGTCCAGCTTCAGCTTCATGGGCTTGCCCTTCTGTAACAAGAAAAACATGGATGAAATACTACTGCACCTTTCAGCTACCCTACTGCTATGAGTGGAAACAATCACCAGCATCAACATGAGGTGAGGTGAGGTGAGGTGAGGTGAGGTGAGGTGAGGTGAGGTGAGGTGAGGTGAGGTGAGGTGAGGTGAGGTTTAACACGTTCAACATTATTGAAGCATTTATAGTGGTGACCGGTTCTTGATTGATCTCCTTAATGCCAAGCATCAGGAAGGGTAACAACAAGTACTATTTTAGTATGACGAGTCCAGGGGATCGAACAACTGACCTTCTTTTCACCAGGCAGACACTCTATTCACTAGACCACGGAGGCGGTCAGTGTAGACAGAGTACCAGCGGTAGAAACTAATAGTTTTAGTCCACTAGTCCTTATAGTGATAACATATAGCAAAACCATTAATAAAAAGGGCAAATTTCTTCTTGTCCTTAGGATACCTTAACTATTGAGCAGTTTGGCAAGGACTATAGGACTAGTGCCAATTTCTAACGCTGAATACATGCATAAGTTGTGTGCGTTAGCTTACTAGTCACATACTTCTTTTTCTTTTAATCAATTGGTGACAAAAAAAGTATTAAGTTGCTAGGTTATCTAAACATTCAAGGTATATATTGACATAAGAGTTATACATTGACGCTGACAGTAAATTAACTGACCAAAACTACAACTGATATTATGAACACAACCACATAGAATTTCAACTCAATAAATTAATCTAAGAAAATAAACACAATTATCGATTTTTATACAACACAAAAAGTAGATACTTTCCCAAATCAATAACTTATTTCCCCCCATGTTATTTAGGTCATAACTAACTTAAATAATCCAGTGACATGTGTTTGAGTTCCAGCTGCACCATGTGTGTGACAAGTTGACTGGCCTGCTGCAGGTCTGTCACAGGAACAGGCCAGGCCCCTCCTCCACCATGGGCCCTCACCCTCAACGTGTCATTACCCTGACCAACAATTACCTTCATCCCACAAGTGTCACCCATACTTGAAGATAAGCCCACTAACAATTACTGTATAAATGGCTTGTATAGCTTTTCAAACACAAAATGAGTGTTAAATCTGGAGATCAGTGGGGCTGTAGTTGCTCAGACATGTCAGGCATACAGTGAAACCTTGTTAGTCCTTGAACCATCTTAAAATAGAGCTGAAGCTGGAGATACAGGTGTAAGGCCATAGTGCTGATAAGGATTTTAGCAGGAACATCGGGTTACACCATCAGTGACTTTAGCCACTTGTCTGAAGTAGGTGTCTCATAAAACATATTTTGGTCGGGTGAGTTTTGCAATTAAAAGTCCATGTATTAACACTATGATCTGCTAAAAAATTATGTCAAGTGACAACTTAAGGGCTAGCAGAAAGTTCTTGGCACAGACTGGTTATATTGTCTTAAATTGGAACCAACGAGGTTTTACTGTAAATCAATAAAAAAAATGGCTGCATTAGAATCAATTTCTTGTCCACAGACCTTCATCCATCAAATAATGGTTTAAGGTTTCAAAAGATTTTTTACCCTTTTTTTTAACTTTATAACAGTGACAGAAACTCATTTATGCCACTGATGCTATTATCTTAGCCAGTGAGGCATATTCTTTAGAACGGTGTTTTTCACAATAATCTATATCATTCCAGGTGAACAATAGCATGCAGACTAAAAACTATTATCAACGATCAATCATCAATCATTTGTCTCCCAGTGATGATTGATCATGATTTGTGAATTGATTCCAGCCTGAAGTCACAAGGCAGTTGTTCAATGGATTATTATACACAACACATTGTACTTGGCTTATCTCGCAACAAGGCACATTAAAAGTTCCAAGGGTCATACTTAGAGAATAGCAGGGTACCTACTCAACTCTGTTGTTACTCAGTTAAATGAGTTTCTGAGTACATCATAATAAAAAAAGGAGAAAAAAGAAGAAGAAAAGCAATAAAATAAATTAAAAAAATAGACAGAAAGGAAATCTCTATATGTAGTCTTATTAAAGCAGCTGGGTTTTTCATAATAAACGCCAAATAGAGCGATAACAAAGGCATTTTGTTTTCAAAAGCAATATAGGAGCTTACTGGGGGCAGGTCCTCCAATATATGGTACTGGATATCTATTCCATGTATATAACTGGTATACCACCACAGGCTACAGGGAAGTGCCATACTAACCAGAGCTCCCAGTGCCACTTGGCGTTTCACCAGCTTATCTTTCAGGCTCTCAATCTCCTTGGTGATCTGCTCCTTCAACAGGTCTGTGGAACTGGACAGTGGGCTATCCTTCTAGGGGAAAACAACAGAATTACAAGACCAGAATATGGGTAACCAGCCAAACAAGACACAAAGCTTGGCAAAACTGCAACTGCACTATGTTGAATCCTTGTTCAATCATACCTCAAATCAGTCATAGTAGTGCTATAAATTACTGGGGGCTTGGTTCCTGCTGCTATTTCAATCCAGGGACCTACCTCTAAATCTTGAAAAGTTTCAATGTTCAAGTTAGACCAGGAACCTTTCGACTTATACATAATTTCGATCACAGCATCATTATGAATAATATATGCCAGTGAATCTTTCTCCACGTCTATCAACCCAGTAACCTTTATTTCTTGATGGAAACCAAACTTGTGTAATAAGCCTCATATATGTCTCCTGAGCTTGACAACCTATCTGTCCTGAAGACAACTCCGCAAGGCACGAAGTCTAACACTGCTCTAACCTCTGTACTCTAACATTAACTTATGGTAACTGTTGGACTATGACCGTTTTGTGGAATGAGACCCTGGGGAAAACATTTTTGCAGCAGTCGGAAAAAGATGTTAAAATGAAAATATTGTCCTATTTGATATGACCACAATGACAGTAAAGACATTATCCTACACACAGAGTCAGACCTAGCTATCACAAATGAAATAGGAGATCTTACATGGCAATATTTACCACCCAGAAAACCAAAGATATTCACATGTGCCTCACATGCTCTCCAAGAGGTGAGGTGACATGGGGTTTAACATCGCGTCAAATGTTTGTGTGTGTGTGTGTGTGTGTGTGTGTGCGTGTGTGCGTGTGCGTGCGTGCGTGCGTGCGTGCGTGTGCGTGCGCGTGTTGTACTAGTCCGGACTGATGCCGATTTATAGTGCGAGCACACTGAGATACCATGCCACAGTTTAACATGAATACCCCACTCAGACACAGTATACTGACTCAGAGCCGACCAGTCCTTGTTTTACCCCCTTAATGCCAAGCGCCAGACAGGGTAACAAGTACCATCTTTTACTGTCTTTTGGTACTGCTCTCCAAGACACCAGACAGGATATAACATACATACATCTCCATGGAAGACAAAAAACCTATTTAGCATAATCCATTTGAAATGTCAGCATTTCATATAAAGGCAGGTCTGAGAGGTATGAGACTGCAAAAACAGACCAGACTATCAAATGCCCCCTATGGACAGGTCCTTCCATCAGAGAACATATGTCAATTTCACACAAGTCCTTTTGTAGCTGAGTAGATCAGTTCTGATTATATTCTTTGAACTGTTCTCTTGGGAGGAAAATAGCAGTAGTGTAAGAGGTGGCTTGAAATGCACAAAGACGTAGGATGTTGGATCTGAGACACACCTGATGGTTGGTGGATATCATGGCTGGTGAGCTGGCCAAGACACAAAGTTGTCCTGAGACAAATAAAACTCATACAGCCTAAAACGTGCCAAGCACTCAAGATTGATGTCTGGTAATAACTATCCTGTTCAACTGAGAAGACCAACCAAGTCACTTGAACCAGACAAATGCCAGCACAAGGAATAATGCAACTGCAAATGAGACAATATCCATACACATGTTTAAGATGAAAAACCCAACCAATATGCAATTTAAATATCTTGAAAAATAACATTAATTAAGCTTTTTAGACAGTAAATATGATTACATCTTTAAATATTGGTTTATATGAGTTACCAGAATTTCTGCAAAGTCTCATAGGTCTTTAGGGCTACAGGATGAATTGTGACCTTTTCAGAATCAATTTGCCTTATCTAATTTTCCTGAGCAGCAAGATCTAAGTTAGAAAAAACAACAACAAATTGCTCCAAGGGAAATTCCCTATGCCTGGTAAAACAAACATGGGGCAAAAAACAAGTCAGAAATCCAAGAGGAAGGGCAAATATCAAAAATGTCACTTTGACTGAAATCCAACACAGCAGGAACATAGCATTTTAATTTTGCAGTCAATTTGAGTTGGGGAAATTTGGATAAGCTACTTGCCTCGGATAACATCTGACAGAAGAGATTCAGAAATTAGAAGACCTAAATTGAATTATTGGACTCCACTGACAGCTTGAAGTTCCACAAGGACATAACAAACATTTGTGACAGATTTAATTAGGTGCCTCACACTGCTTATGTGTACTAATTGTGGCTGATCAGTGTGTCAGGCAGGAGCTGAAGCTGTATACAATAAGGTACCAAACAATTAGCTAATATGCATTATGTTTCACACTCATAACTCAAACCAAGCTTCTTCGTTAGTACTTTACATGAGGTATATAATATGCAAAGGTAACAAACCAAAAGAAACCCTTCTGCACTCAGGTCAAAGCATCTACAGGATAGAAATTCATTCTTATTTTCACTGGTCAGCTTAAATGATCTGTAATCGAGTTGCCATTTTCCATAATGGTAAGAGTAATAGTTCACAAGTAAATGTCTCCAGGCTTTCTTGAACTTTTCAAGTCCTGGACAAGCAGACTTATGCCTATTTTGAACCCTGGTGGCACAATATATGACAATCATAGGAACATAGCTTATGAGAAAATCTTCACAATGCTGATTTGCTAACTAACCAGCCAAGCTACAGGAGACACCACTTATGACTTACAACAGAACAATATATCAACATAATGTCATTTTGTATCTGTTCATTATCCCTCTTCTGACATTAGTTTTGAACTTTTCATGTAGCTAGTGAAGGCATTTACGAAAATGAAACATCATGACTAAAATACCTAGAACCATCTTTAAAATTACGTCTGACCTGGAGGTAGTACGGTAGTGTTTTCTTCTATCTCTGCCCTAACTGAATCCCCCCTCAACATAGAACACATGCAGAAAGAATACCCAGAAACACATTGTAACCTAATATCTAACAGAACAAGTGGGGAGCTAGCTAACCTGGTCATCAATCGTCAGCAACCTCACCAGCAGATCGGGGCGAGATGCACATAAATTGGACATAATGCTTTAGAGACTTAGCCAAAATGTGAAACAGGAGACAGTGAGAAGGGCAGTATATTTGTGCAATGTTCATTGATCCTGTCCAGACTTGGTTATGCTGTTCAGCCCTGCAGTGTGTTGTCCCTACCTGATCATCCATATATTCGGTCTCCACATCCTTCTGAACCAGCCTCCATATGTCTCGCAGGTCCAGCTGCCGGGCCAGCTTGGTGCCAGCTAACGTGTCCTGGAACACAGACCCACACAATATATCAGCTACAACATCTCTCTGTAAAAGAGAACAATGACTGCATAAGAACTCCATAAAAGTTTAATAGGAGCAATGCTGGTTAGGGTGTTAATTTAAGTGGCATTGCACCTTTTTTGCTATGATTACTTCATGAAAGTCCTTCCATGAAATTAATGTGTTTGTTTTTATGTACATACTGATGGCAAATGTGTATATAGGTTAAAGGAAATAGAAAGTTGGGAAAGGAAGGTCTGTATAATTATTTAGGTATGATGTATTCAATGTAACACATACATGGATAACCTGACATGCAGATAACTGGATATTAGATTTCAAAGCCCTACACTTTAAGGATTTAAGGTGTATAACAAACATGGACACACTGAACTAATGGATACAAGGAACTGATTAGTATGGAACTGTGACCATAAATTCCATATACTGGTACCTGCCCAGTTAAAGAAGCCTTGCACTGTGCTCTAGGATAATATTACATACTTATTTTGAGAGGATGCTATTTACAGACCATGAGTTAGTGGTTATCACAATCTTGTCTTGTAAAAGGTATGGTACTCTTAGTTGTGTCATTGTCATTGTATTCCATTGGGGAATCTGGAACAGAATTGGTCCCCAGTAACTAATGTTTGTTGGAAGATGGATCAGATGGCTTGGCTGATTGCGTGCTCCTGTGCCCCAATGGCATGGACTTAAGCTATAAAGTCATGCCATTTGCCCTAATGGCATGGACTTGTGCCTTAAAGGCATGCTATTTGCCCTAATGGCATGGACTTGTGCCTTAAAGGCATGCTATTTGCCCTAATGGCATGGACTTGTGCCCTGAAGGCATGCTATTTGCCCTCATGGCTTGGACTTGTGCCCTAAAGGCATGCTATTTGCCCTCATGGCATGGACTTGTGCCGCAAAGGTGTGGACTTGTGCCCTAATGACATGGACTTGTGCCACAAAGGTGTGGACTTGTGCCCTAATGGCATGGACTTGTGCCCTAAAGGCATGCTATTTGCCCTCATGGCATGGACTTGTGCCCTAAAGGCATGCTATTTGCCCTCATGGCTTGGATTTGTGCCTTAAAGGCATGCTATTTGCCCTAATGGCATGGACTTGTGCCTTAAAGGCATGCTATTTGCCCTAATGGCATGGACTTGTGCCCTAAAGGCATGCTATTTGCCCTAATGGCATGGACTTGTGCCTTAAAGGCATGCTATTTGCCCTAATGGCATGGACTTGTGCCCTAAAGGCATGCCATTTGCCCTAATGGCATGGACTTGTGCCCTAAAGGCATGCTATTTGCCCTAAAGGCATGGACTTGTGCCCTAAAGGCATGCTATTTGCCTTAATAGCATGGACTTGTGCCCTAAAGGCATGCTATTTGCCCTCATGGCATGGACTTGTGCCGCAAAGGTGTGGACTTGTGCCCTAATGGCATGGACTTGTGCCGCAAAGGTGTGTACTTGTGCCCTAATGGCATGGACTTATGCCGCAAAGGCATGGACTTGTGCCCTAATGGCATGGACTTGTACCCTAAAGGCATGCTATTTGCCTTAATGGCATGGACTTGTGCCGCAAAGGTGTGGACTTGTGCCCTAATGGCATGGACTTGTGCCGCAAAGGTGTGTACTTGTGCCCTAATGGCATGGACTTATGCCGCAAAGGCATGGACTTGTGCCCTAATGGCATGGACTTGTGCCCTAAAGGCATGCTATTTGCCTTAATGGCATGGACTTGTGCCGCAAAGGTGTGGACTTGTGCCCTAATGGCATGGACTTGTGCCGCAAAGGTGTGTACTTGTGCCCTAATGGCATGGACTTATGCCGCAAAGGCATGGACTTGTGCCCTAATGGCATGGACTTGTACCCTAAAGGCATGCTATTTGCCTTAATGGCATGGACTTGTGCCGCAAAGGTGTGGACTTGTGCCCTAATGGCATGGACTTGTGCCGCAAAGGTGTGTACTTGTGCCCTAATGGCATGGACTTATGCCGCAAAGGCATGGACTTGTGCCCTAATGGCATGGACTTGTACCCTAAAGGCATGCTATTTGCCCTAATGGCATGGACTTGTGCCGCAAAGGTGTGGACTTGTGCCCTAATGGCATGAGCTTGTGCCAATGGAGTTGACTTGTACTCTAATAGCATGGACTTTCTCATCTTTGGTTTGCCTGATCTAGACTTGATTGTTTACTGGCGGATGTGATACAGCTGGAAAATTGCTGACTGTGGCATTAAACACTTACACACTATCATCGTAAACATTTAAATTAATTCCTGTTAGTGAGGTATGGCATGTGTGAACAGGTCAATATTCAATGTTTGAGTTACACTTAGGTGATGATGGACATACTCAGCAGAAACACTGTTATTGTCCAGGCATGTTAACCGTTGTTACAATTAAAGATAAAAGTGATAACCTGGAAAGGAAATTTTGTTTGGTGATAGAAGCCTGTTCAATAATAAATAATGCTCTATCATTAAGGAAAAAAAGACAATAGCATAAAAACATTGATGCATTGTCAGCTTGATTTACTGGTAGCACATGCTGAATCAGCTTTCTGATCTCAGCACTGTTGTACTTGATTACTTCACTGTCTTGATCATTCCATTAGAGATAAACAACTTCTTTCATCTAAGGATGTGGTGGGGGATAATATTATCATGGCACAAGCACAAATACCGGTATTAATTATTTGACTCACAAAAATCGTGAACGAATCCCGGTTTGAATTGTGTGGTTAGTCTTTTGACATGCAGTAAAGTTCTAAAAAAACACTGGGAATATTTATTTGAATAAAACAGAACATTTTAAATTATTATCAATGAAAGTGGTGGAAAAAATGAATTCTTACAGTGATTTTGCTACATACAAACCCTATTAGGACATGTTCATGATCTATCAAGTTTGCATAGGACATTTTTTTGCATCATTACTAATTTTGAAAAATATCACTAGGACATTATGGTCAGTCAATCTCCAAGAAAGTGAACAGATCTGACACCCTGTCAAACTCTACACCAACACAAACAGGTTTATAAATAACAGTATAAATTCCCCGCTGAAAGGATCACCATCAGTGAGCATGACTTGTATCAACCAGTGTTAATTACTCAATGCCAACCACATCACAGTCCATCTTCTAAAATCACCCGGGGAATCACTGAGGGTGAAGTAATCAATAGTAACTGCTGCATCAAGATCAACACAAGGTAGTCAGGTTATGTGCACAGTGACTTGTCAACTATATTGTCTCACTCATATTGTAGGGATAAAGTCATTACATGTAGTACTAACCTAAGAGGGAATTGGACAAGACCTTTGAACGACATCAACCTAATGTATAGGCTGTGTCCAAAGTCAGAGGTCAGAGTTCCATGGTTACAAAGACAAATCAACAAGTCTTAATCATTTTTACAGTAACCTCTTTTTTCACTTTTTTGGGCCATCTGACCTCTGTCAGAAGTTGTAGCTAATGTCTGGCAACATTGACCATCAATCAAATGTTGTACCCTTGGCAATGCTATAAAAGGATTTTTGTGAGATATTTCATATTTCTCTGTAGGATAGTATCATGAAACAAATGTCATGTCCTTAATGTAAGATTTCAAGGAGACCACAACTGTTCAAATATATGTTGACACAATAAATCCGGATTCACCGACCATAAAAAAAAAGTGGGGTAAAGATAATTTATAAATCCCTATTTTGTTATTCCACCGATTCCAAAGTTCAGTATATCAATCTTTTCTTAGCATACAATACCTTAAATTGTAAAACAGACAAGACTGGCTTTATGTAAATATATTAAAATATCTTCCTAAAGAACAAGAAAAGCCTGAAATGTCTACTATATCTTGTCCCCACCTACCAACCAGAATTTGTTTTCATATAAAAAGCTGTAAACCAAGAAATAGAAAAATCTGGCTTACTCACCACAATAAGCTATTTCTACAAGACATATAAAAATACTTAATAATAAAGAAGGACATATGTACAAGCATGAACAACACAATCAGCATTAAAAGCCTATATTATTATTCAGACAAGCTTTACCCATGAAATCCCCCAAGTTATATCTCAAAATACCAAATAACAATCATCATACTAATGCTTTAATTCCAGCAGTGTGATATAATTACAACAGGTTGAAATACAATAGTTGTATCAACCCCCCAATAAAACATTGATAATAGTTCATTTCATGCAAAAGAAACATTGAAAGTTTCCCTTTTGTTCTCATCATCCCAAAATGACAGGGGAGACAGAGAAAGGTATCGGATTAAGATGTTCTTTTCCTCAGGGTCATTAAAAAGCCAATGTATAGAGACACTATTCCTTCCATACCCTGGGGGTTCTGCACCTAGGGATTAACTGTGGCAATGTAGAATTTCTTGGCAGGACAAAACAAACATATCTTAAAGTCAAATCAAATCTAAGCCTCACTTATTTTGTCTTGGGTTAAAAAAATCAATGACTAGCCTAAAATGTCAGTGGACAGAGGAGGTGTAATTTGATCTAGTTCCCACACGTGAATGGCCTCAAGTCACCCCACGCACAACTCAATTTGTTGTCCTTTCGAAAGTTAATGAGGTAGGTAATAGTCACAAGATCATGTGTGTTTACACAGATATTATCATGTAACATAGATCTAGGGTATCTTCCAGGCAATCTCAGACAAATATTACAAATGTAAGCTGCAGGCAAGTTCTCACACACACTTACATGTTAGAGACATGGGTATATTTTAGGTGAAATGAAGTTTAACCTTGTGTTCAAGATAATGGCACTTGTATAGTAATGTGCATACACATGTGTGTACGTGCGTGTGTACGTGCTTGTACTAGTCTTGACTACTACCGTTTTCACAGTGTTAGGCCACTGAGATACCCAACTAGGACATAGTACACTGCCTCCGAGCCGGCTAGTACTTGTTTTATCCCCTTAATGCGTGTCATGTATATTAATATTCCTGCTATATGACGACAGCTTCACACATACCCATTTTGGGAATTTTAAAAATCTAGGAACTAGCATGTGGAGTGACAGGGTGCACTGGCATTCATATCATTTCAAAAAGAGAAGATGGAACCACCATTTCAGGCCGAAAATTTGTACCATCTATGTAAGAAAGGTTAAACTGACATCATAAATTGCAAGCTCCTATGACGGCAATTATTGTGAATAGGTACCTGGCATGGGTAAACAACTCCATGTCAAGTCCGCTAGACATAAATAGAAACACAAATTGATACTCTCAATATGAGGATTCAGCTAAAAATCAATCGATGTGATCAGCATGCCCAAATGGAAGTGCTAATAAAGAGGCTGCTATTTCCATATATAACTCTTGCTTCCATTATTGCTTCAAGGCCACAAATTTACTTTAAATTAAGTCTCGATTGATCAAGCCCTGAAAACCTAGATCCCACAATGATGCTTGTGCAAATAGATATATCTGTGGCTCTTTCCACTGAAATTGATGGTGTCGGCTGTTCACTGATTGCATCAAATTGTTGCATTTTATCAAAAGATTAGTGGGGTCACCTTGCTCCAATATTTGATACACTTGAGGCAGCTCTAATAGCCATGATGTGCTCACAAGGTGACCTCACTCTCTCTTTAGTAATTATGCCTTGCACACTGATGCAAGGCTGTTGTGAAGGCTAGGTAGACTTGATGTCCTTGAGGGAAGAGAATGGAGAGGTGCAAGCAGTCTGCAATGGGCAGCATGATGTGAAGCTCACATTGCAACATGGGAGCATAGAAAGTGAATGTTGTTTTATGGCACAGTTTGGCAAGGGGACACTGCAAGGTCACATAACCTCCAACTCCTCATTTTAGCTGGTTCAAACAACAAGCATGGGGTAATGGGGAGTACTTGCCTTGGAATGTAATGTGGTTCTTGGGGGTAGAAAAACTAGGGGTGTAAGACAATGCTAAGGGTTTGCAACATACATGAGAACATCTCAAAAATGGAAAAACAATATTTGCCCTCAGTATACCTTTAACATAAGACAAACTCACCTCGGTTAATGCAAATGTCTGTCTTTGAATGAGTCACATGATGTTAATCTTGTTATTGCAATTGTTTCAGGTTACTTCCTGGACTGGACATTGACAGGTCCTTAAAATGGTGCATTAGCATACACTCTTGCAACATGATAAGTGTCCATTTGAAGAGCCTCTATGATGGGCCTGTACAAAAGCTAACTGGTCACTAATTTCTAATATTGATGCATAAAGGAAACAACTTCTTTCATAGGGTTCCTTCTAAAACTGGTATCAGATTCACCATTATATTAATTAGACAAATTTGTCCATGCCTGACTGATCCTACAACCATCCTTGCTATTTACAGTGTATTTTTTGTTTCCATTCTGGCATACTGTGCATCCTGCATCCACCTAAATCATAGACAAGATTTTAGACATTTGTTGCTGCAAGGTTAAAAGTATTGTTTGAATAGTTGGAAGCTGGTCATCTTATTTGATTTAAACCTATTTTATTGAATATTCGGTGATTTGGCAAAGTCTAATTTTTTTGTACCATTTGTATACTTATCCTGCATTACTCCAAAATGCAATTACTGCTGTTTTTTGACAGAGTGATGAACTGTGAGAGGTCCATGCCCAGCTGCTGCAGAAAAGTTGACTGGTAGTACCCTCCCACAGACGGCACGTGACCCGGAAATGATGAGCACCGCATCCAAGTGATCACCGGAAAATCCATGACCATTTCTGTCAGAAGTAATCGATAGTTGATACAACAGGAAATAGGTGGCAGAAATAGAATGAGGCGGGTAGCCAAAAAATAAACTGACCTAAGAGCGAGATGGAACGCAGTAGAGCCATCTAATCAGGGGTGATAGACACCGGAGAGTTCGATGGGCCCCGCTTTGGGTATTGGAGAATCAGCAGCATCTGGGATTGGTGACCTGTTACCACCAGGGGTCCAAAGCTGTGGACACCAGCGACATCTTCCAAGGCTACCTCACAGAGGTAGTGGCTGGTGAAGACGGTGTCGGATCACCAGAAGCACCCTTCCATGATCGACTTGAAGGAGCAGTTACTGTGAAGAGCCATGGAAGATGCAACCGCTCTGATCTCATGGGGGTTGTTAGCCTTGTGGGGGTCCAATCCGGCAGCTTCATAAGCTTGTATGATGACTGCCCAGAGCCACAGGGAAACAGTATTCCAGCTAACCTCTGACTGCGACAAGGTGTTTCTTAGCAGGCTTTTGACCGTCATATCTGGGTGGTGTTGCCAGCCGCATGGAGCCACCTTGTCCCGCCTGGACAGTGCATCTGCCAGAACATTCTTGCAACCTTGAAAGTGCTGATTTCTTTTACAAGAAATTGCAGGTCCAGGCTGACCAGGCTGTCCAGGCTGTCCACCAAGTCGAGGAAGCAAAAGGTCTGGTTTAGCAGGGATGTAGAGTGGAGAGTACCCTGTATCCGGAGACACCACACTATTGTGATGCTGTCTGTGGATATGGTCAACTGGGTGTGACGTAGAATGCTTTGCCAGGACAAGTGACGGCCAGGATAAGTGACGGCCAGGATAAGTGCTTCCAGCTCAAAGCTGTAGCTGTAGCCAATGGAGTTGATTTCCAGACCACAGCCCTGAGACCGTCTAAGTCGCTTGTTTCGATGCATCCACTGCACACCAACTAAAGGAAGGCACCAGGAATTGTTGGATCGGACACAAGAGTAGTCAACCTCAGCTGGTCATAACATGGGATGGCGTGAGCAATCCCAAGACAAAATGGAAGCAGCTGTTGAAGAGCAGGAAGCAGATGGTAGATGAGCCCGTCTACAAGACTGCAAAATTGAAAGGTCAACAGCTGGGGGGTCTCTGAACTTGTCTGAACTTGTCATGACGTGACGATATGTGGAAAAGTGTGTGAACCAATACCAATTCCCATGTAGACGAAATAAACCTGCTCCTCAACCACTGATGTAACAAGTATGGTTCTGAAAGATCGCATCATATGATGAAGCATGGTGCCTCGTGACTGCCAGGCTGGTAGTGGAGGTCCTCTGAAGTTAGTAACTCAGTCACATTGGTCGAGTGGTTGCAGCATTATGTTCAAGTAAGCATGCAAACTAATCTGTAAAAATATACTGCTCCATTAGGTCAGCTGACCTAATTCTGGTAGGAGAAGTTGACAGAGAGTTCTTGACACGTGACATTTACATCATCCTGCACAGTAGCTGAGAAAAACAAATTTTTGCTGGAAATGAGGTGCCCAGCTGCACACACAGACAATCCCTCAGTGAACTGGTAGACAAACAAGGGGTATTTCTGAGCTCTGTGAAGAAACGCCGGGAAAGCTGTAGAAAAACCGGGAGCGCCATGGAAGAGTCTCTTTGAAGAAAGCTTGCTCTAGGTCAGGGTAGAGCAGCACTAGCACCGATGCTGTCGACGTAGAAGACAGTGGATCTTGTCATCAGAGGGCAGGCCAGTGTAGGAGCAAAAATAATCACCATGATAATAGAGACGCCTTGTCCTGACCAGTTAATGATGATCCCCAGAGGTGGGTTCCCGGAGCTGTCAAAAGGGCTAAATGAGCATGAACAGTGAAGATCTGCAAGTTCTGGTACAGATGATGTCTAAAAGCCATGGGAACCCAGTTCAACGAGAGATCTATCGCCCTTTCTGTGTACAAGAAAAAAGGTGGAACTTCACTCCAACTCACCACAAGGCCAGGCAACAAATTTCCGATTCGATCAAAAGCGGATGGTCGGAGGTTTTTAAGAACCGGTCATGCGACGCAGGTATTCAACTAGCATGTGAGCTCCATAAGCTACATCAAAGGGGTGAACCGGGAAGTCATCTCTCCTAAAGTGGGTTGCTTTAAACGACAGGGTTAAGGAGAGTGTTGCAAAATCCTTGTCCAGAGGTGAGGTGAGAAAGGGCGTCGGAGGGACCCTATCCCCGTCAGAGCACGGAGACGGCACAACAGAGGTGAAAAGATCAGCCATCCAGGCATCAAGTTTGAATCTGAAAAACAGTCACCCCTGACGGAGAGCGGCTACGGGAGCGACGGCAACATCGAAAAGACATGCAGCTGCGCCAGGATGATCTAGGCCGATGAGAGTGCGTGGTAGATGCAGTCGGTAGTGGCGCTGGTGAGGCAAGCGCCGATTGCCCAGGATCACTGTGAGCACCGTGTAAGAGACATGAGGCACCAGGAGCGCCGGAGAAAATTCTCTTCAGAAGAGACGTAAGCCCATGATAGAACGTTATTAGTGGTGGGGATGAGATTGGGTGACAGTTTGGGTGACAGCAAAGGGCAGCAACAGGGTCGCAAACTTGATGGGGGAAGGTGCTTCTGTGGCATCAGACATCCTGGGTTGTCTTGACGCTTCCTGACTACTTGTAGGTAGAGGGAGAAGGCTGACAGCGACAAGGGACTGCAATCTCAACACTGCAACGATGATGTACAGGGTTCCGTACAGTCTAGGCAGAGAGGATGAGGATCCCCGCTGATGAGCTCCCGTGGCAAAGTGTACAATGAGGTATAAATTCTGTTATATCATAAGTCATATTGATGTAATGGGAAACAGGAGGCATATTGTAACTCAAAAACTGAAAAGTTTACAAGTGAAAACAATTGCATGAAAGTAGTGCAAAGCAAAGCTTAAAACACATACAAAACAGTGAATGAGTGAGTGAGTGAGTGAGTGAGTGAGTGAGTGAGTGAGTGAGTGAGTGAGTGAGTGAGTTTGGTTTAACGCCGCTTTTAACAGTATTCCAGTTATATCATGGCGTGTCAGCTTTTATGTGGGAGGAAAGCCCGAAGTGATGCAGGTATCAGACGTTTACCACTTCGGTGAAACCCACGAGCACGGGTATGGTGCTGACAAACCTAGAAACATAATCGGGGTGAACCAGGATTCGAACCCATGATGGCGTGTAAACAGAATAATGGATTATCCATGCCAATGAAAAGAATTCAGAATGCAAGATATGAAATCGTGGCCACGTGGCGAATTCAAAATGACGGATGGAACAACAATACACCCGTAATATTACTGTGACTAGAGCCACAAACGAGCGGAAAAACGTTTTAATATACTTATGGGAGTACCATAAAAGGCACAAACCATAAACACAACATAATATAAGAGGAAACAATGTTCAAATAAATAAACAAAGGATGCTGGAAATCGGTAGAGCCTTGAGCACAGAATACACGTCCATCCGTGCAGGCTGACAAAGCAGTAATGTGCTCTTATGTGACGTTATCACTTCCGGTCACGTGCCGTCTGTGTGAGGGTGCTGCCTCAACTGGTTGGAACAACTGTTCTTCAGCAGCTGGACCTCTCACAGTTCGTCTCTCTGTGAAAACCCCCCAGCTAAGTTAAAAAGTGAAATGAATTGGGCACAAGTTATTATAACTTCGTGACCAAAACAGTGAAACTACCACAAAACACATGCATGCATCAAATTGAAATAACTCATCACAAAATTCTAGATGATACTGATACAGAACTCGATGAACCGAAGTTGAATCATACTAGATTTTACTGGAAATGGCACAAGCCATCCATGATCAATGAAACTGTTATTGATTAAATGATTCACACCATACCATATCATAAATCTCTTGTAAATCTGTTATTGTACCCGCTCATAATAACCCAAAATGTGTCCCATGCATAATAATTATCAAGGTTAAAACCATTCAGGTAGATAGTGACATTATGTCAAAAGTCTCGAAAAAGGTAATTTGTACCCTAACATGATCATTTAAGACTGCAGACTGAACTCATCTTTGTGATGGTTGTGTTCACTGGCAGTGATTTTGCTTGAGGCAAATGGCATTAGTAAATTCTTTAAAATATGGTATTAGAAAATTTTCATTGGCCATGTTTCTATACTATTACCAATTTGGAAATTAATCTTTGGCCATTTGTCCAACAATCAGTCACTATGCTGGAATAGGAATCAATTCAAAACCCGGACTGGCTCAGGATATAGCCAGCATCATTAGTTAAGATGACTACCACAGGCTGTTTCACTGAAGTTATTCCTCACCAACATTATGATTTACCAGTGGGAAAATGTCCAATATCAAAGAGTTCCAATGCCAATCCTTTTGTATTCAAGGTAACTAGTAGACACTGGTCATGAAATGGAAATGGAACTGATTCAAGGATGAAAGCAGTATGTCAGGAAGGCTCTCTTTCTAGCATCTCACTTCCTGCAGGGCACAGTCAGATGATCCTTCATTCTGACATTTGGTACAAACTGAAGGCCAAACCAGAGAGTAAACATGACTCACCTCAAGATCATTGTTCCTATGCTTTTCTCTTTCAAAATTGAAAGTGGACTGTAATATGTCATCTTGTAAGTCAGAAGCCCTTACTGAAAATTAAAACATAATTATTTGTTTATGAAGTTTGGCGTATGTTATAAAAAGCAAGACGTTAGATTGTTGACTGAGATGGTTGAAACACCATAATGATATGTCAGTTTCAAGTTGAAGGAAAGACCAAAGTGATGCAGGTCAGATATATACCACTTTGGAGAAACCCATGAATGCGGATATGGTGCTGACAAAACAAGAAACATAATCAGGGCAAATTAGAGAACACAAGATCAGCTGAACAATAGATTGAGGTGCCACTAGGTTCCAGTGATGAAGCACATATCCTTAACAACCTTGCTAAGTCAGTGCACATTGAAATTAAGCGCAAGTTCATGAGCATGAGTGATTGTATGACACTTGAAACTGGTGTTGTATAAATAAAATCGTGGGGACACGAAGAATGGGCTCAGGAACTGATATGCACGTTACTGTGAATCACTTACCACAAGCCTACCCAACCCTTCCACGAATGACATGGCATGATCAACCCAACCCAAAAAGATGGGCAAAGAAGATGACTCACAAATGAACCACATATAATTCAATGATTAATTCCATATTTATGAAAGAAAAGAGGAACCTTGTTGAATCACATCAATCATTAAAATGTTGATCAAAGCCATATCTCAGAATGTTAAAGAAAATGTATCATGCTACCAATTTGTCTTACTTGTGTTGACAAGTGAATGAGTGGCCAAAGCCATGAGTATTTTAGCATGCATCAGTAGCAATCTGTGTTTCCTCGCTATTGCACCCTTCAATATAGCGTTAACTTGGTTATAGCGAGCGGTAACGCATGGCTCCCCAAATTTATGTACACTTTTAATAAACTCAAGTTTTACACTGACACAATGTTTTTTTCCCATTGCAAAAAACATCACCAGCTGATTACTGCAAGCACGCAACACCAGAAATACCAATCAACAAATCTTAACATAAGTTCGCAATCTAATCCTATTGTTACACTATCTGATTATAAAAACATGTTTGTTGTATATCTAGACTTATGTTTGTAACATATTTTATTAATTTTATGAAAATTTTCATTCAATATTGTTTACATTAATTTCGGCGAAATTGTGTTTGAAGGGATTGGTAGATCCCGCAACTCACTGTTATATACTGCAACCCTCGGTCAGATTACCGCTATTGACGACCTTGAAACAAACTTAAGTGCCATACTTTGACTCGTTAAAAGTTATATTTGTTGTAGTTTGACTGTTAAATGTCAACAAAGTTTTCGCGATCCAGAGAGCGTGGGCCTAAACGGGGCCTATATATAGTAAAGCTGCAACTAAATAACATGATATTTGAATATATTACTCCTAAAAAAAATAACAGTTTAAGATACAATTCTTCTGATCATTGCTTCAACATTCTTTAAATTATATTATTGGGTAACTTATAACCGAATCACAGGAAGATTGGGAGAAAACGTGTGTACAGCTGATTGCTGTTTCCGGCTTAGTTTACGAGACAAAACACACAGTAATCTTAATCTCAGCATATAAAACAACGCCGAGCAGAACAAGAAATACAATTTAAATGGTAAATCATGTCAACTGATATTTTATCTTAATTATTTCAATTTTTTATGGACCAAGTTTGTTATACTGTTCGTTCACCTGAATTCTCTGAAGGGATACTGTGTGTTTTCAACTATATTCTAATCTTTTTTCAAACTCTGAAACGTGCAGCGTAGATCGTGTTAGGAAGGCAGGGCATGTACTGTCATCTACCCCCTAATACTCCACCTCAGCTAAACCGCTGAGCCTTTATAACACTCATCAATTATTTGGACTCCCAAGGTAGTGTTGTAGTGAGGGACCACTGTAATACATACACAATGATGGAAGAAAAATAGGTACTTACATTCAGATTTATGACATTTCTCAGCTAGATCTAGATTGGTCCTGAAATGTAAAAATAGTGTTCAGATAAAGACATGTAGTTTCTTAACTGATGGGATCCAAAATGCAGTTCTGCCTTCATTGCTTTCGATGATCACAAATAACTGAAAAAGACATTTTCACTCATGCATACAGAACAACTGATCTTTACATCCTGAAACCTGATTAATATTTCTTGTGTTTGCCACATAAAATGTCCAGTATTATTTTCATAATACATCATTAAAAGTCAGTTAAGGACATTATGAAATAAACCCAATACTGTACTGATGTAATTACTGTCAAGATCAACACCATGTCACAAAAGATGAGGGTTTAAGTACCGCATGTGAAATATTGCCTTCTTTATGCATACAAATTGAGCATGAATGCAAACAATTTTAATTTCGAGACATTGTTGATTACAAGTTACATATAACCAACATTTCTATTCTGTAAGAAATAAACTCAAAGTTCAGGGTGGCGTGGTTGATTTTCTTCAATCTAATATTGAAATCCCCATCTAAAATAGGCATAAGGCTTCTGTGCATGTGCAATGATACGACATCATGTGAAGCGTGCTTCATGTCGTAATCCTGGGGCCCCCATGTTCAAGCCCTGAGCGTAAAAACATATTACTGAGAGTACCTTGGACTAAACAGATAGACCCAGGTTAATCTCCGTAATATTGTAATTGAGATCAGTTAAGCTTGTTTAGTTGATCACATTATCCGAATGAAAACATGAAAATAAACTTCTTATAGTCTGGAATGACTCTGAATTGTGTCTTTGTACAATGTCATGATAAGCATTATCTACCGAGATGTATTCCCAAACACCCCACAGATTCTTGCTTGGTTTCAGATTCCAAGACACTACCCAATACGTTGATTAAAGTATCCCATAACATCATTTTAAAGTGACTAACACATGATAGTCTTTGTCAGATTCGAAATAAGCAGTTCAGAGGGGTCTTCAGATCCTTGAAGATTTGTGCTGCAGTATTTTAATCTAAGGATTGCCTAAATATAATTGTTAACATAACCCGATGACAAGGAGCTCTTGACTTTAATCCATAAATTTGACCACTGCATAATTTGACAGATTAAACTACGAAACCACATAAAATGCTTATGCTTTCTTGAACCATTCCTGAAAGACATGCACAAACCTGCTTTTGCTTCTCTTCCCAAACAAACGTGAGAACATGATAAAGCAAGAGGGGTCTTCATTGGTCATTTACGCTATTCCTAGGTATCCTCCATGATGACACGATAACATAATGTCTTGGTCCACTAGCAACACTGACTGCATGAAGTTTCCCTTTGTAGTTGTCCAGCACACACACAATCACAGAAAACAGTCTCCTTCCTCGATCAACACTAACTATATGAAACTCTTGTGTGTTACTTCAGAACAAAATACATTTAATGTTAGCGAAGCATCTTCCATGATTAAGACATCATCAAATATCCAAAACAGCATCCTTGCAATTGGATCTTTACAGAATGCACAGTTGACAGCAAAATCATTGAAAATAACATGCTATATCTGATTTCTGTACTTCATTGCAAATCAATACCGGGGTAGTGTTCCTGTGAAACGAAATTTTATAAATCAGTTTAGTAATTCTTTGAAAATAAAACTAATAACATATAATGTATGTTAACAGTACACCAGTCATAAGCAAGTCACAGCAATGGAATAGTTTTTTATTGCTGGTTCTTTAAACACACAACAATGACCAAGAGGGGAATTCTAAAGCTGCACCTTTGCCATCAACCCTAAGCAGTTAAAAAATCACATTTCCACAGAAATCTTGTCAGCGTGAACACTACGCCAGTAATCCAATGGTACATGATCCCGTCAAGTAATACAGCAATCCTGGAGTGAACGATGCATCTGGGTGTGCATAGCGATCCACATACTAGTCAATGACAACATTTCAATGGTGAGTACAGACCCAGACGGTAAACAAATCAATTCCTGCTAGAATCACCCAGTCTTGCAGCCCTAATCGAGCCAAAAATCCAGTTGAGTCTGCAGGTAAAACTCTATTATCCTAATGGAGGCAACACATGTAGTGTCACAGACATCTGAACACGGAAATACACACATGCGGGTCACAAACCTGACATTTCGGAGGTGGAACAATCGCCGCTAGTCGCTGTAAGGAGGAGGGGCAATTTCCATTTCAATACCTCTAATTCAGACTCTAGCAGCCTTACTATGGTCACATTTTACTCTGCAAATCTTTACAGAAAGAGACATCTATTTTTACCAATGTGTCTGCATGCATTCACATTTAATTCATAGCTGATTCCACAGTACATTTGTTAAAATGTCCTGCCCAAGCATTCTTGTCATGCTTGTTAAGTGTATAGCAACATTGATGGTGAGATCTATTCCCTCTAGACTAGTTGCATATAAACAAATGTAGAAGGATACACTGAATTAATATCATTCTCTGGGAGTGCAAAGTCAACATAATGTAACTTGATCCGGAGATGAATATGACCCTGGTTGATTTCAGGACACATAGGTTGCAATCTGAAGAGGTTAGTCAATTTAGATGATATCAGCTTGTGATCCTGTCTTGGGTCAAGTCAAATGGGAAATGTGTAAGTGCAGACAGATTTCTTGTATATTAACTCCTAATCTCACTACTGAGTCATGTTTCAAATCTATGTCTGATCCGATCACGACACTGACTGTTTTGTCTGACATCCCAAGACTAACAAGACACATAAGCAAACCCAACAGTCACTTGGCGTCTTCGTCTACGACAAAACTCACTTTGTTCAGGGGAACTATCAACACTCCACAGGAATATCTTAACTCCAGTTCTCATAATCAATTTCCATGTCAGCATGGCAAGACATTTCCGAGGTACTATACCACCATGTAGAATTCCTCTGGGTCACTGAGACATACACCTTAACCTTTGGATAACAGCGCAAAAAATCCATACATCTTGAGGCAGAGGAGTTTGTCCAATTGTTTGAATGGAAGCGAGGATGGAGCTCATCTTCCTGCCTACCTAACTTGTGGAGGGTCTCCAGACTGAGTCGCTGCCTGTGACATAACAAGTGACATGAGAACAAAACTGTGCTCTGGTAACTGGGATAAAATTATGCTTGAGTCTCAATAGTGTATTGGCATTACCGTACTAACATCATATAGCACTCCACATGCATGAGCAGAACTTTTGACAGACAACAAAAAAACACCACCTTGTGCTCAGTGCCAATGTGTAATCGTTCAAGCTGCATCACTGCATCCAGTTTGATTGATGTTTCAATATACACCAACGTCACACAGCACTAGCAGCAAATACATATGTCAGCTACATGCCACCAATATAGAAGGTCCATATCCCTCATCAGATACAAGATATTACTCAATATTCTTTCTTTGTTGGCAATCTAATCTGAGATACCATTCTTGATAATAAAGGAATCAGCATGTGTTATTTCATGGCGCAAACTGAAAATGTAAAAACTCCTCTTTCCCCTGAAGTAAATGGTGCATAATTCCACAATGAAGAAATATCAATATGTGAAGCTTTTGTAGTCAGTAAAAATCCACACTTTAACAACCTAATACAACAGGCATCTTGAGATGAAATATTCCCTTGACAAGAACAAAAATCAATGAAAATATTGTTTGTTATTTTGAGAAAAATGGATACTAAAATCTGTAAGTGATTCTAAAAAAATGTATGCATCAAGGACAGTTAAGATACACTGTATGAATAAAACAAAAAGAAAGCTTAAAGATGTGAATAAAATATCAGTGAGTCATATTGGACACCTAGCAGCAACAAATAAATACTTGAAATATTTGTTATTCATGTACAGCTTTTGCAATGCTTTGATTCAAGTTCTAGAGTTTATGAGAATCTCTTTACTATCACAAATAAATGTTCACAATACATTCAGCAAGTCAGCACATTACTACAGAGAAAAACCATCATTGACAACATTGTTCTGCCAATATTGTATCTGACATTTCAGAATTAGGTAGATATGGATAGGTAGTTTGATGATTAATTTATATTCCCTTTTCATTTGAAGCAACATTATTGGAATCTATTACACAAATAAGTGACAATGATAGTATGATACATCAAGTTGCTACTGATACATAAATATATAATATGTCTTGGTTCTCAAAGATGCTGAAGATAGAACACTTTTGTGGGCAAATTAAGTAAGCACATTTATCCGATCAAATGCACTGAAATCTTGAACATTCTGAACCATTAAATAATGTAAGATCTAGCAACAATGTCAAGTCATGTTATGCAGTGGGCAAAATCATTATATTCCTATTATCCAAACCATAAACAGACTTATCCCATTCTATTGTCTATGCATGATCTAGGTTTAGATACTTAATAAACCAACCTCAAGTTTGAGGATGTGAATGTTGGTTTCTGCCGCAGTTATCACTTGTCCCAGCAGCCAGCAAATATTAAATGACACACTAGGTTGTCATTGCATTTATGTGCATCAGTTGATGATTCTGAGATACAATAGGTCCTCATGGCCTCGAGGTTGTCCTAAGAGTAGACAGATATGGTGATCGGGTGGTCAGGCTCTATGACCTAGCTGCTTCTTGTCATTATATTCAGATGGCATAGATCATTTCCAATATTTTCAGTCACATGCTTGTCTGGTCCAGACTTGATTATTGACAGGTTGCTGTGATATAGCTGGAATATTGCTGATTTGGGCATCAACCATCATTCCCTCACTCACAAAAGCATTTGGTACTGGTGACCCACAGAGCTAACCTTGGTGTAACAGCTTCATCCAGTAACACCAATCAACAGTACCCAGGTTGTTTTAGTATGTACCAATACCACATAACACTGAGTTGTGCTCCTACTGTCAGTCACTGGTTTGCATGCTCCAAACCCTGTCACACTTTCAGGACAAAGGCATAAGCTGGATTCATTCTTACATCGTGCAATTCTCTCCTGTATTCATAACTGTGAAGAGGTAGAGGATAAGCTGCATGAAATACCATCACTTGAAGCCCTCCCTGACAAGCTGCAGCCTCCCCTAGACCACCTTATACTGATCAATAGTATCAAGACCTGGCTTCTGCAGTCACTTCAACTCAAACCACCAGCTTGTTTCAGACAAAACCAAACTGAGCAGTTCGGAAAGCTACATTATGCATGGAAATTTGTAGAAGACAACCCTAAAGACAAGATTTAAGTCTTGGCACACTGTAGCATACAAATAGTGAATCAACGCTGGTCTGTGAATTTCAGGAGTAGATTTAATGTTCACTTTCTATCCTTAAACAATGACAGGGAAATTCAAGAAGGATCTGGTAATACACAAGATAATTCCGAAGATGTGTTAATAAGCACTTAACGAGGAATAATTTGGGAACCTTGCCTGGAAATGTCAGTGTCTAAAGATTATGATGGATTGAGGTTAACAGACATACATCCGTGGCTATCAATTAGAAACTTGATTCTCCATGGCAGATGGCTTCAATGCACAATGAATTCTTGACTTTCAAAGATACAGAGACAAGTGTTTTCCAGTTTTGTGGTAAAGGTAAAAAAAAATAGTGTAAGAGAATAATATAATGAGGTCATTCCAATATCAGACTAAATCCATTACCGACTTTGTCTCACTGATTTTAAGAAAAAAAAACCCAAACATTTCTCAGTTTTGCAATTGAAAGTGATTTCGACATAAGGTGCACAGAAATTTGCACTAAGCACTCATGGATGGATTTCTTTTATAAGGGTGGATAATTCTAAAAGACTACCTATTAAAGACTAATGACTTCTGTTTCTGTCAAATACAGTAATAAATATATATATATCAGTGTTGAAATCAAGAGGGTACTGGGGTTCTTCAGATGTGCAGCCACAGCATCTGAATCTATGGACCCCAGAATCTTCAATTTTTAACACTTGAATTTCATGCATAACATGTTTTGTATGCCCAACACAGGTACTGAAGTTGGCTATTGAGTTCTACATAGCCAGGACACCAAGAATAGTGTTCACATATTGTAGATATGAGGTGATGCAACCTGTGTGACAGTGTCTTCTGCTTCCATGATACAATGGGATCTTGGGTAGAATATTTCTCCAGTACCCATTGCTGGTTTTTGTTTGTTTGTTGTTTAATGTCACACTCAGCAATATTCCAGCTATATGACCAGACAATCCAGTGATTGACATCATGAGCATTGATCTACGCAATTGCGATATAATGACATGCATCAACGAACTATCCCAAAAGTCACCTCTTACGACATGCATAGTAGCTCTTTCGGCAAGCATGGGTTGCTGAAGACCTATTCACTACCCAGATCTTCATGGGTCCCATTGTTGGTAATATGAGGCTCTTTGACTTGTCTGATTGTAGGTTATAGCACCCTGATGGCATTCAATGAATTTGTAATATTCCAGCTCTAGCATGGGGGTCCGTAAATAATGGAGTCTGGACAAGACCAACCGTATTGTTGAAAAGAGCAAACTTTCACACCATCAGGGCAAAGTAAGATCATCTAATCCATCATCTCTTAGGCCAGTAATGGAGAGCCTGGAACCTAGTCAAACGGGGTTCCTATAGGGGTCAGTTTAATGGGTGAGGAAAAGCCAAGGGGATGTAGATAATAGTCATTTACAACATTGGTGTAACACACAAGTAAAGGTATCACAGTGAATGAGTGAGTGAGGATGGTTTCACACTGCTTTTAGCTATATTCTTGCAATAGCACGACAAGGTACACAAGAAATGGGCTTTACACGATGTACCCATGTGGAGAATCGAACCTGGGTCTTCAGTGTGACAAGCTGTTTTAACCACCAGATTTCCCAACCTCCCCTGGTATTCACAGACATGGGTCATAATCATAGCAAACCTAGGATATTTTAAGGATTGACTGTGTATTTGTTTTGGTTCATTGAGGTATGAATCGAAAAACTGATGTGCAAACTGTATGAACCCGCATAGTTGAACCGAGGCGAGGGGAAAAAAACAGGCGAGCGAGTCTGCACGTTTGCTGTTTCATTCATTCTCGGCCTTCGGTTTCAAAGGGTTGTTTGGACAGTGAAAATGCATGAAAGTCGATAAATGTCCTGTGCATGACGATACACGTGAGCAGAAAGGGAATTCCCTCGACTGTAATACTGGGATTCCCCGACATTCCGAATTAATAAATGTAGTGGTCCTCGGTGGGCGTGGCTTAATATTTTACATTAATTGGGAAATGAATGCAATAACACGTGACCAATTCAGCTAATCAGAATACAGGAATTTCAATGAACACAACGAAAATTTAATTATAAAACTATGATCAGTGGATCCTGTCATGGCTTAGGGAGACCACTCTGCACAGAGACTCCTGACATCTTAGTCCACTGTGACACTTGTGCCCTCAACATCATTATTTTCCTCAAAAAGGACATTCTTATTTTCAATGATATGCTCACCTCACATAATCAATGTTTGAAATTAAGCATGAACGTTAATGGGATTCAGGTTTCTTTATCCTTACATACTGGTGGGTTTAGATTCATTGATATTAGTACTCTACAGGTTAACTTCAAAAGGCCAATGCACTGTTTTCTTCTTGCACCAACTTTAATACCAACAATAGGAAATTATCTGTCAAAAGGTTATGATTGATAATATTCAAACATGCAAGTGACGAGAAATATGTGAGTGGATTAATCTTCAGCTGAATCCTGGGCCTTGAATTCACCACCACAAAGTTAACAAACATGTCACATCACCACCTATGACATAATTTGTGACATATTTTCACAGTCCTGTTGTTGCATGGATGTAAATTGTTATGTTGTTAGATGGAATCAGCATTGATTTGAGAGACATGGGAACTTTCCAAAATACCTTAGCATTGAAAACCCTTTTTGCCATGGAATACTGCTTGTTTGTCATGACCAAACAACAGTTTTTGCACATGTTCTTATACATGCAAAAAAACATGAATGCATGTGAACATTTCTGGGTGCAAGTCAGACCTTAGGGTGCCGGAATTCATTTTTCAAGCAAATTTGCTACATCCTATCAGCTCAATGGATGCAAGAATTTGAAACCTGATGAGAATTGTCATAAAAAATGCCATGGGCGAAGAAGTTAATTTCATTCGTGACTACACTGTGAAGAGAAAATGAAGCTCAAATTGATCCGTCTCTCAGTCAAGAGATAAGACAGAGCCTGTCCTGACTTATTGGATCAGATTCTGACAGTTGTGAGAAGGCAGCATGACTGGGACCATCTAGATGGTCATTGTATATCCTGGTCAGGGTGTCCACTGATGCAAGCCTGTACCAGTCTCATAGTTCATATTTTGCAAAGGTGGTAAGACTATCTTGACACAAACCTACCATTTTGAAGTGATCAACACATTATGTGACAGAGTGACAGTTGTTTATGCCTCAGTCAGCAATATGCATGCCTTAGCTTCACAGTGACCTGCAAATAATCAACTCTGGACAAGGCAAACCTGTGTCTGAAACATGAGCAATGATCCATGTCATCAGGGTTTTGATACCGGTATTCGTAAGGTAAAACTGAGCATCTGTAAATCGTAATGTAATGCCTGATGATTTTGTCCGACAAACTGACATACTATCTAGTGTTTTTCTAGATAATTGTACATATCATAACATTACAACACAATGTTATGAATTCTCCTTCAGTTATGCAATCACACACTGAAGTCTCCTACTGTAAACCTTCCAAATTGATTACAAAAGTTTGACTAGGGAACGATGTGGTAGCTAGTAATCATTTAGTGTACATAATTACGAGTAATAAATCTTTTTACATTGAAATTGATCTGGAGCTCCGTAGGATACAGACACCAAAATGTTGTTTAATGCCATGGTCAACAATAAAACTACATTATGCAGGATTTATCTAGGGTTCCAAAATAAGTGCCCTTGGGAGGCAAATAGGGAAGAAATCATTAGTTTGTTCCAAATTGGAATTTCTAAAAAATTAAAGCTCAGAAGTATTTTGGCATTGCTTTCAATGTAATAATGTAAATCTAAGGGTGGAGATATTTTTCTGTTCAATGTTCATGGCATACAGAAACACATTACAAACACATAAACCTCACAAATACACTTCAGTTGTCTTGGGGAAAATTTACTCATAAAGTGAGTATTGTGATATTGTCCTTTCTTCACATCCAGATTTTAAACTTTGAATTACGTTTACAAAGATCTATCATGTATTCAACATGTGTAAACTCTGTCAGTGTTAATGATTTTCACCATGGTTTAGCAATAAGAAATTAATGACAACACCTAAATTGGGTGCATTTAGAAGCATAGTCATGATGGTCATAAAATTCAACATAACATAAGAATAGTCTGTCCATCACTCCATGATAAATGTCAGTATATATTTAACTGACAACTTCAACGTGTCCCAATGCAGGAAATGGTTACAAGCACCTCACACCCTGTCAATGTGCGTGGTGACATCAGTGATACACCATCCTACAGGGTTACGCCATTCCACATTGTCCCAGGATATTGTGAGAAGGTGAGTGAAGATGTTATATGAGGTGTGACAAGTGACTGCTTCCTGCTCTTGTCATGTGACAGTTCAGACTCTGCCTTGTGTAAGGTACAGTAATCTTGTGAGTATCAAGTAGCTCAACATGGGATACAGACAGACCTGTTCACAGACTGACATTCTTCAACACTACATTTCACAGATAGTCCATAATATTTGTTGCCAATATCATATTCATTAGGAACATATGAACCACTGAAGTCAGTTTGTAACCTATATCTTCTTAAACTGGATAAGCTCAATAGGGGTGGAAAGGAACTCTTTTGGTCACTGGACAGTCCTTATGATACAAATTGAAAACAATTTCAAATATTACAAATATCTCCTTGTCATTTTGATAATATCACGGATGGGATACTAAGAATAGATTGTAATGATTGCCTATATGTTAAAGTCAACGTGTAAAATGACTAAAATTTTCACTTCGGCAATTAACAAAATGACAAAATGACAAAATATTTAAATTTTATAATTATTTTTCCATATATTATATTATGATAACAAATTCCAAACATCTAAAGAGCTTTTAGTCACTCTGACAGAAACATAATTGTAAAACGAATACAATATTTTGGTGTTTTATAAATTGCCTAAGTGAAAATTTCAGCCACTTTACACATTGACTGTAACAAATATACATATGTGACCAGCAAATCTTTGAGAATACCTGTCCTGCCTCAAGGACTGATCAGGATGTCAGTTACCATCAATGGGGTATTTAAAGTGGCTACATCTAATCTGATGATGATTTCAGTCGATTGTTTTTTGGTTATGTATTTATCAGTAATGACACAAACACTTCCTTCCACAAGACTGAATATATCCACTGTCTTAGACTGACCTTCCTGGACAGAAATATAGTTTGGCCTGGGTTTTGAACCATTTCTATCTCCTACCTTTCATCTACACAAGTCACAGTTATGTCTGCTATACACAATCATGTATTGATTGGCCAAAGGAAAATAACCAAATTATCATGTAACCTTTTGTTCCAAAGCTGTTACAAAATGGTTTTAGTATCTGGCTTACGGTACATGTGAGATTCTCATTCCAGCCCACAACTCTACATCCCTCCTTGTTCATCCAAGTGTACTGCATTACATATGCTTCAGTTAATGTCTAAACCCAGACAAGATTATGGTCAAGCTAATTACGCAAAACAATTACATGGGAAATAAGATTACTAGAAACAACACACAAAATGTCTACAGAAGTAGGAATAAGACTCGCAAAACATTCCATATGTCAATTATGTACGTAGGACACACTACCATTTGCACATAGGGGCCGATCATTTGATATTCTGGGAAGGCCTGGGATTTTTCTTTCTTAGGATTTGTTCCTGAAAATGCTGGAAAATACTAATTTGTCCTCAGGTTTTACTGTTTGTAAATCTGGACATATTCTGAAAAATAATGCGTTGTGGTAAAAAATTATTTGGCACCTCCTTTTAGAGAAGTAAGATGAATCATATGAAACACTGACTGAAAAAAATATTCTGTTTTAAGCAAGAATCCAGGCTCCCCCATCCTGACACCTCGAATATTAAATAGTTGGTCCCTTGGTTGGTTGTTTCCCTATAACCAGCGTGGTAATCCTTCACGAGTATCATAACACTGTGAAACGAATAAATGAATAATTCAACCAAATTAAATGAAGTAATGATAATGTAAACTACACAGACACACAAATACGTGCAGAAAATATCTTCCAAATTTGATAAATATACCATTTTCAAAAAGAATAGATGCAGTTTCACATAAAAATATATTGATCACAAGACTGTTTGAGGAAGTAAGGAGATGAGTCTGACTTTGTGACATGATAGATTGAAGGCAGGTTGCTAGTATAGATTTCATGCTGTCTTCCAGAGCAAGCATTTATTCATGAAACATGGATGAAACCAGAGGGTTGAGAGGGGTATTATCCAATCAGAGAGAGAGCACCAGGAATAGCTGCATTACATAGGGCTGCTGGTTCATGTTATATTTCCAGGAGATTTAAGTAATAGGATAAGGTGGTAATTAAATCCATTAGAAATATACACTGTCACATTTATATTCTGCTGATAAAGGTATATTCTATTCATATTATAGGTTTTTTGATTAAATTTGAAAATTGCATTTTAAAGATAGAAACAATTGTCATGATCAGCCTGTGACATGAGCAACTAGTCTGAAGCCTGTGTCTAGTAAACTTTATTTCAGTCTAGTAACTTGAAACAAATAAAATAACAGCAACAAAAACCTTTTCCATAATCATTTAAAATTAACTTGAACATATTTTGTCAAAATGTGTTTGTTGTTACGTTGGCTATGGCGCTGGTCATGACAAGTCACCAGATATATCCAGCTTGTGAATGAAAATACTACAACAACCTACCTGAAATTAATTTATAAACATTTTCCATACCAATTTCTGAAGAAAATGTATGCATAATTATTTGCTCCTAAAACTGCGACTGTGAGGTGCACGACAATATATATTTATGCATCAAACTTTTCAAAGTTATCATATCGTCACATCTCATTGACAATTAACCATGACAAATGTTTATCTTGATATATATTTCCAGAATGGGTGCGTATAAAACACAAGAGTGTATTATACACAAATAAAAAGGTTTTGTGTACATTGATCAATCGGAAGGGGCGCTTATTGGGATTGTTCCCTTGCCAATATATTAGGAAATATCGCCATGGGCACTTATTAAAGTTGGGCACTTATTATGTCAAATACAGTATATATGCATGAATCACTATCAAATAACGATGGTACCATGCATGTTGAAATGTTGAATGTATCCTGCCCCATTAGAGGGATATAAATGGACACTAAAATCTGTAGACAAGTGGGGACTGATACACTTTAGAAATATATATCTCTGAGGTAATGCAAGTCACTAAATAGTCCTTCAATGAGGTTTTAATTCATGTTTAGGTAATACATTTCCAAATAGAGAAAAAAGTATGAACAAATTACATCCCAAAAGGCCTCCCTGTGCATGCAGTAAATTTTCCTTCGTCTAGTTAAAAATATCTATGCAAATATCAGCTATGGAAAATTAATTAGCTGCGTTGATGAATACAAGGTTTGTCTCAAGAGTCTTCTGGTCAGAGTGACGAGGAGAGATAATCCACTAAACTGCTCCTGCATACTCAAGTAATGAGTTAATGGCTTCTTGGCCATTTTAGGCAAGCCTGGTAACTTCCATTTGAATAATGGCACCACGCCATTCTGTGGCGTCAACATGTTTACAGCCGCAGAGTGCAAGCTGCATTGTGTTACATACTGGATGGTGGAAACATCTTTTGGAGACCAACACTCCATATTAAGTATAACAAGATGTACAAATTAAAATACATGTACATACAAATACATTTTTTAATGTAGCTTATTTATTCTTTATCAATGTGTACCCACAATCTAACAGCTTACGCTTTGAATGATGAACATATTACCATCAAGTCAAAATCGGAAATGGCAACTACGGGATGACATCAGTATTTCTACTCTTCTGTAATGTTAAATTTCATGTGAAAAGCAAAATTGGTGATCTTCATATCATTTGTAGTGATTGTTGCAAAAGTGTCAAGGTAGATGTCATATTTATGTAATGAGTGTCATAATATTATATGTTGTGTTTGTTGTTTTACTCAGCAGTTAACAACAGGCCTCAGGAGTTTGATGGAGTCAGTTAGTACACAGACATTTTCATGATTTTTTAAAAATCATTACCAAATTTTGAAACATATTTTAGGTGACAATCAGTGAAAGTCCTGAAAATGAAGCCATCAGAAACACAGTACCTGCCATATCACAGTGGCCTGTGGAACATAAAATCTTGGTCCGACAAACCAGTAGTTGATATTGTGAGCAAAGTTCCCACTTCCGGGGTACAATGACACATTATCAACCAAGTCACCAAGTCTGACAACCTGATCTTATGTAGTTACCCTTTATGAATGAATGTCTGGTTTTACGCTGCTTTTAGCAATATTCCAGCGATATCAGGGCTTCACAATTTGTACCCTTGGGGATATCGAACCCAGGTCTTCAGTGTGATGAGCCAACGCTTTAACCACTTGGCTACTCCACTGCCCCTCACCCTTTATGACAAACAACAGAGTGCTGGGGAACTATTCTTAGCATTGGGGAGATCATACATGAATTCAGACATGAACTTAATAACATCTGTCAGATACACACAGTTGTCACATAGATAATATCTTTATAATACATACCTAATAATCAGATGTCAAGAAGTTTCATCATTATAGATTGAAATGTATGAAGACGCGCACAGTGTCCACGTAAACATGGAATCCACAGTGATCGACTGACATCACTAAACATTACAATACGCCAACAATGCCATTCAGCACAAGAAATCATAATACTGTTTTGTTTATGTGAATTTTTATTAACCTGCTCAATCTCTTATAACAAAAATGTCTCTTAACTGTGTATACGTAGTAACAAGAAATAAGTGAATGTTTACTGCTCTACTAACAGAAGAAGATACTGATGTTACATACAGTATGACATGACGTTCAAGATTCCCTCAATTATTAATTTTGATACAAATGTCCATTTTTGTATCCTGCTGATGAATTTGACAGTCAAAAAATCATGTTCAGGATTCTTTAATATGAAACAGAAAGGTAATTAAACAGTCTGTTATCACACACGCCTACTTCAATACTGTCTTGTACTCACTCAGAAGTGTAACATTTTACTTGACAATATATTACTGATGTTCCAACAGTTTTAAACCTCATAAATATGTAAACACATGCTTTTATAAATAAACCTTAGGGGCAAAAATTTACTCAACCATTAATACATTGTAATTGGCCATTAAAATAGTGAAATTTTTACAATGGATAGAATAAATTTGTATGAAAGTATACAGTTCTTTTAGTTATCTCAATATAATAAAGATCCAAACAAGTTAACTGACATCATTTTCATCTCAAATTGGCAGCAGAGGGAGATTATGAAATAAGGTAAAATATCAGAGTACGCAAACGGGTAAGTTAATGTATATGCCAAATACTTGCTGAGGAACACAATTTCACTAAGATACATGCATAATTGTCTGAGAAGTTTGTTTGTTGTTTAACGCCGCACTCAGCAATATTCCAGCTATATGACGACAGTCTGTAAAATAATCGAGTCTGGACCAGACAATCCAGTGATTAACATCAGGAGCATCGATCAACGCAATTGGGATCGATGACATGCATCAACCTGATCCCGTTAGTCGCCTCTTACGAGAAGCATAATCGCCTTTTACGGCAAGCATGGGTTGCTGAAGACCTATTCTACAATTAAATAGTATTTTAATTAAATAAGCACTGTTGCAGTTATCAGTAAAAAATATGCATCAGTTCTGTATCAGTTTTAATACAATGGACACAGACAACGGCCAGCCGACATTGATATCTGATTGACCTAGCTGACCTCACCTGAGCAAATACATTAAATAATTCTGACATAAACTCTTGTAAATTCCTTAACCTTAATTTTATATCAGAATTTAATAAATGTAATCTGAATTCATATCAGAAAATATTCATAGCTACCTAACTCCCTGAGAATACAGTAAACAGGCTATGCAAAATAATGCTGTGAAATTGGCATGGCTGGAAAGCATTTATCACACAAGCACAATGCTATAGCAATCCTACTTTTTACAATTGCAATAGATAATGTCCCCCTGATAGTTCCCCATGATGAAATAATCATGGAGCCTGGGGTTTCATTACCACAAAGAATACAGCAACAACAGAATGGTCAAACAGACGTTAAATCATCATTAAAAGCTGTGCCACACTGACCATAAAAGAGACCACATTTCAGTTAAGATGGAACCTATCACATTAATGGTGTGGTAGCAGACATATATAAATGTGCCCATGGTTTGACCAGCATATAGATTGCAGCATTTACCTTCCTCCCCTAATGTGTGTTGCCGTCAAATAAGGAGGGAATAATACTGATGGCAGGAACATTACTGGTGTTCCCCTGCCCTGGAACCTTTCCCTAACTGTAATGATATTGAGCAAAATCTCAATAATCAAGTTTCTTTGCTCTAAAAGGATCCTGAAAATACATGCTGTAAACGCCAGTTGATTGCTTGACAGCTGTGATGGTAAACATATACGGTTTAAAAAGTACCACTTTTGTACAGTTTACTGAATTTCTATTCCAACATGACAGTATGGGAAAGATGGCTCATGTATCTTATGTGCATGATATATCATGAATCACAAATGTAAAACATTTTGTAAAAAAAACATGAAAATAAAAATAAATTCCAAGTCTATGCAGCAAATATCATGTCCTTTCTGAGATGTTTTCAAAGCAATTTCATACATGATAAGAAATTGCAAATTGCAAATAAAGTTTCATTTATCATGATGTCAACAACTTTTTTTCTTGTTAAAACTTGGAACCAAATTGTAAGGTACTTTAAGTTTGAACATTTCTGCAGCCATTTCATACATGAAGATACTAACAGATGAGTCTAAATGGTTTTATGCCAAAGTCTCCATATTACAGCTGTATCAGCCAGTGAGTATTCAAGTCTTGACCAGACACGAGAGCGGCTGACATGATGGTGAATGATGCATGCCTCGTATGCACGATGACATCATCCAGGTCTTGCAATGTAACCACCCAGCAGACATTGGGTACTGAAAGAAGCTAATGTGAATGAGAATTAAAGGATGTTTCCCGAGAGAGGGAAGTATGGACAGTTTTTAGTATGACAATATTAAAAATTATGGTGAACAAATTATTGTAAAAAGGTAAATGGACAAAAAAATGAAAACAGGTGACATCGCCTGCTTCTTGTAGGCAGAAAACGTTCATCAAAAAGAACTCAGATAACCATCTTACTTAAGAAGACCCAAAAATATTGAGGCATTGGAGAAAATCGATAAAGGATTTTGACCTAGTTTGAAGTCTCTCTGCAGTGGAAACACTACCTAAAGTAATAACAAGGGATGAAAATGATGAAAACTGTTTCAGCCGTGTGTTTTGAGCAGATAATCCATAGTCAGAACTCACCATGCACTATGCTTGGAGGGATGTAAAGTCCTTTTGGATGCACAAGTTCCCATGTCTACATCTTGCAATACAAGGAATGAGGGATGGCTGAAGCAGCACTAGGTAGGCGGTGGTATCAACATCTTTGAATGTTGTCAAGCTGTCTATATCTGTGTGGGCTCTCGGGATGCCCCTCGTGTAATAATGGCATTGATTGATCAATAAATTGGCTGGACTCAATGCCATGGGTGTTCCAATAGTCTATTAGGAAACCAATGCTCAGTTCCTGTTATGCATGTCTGACTAAATAACATAAAACTATTGCTTCCCTCATTTGAAAAATGTGCCATATCTAAAAAGTTGTGGAGAGGTTGAACCCTTCTCGCGAGTTATTGATTTCTGCAACTGATTCTGAAGTCTCGGTGATTTCAATTTCCTCGTATTGATCACATCTAGGTCAGCGGTTGTTGCTCTCTACACATGCTACTTTCATCTGGCTGTGGGAAGTTAAATTTGACGGAAACAGTTACGCATGGCATGTTCCATTTTTCACCTCAATGCAATCACAGCAGTCATATTTGTAGCAGTTTTCACATTTTTCTGTTCTTTCTTTTTGCACTTTTGCAATGAAAAACATTCAAATATATACTCAAGAAGAATCTATTCACACACAAAAATGTAAAAATTGGTGTGATAATTTATTTATTAACAAATAAACATCTGCAAATAAAAGAATTATGGGAATTGGAATTTTCTGATCACACTGATCAAAGGAGTCATATTATTTTCAAATAGATCAATATCAAGTTACATAACTGATTAATTGCTCATGTCATCCAGCCAGACAAGTTAGTCAGAACACCGTTAAAAAAGATTATTTTGATCTGTGTTGATATTAAAGATGCATAATTTTGTCAATATATATGATTTTGTTATGTCTGAGCACAGAATTTGTAAAGTACAGAGACTATTTAGGAAGGGGAGTCCATAACCCAATTTGTTTTCCATAACAATGTCTGCCTCGAGAGAAAGACTGTGGTCAGCCTGCCTGCAGTATGGAGTGTTCCATGCATAAGTTAAGGATGCCAAAATTGACAACTGATTACAGCTAATCCAACCAGCTTTTCTGTTAGCATAAGAACCAGGAAATTACATAGACACAGGGTCATCTAATTGCTCTCCTTTGTAGCTTTGATGGGTCAGGAGGTGTCATCCAGTTTTATTCGGCCACTCAGTCTAAAACAATATATAAAAAAACAGAACCAAAATAATACTCGTACATATACCTATACCCTCCATGAGTGTATTATTGAAAACCAAAACAATGTATTGCATCACTTACTCGTCTTTCTATTCTCACTAGATTTTTCAAAGCAGTCAATGCTTGATATAACAGGACCTTAAAATCCTTCTATTCATTTAGTATTCATTTATCTATTAATTCTCACTGCTTCAAGGTTAAAACTGACTTAGCAACTTTAGTGACCAGTCTATAGCTTGGGTCTAATGAAATTTAATTTGAAGTAAGATTAGTGAACATAAATCTATATACACATACAAAATCTAATGATAATAATATTCTCCAGGACATGGTCAAGCAAGTAGATTCAAAATATATTTGGCAAATCATTGTCATACCAGATGGTTTGCTGTACTACCCATACTTATCTAGAATCAACTGTACATTTACAATTTAAATACCGAATGTCTATAAAAATCAAGCATGAAGGAAACATGAATAATCCATGACACATACCTTCAACAGAAAAAACAGGTTTTCTATCATGCTTGACTTGTTACCTGTGTGGGTATACATTTATGTATAGGTGATGTGCCTAGTTGCTCTGTTGGTGGATTAAAGGTTGTATTCCCCTCACTCTTGTTTGGGTTATATTTAACATAAAAATCAAGCATAAATAAAACATGAATAATAAGGATACAACATACCTTCAAACAGAAATAACAATCAAGTTGATTTAGCTGAGTCCAGTTAACTAGCAGTTCGACAAGGACATTTCCTTTGACCCCTTTACATGGCAGATGCAAAATGTATTGTCGTTTTAAATATTTAGTCAAGATAATTCTTAAATGCGAATTCCTGCCAACAACATGAATATGCATTTCAATTTCAGTGAGGTTATTGAAGCAACGGCACAGAATTATTCCTGCAATTCATTGTGTTCCTGTAGCTTTTCAAAGTGTGATTATCACTGACAGTACCAGAGAGTTCAGGATCCAGTTCAAAGGGTTCTATTCCTCAGGTATCTAGCGTTCTGTTTGCACAGTGTGTAATAGAGAATGGTTATGGATGCTGCTCATTATTTCCTCAAGGAAAACATTAAATAAAGCCATGTATTACAGGAGAATGATTGTTTCCTTGTTTGTGGTTAACTAGCTGCCAATTATGAAATATGGACTGATAGATTTTGCACAGACAAAGTGGTCCGTGTGATCCTGATAAAATACTGTGTAACGCGCCTTGGAGGTTATAAATTGCACAGCAGGGATATAAATCTCTTATACCCCGCCACGAGCACTACAGGCTGCACATGCTTTTCTGACAGACAGAAGAAATCCTTTATATCCTGCTTCAAAGCAAAAAGCCTCACACTCTTTCCGAGCCAATTAACGTCACGTGACAAAGCACAAGCTAATCTCAGCTGTTTTCTATCAATTTGGAATTTATTTGAATCATTTTACACTGTCATACTAAAACATGTCGGTAAGATCAATTTGTTGTAGCAGGATCACTCAGGGTACATGGGGTTTTATGCGTCACTCGTTAGGTTTTATACCACTCGCCTCTACCTAACGCAGGATGCATAAAACCCCATGTACCCCAAGTGATCCTGCTACAAGTTATAGTATTCATATTTTAAATACTGATGTTTGGATATGCCCCATCATACATTTCTGCTGTTAATCATTTTCTGATGGATGCTCAGTCTACATCATTGAAGGTCAGACAAGCAAATTACGTCATCTCAAGGTAAAACAACTCTAAGTAACATAAGCAGAAAGTTATGTCATGGAACCTTTTGATAACACATGCCATGATGATTCCTGGTATGTGTTGACTGAACCCATCAACTAAACCCATCGAGAAGTTTCAAGTTCTTTGGTGTCTAAGTCATTATTATCATGTTTTCAGCCAAAAAAGTGTTGTACCACGTTGTGAAAATTCCCCAAAATACACCTTGGCATCATAAAAGCTGAAATGATATTTGAACTTGCTTCCTGATTGGGATCGACAAAGACTTGCTTTCCGATCAACATCTTTTTTCTCAATGGTATGCTTGCTTGACTCTAAGACCAGTTTTCTGATTCAAAATGTGAGGTGAGAATTTAATTAAACATGTTGGCAGAGATGGTTCCTGCCAGTATTTTATGCAAAAACAAGAACTGCTGAAACTTCTTGTTGAACCACCACTGACGACACACAATCTTCCTCTGCCAAGAAGTGGAGCTGTGTATAAAGTCCTCTCCTGTCAATATCCCATGACAAGTGCTCTGATTGAGACAGATAGCAGGAAATAGGCCGGTATAGTGCATGTTCAAAGAAACAGAAGCAGTATCATGTCCATTTAATAGGGGCTGACCTTTGTATCTAGACATGGCAATGTATGTCTTCAGAGATGTGAGTACGTAATGATGTCAGGATACTGGGATGCCATGGCGCAGAGAGGAAGCATAGAAACACCTAGTGGCTAAATTTACAAGCAACAAACAGAAAGATCTGCTTCATAGCAATGAGATATAGAAGAGATTGATTGTGTTTTCTGAAATTGGCTGCAAAGTCTTCAGTAGATGTATCCTAGCTGAGTGAGTGAGTGAGTGAGTGAGTGAGTGAGTGAGTGAGTGAGTGAGTGAGTGATATTATAAGAGTAAGTGCCCTCCTAGATTATAAACACTATCTTTGAAAACGTCAAAGATCCAAAGATCCACCCCGCATGAGGAAGTGGAGATTCTTCGAGTTTAAAAATACACATAAGCGACTTGCATCAAACAATTCCAATATACCATTATCAGCTCTTAAAAGTACTACATCTTCGTTTTTGGGGACTAGGGGATAACGAAGTATCATAACTAAGATAATTGACTTTCAAAACGTGAATCCAGAATGAAAAATACATAATAAATTTGTTGAATTCTCAACAGGAAAACCTTTTTTTCTTTAAACATTGAAGAATTTGAACAAAGTGGCTTTAATTTTACTTCCAAACATACAGCAGCTTTGCCATGCATGAAGGATATAAGCCCTTACCCATACCAATCTGCCTCAAGTTTGAAGTGAAAAGGTCCTTTGCATTTGAGCAAATGGAAATTTCTTTATGTGTTGGGCCATTTTGTTTTCCCACAAGTTATCATAAGTTTGGTGAATGCTGAAGAAATATGTCCCTGCTAATGGACCACAATACACTGTAAAGGGGTGAACCTCGAGCTATTTAGCATAAATGTAAACTAGATAAGAGAGGAAAGATTAAGGAAACCACACCTGCAGAGGCTACATTTATGACTACAGTTGGATGCTTCAAGGATGACAGCACTGAAATCAATCACTACCTGAGTGAGTCTAGATGTAGTATTGATTTCAGCATCCATCAATGTATGTCCCCACTTGGGTGCCATGACTGCCATCCAATCCTCTTTCCAGCTTTCCTGTACAATCCACAAGTAACGGCAAAGTTTTCATGCCTAGGAATCAACAATTATGACACAATACTTTATCCCTCAATTTCAAATGACTGGCAGATACCAATAAGGCACCAAGAATAGAAACCATACAAGAAATATATTAAATAAATGAAAAAAACAAGCGACTTACTTTTTCAGCAGGGTCATCTGTGCCTCCAGGTCTGCTTCCTGTTGCTGAAGTTGCTGTGTCAGCTCTTCCTTGTCTTTTAATTGTCTTTTAGTCTCATTTACCACGCTCCTCAGGGACTGAACCTAATCAGGTATAGAAGAAAGTCTGTCTTGACAGCAGCAGGCATGGGCAGAGCGGTTGTTCCTCACACACTTTGGAGAATACCAATGCTCTTGAACGGATGTAAAACATCATTTTCTCATAACAAAGGGTATGTTTTGACTGTAAATTCCATCTTCATTACTTAAAAATGCTCCACACATTTTGTTTTTGTTCTACAAGGAAACAGTTGACAGGAGGTATGCTGCAGAGGAAGTCAATATTTGGTTCCTGAAACTTAATTAACTTATTCACACTTAGCTCTTTAAAAATGCTGACCTTAAATCCTCAAATTCTCTTAAAAGTTCTCCATGTTGTAATAACCTTTCATTATCTATGTTTTACAGAAGTGAATGATTTATCTTCCTCTGAATGCATATATGCACTTTCACAATACAATTAATCTGTGGCATACCATTATGCCACTAAAATACACATGATTGTGAAGCTTTGGTGACAAGTCCATATGTATTGCTAGTGGCTTGTGATATTACACAGCAAAACAGCCTTATGACAAAATGAAAAAATGTTGACTCTTTTGGTAAACTATTACAGAAGATTCAATTTTTAATTCCATCTAGGCTAAATAAGGCTTAAACGACATCAATACGAAGTCCTTTCACATAAAAACTTGCAGGAATCTCACAAAATTAGTAAAATGAAAACACTATTTTTTCTATCATGAAGTTTTTCTACAATATGTCAACAAAGTTATTATACATAGCAACTTTTCAAAATACTTATTGTTTAATATCGGTGTTGGACATTGTAAGGTAAGAACTACTACCAATGACATACATTTGATAAATGTTCCGGCACAAAGTAGATGTAGGTGACACAGAACTAGAGAGCTTCATCTGATGAATTAAATGCCACTGCTGCAGACTGAAAGAAACTCTTTCATGTTTCAATTGCAAGCGGTAACAGAAATGACCTGTTCATCAGATGGAGTCAATAAGGTTTCTTTCAGATGAAATTCCTTCCAGCATCTAATCTGAATGACAATTGTGATCAATAAGGCAATAATGATAGATCATTTTTTTAACACCACACCATTTTGGACAGAAACTATTAGTATGTCCATTTATGTCTGAAGTATATCCTAAATTAATAGTGTAAAATAGTTTGGTCATAACAAAATCGTTCATTATCAAACAAGGAAACAGGTTATAAGCATTACTTTAACATGTCTTTGAGATAGAGAAGAACAGGAAACGCTAGTTTGCTAGTGAGGTGAAATAGGGTTTAATATCACACTCAAGACTGTTTTACTGCAAGAACCATCTTTTAATGTCTTTTGGTAACCTGGCCAGGGACATGAACCGCCGACATTCCATTCTCCTGTCAGATGCTCTGTCCACTACACCACAGAGATGGTTAGTTTGCTTGTGGGTAAAGGTCCACAATATAGTCTTGCTATAATAGAGACTTTTTGTATTCTACATTGTAAAAGATAATGTTTGGAAGAGTGAATGCTATTCACTCCGAATGAAAAGAATGCCTTTAATGTTTTCAATTTTCTAAATTGTACAATGGCCCAAAGAAGTCTTAAAAAACGGTTTCAGGATACTGCTTTCAGGATTAGTTCAAAGAATCATCTGTGGGCAGAAAATTGGATTGAAATAAATCTTTGTCTTTTTTTAGCAAAGACCATTAATAAGATTGTGCATGCTAGGGTCAAACCATATTGATTCTGTGGTTTGGGAGAAGACTGAATCTTTTTCATGAAGACTGATATGTTTGAATGATGAATAATTCAAACATCAATATCGCATGGAGGGCACATATTTCAACCAAACATCCCTCTTACAGTGTGGGTACAAGCTGATGATCAAAGTAACCTTCTGCTCAAATGTGCAATGTAACATTTCAGGATGATTTTTTAACAATAAAAACATTTACCATAAAAAAAATCAATACGATTAACGGCTTCATCTATATTTTTTACCATATCAAGACTCAAAGTTATACAGTAAAAGAAATAAAAGAAGAAATATCTGATTATGATGCTGGATAGATCTGGACAGAGCCTAGTGATATCTTCATGGATCATACTATTTCAAAGAATAATGGTAATGATTGATGTCATTTTGACAATAGATAGCATTTTCTGATTGAATAGTTTCCCTAGACCAAAGATCATGTGGAGGTGTTCATGAGTGATTGTGGAGATACATGCAATGTGATATAAAAATAAATGAATGACCGACCCACCCACTGACCGAACAAATGAATGATGAAATCTGAATTGATACCCAACATGCCCAATGCCAACTGACTGCCCTATTATTCTATATGCTTCAACAACTCAACTTGTTTACAAAACCATGTTTTACTTTGCTTTCTGGACCCAACATTACAAAGACATTCCAAAGTTCTCTTGTAATTGGTGTTATATTAACAAGAAATGATAGGATCTTAACATGTCCAATGTGACTTGACTAAATCTATTGAAAGTAGTTTACATCCTTCCTAATTGAAACAAGGTGACAGGCACATAACAGTGACATGATTTAAAAACATGAACATTTGAACATGAATCCTAAAGGATCATATCATATAATAACTTTACACAGCAGACTTCCATTATTTCCAGAATAATTACAGCAAAATACCTGCTATATATGGCGCCATATCTCATCCATACTTTTCATATTTACAGCTAGAGATCGGAATTTCTAAAACTTTCAAGACTGATTATTTATTGTAAAATCAACTGAAAATCAAATGCTTCATTGAATAATAGTTGGTTAATTACTATACAGCATTCAGGAATACATGTTATGTTACATTTTCTATGTGGCGATGACCAGGCAAACCTATGGTTGATGTCATGAGCAGTGATATGCCTTTTGGTTTTGCGGTACAAGATACACAATCAGGCAAGTCATAATAGTAACCACATTTAGTCAACTCTTACAACAAGCATGGGAAAATGGTGACCTATTCTGCCCTAGAATCCTCACAGGGAGTTATTATACTGAAGATGTGTCACATAAGAAAATAAAGAAAATGGATTGGAATGTTCTATATGCCATTTATCTCCAGCAAAGTCACTGGCTCACAGACATATAGGCTTAGTTCTTTTACTAGATCATTTGGCTTCCAGGTTTTTATTCAGTGGTCCAAGTAAAAATGAGATTTAGAAAACAATGATGCATATAAAGAAACATATGTAAACATTGTCAGTTGGGTTAAATAAAGACAAGAAAAAACAACTATGTCCAAGAGTTACTTACAATTCCTTATTGACCTAAATGAAGTCTATTTATTGCAGTATTTATCTTCAAACTCTGTTGGAAGACTCTTCTCACATTATTATTTTCCTCATTTAAGATATTTTAATTGGTGGATCTGCAAACCATGTAATACAAGATAACCTGCAACATGAGCCTTGTGCTCCCCTTGCCCCTGCACCCACCCAAATGCATCTACTCACCTCACGCTGATGCTGTTTTTTTAGAGCCCTCTCCTCCAACAAAACATCTCGCAGCACAGTCAGCCTGTTGTCCAGCGTGCTGTCCACGGTCATCTCCCAGTTGGATACACTCTCCACTGCCTCGTCATGGAGCCGTATTAGACGCTCATTTTCACCTTTACAAAAAAAGTGACCTATTAGTGAAGTGAATAGTGTTTTAAGTCACAGACACAAATAGAAAAGTGATATGATGCCTGCAGCATCATTAGTGTGAGAAAAGTGTGACCAGTAGTCGGGGTAAGAATACGCCCTACATCAGGGTTACTGACACAGAGCCTGGTCATTGTGGCCATCCAATCTTCAATGTTGGTTACCATAGACATTCACACTAGACAGATGGGTCTTAAGTTTCTGTTTTAAGGAAAATTATATAAAAAGCAGATTATTTTATCTTTTCCATAGCAACTTAATAAAGACTAAGGACGAAATACTATGTTTGAAATTAGTGGCATAAAGTGGCATAAACCTATACTCACTCTTCAGTCATATGATTCTATACTACTTCCCAAGTCAACTTAGCAGTAGCATTTTTCTCATGTAAAGTAAGATCTGCATATCTAATGTTTGATATAAAAAATCAGGATGACACCTTTTTGTTTCTGCAGAACATGACATTGTATTGTGAATGTTTTCAAATATGCCAAATTACCTTTTAGCTTCTGTAAAACGAGTATCAACCTTTGGTACCTGAAACAACAGCATAATGAAACCTATTAAAGCATAAAACATACACAAGTAAACAATATAGCCTTCCAATTTCCAATAATGTACAGTGCAATACATTCCTTGACACTTCTTCTCTTAAACATATTCCAAACTTTAGCTCAAATTGCAAAATTTCCTGATGGAGGCTTTTATTTAAATCATGGCTGAAAATTTGATCCTCAAGCTATACAAATTTCCTGACACTGCAAAATTATTCAAAATTCCCCGAGTGCAACAACCTATACATATTATATTTTACTATTCATTATATATGTATCTTATTATTATTATTAATGATACTCTGAGTCTCTTTAAAAAATGACAAAGCAATAACTAGACCTTTACTGTTGTGAATGTGCATATGCACATGCTAACCACAACCACATTTTCAAATCCATATATCACCTCCCATCGCTTCATCAGGAAAACTGGTGCACATGAAAACAGCTTCATCAATGTTTTTCATTGCTTGTTTGAAATAAAAGACACATATTTTTTTTAAATGACCATAATATCCTGCATGTGGACTTCCAGTTAGTGCATTTTCTGCCTCACATGTAAACCTTTGAGCAATGGAGCATATTGAATCACATTTTGCCACACGTTTTCCCAGAGGCCTCATATAAACATGATGAGAAGGTTCAATGCAGAACATCATGTTAACCTATGACTTCTAAAAGAATTGTAACAAACTGAGCTTCCCACTTCCTACTTTCCACAGGCCATAAAATGAAAATAAATTCAACAGAATTTTCTCAGTCAGATCTGACTGTTCCCGCTGATACCAAACTGAAAATGCACTTCATTAATTCTTCATAACTTCATCATTAAAACAAGCAAACTAGAAATAGCTTAATGCCATATAATTAGGAAGCTGGCTGCAAACTCTAGAACTATCTTTTATGGATATTGTATCTGTTTTAACTTTAATTACAGACATAGCAAACTAGGTTTTTAGCAATAATACGCCAACTGATGTTTCTGCATATATTTTTTGGGGGCCAATTTGCATTCTGTAATTGTTTAGTTGCTGGAGCAGCATTAATATAATCATGTGGAGCTTGTTTACCCATCCAGGTTTTTCTGAAAATTAGCATGTTGAAAACATATACAGTATTGTTTTTGCTTCTATGCTGATGTCTGTGTATTACAATGCATCATATACCTTCTCTCTGAATGGAGATTTTCTTCATTTGATATTCCATTGGAGGAAATCGCTTCCTCCTCACCATCACTGTCAGTAAAGAGCCGTCTAGAGTAGCTTCCCCTGTCTGGGTTTGCATCCACCGCACTGATCACTTCATCGATTTGCTGTGTAAATGAATCCTGCTGTTCCTTGAATTTCTTAACCTGGAGTCAATTTTTGAATTACTGAATAACATAATTCATCATTATGATATAAAACTATGAATGGCAGTCTCATATGATCTGGAGTAGAGAACATGCTCAATCATTTTGATAGACATCTTCATCGTGATTCACAATTCCCACAGGATTGGTCTTAACTGGTATTCCTTGATCTGTTACACACTCAATAAGTAAACATGTATCAGGTTCAGAATTTATATACGAACATTACAACCTTTTGGATTATTTGATCACATATGCTATAGCATTGCATGGCTGTCAAAATCTACTGTTTACTTCTCTCACACATGCTTCCAACTTCCCTAGGCAAGAAAATTAACTGACTGTAAAATTCCAGTTTCCACCCTTGCCGAATTAGCCGGAATTTCTTGGTTCAATCGTAGCACCACCAGTGGCTATTACGAGTTATGTCCCTCCTATTAACCAATCAAACAAAATGACGGTGCCCAGTGAGGAAGACAATCAAGATCTATATTGTAATAAAACAGGTCTCACTTCGTGAAGTGCATCAAATGACATGAGCATCTTGATTAAAAACATGAAAAGATTTGTAAAATATCTGTTGACACTAAGTTGACGGTATACATTCTTTTCTTATCTTGCAATCGCCAAAAAGCTGCATGGAAGTTTACAAACCGGATGTTTGATTTCGTTATGCGAGTTAGATTTGACTGTGCATAGACTCATTTGTCCAGCCAAAATATAACTCCATAATTCCAGCCTAGTTTGGCAGGCGGTAACTGGACTTTTATAGTCAGTTAACTCCCTTGCCTCGGGAAGATGACATGATTAATATTGTTATGTGAAATCACCAGATTAAGGAGCTAAAAACTAAAATATATCAGACAAGTGTTCAAGACCACTACTCACTCATAACATACTAAACTGCACATAGATAAGTTCTTTAAGTGGCAGGACTGCATATACCTGTAGGTACATGAACAAATGCCCATGTGCCATGCTTTATCACTAGATTTAATCATTAAAAGGTGAATCAACATTTAAGGGTAGAAACAGAGTCAACAACAAAATACAGAATGGATGCAAAAGGGGGATGCAACCCCTGAGACCATTTGGGCCATCTGGCCCCTCATTCTCGAAGGAAAGTTCAGTACATAAAAAAAGACATTTATTACTTTATTTAATCTTGTGAGCATGGGTTTGGTGCTGACAGAGCAAAGATCATTTTCAGGAGTTCTAACCAGTGACCAGTGGATCTTGGCACCACTGAGGAACGGAATTCTGCACAGTGAGATGCATCGTCTTAGAACTCAGGTTCCTTCAGTTGTTTTTCAACCACTTGAGCTAACATGACATTCACATTGACTGTGGTTTGGAACTTCAGCAATACAGATTAAAACAAAATTCTCATTGATTTCCCCACCTGTACTATACATCAATCATTCCTTTACGTTGAGGGAACAAGAGAATATCATTAGCTGGGAAATTACCAGGTATAAAGCTTAAATCTCATAGAATCATGTCTGAACATTTTTTCAGTGATACAAAGACTTACCAATTTTATACCATCCAGTGTTTTGATCTTGTCATTATCTCCATTTGAAGGCATGAAGGAAGCAACCTCAAGGTCTATGAGATCTTCTGTTGTCCAGGAGTCGCCCCCGGAGGAGAAGGACTGGGCCAGGATGCTCTCCTGAAGCTCCTTGTCACTAAGTGGGGAGGGCAGGTGCAGAGAGTCTTCAAGCTGAAGATAGACCAAGCGCAGCTACTGGCTCTCTACCTCAACCCACACAACTAATATTCAAGCAAGATACAAGTGATTAAAAATAAAAGTGAATGTGTGAGTGTTATCTAACAGCACAGTCAGCAGTACAAACAAAAAAGGTGTTTGATTTACATGCAAAACCGGAAACAGACTTCATCAACCTTTACTGATTGACCCCAAACTTTCCCACCAGAAACATGTATCCTGAACCAGTTGGAGTTCATCCAGTAAGTTGAAAGTTAACCTCACCAATATCTACCAATATTCATCCGGAGTTCTGCTGAAGCCTCTCAGGATTCCCGCAATAATTTTTTTGTTTTAGCTAGGTTTATTTTAAATAATTATGGGGGCCACTGACTGTCTCCAAAAATATTTTACATCTCGCACAGCTGTTTCAATTATTGAACGCAAACTTTCACTTTTTCGCGTCTCATTTTGTTATCTGCGCCTTTCATTGTCTGAAAGTTCCAAACGGTCCAATCAGAGTAACACATTTGTGCAAATATTGTAGTCACATTGACGATTTACATTGGTTCATTAGCGTAACTAATAAACCATGGCCAAACAGCAAAATCCATGAGCGGACAGTCGGAAAAATGTTCAGAGATAGATCTATTTTAAATTACTTTTCGTTGTCAACACAGCCTATACCATCTTCTGATAATGCCAAAGATGTTTCTGCTTTGAATGACTGCCGTATTGCAGAATCGCCAACCACAGGTAACATTAGCGAAACACAGAAGTCTTTCATGGCGCACCTGACAGTGACAGACTGAGAAAGGTAGAAATTTCCAATGAACCTGGCGTCGTGACTACATGTGGTTACAGCATAACTCAGAAAGAAATACTATGACATGTCAGCTTTGCATAAATCATGTGAAATCTAATTCAATGACATAGCTAAAGTATTAATTTGGAAGGAGTACCCTGAAGACACATGCTGACGGTGATTTCAAACAAGGTGTTGAGACTAATATATGACATCAGACGTTGTTGCAGCAATACATAACGTTACCTCTGAGAAAGAAATATTCTATGTATTGCTAGCATCAGCAACCTGTGTTTCAGATTACTAACGTTTTTTTTATGATCTCAGAGTGTGGCCCCATACGTTTATAAAATGACCCCATGTTTTTATGCTGAAGGGGTCTCTGTCCACACTTGTTCAGTTTCTTTGTTCATCTATGATCCCTAATATTGTCTAATGTGGTACCCCTTTGAAACAGAACATTCCATGCCTCTAGCTACATTACTGTTGGAAAGTTATAAGAGTTCCAGTTCAATGACAGTTCTTCTGGTTTGAGAAGACAAATGCCCAATGGTAAACCAATATGAAACAAACAATCAAATGTCTCTTGTGTGCGATATAACTGGTATACCGGTATATTGCAACATGGCCCTCAGCAACACACATGTATCGCAATACAAGCCTTGTGTATTGATATTTTCCAATAGTCACAGAGTGAGTGAGTGAGTGAGTGAGTGAGTGAGTGAGTGAGTGAGTGAGTGAGTGAGTGAGTGAGTTTGAGTGGGTTTGAGTGGGTTTGAGTGAGTGAATGAGTATTGTTTTACAGTGCTGTTAGCAATATTCCAGCAATATCACCAGAAATGGGCTTTACACATTGTACCCATGTGGGGAGAATCGAACCTGGTGTAAGGTGCCAAAATCTACCCCCCTTCAGAGTATACCCGGGTAGATTCTGGGAGCTCCCAGAATGTACCCCGGGGTAGATTTTGGGGACTTCCCCGAATCTACCCCCCTTTCCCAGAATCTACCCCCAGGGGGTATAATCTTGGAGTTCCCAGAATCTACCCCGGGGTATAATCTGGGAGCTCCTCCCAGAATCTACCCCGGGTTATAGCTATAATCTAGGAGCTCCAAGAATCTACTGCAGCCCTGTTTGATTTAAACATTTTTATTTCATGAATGTACTTGAAGTTTTCTTTTGGGGGATGCATCTAACTCAGTCTTGATCTCCCCTGGTCAATTGCTGTAACAACATTGTCATCTCATTAAGTTTACATAAATGCCTATTCAGTACACATCTAATTAGTTTTAAAACATGCATATCCCAGAATCTACCCCCCTTTCCAAGAATCTAACCCCAGGGGATATAATCTGGGAGTTCCCAAAATCTCTCCTGGTGTAGATAATACCGGTAATAAATTGTTATCGAATCCAAAAATTCAAAATGTTGTTTTATACATGCAAAGAAGAAATAAATATTGTTTAAACTAATAAAAAAATATCTTACAAATCACATTGACTTTAACTCGTTGTAGTCATCATCAATTTGTAAGTTAGAAAGTTGGTGTTGAGAATTGTGTGAGGAAATGTCTTACACTTATGTTATTGAATAATCTTTAATATGCTTTGTGAATAGACCTACCTACCTACAATGTTGTTACAGCAATTGACCAGGAGAGATCAAGACTGAGTTGAGATGCATCCCCCAAAAGAAAACTTCATGTACAATCATGTTCATTTATCATCTATATAAAGATAATTGTAATGTATACTCTTTGGAAAAACTGGTGCTCCCACCTTTGTCTTCTCAATATAAATGAACAGGAAGTGCATGTTTTAAAACTAATTAGATGTGTACTGAATAGGCATTTATGTAAACTTAATGAGATGACAATGTTGTTACAGCAATTGACCAGGAGAGATCAAGACTGCCCTCCATAATCAAGAATCCCAAAACCACAAAAAAATCCTAATACTTACCGACTCCCTAAGAGGACTGCAAGCCCTAAGGCAGGCAAACAAATAACCTTAAATGGCCTGGCCGGGCCAGTGTGCGAAATACGCATCAGTCGGAAAGTGCATGTTAAATCTCCAAAGTAAGTAAGTAAGGGCTGCAGTAGATTCTTGGAGCTCCTAGATTATAGTTATAACCAGGGGTAGATTCTGGGAGCTCCCAGATTATACCCCGGGGTAGATTCTGGGAGCTCCCAGAGTATACCCTCGGGGTTGATTCTTGGAAAGGGGGGTAGATTCTGGGAGCTCCCAAAATCTACCCCGGTGTAGATTCTGGAAGGCCCCAGAATCTCCCCGGGTATACTTTGAAGGTGGGGTATACTTTCAGACTTTACACCGGTGTAAAGTCTGAAAGTATACCCCCCCTTCAAAGTATACCCGGGTAGATTCTGGGGCCTTCCAGAATCTACCCTTAAACCACCGCACTACCACCCCTACAGTCACAGAAGAATTAATATATGATAATATAAATTATATCTACTATCTTGAGGCATTTGGATGGACTGGGTTCCTATCTAATCCATGTAAACAGCACACGCTCCACACTGTTTACATCAACATTCTATATCGATTACGTAATAGGTCTTGTTATCCATACTATCAATCTGGCAATCTTAAGTCTGGATTATTGGATGAAGAAGTACCATTTAAACAGAACAAATATGTGTCATATGAGCCCCAATACATATTGGAATATGTATCGCAATAAGCTCTTCGTATTGCAATATATTGCAATACGATTTATGAGTCAATACGCTAACCCTAGACTCTAGCTACCTAAATAAGAAATTCATATGCACTTCCAGTTTGTAAAAACACACGCCCAATACAGTTAAACTTAAAAACAGAAGGTCCTATTCCTGTAGACACCTTAATAACAAAGTCATCAGTACCTCTGATTTATTACTTCAACTCCAGTATAGGAAAAACACATGCTCAATGTGATGACAATAAGATTTTTGGTGACCTAGACATTCATGAGAGGGCACTGAGAATTTTCTTCAATAAGACCAATCTTAGAGGTCATTCATTTTAAATATAAATAGAATCTCAATCTTAAACACTTCAGATACTGTGCGCACAATGACCATCTATGTTGCTATATATGTACAATAATCTTGGACGCGATGTTAAACCCCATTTCACCTCACCTCACTTAATGACCTTGATCTTCAACCTTCCCTAACACTTATGCTAGGCAACAGGCAAGTGGTTGATAGTATAAACAATGTGGTGGCCATACTGCAAATAATATTTGAACATCTTAAGCAAATTCTGGCGTTAAATTTAGGTTTCAGGGCAGAAGACGTTCACTGACCATGACATCAATGATGCCTGACAAACAGCCCATGACACATGCTCAAATGACTTTCGGTAAGGTGAGCTAAAAATTAAGTAATAATTCATACTGGCTTCCTGCCTTTCATTGACTAATTCACTGTTGCTGCACAGTGTGAGGTTCCTCATAGTGCAGGTGACTGCTGCTGCCGAGTCACTGCAACCACATCCACACCTGTCTTCAGTCGATATCTGTTTCCCTAAAATGTACTAATTCCTGTTGAGTTTTCTTTTTAGGGAATATTCACCATTTCCTTGATCTCATTGTGTATAGAGGTCTGTTTTACAGGAGTGCTGTATGCTGTAGACTCGTGAGATGAGACATGTTCTGCCTCCAGCACCTCCCCCTCAACCTCCAGGTCATCGACACACCCGGAGGAGTTGGACATGTTGGGCTTGTCATCCTTCATGTGGTAACTGGAACATGGAGAGGTGCAAAGTGGTCATTGATCTTCTCATCATTTTCAGTTGAAAAAAACAAACTGACAATTTGTTCAGAAATGAATGCATAAAACATATATACACATCTAACGGTATGGTAGCATATTAGTGTCACAGTCTTATCATCTACCTAGAGAACATTTTCATCTATGTGGATGATACTCACATGTACGTTGATGATACTTTCATCTACGTAGAAGATATTTACATCAACTTAGATGATTATCATAGTAGATACTTACATGTACATAGTTTGAGTGATTCTCACCCCTTCATGATTGAATTTCCTTAATGTTTAGATAATACCTCAAAAAGCCATGTCAAAATAGAAAGTCAAACAAATCAGTGATTATTAATTAAGCCAGAGGTTATATATATCTGACCTGCAACTATTGTCGATTACACGAAAAGAAGTTTTCACAAAAGTGAATAAATCAATGGTAGTATCATCTACGTGGATGTAAGTATCATATACGCAGATGAACGTATCCATATGTAGATGTAAGTATCATCTACATGGATGATTGTAGCTTCTATGTGGATGAAACTATCTTCTACGTAGATGAAAGTAACATCTACATAGATGTTAGTATCATCTACGTGAATGAAACTATCTTCTACATAGATGAAAGTAACATCTGCATAGATGTTAGTATCATCTACTTAGATGAAAGTAACATCTTCATAGATGTAAGTATCTTCTACGTAGATGAAAGTAACATCTACATAGATGTAAGTATCTTCTACGTAGATGAAAGGAACATCTACATAGATGTAAGTATCTTCTACGTAGATGAAAGTAACATCTACAGATGTAAGTATCTTCTACGTTGATGAAAGTAACATCTACATAGATGTAAGTATCTTCTACGTAGATGAAAGTAACATCTACATAGATGTAAGTATCTTCTACGTAGATGAAAGTAACATCTACATAGATGTAAGTATCTTCTACGTAGATGAAAGTAACATCTACATAGATGTAAGTATCTTCTACGTAGATGAAAGGAACATCTACATAGATGTAAGTATCTTCTACGTAGATGAAAGTAACATCTACATAGATGTAAGTATCTTCTACGTAGATGAAAGGAACATCTACATAGATGTAAGTATCTTCTACGTAGATGAAAGTAACATCTACATAGATGTAAGTATCTTCTACATAGATGAAAGTAACATCTGCATAGATGTTAGTATCATCTACTTAGATGAAAGTAACATCTTCATAGATGTAAGTATCTTCTACGTAGATGAAAGTAACATCTACATAGATGTAAGTATCTTCTACGTAGATGAAAGGAACATCTACATAGATGTAAGTATCTTCTACGTAGATGAAAGTAACATCTACAGATGTAAGTATCTTCTACGTTGATGAAAGTAACATCTACATAGATGTAAGTATCTTCTACGTTGATGAAAGTAACATCTACATAGATGTAAGTATCTTCTACATAGATGTAAGTATCTTCTACATAGATGTAAGTATCTTCTACGTAGATGAAAGTAACATCTACATAGATGTAAGTATCTTCTACGTAGATGAAAGTAACATCTACATAGATGTAAGTATCTTCTACGTTGATGAAAGTAACATCTACATAGATGTAAGTATCTTCTACGTAGATGAAAGGAACATCTACATAGATGTAAGTATCTTCTACGTAGATGAAAGTAACATCTACATAGATGTAAGTATCTTCTACGTAGATGAAAGGAACATCTACATAGATGTAAGTATCTTCTACGTAGATGAAAGTAACATCTACATAGATGTAAGTATCTTCTACATAGATGAAAGTAACATCTGCATAGATGTTAGTATCATCTACTTAGATGAAAGTAACATCTTCATAGATGTAAGTATCTTCTACGTAGATGAAAGTAACATCTACATAGATGTAAGTATCTTCTACGTAGATGAAAGGAACATCTACATAGATGTAAGTATCTTCTACGTAGATGAAAGTAACATCTACAGATGTAAGTATCTTCTACGTTGATGAAAGTAACATCTACATAGATGTAAGTATCTTCTACGTTGATGAAAGTAACATCTACATAGATGTAAGTATCTTCTACATAGATGTAAGTATCTTCTACATAGATGTAAGTATCTTCTACGTAGATGAAAGTAACATCTACATAGATGTAAGTATCTTCTACGTAGATGAAAGTAACATCTACATAGATGTAAGTATCTTCTACGTTGATGAAAGTAACATCTACATAGATGTAAGTATCTTCTACGTAGATGTAAGTATCTTCTACGTAGATGAAAGTAACATCTACATAGATGTAAGTATCTTCTACATAGATGTAAGTATCTTCTACGTAGATGAAAGTAACATCTACATAGATGTAAGTATCTTCTACATAGATGTAAGTATCTTCTACGTAGATGAAAGTAACATCTACATAGATGTAAGTATCTTCTACGTAGATGAAAGTAACATCTACATAGATGTAAGTATCTTCTACGTAGATGAAAGTAACATCTACATAGATGTAAGTATCTTCTACGTAGATGAAAGTAACATCTACATAGATGTAAGTATCTTCTACGTAGATGAAAGTAACATCTACATAGATGTAAGTATCTTCTACGTAGATGAAAGTAACATCTACATAGATGTAAGTATCTTCTACATAGATGTAAGTATCTTCTACGTAGATGAAAGTAACATCTACATAGATGTAAGTATCTTCTACATAGATGTAAGTATCTTCTACGTTGATGAAAGTAACATCTACATAGATGTAAGTATCATCTATGTAGATGAAATTTTGTTTTGACTGTGGCAGTAATAGGCTTCCATAAAACAGTAATTCCCTGAAAGAAAAAAAAGAAGCTTGTTTGATTTCCTTTACAATAAGAAATTGAGTCACTCAGTCAGTTGCATAAGGAAGGCACAGGATGTACTACACATTCAATGTCAACTTTGTTATAGAACAAGAACATGAAAATAGTTGCAAAAGTATACAACATGATTTGTGGGTAATTATGATCATTTTTGACAACATGAATCAAATTAAGTTATGTAAATATGATTTCCTAACTTTGTCAATAGCATTACTTTCTGAAATTCAAATTACAATCAGTATATGGCTTGTGTATTAGCAGAAGATATAATCTGGAAGCTGTGTTTTATCTTAGTGTATGGACTATAGTGAGCCAAGGTATTGAGCAAAAGGGTTTGTGTGGATTATTTTTGTCTTGAAGGACCAGCCTGCTCTTCTTGATATTTCAGGGGAATTAAGCTGATAATCGACCAAATGTATTTGCAATTCCCTACAATGAAATAACACATTATGTCATTACTCTCACAACCAGAAAGCTGTACACTTACTTGGTTATTTCCTGCTGAGCTTGTATAAACTGCATTTGTAGATCGTCATGTTCATATTTCAATTCCTACAGAAAGAAATCAAACAGACAGTTCAAGCAAGAATTCAAGACCCACTGGTGATTCTTGGACAGACTTGATCCTCAGATGTAAGAAATCACTTGACTTCTTAGTGTGGCCTCAGCAGTGAATCACATCACATTACATGTATCATTTCACAGAATCCCACATCATCTGATGTTTTTGTCTGGCTGGGATAAGACTATGAAAGGTTTATTGAAAAGTAGGGATCGAACAATTTCATTGCAGTTATATAAGGTACAAAGTCAATGAAAGACATGGAGCTACACCTGAATTATGAAGAACCTTGTGGTTCTTGAGAATAAGATTTCATAACTATTTGTAAACTTAGATTTTTAAATATTTAAAAGAAAATTATTCAAGATAAAATCACAATGATTTAAACCATAAGAAGGAATACAATTTTCTTTTCAAAGTCGTGTTGTTCAGGTCTTACCTTATCAAGGTCAAAATTCTATGAATTGCAAGTTAACTACACATACCATTCTCACAATAATAAGGAGAAATGAAAAAGCCTTCATGAAGATACAGTCATTTTAGGGAACGAGCAGTAGTGATTCAAACGTCGATGAAACTAAACCGTTTTTTATAAAAGTTACAAAGCAATTACGCTGCTGTTGTCAATAAAATAATCTTATTATATACAAGAAAGTATGGACTGTCGCGTAAATTTTCACACTTTGAAGGACATGCTTATGAAGATAAGTTACATATTTAAAATAATATTGCAAATATGGTATGATGAGAAAACACTTTCAAACAGAAGGCAATGTAATGGTCATTTTATGATTATTCCTTAATGTTTAAACCCAGATTGTAATCTTGTGAACACTTAGTTTGTTAAAATCTAGTATTCTAGTCAAGGGACACGTAGCTTTCAAGATTGTGACTAAGACCATGCTACTTGTCACTCACTATATAACACAGAACGCCCCTACCATGAATATATAGGTACTCACATGATCTAAGGGAGACAACCTCCATGGAAAATGCTTCGTGATCAGATATGAACAGTTATATACCAGAGGTCTTCCATTAGCTATTAATGTTTTCTTGAGCATTTTGCTGTATATCAAATAGCCCTTGAATCGAGTAGGTGACTGAAGAATGAGTGAGTTACTGTTGTTCATACCGCCATCACCGGTAGTACAGCTTTAACACAGCAGCCAGTACACTAACAATCCTGGACCCCTTCTACAAAGCGATCTTAGCACTAAGGTGATCATAACTCTCATACTTTAAGGTTACAACCGTCTGCACGTTAAGAGCTTTGTGGAACAGTGGCGTAACTTTTATGAATAAGTAATCACATACCTCATTCATTTTATTGAGCTCATCTACACAAATCTCGAGATCTTGAATTTGTGTTTGTTTCTGAAAGAAGAAGTCACAATATACTTCAATTTGTAATTTCCCCCTAAAAAATAATATACACTGAAGAAAGGTGAAAATTAATTGAAAATATAACTTTAATATTTTGTCGCAGTCAACATAAAGAATAACAGTGTTGCCTCAACAGTGCATTTCTTCCAAGCCACTAGTCTTAAGTACTTGTTTTACCAAACATCAAGTTATGTTGCTTAAACCACTAATCTGAAGTGACTTGTAGTCTGTTGAATAGAATTCATGTCAACCCTTCATTCTAAGAAGATGCTGCAGAAGTATAGAATGATAATGATATTCTTCATTGTCAAAGTAAACACTAACACTTGGATTGGTTTGACAATTGAAATTCCATTTCTGATATTAACTGTACTTACTTCAGACAGAGTGACTTCATGCATTGTTCGCTCCTCTGCTAGTTTCTTTAAAAGTTGCTGCAAATAAAGAAATGCAGATACAGTCATATCTATATCCCTGAATCAGGACCTTTGTTTGGTCGAATTGGTTATATCAATTTGACCTAATCTGAGTATTTACAAGGCAAATGAAATTTGTCCTGACAAACATGTTTTTTGATTTTCCAATCTCATTAAGTAATTACAAAATTATAGTGGCAGATTATTAATTTCTCTATACATGCATTAGTTAAGAAACCTTCCCGCTGAATAAGGCAAATCAATTCATGGGTCAATGCAGTCAGTGATAGCTCACCTATTACATTCGGTAAGAAGTATAAGGTTTGCATGTTTTATTGAAAAGACGTCTGACACGCTATTGATTTGTAGCATTAATTAAAATGTCTAACTAATAATTCATCAGGCACCCTTGGTCAACTCTCCTACAAATCATAATATTTCTCTTGATTTAGAAACATCAATTTCTTTGAATATACAATTCCTTTTGACTGAAATTATGCTAATACATATAACATGTATAATGACAGTCACAATGTTAATAAAAAAATAAAAATCTACAACACATGTGATTACCAATGTGTTTTACGTCCCTCATTAAAAATAAATCACCGAACATCATACCCAAACTTCCATTTCAATCTATGGACTGAACAAAGTTCCGAGATTGCAGCATAAGCAAAGACAAGTAAATCTTCAAATTAAAGTATTCAAATTGTGTCCTAAGCCAAACATTTATAGTTTAAACCACAAATAAAACATTTCTAAAACTAAAAGAAAAGAGGTCATTCACCAGATTTTCATGCCATATTAGACCTTAAACCCTCTGCATAAATCTATCCCTGCACTTATCATCTACAGTTAATGATGACCCACTGGATTAAAATATAAGGGACAGTTATGCTCTATTTTCCTTGTTTCTCATATTGTATTGAACAGGACCTTACTGACCTATGAAGCATATGGCTGATACCCAAATCAAACACAGTCCCACTGAAAAACTCATATGAGATGGTCCTACCTCTCCTTGAACAACAACTATGTGACTTCAGGAATGTGAAGTGTTTAAGAGGAAGTGGTAGAAATCATTAAGGCATATACCAGAAGTAATTTGACATCTATTTTAGTCAGCCACAATGTGTGACTAACAATACTACCCGTACATGCAGTTACTGTAAGCACTCTTGACTCAGTATACACAAACACTAACATGTTTCTTGCTCTTTAGCCCAGCACACCAAGCTGACATGCAAGTACTGTCGTGTTTATTGGGGATATTTATTACCTTCATAAGGTAACCGATTACATCTTAAACTGATAATGGACATAGTCATAAACAACAAGGTGAGATGTGAGTAAGACACTCGAAAGGTCGTGCTGTTATTTGTTTTCATTCTCAGTACTCAGGTTTCTCAGTATTTTAAAACTTTTTAGTCCATGGTAAGTTGTAACTATTATGCATTGTGACAACAGTTTCATGATTGTGTTCCTTTTCTCAAAAAAAATTCAGAATCAAAGTAAGAAGTTCATAAACCAATATAAAAAGAATGAAAAAACTAGATAACAATTGCTGCTTGATTCGTTAATTACAACAAAATCTAACAAAACAGAAGTGATCAAATAGATATGACAAAACAAAAATCACATAGATCTTACTTTTTGTTCTATTAGAGTTGATTGAAGAGATTTCTGTTGAATGTTGGCATTTTCCAGTTCACACAGTAATATCTGTAACTACAAAAGTAAAATCATAATGTAAACCTTCAAAATTATCTGCATTATATCATCTTAAAATTGGATAGAAAAACAATAGTGTGAACCACCATGTGAAACACTCCCACTCAGTCACTTTACTATTCGAACATTTCAACCATACATACAATGTGTATATTGATTAATTTAGTTTTAGAAGCAAAATTCAAATTGAACTTGAACTACTATGATTAATTATTTTATGAATAAAACATATGAAGACACTGTGATACACCAACAATATTTTCAAAATGTCAAGTTGAATGAATCAGGGGTAGAAATGAGGTAAAATATGCCCAGTAACCTATGAGTTTGAAATTGAGGTGGGTCTGTCAGCCTAAAAGTAACACCAGTAATTCTTCCTTATGTACCATTCTTTCAGTGTTGAGTATCCAGTATATATTATGTACATACTCTTCATAGACTTTACCACACACAATTTGAAACTGAAAACAACCATAAGTGAGGTTGCATGGACGTACACAAGTTACAAGTAACTTCTTCACAGTACATGTATAGAGCATGAGGAACAAACCTGAAATAAATCCAACGGTCTGACATTTCACCTTTTCTCTACCCTAGTTAATTAACACTGATTAGCCCTGATAGCCAGCAACAAGGTGTCACGACTGTCCCAACATAGTGGCGTGCCATTTTCCTAACAGAACACCACAATCATGGACAGGGCTATAGTTTCCACACCTACATGTCTGGGAGTATCACTGGCACACTGCTAAACTAGAATGGTCCAGGTTCAATTCAAGGTGGTAGGCGTGTGTCAACACAAGTGAGTTGGCTGTGTCAGTGCGGAGGGGGGAGTTTGTTGACATGATCACTCCCCTGCCTGTAAAAGCCCTATATATCTCCACTTGACCTGTGTGTAATCTGGTCCTTAAGACAAATCCACTAGATACATGCCGATCCAAAGTATAAACACTTACAAAAGTTATCACAGACTATTCAGAGATGACATGCTGTGTGCAAATCCATGTCTTACATACTTGAAGAATTGAATAATGTCTGAGATTGTGATTTGTAATTTTGCATAAGCTTACTAATTTTTGGGATTTTGTAAGAATGCATCAAGAAGCATTAAACAACTAAAGTTTGGCTTACCAATCAAAGAGTATTATCATAGTTTCCTTTTGGATTGATAACTGGTGACTTTTTGATCAAGTTCATCTGGTTATGTATTTAACATTAACTGACATATCAATTAAAAGGAACACAATTATTATAAGGGACAAGAATGAGTTGCAATCTCCTAAGGCCTAATTTAAAGATTTTTTTATTAGGACCTTGACAAAACTGACCAACGTTAACAAAAATGTATATTAAAAAAATATGGGGGGGTAGATTCTACTCATCAATTTGTGTTTGTGTTGTTTTGTGTAAGGATATGTAAAATATATAGTTTTGAATCATGATCAAATCGTAGAGCAAGCCAACTTTTCTTGGATCACATACATGAAATGTCAGCTTCATAAACCCAGAAGTGTCAGATGTCGAAAAATGAAGTGACACCATAAAAAAAGATATTTGGGCGTGCCATTTGGATGTTAAGTCTGCTGACAAGAGGAATACTTCTGATTAATAAATTAATAAGTTTTGTGTGGGTGTCTGAAATAGATCCCTTATTCATTGATCAGTGTTGAAAATTATGTAAATCAAAGTTCCTTGTCAAAACACTAATATCAAAAGTTAAAATTTCGCTGATCCCAGATTCAAAGACAATAGCAGCAAACCTCATGAACACCAGGTCCCCACTAATGTACAACATTGCTGGTAATACTGCAGGGATAGATAGAAATTAATGCTTGCCCGTAGGCCGGAGGCTAGTAGAAATTACCACTGGCTAATAATATTATGATCCTACTAGCCCGTAGGGCCTGTAAGTTTTTTTAACTGATGCTGTAAGCAATCCCCTGTCAAACTGCCATGCTGTACATCTGGCACCTTTCGAATCTTTAAAGGTAGAATTCTGAAAGTCTTATTTAATCAGGACGAGTAATCTTTTGCAGAGCTAGCAGAAACAAATTCCGATAGCCCTGTGGGCTTGTTTGTTTTTTTAGATAATTTCCATCCCTGTAATACTGTTTCCATGGGTAATGCATTGTTGTCAAGGTACCACAAAAGTAGTAGAGTGAGTGAGTGAGTGAGTGAGTGAGTGAGTGAGTGAGTGAGTGAGTGAGTGAGTGAGTGAGTGAGTGAGTGAGTGAGTGAGTGAGTGAGTGAGTGAGTGCGTATGGTTTTGGGCCGCTTTTAGCAATAGTCCAGCAAAATCATGGCAGGGGACACCAGCGAATAGCTTCACACATTGTACCCATTTGGGGAATTGAACCTGGGTATTCGGCATGACGAGCGAACACTTGCACAACTAGGCTACCCCGTCAACCCAGTACAGGTTTATAGCCTTTACCTAAAACCTGTACACTGTTTCATTGCATGAGTGATTCACTGCACGTTGCTTTACATTGCAATGAGCAATATTTTCGCTACATCTCAGAGGCCCATGATTGCGTCTGGACCAGTCAAACCAGAGATTGAAACATGAGAAATCATTCAAGCCATTTGGGTATAATGACAGAGTGACCACCCAATCCTCATTTCAGTTGGCACTGGACCAGCAATACAATGGAGGGCCACCCCCAGAACCTCCCTCTGGATCCACTGCCATGATGCACCCACAGTCTGGTCATACAATCCTCATTGATCAAGTCTTACAACAAGCCTGTGGTCATGGGATCCATTCCACTCCAGAATTCCTATGAGATTGAAGGATCAAGAATATGCACAATTGTAGCTGATAAATCAGTGGATGAGTGAAATGTGTTTTATGATGCATCTAATTCGAAACTGCCTAAAATAACACCATGAAGATAAACAGAAAACAGTGTAATGTCAAACTTACTTTCTGATATGGAGAAGTTTGCCAGCACTCCGTGTAACAGTCACCTACCTTTCTGTAGCCATAACACAGACTCAATCAAATGCTTATGTTTACTATCTTATCGTTTGAATTACAAAGAAGTGCACCATGCTGTGGTATTATCAGCTATAGGTCATGCAGAAAAATGTGAAGTGAGCCTGATAATGTCTAATATCTGATAACAACATGAACAAGGGTATACTTTAAATATAGTTATACTATTTCTGTTACTGCATAAATTTTGTGTAGGTGTCTAAAATAGATATCTTATTTATATTGATCAGTGTTGAAAATTATTCAAATCTAATGTTAAAAGTTAAACTTTAGCGGGTCCCAGATTCAAAGACAATAGCAGCAAACCTTATGAACACCAGGTCCCCACTAATGTACAACATTGCTGGTAATACTGCAGTAATACTGATAGAAATTAATGCTTGCCCGTAGGCCAGTGGCTAGTAGAAATTACCACTGGCTAATAATATTATAATCCTACTAGCCCATAGGGCTGGTTATCGATATGGATTACTCAGATCGATTATCGGTAGTCACATATCGATCAATAATCGATAAATATCAAAGAATTCTATTTTGGTAAAATGACATTACAGAAAAATGGCATTTCACTTCTCCGGAGACTCAGTGTTTCAACAATACGCACGTTACATCGCATTTTTAGCGATGAACAATTTGAGTTTAAGATTCATGTCGTCAAAGACAATTATTATTTCTATAAAGTGAGAATACCGTATTTTCTTGAGTATTCCTTTTAATATTGTTTTTATTAATTTCGGCGAAATCGTGTGTGAAGCTATCGGAAGATCGCACAACTCACCGTTATTAACAGCAACCACGGTCAGAATACCGCTATTGACGTCTTGAAACGAACTTTAGTTGACAGAGAATGGATACATATATCATAAATGACATACTTTGACTCGTTAAAAGTCATATTTGTTTTTGTTTGACGATTCTATGTCAACATGAAATTCTCGCGATCACGTGCGCGTGAGCCTTGACGGTGACTGGTCAGACTGAGTCCATGTAAAAAGTAATACCCGGGAATAGCGATCAGCTGCTTCGCTTAGGGTTATTATCTATTTTAAATATGTTTAGTAAAGGCTGTATATAATTAAGAAAATAATGGAATATATTATTCTTGATAAAAAAAATAGTTTCATATACAATTTTTGCCGATCCTTGCATTAAAAATCCTATTAAGTTATTTCATTGGGTGTGTCTTGACCGAATCACCGGTCGATTCCAAGAAAACGTGTGTACAGCTGATTGCTGTTTCCGGCTTAGTTTACGAGAAAATACACAAGGTAATCTTAATCCCGGGATATAAAACAATGCCTAGCAGAACAATAAATACTATTTAAACGGTAAATAAACATGTCTGGTGATTTTTTTTCTCAAATTTCGAATTTGTACTGACGAAGTTTCTCATCACCCGTTCGTGTGCCGGACTTCGCTGAAAGGGTACGGTGTAATTTTTTTCTGCGCATAATATTCAAATTTCTTTTTTTCCAAAATATTGAACCCGCTAGAGGGGGGTGCGCATTATACATGGGTGCGCACTGTACTCAAGAAAATACGGTAATTGAGAAATTAAATGTAATTTCACCTGATATAGTCGTTTGTCATTTATGTACAGTATTCACGAAACTATTCAGATAAAAAATCATCAAATATTCCGCCATTGTGAATGTCAGGTGTGTACAGGTGTGTGCTACGTAGTAGGTTGTACTAGGTTCACACGTGTGATACGTAATAGATTGGGTGGCAGACTGCTATTAAACAAACATCGTGCGATTATAACGGGGAAATTAGGAATTTTTGCTGCCATATCGTAAAAATGTCAAACCCCACGTGGACCTCACGTGGGCTGTGAGTTGAGAATACCGGCAAAAACGAAAACCATGATCATTGAAAAAATCGAAACAGACTGGAATACGTAGTTACCAAATAGACATAAAATTTGAAATTTTAGGAAATAGAATGGGAAGAATTCTTTTTAAGAATTAAAGTATTATGAAACCTATTTTAATCATGATACTTCATACTATTTCGAAAATATACATATTTTCTAAAATCCTGACTCCGCATTTAGATGCCTGTGACTACATTTGTAATTACCCACTATCAACACGTAATGGCGTCGTCGTTCGATTCAAAGCAGAACTTTTTACTTTTTCAAACATTTGATTTTTATTTGCGACTAAACATCAAGCGAAGGGGAGAAAACTGTATGTTAGGGTGAATCTGTCTGTTTATATCTAGCGATAATTACAAGGATAGCAAAACAAATAAGTCAAATGTGTTGCAGTAAAAACTTTTATTTGTCGAAAAAATACATGTCATTATCGATAGCATTATATTCATATCGATAATCGTCACAACCTTCTTCCATCGATGATAATTACGATTATCGATCTAAATCACCAGCCCTACTAGCCCATAGGCCTGTAAGTCTTTTAACTAATGCTGTAAGCAATCCCCTGTCAAACTGCCACGCTGTACATCTGGCAATTTTCGAGTCTTTAAAGGTAGAATTTTGAAAGTCTTATTTAATCAGGAAGAGAAACCTTTTGCAGAGCTAGCAGAAACGAATTCCACTAGCCCTGTGGGCTTGTTTGGCTTGTTTGGCTTTTGAGTTCATTTCCATCCCTGTAATACTGTTTCCAAGGATAATGCATTGTTGTCAAGGTACAAAAGCTTTAGTACAGGTTTAGAGTCTAAAGTTGAAACTATACACTGATAATACAGCAACAGCAAAGCATACCTTTCCACAAAAGAAAATTAAAATCCATGCAGTTGTTAAATTTGTTAAATTCTGAAAATGTCAAAGTTTCTAGTGTGATGTTCTCACCAAATACAGAGGGTCAGTGGGGTAGCCTAGTGGTTAAAGCGTTCGCTCGTCACGATGAAGACCCTGGTTTGATCTCCCACATGGGTACAATGTGTGAAGCCCATTTCTGGTGTCCCCCACTGTGATATTGCTGGAATATTGCTAAGAGCAGTGTAAACCATACTCACTCACTCACCATTTACAGCTGCTCCCTTGCATGGGACAGTGAGTCACAACAATGATGACATTTATAAGTGTATAAAAAGACTATATACAAATATTTAGTAAAAATCAAGGTCATTCATAAATGGAAATACAAATAACTTTGATCTTAAATTACACATTTTCTGTAGGTAGATTGAAAATGATTAAGTAAGATCCCCAGCAACATTTGTTTTGCCACATAATGTTTGTAGTATAGTCTGTTTATTTTGCATGTCCATGTGTTGCTTTCTTATTTTTGTACAGGCTTTCGCATTTATCATTTGTTTAATACAGTTTTCTGGGTATAGCTTTGTTTATAAAGTTTTTGGTCTGCTAGACTTTTTCCGGGTCAAGTTTCTACCCATAATGCCTGTTTCTATGTTCTCGTCTATTCCCATCATCCCTAGCCGCATGGTTTAAATTACCGCCTTTCGGTGTCATTGGCTGGCTAAGCGCTACTTCTAACACATGTTTTTTTATCCCCGCTCACCCGCTGCCTTTTCTGTTCAGTATATTCTAGTTGTATGTCTCGATGGGTTGTAGGCTTGATACATGTTACAGTCTACTAGCAACTTAATATTTTCTCTTTAAGTTTAAATTTTATTACTGAGCTAATTTGTATTTAAGTCGTTTAAGTATACACTTTCTTATTGTGTTACTTTTTGCTATACATTGTACCTGGACCTGGTCTGCTTCTTTTACCTACTTTGGCCAAATAAATCTGGTCATTTTAGTCCTGTTGTCGTTACATGTTATTACTACATGTACTAAAACAAAACATGACACATTCACTTTACATAAAAAGAATGGATTGAGGCTCTACAAAGGCATCATTTAGCTAGAATATTTCCGAAATGTTCAGTAAACAAAACAAAAACAAGCATGACTTTTTCAATAATGAATAATGCACAATTAATCAAGAAATGATGGAATGGTTCTAAATACATTCTTCATATGAGTCAGATCTTAAACTCTACCATATTCATGCAAGTGGCCCTGAAAGTAAGTGTGCTGAAAAACAAATTTAAAACTGACAGCAGTTACTGACTGTACATGTCAGTATCAAAGGAAGATCATGTAGTGTAGGAAGCACCCATACAATAACTCATACATGCACATCTCCTTCAAATACCACAACAAGACAAGAGAAGTCAAGAAGAACATAAGCTTTCTGAAGACTGAAGGAAGCTGGCTCTAGATTACAAACTCATGTTGACTTAATACAGCGTAACCTGTTTTGTCCTACACTGAAACCTTATTGGCACAGACTGTAAAATATATTGTAGCTGTGTACTCAACACCTGATCAGACAAACTTATTCCATTATTCCATGACCACAATAGCAAGAAAGAGAGGTTGTGTGTTACTCTTTTGAGGTGTTTGACACAGCCAAATTCCAAGCTCTGTAAATCTATCAGATATCTGATGGGTCCCATTAGGGCTGGCTATCGATCATAGAGAACTAAATATCGATCAATTATCGATAAATATCGGAGAAGTAACTTTGAGGAAATATGCAAAAGAGTCTGAAAGAAATCAACATACTTCACACCATTGGTGAGTGGTGACACTTTATTGGATTACTTTGTGGACATAAAAGATATAACACATCATGATCTTTATAGCCAGCCCTAGTCCCATGAGCCTATATATGCAATACTATGGTACACAAAATATTTTATCACCTACCTTGCTCTCATAGTCAGTAATCTGTGCCTGTAAACTTGTATTTTCCCTTTCAACCTGATTCAACCTGTTTTCCAGCTCCTTCCTCTTATCTTGGTACTTTGTTAGGGTCGTTTTCAGTTCTTCATTTTCCTCCTGTGTCTCTGAGCGGAGGTCAACCAATTCTTGCAAGCTGGAGAGAAACAGTGGAAATATGTTAATCTGGATGGTAGAAAATAATTAATTTGTGACACCCAGTGTCAATGATGTAGACACTTGAAGGCAGCTCTTGTATGCCCACCTCTTTATTTTCTTCTTGGTGATGACATGGTCTTGATTCATGGTGTTCATGCTCTCCTCCTGGGCCTCCAGCTGCAGGTGTAGCTTGGAGTTGTCCTCGACCAGCTTCCGGTTCTGGTGCTGCAGGTCTCCCACTTGACTTGTCAGCTCGCTGATCTCACTAGGGAAATAGTAAACTTACTATTGTACATTTTCATATCCAGCATGCTATATTTTGTGTTTCTCATCACCAAACGGTCTGTTGAACAGAGAGTCAAAATAAATGTAAAAATCGAGACATAAACATGGAACTGAATGTATATCATATAAACCAGAAATCCTTTCGGATTTTTGCTCAAAGGTAGGAAATTGTTGCAGTTATCCTATGGCGGTCATTTAGTCATCATCCTATCATGTAAGGCAAAGTTGCAATGCAAGAAGCATCTTGTTTATGCTGAATTATTGTGATATGCTACTGCTATTACATGTGAAAAAAAACCTCTCTGGTATCTTGAAAAATACTGAACATATTGGTTATTTTCATCTTACTAAAGTATCAGGTTGTAAGCACTGTGGTTCAATCATATGAAGACAGAATGAGACAGGTGTAGTGTAACCAAAACAGCACTTATGAGTTCATCATAAGACACAGATGTATTTAGTGAAGGGTCAACATTCAAAGAATAATTCTTCTGGATCAGTTTTCTATCTTTGTGTCCAGCTGTGTTACACTGCATTCCAAAACCATTTCACAGGAACCTACACCCAGGCTAGAAATGTACCTGATTTTGATTGAACGTGACAATGTGCAAATTCTGCAGCTAGCAATACCCAAGCTGTATCACAGTGGCATGTAAACAGTCAAAGCTGAATCAGAAAAAAACAGTGACTGAAAGCATCAGCAACAATCCATGCAATCAGCAATCAACCAGGTCACCGAGCCTAACCACCTGATCGCCTTTGGTCAATTCTTACAACAAGCACTTTTCCCTGGCATTCCCAAGAGCTGCTTCTTGAGCTTGCTAATCCATGAACTAAGTCACATTACCTTTCAAAATGTCTGGTACTTGTATCGAGAGAAGATGCATCCAGGACTGAAGCTGACATATTTGCACCTGGAAAATTATACAAAGTCAGTTAAAAAATTCATTCAGGCTGTTATCTTTTACAACGATCAACACAAACCCATAATTCATACAGTGTACTTATTTATTTTACCATCTGTATCATTTTTCCATTTACCAAGCACTAGTGCCCTGGTTTTATCCTAAAATAACTTTTGTTCTCAGAAGCTTTAATTAGAATTAGGGACTAAAAAGACTATGTTAACATGATTTTGAAACATTGTTCCCAGATCTATTACTGAAAATTCTCTAACACTTCTTGTGTTTACTACTAGGTGAGAGAAAAGTCCAGGAAATTAAACATAACTTCACTGTACATCTGAACATGCTTGATTGCTGGCTTCATTGCAACTGTACTGAGTGAAGCTCTTGTAAAATTCTTTCAAAACCGATATTTCATGAAGCATCTGTCAATCACCTGACCCCTCTCTATACAGAGTTATCATTTCACTCTATTTAATTATGCCTCTTGAGGTGAATAAAAACATATAAAACAACCCCACTTTGGTCCTCATACACTGTCTCCAATAACAGAACAGCACAACATCAGAGCATTTAATGTTTGGATTAACATGAAAGGGGAACTTAAAGTAAATCCTGACAGTCAGGTGGTTCTAATGGACAGATTTAAAAATAATCAGTTATTATCATAATTACAATCATTGCATTAGAAAGAAAAACATTCAATATCACGTCAGCCTTAGTTCAGCACTTCATCACAACTCTCAGACATGATAATTTTTCTTGATGTGAAATGGTAGAAAGTCAACTCAGTTGAGTGTAGTATGTCTTGTATGAAATTTATTTTTTTTCTTCCGAAAAATATTGTGTATTTTGTCAATATAACTTCAAATTACAAAACCTTTATCACTGCATCACATTACCTTCAATATGGCTTGAAACATTGTCCTCACTGAGGAATGTAGGAAAATGGTTGTCTGGGTAGAACAAACTGCTCTTTTGTCTCTTAAGGGGATTCCGAGGCATGAGTTCTTCTGAGACACTGCTTCCCCTGAAATATAGCCATGTGGAAGTTGAAAGATTATTCTAATTTAATAGGTCATGTGTGTTGCTCTTCCTGTACATGAAATACACCACACATTGTCCTACATTCACCCTGCATGTGAATTACATCCATTGATAGATGCCTTGAACATATTATTAAAAATAAAATGCCAGCTGACTCACATTTCCTAAAAAAAATGTTTATAATCTGATGACTAATTTTTGTGTGGCCTCATCATGTCATTTCGGTCCCTTTACTATCTGCCTCTTGTTGCATTGTGGGGCTAAAACAAGGACTGGTTGGCTCAGGGTCAGTATACAGTATCTGCTTGGGGTATTCTTGTTAAACTGTGGGATGGAATCTCAGTGGGCTAGCTCTATAAAATTGGCATTAGTCTGGAATAGTACAAGCAGCCACACACACACAAATGCATGCATGTCACTATATAAGTGCAATAATCCTGGACGCGACGTTAAACCCCGTTTCACATCGCCTTGTAGGCCTCTTATTGAATGTAGAATATGTCATAGAGGAAGGCACATTTGTGTCATGGAGGAAGGCACATTTGTGTCATAGAGGAAGGCACATAAAGACTCTAAGGACTTTGTATTTGAAAGAATACTATTGCTGCATGATTGAAATCTATACTTGTATGAGCAAATTAAAATAAATACCCAAACTTTTACTCACCCAAAGGAACTTCAACTTTCAGAGGATTGAAGAAATCTACTAACATGACTAACATCGAACCTGAAACTCTCACTATTTTTGCCCGACATATTTTTCTCTTTCAAAAGAGTAAAGCGACCATAAATGAGTGGATAGCTTACTCATGGGTAATCAACCTGGTGACAAGATGTTGTGTAAAGTAACCATGGCAACACATCACACATTGTGCATACACTTGGATCTCTTAAGTATTCCCAGCTGTCAGTTGCACACTGTATAGCAGTGTTGAAAACAGGCAGCCATCAATTACAACAATAATAATTATATAATCAGAAAAAAACTATCAATCTGTTGAAGAATAAAAATGATTATACTTCATGTTGTCAAGATGGAGCTAGTCAAGGAAATACTGGTCCTATATCACATACAGGCAGCTGAATCAAAATAGTCACAAGAAATGTAGGTTTATCAACCAGGAAGGATTCAACTTGAAATACAATATTTTTAAATGGTATATTTACATGAAAACAGATTGAAAAGTGGCTGATTACTAACTGTGCTTTTCCTCTTTACAAATATTTGTTGACATGAAAAGATTTTTACATAGGCTCTGATTTATTGTGGCTGCCATCTCTATTCTTCAATATGTTAATAAAAAATAGTTTTCTTTAAACATTACAAACATAGTCTGTGAATTTAGTCACAAGTCCAAAGTGAGAGGCTATTAAAATTTCTTTCTGTCTTAAAAGCTTAGCTCATAATAGCAACTAGTCTGTCATACAGACCCTGAAACAAATACATTCAATACAGTCCATGCAAGTCTATAATATTTGGCAAGTCTCCTGGCTCCTTTTTATTATATATTATAACTATAATTTAACAACTTCTTTTTCTATAAAATATATTCATTTTGGAGAACAGATGTTAGTCTAAAAAGCAACTAAAACTGTTCCCAACAGTTGACTTCAGGCTAGACAAAAGATTTTGGCTTATACAGTGAGGGCTGAGGGCTAACTTTTAATAGTAATCCCCTTTTTTCAACTTAAGTTAATTACATTCTCTACTTATTTAAACTTCTCCTAAGGCTTCCAATATTCCATTCTTATTTACTGATGATACAGAACAAAACAGATTATTGTATTATAAGATATAATCATTAAATATTAGACGTACATATTGTAATATTTGTCTTTTCATTCTACATTTTCATGCAACTCTCATACTGTCACCATGGAGCCGAGCAGTAATTTAAAATCTTTTTTTGACAGTTAAGTTCACTGCAATTTTCTGTTCCTATTGAAATAGTAACTTACCTCTTACTCTGCCTGACTTGTTGAATCCACTTGTTGATGCACTTACGATAAGTGAGCAGATCAATAGCTATATCTGAAGCATGTGGGTCAAACATTTCGGACAGGTTCTCTATTGCTGCTAGGGACTGAAATATACAGTTTCCAAGACGCTGAAACAACTTGTGATAAATCCATCCATTATAACTTCAACAAGCTGTAAAAGTCTTCAGCTGGCTCAATATAGGATGAAAATGTCATATTTCATGAAAATACTCAAGAACAGCATATTTTAGGGCTTTCTATCGATATAGATTATAGAGATTATTAATCACTAACTAAATATTGATCAATTATCAATAAATATTGGAGATATTACGTTTAAGCAAATATGCGAGGGTCCAGAAAGTATCAACATATTTCACATCACTGGTGAGCAGTGACACATTTATACATAGACTGTTTTATGAACATTTGAGATACATGTGTGTATAACAAAAACAGTTGCTTTCTGTCTTCGACATTTGACATTTTTGATAATAACAAGTCAGTAAATCTAAACTTTATTTCATTACAATAGTTAAGTAAGTTATTATGGATGACAACAATTTCATATCGATAATCGTAAATAGTTCTTCCTATTGATTATAATTCCAATTATTGATCTTTTTAGCCAGCCCTACCAAAACTGTTACATGATTTTTATTTTTAAATGTAATAATTAATTAAGGCAGAAAATAATGAGTAGGTGGTAATAGCTAGGTGCACACTGTGTTAAAATATAAATTGTGCTTACATTAGGTTGACAATGAATATTCCTGTTACTGGTTAGATGGGGCTCAAGGCAAACATACTAGCCCCAAAGCACATACTGTCAAAATGATCATGAGAAATTTATGTTTGCCAATCAGAAACAATTAAACTTCAAACCCAACATTGTATGTCAGCTGGCAGACATAAAAATTGATTTCCATGTTGGTTTGAGGAGTTTAAGCATGATCACATCAAATGTACTAATAAAGTTTCTTTTACAACCCTCCCCCCTCCACCCCCCCACCCAGAAATTGTAAATATGTAATACTTGTGCCAAGATACTGTTTGGTGTACATTATCTGTACAAAGGTGGATTTCAAAACATCATGCTGCCATTCCATGATTGCCCCAGATCTCTTTCCACTTCAGAGATTTATTCCAGCTATAAAACAATTTTAATGCACCTATTTTGAATTTCACAATAACACTGATATCTACAGCCTACAAGTGTATGCTGTGTTGTCTCAAGAAAAAAAATGTCTGACCTGAATTAGAATAACATTGAAGGTGCAGGCTGACAATCACCTAAAACTTTTTATCTTCTTTTTAAAGTTTGTCTCACTATTTGGTTAAAAATCACCAGTCTACTGGGGTAGATTTAAGAAATGTGAATCTACAACCCGTCTGCTAATTCAGCTGGCAATGCAACAAGGGACAGTGTTCAAAATTAACATGATCTGCTAGTCTGAGACAAGTAAAATTCAGGAAGGGCTAGCAACATGTCCTTGTGGACTACTACTTTTACCATTAGGTAGATGGCAACTCTGTAACAGATGATTTTTGACTCTTTTTTTTATTTTTAGGGACCCCAAAATCTTATCTTTTTACTTTTATAACTTGGGCTTATGAAAGGGCTTTTGTTTCACCAACATACCTGAAGGAAAGATCACTAAAAGATGAAGTGCAGTAGCATTATCAATAGTATCTAACACAGTTGATAATCCAATTAAGACTGATTTGTGATTTAGTAACAATCAGTTACCCATATTTTATTTTACTTCAATACCTGAAGATTTCGGGGTAGAATAGATCTTCAGCAACCCATGCTTGCCGTAAAAGGTGACTATGCTTGTCGTAAAAGGCAACTAACAGGATCGGGTGGTCAGGCTCGCTAACTTGGTTGATGCATGTCATCAATCCCAATTGTGTGGATTGATGCTCTTGATATTAATCACTGGATTGTCTGGTCCAGACTCGATTATTTACAGACCGCCGTCATATAGCTGGAATATTGCTTAGTGCGGCGCAAAACAACAAAACAACCAACCAACCAACTGCAATACATTAACTGGTACTGGAGAGGGAAGAATAAAATATTACTTTTAACATGTTTAAGCAATACTGATTGTTAATCATGACACTTGAAACTATGTTTTTCAGATGTCTGGACCTGTTAGGTTTATTAAGCAGAGGATCTCTAAAAATATTAAAACTTAATATTGCCTATTTTATCTGTCAGTTTTTAAGAAAATTTAGCCTTGTTATGTTGTTATCAGAAGCAACTAAAACAATGAGCTTGATTCACATAGCAGTTCTGGAGAAGAGTTAAAATTGTTAAAAAGGTTCCAAAGGACTTCCCATATAAAGCCGCTGATAATATGAAGTCATAGGGCCCTTTGGAACAGATGTGCTATTAATCCATTAAAATACCTGTTTGTCTTGACCAGCTGTTGAGGTAAGATATCTGATCAGTCTAGACACACACACCCTTCCATTTTTGTTGATATCACATTTGTAAAATAATCCATCAATCAAGTCTTCCTCAGGTATGAGGCGTGTGACAGTGTCTGCTGACATGTTTTTTGACATGTTTATCCACAGTGTGGTTAGCAAATCCCTTCAATTCCAGCCTTTATCTTCATCATGGTGTTCCTATGGTCAAGAAAATATTCAACACTCAAATTCTACACATAAGATTAATACGAGAAAATGAACATGAAATAAGGTTATATTTCTCTGTTCAATATAGCAGATACTTTTGAAATTATTCTAGTTGTTTATTATTACTTAATGTAGAATTCATTTTTTATATAAATACTTTTCTTAAATATTTGTTGTCATTATAAGGAAATTAATCAACTTCATGAAGTTTTAAAATAGCTGCAGAAAGTATGTGCATGGTGTATCAAGTTTAATAAACATAACAACAATTTCACCGACAATTACAGATAAAGAATAGATCATATTCTATCAAATTAAGAGCAACAATTACAGCATTACAATATTGATCAAAATATATATGTGACAATGTGAACATGTCGGGGATGCATTTACCATGCACCTACCACACAGAATTAATGCAATTCAACAGAGGATGACAAATACTTAGTATTCTCTGTCAGAACATGCACTGTAGCAGAAACCACTGTATGTAACGGGGTAGACTAAGTATCAACTGTTTACAAAAGTATTCATTAGGTACACCTTTGCTTATTGAAGTCTTGTCAGTTCATGTATTGTTTAGACATGATTATGCAAACAATACAAATAATTTGTGTACTTCTTTTGCAACTTTGATATCAGGATTAACAAGTCAACATATTCAGGTAAATGTCATGATGAAAGACCTACTGGCAAAAAGAGGCGGCTCTAGATCCAATGTGTGTTTGTGTCTGTGACAGCCAAAACTATCATAAGTCTGGGTGTTATATTTGTTTACCTAAAATGCAAAAGTTACGAAGTAGAAAAGAGGTGTCTTGGGACACACTCAATTTAGTTAGCTATCTAAATTATAAGCAACAAAACAACAAATAAACATAAGCAATTGGAAATTTGATTTGCTTACAAAAAGGGAGATAACTGGACAGCGTTACGAACGTCAGCCTTCACATTTACGTCAATATGTGAATGATCATATATTCTGTTAGTACCTCTAACATAAGAGCTTGTCATTGTCTTAATACCGCATGACATCCCCAATATATAGAGATGTTACGTGGTGATAGAGGTACGCACGAAAGGTTATGAACTTGACACGCCCACGACAAATATTCACCGGAGAGATTGGTCGTCTGCCTCCATATGCCCCTTTCGTTCGAAAGGTAACTAGATAAAGAGCAATTACGCCTCCGATCCCCTAAGATCGTATTCCGTTGGAAATACGAGTTATCTGTTAAATGTTTGCAGATCCTTGTTTAGACAGATAACTGTAACTACCTGGTTTTGGCTTGTTTACCCTTTTCACTTGAAAGACCCGCTTGTGATTTCGTGTCAGAGCTACCTAAAACTTATGCAAGGATTAAACAACTAAAACATCATCTTAACAATGTGTTTAATTTTTTTCTCGAAGAATCATTTGTTTGTTGTTTTATAGTAATACATGGTATCCATAGTCTCCCTTTTTGCATTAAATATCAGAGTCAGATTCAAGAAAGTTTTGTTATATTTTCTATTTTTTGTGAGGTATTGTAAATAGTTGTTCGTAAAGTACACTTTTTACAAAACTCGTCGTGCATATGAAACGGTAACGACACCAATGTTTGTGTTATTTAATGTAATTAGCCTTGTAAAGTATGCTAGTACTTACATCCCACCACCACCCTCCATATTTAGTTAGTATGCTTTACAAATTTAGTAGATCTGTTTACCAGTTTACATGTAATGTTCGGTAAATACATTTGTTTTTTGTTGAGTCGGTGGACTGATAAAATTTGCCCTAAGAGCAACTTTGCGGCAGAACGTTTTTCTTTGAAGACAGCACGATTTAGCTTGATACAAAAAAATATGACATTTCTCTGATTTGTTGTTGCTATTTCAAACACATAACTCTCTAAAGTCCATACTGTCTTAAATTATTATGTTTACAGTTGCAAGTATGAGTGGGCGAGTACGTACGGTAAAGCGCTGTGAGCACTGTTTAGGTTATACGTATTGTCAGCTGGAACTAAACTCGGAGTTATGCAGATTGTAGATATTCATAATGAAAATTAAGCACATGAGTACAGGTATACCAAGGTTCTTAGACAGGGCGAATTCATTATCAGCGGATCCTCGCAAGGCCAAGGGACGCAATCCGCACAGCAAATCGCGGCGCCTTAGACCATTTTTGATCGGAAAGCAAATTTAAAGTACCCTACACGAAAGCTGTGCCAAATCCTGAAGCCGAAATATAGGTAAATAATGCATCTCTGTCTTGTTTTCTGCAGAAATTGTGTCGATTTTCTATGTAAAACATTTGTTCATACAATTTTTGTCAAGGAGACAGTTGACGTCGCACCAACGTTTCAGAAACGTTGTAACAAATCGTTGTGTGATGTCCGATGAACAACGTTTTTACAACGTAAATATGCAACGTTGTTATTACGTTGTGAAATAACGTTGCCCGGAGACGTAATAATACCCGTGTCACAACGTTGTATCACGGCGTTACCAATCGATCCCCAGCGTTGTGACAACGTTGTGTGTTAGCTTGGGTGTTCACATGTGTTTTGTAGTCAGAGAAGAACTGGCTATACTTGTAAGCCATTGAACATTTGTGATCATTTTCATTCCAGTATTTCAAAGTCACCGCAAATTTTGCCAGACATTGCCATTAATGCGGTACTATTATTTGAGCCACTGGACTATTAAGCCATTTTCAAGAGTAACTATTCGATAGAAGACGGCGGCACTCTCCAGTAACTTTCGCAAAACACGCGACAGGGGAGTCTGGTGTACATGGGTTCGTATTTTGTGAGTGGTAAAATAGTTTGTGCCTAGATGAATATATGTTTTTACGACCTATTTCATTTTCACACGAAATTAACACTACATGAAGCCTAGGTGAACTATTTTCAGCATATTTTGGATATTTGGGCAAACACTAGCTCTGGGCGTCCTGTACATATCGGTGAAGTGTCACCTGTTACACATGGAGAATAGAGGCATGCATTAAAACCTGTCAATCAGAAGGTTTAAAATAACCTGCATCTATTCATACTGATCACTGTATAGAAACTCAAATGACTTTTGACATACCGTGTACACGTTTATCTTAATTCTGCCGTTCAGTGACCGATGCCATATAAGCGTGGTATAAGGGATTTATTCCTCCTCTCAGAAATCCACGTGCAGTCTGTCCTGCTCGTGGCGGGGTATAATGGATTTATTCTTCCGCTGAGATTTTTATTCCCCTCCAAGGCGGGATAAATAGTATTTTATCAAGATCACATGCACCAATCAGATTTAATTATTCTGACATGGTGGTATGATAAAGTATTTTATCAAGATCACGTGGACAAATCAGATCTCATCATTCTAACATGGAGGTATGATAAGTAGCAGTATTCATCTCCTTCCCATTCTGATAAATTTCCGTGATAGGTCCCTTAAGTCCTTCTGGAATGTTATGATAAATACGTAGGGAATGCTCGTATTTTCTTGTCACATGACATGTTTATACCATGAAGTGACCTGACAAAGCGGGGCAATACCAGAGTGTAAATGTCAGCTTTATTGGGTCATTTGTTTTCAACCAAATTGCTGTTCACACTCCGTCAATGGTCACAAAGCATCAATCCCGAAACGACGTCATACAAACATGACGTCATTTTGACCGTGACGTTATTATTATGTGACGTCATCAATGCCTCTTTCAGTGACAGTTGTGCAGTAATATCACTGTGTGTCGGCGTTCTGTGGTAGAGAAGCCCCTATTGATGTATAGATCGGAAACGTCAACCACATTGGTGAAGCCCACGAGCATTGACATGGTGCTGACAAACCAAGGATAATAAACAAGACGTTTCTAAGATTCGAACCACGATCAGCGGATCCTGGTACGACCAAATGAAGAAACTCTGCTCAGCGGAGTGCTGCGACTGGGCTACCGAAGCTACTTTGACAGTTAGTAAATTACAATAACTTGTACCTCGTTTTAATTTAACACAAGATATTTACGTCAGTTCAACGGCACTATCGAATATTATTACAACATCACCAAGAATATAGTCGCATTAATTCAGTCCCAACTTGGACTAAAAAAATAAAAATAAAATAATAATAATAATAGAAGTAGTAGTACTACTAGTAGTAGTAGTAATAATAATAATAATAACAACAACAACAACAATGATAATTTTATGATATTTCGAGAGAAAGTTTCGTGTAGTTGAGTACATGTATTGTAAACCATGCATGCTACGTACTGGTATATATGTATAGCAATGTACAGCTGCAATCAATACTAATATAAAGACGGGTCACCAGGAGACTTTGTGCGAGGACAATATGTTTATTCAATATACATTGATTTCTTTAGTCTGTCTTGACTTCAAAGAACTGCATCATGGCTGTGCTATAACTGCATTTAATTCCAGCCCTCAATACAAGCCTAGAGGAAGAGAAAAGGCACGATTGCTCGCTATACTCTGCTAGGAAACATGCAGAATCAGAAAACAATATGTCCAGCTAGCTGCATTCTTACACGAAACCCGCGTCAGAAAACAATTCACAGATAAATTTAAAGTGTACAGAATGATGTTATAGACTGCTCGTTAGTCAATTCGCGGTGATGCACATATTTACCAACAATAGTGTTGCTTTACTTAATCAAAATTTATTCATAACTTGCTAAAATGTATTCAGAAAACAGGAACTGCACAAAGTATCGATGTGGTTGACGATATATGTCGTCATACATACCCTCATTTCCGGGTTGAATGTGACAGGTCGTGGTGCTAGAACGATGGACGGAGGTACCCATTTTGATTGTGATCAGTAGCGCCATGGGCTCGCACTATACAGGCAACCCTTTCTGTCAAGCCAGCACAGCCATTGACGGTAATTCACGTCATGTTGTAATGTCCGTCACAAGCGAAACTACACAGATCTGTTGTCGATATAGATTAATGACAGCTGGTGGCCGCGTTTTTTTTCTTTTTGTCAATTCTATTACATATTTAGTGTAGCGTTATGAACATCCACTTGGCGAATGGAATCTGGCGCATTATAAATGCACTTCTTATTATTTATATTTCAAAGCGACTGGGTGACTGACACGATGCATCTGATAGGTATAATACTGGTTATATGCTGACCCGGTGGATGTCATTGCTTCAACCTATACACACCTGTCGTGTACATGCACAATTTAAGTTTCTCTATGAAAACCACTCTCCATCAAAATCGATGTCTGAATTTCAACACCGACCTATCCACCTGCATGGGTGTTAGAAGACTGACCAGGGAGACATAAAAGTGTTAATATAAATGAAAACTATTTTACTGAATTTGATTAAATTTGTTCAATTTATAAACACCATCCCACATGTGTCTGTTAACGTCAGCTCAAGATGTCAGATTATACATCAATATGTAATCCTAGAGATTTATAGATATATTTGTAATACATTTTTTTATTGATAATATTATGTAATGAATTGCATTTCCCCTTCCCCCGTGTAGTAGTGTATTATTGTCATTGGTTCCTATAGTTTCGGGTGTGGTGTGTGTGTGCAGGGTGTGGGTGTGTGCAGGGTGTGGATGTGTGTGTGTGTGTGGGTGTGTGTGTGTGTAGGGTGTGTGTGTGCAGGGTGTGGGTGTGTGCAGGGTGTGGTGTGTGTGTGTGTGTGTGTGTGTGTGTGTGCAGGGTGTGTGTGTGTGCAGGGTGTGTGTGTGTGCAGGGTGTGTGTGCAGGGTGTGTGTGTGTGTTCAGGGTGCGGGTGTGAGGTGTGGGTATGTGGGGTGCATGTTTCTTCAAAATAACTCATTTCACCTCTGGGACAGTGCTCCAATAAACCAACGAGATGAATATGAAATGTAATCCTGTATATCATAAACTTACTGCATATTTTATAATGTATGTGTATATGCATATGTCTGTCTGCGTGGTGTTGGTATGTCCGTGCATGACAGCCCAAATATCGGCTACGCGGATTCCCGCAGTTTGCACACAGGGTTTTCGTTCATATATAAATGAACCGAACAAAATACACAGTCAATTAGTAAAGGTATAGTGTGCCTGGGTTATTATGGATACTTATGAGAGTCCTTCTCAAACAGGTTTTGGTTCGAGTCCCGGTACGCCTTGATCATGTTTTAAAGTTTGTCAGCATCTTAAACGTTCTTGAGTTTCACCAAATCGGTTTGTTTGTTTGTTGTTTAACGCCGCACTCAGCAATATTCAGCTATATGACGGCGGTCTGTAAATAATCGAGTCTGGACCAGACAATCAAGTGATTGACATCTTGAGCATCGATCCACGCATTTGGGATAAGTGGACATGCATCAACCAAGTCAGCGAGCCTGAGAGAGATTATTGGATTACATTATTAAGATTATGACAAAGCCATTCAAGGATATACACAACATTTCTTCCTCTGTGGAACAATTGAACCCATGTCAGGGGTACAATGTGGGAAAGCCCGAGTTAAATATACTTAAAAAATCAATACATCCGGGTCAGATAATTCGTAATTAATCGTGCTCGGAAGTTATTCACGAAATATCACACGATATGTATGGACACAGTAGTCAATAAACACGTTATTGCCAAATATCAAATGTTATTGTGTAACACTAATAACGAGCACATTTTAAATAACTCTCCACTTACAAGCACTGTCAAGTTAGTCAGCGAGTCGTCATGTATCCATTTGTCCACATCGTGCTTGAAGTGCATCAACTGTGACTGGTAAAAGTTTGACGTCTTTGGAATACATGATGCGGAAAGAATAACACACTGGTGCCCTGTATATTACGGACAGGGCTATATTGTAAACATGGTAAATGTGCAGGATCTGAAGAGGTCCCAAATACTCCATGCAGTATTGCTATGTCACGGTCGCGAACCTCGGATATAACGCGGATCCCTGGATCGTAAATTCAGTTTCGTTTTACGAACAATTTTACCTTTATAGTCGGTCTACACATGCTTGACCTACTAATTCAAACTTTGTTACACTGCAAGATGAACTAAATGAACGAAAAGTATATATTTATAAAGATATTTTGTACGACACTTATTTAGAACGAGACATACACGTATGAGGGGAGGGTGAACTATGTCATAGCAAGGCACGTGTCAGATATGATTATATGCACGTTGACCATGCATTCATAACCACAATAAGTAAATCATGTTACCAGGACGATAGTCGATTACATACATACCTGTCAGGTGACCATGTCGACAGGTGTGCATTGAAATATGCAGCGTTTCGATGTGGGACAAAAAACACACAAGTCATAACACAGCTAGTGATTGCGCAGACATATGAGACAATATTGAAGATATTGTCAGTCAAACAGCGGATACATCAATGGCTAGTGGTATATATTTGTCACTAAAACACACCAAATAGCTTAAGTTGACTTAGTGGAGGCGCGTTTGTGAGTCTAAGGTAGAATCAACATAACTAGGACAGCTAGCGGAAAACACAAAGGGCAAGTGTCACTTCGTATCTCCAGAAATTACTCGTTTCTATCTATAACCCCGAAAATTCTCACAGCGGAACAGAGAAATCCCCTTGTCTGTACGGGGGTTTAACTAGAGGGGGTAGGGGGTATATAATCTCGTGACATTATGTTATGTCATCGTAAGGCTTCTTTATTAAATTATTTCATTACATATGTTTTTGTTTTTTTCTGTGTCGAAATGAAAATACAAATTTAGAACCTTTTTTTCCCAAAAGTCTTTTGAAGTTACTGTCGCGTTGTGAAATAAAAATATATATTAAAACAAGAAGTGAAAGACATTTTTTTGTGACAGCTCAAGGAATTAATTATCACCAGTTTAAAATTACTTTGAAATAGTATTTCATGACGGAAGTTAGTAACCAGAGTGGTTATCGGACTCATGGATTACAAACAGCATTCCGAATTTGTGAAAATGTCAGTCTGAGGATCCGTAAACGATCAGAAGAAATATGAATTCGTCAATGTTGATATATATTGACCATACAAGGACTTAGTTGTGAGACTTATGGACATTCCAAGCTGTGTTGATATAACGTTCGAGTCTTGAGCGCCTGTGTCGATAGAGCTACCGGAAAGACAACTGGTTGTTTTGTGGTTGTTTGTTGTTTCCTTATCAATCTATAGCGTCCCCCATTCTAAGTGCAGTGCAGGTTCGGTTCAGATTTTGTGGGCACTTGTGATAATACGAGGTTATGTAAATACACAAACAGGTTCTCGTATAGACTTTAACCTATATCGTATAACATACAAGATCATTTCAGAACATAGACTTCAATATGTTTTTAGCGTTTATGGAGATATAAACGTAAGATTCGTTTGTTTGTTTGTTGGTTTTAACGCCGCGCTCAGAAATATTCCAGCTATGTGACGGCGGTCTGTAAATAATCGAGTCTGGACCAGACATTACAGTGATTGACATCATGAGCATCGATCTACGCAATTGGATTACGATGACATGCATCAACCAGTCCCCTCTTACGACAAGCATAGCCTTTTACGGCATGCATGGGTTGCTGAAGACCTATTGTACCCCGAATCTCCACGGGTCTATTAATTTAGAAGCCAAACAGGTTGTTCAGTGGTGAGAACATGCTATCCCTGGCAACTAGTTCTCTTCTTCATACCTTCTCTGCTAATGTTGTAGATGTCGGCCAGTTGTTCCTTCAGATGGCTGATTTAAGTGTAAAGAGTTTCATGCTCATAATGTTTATCAGAGCTTGCACTTGGAGAGTAATCTCTACGCCTTAGACCATGTTTGGTGCCTCACTAGTTGTTTAATGTTTAGAAGCTCGGTACGCCATCCAGATCTGAGTTACGAATTCATCCGAGATCATTGGTCTGATTATGCATGCTTTGTCAAGGTCTGTTTCAGGTAACGATTAAACCAGCATCAAAATGTTTCTGATACCATTCCACGATTTTGGGAGAGGTCCTAGTTTGCATGTTCCATTAGTTCACCACCCTGGTAGGAACACAGTTGAGACCTCAGGAGGGTAGTGGCCTTTCTGGCAAAAGGCACCAGTCACAGACAAAACGATACGTACATATATATCATCTTTCATTGCTGACCAATAAAAAGATTGTCTGATTTCCCCTCAAGTCTTTTCAGAGGCCAACTGCCAAGAGGAAGGAACATAATGACAGTATTTCAAGACAGTGTATTTCTTTAAATCAAGTACAATGAGCTGCAAAACTTCTCAGATCTTCATCTTCACTTCCTCATCTGCGATACAGTAGCCCCATGTGAACCCTAGATCTTTCCCACTGGTTCCTCTTCAAGGAGGAGGTAAAGTGGGATAATTTGTCTTTATCTTTTTACCTGTATATTTTGGACTCTTGAGGCTCTTCATCTGTGGTTCATTGGTGTCCTGAATGAACCTCTTGCCTAGAATGGGATAAAGAAGTATGGGAAATGAAATCAAAGAAAGCTCAAGGGTTTCAAAAGCTCTGTGACACTTGTCCACTTGAACTGTGCTTATCGATCTTATCATTCTACGTATGAAGTCAGAAGATATCTGGCAGTGTCAGCAAACCCTTTAACCAACCTTACAGAAATGAGAACACAGTTTCAAGAAGCTTCTGACCGCTTAACAGGAGTCGGTGCTTGCTACTATCTGAGTGTCTTTCACTGCCAGAGTCTTCTTGGGATCTGTTTCCACTCCTTGAGCAGCTAAAGGCACCGGGGTACACCATTAGGCATTCAACCCAATGCATGCCAACAAAGACATGTTTCTTCAATCTTTCATATGTTATAACACAGAACAGTGCTAGTTGCAAGTGCAGTCTTGGATTTATCGCCTACTCCAATACCCAGCAGCCAGAAAGCAGTGTTTAGATCCATGCAATTAAACAATGTTGAACGGGCTAATGCATCAAGACACTCATCTTGGTAAAGGTTGTGCATCTTTAAACAGGACCTTTAAAACACATACTTTTTCATGCAAACTGTGGGAGTGGTGGTTGTTTTACCGGTAGGGCAGAACATGCTTAACCTTTTCACAAAAACTTGGTGCCATCACTGTTTTTAAGTGATCCATTCATATAACTGTCATCACTATTTTGCCTTTTACGCCCAAGGGAGACGTTAGATAATCGAGACAGCAGCCTCCTTCACTGAGACAAGTGCTTGGCCAAGCATTGTTTAACGGTTCAAAGAGTCAACTTTCCAAAATTTTCAGCTTTCCCCTTGCCAAATTGTATATGTCTCAGGGGCTGCTTGGTTGACCTATATCAGTTTTCATGACTATTAGAGGAAATTAGGGGTGAATACTTGTGAATATCATGTAGACAGAATGTCTTTGGGCTTTCTTTCTCGGTTGGAAGTCACTCAGCCAGTTCATTCATTCTATGTTGATTGAGACTTGATTGTGTTTGTTGTTTAACGCCGCACTCAGCAGTATTCCAGCTATAGGACGGCAGTCTGTAAATAATCGAGTGTGCACCAAACAATCCAATGATTGACATCATAAGCATCGACCTATGCAATTGGGATACGATGACATGCATCAACCAAGTCAGCGAGCCTGACAACCCGATCCGTTTGTCGCCTCTTACACTAACCATGGGTTGGTGAAAACATATTTTCTAACTACATCTTCACGGGCCCAAATTTGGTAAGAATATGTGTGTATCTGTGACAAATTGCACCTGGTCAAATTTAAGTGAACTTAGCAACTTATAATGAAGTTTTATTTTCACAGAATCAGTTTGTCAAATTTTAATAAAACTAATATCAATTTGTTATATTATATACTCACACGCAACAGAAACGCAAGTCGAGTATGCGGTATACATGTTATTTATTTTCAACAGTAAAGACAAGAAATACTAATAGGGCAAGATTGACAAAAATTAGACTGAAGACAGTTTAATGGATTAAAAGGCAGATGACATAATTGTTTTTTTCAAATGTTAAGGGCTTACACAGTTTCGGGTCAATACCCAAAATGTCAGTCAATACCTGGTGTGACCACCATTAGCGTTGATCACTGCCACACATCTCCTGTACATTGAGTGGATCAGACGATTTGTGAAGGCCCTAGGGATCCTCCTGCACACATCCAGAGCAGCTGTGCGTAGTTCATCGGCAGTTGTAGGGACTGGTCGCACATTGTGCAGACGCCTTTGAACCTCATCCCACAAGTGTTCGATTGGGTTCAGATCAGGGCTGAGGGCTGGCCACGGTAGAACACGGATGTTGTGTTTTTGCAGGAAGGCCATGGTAGCTCTGGCAACATGGGGACGAGCGTTGTCCTGCTGGAAAATGTGTTGTTGATGTTGTGCAAAAAATCGAACAACGTGGGGTCTGATAACTTGGTCGATATACCGCTGAGCAGTGACGCCGTGTCCCCGACCTTGACCAACATTCAGAAAGCACATGGGTCCAAGTCTCGCAGTAAGTCCAATCCCTGCCAATATCATGACGATTCCGGGGTAGAATAGGTCTTCAGCAACCCATGCTTGCCGTAAAAGGTGACTACGCTTGTCGTAAAAGGCGACTAACGGGATCGGGTGGTCAGGCTCGCTGACTTGGTTGATGCATGTCATCGATCCAAAGTGCGTGGATCGATGCTCATGATATTAATCACTGGATTGTCTGGTCCAGACTCGATTATTTACAGACCGCCGTCATATAGCTGGAATATTGCTGAGTGCGGCGTTAAACAACAAACCAACCAACCAACCATATCATGACGCTAGGTCCACCCCATGGATCCCTTTCCACAACGTTTCTGTCAGCGGAACGATCACCTCGACGCCGCCAAATTCTGTCTCTTCCGTCTGCATGGGAGACACAAAAGCGACTCAGATGACACAGATGAAAAGATGACACGCCTCCACTCACGATGACGCCAACTGTGATGACCCTGTGCCCACTGACGGTCGTGCTTGTCGATGCCGTGGTTGGAGAACAGGACGACGTGCTGGTCGGCGACATCTGAGGTTGTTGGAACGGAGACGTCGGATCACAGTGTCCCGGCTAATGTGTCCATTATGTGTTCCTATGGTCTGTCGAGCACTTTCACTTGCAGTTAGGAACGGATGTCGCTGGTGTTGACGGTTAATCTGCCGATCTTGTCGAGTGTGGTGACCCTAGGACGACCGCTCCGAGGAGGGTCATCTGTGGTCTGTGTAGCATTGTATCGATGATGGAGACGGTAAATTGTGGTTATGTTAACGTTGAAATGACGGGCAACATCTTGGACAGACTCTCCAGCTTCCAAACGTCCGATAGCCTGGTTTCTCTGAATTTGAGTTAGGCGTGGCATTGTTGACCAAGGAGTGGTAGGTCCAAGAATCGGCCACAGTTTTATACCCACTACAGTTCGTGCATTAGTCGCTATATGGCTGAAATAATGCCGATGCGACGTTAAATTTTAACTCACTCACTCACTCGTGCATTTTCGATTTCGCGAGAAATGGGTGCATGATACCCACATATTTGTTGAAATGGTGCGTTTTGGCGATTCGTTTTTTATGTTGCGTTTTTACTCGGGGCTTCCAAAATGCAACAAAAAATATTGATAACACCAGGCTTCACTACATGCTGAAACTCGTATCAATTTATGGTTTCGTGTTTGTTACCTATTTGCTTAAAACCACTTGCGTTTCTTTTGCGTGTGAGTATATGTTACATGTGGGTAAAAAGTCCATGTTGGCAAATGTGTTATGAATAATGTATTATGTTTTCAGGTCAACATGGCGCTTAAAACCGTAACTTTAACAATACTTTAAATCATTTGTCATGTTTGTCCTCACTGAACATGTTCAATTGTCTGTGAGAGATGCTTGCAAACTGCACAAATAACAGCATACTTTATTGCTGTAAATTCAGTCTTTATTCATTCAGTATCACTTGGGGATGTGACACATTAACCACGGTTACGCGTGATCAGGGTTATGTGTTTCTTCTCCGAGAGAAAGAAGTTGGAAGAGTTATGTGGTTAAGGTTAAGATTTAATGATAATGAAAATACATTAATACATTAAATTCATTGAGTAGAAGTGGCAAGGGATTAATTGTGTAATGGACCATTTTGTTGTTTTAAGCTGTTACTTGGGCAGACCAACAGATGGTTTACTTAAGTCTAACCTTAGGTACAGGTACATTTTAAACAGCTTAAAACATACGCAAATTTATGCAGCAGAGACTAGTATATACAGTGTAAAAGGACAGACTTTGGGCACATTTAGACACCTACTATTTTTATGACTTTGCGTTGTGATTCTTTTATTAAGGAGATATTGATGCCGAAAATACTAACATCTATCCTACACCTCTGGGTCAACACGTCAGAACGGTGCAGCCACTGGCTAATCCCGTCTGTCACCAACCAATCGGGGCGCTCTTACCATACGACCCACGACTGAAAACACTAAATCGGCATGCAGCCGACAAACGCACGTGCTCGCACGTTGGGCAAGATCTGAAACGTGCTGTCCCAAAGCGATCTTCATATCGGTAAGGAGCTATTAACCACGTAAATGCTACCATCTATCCTACATAATCAGAGGAAATTTCAATATTTCTACAACAGTATGAAACTATTCCTTTCTTCACATGGAAGTTCAATATATCTATGCTCGTACACAATTCACCAAATGGGCTATGATAAAGGGTTTCGGCAACGTTGAAAATGATGTTCAATTTGACATTAGAGCGCCATCAACTATTATGTAATTGTTTCTATGACCTCTCCTTAAAAATGAATTAGACACACAAGAAGCACATCACCCCTGGAACGACTGTTGTACCACAGGATGTGGAGTTGCCTGATTCACAGGTGTCCGATCTAAAACTAGAGACTTCGGACATCTGATCATCAACATCTTGTTCATCACCCAGAGACACCCAACAACCTGTATTGTTTTCAATAGGACATCTGGGTCTAGTGTCTAACCATCGTCTCGGGAATCTTTGAACCCTTAACACAGTGAATTTAGACAACTAATAACAACGAGAGTTTCCCACTTATGACTCCTAAATGTCACACCGATGGTGTGCTTGTGTGAACACAAAAAACACATGAAATTATATGAAATTATTATGAAACGTTTGGCTCATCAAATTTCAACCAAACAGAACCCAAGGCTAGAGCCATCAGAGTGTTTATCCAGCACACTAACTCATGAAAGCTCTAACGGTCCCCCTGATATTTCCACGGCACATGGGACACTTTCTGAGAGCAGGGGCACATTCCACGCAGCAGACGAGATGACCACAAGGCAGGAAGACGATGCTGACCTCCTTGTCCAGGCAGATTTTACACATCGTCTGCTGCTTCAACCGCTCGTTCTCCTCAACCAAAGAATCATCTGAAACATAAAACGTGTCCTCTCAGTCTCCCCACTCCACGTCAAGTCTACAACAACACAAACGTGTATTCTCAGTCTCCCCACTTCACAACACAGTCTACAACAACACAAACGTGTATTCTCAGTCTCGCCACTCCACCACAGTCTACAAAACCACAAACGTGTATTCTCAGTCTCCCCACTCCACAACACAGTCTACAACAACACAAACGTGTATCCTCAGTCTCCCCACTCCACTACACAGTCTACAACAACACAAACGTGTATTCTCTGTCTCCCCACTCCACCACACAGTCTACAACAACACAAACGTGTACTCTCAGTCTCCCCACTCCACCACACAGTGTACAACAACACAAACGTGTACTCTCAGTCTCCCCACTTCACAACACAGTCTACAACAAAACAAACATGTATTCTCTGTCTCCCCACTCCACCACACAGTCTACAACAACACAAACGTGTACTCTCAGTCTCCCCACTCCACCACACAGTCTACAACAACACAAACGTGTATTCTCAGTCTCCCCACTCCACCACACAGTGTACAACAACACAAACGTGTACTCTCAGTCTCCCCACTCCACCACACAGTGTACAACAACACAAACGTGTATCCTCAGTCTCGCCACTCCACCACAGTCTACAATACCACAAACGTGTATTCTCAGTCTCCCCACTCCACCACACAGTGTACAACACCACAAACGTGTATTCTCAGTCTCCCCACTCCACCACACAGTCTACAACAACACAAACGTGTACTCTCAGTCTCCCCACTCCACCACACAGTCTACAACAACACAAACGTGTATTCTCTGTCTCCCCACTCCACCACACAGTCTACAACAACACAAACGTGTACTCTGTCTCCCCACTCCACCACACAGTCTACAACAACACAAACGTGTATTCTCAGTCTCCCCACTCCACCACACAGTGTACAACAACACAAACGTGTACTCTCAGTCTCCCCACTCCACCACACAGTGTACAACAACACAAACGTGTACTCTCAGTCTCGCCACTCCACCACAATCTACAATACCACAAACGTGTATTCTCAGTCTCCCCACTCCACCACACAGTGTACAACACCACAAACGTGTATTCTCAGTCTCCCCACTCCACCACACAGTCTACAACAACACAAACGTGTATTCTCAGTCTCCCCACTCCACCACACAGTGTACAACAACACAAACGTGTATTCTCAGTCTCCCCACTCCACCACACAGTCTACAACAACACAAACGTGTATTCTCAGTCTCCCCACTCCACCACACAGTGTACAACAACACAAACGTGTATTCTCTGTCTCCCCACTCCACCACACAGTGTACAACAACACAAACGTGTACTCTCAGTCTCCCCACTCCACCACACAGTGTACAACAACACAAACGTGTATTCTCAGTCTCCCCACTCCACCACACAGTCTACAACAACACAAACGTGTATTCTCAGTCTCCCCACTCCACCACACAGTCTACAACAACACAAACGTGTATTCTCTGTCTCCCCACTCCACCACACAGTCTACAACAACACAAACATGTATTCTCAGTCTCCCCACTCCACCACACAGTCTACAACAACACAAACGTGTATTCTCAGTCTCCCCACTCCACCACACAGTGTACAACAACACAAACGTGTATTCTCTGTCTCCCCACTCCACCACACAGTGTACAACAACACAAACGTGTATTCTCAGTCTCCCCACTCCACCACACAGTCTACAACAACACAAACGTGTATTCTCAGTCTCCCCACTCCACCACACAGTCTACAACAACACAAACGTGTATTCTCAGTCTCCCCACTCCACCACACAGTCTACAACAACACAAACATGTATTCTCAGTCTCCCCACTCCACCACACAGTGTACAACAACACAAACGTGTATTCTCAGTCTCGCCACTCCACCACAGTCTACAAAACCACAAACGTGTATTCTCAGTCTCCCCACTCCACAACACAGTCTACAACAACACAAACGTGTATCCTCAGTCTCCCCACTCCACTACACAGTCTACAACAACACAAACGTGTATTCTCTGTCTCCCCACTCCACCACACAGTCTACAACAACACAAACGTGTACTCTCAGTCTCCCCACTCCACCACACAGTGTACAACAACACAAACGTGTACTCTCAGTCTCCCCACTTCACAACACAGTCTACAACAACACAAACATGTATTCTCTGTCTCCCCACTCCACCACACAGTCTACAACAACACAAACGTGTGCTCTCAGTCTCCCCACTCCACCACACAGTCTACAACAACACAAACGTGTATTCTCTGTCTCCCCACTCCACCACACAGTCTACAACAACACAAACGTGTACTCTCAGTCTCCCCACTCCACCACACAGTGTACAACAACACAAACGTGTATTCTCAGTCTCCCCACTCCACCACACAGTGTACAACAACACAAACGTGTACTCTCAGTCTCCCCACTCCACCACACAGTCTACAACAACACAAACGTGTACTCTCAGTCTCGCCACTCCACCACAGTCTACAATACCACAAACGTGTATTCTCAGTCTCCCCACTCCACCACACAGTGTACAACAACACAAACGTGTATTCTCAGTCTCCCCACTCCACCACACAGTCTACAACAACACAAACGTGTACTCTCAGTCTCCCCACTCCACCACACAGTGTACAACAACACAAACGTGTACTCTCAGTCTCCCCACTCCACCACACAGTGTACAACAACACAAACGTGTACTCTCAGTCTCGCCACTCCACCACAGTCTACAATACCACAAACGTGTATTCTCAGTCTCCCCACTCCACCACACAGTGTACAACACCACAAACGTGTATTCTCAGTCTCCCCACTCCACCACACAGTCTACAACAACACAAACGTGTATTCTCAGTCTCCCCACTCCACCACACAGTGTACAACAACACAAACGTGTATTCTCAGTCTCCCCACTCCACCACACAGTCTACAACAACACAAACGTGTATTCTCAGTCTCCCCACTCCACCACACAGTGTACAACAACACAAACGTGTATTCTCTGTCTCCCCACTCCACCACACAGTGTACAACAACACAAACGTGTACTCTCAGTCTCCCCACTCCACCACACAGTGTACAACAACACAAACGTGTATTCTCAGTCTCCCCACTCCACCACACAGTCTACAACAACACAAACGTGTATTCTCAGTCTCCCCACTCCACCACACAGTCTACAACAACACAAACGTGTATTCTCTGTCTCCCCACTCCACCACACAGTCTACAACAACACAAACATGTATTCTCAGTCTCCCCACTCCACCACACAGTGTACAACAACACAAACGTGTATTCTCTGTCTCCCCACTCCACAACACAGTCTACAACAACACAAACGTGCATTCTCAGTCTCCCCACTCCACCACACAGTCTACAACAACACAAACGTGTATTCTCTGTCTCCCCACTCCACCACACAGTCTACAACAACACAAACATGTATTCTCAGTCTCCCCACTCCACCACACAGTCTACAACAACACAAACGTGTATTCTCAGTCTCCCCACTCCACCACACAGTCTACAACAACACAAACGTGTATCCTCAGTCTTCCCACTCCACCACACAGTCTACAACAACACAAACGTGTATCCTCAGTCTTCCCACTCCACCACACAGTCTACAACAACACAAACGTGTATCCTCAGTCTTACCACTCCACCACACAGTCTACAACAACACAAACGTGTACTCTGTCTCCCCACTCCACCACAGTCTACAACAACACAAACGTGTATCCTCAGTCTCCCCACTCCACCACACAGTGTACAACAACACAAACGTGTACTCTCAGTCTTCCCACTCCACCACACAGTCTACAACAACACAAACGTGTACTCTCAGTCTCCCAAATCCACCACACAGTGTACAACAACACAAACGTGTACTCTCAGTCTCCCCACTCCACCACACAGTGTACAACAACACAAACATGTACTCTCAGTCTTCCCACTCCACCACACAGTCTACAACAACACAAACGTGTACTCTCAGTCTCCCCACTCCACCACACAGTCTACAACAACACAAACGTGTATCCTCAGTCTTCCCACTCCACCACACAGTCTACAACAACACAAACGTGTATCCTCAGTCTTCCCACTCCACCACACAGTGTACAACAACACAAACGTGTATCCTCAGTCTCCCCACTCCACCACACAGTCTACAACAACACAAACGTGTACTCTCAGTCTCCCAAATCCACCACACAGTCTACAACACCACAAACGTGTATTCTCTGTCTCCCCACTCCACCACACAGTCTACAACACCACAAACGTGTATCCTCAGTCTTCCCACTCCACCACACAGTGTACAACAACACAAACGTGTATCCTCAGTCTTCCCACTCCACCACACAGTCTACAACAACACAAACGTGTATCCTCAGTCTTCCCACTCCACCACACAGTGTACAACAACACAAACGTGTACTCTCAGTCTCCCCACTCCACCACAGTCTACAACAACACAAACGTGTATCCTCAGTCTCCCCACTCCACCACACAGTGTACAACAACACAAACGTGTATCCTCAGTCTTCCCACTCCACCACACAGTGTACAACAACACAAACGTGTACTCTCAGTCTCCCCACTCCACCACAGTCTACAACAACACAAACGTGTATCCTCAGTCTCCCCACTACACCACACAGTCTACAACAACACAAACGTGTACTCTCAGTCTCCCCACTCCACCACACAGTCTACAACACCACAAACGTGTATTCTCTGTCTCCCCTCTCCACCACACAGTCTACAACACCACAAACGTGTATCCTCAGTCTTCCCACTCCACCACACAGTCTACAACAACACAAACGTGTATCCTCAGTCTTCCCACTCCATCACACAGTCTACAACAACACAAACGTGTATCCTCAGTCTCCCCACTCCACCACACAGTGTACAACAACACAAACGTGTATTCTCTGTCTCCCCACTCCACCACACAGTCTACAACAACACAAACGTGTACTCTCAGCCTCCCCACTCCACCACACAGTGTACAACAACACAAACGTGTATTCTCAGTCTCCCCACTCCACCACACAGTCTACAACAACACAAACGCGTATTCTCAGTCTCCCCACTCCACCACACAGTCTACAACAACACAAACGTGTATTCTCTGTCTCCCCACTTCACCACACAGTCTACAACAACACAAACATGTATTCTCAGTCTCCCCACTCCACCACACAGTCTACAACAACACAAACGTGTATTCTCAGTCTCCCCACTCCACCACACAGTCTACAACAACACAAACGTGTATTCTCAGTCTTCCCACTCCACCACACAGTCTACAACAACACAAACGTGTATCCTCAGTCTTCCCACTCCACCACACAGTCTACAACAACACAAACGTGTATCCTCAGTCTTCCCACTCCACCACACAGTCTACAACAACACAAACGTGTACTCTCAGTCTCCCCACTCCACCACAGTCTACAACAACACAAACGTGTATCCTCAGTCTCCCCACTCCACCACACAGTGTACAACAACACAAACGTGTACTCTCAGTCTTCCCACTCCACCACACAGTCTACAACAACACAAACGTGTACTCTCAGTCTCCCCACTCCACCACACAGTGTACAACAACACAAACGTGTACTCTCAGTCTCCCCACTCCACCACACAGTGTACAACAACACAAACGTGTACTCTCAGTCTCCCCACTCCACCACACAGTCTACAACAACACAAACGTGTACTCTCAGTCTCCCCACTCCACCACACAGTCTACAACAACACAAACGTGTATCCTCAGTCTTCCCACTCCACCACACAGTCTACAACAACACAAACGTGTATCCTCAGTCTTCCCACTCCACCACACAGTGTACAACAACACAAACGTGTATCCTCAGTGTCCCCACTCCACCACACAGTCTACAACAACACAAACGTGTACTCTCAGTCTCCCCACTCCACCACACAGTCTACAACACCACAAACGTGTATTCTCTGTCTCCCCACTCCACCACACAGTCTACAACACCACAAACGTGTATCCTCAGTCTTCCCACTCCACCACACAGTCTACAACAACACAAACGTGTATCCTCAGTCTTCCCACTCCACCACACAGTCTACAACAACACAAACGTGTATCCTCAGTCTTCCCACTCCACCACACAGTCTACAACAACACAAACGTGTACTCTCAGTCTCCCCACTCCACCACACAGTCTACAACACCACAAACGTGTATTCTCTGTCTCCCCACTCCACCACACAGTCTACAACACCACAAACGTGTATCCTCAGTCTTCCCACTCCACCACACAGTCTACAACAACACAAACGTGTATCCTCAGTCTTCCCACTCCACCACACAGTGTACAACAACACAAACGTGTATCCTCAGTCTCCCCACTCCACCACACAGTGTACAACAACACAAACGTGTACTCTCAGTCTCCCCACTCCACCACACAGTCTACAACAACACAAACGTGTATCCTCAGTCTCCCCACTCCACCACACAGTGTACAACAACACAAACGTGTATCCTCAGTCTTCCCACTCCACCACACAGTGTACAACAACACAAACGTGTACTCTCAGTCTCACCACTCCACCACAGTCTACAACAACACAAACGTGTATCCTCAGTCTCCCCACTCCACCACACAGTCTACAACAACACAAACGTGTACTCTCAGTCTCCCCACTCCACCACACAGTCTACAACACCACAAACGTGTATTCTCTGTCTCCCCTCTCCACCACACAGTCTACAACACCACAAACGTGTATCCTCAGTCTTCCCACTCCACCACACAGTGTACAACAACACAAACGTGTATCCTCAGTCTTCCCACTCCATCACACAGTCTACAACAACACAAACGTGTATCCTCAGTCTTCCCACTCCACCACACAGTCTACAACAACACAAACGTGTATCCTCAGTCTTCCCACTCCACCACACAGTGTACAACAACACAAACGTGTATCCTCAGTCTCCCCACTCCACCACACAGTGTACAACAACACAAACGTGTACTCTCAGTCTCCCCGCTCCACCACACAGTCTACAACACCACAAACGTGTATTCTCAGTCTCCCCACTCCACCACACAGTCTACAACAACACAAACGTGTATTCTCTGTCTCCCCACTCCACCACACAGTGTACAACAACACAAACGTGTACTCTCAGTCTCCCCACTCCACCATACAGTCTACAACACCACAAACGTGTATTCTCTGTCTCCCCACTCCACGTCAAGTCTACAACAACACAAACGTGTACTCTCAGTCTCCCCACTCCACCACACAGTGTACAACAACACAAACGTGTACTCTCAGTCTCCCCACTCCACCACAGTCTACAACACCACAAACGTGTATCCTCAGTCACCCCACTCCACCACACAGTCTACAACACCACAAACGTGTATCCTCAGTCTCCCCACTCCACCACACAGTCTACAACAACACAAACGTGTATCCTCAGTCTTCCCACTCCACCACACAGTCTACAACAACACAAACGTGTATCCTCAGTCTTCCCACTCCACCACACAGTGAACAACAACACAAACGTGTACTCTCAGTCTCCCCACTCCACCACAGTCTACAACAACACAAACGTGTATCCTCAGTCTCCCCACTCCACCACACAGTGTACAACAACACAAACGTGTACTCTCAGTCTCCCCACTCCACCACACAGTCTACAACACCACAAACGTGTATTCTCAGTCTCCCCACTCCACCACACAGTCTACAACAACACAAACGTGTATTCTCTGTCTCCCCACTCCACCACACAGTCTACGACACCACAAACGTGTATTCTCAGTCTCCCCACTCCACCACACAGTCTACAACAACACAAACGTGTATTCTCTGTCTCCCCACTCCACCACACAGTGTACAACAACACAAACGTGTACTGTCAGTCTCCCCACTCCACCACACAGTGTACAACAACACAAACGTGTATTCTCAGTCTCCCCACTCCACCACACAGTCTACAACAACACAAACGTGTATTCTCAGTCTCCCCACTCCACCACACAGTCTACAACAACACAAACGTGTATTCTCTGTCTCCCCACTCCACCACACAGTCTACAACAACACAAACATGTATTCTCAGTCTCCCCACTCCACCACACAGTCTACAACAACACAAACGTGTATTCTCAGTCTCCCCACTCCACCACACAGTCTACAACAACACAAACGTGTATCCTCAGTCTTCCCACTCCACCACACAGTCTACAACAACACAAACGTGTATCCTCAGTCTTCCCACTCCACCACACAGTCTACAACAACACAAACGTGTATCCTCAGTCTTCCCACTCCACCACACAGTCTACAACAACACAAACGTGTACTCTCAGTCTCCCCACTCCACCACAGTCTACAACAACACAAACGTGTATCCTCAGTCTCCCCACTCCACCACACAGTGTACAACAACACAAACGTGTACTCTCAGTCTTCCCACTCCACCACACAGTCTACAACAACACAAACGTGTACTCTCAGTCTCCCCACTCCACCACACAGTGTACAACAACACAAACGTGTACTCTCAGTCTCCCCACTCCACCACACAGTGTACAACAACACAAACGTGTACTCTCAGTCTTCCCACTCCACCACACAGTCTACAACAACACAAACGTGTACTCTCAGTCTCCCCACTCCACCACAGTCTACAACAACACAAACGTGTATCCTCAGTCTCCCCACTCCACCACACAGTCTACAACAACACAAACGTGTACTCTCAGTCTCCCCACTCCACCACACAGTCTACAACACCACAAACGTGTATTCTCTGTCTCCCCTCTCCACCACACAGTCTACAACACCACAAACGTGTATCCTCAGTCTTCCCACTCCACCACACAGTGTACAACAACACAAACGTGTATCCTCAATCTTCCCACTCCACCACACAGTCTACAACAACACAAACGTGTATCCTCAGTCTCCCCACTCCACCACACAGTGTACAACAACACAAACGTGTACTCTCAGTCTCCCCGCTCCACCACACAGTCTACAACACCACAAACGTGTATTCTCAGTCTCCCCACTCCACCACACAGTGTACAACAACACAAACGTGTATTCTCAGTCTCCCCACTCCACCACACAGTCTACAACAACACAAACATGTATTCTCAGTCTCCCCACTCCACCACAGTCTACAACAACACAAACGTGTATTCTCTGTCTCCCCACTCCACCACACAGTGTACAACAACACAAACGTGTACTCTCAGTCTCCCCATTCCACCACACAGTCTACAACACCACAAACGTGTATTCTCTGTCTCCCCACTCCACGTCAAGTCTACAACAACACAAACGTGTACTCTCAGTCTCCCCACTCCACCACACAGTGTACAACAACACAAACGGGTACTCTCAGTCTCCCCACTCCACCACAGTCTACAACACCACAAACGTGTATCCTCAGTCTCCCCACTCCACCACACAGTCTACAACAACACAAACGTGTATCCTCAGTCTCCCCACTCCACCACACAGTCTACAACAACACAAACGTGTACTCTTAGTCTCCCCACTCCACCACACAGTGTACAACAACACAAACGGGTACTCTCAGTCTCCCCACTCCACCACACAGTGTACAACAACACAAACGTGTATCCTCAGTCTTCCCACTCCACCACACAGTCTACAACAACACAAACGTGTATTCTCTGTCTCCCCACTCCACCACACAGTGTACAACACCACAAACGTGTATCCTCAGTCTCCCCACTCCACCACACAGTGTACAACAACACAAACGTGTACTCTCAGTCTCCCCACTCCACCACAGTCTACAACACCACAAACGTGTATCCTCAGTCACCCCACTCCACCACACAGTCTACAACACCACAAACGTGTATCCTCAGTCTTCCCACTCCACCACACAGTGTACAACACCACAAACGTGTATTCTCTGTCTTCCCACTCCACCACACAGTCTACAACACCACAAACGTGTATCCTCTGTCTTCCCACTCCACCACACAGTGTACAACACCACAAACGTGTATTCTCAGTCTCCCCACTCCACCACACAGTGTACAACACCACAAACGTGTATTCTCTGTCTTCCCACTCCACCACACAGTGTACAACACCACAAACGTGTATTCTCTGTCTTCCCACTCCACCACACAGTCTACAACACCACAAACGTGTATCCTCAGTCTTCCCACTCCACCACACAGTGTACAACACCACAAACGTGTATTCTCAGTCTCCCCACTCCACCACACAGTGTACAACACCACAAACGTGTATTCTCTGTCTCCCCACTCCACTACACAGTCTACAACAACACAAACGTGTACTCTCAGTCTCCCCACTCCACCACACAGTCTACAACACCACAAACGTGTATTCTCTGTCTCCCCACTCCACCACACAGTGTACAACAACACAAACGTGTATTCTCAGTCTCCCCACTCCACCACACAGTCTACAACAACACAAACGTGTATTCTCAGTCTTCCCACTCCATCACACAGTCTACAACAACACAAACGTGTATTCTCAGTCTTCCCACTCCATCACACAGTCTACAACAACACAAACGTGTATCCTCAGTCTTCCCACTCCATCACACAGTCTACAACAACACAAACATGTATTCTCAGTCTTCCCACTCCATCACACAGTCTACAACAACACAAACGTGTATCCTCAGTCTTCCCACTCCACCACACAGTCTACAACAACACAAACGCGTATTCTCAGTCTCCCCACTCCACCACACAGTCTACAACAACACAAACGTGTATCCTCAGTCTTCCCACTCCACCACACAGTCTACAACACCACAAACGTGTATTCTCTGTCTCCCCACTCCACCACACAGTGTACAACAACACAAACGTGTACTCTCAGTCTCCCCACTCCACCACACAGTGTACAACAACACAAACGTGTATTCTCTGTCTCCCCACTCCACGTCAAGTCTACAACAACACAAACGCGTACTCTCAATAGCCCACTCATCTGTTTGTAACACAAACGCCCATTTTCTTACTTTACATTAAAATACGAGCTTCTCATTGGTTAGGAGCGGGCAATTATTTTCCACGTAGTCCGCTCCTCCTGTACCCCGCTCAGAAATCAGTCGTAACACGCCTTAGGTAACTTGCTTATCTCGCATAAGTTTTGTTGAGCTGATATGAACCGAAGTTTATTCGAATGCATGGGTTAAAGGGAAATAACTCAGTTCGTTTGCGTCATCTGCTCTTTGAAATGGCTGAATCAAAGCGTCTTACTCAATGAAAAAGTTAGATAAATTCGTTGTCAGCATATCCCTCGGGGCATATGGTGTGATGTACCCATCGTGTTAGCCCACAGGGTACATCCTACCGTATGCCCCTCCAGATAGGTTGACAACTTATGTTTTCTGTGATGGTCAGTAGAAAGCACAGTCTGAACAACTCACCTTCGTGTTCTTCACCCAAGGCATCCCCTGGTACTTCCCCTGGTACGTCCCCAACGGCTTGAGCCACTGGAGCCACTGTACCTGCACCTACACCTACAACATATACACAGAGACCTGTAAGCCATTTGGAGAAGAACTCTAATAACCCATGTATTCCGCACGATCATAATGTGTTGTTTTGTAGTGCATCTACGGACAGGTTCATTACATATATGTCATTGCATACGAACAACTAGTGTAACCGTGCAAAGTAGTACATCAAGCGAATTCATACATTGAATACTTGAATAAATAAGTTCACCAATGCCGTTACTCCTGGGTGATGACGGCAGCATAATACTAGTAATCATCAACAAACTGGATTTGGTCCAAATCCACGACATTGTTATGGATGTGGCTCTGAAACCAAATCCATTTAGGTCTATTGTATCTGGCGATGTGTACCTAGCTGTTTCTGGGGGGCGGCTGCGGGACGCGTGTCTCGGAGAATGTCCTGCACTTGGCTATATTCCACCTGCAAGATAGCCAAGAGTGATGAGCAACACATTATCTATTATCTATCACATAAACCATGCCATACAATCTTCTATTTGTAACACATGCTTCCATGTGATACAATATGCTATTTCTCACATTACACGTTATCCCAGCTATCTGGTTGCCGCCGGACGTCAGACTCTGCACCTCTTCACATAAACCATGCCATTCAATCTTCTATTTGTAACACATGCTTCCATGTGATACAATATGCTATCTCATATTAAAGGTTATCCCCGTTACCTGGTTGCCGCCGGACGTCAGACTCTGCACAAGGTCCACGAAGTCCCTGCCCTGGTGCTGCACGAGGTACACACACTGGGGCGACCAGCGGGCATGCTCCACCCACGGGTTGTCACCGCTGTCCCAATTGCGAAGACCAGTTCCACAGAAAAAACACCGAACGCTGTCTCCTTGTCCTGTAATGATCACCGAAGAATGGTGCACAATGTATCTTGGTTATTCTAAGATTATTGTATTGTTATATGACGGCGGTCTGTAAACAATCGAGTCTGGACCAGACAATCCAGTGACTGACATCATGAGCATCGACCCACGCAATTGGGATACGCTGACATGCATCAACCAAGTCAGCGAGTCTGACCACCCGATCCCGTTAGTCGCCTCTTACGACAAGCATAGTCGCATCTTACGGCAAGCATGTGATTTTGAAGACCTATTCCATCCTGGCTCTTCGCGGATCGGTAACCCTAAGAACGGAATGCATAGCTGTTAGTGGAAGCAGTTTTAGTTTGAGAGTATACTTACCAGTGTGAAAGAAGCCTGCTTCTGCAAGCTGGACAGGTGTGTGACTTGTGTGGGGCCAAGACGTGAAGGACTTGACCCTGGTGGAGGTGACGGCATACGTAGGATGCTGGGGTCGGTCAGTGTTTATACCCAGGGTGCTGCCATCACGTTTTACTGTTTGGCGAGTAGGCTGTGGCGGTGATGAGTGTGTCTTGACATGGGATGGTGGCACCGCAACCGCTGGTGTAGTTGGCGTTGCTATTTGGGCTGGTGACAACGACAGTGGAACAGACGTCGCCTCCCCCGGATGTCTAGACGGTGGGGGCAAAGAAAGGAAGCCCGCGGTATTTGCAACTGTAGTTGTTTGTGGGTGCCGTGGCTGCGACTGCTGTGTCATGGGGGTGGTGTGTACAATAGCTGGAGGAATTTGTGTAGGGCGACATCCGCTGACCTGGATCAAGTAATTCTTAGCTTCTTGACTTTCTATGACTGGGATATTTTCAGCATGGCCATTGACGAACCTGCATGACGGGGCCAGTCTCCTGTGAACAACCATAGGTTCCACCCCTTGCTGCCAATCACTACACGTGCAACCGCAACTGAAGCAGACGACTTCGTCTCCCTGGTTACGGTAGTAGAATCCGGCCGCTGCTAACCTGTTGGGCCACGCGGCCGGGTTGGACCATGAGTGGAATGTCCCATACCTGACGAGTTCACTGACCATGTCTATGTTATCTACCCTAGGGGGAGCAGACACCACGGGTTTGTGTGGACCTGGCTGGATGTGATGTGTTGACGAGTGCAGCATATTGACTGTAAACCTAGGAGGTTGCACGAACCTATCAGTATGGTATTCTAACCAAAAGGGTCGTGTTTTCTTCAAAATACCTATTGCTGATTTGTAGAGACCATCGAAAAACGATTTAACTAAATCTAAAAGCATTTCTTTTCGTTTGCTTGTGCAGGATCCCGCCTCTTCTGGTGTACACCAAGTGTCATTTATCACCTGTCGAACTTCCATATATCTTACCAAGTGATCCTCATGGACATTTGGGGGAACAATTGGATGCGTTTTCGATTTAGATTTATAGCCACGACGTTCAGTCCGAGAAAAAACTACCTTGTCTGATTCACTGCCAGACAAATGAGTCCGATTCGTGCTAGGCCTTCTCCAGGTTGATGTCCTACTCACAGAGATCTTTGTCCTTGAGAGGAAGTTCGGTCTACCTACACCAAGGTCGTATTCAACTTTTTCGGATGTTTCCTCAGTTTGAAGATGGTCCTTGTCACGGACAATTACAACAATTACGCACAGGCTACCGGGCGAGCAGGTATGGAGAAGAAATAACATGATGTGATTTCAAGAATCGTTGTGTGTGATCATATCTGCTTCGTCTGTGTGGAATATCGAAGGCCTGTTGTGTGTTATCACGCTCTGCAGGATAAATAGTAGTCTGTCATACAGACCCTGAAACAAATATATCCAATACAGCCCATGCAAGTCTATAATTTTTGGCAAGTCTAGATTACTGCAGTATCAGGAATGAAGAAAATCTCTGGGCTCCTTTTTGTTATATTTTATAACTATAATTTAACAACTGATTTTTTCTGTAAATTAGGTTCTATTCAGAGACTAGATGTTAGTCTAGATAAACAGATAAACATCAGAATAAGCATACTGTACTACGGTACTTGCACTATAATATGCTACGATAAATCACTGAATAAGTCACTTGCCAGTAGTGACCTATCTCCCTTATGATTTGTTTGTTTGTTGTTTAACGCCGCACTCAAAACTATTCCAGCTATATGGCAGCGGTCTGTAAATAATCCAGTCTGGACCTAACAATCCAGTGGTTGACATCATGAGCATCGATCTACGCAATGGAGATACGATGACCTGCATCAACCAAGTCAGCGAGTCTGACCACCCGGTCCCTTCAGTCGCCTCTTACGACAAGCATGGGTTGCTAAAAACCTACCCCGAATCTTCACGGGTCCTCCCAAATGAAGGACATACGACATACTCTATACCATACGTAGGCGGGCTGCAAGATATCTCCCACTTTACCCATCATACTCACGCCTTCAGATCTAACACAACACAATGTAAGCCCTTCAAATGAGTGAGTGAATAACCGAGTTTTGCGTTTTGAACCGTATTTAAGTTATATCACGGTGTGTCAACTTGATATGGGAGGAAAGACCGAAGTGATGCAGGTTTAGATATTTTTAACTTTAGTTAAACCCAATTACACTTTACTACTTTAGCCCCCAGTGGAAACGATAGGACACAGTGAAATGTCTGATGTCACAATACACGAAATCTCCATGGTTATGAAATTTACCATTGGAAATATTTAAGGAAATATTACCAGTGGGTGTATTCCTTAAAAACACATATATTCAGTTCATAAATGATTTTTCTGTCGCTCCAAATAGATCAGAGGGCTTCCCGTTGGGCATTCTGAACAAACTGGAAAGCATCATATTTTGTAGGATATACATCGCTCAAAATAGACTGACGCGGATCTTTAAATAAACATCTTCCCGAGGCAAGGAAGTTAAAAATTAACTGACTTTAAGAGTTGAGTTTTAAGTTAACTCCCTTGCCTCGGGAAGATGATAACCAACAACAATAACAATACGATCGGAATAAAATTCTGCAAGTTTAAAAGAAATTAACAGTGGCAACTGAAAATGCAAGGGTTAATGTATGCTCTACATAAATGCCCTGATAAATAAAAATATATCTTATACTTATATTTGCCACAAAAATACCTTGTTGCGATACTTTCATTAAAGAAATATATGATTTTGTAGGTGTGACTGAAAACGATATCTAATCTCCAGATTAGCAATGGGGCGCTGGGTAGATATTCTACCCCGGGTCCACACGGGGTGTAACCGAGAGCCGCGATGGGGTCGGGAAGTCAAGCCATGACCCTACATGACGGCTCTCGGTGGTGGTACAAACAGTTTACAACATTTGTGAAGTATTGACGGTATTTCTAACCTGACCACATAACATCAGGGTAGTACTTGCAGAGTAAGTATGCAAAGATTTAACGTACATCGGCAATACTAAAGCCATATCCTAACAATGTACTTATGGACATAACACACCCCTGTTGTACAATAATAAAAGGTAAAAGTGAGGTTAGTTTTGATACTCTTACTCGGCATGGATGTTACAGTGAGATGTCACTTACTGAACAGGCGGGTGAGATGTCCTTTTCCTGCTGCAATCAATGTCTACACCACGTCAGGACTCGAATAACGCTATCATTGTTATAAATAGCAGGGGATTTCCAAGTGTTATATATAGCTCCTAATAGACTGATACCATGTCCTAGTTGCGCTGCGCAAGTTATGCTGCACAAAGTGTAGAGCTACTAGGACATGACACCAGTTATCAAGAATACACCTATAAACACTTTGCTAAATTTAGAATAGACACGCGGGGCGTCACGTGACCTCTTCCGTTATTTCTGCTTAACATCTGTCTGTCATTTCCTCCCGTAAATGTTATTTCACAATATTATTTAGCACTCTTTTCAATGGGTTGGGGTGGAGTGGGGTGTTTATTTTTTTCACCGCTGCTAACAAACTATTAATTTGGGGCATATTTATGAACAAACTATTCATTTAGAAAATTCGCTCTCTTAAGTAAATGTGAATGTATGTCTGTTTGATAGGAGTGATTGATGCCTAGTGTATCTCCCATGTTTATACATTGTTTTACCACTTGTATAAACTTGTATAAACTTGTATAAACATCGAGACTTCAAAGGCGGTCAGGTAGCCTAGTGGTTAAAGCGTTCGCTCGTCACGCAGAAGACCCGGGTTCGATTCCCGACATGGGTAGAATGTGTGAAGCCCAATTTATGGTGTCCCCCGCCGTGATATTGCTGGAGTATTGCTAAAAGCGGCGTAAAACCATACTCACTCTCTCACTCACTCACTTGACTTCGTCTCTTGAAACAGAATCAAGGCATGATTTATAAACGAAGGTAGCTGCATGTGTTCTGATACTTATAAAGTGACAGGGTATCCCGCTCATAAAGAATATTACTCGCAGTAATGACGAAAATTAAAAGTGCGTTTTTCAAGAAATATCCATTTTTGCCAGCCATAAAAATCATCATTGGTGACTGCGAACGGCGACATTTAGTAGAATGCGCAGTGTACGTACATTGCCAGCACGAACTGAAAGCAAAGCACGTGCAGATGTAGTCTTTAAATCGCTATTGACCAATGTCTCACCTCAACATCATTCGTCACCACTCGCCCCTTTCCGTAACCTGCAGCTTGTCCCGGAATAACACGAGTTGGTCACGAATGACCTCAACATAACCGCTCGCAGTCACCTGACTTTCGATTGTTATCCGGATTATAACCTCGCGATCAAAACTCAATGATGATGTGTATCGCTAAGAGAAGGGATATTTTTTTTAAAAGCGCACTTTGAATTATTGTCATTACTGTAAGTCATATTACTTTACAGTCATCTCTTTATTTGTATAAGCACATGCACGTGCAGCTGTCTTCATTTATTAAGCGTTTAGTGATTCTATTTCAAGTGGCGAGGACTAGAGATTTCTGCATACACATTGTGTATTATGAAGATATGTCACTGACAATCCTTACAGCAGTATATCATGCGGTCATCGGTGTTCCATATCCCAGGCAATATATAACTGTAGTAGGTATTCATGTATTCCTAAAGTTACAGTCTTGCTTTATGAATAGGATAAAACACGCCTTATGTTCTTATGAGATTTAAAACCCGAATCGGACGAATAAAACAGAGGGGCGTCGTCAGTCCGAGGATGAGGGTTTTCAGTCTCATGCAAACCTGAGGGGAAGTGTTTTTTCCAAAAAACAACATTCATCAACAATAATTTTTTTCAAACATAGTTTCCATGAACCTTCGGAAACGGGCGTAAAATGTCTCTAACTGACGTTCATGTGGTTGAGACAGGTTCTAACTGGCGTACATGTGGTTGAGACAGGTTCTAACTGGCGTACATGTGGTTGAGACAGGTTCTAACTGGCGTAACTGTGGTTGAGACAGGTTCTAACTGGCGTACCTGTGGTTGAGACAGGCTCTAAAACGCATGTTGGTGTAGCGCTTGAGTGAAGCACTGGGCTACAGATACGAAAGTTTCAAGTTGTATCCACTGACATAGGAAGACAGCATTTGTCATTTTATTTGACATCATTCCGCCCATTTCCTTATGTAGATGGTGTTTAAAGGCAAAATAAATCTCTAGCGAGGGACAATACAGTTACACCGGAACTGGTATATATATAAAATCACAGGGATATTATAACATCCCCGTTAATGAAATTCAACCCATTGGAGAAGAAAAGTACGACGTTATTGGAGGTTTATAAAGTTCTGTTATTGTATAAGATGTTTGGTAATTTACATATAGATACACGCGAGGGGGTAGATGTGTACTTTGAAGTATTGTTGAGATACCTTGTTCAGATGTATGTAAATGTAAGTGTTATTTATTAATGTAAGAAATGTCTTTATTTAGAAAAATTAAAGTGTAATTGTTACAGGTTGTACTTACTTATTAGATTCTGTTGTTTTTTTGCATGTTGTTATTGACATTGTTCCAGTTTGACATGGCTACACAGAATACCAATATTCTGAAAATCTGAGAACCATTTTGATATATGTCTACATATTTTACATCTATGCATGAATATTATGTACACACTTATAACGTCCATATGTACCTCTTATACCGCTGACTGTTTCAACCCTTAACCTTCATACCACTGTCAACCCACACATTCATACCACTGTCAACCCACACATTCATACCACTGTCAACCAACATCCATACCACTGTCAACCAACATCCATACCACTGTCAACCCACACATTCATACCACTGTCAACCCACACATTCATACCACTGTCAACCCACACATTCATACCACTGTCAACCCACACATTCATACCACTGTCAACCAACATCCATACCACTGTCAACCAACATCCATACCACTGTCAACCCACACATTCATACCACTGTCAACCCACACATTCATACCACTGTCAACCCTTAACCTTCATACCACTGTCAACCAACATCCATACCACTGTAAACCCACATCCATACCACTGTCAACCCACACATTCATACCACTGTCAACCCACACATTCATACCACTGTCAACCAACATCCATACCACTGTCAACCCACACATTCATACCACTGTCAACCCACACATTCATACCACTGTCAACCCACACATTCATACCACTGTCAACCGACACATTCATACCACTGTCAACCAACATCCATACCACTGTCAACCAACATCCATACCACTGTCAACCCACACATTCATACCACTGTCAACCCACACATTCATACAACTGTCAACCCTTAACCTTCATACCACTGTCAACCCACACATTCATACCACTGTCAACCCACACATTCATACCACTGTCAACCTGGTGTGTGAATAAATCCATGTGTGCTGAGATTCCTCTTGTGTATTTTATTAAGTAATTTATTATTGGAATTTTAAGGTGGGTTTGAAACTGATTACTGCCACGCAATTGCCTTGTCACAATACTTAGGCTCTAGTATCTTCCAGTGATAGTACACTGTTAGGCCCACACAACACAATAGTTACTCCTAACGTTATAATCCACGTAACTTAGACAATACACCCACAAGCAGTTAGATCCAAGGTCCATACACGATACTTGCAGTAAGTTGTTAACTCAACATCAACTTAATTTGAATTGTGTATTTTCTCGTCTGTTTTACACAATCAACTAAATGTCCTCACAGCTAAGGCAACGTTCTTTAATGTCCTCACAGCTGAGGCAACGTTCTTTAATGTCTTCACAGCTGAGGCAACGTTCTTTAATGTCCTCACAGCTGAGGCAACGTTCCTTAATGTCCTCACAGCGTGGACAACGTTCTTTAATGTCCTCACAGCATGGACAACGTTCTTTAGTGTCCTCACATCGTGGACAACGTTCTTTAATGTCCTCACAGCTGAGGCAACGTTCTTTAATGTCGTCACAGGTAAGGCAACGTTCTTTAATGTCCTCACAGCTGAGGCAACGTTCTTTAATGTCTTCACAGCGTGGACAACGTTCTTTAATGTCCTCACAGCGTGGACAACGTTCTTAAATGTCCTCACAGCTAAGGGAACGTTCTTTAGTGTCCTCACAGCGTGGACAACGTTCTTAAATGTCCTCACAGCTAAGGGAACGTTCTTTAGTGTCCTCACAGCGTGGACAACGTTCTTTAATGTCCTCACAGCTAAGGCAACGTTCTTTAATGTCCTCACAGCTAAGGCAATGTTCTTTCATGTCCTCACAGCTAAGGGAACGTTCTTAAGTGTTCTCACAGCGTGGACAACGTTCTTTAATGTCCTCACAGCTAAGGCAATGTTCTTTAATGTCCTCACAGCGTGGACAACGTTCTTTAATGTCCTCACAGCTAAGGGAACGTTCTTAAGTGTTCTCACAGCGTGGAAAACGTTCTTTAATGTCCTCACAGCTAAGGCAATGTTCTTTAATGTCCTCACAGCTAAGGGAACGTTCTTAAGTGTTCTCACAGCGTGGACAACGTTCTTTAATGTCCTCACAGCTAAGGCAACGTTCTTTAGTGTCCTCACAGCGTGGACAACGTTCTTAAATGTCCTCACAGCTAAGGGAACGTTCTTTAGTGTCCTCACAGCGTGGACAACGTTCTTTAATGTCCTCACAGCTAAGGCAACGTTCTTTAATGTCCTCACAGCTAAGGCAATGTTCTTTAATGTCCTCACAGCTAAGGGAACGTTCTTAAGTGTTCTCACAGCGTGGACAACGTTCTTTAATGTCCTCACAGCTAAGGCAATGTTCTTTAATGTCCTCACAGCGTGGACAACGTTCTTTAATGTCCTCACAGCTAAGGGAACGTTCTTAAGTGTTCTCACAGCGTGGAAAACGTTCTTTAATGTCCTCACAGCTAAGGCAATGTTCTTTAATGTCCTCACAGCTAAGGGAACGTTCTTAAGTGTTCTCACAGCGTGGACAACGTTCTTTAATGTCCTCACAGCGTGGACAACGTTCTTTAGTGTCCTCACAGCGTGGACAACGATCTTTAATGTCCTCACAGCGTGGACAACGTTCTTTAGTGTCATCACAGCGTGGACAACGTTCTTTAATGTCCTCACAGGTAAGGCAACGTTCTTTAGTGCCCTCACATCATGGACAATGTTCTTTAATGTCCTCACAGCTAAGGCAATGTTCTTTAATGTCCTCACAGCTAAGGGAACGTTCTTAAGTGTTCTCACAGCGTGGACAACGTTTTTTAATGTCCTCACAGCGTGGACAACGTTCTTTAGTGTCCTCACAGCGTGGACAACGTTCTTTAATGTCCTCGCAGCTAAGGCAACGTTCTTTAATGTCCTCACAGCGTGGACAACGTTCTTTAGTGTCCTCACAGCGTGGACAACGTTCTTTAATGTCCTCACAGGTAAGGCAACGTTCTTTAGTGTCCTCACAGCATGGACAACGTTCTTTAATGTCCTCACAGCGTGGACAACGTTCTTTAATGTCCGCACAGCTAAGGCAACGTTCTTTAGTGTCCTCACAGTGAGAGCAAAGTTCTTTAATGTCCTCACAGCTAATGCAACGTTCTTTACCCCCCCCCCCCCCAAGAATTACACGAAGTATTAAGAAGTTTTAGAAATGTCTCTCGAGGTGCAAAAACGAAATTGCGAACCATAAATGTATCTTATGAAATTTTAAAAGTTTAAGAAAATATATTTGTATATTTAAACTGTCTAGCGAAATTAAAAACGATATTGTGAATTTAAAAGAAGGTTTTGACCTGTATTGCGTGCCATAAATAAGGGAACAGTCTTAATACTGAAAAATGCCAAAGCCCTTTGGGAATAACGACCTCGTTCACTGTCTGTCAAGGGACCAGATTCGAAAAAAGCCGAAAACAGATACTTCAGTTCGACTTAAGTTTCGGAACACACTTAGGCGCTAGTGTGTAAGTCGGTACAATTAAGGGATGGTGTGTACATCGGAACACACGTAGATAACTTTGAATGAAACAAACAACTGATTCAAATTGAAAAGGAGTCCTCGTGAGATGGGAGATCCAGAACCTGTGGAAAATCTAGACTTGCTTCATTTAGGGCTTTTGCACCACAGAGCGGGCTGGGCAGAAGGTACATTATGGTTCAGAACTGACTAGTGTGTGAATCGGAAAGAATAATCCTGTCGTTTCACGGGGACAACCATTTCCTTATGACATATTGAAACGTCATGCACAATCAGTCACATATACTCAGCATGTATCATCGTCTTCGAATTGCACAGGTCGATGCTCATGTAAATCACTGGATTGACTGGTCCAGAGTCGATTATTTACAGACCGGCGTCATATAGCTGGAATATTGCTGAGTGTAGCGTTAAACGACAAACAAACAATATATTAAACAAAAACAGCACTTCTTCGAAGCGACAGTCTTGACGCTTATGCATGGGCGTGGATTTCACTGGCGCAACACTGGAGGCTGACTGGATATTACTTTATTAGTAGGGTATATTTACTTCCCCGATAGGCAGTTTGCATTGTCATCTCACGCACATCAATCGATTAAAATCAGATCTTAGTTCTCGCTACGGCTGAACAAAGATCTGAGGGAATCTCATGACAGGTCACGTCAGAACGACCTTTCGCGAACTTTGACCAACCAATGAAAGGACTAACAAGACGCTGACATTAGCACGAGTTTCAAACTGGCGACCATTCCAGACTACGCTTCAAAATATAGTTCTCAATTCCAAAACTGAAAATGTAACTAATAGATGGCCGAGATTGTATGTCTGTACTTTCCACGGCATATGGAAAGTCTCTTTCGTTTGAAATGTTTATCCTACTGAAACGAGAGATAGATGATGATTTCGACGGTATCAGTCGTTCATTCCGTAAGTGTCGTTCAGAATACCCCGTGTTAACCTTTTCGAGATTGCATGATTAGAAAACACATTCCAACTGTCACGTACCCGATCTGTTAAACGACTCTCTGATTGGTCGAATGAAAGGTCGTTCTGACGTGACCTGTAATGGGATGTCCTCAGATCTATGTGTAGCGGTAGCGGTAGATCTGATTTTAATGAGACTGACTCCCATCAAGAGACGACCATGGTGTATGTACCCGCGCTGCTGGGACTGCTGTTGACGGCCGCATCATGTAAGTTTTGTCGGCTATTCTCCAATTGGATGAGTGTGTTGATTGCAACAGTTACTGTTTTCCATTATAATAACACGGCGCAACTAATCAGGGATAGATCGCAGATTTTCTACTTTAGTGAGACGCCTGATGCTAGGGTTTTGCCATTCTCGGTGCAACGCTTGTGCCAGTTCCAGTAGATTGTCTACTGGTGGGTCCCGCTTCCGCCCTATGATCTCCGAAATGTTTCAGGCCTGACTTTTGACGGGCCAAAGGATTGTCGTGAAGGCTTTCTACCATATTCCCGAGGCAAGAGAGTTAACTGACTTTAAAAGTCCAGTTTCCACCCTTGCCGAACTGGGCTGGAATTACTGGGCTCGATCGTTGCGCCACCAGTGGCTATTACCAGTTATGTCCCTACTAAGCCTCTCCTATGGACCAATCAGATGCCACCTCTCGTATCACTTGCGTTTGCTTCACACAAAATGGTGGCGCCCGGTCAGGACGATCTGATCGATAATCAAAATCTATATTGTGATAAAACGGGTCTTACATCGCGAAATGCATCAAATCACGTTAGCACCTTGATTAAAAACATGAAAAGATTTGGAAAATATCTGCCGACAACGAGTTGCGGTGCAATGATTAGCAAATCCTGCAATCGACCGCGAAATCTGCACGACAGTTCATGAACCGGATTTCGATTTCGGTGCGCGATTTTGATTCGACTATGCAAAGAGTCGTTAGTCCAGCCAAAATGTAACTCCATAATACCAGCCTAGTTCGGCAAGGGTGGAAACTGGACATTTATAGTCAGTTAACTCTCTTGCCACGGGAAGATGGCTTTCTACTGGATTAACTCTGTTAACTGTCGAGAACTGTGTGGTCTTGCGTTGTCATCCATGTAGACGGGTCTGGTAGCCAGAGGGTGGTTACATGGGTTTGGATCCAGGATTTGACGGCGGTACCTATCACCCATGTCCAGCATGCAGTCATAGGAGAGGCAACACGCCGAACCCCATATCCTCCAAAGGGGATTATGGGACGAATGTCCATGGGTGTAGGCTGTGTTTCTTTGCACCCAGACCCGACTACACCGTCTGAGACACCGAAGAACCTGCTCTCATCCAACCAGTGCATGTTCCTCCATGTCCTCAGGTTCCAACCACGTCAAACACCATGCCAAACAATACGTCAAACACCATGCCGAACAACACACCAAACAACAGGTCAAACAACACGTCAAACACCATGCCGAACAACAAGTCAAACAACATGCCAAACAACACGTCAAACACCATGCCAAATAACACGTCAAACACCATGCCAAACATAACGTCAAACACCATGCCGAACAACACACCAAACAACACGTCAAACAACACGTCAAACACCATGCCAAAGACCACACCAAACACCATGCCGAACAACAAGTCAAACACCATGCCAAACAACACGTCAAACACCATGCCAAATAACACGTCAAACACCATGCCAAAGATAACGTCAAACACCATGCCAAACAACAAGTCAAACACCATGCCAAACAACAAGTCAAACACCATGCCGAACAACAAGTCAAACACCATGCCAAACAACACGTCAAACACCATGCCAAACAACACGTCAAACAAAAAACCGAATAAGTCAAACACCATGACAAACAACGCGTCAAACACCATGCCAAACGGACCTTGACGACCTTTTCCTCACCACTTTGCCGATGTTTATGTGTCAATCGCGAAAAGCCGTCCAATCAAATTATTGATAGAGATATCTTGTGAAAGATATATGGTGACGTCACAGATAGGTCCAGGGTCTTTGGTAATCGAGAATGGGATTTTGGGGTTTCGTTTACATGGATCAACACATGCATTATAATTTGCTGTGTATGTGGTGAGGATTGGAGTCGAGTGCGTTAATGGTTGAGTGAGTGAGTGAGTGAGTGAGTGAGTGAGTGAGTGCACGGATGAGTTGGTTCGGTTTGACAATCGTAAGACAAGCATAGTCTCCTCTTCTGCCAAGCATGGGTTGCTGGAGACTAATTCTAACCCGGATCTTCACGGGTCCAGTGATCACTCATAACGTAGTTCATAGTAACACAACTCATGCATGCGGGGAATCGAACCTTATACCTGGATCTGGAGAAAATCAGTTAGCCTAGAGGAAGTGAGTGTGGTTTAACGCATAAATCAGTCATATCACAGCGTTTCATCTTGAGGTGGGAGGACAGTTCGAAGTGATGCGGGTCTTAGACATCTAGCACTTGAATGAAACACTGTGAAAATATAATCTTCTTCATGCATATGTTGTTGAAATGCCATGTGAATCTGATCTCTTGAAGTGTCGCTGTCGTATGTATTAAAACGTAAATACACATCGGGATTGGAACGATAGGTTTTATTCGTTTTCTTATAGACAGAATCTAGTCTTTATCGACGTTCCCTTTGCGCGTGCGCTACACAGTTACGTTCGTTGAAAGGTATGTGTTAGGGCCTTTAAGCACACATGTGACTGAGTTTAAAGAAACCTAATTACTGAGGAATATGTTCTTATATAACAACTGAAGTTCAACAAACTTTGCGAAACACCTGCGCATGAGTCATTCAGCGTGACTCGGACGTTTTAAGTTTGTTCTTCAAGGAGCTCGGCTAAGTCTGACATATTTGAGAGACCGTGCACCAAGATTATACTGTACATAAAAGCCGTACATCGGGTGAGTCTACATGTCTTTTCAGTTTAACCATTAACAAACAAATTGAAAAAATTCCGAAAAAAGTAACACGTTCATTCGTTCGAGCAACACCACTTTAAGCATTTGAATAGCTGATCATCCTTATACGTGCATGTATTAGTAATTAAGGCAGGCGTTTTAATGTCAATTTACAAAAATGTAAATGTTTTATTTCGGAAATACCTTCGTATAGTTGATACCGCAAGACAGTTGTTTTGAGTTGTTGTTGCTGTTATTTCTTTCGTGTGCATGAATAAAACTCAATCTTTTCAGGGTGATTGGTAAAGAGAGACCCACCATAAGAATGTGGACAAATGATATTTGCTCATTCGATCCGATCATGGTGCACTGTTATATTCCGCAACTTTCTTCGTATTGTCATCTTCCCGAAGCAAGGGAGTTAACTGACTCTAAAAGCCCAGTTTCTACCCTTACCGAAGTCGACGGGAATTTCTGGGCTCAATCGTTGCGCAACCAGTGGCTATAACGAACTATGTCCCTCCTACTGACCAATCAGATTTTACCTCTGATATCAATTTTATTTGCTTCAAACAAAATTGCGGCGCCGAGTGAAAACGATCTGATTGATAATCAAGATCTATATTCTAATGAAACGAAGTGCATCAAATCACATGAGCACCTTCATTAAATATATGTTTTAGGCTAAGTTGCTTGTACACATACATTGCAAATCCTGCAATCGATCGAAATCTGCACGGTAGTTTACGAACCGGATGTTGATTTCGTTACGCGATTTTGATTGGACTATGCATAGACGAATTAGTCCAGCCAAAATATAACTCATAATTCCAGTCTATAGTTCGGCAAGGGTGGAAACTGGACTTTTATAATTAGTTAACTCCGTTGCCTCGGGGAGATGTCATATTGTTAGTGTGAAGTTATTCAGTCTTTGAACGGGTTTATCGCATGAATAACTGTAAAACTAAATGATAAAAGTAGTTGTGATGTCATCTCTAATATTCTTCTTTTTAACCAAACGCCCTGCAGATGTTACCGCCCAGACGGCGTGTGTGGCGGGCATGAGGTCCCTCCTCACCAACACCTCGGCCTACTGGTTTGGGACGCGGTACGAGACGGACTGCCCACCTGGCAACGTTGGCCTTTGGTGTAGAAGTAATCGTGAACCATCCAGAACCTCCCTCCTCACTCGACTGATGGGAGATGGCGCCACCGACCCCAGCGGTCTAGCCTTCGTCATCAACGTCAGGTACCCTAATACACTTCCAGGTAAGCGAGAGGCGGTGGGGTAGCCTTGTGTTTAATGCGTTCGCTCGTCAACCGGGTTCGATTCCCCACATGTGTACAATGTGTGAAGCCCATTTATGGTGTCCCCCGCCGTGATATTGCTGGAATATTACTAAAAGAACCGTAAAACCTCACTCACTCACTCCAGGTAAACGACCCTTAAACTATGATGGCGTTTTTCCTTTCATTTTACTAAGTCATGAAGATAGAAACACAATTTTGTAATTTGAATAACATATCTTGAGAAAATGATTTGTTTAAACATTTCGTCTCTACGTTATTGAATACGCCCAGCGGTGTTACGAGTTTTGAATATTTGTTGACTAAATAGAGCCTGCGGCGGCGCATTTTATAGCAAGCGCTAGTTAACAAAAGCACTTTTATTTTTTATTTATTTTTTATTTCGTGCTCCCATAGTGTTAGATCACACTACCCTTTACACATATTTGTATGTGATTTATTTTATTTTTAGTGGATGGATCTGACCGTGAGTACATCCCTCCTTCCCTACTCCTATACTCATTCATTCACATATGAGACGCCGTTTTCCTAATGTTTAGCTATTTTATTATATCATTAATTCATCAATAAATGAATTTATATCTTAACAATGTTTTAGTATCTTAAAATGTATTTTATTATATTACAAAATCAGAAGTTATTTTAAAAATAATAAAATCGATGTAGTGATGTCAATAATTCATTTTATGTTGTCTTATAGTTCACCTTCTGATAAATATGTAATATGAAATATGCAAATCATTGTGAGAGCTGACTCTCGTTACGTAATGGCTCTTTCACATTCTTTCATATGACGTTTCATATTTCATCTTTCATCATAAGAACACGCGTTTCTTTGTTGAACGCCAGGTACATACCCTGGCTGTGGGAGGATAGTGGAAGCACCTTTGAAAAGACCAGAACATTTCTGCATCAACCCCCTCTGCAACTCCGTGTATTCCCCTTTCGACCTGCGCGAGGAACCGGGAGTGACGTGGCCAGCGGAGCAGAACGCCCTCTACACTGTTATGATGTATGACCCCGGTCCGTTCTTCATGCATGCGCTCTACGTCAACGTCACCGGCGGCAGACTACAGAATGGAGACGTGGGTGACGTTTCCTCAATACCAGATCGGGGCCATGGGTGGCCCAGTCGTCTAAGGCGCTGTTCAGAGTGGCGTCCCTTTGATACGACAGAAACCTATGGTTGTGGGATCTAATCCCGGTTCGCCCCGATCATGTTTCTAGGTTTGCACCATACCCGTGCTCGTGGGTTTCACCGAAGTGGTAAACGTATGAAAGCTGCATCACTTCGGGTTTTCCTCCCACATTAAGCTGACACGCCGTGATTTAAATGGAATACTGTTAAAAGCTGCGTTAAACACAACTCAATCACTCTATACAAGATAAACTGTCAGGAAAAGAAAGTACATGTACATACACCTGAAAAATGGATTTCACCTTAAAATTCCAAACGTTATCAAAACGATACTTGGCTGACAAAAAGTTGCCGAAACACTGCAAACTAAAGGTCCATTTCTCCATTGAATAACCATTTCTTGTTTGTTTCATATCTAGTCACCATCAAACATGGGGTATACTTTCTGTGCCCGGCAGTGTATATACTTCACTAAAAAGCCAAGAATCCATCATATGGTTTCGCCCAAATATAACATGTGGTTTGATTTTAACACGTTGAACTTATTTCTTTTTTAAATAAAATAATGAAAAAGCTCCAGTTTAAGCGATGAGGGGATATAGATGGCCCATTCAGCAGATTCTTCTGATGGATGGGCCATCTATATCCCCTAATATCCCCACAGACAAATCAGTGGTTGACACAAGGTCACATGATGTGCCACGTCCCACGACATGCAACCAACCAATCGGAGTCGAACCACCTGATCCTATTTAAAGCACCTTTTCAAGCTTAGGTAACTGGGGACCTATTCTAACCTGCACGTGGTACATCCCATCTTCCCGAGGCAAGAGAGTTAACTGACTTTAAAAGTCCGGTTTCCACCCTTGCCGAACTAGGCTGGAATTACTGGGCTCGATCGTGGCGGCACCAGTGGCTATTACCAGTTATGTCCCTACTAAGCTTCTCCTATAGACCAACCAGATGCCACCTCTCGTATCACTTGCGTTTGCTTCACACAAAATGGTGGCGCCCGGTCAGGACGATCTGATCGATAATCAAGATCTATATCGTGATAAAACACGTCTTACATCGCGAAATGCATCAAATCATGTGAGCACCTTGATTACAAACATGAAAAGATTTGGAAATATAAATGCTGACGAGTTGGCGGTGCACATGCTTTGTAAATCCTGCAACCGACCGAATTCTGCACGACAGTTTACGAACCGGATTTCTATTTCGGTGCGCGATTTCGATTGGACTATGCATAGACTCATTAGTCCAGCCCCCCCCCCCCCCCGTAAAAAAAAAGAAAAAAGAAAAAGTAAAAATAAATCAATTGAACTAACTATTGCAAAAGTAATCGCTATTCACCCCAGCCATACTGTGATAAATACACCCTAGACACATACACTGCATAGCTTCGTGTCGGAAGTGACGTCACCAGCTCAATCCCCCTTATTATTAACTTAGCACAGAATTTCATTAGCTCATTAACTTCGATATAAACAGGGAGACTAGCCTATGTTGTCAATCACTGGATTGTCTGGTCCAGACTCGATTAATTACAGATCGCCGTCATATAGCTGGAATATTGCTGAGTGCGGCGTTAAACAACAAACAAACAAAAACTAGCGTATACGAAGCTAATATAGACTCCCTGATATAAACAACCAGTCAGATAACCTCTTTTGAACGCAAATTCGGCACAGTTCTACATCGTCCTGTTGTATTTGAAACGACACGCAAACGTCGAGCCTAGCAGTTTGAAACATGATTTCAAGAACGTCAACAGTATGCAAATAATTGCTTGGACCTGATGTGGTCTGACCTGACCGAGGCCTAAACTGGCCTCTGTTCATTACTGAAACGTGCGAAACGTTAAATATTACTATTACCAAACGCCATCTTGTTTTCTAGCAGATGAGAGTCATTATTCATCCCGTGACAGGTTTATACAGATCATGTGACGAATCAGTATTCAAGGTCAGTGTCAGTCACGTGACGTAGGGGTAGACAAGATTGACTTTAACACCTTTCAACATAATTAGGTCGAATCTAGGATCCGAACCATGGGTCAACGGATTCTATCCCGACTGAGGAATACGGAAACACATGAGGAATTTATGATATCTTTGTTCGCCTGCAAGCGTCCTCGGTCCGGCTAGGGGGTGGGGGTGGTGGTGGTGGTGGTGGTGGTGGTGGTGCAGATTAACCAATGGAATTGCAAAATTCTCAATATAGATATAACAATTTCATTCTAACCGGATTGAAAACAAAGGTGTTTGGCAAATGGGCTCTAGATAATCGAGGATGGATGCTTTCGTACTTCGGTGTATCTTTCACCCCAGGTCAGTTCGCACCCTGGCCGATTCCAAACAGGGTTCAGTTCTTGAGGCCAGTTTGAAAAATGAAATCAAAATGGCTGTATTTCTTAACACACCGTTACATGTAGTACTACTGTTACACATTACTTGCGAAAATACAGTGTAATTAGTATAGAGCGGTTATAGTCTGATGCTGTCTTTCGTCCGTATTACATATAACATAGTTAATCAGGAAAATTCCATCTTCCCGAGGCAAGAGAGTTAACTGACTATAAAAGTCCAGTTTCAATCCTTGCCGAAATAGGCTTGTATTATGGAGTTACATTTTGGCTGGACTAACGACTCTATGCATAGTCCAATCAAAATCGCGCACCGAAATCGAAATCCGGTTCATGTACTGTCGTGCAGTCGATTGCAGGATTTGCTGAGCATGTGCACCGCCAACTCGTTGTCAGCATATATTTTCCAAACCTTTTCATGTTTTTAATCAAGGTACTCACGTGATTTGATGCATTTCGCTATGTAAGACCCGTATAGATCTTGATTATCAATCAGATCGTCCTGACCGGGCGCCACCATTGTTTGTGAAGCAAACGCAAGTGATACGAGAGGTGGCATCTGATTGGTCCATAGGAGAGGCTTAGAAGGGACATAACTGGTAATAGCCACTGGTGGCGCTACGATCGAGCCCAGTAATTCCAGCCTAGTTCGGCAAGGGTGGAAACTGGACTTATAAAGTCAGTTAACTCTCTTGCCTCGGTAAGATGGAAAATTCACAAACTGAACAAAGTAAAGGGAAAGTACTACTCTTTTTCAGACATCCAATGGCAGAATGAGCCGTCCATCGCTTGTATTTAGAGCCTACAAATGAAAGTACAGGGTCCTGTTCCACTAAACGATCGTATCCTTGAGGCAGTCGTCACTACCATACCATACACCCTTAACAGTGGCTTACAACAGTCGTTGCCCTAAGATTGCTTCGTGAAGCGGGGCTCAGATGGGGTGACCTAGAAGAAATGTCTCTTCCTGCCCCATAGCGTTGACCCTTGTTGATGTCATCAACCACTGGGTACAGCTGACAGCGTGCGGCACCTTACAGTACTCACTCGCTCTCACAACTCCAAACATTGAATTTTCTGAAGGCGTTTTCGCTTTGACCAGGTCATTAAAACACACATAACTAGCATTAAAGGTATCCATTAAGTGTTCCAATAATTAGAACGTGTGCGTAGAAAAACCTAAATACGTCACAGTGGAATTCCCTTGTTGTCGTATTAAGGTCACATGTTACTTTAGGTCTTCAGCCTTTGTCATCGCACGATGACCTTCTTTATTAATAACGTAGATATCTCCTTCCTTCCAGACTATATTTCCCTACATTGGGCCTGGAAACCCCTTTGACCGGGTCAACCCTTACTTGTGGCTCGTGTTCAAACAACAGAGGCCACTGGACGTCTCACTGATCCCCAGCGTCCGGAACGAGATCTACTTGGAGGAGCTTATATCGCAACTTGGGCTCTCGAGTAAGAACTACACTTTATTTACTAAGATTATTTACTCTTTATTCTTCATTTGTATCATTTGAAACATCACGACCTAAGCTGAATCTTTCAGCATATGCCACTGTCCCGTGTCTTCAGTTGATACACAAAGATGGGTGATTTTACAGTAAACTTCGTATGAATCGAATTTTGCGAAACATTTGTGGTAGCGAAACTCTTCCCAAGCTGTTATTTACTGAATTCGTTTGGATACAGTGACAATTAACTTTTATTCTCCAAAATCAGATGCTTATTTTCAAAGGAGGAGTGGAAAAAATGTATTTTGCACACGTAACTTAATGATTTTCGCCTCATATGTAAAGGTTGTATTAATATTTTCTCGGGATAAAACGTAAGTATTTATTTGAAGCAGCAATAAATATGATTACTCACTCCCCCGCCGATATCGCTTGGTGGTTCAAGATTTCGCTCATCGCATCGTAATCCCGGGTTCGATGCCCCACAGAGCTACAATGTTTGAACCCGTTTCTGAAGATCTTCTCCGTGACATGGCTGTAATGTTGCTAAAAGCGTCGTAAAACTATACTCACTTCAGATAAACTGTATTAAGCAACCTAATTTTGAGTTGTTTGCGTACAAATAGGAATGACAATAAACCCCGACAAATATGACAACGCTGTACGAGATTTACCCCATGTAGCCTTTTCAGCTTGCGTGCCTGCATGTCTTCACAGATCGGGGCATACTGATCGGATGCAGGCATCGCGATCACGTGTGAAAGAGTGCTAGGTCTCGCTTTATTTAACTTAAACATGTATCAGTGCATATATGACATGCGGCACACCTTGTCATCACATGGACAGGTGCAAATTAGAAGTCACCCGAAACAGATTTGTAAGCACTGGTTACAAAGGGTCACTCATTGGTTTAATAAATAACCCAATACCCAGACGTCCATGCTTAAAAGAAAACTGTCAATACCCAAAGTGAATGACAAAATGTGAGTACAACTCATTAGTTCAAATCTTTACCTGCCCAGGACACATGGATTCTCTGTTGTGCACCAATCCCGACTTCGTAAAGGCTAGTGAAGTACTTAGTATATACTCTTTATCCTTGGTTTCAGCGCAGTCGTATGGCATCAACGTGGCCATGACTAAAACGGATGAGTACGCCGCTGTCTTCCTCCGCTCAGTTGGTTTTCTGAACAGATGTCCAGCGTATTATGGACAGTGTAAGTTGTCCAAACATCTACCGTTAAATAGGTTAAATTATGGTCATAATTACTCCAAATTGTAAAAGGTAAATATTCTATTGTGTTTAATTGTATCGTTGCATTATGGAATGATACCCGCAGTGTGGGAAGTTATCTGAAATCTGCAGCCCACCATGACGGGCCAGTAGCTCTTCAGCAGTCGTACCCCCAGGCGTCAGACAACAGTAGTATGAGTTGCATTGGTCTGTACTTAAAGATTATGCTTTAATGCTTTTAATTAGCAAGCAACGTTGTCAGCTGGGAAATGCCAACATTTCAAAGACGAAGAACTAATGGGACAGAATTAATGGATATCAACTTCTTTATCATGAGGAACATAACGTATATGCTTACTCCTCCATCAGGTGAATACATGCTATGAGGCAGAGAACATATATCTGTACCTGTATGAACGACAAAATGAGTAATATAACAAAGCCAACGGTTAACTAGAGGTGATAGGTGATTAGCAATGGTTGTGTTTCTCATTATAAAGATGTTGACATCCATAAATACTCCACCTTATGTGTTTCACTTCTAAAGGCCATTAAAAAAGCTTGAGGAAGAGCTTATTTTTCCAAAACGACATTCGCCTTTCAGACAATCTCTGTAAACATATGTTGCTGAAGGTTGTTCCCAATTTTAAGCCTATGTCTTTTTTACTAAGTTATTTTAACAAGATTCCACATATTTAGCAATATTAAAGTATTAAAACAAATTCAAAATTGATTGAAAACTGCTCGGTTGAGCTGATGTTAACTTGGGCTGTGCCATGTGACTTTCATCGACTCGGAAAAAGTGTGCGGCTCTGTTAGGGCGCAAGTTATAAGGGACTTATTCTTCCTCTCAGAAATCCAAGTGCAGCCTGTCTTCTCCGTGGCAGGGTATAAGGGATGTATTTTCCCGAGGGATGTATTTATTTTCCTCCCAGGCTGTATACATAGTATTTTATCAAGATCATGTGAACCAATCAGATCTCATCATTTTGACATGGAGGTATGACAAATTGATTTGTTAACTTCACACACAAGGCACTAATAACACTGTCGAGATATATGGTGAGGTGAGGTGAAATTGGGTTTAACGTCGCGTCCAAGATTATTGCACTTATATAGTGACGTGCATGTACGTGTGTGTTTGTGTGGACTGATGCCGATTTATAGTGCTAGCACACTGAGATACCATGCCGCAGTTTAACATGAATACCCCACTCAGACACAGTATACTGACTCCGAGCCGACCAGTCCTTGTTTTAGCCCCTTAATGCCGAGCGCCAGACAGGGTAACAACAAGTACCATCTTTTAACGTCTTTTGGTATGACGCGGCCGGGGATAGAACCCCGGACCTTCCGCTCTCCGGGCGGACGCTCTACCACTAGACCACGGAGGCGGTCCGATATATATGGACTGGGAATAGGCAAAACCCCTCTTTGTAAGTTTAGTAACGCAGATGAAATATTACCGATATTAGATGATACGAGCGTTTTATCACTTGCGGTATACATTCGTGTTATCATATCAAAGATGGGTTCACATTTCTTAACAAATTCACTGAAAAATAAAATGATCAAATGTTAACAACATGTTTATCATCTAGGGTTGAGCAACTACATTCAGGAAAGAGGTGGACTCCCATCCCTTCCCGCGTGTCTTGATCTTAGTGTATCCATTGACGTCGGCTTCACGGCCCCCGCTATAACGTACACATCGTGCGGAACAGTGTATCAGAAAAGGTGGGTGCTCATATGACCCCGCTATAACGTCCATATCGTCAGGAATAATATATTGTAGAAGGTGGGTACGCTCACAATCAAATGAACACAATCAAATGAAATTAGACACAGTGATCGACAAAAGCATTGTCGTCATTGTCAGCATTAATTCAGTTCAGTCACTGCACTTGTGTAGCCACAAGGGGGCGTCATGGTCAGTACCTGGTCACACCACCTCTTGCAGCCGTCACTGCTCGACACCTCCTTGGCACAGATTGCACAAGTCGTCGGATTTTTTCGTGGGGAATTCTTCGCCATTCCTCCTGTGAGGCGGTGGCGAGTTGTGTCAGTGTGTGGGGACGCTGGTGACGGACGCGTCGATCAAGTTCGTCCCACAAATGTTCAATCGGGTTGTGATCAGGTGATTTGGACGGCCATGGAAGGACATTGATGTTCTCATTAACAAGGAAATTAACTGTTGCACGTGCTGTGTGGGGCCGAGCGTTGTCATGTTGGAACAGCTCCCTCTGGCGGTCCAAAGTTGGGAGGAGGTGAGGACGCAGAATTTGGTCTATGTATCGGTTTGCTGTAAGAATAGATTGCCCTGGACAACCACTAACTATGATCTACCCGTGTAGGATATGGCTACCCACACCATGACACTCCCTCCACCAAATCGGTTCATCTGTCGAACGCAGTTCGGCGCAAAACGTTCATGTCGACATCGGTATACACGTTGTCTTCCATCCCGGAGTTGAAGAAGAAAACGTGACTCATCGCTGGACCAAACGCGTCGCCAGTTCCTGAAATTCCATGCCTGTACTCTGTTGCACCACCGGACACGTCGTTGACGGTGTAGACGTCTCAAGACAGGTCCAACTTTTGGTCGTCTCGCTCGAATTCCCACTTCCCTCAGACGATTTCTGATGGTTTGGTCGGAAATTCTTCGCATACCAGGCACTTGTCCTGCAGTGTCCGTTGCTGTAGCAAATCGATTCCGAAGGTGATACAACCGGATGTACCGATCCTGAGCAGGGGTGGTCACTCTTGGTCTTCCACTTCTGGGATGATCTTGAGTCGAATCAGTGCGGGTAAATCGATCCCATAGTCGAGATATGGTGCTTTGGTGAACGTTGAAGTGTCTTGCAACGGCAGACTGGGACTCTCCTGCTTCCAAACGGCCAATGGCGATATTTCGGTCAGCTGCAGTTAATCTAGGCATTTTTCGATCTCCGTTCACGCAAGAAAATTCGTAACGAACTGATAAATTTTGTACGGTCTTTAATAGTCAGTGTCTCTACTCTTGTTTCCAACATTTTGCACGTGCATTGTGCTGAAAACTTTTTCTGACAGCAATTTCCTGCATCCTTTGCATTTTTGCTGATAAACGTTTACAAAAAAAACATTTTGAGATGTGTTTGCGCGCAATGCACAACAAACATGGCATAATTAACGGGAATCAAACATAAGAATTGTCTTGATGACGATTGCTGGGGAAAAAAAATCTAATTGGAATTCTCAAAACACCCATGCGTTTCTTTTTTCTTCTTTCATGTCCTCTCTATAACGTCCACGTCGTGCGTAACAGTGTTTTACAGACGATGATACTCTCATGTCCCCTCGCCGCCTCCGTGGTCTTGTGGTAGAGCGTCCGCCCGGAGAGCGGAAGGTCCGGGGTTCGATCCCCGGCCGCGTCATACCAAAAGACGTTAAAAGATGGTACTTGTTGTTACCCTGTCTGGCGCTCGACATTAAGGGGCTAAAACAAGGACTGGTCGGCTCGGAGTCAGTATACTGTGTCTGAGTGGGGTATTCATGTTAAACTGCGGCATGGTATCTCAGTGAGCTAGCACTATAAATCGGCATCAGTCCGGACTAGTACAAGCAGCCACAGACACACACGTGCATGCACGTCGCTATATAAGTGCAATAATCTTGGACGCGACGTTAAACCCAATTTCACCTCACCTCACCTCATGTCCCCTCTATAACGTACGCACCGTGAGTTACAGTGTATCACAAATGATAATACTGTCATGTCCCCACTATAACGTCCACGTCGTGCGATACAGTGTTTTACAGACGATGATACTGTCATGTCTCCTCTATAACGTCCTCGTCGTGCGATAGTGTTTTACAGACGATGATACTCTCATGTCCCCTCTATAACGTCCACGTCGTGCGTTACAGTGTTTTACAGACGATGATACTGTCATGTCCCTTCTATACCGTCCACGTCGTGCGTAACAGTATATTACAGACGATGATACTGTCATGTCCCCTCTATAACGTCCACGTCGTGCGATACAGTGTATTACAGACGATGATACTGTCATGTCCCTTCTATACCGTCCACGTCGTGCGTAACAGTATATTACAGACGATGATACTGTCATGTCCCCTCTATAACGTCCACGTCGTGCGTAACATTATATTACAGACGATGATACCCTCATGTCTCCGCTATAACGTACACATCGTACGTAACATTATATTAAAGACGATGATACTGTCATGTCCCCTCTATAACGTCCACGTCGTGCGTAACAGTGTATAACAGACGTTGATACCGTCATGTCCCTCCATAACGTCCACGTCGTGCGTAACATTATATTACAGACGATGATACCCTCACATCTCCGCTATAACGTCCACGTCGTGCGTAACATTATATTACAGACGATGATACTCTCATGGCTCCGCTATAACGTCCACGTCGTGCGTAACATTATATTACAGACGATGATACTCTCATGTCTCCGCTATAACGTCCACGTCGTGCGTAACAGTGTTTTACAGACGATGATACTGTCGTGTCCCCTCTATAACGTACACGTCGTGCGTAACATTATATTACAGACGATGATACTCTGTCTCCGCTATAACGTCCACGTCGTACGTTACAGTGTTTTACAGACGATGATACTGTCATGTCCCCTCTATAACGTACACGTCGTGCGTAACATTATATTACAGACGATGATACTCTGTCTCCGCTATAACGTCCACGTCGTACGTTACAGTGTTTTACAGACGATGATACCCTCATGTCCCCTGTATAACGTACACGTCGTACGTTACAGTGTTTTACAGACGATGATACTCTCATGTCCCCTGTATAACGTACACGTCGTACGTTACAGTGTTTTACAGACGATGATACTCTCATGTCTCCGCTTTCACGTACACATCGTGCTTAACAGTATATTACAGAGAAATATCCTTTCCTACCTTTTGCAATGTTAGTCTTAATATCATGTAGGTTTTCGGCCTTGGGTTGCAGATAACGAATTTCTCTGTTCCAGCCCAGTAAACGTCACTGTAGATTATCGGAACATGGACCTATTAGGCGCCGTGGAGACTCGGAACTCCCCCCAGGTCAGTCTGGTTCCCCTGGCGATCAGAGGTCAACCCCCCTCGGTCACACTGAGAGGTAAGTGAACTCACACCACCTCCCATTCGGTGGTGGCGGGGATGCTGTCTGGAATATTATGATAGGTTTTGCACACACAAAAATGTGACCAAAGAAATCTAACAAAAAAATCAGTGTATATAATAAGCTGCCGGACAAAACAAATTGGATGTGACCAAACACAGAACAAACGTTATAAAAACATTACTAGGCTGAAAACAGTCGCTGAAGCACTGCAAACTTAAGGTCCAAAACACTACTATGATACCTGTATCATATACGTCGCCATCGAATAACCATTTTTTGTTTATTTCATTATTAGCACCATGAAACATGGGTGTATAACTTCCTTTTGCCCGATGTTTTATATGTGCTTGCTTTCTTATCAAACTGATCAAGGCATTTGTTGCCTTGTAATATCGACGGATTGTATTCACAGGAAGCATGGATGTTCAGTTTGTCTAGGATTTTATTTTATACCTCAGTATATTCACATCTCGAGATATGCTTCTGTCTTCAGACAAGCTGTACACCCTGTTGATGTACGACCCCACCGAGGAGCTGGGACAAACTGACCAGAACGCCTACGTCCATTGGATGGTGGTCAACATCCGGGGTACTGACATCACTTCCGGTGACGAGGTGTATGACTGGCTACTGCCAATGACGTCAACGTTGAATCAGCTCTACCTGTTTGCCTTGTTCGAGCAGAGGGCGTCTATCAGAACCAGAAGAGCTGGATCCTTCGGAGGAACAGACTGCCATCCATATATACCCAGGAGGTACAAAACATCCCAGTTCACTACATGTTCTTGTTGATCGTCTCCGTGGTCTAGTGGATAGAGCGTTTGCCCGGAGGGCGGAAGGTCGGTTGTTCGATCACTAGCCGCGTCTTACTAAAAGAAGCGAAAAGATGGTTGCCCTGTCTGGCGCCTAGCATAAAGGGGATACAACAGGACTGGCTCGGAGTCAGTATACTTTGTTTTGGTGGTACAGAAACTCCTATGGTCATTGTTTGTTGTTTAACGCCGTACTCAGCAATAGTACAACTATATGACGGCGGTCTGTTAATAATCGAGTCTGGGCCAGACAATCTAGTGTTTGACATCATGAGTATCGATCCAGGCAATTGGGCTACGATGACATGCATCAACCAAGTCAGCGAGCCTGACTACCCGATCCCGTTAGTCGCCTGTTACGACAAACATAGTCACCTCGTACGGCGCACGTGGGTTGCTTAAGACCTATCCTTCCCTGGATCTTCACGGGTCTATCTGCCATAGTAAATATATTATATATATTGCGTTCCCTCGCTGTTATCGGGTTCCTTCGCTATAGTACCGCGTATCCTGGCCAAAATGTCATAATGGCACAGCATGTGGATCAGACACAAGCGCTCCTTCAAGTTTGAGAGTGTTACTTGCAAGGACACGACGCTATGGCGAGTGTTATCTTTGTAGTAGTGTTATATTTCATAAATATTCCTAAATTCAACACAGATACATAACGTCCTAGCAATTTGAAAAAAAAATGAATTTCTCCAATCGTCGTCACCAGAAGAAGGACATGGTTCCCAACACCTTGTGTCCTTGTGTAGGTTTACAATGATTCATCGCTTCAATATAGTTTTGGGCAAACGTGCGAGTGTGAACAGGTCTGTATAATAAATTCAGCATTATTCAAAAGAAGATGTCAAACATTATATCTTCTAGATGAAATCCTACATGTGGCAGTAATGTTCAATCAAAGCTTCACCGCACAGACTCATATGGTATTATATACGTTTCCATATAAAGTGTCGATTTTCTGAATCGTGTAACTCCAGTTAACAATGTACAAATAGGAATGACCCACGAAACTAGGGCAACCTAAATGTCTCAAACTTTAATCATAAGTAACTCGATCACGTCTATAGATACAAAAAATGTTGTAGTCAATATGGTATCAACAATATAACACTGATTGTCCGTCTTGTTCTTGTGCAGCGCCCTTGCTTGATCCACACGAGAAACTATATAGTACCAGGGAGACTATACACAAAGAGCCCAATATAGACGCCCAGAAAGTACAGCGAAGGGACGCTGTATAGCTGTACCTATTACGATAATGTAACGACTTATATATGCTGCAGATGCAAGTTCAGGGCTGGAGATTTCATCCGCAAGAACAATCTCTCCCTGGTCGGCCTGAGACACCTGAGAGTTGTCCCCGACACCTACCGTCAGTACATGGCGTACGCCGTGACCAAGCTCCAAACCCGGGACCAGGCCTGTTGGGGACAGGTCGGCGAACGTCCGCAGTGTCCAATTGGCTAGTGAATTTGGCGAATATGTAACCAACCCTGTTTCTTAATAAAGGTGTATATGGTACTGAATACTTGAACACACTTAATCATGTGGTGGTGAAATCCTGTGTCAACTATGTAATGGCTTTTGATAGTGTAACATACCGTGAAAACCTATGAAACAGTATTTCATGGAATAGAAACCGATTCTATTTCTCATCACACTTTAATGGACTTTGATGTAATTTAGCCAATCAGAATGCAAGAAACATTCACCCCTTATCAACCGGAAGCGCATAGAAACAATAATATACCCTCAATACATAACATTGCACGACCCAAATGACGGGTGTTTTTGAACATTAAAGTTTATGCTCCTTCCAAACAGACAAAATACGATATTCCTTGTCCATCAAACGTGACTTGTGCAAGCAATAAACATCATTTGGCCAATACGAAAGCGCTGAATTGATGCCATTTATATTCAGGAATTTTAGACATTTTTATTTTTGTCATTCACTGGCTGTAAGTTCACTGGCAGAATGCACAACACCGTATCGTCAGCCCCTGCCAGATGTCCCTATGATAGAATGTAATGACTGCACTGTTGTAAATCGGGACGACGTTGCAAATGGTTGGATGAGAGTTTGTTTCTTCAACACCGCAATGATCAATAGTCCAACGACATGACGCCGGTCTGCACATAATCAGATCTGGATGAGACAATCCAGGGGTTGACATCATGAGCATCGATCAAGTCGCTTGGGTGCTGGTGGCCGATATTCCCTACGTGTTCGATGAGTGAGTTGGGCTAAACGCCGCTTTGAACGGAAAATTAGTTCCATCACGATGCACAAGATTTTTTTCAGGGAGGAAGGCGATTATGGCGCAGCTAGGTCGCATATACACTTAACAGTTAACACTGTACTGTTGAAACTCGTGAACACAGGAGCTATGTATGATATGTGAGTGGGTGAGTTGGTTTTAACACCGCTTTGAACAGTATTCCAGTTATATCTCGCGTGTCAGCTGAAGATGCAGGTCTCTTTGATGAAACCCACGAGCACGGGTATGGTGCTGACGAACTTAGAAATATAATCGGGTCGAACCCGGATTCGAACCCATAATGATAGGTTTCTTGCGTGTCCAAGGGAGGCAACTCTGCACAGAGAATTGTGGCACCTTAGAGGACTGGGCCATCCTCATTTTGGGGACGAGCTAACAATGGCCAAGGGTAATCATCTAGGTAAAAATGAGATTCGAACCCACGGCAAGTGAATCGCGACACCTTTGAAGATTACTGAACCAAACGTTAGTTACTAACTTACTATGATTATGAACAAAATTATTATTGTAACTCGTACGCTGGTGTGCACATATGTGAGTGCAGCCGGGGTGGTGTATTTTATCCGGCTCAGGCCGCTGGAGAACACAGACATAGGCAGATGATGATTATGCTTTATAAGAATGGATGTGACTGCTGTTGAAGAAATAACCTGAAGAAAAGAACACATCCTTCCTCCTCAACAGCAGCACATGAAGTCAAGTATTTGCAGAATAATTTGCAGGTATTTATAAGTACAAAGCCATTTTGTAAGCATAATAAAACTAGTAGTAATTTAACATTAAAGTTACATAATACTTGAAAAAGCACATGGGCCAAAATGGACCATGTGGTTAATTATTTTACAAATTAGTTTTATAATATAAATTTTTCATTTATTAATTAAATATTAATTTAAATGATATTATATATGTTAATCAATTTAATTCAGAGCCCTAATATATTTATTAATTTCTGACAGAGGCAGATGAAAACAGATTGAAAAGTGGCCATTCCATACCTGAAGAAAAGAACACATCCTCCCTCCTCAACAGCAGCACATGAAGTGAGGAGGAAGTCAGGTATGGAAGGAAGCTACCTGTAGAGGACCAGGGTGGCCAATTAGAAGACAGATTGCATTAAGCATCAAAGGAAGTACTTAATGCAAGATATAAATAGACTGAGGGAAACCCTACAGGTGTGAACAAATGTCTAAATATAGACACAAGGTTGAAGGGGAAGATCTGGTGAGTGATTCCCAGAGACTGAAAATAAGGGCGTTAAGTACTTTAAAGAGTTAGTTACTGACATGCAACTGTAGACAAGACACAATGAACATTTAGATGATGATGATGATGATGATGATGATGTATGATGATGTATGAATAATGGTGTAAATAGCTATAATAAAGGAACAAACTACCCTCTACATGAGGTATACGAGTGTGGCCTGTGTCGCTTGTACAGACATATAGTGATATCAGTATATACTTATCGATTGATGTCCACTTGACAATATGTGTCAGTGTCAAGTATTTATTAATATGTACATGTATATATCCTTTAATTAAGGTTAGTTCTTTAGTTGGTAAGGTTAGTAAACAAAAATCATTATATACTTGTGAAAAGTTAAGAAGCACAGAATATATTGCCGAGTTCTTTTGCCGTTGTTTCTAATATGAGGATTTGAAGGAACTTGTGAGATATTAATGACTACTTTTAGTTGATCACGTATTGTATGTGGAATGGATGATTTCTAGTTTATTATGATTAAATTAGGTTGTACTGTGTTGTTTATTTCTAATTTATTCGAAATATAATGAGTAAGAGTTTCTTTTGCCCCCCCCCCCCCCCCCCCCCCCACCTGTTTTCCCCATTATGCATTCAACAGGTTTATAATGAAAAAATCAAAACATGAGGGGGAACAAAAGAAATTTTTTCCAACTTATGTTTTAAACTCTAAACTAAGTGTTATCCACTAGTTGTCTTTTGTTAGAACCTATCTGTACAGTGATGGCAGGTGAATGTGAATGTCTGTTTGATATGAAGGAGTGGTGAAGCGGGGTAAGTGCAGGTGTCTGGACGTTTTGTGTTTGATAATGGCTATCGTAGCTTTATGTTATACTTTGTTTTACCATATTATACAGTTTTCTGCATTCATATTTATTTTTGTGGATGTGTCACTGGCAATGCTTACCGTAGTATATCAGATGTATTTGTATCCTATGTACCATGTAATTTTAGTAATTATTCACGTATTCCTAACGCTGCATAGTTTTGCTTCACGTGAAGATCAACACGTCCGAGGGTTTTTATGAGATTTAAAACCCGAATCCGACGGTCTTAAATATCATACAATCCCGCGGGGAAGTGTATTTTCTAACTTATAACCCGAAAAGAACAACCCGAAACAACATGTATCATCAAGTCTATGTTTCAACCATTCTTTCCGTGAACCTTTAGAAACGGGCGTAAAAAACCTCTTGCAGGAGGTACACGTACTTGAAAAAGAGATTCTTAAGCAGCGAGATACGAAGGTTGCAACGTCGTTCCACTGAAATATGAAGAATTCATTTGTCACTCGATTTTACATGATTCCGCACATATTTCCTTGTGTTTAAATGCAACATAAATCTATAGCGAGGGACATTCACATGTTGCACTGTCACTGGAACGTGCGTATATCATCTTCCCGCGACAAAGTCTACTGGACTTTTTTTTTATTATAAAGGCTGTTAACACCTTTGCCAGTTTACTGGACTTATTTATTTATATAAAAAGGCAGTTAACACCTTTGACGCGTGAAGCTTGTATATATATAATCCGATCATATTGATAAAATATATTAATATATTAGATGTTATATTATGTCTGTCTATCTATCTATACCAGGGATATTATAACATCCCCGTATATGAGATGTAACCCCATTGGAGAAGAAAAGTATCATATGACGTCGTTGGAGGTTTATAAAGCTATATTATTGGATTTGTTTGTTTGTTGTTTAACGCCACACTCAGCAATATTACAGCTATATGACGGCGGTCTGTAAATAATCAAATCTGGACCAGACAATCAAGTTATTGACATCATGAGCATCGATGTATGCAAATGTTGACATGAACAAAGTCAGCGGGCCTGACCATCCGATCCTGTCAGTCGCCTCTTACGGCAAGCGTGGGTTGCGGAAGACCAGCTCTCTACCCGGATCTATTGTATTGGATGTTTAAAATATTTACCAAAACATGCGATAGAATATGTGTGCATTTTCATCTGTTGTTCAGATTTATTTCTGGATTGATGTAATATATGTTTTTTTGTTTTTTATTATTATTAATGTAAGTGATAAATTTATTTCAACAAATGCAGAGTGATTGTGTAGTTTGTACTTACTGGTTAGATTCTGTTTTATATTTACTTATGTTGTTATTGACATTGTTTCAGGCTGACATACACTGAATATTAATATTCTGAATGAACGTTCATCAGCCGTTTGTGATTTTTGGAGCAAACCCCAAAGCTCAAAGATACCGCAAACTTAGCGCTGCTTATCACAGAGTCATATAATCTTGAACACCGTCTGGACTGATAGTCACATGATCAACCACATGACCTAAACATGGCGGGGAGTTTGGTCAGACAGGGTACAATAATGTGGTGCGATTTAGTGACCCGCCGAGTTTCTGTGATTGTTCTGTTGATGACAGTCGTCGGTTGTCGTGTGTTTGGCTATGATTACCCGTTCCAGGACCCGAGTCTGTCCTGGGAGGTCCGTGTTGATGATTTAGTGGGTCGTCTGACTATCGAGGAGATCCAGGAACAAATGGCTAGAGGAGGGGCAGGTAGGTAAAGACTAAAAGTTCTATAACTTTCTCGTCATTCCACCAATTCAACTCTTGTTTTGTCTCATTTAAATCAATCAGTGCAATATTTCCACCGAATGTGATTCATACCACTGTTAACCAACACCCTGACTCCGTTGTCAACCCTGGCCGAGAGCCGCGATGTGGTCCTCCATCGTCGCTCTGGGCTGTCAACCCAGATCCCACATAAATGGTGTCTCGTGTTCAGATTCCGTGTAAGAATTGGTTAATCCTTTGATGGATATTTTTTTGCAACTCAACTGATCATTCGTCTCTTGCTGCGCTGTCATTTGCATATTACATAACATGTAAACATTCACCACTTCAAGCCAGGATATATGAGCCAATCTGGGATTGAATAATTAGCCCAGACACAAGAAATGCCAAATGGGAACCTTTATCAGGTAATCCACTTATTATACCTGTACTAAATTAATTCAACTGAGCGTCAAGTGAATGACGAAAAGTACACCAGTGTAAGGTTGGAAACAAGAGGAGTAATTGTTGTGTTATATGCAATTTAATTGCTTGAAAAATAAGGGTCATTGCTGTTTTGAGTAAATGCACTGAACTTCATTGTTGCAAAACATTTGGGTCACTTATTTCCATTATACTAAAGTAAATAATTGTACATACTCATTTACTTCAATGGTTTGTTTTATTATGCCCCGCTCAAATTAAGTTACACACGGGATGTAGAAATGTGTAGTCTGTCCGCCATGTTTCATTTCTGGAGTATAAGTCATTAAACATTTTATATTAATCACACCACTTTGTATGCAGGTCATGCATTTACACTGAACTGGGGCCTTGTGCTATTCAGGATTTTTGTTTTGTGTTTCTATGGCAACAAGTTGGACTTCAAACTAGGATAGGGTCGTTTCAAGAGAATAACTCAAACAATATTTCTCATTTCTTTGTTTATAAGCTGATGGGTTTTGCTATTGATGTGCTTCATTAGATTTTGGGTTACAAAGTTGAACTAAAGTTCAAATAAGAGTTTCAGTCTGCGGTTTAATCATCTGTAATGATGTCAGTTGTATTCACAAACCAGTTTTTGGTATAATGAGTTAGATGAAATACATTGTTTGATGTATGCACATATTTAGAAGGGTGGGGGATATTGATGAATATATCTCCTTGTTCAGTTTACAGCCGATATGTTGATAGTGTAAAATAACCATATGCAAGGCAAATTGGGTTTTTTTCATTTACGACCTCAAATAAATCAAATGCTTAATTTAAATATTATAGGTCTCTTAACATGACATGATGAAATATCAAGCTATGAAACACAGAAATGGGATCCAAGTCAAACTCAGTCATTGTAATATCCATGCAATCTGGAATCTGAAGATGCTTTCACTGCAGGGATACTTTTTTATTTTATTAAACTATAGCCATCAGGAGTATTTCATATAATCAACATCTGATGAGCTTCCACCGTTTTTTTTGTCTGTTTGTTAATGTTGAAGAAATAAATTAACATGTGCCCTTTGTAATATTGAAATCTTCATAGACCACATGTGTTAAACAAATCAGTGTTGATAAATGCATATAGATAACTCAAAGTTTGTTTACGCTGTCCTAACAGACGGTAGCCCAGTCTCTTGTCACTCTCAGTTGCATTAGCCAGCAAATCGACTCACAGCAGCCCGTGAGGCCTAGTGGCCAGTGTTAGACAGCCGGGAAGAAGCCAGAAATTAGTGCTCTTTTAAAATGTATAACTTATTCAGCACAAACAGTTAATTCAGCAATGAACAGTTAAGACAGAATTTTAAGAAATTTTAAATCCTGCCAAACCCATTCATACCCAATGTGTTCTATTTATATACTGGTATGCATCCTTCTGAAAATATTTTATATATATGTGTACAGTCTGTACATACACATCTATGCATGAATGAATAATGTGTACATACTTATGACATCCATCTGCTGACTGTGGTCTAAGTGTCAAAATGTTCAGTTCTGTTGACAACTCCCAATACAATTGTCAAACACACTACTATCCACTATCAACCCACACCCCTTCACTCAATACCACTGTCAACCAACACATCTATACCATTGTCAACCCACAACCTCCATACCATTGTCAACACACATTTATACCATTGTCAACCAACAACCTCCATACCATTGTCAACACACATTTATACCATTACCAACCCACAACCTCCATACCATTGTCAACACACATTTATACCATTGTCAACCCACAACCTCCATTCCATTGTCAACCCACAACCTCCATTCCATTGTCAACCCACACCTCCATACCATTATAAACCCACACCTCCATACCATTGTCAACACACATTTATACCATTATAAACCCACAACCTCCATTCCATTGTCAACCCACAACCTCCATACCATTATAAACCCACAACCTCCATACCATTATAAACCCACACCTCCATACCATTATAAACCCACACCTCCATACCATTATAAACCCACACCTCCATACCATTATAAACCCACACCTCCATACCATTATAAACCCACACCTCCATACCATTATAAACCCACACCTCCATACCATTATAAACCCACACCTCCATACCATTGTCAATCAACATCCATACCACTGTCAACCCACAACCTCCATACCATTATAAACCCACACCTCCATACCATTGTCAATCAACATCCATACCACTGTCAACCAACATCCATACCATTATAAACCCACACCTCCATACCATTGTCAATCAACATCCATACCACTGTCAACCAACATCCATACCATTATAAACCCACACCTCCATACCATTGTCAATCCACACATACATGCTATTGTCAACCCACACCTCCATACCATTGTCAACCCACACATACATACTACTGTCAACATGACCCTGGTAACATTATCTACACCCAATACCTTTCTTAACACTCATCCCCATACCCTAAGTTAATACAAGCTATATATCATACTGTTCCTGTCTTGAAAAGCAGCTGTCACATTGTTTCTACACTGCTATTTTGTTCAATCGAAACCTTCACATGTTGCACAAACGACTCTTGTCACTTGTAGAGCTTCAACATTTATACTGATCACTATCTAAACAAAACAAGTCATGTATGATATTCATACTTTCACAATTGGTTATAGAAGAAAATATTATTATGTTGATACACACTAACAACATCAACATATTAAATATATGGTCATCTGTGCAAGATATTGTTTGTGCCATCTGCTGTAACAACTGGTTCCTAAGATTGAAATTGCTACTGTGTATTCCTAACGTTATAAAAATGCCTTTATCTGTGAAGATCGGGGTTAGAATTGGTCTTCAGCAACCCATGCTTGTCGTTAGAGTCGGTTGTTCAGATTCACTGACTTGGTTGATGCATGTCATCTTATCCTATTTGCGTAGATTGATGCTCATGATGTCGATGACTGGAACAGTCTCTATCATTAACAGACTGATGTCATATAGTGGAGACATCACCTGGTTGATAATCAGAATAATATCCAATTAGGTACTTATCCCAAAGTGCTGCATGCAGACATTCGGCATTATCTGTGGTTTTGATCTATGACCTAGCATCAGAAACTTGTTGATTGCTTCAGACTTCAGTGTCGACAAGTTCCTGAAGATTTCCTAATGTAAGCAGGTCCCTCTGGAGGCCCCGCCCCTGCCATCCCCCGTCTTGGTATCGGCCCCTACTCCTGGAACACTGAGTGCCTGAGGGGCGACGTGGATGCAGGGAACGCCACCAGCTTCCCACAGGCCATTGGGCTGGCTGCCTCATTCAGGTGAGAGAGAGGGAGTGGGCTGGCTGCTTCATTCAGGTGAGAGAGGGGGAGTAGGCTGGCTGCCTCATTCAGGTGAGAGAGAGGGAGTGGGCTGGCTGCTTCATTCAGGTGAGAGAGGGGGAGTAGGCTGGCTGTCTCATTCAGGTGAGAGAGGGGGAGTAGGCTGGCTGCTTCATTCAGGTGAGAGAGGGAGAGTAGGCTGGCTGCTTCATCCAGGTGAGAGAGAGGGAGTGGGCTGGCTGCTTCATTCGGGTGAGAGAGGGGGAGTAGGCTGGCTGCTTCATTCGGGTGAAAGAGGGGGAGTAGGCTGGCTGCTTCATTCAGGTGAGAGAGAGGGAGTGGGCTGGCTGCTTCATTCGGGTGAAAGAGGGGGAGTAGGCTGGCTGCTTCATTCAGGTGAGAGAGAGGGAGTGGGCTGGCTTCTTCATTCAGGTGAGGGAGGGGGAGTAGGCTGGCTGCTTCATTCAGGTGAGAGAGGGAGAGTAGGCTGGCTGCTTCATTCAGGTGAGAGAGAGGGAGTGGGCTGGCTGCTTCATTCGGGTGAGAGAGGGGGAGTAGGCTGGCTGCTTCATTCGGGTGAAAGAGGGAGAGTAGGCTGGCTGCTTCATTCAGGTGAGAGAGAGGGAGTGGGCTGGCTGCTTCATTCGGGTGAAAGAGGGGGAGTAGGCTGGCTGCTTCATTCAGGTGAGAGAGAGGGAGTGGGCTGGCTTCTTCATTCAGGTGAGGGAGGGGGAGTAGGCTGGCTGCTTCATTCAGGTGAGAGAGGGAGAGTAGGCTGGCTGCTTCATTCAGGTGAGAGAGAGGGAGTAGGCTGGCTGCTTCATTCGGGTGAGAGAGGGAGAGTAGGCTGGCTGCTTCATCCAGGTGAGGGAGGGGGAGTAGGCTGGCTGCTTCATCCAGGTGAGGGAGGGGGAGTAGGCTGGCTGTCTCATTCAGATGAGAGAGGGGGAGTAGGTTGGCTGCTTCATCCAGGTGAGGGAGAGGGAGTAGGTTGGCTGCTTCATTCAGGTGAGAGAGGGGGAGTAGGTTGGCTGCTTCATCCAGGTGAGAGAGGGGGAGTAGGCTGGCTGCCTCATCCAGGTGAGAGAGGGGGAGTAGGCTGGCTGCTTCATCCAGGTGAGAGAGGGGGAGTAGGTTGGCTGCTTCATTCAGGTGAGAGAGGGGGAGTAGGTTGGCTGCTTCATTCAGGTGAGAGAGGGGGAGTAGGCTGGCTGCTTCATTCAGGTGAGAGAGAATGGGAGTAGGCTGGCTGTCTCATTCAGGTGAGAGAGAGGGAGTGGGCTGGCTGTCTCATTCAGGTGAGGGAGAGGGAGTAGGTTGGCTGCCTCATTCAGATGAGAGAGGGGGAGTAGGTTGGCTGCTTCATTCAGGTGAGAGAGAGGGAGTAGGCTGGCTGCTTCATTCAGGTGAGAGAGAGGGAGTAGGTTGGCTGCTTCATTCAGGGAGAGAAGGAGGTTATTAAAGTGTTTACTAATGCCAAGCCATTATTAGAGGTGACCTGAATTTCACTGATAAAGAGCAAGAGGCTTTAATGTTTTACGCTATCACATTGAATACAATGTTAAAATACTTCGGAAATGAGGATTATATGAACTTAAAATATTGAACAATTTGCCTTGCAAGGGCATTTAGTTCGGAGTTTTAATATGTTAAATGTACTGGTATATTTGATCAAGTCGTCAACTGGTGTATGACATCGCTGAGGCAACAAGCGTGGAGGTGCGAGGGAAGTTCCGTTACTACACGGTCAACAAGCAGTACGGGGATCACAGAGGTCTCAGCTGCTTCAGCCCCGTCATCAACATCGTCCGCGATCCAAGATGGGGAAGAAACCAGGTATACAACACAGATCACAGCCAGATGTTGAGCTGAACTCTCAGTGCAAGATCCCTCTGCTAACTGATAAATTACAGTATATTTGATGATTTTCATGAACTAGGAAAATGTTCAATTCTGGTTGGTCAGTAAGAGGTGACAGTGACCACTTCGGATTGAATCAGCCAATTTAACAGACACATCACATCATTTTGTTAACAGAAAATTGTTTAAAGCTATTTTGTAGGTAGGCATTTTGAAATAATGACACATACTGTTAAATATTACAAAATGCATATTTGAGTTACTTGAGTATTCAAAATACTGAAAAAATACTGGCGATTCTAAAACTTAAGAGAAATAGTTTAAGAAAGCACATTTCTAAAATTTAGGGACTTTATATAGTGAGCTTGAATTTTGTCACTTTTCTATATCTGACTGAGTCATATCGTTTATGTCATAACAGTGATGTACGGTATAGAACTGTTCCTTGCAAGGCTTGTGTATTTACTTTAGGGGTGCCCACTTCATGTTGGCTTGTGCTACCCACCTTCATTGGCTGTCAGGTATAAAGTATTGTGACCAGTGTTCCAATACAGCTCCAGTTTATCCAGACCGCATCCATAGTCTAGTGGTAGAGCGTCTGCCCGGAGAACGGAAGGTCGGGGTTTGATCCCTGGCCATGTCATACTCAAAGACGTTAAGAGGTGGTGCTTGTTGTTACCCTTGGTGCTCGGCATTAAAAAGTGTAAAACAAGGACTGGTGGGCACGGAGTCTGTGTACTGTGTCTGAGTGGGGTATTCATGTTAAACTGTGGCATGGTATATCAATGGGCTAGCACTATAAAATTGGCGTTCGTCTGGACTAGTTAAAAAACAACATGCACACAGACACACAGACACACAGACACACACACTGCTATGTAAGTGCAATAATCTTTAACATAAAGTCAAACCACCATATCACCTCACCACTTTTTCTTAGTGCAGATCCACATTCCTCTCAAACCACTGGACAATGCTACTTGACTCAATATCTACACTAACATAAAAAAGTTCACAATCAATTTTGTCAGTGTATAACACTACACAGATACACAAACTGTTTTCAATGTAGAGCAAGGTTACCTGTCAATTTAGCAGAGCTTATTGAATTTGGAACCATATGCTCTGAGTCAGGTTTCAAATGATATATTTAGCTTGGATAACTTGGACGTCATTCTGTAGAATATATGTTCTTATATCAGGGCTTGTTGAGTACAGTAACATTAAGCAGCTACTTCATCATTGGCCCTGGGATGTCATGCTATGCTGATGTGTTGATGTGTTACAAATTTAAACAATGATAGGATACACCATATGCCTACATATCAGTTCAACTTTTATTGAGCTATTGGATTAACTATGTAAACAGACACATTTTACCTTGGCAGCATTGTGATTAGTGCTAGTGATCGATGGTTTGATACTAGCTTCAGCAGACTTCAGCATCTTCATATACACCATCAATACTTCTGCCAAAACTTCAGCTGGTGTGTCAATTTTGTTTTATTACTGCTGACTCTATGGTAGTTCAAGGAGTCATCTGTTTGTAAACGGTTCTGGTTTTGTTCCTGGGACAACAGTTGTTTGTAAAATAAAACAAAAAACATGGCTTCCCCACAAAAGGTTTCATTTACATTGGTCAGGTTTCTTAACCCACTTACAAAGACCTGGTGGGATTGTGGAAACTGTTGTGTTTGGAAAGACCTGGTGGGATTGTGGAAACTGTCATGTTTGGAAAGGTCTGGTGGGATTGTGGAAGCTGTCATGTTTGGAAAGACCTGGTGGGATTGTGGAAACTGTCATGTTTGGAAAGTTCTGGTGGGATTGTGGAAGCTGTCATGTTTGGAAAGACCTGGTGGGATTTTGGAAACTGTTGTGTTTGGAAAGACCTGGTGGGATTGTGGAAGCTCTCATGTTTGGAAAGACCTGGTGGGATTGTGGAAACTGTCATGTTTGGGAAGACCTGGTGGGATTGTGGAAACTGTCATGTTTAGAAAGGCCTGGTTGGATTGTGGAAACTGTCATGTTTGGAAAGGTCAGGTGGGATTGTGGAAACTGTCATGTTTGGAGGTCTGGTGGGATTGTGGAAACTGTCATGTTTGGAAAGACCTGGTGGGATTGTGGAAACTGTCATGTTTGGAAAGACCTGGTGGGATTGTGGAAACTGTCGTGTTTGGAAAGACCTGGTGGGCTTGTGGAAACTGTCGTGTTTGGAAAGGTCTGGTGGGATTGTGGAAACAGTCATGTTTGGAAAGACCTGGTGGGATTGTGGAAACTGTCATGTTTGGAAAGGTCTGGTGTGACAAATGGAAATGGGTGATGAATTTAAGTCCTAGACACCTGATGCGTCATTTGAAACTGTCCAGTATGAGTTGTGGAATTTTGGAGAACTATCCTGATGAATCTGTAGATCTAGTGCTGCAAGTTCATGAGCGGGTACGTGCGTGTGAGTGTGAGTGTGAGTGAGTGTGAAACATGGAATTTGTAGTTTCATGTGACATATGATGTCTTATTGTGACAGGAGACATATGGTGAAGACCCGTATTTGTCAGGCGTCATGGCTGCGAGTTTCGTGACCGGCTTGCAGGGCCCCCACTACCGCTACATCCGAGCCAGTGCTGGATGTAAACACTTCGCCGCCTACGACGGTCCAGAGAACATCCCATCATCCAGACTGTCATTTGATGCAATTGTACGTAGACTCTGCCTGCAGGGCTAGAAATGTACGTGTTTCAAGTGTGACACTTGACACTCATATAGATGTAGAGGTGTGACAATGGAGAATGTAATTGTACCAACCAAATGACATGTTTCAAACAGAAAACATGGTATTGTGATACTCTTATGTTTTCCTAAGGATTAATATTCATGAAACTTATTGAGTAAGTGGTATAGTTTTTAAAAAAATCATTGTTTTGCATTGCATGAAACATATAGCAGAGTGCCCTTCATTTCCATTGCGCAGTTGAACACTCCGCTCCACTCCACTCCACTCCACTCCACTACCTGCCCGCGTTCCGAGCCTGTGTGTTCTGATGACTGTGGTTGTTTGTTTCTATGCAGGTGGCAGAGAGAGATCTGCGTACAACGTACCTGCCCGCGTTCCGAGCCTGTGTGTTCTGATGACTGTGGTTGTTTGTTTCTATGCAGGTGGCAGAGAGAGATCTGCGTACAACGTACCTGCCCGCGTTCCGAGCCTGTGTGTTCTGATGACTGTGGTTGTTTGTTTCTATGCAGGTGGCAGAGAGAGATCTGCGTACAACGAACCTGCCCGCGTTCCGAGCCTGTGTGTTCTGATGACTGTGGTTGTTTGTTTCTATGCAGGTGGCAAAGAGAGATCTGCGTACAACGTACCTGCCCGCGTTCCGAGCCTGTGTGTTCTGATGACTGTGGTTGTTTGTTTCTATGCAGGTGGCAGAGAGAGATCTGCGTACAACGTACCTGCCCGCGTTCCGAGCCTGTGTGTTCTGATGACTGTGGTTGTTTGTTTCTATGCAGGTGGCAGAGAGAGATCTGCGTACAACGTACCTGCCCGCGTTCCGAGCCTGTGTGTTCTGATGACTCTGGTTGTTTGTTTCTATGCAGGTGGCAGAGAGAGATCTGCGTACAACGTACCTGCCCGCGTTCCGAGCCTGTGTGTTCTGATGACTCTGGTTGTTTGTTTCTATGCAGGTGGCAGAGAGAGATCTGCGTACAACGTACCTGCCAGCGTTCCGAGCCTGTGTGAAGGCCGGCTCTCGTAGTATTATGTGCAGCTACAACAGGTATGTCCTGTCTTTAGTAATCATGACATAGGAATACATGTAAAGATACACCAATATATGACGTGTTTATCCTTGCAGTGTAAATGATGTGGTATGGAGAGTATATAGGAACACATGTAAAGATACACCAATATATGACGTGTTTATCCTTGCAGTGTAAATGATGTGGTATGGAGAGTATATAGGAACACATGTAAAGATACACCAATATATGACGTGTTTATCCTACCTTGCAGTGTAAATGATGTGGTATGGAGAGTATATAGGAACACATGTAAAGATACACCAATATATGACGTGTTTATCCTTGCAGTGTAAATGATGTGGTATGGAGAGTATATAGGAACACATGTAAAGATACACCAATATATGACGTGTTTATCCTCCCTTGCAGTGTAAATGATGTGGTATGGAGAGTATATAGGAACACATGTAAAGATACACCAATATATGACGTGTTTATCCTTGCAGTGTAAATGATGTGGTATGGAGAGTATATAGGAACACATGTAAAGATACACCAATATATGACGTGTTTATCCTTGCAGTGTAAATGATGTGGTATGGAGAGTATATAGGAACACATGTAAAGATACACCAATATATGACGTGTTTATCCTCCCTTGCAGTGTGAATGGTGTGCCTGCTTGTGCCAATGAATACATTCTGAATGAGGTACTTCGGAAACAGTGGAACTTCACTGGGTACGTGGTGAGTGACGAAGGTGCCATCGAAAATGTCATCTGGACACACTTCTACAAGCCTAACCATGTGGAAGCTGTCGCGGCCTGTGTCAAGGCCGGCTGTAACCTGGAGCTCTCCGGGAATGACAGGAACAGTGTCTACACTTCTATCGGTGAATAGTTGTCTGTTCAGTTCATTAATACTTGTCTTCTAAATCCAAAGGGTCTGCCTCCATTGTCTCGTGGTAGAGTCTCTGCCCAGAGGGTGGAAGGTCCAGGGTTTGATCCCCAGCTACATCATACCAATTGACGTTACAAGATGGTACTAGTTGTTACCCTGCCTGGCGCTTAGCATTAAGGGGCTAAAACAAGAACTGGTCGGCTCGGTGTCAGTATTCTGGTCCGAGTGGGGTATTCTTGTTAAACTGTGGCATAGTATCTCAGTGGGATAGCACTATAACATGACTAGCCCTGACTAGTACAAGCAGCAACACACACACACATATGTATGCACATCGCTTATCTACCTCTACCTCACACTGCTTGCCACTTGGCTACCTAAAAGTAAACATAACTAGTGACTATATCTGTTTAAGATATCTGTTGGCTCCTAAAATGTTAGGTTTGGCTCCCCCACTAAAAAAGGAACCTATGGGGCTGAAGTTTCAAATGTTTTCTTCAGTGACAGCAATAAAGGAACACAAATTGGATGAAAGCTTGGTCCGAGAACGGGCGAAGCCTCTGTTCTACACCAGAATGAGGCTAGGCGAGTTCGACCCTCTGACCATGAATCCGTATGCAAGTATCGACATGACGTCTATCCAAGGTGCAGCTCACAGACAGCTGTCTCTAGATGCTGCCATGAAGTCATTTGTCTTGCTGAAAAACACAGGGGGCTTCCTACCATTCAAGACCAGCGGATTCGACAACATTGCTGTGAGAAATCATATTGATATGCAAATTGGACTTCTCTGTTGTGTCAGTAGTTGTATGTACTTGTAGATGAGTAACAGATTCTGCCAAAACAATGATTACAGTGGATACTCCTAGTTCCTATGACCTTATGACCTTTGAGACTAAAGTCTGACAAATTGCTTACAAGTCACTTTTAAGAATCAAATGTGCCCTACTAAAGTATTTAAATCCTGAAATATGGCTTGTTAGCTACCAAGGTGAGCTTAAGGGATACTGTGGCATCTGGTGTCCATCCGTCGTCTATTCGTCAACAATTCATTTAAACGACTTCTTCTTTGGAACCACTGATAGGAAATTAATGAAATTTGACTGGAAGCATCCCTAGGTAATAGGGCCGGGGCCAAATAGGGGTAATTTGGCTATATTGCTTTAAACGACTTCTTCTCTGTAACTAAGAGATAGATATCAACCATATTTGGTTGGAAGCATCCCTAGGTGGTGGGTATTCAAAAATGTACAAATGGTGGGGCTGACCCCCCCAAGGGGCTGAGGGGCAGGGTCAAATAGGGGTAATTTGGCTATATTGCTTTAAACGACTTCTTCTCTGGAACTAAGAGATAGATATCAACCATATTTGGTTGGAACCATCCCTAGGTGGTGGGGATTCAAAATTGTACAAATGGTGGGTCTGACCCCCCAAGAGGCTGAGGGGCGTGGCCGGGGCCAAATAGGGATAATTTGGCTATATTGCTTTAAACGACTTCTTCTCTGGAACTAAGAGATAAATATCAACCATATTTGGTTGGAAGCATTCTCCGGTTTTGAGAATTCAATATTGTACAAATGGAAAGGCTGTTCAACCCCCAAGGGGCTGAGGGGCGGGACGAAATAGTGGTAATTTGGCGTTATTGCTTTTAACGACTTCCTCTCTGGAACTTAGAGATAGCTATCAAACTTATTTGGTTGGAAGCATTTTCAAATGGTGGGGATTCCAATTGGAGATATGGAGGGGCTGAACCCTTCCCCCACCCGCGGGGACTAAGGGACAGGGCTAAAAAGAGTTTATAACTTGGACAAAATTAAGATCCCCACCGTAGAACCATATGTTGATTGGTTGGTTTGTTGTTGAATGCCGCACTCAGCAATATTCTAGCTATATGACGGCGGTCTATAAATAATCAAGTCTGGACCAGACAATTCAGTGATTGATATCATGAGCATCGATCCACTCAATTGGGATCGATGACATGCAGCAACCAAGTCAGCGAGTCTGACCACCCGATCCTGTAGTCGCCTCTTATGACAAGCATAGTCGCCTTTTACGGCAAGCATGGGTTGCTGAAGACCTATTCTACCCCGGATCTTCACAGGTCTATAACCATATGTACAATTGAGAGTAAAATGGGAGGAAAGCACATTTGCTACCAGGACTGGCCCTTCTGTTCATCTGTCCGACACTCCCTAAGGAGTTAGAACCTTGACCATAACATGCAAACCGATATTATCCCCACCCTATAATAAACAGATATATTGTATACATTTGTTTGTTATGAAGAGAGTAATACATTTGATATGGTTTATCCTGGATCATAACATGGAAACGGTTCAGATCTTTATGCTACACTTGTATGTAGAGAAATACACGTTCATGCTGTCAGATTTGCCATCCACCCATTATAAATGGTGACAGAGTCAAAATAATGAAATATTTGCAGTATTATAAATGTGTACAATGCAAATGTATATTCTGTCATGATTGCGTAAATATCCAGGTGAGAGATACAGGCCCTATGGGCCTCTTGTTATTTGTATTACAACATAAATAGCATGTCTGTGAACAGTTACAGTTCTATTCCTTCTGCAGTGTACAAAAACAGTATTGGCCAGGTGAGCTACAAAGGCCTTGTTTTTATCTGAATCCATGTAACTAATACTGGCAATTAAAAAATGTCAGGATTTACAGTTAAAAATGTCGATTCAAAAATAATATTTAAACTGAATCTCATTTTTCTGTTTCTAATGATTGAAATTGAATGCTTAAAGGGTAAAAGGGTTATCAGTACCTGTAGGTGGCAAAATGCTACGTTGAATGTTGTATGGTACTCTGTTTCAGGTGTTAGGACCAATGGCTGACAACATCAAGCAGTTGTTTGGCGACTACTCTGCCACTGTGATGCCGCAGTATGTGACGTCCCCGCTGGCAGGCCTGCAGAAGTTGGCCACCAACATCGCCTACACTCCTGGGTGTAACGACAACAAGTGCTCCAAGTACTCGAGTGCGGAGGTCAGGCAGGCAGTCCGCAACAGCCAGGTGGTGTTTGTGTGTGTCGGGACAGGTGAGTTGAGGTGTCCAGTGACAGGTGACAATCACACTTTGTGTGTGTCGGGACAGGTGTGTTGTGACTTTGTGTTGGGACAGTTGTGTTGTGATGTCAGGGTGTGCATCTTCCAGTGACAGGTGACAATCACACTTTGTGTGTGTCGGGACAGGTGTGTTGTGATGTCAGGGCGTGCATCTTCCAGTGACAGGTGACAATCACACTTTGTGTGTGTCGGGACAGGTGTGTTGTGATGTCAGGGTGTGCATCTTCCAGTGACAGGTGACAATCACACTTTGTGTGTGTCGGGACAGGTGTGTTGTGATGTCAGGGTGTGCATCTTCCAATGACAGGTGACAATCACACTTTGTGTGTGTCGGGAGGGTTGTGTTGTGACGTCAAGGTGTGCATCTTCCAGTGACAGGTGACAATCACACTTTGTGTGTGTCGGGAGGGTTGTGTTGTGATGTCAAGGTGTGCATCTTCCAGTGACAGGTGACAATCACACTTTGTGTGTGTCGGGAGGGTTGTGTTGTGATGTCAAGGTGTGCATCTTCCAATATATAGTGGTCATGGCCTTGATAGATACACTGTGAAGTAAGTGTCTTGTTTCAGGTCAAGTTGTGGAGAGTGAAGGCAATGACCGACAAGACATTCAGCTTCCAGGACAACAGCAGAAATTGGTGCAGGATGCAGTCCAATACAGTGAGTAACTGTCTATATCACCCAATGCAGTCAAATAGAGTAACTGTCTATATCAGCTGATGTAGGATGCAGTCCAATACAGTGAGTAACTGTCTATATCAGCTGATGCAGGATGCAGTCCAATACAGTGAGTAACTGTCTATATCAGCTGATGCAGGATGCAGTCCAATACAGTGAGTAACTGTCTATATCACCCAATGCAGTCAAATAGAGTAACTGTCTATATCAGCTGATGTAGGATGCAGTCAAATACAGTGAGTAACTGTCTATATCACCCAATGCAGTCAAATAGAGTAACTATCTATATCAGCTGATGTAGGATGCAGTCAAATACAGTGAGTAACTGTCTATATCACCTGATGCAGTTAAATACAGTGAGCAACTGTTGAGTAACTGTCTATATCACCTGATGCAGTCAAATAAAGAAACTGTATATATCACCTGATGCAGTCAACTACAGTAACTGTGTATATCACCTGATGCAGTCAACTACAGTAACTGTCTATATCACCTGATGCAGTTAAATACAGTGAGCAACTGTTGAGTAACTGTCTATATCACCTGATGCAGTCAAATAAAGAAACTGTATATATCACCTGATGCAGTCAACTACAGTAACTGTGTATATCACCTGATGCAGTCAACTACAGTAACTGTGTATATCACCTGATGCAGTCAAATACAGTGAGTAACTGTCTATATCACCTGATGCGGTGAAATACAGTGTGTTACTGTCTATATCACCTGATGCAGTGAAATACAGTGTGTTACTGTCTATATCACCTGATGCAGTGAAATACATTGAGTAACTGTCTATATCACCTGATGCAGTCAAATACAGTAACTGTCTATATCACCTGATGCAGTGAAATACAGTGAGTAACTGTCTATATCACCTGATGCAGTGAAATACAGTGAGTAACTGTCTATATCACCTGATGCAGTCAAATACAGTGTGTAACTGTCTATATCACCTGATGCAGTCAAATACAGTGAGTAACTGTCTATATCACCTGATGCAGTCAAATACAGTGAGTAACTGTCTATATCACCTGATGCAGTCAAATACAGTGAGTAACTGTCTATATCACCTGATGCAGTCAATTACAGTGAGTAACAGTTTAAGTGTCTATATCACCTGATGCAGTCAAATACAGTGAGTAACTGTCTATATCACCTGATGCAGTCAATTACAGTGAGTAACAGTTTTACTGTCTATATCACCTGATGCAGTCAATTACAGTGAGTAACAGTTTTACTGTCTATATCACTGTTACAGTGAGTCTCTACCTATATCACTCAGATGTTAGGATACAGAATATCTTTAATGGTTGCAGGTGATGCACCGGTGGTTGTGCTGGTGTTCAGTGCTGGGCCGGTCAACATAACATGGGCCATGGAGTCCTCCAAGGTTCTGGCCATCCTGCAATGTTTCTTCCCTGCTCAGGAGACGGGTCAGGCACTGATCAGGGTGTTGACCGCAGACAGTGCCAACTCTGTCCCTGCTGCCAGACTGCCCTACACCTGGCCTAGGTACAGTACAGAGGTGAGTTACCATAGTTACAGACTGCCCTACACCTGGCCTAGGTACAGTACAGAGGTGAGAGTTACCATAGTTACAGACTGCTCTACACCTGGCCTAGGTACAGTACAGAGGTGAGTTACCATAGTTACAGACTGCCCTACATCTGGCCTAGGTACAGTACAGAGGTGAGAGTTACCATAGTTACAGACTGCTCTACACCTGGCCTAGGTACAGTACAGAGGTGAGAGTTACCATAGTTACAGACAGCCCTACACCTGGCCTAGGTACAGTACAGAGGTGAGAGTTACCATAGTGACAGACTGCCCTACACCTGGCCTAGGTACAGTACAGAGGTAAGAGTTACCATAGTGACAGACTGCCCTACACCTGGCCTAGGTACAGTACAGAGGTAAGAGTTACCATAGTGACAGACTGCCCTACACCTGGCCTAGGTACAGTACAGAGGTGAGTGTTACCATAGTTACACTGCCCTACACCTGGCCTAGGTACAGTACAGAGGTGAGAGTTACCATAGTGACAGACTGCCCTACACCTGGCCTAGGTACAGTACAGAGGTGAGAGTTACCATAGTGACAGACTGCCCTACACCTGGCCTAGGTACAGTATAGAGGTGAGAGTTACCATAGTTACAGACTTCCCTACACCTGGCCTAGGTACAGTACAGAGGTGAGAGTTACCATAGTTACACTGCCCTACACCTGGCCTAGGTACAGTACAGAGGTGAGAGTAACCATAGTTACACTGCCCTACACCTGGCCTAGGTACAGTACAGAGGTGAGAGTTACCATAGTGACAGACTGCCCTACACCTGGCCTAGGTACAGTACAGAGGTGAGAGTTACCATAGTTACACTGCCCTACACCTGGCCTAGGTACAGTACAGAGGTGAGAGTAACCATAGTTACACTGCCCTACACCTGGCCTAGGTACAGTACAGAGGTGAGAGTTACCATAGTTACACTGCCCTACACCTGGCCTAGGTACAGTACAGAGGTTAGAGTAACCATAGTTACACTGCCCTACACCTGGCCTAGGTACAGTACAGAGGTGAGAGTTACCATAGTTACACTGCCCTACACCTGGCCTAGGTACAGTACAGAGGTGAGAGTTACCATAGTTACAGACTGCTCTACACCTGGCCTAGGTAGAGTACAGAGGTGAGAGTTACCATAGTTACAGACAGCCCTACACCTGGCCTAGGTACAGTACAGAGGTGAGAGTTACCATAGTGACAGACTGCCCTACACCTGGCCTAGGTACAGTACAGAGGTGAGAGTTACCATAGTGACAGACTGCCCTACACCTGGCCTAGGTACAGTACAGAGGTAAGAGTTACCATTGTGACAGACTGCCCTACACCTGGCCTAGGTACAGTACAGAGGTGAGTGTTACCATAGTTACACTGCCCTACACCTGGCCTAGGTACAGTACAGAGGTGAGAGTTACCATAGTGACAGACTGCCCTACACCTGGCCTAGGTACAGTACAGAGGTGAGAGTTACCATAGTGACAGACTGCCCTACACCTGGCCTAGGTACAGTATAGAGGTGAGAGTTACCATAGTTACAGACTGCCCTACACCTGGCCTAGGTACAGTACAGAGGTGAGAGTTACCATAGTTACACTGCCCTACACCTGGCCTAGGTACAGTACAGAGGTGAGAGTAACCATAGTTACACTGCCCTACACCTGGCCTAGGTACAGTACAGAGGTGAGAGTTACCATAGTGACAGACTGCCCTACACCTGGCCTAGGTACAGTACAGAGGTGAGAGTTACCATAGTTACACTGCCCTACACCTGGCCTAGGTACAGTACAGAGGTGAGAGTAACCATAGTTACACTGCCCTACACCTGGCCTAGGTACAGTACAGAGGTGAGAGTTACCATAGTTACACTGCTCTACACCTGGCCTAGGTACAATACAGAGGTTAGAGTAACCATAGTTACACTGCCCTACACCTGGCCTAGGTACAGTACAGAGGTGAGAGTTACCATAGTTACACTGCCCTACACCTGGCCTAGGTACAGTACAGAGGTGAGAGTTACCATAGTGACAGACTGCCCTACACCTTGTCTAGGTACAGTACAGAGGTGAGAGTTACCATAGTTACACTGCCCTACACCTGGCCTAGGTACAGTACAGAGGTGAGAGTTACCATAGTTACAGACGGCCCTACACCTGGCCTAGGTACAGTACAGAGGTGAGAGTTACCATAGTTACACTGCCCTACACCTGGCCTAGGTACAGTACAGAGGTGAGAGTTACCATAGTTACACTGCCCTACACCTGGCCTGGGTACAGTACAGAGGTGAGTTACCATAGTTACACTGCCCTACACCTGGCCTAGGTACAGTACAGAGGTGAGAGTTACATACAGATTGACTGACAGTATTGGGGATTTTGCTATTCAAGAATATACTTCTTTTGTGCAGCAAACAACAACAGACAATGGAATATAATAACATAATGTATTTACATTGGAGAAAATGGGGGGCTACCTAGGTTGCTGGTGCTAGTGGGGCGTAAACCCGAGTCGTAGGATATAGAGAAAGAGTACCCCGAGGATCGTGGATCCTGGATTGATAGCTTGTTAGTGGGTCGTCAACCCGAGTATTGTTGTGGATTAATCTTGGGTCTAGGATCCCAGTATTAGTAAAGATGTACCCTTGGAGGTCGTAAAGCCCCGGGTGTTAGGTTAGGGAGAGGTATATGGTATGAGTAGGGGGCTACAGACACCCGCCTGATGGAGCAACCAAGGCAGCCTCACAAGGTGGTATGAAGGGGATGGATGGTGGGAGAAGCATAAACAAGATGGCTTTGAGAGAAACGAGAACAAGCGGATGCTGAGTGAAGGGTTAAATAGGCTTTAGTGTGTGACATCAGAAGAATAGGTTTGCGCATGCGTTGCAGACAAAGTATTGGATTGTGGGATAGGTAAGGTGTAACCTGATCCATAGCTGAAAAACGGAGTACGATGTACAAGTGATGACAGTTCATAATAAAATATACGACGTTGTAGGATACATGAAGCACAAGATGCTGCGGCTAAGGTAGTAGTTGTTTGTGCACAAACTAAAATAATAAATTTGACATTTTTTGTGAGTGTGTTTCAAGGAAACAATTCAAATGATTGTAGAGTTTGTTACTCAACTGTTCAATGTGTTTGCTTGAAGCTTTATATGCACATCAGAAACATGATACACCTTGATGGGGATCCTGAGCTAGAGCCTGTGCTTGTTGTATGAAGTGAGTCATGGATTGGTTGGTCAAAGCTTGATGACTTGGTTGATTGTGTGCCATCATACCCTACAGCTTGGGAGACTATCACATCAATCCCTGGTTACAGGCTGCCGTAGTGTAGGTGGAATATTACCTTTATTATTGAAATAAATCATTGACTACTAGATACTTGACAATATACCATGTAACATTAGTATAACAGTAGAGTGTTGAATTGAAGGAAGGTCCAGAAAGCATTTAAAGAATATAAGGAATCACTTTGTTTTGTTTTATGATGAACGTTTGATTCTGCCAGGGTTCATCTGCCATCAGTTGTGCTCCCAAGGTCTAGGTCACACCGCAGGCTTCAGTGTATATCATATTTTGATTTTATGAACATAGAAAGATGGGATATCGATGACTTTGGCTTTTTGTTTGAAGTATTGCTAAGAGTTCCTTTGGTTTTGGTCAGTAGAAAGAGGTTTACCCCCAAAATAGAGCTCGTTATTCTCAACATGAAAATACTTGTTCCCACAAATACCTCAATGTGGTGACAATGTGCCCTTGTACATCCTGCTCCTGTGGCTGTTTCTCAGTGTGGCTTTGGCTGCAGGTTGGCAAGATGACGGACTACACCATGCATGGCAGGACGTACCGCTACTCCCAGACTGATCCCCTGTTCCCCTTCGGCTACGGCCTGTCCTACACCACCTTCAACTACACCAGTCTCACCTACCCTGCAGTCATACAGGCCGGGCAGAACCTCACTGGCAGCATCGTCGTGCACAACACAGGACAGTATGATGCTGATGAGGTGAGATGCTGCCTCGTGACAGTGGTGCTGTCCCAGAAACCCTAATGATATCTGACAGCTCTAGTTTTGTGGACATGTACATAGCTTTTCTTTAGTTCCATGTTTAGTATATTGGAGTCCTGCAGTTCCAGTCGTCATTTGAAACAGAAGTCAAGGCAATGGGTTGAGTGGAGGAAGAAGCATTTGAAAACTAATGGTGGTTTAGGAATGTTTTTTTTTTCTTGCATTTTAAAAAAAAAAGTACCTGTTACATAGTCACACGATTACTCTAATAATACAAATATACTGCGTATATCATGTATGCAGAAACTATTAAAGCTTATATGTTATATTGCAGTGCAGGAAGGTACATGGTCTCAGACATTAAATTCTATAGTGTAAAACTAAATTAAAGTGAAAGCTGCTCCTATTTTTCGAAAAGTTAATGATACAGCATCGTGGCTCCATAGAATTTCGCCTTATTACAAGTCTTGAAAGAAATATCTTTTTCAATGTTGTTTTTTTCCTCCCGGTTTTAAAAAACAGTGATACAGCAATCACCATGTCCATCCATCAGCTGTCTGTTTTTCATTTCTGTAGCAGAACTCCAAAACTGTTAAATGTTTCTTATTGAAACAGTCTAGTGGGGAAATGGTGCCTTTTGATGATTTGGGATTTTTATTCTTTTTTTTTGTTTGTTTTGTTTTTATGATATTTCATGTTGAAAACAAGTTGTTTTCTGTTTCTGTAGCAGAACTTCAAAATGTTTTTTGTTGAAACTTGCTATACAGCTCAGTCTAGCAAAACTCTAAGGTTTGTTTGTGAAACCTCTAAGGGCCTGAGGACGAAAGTGTAAGCGTTTTGGCAGATAATCTTAAAAAAAGGGTTTGACCCTTAAATAGTCCTGCCCGAGATCTACTACTGACTGACTGGTGGGCCTCCTGACTTTCCTCTCCAGGTGGTGCAAGTCTACATCTCCTGGGAGAATGCCACGGTCGTCACTCCGAGGCTACAGCTGGTGGACTTCCACCGAGTCTTCATCCCCAGTGCCAAGATGGTGCAGGTGAACTTCACAGTGACAGCGGAGGCCATGGCAGTGTGGGTGGACAGCAGTCGGGGATGGGTGATCGAGCCTGGTGAGTTGTGTGGACAGCAGTCGGGGGTGGGTGATCGAGCCTGGTGAGTTGTGTGGACAGCAGTCGGGGGTGGGTGATCGAGCCTAGTGAGTTGTGTGGACAGCAGTCGGGGATGGGTGATCGAGCCTGGTGAGTTGTGTGGACAGCAGTCGGGAATGGGTGATCGAGCCGGGTGAGTTGTGTGGACAGCAGTCGGGGATGGGTGATCGAGCCTGGTGAGTTGTGTGGACAGCAGTCGGGGGTGGGTGATCGAGCCTGGTGAGTTGTGTGGACAGCAGTCGGGGATGGGTGATCGATCCCGGTGAGTTGTGTGGACAGCAGTCGGGGGTGGGTGATCAATCCAGGTGAGTTGTGTGGACAGCAGTCAGGGGTGGGTGATCGAGCCTGGTGAGTTGTGTGGACAGCAGTCAGGGATGGGTGATTGAGCCCGGTGAGTTGTGTGGACAGCAGTCGGGGATCGGTGATTGAGCCAGGTGAGTTGTGTGGACAGCAGTCGGGGATTGGTGATCGGATTGGGTGAGTTGGGTGGACAACAGGTAGAGGGTGGTGGTGGCCGGTGAGTCAGGTGGACAACAGGTGGAGGGTGGTGGAGGCCGGTGAGTTGGTTGGACAACAGGTAGAGGGTGGTGGTGGCTGGTGAGTCGGTTGGACATCAGGTTGAGCGTAGTGAAGGCTGGTGAGTTGGGTGGACAGCAGGTGGAGGCTGGTGAGTTGGTTGGACAACAGGTGGAGGGTGGTGAATTGGGTGAATTGGGTGGACTGCAGGTGGAGGGTGGTGGAGGCCGGTGAGTCGGGTGGACAACAGGTTGGGCGTGGTGGAGGGTGGTGAATTGGGTGGACAGCAGGTGGAGGGTGGTGAGTCGGGTGGACAATAGGTGGAGCGTGGTGGAGGCCAGTGAGTCGGGTGGACAACAGGTGGAGCGTGGTGGTGAATTGGGTGAATTGGGTGGACTGCAGGTGGAAGGTGGTGGAGGCCGGTGAGTCGGGTGGACAACAGGTTGGGCGTGGTGAAGGGTGGTGAATTGGGTGGACAACAGGTGGAGAGTGGTGAATTTGGTGGACAACATGTGGAGGTTGGTGAATTGGGTGGACAACAGGTGGAGGGTGGTGAATTTGGTGGACAACAGGTGGAGGGTGGTGAATTGGGTGGACAACAGGTGGAGGGTGGTGAATTGGGTGGACAACAGATGGAGGGTGGACAACAGGTGGAGGGTGGTGAAGGCTGGTGAGTCGGGTAGACAACAGGTTGGGCATGGTGGAGGGTGGTGAATTGGGTGGACAACAGATGGAGGTTGGTGAATTGGGTGGACAACAGGTGGAGGTTGGTGAATTGGGTGGACAACAGGTGGAGGGTGGTGAATTGGGTGGACAACAGGTGGAGGGTGGTGAATTGGGTGGACAACAGGTGGAGCGTGTTCGAGGGTGGTGAATTGGGTGGACAACAGGTGGAGGGTGGTGAATTGGGTGGACAACAGGTGGAGGGTGGTGGAGGTCGGTGAGTTGGGTAGACAACAGGTGGAGCGTGTTCGAGGGTGGTGAATTGGGTGGACAACAGGTGGAGGGTGGTGAATTGGGTGGACTGCAGGTGGAGGGTGGTGGAGGCTGCTGAGTTGTGTGGACAGCAGGTGGAGACTGGTGAGTTGGGTGGACTGCAGGTGGAGGGTGGTGAATTGGGTGGACTGCAGGTGGAGGGTGGTGGAGGCTGCTGAGTTGGGTGGACAGCAGGTGGAGACTGGTGAGTTGGGTAGACAGCAGGTGGAGACTGGTGAGTTGTGTGGACAGCAGGTGGAGACTGGTGAGTTGGGTGGACTGCAGGTGGAGGGTGGTGGAGGCTGCTGAGTTGTGTGGACAGCAGGTGGAGACTGGTGAGTTGGGTGGAAGTGGAGGCTTGTGGGTTCGGTGGACAGCAGTCAGGGATAGGTGATTGAGGCTTCAGTGAATATTACCAAAGTCAGCAATATTTCCACTTTATCACAGCGGCATGTAAGAAGTGAAGTTTAAGATAGATGTTCACTTGTGCTCAAACTGTCAACTCTTTTCTCTTGGGCTTCAGGCAAAATGGACCTCTATGTCGGTGGCCAACAACCCAACCAGACGACGTCTGCTGACTCCAATGTCCTCCATGGCACCTTCCAGATAAAGAGCTCTGTATCACTTGGTGTTTACTGAATATTGAAAAATAGGGACCAGTCATTTATAGGCGGGTGTTTGAGGGACCAGTAATTTATTGGAGGGTGGTTGAGGGACCATTTTTTATCATGTTTATAGGAGAGTGGTTGGGCAGAGAGAATCACTGAAACACATGCCACATTCCAGTGGAGGGTGATCAAAGAAAATGATCTACTTTTACAACGTTAACCGGTGATTTGCGTGATTTTCATGAGAGCGGACTGCTCTGGTGTTACTGTAAGGGTCTACAAACCAACAGACAAATATTTAAGGAGGATGACTATGGTAATAATGAAAAATCAATCATTGATCTCAATGATGAAAGACTTGTTGCACATGTTTAAGACATTCCATGTAAAACGCGAGTCCCTTGTGTTACACATTCTTCTTGGATGTAAGATTACATGTAGCCCGGATCTTTAGGTGAATGCCTTAATCAGGGAGTTAGTTGAACTGCATCCTTTGATAACACATCAGGAACACTGAACACAAGTTTAATGGCAGCTTTCAAGCTGCTTGATGGGACATCCTGGCTGTTCATTGCTAATTCATTTTGAAGCCTTATTGCAAATTGGGGTCTGGCTTTTAAACAGCAAGGAGTACAAAAGGAAAGCAACAAAAAGATTTCGGTAGCTTGTTACAGTGACGTTAGTCATACGTAAAGTCTGACCAGAAACATTGATGAGAACATTGTAATAGATTTATTAAGTCACAAAACAAGAGATACGTTGGTCCAACAAACAGTGCTTACCTACAGCTACAAAACAGCAGACGTCAATATTTCATCCTCTTTAGACCACCTCTTTCCTAATACCGGTACATGCTTCAATGCAGCGAGGCATACTGCCTTTCAAAGAAGTTAGAAAATCATGAGTTATACTGTCCCAGTATCTCACGAACTCTGCTATCACCTGTAGTTTTGATTAATATTGGGTTCAGGTCTAGACTGTTGCTGGGCCATTCCAGGAGTGTAACATTTTGCTCCTTAGAATACCCACCTGTCACCACACAAAACTTAGTATATCAGTGTATCAGTGTAAGCTAGTATGTAAGCAAATTCTGTTCACAATAATTTCGGAGACATTTTTTCTTTTCTTTTTTAACCAAGACTGTTATTTTATTTAGCCTTATGCATAAGGACATAACATTGTCCTAATTTACATGTGTATGCTCCAAACACCAGTTCAAACGTTCTTGCTGTTCAGGTTTTAGGAGTGGTGATCGAATTCCTCAGGATTTCTGCCAGTCTTTTTCAGGCAAATGCATTCTTTAGAAATATGACCTGTTCCTCTATTTCATGCCTAAAATATCTCATATTTATGCAAAGTCACCAACAGTTAATTTCTTTGGCCTAACTGCTCCTTTTTGTGCTTAATTCCATCTCCATTCTCAAAACAGTTTTGTCTGTTCCCTGTGTGTTGATTCAATTCAGAAATAACTGTTTAGTGGTCTGGTTTGCCATCTGCAACTTTACTAATACATGAATCAAAGTCAGAATAGGTTCCACATGATAAATTCTGGTCAAACTATATCCAAATTGCTGAAACTTTGCTGTTATTTTGTGGGCTGATATGTGAACATTTGTTATCTTGTCTTCAGGAATGAGAACATTTGACAATGCTGTGTGAAGAGAATGTTTTATTGTGTGTATTATACCATTTATACCCAGAAAATACATTATTGCATTTTGGCTTGTCTGTGTTTTCTTTACATACATGCTATTTCAGAGGGATGACAAATTAGTTTGACATGAAACATTCTTGAGATCTGTACAAATATCACACTTGCTCCCACACACAACATTTTTTGTAACATGTCAAATCCATATTTGGTCTGAGGAGGAGATTGTTGATCAGGTGGTCAATTTCAGTGTGTAAACAAATAACACAAGGCATTTTGTTTTATAAAATTTCATAAATTCTGAAAGAAGTTTGAGAATATCACATAGGAAATTAGTTTATGCAAAATATTCAACAATAATTTTGTATTAGGTAGCTAATGAGAATATATGAAAAATATTTAAGGTTATTTAAAGAAGGTAAGCTATAGCAATAAAATACATCTTCAGCAATTTTCACACAAAAACACAAAGAACTTTTTCACAAATACATGCAGAGTTAACATGATTTACATTATGACAAGGCAGACATTTGATCTGAGTTGAACATGCAACCTGTTCCACAAGGTGATCTACAACAATCGTAGTGCTAAGATCGCTTTGTGGAACAGGATCCATGTACAGTAAAACCTCATTAATCCAGACTCCCTGTGAATAAGAAGTAGTCATAATATCTTCTTCAAAAAGCTGGGTTACTCGGAACGAGGTTTTTGGTCTGTACTTGAGTGAAAGTTGTACAATAATACTGAGAAATTTGAGCAAATAAATATCACAAACACTTTTACATGTACAACTGGGGTTAATACTGACTTCATAACATAATATACAAAAAAAATCAAATATTTTATAAAAAATCAAATATTTTATATATTTATATATATATATATATATATATATATATATATATATATATAAGTGATGCAGAAATATAATACTTGGCTTATTGTGTTATGTATCAAAATCACGGTCAAATAGTCAGCGGCGGTTGGTTTAAGGCACAATGGTGCCTTGTACATTTTTCACAATTCATAAAATACATCTAAATAATCATACATTAATATTGAATAGTACAAACATATATAAAATATATACTGTACATCCTATGCAATGTGTAACAAGGCTGAGATCAGAATATATCTTTCCCAAAAATTATTCAATATATTTTTCTTAAAAGCGGTAAAATGTCATGGAAGAATAGTTATGAGCAATCAAGCATATATATTATTTATTATACTGGCAATCAAACCCAATACAGTGGAAGAATAAATATTGAAGTACCGGGTATATGAAATTTACATATAGTATGTGGTGACTTTGTGGTTTAGTATACAATCATTAAAACAAACAGTAAAAACAGTCATTACATATAAAAGTATGTAAATCAAGTCGGTAATTATGATATAATTGAAGAGCAATAAGAATATTTTCCCCAAAATCCAAGGAAAATATTTAAATGAGTCATTATTGGTGTAATTTGTCAACCAACTTTTTTCATTCAACATTTGCCTCTATACAGAGTACAATATTGCAAGGAGACATTGAGCTGATTTGAATCAATTGTATCCAAGTCAGATTTCTGAAGTTGGTATAAAGTGTGTTATAAATGTTGGAGGAGTTGCCTCCCTTACACGTGTGCAGGGGGAGCACACTGCATACAGCCAATATTTTGCAGCAGTACAAATTATGGCAGAGAATTTTAGGTCTGTTTTTTAAGTAGTCTGGGTATTACAAAGAAATGGGTCATAGACTTATTAAAACCATTTTCAAACGTCAAAAAACTGCACCCTGGCAATTTTAAGTAATGACTAAATAAAAGGCATTTAAATTTGAAAACTTAATATATGATAATTTTTCAAATGAAATAACATTTTGTAACCAATTAATTTGGGACTTTAAATGTATTGAATTGTTCAACAAATACAACAAACTAACAACAGTAACAATGTCTTCTAACAGATGAACAATAAAAAGGAAAACACAGATAAATATTTTGTAATCACACTGAAAGTGGCAGGGTGTTTGTGAGATAAGGTCTGTTCACTGGACAAGTTACTACAATACACACCACCGTTACATTAACACTTACACTGTGGCACTCAACAAACAGAAAGTGTGGTTGATGGAAATAATCACTGCAATGAAAGTGAACATTTTGATAAGGAATGACACCTTGTTTACTGACACTGTCTTGTGTTTTTGGTGCATAAACCTTAACAAACACTCGAAGTGTTGCCAGCTATACAACTGCTTGTTCTTACTTTATATTACCCAAACAAAGAATTAATGAAAACTGGACTTGAAGTCTACAACATAAGTACTGGCTTAGTGCCTGATGAGACATTGGCTTAAAGTATTCACACTTATTTCAGATAAACATGATCTATTGTAAAAATAAATGTTTATCAACATTAAATAATGAAACAACTGATAAATACCAAGTATATATCGAAACCTCTTAGTAAATAATTCATTGAAGATTCACAGAAAAAGGAATTGTTCGCTCATGGATACTGTGTTTAAGTAATGAGGATGAATAGCACAATGGGAATCCTCCTTTGTTCAGACGATGACAGCAATGACAGCAATCAAGGATGTGAGACCCTCACTGAAGTGGTTGTTTGTTGTTGTTTATCGCTCCTTCTTGTTGTCCTTCTCCTCCTGGGGGAGGGTGAGAGGGAGGGGCGTGGCAGGCTTCCAGTCGTCCAGCTTCCGCACCAGCATCACCTCCTCGTCCACCGACCGCTTCCGCTCCTTTTGCTTGTAAGTCTCCCTGAACATGGACCAACGTGTCTAGCCATTAGTTAGGAGTTGAACACTTTCGTAATATACACTGCTTAACATATGTTAAGATCATACCTTTCACTAAATATGACTATTTTGGTCCTGAGAAAATGTTGTAGAGTATATTTCAAAATCAAACTATTTTAAAGTGTTATTTTTGCAGTGCTAGGTTTCACTTAAAAAAAACAAGTTCTTCTCAGTGTTTTGTTATTCATTCAAATTTTCAGTTCAGTCTTTGAATTATATTAAACCATTCAAAATCAAGTATTTCACATTGTATAAGAAATAGTCTGCTGATATAATAGTCTGTATATAATTTGTCACATACACAGTAACACGATATCCTCCTGATATTTCTAGTCAATGAAAACAAACAACATGACCAGGTGCATGGTGCTGACTTGGGGCCGAGAGTGAGTGAGTGAATTGGGGTTAACTCTTCTATGAACAGTATTCCAGTTATATCACGGCGTGTCCGCTTGATGCGGGAGGAAATTGCACAGGGAATTGTAGCGCCTTAACAACTAGGCCACCTGTGCCGGGACATGGGGTGAAGAGTGCAGTGCATCTGGGGTACCATTGTTGTGCTAATCGATGCATGCTACTTGAAGATACTTGCTGTACTAGGATTTCAAAACTCATTTCATCCCTTCAGGGCTACATAGAATAGAAAACCCACAATTATGAAGAGGAAAGAGCAGAATGGGAGTGGTGGTGAGGTTGGCATGCGATAGGTGCACAGAATCTGGTGGGTCAGCAGTGCACATGCAGCTGATCAACCACTTCCGTGTCCACCGGTAGAGCCAGAGTTCCTGTCCCACACAGTGATATTACCTCTAAAAGAATCATGACTCCAATCTTACAACAGGCTTACTATAGTCATACCTCTAGGATAGCTTTGTGGAAAGGGGCCCTTGTGGTTCCAATATGTTAATCATTAGATTTTCATCCAAATTTTATTACCATAATAAAAACATGAGGCAGGAGGCATTTCATTTCTTGGCATCTGTGTTCATTATTTGTTTGTTTGTTGTTTAACGCCACACTTAGCAATATTCCAGCTATATGACGGCAGTCTGTAAATAATCGAGTCTGGACCAGACAATCAAGTGACTGACATCATGAGCATTGATCCACATAAGTCAGTGAGCCTGACCATCTGATCCTGTTAGTCGCCTCTTAAGACAAGCATAGTCGCCTGTTACAGCAAGCATGGTTTGCTGAAGACCTATTATACCCCGGATCTCCACAGGTCCTGTGTACATTAGCTGTTGGTGAATAATGTGGAGTGTGTATCTGTATCAGTAAAGAAAGAACACATTTTCAGAACAGAGTTTCCTTGTCTACACATGCTTTGGGAAACCAAATGATGTGACCCTTCAATAACCTTCTTGTCTGTACGAGAACACCTGACTTCTAATGACCTTCACCTACCTGGAGAATGCAGGCATTGTGTGCAGTGGAACAAATGTGTCGGGTTTACGACTCACAGACACAGGTGTACTGAAAAAAGACATGCGTGAGACACCAATAGTTAGTACACAACACAACACAACACAACACAACATATACATGGTGCATATCCCATTTGTTTGTTCACCGTTGTGCAGTGACAAATGTTAGCAACACGACCAAACAAAAATGAAATGTCAAGGTCATCCAACCAGCAGCCATTCATCTGCCTAAGTTAGGGAAACAGGGTCCTACTGGTAGTTACTGTCATCGTCAATACTTCTTGGGTATGTATATAATAACGCTGCTTTGCGGAGTGGTTGCCATTTTTAAACAATGGATCTAATGAGTACTCCGACCAATGAGCATTCGGTTAACATCTCACAAACACACTTTCTAGTTTGACATCTTGTGCACCATGTGGTGTAGCACTGTGGTACATTCATTACTGCTTCAGTTTCAGGCAACAGCAGGGTTTGCAGTAAATAATTGCATGAAGTAGCACTGATTAGACTTCTGTGAGCTACACACGGCATTATTTCACTGGCTGCCAAAATCAGATACAATTCATCACTACACCGCACATTGGCCCTGTGTATTCATAGGCGATGGAGGAACAATGTGTATTGACGATGTGGAATGCTAAACTTTATGTTACAATATACATTAATTATATTTGGCTTTTTTCATTACTATGCCCAGCTTTGAATGATATTTATCTGAATTATTTTTACAATTATCGAAAGATGTTCACCTGTGAATACTTCCAACAGGTACCTGACCATTCTACTAGCATTGCTCAACAGTGAATAATATTACCAGTGCAAGTGATATAACTTAAATTGCACCCCTTTTGCTTTTGAGATTTGTATAAATAATGAGCCTCATAAAAAAAAGATGGTATTCAGGAGTCAGGAGAGGTTGGGGCTGGCACTCTCAGGGAGGTAATGAAGCTCACCTGAAGCTGACGATGGGTCTGGTGGAGCCGAGTTTGTGGAAGGAGCTGGAGAACTCGGGTGCCTGGTAGGACTTGTCACCGGGCGATGCCTCCGGGATACAGTTACGCATTTGAATATCGTTCACTGGAATAACATGAAGAGGTGGTTCAATCAGCTTTGTCAAACACAACTAAATGCTTTGAATAGTATTTCAGGTAAACTGAGTTTGATGTGGAAGGAAAGGGCGGAGATGGTAGATGTGTACCACTGGGGTGTCTCTGATGAGTGGGGACATGGTGCTGACACACCAAGGATCGGGAGTTGGAACCAGGTGAAGCTTAGGAAGGCTGCTATGTGATGTCACGATAAAGCCACAATAAATTAATTATTCAATTCACATTCTTATAAATGGTAGGTTTTAATTTTGATGTATTTCTTTTACTGCATATTGTCAAAGTTAAGAAGGTGAGGTGAAATGGGATTTAATCTCGCATTCAAGATTGATGCATTTATATAGCGATGTGCATGCATGTGTGTGTGTCTGTCCCCTTATGCTAGTCCGGACTGATGCCGATTTATTGTGCTAGCCCACTGAGATACCATGCCGCAGTTTAATATGAATACCCCATTCAGACACAGTATACTGACACCGAGCTGACCAGTCCTTGTTTTAGCCCCTTAATGCCGAGTGCTGGGCAGGGAAACAACAACTCCCATCTTTTGACGAATTTTGTAAGACACAGCTGGGGATCAAACCCTGGACCTTCCCCTCTCCCAAAGTAGAGAAAGAAGGGAACTTATAGAAACATTCTTTGTCTGTAATTAGATGGGGACAGTAATGTGGTGTGAGGAGGGGTCTTTTGTAGTTTAGCAGGCAATAATCTAAAAATGTCATTATGGCCTTATGATCATGTACAGAGGGCACATGTTCAGGCACCTGGCATACTAAACCCATCTTCAGATATATCCAAATGTATAAAGTCATCAGTTGGAGATGCCTGCTTGAAAAGTTGCATTCAGTATCTTATCCTACCGGGTACCCATTTGCTGCTGCTGTGTCCCAGGACAATACATGTAGCAACTAGAGTTTCAATAGGGCCAGACCTGGCAGACCTGGCAGACCTGGCAGACCAGGAACTTGTCAACTTGATGTGTGTGTTAAATTGTGACCATTGTGCTTGCATGCACATGCCACCTCCTTGGGATAATTATTTCATTGGGGCATCTGGACACTGAGCGAGTTGGGTCTTTTGCCACTTTTAGTTATACCCCAGCAATATCACGGTGGGGGAGGCCAGCAATGGGCTTCATGCACTGTTGTAGGAAATTAAACCCAGGTGATTGGCATGATGACCCAACACTTTAACCATTGACCCACTGGTAGAAGAACTGAGAATTGGTTCAATTTTAAAGATTGATCATTGTTTGAAAACCAACTTCAGAACCATTCATTCACCAATCATGAATGAGAATACAAATATGACACATGGAGAACATTCAGACACTGAAACAAATCAATCCTGGAAGAAATTGATCAACAGGAGCAGCACTGATTGGTAATTATTGGGATTCTGGGTTAAGAACATAGGTCTTTAGCAAATTATCCTCGTCAAAAGAGGCGACCACTTGGATCAAGTATCGCAATTGTGAGACTGATGCTCACGATGTCTATCACTGGACTGTCTAGTCCAGACTTGATTATTTACGAATAGATGGAATGTTGCTGAGCATGGCATTTAAAATGAATTATACAAACAAAGTCCTACCATTCCTGCTTTTCCCAAACCTCATGTTATGGGTGATCTCATCATGGGAGGTCTTGGTGGCTGAATGCTGGCCGTTAAAGATACACCTCATTCCAATCTTTGTGTGGTCGGGGTCCAAAAGCCACTCAGTATTACTTCTCATATAAGTGTCTGAAAGGCAACAAATCATTACATTTCAGTAGGTTTTCCACGTAAACTGAAATCATTTAATCTGTATGTGTCTTCTTACAGTACAGATGAAACAGAATAAATTCATGTCAAACTGGGGCACTATCCTGGTGTACAGGTGATACATGATTTAAGTCAACAATGACTCTCATAGTTTATTCTTTTCAACTGCTACATATTTTGCAAGAAAATAAATGAACAGTCTGTTCATAAACGTTTTGAGTTTACAGCCCAAACTTATACTTAACATGGCCGGAACTTATCCTTGACATGACATTCAATAGACTTCAGCAGATGTGACTTCAGCCACTTGTCAGAAGCCTGGGTCAAGGAGTGTCCAAAATGTCAGCCTGTCTGTCAGCCCACCTGCCCGTGGCTGATATAATTTTTCTGTCGGGCTGCATGAAATTTTCCTCAACCTGGCTGACTGTCTGGCAGATAATTTGTAATTCAACTTACATATTCAGTTTTATTCCTCCTCGTAGATTCTCATGTAATTGTTAGTATTATTTCAACTGAATCATGATTGAATTTGTTTCTTAATTTTTTGCGATTTTCCAATATTAATAATGATTGAATGCGGGCAGGTAACTTTGAAGATGGGCAGGCAACATTTATGGGTCACCTGCCCGACTGTCTTGTTGGGTTTTAAAATTATTTCAAACACTAGGGTCAAATCAAATTTCTTTTGGTCTTGTAAACTTGTAATAATAGTGCATAAATTAACCCAAAAATCTACTGTAAAAGATTTAGAGTCAAATGTATCGACTGCTATAGAGGTAACATGTACTTATGACTGGATAAAGCCAAACATAAAATTGGTATAGCCTCATTTGTAATACAATAGTAACCATGGTAACCAATGTTTTGCTTACATGGGTATGGTCTCATAGACCACCAGTTATTGGGCCATATTTCAGCAGCAGGATAGTGTGGGTTCTTCGGGTGGGGCAGGTACCGTAACCTTGACTCCCAGTCTGGACCGGCGCTGAATTGAAGAAAAATACTTCATGGGTAATATAATATCTATTATCCATAATGCATTAATGATCAGATTTTCATCCCTACCGCTTGATTGCCAAACACCCTGCCTAAGGGCACATTTTATTGCCCCCAAGTACCCACAGATGAAGAAATAACTTCATCAAGTACACCATGTATGTTGTGGTACCAAGCATTCATGCCGCATCTCAACCACATATCGAGATAAGATATTTTTTCACCTACGGCTAAAAACACATGTTTTTGTATTTATAACAATAAGCCTTATTTTTTAAAAAGAATAACACCTTGCAATAATGTAATTTTAATGGCAGGCAATTTTTTTTTCAACAGTCTGAAGCATAATTATTTTTTTCAAGAATTTTCGGGGACAATTTACATTTTCCAATAAAATCCCAGCCATCCCCCAACCTCTGGCACTCTGTGTTCTCATGTTCAAACGTGACATATTGACTAGGCAATCCAGGCTACCACCCTCAGTATCTGCTATATCGGTAGTTAATTCACATTTACTGAACAATAAACACATCCAGAACTATTGCCCTTGCATTATAATCGGACAAACTTGGTGAAGTTCACTAAAATGCACTGCAGTGTCAGGCCACGGAATTATATCCTCATATCATTGTATTCACACCAGTAAGAAGTTTGGCAATTCCCTAGAGGTATATGAAATTTGTACCTTATCTGTCAGTGGGATACAGGGGGAAAAAAGTGCCCATTCTGTACCCAATCAGAAATGAGAATCATAACATGTTGTACTTACTTTGTGTACTCTACGTCAACAAAAGTTCCATGAGGCCGCCATTCTTCAAACCGGCCATAGTTGTGTGGGATGTATCTTCGGCCTCTTTCTGTGTACGCTGTGTGTCCAGGGCGATTGTGTATGTCTGGGAAGTGGCGTCTTTCACGCTCTGAAACATTCCGATATTAAACAGTCATAAGCACATCTTTGAGAACATGTATCACATGACACACTGGACAAGAGCATTCCATGTCATTGGCTCTTTCACTTTCATCCAAGTTTTCACTGATGAAAAGACGTTTTAGCAGATCCTTCAAACCATTCAGGAGTCTGCACAACAATGACACAGGGATCCACAGATCTGAATGAATGTTTCACATGTCAATGGAAATTTCAAAAGCAGGTGCAAGCTCCAAAACTGTATCCATATGGAAGAACCCTAGATATTTGCTTAACTTAAATTCTAAGACTTCCAACATTTCAAAACTGTCAATACTTCACGGGTTTGTATACACTACGTTTCTCCATCACCTGCTGTATAGTGTTAAGTGTATGTGTAGTCAAATACAAGGGGCAATGGGGTAGTCCATTGGTTATGCGTCCGCTCATCACGACAAAATTCCGGGTTCAATTCCCCACATGGGTACAATGACTGCCCCATGTCCACACTCTTAAACTTTGTAGAAATTTACCTATTCATGCCTAAGACATTACATAACTGAACAGAAAAGATCCAATAGGTTACAGACACTTATGAAAATTACAGGTAGGCAAGTGTCTCGTGACTTTAGTCTACAGACACTTATAAGTGATCCTAAATAACAGGGTTTTAATAATTCGTGTGGTGATTTTGTAACTGAAAAGTGCGAGAGGGAGCTCAGTAAGGATAACATTGGTCACAGTAAGGAATGAGGAAGGCATAGGCATGGCTACAGACGGCATGAAGGTCAAGTTGACTTTTGACAAAGTGTCTTTGTGACGTTTCTATGAGAAGAATAAATGCAATTGAAAATGTGAAAAATAAACTTAACAAGAATTCCCTGACAAGTACATTTATTTGCACGCTTCGTGTCTCAGGTCCAGTGCCTGAAAAGGCATTAGAGTGAGTGAGTACGGTTTTACGCCACTTTTAGCAATATTCCATCAATATCATGGCAGGGACACCAGAAATGGACTTCACACATTGTACCCCTGTTGGGAATCGAACCTGGGTCTTTGGTGTGACGAGTGAACGTTTTAACCACTAGGCTACCTGACCGCCCCCGAAAAGGCATTAGAAGGGGGTACGACAACCTTAGATCCACTTCGCAGCCTGTAAAGCCTTCAATTGTATCCATCCTTGTCAATACAAAACTGCAAAAGATTGTTTGTTTCTTTCTTTTTGTTTAACGCAGCAATATTCCAGCTATATGACGACAGTCTGTAAACTGAGTCTGACAATTTAGTGATTGACATCATGAGCATTGATCAACGCAGTTGGGATACGATGACATAGGTGCAGGCTAAAATGGCAACTCAGCAAAATGTCACCGATTTCTCTGGCGAAAATGGTGAAAACGGCTACTATGTGTTGGGCAAAACGGCACTTCTATTTCTAATAATGATATGAACGATTTATGTGGTATTATATCTTCATCACTTGTTAACAATATCAGCCCATGTACCACTGAACATTGTGATAGTAGCTGACTCCATAACGAGGCACAGAAAGTACCACATACACGATGGGTCTACTGGTCGCATGATACAGCACATCGAAAGGCCATTGTGAATAATTGTGGTCTGATATCACCATGTTAGGCCTCTTAAATACAGTTTCAGCTTGACATGAGTTAAATTGAGTAAAGGTACTTAGACTTCAAAGCGTATAGTGTTTTCACAATACGTCAGCTGCACCTCCCAATCAGAGTCGGCGAGTAAATTGGAGTAGGGGGCTAATTTCTGAGGTAAACTTGTTTAACATTTCACAATTATTTGTGTTTGTAGTGTTTGTAAGAGATGATGTGAGTTTAATGTCATTTATTTTACTTCAAATTATGATATGTTTTCACAATAGGTTGAGTTGCATATAGGCTAAGTTGGAATATAGTTGGAGTAGATGCTAATTTCTAATGTAAACTTGCTTTAACATTTCACAATTATTGGTGTTTGCAAGTTACCATGTAAGTTTAATTTCATTTATCTGACCAAGGTAAAAAAAAATAAGGGGCTGTTTTCGCCAGGCAATAGCAGCCATTTTCACCAGTCGGTGACATTTGCGCCTGGTGACGTTTTGCTGAGGTGCCGTTTTAGCTATAACCCAATGACATGCATCTACCAAGAGACCAAGTGTCCGTTTTGTGCACAGACGTTCTCTTTAGTACACATTGTTCTTTCTTTACATATCATGTCTTTTGTTTAATAGCTGTTCTTTGGTATTGTTTTGTATTTTGAATTCATAATTTGTATGTAAGTAATGACCTTTATTTGTAAAATTCATTCTTTATTCGTAACATTTGACTATTATTGTGTACTTTTGTCCTTTATTTTGACTTTGTATTTTTGACTGAATGGCCGCCCATAGTTAACATTATGAGTGGATAATAAGTGGAGAACAAACTCATTTTTTAAGAAACTCAAGTATTGGAAATTCTCATAACAAGCGATGTTTTTTTAAAAAAGGCAAAAAATTCAAGTAGAAAAAAACAAAACAATTGTAAATGGTTTCCTACAGCCTTCTCGAAAAAGCAAACCATGCCTTGTGTGAAATACTTTTCCAATCATCACTTTTGCAAAACAAAATACCTAGAAAAATAACACAAAATCTAGACAGTGATTCAGGGGCCTATAGATTTGTAGCAGGTGCCCGCTGTTGAGAAGTTGATATCGAGAGTTGAGGATTTAGAGAGGAATCAGGGTTTAACCAACCTTGTTTTCCTGGTATTCCAATTTCTGTTGTTACATGCAACATCGTGGCAGCTGTGTGACAATATCACAGTTACACTAAAAGTTTCAGCCCGGAAGCCGGTTTGTTTACATCAAGTCGTCAACTTGTCAGCTGGGAGCCGCCATAATGGTCACGTGATCACGCGGTTGCTCTGGCAATATGGCTTGGAGTATTTACATATATGACTGTAATATGCTGTTTGGGGTGCAGGTTATGACTTTTCTGATTTAAAATAAATAAAAATGAAATGCTAGTAGAAAAAGTATAGATCTATCTTGAATAATTTTGAACTGCCCGTAAAATAGAGTTACTCCCCTTAGCAAAGTTAGTGGCAGTGTCATGTGGTAGGGTGCCCGTTCGAAGAAAAACAACTTTCTTTGACCACGATTACTGTATGTACAGTGTCTGAATGTGAATTCCGGTATTACTTAATGTCCTTCAATAACTGCGAGTATCCAATGTTATCTTTAAAACCTAGCATAAAATGCCTAAAAAGTATAAAAAATAACTCTTTAAGAGTAACTTAATTGGGACACACACACACACACACACACTCGCAAACACAATCACGCACGCACGCATGCACGCAGTCTCACATAAGAACCTAGTATCATACAGACCCTGAAACGAATATATCCAATACAACCCATGCAAGTCTATAATGTTTGGCAAGTCAAGATAACTGCAGTATCTGAAAATGAAGAAAGTCTCTGGGCTCCTTTTTATTATAGTTTATAACTATAATTTAACAACTGTTTTTTTCTGTAAAATATATTCATTTCAGAGACTAGATGTTAGTCTAATGAGAACCACGTAAGTTCAAATCTATAAATAAATGTGAAGAAAAGCTACCGAAAACTATTTTTCCATCCCTGTGGAAATACAGTTGTATTGAAAACAAAATTTAAAACGTGGAAAGTAAAATAAAACAACTGAACATATTGTCCACGGTGGTACATGTAATCCAAGTGCCACCGCGGTTGAATTACCTTTAGATAGATTCATTCACCGATTCGCATTTAGTTGTTATTGAGGTTTTGTCTTTTATATTTATTGTTCACGTTTTTTTTATATTTTCGAGTTTCTTTCCATTTTTTTCTCTTGTTTTATTTTTACTTTCATTTCATGTAACAACAACAACCATCGACTATTCACCAGAAATTCCAGTGATTGATATTACGAGCACGTACGAGTACTTACGTTGACACGCTATCATCTAAATCACCGAGCCTGACGCCCGGTCGATCCGTGCTGACCGCCTCTTAGGTTGATGGGGACCATTTCTAACACGAAATCCCAACGCCCAAAGGGGGTAAATTTGAGATTAGGAAACAAGTTTTAAATGATTTATCTTTTTATTAGGAAATAAATCTCAAATGTTATCGAGTTTCTTTCGATTATTTCTTTTCTGTTACATTTACACTCATTTCATGCAGCAGCAACAACAACAACAACAACAACAACAACAACAACAACAACAATCATCACATTTCTTTCAACATTTAAGCCTTGTTTCCTCATCACCAATCATCAACTGGTGATATCAATCACAATACGAAATCATAAAAAGTGCAGGGCAAATAATACCGTCTAATATATTTGCCTACCACGATACAGTCGCCTGCCACAACCTTCCCGTCCACTGCAGTTTATTGTATCGTCTGTGAGCACGTTTATGATGTCATTATGTCACGTGGCGCATTGTTACTATTGTGACGTCATACATGGTAAGTGAGGGCAATAAGCTGGGCCCCGTCTCTTCACAACAACGCAAGTTGATGACGCGCATGCAGAGTCAGGAGTCACCTTAAAAAAGGTACACTTTTAATATCTGCTAAGATGAGACGCGTTTAACTCTGGACTTTCTGGATTTGCTAGGACTCTGGAGGCGTTCCAACGAACGCCATGCGGACGTCATCGTACGGCAACATGACAGATTTGGAAGTGGGTCTATAAAATGATGGGGCGGGATCACTATGGATGCGAGAACACAACTGCATATTGTCCATGGAAAGGTCACTGGACCGTGCTACCGAGACAACATACTGGCGCCGATAGTTTGTGCCGTTTGCGCGCCATGCTGGTCTATGTTTTGTCATTCAAGACGATAACGCTCGTGTCAAGCGTGCACATAGGCTATCGTAACTGACTTTCATCACCAGAATGCAATGGCTAGCAAGTCCGTGAAGATCCGCCGGAAGAGAATTGGTCTTCAGCAACCCATGTTTGTCGTAAGAGGCGACTAACGGGAAACGGTGGTTAGGCTCGCTGACTTGGTTGATGCATGTCATCGATCTCAATTGCGTAGATGGATGATCATGATGTCAATAACTGGATTTTCTGGTCCGACTCGATTATTTACAGACCGCCGCCATACATAGTCCTAGGCCAAAGGCAAGAAAAGTGATCTAACAGAAGCAGAAAAGTGTTATCCAGTAATTCGTATGACACCTCCCAGCCTCCAGACATTCCTGTCAGTATGGAACCAGCCACAGAATGTATCAGGTTACAGGAATAAACAAACAAGGTTTCCCCCATTGCTTGACCCAGACAGTCCGTTGGTAGAACATGTAGAGCACAGTCTCTGATGAAGTGGGGTGGGTGGTTTTGTTTGTCTTCCATGCGCTGTAGTTGATTTATGGTTACATAATCTTAGTTTAGAAAAGTGCGCTCGATATTTCTTATTTTACAGTGACTGAGATAAGGTTCTAATTTTATTTCATTTTGAACTACTCTGTATGCCCTAAGGTTGTTTCCTGTGCCTGTGTTGTATTAGCATCTGAAGAGTGTCCGTGAAGAGAGAGACTTTATTGTCTCTTTGAGTGTTGGTGGTAGGAAATCTGAATTACTGATAATATTGAGTTTTTCTAAGAATAGATTGAGTTGGTATACCCATCCCATTCGTTTATTCACCAAAGATGTAATTTCAGCAAAATCATTCTGAACTATTATTTTTTTGGACATTTTCCAGAGGCAAGGTGTGAGTGAGTGAGTATGGTTTTACGCCGCTTTTAGCAATATTCCAGCAATATCACGGCGGGGGACACCAGAAATGGGCTTCACACATTGCACCCATGTCGGGAATCGAACCCGGGTCTTCGGCGTGACGAGCGAATGCTTTAACCACTAGGCTACCCGACCGCCCCTCCAGAGGCAAGGGCGTTAACTGACTATAAAAGTCCAGTTTCCACCCTTGCCGAACAAGGCTGGAATTTCCAGACTCGATCGTAGCGCCACCAATGGCTATTACGAGTTATGTCTCTTCTATGTCCCTCCTATTGACCAATCAGGTTCCACCTCTCATATCACTTGCAATTGTTTAAAAAAAATGGCGGCGCCAAGTGAAGACGATCTGCACTCTCCTACCCAGAGTTCCATGCGACCAGCATAGTACCTCTGCCACTGGCCGGCGCCAGGTGACGATACACAGTCCATTCAAGATATTGCAGTGTCTGCATATCTAGATAAAAAATATGTCATAAAATGGTTGATAAAATATCCTAAATCGCGAAAAACTATTTGCGTAGTTATCCTGTTTACATTGGTTGTAGCAGTTGTAGTAGCGTATCTATATAATTATGCAAATCAATACGTAAAGCGCCCCCAAATACTTGCATTAGTCCGTTCTATTCTTATTTCTGAAAAAAAACGCGTTTGTATACAAACAAGATATGCAAATAAGCCTGTGGCATTTTGAAGTTTCCTGAATATGGACGAGGTCTCAAAGAAGGATGGCCCGGAACACGCCAATTTCATGGCGACGGCGTCGGTAAAAGCAAACCATTTGAGGATTCGATTATTGAAGTAGTGAGTAAGTTGGGTTTAGCGCCGCTTTTAACAGTATTCCAGTTATATCACGGCGTGTCAGCTTAATGTGGGAGGAAAGCCCGAAGTGATGCAGGTCTCTGACGTTTACCACTTCGGTGAAACCCACCAGCACGGGTATGGTGCTGACAAACCTAGAAACATTATCGGGGCGAACCGGGATTCGAACCCACAGCCATAGGTTTCTGGCGTGCCCAAGGGACGCAACTCTGCACAGCGAATCGCGGCGCCTTAGACGACTGGGCCATCCGTGCCCCCTCGATTATTGAAGAGGTCGGAAAGGGATATAGACACCCTGGGACACTCCGGCATACTCCAATTTCGTAGCAGTGCCTTACTTTTGACGGCGTAGGTACAAGCAAACCATTTGAGGATTTGAATATTTTTGCGTACGTTTGTACGCGCGTCACTTGGAACCCACCATTGCTGCTTACAGCTACATCTTAAGTTAGATATATGATTTGCTTACGTTATGTGCATCACATCTGAGACTTCTCCCCACACCCGGGTGGTGGTTTCATGTATGCAATCGGGAATCTAAAGGCAGGAGGTGTTTATTGTATTGGAGATGCGGGATGCACGACGAAACATTGAAAAAGAACCGTGAGAACTGTCAGCGACATACCGACGCAAGAGGGAGCAAGCCATGCATGTCAGTTTATGAGCAGTGTCAATTACTCACCACGTATGCTGTTATTTTACGTGTATGGGTATATGGGCCTTACTTCGCGAAGTGATTAAGAACATGAAAACATTTGCAAAATATCTGTCGACGCCCCGTTTGCTAATCCTTCAGTCATTGATTTAAAAAATCTGAGCTGCAGTTTCTCGAGGATGAATGAATCAGAGTTGTCCAGGAGGATTGATTCTATACCCCAGATTTCACTGTTATGTAGGATTACTGGCTCAATTATATCTTGGTTAAGAATGGAGACTGAAGCTTGTTGTAGGCCTTAGGGCCTTTTTCAGGAGAGGTTTAGAACTATTTTTAAGTTTAATATTTGCTTCAAATGTAAATACTAAGTAATTATATCTATCCGTAACTAGTATTTTTGTATCACACACAGCCCAGGTATACTTTTCTTCTATTTTACTTGATTTTCAAACTCTACAACATTTGTTTTGTCACCCTCAATATTTGGTTATTTGTTGCACAAAATACACTTAGACTATCAAGTAATACTAGTAGGATTTTGGGGAATCGGCAAATAGAAATAGGTCATCGGCAAACAATAAATGACAAATGTTTAAACTATTAACTGTTATATTATTACTATAAGATTTTTAATAATGTGGAAGATCATTTAGGAATATATATATTAAATAATGTTGGAGACAAAATGCACCCTTGTCTTACCCCGATGTTGAGTGAATGAGTGTGTGAGTGAGTGAGTATGGTTTTACGCCGCTTTTAGCAATATTCCAGCAATACCACGGCGGGGGACACCAGAAATGGGCTTCACACATTGTACCCATGTCGGAAATCGAACCCGGGTCTTTGGCGTGACGAGCGAACGCTTTAACCACTAGGCTACCCGACCCCCCCCCCCCCCCCCCCCCCCCCTTTGAATGAACATCATGAAGTATACGGTTTCCCCTATTGGTATACATTCTGTCAAATAGGACCTTTTAGTGTAAAACAAACAAATGATATAATAATATTATCAAAGGAAAACGTAAAAGTGTTTGTTTCAGTAAATATACCACTTGCAGTAAAACCCGACATTTAAATCTGCTAATACAAAGAAGTACATAAACAAATAACTCAACACCGGGTCTACCTCAGACTGTAACATTACTCAGAGATGTAAAATGTTAAACTGAAAAGTGGGGTCGTTTTATTTTAAATCCACAACATATATATTTTCGTAAACACATTTAATAATTAGAGGCTATTTGTATTTCCTTGTCAAATGACATTTTAATATCATCGAGTGACATGAACCGAGGCCAGATCAAAGTGATGTTTGATCAGAAAAACTAATAGTCTATCTATTATGTACTTTCTTACTGATCTTCGTGATCTTTCTCTGTAAACCATGGCGTCACTAAGTTATACTGAACGTTGAGTGTTGCTTCACTCAAGTGAGATATCGATTTTGATATTTTCAGACAAATACAGTCATTACTATGAAAACATTATAAATGGTGGTACATTAACTAATTCTTGATCACCGAATAAAGTATTATGAGCCAATTTAACACAAATATATATAATTTTAATTCATTTCTTACCTTCCTCCCCCTCCGTCCATGAAGGGTCTTGTGTGTTCTGATTCTGCATGTACAACCCGCTGTGTCGATCAGGGGGTAATTTTCGATAATCGATCACTGATAAATCATTTCACGAAGAACTCTGAATGGCAGCGTTTGAATGTTAACCGCATGATCAAAAGATACCGCGGCCCCGAAGGTCTATATGTGAGTGTCGCCGTGTCTCTAACATGGACTGGTCATGTTGCCTTTAATTGTGTCCATTCAGAAAACGTACAGAAATACTGACTAGACACTCTACCGTGAACCCATGCATTCACTGCGGCCCTATATTGGGTTAGTGAACAGTATGAGATTAATCGCGTTGTTCTAGGCTATATTAATGGTCGTCACACGTTAGTGGTGTTTGACCTTATCAGTGTGTGGTCTGTGGTGTATTAACCAAGTGGCTGAACAAAGTGTGTCTATTTGTAAGATGACACTAGAACTCCTTTGGAGACACATTCCTTGAAACAATGCGATATACAAATGACAGACTAATAGAAACACGCAACAACCAACATTCTAAGTGATAGTGAGTGAGTGAGTTGGGTTTAACGCCGCTTTTAACAGTATTCCAGTTATAACACGGCGTGTCAGCTTAATGTGGGAGGAAAGCCCGAAGTGATGCAGGTCTCAGACGTTTACCACTTCGGTGAAACCCACGAGCACGGGTATGGTGCTGACAAACCTAGAAACATAATCGGGTCGAACCGGTATTCGAACCCACAATCATAGGTTTCTGGCGTGCCCAGGGGACGCAGCTCTGCACATCGAAACACAGCGCCTGAGTCGACTAGGCCACCCGTGCCCCCTCTAAGTAACAGAAACCATTGACAGGCAATGCGTTTTATATGAGAACGCATATGTCCACCTGATCCATTTAAACCCAGGATTCTATATAAGCGTTTATATAGAGTGAGTTAGTGAGTTGGGTTTAACGCCGCTTTGAACATTATTTTAGTTCCATCTTTGCATGTCAGCCTCATGTGGGAGGAAAGCCCGAAGTGATGCAGGTCTCAGACGTTTACCACCTTGGTGAAACTACGAGCACGAAACTGGTGCAAACTAGGAAACATAATCAGGGGCTCGAACACACGGTCCTAGGTTTCTGGCACGCCCAAGGGACACCGAATTCTGCGCAGCGAATTCCGGCGCCTAAGATGATTGGGCCACCAGTGTCCTCATAAGCGAATACTAGTCAGTAGAGGAAAACTTAGTAGTTCATGACAACAATAGCATTTACCTCCCAATTTCAAAGGAAAGCCATGAAGCGCGAGCGAGTGGACAATGGAGGGGGGTACTTGAATGTGCGTTAGACCGTTGCAACCTCCCTAAAGATGTGGTAACAATGGGGGCAAAGGATGGTATTGATACAAGCGGAGTGAAGGTGTTGACACAGGTGCTCGTCGACTGCTAGCGGTTTCCCGTTCGTCGTCTGCTACTGGTTCCCCCGTCTTCAACGGGTTAGATGCGCATAAGAAAAAAGTTCGTCTGCTTTAGGATAGTCGTCTGTTGGTTTTTGCGACTAAGGATGGTTGTTGTAAGTGTCTTCCTGAGATTGAAGAAGTTAGACGATCGGGAACTAAGCGACCGACCGCCCATAACAATGTCAACATACCCCGGCCTTACAATTAATGTCAACATACCAGCCTCGCCTGAAGCTTCCCATTCATAAATTGTGTGACCAGTGTCCCGTATTTATGATATGTTAGGGAAGATGTGTTGTACATTTGTTATTTTAAAAGGGAGTTATTTCAGAGAGGATATATATGGGTATTCCCCTCATTAAACCTTTCTTTCGTTGGTGTCTATTAAACGTATCCGGTATTTAATACATTTGAATGATGTAGGAAAGTATGTGCGTGTAGATGTTGTACCTATATCCGAACACGAATGTATGACACCTTTCAATAGATCAATTACGGATCTAACCACGACACGCAACATGACTATGAGCGTGGTTAGCAGTTCATATTTATAAACACATCGTAAATGACAGATTTCTGATGAATGAACTCGCCCGCACACATGTCTATAGGGTTATGTTCGCCCGAACTGTAAACAGTGACACATTGGATAACAGGAAGGGTGTGTGGAATGCACTCGTCCTTGTAAGGGTAAAATACGCGTTTAAACTCACCATTTAAATGATGATGACATTACTTTTTAGATGTATTGGTATCAGTGAGTGAGTGAATTTAGTTTTACGCCACACTCGGCATTATTCCAGCTCTAGGACGGTGGTCTGTCAATAAACGAGCTTGGACCAGACAATCCAGTTGATCAACAGCATGAGCAGCGATCTGTGCAACTAGGAACCGATGGCACGTGTCATCCGAGTCGGCGAGACTGACCAACCGATCCCCGTCAGTCGCCGATAAGCATGGGTTACTGAAGGTCGATTCTATAACCCGGACCTTCACGGGTGTAGTATGACGAAGACTATATACTAATATGATCGCTTTTTTAACATACTCACAAGTGTGCTGTGAAGAAAAGAGTGTCCTCCAAGATTCCCTGCACGTGTAAGACAGTATAAACTCTACAGTAGTGTAGCCCGACAAACAGTTTTACTCTCGCAAGCAAACGGATTGGACGTGAACAACAAGAAGAAAGCATCAGAGATTAGACTTGACCCTAGAGATATATTTAGGAAGACTACGTTGAGAAAATCACAACAGAGAAAGACACCACAAGCAGCCAAGAAGTCGACGCTGAAGACAAAGAAGAGACAGGTAACACCTAAAATGAAAACTATGACAACCAAACAGGGATCGAAGACAACACCCCAACCCGTGAAAATACAACATGTGTCGGAGGTGAAGGCTGTGGTGGAACGGGCACTTGCTGCCTTGAAGCGTCAACAGAGTCAAGGGTATAAAAGAAAGCTTCATACCCTCTAATCGCACACCGTATTGGATCGCTGTCCGGACTGTGAAAAAATGTTTTCAAGGAGAGATGTCATGTTACGACACAGGAGAGAAATAAACATAGCATACCGACGCCGTTACAAGCCCACCCGCCGCCGCAAGTCCATTCGCCCCCCCACACACACACACAAACACAGAAAAAAAAGATACGCACAGGCGAAAATATTAACGTCGCGGCTATATTTCAAATGATATTTCTGAACCCAAAAAAATATGAATGTCAAACTTCACATGACTATAGTTATCGACAATATAAACGCTGTCCGAGCTAGTTGTTCATTGTCTCTAAAACCAACTGCGAAAAAATGCAGAATGAAATAAGCACTACCGTGCATTTTGATATACATGTGAACCCGACCTTCTCTTGGTGAACAAACACGTCGCTTTATACAATCTATTATAGGGTGTAGTTAACTTCTTGGTATAGCTCGAGTACAAAGCATAGCACAAAACGGGGTGAACTTGAGCCTCCCTTCAACACACGTATATGCAGCAGAATAGGCGACTCGGTGAAGCGAGAGAATTACTTCAACTCTCCAGGCGTGTCCAAAAGTCCAACTGAACGATCTACAATGTTCATTCACCACACACTGTGAGGCTTCGTCAGTAAGGTAAGTTACAATCTTAGGCTGGGGGTGGTAAGGCGGGAATGGAGAGAGGAGAGAGGAAGGAAAACGCGAGGGGGAGGCTCCCTCTCAAGGTTTTACAATCCAAAGTATTACCGAAAAGAGAGGCGACTAACGGGATCGGGTGGTCGGGGTCGCTGACTTGGTTGATGCATGCCTTCAAATCCCAATTACGTAGGTCGATCACTGGATTGTCTGGTCTATACTGGATTATTCACAGACGTCATTAGCTGGAATAGTGTGGCGTTATGATAGTCGGAATCTTACAAGATTTTGGCAGAGATGTCTTATGAATATGGAAAGGGTTTTGTCGCCTTTATTTATCAACATGTGTAAATTCTACACGTTTAAATGGTTTTTTAAAATTCTAAATGATTCTGTTTATGCTTTGAGGATTTAGCTAAACATGTCTTTATAAAAAATACCAAATGTGTCTTCAGTTGTGGATTTAAACACATTCCATCTAAACAAGTCTTGTATGTGTTTGCATTCTAAACACATTTTGCAGTGCGGATATCTTCGTAACTCTCCATTCCTTTAAAATAATGGGGCCTCTGCTCCATTATTTTTAAGGTGAGTGAGTGAGTTGGGTTTAACGCCGCTTTTAACAGTATTCCAGTTATATCACGGCGTGTCAGCTTAATGTGGGAGGAAAGCCCGACGTGATGCAGGTCTCAGACGTTAACCACTTTGGTGAAACCCAGGAGTACGAGTGTGGTGCTGACAAACCTAGAAACATAATCGGGGCGAACCGGCATTCGAGCATTCGAACCAAGCATAGGTTTCTGGCGTGCCCAAGGGACGTAACTCTCCACAGACTGGGTCACCCGTGCCCCCTTATTTGTAAGGAATGGAGAGCTACTCTGACGTTCCCCTCTAGACTATGTCTGGTCTTTTGGAATTTACGAAAGACAAATAAAAAACATGATATGATTTATGACCGCAATGTTCATACATGTCGCCTATTTCTTACTTCTTGTGTGTAGTACATCATTCCTGTGTGAACGACGAGAGGCGGATCATTGTTTCCCTGCATCGCACACAATATAGGTACACCACGTGTGCTCAGAGGACGATTGTCACGGTGGGTTAATGATCATTAGTCACTGCAGGTCTGAAATACGATGTAGCAGTTTCAGCGATCACATAACCTTGCTTTGCCATCCCGATATTCACGTTATGATTTCTGCCCATGGACGTTTTCACGATGTCTACTTTTGGAAGGTTGCACATAAAAGAGTCCACCATGAACGGTTTCACATAACGGGATCTTCCCTTGGAAGGTTTCCTTTTACATGGCCTACCGGTGTTAGGTTTCATAAAAGGGCGTCTACCAATGAAAGAGTTCGCATAACGAGATCTACCAGTGGAAAGCTTCACAAACGATGTCTACCAAATGAAAGGTTTTACAAAACGATGTTTACTAATGTAAAGTTTCACAAAACGATGTCTACCAATGGAAGGTTTCACAGCACGATGTCTACTAATGTAAAGTTTCACAAAACGATGTCTACCAATGGAAAGTTTCACAAAACGATGTCTACTAATGTAAAGTTTCACAAAACGATGTCTACCAATGGAAGGTTTCACAGCACGATGTCTACTAATGTAAAGTTTCACAAAACGATGTCTACTAATGGAAAGTTTCACAAAACGATGTCTTCCAATGGAAGGTTTCACAAAACGATGTTTACTAATGGAAAGTTTCACAAAACGATGTCTTCCAATGGAAGGTTTCACAGCACGATGTCTACCAATGGAAAGTTTCACAAAACGATGTCTACCAATGGAAGGTTTCACAAAACGATGTCAACCAATGGAAGGTTTCACAGCACGATGTCTACTAATGTAAAGTTTCACAAAACGATGTCTACTAATGTAAAGTTTCACAAATCGATGTCTACTAATGGAAAGTTTCACAAAACGATGTCTACTAATGGAAAGTTTCACAAAACGATGTCTACCAATGGAAGGTTTCACTAAACGATGTCTGCCAATGGAAGGTTTCACAAAACGATGTCTTCCAATGGAGAGTTTCACAAAACGATGTCTACCAATGAAAGGTTTCACAAAACGATGTCTACCAATGGAAGGTTTCACAAAACGATGTCTTCCAATGGAAAGTTTCACAAAACGATGTCTACCAATGAAAGGTTTCACAAAACGATGTATACCAAAGGAAACCTTCACAAAACGATGTTTACCAATGGAATGTTTCACAAAACGATGTCTACCAATGGAAGGTTTCACAAAACGATGTCTACCAGTGGAAGGTTTCACAAAACGATGTCTACCAATAAAAAGTTAATTAATTCTATCATGGAGGCTTTGAGGAAGTGTTTAAGAAATAGTTTGCTTGAAAGATTTATAAGCTAAATAACTAAAGATAAAGATCAGGTCTTTATATCAAAAGGCATATGGATATCAACCGGAATCAATGCATTTTGCAACAACTCCATGTATGGTGGCATTCTTTTCACTGAAATAAACTTTTACCTGAGATAAAACCTTGTCTCATCTTTACCTCATTATGGTACAGTATATACACTCACTCGCTCACTCATGCACATACATGTAGCTAAAAATAGCATTGTCTTCAAGCCTTACAACCCCCAGTGACCACTTCATAATAACAATGTGCACTTATAAGGCGCTAGCAGTGCATGCTCAAAGTGCTACACCATTAAAACCCCGGTCAATGGAACAGTGAGCATTCGACTTTTGCATTCACAGCTCACTTGGAGAGCACACATCCCAAAGCTGCCTGTAGAGATTGTTCTAGGAGACATGTTTTGACTTGAACAGCAAACAAAATTATTATCTCTATTGATTCGACGACCTTATTTAACGACCTTGAAATAATATTTCTCACATGGATCCTACAAGTGATGTAAATGGAGGAAGACAGGTTTTAGTCCTTATCTATGTTTCTTACCTCACATGTGTGTGGACTCAAGCCAATTAGAATTGGTTTAACTTACTTCTCTGGCAATAGAGGGTGGTAAATACTTACCAGGTCAGAACAGTTTCTTAATAAGTTTGAAAAGGCCTATTTCAATTTTAGGAAATATAGGGTGAGGTGTGTGTGTGGTTCTCCTAGATCGTCGCGACCTAATGTATTTGCTGTCAACATATACCTTTTTCCTTTCAGATATACCTTTCAGACATCGTGATGAAGATAATAGTCATCTTGGTGGTTGCGAGTTTTTGCCGAGGGAAGCAGCATGTTTGTAATGTGTATTTTGACAAACAACATGACGGCATGTTTGCCGATTGCAAAGGGAGACAACTCCGCCATTTTGCAAACGACCTCCCATATAACATAACTGCTCTTGACATTAGTGAAAATAAACTGGAGAGTCTGATTAATGGAACGTTTAACAATTTTCCAAATCTTACGTATGTGAATCTGAATGCAAACTTGCTAACAAACCTAGAATCTGGTGTGTTCAAGGGTTTGTATAATCTGACCACTCTGCTTCTTGCCAAGAACAAGCTGAAACATGCCTTCCCAAAAGGCATTTTCAGTGACCTCGGAAATTTGCAAACATTAAACCTTGAACAAAATGAAATGAGGTCCTATCCGGATTGGGCGTTTCCTCCTTTGACCAAGCTCCACAGCTTGTACATGGACTCAGTTCCGGTTCCTGTGTTTGGTCCTGGCTTCTCCTCACTAGCAAATCTGAGAGTACTGCAAATGGATTCAACTTTTCTTTATGGGGGTGATTGTTCCATAAATAAGCTTACAAATCAAACATTTCAAAGTTTAAAGGGGATCGAGCTGGAGGTTTTAATTTTGAATTATTGTTATGGTTTAAACGACTGTGAAAAGGGAGTACTCGAGCCTTTGATGTTCCTGAAACATTTGGAAATGTCAAGTAATAGGATAGGTCTTCAAAATAGTTTGCAACTTCTCCATCCCCTTGTCGGCAGAAACATGAGTCGAATTTGGTTCAATAGGACAGTTTCCCCCCACAGCCACTATAAGCAAGACATCGATGATCGTATACTTACTGCTAAAAGCACAGAATATTTGACTAAAATATGTGTAGAGGAGTTATCATTGAGGCACAATCAGATTATCTTGGTAGAGTCCGGTTCCATTAATAAACAACCTTTACGAGATTGTATTGAAGTTCTTGACATGTCCAAAAACAATATAGTTGGCGACGGTAGTATTTTTTTAATGTTTCCGATATTTCAAAGGCTCAGATATCTGGATATCAGCTACCAGCGCCAAGAATATGCCTTACCAGAATCTCAACTTTTAAGTCGACCAAATAATGTGACAATTAATTTTCCACATAATTTCACATATTTCGACGCAACATTGATAGCATATGCCCATTTTTCTTCCCCTGTTATCACTTTGTTAAATACAAACAATCTGGAGACCTTCCGAATAGGTTATAACAACTTAAACGGCTTGAACCATATTAGGGGGTTGGAAAATGTCAAAAATGTCTATCTGTCAGGAAGCGAATTTGGCACAGTCACTGACTCCTTTTTCTATTCCTTCTTAAACGCCCGGAAGCTATCATTAGGAAACTGCAACTTACAATTTGTTAAAAGATCTGGGAACAGTTCTTCTAACATACTGAATGGTCTACGGGCTGTGGAGTACTTGGACCTTTCTTCAAATAATCTCAGATATTTTCCGGTGTTGCCCAATGCTGGTAAAATTGTTCATGTAAACTTATCTCACAACTCAATTGACACTGTATCCATTGGAGAAAATACTTACAAAAGCCTTGCTCTTCTGGACATGTCGTTCAATTTAATAGGACAACTGAGTAAAGAAACTCGATCCCAACTGGACATTGCTTCTATAAGGACCAGCCTTAAACTTAAAGTTGAAGGAAATATCTTTTCGTGTGGATGTGAAAATCTGGACTTCATTCTGTGGTTGATGGATACGTCAGCTATTTACGAATCTGACAGAGACTTCCCTTGCATTCAGGACAATGGCACAATGACAGGAACAATTGAAGTGGCCAAGAATCAATTAAATATTCATCGCCACTGTACTGGCAAGTTACTCCTTAGCCTAACTGTCACATGTATGATTGTGGTGTTGACTTCTATCTTCATAGCCTATGTCATATCAAAGAATCCTACAAGGTATCGGAACATTGTCATCAGAATGTTTGGGTTTGGTGTAGAATATGTTACCCCCAAACAATTTGAATTCACCTTCTATGTTGGATACTGTGGTAATGATGTTCCTTTTGTATACCGGATACTGAGACCAGGACTGGAACTTTGTTTTCGACCTGTGCGCCTCTTTCTGAAAGACAGAGAAGTACTTCCGGGTAAAGACATTGCTGAAGGTATCATTGAAGGCGTGAACGGTAGCTGGAAGACAATCCTGGTCATATCACCTGACTTCCTGAAAGACTCTTGGACACACTTCACAATAACCTCAGCTGTGTATGCCATGTCGGATGTGATTCCTAAGCGCATAATTGTCCTCCTTGTGGGAGACGTCCTCGTAAAGGACCTACCGGATTGTCTCCTGAATATGGTAGAGGAGGACTGCATCCTTCGTGTGAAAGATTACATGGAGGAGGAGGGGGAGGAGGAGGGGACGTTGTGTGGACTTCTGAGAAATGTTGCTGGATTGTAAATGGCCATCAAATGTATAAAATATAGTCATTTGAGGTCATATCGGTGACAATAACTTGTCATCTTATACATGCTGGAGGTGGGTTATCAGATTTTGTGTATTTTATTGTTTATCAGTAATTTGGTGATTTGGTGGATGCTCATTGCATTATATTTGAACAGTGATCAGTCGTCAGTAAGTTACTCTAATTTGATGCTAGTATGGTGTGTAAACTTCCGGTTGGTTTACCACAGAAGATGATAGTATGTTATGGAAACTTCTTTAATGTTCTACTGCCGATTGACGAGTGAGGGCACTGTTTTGAACATCTACAGTGGCAGGGTAGGTTGTATATATAGGGACAAGAGCGTGTTCACATATCTCTCAAACATTTTCATCACGTCAAGACCAAATTTCATGCGAGGATCGCTCATCGTCCCTGATTCTCTGCCTAGCCCATCACTGAAGCTGAACCACTGTCGCCCCTGGGGGAATATAAATTATTATCACTGACTTTTGCTATCACCACTGTAATTTTGTACTGTGATACAGACCACTGCCATTATATTATATATTGCCATTGAATATTGTACTACCACTGTATTGTTTACTGCCACTGTAACTGCTGTGCAGTAATTTATATCAATTTGTAAACTTACTGAATTTTGTAATACATTTGTTGATTGCATACCCCTTGTTGGTTGTTTGATGGTTTCACACTAAGTTCTTTTACATACAGATTTCTGGGTTAACATATTGTTTCAATTTGGGAATCGACACGTAACAGTACAAAGTATATGTACTGTTCATACATAGATATTGGTATAAATTGTCAACTATTGCGTAGAGTCTTAATCAAAATCAAAGAAAAGGAATTTGATCATTAACAAATGATTGAGGTTGGACAGGACCCAAGAATTGATGTTATCCTGTTTATAATATAAGTTTAAATTATGTTTATTCCCAGTTGTATTCCGTCACTACAAAACTGCATTATTCAAGAGCATTTCCTGACAAGTCAGGAGATAGGTAGGTATAACTGACAGACAAATTCATCTTATCAGTTAGTGAGTTGAAGTTAACGCTGCTTTGAACAGTATTGCTTTATGGTAATTGTAAGTTTATAGATGCAGCTAAGCCAGGGAGTATATATAAATGGCACCACCACTAATCAAAGGTTGACTCAAATGTAGAATCAAATGTTGCATCAAAGGTTTGTGGTTACACAAGCCTCCAATGAGGACAAACAGTAAGCTAAATGTTTGTTTGTACAGCCACTGCTTGTGAGTGAGTGGTAAATAATTAACAATAGTATCATGGTGTTTGATTATAATCAATCCTTACCTCACTGTCCTCATAGCCTGATTCTCGTAATTTCCCTTAGATAAAGGGGAAAATATCATTTTTTAAAATTCCAAACAGTCCAGTCGAAATTATCTGCCATTCTTGCCACATTTCGCCACTACGTGTGGCGTCACTCTCTTCAAAATCGTAATTAAGAACTCGAACCCATACAGAACTGAGGTACTACGGTGAAGGAGGGGCGGGTACTTCCTGAGAATAAAGTGGGGTAAGTATTTGTAATGATCAAACATAGATTATAGCCTGAATAAAGACCCTCTCTGTCCTCATTTTGACACAATTCCATGGCAGGAGGGCAGGAGGGCTGTCAGTAAGTGCAGAGATTGAACAAAATGAGGACAGGAAAAGACTTTCAAGAAGTAATCCCGGACTTGAATGCTTTGTTTGTACAGCTAGTTGCAGTGAATGAGTTCTCAGCAGTCTGCTTGTAAATTCACTTGAAGTAAACATTGCTTCAACATTTGTTTTTTTTATGCTGTTTAATATATCATGGATTATCCAGGCGAATGTGTACTCTGTACCACATTTAGGAATGTAGAGCATTTGTCAACCTGAATGCGTGTGGAGATGCTGACATCTGTTGACATCTCACAGAATGAAGAGTTGGAGTGAGTGAGTGAGTGAGTTTGGTTTAACGCCGCTTTTAACAGTATTCCATTTATATCACGGCGTGTCAGCTTAATGTGGGAGGAAAGCCCGAAGTGATGCAGGTCTCAGACGTTTACCACTTCGGTGAAACCCACGGGCACGGGTATGGTGCTGACAAACCTAGAAACATAATTGGGGAGAACCGGGATTCGAACCCACAATCATAGGTTTCTGGCGTGCCCAAGGGACGCAACTCTGCACAGCGAATCGCGGCGCCTTTGAAGAGTTGGAATAAAGATGATATGCTCTGTCATTTGATTCGAGGAGCAGAGGGGAAACTTACTGACAAAGATAGCCAGACCCAAATGCAAGAGGTTTATGTAAGATTTTGAAACACTTGGTTAACAGATCTGCAGTCCATAATTTCACTAATATGGAATCAAACTTTAACCAAATGTAAAACCTAATTTAATTCACTAGAAAGGGTGAAATAACTTTTTGACTTGTCATTCCAAAAACATTATATATCTCCCTATTATATATTTCCTCTTACCGACAATACATAATCACTTGGCTATGGAACCGAACACAGCATTAAATGTTGCAGGTTTAAAGTAAGGGTAACCTTGATCTGCATTAAAAACACCATGAATTCTACAATGAGGAAACTAACGCATGATCTTAGACGGCTAGGCTACCCGTTATAGCCACCCATGTCCCAGAACATTCTAACAGAGGTATGATCACAACTTCAGACTTTGTCAACAGAGCTGAAGCATAATGAAAGGAGACAGACGTAGAGCTATCCAAAGTCACAGCAAGACACCAGCATGACATGGGTGAGGTGAGGTGGGTTTTAACGTCGCGTTCTAGATTAGTGCACTTATGTGTGTGTGTGTGTGTGTGTGTGTGTGTGTGTGTGTGTGTGTGTGTGTGTGTGTGTTCTACTAGTTCGGACTAATGCTGGTAACATGGTGCTAGCCCAGTTTAAAGTTTTGCTCCGCCTATGTTTGCATTGTCTGCGAAGCGGCCCACAGCCAACGTGTTGACTTGAGTATGGAGTAAGGGTAAAAATGTAGGAACGTCGGAGCTTGTTTCTTATAATTATAACATCGAAGAATGTAGACACCATTTCATTCGTGACGTGACGTCCTGCACTGACAGCGTAGTCCATTCGTGTTTACGTCATATCAAAATGCTTTTAGGCGCCACTTTCGTGGTAATGTGACTGGAAAAGTCGTATATGGTGTAAACTTCAAATTAAAATATTATATGAACGTGATTATATATTGTAACAAATAATTACAAATGACGCCATTGTTCGTGACGTCACAGTCGGTTTGTGTGATGTCGTTCCAATAATAGACTGAGTGAGTTGATGTTTCCACGTTGGATCGTGAAACCCATATATTTCTACAGTATCTCAGAAAAAAAGACTGGGTACTATGTAGAATAACTCCCACACAACATGGATTTACCGATTATCTGTCGCCCTGAAATAATGTTGAAAGTCGCTCGCCAAGGGTTTGGAAACTTACAAAATGTATCTACTCGGGAAAGGTGACCTGTAAATCCTCCACGCTCCTTGATTACTAGTATTCTCTAAATCTTTGTTTTGTTATATTTGGTTACTGGTCATTTCTTTCTTTTGAACTTTCATTTATTAAATTCATCAACTAACGCCTAGCTACATGTACGTCGTTTGGTATGGAGTAACTGTGCTATTCATTGACGCCTTCCATGGACGTTATTTTATCATCTGAGCTTTCAAAATTCACTACTTATAATTTAACATTACAGCATTCGATATTGGCATGACAGTTGCCCGAATTGCTTTCAACTAATGGACAAAGGGCACACAGGTCTAAAGTCGCCCAAGGTCAATGACATGGCACATTAGTAGCGTGTACAAGACACGAAAAAACTCTCCGGCGCACAGAAAAGTCAGCTGTCTGATGACGTCACTTTGGGTACGTCGACATTCTTCTTGGAGGGCCTGGATCAGTTCTAGTCAGCTGACTTGAGGATGTGGTTGTTGCCGAACACCACGATCCTTGACACACCAGAGGTGTTCTATGGGGGACATGTCTGGGGAGCGTGCATGCTATGGCAACATGTTGACGTTGTTGGCTTCACGGAAGTTCTGTACGACTCGGGCTGTATGGGTCTGGCGTTGTCGTGCACGACACCACGTGACAGCTGTTGTAGAAATGGTAGGTCAATCGGACGAAGAATGTCATTCATGTAACGCTGAGCTGTCGAATTACCGTTAACGAAAACCAGTGGTGTTCTCTCCTCCCCACACCACAACACCCCTTCCACCATACGGCCACCTCTGGAACGCAACAGGCCGTCGTTTGTTCTCCCAACGACGCACAGTCCGGTCCCATTTGAAACTCTTGACGACGAAAGTGCGATGTCAACAACTGTCCTCTGTAAAGTCTGTATGGCTTAATGTCCACTGTCTGTCGACTAACCACATGCATTCGTCGCTGTTAACGTCACTACCAGGAATAGATCCCGGAGATGCAAAGTACGCAAGTACCGATCTTCATTATCTTAGCGTCACTGGTCTCCCATGCAAGATACCTAAATCCTATGAAATATACAATTATCGATTACTTTGGATTGTTTTATTAAACAGTTTATTGTTAACAGTTTGCATGTTTGTGTTATATGTAAACTGAAGATCAAAAGAAAGTTGACATGGACAAAGACCCAAAAGATGTTGATGCAATTGATTCTGTGTATTCAATTCACTTGGTGTCAATCATGCAAACAATCAAACGGTGACCATTGGCGGTCAGTGTATATCACTGGGGGTACCAAAAAGTCAGTTCTCACAAAGTTCATGACAAAGGCTGTCGCCAATAAGTGGGTGGAAGCTTCAGCGGACACTAAGGTGGCAATGGGGCGACGTCATCAATGCCGCGTATGACCTCCCCTGGCAAGGGTGCACGCCTTAATGCGCCGTCTCATTGATGACGACAAACGCCTGATGACGATTGCCGGATTGTGTTGCCAAACATCCTGCCAGGCGTGTTCCAGATCCTGCAAGTTGTTTTGGTGGCTGGGTTATCTCCTCAGCTCTCTACCCATATGATTCAACAAGTGCTCAACGCTGCAGAAATGGCATCGCCATTCTTTCCCCCCTACGGCGATAAACACGGACACTCCTGTCTGCATGGAATAGGTTGAACCTGCTCTCATCGGTGAACAAGACACGTTGTCATTCGCGCCGCTGGCAACGTCGTACACCTCAAGCCCACCTTAGCCCGTCTTGGCGATGTCGTGAACCAAACACCATCCCACGGAGCGGTCTATATGCCCCAAAGGCAACAGCACGCAGTCGTCTTCTCACTGTGTAAAGGCTAACACGGTGACCCAACGCCGTTGCTGCCGATTCCGTGACTGTCAGGAACCGGTTGAGTAGATGCAAGATTCGCAGATATATATCTACTTAGGGGGTGGTTATACGTGATCTGCCACTCCGAGGTCTGCCAATGGTGTGGCCAGTCCTGTTGTGAGGTATGGTCAGTTTGCTGATGGTGTGACTTGAGCAACCGAGTGTTCTGGTAATCTGACCTTGTTGAGTCCCCATAGACTAACATCTAGTCTCTGAAATGAACATATCGTACATAAAAAAACCCAGTTGTTCAGTTATCTTAATAAAAATATAATAAAAAGGAGCCCAGTGACTCTCTTCATTTTCAGCCTGATACTGCAGTGATCTAGACTTGCCAAACATTATAGACTTGCATGGGCTGTATTTGATATATATTTGTATCAGGGTCTGTAAGAGAGACTAGAGTCCCCACCATGGCCATATCAATCAACTTGAGCAACCGAGTGTTCTAGTAATCTGACCTTGTTGAGTCCCCACCATGGCCATATCAATCAACTTGGGCAACCGAGTGTTCTGGTAATCTGACCTTGTTGAGTACCCACCATGGCCATATCAACCAACTTGAGCAACCGAGTGTTCTAGTAATCTGACCTTGTTGAGTACCCACCATGGCCATATCAATCAACTTGAGCAACCGAGTGTTCTAGTAATCTGACCTTGTTGAGTACCCACCATGGCCATATCAATCAACTTGGGCAACCGAGTGTTCTGGTAATCTGACCTTGTTGAGTACCCACCATGGCAATATCAATCAACTTGAGCAACCGAGTGTTCTGGTAATCTGACCTTGTTGAGTACCCACCATGGCCATATCAATCAACTTGGGCAACCGAGTGTTCTAGTAATCTGACCTTGTTGAGTACCCACCATGGCCATATCAATCAACTTGGGCAACCGAGTGTTCTAGTAATCTGACCTTGTTGAGTACCCACCATGGCCATATCAATCAACTTAGGCAACCGAGTGTTCTGGTAATCTGACCTTGTTGAGTACCCACCATGGCCATATCAATCAACTTGGGCAACCGAGTGTTCTAGTAATCTGACCTTGTTGAGTACCCACCATGGCCATATCAATCAACTTGGGCAACCGAGTGTTCTGGTAATCTGACCTTGTTGAGTACCCACCATGGCCATATCAATCAACTTGGGCAACCGAGTGTTCTGGTAATCTGACCTTGTTGAGTACCCACCATGGCCATATCAATCAACTTGAGCAACCGAGTGTTCTGGTAATCTGACCTTGTTGAGTACCCACCATGGCCATATCAATCAACTTGAGCAACCGAGTGTTCTGGTAATCTGACCTTGTTGAGTACCCACCATGGCCATATCAATCAACTTGGGCAACCGAGTGTTCTAGTAATCTGACCTTGTTGAGTACCCACCATGGCCATATCAATCAACTTGAGCAACCGAGTGTTCTAGTAATCTGACCTTGTTAAGTCCCCACCATGGCCATATCAATCAACTTGAGCAACCGAGTGTTCTAGTAATCTGACCTTGTTGAGTACCCACCATGGCCATATCAATCAACTTGAGCAACCGAGTGTTCTGGTAATCTGACCTTGTTGAGTCCCCACCATGGCCATATTAATCAACTTGAGCAACCGAGTGTTCTAGTAATCTGACCTTGTTGAGTCCCCACCATGGCCATATCAATCAACTTGAGCAACCGAGTGTTCTGGTAATCTGACCTTGTTGAGTCCCCACCATGGCCATATCAATCAACTTGGGCAACCGAGTGTTCTGGTAATCTGACCTTGTTGAGTACCCACCATGGCCATATCAATCAACTTGAGCAACCGAGTGTTCTAGTAATCTGACCTTGTTGAGTACCCACCATGGCAATATCAATCAACTTGAGCAACCGAGTGTTCTAGTAATCTGACCTTGTTGAGTACCCACCATGGCCATATCAATCAACTTGGGCAACCGAGTGTTCTAGTAATCTGACCTTGTTGAGTACCCACCATGGCCATATCAATCAACTTGGGCAACCGAGTGTTCTAGTAATCTGACCTTGTTGAGTACCCACCATGGCCATATCAATCAACTTGGGCAACCGAGTGTTCTAGTAATCTGACCTTGTTGAGTACCCACCATGGCCATATCAATCAACTTGAGCAACCGAGTGTTCTAGTAATCTGACCTTGTTAAGTCCCCACCATGGCCATATCAATCAACTTGAGCAACCGAGTGTTCTAGTAATCTGACCTTGTTGAGTACCCACCATGGCCATATCAATCAACTTGGGCAACCGAGTGTTCTAGTAATCTGACCTTGTTGAGTACCCACCATGGCCATATCAATCAACTTGGGCAACCGAGTGTTCTGGTAATCTGACCTTGTTGAGTACCCACCATGGCCATATCAATCAACTTGGGCAACCGAGTGTTCTGGTAATCTGACCTTGTTGAGTACCCACCATGGCCATATCAACCAACTTGAGCAACCGAGTGTTCTGGTAATCTGACCTTGTTGAGTACCCACCATGGCCATATCAATCAACTTGAGCAACCGAGTGTTCTGGTAATCTGACCTTGTTGAGTACCCACCATGGCCATATCAATCAACTTGGGCAACCGAGTGTTCTGGTAATCTGACCTTGTTGAGTACCCACCATGGCCATATCAATCAACTTGAGCAACCGAGTGTTCTAGTAATCTGACCTTGTTAAGTACCCACCATGGCCATATCAATCAACTTGAGCAACCGAGTGTTCTAGTAATCTGACCTTGTTGAGTACCCACCATGGCCATATCAATCAACTTGAGCAACCGAGTGTTCTGGTAATCTGACCTTGTTGAGTCCCCACCATGGCCATATCAATCAACTTGAGCAACCGAGTGTTCTAGTAATCTGACCTTGTTGAGTCCCCACCATGGCCATATCAATCAACTTGAGCAACCGAGTGTTCTGGTAATCTGACCTTGTTGAGTCCCCACCATGGCCATATCAATCAACTTGGGCAACCGAGTGTTCTGGTAATCTGACCTTGTTGAGTACCCACCATGGCCATATCAATCAACTTGAGCAACCGAGTGTTTTAGTAATCTGACCTTGTTGAGTACCCACCATGGCCATATCAATCAACTTGAGCAACCGAGTGTTCTAGTAATCTGACCTTGTTGAGTACCCACCATGGCCATATCAATCAACTTGGGCAACCGAGTGTTCTAGTAATCTGACCTTGTTGAGTACCCACCATGGCCATATCAATCAACTTGAGCAACCGAGTGTTCTGGTAATCTGACCTTGTTGAGTACCCACCATGGCCATATCAATCAACTTGAGCAACCGAGTGTTCTGGTAATCTGACCTTGTTGAGTCCCCACCATGGCCATATCAATCAACTTGAGCAACCGAGTGTTCTGGTAATCTGACCTTGTTGAGTACCCACCATGGCCATATCAATCAACTTGAGCAACCGAGTGTTCTGGTAATCTGACCTTGTTGAGTCCCCACCATGGCCATATCAATCAACTTGGGCAACCGAGTGTTCTGGTAATCTGACCTTGTTGAGTCCCCACCATGGCCATATCAATCAACTTGAGCAACCGAGTGTTCTGGTAATCTGACCTTGTTGAGTACCCACCATGGCCATATCAATCAACTTGAGCAACCGAGTGTTCTGGTAATCTGACCTTGTTGAGTCCCCACCATGGCCATATCAATCAACTTGGGCAACCGAGTGTTCTGGTAATCTGACCTTGTTGAGTCCCCACCATGGCCATATCAATCAACTTGGGCAACCGAGTGTTCTGGTAATCTGACCTTGTTGAGTCCCCACCATGGCCATATCAATGGCCCTCTCTCTGTTCTGTATTTAAATGAGGCATTTGTTCGGTGTGTTTTTGGTTTATGTGATTCTGTGTGACACTTTTGGTCAAAGTATGTACAGGTCCCTGCATGGATGCTCAATGCAGCACCGAAAAACCTGTTTACGGTATTTTCTCACGCAGCACGTGTACGGCGGCATGGTCTTGGTGTTTTGGAATTGAGTGTGCTGCGTTGGGACAATTGTATGCATCATGTTACAATCATTTGACCGCATGCGTTTTTTGGTTATTCAAAATGTAAACTTTCTTTTGATCTTTAGTTTAGTATATGGGGCAATGGGGTAGACCTGAGTTTAAAGTGTTCGTTCGTCACGGCGAAGACCCGGGTTCGATTCCCTCTATGGGTATAATGTGTGAAGCCCATTTCTGATGTCCTCCATCGTGATATTGCTAAAACACATTTACGATTTTGAGTGTTTCTGATTAGTTCGTTTGTTGTTTAACGCCAAACTCAGCAATATTCCAACAATATGACGTTGGTCTGTAACTAATCGAGTCTGGTCCAGACAATCCAGTGATTGACATCATGAGCATCAATCTACCTGATTGGGGGTACGATCATATGCATCAACCAAGTCAGTGAGACTGACCACCGGATTCCGTTAGTCGCCTCTTATGACAAGCATGAGTTGCTGAAGACCAGTTCTACCCCGGAATGCACGGGATGTCTCTTTCTCATAGACCAAGAATCACAACCGTAGGGAATCTGGGATTCAAATGAACCACCAGGCCTCACAAATTTAAACTTCCTCAAGTTTGATCATGATATGAATAATGCAACTCCGCACTCCTAGGCCCTGTAGTCATGTTACCACACCTTCGAAGGTTCAGTTTATTTTTGTTATGTCCTATGCACCCATTGCACGGTAAAATATACCGAGTCTAAAATGACAACAATGACAAGTGAACAGTTAATCTTTGTTTATATCTGAAAAAATATTCGCCCATAAATAATTCAACGTATGTATAAAGCTCTTTTTTTGGAATGCCATTATATGTATAAAAAAACAGACTTGTGTCCTCTAGGTCGCAGTTTGTCATTGTTAACCCGTCAGCGAATGGTATCCGTTTGGGATGGTATTGAGAATGCAAAGCATATCTAGCGCCTTACAATATCCTTGGGTTTTATACCCCCCAAGGGAACTGGGAATGCCATTGTGGAATGCACACTGATCCTTTGCCTGGGCTAATAATATCGTGCGCTTTGAGCTGTGGAATTTGATGCTGAATAGTCGCCTTCAGTTACAATGATTTCGATTATTATCTACCCGCGTCTGAAACGATAGACGGGACTGGGTTTGTATTGTATAAATCATATACATTTACAAACATAGAGAAACTTCACTAAGCATGTCATCCTCTCAACAATAACTTCTCTAAACGTGATGTCCTCTCGACAATGACTTCTCTAAACGTGATGTCCTCTCAACAATAACTTCTCTAAACGTGATGTCCTCTCAACAATGACTTATCTAAACGTGATTTCCTCTCAGCAATGACTTCACTAAACGAGGTATCCTCTCAACAATGACATCGCTAAACGGGCGACCTCTCATCAATGACGTAACTAAACCTGACATTCTGAACAATGACTTCACTAAACGTGATGTCCTCTCAACAATGACTTGTCGACCAGTCCTTGTTTTAGCCCCTTTATGCCGAGCGCCAGACAGGGTAACAACAAGTACAATCTTTTAACGTCTTTTCGTATGACGGCCGGGGATCGAACCCGGACCTTCCGCTCTCCGGGCGGACGCACTACCACTAGACCACGGAGGCGGTCTAGGAGGGTGGATGAGGTGGAGAGTGGATGTGATGGAGGGTGGGTGTGGTGGGTGGAAGTGATGGAGGGTGGATGTGGTGGGTGTTGGGTGTGGTGGAGGGAGGATGTAATGGAGGATGGATGTGGTTGAGAGTGTTATAATATAATCAAGACTAATCGTTACCTTTGACCGGTATGACACTTACATTTAATGTGGTCAGGTTTGTAAAGGTAAATGTCTTTGATTAAACGTTAAATGAAAAAACTGATCTCGCAAAACCTGCAAATGTACATGGGAAATCTTATAAACATATATACCATGTTGGATACTGCTATATAAGCTATAAAATCCTTATATTGACAGCGTCATTCAGAATTTAGAGATATCATTGCTTGGACCAGAGACACTTATCTGTTGCACATACCAGCAGTATTTTATTTTACACCCTTATTACATTTCGTAGCAGTATTTTATTTTACAGCAGCGTTATTACAAGTTGTCGCATTATTTCATTTTACTGCAGCTTTAATTCAATTCACCAGTTTATTACATTTTACCGTGTTATTGCAAATACATGGACAAACTATGCAACAAAGCACAAATGCTCTTTGGTAGTACAATAGTACATTTGATGCACAAGATCCCGAGAACAAAGGAGAAAACATTTGGCAACACCATCTAAGATTACTGAAGTTGAATGCTGAGGGCACTGCCTTGAAAAACGTGAATCTACGTATAGCCATTTTGAATCACACCAGTCTCTCGTGTTGTCCATGTTGAACATCGGATTGCATCCTCTTCAACGACTGGAGTGACATGATTGTAATAATATTATGGCAAGTGTCAACTTCTTTGGTCGAGTGGTAATTTGGTTTCTTAGGTGTTTGCAGACGCTGACGCCGCGACACCTAGGTCGATGCTGGAAGATTTGAGTGCAGGAACGTACTTTAAAAATGGTCAGTAGGAACCTCTGTCACTCTTCGTGTTGCCTTCTGTACCCGTTCAGGCTTTCTGTTTTCAGACTTAACGTCCCAGAACGAGATCCTTCCTGAGAGTGGTGTGGAAACATGGCATCTGAGTTATCCCCGACGGAGATTTTAGGTCAGCAACTCGTGCATTCAGCAAGGTGAGACACGTCACAAGACTGAGTTCAGGGTTGGCTCTCAGTATCTCCACGAGATTTGAAATGAAGTAAGATCCCTTGGTACTGTCACGATATGACACGTAGCCGTCAACGGTTGACCGGGCGATCAGGAAATCAGCCTCGTTTGGAACAAAGACCGTGGCATCGTCCTCCATGTCGCCACAACACGAGTCAGTCTCGTGAGGAAGAGATGCTTGTCCATGCTTACCCCGACAGGCCTGGAACAGAAACACCTTGGGCTTGCCCCGAAGTGAAGGACAATTCTCAGCTGTGAACTGTTTGGTAATCTGGTCAACGTTTACATCTAAACCATCTGATGCAGTAATGTTTTTTGACGACCCGTGAGACATTACAACACAGATAAAACAATTGTAGTTCGCATGGTCAAACTGGGACATTTGTTTCAAAGTTTGTAGTATTTCGGCTTGCTGCAAGTCTGTCTTTACCTCAATTATGAAATCAAATTGTTGAAGCACTTCCTTTAAGCCGCTTTCGTCAGTCTCAGTGCCATGTCGGTAGGAATTACCATTTTGGAAAGATCTGATGCTGATTATGAGGCAGACACCTTTGGGAGATTTGTTCATTGCGTAAGAAGACAAAGTCTGTGGCTGGTCAGATAATGAACATGCGGACATCCTCTGAGAAATGGTGTCTGTTTGGCTTTGAATTTTCAAACCTGTTACGACCTCAACTGTGATTTGTATCAAGCGATCAATGTTTTGACCAGTAATGGAAGAAATCTCCATATGTCCTGACAACCATCCTTTATTTGCGACGCCTGGTAGCTTTACATTGACAGTTTCTGAGGGCATATCTAGCTTGTTTCCAATGACGATGGTAGGGACATCTTTTGGATACAATTCGGGAAGCCACTTGTTTCTCATCTCCTTAAAACTTGGTGTGGCATTTACGTCATACAGCACAAAAAAGACGTCGGGTTTCAGTTTCGAGGCTTGCTGAAGTTGGGAGCTTCTGTCCCCTCGACATTCTACGACGTTGAGATAGACTGGAGTTGCGTCCTCAATGCGCAGTCCATACACAAAACATGCTCCCTTCACACCCATTTTCATGTGAGGGTTGCCTTTGATGAGATATTTCACTAATTCGGATTTGCCACTTTCACTTGGCCCGAGCATACATATCGTCACACAGTTAGTACTTTTCTTCTTAGGCATGAGCGCAGAATGGTCCAACTCGGGGCGAGACATGGCCATGGCTGTCTGAAATAAAATAAAATCTCTACTGCATATGCCCCATCTTACATTTTGTATACTATCTGAACAATATACCATTTTGATTAATGCTTGTGTACAGGTGATGACAATATACTGTCACTTTCATGATCTGGTAAGCGACTCTTTGATTGGTCGGATAAAAGGTCGTTCTGACATGACCCGCAATGGGATATCCTCAGATCTTTGTTTAGCGATAGCGTGAACTAAGATGTGATTTTAATGAGATTGAGAGAGAGAATGTGTGTGAGAGAGATAATGTGTATGCGAGTGTGCGTGTGTGTGTGTGTGTGTGTGTGTGAGAGAGATAATGTGTATGTGAGTGTGTGTGTGTGAGAGAGAGATAATGTGTAGGTGAGTGTGTGTGAGTGTGTGTGAGAGAGAGAGAATGTGTGTGAGAGAGATAATGTGTATGTGAGTGTGTGTGAGCGTGTGTGAGAGAGAGAGAATGTGTGTGAGAGAGATAATGTGTATGTGTGTGTGAGAGAGAGAATGTGTGAGAGAGATAATGTGTATGTGTGTGTGTGTGTGTGAGAGAGAATGTGTGTGAGAGAGATAATGTGTTTGTGAGTGAGAATGTGTGTGTGTGTGTGCGTGCGTGAGAGAGAATGTGCGTGAGAGATAATGTCTATGTGTGAGAGAGAGCGAGAGAATGTGTGTGAGAGAGATAATGGGCATGTGAGTGTGTGAGAGAATGTGTGTGAGAGAGATAATGTGTTTGTGAGTGTGTGTGTGTGTGAGAGAGAGAATGTGCGTGAGAGATAATATGTTTGTAAGTGTGTGTGTGTGTGTGTGAGAGATAATGTGTATGTGAGTGTGTGTGTGAGAGAGATAGAGTGTGTGTGAGAGAGATAATGTGTTTGTGAGTGTGTGTGTGAGATAGAGAAAGAGAGAGATTGTGTGTGTGAGAGAGATAATGTGTATGTGAGTGTGTGTGTGAGAGAGATAGAATGTGTGTGAGAGAGATAATGTGTATGTGAGTGTGTGTGTGTGAGAGAGAATGCGTGTGAGAGAGATAATGTGTTTGTGTGTGTAAGAGAGAGATAGAATGTTTTTGAGAGAGATAATGTGTTTGTGAGTGTGTGTGTGTGAGAGAGAGAAAGAGAGATAGATTGTGTGTGTGAGAGAGATAATGTGTTTGTGAGTGTGTGTGTGAGAGAGAGAATGTGTGTGAGAGAGATAATGTGTTTGTGTGTGTGTGTGTGTGTGAGAGAGAGAATGTGTGTGAGAGAGATAATGTGTTTGTGTGTGTGTTTGTGTGTGTGTGAGAGAGAGATAGAATGTGTGTGAGAGAGATAATGTGTATGTGAGTGTGTGTGTGTGTGAGAGAGAGAATGTGTGTGAGAGAGATAATGTGTTTGTGTGTGTGAGAGAGAGATAGAATGTGTGTGAGAGAGAAAATGTGTTTGTGAGTGTGTGTGTGTGAGAGAGAAAGAGAGAGAGAATGTGTGTTAGAGAGATAATGTGTATGTGAGTGTGTGTGCGTGAGAGAGAATGTGTGTGAGAGATAATGTGTTTGTGGGTGTGTGTGAGAGAAAGAATGTGTGAGAGAGAGATAATGTGTATGTGAGTGTGTGTGTGTGTGTGTGAGAGAGAGGAAGAGAAAGAGAGATTGTGTGTGTGAGAGAGATAATGTGTTTGTGAGTGTGTGTGTGAGAGAGATAGAAAGTGTGAGAGAGATAATGTGTTTGTGAGTGTGTGTGTGTGAGAGAGAAAGAAAGAGAGAGAGAGATTGTGTGTGTGAGAGAGATAATGTGTTTGTGAGTGTGTGTGTGAGAGAGAAAGAGATTGTGTGTGTGAGAGAGATAATGTGTTTGTGAGTGTGTGTGTGTGTGTGTGCGTGAGAGAGAATGTGTGTGTGAGATAATGTGTTTGTGGGTGTGTGTGTGAGAGAGAGAATGTGTGAGAGAGAGATAATGTGTATGTGAGTGTGTGTGTGTGAGAGAGAGAGAGAACGAGAGAGAGAGATTGTGTGTGTGAGAGATAATGTGTACGTGCGAATGTGTGTTTGTGTGTGTGAGAATGTATCTGTGAGAGAGATAATGTGTATGTGTGAGTGTGTGTGTGAGAGAGGGAATGTGTTTGTGTGAGTGAGAGAGAGAATGTGTATGTTAGAGTGAGTGTGTGTGAGAGTGAGAGAGAATGTGAATGTGTGAGTGAGTGTGTGAGAGTGAGAGAAAGAATGTGTATGTGTGAGTGTGTGTGTGTGTGTGTGTGAGAGAGAGAGAGAATATGTGTGTGTGTTCAGAGTTTAGAGACACTCTTTCGGTCTTATAGTTACAAAGTGCATGTAATTTTTATTCATTGGGATATCCTGAAACCCTTGGGTTGAGGACAAAATTAACCTAATAAAATAGTTATCTTCCATCTCAAAATATAGTAAACTAGGGTTATAACGAACTCAAGGGGACAACTAATTTTAGTTCGTTATAACCGTAGTTCGATATAAGCATTTCGACTGAATATCCTCTGTAGTCGCATTTAAACACATAATTGATCCACTTCAAAAGCTATAGCCTAATCACCGTTTTGCTGTTGTTAATTGAGGGTGTTAATAGGGGTCAAGGTGTAAGGTGGAGCCATAGTATGTCACGTGACACCAATCTGGCTAACACTGACAAAGGTCACAGGTAATCCTGGGAACCCCCATCTATTTATAACGCTTACAGCCGACAAACAGAAAACGTGCAATAAATAAATCGAACAGGCAACCATCAATATATTTTGTCTAAAAACAACGTCGATAAAGTGGTATTCAGACACACGTATACACACAATATATATGTACACAGATACACATACACATACACACATATACCACTACGCTCGAGTTTGTATGTTAACAATCAACAGAATGAATGACCTAGATTGATCAATCCTAACCTGACTGAGGCTGCATGAAGAATCACGTCAAATGAATTCTTGATTGGGTGTTTCAAAGCATGAGATGGAGACCAGATGTTCAAAAAAATATTTAAACTATGAACCTAAATATTTTTTGGGATAGCATCCTAGACCCATTATTATCGATCGGTCCTAGGGAAACAACTAGTCTCATTCACCACTGCATGATGGCCAGTGACATGGCCAACAACATACATATTATAGCAACTAATTACATGATAGGTGTTATCTAGAATGAACTGATCAGAGGCGATCTGTCTTACCAATCAAGGCACGGTTGTATTATCTAGTGAGGCTGAATATCTAAACAAACAATGTTGTGTGTTGTTAAATTCAGAGCCTACCTGGGTAACAAACGTTATCAAAAAGTATTCATCACGAACTAGTTGCCCGACTTCCTGTTTGACTTACTTTCGTTTTCTATGTCACCTGCGCGCGCCTGTCCTTTGTCACCCACCCCATTGCTCAATTTTAAATATTATCGTAAATGGCTGTGGTCTCAGTGGTCGTAGTGAATATTTTCAACTTTATCACCATTAAACCTGATGCAGTAAAAATCCTTGTTTAGCAGCTTTCTGAACTTAATTTTTCAATGAATCAAAATATATGTCATTTCGCAAATGGGGCTACGAGAAGGTAACTGGTGTCCTACAACCACGTGTGCATGCGACCAATAATCATAATCCACCCAGCAAGGATATATGCATACCTCGGCCCAGTGCAATATGTACGGTGTCACCTGGATTGTCGTAACCCTGTAAAATACTGTGATCGTTGATTTTCACATGCAAAGATTTTTAATTGGGAATTTTATGGTTTAAACATATTTTTATTTCTTAAATGAAATCTGGATTGATAAACAAGCAAAACATTACGTACATCACTTTATACAAACCTGTTCATGTTGACTATATATGTACAATACATAAAGCTAACCTGTAACCGTAAGCTGGAGCTAGTGGTGACCGAACTACACGAATGTAGTATCTTAATTTCAAATATTTTATCCAAAGTGTAGTTAGATTATTATCACTACTATTCGAATCTTTTACTTTTGACAATAAAATCGTGGACTGATTTAAAAATGCCCATGTTGATTGCGTCACTGGAGGAAGAGCTGCCGTTTAAAACTGTTTTCCATGGATTTAAAAATATAAATTATTTCTAACATTTGCGTAGTTTCAGCATGTAAATAGAAATTCCAACATGAATTTGGAATTTACTCGATTCTGATTTGTCAATCAGAGGCTTTTAAATCACATTATAGCTAAAATGGATAGAATTATCATAAACCGCCCGCATGTTATCAAAAATGAGCGGGCCACTGTAACTTGATAATGCCCTCATATTGCTTGACGACGGGCCATTATCACGCCTGTTGTTAGGTGACGTCATAGGATAGGGATAGGTGACGTCCCGTTCAATAGTGACGGCATCTGGTTTGTTCTATGACGTTTCCATATTTGTAAAAGTTCGTCAGTGACATTGGTGTCGATTGTAGTAAATGTTTCGAAACCGATATTGTTGTTTCTTTTTATTTTATAACAAATTCCAGCCATTTTAGCTATAATAACGGTAACGCTATATTTCAAGGCATTATCATTTGCAGAAGCCCTCGGTCTTTTCAACTGCCCTCCTTCGTCGGGCAGTTAATGGAAGACCTCGGGCTTCTGCAAATGACAATGCCCTGAAAAATAGCGTTACCCTTATAATAAACCCCCTCTGATTGAAACAGCTGGTTTGACGGCCGCATCGCCGCGGAAGCTAATATTCATAGAATAGTATTATTTTCAGTCAAGGTCGGTAGGCATATTTAAATAATTATATCTACAATTACAGGTTACAAAATGCACAGATTCGGTTACTACAATATTCAAAGGATGTGTGGCAATACATTTCGTGCAGAAAAACACGATAGAAATCTACAAAGGTAATGTATTTACGTTTTCGAGACAACAGAGAGCTTGGAATTTTGGCGCTTTTCTATATACGACTGTGACGGAGACATGATCACACCAATGTGTTCTATGACTGTGACATGCTCTCACCAATGTGTTCTGAGACTGTGACATGCTCTCACCAATGTGTTCTATGACTGTGACATGCTCTCACCAATGTGTTCTATGACTGTGACATGCTCTCACCAATGTGTTCTGAGACTGTGACATGCTCTCTGCAATGTGTTCTATGACTGTGACATGCTCTCACCAATGAGTTCTATGACTGTGACATGCTCTCACCAATGTGTACTATGACTGTGACATGCTCTCACCAATGTGTTCTATGACTGTGACATGCTATCACCAATGTGTTCTAAGACGGAGACATGCTCTCACCAATGTGTTCTGAGACTGTGACATGCTCTCACCAATGTGTTCTATGACTGTGACATGCTCTCACCAATGTGTTCTATGACTGTGACATGCTCTCACCAATGTGTTCTATGACTGTGACATGCTCTCACCAATGTGTTCTGAGACTGTGACATGCTCTCACCAATGTGCTCTATGACCGTGACATGCTCTCACCAATGTGTTCTATGACTGTGACATGCTCTCACCAATGTGTTCTATGACTGTGACTTGCTCTCACCAATGTGTTCTATGACTGTGACATGCTATCACCAGTGTGTTCTGAGACGGAGACTTGCTCTCACCAATGTGTTCTATGACTGTGACATGCTCTCACCAATGTGTTCTAAGACTGTGACATGCTCTCACCACTGTGTTCTATGACTGTGATATGCTCTCACCAATGTGTTCTATGACTGTGACATGCTCTCACCAATGTGTTCTGAGACTGTGACATGCTCTCACCAATGTGCTCTATGACCGTGACATGCTCTCACCAATGTGTTCTATGACTGTGACATGCTCTCACCAATGTGTTCTATGACTGTGACTTGCTCTCACCAATGTGTTCTATGACTGTGACATGCTATCACCAGTGTGTTCTGAGACGGAGACTTGCTCTCACCAATGTGTTCTATGACTGTGACATGCTCTCACCAATGTGTTCTAAGACTGTGACATGCTCTCACCACTGTGTTCTATGACTGTGATATGCTCTCACCAATGTGTTCTATGACTGTGGCGTGCTCTCACCAATGTGTTCTGTGACTGTGACATGCTCTCACCAATGTGTTCTATGACTGTGACATGCTCTCACTGTCTTCTGAGACTGTGACATGCTCTCACCAATGTGTTCTATGACTGTGACATGCTCTCACAATGTCTTCTGAGACTGTGACATACTCTCACCAATGTGTTCTGTGAGATGGTAATAGTGAAAACCATAATTTTCTGATGATTTTCAACACGTCCCCTTTGATGGCTGAAACTTTTTTTATATATGTATATAATAATGGCGTGGATCATTGCTCATGCCTGCGGTCTGGTATTCATGGTTTACTACATTATGTACATGCCATCATGATACTGTAACAACTTAATAATGCATACCGAGGGAATAGACAACATGTCCTCCTTCAAGAAGCCATAAGTACAATGATACATGAAGTTGTTACAAACAGAAACTGAACCTGTTACAATTCAGCAGCAGTTGTCCATAAAGTGCCCCCCACAATTCATACATAATATGCAGTAATAGTATCCATGAACCATAGAATAAAGTCCAGGATTTCGCATCCATATGTCAGGTTTTCCTTGAAACTTGAAAGTTTGAGACTGATTCTTTCAGAACCCATGTCGAGGATTGATGTGGCTCTTTACCCAATTGTACATTTCTCAAAATTATTTTCTCCTATGGATTCTATGTCAGTTGATTTATAAGATGAGGTGAGGTGAAATTGGGTTTAACGTCGCGTCCAAGATTATTGCACTTATATAGCGACGTGCATGCACGTGTGTGTGTGTGTGTGTGTGTGTGTGTGTGTGTGTGTGTGTGTGTGTGTGTGTGTGTGTGGCTGCTTGTACTAGTCCGGGCTGATGCCGATTTATAGTACTAGCTCACTTAGATACCATGCCGCAGTTTAACATGAATACCCCACTCAGACACAGTATACCGACTCCGAGCCGACCAGTCCTTGTTTTAGCCCCTTAACGCCGAGCGCCAGACAGGGTAACAACAAGTACCATCTTTTAACGTCTTTTGGTATGGCGCGGCCGGGGATCGAACCCCGATGATTTATAAGAAGGCTTACATGAACAATTATACCAGAATTAGGCAAAACCGGAAAATATATGAGATTATTGGATGAAAGGTCCAAATATTCCACAGCCGTAGTTTATTAATAATGTTAGAACTGTTCCTGACGTTTTTTTTAGCAAATTGGAAGTTTCAGTTTCTTATTGATAGTTTCCTGACGTTTGAACACGTATCTTCACGTATCTCAGTAACTTAAAGATGACGAAAATAATCATCATGTTTCAGATTGGTGAAAACAATATTAGTTAAGAAAGCAAAATTATAATCTTCTCTATGACCTCTATGATCTTGACCAGTGTCCTTCTCCTCAAGTGACATATAATCGTGTCAAATATCCAAGTTATAGCATATTTAATACAACATATTCTGAGGAAAAATAAGAAATATATATATATTTGCATTGTCTAGAACCTCCAAAGCCAAATGCCGATCATTGTGCCGTGAAGAAATTTGAATCTGTTATAGCCATTACGGGGGCGTAGGGGTGGTCGAGTGGTTAAAGTGTTCGCTCGTCACGCCTAAGACCCGGTTCGATCCCTACATGGGGACAATGTGTGAAGCCCATTTCTGCTGTCCCCCGCCGTGATATTTCTGGAATATTCCTAAAAGCGGAATGAAACAATACTCACTCACTATAGCAATTATGATTTATACAAAATGTTTCTGCCGTAGCCGCCATTTTGAAAATCAGATTGGAACCACTTGAACAAATTGAACTTTCATCATTGGCAGGAACCATTATGCCAAGTGTCCACTACCTTGGTCTAATAGTAACAAAGAAGATGTTACAGACGCCGACGCCGATGTTTGAAGGGTTCACCATGATCAGTACCTTGTCCTATTTGAGACATGTAATCATTGCAAGAGCCAAATCAAACCATGGACATACACCAATTCTTGTTTCTTTCTTTCGGTTTTTTTATATTCAAAGTCCAAGAACGAGATCCTTCCTGAGCGTGGTGTGAAAACATGGCATCTGAGATCTTCCCCCCGAAAGATTGAGGTCAGCAACGCGTGCATTCAGCAAGGTGAGACACGTCACAAGACTGAGTTCAGGGTTGGCTCTCGGTATCTCCACGAGATTGGAAATATAGAAAGATCCCCTGTAACTGTCACGATATGACACGTAGCCGTCAACGGTTGACCGGGCGATCAGGAAATCAGCCTCGTTTGGAACAAAGGCCGTGGCATCGTCCTCCATGTCGCCACAACACGAGTCAGTCTCGTGAGGAAGAGATGCTTGTCCATGCTTACCCCGACAGGCCTGGAACAGAAACACCTTGGGCTTGCCCCGAAGTGAAGGACAATTCTCAGCTGTGAACTGTTTGGTAATCTGGTCAACGTTTACATCTAAACCATCTGATGCTTTGATGCTTTTTGACGACCCGTGAGACATCACAACGCAGACAAAACAGCTATAGCGTGAGTGATCCTGTGAAGCCATTGTTTTCAATGTATTTAGAAGAATAGAACCCTCCAAATCTTTTCTAACCGCTACTTTGAAACCAAACTGCTTAAACACTTCTTCCAAACCGACTTCATCTTTTTCAGTGCCATATCTGTAGTCGCTTCCATCTTGAAATGATCTCATACTGATGATGAGACATACACCTTTGGGAATGGCGTCCATCTTGTACACATTATTGGGAATTGTAGACGATTGAGTAGACAGCGACCATGCAGTCATAGGACGAGCTACTGTTTCTATTTGGTCTTGAATATCAAAACCTGTAAATATTTCTACCATTCTTTGTATCAAGCGGTCAATGTTTTGACCAGTTATCGATGAAATCTCCATATGTCCTGACAACCAAGCTTTGTCCGATACCCCCAGGAACTTCGCATCCTGAGTATCTGAAGGCAGGTCGGACTTGTTGCCGATGATAATAGTAACAATGTTCTTGTAGTATAGATCGTTTATCCACAAGTATTCCATTTTTTCCAGGCTTGTGTTAGAATTCACGTCATACAACAGAAAGTAGACGTCAGGCTTGTGTTCAGTTGCCTGCTGGAGTTGTGATGTTTTGGTTCCTCTGCACTCTGTGACATCAAGCATCACAGGGGGATTATACCCCAGACGCAGGCCATAAACAAAGCAGGCACCACGGACACCAAGATGCATGTAAGAGTTGCCTTTGATCAGGTATTTCACAAGTTCTGATTTCCCACTCTCACTTGGTCCCAGCAGACATATCTTTACTTTTGAACGCCCTTTCTTTTCAGATGCCACCTTTAATTGGTGTGCATCAGTGGAAGCACGCGCCATTCCCTAAACAAAGGTCTGAAAAACATATCAATACATCAATACACAGGATGGTACATACTAACGTGTGCTCGAAAAGACACATGTTGCGCTCTAAGAAGAAAACAATATATCGATACAGGGAGCTCGAAGAATTCAGTGTGCACACCACAACACTCACGATTATGTGAACATATCTAAAATAAACATAAATCAGAAAGTCAGCCACATAGGGCTGGACACTCTCTGGTGAGGAGAATTTTACCTCGATCATAAGAGAGTATCGGTCTACTTCACCCTGGACGCTCGCGTATTTATATCTTCCGATGCGTCGGTCAGGGACTTTGAATTGATTTACAACTGACATGATTATAGTTCAGAGAGATTCGCCAAAATGGAAATCAGGGAGTTGAAGGGGTTAGGGCCGGGGTTGAACTATTCTCAGCTATCTTAGCAGCAACAGATACTAGTACGTAGTCTGATATGGACTACAGCTGAATTGGCCATAAACATGACAATCAAGCGCTTCGTCACACACGACTAGCTTTGAGGTGCAGCGGGTAGATTTAAAGCTGGCTGAGAATAAACCGCTGGAAAACCCAATCTGCTAATGACGCCACAGCCTATTAATAGAGGTGACGGCGGTTCTATTAATAGGGTCCATTCTTTCCATACATTCAACAACACACCATCATTTCTTTGAATTAACCAAAAATGTTCCTGAGGTGGAACATCAGATACACATACAGAACTCATTCAGAACACACAAATGTTCATTGACAAGCATAGTCGCCTTTTACGGCAAGCATGGGCTCCTGAGGACCTATTCTTCCCCGGATCTTCACAGGGCATCAACAGATGTACATACCCCGATTCTGCAAGGGGGTGTCACTTTTCCTCTGACTTGTTCTTTTGATAGTTGTATGAAATACGCCCAATGAAAGATACAACCAGTCGCATAAAATAATCTCCGATTGCATGATGGGTAATTAACAGGCAGTAGTCTTCAACAGACATTAATCAACCATTTACATTCTGCTGGTTACAATGGGTTGAACATCAACGATCTGTCCTCACCAACCTAGGCATGTTACGATCTGGTATAATCAAAACTATCGTATGTAATTAACTTCAGTGGATCCTACCTGGGTTACTTACGTAATCAGTCTTTCCAATTTCCTGTCTACCTTAGTTTCGTTTTGTTTGACACCTGCGTGCGCCTGTCCTTAGTCATTTCCGCTCAACACCGGCCCTTATCAGATAGTTTTTAACAATAGGTCACTTATGTCACGATGGAGAACACATAGAATCGGCTTCATACATCTGTGAATTGAACTGGGTTTTCGACTTTAACCACTCAGCTTGTCCGCCGAACCTCGGAGAAGAACGAAAAGAACCATATGGCCATTTTAGAGGATCCGGGCCACATGCAGATCATGGCTGCCACCCAGAAGCATGCACGAGTTACATCCAGAAGTACGAGGCTATTTACCATTTATTCCTGACTTTACAGTATCAGTATTTCACTTATTGATATCACAAAATGTAACTTATGATATTAAATAATTATTGAAGTATTTTTTATGTTTGTTTATTGTTTGACGTCACACTCAGCAATATTCCAGTTACATATGTGAATAGTCGAGTCTGGACCAGACAATCCAGTGATTGACATCATGAGCATCGATCTACGCATGGTTGAGTTGGGTTGAACGACGCGGTTTACGGCATTCCGGTTGTATCACGACGTGTCAGCTTAATGTGGGGGAAAAGCCGGAAGAGATGCAGGTCTCAGACCTTTACCACTTCGGTAAAACCAACCATCACAGGTATGGTGCTGACAAACCTAGGAACATATAAGGGCGGACCAGGATTCGAACCCACAGTCATGTTTCTGGCGTACATAGCGAAGTGTCCCTGAAGTATTTCTGATATCATAAATTCAATTCAGTCTTATTAAAGATTCATTTCTCACAAATCCGAATTTGAGATGTCAAAACATGATTTATGGATATCAAGTTGATTTTTACATATAAAAAAATGCTTGACATGAGTGCCCCTCCCAGATGACATTGTTATAATTTTTTTACATTTGGGGATATCTTTGCTAATTATTTTGATAGACAGTTTCAGTTCATTTCCATACTTCTATGCTGTCCTTTATTTTAAGTAATTTGTTTGTGGGTTGAGTATAGTTAAGGTGTATGGATAAGATTGGCTGCACAAGAAACAGTACTGCATTTACTGTTATCTCATCCAACTGCTTACATCATGTCAACAATTTGAATCATAATTTCAGTAAGCATTGGCCGTTATGGTGTCCTGTGAAGTAATGCAGCATGGAACACAAAAAGTAATGGATGATAATGAGCGCACTGATTCGTGTGTACTGTGACACGATCAACCAGGTCACAAAAACTAGTGGTTGATAATGAGAGCACTGATTCGTGTGTACCGTGACACGATCAACCAGGTCACACAAACTAGTGGTTGATAATGAGAGCACTGATTCGTGTGTACCGTGACACAATCCACCAGGCCACACAAACTAGTGGTTGATAATGAGAGCACTGATTCGTGTGTACCGTGACACAATCCACCAGGCCACACAAACTAGTGGTTGATAATGAGAGCACTGATTCGTGTGTATCAGACACCATCAACCAGGCCACACAAACTAGTGGATGATAATGAGAGCACTGATTCGTGTGTATCGAGACACCATCAACCAGGCCACACAAACTAGTGGATGATAATGAGAGCACTGATTCGTGTGTATCGAGACACCATCAACCAGGCCACACAAACTAGTGGTTGATAATGAGAGCACTGATTCGTGTGTATCGAGACACCATCAACCAGGCCACACAAACTAGTGGATGATAATGAGAGCACTGATTCGTGTGTATCGAGACACCATCAACCAGGCCACACAAACTAGTGGATGATAATGAGAGCACTGATTCGTGTGTATCGAGACACCATCAACCAGGCCACACAAACTAGTGGTTGATAATGAGAGCGCTGATTCATGTGTATCGAGACACCATCAACCAGGCCACACAAACTAGTGGTTGATAATGAGAGCACTGATTCGTGTGTACCGTGACACAATCCACCAGGCCACACAAACTAGTGGTTGATAATGAGAGCACTGATTCGTGTGTATCGAGACACCATCAACCAGGCCACACAAACTAGTGGATGATAATGAGAGCACTGATTCGTGTGTATCGAGACACCATCAACCAGGCCACACAAACTAGTGGATGATAATGAGAGCGCTGATTCGTGTGTATCGAGACACCATCAACCAGGTCACACAAACTAGTGGTTGATAATGAGAGCGCTGATTCATGTGTACCTTGACACAATCTACACAAACTAGTGGATGATAATGAGAGCGCTGATTCATGTGTACCTTAACACAATCCACACAAACTAGTGGATGATAATGGGTGGTAATTCATGTGTACCGCGACACAAATTGTAGCTCAGACTGGTGTCTTTGTCAGCCAACATGCACTTTACTTAAAAAATCAAATGAATGCTTATTATATTTGCTTATTAATTGCTCCTTAACCATTCAGGGTAATCTACACACCTATTCCACCATATTACACATGGATAATTGAGGATGTAACAAACAACAATAACAATAAGTATGAAAACAATGTTTACTTCAAGTGGAAATGCAAACAGGTGAGACCATTTCTTACTTGTGTCACTCTTTCACCACAACTTACATCACAGTTGGCTGTACAGACAAAGCATTTACATCACAGCTAACTGTTGGTCCTCACTGGAGGAAAACCTGCTCACAAACCTTTGATTCAACATTAATAAATATCACTGAAGTGATTGTTAGATAATACACATAAGTAACACATCACAAGTCAATCATTCAGAACAATTTCCATTTTAATATGTTTTACTCTAAATGACAGGCTGTAAAGATATATTTTGTTCACTTATAACAGCCATCTCAATAGTAAGGTCATAACATGAGACATGAAAACTGGACATGTTGAAGAAGCTGGATTTCATCAAAGCGCAAGCTAATACCCGACCAAAGATATTGAGTAAAATCAAGTCAGTTTAACAATGGTTATCCCCTCAAAACACTGTCAGAAAACACAATATCTGTACATGGAGGTACTCTGTCCCAAAACAGCAGTACTATATCTTAGGGTCATGTTTTGATATGTGAACATCTGTAATTCTAAGTCTGAAATGTTTGTTTCATCAGGTTTCGGAACCATCATCCTTGCTGACTCCTGATGCTGCGACTATAGCAACAAGTGACAGGGAAGACACAGCTTTCAATAGGACAACAAAGACAAGAATATGATTGGATTTCAGTAATCTACTTTCCTGGTTCAGCGGACCTTAATGAAATTCCAAACCTCCCGTATACCCACAGAGTGAAGGGCTAATCTTAGGCATACTGTATGTACTTGTAATCCCCACATCAAGACAATGACATGTGATAACATAGATGAACATTTGCAATCATAGCATGTTATAATTATTGTGGTTGTAATTAACAGTTATTTCTTCTTCTCATCTGTAAATCTGCCAAAGCTACCTGTATGTGCTGCTGTAATCTCTCGTCAGATCTGCAGTGGCTATATTCATGTGATAACAGACTTGTAGTCAATATTGGAAGTGATTATTTAACTACCATGAAGATCCTTCTCCACACGCACCAATTCAAACAAGGATGAAGACAGTTCCCATCGGTTGTGGACAGGGACCACATTGGGCACACACCACATCAGGGCCCACAGGAATACTAGACTATCGTTTTCAAATTTCACATTGCAACATATTTGGCTTTAAAAAGTAACATTTAGCTTATTCAAAGTTGGGAAAGTCGTGAGGACTGTTTGGTTGTTTTCTGTTTGTGATGGTCAAAGGTGTTTTATATGTGCCAGAATCTTCCATTTACATCAGGGGTATGAAGCTAACTGTCACTGTCCAAGAAGCAAGAATACAGACAGATACAAAGGAGACCATTCCATGCAAGTGTTTTCACTGAGATGTGTCTCGGTTTCTAACACTAACACTTACATAAAACTTGTAACTAAAACACAGAAAGGAGCCCATAACAATGACTTAATGGACACTCCAATCCCTTTTCCACCCAGCCGAACAGGATGACTGGTCATGAAGTAGTGAGGCTTGAGGTTTTTGGTGAGAAATTCGTCTCTGTTGTCATGTTGCAGCTATGATTTACACTCCACAGGGCACTCAACTATGAGATCTTGAAGCTGTACTCATTTGAGAGGAATATAGCATGATCCAGAGCATGGATGTTCACAAACATCTTGCTCACTTGTTTAATATTTTCTCTGTAAATAGAAAGACAATCAGATGAAATTCAGTCAACCCTTCCATCCAATGTAAAACAGTATATCTTTGTAATATTCGGATTTCAAGTGTTGCGATCAACATGCTAAAGATACCATATATTAATTTTTCAAATTCATCATTATTTCAGATTGTATCCTGCCAATAATTCTATTCCAGTTTGAATCACTAGTACTTACTATCAGTACTACTAGTTACACAACAATGGAAATCATTAGAAGATCCCATAAAATCATAGTTTGAAAGTCAAAGGCATAGAATTAAAAGGCCACTGGCCACTATTCTTTTCAAAAATAAAATGGTTCAAAGCATAAATAAACTTCAAATCTGCACATTTGTAAAAATTGTATCTAAAGATCGTTTCTGTTTTCTCAATTCATCACCAGTTCCTTTGACTTGTGAATCCTGTTGTTTCCTAATCCTGTCGTATAAACTGACAGGTAAGACACCATCCTCCCTCACCTGCCCTCGTGCCTCTCTGTATCGGCTGCCAACATCGTGGACTTGTGCATGGTGTCAGCAAACAGCATGAGGTAGCGACATAGAGGCTCCAACTGGGGCATCGTCTTGTCCGTGTCTGCACTGGTGAACCAGGCCTTGGGTAGTGTGGAGATGATCTGTACAAAGAGGAACACATGTATTTAGTAAAGAGTTTTCTACAGCGGGAAGCAACATTTCAGCAACATCAAGAATGGTCTAAACATATTGTAGCTATTCCATTTGAGATAGGAGACTCATGTATGTTACAAAGCAGACCCATCATGTGTACACTAGGTTCACATGCCCAAAGTCTCAGACTCTTGTCAGACACCAACCCAAAATGTGGTGTCTTCCATGTAGTAATGTAGCAATAACCCAGCTGTATCACAACAGCAAGACAAAGCAGTGGTCGATAGTATGAGTAAAGAACCCTGAATTGGGTCATACTGACAAGGGACGGTTGCTGGTTGCACAGTTACAATCACAGGCCATGATGACAATAGTAATAGGCAAACTATTCGGTGCACGACAACAGAATCAGCCAGGTGCTACATCGTAACCACATTGCCAGAGAGGGCACTTTGACAACATGAGGTAATTACTGGGACCTAATCTGCTTGCAGGTGGATCTACTCACTGCGTTCGTCTTCTCCAGTGCATCCTTGTTACAGAAGCCGGTGTGTAGACTGAGGATGATGTATCTGTTGAGCAGCCCATCAAAGGCTATCTGTTGTAACACTTGATCCGCCAGGATTCCATACCATGACAGGATGTTGCCTAGCAACTGTAATAATGAAAACAAATTCATTATTTTTTGGTATCCCAGCAGCACATACTGAACATGTTGTACACTATGCATTATTATGGGTGATCTATTAAATACTACTTAAAGTTAAAGAATACCAGATTTTTTATCATATGGCATGACAGTTTAGCTAAAATCCTCTGAAAAATGTGGTCGTGACAGAATAACTATAGTCACACACCTCATGTGAATCATTGTCAATGTCAGACATGTTTGGTGGGTATGTCTTGTGGGTGACCATGACATATTCTGTGGGTATGTAAGAAGGATAAACAAAACTAACAGCAGCCTAGATAAGTCTAGATAGACACCTTGATACACATGCTAGATAAGTGAACCCACCTTGATACACGTCCAGGACTGTCTGTGGAAGAAGACAGCTGGGCCGGCAGATCTGTTCTCCAGAACACTGAAACACAAACAAGTGAAACTGCACAGTCACAACACAAGCTTTGAGTAAGTAAGTAGGGTTGCTTATGATGGAAGTTGAATCAGGGTCTTTGGTCAGAGGTGTGGAAAACCAATCTCCAACTTGCCTGATTCGTTACGGGACTGCTGGACAAACCAAAGAATGAGCATGTTACCCATGGAAGACTTTAAAATTAAGAAGACTTTCAGTCAAGTTTCATCAAATATTCATTACAAGTACTAAACATAGAATTGAAAATGTCTTAACATTGCAAGTATGACCAATCCAACTGATGGCAGTGTATTGTGTACTTCCTTGTTCTTATTTCAATCCGCTCCGACACTCTCTGATTAGTTGATCAGAGTAACACATAGCCAAATCTGCCGCATATTGTAAAAAGTCATGGCAGGTTGCATAACCAAGACTTATAGTGTTTGTCTGTTTATGGCCAAGCAAGGGACAAATCATTATTGGTGGGGGATGAAGTTATGGAGATACGAAAGCTGAGAAAAGGTATGACAAGATGAAGAGAGTATGAAAATAAACGCAAACAGGAATTTCAAACACTAGCTTTAACATTTACATGTACTATTTTGAGACAAAACACCATTTGGGGTCAAGTGTCTGAACAAGCACACCTTGTCTCAGGACAAGGGAATTCTAACTGATTACTCATCCAGCTACAGGTTCACAGTTCGATCATGTTGATATTTCCACACTCCTTTTGGTATGACAAGCCAACATCTTACTTAACCACTTTGATACCCTACTATGTGTCTACACAGGTTTTAAGATCTCACATCAGATAACTGGCAAATTGCAAAAAGACCTTGGGGAGGAAAATCTGTGGTCGATAGTGTCAGTCCCAGTTACCTACAGGTGATGTCCCAGGAATTGATGTTTTCAGTTATTCCCCATCCATAGCCTATTCACACTTAGATACCCAATCACAACACTGGAAGTTAACACTCATGAGATGGCAAATGAGTTCTGTGAATCCTCAAAACAAATTAACCCTGGTTAAGAAAAATTTAAAAAATAGGAGAAATCAAATATGCCAAGGACACTGTTTTAGTAAGGTTTTGACTTTTTGGAATTTGAGATGCTTTTTAAGGTTGCTGTCAACCAACTCAACAAGTGATCTTACTTTTTTGGATACATAGGCATAAAGACATCGTCATCCAGTGTTTTCTTCATCCTGTTAGAAATGGCCTTCAGTAATGCCTGAGTATTCTTGGCCTCTCCACTGACAGTGGGGTAGTCGCGGATCAGTCGCTGTATGAGGTTCACTAGTCTTGAGGTCTGTATTGTTGACATTGGGTCCCAAACTGTTTCTACAAGCCCTGTAAAACAAACATAGTCTTCAGCATTTGAGTACTGCATCACTCCCAAAAAACGTGATTTCATATTCGATCGGGATGGTGGAGTAGCCAAGAGGTTAAAGTGTTTGGTCCCTATGCTGAAGGCCTGGGTTTGATTTCCCATGTGTGAAGCCTTTTTCTAGTGATTGGCGGAGTAAGTTTTCATAAAGCAGTGAAAAACCTAACCCATTCACATTAAATGAGTTGGGTCTTGCTGCTTTCAACAGAACATCAGCAGATCATGAAATGTCAGCTTGTGGAGAACAAAGCCCAAAGTGATGTAGGTAATGCAGTGTTCGAATTTGAACACGCAAGTGAACAGGTCCTTGTCATAGAGTATAATAGAGCTAACATTAAAAATCCCCATTGGAGCCATCCTCAAACACCTCTTAATTTCGAACACTGCTGTTGATGTCTACCACAGGTGGGTTTGTTGTTGCTGACAAACCAATGTTCATAACTAGGGCAAATCTGGACCCTGACACTGGACCCCATGCCCAACAGACATAGGATCCATGTGTGCACCCTTAGTTGTGTTGACACTGGACCCCATGCCCATCAAACGCAGGATCCATGTGTGCACCCTTAGTTGTGGAGAGATTGGACCCCATGCCCATCAGACGTAGGATCCATGTGTGCACCCTTAGCTGTGGAGACACTGGACCCCATGCCCATCAGACGCAGGATCCATGTGTGCACCATTAGTTGTGGAGACACTGGACCCCATGCCCATCAGACGCAGGATCCATGTGTGCACCCTTAGCTGTGGAGACACTGGACCCCATGCCCATCAGACGTAGGATCCATGTGTGCACCCTCAGTTCTGGAGAGATTGGACCCAATGCCCTGGTTTTCTTATCCAGATTAAATCATATGAATACTCAGAAAAATGATTCAGCTTCATGAAAGTAAAAACATTTGGTCATATTCAAACTTAACAGACCCTTTCATCCTTAACTTTGTAACAATGCTGACATCTATGTTCAGAAACATGTCTAAAACTTTGACAAGCTGGAAGCAGAGAGACTAAAGAATCACACTAGATCCAAGGTAACACAGGGATGAGATAGTCTTACTTGTGAGTTTTGGTAAAATTATTTTATCCACAATTGCTGGTAATAATTTAACGTCATCATCTTCTATGGATGCCTCATCCTCTTCATTATGGAGACCCAGAAAAACCAGACAAGCGTACCACTGACTCTCTTCAAAGTCACCACAGTTCTCCTGAAAACAATGAGACAATTTTAGTACTGAGAGTTTAACACACATTGTATTTAATCACATGCTGTACCATCCTTAGTTCTGACAATATTCCTGATTTCAAAAGTTTCAAATTTTTGGCCTTCTAATTCAGGGTAGTTTTGTTTTACACTGCCTTGATCAGTATTTCAGATGTTATCACGATGAGTCAGCTACTAGTCCAAAATAGAGGCAGTCCGAGACATTTACTATTAAAACTCTCCAACAAGGGGGCTGACAAGACGAGGATCAGAAACCGGTAAAATTAGAACTCACAATCATTTGAACATCCCACCACTAACAAGGGTAGACCATCAGTTAATTCAACTTGAGGTTCATGAAATAAATTAGATTTGTGATTTAGCAAGAAGACTCGTCCTTCCAGATTTTCACTAGTCTTGGGAAGAAGAGACTTGTGGGCATGTCTAACCCAACTATGGAGTCGCTGCTCCTCAGATGAATGGGTCACTACGAATATTAACAGTAATAATCAGATCAGTCAGCATCCTTGATAATCCAGTGTATTCTATCTCCATTCCACTTTGTTGAATAGCCTGGACCTATTTGCCACTACAGCGTTGAGTCTAGTTCAAATGACAACACTGAGATAACTGTACAATCGATTTTCTTCATTTTCATGGCAATATCCCCAGTACCAGATGCCTATTTGCATGCCATCCCTGATACAACAGGCATGTCTTGTAGAAGATGGATTTCCCTTCCCTGTCTTACTCACTCATAAAAACATAATGTCCAGCTAAGGTTCATATATGCCGTCTTCTGATTCTGTTAAACATATTGATGGCTTGCAAGGCTGCATATAAAATGTTGATCTATCTCGAACTCTTGTTCAGAAGAGGCATTTTGACTAGTTGATGTCAAGCTCATGAACAATAGAGTGAGTGAGTTAGTTGGGTTTAATGCCGCTTTTAACAGTATTCCAGTTATATCACTGCGTGTCAGCTTAATGTGGGAGGAAAGTCCGAAGTGATGCAGGTCTCTGACGTTTACCACTTCAGTGAAACCCACGAGCACGGGTATGGTGCTGACCTAGAAACATAATTGGGGCAAACCGGGATTCGAACCCACAATCATGGATTTCTGGTGTGTCCAAGGGACTCAACTCCGCACTGCGAATAGTGGCACCTTAGACGACTGGGCCACCCGTGCCCCCCCATGAACAAGAGAAATTTTGTGCTAAGTTGGTGATAAAACAGTTGAAGAAGCTATGACAAAGAGGTCCAGGTTACATATTATTATAGAATGGAGAGAAAATTCACGGTATGATCAAGGATTGTCAATGGTTGGCAAAAGTACCACCCTACTCTGGATCAGAGACAAGTATTACCTCGATTGGATTCCACTTTAAAGTGTGCAATCTGATGAGAGGGTTGAACAGTTTAGGGAGACACAGTCCGATGTAAGCCTCCCTGTAGGAGTCCCCATAGCTGAACTTCCATTGTTCGAACTGACTGCGGATACAGTCAACCTCACTGAAATCTTCCACCACGTCTTCAAACAAGGTCCTAGCACTTGTCACAATGGAGTCTGGGGAGGAAATAGAACAGTCGGGATGAAGTTACGCCCTGGTTCTACCCCTGTCACTTGTGTACTTTTTGCTCAATCTATGTTAATTCTAGAAACTTACAGTTTTCAATCAAGCTCCTTTCTTAACGTGGTTACATTAGAACTATCAGTAATGTCTTTGACATAATTACTTGTTCCAAGGCAGGGTCAATTAATTTCATTCTCATAAAAAGCTCAGCTAATATAGTCCATGTATTAAACCTACTGAAGCTAAGTGAAATGATTCCAACACAACTTCAGCTGAGTAAAGGAACACTGCAACAATGCACTATATATCGTTAGTTTCTAAGAGGTCGAATAACCATTGAATTAAAAATATCTCCGCCCCCAAGAAAAAAAAAAATCAACAAATTTTCATACTTACATTTTGGGCCTAACTGACTAAAGCTAAGTTCATATGCATCATGTATATTCAGTTAAATATAAGAATCTCTACTGAAGTGATAAGGGCAGTTCATCAAGGGGACATACACTGTGACAAACGTTCTGTATAGTTTATATATTATACAGCGTAAACTTTCTCCTGATAAATTCTATATGTGTGTGTATGGTATTGTATTTCAACAGTGATGAAACTGTGATATCAAACTTAGATGACCGCACTAAGAGAGACTGTAAAGATAAAATCCACCTTTCTCCATAGTGAACTTAGAGATATCAGTTTGACTTTCTTCATCATCAGAAGAGAGACCATCATGGTGACCGCGAATGTTTTTGGCTTCTCGAGCACGGCGCCGACGCGATCTGGAATAGAGAACAGTGTTTTTTTACTCTTTTTGCTGCACCTTATGCATCAAAAGTTGAGACAGCATTTCTACAAATAATAATAATAATAATAATAATAATAATAATAATAATAGTTGTGATTACATAAATCTCAAGGGTGTGAGCGAGATTGAATTTTGTGTAACACCACAGTGAACAATATCCCACCAAAAAGTATGATGGCAGGCTGATAGTAGTCTGCATCTGGGACCAAACACCAGTGGTTGACAGCATGAGCACCGTCAGAGCACAATGACACACCATCTATCCTCACAAGTTGTCTCTTATGACAAACGGTACAGGGTAACTCTCCTGCCCTCACAGGGCATATTCTTTTGGAAAACCTGCACCAGTCTGAGAATTGAGCCACTAGTCCAAAGCCAGAGGCTCCAAAATTTCTTTCTGTCTACTAGACTCAGCTATTTGAACTAAAATTTAATATAAACTCTAATTTCCACAGATGCCTTGTACATAAATGCTCCTATTAATAATATCAATGATTAAACTAAACCTGGCACTAACCTCCGTGCTTCCCGCTCAGCTACACGCCGCTGTCTCGCCTGTTCCTCATTTCCAGCCATTATAACCTTGGATGCTGCCTTACCTACAAAGCAATAGTCAGTCAGTGTTAACAATGGTTAACAGAGGTTAATTGGATCATCTGAACCAAACTATATTTTAAGTAGGCCTTTGCATTTCATTGTCATTTATATCAAGTTCATGACAGAAATGACAAATAGTTGGATTTTCTAAAATAAATACACAAAAATAAACATACTTTTAGGGTGTGTGAGTGAGTTAAAGTTTTACGTCACATCGGCAGTATCTCAGCCATATAGTGACGAACATACATTTAGGATGAAATGATGAATATTGATATCCCTTTAATAGGAACAGTTATATTTTAGGCCTCATCACCATGGTAACAGGACCTACCAGGAAATTACCACTGCCATGGGAGGCACTCAAAAGGTTGGCACATAGGGGCAATACTGGTGAGAGTTTTGTACAAGACCTACTGACAATGTTGTCTATTTTAGTTACAAATTTCTCACTGGGAAGAATATCAATACTCAAAAACACAGAAATGTTGAAATGAAACATGTTTAAGTATTAAAAGAAAACAAAGCATGTTCACTTGCAAATGATAACACTTAAGTAGGTTTCTATAGTGGTTTGACAGAGAAGAATTCACAAGATACATTTGTCAGAATGACATTTAAAACACGTGGCAAGTTGGAAATAAGACAAAACTGGTATGAAGAGCATAGAATCCTATCTAGAAGTATGAAAGGAAGGGAGACTGTATGTGTGATGTGTGTACAAAGTACACTAATATGAGAGGTAAATACCGACTTGTCATGTAGTCCTGACACTGGTCTCGGACATCCTGCTGCCGCCGCTGCAGCAGATTCTCAGCTCGCAGTTTCAGTAAGTGAAGCATGCGAGTCTCCAGGTCGTTAATCAGGGGCACCTGCAATGTGAGGAGACAGGTCAACACAGGCACATGACATCTGTACAGTGGAGCAGCTTCTCCTACACACTGTAGTATTAACTGGGAGAAAACAGGCAACCTCATGCATCCCAGCTGGACATCCCTCCAGGCCAGCTAACACCCTTGCATGACAATTCAATATCTCTCCATGCCAGTATAACACCCCTCCATGGCAACGTATCACCCCTCCACGGCAACAAAATTCCCTGCATGACAATTTAACACTTCTACATGTCAACTTCATAGCCCTAGATGAGACCCAAACACCTGTACATGACAGCTTAAAATCTTTGTATGGCAGCCAAACTCCCTACATTATACACCACTGCATAGAAACTCAAAGCCCTGCACAACACATCCCTACATGACTGCCCTGCATGACAGTTGAACTCTTTACATCATTCATCCCTACACAAAAACTCACTACCCTTGCAAGACAGCTGAATGACAAAACCCCTATATGATACTTAAACGCTCCTTAAGAACAAATTCCCATCACTGCATGATAACTTAACCTCCCTACATGACGTCGTCACACTCCCATATAGCAAATGAACTTCCTCCACAATAGCCTGCATTACCGCTGATCGCAAACGCATGAGAGCTGAACACTCCTTCACGGCAGCTGAACACAACTGTACACAACTGCATAACAGCTGAACACTCCTTCAGGAAAGCTGAACACTTCTCAGGACAGCTCAACACGAGTCAGTAACAGCTGAACACTACTGCAAGCGAGCTGAACACTTCTCAGGACAGCTCAAAACAAGTCAGTAACAGCTGAACACTACTGCAAGCGAGCTGAACACTCCATCATGACAGCTGAACACTCCTTCAGGACAGCTGAATACTTCTCAGGACAGCCCAACCCAAGTCAGTAACAAATGACTACTGCAAGAGAGCTGAACACTTCTCAGGACAGCTCAACACACGTCAGTAACAGCTGAACACTACTGCAAGCGAGCGGAACACTCCATCATGACAGCTGAACACAACTGAATAACAGCTGAACACTTCTCAGCACAGCTAAACACAACTCAGTAACAGCTGAACACTGATTGTGATCAAGTCATCTCACATGAGTTCCACACTTCTCCATACTTAAAAAGGAAAGCTAAATATTCTCCATTGACAATTTTCATTAGATGATGTAAACATAATTATTTCACATTTCTAAACAACAATCCTCTTTCAAATAAAACCTCTTGACATATTCTGTTCATGGGTGGCAGGAAACAATGGTATAGCAAGAGGCTGCTCACTGGACATTTCACATTTGGTTTATTTGGGAGAGAATACAGTGTCAAACACAGAAATCATTGCAATTGGCAACTGAATTCTTCTCAATCTGATAATGGTAAAATGGTTTGTCCATTTTGAAAACAGGAAAAGAGTTAAATAATTCAATGATTATCACTTCCACAAGTTAATGCCAATTTGATTTTTAGATATCTTGACATAAACTGTATGTGGATAATGTCAGCATATTTCCTGCTTTTCTATCATCTTCAAAAATGCATAAGAATAACGTGATGGTTATTTGCCAACAGCTTGTGTTCCTATAGAACCACACATGTGTGGATAAGAAGCATAGTATTCTGAAAAAAACATCTTCATTAGGTTTTACATTGAACAATGACTGATCTAAGATGGAAGTGCATAAGACATTGATGAAACAAAAACGATGAACTTGAATGTAGGTCCATAAATATTTCCAACAATTTACTCTAGTCAATATCACTAAACATCAACAAAAACACAACTGTGCAAGGATGACAAGCAATCCCACCCACAAACAGCATGGCCCCTCTGTACAGTTGATTTGCTTTAAAATAATCAGTGTGTCAGTAATGTCAGACACTGAGGAATTGATCAGCCGGTGTTTTGGATGATTACATCTACAGGGGTAGCCATTCTAGAACCCTTCCCTCTCACACAAAGTTCGTCTCACTGCTGCAATATGACTGCCTAGTTCGAGACAAGTACATTAAGAAAGTTTGTGAAGGCAAGTCATATTGTGCAATGAAACAAGCTTGAAGTCACTGCTTTATTTGGCTAATACAACATCGAAAACATACAAGACAACTTGGCATACAATACTAACCGAACAGTTTGAAAAACAAGTAACTTTTTGTCATGATTAGTTGTATGTTATGAAAGCTATAAATAAAACCAAGACTTCAGTTAACATCTTAAGTAGTTTTTAGCACTCAAGATTTCATTTGCTCATGCTTTTTTGACTGAACTGTTTAATGGCATATATAAACCAGCATGTTAAGTCAAACAGTTCCAACTAAAGCAGTGACTTCCGCTGCGTCCTACTGACCCGCCCAAAAGATAGTATATTGACCCACCTTCTCGTTTAGACACTCAACCAAGTCTCTCACATACCCCCTCATTTCTTGGAAGAACTTATAGCGTTCCCCCAAACTGCTGCATTTCCCTTCACACTCGTCTATGCAAGTTTGGGTGTCCACAAACTCAGTTGCCAATCTGTCTCGTTCCATCTTATGACTCCTGTAAACCTCATCCATTATGTGGAGCCTAAACAAAAGAAAATGTCAGTAGCCTCTCGGACACTCGCTCGTTTATAACCATATTGGATCTACTGATGTAGAGAAAAATGGAAACAGTTCTTGAGGGAAGCATGTGTTTCTCATGAAATGTCCTCCTGTAATTCCAGAGGTGAGGTGAAGTTAAATGGGGTGTAACGTCGCGTCCACTATTATTGCACTTAAACATTTTGCATTCATGACTTGCCACATTGTTTGTGGCTGATTGTACTAGTAGGGACTAATACCGATACTTTGCCGCAGTTTAACATGAATACCCAACTCACTCAGACACAGTCTACTGACTCTGAGCCAACCAGTCCTTGTTTAACCCCTTAATGCCTAGCGCCAGGCAGGGTTAGAACATGCACCATCTTTTAACTTCTTTTGGTTTGACACAGCCAGGGATCAAACCCCAGACAATCCACTCTCTGGGCAGACAGTCTACCACAGAGGCTGTAATTCCAGAGGTTGTCTGACAAGGTTGTGAACAAAGCGGATACTAACATTGCACTGAGATGTTGTTGGAAGTGTTTACATGTTGTTTAATGCTATCACACTCTGCAATATTCCAGCTTTATGACTGCGCGTAAAATATCAAATCTGGAACCAAAAATCCAGTGCTTGATATAATGAGCAACATTCCATGTTGTTGGGGTGTGATTCATCTGAACCCATTCAGTCGCTTCACATGACCAGCAAAGTGTGCTGGAGACCAATTCTAACCCGGAATCCCCTTGGGGCAGATGGACATGTAAAGAAGTCACCATTTTTCTGATAATGTTCCCTTATTTCTGCCCATAAGTGTATGATCTGACACCACAGGATTTATCAGTTGGCTTTTCCAGAAGAATACAACTTGAGCATCTTTTCATGTACTCAATACTCTCTGTAAAGATTTGACAAACCCTCGATAGGCCAAGTCAACCCAAACAAAATTGCACTATGAGCAATGTAATAAAGTTGAATGTCTTGAAAAAGGACATCTAACTGGCTCAGAAAACCCAGATATTGGAATTGGAATTAAAAGATCTAATTAAATGAGATTACTTGTAAATACTGTTTAAAAAATTCTGTTTCCATGATTATTGTTAAAATAATGATTAAAAAACAGATTAACACAAAGACCAAAACAAATAATTCTCATATGAGTGTGGAGACACAGTTGACATCGACTTCATTAGTTCACAGCTACCTCTCTTGCATTCGCCTCCTGATGGCTTCAATTGTCAGCTGGGAGGCGTCAGCTGTCTTGGACAAGGCCTGGAACGGCTCAAATTTGGTCTTCTGGGAATCCCCATTGCTGAATATAGAGTAGTTCTGTGGGGAACTTGTCTTTGCTTCATACTCATCCTGGCTAGATGACACCTGAAGCACAAACACTTGTCATTGAGGGACAGTACTATTTGGGATTTATACTGGCATGTTACTTGTAGTGTGCATGCTATAATTTGATAAGTATTAATTATTCAAACAGTCACATCTTTAGTTGTCAATGAGGACTCGCAATGCATGTTTTGCATTAATTCTCATATAAAGAATGCAATATTGTGTGTAAGGTAAAACACTGAGGCCATTGCTCAAAACCCTCTTAATGTAATGGCATGTAATGGGAATTGGGAATCAAACCCAGACTTTGGGGATGGGGAGTAAACACTAACCACTAGGCTACCCCACGCCTGTAGATGCTGCTGAACACAGTACCTGCTGTATGTTGGCTGCGGTCACTGCCTTCCTGATCTGCTGGGCTTCCCACTCCTGGATCTCTCGGTCACTTCCTTCGTTGTCACTCCCTACAAAACAGCAGCAGATACATTTTAGGGGTCAACCATATCATACTTTGTTGAAGGGGGTAGGGCTGACATTTTTGCCAACAACAACAAATTTTCAGTCAGAGTTTCATAACATAAAATGTTGTTCTATTTGGTGAAGACAAGCGATTTTTCTCTCCTAAGAATACTCCAGTTTTCAAAAGATCCGGCATGTTCTAGGAATGATTGTAATTTTGGGGATAAAACCTGAGGAGAAAGTAATTTTTCCAAATTATTTTGGTACTGACCCTACAAAGATAATGATTGTTGAGCATCTGGGATTCAAACATATATCCAGGTACAGGTAAGGGACATAACCATCCACAAGAAAGTGTGTTACACCACATAAGACTGAGCCCCTTCAAGATTAGAGGGATCAGGAGAGTTCTCTCTGGCATACTGTACATACCATGCTCTGCTGCTAAAAAGTCGTCTCTCATCCGCTGAAGATCACGAGCAGCTGTGTCGATGGTGAAGTCTATCCTGTCTTCCTCATCACTGCGGTCATGCTCATCATCTCTGCAACATACACCCTACTTGGTCAGACATGACACCATAACAATCACAGTTGGTTATCATGCATTACGCCTCAACAATTTGATTTGTTGTTTAACAAGTTAAACGCCGCACTCAGCAATATTCCAGCTGTATGGAATATTGGAAATTTGAAATATAAATTTAACATTTATATGCATATCTTCTTTCTACTTTGGTCCTATGTGGAAACATGTTTAAACCCTATTTCTAGCGTCTAAATAAAAAACAATCGCCCGAACACAATTACAAGGGTGCAATTACTGTTTGAGGCAATGGTGGATGCAACTGCTTGGGTCTCGTTTCGGTTGGCCATTGCGGGTGGATGCACCCCAGCAAAAGTATACACTCAAAGGATGATGGAGTGAAGCCAAAAAGAGAGCGTAGTTCGGGAAAGCTCGAAGACAGAAGTGGTGGATAGCAGGATGAAGAGTCTCTTCCATGACTTTCTGCGCTGAATAGATGCAGTCACTTAAATACAAAGCGCTTGAACTGGACACAGGGAGAGATTTTCCTGGGCACCTGATCCCAAGATCGACGAGAGTCGGGAAATTGTAAATACCTGATCAGGCTGGCCAGGAAGTTAATTCTTTGCTAGAAAATGCCAACGAAGACCTAGGAACGCCCTTCTGCTTCTGGATCATTCGAACTGGATCCCGGTGTCACCTAGAGCATCTATCTCGTAACGCAAGCTGCTATAACCAGGGTTAGTAGAAATATGGATCATCTCTTAAATGCCAAAGGCTTAATCACTGGAAGTCAAGTGTTGTAGTACCAAATTAAGGTCCCACGCTGGGGGTCAAAATCGTGAAGATTGATCCACTAGCTTGAAGGAGTGGATGAGTGATCAGAGATCTGCCACAGTTGAGACTTTAGCACAGGATGTAGTAGCGATGATGAAGTTAATCGCTGCTGTAGGTGGCTGAGTTGAGCCCTTAAGCTTATGTGTTGATCGCAGATGGTGTAAGTACTCAGCAATCTGTTGGGGTGAAGCTGAGGTAGGAGAAGAAATGTCATTGTCACGAGCATGAGAAATTTCTTGAACGCTATCCACTTGTGGTCGTAAAGGCACGAGGTAGATGCAGTGATAGTCTTTGCTACTCGTTCGGAGTAGCCTTTTGTGATAAGGGACTTCTACAAATGCGCCAGCATAGATGCCGGATGGAGCCACTGAGAGTGTGGCTGAAGTAGAAGGTCTTCCCAAAATGGTAGACGATGGAATTGTCTGTTGGCCCTCCAATGGAATTGACAACGCATCATGATCCCAAGCCTGTGGGTCGGGGATGGGTGAAGTGAATCAGGATAGCTGAGTTTTGAAACGGGTGGCTTACAGATCTGTCTCTGGGGAATGATATAATAGGCAGGACCCCATTGTGGATACCATTCGGTTTATGTACCACACAACTGCAGTGATGTCGGACTGTATCGTGAGGTGAGAGGAGCATGGGAGCTCTGCGCAGTGCGTCACTGCTAGAATGACTGCCTTGAAACTCAAGATTGTTGATGTGTAGGCAACAATCCTCGGTGGATCAACGTCCTGCTACCTGAAGATGGGGAAAATGCCCTCCCCAACCTACTGTTGATGCTTCTACGAACGGATGAAGGGACCGGACCTCATGGCAGTTGATAGCCTTAAACTAATCATCCCAAGACCAATGCTGGAGAATACTGCGTTGGCGATAGGCTGTCACAGAACTGGCTTGATGGGAGAGCCGGTCTATGATGTTGGTAAGTTTATCTTGCATAAGAAGTACCACTCCTCTGGCGAAGGCATCATATTGAAAGTGAGGTGGAGTGTGCATCTGTTCCCGATAAGAACATAGACTCAAGTGGTAGTGTACGGCGAACTGTTGTGTCGAGATGCACAAGATCACGATCCTCGATGACGTAAGATGAACATTTTGGGAAAGCGTGCCAATGTCACTATCGATCTCAGATTAAATTGATGACGTGACTTTCGTTTTGACGATGTTCTTGAATCTTTTGATTTAGATTTATGCTATAGCATCAGTCTATGGCATCTCTGGATATAGATATGGAAAGAAGAATCATCTAAAGAATGGCATTTAGCACATCTAGATTCCAAAGTACACTGGCCACGGCAATAACTACACGGCAAAAGGTATGTCAGTATTTAGCACAGGCCGGATGAAGCTTATCCTTCTTCCCTGTGATGAAAGAGTCTCCAACCACAATAAGTCTCACAAAAAAAGAAAAAAAAGTATTCTTTTGGTCCATGCAATACATGAACACAAGGTGGCAATTAGATAGAGAATGAGTTGGTAGAGAGACACATGGTCACGCATGGAAGGTTACCATGCACGAGAGGCACGTAACTGACCAAGTTGGGGCCGTAACCATGAAAATATAGGGGTGTTTGGGCAAATGATTTATATTTAGAAGCTGGAAACAGGGTTCAAGCACATTTCCACATAGGATCGAGGAAGAAAGAGGAGCTATGCACAGTGTGAGAGAGGATAAGTTTAAAAATTAGGGTCTGTAATCAAGTCTGGACCAGACAGTCAAGTGATTGATAGTGTGAGCAATGACCCACACTGTCAGGGTACAATGACACGCAATCAAACATGCAATAGATTTAGTCGACTCTTGCAATCAGCATAGGTTGCTTGTGATCAGCCCAAAATCAAAGAGGCCAATCCTACCAAAAGTCAAAATAAACTGTAGACTATTAACATGATTAATCATGTTAAGAGTACAATTTGAACCCGTTGATCTGATAACCATGAACATAATTATCTGGCATGCACAACTAGCAGGGAAAGACAAAACATAGGTATAATTCACCTTGGTGATGTCACAGGAAAACCTAAGTGCAAATAATTTAGGAAGGAGGTATAAAAGACAAACAGATGAATGTTTTTCACCACACAAGCTGAGTTAATACATGATTACATCAAGAAGAGAACAACTTTCAAGCTGATGTTTATCATGACATACCTGACAAGTCTAGCAGTTGTTTTGTTAGGAGCTTCTGGTTCTTCAAGAGGAATTTCATCTCCCAGTTCTCGAGCCATCTGCCGTTGTTTTCGTATCATGTGAATGGTCCGCGCATCTGGAATCTCACCTCCTGTGAAAGGAAGAAAATTCAATTGGTTCAGTCATCAATACCATTCATAAAATACATTATGATTCTATTCATACCAGAAAGGAGTAAATCTGAATGAAGCCAGTGCATGTTTGTGCACACAAGTAAACAAAATATACAACAAATACCGTACATCATGCACTTGGCCAATACAAATAATAGAAAACAAAATTACACACTGACTCTTTTGCTTCATAATCATGAGGAGAGTTGTGTGCTGCAGTCCACAATAATTCAACAGTGGAGAAAAGAAATCTAGGACATGCAACCATTGGTTGATAGCATGATCAATGATCCACCACCCAATCCTCATTTGAGTAGTTTCTTATGGCAAGCATGGGGGTTCTGGGACCCACCTGCCTGGAAATCTGTCATCTGTGGGATTTGTTTTTAAAGAACATGAATACAGAATCTTACAAATAAGTCTTCATATTGCCTAGGTCTCGAAATGGTACGTGTTCTTATTCAGTCAGCAAATGTTTGCTTGATTGTGAAGTTTGATGTTGGTCTCAAATCATCTTTGGTCCAAAACATAAACAAGGCTTTGATTGTTTGCCAAGCCCCTAAAACAGTAGCAGCAGCTAACAATTAAAACCAACGAAACCCGATGCACTTACTTGCCAACATTGACCTAAAGACCATTTTTCCATCCTCATCACTGTCGTCATCCTCATCCTCATCGCCATTCAAAGTTCTGATCTCTTCTCGAAGTTTCTGAAAATTGATAAAGCAGTTGAACATTCATAACATACTACCATGTACTCCAGTGGATGCTGTCACATTTTGATATGATTTGGACCAAATTCTAAACTGAATTTAGCATGTTTAGACAGCAGTCAAATTGTACATCCCATGTTCATAGTGACATCTCAGTAAGAAAACTCTACAGAAAGATGAACATAGAGCATTGCAATCTGTGCCATGAGTGAAGACGATTGATAATCTCTGTGCAACTTCGGTTATTATTAACGTTTGTATTGATCGAGACATCTTAAAATTGGATACATCAAACATGTCAAACGAAGTTATGATTGAATGACATGTAGGCTTATTAACTAAGTATTGTGGCAATGGCTGGGGCATTGGGAAAATAAGCTTCCTTTTGTCCCAAATCAGGACAAACTTATAATATCAAATGAAGAAGTACTTTAGGATAGACATGGCCACCAGTCTGCAAGTCCTAGACATGTGAAAATTTAGGGGGACTGGTTCTCTTCATCCAAAATAGAAGTTCACAAAACCAATTTCCGATTAGAGCTGCGGACTAGTTAGATATATATGACCATTGGTGTCTACCTCTCATTGCATTCTGTACACAAGTGTGAATCAAAGTAAATCATCAGTGAAATAAAATCACCCTTGGGAAAACTTAAGTTACCATGGAATATCACAAATAATGATAATGATCTGATGTGGGGAATATTTGAAATGAACTAGCTAGGATTGCCCATTTTGTTGGACCCTAGACCACTTCTTGGTCCTGAATAAGAAGTGAGGACAGTCATGTTAAACCTGATTTCACCATGTTTTTACTTGAAAATGATAAAATAACCAAGAAATGCTAGGACAGTAAAAGTGTCTTGTTTCTTTTTTGTATTATCTTTTTAATGTAAATTATGAGGAATTGGGAATTTTAAAATTCAAATTGGGAAATTGTGCGGTCATTTGCTGCACACATGGGGCGGAATATCATTCTCTGGGCAGGTCTAGCTTTATAATCCCTGCTCAACCTAGGGATCCCCTCAATATTTTAATTCTAACATTTTCATGATTAGGGTTTTCATGGTTATGACAAGCACTTATTTTAACCTTGAATGATGCACAAAATAAGGGTAGATTGAGTTGTTACTTCAATTTTATTCTGTCAACATGTTCAAGCTGCACCAGTGTATGCTTTTTGCATAAACTAACAAATATTTTTTGTTTGTTTGTTGTTTTACGCCACACTCAGCAATATTCCAGCTATATGATGACGGTCAAGCTAATGTAGCAGCTGTTTACCTTCAGTTTTTCTTCAGCTATTTCCTGGGGCTCTTCCTTAGTTTCCTTCTCTTCTTTCTTTGGGCTATCTGGATCTTCCTCCTTCTTCTCCTTCAGGCTCTCCTTCTTCAGCTGTTTGGCAATCCGTTTACTGTGACTAGATTTCTTGACCTTAAACACTTCAGTGTCACCTGGAAATGTTGATTTTAATCTTTTGAAATTTCTGACATAATATGAAATGATTATGTATATATTGATATATCAGATAAACAATGAATAATCACTGCTGAACATAACAAGATACTTTCATCTAAACATGCTGCATTTTACACAATAATTTCAGATAAAAGCAGTGCATGAAGATATTTTATTTGTAGTACTCATGGTATTATACGTCCAAAAAATCTTATGCATGTCCTAATAGCCAAAATTGTTATTGTGTTATAAATGTTATGTGATCTGGGTGATGGCTTGTCAAATCAACATCATAAATCATTTGTGTGCAATGCAGAGGAACAATGTTTTGCAGGCTTGCATGAAATATCAGTAATATAGCGCACTGCTTCTGTGATTAACTTTAAATGTTTTACACATGCACTAGTTTCCATTGACATCTTGATTCCTTTACCATTATCTGACTCAAGCTAGCATTTTCAGCACTCTACAACATGTATGATCTTACTTACTTTACCCCCCTACACCATGTACACTAACTGCAAAACAAGTGGGCAAAACTGCAACTTTGCGGGTGCAGCAATATTCAGAAGCAGTAACATTTGCAACATCAAGCTTCATGGATCTTGCATGCTCATTTGATCCTTGAGTTTGCTAGGTTCCCCCAAAAACTATTCTTAAGCCCTTGGACTCCCATTCCAACAAAATACTCATTTATTGCCATAAGGGATAGGCACCATTTTCCGATCCTTAGGGTTTGCTGTGTGTGGGTTGGCATATCTCAACTTAAGAAATGTTTCCAAACATATTCCAACATGTCCAATGTAATCAAAAATAATAACATATTTTCTTATTACCAAATTTGAAGATTCTCAGGAAGAGGGACTAGAGGTTTCATATGCACATCGTTGTGTAAATTATTAGCAATTAACACCTTACAAGGCCAGTATGTTGATGATCCTGGGTGTTTTTAAATCATGCATGAAATAATTTCCAAGAGTGGCGTCACACATTTAGTTCATGCACGATTCAATTCTCAAATCAAAACAATAGAGCTCTGCAGAGCAAAGCTGACAACAAAAGCTCTGCGCAGAATAACTGGCTTCGGACATAGTTTTATTAGAGGCTAATTGAAAGGAAAGCTTATATGTTTCTCGATCATAGCCCTACGGAAATCTAGCAACATGGTCACTTTGCTGTATTGTCATGCACCTGTCGCAGATATAGCAGCATATCTATATAATTATGCAAAACAATATGTAAAGTGCAATGAAAGGCTTAATTATGTTCGGATTAGAAAAAAAGTCTGGTCACATGATAAGCCAACAGACGCGGTTTGGTCATAGCCGAGTAAGCTCGGGGATTATCAGGTATCGTTAGTAAACAATGCTTCAGAATGTTCGATGTAGTGGCCGAACCTAGTAGAGTATTAACTTAGCAACGCAAATTTCATTCAACAATCGCAGTATGATGAGGTGCACCCAATAAAATGATAACGTACAGTACACCCACAATAAGAGCAAGAAAACCGTTTACACCACACCGGAGTGAACGCCGATTGACATGCTACAGATCAATGTTAGGCTTTGTCGACAAATGGCTTATCTAATTAAAATATTAAGCCATTCAAAGTTTATGTACAAAGAAAACGCAACCCATACCATCTTCCTCCGTGTCAAAACTAAGCGGTTTGACTTTCGAAGAGTCTAATTCTTTTTCACGTTTCTTTTTTTTAACTTTCTTTAACTCCGGAATCGGTGGTGGTGGTGGTGGTGGCAATGGCAGTGGCGGTGGTGCACGCAAAATATCTGGGCAATCATCGTCAATGTCCATGAAATTTCCATTTTCTTCATTCCCTGCTTCTGCGAGTTTATTTTCATTTTCCTGATCAGAATCACTATCAGCAACAACTTTTCTACGGAAATTTCGTTTAGGTTTCTTGAACATTGTCGCCATTTGCAAATCGTATGCCGAACTAAATAACCCGTGTAAGTGGAGTTTATTATACGAAAGCAGGTCCGCGAAAGCTCTCTGCATTGCTGTTTACGCTGTACGAAATGTACCATTCGCAATATCATCTCTGTAAGGAGCTATGTGAAACGTGCCTTGCGTGCAAGCTCTGTATCAGCGTGTGACACCTAAGAATCACTTCAAACTATGGAGCACAGGAACAAGTTATCGCTGTGATGAGCAGTAGAAGGGAAAGAACTGCTCGTTAAGCAGAATACTTTCAATGTTTTTGTTATCACAAGTAATTTCTGTAAACGCTTAATTTTGCGACATGAAAATAACAAAAATATTACCGCACATCTCTCCGTCCTTCCCATCCACTTATATTTTACACATTATTGAAGCGGTGTGATTTATCTTCGGCTTCCGTGGAGTATCTTCAGTAAAACTTATCATATCTACATTTAACAGATAGTGTATATTTTACATATAAAAACATAATTGTATTGCAAATATAACCCATTATATTTTACTTGTATTCAGCTTAATATCAAACATATGCAAATATATGTTTCTTCATTTGCATTTTCACTTTAAAACATATTAAAGTTGAGTGCTGTTATTGTTAGTTGTGCAAATAGTATGATATCGCCCATGTTTACGTTTTTAGCATGGAGGTTTGACAGAAATGTTTAACTTAGTAAACTCTGCTCAAATAGGCAACGCAAATGTATTTTACTTTGACTTAATCACAGAGTGTTGAGCGGCGAAATGGAATCCCCTCCAACTTTTGTGGAAGAGATCGAGTTCAACGAACTGACATTTCATGAGGTGAGAAACATGTTCTTCCTACTTTTTAAATGATGAAGTATGCAAGGCAGGACAGCCTGATGACGGTTTCAATAGACTGTAACACCCGCGGCACTCTGTACACTTGCTGTTAGACATGCTAGCCTGTCATGTATGGACACAGAGGTCAATCAGTTCCGTGTTCTACACGTGCTCTGTAGGGTCACGTGATCTTTGGTCTGGACACACCCTTTCCAGTTCTGTGAATATAGGAACTTGTCAGCTGTGAAATCGTAACTATTCGCCCCTCCGCCTTACTACATGAAATCCATGACATATATACTATTTACGTCTTCATGACGTTTTACTGACAATCAACTGACAATGCAAATTCATAACTATGTTGCAATGTTTACCCAGAGACCATATAATAGATCTATTATATGGTCTCTGGTTTACCATTTATCTTTCCATAAATATTATCAAGCCAAACCTTTCCTTTGGAAATGTTTTATTATTTGAGTTACACAGCGACTGATGTTGTGAACTCAACTTAGTTGTTTTTGCAATTTTAAAACTTTTTATTGGAATATTTGGTGTATTTAAAGCACCAGGACGCCAGCAAAAATAGCTGATAACCCCCCAGCTTTCTCACCTCAGCTCTCCTCATTCTGCGAGAGAAGTGTCTGCTCCAGTGACCACACTGCAGAAGTAGTATTCATTAGCAGGTCAGGAAGTGCTTAATTCTGGTGAATATTCCTGCCTAGTCTCTAGCTTCATACGACAGAGACATTAATGTTGTACTTGTTGTCATGGCTTTGATAAACACTGGCTTCTCTCAATAATGACGTAGACAGAATTTCAGAATAGGCTGCAAGATTCCAAGTTGAATTTATTCCTGAAAAATCAGAATCTATTGAGTTTACCTTAGTAAACCCTTGTTGCAAACCTAACTTATATATGAATGGTACAGAAATCAAAGATGTTCAAAGTCATAAGCACCAAGGTATTACTTGACGAAGTAATTGTACATGGAAAATGCACATTGATGATATTGCAAGGAAATGTTGGCCTCTGGTTAATTCTTTAAGAAGTTATAAATATAGTCTATCTCGAACTACCTTAGAAACTATGTACAAATCATTTATCTCACCAATTTTTGATTATTGTTGTCATATTTGGGACAACTGTACTAATGAACAAGATAATTTACAAGAAAAAATAAACTTAGAAGTTAGATGCCCTTAGAACCATATGTGGTGCTGTACGGGATACAAGTCATCAGAAGATTTAGAATGAAACAAATTTGAAGTCATTAAATGACAGAAGATACAATTCAAAATTGGTAATGTTTTATGAAATGAATAATCATTTCTCTTCAGAATATCTTCGTAGGCTTATTCCTAATACAGTTTCGGAAAGCACAAATTATAACTTAAGGGATAAAACTAATCTTCAAACAGTGAAGTGTAAAACAAAAGCTTATACAGATTCATTTATACCAGCTACAACACAACTTTGGAATATGTTACCAGAAAACCCTATTGAGGGCAGAGCCCTTTTAAAGAATTTGCTTCATGTAACTTGGATTTAAATTTTGGAAACAGGTTATGTCAAGTTATTCACTGTCGCGTCAGGCTTGGCTGCAGAGATCTTATTGCAGATCAGTATGATAGATATATTTTGGATACAAAAACTAGTTCCTGTGAATATCATACCGAAGATGCTTTACACTTCTTTTTTGTGTGTACAAATTATTATTTTCTTTTCAAAATGAAATGTTTTTTTACAGCATGGTTATTCTTTGCAAACAGTGCTATGTGCTATGGAATTTGCATTTGAGTAAGGAAGAGCAAATCCAAACATTGGATTTTATTCAAAACTTCATATTAAAAACTGGCAGATTTTCAATAAAGTAAATAAATTGTTTAATATAAACTGCAAATATATTTATTATATATATACACATCTAACTTGGCGTGTACAATTCATTTGTTACATCTAACCTTTGTTGGTGTATTTATTGCATCATGTCTTCTGTGTAATGGAGCGGTATTAACATAAGTGCTATGCTTGTTTACCAATCCATTTTCACATTTTTGTGAAAATAAATATGTTTAAATCATAAAAGGGAATGGGGAAACTCTGATCTCACATCCTTAAATCCTTACAAATATTTATTATATTATATATTTTGGAAGGTCATAGTTTTCTACAGCCAACCTTTTAAGAAGTTTGATCTACTATAAAGAAGTGTGCATAAAAATATCACTCTTAAAATTGAATTAGCCAGTCAGGCTAGGGACATTTCAGAATCTTTTATTGCTAGCTCCAGCTATCGAGCCAGCGGCTGTTTTGCACACTGCTTTGGTGTTGTTTACACAAAAACCATTTTATCCATATGTGGTTAAAATATACCATTAATCATGCTTTTATCTTATGTGGAACTCTGAATATACCATTTCTTTTCATTTGAACAGTTACATTAATAAATGAAAATTTTAGAAATACCCATCTTAAACATGTTAAAACAAGTTCGTAAGAATCTCTTTCGTCTAGAAAGCACAACTGATAAATCCGGTTGTCCATATTATGACACTAAAATCTACTGAAAATGATGCTAAGAGTCACATTTGGTCTGAAAGACTCAAAAGTATTCAGCAGAGACTGTGAATAATATTGATCTCAAATGGTTCTCTGACAGAGAAAGGATGTCTTTTGTTGCCATGTATTATCATGATTATATATCTCTTTTAGATTGTCGGTAAAGGAGCATTTGGGGTTGTGAGTAGAGCGAACTTTAGAGGGACTGATGTTGCTGTCAAGATAATAGAAACAGAATCTGAAAGGAAGGCCTTCATTACAGAGCTTAAACAACTTTCCAGGGTCAGCCATCCCAATATCGTCAAGCTGTATGGAGCATGTACGAAGTCACCAGTAAGTATTCAAATTGCTCATGCAATACAAGTCCCCTCTGAGGGTTCCAAGACAGAGCAGGCTCCCAGTACACCATGGTTGTCTCCCCTGTGAGGATTCCTGTGCAATATAGGCCTCCCGTACACCATGGTTGTCTCCCCTGTGAGGATTCTGGTGCAATATAGGCCTCCCATACACCATGGTTGTCTCCCCTGTGAGGATCCCAGTGCAGTATAGGCCTCCCGTACACCATGGTTGTATCCCCTGTGAGGATTCCTGTGCAATATAGGCCTCCCGTACACCATGGTTGTCTCCCCTGTGAGGATTCTGGTGCAATATAGGCCTCCCGTACACCATGGTTGTCTCCCCTGTGAGGATTCTGGTGCAATTTTGGCCCCTCTATACCATGGTTGTCTACCCTGTGAGGATTCCGGTGCAGTAAAGACCCCTCTATACCATGGTTGTCTCCCCTGTTAGGATTCTGGTGCAGTATAGGCCCCTGTACACCATGGTTGTCTCCCCTGTGAGGATTCTGGTGCAGTATAGGCCCCAGTATACCATGGTTGTCTCCCCTGTGAGGATTCTGGTGCAGTTTTGGCCCCTCTATACCATGGTTGTCTCCCCTGTGAGAATTCCGGTGCAGTATAGGCCCCAGTATACCATGGTTGTCTCCCTTGTGAGGATTCTGGTGCAAGCTCCTCACAGCGATAGTACGTTCCCGGAGCTCTCTATACTATCGCTGCCACCAGTCAAAACTCCCCACTGTGAATAGGTGGCCACAACCATGCTTGGAGTTGAACTCGCAACCGAATGACCGTTTTGTTTACAAACAAGTGACGACTGTCGTGACGCCGAATACACTTATAGCTGCTAAATTACTTTCTTCGTTTGTCAATTTGAATTTCTGTTTCATTACAACTATCGTGTTATTGATATAGTAAGAATGTAAGGGAGAAGTTGGTTGATTTTCCGTTAGTCTGCAATCTCGAACCAATCTGATTATCAAAACAACAAAGTAAATTCATCTGGAAAACATGGTCAGTCGCAAATCTTTTCAAATTGAAATATGATGGCATTCCCAAAGACATAAACAAAAGTATAAACGTTACTACATTTGGGGTTAGAGGGCAAATTTCAAGATTCTTGTAATGGCTGCGCCCACACTGGTGGCAGCGATGTTACCGAGAGTGTAACGAAGGTGTCACGCGCTGGGAAGGAGCTTGGATTCTGGTGCAGTATAGGCCCCTGTATACCATGGTTGTCTCCCTTGTGAGGATTCTGGTGCAGTATAGGCCCCAGTATACCATGGTTGTCTCCCTTGTGAGGATTCTGGTGCAGTATAGGCCCCAGTATACCATGGTTTTCTCCCTTGTGAGGATTCTGGTGCAGTATAGGCCCCTGTATACCATGGTTGTCTCCCTTGTGAGGATTCTGGTGCAGTATAGGCCCCAGTATACCATGGTTGTCTCCCTTGTGAGGATTCCGGTGCAGTATAGGCCCCAGTACACCATTGTTGTTTCTTATTTGGATTCCTCCCAAGTTAAGCTGACACCGCAATATGACTGGAATACTGTTTAAAGCGGCCTTAAACCCAACTCACTCACTCAGAATATTACAGAATTTTCTTTTGTCCCTTTGAGTGGGTAATATGCTTGACCATGGTAACAGGTGTGTTTTTCAGTCAAGTCTGCAGAATTTTGAATCCTCACAGTCCTCCTTGAAATGGATATGCATAGAGCAGCAACCAGACATTGTCAGTGCTTTCCCACAGACTTTGATGTTGCTGTGTTGGAGGGGATTTAATGTTATCAGATTTCTATGACCGATTCTTTGAAAAATGGGTAATGTATTATTTTTGATTTAGTGCCTTGTTTTAAAACACAAAAACAAATTTGGATCAAAAGGCTTTTTTTATTTGAGTGGAAAACACAGTATTGAAATGAAAAAATTGAAGATTTTGCCATAAAACATTCATAGAAAAAAGACTTCAGCATTCCCTAGTTTTCTGACAGTTGTGTAGTAGGTCCATGATGCTATTGTAGGATATACTACATGAACATTTCCTTCATGTCCACTTACACTGAAAGCAACTGAAATCATTCTCCTGAGAACAGCAGATTATCAGTGTGTCGTCTTGAAGTCCTGGTGTGTGTATTATAGTCACATATCTCCATTTCTCTTCGGTTGTGGGGCATCTGTTCTGAAGTAATGTATGCTGTCACCACAGTTTCACCTGGTTGATAGTTGTGGAATAACAAGAAATGGTTTTGAAAGATGGCCGTTATTTTGCAGGTTTGTCTTGTTATGGAGTATGCAGAGGGTGGCTCTCTCTACAATGGTATGTCACATATACTACGTTTCATCATTAAATAATCTAACTGTCTGATCAGCCAGTCACAGTCTTTTAAAAAAGATGGCTTGATGGCCTGTATGGAGGATATCATGACATCATCATGTTTGGCGTGAAGTCGCTTGATGCTGTTCCTGTGTTTTGGGTTACCACACTGAAATGGTGGTTACAGGAGAGATGTTAATACTAATTAGCACACCTCACAAGCTTCAGTATTATACATAACAGTGAAGTATGCAATAATTATGTTGTTTTAGTAACAGATACCATGTTTATGATCCAGCCCAAATGATAATTGGTAAAATAGAGAAACATTTTTAACCTCAATTTGGTAAGATACCAAGTTTAACCATTCTGAATGGTGAGATTCACAATACCATGAGCTCAGTTTAGCCATTCTGAATGGTGAGATTAATAACACCACCAGCTCAGTTTAGCCATTCTGAATGGTGAGATTAACAAAACCACCAGCTCTTTTTAGCCATTCTGAATGGTGAGATTAATAACACCACCAGCTCAGTTTAGCCATTCTGAATGGTGAGATTAACAATACCATGAGCTCAATTTAGCCATTCTGAATGGTGAGATTAACAAAACCACCAGCTCTGTTTAGCCATTCTGAAGGGTGAGATTAATAACACCACCAGCTCAGTTTAGCCATTCTGAATGGTGAGATTAACAATACCATGAGCTCAGTTTAGCCATTCTGAATGGTGAGATTAACAAAACCACCAGCTCTGTTTAGCCATTCTGAAGGGTGAGATTAATAACACCACCAGCTCAGTTTAGCCATTCTGAATGGTGAGATTAACAACACCACTAGCTCTGTTTAGCCATTCTGAATGGTGAGATTAACAACACCACATACTTTTTTTTATTTATCATGGTTTTGGTCAACCTGATATTTTAGTTTTCCTTCCCGACCCATATTCTGCTAATAGGTTGCTTCTGATTATGATCAATGATTGATCAGTCGGAACAAATGGATTATATCCAGTGATCAATGAGACAAGCTGAAGAATGTATTGTACTGAATGTATCTCCTATTTCAGTGCTACATGGCTCTGGTCGCCAGCCGAGCTATACGAGTGCCCATGCCATGAGTTGGGCCCTGCAGTGTGCCCGTGGAGTAGCGTACTTACACAACATGAGACCCAAGGCTCTCATTCACAGAGATCTCAAACCACCGAAGTAAGTGACGAGGCCAGATGGAAATATGTACTCAAGTTGTACATAACATGCGGATATCATTAAGACCATAAAAGATATGTAGATAATATAAAGAAATGATAACAGAGAAAAACATTTGTTTGATAATAACCATCTGTGTTTATTGAAAAATCCCCCCGAAAACAGGGTACCCCCGAAACAGAAAATTGGTATTGGTTGTGACTATCAGTAGCCTGTGTGGCCTCCGTTAGGTGCGATGCAGGCCGCACATCAACGTCTCTTTGAGTAGACTAGTCTTTGGAAGGAGGCTTGAAGAATCCTGTTCAATTGCCGCACCATAAAGTCTTCCAGTTCCTGAAGTATATGTTGCTGCCATGCAGCCTCAAGACGTCTCCCAATCTTGTCCCAGACATGCTCATTTGGGGCCATGTCCAGTTACAAAGAAGGCCAGGGCATTACAGGAATGTTATTCACTCTGAGAAGATCCATAGAGACCCGTGCTGTATGGGGACGAGCTTGTCCGGCGGAAAGACCTGGAGTTGAGGTTGAACCAGGAAGAGAGGTCTGATGTGATTACGAAGAACATCATCCCTGTGCACGACAGCAGTCACAAGCTGACAAAACATGTGTAGAGGGGTCATGTGATGATAACTGAAGCCTCCCCACACCATGATGCTTCCTCCTCCCCACCGGTCGGCCTGTAAGACACAGGAGTTAGCGTAGCGCTTATTACTTCGTCTCAACACTCTGATGCGTCCGTCGGCGTGAGAAAGGTTGAACTTGTTGCCTCTGTTGACCTCATCAATGTAGGTGCTGTTGGGCCCACTGCAGACGTTGTTGGCTGTGATGTTGAGTCAGCCCTGACGTAAGAACTTCTGATTCCCGTTGCTCTGTGTCAGCTGACACGGGATGACGTGGGCCATGATTGGTTGCAGCTGTCTGTGTTGCTCGTCACTGTCGGTCATACAGATGTGTCACCCGGATGTTATGGTCCCGTGCAGGATTAGTCGGCCATCGGCCGTCCATGAGGCCTCTTGGACACTGCCTGTAGTTGATGCGACCAATCTGGTGATGGTAGACAGATGACTTTCAAAGTGCCTCGCCACTGCAGTTGATGTTGATCCGGCCTGTAGCATCCAGTGACAACGCCTCTCTGGAGTTCAGTTAATCAAACCTTGTTTTCTGTCCTTTTTCAAAGGCGAGTGTGAAATGCTTGGTGTCTTTTTTATATGCTGGCACATATTTTTGCATTTGATGTGTGCTTCACGTGCAAAAAACGTCAAACGAGCCGTCGACTGCGCTCCTGCAGTGTACTCAAAATGAATGCTGTATATAGTGAACAGTGTTTCTTCAATGCGTCTCTTTACTTTTGTTTACATTTCTTTTCACAAATTACTATTTTGTGCATTTCACAAAAAAACAAATTTGACTTGTGTTTCTGTGCGGTTGAGTAAATGTAATCAGAACTTTCCCCATGTTCAGGACCCATAGCCTGCTTACATATTTTACATCTGGGAATAATCAGCATGATATCTTGGGTATTATTAGTTCTTCAGACAAATGACAAATATTTTACATGTGATAGTATGCAGTTATTTACCATGTTTAAAGATTATATGATGTGTCATTTAGTGAAACAGTGAAACCTGTAACTCCAGATCCCTTTAATCATGTTGATCCAGAAAACGAGCTAATGTGGAAAACACACTTACATACCTTATGTGGAAATCCTGCTATTGTGGAAAACCTGCTATTGTGGAAAACCTGCTAATCTGGAATTCATGCTAAACCAGAAGACCCACCTGTATGATAACTGTAAAGAACCTCTCCAAATGTTCACAAGACATTGCTTCTTACATATCCTAATAAGAATTTGTTAATTCAGAAATTTGTTATTCTGCACAATTTCAGTGTCTTGATTAACAGGGTTAGACTGTATTAAATAATTGGGATAAACTATATTTGTCATCTGTATTTGTCATGTTTGATAGAAATCTAATCAAGTAATACCATTTCTGTCTGCAGTCTCTTGTTGATTTTGGGTGGCACTGTGCTGAAAATTTGTGATTTTGGCACGGCCTGTGATATCCAGACTCATATGACCAACAACAAGGGGAGCGCCGCTTGGATGGCGCCAGAGGTGTTTGAAGGTGAGCTGGTGATGACGAGTGGACCTCCCTTTCATGTAGCATCTGGTGTCCCCCGCCGTGATATTGCTGGAATATCGCTAAAAGCGGCGTAAAACCATACTCAGTCAGTCAGTCAGTCATGTAGCATCTTTCAACATGGTATTTGTAGCGTTCCAGGTTCTAGTTGGATCAAGTGGGGACTAGTTCCTGGCATCAGTCACGTCATTTGTCAGGTGACACTTGTGATATTTTTCACTCCCAGAAATATTCACAGATAATAACCTATAATGTGTCAGTGTTCCCATTGACTTTTGAAACTACCAGTCCACCAGGACTAGCAACTCTAAAAATTACCAGTCCCTAAATAAATTTTGTCAGTCCCAACTCTTAGCAAATAAAAAAAAGCATAAAAATTACCTGGTTTTATTCAGCTTTGGCTGTACATTTGTTGTTGTTCAAGTTCGAGTCTCAATATGAGGAAACTATGATTAATATTTATCATGTTTATATGAACACAGGTGATAAATAATAATGATAATAAATAAGTAATGAATTTGAACACTATTTAGGGACTGTTCATTTATTGCTGGTCATGAAAAAATATTTTTAGGAGGGCCATGCGAAACTGAAACATAAAATGGGGGATGGGTGGAGGGCAGCAAGATATGATATGGTCATAAGACCAATCTCACCCCACCCCTATGATAATTAACCAGTTCCGAAACAAACTATTTTGACTGTCTGCCTTGCCCTTTTATTTGATCAATGGCTTCAGCATTAGACATGAAAAGTTGCTTTTATCCAGGGTGCAACTACAGCGAGAAGTGTGATGTGTTCAGCTGGGGTATCATTCTGTGGGAGGTGATCACCAGGCGGAAACCGTTTGACGAGATCGGTGGGCCAGCATTCAGGATCATGTGGGCTGTTCACAATGGTGAGTAAAGCAATGTGTCCATCTGTCAACCAGAACCGGAACAGACTGGACTGGGCACTAGACAGTTCATTAGCTTCTAGATATTGAGCAATTGTTAATGTATTTCTTCAACAAGTGAATTTCATGAAGTTAAATCCTTTTGTAAACATAACATAACAGGTTAAGCTGATGTGAAGCTTGGCAACAACTTTAAGAAATGAAGAGCTACTATGGAGGATACTGATGTAAAATAGCTGACTGCAGATGGAGCAATTTGCTGGGCTTTGTGGGCAGGGACAGATGGAACATTATTTGCCTGGCCTAACAAGTCTATGTGTAGTCCAATCAAAAATACGGGCAACAAAACCAACATCCGGGTTGTAAACAGTATTACTGCCGTTCAGATTTCGGTCGATTGCAGGATTTGAAAAGCATGTTTACCATCAATTACAAATCTTTTCATTATTTAATCAAGGTGCACAAGTGATTTCATGCACTTCATGAGGCAAGACCCGTGTTTTATTGCAATATAGATCTTTGTTTCCGATCAGATCGTATTGACTAGGTGTCACCATTTTGTTTGAAGCCAATGCTTAATAGGAGAGGTGGAATCTGATTTTTAAATAGGAGGGACATACAAGGGACATAACACGTAATGGCCACTGGTGGTGCTATGATCGAGCCACAAAATACCAGCCTAGTTTGGCAAGGGTGGAAACCAGACTTTTATAGTGAGTTAACACCCTTGTCTCAAGAAGATGACTTTTGCGTTGCGCTACAAAACAAAAGAGGTTTTGTTGTAGAACCTGTATGCTAGTTCGTCATCTTGGTTACCTCAGTGTTACTCTGTGGGAAGGTATGTGACTGAACAGCTCCCCACATCCGAATGGTGGTAAGAGGCGACTAAACTGGGGATTAGCTGTCTGTAATGACTGTGGACTACACATGGTAGTGGCTGACAAACTCCAGGGAAGACAAACTGCCATGTGGCTAACTGTGTGTCATCAATCCAACACTGGGAACTGATGCACATGACTGACCACTCGTCTGATCCAGATTTGAATGATTGGTTGGCAAAGTATTATAACTGGACAGCATTAGAAACTGGCACTGGTCCTGTAGTCCTTGCCAAACTGCCCAATAGTTAAGGTATCATAAGGACGAGTAGGGTTTTGCTGTATGTTTATCATTTTAAGGACCTGTGGACTAAAAAATGTCTGTTTCTACTGCTGCTGTCATATTGCTAACTTTTATGTTCCAGGTAAAAGGCCACCACCGATAAGGAATATACCCAAACCATTGGATATACTCATGCAGAGGTATGTGTCAATGCCACTTTTGTGTTGGACAGAAATCTATCCTTCATGTCGCTGAGTGAGTTAATGAGTGAGTCAGATTGGGGTTTAAGCTGCGTTAAGCACTCTCATAGCAGGGGAACACCAGGAATGGGCATTGACAGAACATCCAAATCATGAATGGAACCAGCTATATATTGATATAACAAGATTGTCCAGGTGTAGCCATTGATTGAACCTACTATAGATGCATCACTATTGTTCCTGAACAGATAGCAGTAGGTCCGTGACCATAAAACAGGGACACAGGGGACTGGTTTACATATGAATAATACTGTAAAGTAAACACCTTATCTCTGCAGGGAGTAGCCTTGTGGTCAACACAGTGACTGCATTGGCTTGTAGTGCAAGCCAGTTGGAGTAGCCTTGTGGTCAACACAGTTACTGTATTGGCTTGTAGTCCAAGCCAGTTGGAGTAGCCTTGTGGTTAACACAGTTACTGTATTGGCTTGTAGTGCAAGCCAGTTGGGAATAGCCTTGTGGTTAACACAGTTACTGTATTGGCTTGTAGTGCAAGCCAGTTGGGAGTAGCCTTGTGGTCAACACAGTGACTGCATTGGCTTGTAGTGCAAGCCAGTTGGAGTAGCCTTGTGGTTAACACAGTTACTGCATTGGCTTGTAATGCAAGCCAGTTGGGAATAGCCTTGTGGTTAACACAGTTACTGTATTGGCTTGTAGTGCAAGCCAGTTGGAGTAGCCTTGTGGTCAACACAGTTACTGCATTGGCTTGTAGTGCAAGCCAGTTGGAGTAGCCTTGTGGTTAACACAGTTACTGCATTGGCTTGTAGTGCAAGCCAGTTGGAGTAGCCTTGTGGTCAACACAGTTACTGCATTGGCTTGTAGTGCAAGCCAGTTGGAGTAGCCTTGTGGGTAACACAGTTACTGCATTGGCTTGTAATGCAAGCCAGTTGGAGTAGCCTTGTGGTCAACACAGTTACTGCATTGGCTTGTAGTCCAAGCCAGTTGGAGTAGCCTTGTGGTCAACACAGTTACTGTATTGGCTTGTAGTCCAAGACAGTTGGAGTAGCCTTGTGGGTAACACAGTTACTGCATTGGCTTGTAGTCCAAGACAGTTGGAGTAGCCTTGTGGGTAACACAGTTACTGCATTGGCTTGTAGTGCAAGCCAGTTAGAGTAGCCTTGTGGTTAACACAGTTACTGCATTGGCTTGTAGTGCAAGCCAGTTGGGAGTAGCCTTGTGGTCAACACAGTTACGGCATTGGCTTGTAGTGCAAGCCAGTTGGAGTAGCCTTGTGGGTAACACAGTTACTGCATTGGCTTGTAGTGCAAGCCAGTTGGGAATAGCCTTGTGGTTAACACAGTTACTGTATTGGCTTGTAGTGCAAGCCAGTTGGAGTAGCCTTGTGGTCAACACAGTTACTGCATTGGCTTGTAGTGCAAGCCAGTTAGAGTAGCCTTGTGGTTAACACAGTTACTGCATTGGCTTGTAGTCCAAGCCAGTAGGAGTAGCCTTGTGGTCAACACAGTTACTGTATTGGCTTGTAGTGCAAGCCAGTTGGAGTAGCCTTGTGGTCAACACAGTGACTGTATTGGCTTGTAGTGCAAGCCAGTTGGAGTAGCCTTGTGGTCAACACAGTTACTGCATTGGCTTGTAGTGCAAGCCAGTTGGAGTAGCCTTGTGGTCAACACAGTTACTGCATTGGCTTGTAGTGCAAGCCAGTTGGAGTAGCCTCGTGGTCAACACAGTTACTGCATTGGCTTGTAGTGCAAGCCAGTTGGAGTAGCCTTGTGGGTAACACAGTTACTGCATTGGCTTGTAGTGCAAGCCAGTTGGAGTAGCCTTGTGGGTAACACAGTTACTGCATTGGCTTGTAGTGCAAGCCAGTTGGAGTAGCCTTGTGGTCAACACAGTTACTGCATTGGCTTGTAGTGCAAGCCAGTTGGAGTAGCCTTGTGGGTAACACAGTTACTGCATTGGCTTGTAGTGCAAGCCAGTTGGAGTAGCCTTGTGGGTAACACAGTTACTGCATTGGCTTGTAGTGCAAGCCAGTTGGAGTAGCCTTGTGGGTAACACAGTTACTGCATTGGCTTGTAGTGCAAGCCAGTTGGAGTAGCCTTGTGGTCAACACAGTTACTGCATTGGCTTGTAGTGCAAGCCAGTTGGAGTAGCCTTGTGGTCAACACAGTTACTGTATTGGCTTGTAGTGCAAGCCAGTTGGAGTATCCTTGTGGTTAACACAGTTACTGTATTGACTTGTAGTGCAAGCCAGTTGGAGTAGCCTTGTGGGTAACACAGTTACTGCATTGGCTTGTAGTGCAAGCCAGTTGGAGTAGCCTTGTGGTCAACACAGTTACTGCATTGGCTTGTAGTGCAAGCCAGTTGGAGTAGCCTTGTGGTCAACACAGTTACTGTATTGGCTTGTAGTGCAAGCCAGTTGGAGTAGCCTTGTGGGTAACACAGTTACTGCATTGGCTTGTAGTGCAAGCCAGTTGGAGTAGCCTTGTGGTTAACACAGTTACTGCATTGGCTTGTAGTGCAAGCCAGTTGGAGTAGCCTTGTGGTCAACACAGTTACTGCATTGGCTTGTAGTGCAAGCCAGTTGGAGTAGCCTTGTGGTCAACACAGTTACTGTATTGGCTTGTAGTGCAAGCCAGTTGGAGTAGCCTTGTGGGTAACACAGTTACTGCATTGGCTTGTAGTGCAAGCCAGTTGGAGTAGCCTTGTGGGTAACACAGTTACTGCATTGGCTTGTAGTGCAAGCCAGTTGGAGTAGCCTTGTGGTTAACACAGTTACTGTATTGGCTTGTAGTGCAAGCCAGTTGGAGTAGCCTTGTGGTTAACACAGTTACTGCATTGGCTTGTAGTCCAAGCCAGTTAGAGTATCCTTGTGGTTAACACAGTTACTGTATTGGCTTGTAGTGCAAGCCAGTTGGAGTAGCCTTGTGGTCAACACAGTGACTGTATTGGCTTGTAGTGCAAGCCAGTTGGAGTAGCCTTGTGGTCAACACAGTTACTGCATTGGCTTGTAGTCCAAACCAGTTGGAGTAGCCTTGTGGGTAACACAGTTACTGCATTGGCTTGTAGTGCAAGCCAGTTGGAGTAGCCTTGTGGGTAACACAGTTACTGTATTGGCTTGTAGTGCAAGCCAGTTGGAGTAGCCTTGTGGTTAACACAGTTACTGCATTGGCTTGTAGTGCAAACCAGTTAGAGTAGCCTTGTGGTTAACACAGTTACTGCATTGGCTTGTAGTGCAAACCAGTTAGAGTAGCCTTGTGGTTAACACAGTTACTGCATTGGCTTGTAGTGCAAGCCAGTTGGAGTAGCCTTGTGGGTAACACAGTCACTGCATTGGCTTGTAGTGCAAGCCAGTTGGAGTAGCCTTGTGGTCATCACAGTTACTGCATTGGCTTGTAGTGCAAAGCAGTTGGAGTATCCTTGTGGTCATCACAGTTACTGTATTGGCTTGTAGTGCAAGCCAGTAGGAGTAGCCTTGTGGGTAACACAGTTACTGCATTGGCTTGTAGTGCAAGCCAGTAGGAGTAGCCTTGTGGTCAACACAGTTACTGCATTGGCTTGTAGTGCAAGCCAGTAGGAGTAGCCTTGTGGTCAACACAGTTACTGCATTGGCTTGTAGTGCAAGCCAGTAGGAGTAGCCTTGTGGTCAACACAGTTACTGCATTGGCTTGTAGTGCAAGCCAGTTGGAGTAGCCTTGTGGTTAACACAGTTACTGCATTGGCTTGTAGTGCAAGCCAGTTGGGAGTAGCCTTGTGGTCAACACAGTTACTGCATTGGCTTGTAGTGCAAGCCAGTTGGAGTAGCCTTGTGGTTAACACAGTTACTGTATTGGCTTGTAGTGCAAGCCAGTTGGAGTAGCCTTGTGGTCATCACAGTTACTGCATTGGCTTGTAGTGCAAGCCAGTTGGAGTAGCCTTGTGGTCAACACAGTTACTGTATTGGCTTGTAGTGCAAGCCAGTTGGAGTAGCCTTGTGGTCAACACAGTTACTGCATTGGCTTGTAGTGCAAGCCAGTTGGAGTATCCTCGTGGTCAACACAGTTACTGTATTGGCTTGTAGTGCAAGCCAGTTGGGAATAGCCTTGTGGTTAACACAGTCACTGCATTGGCTTGTAGTGCAAGCCAGTTGGAGTAGCCTTGTGGGTAACACAGTTACTGCATTGGCTTGTAGTGCAAGCCAGTTGGAGTATCCTCGTGGTCAACACAGTTACTGTATTGGCTTGTAGTGCAAGCCAGTTGGGAATAGCCTTGTGGTTAACACAGTCACTGCATTGGCTTGTAGTGCAAGCCAGTTGGAGTAGCCTTGTGGGTAACACAGTTACTGCATTGGCTTGTAGTGCAAGCCAGTTGGAGTAGCCTTGTGGTCAACACAGTTACTGCATTGGCTTGTAGTGCAAGCCAGTTGGAGTAGCCTTGTGGTTAACACAGTTACTGTATTGGCTTGTAGTGCAAGCCAGTTGGAGTAGCCTTGTGGTCAACACAGTTACTGCATTGGCTTGTAGTGCAAGCCAGTTGGAGTAGCCTTGTGGTTAACACAGTTACTGCATTGGCTTGTAGTGCAAGCCAGTTGGGAGTAGCCTTGTGGTCAACACAGTTACTGCATTGGCTTGTAGTGCAAGCCAGTTGGAGTAGCCTTGTGGTTAACACAGTTACTGCATTGGCTTGTAGTGCAAGCCAGTTGGAGTAGCCTTGTGGGTAACACAGTTACTGCATTGGCTTGTAGTGCAAGCCAGTTGGAGTAGCCTTGTGGGTAACACAGTTACTGCATTGGCTTGTAGTGCAAGCCAGTAGGAGTAGCCTTGTGGTTAACACAGTTACTGTATTGACTTGTAGTGCAAGCCAGTTGGAGTAGCCTTGTGGTCAACACAGTCACTGCATTGGCTTGTAGTGCAAACCAGTTGGAGTAGCCTTGTGGGTAACACAGTCACTGCATTGGCTTGTAGTGCAAACCAGTTGGAATAGCCTTGTGGTTAACACAGTTACTGCATTGGCTTGTAGTCCAAGCCAGTTGGAGTAGCCTTGTGGTTAACACAGTTACTGTATTGGCTTGTAGTGCAAGCCAGTTGGAATAGCCTTGTGGTTAACACAGTTACTGCATTGGCTTGTAGTGCAAGCCAGTTGGAGTAGCCTTGTGGTCAACACAGTTACTGCATTGGCTTGTAGTGCAAGCCAGTTGGAGTAGCCTTGTGGGTAACACAGTTACTGCATTGGCTTGTAGTGCAAGCCAGTTGGAGTAGCCTTGTGGTCAACACAGTTACTGTATTGGCTTGTAGTGCAAGCCAGTTGGAGTAGCCTTGTGGTTAACACAGTTACTGTATTGGCTTGTAGTGCAAGCCAGTTGGAGTAGCCTTGTGGTCAACACAGTTACTGTATTGGCTTGTAGTGCAAGCCAGTTGGAGTAGCCTTGTGGTTAACACAGTTACTGCATTGGCTTGTAGTGCAAGCCAGTTGGAGTAGCCTTGTGGTCAACACAGTTACTGTATTGGCTTGTAGTGCAAGCCAGTTGGAGTAGCCTTGTGGGTAACACAGTTACTGCATTGGCTTGTAGTGCAAGCCAGTTGGAGTAGCCTTGTGGTTAACACAGTTACTGCATTGGCTTGTAGTGCAAGCCAGTTGGAGTAGCCTTGTGGTCAACACAGTTACTGTATTGGCTTGTAGTGCAAGCCAGTTGGAGTAGCCTTGTGGTTAACACAGTTACTGCATTGGCTTGTAGTGCAAGCCAGTTGGAGTAGCCTTGTGGTCAACACAGTTACTGTATTGGCTTGTAGTGCAAGCCAGTTGGAGTAGCCTTGTGGTTAACACAGTTACTGTATTGGCTTGTAGTGCAAGCCAGTTGGAGTAGCCTTGTGGTCAACACAGTTACTGTATTGGCTTGTAGTGCAAGCCAGTTGGAGTAGCCTTGTGGTTAACACAGTTACTGCATTGGCTTGTAGTGCAAGCCAGTTGGAGTAGCCTTGTGGTCAACACAGTTACTGTATTGGCTTGTAGTGCAAGCCAGTTGGAGTAGCCTTGTGGGTAACACAGTTACTGTATTGGCTTGTAGTGCAAGCCAGTTGGAGTAGCCTTGTGGTTAACACAGTTACTGCATTGGCTTGTAGTGCAAGCCAGTTGGAGTAGCCTTGTGGTCAACACAGTTACTGTATTGGCTTGTAGTGCAAGCCAGTTGGAGTAGCCTTGTGGTTAACACAGTTACTGTATTGGCTTGTAGTGCAAGCCAGTTGGAGTAGCCTTGTGGTTAACACAGTTACTGCATTGGCTTGTAATGCAAGCCAGTTGGAGTAGCCTTGTGGGTAACACAGTTACTGCATTGGCTTGTAGTGCAAGCCAGTTGGAGTAGCCTTGTGGGTAACACAGTTACTGTATTGGCTTGTAGTGCAAGCCAGTTAGAGTAGCCTTGTGGGTAACACAGTTACTGCATTGGCTTGTAATGCAAGCCAGTTAGAGTAGCCTTGTGGTCAACACAGTTACTGCATTGGCTTGTAATGCAAGCCAGTTGGAGTAGCCTTGTGGTTAACACAGTTACTGCATTGGCTTGTAATGCAAGCCATTTGGGAGTAGCCTTGTGGTTAACAGTTACTGCACTCCTATAAATCAATGTATGTTACATAGCTATTATTACATATACAGGCAACATACTGTTAAGATATCCAGAGGCAGATTTCTGTCGCTCAGTAGATTGGTGAACCTGCATAATACTTTCAAAGAATGTGTTGTTAAGGATATTGTGTGATCTCCCTACTTATACCCTTGGAGTTTCATCTTTGAAACTTTGCCAATTTTTCACAATTGCCAAGGCATTGTTAAACCTCACTCATATCATGTCCTCATTTAAAGGGGAAGTGTACAAAAATTACTGTCTTTCTTTTTCTTAACAAAACGCAATTTTAGAATAAGTTGGTATCTGTGTTTGAAAATATACACTCATTTTTTTCACAGTGAAAGTAGGAAGCTCACAATAGTGTGAAAATGATATGCCGTTATGAGGCCTTCGTTTTTCGAGCTAAACAGGCCTGAGTTATCCCCCTTAGATTATGACGTAATTGGTGCCAATTCAACTGGGTCCCTGTCTATTCTGAACGTAAAAGATATCAAGTACAAGTTTTCGGTAAAAACGACATGGCCTACGACACACTCCGACGCAGTGGTGACTCAGCATAACACTATGCTGGCTGGCATCTGAGACGCTAGAATCACACACCTGTACCTACACCACGTGAAGCGGCTCTAACAAAGCATGATGACGTCATAATGTTTATCAATTGGCACCAATGACGTCATATTGCAAGGGGCATAAGCCATGGTGTTTTTGTTATGGAAATAGAACACTTGGTAAATGTGAAAAATATAAATCGTTTTAATGCAAAACATATGTTAATTAATTGTGATATTTTTATATTTTTGTCTATGACACTTCTAGGTTAACACTTTTATTGTGGAAAAAGTACAAGAAAATTATGTTCATTTCCGTGTGAACTTGCCCTTTAATACATATACTACTGAAAAGGGTTGTGGACCACCTGATTCTGGCAGATTAACTAAAGTTAAATGTAAGATTAGGGTGGTCCTTTACTTTTTTGAGTAGTGTATAAATCTGTATGAATATAACCGCTATTGTATTAACAAGGTATGAGCTGAATGTGCCCCTCTGTTTCCCACACAGTGAGTAAGTGAGTGAGTGAGAGTGAAAGTTAACTCTGCTTTGAAGAGCGTTTCGGTTATGTTACTGGTATGATGCTGACAAACCTAGGAATATAATCAGGAAAAATCAGGATTTAAACACGATCACAGATTTTTGACACGCCTAATTAAATTAAGAGACGCAACTATGCACAGTGATTACCAGCGCCTTAGTGGAATTGGCCACCGTTCCCTCTTTCCCCTAACGATGGTATTGTTGCTTCATCTACACATGTTGAACTCAGGTGCTGGTCCGGGAACCCCACTGAGAGGCCGTCGATGGCGGAGGTGGACCGAGTGATGACTCACCTGTTTCAGGTAAGTGTCTGCTGGATCCAGAACAGATGCTGATGATATGAAAGATGAAGAGAAGGAATATTCAGTATGAGGGGAAGGAATGGGTGTGGTTTAATGGTGTTGTTTCAACCTTGATGTATAGAGAACTAGTTCTGGATTCCGAGGAGCTATGTACCCAGCAGCCCTTGCTTGCCGTGAGAAATCACAAACAGGGGGAATAGATGGGCACAGTACATGAGCTGGGACCCTTGTCACAAAGCGATCTTAGTGCTAAGATGATAGTAACTCCCATTCTTTAACATAAACTTAAGACAGTTGTAGCGCTAAGACAATAGTAACTTCCATAGTTTAATAAAGACGTAAGACAATCAAAGCGGTGAGGTGATAGTAACTCCCATACTATAATAAAGACGTAAGACAGTCATAGTGGTGAGACGATAGTAACTCCCATACTATACTAAAGACGTAAGACAGTCATAGCGGTGAGACGATAGTAACTCCCATACTATAATAAAGACGTAAGACAGTCATAGCGGTGAGACGATAGTAACTCCCATACTATAATAAAGACTTAAGACAGTCGTAGTGCTAAGACAATAGTAACTTCCATAGTTTAATAAAGACGTAAGACAATCAAAGCGGTGAGGTGATAGTAACTCCCATACTATAATAAAGACGTAAGACAGTCATAGTGGTGAGACGATAGTAACTCCCATACTATACTAAAGACGTAAGACAGTCATAGCGGTGAGACAATAGTAACTCCCATACTATAATAAAGACGTAAGACAGTCATAGCGGTTAGATGATAGTAACTCCCATACTATAATAAAGACATAAGACAGTCATAGCGGTGAGACGATAGTAACTCCCATACTATAATAAAGACATAAGACAGTCATAGCGGTGAGACGATAGTAACACCCATACTTTAACATAGACTTAAGACAGTCGTAGTGCTAAGACAATAGTCATGCTCATACTTTAACTTAGACTTAAGACAGTCTTAGCTCAAAGATTGCTTTGTGGAGCGGGTACAAGGCTGGTTTTATGTATCTACCCCAACAGTGTTTATTTTTGCTCAAGTTATCAAAGGTCTTACAACTCTAACCCTTTGTATTAACTTGCTGTTGCAGGGTTATACCATCTATACTGGATGCAAAACATTGCAACCTATACTCAAAACAGCAAATAATTTCTATATGGGATTCAATGGGATGCAGAGATATCTCTATAGGCAATTTAACTATGGCCATGGAAAGTAGCATGCATGTGAAATTTTACTGTCGATGGCCAATTTTTCTTGCTAAATCAAAATGTTTGGTTTCAAACAAGAAAAGTCACACCTGTATTTAGTGTTTGGCTCCACAGGTACTTCATATTCCATTTGTTGCTAGTAGTGGTCACCTTGCAGGGATTAATGTAGGATTCTAAACTAAGTGCCCTTGGCAGGCAATTTGGGAAAAAACATCATAATTTTATTCAAAATTTACATTTTGAAAAGTTCCTATTTTACAAAATTCAGAGGTATTTGAACATTGTAAAATTAAGCATTCCAACCTGTTCCTGTTCATTGGTCCTGTTATCAGTGAAATACAAGTCACCTCTACAAAGCCATAACTTTAGTTCTAACTTCGTTAACATGAAGTGGTAACTTTTAATCCCAATTTGGGTATGTTGAGTGACATTTCCTTGGGGCTGAACATCGGCCTCTGTGTACTGGTAGGTCTAAGTAGTCTAATCCCTGCATGGGACCCCCATTATAATGCCTGGGACCCCCAAAAGCATGAGTCCCCAGAACTCATAGATAGAATGGCCTGCATATATCCCTGCTGTAGTAGTAGGAATTAATTCAAATTTGGTGACACTCATCACGTTTATCACGGACACTAACCATGGTGAGAGTAAATTCATGAAATGATGTATTGTTTCTTAACCATGTTAGCAATTTAACACATTAAAACATTGTTCCCTCGCATATTGTTGTTTTAGTTTTTCCGAGGTGCTGAGGAACCCTTGGTGTATCCGCCAGCCAGTGACTCGGACGAGGAGCTGTACCCTAGCAGTGGTAGGTGCATGAACTGAAGGTGTCACAATACGTCCCCAGGGCCCCATTGATGCATGTCATCGTATCCCAATTGCGTGGATCGATGCTCATGATTTCAATCACTGGACTGTCTGGTCCAGACTCGATTATTAAGAGACCGCCGTCATATAACTGGAATATTGCTGAGTGCGGCGTAAAACAACAAACAAACAAAACAAACAAACAAATATATCTTACTAGCCCAACTTCGTGGCTACAGCCTACATACCATGCGTTAACCTAAATGTATGTTGTGTGTTTTGAGACCATTGTGTTAAACAACAGCAAAGCTGATTGGCTGCTTTGTACAATACTTTTGTCTGTCGTTTGTGGTTCTTAGACTTTCACATACATACTAATAATGCACCTACATGTATGTCAGTCATAATCAGTGAACAGCGAAAACCCAGTTTTCTAGTTCACATGGGTTTCTGATAAAATACAAAATGAAAACAAAATGATGTCTGACTTTGCCCTAACTTAGTTGATCATTTGTATAAATAAGTATGTATTTTTCAAATGGACAGTCAGGCCAGCTTTACGGAAATGTTACTTGCCCAATTTATAAGTCACTTGCATTTGTCTAGAGGGCCAGCAGCTATTTTAACACTGGGTACACATTTGGGTACAAGTATGTACATATCTGATGTGTTTTGTACAAGTAGGCCCCTCTGCTTACATTCTTGTTGTGTGCAGACGGACCGGTCAGATGTCTTAGATAAGGTGTTGCCTAAATACAGAAACAAGAAGTGTTCACGTTGAATGATTACATATTGAATAGGCATATAGAAGTGATATTCATAAGAATGGGAGATTTGTGGATGCAACTGTTGTGTTTTGAGGGGAACATATATATACAAAATCACTACTGTGCCATAACAGCTTGATATCATTTTTTTGACATTTATGTGGATATATATCATTTTTGTTGACATTTATGTGGATATATATCATTTTTGTTGACTTGTATGTGGATATATGAAGTATTGTAAACTGAACTTTCCAGCCAAACACATTTTTCTTGGAGGGCTTTGGACAAAAGACTGAATAATATAAATACATGTACAAGTATCTTTGTGATCGTCACACATGCTCATTTACATCATCATAAGACCTCATTGTTTGTATGCTTTAAATTAGTGGTGTAACAATACTCCGATACAGTATCATATCCCGAAACAAGGGCCACGATACAATACATCGATTTATGACCCTGTATTGCGATACATGTGATACATTTCATTTCAAGTTATATTGGTTTAAAATATGTGAATAATAACAAACTGTTCAACCACCAGCTTATGCAGATTGTCTAGCATTTCATGGTTGGACAAATATAGCATAACATTCACAGTGCCTTCTACCAATTCTTTCCTACAACATCCCATCTTTTATCTCTGAAATTTATTAACAAATGATTCAGGGTTGTGATTCACCTGCAGAATGAAGAATATTAACTTCAGAAATAAAAGTATTGTATAGGGATGAAAATTGTATTGCACCTTTAGTGTCGAGATATGTATTGTGTTGCAATCCACCATATAGTGACGCCTCTAATTTGAATGATTTTGTGTACAACGATTAGAGACATTAGAATGATATTTTGTTGCAGCTCCTATGACACCACCAATCACGTTCTCCAACACACCTCCCAGCACGGTACACTCCCATTCAGTGTCGCCCCCTACCAGCGAGTCCAGAGCTGTCACCAATAGTGATACTGTCAAGTATGGTGCTGACCGGCCGGACCACGTGCCTCTCTTCCTGCCCAGCATGGCCAGACATGCCCCCATCGTTGTGGAGGTACTACAACCATATTGACTTCATTTTTACCGTTTTCCGACTGATAATCTACAGTATATTTAGGTTATTGGGTATTGGCCAACCCCGGCATGATCCTTGGAACCACTGCCAAAATGATATGCCTATGAAAAAGGTTGACCCCACAATAAACCGTATACACTATATGTTTGGATTGATATTTTGTGCAAGTTTTGTATAAATGTTTTATATATACAGGCAATAGATAGTAAAAATATTCATTTGCAAATTTCTGTTGCTAAACTACTGTGGACTGGTGTAGCTAGAAAATACTTTCAAAGAATGCTGGTATAGGATATTGTCCGACAGAATGTTTACTTTAGAACTTGGCCATTATCTTATAATATACTGTAGTCATGGTAGTTGAAATGCACTGTGTGACAAATCACACAGTGACAATCATCAATGAATTGATCAGATATATCCTTGTATGTGCTCGGATCTGATACAACAGTGTCATAGCAGTCTATAGCCCTGCTGCTCTTCTGTGTAATAACTGCACACAATCATTGCAGGATAGTAATAATCGGAGTATTCAGTGAATTGTATACTTAGCCTGCATGACAGGAGAAAGGCACCCCCAATCTCCCCTCCTGCCTTCCACTGTCTTCCCAGTCCACTTAAAGCAAGAGGAAGTTCAAGTTCTGGAGTGTATCTGTGGAAGCTGTTTTCACTCTGTGTTATTGATATTGCACACTATAGTAGCAGGCTTTGTATATTATATATGATATGTGTAATGCTCCTTTAATTTTTGCTTTAAACATCCTTCACTCACAGCTTGTTCACGTAAACCAATTTCAGGAGGAGAGACACAGAGGCCAGCAGAGTGCACCTCCATCCCTTGCTGCCAGTCGAGAAAGTCTCCATGACCCCCGAGGGTCAAGGTCAGGGACACCTGTTGACCATTACAAACGATATTCAGCTGATCTGAGCAAACTGGATGAATACGACATCTCATCTCAACAGCGGAACCAGGCCAGCAACCCACAGAGAGGTGGCTAAAGAATTTTATACTATTTTCAACTATATTTTTTCTGACCTGTTTCAACCACTTATTTGAAAAATGAATCAAATATGTTTTCTCAAACCTTTTTATTTCACAAGAAGTTTCTTAATTTTGACTTTAAATGGTCTTTGGGTTAGTTTTCCCGGTTCCTAGCCTCGTACAAGACTGTTGTAGGACAGAAATGTTTAGGATATCAATAAAAATAGTTGAGAAGAGAAACAAATGTTATAATATTCGGATGTAGCCTTATGATGTTAGGCCTGTAATCATGGCAGTGGAAGCCACAAACGTGTTAAGTTAGCCTTGCTGAAAGCTAGATGTCTATATATGCTGCAACAAGCTTTCCAACTGTTATTTAATACTTCTGCATTCTTGTGAAGGAGGTAATATGAAACCCTTCACAATATCATCTCTTTTCACCTCAGTATTTCAAACGTTTTTCAGTTGATTACTTGTGTCTGCTTGTTTGTTTACGTGTTTTATTTGGACACAAATTACTTATGTTGTAGACCACAATAATCCTCAAGATAACCACACCTGCATGACTAATTTGTGGTCACATCACAGAGCCCCAGGGAAAGTGTAGAGTACTAATATAGCACTTGAAATGTGAAAGTCTGGGAATATATATGGTCTTGTTCACAATTGTAACCTTGAAGGTTAAGACCAAGTAGGTGGTGTTCACAGGCAGCCCCTTTCCCTTGTGATGTCATGGACTCAGGTGGAACAGTTGGGGCTGATGCTGCAATAAGTGGCTCTTGTAAAAGATATTATCTCATGTATGGATAAGGAAAGATATATATAGATGTATCCAAGCATTTCGTATTTATAATGATAGCCTTGCATTTTTGTGTAAACACTTGGGCAACCAGTTTGAAAATCAACAATTGGTGACATTTGGAAAAAGAAATTATCACATTCATGAAATACTAAACATCCCAAAAAGGGTTTGGGATATAGAATAGAAAGTGTCTGAATATGCAAGTTGTATGTGAATGACATTGTTTAAAAGGAGCCTAATAAATACCCCAACTTTTCACGACAACTACAAGCTTAGGCTATGATGAACCTGGACCTGACACTAGTAACACATGTTCCTTGGTTGAGAAAGTCAGTCAGTCAGTGTTATGGGTTGACGACAGAGTATCAAGAAATGTCTGGCTGCTTATACACATGTGTACACATTATGATGTCTGTATTCGCACTAAGTAATGCTTGCTGCTCTCAAGGTATGTGCCAGAGCATGGAGGTGCTGGAAACATCAAACTACACTAGTTACAGTATGTTGTAGAAATCACTACTGTGCTAAAATGTTGATGTGTGGTTCATGAACATTTTACTATTAGAGTTCTTTTATGCCTTGAAAACACTTAATCAGCTAAATACATTCATTCTTAATGGAATTCAAATCTAGACGTTGCAGAGTTTCCAATACATACTTGCATCTGGCACTTACTTCCCTCTCGCTGTGTGATGTGTGCGAGTGTGTAGCATGTGTTGTTGTTGACATCATCGTTTAATTCCCATGCATCTCGTACTACCAGTGCTAGGTCACCGACGATCGGGGTCACATGGCACCCCTGCCAACTTCGCCACAGCTGGCATCACCTTTAATCAGACAAACCAAGCAGGTGAGGATACTGAAGCATTGATTGTCATGGTAGCAGGCTTGTCCAACAACATCTACGCTAGGAGATGATAGCACTCAAACCCCCTCATACTGCAACACAGTGTTATTTATGCCCCTGTCCTGTGCCTTGTCAGACTACCTGCTCAGATCCCTTGAGAGTTCACAGCCCAAGCTGTTGGTTAGACCCCTCAAGCTTTGCGTCACCAGTCTTCTGGGAGTCTGGTTACGAGGTGAACTTTTTCCATCAGCGGATATTAGGTTGACCTTGAAACCTTTATTGAGATAAATCACAGAGATGTTTCAGGACTGATTGTGCCATCAGTCACAACAAGGGCCTGGTGTATTTGTCCTACCTCAGTAGCCTAATAAACAAGTTGCTCGAGTAATTTTGACGAAACAACTTTAGGAGGTGAAAGGTTTCTCCAGTCCCATTAAATTTGATACAACAGATGTAAGATAATGGGGAACCTTTGACGGGTTGAACATTTGATTTTCCTTTTATGTACCTGTGTAAGGAAACACTGTTATGCTCTTATTTGGCATGCCACTTCTGTCAGTATACAGGCACTAACTATTCCTACTAATACAGTCAGTAGAACACTGCCTACAAAGTAGTTCCTCAGTCCCTGTCAACCCACAGTCCTGACAGTGTTTTCAGTGCACAGTCTTGTTATTACCCTAAGTATCTGTGTCCCTTTTGTTTATGCATGTGTTTGGCATGACGTTGCTGATATGTTATGATTGTGTTGGTCCTAGCGTACTGTATTTACTGTAGACTCAAACCATCCAGTCATACAATTACAGAGATTCAAGCTGAACTTATATTAGTTTTGGGATCGTAATTTCCTCTCAAACTTCAGACACTTGTACTCATTTCAGAATGTGAAGGTTTAATTTTCGAAACTTTAGTGAAATTGTTAAAAATGAATGAAAAGTCTTTAGATAAGCCATAGCCTAAATTACAGCAGGTAAATATTAAAACAAACAAGAGGATAATGCTGTATATATTCGTATGCTTTGTCACGTAAGTTTCAAAAGAATCCAGATTGCAATGGTTAAAACATACACGCAAAATATTTTAACAGTTTGTGAAATTAGGAGGTAAGCATTTGAACATGTTGAAGTAAGATTGTAGGAGAACTGTGATTTAATGTGTGTGATTTCCTCCTCTCTCTCCATGCTGCTGGGACTATAGCACTGGGAAGGTTTGGCTCATTTGATGCTCTCCTTCCTCCAGCTCGGCCACCAAAACCTAGTTTCTTGCTCTCTCAAGGTATCAGTTGGTGCTGGCAATTTTTTATACTTCACTTTTGTCTCCTTTTTCATCACATTTTTTTTCAATGGATATATTAACATAAAGTTTAAATTGTAAACCATCTTGTTCAGTGATGATTATGACACACCTAGATTATGTAGTGCCGTGAAGGGGGGGTGGGGAGAGTACAGGTGATAGTTTCTATATGTCAAGTTATCATTGCAGGGGTGCAGGGGTAGCCTCACTGTTAAAGTCACACCTAAAACTTGGTGTCTCTCTGCAATGGTGCTGGAATATTTCTAAAAAGCATCATAAAATATTCTCACCACAAATTAATTATGGGAAAGAAAGAGATTTGAATTTTCCACAGGGAAAATATATAGAATACGAAAAGTATGTGTTTACGGTCATCATTTTTGCATATTATGAAACAATTCATCACATAGTGTGAATGCTTGGTGGGGTATCATGCTTTGGACATACAGGACACTTTCAGCTGCATGCAATGTGGGCACGTCTTGCACTTCTCACTCCTCAGTCTGTACCAAGGAGAAATTGACTTCTTGTTTTATCATTGGTGAATATTATTACGATATGTATCCATAATCATTTTCAAATCATATATTTTCAGTTTTGTTTATCATTCACTTGCGTTGCACACTTTTCCCTCCAGTTATGTACCTCAGCCAATCAGGTCCTCCAACATGGAGCTTGATGGACGTTCATGCTTAATCCTGTTCATTATATTGGTAATTGTTACTTGAATAACTTGAAAGTGTTTCGAACATAATGTCATAAATGGAATCCAATCGGTAAATATATTTTATGTAACTTTCAAATATCAGAGCTTACACTAAAGTTACTTGGGATGGAATATTCATCTCTTGTGAGATCCTGCACTGAAACAGTTTTTAATAGTTCCTAATGTATAAGCAGTAAGTGTGGGTCTGTTAGATGTTAGGATGTTAGGACAGAATGTGAAAAGGAGCTGCTGGTTACAGAAGCTTAATGCTTGTGCTGTTATGGTGTATGAAGTAGACATAAAAGTGTTAATCTCTCATACACTCTTGCTGAAGTGGTGGCATGAATGGCTTCTAAGGGGTCACAATTTGCTGTGCAGAGTTGCGTCCCTTGGGCACTCAAGAAGCCAATTTGGGTTCGAATCCCGATTCGCCACGATTTTTTCTAGGTTTGTCAGCACCATACCTATGCTCATGGGTTTCACCAAAGTGGTAAATTTCTGAGACCTGCATCACTTCAGGCTTTCCTCTCACATTAAGCTGACATGCCATGATATAACTGGAATACTGTTCAAAGTGGCGTTAAATCCAACTCACACACTCTTGTTGAAGCCTCAGTAAACACCTTTCCATAAGCATAAAATCATGAGACAGATTGTCAGTTTGTGAAACTTTGCTCCAAGTCAAAATAATTCAGTGATGCAACTGATAAATTATAATATTTCCAATGAAGCTGCAAGATTATAACATACTAAAGCTATTTATTTGCATGGCCCAAAGTGCAGAGTTTTATGTTGTATTGTGGTTGTCACAGGAGTGGCAGCTGTCATCACATGATTGGCATTTTCTGAACATAATTTCTCATTGTCTGTCTTCATCGGTCTACTGCATGCTAGGCTGTATAACAACTTCACATGACAAATTTTTGCCTGCATGGATTGTAATAGTTATAGATCCTTGTGTCAGTTGACACCTTTCCCTTCCACGCTTACAAGTAACATTTCAAGTCCCTTCTCAACACTGAACATGATCCTTGATTATAATGAAACCCCCCACCTTCCACCCAGGCCGAGGACACCGAAGAATAGGATCGGACGAGTACACACACATCACGGGGACATCCAGTGCATCCTCCACTCCCCGCACAGCCAGCCCCGCCCGTATGCCGGCCACAGGGGTGACCCACTGCAGCACCTACCCCGGCCAACTGAACCAGGTGGGGCAGAGCATGTCCCCACCCACACGCTCCATCTCACACCAGCCCCCGCAGAGCTCGTCATGGACGGCGTCAGAAACACCAGGGCAGATGCCTACATCAGGTACTGGAACTTTATCATGGTCATGTTTTGGTGACGGAGAGTCACAATGTTCTCCATTTTATGTGTCCTTGTCCCTCCGAGGGGTAGCTCTCTCATGTAGACTGACTCTTCCTTGATGATTGGTTGGTATTTAGAAGATGGGTCAATAATCAGAATTCACTTATTCATTTATAACAAAAGCTGATTGGTTGTCAGTGTAACATGCAGACTATGTTCTGGAGGGGATCCAGTGGCCCAGTGGTCTAAGCTGCTCCTGAGCTGCTGGGATCAAGTGGTTGAGGGTTTGAATCTCACATTTCTGCCTCACTTGCACCACACTTGGGTCACCAAAGTAGCAGACTTCTATGATCTGTGCCACTTTGGGCGTTCCTTCTACATTAAGCTACATCAATGCAGTGATGAACTTTCTCACTCTTTAATGTCTGAAGCCAGTGATCTTCCTGCTGTATGGCAACTAGGATCTGTGCCCACAGGCACTGGTTTATCTGCACCAGACCATTGTACCTTCCGGCCTTATAGTATAGTACTGTTACACCTCGTCTTAAATCATTAGTCAATAATGACACTTATGACTGTAGTCATAACCTGGTATCTTTTCTAAATCCTCAGTCACAACTAAGTCCTCACTGGCATTCCCAGCACAACATTAAACACATGTACAGGACATCACAATCAAGAAGAACATATCTACATACAATAACTAAGGATACATGATCATACATTCTACCCTTTGTCAGATGGAACAAACTGTCTGTTTACAAAGGGACATAACTCTTGTAGCCCTTATTGCATACCACTAATAATATAGTAAACTTATAACAGTACTTTAAGTTGTAGTACTTTTCACTGTAATATTCCCACACTGAAATAGGCCAGTAAAATAATCAGGCAGAGTTCACTGTTTGAGATAGTCATAGGACATTGTGTTCTTCCTGTGTTGCCAGTACCTTCACTTGTCCATTGAGCACGAGAATACCTTTCTTCTGGAACGTGATCAGACTTACTACAAGTACAATGTTTGTTCATTTGGGATTAATTGACAAAGTTATTTATGATAGCAAATGAGCTTGTAAAGCAGTAAAAAGACTACAGAAATTTGATGATGTTCTGACATTTTCTTGTTCTTGACAAATACTGAGGTAAGTTCATTTTTAACTTTAACATTGTTGCATCTTAAGTGCATGTTTGGGTACCTGACCACTCGCTACACCAACGTAGTTAAGGGACAAGCAGTCCCTCCTCATTTAAAGGAAAAAGGCATAATGATTTCACCTATACAGTATTTAGGTGTGAGTGAAGGGCAAAATTGAAAAACTTTGAAACTAAAAACATTTGGAAAACCTTTTGGACAGGTGTAAGTCAGCATATGACCCCCAACACTTTCCTGAGGCTGGTTGGAATCAGTAAAAGTCCTAGTCTGTTGGAGTTAATCCAGATATAGCAATATTTATCTCCTACTACTGCTAACTTCCTTTCCTTCAGATGTCTTGACATGTTTCATGTGTTATGACACACTGAGCAACAGCCTTGTCTGTCTCGACCTAGTGAAACGTCACAAAACATTGTGCTCTAAGATCATATAAACCGAGAATAGATAATTTGCATTGTGTATGGAATGCAAAATTGTGTTGCTTTGAATCATATAAAACTAATCCATTTGAAAAAGATGCCTGTTGCACATGACATGTCTTTTCTGGAAATAAATATTATACAATCCTAGTTCTCACTGTCCGGGGCTGACTTCCTTCACTCAAAGTTGTGTTGAAGAATGAAACACCCTTCAATGCTGAGTGTAAGGCTTCAGAGTATGTGCAACAATATGACATTATTTAGTCCTCAGAGACCCAAGAATGAATATTTAATAATCCATTCACTCACTTTCCACCCTCATCAGGTCCTGGAATACTCTAGGATTCCTATATAGAATTGTTTTTCTTAAACTTATACGTAACTGTATTTCGAAAACTTAATGTTCGTCTAAACATCATTAGAGAAGTGAATTGTGCCATTTGTTGAATATTTTACGAGATACAAGGCACTCGTATTAAAACAACTATTCTCATATTACAGTAGGAGTTATTATCCCCTGCCATGAACTGGGGCAGAGGATATAGGAACGGAGTACATATGTCTGTCTGTCCATCTGTCCTTCCATCCATCTCTCATTTCACTTCTCAAAGTGGACAAATTTTCTCAAAAACTATTTAAGTCATAGACATGAAATTTTACACTCTGATCTTACAGAGTTATGGCCCTTGGTCCATGTTATTTTACTTGGTGCATAGTGTGCGCAATGGGGACAAGTGTCCTCAGAAACTACTGAAGTTGCATAAATGAGAGTTTGCATGCTTATGTGAGAGATATTTGTCAAGACTGAGTTCTAAAATTGGTCACGTAAATTATGTTTTTACAGAGTTATGGTAATTTTACTTATCATGACTGAGTAAAGGAGCCTTTTGTGTGTATTACTTTCACATTGAATCATTTTTCTGATGACATAAAGCGGCCCAAGTTTTCTCTTCTTAAGGCTTTATGCGGCGGTCGGGTAGCCTTGTGGTTGAAGCATTCGCCCGTCACGCCGAAGACCCGGGTTCGATTCCCAACATTGGTACAATGTGTGAAGCCCATTTCTGGTGTTCCCCGCAGTGATATTGCTTGAATATTGCTAAAAGTAGCATAAAATCAAACTCACTCACTCACTCACTCACACTTCAGCCTATATAGGACTCTTATATATAGTCACTGTTTATATTCTCTACTATATGAACAAACATAATTCTAATGTGCCCCGTGGCAGGGAATAGTGATAAGATAGTATTTTCTTGTTTGTCTGGTACAACTTTCATTCCACAAATTTCTCGTGCATTTTTTTTATACTTTTTATCAGCGAACATGTCTGTGAAAATCCATCGTCAGATTACAGACAGTTATAGGAAAGGTCCTTCTCATGTTAGTACTTACTGCGATAAGTCAGACTTCTGAACACAACGGTGGTTCTGCTGCAAGTTGGTATGTTATGTGTGTAAGCTTTGATTGGGAGCTCATTGAGGAAGCTTCGGGGCATGCTCAACATTGAGAAGCATGGTAAAAGTTGCAAGAAGCTTCGAAGATGTTGAATTTTCTGAAAGCTTGGCATATACATGACAAAGTTTGGAATGATTCTGTTTACATCATATGAGTTACTGTATTCACCGTAATAAGCACCCTGGGCTCAGAAAATGGAAATGGGGAGTGCTTATCAAAACAATACATGAAATAAAGTTTGTTTCAGAAATCGATCGGTAGTGAACAAGATGGGCTTCCATGGTTTAAACGTCACCAAAACTAAACTAAAATGTTTTTAGATAATAATATTGCACGGCAATTATATACATACCCCTTCTGCCCTGCTGTTTTCTGTAAAAAATATTTAATATACACAGGAAAATTCAGACTATCATGTAAATTTTCAGGTTTAGTTCTGGGCAATTGCTTACAGATTGGTCTAGAAGTTGGTCATGGGGAGCTTATTGGAGCAGAGTGTTTAATACAGTGAATACGGTAGCTGATACTGGAATGGCTGTGACTTAAGTGACATATACACGGAGCTGTTCGGGACCATTAATGTGAATTGACTGAGGACTATGACACTGATGTGATGGCTGCTGTCCACTGTCTTGTCCTGGGCAATCATTACACAGTGGCGTGGGAGGGGGTATGTCTGTTGAGAGAACTTGTTTGGTTATGACATTAACCTTCTGTGCATAACTCTTTCTCTCTGAGCTGCAGCCATGAAAGTTGAACTCTGTCAGTGATTGCTAATTGCTTCTGTGTTTGTGTACTTCCAGTCACATTTTATGTATGTTTGAATGTGGAAACTTGAGTCTGTAACATATTTTGTCATACTGTTTTACTGATAAAAATATTCAGCTAGAGTTGAGTCTCTGCAGAAATCCTTGTGTCTGTGTATTTGTGACACCTAACATAAACACTTATGTTTATTTTTATTATGTATTTCCAGTATCACCTGATGTCAACATGATGTACTTCTATATTTAAAAATATATGTCATTGCTTTATTTCCTGTGGTATCTGATGAAAAAAATGTTACACAAATGTGATTTTATTTTGTATACTCACTTAATGTCAACACAATGTACTAACATGCATTTTTATGCTGTGTTTCCAGTGTCACCTGATTTCAACATGATGTACTAACAACAAAATAAAAAGTTATTTTTTAAAGGAATTTCCAATATCACCTGATGTCAGCACAATGTACTAATATTGTTCTCGTACGTCAACATGATTTACAGACATGTATTTTTATGCCATGATTCCAGTGGCTGCTGACGTCAACATGATGTACTAACATATATTTTCATTGCTGTGGTTCCAGTGTCACCTGACGTCAACATGATGTACTAAGGTGTATTTTCATTGCTGTGTTTCCAGTATCACCTTACGTCAACAAGATGTACTAAAGTGTATTTTCATTGCTTGTTTCCAGTATTACCTGACGTCAACACGATGTACTAATGTGTATTTTCATTGCTGTGTTTCCAGTATCACCTGACGTCAACAAGAAGTACTTATGTGTATTTTCATCGCTGTGTTTCCAGTATCACCTGACGTCAACACGATGTACTAATGTGTATTTTCATTGCTGTGTTTCCAGTATCACCTGACGTCAACACGATGTACTAATGTGTATTTCATTGCTGTGTTTCCAGTGGCTCCTGATGTAAACATCCCTGCCTCTGCTATGAACATGGTCTATCTATCTCTGGACCACCAGTTACAGGTGAGATCAGACACCACTGGCAATCCATCAGTGGAGCGTTGGTTGAATACAACCCCCTCCGGCTTTGACCCAGACAAAATACCAGAGTTATGCCGGGTACTACTTCAATTTGATGTCTCCATGCATGTGCATGCACACCTTGCATGTGGGCTTCTGTCCTGGGTCAGTTTGGTTGGGTTTTTTGAATGCACAAGTAAAATATTCAATTCAATAACTAATTAACTGGCAGAAAATTGCCTACTCACTTGAACAATCTGCTCCTCATTTAAAGCGTCCTTTTGAAAAGTGAAATATCTTTTGATAGCTTTCTTTATGTTGTCATAATTTGGGTGAGGAAAAACATGGGAGTCACTATCCCTGGATTCCTGTTGTACCTTGACATCCACTGAACATGGCTGAACATCACAGATTATGTTATGAAGAAAAGAAAATAGAAAAATAATAATTCTGCAGACAAAAAGAATGAAATCATATGCAAACTGGTGGTTGAGTTGGTTTGGGCAGAAACAACACATTTAAATTTTGTTTTGACAAGTTAAACGCGTTGTGTTTTAGCTAACGTTGTTCTGCCAACTTTTGTAGGAAGCCAAACATTTCTGATTTTCTGGAGTTCTTGACAAAATAGTTTTGGTTATTGAGGAATATTTTCTCCATGCATGTTATTTTTGCCTTACTTTTTACTCTATGATTTATTTGATTGTAGTGATTATGGGGAAGGGATTTTGCAAAGCCTTGTTTCAAATTATTAGATTTCTTGTTCCATTTTTAACACATGTAGAAGTGAGAGTATGTTTGGTACATAAACGCATGGTACATCTATCATCTACCACATATGCATACAACTCTCCATGTTTGTTTGCCACACATTGTTTCTTTTATTAGAAAGAACTTTTTTATCATTAGATCTCATTCCTTCCATGTACTTGGTCTTCCAGGTTCATTAACCATGTCAACAGTAGCATTGTTGCCATCTCTGTCTCATCATCACTATGGCACTGCTTGCTTGTAATAAAGTCGTATTGCATGAGTAGTCAAGATGTATGATAATGAGCAACTGTTTCAAAAGTGTAGTATAAATTGTTGGATCTTAAACTCAAACTGATCTATTTCGAACTTGAGTAGTCAGACAACAAATTCCTCATGAAAATAAGATTCCGTATTCGACGTAATAAGTGCCCAGGGTGCTCTCAAAATCATAAATAAGGGGACTCTCATTAGATTATTATTTTGCTGAAAAAAGAAAAGAAAATGTTTTCATACGACAGATATTTTTTCCAGAATTTATTTGCCCACATTTAAGGGTGCATATACCACATGAGTGTGTATTATACACGAATAAATAAGTCTTTTGCACATTGATCAATCGGAAGGGGTGCTAATTGGGATTGTTCAATAGCCAATATATTAGCAAATATCGCTGTGGGCGCTTATTAGAGTGGGGCGCTTATTGCGTCAAATACGGTACACAAATTTCATCTTTATGTAAGTATTGTACAATTATTGTAAACATTAAGGGGTAATAAAGTTCTGATTGTTAATTTCTCAGAACCTTGATAGGGAGTATATTTTGACTGGGATTTGCTAATGTAGCTAAATATGGTGACTGAAGCTTCATCATAAAGCATAGCATCCTTCCATCCATGACAAGAAGGAAATGGAAATTATTTGAACAAATTTTGAATTTTCTGTGGTGTTGGTGTACTGGACCACGTCTCCCTGCTAGCAAGGCTACATGGGAAGTTTGTCCGCCCCAGTCCTTCATCGGTTGTAGACTAACATGGCAGCTGGAAGGGAATGTTACAAGCTCATACATCTGCATGTTATGCACAGTGTGATTGCCATTCATATGTTGTACAGTCAACTCATGTTATCTCAGACTATGACAACAGTTCCACCTTTCATGACCCCGCTCCCTGTGATCTCGATCACACTGTACAACAAACTCTCAGATTATCAGTCTACCCTTATTATATAGTTTTAAAAGGATTCTAATCAGGATAATGGTATTAATTGAGAAATAGACCATGAGTTGACTGTACAGATCTATTCTGTGTATATTATTAATATGACCTGGTGACCATTAAGGGGATTATAGTAAACACTAAGCAGGAAGTTATCTAGGATTCCAATCTTAGTGCCCTAATTGGTGAAACAATCAGGATATTCTTCAAAATTAGATTTTTATTTTCTGTTTTTAATTTCGTAAATTCTGAGGTATGGGGACATTTCTTATTCAAATTGGTAATTTTTGCTGACATTTGCTGCAGACTTGGGGTCAAATATCTGCCTCTTTGCTTGTCCAGATAAATCCCTGTTAAGGCATATGCAAGGAAGGCACATTGTGACTCCCCTATATCTGAGCAGCTCTCCAAACAACAAACATTTATCCTAAGTACGTAAAACATTAAAAGTGAAGCATTATTTGAACTGTGCTTGACTTGTCAATTTTCTTAAATGGTCACCAGGGCAGATCTTCATGTTCTGAAAATGTCAATATTGATTATTATGAGATGATATATTCATGCTGCTAGTATTATTGATACAGGCTAAGGTGTAACATCATGAAAGGTTGAAGTACTAATGTATATAATTTCAGATGTGGTGATGGATAAAAAGAAGGGAATGGGATCTTTACGTGTGTAAAGTGTGTAGTCATTACTAAGAAAATATACTGTAGATTGTTATTTAGACCATCTAGTAAAGTAAGCTGATGCCATTAACAAGATATGCCAGTCATAATAACACTTGCTATCATAGACCTATCTTCTTGATTTTCTAGGGAACACAGATAATTGAAGATCATTATTGCAGTTTGTCTTAATGTTGCCTCTTGCCTTTCAGATGAGCTCACATAGATGAGCTTGATAGAGCGATAGATAGTACCAGCATCCTTTCATGACCGACTGTCACATGTAGATGCAGGGCTTGATTTAGCAATATGAAACATATAAAACATTTTATTGAAAAATGCATATTAATATTTATGTCAAAAAGTCTCAAATTTGTGTCTTACTTGTCCACACAACATCAATCTTTGAACACATTCATTACCTCTAAGCTTCATATACCATACTACATCAGTAATGCCTGTGTAATTTTTGTCATACTTTTGGGGGCTTGACGTCATCAAACTGTGGGCACTTCAAGATTATTTGTATATGTTTTAACTTTGATAAATTTATGGGACAAGTGCAACCTGGTTTTGCATGTAATAAGATGAATGTGATTGGTGGTACTGACAGAGAAAATGGCGGTGAATCTGCACTTATCAATTCAGATTCTGATGTTGAAAACAAAATTGCAGATAAATCAGATCATGGTAAAAAAGTATAAAAACCCAAAATGTCTCCATTATTTTCTAGAAATTGGTTAGATTAGTATTTAGTTTTAATATGATTATTTTTTACATTGTTTCCATAAGATTAAACCTCCATTTTCATGTTCGGTGTTATGATGTTTGACTTTTATTTTATTGTATACCCCATTGGAAGGGTTACATGGCCCACCCATAACACATTCTAGATGAAAAACTGACTTAAGGTATTGGTACAAACACAAGTTTGAGTACAAATAATACTTAAGGTTCTTTCGCCTTGACCCATAGATCCATTTGTCACTGTCCACCATGTGTAGTTGTAGTTGTTACTGTCGCATCAAGTCATTTACATGGAACATGCATTTTCCCTTTCCTTTCCTATTTAAATGCAAAAGCGATTTTCATTTTGGTTCTTTTCTTAAATATATTTTATCTCTTTGTTGTTGTTGTGATTGGTAGATTTTCCTGTTTGAAGTTCCTTCTAGACACACTGTGGCTGTGTTATTTCCAGACACTATGTCTGTGTAAGTACCAGACACTATGGCTGTGTTAGTACCAGACGCTATGGCTGTGTTATTTCCAGACACTATGTCTGTGTTAGTACCAGACACTATGGCTGTGTTATTTCCAGACACTATGGCTGTGTTATTTCCAGACACTGTGGCTGTGTTATTTCCAGACACTATGTCTGTGTTAGTACCAGACACTATGTCTGTGTTAGTACCAGACACTGTGGCTGTGTTATTTCCAGACACTATGGCTGTGTTATTTCCAGACACTATTGCTGTGTTATTTCCAGACACTGTGGCTGTGTTATTTCCAGACACTGTGGCTGTGTTATTTCCAGACACTATGGCTGTGTTATTTCCAGACACTATGGCTGTGTAATTTCCAGACACTGTGGCTGTGTTATTTCCAGACACTATGGCTGTGTTATTTCCAGACACTATGGCTGTGTTATTTCCAGACACTGTGGCTGTGTTATTTCCAGACACTATGTCTGTGTTAGTACCAGACACTATGTCTGTGTTAGTACCAGACACTGTGTCTGTGTTATTTCCAGACACTATGGCTGTGTTATTTCCAGACACTATGGCTGTGTTATTTCCAGACACTGTGGCTGTGTTATTTCCAGACACTATGTCTGTGTTAGTACCAGACACTGTGGCTGTGTTATTTCCAGACACACTGTGGCTGTGTTATTTCCAGACACACAGTGGCTGTGTTACTTCCAGATACACTGTGGCTTTATTTTTCTAGACACACTGTGGCTGTGTTATTTCTCGACACACTGTGGCTTTGTTATATCCAGACACACTATGGTCCAGACACACTGTGGCTGTGTTATTTCCAGACACTGTGGCTGTGTTATTTCCAGACACACTATGGCTGTGTTATTTCCAGACACACTGTGGCTGTGTTATTTCCAGACACTGTGGCTGTGTTATTTCCAGACACTATGGCTGTGTTATTTCCAGACACAATGTGGCTGTGTTATTTCCAGACACACTGTGGCTGTGTTTTTTCCAGACACACAATGGCTGTGTTATTTCCAGACACTTTGGCTCTGTGATTTCCAGACACACTGTGGCTGTGTTATTTCTAGATGCCTTTTGCCTGTGTTATTTCCAGACACATTATGGCTGGTTATTTCCAGATATTATGGCTGTGTTATTTCGAGACTCTATGGCTGTGGTATTTCGAGACACTATGGCTGTGGTATTTCCAGACACAATGGCTGTGTTATTTTCAGACACTGTGGCTGTGTTAGTACCAGACACTGTGGCTGTGTTATTTCCAGACACTATGGCTGTGTTATTTCCAGACACTGTGGCTGTGTTAGTACCAGACACTGTGGCTGTGTTATTTCCAGACACTGTGGCTGTGGTATTTCCAGACACTGTGGCTGTGTTAGTACCAGACACTGTGGCTGTGTTATTTCCAGACACTATGGCTGTGGTATTTCCAGACACAATGGCTGTGTTGTTTTCAGACACTGTGGCTGTGTTAGTACCAGACACTGTGGCTGTGTTATTTCCAGACACTGTGGCTGTGTTAGTACCAGACACTGTGGCTGTGTTAGTACCAGACTCTGTGGCTGTGTTAGTACCAGACACAATGGCTGTGTTAGTATCAGACACACTTTGGCTGTGTAATTTCCAGACACTATGGCTGTGTAATTTCCAGACACTATGGCTGTGTTATTTCCAGACACTATGGCTGTGTAATTTCCAGACACTATGGCTGTGTTATTTCCAGACACTATGGCTGTGTTATTTCCAGACACTATGGCTGTGTAATTTCCAGACACTATGGCTGTGTAATTTCCAGACACTATGGCTGTGTTATTTCCAGACACTGTGGCTGTGTTATTTCCAGACACTATGGCTGTGTAATTTCCAGACACTATGGCTGTGTTATTTCCAGACACTATGGCTGTGTTAGGTATTACCTGTGTTATGTCAATGTAATTATGATCAGTACTTGAGCAGTTTGAGCTGTTCATTGATGGCACATGATCAATGATTATATCCTAATTGATTCCCACCATTTGGTTTCTTTAAAGTATGATATTGATGTAATGTTTTCAAAATGTATTTTACATATCTAAGCTATTTGTTCATGTATGTCATGGGAAGACTTGAGGAAAAAACAATTTGCTGATCAACAAAGTCATGTTTTAAGAAACCAATCCTTCCACAAACCCTACTGATCAACAGGTAAATATTAAGAAATCAATCCTTACACAAACCCTACTGATCAACAGGTAAATATTAAGACATCAATCCTTACACAAACCCTACTGATCAACAGGTAAATATTAAGAAATCAATCCTTACACAAACCCTACTGATCAACAGGTAAATATTAAGACATCAATCCTTACACAAACCCTACTGATCAACAGGTAAATATTAAGAAATCAATCCTTACACAAACCCTACTGATCAACAGGTAAATATTAAGAAATCAATCCTTACACAAACCCTACTGATCAACAGGTAAATATTAAGACATCAATCCTTACACAAACCCTACTGATCAACAGGTAAATATTAAGAAATCAATCCTTACACAAACCCTACTGATCAACAGGTAAATATTAAGACATCAAATCCTCTTTAGATGTCACCAGGACCTTTTGTTACATGAATGTTGATATAATAGTTTCAAATGTAAGACGTCCTGTGTTGATTAATGTGTGCCGTGCATCCAAATGAAAGTTTAGTAACTGGCCTACAGACCATGGACGACAGCCCCTGGGGTCCAGACTGAACAAACAGCAGCTTCATGTCTATCCAGACCTGCAATACACACACCATACTTCATTTCTGGAAATTTCTGTTCAAGCCTTTTTGTCATACAACAGCTACATACACTCTTTCTTTGTCAGTGCTTATTCTGTCCCAGATTTGGACAGTTTATTTCATACTACCGTATTCTACGTAATAAGCGCCCAGGGCGGTTTCAAAATTAGAAATAAGGGGCTCTTATTCGAATATAATTTGGTGAGTTGAAAGATTGTAAATTTCGTAGTTTATTCTTACAGCCTGAAATGATACAACACGATAGATATATTTTTCCAGAATTTAATTGCCCGTAATTAAGGGTGCATATAACACACGAGTGTATTATACACGAATAAAGAAGTCTTGTGTACATTGATCAATGGGATGGGGTGCTAATTGGGATTGTTCACCAGCCTATATATTAGCCATTATCATCGTGGGCGTTTATTACGTCAAATATGGTACATGTAGATGTGAGCTTCACCTCAATATCAGACAAACGGAATATTTCCTTTTGAGAGTGATGAAATGCTTTAGTCAGACGAAGGTACTGTCAGTCTCATTACAATCAGATAATTTACCCCGTAGTTGGTTTAAGCATGAAGAGATTCAAGGTTTGTATGGCATAGGAACTATTAATGTGGGGGCACAAACTTGGTATATGTGGGAACAGCAGGTTTGTATCACAAAGGTAATGTAAGCATTGGAGAATACAAGATTTGTATTAGCGACTGGTAATTTATTATTGGGTGATATTGGTTTTAGGATTGTATCGTATGTTGCTGTCGAGGAACTACATGAATGTACCTCACTGTACCTCACTATGTATATGACTGTGTTGTGTTTGCAGCCTCTGGCCCCATGTGTTGCTAACTCTGACTCTATGGCCATGTATGAACAACACTGCAAGGTAGGACACTGATGCTTTTCTCTCATTGTACACTACCTTCCTCCATGTACCATTATGCTTCTTAGTCAGTGTCATGATTCACTCCATAGAATGTCCAGCCACTGACACTCTGCTGAGGAAGTAGCATGTTCCCAACTGAGTGCATATATATCTTCGTGTTATAGGTTTTCGAGCCCCTAAGAAGTATTTTTGATTACATGTCCAATAACAATACCCATACATTAAAATTAGGTCTTACCTTTGAGAACATTTATCACTGTTAGCACTTGGATAGTCAAATGACCATGTCTTGATTTTATTGCGATAATGCCTCGTCGAGTGCGACGAGTCGATCAGGCACCATCTTGTTACCATCACCTGATTTTCAGCCCCTCCATGACAGTCAAGTTGAACATAGATGCACAACATGATCACATGACATTACACACAGGACGTTTACAAACAGCAGCTGATACATCATCGGTGCATACGATTGTTCAGAAGCAAAATTATCATCAGATCAAGTTTGATTGAAATGTGCATTTGTGAAAAAGTATGTTTTGAGGTATGTTTTCATTACTGAATATCTTACCTCATGTAGCTTAATATATAACATGACTTCAGGGGCAAGTGGCAAACACTTTGATGTGTTCAGTGGGCTCTGAACTGTCTCCTTTGATTACAGCATTAACTGCGTGGTTACGTATTCTTTAGGGGCTTGAAAATAGGTGAAGCTCGTAAACATATCACATGGGCATATATACTACTAAAACAAGTTAATGCCTACCAGATTCTGTCATATTACTATAGTTAATCGGTCATGGCAGTAGTATGAAAGAATCGGATGGACCTTAATTTATTTTGAGTAGCATATAGTGAATCCTTGTATCAGCTTTCATCACAGGGATGAGGAGAGCTTGGAGACCCCTAACTATCCATCAGGAGCAGCAATACAAGGCCTAGAATGTAAAGACCAAATATATCTTCCATGGGAACTGATTTTAAAGAATGTATGAATATGACCTGAATATATAGGGGAATGTGTTTACCCTCACAGTGGCAGCAAATAGACAAGGATGAAAACATTTATGAGTCCTTTTGAATACCAGGTTTGAAAACTGGCAATGAATTGATGGGAATGTTATTCCCTGATTCTTTTACCTCAGGCGTTCATTTGTTGGCTGGTTATCTAGCTGTCAAATGGTTAGGAAGCATGGATGATATATGGAGGAGTGGAGTGAATACATCATCACAAATGATAAGGGTGTTGATTGTTGGAGCTTTATCACTCCATCAGTTGTATTTGTATGTACGTCATTGTGTTCACAGCAATTAGGCACGGGTGGCCCTATTGACGAAGGTGGTGCAGATGGCTGTGCAGGGTTGGTCCCCACGTCATGCCAGACATCTATGATTTGGGGTTTAATTCCATGATTCACCCTGCTAATGTTTTTATGTTTGTCAGAGCCAAAAAGATGCTTGTTGGTATCACCAAAATGGTAAAAGTCTAAGACCTGCATCACTTCAGGCTTTCCTCCCACATCAAGCTGAAACACTGTGATATGACTGAAATATTGTTTAGAGCAGCAGCAGCAATATTGTTTGGCTTGGGATTTAATGGATCATCAGTCATTATCATATTAGGAATGACAAGTTTATGAACATATTTTATTGTTGTTGGTTTTGTCATATTTTCCTTTTTCAGTGCCTTTGTAACCCACTTCGCCTAGGGATTGTTTGAGATTGTAAACCCTGACATTTGGGAGCATACCTTGGCCTCCTTGGTATGCTTCCCTCCTGTCAGGGTTTTTGAAGCGACTCATCACATAGATAATAAGAAAACATCAAGAGACCTTACAGTGAAACAATACAGGGTGTCGTGGTATAAAAGCTATTCAATCAAAGCGTGCGAGAGAAAAAACACGTTCAAGATGGACCAACTTGATTCATGACATGTAAAATTGAACAACTTTTCATCTTCTGCCCTGAGGTTGCAGTTTCGATTCCCATCATCCATAATGAAACCTCCATTTCTTATCTTCTATTTTAGAACATCGGACGTTTGAAACACAAATTTTTAAGTATAGAAGTTATATTAACTCCTCATAGGAGAGTTTACAATGATTGTAACCCTTGTAGGAGGGTTTACATTCAATCATTGTAAGCCCTCAAAGGAGGGTTTACAATTATTGTAAACCAGACTGCAACGGATTACAATGCGCTGTATGGGAGAATTCAACCATTTCAAAAATCCCTCAAGGAGTTGCACAAACATGTGTGTTTATGAACATTCATAAGCAATTGGTCTTCAACCATGTATGGTCGGTGTGGTAGCCTTGTGGTTAAACCGTTTGCTTGTCATGCCAAAGATCCGGGTTCAGTTCCTCACATGAGTCCAACATGTGAAGCCCATTTTCTGGTGTACTCTGCCATGATATTGCTGGAATATTGGTAAAAGTGACATAAAAGCATACTCACTCATTTCAACCATATAAAGAGCCATCACTATTTTAATTTTTTAAAATTCTGTTCAGCAAATACACACATTGGCTAAAAGCAACAGACATTAAATGTAGTAGACAGGCATGGAATTCCTGTCAAAGTTCTTCATGGTCACAAGTACTCTAGTTAGACTATAGTCTTCCCTTGAGATGTCGTAATGATACATACCAACCTGTGTGACATGAACTGTAAACTGATTGGATGATGTGCTCATGGTGTGGACCCCTTGCAATATTTTACTGTAGCTTGAAACACATTCACACCATTTGATAATGCTGAACATAGTAAGACAGAGTTGTCTCCCTTTCACTGCTTCGGACACTGTCCTGTGCCAGTGTTAGTTTATGAGGTAACAAACTATCACACCTATAATGAAATGGATGTGGTGTCAAGCTTTGTTTGAAGACTCATCAACAAAGCTGTTGTTAGCGTAATGTGAAGCAAACAGCTGTTGATAGTGATTCCTCATTTAAAGCCTCAGTTCACAACTGCCCCAGTCAACAGGACTGGTTGGCGCACACAAGGCCACATGCTTTCAATCATGATTGTCACATGGGAAGTGATTTGACACACATTCTGAAGAGGTAGTCATGAATAGGCATAAAGAAGTTGCAGCAATATCTTGAATTATGTTTTGTGTGCTCTTTTTGAGGAAAGTAGGGTAATGTTGAATTAATGAACAATGGGATGTTTTAAACATAAAGGTGTAGAGAATTTCTTTGTACTGTCATGCCATGGCAACTACGTCTGTTGTCAAAGTTCTCTGTGTTGTGTGAGATGTTTTGTAATAATTTAATTCATTTCTCATAATTATGCCAATGGCAAAAATACATGTTCATATTAATTGGTCATCTTTCTTCTTGTCAGAACTTGGTATTTGTTGTGATTTGTTTTGTAAACAATATATCAGGGTGTTCAGTATGCTTCAATGTCATGTCAGTATCAAGGTGTTCAGTATGCTTCAATGTTTTGTCAGTATCAAGGTGTTCATTATGCTTCAATGTCATGTCAGTATCAAGGTGGTCTGTATGCTTCAATGTCATGTCAGTATCAAGGTGATCAGTATGATTTAATGTTATGTCAGTATTATGGTGTTCAGTATGCTTCAATGCCAGGTCAGTAGCAAGGTGTTCTGTATGCTTCAATGTCAGGTCAGTATCAAGGTGGTCTGTATGCTTCAATGTCATGTCAGTATCAAGGTGTTCATTATGCTTCAATGTCATGTCAGTATCAAGGTGTTCAGAATGATTTAATGTTATGTCAGTATTATGGTGTTCAGTATGCTTCAATGTCAGTTCAGTATCAAGGTGTTCAGTATGATTAAATGTTATGACAGTATCAAGGTGTTCAGTATGCTTCAATGTCAGGTCAGTATCAAGGTGTTCAGTATGCTTCAATGTCAGTTCAGTATCAAGGTGTTCAGTATGATTTAATGTTATGTCAGTATCAAGGTGTTCAGTATTCTTCAATGTCATGTCAGTATCAAGGTGTTCAGTCTGCTTCAGTGCCAGGTCAGTATCAAGGTGTTCAGTATGCTTCAATGTCAGGTCAGTATCAAGGTGTTCAGTATTATTTAATGTTATGTCAGTATCAAGGTGTTCAGTATGCTTCAATGTCAGCTCAGTATCAAGGTGTTCAGTCTGCTTCAATGTCATGTCAGTATCAAGGTGGTCTGTATGATTTAATGTTATGACAGTATCAAGGTGTTCAGTATGCTTCAATGTCAGGTCAGTATCCAGGTGTTCAATCTGCTTCAATGTCAGGTCAGTATCAAGGTGTTCAGTATGCTTCAATGTCAGTTCAGTATCAAGGTGTTCAGTATGATTTATTGTTGTGTCAGTATCAAGGTGTTCAGTATGCTTCAATGTCAGTTCAGTATCAAGGTGTTCAGTATGATTTATTGTTGTGTCAGTATCAAGGTGTTCAGTATGCTTCAATGTCAGGTCAGTATCAAGATGTTCAGTATGCTTCAATGTCAGGTCAGTATCAAGGTGTTCAGTATGCTTCAATGTCAGTTCAGAATCAAGGTGTTCAGTCTGCTTCAATGCCAGTTCAGTATCAAGGTGTTCAGTATGATTTAATGTTATGTCAGTATTATGGTGTACAGTATGCTTCAATGTTATGTCAGTATTATGGTGATCAGTATGATTTAATGTTATGTCAGTATCAAGGAGTTTAGTATGCTTCAATGTCAGTTCAGTATCAAGGTGTTCAGTCTGCTTCAATGTCAGTTCAGTATCAAGGTGTTCAGTATGCTTCAGTGCCTGGTCAGTATCAAGGTGTTCAGTATGCTTCAATGTCAGGTCAGTATCAAGGTGTTCAGTATGCTTCAATGTCAGTTCAGAATCAAGGTGTTCAGTATGATTTAATGTTATGACAGTATCAAGGTGTTCAGTATGCTTCAATGTCAGCTCAGTATCAAGGTGTTCAGTCTGCTTCAATGTCAGGTCAGTATCAAGGTGTTCTGTATGATTTAATGTTATGACAGTATCAAGGTGTTCAGTATGCTTCAATGTCAGGTCAGTATCCAGGTGTTCAGTCTGCTTCAATGTCAGGTCAGTATCAAGGTGTTCAGTATGATTTAATGTTATGTCAGTATCAAGGTGTTCAGTATGCTTCAATGTCTGTTCAGTATCAAGGTGTTCAGTATGATTTATTGTTGTGTCAGTATCAAGGTGTTCAGTATGCTTCAATGTCAGGTCAGTATCAAGGTGTTCAGTATGCTTCAATGTCAGGTCAGTATCAAGGTGTTCAGTCTGCTTCAATGCCAGTTCAGTATCAAGGTGTTCAGTATGATTTAATGTTATGTCAGTATTATGGTGTACAGTATGCTTCAATGTTATGTCAGTATTATGGTGTTCAGTATGATTTAATGTTATGTCAGTATCAAGGTGTTTAGTATGCTTCAATGTCAGTTCAGTATCAAGGTGTTCAGTCTGCTTCAATGTCAGTTCAGTATCAAGGTGTTCAGTATGCTTCAATGTCAGGTCAGTATCAAGGTGTTCAGTATGCTTCAATGTCACGTCAGTATCAAGGTGTTCAGTCTGCTTCAATCCCAGGTCAGTATCAAGGTGTTCAGTATGATTTAATGTCATGTCAGTATCAAGGTGTTCAGTCTGCTTCAATGCCAGGTCAGTATCAAGGTGGTCTGTATGCTTCAATGTCATATCAGTATGAAGATGTTCAGTATTATTTAATGTTATGTCAGTATTATGGTTTTCAGTCTGCTTCAATGCCAGGTCAGTATCAAGGTGGTCTGTATGCTTCAATGTCATGTCAGTATGAAGATGTTCAGTATTATTTAATGTTATGTCAGTATCAAGGTATTCAGTCTGCTTCAATGTCAGTTCAGTATCAAGGTGTTCTGTATGATTTACTGTTATGACAGTATCAAGGTGTTCAGTATGATTTAATGTTATGACAGTATCAAGGTGTTCTGTATGATTTAATGTTATGACAGTATCAAGGTGTTCAGTATGCTTCAATGTCAGGTCAGTACCAAAGTGTTCAGTATGATTTAATGCTATGTCAGTATTATGGTGTTCAGTATGATTTAATGTTATGTCAGTATCAAGGTGTTCAGTATGATTTAATGTTATGTCAGTATCAAGGTGTTCAGTATGATTTAATGTTATGTCAGTATTAAGGTGCTGTGTTCTGCCGAGTCAGCAGCCTCGCAGGATTCTCGCAATATGTTATCGATTGAGTATGATATTTACTTTCAGCGGGACATGTAGATGGGTGTATTTTATACAATTATATTATAAGGTGTTCGATATTAGTCATAGTCGTGTGGGTTTCAAGGTGTTCAGTATGATTTAGTATCCTATTGGTATCAAGGGGTTAGGTATGCTTCAATATCATGTCAGAATGTGTGCTTCAATGTCATTCCACATTCAAATGTGAATGCTTCATATTATTGTCAGTATCAATGTGCAACATTCAAAAGTCAGATATGCAAGTAAGATGAGAGTGTTTAAATTAAAATAAAATAAAAAACACTGGTCGTGATTAACAAAACCTAGTATCTCTCAGGTGAAAGACCTTTGAAGTTTGAGTGTGTTCTGACAAAGGCAGCACGGCTATTACAAGCATGGCTGGGTCTCTGGCTCTTGATGCACCTGGGTCCATGGTCTGCAAGGGGTTCTGGCTTTTCTATATCATGATCAATTTCATCTGGAATCCTGTGAAGGATGAAAAATAATTTGGTATGTCTTTCAGTCAGATGCTGACAATTTATTTCTTATCAAGAAAGAGCCCTTGTTATGCTGTAGAGCTGCACTGGTCGTAACATCAGTCGACATTAAAGCTCATCGCCACCAGGTAAGCATGTGGCTCCTCCCTCCAAGCAGGACCACTGTGTCCTAAGATATGCCAGTGTGCAGAGCTTGGGGCCAAGGTAAACTATTGTAGCATTTGCCATCAGATGGGATCCTTGTTTTCAAATGCACAGATAAAGAGACTTTTTACAGGAATTTTGGACAATAACCAATAAAAAATCTGCCTTTATGAAATCCAGATGACACTTGGTATGTTGGCATGTGTGGATCCTATATTGGGCTGTTCTCATAGGTTAGATAGGCTGGTCTTCCAGGCTGAATCTCAGTCAATTCCCTTCCTGTTGAAGAAATGACATGTAATCAGACTATCTGGGATGTTTGTTTCCTGTAACCATGGTAACAGTGTCAATGTACTGAAAGACTTCACAGAAGCAGGTTGGTTAGTTTGAGGCAACTCTTATTGAATGTATTAGTAGTTGTATTTGTACACCTTCACTTTTGAGAGGAATATTCCTACATATTGTGTGGGGTCTTCACAGATTGCTTAACATAGTGATATCTCTGAAAAAATCATTTTTGATATGGTTTTGTAACTGAAAACTCAACATGGTTAAGATTGGAATATGAAAGATGAAGAATAGATCTCCAATATCTTAGGCTTCTCATCAACGCTTAGGAGGATTGAATATCTTCCTGAGGCAATGGCGTTATCTGACTATAGAAGTCGAGTTTCCACCCTTGCCTAACTAGGCTGGAATTTTGTGGTTCGATCGTTGTGCCACCACAGGCTATTACAAGTTACGTCCCTTCTATGTCCCTTCTATTGACCAATCAGATTGCATCACTCACATCACTTGCATTTGCTTCAAACAAAATGGCGGCACCCAGTTAAGACAATTTGATCACTAATCAAGATCTATATTGTAATAAGACGGGTCTTACCTCCCAAATTGCATCAAATCACTTGAGCATCTTGATTAAAAACATGAAAACATTTGGAAAATATCTGTCGAAGCCCCTTGGACGGTACCCATGTTTTGTAATTCCTGCAGTTGACAGAAATCTGCGTGTTGAAATCCATGTTGTTTATGAACTGGATGTCTAGTTCGTTACACGATTTTGATTGGACTATGCATACACTCGTTATTCCAGCCAAAATGTAACTCCAGTCTTCCAGTCTAGTCGGCATGGGTGGAACCTGGACTTTAATAGTGAGTTAACTCCCTTGCCTCAGGAAGATGAGGATTAGATGACCAAGCTTGTTGTCTTGGGGGATTGCTTGTCATCATGGCATAGTTTCTCGTTCCTGCTTTCAGACCCAGATCTGATTATTTACTGGCTGCTGCAATGTTGCAGGAATATGACTGCATCGTTAAACAACATTCACTCACTCATTGATTTGTGAATATGTTGTTGATTGTGTCAGATCTATCGCAGGGAGTTATCCCAACTGGGTCTGCACAAGAAATCAATTATCTCATGGCTGCCAACGACTGCACCATGCCCACATGGTGAGATACCCAAACAGCTTTAATTTACATAACTGTTTAGGCAGGGGCATAAAGAAGTTGGACTGTTGTTAAGGTTTGGGTGCTGTGATTTGCACTCTTGTAATGGATTATGCAAACAGAAACATGTTAGTTTGTGAATTACTGGGGTAAGCTGCATTGTGAATGAGATTGGGTGAACTGGCTTTCCTGCAGGATACATGGAAATGGACCAGTTCAGATGGGTAGGATGTGGTTGTTGTTCTTCTCCTTTACACTCGGTTGTATCCAGTAAGGTTGAAATTTAGTAGTGCTTATGGTTATCGGTTAATGTTTTCTTCAAGCAATTCACAGGATCCCCTGATGGCATTCTCAGGTAGAGATTGGTAGGGAGTCACTATTTAATAAATATTCTAATGAGCTTCAAGGGTAGAGGGGCTGCTGCACTGTAAGAACCCACTTTTTGATTTGGAACAGATAATCCTTTTACAAGTTGAGTGTTTTTTTAAGAGTCAAGATAAATGTAACTGGTCTTATTGTGTCTTTGTGTGTGGATGTTGTAGATCATTGCTCATTATAGCAAACACTGGTTTGCCTGGCCGAGGCCCTGTCCCACAAAGCAGTCTTGGGGCCAAGATAACCGTAATGCCATACTTTGACACAGATTTATGACAGTTATGGCGCTAAGATCGCTTTTTGAAATGGGCCAAGGAGAATTTACAAACTACCATGATACCGGTAGAGTATTGCTGCTACAACATTCACTCACTTATACAGTTCACATGAGGAAGAGTGACGATGATTTCTTTCTGTGACATGCTGATGAATATGTTGAAACTGCAGCAGTGGTATTTACAGCATAGAAGTATGAAAGATTGATGAATTATGGGTAATATGATAAAACCTTGATATTCCTACAGGTCTAATTAGGGTCCTCACACATACATCATTGTGCTTGTACTTACTTATCTTTTGAAGCCTACATGTCAAAATATTCTCACATACATGGTCACTGACAATGTTCCATTAACAAATCGTATCTCCTTTGCATGATGACTTTTTACAGTTAGATTTCAATTGAAACTTTACCAGCACTTTACTATAATTGATTTTAAAATTGATATGTATCACTGCAGAAAAAAAGGAAGAAACCTTTCAAAATGTTGGTCCTAAAAAGTCTTGGTCGTGAAGCAGCAATTCATCTAACTTAGGGCAACGCAAGCTGAATCACTACATGATTGGTTTTAGAGCCCTGGCTCAGTTTTTTCAACAACAAAGTTCTGAATGTCTTTGTGAGTTCCTTTATCCCACAACTTCCAAACTGAAGCGATACATGATTGCCTATTGATTAGGTCCTTGCTTCCAGCAGTTTGTGGTAAAATGTCGCCGCGATTGCTAGATTTGTGGAAGTCGTGTCCAGAACGTTGTCGTTGGTGATTTCCCTTGACCGCCGTCCATAGAGGGCAGAAGGAGGCTAACTGGCCCCTCAGCAGTCTCAGAACACCCTACAGTCAATTGTTGCTTCTACAAATTAGACATAAGGCCGCTTCCGATCCAACCCCCAGGCTACTGCTGGTCCTGTGGTAGGAAATAAATGTCTGTCGCGGAAATGCTGCTTACCGAAGCTGACGGACAGAAGGATGGACCATGAGCAGATACTGATACCATTGCTGTGTTCCTGGGTCTTTCTCCCGAACCAGGTCACCTGTTGTGTAAGGGCTGGTGGGGCTTTCTTCTGAGTTACTTGAAGTGTCCTGATGTATTGTTTCCTGTCTCATGTAGATTGATTTGTTCAGGTTTCTCAAGCTCATCTGGAGCAGTTTTGTCTGAAACTTAAGTTCTGTCATTCTTGTTAAGATTATGTGTCAGGTGGCCAATCTCATTTGACAGAACATTTAAATTAGATTATTTTTTAATTATTTTTTATTCATATCATGGATTATTAAATGTAATTTGTTAGGAGAGACTGCCTGAGATGATTGAAAGTTTGCAAATATAAGTGGAGACAATTTATAAATACTGAGTTTGATTAATGTTTGTGTGACCTTTGTGTTTAAATCTACATCATTAATTACATTGAAGTCAAACAGATTCTGTTTTTAATCCTTTATATTTAAAAAAAGTCATTATTGTTTAGTCTGCCACCAGATTAGTACCATAAGCTAAGAAAATACCGAAAGAGTTTTTTTTTATCACAGTTAGATAGATTTTGAATTTGATTTTGAGGATATAAAGGCAGCTGCAATATTACCTAAATTTGTAATTTAAGAAGATGTTTTTTTGCGATGTTCCAAGTCAGAGTCAGGTCTTCCAAGAGAATTTGCGAGGAGATCCAACAGAACCGAGCATCTTACCTTCCACTACTCAAGTGTGCTTTTTTAAAGAATCCCACCAGGTTACAGTGCTGGGGAGAACTGATGCTCATGGTTGTGAAGTCAGTCAGTAGTTTATGTTTTAATGATGAGGATGTCTGTGCTTTCTGCACACTGCTATCAGAATAGAACTTTAGCCTGTTACGCATCTGCTCAGATCTATCTGTGTTCATGTCACTTGGGACTTTTTGTAATTGATGGAAAGTAAACCAGTATGCAGTCACTGACATAAAACATTGATAGGTGTTTTTTTCTGGTCTGCCCCTGATAGGACAGATTACTTATCACTTATATTTCCTCAGTTGGTTCAGGTGATGCTCACTCTGTCAAGAGAACCTACCTCCATTAACCAGTGTATTATGTTTCTATTCTATTATGATAAAAACCCTGGATTCATTTGCCAGTATAGCTCCTTTCCAGATGTGATGTCATAGTACGGACTTTCTCTCGCTCGTGTGAGTAATATGATTGGATGGCTATTTTAGCATCGTGACATTCTAATTAGGTCAAATGAAGCCATGGTGGCAAATCGACCCAGGGTATTTGTTATAAGAGAATGGAGATTTAATACCCTGCAGAATCAAGGATGTGGCAAGATCTGTGATACTTGATTACACACTGAAAGACTGGGGTTACCAATTTCAACCAATCAAATACAGGCATACAAAACTAGGAATGACTAATGATAGATTAGCTTGGACAGACTTGCGTATTTTTGGAGGGTGTTATGCAGTAGTTATGCTTTGTAGACATTTAAAGAAATTTGATGTTTCACTTGATCTGCCTCATATGTTCAATAACTCTGGCATGGTAGCTTTAATAGTCGCTTATCAACTTGTTCCTCATTTAGTAAGTCTGGCTTGATTGTAGCTTGAATCAACATGGTCCACTTTTAGTAACACTTGCATTGTAGCTGGAGAAGTAGCCTGAATGAAGTCTGCTTTCAGTAACTGTCATAGTAGCTTGGATCAACTTGGTCCCCTTGTGGTATCTGTCATAGTAGCTTGGATCAACTTGGTCCCCTTGTGGTAACTGTCATAGTAGGTTGGATCAACTTGGTCCCCTTGTGGTAACTGTCATAGTAGGTTGGATCAACTTGGTCCCCTTGTGGTAACTGTCATAGTAGGTTGGATCAACTTGGTCCCCTTGCAGTAACTGTCATAGTAGTTTGGATCAACTTGGTCCCCTTGTGGTAACTGTCATAGTAGTTTGGATCAACTTGGTCCCCTTGTGGTAACTGTCACAGTAGTTTGGAACAACTTGGTCCCCTTGTGGTAACTGTCATAGTAGCTTGGATCAACTTGGTCCCCTTGTGGTAACTGTCATAGTAACTTGGATCAACTTGGTCCCCTTGTGGTAACTGTCATAGTAGTTTGGATCAACTTGGTCCCCTTGTGGTAACTGTCATAGTAGTTTGGATCAACTTGGTCCCCTTGTGGTAACTGTCATAGTAGTTTGGATCAACTTGGTCCCCTTGTGGTAACTGTCACAGTAGTTTGGATCAACTTGGTCCCCTTGTGGTAACTGTCATAGTAGCTTGGATCAACTTGGTCCCCTTGTGGTAACTGTCATAGTAGTTTGGATCAACTTGGCCCCCTTGTGGTAACTGTCATAGTAGTTTGGATCAACTTTGTCCCCTTGTGGTAACTGTCATAGTAGCTTGGATCAACTTGGTCCCCTTGTGGTAACTGTCATAGTAGTTTGGATCAACTTTGTACCCTTGCAGTAACTGTCATAGTAGCTTGGATCAACTTGGTCCCCTTGTGGTAACTGTCATAGTAGTTTGGATCAACTTTGTACCCTTGCAGTAACTGTCATAGTAGCTTGGATCAACTTGGTCCCCTTGTGGTAACTGTCATAGTAACTTGGATCAACTTGGTCCCCTTGTGGTAACTGTCATAGTAGTTTGGATCAACTTTGTACCCTTGCAGTAACTGTCATAGTAGCTTGGATCAACTTGGTCCCCTTGTGGTAACTGTCATAGTAGCTTGTATTAACTTGGTTCCATTGTGGTAACTGTCATAGTAGCTTGGATCAACTTGGTCCCCTTGTGGTAACTGTCATAGTAGTTTGGATCAACTTGGTCCCCTTGTGGTAACTGTCATAGTAGTTTGGATCAACTTTGTACCCTTGCAGTAACTGTCATAGTAGCTTGGATCAACTTGGTCCCCTTGTGGTAACTGTCATAGTAGCTTGTATTAACTTGGTTCCATTGTGGTAACTGTCATAGTAGCTTGGATCAACTTGGTCCCCTTGTGGTAACTGTCATAGTAGTTTGGATCAACTTGGTCCCCTTGTGGTAACTGTCATAGTAGCTTGGATCAACTTGGTCCCCTTGTGGCAACTGTCATAGTAGCTTGGATCAACTTGGTCCCCTTGTGGTAACTGTCATAGTAGCTTGGATCAACTTGGTCCCATTGTGGTAACTGTCATAGTAGCTTGTATCAACTTGGTCCCCTTGCAGTAACTGTCATAGTAGCTTGCATCAACTTTGTACCCTTGCAGTAACTGTCATAGTAGCTTGGATCAACTCCAGCTTTCAGCAGTGTGAATAAACATACTTTTACCTCTCCATTCCCTGATTGGAATTGATGAAATGTGAACGTTCACTGGAAGTCTTTAATTTGTAAGGTATTGATTTGCCCTAAAATGTTCCAATGTCTGAGTTACAACCCTGGAAGAGTTGGTGTGTGTCTGGGCTGAAGGTAGCAGGGGCAGTTGGAAACAGTCAGCAGATGTTTCTCAATGAGTAATCCTGCGAAATCACAAGGAAACCCAAATGAAACCTGACAGGGATCGGCAACAAAGAACCTCCTATCTGTTGTAAATGGTTTTTACCTAATCCATCAAGTCTATCACTGCGGGAAGAGAGAGGCTACTGGTTTTCGTTTGTCTTCAACACTCATTTAACCTTGAAACTGGTTGTTGCTGTTGAACCCTTTTTTTAACCAACATTTGTCGGCACTGTCTAGAGCTACAGAGTAAAAAACGGACTGTAATAGCAAAAATTATAGTAGTTCATCGACAAACAATTTGTTATTGGCCTCCAGCAAGAGCAGACTTTAAGCTATGGGTCTGTTGAGAATTGTTTTTCATGAAATTCAAGAATTGATGGATCATTGGAAAAACTGTCACTTGGGTTTACTTTCAAGGAAAGGGATTTTTGGCTGTTTTGATGAGCATGCTGTGGGATATATTGCCATGACCTGAGATTCACACTGTTAGGGTTCCTAATTGCCCAAAAATCTGCACTTCTGGGATGCTACCAATCATTGTTGTGACAGCAACAGTATACACTGCAATATCCTGCATCATACTGATGTGCATCTCCCCTCAAAATGGTGGATTGTTTCTGATATTGGCTCTGAAATCTGACATCGAAGGAAAGAAAGTTATTTGTCAGCTTGCTGAAACTGAGAAGCTGAAACTGAAAATAAGATAACCTCTTCTCTTTATTCTTTTCCCACAAAAATCAGAATTGTTCTTTTCTCACTCAGATTTCCATAAACCTCATTTAAAGTTGAGATTGATTTGAAAGGTTTTATTCTGGTTGATAAAACGGTTAGCTATGCCCTGCCACTCAACATGCTCAAGACCATTCGAGTTGAGTATTTTGTATTCGAGAGATGAATTTGGCAGCTGTCAGTTGTCATGCTGGTGTTCACAGTGCTGGGGAAAGGGGCACAATTTGCATACATCAGCTTATAAGCAGTGGATTACCGCAGCGACAAGTTATCAGATCCCTTTGGTATAATGGAGCATTGAGTCCCAATTACTGAATTAGAACTTTGTCTTTCTTTGATTTGTAGGCAAACATTAGATGATGGATGTGACATTTCACCCCAAAGTTAACATTGGTACATGGGGTTGGAAACACTACACTTCATTAACACAGGCACCAGGGACCACATGCAACACTCCCCAAAGTAAACATTGGTACATGGGGTTGGAAACACTACACTTCATTAACACTGGCACCAGGGACCACATGCAACACTCCCCAAAGTTAACATTGGTACATGGGGTTGGAAACACTACACTTCATTAACACAGGCACCAGGGACCACATGCAATACTCCCCAAAGTAAACATTGGTACATGGGGTTGGAAACACTACACTTCATTGACACAGGCACCAGGGACCACATGCAACACTCCCCAAAGTTAACATTGGTACATGGGGTTGGAAACACTACACTTCATTAACACTGGCACCAGGGACCACATGCAACACTCCCCAAAGTTAACATTGGTACATGGGGTTGGAAACACTACACTTCATTGACACAGGCACCAGGGACCACATGCAACACTCCCCAAAGTTAACATTGGTACATGGGGTTGGAAACACTACACTTCATTAACACTGGCACCAGGGACCACATGCAACACTCCCCAAAGTTAACATTGGTACATGGGGTTGGAAACACTACACTTCATTAACACAGGCACCAGGGACCACATGCAACACTCCCCAAAGTTAACATTGGTACATGGGGTTGGAAACACTACACTTCATTAACACTGGCACCAGGGACCACATGCAACACTCCCCAAAGTTAACATTGGTACATGGGGTTGGAAACACTACACTTCATTGACACAGGCACCAGGGACCACATGCAACACTCCCCAAAGTTGTATTGGCTTTGAGAATAGACACATCACACCTGAAAGTTAATTGGGGATAGGGAATATTAACCACACCTAAAAAATGTTTATTTGGTATAGAGAATTTTACACAAGACACTGAAAGGTTAATTTGGCATAGGCAATTTCATGTAAACATCAAAAAGTTAATTTTGCATAGAAAATTTTACAACATACCAGAAACTAAATTTGCTATAGGGAATTTTACACTACATACCAAAAAGTTGATACCATAAGTTTTACACCACACGAAAAAGTTAATTTGGAACTGGGAATTTTACAAATTTACCAGAAAGTTCATTTGGCATGCATAATTTTATATCACACACTAAAACATTGATGAAATTAAACCTAGTAAAACATTATTTTGTAAAGGAATAAAGTTGGTAGGGTGCAAAACGAATAAATTCAAATTATTCATTTTTCGTTTGTCGTTTTAGTTTTTTAGCATTTACATTGGAACAAAGACACACTGCTGCTTGGAGGACCAGTGAAGCTGTCAATGGTATTCGTGGTGGCTGTATCTCAAGCTTTGTCCTAACAATGATGGGTCTTAGAGAAAGTATCACATGTCTTGGAGTACCAGTGAAGCTGTCATTGGTATTCATGGTGGCTGCATCTCAAGCTTAATCCTAAAAATGATGGGTCTTAGAGAAAGTATCACATGTCTTGGAGTACCAGTGAAGCTGTCATTGGTATTCTTGGTGGCTGCATCTCAAGCTTAATCCTAAAAATGATGGGTCTTAGAGAAAGTATCACATGTCTTGGAGTACCAGTGAAGCTATATATGGTATTCATGGTGACTGCATCTCAAACGTTGACCTAACATTTATGTCTTCAAGAAAGTATCATTTGTCTTTTTTAAGCAAGGAATTAAAAAAAACCAGTTTGATAAGTAGGTCATCAGGGTCAGTAAAAAACTGGAATATTTTTTCGCAACATTTCTGAGTCCTAGGGTTATTGGATTGTAAACAAAAACCTTACTGTTATTAACAAAATCATAAAGTAGACAAGAGGTCTCAGTTTTGTCCCTTCCTCCCATATGAAGCTGACATGCCATGATATAACTGGAATAGTTTTCAAAGCAGTGTTAAACTAACTCACTCACTCACTCACTCACTCACTCACTCACTCACTCACTCACTCACTCACTCACTCACTCACTCAGTTTTTGTTAGATGTTCTCAGGGATTTGTTGCAAACCAATGATTGCATCCTGTGATGCATTTAAGGGAATCCTTGTTTTGCTGTGAATATATCAGGCAGGGATGATCAACCTTCAGGACGCCATGGCATCCTGTGAGTGCAGGAGTTTATTGAACATTGTTGCCCAGGCTCCCTGGTGTCTGAAAGGTGCCCTTTGCAAGCAACTGTCACACAGGGTCTCAGATAGTATTCACACACAAGCTGCAAACTAATAAAGATATCACCGCACTTCCTCTGGCTGATGTTATCTTGTAGGATTGGTGGCAGCACTGCGCTCTCTGTCCCTGAGATACACCGGTATGCAGTGTATAAAGTGTTTCTACCAACACGTCAGCTTCATAATGCAGTTATAATCAGCTATGGTGTTGGGTTGAGTGGAGACAATGGAATCTAATTAGTCATGCAGTGTGTTTAATTTGTTACTTTCAGTGAATAAATTCATTATGCCAGTGCACATGGCTTAAAAACAGTTGTGGATTGTGTCACGGTGGTACGTTGGGGGTATCAGGCACTATTACTTTTAACACATTATAGATAAAATAATATTCTGTTTTATTAACCTTTAATTGAAGGGTTTTTTATGTAAAAACATTCTGAGGAACAGATTGTTTTTCATTTGTTGTACATTTTAGATTAGCAGCAAACAAAGCGATCTTAGCGCCATGTTAAAGTAGGGGAGTTGTGATCACTTTAGCACTAAGATTGCTTTGAGGAACTGGGCCCCATCAGGAGGTTGTAATGGGTCATCAATAATAGATGCATGATTTGGAGGTATGTTTTTGTGGAATGTTTGTGCAATGTATTTATTATTTCAGAATTGGCAGGGACTTTTCCCAACCCCCATGCCCCATTAGTAGTTGGAATGTGAGCCATTTCGGCTGCTTTGTGTGCAGTGGTGTGGCCTTCAGTGAACTTTGTAACCATATTCAGTGGAATATAGTAATACACTCACTCACTCACTCACTCTCACCGTTTGTCCGCCTGTCTGTATGTCTACCCACCAACCCAATCATACTCCCTCATTCACTCACTCACTCACTCACACTCCGTCCTTCCGTCCATCCCTCAAACGCTTCCACAAACCCTACCTCCCTCTCTCACCAACCCACCAAACCTCACTCACTCACTCTCCATCCTTTCGTCCTTCCGTCCGCCCCTACCTCCTTCAAACCCTCCCTCCCAAACTCACTCACTCACTCACTCACTCACACCATCAAACTGACATCTCCATGTGTCATATGGAACTCATGAACATGCAATACAGATTAGTTCCTCCATATGTTTCAAATGATCACCTCCCATAGTGTTCTGACACAAAGCAAATGGCGCTTAATGTAAGATACCATTCACCCAAGACATTCACAATGACTTAGGGGATCTCTAACATTTCTGGTCTCATAATGTACCAGCTCAAAACGTGGAACAATTTGTCTGCATTATGGTAGGGGCTAGCATTGTTACAGACATTACATTCTCAGGGGATGGCTCAAGTTTCATCGACAATTGAATATGTCTTGTCATACATCAAATCACACTACATTGCACAGACTTAGACTGACTTGAATATTTCCAAATGTAAACCTGATGAATTCCCCAGTTTCTGACTGCTGTGAAGCTGACTGACCAGAGTGAAGTATGGACCTAGTGACTGATGAACCTCTCGGCAGTTGTGACATCACATTGGGCTTGTTTCTTCAACTGGTGGATGTGTAGCGTTGTAATCTCACATCAGTGGGGAAACCATCACTTCCAAAGTAATCAGTTTACCGGCGTGATGAACATGCTTGGGTTCTTTCATAAAGGACATAGTCGGTATTGGAAAACCAGAACTACTAAATTTTAGATGAAAACATTAGACATGTTCTGAAAGTTGTGGAAAGCATTCCTATAATTGACAACTACTGTTTTTCTTTTGAAAGTTTAAAGTTAACATTAATTCTTCTGGCATGATTGAAAAAAGCAAGGAAGACTGATTTAGATGAGAAAGCATATGTACAGTATGTTAATATGAACAAGTCGGTGATGACCCTGAATCTCCGGTCTATGCTTGTCGTAAGCGGCGACTAACAGGATAGGGTGGTCAGGCTTGCTGACTTGGCTGATGCATGTAACCAATTGCGTGGATCGATGCTCATGACATTAATCCCTGGATTGTCTGGTCTAGCCTCGATTATTTACAGACCGTCGTCATATAGTTGTAATATTGCTGAGTGCGGAGTAAAACAACAAACCAACCAAACAAGCAACTCGAAAATTTGATTATTACTGCATCACCAACCAAGCAACTTTAAATTTTGATTTTTACTGCATCATAAAGGGATAACATTATTTTTTCCTAACTTAACATTTCATTATAGAAATACAGAGTTATCTCTCTTTCCAATAGGAGCATCTGATGTACAATCATGTTGATAAATGAAGCCAGGATTAAGATGGATACTTCAGGTTCAGAAAGTAGTGAAACCATCTGTCTGAATGCTGAAATCCCATGTTGCAGCAGGGACTCCTCCATGTGTACAATCTACATTACTCCGTCATCAGGATTCCTTAGTCTGGATATCTTCATTGTAAATGCTTCCATCCAGACGAACGGATATTCCTATTGGGTGATGTAGTGAGTCAGATGTTGGCTATCAAATGCAACAATGCTGTGCTGTGAAAGTACCCATATTGTCTGAAGAGCCAACTGCAGCAAGGATAGGATGGTGATATGACCTGGTTGATGGTGTGACATTGTGCCCCGACACTCTGTATCCTTGCTCATGCTATCAACCGCTTGTTGCCCAGCCAGTTCTAGTATTTCCTGTATTTACAGTCTGCTGTGGCACAGCTTGCATTATTGCAGTGTTAGGCAGCACTCAATAACTTTCGTTTGAAGCTTTTATAGTTCAGTGCTCTGTGTATTTTAGAGAACACTGCCTACTTAGGTTTGTTTAAATCCCTAGAGAAACAAACCTGACTGACACAGCTGATATCTATCATCTGAAGTATCCGTACCTCATCCAAGATGGTAACAGATATTATTTTCGTCTGTAACTATGCAGAACGGTGTCAATTAAGGGAGAGTATACGATCCATAGTTCCTGTTTTCAGCTCCAGCTTTTATGTGGCATTGATGATTTTTGTCTTTGAAAGTTGAAGCCATGAAAGCATGATTTGTGTAGGACACATTGCAGAGTGGAGGGTGTAGTGTGTGAGTGGGTGAATCTTGTTTCATAATTCGGTCAGCAATATTGCAGCTTTGTAGTATTATGTTACTAGACTGCTTGTGATGATCATTGCCCCCCTTATGGCGTAGATTGTTGCTCATGCTGTCAACCACTGGTTTGTCAGATCTGGACTTCATTATCTACATTATTTAGACTGTAGATACATTGCTGAGCTGGCATTAAGGCCACACTTTCTTTTAAGTTTATGTTTTACAGATTTGTTCCAATCTAGGTCGAGCGAAATAAAATATAAAATAAATAGCTATGTCAATCATTTATCTATTTTAGTGAAAACCATTCTGCTGTGGAGTTAAAACTGCACCTGACTTCTTAAATCACTAATAGTGATGTAGACATGGAATTTATACACAACATTTTATATTGTATTAGAGGGGCTATATTACTATTGGGAGACATAATAAAATCAATAGTTTTATTGTTTAATTTATTTCTTTTCCAGTTGTTTTTTGGCAGGGGCGGCAGTCCTGTGAAGTGAAAAATAAAAAATGTGTGGCCAAAATATAAATGAGCCTGATGGATTATTGAATATACTGATCTTATAAGTTGAATATTGTACATACATAAATAAGAACTTCACAATAAAAGTTATTCATACATTTAAAAAATATATGGCATAACATAAAATGGAGGCACTTGTGGTCTTAGGCACTGTATTCAGAATTGCATCCCTTAACTGTGCCAGGATCCACTGGTTGTGGGTTTGAATCCAAGATTATGATACTTTGTCTGTTGGCATCCACTAGTGCTCTTGCAATTGAGTACTTCTCATACCATGTCCCACTTTCCTCCCACATTAAGCTGGCACTTAATGTCAAATACTTTTCAAAGTACTGTTTAGTGACAGACCATATGCAAAATGATTTCATTTCCTTGTACCTTTGAGTGATTTAACTAATAAAATAATGGCAATAAAATGGGTCCCCTTGCCCATCTTTGAGTAAATCGTTAAGAAATAAAATATTTTGAAAATTATACAAAATATATATATATATTTTTTATAATATTCTGCTTTATGGTAACTGAATTTTAACTGCCTCATATAAAAAGATTAATTGATGTTCATTTACTAATCAATATGAATTTAACATATATTTTAAGAACAATAATCTTAAATTTGGTATTTAGTCATTTTTTCTTTGCTTTCAAATAAGAATAATTTGTGTCATTTCAAAGATCTGTTTACCCCCACTGTCCTGGACTTGTGTACAGACAGGCAGCTAGATGTGTAAGACAAGAGTAGTGTGTAAGACACAGTAGCATGGAGGAGAGTGTAGTGGTGGTGTATGTCACTCCCACCATGCCCATGTTTCCGTGTGAGTTGTTGCCATCATACCATGGCATTGCAGCCAGCAGGGGAAGCCAAACAGAAATGCTGGACAGATTAAGTCAAAAGCCTCATACATCATGGAACACTGCATTTCCCATCAGAACACAATTAGCTATGCGGAGGCCTGTTCCGGGGTCATCATTGCTATGCTGTTTGGGATGTTAACATCCGTCTGCTAGATCTTGGATGAAAATTTGGAAAGGAGTTTGTCTTTCTGGGAGTAATATGCCTGTGGTGAACAGCTGAAAAAAGGACTGAAGTAGCAACTACTGGTGTCCACTTTCACTCACTCACTCTGTTAGTGATGATGCATCATGGGACACCCAGGTGGTGGTGAAAGACGGGTTCATTCAGTAATGGAGGCCTAGTCGCCTGAGTTGACATACACTGGTTTATCAATATCCAGTTACAATACTAATTTAGGGGGGTTTCTTTTGTCAACAATTAATTCCTGGAGCCATCAATTCGTGTTTTATCCTCGGTTATGAATTCTATCACGTTCTTAGAATTACTAATTACAACAGTCAGTGCCTGATTTACCTTTTTATTTTTGTTCTAATATCATTTTTTGTCATTCAGTAAGCTAGCTAATACAAAATTATAAGATATGAATATCTTGAAAGATGAATATCTCAAGATTGGTTCACTGACATTTTTCCTTCATGGATGCTGAAAGAATTTCTTTTGCAAACAGTCATAGTTTCAAATTAGTCCATAATTTAGGACATAGGCAGATTGTTTTCAATTTATTTTAGTAATTTATAATGTGAAGTAGATTTTCCAATCAAAACTTGATCAAAGACAGTAAAAGAGTTCTGAAAATGTCCTCAGGCAAATAGATGAACAATTCTTGAAGCTGAAATGAAACTGTTGTACATATTATTATATATTTAATACAAAGATTGTCAACAACACACATGCTGTGAATCTCATGCCAGAAACTGTCTATCTGGTCACTCACTAACCTGTATTGGTGAATCTCATGCCAGAAACTGTCTATCTGGTCACTCACTAACCTGTATTGGTGAATCTCATGCCAGAAACTGTCTATCTGGTCACTCACTAACCTGTATTGGTGAATCTCATGCCAGAAACTGTCTATCTGGTCACTCACTAACCTGTATTGGTGAATCTCATGCCAGAAACTGTCTATCTGGTCACTCACTAACCTGTATTGGTGAATCTCATGCCAGAAACTGTCTATCTGGTCACTCACTAACCTGTATTGGTGAATCTCATGCCAGAAACTGTCTATCTGGTCACTCACTAACCTGTATTGGTGAATCTCATGCCAGAAACTGTCTATCTGGTCACTCACTAACCTGTATTGGTGAATCTCATGCCAGAAACTGTCTATCTGGTCACTCACTAACCTGTATTGGTGAATCTCATGCCAGAAACTGTCTATCTGGTCACTCACTAACCTGTATTGGTGAATCTCATGCCAGAAACTGTCTATCTGGTCACTCACTAACCTGTATTGGTGAATCTCATGCCAGAAACTGTCTATCTGGTCACTCACTAACCTGTATTGGTGAATCTCATGCCAGAAACTGTCTATCTGGTCACTCACTAACCTGTATTGGTGAATCTCATGCCAGAAACTGTCTATCTGGTCACTCACTAACCTGTATTAGTGAATCTCATGCCAGAAACTGTCTATCTGGTCACTCACTAACCTGTATTAGGTGGTATGAAATGAAGAAAATATCAATTCATTCAGTGTCCTCTTGCTCTTTATTCTAAACTAGGGAAATAAGCACACTGTAGATTATACCTTGCTAAACTGAATTTAGAACTGAATGTTCATATATTATGACACATTTGCATATAGAAAAGCACCAATTTTGAAGCTCTTTCTCCAATGTCTTTTAACTCTCTGAGTTGATGACTATTGTGTTTTCTTCCCAGAATGTATTGACACACACACTTGTAGTTGGGACTTGTACATGTCTTTGTTTCAAAATGCCTACTGACAATGATTGAGAAAGAAGTACTTTTCTGACAATATTAGTGTCTTTGGTGATTCTGCTGTCAAATCACTGTTTAAATCAGAACTGGTTATTGTGATTTGACTAGTCAGAATCATTTTTTCCGAAGTCATGGTAGAGTGTTGTGTTAGACTAAGAAGAGTCACAAGATAGGCTTTCATGAATCTGTTGTGCTAGTTTTCAGGAATACATGTTTGTGGGATTTAGCTGGGAATTCAAGAGATTACATTTCATACAATGAAGTGGACATGGGACTTGCTTCATGACATACGATGCAGGAGATTATAATGAAGAATATACTGGAAATAGTCTGTTATTACATTGTCCATGTAATTTGAAACATTGTTATGAGAGTTGGAGAGTTTATGAGGTGGGGAATCATATGAATCTGTGTTGAGTACGCTGAAATGAAAAGGTGATGTTACAAAAATAGAAATCACATACTCTGGCACAAATAATATTAATTTCTAGAATACATATCTATGGGACTGAAGCAATTTATGGCATTGGATTTATTTCCTTCCATCACGATTGTTCATCCTCTTTGAAAATTGACATGGCTATTTGAAAAAGCCATGTTTGTGTTGTCCCAGCCCAAGGTGCTGGTGCTGATGCCAAGAGAGGCTTACATGAAGGAGACATTTGTCATCACTAAAGCTGTCAGGCACCGTTTGAAACTTGTCATTTTTCATAGAGAGGGTTTTTTTCTGCAGAAAATATGTCTGAGTCTGGCTATTTTCTTAATCATGTCTTGGCTGTTTTAAGTACAGTGTCCCTTGTCATAATCCTCATGTGATTGTTAAAGTTTAAGAGGTCATGGTATTAAGGTGCTGCTACTCAGCATCTAAAAGACTATTAAGCACCCCTTTGTTTCTAACCATGGCAGGGGTAGGCAACATGTACAGGGATGGAAATATATGAAAGTCTGCCATGGCATTTTTGCACAGGGCGCTCTCAAAGATATTAAAATTTAGACTTTTAGTGTGCCAACAAGAAGAATACTTTTCATTTGTCTTCTAACTTGGATATAAGCAAATGTAATTTAGAAAGATTGCCACCATCCTTTTCATTGTCATTGATGGCCCTTTCAATTTCTGAATTCCCAGGTAAATTTTGTAAATGGTCCGTGGTCTAGTGGTAGAGAGTCCGCCCGGAGAGAGGAAAGTCGGGGGTATGATCCCTGGCCGCTTCATCCCAAGAGATGGTAAAAGATGGTACTTGTTGTTGCCCTGCTTTGTGATTGGCACAGGAGGCTAAAACAAGGACTGGTGGGCTCCAGACTCAGTATACTGTGTCTGAGTGGGATATACATGTTAAACTGAGGCATGGTATGTCAGTGGGCTAGAACTATAAAATTGGCATCAGTCCGGACTAGTACAAGCAGCCACACAAACACACACATGCATGCACATCACCATAATAGTGCAATAATCTTGGACACAATGTTAAACTCCATTTCACCTTACCTCATCTTGTGGTTGTCATTATCCGAGTGGTTGCCCAGTCTACTAGTGCATGAGTCATTATTGCTGGATTCCTGTAGTACACATCACATATGTGTTTGTTACAACATATGTACTGAGTGTGATCTTCAGGATGGGACATTGCCATTCTAATACAAGGAGTTTGAAACACTGATCCACCAAATACTACTAGTCCACTGTTTTTTTATGTGATATAACCAGATACATGAAGAATACATTATAATGTTTCACTTGTGCCTGATTTAGATTAAACAAAACAGAAATTGTTTTGTTCCCATAAAAGAGTGCCAGCAAAAGATCTAGGCCTATCTTGACTTGCTAATTACCAAAACGCATTAACTGAATGACATGGGACTGGTCTGCTTGTCAGGTGTTGTCGTTTTAAACTATTGACTACATATCCAGGTGAGCTACAGTGCCTTGGCATTGTTTGTTTGTTTAGTACAGTGTTGGAGCAAGGCTAGGCTCCCGTTGCCATCTTACTTCATGTTTTCTTTTCACTTTAGCCATTGTCTTACTGTCAATTGATCTTGAAAAGTGTTTCAGCAACTTTTCTGAACATTTGGTGTTGTTTTTTTCAGCTGGCTGAACAGTATGTACATGTGCAGGCAGAGATCGCCCTCCTCATCCAGAGAAAGTGAGTACATTGTTTTTATTTGTGGATTTTCATTCAACTTTTCACACAACAAAAACATTTCAACATCGTGGACACCTATCCGTCTACCACTTTCTTCATGAGTATGATAAGACACTGAAGACTTTGGGGGAACAAATTATTTATCTTTTGTATGTGAAAAAAAGATGGACTTCCCATGAGTCAAGACACATCTGCAATGTGTTATCAAGTAATTTGTGTATGGTCCGATACCTGTTCTTGTAAGAACACTGTGGTGTGTGTTTTAGGTAAATGTTCTTCAGTGTGTATTTTCATGGCTGCAAATTTACTAATTGCTGCACAGAATTCTCTCTGTCAACTTGTGGCTGGGAAAATCAGTCATGTTTTTAATTCTGTATGAAGATAAAGGGCATGGTGATTGCAACAGTAACCATATTGACTTGATAAAGGCCTTTTTTGGCAATGCCAGATTTTAGACTTGGTAAAACTTTTTAGAATCGTTTCACGATCTTTGAAAGTGTGCATATGACTGACAGCTGGAGGTTTTTCCTTTTAACACTTCCACATTGTGAGCCTGTAACCACATAAGAACCGGAGGTAGAACCAGCAAGTGTGAAAAAGGATTATTTAATAGAATTTTGCAAAGTGTTTGTTTTACTTTTGTGACATGATTAAGTATCTGACCTCTGCTGACATCTATCACTATAGATGGCCTAGCTCAGAGGGTTTTACTTCAAAAAGTTTAAGTTTGTCTTTTCCCACATTTTGGCCATCTCTGAACTTGGGGCACACATTACGTCAAAACAGTTTTCTGATTATTATTGTTTATTTTCATGACAATTTCTTGACAATTTCTTAGCCAATTTATAGGTCAAAATTGTTTCCTTGTTGACCTCTGCTTTATCCTTTTATAGCATCAAGCTTGGTATTCTTTAGGTTCATTTGGTTTTGTGAATAACGGGGGGGTGAAATAGAAGATAGCTGGAGATTTCCAAACACTCCTAATCCCTGACACAATATTTCATGGAAAAAATACGAAACAATACATTACTTGAGTACACAGTGCCTCAAAAGATAACGAGAATTATTCCACATTAATTAAGACTATATTAATAACAGAATAACAAGCCTAAGAAATCCTTTGAAGTTTTCCAAAACCAGCCTTTGATGTTAAATTTTCAAAATGGATTTCAAGGAAGAATTTGAGTTTAATAGAAGCTAAAATTATAGGTAGAGTTTAGACTACTAGTACATTGTTACAGGAATGTTTGAAAGTAAACATGATAAAAGTGTAATTTAATTGCAGACTTTCCTACTAAGTGAATAATCACAGCCTCTGATAAGGTAAACCCTTCCATGAGTATATATCTTGGTTTGGGCTTCTGATTTCAACTTGAACTTAATTGAGGCATAATCAGCCACCTCCAGCAGGGAATCCCTTAGCAACATGGCTTTGAAGTCTTCTTGAATGTTGGCTGATGTCAGGCTAACTTTACTGGTGATATGTGCTAGCTGCCAGTGCCTAATTAGATGTATGTGGTGGGGAGGCCTGTTTGTGATAGACACAACACTTTTAAGGTTCCTAAGTGTCTTCATATATCTTATGTTGCTGTAGATTGATAACAGTGCTCAAGGTGAACCGTTACTCGAGATGCCATGCAACACATCCTTCTGACAAGTTCAAGTTATGTTTTTGTACATGTGTTATTCAGTACCTGTATTGATTGCCAAGACAACGAGATGATGGAGGTTTTTGTTGACTGAATGTTATATGCATAACTATACACGGATTAAGTTGATAATTGTCGCCTTGACATTAATATGATTCTTTTACAATCACGACAAGATCAGTTTGTTTCTCTGTTTTACGCATGAGCCTTCCCTAAGACATGCAACCTTGTACCTGGAATTGTGTTCACATTTTGAAATCCTTAATGTTTTGATGTAAATAAGACGTGAAGTATTTTAATGGACAGCAATCTTAAAATTATGATCCTATGTGTTTATATATTAATATTTTTATTTCTGTGTAATTGATCATCTTTCAACACACCCCTTGACATGTAATATATGTCTGGTCTGACTTTCATGGTTAATATCAGAACTGCTTTTAGTAGACAGGAATCTCTGCATTTCACCCAAACAGACTATGCTATTTTCCAACCCTTTGAACAAAGAAAAGAGAATATAAGGTAGTGTTGTATCTGAGTTGAAAATATCATTAAGACATTGTAGCCCAAGGAGGTTAAATCGTTTGTTGTATCAATTTCTGTCTGTCTCAAGCAGGGTTATAGTACGTCTTTGTTCCATGAAATGTTGAGGAAGAGAATGTACTTTTATTATGAAAATGAATTAGAGAAGTGAAACAAATTAGGTGGGATAATTAGAGAAGAACTTTCAGGCTACCAGATAATATGTGGATTGCCTTTCCATTGTGAATTCTTTTAATGATTCAACATTAATTCACAAGGGACTGTGAATCACAAATGTAGAGTTGTGAGTGGGTTATTTCATGTATGTACTGTAGTCTTTATTCAAGTGTATTGTAGGCCGTAGGCCCATGATACAAACGGTAAAATGTACAGTGGAAGTTCGAGGATCACATTTATGTATTTTACAATGATTGTCTAAGATATATGGCTTTAACAATAAACTAAGAAAGACTTTGTTCGGTTGCTCGATGGACAGATGACATTCGGATGTTGAACTTTTGCCTTGTTGGGAATTCATGATATTTTCTTGGTATAAATTCTGCCCTCAGAATCTGGTTACATTTGCATTTTAGAATAAAATGGTACTCATCTTCAACATAATTGTATTAACATGCTTTGCAAACTCGTTCCACTCTAGGTTCCGTTTTGTGTCTACCTGATTCGATCCAAAGATGATGGGAACTACACCATTATCTACCCAGAGCATGTCTAAATTTCTCTTGTGGTAACATACTAATATATATTTCCAGGCCAAATGTTTGCTTACACAATGAATAGTTATATGATTTTGAGCTTTCTGAAAGAGTTGCATGCCAGTCTTGTTCATATGAAGATTTATATCTACATAGAAATTCATTTATAAACATGGGGATATTCGTAATACATTTGTGCTCGCACACAAGGCCAAAACCTGTAAGCTGAATAATACTTCTAATTTTTGAAGCCCAATTAATTTTACCATTTTTGAATGCCTGAAGTTGCATGTTATAATTTTTTTTGACATATCATGAGTCTGGCATTTTCAAAATATTACACCAGTATTTATAAGTATTTTATACACATAATATACAGCGGATAACGTCCACATTCACCTCTCACACCGTGATTTGAGGTTGAGTTTCCAACTCCTAAAAACTGTTTACAAGCAATCATATGTACGCTCTCAATTTCAACATAGTTGTGAGTGGGTTATTCCATGTATGTATTAAAGGGCTACTTGCTATACAGAGCTGCATCAAGGTCTTGGTTCGAACCATTCACATTGATCATGATGCCCGGTCTCTTATCATATCAGCATCATACCCATACTCTGGGGTTTCACCAGAAGCAGTAAGCACCATGACTTGTGTCAGTGTCGGGCTATCCCCCTACATCAATCTGACACACCCTGATGTTACTAGAGGCTGGTGAACGTGCTTAACCTCAACTCATTGAAAGACCTGATGGGTGATATTGTTTAATTCTGTTTACAACATTAGGGCAATGTTGAAAAATATGGATTGTTTGTTGTTTAACACCAAACTCAGCAGTATTATAGCTGTCCTGGCCAGACAGTCCAGTGATTGTCAACCAAAGTGACCACCTGATCCATTTAGTCACCCCTTACGGTAAGCATAGGTTACTGGGGACCTATATTTTAATTAAGACTCCCAACAGGGTTCAAAATTATGGATGATCCTCAAGGTCATAAGATCATTTTAGTAACGTTAGGACTAAGGAGGTCTATAGATGAAGATGGTATAACCTCAAGACCACACTTGAGGTATCTGCAGTACAAGAGAGTTGAAGAACAGATAGTTGTGTAGGAAGCATCGTCTAATCCTTCAACCGTAACATTGCCATGATGATTGCATTCGTTTTCTTGCACAGAATTGAAAGAAAACAGATGTGGGTCTGTAAATACGGAAATGGGTTCTTCCTTGTATGAAGGTGTAATGCAAGGCGTTGAAACAAGAAAGAAATCCAGCCATTAAATTGCATGTTGTGCACAACTATCTTCGAGTACAGGACGTTTCCATTGACAAAAAGTCAATGTTGAAGAGTGAGGGTTGGAAAAGCCATCAGAAGTTTGGGGCCTAACACAAGGACCTGTACGAGGGCACAGGGAGGAATAATGGAACTGTAGAAAACATGGCAGTTTGCAAATGGAATGACTTAATTACACTGTGTCTTGAATATTCATGGTGAGGTAAACTGGTTTGACACTAATTGGAATATGTTTAGAGATTGAAGTGGATCAGTCCGTTTTGCTTTTCATCTCAATGTATTGCCTCATTTTGCATCTTAAGCAGGAGCCTCTGTAACAGAGTTGCAGTATTTAAATTTTGAATTTTGAATCTCACTATGCATATCTTCTTTCTTCTTCATTCCTATGATGAAATGTGCTTGAACCGTGTTTCCAGCTTCTAAAACAAAAACATTCACCTGAACACACCCCAGCATCTCTAGGGTTCAATACATGCTCTCGTATATGGTAACCTGCCACACTTTGACCATGTACGTCTCTCTACCATCTCATTCTCGTCATTCAAACATGTTTCCACATACGATCGAAGAAGAAAGAAGATATGTATAGTGTGGGATAGGATAAGTATATAAATAATTTTTTTTTACTAAAATGTCCAATTTTTTTCATGAAACTAAAAAACAAAACATTATGAAAACTAAGAAGGAGGAAATCAATAAAGTTCCTTCATTCAGTGATCAAGGTAATTTGGGCAAGAATTTTAACTTAAGCTTCAGGTATATCCATAATCTAATATCACCATCAATAACCATCAGGATTTTGCCTCTTCCCCTCACTGATTTACTCACTTGAACTAGAAATAAAGGAGACCAGTGAGATCACCTCATCTGTTTCATATTTAGATCTATGCATAAAGATTGGGAATGACAAAACACTCTCCACAAGACTGTATGACACGAGGGATGACTTCAATTTTCCAATAGTCAACTTTCCCATCATTTCCAGCAGTAGTCCTGCAGCTCCAGCCTTTGGTGTTTACATTTCACAACTTTTGAAATACAATCGGGCATGCTCTTTCCACCAAGATTTCAAAGAGCGTCATACGACTCTTGCTCAGAAGTTGTATGATCAATGTTACAACATTCAAGGCGTCAGTGAAGCTTTCAAAAAGATACATGGTAGACATTCGGAGGACATTTCCAAATTTGATACATCAGTGACAAAAAATGATGTCTGATGCAATTCCCTATTTGACTTGTACATATGTTCTCATGTTTAGGAGAACTATTTACTTTCCTTTGCATGTGTTTGTGATGGGTGTCATCAGTGGGGCAGGATACGCTCACCTTTTTGTGAACAACTGGTGTCATCACTATTTGATCTGAATTTTTTTTCATGCAGTTTGCTTGGAAGTGGCAATATGGTCATTCTGATGATGGACGTAATATCACACAAATACTAAAGCAGTGTCATTGGTTCCAATATCTTTATGGTAGACTGTAAATGGAAATATGCCCCTTGGTGATTACAGGTTTGAATTGGTCACCAGCAATCAATACTTGTCGAATGTGGTGACTTTATGGATGGGGTGATCAGGCTCATTGACTTGTTTGATTGTGTGTCATCGTACCCCGATAGCGTGAATTCTTGCTCAGCATATCAATCACTGATTTCTCATATCCAGACTTGATTATTTACAAGCCACTGTTTAATGGCCTGAATATTGCTGAGCAATGTTGTTTGCAGTGTTAAACAGCAAACACACAAAACAATAAACATACTGTTCTTCTTTTTGATTTGCCCAATATCTGGGGTATACTGATTTATCCAGTTATTCACAACATGAAAAATCTGATTGTGGAACATTTTTCTATGTGTTTTATTACATACTTAAGTGTGAAAGACTGAGTTTTCTGAAGTTGAGAAAAGTGATATTATTATTGCTCTGAACATAACCCTTGATAAATTTTGTTTCGCAAAGGGCCATTTTTGTTTGCTTGACCAGCGTGTATTCTTTCCCTTCCCTGGCAGTCTCCTAGTTTCCAGGGCCCTGTTCCACAAAGCTATCGTAACTACAATCAATCTTAGAGACTTACGTCGATTCTAAAATTGTCTTAGCTAAAGTTTACAACCGTTCCACAAAGCGATCTTAGGGCGATTGTAACATTACAAGTTCTTAAGTAGCCGATCTTAACAAAGATCGGAATCTTCAGCCATAAAGATACGAAATTTTCCCTTGGTCATGTTTAGCAGATGGCGCATTTCCTTGCACACCATAATAAAAGTCGCCATCTTTGTTGTTATGGTACAATATTTAAGATCGATTTTAGCAGCAATCCTAAGTTGGTCCGGAGCATTTTAGCATTTTGATCTTAACTTACAACTCTCTTAGTTAAGATTGCTTTGTGGAACGGGCGGCTTATCGTAACAAAAATTTAAGATCGCATACTTAGTGAGTTAAAATCAACTTAGCCCTAAGATCGCTTTGTGGAACGTGGCCCAGGAATATGTTTTGTTAAAATTGATTTTGTATATAATCATATCTATATGTATGATACAGAATTTGCGTGACCCTTAATATTTTTTTGAGACTACTTCTTTAGTGTCAAATACAAGGGGTGGTGAACCATCCCTGTGTATTACCATGGGTAGGGAGAATTTATGTTTCAAGGTTTTACATTTGTAATAAAATAATCTAGTTTTCCGGTAGACAACTACACAAACAGTATATAATAAATGTGATATTCCATGTATCATGTTTCTCTCTACGCCACTTGTGGAAATATCTCCTTTCCCCTCGTCACTTGACGAGCTAAAAATGATATTTTACTCGACACATGAAATATCCTCTATTTATTCTCTAATATCAAGTGTTGTCAAGATTCCTTTGGGGGACATGATATTTTTTAGCTTGATATATATATGTTAGAGCCATCAGATTTCTCTCTTTTTGTAGAGACGAAAACTATTAATCAAAACATTGACTTCTTGTGTCTGTATCAAATTAACACACAGAAGCGCTCTCTTTTTTTGGTCAGCATTGAATCACGGAAGGTACGTAGGAAGGAGGAAATATAAAAAATGTAGAAATTATTGATTGGAAATATTCTGTCCTGAATTACTGGCACCGGCATCTCAGATGTGTTGTGTGTATTGTCATGGACTTCCCTGCAGACATTTTCACAGACTGATATTCAGCCCAGCATACACCGGATGATGGTACAAGTGCCAAAATTAGAATTAAACAGAAATTGAATTCAGATTATATTATCTATATGAAACTCATAACTTGCTTTGCAAAGGTCTCATGTACCTAATTAATTAATAACAGACCAATATAAAAAAGTATTACTACTTTGTTTCCATTTCTATTGCATGTGATGTTGAAATACAGAATATATGGCAATTTGCCTGCCATGGGCACTTTATTTGAGGTCCATGATGAAGACAAGGAGAGTATGTATGTGTTCTGAGAACAGAAGCATTAATAATGGTACCGGTGTTGGAATTACGGCTTGTAGTTGAACCTTTCAGATTTCTTAAGTTTTTCTCTTTTCTTGTAAGCAGCAGATTCGCTGCACTTTTATGCAGTGGGCGTAATTCAAAATTAACATATCGCTTTAATTTCCGCAAAATCAGTAAACATGCTGTCGTATCACTGGATTGTCTGGTCCACTATCACAAGTCAAACAAACACAATCACAAACACTGGGACAGGAAGGTCCTACTTGTAGAGCAGCACATGCTTTCCCTTTCACGAACACCTGGTGTCATTGATATTCAGTGATCCATTAATATACTTTTCACCACTCTTGAGTCTTTTACACCCAAAGGAATCTGTTTCGGGAGATGATAGAAACTGATTGTCCTCCAGCATTGATGTTTTTTTATGGTGTTTCATTGTCCTGAGCTTTTGTTCAAAGCCATTTTATTCATTTTGTCTCTGTAAAATCACAAGGCATGGGTGGCACAGTCTTCTGAATAACGGCAATTGCTGTGTAGAGTTGTGTCTCCTAATTATTGCAGGATCCTCACCAGATTTTCCCTTATTACTTATTCTTGAAGGGGCACGGGTGGCCCAGTTGTCTAAGGCGCCACAATTCGCTGTGCAGAGTTGCATCCCTTGGACAGGCCAGAAACCTATGATTGTGGGTTCGAATACTGGTTCGCCCCGATTATGTTTCTAGGTTTGTCAGCACCATACCCGTGCTCGTGGGTTTCACCGAAGTGGTAAACGTCTAAGACCTGCATCACTTGGGGCTTTCCTTCCACATTAAGCTGACACGCCGTGATATAACTGGAATACTGTTAAAAGTGGCGTTAAACCCAACTCACTCACTCACTCACTTATTCTTGATCTGCCAGCACCATACACATGCTGGTGGGGTTTATCAAAGTGGCAAACTTCGATGGCTTGAGGCACTTTGGACTTTCCCCCACATTAAGTTGATACACAGTCATAAACTGTGTTTGGCTGCTGAAAATTAACCTCATGATCATTATGAGGACAAGTTAGTTGAAAAATATTCATTTCCTTCGTCTTCATTTTTTGGTGTGAACATAAACCAAACATCTCAGGACATCATTCAATAAACAACTTGGTTTGGACCTTGATGGAGTTGTTATGGAGCAGTGCCAAGAGACTTGACAAAGAATTCAACAATTGGGGAATTTGTTAAGAATTCTGTCATAAAAAGTCACACATATGGTCATTGAATGCACTTAAAATGTAAAGAGACCTGGCAAAGAATTAAAGAATTTAAGAATTTATTTAAAATTCTGCCATAATAAATCACACATATGATCATTCAGTGCACTTGAAAGCCCCTTGTATTTCATGAAGGTCGGAGTGACATTCAACTTGGGCTAGATACATGATTGTCTTGGGGCTGGAAATATATCACACACTGAATGTGAAAAAACTCCCCACCAATTCCACTTTTTTTAAACAGAAAAAGGAGAAAAAACCATTTCTGATACAACCGACAATTACAGCTGTGCAAACAAATAGTCTAAATTAGTGACTCCTTATCAGATGCTGTTGATGCTAGCCTGCGCCAACTCATGTAAAGTGTTCATAAATATTGAAGAGAGATTGTTTTTGTGCGGTTACTAAAATTGACATGTTTGTCTCTCTGAGCATGGTAATAATAAACCTTTTTCTGATGTGGATGACTTAGAGCTTGAGGAACTGTGAAACATGTATTTCCCTATTTTTATTGGATTTTTTTTGTTGCCTCTGCTGAGAGTAGAATGAGGTTACTTTTTATCATCCTGAGATCCAGACAGGTGTTGTGGCATCTGAACCTTATGAAGTGCCTGGGTTGTAGACTGTACACCTTAAGTAAGGCAATCAATATACATGTACCTTCATTTCTTTGATTTCTTAGGTGTAAGGGTAACCTTGTGGTTAAAGCATTGTAACATCAGGCACAAGTGCTGGGTTCGATTCACCAAATAGGTACAATGTGTGAAGACCTTTCTTGCTATCCTTGGCTGTGATATGGCTTGAAAAATGCTAAAAGCATCAAAACTCATCACACTCATCTCATTCATTTTTTACATTGCCAGTCAGGTTGAATGAATAATATATTGGCTAAATCTGATATTGTGTCCTTACCAAACTATTAGGACTTTATTGGGAACTGTTTGAACCATTGCATTCAAGTTTCTTTCATTAACAAAGCCAAGGAGTTTGTGTAAATATCCTGCAGTTTCCCCGACTGGTTTGGTTTGGAGGTTTGTACAAGTTCGAATTGGTTTTGATTTGAGTTTTGATAAAGCTTCTGATTCAAATCTTGCAAAGAATCATAAATCGCAAAGTCAAACTAAGGACATTAGCCAAATCAATTCCATCCTCTGAAGTCGGCAAGACTAGAGCTGGAATGCAGCCTTGATGCAGGGATTTGGGTGAAACCTTTGTGAAACTACTCTAACAAGGCATGAGGTTAAATTTAATCATTTAAATGTTGTTTGAAGTCAAAGGAGATTAGACGTGTGTTGCAAAATAGCTTGAAGGATGCACATGATCTGTGAAGGGGATAAGAACCGTGGGAGAATTAATATTAACTTGATTGGGGACTAGGACAAATGTCAACAGGAGAGGGGTTATTAGGCAGTTGAAACTGTTATTGTAGTGTTAGTGTGTTTGTTTTGCAGACATGAGCTCATCAAAGAGTTCGAACAGGAGGAGAAGGAACAGCAGTCGGTGACGCGGTCGAAGATGGTGGAGGAGTTCACGCAACTGTCTTCGGAGAATGTGAGTGTTGGTCTGTGCCTTCAGGAGTTGGTCATCAGTGAACCTGTGTTATGTTTCCATAATGTGACATTCAGACACACAACTAAAACCCGTGTTGTGTGACCCTATCTCATCATTACATGATACAATGATAACACTGTTGTTGATACATAGTTTGAATTATGGATATCAGTTTACATTACGTTTTACTGCATGAAATTTTGTTGTTCTGCCATCTTCCCGAGGCAAAGGAGTTAATTGACTCCAAAAGTCCAATTTTAACCCTTGCCAAACGAGGCTGGGATTTCTGGGCTCGATCGTAGTGCCACCAGTGGCTATTATGAGTTATGTCCCTCCTGTGTCCCTCCTCTTGACCAATTAGATATCACTCCACCTCTCATATCACTTGCATTTGCTTCAAACAAAATGGTAGCACCCAGTGAAGACGATCTGATCATTAATCAAAATCTGTATTGTGATAAAATGGGTCTTACTTCATGAAGTGCATCAAATTAGAAACATGAAAGGATTTGGGAAATATCTGTTGACGCCGAGTTGGTGGAACACATGCTGTGCAAATCCTGCACCGGATGTTGATTTTGATACACGTTTTTGTATTGGACTATGGCATAGATTCATTAGTCTAGCCAAAACAAAACTCCATAATTCCAGCCTAGGTGGAAACTGGACTTTAATAGTCTGTAAACTCCCTTGCCTACGGAAGATGGTTATCTTCATGAAGACCATTAACTTCTTAATTTTTTATTAAGTTAATATTTGCAATTCTGTTTGATTAAAATGAAGTTTTATTTCATTTCATTGTTAAGGAGCAACCAACACAGTTTCTTGTACCACTTTAAAAAAAACACTTTCAAACATTTCTAGTGAACAAAAAGTATACAAGATGTTTTACTATTTTAGATGAGACATGAAGAGGTGGTGACTTCATTTTTCTCACATCATTTGAGTTTAGATTGTTTGTATATGTTAACATCAAAAGTCCTTTCAATGACCCATACATATCTGAAAGTTTAAGTGCAATGTGTAATAGGCAAAAAACAGATTGTTTTCCTCCTCATTGAATTAAACATCACATGTGATTGATGGATATGTATGCCTGCCGAGTTGATGGGAATCATGTTTTCTAACTTAGCTGTGCCCCAAGGTGTGAACTAGAACCACATGGTCCAGTAGATACATGAACAGAAATGGCCTGCATCATCATGGTAAAGCCATATACAATTGTAGGTCTGCTTCCATCTCCTTCATCAAAGACCATTAATTAGCTGGCAAGACAGAGGAAGTAGGTAAATTAGCACCAGTAGTCCTCAAGTCAATAAAGGTGTCTGCTCTGGCCAATCTGTGAACATCTTGAGCTCCAGTTGTTGAAATTGATATTCATGTGTTGGTGCGGCCATCCCTCATTGTAACTGGGTCTGAACCAACACTCCCCCTCCCCCAAGACAAATTGTCACTTTGTAATTACCCGTTGTGGGGCCACTAATGAAGAAAGTTGGAAGATTAACTTGAGATTTTGCCCGACCTATCTATTGTGGTGATGATTTTGATTAGTTTCAGGCATGAATGTCTGTTTTCATTGAATTGACGAAATTTACAGCCTCCTTTACCACTTAACCCTTAGACTGCTGAAGTACTTTGCAGTGTCATAAGGTGGAGAACAAGAGTTCATTAAAATAGTTCTCTTCTGGCGTTTTATGGAATTTCTTTTAAATTCCTAAGTTATGGGATGCTTCTCTATGAACCTGTATAATTTTTTCTTCATCCTACCATTTCTTAATTTTTAAAATTTGGATTATCTCATCAAAGTATACAATTGTTTACAATTTTGTGCTTTTGTTTCTTTTGCAACCATCCCTAATAATTGTTATATCTGTGAAAAATATCGTGCTTATGTCCTAAGACTTTTAAGGGGGCACGGGTGGCCCAGTCGTCCAAGGCTCTGTGATTCGCTGTGCAGAGTTGTGTCCCTTGGGCACGCCAGAAACCTGTGATTATGGGTTCGAATCCCAGTTCGCCCCGATTATGTTTCTAGGTTCGTCAGCACCATACCCATGCTTGTGGGTTCAGCGAAGTGGTAAACGTCAGAGACCTGCATCACTTCGGGCTTTCCTCCCACATTAAGCTGATATGCCATGATATAATTGGAATACTGTTAAAAGTGGTGTTAGGCCCAACTCACTCACTCACTCACTCACTCACTCAAGACTTTTAAAATCAGGTACAGAATATCCACCTATTGTTTTTTTAAGAAATTTAACTATTCAATATGCATTTATTTATTTAAGAAAAAAAATATGAATATGATGGGAATTTTATTTCCTGAAATGATCAAGTAAATTGTGTGTATCTTGAATTGGCTTTTGGACAAGAGATTGCAAATGTACCAGAAAACTAAAAAATAGTGTGCCAGGTAATTTTGTCCGTTCAGTTAGGCTTAGACTCTCCATCAATAGAGGTTACCAGATAGATGTTCTCTATCAATAGGTGTTACTTCATATGATGTGTTCTCTATCAATAGGTGTTACTAGGTAGGAGGTGTTCTCTATCAATAGGTGTTACTACATAGGAGGTGTTCTCTATCAATAGGTGTTACTACATAGGAGGTGTTCTCTATCAATAGGTGTTACTAGGTAGGAGGTGTTCTCTATCAATAGGTGTTACTAGGTAGGAGGTGTTCTCTATCAATAGGTGCTACTAGGTAGGAGGTGTTCTCTATCAATAGGTGTTACTACATAGGAGGTGTTCTCTATCAATAGTGTTACTAGGTACAAGGTGTTCTCTATCAATAGGTGTTACTAGGTACAAGGTGTTCTCTATCAATAGGTGTAACTAGGTAGGAGGTGTTCTCTATCAATAGGTGTTACTAGGTAGCAGGTGTTCGCTATCAATAGGTGTTACTAGGTACGGGGTGTTATCTATCAATAGGTGCTGTTAGGAAGGAGGTGTTCGCTATCAATAGGTGTTATTAGGTACGAGGTGTTAACTATCAATAGGTGCTGTTAGGAAGGAGGTGTTTGCTATCAATAGGTGTTACTAGGTACGAGGTGTTACCTATCAATAGGTGCTGTTAGGAAGGAGGTGTTCTCTATCAATAGGTGTTACTAGGTACAAGGTGTTCTCTATCAATAGGTGTTACTACATAGGAGGTGTTCTCTATCAATAGGTGTTTCTAGGTAGCAGGTGTTATCTTTCAATAGGTGCTACTAGGTAGGAGGTGTTCTCTATCAATAGGTGTTACTAGGTAGGAGGTGTTTTCTATCAAATGGTGCTGTTAGGAAGGAGGTGTTCTCTATCAATAGGTGTTACTAGGTACAAGGTGTTCTCTATCAATAGGTGTTACTACATAGGAGGTGTTCTCTATCAATAGGTGTTACTACATAGGAGGTGTTATCTATCAATAGGTGCTATTAGGAAGGAGGTGTTATCTATCAATAGGCTCTATTAGGAAGGAGGTGTTATCTATGAATAGGTGCTATTAGGAAGGAGGTGTTATCTATCAATAGGTTCTATTAGGAAGGAGGTGTTATCTATGAATAGGTGCTATTAGGAAGGAGGTGTTATCTATCAATAGGTGCTGTTAGGAAGGTGGTGTTATCTATCAATAGGTGCTGTTAGGAAGGAGGTGTTATCTATCAATAGGTGCTGTTAGGAAGGAGGTGTTCTTTATCAATAGGTGCTGTTAGGAAGGAGGTATTCTTTATCAATAGGTGTTACTAGGTACAAAGTGTTCTCTATCAATAGGTGCTGTTAGGAAGGAGGTGTTCTCCTTAGTCTGCCCTCAGTAGTAACCATCTCATTTCTCTGAACATCATCATTTTGGAGGCTTCTTTCCTTCTTAACTATTTGGTTTTTTTAGGAACAGTTCCTGTCATACATCTTGTCAGAAATATATCATACGCAATTAACAGTAAATAGATAACAGCTCAAGACACACAAACTGTTATGTATGTAAACATGTTGTAGTGCTTCTAGCTTGCCCAACACAAACAGCAGCGGCACACTGGTGTGACAGAAAACAAAGAAAATGTTAGTGTACAGATAGCAGAAGCATTTATAATGGAATGTTTGCTGTGTCAACACTCCAGTGTAGCATGGAAGAAGTCTGAAGTATATTAACATTTTCTGATTTGTTTTAGGAAAATAGTTTTCAAACAACAACATCTAAAACAAATCAATTCAGTAACGAATTGTGTTGAATCTTTCTTTTTGGGGAAAATTACAATGAAATTGTTGATTTGAAGTTTTTATGTGGTACTTTCTCCTAACATATGCATTCTGTTGAAAACAGTGGCAGCCTATTACATGCTGTGATTGTTGTGTTTATGTAAAATATTTTTGTTCTTTTAACAGACAAGAATTCTTTTTGGTCTATTTGTATGATGTAAAATGCGGGTGTATTACAAATGCAGGAAGGATGGTGTAATTCAAACTTTATATTGTCCATAGTTTAACAAACTCTTTTATTTTCTGATTTAATCAGTGGTAAATTACGTTCTCATGTCTTGGTGATAACCTTTCATTCCTTGGGGGAATATGGTGTCATGATGTTTTCATTGTAACGTGAATGATGACAACTTAGATATCACCATAAGAATTTAATCAATGGCTGGGCTTGCTCGTTGTAAAAAGAAAAGCTGTCTTCAGCTTTAAATAATGGACTTTTCTCTCCAAAGGCCTTTTCCAACAACTTCACCTTTGTCGGCTGTTATGCAATTATTATGTTTTTTCTCCTTCCTCAATCTTTTCAAGGAGAGAAAAGGATTTCCAAATGTTGCCAATATTTCAATTGACATTATTAAGTGACAAAAATATTCCCTTGATAAAGTCATTTGATATTGAATTACCAATCCCTAAGTTTTTTTTGTTAATGTTGTTTCATTCTGAAGTAATAGTTACCATGAAGTCGGAGAACAATTTTTTTAATGTGTATAAGTTTAATGTAGTTGCTCATGTTTTCAGTCACTGGTTTGTGTTGTCCAGATTAATTTACAGGCTGCCTTGGTAGGAATTAAAAAAACACGTGTTAAATGCTTTGAATGGAACCGAAATCCTCACTACAACTAAGGGGCGGTGGGGTATCCTAGTGGTGAAAGCATTTGCTAGTCATGCTGAAGACCTAGGTTCAATTCCCAACATGGGTACAATGTGTGAAGCCAATTTTGATGTCCCCAGCCGTGATATCACTGGAATATTGCTAAAAAAGCTTCAACAAACCATATTCACTCACTCACTTTTAAAAAATATGAAACCTCAACACCACAGAATATTCAGTCTCAATGATCTGCTAAACAGATTCTGTTGGTCATAAAAGGCAAGATAGCAATCTTAGTGCTACAACAAATGTATCTCTAGGGTAGAGTATGGTATTTTGGACAGAGTATAAAGTAGAGTGAATATTGTGACATTTCTGTTCCCTTTTCAGGAGAGTCTACTGGCTGCTCACAGAAGTCTAAAGCAACAAGTGGAAGAAATACGTCAAAATCAAGCCAGAAGATTTGTACCACCTACTTAGCTGCTCTAAGGATATGGAATGATCTTGCGTGTGTGTGTGTGTGTGTGCTAACCTGCAGGAATATGCAGAAACAGAGAGTAACTTTAAAAGACTAGTGGTGGATGAATTGTTCATGCATTTGTTTGTTGTATGATGTTGAGAAAGTCAGCTGTAACTGACAGCTTTTTGAAGGCTGTTCCTGAGAGACAGTGCAGCCATTTTGTAGAGCTACCTGTGTGCATGTTGTCACAGCAACCAGACAGTATGACAGTGTTGCCGACTGTAGATGATGACCTAACAGAAAACCTGACTCTTACAGTGGGAATTACATATACATAATGTTGTGTGATTTCCGCTTGATGTGATCTAAACTTTTTCGTGTTGAATGATGTCCTTTATTTCAAGACATTTGATATTTCCTGACAGCTTAGCTCCATGCCTACCTGATATCAACTCCCTCAAAATCAAATTTGTATAAAATATTAAAAAATATGAGAATTCTTACTATTATCTGTAGGCTTGTCTGTTTGTGACCATGACCACACTACCAGGCTTGAAGTTCATCTACCCGGGATGGTTAACATCTTCATCTTTCCTTGTTGTTGTCACTGTAGATCTTTGTAGGAATATCTTAATTTTGCACACAGATAGTATTTTGTCTTGAGAAATATCAGCAGAATGTTACAGGTAAATCGCTCTGATGTAATTTTATCACCCCCAGAGACAATGTTCTGTTTTGTGGATCATGTGACTGACACTTTGACACTAACTTCTTCATCTACAACCCAAATACTTTGTGATGCTAGGGCTGTAGTATGAAAGCACCCTAATGCCATATGTAGAAATAGTTTTACCTCATTCGAAGGACTTTTGATCTTTTGGATACTTTTGGAACAAAAAGGAAACATTGCTCAATGACCAATGTACACTGGTATATACCACTTCACTTCAGTATGAGCATGTGTTTTACTGATAAAACACCATTAAGAGATCCTCAGCTTGATCCAAAAGTTGGTTTGCTTGTTGTTTGACCCCTCACTCAGCAATATTCCAGCTACATGACACTGGTCTGTAAATAATCGGGTCTGGACCAGACAGTCCAGTGATTGACATCATGAGCATCGATCCACACAATTGGGATATGATCAACCAAGTCACCGAGCCTGACCACCGGATCCTGTTAGTCGCCTTTAACGGCAAGCATGGGTTGCTGAAAACCTGAAGACCTAATCTTCAGGGTGTCATCAAAAAGACCCATGTAGGAGATAAAACGTCCTAAGTAGGAGACCAATGTAGGAGATTAAAGACCTTTGTAGGAGTAGTCTTGAATGTATTATATAGGAGATAGAATGTCCTATGTAGGCATATATTTTTCTGAAGAGGAAATAAAAAGAAATTTCCATGTGGCACCAGGAAACTTCTCTATTGTTGATGTTACTGTTGGTATAGAAGGATACATGGATATATTGGAATATTGTTATTTTTAATATGGCATCACATGAACTATCTTCTGATGGTATGGAGTGCAAGGAATGATAAATCAAAGTCAAGGGGTCCTTGTCATACACCTGGAGATAAACATTACTTGATTAAAACACTAACACTGGTATGGACAAGTAATTAGCTGTCACTGTCAGATTACTTGACAAAGTGTTCTTGTTTTGGTTGGTCTTTGTCACGCTTTACCTTTGATGGTGCTACGCAAATCCTCAACAGGACAGGTTTTACTGTCCACTGTAGGACATGGAGAAATGACCATTGCTGTACCAGAAGCTACCACATGAACTGTCTTTTAATATTCTTTGTTTTATCAAAGCACATTCTTATTTTGCTTAATTGCAAAACATCATAGTGCTATGGTGATGTAAAATGAAATGTAAATAAATGTACAATAAATTACTTTTAGAATTGCTTGTAGTTGAGAAGTGTTTTTGAAGTTACTTATGGTTAGATGTTTTGTTTGTTGGTTTGTTTGTTTAACGCCGCACTCAGCAATTTTCCTGCTGTAGGATGGCGGTTTGTAAATAATCGAGTCTGGCCCAGACAATCCAGTGATTGACATCATGAGCATTGATCCATGCAGTTGGGATACAGTGACATGCATCTACCAAGTCAGCGAGCCTGACAACCCGATCCCTTTAGTCACCTTTTCTTGCAAGCATGGGTTGCTGAAGTTCTATTCTAACCCAAATCTTCATGGGGTTATGGTTAGATGTGTGTGGAAAGTCAACACTGTTGACTGTTCACCAATATCAGTATTCACTTATGTCTTACTACTTCAGCCCCACACTCCCACCTTGTCTGTGGGCCACTATCTCTTTTTCCCAAGGACCACATGCTGCCTTTCAGATGTTCATCATTAATCCATTAAGAAGTCATCCTACCAGATGGCTGTGATGCTGGAAGTCAATATGATTCAGCTGATGAAAAAGATAGAACCAAAGTCACATAATTTCTCCTTTGCTTGTTTTCGTTTTAAATTGATACTAATTTGACTGGGTGCAGGGATCATCAGCACTGACAGCGATGCCATGCATGAATGTTGGTATTGTTTACAGTGTTCAGAGCAGATCATTTTGCACAGAAGTCCTTATTAAACAATGACAATGGCTGTCACAGCACTGACAAGCCAGGCACATGATCTGAATGTGTAAAACACAGACTGGATCAAGCATGCTATCAGCTTCAGCACAATCAGGTGGTGTCATGAAAGCTTCTTGTTTTGACTGAGTGGGAGACTATTGTCACAACATAAGTTGATACATATGGCCTCTACTCGAGGTGTTGACTTGACTAGTTCGTAAGGTGAAAACTCAGTGTAGCCATTTCATGGTTTATGTCTAATTGGGTTTTCATACATTAGCTCTGCACAAATATAGTTAACTGTGGTGATGGCTGGACTCAAATTCCTGTCTTCCAGTTAGTATTATGATCAATGCAGCTGGAGCATGGCTAGGGAACAGTCTGTACTAATGTGGCAAATGATACAGTACTTTAGCCAATATCATAATACATTCTTGCAATTTAAGATTCGATCAGCCATTTATGTCATTACACCTGCCCAGATAGGTAGTCCACAGTCAGTCTTCGGCTATAATCATTCCCGTATATGTTGTGATGTATATTATATAGAGTTGTTAAAAAAATCAAATGATCGTCATTGAGAAACATACATGGCCGATACAATGGAACAGAATTGGATTGGGTGCATGATGCTATAACGATGGCATGGCAGGAAGACCATGATGTGTTTGTCACTAAAGGTTGGAAATACTGAATTTCCTAGCTACATGAAACAGCGTGCTTTTGAAATGATATCTGAAGTTGACGAGTCACGTTTGGTGGACATTGTGCACCGCTGGTAACACGAAGTATTGTTTATTGTCACGAGTGTACGTCTGAAGATCACATTTCAAAGTAAACTATAAGCTATACTCTTTAAGTTATTGGAACGTTGAAACTTAATTAAAAGAAGCCTCATATTACGTCTTTGGTAGATTGATTACTACAGGTATAAACAGGTTGTTCCTGGCTCACTTACAGCAGACTCTGGTTTCACTCTCAGGATAGTCTCAGGTATCTTTTCATTCTACAATGATGAGTAAAAGTTGTCGACCATATTCAAGTTACATCACCTGAAAGTAGTCGAGTCTGAGTCAGGCATGCATGTGGATGACAGCATTGTCAACGATCAACACCAAAAGGCTACAGTGGCGCACAACGAACCAGCGGAGACATCGTGGCCACCCGATACACATTAGCCGCCTCTAACAACAAGAATGGAGTACTGGTGACCCTGGATTCCCGACGGGATTTCACCTCATCTCATCCATAATTTCTTTAAGGGCATTACATATTTTTTTATGACGCTCTCCTAATATGTGTATTATTTTGTTATAGTATTTGGCAACCCTCCCTTGATTCCCTCTGACCCGCTCCCCCTATAATAAATGACCGGTCACACTTATGTCAGAAAGGACCGATATCTAATTCGGCAGAAGAGAGACAGGTCGGTAACTTTAGTCTCTTTAATTGAGACGCACGATCAAGACTTTATATCTGCAGAGATAAGGAAACGACGGATTGCTAGGCCGTAAACACTGTTTTAACTGACATTGAGTGTAACGACGGGACGAGACATTGACGTGATGGTATTTTCAACATGAAGCGAATGCCCAAGCACTAGAACACCTTAATGGGAGTAACAAAATGGATAATTAGATCTTTCTTTTTTTCATTACCCGTTTTATATCTTTTCCCTAGCGGGGGCCAGTCGTCCAAATCGTCACATTTCACTATACAGAGTTGCGTCTCTTAGGTGTGCCAGGAATGGATGTGGGTTCAAATCAAGATTCGCTCTGATTATGTTTCAAGTTAATCAGCACCATACCCGTGCTCGTTTCAACCATGTGGTAAACGTCTTATACCTGCATGACTTCGGCCTTTCCTCTCGCATCAAGCTTGCATGCCCTGTTATAACTGGAATACTGTTCAAAGCGTCGTTAAACCGAACTCACTCACTCACTCACAAAAGTGAATGATATTAGTGGCAATAAATAGCACTGACCTTTCATATATCATAACTTTTTATAAATACATCATTGAAATTCTAAACTTAACAAACACTTCTATCAACTTCAGTCACATTTTCCCGCGTTTGGGACGGCAAGTTACCACAGAAGATACTGAACTTACGGTCTTATAGGTGACCAAGGAGGACCGAAATTCAGAAAGAATTACTGCCCTTTGTTTGGTGAAAATACTTCAGTAGAAGAATAAAGCGGACATGGTTAATGTAAAATGACGAGATTGTTTCCTCACAAAACACTCTGCTTGTAATTTTCTTCTCTTGACAGAGGTTGTTGCGCTTCTCCGAGACATATTAACACCAACTTGGAGTACACGGAGTGTTCCTGACCCACCAGCCTAGACAATTACAGAGGCACTGCTTTCACGATAATCACTGACTCAATCCAGACTACTTTCAAATTAGATCTCATTTCATATGACATGGGCAACCAACCTAACACAATGAGCCCCTCCAATCATGCTGAAAACTACGTTACCTAGTCCTTTTAAGTGATATGGCTTCCGTGAATAAGGGACTTCGCCTACCCAGGTTCAAAATGGCATAACCCGCTCGTTGTAATTGTCTCTTACTTTCACATGCATGTAAGTCGGTAATGAAAATTTGTTTGGCTCCTGTCTGTCTTTGAAATGTTCAAATGTGTAATCAAGGTGGACGCGACCTTTCGCCGTCTACAACGGTCATTCGCACGCAAAACCCCGGGGGATAGGAAGGCTGGTCAGAATACGGAATCACCAGGTCGGTACGTGGGGTGGAAGCCCTAATGAGAGGGGCGGATGTTGGGAGGACGATTAGACGCTCGTGGACCGCGACACAGAATCTAGTGAGCGTATTTGGTATACTTCATTTAACTCTCGTGTTTGTGATATAGCTTCTTGGACACTTGTAACCATATCTATTGAACCTTTATTGACTTGAGAGGCGTTGTAGTGTACGGTACAATTCATTCGTATGTAGTGTAGGTGTTTGTGTGCGTGAGTTTCTCTCTCTTCATTCTCTCCCTAGGTGTGTGGTAGTCTGTGTGCGTGAATATTTCTCTCCACCCTCTCTGCCAAGGCGTGTCGTAGTCTGTGTGCGTGAATATCTCTCTACACCCTCTCTGTCAAGGTGTGTGCGTGAGTGTCTCTCTCTTCATTCTCTCTCTAAGTGTGTGGTAGTCTGTGTGCGTGAATATCTCTCTCCATCCTCTCTGTCAAGGTGCGTGGTAGTCTGTGTGCGTGAATATCTCTCTCCACCCGCTCTGTCAAGGTGCGTGGTAGTCTGTGTGCGTGAATATTTCTCTACACCCTCTCTGTCAAGGTGCGTGGTAGTCTGTGTGCGTGAATATCTCTCTCCACCCTCTCTGTCAAGGTGTGTGGTAGTCTGTGTGCGTAAATATCTCTCTCCACCCTCTCTGTCAAGGTGCGTGGTAGTCTGTGTGCGTGAATATCTCTCTCCACCCTCTCTGTCAAGGTGTGTGGTAGTCTGTGTGCGTAAATATCTCTCTCCACCCTCTCTGTCAAGGTGCGTGGTAGTCTGTGTGCGTGAATATCTCTCTACACCCTCTCTGTCAAGGTGTGTGCGTGAGTGTCTCTCTCTTCATTCTCTCTCTAAGTGTGTGGTAGTCAGTGCGCGTGAGTTTCTCTCCCCACCTTCTCTGTCAAGGTGCGTGGTAGTGTACGTGAATATCTTTCTCCATCCTCTCTGTCAAGGTGTGTGCGTGAGTGTCTCTCTCTTCATTCTCTCTCTAAGTGTGTGGTAGTCTGTGTGCGTGAGTTTCACCCTACACATTTTCTCTCTAAGTGCGTGGTAGTCTGTGTGCGTGAATATCTCTCTCCACCCTCACTGTCAAGGTGTGTGGTAGTCTGTGTGCGTGAATACCTCTCTCCACCCTCTCTGTCAAGGTGTGTGCGTGAGTGTCTCTCTCTTCATTCTCTCTCTAAGTGTGTGGTAGTCTGTGTGCGTGAATATCTCTCTCCACCCTCTCTGTCAAGGTGTGTGCGTGAGTTTCTCTCTCTTCATTCTCTCTCTAAGTGTGCGGTAGTCTGTGTGCGTAAGTTTCTCTCTCTTCATTCTCTCCCGAGGTGTGTGTTAGTCTGTGTGCGTGAGTTTCTCTCTCCACCTTCTATGTCAAGGTGCGTGGTAGTGTGCGTGAATATCTTTCTCCACCCTCTCTGTCAAGGTGTGTGCGTGAATATCTCTCCCCACCCTCACTGTCAAGGTGTGTGGTAGTCTGTGTGCGTGAATATCTCTCTCCACCCTCTCTGTCAAGGTGTGTGGTAGTCTGTGTGCGTGAGTTTCTCTCTCACGCCTCTCTGTCAAGGTGTGTGGTAGTCTGTGTGCGTGAGTTTCTCTCTCACGCCTCTCTGTCAAGGTGTACGGTAGTCTGTGTGTGTGAATTTCTCTCTCGACCTTCTCTGTCTGTCTCAGTCCGCCCTCCCGCTCTCTTTTTGGACGGAGTAGTAACGCTAAAAGCCTAGACTCGATTCCCCAGATCACGTGAAACCCCTTTTCCTGTGTCCCCGCCTCTATATTGCTGGAATACTGTTCAAACGCGGGTTACAACCATACTCACTCACTCATTCAAATGTGTGAACGGGACCGCCTGAAAGCATCAGTTCCTTGTGCCACGGACTGCAGTGTTTTCAGTCAGACTTGGCCATACAAGGTCAGATCCAATACACACTGTGTGTAGATTCTTGCTTAATGATAACCATTTTGTGCAACTAAAAGTTAAAATCATTGTAGCGTTAAGGCTACTATATGGACATGGGACTGTAGTTTTTTTTCCAGATCATTTCAGTTCTAGCCAAGAGATGTGATAGTCCGCACCGCATTCAACTCTCTAGTTATTCATGATAAATAAAGATTTACTTAATAGAACCGAACACCGAGATGAGTAACATTTGGTTTGAAGCGATTTATCCACTTAGCTCCAATCTTTGAACATATCTACATCACCATGGTTACCATTGGAATATAATATGTTCCGTTCTGATGAAAGAACCAATAATCCTCATGACGATACTCTGCGACAGCCTGCTCTGAAGAACATATTCCTGGTGGTGACATTATACATAAACAGTGGAGGCGAACCCATTGTGACATGCATCTGTCATATGATGCTGCAGACGGCCGCCATGTTGCTTCTGTCAATTACAAGATGGCGGACAAGGATAACATGGATTATGACCACGTGAAAATTGAATTCCTGGAAGACGTCGCTTCGTATAGTCTGTGAGACCAAAGGTCCGGTATTGTCATGATGAATGTGTCTGTTAAGACGAATCATGTACATGGAAGCTTTAACCTTGTTCTAAGGGCAGACTGGTATGGAAATGGGAGGGAAGGTCGAACAGGGCCGCTTTGCATCCCATTCTTACCATGACTCTAAATCATGGGGATCAACTCAAAGGCCATATCCTCAGTGATGACGCATGTTATGTTTATACCACATATATTAAACCGAGTTACTGTGGAAGCTTTTTATTTTTTGGTTTATTCATTTTCAAAACCCCAGGTCAGTCATCGAAATAAGAAGAACACAGACAAAATCATATTCTTCTAAAAGGGAAATCTTTTGAGTAATACAGTTTTAGCAATATTCCAGCCATATCGCGACGGGGATACAAAGAATTAACTTCGGGCGTTTAATTGGTTGTGAATCGAACCTGGTCTGCACCAGACAACCCAGTAATCGATATCATGAGCAACGATACACGCCTTGATGGTACGATGACGCACAATCAACAAGTCACCGAGCCTGACCACCCGATCCATTAAGCTGCCTAGAACGACAAACACTGGTTGCTGGGGGTCGATACTAACCCAGACTTCCCAAGGGTCAGTACTAATTCTAACTCAGAATCCCCAAGGGCCAGTACCAATTCTTACCCGGAATCCCCAAGGGTCAATACAATTATAACCAGGAATCCTTAAGGGTCAATACCAATTCTATCCCAGAGTCCCAAAAGGGTCAGTACAAATTATAACCCAGAATCCCCAAGAGCCAGTACCAATTCTTTCCCAGAATCTCCAAGGATCTGTACCAATTCTATCCCGGAATCCACAAGAGTGGACACAATAGCAATTGTGAATTAATTGTGAGACGCAACAGACATTATCGGCACGAGTTGGCCAGCACAGATCGGGCATCAACAGGAATGTTTTCAGTTGTGCCGACCAACATTTCAATTCTGAAAGTCACTCCATCATTTGCATCTTAGTTAGGATATTAGAGAAAATATACCAACCATCTGATAGCCTTAAATGCAGTCGACCTAAAAGGATGTCCAGAGAAAGTCTTTCGACTGTTGTGTACAGCCATATCCTATGGATGTCATGATAAAATGTACCATTCTTTTGGAAGATTTTCCTCTCCTCCAGGAACCATTGTGACTGCACAAAGTAAGAACAAGACTATACTTTGTGCTGTTGAAAGAAATGAATCGACACACGTACACATAGGAAGAGCCCAGTGTCGTCTAGAAAGTATAGTTCTTAATATTGCTTCAAACGTTTGGCCAAATCAGAAAATCACTCCGTTCAGAAAACAGAATTAAAAATTTGAACTGAAGCTTTAAATTAAGGTAACAATCTCAGAAAAAAGTTTTCCCTAAATGTCCCACAATATTTCAAATTTCAGGAACCACCAACCGTGTCATTGTCCTATACGAACAGAATTTCATCCAAGTTGTTCAGTTACAGAAACGTATTGCAGAACGTGGACTTGTCATGATGTAAATTATACTGCCAAGATTCATCTTACCAATCTGTTGTTCATATAACCAAAAGTGTTAAATCATTATGGCTACCGCTACCGTCGAAGATATGCAAAAACAATGCGCCAAAAGAGAAGATGAACCTGTTGAATGTCTTTTAGAGTGGAAGACGTCGGAGCGTGATGTTGTCATGGTAACATGCACAAAGTAAAACAGAGGAAACAAAACTGGAATAAACCCATCCAGCGAGCTGTCATCCAAAGTCTGGCTGCCCTACATGAACGGTTTGTACGTATTCCAAATGACAAGGCCTCAAATAAGAACGTATTTGAAACAAGTGACATTAATACCATGTGGATCCTAAAAAACTCAAAGAATTCGTTTGAATTTACAGTATCAGAAAAGAAACAAGTTCAATTATGTCAAATAATTTGATTTATCTACTTTGTACATCGCTACCACACGCGATAAACTTAACAGCTTCATTCCTTGATCCTTGGCCATAGATATAGTTACATATCTTAACGTGGTGACCATAGATATAGTTACATATCTTAACGTGGTGACCATAGATATAGTTACATATCTTAACGTGGTGACCATAGATATAGTTACATATCTTCAGAGGTTCAGGACAATTTGATAAAAATGGAAGCAAATGTCATCTGAAGTTTACTCAGAAAACAATTATGTATTTTCTTTTTGATACCATCTATATGAAATTTGGGAAAATACATTTAGGCAAGAAGAAGGCATCCCCATGGGCACCAATTCTGCTCCCCTCCTTGTTTGAACTGTTTCTTTAATGCATTTGAATCAGAATATTTGTACCGAGTGGCAAATTAAAAACAAGGTAATTTGGCCAAGGTTAACCTAAGCTTCAAGTATATATCACAAATGATCAAATGGCCAATACCCTTCCACTGATTTACCCACCAGAACTAGAAATCGCCTGATCTGTTTCATATTTAGACAAAAGACTCTCCACAAGACTGTATGACAAGAGGGATGACTTCAACCTTCCAATCGGCAACTTTCAATTTATGTCCACCAATATTCCAGCACTTAAGCCTGCTCTTTCTGCGAAGATTTCAAATATCGTCATACTCTTGCACAAAGGTTGTTTTAATAAGGTTGCACAATGGCCTCGGCCAAGCTATCAGAAAGTTGGAGGAGGACATTTCACAATTTGACGCATCATTGACCAAAATGATGTCCGAAGCAATGCCCTATTTTGACTTGTACCATAAATGTTTTCGTGTTTGTTCTAGTGAACTCTTGCCTTGCCTTTGCATGTGTTTGTGATGGGTACTACCGGTGGGGAACGATATGCCAACCTTTCCGCGAACACCCAACATCATCACTAGTTCATAATGATTTAATAAACACATGCTTGTGATATAGTCGGAATCGTACAATAAACTTCTTATGATAAGGAAATTGTTTTCACACTTTTATTTACAGGAATCCACATATTTCACCTCCTTCAAAATACTGGGCACATTCATGTTAATGAGTTTCTTATACCAAGGAGTGAATTCGGTTTTAACAGCTTTGAACTGTATTTCAGTTATATCCCGGCGTACCAGCTTAAATACGAGGGAAACCAGGGTGACACAAGCCACAAACTTTATTTCTTTGATGAAACCAACGATCATGAGTATGATGCAGACAGACAAGGATCATCGTCACAACAACTATGCTCCCCGGCAGCACCAATATGCTCAAGAGCGATGGTGAAATGCTCACCACCAGCAATACGTCCCAACATTAACACAAGGAAAGGTAGACACATTATCTTTGGGTATTTTGATTCAGCTCCAGTATTGGGTTTCCGTAACAATGCCCGCCAGCAGTATTTCTCTCCTATTCCGGATCTCAATTGAAGATGCCACGTATCCATGGTAAGTCAATACATCGTACTCGGCCAAATAAAACCCCTTTGAAGTAGGAGGTGGCAGCCAATTTAATTCAAAGCTGATTAACTTTAATATATTTCTTGTTGAATATGTGCAAAGCTAGTGTCGCTTGTAAACGAACCGCACGGTCAAATTGGGCAAATTTCGATCGCTGACAGAAATTAGATTCGGGGGCGTTTTCTGCGGTATTTATTGGTAATAAAAAAAACCGTTTGTTACACTCGGTGTCATTTCAAACATAAACCTTTCCCTTTCCCGGCTAAAAACTGACAAGCTAGGTCAAACGTTACGAAACACACTAATTAAGCCTGAAAGTGTTAGTGTTCTTGAGGAAATGAAAACTCTATGGACAGGTCACCCTAACAGTGTCCTTATATACGAGGCATACTTTCGAGAAACGGGAAGCATGTATGATCGAACGATCAGCATGTTTTAGCAAAAATAAGAAACGCAACTCTGCACAAGCGAATTGCGTGGCCTTCTACTACTGGGCCACAACGCACTCTTTAACATTTAAAGGACAAATTCCCAAACGGGCCGACTGCCTTTCATGATCACTGAAACTCATTACATTTCAGGGAATTGTTTAGATGCTTACACACGAAGTCTGCTATCCGGATTAATGTCATATTTGCATGAAGTTCCAAAATGTTTATGACACAATAAATGAGAAAGCCCCTAAAAATGTCTTAGTATGTACTGGTATATTGTACATCTTACACCCATAATGCTTCCTCCCCGTTTTATCTTTAATAGACAACGCAGATGGAGTTTCATAACAGATACAGGTTAAAACGCAGCCGCGAGACACATAGTTCGCCATTGAGTAAAAAATCATTGTTCTACACTCCAGGGGAGAAAATAGCACTAATTGAAAAAACTGTCATATATCACGTTCTACCTGTTTTTAGATACATTTACTATTCCTTTTCAAAGAAAATAATTTCCCTGGAGCAAACGCTCACGTGTGAGAATTGCCGTTCTGTAAATTGAAAACAATGAATCAAGCGCACACCATACAGAGATGCATATTTTTTTAAACTTAACTATCAGAAACATGGAATACTTCACTAGACACGTGGCTTGCTCAGAACAATGTTGGGTATGAGAACAAGGGCAATAAATCTTTGATGCTGTGCTTGTTACATCTCAGTATTCTTGTATGAAATGGGTTTTGGAATAAGGAAAATACTCACTTCTGATTGGTCAGTCAGGAATTTCAAATCACAATTGCAACCGCTGATTGAAACAGTTTTTTTTTCTCTCTCAGTCACGGTCACTTTTTAATAACAGAAAACAAACAAACAAGAAATGTAGGTAATAAAAACTGTGGTTCCTTCAATATTCCTTCAAAGTCTTGTTTCAATACATTTTCGACAGAGGACAGTTGACACTTTGATTGTGTTTTCAATGTACTGCAAGGTTGTTTAATAACTTTTGAGATGGTGCTACTATTGTCTAATATCATTTAACTGTAATTTAGTAATTTCTTTGTGATATGAACTTGGATTTATAGCATGTTATAGCTCTACAGTGTCACTTACGTTTGTCTTCGTCTGTATCTGGCAGCGACCTGGTCCCAACTGCATGTAAATGTTAGCGCACCTATCTATGCAACGTTGAGCAAGTCATTCCGACATACTGTCACTTACGTTTGTCTTGGCCTGTATCTGGCAGCGACCTGGTTCTACCTGCATGTAAATGTTAGCGCACCTATCTATGCAATGTTGAGCAAGTCATTGTGATATTTTCCCCCATTACCCGGTGGTTGCTCGTCCCGGAACCTCCCAGGAGGGCTGTTCTGACCTATTAGGAATGAATATCACTTAGCCAACGGAAAGTTATCAGGAGCTGCAGCAGTCAATCTGTCCAACAAACCTAGCACTATAGCAGAAAACGTCTTTTCGCGTACCAGAAAACTTCCAGATGTGTCTCGTTCCAGCGATAAGTCAGTAACAGCCACATGAAGACAAGCAGCATGGACACTGGCGGCATATCAGGGTTAAACCGGCTGTCGCGGGACTTGATGCGACGGGGGCAACACGCCATGCTGCATGCGTTAGATCTTTACACTCAAAGGTTCTGTATTCACTTTTTATTTGATAAGGTTATTAATGCTACAGTACCTTAATGGAAATTTTGGAAAGTCCTTACAACATTGCAAATAATGCTGGTAGTTTATGTTTCCATAGCAACGTTTTTAACTACACAATTTAGAAAGCATTGGTATTAAGAAGATTAACAAACAACACTAGATGGGTTTTTTTTATAGGTTAGTTCGTGCATCTTTTTATTCAATTGGTTCAATCACTGGGACAAGTGCAATAGGCGACATCAGGCCTGGGCTGGTACAGTTAGGCCCATGACCTCCTTATTAGAGTATGGTTCGGCTAATTTGGTAGTTTATCAATCACAAAGACACATCAGCATTGCCAAGGTCAAGAATGTACTATTTGGTCAGTGACCGTGGGTGGCCGTAACAAGCCTCGCTGTATTTCAGCAATATACACAATAAAAGGGCGTCACCCATTGTATCAAAGTGGGGAAACGAACTAGGTCTTCTGCGTGGCGAACGAACACTGTAACCACCAAGGCACCAGGCTGGCTCCTCAAGACTACAATCAGAGATGCAGTTCCTATATGGGTATCGTCTATCCTTGATGTAGAGCAGGTTTACTGTAGAGCTGCAGGGGGTGTAAAGATGCATATTATCCAAAACAGTACGTTCTTAAAGCATACACGTCAACACAACTACGGTATATCAGTCCTTTGATACACAGCTGTCCGGCTGAGACAGAACTTGCTGCCCCCTTGTCTTCCATCACTATTGAGCAAGGTTTATCAATCGGAAGAGTGAATGTATGAATTTTGAGCCGCAAAATATGTCAACTGTAACACTCAATTGATCAAGTCTGGACCAGACAAGTCAATTGTCACCAGTAGGAGCATCGAGCATCGATCCACACCGCTGTAGGGTGGTGACACACCCTGCCAGGTCCTACATAAAAACAAAAAAAACCATTCCCATCATTTTAGAAATCTTTACAAATACGTAGAGTTCATTGTACGACTCCCAATCCCAATCGTGTGTTTATCTGTCACTATCAGCGTATTCTGCCCCACTGCTGTCACCAATCACAATCACATGTTCCAGTCAAAATAAGAAATTACAACTGACATCATTTTCGATATTAATTTTTTATTTCAAATTTGGAAACCTAATCCTAATCCTGATTATACTCGGCTATGGGGTTTAATACCACGGGAAAACTCCAAGAACTATAACATGTATAATGTGAAAATTAAATAAAGCTGACGAACATTTACTTAGTGTTTTGCCGGAAGGCCATGTACAACTGCTGTGTGTCGTGCTGGCCCAGTTGTGTCGGTGTAGTCTGTATGCAGGCCACGTTACCACGGGGGACATCAATGTATGGATCGATAACCAGATGTCTCATGTGTTTGCATCAGCTGTGTTCAAACAGATATAAAAGAGTCAGTTTACATAATAAAACCTCCCCCCAGAGGTCAGTCAATTACTGCTCAAGTTATTAAACGTGTTTGCTGACGGAAACATCAGCTGCATCTTCCTGATGACCAGATAACAAGCCAGGCCATAATTACTACAAAATGAAAGGTATAAATCACGATCATATCATTTTCGCATAAACAATTAAAGAGGTTGCTTTAACTGCGTATGTCCACATCATTTGCATCAAATCAAGCTTGGGGCAAGATCGTTTTAGGCATTTGCTGGGATATTGATATATATGTGGTGTTAGGTGTTGTAAGTAATATTTCATATTGGACTGATTACGAGATAATAATTCCATAACGTGAAATGCATCGTGGGTTTGACATTAGTGTATTTTTAAGTATTGGAAATAGAAACCGATTTAGTATTTACGAGCCTTGGATCGACATGCCATGGGTGGTATCGGAACAAAATGAGTTCTGTTGCTACAGAAACTGTTGTATGATGACTATATTTGCGTTTAGTTTATCCGAATAAATTTCGGACGTGTCTGTATGTATGCTTGTAGGCGTAGGGGTATAACTGTGCGCTTGTGCTTATGTTTGAACGGGAATGGGGGGTACATTTCTTTGTGCGTGGGCTTGTGTGTGTGTACGTGGACTTGTGTGTGTGTGCGTGGACTTGTGCATGTGTACGTGGACTTGTGTATGTGTGTGTGTGTGTGTGTGTGTGTGCGTGGGCTTGTGTGTGTGTGTGCACTTGTGTATGTGTACGTGGACTTGTGTATGTGTGCCTGGGCTTGTGTGTGTGTGTGCGTGGACTTGTGTGTGTGTGTGTGTGTGCTTGGGCTTGTGTGTGTGTGTGTGTGTGTGCGTGGACTTGTGTATGTGTGCCTGGGCTTGTGTGTGTGTGTGCGTGGACTTGTGTGTGTGTGTGTGTGTGTGTGTGTGTGTGCGTGGGCTTGTGTGTGTGTGTGCACTTGTGTATGTGTACGTGGACTTGTGTATGTGTGCCTGGGCTTGTGTGTGTGGACTTGTGTGTGTGTGTGCGTGGGCTTGTGTGTGTGTGCGTGGACTTGTGTGTGTGTACGTGGACTTGTGTATGTGGGCGTGGACTTGTGTGTGTGTACGTGGACTTGTGCATGTGTGCGTAGACTTGGTATGTGTGCGTGGAGTTGTGTATGTTTACGTGGACTTGTGTGTGTGTACGTGGGTTTGTGTATGTGTGCGTGGACTTGTGTGTGTACGTGGACTTGTGTGTATGTGTGCGTGGGCTTGTGTGTGTGTGCGTGGACTTGTGTGTGTGTGCGTTGACTTGGGTATGTGTGCGTGGACTTGTGTATGTGTGCGTGGACTTGTGTGTGTGCGTTGGTTTGTGTATGTGTGCGTGGACTTGTATATGTGTAGGTGGACTTGTGTATGTGTGCATGGACTTGTGTTTGTGTACGTGGACTTGTGTATGTGTGTTCGGACTTGTGTATGTGTACGTGGACTTGCGTATGTGTACGTGGACATGTGTATGTGTGCGTAGACTTGTGTATGTGTACGTGGACTTGTGTGTGTGTACGTGGGTTTGTGTATGTGTGCGTAGACTTGTGTATGTGTGCGTAGACTTGTGTATGTGTACGTGGACTTGTGTGTATGTGTGCGTGGGTTTGTGTATGTGTACGTAGACTTGGGTATGTGTGCGTGGACTTGTGTATGTGTACGTGGACTTGTGTGTGTGTGTACGTGGGTTGTGTATGTGTGTGTGAACTTATGTATGTGTGCGTGGGCTTGTGTGTGTGTGCGTGGACTTGTGTGTGTGTGCGTAGACTTGTGTATGTGTGCGTGAACTTGTGTATGTGTGCGTGGACTTATGTATGTGTGCGTAGACTTGTGTATGTGTGCATGGACTTGTGTGTGTGCGTGGACTTATGTATGTGTGCGTGGACTAGTGTATGTGTGCGTGGGCTTGTTTGTGTGTGTGTGTGTGCGTGGACTTGTGTGTGTGTGCGTGTGTGCGTGGGCTTGTTTGTGTGTGTGTGTGTGCGTGGACTTGTGTGTGTGTGCGTGGGCTTGTTTGTGTGTGTGTGTGTGCGTGGACTAGTGTATGTGTGCGTGGGCTTGTTTGTGTGTGTGTGTGTGCGTGGACTTGTGTGTGTGCGTGGACTTGTGTATGTGTGCGTAGGCTTGTGTATGTGTACGTGGACTTGTGTGTGTGTACGTGGACTTGTATGTGTGTACGTGGACTTGTGTGTGTGTACGTGGACTTGTGTGTGTGTACGTGGACTTGTGTATATGTACGTGGACTTGTGTATGTGTACGTGGACTTGTGTGTGTGTAGTGGACTTGTGTATGTGTACGTGGGCTTGTGTATGTGTACGTAGGCTTGTGTATGTGTACGTGGACTTGTGTGTGTGTACGTGGACTTGTGTGTGTGTACGTGGACTTGTGTATGTGTGCGTGGACTTGTGTGTGTGTGTTCGTGGAGTTGTGTATGTGTACTTGGACTTGTGTATATGTACGTGGACTTGTGTATGTGTGCGTGGACTTGTGTATGTGTAGGTGTACTTGTGTGTGTGTGTGTACGTGGACTTGTGTATGTGTACGTAGGCTTGTGTGTGTGCGCGTGGACTTGTGTGTGTGTGTGTACGTGGACTTGTGTATGTGTACGTAGGCTTGTGTGTGTGCGCGTGGACTTGTGTATGTGTGCGTGGGCTTGTGTATGTGTACGTAGGCTTGTGTGTGTGTGCTTGGACGTGTGTGTGTACGTTGACCTGTGTATGTGTGTGTGGACTTGTGTATGTGTGCGTGGAGTTGTGTATGTCTACGTTGAATTGTGTATGTGTGCGTGGACTTGTGTATGTGTACATGGACTTGTGCATGTCTACGTTGAATTGTGTATGTGTGCGTGGAATTGTGTATGTGTACGTGGAATTGTGAATGTCTGTACGTCTGAGTGGTCAGGTAGTTGTGTGTGTCTTCGTGTGCATGGCACTGTTTGTGTCAGTGTAAACAACATGTAGGATTTTTATGATAACCTGTTGACTGTGAAACTACCTAAATGCGTCATCAATAATGGTTATTTCGAAAACTTATAACAAAGATAGAACTATTCCGTCTATAATGAACCTTATAAAGTGCTTCTTTTGGTAGACACACCCACAACAGTAAAATGACATCTACTTTTTCACAGCTGTGAAGATCCGCTGATCGTGGTTCCAATCCCATATTTGTCCCGATTGTTATCCTTGGTTTATCAGCACATTATCCATGCTCTTGGGTCTCCTAAACGTGGCTTTCCTAAAGAGTAATGGCATGATTTTACTGCAATACAGACATCATTGTACAGACGTCATCATTCTGATGTCCCCTGCTGTGATATTACTAGAATATTGGAATGTTAAAAGCGGTATAAACCCATTTTCACTCACTTACACAAACGTCGTCAACCCCCATGTCCTTCACTCACTAACACTGACACATTTATGTTGGGTGCATTGAATGTAAGTTCGAATGTTAATTTTGACGTTTTGACACTTTCAATAACATCACCAACAACTACAATTATAATCATAAGTTTTCCGTAACCCTAACCAGCACCATCTTCCCGAGGCAAGAGAGTTAACCGACTTAAAAAGTACAGTTTCCACCCTTGCCGAGCTAGGCTTGAATTCCTCGGCTCGATCGCAGCGCTACCTTTGGCTATTACGAGCTATGTCCCTTCCATGCCTCTCCTATGGACCAATCAGATTCCACCTCTCGTATCACTTGCATTTCTTCAAACAAATGGCGACGCCCAGTCAAGACGATCTAATCGATAATCAAGATCTATATTGTGATAAAATGAGTCTTACATCACGAAGTGCATCAAATCACGTGAGCACCTTGATTAAAAACATGAAAAGATTTAGATAATATCTGTTGACAACGAGTTGGTGGTACACATGTTTTGCAAATCTTTCAATCGACCGAAATCTGCATGACAGTTTAGGAACAGGATTTCGATTTCGTTGCTCGATTTGATTGAACTATGCATAGACTCGTTAGGCCAGCCAAAATCTAACTCCATAATACCAGCCTAGTTCGGCAAGGGTGGGAACTGGACTTTAAAACTCACTTGCCTCGGGAAGATGGACCAGCACCTACTATTGGTTGTCTCGAACAGCACCATACATACTAATCATTTAAATCACTCCAAGATAAATACCAACAGGTAATATCCTGATGAGCCTCTCCTGATTTCTTCCTGGCTGCCATCAGAACAAAGTGGAGAAGACAGCGAGCTCACATCTCAGGACTATCCCTGCCACAATCCATACAGCAACGTTCAGGCAAATTGTTCCTCAAATAATTGTTAATCTGTCGGTCAGTCAACCGAGGGAGGGTAAATCCTCCAACTGTATACCAATAAAGCCAATCAATACCAGGGGCCAGTGGCTTCCCAAGCACGCGAGCAGGGATGTGGGGCATGGCCCTGCATAGACCCCGGGGTCGGCTAGCACATCCACCCACCGGAGGACCTCCCTGGTTTGCATAACGGGCGTGAACACATGCAACTGCCATTAGCACACAAAAGCTGGCTCAGAACCTGGCACTGGTCCTATAGCTGGAAGTGCCCAATACTCGAAGTACCCATAGGTCAACAGGGATGTATACAATGACGCTACGTACATGTTAGCTCCATTAACTCGATAGAGCATCTAAGACTGTGTAATTGTATGGATCTGTATCTGCAACATCTATATTATTCGTACTGATAGTGAGTAGTGAGTGAGTGGGTAGGTATGTGGGTGAGAGTGATTTGGTTTGGTGTGTGGGGTAATGTGGGTGAGTGAGATGTGTGTGTGGGATGGGTGGTGGGATGGTAGGGTGGTGGTGAGTGACTGGGTGAGAGAGTGAGTGAGTGAGTGATTGGGTGAGTGACTGAGTGAGTGACATTATTCAGGCCATATCAAGGCGGAAGACACCAATAATTGGCCGTACATGCGGTGCCAATATCAGGATTTGAACGCGGAACTTCGGCATGACGTCGACGGGCCAACGCTTTAATCATTGGGCTAGACAACGATCTGTAAACGCATATAGTAATGCATAAACTTAAACAGTGTCTATCGCTTGAAAGTGGCCTTCTGTTGCTTTCTTGAATACTATATCTTGCGGTATCAGACCTTACAACTACAATCTAATGTACAATTTTAAAATCTCAAGAGAATGAATGGAAGCATCGAATCAATATTCATGTAATACACTCAAAACTGTTTATCCTCAAAGATGTAATTTAAAGATTAATCTTTGGCGCACGGCTTTTCCATTCAGTTATCTTGAACGTCAACGCACCTTTGACCCGTAAAGAAAGACGTGTTTGATTGAACTGAGTAATAGCGTCACCTTGTGGGTCAGTTATTTAACTTATATATCTGTCTGACTATCTGTCCGTTCACCATTCCACCCACCCACCCACTCACCAATCCGCCATCCATCCACCTACCTACCAATCATCCATTCGTTGACCCACACAACCATCCACCCGCCCACCCATCCTTCCATCATCCATCCATCCACCCTTCCATCATCCACCCACCCATCCTTCCAGCATCAATCCACCTTCCCATCCATCCATCCATCCATCTATTAATCCACCCATCCATCAATCCATTAATCCACCACCCATCCATCCATCCATCCACCCTCCCATCATTCATCCACCTTCCCATCCATTCATCCACCCATCATCCATCCTACCTCCAATCCGTCCATCATCCATCCGTCCATCATCCATCCGCCCACCCGTCCTTCCATCATCCATCGATCCTACCTCCCATCCATCCACCCGCCCACCCATCCTTCCATCATCAATCCACCTTCCCATCCATCATCGATCCATCAATCCGCCCTCCCATCATTCACCCACCTTCCCATCCATTTATCCACCCAACCTCCAATCCGTCCATCATCCATCCGCCCACCCATCCTTCCATCATCAATCAACCTTCCCATCCATCCATCCATCCACCAATCCACCCTCCCATCCACCCACCCACCAATCAATCCTTCCATCATCCATCCATCCACCCTTCCATCATCCACCCGCCCACCCATCCTTCCAGCATCAATCAACCTTCCCATCCATCCATCCATCTATTAATCCACCCATCCATCAATCCATTAATCCACCACCCATCCATCCATCCATCCACCCTCCCATCATTCATCCACCTTCCCATCCATTCATCCACCCATCATCCATCCTACCTCCAATCCGTCCCTCATCCATCCGTCCATCATCCATCCGCCCACCCGTCCTTCCATCATCCATCGATCCTACCTCCCATCCATCCACCCGCCCACCCATCCTTCCATCATCAATCCACCTTCCTATCCATCATCCATCCATCAATCCGCCCTCTCATCATTCACCGACTTCCCATCCATTTATCCACCCTACCTCCAATCCGTCCATCATCCATCCGCCCACCCATCCTTCCATCATCAATCAACCTTCCCATCCATCCATCCATCCATCCATCCATCCACCAATCCAGCCACCCATCCACCAATCCACACTCCCATCATCCATCACTTTCCCATCCACCCTCCCATCCATCATCAACCCTCCCATCCATCATCCACCCTCCCAACCAGACATCTGCCCACCCGCACAACCCATCCATCCATCTATCATCCATCCACCCAAATCCATCCATCTATATTACTTAATATATTATACCATGCACATGATACACCAAACTGATTTCTTAACTATTCATGCACATGGAAATAGTATGCAAGGGCATAAACATGCAAGTATTGTATCTGAATCGAACCATTTACTAAATTATGTATTCACCAAATACCAAGAGCGTTTCACAATACATCCAATTCGTGATTTTTTCCGTGTTTTTTTTGTAATACCGTGTTGGATAAAGTACAATTTATTTTCCAAATACTTCGACAAGGCTATCAATTCCAGGTTTGAAGATCGGATGAACCTATTCATGGGGAAACAGTTCATCAAACCTCCTGCAACACATATCGATGCTCTGTCACACTTTAAGATTAGCAATTGATCGATGTTATATGTTATCATTCTCAAATAATTTGAGGGAACACTATTTCCTTTAGCTATCTGTATCGTGACCTTGACCTTCTTTCACCTTGACGGGTACTTTTGGAAGGGCAGGATATGGTTATGCAATTCACGAACACCTGGTGTTATCACTTCACAGTGATTTGTGACTGTCAGTTTCTATGTGTTGTTGTTTCAGTATTGTTTGGATGATTTCTCTTCGATATGCAAATTCGAATACTAAATGGCATTGGTTTGGGCTGTAAAACCAGACAAAATATATTTTCCGAAAGCTTACGAAATAGCTGCTATAGTAATAACAATACTACTGTGTTAAATGAAAGGATAATTAACGTAAGTTAAAACATAAATTACATTTCATGTAATGCGGATATGAATTCATAAATGTACAATATAAAATTGACAGTTTTCATCATTGTATGTTTTTATCATCAGCATAATACTATCAACTCTATAATAACAGTGTCATTATTGCATCATATGTCAACAACATGACATTACACGTTGGAGATTCCAGGTTAGAATAGGTCTTCAGCAACCCGTGCTTGCCGTAAGGGGCGACTATCTGGTAGGATGACTACTTAATGGATTAATGATGAGTGAGTGAGTATGGTTTTCCGCCGCTTTTAGCAATATTCCACCAATATCACCGCGGGGGACACCAGAAATGGTCTTCACACATTGTTCCCATGTCGGGAATCGAACCCGGGTCTTCAGCGTGACGAGCGAACGCTTTAACCACTAGGCTACCCGACCGCCCCGGATTAATGATGAACAGGCAGCAGCATGTGGTCATTGGGAAAAAGAGAAAATGGCCCACAGACAAGGAGGGAGTGTGGGGCTGAAGTAGTAAGATATAAGTGAATACTGATATTGGTGAACAGTCAACAGTGTTGACTTTCCACTCACATCTAACCCCATGAAGTTCGGGATTGGAATAGATAGGCTCGCTGACATGGTTGATTCATGTCATATTATCCCAATTGCGTAGATCGATGCTCCTGATGTCAATAACTTGATTGTCAGGTCCAGACTCGATTATTTACAGACCACCGTCATAGAGCATAGTTAACAAACAAACAAACAAACAAACAAATGATGAAGATGAAGATTTTGGTGTCATAGAACAAACTGACGTCTTCATGAAGTGTCCATATTTTCACGAACATAAAACCTACATCCTAGTCAACAGATTCGACACATGTTTAAGAACATATCCTGTAAAAGCGTATACATAGACATTTAAAAAAATCAATCTGGAATTTGTGCTCGAATGGAAAGAAAGAATATTGCGTTAACTGATAATTCGTGATCCGATTTTCATAACAAATAAAATCGATGTCGAGATATCAAGCTTACACAGGGCCCTATATAACAAAGCCCAGATTCAGGGGTCTCTTGAGGCTGATCTGTTTCCGTTGATTGAAGGTGAGCTACAGTGCCCCCTGGTACTGTAGAGTGGATGATGCACTTGATTGCCGCCCATACTAACCAGTGTGTGTAATCATGTCAAATTTGATGCTATCTAAGTCTCAAAGCACTATACATTTTCCGAACAAATTGTATTGCTTATTATCCTAGCCCCTGGCTGCTGAACCGCCGTAGTTGGAGAACATAAACTTGGTGCTCTGAGCGACGATGCCATTCAGTTATTGGAACAATGCCTGAACATTTATTATCTAGTTTTTTTAATTTGATAAAAAGATACGTTTCATGGACAGTTTATCATATATGCGTTGACATTTAATGCCGGAGGTTGATCTACTACTGTAGAAGGCATCCATTCTTAATTTCCCTTTCGACTTCTTTCAAGCACAGTATGACGAAAAGCCCTGATGTTTCTGAAGGCTAGATGCCTACTGCTACTGAATGGCAATAATTTATCACCACACTATTGGATGAGATAAATATCATCAGTTTTTTGGTAAATATTGGAGTTTGGTCCCTTGTGGACCATCAAAGAGAATTCGTTCGTAAAGATAGTTTTCAGCAGAAGATGAATGTATGTTTGAGACCACTATTACGAATGTCTTACAACGTGAGTTGCATATTGAACTTTCCGGATGATGTTTAGATGTGAGATAAACCTTATGTATGAAGCTATATTCATTTTTTATAACGTTTGATTTGATTAATGTGGGAATTGGATCTTGTACAAGTACAGAACATCAACTCTAGTTCTCAAATTGATGTAGAAAGTTTGAACGAGTAGCACCTGCAATCATACGTTTTGTGATAACATTAAGACATGGTATTGATAGTGACAATGTTGGCCTGACATACTTGCATAAAAATGGAAACTAGTCTGCTTCCATACACAGATTCGCCGGGTATCTGACACGTGTCTCTTTGTGTGCTTCCTCTTCCTCACCATCTTTCAATACAGAGTAGAACCGTGAATCAGTGCAGTGTTTATAGTTGACCAAGAGGATACCAGAGTCTTGAGTTATGCCACATTTTCACATAATCATCTCACTTATATGGTGCATTGTATATAAATTCTGTTATGATAAAAACCCTTCCGCTCCAATTTGTTGACCTTTAAAGTAGACATATCTGTAGATCCAAATAACACATTATGTTATGCTGTATTATGAGGGAGGGGTCCGTTGATATATTATACATTTATTTAACTTTTTGAAGATAGATATTTGTTAAAAATATGTTTCCATTTTCCTTCTGTTCCAATGAAGACAACATTGATCGAGGTGTCTGCTGTTGTGGTCCAGGCACCGATATACATAGCATCTTGTTAACATTTGAACTTAGCATCAATATACACACACCCTTTCTTAACATTTGAACTTGGCAGCTATATACACACATCATCCTGTTAACATTTGAACTAGGCACCGATACATCCACTGTTGTCAACATTTGAAATAAATCACTGATACACACACCTTCTTGCTAACATTTGAACTTGGCACCGATGTCAACACCCTATTGTTAACATTTGTAACAGACCACAGATGTATACACCTTCCTGGTAACATTTGAATTAGACCACTGATGTGTACACCTTCTTGTTAGCATGTGAACAAGGTACCGATGTTAACATTTGAACTAGACCACTGATAATACACGCCTTCTTGTTTACATTTGAACCAGACCACTGATGTACATACCTTCTTGTTAGCATTTGAAACAGGCGCCGATGTAAACACCCTCTTGTTAACATTTGAACTAGGCATTGATGTAAACACCCTCTTGTTTACATTTGAACTAGGCATTGATGTAAACACCCTCTTGTTTACATTTGAACTAGGCATTATGTAAACACCCTCTTGCTAACATTTGAACTAGGCATTGATGTAAACACCCTCTTGTTAACATTTGAACTAGGCATTGATGTAAACTACCCTCTTCTTAACATTTGAAACAGGCACCGATGTAAACACCCTCTTGTTAACATATGAAACAGGCACCGATGTAAACACCCTCTTGTTAACATTTGAAACAGGCACCGATGTAAACAGCCTCTTGTTAACATATGAAAGTTTCATGCTTGTTTGGGCCTCTTTTTTTTAATGCATTAACAAAACAATGATCTTCAGATGAAATCTTTGGACATTACTTTACAAGTTACGAAAAAATAGGGATGGATTGCCTTCTCGTGCGAAAGTTCCAAACCGCTTTGTTTGGCATGAAACAGACTCTAGTTAACGATATGACTTAACTGAATATTCCCCAAATTGAATATTGCCAAAAAGCCGATACATTTTCGGGTGACAACCGTTATCTACATATTGGCATTAGTATAAACGACCCATAACTCTCGGATACAACCATGGTGGCAAGTCTGTAAATCATGTCAATTTTGGATAAAGAATGGACCCCAAACACATTTTAATCTTTCCATCTTAAATTAGCTATCCACACAAACATGCCAGTTTATGTGAATGCTGGAGCGCTCCAACTGGGTTTTTTCCGTCTATGTGTCTGACATTGTTTCTCAAAGTTTACTGTATGCTAATCTGCGAAGACTAACAGCCAATGTGTGCTTGTTTGGGTTTGTACAAACGAAAACATGCGTGTCTTACATAACCACCATGATACATATCCTAACATATCCTAAAACGTTCATTAATATGTCTGATCAAGCCACACATGAGGTTATTCCCTTTAGACATGAGTGTACAAGACGGACAACCCATTCCTGCTAGTACACCCGACATTCATCCCATCTCATCACCGCGGGAGTTACCCCCCTGACTGAGGAACACACCTTTCACAAACCTTTCATGTGCGTGTCTTGCATTGCTCGAATGTGGCAGATGTTTGAAGCATCCCTCGGCGCCCCGCCTCTTCATCTGAATTCCCCCAGTCTACAACCACTTGTTTGCTTTGGATGAAGGCAGACCAAACTGGAATGAACATGTCTCATCTAGTCTGCCATCGGTACTGAAACAATCTACGGCCTTTTCAAAAATTCTTCTACGATAAAGACCTTGTACAAGGAGACGCGTTGGCATTTTGTCTACTCTGTTGCGTACGGCTTTATCTGTATTATGTTGTTGGGGATGTTTCAACACAGGTAAACCTAGTTGATTTCTTTGTGTCCAAAAGGACGAAGAGTATGTTCATAGTCAGTAGTGGACTTTCCAACAAGGCAGCGCTCCATCCGCTCCAAAACATCCCACACAAACTTGATTCAAGACCACCATGCTTCATGTGGCCGTTTAAATGGGTACTTTGGAGAAATCTGTCCTTGTCAGTTATATATCGGAGTCAGATAATGAACAATGCTAGAAATCGGTGAGTGAGTGAGTTGGGTTTAACGCCGCTTTTAATAGTATTCTAGTTATATCGCGTGTCAGCTTAATGTGGGAGGAAAGCCCGAAGTGATGTAGGTCTCAGACGTTTACCACTTCGGTCAAACCCACGAGCACGGGTATGGTGCTGACAAACCTAGAAATATAATCTGGATGAACCGGGATTCGAACCCACAATCGTAGGTTTCTGGCGTGCCAAAGGGACGCAACTCTGCACAGCGAATCGCGGCGCTTTAGACGACTGGGCCACCCGTGTCCCCTTGTTGGAAATGAAGTTGATCAACAACACAATTATGAATTTTTATTCCACTAAAAATGCAATTAAACAAGAGTTGGCGATGACGTAAAGGCAATAAAACTGTTTTTTGCAGGTTCCCCCATTCCCCAGTATCTGTATGCATATTTTCACTGATGTTTAGTGATTGTTTTTTTAATTTTTTTCCCTTGATATAGTTAACTAGAAGTGTTACAAAACTGTCAGAAATGTGCAAGGCAAGTATAATAAAGCCAACGGTTGCGTGTGGCTCGAATGATCTTCTCCTCTTTATCAATCCTGCACGAAACGGTCAGACCTTAAAGTAGAAGACATGAAACTTGACGTCATAATTAACCACCGCTGATAATTTCCCAATCAGTGATCAGAAAAGAAAAACATCTCTCCGCAGTCATCACGTGACCTCATTACTATTCTGTCCTTGGAACAAATGGGTCTTGTTTTCTCGCCTGCAGGGGCACGGTTGGCACAGACGTCAACGACGCCGCAATTCGCACTGCAGGGTTGTGTCCCTTGGGCACGCCAGAAACTTATGATCGTGGGTTCGATTCCCGCTCCGCCCCGATTATGTTTCCAGGTTTGTCTGCGTTATACACATTGGTTTCACCGAAGTGGTAAACGTCTGAGATCTGCATCACTTCGGGCTTTCTTTGCACATGAAGCTGCCACGCCGTGATATAACTGGAATGCTGTTCAAAGCGGCGTTAAACCCAACCTACTCACCCACTGATTCATCGCCTGCCATGCTACCCCCTTCTCTAAGAATGACTGAAGACAGTTAGATCCCTAGGTGTCTCACTACTCAAAAGCAACCACAATCTTCACTGCTTATGCCAGGCGCATGCCTGACGCACATTTAATTAAATCGTTTTTGTTTACCCCTCGATGATAGTGATAAAAGATAACAGAATACTCCCTGATAATGCTAGTGAAAACCTCAATAACATCTATAAAAAATAACCCTTGCTTTGGTTGTTACACGTCCCAGTTTCTAACCATCCCTACTTTCAAGAACATAAATAGATGATCTTACCATAGCTGTTACAGCAGTGATGAAGGCATGTATAAAATACACATATTGAATGACAGTGTCAGACAGCAAAGTAAACTCGGCAAGCAACTGAAACATCTGTGTTACTCAATACATTCACGGGATGGAAAAGAACGCTTATTAATTTGTTTGTTTTTGCATCGAGGTCCTAATGTTATAATATACTGAAAACACTTAAATTGAAAATAAAACGCTCGCCAGAACGTGATTTAATTACAGAGTGCAAACATTTGGCAGAGTTTGAGACACTCGCAGATTAGTCAGTTTAATAAAACTAAATTACCCACAGGCGTGAAGACAAGATCAGCGGAGACCGGGATTGTGAGAAATCTCCTTCGTGTATTGAAATGGCCGTCGTCTTGGCAGGAAACAGAAAAAATGGGTAAATATGTGAATTTTTCTATATTCCATACGTCTCATGAGATATATTTTCATATTTTATCTTGGAAGTAAACTTTGTTCAAGGTAAAGTTCCAAAGCATGTTTTGATAGACAGCAAAGCTTTGGAGCATCTCAGAGGGAGGTAGATGTTGGTGCTATAGAAGACGCGCATGTAGCCCAAGTATATATACCAGCATTTTTATCCGTTGCTAAGCTGTGTTTGTTTGCATATCCAGTGTAGGCTCTATGCGATAGATCAGCTCATGTGGACGACACGGGCTTCATTTGTTCAGAGAACAGGCACATATATGACAGATAAAAAATATAGACAGGCTTATTTTCATAAACTAGAATCTTGTTTGAAAGCTACCTGGGTTTATAGTTCTGAAAGAAAAGGAGAATCTCCATAAATAAACAAGTAAACACAGGGACGTTTTTCTTGGCAGGGTAAATTTCAACGCCCGCCAGCTTACAAGGAACCTCAGGAGATACAGACTGTTTACACCGGAAGTGTTTACATGCCATCTGTTGCGCCATCTAGCGGCAACTTCCGGAATGTAGGAGGCAAGACATTTTGATGCCCTCACGTCACAATAAGAGCTATTCAAGACAGCAGCAAATGTAAATATAGGTAAATCCTACCGTGGGTATGTTCTATCAGGAATATATTTGAAATGTCTTTGAAACGATTTTTAATTAACATATTGCATATTTATTCTTAAATTTTATCCATATTCTACACCTACACCGCAATCGACTGTGAGTCGTTTCTAAACTTACATTTACACTCAAAATTAACGAGGTGAGGTGAAATGGGGTTTAACGCCGCGTTCAAGATAATTGCACTTATATAACGTCTTGCATGCACGTGTGTGTGTGTGTGTGTGTGTGTGTGTGTGTGTGTGTGTGTGTTCGGCTGCTTGTACTGGTCCGGACGAATGCTGATTTTATAGTGCTAGCCCACTGAGATACCTAGACTAACATATAGTCTCTGAAATGAACATATCGTACAGAAACAAAACAGTTGTTCAATTATCTTAATGAAAATATGATAAAAGGGAGCCCAGAGACTCTCTTCATTTTCAGAAATTTTCTGATACTGCAGTAATCTAGACTTGCCAAACATTATAGACTTGCATGGGCTGTATTTGATATATATTTGTATTAGGATCTGTAAGATATCATGCCGCAGTTCAACACGAATACCCCAATCAGACACAGTGTACGGACTCCGAGCCGACCAGTCCTTGTTAGAGTCCCTTAATGCTGAGCGCCAGGCAGGGCAACAACAAGTGCCATATTTTAACGTCTTTTTGTATGATGCGGCCGGGGATCGAACCGACCACCTTTCGTTCTCCGGGCAGACATTCTACCACTAGACCACGGAGGCGGTCCTAAATTGTGCATGAGCACAAGTAGAATGGAAGAGACGTATTCCTACACAGTTGTAGCGAAGTACTGGAGCGTTAAAGTCAGGTACCTAGGCGCCTATGTTCTATTACTTAGTTTACGGAACCACCCATCAAAATATACACGATGAGAAAAAATAGAATTCCAAGAATCGCCTAGCCTGATGATCACACTCATAAAGAAAAGAATCACAAATTTTATTCCTGCCTGACCCAGACAAGAGAAATATGCTCAATGACCCGCAACTGTTCGTTCAAAAGATTTAGCCAATACGAATTTTATACCTTACTTTGCTGGTACTTGGAAGCAGTGTGTGGCTTTGTTCCCATATAAACAGTTAACTCACTTAAAAGCCAAATGAAAAATAGAGAATGTGCAATTATACTTTTTCCTCATCCTACCGAGCATGTCTCTGTACTATAAAACAGTTGAAGTGTTAAAGTTAATCTTAGTTTATTAAGATCTCCCTACGCAAAAAGGAAAGGCATAAGTGATCTCGATTATGTAACCTTGGCAAAAACCTGATACAGAACAAGAGACAGGTAAAAATGTGAAGCACACAATTTCTGCTATAAAAAGACTGGGTGAAAGTTACACATGGGAAACAAACAGCCTGGGCATATGTTTAAAATAATAATTGCATCTTGGATTGAAGTAAAACGGGCAAAGAAAAAACTCAAGAAGGACTTGAATGATTGTAAGCAGTAATCGGGATCACCAAGACCGCCTGATGAGGTCAGTAGGAACACCACAGTGGGAATCTCACCAGTAGGTGGCGTTCTGGTGAAAATGTGGGAGAAATACCACTACTAATTGGCACCAGGAGGATGCGTATCAATGTCTTTGAAAGCATGTGATTATCATGAGGAGTCCGATAGAGGGCAGCACTTTAAGTCACGTGACGTCCATGTGTGGGATGGTGAGGGGATGTCCGGTGACTCTGCCTAGACTGACTGTACAAGGGATATATATTTTAGAAATTTGTGTATGTTTGTTGAGATTAAGATAACAACTGAAGGCATGTAGTATCTAGTAGTTGAGGAATTGAAGGAGTAAGTACGAAGAAAGTATGGATGACTGTCTGATAAATCTATTCGGCCATACTCTAGTCATTTTCAGTGTTTGACATCTGACGGTATTTAGTGAATATCTGATGTGAATCTATCCATATAGCGTCAACGTCAACAATGACAATTGGCTCAAACAGTATGGTCTAACTTACAAAGGTATGCGATAGATAACCCCCTGAACTATTTTAAAGAGTCATAACAATTGAGGGATGGGTGTCACCAACGGTGTATCAGTGACAGCAACACAGCAACATCATCGATGAATATAATAGTCTAAAGACGTGGGATTCAGCTACATGTACCTCCCAGAATATGGAAGTTTTAAATTTTCCATTTTACCATTAGCATTTTACCTACGTACGTTATCAGAATGATTTGTATCATGCCATGACACTTCATGAACTGGAACTCAATTAAGTCGATGTATCCTTTAAGTCGATCTGAGTTTATGGTTTTAATTCAACCCAAATAGACACATTACCATATATTAGCACAGTGCCTGTCTCGAACTACGGATAATTGGATACAACTGATACATATCCGACGTTACACAGTTCCACGAGTTTTTAATGAGAAAATGTAAAAATGTCCTACGATAATGTCTATTTCAATTCAAATGTATGTGTGAATTAATCTTACTGAAACCTTCAGATATTGTGTTTAAAATATCCGGCTACAGGAGTGAGCGTGTCTTCGTGTTTATACTGCCCAGGGAAACAATGCGAGCCTCCCTGCACCCAGCAACTTGCCCGTTACTTCAGGCCCAAGGTAAAATACCACATTCTTGTGATGTAACACGTGCTCTAATGTCTCCAGAATGTTGCACATAAACACGGCCGATGTACTACGTTACAGAGTGATACAGTTCTACTGGAACTCCACCATTGATTTCCTGTTTTACACGACGCGTGATTACAATGTGTCAAAAAGACTTTATTTCAGATGCTCCCGGACACATTTTTTCAAAGATTTATAGCAAAATTATACTTGAATAAGAAAAACGTACAACTTTATGGATAACAACGTCTGGTTTATTGCATATAGCGACGTTTCGACGAGGATGCTTACACCGTTACCAAGCTAGATCATGGTGTCAGAATCTGCATGGATACGTCACTATATGCAATAAACCAGAAACGTGTTATCCATAAGGTTGTATGTGTTCTTATTTACTCACAGGCTTCTAGAATGCCAATCAAAGAAACACTTGAAACAAAGGCATTGTTTCAATGGACGTAGGTAATGACAGTGTAACTGTATGGAGAAACGTTTTTCTTGAGTCACACATTTGCTCAGAGAAACAAGATGTCTTCCAGATGTTTTACAACATATTCAGCCATACATGTACTCTTGTTGGTGCGTAGGTGAGTTGTGTTTAACGTCGCTTTGAACAGTATTGCAGTTATATGAGCTTACTGTGATAGTTGATGCAGGTTTCACAGTGAACCACTTTGGTGAAACCCACGAGCTCGGGTATAGTTCGCTTGGATGCTGTGAGTACAAAACCTGACCATGACGGAAATAACTTGGGTATTTGTCAGTCATAAGGTAACGATCACTTCAACAAGCTTTCGTAAAGTGAACAGAACTAATTTGATAATTCTAGAATTTGCACTTTTGTCCACTATCGAAGTAACGTCACCAGGGTGTCATGGAGGATGTGAGGCCCCAGAAAACAAGCAAATTATGAACCTAGCCTGTTGGCAGCGTTTTATGTAGTGACCTGTAATGGTCGCCACGAATTGGATGAAGTCAAGTGGAGGTCCTTAAATAGTCAGTTAATAGTGTTTCCAGTGTGCCAATCACAATGACAAGGTTTCGCTTACACATCCTGTCACCCATGGCGTTCAGCAGCAAACTGGATCGATATATTTATCACAAATACATATTGCTTTCTCCTGAGGTGTTCTCCTCAGTCAGATGTGCGTTATTAGCACATCGTAGACCAATTAGGTTGTATATCAAGCTGTGTCGCCCTTACATTCTACTGTCTGAACCTCGGCTTGCAACACATAATCTGCCTTTAGTGTTCAGATCAACCGCGACTCCAGACTCAATTGTATTAGGCAGTTATTTTGATATCAGCGCTGAGACAATTAGGTAGGTTAGCATTTGATCGCTTTATATAGAAACAGACAACAGACTGATAAATGCAAGGGGAGCATTCTGTTTAATATGCCCATTCAAAGGAAAGGTGAAGACACACTGGGCCAATCAGTGGAGGTGTTGTTATGAAGCATAGCCAACGCACCTCATCCTGACATACAATATTCAACAACCGACCAATCACATTTTGAGTATAAATTTAAGAGGCATTGAAGCTTACGTTGCATCATTCTTGATGACAGGCACTCGCGTCCCATGAGTTTAAAGGACCGCACTTTGCTGTGGTGGCCCGTGAAGATCCGGGATAGAAGAGGTCTTCAGCAACCCATGCTTGCTGTAAAAGGCAACTGGATCGGGTGGTCAGGCTCGCTGACTTGGTTGATGCATGTCATCTCATCCAAATTGCGCAGATCGATGCTCATTATCACTGGATTGTCTGGTCCAGACTCGATTATTTACATGTGTGGACCGCAGCCATATAGCTGGAATATTGCTGAGTGCGGCGATAAACAAACAAACAAACAAACAAACTTTGCTGTGGTGATACGCTGGTTGTGGTTGAAGTGGGGCGATACGCTGGTTGTGGTTCGATTCTCGTCCTATTTGTGGTTCAATGATTGTCGCGTGGTAAACTTCAGCAGTCTGGTACATGTCGTCTTCCATCCATCCTAAAGCTTGCACAAGCCCTGATGTACCTGACGTCCGTTATAAAACGGCATTCAGCTGTATTCACTCACTCATTGTTTCCACCTGTGTGACGTTTCTGTACATATAATGTATGCATGATATAAATGCTTGTATCAGTACCGGGAACATCACGTTCTTTTATATGCGTGTGTCAGAAACATAAACAAAGTTTGATAATCTCGATTTTTTTATATGGTGAATGCAGCAAGAATTGGAAAAAAAACATTCTTCCCTTCGTAGACAGAGGAATGTAAGCGCGTGACTGTTATGCATACTATGTACATGCAACAACAGTTGCAGGGCCAAAAACGAAGGGCAGTCTTGGAAGACGCTTGTACTGCAGCAACAACGTACGGCGTTATGGGTACAAGCGAGATTTCAGAGAGCGCCATACGCCTCTTGCTCAAAAGTTGTTTGATCAGGGTTCAAAAAGTACCGGAGACAATACCATGTGGATTCTCACAAACTCAAAGGATTTGCTTCTTGCAATCCCAGAAAAAGAACCAAGTTCAATTCTGTCAACACATTTGATTTTTCAACTTTGTACACAACTGTCTCACTTGACAAACCTAAGGAAAAACCTTCGTTTCTTGATCCATGTTGCTTTTGTTACAAACCGGGGTGATCTCCGATACAGTTACATATCTATCTTCAGAGCTTCAGGACAAAATTATAGCAAATGCCATCTGAGTTGACTGAGACTTCGTCAATGATAAGCCATGTATGTCAAATTTGTGTGTGTGTGTGTGTGTGTGTGTGTGTGTGTGTGTGTGTGTGTGTGTGTGTGTGTGTGTGTGTGTGTGTGTGTGTGTGTGTGTGTGTGAATCTAGGCAAGAAGTATGCATCCCCATTGGCACCAGTTGTACCCCTCTTCTTGCTGATTTGTTTCTTTATGCATAAGAATCGGAATTTCTGCTCGGATTAGTGAAGTCAAAAGTAAGGGATCTGACGAAGAGGTTTAACTTAAGATTCAGGTTTATCGATGATCTGATATCGTTCAAATAATCATCAAATAATTCCCTTTCACTGATTTACTCACCTGAACTTGAAATGAAGCAGACCGCCTCGTCTGGTTCATATTTACATCTGTGTATAAAGATGCAGACTTGCACAACCCTCTCAACAATAGTGCGTGACTAGAGGAATGACTTCAGCTTTCTCTTTATGTCGAACAATATTCCAACAGCTCTAACCTTCGGTGTTTACTATCGTAAATGCTATAGAAACTTTCAAGGGGTCATACGACTCTTGCTCAGAAGGTGTTTGACTAGGGTTATTAATAGTCAAGGCCTCAGTAACGCTTTCAAAACGTTTTATCAAGACATTTCTAAATTTGTCGCCCGACGCAATTCCTCCTTTTGATTCGTACCATATCCATGTTTTATCAGGTGGACAGTTTATTTCCTTTGTGTTTGTTTGTGACGGGTGCCTAGGGTGGGGCGGGATACGCGCACCTTTTTTCGAAAACCTGCTATCATCACTATCTGATAGTGATTCATAAACACATGCTCATGTCTTGAGAAGAGATTTCTTATGAATATGGAAAGGGTTTTGTCGCATTTATTTACAGGATTCAAGTCCTTTCAAAACGTAGACATGTGGAGAACATTTCCAAATCTGACGCACTAGTGGCCAAAAAAACTATGTCCGATGCAATTCCCTAGTTTGACTTGTTAACATAAACTCTTGACTTGCCTTTGCATGCGTTTGCACCTTTTCGAGAACACCTTGTAGAAACACTACTTGATAACGATTCACGAACACATGTTTGTGATACGTAGGGAATCCTACAACTGACTCTGCTTTAAGCAGATATTTCTCATGATTATGGAAATGGTTTTGTCACTTATATTTAATTGGCTAACAGTTCTCCCTTTATGTTGCGGCGATTTGTCCGTCGTCCATCCGTCAGTCCGTCCGTCCATCCATCTTTAACTTTCACATTTTCGACATCCCATCTGAAACTACTACAAGGCCTTTGAAGAGTTTCAGCGATCTCAGCTAAGGCGTGCCCAAAATTCTGATCAGATACTAAACATGCCCACTGACCCTATGGTTTTGAAAATATGTTGTGGACCTGGTTATTTGAAACCGAGCCTGAATGTCAGTGGTGTGTAACGTGAAGACATAAATGGTAACAGGATCTGTCATAGCGTTTAGTTCACACATAAAATGGGATTCAGAGAAATGGAACTGCAATGCATAAATATTCTACTCAATTATTAATATAAATATGTTTGTTGTTTTACGCAACACGCGGCAATGTTCTGACTGGACCAGATCAGTGATTAATATTATGAGCAACGGTGCACGCAGTCAATCAAGTCAGCGAGCTTGAAAACCCGATACAGTAAGTCGACTGGTACGACAAGCATATTAGGTTGCCGGGGACTAATTCTAACCTGGAATCCCCAAAGGTGTCAATTAAATTCTCAATACTGATTGAACATTATTAAGCATGAATATTTCACATAAGATTACGAAATATTAGAGTTTTTCAACTCCCTTGATATGTTTCCTATTATTAAACCATTTCTCTTGAAGTGGTATTTTCAAAATTTCTAGGCTCATTGCATTAATCATGTTAACATACAATAAAAACATCGGAGATGAGACTTCTCCTTGAATCAAACCATGACTGTTCTTGAAGTACTTAGAAGCCATTGCTATTTACACCTTTACTTGAAAGAATGGTTACCCAGATGCTACCTTTTATCTCTATATATTATATTTATATCATAGTTTATATTGATTAACAGAATTGAAATACATAAATGAACAAAAACGCCGCTCTTTGAACAAAATGAATTATCTATTAAATGGATGTCAAAATGCACACGTTCTGTTTAAAGGTATTTGAAAGCTGAACTGAGAGTCAGGTATATCATTATTTTCAAATGACTTTTTCTTTGATGAAAAATAAATGTAAAGAGTTTACAAATCACCTCACAATACTTATTCCGCGTTTGGGGTTTGAGTTCGCGTCTCCCTTTAAGAAAGGTACAAAAGATGCCGAGGACTTCCAGATGGAAAACCCCAGTTTATCAAATACAGTTTAAAAATCCTAAAATAAAGGAATAAACTACGTACTCAAAAGATAATTAATTCGAAACAGCCGAGTCCATCAGATCTGTCACGTTTGAGACTGTTGGTAACAAGTTCTCTATAGGTTCACTGTGGGAATGTGCGAGCTCGAGCCACAGGCGTAGCGACCTTCCAGATTGGATTAGCCCTCTGAAAGGGTTTATCAGCCTTGGGTCGATGGCATGGCTGGTGTTATTCCTTTCTCTGAATTCATGTGTAATAGCCTTATATGATATTCAATCTCTGGTGCTGACGGTCCGATTTACACACTACAGATGAACTGAATGGGTGTTATGCATAATGTAACCTTGAAATATTACAGTAAGAGGTCTGTAATCACCACAACACTCAATGCCGACAACAATACCAATAACAATAGATGCCCATAGCATCATATGCAGCATTACAACAGCCATTTATTCTCCACAGGAAATAGGAAATATCTAATTTCCTGTGACGACTTTTCTCGTTCTCAATAACAAGAAGACCCCCAGCAGCTCTACACCTGAACCGCCCTCACAGTGCTCCCCTTCTGTCATCGCAGGCATGTGGCGGACATGACGACAGACCCCTTGGGACATCAACATTCTTTTACAATTACCTTCCTCTTGGTACAGAGGTACTTAGGGACCCAGACTGGCCAGATTATCTCTTTCAGGTCATAGGTCAAGGGATATCTCAACACAGACTGATCACATTCAGACACGTGTGTTGTCTTGGTCAGGTGTTGTTGCCTGAGAATCTAATTGTTGTCTCAAATCAACATTGAAGAGAACCACGGTGTGTCTTCTTGACAACCCGCAATGGAAACAATGTGTGAAGTCCATTATAATGCTAAAAGCGGAATTAAACCATATTCATTAAAAAAAGGGGAATTGTTAATTACCTGAAAAGAGAGACACAACTAAAAATTATCCACTGAAATAAAAAGAGATGGGGAGATCTGAAGAACGAATTAACTTTTTGCTGTTGCCTATTGATAATTTGACTGCATATGTATGCAGAATACATAGCCTCTAAATTATGCATTTGTCATATTGATACTAGTAATTAAATTACAGACTCACGCAACGTTACAACTGATACTCCAACAGATATAATTTAATAAGTATAATTTAAATCAGCATCTTTAACATTACCATGTGAAGCATCCTGATTGCTTCCGTGGCTTGAAGTATTACAGTAGTTAGTTCAGGACCCAAACACCAATATACACGTAGCGTAACGTTTAATGATTTTCCCAGTACATGTTATTCTAATTGAGATCCAAAATCATTAGAACGTCAAATGAAACTAATTTCATTTAAATAACTAATATATGGGTAAGAGCATAATTGAGCGATAGTTAACGTTTTGTCAAAGAAAATTGAACCACGGATACTCGATCGACTGTAAATGATTTATTTAAGACGTTGACCTTTGAGACTTTATTGTATTAATCACTATGGTAATCAGGTCAGACTAATTGGTCGGCCTTTCGTAGTGTGATCTGTACCTAGGGAACTGTAGACTACCATCTCAGACCCGATACTGTCTTAATGACCTCATTACAGCTTCAACAACTTGATTAGGATAATTACCTTCACTGTTTCTGTAGGTGAACTGTCTGCCTCTAGCCGTTGAGGGACAATGTCAATGAGAAACAATGGTGAAAATATACAAGAACTCAGGAATAATGCAAACTGTTAATTTGTCTTATGGAAAAAAAGTGGCTATTACTGTTTTGTAAGTGTATTTTCACCCGTTCTCCAATATGCGTTCACGTGTTATTCTTGTTGTTCCGACCGCCTCCGTGGTCTTGTGGTAGATCGTTCGATCCCCGGCCGCGTCATACAAAAAGACGTCATGAGATGGTACTTGTTGTAACCCTAACGCTAAAATAGTACAATCACACACACACACACACTCTATTTCAATAATCTTGAACGTGACGTCTAAACCCCATTTCACCTCACCTCACCTCACCTCGTGTTCACCAACAGTCTTGTCTGTTTGCCACTCACGCCCAGTTAAGCTGCACTTCAATATCAATTTATTCGTAAAAGGGCTTAGTACGAATCACAAGAACAATTAATTTTACAAAAAAATGACAAAGCAGGAACTTGTAATTAACTTCCTGGCCGTAAAAGGCACAAATGAAGTTGTTTCGTATATTTCTAACCAACAGGATAACGACATAGAACAGTATTCATGAAGCGAATGTGAGATAATTAGAAGTTGAACCTCTCTAACTCCTCGTTTGTTTTTCTTGTTATCACGGGAATAAATGTGTCTCGTGGCAGCAGTAAGCGATAGAAAAAAACACAACTTTGGCAATAACCTTTCACAATATTGTTTTGCCATTACTGGGAAGGTCCTGAAAACTACTCCAATCTGGCAGCTTCTAAGGCCAGGTTCCCCAAGGAAGTCCTGACTACATAGAGACCTGCTATCATGTCTTTCAAGGCTGTTCACTCCAAGATATAAGACAATAGCACGCGATGTACAATAAGAGGAGACGAGGAAATTAATTTACTAGAAATAATTCTGTTTCGGAAGCTGCCATGAGTGTTGAAAGGATTGTAGAGTTCAGTTCATCAATTCAGGTTGAGAGAAATCATTTCACAGATACACGATGCCAAGAGCTTGGGTCGTAGCCCTGCTTTGACCTATTGAAGGTCACTTGCATCTTTGTGGTAATTGAGTGATAATTTACAGGCTGTGTTTTGTTGGTACAGACTACAGAAAGACAGTTAATTTGGATTTAAAAATAATAACTTTATCCAGATAAATAGTACAATACCTAGAATCATAATGCACCATAGAACATACGACGTTTCTGCCATTTTGTCTGCCATCGGTGAGTGAGTATAGTTTAACGCCGCTTTTAGCAACATTCAAGCAATATCACGGCAGGGGACACGAGAAATGGGTTTCACACATTGTACCAATGTCGGTAATCGAACCCCGGTCTTCGGCGTGACGAGCGAACGCTTTCACCACTAGGTTACCCACCCACCCGCCCGTCTGCCTCGAGGGTAACGAGGGCAGGAATATGGTATATATTACTTTCAGCAATATTCCTGCCATATTACGGCGGGTGAACTAACATGAAGCTTGATCTTTACAAATTATACCCAGGCTGGGAATCGAACCATGTTCGTTGGCGTGACAAGCAAGCTTATACCACTGGAAGAACTATCGTAAACTATTTAACATCACCAATGCTAGCAACCATAACACTTCCCAAGCTCATCGATACCCCACACCTGTGTCTCTGCCATCGGAATTATGCACCAGCATAGACACAATATGGACTTCAATACTTTTAACTTAAATTGCGTTAAAGGTCAGCGTGGTATTTCCCCAGCATCCCTCCATGACGTACACGTGTGGTGAGACGGTGAGACGTTCCTACTCAGACCTAAGCAACACCGACATGTAAATACGGACTGGCCCAGAGGAAATGAGTTTGGAACTGTATTCACGACTGAATTATTAATACCGAAGTGCGTAGGCATATTCGTATGTATCGGCTCGCAAAATGCCAAGACAACTATGTGATTTATTTTTGTTCCCCATACATGGAAAGCTATCTATATTTAAATTATGATGTGATTACAATTATTAACACAATATTTCTTGTTCTCTAAGAAAAAAAGGCACAAAGCACAACACAAATCCACCTAATTTGAAAACAATGAATTGACAAAGAGTTTCGTACCGTTGAATGTCAAGAGAGAAAATACAAATCTTTGATTAGCACTTGGAAGTTAGTTGAACTCTATGGAAAACATCTTCTCTATTGTTTGTCACGACGTTTCAGGGCTACTATTTGGCCCTTCGTGTTTCAGGGCTTAGATGTTGTTATCCATAAAAAAGTGTCATGTCTTCGCGAAGACACCAATAAAGCTAATGTTTATTGCCGTTTGACCCGGTCACTGTATTTTCGCCTGAGCTTTTAAGCGGCTAAATGTTCAGCTGCAAACACCACAATGAGCACAAAATGCCCAAATGACTTAAAAGGACAAATTGCTATGAAAAGCTCCACAATGCTTGTTACCACAGTGATTAATGCTCGTGTTTGCAACTTTTGCATAGACGCGTCAATTTAGAATCGTCCTGGCATATTCACGCCAGTAATTGTGTTTAGGAATATTGCATTGCTGTTATTTTATATAACTGTGATAAACAGTTTATTCAAAACGTGTAAATTGATCATTGTTTTATTCTTGCTCGAAGTTTGTTTTACTTCATGCTTTTTCTGAACTAAAGTAAATTTGTCATTTTTTCGAAAGAATTTTGTTTTAACGATTTGCAAGACCAAATTGAATCAGAGATATCGCTTTTTTTGTAACTGCTAAACCGCCATGTAACAGACAGTGACAGAGCATCCGTGATTACCGGCAACTGATGGAAGTATGATACAGGCAGGCCTTTAATGTTGCAGAGTTAGATAAGACTGTTACGTTTGCCCTTAAATCTAACGAGAACGAACACTATTAAGTTTAATTCTCTGTAAACTTTAAACTGTTGCACATTTTAGGAATCAGGACATTTCCCAAACGTTCATTCCTGTCACGTTCGAGAAGAAACAGGACCGATCGAATCAGTGTCTTCCCAGGGTACATGCACTGTCCATATTACCCTTTCTTTGATAGGAGGCAACATGAATATATATTGCTGAATTTGTCAGTATGATTTCAACTTTACATTCCCTTAGGGACTGAAACGATGTTGATCTTTCGAGAATCAGCAAACGTCGGCCGTTGCCTAGTTTGTCATTCAGCAAAGATTTAAATGTCGTCCAGTGTTTATAATATAAATTCCCGGATGCCAAAACAGCAGCATCAGATCAGCAAAGGCTCGACTGAGGCAAATGTGACCTTCAAGTAATTGCTAAGCGAAAGGCGCATGTGGAACGAAACAGCAAAACGACTAATGACTATCACGACTGACCCAAACCATGTGCGCTCAAAGACCAAATAGCTAAATCATATTACCTTTCATTGCGCCATCTCTTTAGCCACATTATGTCTTCCACAAACTCAGCTTTTACGAGCTGGTGATTAAAATGGTCATAAAGTTTCTTCTGTTGAGCTTTTTGTCAATACCCTGAAAAGCGCATTTCGGTAAAAATGAGACAACAAGGACACCATTATGGGCAGTGGTATGTAAAAAACAGAAACGCATTTGTCCAATTTGTCATTTGTAAAATTGACGAATGTCAACCCTTGACAGGACTGTGAAGTTAATGGCTATCCGTATATTGATAACAATTTGTGATTTCTATATTGTTTTTACACCAAAAGGCCCTGTCAAATGAAAAGGAAAACGAAGTTATGATCATTAGAAATGTCTGGCAAACCTCATAAATGCCACTTTGTGAAAACAGTATTCTCCGGTATCATGACTTATATTGTCGACAATTTATAACCGTAATGGTTCAATATCGATCACTGCTAATGTGATGTCTTTGTAGGGTAACACCACTCGTGGTAGTTTACAGTTTCATGTTGATATGGTTGTCCCTGATTGTGTTTTAATGAACAACAATACATATATGAATATAACTGCATGCGTTTGTTTAAAACGTCCATTGTACGATTCCTATTACATCGTAAGCACGTGTTTATGAATCCATCAAAAGGTTATGAAACCTGGTGTTCGCGAAAAGATGAGCATATCTTTCCCCACCTTCCCCGTGCACATGCAAGTCTATAGTTCATTTGGAAAAAACACAGGAACATATGGTACAGGTCCAGATGGGAACTTGCATCAGACATCATTCTTGTCATTGATGCGTTACATCTGGAAATGTATACCATTTGTCCACCGTGAAGCATTTGGAAAACTTTACTAGGACCTTGAAGTTTGTAAACCTGATCAAATATGTTTTGAGCAAATGACTCTCTTTGAAATCTTTGTAGACAGTGAATGAGTGAGTTGGGGTTAACTCAAGTTGAAAGTTTTTCCAATTCTTTGACTTTTGTAACCCTAATCAAAGAATTTTTAATCGATCTAGACAGACGTTTAATTCGAGTCAATTCGGATTTTGTCCTGAACACATTCATACATACACGGACGCTTTCCTGGATTATATTTTAGACAGTTTTGGCCCACTGGTTTTGGACCTAACATACGTGCATGTACATGTACAAAATACGTTAAATTTCCCATTTCATGAATGGACTCTATAAGAGATTTTTAGGAATATTGAAATGGTTTTGTCGCATTTAGTCGTACGTTGAGTGGATGAGTTATACTCTCTAGAATCAGTAGTGTTGGCGTCTGGGATAATACAGCGGGCCTCTTGGACAACAGTAGTGTATTCACATGTGGTTGATGTCTTGAAGGCAGCAGATGTCTTGGTCAATCATTAATGGGTCCATGTGATTGGTTCTTTACAATAGCGGACGTCTTGGACAAATGGTAGTGTATTCACCAGTCGTTGGTGTCCTGAATACAACGGGCGTCTTGGACAATCATTAATGTATTCACCAGTGGTTGGTGTCCTGAATACAACGGCGTCTTGGACAATCATTAATGTATTCACCAGTGGTTTGTGTCTTGAATACAACGGGCGTCTTGGACAATCATAAGTGTACTCACCAATGGTTGGTGTCCTGAACACAGCGGGCCTCTTGGCCAAATGGTAGTAGTGCATTCATTAGTGGTTGGTGTCTTAAATACAGCGAGCGTCTTGGACAATCATTTGTGTATTCACCAGTGGTTGGTGTCAGAAGGCGTCTTGGCCAAATGGTAGTGTACTCACCAGTGGTTGGTGTCTTGAATACAGCGGGCGTCTTGGACAATCACTAGTGTACTCACCAGTGGTTGGTGTCTTGAATACAGAGTGCGTCTTAGACAATCACTAGTGTACTCACCAGTGGCTGGTGTCTTGAATACAGCAGGCGTCTTGGCCAAATGGTAGTTTACTCACCACTGTTTGGTGTCTTGAATACAGCGGGCGTCTTGGACAATCACTAGTGTACTCACCAGTGGCTGGTGTCTTGAATACAGCGGCAGTCTTGGACAATCACTATTGTACTCACCAGTGGTTGGTGTCTTGAATACAGAGTGCGTCTTAGACAATCATTAGTGTATTTATCTGTGGCTGGTGTCTTGAATACAGCGGCAGTCTTGGACAATCCGTCATGTGCACATAAGTGTGATTTGGCGTCTTTAAAACAGCATGTCGCGGATAAACAGTAGTCACTTTTACCTGTGGTCGATGTCTTCCGCGGGGACAAAGATTTCAAGCAAACAGTAATAGTTATCCTTTGGGTGATGTGTTCAAGGCAGCGAAGGTTTCAGACACACGGCACTGTTAATACAATCGATGTACTTTACATTCAAAGCGAACAAATACTGAGAGTTGTCACTCTGTCGACAGGTGGGGAATCCCTTGAGACTAGTAAAGAAATGCATTACCAGCAGCGTCAGAGAAATGTATGTCTGATACAATGAATTAGATGAGGATTTTGGAATCACGTTCAATCTCACCTTTGAGATTTGATTGTAAGTAGAAAAGCTTGCAACATGGGCAGTCCCTTTTCACCGCTATGTACTCGACCGTTTGCCATTAGCTGTAATGATGGAACAATAAAATAAGGATTGTCAAGCCAAAAGGGCGAACAAAAAGAGGACGCACAAGCTCAGAAGTTGTGAGAGGAGGTCTCAGTGGAAATCTAAAAGTCACGACTTAAATGTAATCTTCACTTTCTAATCTTCAGGGAAATAAAGCTAAATTTCTTTGGCATTGAGATATATAGCGTTATCATGGCATTTATGGAGTGGATCTAGTCGCCTCTGCTGCGATTCCAATCGGACTTAGGACACACGCCCTCCTTTTGTGGTTATGTCACTCTGTCGGGGCGTGTGGCGCGTGCGAGACTGAAAGAGGTCCGTGCCCGCTCACCACCCGCCAATTGAATGGCTACTTTTCATTTGTAGATTGCGCATTCGTGTCCCGGCGCCGCAAGCTAAATGAACTGTAATAGCAGGTCCCATGGAGGTTATTTTTGCGATATCTTTTTCCAAATTGACAAATGCCATGGTTAGTTCTGGCTTGGTCATCCGAGGGGTATTGAATGTTTTATCCGTAATGCTAACTGGCGGCGCTATTTTTGCACCGAGTTGTAATAGCCTATGCTTGTCTGATTTTGATATTCCCTTTTATCATTCATCAGCTGAGCATTTTTTTTAATTTAGGAGACATTTTTCTCCTTAGCGTCCCCACTCTGTGTCGCCAAGTCCTAGGTTACGATGTCTGACATCCTGTCATTGATCCTCAGGGTGCGGACTACAATTAATGTTCATAGTCTCATCACCCTCGACCCAAATTACAATGATCGTTCATCTTTCGTTGGCTTCGTCTCGCTAAAAAAGCGAAAAAACAACATTTCTTTAGACCAGGTTCACACAGTGCCGATTATGGCGCCCGTTTGAGATCAGACAGCGCTACCACACGAAAAGTGAAAAAGTCGGGTTACTATCCTCAGTGATTTTGAATGTCCTATCATTGTCTAAACGCAGTCGTATTCGTTCGCAACAGAGTCCTACGGATCGGGAAAGGTCCAGAGAGGTCGGCCAAGCACTCCCGACAGTATGGTGCGTCCCGTAACATTCGGGAAACTCAGCCGATTTTGTCTTGTCGGATTACAATCGTGACTATGTCGGGACAGATTCTGCTGTATCGGATCAAAATCGTAACAATGTCCTGTGTTGTCTGAACGGTGTCCTGTGGATCGGGACGCTGTCGTGATGAACGGGCATGAATTGTTCATTGCCGTTTCTTGTCGACTGAGTCTAGATTGCGTCCAGATCTTGCCTAATACGAACTGTCTTTGTCGGTTCACTGTCCGGTCACTGTCTGATCGCGGTTGGATCGCATTCGGATTGAGAACGGGTGAATCGGGACGAATTCGGCTTGAAACGGCTGAATCGGGACACTTGCTGAACAATATCTGATTGTTTGTGAATTTCCCGCCACGAATCACAGGATCTTGATCAGACTTTTGACAAATTTTAATCGGGAAGGGTCTTATCAAGGACAGCAGTAAATATCCTGACTGTTTGACTGGGGCCTTAAGAAATCTCAGTTTTATAGCATGCCGATCATATCTTAAGTACATGTTTACGAATCACGAACAAATAATGATGATAGGTGAGCGTTACCTGCCCCACCACCGGCAACCGTCCCAAACACATGCAAAGGAAAGTCAGTTATTCACATAAAAACCACGGGAACATATGGAACAAGTCAAATAGAGAAGTGCATTAGACAATTTGGTCAAATTTGGAAATATCATGCACATGTCAATCATAAAACATTTTTGAAAGCTTTTCTAAGGACTTGATGAAACCAGTTTTGAACAAGAACTTTTGACGCTTTTTGTAATCTTTGTAGAATGCACGATCGTACCTCAAAAATTGTGAAATGTAGACACCAAAGGCAGGGGCTGCTGGAATATTGCTCGACATTAAGGGAAGTTGACTATTGGAAAGTTAAAGAAAACCCAGTTGTCAGACAGTCTTGTGGATCATCAAGATCATCAATATACCTGACGCTTAAGTTATTCTTGGCCAAATTACCATGTTTTTTTCAAATTTAAGCAGAAATTCGTATTCACAAATGCATAAAGAAAGAGATCAGAAAAGAGGAGAGTACAACTGGTGCCCATAAGATGCCTACTAGTACTACCTGCTAAAATATGCCACCCCCAAACCCAAAGTTTCTTGAAAGTACCAGTCAAAAATTGAACTATTACCGGGGAGTTAAAGAAATCCAACGTCAATGAATATATATGATACAAAAAGAATTACTCTTTCAAGTGTACTTTAGATAATCATTATACTTGGTTTTTCAGCGATATACGCGTTCTACTGGGTTTCACAAGAGTGAACATCAACAACCTCCGTCACCTGGGGCTTTTCTTCCACAATCAGCCGGCACGACATTGTATTACTGCCAAAACACTCTTCTGCTGCTACTACTACTACTACTACTACTACTACTACTACTACTACTACTACTACTACCCCTTGACAAGATTCGGTAAATCAGATAAGGGGTGTGTGCCCGGGTTCTCCTCCGAGACCACAGCTCTTCTGATAATCAGGCTGCTATGTTGGAGAATATGTTCCATATTCTCTGGAAAGTTCTTGGTGGGTTCGACTAGGCAGCGCTTCCCGGGAGGTATTCCCATTCGCTGTCTGGGCTGTGTGGAGAGAGGGTAAGGGCCCAGAGCTAATGATAAGCCTTTACCGGCCTGACTGTGCCAGGATCACCCAACCTCTCTCTTCTCTCATCAGATGCATACACTTTTGAAATGTCCTCCATATTTCTACCATTGATCTTTTGAACGATTTACTGAGGCCTGATCAAACAACCAATATGACCACAACCCTTTGTGAGCTTTTAATAATTTAATTATCGATGCTATATACCATAGTGAGTGGGTTGGGTTTAACGCCGCTTTTGTATATATATATATATATATATATATATATATATATATATATATATATATATATATATATATGTATATATATATATGATGTGTGTGTGTGTGTGTGTGTGTGTGTGTGTGTGTGTGTGTGTGTGTGTGTGTGTGTGTGTGTGTGTGTGTGTGAATACAATGCATAGTTTCCGTAATTGAAAAGGAGCAGAAGAAAGGTTCAATTATTACTTTGGAAATATGACCTGAAATATTCTTATTGGTTGTCCTTACATATAAAACCATAATCAATACGTTAAAATAACATTATAACATTGCAGTCGAAAGGGTTCGTACTATAAAGAAGTACAGTTGAGAGATCTGTTTACCAGTGTAAGCGGGCATCTGATTTTAAAATATCTGTAAAACATTATGTGTTTCATAAATTGTGATTATGTGTTGAAATTACAATGTTTTATCTTGTTTACTAATGCGTTATTAGTATGAATGAGAACAAGGAAATAATTGATATCCATTTTTGTTATAATCTTTGATTAGTCAACACCAAACTCGTGGGTTTCACCTATGACCTGCATCACTACCACATTATACTGATACGTAGTGATTTACATAAAACAGAGCTCAAAATAGCGATACAACCGCTGAATTTCCTCACCTTAAATATTTTATGTTTCGGGAAGTGATTTCATTTATAGCAACCTTTGCATCACAACGCTGCGTTTGGAATAGATACTTGCTGAAAGCGATTTATATTTCACCAACTGAAATAATACCCCCAGTCACAAATTCAATTAATCAAGTTCAAGCATCAAGAAATTCCGATAGATGTTGCAGTGAAAATATCAATTAATCTTTAATTGCTGCCAAGCATAACCTATATGCCCTCTTAGGAAAATGCACTTTACTTCTGTATACCCCTTTCGTGTATATAATGGAATTATGTATAATATAACTGGGTAATATTAAGTTTGTTGCCAGAACAGTCCCATTAATTAAGTACTTTCAGCGGTTTATTCTCAGAACCAATCAGTTCCAGAAGGAACAAAGAAAATGCAAAAAAAGCCCAACCGGAACCCACAGTTCGGACCTGGGGCTATACCATGGACAGTGGTGACATGGCTTCGTTGAGTATTTGTATGAGCAGGAAATTGGTGCGGTGCTTATTTTGAAACCATAAATCTCAATTTGTTAACAAACAACTTCGTAGTGTTGTCCAATTCACCGAATTCAGTATTGATGTTTTAGACGGTGTTTGCAGCTCATGGCTATTCACTCGCCATATGGTCACAGGTAAAGTGGTTTCACCTCATAAGCAATGTAAAGTGGAGCGGTTCGATATAGCTTCCTTTTAATATGGATAGCAGTAAAATATATACAGTAGGTGTACAGTAAGCAAAACTTTACCTCAAACAACGATAAGAACACAGTTGCGAAGGTACCGATAGCACAGTAAATAACATGCTCATCCAGACATTATGATCTTCTTGTATAGTCTACGGTTATTTAGTTGGCATCAGTGTTATTAGTGAACCAACCTTTTGTGTGTGATGGCCCCGTGGAGACCCAGGGGAAGAACAGTTCCCCAGGATCCCCCGCTCGTTGTAGGAGTCGAGTGAAAGGATCGAATAGCCAAGCTTTGTGACCTGTGTATGTTTGCGCCCCGATAGTGTAGGGCATGCTTTCATTACCTGGCCTGTCTGGTCCAGACTCGGTTCTTTACAGGCCATCTCAGGAATATTGCTGTGTGCGGCATTAAACTAATTTACAGGTGTCATCCTTGACATTCTTGACGAACCGTGGGTAAAATAAGACGACCGTTTGTAGTTCAAGTACTCTATATGGTTGGTAAAAGTTACTGTTTTCTTTATGTACGTCCACTCACTTCACCAGAGGAGTAACGTCCTTTGCCTCATCCTTGACATTCCACACTAACATGCATGGTAACATAACGAGGAAGGCTTTAATTACAGAGCAATATCACAATATGTTCATTCTTTCATCATGTAAATCACATATCGTAAGCATTATTATCTTTGTCCATTGTCCGTTACCCCGTCAGGTAAGTATAGGTCCCAAGCAAACCAAGGATTGGGTGGTCAGGCTTTGATGATTGTATATGCTCGTAATGCGACGGCATGGAACGTTGCAATCATATCAATCATTGGTTAGTCTGGTCCAGAGTCGATTCTGTTACTAGATTGTAGCAATAAACAATTAACAAACAAGCAAACAAACAAACAAACAAACAAACATGGTCTTCAAATAACATGTTACTGGTAATACATAAGGTACCACAAACACCAAACGAAAATTTAATTTATATGTTTGGAAATTGTAGGAAACATATGTGTTTAATCATTGTTTCGTGTATCCAGGAACTTAATGTCCTAAAAGTGTGCTTTATATTTTGATTTTGAAATAACTACAAACTTAGATAATCGGCAATTATAAAAGTTGGGGATCTATCTAAATATATATTATCTCAAACATCTATAACTGCCATCTGAAATCACACTTTTAACAAATAAATCAAGAAACAATACCGTTTAGTTATCGTGTCTACCATTTAATTGGCAATAAAGCATTCCAATACATTGAGCTCAAATCTTTGTTCAGCTGTTACTAAGATCCAGCAATGTAAACTGATCTTGTGTTATAGGAACAATATCTGCTGCGTTGACTCGAGGGGAAGTAAGGAGACGGAATTTACAGACAAACAGCTTACACAGAATATCAAATTGACCATCTGCCGAGAATAAAATGCTTGTTTCAAAACTGTCACAAAGGGAAGTATAACGCATTAGATGCTGTATGAACATGTACTTCGTACGTTTTCGATAGATTATTTGGGTTCTATTATTTAGTTTAACGCATAATTGATATGTGTTAAACAACAAATTTAAACGTGGTTTAAGTGTTAATCGGACATTGAATCGGCTCAATTTAATCGGTGCAATAAGAATAAGAAAATATTAGCCACTTTAATGACGCACATGTGCCGAGAAAGCCTAAAGTTTGCAATATTTCTAACAGTTTCTAAGTAGGATACTGAAATGATAAACTTCGTTGAATGAAACCCTACTGTTTAAATTTTTTTTAAGACATACTCTGATCACTTCAAGAAAAAGCAAAGAATTTAGTGCGTCGATTCCTGCAAGGAATCTGTTCCAGCTTCAGTAACCTAGGTTACCTGTATGGATAAAAAGTGTGGGAGGATTATTGGCACCTTATTATAATCTACGAGGGAGCCTCACATAGAAGGAATTATTGCTTAACAGTGAAATCTTTTAGTGTAGTCATTACACGATGTCATTGAGGTACATCCACAAAAACTTGAGTCATTTGAAAAAAAGTGTTTCGTTGTCACACGTCAGTGAAATAAGCAGGCGTCTGTGACCTTTGGAAAATGGACAAAGTTGAGGAATGTGCAGTGATGAAGTACTTGCACAAAATGGTCTTAACACCAAAATCCAGTAATCAAAGATTTTTTGCCAAAAGGCATTCAAGGAGAAAACTGATCATCAGTTGGTATCAGAGTTGGAGTAGTACTTGTTTAAACCTTTTGTCCGCCTGTCGTGTTCACCTGCCAGGTAACAGGGGTAATGGGATCCATGTTGGAAGTTTTGTCAATTAAATCAATACAATGTGTTTTATCTTTTCTCCTCACTACATATAATGACACGCCCGGGCTATCTTAGGCTCATATAACCTGTAAATTGCTCGCATTTGCGTACTACATTTGTTGAAACAGTCGAAATTTGGTTTTCATTCCCGTTTGATCTTAAGTACAGCCACTACTTTTAACAATTGAGTTGTATAGCATTCTTTCATCAAGATTTCATACGGTGGATGTGTGTTGGATCAAGAACATCATAATACCATTAGAGTGGTAAATCAAGAATTACTTTTGTATCCTTAAAGTTAAATATCTCCCACACAATTATATCGATTCCCCTCACTTGTTGGTGAGGTAATATGAACAGGTCCTACGTGTCTCTGGTTGCAACCATTTTGAAATTAGCCCGCAATCCCAAGATTAATACCTTCGCCTAAAAACATAATTTCAAATGTTAAGATATTATTCATAAGACTCGTCGTGGCAATGAAGTAAGGGTTTTAATTTTGGAAAATCAAAATAGACAGACAGAGGTTAGTACTTCGGATTCAGCTGTATATCTACAAAAGGGTTCCCTTTGGCGTGCGATTGGCATTGTAATCCAGTATCTCAACTTTCAAAACAAACGCACAGTTTATAACCCTAATACGTTATTTGAGACTTAAGATTAGGATATTCACTTTACTGGCCATTCATGACCTATAAGACAAGATCACAAGTTGAATCGTTTTTTGTTTACTTTTGAGATTGGGCACCAGAATTAAAATAGAAAATCACCGTGGATAAGAAGTTTTGAAATCATATAGTACTTTAAAAACAGGCGGGTAGATAAGATATTATACTTGTGGAGAATCGATGGCCACGATTAACCAATCATAATGCACGCCGCAAACCTATAGCTGTGTGTGCATGCCTGTCTGTGCTAATCCAGAACACACACGATGAAGTTATTTTAAGTGAATGAGATGTTGAGGTCATAAAAGCCTGATGTAAATGAACAACTTTGTTTTATTTGAAGTAGCTACTGCAGATTTGGCAGCCCTTGCCATTTATGCAGTTGTGCGGTATTAATGGAATGAACAGGTTATGCATGTTGAATCTGGTATGCAATACTTTCTTGAACAATTCCCATGCTTGGTAACAATGACCTTTCTTGATGGTTTCTGTATCTCAAGAATATTTTGTTATACCTATTTTAATATATATTTCTTGTATTCGGGCTGGTTCCAGAATGCACTTGTTTTTGTTGACGTATAAAAATGTTACAAATGCACAGATAACCGTCTCAATGCCAACCCAGTGTCATCAGTTCAGGCTGGAACACAATAACCTTGCTTTGACGCTCCTTGTGTGTCAGAGAACGATCATATTATGCCGTATCTTAGCTAATCTTATCATTTGTGAGCGTAAATAGCTGTGTGTTCATTAGGATATTTTAAGTAAGGGCGTGCCCTCGCAAAGATCTATACACGGCTACATCCGCTGGTTACAATGGTAGAAGCACTTGTTTTTGCGTTGTGACGAGAGTCTTGAATTTGCATTTAAGCGGAAATGTGGATTATCTTCTTAGGGCACCGGCATATGAACTGCCACTACATACATTCCATATGTATTTAATGAAAAAATTCTATAATCATCTGAAAATACATAATCGATATCTAGCTCGAGTAAAATACATTGAAATTGTCAAAATGATTTACGATAAAGGTCAGTCAGAACATTTAGCTCTTCTTGTCGAATAGCATGACATTAGTTTTTTTATCTTGTGACCTAAAATGTGACAGTTCCGCTTGGACTGCCTCACTCATGAAAATATCAATTGTGTCAAGCAACTCAATGAGGTTTATTTAACAAGAAGAGCGATATATCCTTTATATTCGAACATATATAGTCGTCTACGTTTCTCATTCTTCCCAGCACGATACATTATCTCTTATTTACGGAGGGGCGGTCAGGTAGCCTAGTGGTTAAAGCCTTCGCTCGTCACGCCGAAGACCCGGGTTCGATTCCTGACATGGGTACAATGTGTGAAGCCCATTTCTGGTGTCCCTCGCCGCGATATTGCTGGAATATTAATAAAAGGGGCGTAAAACCATACTCATTCACTCATTTACGGATATCCGTAGCAAGGCTGAAACATTGTCGACTGCGGCGTTAAACAACATTGATTCACCCATTTAACTGAATATTCTGTACTGGCATTTGTCACCTGGATTTGTATTCTGGCATCTATGCAATGTGAAAAGAATTGAAAGGACAAACGATATACATGAAATTCCAAACAGTATGGGTAGAAAAGAGAAGTAAAATAGAATAATATCAGTAATGTCCTGAGGTTATATAACAAATTTCACTGAAAATTGTCAACATGTCACATTCAGTTCACATACAGGTTCATCCGTGTTATATAAGTGACCATTGTGTTCATTCCCTATGGAAATGTATAGTAACAGTAATAAGCCTATTTTGTTTGTTTGTTTGTTTGTGTGTTGTTTAACACCGCACTGAGCAAGATTCCAGCTATATGACGGCGGTCTGTAAATAATCGAGTCTGGACGAGACAGTCCAGTGATTGACATCACGAGCATCGATCTACGCAATTGAGATACGATGACATACATCTACAAGTCAGCGAGCATGACCACCCGATCCCGTTAGTCCCCTTTTACGACAAGAACAGTTGGCTTTTACGGCAAGCATGGGTTGCTGAAGACCTATTCTACCCCGGATCTTTACGGTTACCATAAGTCTACTTGTTACAGCGCTCACTTGTCAAGCCAAATACGCGAGTCCGAAACGTGAAGTTTAACCTTGATGTCTCATGTCGTGCCAGGCTGGAAAAGTACAAATGGCGGCGTAAACAATACTCTCTCGCTCCTTATTTGGATATTTACGCATTCCATCTTTTCAACGTTTGTTTTGATAAGTGACCGTAGGGAGATTGATTGCATGTTTCAGGAAGTTATACAGAACACAGATGTTGGTAATCTAATGCAGAGTCTCATCCTTTAGCGGGACAAAGCTTGTCCCCTGACACCCCAAGTAAACAGCCATGTAGGCCTGAATTCACTTACCTTCAACGTCAATCGTTTCATATTGTGCACACCATAACATTCAATGGGTGTTACAACATTTCTGCAAATATTCCAATGGCACCCAAAAGAGATGATTGATGTATTGCTGTTATATAGTCCACATGTGATACACATCAATAAATAAAAAGAAAAGATTCTTCTACGTGGCAAGTAATACTTTATTAGAGATGCAAATCCTTAAAGGCATGAAAAAACATTCCTGAACGTTGTCATTTTTCATATAAAAACAGTTTCTAACTCAATTTTGATATGTTTTGCTGCATAAGGGACATAGATGCATTGTTTTCCTTAAATGATGCCAAACACATCACATTCATGAATATCGACCTTTTCGTTCCGTGCAAGTCACAATGCTCTCAATTGATAGTTTCATTTATAACCTATGTAGCCGTTTGCACAGAAAGACCCAGGAACAATATATTATACTCCGAAACTCTGTCCTTTATTGAAATCTAATATAGCTTGTTTAAGAATGATAAAACACTAGAAAGAATAAACAAAACTATTCATTGTACCTGGGAGTGCACATTAATAACCTTCCGTCTCCCGATTCTGGAAATCCGGTTCTATGATTTTTATTCTCTGAGATAATACAATGAGTTACATTCCACTAATCTATATACACTCATAGGCAGAAGTAATGATGGTCAATGACATGTTTCAATATATCATATTCTGAAGTTTTAAAGTACATACCTCAACACGTGAAGATGTGTACTGGGGTCGATTTGGGATGATTTCTCGGCAATTACAACTTTGGAAAGTTGTTTTTGAAAACGAACTAATGCCAGGGATAATGCTATTCTTTGCACAAGTCATAGTGAAGTGTCCAACAGTTGAAAGGGAAAGAAAATGTTATGTGTGACTTTCATAGTTACCCTCGTAGTCATTAAATGGTATCATGCTGGTCTGCCTAAGTGGTTTGTTGTGTACCTAGTTACACTATTGATCAATCTGTAAAGCCATATATCATATGAATGTCATCAGCTGTATAACTAATTTCCATTTGTCAATAAATTGATACATAACAGTTTCGTTTGTCTCTAAGTATAGTTTACCAATAAAATATTTAAGCAGCTGTCAACATTATGTTTTTCCAATCAAAACTCCCTGCATCAAACAGGAAGGAATGTTTTGTTTGTTTGTTGTTTAACACCACACACCACACCCAGACATTCCAGTGTTTGACATCATGCGCATCGATCTAGGCAATCGGGATACGATGACATGCATCAACCAAGTCAGCGAGCCTGACCACCAGATCCCGTTAGTCGCCTCTTACGACCCCTATGGGTTGCTGAAGACCAATTCTAACCCGGAATTTTCACGGACGAATGTTTTGTAAAACAAGCGCTACACACCGCCATCTTTCATGTAGACTCGGCGTGGAAAAGTTCATTATTAAATCGGTTATTCTGTCTGAAATTCTGAACACGGGGCAGATCACTTTTAATTTTAAACGTTACATTTCAGCCATATTTGGGTTACTGAAGCAACAGGGTTATTTGTTGTTCCTATCATTCCAGAGTTGGCTTTCAAATGTTCTCATTGGGAAACAACTTTTGAGTCAAATTTGTGGCGATTTATACGTCACTAAAATATTATGAAAGTAGGAGTAGAAACATCTACACTTGCCCTAAGGAAGCCACTTTCACATATCTTATGCATCGTTATGGCATGAAGAAAGAACGAAAATGTAGGTATTATTTCACCTACACACGCTTTGGAGGTCATTCTTTGACCTAAATAAATCAGCACTGACGAGGAGCCAAGGCGCAAAAACAACCAACCACACCTGTGTCGTAATGAACAGGCAGGTGCACGTGCAGTTCGAGGTGTCGTGGGTACAAAACTTGATGCACCTGGTGAAGCAGTCTCTTGGAGCACAGGCCCCCGAACCAGGATAGTGATATTACTGAAACACTGGACACACACACATATATATATATATATAATAGACAAGGTACGTCACTCGCCATCTTGGCCGAAGTTGAAATCGGCTGTATATTAGAACAATATACATGAAGTGACGTCACAAGCAGTATGTATAGACTTTAATAGACCTCACACAGTTCGAAATCGCACTTCTGCGATTCCCACTCCATTCCGTTAACTTTATGTAAAGTTACAAAAAGTCCATACATGTTATCACCTGGTTAATTTGTAAAATTGCCGTTTGCGAATGAAATAATTTGCATTCAACATTTTGGGAAACTTCATTGACACTATAGGTCTAGACGCTGTAATTAGTGTTGTGTAAAACTGAGACATTGTCTCAAGTAATTAGGCTCAAGACATTTTGGACCAAATAGGACTTAACCAATATGACGGTATGGGACGCGCTTAATATATTGAGTGAGTGAGTGAGTGAGTATGGTTTTACGCCGCTTTTAGCAATATTCCAGCAATATCACGGCGGGGGACACCAGAAATGGGCTTCACACATTGTACCCATGTCGGGAATCGAACCCGGGTCTTCGGCGTGACGAGCGAAGGCTTTAACCACTAGGCTACCCGACCGCCCCCTTAATATATTGTTATTAGACGTTTGCGAAGGACTACATCATACCCCGTTCTTAACCTTTCTCTGGGTAAGTGACAGTCTTAAAGGGAGACGATCTTGTACCATCAGTTACACATTCAGCGTTGGTCCTGAGGATGGAATTACTGTTGTGTGTTAAACTGACACGTTGTCTGTGTAACGAGGTAACCTTTAACTGCGAGATTTATATTTGAACTATTTCAAGCAAACTTGTGAGGACTGCCAATTGTGACCACATAATTGGGTTTATTGTATTTGAAGGTGCATATGGCCTAAAGCAGAATGAATAATTATGTTTCAACAAAGTTTGACTTTGGAGGCAGATCCTATCTGTCATAACTGACATCATCGCAATTCTATAATGTGCGGGTACTCACTTACACGAATCTTACATAGTTGGGTACTCGAGTTTAAGCTACACGGTACCTTTGGTAACACACTATATTACCTGCTGTGTGATCTTTATGATCAGGGTCCACTTGCATAAAGCGATCTTAGCGTTACAGTTATTATAAATCCTTAAGATCGCGATCTTAGGCTTCGGCTTCAGTAAAACGTAAGTAGTCTGCAAGAGACCTTTTGGATAAATCAAGGGCAGCTAATCTTAGTATATACTCTATATGGGAGTGGTCTCCCTTTGTATAATCCCATAAAGTACTATCTACCTTGCCCATTGTATTATTGTTGTAGAATCGCTGAGCTCCCCCTATATTTCTTTTGGGTCACATTCGTGTCAGTTATTTCGTCTTTCGTTTATCTTTAAATTAATCTACAAAAAACACTAGTTGAAAATCAAAGTCATACATGTTTAAATCTAAAATCGAGTTGGACGGTGACGAGCGGTTTTAATATCTGAATTTAAAAAAATAAAATACAAGCATTCATCAAACAAGCAAATACACATGGTGAGACATCTGAAATTTGTGTAAAATATCCCCTAAATAGCAAACGTAAATATCACACCTTTTAAAAAAATATCAATATTATGAATACCCAGTGAATATATATTAAACGCTTTCTCGAAACATTATTTATTATTCTTATTTCTCGTCCATGCATTCTTGAAATTCTTCGTCTTATTATTTATTTTAATTTTCATAATAATTATGTCATAATAATTTATTTATTTGTATTTCAATATTTTTAATAAAACATGAGTAGGTTTTTCTCTAGTTGCAATACAAAACAATTCCTAAATCACGACAGTATTAATGCCGACATCATAAAATAAAAATATATGCCATCATTTTAGTCATCGTTTTCTTCAAATAATTGTGGCCTTTCTTGATACTGTGCACCGTGCGATGGAGCGAGGTACGCGTTGTGTGTCGGTACCGGTTACACTTACTGTATGCGCAGTAAGCTATGCGCGTTTGCAGAAAACTGTAGACAGGAGTCGAGTGTTACCTCCACCGTTGATGTTTTCGATCTTAGCTAAGATCGCGATCTTAAATCAAAGCAGTCTTACAATCGCGCTAAAATCAGTTTGTGCACAATTGTATGGTGATTATATAGTTGATTGTTGGCTCAACATAAACATGGCTGAAGCTGATGATTCGTGATCCGTAGCGTAAACGACACTGGAGACGAGCACTTTTTACATTGCGCCATGTGCCACTTGCATTTCCGACCTTTTACTGGTCTTCAGTGCAAGCTACTGTATCTGTCGCCCAAGGCTTAAGAATACACCAGCCAATTTAACCCGAACAAAGTACTCTTCCGCAAATTTGAAGAGGCAAACATTTGTTCTGGACATGGAATGTATAGGAATGGTTCTGGTACCAAATCCATAGTGACCACGGCCTTCAATCGGCGGGAGGAAGAGGCCTGGCGTAACGTTTCGCGAACACCTGGTGTCATAGCAATGTTCAATTTTCTGCTAAATCCATGTGCGAATTTTTATGGATTCATGTGAATGCAAGAGTATTATTGACAGTATCCAATAATATATACATCTGTGTTTACCTGGTCTATACATAAAACTATTCAAACTATATGTTGATAGCCATAAATGAAACTATCAAAAACACATTTCGTTTGGGTCTTAGGGATTTCATTTGAAACTTGAGGCAAACACCAATATGCCATTATAAATTCAAACACTGTCAGTAACATTTGCACAAAAACACATTCTTGTAGGTGTTAGAGATTTTATTTGGAACTTGTGGCAAACACCAATATGCCATTATAAATACAAAGGTTGCCAGTCACATTTACGCTCAATTAGTTTGGATACAGGGACCAAACTATGGATAATGTCATTAAACACGAATAACGTCATCGGATATGAATAACGTCATCAAACGATGGATGAGCAAATGGTAAGGGATTCCGAAACAAACAATGAATATATTCAACAGGCAATGGATAACACCACCAAGCCATGGATAATGTTATTAACTATTTCAAAACGTCATCACACAATCTATAGCATCATCAAACAATGAATGAAGTCAGATGTTTGAATGATAAGTTGGGTTGTAGCAAACAGAGGAAAATCAACTGAAGAGGTTTTCTGTCACATTTTGAAATATATCCCAAACACAGTTGACCCAGCGAATGGTACCTTTTGTACATGTACGACTATGGTATTTCTTTAACCGTCTTATTGACTCAGTGAAGTGTAGCGCTTAAAGCCGTGCAAACATATTTGTATTTTCTAAATAGCGCTGGAAAGTTCTAATTTCTTTGACAGTCAAATTGTAACGAAAATGTGAACATGCAACTTGATTGACATTCTGTCAGTAAATAAATAGATGAAATCCCAAAGGAACATACTTTTGTATTTGGATATTTTTTTCACTCTGAATATGAATCAACATTTTAGGAATGCAACATCAGTAAAGTGCCTTTATTTGAAATCGAGTTTGCTGGAAATGATTGCTTTGTAAAGTAAATATGCTTGAAATGATATACGTGGCATTTATGTCACCGTGTTCTTTGATTGAGATGGAGTGCGAGTTGTCTCACCGGTGAAAAACAGAATGCATTTGTCCATAAGCAAGTTTTTAAGTGTTATTTTACTGTTAGATTTTGCCTTTCCTGTTGAAATTCCTGTTTCGCCCACTTGACTTTGAATATCTGTACCATTTCACGAGTGTTCTGAACACCTTCGGAGTAATTAATGTCGGAAATTGACGAGTGACAAATTCTTCAAAGTAATAACGTTCTATAAATGACATTGTTATTGTGTAACGTTAACATATCACTCTAATTAGATCAAACCCAAAATTGAATACGCGTGGTTTCAATCAAAATCTTTGAAAACATTTGAAACTGCGGCAAACTAATTCCACAAACTTAAAGGTCACTTGGTTGTCACAGCCATTTGGTCATGCTCAGGTTACTGTATGTCAAGTATTGAACAATTCAATCTTTGAAATCGAATGGATAACGAGACAGAACAAAATATGTGAAATGGTAGTTTGCGAAGCTTAACAATGGAGACAACGGTTTTATCGAAACAATTAATATAAGTGAAAGAGAATGTATTACTATACAACAAATAATGGCAATTTATGACTGTTTAGAGTGATTCAGCCATTGTTCACTTTGTCCCATTGCAATCGCAGTCTATTTATACAAGACACGCTTCGGTAATAGTTTTGCATTCATCATTTTGTTTAAAGTAGGAGGTGATTAAAAGGGAAAGCGATATCTAAATCATTATGATAATCGAAAAGAACTAAAAATAACAACTCTGATAAGTTATTCAATACAGTGTATGTGTTTTTACCTGCATACTGGCCCAAGCAAAGCATGAAGGAAACATTGCAGATGTGAAAATACACACAGCATGAACTAATTCCTAGACAACCTATCATTGTAATAGATGTTCATGTGATAGCATATACATGATTCATAAATGAGTTAACAACCTAAGTATGTTTAAGAAATATTTGCATTATACATACAGAAAATACTTTTTAGAAACTAATAATTTATCAAAGAAAGAAAAAATAATCAAATTGCTGCATGGCAATATTTGCAACTGTTCTTGAAGAGAAGCTCTGTGATGAATACTCGTAGTTTCAATACTGTAGTAGCACAGGTATATTCGACAAGGCTCGACTGACGGTGAGGTTTGCATTTATGTCAGACATGAAAGTTATCAAAATCTGCATGTTGTTAATTTGGTTCGACATATCAGTTTTCTGAGCGACATCAAGACTAAAGCAGAGTCTGAACAAGGAATTCATCTGATCTCTTTCACAACTTCCACAGCTAGCAAAAGTATCTTCAACTGATGGAATTATTCCCCTGAAGGATATTCGAGCCATCAGTTTCCAGACGATGTGTCAGAATTATCTGAAGAGTCTTCGACATTTAAGAGCACCATATTAATGTCTCCATTTCAGAATTTAATTATCAGAGTGTGTATATATATATGTATATGTATATCGTTAAACAATTTATAAAACGTAAAGACAAATTGTACCTGGGCCAGCAGACAGAACACGTTCAACACATTAGTATCAAAGAATTAGCATTTATAAATTGTTTAACAATGACACACATTTACGAACGGAAAAGTAATAGCTGATCATTAGGCTTTTAAAACCTAAACTTAATTCAAAAGTATAATTTTTAAAACTTCCTTATGTAGCTCAATGATTATTTGTGCACTCACACCATGATGTATTCATGTATTATCACTAGCTATGACGTCATATGCTTAATGACGTCAAAAAAAGGTTTTCATTACACCTGAAGAGCCATTGAACGGCGAAAGATCTTGTGTGGATAAAGGAGTTTTGGTAAGCACGGATATCTGTTTTTTTATATATATCTGTGTTTTCTGTGTTTTTTATGATTTTCCCTGCGCCGCTTTTAGCAATATCCCAGCCATATCACGGCGGGGGACACCGGCAATGGACTTTACGCATTGTACCCATGTTGAGAATCGAACCCGGCCTTCAGCGCTACGAGCAAACGCTTTGTTCACTAGGCTACCCTACAACCTCTTAGGAAAAGAAATATTACAATTATAAAACCCAATCATACAATTAAGAATGATCTACGCACCCTAGGCACTTTCTGTTGACATCATTGTTGGCGGAATGTTTCTTTCTACAAAGTAAATTAATGAATAATATACTAAATACTACTACTAATTTTACACCACTTTACTTGACATTACTGTTTCTACCCTAAACATTTATTTCACTAACAATATTGTTTCATATGAACACTTTGATTTCGGGCTAACAACAATTTCTGTTCAAATTCGGAATATTTTGATGATGTCCTTTAAAGAGATTCATAATCAATTATATAAATTCAAGAATATGTATGTTTCGCGAGAAACGCGACAGATACACGCATATACGCTACATGTATGCTCGAGGCCTGCAGTACATTTGCAGCCTCGGTGAAGACGTGATATAAAAAAACCCAAAATGTGCCATATGTGACATTGGATATTCTCGTTGTAATAGTGACAATCATCAAATACGAGACTGATTAATATCCAAAGATGTGGCCTAAGAAACCCACAGTTGTGTTTGAACTATTTGAAGTAAGCATACTATGCATGTACGCATGAGCTCAGCTCCTCTTCAAGATGTTTCCAGCTAGGGGAAACTAATGTTCTCGTGCATGGTAAAGGATGAAGCTGAATATAGGTATGGCAGGGAATAGTATGGACGATAAAAGCGTCAAACCCCTTTCTATAGTCACGAGAGTCCATTGTACGATGCACACTATATTATGAACATATGTTTATGAATTACTATCAAATAGTGACGATGCCACGTGTTTGCGAAAAGGTGAGCATATCCTGCCCTCAAAACACATGCATGTGCTAGTCAATTCTTCATTTGAAAAACAAAACAACACCATAACATATGGTAAAGGTCAAAATGGGAAATTGCATCAGACATCATTCTGTCATTGATGCGTCAAATTTGGCAATGTCCGCCACATGTCTGACATAAAACGTTATGAAACCTTCACTGAGGCCTTGAATGCTGTAACCTTTGTCACACAACTTTTGAGCAAGAGTCTTTGAAATCTTCGTAGATAGAGCATGCCCGTATGTACCACAAAAGTTGTGAAATGTGAACACCAAAGGCTGAAACCTTTACTGAGGCCTGGAAACTTGCTCGACATAATGGGAAAGTTGACTATTGGAAAGTTGAAGTCATCCCTCTTGTAAACAGATGAGGCGGTCTCACTGGTCTCTTTTATTTCTGGTTCAGATGGGTAAATCAGTGGAAGGGAATTGGCTAGTGGATTGATTATTGAATGATATCAGATCATTGATGTACCTGAAACTGAAGTTTAAATTCATGGACAAATGATCTTATTTTGACTTTGCCAGTCCGAATAGAAATTCAGATCCATATGCATAATTGTATGAGTGAGTTGGGTTTATCGCCGCTTTTAACAGTATTCCAGTTATATCGCGGCGTGTCGGCTTAATGTTGGAGGAAAGCCCGAAGTGATGCAGGTCTCAGACGTTTACCACTTCGGTGAAACCCACGAGCACGGCTATGGTGCTGACAACCTAGAAACATAATCGGGGCGAACCGGGGTTCGAACCCACAATCATAGGTTTCTTGCCTGCCCAAGAGACGCAACTCTGCACAGCGAATCGAGGCGCCTTAGACGACTGGGCCACCTGTGTTTGCGAATCCACATGGTATTAATTCCACTTGTCTCAAATACTTTCTGTGAATATAAAGGACATCCTTCCTTGGAATATATCAAGGTTAATCTTTGAGGCAGGGATCTGGAGGTACATATGTTCCACCCAGCAATATAACCCCCTTGTCCGGATTGTTATGGAGCTTTGGAAACCAGCACAAAAGAGGATGGACATGTGTTCAGGTTTTAAATCATGTCAAAACATATTTCTGATTACTATTACTGATGTATAGTTTTGGCAGATTTCTTCCCCAGTTAACATACATACACATGTCATTATGTGATATGTCACTTGTACCAAATTCTATGGTTAAACAATTAATGTAGTGATGCTAACATGGTTATGCTATTTAAGGGGTTCTCAGTGGGAACAACTACAAACATTACATGTAGGGCAGCAAGACTTTGGATTACAGTTGTCTGGGACAGAGTGGGTTTATTCCAATTTTGTTTCCCCTCTTTCAGTTTAATCATTCTAGCAATGACAACATCACGCACTGAATTAACTCACTCTGAAAGACATTCAACAGGTTTCTCATGTGCTTCAACAGCATAGGTATGACTTTAAAGTTGTGATCCCAATTTGGTAGGAGGCTGCTCACGATATTTTGCTCCATATTTGAATAACTGACGAAGCTTGTTATTTTCAACTTTAGAGAAGTCCTCTATAAATATATGTGCTTCTTTCTACACGTTTTTCAGGGCTACTCATTGTCTCTTCATCAGGCGATTAGCAAGTTACACACACACGCCCGCGCGCACGTACACACACACGCACGAGCACACATACACACAACCAGTTATAATTAGATCGATATGGTCTCTGGTTTACATATACATGTTAGTGATGCCAACTGTGAAAAGTTTGAAGTTTAAAATCGATATACGATATTGTTTACAACTGACCTTTATATATCAATACTTCTACATTATATATTATTGTAGGATGAGGCATTGATACCTCTTTGTCCACACAGTCACTGGCCCACTAGAGAGACAAGTGTGCTGGCATCTGCTGTTGTTAATACATACGTCTTCCTAACAGCTAATCTAATCTTCCTTGAGACACAAGTCATTTTCAGTAAAGTCGCCCCCTGTGCTAAATTTGACATGTGGCCTACTGTCAGGATGGCAAGACTGATTGAAAACGACAAATCGACCGACAAAGGCCAGAGGAAAGCTGCCAACAAGACAAGACCCCGCAGGGCCTCAAGAGGTGAAGCGGCTCTACCTTACGAATTAAAGTTAGTCCTCTATAATTAAGCGTCGGGGAAAGACCTGAGCTGAATGTTTACATCGGGGCACCTTGACCTTTGCAATCATTATATGTGACGTCAAAGTTAAACGATAACTAATAGTGCCGTTGGTGATCAATAGATGGCGGCCATTTTGAAGTTTAATTTCATCATATACAGTATTATGATCTTCGCCTCCACCTAAAGACTGTTATGCTTGCTAGTTAAGAATCAGTTGGAGATTATGGTAATAAAATCGTATCCTGAATTTTGTAAAAATAATGCGCTCATTTAAGTATGATTAATGCTTAATTTTGAAACTATGACATACATAAAAGTGATAAGAGCGATTGACTGTCGACTACAAATATAAATTTAACAGGGATATTTTTATCTAATGGGGATGTGTCAGGTTATAATGTAGGGGAATTCTGCATTGTAGTTAACAATAGGACACTTTAAATTGATATGTAATGTCTCTCTGCGATAAGTTTGATATCGTGGTTGGGTTATTAGTTCCAGGCTAACTGAACCGTTGAGAACTGCTAGTTTCGTGTCATCTCAAAAGACATAAAATAGCCATTCATCGTTCAAGGACGGCTTGAGCTTTCTCTAGTCATATAAGAATATCAGTTAGGCCACGACAAATGAATTATTTGTTTTCGGGCTCTTTCATAACATCGAATCTACGACCACATCCAGAACAACATCCACACCTACGCCATCACATACATCTCACCTCCTGGATACACCAAACTGCCTGACATCCAACACCCAACATCCAAGCGGCCATTCCGATTTGCAAATAATCAGTTTGATGTGGCCAAGTACCGTTGTTTTATGGTAAATTACATCTTCTTACACGCATCAAAGAACCAAACAGATCGCTACATTGTATGTACACCAGGGGACATGCTCATAGACCCCTTAGGCTCTGACACGGAAATGTTTGTTGAACGATTTGCATGGATGGTTTGAACCCGGAATCACTCTCGCATACGTGCATCCACACACAAACACATGCATCCACACACAAACACATGCTTACACATACAAACACATGCTTACACACACAACACATGCATCCACACACAAACACATGCTTACACATACAAACACATGCTTACACACAGAAACACATGCTTACACACACAGCACATGCATCAACACACAAAAACATGCTTACACACAAAAACACATGCTTACACACAAACACATGCTTACACACACAAACACATGCTTGCACACACAACACATGCATCCACACACAAACACATGCTTACACACACAAACACATGCTTGCACACACAACACATGCATCAACACACAAACACATGCATCAACACACAAACACATGCTTGCACACACAAACACATGCATCAACACACAAACACATGCTTACACACACAAACACATGCTTGCACACACAACACATGCTTACACACACAAACACATGCTTGCACACACAACACATGCTTACACACACAAACACATGTTTGCACACACAAACACATGCTTGCACACACAACACATGCTTACACACACAAACACATGCTTGCACACACAACACATGCTTACACACACAAACACATGCTTGCACACACAACACAAGCTTGCACACACAAACACATGCTTGCACACACAACACAAGCTTACACACACAAACACATGCATCAACACACAACACATGCTTACACACACAAACACATGCTTGCACACACAACACATGCTTGCACACACAAACACATGCTTACACACACAAACACATGCTTGAACACACAACACATGCTTACACACACAAACACATGCTTGCACACACAAACACATGCTTACACACACAAACACATGCTTGAACACACAACACATGCTTACACACACAAACACATGCTTGCACACACAACACATGCTTACACACACAAACACATGCTTGCACACACAACACATGCATCAACACACAAACACATGCTTGCACACACAAACACATGCTTACACACACAACACATGCTTACACACACAAACACATGCTTACACACACAAACACATGCTTAATTACATAAACACATGCTTACACACACAAACACATGCTTACACACACAAACACATGCTTACACACATAAATTGTTCGAGTGAAAAGACCCTGAACCACGCACAATTGAGTGCAAAATATTAAGAACAAACAAACATTCAAATAAAAATACACTAAACATTTGTAGAACTCGATGTTGTTGTTAGAGTGTCTTAATTTAACTCTTTGAATGGTCTGCTGTCATGGTAATTATGGACGTGAACACAACTTCCAGTAACAAGATCATTTAATTACAATGCCAATCAAATTACCTGGGCCAAGTGTAAAGTGTCCTTGACCTTCCTTCACGCCGGGTGCCACAGATGTACGTGTGGCAGGACGAGTGTATCGAGAAACATCCGGTGTCACAATAGTTGGTGAGGGAATCGGTATTGTGCGCATGCGTACCTGTATTTCTCGCACGTGGTTGTTTTGTTTTAGTGTGTTGATAAAATCCAATATTTTCAAATGTTTTAAGTTGTAACTACTGTTTGATACAATATATTTTGTGTTATTATATCTCAGTGGACGTTCCTATAATTTGTTCACCATATCTAGTTATTGAATGGTCTGCAAAGCGTGTGTTTTTGAATTGCAGAGTAGCTTCGCTTATGATTCTTGGACTAAAGTAGTGGTAAATGCATATGACCTGCATACATTTGGGCTTTTCTCTCACATTGAACTATACGCCGTGATAAAACTGAACTAATGTTTACAGAGGCGTAAAAACAACACCCTGACTCTATCATCATGATCAGTGCGTGACATGATATTCTATAGAATTTGTTTTTACAATTCTGATAATTGTGAATTACTTTTACGAAAGTAAGAGATCTTTGATTTCTATAACATTGTTTAATGCATCACATACTTGGTATAAGGACTAGCGAATGAGAATCAGATGTGTCCATATGCGGCCTGATTGATTGTGTTTCATTGCACCAAAATGGCTGTCAAGCAATGGCCTGCCTGCTCTGGACACGATTATAAACAGGCCGTCGCGAGCGAACTGCAACGTAAAACAACGTTCACGCACTCGTATCACACATATTGAGTTGTAAGAATCATTGGGTGCACGAGTCGTCCAAGGCGCAGGAATTCAACGAGCAGAGTTGCGCCCCTTAGGCATGCTAGAACCGCTGATTCTAATCTCGGAATCGCCTTGATTATGTTTATAGGATTGTCAGCACCATACTCGTACTCGTGGGTTTGGGGCGAAGTAGTAAACGTCCAAAAGATGTGTCCAAACTGAAGTACTGTTCAAAACCGCGTTAAACACCAAACCCACTCACTCACTCTCTCACTCGTATCTTGTATCTTACACTGGGTACGTTTTGTTCCTATCCTTTCTGTCCCCGTCAGTCTCTCGCAAAGCCGTTTTGCCAATAAAACAGTCTCGTTTGTTCATTTCTGTTGGTCAAACTATTCAGTGTTCAACAGGAACCGTGTTGCCTAGCAACAGAATCTAAGGGATCTTGACAGAATTCCCTGGTTTTCGGCAGCCTCACGAACATTTTGATACCATTATCCATCCTGCAATTTCATTAATTGAAAGAAACAGACTCCTCCATGATGCGCAGCTTGTGTCAACTAATCTGAATATTGATAGCGGCAACGAAGTCCTGTGCTGACATTTTTTGTCTCTTTGTGATTGAAGAACATCCCGGCATTGTCTCTCCGTCGGTTTGCAGCAGAGACAGGGTTTAGGCTTAACCATCTTCTGACAAACAGATAGCTACTGTTCAGTCCAACATCTACCTCTCTGTGGGGCAATGGGAAAAGGGACAGCATGTTGGCTCAGTTGTATCTGTTGTCAGGCATTACGTGATGTTGATTGTGTGGGATTAACTATTCCCAAGCATTTGAGTGCATTTGGTTTTCACTGTGCATGGATGAGGTAAACTAACTGTAATAGGATACGTAAAACACACAATGTGCATTTGTTGCTCCATATGGTATCCGCTATGTATTCGCTCTGAGTGAGCGAGTGATTGGGTACATGGTATACGCCGTTGTGGGCAGGACTTACAACCAGATCAAAGCTCCCCCGTGTTGATTTTTCATAACCCAGGGGTTTGGGAAATAAGTACCATTGATTTTAACAGGTCGTATTAGATCGCCAGTCCGGCTTGAAAGTAAACCACTCGCACCTAATGTGTGAGAGCAATACTGTTTAACTACCTTTTCAAATGAGACGGTAAAGGTATGTTTAACGAAAACATGCGAAAATAAACAAAAAAAACAACTTCGTGATCGTAACGTGTCTTTAAAATAAGTACGAACGTTTCTTTACACTCGAGAAACCAAGGACTCCTCATTGTTTATTCAGTCAGGTGACGACATCTTAACGATTATCTCCCTTGGGTTATGACGTAATAGATTGAGATCTCCACCACTAAATCTGTTTATAGTTTTATGCCAACAAGCAAGTGACTATCTTCGTTTTTTGTGACTTCATCGAACTCCACGATGTAGCAGCATTGACTGATTGACAGTTTTCCAAATTCTAAAATTATTTTATAATTTTTATGTACACTAATATCGATTTGTGGATTGTTCTTTGAGGCAATTGTTAATCCCTCATTAGATTTTCTCCAAGATCAGAGACTTACATGTAGGTATTTACAGGAGTAGCCTATATGATGCTTTGTCCAAAGCAAGTGTTTGACATCTAAGATACTACTTTAAATAACGCGTTAAAACATAAACATCGGAAGTGTTTGGAAGAGTTTGAAAAAAACCCAGCGATTTTTTGTATTTTTTGGGGAAATCAGGTTGTCCAAATTGTTTTAAATCACGTTACACAGATTTAGGAAAGATGCACCAACCTCCATGTTTTCTCGGGCCATGGCATATTTAGATGTTTTCACTTATTGTGTTAACATCGTCTAGGTCCCGTCTGTATGGTGTGAAAAAGCCATAGAGGTTTAGACCCAGTTTCTACCACCACCTCGTGTGTCACAGCCTCTTTGAAATATTCATACCTGTCTAGATTAGATAATATCACCTGCGATGTGCCACAACAGACATCCAGCAAATTCCCAGATCGATTATAACGTCAGTCCCTTATGGACAAATCTATCTGATCGCCATGGTTTCTCAAAAGTGCACGAATGTCCTCTCTGTGTGTACAGTATCAAATCATTTGATTTTTCAGACTCCTGTTCTCGTGAAAGGCGGTTAGTATTTAATGTGATCTTCTGTTGTGTCACCAGTGGTTACAGCTTCTATTCGGAATGGAGATGCTGGTTTGTTCAGGAGCTGTATCCCCATGATTGATCACTGTGGTCAGTTGTTTAGTTTCAGCTCCACGTCGAGAGAGAGAGACCGTTATGTTTTTGTTTGATCAAGCACCTTGTAAACAAAGGGGCAGTGAGGTAGTTTAACGGTCATAGTACTTTGTGGAAATAGGGACAGTGAGATTGTTTTAACGGTCGTAGTACTTTGTGGAAATAGGGGCAGTGAGGTCATTAAACGGTCATAGTACTTTGTGGAAATAGGGACAGTGAGATAGTTTAACGGTCGTAGTACTTTGTGGAAATAAGGACAGTGAGGTAGTTTAACGGTCGTAGTACTTTGTGGAAATAAGGACAGTGAGGTAGTTTAACGGTCGTAGTACTTTGTGGAAATAGGGACAGTGAGGTAGTTTAACGGTCGTAGTACTTTGTGGAAATAGGGACAGTGAGATAGTTTAACGGTCGTAGTACTTTGTGGAAATAAGGGCAGTGAGATTGTTTTAACGGTCGTAGTACTTTGTGGAAATAGGGGCAGTGAGGTTATCTGACGTGACGGGCGTAGCACCACGTGGAAATAGGGACAGTTGGATTGTTTTAACGGTCGTAGTACTTTGTTGAAATAGGGGAAGTGAGGTTATTAAACGGTCGGAGCACCTCGTGGAAATAAGGGCAGTGAGATTGTTTTAACGGACATAGTACTTTGTGGAAATAGGGGCAGTGAGGTTTTTAAACGGTCGGAGCACCTCGTGGAAATAGGGGCAGTGAGATTGTTTTAACGGTCGTAGAACTTTGTGGAAATAAGGGCAGTGAGATTGTTTTAACGTTCGTAGTAGATTTTGGAAAATAAGGGCAGTGAGATTGTTTTAACGTTCCTAGTACTTTGTGGAAAGAGGGGCAGTGAGGTCATTAAACGGTCGGAACACCTCGTGGAAATAAGGGCAGTGAGATTGTTTTAACGGTCGTAGTACTTTGTGGAAATAGGGGCAGTGAGGTTATTGAACGGTCGGAGCACCTCGTGGAAATAGGGGCAATGAGATTGTTTTAACGGTCGTAGTACTTTGTGGAAATAAGGGCAGTAAGATTGTTTTAACGGTCGTAGTACTTTGTGGAAATAGAGGCAGTGAGATTGTTTTAACGGTCGTAGTACTTTGTGGAAATAAGGGCAGTAAGATTGTTTTAACGGTCGTAGTACTTTGTGGAAATAGAGGCAGTGAGATTGTTTTAACGGTCGTAGTACTTTGTGGAAATAAGGGCAGTAAGATTGTTTTAACGGTCGTAGTACTTTGTGGAAATAGAGGCAGTGAGATTGTTTTAACGGTCGTAGTACTTTGTGGAAATAGGGGCAGTAAGATTGTTTTAACGGTCGTAGTACTTTGTGGAAATAGAGGCAGTGAGATTGTTTTAACGGTCGTAGTACGTTGTGAAAATAGGAGCAGTGAGGTTATCTGACGTGACTGGCGTAGCACCTCGTGGGAATAAGGACAGTTGGATTGTTTTAACGGTCGTAGTACTTTGTGGAAATAGGGACAGTAAGATTGTTTTAACGTTCGTAGTACTTTGTGGACATAGGGGCAGTGAGATTGTTTTAACGGTCGTAGTACTTTGTGGAAATAGAGGCAGTGAGATTGTTTTAACGGTCGTAGTACGTTGTGAAAATAGGAGCAGTGAGGTTATCTGACGTGACTGACGTAGCACCTCGTGGGAATAAGGACAGTTGGATTGTTTTAACGGTCGTAGTACTTTGTGGAAATAGGGACAGTAAGATTGTTTTAACGGTCGTAGTACTTTGTGGACATAGGGGCAGTGAGGTTATTGAACGGTCGGAGCACCTCGTGGAAATAGGGGCAATGAGATTGTTTTAACGGTCGTAGTACTTTGTGGAAATAAGGGCAGTAAGATTGTTTTAACGGTCGTAGTACTTTGTGGAAATAGAGGCAGTGAGATTGTTTTAACGGTCGTAGTACTTTGTGGAAATAAGGGCAGTAAGATTGTTTTAACGGTCGTAGTACTTTGTGGAAATAGAGGCAGTGAGATTGTTTTAACGGTCGTAGTACTTTGTGGAAATAAGGGCAGTAAGATTGTTTTAACGGTCGTAGTACTTTGTGGAAATAGAGGCAGTGAGATTGTTTTAACGGTCGTAGTACTTTGTGGAAATAGGGGCAGTAAGATTGTTTTAACGGTCGTAGTACTTTGTGGAAATAGAGGCAGTGAGATTGTTTTAACGGTCGTAGTACGTTGTGAAAATAGGAGCAGTGAGGTTATCTGACGTGACTGGCGTAGCACCTCGTGGGAATAAGGACAGTTGGATTGTTTTAACGGTCGTAGTACTTTGTGGAAATAGGGACAGTAAGATTGTTTTAACGTTCGTAGTACTTTGTGGACATAGGGGCAGTGAGATTGTTTTAACGGTCGTAGTACTTTGTGGAAATAGAGGCAGTGAGATTGTTTTAACGGTCGTAGTACGTTGTGAAAATAGGAGCAGTGAGGTTATCTGACGTGACTGACGTAGCACCTCGTGGGAATAAGGACAGTTGGATTGTTTTAACGGTCGTAGTACTTTGTGGAAATAGGGACAGTAAGATTGTTTTAACGGTCGTAGTACTTTGTGGACATAGGGGCAGTGAGATTGTTTTAACGGTCGTAGTACGTTGTGGAAATAGGGGCAGTGAGGTTATCTGACGTGACGGGCGTAGCACCACGTGGAAATAGGGACAGTTGGATTGTTTTAACGGTCGTAGTACTTTGTTGAAATAGGGGAAGTGAGGTTATTAAACGGTCGGAGCACCTCGTGGAAATAAGGGCAGTGAGATTGTTTTAACGGACATAGTACTTTGTGGAAATAGGGGCAGTGAGGTTTTTAAACGGTCGGAGCACCTCGTGGAAATAGGGGCAGTGAGATTGTTTTAACGGTCGTAGAACTTTGTGGAAATAAGGGCAGTGAGATTGTTTTAACGTTCGTAGTAGATTTTGGAAAATAAGGGCAGTGAGATTGTTTTAACGTTCCTAGTACTTTGTGGAAAGAGGGGCAGTGAGGTCATTAAACGGTCGGAACACCTCGTGGAAATAAGGGCAGTGAGATTGTTTTAACGGTCGTAGTACTTTGTGGAAATAGGGGCAGTGAGGTTATTGAACGGTCGGAGCACCTCGTGGAAATAGGGGCAATGAGATTGTTTTAACGGTCGTAGTACTTTGTGGAAATAAGGGCAGTAAGATTGTTTTAACGGTCGTAGTACTTTGTGGAAATAGAGGCAGTGAGATTGTTTTAACGGTCGTAGTACTTTGTGGAAATAAGGGCAGTAAGATTGTTTTAACGGTCGTAGTACTTTGTGGAAATAGAGGCAGTGAGATTGTTTTAACGGTCGTAGTACTTTGTGGAAATAAGGGCAGTAAGATTGTTTTAACGGTCGTAGTACTTTGTGGAAATAGAGGCAGTGAGATTGTTTTAACGGTCGTAGTACTTTGTGGAAATAGGGGCAGTAAGATTGTTTTAACGGTCGTAGTACTTTGTGGAAATAGAGGCAGTGAGATTGTTTTAACGGTCGTAGTACGTTGTGAAAATAGGAGCAGTGAGGTTATCTGACGTGACTGGCGTAGCACCTCGTGGGAATAAGGACAGTTGGATTGTTTTAACGGTCGTAGTACTTTGTGGAAATAGGGACAGTAAGATTGTTTTAACGGTCGTAGTACTTTGTGGACATAGGGGCAGTGAGATTGTTTTAACGGTCGTAGTACTTTGTGGAAATAGGAGCAGTGAGATTGTTTTAACGGTCGTAGTACGTTGTGAAAATAGGAGCAGTGAGGTTATCTGACGTGACTGGCGTAGCACCTCGTGGGAATAAGGACAGTTGGATTGTTTTAACGGTCGTAGTACTTTGTGGAAATAGGGACAGTAAGATTGTTTTAACGGTCGTAGTACTTTGTGGACATAGGGGCAGTGAGATTGTTTTAACGGTCGTAGTACGTTGTGGAAATAGGAGCAGTGAGGTTATCTGACGTGACGGGCGTAGCACCACGTGGAAATAGGGACAGTTGGATTGTTTTAACGGTCGTAGTACTTTGTTGAAATAGGGGAAGTGAGGTTATTAAACGGTCGGAGCACCTCGTGGAAATAAGGGCAGTGAGATTGTTTTAACGGACATAGTACTTTGTGGAAATAGGGGCAGTGAGGTTTTTAAACGGTCGGAGCACCTCGTGGAAATAGGGGCAGTGAGATTGTTTTAACGGTCGTAGAACTTTGTGGAAATAAGGGCAGTGAGATTGTTTTAACGTTCGTAGTAGTTTTTGGAAATAAGGGCAGTGAGATTGTTTTAACGTTCCTAGTACTTTGTGGAAAGAGGGGCAGTGAGGTCATTAAACGGTCGGAACACCTCGTGGAAATAAGGGCAGTGAGATTGTTTTAACGGTCGTAGTACTTTGTGGAAATAGGGGCAGTGAGGTTATTGAACGGTCGGAGCACCTCGTGGAAATAGGGGCAATGAGATTGTTTTAACGGTCGTAGTACTTTGTGGAAATAGAGGCAGTAAGATTGTTTTAACGGTCGTAGTACTTTGTGGAAATAGGGGCAGTGAGGTTATCTGACGTGACTGGCGTAGCACCTCGTGGAAATAAGGACAGTTGGATTGTTTTAACGGTCGTAGTACTTTGTGGAAATAGGGACAGTAAGATTGTTTTAACGGTCGTAGTACTTTGTGGACATAGGGGCAGTGAGATTGTTTTAACGGTCGTAGTACGTTGTGGAAATAGGAGCAGTGAGGTTATCTGACGTGACGGGCGTAGCACCTCGTGGAAATAAGGACAGTTGGATTGTTTTAACGGTCGTAGTACTTTGTGGAAATAGGGGCAGTTAGGTTATCTGGCGGGCGTAGCACCTCGTGGAAATAAGGACAGTGAGGTTGTTTTAACGGTCGTAGTACTTTGTGGAAATAGGGGCAGTGAGGTTATTTAACGGCCAAAGCAACTCGTGGAAATAAGGACAGTGAGCTTGTTTTAACGGTCGTAGTACTTTGTGGAAATAGGGGTAGTGAGGTTATCTGGCGGGCGTAGCACCTCGTGGAAATAAGGGCAGTGAGATTGTTTTAACGGTCGTAGTACTTTGTGGAAATAGGGGCAGTTAGGTTATCTGGCGGGCGTAGCACCTCGTTGAAATAAGGACAGTGAGGTTGTTTTAACGGTCGTAGTACTTTGTGGAAATAGGGGCAGTGAGGTTATTTGACGGCCAAAGCAACTCGTGGAAATAAGGGCAGTGAGATTGTTTTAACGGTCATACTGCTTTGTGGAAATAGGGGTAGTGAGGTTATCTGACGGGCGTAGCACCTCGTGGAAATAAGGGCAGTGAGATTGTTTTAACGGTTGTAGTACTTTGTGGAAATAGGGACAGTGAGATTGTTTTAACGGTCATAGTGCTTTGTGGAAATGGGGCAGTGAGGTTATTAAACGGTCGGAGCACCTCGTGGAAATAAGGGCAGTGAGATTGTTTTAACGGACATAGTACTTTGTGGAAATAGGGGCAGTGAGGTTTTTAAACGGTCGGAGCACCTCGTGGAAATAGGGGCAGTGAGATTGTTTTAACGGTCGTAGAACTTTGTGGAAATAAGGGCAGTGAGATTGTTTTAACGTTCGTAGTAGATTTTGGAAAATAAGGGCAGTGAGATTGTTTTAACGTTCCTAGTACTTTGTGGAAAGAGGGGCAGTGAGGTCATTAAACGGTCGGAACACCTCGTGGAAATAAGGGCAGTGAGATTGTTTTAACGGTCGTAGTACTTTGTGGAAATAGGGGCAGTGAGGTTATTGAACGGTCGGAGCACCTCGTGGAAATAGGGGCAATGAGATTGTTTTAACGGTCGTAGTACTTTGTGGAAATAAGGGCAGTAAGATTGTTTTAACGGTCGTAGTACTTTGTGGAAATAGAGGCAGTGAGATTGTTTTAACGGTCGTAGTACTTTGTGGAAATAAGGGCAGTAAGATTGTTTTAACGGTCGTAGTACTTTGTGGAAATAGAGGCAGTGAGATTGTTTTAACGGTCGTAGTACTTTGTGGAAATAAGGGCAGTAAGATTGTTTTAACGGTCGTAGTACTTTGTGGAAATAGAGGCAGTGAGATTGTTTTAACGGTCGTAGTACTTTGTGGAAATAGGGGCAGTAAGATTGTTTTAACGGTCGTAGTACTTTGTGGAAATAGAGGCAGTGAGATTGTTTTAACGGTCGTAGTACGTTGTGAAAATAGGAGCAGTGAGGTTATCTGACGTGACTGGCGTAGCACCTCGTGGGAATAAGGACAGTTGGATTGTTTTAACGGTCGTAGTACTTTGTGGAAATAGGGACAGTAAGATTGTTTTAACGGTCGTAGTACTTTGTGGACATAGGGGCAGTGAGATTGTTTTAACGGTCGTAGTACTTTGTGGAAATAGAGGCAGTGAGATTGTTTTAACGGTCGTAGTACGTTGTGAAAATAGGAGCAGTGAGGTTATCTGACGTGACTGGCGTAGCACCTCGTGGGAATAAGGACAGTTGGATTGTTTTAACGGTCGTAGTACTTTGTGGAAATAGGGACAGTAAGATTGTTTTAACGGTCGTAGTACTTTGTGGACATAGGGGCAGTGAGATTGTTTTAACGGTCGTAGTACGTTGTGGAAATAGGAGCAGTGAGGTTATCTGACGTGACGGGCGTAGCACCACGTGGAAATAGGGACAGTTGGATTGTTTTAACGGTCGTAGTACTTTGTTGAAATAGGGGAAGTGAGGTTATTAAACGGTCGGAGCACCTCGTGGAAATAGAGGCAGTGAGATTGTTTTAACGGACATAGTACTTTGTGGAAATAGGGGCAGTGAGGTTTTTAAACGGTCGGAGCACCTCGTGGAAATAGAGGCAGTGAGATTGTTTTAACGGTCGTAGAACTTTGTGGAAATAAGGGCAGTCAGATTGTTTTAACGTTCGTAGTAGTTTTTGGAAATAAGGGCAGTGAGATTGTTTTAACGGTCGTAGTACTTTGTGGAAAGAGGGGCAGTGAGGTCATTAAACGGTCGGAACACCTCGTGGAAATAAGGGCAGTGAGATTGTTTTAACGGTCGTAGTACTTTGTGGAAATAGGGGCAGTGAGGTTATTGAACGGTCGGAGCACCTCGTGGAAATAGGGGCAATGAGATTGTTTTAACGGTCGTAGTACTTTGTGGAAATAAGGGCAGTAAGATTGTTTTAACGGTCGTAGTACTTTGTGGAAATAGGGGCAGTGAGGTTATCTGACGTGACTGGCGTAGCACCTCGTAGAAATAAGGACAGTTGGATTGTTTTAACGGTCGTAGTACTTTGTGGAAATAGGGACAGTAAGATTGTTTTAACGGTCGTAGTACTTTGTGGACATAGGGGCAGTGAGATTGTTTTAACGGTCGTAGTACGTTGTGGAAATAGGAGCAGTGAGGTTATCTGACGTGACGGGCGTAGCACCTCGTGGAAATAAGGACAGTTGGATTGTTTTAACGGTCGTAGTACTTTGTGGAAATAGGGGCAGTTAGGTTATCTGGCGGGCGTAGCACCTCGTGGAAATAAGGACAGTGAGGTTGTTTTAACGGTCGTAGTACTTTGTGGAAATAGGGGCAGTGAGGTTATTTAACGGCCAAAGCAACTCGTGGAAATAAGGACAGTGAGCTTGTTTTAACGTTCGTAGTACTTTGTGGAAATAGGGGTAGTGAGGTTATCTGGCGGGCGTAGCACCTCGTGGAAATAAGGGCAGTGAGATTGTTTTAACGGTCGTAGTACTTTGTGGAAATAGGGGCAGTTAGGTTATCTGGCGGGCGTAGCACCTCGTTGAAATAAGGACAGTGAGCTTGTTTTAACGGTCGTAGTACTTTGTGGAAATAGGGGCAGTGAGGTTATTTGACGGCCAAAGCAACTCGTGGAAATAAGGACAGTGAGATTGTTTTAACGGTCATACTGCTTTGTGGAAATAGGGGTAGTGAGGTTATCTGACGGGCGTAGCACCTCGTGGAAATAAGGGCAGTGAGATTGTTTTAACGGTTGTAGTACTTTGTGGAAATAGGGACAGTGAGATTGTTTTAACGGTCATAGTGCTTTGTGGAAATGGGGCAGTGAGGTTATTAAACGGTCGGAGCACCTCGTGGAAATAAGGGCAGTGAGATTGTTTTAACGGTCGTAGTACTTTGTGGAAATAGGGGCAGTGAGGTTATTAAACGGTCGGAACACCTCGTGGAAATAAGGGTAGTGAGATTGTTTTAACGGACATAGTACTTTGTGGAAATAGGGGCATTGAGATTATTAAACGGTCGGAGCACCTTGTGGAAATGAGGGCAGTGAGATTGTTTTAACGGACATAGTACTTTTTGGAAATAAGGGCAGTGAGGTTATTAAACGGTCGGAACACCTCGTGGAAATAAGGGCAGTGATATTGTTTTAACGGTCGTAGTACTTTGTGGACATAGAGGCAGTAAGATTGTTTTAACGGTCGTAGTACTTTGTGGAAATAGGGGCAGTGAGGTTATTAAACGGTCGGAGCACCTCGTGGAAAAAGGGGCAGTGAGATTGTTTAAACGGTCGTAGAACTTTGTGGAAATAAGGGCAGTGAGATTGTTTTAACGTTCGTAGTACTTTGTGGACATAGGGGCAGTGAGGTTATTAAACGGTCGGAACATCTCGTGGAAATAAGGGCAGTGAGATTGTTTTAACGGTCGTAGTACTTTGTGGACATAGGGGCAGTGAGATTGTTTTAACGGTCGTAGTACTTTGTGGAAATAAGGGCAGTGAGATTGGTTTAACGGTCGTAGTACTTTGTGGACATAGGGGCAGTGAGATTGTTTTAACGGTCGTAGTACTTTGTGGAAATAGGGGCAGTGAGATTGTTTTAACGGTCGTAGTACTTTGTGGAAATAGGGGCAGTGAGATTGGTTTAACGGTCGTAGTACTTTGTGGACATATGGGCAGTGAGGTTTTTCAACGGTCGGAACACCTCGTGGAAATAAGGACAGTGAGATTGTTTTAACGGTCGTAGTACTTTGTGGAAATAGGGGCAGTGAGGTTATTAAACGGTCGGAGCACCTCGTGGAAAAAGGGGCAGTGAGATTGTTTTAACGGTCGTAGAACTTTGTGGAAATAAGGGCAGTAAGATTGTTTTAACGTTCGTAGTACTTTGTGGACATAGGGGCAGTGAGGTTATTAAACGGTCGGAACATCTCGTGGAAATAAGGGCAGTGAGATTGTTTTAACGGTCGTAGTACTTTGTGGAAATAGGGGCAGTGAGATTGTTTTAACGTTCGTAGTACTTTGTGGGAAGAGGGGCAGTGAGGTTATTAAACGGTCGGAACACCTTATGGAAATAGGGGAAGTGAGGTTAATTAACGGTCGTAGTACTTTGTGGAAAGAGGGGCAGTGAGATTGTTTTAACGGTCGTAGTACTTTGTGTCCATTGCGCAAAGTTTCAAGCATATGCTTCTTAATCTGTCGCCTAAGAATTCCTTTATCAGAGAACTGAGGTCTGTTTTATTATATTACTTCATAATCCGTTTCTTGATTACTCATCGTTATCGCCGCCGCCGAGGAGATATGACTGATCGTGGGTTCGAATCTCATATCGGTCTAAAGGGATCCATGTCATCAAATACCAAAATCAAACCATACTCATTTCCTCGTTCATCAAGTAGCAGTATACTCAAGACACAAACTCACCCCCCAGGCTCCCAGTTCTCCCAAATCTTCCTCCACGAATTCACAAGCCATCAATCCATTAAACGGAGTAGCTTCCAAGGTGAGGACAATATACTGTTTAAGAGAGTGGAATTCATAAATGTATCCTATTTCGCCGTCGTGTTGTCTACTTAAAATGCACGCTGTAGGGGAGCTGCTCTTGATGCTTGGCATGTCCATAACTACAATATTCCCGTACACAGATCGATTATATGTTGTCGTTCTTCAACCTTTCTTTGCCCTGACATAAAACGCTGGTTTTGGTACTTTGAAGTGCCTTTCTCTACATTATTTTCATAATTAATCGTGGCATTTACTTTGTCAAAGTGTCATTCAATGGCTAAATTCACTTTGTCAACATTTCTTTGTGTGCGCATTTCTGTAACATATCGGTAACGATTTTTTGGTAAATGTTTATGGCATGTATTTAAATAATTGACGTAAAAATAGATAAAACACGAAAATTAACAAAGTAAATTTTGAAAGGAGTAGCTTCGTGATTGAAATTGGAGGACGAAAACGGAGGATTATAAATCTATCAAAATGTCAGTACAGTGTTGTTTGAACCTTGGATTAAAATGGAATGTAATAAGTACGACCATTCAACAATCTAATCCATACCTCTCTAAACCAGAACAGACCAGTGTTCCTGGTTGGCGAATTCTTAAGACGCGGGCACTGGTTCGGGTTATTATTTAAAAAAAACACGTTGACCATAAATTTCTGCCGTTCCATCAAATTCAATGACATTCTAATAATGCCTCGAATTCCAGGTCCATTAAGTAATGAAAAAGTTCAAACGTCCACAATTTCTTTAGGGTTCCGTTTACTTATTTCTCTATAGTTATTTTGAAGTTGGTCTGGAAAGGGAAAGAATACAATTATTAATGCTTTTTCGCAGATTGTACAAGAGATTACGATAATCCTGAAAGAATGAAGACAAACATTTCCTTCAGTGTTTAGCATTCGCAAATAGACCAATGACGTGGACATTTTGCTTTCTGTAGGTTGTCCTATATGAAGACCTGCTACATGAACACATTTGACCGCCATTAGTCAGGTAACGAGTCCATCAATCACGTCAGGATCCGGGTTAAAATAGGTCTTCAGCAACCCATGCTTGCCATAAAAGGCGACTAACGGTATCAGGTGGTTGACTTGGTTTCCCAATTGTGTGAATCGACGCTCATGATGTCAATCACGGGATTGTCTGGTTCAAGCTCGATTATTACAGACCGCCGTCATATGGCTGGAATATTGCTGAGTGCGGCGTTAAACAATAAACAAACAAACAAACAAACCAATCACGTGTTAGATGCTATGACTCACCATATTACCTTTGATATTACCTTCTTCATCAATGTTATTTAATCATGATAAGACTGAACTTGACGTTATGCTCAAATAGATATTGACCATCTAATTTCTAAATGTAACTAGTTTTTCCATTGTTTTTCTTTGCACATTTTAAAATTTGATCATTATTGATAAAATATCGAACATATCGTTATGGTCAAATTACTTCGGTGAGAACCTTTTTCTTGACCTAGGGCAATGTTTACTAAGGCCAAGTGCATGACTGCGTTAACCTTTACTCACGGCAGGTGGTAGGCCATCACACACACCCCGCCTTCATTGTAACTGTGGGGGCACGGGTGGCCCAGTCGTCCAAGGCGCCATGATTCGCTGTGCAGAGTTGCGGCCCTTGGGCACGCCAGAAACTTATGATTGAGGGTTCGAATCCCGGTTCGCCCCGGCTATGTTTCTAGGTTTGTCAGCACCATATCCGTGCTCGTGGGTTCCATCGAAGAGGTAAACGTCTGAGACCTGCATCACTTCGGGCTTTCCTCCCACATTAAGCTGACACGCCGCGATATAACTGTAACAATGTCAAAAGCGGCGTTTAACCCAACTCACTCATTCACTCATTGTAACTGTAGTAATTCGACGCATCCGTTCTGTAACATACATGTAGATACGAATATAGGTATCCCTGAAGAGCTAACGTTTCAATACGAAGCCAGATGAAAATATATCATTAAGGGAAATATCATTGTAATTGGACACAAAATGTCATAATGAGATCAATATCTTTCAATCGGATAATCCTTCACTTAACATACTGCATATCGGGTGCCGTAGTGACTCACTGAAATATAATTCATCATCGGGCTTTGTCTAAACAGCCCCAGGCCGTGAAACTGTCAACTCACTAAGCCAAACCTCTTCCTGACTAAACACAGTAGGAACATAGAGCGCCAATGTAAAGCTTTGAGGAAACTACCAATTTCATTTGGTTACTAAGTTGAAAGAAAACAGACCCACGGCGGTGACAGGGATATTGTTTGGGCACTGAGTTGGATTGGTCCGGCACGGCTCCGACTGGCGACCGTCTTAAAACCAGGAAAATCAATCAGCTTAAGGAGAACACAGTTAAAGGGAAGCAGTTGTGAAACAGTCCACTCTTTGCTAGAACATCAATAGAAAGCCTATTCAAAATCGGGTTAGTGCAATTCTACAATGACATAAATAATCAGTTTTAGAAATAGTTCAGGACATTTGCAACAATTTGCATTTTCTTTTTTTTTCTTCAGTTTCTGTGCTTTAAGAATGTACGTGTGAAACCTATCCATACTGGAAAAGAGATAACACCCTTTAAATGCCACATATATGTAACGTTATATATAATAGATATAGCTAAAAGTGTGCTAAAGTATCCCGTGTCTGGAAATGTGATCAATGTTTAGATAGGCCCCACGTAATGAAATAGTTGAAGCCCTTCTTATAAGTATTTGAGTATGTAATAATATCTTCGTTATAGCTTATCTAAAAGCATGCATCTGACATGCACTGCTCAAACAATTCATTATGACGTTATTTTCTCTTTTCAGTTAAGTAAATTCCCCTTAAGGCTCTATGCCAGCATTAGAAAATAATCACATCCATATTTTTGGTATTGATAAATGTTGAATAAAGAGCGATATCTCCCCATGACAGACTGGTTCCTTTTTTGTCTCCCATACATCAAAAGAACTGTTTGTTATATTCCCCAGTTGCCTCCGGTGTAGATTAATTTAATGAACATTGATGTGGAAGTTATTGCATCACTGCATCAAGCCGCCTTACCCAATGGCATAAGGCTCACAACTGAAACTATCTGGACTCGTATATGACAGGGTCATATTTGGTATGTAATGTATTGCGGCAGTGGTAGAACATAGCATGGTTTGATGGGGTGTCGGCAGCAGTTCGGCCATCATGACCAGTCTCAATTTGTATGTTTCACAAACGTGGGCCGTTAAAAACGTGTGGTCATCGATGATAAATGGTAATGGTCTTGTGTCGTAAAATTGAATTTTGATAAATGGTTATGATCTGTCGAATGTGCATTATTATCTATTTCTGCAATATTACCACGTGGGATGACAATGGTTGCAACTACCCACCGATAACGGTAAATCTGCTTTGTTTTGCGTGATTTGTAATCTACCATATTGTATTTAAGGCATTTGTAAAGTCTTGAAATCGATGTAATCTGTTTGCAAGATGTTTAACACTACACTAAGTGATATGTCTGTGTATCTGTAGTCGGTAAATAATACAATCTGAATCTGATATTGATACGAGCACCGCCCCTTCGGGATACGATGACCTGTTATTCCCCATGTCATCGAGTGAATTATATCGTCTCTTACGACAACCATAGGTTGCTGGGGATCAACGAGGACTCAATGTCCGGTCAATGTCATATGTTTTGTTTGTTTGCTGTTTAGCGCCGCACTCAGCAATATTCCTGCTATACGGCGGTCTGTAAATAATCTAGTCTGGAACAGTGATTGACATCATGATCATCGATCTACACAGTTGGGATAAGATGACATGCATAAAGCAAATCAGCGAGCCTGACCACCAAATCCCGTTAGTTGCCTCTTACGACAATCATGGGCTGCTGTTCTAACACGGAATCCCCATCGGGTCAATGTCTGTAGTTGTTTCCTAAAGATATATGATAGTTCTGGATATTTGAAACTAAAGAAAGGGTTGTGTTTAGTTTATTTCTAGGAGCATACATTCACGGATTGGATGACGTCTAACCAGTGACAACGGTCTATGTTTATAGGCATGATATGTCATGGTTCATTTTCAACAAATAGTAACACATTGGATTACAATAAATACTTACAATTACTCGTTGAATGCAGGACATGCAGATATTCATATACCTACCCTATATTTAGACATTGTATAACGATGAAAAAACTACTACATACTGATAAAAGCACGTATAAATATAAATGTTCAGTATATTTTGAAACGTTTTTTTCTAACACGTCACATTAAGACTCAAATGTGATAGGCGATTTAAAAAAGCGTGATTTCAACATGAGGTTAAACAACTTGACATTTCTTCACTGGATCAAGTATCTATCAAGTTGACGGGTCTTAATTGTTCAACCTTTTTATCTTTTACTCCGGAGAGTCAAATCTCAAACGTATCTATGAAATCATAAAACCACTTAAAATATATGTGATCAATATCGCGGTTTTCTGGGTTTATGGTAATAACGCTAGGATGACTGTATTGTGTCCTACTGAACATGGAAATATGAAAAAAATGAATAAAATTGAATAAAAAATGAACTGAATTGCCAGCACAAATCCAAGTAGATTGTGTTGTGAAATGGCGCGAATGTACGACCAAACATATAAAATATTTCGTTTGGCACATTTGTCTCTTTCAGGCCTATTGGACAAACAGAGAGCGTCCTATTTTGATATGTAATTATTACAAATGGTCATAAACCCAACAGCAGGACTGTTTATGACCCAAACATTAATGAAGCAATCACTTGTTTATGTTGGTTGGGAGTAAAGACTCTACCAGCATGTCAAGCAAGGAAGAAATAGCTCCAGCATCTTCGTTTTGCCGTCGTTTCCGCCAACATAAACCTCGTCTAAATAGTCCATGTGTCGATCTGGAGAAAGAAGTTATGATTTAGACGTTTGCTCTTTCATACCCCATCTCGGGAATGGCGAGAATTGATGTATTTCAAAACGATTGGATTATCAGCCTCCCTTAATCCCATGTGATCACATTTAGCTTATCATTGTCAAATAGTGAAGCCGAAAGGTCGAAAGATTCGATAAGGACAAAGTTATGACCCATAAATCACCATATATCCAAGAAGTCAAGCGCATTTCATTCTCTTTTCGCCATCCCCGTCTAAGACCTTGGTCGCTCGTCTCGAAACTTTTCACGCTCGATTTGTATGAATGGAAATAGTGTAAGGATTGATTTGAAATTACCCCAACAAACCGTCAGCTAGTCATCTTCCTGGTCAATACTGTGGCCGCCAACAAAGTTGTATGTCCACAAATCGGTCCGCACTTGATGATTCCCTTGGTGCAATATGGACAGACCAATGTCACAAGCAGTTACCACCAGAGCCGTCATCGGCGGGATGAGAGATAAATCAAAATGACCAATCATGTCCGTTCATTTCTCATCAATCACTTCACATTACCTTACAGTCATTCCAATAATTTATCAATTTCCTTTGACATTGGTTCAAGCTGTCCCCTTTCTTCAAAGGCTGTGGCATTATTTGTTCATTCCTCATGCCAGTATTTGTATATATGTCCCCCGGTACATGAAGTGTCACGGACGATGGTGCCTACTGGCCTACTCAGGGCTGAGCTGCTGATCACAAAGCATGAATTATTTAAATAGCAAATCCGCACTTAAGTTTAACTGGTTAAAACTGACTACTTACGCCCCAACGCTATCAAACTTTCTAATTCAAAATAATTGATACATTTATTACACTCAGTGCAAGATAACAATATTCAAACATTCATGGTGATTTTTATTTTAATAGTTAGATCGATATCGGCCCTGTTTATGGCATGATAAATATAAAATGTCAATGCAAGAGGAAAAAAAAGTCTTTGTTATCCGCCGAAACAGATTCCATTTTGGGTTAAGGGCAAAATACCTGAGAAAATTATATGAATGGACCAATGAAAATCAGTGATGACACAAGATCATAGTACCATATTAAAGCCAACTCAACAGAATTGGTCACACGACTTTTACGCATTTTCGATGAAGCTGATTTCTGGGCACTTAATTTGGAACATTGCAAGCCCCTTCCTGAGCATCTACAGTCTGCCAATGGCAGGTTCCACCTCTTGCTGGTCGCACTGAACTACTTTTTATGCGCGACGTCCCTGCCAGTTTAACTATGGCTTAGAGGCTTTAGGCCTTGACGTACGACCGTTCCTAAATAACCAACCACATGGTGTCATCGTTGTATATTTGCAATGATGCCTGAATGAGTTATATTTGATACATTTGTAGCTTCCATTTGAATTATGTCATGTTACTGCGATCCACTACTGATACCACATTGTCGTGTTAAGGAATACTCTAGTAGCCATTACTGTTGGCTTTGAAATGAGGCACTAATTAAGGATTACCAGTCTGATCAAATCACAGCGTGGCTTACTCTACCTCGGAAAGCTCAGGTGGGTGTACCTGTTCGTGTTCCCACAAAATATGTCACTTAAACGTCCCCTTCATCCCTGCTGCCTGTATACACCGGTGTAGACGCGTGGTGTACTTCGTCTCCTTCAAGGCCGAATTAACAGGAATCCCGATAATGTAATTCCCACTACGTTCCCTCAACATCCAATTATCCCTGAAAGTTGTTGCAAGTTGGCGACCCTCGTAGATCACATGCTTTTGTTATCTGTCTTTCTTAAGTTGCTTATTTTATGTCATCCTTACATAGTTAACATTATAATTTGAAATAAAAAACTGACCAAAATAGTTTTTGCGATCAACATACACATCGAAAACAATTTACGTGGATATTTATAATGAAGATATAGGTTTTGCATGACCCGTGGCATCTGCTGGGTTTATAACCCGATGGAAGTCAATATACGTGATTTGTAAAGCTCGGGTATCTCTCATGCCATGTAGTAAAATGAGAGAATCGGGTACTCTGTAAGTTATTAAAAGTCGCATATATTTTCTTGTTATGTAACGTTGTCGGAAAGGTTTGTTCTTGCTCAGTATTCCTTTCGTGACAAAAACATTAATGACAGGATAGGGAATATCATAACGCGACTTCAACTGTACAGCAGCCATCTTGACGCCAAAAGTTTAATAATTGTAAAAGTACAATGTTCCTTCCTTCTCATGGTTTGGTATTTATTGTTGGATGTTTGCAGTGTAAATAAATTAAACGTGATTGAAAGGTAACCATCTGGGACCTGTGTCCCCGTGTGATCACACGATTGGTGTTATGAATCTTGTATGACAATTGGAACCGTGACGTAGGCAGTGTAGCCTTGGGATTTGCCTCGCGTGCAGTGCGTTACACTAACATTGTAGCACTTTGTGATACAGCGCAAAATATGTATATTTAATGGTAAATTAGACGTGACATTGACAATATTGTGTATTTACAAACAAACCTTTTTATCACATTGTTGTAGACCTTATGTGTAATCCTTAGTTGCAAGAGATTACAGTCCACGGGGTTCTGAGAAAATTCAGTTTATTCAGCAAGGCATATAGAAGACACTCCTGAAACAATTTAAAATCACAATATATCACATGTTTCAGAATAAATGTACAATAACACATTAAATGTAAAGTATCGATCTGCTTCTTAATAACTGATTACATCATTACAGCAGATACGCAAATATATTTCTGCCTCGATATCTAATCAGTGCAGATGTACCTTCATATACAAAGACAATATAATTACACATTATTAAACGCATAACTGAGGAAAGCATTAAATCATCACATAATCATATTATGCATAATGAATGCACAACATGAACATATTATATAGATAAACTATATACAAAACATACCCTGTGTGTGACACGAGAGTGTAACATGCCTTCTGCCAGTCGTCTCATTCGACAGTCACATGAAACTAAATACAGATACAATATTAATTATAATATTGTAAATAACATATATAATCACGGCATATACATGCATCACTGAAATACAACTTCAGTCATTCATTCATACAACTATCAATAAATACATGCATACATCTAGAGAGATATGTACAAAGTCTAGAAATACACCAGATTTACTAAATAATAGCAAATATGCATCAAATACCAAAATACGCAAAATACCAAATAACCAATACATTGAAATATAAAATATATGTATAGATAAGCAATACTCATGAATCAGACCCTAATCTCATCACACTCACCTCATTCACTCAACCTATCGTTTGTTTATGTTTACAGGTTATTTAAAACACATTTTATCATTTATTACTTGATTTATACTAATGATTGAAATTATAATGTTTTGATTGATACAGATTAATTATGATTACTAACCTTGATAACTTGATCCTCAATCCATTGCTGTGCAGTGCAGGTGGGTGTGTGCAGCATAAGATTAGCAATGGCAGGTGAGAAAGGGATTTGAATTGAAAGGTATACTAATTGGCTCACAACAGGTAACCCTAATGACGAGCAAACAATAGAACAAAACACCCTTGGAAGTAAAATAGACTGGACCATTGACCTTTGACCCAGTAGAAAGTTATCAGTAGCAAATACTGATAAGGACACAACTAATGATAGATAGAAACCAGGAAATGACACAACCCTCTGTTGAATCAACAAGCTGAAATAGAAAAGACAAGTTACTTTATCTACACTAAAAATACTAACATATTTACAAGCTGCAGAATTAACACCTACTACATACTTCCTCCCCTCGGCAAAATGATGTCCTCATCATTTGTCATGACCGGAAATAAGGGACAAAAGCATACTCTTGGCTGTGACGTCATTTACAACTCCTGTACCTATCAGTGAAAGTAGATAATCAGCTCGACTTCTCCAGTCCTCTGGAACATCAGTGATAGCAGACATTACGTAATCTCCAGATTGCATCCACTGAGGCTTTCTCCGTTCTCGGGTAGAGCGTCTAGGAGCTGGTACTGGTCTAGGAGCTACCTGGGGAACTGAGTTGTCACATCCTCTAATCGGTTCTAGATCCTGGTCTTGAACTGCAGGAGTGACATCCTCTGGTACAGAAGCTGTGTCTGAGGTTGCAGATTCTGATGACTGATCCTCAGCCTGATCCACATCGGACTCTTGATCCTGTTCCTGAACAGAATCTGCAGGCTCTTCCACATCCTGATCACTTGAAGTAGAAGCTCTATCTTCATCTACTCTAACCTCAGTTGGCCTATCATCTTCTCTAGAAGTTGACACTGACGGCTGTGATGGAGTGGAAACAACTATGAAGTCATCATCCTCATCTTCATCATAATCTGGGTCTTGTCCTTGGATTCTCCTTGATCTTCTAGGAACTACTGTTGGTCTAGGAACACTAGTTCTGGGAGCAGGCTTAGGTGGTGTGACGTCTTGACGTGGAAGAGAACTCACAGGAAGTAACAAATTTCTATGCAGGGTCCTGGTGCGTCCTTGTCCATTTTCCTTCCTGACAGTGTAGACAGGTATATCAGGGATTAGGAGCTGTTATATACCAGGAGCAAGATGGGGTATCTAGAGTTATAGCCTACGCCAGTAGAGGACTCACACGCTCGGAACGGAACTATTCAGCTCACAAATTGGAATTTTTGTGCCTCAAGTGGAGTGTTACCGAAAAGTTCCATGACTACTTATATGGAAACGAGTTTTTAGTCTTTACAGACAACAACCCACTTACGTATGTGTTAACTACTGCAAAGTTAGATGCCACAGGACACAGGTGGTTGGCTGCTTTATCCATGTACAACTTCACCATCAAGTACAGACCTGGAAAGTCTAATGCGGATGCAGATTCCTTGTCAAGATTGCCAGTTTGTGAAGAAGTCAGCAGTGAAGTTGTTCACGCCATCTGTGGGAAAGTGCAGGTGTCCAGCACGTTCCAGGCTTCTTGTCATCCGTGGCAACCTCAACGCTGCTGCTTACCGCGGCCAGGTACTGGCACCAGAACTTCTGCCTTAAATGGCAGCACATGGAGTTGGTTTGATCTTCCAACACGACAATGCCAGATCCCACACAGCAATTTTGACAAGGAATTTCCTTCAGAATGCGGGAGTCAACGTCATGGACTGGCCGTCAAGGTCTCCCGACATCAATCCCATCGAACACGTCTGGGATGCTCTTGGCAGAAGTCAGCGCACTCTCTAGAACCAACCACAGAATTTGCAAGATCTTGGCACCATTTTGCAGCAACAATGGCGTCGTCTTCCCAATCATGTGTTCACAAGCATCACAAGGTCCATGCGGAGGTGTTGTGTGGCAGTTGTTAACGCACATGGTGGCCATACACGCAACTGAACTTGTGTGCCATCATATTCTCGTGCTTGGGACTTATGATTTAAACTGTTGATGTTATTACCGAATACCGTAGGTGCTTGGAACAAATTATGGTTACCACCGTCAATTAAAATCCTTCTTTGGATATTAATGATTAAAAATACCTTCTCTGATATATTTGTCCGTTGTATATCATATATGGGATTACTTTTCAAAATGTGAAGTTTTTAATTTGACTCAGTATATGTGCCTTTCTTAGTAATTAGATTCGTGGGTCATTCTTGTACCACTGAGGACATGTGGTTTCAGAACTCGGCATCCGTACGAAAGTGAATACGTAAGCAAGAGGATTGGGACTTTCTGGTGTGAAGCACATGTTCAACGAACGTGTTTACAAAATTTTGAAGACAGTGTTAAGTAAAGACGTTTTTCAAAAATGCAATATTTAACATGGTATAGGCAATCGTAACTCATTTGTAGGCAATCATAACTATGGCGTACTGCTCAAGAGTTTGGAAACAGGAAATGCTATCATACAAGATGAGATCATGACTTCATATGTTTTTATCAAGAAAACATGATTACATTATTTTACAACACAGTAGTAATAAGTAACTTTAAAGTGTGTTAGAAGTGCATAATATTCATTATACATAAGGACAGAGTTGTAAACCGATCTGGCTTAGATGAATATATGAGTCTGTGAGAATGGATTTACGCTCCTTGTAGCAATATTCCAGCAACAGCACGGCGGAGAAAGCCAGAAGTGGGCGTCATACGCTTTAACCTTGTGGGAAATCGAACCATCGGCGTGACGTACGGGCGCTTTAACCTCTAGACCACTCCCCTGCCCTGAAAACATAGAAACCCCCGCTTTGTCTTACATGGCTTTTGAGATAAGATCATGAATATGAAGCACTGTGATCATCAGGTTAGTGATCGTAAATAAATTTAGCAAAGGGTATTTCTTATGAGACAATTTAGGACCAAATTCCGAATGGATAACGGTGGTTTTGGACAACAGAGAAATGTTCTTTTTCTGGCGATTCCCAGATGTATCCATGACTCTTGTACATAACATCTGGAGTCACTATTGGTCATTCTGTCTTTTCTGTAGTTTAATATTGCATTACAATGCCCTTTCATGCAAAGGCCGTTTCTGATCTGTGCTTTTTCAATAGCATCATTAACGTGTAATGATATTCAATAGCATTTTGTGCTATTTTCATTGTTTTTCATTTGAGTCCTGTTACTCCAAGTCCGTTTATATGTCAAGGCGTGTAAACTCTGAGCGTCATTCATTGCATTCATTTGACCACGGTTGACGTCATACGTTGCTGTTTCTAACCAGCTTGGACTTTATTTACACCTAATGTCCGAAGGTAACTGATTCAAGCTCCGAAATTGGGAACGATGATCATGAACGCCCATAAAATGGTTTCACTACGGCAGGAAACCTTCACACTAATGACCCTATTTCTGTAGATTGGCGAGAGACGCAGTAGTTTGACTGGAATAATTGTTTGGTGACTTACATGTGCGCTATCAGCATAATGTGTCGTCTAGGTCACTCGTCATCTGTCTGCACCCGATTGATTGTTTCAGAAGACCTTGCGAGGCAATTCTTAATCATGCACTTTTCTTACATATCTTACATAATCTATGCTTGTTATTTGAATATATCATAGTAATATGCTGTAAATATATAATTCCGAACGGTAAGTTTTGACAAGGTATTCAAACGGGGTAGATATATGCTCATTTTAATAATTAATTTCAGGTGAACAATTGCCTTGCCTTTGCATGTGTTTGTGATGAGTGCCACTGGTGGTACAGAGTACGCCGACCTCTTCGCGAACACCTGGTATCATCACTTTGTGATAGTGATTCATAAACACATGCCATAAGTCATACAATCGACTCTGGTGTCAGAAGAGATTCTTATGATTGTGGAAATGTTTCTTGTCGCTTTTATTCAATTCCTTTAAATCAATAATATCATTCAGCCAACAACCTCAGTTGGTCGTACAATTAATTATCTGAAAATAAATACTCGTTTAATTCAACATGTAATTGCTACTGTTTCGTCAGCCAAGCGAATAAATAGTCCAAAGAGAAAAGTCCATAGGGGCGTAGTGATACATCAGGTGTGAGTGACACGGCCTTGGTCTTGTCTGTAACAGCCAATCCCTTTTGTCCACCATCGATCACGCAAACACTCGCGAGATGTCAGACGAACAGGTTCAAAAGGCCAATAATCGTCAAGAATCGAAAGAATAATGTCCCAAGTTGGACGCTGATGATTTTGATAGATGACATAATGGCGTCCGGAGCTAAGAGAGGGGAAGAAGCATTTTACAGCTCGTTGTTACACTCGAGGCTTTCCGCCATGTTGCCAGAAGATTGTGATAAATGGAGCTGCCTTTAGCTTTTAAAGCATCCGTCTCATTCTAACAAGCAGTCATCGGGTGGATCGTGTTAACATTGCTTCCTTTGTTCGCGCAGCCATGTCAAACAGTAGTTTTATTTAAGTGTAGTTCACATGATTTCCTCATGACAAATTAGTGGTGGTAATTGGCTGAACATTACACACATCTCTATCATTACAGACTCACGGACATTGGCTTAGTTAATGCACAATCATTTCAGATATATATCACGGATGTACTTGTGCTGCATAGACTTCATATCGCCTCCATAATCAAAATAGGCATTACCTATTCAACACAGCATCGTGCCTATACATGTACTTGTACACGTTCTCGTTTCCAGGAACATGTTACTTGTTCCGTACACACTGATACATGTTACTTATTCCATACACACTGATACATATTACTTGTTCCATACACACTGATACATGTTACTTGTTCCATACACACTGATACATGTTACTTGTTCCATACACACTGATACATGTCACTTGTTCTATACACACTGATACATGTCACTTGTTCCATACACACTGATACAAGTCACTTGTTCTATACACACTGATACATGTTACTTGTTCCATACACACTGATACATGTTACTTGTTCTATACACACTGATACATGTTACTTGTTCCATACACACTGATACAAGTCACTTGTTCTATACACACTGATACATGTTACTTGTTCCATACACACTGATACATGTCACTTGTTCTATACACACTGATACATGTTACTTGTTCCATACACACTGATACATGTCACTTGTTCTATACACACAGATACATAATACTTGTTCCATACACACTGATACAAGTCACTTGTTCTATACACACTGATACATGTCACTTGTTCCATACACACTGATACATGTTACTTTTCCCATACACACTAATAAATGTTACTTGTTCCGTACACACTGATACATGTCACTTGTTCCATACACACAGATACATGTTACTTTTCCCATACACCCAGATACATGTTACTTGTTCCATACACACTGATACAAGTTACTTGTTCCATACACAATGATACATGTTACTTGTTCCATACACACTGATACAAGTTACTTGTTCAATACACAATGATACATGTTACTTGTTCCATACACCCAGATACATGTTACTTGTTCCATACACACTGATACATGTTACTTGTTCCATACACACTGATACATGTCACTTGATCCATACACAATGATACATGTTACTTGTTCCATACACACTGATACAAGTTACTTGTTCCTTACACACTGATACATATTACTTGTTCCATACACACTGATACATGTAACTTTTCCCATACACCTAGATACATGTCACTTGTTCCATACACACTGATACATGTTACTTGTTCCATACACACTGATACAAGTTACTTGTTCCATACAGACTGATACAAGTTACTTTTTCCTTACACACTGATACATGTCACTTGTTCCATACACACTGATAGATGTCACTTGTTCCATACACACTGATACATGTTACTTGTTCCATACACACTGATACAAGTTACTTGTTCCATACAGACTGATACATGTTACTTGTTCCTTACACACTGATACAAGTTACAAATTACATACACCCTGATACATGTCACTTGTTCCATACACACTGATACAAGTCACTTGTTCCATACACACTGATACATGTTACTTGTTCCATACACACTGATACAAGTTACTTGTTCCATACACACTGATACATGTTACTTGTTCCATACACACCGATACAAGGTACTTGTTCCATACACACTGATACAAGTTACTTGTTCCTTACACACTGATAGAAGTTACTTGTTCCATACACACTGATACAAGTTACAAATTACATACACCCTAAAACATGTCACTTGTTCCATACACACTGATACAAGTCACTTGTTCCATACACACTGAAACATGTTACTTGTTCGAAACACACTGATACATGTTACTTGTTCCATACACACTGGTACAAATTACTTGTTCCATACAAACTGATACGTGTCACTTGTTCCATACACACTGATACATGTTACTTGTTCCATACACACTGATACATGTTACTTTTCCTATACACACTGATACATTTTACTTGTTCCATACACACTGATACATGTTACTTGTTCCTTACACACTGATACATGTTACTTGTTCCATACACACTGATACATGTCACTTGTTCCATACACACTGATACATGTTACTTGTTCCATACACATTGGTACCTGTCACTTGTTCCTTCACACTGATACATGTTACTTGTTCCATACACCCAGATACATGTTACTTGTTCCATACACACTGATACATGTTACTTGTTCCATACACACTGATACATGTTACTTGTTCCATACACACTGATACATGTTACTTGTTCCATACACACTGATACATGTTACTTGTTCCATACACACTGATACATGTTACTTGTTCTGTACACACTGATACATGTCACTTGTTCCATACACACTGAAACAAGTCACTTGTTCCATACACACTGATACATGTTACTTGTTCCATACACCCAGATACATGTTACTTGTTCCATACACACTGATACATGTTACTTGTTCCATACACACTGATACATGTTACTTGTTCCATACAGACTGATACATGTTACTTGTTCCTTACACACTGATACAAGTTACTTGTTCCATACACAATGATACATGTTACTTGTTCCATACACACTGATACATGTCAGTTGTTCCATACACACTGATACAAGTCACTTGTTCCATACACACTGATACATGTTACTTGTTACATACATCCAGATACATGTTACTTGTTCCATACACACTGATACATGTTACTTGTTCCATACACACTGATACATGTTACTTGTTCCATACACACTGATACAAGTTACTTGTTCCATACACCCAGATACATGTTACTTGTTCCATACACACTGATACAAGTTACTTGTTCCATACACACTGATACAAGTTACTTGTTCCATACACACTGATACAAGTTACTTGTTCCTTACACACTGATACATGTTACTTGTTCCATACACACTGATACATATTACTTGTTCCATACACACCAATACATGTTACTTGTTCCATACACACTGATAGATGTCACTTTTTCCATACACACTGATACAACTCACTTTTTCCATACACGCTGATACATGTCACTTGTTCCATACACACTAATAAATGTTACTTGTTCCATACACACTGATACATGTTACTTGTTCCATATACACTGATGCATGTCACTTGTTCCATACAAACTGATACGTGTCACTTGTTCCATACACACTGATACATTTTACTTGTTCCGTACACCCAGATACATGTCATTTTTTTCCATGCACATTGATACAGGTTACATGCTGCTTGATTTCCTGCATGCATTTTACCTCTCGCAAACGTCAACAGTAGGCACCCATAATTTTCATCTTATTGCTGTCAATATTTCCCATTGAGAAGTTGTTTGGAAAAAGACAAGAGAGACTATGAGGAGACGGGGAGTTCATATTGCAATGTTTAATTTTGCTGACACGAAGTTGGTTCATGCCAGCAATATGCTTTCTGTTTCTATCTTGGCATTGCAATACAATGGCAGCAGATTTAGATTACAAAAATCCAAAAAAGTGGCAATACCCCGAGGAAAGATATTTGAAGAACCAATGATCAATGATATTGAAAACTTGATTATCACAGGGAAATGAAACGTGAACATTGGTGGAATAAAACGCCCCTACACTCACGCGAACCGAACAACGTCAGTAGCCTTGTGGTTCAAACATCCACTCTTCACGCCGAAAACCCGGGTTCGATCCCCACATGAATACAATGTGTGAAGCCCTTGTTTGATGTCCCCAGCCGTGGTGTTGCTGAAATATTGCTGAAAGTGGCGTAAAGCCTAACTCAATCTGCGCTCACGCACGACGAGCTGGGTCATGCTCATTCTTTTGGAGATTCATACTAATTTTGTTTACACTGATCGCACAGATAGGTTCCGTCTTGTTTTTCTTTCCACACGTCTGATGTGCAAGTAAGAAAATCTCCAAGCAGTGGTGTTTTTATGTTAAACTTTAAAGTAGTTAAACGTCATGAAACTAAAATGTCATTTTTATCATTCTTAATAATTATTCATTGCACATCTACTGAAAACATGGTAAGGGATCATGAATATTTCGGGGGATATTTTTTGTAATGTACACTGAGCACACAATTTTCAAAAAATATCTCCACAAATATTCATGATCCCTATCTTTTTTGTTTATATGTGCAACGTTGCTGAATAGGAAACAGTGGAAAGTGATTTGATATATTTAGTGAAGACAAATAACCGTTAGGTTGTGTTGTGTTGTACTTTCATACTGTTTATTGTCTGTCTTTATCAAGCAGGAAACTGCCTTTGTAACACATGCCAGTCTGATAAACTAGCACAGCTTCTCTTCTGTTATTGCCGCGAATAGCTGTAAGTGTGCTGATGCGGCGTTAAGCAAAAATTACTCACTCACTCTCTCCTGTTAAAGACCAAACATTTTGATTTATGTTCATAATCTAGCCAAGTAAATAACTGTTTAATACTCAAGTGATCCAGTATACCTTTCATCGATATTTGTCTTCAAATATTTGCGTTAACAATGATAGATAAACTAGATTGCAGTCAGTGAGCATATTTAGTAGAATGTCAGAACCTTCAAGTGTCATTTAACACACGCCTAGATTGTCATCTCTGAAAATATTGCAAAATATATTGAGAAGGTTAAACCTTAGACTGCCAACGAAGGATTTAAGTTATTGCACTTTATTGGAACATTTAAAATTCCTTTTCCGTAGAAGTGCAAATTACCAGCCGAGAACCTCCTCAAATATTGAATCATACTTTGGCCAGCTTGAGGCATTTTTTACATGCCCAAATGAAGTTATTTCAGCCAATCATGTATTAGGGGCAGTAACTGAGTTATGATAGGGGGAAAGTATCGACTACCAGACACATCCATCAAATCCGTATCTGACAGCGATATACAGAGTCATCTAAAACATCCATTGCATTGATTACATTGATTTTGTTTTGATATGGACTGTAAACATGCAATTGCGTTGATTTCATACTCTACTGTTTTGGCATGTCTTATTTGATTCCCTCGAGCGACAACACGCATAGATCACGGGCCTCACGGGCATCCAGGGGTGGAATAGATTCTGCTATCTCGTGCTTGTCCTACCAGTCGACTAAAATTGAGATCGCAATGGCTGATTCGGTTGGGTTGCATTTGAATAGGGATCACCTGAGAATACCGTTTCTAAGCTGTGACCTAACACGTGTCATCGTACCCTGGGGGTGGGTCACGCGTCATACTAGGAACACGTGCTTGCCTCAGTTCAATTCCGTTTTGTGTCGCTGTTATATGTGGCTGTGTTTGCTGATTACGGCGTTAATAAAATCAGCCACTTCCTTTCCTACAAGTTAGAAGATATGTTTGCAATCAGTTATGAATAAATATGATTTGGTAGTGATTTCTTTACTTGCAAGGGAAACCAATTTGAAAAGAATGTTAAATATGACTCATGAATATTTGTTTTATTGATTATTGAATTATGAAGAAAAGTAAAAATTGAATAAAACGTCAATGCAATTGAAAAACCAGTCTTGGTTATCCGTCAACACATTCCATTTGGCTTAAAGGGCAAAACTGCAGTGAAAAAATATATGAATGGACCTCTGAAATTCAGTGATGACACAAGGTGTTCGCGGAAAGGGTACGCATGCCCTCCCCAACCGTTAGCACCAGTCATTTACACAATTTGCGTTAAAATGTATTTATTGCCTGCCGCCACAGAGCAGTACTCCTGTCTAGAAATCTTGTCTATGCAAAACTAATCCTTGCTTTGGGGAGTATTCTTGTTAAGAAAATAATGATAAGTTTTCTGTATATCACAAGGACAAACAAAGCCAACACAATAACTCGTTAACGTCTGGTTCCAGTATCAAGTGTTTTTAAGATCAACTTCTTCTTACCTCCAAAAGCTCAAGGATGCATCTGTAAATCACCTTACGAGTTTCACACTTTTCACAATCTCGGCATCCTAAAATATTTCAAAACTATTTCCTTGGCTGAAACTGCCATGAAACGTTTTTCAAATGCGAACTGTATAGTGACCTTGACCTTTACTCACGACGGGTGTTACAGGAAGGGCAGGTCAGGGTCACCCATTCCGCATACACCCCATGGCATATCGTATGCCAGAGTGCAAGAGTGTAAGTTCATGAAATTTTTCTGCCATTTTTTTACTCTGTTGGAGATTCGAATCTTGTCACAGAAATATGAATATGAATACCCTTGAGGCTTTTTCGTTGTTAATTCCATGCAGTAATGTCTACAAAAACTGATACGACCTACGCATGTATCTAGACAAACCGCCAGACGTGGATAGTTTATTTTATAACGTAGGCAGCGAACGATGCCAAAATTGTGAAATCAGCCAATATCAGTGTACCAATTAAGGATTCGTCACCAACCATGTTGAGGTACAAAAGTGTATGAGAATTGTTCATCTCTGCAGCCAATCGATGACTGCGTGCTTGAAGGGAGCATCACTGTTGTCTATGTGAATATATCAAAGGCCAATGTATCTGATAGTCAGATGTCATTTTTCAACTTGAATCCTCAGGGAGTTTAGAAAGTTTACGACAATGGAATCCAATCACCACTCCATGCTTAAGCAAAGAGTTACAGGCAATTTCATCAATGATGGTTTCAATGGCCAAGCGCGAGGGAAAATATCCGAGCTAACAGTGACAGTTTACTCAGAAAACCATCTAATGACAACAGAAGCCAATGGAGGACTGGCAAATGGAAGGACCCTTCTAATTACTGAAGGAGTAAGGAAGTAGGGTCGTTATAATGATTAAGAGGAACGTTTAGCACTCAGCGGAAACCACAATCATTATCATCAGTGCACTTCTCTCAAAGAGTGAGGGAGTTTCGTGTCACTGGATAAATATTGTTGTTCTTACTGTCAACGGAGGGGGATTCTTCATCTTTGATGTACGGACGGCCGAGAGGCCAAGCATTATTGGTCCATCTGAAACTGGTGCCATTGGTGCCACCGAGACCAGATTAACGGCCAAGGAGTGAAGATTGAGGGCAATCTCGGACAGAACTGAGATCCCTTAAGAATAAAAGTTATATTATCTTCTTAATTGTGTAACAACTGTGACTGACTTATGAAGATACTTGGCAGCACGGGATTCAGATGCACCACCAGTTTTTCACAGTAATAGAAAAAAGTGTTCGGATCGGCTCCAACGATAATAAAGTTTAAATACATTAGGTACATTGTAATTGAATTAGAATCACTTTTTATGTAGCTAAAAGGATTCACTTCGTATCATTTACAGCAAGCTGGAGTAGATTGGAGTGCAGACTACTTTAATCGTCATACATTCACAAGGCAAGATGGTAGATGTTGTAAGTTTTCATATCATTAGAGTGTGTTCGAGCTTCACAACCAGTGCGCACTGTACAGTAGAGTCAAAACGGCACAGTTTTTGGGATCGTGAGATCTTTACGTGTGGCAGGGATGTGATTTACAATATATACCCGTGCCAATTGACGTTAAGAGTTTCGTCAGATTATATAATTATGTTTTGTTCTTCCTCACAAAACATGAATTTAAGTTAATTATTTTTATTATTTTCTTACTCAACATTTAAAGACTATGTCTGAGGAAGAAAGTAAATGCATTATTGTGCTATGTGTGCAAACGTACAAACGGATGTTTCTTAAATACGTGTATAGTCTCAGGAATGTAATGTTTTCAATATTATGGAAAAAAAATGAGATATGAAATATTTTATAAGATTTATTTCAGTCAAACACCGAGGTCACTAAAAGGTACCGATCTTACGTCTATTGCGAAAAGAGCAGACAATGGAACGAGTGGTTGCACGATGTGGTCTGCCAAACACAGATATCGTTTACCGGTGTGTGTTTAATGCAGCGGTTCGTCTGCAAAAGAACACGATTAGTTACAAGGCAAACTCTTATAACTGACATAATACCCATGGTGGTGTAGGACATCAGTATTACCCATAAGGGTAGAAGTAATAATTTCCCGATATGTACACATGTGCAACTGTGACGTACTATATGACGTATATTACTTAAATCGCTTACAACGTCATCGATTCAATAGTTTCCAGTGAAATTTCATTCGTTTTTGTTTATTTTATATCTTAAAAGTACAGTATGTAATACAGTCAAACCTCGTTGTGTCGAACTTGGATGTGTCGAATTCACGGTTATCTCGGACAAATTTGCGACTACCATATGCCCAAATTAAGCATTAAGAATCCCTGATAACTAGATCTTTTCCCCAGGTCCCGACGAGTTCGACACAATGAGGTTCGACTGTGTGGAGAATAAGCTATTCAAAACATCTCTCATATTATGGAAATCATGGACAATGTGCAGAAATTAATAGTAATTGAAACACTACATGTAACATACACAATAATGGTATCATAAGCAAATCATGTAACTAATAGCACACATCAAATTGCAACCACATACTATAATGACTGAGTGAGTATGGTTTTACGCCGCTGTTAGCAATATACCAGCAATATCATGGCGGGGGACACCAGACCTGGGCTTCACACACTGTACCCAAGTGTGAAATCTAATCTGGGTCATTCCCCCCTGCACACACACACAAACACTCTGTAAGGCGGTGTTGTATTTTGTGTTGTACACAGGGTGGAAGTGACTGTAGACGCAGTATTATGACCAGGAGACAAGCTTTGCACAAACTACTGGTGGAGTCTCAGTGTCTATGGCAACGTACTATTACGTCTAAACCCAAATGAAACTATTGGGTCTATTTCACATAGCAGTAAGTTTCACCGAGAAGGATAAACCATGTGCAGCACCAATTCGAGGATACAAATTACTACAAGATACAAAAAAGACACCCGAGCAATTGACAGCCTCACAAACCGCCGTCTATGCTTCATTGCAAAATGCCCTCTTCTAGGTCAGATTCCGTTCAAGCAAAGAATTCCATACAATCTTTTACAAATATTGGTCAAACAAAATGAAAACAGAATTACAACAGCGAATGCTACTTGAAATGTTCATTCCAAAAATGCCTAGCGTAATAACACTGAGATATTGGAATTACTGGTATGAAGGTCAAAGTAGCATGAGGTTAAGTCAAAGGCATAGTGATCCACTAAGAGGTTACCAGCTCAAGTTATCAGACCAGAGAAATAAAGGCAATTTTCATCCACGTCGCTTTCTCAGACGTCAGGCTCTGTCTGAAACGTCCGTACAGTGGAAACAATACATGAAAAAAAAAACACGAAGCGAGTCAATTAGGATATTAGCAATTTACTGAATTGAAAACATAATCGAACAGACATAATTAAATTGGAAATCAATATTAAATATTAACATCGAAGTGGTGTATTGAGAGAATTCTTAATGTGGTACAAACAAACGTGCATAAACCTATCTGAAATATTTTTAAAAAAATACTTCAATACAGATATAACGAATTTTTATGGCATAAAAAATCAGGCCTAAATACGATATTCATTTGTTATTGCTTTAAATGTAACTTCGACATGTATCCAATATAAATATTAGTTTTATGCGCTATATATAAATTAAACATTAATTAAAAATGTAATAATCAGTCTCGAATATTTGCCTAAACAGGTTCCTTTTGACGGAACAGGCAAAATGGGGATGAAACGTATATAAATCGATAATTGAAAATCAGTGATGACATCAGGTATTCGCGAAAAGCATCAGCCTGTCTTGCTCTACCTGAAGCCCTCGCAACTCACAAATAGTTCTTAAAAAAGTACGTACCAGGTGGTAAGGAGATGTGAACACTCCATGTACAAACGTAAAGGTTATTGCATGACACGGGATTTTATCGAAAAAAATAAATTGTCCTTGTAAAAAGGAATTAAGCTTGAGACTGTTGAAAATAAATTGGATTGTCTGCCACAAAAAAATACACACTTGCAAGATGTTTTTCAAAAAATAAATATTTAAGCTCGTAGTTTCAATTAAAAATAAATACCTGGATGTGCAGCTGCAGCTAAACAAATATGTTGTTTGACGCCGCAGACCGGCCGTTTGTAACGTATCGATGCCCGAATGTTTGGCAAATCAAAGAGTTTAATTCGTTGACTGGCACAACTCACGTCACACGGGCGGGGTTGCAATGAGACCTGGGCATGGCAGGCCTATCATTGAAAATATAAACCTGACAAAAACATTCTCCTATAAACGTTCACGTGCACATAACCTCCCCAAGGGTATTTTCAGGATATATCATTAATGTTCCTATTTCGTTTCACCTGCTGGTAATTAACCCCGGTTGACTTTTAAAGCTTTTTATAAATTCTGCACTTGTTATACCTTATGACGTTTCTACGTGTAACAGGTCAAATCCAGACCGTTTAATTCTCGCGTCACGCGAAACGAGATAATGCGAGATTTCAAGTTAATCACATTATCGACTATCGGGGTCTTTTATCTGTAAATGATCGGGTGTTATTGTTAAAGTAATGTGATCAAATGCGATTGGGCGTATTGCACCCACTGTCGGGAAGATTGTCATTTCGATAAACAGGCTACAATAACACATGAGCTCCTCTATGCAGACAGACTATCGTGTTTTATTTACCACAACTTCCTAACCAACACACGTCGTGTTTTATATAAATATTATTCGGTCCAAGTAAACTCCAACAGCTTTGTATATGTACAAATGCAATTATGATTGACAAAGGCACATCTTACCTCCTCTGTCTCCGCATCTCTCCCCCTCCCTCTCTCCTCCTCTCCTACCTTCACTCTCCCCTCTCACTCCCTCCATATCTCCTCCCACTCTCTCTCTCTATCTCAGCCTCTCCCTACTTTCTCTCTCTCTCTTCTTGCTCTCTTTATCTCTTCTCTCCCTCTCTATTTCTCCCTCTCTCTCAGTCTCCCCCCCTCTCTCTCTCTCTCTCTTTCCTCACCCCACCCTCGCTCTCTTTTCGCCGCACTCAGCAATATGTAGGCGGTCCTCAAATAATCAGTTGAGACAATACAGTGATTGACATCATGAGCATCGATTCACGCATTTGGAGTAGGATAACATGCAACAAACAAGTTAGCGAGACTGACCATCCGATTCCATTTGTCCCATTTTACGACAAGCATAGTCGCCTTTTATGGCAAGCATGGGTTGCTGAAGACCTATTCTACCCCGGATCTTCATGGGTCTCATCAAAAAGATCTATGTAGGAGATGAAACGTAAGACCTATATATGAGAGAGTGAGAGGGCGAGAGAGAGAGAGAGGAGAGAGAGAGAGAGAGAGAGAGAGAGAGAGAGAGAGAGAGAGAGAGAGAGAGAGAGAGTATACAAGTGCTGTAGTCATGAAAAGGATGTTTAACCCCACTTCACCCCCTCTCGCTTCTCTTTTTCACTCGCTCTCTCTCGCTCTCTCTCTCTCTCTCTCTCTCTCACACACACACACACACACACTCTGTCTTTCTTTAACAATCTCTCTTGCCTTCTTTCTTTATCTCTATTCTGTCTCTCCAATAGTTTACCTGTACATATTAGAGACCTGCAAAACCAAGCAATGACTAGTACCAATCTCAGATATTACACTATAACCACGTGTAGGCGTTTTATCCCCGTTGACTTATTCGGGCACTTGTTTAATCGACAATGGCGCCATCTACAATTATCTATTACAGTCATGCAGGGTATCGTGTTTGACGTTATCTGACATCTTCACAACTTAACAAAGCCAAAGTGACAGCTACCAAACATATGGCATTTGGATGCTAATTTCATTTCAGTCACCCCAGTTTCTCCACAACCATGTTTTCACATGGCAAGGCCACCAGTATATGGTTTGCGTGGTAAGAAAGGGTTGGCGCATCAGTAACACCACCGTACTTGCGGAACGGGATAATGTCAGTCAGTATATGTAAAGTTAACGTTGTTAGAAAAGTTTGGCGCATCAGTACACCACCACCGTACTTGCAGAGCAGAATAATGCTAGTCAGTATATAGTTAGCGTTGTAAAAAAGAGTTGGCGCAGCAGTACAACACCACCGTACTTGCAGAACAGGATAATGTCAGTCAGTATATGTAAAGTTAACGTTGTTAGAAAGGTTTGGCGCATTAGTACAACACCGCCGTACTTGCAGAACAGGATAATGTTAGTCAGTATATGTAAAGTGAACGTTGTAAGAAAGGGTTGGCGCATCAATACAACACCGCCGTACTTGCAGAACAGGATAATGTCAGTATATGTAAAGTTAACGTTGTAAGAAAGGGTTGGCGCAGCAGTACAACACCACCGCAGAACATGATAATTCACACACACACACACACACACACACACACACACACACACACACACACACACACACACACACACACACACACACACACACACACACACACACACACACACACACACACACACACACACACACACACACACACACACACACACACACACAACTCACTGTACATAATATACAAACAACTTTCAGTCACCATCCTGTACTTCTTCATCCAGATTTGATGATTACTCCGCGTTCTGTCAAAAAATGATAATCCTTAATTCATTTCACTGTGGTGCGGAATTGTATTCACCCTATACAAAGCTGACAGTTTCTTCTTTAAGGCTATAACTAGTCAAGAAAATAACTCCAGTTACATGTGACAAATTGATTTATCCAGCAATATTCAGGCATCATTTGATACACGCCCTGAAACTACATGACAGTCACTATGATTAAATGAAAACGGGATATGTGCTACCACCCTCCGATAAGTCCCCCCTCTCCTCCACACTGCCCCTCCCCTGAACACTGCCCCTGCAGTGGATGAAAGCACCTATGCCTGCTGATCACGCTCGCCAGCCGTCTGGGATTGATTTTGTATTATTCGCCATTTCTACGCGTTTGGACTAATTTACGTAATCTTGGTGAAAAGTGACAAACGCAGCTCTCTGACGGTAAGATAAAGTAGTAATAGCCCATCGCCACGCTTGAATTAGATCCGTTCACAATGCATTGGAAAGTAATGATATTACTACTGTCTGACGGGCAGGGATGAAACAATTTGCATACAATTGGCACTTATCATATTGATTGTGCGATAACACGGCATGCACAACTGGTGGTGTTATATTGCACACATGCCTATATCTATGGTATAAAATTGACTTTGCAAATTTTAGTACATACTTTAAATGTCTTGTTTATACTCTCATAATATGCTTTATGAACAAAGAAATTTATATTGGCAAACGAAAGTAGGTCTAGATCATTTAATATATGTACATATGTGTATAAACACAGATATGATTTTTTTCTGGTATGCGTATACATTAAAAATGGGTAAATGTGAACATTTACAAGATGGTCCATATTTTCACTAAAAGTATACAATGTCATGCATATGCATCCATCATGCACAACACATGCATCCATCATGCACAACACACGAAGACACGAGAACAATACACTTTTGGCCAATGTAACAATGTCTGCTATTGAGAGTATATGTATATAAACATAGACCAACATATCTGCGATGGAAATTAGCTAATGAATATATAATGTGCCTTGAATTGCATTGTGTACCATCGAGAAGTTATTTTTTCACATGCTAAAGCGAAACGTAATACTATAACGTACAGATGAGGATATCTAATGTTCCTGATACGTTCCTCTGGCGCAGGTAATAAGACAGACCCAGGCAGTGTTTCTGTTTCAGCTCCAATACGCTGTGGAATGTATGATACAATGTACTATCATGCCACAAGAAAGTGTCTATTAAATCAGCTTAATGGTATTTTGCTGAACTGCCCAGGCGAGGTATGTGGTAATTGAAATGGTATTCTACACTCGGGCGGCGGATAGTCAAACGTATGATGTGCTGTATTGTGTCTCTTCTTAAATTGCTGTAATTGGCGTCTTTGTCAATTATATATCAGTACTCTTTATTAGATCTTCGTATCTCTTTAAAGATTTAAACGTTTGTGGATTTTTCAGTGCGTATTATAGGACGTCAACTCACCTGAAGTAATGACGTCATTGGTCTATTTATTCTTCCCCGTCTTCTGCGATGTGCTGTAATAAAACAAAGACGTAGGTGGGGGATGTATCTAAAAGGCCAGGACAAAGGACTTATAGTTATTCCCTATCTAAATGTGATAACGGTTCCTCGTATTCCTGCCTCAATGTCCGTCTTTATCATCTATAATATAATAAGGTGTTGATTGTACGCATACGGATTTAATAAAAAACCCGAAACGATAAAGGTACAAGATATATTTGGCATCAACACTCATTTGTACATTTCTTATTGAACATGATTTAATTGAAAAGCTTCGAAGTTTTATTCATAACCTCCACCCACTTCAGTTGGTGTCAATCCTAACGCTAACACTCCTTTCATGCAATATACGACAGGCTCGACCAATCATGCAATGTATGTACTCTCTGTACGTGATCTAAAAAGCTTATCGGCTGATCTATGTAATATTTATATATACACTATCAGTATATGATAAACCTGTGAGTCTAAATAATACTGTCTCGTGAGGTTGCATTTGTCTATATCACGCCCCACTAACAGACAATGAATGGCCACTTAAATCACCCATAAATAGACATGGCCATTATGTAACAAAATATCAGCTCCTTAACGTGGTGTTGGCTCGGCACAATACAACTATCCTTCACGGTTCAGACTACATGTTGAGACACTATGGTGTATAGTATATTGGCACAACTACGGCGTTCACAAACCAGAACTTACACGCAAACAGGATCACATTAATTGTCTTGTCTCCAAATATGCTACAACATGTCTAACACTGGTTACAATTACAACGCCACAGCCGGTCTCCGTGTTAGCACTGCGAGAGAATAGATTACTTCAGGGTAGATGAACATATACAATGGGTTGGTCTCTTGACCAAATTCGTGGGAGATCCGATGTATACTCCTGATGTGATTGTCCGCAGTATCAGCTCTCGACTTTGGCAACGTCCACTCAAGCGTCTACTCTTGTCACATGAACGACGCTGCTGCGAGACGTTATCGTATTGCCACCTGCTTGATTAGACGCAATTTCTGAAATCAGTGTTCTTCCATGTTCTCAATGATGTCGCGTGAGGAATATAAGGCGGACATTAGTCCATCGACTGAGGTAAGGGCATGCATATTGATTATTCAATTCCTCAGAAATAATGTACATTTGTATTTTAAAAATGCACCAGTCTAATGTTGTTAAAGTTGTGAGATTTTTCTGTTTGATCTCATTATAATTTGTCTGTACTGATTGATAGTATAGATTCAATGAACTTCAATATGAATGTAATTGTTTTGTCATTTGCGTGTTTGAGAGTACTACCGTAGATAATATCGCTCGATGTTGGACATGTATAGTCACTAGCTTAATCTTCTTCCGTCGTTTACTGTGCATTATTGGCATAGCACGAGTACAGCAGTGCGTAGATATACATACATCTCATCACACGCATACAAAAACTTGACACGTGCCAGAATATATTACATAAATAATGACTATTGCATATGTGGCATAACAATATTTCATATTTTGTGTTGTCACTTGAATTTATCATCTGCCGTTCGCATAAAAAACGAGTGTCTGGGGTTCTTTGGTTTCCATATATACATGTACGTACACTGAACCAATGTTTATATTCAACTGTCTGGGATAGAATGCATTTGTGAACATATTGTCAGAACCTACATCGAATTAATCAATTGTTTAAAAGGAATTCCTTAGAAGTTGACGGATGACAAGGTCGACATCTTGACAACGAATAAGGCTCAGCACAGGAACGTCGCTATGATAATACATTAAAGAAGTTGTTATCCATAAATTGTGTCTTCTTTGTCGAATAAGTCAAGTTGATGTTATAATTCTAAGACTCTTATAATGTTGAACATGTCGAATGGCAAAATTTGATCTGAAAAGTGGAGGGCGTGTGGGTAAAACCATCCTAAAGATTTGGAGCAAAGGGTTGTCATAACATTTATGAGCTGTAGTAGAAACACTAAAACCGCGTACATGGATCAATCGATTTGCTGAACGTTCATCATAGATGCATGCTACTTTGGTTTTTGTGTTCCTTTTACCTCGTACAGTGTTTTGCTGTAACTCAATATGTGAAGTCAAACTATCACCGAATATGAAAAAGTGCAGTCAGGAAATTATAAACTAAAAATCAAATTGACAAACCTATGACATTTCATATTCAAATATTAAACTAATTTCCATTTGAGTCGCTTAATGAAGTCTTTGATTGACATTTACAAAGTTGAAAGATCAGCAATACATGAAATGAAATTTATGAATAGTTCCTTATTATTTCTCAACGACCTCTCAGTGACATTTCTTGCACCTTCATCAGGGAAGACATCGTCCTCAGGATTGGTTGAGGATTACTTAAGACGTTTTCACCGATGGACTGTGTTGTCTTCAAGGCTGGTTACACATTTTAACAAACGGCAAAAAAATGATGTGTGTTATCGATATTTTTATATGGTTAAATAATGGTCAAGTAGCCAATCCCCGTCTACTGATTTACTTACCTGAACTGTAAAAAGAGTACAGTGAAACTCCTCATCTGTTACATAGATCCACAAGTTATATGGATCATCTTAGATCCACAAGGCCGTATGCTAAGAGGTATGACTTCAAACTTATTCTTAATTTATTCCAGCAGCTCCAGCCTTTGGTGTCCACAATTCACAAATCTTGAGGTACAATCGAGTTTGCTCTTTCTACAAGATTTCAAAGATCATCATACGACTTTTACTTAGAAGTTGTTTGATCAGGGTATAAACTTTCGGCGCCTCAGTAAATCTTTCAAAAAAGGTTTTATGGTAGACATGATGAGGACATTTCCAAATGTGACGCATCACGAGAGAGTAAAATGATGTCCCTATTTTGGCTTGTACCATATGTTCCCGTGTTAGTTTTGATTATGATTCATGTGAATAATTGACTTGCCTTTTCATGTGTACACCTGTGCCGGATGGCGGTTGGGCAGATACGCGCGCCTTTTCGAGAACACCTGATATTATCACTTTGTTATAGTGATTCATGAACACGTGTTTAGGATATAGTTGGAATCGTACAACAGACTCTTGATTTACAGCAATGTCTCATGGCTATTAAAAGTATGTTTATACATTAAGTCACGCCGTAATGACTAAACGATATTGACGCGAAACCTCGATACACGTGAAAATTCTATGAACAGCCAAAATGGTGCAAGCTTTTATCGATTTCCTGAAAAAGGAATCACGCCAAAGTATGGTCATGTTTTTAACCATATGCAGTGAACCAGATTAAGAATTAAGAACAGTACAATTGAAAACTAGTTTGTAAATATTTCTACCTCAGCCAAAGTAAATTTCAATACAGGCCAGCAGACATCCTTAAAGAAAGGACCGCCTCCGTGGTCGAGCGTTCGCCCGGAGAACGGAAAGTCCGGGGTTCGATCCCCGGGCGCGACATACCAAAATACGTTAAAAATGGTACTTGTTGTTACCCTGCCTTGCGCTCGGCATTAGGGGCCTAAAGCAAGGACTGGTCGGCCCAGAGTCAGTATACTGTGTCTGAGTTGGGTATTCATGTTAAACTGCGGCATGGTATACCAGTAGGCTAGCACTATAAAATCGGCATTAGTCCGGACTAGTACAAGCAGCCACACACACACACACACCCTGCACGTCGCTATAAGTGCAATAGTCTTGGACGCGACGTTAAACACCATTTCACCTCACCTCACCATAAAGGAAGACAAGACTCATGACAGTCGGTAGTCCTCGCAAGTCTGCTTCAATTTTGAATAATTCAAGTCCCACATAGTCAATTTTATTTTAATCTAGTAATTAGTTCCGCAAAATGTCACGCAGGTCACTGAACATATAGATCAAGAAATAGATATTGGAAAGTATAATGTATATCGTTGAACATGATTTCATTTTTTTCGACGTGGAGTGAGAGAGTTGAGTTTTTCATCACCGTAGCAAGAATTCTTGTAGAGAATGAATGATGCATTAGATACGCAGGGCAATCTTAGTCATATCATGTACTTCTATGGCTATCGGTCTGCGCGCGTTTTCCATGGCGGAGATCCGACAGCTTGAGTCGGACTATGCCATGTTACACCAGTAGCTTCAACATCAGCATAAGTGAGATTGCTTTTTGTGATGGAATAATTATGACTACTTATGGTTAAATAAATAATTTCATTATTTGTTTTTTTTTTACTTTACGTACGGTTAACTACATTTCATTCAGCCTCGCCCACACACTGCTACTTCCCCTGTGTAATTATATCAGCTGTGACCGTGTTTTATAGAAGCCTAATGAAGTAAATTTGAAAGTGTTGGTATTTCTGAGATGAGGACATGTATATGGTAATTTTCAAGTCATGTTGATGTTTCAGCAAGCGGACCATAATGAGAGTCTAATTATATTTTGGTTAAACAAATTGATAAATAGCGAACTGCAAACACTAACGTGATCTGTCTCCCATTATTCACAAAAAACATTATTTGAGTAGAGAAAACAGTTTTGACTTTTTCAAGAAAACAGTTTCATTTAAATCTTCACATTTCACACAGATTGGGTTATTAACTATAAAATCTCTTGAAAGGGAAGAGGAGATAGATGTCGTTTTTCACCCCTCGCAATTATTTCTGTTTCCTTCCGTCCCTCATTTCCATCTATTGCTGTCATCATCACCAGTAAAACAGCAATGGTGGATATCAGTATGATTGCAACATGTCCAACAATGTGTAGTCAGGGATTATTTGCTTTCCATAATCTCCTCTACGTGAGTAGCGCCTGTCTTGGGGCGGTTGTATTCTGCTGCGGTGATTACCAGCAAACACTCTTGTGTAATTGTTGTGTAGACAGTTTGAACAATCTGATCCTCATCATCAAAATAATCACCAGAATCATGTCACAATTTACGTCCAGCAAACACTGTAGCTCATTGCCCGGTTTCTTATTCCAGAAGCGTTTTGTGGCTTGTTTAATATGACTGAAAAGATGTTTAACCATGCAGAATCCCCCTTTCTGAACCAAACGGTTCATTAAAGGAGTAAGAGAAATTATATGTTCTTTATGGTTTTATATAGTTCATTGTGAATGTGGCTAAAATGATCCATTTTATCGCGGGTGTGCAAGGCAAGTGACTAGCATATGAAAACGCATATGAATTAATGCAGTCCTTTCTCACAACTGTCGATCCTCAACGGAATGTCGGGATGTAAAAGAATCCATATACAACTTCCCTCCTCTTTTTCAATCTTATAACAAAATGAACTTCTTTCAAATCTATGATCAGTTGGTTTCAATATACATTGTAGTTATAAAGACGTAATAGCCTTTACTTTATCTATGCCAAAACCTCCCACTATCCTTTCTACACTAGTTCCAACATGGATGCGCCTACAAGGCAGGTATTCTTAAATCTCATCTAGTAGAAGGGGGTGAAAGGGGAGGGGGCTAAAAGGGTATTTAAAACTTTAGACTAATGTCCGGACCGATTTGAATATTTTACACTTTGCATGAATTTGTTTGAAAATGATCAAGAGAGGATAATTTTAGCATCACTTTCTTCGTTTCATGTCTGCTTTCTTTTATATGCTGATAAATATTGAAAATATGATAAACAAGCATAAACAATTGTAAATATATTATTTACTTAATTAATGTCCAAATTTACAATGTATTAAATTTTGTAATGGTTATGTTTTAGTCTGTACATGATGGAAGAAATGTATTATGCACACCGAAAAAACGACATGAGGATAGCGATTTCAATATGTGGAGTGAGTGAGTGAATGAGTGAGTTAGTTGGGTTTAACGCCGCTTTTAACAGTAGTCCAGGTACATCACGGCGTGTCAGTTTAATGTGGGAGGATAGCCAGAAGTGATGCAGGTCTCAGACGTTTACCACTTCGGGTATGGTGCTGACAAATCTAGAAACATAATCGATTAGATTAGAACCCAGAATCGGGGGCATGGGTGGCCCGGTCGTCTAAGGCGCCGCGATTCGCTGTGCAGAGTTGCGTCCCTTGGGCACGCCAGAAACCTATGTTTGTGGGTTCGAATCCCGGTTCGCCCCGATTATGTTTCTAGGTTTGTCAGCACCATAGCCGTGCTCGTGGGTTTCACCGAAGTGGTAAACGTCTGAGACCTGCATCACTTTGGGCTTTCCTCCCACATTAAGCCTACACGCCGCGATATAACTGGAATACTGTTAAAAGCGGCGTTAAACCCAACTCACTCACTCACTCACTAGAACCCAGAATCATAGGTTTCTAGCCTCTCTGGACGCAACTCTGCACAGCGAATCGCGGCGCCTTAGACGACTGGGCGTACCCCCCATATGTGGAACGGACTTCTTTACATTTTACAAGTCAGGTAACATTAAGTCAATTCCACTGCATATATAAACACCATGCGCGCTGATTGTATTAAATAGTATTCATATTGTATGGTGTTACAAATGAACATTTAAACGTCTGTAGTAAAGGGAAGATAAAAACTGGTGCAATAAGAGTTTCTGTTTGAAAATGCGCTATGCGGAGCTCTGTAAATATCTGACATTATTAATGAAGATATTGTGGAATGTATCGCTTTACATCGACGCTATGACATTTAAAACAATGCGACTCATCTGTGTTTCTGAGTAATTTATACAACAGAAAAAAAGTATTCCTGACATAAAGCAACTTGATACCAGGTAGTGACTCCTCATTGTAATGACGTCTTGGTGTTTTAGACGTGATCTACTATACCTAGAATGTAAGCATTTTGTATGAAAGTGTGATGTGAGCGTTGCGATGATGGGTGGACAAGATGTGAATGATGATGGTGGTGCTAATTAGGGCACGTGTGAGAGTGAGTGTGAGAGTGAGTGTGAGTGTGAGAGTGAGAGTGAGTGTGAGTGTGAGTGTGAGTGTGAGTGTGAGTGTACATAGTCGCGAGGGTAGCAACAGTAAGTCTAAAGTTCAAAACACTTATGTTTATCTCTTTATTTGATAAACATTAACAACGACGATTCTAATGCAAACCTTACTTTGCAACGGCAGGTATATAATAGCTATGACAAGAGGAAACTGTTACACATTTATCTAGATAAATCTCCATTGTTTTGATACGTCATACCTTTCTTTTTGATTGTGAGCTATACTTGCTGTGACGGTGTGAACAATATTCCTAGTGAAGTACGGTTACCATAGTGATGACGGCAACTCAGACACTCAGTGTCCATTTGTAACTTACCACTGAGGGCCATGTGAGAAGGTAAGCTGAGTATTCTGGTACATATTTAGATTTACTTACAAAAATCTATTTAAAAAAAACCAAAACACGAAGAGAATATATTCTAGGGTTACCATACATAGACTATGTTCGGAAATATAATTATCCATTGCTTCGAAATATCTTAGAATGTTCAATTATTATTGGTAATGCTGTTTTAAGAACTGTATTATAATGAGAATCCTCTCGACGCGACAATGTTCGTGTAGAGATGATAGTTCATTTAATCTCACAGACACCTCTAGGCTTGGGGAAAAATGCTATTTTCCAATACATTAGGTTCAATATGGTTAACACAGGCTGTACTGAGATCCGGGATAGACGAGACTGTCTCATTACCTATCTGTTGCAGAATGTGATATCTTTCATTTAGAAATTATCACTGACTTGGAACAATAATATGTACAGTTAGGCCTTAGAAATTGGCACATGCTCATATCAAAGGCCTCTCATTGAACGCTGATCTACGTCTGATTGCCAAGTTGTTAGGGAGATGTTACCATGTGTAAACGAAAGCGTCCACACGAGAGATTTCATTGACCCTATTCCTGTACAGCATAAGACTAGCACTTGGTGTAATCACTCTCTCCTCGTGGGCTGACATGATTGTTGCCATGTTATTAATGGCATGATAGGTAAAGTTGCAGACATACGATGCATAGATTACTTCAGACATTGTTCGCAGATTGTATTTTCAGAGCAGGAGTTAGGTTAATACATATGTTGGCTCATACATGTAGCTTGTAGATAGGTAATCAATGGATGCCTGTTGTCTGTGGGCACACGGGCGTCTTTGTAATGTAATGAAAATAGAGTGAAAATCTTAAGGATTTATGTGGGTCATTATTGTGTCACTGAAACAATTGTTAAGTAGATATTAAGATAAGTTAAGGATTTAAAGCGATCTGTACTATATTTGTACTACATTTGTACTACATTTGTACTATAATTGTTCTGTATTTGCCATTCAGTATTGTAAACCACACACAAACATTTTCTCTTCGTTTTCATATCTAGAAATGTCATTGTCAACGTATCTGATCAGTATCCCTAAAATCAGAGTGTGGCTGGGTGGGTGAGTGAGTTTGTGAGTTCACACTTCAATATCTCACGACCTGTGACACCACAAACGATGTACCCATATCGGTAATCAAACCTGGGTCTTGGTGTGACAGATGAACGATTTAATCAGACTACCCACTGTCCCTTTCCAGTCGAACGTGTCAGTAATTCTTGATGTAATCATTTCGCTATTTAACCGCATTCGTATACTCGCATTAGATCATATCAATGGCTAGACCACGATTTCCTTCATTGCTAAATTGAAAAAAAGAAACCAACTGAATCTAATTGGACAAGAAGCAGAAACTTTAAAACGCAGAACAAAGATCAATACACTGTTTGTCCAGTCATATACCCCTATACCTACGCAATCTAACGGTCACGTCCACACATTGTGATTACTTATCTTGGAGAGAGTGGTCTGTAATATTGCTAGAGGTCTCTACAGACAGAGCCTTGATGACATACATCTCTTCCTCTGGACAAATCATACGCCAATGTCACTTCCGCTAAGGCAATTACCTACTGACATTTCCGGTGAGAGTACTGCGCGGTGACAGGAAGTAGGGGTCTGATGGTCCGGATGTAGCGTGTGCCATGATTACATAGGCAGTCGAGAAAAAAATCTATTTGTAATCTCCCATCTTAAATAAGTAATAAAGTATTTATGTCTGTGATAGTACCATCGAGGTCCACTTAAATAGAAGTTATTGCTGTATGGGGGAACAGTAATTCTTATGTATACAGACGCAATTGGGAGAGTAGCTTACGGCCAAAAATTGTGGACTTATCAAATACGATACATATTGAATCGGATACTTAGGGAACTTCACGAGATGATATATTTAATTAACCAAGGGCATTGGGGAGTCTACTCATTCTGTAAACTTTCATTGTCTATGTAGTTTTGTATGTAATATTTTAATGATTTAAAATTCTTACTCATGATTATCATATGTCTCGACTAATCTTTACTCGGCTCTTTTTCCCTAAAGTTTTGAAATATACCTTGCGTCAGCCCAGTTCATAATATGCACGAGGAGAAACGCATAATAAGCGTTACATGAATAAAATAATGGCAGCCACTTTGTTTTCAATCTACATCTACTAATGTAGATTTACAGTCGTAGAAAACTAGTTACAAGTGTGACAATACTAACTTAAAGATTTATGCGTGGTGTGGGCGTATACTATTTCTTTTAACACTGAACAGGTAACACGTGTTGCAGGACTGCTGTAACCTGAATACAATGAACAAGTTATACCTGCAGTGTTTGCCTGATCTAACCCACAGCAATATAGCTGGAATATTGCTGCCTTAGGCGTAATACAACATCCGCGCACTCACACACTATAGAGTTCGGAGAACGGATGAAATCAAGATCCAGCGTGTTCCAGTAATGGGAATTGGGACAAATTAAACCGTAAAGTTAAAGTACATACTCACTGTCAAGCAAATGCTTATTTTATTTCATAAATAATAAAAACTTGTAAAGTAGTAAATACGACCATCTCAGCATGTCTACTAATTTAAGGCTAATTAGGTTTGTGTTTGTAACAATGCAACACTCTTAGGTATTTTCATTATGAGAGAAGTAAATGTAATTTGCTACGTGAGCATAGTACCCACACACGAGATTACACACGGAGAAAGTCCTGAAAGTCCCTCACACGTGATCACACACAGAGAAAGTCCTGGTAGTCCCTCATACGAAATCACACACAGAGAAAGTCCCGATAGTCTCTCACACAGCATCACACAGAGGGAAAGTCGTGATAGTCCCACACACGAGATTACACACAGAGAAAGTCACGATAGTCTCTCACACATCATCACACAGAGAGAAAGTCCTATAGTCCCACACACGAGATTACACACAGAGAAAGTCTTAAAATTCCCTCACACGTGATCGCACACGGAGAAAGTCCTGGTAGTCCCTCATACGACATCACACACAGAGAAAGTCCCGATAGACTCTCACACAACATCAGACACAGAGAAAGTCCCGATAGTCCTTTACACGTGATCACACACGGAGAAAATCCTGGTAGTCCCTCATACGACATCACACACAGGGAAAGTCGTGATAGTCCCACACACAGCATCACACACAGGGAAAGTGGTGATAGGCTCTAACACAGCATCACACACAGGGAAAGCGGTGATAGGCTCTAACACAGCATCACACAGAGGGAAAGTCGTGATAGTCTCTCGCATAGCATCACACACAGAGAAAATACCGATGGTCCCTCACACACAGAGAAAGTCCCGACTGTCACTCACCCTCAGAAAGTCCTGATAGTCTGTCGCACAGCATCACACACAGAGAAAGTACTGATAGTCTTTCGCGCCAGATCACACACACGCATAAAGGGTCCTGATAGTCTCTCACACAGCATCACAAACAGAGAACGTCCTAAAAATTCCCAATATGAAATCCCCCACACCCACACCCAGATCATTCCGATAGTTCTGTTCACATTGCAATTAAAACTTCTACAACTACCACTACTTCTACAAATACAACCTCTTCTCCAACTATCACCTCTTCTACTACTACCACAACTTCTACAACTACCACCTGTTTCACAACTACTTCTACAACTACCACATCTTCTATAGCTACCACTACTTCTACAAGTACCACCTCTTCAACAACTACCACTACAACTATCACTACTTCAGCAACTACAACTACTTCTGCAACTACCACAACTGTATCTACAACTACTTCAACAAGTACCACTACTTCTTCAACTACCAACACTTCCACAACTACCAATACTTCTACAACTACCACTACAACTACAACAACTACTTCTACAACTGCCACTACTTCGACAACTACCACTTCTTCTAAAACTGCCACTACTTCAGCAACTACACCTACTTCTACAACTACAACTTCTACAACTACTTCTACAACTACCACAACTTCTAACACCCATTCTAAAACTACCACTACTACTACAACTATCACTACTTCAGCAACTACCACTACAACTACAACAACTCCTTCTACAACTACCTCTGCAACTACCACAACTGTATCTACAACTGCCTCAACAAGTACCAGTACTTTTTCAACTTCCAATACTTCCACAACTACCAATACTTCTACAACTACCACTACAACTACAACTACTTCTACAACTGCCACTACTTCGACAACTACCACAATTTCTACAACTACCCCCTCTTCAACAACTACCACTACTTCTACAACTGCCACTACTTCTGCAGCTACAACTACTTCTGCAACTACCACAACTTCTACAATTACTTCTACAACTGCCACTACTTCTTCAACTACCACTACTTCTACAACTACCACTAATTCTATAACTACCCTCTCTTCTACAACTAACACCTCTTCAACAACTACCATTACTTCTACAACTGCCACTTCTTCTACCACTACTTCTACAACTACCACTACAAATGCTTCTACAACTGTGACATCTTCTCCAACTACCTCGACAACTTCCACAGCTTCTGCAACCCCCCCCCTCTTCAACAACTACCACCTCTTCAACAAGTACCACTACTTCTACACTTACCACTACTTCTTTAACTACAACTACTTCTGCAACTACAACTATTTCTGAAACTACCACTTCTTCTACAACTACCATAATTTCTACAGCTGCCAGTACTTTTATAACTACCAACAGTTTTCAACAACTACCACTACTTCAGCAACAACAGCTACTTCTACAACTACCACTAAAACTACATCTTCTTCTAAAACTACCACTACTACTACAACTACCACTACTTCTACACCTACAACTCCTTCTACCACTTCCGCTACTTCAACAACTCCTTCTACAACTACCACTACTACTACAACTACCACTACTTCTACAACTGCCACTACTTCGACAACTACCACAATTTCTGAAAATGCCACTTCTTCAGCAACTACAACTACTTCTACAGCTACAACTTCTACAACTACTTCTACAACTACCACAACTTCTAACACCAATTCTAAAACTACCACTACTACTACAACTACCACTACTTCAGCAACTACCACTACAACTACAACAACTCCTTCTACAACTACCACTACTTCTACAACTGCCACTTCTTCTTCAACTACCCCTACTTCTACAACTACTTCAACAAGTACCACTTCTTCTTCAACTACCCCTACTTCTACAACTACTTCAACAAGTACCACTTCTTCTACAACTACCACTACTTCCACAACTACCACTACTTCCACAACTACCACTACAACTACAACTACTTCTACAACTACTTCAACAAGTACGCCTACTTCTACAACTACCACTACTTCAACAACTACCACTTCTTCTTCATTTACTTCAACAAGTACCATTACTTCTACAACTTCTACAACTACTTCTACAACTTCCACTACTTCTAACACCCAATTCTAAAACTACCACTACTACTACAACTACCACTACTTCAGCAACTACCACTACAACTACAACAACTCCTTCTACATGTACCAGTACTTCTACAACTGCCACCTCTTCTTCAACTAATACTACTTCTACAACTACTTCAACAAGTAGCACTTCTTCTACAACTACCACTACTTCCACAACTACCACTACAACTACAACTACTTCTACAACTACTTCAACAAGTACCCCTATTTCTACAACTACCACTACTCCAACAACTACCACTTCTTCTACATTTACTTCAACAAGTACCACTACTTCTACAACTATCACTACTTCTACAACTTCCACTACCTCAACAACTACCACTACCTCTACAACTACTACTACAACTACTTCTAAACCTACAACTCCTTCTACAACTACTACCTCTTCAACAACTACCACTGCAACTACCACTAAATCTACAACCACCCTCTCATCTACAACTAACACCTCTTCAGCAACTACCATTACTTCTACAACTGCCACCACTTCTACAACTTCTTCTACAACTACCACTACAAATGCTTCTACAACTATGACATCTTCTACAACTACTTCGACAACTACCACAACTTCTGCAACTACCCCTCTCCAACAACTACCACCTGTTCAACAAGTACTACTACTTCTACACTTACCCTTACTTCTTCAACTAATACTACTTCTACAACTACTTCAACAAGTAGCACTTCTTCTACAACTACCACTACTTCCACAACTACCACTACAACTACAACTACTTCTACAACTACTTCAACAAGTACCCCTATTTCTACAACTACCACTACTCCAACAACTACCACTTCTTCTACATTTACTTCAACAAGTACCACTACTTCTACAACTATCACTACTTCTACAACTTCCACTACCTCAACAACTACCACTACCTCTACAACTACCACTACAAATGCTTCTACAACTATGACATCTTCTACAACTACTTCGACAACTACCACAACTTCTGCAACTATCCCTCTCCAACAACTACCACCTGTTCAACAAGTACTACTACTTCTACACTTACCACTACTTCTTTACCTACAACTACTTCTGCAACTACCATAACTTCTACAGCTGCCAGTACTTTTATAACTACCACTTCTTCAACAACTACCACTACTACTCATTACTACCAATATATCATTACAACTATCACTACTTCTACCACTACTTCTACAACTACCACTACTTCTATAACTACCACAACTTCTTTAACTACCTCCTCTTCAACAACTACCACTACTTCTACAACTGACACTACTTCTACAACTACCATAACTTCTTCAGCTGCCACTACTTTTACAACTTCCACTTCTTCTAAAACTACCTCCTCTTCAACAACTACCACTTCTTCTATAACTACCTCCTCTTCAACAACTACCACTTCTTCTATAACTGCCTTCTCTTCAACAACTACCACTACTTCTGCAACTGACACTACTTCTACAACTACCGCTACTACTACAACTACTTCGATAACTACCACACCTTCTACAACTACCTCCTCTTCAACAACTACCACTACTTCTACAACTGCCACTACTTCTGTGACTACCACAACATCCACTACTACTTCTACAACTATCACTACTTCTACAACTATCACTACGTCTACAATTACTTCTACTTCCATCAATACCTAAACTTCTACTGCTTCAAGTACTTCTTCTTTTATATATGTCATTAACTTTACTTCTTTGGACGCGGTTGTAGCGGTCTTTGTCTCAGGTATTTGCTTCAAAGTAGCACCTCCTAGTCGTGACATGATCCGATTGTTCGCTGTAGTGGTCAGCGTATAAATTTCTGAGCCACTTAAGGCATAAAAGCATCGTAAAGCGGGCAAAGCCATTCTTTCTACTACTACTACTACTACTACTACTACTCCTACTACTACTACTACTACTACTACTACTACTACTACTCCTACTACTACTACTACTACTACTACTACTACTACTACTACTCCAACTACTACTACTACTACTACTACTACTACTACCACTCAGATTAGTAGTTATCTGACATCCGCATTTCGATCGTGCAACAAGAAGAAACTCGTAATGCCCACATGTGCACATTGTACACCTGCAACCAGATTAAACTAAGTGTCCTCTGACAGATTATTGAAAGCAAATGCATGATGGTTTCAGTTGAAATAGAATCATTTGGCCGATATCATCAATGTTAATGGAAACACTGAAAACGTATTTTCCTTGTACAGTTTTTAGTTGTCTAAACCTTGCGCAAATCGGTGTTGTGCGAAATTTTAAAACTAGTGAAAATACTGATAGGTTTCAAACGATGGCTCGCTGACACTTCCAAGGGAGTTAACGCGGTCTAACATTTTATTTTTGTGCTTGTTCAATCTTACACCACGACATCATCACGGCATTACTGTCGTCACTTCCCATACCTTACATTTTGTATGGATTTAATCGACGCTTGACATATTCTCCTTGGATGGCCTTTCATTCAGCAACTTTCTTTAATCTTTAAAAAACGCGAAGCGACATGGCGTAAATATCAATTTTTTAAAGTGTAAGACCATGGTGGTCGACTGTGTCCAAGCCTAGCGCCAGATCGACAGAGTCTCTAATGTTTCTACAATTATATTAGACTGCTCGTAAGTGCAATAATATATTGAGTGCCTACTCTGCATACAATCGATAGAGAATTTGGGATTCCAATCAAAGAGAAGTTCTCACTGCTTCCACATGATAGGCTGCTGACGCCCAATTCATAATACGGCCATGGAAAATCACTTTAGGAGTGTGACCTAGATCAGTCTTGTTTTTCGGGTCCTAGTTGACCAAGAGGTATGGGGATGCCTGAGGGACGTGATGTAGGCCAATAATGACTGATAAGACCCTAACGATGACTGTTTTAGTAGCAGGACATGACTTCTTGAAAACTATTTGCAGTCGTCTTTTTTTATCTGTCAATCAATGCACTGCCACTCACTATCATGTTAAGTGATAACGAGGAATCTTAATGTCCACGCTGCAGACTCTCAATGTATGAGATTGAAACGGCTTTGTTAATACGATGTTCGCTGTGGTAGTCAGAAAGTTGAATAAGTTTCAACTAGTTGGCACGAAAAAGGATGCGTTGAAAAGTATAACAAATACAATTTCTGCAAAAGGATTCTTGGTTATAAAACCCATGGAAACAAAGATTAAAAGTGAAATATCGTAACTCCGAACCCCAAAAGTCCGGAAACCCTATCTACGGACGGGTCTGTTAGAATTTATGGACCGGATATTGCTCTTTAACAATATCTCGTTAATCCGGACGGTCAAAGGGAACGGTTCCGTATGAATTCACGGGTTTTCAAATTGATGAAACTCTAAACATCCTTAATGCTATGAACATTTGCTGCCTGTTAATGGGACAATAAAATGCATAAAAATACCACCATGGCGTCTATATGTTTTCGAACTGTAGAAACTTGCAGTCATTTTAATATCATATGTAGAAAGAAAGAAAATATCATCTGGCATCACTACAAAATCCACTGAACAAATGATTACTTCTGTATCAGCTAATGTAGTTAATTTAAGAAGTTTATGCATGTTATAGTTTGCTGGCTTGTTATCAATGGCGCCCTCTTTTGGTTAAGATATATACTATTCAGTTGTAAGGACTCTACTTTTAGTAGACATTTCTATTGAATGAGTGAGTGAGTATGGTTTAACGCCGCTTTTAGTAATATTCCAGCAATATCACGGCGGGGGACACCAGAAATGGGCTTCACACATTGTACCCATGTCGGTAATCGAACCCGGGTCTTCGGCGTGACGAGCGAACACTTTAACCACTAGGCTACCCGCCCGCCCCCATTTCTGTTGAATATCGAAAGGGTTTTGTCGCTTTTATTTTTTATAAACTATACCAATTGCAATATGCTAAACATGGTAATCACTATCCAAATTCTCTTAATCATATATTAGTACATGTATGTGTCTTTGATACTTGATACAAATACTTTCTTAGGAACTTTTATTGGAATAGATAGCAAGTTACTTATTCACTCAGGATGGTTCAATGGTAAAGGGTTCGAATTCCAAAATCCCACCCTTATATTGACGTTCCTCACAACCAACCTCTGATGGTTCTACACTCATGCTGATTGGTTTCTCCAAAGTTTCTCCATACATTAAGGATATTCGTCCCTTTGGCATTTCCTCCCAGAAACAGAAACGAGTCTCAAGCAAATTGACAGTCTTGGCAAATTTGTTTGAAGTAATTGAAACGCCTCTTTGTTTGTCTGCTCACACGCAAACTTTATGATGTGTGTCAATAGTTTCCCTGGTTACACGCAAACAATGTCTCAGTTTCACACCGTGCACTAATTACAGCTGTCTAGGCTTGTACTGGACGTGAACAGTACGCCTTAATGTTTGAGAGAATAAGTGGCATTAAACCAAATTTACTCACTCACTTTACATTCGCACTTGTTTTATATTTCGATATAGATAATGATATAAGTATTTGTATCCGCCCTAAATGTCTCAGACATATAAATAAATAAGGTACTATTCACACAGTTACTTACTATGTTTGTTTAACAATGTTGATGAAGAAATGCCACTGGGATCCAATTTTACCACTCTTCAAGAAGTACATCCATGACGTAGACCAGATGGCGAATATGTAAGCTCCAAAGAACTCGGTTTTCAAAGAATAATTATAGTATATCCAACAGTAATGAAAGGCTAACCTTTGAACAATTACCAAGCATCGATCACGTCGTTTGAGGCAAGAGGACAACACCAGGATGCAAGAAGAAGAAGCTAACAAGGGAACCGGTGCCGCAGTCTTCTTCTTGTATGTCATTCCATACGCTTATAGTCTATTGGTATTGATTCTTACAAAGCAGGTGATTACAACTGAAATGTACCAGGAGCCCACAGCCCTCTCCCACACATACAAGGAGATATTACTTAAGGCCATAGGTCAGATGTACCATCTCCATTACTAACCGATTTGAAAATGGTAGGCAGATTTGGTTTCAGATCTCACAAACAATGAATTTCGTGCATGTACATGTCTTCCAAATTATTTCTAAATTGTGTTCTTTCTGATTTTCATTATCCAGCATCCACCTGAGCGGAATATTGTTATCTCCACTTTATGTGGACATTTGGTATTGTCGTCTTTAGAGTTTCCTTTATTGAGATTCTTAGTATGTTAGATAACAACTATTTGTTCCTCGGATTTGCCAGACATATGTATATACTTATTTACCGAGCATGCCAATTAATGACAAGCAAAATAACAAAAAAAAAACAACCCAAAAACCCAAACCATTAATTTAGATACAGTGGAACTCATTTACACCCACCCCCACCCCCATCCACCTCCCTCTCCCTGATAATTTGTTCTAAAAGATAATTTGTTCTCAGGTTTAACAAGTCAATCAATCGTTTACTGGATAAACAAGATATACAAGAAAAGTATGTATTATGGAGAAAAATGTATGGGCGTTGAAACGCTAACTGAAGAAACTGTAATACCCAGGCCCACCCAGAAATAAATGAGCTCAGTGAAACCTCATCTGTTTCATATTCAAATCTATGCATAAAGATTCTGAGTGACAAGAAACTAGCTACAAAATTTTATGACAAGAGAGATGACTTCAACATTAAACTTGTTAACTTTCCCGAAATGTAGATCAATATTCCTGCAGCTCCAGCCTTTGGTGTTGACATTATAAAAATGGGGTACAATCGAGCATGTTCTTTATACACATATTTCAAAGAGCGTCATACGACTCTGTTCAAAAGTTGTTTGATCAGGATATAAACCTTCCAGGTTTCAGTAAATTTTCCCCAAAGTTTTTGGGGGGACATGTTGAGGACATTTCCAAATTTGATATAGTGACAAAAATGATGTTTGATGTTTGATGCAATTCTCTATCTTGGCTTGTACCATATGTTCCCGTGTTTGTTCAGGTGAGTAATTGACTTGCCTTTTCGTGTGTTTGTGACGTGTGCAAGGATTCGCCCACCGTTTTGCAAACACACTGTACATGTATCATCACTATTTGAGAGTGATTCATGACCACATGCTTATGACATACTAGTAATCGGAATCGTACATGGGGCTCTGTTTTTAACAGATATTTCTCATTATTATAATACGTGTTTTTTCGCTTTTATTTATAATTACCAATTATAAATGTATACATTTATTATTATTCCTATTGTTTAAACATGTTAACGTTAAAGTGCAGTTTCAAATGTCACAACTGGGAAATGGGTAGTCGACCTTCAACCGATATTTTTCAGTCATCAGAGGTTGACCCCTTTATTTCAAAATTAGAACACGTCATACAAGTAAGACTGAATCGGTCAAGGATATCGTAAAGGAGGACAGTCCCTCTTTATGTCGGAATCCCATGATCTTTCACGCTGAATGTGAAAGTATTCCGGTGTGGTAGACAGTACACAGTTCTTCACAACCACCCTCTGATGTTTCCTCTTGCTTACAGTCCATCCACTGGCTTTGTTTTGTCTCTGACAAGTATGTTCGTAAGTGCAGAATCGCGACATATTGCTTAAAACAACTGAATGCTGTGCCGACAGATTGATGCAAAATCAAGTTTGTCTGGTCTGATTGCGAAGAAACCAAGCAATGATCAATACGGACGTGTGGATGGGATTCAGTATAGCACGCTTCCCTAGACGTATTAGTCATTTATTCATAACTCGGATCTGTTGTACGAGGGAAAATTATAACATCTGTTTGAAAAATTAATAAAATCGTATTGTAGTTGTGTAAAGTCAATACCCTGACACATGTCAGCAGCTTGCAATGCGTCGTGGGAAGTTTGGTTTTGCAAACAAACGCGGTGAAGGTGTGTTCTTGTTTCTCAGATTAAATTAAGAAGTATTTACATTAATTTCAGCAGATGTTGATATTCGATCAAGATATGGTATTATATGAACATAGTAAACCGTATTAAAAGAATAACCGATCAATGAAAATAAAACAGTGTAGAATTATAAAAGCGATGACTCATTTTGCCTCTAGGCTTGTTCTGGAGAAGACATGCTTGTCCTTTTGTTATTTGATGCACTAATTACAATATTTGTCAAGTGCGTATTTAACAACGTTTCCCAATGGTATTCATATAAACTACCAGTCACTGGTTAATCAGGTCACAGATCGCCGTTCAAAATATTCTCTCACACACTCTTTCTGTCCAGAGAAAAGTGATAACTGAAAATAATCCAACGTTGATCAACGAACTCAAATTATACACATTTACCTAGAGTAGATGGGATAAGTTAACACACGTGCATGTTATCATGTGAAGTGAATCTTCTGTGTGACACATGGCTGGGCGTTCATGTTAATGAGCCATGATCGTTTCTCTTTGTAGGATTGGGTGCATAATTATGTGTACATCATGTGCATTTAAGTTGTCGACATAAATAACATGAAGATTAACACAATATAAGTTATCGAAGCATTGGCATCTAAACAACATATACGACGTGTTGTTTCTCTTAAGGCAAATTATTTTCATGAAAAACTATGTATATACAGTTTAAAACGTTTAGTTTTATACCTTTATTACTTTCTGTATGCTAATTTTTTTTATTGCCATAGAAGGGGTTCACTTGATCGTAAGAGAGCCAACTGGAGTGCCGTCGTCATATATCTGGAATATTGCTGGGTGCGGCGTTAAACAACAAACCAACCAACTGGAGTGTGGGTTCATTTATCACGAAAACGTCCTTCATCCATTCAGAATGTATATTCTATGTTCGACCTTTCATGAATGTGTGAGTGTGAGTGTGCGGGTGTGGGTGAGGATGTGAGTGTGTTGATGAGGGTGGGTGAGGGTGTGATTGTGATTGTGTGAGTGTGAGTGTGTGGGTGAGGTGTGAGTGGGTGAGTGTGAGTGTAAGTGTAGGTGTGGGTGAGTGTGTGAGTGTGAGGGTGTGACTGTGAAGGTGCGAGTGTGAAGATGTGTGGGTGAGGATGAGGGTGTGAGTGTGTGATTGTGAGTGTGTGGGTGAGAGTGGGTGAGTGTAAGTGTAAGTGTAGGTGTGGGCAGGGTGAGGGTGAGGGTGAGGGTGTGAGTGTGTGATTGTGAGTGTGTGGGTGAGGGTGAGAGTGTGAGTGTAAGTGTGTGGGTGAGATCGAGGGTGAGAGTGTGAGTGTGTGCGTGAGCGGGTGTGGGTGAGTGTGGGTTTTGGTGAGTGTGAGTGTGTGGTTGTAAGTGTGAGTGTGTGGTTGTGGGTGTGAAACTGAGTGTGAGTGTGAGTGTGTGGGTGAGGGTGTGAGTGTGGGTGTGTGGTTGTGGGTGTGACACTGAGTGTGAGTGTGTGGGTGAGAGTGTGAGGGTGGGTGAGCGTGAGTGTATGGCGTCAGAGTGAGTGTGAGTGTGAGTGTTCGGTTGTGGGTGTGACACTGAGTGTGAGTGTGAGTGTGTGTGAGTGTGGGTGAGATCGAGGGTGAGAGTGTGAGTGTGTGCGTGAGCGGGTGTGGGTGAGTGTGGGTTTTGGTGAGTGGGAGTGTGTGGTTGTAAGTGTGAGTGTGTGGTTGTGGGTGTGAAACTGAGTGTGAGTGTGAGTGTGTGGGTGAGGGTATGAGTGTGGGTGTGTGGTTGTGGGTGTGACACTGAGTGTGAGTGTGTGGGTGAGAGTGTGAGGGTGGGTGAGCGTGAGTGTATGGCGTCAGAGTGAGTGTGAGTGTGAGTGTTCGGTTGTGGGTGTGACACTGAGTGTGAGTGTGAGTGTGTGGGTGAGTGTGGGTGAGATCGAGGGTGAGAGTGTGAGTGTGTGCGTGAGCGGGTGTGGGTGAGTGTGGGTTTTGGTGAGTGTGAGTGTGTGGTTGTAAGTGTGAGTGTTCGGTTGTGGGTGTGACCTGAGTGTGAGTGTGAGTGTGTGGGTGAGTGTGGCTGAAATTGAGGGTGAGAGTGTGAGTGTGTGCGTGAGAAGGTGTGGGTGATTGTGGGTTTTGGTGAGTGTGAGTGTGTGGTTGTAAGTGTGAGTGTGTGGTTGTGGGTGTGAAACTGAGTGTGAGTGTGAGTGTGTGGGTGAGGGTGTGAGTGTGGGTGTGTGGTTGTGGGTGTGACACTGAGTGTGAGTGTGTGGGTGAGAGTGTGAGTGTGGGTGAGTGTGAGTGTGAGTGTTTGGCGTCAGAGTGAGTGTGAGTGTGAGTGTTCGGTTGTGGGTGTGACACTGAGTGTGAGTGTGTGGGTGTGGGTGTGGAGATGGGTGCGCCTGAGTGCGTTACTGTGAGTGTTTTTTTGCCATTTCACGGTCGGGACACCAAGATTGATGTTGCTAGTGAAGCTAGTTTGGAATCGAACCCGTATGTTATTCACGAGAGATAACGCTTTCGCCACTGGGTAACTTCACTTTGAACTGGGATGAATTAGAACCCTACATCATGCAGAATCTCGTGTTATATGCAGTGTGTTGTTTGCATGAGTACTGTTGTGTGATCTTAGTAAAAACACATACTTTTTTTGTGCAAATTGTGTGACTGACGGCTGCTACCGGTAGGGCAGGACATGGTTACCCTAAGGCCTTTTCGCGAACACCTGGAGTCTTCTGATATCCATTCACATACTTTTCACAGCTATTTTCCCTTTTACGCCTGATGGAATCTGTTTCGTCGGACAATCGAGCCTGATTATTCTCTGGCGTTGACGATATATATTTATATTTATATACTTATACCACGTTCTGACAAGTTGACTGTTTTGTTAGATGCTATAACATTCGCTCTGAATTGTTTAGCGAATAGTGAAGATAACAAAATGAACTTTGTTCCAATGTGTGGAACTGAACGCTAAGTGACAAACAAACTGTTTACCCACTGGACAACCAAAACGCCTCGATAAGACCGAGAGAAATGGTTTGAGTAAATATACTGAGTCAAATTAAAAACTTCACATTTTTAAAAGTAATACCATATATGATATACAACGGACAAATGTATCAGAGAAGGTAATTTTTAATCATTAATGTCCAAAGAAGGATTTTAATTAACGGTGGTAACCATAATTTGTTCCAAGCACCTACGGTATTCGGTAATAACATCAACAGTTTAAATCATTAGTCCCAAGCACGAGAATCTGATGGCACACAAGTTCAGTAGCGTGTATGGCCACCATGTGCGTTGACAACTGCCACACAACGCCTCCGCATGGACCTTGTGATGCTTGTGAACACATGATTGGGAAGACGACGCCATTGTTGCTGCAAAATGGTTCCAAGATCTTGCAAATTCTGCGGTTGGTTATGGAGAGTGCGCAGACTTCTGCCAAGAGCATCCCAGACGTGTTCGATGGGATTGATGTCGGGAGACCTTGACGGCCAGTCCATGACGTTGACTCCTGCATTCTGAAGGAATTCCTTGTCAAAATTGCTGTGTGGGGTCTGGCATTGTCGTGTTGGAAGATCAAACCGGGTCCATGTGCTGCCATAAAAGGCAGAAGTTCTGGTGCCAGTACCTGGTCGCGGTAAGCAGCAGCGTTGAGGTTGCCACGGATGACAAGAAGCCTGGAACGTGCATTGCCACAGAAAGCACCCCACACCATGACACTTCCGCCTCGAAATCTGTCAACTTCCTGTACACAACACTGGGCGTAACGTTCATGACGGCGCCTCCACACCCTCGCCCTACCATCAGCAAATCGAAGATTAAATCGGGATTCATCACTGAAAACGACTTCATTCCAATTCCTCTGAGTCCATCGTAAGTGTCGCTGTGCCTACAATTGACGTTGACGTCTGTGTAATTGAGTCAGAATCGGCCCGCGGTATGGCCGTCGTGCTTGAAGGTGAGCAGTTCTCAGACGGTTTCGAACAGTTTGCGCACTCAGTCTACCCCTAAACAGTTCATTTCTGGTTGATGTAGCCGTCAAAAATCGGTTACGGAGGTGACGTAAGACAATCTGACGATCATCTGCATGTGACGTCACACGTGGTCGATCTGGCCGAGGGCGATCAGCGGTGGTACCCGTTTGCTGTAGACGCGTCTGTAAATCATAAACAGTCCGTCGACTACAACCCATTGTCCTTGCAACTTCACTTACGGACGTTCCCGTCTGCAACATGCCGATGGCACGTTTACGTTGCACATTTTAAAGGCGTGGCATGACAAATGGCCGTAAAGACTTTTGTTTTCTTGTGTTTTTCTTTTATTGTTAATGACTGCTAACAAGTATGGCTGAAAACACGTGCGGTATTATGGCCACGTGACCAGTTGCACGTGAAAAAACCACTTTTGCCACTATAGTGCTGTGCACATGATTTTGATCGATTCACCTGCGCAAAAACGGGTGTTACCTGAAGACAATACGTGGCCATTACTGTTCAAATACACAATAAGGGCCCACAATGATAACTGGTTAAAATGTTAAAATTTTAAGATTGTGAAGTTTTTAATTTGGTTCAGTATATAAACTCAGTTCAGCTATATCATCGAATTATAGTCTCGTTGATTATTAAACTTTATGACTTCAGTGATCGTTGTATGTAATGGGTGCAATCAGATATCTTGGTACATTTATAGTTTCATGTGGATTATTTTGTTAATTCCTCCTGTTAAGATACCTACGTAAAAATATATGTTATCGTTCTAAGTCACCATTCTTCAAAAATCGTGACCAGACATAACTATTTGCATATAGTTCAAATTATGTTTGGAAATAAACAACCTCAGTGATAGGTTGATATCTTAGAGAGTAATCTTCGTGCTCCGAGGAATAACTGATTATTTGTCACGAGGGATGAGTTCAACAATATTTCACAAGGGACAGATAAACCGTCATTCCAAGTTTCGAGTAGGTTATTCCAAATGATACCCATGGTCTCTGTTTTTGAGAAAGCGAAGAAGGAAAATGGTTTTCATATCAGTAGTGGAAACATCAGCACAGTCAAGCAACTAGTGGGACGTCACAACCATGTGACGTCCTAAACAATGGTGACGTCATCTTGAACTACATGTATATGCGACAATGCGTTAATGTGACGTCGCGTTGCTCTGGAACGCTTAGTAAACAATGAAAGACAATGGAACAATTAGAATGATCGAGCTAATCATCCGACATTCTACTGCTCGGTGAGATAACCTGAAAATGATTACAATTAATTTATATTCCTGATTTTGATTACTGGACAAACCTATAATGACACACAAACAGAACTGGAATGGTTGACCGAAAGCCTAGTAAACTAAGCACTATATTACAGATAAAACACAATTTTGACTGATGCAATCACTATGACTTTAGCAGGTCGTGTGAGCACATTTTACAAATCGCGCCATGGACAAAACATCGATTGACACAAGCAATTTATCCTAACCAGTATGCAACCTGTTACATGTTATGCGCACCAATGTTATTTAATTGAAAAATGCACTAGTAGACATTCCGAATGACCGCTTTCATATATATGACATTTTAGTAATGCAACGAGAAGCTTCTGTTATTCACTTGCATATATTATAAAGCAAAAAAACGGTGTTGAATATATCTAGTCTAGGTTGAACAAGCAGAACGTGTTTTAAATTGTTATAATGTAGCGCGTTGCTGAAGCTTCTAAACATTGCCGGCCGTACATCTTCTTCAGCAATGTTCCATTGCCATATGTGAAGTGATGTCTAATGAAGGTTCGAGGTAAGGTCGGATTATATCATGCGTATTCGTGGTAGAATTGTAAACAGCACAATATACAACGCCTCTTGACTATACCAGAATGTGGATTACGGCATGTGTTGGATGAAGAGCCCATGGCCAGCCAATGACAGTCCCGAGGCCATCACTGCCAGGAGGCCACATGGTAGGATTGGTAGATGGTTCTTATGTCTTATGCTGAAGTCAAAGCTTGAATACTAGTATTCATATAAACATGATTGTCATGATTCGATCTATATTTACAACAGAGCTTAAAGAACAAAACGGTCGTTGCATGACTGCAAAGTTTGATTTTAACTTAACTTGAATTGAAACTTCAAGTAATCAGTCTTCATAACATAAGAGTTGTTTCTCCATTGAGGTCACCAGCTTGATACCTATACCTCCAAGGTAAGAGTTTCCACTTTCTAGCAAATTTACCACATATATGGGTGGGTGAATACATTTATAAAGAAAATTTAGTCAGAATGTTGAGATGTACTGATGACATTGTATTTATTCTGTCACAGACTCTATATAAATTACATGTTATCTAATGAATTTAATTTTACAGTACAGTAGTATTTGAAGTGTGAAACCGAATTATTTTGCCATATGTTTGCGAGGAAGTTTTAAATTAGGGTTCGGAATATTAATGGTCCCCATTAACATTGACCATATCAGCTAGAATGAGTTCCATTTACAAGCTAATTCTTTACGCACTAGTTAATATCGGAGTTTTCACCTTAGAGCAATTGGCATATTCGGGACATTAAACCACATCAGTACTTCTTCTTTTGCTTCGCATGCAATGCTAAAAAGCGGGATGTATCTCAGAAGGAAAGTCACGATACTCCCTGACTGCTACCGGCAATGTGCCAAGTGCATTTCCGACCACTTGCCTCAGTTTGGATTTTATTTTTATGACCGATGGCTCATCGGCTAATTCAACTAAGAGACTTGTCATACGTTGAGAAGTACATCAACCAAAAACGTTTTTTTCTGGAACGTGCCATCGAACGGTGTAGTTACTTTGCTCTCCTCATTTTCTTCTCTTTTATGCCGCATCTTTATCCAAGTTTCAGCGATATGATGGTGGGTGCAACACTGGAAATGGGCTTCACCCATTATACCAATGTTGGGAATCGAACCCCGGTCTTCAACCACGCTTTAATGACTAGGCTACCCTACTGTCCCCTCAATGGTCGACGTAATGTACAGCCTGCGCACGAAATGTACCCCACAATCTGCGTCAATGTAAACACAATTTTATTTATGTTTGTTGAATTCCTCGCAACATGACAAACGATTGTTGAGAAGTGTAGACTACCAACATATAAATAAGATGATCGAAGACAGTTCGCTTCTTAGCACTCAACACCGGAACTCGCTCTGAGGTGCTTTCTTCGTGTTTCCTGCTATTATTGTCCTGAACTCGTTTTTATTGTCATCGTTCTCACATCAGATAAACGCTTGACATCAAACACATTCTTGCCTTCAACTGATTGTGCTGACAAACACATCGTTTCCTACGAGCGAGCTGCCTTTGTAACTTGGTTGCCCTTGGTCGTTATAAGCCATTACCCGGCTTGATGCGAACATTTACAGACATTTATTTCCTTTTGGGATGCTCTTGTGCGTAGAGCTTCTGTTTCATTTTCAGCTTTGACCCACACTGTTTATATTTTCTATCAGGTACACATAAACTTATAGTTATATAAGGTCTGGTCATGTAATATGGAGACATGTAAAATAGTTTTGTTTATGAAAACGAATAATTATTGAAATGCTTTCTTGGTTACAAGCATAAAGGGAATATATATCCTACGCTTAAATTAGGAGATAAACATACTGTGTTTTCAATGTAGAGCTAGGTTACCTGTAGATTTAACCCCGCTAAATTGAATTTGGAACCGAACGCGCAGCGTGAGGTTTCAAATGTTAAATTTAGCGCGGTTAAATCTACAGGTAACCTAGCTCTACATTGAAAACACAGTATGTTTATCTCCATTCTACCATGACTAAATAAAACGCGAACTCTTTGGTGAATATACTGAGTGAAGCGCCATGGGTTGAGTTCAGTGTTTTGAGTGGGTTATCGATCCGAATTGCGGAATCACCGAACAAAATATGGTGCTGTATATACGCAAGCAGTTTGTTTACACCGTAATACTTCGCTCGAACATATGACAGGCATTGAAAGTCTATAATCACGGCAACTTGGTAAGCTAACATGAGGTGGGCATCCCTAAAGAAAACAAAGCAAGCTTTGCAAGGCTTTCGCTCTACATCGCACGTCACCATTATGACGTCATATCGCTCATTGTGACGCAAAAGATATGACGTCACAGTCTTATATAGAAAAGCGCCAAAATTCCAAGCTCTCTGTTGTCTCCAAAAAGTAAATACATTCCCTTTGTTGATTTCTGTCGTATTTTTCTGCACGAAATGTATTGCCACACATCCTTTGAATATTGTAGTAACCGCATCTGTGCATTTTGTAACCTGTAATTGTAGATATAATTATTTAAATGTGCCTACCGACAATGACTGAAAATAGTACCATTCTATCAATTTTAGCTTCCGCGGTGATGCGGCCGTCAAACCAGCTGTTTCAATCAGAGGGGGTTTATTGTGATTTAATAGCCTCTGATTGACCAATCAGAATCGAGTAAATTCCAAATTCATGGTAGAATAGTCATTATTTGTGTCAAGTTTATGGTTCTCAAATGTCTTTAGAGGCAGCATCATTTAATTTACCATGTACCATTTACCATGTACCATTTACCATGTATGTGTACATATTCAGTTAAACCAAGCAATTGCAAAGACCAGCTCAAGTATACTCGATACATCATATAAGACTATAGGTAGGCTCCAGGTTGAATCCTCATTGAACCGTGACTGTAGGTAATAGGTCTTCAGCAACCCATACTTGCCGTAAAAAGCGACTATGCTTGTCGTAAAAGGCGACTAACGGGATCGGGTGGTCAGGCTCGCTGACTTGGTTGATACATGTCATCGATCCCAATTGCTTAGATCGATGCTCATGATGCCAATCACTGGATTGTCTGGTCTAGACTCGATTATTTACAGACCGCCGTCATATAGCTGGAATATTGCTGAGTGCGGCGTTAAACAACAAACCAACCAACCAACTGTAGGTAATAATAACATATACCCCGTTCGTCTCGAACTACGGATGACTCGATCTACACTTCATGCTCCCGTTGTTTCATTGTATTTATTTGAGCAGAAGCCGATATTCTAAATAAATACCATTATCATGACTGCAAAATTCGTCTTGCCAAGATCCACGTAATTACAAGTCATCATTCTTACATTTGCCTTAATTCATCATACAATGTCCCTTCATCATAATATTTATGTTATGTTAAGCGTAGTAAAGTCCTATATGTCGTTTAGAGATTATTGCTATGATTTTTTAACAATCATGATACAAATACATATATCTATTTCGGGTTTTGCACAAATAAAAAAATAGACATAATATTTCTCATTTTTAAAAAATTGAATCTATTTTTTTCATAGAAGTATGGTTATTTTATCATATCATAGTAAAAAGGTATGAACAGTTACAAATAGTATTCTTTTGAGGCAGCTAATTAACCGTCCAAACTATTTATTACAAACACCGGGTAGTAATTCCAAGACTTTAAAAAAAGATACAAAATGGTACATATTGACAAGAAACATGGAGGTAAAGAATTAGTATTCCTTGTGAATGAACAATACAAAATATCCAGACAAAAATAACTTAAGATACATGGAATTATCTTTTTGTCCAGCAGTTGAGACGTCACAAGACAATTCAGTACACAATATGTCCAAGGACCGAAGTCTGAGTAAATATCTGAGGCTCGGGTTGCACTTCAATAAGATGGTAAATACATTCTTTGCTCGACAGAACATCCATTTCATAAGGAAACAATAATGTTTTATCCTCGGCAAAAAATGTTGGAATTGACATCCGAATGAAATCTAACCGTTTTCCCTGTTTCAAACGCCCATCGATCGCATAATAAAAACACGACCATTGTCTGAAGGCAGCGTCCGGCCCTGACGTTGAAGATGACGTAATCATATACCGTTTCGCCGGCCGCAGTCCATACCGCAGGTGTCAAGGCAGAAATCCCATTAAATTCGCCACTTTTTCCTCACGAAGCAAACTTCAGACATAAATAACCCCGGCTCATAAAACTTTAAAATTCCCACAGGCCCACTATGCATGTCCTTGCTCAGATTAGAGTGAAGATTTAGATCCGGACTTTCGACGGCGAGCTCTTATTCTTGTTAAAAAAGAACATTCAAATCAACTAAATCATTAATTTCCTACCCGCGTCTGTGACGTCATGTTGTCTTGAAATGAACACGACAGGTACGTGCAGTAGACAAGCGAGTGCACAGCGCTGTGTCACGTGACTCGTAATGAACATGCACACATCAAATGCAGCAACCAAGTTGATTCACATGGAGATTATAGATTTATACAAGCAATCAAAACTATATACGACTGAGGACGGTAGATTTACACAGACGTATTCAGTGGTTGAGACGCAGGTGGTGTTTATGTATACATTCCGCCAATCTAGCCCGCATGGATACGTCTCTAAATTCCTCGAAGTGTGTGTGTTGTAACCGTGTATCGTGCAGCTTACGTACGCTATCGGTGAGTTCGATAAATTATTGAATATTCATATCATATACAAGGAGACGCTTCAACATACTCTATATGCAACCTTGGATGTGTTGGATATGCACCAATGAGTCAAATCACGCAGGGAAGCCGGGTAAGCATGCCTGCCCTGCAAATTGTGTTGGTTGTAGGAGATGACCAACTGGATCGGGTGGTCAGTCTCGGGGACTCGGTTAATTGCCTGTCGATGGCGTGGATCGAAAGTCAAAGTATGAATCACTGTATTGTCTGGTCCAGACTCGATTATTTACAGACCGCCGTTATATAGCTGAAATATTGCTGAGTGCCACGTTGAACAAACAAACAAACAAAACCAATGATCTAACTTTATCCGTAGCAGTAAGATAACGTTATTAATAAATATATTTTTTACCTTGTTTCTATCACAATACCTGTATAGGACTCAATAACACATGTGTACTGAATGCTCTTTTGTGTACGTAAAAAGATTTCCATGCACAAATTAGTCACACGGTCTGCACAGCTGTTTATATATATTTTATATCGTGTCGTCATGTTGTACCAAGTGCCGCAATTCGCTGTGCAGAGTTGCGTACATTGGGCACGCCAGAAACCTATAATTGTGGGTTCAAATCCCGGTTCGCCGTGATTATGTTTCTAGCACCGTACCCGTGCTCGTGGGTTTCACCAAAGTGGTAAGCGTCTAAAAACTGCTTCACTTCGGGTTTTCCTCCCACATTAAACTGACACGCCGTGATCTATGTGGAATAATGTTCAAAGCGGCATAACACCCAGCTCACTCACTAACCCTGTGCACTATATATCGTAACAGGGAAAATTTCGATATAGTCTTAATGATACCGAGTCTTCATGTCACCGAGTTTTCTTTGTAAATACTTGGGCACAATGCGACGTTGATTGTTATGAATTTGGAAATGGTTTTGTCGCTTCTATTTATATACCATCATCATAATTGTTCCAATACAATGAACAAAGCTAATTACAAATCACCATTGAAAATTTATAATAACTTTCATGCTGACATTTGCCTTCAGTCAACATACCTGCATTCCTAATCATTACCATTGATATGTTACGCGTAGTGTAGTCCCCCATGGCGTGTCGAAACTGTTTGTGTAAAATAAATCAATATGAGATGCCACTGATTTTTGTCTAAGGAATATAGCTGCATTATCAAAATATGATAAACAGCTATCAACGGTTGCATCTCTACTATTATGCTGCTGAAATTCAAGAAACTTTGAAACCAACAAACTTTTGTTCAGGAAAATTCTTTCCTGAAACTATAAATGTGACCGAGCCGAAGAAGAGCCTCAAGACGTTCAGTTTAACAAACATTTGCAAACGCAATAAACTGACACCGCGCTAGATTTATCTCTTTCCACACAAAAACAGAGCTTAAGAAGTTGGAGTTTGATTTGTCAGTAGACACGCCAGGAGGTGACGACTGGTGAAAACATACGTTGTGGTGATTATGTAAACAGACGCTTAATTATACAGTATCATTTCGCGGTTCGAGGACTACACATTAACATGGGTTTCAGACACCGCATACCACAACATTTGACACTACAGAACGTCATCATGCATGATGGTGACCCGACACATTGTGAATATGAATTTACAGAATTCAGAAATGTAAGAGGAAAGCGTACAGACATAGACCGTGAGTCGATATATTTCATGAAAACGAATATTGACAGCTGTTCATATTTCGATTCATGATAACAGCTTACGTCTTAAGATTTGCGATGATGCGCTTTCCACAGCTCGTTTACTTCTATTAGTGTTGCACCACAAAAACTACAGAATGATGTATTGCCTGTATTTCAAGTAGGAATTCTAAGCAGGGGAGCGCGGCATGTGGGCGGTACTGCAATGTGTAAATACGAATAACACTGAGAGAGGTCTATCAAAAAAATATCGTTTACGTGTCGGTAATGACGTGGCCATTTGGATCTCCTTTATCAAACACTTCCAGACAATAGGAAAACTCAAATTTACCCACCAGAAAGAAAACTTTTCAAAATTGCTTACATTTTGTATATTTTTCCAACCAATTCTAACATTAAAATAAAAACAATAAATATTGTGTTGTGATACGGCTTTCGCAAATAAGTGAAAAAGCAATTTCTTACAGACGTGTGCAAATCATTTCATAATCGGTTAATCTATGACAGGGCTCCAGAAGTCTTTTCCATTGTCTCATGTGTGGTGATTTCTCCTCCTTATTCATGTCACTTTCGTATCTAATCCCCACCCCACACAAACCCCATATCCATATCCTCACTTCACAAGAATAAATTACATGTAGTTTACTGGTGAAGCTTCTTCTGAAAGTAGCGAGACTTAGAGAAGCACCTTGCCGTAAGTTCTTTCCTTCTTTTATAAAGGGAAATCAGCTCCAGCGCATATACAGACATGCACTACATACATACAGCACGAAGCAATTAAACCATCAACCGTCCTCCTTACTTGAGAGGGAACATAATTGTGGGTAACGTGAGTTATCCACTTGCAAATTGTACAACCCCTCCTTCCATAAGCGCTAATAACTATGATAAAAAAGAAAGTGGATGTGGCCTTCATTTGCATTTGATCTTGCAGCGTTTTTAAATGGTACATGGAAGTACTTTAGTGTCTTACAACACCCATATTCCTCGTGCAAAAGTGTCGAAATTGCAAGACGGCAATTAAGTTGAACATTTAAAGCTGTGTGCAAAAATGTAGCGCTTCAGACAACATTAAAAAGATATAGGGGGCGACGGTAGTGGCAATACGTTTTCAAAATGTCGAAAACATTATTTTTTATAAAACTCTTGGAATCTTATTCGTAGATGTAAAAATGACTTATCGGTAAACAAATAAAGAGAAGCTCCTCTCTGTCCCTGAAAATGAAGTAAAAAAGCGACAAAACTGTTTCAAAGTCACGAAATGTTAATTTTGGATCCAATAGGCAACCAAGATCAGATATGAGATAATGTTTCTAAAACAATAATAAAATTGTCAGTGGCATATTAAATCATGTCATATATTATACATGTTTCACATATGTCATGGCAGTGAGATAGCCAAATCAATTAGTACAATGAGATTCCCTCTATTGATTATACATTGACACGGTCACACAACAGGGCGCTGACAACATGTGTCGTCATATGTCGCCACAGAAGCATTGCAACAACACGCAGTTGTGTCGGAGAATACTCAAATCGACAGTTTTCAAATGAATTTTAATTATTTTGAGAATGTATAAACGTATTACATGCATCATATCCATTGTCTAGTGGCTGTTCTTATTTATTTTATATCGACGTTAGGGGTAATGTGCAAGCGTTGTTACTATGCAACTTGGAACAGGGAACAAGGTAGTGTGACTTACAAACTGAAATGATCCTACAAGTACATCTTTCTAAATAAGGGGGCACGGGTGGCCCCGTCATCTAAGGTGGCGCAATTCGTTGTGCAGAGTTGTGTCCCTTGGCCACGCCAGAAACCTATAATTGTGGGTTCGAATCCCGGTTCGCCTCGATAATGTTCAGTTTGTTGGTTTGTCAGCACCATACCCGTGGTCATGGGTTTCACCTAAGTGGTTAACATCTGAGACCTACATCACTTCGACCTTTACTCTCGCATAAAGCTGACACGATGTGATCTAACTGGAATACTGTTAAAAGCGGTGTTAATTCCAACTGACTCACCAATTCCCTATAATAACCAACGTAGCGTGGTATTCAACAACCCAAACAAATGACAGATGCAAATATTGCTTACAAGAATTATGTCACGTCTTACATCATTATAGGCAACAGATCTTCCTTGAAACTGTACAAGCCTTCGAATTTGCACAAGATCAAAATGAGGTCAGAATGGGACTGAGTCTTTCACAATGAATTGACTGCGACCTATTTCACCAGACCGAAATAACTTGGGATCAGGGATTACTTTGTAATGAGCAGACATTTGTTATATTGAGTTATTTATGGCTAGCACAACTATGCTAGGCTCATGTGAGGTAAAATATGCAAATTAGGGCGAAAATCTCCTTGTCGATCGCACTCGTCGGCAAGGGACCATTTGAGGTTGAGCGGTGATACGGTGATATGTACGTGTTGGGTCTTCACTTAAAACATAGGATAAGAAATGTTCTGCTGATCAGCTTTATCGGTTTGGGCAAATATTTCATTAACACTTATGTTACACTAGTATTTTATCTAAAAAATCTAGACTACCAGGACGCTGAAATTTGTCGCTGACATATTTATTGGATGTTTTTGTGTTTACCCCTTCATCGATCTCAATCTCTCGCATATCTCCTCTATATTATGATGAGAAAACGCCCACAATCGGAAATTATGACCGCGGTGCACGAGACATGTCGGCTAATATCTTGAGCGTCTGTCGACAAAAACCCTTTTCCATTTAAAATTCCATTTGCAAGTAAATGATCAGTGTTCTGCCACGCATGCGCATTTAACATAAAGGCGACGAGTTTTTCCGGTCCCTTTGCCTATTGCCCTACAGTTGAAATATCGAATGTTCTAGGTATGGCCTCGTTTTGAATAAAAAACTGGTTATCCCCCTTTATAAGAAAGTGAATCTTAATATTTTCGGTTAAGGGTTTTAGATCATTCAGGTTTTCGGACATACATGTAGAGGAAGAAGATCTGCTTTTCTAGATTGATATGGTCAAATTCAATTTTCTCCCGAACGTGACAATGGATGGCATAACGGCACGAACCAAACTCCAGACAGGGTGATGTGGCGGAGCGAAGAGCTTAGAGTGTTCTTCTCATCGCTTTAGCCACCCATCTTTCTTCAAACCCTACATCTAATGTAATGTAATTGCAACCGATCTTGTCTACCAGACAGAGTGTACTCTTCAAAAGCTCCCAAAATTTAGATATTTGAAAGGCGTTTTACCATTTTAAGCGAGTGTAGGGGATCGTATCCCGTAAGTAATTAAATTCTTAAAATAAAAGAAAACTTTTCTTTCTGAGTATCACAATATTACTATTTCTCACGTATGTCGTTGTATGAAGACCGGCGTTCCTCTCGTCCATAAAGTGATGCGTTTATGAAAATGAAACGAGGGAGGTGTTTTACCATAATATACACATCTCGACATAATTTTGAGGCTTGCATTAAATGCACCAAAACCGTCTCCACTCAGTGAGTTTATGTGAAACAATTATGCGTTCTGACATAATTGTAACGATAAGCTATAACACACGCGTATTATTGTCAAAAAGCTGTTGGTTCTCTATTATTTATTCAACCAGCACTTGAAATAGGCCTCGTAATACCACCACGAACACCGTAAAATGAAATGGGACGACGAAGCCCCAAAACACAAAATAAACACAAAATTGGATTGCATTTCTCCATGAAAATAATATTTGACCACTGTCAGAGTCACTCTTGGAGTTAACCTGGTGTTATTGATTTCCCCTAAAGATAGTTTTTGGATGAATTAATTACAGAGATAAATACTACAATCGATAACAGTTTACTGTTGCATGAGACTTAAATTATGTCACAAAGCCACATCTACATGTATCTCCGATCTAACCATAGTTACCTGACACATTGACTTATTTTGTCGCTATAGTCGTGTGTTTTCAAATGCTAATGAAACCTTCTTTTGCATTTCATCTGATTTATTGAGACTCTTTGAATATCATGTTCACCAGGATTTGCACATATGCAGTCTCCATTTAAGGAGATGGCAATTATATGTACCAGACAGCCAAGACAAAAGCTAATGACGCTCTAACATTAAATGAATAGTCGCATACTCAGTAAAAACGAAATAGGAACCCAAGATAAAACTATTGACCTTTGTTATCCAGAATTTTGAAGGTCGAGAGCGTTTTCCAAATACCAAACAAGAAGGTTGGACTGGTGTTGCTTTTTTCAAGAGTAACGATTCAGTGTTCCCTCTATAGACTAATGTTGAGTATTGCTGTAATTTGCCCCATAAACCAAATGCGTGGTTCGCAGCATGATTGATCAGGGGGTATTACTGTCTATCCGCAAGCAGTATCCTAATTACACGTTCCAGCCCTGACAGCCATTTTAGGGAAACCCAAATTATCTTTAAAGCAAACTGGAGGTCTATAATTTAATTAGCAGAGTGTATGCCTCGGTAGTGTCTAGTTATTTCTCTGCAAATAAAGACGCTTTGCCAGACATCCTGAAAAAAAACCACGAGTTGGTTTCCTTCTGAAAAGCTGAAACAACCCGTTGGACTAAAGACGTTCATTTCAGTTACGTAGGACTTAATCAATAACATTTGTAGAAGATATTATTCCATAGCCTCATCAGAATCCAAATCCAATGCAAAGAAATACCTTTGTTGGTGATCTGTAATTTCTTCTAGCCAAATCGAGGCTTCCTGTTTGGACAGTTGGATGAAGAGAGTTATTTCCCTGTAGTGTCGTCATCGGTACGCCTCTAAAAAATGACAGGCTGATTTCGACTTTAAAGACTCAAGGCAAAGGTCATGTTAGAATGAAGAGCTACGTCCACATACTTCCTGCTTACATAATGTGTATTTGATGAGCCTCAAGTACAGCTATGGTGCTGTGTACATTTGTTTCCTTTTACAGAGGTCGACCCTTGCCAGTGTGGAAAATGGTCTTGTCTATAAATGTATCATGTATATATGGCGAGTTTTTTGTACTGAACCTCTGCCACACTGTCACAGTTATTGAGATCAACGTCTCGGTTCCATAGATACAGCTGCATCTCATGTGGTCTCTGAAATATGCGCAGTGGCACATGTTCACAGGAACTCGCAGTCGAGTTGAATTGCTAGATCATTATATATATAATACAAGATAGATGGAGTGATAGTTTGCTGAAGCATGTTTTGAAAACCAAGAAGAAAGTAAGCACTGCTCACACGTCAAAATCTTCCCATAATTTTTAAGGAATTAGGAATTCATGAAACCCGAGTATGACGAATGATGATTCAGATACGCTTCTGTCAACACAACTCCCCAGGCAGACTAGCTTTCGCGTCCATCTCGCAAGTCAAAAACACGTCCCTTTTATGTAGGTAGCAAAGCTGTTTTGTCAGTAGCCTTGTCCATATACATCATTTATCAGCCCGACAATGGCATTTCTCTGTATACAGACTTACCGCACTTAGCCCCGGGGTAAACAAGTTCATGAGTAGCGAATCGATTTCGTGATATTGAAATGTCTGTCAGAAGGTGATTTCAAGCAATTTGAAGGACGGGAGTTTGGTTGATTTTATAACTGAAAGCCACTCATCGGAATGACAAAATTTCAATCCAGTGCGACATGCTATGGATCAAACATGTGGTGTTCCAGTATATAGAACACATCTCTGATGTCACGCCAGACTGCCATGCAACGGATGAGGTATGGTTAAATGTCATGTTTTTCAGATTGGAGAAAGTCCACTTTCCAGACGTGTTGTAAATATATCAATCACATTTGCATATCCCGATAGACCCTTAGTCATCTTATTAACACTCAGTGTTTATCAAATAGCAGAATATATCAAACCTACCAGGCTGAATATATTGCTGACCATTTGTTTTCCAGAAGCGATGACACGAGGATGAACGCAAAGGCATGTTATATTTTAGATGAGATTCTCAAATGATTTCCACTGGTTTCCTCTTTACGGTCAAACTGAATTAAAGTAGATCGTGAAAAAATATTACAACAGTACGTTTCAGTCATAATGTTTTCATGACCATGAAGTCATTATGTAGCAATGGTATGTCAATACCACTCCTTTATCTGACGAGGGTATTGGACATAAAGTGTGTGTGTGTGTGTGTGTGGGGGGGGGGGTTGAGGTGTGTGTGTGTGTGTGTGTGTGTGTGTGTGTCGCTCTCTGTGGGTGTGTCTGTGGGTGTCTGTTGGTATAATATGGTAACCGTGTATGCCCTGCGACACTTTGAGAATTTTTCCCACATTCCTTCCAAATTCCAAACACTTTAAGTGTTTAACTCAACTCTCACATACACTTGTCTATTATCTGACTGCCCGGCAAGCCTACCTCGTTGTCCACATTATGTGCCATGTTTGATGGCGTTTCAATAACGTGTGCAGTAAGTCCAGAGGGCTCATCAAAGTAGTGGTGGAATGGAAAATAAGTTTTTCAACATGTCTAACAAATTAGATAATGTTTATCAACTGTGTAATTATGTTTACTGTTATGAGAATGTTTGGTGATGATGCATGACGTTTAAGCCTGGGCTGAGAGAAAGTAGGAACATTAACATTGATTAAAAAGGCGTTTTCTCGATTACTGTGATGTTAAGAACGTGTTCATATACTGGTGAGACTCCCCGTGGCGGTGATGTTTTATCATAAAGCATAAGTAAAGAATTTATATCCTGAGTACTTGAGCAACAAATGATCGTAATTATTGACATACTTCGTCATTCGTGACATAACTTTGCACAACAGTTTTAAGACATGGATTACCATGTTTACTTGTGATGGCATTGTTATAATATTACCTACATGGGTTAAAAATAAAATTGTTGTGTCTCCATAGTAGCGAGTATCAAAGCTGATTTGTTATTTTGCTGCAACGCCGTGGTATAACTGGAATACTGTTAAAAGCGGCGTTAAACCCAACTCACTCTCTCATTCTGCTGCAATGCACAGAAGAAAAGGATGTAACGTCATTAACATAGTGAAATCAAAACGTCATCAGAACTACATGTTGACGTAGGGAAAGTTTCTAAGTTTCTTTTGGATACTCAACAGATTTCAAAAGTGTCTTGAAGTTACAATGGTTCATGTGCAATAACCTTCAAGAATAGTCTTGAAGCCTTTCATTCACTCGAGAAAGACAATAATCAACTCCTCGTTGCTCGTTGGTTAATCTCTTCTAAATATATTAATGAACACCGTCTCCGTGTGATTTTCCCCACTTGTCACTGCAATGATACAACATATGTACACATATAACATGACCATCACCCATAGTGATCTTAGCTGATTAATCGATGACATTACGTCTGAAGACTATATGACAACTAATATCATTACTGTGCTAGCAGTCCCTCGCTGCCATGACCTAGTTACGATAGGGCCACTAATAAAGTTGACTATATTAACCCATTATATTCAACGTGTTACTCTGCCCTCGCGCTGAGACGACTGGAGCATGTATGTCAAAGGCCTCCCGTTGATATCAATGAACATTAGATCCCTTATTTGCAAATTGTTCTTGCGCGACATGCAGCCGTCCCTAATTGCAAGCTAATACATGATGATAGTCTAACATACAAATCCTTCATATCTGGAGCAGTTAATTGTGGTTGTGGTGACATATCACGCATTGAAGTGTGACTTGATCAGAATAGGGATAAACCGATGTGGATGAATTATTACCAGAAACATATGTATCCTGCATGCATACCCCTTTACTGTATTTAAAAATTGTCAATATTGTGTCAATATATGTGCATGTCTGTTGTCAATCTGTTTGTCTACTGTGATATATTTAGATACGATTATCCGTTGATCATGGACCAATGCTAGATAAACTTGTCTCTGTTTGTTTGTTGTTGTTAAAGCTTCACTCAGCAATATTTCCAGCTGTGTGACGCCGGCATGTAAATAATTGAGCCTGAAACAGGCGGCTCGTCCGTCGGGGGACAATAACATGCAATCAACCAAGTCATTTACCACGCTATCCATTTCGTCGCGCGAACGACAAGCAAACGTTACCGGGGACCGATTCCAACCGGAATAATGACAGGAGAACAATTCATAATGTGGTTGCCTCCATGTTATCACATCACAGGGTTTCCATGTGTCTGAATAATTTCAAAAAGCAGTATAGGCGTACATACAGGTAATATACTTATTTCACATCTCACTCACCGGCTCCAAACATATGAAGACGAAATTCTAAAATGTATACTCACGAATCGACCTGTTACAGTCGTAATATAACCCTTCGTTAACCTGGTGTCATCACTGATTTTCAGTGATCCAATGATATAATTGTAAACACAGTTTTGTCTTTTACGCCCAACGGAATCTGTTTCGGCGAATGGTCGAGTCTGGTTGTTGTCTGGCGTTGACGGTTTATATTTACATCAAAGATTGACACTAAAACGGATCTCCCAATTCTAAGGAACAGCGAACTAAATTCACACTGCAGATACTCAACGAAAATACCATTGAAACACATGTATCTTGATAAATGCATTTGTAGGGTTATCTGTTTCTGCCAATATGAATTCCTATTCGTCCGAATATGTAGGTTCATTTCAATTGATTTGCTTGTGTTACGCTATCTGAAACTGATTTTCGACAGTTCTATGAAGAGGGACGTTATTTGTATCCCCGGGAAACAATGCTCGCACAAACCCGAGAAGGAAACTAGTTCCCTGCAAGCTACCAACATCCACACAGTAACATGCTAACTTCATTGAAGCAACAGACAATCCCATTACGCTAGTTACAAGAATACGGAACAATCCGATGTTCTGTGGTTTGGGGGTATCAATGCATGTGGTGGGAAAAACATCCGATGTTTATTTCAACAAAACATGACGTTTCCACGAAATACCCAACACGTATGTCTCGGGGAATATTGGTAACCTTTTTTTCTGAAGTCAAGCCGGATTATTTTGGCATTAAACTATGTAAACGTTCACTACATATCATAACAGACCTGGGCTGCTGGTCTATCAGTTCATGCACAGGGTAACCTAACCTCTCGATCTCTGTTCATCAGTCAGCGATAGACTCACCGAGGCCAGGTTCCGCGTCTAGATGGTCTATCTGTTGTTTGCATCTTCAGGACGATGAGAGATCACGCGGATCAATGCTGTTTAACGTTTCTCCAAGGCAAGAGAAAATTTCTTTAGTTGCAATTGGAATTGGGGTCTGCAGACATGTAATTGTGTATGTATTTTAGTTCACTGATTGACTGTGTTGACTCGTCGCAGCTGCACGTTGTGGCACAAGGGAGATGATTGGTGATTAGGGTAGGTCAACAATTGGTTATTTTTCACAGTTGCGTGTCTGGGACACATTTAGAAGAACTGTGTAGGTAAAGTGTAATCTACTGTGTATGCGTAACGTGGGCTGAGGTCTGACACATATACAGCTGCAGCAGCAGTGTCGCGATACATGGGGATGATGAACTTTCGTATTGTCACAATTTTACACATGCTATATGAATATGTGACACTTTTTATGGATAGCAACTTCTTTTATTCGCCGTTATGACGTATCAGAGCTACTTCTTGCTTCTTCATCAGGTGATGCTTTCACGTTGTGGCAAAGAATAAAATAAGTTGTTATCCATAAAAAAGTGTCATATGTTCGTGTTCTTTCAACTTCTAAATGCCTATCAAAGACTACACATGCTATACTTTGGTAATTTAACATTCTTATCATTTTCATCTGGAAAATCAATACAAATATATTACTCAAATTTTGATATCGACACTGAGATGAGGCCTACTATTTACACACCCGTGCCCATGTAATCGGTGTCAAATTGATCATGGGAATTTTCTTGAATGTCAACAGGGTGTTATTGTCATAATGATTTCGCACATACATATAATGATTTGACGCATGTACTGATAGTATACTTACCTTGATCTGTTTGATGTAACAATAATGTAGTAACTATGGCACTGCCAGGATGAGTAAATACGTCGTTGTCACAACTGCCTGGGACACATATATTTGCCATCTTGGTCTGGAAAATGTATAATTATCATTATTTTTAAGTAAACATGAAAACTTAAAAATGAGTTGATTATATGTTGCAGTTGTTATCATTTATCTTGCTTGATGTGTTAGATCAAGAACATATTTGTTAGAATTATCTGGTATAGATAGTAGTATTATCATGATTCAGGACATGTCATATCACCACGCTGAGTTGATAATATTGATTTGACACATTGATTTGGTTGCTACATGTAGAAATAATCCAGGACACATAATAATTTAACTATGATCTGGAACTCATGATATTTTGACAATGGTCTGAAACAAGTTTTATTGTCAAAACGATCTGGGACATGCTAACTGGTCTGGAACTGGTCTGGGACATGATATTGTAACCATAATCTCGGACATGTGTTATTGTCTCAAAGATCTGGGACACATGATATTGTCAAAATGATTGGGAATGATATAGTGCCATAGATCTGTATAATTAAAATGATCTCAACCACATGTTACTGTCACACTAATATTGGTCATGTGTTACAAAAAATGATCTGGAACACATGATCATGATATTGTCAAAATGATTTGGGACATGATATTGTCAAAGTGATCTGCCACATACGCTGTTATCTTATGACTCGTTGTCACAAAAACCTGGGACATACGTTATTGTCATAATGACCTGGTACATACAAGAATGCTGTTATTATCATGTTCTAGACTACATCATGTTATTGGCACATTATCTGGCATATATAACATATTTTGCCATAGGCGTATATGTGACTTGCACATTGTGAATGTGTGTCACATCATCGGTGCTGTAAACAAACGTCCGTGTAAACAGAAACATACACTCCACACACACATTGTTGACAGAATAATGGTACTGATGGAAATGCCTGATGTAATATAAACCGGAGTATATATCCCCCAACGTTGCGTATCGGCATGATGAAGCTATGTTTCGTCTTGGCTACATCGAAACTCGAGTCGGAGCAACAAATATATTACAAACGTATACATAAAAAACAGATTTGATTCTGTTGTCATGATGATATTCATCTGACATTAATTAATGTTCATCCTTAAGGTTACAACCAGACTCTTTGCGCACATCTTTATCTCTTGTAACCGACCCTACGTGTACATGATAGTTAACAGAACTATTCTCATACATTCTCGTTGTGGAAAAATGAGCAAAATCCTTTATGTCATAAATACCACTAACTACGTCTAACTGGAAAAAAACCCATAGTTCCTTTATAAAGAAACAATGCGAACACGACAACAAAGACATACCTAACCTACTGACCCTTCAAGAGAAAGAGGACATAATGTTTTTTTCAAAGGAATTATTAACCAGATCAACCAAATTAACATTTACTTCACTTCATACATTCGAAAACAGAAAATCATAAAGAAAAAATGTTTACAGTAAGGTAACAACAATTAACGTTTACTGGACTTCATGCGTGCCTAAACAGAACTGTTAGATGAGACACAACGTATGTGCCACGTACCAAACAACGTTGTATCATGATAATGCTGTTAGTATGATGCCCAGTGGGAACGTAACAAAGATCCGTCCTTATTCCAGCTCATCGAAAGCTCTATTTTTGGATCATTTTGGAATGGTACCCTACGAAATCCCGAAGGCTTCCGGGTCTTTAATGAGGGTTATATTCCTCTTACCTAAATGATGCATTAGGAAATAAGTCGGTCAAACCATAACGGTTCGTCTTGAGGCAGTGCATTATTGGGTTACCGTAAATGGCGGCTGAGCGAAGGTTTGCAGTTTCAAAATTGGTTTTGCATTGCTGGTTGGATAGGTTTTTATGGTGAAAATGATTCTGCCGGCAACATATATATATTGTCATGTTACCGGCAAAAAATAAAATAACTGATAAAACGATAGTGAAGGTGAAATTAATTTCGGGTGTGTAGATCAGTGGCTAGTGTGTCTACCATGTTCGGCGATACATTCACGACACCTTGATGGCACACTGTTGATTAACTTGCGTATGGTTGCCGTTGGTATTGCCAACCATGAGGACATGTCGGGACTAAGCGGGTCTGGCCAATATCCGTATTCCTTCTAGTCGGAGATAATCGGTGACGACCTGGGCACGATGTGGTCTGGCATTGTCATCTTGCAGTTTTCTGCCGATAATTCGAGCAAATTGAACAACGACATGACGCAGAATTTCGTCAACATATCACTGACCAGTCCAATGTCCATTCATAGTAACCAAATCAATTCGCCTGCCATGTGTGAAACCGCCCCACACCATGACACTACCGCCCCCATAGTGATCATCGTCCAGAATGGTTGCCTTCGCCTTCCTGTTATTGTATGGAATTCTCTATTGAGATGGAAGCAGTTTTGAATCTTTTGCCTCGTGCCATTACTGTAATCAGGCGATCTAGTCTAGGTGTATTTTTAGGGCCTACCAAACATGATTTACTAAACATTCGGGCAACTTGGGATATTGAAGCCATGTCTCATCGTCTAAATAATATCAAATATCTATATATCGAGCTATTCGTGATCAAATTCGAATTACCACGGTGTTTGATATCGTTTAATTTTCAAACACACGATATGCTACTTTCAACACACTCTGCACGATATCAATGGCCTATTGGTTACATGTTTTACAATAAACACTCGCCAGTTTACCTATCATGTTCATTATCATCCAAAGACCTTAGCCCGCCTCCGTGGTCTAGTGGTTCAGCATCCGCCTGGAGAGCGAAAGGTGAAGGGGTTCGATCCCCGGCCGTGTCGTACTAAAAGGCGTTAAAAGATTGTACTTGTTGTTACCCTGCCTGCAGTTCGGCTCGGTATCAGTATACTGTGTCTGAGTCGGGTATACATGTCAAACTGCGGCACGGTATATCAGTGGGCTAGCACTATGGAATCGGCACTCGTTCTGGCTAGTACAAGCACACACACACACACACACACACGCACGCACGCACGCACGCACGCACGCACGCACACACACACGAACACACACACACACACACACACACACACACACACACACACACACACACACACACACACACACACACACACCCTGCATAAGTGCAATAATCTTCAACGCTACGTTCAACCCGATTTCACCTCACTTAATATCTGAGTATTCAGAAATACACGTCATGTCTAATCAGACAATGTTGGAGACAGGCATCTTGAACAGACGTATAATTTGACCTGATGCATTGCCTAATTATGTTTGTTTACATGTTGATAAGAAACATGGTTCTGGTTCTGTATACACATTCGACAGAAAGTAGTTCCATCGAATAAATGACAAAGGCATTCATCATAATTTCGATCCTTAATGGCATTAAACATATAAAGAGAAAAATCACAGTGTTATATTGGACAAAATATTAAGTACATATCCGATGCTTGTCAGAATAATCTGCCGCAAGATCCTTTACATGCGAAGCATTGTGGGAAAATGAGGCATTTATCTGTGGTCGTTTGACTGCTTCAAAGTTCTTAGAAATAACCCGAAAAAAAGAAACGCTTATGATTTTCGTTGTATGTGAAGGAGTAAATGATCGGGCATGTTACGCTTTGAAGATTATTTAAATAAAATCATGGCCTGAGATGAAAACCCCAAATTGACGCATGTCGAAGGCATTTATGACTGCGGTAATACCCACGAGAACGCATATGGTGGTAACAGACAAAGAGACATATCGGATCCAGACCAGTCGGGATGCCACTGTACACAGTAACTTGCGGCGACTCATTCCACTTGGCCCCCACCCACTCTCATGCTGTACAGACAAGTGTTACTTGTGATAGTTCGTCGCACTTTCATTAATGTCAAGTGTGTGTGATATGCATGATCATTCCTCGTGTTATCGCCGTGGTACGCCTACATAGTAAATTAAAGTTGTGTGTACAATACGATCGCGTTTGTGGGGAAACGAAGCAGGCGAGATATATAGCTTACCACAAGCGGAATTTGTGACAAGAAAAGTCGAGAAAAGTAACTTAAAATGACTAGACCTGTTTTAGTGTAAAAACGTCTACTTTAAAAGTATTTGGTTCTTTAAACAGGAAACATGGCGATGAAGGTGATGATAATGAGAAAGATGTCATTTTACGGCATTAATATGGCATTTCCGTCTGCAGATTCTAAGTAAACAAAATCTTACTGAAATGTATGTATTAGGGAACAGGTGCGCGTTTCAGATGTAAGAAATAACACATTTAGGATCCATCATATGCTTATGATAAGAGTGAGTGATTTCGTTGAGACATCTGGTTAACAGACACATTTGGAAGTGTTACACTGCGCTCTTCGAGAGAGGTTTCCACATTTGTTTGGTTTCTAGATATCTCCCTCCACCTGGCTCGCAGGTTTTTCTTACAAGTGATTAACAAGTAAATGTGTAAATATGTCTGTTTTGATCAATATCTCTGCCCTTTCCATGCAAAAGGCTTGTTTTTGATAATTTCTCTGAAGGTGTAGGCAGCTTAACTTCAAAGTGATTTAAGAGCACCCACAGCCGTATGGAAGGATAGATTAATTAGCAAGGCTTTCAGAAGTAAAGATGTATTAATTAGTTCAGAATGTAGAACACATACTTACAGGCGAAGATGGTCCGATATACAGATTTAAATATACATCTGTCAGGGGTGGGGGTGGGAGTGGGGTGGGGAGAGGGACGTTAAGAAGATTTAATCGCTGTTGATGGCTTTAAGAGTGTCAGTTTACAAGCGGAATGAGAGGGGCGTTGGGGATAACTTTAGACACTAAACCCAAGGAATGGTGAAAAAAATTGTACTTTTTCTTGGCACAATTGGTGTTCTTGGTATTCCTCCCTGAAAGTAACGATGAAGATATTATTTTGAATGGAGTTTAGATCATGAAGTGTCAGGTATTAACCCTTGCGGTTAACCGAAGCAGGCGGGCTGCTTCTTGTGAAGTAAAGTGAGTTAGTGAGTATGGTTTTACGTCGGTTTTAGCAATATTGAAGGAATATCATGGCTCGGGACACACGAAATGGGCTTCACAAATTGTAACTATGTGGGAAATCGAATAGGGTAAGGTGAACATATAATGACAATAGTATGCAATATATATGGGATAATATTGTTTCTTGTTTAACGTCGCACTCAGCAGCAATATTCTAGCTATATGTCAATAATTGAGTCTTGACCATACAAACCCGCGAATAATATTATGAGCAGCGCTCTACGCCGTCGGGAACGATGCCACGCAATCCACCACATCACTGAACCTGACCACCCGATCCAATCTCACGACCAGCATAGGTTGTTGGGGACCCATTCCAATTCTGAATCCCCACGGCTATTGGTGGAATATTTTCATTAATAGTAATCTGCTCTATCTGGTCAATGGAAATGTACAATGTATGACATTGTCCACCAAATAAATGAGTGAATCGGGCTTTACCCCACCTCCAATAATATGACGCCGACGGCCACCAACAAGGAACCCCACGGTACACATTTTTTAACTCGAACCTCATTTTCGGCGTGACAAGTGACCCTACCAGTCAGATAGTAAAGGGTTAGCACTCTCGGGTACGACTTGAACTACCCACGTAGAGACTGACATCTGTCTTCAAGGGGGCTATCAGCACATGCAAGTAATGTATCAGCGGTAAGCAACTGATATCACTAGTTTGAAGTCACCGTGTGCATGCGATAACCTGTCTTCATGAATCACCGTGATGCTCTTTTATCTATGCTTCTTCTTTCGTTACTTTAGCGTAATGAAAGTAACATACCAGTGAATTTAATTCGGTTTACAGATGTCATACATTGATAAAGGTATAGAACACATACAGAGACAGTTTCAGCCAAACGTGATAATACATTCAACTGTTGGCATATTTGAATCCGACCATATAACTGTAGATAACCTTTTGTAGTAAAAACAAGCATCAGATTTCTTGATTTCATCGTCATATCGTCTTAGACTCTTCGTTACATTTCATTATCGGATTCAATCAAATCAAATCAAACAATATCTGCTGAAGAAAACAACAACAACATAAAACAAGAATCACATCATGACGAAAATGACACACATGTAAAAAATCCGGGAATTAATGTCCCTCTGGTGCTTTCTCTCCGTTGCTATTCCAGTGATTGCTTCTTAACATACGCGTAGCTTCATGTTTAATATCAATTATCTGTTCTGCATTTAAACCATAGACGAATACACGTGACCCCATAGACAGCACGTATATCTTCTTACCAACTACAAAGATACGAATGAATCGGACTGCAAGTGAAGTATGGGTAATTCCGCGTGTATTTAATCACTGAAAGAAACTCACTAGTGGTTTTTAACACGTCTTAACCACAACTGACTTGCATCAAAGGCTACATATACAGCAATAATCACCAACAGAAAATACAGTGTAAGGTATTAAATGGAAGTCAACATCTTAAATAGTAAGTAGACTAAGATCAAAGTTGCAATCCGTAAGCTACACACTTAGTCGTGTCGTGTGTACATAGTCTCTTCGAGGTAATTGCCAAGGCCTTTGAGTATTGTCCAGAAGTATCAATAGTACAGCGGGAAATCGTTCCAGTGTCCTAACACCTTCCCAATGCTTATAAAGGAGATGAGTGTCTTGGACATCAGCAGAAGTCTCCCAGTGACTGAACTGGTTCTTCTTTCGCCTCCCCGCTAAATGGGCGCAAGTCCAGTTAACAGGCAGCTCTAAGCTAACAAGCCTTAGTTATTATGGAAATAATAATTTTCAGATTGATTGCTTGCTCATAGAAGTATTTAAGCTTCGGGAGATTGTGTTAGGTAGACAACCGATACTGCAAAACAATAAACGTTTTGTTTATGATCGACGAGACCAAGAAAATCGGCTGGAAGTATGCCAGAGAAATTTGATTATTGAAACATCTCGCGGGGAGGGCTGCGAGCAATCCACTCAACGCTTTCTAGGGAGAAAATTTCCTCCAATTTGATCCTTTGAAGATGTTAAGCGTATTCCAGCTAGTTTTGCAGAAACAACATTTCTATTCCAAAGACCAAAGTATGCTATCAGTCATTATGATAACGATCAACCGAAACCTTAATGCCTTTGAAATTAATAGTTTTATGGAATAAACTTTGCTTGATGTCATATCAGTTCTTGTAGTTATAACGAAACCCTGTATTAGGCCTCGGGGTCTCCGATATCATATGAGTCGTGATTGTAATCACTGGAATAAAAAGCATCCAAAAGACGAGTGACTCGATTTGAAAGCCCCATTCTACTATTTCATTGCGTGGGAAGGAATAAAAATCATGTCAAATGCAATCTACATTTCTTCCATGATCCCAGTGTTGTAATGATTGTATGTAACCTCAGATCTGTCATCCTCATCACTTGACTGCATGGTCTACTTGCACGAACGCCTCCAGTCTTCTGCCGTGAATGCATCGGAATTCAGAAACGGATATTATCTGTGTTTACGTTTAACATACTCATTCAAATTGGTAATCGCTTAGTTTTGTGAGTTTGTCTTGTGATGTTACCTTCCTCGAAGCATGCGTTTGTATATTTATAGATCTTGACGCATGTGAAGAATTTTCATCTATAATGGTCTATCTTTCAATATAATGGCTACAATGAGGTGGACGGAGTGTATGAGTAAAATACACATCCACCATACATAATGGTCGTGTACACAGTACATGTACGTAGCCTTGACATTGCTATTTATTCTGTAGGACATCATATGCAAATTATAATAATGATAAAGTACAACCCAAAACAATAATCAATCACGACTATGCATTTACTATGTATCTGAACCAGTATGTGCATCGGTTGGTGGTGATGATGCATTCATGGTCCTTCACCGTCCCGCACAAAGTACTATGTATGTCTTCTAAGAACAGGAAATATAGAATACACCATCTGGAATAAAATACCCTTTGGTTCATATGTGTCGTGCCCCATCTTCATTGTAAAGCGGTAGAGCTTCTTGTCTTCCGCGGTTGAGTAACCACGATTAATGACCAAGGAGTAATATGTGATAGGTATCCACCTACGTGGACCATTAGCTCTTCTTCACTTACTTTCCTGTATGAAATCGATCATTCGTGACTTGTTCTGATACCCAGAGGGCCAGACAACACTAGGTGTCAACGTTCCGACATTGCATGTTCCTATACCCAGAGTGCCAGACAAGATAGCAACTTTTGTCAACGTCCCGACATTGAATGTTCTTTTACCTAGAGTGCCAGACAAGATAGCAAATGGTATCAACGTCCAAACACAACACCAGGTGTCAACGTTCTTACATTGCATCTTCCTGTATCCAGAGTGCCAGGCAACACCAGGTGTCAACGTCCCTATATTGCATGGTCCTATACCCAGAGTGTCAGGCAACACCTGGTGTCAACGTCCCTATATTGCATGTTCCTTTACCAAGAGTGCCAGGCAACAGCTGGTGTCAACGTCCCTATATTGCATGGTCCTATACCCAGAGTGCCAGGCAACACCAGGTGTCAACGTCCCTATATTGCATGTTCCTATACCCAGAGTGCCAGGCAACACCAGGTGTCAACGTCCCTATATTGCATGGTCCTATACCCAGAGTGCCAGGCAACACCAGGTGTCAACGTCCCTATATTGCATGGTCCTATACCCAGAGTGCCAGGCAACACCAGGTGTCAACGTCCCTATATTGCATGGTCCTATACCCAGAGTGCCAGGCAACACCAGGTGTCAACGTCCCTATATTGCATGGTCCTATACCCAGAGTGCCAGGCAACAGCTGGTATCAACGTTCCTAAATTGCATGTTCCTGTATCAAGAGTGCCAGGCTACACCGGGTGTCAACGTCCCTATATTGCATGGTCCTATACGCAGAGTGTCAGGCAACAGCTGGTATCAACGTTCCTACAAGCATGTTTCATTAAGAGCCAACAAGAAGCTTCATTTATCGGTAGCTTTCGTAAACACCTGAATTTTACAATTAATTTGACTTTATTGGTATTTTATTTTGAGATTCTATTTTATTTTCATTCAATGAGAAGTATGAGTAATACTTAGGCATTGACGTTTTAACTTGACATTTTGCTAACTGCAGCGAACAACCTTTTTCACTCAGTGGCTTCTCTTTCGATGTGTTACACAAGCATTAACATTAACATAAACATTGATATAGTTACATGGGAATATGTTATACTGATATTTTCTGCTTATGTACTTACACTAAAGCCTTACCTTGATTATGTCATCTGATCTAACCTTTTGTACTGTGTGAATGGCATGGCACTGGTGCTACTGTCTTTTATCGTATATATGTACAGGAAATATGAGTTTGTGTGAATACGTTTGATTAATTATGTATAATCTTTGGATTAACTTCTGGAGGAAATAAAGAATCTCTCTCTCTCTATATATATATTACATATCATTTAATGGATACATAGAGATGTAGAATTGAAAACCTTGTCATATTCACGATTTATGTATTGTGCGGTCAATGGAACACTGTTACGTTACTTGTTTTTGCTCTTTTTTTTAGACATTTTGATTATGCAAAATTGTAGAGAAATAATCTATAAAATATGAAATGGTCGAAGACGAAGAAATCACTCGAATCTGTTGATTCCTTCTGGGCTCTTCGATTCTATTTCAAGAATCAACAGATTCGAGTGATTTCTCCATTACAGAATAAGATGTCGTGTGTATAGATGCGAACGATATGGTCAATACTATATAATGTTAATAGGTAACGCCGTTGAAATGCCTAGTCAAAGTCAAAGTCTTATATATGTAGTATATATATGGCATCCAGCCCATGTACATCGGTGATGCAAATAAGTACAGCGTTTTACATTTTCGGATAAATTTGATTTTTTAAAAGTTTCTAAGAGAAATAGCATGTTTGAATTATATTGCCAGTTCCAATATGGCAGCATAATCTTGTGAAGAGATAAGATACATAATAGCAGATACAGGAAGATAGCATTTTGGTATGACCATATTTTTGATATCACAATGACAAGGACATATGAAGTGTACTTCATTTTATAGCTGAATTACATAATGGGCAAAACCTCTTCGACATTTCAGTGGACAATTGTTTCTTTCACTTATCATGAGATCTACATATGTAGCAGTCCAAGACTTCTGGGGGCTATACAAGTCACCAACTGTTTTAACCATACAAACCATATAAATAAAGGTTTCTAATATATAAAGTCCATGTTACTTGGTACAAGCTTATTATAAACAAGTTTTGGGATTGGGCGTTCATGCATTGCAAGAATATTAAACCAATATTTCAAACATTTGATTGGGAGTGGATATATAACGGGTATCTGCCGCACTCATAATAAACCATACCATTGAATTAGGATGGTCCAACAGACAAGCTAAAAGCTAAAAGTGGCTCTCAAAACATCGTTTCGCTGAAAAGCCCATAGTACTGATCCATTTAACATGATTATTTTTACTTTACAATATACTAAGATATGTGTGAGTAATTTCAACCTTAGAAGGATGGTATCCCGATGAATGACACAGTCTCTTAGAGTGGGAAACTGTCTACCAATATAGCTGACTGCCTGTACTGACAGTGAAGACAATCTTTATACGACATCGCTGCGAGGAGCTCATAAGAGTGAGTTAGTTGGGTTTAACACCGCTTTGAACAGTATTCCAGTTACATCACGGCGTATCAGCTTAATGTGGGAGGAAAGCCCGAAGTGATGAAGGTCTCAGACATTTAAAACTTTTGTGAAACATAATCGCGAACCGACAATAATAGGTTTCTGATGTGCCCAATGGGCCCATCTCTACACAACAAATTTCGACGCCTCCAACGACTGGGCCACACGTGCCGCCAGAGCTTATACGACAAGACATAGCTAGTAGTAGAGTCTGTGTCTTTGTGATTATCAAAGCAAAAGCACCATTGCCTTTTTTGGTCTGCTATGAAAATGAAAATTTTAATATTTGCCTATATTCAGTATATGTCAATATGCAATTAAAAATGTACCGTACTATTAAAACAATTAATATCCATAGGGGAGTTTTTCATCGTCTGACAAGGAACTAGATAAAAGTGTGAAAGTTGTATGTCGTTGCATTTAGTGGTTTGTCACGAATATTCAATCGCTGCTGAAAAACGCCAGTCACATAAAAATTAATTCAGATGGCATCTTTACAGTTTGTATTACAGCAAGTGCATTTTATAACACTTTCGTATACGTAACATTAAAACTATAAATGGAAGTCAGTGATCACAGAGCCAATGATCTGTGAAATGTTTGAAAAGTTGCTTCTGCCACCATGAGTGAGTGAGTGAGTGAGTGAGAGAGTATTGTTTTACGCCTTTTGTAGCAATATTCCAGCAATATCACGGCGGGGGACACCAGAAATGGGCTTCACACATTGTACCCATGTGGGGAGTCGACCCCAGTGTCTTCGGAGTGACAAGCGAACACATGTCTGCCTCCAAGATTATCTGATGATCCAGTCAAGCATATGGTCTCACAAATACGTGAGTGATGGATGTGTAGTTCAATTCCGGTAATAAAAGTAAAGTTAGCTTGTTATGAATGTTCTGTGCAACTACATTTGCACGTACATGTTGACAATGTTCTACAAGGACGTCTCCTGTTGCCTTTTCATTAACAACATTCAGTTTGTCATTTCAGTGATTTATGTATATTTATTTTTATGTTACAATTGTCACATACGTCATAAGCGTGAGATACATTTTGAAGGAATTCGTTCTGATTGCAAACTCCTATCCGGTTCAAGGTTTCTCCAAAAGCACCACGCTCCCCTGCTTGTTGTGTTGTGCAGCCCTAGAGACATGTATTATGTACCAGCCACACACTCAGGCCATGAATACGCCAACGATTGTCGGGGGATTAATGTCCTTCCAGCCTTCCTCTTGGGACTAAATTGTTATGAGTAGTGAAAGATGGACAAAAGCTGTCTGTACGGTTCTTATGCAGGTGGTGGGGAACTAGCTTTGTATTATGGTACAATGGATGTGTCGCGAGTTTTGCTAATAGGAAGAGATGTGAAAACGTGTAGAAATCACATGTGTAATTACAAAGAAGCCACACTGAAATTGTCATTTTAACCCTGGAGATTTGTATCTCAGACAACGCCGAAGTTTACATCAATGCATAAGAACTATATTTTTGCTCCAAAGTACATCAAGGGTATTCGCTTGCGTATTTAATGGTAGCTTTTGTCTGAAGCAGTTCTACGGATCTAGTTATGCTGTGGGATTTTATTGATATACAAAAAAGTAATATACGAGGGATGACTGAAAATCTGCTCCAAGCTGCATAGATAGGGTTTGCGGCTGACTATGTTTTGGTACAGAAGGATTCCTCCTTGTGGTGTAAACTGTCCTCTACAGTAGAAATGACCTCATCATTATGTGCATAATGGCTTCCATACAGTTTGGGAAGAGAAGGAAATCTGACGGTGCCAAATCTTGTGAATACAGATGTTTAATTAGTTCAAAGCTACAGTCATGTATTGCAGCCATGGCGACAAAATTTGTGCACCCGTGCAGTGTCCTGGAGGAACAACACACATTTACTGAGTTTTCCACGACGCTTAGCTTTAATGTTTGAACGCCGTTGTCAAAGCAGATCAGCATAATATCGACAATAATGGTCTGAACTTTCGGGAGGTAGTCCACCAGTAGGATTCCTTTGGAATCCCAGAAAACCGAAGCCATCACCTTGTCAGCTGATGGAACAGACTTTGCCTCCTTCTTAGAGGATACGTTAGATGCTCCGACTGCTTTGACCGTTGTTTACTCTCTGGCTGATAATGGTTAACCCAAGACTCATCCATGCTTACAAATTGCTCAACAAAGTCAGCTGACTCTGCTCCTGTACGATGTACATTCTCACGAGAGATAATGAACATGGAGCGTTTATGATCAGGAGTCAGACGCCTTTGAACCCAGCGTGCTGAAACCTTTGTCATGCCCAGTTCATACTTCAGAATAATCCCAACTCTCCCATGAAAGGTGCCTTCTGTATTGGCTATGTTACGTGTGATGAGACATGTCGATCATTCATAATCATAAAATGTATTTTATCATAAAAACCAATTTCACCTCACCTCTAAACAATGACAAAAGAAGGAGCATCACCCCCTAATGTTGAGACCATGTCCACAATGGTGACTGTTAGAGTTAACCCTTTCAGTTGAAGTAGCCCATTTTGTAAATTTTTATCAACAGAAAACACCTAGCCACTCTTATGCCTGCAGAAATATGCTGCCTGCTTGTGTATTTGTCTCGAATGCAAGCCTGTAAGCAGGGAAAGTATTGTACTTAATACATGCAATTTATTAAGCGTGTACTATACATGTACACCCTTCTTGGTTATTCTCAGAATTTTCCGCCACCCCTCGTATAGATGATTCACATTGTATAATACCTAATCAAGGGGAAAAATACTGGTCAAATGACATTCCATTGAATAATTTCAAAGAATAAAATGAGGAACACTTGGTCATAATTTATCAAATAATGTAACATACATATACACTTCTTATTTGGGAACTTAACATAGAAAGCTGTGAAAACCTATGTTTTACAGTTGGAATGTGTCATGTATTTGATAGGAGAAACAAGACTAGTGTGATGTTATATCGCCAAGCCAGAAATACTGAACCAGCTTTTAATATGATGTAACGTGATATCAGGTGCTGTGCTTCATTGTGACCAGCTTCGATATTGAGACAAATTACATCAAGATATAGATTTCAATGTTGTGTAACTCATTTCCGATTGTTTTCTTTTGAGGCAAAATGAATTGGCCATTCGTAGGTATGTCTGGGTGCTTATATTCTACGATCATTGCAACTCAACCCTTCAAATCCTCAGTTTTAGTAGCTACAGACTGCTTCAAATCTCTGGTTACGTATGACAATAAACTAATTTGATGTAATTACCTTATATTGTCAATAAGAAAGCCATTTGAAGACTAAGTGTCACTAAAATAGAAGGAACGTGCTTCGATTGAAGCTTTGCCGGTCGTAGAAAGATCTAGAGATATGTTTTAGCTACTTAAACATCTTTATTAACTAAAACAGCAATGGCATACAGCAACGTTGTCAAATGCACCACTGATATTTTTAGCACGAATACTCTACATATTTCTCCAATTACTAATGGTTCAATGTTAAAAAATCGATCATAATTGTCATTTTGTGATCCATTAACTATAACCAGACGTTTATCAGGGCAATTTGTAAACATCTAATATAACCAAAACAGTGGGATGCTTCACTGTGCACTTTAAATCGCGATATTCTACCGAAGGAATGTTCTCTTTCTGGTTTCCGTTGCAGGCTGTGTCCAATATCATCGTTTTAAGTGGTCAATTGAAAACATTATATCCCAGGAGATATGAGACTTTATCTTTATGCAACAACTGACACGATTGCTTTTAAAGTTGTCATTTCTCAATTAGTGAAACGTGAAGATTTTCATATAGGAAGCTGCACAACGATATCCAACATATGTTCTATGCAGCTTAAGTCCTTTAAGTACTTTTATTGATTTCCTATGTTTTGTTGCGTGACTTAGAAACCAACTTATCTTGAAGATGATTCATGTGACATTCTCAGCTGGCTAGGTACGATTTCAAAGTCATTAGTAAATTTTCTTGTCCTTTCGGTATGGGGCTATGTCAGAACACTATAAGTGCTTAGTTATTGTATCCTTTTGTGATTAGAATCTGGCTAAATAGACCTGAGTGTCGCTTGTGCTTGAGTGTTCATGGTGTGTGATGCATCTCCGGGCCAACATGTCATTATAGTAAATTTCGTAATGAAAACGTGCACTGATATCTATGTATCCAAGTTCATGAATATAAGTTTATGGAAAGATCTGATCATGAATTAGCAAAAATTACGACAATGCATTAATAACGAATAACGTGTTTCGTGATTTTAATTCCTTTTAAAAGACTATATGGAGCCGTGTTGGTAACAGTTATCATCAAATGCAAGTATAAATAATTTAAACTCGATCTTCGTCTCACCAAGACGGTTTGACAGCTTTGTGGTTAAAATGTTTGATCCTGAAAAACCGGATTTCAGCATATACAGCCCCTCTGTATGGGTTGAGTATTTGCACAAGTGGCGTTAAATCAAATATATTCATATTCACTCACTGTTCGCCTTTCGCCACTTGTTACCAGCGAACGAAGAACCAAATATCAACGAGGAGAAACAGATATGATAATTCTGGCTCTGTTACCAAACATGTATCTTCACCTGTAAGGAAGCTAAGCAACAGTTTTCATATTTTTACATGTATGTGACCAACTATGAGACAAGAGACCTTATGGGTGAAAAATCACATTTTGACTCCTCATTATATTTTAAAACTACAGTATCTAAGGAACACAAAAATAAAATTCACAAGCTTCAATTTATGTTTATCACAGAGATACATAACATTAAACATTTGGACTCATTTTCTGCAAAGTACCATTTTCAGACTTAAAACTGTTTATGTACACTAACAATTGCAGGTTTTAGATATGATGGCTGACTAATTGAACGTAGACATGTATGCTGAAATGTTTTGGAATTAATGTTTTCATGACATTATCGAAAGAAAAATAAAATATGTTTTGTACTGTCCGCTCACATGGCCATTTTTTACGGAGGTAAGTTTACGTCAAACGTTCATTTTTATGACGTCACAGCACAATTGTTTCAAAGCACCTATCAGGTCCTGTTTCTCCCGATGGGTCACATATCATAAACTTCCATGAAACATCTATACATGACACTGATCTTATTTATGGTAATGTCCAATCTGTAACCGACAGCATTTCTGTTATTCTAGAAGGTCACAGTCAAAGAAGCAGGACTATCAATTGAAAACATACTCAAATGGCTTTAGCAATCGGAGAGTTTTAAAAACATGTAATCGGATACTCGATTTCTGTGTCTTCATTTAAAAATGGGTATGTCCTCAAGAAATTAATACATGTTTAAAAAACTGACTGAATATGTTATAAAATATATAGAAGGCAGTTCTTAACTATGTTCAGCTATATATATATATATATATATATATATATATATATATATATATATATATATATATATATATATATATATATAAAGCACAGTAAAGTTCTAACTCTCAGGCACAATGTAAAGTCGTAAGTTATTTGTCCATTGTCACCTTGGTATTGTGACGTCATAATTTCCTAAATGTTATGACGTCACGTAACTATATGTTACTACTTCATGTCCGTTATTCAGTTATGGCCTGATGAGACTCGTACGTGGTACGAGTTGAAAGCGCTAGCCTATTATAACTGTGTTCAATCTTACTCCACTTATTTAATTATTATATATATATATACTGAACCGTAAGAGAAACGTCACCATGGATAGAGATATGAGAAACCTTATTTGTCCAAGCACTGTAAACATGCTTTGAGACATATTAAAAAGATAAAACTTAGCGAAACTGATCACCAAGGTTGAAATGAAAGTGTCAAATGTTCTTAAAGTGAAACACCACACTAGTCTATATCTCTGAGAAAAATGGCATCACAAGTCGGTATCTCGTGTGTCCATTGTGTGCATTGATGACTGCCGTGCAACGTCGATACATGGAATGTATGAGGCGGTTGATGAAGGCCATTGGCACTTGAGCCCATTCTCTGAGGGACGCCTGACGCAGTTTAGCTGCAGTTGTCGGCCTTGGTCGGACGTCATTCAGCCGTCTTTGAATCTCGTCCCAATGGGATTTAAATCGGGACTGAGGGCAGGCCACTACATGGTTCTGATGCCATTCTGCTGGAGGAAGTCTCTCGTTGCTCTCGCAGTGTGGGCACGGGCGTTATCATGCTGAAACCCGTGGTTGCGGCGACGTGCCAAATGATGTAATGATGTGGTCTCAAGACTTGACCAATGTACCGTGCTGCTGTGACACTATTGCCTCTCCCTGGAACGTTGTTCTGGAAGACCCCAGGTTCGACCCTTTGTGAAGACCAATTCCACCCCACACCATCACACTCGGACCACCCCACGAGTCTCTCTCAACAACACAAGCATCCGAATAACGTTCCCCACGTCGTCTGCCATCTGCTGTTGAGAGTAACGGCTCTCGTCTGAGAAGAGGACTCTTCTCAACTGCTTGTGGCGCCAATGCTGGTGCTGTGTTGCCCACTGAAGACGGTCCCGGCCATGACGTGGTTTCAGAATGGGTCCTCGGTGTGGCCTGTGACAGTGGAGGTGTCTGCCCGTCAATCGTCGACGCACGGTGTCCGCACTAATGTGTCGCTGGTGTGTCCCCATGGTCTGCCGAGCAGTTTCCGCAGCAGTGACAAAGGGATCTTGAAGATGCTGTCGCACAATATGACGATCCTGATCTCGGGTGGTGACCCTTGGTCTTCCACTACGTGGTCGGTCATCTGTACCGTCTGGTACAGTTGCTGGAGCCTGTATATGGGTCCGTACGTGGACTTGAAATGCATTGGCTACTTGCCGGGCGGTTTGTCAAGCTTGCAATCGTCCAAGGGCTTGGTGTCACTGATTTCTTGTCAGTCTTGGCATGTGGTAGAAATTCAATAAGGAATGAATGTTATCCGATCAGGGTGGATTTTTTATAGGGCAAGAAATGGGGGAACGCATGTGCATTTCAATGTGCCCGGCGGAACTCACGTGCATCAGGTTACCATGGCCGTTGCCGTGATGCGTTTGGGCGATCGGTTTTATTGTCGTCTGGTTTTTTTTAACATCAAATTTCATTTTTACGGACAAGGTAATGTAAAATTTTAGAAACATTGCCAAAAATTACCCCGATATTTAAATGACAACTTTTCATGCAATGTTACTTGGGGTGACGTTTTTTTGCGGTTCAGTATATATATATATATATATATATATATATATATATATATATATATATATATATATATTACTTGCGTTACCGAATTGGCATAAGTCTATGTTATTTTGTTGTGTCCTATTTGTGGAACTTATAAGTCTCTGCGCTTAGGTTGCATTAGATACCTACTCAATCAACGAAAGCCATCCATTAATTTCGTTTCCTGAAAGAACAATGATTGTCAGTGACATGCTATTTGAGTTCCTGCCATGATGTTATGACTGCGAAGCTGCGTCTGTTTTGAATGCATGTAACATATATGCACACGGACACAGATGAGCAAAACAAAGCATTCATCACTTTGACTGAAGAGTCAGTAGGGTCAGTGTGACCTAACTGTAATCATTCCTACATATGAGTGCCCAGATGGAGAAATAATTGACAAACTTAAACCCTGCAGGGGAGATGTTGTGTATCTAAATATACAAAGTGCGACTATATGGTCTACAAATTACCTTCTCGATGTTTATTTGGAAATAAAAAAAGTTTCAGGAAATATATGGAGGCCACTAAAGATATTGCAAAGAACGTTTTGTTTGTGCAAACGCAGAGAAATTATATATTTACGTATTATGTTTGGGCTAATGAATTATACATTATCGTGCAAATGTACTTCTGGGACTTCTTTTTCTGGATGAAAGTAAAATTCGGGTAATGGTCGATCACGAAATGGTAAATGATTCGATCAGCAACCCTATTCTAACTATAATCTCTAACAATGAATATGCTTTATTAATAGGAAGTGTAACAAAAGAATACCTGTACATATGCTTCTACTCTCTGTATATTCCTGGCCAAGTAGGTCCCAAGCACCTCCAGCTTGTCGTAACAGACTGTCAAAATAGGGATCGAATGATGCCATCGTACACCCGTGACAACTGGAAAATTGCTGGAATAATACTTCGGCGTCAAATACCATTCACTCACTCGCGCATAAAGTACTCTATGTACATACTATGTGCAAAACAGGTGACCTCTTGTCTGAATTTTGAGACTAATTACGAAATTCTATTTCTCTCTCTCTCTCTCTCTCTCTCTCTCTCTCTCTCTCTCTCTCTCTTTATATATATATAACTGAAGTTGAAACAATATACTGATAACTTGTTCGGAGACGTACACATTATATATATATATATATATATATAATGTGTACGTCTCCGAACAAGTTATCAGTATATTGTTTCAACTTCAGTGTTCTCATTTCTCAAGCAAATTGTTAACATAACACGTTGCTTCAAATCTGTGCACACTATTGTCCCCATCTAGCTTACGTGATCCAACGTGATCAGTTGAAACTCTATACAGGAAGCGCTCTGTATGTTATGCTCAATTGATCTTTAATTTTACATCACTGGATAATTCTAATGTACTTGTCGCTGTCCCTTGAGATTATATCACAGCAAGCCACACTACAGAACAACGCAAATCTCATTTTGTAGCTTGACATTTGCATTTATACACCCCACTGTGTCATCTGATACTTGTAATGGTCATGTTTAACTGTCGATACAGATGGCCATGCCTTCGCATGGAATGATCTCCCAATGACTACATACACTTTATCTTTATATTGATTTTAGATTGTTTTAATTATATACATGCTTAAAAGAGATAAACAAAAACTTCCCATGTTTTTGTTTTTTCCATGCCATGTTCACATCTTCACCAACATAATGTAAAAATCAAATTTGTTTTTGTGACACGTTATGAGTTCAAATAGAATCGATGGGAAATGTCAAAATGTAAATGATACAATCTTTATCACCCTGGCGTTACGATATGCTTAACCCCATGTGGGTTTCTGATATCGCAAAACATCCCTAGGTGTTTAAAATGAATATTATATGAAAATATTAACTTGTTGCGAAACAGGTCGTGTTGATTTTTCATGCGATCATGAATGTTCGCTGAATGTCTGGTCCATGTAGGAATATTGTCTTTCAAATATCTCGATTTAAAGAAATGACGGTGCGTTAATGCTGCTTAGTATATTCTATAAGCACAAATATCGCTCGTAACTCAATAATAGATGGATAATGTATCGTTAACTCGTCATTCTGACATTTATTGGAAATCATGAATATGCATAACGCTTTGTTCCTGTATGTACAAGAACATATCTGTTCTAGCGTGAACCTATAAGCAGGTTAGTACATTCAATTATCAACCGCATTGCAAACCCAAGACAAGTTATATTTAATAGAATGTAAGTACACATTGTTTTAATTCCTACCTTCTGTTTTTTGTGTGAACTGAGAAGTTGAGTTTTAAAGCCGATTTATTTTGTGTTCAACTGGTTACCATTTTGAAGGTTACCGTACAATCTCAAAATATACAAAGAGTCTATATATACCAAAGTTAGTCGGATTACCGTCATAAATCAAACCGTTCTTAACACATTTTCGCATCTCCCTTGACTACGTTTAGAGAGCCGAAACCATATGAAGGAGACAGTGCATCTAGGCAAGCACTTAACTGTCAATTCCGAGCGTCACCTTGTCGATAGCTACTGATAGCATTTCCATATGTAACTTGATTTAAGAGACGGAGTTTTATATCATTTTACGTAGATTTGGCTCTCTATGTGGTGTAATCGATACGAAAGCGGTTGTAAACTAATTTAACCCTCGTCAGGTCTCTAACGTAGGAAAAATTCGGACGCACTTTCCTTCTTTTTCGCGGTACTGGAAGAATATGCACTCACGTTTCTCCGTATTGTAAGGAGTCGTAACCCTAATTTACATGCTGTCTGTTTGATATCTTGTGGAGGTAAGATTTCCTGCTGAGTCTGTGCTGGCGGATGCTGGTGCCTTGGATACAGGTTACTATATGTGTTAGCACTGAGATGGTGCGAGTTCTCGTTGCTGTCTATTGGTTTACAGGCATGCGAAGGGTTCGTCATAGCATACAGAATATTTATCAACTTCGAAACCGTGCTCTTCGGCAGAGTTGTTAACTCAAAGGGCATCCTGGTTTCTCTTTTACTGGATAATGATGCTTTGCACAAGGACGTACAATTGTCGAGCAGGTAATCTAGGATACCACTACTAATTGAAGTACGCATTTCGCAAGCAAGTGGCCCGGATACTCAATTCACAAGACATGGATACTGTTTTATAGGGAATACTTGTTCATGTATGTCTGTCGACCATTCATGACATTTCATGTGGAGTTTTAACGTTTTATTAACTTCACATGGGATAAACAATCATTTTTGACGCATGCCTTCAACATTTATCGTTTTTCTTCTGAAACAGTGTTTAAGCATAACAATTCGTATTGATTTTACGATTTGACGTCAACTATGTTAACGCCTTTGATGTCACAGTGTATGATTCACTAACAACAAATTTGCATTTATATCGAACAAGTGTTACTTACACAATGTCATGCATATAAATTGTAAAGGCGTGTTTTGTTCAAACATGTAACGATTCAAAACTGTGTACATATTTACATGTAAACAATACGTCAAAGTATTACCTCTCACAACTACAAATGTTCTCATGAAAGAAAAGATACGGCCTCTTTGGGAGGAATTGTAAACGATAAATATGTCTGTTATCTAAAGCGTCTTGTATTATTACATGGACAAATGAATTTATCCCGTAAACTCAATAATAGAGGAAGATTATCCACGAGAAACGCATGAACGCTACAAGTACGTTGGCACCTCTATAACAATTAATTAAAGGGTGAATAAAAGTGTTATAGATGGTGTTTAAGCCAACCCAATATCCCCTTGTCTAGACGTAGATCCTGTATAAGGGACAACTGTCTACAAGACAGTTTAGCTTAAATTGGGCCTAAATTAGGGCTGTATTGCCTGTATACTAAATGTCATAATGATAGAATTGGCGTCTATCAGGATGGCTCGGGGATGAACGATTTGGAAGGCCTCACCTAATTAGATCTATTGCAAAGTTAGGCCAATGTTCAAAGTAATGATCTGAAAATCCAATTTTCACGATGTGACATTTAACGACAGATAAATAATTGTATTAGTTGGAGTATTACTTCTAACGTTATATACGACTTACAAAAAGCATGAAATTTCAAAAGTTTTGAGTAACATTTTGGTAATTTTGTGAGTTTGGCTACTCGTAGGTGTCTCATATAACTCGTTAATATAGGATATATAGTTTACACCTGCGTCACCTTCCAGTACTGACGTCGTAATAAAATCAGAATTTTCTCAGTTAAATGAATGCGTTATAAATCACCACGTTGAATTATGTATATGTTTATTGTTATGTGAATGAATGCATTTGCGTAGTCTAGATCTATATATCGAGTTACGTGAGTATTTCACAAACATGTGTATTTTATCTTTGTAACAGAAACATAAATCCATTATGCCAAGGCCGATTGACATGGAATATATATCCCGACAGCATGTGGTAAGATACACCTCTATATCTATATAGTTACAGGTACACATGTTCTATCGAATGTTAGATAACACATGCGTGTTATGGACACAATATAATGATAAACAATCATCTACTCCTTCGGTCACCTCGGCTGTCCTAATTGGATCTTTGTCACCTTGATCCGTCTTTCCTCAAATATTTGTGGAGATTCTGTGTTTCGTATCAGCGTTTGGCATTGGCGTATAATGAACATCAGATGATAGCGTGCCGGCTACAGCAACTCCAGCCGTAGCGTTCGCTCTCCTCCGCTCATCGAGCGTGGTGTTCCTCCCCATCTCTCCACTCTTGTTAAACCTTCGATAAGTTAAGGTAGCGAGCTTGTTCTGCTAGACCCCCGCCAGTTGTAGCGTGACTGACGATAGACTCTGGGTCTGTGAGCGCGTCAATGTCTCATCTGATGGCTCTCTATTGATAACCACAGTCCAACCAATTACATACAGCATCCTCTGACCCTTGGACTACCAGCATCTCGTCGCATCGCCTGCATGGGATCTGTTTGGCAATAACCTGCCCGGCAGTTCCATCTACATCTCGCCGTGTCGTACCTTAACTCAAAACTCATCTGTTTGTGTTCTTTACGTATGTGATAATTGTTGAACACTGGATTGCATCCAACTTGGCCGATCAATGGACTCGTCCGTTTACCCATGTGCCCACAGTCGTATTGAAGCATGCTCGCTTTGACGATCCTAAGCTTATGGGACTTCTGTACTGTACTACCAGTTTCACCTCAGAAATCAATTAAATATCATTTCATTGTTTCTCTAGGTTCAGCAATGACAAGAGGCTAGTGTCCATCGACGTCCATCAACAGATCTGGAGTGGACTAGGACCAGTGTTTATTATGGAGAACGTCTGAGTCTACGATCCGTTCTCTTCTACTGATATGGGAGAACTAGAAAGAAATACTACGGATAAAAAGTGGGAAAATTTACTTGTGCGGACTGCTACTACATTGTGTGTGTTTCTCCTTCTATGTGGCGTCAGCGACTTCGTGTTAGCCATCGAGGTCCAGCGTTCTGTGGGTGATTAACATGACCCATCGGCACAGGAGAAGACTTACCACGTATTTTCTATTGGGGTTGTCACTGCTACAGTGTGTTCGTTGTCTACCACAAGAAATCAAAATAGGTAAGTCGTATATTGCTGAATCGGAGGTAATCGTTTAACGAGAGCGTGTGATATCTAATTAAAACACAAATGAAACTATCGTATATGAATAATTTGGTACAGTGTGTATTAGGCTTAATTGTATAATAAACAAATCAATATGATACATCGCTCTGTAATGAAAACCTATATATTTTAATTAAAGGTGTGTACGATGTTCCGATTACACTGGCAATGCTCAAATGAACGTAAGTGGAAGTGATATCTTCGATATGTATACCAGTGATAAATTTTCTTATATTAAGTCATCGGCACACATCAAGAAGTTGCATTTATTCATTACAGCCTTTTTAGATGAGACTTTTATTGGAATCAAGCCCAGGTCTATTGCGTTTGTGTACAGCTTATAAATCGCAGGTCAGAGATATGCCATGGGGATTTCCATACCGAGACGCATGTTCAATTTTGTGGCACAAACGCTATTATTATGAAACGAAACGTTTAAAGCTCGATCCGCTCAGCCGTGTCATGAGCCCAAGCATTACACCGAGTCCTAAATACCACAGGGCAATACTAGAACCATGCAATTGTCATTTCCGATGTTTCATAACATTATTCTGTTGGTTCATAGTGTCATAATAGGCCCCTGCTATCAGTCGCTGATCTGGTATGGAGCCCCATGTCTCAATTATATCATGAAGAGTGTTCACCAGCAGGCTGGGATGGCGGATAACACGCTTTAGAACTCTCAGTGGTATTCAACACTTCCAAATAGTTTTCGTTTTAATTTTTGTAGAAATGATTGACTCATGAATAGTTTATGACTTTGGGTTTTCATGAATATTTCATTTATGCCAGTTTTGTGTATCTTGTGTATGTCATGTAATGTTATTCATAACAATGCCATTACTTGAGTGCATGTATATGTCAATGCATAATCTGGTCAACGTTACTTTGTACGGAAAGATGGTTTTGAAAATTGAGTTACAATAATGTAATTTTGATTGTGCATTCTACGTTGTGTTACACTGTAATACTACAGCCACGCATCTGCATGTTTCATACATTATTATCCAGTCACACATACGTCACATTAGTAATACAATGTTGTCTCCTGAATTGGTTTAAATATATCAACGTCGACAGATGTTGAAGTTGATGTGGAAATAATATTCCCTGATGAACGCCAACGATAAAAATAATATTATTCCTTGACTGAGAAATCTCTGAGGAAACTCTATCTGTTTTTGAGTTTAAAGCTATCGGTTTTCTAAAGAAACACGGCAAAGGTACAGAGGTGATATGTGTCTTTCCAGATGCGTGGGGGAAGCAATAGTTTTATCCTTCGAGGCACTGTCAGTGCATGGTTTGTTGGCCGAACAAATGCTCAAATGCTTTTCCTGAAAATAATGGATCGGTATGAAAAACTAATGAAATATTGATTGTTCCAATCAGAAGGAATTGAAAATGACGTGGGAGAAGGGAAACGTGTGAATGTCAATGTTATAGACTATGCAGGCGAGCACTGGCGGAGAAAGGTCAAGTTTGGGCATCTCTTGCAGTATGATGTAGTCATGAACGACTTAGAATATTTCACGGCGCTTACATGCATGACGATTGTTATGTATATGACCGTAAGCGGGGGAGTATGCATAATGCATAACCATATGCTCCAAATGCATGCTTGCTTTCATCGTTATGCCGAACCTAATGAAACATAAACAGATAACATAATATGATTTCGTTTTAAGATTATAGATAACAAGTGTGGACTTGTATTACTCATCAATTGAGTTTCATAGTGTTTATAACTTAATTAAAGCGTATTATAGGATGTTGAAACTCGATATGTCATTGTATGATGCTGAAACTCGATATGTCATTGTATGATGCTGAAACTCGATATGTCATTGCATGATGCTGAAACTCGATATGTCATTGTATGATGCTGAAACTCGATATGTCATTGTATGATGGTGAAACGATGTATTATGTTTCAGTTTATCGACATGATAACATATTGTCATAACATCATTCATAATGAAGTAGGTGAGGTAGCCAAGTTGTTAATGAGTTCGCTCGTCACGCCGAAGACCCGGGTTCGAATCCCGACATGGGTGCAATGTGTGAAGCCCATTTCTGGTGTCCCCCGCCGTGATATTGCTGGAATATTGCTAAAAGCGGCGTAAAACCATACTCACTCACTCGATCACTACATGGGTACAATTACTCACTCACTCGCTCTGCCATATTTTTTTAAATTAAGAGAGAAATAAACTGCATTTCTTCAATCATGTTTCGGCGTAGCGATGTCGTCCTTGGGACATAAGTGCTGACTTATGAATTTGTTAAGTCATTGTTAGTTATAAAAATGTGTATACATATATCGTGTCGCACCTTAATGAACAGAGATACCACCACAACAATGATATTGTTCTAGCATCACACAGTGTCTTCTTTTCGTCACTCAAGCTGAAAAAACCCCCAGAAAATGCATGACAAGTGTTTTTAAATGACTTTTGAATAAAGGTATATTATGCTAGGATTAGCATATTCTAAATTAAATTAATGAATTCAAGTTGAAAACTATTTTTATGTAGCCTGTAAGTTACAGAATATTGAAACTAAGCTCACTAATTGATGAGAATAGTGTTATAAGGTTAACATTTTTCTATGATATTAGCCAAATATAGGCACGGAATTTAGCAATTAGGTTAATTTTTTATTAAATAGTGTCATTAGGGTAACATTTATTTGTAATGGTAACACTGTAATTGCGATCAGTTTAGCCAAATAATGACACGAAAAATAGCAATTAAGTTATTTATTTATGAAATATTGTTACAAGGGTAACATTTGTTTACATTGGTAACACACTAATGCGATCAGTTTAGCTAAATAATGACACAATGCCAAATTTGTTGTTCCACGAGATCCATTAGGGATGCTGTAACGACATTTGTTATAATAGGCCAGGGTTATAGCGGAGTGATCGATCAGCCAAAACAGCATGTGATATACCCCCAAGCTAAGTTTGCGAAAGACACAAGTGCCGAGTTTTTTAAATAACTCATATTAGTCTTAAGTTGAATATTGCTGATTGAATGTTTGAGGCGGCCATCTGTTTTTCGTCAGCTAACTGTAGCCGATCTGGACTTCGCAGGGGGTCGCAGTGGCGCTGAAAACAGTTGATTCATCCTGGGGCCTAAACGCAATTGGGCGATAAATCTTCAAAATCCTGCGATCGATGTCTATTCATCACCTCCGAGACTAAAGTCATTCTCATCTCCCAGTTCTTTGCATATTTGCTTGCTCAAAATATATGAGACTTGATTTCCTTTAAGAATGCTCACATGTAAAAGTACGCAGTATATTTTATGTGGTGACAACTGGCCGTTAGTGTTAATTTTACGTCACATCTGTTCCAACTCAAACATAACATTCAAAATTGGAAACACGATTTTAACAATGTCTTTGTTGGGTAAAATAGCGTTTTATGACGTAAATCAATATTAATGACAAAAAAACATCATGTATTATAGCTAAAAAGCAATCTTAAATTGCGAATCTACAGTTGTCTCAAAATAGGGTGAAAAAAGAAATTTCCCGCAGGCTTAAAAGCTTTGAACATAGGCCTTTCTTTGACCCTAGGCTCCGTCCATCTGACTACCACAGCTGTGTATTAAGCTGCTGAAAGCCCAAGTGTATTATGGCCATCATGCAAAACACACAGTCAAACATCAGTCTCAAATGGAACATGATAATTACAATCTATTCCGTATTATTTTCAGGCTTTAAATTAAGGAAATATGAATTCACACATGATGTATTGATTCCTAACTTTATAATATCACAATTGTTGTTGTATCTTTTCTCTGGCGCAAGTATATGAATATGTATCGATATATCCGTAAATGTTTACTCTACTGGACTATTGAATATACCACTTACAATATCACTATGACAATAACATGTTACTGTAACAATAACATACCGACGATTTTGAGATCGATTTACTTCCAAATTATGTGTGCGTAAATTCATCATTTTAAACGGTTTTTGTTTGACGATTCGAAGAAGTCTTTTAATCTGCTTTACGTACGAAATGGCAGAAGAAACATGTATCATATATGCTGAATGATGTATTATAAATCTGTGCTTGTCATTTGTCATTTCATTAAGAAAACACTTCAAATATAGTGATTATCAAGGTGTGCACGTAACAGTCAAGTCAGGCACGTTTTCAACGCTTGATCAATCGGATGGCGATAACAGACACTGTGTTATCGAATTTTTAATACTACAGTACAGAATGCATGTACTACCATCTGCAACACCGCTTTTTAACTTCAATGATGAATACGTACTTGACATTTTCCTGCTAATACCTAAATTTAGCCCGTGTACACAAATTACGTTCATATCTATTCTACGATTAAGGCGTATCTTCATCTACGATCGATCGGTAAGTAATTCCTGTGCTCGCGTAATCCGTTTCCTGTAAACATCAATAACGGACCTCACTATCTTCAATCTATAAATGAATACCTTCACATTATCGAAATATGTATACACTTGCCATGAATTCGCACTGGAATATGTTATATGAATGCTCGTACGTATATTTAAATTAACACGTACCTAACATATCTAAATATTACACCGTGGATTATATATGCGTCACATACGTAACTAAATTTCTTTCTTGAAACCACTTACGATTACGTAGCGGCGTCAGTGAATATTTACCTGGGTGTGAGACTAAATAAACTATCTGAGTATTGCCAGTACACATGCTCCAGGCTAGCTTCAGTGAATAAATATCAAAATAGTTTAAGTGAATACGTGTTAGAATATGTTCCGTGAATATGAATCTGATTATCTTCAGTGAATACGTGTTAGAATATGTTCCGTGAATATGAAACTGATTATCTTCAGTGAATACGTGTTAGAATATGTTCCGTGAATATGAATCTGATTATCTTCAGGGAATACGTGTAGAATATGTTCCGTGAATATGAATCTGATTATCTTCAGTGAATACTTGTTAGAATATGTTCCATGAATATGAATCTGATTATCTTCAGTGAATACGTGTTAGAATATGTTCCATGAATATGAATCTGATTATCTTCAGTGAATACTTGTTAGAATATGTTCCATGAATACGAATCTGATTATCTTCAGTGAATACGTGTAGAATATGTTCCGTGAATATGAATCTGATTATCTTCAGTGAATACGTGTTAGAATATGTTCCATGAATGTGAATCTGATTATCTTCAGTGAATACGTATTAGAATATGTTCCGTGAATATGAATCTGATTATCTTCAGTGAATACGTGTAGAATATGTTCCGTGAATATGAATCTGATTATCTTCAGTGAATACGTGTAGAATATGTTCCGTGAATATGAATCTGATTATCTTCAGTGAACACGTGTTAGAATATGTTCCGTGAATATGAATCTGATTATCTTCAGTGAATACGTGTAGAATATGTTCCGTGAATATGAATCTGATTATCTTCAGTGAACACGTGTTAGAATATGTTCCATGAATATGAATCTGATTATCTTCAGTGAATACGTGTTAGAATATGTTCAGTGAATACGTATTAGAATATTTTACTGACTACGTATCTGATCATTTCAAGCGGGTAATTATGTGTCTATCTTCCGTAAATATTGAATACATATGTAGGTGTATTAAATAAATGTAAATACGCATCCGAGTGTCTTCAATAAATAATGTATATTTTCATTGAATCTGAAAAAAACACACTAGTTAATTGAAGTCAATATATGACTGTTGTTGTTTTTCATCAGTTAATTTGGTCGTGTGTGTGTGTGTGTGTGTGTGTGTGTGTGTGTGTGTGTGTGAGTGTTTGTGTGTGTGCGTGCGTGCGTGCGTGCGTGCGTGCGTGCGTGTAGGATTTGTGTGTGTGTGTGTGTGTGTGTGTGTGTGTGAGTGTTTGTGTGTGTGCGTGCGTGCGTGCGTGCGTGCGTGCGTGCGTGTAGGATTTGTGTGTGTGTGTGTGTGTGTGTGTGTGAGTGTTTGTGTGCGTGCGTGCGTGCGTGCGTGCGTGTAGGATTTGTGTGTGTGTGTGTGTGTGTGTGTGTGTGAGTGAGTGTTTGTGTGTGTGCGTGCGTGCGTGCGTGCGTGCGTGCGTGCGTGCGTGCGTGCGTGTAGGATTTGTGTGTGTGTGTGTGTGTGTGTGTGTGTGTGTGTATGTGTGTGTGAACGAGCTTACGTGTACGATTAGAAGCCATGGCGGTGAACAAAGTAATAAGAGTTAGAGACACGTATCCCTCGTGAGCAAGATGAGAACCCCAGGCTGTTATTTTCTCCATTTACTTAGTGTTCTCAAATGGAATATTAAACTGGCGTGATATCATTATGCGAAACTCTGTGCACCTGACTTGCATGTCTTCTTATGAATTATTGTGTTCGTGACAGTTGAAAAGCTGCATTACCACATGAAAGAATGAGCGCCATTAGAGCAAGCATCAAAGGCAGTCATCTCAAGTAACGTTTGTGGTGAGAGTGACACAAACATAAGTGAAACATTGCTTCTACATTATTAAACATCCTGAAGGCGTCGTTTGATGACCAAATGCTTTACCAAACGTATTAAAATAACTGGGAATATCTCCATACTGCATCATGCTAAAAATCTATCTTGGTATCCTGATAGCGTTCTACACGTAAATATTGTATCCTCCCTTCCTTAGAGCTTTTCGAACACTTTTCAGGGATGGTCATCAGTACCCCAAATCTAGACAGGATATTAGCTCTTAGTTTCCTCTTTCTAACATGTTACTCTCATGGAATGTAACAATTAAGTGTAGGCAAATTGGTTGTGAAACAGTCATTACAAAATATATCGACTGCAAATGTGTCTTAATGCGCATGATGTTAGAAAGCAGAATTCTTTGCACTTCATTCTTTTAATATCTCTGGTCCCCAAATTTTGATTTGGCATGGCTAGTTCGTAATGGTTCATTTGGTCCATAGAGTAGCATTCGTGTGCTACCGGTAGGTCAGGACATTGCTTATCCTTTTCGCGAACACATTGTGTCATCACTGGTTTTCATTGATTCATTCATATAATTTTCACCGCCTTTTTGCCTTTTAAGTCAAATGGAATCTGTTTGTCGGGTAATCCAGACTGGTTATTCTCTGGCTTTGACATTTTATATTTAAATGTGCGACATAACCACTATATTCGTTAGCAATCTTAATAAATATATACAAGCAATGATATCTGGCTTTTATCAACCAATGTAGGTCTGAGTTATGGTCTTTTTATTTTTCGAACCTTTGAAAACGCACTAAATTCATTTCGCTGATTTTGATTAATCGCAAATCTCTTTTCACGTTATTATCTTCTATCTGAAAACCATTTTAGAATTAACAATTGCGTGATGGTTGCTGTTATACATATGATTAATGGACATTGTGAACATTGAAAATGACAAAGTAATAGTATTTACTGAAATTGTGGCGTAAAACCTGGCGTCAAGTACAATGAATAAATTGCAAATAATTGAATTATACTTGACAAAAGTTTGATTGTTGCTATTACTATGATTATTCGCATCAATATTTATGACTCAGGTTATGAGGAAATACTGAATTCTATAACTACATGACGGAATATTATCGTTAGAGATGAAAATAATGATTGGCTATGTATATTAATCGGAAACAGATTAGCCTCATTGTTGATATTTTATCCATGCGACACATCAATACCATATGGTAGGATCTCCAGTATGAGTAGTCCGTTACATATTCTGTAACCCAAACAACAGGGTAACTTGTTACCTCGAGTAGAAAATGATAGTTGATGAATTTATAACTGCAGTTTTTTTGTGCGGGACAATATATTGGCATGCATTGGGTTTGATTAACGGAGGCTGACACGCGCGTGTAAACACAGATGCCTCGGTTCTTGGGATGAGAAACTTCGGCACATATTCCACCTTAATAGCTTTTCCACTCTCTGCCGATGCTTGTTTGTGCATAATGCAAGGTGTATGTTTTCCGGCGAGGAATGTATGCAGAACACCGTGCACGCATGCGTACTTCCAATTGTTTGTATGTATAGTAAGTCAACTGTACTGTATTTTAAGATCAAATCTTGAAGTAATTTCGGTTGCAGTATTCACTGAGACTGTTGTTTCAGTATGAAACATAGTGGAAGGACAAGTACCTAAACAATCTTCATTGCAGATAGCAACAAACAAACGACAATAGATCCCATGCGTTTCAATTGAAGAAGCATGGCTAGGTTCAGAAATAGTTCCTTATGTTTTTCACTCTATGATTGCCAAGAACACAAGAACAGTGAATGGCTGCAGGCCACACGGGGGAATGAACGCAACGCTCAAATTACTGGAGTTAACGAGGTGTTACTTTGGGATTCCCTCCGATGATAAACAGATCATTATATATCTGGCAGGAAACTTTGTTTCAAAATCATGTGTTGCTAAGTGAAAGGTAAATGGACTGAGCTCCCGATCATATATATTCTGTTTTGTTTTTGCGCAAGTCCTTGCCCTTTGTGGTGATCATGGCATGGGAGTGTTACTTCTGGATTTGCTTCAACAGTAAACATGATATCCACTAACTGTTTTGTGTTGTTCACTGCATGTCAATAAACTGAATATCGTACACCTACTGTACCTGTTTAATGCTAACTGAATACATACTAAAATCAATATTTGTTAGGTTATAACTTAGTCATTTGGGAAGCCTGGGTAGCCTTGTGGATAATGCGTTCGATCGTCAGCGAAAACTAGTGTTCTATTCCCGGAATGAATACAATGTGTGAAACCCATTATTGTTCCCGCCCTCTCCCCTCTTTCGTCTTGATATTGCTTGCAATCTACTAAAAGCGGCAGGAAACCTCATTCGGCAACTCACTCACAGTTGCAAATAACACACAAACTCTGCATCTCTTGTGTGTGTGCTGACCCAGTTCCGTTTATACAGTGTCGCGCCTCAAACACAATATGCTAGTTGTCCTTGTATATATGAGGCTTTACACCTGGAGTATTAACACATGATTGCAATATATAATTGTAATTTTTTAATTTCTAGTCTATGTTATTGAATGTGTGTTTGTTCCCACATTGTGGGTGAAGTAGAATTATTTTTGAATTTAATTAATTAACTTTGAATGCCTTAGACGCCCGTACATGTTTCAATAAAAAGTCAATAATGACACCGCCTTTCCTATTCGGATATTGTGCAATGGTGACCATTTTACAGCAGGAAAGACACACCCAACACAGAGACCATTATATCCATCTCAACCAAACTATCTACTATATATGATGAATTAGCTTTGATATCATATCGGCAGAGGAAATACATCATTGCATTATGATATCATACAGTATATAATAATACTAGATTTGCAATGATTCATCCTGAAACGGCACAAAAGTATATATTGTGAAATTATAACGTAATGTATGCCTTGAAGAAAAACTTACAAACAGTTACCTCTGCTGAATATGGATATAATATATCACATCATGGGTTGTTACTATACCATATTCCCAACAGTGAATGACACATACCATCCAGATCGTTTGAATATGAAATCAGGGATATAATAAAATGATTTTAGTGTCTCGTTGTAGTTTTCAGAGGTTAACCACTCTTGATGGACGTATACTAGAGTATTGATTGCTGGCTTGTTGAAATTGAGGGAGATTAATCCCAAAGTGATGGTCAATGGTCGGCAGCGTGCGGTAACTTGACGTGTGAGGTAATAGATGACACTTTGTCACAGAGAGGATCATAGCATTATTCTGTCCTTATACTTAGTTACTAACCCCAGGCACAAAACATGACAACGCAGCAGGAATCAATATAGCTGTAGCTTCATTGTTCTCTCTCATCTGTCATTTATGGCGCACAAGCATTACCATTTTCACCATCAGCAGCCCCACAACACCAAGCATGAGTCCGCAATAACTGTCGTCAATACGTTTCTTCCCGCGTAACTAAAATTTATCTATCAAAGACACATGCGATTAAAGCTATATATATGGAGGTATGTTACACGAAGTTTCGTGTATTTATTACGAAGCATGTCCAACACAAACACCTTTTGGAGATACTTCTGGCAGGCACACATAATGGTATGCAATTGGATCCAAGCTGTTCTGTTAAGACATATCTCTGAATAGTCTAAACGTATTATCACCTCAGTTTTTCTGTCAGCCCATATGTGTACTATAACAGATGTTTACACATGAAAAGATAGCCAGACAAGGCATCAATGAATGTCTGGGTTTACATGTTACCTTTCTCTTCCGTACTACCAAAGCTCACAGGATAACGTCGTGTCAGGTACCTGGGCTTACGGGATATCTTCCCATTAAGTACCCGGGTTGATAACATCATATCAGGTACCCAGGCGGACAAGATATATCCCATCAGGTACCCGGACTTTCAGAATAACTTTTCATAAGGTACCCGTGCTGGGGGATATCAATGACTTCACATCAGGTACCTGTGCTGAAAGAATATTAATGACTTACCACAGGTGCCCGTGCTGAAAAAGATATTAACTTCCCATCAGGTGCCCGTGCTGACAGACTAACTTTCCACCAGGTTCCCGTGTGAAAAGATGTTTACTTTCCTTCAGGTGCCCGTGCTGAAAGAATATTAACTTCCCACCAGGTGCCCGTGCTGAAAGAATATTAACTTTCCATTAGGTGCCCGTGCTGATAAGATATCAACTTCCCATCAGGTGCCCGTGCTGACGGACTAACTTTCCATCAGGTTCCCGTGTGAAAGGATATTAATTTCTCATCAGGTTCCTGTTCTGAAAGGATATTTATTTCCTGTCATTTGCCTGTGCTGACAGGGTAGCTTTCCATCTGGTGCCCGTGCTGAAAGGATAACTTTCCATCCAGTATCCGGACTGACAAACTAACTTCCCAACAGGTATCAGTGCTGACAAGAGACACTTACTACCGGGTAACCGTGATAACAGACTAGTTTCCCATCATATACTCGTGCTGACAAACTTACTTCCCACCAGGTACCCGTGCTGAGAAACTTCCCAACAGGTAGTCGAACGGACAGGATATCTTCCCATCAGGTAGCCAGACTGACAGGATATCTTCCCATTAGGTAGCCGGACTGACAGGATATCTTCCCATCAGGTAGCCAGACTAAAAGAATATCTTACATCAGGTAGTCGGACTGACAGGATATCTTCCCATCAGGTAACCAGACTGACAGGATATCTTCCCATTAGGTAGCCGGACTGACAGGATATCTTCCCATCAGGTAGCCAGACTAAGAGAATATCTTACATCAGGTAGCCAGACTGACAGGATATCTTCCCATTAGGTAGCCGGACTGACAGGATATCTTCCCATCAGGTAGCCAGACTAAAAGAATATCTTACATCAGGTAGCCAGACTGACAGGATATCTTCCCATTAGGTAACCAGACTGACAGGATATCTTCCCATCAGGTAGCCAGACTGACAGGATATCTTCCCATTAGGTAGCCGGACTGACAGGATATCTTCCCATCAGGTAGCCAGACTAAAAGAATATCTTACATCAGGTAGTCGGACTGACAGGATATCTTCCCATCAGGTAGCCAGACTGACAGGATATCTTCCCATTAGGTAGCCGGACTGACAGGATATCTTCCCATCAGGCAGCCAGACTAAAAGAATATCCTACATCAGGTAGCCAGACTGACAGGATATCTTCCCATCAGGTAGCCAGACTAAAAGAATATCTTACATCAGGTAGCCAGACTGACAGGATATCTTCCCATCAGGTAGCCAGACTAAAAGAATATCTTACATCAGGTGGCCGGACTGACAGGATATCTTCCCATTAGGTAGCCGGACTGACAGGATATCTTCCCATCAGGTAGCCAGACTGACAGGATATCTTCCCATCAGGTAGCCAGACTGACAGGATATCTTCCCATCAGGTAGCCAGACTGACAGGATATCTTCCCATCAGGTAGCCAGACTAAAAGAATATCTTACATCAGGTAGCCAGACTGACAGGATATCTTCCCATTAGGTAGCCGGACTGACAGGATATCTTCCCATCAGGTAGCCAGACTAAAAGAATATCTTACATCAGGTAGTCGGACTGACAGGATATCTTCCCATTAGGTAACCAGACTGACAGGATATCTTCCCATCAGGTAGCCAGACTGACAGGATATCTTCCCATTAGGTAGCTGGACTGACAGGATATCTTCCCATCAGGTAGCCAGACTAAAAGAATATCTTACATCAGGTAGTCGGACTGACAGGATATCTTCCCATCAGGTAACCAGACTAAAAGGATATCTTCCCAGTAGGTACATGGGTTGACAGGATACCCTCCGATCAGGAACCTTGGTTATCCCTTGGTCGGACAAGCACAAACTACTTCGCGACATAAAAAATATAAAAGTTATGAAAACTACAAATAACTAACAAATTTGTGACCAAATAATCCAGTAACCAGTTTTGTCCTGAAAGACCATATTTGACCTTTTCATGGATAAAACTTGTAACATCCTTTGCTCGTATCTTTTTTTTTTTTTTAAGTCGTACGCAGTGTGAAGTTTGTCGAAACAAACAACTAGATACTTGACATCCGAAAAATTAGAACATATTCGATGTTTATCAGCGGAAAACATAATAATTTTCATCAACATCTTAACTGGCACTATTACTGTACGAATGGTGTTGGTGTTAAGATGGGAAGATAAGGTTAAACATTTTTTTCTACGTAAAGGCGGTGGTTATATGGTTACAGCGCTATCATTCGTGTACAAACGAACTGAGTCCTTATCCATCACATCATCCAATGGCATTCGTTGGTCTGTATAAAAGTTTTAACTTTGTTTAAAGATAGGTATTGTGAAGCTTTATGATTTGATATGACTGTTCAAATGGAAAGTTTAAAATATAAAAGGGTTAGTGTCTTGTTAACAACATGGCCAGATTGACACTTTACTATACGGCAATAACATAAAGATAAATCGTTCACCATTTTAACAGTCTCGCATAAAGGTATAATTCATAGTATGTAACTTTTTCCAATATTTGAACAACTCGTTGATGAAACCTTTCAACATATCTTTATGTTCGTGTTTTTTTCGGAAATCGATAAGAACGTGCGCAAATACATGTAGCAATACGTACGCTAATACAACATGTAATTTATGCTGCCATAAAGTGCTATGACGTGCGGCAACGATGCCCAATGCAGTGACGTCATAGTTCAAACAACGTTACGTCACTTCATATCCATTTGCCGTTAGCAGTACGCGACAAATAGGAACCAATTCCCTGTTTGATATGTAACGCTGTTTTTAACGATTTGACATTAAGTCTATGATTCTCGGGTTCGACGCATCCTATCAGCAATAGATTGATCTCTGTCTCAAAGAATGACCTTAATCCTTAATACAATTAAGGAAAGACTTTCTTTAAATTGGCAGAAAGAATTGAGACACGTGGAAGTAATAGCAATCTAAAAAAAGACCAAGTTCAATTCTGTCAAAACATTTTAATTTTCAACTTTGTACAACACTCTCCCGCATGACAAACTTAAGGAGAAACTTCATTCGTTCTTCCATGGGGCTTTTGTTACAAAACTTGGTGACCATAGATACAGTAATAAAAAAGAGGTTCAGAACAATTTGTCAAAAATTAAAGCAAATGCCATCTGAAATTTACGAACAATATGGGAAATGCTGGACTTTCTCATGTACGATTTGGGGTAAGACATTTAGGCAAAAAGTAAGCATTACAATGGGCACCAATTGTGCTCCCCTTCTTGTTGATCTGTTTCTTTATGCATACGAATCGGAATTTCTGCTCAAATTGGCAAAACAGGGTAATTTGGCCAAGAAGTTCATCTTAAGCTTAGGGTATATCAATGACCTGATATCGTTCAATAACCATTAGATAGGCATTTCCCTTCCACTGATTTACCCGCCTGAACTAGACATACATGTAGGATACTTCAGTGAGACCACCTCATCTATTTCATATTTAGGTCTATTAATAAAGATTCAGAGTGACAAAACACTCTCCACTAGACAGTGTAACAAAAGGGATGACTTCAACTTGTTGTTTCATCAAGGTTACGACATTCAAGGCCTCAGTAAAGCTTTCAGAAAGTTTGATGGTCGACATGTGAAGGACATTTCCAAATTTGAAGCATCAGTAAAAAAATGAAGTTCGCGTCACCTGGTATGATCATGATATAGTCGGGATCATACAATAGAAAATGCTTTTAGCAGAGATTTCTTATGAATGGGGAAAAGGTTTTGTCACTATTATTACAGCGCATGTTTAAGTTAGCCGTCGATATCTACTTTAAACAAAATAATATTACTTCGAAAATGATAAATTAAATTTGGAAACGAAAACCCTACATAAACTGCATGCCATAACCAGATACATGAACATCCAGTTCTGTCCTGAATGACCACTTTTGATCGTGTCATGGACGACACGTTTTACCCTCTCTGCTCTGCTCTTTCTGGCAGATGGCCATGGTTGTTTCACAACTAAATGTGGAGCCATCACCTTTCAAACTTGCTACAATCGTCAAACTAATGAATCTACATTTTCTCCTAGATTTTAACAACTATGTTATTGTTATTTGAAGGGAATAGGTTGCTCAGTGATGAGAACGACTATCCTGAACTCGGATCGGGACACACTACCAACCAAGTTACAGCATTTTAAGCATTTTAAACATCTTGAACATACGATAAAAGTGCACATTAAAACTGTACAGTACATTTAATAACCGTACGTGGCATGAAACATAATGCTGATTTGGTTCTAAATTACATGATATAAAACATAATCAACTTTACACATATTACACATGCAACAGTGAGAACAGAAATGTCATCTGTATCCATGGAGATTGTAACCTTTAGTTTTATGCACCGTTTTACGACTCTTATTGGCAAAATAACCTTTACTTTTCTTGTTTTAGTAACACATCACGTCTCACGATCAACACCGGCTTTGAGAGGTATTGGTTTAACAAACAAACAAACAAACTATTTAACCTACTTAACTTGACCAGAAACTGATACAATCTGAAAAGGATTAACAGATTGTTAATCGATTTAAAGGGATTTCATTTTAAGTCCAATTGTGAATTCATCCTTTACCATGGATTCCGAACATGACTTGCTTAGAGAACCACAATTACAATGGAACATGTCTACGAATATTCAAATAGTTCGCATGGAAATTCAATATTGATTTGCTGAATTTTTGCAGCGAAACAAAACTTTCAAAGCACTTGTTCACGGTAACGTCAGAACTGAGAGGGTACTTCACCAGAAGAGATCTTCACCAACACACTGAAAAGAATGGCTTTAATAACTGAAGATCAAATCCCTGTGAATGAGTACATTTCTAAAGTCAATAAAGTTTAGATTTGTTGACGATGATGCTTGTGGCTTTTTCATCCAAGCCACGTAGGCATAATTGGTGCTTTGACTGTTTTAAAGTTCAGCTGCATTCTATAAGTAAATATATACTCTTTTCCAAAGGCACCTATGGTTCAGCTGCATATCGTTTCATAGCATCTTACAATGAGCTTACGTCTAGTGTAATAAACGATAGCATAATGCAATGGCCTGTATCTATCACTGTCACGGTTAATGTGCGTAGCTATACTTATCTGATGACCTTCATCTCGAGGTTCCACTCCACTCCGAACAATATTTCTACAGCTATCTGACATGTATAAACAACCCTTTCTCTACAAGTTTCCTTTAGGTCCTAGAAACTTTGAGATAAGAGTCCGCTATATCTCTTTCAACTTTGCTACGTTAATGACTGACATTATTACATATCTGCACCAGACTTTGACGTGGCCACGTGGACAGAGAAGGGACATTAAGTTTGTACATAACATTATTGTGTTGGTTTATGCTGCTATTCTATTTGATCAAGATTCTTTTTCGCCAAAGGTCGTTAGACCCGTATATCGACTTTGTGATAGCTACATGGGATGAAATATGATATTAGGCTTTGCAGTGATCTTTTGTAGGCAATTGTGTGTTGTAAAAGAGAGCGGCCTCTCATTATCCATGTTCTTTGAAGTATGTAGAGATTTGGTTTGCTATTAACAGTCGCCTATAGGACATATGTGTAACAAATGCCATTGATCGTCGCAACGTCTGAATATATTGTTACTCGTGTATGCCTTTACCAATGGTTGCCTCAGTAGAAACACTACAGCCAAATGTCAATAGCACCATAGGCGCTAAAGGGAATTTTCGCATATTTTTTATACACAACGCAAAAATCCCTCTTAAAAGTTGAATGGCTCGGACCTCTAGAATTTTAATATTCATCTCAAGTGTTCTCGGGTGGTTTGAAGCATTTTGTCGGTGGCATGTTGAATATGGGAAACACCTACGACATCGCCAAAACTTAGACGTTATTGCTCTTTAGGGTGCTATTGGTCAGTCTTAAGTAATGCGTATCAAAATAATCGACATACTCGCACATTACTGAAGACTAATTTGTTCAATTCACGAAGGCAAGTATTGGAGTAATCAGTTCCACTTGTTTAGAGAAAAGTAAATCCATTTTATCAAAAGTTAGCAAATAGAATTTTGAAGCGGAGGAAGACTGATTCTGGTCTTGACTATACCACGTATCGATCGTACTCGTCAGAAGTGAGCTGCGTTGAATTAGCGGCAGATCACATAACTCTCCACAGTATTGAAAGTAAACATATTTTGGCACGCTATTGACTCTTTTTACTCACACGAAACCAACACATCCTAGCCTAGGAACTGTAGGGGCGATTCCTTGGCTGAAAAAGTTATGCTCTGCTGGTGCTTAAGTGTTTTTTAGAGGTTGTTGTGCTGCTGGATTGTAGTCCTGTGATATCCATTATGTCGGTGGTGTTGAGGAGATGTTTCATGTTGGAACTTCTGAGGCGGCATTTTACTATCTCCATTATCATTTACACCATCGTTAAGTGTGCTTGTGTGGACTTTAGATGTTACATAAAACCTGGATGGTATGCATAAACGCAAGATCTATCTTACTGTTGATGAGGATCTTCCTACCCATCTACCAACCTATCTTCAACTTATCCAACTGTTTTTGTATCCACCAACATGTATATGCACCTGATCATAATGATATGTACAAAATGTACACAAACTTAGACTATGGCAGGGAAAGCATGAAATGTCATTACATGATATGACTTACATGCAGATATAAATATCAACACCTTCAGAACAACCAACTTATTTCCACCGATATCTCAACCGAATACTTTACATGTGATCGTTTAACAATACACGCGTACTGCAGGGAATGTTTGAGGCGCAATATATGTCGATAATTGAATTCGCCCTCTTTACTTTTGCTGCTGAAATGTAAAGTTATATCCTCTGAAACCTACGTTGTATCTTACTTTTGACGACGGTAACTAAGATACGGGACGGTAAATGGTTTTGTTTATGCAAAGGCAGTGGGGTAGCCAAGTGTTTAAAGCGTTCGCTCTTCCCTCGGAAGGTCAATTTTGGTGCCTCCAGCCGTGATTTCCCTGAATATTGCTGAAAGCGACGTAAAACCCAACTGACTCAAGAACACGTTATGAGGTACCAATGCAAGGATATCTACACACAAATATATGTATATCTCGTGCCTCCATCAGTTCATGCCATACTGCCTCCCTCAAAGCATTGGTTTAGTAGCAGCAGTAGTAGTAGTAGTAGTAGTAGTAGTAGTAGTAGTAGTAGTAGTAGTAGTAGTAGTAACATCTGTGAATCAGATTGTCAGCAATATTCCAGGAATGACAACCTGTACATAATCGGGTCTGGACCGGACAATACATTGATTGATATTGTGAGCAACGGTCCACGCCGTCGGGGAACAATGACAGACCATTAACCAAGCCACCGAGCCGGACCATCCGATCTACAATGTATTTGGTCGCCTTTTACGACCATCATAGGTAGTTTGCATGGACCTATTCTTACCCGAAATCCCCAATGGAAAATTGAACATTAATGCACATGTGGTAGCTGTTGCACATATTTGAGTATGATAGTTTTGTGAGATGGTTATACATATGTATCAGCTTAGAAGCGTTCCCCCTCTTAATCAAAACCATCAGATCCATGGAATTAGGAAATGTTTCTAGAATTAGTGTTATAACTGACAAAGTTATAAATACTTTTATTTGTGTTCTGTAACAGAGATATATACAATATGGCACAGGTGCAAAGGGTGGGAGATAAACAGCTTCAGCTGATCCCTGGGAAGTCGTGTGTCTGTGGCATGGGTTGTGGAACACCTCGTTCAAGAAACAGTTCCTGAGCCTTATTATATCAACTCTCTTCACCTGGGGCTGATAGACAGAGAAGGTGTGACTGCCATTAGACCTGTGCTTTGTTTGTCAAGAAAATGTGGTATGCATAATGTCAATGTATCCATGATAATACGTTGCATGAATCGTATGATGTGCAAGGTATAAGACAAAGTTGAACACACTGGAACTTAACTTAGCGCAAAATATAATAAAAGTTTACGTCTCAGTTAACTTTGTAGCATTGTTATGAAAACAGGTTTTAAAATATAAGCACATTGTAAAGATATAGCACATATTAAACGCACTTGGTGAATTTATTTACTGAATAATGCTATTGATAATAATCCTCATAATAGGAGAGTTTATATAACGCTTAACCTTTGAAATACAATGTACAAATGAACAATGCCACTTATGCAAAAGATACAAGTTGACATATTATCGTAAACATTCTTTCATAGATACGTTTTATACGTTTGAGAGTATCATATTCAGAATCACAGATAATACAGCACAAATCATTTTCATATTGTTGGATTGTGAAAGTGAAGGTGAAGGTTTGATGTGTCATTACAACTTATGCCCTTCATGCTATTCACCATCGCTTGATAATATTCTTTAGAAATAAACTTTTACACATTTTCAAATAATGTCCAACATACTTTTTCATGACATCATTAATTTACAAAATGAAGTCAAATTGATCTGTTGGTGGCATTTGACATCAACTTGAGCAACACCAAGCTGACAAAGAGACTATAAAGTCGACAGGTACATCTCTCCATTTGGTGGATATACATAAGCGATTTAATTAAGGCATGGCGCGCTGCTCATAATATCAATCACTGTATTCTCTGATCAAGACTCGATTATTTACAGACCTCCATCATATACATGTAGCTGGAATATTGCTGAATGTAGCTTTTAGAAAAAGATCAGGGGGTAAAGACACCTTCTAACAAACAAGATTACGTTAAGTCTTGTTTCATAATGTTACTCAAAATTGGACACACAGAAATACTTGGTGGGTCTGGATATGCCAATTACCATTACTTTTGCACAGTACAATTGTAAAAACTATTTGAACTAACTGCTGACGTATCTTGAAGGCACTTAATCATGGTACTAGTCTGCATGAAAGTCACAGCTGGTGTCACTGATTAACGATGAAATAGGGTATCAGCGTACCGTGTCAATGTTATCACTTCGATATATTTTGATGTACGTTTTCATGGTACAGTCTAATGAGTTTCTCACTTCATTGTGATGGGAATTTGATCTCTGCAGAGGAATCCCTTTTGTGGGATTATAGTTAAAAGGAAGCTTTCGTTTTGTGTTTATGATTGTTGTCTACTTTCGCACTCAGCGATATTCCGGCTGTATGACGGCGGTCTGTATAATCGAGTCTGGAACAGACAATCCAGTGATTGACACCATGAGCATCGATCTACGTAATTGGGATACGAAGACATGCGTCAGTCAAGCATGGTTTGCTGAAGACCCATTTCAACCCGGATCTTCATGGGACTTTTAAACGAAGTGATATAATAGTTTTCACTTGTGTCAACCTAGCTGTGAGTGAGTGAGGAAGTTTGCTCTAGCGCAGCTTTGCACAGTATTCCAGTTATCACAGCGTGTCAGTTTAATTTGGGAGGATGTGTCTCTGACGTTTACCATTTCGGCGAAACCAAGAGCACAGGTATGGAGCTGAAAAACCTAGAAAACAAACAGTGTTCTCGGGGCAAACCGAGATTCGAACCCGCAATCTTAGGGTTCCAGTTATATCAAGGCGTGTCAGCTTATTGTGGGAGGAAAGCTCGAACTGATGCAGTGTAAACATGATTTAGTTCCATGTGTATATACGTATATGTATAATTTGGGTGGTGGTTGTGGAGGTTGGGGTATGCAGTAGGGTATGAGAGTATCAACATTGCTGCAAAAGCTATGCCGAGAATTGTATTGTGTTTACAAAATCGAACTTCGCGCACGAACATGTCATAATACTCGCGGGAGGATAGCTCCAACAGTGTTTTCTTTACACGGGAGAGGCAATGTATTCCACACAATGTTCCAAGACAACTGCCGCCTTTTCATCATGGAATGGCCATCAATCATCCCCATTGGATAAGTCTGCATGTTTTAATCTATCAGTCACTTTTATTCAACATGATATTTAAATTACGAATTGAACATGATTAATCATCGGGTGATCACAGATGGCAAAAAATGGTAACATAATTCACATATGAATACCATGTAATAAAACTGTTTGATGTCATTTGCGGGTTTCTTGACATGTTTCTAGCATCCAAGTCGATATGTTAGCTGTGAGTCACATTTAGATGTTCAACAGAAGTAGTAGCATGTCTATTTACACTCTCCTTTCAGGAATTAAATATTAACCAAACAGTCCCAACGGAAATACCTCTTCAATATAGCCGGATATATATTATGGATGTGAATGATCCTAATGTTTCTAAAGGTTTTCATGTGCAAGGCAGATGAAAACGATTTATGATCGTTACACAAAATATAAAAAAATGTTGATGATTATTAGTATCTTGTGTAATTATTGTTGTGACTGTGTCGACAAATATCTACTATCTTTATTATTTGATAACGCTGGCCATATACTTCGGTGGTGTATCTGCAAGGGAGTTTTTATAGATGAATCGCTTTGTTTAGACAAAAGACGGTGTAGTTGATACTAGGCGCCTGTCTTCCTAAAGACAGGATGATGTGGCTTAAGATATTGTGATGTGCGTACCTTCTTGTACGCTTTTTAATTTTACTTCTTTGCCCAGTGTACTTAACTTAAGCAGAATTCAAGAAATAGGATAACAAAAAATACTCACAACGTTTGGAATCTTTTTCTGTAAACCGCTTCAAAACAGAAACTGTTTTATGAAGGACAATTACAAATGGTAATGCGTTTGTTACCCCCATTTTGTTTGAACTTGTCCTTTTAAATGACCGGGATACGAATATGAATACCCCTAACTCATTATGTCTTAATTGGAGCCATGATCATCCAACTTCACTGCGTCTGTTGTAGATTTATAATGGAAAGGTAACATGTGGTGTTATATAAAATCACAGAGTTACATTCATTTCGACCCAATGTAGCATAACATACCGGGATTCAAGCATGTTGCATGAAGCATTAGTATTGATGAAAAATGGCATAAATATCAATGAAACCAGTGAAGCCGCAACCAAACGCGTTTAGGATACACGTTTTATACATATGCAGTCACATGGGAGGAACAGCAAAATATATTTCGACATGAACTCAACTCAGTTAAACATTATATTCGCCTCTAGATGCCAAATTATTTCTACTCTATTTTGAATAACAACATTTCTTTAAAAAATGCCACGAATAACATCACAGACAAAACTACGTGTTCAACCGTGGTATTTAGCAGACCGCACACACTGAGCTACAACAGGTTTTAAAATAACGTAAACGCACATTCATCTTACATACTCTGTAGATATGCCGTAGAAAAGCCGAAACCATTTCCGGGCGTCGGTTCGACATCCCCATGGTACACAATACATAATTCGCTCACAGAACTGTTAAGAAACGCATACAAGAGATCACAATGAGTGGTAAAATCGGGCAGGGATGGCGTAAACCTTACTCTGTTTCCCCTTCATTTCTGACACCAGTTTGACCCCTGTGCATTTTCCTGCCTTTTGTTTCTGTTTTTCTTGGATTAAGTTTTAGTTCACTGCCTCCTTCACCTGTTCACACCTCACCGGCAGAAAGACTTGTGCAAACACCAGAATAACAACTGATCAATACAAACGTAACGTATACCCAGGCCACCAACTAGTAGCACCTGCTGGCATCTAAATCCACTGATGTCTGCAGGGATCGTTGATAGAATTAAAACCCCTGGTCATTACTAAGAAATCAGATTGTATATTTTCCTCTATAGTTCACACATATCACATTTCTGGTAATATTGTAACTCGAATATACGCCCAAATGTCCATAAATCATACATTTTATGGTAAAAAGAGAAATATTTTTTTCAGATATTGATTTTATTATGCAATCTCCCATGAAGACACTGCTCTGTTCACGCATCAAGATAAATCATTAAGCGCTTCTCTTCGAACACAGAGCGGGGAAAATCCATAACATGTCTTCATTAGTGATAATAGTATATGGATTTTTTTATTTCACATAAAATTGACGTTCATAGGTGTCTGCAGTGGTCTCTATGACCCCAAATTTGTCGAACATGTACTAACGATAAAGTAATCGTTACAGTTACGCCATTCAAACACAATTCATGGCACTTGATCACCCACTGATCCAAATAAAATATTTTAAATCATTCACTTATCTCAACTATGCCGCGGTAGATAATGACGATCGTAAGGTTCACACAGAGAGTACTACAGGTTTATCTCAATAGTAGGAAATACTGTGTCATCTTTCTTACCGTCAAATTACCATTATTAGTGAATTATTTTTAGGAATACCAATACTTCGTATGTTAACCTCATGCACGCCAACATAGACACTTTTGCGAATCTCTGTCAATAATTGTAAAACAAAATGCTTTTGAAGAAGAACATAAATAAATTTACACATTACGTCCTTTTTTTTCAGATTCCATTTCATACACGTGTGACATTAGAATCTGGGAGACCATCAGTTGGTTCTTCTAATCTTTAACAGAATTAATAGTTGCATAATGCGCATGATGACACTCCAAAATCATGATAATTATATCAGCCCCTGTGAGATACCTTTGATAATGTCGACTGAAAACCCTTAAGTGAATTCTCGACAGGGTTTGACAAGTACAAACGCCCAAAGCCATGACCCTGTTCGTTTGCAGAGAAAATTACATTTCGTCAATTCGAGAAAGACATAAATGGCTGCTCATTTTGGACCAGAGAATGCTCCACATTGGCTGCAAGGTTGGCAAGCGGGCATGTCAGATAAAGGCGGCATACCCCAGGCCGTTTTTCTTTCACAAAATGTCAATACATTCCGCCCGGTCGATGGTTTCGGCTATGGTAGCATAATCTGGTGCGTGACCCGTGTGTATATTGCAAATAGAGTGATAGATGTTGTCGAGGTTGCTTGATACAGAACCAGCAGTAGCAACACGCGATGCTGGTGTCAAGTATGATGTAACTGCTTTAAAGAAGAAGGTGTATGTCGTGAGTAAAACACAATCCATGTCTTCTTTGGAGTACCAGCGTGTAGCGTACTAGTAGGGGAAAAATCAAGGTAGTAAGAAACAGACATCTTCCATGTTTTAAAATTAGCTTTTGATATTTTACGACAAAAAACCCATTTAACTTAGCTTCTCATTCTTAAAATGTTCATGATGTGGGTTGGAAATATATAATATAAGGGTTTCTTCCGCGTGGTTACTGTATAGAAACTGGTATATCACGTGTGTGCATAAATATTACAGAAAAATACTCTTTGAACGATGAAGTCTCAGCACACATACGAACACAAGATTCGGGTTTTAGAACGTTATTGGCTCCTGAAAAAAGGACAAACAAATATTAAATATGACATTTATGAAATTATTAAGCGTTACAACGGGAACAAAGAGGAAGCTTGAGAACGGCCTATTGCAGTCAGCAACACGTAAGCTCAAATGCCATGCTGGTCTCGGTTTCAGAGAAATACAGATATGTGTTTAAATACGTCAAAAAAGACAATTGTTTTCACCCTTGAATATTTAGATAATGCGTATCTACATTGACTAAATTGAATTATTTCTTTATCCAACACGACATACGTGTATGTGTATATGATTCATGAATACTAGTTCTGGAAGGGCTAATAATATTCGTTATACTGAATCGCGTCAGCTACTGCAACACCCATATATCACTTGGCAATAGAACTTTCATGTGGATACGGTAGTATGGAATTAAAAGAACATTGTAGTGATCGTATCATCAGGTGATGCCATGATACTGTCACTGTTGCTTGGACTTTGCAGTAAAGAGAATAATATAACAGCTGCATTGTCAAGTACAGCTATATCCTAAACAAAATATTTATATTGTTTGTATGGATGGTTACGTTGATTCCGAGTACGCATTACATATCGTTACATTTAATTCTGACTTTGTGTTTGAATGATCAGAGTGAATATTAAAAAAATAATTCTAGTCTGAAAATGTGCAATTCCGTTTGAAGAAACGGTAACTGGTCAATTTGGTGTATTGAATCGTTTCACCGCATGGATTACTGATGGAAGGGCTTTTGATTGAATTCTGTAACACTGCTTACGTAACAAAATATTACCATCCATATGTATTTCAGCAGCTTAATGTTGAGGAGGAATACCCCCTTTCTGCAAATCGTTTAAAGATTCCCCCTTTTTCAACGGAATCCTTTAGTCCTAAGCGGAAGAAACGCTTTGTTGAAAAAGCGATGACTGATGATTGTAAGTTAAGCCAGGGTATTCCCTGGTCTTAGGCTCAAATTTTGTTCGACTCATAAATTGCAAGCGTTTAAACTCTCTCCTTTGCCACCAAAGCCTTTTACTTTCATCGGGTAATTTGCTGATATGGATGGTAAATAAACTACACGGCGACCCTGCGTATCCAATTATGACTTGCCGACTACGGATCAACCCATCATGAAGGTGAAGTCGTGATTACTGAAACTTGTCTTGCTTATTGAAAGGTCTTCCAATTCTCCAGTGTACCAAATCGTTTCTCCTAATGCTTCTCATTGCGCTTGAGACAAATTCCAAAACCTTTATTTCACTGGTTTTTATTGTAGTGAGTTTTATGTCAGCACAGTAATGCTCCTTTTCAAACAACCGCCATGCTCGTGAATTAGAATCAATCATTATATGGTAGACGTTCCCGCGTGTATTCATCATCTGGGCTTGCGAGTTCCGATGCATTTGATCCGTTGTGATATACACACTGGCTAAACAAAAGTCTCTGACGCAATGGTAGTCAAGATGTTCAGTGACCCACTGATGGTCTAACGTAGCGTTCTCTGGCCCCTCGCTGTATGGGTTAGGGGTTAACGTTTCGGCGAGTTCTTCTTTATGAAGTGAATGGCACTAGTGTATCAAAGTTCTGAACGCTTTCTTTATATCAATGGAGTACGATAACCGCTGTTGAGCGTGCTTTCAGTGATTACATCTATCATAACATCATTGATGAGTCGTGTCATATCTGAACACAGCTTCATTTAAAACCTACATAATTTCAGAATGATAATGTCCCTTTCTACTATGTGTTAACACAAACATTTTAGATTTAGTTTTGTGATTACAGTAATCCATTGTAGTGGTTCTGGTTGGTTGTGTCTCGTCTCACCCCGACAGCGTTGTCATTCTTGATTTGCTTGGCCAAATATGGATGGTGTGATGGCAGAAGTGATATATGTAGCTAGAATATTGCTGTCTGTGGCGAAAAACAACATTCACTCATTCACCGCCTTAGGTTATATGTATATATATACTAGAAAAAACGTGATCATTTTGATGGATGCATGATATTGTCTTCCTTGAAGACATTTGATTAATTTAGTGAAACGTTATCATGTGCCTCGAACTGAATTACGAATACGCAGACAGAGTAACAACATCTTTGAGAACGGATATAGCGCACACTATTACACGATATAACGGCTCATCGGTGGACTTGATGAATCGTGTGGTATTAATCTGCCAATATTAGCGGAGTTTTATATTACAATATTTCAGTCATATCACGATTAAACCAAAGAGAATGAACATGTTCCTGCAAGCATACAGGGATCATAATTGGAACGAGGCTGAAATTCAAACCCACAACAAGCGGATCCAGTCAACTAAGGGTAGCTCCTCGTCTTAAACCACTTGCCTCCCTACAGTTCTGTACCAAGTGAAACGTTCAATGATGCAATAAGTAATGCCCACACTCACACAAGGTATTTTTGGAAGGGTTACCCAGTGCCACCTTCAGAAGTCACGACATGACCATGCCATGCAAGTCCTCATCAACTTACTAACCTTACTTGCGTGTTAAATGGACATTCGTGTTCTTGTGAACATCTATCCAGCATATATCTGCCATAACGGTATGCACATAATCAAATCTTGGTTTTGTTTAGTATTAAATGTATTCTCTGTTAATACCCACATATAGTTCAGGTAATGTCGTGACTATTCTTTCAGCAAATCACAGGGGGCACGCCGTGATGTAACTGGAATATTGTTAAAAGCGGCGTTAAATCAACTCACTCACTCACTCAGTAAATCAAACCCTGTGCAGAAATAACATCCTGTCCACATCCTCGGGAAACAGACACCACGTACAGAAGATTGGAGACCTGATTCGGAATTCATGAAATATGTCAAAATGTCTTTGGAGTATGACAGAATGACCCCAGGAGTTGAAAGAGTAATAAGACAATAGACATCGTCGTCCAAATGACGACATCGATATATAAATCCTAGGAACTCTTGTTTGTTTTTAAAAAAATATCATTTCTAACATCTTGCAGTTTTAGTATTCTGTTCCCTATTTGACAAATTTATTTCTGAAAAAAACCAAGTTAAGATAAAAGGATATGTAAATATGTAGAATGATCAGAACGTTTGGTGTTGGATTCAATATCCTCAGAACAAACAATTAACTGTACAAGTAACTATATCGAAAGTAAATTACGAATATATGATGTAGAATAGTGTCCCAAAGAAGACCAATTGGCTGTGGATGAGCCATATCTGTATTCTTAGTACAATTCAGCTAAGGTTATCAAATCTAACGACATACACTAAAAGAATATCGTCTTTGTGCTCATTCAAGTGAGATTTCAATTACACGAGAACACTTTTAGAAGATCTCTTCTGAACTCTCACAGCTCCATACAGATGTTATTGACGAATATTTGTTTTTACGGTTCTTATCGCCATCTCTGAACTCAAATCCCGAGATCTACTTGAAAACCCTTTAAAAGTCCATACATCCTCATCAAATAAGCCCTCAACAGTCGCCAGAACGGTTATCTTTGTTGAATTTTTATCCCAACATGTAAATTAATAGAACTATGCTGACGAATTTACTCAATTTCAATTCATGCCAAGACACTCCCAACATTCATTTCCTAACACGAGGCTGTAAATAGACTCTGTTCTCTCTCCATTATCATGGCACAAATGAGATCTTTCTTGGGCCATTTCACGCATCCAGATCCATTTCTTCAATTTCCTTCTCAGTTGTGTTAGTTTGAAGGCGACCAGAATGGAAACAAAATCTTACAATACGTAGACAGGTCCAGGAATATGTACCATTTATAACGAATAGAGGGCAATGTTTCGTAGGCTGTCACTGTGTCCTGTAAGGACATGTCCATTTTAAGCTTGATTAGATCCTTGCGGTTGTAATATGTCAATTCAATTCAAATAGAACAAATTGTTTTCGAAATCGAGAATCGGAGATCCAATCCATCTTTGCAGGTTAACATTCAATTTTAAACCCATAATTGTTTTGTAAATTGGTTTTGCGGGCCAAAGTGTTTGTGACAAATATTTGTTTTTATGTCAAACTACTCTGATGATCATATGTCTCTTACACTGATGCATAATGATGGTAAATCATCTACTCTAACCAGGTTAGTTATCAACCCTCATTGCACTTCAATAAGTAGTAAAACAGTTTGTAACTCAGTTTTATGACATTCGTTTTGAAGGGCTGATTACTTGAAATAATGATTGAATAATGAATGTTTCAAAGTTAACGAACAACTAAGCCGACTTATTATTCAAGGTTACTAAAGCAACTATAGACATTTAGTATGATGCCTATTACTGTGTTGGTGTTGGAAAAGACTCATGAGACCTCATGTCGGCGAAGTGCCGATGATTACCACGATCAGACGTAGTGTAGGAAGCCGCGATATGAGTATTGGTTTTACCACGAGCTGGAGGCTGCAGGGCACATTTCGTGGTCGTTGTGTCAGTAGAAGTGGGTCATGTCGACGATTGTCTGTTTTCAAGAGCGCCACACCACGGCAGTAACTTCGTGTATTGTCATGATATCTGAATGTTCATTCACGTACACATTCATATTCGTCTATATCAACCCGCTTTATATTTTTCGTTCGAAGAATTTAAATGAAAGCTTCATTTACTGTAGTAGAAAATATCTTATATGATTTTTTATATGATCTATTCATGTGGTTTTCACCACCTATTTGTCTTTTACGCCCACTGGAATTTATTCGGGGATCGAATATTCCCTGACGTTGACGTATTGTATTATGCTGAAAACTTCACAGAGGAATTGCAACTTATGTCACATAGTTTTGTGTGAGACTGCACGCGATCTCATAACAGTGCTTCCTGGACTTGTACAAAAGCCTTCAATGCATTTGTGAATCTTATAATATCTTTTTTGTTAAATGCATCTTAGCTTATACTTAACGTAAATTCAAACATGAAGTTTGGGTATTCGTGTTCGCATGTCTGCATGTCATGTCGATTCTAATTAGGGGGAAGGTGAGGGACTGGATTTCGTTGCAGCCAACAATTCTTCCGTATCTATTTCGTTATATCCGGACCTTCCACGATGCCCACTATTGATGACCAAGTGGTCTACGGCACCTTATCTCTGCAAGCATCCGCTCAAATCACTGGTTCAAATCCCTGATTATCATCCCTGTTGTGCCGGCACCACGCCCGAGCCAATGGTTGTACAAAGGTGGTAGAAATCTACAGCCTGAATCACTTTGGCGTTTCCTGGTACGAAATTACATAATTGAAAGTTTATATTGGCGTTAACTCTCACTCACTCACTCACTCACTCACTCACCGGCGTAAACTACCATTGATCGATGGACATGCTATAGCGGTGAGACTGTGATCAGCGAGCCTCACTATTGTGGACTGCCTGGTCTTGGTGTAGTACATCTGCGAAGGTAATGTGTAACAGCGATAAAGATAATATCACTGAAAGAAAGTCTGAGACTGCATTTTCATTTACCTTCAGATGTGTCACAATTGCAGCATGCATTTCATTGAATCTATATCAATTACTAATATGTCTGGGATGTTCGGATTTCCTTTTATTTCCCGAAGGCAGCTGTGCAATGATTTGGCACTAAATAAGATTATAACGTTACTAATATTCTCGGTAAATTTAGTTTTATCCTATTACGTACACTTTTATACAGGATCAAGTCTATGAAGTTGGTCATCCCGAAAGTAAGCTTCAATATAACTGAAAAACTTTCTGGCGATATCGAGATAAATTCAGATTAGGAACACATATAAGAACATGATACTGGGCTTGTATCGATTTTCATGATGTCGTTAAGTAGACAGTATGCTCAAAACGGGTCCTTCGTTTACCCAAGGAGTAATATCAGACATAAGACATCTTTGATCAGGTCCAGCAATTAAATACACACACGGAAGACTTGGAACGTAGACGACCAGAGGATTACATCCGACATGGTACTGTAAGGTTAATCTTCCATGGAATATCCTACGTGTTTGAGGAAGCAATTGGGCCAAGCCCAACGTGCTATATCCCTCTTTCAGTCAGGTCTGCTGGTACCAAGCCAATTGTCTGGCGCACTGGACTTCATTGTAGGAGGATGTATGATACAGACACCGGTCAGCAAGATGCCACTACGTTTCCAGCACTCGTTTGACGATAAGGATAAGAGATATTAGGCATAACTAGTTGTAGATTGAGATGACCGCGACTCTCTGTATAACTGGATTGAGGGCATTGTAGTTCCCAAATTCCCCAGGGTGATTAACTCTTCTGCCAAACACTCAATTTGAAATGTCCAGTCTATTTATCTGAGTATTGTGGAGTTTCATTATTGTATGAATTACGCTATGTTGATTAATTCCACAATTTGCCAGGAAGACTTTGATGCAAAATTGGAGAGATATGAACTTTATTCCATTGTGTCGTTTGTGATGACTACGTTATCGGTAATATAAAAACGTCCCAGCATAGATGAATTTTATACATGGTACAATTCTTTGATGCCCTAGAGATGGCCTTGGTACGTAAATAGACAGTAAGTGCAACTGAGGAATATCTTATGTTGTCAATTGTATCATTACTGGGTTTTTTGTAATCGGGATGGGACATGAATGTGGACATAAGTTGCTTGATATTTGAAGATGGATTTTATGGATGACTTCAACTTTCCATTAGTCAACTTTCCTTTTCCAAAAATAACGTCCGAGGCAATTCCCTATTTTGACTTGTACCGTATGTTCCTGATTTTTTTTTCCAGGTGAACAATCGACGTGCATTTGCATATGTTTGTAAGGGGTACAACCGGTGGGGCAGTTAACGCTCCCTTTTAGCGAACACCTGTTATCATCACTATTTGATAGTGATTCATAAACACAAGCTCATGATATATCGACTCTGTTTTGGGCAGATATTACTTGTATTTATATTGTTAGTGCTCTTAATACAAATGGCATGAACTCTGTTTTCAGGTGAATAGTGTAATGTAATGTAATGTGTAAGCCCGTTTGTAGTAGTATCGGATGTTTATTTTGTGAATGAGGGCGTGAATGTTGTTTTATGCAACATAAAGACGGCCTGTAAATATAATGTCAATGCAAGAGAATAAACAGTCTTGATTATCCACCGAAAATTTCCATTTAGCGTAAAGGGCAAAAGAGTTGCTAAAGTAAATGAATGGACCACTGAAACTCATTGGTGACACCAAGTGTTCGCGAAATGGGTAAGTTTGTCCTGAATTCAATTCTGTACTAGACAGACCAGTGGTTGATAGCTTGAGGAAGTCCCACGGCGTTGGCATCAAATGGTACGAAATCTGTCAGGTCAGAATGATCACCCTTTCCTAATGTACGTCGGCAGATGTTGTATGCTTGTGGCCTCTTTTTGCCCTGAGTCACCAAGGGGGCACATGGTTGTGTTCGATAGTTCAGGTTCAGAAGAGCCACATGATGTCTGGACTGGATCCACCTTCTCCCTCCCTCTCTTTGATATAAGCAAACATCCGTGTCATAATGAGTCGCATCTTCCCATAGTCATTGGCACATGGTCGTATATAGTGAACCCAATGATCCGGTCGCCACATTATAACAATCTTCAGCCTGACCATACTTAAACTATAATCATGTTTTGGCCAAACGAAGGTCACCAGTGTTACTGAAGACGGGAACATCCAGGACTGTTAGTCTATGTAGCCCCATAAAAACCATGGATAATGTGATTACACCCCGACCAGCGATGATCCAACTATATGAAATTCCACTGAACCAGTGATAGAAGCTAATAGCCGGTGTAAATGAGGAGACAGGCCCACAGATGATCTCTCTCAGCACAATGACGCTAGTGGAGTATTCTAGACAACCACTGTTTACTTTAGGATAAGTCACTGCCAGACATCGGGGTGACTGTGGATGATGGTCACTTGCACGTAGCTCTAACATAATGGTTATAAGTAGCCCATTGTGGAAATAATGGTACGGCATCAGATGCGAAACTAGCTTTCAGAGTAGACAGAAATGACTAGGAGAATTTCACAGGCAGTAAGCGTACTCCTAGATAAATGCTGGATTATGCACGAATGCAGAGTGGATGGACAGAATGTATTTTATTCAGCTGTACCCAGGTACACCTGTACCCAACATGAGTTTGAAGATGACAAATAGTAACAGCACAGCGTTCACCTTGAAGTGTTCTGTGAGGGAGGCTACTTCTAAAGCCAAATACAGTTGGATTGCATATGTTTAAAAAATTAACATATGTTGTACATGTGCCTTCCTTGCTTTCCTGTTATCTTTCAAAACTGCTATATCCTGTTGAAATATGTTCATATCAAATGAATGTTATTCACGATTAAGTCATACAAGAGGAAGTCTCAGGGAGTGCGTCGAAGTGAGAACTGGTGACGTTTCATTGCCGTTTCTGCTGAAAACTCCTGCAAGCAGGCTGATTTGAAGTGATTGAATATATAAAACCCGGCTGATTTGCTGACCATTCAAGTTGGGTATTGGGGATGTTTCAGAGTATGTCAATTTCTTTCCATCAATTGTAATAACTCGAAAGTTTTCTTTTCTGCGTTACATAACACATTTATAGAAAGCTAATTCTCCTTAAGACCAATAAAAATTACAAATGAAAATCTTTGTACATAGCTCTATATCATAAAGTCAAATAATCACAAATGGAAATCATTAACTTATGTCCAAAAACCTTTCTATCTGACGTTTTTGAGGTAAGAGCTACGGTGTTGTCCTCAAATATCACCTTGGTTGAAACCTTATGAAAAAATATTCAACTATTCTTCTCGGGAAAATACAATAATCAGTTCCTCCTGTGCGCCGTTAAAGACGTCAGGCTTTCTGGAAATAAATACCCCAAACCTCCTTGAGACGGGCACTTGGTGAAATGAATTGAACATGTTTGAAATATGTGATTGTAAAAGTCAACATAAAGTTCTGACAAGTTACATGTTAAGCACTAGACTGAAATTAACAAACGGAAATAAGAGAGCGAGATTTCAAGAAGTTGGGATGCACTTGAAGGCTGGGGATGTTAGCAAGCGTGTTTCCCATCAAGCGAGCACCTGCCCTGTTAATTGTTGGGTCGACTACTTCAAGCCCACAGGTTATCAACACGCTCAATTTTATTCCATTGAGACATTTTCGTGCATCAGCATGATGTCTAAGACGATTTTCGACGGTAGAGGATTGCTCCAGAATTTCATAATTGAATTTGGCAAACTTTCAGTATTCTGATCTATTATTATAGGTTTTTCTGTTATTGGTTTGACTTCTTGGGGTATTAGTTGCATATTCTTAAAATATTCGATAGTTTGAATGTTAATTGGTATAAAAAGACGTTAGATGTTCATGTAGGACGCATTTATATTTTCATTAACTCAGGAAAATCATAAAAATGGATAGCTTGTCAAATGAAATATCTATACATAGCGTAAATCAAATAACTTATGATTATTAATCAAGAGTTTTTAAAATCCTTCAGCTACTAATTTCAGATGTATGAAGTAGTTTTTGATAAATATGTTCTTGAGAATATCTGCAGTTATACTTATTGATTTCCTCTGGTAGACATGGTCTTTGTGGTGAAATAACCATAGTCTGAATCATCATGGTCATACTCAAGGGAGTAACATTAAATTGCGTATAATAGCCATCAATGCACCACAGATAACCGGAAATCGCCTATACCTTCGTATGTTGTTTGGCAGTAAGTGCAAATTAGATATTGATTATAGTACGAGGGGATTTGATGGATGTCAGATTTCAAATTGGAACTTCTTGTCGAAAGTATGTAAATCACTCAAAGACGATACTTGGATTAAATATTCCAATGTTCTTGGTATATATAACAACTTATCTGAGAAATGATCTTTCATTTGGACAGTGTCATTTGTGGTAATCTCAGATCTTATTTGAGTGCAAGATGTCTTGAGCAATCGTGATTGACACAGTTTCACTGTACAAGTCTCTTATTGTCAAGTTTAAATATAATACTAATAACTTCAGTGGCATTAGCTCTTATTGTTATTATTTTTTACAATAATGTTTTTCATTTATTTGTCATTCACTTTTATTTTACCCTTTCTTTCATCCAAAAGATGAAGAGTGATATGTTATGATCTTTATTGGGAAATACTACTCTTGATAGGCTCGACTCGTATATAAAATCAATGTTGTGTGTTTTATGCTGCATTGTTTCTTGTTGAACTAATCGCATCCATTTTGATACCCTTTCTTATGTGAATACGCTAGAACGGCATCTAAAGTATCAGCATGCATTGTGTCCCTCAGCAGTGCCAAGATTTGCTCGTCGTATTTCCTGATACCTGGTTTTGTTAACGCCATGCAAGAGCTGATAGGTTTCACCGACGTGGAAGACGTCTAGACCTACGTTACGTTGGGATTTCCATCAACTGTTAGCCGTAATGTAACTGAGATACGGTTCAAATTACCGTAAAATTCACCCACTATATCACATACGGCAAATGAACATTCACACCCTGTATTATACATCTGTTGCAACAGATAAACAAACGCACATGATTATTCGAGAATAATATTTCTTTCAAGGACAATTCAGGGATGAAACCAACACACACTCGCGACCGTTCGGGTAATTAGCTGAAAAATAAACAATGAGGTAAAATATGATGACTGCTGTTTGCTCATTTCAGGGAGATGAGAAGATGATCCCCTCAAGTAACTCTAGGTTTTTTTTTATAGACTTAAGACCACTGAAGATACCCAGTTCATACAACATGTGATGCCTGTGTCTCTCCATCACAATATGAAATAGCGAGGACAGAGTTTTCATTTTCTTCTCTTTAATTTGGCATGGCCATTGTAGGTTTCCTTCCATGTGAGAATCCTCCCCATCTGTTTGATATTTAGATCTATGCATGAAGAGTCAGAGTAACAAAAACTCTTCATTGTGTGACAAGATGGATGATTCAACTTTTCAATGGTCAACTTTCCCTTTTTGTCGAGCAATATTTCAGCTGCTCTGGCCTTTTATTGTCTACATTTAACAACTTTTGAAGTACAATCAAGCATGCTCTTTCTGTTAAAATTTCAAAGATCGTCACACAACTCTGGCTCTAATGTCCTTCTCTCCCCATTGGGATTTCGGGTAAGAATTGTCCCCAGCAATCTATGCTGGTCGTAAGAGGTGACTTAATGGATCGAGTGGTTTGACTCGGTGACTTTGTCGATGTGGTGTCATCGTGCTCCGATAGCGTGGGTTGTTGCTCAACCACCGGACTGTCTGATCTAGTCTGGATTACCTACAACGTGTCCTGGTATAGCTGGAATGCGGCGTTAAACAACAAAGACAACAAATATATGCACGCACGCACGCACGCACACACGCACGCACGCACGCATGTAGACTTGTTTTATCAGGGTAACAACATTCAAGGCCTTGTTTAAGCTGTTCCAAAAAGCTTTATGGCAGACATGTGGAGGACATTTCCAAATTTGACACATCAGTGACAAACATACTGTCTTATGCAATTCCCTTTTGTGACTTGTACCACATGTTCTTGTGTTTATTAAGACTTGACTGTGCCTGTGTTTGTGTCGGTTTTGTCGCTTTTATTATATTATTTTATATGTATTCCATCAACGGTAATTTTGAGATATGTAATGCTTTGTGATGTGACTTCGTCAAAAATGTGCCTCTGTTCGCCCAGCAATGAATGTGTGCCCGGTAGGATGAGATGGCATTGTGGTTGTTAACCTTAGTTTTGGTTGCATACTCCCCAGGGAGCTGAGAATGTTTGTTGAGTGCACACTGATCCATTGACCGGGTTAATAATGTCTTAGCGCCTAGAACATGCTTATGCATGGAGTACAGCGTTATATAATGGATTATTATTTAATTATTATTATTATTATTACTATTACTATTATTATTATTATTATTATGTGAATACCAGTACATACTATGTACCTGGTGTACCATGAAATATAGCTGTCAAACGCACATTGTATAGAAGATGACATGAAACGGCATCACAAATGTTTACGTATATAGTCATCCAGAGCACTGTTAATTGGGGTTGTATTTTCCAACCGATGTTCTAAACAGTGTTTCGTAGCATTGAGGAATGACCACCCTTAAAGAAAATACCACTTGAAGCATCAGAACACTTAATTTGTTTCCATCTAGAAATTCCCTACCTGTTAACGAGAATTATATCTCTATTTTTTCCCATGCACTTGACAGGTTCCATTTTTCTCCGAGATTTATATGAACACACTTACCTAACTGGAACAGGAACATCTGACAACTCATCAACATTGCGGTGTTGGCAATGCCTGACCCTCACCAGTACATATTTACCTAACATTTAGTACTTGAACGTTTCCCACCAGTGCAGATTTCACGGTAGTCGGTTGTCTCCCGCTATATCCAATCTGACTGAAAGACGTTCACCTGTCGAGTGGAGCATTAACTGTTTTTCTTTCTAGCTTCACGACCAAGCACCTGCCAGTCTAATTAGCTGGCAACTAAAACTCCTAGAATTAAGACGGCATTTTCTCTGTCAGGCCAAGACAGACATACTGTGCTATGGACGTTTTTGTCACGTTTGAACCATTTTCCTTAAGGCAATCAAAGTCGTTCTCGAAAAGAATAATTCAGGGGTAATGCATTTATATCTTCTAAAGAGTTAAGGTATTAGGATGGATTTAAATACTCTAAGAAATGTTTAACTCTTTTGCTCGACGTCGAACTTTACATGGTTGCAGTATAGTTTCAATTGATAACATCATGAAATGTACTCACGATATATTTCACAACACCTGTTTCAGGTATAAGCAAGTTTATGATCACGAGTGATTTAACCATTATTAATAACTGCTGTTATTTCTCCAGTGATTTGGTCTGTAAATTGTTAAAAATGTTGCAAATTGTTCATGTTGTACATATATTGGAGCACGTTAAAGCGACATGCCTCTATATTGCTTTTGTCAAAGAAAACTAAACGTGTTCAGTTTTATATTATAAGCTTAATCGACTTCATTATTTCAAACCTATGTTTACGTGTAACTGAGGAAATCTGAGGAAGTCGAATAATGAGTTCAAACGTGAAAACAATTTCAATGTCTTATCTTCCTTTAATTAAGACGTCGTGTGACCTGCAGGTTTTTATCTGTTCCCAGAAAACCTCGATTTCGTTTGAATTTTATGCAGAGCATCATGATGTGTCAGTCGTGAGTGTATTTCCTAGCTGTGCCAGTAACTTCTGGAAACATATATGCGCATTAACATGTCAGGACAGATATCCTAAGATGATTCTGTGGAGCGTGTTAGGAGATACTGGGGATCCTCCATATATCACATCAACACATTTACAGCTTCCCTCCAGCTCCACAGATGTTCACGTCACTGTAATGTTCTCTCTGAAATGGTCATGTGTAGGCTTTGATTTCTTACCTTAAAGAATAGGAATGCAGTCAACGAATAGCATCACAATGGTAGTAGCCGCATGTAGGCGTAAGAACATAATCGGAGTTTGGAAAGTAAACATTTTATTCAATTGTGATTATGGGCTTTTCGTTGTTCCTCCTCTCTGTTGTAGCACTTTTCGTCCACCACAACTGTGATTTTAAACTCTGTTGCCCAAGCCTAATTCTTGTATTAATCCTGCACCCAGATTGAAAATGAGTCAGTGAGTATCTCACCTGCATATTTCGGATGTGGCATCAAGGTCGTATATTTCAGATCGGAAGCTCTACTCTGTTTCGACCCAATATGACTCTGTATGCATCCAAACTCAATTATATCTGAGAGTGATTTCCCTTTTCTATGGTTTCACATTAGGAACATATAGCACCGCCTGACATTTGAATCCCTTACATTCACTGATGCAGAATCATGTGTGGACTTAATGGGTTGCTTGAAGTATCTACGGTGAATTTAGTATTACGGTTATACAGGAACATATTGACAATTTCTTTGTTTATCTTTTAACCTTTGAAATCTTAACTGTTTTCATTCCTCATGTTATTTTATATCAGGCTGATATGCAGGCAATGCATGAACTAGTGCATAACTAAATTCATGCTCTACCCCTGAGTGACATCTATATCTTGAACTTTGCCTTCATTACTACAGGTATATCTTGCAGTAGCTCTTTTTTATTAATAATCTTGGGAACTATTGTTTCGTAATATCTTTAAATCTCGTTATAATAGAAACCAAAAGACGTTAAAGGATGGTATTTGTTGTTACCCTGCCTGGCGCTCGGCATTAAGGGACTAAACCAAGGACTGTTCGACTTGTGTCTGAGCGGGGTATTCACTGCGGCATGGTGCCTCAGTGGGGTAGCACCATACAATCTGCATTAGTCCGGACGAGTTCAAGCAGCCACACGCACGCACGCATGCACGCACGCACGCACGCACGCACGCACGCATGCATGCATGCATGCGCGTCGCTATGTGAGTGCAATAACCTTTGACGCGACGTTAAACCCCATTTCGACCCACCTCACCGTTGTAATTAATCGGCATCATAAAGAAAAGTCATATCCCTCGAGTAATTACAATATATAATACGTAATATGATGACTGATCGTCATTAATAGGCAAGGCTCTCTCCATCCAATCCTCAAGTGATAGAAAGACAGTAATAGACAATGAAACATTGCCGTACCATTAACATCGTGTTTACAGTATCTCTCGTCAGCTTGATGGTGTATATGCCACAGGAATGTCTACCCGGGCAAGCATTTCCTCGGCAAATGTCGAGACATGTTTTCTCAGCATGCTGGGCCTGTTATTGCTACAGGATGCCTCTATGACTAGCCGCTAACTTCTTGATGAATGTCTCGTGTGCGCCTCCGGGAAGTCAGTCTGAGCTAACCAAGCTTATATGTCGCAAGGTTTTTCACTATTGGATGTAAAATACTTAAAATGCGGTAAGATAGCCTATTGGTAAAAGCTCGTCATGACAAAGAATCGGGTTCGATTCCCTTTATTGGTACAATCTATGAAGCCTATTACCGGTGCCCCCACCGTCATTTAGCTGGAATATTTCTAAAGCGGCGTAAAAAACTCCACTCTCACTACAGTACTGAAACACAAATTTGTGTCTCTGCTTTATCGGGTTTCTAAAACAATGTACCCAATTGAGGATTTGAGACCTCTGAATCATTTATTGGCTTTAGAATACAGTGATGGTTACTGTGTTGCTGAAATAGCTGTGCACTGCATACTGGTCATTAAAAGGTCACGTAAACCATGAAGACGTAGAATTAATCAGATGTAAAAATGGACATTTAACACAAATTAGCATGTACCCACTGTCACAGTTTGTTAAAAATAACATATTCGTATGTCATGTAAAACAACTCCAGTTCGTATGTGTGCATCTGAACGTTTCTATCCATTCGTCCATGATGTATTGGATCTGCTGAAGGCAGGCAGGCTTGAGGATGTCTAAAGTGCAAATACATGTGGCTGTCTCCATAGAGAATAAGTGAAAAAATGCGGGCCGGTTTCATGGCCAGATGTCTGTTACAGGCACAATGTAGCTGAATTTGCCTGTACATTCAGTTGTATTCCATCTGATTAATATGTTGTAGCACAAGGAAAGGGTATCCAACACATTGTGGGTTGATAGTAAAGATTGAAGTGATGTCTCATTGTGCCAAGTTTATGATGTATCTTCAAGGTTAGGAGAAGCTGAAATTACTCCCAGTTAACCATAACATTGATAGTAATTCTTACCGCGCCAGTGAAATGCATTTCACTTACAATAAATCATTTGATGAAGTGTCTGTATTGACAAATGGGACGCCGGGCAGAACACACGCATTTCCAGCAGCGGTATGGGTAATCCTCCCTGTTTCCTTGTCTAAATGTCATCATGTACAAATTGATCAGTTCGTGACAAGGCTAATTTAGCCGCATGGCCATATATCGCGGTACGATAGGACATAAAACAGAACAATGTTCTTTGTTGTACAATTACAGCATTAGTATGAAAGGCCGCGTAAATTCATAATATGTTGCATGCGAGAATAGGGTTAATAAGCTGCATACATTGGATGGAACTGGCGCTTACCAAATGAAATAATCGTACGTATTTGGATACTGACCATTTTTCAAGATGAAACGCCATTGGATAGTTTCAAATAAAGCCAATTTCTGTCAGCTTCTGTTCTCCGTCGGGCTTATTCGTGATAGATGCTGGGGTATTTACATAAGACGAGCTTTTGTGCCGAATTATATGGTAAGATTGAATTCTTTCTTAGGAAGTTGAACTGACTGATTCAAAACATTTCACCTTAGCTTTTCTCATAATGGATTCTACTTCTTATTCAAATTGGCCATTGAAGATTTATTGTGTATTCAAATAGGATGTCTCACTGTCCAAATTCTGTTTGACCTTAAAGGCAACTATATTCTCAAACTAATAGACATCACAACATGCTTGCCAATGATGCCGAAGGGAGTTTCGAAATTGTTTGAGTCTATATTGAGAGAGGCACCGTATATGATGAATCGCTGCTTAAAGCGGGAAACGCCAAGATGCCTCACCTTTTGAATGATATATGCAAGAAGAATATGAATAATTCGTTGGAAATATTGAATAGAGATCTCATCTCACAATCAATAAACAGTTCCCATCAACGTCGGATTTATCATCATGATTACTACCCAGACGCATAGTTAGTTCATCACAAACGGTCCTCGTTTCTAGAACCAACTGACCCAGAAAAGAAGAATTTACGACCTTTTTATGACATGTCGCAACATGAAAAGTGGAATACGAATAAATATCAGATACACTGGATGTAAGGATCGTCAAAAATGTTCGCAGTCTACAGTGCTAGACATAGTTTCATTACTGCATAGAGGTTGCTTGGTTGAAGGCCCTATTAATCTAAAACGTAGGCGGGAGTAGACATGAGAGCTTTGGATCATTCTCAGGGTAAATGTAAATGTTTATCGAGCGTTATCAGGTCAAACATGCATATTGAACACATTCAGTCATAATCGGATTAAATGTGTACTTTTAGTAAATCAGATTTCATAGGTTTCTTGGTCGCAGTGGAGTTGCTATGAACTCATAATACAGCTAGATGTCAAGGTTCTGTGTGCATAATGTGAACAGTTTTAGCAATGGAATTTTGAAAGGAATATGTACATGTTTCCATGGTGTGGAATCGGTTACCTGGGGTTCCTAATAGAAGTAGTTTTGCTTCCCTCCCCGCCCCCCCACAACAGGACTACAGATCATGTGTTTCGCGTCAAGCATCATTACAAACATAGTTTACAGTGCCAGAAACATTGCGGATTACTGTTGCAGGCAAGGTAGTGCTGCCATGTCAATGTACAGAGCTTATAGATATCAACGTTGCGTGTCTGTTCTTATTGCTTGTTAAAGAAATATTTATGACCACCAGGCTTCAACGTGACTGTGTCGTATTGCAGTCCATGGAACAACGTGAGCCTCCAAGTTTGTTTTGAGCTTGTGGTCAATTACACAGAATATCAACTGGCATTAGCACGTGACGCTTTTTCGTCTTCATGTTTGCCACATGAGTGCTTAACATCGTGCGGTATTGCCAGTATCATGGTCATTCATTGGTGTGAATTTGATAGGACAAGGGCACAACTTATAAGCTTTGTATGGTAAATTATTATTTAATATTATTCATAGAATGTTCTTCGAGTGACATAATCATAATTTGTTCGATAATTACGTCATATCGGTTACCACTGGTTGAGATATCTTACCTTGGTTTTGGTTCAAGCGATATGTGATATTATGATTTGTTTGGGATACACGTGATATGCTATAACAAGGGTTGTAAGTGGTTAAAATGATATGAGATACCAGGTATTATCTATAATCTGTGGTTCAAGGGCTATCGAAGTGTATTGATTGAAGCATTCATTACTGCCCAGTTACAATACCAATACCCTAACTAGCAGTATCCGCACTCAAATGTTTATTCAAAATGTCAATAAACTTTGAAAACACTACTTATGAGAACGTCGCCAATGTTTACTGTTTATTTGTTTGAGTAAATTACCAACATTTTGAAATCATTTGATCATGAGTATCGATCCACGCAATCGGGATCAGCGAGCCTGACCACCCGATCCCGTTAGTCGCATCTTACGACAAGCATAGTCGCCTTTTAAGGCAGGCATGGGCTGCTGAAGACCTATTCTACCCCGGATCTTCACGGGTCCAATGTTTACGTCAGCTCCGAAGCGAGATGTAGCTTTATAACCATGGAGTAATCGCCGCCCATCAGAGTACATTGTGAAATGAATGTACGTTACATTAGTTGATTTTAGAAAGCTTGATGTCCTTTGGGCTTCATGGGGAATATCTTTAGGTAACTGAAGGGGCATTTCTTGGCACCATTTGCAAAGGAGTATATTTCCAGTTGCTATATAAGGTCATGTTTAACATTAGGCAATATATGTATTCACTCTGAACGAATAAGCTACTTTTGTACGTTTTAAAATTAGTCCACAGTTTATCGAATATGTCCTCCTCTTATCTTAACCAAATAAATACAGAACCAATCTGAGCAGAGTAATTGGAGTGTTGCGTGTACAGTTTGTGATACCTTTAGATTAAATACATGAAACATTTTATGGATAACAACATCGTTATTTATTGTAACCCTATGGAGTGTCAAGAAGTAGCCGTGAAACTTCGTTACAAACAGTATAGAGGTTGTATCCATATACAGTTCATGTCTTCATGTTCCTTCAACCTTAGGACTGTTAGGCAGTTAACGTGTACGTAACTTCAACATAGCTCAGCCTTAAAACACGATATTGAACTTAAGGATAATGAACACAACATCACGTTAATGACACCCTGGCTTATCTGAGATGGTGAGTGAGTGAGTGAGTGAGTTGGGTTTAACGCCGCTTTTAACAGTATTCCAGTTATATCACGGCGTGTCAGCTTAATGTGGGAGGAAAGCCCGAAGTGATGCAGGTCTTAGACGTTTACCACTTCGGTGAAACCCACGAGCACGGGTATGGTGCTGACAAACCTAGAAACATAATCGGGGCGAACCGGGATTCGAACCCACAATCATAGGTTTCTGGCGTGCCCAAGAGACGCAACTCTGCACAGCGAATCGCGCCGCCTTAGACGACTGGGCCACCCGTGCCCCCATATCTGAGATGGTAATAACGTCATCTCTGTTTGAAGTCTGAAAACCCAGAATCAATCGGCTCGAGGGATTTCTTGTACCCATCTCTCTTTGTGTTAACTGTTGCTATGACAATTCCTTATAACCAAAATAAATCTGAACCATCATCTGAATGTCATCAAATATTATACGTGCAATGAAAAAGATATTACAACAATTTACCGATGACATCTAATCTTGTCTTTGTAAAAAATGTATGGTATCTCATCAGATGTACATGATGTGTTTTTCGTGAGGCAAATGAAGATAATAAATCGGGATATACTTACCTTATCATTCGTAACGATCACATCAGAGAGGCGATGCAAAAGCCTGATCGCATTATTGTTATCCTTCAGTACTGATTTATCATTGAGGTAAATACCCCGCACATCATACGTCAAGATAAAACATTAATGACATTATTTTTATTGTTTCTGTTGTGACATGAGATATATCCAGTCTATTCATTAGTGATTAATACGGTGTTAGAAAGAAGGACTGTATATTCATCACCCTGTTCCATTGAGGCTTTCCATGGAGAGTACATACGTTCCGAGTAGTTCACCTATTCTCTTAAACCCACACGATATTGAACACGTGTTAATGTGGCTCCTTAGATCACACGTCGATCACACAATTAGACATTTTATTATTCTGATAGTTTCAGAGGTAAATATAGTCCAACGATTAGTGATTGACACAATGTTTCAAAGGCGTATATTACATGCATCCCTTAATACTATGAATATCTGCGTACATTCATCTCTAATCTAGTATCGCAGGAATCCATATCCACCTGCTGACTTATAGCATCCATCCCAGGTTTGTCTGATTCAGATTCGATCATTTACAAGCCAGCGTAATATTGTTGGATTATTGCTGAGTGTGGCATTCATCAGCAAAACAACCAATTAGTGCTGTCACTGTGTTGACGTGTTTACCTGTGTCAGAAAGCTAAGGATGAAGCCAGGCATAACGTATCACGTCTGTGCATTATGACTATCAGTGTATAAGTGGGACTTTCGGGCGCCTGTGTGGCTTCATATAATGTGACATAGATTCAATTACCAGCTATTTATTTTTGGTTTACGCCACTGTAAAGCAACATATCACTATTAACATTACATTTCTGATCGAAAGCCTACCAAATTTGATTAATCAATATTTTATATTGCCTTTTCTAACTTTGGCATTAAAGATTGCTTATTTGATATTATATAGTCTTGCAGACACTCTGATTTCACAGAGTCTAAATGAGAAACATGTTTAGTGGATTGGTTTTTAGTGGATTATGCTTCCATTAGTATCATGTCCTCATCTCAGGTAATGATTTGAGAAATAGTACGTTTTTCAGCTGACAAAACGTGTAGTGAAAACTGTTTATATCAAATGCTGATCTCAAACAAGTTATTCCAACAAACATGGGCCACAGGTGGCTCAGTCGTCCAAGGCGCTGCAATTCGATGTGCGGAGGTACCTCCACAGAAATCTATGATTGTATGTTCGAAACCTGGTTCGCGTCGATCTTGTTTCGAGATTTGTCAGCACCATACCCGTGCTCGTGGGTTTAACCCAAAGTGATAAACGGCAAAGACCATTATCATTTCAGGCTTCCCTCCCACATTAAGCAGACACGCCGGGATATAACCTGCTCAAAGCGGCGTTAAACCAAACTCACTCACTTCAACATACATCTGCAATAATACAGATAGAATGTCGAGACGTGAACGTGATAAACGTGCATCTAATATTGATTAAAGATCTTTATTATTAATGGATTTATAGAATTGGGTAGATTAGTTTAAAACTCCCTGTGTGAATGCGATTTCACGCCGTTTTGCGCAATATCCCAGGAATCTCATGGCGGGGCCATCAGAAATGTGCTTCACATATTGTACCCATGCCTCTGCCTTCAGCTTTAATCACTGGCTACCCCATCGGGCATTACGCCATACAACCTGGTACAATGTGTTAAGCCCATGTTTGGTATCTCTCGATGATATTTATGGAATTTTGCCTACACTTTAACATCAGTATTACAAATTGTCAAGGCCTTCATCGTGGTGAACTGAACCGATAAGGAGGAAAACATTCCACTTCATTCAGATATAAGTTACAACAGCGATCTCATACTTTCGAGTGAGCGAGTGAGTGAGAGTCTGAGTGAGCTAGTGAGCGAGTGAGTGAGTTTTGTTTTGGTTTAACACCGCTTGAACATTTCAGTTATATTTTGGCACACCAGCTTGATAAATGATGCAGGTTGTAGATGTGTATCAGTTTGGATAAACCCACGGGTACAGGCACTGATAAACCAAGAATAATCAGGGCAAAATCTGTTTCGAAGTCGAAGCAACGAGCTTCTGGCACATCTAAATGGCGCAACTGTGTACAGGGAATCCCCGCTATTGATAACTGGGCAAACGGTGTCCCCAGATACTTTCTATAATTGTATTGTGAAAACATTCAAAAGTATGCTTTTAAAAATGCTGTTGTCAGCACGATAAGGGGATATCGGCGATGGAGCATGGCGTGACGAGACGTAATGTGACGTTACGTTTACCACGTTTTATCTTAATGAATCAACGTTGACAGACTTAGATCGTATATGCATAAACACCTTGGCTGCAACAAGTATAAGACAAAACCTATCACTTATCGGAAATCACATGGTTCATTGTACCCAAGAAGCTAACTGTTAATGACATTGTAAGCTTAATGTCGGTTGTACTGAGTACGTACAATCGGAACCTACCCAAGGGACGATGTTCTGTGTCGTCTTCAGAATGCACAGATGCGAGGGCTAATGACACGCATTATATGGGGATAAACAATTTGTTTTACCGAAACATGGCGCCTGAATAAACGTAATGACGAACGCAATGAGAAAATGTTGGCCTACATGCATTGTATAAAAAATACAATGACACGAGCATGTACTCGCCGTTACGTCTTTAACACCAGGAACGACAAGGGATAAGAGAGTGTAGCAATGACTATTTGTCTCTAGCTTCAAGTAAATCGGATTATTTCCACAGCTCAAGTTTGGACCTCTGGGAGGTTCCCAATAATGAAGTTTGTTGCTAGGAAAAAGCCAATTACCAGGGAAAACTGAAAAAAGAATTACCTCTTACAAAGTTGTATATGCCTCTTCATGTTGTTTTAAGAACTTGGGTTCACGCGTGAATTAGCCTACATTGGGAATTGTAAGATTTAAGAAAAGTCAGTTGATGAGATGGACTCAATCTAGGGTTAATTTCATTGGTTGTAAGTGCATTTATTTTCCTTCCTCTTTGTGCATTCCATTAAAACAGTTATTCTGATTGATCGAGCTTCGTACAGTTCCGACAAACGTCCCTTAACCCAACTATGCTGATGGTGACAACGATATAAGAAACGTCGTAGGTTTAGTGTCAAGACATCTCGGAAATGTGGAATTATAAAACCTTTATGCAGGGGAAACAGAAGAATGTCATCGGGACGTTTAATTACACCATTTGAACCTTTTAAGAGAGCTAAAAGTATTTTAATAACATGGTTTGTATATGAATGTGTGTATTGATTTCTCACTGAGGAGGTATTTTTCACATTTGACATTACACAGTGTGACTTCTTAAAGGCCGACTGTGATGGCTGTCAGTAGTTTGGTGACATAATGCATTACAAATACTATTTGGGTCGGAACTGGTAATGATATATCACTAATAGCACCTGATTAATGTAGTGTATTCAAGGGACATGGGAGGCTATAACGACCAGTGTACCTGACAGTGTGATGGTTGGCATGCGCGATTTCGTGTGGTGTGCTCAAATTGCTCTGCTCGTGATTGTGATGTACACCCAAGACATAGTAATTCATCGCCACACACCAGTCAGATTGCAGTTTAAATCCCGGTCGTATCTCGATTGTAATGAAAGCCACACTGACTGTAGTAGAAACTTGCGAGTTGATGTCAAGATTGTATGGATACATTTCCCAAGCTTATTGCAACATTGACAGTCATCAAGGACTTTGTTCAATTTCATAAGATTGAATTAGAACGACACACGAAACTCCCACGAGTTCTGCTGATTTTTTTTGGTACAGAGAGATAACGAGACGCACGAACATAGTTACTTACGCACCGACACTTGCAGTGCTAAAATGTCTTCAAGGCACACCTAAAACATGTTTCTAAATGAAAGTAGAATCTCATCTCTAAGCGCGTGTGGTCAACTCAGTTGTAAGGCTACTCAAATTATAAATGTTCTGAGAATGATCATGGAGACGAACTGATTGTCAATAGAATACAGATGACACACACTGTACAGTTCTAGATCTGGGAGCAATCTAGATGACCGGTGTGACCTTGAACCGGTTGTCGCCAGAGATTACATTTGCATATATGAATAACGTCTTCTGACCAAGGTTGTGTTTTAAAGAGGAGATGGTAGTGATTGGGCTTGTCTTTGGGAGACTATGTCGTCCACATCTGCTTAATTTCAGCTGGTGGCCGTTACCTAGCTACATCACATTTGGATCCCCCGGAAACACAATAACAAGAGAGATAAGCCAGTTAACGCTGGGTGTTTGTACTGGATTAAAAGTGTCTGGTTCACATTTGAATTGGAGGTAGAATTTCAGATATTCTTGTACATCCGTATAATGGTGTATTGGAAAATGAGAACTTTTAATTCAGCGATAGCTGGGATGAACAACAATATATATTTGAAACATATATGCTATGGGTATGAATAAAAAGAAGCATATATTTATTCGAATATCAAAAATAAGTATACCAGACAATTTATCCTGTTCTATAACAGGTAAAATGATGGGTGCTGATAAACAAGGACATAGTCAGGGTGATCATAAGTTAATGTCACGCCTAAAAGGGCAAACTCTGCACAGTGGTGCCTTAGACGATAGGACAAATTGTGTCCACTGTATAAATGAAGATCCCTGTATTCAGATATGATGGAACCCCCTCTACGATAAGCGACACTGATCATGACCACGATGCGTTTAATTACTGGTCGCTTCACCATTACAAGACTGCACGTTGAAATGATACAACTATCCTGTGTTTGATAGGAGTGACTTGGTTATTGTTTACTGGTCGTACGGTCTACGTTAATCAGCACGTACATGTAAACATTGTTCCCCGATATGCCATCTCACATACCAGACGGTTTACGTGCTTCTGAAGTGTCAGTAAGGTCTGATCCGATATCTGATCCGAATACAGTACACCCTGTCTAACCAGCATCTTTGTAATCACCCACTCTTTCTATAACGGCATTTTATGGCGGTCCTGGCAAGATAAAACAACTTATACAGGTTCTGTAGAGGTCGAACTTCCAGGTATGTGTGAGTGAATGTCGTTTCAGACAGTGGTATGTATTAGTACAACTATCTTTAGCTACAGGAGTGTAGAAAATACCAACCGATGGTCAATTATGGGGCATAGACCCACGCAGTCGATGTAATATGACATATAAACTGGCAGGTGACCGGTTCCTGGTTATTACGAATCCACGCTCCGTTCATTCTAAATATCTCATAATGTCACACCTGATCTTAATGACGTTGACATACTAGATGCCTGCCCTGGCATCCCCATGCGACCAGTCACAAGGCACATTGTATATAGATAACCGGCAGAAAACCGGCAATAATTCTGGGCGGGCAAACATGTACATGCACACTGGTCATGTCATATTCATGTAAATCCACACTCATATCGTTTTAGGGTGAACAGGTTTGTTGAGATTTGAAAACTTAATACAATTAATTAGTGTGTAAGAATGACAGATACATGACTAGAAATTGGAAGCTCTTCAACAATTTCTACTGCCTCATAACACTACATGTACTCTGATGTTCAACAAACAAAGATGTAGATAAATGTGAAGATTGTTCTTTTGATCTAAGATCGAACCAGATTAGCTAAGAATGCTAATTAGTATGCACGGTGGTGAAATATGTTGGCAAGAAGAGGTGCACAGTTTGTAATAAATTAAAAAACATTTTCTCGTCGAAAATCTGTGTCACTACATTTCATTTCAATTTGTTCCTGACTTGTTCAGATACATTGAATATGGTAATGCATCAGTGTCTGAGAGCAATATTGCTGGATTTTTTATGCACTTCTGCATATTCCGGTAGATCGTGAACACGAAATGTCAAAGTTTACTCAGCACAGTTTGTTCTAACTAATAACCTTTGGTAACACCCCCCCTGATATAGCTGAAGATAAGACACTTTGTATCCGATGGAACCATCTCCAAATGTCAGTGCTATCCCCTCTTCTGGTAGTGAATACCAACACATCCGTTACATACGCTAGTGGAGTCTACTTCGGATATACCAACCTCCAGGAACCCTCAAAATCAGTTCGTTACATCCGAATTTCTTATGCACATGGATAATAACATCTATTACTGCTCTGTTGTTTGTCAGAAGCGACGTTTCAGCATCTCTACCTTCGGGATAACCGAAATTCACTGCAAGAGTTAATGACACCCTTGTGTTTCCTTCTCGTCAATTCTCGGCCGATATTCGTAATGTGACGGACAAGAGACTCAAAGTATATCACATGCTACATGTATCTGTTTGGTTAATTCACTGAAGACCCGATAGTGTTGTTAAGTCTATCCCAAATTGTAATGAATGATATCACGCTTCGGTCCATTACGAAACTATTTCTTGTATTGAGAATCGTAAGCTCGTCGCATGTCAACTGTCCGGCCTCGTCTCAGTCCTCTTGGGTAATCAGGACACAGGATGTACAGACCACGGTAGGCAAACCGTCTATGATGTATGTTATTGGAACCTCAGACAAGAGAGGTCCATGTCAACAGTGTATCCTATACATGCTGAAGCATAACAGTTCGCTGCCAGAACCAAATACCTGGAACACTTTCGCATCTGAAACAATGATATCCTTTCACAAAATTGTACGAAAAGGCACATGTCAACTTCGTAAATATTTAATGAAATGCGAAAACAGAATAATAACACAATGGTTCATTGCTTGGTGTCAACAAGGGCGGAGAGCTAATTCAGATTCCGTCTCCACTGGGGGAAATGCCTCCCAAGATTTTTCCTCATTACTGACAGCATCGCAATGATATTTACTGGTATTCGTATTCTACGTCTGATAACTTATTGTCAGATTGTTTGCATAATTATATATACATTCATGTTCTCTTTCGTGTTTTCATTTACAGTTTACTTGGTACTGTGACACACCTATATATTATTCACTGCTGGATAGTGCCAGGCTTTCATGGAATTACCGTAATAGCAGTCTTGCTGGAGCTATGAAGGCAGGGTCATGGTTTTACTCTGATGGCGATAGACCCTTTGGCGACATTTAAGTATTCAATACAAAACAAATGTTTGATCAAAGAATTGGTATAAGAAAATGCAAATGAAGGGATAAACAAAAGGAATTGATCAGAATGTATTCATGAAATATTCATTTCTGTATTATACATTTAATAACATAATGTCTTTAAGAATATCACTATCAAAAGTATTTTACTTTCAATCACTTTTTAAGCGTTGTCGCTATGTATTGTTATGTGTTTTCGTGCATGTTTGGCCTCTGGTTACTCAGACAACGTGTGATATATGTTGATCAGAGTGGCGTCACGCAATCCATATCTATTATAACATTAACACATCAAGACCAGATATTTTCTCGTGAGTTACCCAGAAGGGAGCAAATCAGATATCTGTTTCATGCTCTTTTCAATGAACCGGTAGCGAACGTCGCGTTAATAATGGACGCTAGAATCACGTTAGCGTTGTATCTAATCTTTGTTAATAAGAAACACGACAGTGCGGAATTTGAACATCACGAGAATTGGTTTAAAGTATTGCTTTCGGTGATGACTGGTATAAGAGCATGCGGGTCACGTGCGCAGAACCGTCTCTGCAATGCTTAACTTGTCAGTTACCCTACACAAATCATGAATCTTGAAAGCATTGACTCTGTACGATCTGATAAAAAACAACACTTGCGACACACCAAGTGTTAATTATTAACTGCTGTGTTTTGTTATAGATCGAATACGACTGATTCCCTTGTCTAGACAGGCAGTGTATACAATAACGGGCAAACAAACATGACACTTGATTAAATGCATATAAATGTGTATGTACAGAAATTGGAGACATTTTATAGTATTTTGTTCCTCTCGACTTCATTCTAAAAACTGATTTGGCAAACAAGCATATGGCCAATATGTCTTTACCTTAACTCATCTGTGTATAGCATTATGTCACTGAGGTAAGATAATGTAGAAGTACGAATTAAACGTTACATGGTCAAGATCAGTTGGTCCGAAAGAAGTTTTAAATCTCGTTTTGTTTTCAATTACGTGTTCACAATGCTTAATGTGTGATATCCGTTCTACGCATAATTATTAGTGTACAAAAACTGCTCATAATATAAATCAAGATATACCATTCACAATAAAAACGTGTTCCAAATTATTGTGAACAATCTTGCTACAGTTATAGGGAGAGGTTATGTTCAGAGACTTACTGTTATAATTCGGTTCATGTGGGCATTTATAACCTAGTTATCTTCTACAGTTGTGCCCTGCTTGCTTCGAATGAAGAATAAACTGCTCGCATCGTGAACTGTGTAATTAAGGAGGGTGAAGCTATGTTTTTTATGGACAAAACGGAATCGGTGTAATTCTGATAGAATAATGAATCCGATTACGTTCAACCCTTTGTACTCTCTATCAATCTGCTAAACCCATTTAATTTCCTAATGCTTCAGATTTGTAAGAATCTATAACGTGGGGCCATAGGGTTACATTACAAAGCAAATTTTTCCTCTTTCTGTGCAACAACCTTGAGGGATTTAGGTCTTATTTCCTTGCTAGGAGCATTTTAAATGTTGAAGAAAATTATATCGACAGTGAAATAGAATTGGAACTTTGTAATGCTTGTCAAACGAAATCTAATACCGAACCTATTCTCAAAGGGCCATTTCTGCCAGGAACTGTGCTACTTCTGAGTTTTTGTTCTTTCAGTTACTTGAAATTAAATTGGAATTAATCTGTATCAACGTCCGCAGCTGGTACTGATTTGTAATGTATGAGGCTCTCAATTTGTGTTATTATTTAGGTTTCAATTCCATTGGGGCTTGCAAACGGGATAAATAAAATGTATGAATATATTCCATAAAGTAAAGTATATGAACCTACTTAAAGTAATCACTAACCGATAAGCGATACAGTTATTACAGTACATTCACACTTATAGTCACGTTAGGAGTGTAGAATACCTATCGAAGAACCAAATGTGATCAGTGATACATCTCTGCCTGGCCAAACATGGAACAACGTATGTTTTTGTTGATTAACGTGATATACGTTGATCACTTGATGCTGTCTTTTCTCCGTCACCCACGTCAGCACCTGCATTGCCGGAATCTAGTTTTTTAAATAACTTCCGGTTTTTACTTCAGTAATCTCACAGTATGCCGCAGCTTAAAAAATAAGTTCCTGTTTTTCAATTTGCCTTATGTCATTACCAGGTTATTCCTGTTTTGTGGAAACCGCGTACTGCCCTCTTTTGAACAAATAGTGCAAGACTGCAAGACATCCACCACGTCATGGACTCAACTCCATTCCTGTTTTGAGGAATTCGTTTGAACTCAAACAGCAATTATAAAAATCTGGACCAGCGCCTTCATCGCATGCCTTCATTTGCGGCCTTTACGTCTTGCTATGCTAAGATTATGAATCACAAGTGTTCGTGTTACGAGGGAAGCTATTGTACATACGTTTTGTTTGTTTTGTGCAATATATTTCTTATTGTAAACGAAGTATGCTTACTTTGCAAATAACGACAATGTCATTTTTTCATATTTGTTGTGAACTTTGGCATTCTTGTATTGTATAATTATACGACAACCTCTATTTATAGCATAAATCATGAAGATATAGTGAAAAGCTCTTGGGATTATCGAATAGTTTAATTCATAAATCGTGACAAGCGGGCAGCTGATATCATACAATCGTGTAATTGAGAGACGAGAGCAGTCCCTGTTTCTAATCGGAATTAAACCATAAATCTAAATAAATAAGGTATATCCTTTCCTCGTCCCCAATGGATTCCGAATGTATAAGAATAACATATGGAAACTAATTTATAACTTTTTTAATGTTTCATATTATATTTTTCCTTAAAATATATATTTTGTTATGGTAAAATGGGGAAGACTCCAGTCTACGCTAATAGACGCATCAACGTCTGCACACAACATTGATTGTAATGACCGTTTTAACATTTAGGCTATCTCTAATGATGCATCTGATTTTGCAGTCAGTTAAATGTTATTTATCTTTCACATTTTGAAAGGGATTGCCAAATGTGTATGTATAAACGTTTCTCGACTCCAGGAACATTGATGTTCATTGAAATGGATCAAACACCTCGTTAATCAGGACCCAGAAGTAAGCTATCCGGTAGTTGTTTGGAGCTAATACTCGTATGTGACCAACAATGAGATAAGGGACCTTGTGGGCAAAATATCACATTTTGACTTTTCATCATATTTGAAAACTATAGTGTTTTCGGCACACAAAATACAATTTGCAAACTTCAATTCATATTTATTACAGAGATTCACGACATCAAACATTTGGACTCATGTTCCGATTTTTATAACTGTTTATGTAATAAATGCAGTTTTTAGACACAATGTCTGATGAATGGAAAGTGAACATGTATGCTGAAAGATTTTGAAATATTGTTTTTATTATATTACGATTTAACGCGAGAAAAATAAGATATTTGTGTACAGACCGCACACATGGCGATCTTCACTGAAGTAAGTGCTCTTCAAACGTCTTTACGACACCAGAGCAAAATTGTATCTTAGCACCCAGAAGGTCCCTCCTGGTGGGTCACATATGTTTCTATACTCGTATGGTATATTGACATTTTTCGTTCGGATTAAAGCAGTTGACAAATAAGATGTTGGCAAACACATCCTATAAAAAGAGCACTAATCTTGCCACAAGGTATTCCTGAAGGTGGTAAAGTGTACGATTCAGGAAGTGCATGATTATGCCCCATCATGATATTCTTTGACAATCATTGTATATCATTTGCTCATGCGTGCCATAAAAGTTTCATATTACGTGTATTGACGTTTCTGAATGAGGAAACATTATTCTGGAGATATGCAGAAAGATGCGAGTTAGCTGTAACTAAGGTGAATTGAAGGAGAACATTTATATCCACTGATGTAAACGTATTGATTCGAAACCGCCCCCTCCAACATATAACTTAGTTGTTACCATGAACCCTTTATCGCTGCCAACCATTGTAGTCTTCACAGTCAATACACAAAGCAATTGGTATTAGCAAAGATTTGCTATATTACCCGGAGATGACTAGTTACTAACTGCCGTCAAAAACATGACCATCAGAAATGGGATGAGTTGCTATATTATGGCCGTGTTTCATTGTTACAACATGTCTGCAGCGTTGAACCCTTTTGTTAGCCTGGCTGTGTCTTATTACTTTCCTCAAGTAAGGAGACGTCTTTGCCAAATTGGCAGACTGAGCAGAGATGAAGCAATTTGGCCACTGGCGAAACTTCCTTTCATTGTCCTTAGAGGGATGGCTTTTCTTATAGATAAGTTATAAGATAAGTAATTAATATTTAGCATAAAAGTTGTTATATTAACGATGTTTGCTTCATTCATCGAATTACGTGTGATAATTTGATTAAGGTCTTTCTTCTGTTATTGCTGAATCTTTTATCACTAAATCATCGTAACATCACCGTGAAGGAAATCGTCAATTCGTAAATTCGGTTTAGAATTAAATTGGCTTTAAGGAAGTCAGAGAGTGCTAGTTTTGGAGGAAGTGAACATATTAATTACAGATGTAAACGAAAATTCCAAACGTGTACATAATGCAATTATGAGCGAAGACAGCTCATCTACAGATTGTATCCTCTCTTCAGAAAGCAAATATTATCTTCAGCAACAAAGTTAGTTGAACTTCATTCATGCGCCATCACATACATCACTCAGACAGAGTTATGCTAAGTTTTACATATAGTAGGGCAAAATATACCATAAAACTGCAGGAACTGTATCTACCTACAAGCATGCACCGACATCACGATTATTATGCACAGGCGAATTATGTCTCACTTGGCACACGATGAAATCATACAAACCGTAATAACACGTTCTACATGAGGATATGCTTGCGGTGAGGGAGATTGAACAAACTAATCAGATCATAGAGACGATGCTGCTCTCTGAAAGAAGTAACTCTCTAGAGTCGACAGACTTCATCGAATCAGATACCAGTCTTCACTTTTTAACCAGAATTATTTCGAGGATCGCTAAAGTGCTAAATTATCCTAATAACACCTGGAATGTAATATCTGTCAAAATGAGAAGTTGAGCCTGAGAATGGATCGTTACGAGACTTATAAATCAAAACGAAGGGCAAAAAATGAAACTGTTCGGAAGAATTCTCGGAATTTAATTAACTGCCATTGATTTCAATAAAGTACTTGAAATTATGGAAATAAACTTGTCATAAAACAGCGTAAAGGCCATATTCATAATTGACGGCCTTCTTGTTACTGCAATTCTGTGTTTCCATCACTTTTAAGAATGCGGAGTCAGGGATCATATAATAAATTGTCCTGGTGAAAATATCACCGTGGCTTTATACCTCCAGGAGAATTTCCCATTGTCCTACAATTCGACCGACATAGAATCAATACTCTTAATATTACACAAGCAAGCCTTCACGAATTGGACCTGTAACTGCAGCTGTGAAATATACATTGTTCATGCCAGTAATCTATTAACTCAAATCTGGGTATGCCGAGATTTCGTTGTGTGTCACTGGATAATATCAGGTTAGTGTTTGTCTTAGTACGAACTTAATACATGTATTACATAGGATCACGACGATCGGAACACTATTTCTTTTCTTTTTTCTAGTGACGATGTTAACAATGGAATGCTAATGGCATATACCTGATTTCTAAGTGAAAATACTTTGACCGAATCATATGATATGTTCATCAACGTGTTTGCCATGATGTATTGCCGCTGTGCCAAAATTCACATTATGTTCAAATCATTTTAGTACGGTTTATGTACAGCGGATTCAAACAAGTTTCTCTGCAAGTGTCAAGGAAAAAAATCTAATCTTTATTTTATGAACAGTGAATTATGATTTCATGAATGCATGCAAACCTTTTTTTCAAACGACTATATAAGTATGACAGTTTGTTGTATTCCCATTAAGAGTTATATATATATATATCAGGGCGCACTCTTTCATACAGAACATATCCGAAAACATCCAAGCAATTCTACATGTTTTGTCAAGTCTAGATTTCTTCAGTGCTAAGAAATGGAAAAAAAATATCTTTATTCCTTGCTATTGCAAGTTAGGTATGTTCATTTAAAGAACGTTTCACATAATCATCTATTCCTGGTGACTGGCAAGCTGAAAATATTATCCTTCATCATGAAGTCCAAAACGTCCAAGTCATTACTTATGGAGACCTGTATGGAGAGATAACTGCATGGCTTGCCGCTTGTCGTACATTGAAACAATACTTGTAGGCCTGTCTTTTAGAGTGTAGGAGGTCTCAAGAGTCAGAACTGGCTTTGTGAAAACTACACTAGATATTCTAGAAATGCTCGTTTCCCTTAGGCTACCAGTTGAATTAACCTTTGTTTTTTACTTTTCATTTGTACGTAGGAGTTATGAGATAGCGTATATTAATTAAATTCTATACATGATGATTAGTTTCATCTGGAAGTTTTAATAAGAGTCGTGTGACAGGAACATACAAATAATTATAACACTTATTTGTTGATTTGTAAATGAAATTAATTCAGCTTTACAAATGTCGAAGTTAAAGGTATAACATGTCCCATTTTAATTCTGGAAACCCAAAAGTCCAGAAACTCTACGGTCTTTGCCCAGTCTCGGTTAAAGGTATTTACAAAATTAAACATGCTGTTTTCATGGGAACATACAAAAAAAATTAAAAAACTATGATTTTCCACTGGCCACATGGCCACACTCAAAATCACGTTTGTCCTAACATGCATTTGCATTTAAATTGAGTCAACAACTTCTGGTCATATAACAAAACGACCTGATACTACATATATCATTATATTGTACAATACCTTTTTGAGTGACAAAGTAGACACAATTTATGGATAACAACTTCTTTAATAATGTGCAGGCGACGTTCCGGTATAGATCCTTATACCGTTGTCAAACAGTATTGTGTATAAAGATCTATACCGAAACGTCGCCATTACAGTATTAAAGAAGTTGTTATCCATAAATTGTGTCTACTTTGTCATCCGTCAACTTCTAAGTAATGCCTATCAAACAATTCACGTTTGTGAGTGATATTACATAATTAAAAAGTATTTCTTTATTCACAATGAGGCACAGAGAGGCATAATGATAGTAACGAAGTGTAGCTCTGTTATGGATTTGTTTTACATACATAGACAACACATGTACAGCACCCTGTCACACATTATGTGAAATATGAAAACAGTAAACTTTAGAATTGAGATACAATGTCGTGTGTGTATTCCCAATGGGTGTTCTTCACATTATTCTCAAAATGATAAGCAGCAGAATATTTTGGTGATAGTTTTGCATACAAAACCTGAAACCTCTTCGTGAATTTTTTTTCAAAATGACGTCACCTTCTGCGAAATATTGTTTTCAGGTCAAAGTTATTGGAATTGATCCAAACTACGATACTGATATTTTTTCTCAGGGTCTTCAACCTGGGTGTAATGTAGCAATTTAATTGGACCCGATGCTTGATAAAATGTTATGCTGAAAGAAAAAGATCTCGTGTCGCCATTCTCTGTTCTTATCCACAGATACAATTAGCGTCACAAACTAGCCAATAATAACACGTTATGTTCACCAACCGATGAAAACATCACATAAACTTTCTCGCCATAGATTATGTCTTTACACGCTCCTCAATAAGAGTTAATAACACTACAGGAATCAATGCATGAAAATTATACCCATAAATTGGTGGCCTTTACTTCGGGCCAAACATCTTCATCTCCTGGACGTGTCTTGTGAAAAATGGGGGAATATGATTGGCCCTTGTCCTTCCTGACCTGACAGAGATGTCATCAGTAAATCATGTTGGTTTCAGGATCCTTGCTCGACCCTAGCAGGGGTTACAGAACTGGCGATAGAAATCTTGGTCAAAAGTGAAATTGGTGGCAAAAGTTAATTCTGTGATCCAGTTTCAATTTTCTGTTGACCGAGAATCTAGTTACATTTAGGTCGGGTTAACCGGAGATCAGTATCTCACAAGATTTGACATTGATTTGAACATAACTTGCGAAGAAACGAGATTCAGTGGAAAATGAAATTATCAACAATAAACCTGATTCCAGAGCAATGCTGTAGCGGAAATTGCTTGCTTCTTGATAAGAATAACGTTTGTTTCATGGACGCCATGAATACATTATTGTTTTATGAAACAGTAGAAGAAAGACCGCTATTTGTGAGAATTAGAGATCTGATTATATTCAAGCGCACTTTTCATGTTACAGAACACATGCCGATAACTTAATACCAGTTGCTACGGCATGATATAACGCTGGAGCTTTCAGATCTACACTTGTGAAGTTTGTCCCCACATCTTGCACTCATCTTGAGAAAAGTAAGACGCTTGGATCCTTCTTTTCATACCTCAACTGTAACACGAGAAGCAATGTCTTTATTGAGAACCAAATTGGTTGTCTGCATTTAAATGTGTTCTCTCTGGCATATACGGATCTAATCTTGAAAGTATCGGATGGTAGGCGAGGTTAGGTAGTGGCAGTCTTATCGATGGAACTGTCTTCAGCGACAAGATAGCTCCGAAAACAGTTAAGTTTTTCTCTGCTTATTAATCGATTGATACATTGCTATTGATAGGAACCCCCGTGACTTGTAAGGAGCGTGAATGAAGACCTCGAGTCTCTGCCTCGCTAGAGGGTTAGCGTTTGAGTTGAGTTGAGAGCCCTGTCAATAAGACTGAGAATCCTCCATGAAATAAATTTTCAATAAAAATATTTAAGATTACTTGATCCTTTTCATCAGAGACGATGTTGTGGAAAGTCGCCATTTAAGACTGTTTTAAAGCAAAGCAAATACTTTAAGGTTATTTTTGAGTCTATGATTTATATCTTTAGATATAACTTTCAAAGTCTGTGGTATGTTTATGCTCATGCAAGACTTTGGGAAATTTCATGACACATAATTGTCTCAGCTTCAAAGGAAAGGTAGGTTTCAAATAGAGGTTAGGTTCCAGATCGAACTGCAATATCCCCCTTGTTTTGCACGACATAATTTTTTACACAAAATGTTGAAACCTATACACTCTCATTTATAGTGCTGCCCACGCAAGTTAGGCTTTCATGCAATTATGTCATGTTGCACGGTTACATCAATCTGACAATCTGAGCCGTTTATAGAAAATTTTAAAACTGGGTGATCTTGATCAAAGTAGTTTTCAATTTTACACATGCACAATTCTATATAACCAACCAGCCAAATTCACACGGGCAATTATTTTGCCCATTAACCAAGGACGAAATATGTTGCCTTTCTACATAACTATGAATTGCTCTCTGGGTATTGATTTTCTCCTTTGCATTTAACGTGATATGTCAACTTTAAATACATTTTACTCGTTTTTGATTATTCGTATTTTAGGCCTCTTTTCCAGCTTTTTAATAACTCATGAAACTTAATGTTGTTCTTCCAATGACCTTCGCTTAATATAAATGTACCATAAAATCTGCGATATAATATGAACTACATCACTTATTCGTTTAAGGCGCCGCAATTCGCGATGCAGAGTTGCGTCCCTTTGGCGTGCTGGAAATGTTATGATAGTGTGTTCGAGTTACGGTTCGCCCTGTTTATGTTTCAAGAGTTGTCAGTACCATATGTATACTTGTGGGTTTAACCAAAATGAAAGTCTGAGATATGCCTCACTCCTGGCTTTCCTCACGCATCAGGCTAACGACGTCGATATATAACTGAAATAATGTTCAAAGCGGCGTCAAGCCAAACTCACTAACACACTTCTATTTTAATCAGGATGCAGAGATATGACAGCCTTTGTGGGTCAGTTAGTTTAAAAGTATGAGAAATCAGATCGGTGAAGCACCAAATCATGGTAATAGCCTTATAAAAATAAGTAATATACTTTAATATAATTTAATTATCTATAGTTTGCCTCACTAAAACAGGTACTACTATGTTTAAACGTTCATAGCATTAAAGATCAACATACAATGTTGCGAAAAATCGATATTTAATCATGCGTATTTACTTGTAGTTAAGTAAGGGATACATTGTATGTATGCAAACCCAGTGTTATATTATGCATGCACTTTAGCAACATATTTCCTCTACCATACACAAGAAACAACTGTCACCAAGAAATAAAATGTTAATTTGATTGCAAAACATATTTTCGAAATTGGTAAAAAACATGGCAGCTTCAAGCTTTGCCTGCGTCAATACCTGATCATGACGTTATGATGCTTAAATATGAAATTTAATGTTGCCTTGGTTTCATTCACGATACATGTTACTAATAATGTGCATATGTCCAAATGTCTGTGAACAGCATATTTCTTAGGCGAATGGCGACTGATTAAAAATATATGTATCCTCCTTCATAATGTTATGATTCAATATTGAAAATCAATACTTGATAGAAACGTAAAGTGTGGACATGTTCTTTTGTCGCTTTATATTTGTTTAATAATATTGTATATTTACTGAATTGATTCTTAGATGTTGGCAAGATTACCTACATCATATGGGTTTATTGCGGTCCATTTACTGAACGTGTGTGTGATCATGTTTTCGCATGGTATCATAAGTCAAAACCGAGCTGTCTTTAATTATCAGGGAGAATAGCTTCATATCCATCAAGATAGCAGTCTGCCAATGGATCGTAGCAATGTCAGGACCTAAAGAAGGGATCTGACAGCTTTCGTTGCAAAATTGTGTTTTTAAAGATGTTATTCATTAGGCACCGTAATTCACTCATCATAATTTCATATGTTACGTGTATATATACATTCGTGGTAAACAACAAACTGTATATTACTACAAATAAGGTATATACATTAGACCAGTGCACTTACAGAATTGCATGAAATTGAATTTACTTTTTATAAAACGCATTTCTTTTCCCACGAATCTCATCTCTAGCGTTTCAAACAGAGATGGTACGGTGCCAGAAATGCACGTTTTGAAGCCATTCTAGCTCAGTATTATCAGCCGACAGGGTAATTCCAAGACATGTCTACATGCTGTTTGTGCCCTTAAGCTAATATAATATTCCAGAGAAATATTTGCCAGTTTGATTATTTTAACCTTGTTAGAACACGATATGCCAGCAATTTTTGTCCGAATAAATAATCACGTCTTCATTCTCGAAAGGCTTTGCTGCCATTGCCTGGTGCGGTCTCACTCCCAGTGTTCATGTACTTGCAAAGTGCATTAAGGTTCCATGGGGGACCACCTCTGTTTAAAAACAGCTCAGGCAAAATGAAAATAAACCCTAGACCAGGGCACATTACAACGCAAAGAAAACAATGATGCCGCGAGCGTGGCATCTGCCACCGCCCTTGTTAGTCAGGGCAGATGAGGGGAGATAAGCGATAAGGTATTCCACAACTCTATACGAAAACAGTACCAAAGTAAAAACAGATAGAATGCCCTAACACTGGTTTGTTCAAATGGTTATCATTTGGTTTAGCGTGGAAAGAATTGAAAGCTTTGATGCAGATGCCGCTATTTTATCAAATTCTTTATTGATGCCAGCTGTTCATCCAAACAAAGAGAATTTCCACAGTGATGAAACATCCCCTTTTTACATGTTACTGGTTACTGTGCAATGATGTCAAACCGTTGCAATTCTAACAACCCAGTTTGTTTGTTTGTTTTTGTTTGTTGTTTTATGCCGAATAATGCTGAGTTAAATAACAAACAAACTGGTAGTTGCAAAGGAGAGATATCACTTCACAATATGTTCAAGAAAAGTTGACTGTTTTTTTTACATTGAAAGTACTACATTCATAGAATATCATAGGTATCATAATAGTATCTATCTCGTACAGTGTTTCCAAATAGTACCTTTCCTGGAGCACATTTGATCTGTATCCCAAAATGTCACGAATGCACTTCTTCTTGCAGTTCCAACGGCACCGTAAACACGAGCACGTTATTCCAATTAAAGCGCGCTTCACGCTGCACCTTGATAACATATTTTTGCTCGCGTCCTCAAACCTGTTTCTCTTACATGTGCTGCAAATGCAATGCGTAAAATGTCAAAAAACATTTATCCAAAGTGATGTATTGCCTAAACATTGTTGTATGGTTGTTCGGTCTGCTGTCACTTGACAACAATATCACTGTGAGATGCATGTATGCATGCGTGAATGTCCCTTACTGTACAGGTGCATTGTAAGCATTGTAGAATATCATTTTTCAGTCATGGTATATAACAGTGTGGGGAGTATTTGGTTGTTTCTTGATATTTCACAACGCTGTTTGTGTTTAGTATGTCAGTTTATCATATTGTTTAAGATTATATAACAAAAGCTATAACTCATATGGATATGCAGACAGGTATGCTGAAAGGTTTTGATTATTGTTATAACCTTACGAACTAACGGGAGAAAAATAAGTTCTTTTTGTCAAGTCCGCACATATGGCGATTTGTACTGAAGTAAGTTGACATCAGGCGTCTTTATGACGCCACAGCACAAATGTATCCTAGCACCTATGAGGTCCCTTTTCCCCTGGTGAGTCACAATAGGTACCGCGCTGACCTGATACGAAGTACATGCACTTGAATAGCCAACTACTGAGCGCCTTCGATGCTAGACAGATATGTAGGTAAATCAAGGGAATGGTTTGAATATATCATAAGTCACACAATTGAAGTATGAAAAATTATCGCGAAATAATACGTAATCATTAGTATGGACTAGATATAACTAATAAGCAGGGAGAAGGTGGAAATGTGTGGTGCACTTGTGCCCAATCCCTTTGTCTCTTGGGACAATAAAGTATGTTTAGAACAATAAGTTCAATGGAAACGTTGAATACGATGCACATAACAATTTGAGATGACGCACAACAAGCAGTGTGTGTGATCATCAACACGTGCATATTTTATGTACATTTTAGCTGATGCAAATATATACATCTCCCAACACCCTACACTCCAGCCCAGGCTTAAAAGAGAAAAACAAACGGACACATTCAAGAACCAATTAATTGAAAGAAAAGCGTAGATGAGATTGGTAAATAACTGCAAGTCATATTAAATTTGAGTAGGGGAGATCCCTATCTTGAGGAAACGTTTGATTGAACAACGTAGTATTATTGCTACTTATTGGAGAAGCTGACCTATATCCATTAGAACCCAGCTGATTCAGGAAAATGACACAAACAGTTGTTATCTTACATATGAGTACTATTGTAACGATAATAATACTCAAAGATGTGTAAAGAACTTAGTTATTACTGGCAAAGAAGTGATAGAATACCTCCATACATGACATAGGTGTACTTGAGATTTCAGATTCCAGACTGGCAGACTTCGGAGGGAAGGAATCCTACAGTGATACACTACATGCATAACGCATGAAGTATTTCCGAAAGGACATATCCTCCTTATTCATATTACGTTTATAGCCGTCTAAACTAGTCCAATGCCAAATGAAAATGACACCTCCCTAAAAAAACGCAATTACTTATTGAATAAAACATGTGTTATTTTGGAAGCTTATATCCACCGGTTTACCAAAGAGGTGTCAAGAGTGTGCCCCAAATTAAACCTTATTCTTAAATATGCGTGATATGATACAATTACATGTACATGACTTCCAGGTTCATTTTCTGATAAAAGTGTTTGTGATAACAAGACGCAAGTGTGCCAATTATGGCTAACTGCTGGATAATGAGTAGCGTATAAAATATATGTACATTATATATAATACCCTTGACATGTTAACTAACAGGTGCCAAGTGAATTCTAGTTCTTTGGACCCCGTCCATGGAACAATTGCAAGGCAGTCTGACATGTGACCTTCCATTCAAACTGCACACATATTAAAGATCATTAGGTAATCCAGACTTGCCACTCAGATCTAGTTTTCCTGAAGAAGACACATCGGTTGCTTGCATTGTATAGATTCTTTTTATCTTAAAGTAGTGTTAATGCAATTAATCAGGGAATATTAGATTCATACAACCCTGTTATTGGGTGACGGCGATGCTGTTAAACCATCTGCCAGAGTCTGTTGTGAGTCTTAAACCGAAGAAATCAAAGTTTTCTGACTCGGTTTTTATTTGGCTGACGATTTGTTACTTTGATACCTGAGAATGGGTAAACTAGAGGAGTTTAAATTTGATTAACACTGCATCTCCATGGAAACGTATTTGAAGCTGAAGCACCAAGGTTATTTTTAAATAGTAAATCCTGTCAATTGTCAATCGTTTTTTGACTGAACTGGCTTGGAGGTGGTGTGTAAACACTGACTGTGGACCAGTCAGTCATTTATAGATGTGTTGATACCAGAGTCTGATGTAGTGTGTAACCTGTCTTATTACGTTTCTCTTGATATATGAAAAGCGTACAATGCTATGTTTAGTTAAACCTGTCTTACAGTATAATAAGCTAGCAGATATCGTAAGGCGAGTCGTACTGCTATGAAATGGCAGTTTCGATTGTACACATCACAAGGCATTTATGTCACAATTACGTGATGTTTTGTGAATCAGAACTTATTGATGTAATGTATGGTGCTATCGACTGTTCTAGGTTTGAAGTCATTATTATTTCCTTGTTATGGACACGATGTTAAACGGGATTACGGGCATTGTGTGTCAATTGAGTAATACGTCCTTACAGAAGAAACACAATGTCGTTTGCACGTCCATGTGAAACAAATCCAATATACACACGCCAAAATGTTCAGAATGGCTAAAATGTCATTACAATTGCAAATTATTATTGAAATAACGGGGTAAGAGGGATAGTTTGAAAGGATTATACTATTGAATGAGCCAATAAAAATATTACTTGCCTGCATTTCATATATCAGTGCATTAATCATTTCAGTTGATTTATACCACTCAGAATCATTATCAGTTGTTTGCACTTGAATGTATTACATATTGTTTGCAAAATACGATGACACTGAAAAAAGCAACGACTTTTCATCTAGATCACCTTATGTCAGTTAGCTAAGTAGCTATGTGGAAAGAACAGCATACAGTCTTACAGCATATGATAGGTAGGTTTCGCCTGTAAAGACAAGCTTGTTTCACATTAAGAGTAGGAGAAAGCGAATTAGATTTGTTTTATGGCGTACGAAATTTCTTTATTGCATACTGATGTTTAGAACCTTTGAATGCTTGTGATGTTCCGAAGCTACGTCTTGCCTTGTGATGTCGCTTTGAGTTTTATTGCTAGGGATATGTACCTTCCTTCAAGGGTTTCGTAACTTCTTAATAATGTTACTGATAAGAGCTGGGATTTGGTTTAACTTGGAATTGCGTGGGAGTTTGCTGGCGTCGAAAGAAATTATGTTCAAGATTGAAAACAAAAGTATCCCAATCCCGGTTCTCTTATTCTCAGGCCAGTCTCCAAGTGTAAGTAGGCGCGGTGAGGTTGTCTAGCGGTTAACGCGTTCGCTTGTTATGCCGATGGACTGGGTTCGATTCTCCACATGGGTACAATGAGTGGAGCCTATTTCTCGTGTTCCCCGATGTGATATAGTTGGAATATTGCTAACAGCGGCGTAAAACCATACTAGAATTACCTGTATGCATTTGTGTAATATAAGTCCCCGACGACGTAGCTGTGGCATCTAGTGCCTGATATTGGGGAACCAGTTGATCCCCAATATAGGTACAATGGGTCAATCTCATCCTGTTCCCCGCCATGACATTGCCTGAAACTGACCCAACTGTATCCTCAAGTCACGGATCACCCGCTGGCGATTGCATTATCATTAATCATGCCTAAATGAGTTCAACGCCAACGTTTTGATAGCATAATTAAGATTCAACTCATCATTCATATTATCTCTGATCATGATTGCATGACAAATATTTTATTTATTCTTTGATTAAACTGGCTTTATTTAAGTTCTTATTTTAATCGAGGGTTAAGAGTCAAAGAAACATTCAAGCTTTAACAAGAACATATTGAGCGTAAATAAACAGCCTGAGAGTTTTAACCATCTTTCTCTTATTTATGCATATATCTCGTTACACCTCAGTGAGTCTTAATCAGTAGTTAATTTATACATAATATAAGTATGGAAAGAAATGAAGGGAGATACTAAACATTGTCAGTTCGTTTAATTATTAAGCCACTAGTACTTTCACTGGTAATGTCTCCACAAAGACGGGGGCAATGGTGAACCATTGGTCTAAGGCGTTTCTATGCAGGCTGCATCTCAGGATCTGCGATCTGTTCGAATCCCAGATTCGTCCTCATCATAACCAATCATTTATCATCACCACACCTATAGTATTGAGTTTCATCAGTAGTTAACAGCTAAAATCTCCGTCCTCCTCACATATTGTGGTATTACTAAAATATTGTTGAAAGCGGCGTTAAACAAAACTCACTCACTCACTCATTGCAGTATTTTTCTGCTAGACTGGTGAAACTTCCATTTTCTATTTCTTCAAATACCTACGCGTTTACATTATATACTGATAAGAAATGCATTCTGTTTCAGGAGGTTTGTTCGGTGTTGGAGACGAGGATATATCAGTGGAGAACGCCTTCTTGTATGCTGTGTATAGGGTTAATCATGAAGACAACCTATTGCCAAAAGGAACAAAACTATTACTCAACATAACGCGCTTACCAATCGACGATGGGTTCAGAGCTTCCAAAAGAGGTAAGATAATTTACATTGTCAATCATTTGGCTTCTCACTATTGTAATGCCATATGGCACGGCCCCGGTATGTCAGATCAAACTATGATCAGACCACAACAGGTGATGGATCTGCTTCGTGATCATTGGCATGATGAGTTGAAGTTCACCTCGGATACCTCAGTATTTGACCCGTAGTGGAGTTTGTGATGCGATATCACTGATGGTAACATCAAAACCTTAGTGATATCTCTGTGGAGACGACACATTAATACCAGAGAATCCAGCACGAGGAAAGATCCACGAAATTGAGATATGATTCGCAATCAACCACGTCACCGATTCTGATTAGCTCTTTAGTCGGTACCAACATGCATGGGATGACGATCTACACCCCCACACCCCCTCCCCCACTCCCCACCCGAACACCATCCCCAAGAAGCCCCACGCGGCTCAGTTCCAACTATTTGATGTCCATTGACAGGGGCACTAATGTACAGATACAACACGTGTCAACTAACGGATTAGAATGTCCTCCCCTGGATCCGGAGTGATGGTTAAGGCCATTCAACATTTAACCCTTAAATAATTATACGGCCGTCTTAATCGAGTTATGTGTATTTAACGTTTACTTATACGCACGCATTAAGGCTACCATTGAGGCCGCTACATCTGTTTCATATTTAGATCTATGCATTAAGATTCAGAATGACAAACCACTCTCCAGAAAACTGTACGACAAGAGGGGTGCCTTTGGATTTCTAAAAGCTAACTAATGCTTTCAAATAGTTTACATTTCACAACTTTTGAGGTGCAATCAAGCATGCTCTTTCTACCAAGATTTCAAAGAGCATCATACTACTCTTGCTCAATAGTTTTTTTATCAAGGTAACAACATTCAAGGCCTCAGTAAAGCTTTCAAATAGTTTTGTGATGGACATGTGAAGGAATTGAACTGCCTTTGCATATGTTTGTGATGGATACGCTCACCTTTTTCTCGAACATATGTTATCATCGCTGTGTCATAGTGATTCATAAACACATGCTTATGATATAGTCAGAATCGTACAATAGACTCTGCTTTTAGCAGACCGTTCTTATGAATATGGAAAGGGTTTTGTCGCTTTTAACTACAGAGATTCATACGAGAATAAACGGCGTAAAGGTGTATAGATGGGTTGGTTTCTCATTATCATGATATGTAGGACTATATTGTGTTTCAAGAGATGTTTGTCCGATTTGTGTCATATTCAGTATCACAACAGCGTCGACACGTTTCATTTGACCTACATACAGTGTATATCAAGTGTATGGTACTGCTCATAATAATCCAGACTAAAATTGCCTTGGCATAAAATTGGTTTGAGCTTCTCTTCAATACTGAAACAATGCCTAAGGATAGTCCTATTATTACACTATTCACTAAATTCATAACCAATAATTATTGATGTTAATTACCAGGCAATAGCTGTGTACCATGTGCAGGTCACTCACAAACCGTGAAGAGCAGATGAGGCTTCTGACACATGTTATAGCAATTATTCGCCATAAATGTGTCACCTGAGATATCTGTACCAAAATTGTACTTTCAAACACGTGAAAACAAAGACAATAACCCCGTAATCAGTACAGTTGGTAATTAGGAAATCAATTATACTTAGATCGTGACATATGTAGCACTAGGTAATGGATATAAAACCGATTCACCGCTATATTGAATTATACTTATTGCAATATACAGTTCTTTGTATAAATAAATTCTTGTTACAATGTACAAGTTTCTCTTGTCAACCAACATGTTTATCGCATTCCTTGGCCTGGAGTTGCAGTAGTTATAACCTACAGATAGTTGTGCAGTCACTGATGGCAATAGAAGTTGTAAGTTATGGTTTTCAGACAGTTATGATAATAATATTAACTTATGCAACATGTGCTTTATGACAATCAGATATCGGACTCGATTATTTACAGACCACCGTCATATCCTGTAATATTGCTGAGTGTGGCGTAAAACAACAAACAAACAAAACAAATCAGTGCAAATTCTTGTACTTTTTTCCCATCCGGGATTCGAATCTACACTCCCGGTGAAGCACCTACTCGCCAGTACCACTTTCTAAGTGTATTGTGTATTCATAGCTTTCGGCCATAATTTACACTCATCAGAGGGGTGCAGATCTGGACTACCAGTTATCAGACTTTCATTTTTTGTCGACGCCTCGTTTGCTGAGCTGGTTGGATCGTTGACTTTGTGTGCTGTCGATTAGGTGCCTCGCTCTGAATCGCGGATGGGACTCAACCCAAAAATGTTCTAGAATTTGTACTTTACTAAGGAAGTGTTATCCCAAATATAACTTTTGTTATACATGTATACACTGTATTCTTTACAAAATACACATACACACTTTTACAAAATACACGTTTTACAACAATCTGCGGTTCTTATTGCAATGGACAGTTATACACTCACTACAACATAAGGTACATTTGTTTATTAACCTTTATATGACATAAAATTGACGGCAATGCCTCGAGGGGACATGTATTGTGTTTCCAGTGAAAGAAAATCTTTCGCATATTAAACGAGTTGTATTCCGAAAAGTACACACTACATGTCTTCTGTATAGCTTGGAGAGCTTGGAGGTCACATTAGGTTGAACATGTATATGCAAATCAGGATAAAGGAAAATTAAGGGCTCATGTGAACACAACCTTCAAACACAATGCCCCTGGCATTCATCAACCTAGATTCACAGGTGCTGAAGGTAGATCACTTAAACCACCAGGACACCCTTGTAATTTCCACTAAAATTCTTCTGTTGACCCTTCAATTCTCATCCTTTTATGTCTGCAACCAAGGAATGGATTTACAAATCAGGGCACCACGGAGCCATCTATAAAGACGTCTCAACAATCACAGAACTAATTTGTAGGTTGTTTGTGTCAAGCGACCTCAACCGTCTGACGAGGTGCTAAAAGCCGATGTTACAACACTTAGCGTTTCGGAACAAGATTTTGATAAGGTTGCCTTTGCACGGAGACGTATGATCTTACTCATTGAAAATTTAAAGCGCTAGCATTAGAAATCTCTGTGTGTGTACATGGATGTGTGTATTTGTGAGAATGTTATTACATTGTCTGGTATCTGGGTTTTACTTGCCTATAATGTCTGTTTTATTGGAGCCGTAAAATGTGAGGACATGCACAGATGGTCTTGATCTTCTGTAGATGAGGTTTAGACCTTGCTCGGAGTCTGCAGGATTATATGGATCGTTACCAAGCATCAGAAACAACTTATTTCTTTTGAAATATAATTGCGCTATAAGATTCAAGTGGAACTATAGCTGTGTTTCTGGATACTTTTCACAAGAAAACCCTTTTTCTATATTGAAATCTGAGCAGTGATCTGTGCTCAGAACAGCACTGACCATGTTCTTAACTCAAACAATCCAATCTTACATAGGAAACTGCAACATAAAGACCACATTATGCAAAGCATCAGTATAGCTTTATCATCTGGCATCGAAATACTGAAATGCACAGTACAATACAAGCAATACACTGTCTGTTGAAACAGCACCATGGCTAGAAAACAATAACAACTGAAGAGTTTCTTGTTAGCAACTCTATTCACCTGATAGAGTTTCATGTTTGTCGTCAAGGCAAGCTCATGTGACCACGAGAAACTAAAGGATATATAGCTCAGCAATGTTTGTCACCAAGCGTAGCTCTACCGTAGTCGTATTAGCAAACCCAGGGCATCCACCGCAGCTACACGTTAACTATCTCAGCAAGGTACCCATGGCATCCACCTCAGTTACACGGTAGTCGTTCAGCAAACCCATGACATCTACCATAACTACATGGTAGCGGTCTCAGCAAACCCGTGACAACTACCATAGCTACACGTTAACCGTCTCAGCAAACCCGTGACACCTACCATAGCTACACGTTAACCGTCTCAGCAAATCCATGACACTTGGATTAACTGTAGATAAGTCAGCTGGCGTTGTTTGCTGGGTTGTCGCCTTAACCCATGTCGCCCGGCAAATGTGTGGCATAACGGTGTCGGCCAGTATCTATTGTCGCTATTCACCTGCACTATGTCAGCATGCGCCTAAACTGGTAGTGCAACACGAATCAACTATATTTTATATTTTTTACTCTTTGTAAACTTCTTTAAATGTTACCTGAAAAGACAGGACCAAATACGCTAAGACCATGTGACAATCAATGTTCGTGTAAAGCTTTTTTCCCCGAGTAACTATCACTTTTTTGTCACTCGAGGAATTGTGACAGGGGATGACAGTGGTATCTTTCAAATTTACTTTATAGACTTGGGACGAAATAGTTAATTGTGATCCCTTGGGATTGCAAGCTGTAAGCCTGAATGTCAACCCTCTTCTTTGTGGACATCTTGAGAACCTTCGCGCATAATAAAAACCGTACACCATATAGCGCCTTACTCCGCTGTCGCGGATATTATATAAAAAACTATTAACTCATTACAAACGGATAAGAATGCTCAAAAGGCAATTCCATGTGGGAAAAAATGGCCGTTGAAAACTAATTGAGCTACATTACACTTTAAATCACCACTTGTGACACTGTCCTTTGTAGGATCACTTGGATATGAAGTTGCCATAGTTATTCAAAATAGATGACATGGCCTACTCTAGACCTAATGCCATCACCAGAAATCCCATTAGTGAGGTTGATTTAACACAAACTTTGATCACATCCACTAATTAAGCTTCAATAATACGATTTAGGAGTGAACCAAGCTCCCAAGGAAGCTTAATCAGACTTAAACAATCCTTCTGTTGAGAGATGAATTCAGCTGAAGTAAGCGACTGAGCTCATTCTGTACATGAGCCTTTATTTGTACTTCGCATCAGCAATGAACCTTTACCCAACAGGCGTCCGCTGTCTGGGTATTGGGTGGGAATCTCTCGTGCAGGATGCCGAAATTAGTCTTTTATCTTGTGGACATGTCATTCTGAAATACAAAGGAACAAAGTAGTCATTACCTGTGTTGGTAATACACCCAAAGATATACAGACCACGACAGGTCTAAATCAATATTTCGTTACGATTAACAATTCGGCCTGTTTTAGGAACGAAACAATCTACAAATATCATTGTAAACACTGATAAGGAGTTTACTACATGACAAACCTTATTACAGAAAAGCGTATAGGCCTTGGGTCGTTATACTCGATCAGCTAGAAACGACATCGACACAATGGAAGAGACACATTACCAGAAACGTCATTGAAGAGGTTGGTGACAGCAGATATCCGTGAAACGGGTGAACATGACCTTTAGTCTGTTATTCGTATCAGCTGAACCTGTCGTGAGGTCCATGGAAGCTATACAGTTGGCCGTTTTGGGGGCACGTTTCCAGAAACCGTGGTAGAACCTTGAGATGATGGCACTTATTTTCATTATGGTAAACAGACACAAGGGGCCTGTTGATGACATGTTGCACCATCTTCTCTGCATACTATATATATTTCAAAGACTATTCCAGTTCACCAACTCATAGTGCGTTACAGACCTAACATCGTAATCTAATTGTCTCTCGGAGCAACGATTTAACTGAATGGTGAACATTCTTAGATACCTATCATCACTACTTATAACTAATTTGTTTAGAGAATCCTTCGTCTAGACAGTAGAATGTTTGCCCTTAGCAAAATTTCAAAGTTCAGTCCTCTCCTTATTGGAAACATGATATAAACATTATGTCTGCTATTGCAATTAAACCCATGTAAAACTTTGTTGACCCGGCCTAACGTTCATTTCAGGAAATTACGTCTGATGTGGGTCAGTGAGATTTCAAATGGCGTTCCCTTCAATGCTAAGATTAGAACATTCAATAATGAGGAATCCAGTGCTCTCTGTGTCTGTAGGCATCTACAGAAAGGAATCAGCAAGTGTTGTAGTGTAATACGTTCGCATGTGAGATAATATATTCATGTACAGTGGAATCATATATTCCTGAAGATGCCCTTTCATCAGGATGATTCCATTTCAATGATACCGGCCGGCTAAACAGGGTTCTACTGTGGTAAAAGAGGTTGGTAGGTTCAAGATACGCTTGTTCTGTCTATGATATGCCAGGTGAGGTGAAATGGGATTATATAGCGACCTCCATGGGCGGATGTGTGTGTGTGTGTGTGTGTGTGTGTGTGTGTGTGTGTGTGTGTGTGTGTGTGTGTGTGTGTGTGTGTGTGTGTGTATGCGTTTGTGTGAATGTGTCTTTGTGTGTGTATATGTGTTTGTGTGTGTATGTGTGTGTTTGTGTGTGTGTGTGTATGTGTGTTTGTGTATGTGTGTGTGTATGTGTGGGTGCGTTTGTGCGTGTATGTGTCTTTGTGTGTGTATGTGAGTGTATATGTTTGTGTGTGTTTGTGTGTGTATGTGTGTTTGTGTGTGTATGTGTCTTTGTGTGTGTATGTGAGTGTATATGTTTGTGTGTGTTTGTGTGTGTATGTGTGTTTGTGTGTGTGTTTGTGTATCCGTGTGTGTGTTTGTGTATATGTATGTGTACGTGTTTGTGTTTGTATATGTGTGTTTGTGTGTGTGTATGTTTGTGTGTGTTTGTGTGTGTATGTGTGTTTGTGCATACGTATGTGTGTTTGTGTATATGTGTTTGTGTGTGTGTGTGTGTGTGTTTGTATACACATATGTCTATGTGGCTGTTTGTATCAGACCACTGAGATAGCATGCCTCAGTTTAACTTAAATACCTAACACAGCATATTGACTTCGGGCCGAATAGTCCTTGTTTTATCCCCTTTATACCGAGTGCCAGGCAGGGTAACCCCAAGTACCATATTTTAACGTCTTTTGGTATTACACGGCAGGGGATCGAAACACCGACCTTCCGCTCTCCGGGCAGGGGCTCGATCTACGAGACCACAAAGGCTATCTCCTTAACATGTTGGACTAGAGCCTTTAACACTCACCAATAGACTTATGAGGACCAAATTGGATTCAGGAATTTCGTAACTTGTAAATGAATAGCTAGCCTTTGAGATGACGATAGACGCACCGAAACTACGTGTACTTAACCCAGAAGTGGGTAATTTCTAATTTTTGCTTACGATTGATATTCATCTTCGTAAATCCAGCACTCATGTGACACCAGTGTGACTAGAAGCAGCCTCTGATTATGGCCAGACATTAGGTAAATTCATTTGAGGGGAAGCCAATATCCAATAGTGATAGGGATCTGTGGTCATCCTGGCGGATCTACAAACACTGCAATGACTGTCCGTTCTGTAAGTATATTTCCCCGTCTATCAAGCTGTCATCAAGCCATGAGTGATCGCCCAAAGATCGTAGAGCCTGCTTCTTTTCTCGGTTAAGACGATTGGCAATCGGTCGATAATGATGAAAACTGGGACTGCACCTTCATGCATCATACCCGTTCCTAACACCCCATCTCAGCCAGACCGACATCACCACGTCACACCTCCTGCCCTCTGTGTTGACCGACGCGATTGAGGCCTCATTCGACGGATGTCCTGACTGGACCGCTTGCTCTATGGTTTGGCACCGGGGGCCCGCTTAACCTTGGAGTATAAACTGTAATCCGGCGAAGACAGCTCATCGATCTGTTTGCCTTACGTGGTCTCTAGTGGGACAACAATAATTGAGAACTAACCGAGGCTGGTGAAGCATATTAAAAATGCATAGAGAACGATGACTACAGATATTTATCTAATTACACGGAGGAAATGTCTATCGCTGTTTGATAGTATTTGTGTAGTAGATTCTGGCGAGTTCTGTTACGTGTTCGCTTACATGTTCACCAAACAGGGGCCCTTTACTATAATCGGTTGGCGCTTTGATTGCACGGACTTAACATGTGTAAATTTGTTTTTACGTCACTCACTTCCTCCCTAGATATACTTCTATAGAGATGTCGTCATTCAGGGCCCAGGAGAAGCAAGGGGCAGATACAACTGAATAGGGCTAACGAACTTTAAAATAGAGGCAAATAGGTCTCTAACAGATTACATTTTCTGAAAGGGTTTGCCTGATTGAAATTAAATAACCTATGATCTTCTGTGGGGCTCTCGTTTTAGAGTTTTAATCTAGGAATTACATCATTCGTGAACATGGTTGCGAGGTGTGTATCTAGTTTGTAAAATTGAAGCCACTTCAAACACAGACATACACACAGGGATGCTGTGTGAGTCTGCTTAGTCGGCCTCAAAACTGCTTTCACGTCGACTCGTGACTGGAATTTTCCATGTGATTTATGTCAGAGAAAACGATTTTCTAAAGATTGCTATTATTCCTTGCTTCCTTGTACGCCGTTTTGGTACCAAGGGACAGAATACACACATGCAAATTACAGCATGCAAACTTTTACAAATGCTTTTTGCGGCATGAAAGAGGGTGCAAGCTTATAAACTTTTCTGTTAATCCTTCGGCAAAAGCCACCAAACCAACCACAAAGCAACAAGGTGTCTACAACAGACTGGACGAGGGAATTGGAAATCGATAAGCGGTATTAATAAACGGTCCCCATGGGGCAATTCCCGTCTAATACTTCTCATTGAAATGCTCGTTTACATGCATTCAGTCTTCAAAGGTATAAGGGCGTTAAAAAGAAAACTTATTTCAATGCACACGAGACCATCTTGCCAATATCTTTCCTGAGGCGCCGGTTTCATTCTGTTACAGATTAGGTAGATTACCCACCTACTTGGACATGTATCACGAAACCTGTCTTCAAAGAAACATACAGCCTTAGACATGATCCTGAATCAAAGTGCGATATAGTGTGACAAGGATTTTGCCTAAATGTCACGCTCCCTTACCACTGTAGATAGCTTTGTAGCATAAATGCAGACGAAATCTATTGTATGACACTCTTTTGATATTAAACAACATAATGTCTGTTTTCATTATTTTGCTGTACTTTGTAAGAAATAGGAAAAGTGTTATTCTGTCTCAAGATCGTGTGGAAAATATCTTGCTTTGAAATAAGAAATTATCTAAAATGAGTGCGACTGATTGTAAGGCCGCTTCAGGCGATATTACCTGGTAATTGTCATGTGACCAAACAACCAGTGGAACTTTAAGAGTAGCATCCATTATCGCTGTAAATATTTGCGTGGTGTGCTCTGAGGTTGTTTGTATGGAGCCATGATCGTCTAAATGTGCAATGTTACAATGAGCATTGACATAACCTTAATGCATTCTCTGAGGTGCAGATGGCAAACACTGTCGTGCACATTCTTAATACTAATAAGGTTTTACGGGCAGAAAAATAGATAAAGTAAATAGCACAAATTCTCGGTAGTGGATTGTCTAAAATAGAGTTTTCCAAGGGAAGCGCTTTACACATGGCCCTTTGCCTTGTATTGATCACGGACCCTAATGAAGTCAACACTATGCCGCTTTACAGAAACCATGATCATATTTATAGAAGCATCCGGCTCAGATGATGGGACAGACCCATTAAGATCCTTTACCTTGCACATGTGTGTTTCGATGGGAAATCTGCGTGTACTATGTCTACTGGGGTGGTCAAATAGAGAAGAAATACCCACAAACCAGCTTACAATGGTGAGGAAGACCTTCCCTGCGCAGGAAAGGGTGAACATGACTGGTTACAAATCGGAGCCATGCGAACCACACACTAATACGATGTATGAAAAATTAAAAGGTTTTCGTCTGTGCGCAAGATGAGCGATGGATGAAGTGATTCCATAAACACATTCATCATCATCTAGAAATAGGAAGTGTTTGACTTAACATCAGCTTGGGAGAGTTTGGTTTGTGTGAGCAGTTCTGGATGTGATTATGGATAGGCTACAGACGTCTGATACATCTTGATCGACCAGGGGACAGTTAATTTGCAATAAGCACACGAAACATTTGGTTAAGCCTCGTTATAGTGTCACCGTTTGGTCTTGCTATTTATTGGCATCATGGCGAGTTTGACATTAGATATTGTCTATTAATGTATGTGGCAATTTCCGAGAGTGACATAAATAGTGGCATTATGAAGTCTTAGTCGAGTCCCAAAGTAGTACGTTTCCAGTACGTCTTATGGCAATGTATGAATTTGACGTTCTACAGAAGTGCATTAGGATTCCTAAATATGGCTTATGGATATATTCGATGAAATAAATAATATTTTGTCCACAGTGTATAATGTAAAGTGCCTGAAGTATTATTAACCAGCAATGCGTTTGCATGACATCTAATACTAGATATTGAAGAATAAATGATATTGTCTACCCCAGTCTATAATAATGGTGGACATATCGTCTTTGAATTATACATTAATGTTGTTCAGTATCATTCAACTGACTCTGCTCAACACACATATTGGTTAAGATACAGCTTGTTTTGTGAACACGAAGAGCTGAATCTTCTTGAAAAGCATTCATGCACACATTCATATTAGGCTTTAGATCAGAAGCATCGTCCAGTGTGCACGCAACTCCTTGGCAGTCTCAGAAAAGCCGTACGCATCCTTTCAATCGTGGCGGTGGGGTAACCCAGTGGTTAAAGCGTTCGCTCGTCAAGCCGAAGACCTGGGTTCGATTCCCCGCATGGGTACATTGTGTGGAGCCAATATCTAGTGTTCCCCGCAGTGATATTGCTGGAATATTGCTACAAGCGGGGTAAAACCATACTCACTCACCCACTCTACAGGCAGTCTGTAAACTGAGAGAACCAGAACACAAAACGTTCTCATTTTGTATACGTGTTGTAGCCATCCCTCCTGTGACGGTCGACCTTCGTATCTTTAAGATCTATGCAATACGGATTGTGTTTAAATCTATCCATATTTGTCACAATGAAGCCACAATTAGTAGTTACTTGCCCTTACCATCATTGTCTACGTGAAGGTAAATTGGCGGATGTCACGCCATCGTGTAAGCTACATCAGTTGAGCTGGCAAAAATAAAAATATGACATTTGAAATTGAAACTAGTTACTGAATTAATTCAATCAAGTTTAATAACGTGAAGCATGATTGCATGAAACAGTCATGTATTTATACAACACATTAAGATATTTTCGTCAAAGTGTGAAATGAAAGAAAATAGGTGTCCATCAAAGACCTGACAGGTCAGAACATGCATGGTGCCTAGAGCATGCTATGAGTGTGAGCCTATGGGTGTTTGTGCTAGTATTACCAATTCCATCAGATAATTGTTTCTGCCTATATATCCTCAGATCCATGAACTGTCCCTTTAAGACAGGGGTGTGAATCTTGTAGGCATGTGTTGATGGGACACCTTGAACACATGTCTCTGAAAGTAAGCGGGGAACACCTGCAACACATGTCTACGAATATAAGCATGGGACACCTGCCACCAATGCCTAAGAATGTATGCTTGAGACACCTGCAACTCATGCTTTCAGAATACAAGAGAGGGACACCTGCAACTCATGCCATCAGAATGTAAGCTTGATACACGTGCAACTCATGCTTTCAGAATATTAGCTTGATAAACCTCCAACCTATGCCTCAGAATGTATGCTTGAGACACCTGAAACCCATGCTTTAAGAATATAAGCGAGGGACAACTCATGCCTTCAGAATGAAAGCTTCATAAACCTGGAACTCAGAATGAAAGCTTCATACACCTGCATATCATGCTATCAGAATATTAGCTTGAGACACCTCCATCTCATGCTTTCAGAATGTAAGCTTGAGACACCTGCAACCCATGCTTGAGACACCTGCGAGATGTAGCGAAAGACAGAATATAAGCGAGGGACTCCTGCAAATCATGCTTTCAGAATGTAAGCTTAAGACACATGCATCTCCTGCTTTCAGAATATAAGCTTGATATACCTGCAACTCAGAATGTAACCTTGATACACCTGCAACTCATGCTTTCAGAATATAAGCTTGAGACGACACCTGCCTCTCCTGCTTTCAAAATGTAAGTTTGAGACACCTGCATCCCATGCTTTCAGAATATAAGCGAGGGACACCTGCAACCCATGCCTTCAGAATGAAAGCTTCATACGCCTGCATATCATGCTTACAGAATGTAAGTTTGAGACGACTTCAACCCATGCCTCAGAATGTAAGCTTGAGACACCTGCAACCCATGCTTTCAGAATGAAAGCTTCATACGCCTGCATATCATGCTTACAGAATGTAAGTTTGAGACGACTTCAACCCATGCTTTCAGCATATAAGCAAGGGACACCTGCAACTCATGCTTTCAGAATGTAAGCTTGATACACCTTCAACTCAGAATGTAAGGTTGAGACACCTGCAACTCATGCTTTCAGAATATTAGAGAGGGACACCTGCAACTCATGCTTTCAGAATGTAAGCTTGATACACCCGCAACTCAGAATGTAAGCTTGATACACCTGCACATAATGCTTTCAGAATGTAAACTTGAGACACCCGTAACTCATGCCTCAGAATGTAAGTGAACATAACTTGATATCTTCAAAATTACCGATGTACTTCTGTCAACATGTTCTATGGAATTTTGAAGTCCAAGACCGTCATGTTATACCAAACCAAAATGTCACTGGCCAACATTGTTCTTCTTTTACTTTCAATTTTGGAGATAAAATCCAACCTTTGAGTTCGTAAAAAATGATTTCCCGTATGTAGAGATTTCCCCTGAATGTATCTGTAGAAACTCTGCATCTGTAACAGAAACTGCGGCTCAGTCCCACTGGGAAATCATGACATTTGCAATTCCATATGCAACTATGATATCCAATTATCCGTTGAACCATTGCTGCTTTTGTCGTGCCCTACATGCTCATGTTAATTCTTAAAAGCCATATAACTTTAAGCGTCTGTACCCAAGAGAATGCAGTGGGCGTGAATCTGAACGTCCGTGGGATGTGGGGAGGAAGCGATATAAGTGTTCACACGTCAGATGGGGATATCAATTATTTACATTAGCGTGTGAGAAAAGAATCACTTGACAACCATCTTCGCAAATTTGCCAGTAGAACCAACCTAGGAGCCCTGGGGAATACACCCAGAAAGGTGCGACCTTTGTTTCCACGTTTCTAATGTCAACGTATGCCCACTTGGCACCCGACGAAATGGAACTTTATCAATACCGACGGCCCTATAGGAAGCTGCTGCTGAGACATGACAGTCCTCGATGAAGGTAAGGAGGGGAGGCTGTTGGTGGTATTAGAAGGGTGGGGAAGGGTGGTTTCTGTTGGTGATGGGATTGGGATGGGACATGTGCAAATGCATCGTACTCGCAATCTGAGAAACAACGACTTTAGACGAGGATAAAGACAATTTAAACACAAATGGCGACTTGAGATAACTGGAATGTAGGAATCCCTTGGGGTTAAGCGTATCAGTAAATAGGTACCCTGGGCTTAAGGAAGTGATGACATGTCCATTCGTTTTTTTTATTGCTGCCGTTTAAGTAGCACGGTAGAAATAAATTATGAATAATGGCCATTGCTTTCTACAATTATTGAGGAAATTGGTGGAAACAGGGTCCTCGAAAACTAATTTTCCAGGAGAAAATGGAATTTGATGGAATTTCTTTTTAAAGTCTTAGACACAATAATATTTTAGTTATCTCTGGTGGCAATGAACATCAGGGAAAATGTAGTTAATTGATGTTTCTTGGATTGTTAACCTGAATAAAAGCGAACATTATTCGCTTTAACTGCCCTTTTCCAAAATGAACTCATACTTGAGTGATTAATTTGATAACAAAAACGTAACTTTGCAAAGATATGGTATCCCATGTCTGGTATTGTATTCGTGAGTTTGTGAACAGAGCAAATCTATACATCAAGTCATTGTTACAACACGTGAGAAAGTAGAACAAATATTATTACCACTATTATAAAACCAGACGTTTACATCTGATGACGTGACTATATTGTGTGATTAGTTAATTATCCACAAAGTTAACACACACACACACAAAAATAACAACATTTTGAAAAAGAACATCGTGCATCCTGGTCACACTGGTGGCTGTGTATTGCCAGTCAATATGTTTAATGATGATTGGGATGTATCCTTCCACGTGGGTGATTGAAAACAATGATGATGTGTAAAACCAAACGAACATTGACTCTGAATTCATTATACCTTAATGCACCACTACTCAGAGTGCAGGAATATAATATCCAGCGTGTCTTTGGAAAATTCCCTCTGGATCTGTTTGCGTTGGCATGACTCACACGAAGCATGATGTAGCTGCACTGTTTCTAAAGCGGCCGTACTCCACACACTCACTCACACAACCGATCGGAGGTACTGATACACTACAGTTTAAGTAAACGTTTCCTCGACCACATTAAATTATGTGGCGATTTGCCCAGGTACAGAATAATGTCTTCTGAAGATGAAATAATCTCCCCTTAATACATGCATAATACATAAACTACCCGGCAAAACATTCATATCCGTCTTCGTTAGCTGCTTATTCTATTTATAACCAATCTTCCTTTTTAAAAGGGACCGCCTCTGTGGTCTAGTGGTTGAGCATCCGCCAGAAGACGGAGAGCAGAAGGTCCGGGGTTCGATCCCCGGCCGCGTCATACAAAAAGACGTTAAAAGATGGTACTTGTTGTTACCCTGCCTTGCACTCGGCATGAAGGGGCTAAACCAAGGACTGGTCGGCTCGGAGTCATTATACTGTGTCTGAGTGGGGTATTCATGTTAAACTGCGGCATGGGATCTCAGTGGGCTAGCATTATAAAATCGGCATTTGTCCGGACAAGCAGCAAAACACGGACACACCTGCATGCACGTCGCTATATAAGTGCAATAATCTTGAACGCTACATTAAATCCTATTTCAAGTCACCTCTCCTTTTCTGAGAAGGAAATAGAAGTAAGTGGATGCTCTTGTATTTCCAAATATATGTAACTCGCTTTAGCCCGTCAGAAATATTTTGAAGTGTCACACCATTGGACTAATGTCACTGTCCATATCATACTGTGGTCAGAGTATAACTGTTTTATTCACCGTAACTCTGTCCTTTGAGTAGTCGACCCCCACTCATTCAGGAACAGTCGTACATTCTGTGATGTGTTCAGTACAAATGAAAGCTCTTAGTGGAGAAGCTCATCATTGGCCCAGTTCTTAAATTGAGGGATGAAAGAAAGGATAAAACAACTCCCTGCTTTTGTAAAAAATCAGTGGTAGTTTAAAAGCACAACACACGATTGAAAAAACAAAATCAAATTGATTTTAAAAACAGGACGTATGCTTAGAAACCATTTATTGTCACCGATAAAATTGAACAATAAACCTTTGGAATAGACTTTATGTTTTAAGACTTTTAAGAGGACTGTGTTTGCAGCAAAATATGATTTTGTAAACTATACGCACGTTTGCAACGATAGATAAAAGTGGGTACAATGTGTGAAGCCCACTTCTGGTGTCCCCCGCCGTGATATTGCTGGAATATTGCTAAAAGCGGCGTAAACACATACTCACTCCCTCACTAATGACATATGTATAGACATTTACACACTGTCAGTAATGTTCTCACAATCTAAACTGAAAGAAAATAAGAAGAAGAGCAATTTACCAACATTTCAAAAAATAATTATTATTATATTCTAATCTGATTTTATACGACAAATTTGAAAAATAGTGCAACTGCTATCAAGGCATAATTGTTTGTTGTTTAGCGCCAACGCAAACAATATTTCAGCTGTATGACGACGGTCTGTAAATAATCGAGTCTGGACCAGACAATCAAGTGATTTATATCATGAGCATTGATCCACGCAATTGGGAAACGATGACACGCTTCAACCAAGTCAGCGAGCCTGACCATCCGACCCCGTTAGTCGCGACAATTATAGTCGCCTATCATTATACCAAGCATGGGATGCTCAAAACCTACTCTAACCCGGATCCTCAATGAAAACGGAATGTCTGTGGTTCAATATCATTAGACGTCAAGAGATGGTACTTGTTTTTACCCTTCTGGACACTCGTCATTAAGGTGATAAATCAGGGGCTATCTGAGTAGGATACCCATGTTAAACTGCTGCGCGGTATCTCAGGGGGCTAACAATAAAAAAGCGACAAAAGTCCAGACTAGTACAAGCAGTCACACACACGCGCATGCAAGTCGCTATATACGTTTAACAACTTTGAAAGCGAGGTTTAATAAAAGCGACCAAAAACTATTGCCATACTCATAAGAAATATTTACTAAAAGAAGAGCCTATTGTAAGATTCCGACTATATTATGAGCATGTGTAACTGAATCACTATCAAATAGTGACGATACCTGGTGTTCGCTAAATGGTAAGTGTATCCTGCCCCGTCGGTAGCACCAGTCTAAAACACACGCAGAAGCAAGTCAATTGTTCACCTGAAACAAATACCGGAACATATAGTCAAAATAGGGAATTTCATCGGACACCATGTTTGACAGCATGCGTCAAAATTGGAAATGTCCACATGGTTACCATAAAACGTTTGGAAAGCTTTGCTGAGGCCTTGAATGTTGTACACTGATCAAACAAGAGTCGTATGGCGTTGTTTGAAATCTTCGTAGATTGTAGGGGCGGTTGGAAAGCCTTGTGGTTAAACCGTTCGCTCGTCACGCCGCAGGCCCTAGTTCAATGTGTGAAGCTCATTTCCGGTATCCTTCGCCGTGATATTGCCGGGATATTGCTAATACCGGCCGAAAACCCCACTCACTCACTCCTTGATTGTTCCTCAAAAGTTATAAAAATGTAAACCTCAAACCCCACCTCACTAATTCTTATCTCGATTTCATCCACAGTATGTCATCTGGTAGAGTGGAATACAGTAGCAACATTCGGACCCAAGGACCCCACCTTGGCTGGCTTCGTCAACTCCTTATGTACGTCTGTCCAGATTCCCCATGTAGAGCTAAGACTGGACACCGCCGCTGACCATCTCTCGGACAAGACCATCAACATCTATCCAAATGTTGAACAGCTCAGTAAAGCCTTTACCGACCTCATCCGATACTACGGGTGGAAACAGATGCTGGTCATCTATGGAAACACCGAGGGTAGGCACATGTTGGCTTGTTTCTGACACCAGTAGGGTGATATTGAGTTTCGTGAATGCTTACTCTCTTGTAAGACATTTTTGAGGTTGTTTGCTTGTTCTTTAACGCCACACTCAGCAATATCCCAGCTACATGACGGCGATTTGTAAATTATCGGGTCTTGACCAGACAATCCAGTGACTGACATCACGATCATCTGAGTAATTGGCATGGGATGACATATATTAACAAGGTCAAGCCTGATCACCCGATCCCCTTTCGACAAGTATGGGTTGCTGAAGACCAAATCTAACCCGAATGTCTACGGTTGTTTTTCGATTTCTAAATTACTTACAGTGCTGTCAGGTTGTTCCGAATTCAATGTGAATTATGTTAAAAATGTTTTCGCTTTTGTATAACATGCTGTAAGCAATAATCCTATAACGTATTTCTTACATCTGTCATTTTGTAACTTTGCCATATATTGGTTCTAAATACGTACAATTAAATAACAAATTCAGAAATATATGTGTGTAGTTTAGATTCTAGAAGTTACAACCTCTGAAATGTCTGATGTACTTCTCCACGAGGACCACAAATAGACATCTGTCCTGAGCGTGCGTAATTCGACAGACGTTCATCTTTCGTTTTTTCTCGGCGATAAAGGCCGTAACACGAATTTAAGTACATGAAAGTGCGCAAAAAATATATTCAACAGAAATTGACTTGAATTAGAATGTATGAATATTGAATATTTCATCATGAGAATTTTTATTTGGAAAACAAACTATCCTATTTTTCATAAGAGGCCATGTCTGAAGATTAATCAGCCTTTTGAGACATTTTCCTAGAATTGCTCTGTGAGGCTTTCAGACTGGAGAACGCTCGACTTTTAAAATCCGACCTAATATCAACCACGCGAACAGACAATGCGCTTTTTAACAACTCGACCCTATCAAATGACCCACAGTGAATTGATGTGCCTGTTCAAGCCCATTGCGTTTCATCACGGGCGATGGTGCATCCAAACGGCACATCATCAAACTCATACTAACATTGTCCCAGATAGAGCATGAATGCAGTTTGTATGGAATATTACCCCCGGGGCACTAACTTCCGAATCAATAACAAATATGCAAGTCAAACCTGTGAAATGTGTCTTGCCTTCTAGCCGTAAGCAATCGGGAACTTTCATCCTTCAGGCCAAATTAATTATCGGGGATTAGCATCTTTTGCATGGCTTCTCTTTGATCGGCGATGCCGGAGGCGGTGAACACAGAGGATCGTTTACCACTAATTATATTGTATAATCGCTTTTGTAAAAAAACGGATGACGATTTTACGAGAATGAGATCGTTTTAAGAAGATATTTCAGGAACTTGAGTAATTTCAATTTAAACATTCCAAACTTCCCACTTATTGGATTATTTTGTGACAAACCATATAAATAGGTATTTTAGGAATAACCTTTATCACACCTCCAGGGGGAAATGAGCATCATATTCTTCACTGGCATTGCCCAAGTTCGAACGTACAACACTGCCGTTCTAAAAGACTCTGAGATTAATATCACCTTTACGAAGATAACACCAAGACGTTGTTCGGATATTTATTAAAGAAAGCTCCCCCGGCATAATAGTGATCAGCATGCTCGATTCTCCTTCCGCATGCCTATCCTTCTGTAGGCTTGTCGTTTCTGTGGTATAACACTAAATACGTTCAATACCAAAGTGGTGGTATTTTGCAATGTAGGATGTGAGTGGGAATTGTCTTTATTCATGTATTTAATATATATAATATGATATAACTATAATTAATTAATTTATTAATTATTTGTGTGTGTGTGTGTGTGTGTGTGTGTGTGTGTGTGTGTGTGTGTGTGTGTGTGTGTGTGTGTGTGTGTGTGTGTGTGTGATAGTGTGTGGAAAATTTGTGTGTACGTTTGAAGACTTGCCTCAACCGATGTTGGGGTTGGTTTCTAGAGTTGAGCAATACACTTTAACTTCAGCTTGAACAAAACTTTTGTTTCAAAATGATTAATGTGATATAAAACATTAGTGAGATTGTTCGTATGTTCAGTTGTATGATTTCAAACAGTTTTGAGAAGAATTTCTTCCATGTGAACAAGATGATGCTATTTATTTATTGAATGAAATAGTGGAATGAAATAACAGCACAACTACACATAAACTGCTTTATTTCAGATCTGATGAAGGTTCAGAGCGTTATTCGTGGCAATTTTGAGACAACATTTGATATAATGGTCCGCCAGGTTGACTATAGGAACATGAGAGACGTTCTGAAGGAAGCCAAGGAGAAAAAATGGACAAATATGCTTGTAGATCTTAACCTTAACTATACCAGTCTCTTAATGAAAATGGTACGTATCACTGCATACATGATTGTTACATTCATCAATCTCACCCTTTGTTCAGTAGTGAAATGTATAATCGATAAACAGTTGCAGTGTTATTTGTAACAAATTCAATTTTTAAAGAATACACTATTTGATTATCCAAGAATTAATTACACTGAATTATTTAAGGATCTTTATCGAAATCTTCGTTTTTCCAATGTAGCATGTAGGAGGTGTTTGATGCATGCACATGTAAAATAAATAAGTTCATATAAACATATAAATGTTATTTTTTCAGGCCTTACAAGAAGGTATGATAGATCCCTACCATCATTATATTCTTACAAATTTGGTAAGTACCGTCTTAGACAGTCATCTCACGCGCATGTATCAATACCAAAGCTCATGTATATGATATATACATTGTAGGTATTATCACTGAAACAGTTCCAAAATATCTTTATCAAACACTAGAAAACTTACAACTGGAAACAAAAATTCAGTATTCTTTTACAAACTAGATTAATAATAGTTAATAATCTTATAACAAATTGTGTTAAATGACAACACATGAAGATATTTAGGAATCGTGAAACCTACACATGCATGTTGTTTACCATTGCAGGACATTGAGTCTATAGATATGGAAAACTACCGCTACAACTACGTCAATCTAACCGGCTTCCGCATAGTAGACCCCAACACCGATTACGTCAGGGATGTCATGAAAGCTATGGAAGTCTATGAAATTCAAACAAGTAAAGTCATGCTCAACAAAAGTGGATACTTATCCCTACCAGTAAGTATTAGCATTTCGCAACCCCTTTAAGTACTATGTATCATTCCTCCTCACAGAACACCTCAAAAGAAGCTTATAAATGTAATTTAGTGACAATATAATTATCGCCTTTGACTCAGTATGTATATGGAGCAAACATGGGGTGGGTGGTGATGCTTTTGTTCCAAAAACAATCAAGCCCCATTTTGACCGAATTTCTGTACAAATGCCTCGCATGGTAGGGACAAAAATAACTTGCCCCTTTCTTGCAGATAAGTGTCCAAAGATTACTATTACTTTTTTTTGTCTATTTACAAAAAATATAATGGAACACCTTTTTGTTTTGTAAAAGAATAATTGAGTTCCTAAACGTTAAAAAACATAAATGCAGATCTCAAGCCAAAATTCCGCCCCGAACACGCTGAAAATCAGATGGTTGCTCCCTAAATCATTTTCAATGGGAAAAGGGAATGAATACTTAGCATAGGATTTAATGTTTAGAATATTATATAGGATTAGACACTTTTTTAACTTCTTTTAATATTTATTGAAAATATTGTTCATAATCTTATACGTAAAGAATGACATTTGTGTTCAATGTCAATTTGTATGTTCAACTGTCATTGATTGCTGTTCTGTGACAAATAAACTGGTCTTTCAGCACGAAGCCGCCTTGATATTCGACGCTGTGCATTTACTCGCGAAAGCCTTACATGAACTCGACAAGAAATCCATCCTGCGCCCGGTCAACACAAGCTGTGACTACCCCCTGCCCTGGCCTTCTGGCCCAAACCTATACTCATATCTAAAACAGGTATATGCAGTAATATACGCTCAACAAGTATGTGTAATATATACATGTGGGTTAGGCTATGTTATTGATTTCAAGCACACAACCTGCTCTGTGGCCTTCAACACTATATCAACATACCTAGCGCAACAGATGCACTTATAATATTCCCTACATAATTTGAAAAAAACCTGTTGTTATATGTAAGTGGCAATTTTAAAATACCTTAATCATTACATAACATTGATCACGAACATTCATCATTTTGTGATGTCAAAAGTCATACATCAGTTGCTGTAGTAATCGGAATTGTTTAAAATGCATCTGTTACAATGGTGGTGTAACACAAAAAGACCTAGTACACAAATGAAGAGGACATGGAAAATGTATCTGATAAATCACCAAATCGATAAATGTGAAATAAAATGCCTATCATATATTGATTTCATATATATATATGTCTTTAGAAAATCTCTCCTGCGTTTTGTGGTGATTTTTACAATTAGCGGGTTCACGAATTACCGTTAATTGGTACTGACATTAACATGACATCGTCCCCTATGTTCCAGGTCACAATAAGAGGTCTCACTGGAGAAGTCCGGTTGGATAGGGGTCGACGATTTGTATTCAAATTAGATTTGTTACAGCTTAAACCCAAAGGTTTAGAGAAAGTAAGTGCTCGTTTTACTGATATTTTAGAGAATTACGTATTCTTTTATAATTGTGTGAGGCAACGTAACAGAAGATCTACCCTTGGAATTGGTATTCTTCCTGATGAATATAAACATACTATCTTTTTCAGTAAGGGCACACGTTGAGTGAACACCGTGGCTTTGGCTGTACAACATGATGCTATGCAGGCGTATAATGGATAAAACATTTAAATGAAACCAATTTATAATTTATTTAACATTACATTTTCCGGTTTCATACGGTTGTTCTAAGATTGATAGTTGACACGAATTTGTTGACAGGTGGGAGAGTGGAGTGTTGATAGAGGACTCAACTTTACTAACCTACAAGGTTATGCAGATGGGAACCCATTTGGTAACAAAACTCTCATAGTCACAACAATAATGGTAAGAACCATCTTGAAGGAGAGACAGTCTTTGATGTTCCAACATATTGTTGCAGATGGTACATGGTTAGCCTGTACAGTGTTGTCAATGTGTGCTGGTTGTCAGACAATAGGCTATAGTCAGAACATGCAACACGTCATTCAAAGACCGAACACACACAATCATCATCAAATAGAGGTTTTGGAGATATTTACACGATAAAATGAATATGATAAATTACTCCTGTAATGGATCGTAGGGACAATCTATATAAATTACGTTTAAGAAGTCTATTATAATGTGACAGACCAAATATCGACCTGAAGATTAAAACAAGCTTATTGTGTTCCGTAGTGACCTCTAATTATTAATCATGACACTCAGCACTCACACAACAACATACAATTGCGTTTTTGTCACTAATGCATCAGTTCCCTGAGTAGTACCAATCCCCTTTCTGTGAAACCGAAACATAATAATTAAATATTGCACGTTTACGTTCCCTATCTTTGCATTACGCGCCCACGCCATCATCTGTTGGTGACTGTCCTAATGCATTTCGTGAATTAAGACACAGGACATAGGCTGGTCAAAACCTATTTGGTTAATATATATGTTTCCGATTCTTGAGAACAAACGCGGAAATATGTTTGTAATGACACTCCTAAGTAAATGGCTCCATAAGAAAGCAAATGCCTCTTGCTCGTTCTTTTACGTACCCCATGGTAGGGCCATCTTGAATAAACTAATTTAATCTCTTGATGAGTTTTAGTTTAGAATAAGAACGATCTTTGTAGTATAAGCAGTGTACCAACAGATCCCCCCGGTGTTCCGGTCTGTAATTATACATTACGTCTCTTCAGAGAATGACCTTTGGTACCTCCGGTACAAATCTCCTTTCCTTTGGGCAAATTACTACTGATGGATTTTCTTAATTTCTCCTTATGTTTTTTCAAAGGTCAGAGATGACAGATTATTGATTACTTTCTTTAGGGAAAAACTGAGGTTCTGAACAGACAGGCATTTGGTCATTACGAAAACTGTCATTGTATCCATGTTATAAGCACAAAAGTAGTCGTAATGTCATTGTGTTACCTGGTATATATTTTGCATCAGTATCATTAATGCTTTATATAGGAACGCATGAACTGGACAAACTACACTGATACAACCCACACGTCCATATGATATCCACAATTCCTGAATGGAGGAGCGTTTTCTTAGTATAGTAATTCATACTTTTGCATATTTCTGTGTTGCTGAAAGACACTATCTTGAAAACATCTAGGCGAAAAGAACTCACATGGAACATGAAGAGATTTATGGGTATGTTTAATTTAATCTGTTTGAAAAGAGACCATTTCTACTGCGTGACAATCTGTGTCAAGTGAATTTTACTATCTTGAAAATCTTTTCACGAAGAATAATTCGTATGACCTGAGGTGATGTTTTTAAGATATTTGATTTAACACATGGCTGTCAGCGTTCACAGACATGAAGTTCTTGAACAAAGTAGGAGTTAAAAATCATGGATCGTTGTGTGCATATTTTCCCCTTGAAATGGTAATGTAAAACTCATGAATGCAAATGAATGGTCTTTGTACCTCGTTTGCGACATTGATGAATGTGCAATATTATCTATTTGCCCTAAAATATAAAAAAACAACGTAAATCAAGAACAAAAATAAATTTCACATCTTCTTGCAATATTTTCAGAGAGGAGCAATGCTGTGATTTGAATTCATGAGAAACGTTACTAAAATTACGACAAACGTTTATCAAACGATAGAACTGGGAATGTTTCACATAACACATCGGTGAAATGGAACCGTATATCGATTACATGGTAATGTGATGGAACGTGGGTAATAAAACCGTGATAATATAGAGTACTCAACAATACACATGCACAAGCACATATCCTCGACAGTTCTGCCTATTCTGTTTTCCGAGTACTAATATTAATGGATTCCACGTTTTATAGTATTTTTTTATATAATTTGGAATTTGAATTTGTTCATCTTCATATTGAGCTGCATGAGTGTTTAAAATGGTATTATGATGTTTATGTATTACTGGATAAGCATGCATATATAAGTGTTTCTTTATATCTGTTTATGATATCTTCGTTTCTTTAATTCACCACGTCAAGTTTTATCTTTCTAGTGTTGTTACAATCCACTAACGGCTTATGTTGTCACCTCTCTTGTACCATGTTCAGAAATAACCAAGAAGAAATGACAGTAGATATGCAATCAGTGGAGCAGGAAATCTTTGGTCAGTCACTGTTCCATCCACAGGTCGATCCGACCATCATTTAAACATCCACACGATATCGATATCGACATTTAGTGTATTACCTTGGTTATCTCTGAACATTTACTAATTAATTTCAATATGCACGTGTTGATGTATAATTTAATTTCTTTTGTCACTGTACTTTATTTCAGAGGAATAAAAAGCTTCCCCCTGAACTTATTGTAACAACTATTGCGGTATGTTCTTAGATGCAGAAGGACGCATGTGTTGACTTATTTCCTATTCTGGATGTGTTTATGTTTAGATACCGTAGTTAGTATAAAAACAACTCTAACAAACGAGTGATTTTGTAGTTTAGTTAACACTTCCATCAATTCTTTTACTAAACCACTGACTGCACACTTAAAACTCTGTATCAAAAAGCTTTGGTAAATAACAAATATCTTTTTGCAAATATCACATTTGGATACATTGTTTGTAAATAAAAATAAGAAACCAACAAAACACAGATTATAAGTATATATATATATGTTGTAATGATACACGAACTCAAAACGTTACTGTAGAATACACAGTTTTCACAGTGTTTGTGTGTCCTGCATTCATGATCACACATTGTTTTAGTGAAGACAAGAGGCACATGTATGCAGACAATGTAGGAATAACAAAAAGAAACTCTACGCACATCAATTTTAAGGAAAAAACATTAATATAGTGAACAGGAAAACCGACGTAAGTAAAGGTTATACGCCCTCATAAGAGAGGGTTTTGTTTATATAACATGCCTCGGTGAGACATGCTGTTATGGGGGGCACGGATGGTTCAGCAGACTATGGTGCCGCATCTTGCTTGGTACAGTTGCGTTTGTAGTGCCACATTCTCGAAATCTCCGCGAATATGTTTACTGATTTGTCAGCACCGTTGGTTCCCTCAAATTAGTACACTTCTACGACCTGCATCACTGCTGACACGCCGAGATATTAACTACACTACATGTCCTGCTCATAGTGGCGTTAGACCTAACTCATTTACATGTAATAACAAATAATATCATTTACTATTTACATTTTTAATCATTGATAACATATATTATTTTGAGAATAATTCATAAAAGTACTCATGCTATGTACATCAAAATATATTGTAAACATCTAAATTCATTTGAATGTTTCCTTTCTCAGGAATGTACTCCGTGTACACACTGTCTATGTTGAAGGTATACACAAGGAACACCGAGGTAGTCACGTGTCATGTAGCGTGTGGTTTCATCAATTTACACGCGTTATGTATATGATTATGAATAATGTAAAATGTATTTTAAAATTCCAAATCTTATGATAGATATAAGAACAAACGTTACAAATATCATTCCACTTTACACATTACTTAAGTATTACATATGATTGGATATAAGTTCAAGGCAAATGGTGAATAGTTATCGATGAGTTTATAATCAATGTAATTGAATATAACATATACATTGTCACTGCAAATATATTAAGATACAGTTTATCAACAGTATTCGTACTCATTTATTTACAATCAACACATTGTTGCACGTTTTAGCTGTACACTTAAAATATGTTCCGATCTTTTATTGCTTATTTGTAGTTAAACATTGTCAGATGGCTAGATTGATATGTCTGGTTCCAGGAAAAGCCTTATATGATGAAGAAGGAACGTAGAGTCGATGATGGACAGGAATACGAAGGGTTCTGTATAGATCTGTTGGAGGAACTTTCCAAGATTGTGGGCTTCCGCTACAAGATTGTGTTGGTTGCTGACGGAAACTATGGTGCTCCTAATGAGAAAAAGAAGTGGAACGGCATGGTCGGTGAACTTATAGCCAGGGTAAGCATGCCATCACAGCTATTGTCATGAAAGCCACAACAAGGGGATTTTACTTTGTACCATTGGTTGCCTCATCCGCATGATGGTAATCCGGAACTGTATTTAAACCAAATATCGACTTAAACCTTGGTCTAAATTGGAAGAAGAGCTGTATTCTAGTTTTCTTACTTAATCGGGTAACTATGTAGAACTTTTGAGGTTACACATGTTATAATTATATGCACATGCTATGGTTACATGGTGTCTTCATTATCTGTGTTCTGTCAACGTGATGTATGGTAACTGCTATGTAGGACACACTGCAAGATTATGCTGATTATCAAACGAAATTCATAATTTCCGTTTTCACTTTCTTTTGAAGTTAACGTAATCAAGGTCTTATAATTGCAATGATAAAAAATATTGTAATTATAACTTTTCATACCAAATGTACTGTAAACGTAAAAGAAAAAGAATATGAGCAAATTCAATGAAGACAATCAGTAAATAACTACCAAATTTAACACGCCATATTTTAGTTTGCATAAAAAAAACAAATTCTCCTGCATAGTGATGTCATACTACAAGACCTGTAATACAAATCTGGTGAATATTATCACATTATAAGGTGGCAAAAATCTCTATTTGCTACAAATTGTCTTGCAGTGCGAAGGCGATTCAAATTGCTCGGAGAAAATAAAATCAATTATTTCCTCATGAATAACATACAAACGGAGCTATGAAGTAAATACCACAGTGGGGTTAATCGAATCAATTGAAACACGTGAACATCAGATAATGAAATACAAAGACAGAACAAGGACAATTATGATTTGTTTGAGTAATGACCGTTACCTTGCACAAGTGGAAGACAAAACAAAATCTATGTAATCGCATCACTTTTGACCGAACGCTTCCTTCCTTTATTGCCGTGACAGTTAACTCAATACGTTATTTCAGCTGTGATGAGAATGACAAGTTTCATAAGGGCATTTTGCAACTCTCAGATGATTCATTCTGGTTGTCTTTCAGAGAGCTGATTTAGCCGTTGCGCCCTTGACTATCAACTATGTGAGGGAACAAGTCATCGACTTCACAAAACCTTTCCTTAATTTAGGAATTACAATATTGTTCAAAGTGCCAAAACGGGAAAAACCGGGACTCTTCTCGTTCTTAAACCCTCTTGCTATAGAAATCTGGCTCTATGTTATTGGAGCTTACTTTATTGTCAGTTTCACGATATTCATTCTCGCCCGATTTAGTCCGTATGAGTGGTACAATGCACACCCGTGCAATCCAGACACAGACACCGTGCAGAATACATTCACATTGTCAAACAGCTTCTGGTTCACCGTGGGGACTCTGATGCAGCAGGGATCGGACATAAACCCAAGGGCCGTGTCCACTAGGATTGTAGGGGGGATCTGGTGGTTCTTCACACTTATCATCATATCATCCTACACCGCCAACCTGGCTGCTTTCCTCACTGTAGAGAGAATGGTATCTCCCATCGAGAGTGCGGAGGACCTTGCCAAGCAAACGGAGATCTCATATGGGACCTTAGGTAGCGGTTCTACAATGCAATTTTTCAGGGTAAGTTGGCCCAGATGATGAAGCTCAATTCTTTGTCATCAACAGTGGTTTAATTTGCGCAAAGTCGGATATAAGCGAAGTCCGGTCATAACGAAGTTTGTTGTAACAGTAATGGCCTGTGGTGTTAAAGACCCTGGAGACACTGTGGCAGAATAACCACCAACATCCCATGCTTATTTGAAGAAAGTGCTAATGGTTAAATACCTGTCTGACAAGGTGCCCCTAACAGCGTGGGTCGTTGCTCATGCTATTACCCACTGCTTTATCTCGCCCAGACCCATTTTTACATATGGTGATGAAATAACTGGACTATTGCTCATTGGGGCATAATACAACACTCACTCACTCATTTTGGTTCCTTTGATAAGACAATTGCGTATTTCATGAAGCTATTTTAAGAATCACTTAAATTTGATTGATTTCAGAATTGTGTGAAAATCGCCTTCGTTTATAAATAATTTATAGAACTCGTGATTATATGAAGACAAAGTTCAATCAAATCCCCCTGGTGGTAGTTACTACCCATTATCGGACATGATAGAATTAAATCTTGCTTTCGTAATATCATGAGAGGTATTCACATACATATATTCATCACCATAAAAAAAGTTAAATACCTTGACAAAAGAGGACCCATTCAAATCACAGTTTCCCTCACTTATCACTCTAGGGTATAAGTGTGTGATGCCATCGGGTAAATGGTGACTCTATACACAGATGAGGTCCTGGAATATACCGGACATCAATATATATTGGTTTCACCAAAGTGGTAAAGGTGTACCACCTGTATCATTTCGGGCTTTCCTCCCACGTCAAGCTAACACGCCGTTATATAACTGAAATACTCACCAAACCGGCTTTGAACCAAATTCACTCACTCACAACCGACTTCAGTAATACAGTATTCTGGTATTTAAAAGCTCAAACCAATTCCCGTAAAATATGTGTAGTTCATAAGTAAACTGTTCGAAATAAACTCTAACATAGCTTGGATGAAAATCTGCTTGAACATTTTAGATTTTGTTTGCTTTGCCAATCGATCTCAAGTGTTCACCTCTTTGACAACGTTATTTTGCTTACTTTAAACTTTACCACGCACTGATAAATGTATTTAAAAATGCTCAATCTAGTGAGTGGCCGCTTGTCTGTTTCTGAAAACAGATCGGTCAAAAGAATATTTTGTATGCAAGCTTGAAACTCCTGAAAGCGAATGCCACAAGCAACATGTAGCTAATCATTGCAAGGACAAACTGGCCTCCGCTTCAGCGAGTCTTGTCCAAATTTGTCAAAACCCGATAATCGGCCCTCATGGTTAGATAATCTTCGAGAGCTTCTAATTTGATTTGAGGGGCCCCTGGGTAGGATTATTGGAGTTTTAAAACAAAGACACGCATTTGGACGTGGTTCGGAGCCTATAAATACTGACTAAATTGGCAAATATTATGAGGTTTCTTGACTGCAATTCAATAAATGACTAGAGCTTGCAAAGGCATGATGGGAAGCTGAACAATAAAGACCAGTCCGCCCTTCTGAGAGCTCCTACTGAGATTTAACGTGGAAATCGCGCTATTGCAGGGACATTGCTCCTCCGCTGCATCAAGGCTAGGCCTTGCGTCACGTTACTGAGTCAGGCTGCGTGAGAATCTCCCTAACTCAATTACTCAAATTGAATTTGTCATTACTGTGATCCGCCGAGGTTTCGGCCATCAAGCCTGGCTTTCCTTCTCATGTGCGCTCCGAAGGAAAATCCGTGCATTTTCCATCATCTTTTTCTAATGGGCTATACGTTTTCTCTACTGATGACTTAAAGCTGCTTTTCACCATTTCGTGATTTAAACGGAGGGCAATACAGTTGTGAATTGGCGCCATGTTTTTGCGCCAGCGTGTAGCCGAAGTTAAGTGTTACGTTCTTTTAGTACATGAGGATCGGCATAAAATGTATATACGCATTAAATGTAGATTTCTTTTACATTCACTTAAGTGATACGACGTGTGACAATCCACCATAAATAAACATTGACATGAACATGTGTAAAAAAATATATGGTATAATCCCGCTCTTAAAATGACTTGTAGAGTTTGCGCAATAACTTTATGCTGAGTATGAGCAGGACTGATAACTCTTAAGTATTATTGAATATTACAAGTAACAGTCACTGGGGAAGGTGCGAAACAATTATCATAAGGTTTGGAAATGCCCCGTGAAACCTGAAATGTCCTGTATGGGGAGCCAGCCGGGAAATGAAACAGAGGCATTTATGGCCCCTACGCGTCTCCTTGACACGCTCCCCGAACAAGCAATGGATAGGAAACGTTTGGGGGGCGAGCAAAATCCGTTATAACGTCCCATTATAACCAACTTGTTCCACGCTGGGTAGTATGCATGCGTGACGACAGTAGAGGTTTGGATATGGACGATAGGATTTTAAGATCAAACAGGTCATTTACGTTACCTTTCATCGATTTTGTATAAGGATATGCCTTTTCCAATAAACGTTAGCAACAGTGTGAAATAGGTCCTCTGCGTTCTGTTGAATTTGCAGTTTATGTCCCTGATGATATACAAACTACAGCTGATTGCAGTGATAAGAACTTTTTCACTAGACATTGCAGATTTACCAGTCTTGTGAGTTGTTCAAGACAGAGATTTAAATACGCAGTAAATCAGTCCTGCGTATACAGAGTATGCTGTCTGCTTACAAACTGCTGACATTATTACTACTAGGACGCTCCGCGTTGATGAATACGGGTCGGCAAGGGTCAGGTCTTCCTGCCTCCCCTTCTTGATTGGAAACGTTGACATGAAATCAAACTCTCGTTGCCCGTAAATGAAATGAATGAAATCAATGCTGCAATCAAATATTTTAAAAAAATTTTTGCGTTGCATCTCTGAAGCCTATGGGGGATTACAACCCTGCATTGCAAATCAAGCCCGTTTCGCTTTTGCTTAACTTTATCGCCATGTATATCTCATAAGAACGTTAGTTCACATTTAATAATCTGCTACATTATATCATTACCATTCCTTGTGTAATTAAAATAAATCTAGAAAAATGCAGCAATCATGTTCAGTGAAGTAACATTATACGTTCAAAATTGACCCAGACAAATTTTATCATTGACACAAACCTTTTAATGAACCATACGCTTTCAAGATCAAACACATCTTGACTGCAAGAACTGCTAAGAGTAACCACCGCCGAGACGTGAGCAGATTGAAAGTCCATATAACCGTTATCGTGGACATGCGCAATGCAGTTAAAAAAAACCGCAGTTTGCGCGGTCTTGAAGTGACTTGTAAGAACTTCCAGTGTTTGATTGCGATCTCAAACCTGTTTTGATAAGAACGACAGCATTTATTGTCTGCGGTAATACCCTATTACTTTAGTCTGTGTCCTTGTATCTTTCTTGTCCAAAGACTATTTAAAGCAGTACTCCGACAGAACAGCTAACCAGAAACCAGCAAACAATCAACACGGGTCCCGGCGTCCAACAACATCCAATTTCCCCACTCGGCAGGTTTTGTTCTGATGGTAAACAATGCTGAGCAGGGCAACCACGCTAAATTATGTGTCATTGCTTGAGATATAAAACTAAAACATAATTCTTCCCAGATAGTGCAGATTTATACTGCTGGTTCAGACAGGGGGACACCATATCTGCTATCAATTCCAATTCTGTGCAGTTTTGGAGAAAACAGTCGTCCTATTTGACTGGACTGTACAACATTAAAGGCATGATCATCCTTAACGGATCGTTATCAGATGATGAAGAAATGGGGATTTAAGGTTAGATTTATGTTTTGAATTCCCGGAACCATAAATACCCGGACTTGTTTAACAAGACAGAATCAGAAAGACATGCAGAAGAACGACGTACACAATTCATGTTTATACGCATGCCACCTTGGGTAACTGAAGTTAATCGTTTCAAGATAATTTTTACAAGCATTACATAAGAGATACATTCAAATACTAGTACCACTTTCCCTGTCTGGTAACACTGTTTTATGATTTTGCTCAATCCATCTGTGAATCTGTACCATATTTTTATGTGTCAATGTGTCAGTTTCACACAGGGCCCTAATAACAAATCCTAGACCTTAACCGGAAATTGGCAAAGGACCGTGAGCTGGAATCCCTACCTCTGTTTAAATGTTAATGTCCCTGATATCAAAGTCAAATGAGACAGCCTCCGTGATGCAGTGGAAAGAGCGTCTGCTAGGAGAGGTTGGTGCTTCGTTCCCCTGGCAGTGTGTTACTTGTTGGTACCCTGTCTGGCAATCGGCATTAAGGGAAAAAAACAAGAACTGGTCAGCACGGAGTATAATGTGTCCGATCGGGTTTCTATCTCAGGAGGCAAGCACGACAAACCTATATGCGTGAAATAATCTTGAACGCGACGATAAATATAACCTAACCTCAACACAAAGTCAAATGATAAATCTGGTAATAAGACGTACAGACACGTTAAATATGAGTTTATTTAAGAATTGACTTTAATACGTACGTGTGTTTATGGAGGTATAAACGTAGCGTATTTACAAAAGTCTGCACACCGGTTGTTAGTTTTTAACTCAATAAACGCATGTACATATTGAAGTCAATTCTTATGAATACTTACACCAAAGATATAAGTTGAAACTGTTTATTTAATGATAACACCAATAAAACTGTCGACGACAGTACGACATCAGTTACACTGTTCAGCGCAATAATTCCAAACAAGTCACGACTATTCTATTATCAGCCAATTAGGAAACAGAAGTTTATTAGTGGGCGTGGCCTAATCTTTTTTAGGTTTGTGGAAACATAAACGCAAAACATACTGTTGGGTTAGCCAATCAAATGCCACATCATTGCTTGTAATTTATTTGTTTACTAATATTTCAAAAGGGTCTGTTGGGGGACAGCTGTTCTAGCAGGCTGGTATGATATAAATGTATGTTGCAGTTACTGCTTCAGTGTCACACTACACTAGTTACATCCCCTATGACACGTAAAGATCCGTGGTAGAATAGGTCTTCAGCAACCCATGCTTGCCATGACAGGCGACTATGCTTGTCGTAAGAGGCGACTAACGGGATCGGGTGGTCAGGCTCGCTGACATGGTTGATGCTTGTTATCGTATCACAATTGCGTGGATCGATGCTCATGACATCAATTACTGGATTGTCTGGTCCAGACTCGATTAGTTCTACAGACCGTCATCATATAGCTGGCGTTAATCAACAAACTAACCAACCAACTGCATCCCACATAGCATAATCTCCATGACTGAAATTACACACGACGCATTATGCCAATGTACTCGGAACAGATACATCCTTAGACATCTTGTCTGATTTTCAAACTCTGCATGTCAATACACGACATGTATTAAGCATTATGTTTTCCCTAACAAAGTCAGTCTAACATGCATGTCGGTTGAACCTAAGGGCGTGAGTGAACGGAATACAGCTAAGCCAGTCCAATCAAGCACCTGTGGTGACAAGGTGGCAAATTTCCCACGACCTCGAAACCCAGTGGCTCAAAGTACCATCGCAGTACCTACTAATTGAACCACAGACACCTTAATGCCAGTCCGTGAAGATGGAGATTCCATTACAGAACCTTGTGACATACATACCAATATTCTCTCAGCCAATGTTCGGCGGACTGTCTCCCAAGTCTGTACATGAGCAACGTTCTATGTGGCACCCATCACTCCTTCAGTATTGAATATTGCATTTCTTGAATATAGATTTAGTGCTTGAGAATACAATATTAACAGCACAAGAAAGTAATTTATTGTAAATTTATGTTATTGTAAAAAACAATGTTTCGTATTCCAGAGACGTAAAATACATATCCATTTGTTTCGAGAGAAACATGATTGTTCATTCGAGGACACGAAACATGAATACATGACTAGTGAGTACACTTTAAACGATCTTGATCCTGTTTAAAAAATCTCCACAACACTATTATATTCACCTATTAAGATACATATGCCAAAGCGTAAAATTTGCTATTGGATATAATTTCATTGAAATATCTTTTTTCAGGACTCAAAAATTGATACGTACAAAAGAATGTGGGCTTTCATGAAGAAGAAGGAGCCGACAGTGTTTATGAAGTCATACGAAGCGGGCGTGGCCAGGGTTCTTGACGGGGGATACGCCTTCCTGTCCGAGTCCACCATGATTGACTACATCACCCAGCGTAACTGTGATTTGATGCAGGTCGGGGGACTTCTTGACTCCAAGGGTTATGGAATAGGCACACCAATAAGTAAGAAGGGCTTATTTTTTCATGACTTGGGCAATGTACTTATGATAACTATAAAACACCAACGCCATGGCATAACCAGTTTCGATTATCCGAGAAAAAAGATTACATTGTGTGTAACAGGCAACATAGCGGTGAAAATCATATGAATGGGTCACTGAAAATGGTCAGCATGACTTGCCCTAGTGGTAGCACCCACCAATTTGCACTGAAAAGTAGGTGTTTGATGAAACGTAGCACTACTCCTGCCATACAACGGCGCCCTGTAAACTATCGAGTCTTGGGAGACATTCAAGTGACGGGGAACAGACAATCCAGTCAAGATATGCCGTTTCCTGATTTTGTGGAAACTAAAACCGATATGTTTATTTTGAATTGCGTCTGCTGCTTATAAATTTAGAAGTTTATTCATCTAATATCACGGCGGGGAACACCATGAATACGTTTCACAACTTGTACCCATATGGCTAATCGAATTCAGGTTTTCAGAGTGATGACCGGACGCTTATAACCACTACCCTACATCATTCATAAATGGTTGAAATGTGTCTTGACACTCAGTTTCAATCATTGATTTATAGTGCCAGTTGATTTAACTGGGTGGTCATTCGGTAATAGTTCCCTCTTAGCGTTTGAACATAACTGACAGGTTGAGATTCAGTCTTGCCATATAATTAACTCACAACTAAAACATGCCTAAAAGCCTTAAATGGATTTCCCTACGGCAACCCTTATAGGAATTAAACTGAACATTGGAATAACGAGCTACGTGGGACCAGGTGCGGGCACTCGGTTCGGGGTTATTGAAACTGGACATATTTCCAAGCATCGTGTTTTGTATCAATTCCTCACATTCGCTAAGTCACCCGGATTGAATTTCATTACGTTGTAAATATAGGACAGCCATGTCAGACCTAGGAACAGTATCCAGAAGTTGTATGAATGTGGCCTTAAGGCCCGGCTCTGTGTCTGACTTTGGATTGGAGATCAGATCAACCTCAATGGAAGCTAAGGATTGTATAGCTATACCATTTCAACACACTATAAAACTACAAAAGAACGGCAAAATTTCCATAAGGATAGGTGGCAACAGTCTGTAGTATCAAGACGTATATCCAATGCCTACGATTACGCGTTACGTTTAATGGTAGGGTTGGGTTAATCTAAGGAAGTGAAATTAAGTAGAAGCACTCGACTCAACTGGAGAGGCGACAGGGCCACATTCACGTTGGGAATAATGCATAAGGAAGCAGTAGACACAGGGTCCCGTACCACACAGCGGATCAAGTATAAATTGAAACGGGGCCTGTATATGAGGAACCTAAAATGGTATAGGATCGATGTTGTTGTACTATACTTCAATTCTCAAGGCGTCTTTGCATGTAAATGGGATTACAGGGTCACAAGGAGGAATTTATCAATTGCACTATGTCTAATAGATATATGAATAAACAGTTGTTTACGTGACAAAAGAGCTTTTTTGTAGCACACAGAAGACCCGTTGCAAAGTGCGCTTTGGTAGCACAATTGTTGAAGCGTTCGCTGGTCTCACCATATACTGTGGTTTCTTTCCACACACGGATACAATATGTTAAACATATTCTTGGTGTCAGTCTCCTGCCTAGGTACAGCTTAACTACTGCTAAACCATACGGTCATCCACATTCACGTTACTTCTGTAAACTGAGGGGCCAAAGAAACTATACCTCTCATTATGATGTCGTCATATGTTTGAATTTCAATGAAAAATATCTTAAGTTAGCGATAATATATCCAAACAATTCTGGCGCTTAGTCAACACTCAAAGAATACTTCTACGTGGATTTATATTTTAGGATATAATCGTTTTAAAACTTTCAAAAATTAATAAGAATGTTTTCGCATAATACACACCTGCTGATGGGTATCTTAGAGAAATCGTACATTTGAAAATAATTTTTGTCTTTTTCGGCACAAATTTACATTTCAAACATGGTAGGGGTCATGTTGTTGCAAATTCTTTTTACCCCAGTCTTCATTGAACCGATTTATTTTTACACTAAATTACCCTGCCACAGATTATGTTTTACAAACTGTTGCAGGGGTGATTGCTGGTTAAAAAAACATAATTTCAATAAAAACATAATAATCAATTTTCAACTACAGAAAACACAAACTCGGTCTACTTTCCTTTGCTCTTCAGTTTATCTTTCTACTTTGTGTTCAGATTTAATACACTCTCGAAACTTGCGATCATTGTGATATGGTGGTGTTTATATGCAAACACAAAGATAGGAGTTTATGATATTGAATCAATAAATAAAATATTGTAATGGATTTCTGTAATGATGTTTACCGTTAACTTTAGAGTTACTTCCCTTTTAATACGATTCTCTGGCATGTCATCATAATTGAACATAAACATAATCGACAATTTACACCAATAATTCAGTGAAAACTTTAATCATGTTGTGAGGAGGTTCTTCTTTGTTAACATGAATTGCTTTTGAGTTCACCAGCAGCTTAATGAGTTCGCAAAGTTCAACTCAAACCACACTGGCAATAAAGTTTTACGGCATTACAAATCTGTGTCTTTTTCATGGAAGCAGAAGAATTGTCTCGAATGATATTAAATGCAATTTAACCATAGCTGCATCAGACAATGGGCAAACCTAGTTCTTACTTCTTGCCAAGTTCACTATGCCATCGACGACTTCACCTTAGAGACTTCACTCTGATTAAGTGAATATGGAATCTTTAAGTGCCTTGGCACTTAAATATTAATCTTAATGCGTTGTCATATGGAAATAGAGCTTCGCGGAGGGCAAGAACGCCATGTGCTCATATTCCAGTTAGCGATGCATTTACAGGTAAAAATGTTCATGAAATGTAGGGATTATTTAACTGCTGCAAGTATGGATATGCATTTATTTACACATAATCAATAAGAATGTGCTTGTACATCAGTTTGATAACAATATTGTTCTGGCTGCGGACTTGGATCAGCTGGTACCATTACGTGGATTAAATGTTTGTTCTTAATATCCCGACTAAGTGAACTGATAAAGTACAGTTTAGCAAGCGCTGAGAGTAATAGTCCAGAAATGGTCTCTGTTGGGCAGGGAGTTATAAAATTTCACCTAAGAACGCTTTTGTGAAATATTCTGCACAAAACATATATGATATTATGCTCAAGGGATACACCAATCCTATTTCGTTCAAGCAAGTACACAACGCAAGCGTATGGGCATTTGATGGTCGCGCTTAGACGGATCTGATTGTGGAATTATCTTAGATCATATAAGTAACGATCTTTGAAGCGGAGCCAAACCTTGCCTTCCTCGCTCCGAGACACTGAACTTATTGTCAAAGTAATGCAATTAGAACGGCCGGGGAATGTGCTATAGTGAGGGTGGCGTACTCGCATGGCGCTCGTGTCTGTTTTAATTATTGCTTTATTCAATAACGTGTTGACAGTATTAGCGAAGGGTGCGACCTTGTGTAGGCGACCACGTTTCCCAAGTGGCTTTAGTAATTCTAGTTCCTCAAATCCCTTACACAGTGGCGTTTCCTCCGCAAGACTTATAACGCCTCCTTCTTTGGAACACGGCAATTCCTCATTGTTTTTCTTCCATTTGTACTTTTTACTCACTGTCATTGGGACATGTTTGGTAACTAATGTGAACAATGTGAACACTATACAATACATTGTCTTCACTACGTTGCAGATACTACTTGAAAAGAATACCAGTGGTCGCTTTCCATTTGGTAGATAAATGAAGAAATACAATTCTGTCGAATCATAAACGATTGCTGTAAACCTTTGGGAAAACAAACACGCACTTTGGGTGACAATTGTAACACACGTCATACTTTAATTTATATTTGCATTGCTGCTCACGTGTTATTGGTTAAGTTTTACATCAGAAAAATCGTGTTTTAGTGCAATGTGCAGAATCGTGACAATGTAAATCCTCTATTTTGCGTGTTAAGGCCAAATGTAGTGAAATCTAAAAACGACACTTAAGGAGATGCTAGGCTGTTCGATCAGACAATGCCACAAAATAACACAAGGCATCTAGACGTTTACTTGAAACAAAACACATGTTTTAGTGACGAAGTTTACCTTACACGTGAATGTCGGATTCTGACTAAACTAACATAGAGAGTACATTTGTCCATGTCTCACTGACATGTCCATGTCGATGACCAGTGGACAACTTAATATCTTACTGACTAGTCGATATAATGTATAAGACAAAGTGTGCCTCTGGTCCTAAGCTACAAAATACACACAAGCAAATTGAAACAAAGTATCCCAAAGTTGTTACTGTTTGAGTTATATATTTAAACATGTCATTTCCACGATTATCGATGTTATAGTGATTTGTAACAAACACATATTTTATGCTAGGATACCACTTCGAGTTCTAGCGGATTCAATGTATAATGATTCATATTATGATATTTTGTTAATGTGGGAGAAGACACTGGCAGTTTGAGTTGACTGTTTGTGAGATACATTTGCAATTGAAATATTTTGTGTGTGTGTCTCTGCTGTGTTTCTCTTGATCAGAGCTATACATCTAAACTTCCGATTATTTCAGAAGCGTACTGGTACCACTTGTTGTAGATCGTTACGACCTTACACCATGTCATCAGGTATTGCACTGCAACTGAAGAACTTTTCCAAAAGGAGATCATGGTCACTTTTAGATGGAACCCAGTCGGAACAGTACAAATAGGAACATTTCGGGCCAAATGATGTCCTTAAACTTCCCCACATTCAGAATAAGTGCAGATTGTTGCAATATGCCAATCTATGGGACACGTTTGTTCAGGAAAGTGTGCTTTATGTTCCAAGCACGCCCTTAGTACTGACCGTTGTCAAATGCAGCATGTGTGGCCCGTCCTTCACGAGATGTAATTGGCACAGCAATTCGCACGACAAGTGGATAACAATTATGTCTGAGTACCTCCGAGGTCACGATCGACGTGCGGGCTGTTCCGACAGTCCGCTCTCCGTGTGTCCAAACCAACCGTTTCTGTAATTAGTTTATCGTGAAATGAACGGGAAACAAAGGTCAATAATTGGTGGATTCTCTCATTTATCGTTCCCATCCAGACAGTTAGATTACCTCCGAATTCAGTCGAGGGTCGCCTCTTCTTTTGGCTTGGAAGAGCTGACTATTGGATTAAAACAGCTTCGTCTTCCTCTTACAGTCAATAACTTATATTCATTGCCCAATATGTAACTTCAGATCTTTGCTTAAACAGACATTTGTTGAGGTGCCTTTAAATCCAAGTTAGTCTTGAGATTACGATCAAAGGACGCAGTTATTCGAATAATTTGATTAATAAGAGAATAATGGAATTATTTTCTCGGGATGGATAATCGCGTGTGAAACGTTAGATAGAAAGGAAACATTACTGTCTTTTCAGTTCTCAGATGAAAGGAATAAAAGACATCCTTGAAATTTATATGACGATTGCCTTACCTTATAATTTCAAAATGAGGATTTAAAGGAAATATATTTTGAAACAAATGATTACATAGCACGATAACTTCTCTATAGACATGAATTGTAGCTAGTGATATTACATGGGGGAGCATTTCATGCTCACTATAAGAGAAATAAAACATGCAACATGTCGACATGTCGACAAGTCGAGAAGATGGATCGTTAGACTAACATGTAGTCACTAAAATGAAAATATTTACAGAACAAAAACAGTTGTTATCTTAATGACATATAATAAAAAGGGAGCCGAGTCACTCTCTTCCTTTGTAGAAACTGCAGGATTCTAGACTTGCCAACTATTTAAGACTTGCATGGACTGTATTGGATATATTTGTTTCAGCATTTGTATGTCTAATTATAATGGGTCGTTAAATTTACATGTTTTTCTAGATCCCCAATGTTTGTGTGAAACAGATCAGATATCACACATGTGCTTGAAGCCATATTGCCTTTGAGTTCATAATATGAGAGGAAAGCATGAATGTACATGTGAATATATATCTTAACGTATACTATTTAAGACTTCATCACATCTTAATGGTCATTTAAAATCTGCTATTAGAAAACTATGTGCATTAGAACAGTATGGATTTTAGTTCATACATTAGAGGTAGGAATAGCATAACTACGGAAGCGTAGTAGGGCCAAGGTAAAATTATTTTTAGTCCATACTAAGTCCTACGTAGGAGATAGTAATTCTAGGCCATACTAAGTCCAACGTAGGAGATAGTAAGTCCTACGTAGGAGCTATTAAGTCCTACGTAGGGGATAGTAAGTCCTAAGTGGGAGATAGTAAGTCCTACGTAGGGGATAGTAAGTCCTACGTAGGACATAGTAAGTCCTACGTAGGAGATAGTAAGTCCAACGTAGGACATAGTAGGTCCTACGTAGGAGATAGTAAGTCCTACGTAGAAGATAATAAGTCCTACGTAGGAGATACTTAGACAAAAAAGATTTCACAGTGGCCCTACTACGCTGCTTCCGTACATAACAGTGTAAGCTGGAATTCGTGGAAAATACACACTGAAATTATTCTATTGTTTACTAAGTAACGCATTTACTTTTTCTTGAATGAAAGCCATAACAAACCGAACTAAAAATAGAGTTCGGTGTGTAACTTTGCATCATGCCATCAAAAGAATGGTTTATTATGACACCAATATCAATATCAGGAGCAAATCTTTCAACCAAATAGTCCTATATTATGAAATTGATAACACCCAAGAGAACAATCTACCATCCACTGCTATGAATAACATGTATTATAGAGAGAACCAACTGCACTGTCCGGATAACCAAGATTAGGTTGGAGTTTAAATGACTTAATATAGGGATGCTGAGGCACTTGAGATGAAATCAGTATTATTTAACGAGAACATAGATGTTCAAAAGTATTATAACAAGGGATTGTAACTGAAAAAAATGATCTTGCTCCTAGAAACATAATGAGACATGTTCAGAATATATAAAGTTGCGATTTGTAATCTGCTTCGCTCAGATCATCACGTTCGTTTAATATTTTAGAGACGTATTAGAGTCTGATTCAGTTCTTTAGTCATATTACGTTTCATTTAACGTTCAGTACCTACACAAAAGTTTAAGACGCAATCATCGTGCCAACACTTACCGATTGAATTTCTAAATCCTTATGCTTTGAGAAAATTGGACCTGGTTAACACCCTGTATATTCGGGGATTTATATTTACCAATGCAAAAAATATAACTTTGAACTAGACCTTGCCCATGTCCATTTCTTCTTCTTTTTTTTAATATTCGTGTTTGCTTTAATCCTGGTCTGACAATTTACACACGCTACCCCGACTCCATCCCTCTACTTATCCGCATTTTCAAAACCCTAACAAATTCTCCGAATTATCCTTCAGTAAAAGGCATAACGCATCTCTGATAAATCATAAATGTTTCATCCGTGAGATAAGCCTCAATTTGTCAAGCATTGGATTTTTCACTGCTCCAGGATAGAAGCATGACAAGAGGTTTAAGTCTCTTGGGAGTATTTCCTAGATCATGACGAAGAATATGTTCAAGGAAATATATATTTTATATGATCGTTACTCTGGTACACATGATAGCATTAATTGCACATCCAACGTTGCCCTTTTTCAGATTCCGCATATAGAGACAAACTATCCATGGCGATACTGGAGTTGCAGGAGAATGGCCGGATCCAGATGTTGTACAACAAATGGTGGAAGAGCACTGGTACTTGCATGCGGGATGAGAACAAGGACTCTAAAGCCAATGCTCTGGGGGTGGAGAACGTGGGTGGGATCTTTGTGGTGCTGCTTGTTGGTCTAGCACTAGCGGTGCTGGTAGCCATCTGTGAGTTCATCTATAAATCCAAGAAGAATGCCCGTGATGAACAGCATGCAAAGAAGGTAGGCCATTTTGATGCTGTTTTCATTACTGGTGTTGTGTATTGCTTGATTGTGAATGTATGTATGTCTATCGGTAAAGTTCATCATTCGTTGTGTTCTGAGTATTTACTTTAAGCATATGTTTGATAAGAAGTGGTATTTTAGTGTTGTGAGTTTTATTTGATATGCTAAAAAAGCAAATCAAGATTTAAAATGTCAAATCAAATAATAAGGCTCAATACGGCTGGTTACATCTGAGTAATTCTACTTCAAAATTCAATTAGAGAAATACTTTAACGGCGATGCGCGTATATAACGCTCAGCTTGTGTATCATCCATCAAAAGTGATATTAAATTGATATTCAATTGATTTGATCTTAAAACGTCCATGTAATACAATGTACATGACTATGTACTATACTGCCTCTTTGTGCATGGGGACCACATAAACTAAATTTGTTCATGATATCAGCAGGTTTTAGGTGATTGCATTTTAATGGTAGTTGTCATCTACTTTCGCCATCAACATAGTAATAGATCTCGTCAGTGGTGATATTTTGTTTCATGCATGTAGGCCTCGAAAGATATGCTACGCTAATGAGAGACCTCTGGGTTTGTATCTCATTACCCTTTTGAAGCAAAACTCATCCCAGGGAAATCACGGGTTACTTCTACGTGGTAGATCAAAGCTAGCTCTTCAGGGTGAAGTGAAATCTGGCTGCCTTCCTACATGTATGTGTTGTATTGGTGAACTATCATCCTGTTGCACTCTCTCTACTCTTAGTGTTGTCGCACTCACCTCCAGCACCAAGATCTGCAACATCGTGACTACCTGCCTTAACATCAGTTACATCAATACTCTTGCACTCAATTTTCGGTAATGGTATGGTACCATGCACTGTTTTTATCCACAAATGTAGGGTCATTGATTACAAATAACCATCTCGGCGCATTAAGGACATTCCTGGAAAGAAATTGTTGCAAACATTTTCAATGAAATATCTCAAGGAAACCTTTAGAAATGGGATATTTCTTTTCAAAAAGGTATTTCCCGTGGAACTTAGGTGTTTAACTTCAGTAATCACGGTTCACTGATTTCGCACTTGTTTATACAAAGCACAATAAAGATCACTGACAATTATTTATGTACGACACTGTTTAGAAAGAGAAATACATTACAATACATTTTTTTCATTGTATAAATGTGCCAGCTATTCATGTAATTTTGATAATTACAGTTGTGTAGCATTTCTAGCGAAGCAGCTATTGACGTGACTGTGATGCGATCTTGTTTAAATGTATTGGTTTCTTAAATCCATCTTAAATTAGTCAGCACACTAGCCACGAATCGAAACTATGGGAACTAATAAAGTAGTCCCAACATCTTACATATCGAAATTTGTAGACAAAATATGGTACATGTACTATATTTGACCATAACAAGGAGAAGAAAAATTTTACAGGTAACATAACATGTCATTACATCAGTGGATAGTTTGGTATTGGAACATTTCTTGCTAATTTTACAAAAAAGTATACAATATTTTTCATGTAATTTTCTTAACTTGACAGACTTGTGATTCCTGCCCTAAACGTTTGGAGGTGAGTGTCAGTAGATTTTACTTATGTTGACAAGCATTTTAACTCAAGTCTATTTGTCGTTGTTACTGTTTGAGTCAGTAATTGTATTAGCCCGTAAAGCTATAAGTTCGTGATGTAGCTTTACAGCTATTTACATGAAACCATTTATACTTATTCATTTTAATGCATGCATGCAGCTTTGCATTATATGTACCTAAAATAAAATAGAACTATACATGTTTTTCTCCTCAACCTTCCTGTTGATTAAAAGACGTTTTTAGTACAATGTTTATACAATCCTTCCCAAATAGATATTTTATAGTGAAAGAGGATAATTAAATAGTAGCACAGTTTCCTCTGGGTAAGTTCCCTACCTCACCAGGAAATCCTGCTTTAAGGTTTTGATGGCCTTTGAGAACATATCATGGTGATTAAAGTAGTGTTGTTAGAATATGTGTTCCCATCGGAACAAATAAGCTTGTAAACACTTTAACATCCTGGCAAACATGTGTAGCACACTCTATCATCAAAGGTAAACTCGCACTGTACTTTACACCGAATGTCAATAAATACCACGAGTGTTTTATATCATTCACCACTAGTTTGAGAGAAATAGCCATACACTGTTCTCGGGGCAAAAACATAGAGTGTAATTATGTATCGATTCTCATAAATACTCTGTTTCTTTTCGTCCTTAGCAATCGCTGTGTTCAGAGATGGGAGAAGAGCTGAGATTTGCAATTCGATGTCTGGGCTCTGCTCAAAAACCGAAATTCAAACGGAAATGTTCAAGGTGCAAAGCCGAAAAACATGGCGGACACTCACGGGGTTCTGATCTCCCAGAATCAGCCAATGGAATCATTCAGCTGAAAGAGATCAGGAAGTCACCTCTACCTAGCACGAGGGAGTTTGAAAGCGAGTTTAGACCTGATTATAATAGAGACTTTAACGGCGACTATTTACATGTGGACTACAGTGATGCAGAAACGTAAACACAAGCCGTTATCAGAGAGTCTTGATATTCATTTTGTCACCAATGCGTGTTTATGAGTAAGCTGTAGTATGTGTCAGACAGGTACATACACCTCCAAATACACACGCATGTGGTTGACTCCGTGCCTTACTGGTTTGGTGATCAGAGGGGGAGGAGTGAATGTGAAGAAGATGCGGACAGTTGGTACAGATGATGTTGCACAGAGATCCTAGACGAATCAACCCTCAGGCCCTGTTGTGGGTAAACTCTGTACAACCAACAATACAGGTCCTTCTGCAAGGCGGTCAGATACAATGACTACCAGTGTCAACCATTGTCTGTCATCGTGTTCACTGGTAGAACATGTGCCAACTCGACGTTAACGTCAACTTCCGCCACTGCAATGACGTCAACGGCCTTAGGACGATAGAGGCATGTGAATCGTTTTTTTTGCTTTGAAAACGCAAGCAAGTCACTCAGATAATTTTCAGCATCTAGTAACGCTACTATTAGGCTTAGAGATGCAATCACAACCACTTTGCAAAAGAAAACAATGAAGTAATGTGTCTTTGTGTCTCTATTTACTGGGCTGACTGACCATTAAGTTTCTTTCATTTGAACATATTTGCAATATTTTTTCGCATATATTGGCCATAATCCTGCATTGGTTGACATGGCGTTGCCGCTACGGGAATTGGGTTTTAGGGATCATACAAGAAGCTTTGGTGCACATTATTTCGAATATGTACTTAACATGCATACCATTAGGATGCCATTGAGTGTGACATGTATGTCTGATATACGGTGGCATTGATAGGACACATCCGATATGGTGTCTATCTCTAGCGTATATGTCTGTGATTATATGGGCGTGTCCAGGAAAATGATGTACATATACAAATTGACCATGTACATATATACACATTGTATTATACATCCTGAGGGATATGTGTTAATTTTTCAGTGTTCATAAAAGCGTAACTTATTCCTCATGTATGTAAAATTTGTACAGATGTATATTTCACAGCTGTTCTTGGGCCCTACAATGTGAGTTATTACTGCTCTATGAGATGCGCTGAGTATTATCATTTCTCAGAATATTGCGATTCTTGATGGCATCCAAAGTATCGTTGAATACTCACGCTGTTGTAAATGTACCTATTTTGAATAAGTGGATCACCAAATAAACACCTCACTGTATGTACAAAACCCTCACAAATACTACAAACTCGATGTTTTCACAGTGATGTCAACTAGATGATATAGTTTTGTACTTCATCTTATAATGTTGTAAACTATTCCAGTCAAACATCCTTGTGTCGAACGTTGATGTGTCAAACTTATGGTTGTCTCGAAGAAAAACATTGGTCTCTTTATTTATTTATAATTTTCGGTTGTGTCGAACCTGGGATAACACGGTGTACTTACGTAGGTCCCTTCAACTTCGACACATCGGTGTTTGACTGATGTTAAAATCATGAACTGTTGTCTGAACGACAAAAACTTGGGATGGAGATGTATGTTGAAATATCAATATACAACTCATACTTTTAATGTATTATTAATTCAGTTGTAAAAGATATGTTATTATTATACGAATCAAGAAGAAGTGTGTACTGACTCATAGTTACAACAAACTATTTTGAAGTGTCAGGATGAAATCTAATTTACCTTTATTTACAGCACGGCGGTTTATATACTGTTGAATTCATTGGTATCAAAGATTTTCTAACAAGTTAACATTCAAAGAAGGGAGTATTTTTTCATATTCAAAAGAATATCAATTTCCATATCAAGTATTTTACAGTCGCTTTCTTCGGTATATAATAAAAGGTTATTACACATGATGCGGGCACTCATTATTATGATGCAGTGCATCGTTTCATGTTGATAAACATTTATACAACTATGTACATAAAATGATTTTTTGAATGCTGTACAATGAAGTGTTGATACTCTACTAGTATTATTGGGTTGTATAAGTTGTTTAATTTGGCACAAAGGTCTCCATAATTTATTCACAATGAACCGCGTTGAGGTTTATGCTAGTGTGTTCTATATAATGTTGTGTACATCACATATTTAAAAGTTGGCAGTTTTTCAAAATCGATTTATTGTGCTGACATCACGTGATTAGGATTTTTGTTTTTATGACATCTGTTTAATTTTCGTGTATGTTAAAAATGTCCTACTTTGAAATAAACTGCTGTTATCAACGCTGCCATTAAAAAGTTGGATGATAGAAAGCCATGCCCACTTTAGTAGTTAATGAAAATAGGATGATTTGATATTTTGGTTTTAAACAGGCTTTTTCTTGACTTATTACTCCCACGTTGTCCACAGTTTTCGTGCGTTGTAAAAAAGACTTGAGCGTGAATGAGAAGCGAACTTGATACTTCCTTACTTTAAAAGTTATCAACCTTTATTAGAATAACTTCATCATGAAAGGTCGTGTGTACCAAGATGCCATTCAGTTGCTAAATATTGATGACAACAGACAATATTAACTGATTATCTGTCTCTGATAGTGTCTGCAATTCCCTTCCCACGTGGGCTAAAGTACGCACAGCTGGTCTGTCTTAAAGGTTAATGTATTCTGTGTGTAACGTTGTCGTTTCTTAGTTTGGTTGAGCTATCATGTACCTGTGAGAGTGCGTCAGACGGAATTTGTAATGCGTGCTTTATGAGATTTTAGAGATTTTAATGACTTCTTCAATCTAATAAATTTTGGTAGAAAACTGTATGGAGTGCTACTTTTTCGGAACAAAAGGCTATAGTTAAGCCTTTTATTGTGCGACTGTAGGCTGGTAGTAGGTATTTATACCCAAGCTGAGAGGTAAGTGTTTAAACGCCGCTTCGAAATGTATTTCAGTTATATCACTGTGTGTCAGATTGGTTTCGGAGAGATTTTCTTTGGTGAAACTCCCGAGCAAAAGTACTATGCTGACAGACGAAGTAGTTAGAAGATATATGATTCAAACACAAGATACTACACTAAAGGACGCCCAATCGGGATGCAGCACCAACTGGACCACGGTGGCTTTTTAAGAAGCACATTTAGGCGATACAAGCACACAGAAATATAAACCTAGGAAGAAAGATTACATTTATGTCTGTCATATCTAAATAATATTAATATCATTGTTTTCACACCTCCACATACACTTACAAACTAAAGAAAGATCAAACTTGAAGATGTACAACCATGGATCAATGTCTTTGATCACAACCTTGTGGGACACATACATGTTGTGGTTAAGGAGTAGTGGATTTGTAGACTGAGTTAATACTTTACATATAGGATGGATTTGCTCTGGATTTAAATACCTAAAAACGTCTAAAAAGGAATGGAATATTCATTCAGTATCCGTCCAAATTACACGGCAAATACACATTCCTGGGCTGGCCAGATGTGTCAAAATGAGCAGTTAAGAACTACAGTAAATACCTTCAGTACCTTCAAATGTTGTTGAAGGTGCGAAAAAGATCAAGGATGAATTAGAAATGCACACGACTGCTGCCGCTGCAGTGTTTATTACTACTCTACTTCTACTGCTGCTGCTACGTCTACTACAACGACAATTATTATATAAATATCTCCTCCCATCAGAATTATTTCTGTTACTCTTCCTTCAATCTCGTCGCCTCCTCCTTCTCCCCCTCCTATTAGTACTTCTGCACATAATCATACTCCTACACCTCTCATATCTACGCTACTAACTACAAAACGTCCTCTGCTGCTGTAACATTACTTTGGATCTGCGCATCAAAACATTGATAACACGCAAACACATACTGTTTACAGACATTTAAAATACAAGAGATATCAGTGAGGAGTCCGAAACACTTTCTGACTGAACCCTCACTCACAGCTCTGAGACAGACATGTTGTTTTGGGACAATGGACAACGTCAATAAACTTTACTATCAGTACGTTTGAGGTAGCGCGTTTTCGCCATGCTTGTGGTTTTGTCACAGAGTTCCATCCATGGTACGACCCAGAATATGTTGAGGGCGTCATACAAAATGCTTGATATAAAATGCTTTGTAATAGGCCCGTATACAGCCTCAAATCTGTCTAGGCCAACAAACTTGGTCTTGCCCTTTTTGATAAATCAAATGTAATCATTTATATCATTGAATTTTCTGTCCCTTTTGACACTAATGTGATTGACAAGACAGATGAAAAACATGGCAAATATGCGGACCTTACTTTCGGAATGTCCCGCTTGCATACCAGGTACCAAGTTGTCCGACTCCCCATTGTTCTCGGTTCCTCAGATTTGGTACCTCCCAATCTGTTGACTGACATTGGGAGAGTACCCGGGTTTGCTACCAGGAATACAGTCCTTCTGACAATCTAGATAATGCAGAAGGCTGCAGTGTTGGGGAGTCTTCACATTCTCCGAAGACTTCAGGGTAGGTTTGTCAAGGCAGCGCTACCTGGGAGAAGTCCCATTCGCTGTCTGGGCTGCGTGTAGAGGGCCCTGAACTGATGATGAGCCTAACCAGCCTGAGTGTGCCAGGATCATCCAAACCCTCTTTGCTGCATTTTGTATATTAATCTGTAAATAATAATAATAATAATAATAATAATAATAAAAAAAATACTACTAATAAATAGAGAATCTCACCCTCGTGTCTTTTGATATCAAATATATCAACGAGTGTCTGAAGCGTAAACAGTACTGCTAACAGCTTCAGTAGCAGAGCCATTTGTGACGTCATTTTATTGTGACGTCATGGTAACCAATGCCGTCACAATGGTCTGCAAAGCATTGTGATGCAATTTCATTGCAGCGATATCTACAGTATATATATCGCTTGATCTCACCCAAGCGATATCTCCTGTGGGAGCCAGTTTTGGATAATAATAATGAACAATCCTGCTACGTTTATTCCACCACTTCTACAATACAAAAACATCCTCCTCATCCTACTACTACAACCCCTCCCCTTCCACATCACATACATACACCTACCACGGCCATGAGAGTGCTACATGGATTGGGAGAGAACGAGGACGTTTAACGTTTCTTCGACGGAAAAATACATCAAACGCCCACGCTGTATCAAAGGGTTACAGGTCGTCTAATCTCGCTACATTTCGAGTGATACTGATGACAATGCTGGTTAATTATCACATTTGTGTCGAATGTTCTCTTTCATCTTTACAAAAGAAAGAGCGCCATGGGTTCAGGAAGCTTGTTTGAAGTATCTAGTGTAGAACATTTGCTTTGTGGTACGCAGTACTTGAGCTGTGTCGTTTCCTTTGCGATGTCAGGCTATGGGTCAGGTATAAATACCATAACAGTTGGTCGTTAAATTGTCACGGTTATTAATCCGGGTGTATAGGAATTATTATGATTATGATTATCCCCGATCGTTGTTTCGATCCCCTGGCCGACGTTAAAAGATGGCATTTGCTGTAATCCTGCCTTACTCTCAGCATTGAAAGCGACAAATCAAGGACTGGGCGGCTCGGAGTTGTGTTCCATATTAAACTGTGGCATGGTATATGTCAGTGGGCTAGCACCATAAATCCGGCTGTCAATAAGTCAGGGCTAGAGAAACCTTTGCCAATGATGTTGGTAGGAATGTATCCCAGGTTTGTATAAGTCCTTCTCTTGGCTGTCCAAAATGTTCTCAACAGCTGCTATGACGTCGAGATGAAATGGGTCCCGACCAGTGCTTTCTTCGTGTTTGGGGACAGACGGAAGTCTAAGAGAATGAACTGGATGCTGGAGTTGTCGCCATGCCAATGTCTGACTTTAGCACTGGATCATCGTCCCAATGGAAGAGCACACTTTGTCTTAGCTTCCTTTCTCCGGGATCTAAATTATTCAGATACGTACTGTACCTGGTGCGTTTTTCAGATTTCAGAAGCTTTGGAACCAAACGTGAAAATCTCATTCGAAGGTCGGTCATGGCCATATCGCATTCATATGCGTATGGTATTTATCATGCAATGATCACAAAAAAAGAATTTCACTATGAGCTTCTTCTATGTGAAGCTCAGAACTTATCAACTAACCCTCGTATTATTATTATCATTATCATTATTATTATTATTTTTATTATTATTATTATTATTATTATCATTATTATTTCACAATGAATATATACCTATATATAATCTCCCCACCATCATCGTGAGAAAAGCTACAGTATAAAGACGGCGTTTTGAAAAACAGAAATAACTTCCGACTGAACTTCAGGCATTCCAGCAATATCAAGACGACAGACTCCGAGAATAGTACACATGTGGTGAATCGAAACGGGTCTTCCGCTGTGGCAAGCGAACACATCTGTGTGGTACAAAAGCGCCCTTTTTACGTCAACAACTGTTTATTATTCCTATATCTGTTAGACATATTGCAATTGCTAAAGTCTTCCAACTGACCCCGGGATCCTATTTACATACAAAAACATTATGTGCATTGAAGTATGGTATAAGCTTCTTACAGCGACACAGATAATGCTTAACATCGCATCGGCAATGATTCAACCATATACCCATCCAAAAATGCATAAAGAGACATTTTCCAAGTTCCTAATTTCATTTAATTTCAAAATAGCACGGGCATTTAAATAACCCCGTATTCATTTGAATCTGACTCCGACTCCGTCCAACACGCATCTGAAGAACTGTGTGATCATAATTAATCTTACTTCTTCTAGTATTTCATTTAAGCACCGCCGGTAACCAGTCATACATATTTATTAAAGATTGAGCATGTAACACTGCCATTATGATAGTAAGAGCCTGTTATCACAGCTCACTCTCTCGGAGATAAACTGGGTATCTCGTAATAAAATAGCCGCTCGAGAATTTGCACCAGGGATTGGAGAATGCTGACATCGAGAAATTGATTACAATTTGCTTTAGGAGCAAATGAGGTGCTCTTTTCGCGACTTGTTATCAGGAAGCGAAACCACAGGTTTGATGGCAACGCACTGCAGTGACTGATGGATGCTTATAGACCCGGTCTGCATTCTGAATGCTGGTTCTGTTACTGACAGACAAGGTCGTACCACACACTGAGTCGGTGACAAGACGTGGGGATATGTTTCCGTGTGTTGACCTTTACTCGCAACAGGAACCAGTATATTTCGTCCTTGCGGCACTAATCGCATCTTACCAGCCCGCGCGAGGCTTCTGTCAACATTTATGCATCGCAGTGCAAACGCATTCCCAATAAAATTTACAAATCCAAACCCAGAATGGCCCATTAGCATCAGCGGACGTGCGATTAGGGATTATTTATGAGGCGGGGAAAAGAAAAGTTTTTCTCTTCTAAAAGCGACTTTCAAAGAACGTAGGCATTAAAGAGGTTTTCTCGTCAGCCACGGGGACAGGTTGGTGATTATTTAAAGGATCTTCAAACGTTAATTTCACAGTCAGCGTTAGATAAACTATACTAGCGAGAGAATACATCTGTCGCCTTTGGATACAAATTCTTACATTGTTAATGGAATCGTAATCCATGACACGGGCCACCACTTTAAACACGTCAGTTCGTGTGTTAAACAATGTACGACGGGAGTGTGTGTGCGATGGGTCACTGTTTCTGTGATTGGTTATTCACGAAATCCGCATTTATCATTTAGATAGCATTAAGATGTTCTCCAATGTTTAACCCTCTTATCAATCATGTCCTATGGATTGTAATTATAGGTAATGCACGTTCATATAAACGTGTGATAGAAGAAACATCTGTCCCTGTCGTCTAAGGCACCACAATTCGCTTTGCTGATTTGCGTCCATAAGGCGTGTGTATCATGGGTTCGAATCCCTGACAAGTTTTGACTATTTTTCTAGGTTTGACAACACATGTAAACATCTAAGGCCTGCATTACTTTTGGCTTACCTTCAACACCCAGCCGTAACTTAACTGAAATACTATACTGATTTAACTGAAATGCTGTTAAAGCTGTGTTAAGCCCAACTCACTGAAATGGAAGGCCGGAATAATGATTATATTATCTTCTTTCATAAAAATGGCTGGAGGTAATACACATGATGACTAACATTTAATCAAACACATCAGGGCATTTGTTTTTTCGTCGCTGCAAAGTAAATCTTCTTTTAAATGCGAACTGACATTTTGAATTCAATTCGGGAGACCCCGAACTTCAAGCGGTTGTCTACAAAGAAAGAATTATAAAAACACTTCAAAAACTATAGAGAAAGGTTTAAAAGGATTAAATAAATATTTTTTTCCCCGAGCTCATCTTTAGAAACAATTTCATTACATGTACAGTTGGACGGCGGCCTTCGCCTTTAAGGAAAGGTTAACACTAATGACAAATGACTTCATAGCCTTTATTTGAGAAATTGCCTAAAAGAATTCTATTCGGAATACCAAATATGTTCGTTGGGATCGTTACAGTGACCTTGTAGGCTTGCAGCGCATAGACTAGTGATTGAACAAATGGTCTGGCGAAGCGCCTCAAATCGATAGGGTGTAATTAAAACACATATTTCACCCCCAGTACCCGTCGGACTGTTTTTTGTCGTAGTTCCATGCCGTGACATAATGTGGTTAAGGACAGAAGGGGCGGTGTGCCAGAATACTGTCTCTTGAATTGTGGGACATAAATCACGTCCCATCTAGATACCTCCTCTAGGAGGAGATGTGGAAAGAAACTCATTGATACATGCATTTGGACTTGGAGTTTTACTTGAATCAACAAAGTCGCTAACCTTTATAATGCTATCAATGTGATTTTGGTTAAGCCATAATGGCGTAAGGTTCTTGGCAAGTTCAAGAGTTACACAGTGCACATTATTCATTGAAAGGTAGCTGCGTACACATTACAAGTTAGAGGTCCTGTGCTGTTTTAATGGATATAAAAGACGACATGTCCAACATGGAATACACTGTGCGTATAATTTCCTTATTAATCCTACGTATAATTATATAATAAATTAGTAAAATCCCTTTAATTTAAATCGAAGACCATTCATTCTCCCACGACATATTTATATGGATCCGTAGGAATTCGAAACACGGCTAATCATGATACCAAATACGTCGAGGTAACGATGAGTCATTGTTTACATTTTCGTGTGGCTACCAGTACTGGTCTGAAGAACTGAAACTGTACATACATATCGACAAGGTAATGGAACATTCGCAAGTTTCTTACAACCCACAGCGACAGTTTATCATGTACGCGAATTTTCTTTCTTGCAGCTTGATTGACAGATGCATGTATTCTAGTTTTCATTACCTGGCACGAAGGCTGTTGCGTTGAAGAAATCTGACAGTGTGGTTGCACTAATAGTATTAGTTCCTGTCGAGAGTATTCAAACTATAAATAACGTCTGATTTAACTTCAGGATGGTTCAACTGAATGCCATCATGGTGGTTGATTAGTGGTTCTCGTATTCTCTATAACATTTAGCATGATGGTCTTATTACGGGGTCCTCGTATTCTCGGTATCATCATGTGATAGTCTGGTTGATTCACGGTGCCCTCGTATTCTCGGTATCATCATGCGATAGTCTGGTTGATTCACGGGGTCCTCGTATTCTAGGTATCATCATGCGATAGGCTGGTTGATTCACGGGGCCCTCGTATTCTTGGTATCATCATGCGATAGGCTTGTTGATTCACGGGGTCCTCGTATTCTAGGTATCATCATGCGATAGTCTGGTTGATTCACGGGGTCCTCGTATTCTCGATATCATCATGCGATAGGCTGGTTGATTCGCGGGGCCCTCGTATTCTTGGTATCATCATGCGATAGGCTTGTTGATTCACGGTGCCCTCGTATTCTCGGTATCATCATGCGATAGTCTGGTTGATTCACGGTGCCCTCGTATTCTCGGTATCATCATGCGATAGTCTGGTTGATTCACGGTGCCCTCGTATTCTCGGTATCATCATGCGACATGTGGTTGACAGGCAAACAGACTAGTTGAAATGTGAGAATACATTTTTTAGAAGATACCAGGGATGACTGATGAGTTCTGAATCTCACAAAGAAAGACTTGACCCGAAGGCTTTTAACGATTTACTTTTTCATCGTAATCCCCTTCTACATTGACAAACTCTTACCAACGATGTTGGAGGGACTTAATCCCAGTTTCGTAGAAGTCCTTCTCTTGGCTGTACCAAACGTTATCGACAGCAGCTATGGCGTCATCGTTCCTAGGTGAAATGGCTGGAGCGTTAAGGAACAGATGGAATCTTCATGTTTGAGAACAGATGGAAGAATGACGAAGCCAAATCAGGAGAATAAGGTGAGGTGCTGCAGGCCTTCAAAGTAGTCTACTACTTGGGTGTACTAGGGTGTATGGTAAGTGTCAATATCTAACTACAACTTGGGTGTATTGAAAGTGTCAATATCTGACAACTGCTTAGATGTATTGTAAGTGTCAATATCTGACTTCTACTTGGGTGTATTGTTAGTGTCAATATCTGACTACTTGGGTGTATTGTAAGTGTCAATATATGACTACTGCTTGGATATGTTGTAAGTGTCAATAGATGACTACTCGGGTGTATTGTAAGTGTCAATATCTGACTACTGCTTGGATGTATTGTAAGTGTCAATATCTGACTACTGCTTGGATGTATTGTAAGTGTCAATATCTGACTACTTGGGTGTATTGTAAGTGTCAATATCTGACTACTGCTTGGATGTATTGTAAGTGTCAATATCTAACTACTACTTGGGTGTATTGTAAGGGGCAATATCTGACTCCTTGGGTGTATTGTAAGTGTCAATATCTGACTACTTGGATGTATTGTAAGTGTCAATATCTGACTACTACTTAGGTGTATTGTAAGTGTCAATATCTGACTACTTGGGTGTATTGTAAGTGTCAATATCTGACCACTTGGATGTATTGTAAGTGTCAATATCTGACTACTTGGATGTATTGTAAGTTTGAATATCTGACTACTTGGGTGTATTGTAAGTGTCAATATCTGACTATTACTTGGGTGTATTGTAAGTGTCAATATCTGACTACTTGGATGTATTGTAAGTGTCAATATCTGACTACTTGGGTGTATTGTAAGTGTCAATATCTGACTACTACTTGGGTGTATTGTAAGTGTCAATATCTGACTACTTGGATGTATTGTAAGTGTCAATATCTGACTACTACTTGGGTGTATTGTAAGTGTCAATATCTGACTACTTGGGTGTATTGTAAGTGTCAATATCTGACTACTGCTTGGATGTATTGTAAGTGTCAATATCTGACTACTTGGGTGTATTGTAAGTGTCAATATCTGACTTCTTGGGTGTATTGTAAGTGTTAATATCTGACTACTACTTGGATGTATTGTAAGTGTTAATATCTGACTACTTGGATGTATTGTAAGTGTCAATATCTGACTACTACTTGGGTGTATTGTAAGTGTCAATATCTGACTACTTGGATGTATTGTAAGTGTCAATATCTGACTACTACTTGGATGTATTGTAAGTGTCAATATCTGACTACTTGGGTGTATTGTAAGTGTCAATATCTGACTACTGCTTGGATGTATTGTAAGTGTCAATATCTGACTACTTGGGTGTATTGTAAGTGTCAATATCTGACTTCTTGGGTGTATTGTAAGTGTTAATATCTGACTACTACTTGGATGTATTGTAAGTGTTAATATCTGACTACTTGGATGTATTGTAAGTGTCAATATCTGACTACTACTTGGGTGTATTGTAAGTGTCAATATCTGACTATTTGGGTGTATTGTAAGTGTCAATATCTGACTACTTGGATGTATTGTAAGTGTGAATATCTGACTACTACCTGGGTGTATTGTAAGTGTCAATATCTGACTACTTGGATGTATTGTAAGTGTCAATATCTGACTACTTGGATGTATTGTAAGTGTGAATATCTGACTACTACCTGGGTGTATTGTAAGTGTCAATATCTGACTACTTGGGTGTATTGTAAGTGTCAATATCTGACTACTGCTTGGGTGTATTGTAAGTGTGAATATCTGACTACTACCTGGGTGTATTGTAAGTGTCAATATCTGACTACTACTTGGGTGTATTGTTAGTGTCAATATCTGACTACTTGGATGTATTGTAAGTGTCAATATCTGACTACTTGGATGTATTGTAAGTGTCAATATCTGACTACTACTTGGGTGTATTGTAAGTGTCAAAATCTGACTACTTGAGTGTATTGTAAGTGTTACTATCTGACTACTTCTTGGATGTATTGTAAGTGTCAATATCTGACTACTACTTGGATGTATTGTAAGTGTCAATATCTGACTACTACTTGGGTGTATTGTAAGTGTCAATATCTGACTACTTGGTTGTATTGTAAGTGTCAGTATCTGACTACTTTGGTGTGTTAAAGTGTCATTTTCTGACAGGCTAATTGAATGTAGGTGTAAGTGCCTGTATCTACTTTAAACGAAATTTATAATTACGTACGTAGTAATAATGACACAGAGAGTACATCCTATATACACTCGCGGTACAATATACAGCGTAGATAAACAATAGGTTGCAACGTGTTACCTTTCATCAATATGTATACGTTGTTACACTATACGTTATAGCAAAAACATATGTCGATAAAAAATCAATGCGATCTAAATACGTAAGTACATGTATATACATGTACATGACCATGCTATTCTATGTATCACTCAATCCTCTAATCCTCAATCTTATCTAATATGTGTGATAAGTTATTTATACATACGTTCAATCAATAGACTGAATCCTACTGAGGCAGTTGCTTATATATTTTTTAGCCTTATATATATATTATATACTGCCTGTATAACATAAAGCAATCCGACTGGGATCTACTCAACAGCCCATTTCAAACCAAAAACCGTTAAAGTCGGACATGCTCCATTGTCTGGAATCCATCTCCAGTCTCGATCTTGACGTTGTAATTAGTGTCCTGTGTACAACTAAGACATTGATTACGGTAAACAGTTCCTGTTAAGTTGACATTATATAATTTAGCTGAAAGAAAATCAAATTGGTCTTTGGATTACATGAATCAAATTTTCTGGGACTGTCAATTGCCTCGAGTCTAGTCTCCCTTTTAGCCTCCAGACGATTTTCATTGCCATGATGTATGATTGAATTTTAAAAGAACATGTCTTATGTATGGAACTTGAATACAAAACAAACATTCTTTATATAGCTGATGTGAAGAATTAAAAGGGAGTCGTAAGCTGAAATAGGATGAGATCATGATGTACCCCGATCATGATGTAAACTTTCATAGCTACACAGTAAACAGACAAGATATTTGCAATTCACACGGATATGGATATATTTTATTCAACAGTTTATTAAACACAACAGTAAACTTTAATATTAATAATATGAAGAATATTACCATGTGATCCCATTTTGTCAATCAGTATACATGCACATAGCCACAACAGCAGCGTCAACGCATACTGACCATCTTTGGAATCAGATCTGTATACATGCACATTACCACAACGCAAGCGCCATCAGATACTGGCCATCTTTGGAGTCGCATCTATAGAAATGTACATTGACACAACCTTAGCCCTATCAGCGACACGTCATCTTGGAGTTACATTCGTATACATGTATATTGTCACAACACTAGAGCCGTAAGACACCGTCTTCCGTTAGAGCCTCCTAGCATACAACAGTATACTTTGTGATGAAATTAATTGGTCACTCCAATGAAAAGAACCGAATACAAATAAACGCATGGAGTGTCATTTCTGACACATATAGTGATAGAATAACTGTTATAAAGGTTAAACCACTTGCACAGACTTAGGTGAGTCATATATATTGGAAAGCACAGCAAAATGAGAGGTTTCAGTTTCCCATCTCATCTTCAGACATGTTCTATGGGGGAGGGGTCTGGAGAAACAACCGGCCATGTCAGTGCAGCAATGTTATGTTGCCTAAATATCCTAATAACAACAAGTGCAACGTGTGGGCGGGCATTATCCTGCTCCGTCGCTACATTTGGTCAAAGGGTAGAACATGATCTCAAACGATGTCGTCCGTTAGCGCTTTTCAGATTGCCATTTGTAACGATACGTTATGTCCTCCAGTGAGTTGTAATGCCACCATACAATTACACTTCCATCGTCACTAAAAAGATCTCCTGGAGCAAGTGAGAGTGAATGCGTGAGCTTGGCTTTAACGTCGCCTTTAACAGTATTCCAGTTGTATCACAGCGTGTCAGCTTAATTTTGGAGGAAAGCCGGAAGTGATGAAAGTCTAAGACGTTTACAACGTTGGTGAAACCCACAAACACGGGTATGGTTCAGACAAACCTGGAAATATAACGGGAGCGAAGTGGGATTCGAACCCCCAATCACAGGTTTCTGAAGGGCCCCAAGGGCGGCACCTCAAACATGTGAGCCACCCGTGGCCTCCCCTCTCTTCTCCTTGAAGCATGGAGACCCTTGCACGACCAGTATAGCTGTCCAGATGAAACCTGTACTCACATGTGAACAGTATGCTGTCCCAGTCTTGTCTTCGAAATCTCAGATGCTGTCTACACCAAGTTAGGTGTACATTCCAATGATGTGGAAACAGATTTGGGCGTATGGCTGGACGTCGGGACCGGATGTTGTGCTCCCTCAACCGGTTGTGTGCGGTTCGGCCACTGATTGGCCTCAACCCAGGAATTGTCCGAGCTGTTAATGTGGCAGTTTGGTGTCATTTCCGTACATGCCCCAACCGAATAGAGTTGTCTTGTTAACGTGACGTCACACGTTCACGGCCGGCCCATGACAAGTCATCTGTGTTGCCCTGCTGTCGATACGTATCCAAGGAGGTGATAAGGTGTTTCGATGAACATTAAAATGTCTGCCGCCTTCGTTTTGCGCCATTCCTGTTTGCAGCATACCCACGTCACGTAGACGTTGATATGCAGCAAGCGTTATTTACGGTTAAACAAAAGTGTTTCATGAGCACCTGATAGATAAACAATCATCGTGTGCTGTTCACATTATTAAAAAACACGTGTGTGAGCATCATGCAAATTCATCCAAATTGTGCCCCGTGCATGAAGATGAATATTTAATTTCGAAAAAAGATTATTTATTGAACTTTATATGAAGCACAGTTACTTTTTTCCTTTAGTATACACATGATTACAAATAGAAGTTGTACTGTGTACAGTGAAGGGCGGTTGATGTAGTTCATATGCGTGTGACTTTAATAGTGTAGATCCCTGTTACTGTTGTCGTCTACAAACGATCGACTATTCACCTACTCCTTCCAGAACATTGAACAGTTGGTCCTTAGCGACAAAAACATTCTCCGTTGCCCAGGCTTCTTCCAAGGAAGTCGTGTTTTGTGACAAGCCCTGGGGTGCTGCCTCAGTCAATGGAGACTTGGACGACTAAAACAACAACCTACATGGACACATATACTGCTTTCTATCTCCATGGTGAATATGAGCGTTATTTGATTGTCAAATTAATATTTTGTTTATTAAGATATCGATTACAAATACATATCCCAATGTCATGATTATTCATTTGAGGGCGGAATAGAAACTAGAGTTATACTTTTATTATGGTATTGCTAGACAGTGCAAGTATCTTTGTAAAATGCCAAATGTTATTTTATTCACACAAAACTGAACTCCGAAAGCATTATCAAATTAAAAATCACTTTTGTTGAAGTTGTTGAGTGGTAATCAATCTTAGGAACATCTCCCGAGGACATGAAGAAGATACAATTTTTCAAACAACTCGGTGGTGTCCCTTGAGGTAGATTCACCTCAGCCAAACACAATCAATTTTTAAACAGGTTTTATGAAGGAATATATCGTGTTTCTTTTCTAAAAGATAAAATCGATGCAGGTGACTGAGACCAAATGACAAGCTTATATCACATTTGATCGCTTTTAGGAAGAATCTAATAATGATTGCAGCATAGCAGAGAACCGAGTATTTGATATTTTACTGACATTAGCACAAAAGACATCGAATTGGATTTTAGAAGAAAAGTACAATTCAGAAACTTAACACGTTCCCATGTGTCGACATCTCCTTTGACGTCTGAATGTATTACCAGTGAGCTTTCGAGGAATCTAGAATGTGGTTGATGGGCAAAATACAGTTAGTATTGGACTTTGTAACCGTCATTCGTCAGATTTTTTCCTTCCTTCGTGCAATGAATGATTGATTTGGTTGATGAAGAAATATGATACCATCTATGATAGCATTTCAGTTTAGTTATAATTTCACACCTCTGCACATTTCATCGGCGTTTGAATATTTTTTAATGCCAGGTACCATTTTTGTTTCTATGAAGAATGTAGGCTCACTACGTCTCGTGATTCCTGTTGTTTCGGTCGACAACATTGTACTTGGTCACGCTTATAATCACACAAGCACACATGATATATACGCCACTGTGACATTACCAAACAGCCATAACCATTAATATATAAACTGATCACTATTCATAGTTTAAAAAGCCACCCTGGCCAATACGTATCACACTAATCATTGGTACATAGGAGTTGCATGTCGATTACTCGACTGAATGTCTTCAGTTGTACTTTATCAGAAATTAGAACACATCAGATACCACCGTATACCAGTGTATACCATTGTGAGATCAAGCTATGAAAAGAACATTACTTTACTCTAATTTGTAGATACAAAATTAATGACTAAACGATTTACATATTAAACCTGACAGATGTCAGAAACGTCCTTGAATAATTTCGAAATGGCGGTTTCCCCTGTAGCAAGCAGTACCAGACATGTGACGGTATTTACTTTGAAAGTGAAATATCTTGGGACCGTAATGTGCAGCCTGTATTGATCCACCTCGCCTACTGATTGCTTTCAGTGTAAAAATAAAATGGACGGAATTTTCGCTACATTAAGGCGTGAGGAGAGCAGAAGTGATAATAGAAAAATTGCTCCCATAAAAAGTGTATGAAACAAATCAATAATGATTATTACCGCTCTTCAAAGGATGGCGTTTATTGTTTTACCAGACGGGACCGTGTGACAGATTGGGAAACTTGTGTTGCGGCATTCGTAGTCAAAGGGAGACAACCGAGGATGACCTGGATGCTGGTAGGATACTGCCCAGGATGACTACATGTACTTATATGGTGCTCAGATGTACATTTGTATCCCGATGTCATAATATGAAATACCACACACGTTTGTCTGCGAATGTACAATTGAAATATCACACACGTTGGTCTGCAAATTGAAATATCACACACGATGGTCTGCGAATGTAAATAAATATTATAGCTTGCAGGCGTATTTAGTCACGAAGCCGTTCTCATGATCAGAACTAAAGAGTATGTATGAGGTAAAATGAATTTATGTTCGTTTTTTATAAATACTATAATACGAACTAATATCAACAATGTTCTTATTTGTGTAAAACGAATAAAACCATATGAGGTAGTTTGTGTTTTCATCAAGCATATGGCGATTATGAACGAATGAGTTGCAAACATTTTATGTAACAATAACACGAAAGAACAATAACTCGTGATTACGTTTAAGCAAACTTCTTGGTATGCGAAGGAGATACAGTATGTCCCCAATGTATTACTGTTGTGAGGAGGAATAGAAATATATAAAGTCCTTTGACAAAAAGCAAACCCACACTTGACTTAGAAGAACTACATGTACCCTCTGTAAGCACAACGTCGGAAACATTTTCCCGTTCTCGAACATTATAGATGTATTGATAAAGAGTAGCTCTCTCTCTGTGTTACATTTTGTAGAGATACTGTAAGTGTGAATGTCTATATTACATGTTGTAGAGATACTGTAAGTGTGGATGTCTCTATTACATGTTGTAGAGATAGGGTAAGTGTGGATGTCTATATTAAATGTTGTAGAGAAACTGTAAGTGTTGATGTCTATATTACATGTTGTAGAAATACTGTATGTGTGGATGTCTATATTACATGTTGTAGAGATACTGTAAGTGTGGATGTCTATATTACATGTTGTAGAGATACTGTAAGTGAGGATATCTATATTACATGTTGTAGAAATACTGTAAGTGTTGATGTCTATATTACATGTTGTAGATATACAAGTGTGGATATCTATATTACATGTTGTAGAGATAGTGTAAGTGTGGATGTCTATATTACATGTTGTAGATATACTGTAAGTGTGGATGTCTATATTACATGTTGTAGAGATACTGTAAGTGTGGATATCTATATTACATGTTGTAGAAATACTGTAAGTGTGGATGTCTATATTACATGTTGTAGATATACAAGTGTGGATGTCTATATTACATGTTGTAGAGATACTGTAAGTGTGGATGTCTATATTACATGTTGTAGATATGCTGTAAGTGTGGATGTCTATATTACACGTTGTAGAGATACTGTAAGTGTCGATGTCTAAATTACATGTAGAAGAGATACTGTTAGTGTGGATGTCTATATTACATGCTGTAGATATACAAGTGTGGATCTCTATATTACATGTTGTAGAGATACTGTAAGTGTGGATGTCTATATTACATGCTGTAGAGATACTGTAAGTGTGGATGTCTATATTACATGTTGTAGAGATACTGTAAGTGTTGATATCTATATTACATGTTGTAGAAATACTGTAAGTGTTGATGTCTATATTACATGTTGTAGATATACAAGTGTGGATCTCTATATTACATGTTGTAGAGATAGTGTAAGTGTGGATGTCTATATTACATGTTGTAGATATACTGTAAGTGTGGATGTCTATATTACATGTTGTAGAGATACTGTAAGTGTGGATATCTATATTACATGTTGTAGAAATACTGTAAGTGTGGATGTCTATATTACATGTTGTAGATATACAAGTGTGGATCTCTATATTACATGTTGTAGAGATACTGTAAGTGTGGATGTCTATATTACATGTTGTAGATATGCTGTAAGTGTGGATGTCTATATTACACGTTGTAGAGATACTGTAAGTGTCGATGTCTATATTACATGTAGTAGAGATACTGTTAGTGTGGATGTCTATATTACATGCTGTAGATATACAAGTGTGGATCTCTATATTACATGTTGTAGAGATACTGTAAGTGTGGATGTCTATATTACATGCTGTAGAGATACTGTAAGTGTGGATGTCTATATTACATGTTGTAGAGATACTGTAAGTGTGGATATCTATATTACATGTTGTAGAAATACTGTAAGTGTGGATGTCTATATTACATGTTGTAGATATACAAGTGTGGATCTCTATATTACATGTTGTAGAGATAGTGTAACCGTGGATGTCTATATTACATGTTGTAGATATACTGTAAGTGTGGATGTCTATATTACATGTTGTAGAGATACTGTAAGTGTGAATGTCTATATTAAATGTTGTAGATATACAAGTGTGGATGTCTATATTACATGTTGTAGAAATACTGTAAGTGTGGATGTCTAAATTACATGTTGTAGAAATACTGTAAGTGTGGATGTCTATATTACATGTTGTAGATATACAAGTGTGGATCTCTATATTACATGTTGTAGAGATACTGTAAGTGTGAACGCCTATATTACATGTTGTAGATATGCAAGTGTGGATTTCTATATTACACTTTGTAGATATACAAGTGTGGATGTCTATATTACATGTTGTAGAGATACTGTAAGTGTAAATGTCTATATTAAATGTTGTAGATATACAAGTGTGGATGTCTATATTACATGTTGTAGAAATACTGTAAGTGTGGATGTCTAAATTACATGTTGTAGATATACAAGTGTGGATGTCTATATTACATGTTGTAGAGATACTGTAAGTGTGAATGTCTATATTACATGTTGTAGATATACAAGTGTGGATGTCTATGTTATATGTTGTGGAGATACTGTAAGTGTGGATATCTATATTACATGTTGAAGAAATACTGTAAGTGTGGATGTATATATTACATGTTGTAGATATACAAGTGTGGATGTCTATATAATATGTTGTAGATATACAAGTGTGGATGTCTATATTACATGTTGTAGAGATACTGTAAGTGTGAATGTCTATATTACATGTTGTTGAGATACTGTAAGTGTGGATGTCTATATTACATGTTGTAGATATACTAGTGTGGATGTCTATGTTATATCTTGTGGAGATACTGTAAGTGTGGATATCTATATTACATGTTGTAGAAATACTGTAAGTGTGGATGTATATATTACATGTTGTAGATATACAAGTGTGGATGTCTATATTACATGTTGTAGAGATATTGTAAGTGTGGATGTCTATATTACATGTTGTAGATATACTGTAAGTGTGGATGTCTATATTACATGTTGTAGAGATATTGTGAGTGTCGATGTCTATATTACATGTGGTAGAGATACTGTAAGTGTGGATGTCTATGTTACATGCTGTAGAGATACTGTAAGTGTGGATGTCTATATTACATGTTGTAGAGATACTGTAGGTGTGGATGTCTATATTACATGTTGTAGAAATACTGTATGTGTGGATGTCTTTATATATATTACATGTTGTAGAGATTCTGTAAGTGTGAATGTCTAAATTACATGTTGTAGAGATATTGTAAGTGTGGATGTCTATATTACATGTTGTAGATATACTAGTGTGGATGTCTATATTACATGTTGTAGAGATACTGTAAGTGTGAATGTCTATATAATATGTTGTAGATATACAAGTGTGGATGTCTATATTACATGTTGTAGAGATACTGTAAGTGTGAATTTCTATATTACATGTTGTAGAGATACTGTAAGTGTTGATGTCTATATTACATGTTGTAGATATACTAGTGTGGATGTCTATATTACATGATGTAGAGATACTGTAAGTGTGAATGTCTATATTACATGATGTAGAAATACTGTAAGTGTTGATGTCTATATTACATGTTGGAGAGATAGGGTAAGTGTGGATGTCTATATTACATGTTGTAGAGATACTGTAAGTGTGAATGTCTATATTACATGTTGTAGATATGCAAGTGTGGATGTCTATATTACATGTTGTAGATATACAAGTGTGGATGTCTATATTACATGTTGTAGATATACAAGTGTGGATGTCTATATTACATGTTGTAGGGATACTGTAAGTGTGGATGTCTATATTACATGTTGTAGAAATACTGTAAGTGTGGATGTCTATATTACATGTTGTTGAGATACTGTAAGTGTGAATGTCTATATTACATGTTGTAGAAATACTGTTAGTGTTGATGTCTGTATTACATGTTGTAGAGATAGTGTAAGTGTGGAGGTCTATATTACATGTTGTAGAGTTCCTGTAAATGTGGATGTCTATATTACATGTTGTAGAAATACTGTAATTGTGGATGTCTATATTACATGATGTAGATATACAAGTGTGGATGTCTATGTTACATGTTGTAGAGATACTGTAAGTGTGGATGTCTATATTACATGTGGTAGAGTTCCTGTAAGTGTGGATGTCTATATTACATGCTGTAGTGATACTGTAATTGTGGATGTCTATATTACATGCTGTAGAGATACTGTAATTGTCGATGTCTATATTACATGTGGTAGAGATACTGTAAGTGTGGATGTCTATGTTACATGCTGTAGAGATACTGTAAGTGTGGATGTCTATATTACATGTTGTAGAGATACTGTAGGTGTGGATGTCTATATTACATGTTGTAGAAATACTGTATGTGTGGATGTCTTTATATATATTACATGTTGTAGAGATTCTGTAAGTGTGAATGTCTAAATTACATGTTGTAGAGATATTGTAAGTGTGGATGTCTATATTACATGTTGTAGATATACTAGTGTGGATGTCTATATTACATGTTGTAGAGATACTGTAAGTGTGAATGTCTATATAATATGTTGTAGATATACAAGTGTGGATGTCTATATTACATGTTGTAGAGATACTGTAAGTGTGAATTTCTATATTACATGTTGTAGAGATACTGTAAGTGTTGATGTCTATATTACATGTTGTAGATATACTAGTGTGGATGTCTATATTACATGATGTAGAGATACTGTAAGTGTGAATGTCTATATTACATGATGTAGAAATACTGTAAGTGTTGATGTCTATATTACATGTTGGAGAGATAGGGTAAGTGTGGATGTCTATATTACATGTTGTAGAGATACTGTAAGTGTGAATGTCTATATTACATGTTGTAGATATGCAAGTGTGGATGTCTATATTACATGTTGTAGATATACAAGTGTGGATGTCTATATTACATGTTGTAGATATACAAGTGTGGATGTCTATATTACATGTTGTAGGGATACTGTAAGTGTGGATGTCTATATTACATGTTGTAGAAATACTGTAAGTGTGGATGTCTATATTACATGTTGTTGAGATACTGTAAGTGTGAATGTCTATATTACATGTTGTAGAAATACTGTTAGTGTTGATGTCTGTATTACATGTTGTAGAGATAGTGTAAGTGTGGAGGTCTATATTACATGTTGTAGAGTTCCTGTAAATGTGGATGTCTATATTACATGTTGTAGAAATACTGTAATTGTGGATGTCTATATTACATGATGTAGATATACAAGTGTGGATGTCTATGTTACATGTTGTAGAGATACTGTAAGTGTGGATGTCTATATTACATGTGGTAGAGTTCCTGTAAGTGTGGATGTCTATATTACATGCTGTAGTGATACTGTAATTGTGGATGTCTATATTACATGCTGTAGAGATACTGTAATTGTGGATGTCTATATTTCATGTTGTAGAGATACTGTAAGTGTGGATGTCTATATTACATGTTGTAGATATACAAGTGTGGATATCTATGTTACATGTTGTAGAGATAATGTAAGTGTGGATGTCTATACTACATGCTGTAGATATTCAAGTGTGGATGTCTATGTTACATGTTGTAGAGATAATGTAAGTGTGGATGTCTATATTACATAGTGTAGAGATACTGTAAGTGTGGATGTCTATATTACATGTTGTAGAGATACTGTAATTGTGGATGTCTATATTACATGCTGTAGAGATACTGTAATTGTGGATGTCTATATTACATGATGTAGATATACAAGTGTGTATGTCTATGTTACATGTTGTAGAGATAATGTAAGTGTGGATGTCTATATTACATAGTGTAGAGATACTGTAAGTGTGGATGTCTATATTACATGTTGTAGAGATACTGTATTTGTGGATGTCTATATTACATGATGTAGAGATACTGTAATTGTGGATGTCTATATTACATGATGTAGATATACAAGTACGGATGTCTATGTTACACGTTGTAGAGATAATGTAAGTGTGGATGTCTATATTACATGCTGTAGAGATACTGTAAGTGTGGATGTCTATATTACATGTTTTAGAGTTCCTCTAATTGTAGATGTCTATATTTCATGTTGTAGAGATAATGTAAGTGTGGATGTCTATATTACATGCTGTAGAGATACTGTAAGTGTAGATATCTATATTACATGTTGTAGAAATACTGTAAGTGTGGATGTCTATATTACATGTTGTAGAGATACTGTAAGTGTGGATGTCTATATTACATGTTGTAGATATACAAGTGTGGATGTCTATGTTACATGTTGTAGAGAAACTCTAAGTGTGGATGTCTATATTACATGTTGTAGAGATAATGTAAGTGTGGATGTCTATATTACATGATGTAGAGATACTGTAATTGTGGATGTCTATATAACATGTTGTAGAGATACTGTAAATGTGGATGTCTATATTACATATTGTAGGGATACTGTAAGTGTGGATGTCTATATTACATGTTGTAGAGATACTGTAGAGATACTGTAAATGCGGATGTCTCTATTACATGTTGAAGAGATACGGGTGTGGATGTCTATGTTACATGTTGTAGAGATAATGTAAGTGTGGATGTCTATATTACATGCTGTAGAGATACTGTAAGTGTGGATATCTATATTACATGTTGTAGAAATACTGTAAGTGTGGATGTCTATATTACATGTTGTAGATATACAAGTGTGGATGTCTATGTTACATGTTGTAGAGATACTGTAAGTGTGGATGTCTATATTACATGTTTTAGAGTTCCTGTAAATGTGGATGGCTATATTACATGTTGTAGAAATACTGTAAGTGTGGATGTCTATATTACATGTTGTAGAGATACTGTAAGTGTGGATGTCTATATTACATGTTGTAGATATACAAGTGTGGATGTCTATGTTACATGTTGTAGAGAAACTCTAAGTGTGGATGTCTATATTACCTGCTGTGGAGATGCTGTAAGTGTGGATGTCTATATTACATGTTGTAGAGATACTGTACGTGTGGATGTCTATATTACATGTTGTAGAGATACTGTAAGTGTGGATGTCTATATTACATGCTGTAGAGATACTGTAAGAGTGGATATCTATATTACATTTTTGTAGAGATACTGTAAGTGTGTATGTCTATAGTTCATGTTGTAGAGATACTGTAAGTGTGGATGTCTATGTTACATGCTGTAGAGATACTGTAAGTGTGGATGTCTATATTACATGTTGTAGAGATACTGTAATTGTTGATGTCTATATTACATGTTGTAGATATACAAGTGTGGATGTTTATATTACATGTTTTAGAGATACTGTAATTGTGGATGTCTATATTTCATGTTGTAGTGATACTGTAAATGTGGATGCCTATATTACATATGGTAGGGATACTGTAAGTGTGGATGTCTATATTATATGTTGTAGAGATACTGTAAATGTGGATATCTATATTACATGTTGTAGAAATACTGTAAGTGTGGATGTCTATATTACATGTTGTAGATATACAAGTGTGGATGTCTATGTTACATGTTGTAGAGATACTGTAAGTGTGGATGTCTATATTACATGTTTTAGAGTTCCTGTAAATGTGGATGGCTATATTACATGTTGTAGAAATACTGTAAGTGTGGATGTCTATATTACATGTTGTAGAGATACTGTAAGTGTGGATGTCTATATTACATGTTGTAGATATACAAGTGTGGATGTCTATGTTACATGTTGTAGAGAAACTCTAAGTGTGGATGTCTATATTACCTGCTGTGGAGATGCTGTAAGTGTGGATGTCTATATTACATGTTGTAGAGATACTGTACGTGTGGATGTCTATATTACATGTTGTAGAGATACTGTAAGTGTGGATGTCTATATTACATGCTGTAGAGATACTGTAAGAGTGGATATCTATATTACATTTTTGTAGAGATAATGTAAGTGTGGATGTCTATAGTTCATGTTGTAGAGATACTGTAAGTGTGGATGTCTATGTTACATGCTGTAGAGATACTGTAAGTGTGGATGTCTATATTACATGTTGTAGAGATACTGTAATTGTTGATGTCTATATTACATGTTGTAGATATACAAGTGTGGATGTTTATATTACATGTTTTAGAGATACTGTAATTGTGGATGTCTATATTTCATGTTGTAGAGATACTGTAAATGTGGATGCCTATATTACATATGGTAGGGATACTGTAAGTGTGGATGTCTATATTATATGTTGTAGAGATACTGTAAATGTGGATGTCTATATTACATATTGTAGGGATACTGTAAGTGTGGATGTCTATATTACATGTAGAGATACTGTAGAGATACTGTAAATGCGGATGTCTCTATTACACGTTGAAGAGATACGAGTGTGGATGTGTATATTACATGTTGTAGAGATAGTGTAAGTGTGGATGTCTATGTTACATGTTGTAGAAATACTGTAAATGTGGATGTCTATATTACATGTTGTAGAGATCCTGTAAGTGTGGATGTCTATATTACATATTGTAGAGATACTGTAAGTGCAGATATCTTTGTTACTTTACAAAAGAGCTGCCCGTGCCCTTTGTTAGCAGCAAAGTCACTCAGGATGGTCTCCCTGTCACATGGTGTATAATTACTTAGCATGGCCTCTCTGTCACAAAGCGTAGAATCACATTTGTTGACTTCTGTTACATGGTGTAGGATCACATTGGGTGGCCTCTCTGTTATATGGTGTAGAATAACATAGGGTGGCCTCTCTGTCACAGTGTGTAGAATAACATAGGGTGGCCTCTCTGTTACATGGTGTAGAATCACATAGGGTAGCCTCTATGTTACATGGTGTAAAATCCTTTAGGATGACCTCTCTGTTACATGGTGTAGAATCACATAGGGTGGCCTCTCTGTTACATGGCGTAGAATCACATAGGGTGGCCTCTCTGTCACATGTTGTAGAATCCTTTAGGATGACCTCACTGTTACATGGTGTAGAATCACATAGGGTGACCTGTCTTTAACATTATGTAGAATCCTTTAGGATGACCTCTCTGTTACATGGTGTAGAATCACATAGGGTGGCCTCTCTGTTAAATGGTGTAGAATCACATAAGCTGACCTCTCTGTCACATGGTGTAGAAACACTTAGGATGATCTCTCTGTTACATGGTGTAGAATCACATAGGTTGACCACTCTGTCACATGGTGTAGAATCACATAGGTTGACCTCTCTGTCACATGGTGTAGAATCCTTTAGGATGACCTATCTGTTACATGGTGTAGAATCACATAGGGCGGCCTCTCTGTCACATGGTGTAGAATCCTTTAGGATGACCTATCTGTTACATGGTGTAGAATCATATAGGGCGGCCTTTCTCTCGCAGTGTGTAGATTCACTCTGAATGACCTCACTGTTACATGGTGTGACCTACGGGTGACCTGTCTGTTGCATGGTGTAGAAACACTTAGGATGATCTCTCTGTTACATGGTATAGAATCACAAAGGTTGACCACTCTGTCACATGGTGTAGAATCCTTTAGGATGACCTCTGTGTTACATGGTGTAGAATCACATAGGTTGACCTCTCTGTTACATGGTATAGAATCACAAAGGTTGACCACTCTGTCACATGGTGTAGAATCCTTTAGGATGACCTCTGTGTTACATGGTGTAGAATCACATAGGTTGACCTCTCTGTTACATGGTATAGAATCACAAAGGTTGACCACTCTGTCACATGGTGTAGAATCCTTTAGGATGACCTCTCTGTTACATGCTGTATAGTTTTACCATTCGCTGTGCAGAATTGATTCGGCGTACCATGAAGTTATCATAGAGGGACAGAATCTCAATTTCGCTAAAGTTATGATCTTTTCTTTGTCAGAACCATATAGAAATGCAGTTCACATTAATGTAACATCCATAATTTAAGTTGTGTCGTGCACACTTTATTTTAACATATGTACGATATGCGTCGGTAGTGTACGCTGTGGAAATACTCGTTGTGGTGGGGGTTGCTTCTGATCTTCCACAACATAAGATTAGATGGGGTCTAGTCATATGTAATAGACACGTCTTTCGTGTACCGTTGGTTTAAACTAATAAGGGTTTCCTGTATTCCCTAGTCAAAAGGTATATGCCGCGGCATCGACACAAAAATTGAAAAGACACACATACATATTACCATATCATTACATTGGTTTGTGTCATCTTTCGATTGATAGAGGATATTTTCTTGAAAACAGAAAATATCGTCGTTTGCATAATTGTTGTATTCAACTTCAATGTACTGCAACTATCATATACTGCACATCACGACCAATGATAAGTCAGCAAGATAATTCATCGATTACCGTTTAATTAAAAAACACCTCGGCCACAATCATTTTAAACAAAGGTTAACATTCAATAATAGTTTTTTTGTTCACAATCCATAAGTTTAAATAATTGACATTAATTGGTGAACGGATATGCTTGAATAACTAATGATGCATCAGGCAGACAAATTAAAGAGATGATCATGGGTTCCAGACACGTCTAACCCCAGAGGGAGAACACATTGTCCATTTCTTTGCTTGGCTACCTCGCAGTTCTAAGTGTCAGGACACAAGAGGCCCCTGAGAAGAATATTTTATTCAAACGTTCACCAGCAGTGTAGCATCCTCGGAAGTCATATAAAATAGTGTACTTTGGGTTGTTTAACCATCAAAGGTGTATCTTTTGGTTATCTCTAAAGTGAATGGAGCCCTAGCGTCGTTACACTTGGGCACGCTTCTGTGTCTGTAAGCTCGAAAGTAATTATAATTACGCCGGATTTAGTATCGATCCTTGTCTCACTCACAACATAATAGAAAATTACATACACACTTGTAATCTTCCACGTGTCTTCCAAAACGAAACGAAATTTAAATTAAAAAAGTTTTCAACAGAATCTCTAAGCGTATACTTCGTTACGTTGATGGAACAGCTTTGTCATTCGAATGAGACATGTCTTCAGTAAACGCTTGTGAGTGAATTAATCTCACAAAGCTATATTCAAACCGTACATCGACTACATGTGTTATCAAATAACACATGTATCATCATCACTCACCACACTGCTATCCTCGCAGATTCCTTGCTGGATTCACTGTTCGGATTCACGGACATCCCACTCCGATCTCATGCCAGGGATTTCCTGGCATCTCTCGTTCTCTGTTTGTATTTCTTGGCACGGGAGACAGAAAGAGCAGGGCCTCGGTTTCATAAATGTTGATAAACACACTATTAGAATAAATACACGGAATCCCCGGGTTTCACTAGAAAGCAAGCCTGCCATATGACAATAATGCACTTACAGCTTATATAGACAATAATCTTTTCATACCTTTAGGTTAATTAGCTTTGATACGATACGGAATTTATTTTCACAGTTGTGCCATTGAATGCGGCATAGCATTTGACCTTTCGCTTACTTTGACTATTGCGGATGAACTTTTGTGAACATTAGAACAACATGCTTTGTTCTCTGCTGATTAATAAATTATTTACTGTGTATTTTATTTGTCGGTTTGGGTTGCGATACGAAAGGTATGCGTCAATAATAGACCTGAAACATTTGGCATTCAACGGCTTTGAACAAGAGCCCTTTCATTATGTTTGTAGAAAACTACCCTCTTAAGATTTAGACTTGAAGTTGGTTCAAGAAAAATAATAATTAACGTTGGTAGGAAACAGTCACTTGGCAGACATTTAAGGTCCTGTATGCATGTCTGACACTGTAATACATAAGCGTATATTCTGGAAACATTCCCACATCATTATGATAGACAGTCACTTGTTAAACTCCTGACTTCATGCCATTTGTGGTGTTCCCTCTGTGATATCGCAGGAATCTTGCTAAAGAGGCGTAAAACCACACTCACACTCCTGACTTCAGGCATCAGGTCAGGTCAGATGAGTCAGTTCAGTCAAGCTACATGTTGCTTTAGATGCAATACATCCATCAGCTTGAAGAAACGGTGTCCTCATTACTAACAATGAATGTCAATGATTCATGTTCACATTACCTTTGTGCAGTGTATGATGTAACTCCTTGTACATGGGCTAGAAGCCTTACATACATAGGCCATCTTGATCTTGATGATTCAAATATCTGAATTAAAGTCCTAGATGTTTCCTAATATGAGTGAGTGAGAGAGTGAAGGAGAAAATACACATATTATCCATTTGGGAATCGAACCGGTCCTTCGTTTAGCGACTAGGCTTTCCTAACGCCCTGTTTTTTCAATAAACAAATACATACCAATTGAGCACATGGCATGTCTCTTCCGTCGAGGTTCCTCATTCACTGGTCTTATCTTGTCATGTATCCTAACTTTGACACCAGAGAAGTCGATAGTCCACCAAGGGCAACATATTGCGTTTAATCCTTTCGTTGGTTAGCAATATTTATTAAATTCATGCATCAGTTACTTTCCTGGTGGATTCAAATACTCAGACAAGGTTTGTTTACACCGAAATAGAAACGTCTTTATGGTTCTAAGCACAAGTGTGTTAACTTGTTTTATACTTAACATTTGGCGCGGTCATAACATCACGTTTATACACAATCATTTTGAGCAAACTTACAATATTTAGGCATAAGACATTGACAGACAGACACACAGACAGGTGACAGTAGTGCAGGTCACCTTCCCATAATACATGTTACAGAAACAAAACCAGCATGCTACAGGGTTCAGCATATACCTGACAAACTTTAAACATATGAACTAAAGTATGATTGTATAAGTGCAACATGTCATTGGATAGGTCTTGTTACTGACCTAACTTGAGCCCATGGAAGTATTATGGGATGTTGTACGAACTACAACTGTCGAGCAGCAACGCATTGACGAATTCATCATGATGACGCGAATGGAATAAATGACAGAATGGACAAAGTCATGGCATAATCCTAACGAACAGAAACGTTTACCGTGGTAATTAACTTATAACAGGTCTGAACACCTCCACCAGAATGTTCTAACTTCAGGCAGTTTGGAGAAACAAAAAGAAATCGATTTCAACACAACATCCAATTTTTCTTGTCGGCGTTTTAATTAGAGCGCTTGAAACCTTTAATGGCAGCTCTCACTTTCGTTAAAGCAGCTAGGAAGGCAAGATTTTAGGTTTGTAAAGCTCTCTGAAACGTGGTTGACACGTTCGTGAAAAACTACATTACTCTTATCCCTTACTGCCCAGTCAACTGACAGTCAATATTGTTTAGGCTGCATTGGAGTAACTGAGCAAATTGTATCTGTTGATTTTCTTTCCGTTCACTGAATGGAACCTTGCAGATGTCTGCGGCCGATGTGGCGTTTTGCTCTACTTGTAGTGAAGTCATCATCGATTAAGAATATCCGGACAGAGGCCCTGGAATGAAGTGTCTACTTAAAGTGACGATACAACAACAAGAAATTACTGTTGTCAACACGTCTAAAGAACAATATGTTCGAGGCAACTACAGGGCGTAGTGTATTAAATATCATGATTGTCTCTGACGCCCAGTACCTTTGGCGGTAGGGGCTGGGAAGGGGAGTACAACATGAATACGATCCTCACATTTCCACCAACACGGAGAGTAGAACCCGCATATTCTACGAGATAATATAAGGTTCAAATAACGGGTCCTGTGGAACTATAACCAAGCCCTGCATTCACCGTTGATGTTTTACAAGATTGCTTGACTACATCTCAACAAAATATATTTCTCAAAGAGACGTTAAGGTTGACCATGATCTGTATAGATGTTGTTCTGCTTGCAGGACATGCTCACAAAAGACCTTAATATACGATAATGCTACCGATAGGTCAGTATAGTTTACTTGTAACTTTCACACGCGAGAATATTACCCAACCGACTGAACATAGTTACCCATGACCTCTAAAAACATTAATATGGCTTCCACACACAATTTTGCTGCTGATATGACACTAAAGGTTACCCATGGCTTTCGCAAACAATAGTGCCACCTGTAGGACGGCAAAGGTTACCCATGCCCCTCACTCACGATATTGCTACCGATAAGACACCAAAGGTTACTATGGCCTTCACACACGATACTGTTGCCAATATGATAACAAATGTTGCCCATAACCAACACACATGATAATGCCACAGGTAAGGTCAGCAAAGATTACTAAGGCTTCCACACACAATAATGCTACTGATAAGGCCAGCAAAGATGACTAAAGCTTCTACGCACAATAATGCTACCGATAAGGCCAGCAAAGATTACTAAGGCTCCCACACACAATAATGCTACCGATAAGGCCAGCAAAGATTACTAAGGCTACCGATCACAAAAATGCTTCCGATAAGGCCAGCTAAGATTACTAAGGCTTCCACACACAATAATGCTACCGATAAGGCCAGCAAAAATTACTAAGGCTTCCACACATAAAAATGCTACCGATAAGGTCCGCAAAGATTCCTAAGGCTTCCACACACAATAATGCTACCGATAAGGCCAGCAAAGATTCCGAAGGCTTCCACACACAAAAATGCTACCGATAAGGCCAGTAAAAATTACTAAGGCTTCCACACACAATAATGCTACCGATAACGTCCGCAAAGATTACTAAGGCTCCCACACATAAAAATGCTACCGATAAGGCCAGTAAAGATTGCTAAGGCTTCTACACGCAATAATGCTACCGACAGGACATCAAATGATAATTTGGCCTCCACATGGTACAAGGCTATCGATATGACAAAAGTCACCCATGACCAACACACACGATAATGCAACCGACGTTACTATAGTCTCCTCACATGATAATGCATATTGTGGAAGGTCAGGACATGGTGATTGTGAAAACAATGGGCTTGAATGCCTCTTTGACCAGATTTTCAAGTTTGTTAAGACGTAGTGTGGGATGAAAGTAAACTATGAATGAATTTTGATTGAGGTCTCTTAATTTCATTGACACTTTTGTACTTCGTTGGTTTAGAGATGCGAGCAAGAGTCTATATTGGCGACTGAATCAATAAATACGTATGACAACAACCGAGCACATTTACGTTGATATATTATCACGTCAGCTAATTTATTAAATAATAACATCCGTGTTCTCTTTCACATGATTATCACGTTAATCTTCTCGCTTCTTCAATCTTCTTACACAAGGTAATTATTGTTGTCTTTTAGAAAAAAAAATTAACATGAAGAAAACCGAGTGATGGTTATATCTTGTTTCATCTCCTAAACCATTATTCTACTTTGTAACGCTTTGTAATGAAGGCGTTGTCGTGGTAACCATTTCTGGTGCACTTTTTTGAAACAATGAGACTTTGCTTGTGATTTGCTTATCATCTCGTTTATCTTATTTTGCACGTCTCTCCTACGGCTGCACAATATCATGTAACTGAGGAATGGTTCTTTGTACACCAGATCCGTCTCACAAAGGATTACAAATAACTTTGTTAAGTTTAATAGAGCAAAGAAAAGAATGCTGACGAACACATTTACGCACTCTGTTCTTTCTAACACGGTGAAATTAACAGTTTCAGGCTGACGTTACAGCACTTGCTGTTGACATTTTATGATTAAGGGATGCCCAAGTATGTCAGTTTTATAAACATGAAAACTGTAAATAGACTTTGTTCTTTAGAATAACAATACGTTTTATGAGCTTGCATTGAAAACACCACACGCTGTTTGTGAGCTACTGATTACTAGGCCCAGTTACTTCACACCGCCGTGCCACAGCGAGAATAGTGTTTTGACTGGAGCGTAAAGCAACAGTCACCTGTTCTCCATTCTCACAAGGTGCATCACTGACTTGGATCTAACAGTCAGTCATAAATATTGAGGACACCTTTTCTTCAACGTCGACACGAACATATACATGTAGTCTATAATGACACAAGTAAGAATGTGCATATACATCGAAAGTACATGGTATTGCAGTATTTGTTCACTCAGTCTTCTCTGATAAAATTTGGCGATCGCGTTGGCAAGTGGTAAAGTATTCTCTCGTCACGCCGATGGGCCGGGTTGTATTCCTTACATTGGCACAATGTTTGAAGCCCATTTCTGGTGTCGCCCGCAGTGCAACTGCTGGACTATCCATAAACCGGCGTAACATTATATTCAATCACACACTCACCAAATACTGTATGGTAGACAAATGGAAGACATTTTAACGCATTAGTGACAAAAATGATGCAATTCCCTGTTTTGGCAGGATGCGCTCACCTTTCGTGAACACCTGGTATCATCACTATTTGATAGTAATTCATGAATATATGTTTATGACATGATCGGAATCGTGCAATTGACGTTGCATTCAGAAGAGATTTCTTATGATTACAGAACGTTTTGTTGTGGGTTCAACTCCCACATTCGATCTATTAATCAACCTTGGTCTCTCAGCACCATCCCCATTCTCGTTCACGTCCTTGTACTCCCTCTACGCCTGCAGATACATCGTGATGTAGCTGAATTAGGAGTAGCGTAGCACACTACTGATAATTCCCAATAGTGTACATGACAAGAACACACTGCAAAATATACAAACATACCTGCAAACGCCAAATTATATTTAATCAAATAGCCATCACTCATAACGAATCATTCATATCAGTTATGCTTGCAGATTTGAAAGAGAAACCGACGATGTATAACAAAGTCAAGGGAATGATAAGTAAACATTTCTTGTGTTATCAAAAAAGTACAGCGGTAGCGGTAGACCAATGCATCATTTTCCGATTCCAAATGTTAAAATATTAGACATCACAACTCCCCAATAGTGCGATGCGTTCAATCATGAATTGTCAGCAATTGTAAAGTCATCACCAAAGGGATCTTTACACATTTGGTTTTTTACTGATTCCAGAGCTTTCCAGCGTGACGTATATTTATATGATTTTCACGTTCCAATGAAGCACCCCATGGACCTAAGTGTTGATTTGCATTTAGATCCGATTCCTACTTTTCAAGACCCCGGGGAAGAATTGCATGTACGGTCGATAGATATTCCGATATGTTGCACAGACCTCAAATTACTATCTACTTTTCATGGAAGATTACATTTTATAGAGTTTATGCAGATTTCCGATGCTGGTATATGCCACAGACGATTGGAGGGTGTTCCAAGTAGTCAAGGATTTGTCGATAGAGATAATAATAATCGTGGATTCTATCAGTGTTGTACAATTTGCAAGTTTTCTTTCGTTTTAAGGAGGTTAACGAATATTTGCATCAATCAACAGATTGATAGATACCTAATTGTATAAGTATTGATTCCATGCGTTATACGCCTTGTTTAATTGGTAATGTTTTGGGTTATCATTTTCCTGACATGTCTTTAATATATTTCTTTCGAGGTCTTGTCAGATCCATGTATTTCAGTTTAATATAAACAAACATAACCGTATCAGTTTGTTATTTGTATCTTGCGCAATATTCCAGTTATATGACTATAGTTTGTAAATAATAGAGTTTGGACCATACAAACCAGTGATTGATATTTAGGCAAGGGGCTTAACAATGTTATTGTTACAAGGGGGATAAAAGCATAAAGTTTGGCACACTGATACAGCCATTTATACTAAATCGCTGAAAATTGTGATAATGATCATATTACTACCAATAATAAATAAAAACCTTTCCATAATCATTAGAAATCCATCGTCCAAGAAGTCCACTGAACGGTTCCGACTATATCACCAGCATGTACTTATCAATCACTATGAGATAGTGATGATATCAGGTGTTAGCGAAAAGGCAAGCGGATCCTGTCCCACCTATGGCACCCGTCACAGTCACATGGAAAGACAAGTCAATTCTTCAACTTAAAAACAAAACAACACGAAAACATTTTCGAGTCAAAATAAGGAATTGCATCTCACATATTTTTTTGTCACCGATGCGTTAAATTTGGAAAAGTCCTCCACATGTGCACCATAAAGTGTCTTGTAAGCTTTGCTGGGGCCCTGGGTTCTGTAACCCCGATCGTATGACGCTCTTTAAAATATTCGTAGAAAGAGCGTGATGGAGTGTACTTCAAATGTTGTTAAATGTAGATACCAAAGGCTGGAGCTGCTGAAATATTTCTCGACATAAAAGGAAAGTCAACAATTGGAAAGTTGAAGTAATCTTTCTTGTCATACAGTATCGTGTAGAGGATGTTGTTACTCTGAATATTGCATACATGCATGGATCTTAATATGAAACATATAAAGCGGTTTTATTGGTCTCTAGTTTAGGTAGGTAAATCAGTGGCTTTCAAGCTTAAAGTTAAACTGCTTGGCCAAATTCCATTGTGTTGATTCTGTCAATTCAAGAACAAACTCTGAATCGTATGCATAAAGACACATATAAACAAGTATTGGAGCACAATACGCTTTAAATGATATATCCTTCATATGGCTTCCTGTACATATGACTGCACTGTCGGCGACGAGTGACCCCGTCGACAAAGTGTTGCAATTACTGTGCGCTTCTAAGGCGAACTCAAATCCTATGATCGAGGGTTCGAATCCTGGATTGCCATTGATTATGTTTTTAGGTGTGTCAGCATCATGCCCGTCCTCGTGTATGCATCATTCCGGGCACAACAAGCTGACACGATATAACTGACATATCGGCGTTGAACTCACTCAGTTAATTCCTTAATCGGCAAAGAAAACTAAACAGAAGTATAGGAGACGATCTGTGGACCAGAAGAGTTCCTTGTTAACAGTTGTAAATCTCTTAAACAATGAGTGACCCAGTGAACTGGTTTTAACAACGATTTGTAGGATCCTTTGCATATCATTACGTGTCAGATGAAGTAGAATCATAGACATATCATTATTGGTTGAATCTTGGATTCGAACACACGATCAGCGGATCCCGGTACGACGACTAAGGTATCCGGCGTGCCCACCATCAGCCGATGGAGTTCCCAACACCGATATATGGCCTTTAACACTACAGAGTAGTGTATTACGAATACACGTAAGGAGTAGCGAGTGCCGCTGAATGCAAACGACGATGTTAGTGACAGCGAGGGGGATAAGAGACATACAGAATCAGAGTTATATGCACGTTGAATATTCTTTTCCGAATGTTCTGCTTTTAAGCGGTATTTATAGAATTGAAAGAATTAACCAGGTTGTATAGAAAGGGAATTAGTTTCGATCACACTTTACAGCAGGTCTTCTCAGAGTATTCTAACATCTTCATTCACGCAACGTATTGAGGACTTTCGCTCTTTACACTGTTTACAACGAAAATGTCTGTCGGTCTGTAAATCTTTAAGGTCGATCGTGTCTCATGAATGTTATACATTCGTCATTGTATAAACCCTCATGCGGATTCAAAGTACATAACCAGTACCCTTTTGACGGACGAAATGGTTGAACCGAGTGCCTTGTGATGAACACGCTTTGATCATTTTTCCAGTGTGTGGTTGAGTTGTATTTTACGCCGTTTTGAACAGAGCTACAGTTATTTCACAGCATGGCAGCCACTCAAGACCAACTCGTGTTATTCCGGGACAACCGAATAGCGGCCCGTGCCCCTCTCGTTGCCATTTTTGCGACTGGATGCCGTAAACGCCCGAACGGGCAAAACTAAAATAGTTATGTTCTTGTGTACTCGTTGCGTAATGATTCACGTATATTTTCCCCCATATATAATATATATTCCAGATGCTATTTAAATCACGTCGGGGGTAATACAGTATGATTGAACACATTTAACTATATCTTGGATATATTTTTAGATGCAAAACATATGTAAAATCAACAATTCTCCTTCAGCACCAGGTCACGTGAGACCCCGTGAGATTGCGTGTGAGAAATCGGCTTCAGTGCAAGTTTGGACTTCGGCAAAGGTCAAGCAGTTTCGCGACGGATGCATGAGATTTTGGATATTCAGGTGTTTTCTTGGAAGTGTTGTGAATTTTCCTTTCACTTATTTCTTGTACGGATTCTGAAGTTCGTTCCTAACTTATTGTTTTGTTGCTTCACATTTTACCCCTTGTGAATTAAATTAGTTTCACTAATTACCAATATGGCATCTCAGGACTCTAATGGCGTCGCCATTTTGGACGAATTAAACAATGATCTGTTGGGACAGTCCTTGTAAACATATGTAAAATCAACAATTATTCCTTAGGGATTCTTTGACTGAAGTACATGAAGTCGAACGCGCATTCTTATTGGTTTTTTAAAGTTTTTTTAAAGATATCATTAATGTAGGGGGACGAGCCTTCTTAAAACCTTGCAGGTTACGGAAAGGGGCGAGTGTTGACGAATGCGTGGCAGCTTGTAAGGAGGGAAAGCTGAAAATGACGCAGGTTGTAGATGAAGCGACTTTGATGAAGCCCACGAGTACGTGGGCTGTGCTGATAAACGACGGATCACATTGTGCCTGTGTGTCGAATCGAACCTGGTTCTTCGGCATAACGAGCCATATATTTATTTAACCACTGAGCCACCCTACTAGACTACCATTTACATATCTACAAAATATAAGATCCAAATGGATCCCTGAACAATGCTGAGAGCTGAGGCAATTTTGCCTTGCCAAATCATTCTAGGCTTGAGTTGAGTTTATTTCTTAATTTAATCTCAAGGATATGGGAGACAGACCACAACTACGTATAAAATGGTTAACTGTTATCTATCAACCACTATTTTCATGATTCAGATTATTCAGGCTTCATAAATATCATTGATCAACTCAGTATGCAAAACATGATTTCCCACACGGTACAATGCGTAAGGCCAATTTCTGATGAAAAAAATATAACACACTACCCATGAATTAGTAAGTATGCTTTTACGTTACCTTTAGCAACATTCCAGCAATATCACGATGGGAGACACCAAAAATGGGCTTCCATACTGTACCCATGTGGAGAATCGACCCAGGCCTAAGGCATGACGCGCGAATTCTTTAACCGCTAGGATACCTTAACTCCACAATATGTTCAGTATGTGAAAATGGCGTTGTAGCTGATATTTGTTTGGACGTGCAAGGGATAATTATGCGCATCAACATTTTGTCCATTTTCTGCCTTATTCTTCACTTTGTAACCAGTGCCATATGTGAAACTTGGAACATTGAGTCTGTGCTGTTAGGCAGATCATTATCGAGTAGACAGACATAATAAAATTCAACTTGAAGAGGGGCTTGAATAACAGTTCTGGGATGGACAGTTATCCCGAGTAAGGTCATCCTATAATTCGTTTTGAAACATTTTTGGAAACCAAAGTAAGCATATTGTGCTGTTAGTGTAAGGGCTGAAACCGGCTACATACATTGTATCACACCTCATTCATTGTGAGGAAGCGAAGCCGGGTCGTTGACGTGCCAAACGAACGCTGTATCAACTATACTTCTGCGCCCTCCCTCTGTTGTTCAGTTGGTGAGTTAATTATGCCACTTCTAGTAAGAACGTCTGTGTGGAGAATAGAACTTTCAGTGTTTCCATTACTCTCAACACTTCTATTAAAGTTTAGTCTGGATTCCAGGTAAAAATATTGCCCCGTGTAATCTATGGTTGTCGTATTTAGCAATTAAATGGATAATTGATGAATGGGCATGTCCTTGCATCCCAACTACTTGGAGCGACCCTTATGATATCAGTCACAGGATTATCTGGTCCAGTCTCGATTGATTACAGGCCACCGCCATGTAGCTGTGATATTGCTGAAAGTTGTGTTAAACAAGGATATAAACTATGAAGGTTATATGAAAGACATTAAACGTTCAGGTGCAAGATTCATGACAGGTCTTCCCTCAACTGACATAACTACACAATGGTACAACAATAAGAACACAAACACGAACATTCATGTATTATGTATTCAATGTATTTTTGTTTTGGCTTATGTTACAGTTTGAACGCGGGGGGGCAATGCATTGACCACATATGACATAACAACCGTTTATTATGTTTTACACAAGCCCAGATTTCCTGAGAAATATATTACAACAGTACGTCATTTAACGAAAAGAAAGGAAAATGAATATTGATTCAGAGAGAGAGAGAGAGAGAGAGAGAGAGAGAGAGAGAGAGAGAGAGAGAGAGAGGAGTTTTGTCCAGTGTTAACTATCCCCACAAAAGGCAATTCTGTTAACTTGCAAGTATCACATAAGGGTGCATGACACAAACGATGTTAACTCTTCTGATGCAATAAACACCATTGAATAACCATACTACTGATGAGGAATATTAGTGAGACACCCCCAATTTGACAACCCCCAATGAGTTCATGTACATAATTTTCAGATGCACCAGAGGTGTCAAAGTCGATGAGACGGTCGCCTGATACCATAAGTAAATCAGCTGGCTAACCGTGCCCTCGGTAGATCCACGTTTTGGTGTAGGATGTATAAGACCGCCAGATGGCTCTGTTCTAACCACTGTGACGACTCTGAATATTGTAAACGGCAAATTTCAAATACTTTATAGCTCTTCACAGCACTTGATTCAATTGCTGTGGTAAAAACACACGTTCCCTTGATGGCGACCGGAGCACGACATGGCCGTGCCACGATTGCGATCTTTGGAACGTGTTTGTTCAATATAAATCAAAACACGACAAAGCAAAGGCCATTTGGATGCTAAATATTCGCGACCTAGTCGCGATCATTATTGTTTTGAAAAATACATCATGGTCTGCTTTGATGTCCTGTGATCACACATAACTGGTTAATGGCCTCAGAATATTTCACCATTCAGTGGATTACTATAGTATTTACAGGACATTATCAGTACAACACCCACCCCATAAATGTCTCTCGAACGCAGCATGTTCACTGCTACTTGGTTCACAGCGTATGAATGACTCATGTTTAACTCTCCAAAATCTGAAATTTGCATGAACTTTGAAATATCATGTTATGGCATGATGTTGCAGAGAATGATATCAACACGGTTTGTGTGTGATAGTTTCATAAAAGAATCTCACAAAACAGGTGCGGTAGAAGTTGAAGAAATCTCCTTGGAAAGGTGTGTGTGATATAGCATTGTCGTAAACAAGACGGTGTTGACTGATGGTAAGCAGTGGAGATCAACAGCATGGGGAGATAGCCCCATCACTGACTAGGACACTGTATACAAAGTTACAAAAGTCTGGGTTCGAATCCACTAGTCAGACCCTTCCCAATTTGATACATCCATAGCTTGCTAGAAAGTCAACATAATAGCACAGTATTTGCATATATGATAAGACATATTTGTACTGATACAAATACACCCACACAAAACACACCATATGCTACATAATCATGTTCTCAAGGTAATATGCATGCTATTGGCATTCCTTAAAAACGAATCTCATCCATACTGATTATCAAGGCCATATAATAGTTTCCAGTTAGGTGAACACAGCGGCCGTTTCATTGGCAAAATGATAGTAGACATGACCACATATTCACTGCATGCAACAGTAAACGATAACGCGAACTAATCGTAACAGATCAAGTAAAATTCCAATCAACAAGTCGTATTCCAGTAGTCCTTTAAACTGTCTTCACCCAAAACATTTAATGTAGTTTGTTTATATACACACAACGTACATTCACTTCAGAAATCAATCTCTAATAAAAAGGCAATGGGTACAATTGAATACATGAAAGTCTGACGATGATACATATGAACGAGCCCTCATTGAAAACAAAATATGATGTCCAGGCGAAGCCTACAATCGGTTATTCAATAAGACGCGGATTTGTAAAGATAAGAAACAAACTGATATTGAATTCTTGCATTGCCCCGATTCAATGCTTGATAATAATTTCTCTTTTAGTACACACATCCGGCTATGATCTACTCAGATAAGAATTTCTTGCGAAAGATGGAAGCGAATGAAGATATACTTCACAGTAGAGCTTCCAGGATATGACATGTGTGAAACTAATCACAGGTTATTGGTAAACAACTTTTAACCACGATTGAAAAGCACACTTTCCTCGGTTAAAACATATAGTGACTGTATGGCAAAGTAGAATTGTAGTATGTTATAACTTGAATCAGTTTGATAAAAAAGTCCACAGTTAGTGTTGCTTTCTTCGAGACAGCTATGTTGGTGATATATCAAAAGTCGGTTGTAATTTGGTAAAATTGGTATGAAAAGTCTGTTTTACTTTTAGAGATCAACCTTTGATATTTAGTTTGACATATTCAGCTTACCAATGATCATTGGAATAAGTCTAATATCTCATGAGCATTGTCTGAGGAATTTCACGAATATTTCAGAGTATGTGGAATAACGTCGTGTACTACAAACCCAGTATTAAAAAAAAACATCATTGTGACACGTTAACTTTCTTGCTTTCCTAAATAACGTCTGATGCTTAATGAAATGAGATGACATAATTAGTATTTATAGTGTTCAATATGTCTACAAATTGTACCATGTGCCATACTCAATAAAAGTTAGACAAACCATTATCAAACTGCTCAAATCATTCCAAAGACCATTTAAAAAACCCGCGCTTCCCACAGGGCGACATATTTGAGCAGTATCCTGGATCCTGTATTGTACATATGACGTTTTTGACATGTCAGCAGTGGGAATTTGAGGCGAAAGACTGTGCTTAACTAAACTGGTCATGTTGGTTCATCTAAAGTTACCAAAGCCTGTATGAACCTATCAAAAGTATGGACATACCTAGAAGCTCGACTCTAGGCTGCAACAGAACCTCCATTGCACCTACAATATAGGCATGGAAGACTATTTATACAGACAGAACAAACCATCAGCAAGTCTTTTTACAAGCACATACATAAAGCCTTATCTTACACGCATTTGTACAAAAATATGTTCTCATCATCTACCGAATCTGGCCTCCACAGCTAACCATGTATGTAAACTCTCAAAATAGTTCATCTTCACTGCGAGACAGTCATAGCACATGTTTCCGGTCTTTACCGGATGAGCTTCATGTGAGTTGGTTCAGCTTTGGTAGGAATAAACAAACCTGGGTTCACAAGATGATTTGTGTTTATTCATAAGGCACTTTATTGGGAGCAAGTAGCTCTCCTTTGATTGAGATGTATCGATCAAATGCCCTCCAGATGAGTGATCGTCTTTTATGTCATTTTCTGGCACTTCCGGTACACAAACACGTATCCCCTCACTCACAACACGACTGTGCACTCTCTTGCAGAACATGTACAAAGTTATAGCAAGTCTTCCTGTCATGCGTACACTTCCTTTCCACCAACTGAATTGTGTCCGTAGCCTGTCAACGGCATGAACTGCAGTCCGTTATCTGTTATCTCCTTGTCTCGTTTCTTCGTAGGTTTCTTTGATCCAAAGCATCTCACAGCAAATCGGAATTCTTCAGCCATTTCGGAGCAAAGCGTTTGCTACAATGAACAATAAAATGAAATTAGTGAGGCTTGCAAAAACTAACAGTTGGTCACATATCATGGATGTGTTTAAAAATACGTTCAAGGCAGCATTCTGTAGAAAATAGAACCGAGGTCTCATCGTAAGTCTTGCAAGACGTGATTGTTTTTACCTCAGGAGATATCGATTGAATTCTAATCATGTTTCCCTGAGGTTGTGTTACAAGAAAATCAATTTACTCTCAAATAGTTTCGTAGATATTGTGATGGAATATATTGCATGGAAGACGTATAAAAGGTAAAATTCCACATTCTCTCGGGGGTCCATTGTTTTCATAACATGATGAATGGGGTTGAAGCAGTGCTACTGTTTACTGTTCTGTGAAACAAAAAGACCCAGTGACTTGCTTTAGCTGTGTGCAGCTCGACAATGACGTATCCTGCTATGGAGCTATAACGTCACACTTCAAAAGCATTTTAAAATTAATGATATTTCTCTATGATGGTGATAATCCATTAACGTCTGACGGCTAGTATTTTCGAAAGGGCCCAAGTGAAAAATAGAATGTAAAAACATTACATTTTGTATGTGATTTAAATCAACGAAGTTGTTCTTAAAGTGAGATATCACTCTTGCAATAACATTTCTTGAACACACAAGAGATTCAAAGAGTTTTATTTGTTGGAATCTTGCTGTTTGTCATAGCCTCACTGACATATAAAATATGAAGTCGAAAGAGATGGAAAGAAGTGATCTTCCATTGATGGTTGTTAATGACAAGGGTTGAAGACGTTGTACGAATAGAATAATTGCTTTATGCACATAGGTTTGCGAACGAGTTTCACGTGTTTTAGGATCAGTGACTCACGCCTGTATTTTACATGTATAGCGAATACATATAGTTTTGCACTAACAAGTGATATTCAGCTGCTCTTGCAAAGACTACTAAGATGTAGGCCAATAGAGATGCATGTTTAAGAACGAGATGTACTATAGGTAACGTTTACCATCATCAATGACGTAATTGTCACACCTTACCGTCACGTGGAAAGTCGTGGGATCAAGATAATGTTCTGATAATGTCGACAGTGCCAAAAAACCCGCACTCTCAGGAAGACGGAGCTCAAGATGAAATCAGTGCATTACCTCAGACAGATTGTGAGAAGCTCACAGTTATTTTTTTGTCTTACTGATTTGTATGACGCAACAAAAACGTTTCCTTGAGCGACATCGAAAAGCCTTCTTTGGTTTAATAGAATTCCGTTGCTATTCAATTGAAGAAATAGCCGTCGATTTGGGAATTTAATCGCCAAATGGAATTTGAGGCAAATTAAATACCACAAGTGAAAAATGACATGATGCACACTCCCTGGACATTTTGACACGTACAGCATCAATGACTGGTGGCGTGATGCTGAAAAGTGACGATTTTGGAAGCATCCCTTACGTGTCAGCTTTGACGACAGTGAAACCCGCTAAATCGGAAGGTACAATCCCGTATTGACGGATTTCCGGATTAACAAATAAATGTAATGTCCATTATGTGTATACATCAGTAATCGACCGTATTAACGAGTTTCCGGCATACGAAATATATCTTATGTCCTACATGTACACAGATAAGCAATCGCCCTTATTAACGAGTTTCCGGATGAACAAATAAAATGTAATGTCTAATATGTGCATATATCAGTAAATATCCGGGTGTGTCTAGACGAACAGGGTCTAGCTGTTCCATAAGGTGGAATGAAAAATATCCCCTACTTCATATGAACAGCATATATCGTGTGTCCTCACCTGGTCCTTTCTGGCATTTTTTCTGGCTTTCCATATAAACTCACAGAGGGAGATGATGAACCCGGCACCCACACCTCCCATTAGCACTACAAACACGCCACCCACGTTCGCCACCCCGAGTTCAGCTGCCTTGTTCTTCTGGTTGGAGCTCTTCTCAGCCACACACTTGCCGCCACCATTCTTCTCCTTCCACCATCGGTCGTGAATAGTGTGGATAAACTGCTCCTCCTGAAGCTTTAGAATCGTCTCCGTGATGGAGTCCCTGAAAGGGGACTCTGAAACAGGACAGGGAAATGAGTGCGTGAGAAAAGTTATAATGATTTCAAGTCTTCGAAACGAATTTAGAAGTGTGTAAACACAAGGAAGAGAATTTATGGATGTCAACTTCTTTATTATGAGTAACCCAACGTTTCGGAGTATATGCTTACTCCTTCATCTGATGAGTTGACATCCATAAATTCTCTTGCTGAAAATGATTTCATCACTTATTTACCAATGTCTCGTACACCAAGTTTCTTTGGATGTTGTCTAATGTCGCACTCAGTAATATTCCAGCTATTTTCGACAAACCAGTGATTGATATTCTGAGCAACGTTCCACCCTGCCGAAAAAGGATGCAACACAAATCACCAAGTATGACCACCTGATCCAGTATTTCAGTCTCCCCTCACTAAAGACATATGTTGGTGGGGACGAGACCTATTCCAAAGGAATACATACATACATACATACATACATACATACGTACGTACGTACGTACGTGTGTGTGTGTGTGTGTGTGTGTGTGTGTGTGTGTGTGTGTGTGTGTGTGTGTGTGTGTGTGCATAGAATATATTGTGCCACACTGGTTCCTCAGAGAATACAGGTTTATAATTCCTGTATCTGATATACCTTGTGACTCATGGACCTACCCGGTGGCGTTGCTATGCCGTATCCCTTGGAGTCGAGGAGGCCTCCCACCTGCATCAGCTCACAGTTCCTTTGGATGTTATATTCTACTGACGTGGATTCCCCAAGATAGGCGTATCCCCCTGCCAACACTCGGTTCACACCCTCGGCTCCGTCTTTCACAAACACATTGTCCTCGGATGTATTCATGAAATTCCACATTCTTTTGAATGTTTCAATTTTGGAATTCTGCAAAGAGTACGAATAATGAACTTACAAACGTGTGCGATTATATGTAATATCGTAAGTAATTATGTACGTACAATTTTTGCAAAATGGAAAACATTTATAATTATGCGTTGCCTAACTCTCCATTATCAAACAATTAAAAATGTATATTGCTAAAGGGCCGATAGATAAATGTGGTACAATAAAGAATAAAGACTGAACGGTAATGCTCTCCTGAAAGAACATTGTCGGAGATTAGGATGGAGATGGCGTAGCGCATGATGCTGGTGTACCTGGAAGAACGCCATGGTGGAGCCTCCCTCCAGTGTGCCGTATTTGATGACTGTTTGCTTGACGAGATCTTCGGCGCTTTCTATGGGAGAGATCATTCTCTCCACGGTGAGGAAAGCAGCCAGGTTGGCGGTATAGGAGGAGATCATAATGAGTGTGAAGAACCACCACATGCCTGCCACAAGACGGGTGGAGATGGCCCGAGGCGCGATTTCACAGCCTGAGGACAGATGAATAACGGTAAGGTTAACATTGTTACAATGTATACAGTTTGAAGGCGAAATGCTGCATCTATAATTTGAATAGTGAATAGTTTAAATAATTCCATTGCAAAAATGTCAGTTTACTTACTTTTGTAAGTATGATCTTAGTGTTATTTAAGAAGGAGAAAAAATGTTTTAATCTGGAACAATACCTTGCTGCATAAGGGAACCAATAGTGAACCAGAGACTGTTGAGGATGGTAAACTGGTTCTCCACAACATCAGCATCTGGGTTACAGGGGTGAGGGTTGCACCATTCGTAGGGACTAAACCTTGCAATAACGAAAAGCATAAAACTGACGCAGAGGTAGGCTGCGATCATGTACACCCACACCTCCACAGACAGGGGAGAGAGAAAAGAAAACAGCTGTGGAGCCTTGGGGGTTGGCTTCTTGTATAAGATGGTGATACCCAGGGTAATGAAAGGCTTCGTGAAGTCGATGACCTGTTCTCGTCCATGGGTGATGGACATGCCACCAAGGCCAAGGTCTGCTTTCTAGAAACAAGAATACAAATGGGTGGGAATTAATTATTTGAAGAATGATATTCTTTGTTTCAGATGAAATTAATCTTTACTTGTATGTGATGCATATACCTCTATTAGAAGTATATTAGTAAAGACATAAGAAATGACAGTGCAGTAAACACATTCATCAAGTATTCAAGTATAATGAACACTCAAGATGAAGAAAAAATAAATCATATCTGTTTTTACCAATTTAATGTGCAAAAATAAGAAATATGTTCAATAACACTAAAAATACTTATTTTCCAAGAATACTTCACATGATGTGTGTTACTGGGCTATATGTGTGTGCATGTATTTGTTGTCTACCTCATACAAAGAAAACTACTAAAAGCTATTTTGTAGCGCTAAGAAATGTAACTTCTATATGTCTGTATTTTAGGCCTCTATATTGAATAAATTGTCTTGTCTTGTTTGTCCATTCTTTGGTTTAAAGGTCAAGGTTCAATAGCAAGAGTTATTGCTGCCTCGTGGGAATTTATGGTTAGAACATGGTCCCTAGCAACTCATGCTTGTTGTTTGATGCGACTAAATGATCGGGTGGTGCCGCTCAATGAGTTGGTTGATTTTATGTTGTCGTACCCGACATTTTCGGACATTGCTCAAACTATCATCATATGTACAGCTGGTACAGACTCGATTATTCCATTGCCGTCTGGAATAAAGCTGGAATATTGCTGAGTGTTGCGTTAAACAACAAAATATTTCAATTTCGGGCGAAAGTTCATATTTAGAGACTTAACTGCCCCTTTAAATGGCTGGCAAGAAATTGGTGTGGTAATGTAAGGCCCAGAAGAAAGTAAACTCTTCAAATCTAAATTCAGTCATATCTAATATCTTTTATTCCCTTTCCGTCTTTGAAAGCAATAAATGATATCACTTAAAAAAGAAGAAAACAATGTCCTTGGAGTCTGTATCATCACTTTGTGAAACAGAATCCACAGAACAAATACTTATCATGGGTTATTGGATACGAAACGGGAAACAGTTCAGCTTCCTCATGGTCACACCATTTCATATGATATTTACCAAATTTAATATTTAACATTTAACTCACCCTGTCGATTAGTTCTCTGACAATACCAGACCATTCTCCATTCTTCAACTTGCCGTAGGTGCTAACTACTCTGATGCTGTAGTTGAATTGCCTTCTTTTAGAGATTTCATCCAGAAGATCCACACAGAAGCCCTCGTAAGTGATGGTACCGTCTACGTGTTTCACTTCCATAACATACGGAGCTTCCTAATAACACAATAAAGGACCATTAGTAGTAATACACTGCACCCATGTGGAGTGGAGACTCAAATTGGGTCTTTACCATGACTGTCATCAATCAAACCCCAGTGGTAAACACAGGATGTCGGGCGTAATTAACCCAAAGGGTATGACCCCAGGGGCTTATTTGCAGGACTATTGAATTCTGTCAGTGTTATAAAACGATTAACCGCGGTGTATATACCAGAAGTAGTGTCAAGTGAAAATGACAATGACATAACGCTGCTGTGCATACATGCCAATGATACAGATGATATTCCAATGTACAGTGCGTTTTCTACATCATTCGAATGTAAAAACAATTTCGTGAATATGATATATTATACCCCACCATATTGTTTTTTGCAAAAATAGCTGAACATAGCAGAAAAATACCGACAACACACTCAGTCGAACATAATTACGTTTTCTTAGTCGATGTCCTGTGGAACATCGAACATATACGATATGTGAAGTTCGATACAAGCCGACTGCAGTCATGTAAAGGTCTACTTACCACCACGGCTACAACTTCCAATGTTGTGTTTTTAAGAGAACTTTCCACTTCTTTCCTTCTTTCATCATCTGTTTTCGTCATATTAACACCGATATGCCTGTTCCAGCTACCAACCTGGAACGCAAGTGATGGTTTGAGTAAACGATATAATGACAGGCCATTATAAATCAATATGAGAAGCGCTTCCATTTAAACATCTCTGATTATGTGGCGTATAAAGAAATACTTTAATTCCTTAGTTCACTCTAATATTTTGTAATTCAGGGTAATGGTGGTTATTCAAACATTGTAAACATGTAATGTTGGTACGCTCAATAACATTTACTTTTGAAATCTTCCTGGTATACATAACCCATTTAGTAGGACATTCTGGACAACCATCATAATAACCAGTTTAGTGATTTGTTTCTTGATATCTTCATATGTGATGTTAGTACATTAGCTGTAAACCTTTTCAAAGGTTTACATTAGTTGAAGTTCGAATATGCATTTACAACAGGTCGACACTTATCTGGGGTGTATTAATCCATATATAATAAACCAAAACGGTAAGGGATCATGAATATTTTTTGGGATATTTTATGAATTTTTATGTGCTCAATCTTTACTACCAATATAACCCCTAAAATATTCCTGAACGTTTTGGTTCAGTATAGGTTGAGGTCATCTCAGTTGCACATGTAATCGCCTAAACCTGACATATATGACGCTGAGGAAACATTACTGAAGTCACGTTCATGCAAGTTACCAGAAATAGTTTGCATGTTTCTAGTTTCATAAAAAACAACAACACTTATTCATACAAATATAACTGGACAGAAAGCTAAAGACAAGCTGACACTTTCTTATCAATACCTTCATAAGGCCTGTTAGTTTCAGCTCAAGTACGTCTAAGCTGAAGTCTCTGCGCTCTCCATTATCATATCGGATCGGTCCTGATAGACCTTCAAAGTTCAGCTGCAAACAAAAAAATACATTCTTTACGAAAGCTGTAATATGCCAAAAGGAAGAGCATAGGTTAGCTACAAAAAGCAATGCTTCTTACCACTCTTTTGAAGAAATAGTCACAAGTTTTTTAGTGACAAGTTGAGCGGGCAACCACTTTCTCAAACAGTCACCTTGAGGACACGAACATGTAATTGAACAATATTGATTTCTTTCTTCTAAAGTGGAGTTGTCCCCCTTCCAACACATGTAGAGGCTATAGTTTGAGAATAAAGATAACCTTTGATTTTTCAGGTTTCTTCATATAGCACTATTGAAAGAGCAATTACATTTTTTACCTTAAACTACGTATGCACTTTGGTAATGTGTCTGGTACAAGCAAACGAACAAGACATTCGTGAAAAGAAAATCAGATTATTTGAGAACGCAACTGTCTGTTCTTTTTCGAAACATTAGGGTAAGATACACAAATATATGTTTGCAAATAACCGGATTTGAATATACAATTAGACACGTATTTACACATGGGGAATGGGCTGGATATATAAAATACACAAAGGGACTGATATTTCGATGCCTGAGATCAAAGCCGGAGAAAGATTAAATTAGTAATTAGTCGTCTGAACGTACGATGTTCTTAAAGGGTTTAAGATCAATCTGGAATAGATGTAATGCTACATTGAATAAACGTTTCATAGTAAAACCCAAAACGCTAGTTGGAAATGTGTCTACAAAACAAAGGTGCATGGTGCTCTCTAATTTTATCTAAAACGTAGTTAACGATAATGATACTTCTTTAATTATCACATAGAACCTTGAATCCATAGCATTGAATTAATGAAAGAAAGATGACCCGTCATGTACAAAATGGATAAAAATGAAACTTTGTAGACATGAAAATATGCCTTGACTCTCACACTTTTAAAAAAAAATGTTGCGCTATTTCATACATATTCCACTGAATTCCTGACATCAATCACGAAAATATTCCATTCCGTCTAGACATATTGATCAGCAAAGAAAACCTCAGTATCTGCATCTGTTCTGTCAATGTATGTTTTAATGAACACGCGGCGTAGAATTTAATATTGCGAACGTACTCTGAAATGGATATTTCCTGTGATGTACTGTAATGTGATGCAAAATGATTTCTGAAATTTTACATGTATGTTTTCTTTCAAAACGAAGCAATTGTCAGTTTGAAAGACCTCTGTTTTTCTATTACAAACACTTAAACGTGCCGATGTTGGCGAAGAGGACTAGTGTATGTTTTCGCTGTGATTCTATCAGCTTATTTGCAAATTGTTCAAGTCCCGTGTGCTACCGATAGGGCAGGACATGATTACCCTTTTCGCGAACACCTCAAGTCATCACTTATTGTCAGTGATCCATTCCAATAACTGTCACCGCTAATTTGCCTTTTACACCTAATGGAATCTGTTTCGTCGTATAATTGAGACTGGTTATTCTCATGTGTCGACGTTTCATATTATATTTGTAAAAGTGGTTTGCTTGGGCGAAAACATAATATCGTTCAAAGCACAGAATGTGATACTTCAGTACATATCAATCGTTTGTCCTTCGTCGATAATATGTTTGTCATATTGATAATCAACAGCGAATGAGAACATGTCTAAAGCCAATGGATTTCAAAATGTTTATCAGTACTAATTATACTATGACACACTCGTACAAGTGAATGAATGCGTTAAACACATGCAGGAAGCAAGACAGCATATCATCGATCACATTTCTTGTGCGTCAAGAATGCTTTATCCGTGACATCATGTCCTACATATCGACGTGTAAATGGTACCGTGGACCTATTATGTCATACGAAATGGCAAGTAAAATCGACAGTTTGTTTTGAGAATGAAACATGTTCATGAAAACATGAAGGAAATATAGCCATGTCGCTGTTGAAGTAATCAGTCGAAGTCTGTATGTTTATCTTATATAATTTTGAAGTTTAAGTCTATGCAATTCTCTGTCAACATACACATACTTCACAACACATTTTGACGCATGGACGTCATAACGAATCTGAAGTAAAACTGTTGGTTGTACATAATGAGCCGGGTAAAAAAGGTGTAAAAATGCAGTTGTGAAGAGTGTGAACTGCCTCAAGGTCTATTATCACCTCGTCCATCAAGAGAAAAACACACCCTGTCACAAAGCGTAAAACGCTGAAGCCACATGCGAAATAGTTAGAATGAACGTTTTTAAGAGCTGTAAAATGAAAAGGGTTCAAAGACGCATCCATGGAAGGAATGCGAGTATCAGAAATATGATATGTGTATCCATATATGTACATGTACCAAGGTATGCTGCAGTGAAGAAACTAGAACTGATATATTCTTCATCAGAAGTTGATATCCATTAATGTAGTAATTGTGACAGTCACAAAACTAGAGTTACTGCGTCTTCTAGCCTAACATACAGTTTAGGATTTTTTAATTATACAATACATTTCTCTCCTCTTAAATTAAAACAAATTATTACAGTGTTGATTTCATAGAGCTGGCTAGACTTGCTTTTGAATATATGTCTAGATTGTTTTTGTTTTCATAAAATAAATATATTCCACAGTCATGGTGCAGGACCATGCGTCTTCCTGCACCAACTATCTTACATGTATGCATGATGGTGTGTTACAACACTGGAACCACACTGTCGTCACAACGTTGTACTTGTTATATATACGCCTGAGAAGGAGCATGTGCATTACACAAAAGCTATACGTTATTCGACAACAAGACTTTGTAGCTGACTTGGGATCAAGGTGGTTCTAACACATTCTAAGTATACCAAGAACTAATCGACAGCTGAGGAAATGTCATTTTCAATATGACTTGATTTAATGCTTAGAACGGAATCGGAATTCAAAAAGATTTGTAATGTCATATTGCTGGTACCATATGCACAACATTTGCCATATTAAAGCACAATAAAGCCATTTGACAAAATATTATTGTTTGTAACTATTTCAATATTTGGAACATATATTACATGTTTTGAAACTATTGCTGGGATCATCAATGCAATGCTCAATCTTTATAGACTATATCTGATATCAAACTTCAGATTGATTTGAACCAGGTAATAAAGGATTATTCTTTGAGGTAATAAACTTACCGATTTCATGAAATTCAGTAAACTGTTTCCAAACTGGAATGTTTGCTTGGTGTCACAGGACAACACTGCCTTGGTCACGTCCTGGGCCTGGGACAACTCGTGAAGCGCCAGAGAGAACAACTGGACGGCGTCGTAGGCTAGCGCAGTCTCCGTCTACAAACAAAGATAACATCGACAATAAGTAACCGTTTCGACAATAAAACCTTCTTCAATACAACTCATACCTACAATATGACACGAAATATAACAATATTAATTATACCTTTTGTAGTTGACACACATACCTCTATCAAGGTAAAACGTGTGTTTGTTTCCAATGGTAGGCAAGCAACATGTATCTTTAGTTATATATTACCATACCGGTGGCAACCATATTAATCAAACATTTTATCGTTAGAATCCTCAACGGGCCGTATAAGCAGGTTATATTCCCATCATGGGGTTATGTTTTGATTCATTTACATAGCAACAATGATCAGAACATTCACGGCATATGCTATGATATCTCCATATGATGCAATGAATCGTTAGTAACAGTAACAAGCAAATGATAAATTGGTAGTTGATGATAATTTGATCACAAATGTTGGTATTTAATCCAATAGAAAGAAGTGATTTTGAAATCAGAATATCAGTCAAATTTTGTATATTGAATGAAATGTTAATATATCATGATCGGTTTTCAAACAAGTATTACTGTTTTCAAGGAGTATCATCTTATACAGCAAACGGATATTCGTTTATATTGTTCATCACTGACCTCAATAAGTACTCACTTTTGGTTATATTTACACTCATCGTGTATAAATCGTTATTACCGTTTGTCAAAAGACTAAACTATATTCCGTGTATATTGGTAACACATTTTCACTGAAGCAGGAAAACAACAAAAGTGAATATGAACAAAAACAGACAGAGAGGGCACTCTATAGAAATATACAAAGAAATAGAATGACATTGCTTTCACAATAACAAGATACAGAAACACTATCATGTAAATATATACCCTCATCTATAATGGAAAACATATATACCAGCAAGATTTCTACGAGAGGACGTGGAATGAGACGAATAAACCATAGCAGTGTATATTTGTATGCCACAGTTGTGTGCAATAGGTCCTGCAGATGTGTAAGTTTTTCAGAACACATAAACGATAAAAGGCTATCCAGTATAACGTTTGAGATGCAAAGCATAACCAAATTCAGTTATCGTCTTACCGTAAAGGTGATACCAACACTGGCCTGAGAAAACACGAATACTCAATTCTTCATACCATAATAAATCGAATTTGACATAACTTAGTTTTGAATGAATAACTCAAATTTACTTTTTATGAAAATATGCGAAAAAACATAACAATGTCATCATCTACGACAAATTCATGCATAACTGATGAAAACAGCAACTCCACTTCTGAGTGGGACGGCAACAACACGCACAACATTAATGACACGGTAACAACGATGACATACCGCTACATCGTCGGTGATATTTCCCTGACAGAGCGCATTAAAGAAGGTAAAATATGGTAAACTACAGCATAGAATTATTGGTGTATATCACCTGTATTGTTTTTATGGCGTTATTTTTATCAGTATTAACAAGACAGTCACTGCTGGTCATGAAGGTGGCAGATATCCGAGTACTGCGAATTTTGGTCGGAATCAATCTTTTGATTCAATGACTTAAATTAAAGGCTTCTAGAGCCAGACACCATGTCTCGTTGATCATGTGTAAATTCCGTTCCATAAATTTATAAGAGGGACAACAGTACTACAGTAAGATCAAATCTGACATATCGTATTTAAGGTAGCTATGCTGTGGCTAACGTGGTATTCTTGTATTTGGGCAAAATTCAATTAGAGCCAAGTTCATGTGTCAGCGTAAACAGTTGGACTATAATTGGGATCAAAATGAATACAAATTAAAACTTCACTGTCTGTGGAATGTTTACCGAAAACTTGGAAACGTCTGAACTTGGAACAAATTAGCCAATATGCGAAACGATTCTGACTCTCAAGCGTTTCCAACAGGACATTAAATGGAAAAAGGCCAAGTATACTAGACGTGGGCCCAAACATACCTGAATCTCAGAGTAGCCTTTGAGTGGGGAATCCCCCGATCTCCTTGCCTTGTACAACCAATCAGTTCGAACGTTGACCACTTCAGGCCGATCAGGATCGATAAGTCTGAGAGATGTGATGTTAGCGCCATCGTGCTTGTAGTCTTCGAGATCTACTAGGCCAAGATCCTGCAGAAATGGGAGCATTTACTTTACTACATCGTTTACGCTGCTTGCGTCTTACATAAAGCAAATCTACGTATCTATACAATGCTGGTGTTCCTGCTTGTAAACGCCTTGTGATGTTACTGTAACTATTAAAGTGAACTAAGGCGTATGTAGTGAATGTAATACCCATCCTCTCATATGAATTGTAGTCAAAAGAATACAAATTCATATTGTGTATTTTCTTTAAAGTCCCTTTCAATCAAATCGATTTTATCGTCGGCGTTCATTTGGTACATACGCGGTATACGTGCAGTGGAGGACATATACCAATATATTCATTTACATAAAAGACTCCAGGGCATATTTCATAGAACATATTAGAAGCTAGAGTTATATTTGTGCTCATATGAACTTGTGTTGACATTTTGATATATTTATGAACGTAGAACTTGTACCACTACAGACCTTGCTTTACCAGTTATATTTCTATTTTCATTTTAATATTGACATTTATGTTTCAAAGAACATATATTTCCTTGATAAATAACTGTAATCGCTTTTGTAGCAATAATACATGAATCTTGGGTTTTCTCGCCCTTTTCTGACTATCATCATGATATGAAGCGACTCTGAGAGTTCCTTGAGGAAATAGAAAATACATCGTGTTTTCTGTTTGTTTGATATTTTTTTACAAAAGCAATTCCGTAGACATTTTGAACTCATCTTGAAAATGTCATGAAAGTATCATAAAGGGCACTTTCGTCGGAAGCTGAAACGGATTCAGATTCCCAGGATCCTTGTGTGGGATGCATCTGACATTCTAATGGTTTTTCTTCTAAAATCGATGAATATTGTTACACTACGAGGAAAATCGCGTTTCCATGTATGTTGACCTCCACCCCCATTTCTTGAACCATAGTAACAAATGGCGGTACAACGGATATTGTGTTTAACACATAAATAGCTCTGGTGCTGATAGTGTATGATAAAGGGAAACCTCGTTAATTCGGATGTTTTTAACTTGATGTACCGTTTAAGACGATACAAATTTCTCAATCCTAATCTTTCTCTATAAATGACCAATGCAGATTTCTCGACTGATTTTCATCTCACTGCGTTCTCAGTAACCATATCATGGATGTAGTTTGATGCATGAAAGATAGACATAGGTATTGTGTCGATATGTAACCGAAACGTCACAGAACGAATTCAACACAAAACTTGAAATGATTTAAAGCAAATGATTATTTCACATATAAAGCGATGTAAATGCATGCGCGCGTGTGTGTGACCTCTTGTACTAGTCCGGACTTATGCCTGTTTTATACAGACGCAGTGTAACATCCGACACATGATACTGACTCCCGAGTTGACCAGTCCTTGTTTAACCCTTTGAGGGGAGGTCAGGCTGATCAACAATAAGTACCATATTTCAAGGTGTTTTGGTATGACGCCGCCAGGGAATCGAACCTTCAGCCCTCCGAGCAGATGTTAATCCACTCCATCACGGAGGTGGGCCCGATTTAGAGTGAGACAATTAAATAGAAAATAATCGATGAAAACAATCAGGCATAACTTACCAGTGTTGTGAAGAAGTAATGATAATATTGCGACAACATCTGCACTTTCAGTGCCTGAAAAATATAATGAATTATTAGACTCCCCCTTCAAATACAGCCTACTGACACGCATGTTAGGAATACCTACATACTAGATCATGCACATGATGGTGGCGGACAGTTAAGGATGGGTGACCGTGTTCAGCAAGCTGAACCCCTGAGAGGTTCTAGGGTTTCTGTCCTGTCCTACACCGAAGCACATGTCATATATGGTATCTCCTTCGGCAAGTGATTTTGTTCAAAATATGCCTCTGTTCACCCTGCAGCGAATGGGTACCCAGAAGAGAGATGGTTATGTGACTGTTAATTTCTAATACCTCATGGGCAGTGTGAGTTGTATACTCCCAAGGAAGTTGAGAATGAATTTCCAGTGCACACTGATCCATTGACCGGGGTAATGATATTGTTTAGCACTGCTGCGAACCTTTCCAAGTTGGAAGTTAGTGTTTTTTATGGACAATATATGTTACTGTCAGATCATATACATCATTATCCTGATAATCATGTAAGCCTGGACATACGTAAGGTACTGAGTAGTTATAACAATGGAAAGCCAGAGTAGTTACATGGATCCTAATATCAAAACAACGAGAATATGTCTCTAAATAGTGTATGTGCCACAATAAATGTCTGCAAGTAACTACCAGGGATGTATTTGTTCCTCGGGTCACTTTAGGATTCTCACACAAGCAGAATAATGAAATGCATCTTCCATATAACATGCATATAGTTAATTTCAATGGCAACACTTTAATTATGCATTCATACCAAAAGGCATTTTCAGGTCATTTACTTTTTCAATTTAAACTTTCCATGTACATTTTTCATTGACTAATATTGAGAAAAATGTGTTGACCTCAAAGTGACACATATATGAATATAATTGTACATATGCATACATATAATTTCATGCTTATCGTCCGTATACCTTGAATATCCCATTCGGATCTTGATAAATACTGTATAATTCATGTATGCAACATTTATCTATTTATTATCTTTAAAATAATTTCAAATGTAAAAACATAAAAATGCCATACCATTCGCATACAAAACAATTCGACTCGTATTCTGTTCTAAGTCATCACTGTGTCGACTAATGTACCTGTATCAAAATTGCCACTTGATATTGACAGAGAGTTAACATTGACTATTGGTCTGGACAATAACGCTGCGATAGGCAAGTTGAAATTGGCTATATCCTCTTTTCCTACCGCATGTAAAATTTTCTTGACACTTGTCAACTTGCAGTCGATGACCATTCGGAACTGTCCTTTCTCTTTGAGCTCTTTGAACATGTTCACATAATCATTGTTGATCGGCTCTAGTTTTCGAACAGTTATTCGAGCTTTGCCCATTTCCGGTGCCTTGAGCACTTCCTGCAGGCGAGTCAGTCCTGGGATTAAAAAAAGGGTCGTTAATTTTCTTCGATGTAAATGATGCTACATGCATTACGTTGTGTGCAACTACCTGAAGAGATATACACAGCCGAATTCTGGATACAGATATTTGAATACCACGTATTACCCGAGGCTGCCAATAGAGCAGATTTAATAGAGATGAAGTACTTTTGGTTTAGGATGCATACGCCATATATGTATTATTGATATATCGCACATATGTTCTTGGCTTATATCACCTTGACTTGCACTTATTTAACAACACGATGACCTTATCACTGTACTGATACATTTAAGATAGTATTTAACTTCGGGTTAATACCATGTTTCAAAACCCAATTACCCAATAAATAATATAATGTTAATCCCAAAAGTGTTGGGAACAAGATCCACTTTACATAGATTCAAATACAAGAAGAGAAGAAAAGATGGACAGTATACAGCAAAAATATTACAAACGTACAGGACAAAAAGTATACAGGTATATCTTGGGGTAGACTATTTAGCTTCACGAGATTGACATTCGATATAACGAGAATGGATTCTACACGTACTAATGTTTTCGAATAGTATCCTCATATTCACCTTCATTGTTTTCATACAGGAGTGTGAACTTGGTCCAACCCCAGTAGCGCACCATATCCCTGTAGGCTTGGCTGAGGGTCAGATAGTGTGGGAACAGACTGATTGAGTAGTAATCACGTGTGTCTCGGGGGTCCCAGTGCCACTGTAGGTGGGGAATCTCGAATGCATTACACATGGATTGCACATGCGCAGAAGAGAGGGATGACACTGGACCAAAGATGCCAACAATTCCTTTCCCAACCATTTGGCATACTGAAATGATCAAATAACATACTACAGATTGCGAGGCTCAGTAAAACACAAAAAGGATGTTTTTATGCTTAAATTGAAAATTACAATTAACAACGTCTTGTACTGACTGGAGCGATGCACATACGTAACATCATTCATTCAAGCTGACATATATGAGAAAAAAGGTAAAAATGATGCATACAGTTTTAACCGGACAGACAAGATTATGAAAGACAATATCAATTACGTTAGGTGATAGGAAGCCCAACACAAGTGATATTGTTTATTTAATAGTTGTAATGCCGATTAATAATTGAATACGCATATCGAATGTTGGATCCTATATTCACATGTCCTTGCTCAATTGTATGTCGTGAACCTATGACCGTGTGAAAAACTCCCTCCAATAACCATGTTGGTTTGCTGTAGCAGAACCTGATAAAATTGTAGGGGCGCTTCAAACAACGAAAATTCCTGTTTCTCGCATTTGAGTGGTTAACAAGTGGCGAGATCAATGGTGACGTTATGAATAGGCAAGGTGAAGGATGTGTTTCCAGATGTATTAGGACTTTAAATTTCCTTTTTGGCTCTTTTCATTTTGTGTAATTGTCAGTTTGAAACTGGGGGTTTCCAGCCTTAAGTGGTAGATGAGACGGCTAGAAAATTGAATGTTAAAAACATCGAATAGGCGTAAACATTCTTAATAGATTTTCAATGAAATTGATAAAAAACGCGTGTTGTGATATGGAAAGTTGAAATTTCTGCGGACATAAAGGGTTGTCTTTTTGAACTGTGTATCAGCATCTACAGGCGTCTGGGCTTCGGAACTCGGAGCTCCAAGGAGAAGAAAAAATAGATAACTGCTCGAACAACTTTGACGTTTTGCTTACACTGTCAGAATGTTGCGCTGCAAGGTAAAGAACTACGTTTATAAGGAAACCTCTTGAGGCAAAAGAGAGAAAGTCAATTACGAGATATCTCCAACTTGTGTCTGCCGCTCGGTAGTCGAGTCGGGAAAAAAGTGTGCTTGTCACCAGTAACTGACAAGCGCGTTGACGGGTTGCTAGGGGCTACTCCGTGAAAAAGATCCTCAAAGATATGTATCACAAAAGTAGTTTTAGAAACTTGTGAACCTCAACAGTATCGGTCCAACATGTTCACAAAATGTCGCACACAAAATGTACAAAAGATTTTATTTGAAGATTCAAGTAATTGCTATTCAATACTGATGTGCTATGATAAGACATATGGACTTATGACATTTTGATGGGCTATATTCGAACGAATCCAATTAGGATTTTCTGCTTCAAGGGGCCCTGCATACTGGATTACATAAGTCGTTGGTCCGCTTGAAAACACCGTCTATTCAATTGATAGAATTTGTTTAGGATCTGCAATATTTATGTTATAGACTTAAATATGATTGGTTGACACATCTTTTGCTATATTTTTGCGGTACCTGAGCGGTACGTTACTGTTATTCCACCAATATACCGTGTAATTCTGCACACATAACGCGTTAATTCCGCAAGCTCTGCTAACTCCGTAAACGTACCGTTGTAATACCATAAGCGAACTGCGTTATTTCCGCTTACGTACCGCGTTTTTAATTCCGCAACCGCAAAGCGGAAATTCTGCAAACGTACCGCGGTAATTCCAAAAGCGTATGTGGGATTTCACACCCGCAAAGCAGGACTTCTTCTCTGCAAACGTTTTGTGGAAGTAACGCGATTCGTTTCTGAAACTGTATAGCGATAAAGAGTGAAGTATGCATGAACAGAAGTGTACTTTCACAACGTTAAACTGAAATTAAAAGAGTATTCATATACAGACTGGTTTTGTTTCGGTTGGAAAGAAAAAGTTCAATATTATCTAGCGTAAGAAATCAAGTGTGACTTCTTGAAAAGTTCTTTGTTATTTGCTTCTGAAGTAATAAAGTTATGAGTATATTCTATTTCTATTTCTTCAGTAATAAGAAGTAATAAAGTTACTCTGAATTAGGTACGCAGTAATATACATGTATAGATGGTGCCTTTATAAAACTTTACATCATAAATAAACATTGGAAATGGCTGAATTATGTAATATCAATAAGTTGATACAGCTTATTCAACTTAAGTAAGTAGACTCTAGTTATATGTACATATATTGAAGGGTTAGAGGGAGATAAATGCTGTTCAGGATGGAATTAGCGATAAGAAACATGAACAATTTGTTTGGTTTTGAGATAAAGACATTTCGAGATAGTAAAGTTCAGATAAGGCGAGTTGAATGTAAAACACAATTCCCATGTGTCCAGATAAGATAGCCTGTTTAGGTATGGCTAAACTTCCATTATCAAATTTAATTGTGGTACAATGTAGTTCCATTGCTAAATGATCAGAAAATTGCGATTGTGTTACATTGGAAGTTCATTTTATTTATTTTAAAAACCGCACTCAGTTCGGTAGTCCTTAGTCATAGATCTAGCATCGTGATGATCGGCCTGCATTACACAGACGAGTGGAGTTACTGTGTCATGGCTGTCAAAGCAGAATAATAAACTCAAATCGATGTATGGGTTACTAGTTTAAAAAGTCATTCATCACACATTATAGCGATGAAGCTGTTATACGTGTTCAGAAACGGATGCCTATTGCCAGAGTTAATGTTGGCTGTTCTCTGTGGATGCCTTGTGTCTCTCCATAAGGCATTGACATATGCTTTTGAAATGACATTGCTTTTCATTATATTCAATAATCTGGAATCCAGCATATGAAATCCATCTGTACGTGGGCTTGCCATTTGCGAACGGTTGGTGATATTTTAATGTAATTAACATTAGACACACACAGTAGGTTGCAATCTGTACTTGATAACGCCAGATGGTGGTAGAAATTGATTTGATGTCACTGTGACAGAAAACAGGCTGTCTGCAAAACAAGCAATGATAGTTCGCATTACTGTCAAAATCTATCGATCAAAATAAACTGCCTCCGTCTTATACAAGCATTTCTATCAACTGAAACTGAACGTATTTTGGAGGAAATGACTTGGGTGAAAATTGTAGTGTTCATATATTAGGACAACGTGCATGGTGAAGTAACACAGGTGGTAATATGAAATAGTGCTTAAGAGTGTTGGAGAGGAGTTGTTTGAGACCGTCGTGTACTTGTCGTTTGGATTCAGCGTCATATTCCTGATTACCGGTATAGCTTTCTACGTGTGTTTTGCAGTGCTTCATCATGCCATATGGATTCAGCGTCATATTCCTGATTACCGGTATAGCTTTCTACATACGTGTGTGTATCAGTGCTTCATCATGCCATGTGGATTCAGCGTTATATTCCTGATTACCGGTATAGCTTTCTACATACGTGTGTGTAGCAGTGCTTCATCGTGTCATGTACATAGTATTTTTATAGTATGTAGATACATATAATTGAGTGAGGATGTTGGGCTTTTCGGCACTTTCAGTATGACGGCTTCTTGTAAATAATCGAGTCTGCCCCAAGCAAGTCAGTGATGGATATTGTGGGCAACGAACAACGCCGCCGTAGTACAAGACACGCAACCAATCAACCAAGACCGGAATCAACACATAAACACATATTGGGATCCATAACTTCGCTGACTTATTCAATGTGTATATTGGGGGCAAATGATTCCTTTAGGTAACAATATTAAAAGTACTTCATTCTTACAAAACTTAAAGGCACCAGCAGTACTCGTACCATACGACGGCGGTCTGTTAACAAACCGGACCATCATTAATTAATGTTGGGCAGCTAATAATCATATATAAATATTGTATTAACGATATGAACTTTCGAACCTTCAACTTTCTGTAGATCGCTCAGAGATACAGCAACATTGCACGAGTATTAGGCATCTACATTTTATTGAACACGTATTACCCGTCAACAATTCAAATCCACGGGTAACTTCATCTCCATTTCAAATACACAAGCTTGACCCAATCTACATGTGACCCCATCCGCATTCTAAATGCACAAATAGCTGTATGTTTTGTGGAAGCGGAATAAAGGAGCTAAATAATATTTATATCTGCACTTATGCAACAGCTGTAAACTCGCACTTGGTTACATATACCTTATGCATATAATGATCGATGGAAAAAGGGAATAGGTACTGAAACAATATGCGCATATGACCTGGTCCACAATAAATCTATCAAGTGATGTGTTACAGTTTATGATGCCATATGTTTCCTAATGCTATATAACGTAGTGTTATCATGAAGTTATCAACATGACTAAATGTCAGTTGTGATTTGCGTGTGTGTGTGCATGTGCGCGTGCGCGTTTGTTGTTTAACCCCGCACTCATCAAATTCCCAGCTATTTGATGACGGCCTATAAATAATACAGTCTGGACCAGACAATCCTGTGATTGATATTATGAACAACGATCCACGCTTTAGAGGTACATTGATACGCCATCAACCACGTCACCGAGTTGAACCACACGTTCTAATAAGTCGCCTCTGAAGACCAGCACAGCTTGCTGGGGACACGGACTGCCCACGGGCTCCAAATTTGGAGTGCTGAGAACCCCGGATACCCACGGGAATCTACTGGTATGTGTAGAAACTGTTCAAGGAAGTAAGTCCATATTCACGGTCTGTACTGACAGCATTGGAAACACATTCTAATTGATTACATATGTCAGGCTTTGTTATTGTTTTTTTTGTTCCTATTGTTTTCACTGATTTATCAGACAAACTTCAGTTTCTGGCCACTTGAGGACCTTAGTATGAGCTGGGTCGGTTAGAGTGTTAACTTGTCAAACCGAAGACCTGGGATCACCCCGACACGGGAAACAATGTTTGTAACCCTTCGTGCTGTTTCCCGCCCTGATTTTGCTGGAGTAGTACTAAAAGCAGCGTAAAACCATATTCACTCACTCATGCGAAAACATGGAGCTGGGCGTATCTTCAGAAAAAGAACTGGTGAAATCTGACCCTTGCTCTTTTTCAAGGGGGACGACATGTTGGCGCCAATATTTTGGCCCTCTTTGTTTGAAACCAAACGATTTCCGAATAGTTGAGCAAGTTAAATTGGTATTCTTTAGGTTAATCGCATTCACTGTCAACAACTTCGAGAAACTGCAATAATCACAATAAAGTCATATCAACTGTAAGTGGAAAAACTTGTCAGTAAGTAAAATTCTTCAAAACGTTGCAGGAATGTTTATGAAATTAATCAATACTAAAATTGTTACGTTAAAGCATCGCACAATCACACACCCCAGCCTGTGCTAGTTTCGACTCCTATCATGCAATGCATGGGCTTTCACGTGCCACTGGGATCATTGCACCAAGAAAAGAAAGGCTTATTACGCAACTTGCCTGTAGTACAGTACAGAGTGTGCTCTCCATATATAGCTTCGTCAAAGGAACTGACTTTGTAGGAAGAACACAACGGTTGCATGAATAAAAGTGTTGTCAGGCTGAGTGCTTCAGGAACTAATAGACGAGGGTGGCTGTCTTGCAGAAGAAAAGGGCCTATCAAACATGGCGTCTAGTTAGCAGACGTAAGTGGACAGTTTTCCAGCCATTCTAAGTTCACGGAATGAGATCGATTTTTGGAGGACAGGCTAACTTTCAAATGCCAGATATGTGTAGCAATTACACCCCAAATCTGTCAAAATTGAGGAATCAAGGCAATTCTTCCCTTGTATTGTGTGCATGTTGGAGTGAATGTTTCTAATGCATAGTTGCGGTAATGATGAACGTCCCCGCCGTCTTTTGATAAAGCAATAAGGGTAATTCACTTAGATCCCTGGACCGCGGTCATTGTGAGCTGGCATGAATGTGATCTGTTGTTTGCCCAATCCATAACCTTGTTCCTGGACGAACCATGGCCAAACAACATTCAGTGCAGCAGTGTAAATTGTGCAAAGCTGCTGGTCAAGAACATACCACTTGGAATTATGCCGAGACCACGTTCAGGAAGACTGGTATTATCTCTGCTCACACTTATCGATAGAGGAGGAAGTATCACTATTTGTACAGATGAGCTTAACCAATAGTCCACTTAACGCTAGCAAAACACCGGTTTGGAAAAAGAAGGGGATGTGCATGCTAGTTCAAATTGTTGACAATGAAAAAAAGTGAGTATGGTTTTAGGCCGATTTTAGCAATAGTCCAGCTATACCACGACAGAGGACACCAAACACACACAATGAACTCAAACCCCGCCATTAATTTTAAGATTTTGAAACTGACGTAAGCAAAGAAACCGTTTAAATGTATTTGGTAATGTGACCAGGAATGTGTCATATCTAATAATATGCATACCATACCCCCAAGACGGTACGAGCTTCACGAAATGGTAAAAGTTGAAGCGCAACAGCTGCATGCATACATTTGTAAATTTGATAAGAAAACGGAATGCCCTTGAGGCACATATGATGAACACGTGCGACTCTAAGGTTATTGAATTAGCCCTTGTAATATAATGTAATGATCTTGTCACTAGCCTCTTGCATTTTTCATTACATCATTACTTTCAATTGCGCAACATGGGGTCTAAATCGACCTCTATGTAACTAAAGAGGATATTGAAAAAGACACTATTTGTTGCATTGATTTCAATGGTACAAGAACACCACCTTACATTAAACGAATTTGACAGTGTCCCCAAGGTGGGAGTGTTGAGCTCACGAAATGCCGTCAGAGCAATGAATGAGACACGGGGCTTACTTCCTTTACCTCTAGGACTTGACACGTCTTGAGTTACAGTTTCCCAGCCTTTAGTAAAATTGTCACATCGCATAAGAGGACAAGGCCTGAATTCTTCGATTTTATATTAGTCAAAGTTAAAAGCTTTTCCTCTTCAAGCTATTTCCTCATATTCGTTATCGCACCAATCACCTCCTAGCCAGAGTCATCGATTATGGAAGACGTAACTGGATTCAAATCTTAAAATCATGGGCATCCCTTTCCCGTTTTTTCCGGGTAAATCGAATCGACAGCTTGTCCAAACACTGGAGGGTAGCGATGGGACTACTGTAAATAGGTTCAGAAAAGACCAAAAGGGGGGAAGGGAATCGGTATTGGTTATTGGGGGCGGGCCACTTCAAACCGGAGGTCGATCCTGCCACACAGGGGGACCGGGCTCAGTGTAAACTGGCACAATTGAGAAGTCGAGACAAGGGTCAAATAGTATTGACGATAAAATCTGGTGTGCAAGATGTGAAGAATAGCATGGCATACATGTGTAACCAACTGCAGTGGATCCAAGCACTTTCTATTATTACTGATCATGCGATCATGCTTATAGAGCATGAGCCGAAGGACAAGGTGACATTGTGGCATGATCGCTGCACTACTTATTATAACGTATGGTCTTAGACAAGGTTGGGCTACTTCTGTTTTCGTATCAACCTTGGTTGGATATAAAATATGTTTTTGCCGAACAACAAGCCTACATTTAATAGGACATTTAGAATCGATTATGTTTCAAAGCAGTCATGACAAATAATATCTACATCTCAAATAACTAATACATGTACCTATTATTGTCCCGAAAATAGTATATAGAAGAAACAAGAAACAGACAACAATACATCGTCATAAACAGTGTCTGTGAGTTGGCCCAAGTATGAACATCGGTGGTAAATATAAGTTACTGGGGAATATGTCAAATTAACAAATAGCATTGACACTTACACAAACCTACAGTAGTCTTGGGAAGTCAAATGTACTCTTGACCTCTATAGACAATGTAAAAGTGACCTCATGTCAAGGTGACCTTAAACTGACAGAGCATAGGATTGTAAGGATTTTGAAATGGGTTTGAAGAAAGCATTCTGAAAGAAGAAAAAATTAAACCAGATTCCATGGCGTAATCGCCTTGTTTCAGAAACAACTAATACGCCATGTAAATATACATAATCTTGAATGTTATTGATAAAGGATGATAACGGCAAGTGCACTTTTTATCCTAAATCATATGAGGTGTTTCAGCAATAAAGAGAGCCTCCAAAACTCTCTAATTACACAGACAGCTGTAGCTGTAAACACTGAACGACGGGGGAAGCTCACCTTTTCTTTGGGCACTGAAGCTGTCCTGCTCCAAGACCTCTTGGTCGTCCACCACGACGATGGTGTTGCCAAGAACGTCGTTCCTGAGGTTGATCTTTTCTACTGCCCATTCAAATGCCTGGCGCTGACCATCATGCTCTTTCTCAAACAGAGCGCCTGAAAACATAAGATAGGATATAAGAAAACCTGTTACATACAGGCATTGCGACAGGTAAGTTTCAGTTCAAGGCCGATGGCCCAAAATACACCCAATTGTATGATCCTGATATAGTAAGTTATTGGTAAAGTTAATTTATTGTTAACTGTTCACTTCCAATTGTCTATACATATTGACAATGGAAAGACATGAGGCACATTCATTTTGGTCTGTAGCAGATTAGTTATCGTGTCCATGGTTAGAAATAAAATATGCCCTAATGTAGTTCATTCGGTGTCCGCTGTGATGTTGACAACACAGTAGCAGGTGATACTCGTTTTCAATAATGTTTTGTCTCAGGCATAATCCACGTAGTCTTTATTTCCGTGAAATATTATCATGTCGACAAATTTCAATTAACAAATTAAAGTCGATACATCGAACATTAGCTCTCAAAGTCATTGGATTAAGTTGTCATGGATATGCAAGTTGAGCGGTTGCTGTTGACTGAAGAGATAATGTCCAGTCCTGAAAAGGATTATCTTTAAGCCGTTGTTTGAAATCCTATAGGAAATAATAGTTCCTGGTCTGTCAACGCGAGTCCAAAACCAAGTTTGAGACAAATATGTTAAATGCTGCGGTTTTTCGTTCAGCATCTGTTGCCACTTGAATCATCAGATAAGATTGATGTGTAGATGGGCCAAGGTAGGGAATCCTGCATCAGTCCAGCATGGCAGTACGAGTAAATTGATTGGGGTTATGAACCTACAGCCACTATGTATGTAAAGTATACGTGTTTATCGGTATAACTATTGAACATGTTTCTTTGTCTGTTTGTTGTTTAACTCCGCACTTAGCAATATTCCAGCTATATCACGGCGGTCTGTAAATAATTGAGTCTGGACCAGATAATGTAGTGATTGACACCATGAGCACCGATCTACGCAATTGGAAAACGATGACATGCATCATTCAAGTCACCAAGCCTGACCACCCGACCCTGCTAGAAACTTCTCAGAAAGAGATCGATACGGTTTGAACTATTTAATAAGTTGGAATTGTGTGGAGATACTGTAGTAAAAATTGGATGCAATGTTGCTTCAGGCAAAGTAGTTTGTGTCTGCCAACATTTATGTGTTATATTTCAAGCTGTAACACGAATCCTTCCCAAAAATCAAAGTACATGGGGAATACGTTTCATAAGCTGAATCTGATTCGAAGAAGAGTCGAATATCTCTAGGATTCTTCCAAGTTCTTGAAGGCGGATATGGAGGTCAACTGATGTGGCAATAATTCTTTCTGCATCACGTTATCAGTGACTGACGATTCTTAGAGCTAAAGGTTCTAGACGTGAGCATTATCTTCGATAAAGGATTGCAGCAATAAATCAAAATTAACGGCGGATGGAACAACGCCAGACAGATCTGCATGAATTTCAATAGATGTGCGTGATTATCTGTGCCAGCTCCATCTTTCGTTCATCCATTAATGGCAATTCTGAAACAAAAGGCACCTTAATTGTAGTCAAAAGACTGATATACCTGCCGTTGCTTCCTCTTTGTAATTCATCACAATAAAGAAGCTGTGTCATACATCTGTGTAGAGAACTATATGTCCTAGACTACAAAGAAATATACGCATCATTTTAATCTGTTGTCTTCTAAGGATTATTTGTGAAAAAAGGTAACCATAAATTGAATACAACACAAATCGGAATGAGGGAGCACTATGGGGGCATACGAGTAAGACATGAAAGAATTATCAAAGGAAGGGAAAGCTATCTTTTCTACAAACTTGTACTGAGGGATGATTAGTCGTTACCGTTTGAACCACGAAATGATTAATTAATAAAACTGCATAAAACAACACCACCAACATCACACTAAATGATATTAGAGTCAATCAGCCGAAAAGATAAATTCATCATATATACTTTTTATTTATTTCCGTATCTGTTGATAGAATTACATGCTAAAATGAGTTTGATCATGGTAAATTGATATCCTGCTAAAAATAATACTTTAACAATACGAAAAAGAATTTAATAGTTAATATAGTTAGTTGGATTGTTGAACGGTAAAATCTATTAAATTAGTTTAGCGCAATATTCAGCTACAAACCTTTCCCGATTACTAAGAGTTTAATATGAGTCATTTGAAAATAAGACCTTGGTAATTTATAGATTATGATATATTCCATCAACGACTATGTGTAGAACAAAGCTTGAAACAGCTCCGATTAAGGCACGATATATGAACAATAACTTAAATATTATATTAGGGGTATCAATCTTATTGATGATCCCCTCTAGCACTCATTTTTATACATATCACAATCAGAATGTAACCAAAATTGCCACTTGCAGGGACACTCTGTCTCAGACCACCCCTCTTCGAGATACCAAACGGAGATAATCTATTTATACGATATCATTATTTCAGCTACATGATACACGTAGCAATACGAATTGGTGTTGATAAACAACGGAACTAATACTATTTGATGCAAAACGATGTTATTGCATGAGATAGGTCAGTACTTAAAGATCCGTTCAGGCCATGAACAGTAGCTGTCCGGGGTACTAATGTCAACAGTGAATCAAACCAGTGATCAAATATTAACTTCACTTTGCTAGTTTATAAACAATTTTTAAGCAATACTTTAGCTTTTTACGTCCAAATGTTTACATGCCTGCATAAAAAATGCAGTTCGTACATTTTTTTCGTGCCAATTACCATTTACCAATTAATCCTGTAATGCTGTCATCTTTTGAATAAGCACATACAACATCTTTTGTCTCTGGTGGGAATTACTTTCAAACAAATAAGATAATTTGGCCTGGCTTCACTCATCAATAACGACCTATTACTTGCTTTTACCGATGCTGAACGATGGGTTTTTTCATCCTCTAATGACACATTGTCAGTGAAACACTCCCATTATGAGGCCAAAGAGAGCTTTGCAAAAGCCAAGGTACCAATCTGAAATATCGATGTCATGAGCCATCAGTTGATCACCGTCACAATATAATGATGATTGTAAGTAAAATATGTACAATTAATGCGTATTGGTTTGTAAGCCCCATGCCGTGACCCATAATTCAAAAACGTATATGAACAATTATCCTCAAACACTGCTTTTGCAGTATTATTGATTATACGACAAAGTTGAATTTCCCTCCAGAAAGCATAATATCACTGCCTTAGAAAGAATAAATCTAAGAACACAATGAGTTTGGAAATTGTAACATATCAACTCCTGTGTCAAAATATTTACATGCTGATCATTTGCTTAAATGAATTATGACAAAGTGGCGTGCCTTAACGAACATGAAGATTTCTCGAAACTAATAAAAGGCCAAATAAAACTTGAGAGCAAACACCACAGCATTAAGTAGAAGTAGCGGGATGACTATAAGTCCGTGATGTAGTCACTCATATTGATTTCGTGCCAGCGACCGTTAATAAATATTCCACATGGACGCTTGTATATTAACAGTTTGGAGGAAAGGTTCGGGCAATGTCAGTGAGGGTGCTAAGTTATTGACGTGCCCTGATCTCCTGTCCTTCAATGTTCCTTGAAGTGGATACTTGTTCTGCGAATTAACAGTCTTTCAAATCTCAGTTAATGCCTCCCTACGTTGTAATGAGTGCAGAATCTGTCTACTCATTTCATAATGTACAGACGTCACAGCTTCACAAACAGGTCATCGCGTTCTCACACTCGGATCGCCAACACGTATATTTACTATCCACTGATGACTGCCATTATCAACTCAACCCAACTCTCACATTAGACTGGTTTGGAGTCCTTCCTTCCTATATATATGGTTTCAACCTGGTCTGTTTTCATAGCACATACACAGACAAAATCAAGCCATGCCCTGATGGAACCACCATGTTTGTGGGAATATGGTAGCTCCTTGTAAATAAAAATCGCTGAAACGGCAGCGCCACAAGAGACAAAAGCGAATTATGTGAAAGTGTACGTTAATGTACGAGAAACGAGAAAGGGGTCATTATCCAACGTCAAAGTCATGTTTAATTTCTGTTTCGCATCGAGCGAAAATGAACATTTTGACCACTTCCAACTGTACAATATACGGAGCAGTAGTATCCAAAGCTAAACTAGCTTTATTGTCAAGGCTACAGATGTAACGAAAAATCGTCTCTGTGACGAGCATACGAAGTTCAACTTATTAAAAGAGCCATGCGGTTCAGCCGTTCATTATGTTGTCGATTTGTATGTTGGACCTATCTGTGGATATTACTGCTCAGTAATGTAGAACCGCATCATTTCTAGCGAGACGTTTTATTATGATGAATGGATACCTTTTAGCAATACTGAAGTAAATGACATGGATTCCTAAAGATATAATAGTTTTAATATTTTGACTCTCAGGCTAGAATAGCGCCACATAAACCCCTTTTTGCTGAAGCTGCAGCTTTTGCGGGATCAGCTCATGCGCGTGATAGTGTATTGTTTGTGTTACACAGTTGTCACACCGAGCACGCAGTGACGGGTCACGGTTTTGTCACTCCGAGGACACAGCTCGCTGAGTTGTATCCATTAGTAGCCAGGATCCGCTAGTCGCAGGTTCGAGTCCACGAGTTGCCCAGATAATGATCATTCGTCTGTTTGATCCGTGCCTGTTTTCGAAGAATCCACAAAGTTGTGAACATCAACGAGCCTACGAAAACTGCTAGTCACTGAAATACTGTTCAAACTAGCGTTAAATACACCCCTCACATCCGCAGACACTCTGTTTAACCTCGTGAATAACTTAACCTACGTTCTACGTGGTAGTCTCTTTATGAAGGATTAATCGAGAATCCTACAGTAACACGTGAAACTGATATGCCTGACATTGTTAAAACACCACATCTATACATTTGCATGTTTGTGCACTGCGTTCACCATTAATATCCCAAGGAATTCTCACTAACACAAGGGCAATTTGATATATTAACTATGTATTTCCCAGCACACGTGTGAAATACTCCATATGTACGCTACTCTGTTCTCTTCAAACATAGATTAATGACTTAGTTTTCAGATAGAAATCCTGCATTAATTGTACCCATTAACACTCTACCAGATTCAGAACCCTTTCTCCATTCCTTCATTATGCTTCGGAACCCTTTCTCCATTCCTTCATTATGCTTCAGAACCCTTTCTCCATACCTTCATTATGCTTCAGAACCCTTTCTCCATACCTTCATTATGCTTCACAACCCTTTCTCCATACCTTCATTATGCTTCAGAACCATTTCTCCATACCTTCATTATGCTTCAGAACCCTTTCTCCATACCTTCATTATGCTTCAGAACCCTTTCTCCAATCCTGTATTATGCTTCAGAACCCTTTTTCCATTCCTTCATTATGCTTCAGAACCCTTTCTCCATTCCTTCATTATGCTTCAGAACCCTTTTTCCATTTCTTCATTATGCTTCAGAACCCTTTCTCCATACCTTCATTATGCCGCAGAACCCTTTCTCCATAACTTCATTATGCTTCAGAACCCTTTCTCCATTCCTTCATTATGCTTAAGAACACTTTCTCCATACCTTCATTATGCTTCAGAACCCTTTCTCCTTTCCTTCATTATGCTTCAGAGCCCTGTCTCCCTAGTTTAATAATGCTTCAGAACCCTGGCGTAGTAAGACAAGTATTTTGAAGAAATTTGAATTTTCATATATTAAACAAGACGTATTTCGTTCACTATACTTCCTTGAACCAACTGCATAATTCTGTGGTGCTACAAACATGATACAAGTTCCAGGTCTTGTTCCTAAAAAAAGAAGATTAATACACATTTTACACAATCTGATTCAATTTTGATTATCATACCATGACACTTAGATTATTCACCGCCAATCTTGAAGTCCGATTAAAATATTTGTCAGTCTTGATATTACAGTTTGCTGGATGCGTGTGAACATAACATCTGCAGATAGTCCTTTTACATTGGATACATGATTACGATGACATTTATCGATTGTAACATTCACTTACAGATCATGAACATGTTGTAATCTGCATTTTGTAAATATTCATGAAAAAGTTTGAAAAAGTTTTGAAAAAAAAACCCACACATTTTTATGCGCATTGAATTGTGTATCGCAGATGTGTAAAACGCCCGTCATACAATATTCCCATTTGCAATTCTAGACTGCTTAACTACTTATCAGGGCTAGTGGTGCTCCTCTCATAGATCCCTGTGTCAATTAGAGAATACAACATATACTTTTGAAAGAAAACATACACGTCCTTGGGGGAGCTATTTCTTTTAGATGAATAAACTACAGACATTAATGTAAGTATAATGTTCTGAAGAGCTTAGGGGAAGGCACATTTATTGAAATACCCAGAGACGACATGCATGTGTTTTTCCACATGCGTTTTACTTTATCACTTTATCACCGCGAACAATAATTATGTATGAAAACGCCAGCCATCCGGAAAGTGATAGCTGAACCACTTTATTACTTTTAATATAATGTATAAAAATAATATTAGATTTTTTAAATATTTATGTTTAGACAGATGTTTCACCGTTGTTATAACGTATGCGAGATTATTTTTTTATGAAAAAGTGTATCTTATTGTTTCCATTGCATATGCAAAAAAATGTTAATTACTTGTATCAACTTGCAAACTTCAAACAATGTTTCAAAATAGAAAAGCGTATTTCCCTGAATAGCAACATGGAGGACACTGTACTCTTCCAATCTACCTAAACATTCGTTTATACGTTATCCCCTATCCAGTATGATGGTTGTGTTTTGGGGTTAAACAAAGACATGACTGAAGCAATCCTAACACAATGTTCTCCTGGGTGCTGCTGATAGCGAAAAGCTCGGACTCAACGACACCCACACCAGATGAATCACAACATACTCTACGCTCATCAAACATTCTTCCCTACCAAACTCGAGAGGAAGCCATATGCAAAAATCTTGGAAAGTCTTCAAAAATGTTAAATCAAGCCTCAAATAGAACTTACAGTCTCTCTGCATATTACACTTCATCTGGTGGAGTGTGGTCAAGTGGACATGGATATATACCATATCGCTAAAATGTGCAGGAGATCCCGTAGTCACATCACCAGCTTCAAAGTATCATCTACAGATTCTGAGAAACATCTTGCAGTCAAATGTTTCTACACTGGGAAAACAACAGTGATGTGTATATGATATGATTTCATAGGTTAGAGACCACATGGGGAGGGCTAGCTACGCCTGGGATACATTTAAGAATGTATGTTGAATGGTATCACATGGCTCATGTTGCAATAATCACTGACATAGTTACTCACAAAGCGATATAGGATTCTCTCGTTTTGCATCCGTTGATTAATATGTATTGCATCATGAAACGTTTGTTGCAGCATTATTTGAACGACGGTGTAATATTGCTGTATCGTGATTGTTTAACCATGATTTAGTGTCTTATTATTAAATACACATTACTATTAAAAAAACCGTGATGCGTTTAAATGGTGTTTTTTCTTTCAAGTGGCAACCTATTTATGGCAGATGGTGGAATCGTATTTGTACATATAGCACAAGATGATAATGAAAACTGACCACGTGAATCCAATTCGGCTATTATAATTATAGAGTATGGTATAGCCTTGCTCCAAAGCTGTATTGAATGATAACTTCATGAGTGTAAAGTAATTCTATCCTTATAATAGGCAAGTCTATATAAGCTGACAGTGGACAACTTGTTCCTATTGTTTATATAATCTAAAAATGATCTTATTATGATTTTAACTAATAATGTTTACCTAATAGATTTATGCAAGTCTATACATGGCCATGTGAGTCTCAAATCATGTTGTGGAGATGTCGCATGTGATGAACCAAGCAAGGCTAACTACATGTAGAACCTGTTTGACAAAACATTCATATATGCTAACTCATGTCAACCAATATCTCCAGTAATTTCGACCTAACACCAGTGCATCTGCCTAAAGTCACAAAACACATATCAACCTTGGGACCTCGTCTCTCTCAACGGAGCCATAAGAAGAGAAGCTTTATCTTGAATATGCATTACAAAGACAACGGGGAAATTATCGGTAGACATCGGCCAGATACGCCATACGCTGGATCTGTTGAGAATATGGCTTAGACTGGGAAAACTAGACAATCATATACGTCTAACTCTCGGGGGATTCCAGTCTATTTCATATTCAGGAAAACCACTCAATCTGCCTATAGACTGAGGCTTAGCCCTAAACCTAAAATAACGCAGTTGAAGATGGGGTTGATCAAGAGTTTAAGGTCAGTCTTAATATAAGCATGGTTACGGTGAGCAAACACTGTCTGTCTGTATCACCGCATGACGGATATTGCAATGGAAAGCGTCAGCGGCGTCTTGGCTCAATCGGCGTCTACTGATAACATTGCATGCGTCTTATTGTTCCAACGTTGTCAGTCGCGAGGGGCACTGAGTGAATCCTCGTAAGTCTTCAATATTTAAAGAACTTACTTCTCAAAGACCGTGAATAAATGTACAATTGGGCACGCTGATCTTTTCCCTGCCAGACCATTTTCTAAAGGTAAACGGAGAAATCTGTGGGTATTTGACTCTGAAAGCCAGAAATAATCCGCGACGGCGTAATAAAGGTTTGTTGATCAAAAGTAAACATGGGATTCTGTCAATATTTGATTGTGAACGCAAGATTTATAAGTGAAAGAATTGTTGCAATTATGATGTGTTTAGCAGGAAGTATTCAAATATTTGACACCGAACAACAGGAGAATGGATGGTGATCGTATAATAGCAACAAAACTGCAAATATAATGTAACAAACATCCGGAGACAAACAGATCAAGTTCTATAAGCTGGAATTTAAAATACTAAACACGCCATATCAGATCACCTCCACGACTTAATTGCCTATGCCTAAAGGGATAATGTTTGGCCAGGCCGTATATGATGTATAAAAGTCATATATGATGACGGAACCATTACCCACTAGATAATGTTTGAAGGTGTAGATTTCGGTCAGTCTTACGAGTGAGTGAGTAAGTGAGTTGGGTTTAACGCCTCCTTGAACAGTATTCCAGTTCTATCACGGCGTGTCAGCTTAAAATTTGGAATAAAACTCAAAGTAATATAGTAATTACACATTTTCCACTTCGGTGAAACCCAGGAGCACGGGAATGGAGCTGACAAACCAAGACACGTAGTCGGGGCGAACCGGCATTCGAAGCCACAATCATAGGTTTCTGGCGTGTCCAAGGGACGCAATTCTTCACTGCGAATTGCGGAGCCTCTGACAACTGGCCATGGGCCACCCCTGCCCCTCAGTCTTACAATGTCACCTTTTGAGCAGGCCCATGGTTTCATGTGCGGATGCTGAGCCAAGGTCATATCTGAAGACAACATGTGGTTTTGCCTACGAATTTCTGTATGCATGTTTTGACCAGCCTGGTTAAGTCTACGATGACATATCACTTTTACGAGGCTATACAATGACAGTTGATTGGGTGTGGAGGTAAAACATTTTGTTGGCATGTCAGAGTGAAAAATCCAAACAAGTAAATTTGGCCAAGTCGTTTAACTATCAGGTATATCGATGATCTGATATTGTTGAAAAATATTCAAACAGACAATTCCCGTCCAGTTTTACCCAGCTGACCTTGAAATAAAAGAGACCAGTGACACCGCCTCATCTGTTTCATATTAAGATCTGTGCATAAAGATTTGAAGTGAACACAAACTATCCGCAAATCTGTGAGGAAGAGGAATGACTTCAACGTTCCAGTAGACAACTTCCCGTTATGTTTAGCAATATTCAAGCAGTTCCAGCCTTTTGTGTATACATTTCACAATTTATGAGGTACAATCGAGCATGCTCTCTCCACGATGATCACAAAGAGCGTCACACAACTCTTGCTCAAGCGTTGTTATAGACACATCCTTTGACCAGGGCTCGGGCATGTCTAGTACCATGATTGGCTTGAATGGTATAATAAAATACATATATCTAAATCTAGTGCGATATGCATGTCCTTTTTTGTACATGTGTACATCTTGTGTGTCGTTACATCCGTTCAGAATAATTGGTTATGTGTACTAATTAGAATAACCTTCCCAAACACAGAATGAAGGATAACGGTTGAATTTAGATGCAAATGCATTGGTCCCAACATTTTCCACAAGTGGATGATAGTATGATGGCCTAGTGGCACGTAACAACGAACACCTAGTGGTTAAAGCGTACGCTCGTCACGCCGAAGGCCCGGGTTCGATTCCCAACGTGGATACAATGTGTGAAGGCCATTTCCGGTGTCCCCGCCATGATATTGCTGGCATATTGCTGAAATCTCACTCACTATGGTTCAAGGACCTTGACACAGATTGTAATGACAAAGCACTGCCTACAAACTATAACGTGCTAGTATCGTGTTACGCACTGCTGTTACGACACGTACGTCACGTTAGAATATTTATTGTGAACGCTACCCGCCGTATTCCTGCACTATAACAGAACGAATACCGTGTTGAGCGTGTTTACTGGATTGATTCTGTGGTTACAGTGATATGTCCAATGTTGAATATGCCATACGTCACAGCGTTCTGTATGTCTAACCTCACAATGGTGACGTCATATGAGACCCGACCTTTTAGTTTTCTCGGTGGGGGCTGGGATTTTGTCTGGAGATTAGATATTTTGTCAGGTACAGCTGCAAAACCAGATATGCATTTAATTAAATTTCTGAGCCTGACTATATGTTTTAGAAAAAACAGCTTGCAACAATGGTATTTCTTTCAATAATTTTCTGGGCCAATTCATTTGTTTTTATAAAATACCAGGCTCCCACCAGAATATCTGATAGTCGGTCCCTAATGATACAATGTCACATGACATTATTCGAAAGCGTAGCATAGGAAGCGGAAACGTCAGTCAACTATCATGTCAATATATGTCATGGAATTGGACCATAAGTCTACAAAACAAAGTGCTACACGGATTTTAAAGAAACTTTGATGTGTGTATATATAACAGTTCGACACGGGTGAAGTCATTAGAATAATAAGCGCCACTTCAATAAACGTCTGATAAACGAAGTTACCCGGGCATGAAGCGCAATTTATGCTATCATATTCCCTGGAGAGGACAAAGCCTTGGTTTCTGATACTGCCACTGCACACATGTTGCCGTGGGTGTTTTCATGTGAGTACAATTCTGTACCGAATGACTCATTCGTCGTGTCATTAGAAACTGTTAAAGTGAGAGGCTTCATAAACATAACTATTAAAATTTAAGAAAAATTGATCTATCGCCAAAATTGGCAGAGGGTGAAATGAACAACATACATGTTTCATATAAAGTTCTGTTCGGTCGATATATTTGTGTGTGTGTGTGTGTGTGTGTGTGTGTGTGTGTGTGTGTGTGTGTGTGTGTGTGTGTGTGTGTGTGTGTGTGTGTGGCTGCTTATACAAGGACTAAAGCCGATTTAGTGCTAGCCCACTGAGGTACCAGTCCTTGTTTTGTCCCTTAATGCCGAGCGCCAGACAGGGAAACAACAAGTGCCATCCTCGATCCTCAGTTCTCCAGGCAGACGTCCCACCACTAGACCACTGAGTATGATCAAAGTGACTAAAGTATGATCAAAGTGACTTATGTATGATCAAAGTGACTATAGTATGATCAAAGTGACTGAAGTATGATCCACCCTCAATAATACTCACCGATCCGCAATCTGTCGGGTAGATCCCCATTCACAAGGTGAAGGACGTATAAAACAAGTACTCCAAATGAAGCTGTGGTGGCGTACATTCCTACTGTTGTCGATACTTAACGATATATCCTCGTCAAGTCTCGTCTCTTTGTGTCCGTCTCAGTAATCCCGCCGTTCAGTTAAACCACGACTGTCGCATCCCTCCAGCCTTACTTAAACCTGAAACCAAAGGAGGGAAATTAGCTTGATCTTCCATACAGCATCCTAAACCAATTGATGTATCGCCATGTCTATTTCAATTAAGAGCCCTGTTTGGAGGCTCCTAAATCTAACTCAATCCATGGTGTGTGAATCTCAGTGTATATATTATATTACGGGTTATGCCCATGGACGGTCTGCAATCTCTGCAGGAAATACATGCCGGTGATTCATGATTAGGCTCACCCTCTTATCTTAAATGTTTTAACATATGGCACATGAGATTAATATGCCCCTAAAACGGGACCAATTCAGCCTCCGTGGTGAGAGCACTCCCCCAGTCTGCATAATAATAATGATAATCATAACAACAACAACAACAACAACGACAACAATAATAATAATAAAGTCAAAGCCACAAATACTTATGCTGTTCCTATCCTCTCGTATTCTTTTGTGTGTTGTTGATTGGACGAAACAAGAAATTCAGGGTACTGATACCCTCACACGAAGCATCATGTCAGACAATACATCCCACCACCCTCACTTTTCCCTCAATCGCTTATATTTACCAATGGTTTGATTAACATGGAAGCGCTTCATGATAGAATTGTATTGTGCACTTTTGCAGACATCTATTTGTCATGTCAAGACTCATGAAGAAAACAAGGTATTCCACAGTTTTCTTAAAGGTGCTTGGGGTGTGGTACATAATTTCAATGTAATGTTAATTTTGTTGATTGTTCTATACTACTGAAATGAGTGCCATATCAAATCAGCCCAGACTCAAGTTTTGCAAGGAGAGGCTTCCTGAACGACCACTGCATCTATTAATGTGTAGTGTGTTGAATAGATAAGCAACCCTGCAGAGAGTCCTTCTCTTGGATGAAGTCGGCTGGCCTGATAAGTTAAACAGAAGGCTCAGGACCAGTCACTTCCAAATCAAACCGTCAATGTGTAATTCTGCATCAAAATGTAAATATGAAATGTAGATAATGCAATGAATTTGATGAGACTGTCCAACACATTGTCACTGGATGCCAAGCTTTGGCACAAAAACGGTATCTTAAGCCGCATGGTGGAGTTGCTCGATCTTTCTATTACCGTCATCGCCATGCTTGTGGTTTTGACTCAGAGGTCCATTCATGGTACGACCCAGAATATGTAGCAAAGGATTAATATATAATTCTTTGGAATAGGCCCGTATACAGCCTCAGACGTATCCAGGTCAACAAACCTGATCTTATCAGTTTTGATAAATCCAACGAAATAATTTATTTCATTGAATTTTCTGTCCCTTTTGACATTAATGCGATTGCCAAGATTCAGGAAAAACATGGCAAATATGCGGACCTCGCTTTCGAAATGTCACGCTTGCATCTTAAGTACAAAGTTGTCCGACTCCCATTTGTTCTCGGTGCCTTAGGTTTGGTACCTTCCAATCTGTTGACTGACATTGGGAGAGAACCCGGGTTTGCTGCCAGGAAAACAGCCCTTCTGACAATCTGGGTAATGCAGAAGGCTGCAGTGTTGGGGAGTCTTCACATCCTACGAAAAGTTCTCGGTGGGTTCGACTCTTGATAATGATGATAATAATAACACAACTGTACAGGTTTTTTAGAATGATTGCTCTGCGGTATTCGTTAGTACAGGAGGCAGCACGTGAAACTCCCCGTCACAACAACCATATCTTTGTTGCACAACGGCAAGATACGCAGTGTGAAATGAGGATATAGATAAGATTCAATCATAAGCAGCTGTTTTATGCGCAGTTGCTATGGTGAGAGTGTTTACTGTTCTGTCCGTTCAACAATCCCATAAATAATGCCCTTGAGGTAGTCAAATATCAGCAACAGTAACAAATAAATGAACACATTTCTCAAATACATATAAAGATACATATATTGAAATGAACGTAACATCAGGAATATATTCTATAATCTTATACAATCATATAACGGATATACACAATCACACGTGGCCTGTTCATGCACAGCTGGGTGGTCCCTCACCAACAAAGGGGAAACATCAACCACGTCATAAGCTGAGTGATGGAAATGAAGATATATTTTGCCAGTGTTGTTATTACAAGGTAAAAATAGACCACCAGTGTGACCTAGTTGAAACAATCTAACTGAACACAACAACTGTATCAAGACTAACTTACTGCTACACTAGTACACAACAAACAAGCATGTTTCCCAGAACGTAGATGCTTGAGTCCATGTCATACTATAGAGTTGAATGTCTCCGGCCATATTGGTAACATAACGACTTCGAGAATATGCTTGTATTAAGCAAGTGTATAGCTTAACAACCACTCCTTACCGTATAATACATTCACGTTGTAGCCACGTTGTTAACGGTTCTCGTTCTCAGTTCTACCAAAGACATTTGATATTTGACCCAACCTGCCTGAATAGATGATCACTTTAGTGTGACCAGAAGAGCAATCACATGGCAGGGGCGATACGTATCGCACACAAACATTCTAGAAGATTACACAGGACGTTAATTCTTGCGCGAGCTTTGTTTAATAAAGGCTATAGTGTTGTATGAAGTCCGGCTTGATGCGTCCATTGTTTACTGCCACCAGTTGTCAGCCAATGATATACGTGTATGTATTAACGAGTGTAAACTGATACATGCTGGTGTGGACGCATCTAGCTGTGGATCAATGTGTTTTGTGGGTCGTTATAAATAATGTACATGATTGGCCCGACGAGCTGAATGGCTACAGATTGTATATAGCTGGCAAAGTTATTCCGCTTTTTCATGGTGCTCAGGTGTGTTATAAGTTGTTTTATAGACTAGCATATGAGAATTGTATTGTTTTGATTTTTTTCTTGTGACAGTTTGTGGATCAGAGAGGTAATTTATGTAAACAATCTTAGTCAAGATGACTGCCGAAGAATTGCAGAAATCTCTATTGATTTAGAGATGATTGTTCTTAACACATATTAGACTGATGAATCTGTTTCTGTAGATACATGCAATACATAAGATTATATCTGACGAAGGTGTTCTCACGTAACGACCGGGATCGTTATCTTCACATGAGTAATAATTGCCAAGCCCGTGTATCGGGGATCCCGATAGATATTGTTGTAAATATGTCCCAACTGGCCAAATAATTCCGCTCACTGTGCCGCCTTCATTTGATATTTAACCAGAAGTTTAATTTTGAAAAGGATGTACGCAGGACCTGTATTGCTTCAGGGACCTGTGTGTACAATATATTCTCTGTCGCAGTCCAGCAGCAAAACATAGTAAAATTAAAGTTATTAAAGTAACTATCGACTTTTAACGTTCTGTAAATCAATAAAATTAATACACCAAGCAAGGCCTTAGTCGTACTCACATTCCTATCAGTCAGAATAACAGAACATTATGTTAATAATGAAATCCATAGGTTCATTGTACACGTGGTGACATTTAGTAAATATGCACTAACATAGACAATGGCAGCTGTTCCGACTTGCCAAGATAAAACAGAATATTTTACTCCAGATCATGCCACAAAGTGATAAGCGTTCCCACATTAATGCATCCTGCGGCTTTCTAAGTTGTTATTCTACCTTCTCTACATTAAATTATTTGATACATGTATGACATCCTTCTTTGTGTAATTTAATAGTATCTATTATGTACTTTGGTATGGTTGGATGGTTTTATAAAATGGACGACAATTCACGTGATTATTGTACTTCATGGTAAATACGACACAACTCCAAATCGTGTGTCTGATCATCCACCTTCCAGATGTCGCTGAGTTAGCACATGGACCGATGGTTAAAAAGATAATAAGCAGTAACAAACCCAATTCTCCACGCTTACATACAAAAAGAACCGACTACCTAATGGGAAATTTACTATAGGATCACGCTTCCACTATTTTTAGTTCTTCACAATTCAAACTATGTTGCTGAGAAGCAATGATCATCCTTGGAATCTACTAAGTGCTTTCACGAGCAGTAGAGACGTTCCACGATAAAAAATACATGACTGAATGTTGTGGACAAATTCAATCAATGATCAGCGAAAATGGTAGAGTGAAATAAATGACATGTTGCAAAGAAGCAACTGTTTAGAACAAGGACTTTGAATGATGGATATAGTATAATGGTTATAATTTCATAGGCCATTTAATAATGCCCAAGGTAAATGAAAACATAGGATAAATAGAAAGCAAATAAAGGCATACACCGTTAAAACCTTCCCACGAAATGAGTATAATAAAGTAAAACCAATTTCAAAAACATGTCCTATACACAAGTCAGCAGATCATCGTTTCCGGCAGACCATGATGGCGGTGTGGTGTTTTATTTGATAAAATAATCATCTTCTGCTTGAATAAAACAGTCTTATTACCAGTAAATTACACCTTAATTTTTTGTCGCAGGGTGTTTGGGCGAGGAGGCATACACAGAAGGAATTCAATCATGGCAGAACCTATGCCGACCACCTACTGGGCCGACAGGGAGAAGACTTGACCAGTGAGGCAAGTAACAAGTTCAGCCTATTTTCTCTGGAGTTACCTTCAAGCATAGATAAAGGGATTGATAGTCCCGAGCAGTGCTCTATTTCGTTTGATGCATTTTCAGTATGGTGAACACTGTGCCTTTTGAAGTGACCATAACGGGCTGGCTACATGGGCTGTTTAACGTTAAACCCTGGACCAGATGTCATTATCCATGTCCAAGTATATTGGATCACAGTTGGCCTAATGGTAGGGTGCTGAAGCCCTAGAAGTCTGACACAGCGGAATCTATTGAATGCCAATGCAGACTGAATCGACCATAGTTCCCAGTGTGTTCAAGTTTGCGTTGCTTCATAATGGTTAGTTGTTATGAGATTTGTGCGATCGCCAGAACATGACGATTTTTAAAAAGGCTGAAAGAATAATGGTATTTTGACACGTTAATGCGGTTTTTCACAAATATAGCACTTAACGTTTGAACAATTTCACGATATGTAAATGACTTAGTTTGAATCATTGAATCAATCGCTTTTTCAACAATGCATTCATTTTCACTTCAAGTGCCATATGAGTGTTGGCAGCCCATGCGATGTAGACATGCAAGAACACTCGGCGATGGAATTACCATAGTATTACCATATTTGAAATGTTTTGATACTAATCGACTTATTCAAGTCATGGATATTTCTGAATTTGGATCACTAAGGAATCAAGGGCTCTGTGTGTTTATACGAGACGATGCAATATGAATAATATGTTTATAGTGGGAATTATGAGAAAGCAAGCTGTTCCTAAATATAATATCAGCTTTCATGAAAACAGACTCTGCTGACGCTATAACCCAATTTCCTGAGTGGCTATACTTTTTGTACATTTGGGAACGGTCAAATGTTGATTCTCAACAGGGAATAACTTATTTTCAGCTCCTATCACGTTTTCCAATACGTAACAAATTAAAATATGTCATTTTCTCAAACATATAAATAAAAACTTAAAAACAAGTTAACAAGTTACAAGAGCGGTCCGGGGTTTCCGGAAGTGAGATCCGGTAGGTCAGGACATGGTTACTCTTTTCGCGAACACCTCGTGTCATCACTGATTTTCATACATATACTTACACCGCTATTTAGCTTTACACGCCCAATGGAATCTGTTTGGGCGGATGATCGAGACTGGTTATCCTCTTGTGTAGATTTTTTTATATTTTCATGTAAGGTTCGGGAAAGTGAAACTGACCTATGTTTATATTCCGTGAAACACTCAATTTCATTTGAATAGGCACCATAACATCCAACAGACGGTTAAATGTTCCACTTAAGATCAGTCTTCGATACGATTTATTATATCTGAGTGCATTGTACACTTTACATCAAGATCGTAGTGATGTAGTGATGTCTTCAGTCGGTCGTCCTCATTTATGAGAGTTTATTTATGTCAAACTCAACGCATCGTATCTGGTTTCTAACCATTCAAGCATTTTAATAATGCTAACTCGAAAAGCTCAAACCCATATATTACCCGTTGACCCGACACGCGGTCGATCCCCTCCAATGCCAAAATCTAGAAAGGTCATTTTACAATATGAACTGGTAACAGAGTTGACTCAGGTCTTGATTGAGGATTCCATCATGATTACGCCAGCATTCACCCCCTCCACCACACCCCCATTTGATGCTATCTATTAATGTCGGAAAATCGCCATGAAAAATCGGACTTTTGACGGAAGCCTAGTGATTCGATAGTGATTGCGACAGGATAATGAATGATGAATGAAGGAGACTACATCCTTGTCTAACCCCACAATGTGGTAAACGGGGCCGTTTGTAGTGTAGATAACTTTGACATTTATCGATGATTTCTTTGAAGATAAAGTCAATATATCATGTACACAGTACACAAATGAGCCGATTTCAAGCAGTGTGAAATGGTAACATCATGTACGGCATTTACATATTATATTCTGGCAAATCAATACATACTCCAATATACGAATCGCGGAGTCAATACTGATATATACACGACTAAATTCTCTCAATGGATTGATTTCACAAGCCAAAAATAATTAAAGAATTAAAGGATGTTATAAAGACGACCCGGGTTTAAAACCAGCTGTCTTTAATGCATTCCTTTGCACATCTGTTCAAAACCCCATTGAATATTTGTCAATTTATATTAACCTTAATGTCCCTTCAGCTCGTGTAACCATAGTTACACATTTGTGAACAAAAAAACCTAACTCGGTTGATGCATTAACATGAGTTTTGTTCCAACAAACATTTCACTTAAGGTAACCAAAAATACTCAGCCTCCTTCTATGTCATATTGACTTAACCTACAATACCCACCGTAGCCCTCGTTTCAGCTATCTGATAGCGCCATTGTGTTGCTTAAACCGTGGTGATAGTAAAACGTAATCTTTTAGAACCCGTGTCAAGGGAAATGGGAAACAGAGCTGTATCGTTTCCCCACATTGCTCATGTTAAAGTAAATAGTGATGTGGGGAGCCCTTAGGCCATGGAGGAAGATTGAGTAAATCCGACTTGGAAACATTGGAGTCATTGTAGTTATTACAGCATGTTAGGCCAAGGGGAATGGGAGCAGTTGGGGATTATTAAATCACTCGTCCGGCATTAATTACTTCTGGGACTGTGGACATCAAAGACTTTATTACACAAAGTTCACAAGAGCTCAATTCTCTGTTAGAATCTGTGAAGAAACGCTGAGCCCATCTCTAAATAATAATGTTGCCAGTCACCATTGCACAAAACACTTACTCAAACACTCAGCTGGGTGTATGTAGGTTGTAGTGCAAGATAAATTGTAGGAATGTTCTAGACCCAAATGAGTAATATATATATATATATTCTTTTTATACATTCATTGAAATTTAACACAAAAGAAACAAAAGGTACTGTATTCATTCTGCCTAAACATAAGGTATTGCATACATATTCCAAGTGGACAGTGGCCATTCCTTAGCTTACATTTATTACAGACAAAATTTATTGGATATTTTATATCTAGATACAAAGGTTTTGTGTGAGTACTTTTTATACAAAAAAATTGTGCATAGATTGTGTAGATGTAACAGGTGTTACGTGCATTCACTACATGAAAGGTAGTGCATACTATTGATACAAAACATAGTGCATAATTTCTTAACTATATTCTAGATGTGACATACTGATGGAGAAAACAGGTGCCGTCGCTGAACATGCACCATCCATGCAGGTGTTAATGCATGGATTGCAATTCACAAACACACATAAAAGTTCTTTTGTTATCCAGATTTGGCGCCTCTATAATCCGAGCAACAGAAAGGGCCATAATGCATTATGCATTTCTGGGGCATGCGCATGAAGATGATTAAAGGAATACAATAAAAACGCAAGGAAAAAGTTAATATCATACCTGTGCTCACTGGTGTCTCGCAAATGCGATAATGAATAATACTGCTTTGGGAAATTATCATTTGAATGAGTGTTGCGCAGTGCAAAAAATTAGATTGGGAGAATTGTTATCCGATTTTTGAAATTATTTGTGACGAAAATAAACAGTGACTTACTGAATTAGCCAGAGCGTTGCAAGAAGAATGCGATGTACACGCATACATAGAAACATACAGGATATAATGAGTAAATAATGCGAACCTTCTAAAAAACTTGCTTCTTTATACAATGAAAAAACAGCATACTGAAGTTATAAACCTATTATCTCATATATATATATTATCTCAGGGCATATGTGACTTAACATACCTTGGGAAATTCATATTCAGTGTTACATTTCAAGACCCCCCACCCCACCCCCCTACACTCCCACCCTCTACCCTGTCTCTCCCCACCCGGCCACCCACCCCCCACACACACCCCACATCCACGCACCCACACATATGAATGAATCACAGGAGAATTGCAGCACTGACAACAATATTTACAGGTCATATAGTATTGTTTAGAGGTTCAACATTGATTAGACCGTATAGCCAAATCAATGATTACCTAGTACATTCAAGATGTGACAGCGAACACAACCCCATTTGTCACGTGCGTATGTTATATATAAAATTGATTGAGGGTTCCGTTACGTGTTCCAGTGACAATTATCAGACTAATTATTGACTGCCAAGACGCCGCCCTGACCCACCTGGAGCACTGGAATCTATCAAACAGTTTTATTTGCGCAGGCATTTCGACAGATGCTTATTTAACATTATTTGCAGTCAATAAGAGTCGTGTCCTTAGCTTCAACGAATGCCAGTTGTGATAATTGAAATACTCAGCTGAGATCACGGTGTAATGGTTTTTGCAAAGTAAATCCCGTTATGCAGTCACTGGAAAGAGAGTAGTTTTAATATTTCGTAAATCGTATTAGTCGTGGATTAATCCTTACGAAAAGGTCAGGCCATAGCTTTTAATATTGACCAGTATTTGTCGACAATCGTAATGGGAAGACATTTTTTTCAGCTTTAAATGGTACAGATATGTTAGGGAACGAGCAGCTTTTAAGAGAAAAACACGTCAACTGTTAATTAATGCATGGGAGGTTTTGTTGAGAAGTATTTGGCTAAATGGTTATTTTCTCTTTTTTAGGTATTGCTAAGTGTACATTGCATGATATACCCTCTTGTATAAACTGGACATAGCGTAGCTTTCACTTTAAGTGAATGCAGATTAATTCATACGCACTAAATGAATACCAGCACTTTTAAAGGTCAGTCTCTCGGACTAGTAGAAATGCCTTGTTGATGGGGAGCGTCATTCGTACATCCACGTATCACAGATACACAATGTTCAGTGTTATTATCAATACTTTAATCCATGGTCCGTTTTGTTTGGACAATTTGTTTCTTTTCTTGTGGCAGACGTGTGAATATGACTCCCATTAGACATTGCTTTTAATTCAATGTGAGTACCTCACCAACCTTGAGTACCTCGAGAAACTACCAATAATGAATATACATCTGCTAAATACGAAGCAACAGAAAATAATATACTGCAAGAATTAGCAAAATGAATGTGAATTCCAACTTATCCGAAAGCTTTCAAAGGCTCAGGATGCCTTTGTAGTTTGATCAGAATTGAGAGTCGAGATCACAGCATCGTTCCAATCTTGTTGTGTCTATTGAAAAATTGCTCCTCTTTTGGTGAAAAGTCTTTTCACTGGACAGATATAAATTTCTTGGAAAATGACTCTGACGTGAATGGAGAAACGGAGACAATGTAGGATCAATAAGGACTCTTCTTCCATTCAGCAATGAACATATCAAGATGTGTTTTAATTCTGGTCGGCCTTAATGTATATTGGTTTGGAAAATGAATTTCGCTTTGCAAGATAGAATATTTGCCTCATTTTGTCTTCTTGTTTTTTTTACATTTAATTGAACGCTTCTAGTAATAAAGTGTCATCAATTGTATATTTCAATCTTTAATTAGTAATCCAAACTCTTGACCTGTTATCATGTGCGAAGAATACGACAGTGTCTCGTCGAGAAAAAGATGCATAAACAAGAATGTGATCTAACAAAGGATGCAAGAATGTAATATATCCAGAATCATGCCATTTTCCATCGTTTCATTACCTGGTATATTCGTGAAACCATATTTATATTTCATATCATCGAAGACGAGGTACTACTGAAGACAATAACCCTCCCTCAAATGTTACAATATTGATCGTTACAAATGGAAAATGCCCAACCAAGTCATCTAAAAATGATCTATAAGTGAACCAGTACAATTGGTAGTTTGTAGTCAAATTATTGCCGTTCATATAATTATTACTGCAAAAAACTGCTCCTGTGGAACTTCTTTCTCACCGGAATTTAAAGATATGTGTTTACTGAAACACTTTCCTAGAACAATTTCATTTTCTTACACTGGATATATGTAATCGATGTACGTACACTATTAAAATAGTAATTGGATTTCAGAAAGGAAAACAAATATCAATTGTCAATATCAGACTTAATCATCACATTAGAAAACAATCTACAATATATAAGTTCTTTCGATTTTCCGTGTATTTGTCAATCAAGAAGTGATAAACCGGGGCTTTTTCAAAATAGTTCGTGTTAACTGCATTTGGAAGGCAATACATCAGGATCCGAGGAAGGATTCTTTGCCATATGCCGGTAATTCACCCTGAATATGCATGCTCAGAAGCCGCAACGACAGAAATACGATGGATTGGACACAATAATGGTTATTAAACACCATGGCTGTCAGGTATTTCTGCGACTCGTAATTACTCTTATATGTGAAAAGCTAAATCTTAATTTTGATGAGAAATTGATGGAGGAAATCTGGTCAATTTCCCGTTCATCTTCAACCTCTGTTATCCTCAAAATGATGCAGAAACTGACTACTGGACGTATCTCTCTATCAGTAATTTGTCCATAACGTGTAGTTAATTAAGCCTCAATTAAGTGTTGAGACGGTTAGATTATAAATGCTTGGTTCATCAGAGATAAGAACATTGGCTTAGCAGCCTCGGTAACTACTTCAAAGAATTCTATTTTAACAAACCTTCGTTCTAAATTGTTACTCACTACATAAAAAATCAAAGATCAGTGCATCTCCATGCATATTGAAGAAAACAGAATCACAGATCTGTACAATTCATGGGACAACTTCTGGAAGTAACAACATTAATCATATGCTCTAAGAGTAGGGTCGATATCTGCAGATATGCCGATATGCGGATAAATCTCGAGTGCAGTTGTATCAAGCATTGTCAGAGGTGTCAAATCTGGACCAGTCAAAACAGTGGTTGATAGCATGAGCATCGATCCGCACATGGCTACGGTGCTGACAAAGTGCCATTAAATGAGCGAATATTGGCTTTTTATGAAATCACAAAGGGGAGCTATTGTACAAAGTAGTTTTTATTATGAATGTATTATGTATTATGAATGTATTAAGGCAGATGTGACAAGATGTTCCTCTTGTCATATAATGCCATCAGGGTATATTTGAACATGTAAGCTGTCTTATCATCTGTAGTGTGGGTGAGATGCCAGCGGAACTTTACCATCTTGTACCTCTTGAAATATGAAGATTATTCTCATGAAACAATAATCAATTGTGTCTCTATAACATGTAACACTTGAGGCATGCCTCTATCACACGTCAATGGCAAATCTCATTCCGAAATTAGGTTAGCCTGCCCTGTCACTTTTCGGATGCATATGAGCAGCAGATTTGTGAGGACACGATATCCGAGAAAATAAACACTCAGAACATAGCGTGCAAGAATATCCATCTCATATGTATTACCATATGAATCATGGGGATTTCTGCGCAAGACAATAACTATCGAACGATACAACTTTTTCACTTTCTTCCTGACGAAAATATATATGGGATTCTTCTGCTGACATTCTAGCGCATTATACGACACATGACACCATAAGAGATACAGTGGGTCCAATGGCTTGTCCAAATAGATGATCCCGAAATATCTGCGCTGACCTTTTGGCAGCTCTACAAGAACCTGTTCCTCCGAGAGCAGAGATAAAATAGATACATGCAGGATATGCCTCCGTTGCTATGAAGGGAATCTCGTAGACGCAGTTTTATCTGGTGAGGGACAACTGAACGTGATGTTGACGTATGCGCCTTTCACAACTGACAAGGGAATATATTGCTTGACAGATTACCTTGGATTAGTCATTTACTATAGTTGCTGGGAGCTGCTTCGCACAATCACGACACTCAAAGGAATTATGGATCTGAAAAGGGCAGATAGTGTGCCCAGTTTTATTAAAGCAGGACTCCTCAGAAATACGACTGAAATGGCAACTAAGTGCTTCTAATGCAAATAATGGCAAGTCAGATCGAGGTGTCTGGGAAATACCCCCACGGGTATATTAAAGTGCTAATCGGCGCACATTTGGAGAAAACAAATGGCTAGTTATTGTTCGTGGCTTAATGCAAAACTAATTTAATCATTCCGTTGTAGTATACACGTTGTTTCAGGGCTAAACAATAAAGCTGAACCTTTTGAAATGATGTCATATTACAAACGCGAAATAACGTTTTATGTCGGTACGGTCAATATTTGCATGATGTCGATAATGAGTTCTCATTCATTGTCTGTGAGTTTCATCTCGACAGCTCTGTAATATCCAGGGATGGATACACAGCAAATATGTATGACCTTGTCACGTCATAACGTCATTACCACAAAGGACAATCTAACCGAAACAGTCAATCCTTCCAGAAGATGGTTCAATGCACTTTAACACGGTCCTCGAGAAGACAGGAAAATGCATATGAGAGTATAGCTTTTCGTGCCCAGATCTTTTCCAACTTGTGGAACCATTTACTGTGCAATCATCCCATTGAGTAATATGATTGGGCGGTAGAAAAATATCATAACAACCCGATCGATAATGCATGAAAGTTTTGATGGGTAGACACCGAACATAAAGTAAGAGGAACAGACGTGAGGCTTACGGTGTATATTACTTTATGTGAGTATTAGGGAGAGTGTTGCGAAACGACCAGACAAGGTCACCAGAGATACAAGGATCAATGTTCGCCCGGCTGCTAATTTGAACTGTTCCTTGCATATGCACACATCTGTCATAATTGGCGAAGAACCAAACCCTGCTGCGACCTAAGAGAGAGAGTCCAATTATCTATTTCGGCAAATTGTTCTCTTTGTCTTCACACTTTGTCTCAAATTACATAAATTATCTGTCTTTAACAATCGTCCTATATTTAAAATTAGTTACGAGGATTTACTAGACGAAACTTGGATATGCACTGATCATGATCCTTGGATGCTTGGTCAGCACAATACCCGTGCTCGTGTGTCTCAACAAAGCCTTAAACATCCCATGCTAAGCTGACATGCAGTAAGATAGCTTAAAAATACAGTGCAAAATTCAGTTTACTCAATCAATATGTCCCCTGACAACATGTGCCCATTTGATTAAGTTCTTACCCTTTCACGAAGACATGTTGGCTGTTCAGGTATCACAAAAGCTGCACAATTTTCTTTAGGATAGTATTAATCCTGAACAAAACAAAGATTGTGCATGTAATGTCAAAACACATTAATGATTTATACACATTAAATGATACATACCCCCAACACCCCTCAAAATCCCAACATTACAGTGCATATTAACATTATTTTAGAACATACTCCATAGTGACTTTCGACACGTTACCTGCCTTCGCGAGTCTTCAGAAGAACGTAGTTGTGCCAGATCCCTGGTATCAAATCTGTACATTAAGTTCGCGAAGAGCCTTGAGTGGGCGAGGGAGTGAGTTAAGATGATGAACGCCGCTCTTGACAGTACGTAAGTTAGGAAGATCCTTGAGGACATTTCCTCACGGGAAAATGAAATCATGCATAGGTCAGGAAAGACATGGTGATGATTTTGAAGCTAATGCTAACTGATACAATCTGATAATCATATTTTAATCCAAAATTATTTACACATCAAATACTGCATGACATTCTTTGCTTTGACAGCATGGCAGAATAATGGATTGTAGAGGAGTTCTTATTTGAACTGAAATGTTTTATCTTGGAAGCCCTCGTGTTTACACTGTTCTATTGCAACACTTCTGTTGGCCATTTGCCTTCTTGATAAAACTGGTAAATATGCAAGGCATGAATCTTGATAGTTTGAACATGGTTTGGTTCAAAGCAAGTCTAGGCATCGAGACCATGGGTGTTACGGCTTTGTTTATGATCTACACATATTTTGTACAGAGTAGCCACAAGGCAAAGCGGTTACATTACGATTTCAACGATGAACGACTATTGCGCACATAACACTCCGGTTTTGGTTGAATGTACTACTTCAACTACCAGGCAAGAGCAAGACTCCACACCACATATGTGCTTAAAGCACATTACATAACCTCAGTGTTCATGCCATATACATTCTCAGCTCACTGGGGAGTAAAATGCATCTAAATGCCAATAACCATGGTATAACTCGAAAATGTCGAAACCAACATCCAATATTCATGTTATTAAATGATTAGATTTCAGGCGCAGAAACCATTAATGTTACGTGGTAGTGTTGGTCACAACGCCGACGACGGTAATAATCACAACCTAGTGCACCATCACCTTCAATTATGTACCATCAGGGAATTATTATATTTAATATATAGTTCAACTGTTGTGACTTACATGGCAGCGTTCTCAATAAAGCATTGCACCGCCTGCTAATAATCTATAATTACAATACAGTAATTGTCACGTGTCTAAATATAGGATGGAGCTATCATGGCTACAGCTGAATATTATGATCGAGTTTTTGATCCGGTTCGAACAAATCCTGTTTTTCTTCCAGGACTGATATATTGTGTATTGATTTGATTTTAATGACCTGAGTACAAGGTACAAGACGTCTTATAATTGGGTATATACTATCAGCTGCAGATGTAACAAGCTCCAGTAAACATTGAAACTAACTTAGCTTTAATAAAAAAACGTTCTTCACATTGGCGAAAACGTTAAAGGAGACGTTTTGCCGAAAAGAACACGTCGTATCCGACGATAGTTGCATATAGGCTTTTTCCAGGGATTTCCAGATACTCGAAAACAATAACTTTGTAACAGGTTCCACCCCCACAAAATAATTGTTCACAGACTGACCCGATAAAAGATTCTTGTTGGTTCTCCTCCTCGGAGAGGAAAAAAGTGTTTGTCTTGAAGCAGCAACACCCCCTCACCCGACTGTTAACTCGGGCCCCTGGCGTTCGGCGTCGATATGGCTAAGAGTTTATACTCTTTGTTTTAAAAAAAAAATTGTGAACGTACTGACACCAAGATGACGGAAATCTATTACGTCAAGTTTCTTACAAATCTACATCTTGCTGTGGTTCTTTTAGCCCTATTGTATGGTTTACAGCAAATTATTTATTTGGGCCTCATGTGTATTTTATATAATTTTCACTTACCATGTTTCTAGTTGTAGTTCATTCGAATAAAATAGAACAAAAATTGAGAATTACGTTTTTTGAACTTATGTTGGACTGATGTAAGTGAATTGATAGCCATATAAAGGATGGCGATACTATTTCGAGTGTTCTTTGTTTTGAGCTATTGATATGTCGGTTAGCAAACGTTCGCTTAAATGTGCTATCTTTGGTTCACAGGACATTCAGAAAGAAGAAACGACGAAGAAACGTCTCGGGCGGTATACAGAAACGTTTTTGTCCCCCGAAACTTCGGATTGTATCGAACACAAGAGCATCAATTGTCACAGTATCTCTGTGGATTCAGTCTCATGTTTGGTATATTGACGCTTGAGAAACACTGAAGATTTTTCAACTGGGATTTTTGCGATTCAGCACAAACAAAAGGCAGAATGTCGTTGACTTATTGATCATTTTAAAGCACTATGCAAAAACGCGAGAGGCTAAAACGGTTGGATAATGCAATTTACAAGCAACTGAATAGATAATTCGGCCTCTGTTTGTCGTTGCTTTACTGATTTACAGCGTTTTCTTTCCAAGTGGTGCATAATTTCATTTGAAGCGATTCAGTTACCTCGAGGGAAAAACAGCGAGTCCGGTCCTCGGCATCAAAGTAACTTTCTTATTCTGTTCCGAATTTTGTCTGTTGATGTTCTTCTCGATAGTAATTGTTGGCTGGCTGGCTGGCCAGGAAGTTATGACTATGGTTGCGGTGATCAAAGATGTTCACAGACATGCCCTTGTAACTATATATCCATAATAAGTTCATGATGTTCTCGCCCCAACACTCCAACAGAAAAAGCGCTTCATGAAAGAAGTCATCACACCTTTTCACGCAAAATATTTACTAGTCAGTGTAGACTGGCTGCATGACTTTTGTGTCGAGTTAATGATAAATGCTGATTTTAACCATAAAAACAGACTTCTGCAGGCTGTGGGTTGTGTGGCAGGGGGTTTATATGTACGTGTTTCAAAAGTTAGGGAAATGCTTTGACAGTCATTGATTATTCATGACTATCAATTAATATTCCAATTATCATCACTTGCCTTTGTGGCAGTGGCACAGAAGGATAAATTCTACCAGGCTCAGTCTGAGGTCCTTGAATCACCCCAATTACCCGCTTGATATATCTGTCTATCGCCTGGCCCGGGAACACGCTGTGGTATCTTTGCAAGAATGCAATGATTCGTGTGTGGTATGGATCTCTTGGAATCTGTTCCGTTCATTTTGTGTGGTGTTTGTGACAGATATACGAGTCTCTGTACTCATGATGCTTCAAAAGTTTGGTGTGTCTTTCCCTCACAACTAATCACCTCGGTGGTGAAGTGGATCGAGCAAAAAACCGTTTACCCGGAGACCGGTAGAGCAGTGACCACATCATACCAAAAGACGTTAATAATAAAATATGGTACTTGTTGTTACCCTGCATTGGACGCGGCGTTAAACTTCTCTATCTTCACCTCTAACAATGCTGAAAACAACCAACACTAAAACGAAATGTTGCGTGGAGTAACCTAATTGGTTATAACTGAACGATTCACTGACATGTGGAAACAACTAGAAAATGGTGTTCTGGCGTCACAAATGACGTCATGAAAACGTAGCTGTGTACCCTATTTACACACCACAATACCTATCTATCATTACAATTTAGTCAAAAGATCTTACTGTTTGTCCTGTATACATGGTCAATATTAAAGTCTTTGCAGCAGCTTTAATGTGAAAGACACCAAGAGAAGGGCATCCAGTTGGTGACATCAGTGACGTCATGGTTATTTCAACCCACCCAACAAATACATTCAACAACTGTATTTACGAGACTACTTGCACAGAATACAGAATGCAATGTCTTTTTGTGAACAACCATAGATCACCCTGGTGCGTTAAAAGCAGTATTATTGGCGAAATTGAATGTAACATAATTCCACGGAATAATGACAGTACAATCATAGTAAGCCTATAGTATTAATTACAATGACGTTCGTCAATGGCACCCAATGATGCTGTGACATCCCTTGATTCAGCATACATGGCTTCAACAACTAACATCATCTACTGTGATCAAATATTGCCGCTAAGTTGTTTGTTTGTTGTGTAACGCCGCACTCAGCCATAGTTCACCTATGTGGTCTGTAAATAATTGTGTCTGGACTAGACTATCCAGTGATTGACATCCTGATCATCGATCTACGCAATTGGGATAGTATGACATGCATCAATCAAATCAGCCAGCCTGACCACCCGTACCGTTAATAACAACCAGAAGTTGTTATCCTTAAAGTTGTGTATTTTTTCATATACATGTCAGAGTGTGAACAAATATGTATTCACCGCTTTCAGTGGAATTCACATCCCTGTGAAAGTGATTTTTTTTAATAAATTCGAAAACTGAATATCAATTACACATTTCTTGTGGCTAAATATCTGGAGACATAATGTTCAACTTGAGTGGAAGATCCAACTTTCCTGTTTCAATATAATGCTGGTTTCTGTATCATAGTCAGTGTCACAGACTACATCACTTGCAACTTCCACAATATATATATCTATTTCCTTGTCTGACAGCTGGCGGTCATCGTGTCTTGCCCGCCGGGAAGCTATCATCATGGTCCCGTTCTGCTCAGCAAGCAGTGACGGACTTTACAACCTGGGTAATGCATTCGCACTGCGTACTATGTGGTGATTAGGTAGAGTGTGTGTCTAGTATGACATTAAGTTTTCAAACAAGTAAATCGATAGTAAACACCTGAAACATAGTAAATCATGATATGTATAGATGAAGCAAAGGGAATAAATAAAGAGATACAAGTGCGAATGGATGGATGATGGATTGATGGATGATACAGAAATAAATAAAGTAGAAAAAAATATGACCTATACTGAAATTCGACCATTCCATATTATCCAGCATGATAATTATCTATTTCAAGGGGATTGACTCAAATGTACTTTGAAGCAGCAAGGAGTTGAGACTTTTGTATTTGATGGATGAAGAGATGCACATGCTTTTATTCTTTGAGAGTTAAATCAGAAGTCGGTTCTTTGAAAGGATGTTTATAATGTGGTTTGCACAAACTGTTCAATCCAGGAATGTTGTTTGAGAAACGGCTTGATTTCATTAAATCGTATCAAAATATTGCTTGTATGAGAACCTGCACAAGACATTAAATCCTAAGGACGTTATTTAATACATAACAGTTGTTAAAGAGCAAACGAAATAGCAGAACTCTATGATTCCAAATCTCCACACACATCTTTACCAGACACTCTGCATACACTCCCTGTGGAATTGGTTACCAAGAAGCCAGTATGTCATGAACATCAAGCACTGTAACGGATGGACCCGATTCACTGGGGCCAATGCGTCAAGACTCTTATATCAAACATATCAAATATGTATAAGTGAACCTTAAAAGGACCGCGGTAGTCTGAGCCAACACATATGTATGACCAAAGGCATATAAGTCAGGCAAGCATATCCGCTTGGTCCTAAGTAAGAAGCATTGTTGTAATATCGACCGACTGACAGAAGCTCTCAGTTGAGATGCTTCTCTCCCCCGAAATCCCCCTCTCAACGCCGGTCTACACGCTAATGACAGGCTTGCTCCCTCATAGCCTCTATTTACACATATGCTTATCAATATTTAATAGCAAATATCTTGGTTTTCTATGAATAGCTTGCATCGAATAAATCAGACGTATTAACCTACACAATCTGAAGGAGCGGGGTATCTTCTACCCTGTGCATTGACAAGGAGAGATCAGGGTCTTATTTAATACCACATGAGTGACTTACGATTTAATGAATTTGGACATCAAATATGTACCCTGAGCGATCAAATATTGTTCTGTAATAAGCAGTTTTAGGGTTCAAAGAATATATGCGCTACGTGCGTGTATTCGAGGCGTTTGGGTTGAATTAAGATGAACAAAGTACACAGTCAATATTTCAGCTTTAAATCCGGTTAATTGCTTCAGATTTGGTTTCACTTCTACATTATAATGCGTAAACATATGTCGTGGGTATAGTGTTTCATGACAGACAATCTCACGGATTAAAATGATCTTCAGCAACTAATGCTTGTCGTAAGAGGTGACGAATGGGTTCTGGTGGTCAGGTTCTCTGATTTGGCTCCATGCAATCGTATTCCAATTGGTAGATATACGCTCATAAAGTCAGTCACTCGATTGTCTGGTTCAGACTCGATTATTAACAGACACGCCGTCATATAGCTGGAATATTGCTGAGTTGTACGATCATTAATCATTCCTCTGTTGTTTCCACTCCCATGTAATAACCATCCTCATGTGCCATTCTCCACATGTGGCGCTGGGGTAAGATTACCCAATCAAGGTCAGTCAGTCAACCCAGAGTACAATTATACAACCCTTAGTTCAGAGCACGTGCATTGAGCCTTTAAAGTTCGTTACGTACTATTGTGGTCCGCTACAAGCCGCATGTGCGCAGTTGAGCATTCTGTTCATTGACTCATACTACATTTGAAACACATAATGATTGAAATTTTGACATTGATTTGTAATTGTTATCATGCATATAAAATGCATCTGTTATGCATGTAACAATAAGAGTATACATATAGCATAACATGTGCTATTTCGAAGGACAACACACCATTATTGATGTCAGGATATGAATGTGTACATCCAAACCAAAAGGTATAAAAAACGGTGACTTACCTAACAATCGAGCTCGAGTTTAATCCGACGCAGGTCATGTATATAATTCAAACGCTCCACAGGTTGTTGTTAACTTCGTGGAACATTGTAATGTTGAGTCGACGGTAGTCGCAGACAGACACGATGACTCGCCAGGAAACTACAGTCCCATGTATATTCCGAGTTTACAAGAACGCTGACCTAATTGAACGTTGTCTCTTATTTGTTGAATTCACGAAGCACACGCCGTACTAGTTGCAGACCTTAGCGTTCCCTCATCAAGCCACGCAGCCCGTGGATTGCCAGCGACAATATGTACAGATCCATACTAAATAAAATAGCTCCCTCGGTCACATCCGCTGCCGGTTAGTTCACAACCGTAGAGAAAGGTCAGATGCAAGCACATAAAACACTTTACCATGTCGCCAACATCCCCTGTCCAGTTGTCCAGAAGTACATCGTGGGCACAGAGAGCTGCCTACAGCAGGTAGTGTTCAACACGCGTGTAGAGCCCTGTGCCGCATCCAGTGCTCTGGTTATACAGCAGATGCAACTTGAGTCGCTTCACTGCTGTAGCATGCATACGTACAATAGTGGAATCCCAGTAGCTGGTGATAATTGTTGTTGTTCGCTAACTAATACACGGGTTAGGAACAACGGTAATAATGGAGGCTAACTGTTCATTACAATAGGGCTTGTGCAAACCGATTTAATGAATGATAAGGTAATTGTTACTTTTACACGAAAGGGCATTGGGAATTCTAGTCTAGATGATAATAAGGCCATGGAGAATAATGGACTGTAACCACAGTCATCATTGTTAGTGTGTCGGTAGCACAGCTTTGCAGCTGTAACCAATGCTTTTTTTTAAAGTTCTAGGAACAGTCGTTTTGCTTGCAGAATGGCGGCAATTTGTGTCATGAAAACTATAGTGATTCAGCTCGCCTGCAGCATGGCTTAAGTTCGGTACCAGATCGAGACCATCCTGAGGGATACTCGCCTTAAGGTGTAGGTAGGAAGTGTAATGAATACATTACTTCCTGAGTGTGTATGTGAGCATCAGTAATGTATCATGGATGACTTGATATGACTTATTGATTAGTAATATTTAATAAAGGCTTATCCGTTACAAAATAGATTCATGTTGTAATCAACAAAGAACGGTATATATTTAGTCAATAATACTATAAAACACGTGACTTTGGAAACAGGTGGTCTTGTGGTCGATGGCGCCGCCATTCGCGATGCAGTATTGCGCCCCTTAGCCATACCGGGATGTGCTGAGCACTGATCTGTCAACACCAAATATGTACTCGTGGGTTTAAAAAAATGGAACTTCCATGACCTGCGTCATTTTGTGCTTGTCTCCCAAACTAAGGTAACAAGCCATCTGTGTGATATCGATGGGTTACACTTTCTGCCTCCTAATTGACTGCGGGGGAATTAAATTGTTCAGTAAAACGTGTTATTATTTGTTACACTGAACTTGAAACTTGTCAATCAATCTCACAATATTCCGTTAAAGCTGCTCGCTGCTGTTATGTTCGTCATTCAGTTCACATCACATTAATTACCTCTATCGGGGAGGTTAGCGTTATGTTCAGTTACATTAACTACTGGTTATACTTGGAGTGGAGTTGAAAGAAGCATTTCGCATGAATGAAACAAGTCATTTTACCAATCCGAAATAAAAGCATTATGATGACTTTGCAAGAACATAGACGACACGATTGTGTAAGTGAGTGTGTGAGTAGAAGTTTTATGTCGCGTTTAGCAATATTCCAGTGGTATCATGGGGTGCACATTGTATCCACGTGGGGAATTGAACCAGGCGTAACGAGCGAATGCTTTAACCAGTCGGCTACCCTTCCATGTCAGTATGAAGGAAACAGAGGATACTTAACATACAATACACATTAAACACATGCTGCCATTACTCTCAATTCAATATCGAACTAAGCCAGTATAGTGTCAGATGGCATTGCTTTATATGGAAAAAGGGTTTCGTCGCTTTATTTACTTTTGGGGCGTGACAGCCTCACATCTGGTGGTATATTTATATAAATTTGTCGCTCCAGTTTTGTTTGGACTCTGTGTGATACCTACCATATTAGATCTGAATACCATTATTGATATTTAGATTGTGCTGTACAGGCAGGTAAGGCTGGTAATGCAGAACTGCTCGTTCTTGGTGAACACCCTCGGGCATTGTAGCAGCATTGAAACTCTCAGTCCGTGACACTGCAACGCTGACACTGCCCACGTGACACAAAGGACACACCTGTCACACAATAAGTCAAAGGGAGGTAACCTCCATCAAAACAGTCCATATCTAGACACAGGTTGGACATAATGAAATTTGTGTTCGCCTTTAATCAGGTACACAATCCCGGCCTAGGTCTAGTTGTTGTAATTATGCCAAATTGAGACATTGCCTCCGTGCAATGAGAGTAACCATTCACTTAATAGGGGCTATATGTGGCCCGGTCGTCTAACACGCTGTGCAGTCGGTATATATCACGATGCTTGTAACTAGACTGTACCAGAGTTGCGTCCCTTGGGCACGCCAGAAACCTATGCTTGTGAGTTCGAATCCCGGTTCGCCCAGTGTATGTTTCTAGTGAGCACAATACCCGTGCTCGTGGGTTTCACCAAAGTTGTAAACGTCTAAGACCTGCATCACTTCGGGCTTTTCTCCAACATAAAGATGACACGCAGTGACATAACTGGAATAGTGTTACAACCGGGGTTAAACCAATTTAACTCACTCACCCATTAACTTTAAAATAATACAAGTTATGTGGCAGATAAGCAAGTCGTGTCCTGGGGACTTAAGTAGAATAGACCTCCAAGAGCCCTCTCGAAAACGTCGATATATCAAAAGCTCGTTGATCCCATGTACAGCATTACCAATGGATTCGGCATAGCCCTCATTAGATTTAGTGTCATCATATACGTAGTCGACAGTATCAACCGGGTCTCCGACTAGCACCACAGCCACAGCAGTCGACTGTTTCTAACGGACGTGTTATTTACTGTTACATGTATGCACTACACAGTGTAAATATAAAGCTATATATCAACTGCAGCATATATGAACATAGTTATTCAAATGATGGTTGAGAATACAATTTCGTTTGTTGAGTGACAGAAGGTGCCGTTTGTAATGCAATGTTTAAAAAAAAGCAAGCATTGAATGAAATGAAACCTAAGTGTCTCGCAAACGTAAAAACTTGTATAGATAAAGTAAAAAGAAATACGTTTCGACATAATTTCCGATCTTGTGAGAAATGTTTAAAAAAGTCTAATAGAGTAATCACAGAATATAAAACGTCTCTTGTTTGAAGAGAAATGTTAACACAACACACGCTGTGTAAGTCTCGTGTGATCTGACCTGCATGGTTTTGATCTTTGCATTGTGACCAGTTGATAATGAACATACAAGTGAGTGAATTATCGAGATGTTGTGAATCAGCGCTGATGAATGGGATACAGCTTCCAATAATTGACGTTAATGTCAACAGCCGACCATTCTAGGAAAATTATTAAACCACAATATTGCCGAGTCGCGGTTTAATAGAGAGACTATATCGATTGCATTTTCGCACAACTGAAAGGAAAATATAACTTGCTTCGTACCAAGGTTTTTTCCAGTGATAAATGTACCAAGCAACATTCACATTTGAATCGTCTGTAAATCACTAAATGTTAATATCGTTACTGCTAGAGGACGATGATTCAGCATAACCAGTCCCTGTGGAATAGTTGCCAGTGGCTCGGATCTTATGTCCTTTGGCATACTGGCTCCAAGTATCTGGCGCTAGATCTTAATCTGTTTCATTTGCATAGGGTTTCATGAATAAACAGATAGAAACATTTGCAACAGCAGGATGGGCAACTGTTTCCAGAACAGACAAATTACTGACAGGTTGCAGAATACGTGTGTCATATGACAAAAAATGGAATAAATCATTACTGGTGGTGTTATCCAGTATCACACACCCTGTACCTGCCCACGGAACGATGTACACGTGGTTGCAGTATGTTATATCAGGAAGTTGTTTTTAAATCCACTAGTTTCGACAAATGCAACGAAGGTGTCTCTCCCTCTCTGTCTGTCTGTATGTCTGTTTGTCTGTCTGTCTGTCTCTGGCTCTCCCTGTGTCTGTCTCTCTCTATCTCTATCTTTGCCAAAGCCTTCACATCATCCATACGCTCGAACACGCTCACACAGACACACGCGTGCCAACGCCCCCACCAACAAACCACGCCCATATATCCAGAGAAAACTAAACGGTAGCGAATGTAAATGTATTATGCCATATCAATGTACCTCCGTGCACCATAAACGGGCTGTAATGATAATGATCTAATCTCGTAAAAAGCATTCAAAACAATGGAACCTTGCATCCTAGTGGTTCCCAAACAATGTTATGGGTCTAATCCATCAGAGCTTCGGTATAGTCGGTGTGCTTCGAAGAGAGGAGAAACTGTAAAAGTCAGGTGTGTAAAATATTGGGCATTAAAGCGTCTTCCTTTCTCAAGGGGCGACAAAATACATTACTTCGGTCTGCTAAATAAACTATACATCACTAAATCTGGATTTAAGACGTACACTAGTCTGCTATTTAGGAGCTTAATACGACACAAGTAAAGGAGGACCAAGATAAGACATGAGTTAGACTCAGCAACAGCAGTAAACAAAACGACCTACAGACCAGCGGCGACTAGGAACTGCATTCGATAATCTCTATTGAAATGCTTGCCTCGAATCAGGAACAATTACTGTGGAAGGTTCTTTTTGTCCATATCAACTTTAGCATTTGTAAACGGAGAGAGAGAGAGAGAGAGAGAGAGAGAGAGAGAGAGAGAGAGAGAGAGAGAGAGAGAGAGAGTTGAATGTACACTCTCACACTCTATATTGAGTATTGAGGAATGTATACGGGCAAAGAACTCAGGGTAAAATTCAACGCAGGTGGTATTTTGATTACAGCTTCATGTAAGTGTAGTTAGTATGTTGGTTCTACAGTATCTTGATTCATGGCCATGCACATACTATCACTTGCGTTCAACCTCAGCTGATCTAATGCCGTGTGACAGTTGTCGCTTATGGGACATGGCATATCACCGTTAAGAAGGACATTTGTTACATCTCCTAAAGATACACGTCAGTTTCAACTTTCTTGTGTGACAGCAAATGTCCTCAGAACCTGACGGTGCTTGCATTTTGACATGCTGGCAACGTAGGGACTAAGCGTTTGTTGACGAATTCATACACAGATACTGAACATATAGTTAGAAACACATATTCACGTTATTATACAGTGTTCATTCCTATTGTCGTGAAACCTTGCTTATTCGGACGCCGCACGCAATATCGTTTCAGACGATTCAACATGTACATGTGTGACCACGGTAATCTGGTGCGATACCAGGATATGATAACGACAATGTATGACCACGGTAGCATTTGGTGCAACACCATGATAAGATAACAACAATGTATTACCACGGTAGCATTTGGTGCGACACCATGATAAGATAACAACAATGTATTACCACGGTAGCATTTGGTGCGACACCATGATAAGATAACAACAATGTATGACGAAGGTAGCATTTGGTGCGACACCATGATAAGATAACAACAATGTATGACGAAGGTAGCATTTGGTGCGACACCATGATAAGATAACAACAATGTATTACCACGGTAGCATTTGGTGCGACACTATGATAAGATAACAACAATGTATGACCACGGTAGCATTTGGTGCGACACCATGATAAGATAACAACAATGTATGACGAAGGAAGCATTTGGTGCGACACCATGATAAGATAACAACAATGTATGACGAAGGTAGCATTTGGTGCGACATCATGATGAGATAACAACAATGTATGACCACGGTAGCATTTGGTGCGACACCATGATAAGATAACAACAATGTATGACGAAGGTAGCATTTGGTGCGACACCATGATAAGATAACAACAATGTATTACCAAGGTAGCATTTGGTACGACACCATGATAAGATAACAACAATGTATGACCACGGTAGCATTTGGTGCGACACTATGATAAGATAACAACAATGTAGACCAAGGTAGCATTTGGTGCGACACCATGATAAGATAACAACAATGTATGACGAAGGTAGCATTTGGTGCGACACCATGATAAGATAACAACAATGTATGACGAAGGTAGCATTTGGTGCGACACCATGATAGGATCACAACAATGTAGACCAAGGTAGCATTTGGTGCGACACCATGATAAGATAACAACAATGTATGACGAAGGTAGCATTTGGTACGACACCATGATAAGATAACAACAATGTATTACCACGGTAGCATTTGGTGCGACACCATGATAAGATCACAACAATGTAGACCAAGGTAGCATTTGGTGCGACACCATGATAAGATAACAACAATGTATGACGAAGGTAGCATTTGGTGCGACACCATGATAAGATCACAACAATGTAGACCAAGGTAGCATTTGGTGCGACACCATGATAAGATAACAACAATGTATGACGAAGGTAGCATTTGGTACGACACCATGATAAGATAACAACAATGTATGACGAAGGTAGCATTTGGTGCGACACCGTGATAAGATAACAACAATGTAAGACGAAGGTAGCATTTGGTGCGACACCATGATAAGATAACAACAATGTATGACGAAGGTAGCATTTGGTGCGACACCATGATAAGATAAAAACAATGTATGACCACGGTAGCATTTGGTGCGACACCATGATAAGATAACAACAATGTATTACCACGGTAGCATTTGGTGCGACACTGTGATAAGATATCAACAATGTATGACGAAGGTAGCATTTGGTGCGACACCATGATAAGATCACAACAATGTAGACCAAGGTAGCATTTGGTGCGACACCATGATAAGATAACAACAATGTATGACGAAGGTAGCATTTGGTGCGACACCATGATAAGATAAAAACAATGTATTACCAAGGTAGCATTTGGTACGACACCATGATAAGATAACAACAATGTATGACCACGGTAGCATTTGGTGCGACACCATGATAAGATAACAACAATGTAGACCAAGGTAGCATTTGGTGCGACACCATGATAAGATAACAACAATGTAGGCCAAGGTAGCATTTGGTGCGACACCATGATAAGATAACAACAATGTATGACCACGGTAGCATTTGGTGCGACACCATGATATGATGACGACACAGCACTTAGCTCCAAATACGGAAAATACGAGTCATTCAGAGAGTATTGAAATACATATATGCATGCTTTTATATGATATAAACATTATGTACGTACGTACGATAACGCCTCATACTAACCACCTCTGGAAAAGGTCATTTGGAACTATTTCCAATGATAAAACTATATATAGTTGTTTATGTCGCAATAATACAGACTAGAAACAAGGTGTCTTCTTTCTGACATTATCAATACTACTTACACGAATAATTTGAAATCAGAAACTATAGATGAAAACAAATAATTCTCCCCTATATACAAAACTAAATCAAATAAACTTTGATATGAATAAATGAACAACATAAATACATAACGTACAAGGTATTTTATGGCTGGATTCAATGTTTGGATATTTAAACTTAGTAGATCAAATTCTTACAGGCAGTGAAAGGGCAAAACTCAATAAATGGCAAGTATTAAAATATATCTACGCAATGAATATACACTCGTCAAAAAAAGAAACGCACAGGTAGAGTTTTAGTAAATGTATTGTACCTAATAAAGTCGATATATTTAATTAAATATCATAGATACACACATGAAATTTTGGAGCTCGATGGTCACATGTTGTCGTTGTACAAAGACATTGAAAATTGTTCTTTGTCATGTCGCATAAGGCCACAAGGTGGCGCTGAACTCAGTATCTCATGTGACCGCCCCAGGCAGCAATCACGGTTCTGCATCTCCTCGACACTGACTGGATAAGTGTACGAACTCTGTCCTGCGGAATTTTGCTCCATTCAGCTTGTAACGCGTTGGTCAGTTGTGGGAGTGTCTGTGTCTGCATGTTCTGACGTTGACGTACAAGTCGAGCGAGTTCATCCCAGAAGTGTTCGATTGAGTTGAGATCTGGAGAACTCGACGGCCAGGGCAAGCCGTTGATGTTGGCATAATGAAGGTAGTCTACCGTGACACGAACTGTATGCGGTGGAGTGTTGTCCTGTCAAAACAGCTCCCTCTGGCGGTCAATGATTGGAGGAAGGTGCGGTTGAAGAATTTGATTCGTGTAGCGATTTGCTGTCATATTTCTTTGAACCACAACCAAGTCGGATCTCGTGGTGTAGGATATGCCAACCCCCCCCCCCCCCCCCCCCCGTCTCCGTAGCTGTGGTATTGCGATGACGTAAGTGGAACAGTCGAATGTAGCGATCCTGTGCACGGGTGGTAACTCTTGGTCGGTCGGTTCTCGGACGGTCTGCAGAATTGGGATTTTCGGTCACAAAGGAGGCAAATGGTGATGTGGTGGACGTTGAAGTGGCGTGCCACAGAAGACTGCGATTCCCCTCTTTGGATACTTTTTGAAGCACCGTTTGTCGAATATCAGGCCACAAACATTTTCCAATAACATTTATCCAATTTATATACCGGATTGTTTGTGTAGTCAGTTCCTTGAACTAAATACCTGTGCGTTTCTTTTTTTGAAGAGTGTATTAGCTGGGCATTTATTTAGACGTTAATGCATAATGGTTTTAATTTATAATCGGATTTGATTTCGAGGAACCACTGCTGTTATAATATGTACAACATGTCCGCTTTGTGAAGAACAGTGGCTACAGTGGGATGTCGGAACTGCAGTGTCGCTTGATGTAAGAGGGCAAGAGAAGATCACAAGTAATAGCCGAGTCGATGTCGCAAAGAAGCATGAATAAATGGCTGAGTAATGGACAAAGTGACATTTCCAATATGGCGACCCTAGTGGTTATGTTAAAAGCTGAATCGGCAATTGCTGGTATCATCCCTGTTAAGCATCAGCATGAAAAGGCGTGAATTTCAGGGACACGTCAAAACGATGTAAACGATGAACGAATTATGGCCAACGCGAAATGTTCATGTGAACCATCGGCTCAGGTGAGCTAAATGCACACAATGACGTCTCGATGAAAGAAAGCGAACTATAAATTACTTAAATAAGTTTAGAGAACTTTTTCTTTCGTTCCCCCTTTATATCACACACAAAGGTGGAGCGTTAAGAATCCTGGTTTAACCCAGTCAACTATTCGTCACGCGAAGAGTAAATTTGCTTTAAACATAATGATGATTTAACATCATTTTCTCGACGGTTCTACGCGTTTTCAGCACATTACTTATTCTGTGAGAGTCTAAACTCATTCATCTTGTGTGGAATTAAAAGGCGAGAGGGACAGAAACATTTTAATCCTTAGAAATTAAATACGAAAAAGAAAGTCTTATTCCAAACATCTTTGAATTTTACGTGTTCTTTATTATCCCGCTTGTCTGCCTCACAGTTTTCTATGGGAGGTCTTCACTGTTACATGACCAACCCTGTTATACAACGGCTGATATTCACATGAGCAACCCGTTCCCACGCTAGAGAATATGCTTTGTCAAGAAGATGCGACCGCCTCCATGATCTCGTCGTAGAGCGTCCGCCAGGCGAAAAGAAGGCCGAGGGCTCGATCCCCGGTTGCGTCCTAACAAAAAACGTTAAAGGATGGTACTTTTTGTTCTCCGCATTAAGGGGCTCGGAGTCAGTATACTGTGTCTGGATAGGGTATTCTTGTTAAATTGCACATGGAATCTCATTAGGGCTAGAGGGGCGGTCGGGTAGCCTAGTAGTTAAAGCGTTCGCTCGTCACGCCGAAGACCCGGGTTCGATTCCCGACATGGGTACAATATGTGAAGCCCATTTCCGGTGTCCCCCGCCGTGATATTGCTGGAATATTGCTAAAAGCGGCGTAAAACCAAACTCACTCACTCACTCACTCATTGGGCTAGCACTATAAAGTCGGCATTAGTCCGGACTTGTACAAGAAGCCACACACACGCACGCGTACATACACAGGTGCATGCACGTCGCTATATAAGTGGAATAATCTTGAACGCGACATTAAACCTCATTTCACCTCACCCAGACCTTGTTTTAGCCCCTTAATGCCGAATGCCAGACAGGGTAACAACAAGTACCATCTTTTAACGTCTGTTAGTATGGCGCGGCCGGGGATCAAACCCTCGACCTTCCGCTTTCCGGGCGGACGCTTTACCACTAGACCACGGAGGCGGTCAATTCACTTACTAACTTTCACCTACACGGTAAAGTGATAAACACCGTCCATAATCCTTATATGTGTAATACGTGGTATTAATTACATAGTGATACAGATTTTTGTAAATGATAGGTACATACGAACTACTGTTCAGTAACACGTTTCACCTCTGACACACATCGATATTGTAGGTATTAACTGGTAGGAATCATTGTGTTGACTCAAACAGGCGTACCAATGTGCCATCTCACAGAACGATGATTACTTTGTGTTGTGTTACTCGCCCTGGCTTTCCTCTGCTCACAATCTGTGGGGTGGTGTGTATTGGCATATTCTATATATCGCATTGTAATAGAATATGAGTTGATGATATACACTATTTATTAAGGAGAAAGGCTATTTCTGAACTATAAAGTGTAGATATGAATTATTTATAATCCCAGAGGACACGGAAAGACCCATCTTTGTTTGAAAGTTCGATACATCTGATACCAGTAATGCTCTGTTGAGCCTACATGTTAACTGAACTTCGCGCAAATAACAAGAGGCGTGGAGAAATGGGTTTAACGTCGCGTTCAAGGGTGTGTGTGTGTGCGTGAGTGCGTGCGTGCGCTCGTACGAGTGTACATGTGGTTACTTGCACTAGTTACGCCTGTGTTTTAGCCCAATGAGATATCATGCCGCAGTTTAACTAGGATACCCCACTCAAACACTGTATACTGACTCCGAGCCGACCAATTCTGGTTTTATTCCCTTAATGCCGGGCACCAGACACGGTAACAACCCTTTACAGTCTTTTGGCATGACGTGACCGGGATGGAACCCCCGATTTCGAGCTAAACAAGAGATAAGAGTACCTATTTCAATATCGCACTACCGACAGTATATCACTTATTATTAAAATGTCAAGCCATAAACCGATTTTATGATAATTAATGGTACTGACTCTCTGGTGACGTTTTCCAAAACAACCCATCCGTGAACGTGTGTATTACATTAAATATACCTTGTCAAACTAGAACAAGCCCTGTCTTGTTAGAAGACACATTATTAATGATATTAATAAAGACGCATAACAAATTTAAACCCCATTACAGTATAAAATTCAAAATGTAATAACACAGTTAAAATGATATATTTACTCAATTTCAATCCAGCGAGCTGACGTTATTTACAGAGCTCCTTGCATCGAGTTCCAGGCAAACATACACCAATGCAGAACCAGTACATCAAATTTAATGACTCTTTATTTTATTTCGCGCACTTATATTTTATTCCCTTCATATTCACTGTAAGCATGTCAGGGTATATCACCATAAAGATAATACATGGTTGAGTGCTGCCGTGGGGGTGAGTTCGTAGGGCTTCATTTGCCCTGTTCCGTAGCGCCCAACTGGCTTTGTGCTAGCCTTCTGCGTAAATAACCTATCGGTGTCGTTATTATTGCAACTTATTGACATGATCCATTACATCGCGTCCCTGTTTGACGGTTCTGGATATTTTCATCAATGGATCTATATGTTTATGTAATCAATTAAGAGGTTGAAATGAATTACGTGTTTGCTGACCGTTCGGCTTTATTGCACAGTCTCTCATTACCGCAGTGTACCCAAAAGTACCAGTTACAGTAATCAATAACATACAAGTTTCCAGCATGTACTGATATTATAGGTCGGTGTCTTATATACTAAAATAATATTGTTATCTGAAATTGGGCAAGAGAACATGATGTTCTATGAATGAAAAACGAGTAGGTATATATCAATGTGAACAAGACCCGTACATTGACATCAGAGAACATGGTACCAGGACCACGTTGCTGACCTGATACTTCATTGACGTCGTTGGGACCTTACATTTCTAGCCATGCCTAACAATTCAAATAAAACTTTATTCAGCCGCCGTGGTCAATAAAGAGATATAAATGGTATTTTCTTTAAAAAGTTCTCCAAATTCATCTTCGAAGACAGTTGACATTTTTACATCTTTTAATGAAGCCGCGCAAGAGCGTTGTTTAGATTTTATCAATTAATTAGACAGTGCTCGTTGTGGCTAACTTAATCCCATTTCAATGAAGATAATTGATTGAGTCACAATAAAAGATATAGTATCGGTTGAATCGACATTGTCTGAACGCCATAGCGGAAACCGGCGACAGCGATCTTCAGATTGCTATGTTAACCTACAGTGTTGAAGTGGTGTTCGTCGTGCTCTCGTGTCGCACGGGGAGCACACTGTGAGGAAATATTGATCTCATGAGAGTCAATGAAGAAAAAGACGTTAAAGTATTTAAACCCAGACTGCCACGTGTTGTAGATCAATAGCGACATACCAGTGGTCGGGGGATCTCAGCTGACATTGTGTGTTGGACATGGGCACTTTTCGAATATTTTAACCAAGAACTGTGCCTGGGATTTGAACTGACAGTTAAGATGACAGGGGACACTTTGACCAAGGACTTAACACTGAGTCTAGAATTTGGACTGAAAGAGAGATAAGATGGCCTGGAACACTTTAGCCAGAGGCTTGACACTGTGTCTAGGATTTGAACTGAGAGATAGTTCAGATGGCCTGGGACGCTCTGCCCAAGGACTTGACACTGAGCGTAGGATTTGAACTGTGAGGGTAAAGATGGCATGGAACACTTTGACCAAGGACTTATCACTGGGACTAGGATTTGAACTGAGAGAGTTGAGATGGTCTTAAAGACTTTGTCCAAGGACTTATCGCTAGGGCTATTATTTCGACTGGGAGAGAGTTAAGATGGCCTGAGACGCTCTGGCCAAGGACTTGACACTGAGCCTAGGATTTCAACTGAGAGATAGTTCCAGATGACCTGGTACAATCTGGCCTAGGCCTTGACACTGAGCCTAGGATTTGAACTGAGAGATGGTTCAGATGGCCTGGTACACTCTGGCCTAGGCCTTGACACTGAGCCTAGGATTTGAACTGAGAGATAGTTCAGATGGCCTGGTACAATCTGGCCTAGGCCTTGACACTGAGCCTAGGATTTCAACTGAGAGATAGTTCAGATGGCCTGGTACAATCTGGCCTAGGCCTTGACACTGAGCCTAGGATTTGAACTGAGAGATAGTTCAGATGGCATGGTACACTCTGGCCTAAGCCTTGACACCGAATTTGAACTGACTTAGTTGGGATGGCCGCTAACACTTTTACCAAGAACTTAACACTGAGTCTGACAAAGGTGATCTTGACATTTTGACACATTGTGAACATGGACTTACTACAAAGCCATGACGACAGTCTGAGGAAGTTAGGTTCATTTCTCGAATTTGTACAACATACATGTTATGTTCTGAACAGTGACACGCTTGTGCCAGTGTGTGAATATACAGAATGTACATGCTATTTGTGTTTTATGTCGTTAACATAAGGTAAGTGAGTATGGTTTTACGACGTTTTTACGACATCAAGTTATGATATCTCTAACAGAGACACGTTGCAAAGCTATACGGCAGTACTATCACGCAGTTTATTTTCTGAAGAGCGAGTGAGTTTGGTTTCAAGCAGTTGTGAATGAAAAAAAATAAACATTTGCAAATCGCTGAATCCATCGACTGACACACGATCACAGGGCTGTATTAAATAGAGTGAGGCTATTTAGCCATTCGGAACAGCACAGGCTATTTAGTCATTCGGAACAACACGCGGTGATTAGCAACACAGGGCAGCACAGCCTAATTAGTCATACGGGACAGCGTGGTCTATAAGGGGCAACGCCCCTGTACTCCTTAACACCTCATGTACTCAACTCCCACCGTACTCTTTAACTCCTCATTTACTACCTAACTCCCCTGTACTCAACTCCCCTGTACTCCTCAACTACCCTGTATTCAACTCCCCTGTATACAACTCCCCTGTACTCCTCACCTACCCTGTACTCCTCAACTCCCCTGTACTCCTCAACTCCCCTGTACTCCTCAACTCCCCTGCACTCCTCAACTCCCCTGTACTCCTCAACTACCCTGTACTCAACTCCCCTGTATACAATTCCCCTGTACTCCTCAACTACCATGAACTCCTCAACTCCCCTGTACTCCTCAACTCCCCTGTACTCCTCAACTACCATGAACTCCTCAACTCCCCTGTACTCCTCAACTCCCCTGTATACAACTCCCCTGTACTCCTCAACTCCCCTGTACTCCTCAACTACCATGTACTCCTCAACTCCCCTGTACTCCTCAACTATCCTGTACTCAACTCCCCTGTATACAATTCCCATGTACACCTCAATTACCCTGTACTCAATTCCCCTGTACTCCTCAACTACCCTGTACTCATCTCCCCTGTACTCCTCAACTACCCTGTACTCAACTCCCCTGTACTCCTCAACTACACTGTACTCAACTCCCCTGTACTCCTCAACTACACTGTACTCAACTCCCCTGTACTCCTCAACTACCCTGTACTCAACTCCCCTGTAATCCTCAACTCCCCTGTACTCAACTCCCCTGTACTCCTCAACTACACTGTACTCAACTCCCCTGTACTCCTCAACTACCCTGTACTCAACTCACCTGTACTCCTCAACTCCCCTGTACTCTTCAACTATCCTGTACTCAACTCCCCTGTATACAACTCCCATGTACTCCTCAACTACCATGAACTCCTCAACTACCCTGTACTCCTCAACTACCCTGTACTCAACTCCCCTTTAATCCTCAACTCCCCTGTACTCCTCAACTCCCCTGTACTCAACTACCCTGTACACCTCAACTACCCTGTACTCAGCTCCCCTGTACTCCTCAACCCCAACCCCCTGTACTCCTTAACTCCTGTACTCCCCAACCCACCCGACCCCCCCCCCCCCCCCCCCCCGCCCCCCGTACTCTTTAACTCGTGTACTCATTAATTGCTCCTCAACTCCTCAAACCCCCAGTACTCCTCAACTCCCCCATCGTACTCCTGCAGTCCTCATGTACTCAAAACCTCCCTGCAACACATCATCCTGCAGTCATCAAGTTTCCACATTAACACTTGAATTGGTATCTACCATAGTAGTGTAAACCTACAAGGAATGGAATATAGATTCTTTATGTAGCTTGACGAAATTTTAATCTCGATCTAGACAAGCAAGTGTTGAGTCGTGAGACTAATAGTAATCTTTAGGTTTAGGAACTGACGCATCTGACTGCCGAGGTAGACGAGGCCTGGGACGTGGTTTAAATCAAGCTTGACACATCCCACTCAGCGACTATTACGTTGACTTCACTAATCACATTCCTTCAATTTCCATCAGACTTGTTGCAGGACAATTTATCTACCTTGCGGCGGACTGAGATTTCTCAGTGTACATTAACTAGACTTCCCATGGTGCCAGATATTGGGTAGTGAAGTGGACTGAGAACTGATCACTATTACTTACATATCAATCAAGTCATTCCACCTTAACGTCCTATTAATTGCGTACTGAAGGCATGAATACCTTTGAGCCCTTGGTACATGTAGGACATTATGGTGTGGTGAGAGAGTTAGTACGTCATTTGAATAACATTACGTTAGTATAATGTTTGTCGGAAAACCCGAAGTGATACCTATTTACCACTTGGATGAAAGCCATCGGCATTAGTATGGTGCTAAGAAACCAATGATCACAACAAGTGCGAATATAGGATTCGATACCATTATCTTAGGACCCTGGTATGCTCAGGCGAATTTTACAGCGAATTGCAACGTCTTTGATGAATGAGACACCCTTGTCCATACTGTTGTGGAGAAAAAATGCATTCAACTCATAGTTGCTATTTCAATACAGCATACAATCGCCGGGTCCACTCAATGCACTGGCTACAATTCTACACAGTTTTGCCTGCATTGGTGACATTTCAACCTTAATCAACAAACATTTACAAATCGCGTGAAATCTTAATGAAATATCTAATGTTTGAAATAAACTAAGTTATACTGACAGTCGCGACTAACAAAAACACACATAAATCTGAAGGAGTGAATACTGACAAGCATGATGCCAAACCTGCAGCCGTTTGATTTCTCAGCTGTCTGTCTTGAGAACATCTTTCCCATCACTCAGCACTTGTCGAGCTGAGCTAATTCTATCGAGTCCTTATCTCACCGCGTTTGATGGCAAGGTCTCAATTTGAAACTATTGCCGCTAGATAAACACCATTTCACCCTCGTCACGGGCAACGTGATATCACAGGAGAAAAACCGACGGTGTTTGCACCAGATTGTATCTTAAGAACGTTTTCAGACATGCCGGTTGAGACAGAAAAAAGTCATATAGTTATGGCTTTGGGATCTAGATAGGAATAGCGATGATTTACAAGGATTTGGTTGTGTATGGATTTATACCGAGAAAGTGTATATTTATATACAGATACCCTTGTCAGCGATCAAGGGGAAACAACCTCTCGCGGTGAAGCAACATAGCATTTCGACGATAGGTAATTTCCGTTCTTCTCTTTCGAATGTACATGTTTAAGCATCATATTGATACAAACCATTTTCCAGACATATTGTTGGCGTGTACTATATTTAAAAAAGCTAATATGAGGGCGGTCAGAATTATAAACAAGCATGACTTTGTTTTTCGTACAACATATCAGGGGAATGAATAATTTTGCTCTCATATACCTTTGGGGCGCGTAATATTTTTCTTAACAACAGGTGTTATCTCGTCTAGGTTTTGACCTTAAGGAACCTGTTATACATACGAAAGAGAGAATGTTAGCCATGATTGCCCATCTGTCAAGGGATAGATATTACCCTCAAAATAGAAAAAAAATCTATGAAGGGTAGCTTCGTCGAATAGTTTCATAGCCCGCATAAAGAAACGTGGGACAATGTCCCTTGATTGTATGGTTTGGTGAGCTGCTCTAGGAATTGCTCCCTAGGGTTTCTAGCCAAGGATCGGGGAATGTGGAACAAAACATCACCCAAATGCCAGCGAAGGTTGTGCATAGTGAGCTGCCCTAATGAATGTATGAATAATCTATCAAAATATTAGTTCTGACTGCAAGCCATGTTTTGGGGGTTATTGTATAACACGTTCCATAGTAATCGTGCCTCCCCGCCCTGGTGTATTTATAATCATCAGTAGGTTGATTCATATTGATATGAATAATACAGTTTGGTCAGATGTTAAACTGGCAGCAGCCGCTGGTACCATCTATCATCTAAAAACACTTGCAAGCTGTTAACATATGAACCCTATATTTTCTAAGTGCTCTGTTGCAGGATTAACAAGGCGAGATAGTGTGAAGTTCCAAACTCTTCTATTTTCATTCTGTCACGAGTGGATAAATTATGTGTGCAACAAAAAATCTCTAGACCGTGTCATGATTCACTATCTGGAGTGACTTGAGTGAGTACATGCCATATATCACAGCGTGTCATCTTAATGATGTGATGATGGTCTTAGGCTTCAAACATTTTGATGAAATCCACGAGCAGCGGACAAACCTTGAAACAAAACAAAATTGAACTGGGATTCACAAACACGAGCATAGGTTCTAGCCAGCGTAAGGGACGAAATCTGGAGCCTTACAAACCAGGGCCACTGGTGACCCCTCATTAACTGGAACAAATGTAAATCAGGTAATGATTAATTGAGAACGATGACATTCGGATTAACGGTGTTTCAGTGTATAAAGTGACCATGCACTGTGATACTCTCGCTTCTCATGTCCCACATGGGTAAACATGTCAATTTGGGGTCGTGATATTGTAAAATTGCACACACTCATTATTCCAAACTTTGTAAACATACTACGCGGTGAATTTTTAAAATCAATATTGTATAAGATCCGTCAATAATTTTTTTTAAATCGATAAGCAGGTGCTGACTCCTAAAGGCAAGGCATTGTTTATATACCCAGACAGGAGTGTTATGCTATCTTTCAATATAACGCGGTCTCAGCTCGCGGCGCTGTATCCAGTATATTTTGCAGAAACGTGGTAAGGCACGACCACCTACTGTGATTCTACGGGGAGTAAACATTGCTAGAGCTGCGCACGTGCCTCGTTGTTTAGGTAACAGAGAATCGAGAAAATACACATTTACCAACAGTTTCCAGTAAAAAATGTCATACCGTGAAATATCAAAATTACGCTTTTGTCTTGTGATGATACAGGACGTGACCGCGTCCCCCGGCGTGACGTCACGTCGCTGTTTACACAGCGGTTCCTTTGATGTGCTACATACTCAGTTTCCTAATTGTTTCTTGTACCTATGGACTTCCTTCACAACAACATCTGTGCCTATTTAACTAGAAACATGTGCGTTGCGTGCTGTGTTGAGAATACCGTCTTGTCTTGCATGGAATGCACATCATTTGCACGAACCTTGGCAAAACCGCAGGAAGAGCAAAAACAGCAATTCAATAACTAACCCGTCATTATTTCGCGATGGTGTTCGTTCTGAGCTACTGAGCCAATTACCCAGGCATGTTGACTGAGTCAGACATGCAAGCTTATGACCCAGAATATTCACTATTAAAAATAATCTAACGATAGTGCTTGTGAAAGGGACGTTTATCGCTGCATCACACGGTGATTGACGACAAATACCAACATCTTAATTAATCACTACCGTTTTAAGAGCAGTTATACGGTGATGGGGTCGTTAACTATCATTTTAGACAGTGGCTGTTTAACTAGAGACTGGGCGCATACATCACGTCAACTTAAACAGAGGAAAAGTTTAAAAGTTATAGTCGCCTGACACATAACCACTTTTCTTTATAAAATTGATGAGAAGAGACGGTACCAGTGTTGACGGCTTGTATCTGTCATGTGTCTCCATCCCGGGAACTCTTTTCAAATAAATCATGCTGTCAAGAACAGATTAAACATTTTTTGGGGAAAAATGCACTGGCAATGTCGGCTCAAGTTGATAAATTCAAAGGTTAAAATTGATCCTGGTGTTTTGTATAGTGTTAGAAATTATTTCATGAATCAATTTAATAGAAACAATTCCTTCTATTGTGCTGCGAGTCTGTTAAAGCCTTTCAGCTGAATCACGTGAATGGCTGCGACAGCTGTGGCCGTCTGTCATTTGTAACAACTTACAGAAACAAGTAAACAAATAATTTGTTTATAATGCGTGGGTAGGTTCTGTATATATCTGCATCAACAACATTTAATCGCGTCGCCGAAAAAACACACTACAATGATATGAATGGATACATGTGCGCTCAGGTCAAACGCCTACACATAATTGGATACTAGTAAGACTTTCACAACAGAAGAAAATACAAACATATCATCATCAGTCTGTTTCTTTCTACGCAAATGCTTACACGCGCATATGTCAAGAAACGTTGCATTGCCGCAATAGTGAGTGAGTTCAGGTTAACGCCGCTTCTACAAGTATATCACATATATCCTACAGAGTGTGTCCAGTGCACCGCAGGTCAAGGGAGGTTACCACTTGGGGCTTGGGGCTGTTTGTTTGTTTATTTGTTTCTTTGTTTAACGGTGCACTCAGCACTATTCCAGCTATATGACGGTGGACTGTAAATAATAGCAATCCAGCGATTGACATCATGAGCATTGATCTACACACTTGGGACACGATGACATGCATCATCAGAGTTACCGAGCCTGACGACATGTGTGATCGTCGTCTCAAACGACAAGCATGGTTGCTGAAGACCAACTTTAACCCGGATCTTCACGGGTCGGCTTGGGACTGAGAAACCAAAGATCATAGTAAAGTCGGTGTTGCAAATCCGGTTTCGAACACACTACCAACGTAGCCTAACAAGGCCAAAGGCTATCACTGCATAACTACATCGTGACAGAGCGGAACGGGCATTTGACATACGGGCACGTCTTTAACCAAGACTACATGGTCGGGTACTATCATCTACCCGTCTCGTCTAGATAAAACGTCTATCAAGAACTACATACATGCATCACAATTGTTTTCTATCAGTTTGATATAAAGTTGTTTTATTAAATAGGGAAATCAAATCTGTTTTTTTTTATGAAAGTGAACAGAATGTCAGCACAGGATAATTATATAATGCAGGATTCATGCCAGAGTGGTGTTGTAGCAAACAGTATTATCATATATCAATATTTATGTCACGCTATATTATCGTAAATGAAAGAGATGCTATTCGAATTCAATGTGTCATAGCATCAATGTTAAGATATTTGGCGAATTATGATAATGACATAATTTCATATGTACCGGATGACACTGGCTTGCTGAACTATATGATGGTACCTGAAATAATGTGATGGTAGTTCTAAATATACAAAGTTGAGAGAATATATGTCTCGATTAGCCGCCTTTAGACCACACACGCACGCACGCACGCACGCACGCACGCACACAAAAAAAACTCCACAAAAAATCACAAAGCACACAACAAAATACGAACAAAGTACAGAATATTACAGAATATCTAAAAATATCTATAATCGAACACTACAGAACTACATGTTAACACAGTAACACTCCTCAAACAAACAACAATGGATCTGAAAAAATAAATAACGACTTGGAACAAGGTCATCAGTGCAGAGATCATATTCAGCTTTGTCGGTTCAACGCAAACGCTCCACACTCAAATAGGATTATGTTTTTAGTTGGAATATTGTCACTGTGACATTTTGAAGCAACCGGTTATACTTTGGAGTACGACTCCCATCATAATGATGTACACATGCTCTGTAAGCCCAAGCCATGTGGTTATATCAAGACTGCTCATCTTAACAACACTGATGAGTGAAACAAGCCAGAATCATACTCTCTGGAAATAAAGGGTTTTACTACTACAGTAACAGCAAAAAGTATAAGATTTGGTTCACAGGTAAATCGTAGCATCAAGATAATGTATGTCTGAAACCATCGCCGTCCATATATACACTGGTATATATAGGTATCAGATATATGTTTATTGAAAGGTTACGTGACGTCTGTGTGGGGTTTTAACTCATCGCGTTTATCCCTATAGAAACACAAGCTAGATATCCAGCATTCTGAGTCTCAACAGCAATATGCAAGAATTCACTTGTCAACACGTTGGATTTGCACGATATTTTAACTGATCCTAATTTACAACCAATTCCATACAATCTGATGTATTTCGGTAGCTAGCGAGACATATTTCATGGGAATGTCTTACAGTAAGGAAAATAAATTGCTTCTATAAAAAATACAATTCCGGAAATTACAAATCACAAGAGTCAAGGTTCCACTTGGAAGATACAACATGGTGGTGGTCTCTTTTGACACAAATTGCAGCAAGGCAGTTCTGTATTCCGATGTGAAGGATGATACTCCTTCAACCACGCTCTCCATCTCTCCCACCGTTCCCGAAGACGCCGCGGAGATTTTGATTGCAAAGATTGGTCTATTTGGTCTACATGAGCTTGCTTCCTCTGAGGAGGCAAGCGCCTAAACAAGAAACCACAATGACTGCAAAATGCAGGATAAAAGATAATATTTACCTCAATACTGGTCGTATATCGCCGGTAAGTAATTGCTGTTCGCCGATGTTTCTGAGTAGTCGTTTGGAAGTAGCATCAACAATTGGTGTGTTTCGGTAATCTGAAAGAAGCCGTCCAAAAAAACAATGTTCAGTGAAGGACGTGAAATCCATACGCGTATCTACTTTCATAAACAAACGCTACAGCAAAAGCAAAGAAAGTTTTCAGGATAACATTATATGACCTTCTGGAGCTAGCATTGTGCAACATTATGTAATGGACACGAGGACGTCTGTTTTAGAACGGCGGCATAGGCATCGTACTGTTTACGATGGCAATTAGGAGATCGTATCAATTAACTTGCGCATTATATTTAAGCGCTTATTACCGCTAATGACATAATGGGAGAAATAATACCACGCTGGTGCATAAACCCTAATACTCACACAGACAAGTAAATATATCAGAAGCTTTTCAATTTCAAGACGGATGCGAGAATCTGAAACATGAGAGGGGTAGGGATGGGGTTGGGTCGAAATTCGGCTTTTGTAATTTAGGTTAGAATACATTAACAGCTATATATAAATAACCTCCTTGGTCTACATCACAAGATGCACAAATACATGCATTATTATCAGTAATCAGTTAACACACGTGTTAAAAGGACACTTTCACAAGCATACAGACAATCTAAACACGTTCACTGATAATTCCAGCTCTGTTATCTTATTAATGAAAGGACTGGGTCGCTAAGAAGTAATCACGTGTCATGCCTGTCTGATGGCAATTGTTTTATCACTTGAACCTGTCTTAATGGAGCGAATATGTCCAATCACTACCCTCTCCTCCCCCGCCCCCGCCCCCTCTCCCCACCCCCTCTCAATAAGTGCGTGTTTTGAGATACCGTCAACGAGCACCTGGTGTTGAGTGGATATTTACAACCGCTGTTTTGGTAGTACAAGCACCGATGGTCTAAAAACAACCGATCTGAATTCAAATATTTTCTTTGCGGATGTGTTTTGGATTACCGTCACCGTCATTCGTTTAAAAGCGAATGAAAAATCACAGAACGGGGTCATGGCGTGAAATAAAAACTGCGTAGTGAACAAGAATAGCATGCCTGCACGGATTTATTGCCCAGAAGTGACGCCACGGTCGTAATCACGTCTACGCTGTTTTGTACCTGCGCTAGGAACAGGCGCTGATGGTTTCGGTTTCAACAATTATCTCCTTAAAACGCGACACGTGAGAACTGTGAATTGTCCTGTTTTGTGTTTGGCTGTTTTCTATCTAACGAACATATCTGAATCCTGATACATATTGTCATTAAGGACGTCAAACGGACAGTTATCTCATTTGGAATCGTGATTTTCCTGTAAATGATTTGAAAATCAAAATCTTTGGACAGTTATTGTTGAGAGTTACAAGCACATGCAATATTTAAACACATTTCCAATGTGGCGGATGTCACCTTACTGACAGATTCTGAAACTGAAACCAACACACGTTCACGATGAACAGAAGCTCAGATCTAAAGCATAAAGTACTAGACTAGTCTGCCAATAAATCTAAAAAAGGAAAATTTGAACAGGATGTGTGATAGGCGTTGCCATGACAACTCGAGATATTTTCCATGAAGGGCTACTTCAAACTCCGACAAGCTTAACAGTTTGTGTTCTACACAATGTAAAATTCAAGGACACAACCATCAGACATTTGGGCAAACAAAGGGATTATATTGGTTGGGACAGGCTTGGTATATAATGTGTCGCGGGCGTTTACAATGAATCTGCACGGAAGACACAGTCGTCATGCCACGATTCGCTATGCAGAGTGGTGCCCCTTAGGTGTGCCAGGAACCTATGATTTGCTTATATCATGTTTTCACCAAAGTGGCAAACGACTAAGACATGCATCAGGTCTTCCTGTACAAGCTAACACGCCATGATATCGCCGAAATACTGCCCAGTGCTACTCATCAATATGACCAAGGGACCGTTCATTGTATGTTGTGTGTTGGATGTGGTCGGTGGACGACTGGGATCATTGTACTATTTCTGGTATGTAGTGGTTACGATCTTGGAACGATACCCAAGGGCATGATCCACAAAATTATGATCGTAACGCCCATACACTCGAACATAGATTTACGATAGTCTCAGCACTAAGACCGGATTGTGGAACAGGGCCCAAGGCGACTTCTATAAATGTCAGCCTGTAATTTATATGTTTTCTTTCAACAATCCAGTGTGATGTTTAGACGTCATTGGGCGTATGTGAACAAGAAGACACAGACAGCCAAATTGTAAATCCGCGAGCTTTCTTATCCTACTTGATCACACGTGCGACGGAACGTCAAGGCCAATTTAAATGTAGAATATAGCTTCAAGGTTATGTAAAGACTTGCACAAGTCTCTAAGTCAATGATAATAAGTTCAAATAATTATTTCTGGAATTCCCCAGAAGCCAAAAGGCGTTCTTAGATGTTCGATTATCAATAGTAATATCCTAATAATAACTATACATTCATTGAATTATTCTCAGTAGAGATTTGGAGCAAGGCTAATTTCTGTGTAGACTAACATCTAGTCTCTGAAATGAACATATTTTACAGAAAAAACAGTAGTTAAATTATAGTTATAAAATGTAATAAAAAGGAGCCCAGAGACTGTCTTCATGATACTGCAGTAATCTAGACTTGCCAAACATATAGACTTGCACGGGCTATATTGGAAATATTTGTTTCAGGGTCTGTATAACAGTCTAAATTCTGTGGTGCAGTGTCATGTAGGTACTATCCTGTTGTATTCATTATAAAGCTGATGGTGGGTATAATGTTGACTGCAGACTAAAGTTGTTTTAAACTAGACTTTTACATTTACTGCATCGTGGATGAAAATACTGGTGGACATTTGGAAACACCCTTCAGATGTTTGTTACTCCACACATTTCTGCGTGTGCAGCGTTAGATAAGCAAGTCCTGTTGTTTTTGCAGTTTAACAGACTGTTTTCTTAATTATTCGTAGTAAACACTTCAGTTGGCATTCAGCGAAAGAAAACTATTCTACCTGTACTTTTTGTCGGCAGACCCGTAAACCATTTTGTTGAAAGGCTCGGCATCAATCATTTCACGAAAGGGTGAAAAAGGTAATATCCTCACTGAATCACCCATATCTTCGTTCAATCTTTCACCATGGTGGGACTGTAAACTACCTTCTTTGGGGATCTTAGCATTGTTTTACTTACTTGTGAAATCTTATCTGCATTCGGTAGATTATCGAATCCCCACTGGAACTCGAGCGCTCACTTTTCATAGGTTTCCCTCAGCTAATCTAGTACATGAGATGTGACCCACAGTCATCCCACCGCGTGGCATTTCCTGGGAGTCCTCCCGGCACCGTTCCTCAATGCCAGGCTGACATGAACGTGGAAGTAATGAAAAAGCAATAGTTGGGACTACAACTCTGCTGTAAAGACCTGGGTCGGCTTAATCCAGACAGTTTACAGGCAGACATTATTTTCACCACTCAAGTACCCGGGAGATATAACTCTAGTATAGTTAACGAAATTCGCCTCAATGTGGTTGGATAATGGCCCGTTGGCGTGTCAATAAACGGAGAAGACAAAAAGACCACGTGTGTTAATGGCAAAAACGGAATAGTTTCTGAAGCTTTCTCACTAAAGGAATGTTGTATATATTTCACAAAAGATATAGAAGGTAACTTTTTATTTGCATGACAATAATAATTATAAACACAAAAATATCCAAAAGCGATCTTTGAAACAAATCTCAAGGCATATAACATATACATTGATATATGCATTGATAATACAATTATCCTTTATCTATAATGGTCAGGTGTTTTTTATGCGACAGTTATTGCATGTTTATGAATGAGTTGGGTTTGACGCCGCTTTGATCAGAAGTGATGCAGGTATTGGACGTTTACTACGGGTATAGTGCAGACAAACCCAGAACTATTATCAGGGCGAACCGGAAATTCTAACCCACGATCACAGGTTTCTGATATGCCGAAATCTGCATAGAGAATTGCGGCTTCTCAGGCGACTTGCCCCCCCCCCCCCCCCCCCCCCCCACACACACACAAACACCCCACCCCACCTCCGCGCGCTCCCAGTTACTGCATACATTACAAGTTAGAAGGTAATTGGCTAAGCCTATGTAGTATGACGTATCATAAGAGGAATGGTTCATAAACAGGATGTTCTCAATCTCTTTACGTCTTACGTAATTTTCAATGTTGTAACACGCCCCAGTGCCCCGTTTTGCCATAGTCTTCATAATACTAAACAACATATTATCTATAATGTAATTGAATATCTATGTTTATATAGTACAATAGCGTTACGAAATCTCTTAATCATATATTTTATTATCTAACACCGGAAATATGATTTTTGTTTAAGCCATAAAGATCGACATATCGCGTTTCTTATCACCAACAGCTTGTCTGACATAATCACAAGCATAATTTGCAATGTTCACATCTTAACTAACGATTCTATCCTTAACTGCATTTTACTTTCAAAACATGTGTTTCTATTAAATATAATTTGAACGGTGGGACGAACGAAATAACTCTTGGGTTATGGGTATTTTGAGTGTAGAAGAGAAAGGCAACTTGGTCGACTGGTGCTTCAAATCTAAGACCACACACCACAATATAAAGGTTGTGTTCATTCCCTTGACAAACGTTTAACACGAAGTAAAGAAGAGTGTATCGATACATGTCTGCGCCATACATTTCTAAGTTCCCTTCAAGCATAAACTTTAAATTTAAACATTTAGGGGTTGTAAATTAATGACTCAGATATGATGATATGGGAAGATAAATAAATCTCACTCGGTGTCTTCAAACATGAACTGTATGGAAACGCATCGATAAAAGCAGTAAATCGTCTCGGCGTTTGATACTTTTATCGATTGGTGATGATATATTTGAAATAAAATGACACGAGGCCGAGTCTCTATTTGTCACGTAAAAGCATAATTACAAATGTATTGATAATTATTGTGCACATGTCGTTACGATAAAACAAGCTTTGAAATCCACAGACAAATACATCTATTCCCTCATCATATCTGCCATCTTCCGAGCGTCGCTCAGCCAGTGTAACATAGTTGAATGACGTCACATCTCTTTCACGCATTCAAAACGATTGTTGAAATAACTGATTTCTTGGACGGAAACTTGCATAAAGAAGGAACTGCGTTTCACACACGCTGACACGGACACAAAAGACATGCAAATATGTCAAGTTATCAAAGAGCATAAACATCCGTTGGTATAAACATATAGGTCCTTCGGGCCCTTCAAAGCGCACTAGAAGCTGGGTCAAAGTTGCAGAACGTTTACAGATGTTGGTTTACACGCGGCACAGGAAGTATACATCTGCCATGAGCTATCTCAGCCAATCCGTCAAGCGAGATGCAAGGTGGCTGGCGCATAATTCATCACATTATGGCGGTACTGTTCTTCATTGCAAACACGAGCCCATCTTGTTTCCCTTCCAACACACACCTGTGTATGTTACAGGCTGTCTATGTACAAGAAACTAACACACAACATGCCAGGAGAAATCCGTCATGTTCCATTCTATCAAGTCATTACTCTTGGACGTTGCAGACCTTTTAAGCCTAATTTAACCGTCATTACTTGAGTGACGTTACATGACGTTATCTGGAAACAGAAGCTGAAACTTTCGAACGCTTCTTGAAATAAAAACAAACATCCTTATCTGATATCAGTTGTAAAATTAGCAGACTGGTGAGGAAGATGGACGGGACGCATGTATCACGCTTGGTCTTGAAGATAGGGAGTTATCCAAAACACGTTAACAGCACTACAGAGGGATGTTCTCTGACACGACATGAGATACGGAGGTAACTTAAACCTTCATCCAGCGGGGTGGACCTGGCATCGTTAAAAGGTAACGATATATTACGTAATAAGTTGGACTGTAATGAAACTTCACTTATGGTAATAAGACTGAATGATCATCGTGATGGGACCCCCGGGGCTGCAGATATTATGCAAGGTGTGTGCATTTACAGTAAAACCCCATTAATCCGAAAACTCAGACTTCCGGACAATTGCTTTTAGATTAGTTTATGTATAATACTATGTACCAATTATTCATTTATCTAAAAATGTTTCAGTTAATCCAGGCTGATACCATAATAGTATAGATTAACAGGGTTCCAATGTAGACATGCCGTATGCAAACAATTAAGATATACATGTATGTCAGCTAAATATGATTATAAGTCCTGAACATCTTCCATGAAATACCTATTGGCACACCTATTTCCCAAATCCAATAGTGAAAATGCCCCGTGCCCAACAGTATATGAAGCTCTTAAAAAAATAGAAATATATCTTCATTGAAAGTGACCAACTGCAAGTAAACACTGATAGCTCCCACAAACTTAGGCATTTAGGACTTATTAAAGATAAATTTGAACTTAAGAAGTATGTTTCAGCTGTAAAATGTAAAGATCTTAGATAAGCTTTAACTACATTAAGACTCTGTGGCCATAATCTGAAGATTGAAACAGGCAGATACGCTAACACCCCTGTCGACCAGAGAATATGTAAAATATGTAACTTAAACAAGATAGAAGATGACAATATATTTCCTTTTGTATTGTCCAAATTATCGTTACGAAAGACATTTACTTCCGCAAACAATAGTTATATTCAATTGCCAAAATGTTAATAAAAGCTTTGCAAGTGTCCTGAACCCCTGCCCTGGTAAAGCAAGGTATGCTTCACAAATTATCTCTAACATGTTTATATCATGTCTATAGTTCTAATAATTGCAATATGTAGCTATTCTTTATTATATATTTCATTACAGTTAATCTTGATATTAGGCTGAAACATCTCTCTTTTAATGAAAGCGTCCCTGCAGACACCTATTGTGGTCCATTGACGTTCCTCCAATAACAAATCTGTATGATTAACACCCGCCAATAGTTTGACTTAAATTATGAGGACGTTCAGTTCAGTTGGTTCATTTCATTTATTGAAACTAATCTGCAGCCAAATCAACCCCAAATCGTTTGAAGTAATATCAAGTGAAGCATTTGGCCTTTATATACTGTGACACATTTGCATGTCCAGGCGAAGGTCGAGGCTTTGATCTCATGTTCCTGATATTAAAGAGGTTCTACCACATTCAAATGAGGCCGAGCGACACAAGGTAGCACCGTTTTGAAGTCAGCTGAGCTGATGATGATATAATTTTAATAGCAGAAGCACGTTTCCGTACGATGTATGACATGAACACAAAAGGTACAGCTGTGACGTTGTAACACATCACCGAATTCAATTTGTGTGGTAAACGAATATGTGTGTTACATTTTTTAGCAATCCTTGGAAATGGACAGTTTACGATATATCGATATTTTGCAAGTGAAATAGTAAATTGCATGCAAATAACGTTTTTCCATAATTAATTGACGTCATTGTTAAATCATAGACAGAGTGGCGCATTAGAGCAAAGAAATGTCCTTGCCAAAACTTAAAATTAAATGTCATATTTTGGTAATCTTTGAAAATGACATACTTATCGCATGTTGTTGTCGGACACGTTATATTTCGCACGTGGTTGCGCCACTTGTAACAATATATTCTTTGTCGGGGCACTCAATACGATATACATGGCATTCCAAATATAATCTATATGTCCTCTCTGGTTCCCACTTTTGGCTACTGATAAGATATGTTACACACAAGACGAAACAGAGGTACTTGTGGCCGTCGTGCGACAATCAAGTCAGTGGTTAATTATCTGATTTTCTTTCTTGTTTATGAGGTTCGCTTTGTGACTTATTTAAAGGATGTGAAAATGTAAGAAGTATTTGAACAAACTTTCTGACAAATTAGTCACAAATAGTTGTTTTTGAAATGACACGCGAAGACACATCTACTGCTACTATGTACACACATTCCACTGCAAATGTGGGATATCAAAACAGCTCTGGTATTCATTACATGTGACGTGTACTATACCAATTAAACTACAAAGAGATGCTATTGGCAGTTCCGCCATTCATTTCTGTAACCTTTTAAACAATAAAAAGAGGATCAGAGGAAACAACTGTATTTCTAAATAGAAGGAATGTATACTTTGTATAATACGAGGCATGATGAAGACCCCTTTTGGCCCAAACATCAGGATATGTTACGAAATAAGCAAAACGTTTAGAACATTTTCGGAAATATGTTTATATGTGTTCATATGAATCTTTAAGCGAATATAGCTAATGCTATGATGTGTCGAAATAATATTAACTTTCTTGGAAAGTGTTTTTTCTAATACATGAGCATAAGAAAGGAAGAAAAACTTATTTTCTTTGAAGATGTAGATTATTTCACTCTTTTCAGCTATTCTTTATATGTACATGATAAGCCAGAAGTAAAATACTTGCAAGCGAATGAAAGAAAACTGGCTAGTTGTCATCCATTTGAACATCGGTGACCTTTTTTCTATCTGAAAAGGTTTTCTGTAACCATCACATTGATATTTCCGGCCTCATCCTACCTCGCCCTTTCTACTTGGTTACATTAATTATCACTGAAAGTGTCAAACAATACGAGCAGCAAGTACCTTTTTATAATACAGTTCAATCTAACTAAGTCATTATTTTGCTATAACAGACGCCAAGACAACATCCTGGTAGAATAATAAAAACAAACCGAAGAAAGTGGCTTGTAATCAGAAAGCGACTTTGACCCCGAGAAGAAAATGTTCTGGTGCAGTATGAAGCATAGACTAACATTTAGTCTCTGAAATCTTATATTACACAATATTCTTCTTGACTCTAAAAATAAAAACAATTCTCTATGCTGTGGAATAGAGCTAGCTTGAGATGGCTAGACTTGCTTTTGTATGCATTTCTAGATTATTATTTTTTCATAAAATAAATATATTCCACGGTCATGGTGCAGGACTATATGAAGCAGTGTATTCTGGGATTCCAAAAGAACAGCTGTAACTCTCTAAAGGGTGTATGTTTTCTGAACAGGTGAGGGTGTACAGTTCCCTACGATCAGTCACCATCTCGACGTTTAGTTTACCGGCATGGCTGTTGGTCTGTCATACCAGCTACTATCAGTATCGATGGCGAGGTCATCCGTACACATTCGACGTTCTTACGTTACTGTTCTTTACATTTGCGTTATCAGGTTTATAAGCAGCTTTCAAGTTACAGGTTGTGTACCAAGCTGTGGATTAGAATTCTGTTAACTATGTTTCAGTGCATACTCCTTCCCTTTTCCATCATGAATGTGAACATTCTGAGAACCGAAGTCTGTTTCTCGGCATAGTACAAGGCAAAATACCGTCAGTTCTGATCTAATTTTTAAAGGAATTGCCATTTCAACAATATATTAAGAAACCTGGAGTATTCAAATTACAAACAAAATTATTTTTATAAACACAGACTGTTTAATTTTTAGAATTAGAGAGTGAGTGAGTATGGTTTTACGCCGCTTTTAGCAATATTCCAGCAATATCACGGCGGGGGACACCAGAAATGGGCTTCACACATTGTACCCATGTCGGGAATCGAACCCGGGTCTTCGGCGTGACGAGCGAACGCTTTAACCACTAGGCTACCCGACCACCCCGCTCAATTTAGAATTCCGACAATGTGGGATTAGGGGGGCTAGTGATGTAAGCTTTGGTTCTTGACGCCGAACGCCCCTTGATACCCAACAAGGTTGCAATGAGCCAAGACTGAACCACGGCTTGAATACAACGCAGAAAGGCGTAAACCCTATCCACTCACACGCTCTAATGTTATACCTGTGTGGTATCTGGAGAACGTGATGCTTAAATTGAGGGGCGGTGGGTTAACATAGTCACGCTCAGGGCTCGACTGTCCACATGGTGACAGTCAGATTTATTCCCAAATCCTCACACATCCATTATCTACTGGTAATGCATAATTATATACGTAGAAGGCATATTACAGTTGTATTAAATTATTAAAAAGACATGTCCTGTTTCCTAGATCCTAAGTTATAGGGAGTCTTATTTTCTTGATATAATATTCTCCTATTTACAGGTTACAAGTTTCACGTACGACGTGTGTGCCGTCCGTCTGTAAGAAAAACAGAAGACAGAATGTCACATAATGGGACAACACGAGAACTCGCATGAAGGCTCAATATCTCACAGAGGTCTCATGCAAACAGGTTGTAAAGAAGAAGGATCATACAAACAACTTTTGGGATATTAAGCCGTAAATACCCTTGTTCTGTTCTCTCACGAACAGCTTCCATCTGTCATGCATCGCGAAAGGAAATGGGCCTAAACCGTTAACGTTCACTGTCACTTATAAAAGCAACGAACATGAAATAAAGATCTCGTTGGTGGATGGGGTACCAAACCCCTTTTGTTTTAATGAACACCAATATATCACAGAACGTTTGGCTACCTTGTATTTCACAGTGTACCAGCCAAATGTCAACGTGGACTATGGGAGTTGACCTCGCTTGAGGTGAAGTTGTAGAGGTCCGCCACTGCCGTGGTGGTTTAATACGCCGTATTTGCTTGTTATCTTTGAAGTATCCTAGTCCTAATCTCGTTAGGTCTATGATCAGATACAGCAATCATGGAATCATTAGTCCGACAAAGAAACAATATACATCAAAGGGGCAAGATCTCAGAAAAAATCTTGCCTTTCTTCCCACAGGATCAATTAGCCGACAAAACCGATTCATTGCGCATATCGAGTCTACGAAGGGTTCCTGGTAGATTCAGTTTGATCCATTCAGACGGTGTTTTATGAAGTATTCGTATGAGACGTCATGAACTTGTGTTTCTATCAAGTCGTAAATGTACTTAACCTTATGCACCTCATGCAAAACAGAATAGGTGTTGCCAACATCACGAAGGAATCAAAATAAAGGAACATCTGAAAGGCCTATTACCATCGAGATGGGACAGGGTTACGCCATGGTCGCTATCAACACAAGCATATAGTTTTATATACAACTGATGCGGCGTTAGCGAACATAAGTGACTCCTTACAGCGTCTTATAGATTACCCGGTAAGCTTTTAAAAGCATTTGATGTTCAAAACTGTGTTTTTCATAAAACAAAAAATATCACTCATTCACTTGGCCTTTGTTATTTAAGAGAATTTGTTATTAAGAAGAGATACGTAGAAATATTTAAGATTCGGTTTTGTGTGAAGTTAAGGTACATACTTTAGGTTTCTTTCAGAAATTATTACCAAGAGATAAACAAGGGACAGAAACTGAATTGTTTTCTAGGCCATGCACCTTTGGATAATGGGTTTCCCAGACTGGCTGTTTGAAGGCCAAGCGCAACTCTTCTCTATTGAGAAATTTGAAACTCGTTGCACGGTTCGTAAGGAGATTAATTCCAGAACTAAGCTTTAAAGTTTGACGGAACCCTCTCTGCCCCGTCCGTCTCCTAAGACGCTTGGTGTACCACAGTTCGTCAAAATAATTACTAATGACCCGTAACCATGGGCAACGTCAAATGTGATGTAATGGCACGTTGCTTGGGACGTTTTATGACTCGAGCAGGTCTCGGGTAGCAGTCGTTTGTGGGTTGCAGGCATCTGTGAATCTGCCATTAGTTTTTAGTGTTTGGGTGTAAAAAGATAGTTAACATGATACTCAAAAGGAGTGGCACACATTAGCTATTTAACATCTTGGTTTCTGCATAACAGTCACAGTCTAGAAAGTCTGGAACCTATCAAGTGATGTTAAAAACCTGGCATTAACATATCACTCTTTACATCTTACCTTGTGTCTCCATCATCAACAACATTACCATGCCCTTGACAAAGAAAGCAAACGCCTCTACATTGACATCTCACATTCTGGCAATCTTTGGAATGTATTTACCATACTTTCCTACAACATTTATGTTAATAAAATTGACTAATTATTTCAAAGTTGTTTTTATTGCATGCATATATTTAGGACATTGGCGCTCTCTGTTTAACTCTCAACAGCCACCACAAAGGTTTCATCATAAGAGTACTGAAGAAAACTATACAACTAATGAAAACTTCCGGACTGAATTTGTAATTTAATTAAATGTGAATAGTAATAACGAGGCGCATGTCACATTTCAATTTGTACCTTTTTATAAGTCACGGCAATTGGGCTAGGCGGGAAGGGGAACTGGCGATAAATTTATTTTCAATTAAATTAAAGGAGACAGTCTTGGGGGAAGCAAAACATGCATCAGTCGGAAACGAGTCAGGAAGAAAGATAAACGAGCAAAATAAGATTTAGTAATTAGTATGGGAAACATGGACACCATGCATCTCAATTGTGAGGCTATTTTTGTGTTTACTTCATGGGGAAAGTAAGTAGAAGCCTGAAAGAAATGAACACCTTCGGTGGTAGGACTATATGCGTCCTTCCTCTATCATTATTTAATTTTCCTTGAGATGTATGGATTACTAATAACGGCGTCAACGAGAGCTAGGACAAACACCCAAGAGTGGGTGATTGGTATTTGAATTGTAACAAGGGACGCAAGTCTTGACCCCAAGTTGCAGCGCCTGACATCATCGGGAAAAGTCGGTTCATTCCGCTACCTACATAATACCTCGGGCAGTTATGGAGTAATGTTATTACATGAATGCACTGTAAACCATGTAACGACAGATCCCATTGCATGTGGTTTATATAACATCACGGCTGTTTTTGAGGTACCTGACATTGCTGGTCGAGTAGACCTTACACCTCTTGGCAACTCGTAAACCCCACAGAGTCAAGTAAGAACTGATCTTTTGTGCCAGAGAAAACATACGTCCTCGTCAACCTCAATGAATTGCCCTGGGTAGATTTAGCTACTTAAAGGGAGACTATCCTTCATGATCTGCTGCTCATTTACAATCTACGTCTAGACGTTGTAATTAGTGAAACTGAAACTGTGCTTCTGTGTAGTCAGGGTAACCATTAACTGCAACATTGATATACAAAATGACTGAAACTGTCTTGTGATGTATAATAAAAAGGAAACCAGAGAATCTTTTCATTTTCTGAAGAAATTACCTCTGAATAAGAGATATACTTCAAAGTGTTCGGCTAGTTATGTTTCAGGGTCGGTAAAATATAGATAATAAAATTGAGCTAGCAGACAAAGTGTAGTGTCAGGCTCTTGAATTAAATTTGCTAAGACTGCCAAATCACCTGAGCCTAGTGTCCCATTAAAAGGTGAGTCTCATGAAGAGTCAGCCATCTGTATCCGCCTACAGCAGGATACACTTAACCTCAGCTCACCCTTACCACAGTTCCCTCGCCAGCCATGTACATAGTGTATATACACAAGAACTTCCGGAAGCGTTGCAAACTGCGTAGGTGTTTCAGCGAACGTTGGAACACCTCCTTCCAGTAACATCTGTGACTGCAGTATAATTTTAAAATGAAATATCGCTTGGCAGATATAATGGGAGCGTGGGTTGAAGACACTATTGGATAGTTCAGTTGGCACTGATAGGGTTAATGCTTCCTCACAGTATTTCATTCCAAATCCTCATGAATGAATTCGATAGACATTGTGTTTACATCATATCAAAGGCAACTCAAGCCGACAATACCAATCTTATATTATCCAATTACATGTCTACAAGAGGCGTTGTCAAATACCTGAACCTTGTGTAATCGGCTCCCATGTCTATCGTGGTGCTAAACTTCATCCTCTCCCTCAAGCACCTGTCACTCCAGATACAGACATGCCTCTTCAAAGTCCGCGCTTGGAGCGCATAGAGCCAAACTAAAGTATTAATCTAAAACAATCGATTGTCAACATATTTTTATACGTGTACATAATATAATATGTTGTGGAAACAAATTCTTCTTTCGTGACAATTAGGCCATGATAGTAAAACTGTCTAGTGTGCTCGAGCGGATGTGTTTTCGTGTAAGGATTGTTTATATTAACTGTCCACAAAAGTGAACTGTCATAGTGGTAGTGAAGTGGACATGTACAACTCATGATTTATATATTTGGAATGCTGCATTTAGCACGTTTTAAGAAAGTGCTACAACACTTTAGTTCTTCGCTGTGCTCATCCTACAACGCTAGCAATATACTGGCGTGGTGCAAAAGTCAGTCAGTGATTTGCGATTAACGTCGTTCTAAAGTGTCATTATTTCAGTCATATTTTGATTTGTAAGAGTAAAATCCAAAGTGATGCAGGGTATAGGAGTTTCCCACATGATGAAACCCACGAACACATATAGGGTGCTGACAGAGTAAGAATCATTGTCAGGGCGAATCTTGGATTCGAACCTTAGATTTTACGGTTCAGCCACGCCTAACGGCTGCAACTCTGCGACGCATATTGTGGCGCCTGAGACGAATGACCCATCACTGTCCCCTCAGAGTGCAAGATGTGGTGGCAATGCACTCAAGGAGATAATGGTCACTTGCCGATGTAGGTTAACCTTGTCTTGTCATACATTAACTGTTGTGATAGCAGGCCACTTGGCCATCTCGGACGGATATGGACACAGCCTTGTTCTGTTCACACCATTCTAGACCAGTTGTGTCATAATTGACATCTTCCTCTCAACTTGTGGACACTAACTCGTGTCCCCATTTCGCAACATGAACCTGATGGCAATCTCTGGTTGAAGATACTGAAGTTGCTGTTAACCTGCTTCAGTTCGACATCACTCAGCGAAGCAGAACAAACTTTAAATATTCATAAATCATTGTACAAACTCTACAAAACGGACATGGTGTATTGAACAATATTGCCACATTTAAAGAGAGCGCCCGTATGTGCTGTGCATGTGTTGTGCATGTCATAAACGATACCGTTAGCAGTATGCATTCGTAAAGCAAACAGCATTTGTTGAGGTGTGGAACATTACTAATCACATTCTATGCAAGGGAACCATGTGTTGATCGTGTATCAGTGTACGTCTCAAAACAAACATGACGTACTACACTGTGGAACAATCAACACTGTGTGCTCCGGCAGCTCTGAGCATGTGCAACAAATGAGGGGATCAGTATGCATCGGCTACGCAATTACCTCTGTGTTCAGTCAGAATGGTGCATGTCGCCCTACTATACATGTATTGTTAACAAGTGATGATGCTGACTTATCGTGTGTTTTTTTTAAATTAAAGTGTTCACAATTAATAAATCATGACTACTTTTGACGGTTTATTCTTGAATCAGAAACATTATATACACCTGAAATAAATAATAGGAAATAATTAGCATTCCACATGGTTGTCCTTCAAAGATATCGGGCTGTATTACACTATAAGTAGTCGGCTGGTGAAACAAAGTGGTCAAACCAATGCTGTGAAGGAACATCCACGGTCAGGACGACCTCCTGTGACGCCACAGCGTGAAGACCGAGCACTGCTTCGATTAGTACTACGGCCCCAACGTGCAACGAAATCACGTCCTGAGGCGACAGTAGATACCCAATCGACCTGTGTCCACCACAGCATTGTGGAACCGTTCGAGGGCAACGGGAATGGCGTCAAGGAGAGTCATCCAACGCCCCCTACTGGCAGATCACCATCAGGGGTTCCGTTTGGCATGATGTTCAGAACGCAGGCTTTGAATCTAAGAATCTGGCGGACGTTTTCCGGGTCCGACATGCAGGTTCCTGTTCCATGTCACGGATGGACAACTGAGGGTTTGGATGCACTGGAATATGGCCTGTACACCCAGGCACGTCAGGCAAAATGTCCATTATGGGGAGGCTCGGTACTGATTCGGGGTTGTATCTCTCACGATTGCAAGTTGGACCTGGTCACCATTCAAGGCAACCATTCAGATTACTAGTACATCTGAGATGTCCTCCCCCATTTTGACAACTACTCACTCGCCACAAGACCCAGACTCAATCATTTCCGTATTCCCGGGCAGGTTACCCCCAGAACAACGTTGTACGAGTCTGCCTTGGCCCGCCATAATTCCAGATCGGAATCCGCTGGAGCACATTTGTGATACCCTCCAGATCCGTACACAGACAGACCCTTGAGCCCCCTCTCCAAAATCAATCTGCATGAACTGGAAGCAGCTTTGCATCGGTAGTGGCTGTAGTACCCCTTCAGCAGATCCGACGTCTGAGTGTAGGGATACGACGTACATGTAGGGTGGAGGCCGTCATCCGGGCACATCGAGGGTTTACTCGTCATTGAACCTTTAAACTGCGTGTGGCTTCCTTGGGCTCTATCAAGATGTTCTCGCAAAATATGTTTTTGCTACAATATCGTGATTAGAAACTAACCTCATATGACAAAGATGGAGTTTCTTCCTTTTTATTTCTTTATTTTTCTCACAGATAACAATAGTCTATCGACCCGTGGAGATCCGGGGTAGAATAGGTCTTCAGCAAACCATGCTTGCCGAAAAAGGCGACTATGCTTGTCGTAAGAGGCGACTAAAGGGATCGGGTGGTCAGACTCGCTGACTTGGTTGACGCATGTCATCGTATCCCAAATTTCTTGGATCGATGCTCATGATGTCAAGCACTGGTTTGTCTGGCCCAGACTCGATTATTTACAGACCGCCGTGATATAGCTGGAATATTGCAGAGTGCGGCGGTAAACAACAAACAAACAAACGATAGTTTATCCGTGCTCATTTTGTCGGTAATGGCTTTTCCAGCACCTGTTTCACAAGTTGCCGAAAAATATCTGGTGGTGTTTACCCTTTTCCTGGTGTAGTTCCAGTCACGAAGTTCACATGAACTGTTTCAGTATAAATAGCAATTATACACAGAATATATTCCCACACTACCTCAGTGCAGGTTCTGAGTAAGTACTTTGTCACACTGTGGCTAATGCTAAAAAGACGGACTTAGGCAATCGGAACTTGCCATCCAAGACTTTAACGCACTCAATACCGGATCAGTAGTGACCTTGCCTAACGATACTTTGATTCTTGGGGGTAATCGACAAAACATTATTCATTTACTACAGTAACATAGTCTGGGAACTGTCGCGCCAGAGGCTTCTGCGTGGCATACGAGATGCATACCCGTACGGGACATGCTGATCTGCTCTCTTCTACAAGCGCATCTCACATGCAGGTTTATGTCAGTGAATGAATCTATGGGTTATAACACAATGGACATTAGAACGGTAATGTTTTATTCACAGATGTCATGGGCTCATGTCAACCCGTCATCTGTGTTGGAATAATAAGCCAGCCATAAATCATACAATACAGTATATAAATTTATCTCGCTTCTATTTTTTAATATTATATGATAGAAACAGTAACGAACGTGAACGCATGCTGGTTTCTGTGTTGTGTCTATGAGGTTAACGAAGCAAATGAGAAAATGAAGACTTTTCTTTATGGCAAAATATTCATCTTGAGAAACGTAAGACGTTTCCTTCCCTAACGCGAAACCACAACGTTTTTACACAATTAATTCTTTGTTTCGAATAAAATATCGGACTTTTAAACCCGTGTCGGGTAACCATGCTTAACCTTCTCACTTCTTTGCCTTATCCACCGACAATGATGAAGAACGGCCATTAATCACAATTACACAATGCGACATAAAATCAATCATATGTTGAGAGGAACTTTTTAAAAGTGAAATTTATAGTTTGTCATTTCAAAACTTTAAGGTAGGATTAAACGTCTATTGACCTCCGCCTTGTTATCAAGGAACCCAATTTGCACTACAACCTTTTTTGTCAGAAGCACAATAGAGAATTTCATGACGGCACTCTGTGATCAATTCTCACTAATAGAGAACACCAGAGAATGATCGCGGGGTCTCCTGGCCGCATCATCTCCACTCATGTAAACAGCTGGCGAAATCCTCCGACACCACTAAATCCCATAAAACTATTTCGGACGTGTTAGCTTGACTCGAACGAGCAAGTCACAAATGTTATGCCTTAAGTGCTTCTTTGAGAAAACTTACGGATCACATCAGTTGCTCCTAAATATCTTCAGCAGAAGGGTGTATCTTTTTATGGCCCATTAAAACTACATTGGGTGACACAGACGTAAAATATACACTTGAAACCTAAGCTTGTCTGGGCATCAGTGGCAACAGAGTCAACAAACATGGGTACGTTAGGGCGATTATGTCACTTCGCAAACGTCCAAATGTAACGTCTATGTTATTAATGTCTTCACCACCGTGTGTGTCGTAGCCGCCATAGCCATGCAGCAACTAGTAGAGGCAACTAGCGAAAGGCAACCCCAATAGGATATTACTTAAATTGTCATGTTGCTTAAATTGTCAAATACAAACACGAGGTTTAGAAAAGATTTTCTATTATTTTCATCCATCATAGTACTGGTAACTGATGTATTGTGATGCGAGTTCTCGGAGATAAGTGCTGTGTCGTGATGTCGTGATAAGACATTTTATAGTGACTGGACCTATTCTGTGTTCTGACTTTTCATGAGATAAACACTGCAATCTGATACGCACAACATTGTGACTCGACTTATCCTGAGATTATCACTGTGTTTTTACTTTTTATGAGATTAACACTGTATCGTGATATGTACAACATCGTGACATTGTTTTTATACACATATTATCACCATGTTCTGACTTTTGTATGAGATAAACACTGTATGTTGATATGTAACCTTGTGACTGGACTTTTCCTGATATTATTACTGTGTTCTGGTGAGACCTGTCCTGATATAAGTATATCATTGTCATAACCCTTTCAAGAGTCTGTAAGAATAACATTGTCATAAGACTTATCCTACATTGAACTACAATGTCATACTTTCCTGAGATTAGCACTGAGTCGTGATGAGACTTGAGACGAGCATTGCACCCTGATGCTACATATCTTTAAAGTAGTCACAATGTCGTGACAATTATTATCAAAGTTGGTGTTCGGATCTGAAACTTCCGACGAAAGATCAATAGCAGATGAAAATGCATTACGGGTAGGGTCTTCGTCAATAGCTAGAACCGCATTAGAATTGAATCGTTTGCTTTCTATCAGAAAATCTACCGACATTCAATCTTAATCAGCTTTGTGGAGACGTGTTGGGCCGGCGACTCTGCGCCAGTTTCTCAATCATTGAAAGCTATCACATAGAGCTGTATAAACAAACTTATACGACCTCGTGTTTAAAGTGCTCATTCAAATGTCATGTCGGAGTTAGTGTACTTAGTTCTAGCATCTGATGGTCCTTGAACGTGCCTATACGTTTCAGGGGCGACTGGTCGACGTATTAATCCACAAGTCAGTTAACATTGTTTTGACAAGGGTGTCTGTCTGATTAGCTGTCTGTGGCATATTGATTGGCTTGTATTTCAGGTAAAATGAAAGGGTCTGTTGGGCAATAATAGCATCTCCGCTCATTACGTGTGAAGGTTGCGAAGGGCCACTGTTGGTACTATGAATCATTTCATGTAAAGAAATGTTATGCTTGTTAAACCGTATTTACGTTTATGTCTTAAGCTTTAGTTAATTGCTCCAATTGAATAACAGCATCTGCACAAATACCCGTTATCACAAAATATACAAGTGGAACATGTTCTAAAATGAATGTTGAGGAAATATGACAACTGTTGAAACCTAGTTTAACTTGTACTCATATTGATAAAACTAACCCAGATACGTCCAGATGCGCGTATTCACAATTCACGCACGAACGTGTAAAATTGGGAGAGTAGACCATGATGTTAATGCCTCACGTCAAGATCTGATCAGATATGGCCCATGGCCAAGCCAGATACCGAGCAATGTCCTGAAGCTCATTTCAGATATGGGTCATATGGATATAAGACAGGATACAGGGATGATTACACAAATGCAGCTGCTTCTAACCCACGCATTATGAAGGGGAGATATTGTCAGTGTACGTCAGATAACTAAATATAACAGTGCTCCTGTTGTGTGTTGTTCTGAGCCCCCCTCCCCTGTTGCATCCTTGTTGTATGTCGACAGCATCAGCCTGTTTGTGGGGTTAGATTCTCTGCATAACCTCATATTGAAATTTGAAGTACATATAACCTTCATTCAATGCAATGTTGTCCGGATATAACGAAATATGGTGGAAGGACTCATCGACAGTATTTGAGCCGTTTTTGTTACACAGCGTGTCAGCTCAATGTGGGAGAAAAGGCAGATGTGGGGTAGGGCTGCGTCATATTAAGATCTATGCATAATTATTAAGAGTGACACAAGATTGCGTGACAAGAGGGATGACTACAACTTCCAAATAGTCTACTTTCCCTTTTATGTCGAGTAATATTCCAGCAGCTGCAGCCTTTGATGTCTACGTTTCACAACTTCTGAGGTACAATTGAGCATACTCTTTCTGTGATGATTTCAAAGAGCCTGATACGACTCTCGCTCAAAGGTTGTTGAGGAGCAGGGTGACAAGAATCAAAGCCTTTGTACAGCTTTCAAAAAGTTTTATGGCTCACATGTGAAGGACAAAATTTCAGATACAAAAATCAGTGACAAACATTATGTCTGATGCAATTCCATATTGTGACCATATGTTGTCGTGTCTTTTCATGTGGACAATTGACATGCCTTTGCATGCGTTCGTGACGGGTGCCACTGGTTGGGCAGGATACGCTCACCTTTATGCGAATAACTGGTATAACAATTTCAGAGTGATACATAAACACTTATGATAGAGCTGGAATCTAACAGTGGTATTCTTATGATAATGGAAAGGGTTGTGTCGCTGTTGCTTGACATTTGCCACTTAGATAATTGTGAGAGAAACCTGAGAGACCAAACCGACTCAAGGGTTCATACCTGCGACTGTTGGATCCTTATGCGGCTAAGGGATGCAACTCGGCTGCGCCCTAGTCCAATTAGCCACCTGTGCCCCTCAGGTGAAGATCTGACGTACATGCGTGCTTTACTTAAATTCATCTTGAAAGAACAAACTCCATGGCTGTCAGATTATTACTTTCTGAACACGAATATTGTATGCATAATGACGATGCAGCTCTTAGAGTGGAAATGTATATATCCTATCCGAATTCGAATTATCCGAAAATGACTCTTTGAAAAGTCGAATACATTATACGAAGGAATGTGACCTGTCTTACATGGTATTCTTCACACCCAAAACTTCAACAATCTATAATATAAGTCAAGTTTCCCACATGCCTAATACAGATATCAGGTGCTTTGAAGATAGAAAATCTTGAATCTAAAGTAATTTAATAACTGAGCATATAAACTCCCCCAAAGCGTTCTTTAAGAACCGATCTCCTTGCATTGGTATAACATATTGAAAGAAATGCTAATGCTATGTTATAACAAATCAGCAAGCATTTGCTGACAACACTGCGATGATCTGCGTGTGGTCACCTAACAGCGTAGGGGCGCCGTCACGGGATCTAGGTAGATCTTGCGCTTGAAAATGTTCACTATTCGTTAGTGTATTAAGACGACTGGCAAGCAGAACTCTTTGAAGTAAATAAGGTTATTATCACCATCCATTACGTCTTAGTCGTACAGTCTGTGCCCATTACACCAGTGATGAACCACCATGAAGCGAACGCCGAGATAACGACTTGATAGAACTGTTCTGGAACTAGGAATATTAACACACACGAACTGCCTCTAATATATTGCTTTATTTTGTACGTTGAATATAAACATGAACTGACTATCAAATTAACTGTGTAATAATTTCAATGCCTTAGATTAAATGCTCGAGTCTCAGTTACTTGATAAGACAAGAATCACAGCAAAATATAAGAGACACACACATATAATAAATCACGAGTAATTGTTTTCCGTACAATACTCACTACTGGCACCAAGTGTTCGCAGGCGTGTTCTACTATGTTCGTAAATGTTCACCATACACACGAATTATATAACGATTGGGAGTTTATGTACAAAATACCTGACCTATATGATCTAATCTATGATGTGTTAAAAAAGTTTACGATTCAAGGTCATCCACAATGTTCCCATTCGAATAGAAATGTGAAGGTGAAGCATCAATGTAACATTTAGTATTCTGATGCAGTCAATTGTCGGGTATTTATTATATGCAATAACATTTTAAGTATTGTCGTATGAATATGCAAGTACCATCATGACGACAGTTCGCTCCGAGGCAGCTTCCAATAGAATGACCTGACCTACCAGCACCGACCATACGTGGAACCGATGAAGAACTGGTGCCACGGTTGCTTGTTCTCTGCGTGAGACTAAAGGGTTTGGCGAATGGTTTTCCTGTCTACAACACCCCACTAAGCTGCAGGGGCTGAAACAAGCAGGCTGACCTCTGATAGCACAGGTTTTGTTGGTTTGCAGCTTATTAAGTCTGTCTTATCCTGTTATTGGTAATGCATTCCAGCTGTCTGTTTATATGGTTACTGTTGCGGGAGGCCTAACCTTCATTACATACAATCACTGTCTTGCAAAGGGCGGGTTCTGATGACGGTGGCGTTCACTGACGTTTAGTGCATTAGAATAGAGCTTCAAAACTAGAGCTTTTGCATATGAAGAAGTGTATTTATTCATAAATTAGCAATACATATTGAACTGAAATCCAGTCAGCCAGTCAAAGTTTGTTGGTTGTTTATGTCAGATGTGTAACAATTATGACAGAAATATTAAATTAGACAGTTTGTCCAACAGACACTACAGAATAAATTAAAAAGGGAGTCCAAATGAGGTTGAGGTGAGGTGAAAGGGGTTTAACGTCGCGTTCAAGATAATTGCATTTATATGGCGACGTGCATACACATGTGTGTGTGTCTTTGTGTTCGTGTGCGTGTGTGTGTGTGCATGGTGCGTGCGTGCGTGTGTGTCTGCTTGCATTAGTCCGAATTACTGCAGATTTTATTGGGCTAGCCAGCTGAAATACCATGCCGCAGTTTAGTTTGAACTCCCCGCTCAGACGCAGCATACTGACTCCGAGCCGACCAGTCCTTGTTTAAGCCACGTAATGTCGAACGTTTTTCAGTACCATTTTTAAATGTCTTTTGGTATGACGCGGCCGGGGATTGAACCCTTGACCTTCCCCGCTCAGGGCAAACGCTCCACCACAAGACCACAGAGGCGGTCATCAACAAATTGCGACTCTCCTGCAAATAATTTGCCACTACAGTAAATAATGGGAGTCACTACAGTAAATAATTGGAGTCACTACAGTAAATAATGGGAGCCACTGCAGTAAATAATGGGAGCGACTACAGTAAATAATGGGAGTCACTACAGTAAATAATGGGAGTCACTACAGTAAATAATTGGAGTCACTACAGTTAATAATGGGAGCCACTACAGTAAATAATGGGAGCCACCACAGTAAATAATGGGAGCCACTACAGTAAATAATGGGAGTCACTACAGTAAATAATGGGAGTCACTACAGTAAATAATGGGAGTCACTACAGTAAATAATGGGAGCCACTACAGTAAATAATGGGAGTCACTACAGTAAATAATGGGAGTCACTACAGTAAATAATGGGAGTCACTACAGTAAATAATTGGAGTCACTACAGTAAATAATGGGAGCCACTACAGTTAATAATGGGAGCCACCACAGTAAATAATGGGAGTCACTGCAGTAAATAATGGGAGTCACTACAGTAAATAATTGGAGTCACTACAGTAAATAATGGGAGTCACCACAGTAAATAATGGGAGCCACTAGAGTAAATAATGGGAGTCACCACAGTAAATAATGGGAGTCACTGCAGTAAATAATTGGAGTCACTACAGTAAATAATTGGAGTCACTACAGTAAATAATTGGAGTCACCACAGTAAATAATGGGAGCCACTACAGTAAATAATGGGAGTCACTACAGTAAATAATGGGAGTCACTACAGTAAATAATGGGAGTCACTACAGTAAATAATGGGAGTCACCACAGTAAATAATGGGAGTCACTACAGTAAATAATTGGAGTCACTACGGTAAATAATGGGAGCCACTACAGTAAATAATGGGAGTCACTACAGTAAATAATTGGGATCACAACAGTGATTTGAACTTTGATTATTTTTAATGGTCAAACATTTTCTGTAAATGGATAAACCTACTTAAACTCATAAAACTTTCTATAATAATGCAGCACATCGTAACCTACCCAGATATAAATATAATCACGACATGAAATCCAACAAACCGACAACGACAAAATATAGATATTTGCCGAAAAACTACAATAATAACTCCTCTTGACTCAGCGTTATTGGTGAAATGTTTACACCAGTGCTGTGTATGGTATATTGTAGCATCACTACATAGTCTGTTTTCACATAATATCAAGCATCAACTAATTATACACTGAAAAACGTTTTGGTTTGTGTGTCATAAGGATGAGAAGGAAGAAATTTGATTACGTACGGGTACAAAAGAGCGTCTTGTTCAAGAAAGTACTGTGTAGAATTGTTGTACTATTACGTGGACATGTATTCAAAACAATGATAAAGTCCAAATCGTCCAAATACAATGTCTTCATTCAACAACGAACATCATATTTCAGTAAGTTTTCGTCCGTCTAATATCAACTAATGGTGAGTCCTTCTTGATCTAAATGCTGGGGATTTATATGATACTTACTTGGACAATTACATGTGTTACAGCTAAACTGTTTGCTTCTTTTACTATTCCTTATCAGTGTGGTCCTACCATTTCTATCTATCGCATGACATGTCCCATCCAAAATGTTATATCATTTTCACATCAAAAGATTAAACGCTGTCATAGAGCATACTTGCACATTCCCCAGAGCTCCATGTTAACCTCTGATCTTTTATTGTGCACATTCTGCACGGCCGCTAGCGCATGGCATGTGATCTTTCGTAGCTTTCATTCACATGTGTATCGCAATACAAATAGCACAAGAGATCAGTTCACGTTTAGGGCAAGGATTTACTTCATGCCCCGATGAATAGCAGGTCACGAAACAGCTTACGGTTGTCGTTAAATGCGCCGTATGGTTGTCGTGATGGACACCATATGCAGGAACGTCTTTGCTATCAAACATAATTCCACCTGCACTGGACATCTCTTCCGAGCAGATTACCATCGCGTGTTTTCAGCCTTTTCTCATTTACTAAGATCCAAAGAACCGGAAGTGAGTTCAAAATACAAATGGCTGACATTTTCAGTCTTCCTGATGGATTAATTCAGTCCTGGAGGCGAGAAAGTAGATCTACTCAGTAGGATAGTCTGGGCTGGACCTAGAGCTACCTCGGCCTAATATACACAGGAAGACCCACTAATCATTCCATCGGGCATTTGTCAGCTGTTCCATGGGATTTCTGTTATGCACCAGTCATGTTAAAAATAATTTCAAAGGCACAACAGCAACGCATTTTATTTTGACATACTGCATTAAGTTTCAAAATCAAACTACATACCCTTTCCTTATACTGCAGCATCAATTTCATTAATTGAGGATCGAATTTCTAGGTATTCCACTTCTCTCAAAGAAAGATATCGAGTCTTAACCAGTTACAATTTAACCTAATTCGATAATCTCAAGATTGACATCGAGTCGTTTTCGTAGCGTTGTTGGTATTCATTCCGACCGAACTAGGGGGAAAGTGAGACTGAGAATAAAAATATCAATTCCCTAGGCCCCGAGCTGATAGCGCAATGGCGAACTTCGGGTACAAGAGGTCAATACCAAAGACTGAAAGTCTCAACCCCAAAAGTGGCCCTTACTTAGCGGGCCAGCGGTGAAATGTTGGTAATCGTTGACAACATTGACCTAATTTACAAACAATATTACAGTTTCTGGACGACGTAGGGTCAATCCGGAGGTCAGAGGTCATTTAGATATTGGCTATCGATTGGTTCTGAGAGGGCGAGATAGAAATAGAAGTGCTCCTAGACCTAATTGATATCTGTAAAGTTTCTAGGTGGCCAGGGATGGTGGATTAAGCGTAATCATCACGGACCGGGAGGGCTAATGTCCACAAGCTCTTTGACAGCTTATGGATAATTATTTGATTATGTCGAATATCCCAGCTACATGTAACGAACGCGGGAAAAGATACAAATATATTTTCAGCTGCAGTGACACCCAATCTCCTGATAGGGGAGCTGTGGAATATTTACAGAATCATTTAAAAAAAAAATGTAAATTATGAAATTCATGCTCCCATGAAGTTAATGCGAAACTGCCAGAACATGTTAGCAGTAATAAAGTGACGATCCGTGCCTTTGGGGCACGGTAGTACACGCAGCCCAGCCCAGCCCAGCCCAGCCCAGCCCAGCCCAGAGACCGGATTCTCATTTACATCTTTACACACGGCAAGCCTGAGGTTTTGGGATCCTATGCTGACCCGGAGTGCTCCGCATAGACCGTCATCACAATCATGAATTTATTCACATAGGCTTATTCATGTAAGTTTCGTGTTTGAATGGTATCTTGCCTCTGGGTAGAACCATGAATAACATTTATCATATTAAGTCAAAAATCCTAACTAAACACAACACTGGGAAACTGATCCTCACGCCAAAAGAAACACCCCAAGAGTCTATACAGACTGACACATGATAGAAATACCGATTTCCCATCAAAATAAATATAGATATGGATTTATAGACAGATAAATCTACACTTAGATGCAAATAGTTCCTGGTTAGATATTACTTTCGACGCGAGAAATGCATCTTAATCATCCGAAGGGAAAACATATACCACATTTGTGAATATTTATAAAACTAATCAATTCGTACCAGAGAGAGAGAGAGAGAGAGAGAGAGAGAGAGAGAGAGAGATAGAGAGATAGAGACAGACAGACAGACAGACAGACAGATGGAATATGAGAGAGCTACAAAGAGATGGGAGGTCGATAGAGAAAGAGAGGGGACGCTGAGAGAGGTGGAGAGAGGGAGAGAGAGTAAGAACGACAGAGAGACAGACAGACCGAGAACTTCCCTCCCACTTCCTTTTCTTGGAAAGAATACTGTCCTCATTTGAACCTCCTACTTAATGACAGTTGTTCAACATATGCATGCCAAGGGACTGTCACGGCATCGCCGTTCACTAGAAAATGTCAGACGTTGTATCGAAGATGGCATGATGCTCAGAAGCTGAAACTGAGATATAATTACGAATTCTACGGAGGTCCCTCAAGAACAGAGATATAATCTTTTATTCTGACTTGCCAGGAGCCAAGATCTAACACTGCACGGAGCTTGGGTCACATGCTAATATTGACACACTCATGAATGAGAGAGGCGGTTGTACAACTGAGATATATACACGAACTTATAATCATTCAGAAGGTAATTGTACGTTACATATTTTCCATCAAACAAAAAAATGACAAATCATTCAGCTGACATGACAATCTCATTTAAATCAGACTTTGTTTATCGGTAGCGAGAAGTAAGATCTGGTTGAGAGATTGAGTGACATGAAAGCCAATACTTATATTGTGCTAATTGTCCTATCCTTCATACTGTATTGTTTATCCTATCTTGACAGAAATGCAGTATGCAGATGCGACTGGTTACCATTCTATCCAGATTATGGCTAACTAACCAGTGCTATCAACGAATGCCCCAACAACATAAATATAATATTGTATTCCTGTTACATATGTATATAGTTCTTCATAGTATACGCATTAACTAACGCCGTTAGGAGAATAACACGTCATATGGAAATAGAACACTCTCAAAAGTCATAACACACTCTCCTAAACACAGTCCTGAGAACAGTAAACTCCTACATTATGCTATGTGAGCAACAGATCAGTAGAGGTTGTGGTAAAGCCACAGGTATGTGAGGAAGTTATACTATAACATAGTTCCTGTAGTAAACTTATGTGTAAGGTTAAATAAAATAAATCTACCAGGGACTGTTCAGTTTTTATAAGGGGTTGGGGGTAGGGCGTATTGGTCTTATGACTATGTCATATTTTGCCGCCTCCCAATTTTATGTAACAATTTGTCATGCCCCCTATAATAAATAACCTCTTATACCTGAAGAATCTTCAAATTAATGTTATTTCTAATTGCAAAAAGAAAGGACTGTGTCATTCTTTCATGTAATTCCCCATAATTATGATAACGTTTGACGACCCCCCCCCCTCTCTCTCTCTCTTTCGCTTACATGCCCTGGGGTCTGCAAGAGAGACTAATGAAGAAGTTACAGTTGTTTAGTAGCGATGAGACGTAATTACATGAAAGCGGCTGCTCTTGTTTCTGTTGTAAAAACCTAGTGATTGTGCTGCGTGTAGTTGGCAGTATTTCATTTCAGCAATGTGGATGCAGCAATAATACTTGTAAGATGTACATTAGTTATATCAGTAGTACCACATATATCGTCTTAATAGACATCCGCTGTGGAGCTAGAAGACATTGGGGTTGGATCGAGGAATACTGTCTAACGCGGCATAAGCAAGTGATCAGTAATTCCTGTGTTAATCACGGTGCTCTTGCAGTTACTGTTGAAGTGGTATAGCTGCAAAGGCGGATGTAGACGTGAAGTGCGAGCCTATCATTCTCAATGAACTTGCTGAGTACCAAACGTAATGGTGAATATAATTTCAAGACGTTGAATAAAAACGGTTTGGTGATCTTACAAATTCGACTGTAAGTCATGGCTGACGTGGTATAGCTGATATAAATATTTGTGTATGCGCCAAAGTATACACACACTGGCGAGGACAAGTTGCCAACATCATTTTCAAACACATTTCTAAATGCGAGTACAAACCATCTGGAATAACTCAAATATTTACACAAGGAGGCAATGTGTGGGGAAGAGTTCTTCAAAGGCAATATTCGTTCCGACATTTAATAAAGCAAGCTCGCAGGTAGGACCGATTTGGGTAGAGACGGGGCAATTGAATTACTGTAACCCTGGTAGCCCATCGGTGCTTTGTTGTGGAGGCAATCATGGCGGACAGAAGCACGTGGTTCTAATTTTGGTGGGTATCGAGTTTCCAACTCCTGCTGCTCAACCATGTCCCTCGCAGAGAGAAAACTGTAACAACACAACCCGCAAGTTGTAGGTTGCTCCGACATATATCTTTTAGATTATCGCCTTAAAAAGTACTTTTTACTGGTTTGCATCTGTCTTCTGAATTACTTGGTGTTTGTTGTACATGCCTGATCAAGAGATGAGCTCGTAAATGCCCCTTGTGTTGGTGGGCTATACACAGAGAGTCAAGGGATCAGTCTCACAGAGATCGGTGCAAGTTGTGTGTGAGGGATCAATGTTGGACCATCCTCTGTACTGGTCACGCATTACATATCACAAACGATTACCCACACGAGTGTTTATCAATAATGTGGTTTCAAATAGCGCCATACATACACATACTGAAAAAAGTGACAGCCATGATCAATGAGGTTTCAATTATTGATTAAAATAGAATTGAAATTGAAACTGTTGAATATCCTATATCAACAAGTTTCTTACCGAACCAATAACTTTGAATCGCAAGAGTTATTGCAACATTAGCTATTGTCCAACATTAAAAAATAATCCATTTTCAATCATACTGTCAATCAGATGTTATGCAAATATGCCCAGTTGTCTCGAATGTGAAGTGGGTATTAGAAGATGTTAGTGAGATTTGAAACGATACATCAAAGCCATGACAGTGACAGATTGTTATCACAGATTATAAAAAGTGTGTGACAAAGCACGAATGATAACACATGCGTCGGAGAACTTGTCTGATCTATTTCCGCCAAGTTTGCCCATTTCCTTACGCCAACAAATGCATTAAAATACGCCGTCCCCTCATTAATTAATTTCAGAATATGCAAACTGGTGTCAATATTAGGCCATGGCTTGCGAGGAGTACTTAATTCTCCTCTTAGCTCCCTGTATATTGACAAATGTGAGCGTGTTATGAAGAGATCGACCAGAGAGTGACCCAGAAGTTTGGAGCAAAGCCAGGGAAACCGCACTGCTAAGCTTGTATGACAGTGTAAACTAAATCAGTGCGTTCGTCAAGAAACTAGGGAAGTCTACAGATAAATGCCAAAGCGACCTACCTCTGTGCTGCTGCTAAATCCACAAGTTCTCAAGGTGTTGAGGATCCACTGTGAGGGCAAACAACTAGTGAAAAAATACCGCAAAAGTGTCTAAACAAGATAAGATTTCCTTTCTAGTCCAGGCGACTCTGGAGCCGTCGGTTAGGGATATACCATAGAGTTTAGAAACTGTGGAACACGGCCGTTGCTAATGATACGCGATCCTTCAACCTTGCGCGTCACACTCCCATCTCGCAGCCAGATGGTCACGTGACTTTCAGCGTTCGGCTGAGGAGGAGGAAGAAGCGTCCGTTGAAAAGGATCAATACCTGTCGTTGAAAGAAAGATGACATCTTGAACAATTTACAATGGATTATCTACTTGAATTCATTTGCTCCTTGATGATGATGCTTAGAGCCGTGGACTGGTGGAGGATCAAGAAGTGCCTATTGAGAGTCTGACATGCAATTCACAAACTGCCGCTCGAGTCTCCGATAACGACATGTCTTGCATACAGCCACGTCTACTGGGTCCTCGGGGACTATCGTCTCCTTTGGCAAGTTTACAAATTAATTTCAAAAACCCCTTTGGATTTTTATGGCGAATAGGCTTTTGTTAATTCGCACCAGCTCATTTAGAAGATCGACAAACACTTCTCGGTAATAGAGTTGAAGGTTGAAATGGTGAAGAGGATCTTTAATCTGAAAAATACCTGCTTCGCGCTGCGATAAAATATAGGCTTCAAGACACTAGGGATTCATCCATGGAAAAAAATACCTGCTCGTCGCGACTGTAAACGATAGGTATTGATAACATTGGAGACTCCTCGTTGTCTAACGGATGAACTACAGTTAAAACTGAAAAGAATTTGAAGTTTAAAGAACTTGGAAGAAGCCATGTATCTTGGTTATAGGGACGTTATTTAGACGTTTCTGAATGAAATCTGTTAAAGTGCACATGAGAATGCATCTGTAATTTTCACTTTGACTGGTGCCGTTCGTTATAAAGGGATTTCACTGGATTTCGGCACATTGACGGAATTTAATTACATACAGTTAAACCCCGGTACTACGAACGGTAGATTTTCCAGTGTCGTACGTACGAACCAATGTCCGCATTTACGAATCATTGCGACTTTGCGACATTGCGACATGTGTATATATGCAGAATTTGTTAACCATGTGTGATCAAAACGCAAGATGTTCGAATTGACAGGGTCCGGTGTATCGGGATTTCTTTCTATACTTGTCAACACCATAGTCTTGGTAGATATGTAGATTCACTTGATTCCGAGCCATGCCGGGTGTAATGTTACAATGCATATTCTGAAAGACGAAGAACCTCGTCTTCAGCGATGTCTCGAATAACAGAAGTCCGAGACACTGAATTGCTCTAAACACGTGCCAGTTAAACAGACAATGGTCTTCATCCAATTTCTTCCTCTAAAATTAGCTACCCCTAAGGCGTTATGTTCAGCAAACATACACAGGATGCCCCTGTCACGTGTCCGGGGTCAGGTTACTCCACCCACATCTCATCCCTCACTAATGACCGTTCGCTATCTGCCCATAATAGGGGGGTTCCGTAATTTACGAGGTCCTGTTGACAGAGTTTGCTGGCGTGTTTCGGGCCCTCCTGCAAGTGTTGAGGTATAAATAGCTGTCGGTGTTGAGATTTCTCTTGGGGTGTAGGGTGATTAGCAGGTAATTAAGTCGGACTCGCCAAATAACAGATGAGGCCCATACAAAGACCCTTTTCATAGTCAGTGTGAGTATGTCTATGATCTGTGACGATACGATCTCACTGATAATGTTCAATAATGAAATTAAACAAACAGATGTGTTCCGTGAACACTAACGATCTAATGTCTAAATATTTTATGTCAGCATGAAAACATGAATAGATGTGCACACTTTCCATGCAATTACATATGTTGGGAAATTTCGTAAATGAATAAATTTGCATCTAGTTAGTAGGGTATGCATATTCGAATTTGCATATTTGTGATGTTGAAGATACCTTATCGTGCAAGCCTTCGCAATATAACACGGTCAATTCCTTTCTTCATTTAGAGATAAGTATCAGATCGGTAACTGTTCTTTAAGTTATCATACGTTACGCGTCTTGGCAGCAAGGGAGCGCTGGGGTAGTATAGTGGTCAAAGTGTCGACTCACCACGTATCCACATATGAGTTTAACGAAGAAACCCATTTCTTGTGCCCCACATGGCTGAAATGCAGCTTTTAGCAGCGTAAATACTCATTCATTCAGGATCGAGCCTGATACGATACGTAAACATTAGCCATTCGGCAAGTTAAGGTTTGGTTTGGTTAGTTTGTTGTTAAACGCCGCACTCAGCAATATTCCAGCTATATGACGGCGGTCTGTAAATAATCGAGTGTGGACCAGACAATCCAGTGATTTACATCATGAACGTCGATCCACGCAATTGGGATCAATGACATGCATCAAACCAAGTCAGCGAGCCTGACCACCCGATCCCGTTAGTCGCCTTTTACGACAATCATAGTCGCCTTTTACGGCAAGCATGGGTTGCTGAAGACCTACTCTATCCCAGATCTCCACGGGTCGGGGGACGTATTCCATCATCAATGATACTGAAGAGAGACCCCCCCCCCAAAAAAAAAAAACCCCAAAAAAACCATATCCAGTAAATTGCACATACTGTTTGAAAATCATATAACATGTTAATTTTCATAACATACATGGTTACCATTCTGTACACACATATCCTTGTTATTTAGATACGCATCTCACGATAATGTTACACCGCTGGTCAATATCTGTATGACGTTTGTTGTACCTCGATTTACTGCAAGTGTGCCCGTTTGTAGGTATATATTGCATCTGAAGCACGATTACATTTAACGTCCATACATCGTGATAGTGTAGAGTTTCGTCTATATAAATTTGCTTAAATGTCAAAATGCACAGTGAGTATACTGTGTGCATACGTCTCCGACACAGCGGACTGCTGGAGTAGTTAATTACATACATTATCTTTCAGAAACTATCTATATATTTGCATAATGGCATGTAAAATACTTCTTACACGATCAATGTTCCAGAGGATTGCAATTCTATTCCACTCGATTAACTTCAGCCTTATGATAGTCCCAACTTTTAACGTTAATGTGAAAACATGACGTATTATGGAAGAATCAAATCGAGTTTTACTTTGAATACAGACAGGTCAAAACATAGGAACAAACTAAATACTTTGACACGAATCGTGTTTAGGACAGGCGTGTTGATGTGATTGTCAGGATTACGCATTAAGGCCTTACAAAGCCTAACGATGTATTACAGTGACACATTCCAGCTACCTACAGTCGTCATGGACACCATCACCCGGCTTATATCTGTATAACTGCTGTCAGTACAAGGAGTTACATAATGTGTATTGATTGGTGTTATATATTAGAGGGGGTTTCCTGTATAATAGCCATGGCATCAGGAAAACCACGTGCCTATTTCAGCACCGATAGTGGGTTATTTGGGTTTGATATGCTTCATTTTGTATTGAAGTGATAGACTGAACTCATTTTACCCAATGTAACCAAAGTAGTTATTAAGTCCAAGGCGTTATCGTGATGAAAGTTGAAATAAATTACTGGTATAAACTTTGCACTTATTTGGCGAGCGGTTGGCAGACGAAGAACCTTGTCTCGGAACAGCTACAGGACATTACTTTCACTCTTTGTGATTGACGTCCCGGTGTGGTGTTCGAGGTGGGACAACATCCAAGTATACAGTTCGTCCTTGACACATTCCTGGCTGATGCCCCCAAATGTCGCGTGTTGTTGAAGAAAGTGAGTATAATTTTACAATATTCAAGTAAATTCAAGACGGGAGAGACATGACATGGGCTTTCACAGCCTTGTTGGGAATCGAACCCAGCCCTTTAGCGTGACGAGCATCCCCACGTGTGAAGAAGAACTTGATTTCCTACAACTTTCTTGACTCATACACATTAAAACAAACATATAATTGTTCCCTCAAACGAATAACAAGTTTCTTGCGTGTAAATGTTTACTTAGGACAATATTACAGGGTTGCGAATATTTGTCGATGGAACATTTAATCTCAAGTTGCAGATCTGATCTCGCTTGCAGACGCATATATACATTTTGACGTCCCTATGTTGGTTATGGGATGTTTGGAACTCCGTTGAAAAAATGTAATCTAAAGAAGTAAATTGACACGTCTTCACGAAACGATATGAAAAAGTAAGATTAAAAGATTAAATGTGTACTATTTGGTTCTGAATAAAATGCTCCACAGAACTAATAATAAAGCTACGTTGTGTACAACAACAGTTATGGAAGTACAGTGTTGAGAAACATTTACAATAATACTATATCAAGAGTACAAACATACCGTGTGAATGTTGAACCGACGTAAACTGATCTCTGATACGCTTTGTTTGAACGACTCACATCGACCCCACCCGCATGTTGTTTAATTTTGTTTATTAATGTCTAGCCTTGTCAGTGTGAGACGCATCTGGCACATAGCTGATTGTGGTGTTCGGGCAATCTCCTGCAGGTTCTTGTGCACGGTCATGACGCACATCATATGTCGCCAGTGTGTTCTGAGTGCTGTGATTGTATGTGGTGATTGTGAAGGATTGTCGAAGTGCGATGCTGAGAAAGTAAAATTCTGACTTTAAAATCTTCAAGTGTGTGTTTACAGACTCAAACTATCACTTTTTGCTTCAATACACATACGTTTTGTAAATGCTAGCATTGTTTGTGCTTCTACATGATGAAAAGTATGGATCTTCAAATACATGCTCACCCAGAGCTTTATGTCTTAAATCTGGATTCTGATCCAGATTCACTATAATCGTTTGTGCATCTCACTCTGATGGAAGTCTGGGTCTTCAAATAAATGTTCATCCAGATTGATGGTCAGGATTTATGCGTATCATCATGATCAAAGTTTTAAGAGTTCAAATCTATGCTTATCCAAATTCATGGTCATCTGTGTTGCTCACTGCGGATATATATTTCAGTTTTTGGAATGTTATGCTTACCAGGATTCACTATCATCTTGTGGTCTTCTCTGCACATTGTGAGTTTTGGGTAATCCTTTAGGATATTGTAAGAGATGCCTCACTGTCGTTACATATGAGTAAGTACAAGAGTAAGTAAAATTACTTTTCGAGGTGAATATTCTGTACTGATGGCAACATGATGCCTACCTCACACATATAGAGAGAGAACCCACTTCTTTGACTCGTGGTGCCTTATGCTTCCATTGATGAATTAACTACAGAATACATGAAACCTTCACCCAACGTCGGCCTGGCACCCAATGGATAATATTCACAACAAGTGCCCTGCACGTGTACATAGCATCAGAAATGTGTTGAGGGTGTCTGTTGTTGTGCTTTTGTAATCACTGAATAACTCGACCTGTCACTCATTGGCGTGATCTTACCACATGGAAGTATAGAAGGACAATGCCCTACAGAATAGGGTGCTCTTCCAGTCTACGTCTAGACCTAAACTTAGACATTGTCACTGTGTAATAATGCTGCTTGACTGACTCAAATTTAAATGAACCGTCAAACAAATGTAATGACTTGCAAACAGACATGCTGAGTTCCGTACTTGCCCGCCCATTGATCCTTCCACCTCCACCCCAAGTAAATATATGAAGTAAAACAGCTGAGAATCAAGTAAAATTATCAATGATATACAAATATTATATATCCACATCGTTAAAGATACAAACTTATACATTCACACGCGAAGTAATTCCCATTTCGTGATAGGGTGACAAAAGTATACTCTTCACCAAAAAATGAGCAACATAAATTATTTGTAAATAACATGTGAATCAAGTCATAAAGCTCCAATGATCCGCCAACAAATTGAACTTTTTGCACCAAAATATCCAAGGGTAGGAGAAAGATTCCCCGTACAATAGAAGGATGAGGTGCGCCCAAATATAGCCATGAAACATCTACAAAATAATATTTGTTGTTTAAGAATAGTTGCGCAACTATGAAGTCACTCCATTGCTGCTTTTATGTGTATTATGACGTCAGTAATGGAAAATCTCCGCACGTTTCACTTTAAATGGAATAAGTAAATGTGTACGTTATGATCCACTTGCATCCCCTCCCCTCATAAATAGATTTAAGAATGCATCAATGCATCAAACATATTGACAGTATCAGATTTCCTTGAAGATGAACGTAAGTGGAGTCTGTCTCACAGTCCCTGAACATTTTTTCTCTTCCGCCCAGCTTTCTGTAATGCAAAAGCCGTAAATGAAGCAAGTCTAGATTTTCGCTGGGGCTCCATTTCAATTTAAATGTACTTATTTGAATCTATTAAACTTATATATTTCCAGAGACAAAGTAAGTATAGCAGTTGCCTTGTGGCTGGTGGTGGCTTGTTATTAACACAGAGCCCCCGACTGACGCCGGGAGGTACGACGATGCTGTAATCTTTCCTGGGACACATGAAAGACATGTGCCTAAGTATCACCCGCCTCTAAATGGGTAGCTCCAAGCTGCACCTCCATCACCTCAGCATCACCTGAACCCATAAATTCCAGATTCAATCCTTTACCGTAATACTGATGTAGACATACGAGAAAGAATGCTTAGTGATCTCTGACATTTTGGCAATGAAAACCTTCAATTAACTTTGATTCAGCAATACGATTGAACTAATGTCTGGTCTACCTCAGTTGTAGGGTGCCAAATGTTTGCGTCAGACATTATGATATTGGGTAATTCAGTTGTTAGGAAAAAACATTTCACATGTGTTCACACTAGAACTCATCAACATACTGGAACACCAAGCTTCGCCTGTACCTGTTTTGTTTCTTGGCACAAAGCATGCAGAAAATGTTTGTATCGGCGACCGTGTTAGCGTGACCTTCATGAATAAAGAACAACAACCGCTATGTAAACATATACTTACACGCAGAAAAGAATACTATGTTATCTTGGTGAAAGAAGAACACCGCACGTGTAGAATGAGGTTCTTTCATTTGGCACGTGCAAGAAACAAGGCAGAAACAGCGGAAATCGTAATAACGGCATGTTGTAGATTGGAATATTTTATGATTTCTGGAATATATATCTTTGGCAGCGTTAACATGATATAATTGTAACCCTGATATGACTTCTCAACTATACGTGTACGGTGTGTTATAGGAAGTAACGTCGTTATGTAAAACATTTTCCAAAGGGGCACCACTCCTGGATAACATACACAGATGATGAGGACAAGATCTGTTAAAGATATACAGCACAGTACAATGTTGTATCAGGACTGGGAACAAAGGGATTCACAATGCGTCGGGGTACACATAGAGATAACAAAGTGACAACTGAGAAATGATCGCAAGATATGTATAACTTATGACTTGTACTAACGAAATGAATCCCATTGAGGTCCCATGAGAAAGGGAAACGCGTTTCTGTAGTGTGGCCGTACTGGTAACATTGCTATATTTCACATTTTGAAAGGCACCTTCTTGTATTTACCTAAATCAGTATCGTAGCATTGCCCAGTTCTTACATGTAGAACATCTAAACATACGAGAATTGGTCAAATAGTTCTTAGCCTGACTAAATTTCAACTAAGGGCCATAACAAAGTGAACTAGTAAATGAAGTACATTTTTTTAGAAGTTCCTTGCAAGTGTATTTGGTCTGTTGAGGCCGTTTGTACATTAGGGGCAGCCAGTTGAACGTGCAAATGGACACAGAAATCGAAAAGAACGAGTACCGAGCAGTGATCGGGTTTTTGACATAGAAAAGTACTCCCTAAGAGATGCATGACCGCATGTCACAACAAGTGTATGGGGATAAGTGCCCCAGCTGTTCCACTGTTAAAAGTTGGGCAGCTATGTTTAAGGCTGGGAAAAATAGCCTTGATGATGTCCCTTGGTCTGGACGTTCCTCAACTTCTATCAGTGAAGATACAATCAAGGAGATAGAAAAACTTAAACTATCAGATAGACAGACGTATTACCATTGCTCAACTTGAGAATGACAAAAGTCAAGGATCTATTGAAACTATTATTCATGAACATTTACAGATGAGTACGATATCTGCTCGTTGGGTGCCAGAGTTTCTAAATTCTGATCTTTAGGAAAAAAGAACTGACATTGCAAGAGAAAATTAAGAGCTTATCGAGGAGGATTTCGTCAAATTAAAAAAGAGATTGGTAATTGGTGATAAAACATGGGTCGACCACTATGATCCTGAGTCAAAATGCCAATCCATAGAATAACACCATTCCACTTTCCCGGCACCAAAGAAATTCAAGTCTTCACGATCAGTGAAGAAAGTTAATGGCCACTGTATTCTGGGGTGCGAAGGGTGTGATCTTTGTTGATTACTTAGAAAGTCAAATGATGATAACTGGTGCCTACTATGCTGATTTGCTTCATCGCTTGAGAGATTCTATCAAAGAAAAGCGTGGAGTTCGTGACAATGCCTCTTCTCGAACCTCTCGAGTTGCAAAGGCTGCTGTGCGACAATCTCGGTTCGGAGAGCTTCGTCACCCTCCATACCCGTCAAACCTGGCACCAAGTGATTTCCACCTTTTTCTAAACTGAAAGAACACCTTCGTGTAAAGCCCTATAATGACAACGATGACCTCAAAGCTGCCCTGAATGGGTTTTTCAGGGTGGCTTCAGAAAAACGTTTTCCTTACTGGGAAAGCTTCAATATTGACATGAGAAGTATATTGAAAGCAGATTATGTTGAAAAATAAAATAAAAAACACTTTCACAATTGTTGGTTTTGTTTGTTAGGCTTAGAACGTTTTAACCAGTCCTCTTAGTTTCACATCGAACCTGGTAGATGGATCAATATCCTCAACAACAATGACGTTAGGTTTATAACTAGCCAGGCACTGCAGATGGATTTTACCATTTATTCTGCTGTGAAGATTTTGAAGAACAAATGATAGCCGATATTGTTAAACAATACATCTACTGTCCAAACATTTCGAATTTGAAACGCACCTGGTGTACTTCTAACTCTATAGCTTTAAAGCATATTAGCAGCCTCTTGACAGTGATAAATATCAAGAGCTCGTCATATACACTGTCTTGTCAACTTGATTCATTGTTCATAATGTATCACTGCTTACGTACCACCGAGGATGGTTATAAGAGGAAGAGAGAATCTGAATCCGATAGGTTCCGGAAATCTTCTGAACGTTTTTGTGTTAAACATGATGTTTTCGGCTTACTGAAAAGTGTTGATTTTAATTACTTTGGATGATTATTTGACAGTTAGTTCTGCATCCTTCGTTCAATGTCGTCATTGATTTCCAACGTTACGTCATGTCTGACTCTGTTATTGAGAGAGATTGCAACGGAATATTATTGCAGTATCAGTAATCATGATGAGTGTATTCAATACTAATGCCTTGTTGTTTTCAAAAACCTATGTTCAAGCTGAGAGACGATCCAACGGTAACTGTTTGGCGATCTGTCCCACCCCGATAGATGTAGTGACGGTAGGTAGGTAAGAGGTTGTGGCATCGGAGCATGTTTACATTAGGGTGGTCTGTTTGGTGTTAGGGTCGAATGACTTGAACGAAGTGCCACTTACAAAGAACTGCTGCTTGGATGGGATGAATAGTAGACACAAATGGCAGTGAATTAAAAAAATGTATTCTATATACATCACAGGAAATCGTATCTGGTTGAGTGAAATTCAGCGTATGTATTGTAATTGTTACCGAATAACTATATCTATTGCCACACATTCATTTCAGCAGGTTCGTTCTTGTTTATACCGCAAACCGAAATAAGAAATGAAAGACGTAGTATCCGACCTATATAATGTCCATATTGCTCACGTAAGTTGCATATTTTCCAGATATCATCAATCTATTGTTGCACTTCTGATATGTCAGGCTGACCTGGAGTGTAATATTCCCGTGGAGCTTTTTTAGAATGTCAATAAAACAAGCAGAACAGAATTGTTTGTGTAATCATATCAAGTATCAGACTTCAAATAAAACAAACTGCATTATGTCTCTGAAACAACACACGCGGTAAACCCCCATTGCGTCTCCGTGGGTTTTACTATGTAAACGTGGTCTTTATGGACCTCTGCTGAGTGGGTTCTGACTGACCCGAGGCTAGATGCTGCTGTACGGAAGAGATACGTTATATTGTTTTGACCTGAGATATCCCCGTGTTGTTAACGCTCTTGCCTCTGCTAGTAGCCCGTAATACACGGTTGCCCTGTGTTCATTTCAGTGAAAACAAATAGCAGCGCTTCCTTGGAAAACCATCAGGCATCGTGTCAAAACAAGCCACTTCCATGAATCCCGAGGCTGTAAACAAAGGTGGTTATCCGGAAATGTTTCTTTTCGTAAATTTTGCCTTTGATCCGAAACAAACTAGTTCTGTCAAACATGGTCTAATTGGTAGTGATGATGGTGAGGACACTCTTTTCCATGATGTTGCCCCTAAGGTTTAAGAAATATCACTTTGATTTAGCATCCCTCAACTAACTTCGAGAATAAATATCACCCTAATTTAGAGTCGTTTGTACTGCTCCTTATTGCCTTTGTTTTATTCACAGTTGGAACGTTTTAGGAGTGTTACATGATTTGTACAGAATTACAAAACGTATACTTACAAAACAAGGTATATAATCTGAAATAGTTTCATATAATCAACATATTGGCGTGGTCTGAAGATTTCGTTGCATAATGTAAAATAACAGAAAAAAACTCTTTTACTACGAAGATTTCAAATGCCAGATTCCAACTTTTCTTTTACTTAAGTCAATTCCACTATATTGATATAAAGGCTCAACACCCTTAGTCTCCATAATCATAAGAAATCTCTGCTTAAAGCAGAGTTGATATTAACAAACATCAAATACATGTATGTTTAATGATCTTGTGAAATATTATGAACAATAATCCACGGCGGCAAAAGATGTTACACATTCTGAGCATTCAATCCTCCTTCTAGTAGGCTATAGCTCATACGATCATTTACTATCGTTGACTCACACTATAATCTGTATGCTGTAAGTTTATGTTGTGTTCCACTGTGAGTGCTTTATGGTGAAATGTAGAACATGAACCCGACAGACACGATTGAGCCCTGAATCCCAAGAGGAAAGTAGAGAATGGTTTGTGTAGATAGGTAGATGTGAAAATAGGGTGTTACGCTTGAAATGAGTTGTCACTGGGAGGCTTCAATTGAGTATAAAACACATTGGTGTCCCTGATTCCGGAGTAAAAGCACACGGCCAATGCTTTTCTTCAGAAGACGAAAGCAAATAAAACCAAATCCAATGGATTCGAAAGCAAAGCAACTAATTCAGACCTCTGCTTAGGGCAGACTTTTCAAGACAGAAACTAGATTCCTCAAATACTAAGCACAACTCAAGGTTGCTTTAAAATAACCGTCGAACGCGTCCTTCGCGAGTTGTCGTTATGTATTAAAAACAGAGGACTCATTAATCTGTACTTGAATACATCGTTTATTGTGCAATATGGATGCAAACAAGATGTTGTGCTGGTGACGTGTGTAGAAATGGACTTCATTTAGACGCATTTAGGTCACGTACTTATTTGAAATTGTAGGATGACTCGATGGCTGTCTTGAACTTCAACGTTGTATTGTGTTTTGTTGTACGACGTGTTTGACTCAAACAATGGTCATGACCTTAAAACTGAATGCAGTTCTCTTAACTGACATGACATTTGTGATTGTGAAAAACATTTAGTTGACAAAACACATGTTCTGCAATATACAAATGACAAGCACAACGCTAGCTTGATGTGGTTTGACACAGCAGATAAAATGTACTTAAATAGTTCTTATCTATCTAATGGCGGTTGGCAGTCCCTATCAAATCCTTCCAAGCATGGCGCAGTAATTTCCCAATTGTAATTACAATACCAGGAGGCATCATCAGAGGCTGTAGCAATTTAAACCTCTTTCAAATACAACCGATAAAAGCGAACCTGAATGGAACACCAGCAGTAATGTTGTACTAGTGGTTTATCGTATTTAGACTGCTTGGAACCTCTAACACGCCCTGATGACGGTCATACATACAGCAAACGAATAAATCATTTTTATACCCACTCTGAAATGGCTCTATTCAATCTTGCAGTTGGGTAATCGTACATTTGCCTATAGACATAGGAGATAACGGGAAATGAAGTATGCATGGTAATATTCCCCATAAAGGCAAAGTTTTTTGTGGCTTGGAGCTTGATGTAGGAGGATGTATTCTAGTGTTTGAGATATACCCAAGGGATTACCTAAGTGTTCTGACCCTAAAGCAGCATATTGCCTTTAGGGAAATTGTCTTTGACAACGCCGAAAAGACATAATTCTATTAAATCAGGTGGTATGTTAGTAGCTGGCATTAACTATCAATAATTACTAAAACTGTTACATACTTTGAACTCTACCAGTGCTTCAATTAAACCTTTTGACCGATGAACATGAAACTAAAAGGCGTCTGGAATACTAAACATAATTATATTCTACCGTTTAACTATTACCACTTTCAAACAATATTCCTGTTCAACTTACAACAATTCCACTAACAAATGTACACTAAAATGTATTTATCATGTATTTGTTTCAGTGAAAATATGTTTAGAAGCATATAAACTTCCCCTTTTGCATTAAATATTTTATGTGCATTGATGTTTAGTTCGGCAGAGGATTAACCTTACGAGATTTCTAAATATTGTTAATTAAAATATATATCACTAAACAAATTACAATCTCACATTTTGTACACAAGTTATGGTAGATGTTTTGGTTACGTTTATTTCTCATGAAGAATCTACAGCGGAATGATAAAAAAGGAACATTTAAGGATAAATATTTCATAAAAGAACATATGTTCACGATTTTTTCTGCTTGTTATTCATCTGGCGTAAACTCAGTAATATACTTGTCACATACCATACCATAATCCCTATGCATAAAGAACATTACAGCGAAATAAACATTATGAGCAAAGAAAACACATCCGTAATTATCAAAGAGTTATGAATGACACTCAATATCGGGTCGAGGGACATGCAAGACATACTATACACATAGACTTCTAAGTAACTTGTTGGACTTTGAGCTACATCGTTATCCAGCTAAGAAGAACAAATACTCAGGTGTACGTTCTCGAGAGATTAGGCGCACTATTTGAAGCTAGGCGAGCATTTTAAATCGTTTACCTCAAACTTACGAGTGTGTGATATTTGCAGATATGTTCGCGTTTCAAGAAACCACTCGTATTGAAAAAACATAACCACTTGCGATGACTATACATTTAGTTAGCCGAATCTGTGTGAACTTGTGTGAAGATATCTTCTAAGCAGATGGACATGAAACGAACTAAAAACCATCGATGAGGTGAAAATATTGACAAACACATAAATGGCTTCCAGGGATTTGTTTGACTCCATGGAACATGTTAGAATGTTTAGCTGACCTATGGGAGCATCGCAATCCTCATAAAGGGCATGGTCATGTGATCTGCACAGCTGGTCTGTGGTGATTCGTAGGGGGGAAAAATACAGAAAATCTACACAAGACATGCTCGAAATGTAACATTCACTTTCATCATTCAGTTAGCCTCCTCTTTGATTTTACTTTCTAAAGGTTACCAATGAATTTATGTCGCTAGCTTTATACAGTCAGCATCTTGCATGTGTGTGCTTACTGAACGCTGATGGGAGTTCGGCAACAGAGGCTGCTTCAGAGGCATGGTGCAGTCTTTTTATCGTCCATCATCACCATAGGATCAGTCATGACGAACATATGTCATCTCAGAATCAGAAACAAAGTAGTACAGAGGTTTCAACCGCAGACATATTAAGTTTCATTTATCAAGTGACATTTTATTTGTGTCTCCGTATTGAAGACCCCAAGCCCCATTGCCCAAAGGTCATTTCGAGACAAACATCGCTCTGGTCAGCCGGTCGTGTGCGTGTGATTGGACAGGACATCAATAGGTTAACGATGACAGATGACCATGGTTACATTGTTAAGTGCCATCGTACTTGCTGGCTCATTTAAAGTAACGTAAGCGTCGTCCAGAACAAGTATGCGGGATATTGGCACGTCCGACCTACGAGTTACGGTCATTTGATTGAACAAGGGTAAAAAGCTCGCTCTGCATTTACATTCACAAAGTGAAGACTCGATGAACCTTAAATGTTTAATAATACAGGAACACCACATGGGTTACAATGACATTACCGTACAAGACAAATAGATAAGCAATTCTTGCTTAATTCCGCAGTGAGTGAGTGAGTGAGTGAGCGAGTGAGTGAGTGAGTGAGTGAGTGAGTGACGGAGTGAGTGAGTGAGTGAGTGACGGAGTGAGTGAGTGAGTGAGTGTCTTTCTTTAATCCCGATTTGTATTATCACTGTCAGTTTAGCGTCGGACAAATAAGTACTATTGGTAGTATTGAACGTTTAAAAAGTATTAACATGTACATATATTGAAAGCGTCTGCCCGGAGAGCGGAAGGTCCGGAGTTCGATCCCCGGCTGCGTCATACAAAAAGACGTAAACAAAATGGTACTTATTGTTACCCTGCCAGGCGCTCAGCATTAGGGGGCTAAAACAAGGACTGGTCGGCTCGGAGTTAGTATACTGTTTCTGAGTGGCGTATTCATGTTTAATTGCGGCATGGTATATCAGAGGGCTAGCACTATAAATCGGCATCAGTCCGGACTAGTACAACACACACGTGCATGCACGTCGCTATATAAGTGCAATAATCTTGAACGCAATGTCAAACCCCATATCTCACCTCACCTCACATCTATTGAAGTAACCATGTCTCATTTCCATTTGCTTCTTTTTTTAAGCAATATCAAGAGCAGTGATGTTGTTTTGGCGTCATGCTGAGACGTTCCATTGTAGCGACGTCTTCGTAAAAGACCTTCATGGCGCAATTTGCATTCGTTTTGCCGTAAGCATAAAGAACCCAATCGTGAAGTGGCAGTTAATTTATTTATGAAATGCTACAGCCTGTCCGATAGGACTTTCAGTCTCTAATTCCCAGCTGCATCGCTGAGCGTTAAACTGACTTGCAATATAACACAATATAGTACTAGCTGGGAATATAGACAGCTTGAAGTATTCTGGGCACATCAAGAGTTTACACAAACAGGTTTTGTTACGAACAGCTATAATAGTATCACACTACGTGTTTCTTGAGGCAACAACTGCTAATGGTAATATTTATACAAACTGTGTCTGTGATGGTTCTCTACATGTGATCATCACATCACCGGCTCTCGATATTTGCAGCAAACTAGTTCCATTGTGTACAGTGGATATATGTTTTTTTTAATAATAACTGTTCAGTGAATACTGTACAGCAGTGCTGTCAACAGTCTCGTTAGCAGCCCGTCATGGTTTGGGTTAACAACGTATTCTCAAAGGCAAACGTATTGGGTTTTTTAATCATATTTTGTTTGGAAACACACAACCTAAAACGTCTGTCCTTACTGTGTAAGTGTATTGGTTTTTAGGCTATTCCCACTAACGGAATACTGTTTCCTGATTGGCTTATGATTGTTTGTTTGTTTGTTGTTTAACGTCGCTCTGAGCTATATTCTAGCTATATGACGGCGTTCTGTAAGTAATCCAGTAATTGACATCATGAGCATCGATCCACGCAATTGGGTTACGATAACATGCATCAACCAAGTCAGCGAGCCTGACAAACAGATCCCGTTTGTCGCCTCTTACGACAAGCACAGTCGCCTTTTACAGCAAGCATGGGTTGCTAAATACCTATTCTACCCCGGATCTTAACGGGTCGGCTTGTAATAGAATGGACGGGGTTGCGTTGCATTATTGCGTTAAGCTGTCACTGATCTCGCATTGCTGTCCACATTGTTTTGTTTGCAGCCTGTGAAGCTTCTTTTATCGACGTTCCTAATTGACTTCAACATTACATGTTTTGGGTTTATGTAGGTATAAACGTAACATACGGTTTTGCGGATTTACGCAAAGTATGTGCACCAATTCTGAAATGTAACAAATCGTTTAGTTGTCCAAGTTCCTGGAGACGTATAATATTTCAATTCAAAGAATAAACAACCCTGTTCCAGTAATCAGTTATGACCCATGTTACAATTGTCACTATGCCGATATTTACACAATGTAACTATGTAACGAAAGAACGTTATCTAAACAACAGATGTTATGAAACTAAACTGCCAATGATGCTTTAGTGAACCTATATTATGATTGTAGAGAGTCTAGGTTGTAGTGAAACAGACATGGCTATATAGGTTTCAGTGTTTCCAGTTTGTTATCAGTGGTCCTGAAAAAGGTTGTTTCATCGAATCTGTGTTGTGATGAAATTGACCTGACAACGTTGTTTCAGTGAGTCTGGGTTGGGATGAAATTGACCTGACAACGTTGTTTCAGTGAGTCTGGGTTGCGATGAAATTGACCTGACAACGTTGTTTCAGTGTGTCTGGGTTGGGATGAAATTGACATGACAATGCTGTTTCAGTGAGTCTGGGTTGGAATGAAATTGACATGACAATGTTGTTTCAGTGAGTCTGGGTTGGGATGAAATTGACCTGACAACGTTGTTTCAGTGTGTCTGGGTTGGGACGGACTTGACCTGACAACGTTGTTTCAGTGAGTCTGGGTTGGAATGGAATTGACCTGACAAATGTTGTTTCAGTGAGTCTGGGTCGGGATGAAATTGATCTGACAACGTTGTTTCGGTGTGTCTGGGTTGGGATGAGATTTACCTTACAACGTTGTTTCGGTGTGTCTGGGTTGGGATGAAATTGACCTGACAACGTTGTTTCGGTCTGTCTGGGTTGGGATGAAATTGACCTGACAACGTTGTTTCGGTGTGTCTGGGTTGGGATGAAATTGACATGACAATGTTGTTTCAGTGAGTCTGGGTTGGGATGAAATTGACCTGACAACGTTGTTTCAGTGTGTCTGGGTTGGGACGGACTTGACCTGACAACGTTGTTTCAGTGAGTCTGGGTTGGAATGGAATTGACCTGACAAATGTTGTTTCAGTGAGTCTGGGTCGGGATGAAATTGATCTGACAACGTTGTTTCGGTGTGTATGGGTTGGGATGAGATTTACCTTACAACGTTGTTTCGGTGTGTCTGGGTTGGGATGAAATTGACCTGACAACGTTGTTTAGGTCTGTCTGGGTTGGGATGAAATTGACCTGACAACGTTGTTTCGGTGTGTCTGGGTTGGGATGTAATTGACCAGACAACGTTGTTTCAGATAGTCTGGGTTGGGATGAAATTGACCTGAAAACGTTGTTTCATTGAGTCCGGGTTGGGATGAAATTGACCTGACAACGTTGTTTCAGTGAGTCTGGGTTGGGATGTAATTGACCTGACAACGTTGTTTCAGTGTGTCTGGGTTGGGATGAAATTGACCAGACAACGTTGTTTCAGTGAGTCTGGATTAGGATGAAATTGACCTGACAACGTTGTTTCAGATAGTCTGGGTTGGGATGAAATTGACCTGACAACGTTGTTTCAGTGAGTCTGGGTTGGGATGTAATTGACCTGACAACGTTGTTTCAGTGAGTCTGGGTTGGGATGAAATTGACCTGACAACGTTGTTTCAGTGAGTCTGGATTAGGATGAAATTGACCTGACAACGTTGTTTCATTGAGTCTGGGTTGGGATGAAATTGACCTGACAACGTTGTTTCAGTGAGTCTGGGTTGGGATGTAATTGACATGACAACGTTGTTTCAGTGAGTCTGGGTTGGGATGAAATTGACCTGACAACGTTGTTTCAGTGAGTCTGGATTAGGATGAAATTGACCTGACAAATGTTGTTTCAGATAGTCTGGGTTGGGATGAAATTGACCTGAAAACGTTGTTTCATTGAGTCTGGGTTGGGATGAAATTGACCTGACAACGTTGTTTCAGTGAGTCTGGGTTGGGATGTAATTGACCTGACAACGTTGTTTCAGTGTGTCTGGGTTGGGATGAAATTGACCAGACAACGTTGTTTCAGTGAGTCTGGATTAGGATGAAATTGACCTGACAACGTTGTTTCAGATAGTCTGGGTTGGGATGAAATTGACCTGACAACGTTGTTTCAGTGAGTCTGGGTTGGGATCTAATTGACCTGACAACGTTGTTTCAGTGAGTCTGGGTTGGGATGAAATTGACCTGACAACGTTGTTTCAGTGAGTCTGGATTAGGATGAAATTGACCTGACAACGTTGTTTCATTGAGTCTGGGTTGGGATGAAATTGACCTGACAACGTTGTTTCAGTGAGTCTGGGTTGGGATGTAATTGACATGACAACGTTGTTTCAGTGAGTCTGGGTTGGGATGAAATTGACCTGACAACGTTGTTTCAGTGAGTCTGGATTAGGATGAAATTGACCTGACAAATGTTGTTTCAGATAGTCTGGGTTGGGATGAAATTGACCTGACAACGTTGTTTCAGTGAGTCTGGGTTGGGATGTAATTGACCTGACAACGTTGTTTCAGTGAGTCTGGGTTGGGATGAAATTGACCTGACAACGTTGTTTCAGTGAGTCTGGATTAGGATGAAATTGACCTGACAACGTTGTTTCAGATAGTCTGGGTTGGGATGAAATTGACCTGACAACGTTGTTTCATTGAGTCTGGGTTGGGATGAAACTGACCTGACAACGTTGTTTCAGAGAGTCTGGGTGGTGTCGAAATTGACCTGACAACGTTGTTTCGGTGAGTCTGGGTGGTGGTGAAATTGACCTGACAACGTTGTTTCAGTGAACCTGGGTAATGATGAAACACAACAATGTTTAACCTTTTAGCCTCTATACCATTTTCTACTTCAACCATCACATACGTGTGATTGCCGACACTCCAGCGAGGAAGTATACTAGCAAATAGTTTTAAAGTGCTAGGCATGATCATGAAAGCTTTCTACTGGATATGCTACATGTATATTTGAACCTATACATACAAACGAGTTGCTACGATACCATTAGAAATTGGGTGTAGAGACATGACACTTCTACTCATAATTCATCTTATTTTGCATAACCGATATTTTTGTCTCATAGAATTAAACATGTCAAATTAGTTTTGTTACATCACCAGCAGCGTAGCTGACGTCGTACAAATATAAACAGAAGAGGAGGACCAGCGAATGGTTTCACTCAATCAAGTATACAGTACTCCCAATCCTATTAAAATGTTCCTATATTTGTTGTTGTAACCCATTGTTCTAAATGCTAAATAATATTTTAAAAACCCCTTCTACGTTTATTTTAAGAAAGCATTAAAAGCATCTGACGGTTCATTGGTATGCAATGTGGAGTGACATGCGTAAGAACGAGAGGTTTACGAATGAACAGTCTCTTAACTGTTAGTGAGGAAACCATTTCGGAGTGATTTCACTTTCACTGGATGCAGAGATTATTAAACACACCGACAGTGCTACTTCCCGATAAACCGACATTTGTTAGCCACTCGTTTGTTTCAAATAATCAATCAACAATTAGTATTTTGAGAAACATTTTGAGCTACCCTAGGCGGCACCTTTAAGAATTTTAAAAATCACACAGCATGTTCCTGTACCTCATCTACACGAACCACGGAGAAGATCGGAAGAACCTTGCCTTCGGTTTCTGTGTAATTGTTTATAGATTAGAAGGTAACCGAGCACGCTGCTAGCTAAGGGTAACATCATCGAGACTCCAAGAGTGAAACTTCGATGTCGTAAATCGGATTTACTCACCCTTGGGAACTCTCAATCAACGGAGGTTGGAAAGAATGTTGTTTATCTCACGCGTTCAAAATGTACAAAAAATAGCCTTATCTTCGGAAATGAAAGAACACTGGTAAAGAACTATTTAGCTCAAGTTCTGCTGAATAGAAAATGCTTCCCTTGAACTAAACGATTGTGTTGCCGACATGTCTATGACATAGGAGTGAATCTAGGTGTACTTTTCGACCTTGGGCGGGGTATTGATTCTTATCGAAAGTAGTGGTTGGTTAACCCTCTGACAGAGTTCACGTGTTAGAACTTACTATCGCACTGGATGTTTTCTGATGAACTGATGAACCAAATATGCTGCGACGGATACAGAGGAGCCACACCAAGGCACCTAATAGTGTAAATCCACGTAAAAAAGCTTACGATTTCCATAACTGTTGATGGTGTTCCCAGTGTTCATAATAGCTCTTGCCATCTTTTAGAGGAATGTGTATCATGTGTTATATTGTTATCTGTGAAAGATCATTGTTCGTGATAAACACACGAGTGAGTGAGTGAGTAAGGTTCTGCGTCGTTTGAAATGGCAGTTCAGATATATCCCGCCATGTCAGATTAATGGAGTAAGTCGTAGATATCCATCACATGAAACCCAAGATGAGTGTGTATTTTATAGTGCTGATCAACCAATGACTGTAATCCGGAAGATCCCGCATTCAAACCCGTGATCGGCTGATCCTGGCACGTCTAAGGGCCATAATTCTGCAAAGCGAATTGCGACACCATGTGCACAGTGCCAACCATCCATGAAAATGGTGCGCTAATATTCTGTGCTAGATTGTTGTTGAAATGAACCACTATTTAAGATGACACGTGACAAAAACGATTGGAAACAGTTTGCTGCGTTTTCAAAGAACATTTAAACCACTCCTACGTTGATGTGTTCGTTTATGACCCGGCGATTAGCAATCGGTGGTGGAACAATAGTGGTTATAGGAAAGAGAATAGTCAGACCGCCTAGCCCGAAACTATTGTCATCGAGTGAGTTTATGTAGACAGGCTGGAGGGGACAGTCATACAAATAGCAACTTTTTCAATCGTCTTGATGAGATGCACATGGTCTTCGCGAAGAGAGGATACATATCCAACATGTTATATACACAATTTCGGAAAACAATGACGTGAAGATAGTTTATTATTAGTTTGTTGACGTCAAATGTTGGTAGTTACTAGTGCTAAAACGACGTTTGACGATGGTAAAGATAATACGTGGCCTCAACGCTTGTTATACATATGGTATTTAGACAGATTGTTTCTCTAAATAAAAGCGCGACAAGCCCTTTCCATGATCATACGAAATCTCTGTTAAAAGATGAAAGCTGTAAGACTTTATCATAAGCATGTGTTTATCAAAGAGTGATGGTACCTCAAATGTTGTGAAATGTAGACACCAAAGGCTGGAGTTGCGGGGATATTGCTGGACATTCTACAGGGAAAATTGACTACTGGAATGTTGACGTCATCCCTCGTGTCATACAGTCGTGTGAATAGTATATTGTCACATGATTATAAACAGATGAGACAGTTCACTTGTATCTTTTATTTCTAGTTCAGGTGGGTAAATCAGTGGAAATCAGTTATTTGACCATTATTGAACGTTAACAGATCATAGATATACCTGAAGTTAACTAAGGGTAAACATCTTGCCCGAATTCCTGTGTTCAGATTTTGTCATTCCGAGCTCAAATTCCGATTCCTATGCATAAAGAAAAAGATCAGCAAAGAGGGGAGCACAATTGATACCCATGGGGATGTCAAAGACACCGGATAGGGTGTGAGGGCGAAATGACGTGTCATTAGGGAGCAATCAGCAACTGTCGGGAACCTCCAAGTGGTACTTACCAGCATCCCAATCCATGCAGAGGTATCTACACTAAGCAGTCACATTGGCCATCCAATCGCCTTAAAGACAAGCATCTGATGCTTGGTTATACCCCGGAGGCCCCAACAGGAACCCGAAGAAGTTGTGGTTCAAAATACCTGCTGCGGGGGTTGTTGTAGTGCTGGAGATAGAAAATAACAAATAGTGAGTAAGTGAGTGAATATGTTGGATTTTACACCGCTTTTAACAATACTCCAGCTATATCGTTATTTGCCGGTTGGGAACCGAACCTTAGTTTCAGCGTGACTTGCCAACGCTTTAATCATTAGGCCACCCAACCGCCCCACTATGACAACTTTTCCAAATTGACAGGGTGAAGTTTGTAGTCCAAAACAAATGCACTGATGTTCGAAACATATATTTAATAAGAGGACGAATTATAGAAGAATTATCATCACACCTTAGAACTGTCTAAGGCCGTGAACGGTATTCTTTAGCGTATATAGTAGGTAGAAGGAAAAAGCACATTGATGTGAAGTGTCAGATGTAAAGGAGTGATGTCTGCCAAGGAGGAATACATCGCGTCACCATTCGTTCTTACATAACGGTATTCTTACAAATGTAACCACTTAACTCTGTTATTTAGATGATCACAAAGGAAGCTGGGACACGTGTTACAAAACAGTCGCAAGAATGTCTTGTGAACTTGGCGCAGTGCAATGAATTACGCATTGTATTTCTTCAAATCGCTGAAAGACAAATGACATTGAGCTACAAACACAATTCAGGAACTGGAATTAGAATCAACCTTCTAAGTAATAAGCCACAACTGCTGGAGTCATGTCAGCGTTAATATCCCGCGAGAGGTCAGTCCACGTCTACTCTCAAGTAGCGTTCCATGACAGTGCCGGTGGACATTTCGGTAAGACGTGTAATAGGTGTGACTCCCAAGGTTGAGGGGCGCACAAGTCCAAGAGGTAATTGTGGGACGTTTCGACAACTTGGAAATCCCTGAACGCGTTTACTTCATTATTAAAGTTCAAATGGGAACGTGACGTCAAGCGACGGAGATATAATTCAAAACGACATCCTTGCATGTTTTCGGGGACGAGTAACTTGAGGGTATTATTTGCTTTCGATGGTTTGTATTAAGTTGCAAAGAATTGATGAAGAAAACGTAATTTACATGAATTCTGTGACACATGGATAAATTGACAATGACGTTCTCTTCAAACATCGATATATTTCATCTCACCCTAGACGAGCAATATCCTCTAGCATTTCGTTTATTGGTGTACTTTGTGTCTAAATATCAGATACTACAATCAATTTTCCTCCTTTCGTATCTCTAAGGACTCGCATACAAAGGAAAAGAACGTTTTTACTTTGGTTACAGTAGGTTGTTTTTTTCATTTTCCTTTCATACAGAATTAACATTTTAATATATTAATAATGAATAACATTCTATTATTCGGAGAGATCCATCGTCTTTTGGTATTACCATACGTATTTAAAACACAATGTGGGAGAATATATAAAAATCAATTCGGTAAAGTCACTTTACGAAGAGCACACTGCTGTATATAAGGAAATAATACTGATCGACCAATAAAGAAGTATATGTTGCAGAAAGTGGAATGTTCTACTCTATGTAGTTCACACGGGTTTGGCACGGGTTAAGCATTATTCAGGGTTTTTTTATGATAAGGAGACGCATCTCAAGTTATCTGTCAATCCAATCATCCCTTAAGACCTTTTCTTACCAGAGAGCCTTCCATATCAGTATTGCAAGCAAGAGTTTAGCAAGTAGCATAGAGAAGTGCATTTAAATGCGAGACCGTCAAATAAAGCAGTGGTGTCATTACATTACCATCACAATCGGCTGAAGCCACCTATCTACACCAGAATCGGCTTCAAGAAGACACCGCCAGATTGAAATGGTTCGTCTCATTGTTGTTGTGATCGATTATTGACATATGTAATGCGTCTGGATTAAGCTATGCCAAACAGAATCTTTCCTTCGGTGAATGAGGACCCGTGCCCACTGATTCAAACCACCAACGGACTATTTTGACAAACATCTACAGTGGTCAGGTCCTAGGTTGTAACAATTCTAACGAGCGGTTGACTACAAACAACCGCAGTTACGCCCGCCAAACAGACACACAAATTACGCTAATTGCATTACAATAGATTAGTCTAGACCATGAACTAAACTACTGAGGTTTGGCTAATGAGTCATGGAACCTCTTGTTTTATAATCCTGGCCTTTTCGTTTCTAAAACACACATGTACTGTTCTGTCCCAAGAGCCTGGGAACTAAATTGTCTCCAGAAGAAATTTCCGTCTGTCAAATTCTGCCCCTTTAGTAGATTCTTGCTTTGAAATATTATTTTCCTTTTGTTGTTTTTTGACATTTATTTACTTAGGAGTGGTGGCTGAAAAGTTCTGAGCCTAACTATGATAGAATGCCTTGATGGAGTTGTTGCTAATCATTTTTAAACATAATCCCTTCTGAGGTACTTTCACTTCCTCCAACGATGCTGGTGTGTCTGGAACCTAAAATTGTTGAAGGCTTCGTCCTTGTGATGTGAAAAGCCCCGCACAGCAGAAATGGCAGTTTGAGAAGTGAAAACTTGACGATGTCAAGTCTGGTGAATACGGAGGATGTTCAATGAGTTCAAAGCCACAGTCATGCATTGCAACCATTGCGGCAACTGACTTGTGCAAAGGTGCATTGTCCTGGGTGAACAACACACCTTTAGTGAGTTATCCACGACGTTTAGCCTTGATATTCACAGGCAGTTGTCTTAGCAGATTAGCATAATTTTGGCCAGAAAAGGTCTGACCTTTTGGCAGTTCCTTAGGAATGCCAGAAAACCAAAGCCAACGGCAGTTGAGCGTAATGTGGGAGGTAAGCCATAAGTGATGCAGGTCTCAGCCCTTTACCACTATGGTGAAAGTAGCGAGCATGTGTACGGTGCTGACAAACCTGGAAACATAAACAGGGCGAACCGGCCTCGAACCAACCATCGTAGGTTTCTGGGATGCCCAAGGGACCCCACTCTGCAGAGCGAATTGGGACGCCTAAGGCCACGGCCCTCCACACACTTGGGAGGACACAAGAGATGTGTCCACTGCTTTGACTGTTTGTTATCTCTGAAACCTTCTTCATGCCCAGTTTATTAATAAAATGTCCCCTTCTCCCTCATGAAAGATGCCTACTGTATTGATTATGTTACGTGTGATGTTTCGTCGATCTTGCATAATCATATGTATGTTATCAACATTTTCTTTTGTGGTGGCAGTTAAAGGTCAAAGTGATCTTGGATCATCTTCGAGGTTCTCTCTTCCCATCTTGAACTACGCTGCCCACCTCGTAACGGTGGCGAGTTAGCCCTTTCAGTTGGAGGTGATGACAGTGCGGTAGCCTAGTATGATCACTGTCATCAACAGGGAATACTTAGTCACCTTGATGCCAGCTGAAATATGCTGCCTGGTTGTGTATTTTATTCAAATGCAGCCCGTAAGCATGGAAAGTATATACTTAGTACATGCAAACCGTTAAGTGTGTGCTATACATCCTTCGTAGATCATAACCTTTCAGCCACACCCTGTTGGGTGGATGATTTAAATTACATGTCTTCTTGGATGCATACGTAATGGTATTCAAAATGTAAAAGTATGAAACATTTAGTTTTAATTGAGAAATTGTCTATCTGTCTAACATCAATAAAATTATAATGCAATATTTACCTGTCATTCTTGACATTCTGTGGAATATCATAAAATGACTTTCACTGTGTATATTCAAGAGGCTAGCAGTTAGCTGTGAATATAATATGAGTAGTAGTTGTTTTTCTCCAGTATGCTATCTTTCAAAGAGTTTTACCAGTGTAACAAAATCAGATAGAGCGAATAGGCGGCTTCAACGATACCAACATAGAAGTATTAAAATATGTTATGTGTTCACGAGTTTAACGTCATACCTTAATGGAATGCAGTTTGAACACAGGAGTGATAATATGAACAACATTTGTGAGGCTGTACATCGATAACACATGCACATATACAGTGAAACTCGATAAAGTCGTGTTTCCGTACTGACGGGTTCAACTGAGTTCGACTCTTTAGGTAGATGTTCACTTAGGTATTGGCTTGATAATTTTAACACTTAAAATTGTTTGGTGGTTGTTACGAACATAGCTCACAGAATAGTAAAACTGTCATTTGGAAATAGCAAAATGTTATTTCAGCACGGATGGTATCATATATCACAAACGATTAGGTTTATTTTGGCACAATAGACAACATACGGTCTGGAGATATACTGTATATGCCTCAGTTGAAAAAAGATAGCAATTTAAAAAAAAAAAAAAACCATTTGAAAAGTCACACTTCCACTTACAAAAATCTGCCACTGTACAGAATGGTATCACCGGCTCTGCAAGTAATAAGTCTGTTGTTTTAGAAGCATTTTTGTTTTGCACTGTTCGTGGTTTACTGACAGTCGATGAGTGGCATAATGGTTAAAACGTTAGCGTTAAAGCGTTTAATGCATTACAGGTCTAGGTTCAACTAGTGTGTGAAGCCCATCCTAGGTGTGCCTCGCCATCATGAGTTCAAATACATCTACAAAACGATACCAATACACATTCGTTTTAACGTTCAACTATATCAAGCGTTTGTCCACTATCACATTTTACATTTAATTCAGGTAGTACAATTTTGTTAAACCAACTCCTCAAAGTCGGAACATATATCTACCTTTAAAGCCTACAGATCGATGGTCAGACATGACGAAGTGCGTATGATATAAAAACGTATTGAGAATCAGTTAGGTTTGACGCCCATTTGAATATATTGTCAGTTGTATCATTGGTGTGACAAAGGGCATAAACATTCACCACTTTTGTGAAGCCCAAGAGCACAGGTACGTGAACGGGTAGACAGGCCTGAGTAAAACTGTTACTGTTCATTTTAGCATTAGATGTTTCAGCCATGTAGCGACTCGAAGTTCTGCGCAGAATATAATTATGCACATGTTAGCTCTTAGAAGGTATGATTTCACACATCTGCGTTTTCATTCATGGGCTCGATTCGCTGGCCGCGTCAAGATGTTAAAAGTTGCTCCCCTGCCTGGCGCCCGGCATTAAGAATATAAAACAAGGACTAGTCGTTTCGGAGTCAGCATAACGTGTCCAAGTAGCGTATCCATGTTAAACTGTGACATGGTATCTCAGTATGTTAACACTATAAAACCGGCACAACCACGTGCATGTACGTCGTCGCTATATAAGTGCAATAACCTAGGACGTGACGTTAAAAACCTATATCACCTCACCTCACCTCATTCACATGCACTGCAAACGTTTTGAAAAAAAATATTACATAAAATAAGTTTATCTGATTAAGAATTTTTTTGGCAACACATACACAATTGGGGATAAATATGTAAATAAATATCTATATGTCTGGCGGTCTCTCTATTCTAGCCAATTGATATCATGTTGATGTGATGATTAAACGCCGAGAGTGTAATTCTGTAATATTTTCTCATCTACTATCTTAATCAATGGGACTCTCTTCTACCCCTTTCAATTTTAAGATTAAACTTCACCATGCATTACGTGTGTATTCATACCATTGTAACATATAGAATATTCAACAGATTGGAGAACCACCACGGATCTAAAGTGTCCGGATTAATACGGTTCCGCTCCATGGCATCCGCTTTTAGCATGTGAGCTGAGCTGAAGAAGTGTTGTTGCAATGCCAATTTCATGCCGAAACTATAATTGCGAATATCATCTACTGGAAAGACACTTAAAAAGTCGAATGTTCACACTGATGTCTGTATTCATCATGTTCGATAGGTTCAAGAAGTACATCTGGGACAAACTTTAAGATGAGAGAAAAGGTCGACAATAGGTCACGATTCATCGGGTAGTATATTTTTGGAATCACCGCTTCAACAGACTAGATCATAGAACTACATTTAAAATCAATTTGCTTCAAAAATATTTTCGGATAAGAACGTGATTAAACATTGATGTGGCATCTTTATTCCAATTGTACTGCAATATTTCGTCACGCCTAATAATAAAACACTTCATCGTGAAGGGAAACACACATTATGCTATGAAGTCTACTTAAGTAAAGAAAAAAGGAATTTTCAAGCCGATTTTCCAGTAGAATTACCTCAAGCAAATCAATACCATGGTGTGATGCCGATTCCATTCACTCATAGCAAGAGGCAATTCCATTTTAAAAAGAACATTTTAATTCTGATTGACGCGTACATTAAAACTTGGCTTGATGTTCTAGTTCAAATACAGAAACCATTATAAAATGATTAAGGTTGATAAAACTGGGGCATGTAAGGACTGACTCTTGATTAATTCAATATTAAAGCCATTGACTGTCATTGAAGTAGTAAACCACCCACTTCAATTTAATGTTTTATATATGTAACGTGACATATATTTCAACATCCGGAACCAATTATTATGTTTGAATGCATATGAAAATGTTGAGGATGATCTTGTAATGTAATTGAAATAGCCAGAATGACATTATCGTGTGTGTTGGTTGTAGGGTTACTTTTGTGCGCGATGAACTGTTATAATGTGACATTATAATCAATTTTGAAAATGCAGGAGATATTATTATGTTCAACATGTGCAGGGATGATTACCTAATAAACGTGGTCGCCGAGGCAACAGCCAGTAGCGTGCACCACATGCCCCCCATACATAGGACAAGGCAGTCAGGACACCATCCAACACGATCTACACCAGCAACAAATTACCTTGCAGACAATCACCCAGGCCACCCGATCAAAATAACTTACATCAGCATAAATCCGCCCACGTTGCAAGTCTACAAGGGGGCGGTGGGGTAGCCTAGTTGTTACAGCATTCGCTGGTCACGCCGAAGACCCAGCTTCGAGTCCCCACATAGGTACAATGTCTGAAACCCTTTTCTGGTGTCGCACGCCGTGATATTGCTGGAATATATTTAAAGGCGGCGTAAAACCATATTCACTCGCTAATTTACTCACTGTCTACATGATGTAGTGCAGCTGTGAAAAAACAAACATCATAACCCCTCAACATGCGCATCCCAGAACACAATAGATCAACCGACAAACAAAACACCAAATCCGCCATATCTGATCACATTCAGCAACACCACAGCCACCAGACCAATCGTCCTTGCCTCCATCCTGAACAACAACACCATCAGAATACGAACAGAAGCCATCCACAGAAACAAACTGAAGCCGACCATCACCAAAGACCGGGGTTACTTCATCCTGTACCATCACCTCATCAACTATAATCACAAGCTGTAACTCAACGGCCCAGGGCTTCAGTCCGATCATCTGTCACCTTATCGTTTGCTTTGTTTGGTAATGCCAGCTATGTCCTACCCAGATGTTGCTCTCTTGCTTGATAAAGGCGCAAACATCTGTTACGTAACATTGAAAGAATAAAGAAGTTGAAATCATAGAAAGAATCACCCCGCAAAATGGTCACAATATTAACTACTTACACTTACTGTGCCTGATATCCACGTAAAACATACCAACAACCGACCAACACCCTGCCTAGAATCTTCCTAGGACCTGAATGGCACCAACCAAGAACATGTCGACAACCTGCCTAGAACATGCCTTCATTCCGCCTACATCCTACCTACATCTTGCCTACAACGTGGCTACAACCTACCAAGCACCTGTCTATCACCTTCCTGAACCTGGCTGGAAGTTCCCCAGGCCCCGCCTCGAAAACAACTTGTCCAGGTTGGCAGTGGAATAATATTAGTATAACAAACACGTTCCAATTTCAACTTGGATATAAATAACTACTACAATAAACCAGCGAGGGACTGTTACACGATACATGCATCGAATTTACATAACAGCTGAGAGTGGTCAGTTGGTTTAGCATCACTGTAGACTTGTCATTCGACGCCGGTGCATGATAAAGGATGAACAGTCTACCTACATGTCTCACTGAAACAAGAAGGAAATATAGTTGCTATCATATTACAGTTGACATAAATACAAAAATGTGTCTCATTGGTTGGGTTATAGAACTTTGTCACAAGGCCGGATGTATTTTGTTGTTTGCTGCAAGCAACCCTCACTGTAAACAAATATATACTTTTACCTATACGGTGTTTGAAAGTTTCAAGACGCGTTTATTTAATTTCGTTATTATGGTCCCTAACAAGAACTGGCAGGCTGCACTCGAGGATCATACGTCATCTTACACATTGGCGTGGTAGATATGTCTGGCTTTAGCAGCGTCATGTGTCCACTGAAACGTCGCAAATAACCTCCCGGATCACTTGCACTATGGCTTGAGTGTTAAGTGTATGCCTAGTGTCTACAATGAGAAAAAGGTCCAGTGAATGCTATTAACCTGCATGCATAACAGCGGCCAGAAAGTTCGTAAGCAGCGAATTTACTATCCTGCCTTGTAGATTGCACGCGGTAGCGGTGGAGAGAGTGGGCATCCTATGTGGAGGGGAATGCCCGAGTAACTCTACATTCCTTAAAATTAAAAGGCATCCCCATCCATCCGTATAACCCTTAAAGCTAATATGTATTTAATGTTGTGTTACAGCCGATTACCTACAACAATATTCATGTTAAAAGCAAGTAGAACAACCTTTGACGAGCACAGAATCAGGTAAATATATATATATATATATCCGTGTTCATATTTTTCAGACTGCCGTCATATAGCTGGAATATTGCGGAGTGCGGCGTTAAACAACAAACAAATAAACAAACAGAATGAATACAGGCAACAGAGAGTTCTGCTTTATTTTTCCAATATTTTCCACAAGATAATGTTTCGTCAAAGTGTAAAAGTAGAGATGTGTTGTAGGATGGGGAATATCCTCGCAAGTCGTATATATTTGCACAGTAACGTTGTTACTGTAATTTTTGCATGATTGACAGCATACAGAACTTTATAGGATGTACTCAATGAAGAAGGGAGGTTCGCTAAGTTTGCCAGTGAAAATCAGTATATGTTAATTTATTTATCTGAATTACCTTTTCGTAGTATTGTGTAAATTCACTCGTATGATATTTCCTCTGTATTGTTTATGTTATTTACTTGGTGACCAACAGCTGTAATTGGAAATTGTATTCAGCAGCTGTCAACAAGGGAAAAACCGAGCCTTTATAGTAAAACATACTACAAATCAAAAATACGGTCACACTTAGTAAATTATGAGAAGACTCTTCGAAAGATGGATAGTAACATCTACGGATTGATTAGTAAATTATACTAGTCAACGACAGGCCACCTACTAATCTTATTAGCAAATAGTTACTAACTGGTTAGTAAATCTCCTATCAAGTTAGTGTCTGAGAGGACAGTAACTAGTAAACTTAATTCACTAAATATTTCTGACAGTGTACAAACTCATGTATGATTGTCCCTACGAATATCTGTTTCTGTGCTGTTTGTTGACGTTTCATTGCATATTTTGCAATGGGGAAATCTACATTTCATTGTGTACAAGTGAAAATTGATATCTCAATATCAGCTTGTCAAATTTCTCGTTTCCATAACACCCTTGACAATTGACCTACATTCTGCCATTTGCCAGTGTAACATAATGACATTAAATACATCGTGGCAAAGCATCGAATAGATTCTCGATTCAAAGGTTTAAGCATATTGTATAAATGCACCCATGTCAATCAATTATTTGGAACATGCATGAATCCCGTAAACAGGAACAGCAAATTCTGAGCATAGTCCGGCCGTACAGTGCATTAAACTGATATAATCGCTACCCTATGAAACCTAGCATGAAAATAATTGTATAACTTACTATAATGCAAACATGGGTAGATACGACCCTTTTTGTTTAATATCATAATCACTGCGGTTAAGGAAACTGCAGTTTAAAAAAAAAGATGATCTGTGAGAGTATATTAGAACTTAAGTTTATTGTAACTTGGAACGACTGACATGCGAGCAACTCTAATCTTGGAGTTACATACAGGGATGCAATGTCTGTTTGCTGGCATGCTGGTCACACAGAGGGCCATGTTGGCTCAAATGTAATGGTAGCTCTCGTCATATATTTATTACAAAGGGAATAATAATAAAAGACAATTAACTTATAATTGTAACATAATCATAAATGAAGTTTCTCTCGATGCTTGTCCTGCTTTATAGTGTTGTGTTGTGTTTATTGCTATTGTAGAGTTAGTATGTGGCAGCATATGGATAGGCGCTGCTTGCTGAGTTATGTTTGCAATGCCGCGTTACACACAAAAATAAGCACATACTGCTTCAGTATTGATTGGTGTGCTTATCATTCTAATAACGTGTATAGATATCACGCGGTATCCTATTTCCTATGAATTAAATAGAAAGGCATATTGAAGAGTATATAAAACACTACAAGTGTTTTAGGTCAAGCAACAACAGGGAGCCATCCAACCATGTGTTACACGCCATGTGTCGCTCGACATACAACAATGCAGGATACACGGTTGAATGGACCTCGGATCCTCTACTGTAATCCTGACAGGTTACATATTAATAACTGGAATAGGAATAGGCATTTTTATAACAATAATTTGGAACACCAATTTTGCACTACGTCACACTTGTAATCTTCCACGAACAATTATTGCCTGGATTCATAATTGTTCCGGATTAAGTCTGTGGCAGGTTATACATTACAGTGTGTGTGTGTGTGTGTGTGTGTGTGTTTATGTTTATGTGTGTGTTTATGTGTGTGTGTGTGTGTGTGTGTGTGTGTGTGTGTGTGTGTGTGTGTGTGTGTGTGTGTGTGTGTGTGTGTGTGTGTGTGTGTGTGTGTGTGTGTGTGTGTGACTAGGGTGCATGACAAGTAATCATGGTAACAGAGGAAGGTACCGAAATGTAAGTGTCTTATTCCAGAAATATTGCCAAGATGGGAGGGTTTTGGACAAGCGTACTTTGCTGTACACGTACTTATATCAAATTTGCAAATTAAATAGCAAACTAATTGTATCGTGCACACAAACAATGATATATAAGACCATCCAAGCGTATTTAGAATATTTATATTACAAGTCAGTATTCTGTAACTATCGACGTTTAAAGACAAAACCAAACTGTATAAGATTCTAATCCCGCGGATAATTGCAGTTATCCGTATGAAAACTGTCATGATGTTGACCTAAGAACAGTTTGCAGTCTCGTCTAGACGCAATTACCACACAGAGAAAACTATAGGTGTTGAAACCTCTTGTGCCCCTTCCTGTTGGCCCGTTGTCCGTCAGAAAGGGTTCGGGAGATTGCTGATCCCACAATCCAGTTTAATACCAGGTAGGATGTATTCGATGTCGGAAAGCAGGGGAATCTTGTGTTAATTGCCAACTCCCTCTATCAATGATAACGTGCCGGGCAGCAACATCGCGCCATTACCTAGATCGTAGATCTGAGAATATCACGGTCGTCAAGTGATCGTCTCTCACAACCAATTGCCTACACTTAACGATAGGCGAGTCGCACACTCTCATCCAATCAATCATTAAGCAATTACTTGAACTGTGGACCAACGAGAGCAAAACAGTCAGCCTCACGAGCGAATTACTAATTCTTCCTCTTAACCATCACGATGTTCAACTCTACCAAAGGGATAACCTTATCAGACTGGACAATTTTTCAAGTCTTGTCCCCAGGATTTGCCGTTTCCTGACGTTGGAATCAAAGTCATTCAATCGATTATCCGAAGAGAGCCAGCAGCAGGGGGAAAACAAGCCTAGATAATCTAGCCTCGGTGGAAACTGTCTGGTGAAACTGAAACGGGGCCAGTTTGGGCAATGTGTGACTTCGTGCTACACGTGATCAATTGTATTTGCACAAACGTCGGGCAATTTAGCAGGCATTGTTTAAGGGGAGGTAACTCTTCGAATAAATATGCTTTAGGGTATGTCTACAAACTCATGGCCACTCTCGATTGGCTGTGTGCTACAATATGTTTATGCCACTGTATATGCCAACCTTTCATGTAATTTTTATGTAAGTACTGCGTTTATATTAGCACTTTCATTGTATGTATAATTTTTATCTTGGCATTTTTATATTACTTTATTTACTGAATTTCTTTGAAAAACATAAGGATCAGTAGACAATTGTTTCCAAAATTATTTTAGAAAACGAAAATAACCAACATTGTTTTTAACTGACTTCCGAAAGAATAAATAAGTGCACTTTTCTGAATGAATCAAAGCCGTAAAATAAGAAATGAAAAAAGTTATGGTTTAACATCAGATCGTATTGGACGTCCTGTACACATCCTGATATCATTGTTGTACCCACCTTGGTATAACTGATACACACATATTTTGATTTCATTATCGTACACATTGACATATCATTATAATACACCTCGTCACATTCACTTATGACGGCTCTCCGAATATCCGGGGTAGAATAGGTCTTCAGGTACTCATGCTTGCTGTAAAAGGCAACTATGCTTGTCGTAAGAGGCGACTAACGGGATCGGGTAGTCAGACTCACTGACTCGATTATTTACATACTGCCGTCATATACTTTAAATAGCGATGTTACACAACAGATTAGGGGCGGTCGGGTAGCCTAGTGGTTAAATCGTTCGCTCGTCACGCAGAAGACCCGGGTTCGATTCCCGACATGGGTACAATGTGTGAAGCCCATTTCTGGTGTCCCCCGCCGTGATATTGCTGGAATATTGCCAAAAGCGGCGTAAAACCATACTCACTCACTCACTTTGAGAAGTCGCTCGCTCGCACAACAGATTAACAAGTCATTTATGAATGATGCACACATCGGGTGCCATACTTTTCTTATATAAATCCTGATATTCTTTCTGTACACATCCTGATTAAATTATTATATACCTATACATATCAATTTTGTACACACATTGATATCATGTAAACACACACATACATCCCCGATATCATCACTGTTATAACCTGGTACATGTTCGATCGTAATATTACCGCGATATCATCAACTAAGTTGTTATACCCCAATATTATCGTTGTTATAAGCCGGTGTCATCGTTGAAAATAACCCTGAATCAACGCAATACCCGGGTACCATCTGTGTTATATCCCGATATCGTCAGGACCAACTCCGTGGTCTTGTGGTTAAACGTCTGCCCGAGGAGCGGAAGGTCGGAGGTACGATCCCCAGCCGCGTCATAGCAAAAAACGTTAAAAGATGGTACTTGTTTTTACCCTGCCTGGCGCTCGGCATAAAGGAGCTTAAACAAGGACTGCTCGGCACGGAGGGTATTGATGTTAAACTGGGGCATGGATTCTCAGGGCTAGCACTAAAAAGATCGGCATTAGTAAAGTACAAGCAGGCACACACACACACACACACACACACACACACACACACACACACACACACAGAGGCATGCATGAACGTCGCTATATAGGTGCAATTATCTTGAATGCGACTTTGAACCCCCTATCACCTCATTTCACCCGATATCGTCATTGTTGATGCAACATTGTTGATGCCATCCTGATTATATTTCGGTTATAGAGTGTGTCCAAATTGTGCAGTGAATGATCACTCTCGTGATTACAATAACTGATCTAACGGATTGTTTGTCATCGTGCTCGCAGATCATTGCTCTTGCTGACGGCAGCTATATTGCCAAGCCCAGACTCGATTACTTACAGTCCGCCATGATGTAGCTGTAACGTCGCTGACGGTGGCGTAACACAACACTCTCGCACTGACATATCATGTATCAAAGCTAAATGCCATGCTCTAAGACTGACGTCCACTGTTTGTTGAGAGACGGCTGCAATGGGGATTTGGTGGTCAGTGATAACTGAATATTGATGTGGATGTGGCCTGGTATGGTGAGACAGTACCACGTAATCGTTGATCACAATGTCACACTCACAACCTGTGTTTTTTCACATATACGATATTGATGTACGTGAACGCGGATGTAAACGGATGCGTGGATGTCATTCATGAATTGACTGACTCTATCAAACCGTAGATGATATCTTTCCATGTCGACAGAACAGCCTGGCAAGCAAAACTAATTTTCTTCTGTTAAATAAAAAAAATCAAACTGAAAAGAAACGCAATCCAAAATAAAAGTCGCCAGATCGAAAACCATGTTTTGTGAGGATCAAGTTATCACACGCCAAGAAAAGATCAAAATATATCCGGGATTGAATCTATTCAACAATATTTTCAGCCAATCAAATTGCAGGCCACATGCACGACTGTTTCATCGTTGAATCTGATTTCATTTAATAATGCTATTCACAATCTAATTACGGAAAACGAGTCTTCTTTATGTGAACGTTTTAATAAGATCTTAAGTTGATTACAACAGCATTTTGATCCTTTGAAAGAAAGCCAAAGTCGTCAGCACAGTTGTGTAAAATAATTTATAATCCCAAACCGGTTATCACCGGAGGTATCGCTTTGATGTCTTTGCGAAGCATTGTGAAATCTTCGGTTACCATGACGTCACACCCATTTGACATCCCCAACCTCTGTGCCCCTGAAACTGGTTAGCTGTACGTTTTACACTTAAGGCGCGTGTTATAAGGGTTAAATAAACGGAAAGAGAATACTTTTGGATGATAAATAGAATCTCACCCGAAAAACGTTTGATACCAAATATATCAATACTTGTCGACGATCCGTTTAGTGAGGCCTGTTGATATACGGTAAACTACGGTTATAAAGAACTCAAAGGGACCATCAAGTTTAGGTTGTTATAACCGCATTCAGCAAATGGCCGGGAGTTCTATCCGTCAGTTCGTTATAAGTGTCAAACATCGTTGTGTCGAAATTGCGGTTGTCTCAAAGTAAAAGTTCCCTGCGTATTCCTTCTTTATTCACCATTTTCGGTTGTGTCGAACCTCGGATGACTCGAAGTATTTATGTAGGTCCTTTTAACACATTGGTATTTGACTGCAATTTACTGGATATGATATCTAAAGACATTCGGTTGAGATTCACTCTGTATGACAATGTTACAAGTTATATACTAGGGACCGACTTCTCAAAGTGAGTGAGTGAGTATGGTTTTACGCCGCTTTTAGCAATATTCCAGCAACTTCACGGCGGGGGACACCAGACATGGGCTTCACACATTGTACCCATGTCGGGAATCGAACCCGGGTCTTCTGCGTGACGAGCGAACGTTTTAACCACTAGGCTATCCGACCGTCCCTCTCAAAGACTTTATAAACGTGAATGCATTGCTGTATAGAATTAAAGTATGTACTATTAACAGTAGCCTTAGATTCCTGACACATTTCACTACCAAACGCGTGTATGTGAAAACCGAATTCTCACCGCCGTCAAATAGCTGGAATATTGCTGACAAACAACCGAATTCTCTTAAGTTTCAAAAGGATCCAAGTGCACTTTGCTCCTCAGTATATGTCCTACTATACACACCATCTGTACCTCAACGTCGATTTCATATCATGTTTAATGTGTTCGTCTCGGATGTTTATACAGATATATACACTGTCACCCATGGAGGCGTAGTCGGTACAAGCAATTCCATTTCTCGCTGGATCCTTGTAGCTTAAGCTGGCTAGACTTTTCACACGGCGAGACAAATATCAATCATAACGATAGCCATCCTTCTACTGCAGAATGGAAATTATCAAACTCCGCAGTGACCACTGGATTAAACTGTCTTTCTTTGGACGTCACGCAGTCCCAAATAAAAACCCTTTCGGTTAGTTTTGTCAAGTGGAGAAAGTTATGGAATGAATTTATTCCTGATGAAAGTTAAGGTCTTACCTTTATGTCTGAAACTGATCATGTTATGGGCTTGCTTGTAAATATATTGTCTTTTAATGTGCTAGTGGCTTTACACTGTTTATAATGTAAATTGTCATGTCTTGATCCGTTTGTGGTGGGGTGCGTTCAAAGTTTTCAATGAATCATACACATAAAACTAGCCGATAGCCAAGTGTAAAATAATGATTATCACTTGTATCAAGCACATGACTAGTGTACATGTATTGCCTCAATCTGACCCAGATGCACTTTTAATTTGTGGGGCTTGCGATGACCTAACCCAGTTGGATATACACATACACAAACAGGGCTTGCATGTGTAAATGGAGTGCCTGATATAGACCTCAGTCAGACCTCTGTGTAACAATTAATGTCTTATATAGAAACTATTATTCAAACATGTGTGCTGTACTGATTTTACGAAACGAATGTTAGAAGCGTTGTATTTCCCGAGCGAGGGCAAGGGTAATACATGAATTCTTACAAGAGTTCCGTAAATGCCGTAAGACACATATGTAAGAATAATCATTTCTTTATTACACATTATGTCTTAATTCTTTAGAGCTCCCCTTTACAAAAAGTGCACTGATCACCACCCCTACCTAGAAAATCACAATTCGTCGAATGACGTCAACAATCTTCAGCTATGACGTCGTTTCTAGTGTGACGTCATTCCGCTGGGTAATAAACACGATGTTTGTATGTAAAATGCAGCGCCTAATATAGATCTTAACGGGGCTCGCATGCAAAATGTAGTGCCTGATATCGATCTAAACGACGATAACGTATATAAAGTAGTGTCCCTTATATATCTTACCCAGTCATGCGTGTAAAAGGTACGAGAGATGGCTGACAAGTTCTGCGCTTAACTATAATGAACAGCGTTGTTGGAGTTGGTTGCTAATTTTTCTTCATTGACAACACCCACACACTTCTTCCAACGATGTTCGGGTGTCTGGATCCCACTGGTGTAGAAGGCTTCCTCCTGGTGGCGTAACAACCTGTCCACAGCGGAAATGATATCATCATTATTTGCATAACTCTTTCTTCAAGTTTAGGAATAGGTAAAAATCTGACGGTGTCAGCACTGGTAAATACGGAGGGTGTTCCATGAATTCAAAGCCACAGTCATATATTTCAACCATTGCGACAACTGACTATGCAAAGGTGCACTGTACTGGCTGAACAACAAACAATTAGTGAGTTTTCCACGAAGTTTAATTTTGATATTCTCACACAGTTGCCTAGGCAGATCAGCAAAATGACGGCCATTAATGGTCTGCCCTTTCGATTGGTAGTCCACCAGTAGGATGAATACCTTTGGAATCCCAGAATACCGAAGCCATCAACTTGCAAGCTAAAAGAACAAACTTTGCCATCTTCGGAGAAGACATTAGATGTTGCCACTGCTTTGACTGTTGTTGTCTCAGGCTGATAGTGGTGAGCACAAAACTCATCCATTGTGAAATACCGCTCAACAAGATCAGCTGGATCTGCTTAGAAACGAGTGACGATGAACCCGGGAGCGTTTCTGATCAGGTGTCAGAAGTATTGAACATCAGTTTGCTGAATCCTTTGTCATGCCAAGTTTATTCATCAGACTGTTCTCAACTCTCTCCTGACAGATGCCCACTGCATTGGCTATGTGACGTCCGGCGAGTCGTTGATAATCATATCATGCATATTTTCAACACGAGGTTCACCCCTCCCCTTTTTGGACTCCACTGTCCACATCATCCAAAGTTGAAGCCAGGTCCACATGGATCTAAGCATGTAGCCATGGAATGTGTTGTGCTTACTACATGCTGACTGTTAAGGAAGAACTACACATCCTTCGTCGTTTTACCTAGATATATTGTCGTATATCTATATGTCTAAACAAACTTCACCTGTATATAGTAGTGATTGATATAGGCTTAACCCAGACTGTCGTATATAAACTGGAGGTATTTCCCTTCACCGACATTTCATCAAAGCTTCTTGAAATGTAAAATACCACACGCACGTCCAAATTTAGTACTTCCAGACCGTATTCAAGACTTCTTAGGATCCATCGATTATCAAGTGTCAGGATAGGTAAAGGTGCAACTGAAACTGGCAATGGACAGTTACTGACATGGCACCATTTCCAGTAATAGAGTTGTAAAGTTACATGCAAACACAAAGCTTTATTTCTGTAGAATGTGCTGACCATGCCTCAGACATTGACGATGATATCCCCATGTTTTACAAAAACATGAACGCTGACCTTGACCTTTCACTGCTATTGACCAAAACCATTTCAAGCAGGGACCAATCTGGATAACCAAGTGTAATAATAGTACACTTTGAGAAAGTGTTAGTTATTTCTATCTCGTGACCCTGACCTTGGAACTTTTCATGGCATGTGCTAAAAGTATTCCGCAATTGGAAGAAGTCCATGGAAGAATACTCTCTAATGTCAATAATCGTTGTGAAGTAGACAGAAAAATCACCGGCGGCGGCGGTCAAATTCCAACAAAACCTCAAAGCAGTCTGTTTTACGAGACTGTTAAGTAGTGAGCGCCTAATATAGCTCTAACACGTATAAAGGGGAGGTAGATATAGACATAACCAATTCTTACAAGCATAAAATACATGATATATACCTAACCATGAATTGCGGGTTGCAAAGTGGTGACATCGGTTTCTTACATTCTGAGCGGAAAGAAACTTCCAACCTTGTCCAGTCCAGTCTTTTCCTTACTCTCATCCTCTAATATTAGAAAACACTATATACCACTATTCGCTTTGAGTCGCATTGTCTGCTTTGGTGTAGCTGACATTGAACGTTCCTTTAAAAGAATCAGATCAATCGTTGATGCAAGAATCGAAGAAGGTGAAATATGTTTGGCACCCGTAAATCATGTTTTCAGCAGAAACCTAAATTTGAACCATGTGAGAAGCCTTGTGGTTCATGGTTGACGTTTACATCACTCCAAACTATACCCTGGCTGTTCAGAAGACCCTGCAAAAATGGATAAAATGTGTAATAAGTTTCGTAGTCTGGTTTCACTTACAAGGTGGCATTCGTCTGATCTCCAGGTCTTTCCTGATCAGAGTGGACTTGATGCGTAAGCCTTTTTACGTGTCATGTATATTATCGACTTTGGGGGCATACAATCGTCTTTAATAGAGAAAAAGAGCGGTGTTTTATAGGATGTAAATGTCCCTATGATATATCACATATCACTCCTTTAACTCATCCTAAGCCATATAAATAATTTAGCAGTAAAAATTATGTTTCACGCGATCATTAGGCTTACTTGAAAGCCACGCTAAGCTAATATCCTTTGAGACGAAAGATCAAGTCGCGTGTGCCATAAGATCACGAAAGAGATGTCGAGAGGAAATTGAACGTCATAAAGCGCATGCGCGTTAGAAAGGTTGACACGAACCGCCTCGCAAATGATTATCGGAAACTTATCTCACACAGATGCTGTTTGAAATACCACAGGGCGTATGACTAAATAAACTCAAATGCATTTGAAACATTTCCATGACAACGGACTATTTTCTGACGATAAATCATACGAACTTGATTCATTTCTTTAGTAAAACGACTGTAACTCTCTTCTCACGTCATCGACTCGGCTTCTATCAATTTAACATTAATTATGCGTATCCACGTCACAAACGAAATAAAATACTTCTTCAGTCCGTGATGAGAAGTCTTCGGAACTAGATTAACAAATCAATAGAGTAGTTTCAAAACAGACGAAATGAGTATCGTGAAAAATATACAAACGTGGGCCATTCATTCCAAATTGGCGTCTTGATGGAAATTAGGACATTCCATGTTGATCATTATTAGAACAATCTGACACATCTGTCACTGATCGTATATCACATCACCACTGGTGATGAAGTGTACGAGAAGGGGAATGGCATGGTTAGCGGCAAGAATAGATAGGGAAGTAATACTAAGGGAGATGGATTTTTTGGGTCCTATTTGTAATATATAAGTGTTTTTGCAATGGGCGAATGTTTAATGCGTTGATAATTACACGCTTTCATTAGTCGGAAATGACTGAATATTTCTATTTATTCTTTATTGATAAAATATACAAGTCATTTATTTGAAAAACCCACGATGGTGTAGTCAAAATTATAATATGGTAATGTGTCATGAAATGTGTATGAGAAACATGATCAAATGTTCATTTGAATATGGAATAATATGTATATTATAAAAAAATAAAAAAAGATATTTAATTGATAAAAAAAAATATATATAGTTCCTATTGTGCTATAAGGACGATCTACATGCATACTCCAGAAAAAAGTCACGAAGAGGCTACGGCCAAACGACGTCCCTAGTTCCAATTCTATCGTTAACGTTTCTCTGTGTTATCTGATCATGAGAGCGACAGGTTCAAATGATACAGTAACACACGTTGCAGACATTATTTCTCTGTCGTGAATATATATTGAAATTATACTTTTATCGTCAAAGATCAAAAGACATTTGACATCACATGCCTCATGAAAAGACATCACGTGACATGGTGATATTTATTTCCATCAACGAGGGTTTGGCATTTCAACGGAATTTATATATGATGTACAAAGAGTCTGTAAACCTAATGTATTGTTCAGAATCAGTGGGCAACGGCTAATGTGGACTATCAACAATTTATGAAATACGTCATTTTCCTTGTGCATAAGTCATGACGTATATCTCCATATTAGGTCTGTATTCAAACAGGCCTTGCACATGCGTACATACCAACTGCTTCGCGTTGATGCTAAGCCTTATTTTGCCACAGAGGTTGCCTTAAATGTGTATTCAGTTATCATCTGTTAAAAAATAAAAGTCCTTGTTAACATACATATCTGGCAGGGTATTTCAGGAACACACTTCATCCAATGAATTTTCGTGTGCTAAATGTGCTACAGTCTGGCTGAGCACTGTCCACATCGGCCAGCTATTTACAATGTAAGGTAATTGACCTTCAGCCTTTCGGGCCTTCTCTGCACAGATCGACTTGATCAAAGCTCGACTCTGTCATACATAGCTCATTATGATAATTTTGGAAAAATGCCTTCTCGGGGTTACCAATACCTTGTGAAATTAATTAGAAACTCGATACACGGTGTTTAGTTGTCAAGCCTACAGAAATGGCAAATGTTCACACTTCTTGAATTTCAAATGTCAGAACGAAACAAGAGTCGATGTAGCCGGAGTCATCACAGTAGCTGCTCGCCTTTCAGAACTGTAAACTGATTCTGCCTTGTAGTATGAAACATCACGTTGGTCAACAACAGACCGCGTCTTTTTCTATTGGATCAAATCATATCAACGTGATTGAAATTCATTCGATATGAACAAATTCTTAACATTTCCATCAATGTGCGTGCAGATCTGTCGGGGGTGTATAGCTGGTAAATGACAGTACAGATGATGGCAGCTACTTACATGAAGATGAAAATGTTTGTGCTCATGTCAAATTAAAACAAGGGTAGCTGTTGACAGCGCTCACATTCAAGTAATATAAACTCCGGGTACTGTGTAATTGTATACGATTCTACATCGATCCGATTCAGAAAGCCAAACTCCCATCTGTGAATAAAGGCTCTTATATTTATATTTGCACGTCATATGATCTGATTAGACGGGTTCATTATACTCAAAGTATGTTTTCCAAATGACTAACGCTAGCTTGTTGTGTATGCATGAAACATTTACCAAGCATTTGAATGTCAGCCAATGCAAATCAGGGACCTATCCAGCAGAATTAACTCTTGGAAGGAATGGGATGATAACCATGTACCAGTGGGCTGGATTGTAGAAATCAAGTACTGGTTTAAGAAGGTCAAGCTTATATTGACGTCATTAAATGATATCGATTGCAGCTCTCGTTGGGTCATATAACCTATATTCCTTATTGAATGCACACAAAGAGACTATCAATGTGGACGAACTCATATTACACCAGCCACACCTGTCACGTGGTGTCTATGCATCGACATAGTATGTGAGATTTCGGTTGAAACAAATACCTTTTTGTACACGTTGGAGTTTTAGTGACATTTATTGATATACATTGTTTGCTCATTATCAGATACTTGTAGACAATTACATCATCAGAAAATAGCAAAACTAAATTCACTGGTTTCTACAGATGTAAAAACTAAAGGGCAGGAAAGGTGGGAATTACAATTTGAAAACCTTTAATTAGTACAATATTTGCAATACAATATTCACTCCAACACAGGATGTCAAACTGCGATGGTTTCAACACAAAATTATCCCAGGAATTCTCACCACTTATACTTTTCTGTGTACACTTAATTATGCTCAAAATGATTTGTGCTCCTTCTGTCACAATGAAAAGGAAACAATTACTCACTTGTTTTTGGAAAGTGATGTAATTAAACGATTTTGGGATGAAGTGTCAGTGTGGATAGACCAGTGCTTTTATGTTTATAATTTGACATTTTGTGCAGAAAAGATACTTTTTGGAGTTAAAAGAACATAAAAACAGATAAAGCGTTTGATTTAATCTTACTAATTACAAAATTCTATATTTATAGATGCAAATTTCAAAACACAAAACCTTATTTTCATGTTTATAAAAAGGAAGCTTTTTCACGATACAACATTGAAAAAGATATTTCTTTCAAGACAGGTAGTCAACAGAAATTCTGTGGTGCTTGGATCACCAACTTTTCGAAACTGAAGAGCTGCTTTCATTTTAATTTTAGTTTTGTACTTAAGACTTTAATGTTTGAGACCATGTATTTTCCTACATTGCAATATGATGAAATAAACTTTAATAGTTTAAGCATACTTGATATATGCAGTTGGTTTGTATTACTGGAGTGAATGTGTGAGTGAGAAGTATGTTATTATCTGTAAAAAACCCAACTAAGATGTACTGATAAGTTGTGCTATATGTCATGGGATATCTGCCACCCTGGTCGGAAGCACATTTTATGTTGATATTTCTTTATTCATTTCGCACTGTAGGCCATCGGCCCATTGTACATTTAGATAATCAAGTCCACAATAGACATTAATGCGCTTCTGATATTCATGGCATGGAATATATATAATGAGAGGTTTTTCATGGTTTCAGTATGGCATGATGACAACAGTATGTTAAATTTATGTAATAGTGGACGGACATAATATTTTCCCGGAATATATTTGTTTCTAAGATTGTTATCGGTTTTACAAATAAACAGAACATGGTATTCGTTTTCGATAAGACCAATGTTACAGAGGTTACAAAGTCTTTGGTCTTTTGGGACATTATGATATCTCCCAATTCCAATATGGAGTGTATGAGAACTACAACGATAGCGGGAAAGCGCAGTACGACATTTATCAATATTGATATCTAGAAGATACGGTTCAACAAAAAAAAGTAATTTAGATAAAGAATAGGTATGCATTTTCGGACTACCAGCAATATCTGAATGCCATTCTTGTTTATGCATATATTTTAATCGTGATATTAATTCAAAAAGAAATGTTTTTTGTTAAGAAACTGATTGTTTTTTTACAAACATATCCGAAACCAAATTTATATAAGGCATTTTTAACCTTGGATAAAAATTTAATCTTGACATTTACAGCTTCTTTATATAACAGATTATTGCTCTTTCTTGGGTAACGACTATTAGGCATAGATATAACCTTACGCCAGTAAGTAATACAACGCTTATAAGCTGAAATGTACAAAGGATACCGACCGCACTCGCCTCTTACGACATGTTGGGTGTCTAAGACTTAACGCTTAAAAATTGTTTGCATGCTAATAAATGGATCTGTTCAATTTCTTTGTATTTATTAAAGCCCCAAATTGCAGCTCCATATAACAATATTGGTGCTACTTTAGTATCAAATGGCCTGAAGTGCAGCATTGCATACATGGTTAGACCAATTTAAAGTTTTTGAGAATGATACACCCAAATATCTATAAGAAGAAACACATTCTAATGTAACATCTCCATAATACCATTTTTCATTTTTAGACAACATTCCTCCTTTACCGAATACCATTACTTTAGTTTTAATTTTATTAAAGTTAACAGTTAATGAATATCTATGGCAAAACTCTTTAAGAACATCAATGCGCTTCTGTAGGCCAATTACAGTATCAGCAATTAGAGTTACATCGTCCGCAAACAATAATAAAAACAATCGAAGAAGATCTGGATGGAACTGGATTCCTGGTTCACATTTGGATTCAATTTCTCGAGCCAAGTCATCATTGAACATATTAAACAGAAAGGGACTTAGTATACAGCCTTGACGGACTCCAACATTACACGGAGAATATCTGAAAGACGCAGGAGATAACTTATTTATAAATAGATTGGATATGTTTATACATCTTGTACGTTTAATACGCGCCACAATTTTGATCTATCAATAGAGTCGAAAGCCTTGGAGAAGTCTACAAAAAGAGTATACACTTTACTTCTCTTTTTACCTAAATATCGCTGAATGATAGATTGCAATATAAAAATATTGTCAACTGTAGAGTAGCACCGACGAAAGCCAGCCTGGGATTCGACAAATTTATCACATGATTCACCCCAAAACCGTAATCTCTTATTAAATATGTAAGTGTATACTTTACTAAAATTACTCAGTATTGTTATACCTCTGTAGTTGGCTGGTATGTTAGTATCACCCTTTTGTGTGTGTGTTCATGTGTGTGTAGGTGTGTGGGTGGGTGGGGGGAGGGGGGGGGGGGGAGGGGGGGGGGGGAACAATAACTCCATGTGTCTATATAAAAGGAAAGTATGCAACATCAAACATTGCATGAAATAATAAAGTCAAGATTGAACAAAGTATTTCCTGGGCATATTTAAACATTTCAGTTATAAGTTTATCTGCACCAGCTGATTTACCGTATTTTAATGAAGTACTAGAATTTATAACTTCCTCTTCGGTGACTGTATCAGATTTAGTTGTAAACATACCATGAAAGTACTTGGACCATTGGTTTATGTTAATGTCCGGTTTTGGAGTAGGCTGAGTGTTAGATAAACGCTTCAACGAAGACCAGAACAATTTACCATTATGTATGTTATTAACAATTGCGCTTTTGATGTCTTCTTGATGTCAATTCTTTTCACGAGTAACGTTTGTATATTGTTTTCTTTGGCTTATATATCAGGATGACTGATCTTTTTAGTCGTTTAAAGGATTTAAGTAGTCTAAGTCTCTCCGAACGGTGATAACGACTGTCGTTGTCAAACCATGGTTGATTATAGGTCTTTTCATGCACTCTGCAGCAGAACTGATGACTTCAGATAAAGTATGAACCGCATTACCAATGTTCCCAGAACATATATCTTCCGAGCACTTTTCAAACTGGGATGCCGTGACAGTCTTACAGAGATTATCCATAAATATAGATTCTTTGTTGTCATTCCAGATGAAGCGTTACTCGCATTATTAGCACGTGCGTCTTGTTTAAGATGCTCCTGTTGATCAAGGTCACGTGACTGCAATGCACAAGTGAATGGCGCGTGTTCCGATTCTGACCTAGTTTCAACGTTGAAGCGAGAACACAATGCAAACAGACGAGTTGTTGAAATGATATAGCCAATGACACTTATTCCATTCGCACCAATCAATGTATATTTACCTTTGCCCGCATCATCAGCTCATCTGCCATTTAATATATGCATATTCATGGCACAGCAAAAGTTTAATGGTGTTTTTCCTAATTGATTCACTATATTATCAAATGAATATCGTGTGATGTTAACGTTGTTACTGAGATCAGAAAATTCTTCTATTCCTAACCGTTGTGCCGACTGTGACATTTCTGGTGGCACATCAGAGCCAGTCTTGTGGCGTGTTAAGCTTGAGATTATTAACTCACCGTTTTTTAAAATGAAAACCTCTTTTATTTTATAGTTTCAGTTGTTGAAGAGTTTCTCTGGCGTTTTGTAAGATCATTTGAAATTCCTATTCCAGAATCTTTGAATACAGCTCGTAATGAAGTAGCCTGTATCTTACGATCCAGATTTGTGAAACGAACAATGAGTGAGCGAGGTCGTTTTGACCCGGACGTTTTCATACGATGCACATTCACAATATCAGTGACAGTAAATATAGGTGAATCACTATCTACAGAATTCTAGGTTTCACATACAGTTGACTTCAAAGATTTTGTATTTTCCATGCTTGATTCGGAAACACCATTCAGGAGAGCATTTTGTTATCTGCTGTACTGTTCAAGGCGGTCAATATTGTTTTCTGTATCGTGTAATTTTGTTGATAGAACTGCGTCGTTGATAGCAGAATCGGCATGTTCTTCCACGATGTCCAGACGGTCCGATATGGCATCAATATCAAATCTCATAGTGTGTTGCGTCTGTTTCATTTCTTCTAAACTTGACTGCAACTCTTCCATACTAATGTTTACTTTTCGTGTGTCTGATTTGACATCACCAATCTCTCTTGGCAGATCATTTTTCCTTTTTCGAATTTGTTGCATGATGTCAATGTCTATCTGATGTTTAGCAACTTTTTTGGGGCCCGGATTTAATTCCACAACACCAGACAGCAACAAGCATTATTTATCACTAGTGCTACAGCACTTAACTGCACCATAGTGTATAGAAATGAAAATGTTCAAATAAGCCGATAACCCATCCCAGTGTATAGCGACCATTTCGTCCCTGGTGTATACTGTCCAACATGGCGGATTTGACGAGTCCCACGAGGGTGAGAAAACCGACCAACTCTCGTTCTCCATGTTTCGGTAGACACACCCATGATATCTACGACGCGTCACGGTTAAGTTAGAAACCCAATTTGTACCAACCAGATATTATAGTTGCCTTTGCTTTCTGTATATTTGATGTTTTTCTGTGAACCGCTCAAGCAAGCTGCCTACTCACTAAAGGGACGTAACTCATTTTCTGTAACAGGTACTTCTTTTTAAAAACAATAAAAGAAAAAAAAATTAGCAAAATTGTTACATATATATCTATAATAAAAATACCATTTCGTGAACACTGTCCGTGAAACCAAGTCGAACACTAAATCTTGTCATCTCTCAACTTCTAAGAAATGCCGACCAAACACTTCGAGATTCAAAAGACATTCAAAAGTTCACAACATTACTCGTCTTTGTTTGTAGTTTGAGCCCCAATTATGTTCTCCTCCTTGCTGATCTGTTTCTTTATGCATATGAATAGGAAATTCTGCTGGGATTGGCAATATCTAAACACGGGAATTTGGCCAAGAAGTTTAAGGTATAGCGATGATTTGATATCGATCAATAATTGTCAACTAGCCTATTCCCTGCCACTGATTTACCCACATTAACTAGAAATAGGAGACCAGGGAACCCGCTTCATCTGTTTCATACTTAGATCTATGCATAAAGATTCAAAGACACAATACAGTATCCACTGTATGACATGAGGGATGACTTCAACTTTCCAACAGTCGAGTTTCCCATTATGTCGAGCAATATTCTAGCAGTTCCAGCCTTTGGTGTCTACATGTCACAACTTGCAATCGAGCATGCTCTTTTTACGAAGATTTCAAAGAGCGTCACACAGCAACTCGGTTCTAACTAATCATGAATCAATTTTTTTGTTCAGAAGAGCTTTTATACATCTCTTACTCAAAACTTGTGTGATCATGGTTCCAGAATTCAAGGCTTTAGTATGGCTTTTAAAAAGGTACATTGTTGACATATTGAGGATATTTCCAAATTGATGCATCAGTGACGTATACCATATGGCCCGATGTTTGTTCAGGCGAACACTTGACTTGCCCTTGCATGTGTTTGTGACAGAAGCCACCAGTGTGGCAGAATGCGTTCACCCTTTTCGCGAATACCTAGGCCTGGTACCATCACCAACTGATTGCGATTCATAAACACTACTAATGATATGGTCGGAATAGTAAGATGGACTCTTGGGAAGTGGATTTGGATTGTCGCTTTTATTTGCAAAAAACATATGCTGGAAAAGACAATCTGCTCTTACAAAGCAAACATCAATTGTTTGGCTCAACCTGTCAGAGAAACATAAATCGATCGAATGTCTTGAAACGATGATAGAAAAAAGTATTAAATCCCAGTGAAATACAAACAAATGTGAAACAAACAAATGGTATATCTCCTTGTTGTAGAGCGAGGTTTATCTTGTTGTAGACTTTACATGATATTGAAGAATACTTTGTGCTTCGTTGCCTAACACTGAAACACATCTGCGCCAACGTTGTCGATAAATTATACTTATTTAAGTTTATACATAGCACATCCGCTGTTTTGATATTTTAGTGAGATACTAATACCCTGTTCATATCGTTCAATACAATTCAATTCACAATAAGTCAAATTCACGTTTGTACAAATATAACTGGAAAAATATAAGCATGCAAATAGATTCATTATGAGGGATAGAGGTACATTATATCAGCCGTAGCGGACACTGTCATTATCTGTATTACGCTGTCTTCAGGGGGGGGTCACACGAATCTGAAATATTCTGTTTGTCGCTGAAGTCATACAAAAGACAACCATCAATCGCACCTTAGATTGAACATATATTGATCGTACATGTATAATACACTACTCATAAAAATGTTTCTACACTGACATTTCTCGTTTATTTGTTTAGTCATTCCTGCCTTCGTTTTATTTGTTCGTTTTTTTCCGTTTTCTTTTGGAAAGAGATGCACACTAAGAATGCTGAGGACAATCATGGGATCACGCAATGATATTTCGGGACAATTTTGATATATTTGAAATTAAGTGTGGAGAGCATTACTATGTTATGCCCATATTGGTTATTAAGATTAAGAATCTATATGAACATACACTATTAAAACGCATCACACGCATACACACACATGTTCATAAAATATATGTATGGTTGACATCTTAACGCGACAAATTAGTTTAGACCTAACAAGAGAACTCACACTTCTTAATTTAAACCGTCGTCTAAATACATACAGATGATGCAAAATGGACAAGAACTGAGTGTCAATGGAGTGATAAGTATAGCACAGAACATACGATGGCGCGCTTATTGATTTTGTTGAAACTAAAAACGATATGTTAACTTTGAATTACTTCTGCTACATAAACGTCTTGGGGTTCCGGTGCTTACAAGCAAAGAGAAAGATTTGAGAAGAAATATGTTCGTATTTAAATGAATTTGAACAAGGGACTAAGGAAATATTAAAGCAAAGCGTATTGAATAAGTCGAGTTCTCTGTTTTACACTCAACAATATTGTTTGAGAATGGGAGATGTTCGAGTATACAAGATACCCATCTGCTACTGAAATGGCTCCAGGTCTTCAAATGTTTTGTGATATTTTCATATTCTCTAGGAACGTACTTAACGTAATTACATTAAAAGGTGAGATAACCTCAAACGACAACCATGGATTAATGAGAGCCAATCCTGAAAGCCAAGTAAAAGAGGCACTATTGAAGGGTACATTTCTTTAATACTATAATACTGTCAGTGAGTGAGTGTTGTTGACGGCTACCGACAGCGATATTTCAGCAAAGACTGCGCGGTCGGGGTGCTATGGCCCGCAATCAGCCAAGTCCCAGACCCTAACCACCCAATCCAATATCGTCACCTCTCACGACCTACTGTGACCACGGGGTTCTTGAGACCTTATTCTACCCGCGTTCCCTTGGGCTGGCATTCATATAGGGAAAGGGTAAGCAACGGGATAGAAAAAGAAGAAACACATTGATACTTATTTGAGAGAACGTCGGAAAATAATTACTGTTACGTCACACTGTGACGTCAAGTCTGTTCCTAACATGCATCGTAAAGGTCTGTGGGATGACCTGCGACTCAAAAGCTTTTTTCCACAGAAGACCACGGGGAATTAGAGCTGTAATCCCGACGTCCATGCTCAACCAACGCATGTTCTTTGTTTCCTAACAAACCGATCTAGTTCGAAAAGACAACAGTGGACCATTAATGTTGATAACAACGCAACTGAGACCTAAATAATAAAAAAAACAAGCTGCCACATTCCCTGAGAGGTGTGACACATCGAGAATTGCGTTTTTTGTTAAAGTTAAGTCTCACGTTGCAAATACATGTAATACGTGTATTTATAATGACATGTATGCATCGTGGAGGTTGAGCACATGGGATTGATACCGGCTTGAACTCACGTGTCCTAGTCTTCCAATGAACCGTCTGAATAACGTTGACGAGTCTGGCACCTTGTTGATGGCTCCTTGTTACTCGACGCATACCGACGACGTTACTCCTCCTAACAAGACATAAATCTTCGTATTTTATCGACTCTTGAAATAGCAATGTATGCGTTTGGCGACTAATTAAGATGTTCAGAAAATCACTTATTGTTCTTGGCATACTACTGGTATTTTCCTTTGCAGACATCTATCATGAAGTATAGGTGATGACGAGCTTGTTAGTGGTGAAAAAGTCGTATGCTACAATCTTAAAGCTACAATCCAACGTATATTGTCATGGCATTAAACGCAGATAATATCGCTGAGCATAAGGTTTTGATATTCGTGTGACCTTGACCTTCAATGACGACAAGCGCTGTTGGTATTGCAGGATTGCCTCCCCGAGTAGTGAAACCTGATGTCATTCACTTTCCACTGATATGCGTCTTCCAACATATCGGTTTTCATCTTCCTTTGTGTTCGTGAGATACGAATATGAATACCCATTAGCGGGTTTAATCTAAAGGTGAACGTGGTTAAAAACTTGAGAGAATGAAAAAGTTATCCTTTACAAAAACGAACGCTAATTCATGATGACTAAACAGAACCGGACAGGACATGTGACGAAAAGTAATTTGACACAAACAAAACCTTTAAAACGCCTTCCGAAGAGATGACATATTTAAAACCTTTTCTCTCCCTTATTGCTTATGGGTGAAAAGTTTATAGAACAAGAAACAAGTCTCTAATTCAATCATTTCACATACATACTATGACACAAAATCGATAGCAGCTCTCATATATCTGCAGTCATATCATTCTCTGAGTAGACACCTGAATTTTATTTTGAAGCGATCAGATGCGTTGTCATGGAAACAGAACTGTCTGTGTATCACAATCTAATATTTTGCTTCAGTGGATCAACTAAGAGACCCATGACCATCAATACGACTCGTTGTGTACCCTGCAGCTTGATTACAACTATATTAAGCGTTTTGTATCTGGGGCTTTTGGGCAAACAATATTAGACGTAATTTCGCCATTCATCTGTCTCGTGGGATGCCGGGGGTAGAACACATGCAGGTGGTGGTCTCCAATACCTCATGCCTGCCGCTAACGCCGACCACAGTGGGGGTAGGGTAATCACTGCGTTGTGACTGATCGTACACTGACATTGTATTGATCACCATGCTGTAAAACAGGCATGTAAATGGTTTGTGTCATCAAGACCCGATATTTACAGATACCATGGTATATACTATTCGACTTTTGATATGGATAATCAGATCTCACCAATGTCATTTTATCTACATATCCACTTGGCATATGTTGAGAATGAGTTGTGTGTGTTATGGAGAGATAAAACACACCCCTATCAAAAATGGAGTAGTATAACTGCCCAAAGATCTTCGATATTAACTCTATCAAAGACAAGAAAAAACAACAATGTGCGACACTTTATCTGTATAACAGGACACGTTGACTTTATTTATCTTCAGATAGCAATGCATCATTAATATTTACCACCAATGAAACTTACTTTTGAAAAAATTGTGACCATCTTTGCGTTTCTATTATATGACTGTATATATCTTCTGTCACCGTGTTTATGTTCTTGTGCCATGCCTAAATGCACTACCGTGTCTACCCTCAAGGCATTGGCGTTTTAATAAAAGCGCCATCGTATTCCTCGTATTCGAAATGTCTAACAAATATCCAATTTGAAACCTAGGATCAAGAATCAGACATCTAATTTACGTGAATTAAATTAATGAGCGTAAACTAAACACCATGTTGGAAACGTTCAAACAATGTCTCAATATAGCTATTATGAAAACTAGATGATCGGCCACAGGAATCCAGGAATCCATTAATGTAAGGTTGAGGGTACAACGTTAACAGACCAGGGATTAGCTGTACATGTATTTATATAAGTCTCACGTTATAACAGACCAGGGATTGTATGGACAAGTATTTATATAAGTCTCAGGTTATAACAGACCAGGGATTAGATGGCCATATATTTATATAAGTCTCACGTTATAACAGACCAGGGATTTGATATACATACATTTATATAAGGCTAGGGTTATAACAAACCAAGGATTGGATGTACATGTATTTATATAAATCTCAGGTTATAACAGAACAGGGATTAGATGGCTATGTATTTAAAAAAGTCTCAGGCTATAACAGACCAGGGATTGGATGGACATGTATTTATATGAGTCTCAGGCTATAACAGACCAGGGATTGGATGCACAGGTATTTATATGAGTCTCAGGCTATAACAGACCAGGGATTGGATGGACATGTATTTATATGAGTCTCAGGCTATAGCAGACCAGGGATTGGATGCACAGGTATTTATATGAGTCTCAGGCTATAACAGACCAGGGATTGGATGGGCATGTATCTATATAAGGCTGAGGTGACAGGTTCCAGAGACTGCATATAAAAAGATTTACATACTAATTAAAAGCGGCCAAACCTTTCCATATTCATAAGAAGTCTCTGCAAAAAGCAGAGTCTATTTTACGATTCCGACTACCAGTATATCATGAGCGTGTGCTTTAAAATCTCGATCAAATAGTGATGGTACCAGGTGTTCGCGAAAAGGTGAACATATCCCGCCCCACCGATGACACTGAGGTTAAGACTGAGGTCATCAGATAAGACAAACTTGGAATAAATGTTCAAACCATCCGAGTATGCATAATTTCATATTTGATGCTAGACGTTACTTATTCTGTAATGTCCTGATTGCAGATATCACGGCTCTGGCACGCTTGATCCTACGTTATACCCATGAATACATCCTACATCGCCATTTCCAAACCGATCTAACACACGTACATGTACATAAAAAACAAATCTGTGGTACTATTCATTAATATCAGCTATTGTTTGAGACTGCATTGTCGAGCTCATTCATCCTACCATATTTCAAACATAAACTTCAGCAGTCATATAATAGGGAATCTTAAAAAAATCCTTTATACGAAAACGTAGAAAACACAAATTCTGTTTAGCAATGACATGCTGACATTGTGAGCAGTGTATGTATCATAAGTACATATGAACACATTTGTCAGTTAACTTAATTCGAAATAAACATTTGACTCTCGTGTCCATATACATTGCAATCTAATTGTACATTGATAACTACTTGAACATTGCTGCTTACTTTAATTGTGACAGAGCGTCTGCTCGGAGTGGGGAATGTTGGGAGTTCGAACCCCCGCCGCGTCATACCAAAGGACGTTAAAAGATGGTACTTGCTGTTACCCTTCCTGGCGCTCGGCGTTAAGAACTAAAACAAGGAATGGTCGGCTCGGTATCAGTATACTATGTCTAAGTGGCGTATTAACTGCGGCATGCTTGCACTATAAAATCGGCATTAGTCCGGACTAGTACAAGCAGCCACACACATACGTACAAGCACATCGCAATATAAGTGCATTAATCTTGAACGCGATGTCAAACTCCGTTTCACCTCTCCTTACCTACTTAATTGTATATTGCCATCTAATTGTACATTGATTTCTACTTGTAAGTTGATATCTAATTGTACGTGTACATGTAACTCCAACCGACGCGGACCGCCTCCGTGGTCTAGTGGTAGAGCGTCCGCCCGGAGAGTGGAAGGTCCGGGGTTCGATCCCCGGCTGCGTCATACCAAAAGATGTTAAAAGATGGTACTTGTTATTACCCTGTCTGGCGCTCGGCATTAAGGGGCTTAAACAAGGACTGGTCGGCTCGGAATCAGTATACTGTGTCTGAGTGGGGTAGTCATGTTAAACTGCGGCATGGTATCTCAGTGTGCTAGCACTATAAATCGGCATCAGTCCGGACTAGTAAAAGCAGCCACACACACACACACACACATGCACGCACGCACGCACGCACGCACACACACACACACACACATGTTCATGTGCAGTAATCTTGGAAGCCCCTTTTCATCGTACCTCATCGACGCGATGAAGAGTGAGTGGGTTAAATTACTAAATAGAGTGGGAATTAACTCAATTATAAAAAACTATATCCATAGTCTGAACATTACAAATACTAGTTAGTGATCTAGATTCCACACCGCTTCGAACAATATTTCAATGATCAAGTTTGTCAGCTTCACGTGGAATGCAAGCGCGAAGTGAGTTATTTCGTACACATTTACCATTTTGGAGAACCCGGCGAGTACGTTATGTTGCGACAAACAGTAGATCATAATCAGGGAGAATCTGGGATTCGAACCTACGATCAGCGAATCCTGATACAGATATGGAGTGCATCTCTTCACATCGATGGCGGGGCACCAAGGCAAAAAGAGGTCGCAGTGGGGGGCACAGTATTTTAAAAATAAGCAACAAAACGCATAAGATTACCAAGTAGTCACTGAGAAACTACCGTGGGGAATCCAGGTATAATAATGATAATGGTATGTACTCATTTTCTACAGGTGGAATAAAACTGGGTAACTTACACAGACTACTTGTTTAGTCTATTGAGATTTACAGACATGACCTGTAGACAACGATATGGAATCACTTGCAATTAATTTATTTGACGTTGTGTTATAAACACTTTATCAAAGGTGAGAAAAAAGACGTCATGCGCACATGAAAATCAACCAACCAGACAACCATTTTTTTAAACAATACTGTCACAGCTGACTGAAAATAATAGTTGTCGTCTCGTTCTTTAACAATAAAACATCAATCCATGAATGTTAGATAACTATAATGATTCATCAGTTGTTCACTATCATACAGTCAGTAGACAATGTGGAGCAATAAAGGCAGATAAGCGGCAATAAAAGCCAAAATGTCCCCACAAATCATACAACAATGGGTATATGAACTAATTTATCTTCAGTTGTGTCCATGTATTAAATCATATGACAATTATCAAAGGAATTTATTTTCATAATATTTCTGGTTGCACTTCCTGGTGAACTCCATTCCAATATTATTAGCGCCTTATTAACATCATTAACCTACATCCATTATTTCCACAACATAAAACACGAAAGTGAAAACTATAAACATGTAATCCAATTTCATTTATTGTCCATGCAAAATCAGGCTGTAAGCACTTCCTGTGAAATTGCGTGGCATACGTAACAAGTTGGTGTATAACTAACTCCTTCATTATGACTTTCCGTGGTGGTCGCTGGATGTGGGACGGTTAACGATATGTAGGTATGTGAATGAAAGACATAAACTGGTCTGCCGTGTCGGCATCCAGACCTTTCAAGATACTTTACAACCACGCAGTACTTAACGTACGCTGGACATTACAAAGTCAAGGCCATAACAGCCATCTGATCATGTTTACGAGGCGGTTACTCACAAGCCAGAACTATAGGATCCAACCGTGAGAGTACTCATTGCTGTAGGCGTTGATGGTCGACAAAGAACACAGGGATGGACAGGACAGAAGATGGCCTGGGGGTGTGAAAGTTTGACCACGTCGTATTCGAATCTCGGGTCGTTTGCACCAGTGACAGTACACTATCAAGTTATATAGGACTGGTATAGTGTGTTAAGAATTTGTCGCAATTATAAAATGATACAATTTCAGTTTATTTTAATATACGCGACAAAACTCTTTCCATTAGAAATATCTGCCGAAAGCAGAACTCATTGTACGATATTGATTATATCGGAAGCATGTGAATAAATGTTTGAACTGTTAATCGTAAGTAATGAATGCAAGGTACTGACAAAACACCGTGATGGCCTATAAATATATATACATCTGCAACGGTGCATGGTTGTTGTAGGATATTCAATTTGCGCTTAAACTGGTCTCAAGAGCTACGAATAAATCAAACGTCTTAACAAACACAAATATGAGAACACACGTCTAATATAATATATACATACATATACAGTTAAACACCGTAGTGTTGAACTTTGATGTGTCGAATTTGTCTCGAAATAAAAGCATGGCCCCTGCGTATTCCTTCTTTATTCATCATTTTCGGGTAGTGTCTAACCTCGGATAACTCGATGTATTAACCTAGGTCCCGTCAACTCCAAGACAACGCTGTTTGAAAGTATATGTCAACTCACTGTAAACGTTGATTGTTTGCTGAATAGCACAGTTTTTGATGGATATTTGACCGAAACATATCAAAGTGTTATTTCTAAAAAGACTATTGACTGGATCCTATAGTTGCGATTTCAGAAGAGACTTGTGTGAAGTTCAAAGGCCATACACAAATGCCAAAGTAAGCGTGAAATATGTAATAGAACATACCTCAGTATTAATGCATATATCAAACGATAAACTGTCACATTGATACATGCCTGCATGGATGAATAATGGACAGAAAAACATTCAATATTGCTGACGTTGCGGCCTTGTTTAAAAACTTACCGAAATTGTTATCTGTGTAAATGAGACACCTTTTCTGGGATCATCCGTTTGGTGTTTAAGTTCACTGACATTGTGGTCTTAGAGGAGTGGTCGAAAAGGGAAACGACCTTAACAGTCGGACTGACAGTCAACGTGCTATGGCATAAACTCTCTGAAAAGACACGAGAAAAGATAATTGATGGACACAATCCAAGTATATTACCTCTCAGAAAAAGGTAAATATTTTTTTATTAATTCAAAGCAGCCAACACCCTTAACACCACGTCGAACATAATTTGAGCTATATAAGGGCGAATGGAAAGTCAAGGACATAGACAATAGACGTTTATCAATTCTGGGACACAGATCAAGGCTCGAATATGTACCCCAGATCTCAGAATAGAACGACGAAACATGTATGTGTGTATCACGTATTTAAGCATCAGGTTTGTCATCATGTTCAGCTTTGTAATCCGAGCTCTACTTAAGCTGATTTTCAAAGTTACTTTAGTTAAATGTTTTGGTGATTACATCAATTTGTTGTGACATAGCGTCTCTACAACTTCCCCTGCTGTGATTGCAAAGTTCAATTAAGCAAAAGCATCCAGCATCCCAGCATCCCATGGATACAGGTCACAGAGTCTGAAGGTTTTAAACAAATTTAAAAACACAAGCTTTGCAGTCCAATCGGCTTCCTGAATACTCAGAGAAATTGACCTTGTTAATAAGGTATAATTATTTAAGCCGAACGTCGTCGGATCCTGTGTTCCAACGGAGCTTGAGTGAACAGAAGGGACATTTTTACCGACTACAATTATATCCTTTAAAAGGCCGGTGAGTGTTTGTGAGTTTTCATGTATCCTTCGTACCAAAAGCCTCGAAGCTCAATAACATTTATGTCATGGTCCTCCAGTTTATTTGGCCATGAATGGTTTAAAGGCCAATTCCCGACTGGTCTTTTCATACACACCTTAACATGCTGTCTATCTTACCCAAAGCTTCTAAGTTCCATAATAATATTATTAAACGATTCTACAGTGTCATTGCCCATGAATGGTTTCAAGGACAATCTCTGACATTAACATTCATGAAAATGAAAATGACGTTAACACATAGCTGATGGTGACTTGGTCAACAACATACGCTGCCAGAACAAATTCACGCTGAGAATGTACAATCAATGTATCGTAATTACCAGGCTGGGATCTCATCCTCTCTATGTATACTTGTGTTTGTGTTTGAGGAGAGTGACTGGTTTTGTTTTCCATGGCCCGTCCTCGTTTAAGAGTTTAAAAATAAGATTATATTGTGCTGGAAGATTAAGTAGATAATGTTACCACGTGTCAATATGCAATAAGACACGAACAAATAACACTTGTGTTCAAGCAGCCTTATTCCGAAAATCTCATCTTTCTCCATCCACACTTCTAGTAAAGGTGCAAGCAAGTAAATGGTGGAAGCTGTACCCAAGTGTACACTAGGCATTGTACAATCTCACAAATCCTTTTCTCCCATACAGACTCATTTTTTCTTATCATGGTAAGCAAACATTGACAACTATATCACGACACCAGTGTTCTGGTAAGTAAAGGAGCTATCTGACGCCATGGCCTGAACGAATACACATCTATCCTAAAATCGTTACCTCAAAGGACTGAGACAGATCCTGTGAAGAATGCTGATCGATACTTGGGCTACTGAAATGAAACTCTCTGGGGGATATTCATAAAGTCTATGTTTTTGTGTGGGGGAATTATACCTGGGATGAATTATTGAATAATGAAACGCGAAAAGCCTAATTCTGTGTAAACGTCTTTTATCATATTTGGCTCAGATGGTGCATATTTCTTTTTGAATTATTCGTGTGGTTGGAGAATGACTCAAACTTGTGCCTGCTTGTATCAATATCAAAACTGTTTCACATTGTTTGACAGCTTCCACAAAAGAGTGAAGTCTAACTTTGCAAAAATAGTGCGAATAAAATGTAATGACATTCATTATGACTATTTTGTGATACTATATCTGTGATAGTTTGCTATTTATGGATTATTATAGCTCATATTTAAAGCAATATAGTCTGAGAGGTATAATATCAATGAACTTTATCACTATACTTTGCTATAAATATCGGGAAGTGACCGCTCCACAGTGAACATTGGAACAGCGGACAGAGGAAGTCAGATATTAATAATGGCAATTGTATCTTAAACAAATCTGGAGTCCTGGAGGGACTATGTTAGCCACACTTGTTCACCTCTATAGAAGTCACATCGGGGAAATCATGATAAGCCATTCAGCTACATGTGTCTCATGATACCTGCTACATGGATCTAGGCCATACAAGCAATTACATCTTAATGAGGACCAACAAGAAACATCGTGTTTCTCTAACGACTACGCCAGATGATATTTCGATTTGTCATGGCGTTATGCGATACTGTTAATGCACCTGATGGCAGTATCAGCCGTGTCAAGTCACACAGGTAGCAATTACTTCTTACATTTAATTAATAATATTTAGTCACTGACATCCTGAATCAACATACATACATTTCTTGTCGTAAAAGTAAAGAAAATAGTAAATCTTCGTGATTTAAGCCGCAGTATGTTCAATTTACTTTACAATGCACGTGCATGAATTAATTTACTTTGTATATGTTCGCCTTAGAAGGATGAGTATTTATAGACGCTGTATTATCTAACCAAAATCCTTGTCTGCCTTAGATCGGTAGGGTTGGCTTATGGTTTCAGTTTTGCATTGTCACAAAGAAAATCGATACTCTAAATTGGTGTTCAACCGTTGAAGCTCATTATTTGTTTCCCGATTGATATAGCTGGAAGACTGTCAATACCTGCATCATATAACCCACTCACTCATTCCACTCATCCTCATCGTGCCAGTTTGTTAGTTCTGCAGGAGTGCTGGAAGCAGATAATTCTGATCTTTTCAAACGTTCTATTTCTGCTACACTGGGGAACACACACACCAACGTGTACAGTGTGTCAGGAAATCTCGGTGATAGGACTGGTAGTGTGGCGACAGAAGCAAGCAACGACTTCCAAAACGTGAATTGGTAATATATGTCAGACTCGCTTCTTATGCAACAATTCCACGTACACCATCACCCTACTCGTTCTGTGGGCCTTGTGCCAGGTCCATATTGATGCAATTACTTTCAGTCTCCTTGTGTGCACATCACTAATGCATGTTTTTCACCGTGGGGTGAACGATGTCATTCCCTGAAATGATCCAACAGAAAACATACATTTGAATGTCAAGGCGAGAAAAGTGTCTTTTCAACTGTATGAAATTGAAGGGTGTTAGATTTATGAGTGCGATCCTTCGTAGTGGCGATACCTTCCATGTTTACCATCATTTTTTTTAAACATTCATCTTTGCTCTAATTATTGCGTAATATGGAGAAACCACAAATTTACCGAAACGAATTTGTTTGGACTCACCATTTTAGGAAATTGGTTAATTTCAATGAAACCAGTTATCTGTCAAGCTAGAGAATTAAGGATCTGATCATCAGATTTCAATACTTACATACCGCTTTCTTTGTTACTGGCTGTCCAAACATTGCTTTGGTTTTTGTTATCAAGCACATCTGGGCATCAAACTTAAGAACACTCACGTCCTGCAGCGTGCGCTTCATATAAAACAATCGACTCAAACCCTAACAACAAACGACATGGTAGAGTCAATAAGATTCAGTCTGAAAGCTAAATGTATGTTTGATATTTGTGTTGAAATAAGGTAGATTTAATTCGTTAATTATACAAAGTATCGGGCAAGGTCTAGACGGTTACCTTGGAGTGAATCTGGACGGAAAGTCACGAGACAGGCGAAGTCAACACGAGTGTTGGCGGTTGCCAAGGACTAGGCTTGTGTGGCTGTCAGGGACTTTGCCTTTTCGATTGCCTTGGACTAAATCTAGACGGCAGCTATAGACTGAATCTTAACCAGAGTAGTGGATTGAAATAAGACGGTGTAATGAATATAGACGGATGCAGTGAAATGAATATAGACATTCGTCTTACATTTTAGGGGATATGACATGCGTGCCCTGTTGGAAAACAAGTCAAATATGTATACTAACATCTATTTTTTTCCCTTCTTCAAACAAATCATACCGACTTCGAATGTATTTCCGTCAATATATACATGTATATCATCCATGGTGGATAAAACCTTTAGACTCCTCGTGATCATTTTGTAGCTTTCATAAGACAAGTCCTTGGTATACATACGAGAGCCTGGCCCTCAATTATGATCTGAATGTACTTTGATTATATGTCCCTCGCATATGAGGACTTCTTAGACGTGGTGGGTTGAATATGCATAAGAAGTCATTATATTTCAATACGAACTTGACAGGTGCAAAGACGATGCTTAATATTTACAAGAGGTTGTGACAAGCACTTCTCATACAAATCTTTTCCTCCTTTGACACAATGTTTTATCAAGCGAGCGTGTTGACAGTGTGATTATTTCATCTGAAAAGCAAAGCTTGTCTGAACGACTTTCACTACATCTCAAGATGAGATCAATTCCTGTATTTCGTGTGAGGGTTTTCCATATAACTTGATTGTCAATCATTGGGAATGGTGGTTCACCTTTGTCCCTTGACGCACCAATCTCCATTATTTTCACATGCACAGATTAAAACACATTCATGATTACTGACCCACGGCTTGCCTCCTGTTATTGGCTCCCTCTGATTTGACGATATTTGCGGATATGCATGAAACCAATTTGGATATTGGCAATTTTATGTGGAATCAGAACGATTCCTGCTTTGAAAGAAACGAGTGGAGACATTTAAAAGAAATGCTAGCATACTCAATACACATGATTACCGAGATGAGGTTTTAAAGACAATACAGGTATTTTTGTTATCTTGTTCAATATGTTTTGATATCAGTCTATTATTATTTTTGGGTACACAGATCAATGTTCTTAGACACAAGAGAGAATCCAGTGCCATATATACCTGAGAGCAATCCATCATCAAAGGCACTGGTGAACATTACTTTACGAACGCCAATGCTATGGATACAGTGAACGGCACAGGGTACATGTAGATCTATCGCACATAAATAAAGTATCCGATCTATGATACATGTATACAGTATAAGATTCATGGTGCATGTATACATCATCAGATCCACGGTAGATGTAACCAGTAGCACAGATCCAGTGTTAATGTATACAGTATCTGCTCCGTGATGAATGTACATACAGTATCAGATTCATGGTATATTTATACAGAGTCAGGAAGGGACTATACATGTATTTGGGTAGCCAAGTTACCCACATGTCACATTCCATCGAGGGGAGGTTGATATGTTTTGAGCCTCATATAGAAATACTTTGCAAATAATGTTGAAGGGATTTTATCCCAGTTTCGTGGAAGTCCGTCAATGGGCTGTCCAAAACGTTCCCCGCAGATGCTATGACGTCATTGTTCGAGTCGAAATGGGTTCTGGTTTGAGCTTTCTTCATATTTTGGAACAGGCGGAAGTCTGACGGAGCCAGATCAAAATAAGGTGGGTGATGAAGGAGTTTAAGCCACACTCGTGAATTGAAGACATGGAAATGACTGATTTGGACACTTGAGCATTGTCATCATGGAAGAGCTATCACTCAATGGCCTCAAAAGTGCAGAATAATATGCTCCGATTATTGTCTTGCCATTTGGATGATAGTTCACAATAATGACACTAGCGGCATCCAAAAACACGGTGGCCATAACGTTTTAAGCTCACGCGGTAGTCTTTGCCTTCTTCCGTGGTGGTGGTGTCATATGCTTCCACTGTTCTAATTGCTGTTGGGCTGGAATGGGTGAATCCAGCTTTCATCCAGAGTACCAAACCGTTGCAAGAACCGTTCCGGGTCAGCTAGATTATCACGAGACATGGTGTACCTGGTTAAGTGTGATGAGATATCAGAAGCTTTGGAACCTAATGGGCTGATACTTTCTTCATTGCCAAAGTTTCTGTCATAATAGAATGAGCACTTTCCTGAGAAATGACTACTTAGCACCATGGCGCTCAGTCATTCGCCGGTCGGTCATCACCATATCTTGGAGTCTCTGGATCATTTCTGGTGTCCTCTTCAAGGCTCTCCTTTTCACGTTAAAACACTGCGGCCCACCACTTTACGGTGGCATAGGAAGGGGCATATTTCCTTAGTTTTGTACTCATGTCTTCATGCTTGGCTTTTGGTGTTAATCCCCTTTACTGCAAGTACTTGACCACTGGACGTTTCTTAAGTTTGTCATCTGTCTGAAGGTCACAGATCCCTTGTTGTTTTAATGAAACAAATGGCTTTTATGAATATACCTCTATGACATCTGGTAATGTCTACAACGAAAGATTTCACTATTACACATTTCCTTCTATGTTTTCAGAGTCGACAGCGTTCCCGTGATTTGGATATACTCTTGTCCCTGAATTCGCTCAACAGAATCTGTGGAATGTTGAGAACACCACTATGGATAGTATTTATAGCTGCCTTTTCAGCTTGTTGTGTAAAGGTTATTGACGTTTACCATTTTGGAGAAACCATGGAGACAAACAAATTATACAAAACAGCGCTAATCTAATCCACGACGAGCGCATTACGGCACATATGAGAAATGCAACTCAACCCTACCACAACTTGATCAATGGTCCAGAAATGTTGAGAAATAGTAATGTTTTCATTCAGTCTCTCTCGCCCTTGACCAAGGGTAAAGCAATTTGACAATTGTTCACTAATTCCCTGAACGTGAATATGTCGTATATATTAGGGGGAATATCGGTGGGCTATGTAATAGTAAACGGTCACAGTATCTAACAAAACATCAAGAGTCCGAACCAATCACATGTTGAAGCAATGATGGACTCGTCTAACTTAATTGTCAAACCAGAATCGTGGCAATGGGAGAAGGATTTTTGACAAATTAGGAAAACCCCAGATAGACATGACGCGCTCAAACGGAAGATTGCTTTTAGAAGCAGGTATGTTACTGTGCCTAAATAATGAAAGGATTATGCAGAACCGTACAGCAGAATTGGTGTCAACTTCATGACGATCTGATTCAAACCTCAATGCCAACAGCCACATGAATAACGGAACAGGTACCGACTTCGTGTTTATTCTGCATCATGAACATATATCAAATCATATGCCGTGTGCACTTATTACAAATCTGTAAAGAATTTGAACACATTTAATTTCAATCGGGGCGGTGGGGTAGGAGAGTGGTTAAAGTGTCACGCTGGGTTCGATTCCCCACAGGGGTACAATATGTGAAGCTCATTTCTGGTGTCCCCGATGTCATATTGCTGCAATATTGCTAAAAGCGGGGTAAAACCATACTCACTCACTCACTTTAATGTTAATCACTACGTTCCGTGTATCTACAATAAGATTACTAAAGAATAACCATAATTTGATTTGTTGTGGAACTGAGATTTATTTTTCCTGTGAGTGATTCAGTTTTCCATTTTCCATTTTAGCCATACGTCGTAAGCGTCCAAGTGAAAGGAGAAAAATAGCTCAACAAACACTGATATGAACATGTCCAAATGTTCATAATAATATCAAGAACATTAAAATTTCAGTAGTCCAGCAATGTTCCATCTGGCGGAAAATCGGTCACCATGGAGCAAATCTGTCGATGTCCATCCCGGTCCCGCTGCTCTGTTACTGGTTATCACTGAGGCAATACCAGGCATTGACGAGTACATCCAGCACTGACACGGGAGTCCGTGCTGTGAATACTACCTGTCTTCTGTTCCACTGTACGTTAGAGGTCTCAAACTTGCCTTGTTGTGTCAGTCACAATCACAGTCACTTCGTGAGATGAGGCATGCATGTTTTAGACAAAATGTGGACGTACGTTTCAAATTTAAGGGATTTTATCCAAACGAAAATACTGACCAAGAAGATTATTTCAAATAAAAGTTATAATTCAGGCAGTTGAAATATAATTGTCTGCCATACAAATCAGATTGGTGCAAAGTGTATTTTAAGAAAAAAATATATAGGCTCAAAATTTTAATCAAAAACAAATCTGGTTTTGCAGCTGTAGATGAAAATATCTAGTCTCCATAAAAAACCTGCCTCTACACACCGCTCCACCCACAATTTGAAATGGTTGGTCTCTAATTAAAAATATAAACATATTGTTATCACTTTCAAAACCATATCAAGAAGATTTCAATAACTTCAAATTTACTGTTTTCGTTATGTAGATATGAGGTAACAGCAAATACAACAACAACCATATCGCCTGTCATTCAAAACAAGAAGACACACACTTAACCTTACATTATCTGTACGGAAAGGACCGCAAGCAATGTCCGGAGATAAACATTCGCAGGGGCTTTCAATTGTTACACAATTCAGGGACATCATCTAGTCAATAACAACCTTTAATATGAAAGCACATAATCTACTCTTTATCGACACTCTTATGTACATGTTCGTAGTTGTTGTATTTTACTGTACCCGGAACAGATCTGAGGAATCCATGATGCCACATGGTATGCAGCAATGTTATGAAACAATGGTCGTTACAAATGACCTCGAGTTGTAACCGCCTGGTCGGCAGAATGCACAAATGTTCATGTTAAGTGAAGGTTTGGTATAATCCTGTTAAGCTAGGGTTTTGGCAATATAGTAATCACATTGAATAAAGCATGAATACATGACATGCTGCTAAATTCCACGTTTTACCTATTTTGTCCAGGGAAATAAGATGTATTTAGCAGGCAAAGTGTTAATGCGCCTTCATTAGTCCAGAAGCTTCCCTGGCCTTAAATCCCATTTAACAACGTTTTTCAACCAATCAATTTGCAGCACACACTCACATTTGATTTACTACGTCCAATTACTCGTGGCTTCAGTGAGACTGTGTCTATCGAAACTGAGACAATGTTTTCGAGGGGTTAATTACTGGGGGCGTTCATAAAATCATTGAGTCCTTGGCGCTACGTACCTCCCGGCTGCAGTGACAGGTACCCGGCTACTCATGCCGTGAACATGGTCAGTACAATTGCCAAAGAAACCGAATACGATAAATACAAGTAACGATTCGTACTGAGACTAATTTAAGACTTCGTAATTACTTTATATACTACATATGCTAACATGCTGATCCCGAAACATTCAATGAATGTTTATACGATGTATATTCATTTAAACCAACCTCCAGAGTGAGTGAGTAGATGATCAGACGCTCTTCAACTAGACCAAAGAAGCGGAAATATGGATTTCGTATAGTTTTTACAGGAACCACATGTGTGTCAGTGGGAAGAGCAAACTAACACTAACCCCCGTAGATGATACATGAAATGTAGGTGTTTGTCATGGTTGTGAAGTGAGATTATTTTACTTTTTTTATAATGACCAAAGTGAGGGAGTGAGTTTGATTTAACGCAACTTGGAACAGTATATCAGGTAAATCACTTCGTATCAGCTTGAGGCGGTAGGAAAATCCGAAATGATGTAGGTATTGGACGTTTACCACTTGTGTGAAACAATCAGGGTGAATCTGGGATTCGAACCTACAATCATAGGTTTCTGGTTCGCCTAAGGAAAGTAACCAAGCGCAGCGACTGGGTCACCCGTGTGCCCCATAATGACCAGATCGGCTGCAAATTGTAACACTCTTGGTAATGTTTACATGTGTCAAGTGACCTTTCTATGTCCTGTTATGTTGCTCATTTACCAATAAACTGAAATCCGAAGGTGTTGCAGAACATGTAAACGGACTAGCTGAGAACTTGTCATTAACATGTTAGACAGTTTGCATGAATGTAAACAACGCCAGTCGAAGAAAAACAACATGTCATTTTTAGTATTTTTTGCCTCTCGCATTCCATGTGCACAACATATATATGCTATCATCTGAACAATGACACTTAATTAAACTAAAAATACTGAAGCAAGAGTCATGAATATCTTTTGGTTATTTGTTGTAGTGAATATTAAATATCCCCACCCCACCCCACCCCACCCTACCCCCACCCAACACCCAACACCCACCCCTCCCACCACGCTTTTTGTTCAGTATCCATTGATTGCATTGCCTTCTTTTTGGATGAGCACAGTAATGGCCACCGTATTACAATTTGCTAGGGGAAAAGCTGGTAATCGCTACAAGTGCAACATGGGTCTCTTTCATCTGGCGGCTACAATTAGGTTTTCAATGATGTAGTTACAAAACTAATGAAAATATAATGATGATGTCACAATTGTAACATCCTTACTTCTTATAAAATCATCCAGCTTTATCGCCGAACCGAACCATATGAAGCTAGGAAAATACTGACGTGCAACCATAAAGAGAACAGACAACCATAAAGTAATGAGATGGCACAGCAAAAAACGTAAAAGTCAATACATTCGCGTTATATTTCTTTTCCAATATCAATTTTATTAGTTCCATCTGTCACGGACGTCATCAGTTGCGGAGCCAGTGAGCCCCGGCAACCATGCTGGCGAAAGGTTTACCTGGACACTGAATCTTTTCATACTATATCTTACAATGTTTGATATTCATATTTAGCGTTGTCTGAAAAGGGCGAATTTTAGTTTTTATCAGAGTGAATATGTGCTGAAAAGAAAAACCTGTTTTCCTTTTCATCAGTCGCTTTATGTAAATTTGGCAGATTCACCAAACGTTCGATAGCATGTTCAACCATATCTGGTGTTAACGCCCTTTGTGTGCAGTACCTGTGATGTACTCTGCCTGCAGGTTTTCTGTTTCAAAATTGATCGGAGGCAGAAAGTGCTGTTTTAAATGATACGTATAGCCTTTTTTATAGGAATCAACTCTGAAACTTAATAGCAGTATCAAGAGATGGAATATAAATCAAATACAACACAAACATTAAGAAGTTTCTTTTTTGCATCACTCGGGTTAAACATACGGTTGTTATGGTGATACTTTTTCAGAAATACACGTTCGTGTCTCTTTAAAGAATTATACGTCTTGGTATTGTAAATGTAATTACATTATTTGCAAATCTCTCTTGGAAAGGGATCTAACGTGGAAAACTAATTTACCTTTTCAGACACCCCTTTCGTCAATGTGTCTAATGACGTCATGGGTTTCATTCCAGATCGACTGTTGTTTAAGATGCACTTGGCGATTGATGGGATAATGGCGACTGTTCTTGCTTCAACTTCGTCCATTGTTTAAACTGTAACTGAATACAATGATCGAACTGCCCTACCGAGATATGTTTCAACATCATATATATATATATTTCTACTGTCACGCTTGTGTAAACGGCGTAAATGTCCTCGTCGTTTAAGTTGCTGATTTCATATTGACTGCTGAACAGAATGTAAATACATCAATGCATTTCTGTCATCATAACTGTTATTTGTCATTGATATGAGCGGATATCCATCTGAAGAATAGGGCGGTGGGGTAGCCTATTGGAAAAAAGACAAGGGTTCAATTTCTTAGATGGGCGAAACGTATGAATTCTATTCTTGACTTCCTCTGTCATTAACAGGTTGGACATTGCTACATGTGGCGTACAAACCACAACTGTACTCTACATGTAACTCATCCGCGGAACATCTGCCCATATTACTTAGAAAACAAATATCGATCTTCTATTGGCACACAAAGCGTTCGATGACATACAGTATGTTTTACAGCAGTAATGATTTTCTGATTAATATCATCTTTATGGAATTGTACTTTTAAGTTACAGATATAGAATGTTTACTAAATCTTTCTTTATGAAATAGAATACGGAATAATATAAAAGCGACCACGTATATATTGTACAACAAGCGACAACAAGCGACCTTATGTACTGTATATCAGATACCAAGTGACCTCATGTACAAATAGGAGTGTACAAGTGACCTCATGTAATTTACAGGGGTGTACAGGTGACCTCATGCACTTACAGGAGTGTGCACGTGACCTCATGTACCTACATGAGAGTTCAAGTGACCTCATGTACTTACAGTAGGGTACAAATAACTCCATGTACTTACAGGAGTGTACGGGTGACCTCATGTACATATAGGTATGTACAAGTGACCTCATGTACTTACAGGAATGTGCAAGAGACCCCATGTACTTACAGCAGTGTACATGTGACCTCATGTACTCATAGGAGTGAATGGGTGACCTCATGTACTTACAGGAGTGTACAAGTGACCTCATGTACCTACAGGAGTGTACAGGTGACCTCGTGTACTTACAGGAGTGTACAAGTGACCTCATGTACTTACAGGAGTGTACAAGTGACCTCATGTACTTACAGGAGAGTACAAGTGACCTCATGTACTTACAGGAGTGTACAACTGACCTTGTGTACTTACAAGAGCGTACACGTGACCCATGTACTTACAAAAGTGTACACGTGACTTCATTTACTTACAGGAGTGTTCAAATAACCTCATGTATTTACAGGAATGAAAACATGATCCCGTGTACTTACAAGAGTGTATACGTGACCTCGTGTACTAACAGGAGTGTACAAGTGACTTCATGTACTTGCAGGAGTGTACAAGTGACCTCATGTACTAACAGAAGTGTACAAGTGACCGCATGTACTAACAGAAGTGTTCAAGTGACTTCATGTACTTGCAGGAGTGTACAGGTGACCTTATGTACTTACAGGAGTGTACAAGTGACCTCTTGCACCTACAGGGGCGTACACGTGACCTCATGTACTTACAGGAGTGTACAAGTGACATTTTGCACTTACATGAGTGTACACGTGACCTCGTGTACTTACAGGGGTGTACACGTGACCACATGCACGTACAGGGGTGTACACGTGACCTCGTGCTCTTACAGCAGTGTACAAGTGACCGCATGCACGTACAGGAGTGTACAAGTGACCTCATAAAGTACAAATGAACATTTTTCTTGTTAATTTAACACTGAGGACAACCATCGAGTAAAACTCCCCTAACAATAAGTGTAATTAAGTTTTGCAGCCCGACATTACTTCCTGTGCACGTCGCGTCCCCAGTCGCAAAGCCGCTAAGGGTCAGACGAACATAAATCGACGCTAACGAAAATTGGCAACAACTTTGTACCTCAACTGTCAGAGAGTCTAGGGTCATATAAACCCAACTCAAACCTCCCGTACTAAGACTCCAGGATTCACATGACATGGAAATAAGCAGAGTCGGACAATACAAATCAATATTGGTTAATTAACCAGCGGTACAGGGGTCGATCTGCACTCGCTTCCACATCACCGGATGACAGCAATAAATGTTACCAAATCTTATCCATTCCGTTTAGACAATTATCCAGACAAATATATCACTCAAATATACATATTTGGCTCAGAAGCATTGCCCGATTTTACGCATGGTAGATGTTCTGATATTCTGGCTACTAAATCTCCGCCCAGACATCTAGATGAATCCTTGAAAAAAAGTCCTATTTCAAGTCGGAATATTCCAAAGTTAGCAATGGTCATATACATGATAAACCTAAACGTGTTGTACTGAGATCAATAATCCTTATTCCAGAGATCTACTAATATATACTATTCCTGTTGTGTGTAACCGCAAGATACGTGTTTTATATCTTCCACAGTGATTGTAGAGAATGGCTGCTTCCGCTAGTACTGAATGACCGAGGTAGAACACGTTGATTAGGAAGAAGGAGAATAATCCGTGAAAGCACTTCCATGTGCGATACTTTCCATGTGCTTTCTTCCATTGGTATTATAACCAATGGACGTGTTACCAAACGTATCGTGATTCAGCTTTTTTAACCAGTTTTAAGAAGCCAGCCATCCAGCTAGCTTTAATAAGAGCGTCAAAATCACTGCCATATCCATAAATAATATCTGCCAAAAGCAGAGTCTATTGTACGATTGTCGAGTGTTTATTGATCACTACCAAATAGTGATGATACCAGGTATTCTCAAAAAGGTGAGCGTATCCTGCCCCGTCGGTAGCACCCGTCACAAAGGCAAGTCAATTGTTCATCTGGTAAAAAACACGGGAACATATGGTACAAGTGAAAGTAGGGAACTGCATCGGACATCATTTTTGTCAATGATGTGACAAATTTGGAAATATCCCCCACATATCTACCATAAAACGTTTTGAAACTTTACTGAGGCCTTGAACGTTTTGACCTTGATCATACAACTTCTGAGCAAGAGCCTTATGGCGCTCTTTGAAATCATGGTAGAACGAGTATGCTCGATTGTACATAACCTGAACATTTGTGAAATGTAAACACCAGGGAGAGGAGCTGCAGGAACATTGCTCGACATGAAGGGAAACTGAAGGGAACGTTGACTATTGTAGAAGTCATTCTACATAGACCCGTAAACCCAAACCAAGGGACGTCAGGCATGGTAGTTATGTTAATGAAGCGTTACGAAGCAATAGGATTATGAGTTTAAAAGTTTATACCGCAAGGAAACTAAATAGGTCATTATTATACCATGAAGGGTATGATACGATACAGCTTATAAAATTTTATTGAGTGTATAGATGGAACTTTTAGCGTTTAAACGTACGATTTCTACTGGTTCATTGGAAGGACAACTATGATTACGGAGAGTGTCAAAATAAAAACTTTCACTGAGTGTGTGAAATGGGCATTAACAACATGCGCCTGCAGTTGTGTTTGCAAACCAAACAGCACCGACGCTTCAGATCCTTTTGTAAGAATTTCTTCAACTTATGGTAATTCAAGCGTCATGTTGTAAGTACACAGGACACATATAAGAAAATTTGAAAAGTCACATTAGCGCTTTGAATATCGGACCAACAGTCGGTCATTCGCAGTGCCGGGGTTCCGTCTGTGCAATCAAAATGGTTCGGTTTCCTTGATCTATGAGCTGAATTTATATCATGTCCGTACCATTTTGCAAGAGGGAAATGAGAGTGTTCGTCAAAGACATCAATTTTAACTGTACCACTCAATACTGAAGACGTGAAAATTAACAAACTCAAGTCTGCTTGCATGTCAGTGACAGCTTCGAACGATCGAAGGGCAAGGTCACCACCGCAATAAGAAAAGACAATCGTGATCTACTCACAGCGTTTTACGCTAGATATAGGGAATGTACGTTATTGTTCATACTAGGGTTATTTAAGGCTACTTAATCAGATGCCAGGCACACTTCTACATAGTTTTCGAATGATTTGTATCGGAAATGTTCACTTTGAGTGATCTGATCGTGCAGTCGTGAACAAACAACTCCCGAAACAGTGCCACAAAATACGCTTCAAAGGGGACACTGATGACACAACCGGATCATCCCAAGTAAGTCCCTATCTGTCCAGATAGTTTAAACTGACCTCTTATCACCACACTTATCCTTTTACGTTAAATCAAATTGAAAGTTGCGAAAGTGGTCGGGTGCATCAGTTTCATGGGGACCCTCGATCCATTGATCGGTAGTCGTACATTGTAGACGGATATAGGTCGATGCATAACTTATATAGAATGCAAACAGAATTTGATGCGTGAGACTTTCTTGTTTGGTTTAATAAAGTGTTTGTAAATATCTCTCGCTCTCATGAGATTGCTTCTGTTCTGCCTTGTAGTTGCAAAATGAATGACGTTTCGCGATATTTTATGAATTTTACGAATTTAGTATCTTACCATCTGTATCTTCACCACGTGTGTATTAACTGTGATAAACAATAGCTACATTTTTTTACATTTCATTGACTTAGTTATTATTACATGTGCAGATGTTTGTAATTTGTACTCAATTGGCAGAGAACGAGGACCAGTGATGTTTGTAGTGATTGTTTTATACCTAAACATTTTGTACTTTTCTGTAAATACATTAATTATTTTTCAAACATTGAAAGCATTCTGTCAGATAATTTTGCATTAGTTTTGGAGGTGAAAAATATATCAACGAATGTATGCTTTGCATAAACACGCATTGAGGAATCGTAGTGATATATACACATATATATATCAACATGGCATTTGTATGTCGAGACCGCCTCCGGTCGCGTCATACCAAAAGACGTTAAAAGATGGTGCATGCACGCCGCTACATAAGTGCAATAATCTTGAATGCGAGGTTGAACACAATTTCACCTCAACTATCTGTATGTCGAACGCTGTTCTACGCCGAACTGGGGTGCTGTTGAAGGGCAGGAAATACGTTGTTGAAATACCACACCGCAAATTATCATTATAGATGTAATGGGAGGACACAGTATAATTATTACATGCTATAGTTCACTAATGTGTAAAGAATAATGGGCTTTCACATCACCGTATCACCGGTTCTTTGTATTGGGAATGTAGTGTTGTGAAGGCAATGCATGACATTTGCTCAAAACATAAATGACCTTATGCATCATTGGCAGTGTTGTTATATTTCCCTAGTCTACACTTGAACAAATCTTGCGCGGACAGTGAGCTATCAAACAACAGAACAGAACCGTTGAGTGTAGAAACAGGTGTATGTTCCGCATTGTAGCATAAAGACATTCAAAAAGAGCAATTTGTGAAGTGAGTATATGTTTTACATATATCCCTGCTGCTCTTCTGAGTTTCATCTTACACACGTGTCTCTATGCAAGTTTTCAGTCCATGACTTCCGCTTGACTTTACCGTCGTCAAAGGTGAGGGGAAAGGTGGTTTAACATCGCGTTCAAGATTATTGCACATATATAGCAACGTGCTAGCACGTGTGTGTGTATGTATGTGGGGAGGAGGGGTGCGTGTGTGTCTGTGTCTGCTTGTACTTGTCTGGACTACAGAGTATATTGTACTAGCCCACTGGTACTAGTTCAACATGGAAACTCTAATCCGACACAGTATACTCACTTCGAGCCGACCAGTTCTTGCTTATCCCCTTAATTCCTGACGCCAGACAGGGTAACTACCAGTGCTATATTTTAACGTCCTTTGGTTAGACGCGGCCGGGGAGCGAACAACTGACCAGGCAGACGCTCTATTCGGAGGCGGTCTCGTTCTCAAGGACCGAGGGCGTATCAAGATGAGTGGAATATCCTGAATGCTGCAATGCATAACACAAGGGTCACCTGTTTTTAATTTGTCAAAGGGCGATGGGGTAGCCTAATGGTTAAAGCTCATTCTAATCACACAGACGTCCTTGGTTCGACACCCCACATGGGCACAATCTTTTGAGTCCATTCTTTTTTACTTCCGCACTGATACAAAAGGCGTTGTAAAATGTGACTTACCGCGTCCTACCCGTGTGGCCCCAAGATGAATAGCCTCCCTATATCACCAGACTACTATATCATTGCTAGACACCAATGTACAAATACGTTTTCCTTGTTACCAGAAGATACTATAAGTTACTCACCGGAGAACAGGAGAGATAAAAAACCAAAACAAAGCCTTTCGACTTGTTTATTTGAAGCTAAGGTTCGTGCAGAGATTGAGTGTAGAGAAAATAATGTTGGTTATTTTTCCAAGCGCTCAAGCTTAATTTTTAAAAGCATGGTGGAAATTGACTACATAAGAAATCATGTAAAGTATGTCATTGAGTGTCTCATTGCGGGTGCTATCTTCAGCGTTCAGGCCGTTAGATCTACATCGCATGTGCTAAAACTACCATAAAATGTATGTGCACAAATTAATCGTGGATTTACTGTACCTGGCGGAAAGGCCAGACAAGGCAACCTATTCGCGAACACCAGGTGTCCAAACCATTAAAGCATCGATTCACGTGAGATCGATCTTGTGTCAGTTTCAGTGATGATGCACATGAGATACGATCGTTGCGTTTGCCATTGGTGTTTGGAGTTTATGTTCGCTGTGCTTTTGCACTAGGAGTTATTGTGCTTTGCGAGGCCGATAGCCCGAAACAGTACATCTGGACCAAAACATAATACCTATTTTCATAAACGTGTAGCTTATGACTCATCTTGTGATAATCTGCGAAGCGTGTGATACTCACTGCGATTTAAGGTAATCGAGCGAATTGGTTTAAGAAATGCCTCGTTCGAGTTATTAGAGTCAGAAGGTTGGGCCACTGAATGCTTGTAGTCATTTTGTGTAACTCCAGCGCAGAATACAATGAACACCCCTTTACTATAATGTCACAGTACGGAATAGTTAACTGAAGGTCACGTTGAAGGCTGTAGCGTACCATCACAAGAAGTCATTTGAGTTGTATTCTCTAGAGATTTCCGCTGACTTTAAGACCATGGCCTGCTACGGTGACAGTGGTTAAGGAAGCTGTGCCGTTTAATATTTCATCTATTAGTTTTGGATTATCTACATAAACTGCTGGGATGTCTACTTCCAGGTCCAAAATAATTTACAACCATAACGTCAAATCCGTCTCCCTGATGTAACTATACATTTGTAGTATAGTTGAAGGTGGAATTATTTTAAATGAATTTAAAACACATCCTCTTCTACTCAACTTCTTTGCACACGTTTGACGTTTATTGATTTTTGAATTGATAATGCAAAAATAAGACACACGAAGCAGTAAAATTGGAGGTGATTAACAAAAGAAATGAATATTGCTTCCGAAGCCTTTAAACCATATTGCATTGCCAATTTACTTCTACATTTTCCTATTTATGTTCATATGTGATATTAATTGGACTGAACTTAAGTGCATCAATCCAGCACATTAAACAACCACTGTAAGAAATGTTGAGCCAAGAGAAATTTAGAACTGTTGAATTAGATTTGTTATAATCAATTTTCAAATGCTTGTTCGGCTTTACAGTTTTATGGAAAATATGACGATATTCGGACACAACTGGGAATTTAACGTTCCATATACTGTGCATAAAACATGGCTGTCTTGAATTAGGACTCTTATTCTCGATTATAGTTAAAAACCTAGAAATGAAAAAAAAACTCATACGCTTTAGTCTCTTTAGCTCACCTTGCCTGATGTTGGTTTGCACTATCATCTTCATTCTTAGTATATGCGTAAAGTTCTAAAAGTGTCTCACAACGTCTTTGGGTTAGTTAACAATCCATTAGCGCAGTAATGTTTCAACATCAAATCCGAAGATAATGTAGTGGTATAATGAGTACAAGTCATAATTTGGAAAGAATCAATCACGCATTGTAGACCAAGTGGTTTTCAAGTAAAATTTAACATCAGTACATCATGCACATCAGTTATAGGCTAATGATATTTTCAACATGGCTGCCGTAGCGGCCGGGAAATTCTTGTGACGCCTCTATAACTATGATTCCTTCAAGCATTCACATCAGTCGCTTCATACCTTCTTTCAGTGATGATAATGATGAGCAACAGATAACGGACTATGCGACGTAAGTGTACACTACTCTTGATTCAGGTGAGCTGCAAATAAAAATGATAATACAAATACAATTTTCATCTGACAAATTTCAATTAGGAACCTGTTCAAATCATGTGTGGATGACACACGAGCTATGCTTCTCAGTTCGGGACCATTACACAAATGGATTACTCTTTCTAAAGCGAAACACATGGTCCTTGTACTGATGACCCTAAAAACGAATGATTAACGTCCTATGTTTTTATATCCAATGATGTTCTCCTGTCATTAATTTATGAAAAAATGTAATGTGTTAATGGATTGGTTGTGAAATACTTTTGCAGAAATGTTAACAAGGAGACTCATGGAATTATCCACGAAACGATACCTTTCTACCGATGTTTGGATATTTGGTTGCTACCTTGAATCCCACAGACGTCTACAACTTATCAATTGGATAACAAAAAGTAACGAGAAAAAATAACGGTGTCGCCATTCATGCGTAAAATCGACATTCCAGTCCTATTACAGGTTGTCAGAGATTTGAAGTTTCCTGAAGCCAAGACTTTCTGATGAATAGGGCAGGTCCGTGTTTTGTCACATCGGCCCCGTTCTTATTCAAACAGGATCGGGCGTTCTGAATGTAAAGTGTATCAGAGACACTAGTCCTGGCCTCTTGATGCGCAAAGAAATTCTTATGTTTTATCAAAACCCTTCTATTCTGGTGATTAATCAGGCAATGTAAAAGCAACGTCACTTTTGGCTCGCTCCTTTGAACATGTGATTTATTACGGAACAGCCAGAATGAAAATTCCCACACAATATGAATATTTCCACTGACACGATGTCTGTCGCAGAGCCGCCATGATTCAAAGAGCGCAATATCATATTGATAACAGGGTTACATGTGGTCGTTGAATAATTCAAATTCACTGGCAGCTGAAAAATGCTATTCACAAAAATGTTGGGATTTCATTACAATGGAAATAAGGGTTATAAGTATTTTCGTAAGGCCACATTGAATTTCAATATTTGCTTTTAGCTACGCATAACATTATCCGCTTTTAATGTCTCTTGAAATTTTATAGTGGGCATGGAACAAAACATAATTGATTACTGCACTTGAAACGATCGTTCATAACACGCACCTGGGCAGTAGTGTTAGGCTAACATGTACCCTTTGTTTCAACAGCGTTCGTCACAGGGAACTATTGGATTATAATCAAGCTAACAACAGAATACTGTCGCCTTCTTGTTTCTTGCAATATTAATTCCATAACGTGGTGGATGAGGTCAATATGTTTTCTCAATGTTCAAGAGGGAGTGTTTTATGGCCTTGACAGCTGGGTGTTTTGGTTTTTTTTGCTGAAAAGTCAGAAATAGCTGTTGGTATATGTTTTTTTATGTCACATGAACTTAAGGGAAAGATAATGAGTGAATAGTATTTTTATGCCTTTTTCTCACTTTAACATCAACATAACGGCGAGAAAAACACCAATATCCTCCGCTCTCTATACTCTTGTCAGAATATTAAGAGGAATGCAGGTGATAGCTGTAGCAAATGTAAAATAAACGGGTAAATCGACTTTCACACTCAATAGAACACAATAGAAGCAGTAAGTGTTTCATTATATTGAATCATAATCTTGAAATAACTCAATGTTACATATTTGAGACGAGTCATGTCCTGCCCTACTCTACATGTACATCACGTGGTGAAGGCAAGTGTAACTAGATGTAGAGAGACCATGCCTGAATGGGCATATCACTGCACGTACAGAGGTCAGACTTGAGGGCAAGTGTAATAGCTTGCACAGAGGTTATGCTTGAAGACGCATGTGTCTGCATGTATAGAGATTGTGGTTGAAGCATGTATAGACGTCGTGGTTGGAGGGTAGCTGCGTGTATAGAGGTCGTGGTTGAAGGGTAACTCCGTGTATAGAGGTCGTGGTTGAAGGGTGACCCCGTGTATAGAGGTCGTGATTGAAGGGTAGCTGCGTGTATAGAAGTCGTGCATGTAGGGTAACTGCAATATAGTTCGTGCTTGAAGGGTAATTCCCTGTATAGAGGTCGTGCTTGAAGGGTAGCTGCGTGTATACAGGTCGTGCTTGAAGGTTAACTTCGTGTATAGAGGTCGTGCTTGAAGGGTAGCTGCAATAGAGTTCGTGCTTGAAGGGTAATTCCCTGTATAGAGGTCGTGCTTGAAGGGTAGCTGCGTGTATAGGGGTCGTGCTTGAAGGGTAGCTGCGTGTATAGAGGTCGTGCTTGAAGGGTAACTGCGTGTATACAGGTCGTGCTTGAAGGTTAACTCCGTGTATAGAGGTCGTGCTTGAAGGGTAGCTGCAATAGAGTTCGTGCTTGAAGGGTAATTCCCTGTATAGAGGTCGTGCTTGAAGGGTAGCTGCGTGTATACAGGTCGTGCTTGAAGGTTAACTTCGTGTATAGAGGTCGTGGTTGAAGGGTAGCTGCGTGTATAGAGGTCGTGCTTGAAGGGTACCCGCGTGTATAGTGGTCGTGGTTGAAGGGTAATTCCCTGTATAGAGGTCGTGCTTGAAGGGTAGCTGCGTGTATAGGGGTCGTGCTTGAAGGGTAGCTGCGTGTATAGAGGTCGTGCTTGAAGGGTAACTGCGTGTATACAGGTCGTGCTTGAAGGTTAACTCCGTGTATAGAGGTCGTGCTTGAAGGGTAGCTGCAATAGAGTTCGTGCTTGAAGGGTAATTCCCTGTATAGAGGTCGTGCTTGAAGGGTAGCTGCGTGTATAGGGGTCGTGCTTGAAGGGTAGCTGCGTGTATAGAGGTCGTGCTTGAAGGGTAACTGCGTGTATACAGGTCGTGCTTGAAGGTTAACTCCGTGTATAGAGGTCGTGCTTGAAGGGTAGCTGCAATAGAGTTCGTGCTTGAAGGGTAATTCCCTGTATAGAGGTCGTGCTTGAAGGGTAGCTGCGTGTATACAGGTCGTGCTTGAAGGTTAACTTCGTGTATAGAGGTCGTGGTTGAAGGGTAGCTGCGTGTATAGAGGTCGTGCTTGAAGGGTACCCGCGTGTATAGTGGTCGTGGTTGAAGGGTAATTCCGTGTATAGAGTTCGTGCTTGAAGGTTAACTCCGTATATAGAGGTCGTGGTTGAAGGGTAGCTGCGTGTATAGGGGTCGTGCTTGAAGGGTACCCGCGTGTATAGTGGTCGTGGTTGAAGGTTAATTCCATGTATAGAGTTCGTGCGTGAAGAGTAACTACAATAGAGGTCGTGCTTGAAGGGTAATTCCGTGTATAGAGGTAGCGCTTGAAGGGTAAATTCCGTGTGAAGAGGTCGTGCTTGAAGGCTAACTGCGTGTATAGAGGTCGTGGTTGAAGGGTAGGTGCGTGTATAGAGGTCGTGCTTGAAGGTTAACTCCGTGTAAAGAGGCCGTGGTTGAAGGGTAGTTGCGTGCATAGAGGTCGTGCTTGAAGGGCAGCTGCGTGTATAGAGGTCGTGGTTGAAGGGTAGTTGCGTGCATAGAGGTTGTGGTTGAAGGGTAGCTGCGTGTAAAGAGGTCGTGCTTGAAGGGTAGCTGCAATAGAGTTCGTGCTTGAAGGGTAATTCCCTGTATAGAGGTCGAGGTTGAAGGGTAGCTGCGTGTAAAGAGGTCGTGCTTGAAGGGTAGCGGCAATAGAGTTCGTGCTTGAAGGGTACCCGCGTGTATAGTGGTCGTGGTTGAAGGGTAATTCCGTGCAAAGAGTTCGTGCGTGAAGAGTAACTACAATAGAGGTCGTGCTTGAAGGGTACCCGCGTGTATAGTGGTCGTGGTTGAAGGGTAATTCCGTACAAAAGAGTTCGTGCGTGAAGAGTAACTACAATAGAGGTCGTGCTTGAAGGCTTACTGCGTGTATAGAGGTCGTCGTTTAAGGGTAGGTGCGTGTATAGATGTCGTGCTTGAAGGGTAGCTGTGTGTATAGAGGTCGTGCTTGAAGGGTAACTATAACAGAGTTCGTGCTTAAAGTGTAACTCCGTGTAAAGAAGTCGTAATTGAAGGGTAATTCCCTGTATAGAGGTCGTGCTTGAAGGGTAGCTCCATGTAAAGAAGTCGTGCTTGAAGGATAACTGCGTTGATAGAGGTCGTGGTTGAAGGGTAGGTGCGTGTATAGAGGTCGTGGTTGAAGGGTAGCTCCGTGTTTACAGGTCGTGCTTGAAGAGTAACTCAATGTATAAAGGTCGTGATTGAAGGGGAGCTGTGTGTATAGAGGTCTCTTGGTTCTTGAAGGGTAGCTGCGTGTATAGAGGTCGTGCTTGAAGGGTAACTCCCTGTAAGAGGTCGTGCTTGAAGTGTAACTCCATGTATAGAGGTCGTGCTTGAAGGGTAACTCCGTGAATAGAGGTCGTGGTTGAAGGGTAACCCCGTGTATAGAGGCCGTGCTTGAAGGGTAACTACATTAGAGGTCGTGCTTGAAGGGGAGCTGTGTGTATAGTGGTCTCTTGGTTCTTGAAGAGTAGCTGCGTGTATTCAGGTCGTGCTTAAAGTTTAACTTAGTGTATAGAGGTCGTCCTTGAAGGGTAACTGCGTGTATTCAGGTCGTGCTTGAAGAGTAACTGCGTGTATAGAGGTCGTGCCTGAAGGGTAGCTGCGTGTATAGAGGTCGTCCTTGAAGGGTAACTATGATAGGGTTCGTGCTTGAAGGGTAGGTGCGTGTAGAGAGTTCGTGCTTGAAGGGAAACTCCGTGTATATAGGTCGTACTTGAAGGGTAACCGTGTGTATAGAGGTCGTGCTTGAAGGTTAACTCCGTGTATAGAGGTCGTACTTGAAGGGTAACTGCGTGTATAGAGGTCGTGCTTGAAGGGTAGCTGCGTGTATAGAGGTCGTCCTTGAAGGGTAACTATGATAGAGATCGTGCTTGAAGGGTAGGTGCGTGTAGAGAGGTCGTGGTTGAAGGGTAGCTGCGTGTATGGAGGTCGTGCTTGAAGGGTAACTCCATGTATAGAGGTCGCGGTTGAAGGGTAATTCCCTGTATAGAGGTCGTGGTTGAAGGGTAACTGTGTGTAAAGAGGTCGTGCTTGAAGTGTAACTCCATGTTTTGAGGTCGTCCTTGAAGGGTAACTGCGTGTATTCAGGTCGTGGTTGAAGGGTAGTTGTGTGTATAGAGGTCGTGGTTGAAGGGTAGCTGTGTGTATAGATGTCGTGCTTGAAGTGTAACTCCATGTATTGAGGTCGTGCTTGAAGTGTAACTCCATGTATAGAGGTCGTCCTTGAAGGGTAACTGCGTGTATTCAGGTCGTGCTTGAAGGGTAACTGCGTGTATAGAGGTCCTGCCTGAAGGGTAGCTGCGTGTATAAAGGTCGTGCTTGAAGTGTAACTCCATGTATAGAGGTCGTGCTTGAAGGGTAACTGCGTGTATTCAGGTCGTGCTTGAAGGGTAACTGCGTGTATAGAGGTCGTGCCTGAAGGGTAGCTGCGTGTATAGAGGTCGTCTTTGAAGGGTAACTATGATAGGGTTCTTGCTTGAAGGGTAGGTGCGTGTAGAGAGTTCGTCCTTGAAGGGTAACCCCGTGTATAGAGGCCGTGCTTGAAGGGTAACTACATTAGAGTTCGTGCTTGAAGGGTAGGTCCGTGTATAGAGGTCGTGCTTAAAGGGTAACCCCGTGTATAGAGGCCGTGCATGAAGGGTAACTCAAAGTATAGAGTTCGTGCTTGAAGGGAAACTCCATTTATAGAGGTCGTACTTGAAGGGTAACCCCGTGTAAAGAGGTCGTCCTTGAAGGGTAACTGCGTGTATTCAGGTCGTGCTTGAAGGGTAACTGCGTGTATAGAGGTCCTGCCTGAAGGGTGCCTGCGTGTATAGAGGTCGTGCTTGAAGGGAAACTCCATTTATAGAGGTCGTACTTGAAGGGTAACCCCGTGTAAAGAGGTCGTGCTTGAAGGGAAACTCCGTGAATAGAGGTCGTGCTTGAAGGGTAACCCCGTGTATAGAGGCCGTGCTTGAAGGGTAACTACATTAGAGGTCGTGCTTGAAGGGTAGCTGTGTGTATAGTGGTCTCTTGGTTCTTGAAGAGTAGCTGCGTGTATTCAGGTCGTGGTTGAAGGTTAACTAAGTGTATAGAGGTTGTCCTTGAAGGGTAACTGCGTGTATTCAGGTCGTACTTGAAGGGTAACTGCGTGTATAGAGGTCGTGCCTGAAGGGTAGCTGCGTGTATAGAGGTCGTCCTTGAAGGGTTACTATGATAGGGTTCGTGCTTGAAGGGTAGGTGCGTGTAGAGAGTTCGTGCTTGAAGGGAAACTCCGTGTATAGAGGTCGTACTTGAAGGGTAACCGTGTGTATAGAGGTCGTGCTTGAAGGTTAACTCCGTGTATAGAGGTCGTACTTGAAGGGTAACTGCGTGTATAGAGGTCGTGCTTGAAGGGTAGCTGCGTGTATAGAGTTCGTGCTTGAAGGGTAGGTGCGTGTAGAGAGGTCGTGGTTGAAGGGTAGCTGCGTGTATAGAGGTCGTGCATGAAGGGAAACTCCGTGTATAGATGTCGTGCTTGAAGTGTAACCCCGTGTATAGAGGTCGTGCATGAAGGGAAACTCAGTGTATAGATGTCGTGCTTGAAGTGTAACCCCGTGTATAGAGGTTCGTGCATGAAGGGTAACTCAATGTATAGAGGTCGTGCTTGAAGGGTAACTCGATGTATAGATGTCGTGCTTGAAGGGTAACCCCCTGTATAGATGTCGTGCTTGAAGGGTAACTGCGTGTATAGAGGTCGTCCTTGAAGGGTAGCTGCGTGTATAGATGTCGTGCTTGAAGGGTAACTGCGTGTATAGAGGCCGTGCTTGAAGGGTAACTATGATAGAGTTCGTGCTTGAAGGGTAGGTGCGTGTAGAGAGGTCGTGGTTGAAGGGTAGGTGCGTGTATAGAGGTGGTGCTTGAAGGGTAACTCCCTGTATAGAGGTCGCGGTTGAAGGGTAATTCCGTGTATAGAGGTCGTGGTTGAAGGGTCACCCCGTGTATAGAGGTCGTGGTTGAAGGGTAGCTGTGTGTATAGAGGTCGTGCTTGAAGTGTAACTCCATGTATTGAGGTCGTGCTTGAAGGGAAATTCCGTGTATAGAGGTCCTGGTTGAAGAGTAGCTGTGTGTATAGAGGTCGTGCTTCAAGGCAAGGGTAAGTGCATGTACAGAGGTCATGGTTGAAGACAATGGTAACTGTACTGTGCTATGCCTGTGTTACCTCTTTATTTGTTTTCTCAGCGAGCGGCATGTACATGCGTGAGTACTGGCAAGACAACCCAGTGGTTGACATTAAGAACAACAGTCAGCGCCTCAGGGAAACGGACGCTTCTTCTGAATTGAACGGAACTATAATGAGAGAATAGGACGTTTTATGCCTGTTACTCACTTCAGTTAGAGGTCCAAATCTAATCCTGTTTACCTGTGTTACCGCAATAGTATATATCCAACAGTGTGGTCCCATTATTATCGTAAATTTTCAGTATTCTAACGCTTCTTGGACAAACTGCACAGGAGTCGAACAGAACCTAATAATGGATGTGTTCGAATTAAGTGTTAACTTTGAAAGAACGGTTGTATTGCGAAGACTGGAGTCAAAACAAGGTGTACAACGGGAAATTTGTACAGCAATGCGCACTGTGCACCCTTGTGACTATATCAATAATAGTAGAGTACATGCAACCTTTGAATATGTATTAACCATAAACTGTTATGGTTCGTAGCTCTACAACAATAAGTGAAACATGATATGGAGACAACTATAGACTTCATTTAACTATCCTGAAATGTATCTCTTGGGGATACGTTCACACATCACTGGATAGAGGCGTTGCGGGTTGCGGGGACAAGGGGAGTCTTCATACGTACATGAATTACAAAATGTCCGACCACATCTTGGCAAGAACAAAATGTCATCCGACAACATTCCCGTTTGAGGTATTTTATCAAATTATTATTATAGAGATACTTTTGTTTAAATTGTCTCTACATTGTTACCCATTTCGCGAACACCTGGTGTCATCGCTCAGTTTACAAAGGGATCCATTTATATAAGTTTTACATCTATTTTGTCATTTATGATCAATGGAATCTGTTTCGGCGGATAATCGAGGACGGCTATTCTGTGGTGTTGACATTGTATATTTCCACGAATAATACCCGTACATTTGTAGTACGAATCGACTTCATTGAATGGGGTGGTCAGGCGCGGTGACTTGCGGATGATTGCGTATCATAGTACCCTGCTGTAGTGTTACGTTGCTCATGATATCAATCACTGTTTTTTTGTGGTAATATACGTGTACGAAAATGATTAACAGGATTATGTCATGAATAGACTACATTTCATCGGAAGCCAATTCGTAGCTGTTTGGCTGCAGGGGCTATACTGGGGAGCTTCTGTAAGTCGTGACCAGCTGAACGGGGACAGACAGACAGACAGACTGACAGGAAATTATTATGTCGAAACTTTGAAATTGATATATCTTAATGTAATATGGAATGTCTTTTGTTAAATAACGTGTTGTGTTCAGCATGGATTTGTACTGAACACAGTAATTACATTTCGAAGATAATTCCATTGAAGAATGCCAGTTTTTGATACAGGTTATCTGTATTTGGAATGTATTTAGGGTTAAGGCTATATCGCCGATTTCTTGCTGTAACCAGACACCTAAGCTGAACGAAATAGTTTTAATTGATGTAGCCCATGTCCCTCTTACCACCTCATCAAGGGATTTTAGCATTAAGTAGGCTTGACGAGGTAATCTGTGAGTGTCAAGATGAAAGGACGTAGAGCCATGCTCGCACTGTCAACGCTTGCCCACCACCTTAATTCGACTGACATAATTCCGAATACGACGTCCATAAGGCGACATCTGTTACGACGGCATAGACTAACTGTACAATGACAATAATGTGAATTAATACATCGATTCCCAGCGCATTATTCAATTACGACGATAACCCCTTGGCACTACTCGAAACCGACATTAAGCTTCAACACTACAACACAACAGCAATGTGATTATACGGTTCTGTCATCTACAGAAACAGCCAAACAGAAATATTTAACCACTCCAGATAGAATGATATTCAAAAGCTTCATTTAGTTTCTCGCTGTTGGACATACACATCTATCATGGTGGGTTAATTTCCTGGTGGTTATAGGTCTACTGCTACTGTCACTCATTTTATACCGAGTTAACATTTCTTGTTCTGTTTTAATTGGTAAGATGTATTAGGAATTGGTTCATTCATTGTAGCTCATGATATAAATACTTCAGATTAGAAAGTGAAATTTATACTTACACATCGATCAAATAAAATAGACAGATTAATTAAGTAGTTTGAATGAACAAACATTTCAGCAATAACTTAGATATAGAGAACATGAACAAAAATACCCGATTGACATTTCAAAGTTTGCATTGTGAGAAACAGACTTTCCAACGGCCTAACTTTCAGAGCGTGTTATACCAGACCAGCAAGCAACGTTAGGAGTCAGACTACATTTACATGTAAATGTGTTCTGGTCGCCAACAAAGGATCCATTTAACAAGCGCTTTACTTTAGACACTTCTAAGGATGGAGGCGATATTAGCCTTATCTGACTCCTCCACACAAAACCTTGGTAAATGCGTCCATTTCTCTGACGTTCCTTGATACGAGAGCCTTGCGGCTTTATATAATCAGGGCTAAATGTTTATTTGCTTCTATATTATAGAAAGAAGTCTGAGGAGTCTACAAACGTTGTGTAATTAGTATGCCTGAAGTAATTTGTGGGCTTACATTAGGAACAGGATGCACAGGAACATAGCTATCTACATGATCAGAGAAACATGTGTACTAGGAAGCAAGCATGTCTTATCATGGTGTACTGAAGCAGCGAGGCATTTACTCTTGCGCGTAATTATGCTTTAAAATGATAAGGATGGCCTATTATAACGCAAATCTAAAGCCCTATGATATCCCTTGTCATCACGTATGTAATCACTGAATTCTGCTTAGTGTGCAAAAGGATGAAACAGTAGAAACGCCATCATGTATTATCAGCAAAAGGGCTATCAATTATACAATACATTGCCCTGACTAAAACTTAGCAAGTCTTGTTGACCGAAAACGTCACTGAAACAGAACCAGAAAGAGTAATTCTTCACCGCATGTGAGTGAGTGAGTGAGTGAGTATGGTTTTTAGCAATATTCCAGCAATATCACGGCGGGGACACCAGAAATATGCTTCATACATTGTACCCATGTCGGCAATCGAACCCGGGTCTTCGGCGTGAAGAACGAACGCTTTAACCACTAGGCTACCCGACCGCCCCTGGCCGCATGTGAGGTGATGAATAGAGAATACCAAATAAAAAACAATTTGAGTTAGTAAACAGTTCAAACTGAGACCGGTTGCATATTTGGTTGAGCATGGATATGTTTATGTGCCAAAATATAGGAACCGTTGATATTCCATTGCATACGGAGTAACAAAATATTCCTGCTAAAGTGTGCCAAAACAAGACAGTATGACAATGCTCAACATCTATATTTGAATCTATACTTCTCCAAACTAATGGTGACACGCCGGTACGTAGAACTACTGTAAGAAAACGTGAATATCAAAAAGCGCCTCTTTTTGAATCTCTGACATACAGTCGCGTCACTGGTATACGTGTAATCAATGTGCAATCTGTGCAATCAATATGGTTCAATTTCCTTGATATATCAGCTGAATATATATTCAGTCCGTACTATTTTGGAAAATGGAAATCAGAGTGTTTGCCAGAGAAGTGCATGTTGACAGTGTGAACCTATACTGAAGAAGTGAAAACCAAGAAACTCGATTCCGCTTGCATGTTGTGTCAGTGGCAGCTTCAAAAGGGCAAGGTCACCATCAGTAATCTCCACACAGCCTCTCACGCTAGAATCTAGACATCCATACGGAATATTATTGTTCACATTTGGAGTTTTCGTATTATTTGTGTCGGGAATGTTCAGTTTAAGTGTTGTAATCGTGCGTCTGTGTACGTTCATTCATAGACAAACACTTCGTAAACAGCGCCTAAAAATACGCTTCTAGGGGGACACTGATGGCACAGCCGGAGCATCCAACGCAAATCTAGATATCGGTCAAAAGGTTTTAAAATGATTTCATTTCGCCAGGCTGAACTTTTTACATCAAAGGAAATTGAAAGTCTTGAAAGTGACCGGGATCTGATCTATCTGTAGTCGAACATGGCAACTGGATATAGGTTGATTATTTAATGCCTGTGGAAGACCTATAAATAGCAAATATAGAAGCGAATTTAGTGCATTGGACAAAGTTGTTTGGTTTAATAGAGTGTCAATCTCGAAAATGTCTTGTTATTGTTTATGAATGAAAAGAAGGTTCCACCATAATCTTTCATGCGTGACCTTGGCGAGGTCAAGGTTATCCAATCAAAAGGAATACTAGGAGTAAAACGAGGTCAACCTTGTGCGACATACATGTGACGTACGGATTTAGTATCTCACCACCTGTCTATTCACCCCGCAGGTAATAAAATCGAATATTCCAGTGGACAGCTCCTATTTAGAAAATACATATTTTCACTATGTGTTTTCAAAAATACACTCAATAACTTTACAGAATTGATGGTTTTAAAAAGTCGGAATAAAAGTTGGGGCAGGGCTAGTATTAAAATAAAAACCTTCCATTAACAGTTTCCGTACAAATTCCAAAGATAACTGTGCAGCGGATCAGCCTCAAATCATACCAACTGTTAGACTGGAGGCCATTGCATAATGATTCTGCTGACAGAAGTGAATGATAGATGTCAACTTTTTTAATTACTTCAGCGAAACATTGAGGCTTAGACGCTACAGTATCTATAACAAGCAAGTGATCGACAAATGGGTAGGACATGATGATATAGTTGTACAGAGGTTAACAAACAAAACAGCCAGTGTGACAAATGACGACAAGGGGTGAAGTCTAGGGACGCATCATGTTACGACCAGTTGGTTTGGACTGACCAGAGTTCTTTCTGGTGTAGACTTACAATACGTGTACGAATGTGTACATCTCAGTCTTCACTGATACAACAGCTTCTAAAATGCTACTTTTGCCCTTGAATATGATTCATTAGACAACGAGGAAAAGTCCCAGTGCTCTAACGTGCCAGATCCGCTGAATTCTAGATTTGGTACCAAAGCCGTGCTTATGTTTTGCATGAAAGTTGTAAAAACGTTTACGCCCTGCGTAAACACTTCCTCTCACACAAAGCTGACACGCCGTTATGTACCTGAAGTGCTGGTCAAAGCGAGCTTAAACCCAACTCACCAGAACACAGAACTAACCAATAGCATCTTGGAGTTTAACTTAGTTTGAACTTTGAGTATTTGGAGTAGTTTGAGTATTATTATATTTAAAAGCAAAATCGATTCATCTGGCTAACACGCGGAGTGAATCAGCAAGTCGATTGTGGTCGCAAAGGACGGAGGTCATCTGATACCATCTCCTCACCATCGATGCCTATAAGAGTCTAGACTATATTTATTATCGATACTTCTATTAAATCCTTACTACAAATTTAAAAAGGCAGCTTGAGTAGTAAATTGCCATAAACATTAGCTCAATAGCAACCAACTCGGTATTACGTCTCTCAAGACACTCACCAATCAGTGACCAATGACCACAGAGGGTCAGACTTACATGAAGAATCCATTGGTAGGTAGAGGAGGTGTCTGGCTATTTCGCTGACCTAACATATTGCTTAGTGAAGACTTAAGAGCATCATCGAGTCGGACCATCCTGTTATATTACATTCATTGGTCTGTTCCGGCTCGGGTCTTTGACTCTGAGAGATTACCAATTTTGATCCTACCATTAGTGATCCGCACTTTGCGGATCAACCATCCGCAGACATATATGTATAAGAATAAAGTAGAGCCATGCGAATATGCATGTGGAGATATTTGTAATCAACGTGCAGTATAATAACGGAAATTACTAAATGTATAGTTGTTTTATAACGACAACACGGGTTTGTACGACTTGTTTTTAAGGAATATGTCCTATAGCCACAGACAGAATGGAGACTACATGCAGCAACATACAGATGATACTCATCAGTCTATCGTGGAGCTGACATATACATTAGGTTGGTATAGTGGTCGACAGTAGTTATGGGAGTGGCATAAGGATTTGATATGGTTTAATGTAAATATGTGTTTTCTTGCAACACAGATGAGGTTGATCTGCTTGGCGATATGGGAATAGTATAGGTTACGCGTTTTTATGCCCTTTTCCCTTGGTTTTCAGTTCATGTGCGCGCAAACGTATAATATGGTGAAAGTGGCATACGCCCACATTTAAAAAAAAAATAATCAAGGCAGACATAACTTATGGGGGCATTCCTAAATGTACAAGATATGGTGGCTGCATATAAAAATATCCGAATAATTAATATGACGATTAGAATTATGATATTCTTGAAACTTCGCTTGGTGAGTGAGTGAGTGAATTGGGTTTAACGCCGCTTTTAACAGTATTCCAGTTATATCACGGCGTGCCAGCTTAAGCCCGAAGTGATGCAGGTCTCAAGACGTTTACCACTTGGGTGAAACCCACGAGCACGGGTATTGTGTGACAAACCTAGACCCGGGATTCGAACCCTTAACCATAGATTTCTGGCGTGCCCAAGGGCCGAAACTTCGCTTGGAGACATACACCTAACATATTTGCAATGTTCCTACTTAGTATGATCATCGGGGCAAACGGTTTTCTCCCTGCTGGCTTGTGACCAGTTGTCGCTAACCCTCCGTTCAAGTCGTATTTCCACTGTAATGATGCCCTCTCGACGAGGAACAACTTCACTTTAGTCCACGGACAGAAATCCACAAAAATCAAAGTAAGTGGTTCGGTAAACGTTATACACGGGATATTTCAGTAAGGACACGGATAAAATGGTCATAGCTGGTCGGTGACTAGTAGTGAGAGTGTGGTGCAAAGAAAACGTTTAAACATTATCAACATAATATCCCCCAGTGATTTTTATTTATCCAACCCCGAATTGCAACACATAAAAAGAACTCATATTGCCATATCGGGCGCCTATACGGGAAGATCAACATCGCCCCAAGTGGTAACGTCTCTTTCTGACCATGATATTCCTCTATGAAACGCAGGCTTATTGCAAACGTGAATGGAGGGCCATCGTTCACATAGAAGAAATGTACCAACACTTTATCCCACGGTCGATAAGATACATTACTGATCAAATTTTGATTCCGAAACCCGATTAAATTATTTTTCGCTGCTATTGAAATATTGGCTCCCCGTAAATACAAGACCAGGGTCAATTATCCCTAGCGAAAAATATACGCATCATTATCAATGGTGACTACTAAGGATCGATATCACTGGGGCCCAAATCATCTCCAGTCTAACTCAGGATAGGCTTAATTTGGTTTGGTCTTGATACCTTTTGGATATGACCATAATTACCATCAGTAACTTACTCTCCGAATTGTAGGAGAGGAGTCTTGCTGTTGAAATGACACCATCAAGCAATAACGGCGCCATGTTGCAAGTACAGAGGATTTCATTATATCAATAAAGCTATTGATTTTCCATATTGGACATTGGTGTCCTTTTGTTTTCATTCCAGATTTGGTATTTATTTAGGTGAATGAAAGGTAATGTGATTATCTATAGTGACACGCCTGTGTTGACATTATGTCGATGGGCAGCAACATTGTCAGGGATACTTAGTGATCATTTACACCAGTTGGAGTTGTCAAAATACCAGTCAGGACAAGGAAATAACAGTCCGATATCAGTTATGTTTTTGGAGAAGTCATAGAACATTTAGAGGAGCAATTACTGCATCGTCTCCAAACACTTTGACATACAAGTATTTACTTTCTAATCATGAGTCAAAGTAAAGGAGAATATTTTACTGAAAATACAGAAATTCTTATTTGTGTAAATAATGTGTTTCTGTTCACGTTGTAAGACTGATAGATAGATTTCAATATAGATAGATCCGATACAACCAATTAACATTGTTTCGTCACTTGATTAGAAGTCTGAGTTGAGGACAGTCAGCATGTCACATAAACAAATAGAGGATTGATATGGAGTAACTCCAATTAAGTTTTCAACTTGTTTGGAAACAAATGAAGGTTATACTGTATTGTGCAAGGGCATAGCTGCGCCTTTAGAAGTACATGTATGTTAATTATGTCTTTTCCGTAACAGCTACGTCAGTCCTTCATGAGCAATTGGTGGACAAGGAAAAACGCTGATGTTAAATCAGAACAAATGCAGCCCAGGCAGACACCTAGCTCGAAGTTCTACAAAACGAATCACAAACAAGCGCCCCATGGTCAATTAGCAGAGGGTGGGCAAACGTGATGGTCTTGAGCATGTCGCTGGTAACCCGGGACCATCCTAATGGTCAGCGGAATATAATGGTTGGTATGTTTATAATTTTGACAACGATTTGTATCTAGCTTCAGATCGTGCAGAATGTTGGAAGGACGGTGCATTACGTGTAACAACAGGTGACATCAAGCTTAAACAGTCCTAACTAGAGTTTAACTTAGTATTATACCCTATAAAAAATCAACAGAAATGATCATAAAGGCATAATGATTCAGTGTTTTATGTCACCTCCATATCCTGTATGTAACACGAATTTTTTTCAGAATATATCACTATAATGAATGAATCTTATCTCAATTCGTGATCGTGTTTTGTAGTGAAAATTAGGTGATAATACAATTTGTATATAAAGGCGATCCGCAACTACAGTTCGTTAGTCCGGAAATTTGTTAATCCGTCCGTTTTACTCGGGACGCTTCCCACGGAATGAATCACCTGTTACTGATGCACTGCCTAGGTCAGAAAGCAACAATTATACACGTGCTATCCCGAACTTGTTCCACGATCTAGGAAACCTGACCGTCCAAAATGCACGTTTAAATTTACAAAGCCAATCGAATATGCAATGCGTTAATGCGCAAGAGCGTAGACTTGGATAGTCATTTGTCCAACGCTGAAACATTTTAACTTCCTTCAAAATATACTATTCGTTCATGGCATTGTTTTATTGGTTTAATTGGCTATTGTTTTCTCTTACTGTGAGGTATTGCAACTGACAGCACAAAACTCGTTATGTGGAGTTCTTGACGCCAATGTGTAATAAAGACATAATCAAAAATGTTAAGAGGATAAAACTCTATTTCACGAACATATTATCAAGTCAAAGACCTTCAAAAACGAGACAAGGTAATATCCTAAATTATATGAAATGATAACCCTCTGATCTTACCATGCGTGTGTTGCCACTGTAACTTGGACTTCTTCGTATCGTTTTAACACTATGTGTAAAATAGCATGATTTGACACGCAAACCAGTGATGAACGATCATATTGTAGTGGGTTTTATGACACAAAATGTGTTTATTTGCCAATTTCCATATTTCAACATACTATCTCGTTCATAGGTCGTGTAAACATTCAGAAATCCATGGTTCTTTGTTTCGGGTTTGTGATATCTTTCCAAATGTGTAGCCATTACAATCAGTCATTTTGACACTGAAAAATCTTTTGTGAATTTATTTGATCATCGAGAAGAATAAAGTGAATTAATATGCTTTTGTCTGCATGACAATGTGCAAAATCGTTCAAGCGATGCAGTCTTTTGATTAAAAGAGCCGTCTTCAGTAGGAGTTCACTTCTTTTTCATCTAAACTGTTATTTGAATTCGTATTTGGCAAATGCTAATCAACTGGAAAATATGCGTTTTGTTCTGCAACCGTTTTCTTTATAAATGCAAGCGAAATTGTTATTTAGTTTTGGAGTATGATAGGACTTAAAGGCAGAGTTTGTGATAAAGGTCAATGTGTGTTATACACACAGATATAGAAGTCTTTTTTCTCGTAATTATGCCTTCAAGTGAAATCTCAGTGAACTGTATTTGGGTTGTCGCATCATTTCAGTAATAATGTTTGGAAGCGTACATTGGAATGTTCTGACTTGCAAGAACCGTCTTACAACCTAGTGTTCTTTGATTTCAGTTCTTGCAAACCAGTAAAATATAGACCAGGTTGGCACAGTGTTTGCGATGCCTCTAGGTGGCGAGTGTTGTTTCTCCTACATTTGAGATGATAAGATAAGACGGCAGATCAGCCAACAGGAGCCGTCGAGTTGTCCACGATCGATGTTATGTTATTTTCAAATACAGTTGCCTCCGTTAAGGGTTACAGCTCCACAAGGACGAGAGAGTCTACACTTTCACGCTCGCACACCCAAGTCGCTATTAAAGTTCCCCGCGAGGATTCACTCAAACGGAAGGAATGGTCATAAAGACAGGAGATGCATACACTCTGTACTGTTTCAATGTTTAGACACCGCAAACAGCTTCATGTCAACCTGCTGAATGAATATTGTTGCACTTTACGCTGCTGACTGTGAAGTATGTTAATTAATGTATTTGAGTAACAAGGTTAATCCTATACTGATGTCCGAAAGCTAGATCTTCTGACTCACTTAAGGGCACCAATTTAACCGATACATTTATTCTGATAGTGTTACATGTTAACTTTTAGAATATGCATTTTGGCATTGAATAACGATTTTCCTGCGACCTTTGCTTTGAGAAAATGGATATGATCGAATATGCACAATTTATATATGTATAAATTAATAAATAATACAATAAATAAACAGGCGGAATAATAAAACTCAAAAGGTTTCTGAAAAGGAGTTTCAATAGTTATAAGAATGTACTCATATACTCAAATACTCATATATTTCATCGCATGTAAAAGTCAATATAATTGTTGAGCGGTATGTTCCTTTAATTTGTGGAGTAACATAGAATGCGTTTGTGGTAAAAAAATGCACGGTGCACTTGTATCATTACATGCTTAATATTATTCACGTGTCAGCGTCACATGTAACTGAGCCTTCTTCGGGCTACAAGTTGGCTATTTCTAAACATCATGCAACTATGTGAACATCTCTGTAAGCATCCTCTGCAGATGAAGTGTTTGGCGATGTGAGCAAAGAAAAGGACATAAGTGTTTTGTCAGTTCATTTAAGCATAAAGTAAATTGACTTTGCGTAACGCCGGACTCAACAAATCGATTATTCCCTCTTAGCAATCAGTCATTCCGTTTCAAACAAAATATTTATTATGCTTTATTTGTTTCATTGATTTCTGATGAGGAATATCTTACTTCAGTGACACTTCAGTCGAGGGGCACGGATGGCCCTGTGGTCTAAGGCGCCGCAATTCGCTGAAACGTATGATGGTGTGGATTTGAATCACCGGTTCTCGGTTCCCGGTTCCCCCCGATTATGTTTCTCGAGGGTTTCACGTGCATCACTTCGGGCCTTCCTCCCACATCAATCTGACACGCCGTGACATAACTGCAATACTGTTCACATAGGCGTTAAACCAAAATCACTCACTCTCTTTTACTCGAATTTATTTTTACCATCGAAGATATGTCATATTATTCATCGTTTGTGATGGCAATATCAGGCCCCAGTACCAGAAAGGATTATGCCTAGAACATCAGAGAAATTTCCTATTAATATGTATTGACATAATAAACTAAAGTTGACGAAGTATAACTGTACATGCATATTTATGAACTCAATTACCCAGTTACCTTTCTTAATCAACTAAAACCAAGCCAAGATGAGATTATAACATACAGTCCAGCAGTTATTTTCAGATCAATCAAGCAACACCCGATTATTCTTCAAGCCAAGTTTCAGCAATAGCTAGTCAGACTAATCTAATAGACACTCTACTCCCCAAAAGCAAAGCGATGCTTAGGCCTAGACTGGATGTAGGTATCAGTAAGGTTCCAGTAATATCATAGCGGTTTTCATACAATGGAGTCATGACCAGCCAAGCAAGTAGCCCGGCCACCCAATCTCCACTCAAGTCAACGACACGTTTCAGTTACTGAAGTCCTACAATGCCTACACGCAGGGTGAGGTGCACACGACTTCATTGTGAGTTTATAATATGTTTAATTCAAGATGTGTCAGCGAACCTAATAGCGAGAATAAGAAGATTTTCAGCCTGTGAGCAACATTATATTGATGAATGCTCGACAGATTTTAATGACGCTTCTCTGCAAAGGGCCATAACTTTAAACAATCATATTTCGCACAGATGAGCAAACACTTTGCTCATTCTTCAGAGTGTGACATATTAATGACTTGTGGCTGTTGTCGGCGATATTCGTTTAAGCCTTATGCATTTCGGGCAATGCTTGTGGGGTGATATAAAATGACAATGCCATGGACAGATGCAAATATTTGCAATGTGAATTGAGGAGGCTGCAATATCCTTGCCTAATTGTAAAACAAATTTGAATGTGAAAGGAAAAAGAAACGTTGTTCGATGGGATTCTTAAGATTTGACGGCGCACATGTGTATTCATGCTTCTATTGAATCAGATACATTTTCTCCTCAAATTGGATAAAGGGAGAAAGAATTCACTATGGAAAACAACAAATATGTTGTTTTTTTGTTTTTAGATTCAAATGTTAGTTTTAAAACCTCCGGCTCACAGTATTTTGTTTGTAGTTTGTAGTTGTTATTGACTATTCGATGTTAAGCTTGCCGGTGAGTGACCATTGTTGTTGTAGAATAATGGAATATTATTCAAGAATTGAATTGAGTTCATTGGAGTATGAACCTTCATAAAGTGAGAGCTAAACTGTATGAATTTCGAGCTTGCGACAATGTTTGGCGAGTGAGAAAATGAGTAAGTGTGGTTTTACGCCGCTTTCAGCAATATTCCAACAATATCACGACGAGGGACACCAGAATTGGGCTTCAAACGTTGTACCCATGTCGGGAATCGAACCCGGGTCTTCAATGTGACGAGCGAACGTTTTCACTACTAGGCTACCCGACCGCCTCGACTTGACGGGAGAGATTTCCGAAGTTGTTAATGAAGCTGTGGCGGTTTCGTGTGTTGGCCGATCATTGAAAGGTGATCATAAAGATGTGTCAAACAGATACCAAGGTAAATTCATAGAGTGCTATAGAATGTCATTGTCAGTCGATATTACGACAGTTTTAAAGTGCATTTCTTCGTTTTGTTCACTGAGGTGGGTCGCACCGGGAACATGTCAAGCACTCTGACTTTTCTCAATGTATGCTAAAATGCTGAGTTCATGTTCAAAGGGTCTAAATGAAACAGCGCTACTTTATGTATTCGTGCTAGGAAATTCCTCAGGGGTTCCCAAAGGAAATTGAAAGTTTGTCCGTCAGTGTTTACGTCATTTCTAGAATAGAGTCTCGTGAAAAACGTACGAACGTCAAATTGTGTAGTTCTTACCCTGAACGTGTACCAATGTAAACGCATTTTTTACAACCCAAGTGGTGAACCGGGGTACAAATTCTGAAGTATCACCCGAGGCTTATTCAATCAGTCGTAGATCCTTCGGCTTCTTAAATTATGGATATATTGCTTATTACCAAAATGAAAGGCCATCTGGGTAATGTCTCGAACTCGTAATGTTTCGTTGAATTAAGGAATTGGTGATAACACGCTGTAACTTTGGACATAATTCGTAATTCCGATTTCGAACCCCATACGGGTTTTAATCATTTGAATGACGTCTCAGGTTAATATCAAGGCGAAAGACTAAATTAGATCGAGTTGATGTATACCTGGACCAACTTCCCTTAATCAGGTGAATAACTACACTAGTACATGTTGATATATACCCAGCTTAACGTCGCTTCATCAGGTGAATAACTACACTAGTACATTTTGATATATAGTTAGCACAAGTTTCTTTCATCAGGTGAATAACTACACTAGTACATGTTGATATATAGTAAGCACAAGTTCCCTTCATCAGGTGAATAACTACACTAGTACATTTTGATATATAGTAAGCACAAGTTCCTTTCATCAGGTGAATAACTACACTAGTACATGTTGATATATACCAAGCTTAACGTCGCTTCATCAGTTGAATAACTACACTAGTTCAGGTCGGTTTATGTAAGCACAACTTCCCTTCATCAGGTGAATAATTACACTAGTACATTTTGAAATACAGTAAGCACAACTTCCCATAATCAAGTGAATGACTGAACTCGTACGTGTTGATATACACCCAGTGCATCTATGAAAATGTCACCTATATTCTATGGGTCATAGGTCACAAGGTCATGTGGAACAGGGTGACTTCTGTAAGCACGGCGCCAAAACTGATCCAAGGGCTAAGTCAGTACTTAAACGATCGGTGTACCACAATAACCACATATGGTCCTCGTGAATAGTACCGCAAAAGAGGCCAATATTTCATCCCTGTAGAGTTGTACAGTGATAATCCTAAAAACAACGTTTAACTCTGTATATGCATTAGTTGTGTTTCTGCCCCATAAGATAATGGAACCACCAGCAAACCGAGTATTCGTCTTTTGAGCAACACCCCCACACTGTTCATGGTGTCATCCATCCATGGCGCTAACAATCATCATGGAAGGAGCTCTAGAGATTGAATGCAATTCAATCGCTGATGACGTCTCGATGTCGACACCCAAACCAACGAGATTGCCTTTGACGCGGTGTCATGGTTGACGATTGGCTAGATGTCGAGAACAGAGACTATACCTGTTTCTTATCGTAGTCATACTAATAAACGTTTGTGGCATTTGTGTTCGTGTCTTATATGACGCGACGTCGGAAACCTGTTACAAGTGACAGGTTAACAGGGTACTTATCCTGCCACTGTGCTGTTGCTTGGTACCGCTGCCTAAATCTTTCAATATGAAACGTTAAACGTCCTGCTACCAGACGTTAACTATCACCCGCTTGGAGTGTCTCAATGGCTCTTAAACGATTTTTAACAATTAGAAATCGATGCATTGTATGAAGTGTCCCTTGTCCTTTGCTAAGGTTACCGAAGGAGGAAACAGTGTGTTTATGTCTTAAGTTGCAAGTACATTATATGCGTGCCGCCGCCGTTCCAAACCTGACTAACATGAATATCAGCCGGTTACACTAGTGTCATCATCAAAGGTGAACCCGGTTGCTCATGTTATCAACCAGCCTTTTGCCAAGCGTAATAACAATTACTCTCAATCACTCCAATTTGTGCCATTTCAGTTCGTGGTTTTACACACGCGTTTCCATTCGTAGAAAATTCAGGAATAGGCGAAATATTTACTGTACCGTGCAGATACATTCATTGACATAAAATGCAACTGTCAACGATTACACTGGGTTTCTTGTGGTGAATTGATCGGTAATTTCAACTCTAATTAGATTGTCAATAACGACCTTCACCATATCATGGATTGAGGTCTGAAGCATATCCCCTTCCCCAAACTATACAGCCTTCCTTTTACACAAGGGTATTTTGCACACTGAGTTTTGAACTAATTTAGATACCGACTGAATCAAACACAATTAGCGTGAATGTCAAACACGAAATTTTCATGCTAACAAATATCCCAAATTGTGTTAGCCTGTTTTTAGGTCTGTCTAAATGTTTCTTTAGGGAAGATAGATTTGGTTGCAAAGTATGTAGAGACACTTGCATTAGCTAAAATTCTACATTAGATGTTCTTAAGAAATCTGGAAGGCATTAGATATTCCCAGGAGCGTGGATGGAGGGAGGTGAGTTTTATCGAAGGAATGCCAACCACTAAATGTTGATCGATTTTACCAAGACTTTGTGAGATTTAAACTAGATTTGTTAAAGTTCTGTGAAACCACAGGCCTAATTTACATTTTAATCGAACTGAAAGAGACGTAAAAGTATCATTCATAATTGAATGAAAGCATTCATCGTAGAAGGGTATCCATAACTCATGATGGAAGTTTACATCGGGTAAACAGGTTTCTTTTGCTGTGGCCAAAATAGAAGCGACACAACCATATCCATAATAAGAAAGAAATAAGAAATCATAAGACATTCTGCTAAAGAAGAACCAATTGATCGATTCAGACTATATCATAAGTAATCCAACCTTGCATAGCCATCCACACGTGTATATGTATGTAATTTTATTGATTGTGTGCTAATATATCATAATCGTACAACATTGAAGCACATGTACCACATGTGGTGTCTCCTTAGGCAAGTGACATTGTTCGAAATGTGCCTCTGTTCACCCAGCAGTGAGTGGGTACCCGGTAGGATGAGATGGTAATGTGGCTGTTAACCTATGAGCGCCTCACAGGCATCTTGGGTTGTATACTCCCCAGGGAGCTGAGAATGAAAATCGAGTGCTCACTGATCCACTGACAGGGGTAATAATAGTGTAGCGCTATGAGCATCCACTTGGTGAATGGAATCTGGCGCATTATAAATGCACTTATGATTATTATTAAAATGTAAGTACGCAGGTATTCTTCATATATTAAACATTGCACATGTCTATATTTAATGGGACTGACACAGATGACACTGTCGGAAGTACATGCTTTGTACTTTCAGTTAGAATATAATGAAGCTCACCAAGATGAAGGGAATATAATGAAGCTCAGGAAAGTGAAGGGAATATAATGACGCTCAGTAAAGTAAAGGGAAATGCAATTAAACTCAGCAGGTTAAAGAAAATATAATGACGCGCATCAACGTTAAAGGAAACCTACTGAAACACAGCAAATGTAAGGAAATATAATATATAGCTGACCAAGGTAAAGGGAAATATCATGAAGTGCACCAAATGAAGGGAAATAAAATGAAGCTGACCAAGGTTAAGGGAAATATCACGAAGCGCACGAAGGTTAGGGGAAATTTCATGAAGCGCAGACACGGGGGGATGTGATTACGATGACAGAATGGCGAGTGTGTTGTTCTATAATGAAGCTCACTAATGTGGAAGGAAATACAATGAAGCTCACGAAAGTTAAGGGGAATATAATAAAGATCACCATGTTGAAGGGACATATAATGAATCTTATGAGGGTGAACGTGAAGGGAGATATAATCAAGCTAACAGAAGTTGAGAGATTTATAATGAAGCACACCAAATTAAGAGAACTATAGTGAAGCTCGCAAGATGAAGGGAAACATGATGAAGCTCACCAATTCCAAGGTGAAGGGAAATATAATAAAGCACACCAAGGTGAAGGGAAATATAATAAAGCTCACCAAGGTGAAGGGAAATATAATAAAGCTCACCAAGATGAAGGGAAATATAATAAAGCTCACCAAGGTGAAGGGAAATATAATAAAGCTCACCAAGGTGAAGGGAAATATAATAAAGCTCACCAAGATGAAGGGAAATATAATAAAGCTCACCAAGGTGAAGGGAAATATAATAAAGCTCACCAAGGTGAAGGGAAATATAATAAAGCTCACCAAGGTGAAGGGAAATATAATAAAACTCACCAAAGAGAAGGGAAATATAATGAAGCTGACTGAGGTGGAGGGAAATATCATGAAGCGCATCAAAGTTAAGTGAAGTATATTGAAGCACACAAAGCTGAAGGGAAATATAATGAAGCTCACTAAGGTTAAGGGAAATATCATGAAGTGCACAAAGGTTAAGGGAAATATATTGAAACACACCTAAGTGAAGGTGAATATATTAAAGCTTACCAAGCTGAAGGGACATATAATGAATTCGAAGCTCACCAAGGTTAAGGGAAAGTTCATGAAGTGCACCAAAGAGAAGGGAAATATCATGAAGTGCACCAAAGAGAAGATAAATATAATGAAGCTGGCCAAGGTGAAGGGAAATATATTGAAACACACCAAGCTGAAGGGGAATATAAAAGGAAGTATCGTGAAGAGCACCAAGGGTAAGGGAAATATAATGAAGCTGACCAAGGTGAAGAGAAATATTTTGAAGCACACCAAGGTTCAGAAAAATATAAGGAAGCTCACCCTGGCGAAGGGTAATACAATGAAACTGGGGAATGTGATTACAATGACAGAATGGCGAGTGTACATGTGTTGTGTTTTCAGACGGATTGTACCAGTATGTATGTTATTCCAGGCCAAGCCAACGTGATGTGGAATAAACGTTAGTAGTAACGAAGGTCATAATTCACTTGGAACCGAACATAGACATAGTCATAATCAGAGAGACTCTTACTGTCATTTTTTTTATCCTGGTCGCTAGTGAGCGCAAGTGCGCCACCCGTGCCTCCTGAATTCAATCCGGGAGACATAAAATACTTTAAAAAGGAAGATGACTATGTACGCAGCGGACTTTACCGGTAGGGCCGGCCATGCTAATCCTTTTTGCGAAACCCGAGGTCAATACTGATTTTCAGTTATTCTAATTTTTTAACCGCTATTATGCCTTTTACGTCCAATGGAATCTTTTCGGTACACAATCAAGACTATTTCCTGGCACTATCGTGATATATCTAGTAGTTAAGAAGCACAATTATAACGTCACAACGCTGGAGATCAAGATTATAGTAATCAGGAGACCAGGATGTACTTACTTCGTCGCAGACCAAGATGATGGTGACTACGTCGGAGATCAGGATGATTGTGACTACGTAGTAGATCAGGATAATTGTGACTTTGTTGGAGATCAAGATGATAGTGACTTCATCGGAGATCAGGATGATTTTGACTTCATCGGAGATCAGGATGATGGTGCCTTCGTCGGAGATCAGGATGATGGTGACTATGTCGGAGATCAGGATGATTGTGACTTCATCGGAGATCAGGATGATTTTGACTTCATCAGAGATCAGGATGATCGTGCCTTCGTCGGGGATCAGGATGATTTTGACTTCATCGGAGATCAGGATGATTTTGACTTCATCGGAGATCAGGATGATGGTGCCTTCGTCGGAGATCAGGATGATGGTGACTATGTCGGAGATCAGGATGATTGTGACTTCATCGGAGATCAGGATGATTTTGACTTCATCGGAGATCAGGATGATCGTGCCTTCGTCGGGGATCAGGATGATGGTGACTATGTCGGAGATCAGGATGATGGTGCCTTCGTTGGAGATCAGGATGATGGTGACTATGTCGGAGATCAGGATGATTGTGACTATGTCGGAGATCAGGATGATTGTGACTTCATCGGAGATCAGGATGATGGTGCCTTCGTCGGAGATCAGGATGATTGTGACTTTGTTGGAGATCAAGATGATGGTCACTTCGTCAGAGATCAGGATGATGGTGACTTTGTCGGAGATCAGGATGATTGTGACTTCATCGGAGTTCAGGATGATTTTGACTTCATCGGAGATCAGGATGATGGTGCCTTCGTTGGAGATCAGGATGATTGTGACTTTTTTGGAGATCAAGATGATGGTCATTTCGTCGGAGATCAGGATGATTGGGACTATGTCGGAGATCAGGATGATGGTGCCTTCGTTGGAGATCAGGATGATGGTGACTTTGTTGGAGATCAAGATGGTGGTCACTTCGTCGGAGATCAGGATGATGGGGACTACATCGGAGATCAGGATGATGGTGCCTTCATCGGAGATCAGAATGATGGTGCCTTCGTCGGAGATCAGGATGATGGTGCCTTCGTCGGAGATTAGGGTGATGGGGACTACATCGGAGATCAGGATGTCGGTGCCTTCGTCGGAGAATAGGGTGATGGGGACTACATCGGAGATCAGGATGATGGTGCCTTTGTCGGAGATCAGGATGATTTTGACTTTGTCGGTGATCAGGATGATTTTGACTTCATCAGAGATCAGGATGATTGTGACTTTGTTGGAGATCAAGATGATGGTCACTTCGTTGGAGATCAGGATGATGGGGACTACGTCGGAGATCAGAATGATTGTGACTTCATCGGAGATCAGGATGATTTTGACTTCATCGGAGATCAGGATGATGGTGCCTTCATCGGAGATCAGGATGATGGTGACTATGTCTGAGATCAGGATGATTGTGACTTCATCGGAGATCAGGATGATTTTGACTTCATCGGAGATCAGGATGATGGTGCCTTCGTCGGAGATCAGGATGATTGTGATTTTTTTGGAGATCAAGATGATGGTCACTTCGTCAGAGACCAGGATGATTGTGACTTTGTTGGAGATCAAGATGATGGTCACTTCGTCGGAGATCAGAATGATTGGAACTATGTCGGAGATCAGGATGATGGGGACTTTGTCGGAGATCAGGATGATTGTGACTTTGTTGGAGATCAAGATGATGGTCACTTCGTCGGAGATCAGGATGATGGGGACTACGTCGGAGATGAGGATGACGGGGACGATGTCCGAGATCAAAATGATGGGGACTACATCGGAGATCAGGATGATGGTGCCTTCATCGGAGATCAGAATGATGGTGCCTTCGTCGGAGATTAGGGTGATGGTGACTACGTCGGAGATCAGGATGATGGTGCCTTCGTCGGAGATCAGGATGATGGTGCCTTCGTCGGAGTTCAGGATGATTGTGACTTTGTTGGAGATCAAGATGATGGTGCCTTCGTCGGAGATCAGGATGATGGTGCCTTCGTCGGAGATTAGGATGATGGTGCCTTCGTCGGAGATCAGGATGATGGTGCCTTCGTCGGAGATTAGGGTGATTGTGACTACGTCGGAGATCAGGATGATGGTGCCTTCGTCGGAGATTAGGGTGATGGGGACTACATCGGAGATCAGGATGATGGTGCCTTTGTCGGAGATCAGGATGATTTTGACTTCATCGGAGATCAGGATGATTGTGACTTTGTTGGAGATCAAGATGATGGTCACTTCGTCGGAGATCAGGATGATTTTGACTTCATCTTAGATCAGGATGATTGTGACTTTGTTGGAGATCAGGATGATTGTGATTTTGTTGGAGATCAAGATGATGGTCACTTCGTTGGAGATCAGGATGATTTTGACTTCATCGGAGATCAGGATCATTTTGACTTCATCGGAGATCAGGATGATTGTGACTTCGTTGGAGATCAGAATGATGGGAACTTCGTAGGAGATTAGGGTGATGGTGACTACGTCGGAGATCAGGATGATTGTGACTACGTCGGAGATCAAGATGATGGTGACTACGTCGGAGATCAGGATGATGGGAACTTCGTCGGAGATTAGGGTGATGGTGACTACGTCGGAGATCAGGGTGATTGTGACAACGTCGGAGATCAGGGTGATTGTGACTACGTCGGAGATCAGGATGATGGGAACTTCGTCGGAGATTAGTGTGATGGTGACTACGTCGGAGATCAGGGTGATTGTGACTACGTCGGAGATCAGGGTGATTGTGACTACGTCGGAGATCAGGATGATGGTGACTACGTCGGAGATCAGTGTGATGGTGACTACGTCGGAGATCAGTGTGATGGTGACAACGTCGGAGATCAGGGTGATTGTGACTACGTCGGAGATCAGGGTGATGGTAATTATACTGGAGATGGTCACTGAGACCAGGCTAGTGATAGCTGCGGTGAATTGTTTATGTTATGTGTAGGAGAGAACATTAGAGGTGACTATGAGGACTAGACAAGGATGGATGTACTAACTGAAGAAAAAAATAATAAACAACGGTAACTTTTCCATCAATTGCCAAGTTTTGCCAGTTACCACGCGTGTTCATACGTATATCGTATTAGTTTACTTTAAGGCTAATATTTCTTTTGGGTAAACTTGACTTGAGAAAAATATTTTTAGCAGTTATTTCTGCTTTATCTAAAGGGTCTGTAAACAATCGAGTCTGGACCCGGAACTGTCAGTATACATGTGTAAGCAGTTATGAACGCCATCATATATTTGACCCACAATTAGCCAAATCACAAAGTCTTGTACCTATTTTAGTCAGGTGTTACAAGGGGTGTAATAATAACGTATTCGGGGCCTATACTGTCTCGGAAGCCCCACATAGTTTTTTTTATAAAGACGAAAACTTATTAATGCAAGAAAAACGTGTAGGCGTATGTATATACACAAAGAAAACAACTTTAAAACGCATTGCGCCAAATCAGTTTAGTCACAATGATTTTTTTTACAAAAACAACACATGCATTTTAAGACGCCCCAATGTTAACTGACGCTTTTCTGAGTACGAAAATGTACACACAGTCTGATATATGCTCAATCATGAGGCTACTAGCCTAGAAGTAGTGATGGACATGCAGTTGGTGAAACAAATTAACTGAAAGCAGACATATTGTCATACTTGTATTGAAACCGACTTCCTTAAAGTGAAGCTCGTACTATTAGCTCTAACGGGACAGTTTCAGATCAAGGCGATGCTAATGACACTATTCATCGTTATAAGGAGATAAAAGCAAGCAAGACGTAAAACTGGTCCAGTGTCAGATAGCTTCGGCATGGCATCAATCCAGGCATTGTGTGCCCGAAATTAATGTCCAAGGGTTAAGTTCTGTCAGCGAGATGTCAGTCATCACGCCAGAGTAACTCCGTTGTAAAAAGGATCCCGCCAACCATCTTCTTTAACAAATCACGGGTTTTGATCTTTGGAAACGACCGCATCTGGATTGGCAAAACGATCCTTGAGTTCATCCGACAAAACCGGAAATTTATCTGAATTATTGGACGTTAAATTGATGAGCAACTACTATCTTTTCGTGGTCAATATCACAACTAATTCTTTCCATTTAATGGTACAAGTGCACTATTTGTTATTCATTATGACCGTACATCGACTTCAAACACGACCACGCCAGATTTCTACCCTGACAAACACAGCCAGCAATTGGCAAATATTTGGAAGAAATGGTGCCGGTTTTCTTTTTCGCTGACGGGTTGAACTACTGAAATAGACCTTTGATTGGGAGCAATAGGCAAAACTTTGACCAACTCTAAGAACGAAATATTATCAGACAGCTAGTGTAAACATAATCATATCTATAAATATATTTAATCATTGAAATGTTCGCAAGCACTCAAACTGTGTACGTAAAAGCTAAATAATGTCTGTTGCTATCAGAAGGTTTCGTTCAAGCTATATAAATTGCGTTGAACATGTTTAAACATGAAGTCGTGGAAAGGAATATATGAATATATATATTTATTATTCACATCTTGCCTATATCGAAGTCAACTATCTTTATTGTATTGTTTTATTAGTTGACAATAAACAATCGACCTAACCACTGCTGTCATTCAAGACAAAAGAAAAATAGCATTCTATCGAATGAGGCGCGTAAACGTTGTATTATGAAGTGCACAAGGACACCTTTTTAAGTGAATCTGGACTCGATCAAATCATATCATCATTAGTAAGGTAACTATTATTCATATAAGGTGGTACTGGTAAAACTGTTTCGATAGTATTTGTGAGCCGTTTTCATATCTTTATGGTACAACATTTGTGTCATGTAGGTCGCTTAGTGGCTTGTATTGACCTCTGACATTACCATTCTATTTCAAGGCACACTGGTGGTCAGGGAGACCAACCAGTTGCTGGTCTGTGTATAAGGCATCGCGATATAGTCCACACAGCCAGCAATGTCCCAAGGCCCAGTATCACAGTCTTCCCAGCAGGCGTAAGTTTGATGCAAAATTAGTGATCAGTGGCTTTGGGTGCCCACCGGTTATTTAGGATCGACCAGCACCTCCGGGTACCACAGTAAGCTCATTACGGTGCTGATGCGCAGCGGGATGGGGAAATACTGTTTAACTATCAATCACCTCCCAAGAAGAGTTGTAGTAGATCGGATAAAACACGCTGTTTTATTTCGTATTGTGCGTCTTCATAACTGCTATGCTGACATATGCTATGACAGAAACAATTATGAATGTGTGTTAAACTCAGTCAGTTTTAGGGATCGTTGTCTTGGTGCCCTAGGCACAACTATGGCAATTACACCGTGTTGGCTGATACTACGCATGGGTTGGTGAAGAACTGATTTGGTTGTCTTCATATTCCGGTTCAAGAAAATATATATCTATGGATTCAATATTGACGTGCCTCTTTCCACGCGTGAAATGTAATGACTAACATACTCATCAACTATAAATCATACGTTTATATTAAAAAGTTATGACACTAATTAATTGTTGTCATGACCTCACCGAGATTACTAGGTTCGATTAAGGAGACCCTCAAAGTTAACTATGAAGAATTACTGTTCGAATAGCTCTTTGGAATCTTTCGAGTTTTCTTCCTTTAGGCCAGGTTCACACAGTGCCGATTATGGCTCCCGTTTAAGATCAGACAGCGCTACGACACGAAAAGTGAAAAAGTCGGATTACTATCCTCAATGATCTGGAAGTCCTATCGTTGTCTGAACGCAGTCCTACGGATCGAGAAAGGTCCAGAGAGGTCGGCCAAGCACTCCCGACAGTATGATGCGTCCTGTAACATTCGGGAAACTCAGCCAATTTTATCTACTCGGATTACAATCGTGACTATGTCGTGACAGATTTTGATGTATCGGATCAAAATCGTTACAGTGTTGTCTGGACGGTGTCCTTTGGATCAGGACGCTGTCGTGGTGAACGGACATGAATTGTTCATTGCTGTTCCTTGCTTGTCTTGTCTTGTCTTGTCGATTGTGTCAAGATCTTGCCGAATGCAAAGCGTCACTGTCCGGTCATTGTCTGGTCTCTTCCGGGTCGCATTTAGGAGAATCGAGACGCTGTTGGGACAGATTCGGCCGTTTTTCACCACGCGGAAGATCAAATTGGGATTGAGAACTGGAGACTCGGTACGAATTCTGCTGAAAACGGCTGAATCGGGACGCTTCCTGAACAATATCAAATTGTGCCTTTCCCGTCACGAATCACAGGATCTTGATCACATTTTTGACAAATTTTAATCGGGAATGGTCCTATCAAGGACGGCAGTAAAAATCCTTAATGAGAGACTGAGCCCTGAGACAATTCGCCTCTTTGCAAATACCTTCCTACAAGAACTATTATTAACAATTATCGCATTACGTGGATAAGCTACGCTCCTATGTGATATTACACTTTGTAACCTGACGTAAGCTCAGTCTATTTTCTTCTTTGTAACTTTAATATTCATTTTAAAACAAACGGATCTTTACTTCAAGAAGCACCTCTTGACAGGTTCTTTCTGTCAGGGTTGCCGTAAAATCGTCACCGCTGTTGGAAAGCACAAGAGCATGCACTCAACCACGTTTGCAGTATCAATGTTCCATGTGACTCTAGATATCTCATGTGTCCAGTGTCGTTGATCATTATACATTGTCAAAGATAAGGTTAATGGTACTGTATATTCAATATGTTTATTTTTCGTCTGGTAACCATCTGTTCCTTCAGTGAGTGGTGCTTAATGAGCTTATTGTTGACATCACTTCTTATCCTTTTGAGACGTTTAAGAAATAGAGCACCTTCCCATTAGCTGAACTGACATCATTTCACCAGTTGAATGTGAACTGAGCCTGTACCCAATGCCTCTGGGAATAGAGTGACCGCCCTTTGATCAACCCAAATGCCATCATTAGTTCGCATTTATGCTACAGAAGCTATCGCTTTATTTCTGAGCAAATATGAGTGAAGATAAGGTCCATCACGCCGCAAAGCTATATCAGTTAGTGTCTGTGTTGGAATATATGTACATAAAACCTCGTTATTATTAGATATATTCTCTTATTAATACAACGCTTGAGACTTTTGTGGCAAAGCGATATTTTGTAAATGTTGGAAATAGAAATGTGGGTGACAAAGATGTCTGAAAACGATATATAGATTTGACTGTCTGTCTCAATATTGGCTCAACTAGAGACGGAACTAATGTCCGCTTAAATCAGCAAATAGCTGAATATACTTCCCTTAAGAACGAGGTTCGTTTGCGTTCTCAGTTAACGCCATACTTCATATTGATTTTACTTCACGAAACACATTTGTAACTTGATGCAGCAAAATTTAAAGACGAAATTAGATGATACCTAGCGACAGAACAACATATGCAAAATGAGAAGCGTTGAACAGAATCACGTGTTTGGATGTGGCGTTGATGCTTTTTGGTTGTACTTCAGTATCAGCCTTGTTCATATGAGAATTAGGTCACCGTTGCCTTATTTCAGTGTATATCACTTCTGTGTCCCGGGTAACTGGGCAGATCTGATTATTGTTTAAAATCATGAGTTTGCTAGTTGCTAGGAAAATCGACTTCTTTTTAAATTCTATAAGTGCACCAAATGTAGAATTGCCCAATAGCCCGTAAGTATTTGCAAAAAGAATACAATTGGTTTCCAAAGGAAACACAAAAACAAGTGTCATCTGTTTATGACTCTATAGTTTTCACAAATGAAATCAATCGTTACTCTGTAATCTTGAAAGTAATCAGCATTTTCCATCATCCAAGTCTCAAAGAAACCGAATACCCCCTTGCTTATGATTATAACCAGATACAGATGTAACACATCGTACAATAATTCATAGATTTATTATGAATTATTCGATTTCTAAAATCTTAACCATCCTTCCTAAATTCATTTCTAGAGCTACGTGGATAAGTTGTTATCCTTAAAATGTGTATTATTATCTGCCTGTCCGAGTATCTTTTGCTTAGTAAGTGCGACCAGATGAAACGTAAGACGTTATTTTACACCACTGCAGATTGTCAAGGAACTCCAGTCTGCTGATGTCGAGTACCAAAGCCTACTTCACGATAGTAAAGCGTGACATATGGCCACTTAAAGTTCTCCACACCATCATTTCCGGGTGTTTCAATTTTTTAAGCTGTTTGAGTTTTTTGACAATATGAGTCGGGAATGTTTCTACATGTAATCCATCGCTCTTAAAGGAAAGTTTCAGACTGTTCATACGATAACACCAAGAACACAACAAGACATCAACGGTGTAATTGATTTTCAGTTCCATACACATCAGTCAAAATTTAAAACGAGAAGGAAGGAAAGGTGCCTTTGACAAATGGATATCAGAAAGTGATTTTTAATTTCGTCATCATCACCACTTCTCCATTTCTCAAACAACAAATGTGATATATCAGAAGCATCAGCGGTAAACATACCACATGAAGCAGATGACTGACACGACTCCCTGTTGGCGGATTTTCTCTTTGGAATTGGGCGTTTATGGCTAATTTCGTGATGGACGTGTCGCCCGACTGAACAGCTATCCCAAATGACGACCCAGCTGAAATTATATTCTTAGGGACACACGCCAATGTCTATGCAGACATTTCTGATTTCATTCCAGAATCTACTTCAAGATAGTTAGGGCATCCAGCTATGCCTTCTCCGCCAAGGGACATTATTACCAGTCCAAGGTTGATTCAATGTGACCCTTCTGAGGCATTGATGGAAGAAATTTTATGTGGACATGCAGCTTTCTTTTAGCAAACTGACTTATGTCATTGACTAATGGAGGCTATTTTTCAAATTATTTGATACCATTACAACGAAATGAATGGTTTATCAGTTTAAATGTATTGAAATCACTGTTCGTACTTGTCCCATATTCCAACGTCTCGCATGAACAGTCGATAAGAAACTAATGTGGTGAATTTAAACATCCCCTTTCACTGTCAATATTTTCGGCATGTTGCACATATCACAGATCTCGTTCATAGAAACATTTCACAGAAGACTCCCTTGGTGGAAATATTACCAGTTTGAAAAGTGACACCGAGGAAGATTAAACATTTTAATAGAGTTTCATTTCAGAAAGTAGAAATTATAAACGCGTTATCTCGCTATAAGCAAACATTTATGGCCTCCCCCCTCTTACATCTATTGCCTTTTGGCATTATCGGAAACTCGATCAAGCAACACTAACCTAATGAATGCTACAGCTCTCCCTGGGGCAAGCTGTGCACAAAGAAGGGAAGTGCTATACTTGCAGGTCTGCAGTAAAAGTATTGAAAGAAAATAAATACATACGAAAATTGATATATATTGTATTAACACATGACCACATCAATAAATCCTAGGAACAAATTCATGAAATACTAGAGAAAAAGGTCCCCTTGAGACGCGTTACGCTTTACGTAGAACATGTAAAACACAATCATATATGAAAATATCTAAGACAGTATATATACATTACATAAATACATGCAACATTTATAAATCGCAGGTTTCCCCAGATTAATAAATGGAAAACATTGGAAGTTCGTGAAGTGTATGGAAGAGGTGTGACAGAAATAATATTATGATTTACTTAAATTTGAACATAAAAATATACGGATTTATATTTTTCTTATCGATATAGTTTGAATAAATGAACGTGTATGACGGATGCATATTTATGGTGGTGAATATGTTACTTTAAAATCATTGCCCTGAAAGGACATTTCTGATTGCAGATATTCGGTACACAAACTGTACAACGCTATATTTTTTTACTTGAATGACACAACGGTAACAATTCTGTTACATAACAAATGATCCCACTAGGAATGAGTTGTTTATATGTTTACACAACATTAAATCCATTCCATTCATTTGAACTATGCTCAACTGGTGAATCAAAGCTAGTGATCTGTTTTTGATGAGCTCACGTGACCTGGTCTAGAAAGGATTAACCACGCTGTCTTAATTTCAAACCCATCGTTTTCTGAGCCTTACGTTTTCTAAAGGCCCATTTCAAGAGGCGTTCAATAATATCAGCCATAGTTTTCAAGAACTAGAAAAATAAATTTGGTCGGCGGTTGAAGATGTAAAATCCACGGAGATTCAATTCGTGACCTGATTTAGAACGAAATCCCCAGAGCTTTGAAGACACTTTGTCTTCTCCGAGCGTAACTAAAATAGTTGGAAGCCGCTAGGCGGAGTTGTGGGCACGGCACGCGCTGCATTCACAGTGTTATTTTTCTTTTCTTGTAAGCAAGAGGAAACGTCTATGAGGAATTCATTGTTTAAAAACACTGAGACCGACACCACATTCATTACAGTGCTACTCAACGCGCTCCATGTTGGGCAATATTGGACGCTCCCTTCGTTTCATAGTATTGACTGCACAATGTACTTTTACCACAGAACCCAATAGACGATATTGTTGTTTTGTGTTGATTTCGTTGAACACAGTTTTTTCAGATACTTCCTTGTTTCAGTCTTTATTATTGTCTTAGACATATTGTTGCTTACCCTTTTCGCGAACATCTGGGATCATCACTGATTTTCTATGGTCCATTCCATTTGATTTTCGCAGCTATTTTGACCTTTACGCCAATTTTTAATCTTTTTCGGTGGATAATATAGACTGGTTATTTTCTTCCACTCACAATTCATATTAAACATAAACGTACATATTAAAGTTAACCTGAGCACGTTATTGGTCCCGGAGAATTAATCAGATTCTGTTCCCACAATGTGTCAGGTGTTACATGTTTGGTGTAAAACGATTTTCCTGTGTATGGAGTTGTTCTTGTTCATGCATTTAGAATTTACATCAACAAACACCACACATTAGATTATAACATGGGTGTGTGTAACTTCCCGAACTAGAACAAGGTAAACACAAAATTGATTTTGATATACGTTTCGTAAATTCAGCATTATACTCCATGCCATTATATAATTATGCGTTTTCCATTTTGAAATCCATGCCGAGAAAATCAGAATCAACCATAATACCCCATGACATCATTGTTATTGTGACTTCAATGGTTAATGGTTTTCTTTACGTCAACATTGCTGGAGAGCGTGTGAAACCTACACGTGTGAGTGGTATGGATTGGTATGAACTCACTCATCGTGAACAATATGCATAATACATGATTTATAGAACATATATCAATATCAACAAGCATTGTGACAAGATGTCCAACCAGTCCATTACCAGAACCGCAAACAACGCCTAATGGTTCACAGATACAACGTATGCCAATCAGAATTCTAAAAGAGTTTGTTTTTTCAATCGCTAGCTGTATGCGAAACATATGACAACATAATTTACAATATCATTTGTAACCCTATTAGCGACACAACAGCTTTGAACATCTATACCAGGCTGAAATATGAAGGAAATATTTCAAGCAAACCACTTACAAAAGACAGGAGTTGTAACAGATATCTTGTGGGAAAGCCATACTTCATGTTTTGCATAGTGATCTCAGCAAAGCAATGTACTACAAAACACTAATTCCAGCTTCAGGAACTATACCTGATTGATATGAACAGTTAATTTGGCTCCAGCCTGCTGTTACAGCACTGAATATGTCACACATCAAAGGACTTTATATTTTGACACGTTGTCCAGTAGGTTATAGGACATACTCAAACACTGACCCTAAGGTATTTTGACAAACGGAGACTGATGCAATTGTGTGAATTATGTCCATTTCTGTTTGAAGATTTGTGAGTATCAGTTTGGAGAGGTGATGAGAATGCAAAAGACCTGAATATAATGCATACGTGAGTAGATTGCATCGGCAGTGTAAAATGCCCAAATGGTCTGAGTGATCCTAGTTTGCATGTGTAATACATGACCCTGTCAGTATCACAGGTTTTCTCATACTTTTCTTCCCCTAACGACTTAACACAATAGCCTTGAAACGTTGTAAACCTCCACAACGACTGTCAACGTGCCAATTTTGAAACTTCAAAGGCGAGTGTCTAATTTCTTTGTCTTCACGTCTCTTCTTTTTATTTCTAATACCCAGAGATCAGAATGACCTTCTGGGGTGCTGTTAGTGGAAGTGTAGGTACTTGAACCAGCATAAAAGAAGCCCGGAGTCATGATGGAGCATTGCCAGGGAACGTTAGAATCTGAGTTGACGCTTCTCTCTATGGGGGCCCCAAGAACAGGATGTTCAGAAATTGGACATGATATATTTAGCAGGCATGAATAACAGTTAAAGTTGAGATGACGTTGTGCCCTATGGCTATGGGGTACGAGTATATCCAGTGCATATTAATACCACTGGATGATTGTGCTGCAGCCTGGCAATTTCAATAATTCCAGAAATAGATGAAAACATAATATGTCCACATGCGTGGGATAAACCGAACCTTCCTTAAATGAAATCCCTAGTAATAACACAAAGGTCTAAGAGAGTATGGTGTTTTTAAATGTCTTCTCTGCTATAGTAAACGTCATATTAAAGATGCAGTAAGTAAAAGACGTAAAAGGTCCAGACATTGGAAGGTTTACTTTAAACTAAGTTACATCCGTTCGCATGACACCGGAACGAGTACTTTCTATTGATCGAGCTGAAGCTTTCTTCATTGTGCAATAAATGTTGTGGAAACTGACATTAACAGTCCCCAGGCCTTTTACATATTTTGACTTATTTCTACACTACACGAAGGCATTGATAAGACAAACGCAATGCAAATTGCTGGCTAACTGTGTTTTTATTGGTACCTTTTTTTTATTCTATCTGACAGATCAGGCGTTTTATTTTTCGTTTCCACAGCTAACCTGCCGCCTCGATATAACGAATGTTAGAGCCAGTCTTGTGCCTATAAATGTCCAATAAAATACATAACTGATATAGAACCGAGATAGGACATCCCCGGGCTACCAGTGTATTACCCAGCGAAGGAGAGATGTCGCGTTTCGAAAACGGTGTATTTGTGACATCAATGACACCTTACCTGGTTTTTTTCTGTGAAGACTGCAAAATACCACTACTACTACTACTACTACTACTACTACTACTACTACTACTACTACTATTTACCACTACTGCTGCCACCACCACCACTTCTACTACTACAACCACTACAACAACTATTACTCCCACCACCACTACTACTACTACTACTACTACTACCTCTACCACTACTACTACTACTACTACTACTACTACTACTACTACTACTACTACTACTACTACTACCTCTACCACTACTACCAATACTAATACTATTGCTACTAAATGAATAAGTATAATGATGCTGCATGGTGATATGTTTGACACTGACGTATTCATGATGATACATACTTACATGTTTGATAATAAGAATGAAAATGAATAATTATAATCTAATGATATTGATGGGTTAAATAATGATCGTGATGCATTCTTACCTTTAATAATATTAATAGCGATTGATATTTATTTCTGTAATGATAATATTGATGGTTCTGCACTTCCCAAGTTATATGTAATTGCTGATGGTGTTTTTACAACTTCAGTCTTAAATGTTCCGGCACCTCATCTCAATAACCATGATGTTTTACAGCACATGTGAAGACCTGTTCAAAGCAGTGGGAAACGCGATTATAGAGACACCAAGAGGAGACATCAGATTTGAGGACCTAACTTTCTATCAAATCAAGCATAGCTATCTGAACCATACCCTTGTTTTGTATGTAAACACTAGGGCGACGAGAGACAGAAAATATTGTTTGTTCTTTGACATGTCCCCAATAAACTGTAGAGATGTTCAAACCTTGTTGCTTCATGAGTAACTCTTTTTACCAGCTATAGCAGATCATTTCCTGTGTTTATTAAAAAAGATAACAGATATTCCTTGCAAAGAAAATGTAACAGTGAAATACTACACCATCAAATACTCGCCGCAGAATCCTGGCCAAGTTCAATAATCGTTTATTTTGTGTGTGTTTGCTTAAAGAACGGAATAAGGGAATCTCAGCATCAATAGAAAGGAATGGATTCCCGTTGTTGCAGTCGGAGCCTGTGAACAGAGGACCACGATAGTGTGTTTTCATACGCCGCTTGTAACAGCAACTCTGCGCCTGTGCAAAGATGTCTGCGGTGCTTCCATTGCAGACACATATATGTAGTTATAAGGAATCGGTAATCGGGACTTATTAGATCTGTGTGAAATCACGACAAGTGTTTTTTTCTTATGTAATCGTAATTCATGAGTTCTCGGTGCCTCTATTGGATGAACCGGGTCAATTTCGACCGCGGGGAATAGAAGAAAAAGCATTTTTCAACGGCATATGGTTATTTATGCGTGTAGCCCTCCGGTCACAGACAATTAGGATAACGTAAATAAGATCAATGGGTATTAGATACCACGAAAACAACACACCACATCAGACTGACTGATGATACTTAATACATTGTAAAGCCTATTCGATAACTCAAAACACTATTCCCACGTCCATTGTGCTACATTTTCAATGACAATTTTACAGCAAGAAGATGATTTGATTCATGTTTGGCTATTGTGTAAAACCATAAACAACGAACTATCCGACTGTCACGTGACACATGATGAAGGCGTCTCGAAATACTAGGTACAATTGCACCAATCTTAAATCAGCAAGCGCAATCAATATGCGCATCCTCTTCTTACGAGCTATTCTCAGAACACCTCTCAGGGACATTAGCTGAAAACACACATTGTGATTTTGTGACTTACTGGTAACTAAAATACACCTGATTTCTAAATGATTGATATAATGTCCAAAGATGTATATACATTACACTGGATCGCTAAAGATTACATTCATCATTTGAAATAATTAATCAAACTATGGCATGCTATACATCAACACTCAATTGCTTCAGAAACTGCTCTTTTTGGAAACGTTGTCATCAATATAAAGATGTTCATCGGTAAATATATATGTATTACAAATCCCTTGTGTATTTCAATTGGAGATATCTTTGAAAGAACAATTACAAATCAATTCACAACTGAATCGCGTCCTTTCACCGTATATCAATCTGACGCTAATGAAGAGATTTGTCACATGCTCCGAGCAATGTCCCCTGACAAGTACAATCCAGGCAATGTCACGGATATCTTTGTTGGCCCCCTGTGACGTCTCATTACCAGATTCTGTTACAGTCCCGGCTGGGACGCGTGTAGTTCCTGCTGTATGGGTCCAGACATTTGTTGTCTTTGAGGATGTCATTAAGAGTATTGATTAGCTTTGATACATTTTGTTGTTACGGCTATACATGTATTTGGCACCGACATCAGCATCGTTCCTGTGGTGCCTAAACAGCGTTCATGATCGCATCATTATACCACATCACTTCATATTTCATGGCAAGTCCAAGAAACTCCTATTTAACTCCCCAGTCTCAATATATAGACACAATCAGATTGACCCAGATGCCTTGCAAAAAGAAAGCACTCAACTCATGCAGCCTTTACGTAGTATACCCTCTTACAATAAGAACTAGTTTTGTGTTTAGTAACATATTTCATGTTTGGGTTATATTGCAATGGAGCTGCAGCGCGAATGGTATTGGCAATGCCATGCCACAATGTCCTAATGTACCTTCATGAAAATTTCAAATAATTTACAACCACGTGTTGATCGTTTCAGACAAACATCATTTAATTGGAGACATATTAAACAGTGTAAACGACAAATCATACATTCCAGAAATGTGTACCAGCAATGCAATCCTTCATGACCACTGGCTAAGACGGCGCATTGTATTCAACACATCGCTCATAACATTATTAAGGTGTCCAGGGCGTGCTCCCGGGAGCGTTGCTATGTTTGCACGTGCCCTTCACAAATGGCGGGAGATTACCGTATCAGAGCAGACGATCCCCACACAGAACAGGAAGCCATTATCATCTGAATATGTACAACGATGTCTATCTAGATATTGATATGGCAAAGTCACAGCAGCAGCGAAGCATCATGGTCGGACAAGTATGTGACAAAAGCAATTGAAACTATGATTTGAGAAGGGCTGATACTGCATAAGTGTTCTTCTGCTACGGCCTGCCCTATCCCTGGTACAATCGAGTCCTCACGGAGAGGTCGTCTATTGATTGGGAGGACGCTCGGTTGTGTAGTGCTAATTGACATTCGTTATCGCACACATCTTCTCATGACATCATACACAAGCACATGCACTTGGTGTAGACTAAAGAGAGAATGACGGAGTACTTACCGTTAATATCCCCTCTCTGACAACCCGGTGTTACGTGTGTAAAGAGGATCGCCAACTCACCAATCGGCGTCAACGCTTCCTCAACCGACAACGGCAGACCCAAGCATAGCTCTTCATGGGCTCGTGCAGGCCACGACGGTTTTCCGAGTGTAAATGTTTAGCCTTCAGTTGTCCATTCCATTAATTGCGTCATAAACGGAGACAAGCTACACAGTGCACGGTTCAGGATCTGTTTCTTTAATTAAGAAAATTGATATTTGAAAAAAACGGGGGCGATCAATAAAGGGGTTTTAGTGACCAACACAGACCCCTCCTCTGTTAGTAGGCTTGTTACAGCCCCACTTCATACGAGTCAAATTGCAAATCGTCATTTTAGTACCTGTTACCAAGAAACGAAGTTATTTCTATTTCTTTTGATGTGTGTGGATATTTGGATGAATTGACGACTAAAAGGGCACGGATTTTGTCATAATTTCTTTCTACATTTGGGTACCGATAGGTTAGCCTTGTGGATAAAGCGTTCGCTCGTCACATCGGCGACCTGGTTCGTTTCTCCAAATAGGGTAGCGTGTGAAGCTCATTCGTGGTGTTGCTCTCCGCGATTGTTTGTCCCAAAAGGCGTTAAACCTCACTTATTCACAAAGCATAACTACAGTCTCTTACAAGTACTTCGTGATTATGGTGGTTGCAAAATACCACCATAATCAGTTTACCATAGACAACATATGCATGCAGCGTGTTTCATAGCTCTGTCCAAAACACACGTTTTTACACTTGAAGTAACAGCACCGTGCAATTTGAACATGATGCCTTTTCACGAGCACTAAAACCCCGTAATTCACACAATGTGTGAAAAATCGGGAAAAGTTCTATCAGTCATCGCATACTATTGTGTATTAGGGATATGGAGGTTGTCGACAATGATCGAGCCTACTTGATCTGAGCATGCGCGGATTGGGATTCCCCGTGTTTTTAGTATAGTGCCAATTATTGTCTAGTTGTCTTTGTGTCGCTATTTCTGGATACACATTTGGCATATGTCTATTACACACTGCAGGCTTTCCTCAGCAGGCCTGTTGATGGATGGTGTGTCACGTCGATTCTCGTCTTTATAAACACGTCATATAACGACATTTCTCCTTCATGTGGGCGGTGTGCCTAGAATAACGCACGGAATCCACCAGCATGCTTATGTTTCGGGGAGACCAAGCATCATAATCAGAGCGAATCTTGCCTCAAATGTACCATCAGCGGATCCTGGGCAACTAATGAGGGTATAGAAGGGCCTATATAGTCCAACACGCCATCCATGCCCTAAAACAGGATACAAACACAATGAGGTCAAAATCTTTCCCACATTCATAAGTAATCTCTGCTAAAAGCAGAGTACATTGTACAAATACGACTATGCCATAGGCATGTGCTTATAAATCACTATCAAATTGTGATGATAACAGGTGTTCGCGAAAGGGTGAGCGTGTCATGCCCCTGAAAGAAACGCTCAAATTCCATGTTGTGCATTTCGTCTCCACAATGGATAGGTCGACCAGGCTCGGGGATTTTCATCGTATCCCAGCGACGTGTGATGCTGTTCATTAATACCAATCACTGGTTTGTCTGGTCCAGATTGATTATTTTAAGACCTCCATGATATTGCTGGAACATTGCCGACAGTGGCGTTTATAAAGCAGTCGACAAGGAATCTCAAAATGCTACATTGCTGATCCGGCTAGCCTCCTAATCTAAATATCAACCAGCTTCATAGATCACTTAACATGATATTTAATCTGTAGTTCATGAGAAGCGACATGGGATCAAGATCGTGAATGAATATAAAATCGCTTAAAACCCCTTCCATGATCATAAGAAATATCTGTTCGGTTCCGACATTATCATCAGCATATGTATGAGTAATATTCATTATCAAGTTGTGATATGAAACCATATGTTCGCGAAAAGGTAAGTGTGTTCTGCCCATCCGGTGACACTCGTGATAAACACATGAAAAGGCAAGTGAAATATTTACATGAAAAAACACGGCAACATATGGTATTAAGACAAAATAGGAATTGCACTGGCCATCATTTTTGTCACTGATGCCCCAGATTTGGAAGTGTCATTAACTCATCAACCACCAAACGTTTTAAAAGCCGTACAAAGAACTAAAATGTTGTAACACTAGTCAAAGACGTTTCGCGAGAGAGGCGTAAGAAAACCTCTGCATATGAATTGTGATTTATGATTAGTTAAAACCGACAACGAACTAACAAAGCTATTGTGTTGTTTCATGTATTTCATTAACATTCTCAGTTTCAACATGATCAAATCATTGTCATGAAAAAATGAGTGGGTGAGTGAGTAAATATGGTTTTACGCCGCTTTTAGCAATATCAAGGCGGGAAACACCAGCAGTTCGATTCACACGTTGTACCATGACATAATGAAAGGACATTAGTATCAATTATTTGTTTATATGAACATTTACGTGGAGAATTACCTTTCGGATTAACAGGATTCACTAAAAAATATATTTTTTTATCTTTAATGTCAATTATATTGAATGGATTTTAAGTCGTATCATACCCAAAAAACTGAGTTTGAATGTTCTACAGAAGGTTATCAGTGCTTTCTTGATTTCATTTTAGTTCCTGTATATGCCATGTACGAAGAAAGTACATGTAAGCTGACAATAGAATGACGAATAATGACATCAACTAATGCGGTTAGGAGGACCCAGGGATGCACATCTCAATGACTTACAGACAGTGACAATAAAATCACCTATAAAATATTCTAAATATGGAAAATATGTAACGTGAATGATGAATGAGAGAAGCAACTCTGACATTTTTGTTCGAGTGCATCATCTCAATCTCATTGACTTTCAGACACATCTACTTCCATAATGGAACTGAATAAACTCTTCATATGAGATCAAGACGTCGTCCAATAAAACAAATAACACTGGCAGGCCTATAATCTGAACAGCTCGCTTGGCTGCGTGAGGAGCGTATGAGGAAACATACTTAACTATCAAATAAAACGTTCCGTGTAGGGCGAGAAGTTCAGAATTCCCAAACCAAGTACTAGAGGCAACTGCATCGCTTGTGAACCTCGGCATGGTTGGTTGGATGGTTGGTTTGTTGTTTTACGCCGCACTCAGCAATATTCCAGCTATATAACGCCGGTCTGTAAATAATCGAGTCTGGACCAGACAATCCAGTGAATGGCACCATGAGCATCGATCCAAGCAATTAGGATCGATGCAATGCATCAACCAAGTCAGCGAGCCTGACCACCCGATGCCGTTGGTCGCCTCTTTCGAGTCGCCTTTTACGGCAAGCATGGGTTGCTGAAGACCTATTCTTCCCCGGATCTTCACGGGCCCTCTCAGCATGGCAAATGGTGAGCTTGTATATAAATATGAGTGAAACTCTATATCTAATATGTTAAAAATCATTACGAATATAAAAATATGTTTTTATCCGTAGTTAAGAGGAGTGCCGTTATAAAGCTACAGTGTCAATGCGGTTTTTGATTTCGAGTTAATCTGACAGACACTGAATAGTTATTTGACAAATGTTATCACCCACTGAACTTATTTTATATTAAATATTTACGATTGCTAATTGTATAATTCCTCTTATTTCATCATGTAAGATCCGGGGTTCTGAATAGGTGAGTGAAGGATTTAGGGCTTAATGGGGATTTCAATTGTATTGCAGTTACATTTATTCATGACAGATTACTATGGGAGGAAGGTCCAAGGTAACGTACATTAAAAAGGTTTATTTATTGTCCAGTGTACCACGTTGACGGCTACCCACAGATCGGGAATTGTGCTAAGAACAAGGATTATTATCAGGCTTAATATGGCATTTGGGGACACGAATTCGGGATCCGTGCAACTAAGGGACGTAACTCTGCACGAATTTTAAGACCACTTGGCACTCGAATTAGGGATCCTTACAACCAAAGGACGTAACTCTGCACGAATTTTAAGACCACTTGGCACTCGAATTAGGGATCCTTACAACCAAGGGACGTCACTCTGCACGAATTCTTAGGAGACTTGGCCACTTCTTCCTCCTGCAACGGGGAAGGTCGATACCGGTACCACAGTTCTACACATATCAACAGTATTTTCAAGTGGTTAAAAATATATTCTGAAAAACAAAAGCAAACGATAGTACCAACACCCACTACTGAATGAGGACTACATGCCTTGATTTGTTAAGACGGAACCGAGATCGAATACAGTTGAACTGATCCCAGCGCTTGCGCCCCTCTTCAGCAGAATATATGCGCCCAGCAGCGCAACCCCTACCTAGTCCTTAATACTCCATGGAAATCCTTTAAAATGAAAGGAATAAAGAGGGATCGAACTGCCCTTGTCAAACTTTCGTCAGCTGAAAAAGGATTAGGATGAAATGTAGGAGATTGGTTTCCCTTAAAAACGAAAAGGTGCTTGCGTTCTAGCCGTCAGGCTATCAAATAGCTTTAAAGCGATCAATAGATATAATTGGGTTTGTTTCAGTAAATGGATGCTTCAGAGAGGTAGGTGCGAAATTCAGTTATTGTGTGTAATGTGGGACACTTGAGGTCCGATTACCATCTCAGCGTTTCAAAGTTCTAAAAACCAAATTTAGATGTGGTGTCTCAAGTGTATCTTCGTGTACCAGGCTTGGGGAGCAACACTGTGATATAGTAGACGAGTAACAGGACAAGCACGTGGCAGTGGGAAATGTTGCATTCAGAGTCAGTCAGACGCATTCAAATGAGCGAGTATGTACATGCCCATGACGTAAATCTTAGAACCTCGGCGCATTTCGCAAAAAGATCTTGTTATCATATGACAATGACATTATTTAAACCAATATCGAGATAAACCTTCAGGTGTTTTGAAGTTCGAGGGAGTATATACTGTAGCTTAGAGACGTAGCATATTATTTTTGACACGAGTAATTAGGTGCAGGAATCACAGATGGTAACAAACATAAAACTTGTTACTCAGCTTCAAAATTAAGTACCAATATTCTTTATTACAGCAAATAATGATTACAAAAGAAGAATTGCTGAAATAATGCTCTCTCACTACATACAGTGAGCAGTGAGTGATACAAACATCTGATAATATTTCGATATCAAATGTATACATTTCTCAAGGGTTATCTGCAGCCATGGTTATATGCATTTGGATCGATGCTCATGGTGTCAATCACTGTATTGTCTGGTCCAGACTCGATTATTTACAGACCGCCGTCATATAGCTGGAATATTGCTGAGTGTGGCGTTAAACAACAAACAAAAATTAAATGCATTAATCCGGAACGTATTCTAAGTGTGTCAATTAGTGTTGTTCCGATTAAGATCGGTCATAAAGTATATTCTAATTATTGTACCATATTTTGCAGGGATAATGGTGTCAAGGTTTCAAGGCCTGTTTTGTGAAATGTTTCCAAGCCGAGTTTTTACATCCACTAATCCATTGAGAAGGCATTTTGAAAATCTCCTCCTTTTCTAGTAAGCTGACATTTTGAGTTTTTATTACTAGCAGCGTTGTCATTATAATTTGGTAGCCACATAGAAATGCCATTTTGGTCCACAACTCAGATATTTGAATTTGTTGAATTTGATAACAGTGAAATGTATGGTTTGAATTTCAGAAATATAAATGTTACTATGTATGATTAGATTTCAGATATGTTTTCCTAAAAAATTATGAAGCAAAATATATATGCTTGGTCAGAAGGTACTGAATATTTAACTTCGTAACAGATACAGAAAAAAATACAGAATAAAGATTTGGAAAATGCATCGACTTTGTAGACATACATAAATTCAGTTAAGAAACACGATCAATCTCTATTTGTATCACATAGGATGTTACATATGAATTTTCCATCTTGTTTTAATTGAAATTTTAATATTATATCCATTGAATAACCTTTAATGTTAACTGTATTAATTGTTTTCGTTTATTTATCCACCGGCAGTATAGTCATGTACACCTTATGCTATTAAGTGTGAAACACAAATGTGTATGTTAAGATAGTAAAGTCTATTGAAACCCTATTTTCATATTTAAACTGATTAAACAGTGAAACATTCCTCTAATTGCTACATCTTGCAAGACTTCTGCGGAGAATGTCTGACTCACCACGAAATATATGAAAGCGCATTTCAACTTCGAATGACTTCCTCCACACAGTTCTTTTGTCTTATGTGTTCTGACAATGATAACAAAGAATCGAATCAGTATTGAGGTAGAGTATACGATATCTGTGGACGAAGTAGATGGAAAAAGAAAACATGTATCTTCTTGTTATGTCTGTAGGTATCTTTGATGAGTCAACATGCGATTCATTATCCTTGATATCAGTGTTTCCATCCTTCATAGGGTTGGTTGGATGGTTGGTTGGTTGTTTAACGCCGCTCTCCAGCTATATTCCAGCTATATGACGGCGTTCTGTAAATAATTGAGTCTGGACCAGACAATCCAGTGATTGATATCATGAGCATCGTTCCACGCAATTGGGATCGATGACATGTATCAACCAAGTCAGCGAGCCTTGACCACCCGATCCCGTTAGTCGCCTTTTACGACAAGCATAGTCACCTTTTACGGCAAGCATTCGTTGCTGAAAACCTATTCTACCCCAGAATCCTCACGGGTTCCTCCATAGAGAAGTGAAAATAACATATATAGGATTTGTTTCAATAATATATTGTAAAAACTAGGAATTCATTGGAATGTTGACGAGTAATACATTTCAGCAAAGATGTGTAACTTTTACATCTCGTTTTTATGTTGGAGTTAGTATTCAAACCTTGCCTGTGGAAGTTACTCTATAGCTTAGCGATCTCTCCTCAACGAAGTAATAATTACACTTGTTGAGGTTTGTCTATGGCCCTTTGAGAGGACGCAGAAATGGTGTTAAAATCCATCAACAAATCTAAAGCTCTTCCTCTTGTGCCGACGGACCAAGTGAACAATGTTTAGGTAGACGTTATCAGTGAGAGTCCCGAGGGAGAGACCTGTGTCAAATACATGGACTACGTCACAACAACATGAATTGGGAGAGCATGCGACTGGCTTGGAATCACTTTGCTAATGAAGGACACAGAACCAACAACAACATTGAAGGTGAGCAAGATTAATTCCCTGACCACCTGCCATTCCAACATCTTTGACTGCGCCCAACCTATCAAAAGGGGACGGTCTTCCACGGGGGTGAAACTGGCACAGCATGAACCTGTTAGACGCAGACGGTATGTGGCAGTGGATGAGGGTCTTAGACGCGAGGAAAAACTTTTGAACAATAAAAAATCTCTGCTTGTCGTGTTTATTGAAGTGTCTGAGTATTTCTTGAAGTGTCTGGCATCATTATCTGTCTTTAGCTATATGCTATAAGGTATCTCTACCAAACAGTTGATAACCCTCATTATACAGAGACAATGTATCAGTTGAAGCTATGGAGCAGATTACAACAGTATCCCCTTACATATTATTCAAAGTGGCTTCAAATATTAGTTCATGATACAATTTATATGTTGTTGTCTCATTACACACAATTCATTGGCAAACTAGTTGTTTGTCATCAGTTGAAGAAAATAATCACACGCAGAAACACGCAAGTAATGGTAAGCAATACACAATCAACGAGGACACTTAATTTATAACGTGTGCCTAGCTTGACATAGACTTATTGGTTTTGGCAAAAGAATGGAAATCAGTCAGTTCTGGGTTGGGGATGACTGAGTGAGTTTTACGTCGTTTCATCAACAATCCAGCAATATCACGGCCGGGGATATATGATAGGCTTCACACATGGTGCACATGTGGGAATCGAACGAGTGTTTAACCCAGACAATCCAGTGATTAATATCATGAGCATCGATCCACGCAGTTATGATACGATGACATGCATCAAACAAGTCAGCGAGCCTGACTCCCCGATCTCGTTAGTCGCCGAAAAACTTTGTGCTTCTTTATTCTGGATTATATAGGGTCTCAATTTGAAATTTCGGAATTTATAATTACACTGACACATATTGTGCGTGGTAATAGACGGAGAATCATAAAACGAAGATCACGATGTGTTTGGTAGTTCTGCAACAATAGCATGTGAATTGCTTGTATACACTATATGTTCCCCCAAACGAAGTGTCGGCGATTAAGTTTGTTTATCTTTTTTAATGAGGAACATACTCGTACATGTACTCTGACATGATAACTCGATTATTAGCGAACATCATAGTTGGTAAAATGCAAGAGTTTCCACAGCCGACGGTATAATAATCTATGATTAAAACCAAACGACAAAACCAGATAGCTTGACTAAAAGCAGAGTCGATTGTACGATCCGACTACATGATGACCACGTGTACACCGGCCCTGACGCCAAAAGATCCTTATTTCAATGTATATGGCAATTTAGAATTCCCATCTTAACTCAACGATATGTATTCTTTCAGTAAATTATACAAAACAGTTGTCTATAAATCCAAACAACATCTTAATGATTAACTGTGTTGTACGGTATGAGACACATGTGTCAGCTATTCTGTATCTGTAGGATATTTACTGTGAGCTTTTCTCTGTGTAGCTTAAAACTCACACCGGCCTTTCACACCGAAAGGCTTAATCTAAATTTGCTATTACAACTCGCAGACCTTATATTGAAAATGGACACCCCCTCATGACCACTAACAGTGTCTATTTCGCTCCATCTTTATTATAGAAGTGTGGTCAATTTCAAATGGAAAATGACTGCTATAAATATATGTTACCTAATGGAAAGTGATGGAGATGGTGTGTGTGATTGCAGAACTCGCAGGGGTAAAGTATACTCCATCGTAATAAGTCACTGAAGTAGACGCTTCCGTGTATTCCAGTGTGACTGTAACTCGTATTGGCTCTTGTAAGTGACTAGGCTGCACGTGTCATCATGGTAATGGTTGTGTTTCAACAGACACGGAGGTCCTAATACATAGTCTGACGATGCCAGTAAATCAGAACCCTTGTCTTTTGTAGCAACCCTTCTAAACTGAGTATAAAACACTTGATTTTAATATTGTTACAATTGGTCTTTTTGCCATGGCACCAAAGAATGATTGATTCTGGTTTTTTTCGATACCTCGACATTAACATGCCTTTTCACACAAACACCTTGCGTATGAATATATCGATCATCGTGGTTCCGTTGCCAATGAGATTGCGTGGACTATGACATCGAAGCATAACGGGAATAAGTCATGTTCAGATGGGTTATATGGGAAGTAAACTGTCAATGACATGTTGATTTCAAAGAAATTACTTGGTTGAGTCCAAGAAACCATTATTATAAACAAGTCAAGAATATAAGTAATTAATCTTGAAGTTGAGATATTATATGTTTCTGTTTGTCACTACCTGTGATCCATTTTCGTCACATTCTAAGACAGCTGGCCCATTTGCCCATGTGTAAGTACTCGTTCCAAGAGAGCATCCTTTCCAAAGCGCCCTTTACGTCGTGGTAGATAGGAGATAAACCAAAAGCGCTCGGCTCCAAATTAAGATAAGGAGTAGCCAATTAGACAGAGGTTGGTTTATCTCCTACTTCAAACCTTTTTCTACTTGTGACATAGCGTGTCAACAGCAAAACACATGTGCAATATACGTGTGCTTAGTCTTTGGATATATTTTAATCAACCAAGTGCCATTTAATATTTACATTTTGCGTTGCTATGGAAACGAGACTGGACTGATTATCAAATGTGAGGCTTAAATTTCAGGCAGAAAGTAGTATTGCTTTGCCAGGCCTACTGTGGCAACATGAACCGCTAAGACGGCTTTCGTTTCTCTGACAAGGAAAAGAAACATTGAGAATGTTCTTGTGCCATTGGTAGTGGGTACGGGATTGTACGAGAGGAAAGGTCGTGTACATACCAAGACGACTGGCTTTTGAACTCCCGTTATGAGACGAGATATAGTTATATATTTTCGGTAATTTTGTTTTGGTGGTCGAGGCAACTTGTGACCTACTTGTGGGCCTTAATATGTTATTTCAACTCACACACAATGATTTGGTCATTGCGCGTGAGTTGAAACATTTTGACGTCACTATGACCGAACATTACAATGATAAATATGATAGTTGTTCCAGGGCACAACGTCTCATAGTACAAATGAAATTCTTTCAAATATTTGAATTCGCAGCACAGTGGTATATTAAAAACATTAATGACTCGACACCGCAACACTAATATCACATGCAGTGCACAAGTTAGGAAAGCGACAATGTGCAGCAGAACTAGTGAAATATTTATCAGCTTAAATATTCTTAGGACGGCTGGTCTCAACTATGAACACTGTGGGAGTATTGAGAAAATAATCATGGAAGCAACATTGAAATCATTGAGCAAACACTCAAAAAAGTCCAGTGCGATGGTAGTAATTATTACTGAACTCCAGGTACAGGTTTTCTTAAATTAATACTTCCTCATTGTTAATGTAAAATGAATTGAGTGTGTAGCTATAGTCTGATTGTATGAAAACAGTAGGAAATGGCAGTATGGGCAAACTTAGCTATGCCGTAGCTTCAACTTTCGTAGCATCAACGATTGTAGGAACTTTGTTCGTAGTACCAACCACATGGCATCAATACATTTCAAACACACAAAGCAATCCACAGCATTCTTAACGCTGTCGTGGGGGTTCCCGGCAATAATATTAGAAGGTCACAGTACCCGACGTTGGAAGAACCAACTAAAGAGGATTGGATGGTCAGTCTTTGATGCTTTGGTTTCAGTTTCGCATCTGTCTGGTCTAGACTGCCTGGTCATTACATACAGGCAGCCTTGACTGTGGCTTAAAACAACAACCTTACTGACATAGACGTCGGCTTGTCCGACAGTCGTACAATATATTTGACCTATGTAAACAATGATAAACTAACTGTGTTTATGAATCGAGTTTCGAATGAATACAATGTACATGTAAGCAGTGACTGACAAGACCCTGCCCATGGGAAAGTATGAATGACGTGTTAGTATATTGCCCTAATACCACTGCACTTCCGTTTGCGGATTACGGTAGCGAGAGCAACTTGTTAGCCGCGCCATGACAGTTTCCCCTGAAGAGTCATCATCTTCCAACCAGTTTTATCCACGAAGAGCTCGCATTACATTCTTTATATAAACCTAATATCGTTTATTTAGTCATTAGATCAATAAATGGCTAGGGGCAACTTGTTACTGTGTATATGTAATGAATTCGTGCCCAATTATGGAAATGAGAGGAGCCACATTGAAAGATTACGCTGAGAGGTACTAATGCACTGTCTGGCCAACACACTCAAGGGGTAGGGCTCAGTTACCCAAAGAGCATAGTGGTGAACGAGTTGTTCTGGACGAATCACTACATACGGTGATTGCTGAATCGTTTCCAGCCATAAGTGCCTTGGGGCATATCCCTCAATACACAACAGCAGGCTTACTTGACTGGAAGTTTCAAGCCGACTTTGAACAACCTTGGTCAAGTTTAAAACAGTACGCTTGATAGCTACTATTTATACGTATATTTTTCAATTTGGTTTGATTTCCGTTGGCCGGTACTTGATAAACAACTAAAAAAGTGAATTGTTTGATAGGCATTGCTTAGAAGTTGACGGTTGATATTGTAGACACAATTTATGGATAACAACTTCTTTAATTATTGTAAAAGCGACTTGCTTGACAACGGCATAAGGATCTATATCAAAACGTCGGCTTTACAGTAATTAAAAAAGTTGTTATCCATAAACTGTGTACTCTTCAACTAAATAAGTGTCAGAACTAAAAGACATAGCTTGATGTTGTAATATGACGGTTCCATTAGTGATGGTTGCTTTTTACATTATTATGCACCTTGTGACTGAGATGCCGCTAATAAGGAAGTAAAACCCAGAGTCACTCACTCGACGAAGGAATACAACTATGGTATTGACAATTGAATTTGTACTCTCTTTAATAAACCACTTAGAAATGCATTGTGTCATTGCCATAAACGAAATCCCACGTCATGCGTTGCCTTTTAAATTCGGCACGACTAAAGTAAACGCAAGTAGCGTTCAATTTCACTCCTTGACCTTGACCCACAGTCCTGACTACGTAAGCGTGTTTACTTAAGAATAAAGACGGCAGCATGTATGCACTAATGACCTCAAACTGTTTACTATTCAACAATGGATCTTCATTTGGCTAATGTTTGCCAATTTGACTAGATTTCTCTCTTGAGGCATAACTGGCGATGAGGCAATTAAAGACTTGCCCAGACATGTAGCTTGTGGATGACCCCTATCTGAAATTATTTCAAAGCACGGTTATAAAACCGCTCCTTGACACATTAAAACCTAAAGGGTTAACTTGGTTACCTTTCGATTCTAAAGAATGCCGAATTGGTCAGGATCAATATAAACACATTCAATGCAGAAAAGCTACGTTTTCAAATATGCTCCACATTTTTAAAGCCGGAATGTTTGATGATATTCTTTTGGATATGTCTTGGAGTCAAATCGACCGAAGTGGGATTACTTCCGAGATTAGATGTTTCAAATGTGCATTGGGCATCCAGTCGGAAACGTTACAGAAGATCGCAAATCACGAATAAACTAGCACTTCAATATGTAAATAGAGTAATTTAATTCCAGCTATTCCTTTTAGATCATTAGCTATCGCATGCAAACTTGAAACATAAAGGTTTACAATCACAACGTACTCGCTACTACTGGTCTGGTTTTAAGTTGTGAGAACTAAGAGCATTTCACTGACGCAAGACTAGAGGAAATCAATACGATGGTGTACGACTACCTACAGAGAATTTAACTGTTTTCGGACTTACTTGATTTCAAAAGAAGTACGTGTGAAATCGTGGGAGTACGTGTGTCACAGAAATAAACTCATGTCATAAGCGGTTAGGCGTCTTTCTGAATCGTCATGCTTCAGTGTATTTATTAAAGGGAAACTGTTGATATTCCATAAGTATTTGTACGACCGAATTCAATGATATGATTAATAAAACATGATTATATTTCATGGATGATTAAGCTGTGGTTGTCTACTTGATGTTCATGACCTTTGGTGAGTGTGTTAATGGTGTTCTATTTTAATGTTCATGACCTTTGGTGAGTGTGTTAATGGTTTTCTATTTTAATGTTCATGACCTTTGGTGAGTGTGTTAATGGTTATCTATTTTGATGTGCATGACCTTTGGTGAGTGTGTTAATGGTTTTCTATTTTGATGTGCATGACCTTGGGTGAGTATGTTAATGGTTTCTTATTTTGATGTGCATGACCTTTGGTGAGTATGTTAATGGTTATCTATTTTGATGTGCATGACCTTGGGTGAGTATGTTAATGGTTTCTTATTTTGATGTGCATGACCTTGGGTGAGTATGTTAATGGTTTCTTATTTTGATGTGCATGACCTTTGGTGAGTATGTTAATGGTTATCTATTTTGATGTGCATGACCTTGGGTGAGTATGTTAATGGTTTCTTATTTTGATGTGCATGACCTTGGGTGAGTATGCTAATGGTTTCTTATTTTGATGTGCATGACCTTTGGTGAGTATGTTAATGGTTATCTATTTTGATGTGCATGACCTTGGGTGAGTATGTTAATGGTTTTCTATTTTGATGTGCATGACCTTGGGTGAGTGTGTTAATGGTTTTCTATTTTGATGATCATGGCCTTTGGTGAGTATGTTAATGGTTTTCTATTTTGATGATCATGGCCTTTGGTGAGTATGTTAATGGTTTTCTATTTTGATGTGCGTGACCTTTGGTGAGTATGTTAATGGTTTTCTATTTTGATGATCATGGCCTTGCGTCAGTGTGGTACGAGGGCTGGTCAAAAAGTTCTAAGCCTGACTAACTTTCAACTGTGGGCCATAACAAAGTGAACCAGTCAGTGTAATACATTGTTTGAGTAGTTCATTGCAAGTGTATTTGGTCTGGTGAGGCCGATTGTATAGTAGTGACACCCAGTTGAACGTGATAGGGGTCCAAATGGACACAGAAATGAAAAAGAACGAGTTCCGAGCAGTCATCAAGTTCTTGACTTCAAAGAAAGGTAGTCCCCAATAAACTCTTGACCGCAGTGTATGGGGATAAGTGTCCTAACTATTCCACTGTGTAACGTTGGGCAGCTATGTTTAAGGTTAGGAGAATATGCCTTGATGTTGACCCTAGGTCTGGACGTCCCTCAACTTCCATCAATGAAGATTCAACCAAGGAGATTGAAAACCGTATACTTTCAGATAGACGTATTACCATTATTGAACTTGAGGAAGACACAGGTCTAAGCCATTGATCCATTGAAACTATTATTCATGAACATTTTAGATTTAATTAAAAAAGGGATTAGTAACGGGTGATGAAACTTGAAACTATGATCAAAACGTCAATCCATGGAAAGGCACTATTCCAGTTGTCCGATACCAAAGAAATTCATATCTTCAAGATCAGTGAAGAAAGGTATGGCCACTGCCATATGGGATGCAAAGGGTTTGATCCTTGTCGATTACTTAGAAAGTCAAAAGACGATTACCGGTGCCTACAATGCTGATTTGCTTCATCACCTGAGAGATTCTATCAAAGAAAAGCGGCGAGGAATGCTGACTGCTGGAGTTCTACTACTTCATGAGAATGCCTCTTCTCACACCTCTCGACTTGCAAAGGCTGCTGTGCGACAACGTGGGTTTAAAGAGCTTCCTCACCCTCCATACTCGCCACGCCTGGCACCAAGTGATTTCCACCTGTTTCCTAAACTGAATGAACACCTTCGTGGGAAGCGCTATGGCGACAACGATGACCTCAAAGCTGCCGTGAATGGGTTTTTCAGGATGGCATCAGAAAACTTCTTCCTGACTGGAATCTAAAAGCTTCACTATCGTTATGAGAAGTGTATTGAAAAGCAGATAGATTATGTTGAAAACTAAAATTATAAACAATTTCAGAATTATAAAATTATTATTTTATTTGTAACAAATTATGAACGTTTAAATGATGGATTTTGAAATAAAAGAATGCGTTTCCATTACGAGATAGTAACTCCGTCGGTTCCAAACAAAAGGACGAGGTAGGATAAGGGCCCTTTTGACAACATTGGAAATGATAAATCTTATTGTTTCAGGAAACTTTGTAATACTGGTATTAGAAAATAGCCAGATATATTCAAATGGTTAACAACTAGCCTTTCTCCTTCTCATAGATTTTTACTTCTGAAACTACATAAAATGTCTAAAATGGGGTATACTGTCAGTATTTCCAACAAATCTAACGCTGTCCCTCTATGCCCATTAAAATCATCTTGGGTAAGCGACTTGCCGAAATATTTAAGAAACGATTCCTGGAAACCTCTCAATTCAACCTTACGACACATTGTAACTTAATATATTCATTTGGCGTTGTTGTAAGTCCAAAAGATGAACGTTTGGAAATGAGCGTCAATTTCTCATTCATATGAACATGTCTGATAACTTTGTTTATGTTTTCTTAATGTTTTGCTAATTTCTTAACTTTCGCTTATCTCATGGGCCCAACATTACCATAACCTTGTCCTTCCTGGACATCAGTACTCAATAAAACCGTAAAAACTGAAAATACGTAATGTTTTTCGACATCGTAAAATACAAACTTCGTTTTCTAAAGCTCTGATGGAAGGCAAGTGTTACATCTGATGCGTGATTCGTGATCTCAAACCTTGCATTTAACACCCACAATAACATGGAAGGCATCCTACAGATCTTTCTAGATCTGAACATGCACTGTATTACTTTTACAATCTGTAAGGCCAAGGAGCATTTAATTCACCAAAGGGTAAATGATGATTGATAATAATGAGGTCTAGTTCCGTAGGTTAGATTTGGTATTGGAAGGCGCATCAAAACGTAATTGCGCCACAAAATTCCAGAGGTTCGATGCAAAAACGCTGATTAAGTGCCGATCCAGACAATGACGAATCGTGGTGCCATCCCTACTTGCAAGATGACTTCATGACGTTTGCACAGTGTATGTTTGGCCTATGGCTTGATGCAACTCTCGCACCGTAAGTTGTTTTCGAAACCAGCTTTGTGAGACTCGCAGTTGCTTAACAAATAATGATACAAATAAACGCTAAAGCTTGCATGGCATAGACGATGGTATGGTATGGTATAGTTTGTGTGGTATTGGGTGCGGTGTGGTGTGGTTTGTATGATAAATGGTATGTTATGTTATGTCGTTTTTAGACAATAACGTTTGTGTTGTTGTCGGCATGGCATGTTTCGTGGCTGGTGTGGAATGAGGTATAGCTGGTATGATACGTGATATGATTACATGTTGTGCTGTGTGGTTGAAATGGGATGAGGTATGCACAAGGGCATATGTTGGCGTGGTTCGGTATGGTATGGTTGGCACGGAAGAGTATTGTATTTTGTATATTATGATATAGTACTGAACAGGTATGCGTTATTAATTCATATAACATGCGGTTATAAAAACGTTACATAAAAGTTGAAATAGTTTTCTTGCAAATTAACAATGTTTGATAATGAGATCAGTTGTCAACAGATGGACATATAGAAATACCAGTTACACAAGTTGGTTAAATGTGTTACTTTATATGACACTATTTATTCCTCTGTCAGGTGGTTGGACACATTTATCTGTTTCCCACAAAAAGGTAAAGGCTACTATAGTTCACAATGCACTTTTACAGAACCGTTTCTATTTACGTACCGCCGTGATGTGGCTGGAATATTGCTAAAAGCGGCGTAAATCTCACCCACTCACTATTTACGTTCACAATCATCGTGTTCTACCGAAGATATATTTTCACAATGTTAAGACATGAGATGTAAAATCAAAAGATAAATGATATGCATGGTATGTTTTATTTCAAATTGATAAATCTATATATCTGTGGTTTGTTTAAGACTTGCTCTTGCATAGTATTCAGAATGCGACACCATGTGGTCAAACATTTTTATTAAATACCATGTCACTTCAAAGAAGTACAAGTATTTTCCATAAATGCAGTTTTCTATGTACAATTTCATATATAAGCAGAAAGTATAATGTCTCCGTCGGGAGAAAATAAGTCAAGAACTTGGTAGGTAGACGTCATTGTTCAAAGTGTGTCAAGTAATGTGGAGCGATATAAAGTAGTAGGAAGCAGGGGTATATGTTCGTTATTGACGTCCAACTAAAATGAAGGAAATGTTTCAAAGGAAAGGTCCAGATCGAGCCTGTCAACCCGATCAAATCTTTCTGCATGTTATGACAAGCAATGGGGTACTGAGGATGTATCTTGAATAGTCATTTGATAAAAAACAAAGAAAATATCACAATAACTCTGGAACGTTTATATGTATGTGTTCACACCTTGGAGAATGGCAACTCCTGTTTAACAGCATAACTGTGATCACACACACCACTAAGGGACAGATCAGGTGGCGAGAGGTGGGATTGTGGCAAGTGGGGTGCGAACTGGGGGACTGTTGTGCGGTTGAAAGGGGAGATGAGAGATAAAAGATGGTTATTCCATTTCTGCCTTCATCACGAATCACCACTGAAACCAGTCCAGAGGTCAAATAACCTAACTTTGAATAAACATTACCATAATCGGTGAGACATTGTGCAGAACATGGGCATAGTTTCAATTTCAAGTAAATCACTATACTGTGACGAGCTCATCCGTGCTGATAGTGTAATGTACAGCCAGCTGTACATGGTAATAAAATCAAATAAAGAGAAATTTGATACTGATCAAGTTTTGAGGCGAATATGTATCCTAAATTCAAAAATTACATCGATTACTGAAAGTATGCTTTAAACCACTCGAGATCAATTTGATTTCAGGATTCCATAAACATTCCTCAATTTGACTGAGGTATGTTGGAATGATATTTTTCCATATTGAACCTTTACACAAATTCAATCAATGTTTCGGACCTGTACAGTGAATTATGTCTGAAGTATAACTTAAAAAACATTTGCTACGTGACTGCGAGTGAGTGTAAATTGGTATTAGCTATCATGGATTGGATCAAGAAAAATACAGCAGCTATTGGTTACATGTTTACCATTAGTTCCAGTAGATAACTATATCGCACATTTCATAATATATATATGAAAAATAATTCTTCAATAATATGCAGTCCTATGGACAATACATGCGATATTTACATTCAAACTGTTTATACACGCTACTGGGAACCGAGTACACAAGAGGCCAAAAGAAAGTGGCCACCTGAATGTGCAAGTGAACAAAGTTAGGTTTATTTATGTGGTCAGGAACAATGAAAAGGGACACGGGACAAGCCGGCGACAAAACGTAAAGCGAGTCCTATTGGAACCTTATAGAAAAAAACAAGTTTGCCAAGGGTGACTATTTGTCCTGTTGCCTAAAGCAACGGAAGACAGTTCTATCTGCTTCGCTGGTGTCCCTGGAGAGTCCTTGCCACCTGTAATGGCCGCTGGTATGTCGCAGTGAACTCACTGGCAAAAGCACAAACTGACAACCTTGTTTGCAACATTAATATTACATCCCCTTTTCATCTGCGTCTAAGGGACGGTTGGGTAGCCAAGTGGGTAAAGCAAGGCCCGGGTTCGATTCCCCACAATGTGTGAAGCCCATTCATGGTGTCCCCAGCCGTGATATTGCTGGAATATTGCCAAGAGCGGCGTAAAGCCCTACTCACCCTACTACACGATTCATGACTTCCTCAAACTGCCCAATGCATGGAAATTAAAGGCTACACGGCAGGAAACCAATGCTGAACAGATCACCAAATATTGCACATGACAGCTTTCTATTGCGTTTCGGTATAATAATAGATATTTTCAAGTTGTCAATATTTGCTTTGACGTATCTGTGTAACTTTGACACATGTTTGTATTTACAGAAAAGCAAAAAGCAACGCATGATCGAAAATTTTAGAAACTGTATAAGCCTGACCATTCCATTTTGTCTGAAGTGATTGGAAAATGATGAAATAAAAACAGATAAACTGGTGTCATGCAATATGACGTCCATTCCCCACACAAGAACCACAACCACAGTAAAGTAAAACCATAAATGTTGCACGTGCAATCTTGATCCAGGGTAAACACTGACAGTTTCCTGTTTACATGATTTCATTTACCCCCGGGGTAGTTTAACCCGAGAGGGTAGATCTGGGTAGGCTGTGAAGCGGTATTTATCATCACACATAGCTTTCATAATGATTGAGTGCTATCCTTTAATTTCTTTTCACAAAGTCAGCATGGCAAAATATGTAAATGGACGTCTATTTCTCATTCATATGAACATACCTGATAGTTTTCCTAATTTCTTAACTTTCGCAGATCTCATGGGCCCAACAATACCATAACATTGTCCTGTCTGGACCTCAGTACTCAATAAAACTCTCAAAACAATACATAATGTTTATCGACATCGTAAAATACAAAAATTCGTTTTCTGAACCTCTGATTGAAGACAAGTATTACATCGGATGCGTGGTTCGTGTTCTCAAACAATACAACCTTGCATTTAACATCCACAATAACATGAGCACAACAAGAGCCATGGAAGGCATCCTTCAGATCCTTCTGGATCTGAACATGCACTGTATTACTTTTACAATCTGTAAGGCCAAGGGAATTTAATCCACCAAAGGGTAAATGATGATTGATAATAATGAGGTCTGGTTCCTAAGGTTAGATTTGGCATGCGAAGGCGCATCAAAACGTAATTGCGCCACCAAATGCAGATGCTCCATGCAAAAACGCTGCATAACTCACTCGGGATTAAGTGCAGACCCAGACAATGACGAATCGTGGTGCCATCTCTACTTGCAAGATGACTTCATGACGTTTGCACAGTGTGTGTTTGGCCTATGGCTTGATGCAACTCTCGCACCTTAAGTTGTTTTCGTGACCACTTTTATGAGACTTGCAGTTGTGGAAAAATTAATCCCATGACATAGACGATGGTATGGTAGGGTATAGTTTGTGTGGTATGGTGTGCGATGTGGTTGGTATGATTAATGGTATGTTATGTGGCTTTTTTTTACAATAACGTTTGTGTTGTCGGCGTGACATGTTTTGTTGCTGGTGTGGAATGAGCTATAGTTGGTATGATATATGTTGTACTGCCTGGTTGACTTTGGATGTAATATGCAGAATGACATATGTTGGTGTGGCGCTGTGTGGTATAGTTGGCACGGAAAAGTATTGTATATTGTATGGTATGGCATAGTACTGTACTCTGCATTTATGGGGTTCGACACTGTATGTGATACTGTATGGAATGGTATGTAAAAGGTAGTACTGCAAAAGGTAGGCATGGTAGTTCATGCATTGTAGCATATGGTATGCCATATCATGCCACATGTTAGATTCATTGTACATAATTATGAAAATCAAGTACGAAAGCAATTGACCTTGGCAGTATTGATCTAAGAATGCAGTCAATCAATCAATCTGATAAATGCCTTGAATCCAAATATTTATAATGACCGATTTATATTAGAATCGCAAGTCGAACAAGTGCTTTTATTTCTTGCAATAACAATAGCAAACGTTTTAAGTGTATCAATACGTCAATATCAAACATTAGATAAATTATTCATGATTCAAACGAGATTAATTCATACAACCTGTCGTTATATAAAGTTGCCTAAAAGTTGAAATAGTTGTCATTCAAATTAACAATGTTTGAAATCAGCTGTTAACAGATAGACATATAGAAATACTAGTTACACAAATTGGTTAAATGTGTTACTTTATATGGCATTATTTATTCCTCCGTGAGGTAGTAAGACACACTGTTTCTCACAAAAAGGTAAAGGTTACCGTAGTTCATAATACATTTATTCAGAACCGACTGTATTTACGTACACAATCATCGTGTGCTACCGACGATATATTTTCACAATGTTTAGGGATGCAAAATCAGATCGTGTATAGTAAACAGCATGCAACACCGTGTGCTAAGAGTTAGAACTTGAATAATCTTTAAACATTTCATAAAAATAAGTACAAGTAATTTCGATAAATGCAATTTTCTATGTACAATTTCATATATAAGCAGAAATTATAATGTTCATTTATCAAGTCGAGAATAAATAACATATTAAACACTACATTTATTCTGATATTGGCATACAATGATACTTACGAAAGAGTGAGTGAGTGAGTTGGGTTAACCGCTGCTTTTAACAGTATTCCAGTTATATTGCAGCGTGTCAGTTTAATGTGGGAGGAAACCCCGAAGTGATGCAGGTCTCAGGCGTTTACAACTTCGGTGAAACCCACGAGCACGGGTATGGTGCTGACAAACCTAGAAACATAATCGGGGCGAACCGAATTCGAACCCTCAATCATAGGTTTCTGGCGTGCCCAGGGGACGCGACTCTGCACAGCGAATCGCGGCGCCTTAGACGACTGGGCCTCCCGTGCCCTTTACTCACGTAAGACAATATATTTTATGGACAACTTTTTTATTCTATTATGATGCGACGTTTCGCTATAAATGCAACCAGCTTAATGTCTTTTCCCCATCATTAGGCCAGCCTTCTACAACGCAAAGGATGTTTAAAATGACAGTTAACGCAATTCAGCATAGCAACCGGAACCAGACATGGTGACCTTCAATTGTTTAAAACTGCCAATGTCTTTGGGGAATTTATATTCGTATCTCAGAGACTAAAGAAAAACACATAGTCCAAGAAACTCGATTTGGCGATTTTAAACCCCAACAACCATAAATATCTACACATAGTGATCTGATGACCCCAGGTGTTCGGGAAACCAGCGAGTTCCTCTTGCCGTTACTATAGCACCCGTCGGGAGAAAATAAGCCAAGAACTTGGCAGGTAGACGTCATTGTTTAAAGTTTTGCAAGTAACGTGGTTGCAACGGCCAGTGTCATGGAGCGATAAGAAGTAGTAGAAAGAAGAGGTACATGTTCGTTATTGACGTCCAACTAAAATGAAGGAAATGTTTCAAAGGAAAGGTGCGAGCTTGCCAACCCGATCAAATCTATCTGCATGTTACGACAAGCAATTGGGTACTGGTGATGTATTCTGTCTCGTCATTTGATAGAACACAAAGCGCAATATCACAATAACTCTTGAACGTTTATATGTATGTGTTCACACCTGGGAGAATACAACTCATGTTTAACAACATAACTGTGATCACACACACTACTTAGGGACAGATCAGGTGGCGAGAGGGGGGATTGTGGCAAGTGGTGTGCGAACTGGGGGACTGTTGTGCGGTTGAAAGGGGAGATGAGAGATAAAAGATGGTTATTCCATTTCTGCCTTCATCACGAATCACCACTGAAACCAGTCTAGAGGTCAAATAACCTAACTTTGAATAAACATTACCATAATCGGTGAGACATTGTGCAGAGCATGGGCATAGTTTCAATTTCCAGTAAATCACTATACACTGTAACGAACTTATGCGTGCTGATGTTGTAATATAGAGCCAGCTGTACATGGTAATAAAATCAAATAAAGAGAAACTATGACACTGATCAAGTCTGAGTGATTATTAATTCTGAATTAAAACATAACATCGATCACTGATAGTATGCTTCAATTAAAGAGTCAACATTTAATTCTTTCATAATTGCCAATCCTATAGACAATACAAGCTATATTTACAAGTAAACTGTTTGTACACGCAACTGAGAAGCGAGCGCACTTTTACAAAGTACACTATAGGCCAAAAGAAAGTGGCCACCTGATTGTGCAAGTGAACAAAGTTACGTTTTTTTATGGTCAGGAACATTGAAAAGAGTCATATTGGAACCTTATAGAAAAAACAAGTTTGCCCAGGGTGACTATTTGTCCTGTTGCGGATATTTGTCCCCTCGGGGATATTGCTGGAATATTGCCAAGAGCTGTGTATTCCCTACTCACCCACCCATTCATTTTTGACCAAAATAGCAGATAGTGGAGCAGCCGGTGTGATTAAAACATACACAGTCTTCCTGACACTGCAGCACAAAAGAACATTTCAGATTAAATTTCAATCTAATTGTCCACGTGTTTTCCATCTTCTTCAATTGCGGTCAATGCATCACTGATGTCGGTGCAACTTACATGTGATGCAACACAGCCTGCATAATGATGGCGTACTATCCTTTAATTTCTGTTCACAAAGTCAGCATGGCAAAGCCTTGGAATAATATTGGGAACATGTGTAGTATCTATTGCACCAACACAGTTCGGAAAGTTACTTTTTTCTTTTAAACCAAGCCCATTCCTGATGCCAACTGCCGTGATATTGGTGGAATATTGCTTAAAGTGTCGAAAAACTACACTCACTCAATTTTAAATCATCAATGACCTTCTTCAAGGCCCAACACATAGACATCAGACTAGTTCACTGACCATGTTCTGATGGATGGGTTCGCAGTCGTCATGGACGCACATAGACACTGTTGACCTGGCTATTCAAAAAACAAGCTACCAATAGTTCGACACTCCACTGTTGTGGCCAAAAAGTACGCAGCTACTGCAACGCGATGTCCTATTGGTGTGGTATCTGCAGTGTATGTTCTGACAGGTGTTAAGATTCTAAGGAGTTAAATTTCGTTACCTGTTGACCTCTGGTGACAAACGTAATTACTGTTTAACAGTTTTAGCCCAATATTACATACTAGTCATCAGACTACCAACACTTTCATACGTCACTACATGACTATTGCTTGTAAAAGATATTCCACTGCCCAGTTACCCTACCCAGAAATTTGGTCCTTCGGATTCGTTACAGGTGTCCGCCTTTATGTGGTGATTACTACCACTAAACTGTTAGTTGTGATTTGCTTTCAAATCATAGTAAGATTTTGCTACCCCAAGTGGTACAATTTTGGGATCTGGTTCATGGACTAAGTGGACAAGGCTTCTTTTACGTCTGATGAAAGGCGCACATTGGGTTCCAATTGTAGGCAGATGACGTGAACATGGCTTGGCACTCATTAACTTCATCCAGGTTAATCTTTCTTGTAGCAAAGGAGTGCTTATTACCAAAGCAAACGCCTGTATCAATCGTTGCCTTCTCCTTCCCTGCGAAAAATGTCCAAACCTCTCCATAGTCTTGAGTAAAAAGAGCTAAACTGATTGATATTAAAAAGAACTACTACTTGGCACAAATAGGGTGCATATAAAGAGGGCTTACTGCATCCTTTGTAAAGGTTAATATCAAATACTGTGGGTTCCATATTCACGCTAGAAGGTCTACAGTCTAAAGTCTACGGGTGCCTAGACTGCCCCCTGTGCAAAGAGAAATGGTCCTTGAAATTTTGCAAGCTGGTACAAGATATGCACAACGTGACCAACAAAGTCCGTTGCTAATCGACCATGTTCTGTCCGACTAAGAGTTACAAAAAATGTACAAGGTCGCTTTATAAGGGTCACTCATCACAGGAACAGAGTTCAGGGAATAAGAAGATCAATTGTAGTTCAGGGGTCAAGGGGAGAAGTATCAGGAAACACGATGATTCGACGAGGTCTCGATCTTGCAAAACTTCACCTTCCATATGTGGGACCAATTTTGACACAACAACACCGCCATCGACGTTTTCGGTGGGCCTGGCAAAGACAATGTTGGCAACATTAGCAGTGGCCTTTTTTCGGACGAGACTCGCGAGTATCTTTCTCATGCTGACGGTGGTGTTCGTGTCTGGCGTCCCTGTAATGAACGTTCAGCTGATCGCTATGTCATTCAGGCAATTGGAAGTCTGATGGTTTGGGAAGCTTTCAGCTACAACCATAGGTTCCCAGGTTCCCAAATGTCCTCATGCTTTCTTTCGTCCATACTCGCTACTTTCACTTCGAAGGGCATCTCTCTTTGACGTTCTGTGTTCCTGTAAACTTCTGTAATGACTGGATAACAACTACCTTCAGCTCTTAATATAACAGTTCTTTCTATAAATATTCCATTTAACACCATTACTGCTGTCTTTTGTTCCAAAACTTTCAGCCTTGCGTTTATTTTGCTTTTCAGAATATGGGGGGCAGTGGATATCCGAGTGGTTAAAACCTCGCACTTGCATACGCCACCCAAAAGGCCCGGATTTGATTCCATTCTCCACATGGGTACAATGTGTGCAATCCATTTATTGTGTTGTCCGCCCTTATGCTGTGATAGCACTAAAGCTGCTTAAATTCGTGGTCACTCACATATTCACTGACATAGCACACAATGAACCGAGGACCTTAAATATCTTACATCACAGCAGATAACTGACTTTTATGGGCAAATACATTTGTTAGTACAGAATTAACTAACATGACCCTCACAACTGCACACACATAGGAGGGGAGTTTGAACATATTACTACGGAAATGCATAAGCTCGCATAAGGATTTGCTGGTCGCACACAAACATCCACTTTGAAGCATACTTTCATCTTGTACTCAACCTCATCGGCGGTCATTAAATTGGTGGTTGTCATTAACAAGAATTGAAACGGGACTGGCTTTATTGAGGCTCGTGACCCCTGAGAAAGGTTTGCTTTGAGCGATATATATGTGAATTAACTGTTTTAGTTATAGAGTTGAATATGTGCTGAAATGACCCTTTTCTCAGAAGAAAATACTTGATCCGAATCTTGGTTCATCTTACTTTCATCTTCATGTCTAACCTCCTGTGTATCTCTAAAACAGCTTTGAACACAAAGCCAGTTAATGATCCTTGTAATATTCAGATTTCCACCAAATTGATATTTGCGAGCTCGACTTCATTTTGCAAAAGGATCTATAATTTCAGATCCCTTGCCATGAACAGATCATAATTGAATTACAGATGTTTGAGAGAAATAAAAATGCCTTTAAGCAATAAACATATATAACATCCGTTCCTACAGACAATTTGCCTAACATCTTCTCTAATGTGAATGAAGTGTAAATGACGTGTCAAGAATCACATTCCAGTCAACGAGGCATTATAACCATAAACATGTTACAGTAGCTTACCTTGCTCGGTTATAATCGAATATATAAAGGTCATCGTCAACTCTGTTACACCTGTGTATGGTTAAACATATACTTCAATCATTCTGTAAAGATACGTTTGATCAAGAATTTATGTTTGGATTAAAAAATGTGCTCAACCATTTTTATTGGTATAATATTTTTTTTCCAGATTGACCTTGGTTGGCGTACGTGCATGGATGCATATATACATGTGGAAGAATTCTACAGTGATGAAGTCATGTACTGCATAACATTCCTGTTCAGTGTAGAAATCGATTGCACTCAGGATAGATAGATTAACAGTGGCCCACGAATATGTTCTCGTGTATGATCTCGTGATGCATTCTGACAGTTCAAGTTGTTATGGTGACGGGTGAAGAGGTGGGGTAGGTAGGGGACTGTATGTTGTGTATGGTGTTAGGTGTTAAGGTGGGTGGGAATGGGAACGTACGTTGTATGTGACGGTGGGTGTTGTGATTGGGTGGGATGGGTAGGGTACTGTACATGTACGTTGTGTATGTGGCGGGTGTTGGGGTGGGGTGGGTAGGGGAAAGTACGCTGTGTATGTCTGCTGGTTAAGGGCTTGGTGTACCACATGTATGTGGTTTTTGGGCTGGCAAACTATGCGTACTTCGTTGGTGTGGACGTTGGGGAATAGGGAGAAACTGCTTGGAACAACAAACATTGGGTTTCAGTTGATATCTACCTATGAGAGGGATAATGTCTGTGTGGAATGCATAGCATTTTTTTTCATTTTTTTCATTTTTTTTCAAAGAAGATACAACTTCAGAAAGAAAGAAAGTTTATATGGTGCAAACCTATTGAGATACCATGCCGCAGTTTAACTTGTATACCCCACTCATATATACTATACTGACTCCGAGCCGACCAGTCCTTGTTTTATCCCCTTAATGCCAGGCGCCAGGCGGGTAACAACAAGTTCGATCATTTAACGTCATTTAACATTACGCGGCTGATGATCGAACCCTTGACATTCCGCTCTCTGGGTTTACGCTCTATCAAATAGACTACGAAGGCGGTCGACATGCATGTAGACAAAAGATGTGGTGTTACACGTGGAACCTCACGTAAGGTCGTAAAATTTCTCACAGCCTTTAGTATTGTTTAGTTGATTGTTGATTTTCAGTATCCACAGTAAAAGATAAACTCTCTTTTTTCTTGCTTTAAGGCAGTAGTTATAATCAGATTGGGAATGCGTTGCCAACAATGTAATGAAGCGTTATTGGTATGTTTCAAACTGGTGGAACTCAGAATCCTTTTCTGATGAGTCTCGCTGACATCTTTCTCAGGCTGATGGTCGTTTACTTGAAGTGTTTGGCGTTGCCGTAATGAACGTTGCGCTGATTGCTGTGTCAGTTGGATGATGGACGTGTGATGTTTTGAGGAGCTTTTAGCCCCAGGTCGTCATGTCATCGGTCATTCTTTCAGACACTTGTTAACTCGATGGCGTACATACTCGCTACTTTCACTACGAAGGGTATCCCACTTCGATGCGCTGTGTTCCCTAACAAACTTCTGTTCATTGTGTGTCACGCCCCGATTCGATTCTCAACAAGGGTACGATGTTTGAAGCCCATTTCGTGTGTCGCCCTGATCCCATACTCACTCACATACAACACAATGAACCGAGCACGTTAAATGTCTAAGCACAGCAGACAAATTACTTTTTAGACCAAATACATTTGTTAGTACGGAAGAAACATATTGATGACATTACCCTCACCACTGAATATATATTGATGAAGGAGGCAAATTTACCAGATAACTACATATATGGTTGTCAAGAGCTCGCGTAAAGACTTGATGGTCGCAATAAACATCCACTTAGAAGCATCCTGTATACACTCATCTTGTACTCAACCTCATCGGCGGTCATTAATTGAAGGTTGTCATTAACTATAATTGAAATAGGGATAGCTTTATTGAGGCTCGTGACCCCTGAGAAACGTTTGCTTTGAGCAATGTATATGTGATTTAACTGTTTTAGTTATTGAGTTGAATGTGTGCTGAAGTGACCCTTTTCTCAGACAAATACTTGATCCGAATCTTGGTTCATCCTATTTTCATCTTCATGTCTAACCTCCTGTGTATCTCTAAAACAGCTTTGAACACAAAGCCAGTCAGATTTCCATCAAATAGATATTTTGTGAGCTCAACTTCATTTGTAATTTCAGATCCCTTGCCATGAACAGATCATAATTGAATTACAGATGTTTGAGAGAAATAAAATATGACTTTATAACATATATAACATATATGGTTATTATCGAATATATAAAGGTCATTGTCAACTCTGTTACACCTGTATATAATTAAACATACTTCGATCATTCTGTAAAGATATGTATGGTCATATATATGTTTGCTCTAGAATTAGGGAATTCTACCGTAAAATATTTTAGTACTGCAAAACAGTCTTGTTCTGTGCAGGAATCGATTGCGCCCCATGATAGATAGAATCACAGTGGCCCACTAATATGTTCTCGTGTATAATCTCGTGATGCATTCTGACAGTTCCTGTTGATATATTTGTACCTTCAGGAGTGTAAATGTAACAACGACATCCACAGGCTATACCATCGTACAATGGTTTCTGCTAATTCAAATTGGCATATTCTAAATATACCAATTTAATTATAATTTCCTGATTTTTAAAAGATTGGTTCATATATTTTGTCACGGCTCATTGTAATCGTAGGAAATGATATTAAAGTTCGCTTGCAGTTATACAGTGTTCAGTACGAACCATAACAATAAAGCATGCATATGGTTGCTACTCTACATTTGGCCCAGTGGGGTTCGTTCACTTTGTATCATCTCTTCACTAATGTTGTGTCTGCCATATCAAACTAGTAAGGAGATACAAAGGCGTCACGGTCTGTCGAAGAAAGCTTGGCATGGGTCAACATTTGGCCACACTGTGTACTAACAATCCAGCCCTCTGGACACGTTATAATTTGTCTGGATATACGAGGTCAACCTGTCTGACATATCCATGCTATTCTACTCAAGGCAAAGTAACACTAATTACCTTCCCTTATGAAAATACGATGAAAATGTTCTTATGTCAGCTACATCTAGATGTTATCTGTGCACACATGAAAACGAGGCGTTGCTCTTTTGCAGTTTACTCTTTCGGAACTACCTTTACATTAGCATATACATGTGTGTATACAACTTAATATGAACAAGATCCATATACATGTAGCAACGAAGCAATTAAAAAAAAAAAATTAAAACATTTTGAATAAATAGGCATCTTTAACAGGACAGAATATTGAATGTTTCTTTGTATGGTAAAAGTCAATGTACTGTCAAGACAATGGTCGATCAATAGTGTTCAGTTATAAATGTCAGTAATATATATGCACAGGTAAACTCCTAAACACCAAACATCGAAGAAGATGCTTCTCAAGATATTTTCTACCCTATCCATGACATCAGTGTATGAAATCGTATCTCTGTAACATGCATATGAAATAGTGGCTGTGTTTGTGTTCTTGATGAAATATAGTTACATAAAATGTCATATTGCTGGAATACGTTTACTAATCGCAGAACATATGTCATGTGTTGAACTGTCAATATCAATTCGCAAATTACATGATGTGCCAACATCAGTCAACATTTCCATCGGAAGAAGATCATGTTTGTAATTATTTAACATTCAATAACTTTCAGTAGCAGTTGCAGAAAACGATCACATTCAGATCTGTCAAACAAAAGCAGAAACTAGTTTCTTAAATCAATTATCATCAACATGTGCTGGTCTGTAGCATTTCAAATGCACCATGTTTGACAGTAGCTGACAGACTCAAAGTGTTCCTTGACATTATTGCTTTAAGGCAATAACCGTATATCCGGCCATTGGAACACCGGTGGCTAGTGTAATTGCATTTGTCAAGCTTAGACATACCAAACCCCGTGGAAGTATGACAGCTCCCGGCACAGGGGATCATGGTTCCTTGAGCTTTTGGAGAACGTCTTACCGATAATAGTCCATTTAGTCTGTAAGATATTTATGCCTGGCTTACCAGGCAATGTCCAGCATGAATACTGCCTAAATGTTCGTAATACAAAGAGCTACATCAAGTCAATGAAGTTTAGCGGACGGTTGAGGTTTCATTCACATTTTCTGTCTGAGTGAATTAATACATTTTGGAGAGAAGACGGGTCCAACAATGCTTTGCGCACAGCCATACACAGCTTACAGATCCAAACATGTGTCATCTCATCTTCTGCAGACACCTTTATTTTTTGTCCTGGATTACGCAATTAAGTTTTGTAATGTCATTTGGGCTCTTCTGTGGAATCAGCTTATCAAATTACACTACCGCTGCTGCTTCGCCCAGTGGTTTGTTTACAAACGGGTGCTCTGTGATGCAAGTTCTTGTAGCTGCGGTTCCTTTCAATTACACAGATGTGGTGTCACGTGGCTGTCAGGATCCGCTGATAGTGACAGACTGCTGGTTTGTGTGTACAGACGGTACAGACGGTACAGAATTGAGTGTCAACCAAGCGAAGTGCCATATCAAATCGGCCCAGACTCAGTTTTTCAAGGAAAGGTTTTCTAAACGACCACTGCATCGAGTTTATGTGCAGTGTGTTGAGAAGTTCAGCAATCCTGCAGAGTCCTTCACTTGGATAAAGTCGTCTGGCCTGAAAAGTGAAACAGAAGGCTTTCTGTTTGCTGCTCAGGACCAGTCAGTTCCAACTCGAAACCGTCAATGTGTGATTTTGCATCAAAATGTGAATATGAAATGGAGATGTAATGAATTTAATGAGGCTGTCCAACACATTGTGATTGAATCCAGCTTTGGCACAGACACGGTATCTTAAGCGACATGATGGGGTGGCTCGATCATTTTATTACCGTCTTCGCCATGCTTGTGGTTTTGACACAGAGGTCCATCCATTGTACGACACGGAATATGTAGAGGGCGTCATGGAAAATGATAAATACAAAATCCTTTGGAATAGGCCCGTATATACATACCCTCAGACATATCCAGGCCAAAAAAACCTGATCTTGTCCTTTTTGATAAATCCAATGAAATCATTTATATCATTGAAGTTTCTGTCCCTTTTGACAGTAATGTGATTGACAAGATTGAGGAAAAACATGGCAAATATGCAGACCTCGCTTTCGAAATGTCACGCTTGCATCCCAAGTACCAAGTTGTCCGCCTCCCCATTGTTCTCGGTGCCTCAGGTTTGGTACCTCCCAAACTGTTGACTGACATCGGGAGAGTACCCGGATTTGCTACCAAGACTATAGCCCTTCTGACAGTCTGGGTAATGCAGAAGGCCGCAGTGTTGGGGAGTCTTCACATTCTCCGAAAAGTTCTGGGTAGGTTTGACGAGGCAGCGCTTCCTGGGAGAAGTCCCATTCACTGTCTGGGCTGCGTGTAGAGGGGGCAAGGGCCCTGAGCTGATGATGAGCTTCACCAGCCTGACTGTGCCAGGATCGTCCAAACCCTCTTTGCTGCATTTTTTATTTTATACTGTAAATAATAATAATAATCTGTGTGAAATCACTCTCTTACACGGAAATACGTGAGATATCTATAGCATCCCTTCGCTTCACGTCTCCATCTTACCCCGACACAATAAAAAAATTTGGTAAAGAACGATTCTTTCCTCATTGAGAAAACAAATGAGTTTACCGGAGTATGTGCTCAAATCATGTTATTGTGGATTAACGATTTCAGTTGAGGAAATATCGGATGAGTGTCCAAACAGCGATTACAGCTCACAAAACGTTGAGTCCATCAGCAAGCCAGAGACTAGTTGTGATTGGTTACCCGAAGACAATCGATCACGTACAACATTGTTTTCATGCTCTGGGGCTAAAATGATTTTTTGTTTTTTTGGTTTTCATTGACCTACGTTTGACACAACCTAGTCTCAACTCCATCCGCCTACGCCACGAACCGAGTTTCTAACGTTAAATCAATCATTAGATGAACATACATGGACACTGAGAGGAGTAACCTCAGTCCCTTTTCAGAAGAACACAACCACTGCTTTGCTTTTTGTACGACTACTGTTACCACATATACTGCAACTATTACTGCCTCTGGACCACACCTGATGCAGGGGGCGTTGTGGTAAACTAGTTCATGAAGCGTTCGCCCGTTTCGCAACGCGTTCATTTCTCCAGAAGTTCCAGAAGTTCCAGAAGTTCGCCAGCGTTCCCCGTCTCGATATAAAATCAGCGTTAAACTGACCATCAACTCGCCCCTACTCTAACTCCTTTCACCACTGCCAGCTACTGTTTGTTTTGTGGTTAACATCTACGGACTGCTTCATTTTCGCTATGCTCCCACATTCGATTTCACTCCTTGATATAACTGAAGAAACAGTTCAAAGTGGATTTTAAACCCAGGTTCACTCGCAAATCTTTCAGCAAAGAAAGGTAAGACATTCTGTACTTTGAAAATACTAATGGAACAAAAGTGATGCCACAACGCAGATAATATTTATTAGGTAATGAGAGATTCATATGAAATATGCATGTATTTTCTTGGTTATGGGTGCTAGGGTAGGGTGGATAGTGAGTGAGTGAATGAGTATATGTTTACGCCGCTTTTAGCAACATTCCAGGAAAATCACAGGAGGGGACATCATAAATGGGCTCCACACAGTGTACCCATGTCGGGAATCGAACCCGGGTCTTCGGCGTGACGAGCGAACGCTTTAACCACTAGGCTACCTGACCGCAACTGGGGGTGGCTAGGGTTATGTACGTTGTGTGTGGTGGTGGGTGTTGTGATGGGGGTGGCTAGAGGAATGTACGTTGTGTGTGGTGGTGGGTGTTGTGATGGGGGTGGCTGGAGGAATGCACGTGGTGGACTGTGGCGGATGTCGGGATGGGGTAGGTAGGGGAATGTACGTTGTGTATGGCTGCTGATGTTGGGCTAGTTAAGGGCTTGGTGTATGTGGTTGTTGGGGTGGCAAACATGCGTACTTCGTTGGGGTGGTCGTTGGGGAATAGGGAGAAACTACTTGGAACAACAAACATTGACTTTTAGTTGATATCTACCACTGAGAGGGATAATTTCTGTGTGGAACGCATAGCAAAAACATACAAAACATTTCAAAGAAGGTAAAACTGCAGAAAGCAAGAAAGGAAGTGTCAACTTATGTGGAGGACTGAGTCTATGTTGTGTTGTCTTTTGGTTGGTGTTGAGGAAGCGCACCACTCTACTCGATGCTAACCTGGAACATGTCGCCAAATGTTGATGGTATGATGAAGACTACAGGTGCTGTTATTGAGTTGTGGTGTTCAGACCGACATGCCTGGGGGGTGAATGTTACATCTAAGTCAGTTGAAATGACACGCATGTGAGGTGAGGTAAAATTGGGTTTAAAGTCGCATTCAAGTGAGTGAGTGAGTGAGTGAGTATGGTTTTACGCCGCTTTTGGCAATATTCCAGCAATATCATGGCGGGAGGACACCAGAAATGGGCTTCACACAGTGTACCCATGTCGGGAATCGAACCCGGGTGTTCGGCGTGACGAGCGAACGATTTAACCACGAGGCTACCCGACCGCCCCTGTCGCGTTCAAGACATCTTGCACTTGTATAGCGACGGGGTTTAACCGATACCATCACTTTGACCTGGGCTTGAAAAGGCTTCAATTCTCCTCAATTGATTTTGAATAAAGAGTTTTGCCCACATTATTTATTATATTTATGAGTGCAGTGAGCCGATTATATGAGCTCCACTCCTTTCTATTATAAAAACAAGAAGAGATCTGAAATCCTTGTAAAGATGATATGATTATGTGGTATCATATGAAACAAGACCAGGTTTTGCAGTGTTTCTACATTCTGTTAATAAAATATATACTACATATGTGTGTGTGTTGTTTTGTGTGTGTGTTTTTGTTTGTTTGATTGTTTGTTTAACGCCGCACTCAGCAATGTTCTAGCTATATGACGGCGGTCTGTAAATAATCGAGTCTGGAACAGACAATCCAGTGATTGCCATCATAAGCATAGATTCACGTAATTGGGATCCTTACCACCCGATCCCGTTAGTCGCCTCTTACGACAATCACATTCGCCTTTTATGGCAAGCATGGGTTGCTCTTTGTGTGTGTGTGTGTGTGTGTGTGTGTGTGTGTGTGTGTGTGTGTGTGTGTGTGCATACAGGTGTTGTACCACCGTTATGAAATCAACACCTTATTGTCAGGCGCCAGTGGTGTTTAAAGCGAAGAAACTCGAGGAATCGTCGGTTGTCTCGTCTTTTGTTTTAATGACTCTGGACTTTCTGGATAGGCGTGGGCGTGTCTGGAGGCGTTGTAAAGAGCGTCATGCGAACGTGAACGTAAGGCACCATGGCACATTTTGGGGCTGGTCTGTAATCATATGGGGCGGGATCACTATGACTGCCAGAACACCACTGCATATTGTCCATGGACTGGACAGTACTACCCAGGCAATATAATCGCGACAATAGCTGTGCTGTGTTAGCGCGATGGTGGGCCACGTTCATGACGATAACGTTCGTGAGCACCGCGCACTTATCATAATTGACAACCTCCAAAAGCAAAACACCACATGAATTCAATGGCCAATCAAGCGTCATGAACTCTCCCCACTAAGCACGTATGGCATCGGATATGATCGGAAGTCATGTACGCCGGCGTCAAAAGCCACCCACCATATAAGCTAAACTCCCTCAAATTGTCATTGGGAGATTGATTCGGACCATACTACACAGTAGCAATGAATATTTGACCAATCGTAGGGACATGACCCATTATTGATCAAGTCATCTTTAGACAACACACTTCTGTCGTCTTTCTTAGTGGTTTTCATCCTTCCAAAATATCAACATGTTCTTTTGATTGTCATGTTTCATATTGTCCTTCCGTTTTCTTATCCATCCATTACCGCCACTCCATACCTCTTTGTATTTCTGTAATCATCTGTTATTTTTGAATGCCCCATACAATAAGAGTGAGTATGTGGTACTCCACATTATATCTGTTTGCAAATTGTATATAATTGGCACACAGGCTTTCACTTGGGATTAGTAAATATACAGTTCTCCTCCACATGTGTAGACTAAGGTAGCATTAGTTTCAGTGAAAATGGCAAACTAAAATTGGGCAATTACCTTACCACAAACATAATGGGAGGGAGCGCGAGTGAGTATGGTTTACGCCGTTTCAGCAATATTCAAGCAAGACCAGGGTGAGGTACACCAGAAATTGACTTCACACAATGGACCCATTTTGACAATCTAACCAGCGACTGGTGACTCGCGTACAGCGAGGAATGTAACACAACTTATTCCCTGTATACAAGATAACATACATGTATATGCATACATCACTTAGTCATGGTTATAGTGAAATGCAGATCTCCCTGACCACGTATAATATATGTGTCAAATTGAGTGGGATATGGAATTAGCGCTTAAACCTCTGATTGTATTTTGGACGAACATCAACTGAGTTTTTAAGCGAGTGGGATCACTCCAACACGAATTCAAATTCATTTTACCGCAGAAGATGTTGAAAGGTTAACAGATCACAGAGAACGAAATACAAGGACTAATAGTATGTGCCCAAATGACAGTAGACATATCGTGAGAGTTTTTAATTTAAAGCAAGTTTTACCATCACCTCAAAGAAGAGACAATTTCTGTTAATAAGTGCAATCGGTTTCTAAGGACCATTCAATCATGTTGTACAACACACGGTGACAATGGCAGATAACGTCCTTCACGACTTCTGTTGGGCCACTTCTGCTGAAGAACACTCTTTGGTAACTTGGCATACGAGATGACGGCGGCAAGTTCTGCGAACTGATATCGATGCCTCTTACGTCTTGAAGATGTTTGTTATTGCTTGAAACAGGACCAAGTCGTTTCAGAAGGAGCTTAACGCAGCCATTCTAGCAGATATAACGCTCTCTAGCGACTATTTATTTTGGCTAAATCCACTGTCCTGTGACCATAAAGCGTTGTGCATTCTCCAAGTCCTAAACCAACACCTAACGTGAACAGCACTCTTTGTGTGTTCAGTTTATCGATAAATTGCGCCATTTGAAGGACAGTTGATAACTAATTTATTAGCATCTTCGCAGCCATTCATCATCAATGCCTTGTATCAGGAAATATGTTGGGGTTTAACCGATACCATCAATTTGACCTGGGCTTGAAAAGGCTTCAAATCTCCTCAATTGATTTTGAATAAAGAGTTTTGCCCGCATTATTTATTATATTTATGAGTGCAGTGAGCCGATTATATGAGCTCCACTGCTTTCTATTATAAATACAAGAAGAGATCTGAAATCCTTGTAACGTTGAATGTTGATATAAATACGTGGAATCATATTAAACAAAACCAGGTTTTGCAGTGTTTCTACATTCTGTTAATAAAATATATACTATCTATGCGTGTGTTGTTTTTATGTTTGTGTTTGTGTGTTTAACGCCGCACTCAGCAATATTCTAACTATATGATGGCGGTCTGTAAATAATAGAGTGTGGACCAGACAATCCAGTGATTGCCATCATAAGCATCGATCCACGCAATTGGGATCGATGACTTGCATCAACCAAGTCAGCGAGCCTTACCACCCGATCCCGTTAGTCGCCTCTTGCGACAACGACAAGCATAGTCGCCTTTTATGGCACGTATGGATTGCCGTGTGTGTGTGTGTGTGTGTGTGTGTGTGTGTGTGTGTGTGTGTGTTTTCAGTGAAGAGAGACCTCAGGTCAAGAGTTTACAATAGTTCATGGTAAGTACATGCGGTATCTCTGTGGTTAATGAATGGAATGCTCGGAATGGAAGTGAGTAGTGAAATGAATCTGTTCCGACACATCGCGAAGATGGAATGCACAAGGACAGTCATGAACCTGTCTATACTGGGAGAGGTAAATATCATTAACAGATAAAACATCTTAAAAGATCTTAAAATATTTATCATGTAGTCTAAGTATTTCTCTGTCTGAATATATGTGCAAAAGCATTTTTTAAACATAGGGGGAAATATATGTATATGTAGATCCGCTTCAACGTAGGTACCCTAAAGAGATTACACTGTGGGTGTAGGGCGCCATGCTTAGTAAAAGAACCGGGAACTACATGTGTAACAGAGTTGTGTTTTACTCCCATGATTGCAAGATATCAAGACATATCACGGCAAGCGAGAGACTGCTAAAAGATTTTTTTAAATTAAATCTAAAAATATGTCCCAACGAAAAGTTTCCACATTATAATTTTTTTGTTTGAAAATTGCATAACTGCAATTGCAAACCATATTTCCAAATTTGGATTTGGATCTGATTAAAGGGAACGTGGAAGTAAACGGATGCGACTCGGATTGGGATGAAAGTTCAGCTGACACAAAGTTACACAGGTAGTTTCAATTTGTAACGTTCGTGACGTTGAAGACAAACTTTCCGAACGTCAATTTTGTCAGTCCTCGTTTGATGTGTGATAATTTCTGATAAGGTCTTAAAGCCGATTCGTTACTTCTTGATAAAAAATGCCAGAGGAATTGATATAAGGTTATTATACCGTGTATGCAAGGACGAGCAGATCATTCATTTGAGAACTAGTATTCACCTTAATATGCAAATGTCCTACATCCTGTAATGTGGCAGTAAATTATTGTAGGATATTTCTGATGGTTGTTGGTGGCAGCAAAATGAACGAAGTGCTCACTACACCTCAAGCCTTGGTAGTGGTTTGCAGCTGACAGAGTACCCGAGAATTATCCGCCAGGGTAAATATGAGTTACCTCCCTTAGTTGTGCAAACACTGGTACAGGCCACATCATCAGAGGAGTTTCAAGACATGATGGTCTCTAGATGGCTGATTGTACCTATATAACAGCAAATCGATGTCGATCCCAGGCCTTCTACGTGCCCAGTTCGAACGATACTGATCTACTGAAACCACGGACTTTCTGCTTGTTTACCCAATTCTGTCCAAAATATTAAAGTAGCATAGCCTTCATACCAAGCCTCGAAAAAGGGGGGCACGGGTAGCCCCGTCGTCTGAGGCGCCGTTATTCGCCGTGCAGAGTTGCATTCCTTGGGCACGCCAGAAACCTATGGCTGTGGGTTCGAATCCCTGTTTGCCCCGATTATGTTTCTAGGTTTGTCAGCACCATACCCGTGCTCGTGGTTTTCACCGAAGTGGTAAACGTCTGAGACCTGCATCACTTCAGGCTTTCCTCCCACATTAAGCTGACACGCCGTAATATAACTGCAATACTGTTCACAGCGTCGTTAAACTCATCTCACTCACTCACTCACTCTTTGAGGAATATTGAAATTTAGACACTTGTTGTGGAATGTTTGTTTAGGAGGAACTTTCGTCTTATTTCTGTACGTCTCGATTTTGGGATTGACATTCGCATTTCAATTCACTCGTGACGCAATATCTACTTATTCGTCACATTCTCCCGCTGAAACGTCACGCATATACATATCCACATTCTGCTGCAGATACGAGCGCATAGTGTTTAACTCTTACTAGTTAGGTCTTTGCTGGCAATAGGTTATATTCCAGTTTGATATCATGAGTGAATACATATTCACATACAGATACACTATGATGAACCTCAAGCACGCGTATGTGGTACTGGCAAAGCAAGAATCCTAATCATGGAGAATATGGGATTCGAATTGCCTTACAAGTTACATCAAATAATGAGTTTAAACGTTTATTTTTTTACTTCCACATGTATCCGCATTTGAACATGTGTTCAAACTGTATTGTGTCACCATCATGTGTCCCCATGTCCTGCTCTGAACGTGGTTCATGATGCAACGGCACCTTATTCCCCAACTCGGCAATGTTGCTGTCATCCTATATGAAGAGTCTGTGAATAAAACATACACATATTCCGATGTATTCCTGTCAAAGTCCTCGTGAGTACCCTAAAGGGGAAATATTAATGAATGTCATTTCTGTTTCTGTGGTTACTTCTTGCCAACGTTGCACAGGGCGTGTCATTGCGCGGACTGACTTGATAATCTCTAGATGGCCCGGCCTTTGTTGAGAGTAATTGCCGGTAAGCTAACCGCAAGCTGAAGTCCTCCAGGAACAGCGAGTCTCCTCGATCTCCACCATCTCGAACAAAAACACCAATGGAAGCCCATTTTGTTCAACATTCTGATTGCAAAGAATTGTCCAACGATATGGGAAGAAAAGGAATTAAGTTATCTTCAAGTGACTGCAGAAATCGTTCATTAGCCAAACTATGTGGTGAATATTCACATTCAGTAGTCCTTTTTACACTGGTTTAAAATGCTAGTCAGGAGCCGACTTAATGGTAAAAATTACTATAACCTTTGAGAATGTTAAATTCAGAATTAGGTGTCTGTGACTGTATTTATTTCGTTTGAGCTGTCATAACATTTTCAACGACTGCGTCAACACGTCCATTTATGTTTCGTCAGGATACTGATTGGAAGATAATGAAAGTAATCACAAGGAATCTGTACTTGTAACATGACATGCACAGACTCCACAATGACTCTCAGTCCACCTCTCTGCGTCAATCACCATTGTTTTGTTCATGTAGCACATACTGTAAACTGACGAGCAGACTGTCAATGATGACTCATTGCAGTTTCATTTGTGAAGCTGAGGAGAGAGATGTCGATGGGCGGCAGTAGAGAACAGTATCCGTTCAAACAGATTAGTGATTCCTGTTACTTCGATGGTCATCAACAGATTCATACTGTTTTATTAGTATGGTAATATGTGAGTTGTGTTACCACAACGCCCTATACTACTCGTTGTAGTGTTTCTATGCCAACGCTACTACCGTCAGCCCTTCCTTTTGACTACTTTCATTGATTTGACTACAGCTGAAGTACTGTTCAAAATGGCGTAAAGCCAAAATTCATTAACTCACACATAACCTTGCTGCGAGTTCGTTGTTGTAGCACAGCGTCTCCACTTAGTCAGACAAATTCGTAGTGTACCCCGTCGCAACCAAACTGAAATATAACTCCATTAACCCACCCCTACCAGATAGTGCCACCCGGCCTCGCCTTTGTTCCTTCCAGCAAGGAGAATGTAAATCACGAATGGAAAGCCCAAGTGTGTCGTATTGTGTCAAGGGGTGAACCATATTGTGACTATCACAAGGTCTATGGTAATAATATCTTAAAAACATATGTAAAACAAGTAAATAGTAAAACGTTATGACTATTATTTACCAGCACACTGTATAAACCGGTCTCGAGATCTCCAGCAACCAAAGTGGGGCCAACATACTGGGGACCAGTGGGACTTACAGTCCCTTCCCTACGTGTATGGTACCCAAGAAGAATTTACACCATCCCCTTTTTACTGGCGTTTATGAGGTTTACTGCGATTAAAACCATGGACAGAAGAAAACTGTTTCATGAAATGATGTGGTCTTACGTGACCTCTCGGGGGAGTACGTTGAAGGAAGGGGCACTAAGTGTTGAAGAGTTGTTTCAAAGCAGGCAACATTTGCCACTTTCTTCATTTTCTGCCATACACCCACTTTAAGTTGCACTCATCAATAGAACTGAAAAAATCGTGTTGAGCTCACTCACTAATTCTGTTGCCCAACAATGGTAAGATTTTATTTCCTTCAGGAATAATACAAATTTTTATCCCCCAAGGTGGTGCCACAACGCTGGAGACAGTAATTTTCAATGTGCAATAATGTACTATTCTTACTCAGGGAAATGCCATCTTTTACGTGTTTTCTGTTGCTATCATGACATTCCACTTGTTATTTTCGCTAAAGTACTGTGTAACATTTCATAAAAGAAAAGCTTAAATGAATGTCCTCCATAAAACACCTATAAGTAATGTCAACTTCAGAACCTGACAGGGACCCTCGTTATCAGGAGATCCTTAACTTCTTTCAGGTGAAATTTGACAGTTCCAATAAGATATAACAAATGCCGAATAATACTGTGTTAATGAGGAAACGGATAACACAAGAACGTGTTGTATAGTGCGCACAACACCAGGATTGATGTTAAAATGAAGGGAGGATATATGTGACATCATGGAAAGTTTCATGTGTTGACATCTCATCATTTAATGTTCTAATCAACTTCATTGGAACCTGAATGTTGGATGATTTTTATTTCTCTGACTACCTTATTTTGATCCTATTTCTATACATCGCATTATAAATGTTTTAATTAATTCAGTTGTGTGGAGATGGTGCGTTTTTTGTGTGGGCGTCGATAAGGGAATTACCGTATTGTTTGCATGTGCTGGTTGTTGGTTTGGCGTGGCGGTCTGTTGGGCTACGGGTGTACCATCTGTCCGTGTGTGTAGTGTCGGGTGGATGAAGGAATGAGCGTCGTGTGGGTGGGGGGTTTAGGGAATGGTTGCACCATCGTGATGGGGAGTGGGGATGGACTGGACAGCTGAAAGTTAGGGTAAAACGTTTTGGAATAACAATATTGGCTTACATACGAATACTGAAAGATAATCTATTGACATCATTCACTGAGTGGGTTTTTGTCTGTGTCGAATGTTGTCCTATGGCGATAGATGCGGTCTCTAAATGTTGATAAAAGCGACAAATACCTTTCCATATTTATAAGAAATCTCTGCAAAAATAGAGTCGATTGTACGATTCCGACTATGTCATGAGCATGTGTTTACGGATCACTATCACATAGTGATGATACCAGGTTTCGCGAAAAGGCGAGCATATCCTGCTCCACCGGTGGCACCCGTCACAAACGCATGCAAAGGCAAGGGAATTGTTCACTTGAAAAAACACGGGTGCATATGATACAAGTCAAAATAGGAAATTGCATCGGGCAATGCGACAAATATGGAAATATCCTTCACATGAGTACCATAAAGCCTTTAGAAAGCTTTACATAGACCTTGAATTTTGTATCCTCAATCGAACTTTGTACCCATGTGGAGAATCGAACACGGGTCTTTGCCATGACTAGTGAAAAGCGGTAGATGTGACTATATCCACTGCTTATTTCCTATACACAATTACACATGGATATATGCATACACCACAGAGTTATGGCCATATCAAAATGCATATCTGAATGATAATCCCTATCCACGTTTAATATAATTTGTCAATTTGAGCGGTGGCATGTGGAATCATCGCTGGTTTTTCACAGATGGATCATCCCAACACAATTTCAACTTCATTGGACCAGTGGTTCTAGAGATGTTGATCGGTGACCAGATCACGGTAGGGCGGACAACGAAATAAAAGGACTATGTTCCCAAACGGCAGTAGACATGTCGAGAGAGTGTATTGAGTATGAGTTTTATCACGACCTCACAGAATTTCTGTTGATAAGTGCAATCGGTTTCTAAGGACCATTCAATCATGTTGTAAAACACTCGGTGACAATAGTAGATGGCGTCTTTCACGGTTTCTATAAGGCCACCTCTGAAAAAGAACACTCTTTGGTCACTCTTTGGTCTGAGACCTGATATCAATGCCTCTTGTGGCGTATAAATGGCCGCTATTGCTTGAAACATGAACAAACCGTTTCGGAAGGGGCTCAGTGCAGCCATTCCAGCAGATGTAACAGTCTCTGGTGACCATTTATTTTGGATTATATCCACTGTCCCGTGACCTTCATAAATGATGAGCACTCCACCAGTCCTAAACTAACACCTAACAGGCACAACACTCTTCGTGTGTTCAGATTATCGATAAAGAGTGCCACTTGAAGGGCATTTGATAGCTAATTTATTACTATAGTAACTTCGCAGCCATTAATCATCGATTCCTGTGTCAGAAAATAGGTTGGGGCTAACCGATACCATCACTGTGATCTGTGCTTGAAAAAGCTTCAATTCTCCTCAGTTGAATTTACCCGCATCATTTATTATATTTACAACTGCAGTGAACCGATTACATTAGCTCCACTGCTTTCCATTATAAATACAAACAGAACTATTAAACTTCAGTAAGTGAGTATGGTTTTATACTGCTATTAACAATATCCAAGCAATATCACGGCGAGGGACAGCAGAAATGATTTGAACTTAAATGTTGAAGTAAATATGATATATCATATTAAAGAGCAAGATCTAGAGCATCTGCCCAGAGGTTTGATCCCAGCCGTGTCAAACCAAAAGTCGTTAAATATGGTAAGTGTTGTTACCCTGTCTGGTGCTCGTCAATAAAGGCATAAAACAAGGACGAGTCAGTATACTGTGTCCGAGTGGGGTATCCATGTTAGCTGCGGGTACAGGCACGCTCGCGCACACGCACACACGCACGCATGCACGCACGCACGCACGCACACACACAATAATCTAGAACGAAACGTTAAACCCCCTTTTCACCTCACCTCACCATTTTTGCGGTGTAGTTTTAATATTTTTTTTATATATAAGCAAAATTTTTATTGACTGAAGGGAGGCCATAGTTCCAAACAATCATGTTATTACATATGTAACAAGTAACATGCAAATACAACAGAATAAATATTTTACAATGTAAACTTATATGTACAAATGATGTATATACCATTGATGTTTTGAGACAACATCGGAGGTTAACAACAGGGAAATCCCAGCCTAACTGTCGGCTAAAAATGGAATGAAATGAATCCGTCCCCACATCCTAAAGGTGGAGCGCACAACTTCTATGGTCGGTTACAAATTTCGACAAAAGGTATTGGCGGCACTATGACGCTTTCGGTGCCAGCAGCATTGGGAATGAGTGGCGAATCCTACACTGCTCCTAACTTGACAATAACAATAACTTGAGCGATACTAGGGCTGGGCGTCACACACTGAACCAATGTGGAGAATCGAACACGGAGCTGCGGCGTGACTAGCTATTACTTTAAGCACTGGGTTAAAATACCACAACTTAGAGACGTTTGAAAATTATGCATCTTGGCGTCATATGTTTGTTTCTAAATCTGAAAAGCGTTCTGAGGAATATGACAATTTTCAACGTATCTGAATTCCATAACTCCATCTTAGGTTTTGAATTTTAATAAAGGGAAACTTTGAAGCAGACGGATGCGACTCCGGTCGCCATGTCATTGAAAGAACTTGAGACCTCAGATTCGCATGGAAGTTCTACTTTACAAAGAAGTTTCAATTTTAACGCCTGTTAAGTTTTACAAGTCTAGGTTCTTGACTATGAGAACAAGATTTCTCACCGTCAATGTTGTCAGAATCTTCGTTTAATATGTCATAATTCCTGATTAGGTGTTGAAGCCATATCGATCCCATCTTACGAAAGGGACTCTCCTTGATTAAAATGTCTAAGGAATCTATCTGCGATGATTATAGCATACAGGCAATGACAATTTGATCATTCGTTTGAGGAAGCGTATTCAGTTTGATCTGAAATATGTCCACACCTAGAGTATATGCTTATTTCCCCCCTCCCTGATACTCCTGCTGAAACGTCAAGCATAGACACACATATACCCCGCTGAACCAACACGTAGATGCACCGATATCATTGCTCATTCTTCCATCATACATATCCACATGCATCTTTGTCCTACTTATAGACAGACAGTAGGGTATAGACAATACATTGTAACTGTTGCAGGAATTCTATTTACAGTATCAAGATACAACAACAGGCAGTATAATGTACGAAAAAAAACCCATTTATGCTGTGATGAGAAAAGAAAAATTTAAGCAGATTATTCTAAAAGAGCTACAGTAAGTGTCATAAAATCTATATTACGCAATAAGCAGAGTACTTAGTAAATAGGATAAAAAGAGAAACAATATTCAACACAAAAAAAATCAATTTCATAGATCGGTCTTTCAGATATATCGCTTATAGATTCCAAACTTCCCCTAAATGACAAGGATATATACCCATTTTATCCAGCTGACGCGTCAAAGATACACACCCACCTCCCACTGATGTCAGCTCAACGATACACACCCACATTAACCTCCTAACACGACAAAGGTATACGTTCACTATACATGTCAAGGGTGTACACATCTACTTTACAATGTCAAGGATAATCATACACCCACTTTACCCTGCTGAAACGTCAAGGGTGCACATCTTCTTTACTATGTAAGGATAATTATACACACACTTTATCCTGCTGATACGTCAAGGGTGCACATCTTCTTTACTATGTCAAGGATAATTATACACTCACTTTACTCTGCTGACACGTCAAGTGTGCACATCTTTTATACTATGTCAAGGATAATTATACACCCACTTTACCCTGCTGACACGTCAAGTGAGTGAGTGAGTATGGTTTTACGCCGCTTTTAGCAATATTCCAGCAATATCACGGCGAGAGACACCAGAAATGGGCTTCACACATTGTACCAATGTCGGGAATCGAACCCGGATTTTCGGCATGAAGAGCGAACGCTTTAACCACTAGGCTACCCGACCGCCCCGACACGTCAAGGGTGCATTATCATTTTTACTATGTCAAGGATAATTATACACCCACTTTACCCTGCTGATACGTCAAGGGTGTACATCTTCTTTACTATGTCAAGGATAATTATACACCCACTTTACTCTGCTGAAACGTAAAGGGGGCACATCTTCTTTACTATATCAAGGTTAATTATACAGCCACGTTACCCTGCTGATACATCAAGGGTGCACATCTTCTTTACTATGTCAAAGATAATTATACACCCACTTTATCCCGCTGACACGTTTGGGGTGCACATCTTCTTTACTATGTCAAGGATAATTATACACTCAGTTTACCCTGCTGATACGTCAAGGGTATACACTAACCTTACTATGCTGACACATCAAGGAAATGTACCAACGTATCCCTGCTCATGCGTGCAAAATATCCGCATACTGTAACATCTGGCGTCAAGTAGTGTAAATATGCATCTTGCAGATGATGGATCCAACATTTTTGCCAATAAGCTATATTGCAATTTCATATCAATGGTGAATACACGTTCACAAGACGTTTACGGGGGTGAAACTCGTACGCAAGTGGGTGGTACTAACTAAGATTCCTAATCGTGGCGAAGCTTGGATTCGAAGTGCGTGACACATAATATCGCAAAATGTGTAAGTGTGTAACACGTTTACACCAATATAGATACATAATCACCTATTCCTTCCACTTGTGTGGACTCTCTCGCTATCGTGTGTCGCCATATTCCCCACTTCACGTGGTTCGTGATGCTATCCTCGCGATATTGATGCAGATTTGCTCACGACGGCTTACACCTTATTCCCCAACTCGGCAATGTTGCTGCCATCATATTGTCGGATGTGTGAATAAAACATACACATATTCCGATTTATTCCAGTCCATGTCATCGTGAGTATGCTTCTTTACCCAAAAGGGGAAATATTAATGAATGTCATTTCTGTTTCTGTGGTTACTTCTTGACAACGTTGCAAAGGGTATGTCATTGCGCGGGCTGACTTGATAATTTCAAGATGCCCCGGCCTTTGTTGAGAGAACCACACCTAATTGCCTGTAAGCTAACCACAAACTGATGTCCTACAGGAGCAGCGAGTCTCCTCTGGCTAGCTATAGGGTCCTGCCACTCCTAATGAATCCTACTGATGATATGTACCAACAACAACACTTGTAGAAGCTCAATCATTTTATGAAAGTTTAATTGCAACGAGTTGTTCAACGACATGAGAAGAAATGAGATTAAGTCATCCACAAGTGTCTGCAGAAATCTTTCATTGAACAAACTGTGTTGCAGATAGTGATATTAAGTAAATCATTTTTAAACTAGATAATGCTTCGTGGTTAACACTTTTGAGAACATTAACTTCAAAATTAGGTGAACTGTATATATTTTGTCTGACCAGCTGTTACAGTTACTTTATACTTTAAGCCAACATTGCAAAGGGCATGTCATTGAGGTGGCCTATTCGATAATCTTTGTTCAGAGGGCAAAAGCTAATTGCCTGTAAGTTAACCACAGGAGCAACGAGTCTCCTGTCCGACCATTCACAATAGCCCTACCACTGATGCCATACCAACAAAAAGACCAAAATAAGCTTAATCTGTTTTCAACATTCTGATTGCTTCCAATTCTTCAACGGTATGGGAAGAAATTAAATTAAGTTATTGCAATTTGACAGCAGAAACTATTTGGCGGCCTGTCGTATTCAGTGGGCATTTGTACACTGGTTTAAAATGCTAGTCCGGACCTGACCCCGTGGTTAAACGTTTGAGAAAATCAAAATTAAGTGTTTAAAATTGTATGTATTTCGTATGAGCAGCTATTTCAAGTCCACATCTTCTAAATGACAGCGTTGACGCGTTCATTTACATTTAGTCAGGATAATGACTGGAAGATAATGTGTAATAACATGAAATCTGTCACGTGTATGCACCCTGAAATGCTGTAATAGACTCCACAATGACTCATTCCAGCTCTGCGACAGTCACCGGTGTTTTGTTCCTGTTGCACACACTGTTGTATGTTGGACAGCTAGCCTGGGATGACTCATTGCAGTCTAATCTTAAAGTTGAGCAAAGAGAAGGCGATGGACGGGTTTAGGGACAGGTGTCTCGACTGGAACCTCAATCTGCTTTATGAGTTGGACAGAAATGTTGTCCCTGATACTTCCTTGTTCATCAACAGATTCATACTGTTTTATTAAAATGGAAATGTGTGAGTTTAGAGACCGCCGTAACGCCGTTACTACTACTAATCCCGTGGTAGTGGTGGTGGGTAAAGGGGGGGAAGGCAGGGCAGGGGGGACAGGGTCGTGGCTATGAGGGTTGGTTGGGTGTCCTAATGCTTGTCTTAAGAGGCGACTAAATGGATTGGTCCAGTGACTTGGTTGACTGAATGTCATCGTTTTCCATTTGTATGGATCATACTCATGATGGTCCAGTTTCGATTATTTGCAGACCACCATCTTAAATCTGGCATATTGCTGAGTGCGGCGTTAAACAGCAAACAAACAAATCGACTACACCACTATTACTGCTACTACTACTGGAGATTCGTATCCCAGATTCGTTTTGTTGATTACCCTTGGCCCATATTTTGTCCGCACCACAACCGTGCTCGTTGGTGTCATGAAAGTGGTAAACGTCCAAGCTCTTAAGGCTCTTCTCCCACATCAAGTTGACACACAATTTGACTTAAATATTGTTCAAAGTGGCGTTAAAACAAACTCATTAACTCACACGCTATCCTTGCCGCAAGGGCCTTGTTGGAGCATAGTGTCTGAAGCTACGCGCGTCATGATCAGAAGAAAGCCAGGAATTCTCCATTTACAGTCCTTGTGTACCTGTTCGCAACCAAACTGAAACATGACTGAAAAATTCATATAACTCCATTAACCCACCCCTACTAGATAGTGCCACCTAGCCTCACGTTTGTTTCTTCCATGAAGGAGAACGTAAATCAGAATGGATAGCCCAAGTGTGTGTTGTGATTTCAGTCAAGGAAAGAGTTAACAGGTATTGAATAGTACGGCACATACGGCATTTTAATTAGCAGTTAACATCTACGATATTCATTTTCTACTCCTACTCCTACATTAGGTTTCACGCCTTAACCTAACTGAAAAACAGTTCAAAGTTGTGTTGAACCCTAACTCACTCACTAACTCTGTCACCAAGAGGTAAGATACTCTTTCCTTCGAGAATGCTACATATTATTAATATGCATATCAACAACAGTATAGCCACAACGCCGGAGACAGTAATTTTATTATACAATAATGTAATAAATACTCTTATGACAAAACTCAGGGGAATGCCATCGTGTCTGTCTATTTCGTGTTTTCTATTTGACATTCAACTTGATTTTTTTTAACATTACTTAAAAGTAAAGCTTTTTTCTTGTCATGTCATTTGAACGTCCTAAACAAAACGAATAAAATTAATGTCAACTTTCGAACATGACAGAGACAACAATTCCGACGTTATCAGAACCACCTTAATTTCCTTCAGGTTAAATTTTACAGTTCTAATAAAACATAACAAATGCTAAAATACTGTGTTAATGAGGTAAAGCATAACACAAGGATGTGTTGAAAAGTGGGCTCAGCGTCAGGATTGAAGTATTGATGAAGGGATGGAAATATACGACATCATTAAAAGCTCAATGTGTGGATATCCCATCATTTAATGTTTTAATCAACGTCACTGGAAGTTGAACGTTGGATGATCTATTTTTCATTCTTTGGTTATCTTTATTGGAACCTATTTTTTTTTAAATCTCGCAATCAAGGTTATCTAATGAATTCGGTTGTGTATAGATGGTGGTGTTTTTGTGGATGTCGATAAGGGAATGGGCGTACTAACTGGATGTGGGGTGGTTGTTGGTTCAGCGTGGGTGTTGGTGCGCGGTTGTTAGGGATGTACTAATTCTGTTGGTGTATGTGTGGACTGAATTTGCAGCAGAATCTCTGCAGTTGTACACAGCACACCTAATTCAAAATCATCATATCGTTTTTAGTTTTAATAAAGTCAGTAAATGTGTTATCGTGTCATTGGATTTTCTGGTTCCTCGTTTGACCAGTTTTTTTACAGGCCGCCGTCGGATGGAAGGAGTACTGGTATGCAGCTTCAGTGAACAAACTCGTTTCTAAGGCAAATTGTGAGTGGCGGATGCTTTCGGTGGGACAGAATAACGCTTACCCTTTTCGCGAACACCTGGTGCCACTGATTATTCAGTCATCTATTAATATAATTTTCAAATTAATTTGGCCTTTCACGCCATATGAAATGTGTCATCTCGAGACCAGTTAATATTTGGCGTTGATGATATATATTCAGTTAATGGATAAGTATACTATTGCTTTCTGACTTTGGGTTTGGTGGGGATGGATTGTAGAATGTGCGTAATGTGTCAGTGTGGGTCTAGGTTGGTTTAGGGGATGGGTGCACAATCTGGATTGGGAGTTGGGGTGGATTGGGTGGGTTAAAGTGTGGACATTCCGGGTGTTGTCGGTGGAAGTTGGTGACAAACACCTTGGCGTAACAACTATGGCTTTCAGACGGGCGCTTTAAAATGTTCTTTTGATGTACTGAGTTGGTAATAGTCTGTGTGCATTATTGTCCCATGGCGATAAATTCACTGTCTAAATCTACATAAGGAAACGAAAGCCGATCACAGAAAACAATTGTCAGGTCGTGTCGACACATGGAGATGACAGAATATGTGTTAACGTTTGTTGTGTGAGATGGAAACCTACCAGTATACGATGCTAACCTTAGTGGGACATGACTCCTAGATCTGATCAGGCAAAGGGTATGTTGCTGAATGTGATGGTGAAGAATCAATCGGCCAATATGGTCGCTTTCCTTAACGCAAAGACCCGGCCGTGAGTGTAGGAAATAGGGCAACTTGTCCGCAAACAGTTAACAGGCTTCCGCCTAAACACGCCCGCGAGTGAACTGTTCATATGTGTATTTTTCTCTGTATTCTTAAATAAACGTTGTTATATATTTAGAAGTTTGTTTCGTAAATATAATCAAAAGCCCTTCTTTACCTCACGTGACAGTCATGTACTATCAATGAGTCAAGTTCAGTTCGGACTTACAATATTACGAGTCATCTCAGATCCGTTTTTAGGGAAAATCATGTTCAGAGGAGGTGTAGGATACAACGTAAGGTTCTATGGTTTGGGGAATGGTGTTTAAGAGGTAGGTTGGGTTGTGTGATTTGGTGACTGTTGTGAATGACATGCTTGGAGAGTGAAGGTAGTAAGCAATGTTGGTATCAGATTCTGGCAGTCCAACTGACATGCATGTAGCTACAGAATGTGGATGTGGTGTTATTCTTGTACCACATGAAGACCGAGAGTGGCGTATGGGACAGTGGTGTTCATGGCAGAAAGTAGAGATTTGTGTACACTCTGCTGTTTACTAGTTTTAATGAGGCTCACAAGAATAGTTTTTGTTTTAAAATAGTTACATTTGATTGTGAGGTGTGTATTTGTATCGTTTTGTACATTTCCACCATCACGCACGTAGGATTTCCGATTGGATAAGTTAATATATAACTATCAGCCTCCACATGTGTATAGAAAGATAACATGAAAAAGAGCGACCATTTAATAATCAGGATGGCGGGAAGATTTTGTTTTGAGAAAGGACACATTTTCAATGCTTCAAAACACACACTTTTTCTTTGAAAGGAGCAAAATATACACATGGAAATTAGTTAAGCAACACTCGTATGTTCTCAGACCGGGCATCTTTAATGAACTAGTGCATAAAATGTGTAAAGGATTTCCATACTAAATAAATTATTTAGTGAAAAGAAAGAGCTGAGGAGGAACATAGCTAAGATTACCATGAAATAATGTGTTTTTTTGGAGATGTTAAAGATTTGGTAAATGACTTAATTTCATCAACAAAATTACGAATGTCACTTTTGTTGTACAGACTAAACTGTCAGTACCATGCACCCTTCTGGATCACGGAATTGAAGAACAATGTCCTGCAAGTCCAATGTGACTTAAAATCTTCACTCACTCACTGAATTCTGTCCCATTTCCCATGCAAAGCAGCAGTCAATTCATTGAGCGTATGGACAGGTGGGTCTCTTTGTCGAACACGACGGCCTAAAATGGGAGAGAATGGGACGGAATTCCTCAGAATCAAATCCAGAGATTGTTCTAAAGAATGAGGAGACGTCTTGAAGCAGTTGTTCGGGTTCAGGGAGGTTACACAAGTTACTGATGGAAAATCAATATTTGGACTTGCGGGACAGTGTTCTTCAATTCCGTGAACCAGAAGTCTGCATGGTACTGACAGTTAAGTTTGTGCAACAAAAGTGACATTCATAATTTTTTTGGCTATGTTACTCCTCAACCCTTTCTTTTCTCTAAATAATTTATTTGGTATGGAAATCGTTTTCACATTTCATGCACTCGTTCATTAAATTTGCTCAGTCTGAGAATACACGGGTGTTGCTTAACTAATTTCCATGTGTATATATTTAGGACCAAAAATGCATGTCCAGTGAACGAATTATTTCCTGCAAAACCTGAGGACAAACTACTCCGGACAGCATTTTTTTGGAACATATTGGTTTCAAATTATATAATCTTAGGCCCGCCCAAGAATATCAAATGGTCGACCCCTTACCACAACTAAAGGGGAGAGTTATTGGTATGGTTTCGTGCCTTTTGTAGCAATATCCAATCATTATTACAGCAGAGGATTCTAACCATTGGCCTCACACGTTGTACCCATGTGGAGAATCGTAATAATCTGAAGGTATTTTGGACGAGCATCCATTGCCAACGGTTTTTCACCAGATGGGTCATCCCAACACAATTTCAACTGCATTGGACCGGTGGTTCCAGAGATGTAGAACGGTAAACAGATCACGACAGGACTGACAATGAAATTAGAGGACTATTTCTCCAAATGGTAGTAGACATGTCGAGAGAGTGTGTTGAGTATGGGTTTCATCATCACCTCAAAGAAGAGACACAAATAGCAAACAATTTTCAATGACGATTCAGTCATGTTGTACAACACTCGGTGACAATGGCAGACGACGTCTTGCACGGCTTGTATAGAATATTCTTTGGTAACTTGGCGCACAAGTGGACGGTGGTACGTTTTGGAGACTGATATACACGGACACAACACTCTCGGTGAATTCAGTGGTCGATAAGGAGTGACATTTGAAGGACATTTGATAGCTAATTTATCAGCAACTTCGCAGCCATTCATCATCAATGTCTAGTGTCAGAAAATCTGTTGCGGTTCAACCAGAACTATCACTGTGATCCAGGCTTCAAAAAGCTTCAATTCTCCTCAATTCTCCTCAATTGATTTTGAATAACGAGTTTTGCCTGAATCATGTACTATATTTACAACTGGAGTGAGTCGATTATATAATCGATTATGATGCATATTATCAAAGATATCATTTTGCAGTCTATTAAAAAAAAAGCTTATATATAAGTTAAAATGTCCATCGAGAAAGAGAGGCTACAGTCCAACAGTTCACAACAAATCATGTTATTACAGATGTAACCAGTAATAGGCATTTAAAGGTACAATTCAAGAGTATTTTACAACATACAAATATGGACAAATGATGTGAATACGATTAAAATTATGCCACAGCATCGGGGATCAACTAAAGAAAATTCCCAAATAACTATCGGCTAAAAATAGAATGCTCGGAACGACATATCTCCGTCCCTACACATCCTAAAGGTAGCGCGCGCACTGGCAGTCAAGAACCTGTCCATACCGAGTGAGTTCCCACTGTAGCATTTCAGGTCGGATGGGGATTTGGCTGCACAAATCTGTGTGCACACAAAACTGTGACGTCGCGAATGAATCTGGCTTTGTTTACCATCTGGATAATCACATCATTAATATCTATACCGTCCTATTTAAGGGGAAGGAACAAGGACTGGCAGACTCGGAGTCAGTATCATGTTGCTGAGTGGTGTACCCATGTTAAACTGCAGCATGATATATCAGCATGCTAGCACTATGAAAAACCCACATAGCTTATACAAATGAAATAATGTTAACCCGAAGCCTGACTGCACATTCATTGATATTCTTCATGTTGGGTTATGTCACATGCTTCATATACTCTAACTCCCACTGTTGGGTCATTTATGGCAAAAGGTTACAGTGCGGTTTCATATCATAAGTGGTTTCCTGTTCACATAGAAGTTTATTTTGGTGAAACTCGTGTCGATTTGGGGGTACTGACTAACCAAGACTCCTCATCGTGGAGAATCTGGGATTCGAAGTGCGTTACGTATATACCTATATACATAATCACCTATACCTTCCACGTGTATCCGCGTATGGACGGACACATTACCACGTATAACGTCGCCATCGTACGTCCCCATGTTCCCCACTTTACTTTGTTCATGATGCTACCCCTTGAGATATTGACGCAACATTGCTCGCGACGGCTTACACCTTATTCGGCTGTGTCGCTGTTGTCCTACATAAAGGGTGTGTGAATAAAACATACACATGTACTCCTGTTCTTGTCCTCGTGAGTATGCTTCTTTGCCCAAAAGGGGAAATATTAATGAATGTCATTTCTGTTTCTGTGGTTACTTCTTGTCAACGTTGCAAAGGGCATGTCATTGCGCTGGCTGACTTGATAATCTCAAGATGCTCCGGCCTTTGTTGAGAGAGCCAAAACTAATTGTCTGTAAGCTAACCACAAACTGATGTCCTACAGGAGCAGCGAGTCTCCTCTGGCTAGCTATAGGGTCCTGTTACTCACAATGGAGCCTACCACTGATGCTAAACCAACAAAACCATCAAAATAGGCTTAATCTTTTTTCATAAATGTTTTATTGCAACGAACTGTTTTTCACCATTCTGATTGCATCCAATTGGTCAACAGTGTAGGATGAAATTTATATTTGATTGCAGAAATCGTTCATTAGTCAAACAATGTGTCATTTTCAGTCAGCATTTTTATTGGTTTAAAATGATAGTCAGGAAGCGATCTCGTGGTTAAATTTATTCAATCTTTTGAGAACCTCAAAATGTGGTGTTTGAGATAGTATGTATTTTGTATGAGCTGCCGTATCATGTTCAAGACTTCCAAACGACTGCGTGGTGATAATGACTGGAAGATCATGAGAGTGGTTACATTAAACCTGTAACATGATTGCACCATGAAATGCTGGTAAAAACTCCACTATGTCTCATTTATTCCATGAGCCAGACCCTAAACAATTATTAAGCGTACCACCTGGGGGGACAATCTCTCTATGATTTTAAAAAAAGTCATATATTCATAAATGAAAAAATACTTTGAAAGCAATCAGGGAATCAGAGCTTAATGCTAGTAATCACCCAGTGAAGGCGGACACCTAAGGCGATTGCGAGGGACCAGATTTCGGTTTTTGCTGCATTTTAAAACAAATGTCATTTTGCGCTCAAAAACATGCAAAATTTGTATGACGTTGGACTGCTTGAAATGTGTCATCGTGATTTGATAAAGAACCACTCCCAATGCTAGTAGTCATGTCATATATGTATTCATGTGTTGGTTAAGCTCCATTTTGATGTTAATAGGTTGTCATTAATCCAAGATGCGAGTATCGGATTGCTTTCAAATTATTTTTTCATCTATGGATATATGACTTTCAAAAAGTCATAGTGAGATTTTGCCCCTCAGGTGGTACCAATATCTGGTCTGGCTCATTGACTAGCTCTGCGACAGCCATCGATGTTTTGTTCCTGTTGCACACTGTAGTATTGTTGGGCACACTGCCTATGATGACTCATTGCAGTTTAAACTTTAAAGGTTGTCCAGAGACGGTCGGTGGAAAAGGTGGTATGTCGTTTCAAATATCGTTCGGCTGGAACCTCGACTTACTGTGTGTAAAGCAGATAGGTACACTGTTCCTGCGTTTCTTACTTCGATGTTCATCAACAGCTTCCCAGTATATGATGAGTAGGGATTGTACGTACAAGTAACGCGGTGTATAAATGGAATGAGTCTGCAACTGTACATGTACTTTGAAAGCCAGTGTGAAATTGGATTCGAAGACCGGAAATCTTATGGAAGAAAATGTTTATACACTAGTTTTGTCTTAGTCACATTTTTATACGGCTTTCCGACATGAGTATCGTGTACTGTTCATATTACGGAACCAGGCGACTGTTGTCATGGAAGAGTTTGACGTCATACATTGTAGCAAGATGCCATGACATGCCAGGCAGGCGTAATGTTTGCCTCAACTGTTTGAGTCCATGTAGACTGTGTGTGCTACTGTAAAATACTGATTAACTTTTTGTATTCAATTTTCGATAGACATGTGTTTTTTCTTATTGGGGGTGTTATTGGGTATTCTATGCTAACGCTGACGATTCCAATACAATTTCCGTGCACCCCACTACTCAATAAAACCCGCAAATATGAAAACACATAACTATTATCGACATTGAAACATTGATTTTCAGATAGTTTGGTACTGTTGGTCTATTCCACTCTCAAAATCCCACCACGATCAACAGTTACACCTGAAAACGATGGTCAAATACAAACGAAACGGCGACTGAGCGAAGTTGTTAGGGTGGCTTACAGAGTGATGCATATAAGACGGCTCATAGCGGGGGATATACTAGCACATAAGACGGCTCATTGTGTGGGATATACTAGTACATAGGGTGGCTTATAGTGTGGGATATACAAGTACATAGGGTGGCTTATAGAGTGGTGTGTATATAAGACGGCTTATAGTTTGGGATATACTAGTACATAGGGTGGCTTATAGTTTGGGAGGGGTCACGGGTGGCCCAGTCGTCTAAGGCGCCGCGATTCGCTGTGCAGAGTTGCGTCCCTTGGGCACGCCAGAAACCTATGATTGTGGGTTCGAATCCCGGTTCGCCCCGATTATGTTTCTAGGTTTGTCAGCACCATACCCGTGCTCGTGGGTTTCACCGAAGTGGTAAACGTCTTAGACCTGCATCACTTCGGGCTTTCCTCCCACATTAAGCTGACACGCCGTGATATAACTGGAATAATGTTAAAAGCGGCGTTAAACCCAACTCAGTCACTATAGTTTGGGATATACTGGTACATAGGGTGGCTGATAGAGTGGTGTATTTTAGACGGCTTATAGTGTGGGATATACAAGTAGATAGGGTGGCTTATAGTGTGGGATATACTAGTACATAGGGTGGCTGATAGAGTGGTGTATTTTGGACGGCTTATAGCGTGGGATATACTGGTACATAGGGTGGCTGATAGAGTGGTGTGTATATAAGACGGTTTATAGTGTGGGATATACTGGTACGTAGGGTGGCTTATAGTGTGGGATATACTGGTACATAGGGTGGCTTATAGTGTGGGATATACTGGTACATAGGGTGGCCTATAGTGTGGGATATACTGGTACATAGGGTGGCTTATAGTGTGGGATATACTGGTACATAGGGTGGCTTATAGTGTGGGATATACTGGTACATAGGGTGGCTTATAGTGTGGATTATACTGGTACATAGGGTGGCTTATAGTGTGGGATATACTGGTACATAGGGTGGCTTATAGTGTGGGATATACTAGTACATAGGGTGGCTTATAGTGTGGGATATACTGGTACATAGGGTGGCTTATAGTGTGGATTATACTGGTACATAGGGTGGCTTATAGTGTGGGATATACTGGTACATAGGGTGGCTTATAGTGTTGGATATACTAGTACATAGGGTGGCTTATAGTGTGGGATATACTGGTACATAGGGTGGCTTATAGTTTGGGATATACTAGTACATAGGGTGGGTTATAGTGTGGGAGATACTAGTACATAGAGTGGTCACTGCTGTTCACTGAGCAGAGCCCTTGTCAAGATCCGCTAGTCATGAGTTTGAATCTCAGGTTTGCCCCGATTATAATGCTTGTCAGCACGATACAAGTGTTCATGGGCTTCACCAAGGATGTCAGTATCTAAGAATGACACAAGATGGTTTTGAAATTTTGGTCTGCCCTGCCACTGTCGGTTTTCACGAGAGTGTTAACTATCTACGATCTTGTTCCTCAAACATTTGACTGGCAATATGTAAACTACATGAAATGTTGTCCGAACTGATGTTACAGGCAGTTTCACTCACTACAGATGTTATCATTTCCTTCATATAACAAACGAACTGCCATATCATGTTTTATTTACGCTGTATACTATAACACTTCTACTTATCAACTGTATAGTTTATGTGAAATTGCTGGCAAGTTGCCATAGGCAGCTGGTGGCAAGAAAACATAGACATATGTATAACTTGTCAACATCAAACACAATGCAAATATATTCCATTTGCTGACTGAACTGAGGTTATTTGATCTAAGGGAGAGAACTCATGCATTCTTGGAAGAGAACATAAAATCTCCACAGCTCTTATGAAAGTTGCTGTTCAACACATGGAAGGGACACTGATCGAAAGCAATTCCCCGGCACTGGTTGTTGCCTTTGTTATTGGGTTTTTTTCCCCGTGAGCACCCGGATGATACGCAACGCAACTGAGCGTGACAAGAGACTGGGCTACCGTCTGCAAGGACAGCTAAATAAACTTGGAGGCAACATTTGTTTTCTGCATTTTTGAACACTGATTGGTTAACCGTGATCTATAAAGATTTCGACAAAGGGCGCATGTTCATTAATTTCTTCAGACTAAACAAACAGACAAAAAGAACGGCGGAGCTCATCGGATGTCGTCATTTCGAAATACCCCCGATTGTTGTAGTTTATTAATAAAAAAAAGTATCCATGCAGTGAAAACGATTTCGGATTGCGTCGATAATACGTTTACTACTCCCTTGTTGTCATCCACGTTTTCTGGTATAACCCTACACTTGTGTATTTGTCATCATTCACTTGATGTTCAGTTAATGAATTTATTACAGGTATAATTAGTGGTAGCACCACTCAGAATATCTGACAAAGGTTCCGATTTGGCATTTATTGTGTCTGGGGTAATTATTCATGTATATTTCCTCAGAAATGCATAATTATAATGTTACTGAGGTTAGGAAATATGGAAACTTTACAGCCAGTTAACTCCCTAGCCTAGGGAAGATGACAGTCCTGTGTCATTCGCGAAAATTAAAATAAAAAGAGACTACTGCCGAGTTTGTGAGGACATCAGACACTGTCATAAAACAGATTAGAGACGGGGTGAGAACACAGCTACAGCAAGCACCTGCAGCAGGGACAACAATTAGATGGAAGAGATCTTCAACAAGTACAACACTTGAAACAGTCAGTGAGAAAAGACAAGGCTGTCACCAAGCCGACAGATCATCACAGACGACCTTATCCGCATAAATAATGCGATTCACAACAACGAGTTTATTCAAGAGATCAGTAAATTATTACACACAGGATCAAATTAAGGAATTGAGTTCTGTAAAGAGCCTCAGAAAAAGAAGAAGTATTATTTGGAGTTGACAGGGTGTTCAATTTAGGGGCATGTTTTGTGATTTTATTAGTGTTTCAACAGCCGAACTTATACAGAAAAGGTACAGAGACCCATTCAATAATTCTAGGCCCCCTTTACCTTCACTGGGATGGGTCATACCAAACTTAAGACTCGGACACATGGAAAACAATCGGTAATTGGAACTGACGAAGAAATTGGATTGAATGTTTCCCTCTTTCCTAACTGTTTCAACACTCATTTTATGGGAAGGGCACATCAAGCAAAATATAAAAAGACACCTCCGACATAAGGTTAGCACTTCAGATGAGCAGATACGACTTATTCATCAGAAAATATTTGGACCCTATGGACTGATGAATAGCAGTGACTCCTATCAGTTCGAACTGAATCAAATGGAACTAGAAGACCTTGTTTCAACAACAGTTCCTGATTCCTATTCTTACCTTTCTAAAGTCATTAAAACTATAAAAACTGACATTTTCCTTCCTTCAAAAGAAAGACCTAAAGCAGTTCTGTTACATTTGACTAACAATGCCTGTGAGCGCATTAACAACATCATCAAATTATGTACCAATGGGAAATCATTAAATATTCCGGATTTAACAAATAAACTTCACACAATTGTACAAAAACAGAATGCTGACATATGTGCTGTGCCCTTAACAGCCAAGGCAACTACCCACTGACACCCTGGATGGCAGTCTTGAAATTGTCTAATGCCTGCTGGACATCAAAAAGAAGAAAGTCAGACATTTTCAAAAGTTCCTGTGAGGCCCGAGATGTCAAAAAACCAATACTGTTTCGCCAGATAGTCGACTCATATTCCAAAGACACCACAGACAGCAAGAAAGACAGGACAACAAAAGAGGATTGAAACAGCAAAGACGTTCACAATAAGAAAGTAGAATTCAGGCTCCCTGACTTGGTTAATATGTCATCGTATCTCAATTGCGTAGATTGAGGCTCATGATGTAAATCACTGGATTGTTCGGTCCAGACTCGATTATTTACAGACCGATATCATATAGCAGGAATACTGCTGAGCGTGGTGTTAAATAACAAACAAACAAACCTTAACATATGACCCGTGAAGATCTGGTTTAGAAGTGGTCATCAGCAACCCATGATGGTTGTAAGAGGCGACTAACCGGATTGGGTGGTCAGGCTCACTGGCTTGGTTGATGCATGTCATCGTATCCCAATTGCATGGATCAATGCTCATGACGTCAATCACTTGATTGTCTGGTCCAGACTCGATTATTTACAGACCACCGTCATATAGCTGGAACTTATTATAAAACAAACTTGTCTGTAATTACCATTAGGTCCACATTGTTGGATAAACAAAACCATCATGGCCTATTAAATATTTCTTACCTTGTTACTTGTACTTGTTGTTTTGTGTGTTTTTTCTGTTTAATTTACTTGTACACCATAAGCAGCGTATATTCTCATGATCATACCAAACTCAGAAAGACATGATTTATTGACTGACTGCACAGCATTATTTAACCTCTGGACATCTGATGAAAACTCCTGGACGCTCCCTGGCCATTTCTGGGCATTAAATAGTATTGAAATACGCAGTTAAATTGACAAAAGCACAGTCTGTGTTTCATAAAATATCATTTTCGAATGGAAATAAATATTTTTTCACCAGAAAACTGTAACACCATTTACAAGTTGCTATTTCATGTCTTTTCACTTTGAATATTTTCAATTAACATCAAAACACACATTGTTGAAGACAGAGAAATCTGATAAGAGGAGATTGTTGTCTCCTGCATGCCAGCAAAATGAGCGAGTATGGTTTTATGCCGCTTGTAGCAATATTCCAGCAATATTACGGTAGGAGTCACCAGAAATTGGCTTCACACATTGTACCCATGTGGGGAATCGAACGCTTAAACCACTAGGCTACCCCACCACCCAGCCAGGAAAATGAACACCTGATCGTGATAAACATATCGGGCTAAACGATCTATAACAACTGTACTTGCAAATAATTCGTCCTAAAGACGACAATGAACAGATATACCCAAGTATTGATGTAATCAGTATTTTATTTCAGTTGAAAATGCTCATTATTCAATAATCTACACATTCTCAAATACAGTCGAACCTCGTTGTGTCGAACTTGGATGTGTCTAATTCTGGTTGTCATGAACTCATTTGGGAGTCCCAAGTATCCATATAAAGCATAAAATTCCCCTGATGGCTCAAATCGTTCCATATAAATAACAACACCCACACCAGCCAAACTTTCAACTTATTTCACATACAATTGACTGACCTCACTGTGATTGACACACTTACATCAGAGGCAGCCAATATCCAAACAATCCTGACGAACAAGCTCATTGTACAGCAATGGTGCAAGCTGATTACAGTAGTATAAACATTCACACTTTAAACACTTTAGTGTTTTCACGTGCCTGCCTATGATATGTGAAAATTTAGTAAAATGTATGAATATTATGTTAGTGAATTTGTCATTCAAAATATGACCTAAACATGATCGATGATATGCTTGAGTTGCCTTCCTTGTCACTACCAGCAGCTTTGGTACTGAAATTTGTGCATGCCTTGAAATCTAGTGTTGTGTCCGAACCTGGCAATTATCTCCCATAACAGAAACATGGATAAATCAAACTTTTCCAGGTCCCCACAAGGTTCGACTGAATTCTCAGTGTATAAACCAAGTGTTCGAAAATAGGATACACAAGGATATATCTATGTAATACATGTATAGTAACATTAATTGCATCACTTGAGTCACAAATAACAAAAATCAAATACAGTTTCCACTGTGATGACAAGGTATCTATTCTAATTAGAAAAACATCATACTCCCAACAGTCTCATTGCATTTGGACCAGGGGAGAATTACATCAGGATAGTCCCTGCAGTTGACCTTTAGAGTTTGTATTCCATTGCAAGGATGCCACAAACGTCTTGACAATGCTCAGGTGTGTTTAGAGGTCTTCGATGAGGACCGTTAAGAAAAGCAGAAATGGCTTCATTTGTTGTCATCATTTTGTGGAATTCCTGAAAAAAATAATAAAATTCCCAGCCCTATCACATTAGTACAGAGATAAATGTTAACTTCCACCCACTTTTAATCAAGAGCATATTAATCAGTTCGTCTTGAAACAGTGATGCCCAGCTTTCAAAGAATACGGATTTCAATTATTCCAAGGCATGTCTTCTCTACACAATGTATGTGGGCAAATCGATCAGTTGTGCAGAAAGGGGCCTGTGGTTCAAACCTACCATGTCCACAACATCCCCTTAGGTTATTATCCAAGTCAGAGGTAGTCGAGGAGCAGAAAACTCACCTTCACTTAAAGAACTTGAGCACAATACTCACCTTTAAGTGGGGATAGTTGTGGAGCACAATACACATCTTAAGTTGGGATAGTTGTGAAGCACAATACACACCATTCAGTTGGGATAGTTGTGAAGCACAATACTCACCTTAAATTTGGAAAGTTGTGGAGCACAATACACACCATTAAGTAGGGACAGTTGTGGAGCACAATACTCACCATTAAGTAGGGACAGTTGTGGAGCACAATACTCACCATTAAGTAGGGACAGTTGTGGAGCACAATACTCACCATTAAGTAGGGACAGTTGTGGAGCACAATACTCACCATTAAGTAGGGACAGTTGTGGAGCACAATACTCACCATGAAGTCGGGACAGTTGTGGAGCACAATACTCACCATTAAGTAGGGGCAGTTGTGGAGCACAATACTCACCATTAAGTAGGGACAGTTGTGGAGCACAATACTCACCTTTAATTTGGGATAGTCCTGCAGAACATCTTCCCCAAAACATTCATGTGCTGTCATTAGAGGTTCTAGAAGTGCAAGGTCAGCTAGGCTCATGGCTTCCCCAACCAGGTACCCACTGCTGCTTTCCTTCAGAACCTGGAGGGATTCAGACAACCACAACTACAGGGTTTTGATGACAGAGTGCAATACACTGAAGGCTAGCACCAGCTTACAACAACATCATCCCATTTACAGCGTCATCTACAAATCGTATTTAATGGGATAAAATGAAGAATGATTAAGTGATGTCACATGAGTAATAAAATCCTGTATTTCATCAAAAACAGTTTAAAGACAATGAAGTTAGTTGCCTTAAGTGTGACTAAAGAATGCATTAATCACTAATCTGAGTCGCCTGGAGAGTGTCTGTGAAAGTGATAAGTGTGTGTACATAAGAAAATTGTTTTTTAAATGGCTGGTACCACAAGTGTGTGAGTGGTATCTGAAGCTGCTTTAAAACTTCAAAAAGTTTAATCAAGGAGAAAAAGTGCCGCATTTTCAGCTTAATGTAGGCATAAAGCGCGAAGTGATGCAGGTCTCAGACTTTTATCACTTCATTGAAACCCACAAGCACAGGTATTGTGCTCACAAACCTAGTAACACAATTGGGGTGAATCAGGATTCTAATCCACAATCTTAAGTTTCTGGCGTGCCCAATGGTCGCAACTCTTCACAGCGAATAGCGGCGCCTTAGACGACTGGGGTACCTGTGCCCCCTATCAAAATTGAAAGGGTATGGTGCCGACAGTGCAATTTGAATGGACTGGTCACCGAACAAACGACTTGCAGCTCCTGACATGGAAGAAGCACAATATGTATTATTTCTTCTGTATCCTTGCTTACCTTTTCAAACACTGGCAGATATCTGGGAAAATGTTTTGTCCGATAGGCCTCCCGAATTTTATTGACATCATCGAACACCCAGAAGTCAAAGGCATTCATGAAGTCACGAGTCCCCTCAAAGTACATGTCCACTCTGTGAATAGAAGAGACGTTAATTTGAACCAAACATTGGTCTAGGTATCCACAGTCATAAAATCATGTACATAAAACTCATATGCAAGGTAGTGACTGACATAAATAGGTACGCCTACGCACTTAGATTAATGATGGGACTGATCTTAACCCTATATGGTCCCTCACTTTTCACACACACTTAGTGCCACGGGACCATGTATGGTCCCGCTAAAATGACCCTTTTCAACTGTGAATTAAGATGTCAAACACTTGAGTGTACAAAAGCAAACTTATAGCCATCATCACCCTAATTCTCTCAGCTTTAACATTGTGTAACTCCTATTTTATACAGTGCTACGGACTGCGAAATATGGTGAGATTAGTAAAGTGAGTAGTATAGACAATGACAGTTCTGGCTCACTTCCACTGGAGCCAGATTTATATACCTATACCACTACTACAGAGGGAATTTTATATGTCAAAATGATGATGCGATTCGACGATCGTCAAGAGGGCGTCTTTTTCTTCTTTGGCACCCCCGATTTCGGCACCCCCTACAATATTTTTTCCACTAGAGCAATGGGATGTGCAATAAGCATACAACTGTGCCCAACGAATTCCCAATTGAACATTTGTGCCCAACCATAGTATAGAACAAAAAATGGAAGAAGCGAAATATACAACTATGGAGAGCATGGGAATACGTGAAGAAATGTCTGTGTTCCAACATATACTAGTGGAGAATGCATACAAAGACAACTTGCTTCCAGATATATCCAAGGTAGACTATTTGGAAGGAAATCTAGGCAGAACACATCTAGAACCTTTGGAGGGCCTGCCAACATTTGTAGACGATATGTATGTATTTGGCTATCTAGAAGAAAACGATTTAGTATCTCTACGAGGATCTATGTCTTGTACAACTGGAGAAAATGGATCTGCAAAACGTATACTACAAGAAATACAAAGAGCAATGCAGAAAGTATACAGATGTTGCGTGCATGCTACTATTGCAAATACAATTTCCTATATAGGAGGCTCCGGAAGCAAAATACGAGACACAATGCAACAAATACAAAAACAAACAGAATACAAAGCGAAGAAAAAATTGATGGAAAGATTTTCCAATGAAGAACCCAAAGGTATATTTGTGTGCAAAATAGATGTCTCCGAGTTGTCCCTAGAGAAAACGGATACGAGATATATTCCATAGACTATACTAGAGACTTTTCTGGTGTACTAGATAGGAAAAAACTAGTGGAATACCTACAAAGCGAGGGATACTCTCTACAAGGCATACAATACGATTGTGGAGAAAGAGAAGGAACAATTCTAGACAATACAGCGTCTGTAGGAGAACATGTATGTACTTGGGTATACAGTAGGAACAATAGGACATTTTCCGCGAAAGTATACAACAAAGTTGTTTCCAATTTCGAAGCGGGGGACGTTCGGAATCCAATAGGAGCACATCTTTGCGAATACGTAGATTGCCCAAATAGACACCTACAAAAAACATTTTTGCATCCAGACGTACAGAAAAGAGGTTGTTCTCGAATAGAAGTATCTGTGTATGCACCAGACAAAGACATAGGACCTTGGGTTGTAGACGAAATTCTAGAGTTGGTATCCCCCAAAGAAGAACCACTATTTCTCGAACCACCAGAAAAACGACCGCCTCCGTGGTCTTGTGGTAGAGCGTCCGCCCGGAGAGCGGAAGGTCCAGGGTTCGATCCCGGGCCGCGTCATACAAAAAGACGTTAAAAGATTGTACTTGTTGTTACCCTGTCTGGCGCTCGGCATTAAGGGGCTAAAACAAGGACTGGTCGGCTCGGAGTCAGTATACTGTGTCTGAGTGGGGTATTCATGTTAAACTGCGGCATGGTATCTCAGTGAGCTAGCACTATAAATCGGCATCAGTCCGGACTAGTACAAGCAGCCACACATACACGTGCATGCACGTCGCTATATAAGTGCAATAATCTTGGACGCGACGTTAAACCCAATTTCACCTCACCTCACCAGAAAAACAATGGAGAAACTTGGCAAAGAAATTGGATATATTTTGTATAGTCGCCCCAGACCTCTTGGGAAGATATTTGCAGTATGGTATGCACACACAAAAACTAGGAGAATAGCAGGGATACATATACATCCGAAAAAAGAGAAGATCCGAAGAAATGGGAAAGAGCAGTAGAATTTGCTATTGGAGACTTTGGGTTTCGCGCTTGTCCAATATTTCGTATAGACATCCTATCTTCTACAAACGAAGGTGTAGAGTTTGGTCCACTTCGTTGCTATACAAAAGCAAAGGATTCCAAAACTATTCTTGCCATCCAAACAACCAACAAAAATATCCAAGGCAGATACAAACCCTTCCATGCTTCTCCCAAGCACAGAATACATAGAATGGATATTCCGGAAAAACAAATCCCAGAGAATAGGAAAAGAAGTTTCCCAGTTCCAAGCAATAGAAATGGAAACCAAAAGACAAATATCCACTCTTTCGAGATCCAATAGAGAACAAAGATTGCAAGACATAGAAGACTGGTTGAAAAGCAATCTATGGAAAGAAAATATTGCAAAAATACACAAACAAAAGATACAAAAAGAAAAGGAGGAAAGGAAAAAGAGAGAACAAGAAATAGAAGAAATACAAAAAACATACAAGAATATAGAATTGCATCTACAGATACCAAAAATATTGTAGAAGAAAGTTTGGGGGACTGGTGTAGAAAGATGTCTGAATTTTATGGAAAAACTATTTCTATACTCGGATGGAAAGGAGAACGTGTTGTAGCTAGATGTATCGAAGATATTGAAAATGTAGATGTATATTGTTTTCTATCTATTTGGCAAACCAAAAGACTGCGAAAGAACCAGTTGCACAACATACAAAACCAGACAAAAATGGAACGACAATGTATTGGATCCCAATGGTAGAAGGAGACGAATTGTCTTTGCTCGTGGAAGAAACAAAAATGTTCTACAACAATGAGAACAAAAAAATAGAATACAATCCACTAGTTGTAGAAAAAACACCAAACCAAGAACCACTTGCAGCAAATACAAAGATAGACATATTCAAGAAGAAGTGGAAGATTCTTCCATGCAATATATAGAAAAAGCGCCAGCATGGAAAGAATGCACAAAAGCATTGGATATGGAAGAAAATTGTAGAAAATTTGCCAAAAGTATATTTCGAGGATTGGAAAGGACTATTCTGTTTCTACAAACAACAGATGGATTGGAAATTCCAGTATATGGAACATTTTTGTTTTTGTATTTGTTGCATTGTGTCTCGAGTTTTGCTTCCGGAGCCTCCTATATAGGAAATTGTATTTGCAATAGTAGCATGCATGCGACATCCGTATACTTTCTGCATTGCTATTTATATTTCTTGTAGTATACGTTTTGCAGATCCATTTTCTCCAGTTGTACAAGACACAGATCCTCGTAGAGATACTATATCGTTTTCTTCTAGATAGCCAAATACATACATATCGTCTACAAATGTTGGCAGGCCCTCCAAAGGTTCTAGATGTGTTCTACCCAGATTTCCTTCCAAATAGTCTACCTTGGATATATCTGGAAGCAAGTTGTCTTTGTATGCATTCTCCACTAGCATATGTTGGAACACAAACATTTCTTCACGTATTCCCATGCTCTCCATAGCTGAATATTTCGCAAATAGTCTACCTTGGATATATCTGGTAGCAAGTTGTCTTACGCTTATCGACCTTCTGCCATGCTGAACTTCAGACGAATGACAGTGAATTTTGATTAGGCACCTATGTTACATACACGTAACTATTATAATATCAGACAGCCAGTTTGAAAAAGAAATTTATTAGACTGGTCAGAAAGATTTACTTTTCCCCACTGTACAGTTATTGGTGTAAGACTACCAACGTTTGGTCTGAAACGAAAGTTTTTGGTTCAAGTATTGCATATTTTTATCGGCTGTGTGTCATGGCAATTTAGCATGAGCCTTGAGATGAACGACAATGCAGATTGTCTTTCTGTTTTATGATTCTGATTTACAGAAAACATTTAAATCTAAGACAGGGAAAGATAGCTATGATCTTAAATATTTAGGTGGTATAATGTATATTTATGGGCAGCAAGTTCATGATCAAAATGTAAACATTGAATGACCAAGCCCGAATGTGATCAACAGGGCACGTTCACATCATAGCTGTGCCCAATTTCTTGCCTACCGGTTGTCTTACATGCTCGCCTGTTTCATCAAATATCTGCTGCTTTTTTAATAGGAAATGACTGAGAGTCATGTGTGATTGCTCAAACTACCTGACCGTGTGAATAAATTGCCCTAACCGTTTCACATTTTAAAGTGAGTAGTGAATTTTGGTTTTCCGCCGCTTTTAGCAATATTCCAGCAATATCACGGCAGGGGACACCAGAAATGTCACATTTTATAGCAAAAGGAAATTTCAAAAGTGTGTCCATGACATCTGTCCTGAGTCGACACAACATTGTAAACAAATTGTGTCACGGTCGGTTTCATATGTAATCCATGCATTAATGTGTTAATGAGAGAGGCCGGGTCTCCAACGAAGATCATACAGGTTATGTCATGTATTAACAACAACTCCTTTTGCTTTACCTCATAAATGTCTTAACAGCTTGATCAAGTTGTGTAAACAAACTGACCACACTTGACCATGTTGACATGAACTTGCTGAGCGGTTATTTACATTGTTTATTGGGAGCTTTGTCATGTCATTGTTTCCGGCCATTTGCAGTGAACCCTACATGACAATGTACTCCAATGCCTAGATAAATGTGTCACTGTATTGATGTCGCCATGGACATTCCCATTTTTCGCGTTGATAATCATGCTTGCATAAATTTCATGATTTTGAAACATCTACAAAAGGCAAAAACCTATAACCATTATTAAGGGATTAATGAAAATGCTCAAAGGGTTTAAAAGATGATAACGAATCTTTTCAACAAAGACAGGCAGAGGTAAATCACTTTCATACGAATATGTACCAGTCGTGTTAAGGTGAATGACTGTTCTCATCGTACAGCTTACAGTGAGTTGATTTCAAACTTGAAGACTAAAAAAATACTTGTTTGCTCTTAATTGTTGAAGAACTTCAGCGCAAATTTGACAAGTTTTCTTAACCCGGATGTTGTTTTTGTGAAATGTTCTCTGATTGGACTATAGATGTGTGCTATTGTCCAATAACATTAAGAAAAAGAAAGTGGGTTTGATGTGGCTAAGGTGGAAACAAAACTTTGATAAATAGATAGTGGATGCTCTTGCCTCGGGAAGATGCAGAACAGCAGGTAACCTGGCACATGAATACTTGGATCGATACATTCTTGTTAATAGTTCAAGTGATTTTTGAGTTGTATCAGCAATATATTCAACAGTAAAAAAAGCCAAGAACTTCAACCAATTGAGACAATAAACAGTCTGTCAAGTCCAAACCAAAGCATGAGTATCAACTGATTGGCTTCCATGAAACACAGTTTTTTAGAACAACAGCGAGTCATGGTTAAAATAGTCAAAAGTTACACATCCTCTATCAATTTTTTGTTTTGTTTTTAGTTTGTTTTGTTTGTTCGCTGTTTAACCACACATTCAGCAATATTCCAGCTATATGACGGCAGTTTGTAAAAAGTCAAGTCTGGACAAGACAATCCAGAGATTGACACGAGTATCGATCTACGCAATTGGGATACGATGACATCAACCAAGTCAGAGAGCCTGAACACCCGATTCTGTTAGTTGTCTTTTACGACAATCATCGGTTGATAGACGATTACTTACAAGGCGTTTTCTGTTGGGTTAGAGCCATATAACCCCTCCCTCCTGGCCAGGTAATTCAGGATTGCCCTCCTCTGTATAAGCTTTAGTCCATCAATCTCTAGGAGGGGTAGCTGGCCAAACAACATCTTGCCATCTGTAAACGGTGAATGAGTTAGGGAAGGAATTGGGGCTCGGACGGGCAACTCCGGGACATGGGTTGGGTGGATACCAAGTTGTGCCTGTGGTTAATCTCGTTATACTTTGTTTAATGACAAATATTCACTATAACTCCATGGTTATACAATAAGTCACTAATGTTCGCTTTTCTTTCTGACTACACACACATTCCTTCTGACTTTCATGTTTAAATAAAGATCAGCTTCAGTTAACTTCAGTTTATGTATGACAGGATTGTTTTATACATGTTTCTGAATAGTTTTAGCCAGGGCTCCGGTAAAACAGTGCCCAATTGGACATTTTGTACCCAACTCTTGAGACCTACAGCGCATACAGGATAGGGTCCAGTATTAAGGGATGGGGTACCCGGGTAGTAAATTTGGACTCGTCCCAGCCCTATAAGGAATATGTGTTTTAGTCACAGTCAGCTCAGCCTTGGTTATCCAGTATATCATATGTCATTACATTTAGCATGTCCAGATAAATACCTGGGACCCATAAAAAAAGCCATGGCTGCGTTTTGAACACTTTTCAACATTATCATCACTCGCCCCTTTCTGTAACCTGCGAGAAGACTCATCCCTCTATCGATGAATGTTATTTGCAAAAATATGACAAAACCAAACAGAATGTGAGCATGACTTCAAGTACTGAGGGAAAAGAATCCCTCAGGAAAAATAGTTGAATTTACATGTGTCTTACATCTAAAAATATACCCAAGATACAGTAAAATGTGTTCAGTCATACTGTATAATACGCCCCCAAGTGTTTTCTATAGCATCTGAAATATATATGATAAATGGGTGAAATGTGCGTGATTTGTTACGCAATGAGTTGACAATTCTTTTAGCTATGCCTGTTTGCGCATAGTCGCATAAATGGCCATTCGGCCGTCCCAAAATAACAGGAGTTGGTCACAAATGCCTTTTCAAATGACTACGCTAGCTGACCATCAAATTTCATTCATGAGCAAGAGAAATAATTAGTGAAGTCAGTGATAAAGAGTTTAAGATAGTGACACCACTTTCAATGAAGCTTTGGTGGTGAATGGGTCAGGTGGTCAGGCCCAGTGGTTTGGTTGATCCCATGTCATTGTATCCTGACAGTGTGGGATATTGCTCATAGCATCAATCACTGGATTGCCTGCCGCAGACCCGAACATTTACAGGCCGCCATCGTACATCAGGATTATTGCTGAGTGGGATGTTAAACAATAAACAAACGTACAAACACCAACAAAGCAAGCAGCATACACCACACACAGAGGTAACCTAGCTACTTAAGGCAGATTCACATATATCATTACCAGTCCCCACTAAATTTTTGTCAGTCACTACTTCCAACAAATAAAAAAACCATGTGAAAATTGTTTTTAGTTCAGTGACATCATCTCTGAAGTAATTGACTTAGATCTACATGTCATTCACACAAACTTTGGTCACAATTTTCTCTTCTTTTTTAAATATTTTGATACGTAGTCTCTACAAATGGATATTTAACCTCGAAGCAAAGCAAAATGTTATTTCCTTGCACTAAAAATAGACAAGGTGAAACCCTGATGGTAACTGACAATCGTTCGAAAAATGTTCTTTTATGAATATTATCAATGTTTTGTTCAACAACAAAGATTTACAAGAGTCATCAGAAAGATGACATATCCCCCCGGCAGCTGTCTGTAAAGTAACCACTAGTAAATGTGCAATTCTGTATGTAATGAGTCAACAGTTGAATGTTCTTTAAGAAGCATACATTGTTTACCCCCTGAATGGTTTTCGAATTCTGGCCCTAAAACGAACCCGTTCCCCAATGGAGTCTAGGTCCAACTTCTTTCCATAAAAATTGTTAAGAATAAAATTTCGTAAAAAAATTAATATCAAAAGGCACCACTTCAGTATGTGCCTGATAGCTTTGCCAAGTTTCGATCAAATACAATGAATGGTTTTCGAATTCTGCCCCGGAAACGAACCCCATCCCCAATTGAGTCTATGTCCAACTTCATTCCATAAAAATTTAAAAAAATAAAAATTAGAAAAATCCCAAAATATCAAAAGGCACCACTTCAGTATGTGCCTGATAGCTTTGCCAAGTTTCGATCAAATACAATGAATGGTTTTCGAATTCTGCCCCGGAAACGAACCCCATCCCCAATTGAGTCTATGTCCAACTTCATTCCATAAAAATTTAAAAAAATAAAAATTAGAAAAATCCCAAAATATCAAAAGGCACCACTTCAGTATGTGCCTGATAGCTTTGCCAAGTTTCGATCAAATACAATGAATGGTTTTCGAATTCTGCCCCGGAAACGAACCCAATCCCCAATTGAGTCTATGTCCAACTTCATTCCATAAAAATTTAAACAAATATAAATTAGAAAAATCCCAAAATAACAAAAGGCACCACTTCAGTATGTGCCTGATAGCTTTGCCAAGTTTCGATCAAATACAATGAATGGTTTTCGAATTCTGCCCCGGAAACAAACCCCATCCCCAATTGAGTCTATGTCCAACTTCATTCCATAAAAATTTAAAAAAATAAAAATTAGAAAAATCCCAAAATATCAAAAGGCACCACTTCAGTGTGTGCCTGATAGATGTGCCAAGTTTCGATCAAATACACTGAATGGTTTTCAAATTATGCCCTGGAAAAGGAAATGATTACGAACGGACAGACGGTCAGATGGACAGATGGACAGACGGACGGACAGACAGACTGGCTGATCGCTATATCCCCCCGCATTATATGCCGGGGGTATAATAAGGTATTCTATTTGCCGGTCCACAGGGACTGGGAGTAATCACCAGTCCAAGCCTAATTTTACTAGTAAAAAAGTGGTAATTACCGGTAAATGGGAACACTGATATATACCTTTGTGAATCTATGTAGATAGTAGGTACATTTGTACTTAGCATTGCATTTATACATGAACAATGTTGAAATTAGACGTGAAACGAAACAGCAAGGTCATATGTATCATGATACATAGGTCACTTTACGATAAGCATCACAATGCTTTTTTGTATTTGGATACACATATTTACATCAAATCAGGTGGAATTACTTCTTGACTATAAATATTTGTGAGGAGGTTCAAAAGGAAAAGCTAGCTGAAGACACGTGTTCGTAGTGGCTTTTTTTAAGTAGTGCAATTGAAACTTGAATTACAACACATTTTCCGATATTTTACTGAAAAAAACGCAGGTGGTCATTAACCAAGTAGTAATTAATATATTCTAGCAAGTGTATTGTCTTGTATTCGGTATCAAATATTGTATTATGACATGAAAACTCACAATGCACAAGTGCACTGATGTTTTGTTTCACCCCTAATTAATTCAAATGTGACATTACCTGCTTTCATTTGAAGGAATTCCTCTCTTGACTGCACAAAGCGTTCTGTGAACTGAAAATAAATGTGTTCCAAAAAACACTGGAAAAATATATAGAAACCAAAAATATATGTCTTTATCGTTCTTCCCCTTCACACATGCTTTATCCATGCTGTTTGCAAAACCAGAAAGAGCATAAGTTCCCGTCAATTTAAAAAATTGATACTCAGAAACATATTAACAATAAAAGTAAACAATGTTATCTTTAACATGTTTAAAATAGTAAATCCCACATGAGACTGAGCTAATTAATTGTCTTCACGATACACAATACAATTAAATATTGAAAAAAATGCATTAATCTCACAAGAACAAGAGACAATTTTCTCTTCTTTATTGAATGATGAAAGGTGATAGTAATTTGACAAACAGGAATGAGAGTGGCTGTTATCAAATGTGACCACCTCATCACCCCTTCATGTTTTACAATTGATCTGGAATTGTTCATGGACTAAACATTCACATGGTATAAAACAGTCAAACAACATACACATAGTCAAGTAATGAGTGAGTGAGTGAGTGAGTTGGGTTTAACGCCGCTTGTAACAGTATTCCAGTTATATCACGGCGTGTCAGCTTAATGTGGGAGGAAAGCCCGAAGTGATGCAGGTCTCAGACGTTTACCACTTCGGTGAAACCCACGAGCACAGGTATGGTGCAACATAATCAGGAGATGCCAATGATCAGTTGAAAAAAGACGAGCGCCAGAGACAGTAGTGACATCGACCATCTTGTTATGTACCAGACGATGGACAGGTTGTCTGACTGGATCATCGGACAGGTTGTCTGACTGGATCATCAGACAGGAAGCAAAAAGACGTGGCCCCCAATGTGACACTGCCAAGATCACTGCTTTGAACCTGCCACTTGTAGTTCCTGACAATGAGCTCCCCAACCCACGGTCGAGGTGTAGACAAAAAGGTGTAGAGTTGGGATAAATGGATGCAATGAGACTCCCATGCAGACATTCAATGGTACCAGCCACCATTGGAGAGGTGGCAGTAGGTGATTCGGCAGGGAAATTAGTACCTGACAAGTGTTTGAGAATAGCCTGTGCTGACAAAGCCTGTGGTGAGAGCCTGTGCTGACGTCAGAAGACCAAGAAGTTGCTGCCATTGATCCAGAAAAAGTGACTGTCTGAGTGCCAATGGAACAAGGTGTTGAATCTTCACCCAACAATCCTGGGGCAGGGCCCTGATAAACTGAAGATGTTGAGTGGGAATTATTTCAGATTTTTTGGCATTGATGAGCCAGCCTAGTTGATGAAGAAGATGCTCATGCATGGAGTTTAGATGTAGGATGCCTTGATCTTTGTTGGCCTGAATGCAGTCATCGATGTATGATTCGAAGACGATGCCTCGAATGAGTAGGAATTTGACAATGGGCTTGGTGGGGTGGGTAAATAGCCACGGTGCTAAAGAAATTCAAAATGGGAGCACCTTCCACTGGTAAGGGCGGCCGAGGAGAATGAACCAATCAGCAGTGCTCCCGAGGGATTGGGACGTGTAAATATGTCCTGTAGATCTGAACTGAATTCACTGGGACTAAGAATTGTATGTAGTAATGAGACGTATCTTTAGGCATAACGTTTGAATTTTTCATGTTGAAAATGAGACGGAGTTGGAGTCTTTCTTTGGGACCATTAACATCGGTGAGCAGAAACCCGGTGTCGTGGGAGCTGTGCCCAAGCACTCAATGGCGTTCTAGACGCTACTTTATGATCCGAGAAAGACACGGTACGTCCGCCTGATTTGCCAACACATTGTCCTTGACGATCATCTCCACGTCCATGAAAAGAACTGGATCTGCTGCTAATTACCTTCCGGAGATCCAGCTGAGTGAGAGTGGCAGGTTGTTTATGGTCCTTTTATTGTTGGTCTTCAAGGCGGTTACGTTGTAAACGAAGCAGAACCACCGTCACCCTGAGAGATGAGTCAAACTGAACCTCCTGCGCAATGTCTGGAATGCGCCCAGCAAAAGTGAAGGAGTTGACCAAGGCAGTTGGTATAGGCGATTTTTTAAAGAGACCGTCCCATGAGTAGTGTTGAAGGACACCACGGCATCTTGTAACAGACCCTGTGTAATGAGAAAGAAGATCCAAAATGGCCGTAACAATATCCTGGATAAGACAGACAGCACATCAAACGCAAGCTTCCTTGGGAGAAGATGCATGAACCAAAACAGAGGTAAGAGCCTCTGTTGCCAAAGAATAGTAGAGACTAGGGTTAGTGTTCGACGAATAGTGGTGCACTTATCGAAAAGCAAGACAACAAACATTTGGGGGCCAAAGTCACCAAGTCACTGTCCACTTCAAGAGCAGAAGTCAAAGCTAGGGGACTAATTGATCGCGTAGCCGGCAAAAGGACCCAAATGCTTTATCCAGCCATGTCAGCCAAAACTGGTTCGGGAGGGAGCATAATATTTGGTGAAGTAGCAGAGGGGACAACAAAAGTTGACACGGTAACCTCAGGAGAGTAATCTTGGGAGGATGGAGTTTATCTGCAATCCAAATCAAAACTGTAACCGGATCCACAGTGTCAAAACTTCTGAGGAAGAATCGATTAAATCCCCCTTGGGCAACGGGTCAACAGGACAGGTGACACTATCAAGATTGTAGGCTGAAGAGAAGCTGGAATGGAAGTTACTGTATCCATAGGAGGGCCCGTGTGAGGGAGGCATGCTTATGTCACAGCTTGTAAGAGAGACTGAATTTTCCGTGCTGAGACGGATAAGGATTCCATGAGGTAGGAAATTATCTGTGTGGAAAATCTGGCACAGCCACAGTAGGTGGACATCAGACCAGGGGCAGACACGGGAAACCTGAGCGGTGCATTGAAGGAAGAAAGCCATGCGTGGCCTTTTGGGAAGGACATCTGCTGGTAGTAGCCAAGTGACAAGGATTATCTCTGTGCCGATGAAGAAGGAAAATTCACGACAAGGAGAGGGATAGTAGCTCGGTAGGGAGGGCTTGCATAGGCATTATACCAAGCAGGGTTCCATGGAAATTCTCGTCGTTGATGATAGTAAAAAAAATGATAACGATCACGTAGGCTAGAGTCAAGATGACTTGAAGAAGAGTTAGCCAAGTGCAAAAAGTGTCCAGAAGAATCGGTATGAAGTTCATCTTTTGAACCGATACATGAGGAATCTGAAGTGTCTCTCTGTGAAAGAGGACGAGTAAACAACTGATCCCCTGATCATCCATCCTTGGAGAGATCGCCGATCTGGAGAGGGGTGTTTAACTGTGGAGGTTTGTTAAACCATGGGGGAATGTGAATCCTTAGAGGTATGTCACTCCTTAGATATGCATTAAGCCTTAGAGGAGCGGCAATCGTTGGAAGTATTCCGATGCTTGGAGGTGCATCGATTCTGTGAGGTATGTTGAATCTCTGAAGTGAGCTGCTTCACAGTGGAGTGCAGATCTTGAGCTGTTCGTCAAATCTTAGAAGTACATTGATCCAGGGAGGATTCACAATCTCTGGAGGTATGGCTAGTCTGAGAGGATCACCGATCACATGATTGGCCAGCCCTAGATTGTTGTTCTTGATCTTGAGTTTGTTTATAAATCCTACGAAAATCATTCTGCAACTAAACTAAACTGTGGAGGAGAGCTATGAGCTGCTGAGGTAATCAAACCTGTAGTAGGATTTGTTTGTTTGTTTGTTGCTTAACGCCACACTCAGCAATATTCCAGCTATATGACGGCAGTCTGTAAATACTTGAGTTTGGACCAGACAATCAGGTGATTGACATCCTGAGCTCTGATCTACGCAATTGGGATACTTTGACATTCATCAAACAAGTCAGTGAGCCTGACCACCCGATCCTGTTAGTCGCCTCATACAACAAGCAAAGTCGCCTCTTATGGTAAGCATGCATTGCTGAAGACCTAATCACGGGCTCTGTAGTGACTGTAGAGGGTTCAACAGAAGCCACAGTCTCAGAGATGACCTCAGGTGAAAAAATCGTGACATTCTTAGCGGCAGTAGGCGACAAAGAAAAAAGACGGTCTATGGCAGACTTGGTAGAAGCAAGAGGAAGTGCGGCCGACTGTGAGGAAAATACAGGAGCAGTCAGATCCAATACCACTGGGGGAACTTTCCGTACATTCAAAACCGCAGGTTGAATCTCCATGGATCTCCCTAAGTGGCTGAGCAGTCTTCCTTGAGAAAGCTGTCAGATACTCCATCGTCATTAACAGACAATATAAGAAGCGAGGGGGTGGATGATTCCCTGATCATCAAAGATGTATGTTTGCCTATTTGTTAAACTTCTTCATAGGAGTTTTCTAAGTTTTTTGTCAATTTTTCAGCAAATGCTGGCACTTGTGAAGATAAATGCTGAAAGATTCGTCAGGCAAGTCCACACACTGTAAAGAGCAGGCAATCCGAGCAGACATCATGTGGGTAGGAAGGAGAAAAACCTGCCTACGAGTCAGGCATGCAGGTAGACGCGTAGCTTTTTGCCATGTTAAAAAAACAACCAAAGAAGAAGAAGAAGTCTTGCAGCCAAACGGATTCTCTTGCGAGAGCATGTCACCACACCATGACATGAGATAGAGAATGAGTTAGCAGGGGAAATCGCATGTTCAGCTCGTGTAGGTCAACCAGCATGAAGTGTCCATGACCCAGATTGTTGGGCGGTGACCATGGTGATGCTAGGTGTGTTCGGAGAATTGAGGTTTTTTTCAGATACTGGAAAGCATGTTTAGGCACGTTCCCACTTGGGGTCGAAAGAAGAAAGAGATACGCATAGTGTGAGATAAGATACATTTAAAAATTACAATGATTGAAATGTTCTTTTACACTAGGCACTAAACGCCAGATCATTAACATAGCAGTCTCAGCAGCACAAAAAGCAGGAGGAAAACAACTGAGTGTGCCTCTGTGTGTGTACACACAGAAGAATCGCTCAAATGGGCATATATACACTTAATGAAAATTATTAATCTTATTCTTTTAATTACAAGTGGGTTTTTCCCTATTACAGTGTAAATTTACAACCCATTTCTTCAAGGTAAGCATTTTGAAGAATATGATATATAAAAGTACTGAAACAAAACCGTAAAAGCTTATAAATTACCGAGGTTTATTTAATATTTGTGCTTCATCACAGGGTTACAAAATAAATTAAAAATTAGTGCTCATGGATAAAAAATTAGAAAAAAAACCATAACTTTGTCCAACTAACACTGGTTCTAAAAAAGAGTTTTAATTCAAATGTAATTTTAAAACTGCATTTGATGCAATTATGTAAAACAAAGTATTAAAAAAAAAAGAATTTTCCATTTTCTTGGTCATGTTATCTGTGGTATAAAATTATTAACATAGAAAGTGATCAAATAAAGTCACATTTGCAAAGCAATAACCATGATAATATTAGATATACTCATAATGATAATAACATGAACTTGGAAACCACATTTCTATATTGAGAATGTTTGAGGACAGTTGCTTCAGTTGGATCAGCTTCTATACCAATCTATACCTCACTGTCACCATTGCACAGGCACCCATGGTTAAGTCACTGTTAGAAGTCTGATTTATTCATTCATTCATTCCTTCCTTCCTTCATTCATTCGTTCATTTTTCCTAGTCAACATTGAGCTATAATAAGTGAGTGAGTGAGTGAGTGAGTGAGTGAGTTGGGTTTAACACCGCTTTTAACAGTATTCCAGCTATAATAAGATAATAGTTCATTGTTTGGCACTAATTTAATGAAAGTTAATATTGATGATACTACTTTAGTTCAGTATTATTTCTTCTAACAGTAAACCAAATGGCTAAATTTGTCAATTTCTCCATGTACTGTATTCGACGTAATAAGCGCTCTGCTCTAATAAGTGTCCACGGCGATATTTACTAATATATTTGCTGGTGAACAATCCCAATTAGCACCCCTTCCGATTGATCAATGTACAAAAGACTTATTTATTCGTATATAATACGCAATTAAATTCTGGAAAAATATATCTGTCGTATATAAACATTTCAGGCTGTAAGCATAAACCACGAAATTTATCTTTCAAGGCTGTTTTTTTTCCACCAAAATAACATTCTATTAAGAGCCCCCTATTTCTAATTTTGAGAGCGCCCTGGGCGCTTATTACGACGAATACGGTATGTCATCTGTCATAATTTCAACTAAATACTTCATTTTGAAGTGCAATAAATCCTGTCACTCAGAAAAGGAATATTGTTGAAAACTTAAAAAATTAACAAGAAAATGTTCCAAATTTAAACAGGTGAATTAAATATTTGTTTTAGAATTAGTGTTCTGTCTCAACTAGTAAATTCAACTGGTGTATTCTAATTATTCTGGTCCATAGTTTTCACCCAAAGGAGAGATCACATACTTCAGAGAGCACAATGTAATGAATTCATCAAATTTTATTTATAACTTCAGTTAACAGATCACAAAAGTTCACTCTCTTTGTTCACATCCTTCAGCTGATAAATGATAACCAAACAGCTCTACCTCCAAATGACTTGCAACTGAGTGGTCCTATCACCTGGTCACATGATCCGTTTCAAGGAGTTGATGAAATATTGACATAGAACATTCACTTATGAGTTTTTGGACAATGACAGGCACTGAAAAAATAATTTCCAGCAACAGGGCCTTCATGAAATTTACAACAATGTTAGAAAAGTACCCATTTGGAAAGAAAATGCAAAGACATGATTTTTGGTAAAATGAGGACACAGGACCATTTGGTTCTGATATCAGACGATAATACATATACATATACATATACATATACACTATACATGCATAGAGTGTGCATAAAGTTTTGACAAGCACAAATATCTGACTCTGTATAGTTGTATATTTGTATATTTTGCATATTTAATGCTTACACACCTGAAGAAATCACTTCTCTATTAAGAATTGACATTCACTTTGTGTGAGTTCACGGGAGTATGAACCTTCATAGAGTGAGAGACATCTTTTGTAGTTTGTTTGCAACAAATACATTCAAAAAGTATCATCATTAGATGAGAAAGATCTGATAACAACTACCTCAGTAAATCAGTGACAATTTACAGCTCGACATAATCATGATAATACATTTACATCAAGACGTCAAAATGGCCGACACGATAAACATGACAGGAGAGACTTCTCGAAATTGTTGATGAACCTGTGGCGATTACAAGTGTTAGCCATCATTGATCAATTGGCCGATCATTGAAAGGTGATTGCAAAGATGTGTTATCTAAATAATAATGAAAATTCATACAATGGTCTGGATGGGCATTTCTTCAATTTGTACGTTACTGGAATGGGTCATAGCTAGGATATTTGTGAACGATCAATGTATGCTAAAAGTCCAAGATTAAAGGGGTCTCAATGATCAGAAACAAAATTTCTGTATGTATTTGTGCTAGGGAATTCCCAGGGGTTTCCCAAGGAAAGTGGAAATAGTTTGCTAGTGTTTACTTCATTTTAAGAATACAGTCTCAGGAAACAATTGGAACCTCAAACCATTTTTAACTGACACCTATGTGAAACACCTAAACAAACTTACGTGGTCAGTAGGGTCATAATATCCTGAAACACTACATATATTTTAATATATTAGATTGTTACACAGACACGTGACAACGGACAAGTTTCTTTGTACAGCTTCAGATGTATGGGACATTGTTCCTTTATGTGGATATCTGCGGACTCCTTCCTCCAACAAGGTAACCGCCTGATATTATACATATAGCTGTTGTTGGTTGTGATTACGGTATTTGCATTTTGTTTTCATTCAGTTGCAGAATTTATTTCTGCATATTAAACAATGCCTAGCAGAACAGAAAATACAATCTAAATGGTAAATCATCATGCTTAGTGATAATTATCTGAATTTCACATTTTTATTGATCCAGTTTGTTGTCACCTGTTTGGTTACCTGAGTTGAAGGGATACTATGCAGTTTTTTATGGTACAATGTTGACGATAGCTTCACCCTTTCATGTCGTACATGCATTAATCAACAACAAAACACATTTCCGTTTGGCCGTGAACTCTCATAACATCAAAGCACTCATGCTCAATTAAGCATCCTCATGCTTTAACTAGATCTATATGAGTTGAGGGAAAATTATACTTTATTACACTACACACAGGGGTAAATATACATATATACATACAATCATATTACAAACGAAAATAATTCCTGTCTATTTTTATCACCAGAATTGAGAACCCTTTCCTACTTTCCATATCACATGTACATGTACCATGCAGATCTGGGGTAGAATAGGTCTTCAGCAACCCATGCTTGCCGTAAAAGGCGACTATGCTTGTCGTAAGAGGCGACTAACGGGATCGGGTGGTAAGGCTCGCTGACTTGATTGATGCATGTCATCGATCCCAATTGCGTGGATCGATGCTCATGACAGTAATCACTGGATTGTCTTGTCCAGACTCGATTATTTACAGACCCCCGTCATATAGCTGGAATATTGCTGAGTGCGGCGTTAAACAACCAACCAACCGTTCACATGTAGGGCCGAGTCCATGTGAGGTCACTACACTCTCTCTAGGAAGCTAGTCAAGCAAACGACGACTCACCTTGATTCGTGCAGCACACAGTGTCATTCTTATTAGTTCCCCGAAACCGCGTCCTTCAAAATATGTCAAATGCGGCTCACTCGCCATTGTCAGACTCAGCACACGAAGAAATGAGAAGCTCGAAGTGTCTGCACCAAAACGAGCACCTGTCACATCTCGCGAGAGCGTCACGGCGGACGTGATGTACCCTTAAATGTCCAAAATGAGAGACGGTCATACATATGATAAGCTATCCATTGTGCGTACACTATCTTTGAAATTTTATTGAAAATGCAAATGTGAGAACACAAGAAATCTCTTATAAGCACTATTTCCAAAGCAAATATACACTTGACCTATATACAATGCAAATTAAATATATTTCCGATGAATTAAGTTGCGTATATTGTGTGCAAGATAACTCCTGCACGGCGAAAACGTACATAAACTATATACTGTATACAATGTTGTACAGCTTGCGACGGCAAACAAGGTACATTGTGTTCTTATAGAATATATGTTTCCAGAAGAACGTGTGTATCTTAAAATATCAATTCAGTATCTTGAAATTTCAAGAAAAACAAAAACAAGTGGCCCTAATTAAAAAACTTCTGTAGTTCTGTTTGAATATGCCCAGGTGTATTCCGGGTTCTCCAGCGGGTTCTGGAGCAACGGTGTGTGTGTGTGTGTGTGTGTGTGTGTGTGCGCGCGTGCTGTGCGTATGTGTTCAGCATTCCACCTAGAGCCATATGAAATATATAATTATGTGAACATTCCCATGTTGTCGTGACAACTGCAGGCTGTTTTGTAATACGAGTAGTTGTATTGTGTTTTTTTTATCACCGGTGGCATTTCCCATCGCCGCCGCCGACGAGGTCACGATAACTCGACCTGACCTCACAACACAGTGACGAGCTCCGAGTATGGGAGCTGCGCAGTGTCATCTAACCACGTCCAAGATAATAGGTAAACACTGGAAAGCTGCACTGTGCCCAGTATTCCATGCACCTCCTTCTATCGACTATCGCAATCCCCGGTACACTTTCCAGGTGCGCAACAAGACTAATTCCTAGTGTAAACAAAAGCAATCTTCTATGTACGAGGTCCCGAAGCGCTTGAACCCCCTAAAATGAGATACTTTGAAACGCTATTTCCCTCATATTGGAACCGTTTATGTTCGATTATATTTATTACAAATATTGGTAATTCATTTATTATATTTTATTGGTAATATACATCTTTCACAAACACATTTTCGACTTTCATTCAAGAAACATGAATGATGACAAATGAAATTTGAACATTAAAACGAATCGATAATATTACTTTTATCTTTTTTAACATGTTCATTCGTAGCATGTGATTGTTATTTATTTTCCATAGTTAACGCAACCTGTCATCATCATAGAAAATAATTGTTGGCGCGGTTTGCTTACGTCACAAAGTACGTATATTTTGTGAAACACTCACTTGAAAGGGCTCTCTGCTTACCTGACATACTAGTAGGCAAACATATGGAATTTTCATATATTTATACACGTACTTAAGGTATTTAGTCACATAGTCACCTAGTCATTGACAAGATAGCAGAATCTTGATCTTTGAATTAACGCTGAATATTCAGTTCAGAATATCATATCAAATAGACAAAAGTTACTAGTAAACTACTAATAGGCTATTAGTTTGTCATTAAGGCGCATGGGGTGTTATGATGCTCTGAAATAGCTTTTCAATCTTCGTTGAAGGTCTATATTAACAACGTGCATCGTGGCCGTGTCAACAAAGGGACATCGCTCTCACAACTTGATTAGCCATCTACCGCTTAAACCCTAAAGTGCGTAAAGATTCCAATGTTCAAGTTAGTCAATGAATATCTTGTTCGACCGTGTAGAGTTTGAATCAATAATTAACTGCATAGATCTTAATTGATTTTTACTAATTATGTAGTTATTGTGCATTTTTAGGTGTAAAATAATTGTACCTTTTTAGGTGGAAGCAATTGCTTTTCTGATCCAATGGTTGTTTTGCCCCTGCTTCCCGCGCGATCTCAACAAAGGCAGCTCCTAAACTTTACTATTTTGACGGACGTGGAAGAGCAGCTATAATACGTATGACGCTAGCCGCCTGTGGCATCAAGGTCAGAAACAAGTGTGATGGTGAGGCGGTGCACTGGGCTCATGCCTCACTGAAATTTGGAGATCATATGGTTTGCATGTCTTTGTCGGCCATGTGCACATAACTTTCGAATAAATATCATGAAGATATTTATTCCTTTGGGGGTGTTCATCGACTGATGGTGGTGGCTCTTTGCAGTCGCCCGGCCGAGGAGACGCAATTAGCGGTGCAGAGTTGCATCCCTTTGTCATGCCAGAAACCTAGGAATGTTCTCCCCGTTTACATATTTAGGTTTGTCTGAAGTTTGTCAGCACCATATCCCTGTTCGTGGGTCAGACAAAAGTGGTAAATATCTGAGACCTGCGTCACTTCGTGTTTTCCTCCCGAAATAAAGCTCACACGCCGTGATATAACTGGAATACTGCTAATCGCGGTGCTAAACTATATTTACTCACTAACTCATCGACTGAGCATTTATTAATTTCCAAAAGCTTTTCATAGAGGTAACATAATGAATGGAATTTGAATTTGCCTACCGTTATCGCTGCAGAAGTGTTCCCTGAATAATATGTATCACAAATATTCCAACCTAATCACGACGAAAGACGCCATACATGGGCTTCACTCATTGTATCCATGTGGGGAATCGAACCCGTGGTTTCGGAGCTCAACGTTACTGTAGTCTAATAATCCAGTAATTGCCAATAACTCTAATTACTTGGACTTTATAAATCCATGTCTGTCAATCATGGAGCCCAGTCATGTCTCGTTTTACTAGATCATCGTGAATTAGGGCCCCGGCAATATCAGAGACCTGGACTGCGTTCTTCCAGTTTGGTTTGACCTTGGGTCTTTTGCATACAATGTGGCTATTTGAAGAAATACTGAATCTTTATGAATCATAATGTGCACCAAGAGTGCGTTATCCTTTATGTTATATGGCAGTGTAATATATTGTAAAACAATGATTGTAACTGTATTACATTGTTTCTGTTCAGATTCAGTAGAAGCTCATTGCAGTAGATTGGATAATGATTAGTTGTCATGAATGTAGTACTATTTAATGTAAGCAGTGGCGAGGAAGTTATTATGTTTAGATACTAGAGTTATCTGTAAACTTCCGCAATAGCATGGGTGGATGTCAAGAGTTAAGAAACATGTGGAATATTCTGTGATGTTCTGGTGACACTGTACTGGTCTGGCACTGTGTGGAAAGTGCTTGGAGCTAGTTAGGCTATATAAGTGGAGTGGGCGCGTACCAAGGTAATCGAACCTTTCATCTGACATTACATCAAGACCAACTTTCGCGTGAAGATCACTTATCACCCCAGATTCCCAGCGTAGGCCTAACTCAGAAGCGTGACCACTGTTGCGGATAGGTGAATATTATTATCACTAAACCTTTTGCCATCACCTCTGCCATCATATTTTGTATTTGATACTGCCATTGAACAGTGTATTGGACACTCTATTGCATACTGCCATTGTAATTTCTATGCAGTAATTTGTATTGATTTGTGAACCTAGTGAATTGTTCAAGACAATTGTCGATTGTAAAACCATTTGTTGGTTGGTTCCACACTCAATTCGTTTAGTTACAGATATTTGGCTTAACTAATTGTTTCAATTTCGGAATCGACACGTAACATTCATAAAACATATAAAATTCTATTGTGAGTATTGATTTCTGGTACAATAAGAAATAATGTATGAAAATGCTGTGCCCGCACTAATGTGTCGCTGGTGTGTCCCCATGGTCTGCCGAGCAGTTTCCGCAGCAGTGACAAAGCGATCTTGAAGATGTTGTCGCACAATCTGACGATCCTGATGTCGGGTGGTGACCCTTCGTCTTCCACTCCGTGGTCGCTCATCTGTAGTGTTGGTGGTCTGGTACCGTACTGTATATGGTCCTTACGTGGACTTGAAATGCATGGGCTACTTGCCGGGCGGTTTGTCCAGCTTTGCAATCGTCCAAGGGCTTGGTGTCGCTGATTTCTTGTCAATCTTGGCATGTGGTAGCATTCAATAACGAATGAATGTTATCCGATCTGGGTGGATTTTTATAGGGCAAGAAATGGGGGAACGCATGTGCATTTCAATTTGCACGGAACTCACGTGCATCGGGTTACCATGGCCGTTGCCGTGATGTGTTTGGGCGATCGGTTTTATTGTCAACTGCTTTGGTTTTTTATCATCAAATTTCAGATAAATTTTAGAAACCTTGACAAAAATTACCAAGGTATTTAAATGGCAACTTTTCATGCAATGTTACTTGGGGTGACGTTTCTTTTGCGGTTCAGTATATGTGGTATGTTTTTTTCTATAATAGCAGCACAATATTTTGTTCCTCACATTATCGAACCATATGGTAATATGAGTGCAATACTACTGTAAAAAAATGTTACAAACTGTTGAAAATGAAATATACTTATTTTGTTTGAACAAGTTATACACAGATATACATGCTTTTAAAGCTTGAATTGGAAGTCGTTTACAAGCAGCTGACCAAATTAATTTAGAAGAAAACATGATACCCAAATATTTGTCGTAAGTTACAACCTTGACCGAAACATTTCCATAAGTCCATCTTTCCTTTTTGGCAACGATACCTCTATTTCTAAAAACAATTACGCTTGTTCTATTGAAATGTACCTCCAGTCCCCATTTCAAACAAAGGGATTGTAATTCATCTGATTGTTTTTGCAAGCAACGTACTGAAAATGAGTGAGTGATGGGCTTCACACATGTACCCATGTGGGGAATCGAACCCGGGCCTTCGACATGACGAGCCAACGCTTTAACTACTTGGCTACCCCACCGCCCTGAACACATTACAATATCATTAGCAAACAATATAATCATAATATCAATACTATCTTGATGCACAAATATACCATCATTACATTGGTCATTGGTACACTGATAAAAAAAACAAGACTTAAAATAATCCCTGATTTACACATTTGGAAGTTTTAAAAAGTCAGTTTTACCCTTGTCAGTCTCTATAGAATGTTTTCACTGGTGAATACATACTTTGCAGAAAAGTGAACATTTTCCCATGACAACACTTGATAACAAGTAAAGACTATTATCTTTTGCGTATTCACTACATTGAAGGCTTATTGAAATAAACGAAAGCACAGTAAAACGGCCTTTCGATTTGTATATATATTTCGAGCACAATGACTGTAAAATGTACATGCTGTCTCAATGGTAGAATATTTGGGGCGAAAACCAGTTTGAGATTCCGATATAAAATCATCAATTTCGATCCATGTTCTCAACTTTTTGTCCTAACACAAAAGTGAAGCCCAGAGCTATATACTGTATAGCAGGCAGGTGATAGGGTAATTCATCTGCAATTTTCCGGATCGTGGTGATTAAGTGTACAATTCTTAGGTACAGACTGTATTATGTATTTGCTCCAAAGATACCGTTGATTTTTAGAAATAAAAAAAAATATCATCAATATTTTTTGATATCTTAAATACATCTTGGGGCAATTTAAAACCAAGAATAGATACGTTAACTTTGACACATTGCAAACTGATTCAAACCAAACCAAATGAAAAATGAAACGGCTTACTTTGAAGGGTTTGGGAATTTTTCAACGTTCCATTTAGAGATGTGAAATATAATTACAAAAACATGCCTGTATTATAGTTACATCTGTAGGCTGTTTTTCATAGCTATAGGTTAAGCAAACATCTATAGGCCTATTGGAAGAGATGTTATCCAAACATTCATTTGTAGGTGTGTAGCTGAGCGACTAGGCAACTTAATCCCCGCCTATTAATACCACCGGTAACATTTTCCATCGACACCGTACCGGGTCACGATAACTCGCAGTCGCCGCACCAACTGTCTCTGGCGTGGCATACAGTGCAGCGACGACCCCTGAATTCGTGCTGTTACACGTGTCATTCTAAGCAGTTTCCTCACTCGGACACGATCGTTCATTTCTGCTTTGCGGACTACAAACATGTAGCTAGTCAGTCTTTTCTGACTTCGTCCTTGACCTTATTAAATCGACTATCGCCATCCCTTGTAACTTTCCGCCCCATGTCAACAATGGCAGCTCCTAAACTTTACTATTTTGACGGACGTGGAAGAGCAGCTATAATACGTATGACGCTGGCCGCGTGTGGCATCAAGGTTAGATACAATGTGTTTGTGAGGTGAGGCCTCCATGAATGTAATAATTATGTTTTACGTGTTTTTTGTCGGCTATGTGCACATAACAGTCGAATATCATGAAGATGTTTATCCAACCTTTTGGGGTGTCGTTCGAGTGAACATTTATATGTGGAAGTCAATCTCATTAAAATCAGATCTAAGTTCTCGCTGCCACTAAACAAAGATCTGAGAACATCCCATTACAGGTCACGTCAGAACGACCTTTCGCGAACTTTGACCTACCACTGAAACGACTAACAAGAAGTCAACATCAACCAATTTGTAAAGCAGCTTTCTCGAGCTTTACAACACTCGTTTCAACCTAGCAACTTCCATTTCAGACTACGCTGACAATTTTAATATTGCAGCATTAGCATATGCGGATGATTTAGCGTTGCTAGCTGAGAATGATGCTGATCTCAGTTTACTATTAGAAGTCTAAAATTGTCCTTTTTAGAAACCCGTCTGTCATGCAGACGAAACATGTTTTTAATGTCGGAAATATGATTTTAGACATTGCTGCTAAGTATAATTATCTTGGTCTACTGTCCACTTAGGTTTTACTGCAATGGCACGTGCAGCAGCGAAGTCTGCTAATAGAGCTTTGGGCCTGTTGATATCCAAAGTTAAGACAATAGGCGGTATGCATTTCCAAACCTATTCCAAATTGTAGGATAGCATGGTGTGGTCAGTTCTTGACTACGGGGTGGCTATCTGGGGTAATTATGATGTGTCAGCAATAAATGCTGTACACCATATAGCCATTTTTATTTGGGACTCGGCAAATATGCCCCTAACGTCGTTATAAATGGGGACATGGGATGGATACCGACTGTTGTCAGACAGTGGAAAAGTGTAGCAAGACAATGGTGTCGCCTTAAGAATATGCCTAGTAGGTTAAACAAACACGTGTTTAACTGGGTGTAAAAACGGGAATGGTAAGATAAGAAAGAAGTTTAGTAACATGGATTTAGGACATCTGTTAAACGCAACAGGTTTTATAGATAAATGTTCTGTTTGTACACAGGTGGAACAATGGTGTATGAATGAATCCCCGTTGGAGTGATATGTTAAGAGGGGCGAAATGGGCTTAATTAATTGAGAATGTACCGATGTTACAAGCAAGTATATGGGACAGAGTACTATGTTTCAAATAAGATGGCCAGAAACTATAGATCGGCACTAGCCAAGTTTAGATGTGGCGTGGCTCCTATTCGAGTGGAAACCGGTCGGTACGAAGGTGTACCTGTCCATAATAGAAAAAGCTTTATCTGTTATGACAGCGAAGAAGACGAGGTCAATGTTTAGTTTCACTGCATATTATATGACGATATCAGGGCAACTCTTTTTTATGAATGTATTGCTAAATCTTACAATCTTTTAGATATACCTGATATCGACAAACTTTGTTTAACTTTCAGTGAATCCAGTGTGTGTTTTATGCTTGCCAAGGTCTGCTTTTTCATTCTTAACCGTAGAAAACATCTTTTATATGGATAACGTGGAATGGTTCTGTACATTCTATCTATGTCAAGTTGTACAAAGCTGTTTTATGTGTTTCTATTGTCTAGAAAAATATGTTGGCACAGTTCTCGGTTAAAATTTTGAAAACTGAACAAACGAACACTCCGGAATGTCTATTGTATGGTTGCGATTGTATGGCAGTGCTTCCCACGTACTGTGCAACGCCTCCTCCGTTCAAGTGTTTATCCCACGGGAGCGAGAGATAGACGATAATTTTGACGGAAAGGTCATAGGGGCCGTAACTGTCATTCGGAATACCCCGTGTTAACGTTTTCGAGGCTGCACGACAAATTCCGACTGTCACTTTTGTGATCTGGTAAGCGACGCTTTGATTGGTCGGATGAAAGGTCTACTGGCGTGACCCGTATTAGGATGTCCTCAGATCTTTGTTTAGCGATAGAACAGATCTGAATTTGATGAGTTTGATGTGGAAGTTGTCATGATTGTCAAGAAAGCTACAGAATATTTGTAATTTGAATTCTCATTTACACATGTACTCTGGGGGCACGGGTGGCCTAGTCGTCTGAGGCGCCGCGATTCGCTGTGCAGAGTGACGCCGCTTGTGCACGCCAGAAACCTATGATTGTGGGTTCGAATCCCGGTTCGCCCCGATTATGTTTCTAGGTTTGTCAGCACCATACCCGTGCTCGTGGGTTTGACGGAAGTGGTAAACGTCTGAGACCTGCATGACTTCGGGCTCCCACATTAAGCTGACACGCCGCGATATGACTGGAATACTGTTAAAAGAGACGTCAAACCCAACTCACTCACATGTACACTGTAAGCTGGTGTTCACTGTAAAATACGGATCTCAAACTTCCATGAGATCCATGATTTGATTTTCTTACAACTTTTGGGGGGACCCACTGTACATTATTTTACAGAACAACCGGCATGTCTTGTGAGTGAACGATATATTGTAATTGATAAAACCCGAGGACAAATTATGTTTACAAAATTTGGAAAAAGGGGAAACAGGTAGCAATAAACAACCAACGAGGACATGCGACACTTAATGTATTCGAGTGTCTCGGCCTAGAGTCTAGGTGTGAGTGCCTGAGTATGGTTTTACGCCGCTTGTTGGTTGCAATATGTCTGCCATATCACGGCAGGGGAAACCAGAATTGGCCTTCATACATTGTACCCGGCCATGGAGCATCGAACTCAACGCTTTTGCCAAAAGGCTACCGGACCGCCACAGATGTACATGAAATCCACAAGTTCGTAGTGTGTTCAGAAAGCACAATGCCATTCATTTGCATTAATCTGCATCATAATGTGTAAGTTTACCTTGATATCGTCAGTGTGAGCTTATCATGGGTCAAAAGTCCGTCCGTCCATGTGTCGTTAGTACTGAACAGAAACAGTCTTCACTAGTTAAGGATAATATGAATATGATGTTTCCAGAACAATATCGTCATTTCTAACTTCAGCAAAATAATTTTGAATTGTGAACATCGTATGTTTCCACACCCTTCACTCCAAATTCGTCTTCTGTGTAACAACTAGTCTTGACAAAAATCATTCTGAATGTATAATTCAATGTTCGTATATTATTCGGTCATCTCTATTGCCTCCTTTTCAAAACAGCTAGTCTAGGTTTTGTACCATATGTACCTGTAGTATTTTGTTTAGTTCACAGATGAGCTTCTGACAGAAAAAGAGCAACTTGAAAAATGGCGATCAGGTAAATAATTTGCTTCTTTCGTCTAAAAGTGAAACAGTTTGTAACCTGTATGTTTTCAGTTAATTTTGTTTTAATTCTTGTTATCGCATGCCCATGTTTCAATATGTGGCAAATCATCTTGATATTGTGCTATATATATATATACCCCACTAATGCAATGTGGACGTTAGAAAACTACAAGCAGCGATAAACTAACATTTTTTTCCTCATACTTAATCCCAAAAATGAATATATGGATAATGCCATTATGTCAGGTATTGTGATCAGAGATTTTTTCATGATCAGATGGGCTCCTACAGTTTTCACAAGTGCCAATGTTGGAGATAGATGACCTGAAGTTGGTACAGTCAGGAGCCATTGTTCGGTACCTTGCAGATAAAGAAGGGCTACTGGGGTCATCACTGGAGGAGACGGCCAGGTACGACAGCCACAGTTCCCAAACGTACATCCTTATGAATTAAATGTATATGCAGGAACGTCTGAATGGAATGGGCGTGTTTCTCAATCAGATTCTCTTTTCAGAGAGGTATTTCTGAGTCGATATGGGAAAATTAAATAGAGTGAGAGTGTGAGTGAGTGAGTGAGTGAGTGAGTGAGTGAGTTGGGTTTAACACAGCTTTGAACAGTCTACCAGTTATATCACGGTGTTTCAGCTTATTGTGTCAGGAAAGCCCGAAGTGATGGAGGTCTCACACGTTTATAATTACCACTTTGGTGATACCGACCAGCAAGGGCATGTTGCTGACAAACCTAGTTACATAATTGGAGCGTACCGAGATTCGATACACAACTCTGTTTATAAATTGCCTGTCTGTAATGTCATGTGACTGCTGTGCATCTATTTTTAACTTGACTGTCATGGAGGGGCTCGAAGTCATGTGAATGTAACAAGATGGCGCCTGATTGACTCGTCTCGCCTTGCGGGATATTATCGCGATATAATGGGCAGGATGTGGTCATTTGACTGTCCATTTGTAAACTGAAATAAATGTCCTCGAATGTAAGACTTAATTTTAGTGTATTGCGATTGTTATAAGACACGCAATGAGCTGGAAAACACTGTACGCGATTATATATCATTGTCTCATTATTTATCCCAATACTCATGACGCCTCCACAATCAATTGTCACGGCATATTGTATATTATCGGCCTAAGGTTGGATGGTTGGTTGGCTGGTTTTTTTAGTTGGTTGGTTGGTTGATTAATTGATGTCGTCTGGTTACATGTCAAATGTCTTTTCTTCAGAATCAATGTCATGTTCGAAGGCTCACGTGACTTTATGTCGTTCTTCTACAAAGCCGGATTTGTGGACATAAAGGAGGTGCTGAAGGACGCCTCGGCCAAAGGTTTGCCTCGCTATCTGCCTATATTTGACAAGGTGAGCTCACATTTTAATGTGATTGTGCTAACTAGCGAGTAGTTGAACAATGTCTAATTTGTGGTTATGTTCAAAATTACGCATGCTATTTAAAACATGGGTAAAATGTCCCCCGATCATAATGAATGACAGTCGAAAAGAATCTGATGTTTGGACCGGTACCAAGCATATCCTTGCAAGCATATCACCGCTATTGTCCTGTCACCGCTATTGTCCTGTCACCGCTATTGTCCTGTCAAGACAAACCAAGTTCGCCAGGCACTCACCCCAAAGTTTTCTGTTCGTGGTGTATCCTTCTGAACAACCCAGGGGAACAGTTTCCACAAACAATTAACAGAAAGTCAAAATATCTGGGTGTTTAAAACGTGAGACCTGCTTGAACATGTGTTAATTATTCGCTTTTCGAAACTTTGACCATGAATATCAAGAATAATTTAAAAAGCCCAGTTCCCCTCCTAATCTTTTTATTGTATTAAATTCGATCGACCGATTTGCGGCGCTGTGTATGTTATTCTTTTGACAGGCTGTAAAGGAAAACGGAAGTGGTTTCCTGGTTGGCGGACGTCTGACGCTTGCAGATATAGGTCTTTTGGAACCAATTCTTACCATACTCGACTACTACGGGGAGGAAGCTCTAAAAGATTACCCATCTCTTCAGGTGAAGCTGCATATGTGATAAGGCTGCAGACCTGGACCACCTAGCGATTTTACATTTTGATGATTTGTACTGAGCAATTTTCACTGCAGAAGTACGTTGTACGAGCGTCTGTACATGTCCATATCTTTATGCTACATTTTCGTAACCTGTTTGCGCGAAGTCCTCCTTGTCTACAGGGTATCCTCTCGCGGAAGGTTTGGATTATTCACTGTCTTGTCCGTGGAAGTCAGCGGACCCATTTTTGTAAAGTATACTTTTCTGTGCGCGTGTCATTGATTATATCAGTTCCATTGCTGTTTAGAGTATCTAAAGTACTTGCCGAATTGTTCATGCTTGAGAAGACAGAATCTGATACTTGTTCCTTTTCACTCTTCAGGAGTTTCATAAGAAGGTGACGTCTCTGCCGAACATGGCTGAGTTCTTGGCAGGACCACAGCGGAGGAAGCCCAATGATGACGTGTACGTCTCCACCGTGAAAAAGATCCTCTTTTCATAACCCGAGACCAACTCGTTACATTTTACAAGCCACATGAAGATATTGATCAAGCATATTTTAGTCACATATCCGTATCGGACTTTAATAGTAGTTTAAACAGCATCGGGACTTTTAGCTATATACACATTTTAGCTCACCTGATGAATTCAGTTGGAATTGTGCGTGGATGTATTACTATAAAGGGGCTCAAGTTTGTTCAATGCATCAACATTTCAACATGTCCACAAGGTAGCCATCTTTATATATTTAATCACTTAAAAATATCCAAAACCTCAGGGGACATTTGCCGGACACTTAGGTGAGATAGTCACCGTATGTCGTTCCAAGTTATTCAAGGCATTGCAAACAACATGCCTCGTCAGTCCTAAATGTGTTCTCAGAAACCATTGGATCTTTGAAACTGAAACTTCACATTCTTGTTCCCACTTTTGTTATCACATTTTTTTATTAAGATCAATATAACGTACTAGTATCTATTTGTGTACATCGTGGAAAGTGGTATATGTTTACTTAGTCGTGGGGCACAACAAGTATGTTTATTGTATTTACTTCTGACCATGATCCTTACCTCTATCAACATATATTTGTGACCCTGTAAACTTCTTTTCCCCTGAAATTGCTAGGCTGTAGAAACATGGGCATGTATGTTCCTCCTTATAATACTTTAGTTTGTTAAATGTTTTTGATTTTAGTTTTTTTTCACATGTTTATTTTAATGCAGCAAGTATTTAAATATCATTACTGACTGCAACTTATGTGAAGTATCCGTCTTTGTTGATATGTTAAGCTGTTGACGATATGTCCAGGTGAACTACAGTGCCGTGACACTATCTTAAATATGAACGTCTTGAAAAGCGAATAGTGGTGTTATTTGTTCCCATGAATGAACATTTTGAAGGCCCCGTCAGTTTGACAAGTTCCACTAGGTCCTCTGTGAGGGGCGATCCGTAGCCCTGAAATGTCTCGTTACAAGTCATGTCTCAATAATGTACGGTCACGAGTGACACACTCAAATGCCACAATTAACATTAGAAGCACGCACACTCCTTTGAACTGTAAGCTTGAAGTCTATTACATGTACCCCGCAAAGATAAAAACCACGTGACAATGTCAAGTTGGACAGCAGCCATTTGTTTGATCTGCCACCCAGTAGAGAATTGCTACAATCAAGTGCAGGCAACCCTTGAAACCATGTGGCTTACAGCAGATGTAACATAGAACATGTAACATTAAGGATTGTAATTTACTGGTGATTTTTCTTTGAAATGTTGAGGAGAAAGGCCAATGTGAACTTGGTCTTAGATATTTTAGACATAGCCCTAACGCTTGAGGAGACTAAACATATAGCCCAAACGCTTGGGGAGACTAAACACATAGCCCAAACGCTTCGGGAGACTAAACATATATCCCAAAGACTTAAAGAGGCTACACATAGAGCCCAAACGCTTCGGGAGACTAAACACATTTCCAAAAACGCTTCAGGAGACTAAACACATAGCCCAAAACGCTTCAGGAGACTAAACATATATCCCAAAGACTTAAAGAGGCTACACATAGAGCCCAAACGCTTCAGGAGACTAAACACATTTCCAAAAACGCTTCAGGAGACTAAACACATAGCCCAAAACGCTTCAGGAGACTACACATAGAGCCCAAACGCTTCGGGAGACTAAACATATATTCCAAACACTTAAGGAGGCTACACATAGAGCCCAAACGCTTCGGGAGACTAAACATATATTCCAAACACTTAAGGAGGCTACACATAGAGCCCAAACGCTTCACGAGACTACACATAGAGCCCAAACACTACAGGAGACTAAACACATAGCCTAAACACTTAAGGAGGCTAAACGCATAGCCCAAACGTTTCAGGAGACTAAACACAAGCCCAAACGTTTCGGGAGACTAAACATATAGCCCAAACGTTTCAGGAAGCTAAACATATAGCTCAAACCCTTCATGGGACTTACTTCTGGACAAGCGTAGCGGCGCTTATACCATCCTAAATGCCTCTGGGCCATTGATGTGTGAAATGTTGTATGGATGATCCCGTCATGGCACCACACTACAGCTGCTTACAGACGTCTTTTCCGGTGTTAGTCTTGACTGCCAGATATACTGAACCGCAAAAGAAACGTCACCATTGATAGATATATGAGAAACCTTATTTGTCCAAACACTGCAAAACTTCTTTTAGACATATTTAAAAAATGAAACTTTGCAAAACTGATCATCAAGGTTGAAACTAAAGTGTCAAATGTTCTTAAAGTGAAACACAACACTAGTCTCTGAGAAAATGGCATCACAAGTCGGTATCTCGTGTGTCCTCGATGTGCATTGATGACTACCGTGCAACGTCGATACATGAAATGGATGAGACGGTTGATGAAGGCCATAGACACTTGAGCCCACACTCTGAAGAACGCCTGACGCAGTTCAGCTGCAGTTGTCGGCCTTGGTCGGACGTCATTGAGCCGACTTTGAATCTCGTCCCACAGGTGCTTAGTGGGATTTAGATCGGGACTGAGGGCAGGCCACTGCATGGTTCTGATGCCATTCTGTTGGAGGAAGTCTCTTGTTCTCGCAGTATGGGCACAGGCGTTACCATGCTGAAACTCGTGGTTGGGGCGATGTGCCAAATGAGGTATAGCCTGTGGTCTCAAGACTTCAACAATGCACCGAGCTGCTGTGACACCTGGACCGGGAAAGGAAGACCACAGGGCCGACCCTCTGTGCATGACCAATTCCACACCACACCATGATGTTCGGAACACCCCACGACTCTCTCTCAACAACACAAGCAACTTTTCTCACAGCGTCGACACACTCTCTCTGTGTCTGCCATCTGCTGTTGAGATACAGTAACGGCTCTCGTCTCATAAGAGACTGCTGGTGACGCAAATGGTGGTGCTGTGTTGCCCACTGAAGACGCTCCCGGCGTTGACGTAGTGTCAGAATGGGTCCTCGGTGTGGCTTGTGACTGGAGGTGTCTGCTCGTCAATTGTTGACGCACTGTGTCCGCACTAATGTGTCGCTGGTGTGTCACCATGGTCTGTCGAGCAGTTTCCACAGCAGTAACAAAGCGATCACGAAGATGCTGTCGCACAATTTGTCGATCCTGACGTCCGATGGTGACCCTTGGTCTTCCACTACATGGTCGAAAGAAAAAGTTATAACCACTTTTGAATCTGAAGTAACTGAAAATAGATACAAAATGCTTAAATCATATATATAAAATAACCAAGCGTGTTTCGTCCTTAACTCAGCTGTGTGGCAGGGTGGTTGTGTCTGTAGCTTGACAATCCGAGAGTCGGGGAGTTTCTACATTCCCTTCGGTATGAATTGTATGTTCGTCCAGAATTTACAGAAAACAATATAGATATAAAGGATTCAGGAATATTGGTACTTCTTAGGTAGGTACAAAATGGACAGTGGAAGCAAAAGTAGTATCCAGATTCTGTTGTTGGAAAGTAGACAAAATCCCTTGTTTCATGCTAATCCTAATGTTCTTCCATCTATACTTGGGTATTGTAGTAATAGGTAGGTAATCTTCAAGCTTATATTAGAAGTTAAACGATCTATGCGTTTCAGTGTTGGAAAAACCAACCCCACGTTGAAACAAAAAATATATGCCCATATAAGTATATAAACAGCTGATGACCCCAATACCGTGATTTTTATGATAGTATGGTCAGCAAATAAGCATGCTATACATCTTAGAAAAAGTCTTAAGTGTATGTTTTCGAAGACCAAGGTAACGAAAAATGCAATAAAGTCACATCAAAAAAGATTGAGCAAAGCTTATACTGTTTCTGTAGTTAAATATATGACACGTGTGTGTGCATATAACACTCGCCTTTTCGCGAACACGGTGAATTATCACCATTTAATAGTGATTCAAAAATACAGTTAACTACGGTTATAACGAACTCAAAGGGACTACTAATTTTAGTTCGTTACAACCGTAATTCGTTATAAGCATATATACAGCATAACTACAGCAAATAGTCGGGACTAAAAAGTTAGTTCGTTAAAGACGGACTCTTTCAGTTGAAAGTTTTATGGGTATGACAATATTCTTGTCGCTATTAAAATATATGTAGACACTCAAATTATGACGTTTTGATTGAGCGAAGGCTGCATTTAATCCCAACAATATTGCTTTGAAGTTGCACCAGATCATTCTTAATAATTTAAGCATAATTTGTCCTTTGTATGATAATAACATTTCGTAATTGGAATAATTTGAATCACTTATATGTATCTTCTCAGTCACATTTCTCAGACTCTCTGGTCATTTATCCAAAGTACCATTAAGACAATTGCTATTGTACTACTAGCTTTCTGCTATAACATCGTCTAAGCAGCGAATCTGTGTCAATCTTGTTGGCGTTGGAGAAAGCACCTTTCGCCTGCCCTTATGGTATCTTATCGATAGCAGCATATATCATTATACAATGTGAAATTTACACGTTACAAGGCTTTTGCAACTGCACAAGTGGTCGGTCACATGAACTGAAGTTCATAACTGTATGTTCGACGCATTTTGACACGTGTTTCACGAGACTATTGAAGGAGTGACCTTTTCACTGGCGGGAAAACCTTTTGCAATCACTTTGGCTTTTTACTCTTGAAATCAGTATTTTTGTATGTCATAGTTCATGAGCCAGACCCCAAAATTTTATGTAGTGGTGCCATTTAGGGTGGCAAAATCTCACTTTGAATTTTGAAAGTCATATACTCATTGGTGAGAGAAATCCGGTACTAACAGCTTTGTTGTAGTCATCATCACATAAAGGCGACACCAAAGGTACCAAATTCCGGGTAGGGGAAGCTAAAAAGTGGATTAACTTTAAATGCAACAGTCATATAGTGAAGTGTGACCTCTCACAAGGGTGATGTTCTACACTTTGGTATGTAACACAGCATTGTGTACCAATAGTACTTTCTTTACCCAAACTGGGTTATAATTGAAGACGAGAAGTACACAAGTCTATTAAAGGTCTGAAAAAGTCGAATTTATTGTCTTTAAAACGTTATTTTACGCTAAAAACGTGCAGATATATTTGGAGTGGGACTTTTTTAAATTGGTCATTATGTTTTGATAAAGTGGCACTCCCAATGCTAATATTCATGTCCTGTATGTATTCAGGTGTTGGTTAAGCTACATTTTGATGTAACTAGGTTGCCACTAATTCACGGCGAATGCCCCAAGTACCAACATAAATCGTGGATGCTTCTGTCTACATTCCTGCATCATTTCCTTCTTGAAAATGCTTTTTATTGGAGAAACTGACACATCAGATCATGTTCACAGACTAACAGAATCTTTAGGATATGACATTGTTTATGGCATAACATGTGCCAAGGTAAAACCTCTTAAACAAATCCTGCTGCCATATGCTGTGAAATCACTTACTTGGTACATCCCTAAACCGATTTGAAAATGGCGTTTAATACTCTCAAATTGAAGAGATTGACACAACACTCTGTCTTTGTAAATTGTCACTGAGTGAAGAAAGTGTTGCCCTACCAGGAGTCATTCAAACAAATGTCCAAGTAACACTGTCGTTAAGAACATCAATCGACTCGAAGAGACCTCAAGTAGAGGAGGGACATCACATAACGTGAATGGAATCGTTGTACAACCAAAGGTGTTTCATCCACAATATTTGCCAGGAAGGAAACAAAACAGAAGCAGAAGACTATCAAGGTTGTCAAGTCGAAGGTTCCTGTCTACACTGTTGGTGTGCAAGCTGGTCCGCCACCTCATGTATACATTGAAGTAGATGACATGAAACTGAAAGAGGATGTGTACAAGAAAACCCTGCTATGGTTGACAACTCGGTTGCATTATTTATCAAACCACACCGTGAGCAGCTGGACAGAGTTCAATATTTGGGTCCCTGGAGAAGTTGATGTTACCTCAGAAGTGATTGATTATCTGTCCACAATAAATGTCCCTGCAACACAGCTTCCCACAGACCGGGAGGATTTGTCTCAGTCCCAGAAGATCAGAACGTCACACGCCCGTGAGAGCATCGTGATGGTTTTCAATCAAGCATTGTATGCAAAGGCCATCTGCATCATTTGGAAACAGGAGCTATTCTCTGAAAATCTGAAATCACAACTACCATGCTCAATTGATGTCCAGAAAGTTTCTGATGCGCTGGGCCTTGACAAAAGTGCAGGGCTTCTGGGACCACATGCATTTACAGGCTGGAAGAGGAAATGTTTCAGCCCTTAGGTTACTGACCAGTGTCACCGGATCTCGAATTTACCCATGTCACCGTCTAGTGACTGCTCTGCTCCTTGGTTTTATTTCCGGCACCGTTCGGTAAAGTCCGCTAGTCGTCATTGTACAGTGTCAGTACATTCTGTGTCAGAGAAGTTGTTGCCCAACTGTTATATTCTCTTGTGATCTAATTCTTAAAACATATATTGACTTGATGTTATCTGTTATAGGTTCTCTCTTATTCTTGTGTTGAAATGTTAGGGGAATTTATATACACATTCAGATATTTCTCATGTATTTATGATCATTTTTACCTGATCAATAAGTGTACATAGCTTGTTGTTAATCGTTAATAGCACAGTTGGGTAGTTTACGATCAGAGCTCTATTTTGAAACTTTCATATTCAGTATGGATATATACTCACACGCAAAAGAAACGCAAGTGGTTTTAAGCAAATAGGTAACAAACACGGAACCATAAATTGATACGAGTTTTAGCATGTAGTGAAGCCTGATGGTGTTATCAATATTTTTGGTTGCATTTTGGAAGCCCCGAGTAAAATCGCAACATAAAAAACGAATCGCCAAAACGCACAATTTCAATGAATATGTGGGTATCATGCACCCATTCCTCGCGAAATCGAAAATGCACGAACTGTCACGAACTGTAGTGGGTATAAAACTGTGGCCGATTCTTGGGCCTACCACTCCTTGGTCAACAATGCCACGCCTAACTCAAATTCAGAGAAACCAGGCTATCGGACGTTTGGAAGCTGGAGAGTCTGTCCAAGATGTTGCCCGTCATTTCAACGTTAATATAACCACAATTTACCGTCTCCTGCATCGATACAATGCTACACAGACCAAAGATGACCTTCCTCGGAGCGATCGTCCTAGGGTCACCACACCTCGACAAGATCGGCAGATTACCCGTAAACACCAGCGACATCCGTTCCTAACTGCAAGTGAAAGTGCTCGACAGACCATAAGAACACATAATCGACACATTAGCCGGGACACTGTGATCCGACGTCTTCGTTCCAACGACCTCAGATGTCGCCGACCAGCACGTCGTCCTGTTCTCCAACCACGGCATCGACAAGCACGACTTCAGTGGGCACAGGGTCATCACAATTGGCGTCAGCGTGAGTGGAGGCGTGTCATCTTCTCTGATGAGAGTCGCTTTTGTGTCTCCCGTGCAGACGGATGAGTCAGAATTCGCGGCGTCGAGGTGATCGTTTCGCTGACAGAAACGTTGTGGAAAGGGATCCATGGGGTGGACCTAGCGTTAATGCCAGACTTGGACCCATGTGCTTTCTGAATGTTGGTCAAGGTCGTGGACACGGCGTCACTGCTCAGCGGTATATCGACCAAGTGATCAAACCCCACGTTGTTCAGTTTTTTGCACAACATCAACAACACATTTTCCAGCAGGACAACGCTCGTCCCCATATGCATGTTGCCAGAGCTACCATGGCCTTTCTGCAACAACACAATATCCGTGTTCTACCGTGGCCAGCCCTCAGCTCTGATCTGAACCCCATCGAACACTTGTGGGATGAGGTTCAAAGGCGTCTGCACAATGTGCGCCCAGTCCCTACAACTGTCTATGAACTACGCACAGCTGCTCTGGATGTGTGCAGGAGGATCCCTAGGGCCTTCACAAATCGTCTGATCCACTCACGTACAGGAGATGTGTGGCAGTGATCAATGCTAATGGTGGTCACACCAGGTATTGACTGACATTTTGGGTATTGACCCGAAACTGTGTAAGCCCTTAACATTTGAAAAAAACAATTATGTCATCTGCCTTTTAATCCATTAAACTGTCTTCAGTCAATTTTTTTGTCAATCTTGCCCTATTAGTATTTCTTGTCTTTACTGTTGAAAATAAATAACATGTATACTGCATACTCGACTTGCGTTTCTTCTGCGTGTGAGAATAGTAGTTAATTTGCTGTTCGTGTTTTCGCTGTGTTTAGAAACATAAGTTGGCTAAGCGTTCAAGTATGTGGTATTCCAGGAGAGGTTGAGCCCTCTGAGGTCCGCGCTCCGTATATATAGACTTTTGTCTATCGTTAGAAATCGTTAGGCCATTTTGGTCGGTGGTCTCATTCGGAACTCAGGTTTCGTTAGTAAGTGGATTTCAGGACACTGTTCGAACTAGTACGGAGTCTCTTTGTACTGAACTTAACTTAGCAACTAGGGTTTGCAATACTCCGTTTTCCTAGTTATCCCTGGACAACCAACCTTCCCGTGATTGTCTAGCTACTTAGTAACTTGTGTTTCCAATACTCCGTTTTTCTAGTTATCCCTGGACAACCAACCTTCCCGTGATTGTCTAGCTACTTAGTAACTTGTGTTTCCAATACTCCGTTTTTCTAGTTATCCCTGGACAACCATACTTCCCGTGATTGTCTCGTGTTTGGGAATTTTAGTATTTTCATTTATCAGTCAAAGTGATTTAATCTTTAGTCTACCAGACTTTTGTAATATTGAGAGGTACTCGTTTTGTAGTCTAAGTGGCCTATTTTAGGGATGGTCTCTGTGTGTGTTTATTTCCGATTATTTAACCCAGCCGAGGTTCTTCACTCATTAGAATGTGGAGTGGGTTAATTGACTCGGGTGTTAATTGGTTGCAGCAGACTTAACTGGCTGTATGGTCAATATCTTGTCAACGTGTTGTTTTATCTACCCACATGTATATAACTCTAATACAGTTTCTTTCGCTTTTGTTTATGCTCTGATGTAATTAATCAGTGATCTGAGTCAGCGCAGATTGGGTTTAGCCGATCTTTTATTGTCATCTTTTTGTATAATTGATTAATAAACCAGTGAACCTGTTAACACGTTTTTATCATTACTTCACACTTGTTTAATGACACTCTGTTTATTAGAGCACGGCTCTGTGACACCAGCGTCATACACAGTAACGCATTGATATGCTTAGGCACAAACTGGTTTCACCACAGCTGTTCAAGGCACTTCAACCTCTGACGTGCAGCCTATTCAGCATAAGACACCTACTGAGAACATTGCATCGCGGTCTTTGTGCAGAAAGAAAGGCTGAGGCTTGGCAACTTCCTCGTTGCACCTCTTCACTGCAGAACCATTGAAAGAGGGCCAAATATCAATGTATGGAAAAGGAGCATGGAGGCTCTACCTTAGATTCCCTCACCAGATGCGGGTGGAGACTTGGGCAACACACAACCTACTCCTGAGACAGTGATGGAACTGATTGCATGTAACTGTCGACAGATGTGCTTAGTAGAGAGCTGTACCTGCCTAAAGGATAACATGAAGTGTATATACCTTTGAAAGTTACAGACATGTAGCAATCCGCCACTTGAGGACGAGGTTGAATTAGAAGCAAGTGATGATGATGATAGTTCAGATGATGAGTAATCAACGCTGTTCTATATAGTAAGAGACGTATTTCAAGCAGTCAAACTCCATACACGTTGGCACGTTTTTAGCGCGAAATGACATGTTTTTAAAACACATAAAAAACCGTTCTATACCATACCACAAAAGAAAATAAATTCCACTTTTCGGACTTTTAATAGACCTTGAAACTGCTTGAAGTCAATTATAACAAATATGTCGTCAATTATAATTTGGGGTAAGTGCCATTGGTGTGGTATATTGAGTATATTTTCTGACAGATGGTTATATTTTAAGCAGGGCACAAATGTCGTGACCTTTCGGCCTCTGGTGACCTACATAATTGCTGTATTACCCCCTTATTACATGCCAACGTGTAGAGAAACAGACTACCAAACACTGTAAAAGGTCACACCTCACTATATGACTATTGCTTGCAAAGTTATTCCACTTTCTGGTCTCCTCTCCCCGAAATCTGGATTCGACTCAGGTGTCCGCCTCTATGTGATGATTACTACCATTAAGCTGTGAGTCCCTGATTGCTTTCAAAGTTTTATTTCATCTGTGAATATTTGACTTCAAAAATCATGGTGTGATTTTGTCATCCTCAGTCGTGCCAATAATTTGGCTTGCTTATAGACTATCAGAGCCCAGTGACCAAGAAGGAAGACAAAATACGGACATAACAGACAATCTGCTCTGAACCTACATTGCTGCTTAACAGCATTATTATCACCCAGAAGCTTATTGATCCCCACCTCAGTAAATAAGAATACATCACCTAAATCTTGCTGACACAAGTGTGTCCGTTGGCTGAAACTGGGCACAGTTGTATTTGCATTAGACTAGCGTAAAGAAAACGCGACCTCCTAGGGTCACCATAGATAGGCCTCCCAACCCCTTAAACTCCCCCACAGGCCTCCATCCCCTTAAACTTTTGATGAAAGCGCACTCACACCTTTGTTTTACTACACCAAATAAGAATCAGTCGTAGCAGTTTCCGTAGCCTTCAGTGCATATTGAATCATCTGGCTACTTGAGTGGATGATTTTGTGTAAGATTTATTTTATTTTTTAAATGTAAATCCATCCAGTAATTAAAACTGGTAATGGTTTTTTTCAATTTTTAGTGCCGTCATTTATAACATGATGACTTATGCTGACTGTGATCACAGATATTTTCAAACAATTTACATTTGGTGCAGAACTGGGGGTGGTGTGTTCTGCCTCATGTACTGGGAAACGGAGCTGGCAAAGCTAGTCATGTTTTTGTTTCTATTGCTGCTTGTGGGACATGTACATGTAATCGCCGGTGAATGCTTAGTTAATTACACAAATAACATATGGAAGTCTATGGGAAAACATTTGGTTGTGTGCAGCCTCAAGCTGCTAAACATGACATGTCAGTGGGGGTTGGAGGGTCATCCGCATCGACCCCCAGCTTCTCTCATCCAAGCCACGTTCGCCTTTTCACCTTGTGATAGTATGGATGTAGAATCTAGAATTGCCAGGGGTAGAAACAAAAAGTTTCAGTCCACTAGTCCTTATGTGGCAGTGTTGTATATATGTATATTTTCTGTATTTGTATACATGTAATGTTTTGTAATGAAATGGTGTTTTAACCTTTTATTATGCTGAATTAAATTAAATAAACTTGTATGGCTGCTGTATTCTACAGCTCTGCATAACGACTTGTTCTCTGCGTGGAGTTTTCTTTTATTTTAACTTCTACTGGTTGTGGGGTAGAGTAGGTAGCTTGGGTCGGTCCTTTGTTTAGTATAGCTTGCGCCTGATTGGCCTTGTTTCAAATACTAACCCCCAGCATTTAACCAGCACACCAGCCACTACACCTTGACCATGCGGACAACAAATTTCTGCTCTGTGTAGTATTTTCATCTGAGACCGTCCAAATAGGTTAGTAATGTTTCTATACGTATTGTTATAATGTACTTGCATCTATTTGTGTAATCAGCTGTAGTGTTACACAGTCTTAATACATATTTAGGTAGGTCATTACATGTAGTCATATAATTGCAGCCATGTAAATGTTTTATCTAGGTTAGCACTGTATATCTTCACCTTTCCTAAATGTTTCATTTGAGAATGAATGAGCGAGTGGGTATGTATTTATGATGTATGTGTTTGCTTATGACAATGTTATTTATGTATAAAGTAAAGCATTCATTGGTATGTTATGTGTTGTAACCCGTTTTACCTAAGTAAGTATATTTGTCTTTGTATTTGTATTTAGATGCAGGCACCATAAGTCCTGTCAATTACGTTGGTGAACACAGTTCCCGCCCCAGTTTCACCTACAGGGTATGCTTGTATTTTCTTGTGTATTAATGAAATTAATTAATTGTATTTATCATATTATTACACATGTATAGGGATACAAATGTATATATAGTTATTGTAAGTTATAACACATCCTTTAATGTATTTATTGAGAGCAAGAGATCTATCTATTTCTATGATGTCGTCGGTGTGACGATGTGAATGAATATAATGTGATGTGCTCTTATATATCTGTGTTTGTGTATGTTAACATACATATATATTTACGTGTACATATATCTTTACATTTAATATGTTTCAGGGCGATTGTCTGTTCTGATAATGAATCCTCACGACAAATAACGACCTATGTTATTCATGAACACCCCCCGGTTACACTTAAAATGCTATTAAATTTCTACTAGTCCTTATGATACCTTTACTACTGGGCAGTTTGGCAAGGGCTACAGGACTAGTGCCAATTTCTAACGCTGATTGTTCTGTTGATAATGCAAAATTATCCCTAGTGTTGATAAAATGGATTATCATACCTCCGTGTCAGAATGATGTGATCTGACTGGTTCAGGTAATCTTGACAAAATGCTATGTATCCCTCCTGAGAAAAAAATCTGAACGAGAGAATAAATCCCTTATACCCGGCTTCGAAGCAATTCTTTTACAATGGCAGATTAAAACATGTCAGTAAGATAAATTCGTTGTAGCAGTACACTCCGGGTACATGTAGCAGTAACATTTGGCACTTTATGATCGAAGTTAGGTTTGTTTGTACAAATAACTATTTTACAATTATTGGATATATATATTTTTTACTGTTGAAACGTAAAATAAGAACAAAAATAATATGTCATAGAAAGGTTAATAGAAATATTGAAGTATTCTAAGGTTTGTGGTTTTAAGCATACATCAATTATATTGGTGGCCCATGAAGAGCCGGGGGAGAATAGCCCTTCAGTAACCCATGGTTGTCGTAAAAGGCGACTATGCTTGTCGAAAAAGGGGACTATGCTTGCCGTAAAAGGCGACTATGCTTGCCGTAAAAGGCGACTATGCTTGTCGTAAGAGGCGACTAACGGCATCGGGGGTCAGGCTCGCTGACTTGGTTGATGCATGTCATCGAACCCAAATGCGTGGATCGATGCTCATAATATCAATCACTAGATTGTCTGGTCCAGACTCGATTATTTACAGACCGCCGACATATAGCTGGAATATTGCTTAGTGCAGCGTTAAACAACCAACCAACCAACCAACCAACCAACCAATTTTATTGGTGTTTGCATATATTTGTCACGTCGCAGTAAAATATTATTGCCGTTTTGGGCAGGATGTTTTAAGATCAAAGTGTTCTTTAAAAGGGGTGAAACCTTTCTTCATTTGTACACAATAAAAATTTGGGATACGTTAAATAACTTCTTTTACAACATCATATCTAACATAATCATAAATGGGACATTCTAAAAGGCCATTCTCTTTTTAAATCAATTTCCTGTGTACAATGCAAACGAATTCAGACATTTATATCTCCCCGTTTCTAGTCCAATCGGTGCTGTACCACTTTTGAACATTGACAGTGCTCTACGATGTGATTTGAACATTGACGCCGTCACATGGGATTCTAAACATATATTCTCCTTAAAATCCTATTATTTTCTGTGTATCAGATTCCGAATTAAATGTGGCGATTATGACACTGTTTGTTATCTGTTTCCCCCCTGACCGCACCTGTAGGCCTGATTCGTGATACTTTCGATCTTTATAATCTCATATGGCCTTCGTCATCTTGATTTAAAGCAGATTTGGTTTCATTCAATCGTCTCTACACGTATTAACCTACTTCTCCATAATAGTTACTCTAATGTCAAGGGCACGCAATTCTGTTTTCAAATCCGCACAAGACTGTTTTAACTCTTTGTCCATAGTACCATGAATCTTGTCTGTGATTCTCGATTCAATATCGAGTAATCTCTGGTTAAACAATTCCTTCAGTTCATTGATTGCTGTCAGTATTGCCTTGGTATCTGTACCGTTAACATTGGCCGGACCTCACCTAGAACCTTGTTACCCCATGTTCGCGCATGTTGTTCCCGCTATTGTAGTCTAGTTCCTCTTCTCTATCAAATTCATGGCAAATTGAGAGGCCTTTGACCCATAGTTCAACATATTTACAAGGTATGCGTGTTCCATCTGACTAACAGTCAGACTGCATGATATATGTACAATTCAATATGTCGTGATAATGTAACATTTGATGTTCTTGGAGTATAAATTGGTGTTTGAAGAGAGAATAGGTATATGTACATTTGTTATTTCTTTGTTTTTCTATCCACATTTGTTGAAAACAATCTTTAGTTTTTTGAAGTAATAACTAAAGAAGATGTTGACACTTCCAACGCCCTGATCCATCCATGCGTATCCAAAGCCTAAACTGAAAATCTGATTTTGATATTATTTGCCAAATTTTTCTTATTGCGTGAGTGACTGGCATTTTGACCAAGATAGACCTAAAGGCTTTGATTGGGTATCGCGTGGGTGAAAGAGTCGTTGGGTTTAACCACTTATGTATACAGCGTTTAAGGGAAAATATATAAAATGGATATCTGCCACATTCCCCAAGTACAATACCATTTGGGGTGGAAGCTCGAACCACAAATACGCGTTTGCTTGCATAAAGATGAAATATTTCTACACAATCATATTTTCCACAGCCTCATATTTCTGATCCAATAAATAAAATGTTTAAGTATAAATCAAAGGGCAAATTATTATATTTTAACAAACATCAACATTTTCCTAGCTGTAGATTCTAGATATTTATTCCAGCTTAAAGTGTTAGTAAACAATATTCCAGGTAAGTATAAGATGAAACTACCTTAATATCTGCATCTTGGTACATCCATTTCTTTAATTTTGATAACATTTCACCGTGTTCAAAAGGTGCTACAACGCGTTAATGCAACAGTATCAATGTGTCGTGCATTTTAGCACCTTTTCAAACATTTTAGATTGAGCGAAAATGCGACAACACCCCATATTTTGACCTTGAATAAAATTCATGTCAGTGCGACAAATGATCAACATGTAGCGTTATCGCGCGTGGTTAAGTTTGACACTTTTTGCTTGTTTTGTAAGGGCGACAATGCAATGATGCTTCTAGGACTCCATACATATTACCCCGACGTATCTAAATGGGTCATGTGAGCTGCATAGCCTGTCTCACAGTCCCTGAACCAAACTTTTCTACCTTGCCGCAGAACTTATTGTGATGCCATAGCCATAAATGAAGCAAGTCGAGATGTCTACAGGTTCTGAATCTCCCATCTCACTCGAATTATTTTCAATTTTAATGGAGTTGTTTGTAAATATTATATATTTTTGAGACTAGGCGTCAGTATAGGGAGCATTTTTTTTCACCAGATATCCAATATGGCGACAGTCCGACTCATCTACTTTGATGGCCGTGGTTTAGGCGAAGGCGTGCGATTCATGCTTGCAGCATGTGGCATTGAGGTATTTTCAACATTATATTGTTGTTGTTGTTTCGTGAATGTATCACACACGCGGGTTAAGGTTTAGATGTCATTTTGTAATCACACATGCCAGAAATGAAGGTCACGTGGAACACATGCAAATATAACGTTACAATCACAACTTATTAACAACTATTAGAAGCTTATATGGTCACATAGTTACTATCATCAGTATTAATTAACAACAGTCTGCTTATCTATCAATCAAAACCATATACCGAGGGACATGCAGTAGATTATTATTAACAATCATTGCTGCGCCCATGAGTGTAATGTTACATTGACACGCCCTGCTGCTTTTCTCCTGACAGGGTCGAGTTGCACGACACATGCACAGATGCTCTTATCTGAGGACTTCGTCGTCTCGTAAACCACCTGACGCAGCGCTTGAACGCTGAGTTAATTCCCCTCGCTTCCCATAAACCTAGTATAAAGCATACTAGGTTAGCCTAGTGGTTAAAGCGTTCGCTCGTCACGCCGAAGACCCGGCTTCGATTCCCCACATGAGTGCAATGTGTGAAGCCCATTTCTGATGTCCCGCGCAGTGATGTTGCTGGAATATTGAAAAAAGCGGCGCAATACCATACTTACTCACTCATGCCAGATGAACCTTTTCGTTTCTATTTAAGAGCTATGGTACCTGTGGATTTGATATCGCCCTGTTGAATTCGAAACCGAATGCATAATCATGTCATTAAATGAGCTGTCGCGAGGTCTCCATTGAACAACTACCGGTTGATTGACAATGACCTGATCACTGCGTGTACAGTATATGCTTCATACGACCTTTCCTTTCGTACCACCTGAATGTTTTCAAGACGTTACAATCTACGTTTCTTTGTTGTTAGCAATATAATGCACTACTTTCTGAAACCCTTTGAAACAGTTAAAATATTGAGACATTTCATTTGCATGTTTGTTGTCATCATAATGTTAGCTTTCTGAACGACATTCAAAATGGAAAGTGTTTAGTTTTTTAAATAAATGTACAGAAACATTGAATTTAAATAGCAGAATTTCAGAAGGCATATTACGTTCAGAGTTGCAACTTTGTAAAGCAAATTTGACTGGTGCGTATTGCATAATGTTCGACAATGTTACATAATATGATTCATTTTGGAAGATTAAGAAGCATTGTCGAAATGTACCTATGTGTTTCATCTTTATATCAGTTAGTCCATGTTAAAATATTCCGGTATCTGTTCTACAAAAAAAATGTTGGTGTATTTGTTGACATTTCAATGTGTTGACTACTTATTTGGGTGATCGTGACTATGTGATTAAAATACTGCCGATGTGACGTTAAATGATAACTCGCTGACTTATTCAGGTGAGCAACAGTTTTGTGGCATTTAATGTTATTAATGCACATATACAAAAATGTTATTCAAGTGGGTTTACTTTATATTGTAAAAGGAAAACATTTCCACAATAATTTGATGAAATGTCTTCTCCACAAACAACAAATCAAATTACGTTTTCATCAAATCAAATTACGTTCTCACGATATCGATATATATTTAAAAGGCAACTTGACGTTATCACTAATTCATGTTTTTTTTCAGTTCACCGACATAATGCTCGAAGAGAGACAAGAATATGAAAAGTTACTGGAAGGTAATCATCTGCTAAACTGTGCTTCATATAAAGGGGTGGAAATGTTATGTTATTGAAAAGATAATATTTAGTCGTTCGTCTGATCAATGTGTATCATAACAAAATCATCGACGAAACTCATACCTGGTAACAGACTGAAAGACACGCCCTGAAAGAGGGTTGGTGTTACAACTCAATTAACAATGGCAATTTCGGGTGTGACCACTATTTGTGTTGATACATGCGAGGCAGCGACGGCGCATTGAATAGGCCAGATGATTGAAAACAGCATGGGAGGTGTTGTTTCAAATGTCAACTAAAGATTGGCCCAGATGAGCTAGCGTTACCGTCTGGTTCTAGTCCTATTGTAGGCGTCGTTTTATCTCATCCCAAACATGTTCTATGGGGCAGAAGTCTGGAGGACTAACAACACGTGCATCATATGGGCGGGAATTATCCTGCTGCAACGAGACGTTACGTCCCTGCATTGCACAACGGGTAAAGCATGATCTCGAACTATGCTTTCCGGTAGAGTACGCCATTTAAATTGCCATTAACAGTGATTAGTTGCGTCTTCCCACGAGTTGTGATGCCATCCCATACCACTACACTTCCACCCCACACTGACAACGTTGAGTAACGAACATGAACGTGCAGATTGTGAGTCACTACCATACAGTCGAGGAGATGTCTTCATGTATGTATTGAAGGATACATTACCTAATTTCAGAAAGGATTTATTTTTAACTTTATATGAAACACAGTTACTTTTTTCCGTTACTATATTTATTCTTCCTTGAATGTGAACGAAACAAGACACAACAAATTAATAGTGAGTGAGTGAGTGAGTATGGTTTTACGCCACTTTTAGCAATATTCCAGCAATATCACGGCGGGGAACACCAGAAATGGGCTTCACACATTGTACCCATGTCGGGAATCGAACCCGGGTCTTCGGCGTGACGAGCGAACGCTTTAACCACTAGGTTACCCGACCGCCCCAACAAATTAATAACACTATTGGAGGCATTGCACGCAACATCCCCGGACACAGAAATAAGGCGTTATGAACATTCTGCATTTTACGGGTACAGGCACAAGCGACTTTGTATCAGAGGTCTATTGATTATGCTAAATGCTATCTCATTATTTGTTACAGATGGGAAACTGTTGTTTAAACAGGTGCCACTGTTGGAGATTGATGGCTTGGAGTTAGTACAAACTTCCGCCATTGTCAGATACATAGCCAGGAAGGGAGGACTATACGGACATTCAAATGAGGAATCAGCTAAGTAAGATAAAGTAGAAAAGTATTTACCAATATATGCAAAACTGATTAACGACAACTAAGATTGTTTTATATGAAGAAACCCGTCAAATTGTAGATACGGGTATGTAGATAATCGTTTACACGTCATTGTCCACCTCACCCTTTAAAACGTCTGCATTGCTGAATAGTACACAAACTGACTGATATAAAAACAGGTTTGGCATATCACACCACCTTATATTTACAGTGTAGCTCTGACGCAGTCTCATGGAATAAAATCACATTTACAAAACTATTTTAAATGATCCACAGAAAATGGTCCGTTTGTCCGTCCATATGTTTGCACTTACTGTTCAAGAAGATGCTCATAAAATCCTGAAGAAATGTTTTTATGGAAAGGTTAAAATAGCTATCATGGCAAATATAAAAAGGTGTGTGAAATAAGTTGAATATCCCGTTTTGACGACCCTATGGAAGAGTTCTCACACGTAAAATAAACCTAATATGTTCAGATGATATGGTGTGTGTAGGGTTTGGTGGTCGAGGCCAGGTGTTATCAAATGAGCATATAAACTGCTTATGATAACTCCTTTTCAAGGTCTCTAGTTGTCAGCAGCGCGACAATCACCATGGATAAGATTTGTTACATGATTTCATGCTGAAAAATAAGAACATTTTTTTTGTGAATATATGAATAGAATATGCTGCGTTACCACTCCTTGTCTTTTTAAATGATGGTAATTAGATCCCGAGTTGCCAGAGGTAGTTCAAGGGGACATTTATTCACTTGACGACGTGCTGCTCTATCTGTTATCTAACAAAAGATGAGCGGCGTCTTTGATTTCTCCTCCAACCATAACATAATACTTAGTTATGAAAGGGGACATGTAGATAATACAGTTACGCTGGTGACTGATTTATGTCTGCAATTTACGATTTGCTTTACGGTTCCTCTATGTCATTAAAACATGTTGTGCACTTGAATTGAAAAACAAAACGAACAGGTAATCTGACAAAAAAAACATTGAAAAAGTATAGCACCATCAAGTATAGCACCATCAAGTAGTGTCACCAAGTAAACACGCATATCCAGATTGCCATGTATATGTTTCCAATCATTCTATACATGTAAGTAACCGTATGGATATTTTAGTTGGCATCTTTCACCGTGTGGAGATAACTAAAGCCTGTATTGATCTTAAGATGTTTATCAAACTATTGATAAAGGACAGAAATACGAAAAATAAAAGAAAATTGGGAATGGTATACCCAGCTATATGTTTTATTTAGAAACAAATCGATATAAAAAATGTTCTTGGAAGTATTCAATAAATCATTAATGACCATTTATGACATAAGTTTATGTGATTTTATAACAAAACTACGAACGAGTTTAACACATTCACATAACGCACGTATACTATCATCATTATGAAAATATATTGTTAATGGTGGGCTGTGGTTTTGAATTGAAGTTGCGAATTGAAAAAATATATGGAAATATGCGGGTTTTTTCAGTATAGTGTCTTGGAACATCTACGCCATAATTGACAAAATACACCATCATATATGTACATTATGCTGAAAGTATGCTTTAAAAATATTAAAACTTGTAAATGCTTTTATTGGTGTGTTTCAGGATTGACATGTTTTACGAAGGAACACGTGATTTCTTCTCCTATTTCCTTAAGATTGGCTTCCAAGATCCAACAGAAGTATTAGAAAGAGCCAAGTCTAAAGGCTTATCCCGCTATCTGCCTATCTTTGACCAGGTTAGAAGCATATTATTGCATGATATAAATGAAATCGTTATTTCGTATTTGTGATTTCATGTTGGAGCGGAACAAGGCATAGCCGACATTGGACATTGACTAATCATAGCTCTAAACACTTTATAAAATATTGTATGTAAAAAGACAAAACACTATTCCAACTCTCGTGTCAGCTCGCGATAACGACGACATGGATAGTATTTGCTGTGATAAATCAGTAGACTAAATGCAGATACAATGTTCCGATGAACAGATGCTGCTTCTGCATGTCTGGATGTAAGCAATTAAAAACATACTCTTTTATTCACCTAGGCCCTGAAGAAGAACGGGACAGGTTTTCTGGTGGGTAGCGCTATGAGCCTTGCTGATGTCGGTCTGATTGAGGCACTGCTCAGTGTAACGGAATACTTCGGGGAAGACACGCTCTCAGACTACCCGTCATTGAAGGTGAGTGAGTGGTTTGGGTTTAGGGCTTTTATTTCAGTTATTTCACGGAATGTCAGCTTGATGTCGGGAATAATGTTAAATCTGCATTATACCCAGGCCATATCATACCGTCACTTTTGTTGTACCCGTAAAAACATGCATGATTAAAAGTGACGTGTATGGAGGGGTGACCGCACTGTGAGTCTATTGATGGTGTTATCATTGCCCTCCCGGATCCATGGGGATCATATGGCGTTATGAAATATCAAAAATTGTGTTTGCCACCCTCTTCCCCCGATGTAAATTAAGGTTGAGTTGACATAGAAATTTCTATGAAACAAAATAACTTGCAAACAAAATATGTTGTTTTGTGTGTAAAAACATGTATCTATCAACATTCGTAGATACATTCCGGGGGGATGGGGAGGCTAGTGGTAAGAATGTTCACACATTTCGCTGAAGGACCGGGTCAAATTCCCTAACCGTGATGTGGCCAGAATACTGCTAAAGGCTACAAATAAAATGATACTCATTTCTGCATTTCTATTTGAATCTTATTATTATACCAAACATTCCTCTCAACAACAATGTGAGCATGTTTTCGTACCTTTCCGCCGTTGTATTTCAGGCTTTCAACACAATGATGGTATCACAGGAAAGGATTGCTGCCTTTCTGAAAAGCCCTCAGAAGAAGGGAGGCAACACAGATGCCTATGTGGCAACCTGCAGGAAGGTCCTGGAGTTGGACATTTAGGAATTCAAGTACCATCTACAACCACTAAGGTCTGCCTGGAACTAGACGCTGACTAGCTCAAAATAAATTGAATTATTACATTTACAAATTCTGCATGTTATTTGTCAAAGAAAGGCCCACATGACCTTCTTCAGGACACGGTATTGCCCCACGTGCATTGTGTAAAGGGTGGGCACTACCGGTAGGGTAGGACATGCTGGCCCCTTTTCGCGAACACCGGTGTTATCACTGATCTCAGGTGACCCATTCATTTAATTCTCACCACTATTTTGCCTTTTATCCCAAATTGAATCTGTTCGTCGGATAATCGAACTGGTTATTCTCTGGCGTTGACGATTTATATTCAGAGGTATGACGTTGTCGAATAAATCAACACAGACCACGGCTCACTCATAGCGTACTCTCTCCAGCCTTTAGAGTGAGTGTGAGTGTGAAGTGATGCAGACCCTTGAAGGTTTATCGCGTGGTGCTGGCAATACAAGGATCTAATCATATCGAGTAGTATTCGAATTCGGGAGATCAGAGGAACCTGACTCGGATAAGGGACACTACACATCACAGAGAAATCCAGCGTATGAGACAGCTGAACTCCTTATCCATCGTTATTTGGTCTTCAGCAACCCATGCTTGTCGTAAGAGGCAACTGATGGGATGGGGTTTTCAGGCTCGCTGACTAGGTTGATACATGTCATCGGATGCCAATTGCATGGATCGATGCTCATGACGTCAATGTCTTCACAAGCATGTGTGTCATTGACACAAACGTCCTCAGTGATGACAAGAGACATCATAACAATGCGCTCCATATTACATGTAATGTGGTACTTGTCGGTGATATTAATGAAAATATTTTGTCTGCGAGAAAACGTCGTGTTAATGATTTCTTAGACATTAAAGATTTAAGAAATAAGCTAAATTGATATTTAAAGATACGAGTTCTTTACAAGATCTGATAATTGTAAGTGATTCTGTAGATGATTCTGTAGTGACTGGTTTTCAGAATTTAATTAGTGATCCCAATACATATACGAGGGCTGATCAAAAGGTTCTAAGTCTAACAAACAAAACCAACAATTGTGAAAGTATTTTTAATTATACAATCACCCAGCTTCTCATATCGATAGCGAAACTTTTCAGTTACAGTGAGGAAGACGATTTCTAAAGCCACCCTGAAAACCTCATTCACGGCAGCTTTGCTGTCATCGTTGTCGTCATAGCGCTTACACGAAGGTGTTCTTTCGGTTTAGGAAACAGGTGGAAATCACTTGGTGCCAGGTCTGGCGAGTATGGACGGTGAAGAAACTCTTCGAACCCACATTGTCGCATTGTAAGAGGCTTTGTAATGAAATAGTAGAACTCCAGCAGTCAGTATTCCGCCGCTTTTCTTTGACAGAATTTTCTAGCGATCTAGTATATCAGCCTAGCAAGCACAGATAATCGTCTTTTGATTTTCTAAGTTATTAACAAGGAACTTAACCCTTTGCATCCAAGAGTACAGTGGCTATAACTTTCGTTACTGATGCCGGAGAAGTGGAATGGTGCCATTCCATGGATTAATGTTTTGACTCGGGGTCATAGTGGTAGACCCATGTTCTATCACCCGTGACTAACCCCTTTTGAATTTGACGAAATCCTCCTCAACCAGTTCGAAATTTCCTTAAGATCCGAATTTAGAAACTATGGCACCCAATGTTTTATTCGTCTGTAAATGTTTCAATGGATACATGGCTTAGATCTGTGTTTGGTCAAGTCCAGCGATAGTAATACGTCTCTCTGACAGTTTTTTCTATCTCCTTGATTAAATCTTCATTGATGGAAGTTGGGGGACGTCAAAACCTGGAGTCTTCAAGGCTTGTTCTCCCAGTCTTAAACATACCTGTCCAACGTTAAACAGTGAAATAGCTAGGCAGTTATCACCATGCCCTTGCGACATGCTGTCATGAAGTTCTTGTGGAGTACTTTTCTCTCAAGTCACAAACTTGTTCGGTACTCGTTCTTTTCTACTTCGGCGTCCATTTGGACCCCTATCACGTTCAACTGGCTGCCACTAATATACAGTCGGCCTCATCAGACAAAATAGCATGCAATGAACTACTCAAACAATGTTTGTTTGTGTGTTGTTTAGCGCCGCAACCGACTTGGTTGATGCATGTCGATGCTCATATCCCAATCGCGTGGATCGATGCTCATGATGTCAATCGTTAATGTGGCGTTAAACAACAAACAACCAACAAACACAGTATTTGCTCCGTTGACAGTTTTCCTCAAGGCTATAGGAATATTCTTCATTATCTTTTCATAGTCTAGGAAAGTGCCCATGACACAATATGTTTTCTTTAATACAATGAAAGGGAGTATACCTTAATCATTGCAACGATGTCTAAATGCATGAGGGGGGCACGGGTGGCCCAGTCGTCTAAGGCGCCGCGATTCGCTGTGCAGAGTTGCGTCCCTTGGGCAAGCCAGAAACCTATGATTGTGGGTTCGAATCCCGGTTCGCCCCGATTATGTTTCTAGGTTTGTCAGCACCAAACCCGTGCTCGTGGGTTTCACCGATGTGGTAAACGTCTCAGACCTGCATCACTTCGGGCTTTCCTCCCACATTAAGCTGACACGCCGTGATATAACTGGAATACTGTTAAAAGCGGCGTAAAACCCAACTCACTCACTCACTCACTAAATGCATGAATACCCTTATTATAGTAATTATGAATAATAATACATGGGTCTGAAAACTGATGTTTTGCCAAAGTGGTTCAAGTATATTTTTTTCTAAATCCAATTGAAGAGTTTTCCAGTGCACTTCGTGTAATAGTTAAACTCTTCAGTGAGTTGTTAAGTCAGTCATTTTTAATCCTCCTTCCTTTTTGTGATATACTTTTTTAATCTTGTCATTCCAGATGAAAGTAAGAAAACAACATTTACATAAGATTTCAATAAGACGTAGGAAGATATGCACCAGAGCAGATAGTGTTGATGCTTTTTTATCACTGTTATCTTACCGAGACGTTTTTTCTTATTCTTAGTTAGAATTCTCTTTCTGGTATTGATTACCAACGAATAATCTAATTGAGCATTACGAATTATGCGTAGAACCTCAAAGGTTTGTGACACAAGTATACGACCTATTGTTGATATAGCTTAACTTGACTTCCTGACACTAGCCCAACCCATATTGCCTAGTTTTTATCAATGTTTATTTTCAAACCCTACATTCTGTTTAAAGCACAAAGGGTATCCATCGAGGCATTGAGTCATCAAAATCTATCAACAGCAAAAATATCTTTTTTATTTCGTTTCTTGGTTTCAAACATAATACCATATATTTTTGTATTTTCGCTGATTCCCATGCCTCAGATAAAATAGGGCGGTTAGGCAGTTAAGTGGTTAAGCGTTCGCTCATAATTTTCAACAGTCAAGTCTAATTTAAAAAAGCATGTATGTTCTTAGCTTATTACCATTTATGATATGTCTATCATTTTTCCATTTCTGTTTATCATCTTGTATGAGAATATCAATGCATTTTTGTATTTTTTCCTTTCTAGGAATGGAAGATAACAGGATTTTGTCTACATTGAACTTACAGGCATGTTTTTCAAATTGCTTCTCCATGATGTTTTAAATCGTTTCGACATGTTAAACATATGTTTAGAAGTTTTGCTTATTTTACGAGTATTTGCACTTAACAACTTAATGTAAAGTCTTAAAACATCCATGACAGTTTTAACAGTTGGCGAATTAAAACCCATATCACCATTAACAGCCAGGTTAAGAAAGAAGCGACATGCTTTGTTCTGCAATGTATTGATATCTCTGTATGTGTTAATGCCCAATAAACCGGAGCCGTACAACATCACTGATTGAACGAAAGTTTCCTACAGCTTTTTAAACACATCATATGACATGCCGCCAGCAGCCTCAAACTTAGAAAATAAAGAGGACTGTGCTCTACTGGCAGATTTATACAGTTATCTGACAGATTTCTTCATATCAAGATGTTCGTTCAACCAGATACCGAGGTATCTATAACACTCAACATACTCAATGGTATTACCATTACATGTGAAAAGAAAATTAGATTTCGTCACTGAAGGACATCTAAAATGTACAGTGTTTGTTTTACTTGCACTTACAGTTAATTTCCAATGTTTGCACCACACATCTAAAACATTCAACATTGTCTGCAAAGACTTTTCGTCAGGCGCTACGAGCGCTATATCGTCTGCATACATCAAAATGATATAATCACAAGTTGAACACCACGGTTGAGGTTGTCAATACAATGGGCTCAGTCGTTTTTATAAACAGCAAATAACGTTGGGGATAACTTGTACCCCTGTACTTGTACACCAGACATCACTGGGAAAGTATCAGTAAAATATTCATTGGATTTAACAACTCAGGTAACATTGTTATAGAGAGATTGGATGGCATCTAATATTTTGCCTCTTATACAAGGTGGAACAATTTAAACCACAGACACTCTCAATTAACAGTGTCGAATGTGTTTTTTTTAAATCAACAAAGCAAACAGAAGTGGACACTTTTAGGGCTTTTCATGTCTGAATTGAAGACGATAAAACGTAAAGATGATTAATACAAACTCTGTCAGAACGGAAACCATTCTGTTCATCGACTGACATGTCATTTTTCTCCGACCAATTGCTCAAACGAATGTTAAGAATATCTGCATAAATCTTGCCTGGAATTGATATAAGGGTTATGCCCCAATTAAGTGGGTTACGGGGATCCCTCATACCAGATTTAGGTATTGGTTAACAATACCTTCATTCCACTAGGAGGGCATTACTCCCTTATTAAAACAATGTTTAAAGATTCTATACTGTAAATGAACACAGGCGGAGTTTCTAAGGACCTCAGAGGGTAAACACTCAAGGCCACACGCCTTTTCACGTTTAGCATTAATAACAGCTAGTTCGAGTGTCGACCGGTTTATTTAAGGCAGACATATTAATATTTCTGTTGGTCATAGGGTAACGATCTTTCATAAAAGTAAAAACTTCACTTTGTGAATCTTTTGGAAGTTATATAAGCGATGATAAGCATCTTTTCACTTATCAAGAACAACATTGTTATCATAAAAAGCATTGCCGTTATCATCTATAACTTCACAGGGAATTCTTTGCTTTCTGTCATTGGCCAGACCTAACTTGCCAATAGATCACCAAATATCTTTCCCTTTATATAACGAATCAAGTCTATCTTGCTCTTCAAGAGAATATGGACGTTTTGCCCATCGGTTGTTTTTGGCAAAGTCTTTCCTGCACTCTCTATAAACAGCTAGTAAATGTCATTTAGTCATAGCAGTTTTACTTTTCAACCACTCCCTTTCACGCTTACAAACTTATTCCCACTTGTCTTGAAGTTCATTGTTCCAATATGGTTTATATCTGCTCTTTTTGTTCTTTGTATTACTTTTTGTTTTTACCTTGTTTAGTTTGGTTTCCATTTCAGCAATAATAAGACTATGGATTGCACTATATGCAGCATTGGCATCATTTCCCTCATAAAGATCATTTTCTTACTTGTCAAAAGCTTCTAAGACAAGTTGAAGTGACCGTTTGTAATTAAGGAATGATTCGGGTATTGTCTTAAAACAATATTTTTGGGCATTTGTATATTCCTTATTTTGTATAAAATCATTAGTAGTATCAGTAAGAAAAGGTATAGTTGTTTCTAATAAAGAATGATCTGGGATCTTTTGACTCCCATATTGTTGGATCATACTTACAACATCTGACATTTTATGAATTATGAAATCAACAACATGATGCAGCTGTTCGTGGGGTACAATAAACAACGACCCTGCCTTTGGTTGATATAGATGTAAAGTGATTAACACAACTCTTCCATTTACCATACATAAGTTGCAGTCAACAAGAAAATCAATAAGTAGATTGCTATGGTGATTAACAGTCTCGTCAATTATTTCTCTACGTGTAACTTTATTGACGCCTTCAATATATTCAGACTCTAAACCACATCGTGCGTTAAAATCACCAACAATGACAAGCTTACCAATGTTTCGGAAATCGTGCACCTGTGATGACAATCTATTGAAATACATTTCATGGTAATCTGACCTTGTCGATTTCTCTGGTGGGAGGTACGAGATACAGAGACACAGCGTGCTACCCATGCGTGCACGTGGTGTTAATTTCAACCACAGCGTATCGTTGTATGTTTCATCTAAAACAATAACACCACCAGAACCTCTTTTTGCTCTTTTATCTAAATTATTTCTGTTTCTACAAAACCATTTGTAATCAGGTAAAGATAAAACATCATTATTTCTTTAAAATGTTTCACAAGTACACAAAATGTCAAAATAAAAATAACTAGCAGTATTTGAACGAAAAAGCCTATTTTCATCATCAGTAAGGGACCAACCGCCTACGTTCCAAGAACCAACCCTTATGTCGTTGTTCGATTCCGGCTTTTAAGTTTTATAACCACCAGAATTGACAAAGAGTACATCATCTTTTTCCATTTTCTTTCATTTCTGTTTGGGATTTAGATGGTTTGGCATAAACATTCTTAAACTTATGTACATCTTTCAGCTTAGATTTGGCTTTCAAAGCTTTATCCTTTTGTTGCACAGAGTCCAGTGTGGCGATCACAACACCGGGGTACTGACCTCTCGCCTTCTTCCTCTCAGCAGAGACAATTTTAATGTCAGACATATTGAGACCGTCTCGAATCACTGACACCACTTTGTTGTTAGTGATCGATTTTTCCGTGGCCTCATTTTCCTTTTTTTTCAGTTTTTAGCACAATACGGCGATCGGAAATGTCATTGTCACCAGCTTTTGGTTTGATGCAATCTGCATAGGACTTTTCAAACTTCGCTAATTTGCTCCCAAACTGGTTAACATTTGATTGAAATTCCTTTTTCACATTGTCAACTTCTTCTTTACACTTGCTGTTAATTACTGCGGCAATACGATCAGAGAGTGAACGTTCTAGTCTATCCTCTAAACTATACATACGTTTGGTGATAGTAGAGTTCATATTCGCGATCTCTGATCTGAGGCAATCACACATACCTCGCACGATCTCTATTGTCTGATCGGCTGTTTTGCTTTTCTTGCTATATAAAATGTTGATCTCTCAATTTCTCTCGTCTTGTTATTCTTTTCTTGATTTAAGTTAGAACAATTAGCTCTTGATTTACTATCATTGAAAGGGTTCAAGAAATAGATAGTCATCAATACTTAGCCAGAGTCTCGGTTTGTCAATATTTCTTTTATCAATATTATGTTGTGTTTTGGCGACATATTCTTCTTAGTTTAATCAATAATTTTCTTAACCATATATAGATGGCCCGGATCATGCAAAAGTGATGTGTTAAATTTCCAATATCCCCGACCGCTTGATTTTCTATTAGTGGAAAAAGCTAGGGTGATGACTGAAGAATATTAGTTTTAAGATAAGGATAAGGACAGGTTTTATTCGATACTGAAAGGCCTCAGGCCCATAGTACAATTATGTTTTCGGGAGTGGTTACATATCCGTTTAACAGGTCATATTCTAATTAACATAGCATGATAAATGAACATCTTTATCAGTTGTTGACATGATCGATATCTATTATTGTTGAGTTTGATGTACATAAACAGCCAGATCAATATATTTTCTTCTTAGGTGGTCGTAGTTTAAGGTAGATCCTGAGAGGCAAGACAATAATCAAGTCTTGCTTGTGCTGTCTTGGTGCTATTCCATCATGACATATCGAAATCTATCAACAGAAAGGACTTGTAACATTAAATATAGATGACGTTGTAAGTGTTGTGCCAGGCTCTATACCACTACTGCATGTCACAGACATGGGGTTACCAGATTTTTCAATTGTGTAGTAAACGAATAAAGAAACAGATAAATATAATAAAATAAACAAAGAAACTGACGAGTTAAAAGCTGGTGTACCACAAGGATCGATGCCATGCCATTTCCTGTCCCTTGTGTACATCGATGGTAATAACTAACATACTGAACAGTTCAACAAGATTTATTGCTGACAAGACATCCCGGAGCATATCATCTAATAACATTTTATATATATAGCAACTACTATGACCAGCAATTTAAACCAAATTAATGGCCTCAAGACTGGCTACCTCTGTATAATCCAAGCAAAACATAATCAATCCACAGAACAGCCGCCTACAATTATTTTCGGATAATAAAAACAATGAAAATGTAAGAACACACAAACACCTGGGTGTCAAATTGTCGTCATACTGATTCAATCATTAAAACTACTTCAAAGATGATTGATTCAATGTGAAAGCTCAAGTTCATGCTCAGTCGTAGTGTGTTGAACAAGATTTATGTATTGTTCATTGAACCATTTTTTTAATATGCATGGGAAGTTTGTGACGCTTGTACTGAGGAGCAAAGTGACAGATTAGAAAAACTCTCAACTAAAATCAGAAAGAAATGTAATTGGTGTACCAAGCTATACTTCTGTCAAAAAATGTATTTCAAAACCACCGGGAGCCCTAATCAGAGCATAGGTGAAGACGCAAATTGCGTGTATTTTATAAAATATATGACACCGTCATACCTTAAAATCTAGTACATCACTCTGTCGGGACAAACACAACATAAACTCTTAGAACTGCTCATAATAGAGCCATGCCTTTGTTACGTACAAGAGATTCATGAATCCCCGTTTATACCACCCTCTATTTCATTGTGGAATACATGATCAATTCAACAAAGGAATATTGAAACCTTATGTCACTGTATGGCTGAAATATTGCCGATGTCACATTAAATTTCACTCACTCACTATTGCGGGAAATTTTCAGGCACATCTTGGGATACCCCGAGAGACAATCAGCTAGACCTGTACTAATCAGATAAAGAATATACTATTATTGTGAGGCCTTTCATTCGGAATCAAACACAGTCGCCTCGACAGAATACAATACAAAACCCTAATGCCAGCCACAGGAGCAGCAACACCGTATTCACTAGAAGCACTACAAGTAGTAGGAGGACCTTCTTTGAAACTAAGAAGAAAGCAGGCATTTTTTCGTTCTAGGGACGAACACCAAACCTTTTGGTCAAAAACAAATAGCTAGACACAAATACCTGAGATGAAGCCCTAACTCGGGAAAAAAAAACTACTAAAATCATCTGGATATTTTTATATGAACTCATTCAAAGTCACACTTGTGAATACATTCAGCTATCAGGAAGTAACTACAAAAAGTTACATCTTCCCTGGACTTACAAACTCATAAAGTTGACACCAGAAGTCACTAAAACACCTTACGATCAGTAGCTATCACTAACATACAAACTACCTGGGACAGCTGGTATTGTATATACACTGCTGGATCCACGGCTGCTATCGACAACATGTCAATGCTGAATTGGAGGCAATTCATCATACACTGATGCCGGAACTACTACATCGCTAAGTGCACTACAAGCAAGCAGCAGCAGAAACACAAACTCTGGACCAAACACATTCAATAATATTTTATACGAATATTCAAAAATATCGGATCGGGGGAAACAGGTAGAGCTATGTTGGATCCTATATGAAAATGCAGACACACTGGCAAAGCTAGCTCTGGACAAATCGGAGAAATAAGATCGGCAGATGGCTATACAAAATTCAACACAAAAGCCACCAAAAGCCATACTCATATTCAATTGAAAGGGAAGTTGAAGCAGCCTCTCGCCTCAGACTTGGTCACAAAATGCACTATGACAAGGTGTGCCCATCTTGCAATCAACCTGAATCCATTGCTCACTTGTTATAGGAATTATTATATGGTCTGGCACTGCTTCCCCAAGACACATTGACAGATGCCATAGACTCTTCACCAGATGCCAACCATGTTGTGGATTTCACCTTGAAGGTTTTCACAACTGATTGAACCGTTCCTTGCCACATACAAATCCAAATGTCTATGGCTCCATTGAGAAATCCAAAATACCGAACACCGTGAAAAGACCACACAAACACCGCTAAACCTCAAAAGAGTGTACAGAGGTAGATAAAACAATGTCTTGCTCTACAAACAGAGAAGATTCGACTTGAGTAATTAGATAATGTTGGACACCTGTTTCGCCTTGGGTAGAAACATAAACTTAGTGCTTTGTGCACAGTTTATATATTTCGTAAAGGTCCTTAGCATCAAAATAAGAATGCAAATAACTTTAATCTTCAACCCAGTCTCTGTTTATGATTAACTGGATTATCCTATTATTATCGTGAGAAAAGTAATTTGAGTTGCAGTTCTCTCAACCATAAATTGTGTTGGTTTAAGCTGTCTTGCTAATAGATGTGTAGCTGATGGGGCTTACCCTGCATGCAAACATCTGACAAGTCTAGACTGAAAACTCACCTCTCTACCTTTGTACATCAACTGGCCTGGCAAAGTTCAGTGTATCAAGCATGGGTCAGTTCTCAGATAAAAGACGGAATATATAGCAAATGTATGGAACCTGTATTTTTAAAACTTAATTCTACCTCACACTGCATTTATCTTCGATCCTAAGTGGAAAACGTGCTTAAAAAAGGTTTCCAACTTCTAAAATTATAATTCACCGATACATACCTAGCATCATCATGGTCACATCCAAGCAATCTGGGTCAAGCATGCTCTGCATACCGGTTGGCCTAAACATGCTAAACTGCTCATTCTCTTTCTAATGTGGTGTGACATGCTTTCAGATTGGGACTCAGATCTTTTCTTGCGTATTTACCTGGGGAATTTTCAAGTTCTTTAAGGCGTTTTCTTGTGATCGTATCGTGTATGATCAAGATTGTGACGTCCTGCTTGCTTGACATTCAGAAGAATGTTTTCGCCGTCTGATCCTCACGACATCTGCTTGTGCTCATTGTATAGATTTCCCTGTCAAATCTTCCTGTCTGCACAAATCTGTCTGCCTGCACAACTGCCACCCTAGACATGCTAAATAATCGAAGAAAACACCTTCCTAAAAATCTTCCCTGACATAGAAGAGTAGCACTGTTTTCCACCCTAGAATCCCCGTGTTCTCGATCAACGACGAGGATGTATCTGCAGCTTTCTGTTCTAACGTGACCCTCAACCAGGTTCAAAGAACTTTCCCCTGACCACTCTGGCAAAGGAGGTTCGGAATGTTTCTCAATTACCCTCCTCGTTGGTTTGTTGACAACTCTAAGATTCTGTCGTCTGAGGGTATTTCCACGACTGTAGCTTCAGTGGATCTCTCTATAGACGTCACTCATCATCTACACCTCACTGCCCTCGTCATTCATCTCATGAGAGATCTTCTCTTGATCACTCGTGTTACTAATGGACCTCGTCTTCCGATGACAGTTTGGGACCAATCGGGAGTTCTTCGATCGATCTACTTCTCATAATCTCTCATGCAAGGACTCTTCACGTTTTGATTCACATTATAAAGACATCACAAGTTCGATCGTCTCTTTTGGCTCCTTCTTCCTCTTCCTGTTGGCCAGACTCTCACTTACGGGAATGATCATGCCCCTATAACTATCATCATCAGCGTCACGATTTATCTTGCAACCCAGGTTCGTATCCTAATAACGCTCATGCTACTCACGACTGGGATCGCTATCCTCAGTTCATGGACACCCTTTCCCCTTGGCAATTATAATCTCATGATCCCACCTTAGCAGACTACCGTTCTCGACTGATCCTTACCCACAGAGACAACATTGCTTCTCTCCTGAGAATACACATGGCACTTCTGCTCCCTTACCAGGTTCTCTGTCTCCTTCTTCGGTTTGTCGTACCCCTGTTGCAACTGTACAACAATCCACGCTGACTTTACAGCCTTCCACATCGTCACTTCCTACTTGGCAGAATCCTACCAATCCTACTCAGCTTCAGTCGCTTTTACCACCTAGCTACTCCTGGTCGACTGACATCATCACAGGCTTTTACCAGGAGAGGTGAAATCCACCTGTGGCCAATGCTGCAATTTTTCAAGCAATTTCTCCAGGACGATGATTGTCAGATCTACAATGATGGCTTTTCCGTCGAATGTTTGTAAAGGAGTCTCCTTGTGCCCGTTTATTCCAAACCTACATTTCCTTGTCGTCTCACAGAGACAGTCAGCTTCACATAAACAACCTCAGAGAGTTCAGAGCAGTGATTCTTGTCGTGTCATATTGGGAAACACTCCTTCGCTCGTCCAGTCTGATGATCTAGTCAGACAACCTATCCTTCCTTTGGTACACAAACAAGATGGGCTCTACCAAGTCAATGTCACTACTGTCTTTGACGTTCGGTTTCTTTCAACTGATTGACTCAGCTTCGGCCGAGACACATCCCCATCATCTCCAACGTCATAGCCGATTCCCTGTCAAGACTCAACAAACCATCTCCCATGGAAAGGCGTCTACATTTTCTAATAACTTTCAGTTATTCCCGTGCCTAGATGTTGATCTCTCAACATGTTTCAATACCCCGGGTCATATCTCCCATTCCCGACCATCAGGCTTGATCACGACCCGTTTGCAATATTTTGGGAAGGCCTACACGTGTACACCTTTCCTCAAACTGGTGTTCCACATCGGCAGTCATCTCGCATTGCTTTTGGTTGCGCCCTATTGGCCAACTCAGAGTTGGTTGACCACGCTTTTCCATCTAGCAGACAGACGGTTTTACCATCTACGTCAGGATCGATCTACTCCTTCAACCAAACGCCCAGTTGCTTCATCCGTCACTCAACACCCTCCATCTGTGCTTTTGGCACATATACAGAAATCACTTTTTGCGAAGGGTTACACTTGAAGGGTAGCCAAATCGATCATCATTTGTCAACCAAATCCCTATAATACCATAAGTGGAAGGCTTTTGAGGCCTATTGTCACGTGTATTGTATTTCTTCAGCCCCTAACACTTTGCTGAATATATTGACCATCTCCGGTCATCCCATAAGCATAAGGGCTTAGCTACATATTTGTCTGTGATTCGCTCCGTCGTCCCAACTATTACAGGCACAAATGTCACCTTGGTGGCCGAATTACAATCATTGATTTGGTCATACAAGTTGACGGAGCAGTCTTCTAGCTTTCGTCCCTGACCTGGGATCTGAACGTTATACGAACCACTTGCTGAGAAAGAGTTTGTCTGCACTATCTTGAAAACGATTTTCCTCCTGGCTGTCGCACCAGTGAGCAAGATTCATGACTAAGACGTCAATAGTTTATTTTGGATGGACTTTAATTTGCATGGGAAAGGTTTCCGTGGCTAGAGATGGGATTTCATCGCCAAGATCAACTTCCAGGACAATCTAATCGGTTTATTTACTAGTCCACATTTGACTTCTATTTTGAATCCTAAAGATAGGGAAGACGTTAACTTAGAGTTAATCAACTCAACACTCTAATGAGTAAATAACCTCAAGGAGGTTCGATAGAAAAATAAACACGGGGGGATAATGCGTAAAGCAAGTCTCTTGAACAATAAAAGAGACGAAAACGCCTGAAAGAAAACTAGTCTTTTAGACTAAGGACTCAGTCACTTTTACTGGGCAAGGAAATTCTACTTTTCCAAAAATACAAGGTACTTGATCTAAGGTGTATCTAGACTCACAACCATCAAAATAGTAACTTGACTCCAAATAATAAATGGTTAATTGACCTCAACTCGACAAATCGCGGAAAGGTGGTTGTCTACGGGTTATTAGAAAAAACCTAGCTAAATACAACCAGAGTATGTTAGTACTAGATTAAAACTGCCCCGTACATACTTACGAACGAAACCTGAGATTCGAATGACCATCGAGTAGCACGACGACCCGTAAACGGTCTAGCGACCCCTGGCGGTAAGAACACATGATTTTGCCTACTTATCTTTACTTATATACGCGGACATTGGAGAGAACAACCTGTCCTGGTCTCAGCCTGGGTATGTAATTGCCAGAGTTGGGAAAGTGTGTTTCCTAACATTGGGAAGACCCCAATAGCAAACTAACTACTAAACCAATACGGAAGATGTAAGTACCCCAAAATAAAGCGCTGAACATAAGCTATCCAACGGTAGCGCTGAATATTTACCACAAGATATGTACAATTTATGGAGGTGGCAAAAATGGCCATAAATACATGATAAATATCTACAAGTAAAAGACAATCCCGCTAAGACGTGAAAATCAGAGTTAGAAGCTACATAAAACAACCATACTGAAGATGAAACCTGAGATGTGAGACGGGTGGTGAAATCAGGGCGGCTGCCATGCTCAAACATGATCATGTGCTGTAAACACACTGTGTTGTGAGAAGGCAACGGATCAAACAAGTCAGACAATGCCAATAGTCACATGACAAGTGTGTTAACTGAACGTTGTCACACTCAGACCTTTATCAGCAGCAGTAGCGCTACAACACTGACACATCACTAATTAAAAATATACACTATATATCAACAGATTTACCGAGCAGTGGCTACAGGAAATAAAGATACAGGACAGTGTTCGGAAACAAGACATACTCATAGGGTTAAATAGCAGCATTTTAGTTGTACAAAATATGGATAATTTTTTGTTCCTAAACTTTTACTATTATAAAGTTTGTTTGTTTGTTTGTTTGTTTGTTGTTTAACGCCTCACACGGCAATATTCCAGCTACATGACGGCGGTCTGTAAATATTCGAGTCTGGACAGACAATCCAGTGATTGACATCATGAGCATTGATCTACGCAATTGGGATACAATGACATGCATCAACCACCCGATCTCGTTAGTCGCCTCTTACGACAAGTATAGTCGCCCTTTACAGCCTGCATGGGTTGCTGAAGACCTATTCTAAACCGGATCTTACTATCATAAAGCAAATTCATTTTGTAAATATTTGGTGAAATGTAATTTTTTTCTAATTAGCTGTTTTCTCTCATTTTGAAATAGTGGACAGATAACCAGATATTGGAACTCATCACCTAACTAAAATGATTGACTTCATAGATATTTTCTTTCCGTTAAAGTTATTTTTTTCCATCTTACCTTTTCAATTGGGAGATTGAGATTGGAGGTTCTAAATTTTAATAAGTCTCGCCAAATACATACTTTCATATTTAAATCATTTTCGAAATTCAGGGATTCATTTTAAACTATGGTATACGTGGCTCCTTTTGAATATTTATCTAGTGTGGCTTTCCAGCATTGTAAATTGGCAAAAAAATGTGTAGGAGTGTCCCTCAGTGATATGGCAGTGCTGCCGTTCCGGCGATTCTGACATTCAACCATCCCTTGTCCTGAACGTATCGCCATATATCACAGAGGGCCATTCTTGGTGACAGTGTATCGCCACCTGGCAGAGATATTGGATAAGGTATTCTGTACGAGATCCTATGCTATATACGAAGCACGGTCCCATTGAAGTCATCTCAACGTCATATTTGAACGACGACAGTGCTGACGTTGACGTCCCCACGTGCGATTATAAGGCCCGGTTGTACGTTTGCTTGTCTCTCCGGGAAAGGTGGCAAAGCGAAACCATCTATCTCCAGCTAAAGAGGAAAAAAGGTCAAAAGTATTAACTTCAAAGTCAAAGTGAGTTTAGTTTAAAGCCGCTCTTAACAGTATTCCAGTTATACCACGGCGTGTCAGATTGATTTGGGTTTTTAATATGCAGTCGTTTCTCACCTTAACGAAACCCACGAGCACGGGTATGGGGCTGATAACCCTATATAACGAAGCGTTGTTTATTTCACGATAAAACATTTTCTATCATGAAGTCATTTCTGGAGCTTCGAACATGCGCACGCAACATGATTATGTCGTATATTTGACGACGGTACTTTTGAGAGATGAGTGCCTAGTGAGTTGTTCCCAATAGATGTAGCTGGGCAACGCAGATAAACGTGATGGCCAAAAGATCGTATCAAAAGTGAGAGAGATATGGCAATCGGTATTGGGAGAAAAGGTACAGGTAATCGACGGAATGTGAAACTATGCGGGAAATACCCACCTGTGCATAAAATAACTTGTCCGCTTATGCAGAAGTCGGATTCTATTCAGGGAGTCATCAATATTTAAATAGGGGATGCTATGTTTAAAGCTTGTATATTTCATTAACATCCTTAAAGAGGCTGTACATAATGTTGATATCTCATATCAGAAATATACGACCCGTGGTTGTTGTTTATTTTTTAAATAACCGTAATGAGGCGAATTTAGGATTCCAACCCACGATCAAAGGTTTCTGGCACGATTAAACACAACAGCCTCAGACGACGGAATCAATTTCAAAATAAATGAAGTCATATTACGCAACGCCGCTTAAAGAACTTTACAGCTTTGTTGGGCAATATGGCCCATGGATTGTCTTGATTCTGAATGTGTCATTTCACGCTCAATCGCTTGACTTCAAGATAACCTTCGTCTACACAAACACTTTATTCATCCGAAATCAATGGATTGTTCGCGGTTATATTGATTCAAACCAGCGATTGCTGGATGTATCCGAACCAGGAGACGCGGATAGGAGAGATCACTGGGAGAGATGCTAAACCAGTTGATGTTAGCAACTTAACATGCTGTAACTCATAGATTACGCGTCCGCCATGTGCGCTACATTCACTTAGTCATAACGTAACAGTTTACCTGCTTACTGCTAAGCATAATTTGATTTCGTGAAATCTGTTCATTAGTTCATCTAGATAGTGGTTATTTAATGACAGGTATATCTTCCGGGGTCAAAGTTCGTCCGGAGGCACGAAATGTTAGATCATTATGTTAGATCACTACAACAGAAGCCGAGATTATGGTCATGATGAGCGGATGTTGACATGATACTTGAGATAGGTATTTACAGTTATGTTATATAGATCAATCTTGATGTGCGTGAAACACCGTGACTTATGTGTGTGTTTGTGTGTTTGTTGTTATTACAAAATTACAACAACAACAACAACAACAACCAAAATAATTGAATAATTGCATATGGACCAGGCAAACAAGTGGTTGATATCATGAACACCGCCCCCCGCCGTCGGGGCACGATGATACGCAATTAACCAAGCCATCGAGCCTGACGACCGATGCAATTTACGACAAGCCGAAAAGTGCCGTGGTATTCTAACCCGTGTTCTAACATGAAGCCAGCTTTAAAGCAATACCGTGTAAACGCCTTCCTTGAGTTGGACTTCTATGTTAAAGTCCTGGCGGGGTGGTAGAATCATCGCTGATACATTCACGGCCGTGCTCCATGTTCCCCCGAAGAGTGTATTGTATGAGATGCTGTTTTTGTCAACCGTAAACCCTACATGGAACGTAGAGATTGACCAATCTTCTGATCGAGTTGATATTTCCATTCTGAAATAACAAATAACAAAAAGGATACATTTCAATCTATCAACGAAGTTATATCGGGAGTAACTGAAGACCAAATCAGTTCATTAGCACTACGGTCTGCTCAGTAAAATAAAGGTAAATTAACAGTATCACACAGTTTCAATGTGGCAATTAGGATATGAACCTTCTGTGTTTTGAAATTTGATGTAGTCCCACTGTTGAGTAGATACCTCTTTATTTAAATTTTGAACCGGGCGCATCATCGAGGCAGTCAGGATTGCGGCCTAGTCAACGCCCAAGACAATCCGATATCAAACTACCGTATTTCCTCTATTTGACGCTATGTGGCCCCTACACAAACTGTTGACGTATTCTTACGTTAGTTCCACATTGTCAAGGCAAGATAAGGACAGATGGATATTTTTGGAGTTGATATCATATCTTGCCGCTTGTTATTCTCTCGAAAATATTTTGTATGAAACATTAAATTTTAAACATTAGATATTTTTACGATTAGCGTCCCCGTATGTAGACAGCTTCTTCGGTAATAAATAGAACATAACGTTCTCTCATGTCGGAATTTAGACACTCAAGTCGTAACATAGTATGTCATAAACACGAGTATAATGTCCTCTATTTATTACTTGCCCGTGAATAGATCACCTGTTTAATAAACATACAACTGTATTACACATTGTCTAATTCCTGAACGCGTTCTTATGTACTGTCGGGACAATGTTCACGAACTAATATTGAAAGCTCTCAACATCCCTTGGCTTATTCAACGACATTGCGTGTGGAGATGATAGATCACTGAGAGGAGCTCATGCTCATCCATATAAAATAAATTCTAGAAACGGAAAGAAATCTAAAACGGCTGTTTTTTGGAACCAGGCGGAAGCTCAACACAGACAGGGATAGCAACATCCCAACCACATGACCGCATCCGGAAGTAGATGTGAAACTAAACGAGGGAAGGATTTTGATCAAAGGACTTAAATTTACACCAACTCCAAGTAGGGATAATGTGAGAACCTCAAAGTGATATCAATGGGTTTTGCCGGGTCTGTTGTCACTATGGACGTTATAAATTACAGGAAAATGTCTTCGGATATAATCCATGACCAGGACAGTTACGAAGTTACACATAATGCCAATGTTCATAAAAAACTTACAACTTTTCTCACTTCATTTTCAAAAGAAATCACTGAAAAGGAGTCAGATTACCTCACAAATGTTGTTTGTTTTATGCTGTGACCCTTTGAAGACAACGAATTAAACCTGTTTTATGACATCTTAAAGAATTTGAACAAACATCTGGGTTTTACCATGGACTTCAGTTACTCTGAAAATACATTTTTGGACACTGGTAAAACTATTTGGACGTGATCTAGAAACAGAAATGTACTACAAACATACAGATATGTAGCAATAACTACATTTTTCATCTTGTCACCCGACATACAAAAAAGAGCATTCCCCAAATTTAGCAAGGCGTATCTGCATGATTGTGTCAAATATATCTACAAAGAACATACGACTTGCAGAACCGAAATCATACCTACAATCCCGCGGATGCCCGATTCTACTTGTTAAAGATGGGATAAAGAAAGCAACTGCCACAGACAGAAAGACACTGTTGAAAGTGTGTGAAAAATTAATAACCCTGTTAATATAGCCTATGTATTGACGCGTAATCCCAAGAATTTTGGAAGTTTGGAGATGCCAAGCCTATCTGAAAATGACCGCTTGAGAGCTATTTGTATGCTCCAGTAAGGAACGTCGCAGCGTGAATTGCCAGGCGATTGAACGTGCACCGAAACACCATGTGGGCGTTAAAGCCGCAGCGGTGGCAGCAAAGAAAACAACCGACCAAGGCATCTCCAAACTTCAAATAGTGATTGCAGTTTGTTGTTTTTCCGTGTTGCAGTTGGCAACACGCTGGCTTTTATACCCTGGTTTACATCATCAATTGCATGATTGCTGCTTAAGAGACACTTTTTGCCATCAGATCCATCTTGTTGTTTTAGTGACACCGTTGTCTGTTTCAAAATATGAATTCTTTCAGATGTGCGCGTATACTTTGATCAGGTTTTTGTTTTATGTCGTGTCTCAAGAACTTTTGTTGCTGAGTATATATAGCTTAAAAACTCATGCCATCCCTCCACACCCCGTATATAAAATGATACAGAAATTATTTCTCCTGTTTCATGGACAGAAGGCATCCCCTTACAACATAGTAAAATTCCAGGAAAATCTAAGTTGGGGAAAATTGTTTAGTTTGGGTATGATCTTAAGGGGGTAAATCAATATAAAATACAATGTTGGATATCAAATGAAAGCTGGTGTTACAAGCAGTCCTTGTGTATCTATGGTTTGAATCTATTTTCCATAAAAGTAAAATAATCATCCTTTGGAAAGGAAATGTGGGAAAAACACATATATCCATATTTATTCATCTAATAAGTTAACTATATTTATTTAATAATGATAACAATTGTTTATTTGTTTGAAAACCTTTTAGAACATTTCCTTTTTAAAACTTACATGTCAAGTAAAGGTCTTCAATAAATGTTGAGAAATATAAGTCGCACAGAGCTTGTATCATACCTGGGCCTGGACAAGAAATAGAACTTAGGTAAATCCCAGAGGTTTTTTTGTAAATGATACAGTGAAATATATTCCAACAGGGACAATGTGATGAAATGAGTTAATGTTGATTTATTCTGCTCCAAAATATACACTTGCCAACACAACTGCAGTCTTCTGACGTTAAAACCCCACACACCTTGCAGCCTACCAACCTACCTAGCTAACATTTCGAAAAACTTGTCGGTAAAAACTTTATCACTTGCTAGGCGCTGCCATCTTGTATAGAAGACGCCACACATGAAAGTCACAGGATATCTGGGATTTAACAGCCTAGGGCGCCGTTCCACTAAGCGGTCTTAGCGCTACGACTGTCGTAAGTCAATGTTAAATATGGAAGTTACGATCGTCTTAGCGCTAAGATAGCTTTATGGAAATTACCAGTCAAAATTTTAATAAAATAAACATCTCATCTCTTTAACATTGAGTGAGAATCTGGATTCAAATCCATGACCAGCGGATCTTAGTACGGCTAAGGGGCATAACTCCGTGTAGACTGCGGGGTAATCAGTGTCTCGTTAAGAACAGCATTTCTACTCGAAGTCTCACAGTGCATATTTTCAAAGGAAACGATTACAAAGTAATGAAATAACAAGATTATGTATACTAAGTCACATTAAGGTGTCAGTGCAGAATTTCTGACGACATGCTGTTGATATCACTAATGTTTCCTTACATGTTATCCGTCAGAACTCCTTGAAACGTCGCAGTGAAGCGTCTTGCTGGGCCACAGGGGAAACCTGCCCGGCCCTGTATGATAGCATAAAATAATCCTGAATCAAATATTGAAGGTTGAACGAACTGAAACCATGAATCAAGTATAACTGATGATCGTTTCGTATGAGTGAGTGGGTTGGTTTGACGCCGCTTAGAACAGTATTCCGGTTATATCATAGTGTGTCAGCTTCACCTGGGAGGAAATTGATGCAGGTCCTAAACCTTTACCACTCATGAACACGTGAATTAGGTGTGGGAGTTTGTACGGAGACTAGATATGCTTCAGCTACAGCTTCAAAACCAAACATATTTTTATTAAACTCAGAGCCGAAATATTTTCGGGCAGACAATATTGTCAACAGCAGAAAGTGCACTTTTTTTCAAGTTCTTTAAGGGACAAGGTATCTTTTTCGATAAAATTTCGAACACACAAATGTCATGTTTCTCTCTATATTTACGTATTTATATATGTTATTTACACAGTTTAAGCCAACGGTAATGCTAACACATTCATATATATGTTTCACGCCAAACCGGACTCATTTTCATTTCGTAGGTAGGCTCGCGTGATGAGAATTAATTTTACTCACTGTGTTTGCCTGAAATCGCATCACATTACGATCATAAATGTCATATAGAGAATTTCAGAAAGAAATACATCTTTTTGACTGGAATCTTTTGCAATCGGAATTATTGGATCAGTATAGTTTGCATGTTATAGATCCGAAATAGGGCTAATTTATAATAAGGTTGATATCGTTGTTGCAAAAAAAGTCATTCCTCACGGTATTTAGGAATCTGAAGCGTCCACAGACGTCAGTCACTTTCTGCCACATGCCGGTAGATGCCTGGCACACGCTTATGGAATTCATGTGACAGGACCGGAAGTCGTCTGTGCACGTGTACTTAGCCTCGGCTCCCATGTAATGGCCATCATACTTTACCTCGCTGTTTGGTACCACTGGAGGCGGTGAGCCACAACCTTGGAATTCTGCATGGAAAGGCGGACATTAACTGTCGGATAATGTCTCTGTGATGTAACAATATGTATTACAAGGCATTTGTGCATATCTCGTCAAGAAGATGAGATATGGTTAGCGAGTGCCGTCGCCACGAATGACAAGACAAAATTAGTTTTGTATTCACTTTAATATACCAGTAAATTGTGTTTTTTTAATACTTCCCTTTAATATCCAAAATCGGGTTTATATTCGTATATTAGGCACTGTCTTCTATCAATTCTCATTCCTGCTTCGTAATAACCATGTTATTTGTGCCACCTACGTACGGTGTTTCTTCATATAGAGTTTATCCTTACCTTTGTGACAAGCTGGACTGTCGAATCTGTTTACTCTGCATCGGTATCCAGGTGGACATTGGACCACCGAGCAAGGGCCAGACAGGGCCTGAATAAAGATATCACCATATCACTGCAATATCGACACACCAGTGGCGATAACTGGCCATAACGAAACATGTAGAACGAGACGACTAGGTGTCAGACCATATGATATTCAGGTTGTTCCAAGCAATACTAGAACATTGTTCAAGAATCGAACACGAACCTTCAGCGTGAAGAGCGAAAGTTTTAATCTTATGTCCATGGCATCCCACCCCTCAAATGTAGTACGTGTAGCAGTAATACGTTACGATAGACACTAAGGGTTCACGCATTTGCCGATGCAGTAGGAAAATAGATGTTATCGATTCTAGTTTAAGGGCAAAATACGGTAAGAGTTTCCCTGCAGCAGCTGGGTATAGTCACTCGCGTGATGACGTTGACGTGCAGTGTTCAATGACTGTGTTTGGCCATTTGAGGTCTTCGCATTATACAGGTGAGCAGATTTTCTATCTTGTACTTATGGAGCAAAAGACAACTTCTCCGTCATCTCAAATCAAAGCTTTTAAAGAACATTCAGCCTGACAGACCAAGAGAATTCTGTTGAAGGTTACAAAACTTTTCAATTGTTTAAGGAATATGTGGATTTCTAACTAAAAAATATTTAAACTTACTATTATTGAAGAATCAAAAGAAAATCGCGTTCTGCCTTTAAAAAAAGCTTGCAACGAATCTGCGATACCGTTTTAATTTAAGGATATTTTAAGGAAATCAGTTGCAGTATAAATTCAATTATGGTCTTTCGGAAAATGTAGATTCAGCCCTCAGATATCTCAAACATCATAAGTATTCCGAATGTTCAGATTCCCTTGAGAGTCTTGCCTCCGACATCAACAAGCAAAACAGGCATATCAGAAAATATCACAGATCCCTGTCTAGTTGGGTTGTAGTTGCGGAACTGGAGGAAGATGACATTGCTTCTGGGTCAGATGAAGAACGTCGCTTCGAGAAGGCAAAGTTCGCCCCGTAAGCGTCGTGCAGCAACTTACAGGCCTCGTGACAAAGGTTTCCACAATGCTCCTTCTGCATGGGATACATAAGATGTATAGACGGCAGTAGATCAAAGCAAGGAGTAGTCAACGAATATTTACAGGTGACGAAACGTTTACATCTTTGGGTTTTTAATCGTATTATAGGAGACTGGTTGTCTATAATCGTGTTGAGAGTTTTTTCAGGACAGATATCGAATGTCCAATAAAGCACAGTTTGGGGATGTCTCCAATCTCGGAGGTGCAGATCAAGACTCTGAGTCTGAACGGTCAGACATATTTATGCCTAATCAATTTGAAATTGCGTCAGAATCTTCTGCAATTGTGAAAGGTAGTTCAAGGAGGTGTATTTCAGTTTGGAGGAATATTGATGAACCAGAATATAAAATTATCAGAACTATTCAGGAAAGTTACCTTATCCCAATCATTGATATCCCATCTCGTGCACACAGTATGAAAACTAGCTCTGCTACTAACAAATAAAGAGTTTGTTCATCGTTCAGACAAAAGAAAGGTTGATTTTAGGGATTAGTAAAGCATTATTGTCCAGAAAGAATAAAAATGTTTTTAAAAGTTATAAATTTGCACTTCAAGTTTTATTTAAAGTCAAGTTACCATCACATTGACATTCGCCCTCGTCAACATATTTTTCAAGGTGCCAAGGTGTTGTAAATTTTTAATGTTTCACAGATCTTCCTTTTGGTCTCACTTCAGCTTCTTGCATCTTCACGAAATGGGATGACCCATTGGTCAAGTACTGAAGAAAGCATTCCATCAGAATAGTAGTTTACCTGGATGGTGCTTATTCGGTGTCAAAGGCTTTATGCACTAAACACACATCTATAGTTAAGGAAACTTACGAGAGTTAGTTTCGTTCACAATGTAGAACAATCTGTATGGAATCCTTAGATTAGACTAGACTGGATTGGCTTTCTCTTGTATCTAGATTCGGGTATCCTATCTGTTCCTTCTATTAAATTTGAAGATGTTAAGAATACATTCGCAGGGTTCCTAACATGCCTTCCATGTTTGACAGCAGGAAGCTTGGTTAGTTTGAGAGGGAAGATCATATCTCTGTCTCCCGTTCGGGGAGATATGTGCAGGCTTTTGACAAGACTCATGCATACAGAAATTCAGAGGGCAGTATTGTTGGACAGAATGGTTAGGTTAGATTATCCTGAGTGTGCATATGAGCTTATGTTTTGGAGCAACAGTATATTCATTTTGAACTGCCGGACTCTGCATAAGCATTATGCTCTATTGACTTCAATATTTTCAGACGCCAATGATTTGTGCTGTACTGGTTAAATAAAAAAAATACTGATCACGTTTTCCAATACAGCTGGGATTTGGTTCAAGCTAAGTGACTGGCTTTGTCAATTTTTGTTACAGCTGGTTTGTACAACATCACACCGAGGTTGAGTTGGATCTCAAGGTCAGACATTTGGAGAGCTGATGTGAAGATTCATATGTTTGGATAGTTTTCATGATCCTGGATCCAAGATGGGGACCACATTCAGTGGACAGATTCACAAATCACATTGATACAAAGTTGGTAAGATTCAGTTCCAGACCGTGGGTTCTTGGAGGCAGTCGATGCATTTACACAGCAGTGGCAAGGGGACAACAACCGGACTATACCACTTGTACATCTAGTTTTTAAAACAATCATTTTTTACAAGTTACAAGACTCCTACAACTATGATTGTACCTACGTGGTCCTCTGTATCATATTGGCCTTGTCTTGTTTTGTGATTTTTGATTCATTTAACAGCTCAGGCTATTAGATTTTTCCTTATTTGATGTTGATATTGAACATTTGTTTGGAGTGGGCATCTGGTAAGAGAATGATTTCTGGTTCATAGGGAATTGATCAGTTTATCAGGAAATATGCCAGAAATAGTGTCAAACTCAAAAGCACCGGTCATACAGTAGAAGAGTGCTTATATTCCATGGAAAAAATGGAGTTCACATTTTCAAGAGGTGCCTTGATTAACAGCAAAACATTTTGATGTTGGTTTAGATCTCACGTCGCTTTAGATCTCACGTCTCCAAGAAGGTAAGAAATTGCAATCTATTGTTTCGGCAATCTACGGCACAAGTTGGGCACTTCAAGTGGCAAGTTTAACAGATCCATGTCAGTTCTCACACAAAATATCAGAGAAGCAGCACTGAGAAATTATAGTAATCCGGTCCAGAAGAAAGAGCCAACTGATATGGATATGCTGAAAAAAACTTGTTTGCGATTTAGGTAAGAAAAGTTGTTCCCTGTAAGGTTTAAGATTTCTGTCTATGTCCATCCTCTCGTATGCAGTTGTTTCATATTTTCTGAAGTTGTACATGTAACATGTGCAGACGTATCATTTCATAATGGATATGTTCGTATTTTCATTGAAAGAGGGCAAGGTAGATGTGTACAGAGGTAGAAATGTTTTGATTTCGGACTTGTCCAGTGACAAGTTTGGGTCGTTATTGGAGAGCTGAAAATATTTGCAGAATTCTGAGGAGAATATATTTTGTCAAATAAGCTGTTGCAAAACTTTAAGGCAGTTCAAACTGAAGCGAGAAAAGCCTCTGCCATATCTCGAGCGAGAGATATATTTCTTAAAGTTAATATGTTCTGCCGAAGATGTTTCACAAAAAATTGAATTACAGTTTCCATTCGGGAGTAACTCCTGCTGCAAACGCCGGGGTCACCAACATGCTGTTCAAGGTACATGCCTGCCGCAGCCGTGCATGTGAAAGTAGTGTCACGAAGTCACGTGAAGAAGGTGTATGTTCAATGACAGTGCTTAACATTGTCTCAAGGATATGAGGTCACAACGCATTGAAGTGTTTAGCCATGAGCAAGGTTGAAGCCATACTTTCATCTGAGTGATTTGGTGCGTTTGGTGTGATGTAGAAAGTTGCTGGTAAAGTTACAGTTGGGACCCAAAATTGAGTAAAGGAAAATATAAGACAAAGATACTTTAAATTAGCCTGCTCGCTTGTCCGCTGCGGTGGGCATGACCCTTGAGGTTTTAGATATTGTACATGGTAATTATATCATGTTCTTTTGAGCAAAACGAATAATAACATAATTGTTTGGCTCGTAGTTTCACAGATATAAATTCCATATCTTGAAGCTGTGACAGCAAACATATTATAACTCGAAAACTCCCAGCCCAACCTAGTAAATTACATTGTCGGACCGACTCCAGGCAGATATGGGTATTCTTTTGGGCATTAACATGCGTATTTTTGTTTTGTTTGTTGTTTGTTTAACGCTACATTCGGCAATATCCCCGCTATATGACGCCTATCTGTAAATAATCGAGTCAGGACCAGACAATCCAGTGATTGATATCATGCGTATCAATCCACCCGATCCCGTTAGTCACCCTTTTAGCAAGCTATTCTACCCCGGATCTTCACCGGTCAACATACGTCCAACAGGGCCTGACGTCTGGTCCCGTGAGAAGCGAAACACAAACCGAGTAACCACAGTTGCTTTGGAACAAAATTGATTTTCACCTTGTGTGAGTTTGTATTCAGATTAATATTTAATGTCATGGTCATTCGGTTCGTAATGCTACATATGTACACCATGCCAATTGTCTCGCTGAATAATATACTCACTGGAGATAGAAACGATATGAAAAACACTGCGTAATATAAAACTTTAGTATGATAAGTTTGAACTGATTGCAGCAAACGTTTGTTAAAGTCAGTTTGATGGCTCAAATGCGTAAAGAATGACTTTAAACGATTCAGAAAATGTAATTCATGTGCAAAACAATCTCCGATCGTGTAAGGGGATAGCGTCATGGTGTGGTGAGATGTCTGGCGTTCTCACTATGGCGTCATTGTTGCAAGTATACGTGCCAATGGAGGATATGCGCATTACTGACTGGTCTGTGATTCCAGCTCTTCCATTTGACTTTATTGTGTAGCATGCGTTGTAGTATGGTTTCAAAAAGAGATTATAATCTGAACAATCTGGTTTAGAGCTAACGACATCAAAATGGCCGATGCATGCCATCGATCAATGTGATATCAATCACTGGATTGTCTGGTCCAGACTCGATTATTTACGACCACCGTAATATAGTTGGAATATTGCTGAGTGCGGCGTTAAACAACAAACAAACCAAACCATGGTATCTGTCGGTGCAGACTTTGTGTCAGAGGCGAAACTACCATTGTAGCAGAAAAGCAATTATTGATTTACCTTAAATTACTACCCATGCAGTAAGTCATTAATTCAAACTCTACACTTGAAACTAAACTCAACTTGAAAAGCGGAATCTTTACGCGCTTAAGGATTCCAGTGTTAGATGGTTTGTACCATAAGCAAACGGCGCTCTCACTATTATATTCATTATTATGATAGGTCGGCTCACCTTCAAATATAATTATAACATACCCATCACATACTTCGAATGAATATGTAAAATCTCATAAAAGGAATATAATATAAGATAATATATAAATATTTCATGTTCAAATTTCATTGGTCATCATAGATGTATCTTGAATGAAAGTCGTAAATGTGTTGGTGAAACACACACAAACTACTAATAAAATGGCGGCGGGAGATATATGATGAATGGGTGAGGTGATACGATAACCGCAGCTAGTCACCTACAACAGGACATGCTATTTCTATCACCTCGTCATATGCCATATCATAAATGAAAATATAAGTCCTAATGAACTCACCGCAGGCCACAAGTCAATGTCACTGAAGACGAAGCCTTGTTTGAAGATGACGTTGGTATGTTTGCTGATGTTGCTGTTGAGGTGGCAGATGCGTGTCACCAGATCAAAGTTAAATGACCTGCAGGTAGATGATCTGAGGCACTCCGAAGAACAGCCATATATTGTGGAAGGCCGCACGATGTCAAATATATAGCCCACCATGGCACTATCCTGTTTAAGTAAAGAATCCGTGTCAAAACAGTTGCTACATGTTACAGGGGACTTCATAATTAGGAAAAACACAACTAAACACAGTGTCCCAAGAACCATCTTCCTCGCTGTGTTATGATGCATGTTATCTGCCAAGTTACAGCCAACGTTGAACAGCGGGTGTCTTAACAGCTTCGACGTCTCCTTGGCAGTACAAAAACATCCTTCTTCACACGGAGACCTTTCGTCACGGACTAAGCTTGTATACAAAGCAGTAAACTCATTAACTTTACATCGTGTTTGGTAGGATGAAGATTGCATACATAATTTCCAGTAATGCAATTGTCGCGCAGAGACGGGTTTGTTACTGCCACATGACAAAATTCAGACGCCTCCTCTTGTATAAGACGTTGTATAAGAGTCGCTATCAGAACTCGAGGTTCTAGCAAATGATCATCACATTACGCTCTGGCATTCATTATTAATGAACGCCTGTTGTACACAATGTCTTTAAAGAATGCAATAACAAAACATCCATTGTGATCAAACCCATGATGATCCGGGGTGCAATAGGTCTTCAGCAACCCATGCTTGTCGTAAAAAGGAAACACTTTTTTTTATTTCTTGGTTTACGGATGCGCCGCTCTTTCAAAGTCCAAATGCTAAAAAAAAAAAAAAAAAAAAAAAAATTACCTTTTTTAATTACCGCCGATCTTTTCGTCAAAAAGTTAAAAATAAATAAATTTCATTTCCTCGTCGAACGTAAAGCAAAAAAAAGTCACTCTGATATTTCTCGCTGGGATCGTTCTCTAATACCATCAAAGCTTGTTAACGCAAAGCACAGTGGTGACCAGTTTAACTCTTTCAACACTGTTGGCCGGTCAAGAAGCCACGAGTCACACCGCAGGGTAGACCGACCAATTCACATCAAACTGCTTTATATTTTTATTAACCTACTTGTCATATCATTCATTTATTATTATCTATCACATTTCACAATGTCTTAAATACGTATTCCATCTGATTTTATCATTTTTTATCTGAAGATTAAAAAATTATTCAGTAGACACTATTTCCCGCAATGTTATTGAAAATTCTCGGACACATTTCGACAACGGGTCCTCATCGAACATGTGAAACAGCAAAATAAAGACGTTTCAAGCAAATCTTTGAATATATTATACAAGGTAATAAAATCAACGAAAATATATCTAAAAGTTGCCAAACTGACATCTAATTTATTGTTTCCATCTTTTCGTGCGATCGCGTGTAATCGTAATGACATATTGGCTTTCGTCGCCTCGATTTCTCGGCTCAGATACGATGTCTTTAATGCCAAAATATATGCATAGGAAATCTTTATCACAGCTCGTAACATAAAGTTCCATATTTTTAATATAGATCGCGATTTCATGCTTAAAATGTTCAGAATAACATGATTTAACCAAAACCTTTCGCCAAAATCTGAAAATTACATGTGCTGTAATTTGATTGGCTGCCTTAGGTCATGTGCTTACATTTGACCAATCACGAACCTTGTAGCAGATTATGTCGGTGAAACAATATATCTAAGACAAAATTGTTATGGATGAGCAACTTCTTTATTACAATTGGGCGACGTTTCGGTGTAGATTCTAACACCGTTATCAAGCAAATGATGTACAAACTAGGTATGAGCATGATATATATACATAACAATAGATAGATGTTTATATAACAGATAAGGTTGATGTACACTGATTGATTAGGTAGTCCACCCTAGCCAGACGAGCCAAAAACATCTCCTCCACGCCCCAACTCCTAGAAGCCGAACTCAACCATCTCCGCACTGTCTTCACCAGTTACAACAATTACCCTGTCAAGTTAGTCAACCAAACCATCAATAGCACCCTCAACACCAGTGATAAACCTCCCCGCCAACAAACAGCCCCTTTCGTCATCAGCCTGCCCTACATAGGAACTACCAGCCATCAGATCCGCAGACTACTTAAACATGAAGCCAATATAGACGTTGTGTTCCAGAGAGGCCAGACAATTCAGAACCTCCTCAATGCCACAGGTAAACCACCATGCACACGCCAACAAGATCCAGCTGGTGTTGTGTACCACAACGAGTGTGAATGCGGCGACTCATATGTAGGTGAAACTTCAAGACCTCTCAACCAACGCTTAAAAGAACATCATGCCACTGTCCTAAAAAAATACGATAAATCTGCTATCTTTGACCACACCCAAATCCACCCCAGCCACAATATTAAGTGGGACAACGTCAACATCTTAACAACAAACAAGAAAGACTTCAAGCTCAGAAAATTTAGAGAAGCCATTTGCATCCAAAGAATTCAGCCAGTCATAAACAGAGATCAAGGATACTACATCCCTCCAGCTTACCATGATCTCATCATTTTGCCAAAACAACACTGAACTATTATCTCCCCACACATTCCTTCTTAGTAATCCTTGTGTTAATCCCATACCCATCAATTTACTGTACATCAACCCCATCTCTTGTATAAACTTGTCTTATCATAACTACCTAATCAATCAGTGTACATCAACCTTATCTGTTATATACTCTTCAAAAAAAGAAACTTGACATAGATGTAAATCCACTTTTTGCCAAATATCTAAAATAATTACATTAAATGAGAACCAAATAAGTCAAACAGAAAGAAGTTGTGTCTATAATTCGCGAAAACACATGCAAAGCACATAAACGTAGCGTTGGGGGATCAATTTTACAGCTTCATCCAAACGCAACCGCCTGTAAAAACCGTGCAGCACAAGATCCTGCATTTAGGCATGCAGTCCCCCCTGCTGAATGGGTATAAAAATCCACATCAATGGCTGTTCATACAGTCCTTATAACGGCAGTAGAGGCGGTGACAGAATGCCAAGACTGAATGCAGCTCAACGGAAGAACGCCATTGGGAGATTACAAGCTGGAGCAACTCAGCATGAAGTGGCTAGGCACTTTGGCGTATCCAGACATTCAATCTCCGCACTGTGGACCCGATACAACAACACCAACAGAGTTGACGACAGACCAAGGTCAGGAAGACCAAGGGTGACAACCCAAGCACAAGATCGATACATCCGGCTGCGACACCTCCGAGACCGCACTACCACAGCCACGTCTACAACCACACAGAACCCTAGGGTACGCAGAATATCAGATCAAACGGTACGCAACAGACTGAGGGAGGCTGGACTTTTTGCACGAAGACCTGTTCGACGTCATGTATTGACCCCACGTCATCTGGCGGACCGTCTGCTTTGGTGCCAACAGAGGGTTAGATGGGCACGTGCAAGGTGGAGAAACGTTACGCCCCCAACTGTGTGCAGCAGGTTGTCCCATTTGGCGGCGGGAGTGTCATGGTGTGGGCCGGAATTCATCACGGTGGTAGGACGCCTCTCGTGCATGTGGCAGGTGCATTGACAGGTGTGCATTACAGAGACTTGATCCTACAGCCTTACGTTCTTCCTCAATTCAACGTTCATGGCGGACAGTTCCAGCAGGGCAACGCTCGACCGCATATTGCACGTGTTTGTCAGGACTTCTTACAGCACAACAACATCCAGACATTACCTTGGCCAGATTTGTCCCGGATTGAGCATCTGTGGGACGAGTTGGATCAACGCGTTCGCAGAAGGAATCCACCACTCCAAACACTTCCGGCGCTTCTTGATGCGCACCGTGTTATTGACAACTTGATTGCATCTATGGGTCGTCGGTGTCAAGCGGTGATTGATTCACGTGGTGGGCACAACCGATACTGACATTTTCTGTACCCCTGTGACATTAACTGTATCGTGTACGTGTGTCTGTCTAGGTGACACGATTAATGTTTTGAACATTGTGTACATTGATCTTCAAACAGTGTTTCAATTATGGTTTCTGTGTCCTATTTTGAAACAATCGCATTATATTACATTTTGAAAGTCAGTGTCAAGTTTCTTTTTTGGAAGAGTATATAAACATCTATTGTTATGTATATATATCATGCTCATACCTAGTTTGTACATCATTTGCTTGATTACGGTGTTAAAATCTACACCGAAACGTCGCCCAATTGTAATAAAGAAATTGCTCATCCATAACAATTTTGTCTTAGTTACGAGGGGTGTTCATTAAAGATTTCCCCTAAACCACTTAGGGTTATCAAATTTGGTTGAAATTTCACATGTGTAATGATACATGTATCTATGGGTTATGTCTGAATTTGCAGCACCGAACTATTAATCTTACCACTTTTACAGGTGTTATGATCGAGTAGGGTGTGACAATGGAGCCAGTAGAATACCGAGCAGTGATTAGGTTTTTATATTTGAAAGGTCGCACACCAAAAGAAACTTTCGATGAAATGAAAGCAACTTATGGGGAAGATGACGTTGTTAAACACTGGCATCGAAAGTTCAAGTGTGGTCGGACATCTGTGGAAACAGCTGCCATTCCTGGTCGCCCCCATTCAGCCATTGATGAGGACACTATCCATCAAGTGGAGACCGCCATTTTGGCAGACCGACGTATATCTGTTCGCCAGTTAGCACAAGATGTCAAGATTAGTGTAGGGTCTGTGGAAAAAATCATCCATGACAATTTGAACATGCATAAGGTGTCTGCACGATGGATTCCCAGGTTGCTCACACCTTTCCAAAAGCAGGAACGAGTCAATTGCTCAAAGGATCTTTCGGACATGTGCCAAAAAATCCAGGCAAACTTTTTTGACAGACTTATCACACAAGGTGAAACATGGGTCCATCACTATGATCCTGAGACTTAAGTTCAGTCGATGCAATGGAAGCATGTGGAGTCACCAACCCCAAAGAAGGCCCGTGTCCAACCCTCTGCAGGCAAGGTCATGCTCACAGTGTTTTGGGACCAGCACTTTTGAAATGAGTTTGAAATCTGTAAACCAAGAAATAAAAAAAAGTGTCGCCCAAGGCTTGTTGTGAGAAGCGACTGACGGGATCGAGTGGTCAGGCACGCTGACTTGGTGGATGCATGTCATCGTATACCAGTTGCGCGAATCGATGCTCGTATAGTCAATCATTGTATTGTCGGGTCCAGACTCGATTATTTACAGACCGCTGTCATATAGCTGGAATTGACCAGACAATCCAGTGATTGACAACATGAGCATGTACTCAGCAAATATTCAAGCTATATAACGGCGGTCTGGAAATAATCAAGTCTGGACCAGGCAATCCAGTGATTGACAACATGAGTATCGATCCACGCAATTGGGATCGATGACATGCATCAACCAAGTCAGCGAGCATAGTCGCCGTTTACGGCAAGCTTGGGTAGCTGAAGACCTATTCTTCCGCGAATCTTCACCAGTCAAACATTGCTAAACAACAAACAAAAAGTGATTCATTATTACATGTTCAACAACCCAACCCATTCAATTGCCTCATGAAAAACAAAGGAACCAGGTTCAAAAGGGGAGTTCTGAATTCTTTAAAAATCACAACAAATGAATAAGAAACTGATCAATAACAAATAATTGGAGCATTTTGGAGCTCAAGTAAGGTAGATTTTAGAGGTGCCTAGTTCTGCCGTACTCTGGCACTTTAAGCATGCTCTATTGTTACACATGGTAATAATCAGTTTGAATAGATTGTAGTGCGTAGGTAATAAAATAGGAAACGACCACTTTCAAAATATGCCTTTGCCAAACATGGGGATTATCCCTTAATATCTAAGCATAATGTTGAAAATCTACAGAAACTTGTCTTGACATTAAGAAAGTGTTCACAAGACATAATATTCATTTGAGTTTGTGTGTATCAGAAAACGTAATGCTATTTATTCACCAGTGATGGAATGAAAGAGTGAAGTGCCATAACCTATGTGGAACACATTGAACACATGTGGGGATTTTAACCCCGGTCCTTTTAATCACTCAGCCCCCACTTCTCCATATGATGCAAACCACCTCCATGGTCAATTGGTAGAGCATCCGCCCGGAGAGCAGAAGGTCTGGGGTTCAATCCCTGTCTTCGTCATACCAAAAGATGTTAAAAGATGGTACTTGTTAGTCTGGCGCTCGGCATAAAGGGGCTAAAACAAGGACTGGTCGCCTCAGAGTCAGTATACTGTGTCTGAGTGGGGTATTCATGTTGAACTGTGGCATGGTATCTCAGTGAGCTAGCACAATAAATCAGCATCAGTCCAGACTAGTAGAAGCAGCCATACCCACACGTACATGCAATAATCTTGGACGCGACGTTAAACCCAGTTTCACCTCACCATATGATGCAAACAACACTGACAATATTAACAATCAATCTCTTTATTCAGTATGAACATGAATGATATAATAAAATAGAAAAGGATAAGCCTGGTCTTCAAATTGACTGATCAACATAATGACAAAGAAGAACTAGTTGAACAATTCAACACATGCCCAAAACCCAACAATCTCCGAAAAAATAATTCAAACATGCTGCAAACAGAAAGTGCTGCTGACCTACAATTGTCCCGAAGTTTTATCTTACTATTGCATATTAACACTTTCAAGTTTATATATATATAATCCAGCATGATCTGAAGAAGCATTCATAAAGTGTCCTGTCAGCAAGACAAAAGATGGGTGTGATGTGGGTCCACTAACCTTGAAACTAACGACAGCCAGAAGATATTCCTTCAAGACATGAACTACTTGATAAATAAAATAACCCTGAATACTCATATGCATGTACGTAGAAAAAATAAATCAACCTAACCCTGACCTTGTCCTTGGGTGATATTTTCACTGTATGTCAAAACTGAGAAAGAAACCTGGTTTATGTCAGAAATGCTCTCTGAAAAGCACATATTTTGGTCACTCCTCCAGGCTGGATGTTGTTCAAAACCTTCAAACATTTAACTGAAAAAGACCTACTGGCAATACCCCACAAATTCTGGACATTCTTTGAAGTTTTCCAAATTTGGCAAATCTAGTGGTCAAAAAATGGTCTCATATCATACCACGTCCTTTGGTCATTACTACATTTGTTTACCATAGTCGTACCAACATGCAGTTCTTGTTGACTTAGCCAAGACAATATACAACAACATAGGGATGAAATTGAGCTTTTTGAGGATGTGCAGCAGGTCGACGGAACAAAGTACCTGTTTACGAGATGAGTATATATCAAACATAGCAGCTTTATCATATTTCATTCATAGTATACATATTTCTGAAGCCTCCATATACAAATTAAGTTTCTTTCCTCTAAACAGAGGCATGTATAGCATATGTTCTGTGCTTCTCAACACATCTTAGATGAGCAGAACACAAACCTTGGGTTTATGAGGCATGAAAACATGTTAGTTATCAATTTATATTATTATGAGGAACAAAAGCGCAAGACAATTCCAAACAAATTATGCTTTAAATGACTTAATTCCTAATCAGTCAACAAAATTTCTTTAAAATTGCAAAAGCTGTATCTGAGCTGAGGAAATATGTTAATTCTGTTCCACATCAATAAAGTTTGCATGTTTTCTGAAGAAATGACTACATATAAAAGAATCTTTCTGTGTGTAAATATCACAAAATATGATGAATGATACATGCAATACTTAAAATGCCACATGATACATTGAAATAACTGAAGCAAATTTACAATCCACATTGTCAGGAAAACATTAAAAGTTGATATACTCCCTCTAGCTAAACAGATGTCATATCATCCTTTCAAAGATTCCTAAATCCAATCAACAACTGGAAAGTAGGAGAGCTACATTGGGGAACAATTCTAAACCGGTGTGCATAACAAGATTAAACAATAAAGAAATAATAAAGATAGGCTATGTGTAACTTCTCTCAATTCAACTTACTATCTCTGTATGATTGGATCAGATAATCAAATGAACACAAAGATTTAACTTGATAGAGCTGCAACATTGCTGACTGGGGAGACATTTGCCACTGCAATAGCTTTGCTTTGAGTAGCCCCCAAAACAGACTAATTTCATTTTCAAATGAGTTTCCTTTTCTAGTTTGTCACGCCAAGTAATTTGGACACGTCTTGTTTCCCATTTGTGTGGATAGCATAATAAAATCAGAACAAGCATGACAACTGTATAGTTAAATCAGAATCTACCCTAAACATGACGGAAGAAAGATGTCTTCACTCTACACTGTGTATATATGTCACTTTGACACCATCGGTCACATGTACTTTTGGGTTCCAAATGTAGCATGGTACGCTATTTTATCGCGGTAATAAATTTCTAAAGGATCTTAATGGTGCACACTTACTATCCTCTTAAATATGTCATACGAAAAATGGTTCTTGTTCTTTGTTCTACTTTTATGACACATCAATTAGGATTGATCGATGCTGATGTTCTTTAACAAGTTTGGTAAACAAAGGACAGGAAACTCTATTTTGTAGTATGATACATGTGGAATATGTGCTTTGCAACACTTCCTGTTTTGGATTAAGCATAATCAGTACCGGTATATATATGACATAGGTTGGGTCAAGGGACATCGTCCAAACAAATAGGTTCTTTTCTAATCAGTTTTGAATTTAGGTAGGTGTTATTCCACTTCAAAAACTATCATAAATAAGTTAACGTGTAAACTTACAAGTAGCCATGACATATTGCAATGAGTCCTGTATTCGATCAAACGATAAAATATCGTGCTTAGATTTGTGTACGTAAACAATCGACGGTGGATGTGGATTACAAGATTTACAGATACGGCAATAACATAGTGAGTGAGTGAGTGAGTGAGTATGGTTTTACGCCGCTTTTAGCAATATTCCAGCAATATCACGGCGGGGGACACCAGAAATGGGCTTCACACATTGTACCCATGTCGGGAATCGAACCCGGGTCTTCGGCGTGACGAGCGAACGCTTTAACCACTAGGCTACCCGACCGCCCCGGCAATAACATAGAGGCATACTACAATAATAATACTGGGTACATTTTTCAGAGCTCCTACTTTCATGCCTGTCGGTAAGCTTGTAATGCTGCAACATTGCTACCCTTGCCAATGGATCCGGGTGCACCCAAATTTCATTCTCAGCTCCGTGGAGTGTACACAAGTATACAAATGTACTGTTACACCCCTATAGTGAACTATTATCATGATTTGTGTTCCATACATGTAGTCACTAACTTTCAGACAAACAGGTGATGGGAGTGGGCATGAAGGTAACATAGAACATTAAACAAGCAACCAATGCTTTATAGCACTTAATTAAAGAGTAAAAGTCAAATATGATACCGCTAGGCAATATGTACAGCACGATGGGCAAACACAAGGGAAGTAACTCTTAGAAGAAGTCTGACAAACATTTTTCACCAAAATCCCATGATACAGTAGAACCCTTTGTAAATACTGGTTATGACCCTGGTCAAATGATTAATCTACACTTACGCTATAATACATAAATGAGTGAATGATTTGATGTTGTGCCGCATTTAGCACAAGTGGATCAATTTCATGTCAGGGTTAGCTCAAAACATACTGCGTAAGCGATGATTGAACGACCTATCACTCGGCTATGTTGGAGCCCCCTGTGGCAAAGGAGAGTTGAAGACACTTTCTTTAATACTACAGGAAGGGTGAGTTTTTCCATAAGCACTTCCTCACAGCAAAGTCAAAGAGAAGGAGAGCGTTGCATACACCTCTTTCAGGCACAATTTATTCCAAACCATTGTACACCTACAGTAGAAACATATGATCCAATCTTAGCATTACTGTCGTTGTATTGATACCTCATACCATTGCTTTGAGCAACAACAAAAAAGAGGGCTGTTTGTAAGATTGAAATGTTAAATAATGCCAGCAAAATATCTGACACTAAGTTACTTTAACATTTCACTTGAAAGAATGATTGAAAATATTGCGTACAAGATCCTTCATTTAACAAAGTTTACATTGAGTTTCATAGTAATAAGAGTAAGGGCTTGTCAGTTGATGTATGAAAGAAAAAATAGGAATAGAAATACCCAAACAAACACAGGGCAAACTGAGGAGACAACCTGATGAGGAAGGATTAAAAAAATGAACCAACAAGATCTGGATCAAGGACATGAATGAATGATGAAAATTGCAATTCCAAAACATGACGTATAAATATATATAGCAGGGTAAGAACATCAAGTACACTTGTTTAACAACTGCTGAGCAGACAAAAACTATTTCTCTTTATCTGAATCTTCTTCCTCCTCGTCAACCTCGTTACAGATGATATTCTCGATATTGTTTTGTGTGGCCTGGTGTGGCCACGTCACATTGTAGCTCACTTTGTCTTCAGTCACTACTGTCACCGAGTCCAGTTTGTCACTCATTTCCGCTCTCCCTTGTACCAAGGCTTGCTGAACAGCCAGGTCTCTCTGTGCTCGTTCCTCCATCAACACACGAGACAGGTTCATCTGAGCTTCAAGTCTAGCAGCATGCAAGGCCTGGAAACCATTGGTTCACACATTAATGTAACTGATACCATAGATTAAATCATGCATCAGAAATGAAAATGAAAATTGGTTCATTAAGATGCCGGCAGTATGAGCATTTTAACAGTACATCTAACGTGGCATATTTTGTATCAGTGAAATGGTAATACCAAACAAACAAAACTAGCATACATGAAATGGAACATTTGTTCAGAGAAAAACTTTAACACGAAATCATGCATTGAAAGTCTTTAGAAGAAAAGGAAAATCACAAAAGATCTTAGTGATTCATTTTACAAAGTCAATGAAAGAAGTAGAGCAAGTACTAGCCAGACAGGAGCCAATACTTGAATGTGTGTCCGTGCAGTGCTTACTAGATATCAGGGCGGACAGCAAAAGTGTAAGTGCCCTCGGCAGTATTAGAAGCAGTGGGGGCATAATAAAGTTTGTTTCCAGAATCCTGCTCATTCCAGACCTCTTGTTTCTCTTTCTCCATGTGAGCCCGAAGTTGCTGCAGAGCGTGGTCTTTGCTGATTAGGCTCTGCTGCTTCACTTGCTCCAACATGGCCTTCAGACCCTGGGCTTGCTGAATCAGACTTGCTGTCATCTGCAAGTCAAGCATATCATGTTATTGTCAGACTTTAAGAAGTAAAAAAATGTTCTTGTAAAATGTAAGAAGCACAGTAAATCTTAATGTAAACCATTCTCAGGGCAAATCTATGATCGGAACCAAGGAAAGAACCCTAAATGAATACCACCATCCAAAAGAGGAAAAGATGTCACACCTCTGAGGTAGGGCGGTGCTTGATTTGAGCATGTTGAGACGCATCAAGAACCAGGTGTTGAGAGAGAATGAGTTTTCATGCCTGATCAGCCATGTTTTCACAAGACACTGTGAACACTGTTCCCATGTGAGAAACTGATCACTTTTTAAATGTGAGAAACTGAGTGAGTGAGTATCGTTTTACGCCGCTTTTAGCAATATTCCAGCAATATCACGGCGGGGGACACCAGAAATGGGCTTCACACATTGTACCCATGTCGGGAATCGAACCCGGGTCTTCGGCGTGACGAGCGAACGCTTTAACCACTAGGCTACCCGACCGCCCCGTGAGAAACTGAACACTGTTCACGTGCAAGAAAGTGTTTCCAAACGACAGAGGTTGCACTTGTGTCAGTGTCATGCTTGTGAGACGGTTCAGTCCCATGCGTTGTGTCCTCGTGGCTGATGTTATATCATCTGTATAGGGTCCCATATCTCCTGCTTCATGACAAGCATGCTTCAGGTGTGGGACATGCACTTACTGTCTTACTTAGTATACGACCCTATGACGTTTACGCACAAAGTGAAGTGGCACTGAAATAACCAGCTACTGCCAGCAATTTCTGACAGTTGATGAGCATATTTGTCTGGATAATGAAATTGGCTTCACAAACGTGTGTAAGGTTTGACCTGTGACCTGACGATGAGTGCCCCCTGGCGGAGAGACATGTTTTAGGTTCTGTATCATTGGATCAAAGAGAGAGGGAATTTGCGAGAGGATGTATCAGGATCAAAATTAATTTTTCAGGACTAAACAATATAGTGATTGATATTATCAGCAACAATTCACACTGTCTGGATCATCGACACACTAGCAACCATGTCATTGAACCTGACCCATTTAGTTGCCTCTTACAACCAGCATTGGTTGCTGGGGACCTTTTCTAACCCGGAATCCCCAAGAGGGCAAAGATAAAGAAAAGAAAGTTAAAGAGATGTATGACAGATACTAACATTAAAACCTGTAGCAAGTAAGTATTTTGCATCGTGATATAGTGAGCTACCAGCAAATAATGGTGTCGCTAAAACTTGCAAATGTGTGTGGCATTAGATGGGGGTCAGATACTATCTAGCAAGAACTTGTTTACATGTGAGATTCAAGTCTTGTAATTGTACATCACTCCCCAGTACACATAGTGAATCTAAATACCACTTGAATTCTGATCTCAGTTGATTCGAACCACAGTACAGCGATGGAAACAAACAGTTTTAGTCCACTAGTCCTTATAATGATGACATGAAGGGAAACCCTTAAAAAATTCTGCTACAGTGCAAAAATCCTTTTGATAATTTAACTATTGGGCAGTTTGGCTAGGACTATAGGACTAGTGCCAATTTCTAATGCTGTTAGTACAACCAAACATGAAACCAAATTGAGGATTCAGGAGTTGATTATGATAGATGAGCAGAATTAAATTAATTAAAAGAACATTTGGATTATTGAACTGTTTTGTTCTCAGTATGACGAGTGAATACTTTAACCACTAGACTACCCCAATGCAAGTGTATAACAAAATCCAATTACCCAAGCCACCTCATGACCTCAACTCTCAATTTCAACCAATTACATGTTTGCTTATTGCTAGTTGGAAAAATGGTTCTTAACTCATACCAACACAGATGGCTTTGTCAATACACACAAAGAAACCAAGATGACCTTTCCAGTGACCTTGACCTTCATGAAGGTCACTCAAAACTAACAACTTCATAGCTTGTTTATTGGGATGACATGTGCCGACATTTTATCTGAATACAGAAACATACCTTCCGTTTGAGTGCTTTGAAAAAAAGAGTGCTGAATCAGAGTGGGGTCAGATACTATCTAGCAAGAACTTGTTTACATGTGAGATTCAAGTCTTGTAATTGTACATCACTCCCCAGTACTCAAGGGTAAGTGCAGTTTCACTTCAGTTCTGAACTCAATTGATTCAAACCACAGTACAACCAAAAATGAAACCACATTCAAGATTCAGGAGTTAATTATGATTAGATCAACAGTCAATTGATAAAAAGTACATTAGGACAATTGGATTGTTTTGTTATACATACAGTGCAACTGTGAAACAAAGTCTAATGACTCTAGCTACCTAGTGACCTTGACCCTTAATTTCACCCAATTATATGTTTACTTATTGCCAGTTGGAAAAATGTTCCTCGCTCCTACAAACATGTCTGTCATTCCAACACAGGGAGTTATATTTGTAAATATATACAAAGAAACCAGGACAACCTTTCACTCAGAACTAACAGCTTCAATGCTTGATCATAAGGATGACAGGTACTGACATAGTTTATCTGAATACACCTTCATGTTGCTGAAGAAGAGTGCTGAATCTGAGTGGGGTCAGATACTATCTAGCAAGAACTCGTTTACATATGAGATTCAAGTCTTGTAATTGTACATCACTCCCCAGTAGAGCTGCAATGAATACACTATGATGCAAATGCGATACGTATCACGACTATATAGTAACGAAAAAGAATATTTATTCATGAATACAGCAACATGTTATCAGTTGATGTATAATTTTTTTATTCAGCAAAACAATAACAAAATAATTTTTTTGTCATGGCTTGACCATGTTGACAGTGTTAATGATTATTATAACATTATACATTTATATCATCCAAAACTTGCTCCCACAGGAGATATCACTTGGGGAAGATGAAGCGTTTCTACACTGTAGATATTGCTGCAATGAAATTGCATCATAATGCTTTGCAGACCATTGTGACGTCATTGGTTACCATGATGTCACAATCAAATGACATCGCTAATGGCTCTACAACTGAAGCTGTTGGCAGTACCTTTTACACTTAAGACACTGCTTATTACTGTCTACAAACTGAAAAAGAATGATGTTGGATGATAAATAAAATCTCATCCGAGTCTCTTTTGATATCAAATATATCAACACTCGTTGATCAAAGTGGAAAAACTCCTCGGCAAGACTCAGTGTTTTTCCACTTTTATCAACTTGTGTTGATATATTTGATATCAAAAGACACTCGGGTGAGATTCTCTGTATATATACTGCCCCTATCCAGGTACTAGTATCTGCTAAAATGCGACAATGACCAGTGACCACATTACTGTAAAATTGAAGATAGATAAGAGTGTTGTCCTTGAAGAAATCTATGTATGCATGCATGCACATAATTAGTTTGGATGGCTTCTTAGTTAAAAAAACCTCACTTCATATTTTTTGTTATTATTTGAATCTTGTGTCCACAAATAACAAATTCAATTTATGAAGGGATACGGTTTGATTCACCGAATACACGAGTGAATCGTAACAGCCCTACCCCCCAGTATTAATGTTTGTTTATTGTTTAATGCAGCACTCAGCAATATTCCAGCTATATGACAGCGGTCTGTAAATAATCGAGTCTGGACCAAACAATCCAGTGATTGACATCATGAGTATCGATCCACCCATATGGGATTCGATGACATGCATCAACCAAGTCATTGAGCCTGAGCACCCAATCCCATTCATCGCCTCTTACAACAGGCATAGTCGCCTCTTACGACAAGCATGGGCTGCTGAAGACCTATTCTCCCCCATACCTTCACGGGTCAACTCCCTGTTCTCCAGGATAACTGCAGTTAAGTGAAATCTAATAATACTTGAATTCTGAACTCCATGCATCAGCAGTACAACCCAAAAAGAAAACACATTCAAGATTCAGAAGTTGATTATAATAAGAGCAGCAGAATTCAATTACTTAAAGAGTACATTAGGACAATTGGGTTGTTTTTGACTTGACAGAAACTAAGCAGGATTAAGGGTTGTCACCTCTTCCAGCTGCCACCACTGCTTCTGCTCTGAAACATCCATCGACACCACTGTGGCTGTCTGGCTCTTGGGGTTGGGAGCTATGGCGATTGGAGTCATCACCACTGCGTCTGTAGCAGAATGTTATCACAATCTCAGATCTACACATACATACACAAACCAAAAGCCTCTCTATAAAGGTACGGAAATTAACCAGACACATATTAAAGCCTGAATAGTGACAACATAGAGCAATACTATCCAAACTATTTGAAATTATACTGTCCCTAAGGATGCCTTTAACATTAATAAAAATGGACCTGTGTTCTGTTGTAGAAAGCGATCTTAGTGCTGAGGTGATCGTAACTCCCATACCCTAACATAGACTTACGACAGTTGTAGTGCTAAGGATGTTTTGTACAACAGCACCCTGGGCAATGCTAATTTCCATACCTGCTACAAAAAAACTAAAACATTTGATATTTTTAGAGGCTGTCAGAGGTTTAGTGTTAGTGCTGATAGTGTCACCTGCAAAAAACATTTGATGGAGGTCAACCACTTCCTTTGAAGCTTGTATTCCTTGGGTACTGAGACAGCCATGTTCCCATGTTAATATGATGGCTGTATGCATACCATAAAAGGTATTTACAACTGGTTCTTTGTTTGTTGTTTGACACCGCACTCAGCAATATTCCAGCTATATGACGGTAATCTTTAAATAATCAATCCTGGGCAAGACAATCCAGTGACTGATTTCATGAGCATTGATCTACGCAATTGGGATACAATGACATGCATCAACCAAGTCAGTGAGCCTCACCACTCAATCCCGTTAGTGGCCTCTTACGACATGCATGTTTGTTAAAGACCTATTCTAACCCGGATCTTCATGATGATTACTACTAGTGAAACGCACAGGTATGGTGTCAACAGACCAAGAATCATCTTCAAAGAGAATCTGGGATTTGAAACCCATTTTGATTCTGAAAAGTCTAAAAAACATAACTCTGTACACTGAATTCCACCTCTTTAGAAGTCTGGGCCAGCTCAAACACTGAGAGTTACAACTTACAATTTTTTAACAGTGTAAATATTACAACCTACACCACTTATCAGACCAGATCAATAGTTGTATCTTCAACTCTGGGGATTATCAGCAATATGTCACAGCTATCATATCAAAGAATTAGTAAAATCTAAATATTTTTTACATTTGTATACTTATCCTGCATTACTCTTTAATTCAAACAACTAGAAGGACAGCACAACTGCGAAGGTCCTGGGTTAAGAAATAAAGTTGTTGTTCTGAAGTCCCTTAACTGACCTTCCATCGCTGTCCTGTGACCTTGATGACACCTAAGGTCATCATCTTTACATCACTGCCCGTCACCCGAGCTCTTAGAAACCTCTTAGAGCTTGAGGTTTCTGAAGCCAAAGTAGGGAGGCAAGTCTTGCGACCGGTGGGCCTTAAACGTAGTAATGCAGGATAAGTATACAAATGTAAGAAATATTTACTTTACTAAATTTTTTACTTATCCTGCATTACTCATTAATGCATCTGTATCGGACGGTTTGGAGGTGGGTAAACCTTTAGAATACAGAAACCTCAATAATTCACACCCAATTGGTCGATAAACTGTGAAGCGGAAAGTTCAGAAAAAAAACATTACGGTAGGGTTGTTCAAATATCAAAACGATTGAACATAGGAATTAAAGAGAAATTCCCTATACACACATAGTAATAAAGAAAATAATGGCTAATTAGCTAATTCTTTAATTACTACATCATAGACAAACAAGATTGTCTGATATTCTTCCACTGGCGGCAACTGAGTGACTGCACATGGAAGTTAGCTGGCTCTGTATAGGGCGAGTTCATTATTGCGTCAGGGGTTGGTAACCTGCTGGGTTACAACCAGAGGGCCAAAACTTCACACGCCTTCGACGTCCTCGATAATGAAAACTGTGTCGAAGCTCCAGAAATATCCTTCCGTGATTGTTCTTAATAAAACAGTTGCAGTGTAGAGCCCTGGTAAAGGCTAACACCCTGAGATCGTGAGGGTAATTCGCTCTCAGCAGATTCCGTTTTACCGATCTCTTAGGCCTGAAGGATGACTGCGCGTAACCATAGACATATGGTGTTTGCGACTAACTTCGGTCGTGGACGTAGTAAACATGGGTATAAATAACCGCTTCCTCAAAACCATGCCTAGTCTTGGAGCAGAGAATGAAAAACTCGAAATTCACCTTCATGTACGGCTCCCACAATAATCGATATTGGTGGGATAGTGAAGGAACGATCAGGTTGGCCTGGAAGTTGATTTTAGCTATAAAATTACAGCATAACCCAAAATGTACCGCTCCATGCGTCCCATGCCCAAAGCGGACCCGGGTGGTGTCGATCACATGTAGTTCTCTCACCCGTGCCGCCGTGGCTAATGTCAAGAGAAACCGTTGTTTCCTTGGTGAGGTCATAAAATGAGGATGCTTAGAGGGGCTCGAAGGGGGCCCTCAAAAACCTCGAAGTACCATGTTCAAGTCCTAAGCAGTTGGGCAGAACTTGGCCTTCTGATCCTCAAGCCTGAATGAGCGTAATAGGTCCTGTAGTTCCGGACCTTAATCACCTTGTGATTTTCCGGAACAGCCAACACTGAGTTAAGTGCAACCAATTACGTAGTAATGGTGCTACTTTCCAAGTGTCTTTGGGTATGCTAATGAAAGAGGTATTCCGCTAGGGATTGTTGTGACGCAATCGTAGGGTCTTGATTCTTTTGCCTTGCAAAAAGTCTCAAATGTTCCCAACTTGTCATCGTATAGTGCTCCTGGAGAGGAACGATGAACTAAAGCTATAGCTTTGCTGCCCATGCCGAATTAACTCTTCGCACTTAAACGCCTTTTAAACACAAACCATGTGTGCAGATGTTGGGTGAGGCAATTTTGCTCTTAGGGTGGACGAGTAGGTTGGACCACTGTGGGAGGGGTAGTGGATCGCCTTCTGCAAGATTTTTCTGAGCTCGACGAACCACCCTCTCACCGGCCACCAGGGCACGACCAAAGTGAGAGCAAGATACCATGTCTCCTCGATCTCCTGTATCACCTTGGGAAGTAAAACTAGTGGCGTTAAACCTTATGCTTATAGCCCTTCCCAAGGGATACTGAACGCGTCCACCGCCCAAGTCTGCAGATCGAGGAGACATATGTCATGAGTTGGTGGTCTTAGCAAGTAGCAAACAAGTTGATGTTTGGTTGCCTGAACTTCTGGAGCAGTAACTGGAATGCTTCTGTGTGAAGTTTCCACTCGGTGGGGGCCACCCTGTCGGGACGCGATCGAGCGTCGACCAGAATATTTCGACATCCCGGGATGTGCTGAACTATGAACTGTAGTTGCAGCTGATCCATTAGATGGAAAAATTTGAATGTCTGTTGAAGTAGAGAGTTGGAGTGCGTTGCTCCCTGATTGCGCCGGCACCACATCACAGTGCTGTTGTCTGTGGATATTGCAAGTTGGGCTGACTGTAGTTGATTCTGCCAATGTGATATGGCCAGAATTAAAGCCTTCAACTCCAAGTTGTTTATATGCCACTTTTGCTGAGCGCCGGACCATAGCCCTGAGGTTGTCTGGTTTTGCAAGTGGGCACCCCACCCCTGAAAGGAGGCGTCCACGAACAGGTGTATATTCGGAGATAACCCGAATAAAGAGACTCATCCTAAGACATTCAACTTCACCAATTGAGGTAAGGCCTTAGTTTAGCCGGTAGAGTGATGGCCTTGAGTGGATCCTGACGCCTGTAAGGGGTTCAGGAAATGATGAATTGTAAACGACCAAAGCTAGTTAAGTCCTGTACCGAGGTGAGTAACCCTAGCAACACTTGCCCTTGGGGAAGTGTGCGTGGTTGGTGTAGAACAGATGACAAGAGGCGTAGAATCTTGTGCCATCTGTTCCTCGGTACTGATAGGAGATCCTGGTCTGTCTGGAACAGGCCTCCTATGAACTGAAGCCGATGGGAAGGAGATAACTCCGATTTCGTCTCGTATATTATCCATCTCAGTTAAAAAGATATAGTAGCCGTCTGCCTGGTGAATTCCCAGTGACGTACTAACATTGGCATGTGTTGATGACACAGTAGACTGTCCTCTAACTACGACTCGAACCAAGTGTTCGTCAAGTGTAGATACGCAGTAATTGGCTTCATTACTCCTGTAAATAGCCATAGGGTCACTGAAATGCCAAATGGGAACACTACCCTTTGGTAGTGAACCCCACTGAACTGGACCTGAGGAGTCTGCGGTTGGGATAAATAGTGGAGACTGATCAAGGATCAAACATATTTATGTTGATTATGGGCGATCTCAACGTAGTGAGGCGGCAATAATGTGGACGCTTCAGATAATGTTCGTTGAACACGGAGAGATTGTGGATCATTCTCATCTTGTCTGGGTCCTTCATGGGTACCAGGCAGATGTGAGGACAGAACCCCGGTGTAAAGACTGGGTTGTGAACCATCTCTACAGCTTTTCAAACTAACAGTATGTCTATGTTGGATTTTCCAAATCGAACTGTGGTCAATCGTGGGGTTACCTCTACGCGTATATTTGAAACCCTGATATAGTACAATGAGTACATAATCGTCCTTGAGACTTGCCTCTGCCTCACTAAGGGAATACTGGTCTTTCTTGAGAGACACGCGTCTAGGCTTAAAATTACCTGACCTGCCAGCCCGCTGGGATAGACTCAAAGAGTCTTGAGCACATTGTCATTCCAAGTGTTTTGGGAACTTGGTGTGTGTGTCTGCGATCTGTTCATTGAACAGGAGAGTAGATGACCCAGGTTGATGTAGCAGCGTGCCCTTGAAATCAGAGTCCCAGTTGGAAACACTGTTAAGTCTTGGTGTGACGGTAATCTCCACCAGGGTGTATTCAATCTGAAGCTGTAGGAAATCACCATAGCTTGGAAGTGATCTAATCAGATAGGGTTATCCTCTGATATCTCCTGATCAATCCTAAGCATTGACGATGTTGGTGGCTTAAATGACGGAGCAAATGTAAGTTTGGAGAAGTCTTTCTCCAATGACCTCATGGTGTCTCTCTTATTTCCCCCGTTACCAGGAAATGGCGTCACTGACATGAGATAGTCTGCTACCCAATTGAGTATTTGCACTAAGCCGGTGATCTGCTCTGGTGCTTAGTGCCTCCTCTATCAGCAGGTTTTGATGACCCATCTGAATAAGGAGTCATGTGCCGATGTTCCCGTACGTGCTGTCGTACTAGCGCTGCCCAGCGATGTATCATGTGTCGGTTGTGTAACCGAGTACAGCGCAGGTCTATGAGACAAGGCTCATGGGTGATGACTGGATCATTGCAGAAGACCTTGGGCCATTGTCCAATTTGCATACAGGAATGACGTTGATGCCTGAGCCTACATCTGCTGCGCTGGATATGTTGGAACAGTGCTAAGCTAATCGTGCGTCGCCTACGTAATAGAGGCGCTTGGGTAGTTGTCAGGTGCTGCACTCGGCGCAGGTAACTGAGACACAAAGCTCATTGGTATTTACGGGACCAGGGCTTGCATTTGCGCTACCCCCATCAAAGCGTCTTGAGACAGCGTCGCAGATTTAACAGATCTTGATGTGTCAGAGGGCTGAAAATTAGGACCAGTTACGATAGTCACAAAATCCTCCGGAATTGTTGATTTCGGTGGAGGGTGCACTTCTGCAGTCACAGTTACGGGCGTCATATCATCCGCCAATGATAACGGCTGGGTGGAAATGACCGAACCATGACCTTCGCTATTCAGTGATTGTGACATTCCTCTCATCTCATGACAGGATTGCTGCAAAATATGATTGTGAGTAGCCTGCGTTTATATTGTGAAACTCGTTGGTGAGAGATTTACACACAAAAATACATTTAGAATTTGGCAACCACATCTACGTGCATGCCGAGGAACGTAGAAAAAGATCTTTGGGCGATTTTTTCCATGTCAATATGTACAATGCGCAAGCATAAGTTACGCAATTAAACCAATGTTGATGAAATGGTACTGGAAGAATGCCGTAGAATTGAACAATAATCTATCAGCAAAAATATGGGTTGAAAGTGTATACAATAGTTTTATATACGCAACTCAATGTAAACCAAGGCTATTTACATTTAGAGTTTGGTGAGCACATCTGCCTGCAAACCAAACAACGTGGATGATATAATCTTGTAAGATTTTTTCCATGACAATTTGCACAACGCGCAAACATACGTTATGCAATTAAAGAATTGTTGATGAAGCGGGACTGGATGAAAGCCGTAGAATTGATATTAATCTATTGGCAAACATATTTTTAACGAGTTGAAAGTATATCATGTATATACAATAATATGCAAGAACACAAGAATATGTTATACATACTTAGCTGAGAATTGTAAACAATTTGACTACCATGGCAGGCCAACAAATGTAACACAATTCAAAATGGCGGCGAACGACAAATATGTGGCGAGTCTTTTTACGCCTAATTAATTCACATAAAACTACACAGCATAGTGAAGGTTATGAAGAGAATACATCACCCATCGTAGATCAATTTTAGGATTGTAAACGAACTGAAGGTCTAAATTAATCCCAAAGGAGAGCTCCGCTGGGACACGTCCTTGCTGTAGCGCGACAAGCAGTGATGTGAAGAAGATGACCTTAGGTGTCATCAAGGTCACAGGACAGCGATAGAAGGTCAGTAAAGGGACATCAGAACAACATCTTTATTTCTTCACCCAGGACCTTCGCAGCGCTGTCCTTCTAGTTGTCGTAAGGTAAGCAGTGAATGCATTAAGGAGTAATGCAGGATAAGTAAAAAATATTACTATTACAAGAAACCCAAACATTACATTTGAACTAATGAATGAGTGAATGTATATGGTTTTACTCCGCTTTTAGCAATATTCCAGAACACACCAGTAATGGGCTTCACACATTATACCCATGTGGAGAATCGAACCGGGGCTTTGGTGTGACGAGTAAACACCAGGCTACCCCACCGCCCCTGTTTGAACTGAACATTCACTGGAACATAAAGGTTCCAAGAAAGACTTGCTTATAAATCAGCTTTGCCCTGTTTGGTGATAAGGGTAAATTTATGCCTAAGTCTGCATGCATCTATGCACCTTGCACAAGTAAAATGTGAAGCATCTCCTACCTCCTGCTGTCACGATGTTGCCTGCACTATCAGTGGTGACGATGTGCACCGTTTCTCCATTCTCTGCGTTCGCCACGGTGATGGATCGACTCAGGGCTTGTCCGTTACCAATAGATACTACCACACCTTAATAAAGCATAGAATGTGTAAGTGATGACCAAATGATAATCGTGTTGAAAAGTAAGAGGTTCTCAAGGATATGGAACATATATCAAGTTAATTAAGACAAGCAGAATCCCAACAGAGATTCTCTCAGGAGAAGAATGTTAATGGTGTTAATAAATTCGACAATGCATATCATGCATATGAAGATAGTAGACATGGTAGACATAGTTCTAATATATAAAATGTCATCAATCTATTTTATACAAACTTCTATAGTCAAGCAATGGTTGTCAGAAGTATTATATTTGTGAAGTAATTTCATAAAGTCTTAATGAAAATTTGTAAAAACAGAAAAATGGAGACATTTTAATTTTGGGTGCTCCTCCTGATTGATTGAAACAATGTCTAGTGGGGAGAACCTCAGACTATTGATTAGCGGGGCTAAAACCTTTCAGGACATCAAAATATATAAAGGCAGTACACAATCAACAATAGCTGGTAAGCAGTGGGGACACCAGCTCCAAAGACAGTAAAAAAATGTCAGTACCTTCTTTGGTCATGTGGCTGGCTGTAACAGCAGGCGGGGATTTGGCTGATGAAGGCCGTGCTTTTTTGGGGGGCGGCGAAGGGGGACCACTCTCACTATCCTTCTTTCGCCTTTTATAAGGCACAAACAATCTCACTGGACCAGTCTGAAAAGGAACCTGTAGAAATGCTAATACACTGATAGATCTTTCCGGCTTCCAGCATCACCATATTGATCTAGCTGCCCTAGTAACTTATCGTGGAACTGCTTATCATGCTAATACTGCTTGATGCTCATCATGCTCAAGATTTAGATGTAGGCAGTATTCGACACATGTGATGGGGATCTTACATTGGCTGCAGAATGTATATGCAAGGTCATTTGTAACAAATATTGCAACATGATTAACAAAAACAATCAATTCTTCAGCATCTGAAACTATTAACATAATAAATGCTCATTTAAAGTTGATATACATGTAGCATGTATACACTGACAGGAGAGTTTGAAGGATTCATGCTTCTCCAAAACCTTCATTGACTGAAATGTTCCAAATTTGCCTGCTTTATAACTTAAGGCATTGTCCTTCAAGGATTGGCTGGGATGTACTCTAAGAAATAATCACGACAATAGCATAAATTTCAACACCACAGGCATGCTCACCATATAATTACACGTTGACATATAAACATGATGAAGAAATAGTTTAACAATGATGAGCCTCAAGTTACATATTAATATGGCTGCCATCATGATAAACAAACAGAAAATGGCTACTTGGTGGGTGGGGCCAGGGTGTTGACAGAAACAAAGTGACAAGGATCATTGCTCCTTTTTCCTTTGGCATAACACTGGAAGTCAGATGCCTTCTTAAAAGAATGCACTTGAGGGCTGTCTTTGGACATGCTGGAGGCTGACAGTACTTGCTTTGTACACCAGGAGTTAACTGGTGGGAAGCAATGTTGACTTCACTAGCTATTGTCTTCCTAAGTATCTAAGGTGACATGACTACAGGGATTGTGCGTAAACTCACCACTGACTCGTCATCACAGCATGCAGCACATGTACAGGAGGTAGCATGGGGCTGAAGGATGCCGTCTTCAATCAAGCACTGTAATGTTCTACCACCGTATCGTATACTGCGTTTCCAGTCTTTGCTGCTGGCTCTACCACTCATAGACTCGAACTCATTGGGGGTAAACCACTGATTCTCCGGGGTCCTGATACACTTCCCTCTCCCACCTAGAATAAAAAATAAGTTGACACAGGTATGCAGGCATATTCATCACCATGCCAGTTAAACATCAATCATATGCTCTAGTATCCAATAACAATGAACTACTTATCAATTTACTTGCACAAAATACTGAAGCACTCTTGTGCGGCAATCACTGGTGGAAACTTTTGAGCAGTTACATTTGCCATGCTCGTAAATAATATATAAGAATATAGCAAACAATAACTATTGTTAATTATTGACAAGAAAGTATTTTCTGCTATTTTTAACCTTTTCATGATTTGGGCAGCAGATGAGAATTAATTCCCTTGATTGTTGTTTCAAAGGTTTGAGCTAAAATATGGTTTGATAGTTAAAAGGTACTTCATGTTGGATTAAATTCCCCAAGAAAGTATAAGTAATGAGACTTGTCACACACCTTCATGGAAATTCAGACTTTCCACTTCACTGACCACAGTCGAAGTGCAAGTCTTATGTCTAATGAAATGCCTTGACAATACATAAAATGAGTTTGAGCTTGAAAAACCTCGCTAACAAACAAGACAAATAATCACATTGTACATTAAGTCAGGTTTTTAGCCTTATCTAACTTTTTGTTGCTGATTGCCCTTCAGGGACAGACACTTACAAATCAAATTGGCAGTCTGTGCCAAAAACCTTTTTGGAGTCTACTACTAGCCTGAAAAAGTATTTTGGCATAATTTTCATTACATTTTAGTCTTACATTATGGATGAGTTTAAGGTGATCTTACTTGACCAAAAGAAATTTTACTTGACTTGGGCTTTGTACTAGTGGGTGAAGTTGCACACTGCTCTTGAAAATCTTTCCCCTTGAACAGCTTGTCCTTATATAGTACTCCTCAGTATACATGGTACATCTTGCCCCTTGAGGCATGAACCCTTAAATCAATAACTGGATTGTCTGGTCCAGATTCATTTATTTACAGACAGCTGTCATATAGCTGGAATCTTGCACAGTGTTTGTTAAACAAGAAATAAACAAATAACACATTTACAATTACTTTACGTTAGTTATAACTTATATTACTATTATTCTTGGCCCTTGGACCTAGACTTAAACATTTCTTATTTCTAAGATTAGTCCAGAGGATAAGTGGAAACCTTGTTTGTGTAGTTGTCAGTGTTTGCAGCTAGTCCTGCTTGAACAAATATTTTTACTACTGTCACTTTTATTCAGTTCCAATATTTAGCAGTGAGTGATTATGGTTTTGTATTGCTTTTAGAAATATTCCAGCAATATCATGGCTGGGACACCAGAACTGGTCTTCACACATTGTATCCAAGTGGGGAATCAGACCCGGGTCTTTGGCCTGATGAGTGAACGCTCTAACCACTAGGCTACCCCACTGCCTCAATTTGTAGCAAAATTGAAGCACTGAGAACAGGTAACTTCAGAATTATAGCCATCAAATGCTTCTAGTCAACTTAGAAGTTTTGCGTTTGCAGCCTTGTGTGAATTATGAAGGCTGTAGACCCCATTTTCAACACTGGAAACATTTTAGTATCCTTCGGCTGTTTTGCTGTATCCCACAATCAAAATTCTGCTGTCATTGTTTGTAAATTCTGCAACCTCATTTTGACAATTCTGCAAACCTCTCAATCTTAGTTTTCATAAATTTTGTAGATTTGCACCTGTTTAACTTGTTGCAGGAATTATCACGACAAACTTATCCACAAAACATGTAGCTATTTGAAGTGAATTTGGAAATCACTAGTGTAAACATACAGACATACACTTTCAGTAAACAATAATACAAAAGTCAACTGCACTTCAAAACGAAATAAACATCCATTTACACGTTTAAAAACCAGCTTTTGACGTGCATGTTAAAATTCTGCAGTGGATATGACGAATTCTGCAGTTGGGTACATTTCTGCACCGTGTGGGGCATATGTGCAAATTATTCTATGTAATCTGCTTAGGGTTGGCCAGGGTACCATACACACTACAAGCTACTTAAAGGGCAAGAAAAGTGAAAAAAAAAAATTATTGCAAATTTGTTGCAAATATCAATTTTTCTATTTATTTCATATCAAACCTATTTGGAGGCATGGCCAAAAGCTTCCGGCTCAAAGGTGACAACTGCTTTCATCGGATGTATGTTTACGCTATTGTCTATCTGGAGATCCTTAGCCATTATACATATACTGTTTCTGCTATCAAATATTTCAGTTAATCCTTAAAAAATACATAGTTGAATGTGACACAAACCCTTGATCTTGACATTATGAATAAATAAAACAACAATTAACAATCTCTCACTGGAGTTTCATTACTAACATCCTGTATGGGTAATAAGACACCAGCTGCCTTGGCCCTATTCCACACAATAAAAGCCTGTCAGGGATCAATTCCCCTTGTAAACAACCGAAGGCATCTTCATTGCTATTACTAAGGATACATAAGTTGTGGATATGAAAATCAAATGGATGAGTAGACAATTAACGATTAAGACGTAAATGTATAACATAGTCCGAGGCAGAAGCAGGCAGACTAGGCGTCTGAAATTGTGCAGCACTTCATACACTGGGAACATGTTTTAACCCCAATAAGGGGAACCCCATAAATGGCAGAAATACGGCTGTCAGAGTCATCTGTTGTTTTTTATTGTCTGTTTTCCTCTATTTGGGGTTTTTAAAATATAATTTTGGTCAAGTATTTGTGATTAGGTATGCCCTAAAGTATTAAAATCTGCGAAGTTGCTTTGTTGTCTCTACTTACTCCTTAACAACAACAAAAATATAACTTCTAGTCCATATTCTTGTGCCCTCTCAAAACTAGTTTGCAAGGGGTTAATAAACTCTCTAAGGGTTAGTCAACGTCAATACTTCACCATGTTCACAGATTTGTGTACACTACGTTTCTCAGTTACCCTTAAATACATTCTGACAACTTGCACTGTAGTCGCAATTTTAAACAGTAGTATAGGTAATGGGGGTTCTGGCTCACTTCCACTGGAGCCGGATTCATATACCTATACTGCTACTACAGATGGAATGTTTTATGCCAAAATGATTATGCGATTTAACGATAGTCATGAGATTAAGTTAAATTGGCTCTAGCTCACCAATACCTGGGGCCAATCATTGCTTCTATTAGTATAAAAATGATGATGTGATTCAACGAAAGTCGTTTTAAAAGAAACATCAATATTAATTAATAATGGACGTTGTATTGGATACGGGTTGTATTGGATATGTCATATTATATTATGTTAGACTTAAATATCTCCTTAGGTATTACATTATGGAATGCGACGAACTCATCGAACAAATGCTCAAAGAATCTGATGCAGATCAACATGCTGATAAATCTTTAGATAAATCTTTAGATAAACATAGAGAAAGACTTGCCGCTTTGGTAGCCGGTGGAAAATGTTCCCAATATTTGGGAGAAAATTATACCATCGAAAAAATTGATAACATGACCGACGAAGAGATTAAAAAACTGTACGCGCGTTACGAGTCTAGACTGGGAGCTACCATGACTAAAACGATAGGGTCTTCGGTTTACTATCAACTATAATCGCTGCGCCTATCGTGCTCGGCATGGAAATAACCGCTGGAGTCTCGGGACTGGCAGGAATAGCGATAAAATTCATTTCTCGTAGGTTACAAAAGAAAGCATTAAAACACGATAGTATTCGGATACTCGCCGGAGCAAAGTTGAACAGCATTGAGGATCATATTTCAACAGCAATGGCCGATTGTAAGATATCCGAAGATGAGTTTCGTTTAGTGCTGTCGGAACTCACCAAATACAATAAAATGAAGCAGGAGATTCGATCAAAATCTCGTAAGACCAGTGGTATTAGCGAAGACGAGAAAAAAAAGTTCATAGAACAGGGGAGGCAACAAGCGCGTCAATTATTCCGTGCCAAAACCAAAGAACTGGTTGGAGATTAAAAATAGATTGCTTACTATCGTGTGATTACATTTAGACAAATGCTAACATAAATATATAATAATGGAGAAAGCTATTCAATGGAAAGAATTACCACAAGGTTTTTATTATATCAGTGATGCCAAACCAACCAAATACGGTTATCAATTGTTTCTTATCAATTTACAAAAAGAGTGTAGTTATATAGTCTGGTCTCCTAGCAAAATGAACGAAGAACTTAATAAAAATGTTGAATATCGCTTTATCGATAAAAATAATAAAGAATATTTTTATTACCATTTAGACTCATCTAAAGCAATGATTGGCCCCAGGTATTGGTGAGCTAGAGCCAATTTAACTTAATCTCATGACTATCGTTAAATCGCATAATCATTTTGGCATAAAACATTCCATCTGTAGTAGCAGTATAGGTATATGAATCCGGCTCCAGTGGAAGTGAGCCAGAACCCCCATTACCTATACTACTTAAACCAAAACTTCAAGCCATGGGCAGGTTCCAGAAAGTGCTCAACAATATTCCCCATGCAACATGTGTCACAGCCTTGTAACCATCTACTCTACACACTGCTTCAATATCAGGCAACAGTTCGGGCTCACATTTAATCCATGCACTGACAGGAGCTCATTTGACTTTAAGGAGTTATACACGCACAGCCTCGTTTCTAAACATGATTTACATGTCACTACGACACCGCATTTCGGCCATCTGTATTCACACATGATTGAGGAACGTAGTATAGCCAAACCCATGAAGTATTGACAATGAGGGGGAGGATGAGGATCAAAATCCATGGAACTGTATGGCAAAACATAACACCTTTGGCATGTACTGCCTGTAACTTGTGAAAACATGGTAAATTGCTGCAATGGCAAGTACAACATATTTTAACATCAAAAGTGCTTGATGGACAGCGTTCAGTATAAAGCATGTACATCAAATTGTCATGTAACTGGGTTATCTGACACAAACTTAAAAAGGTGTCCTATGGTGGTGAGACAAGGTATCAGAGTTGATATACCTGATCCAAACTTTGCTTTATGCAGTTCTCCGTTTGTGTTCTTGCATCTCACTGGCAAAACTTCCGAATGCACTGAACTGTCCCACTGATATCTGAAGCCCCTTTCCTTGCTTTGAGGCGTGGCTGGGGTTGGAGGGGGGAGAGGGGTAGTGGGAGTCTTCAACTCGGTTGGTGAGGAATCCACATTCAATGTTTGATCGTGAATGACAATATGTGTCGTTTTGATGCCAGCCGCCTCTTGCAGCTGTTCTGCTGTTAGGAGACCTTGGGATGTAGCGACGAATACGTGATCAGCTGCTATTGCGCCATGTGGTGCTGATATTGTTGTGGTACCAGCGTGGTTATCGTTGCCGCCTTCGCCATTTTGTTGTTGATCTTCGGCGAAGGCCGAATCGTCAGTATTCGGTAGTTCCTCGGAAATATCGACTTCGGACATTGTGGCCGAAAATGGTCAATCAAAACGGTTTTGCACACATCTTGGTGATGTTTATGAAAAGAACAACATTAAAAGAACATTTTTCTTACATTCAATACCGATAAAAGTGGATGAATAGCTGAAACAACATAAATTTTGCAGTGACCTCGGTCATTTCCGTTCTTTGACGAAATATGGCGGAAAATCGAACGAAGTGCCCATAGTCTCTAACTCATATATTTCAAAAATTCTCGTACATATATATTTGATAATAAATGCAGATTTTCATCAACATTGTTGTTGTATATGGATATGGGCCATTTAAACAGAAATACTGTCGAAAAAGAGTTACTGTGAGCATGGGTTCGAGTGTATGTAGGTACAATGTGAAAATGACTTGAAATGGCTGATCCGCATGTTGCTTTCGGTTCAGGCTTCTCTGTAAGTGTTGTATGCCAGTTCCTTTAGCGTTGATTGGATAAACTATTAGTGAAAGCTACATTGGTGTAGTTAGTAGTACTGATATTGCGCTATATCGCTTATTGTTTCGAATTTTCAAATTGGTTTCGTAACTACTGACATCTTGCCCACGTTTTCCAAATAAAACGAATAGAGATCGTTTGCATAAGTTTAGCTCAGCTTGGGAGTCCTCACAACAATAAATGTTAATAAATAAATAGTTGCAACATAATCCTTGGTGCGGCATGATTGAGAAAATTCAACTAATGCGCCTTTGAAAAGGAAATCTCAACGCAAAAAGCAAAATGTGCTCATATATAGACTGCTACTGAATCTTGTGTGAAGTAAACAAATGACTGATCACAATGACACCTACATGAAAATCACAAGACACTTCAGACATGTATACAAAAAGGACTGGAAAAAATAACCAAAGCCCCTCTAAGGAGCATGTTTTTAACTCTGAGTCTCTGTCTACCTGTATTACCATTGTGTCATGGGCCTACGGCCTACAATACTGAATGATTAAAGTTGATTGGAACTCAGTGATGCAATACAATCTTACACAATTTGCTTAAGTCAGATTCTGTATAATATTTTTGGTCCACTTATTTAACTATCTACACATGAGATGGTCTTCAAAATTATTAATTACTGTACAGCAGTTTGTTTTTCCTTTTGCACTCCATTGTAACACAATGAAAATGAATGCAGTGATTTTGCTAAAGACAAATGACAACAGGACATATTCCTGAAATTTCATAATTTTTTGTCGGTAATTGTACTGGCATACGAACTGATTTGAAACCCTGTTATGTTTTCATGGTATTTGTGTCGTCTTAGAATAACTTTTTTGGGATTCCAGTCCAGAATATTTATTCCTTTTTCGAAGGAAATGATTAGGATGACTAAAATTGGTACAGAGTGGTCAGGCACTCTTACTTCATTGGCAGGGCGGTCGGGTAGCCTAGTGGTTAAAGCGTTCGCTCATCACGCCTAAGACCCGGGTTCGATTCCCGACATGGGTACAATGTGTAAAGCCCATTTCTGGTGTCCCCCGCCGTGATATTGCTGGAATATTGCTAAAAGCGGTGTAAAACCGTACTCACTCACTTACTTCATTGGTAATCTCATTATAATCAGACTTAAGTTCTCGCTGCCGCTAAACAAAGATCTGAGGACATCCTTTTACCGGTCACGTCAGAATGACCTTTCGCGAACTTTGACCGACCACTGAAATGACTAACCAGAAGTCGACATCAGCCAGTTAGAAAGCAGCTTTCTCGAGCTTTACGGCACCCTGGCGACTTCCATTTTAGACTATGCTTGAAAAATATCTTGACAGAGTTCTTGATTAAAAATTTAAAAATTGAACAAACGAACATTCCGGAATGACTAATACATGGTTGAAATTGTATGGCTGTGCTTCCCACATACTGTGCAACGCCTCTTCCGTTCAAATGTTTCTCACATGGGAGCGAGAGATAGACGATGATTTTGAAGGATTTGGTCGCATGATTAGAAAACACATTCTGACTGTCACTTTCATGATCTGGTAAGCGATGCTTTGATTGGTCAGATGAAAGGTTGTTCTGATGTGACCCGTAATGGGATGTCCTCAGATCTTTGTTTAGCGATAGCGAGAATTAAGATCTAATTTTAATGAGATTGACTTCTCTTGGGTTTCATCGTGGCTCATGCTTTCAGTGATTTCTTTCCCAGTCCAGATTGATTATTGAGAGTTCGCTTTGGTATGATTGGGATATTGCTAAATGAAGTGTTTGTCACTCCTATCTTGAAGTAACAATGTAAAATGAACAGGACATGTGAAACCCATAATGAAAAAAATTTTTAAGTCAGCACTTGCCCTTTTGTCATATATAGACTTCCACATTATAACCCTATCACAGTGCCCGTTTTGCCATGCCTTTGGTGTATTTGCAGAGCTCCAGATAAGTGCGTATCTGCGAGAAATATGCATCAGAAATGCAGAAATACTCAGTAAAATAAAATTCGGGCGTATCAAATACGCAACGAACATTACAGATATGCTACAAAAAGTAAAACTTGTTGGTATCATCAAAATATTGTGAAGTAACCCTGCGTATTCGATGAGCATATCAGCAACTTATTTTGAAATTATAAACGGCCATTCCATCAACCTTGCCAAACTCCACGATGACAGTTACATCATGATCATTTGCCATCACACTTTCTTGTGGAAGTATGGTGGTATTTTTGAGTCCTATAAAGCTCTCGAACCCACGTGACACCAGTTTGCAGGGACTAGATGAATAGTGTTTTTAAATATTTAACTTAAATACCCACATGCGTAAAAACTAGTGGGTAACAGAAATTTGAATACCCGGATAGAATTACTGATACACAATGATTTTAAGATGCATGGGTAAAATACCCACAACACCAAAAGCTTATCTGGAGCTCTAATTTGGAGTCATTGCATCATGCCTTGTTAATAGTGTTTTCTTGTCTAAATATAAACTGATACTTGTTATTTGTTGATTGTGAAAATAAACCTTGATAATTTGGGATAATCATACTGCTTTTTTGGTCTTACTACTAAAATAGTAGCCTGGATATAGACAAAATAAGGCCAATAACCCAACTGAAAAAGCCTCAAAATTGACATTTGGAAGCCATGAAAAGTCCTTGTATTTTAGTGTTCCATATCTGTAGAAACCTTGAATTTGCTGCCACAGAAATATGTATGTTTATTGATAATACCATGGAAGAGAGAGAGAATTAAATGAATCAACTCAGTTCATATTTGGTATTTACTTGCAGGTACAAATGTATTTATTATCTATTATCTATATATCTTACTAATCGATGGATTGCTATTTTTTAGTCAATATATCAACAATGAATTTACGATTTTCTCCCAATGACACCCCTAATTGTAACTGTTGTAGGATGCACAAGTACAGAAAGTACTGACTTCTATAACCTTGACTTACTCACTGTTTGTTTGCAGGCCCTTGGGGCAGGGAAGCTTAACCAGATAGACAACGAGCTGATGGAGGCCCCAGAAGATGAAGATGACTTCGATGTACTAAATGAAGAGACGTTTGGGGATATTGGAGATAGTATGTTTATTAGTTGAAGCTTTCACTTTATTTTATTATAAGATTGGCCTTAGTCCAAATTACATTGTTTCTAATTGTGATACAAATATTACAATCCAACTGATGGATGTAGTTTTATCTCATGCAAGCTTCGTTGACCTTTAGGTGTGTTTTGACATGATTCTGCAGTTCTTACACTGTGGCAGATGGACTTTTGCGCTGACCTCTCCATTGTGATGCTACTGAATGTTAGGTACAGTGAACTACGGTTATAACAAACTCAGAGGGACAACTAATGTTATTCTGTTATAACTGTATAAAAGTATATGGGTCATTCTCTAAAAAAGTAACATTTCCTGTCCAAATGAATTTTCTTGAAAACAACTCTTAATTCTGTTTTCCGATTACTTGACAATGAAGATATTTATTAGATGTATGCAATATTCTGATCAAATTACTGCTATAACCTCATGTTAGCCAGTAAAATACCTTAAATGTGCAGAAATGTGCAGAAAGTCTCTGGGAACAAATACTTCCCAAAGCCATGGTGATTTATGTAGCATGACATCATGAATTTCAGAAAGGCTAATAACAGCAGAAAACCTGTTGGTTTTCCACTTGGATTCATTATTTTTGGCAACAGTAATCTTGTCCAGAGTAATAGTGTCTGTCCTGTCACCAGATAGTACAAATACAAATAATAATTGCACCTTTGGTAAGCCAGAAGGCTAAGGTCTTTGCAGGTCTCTTCCTTTCCAGTACTATCATGGCACCATATGCTCAAGCAATTTATATTGGTGCAGTGTCTTCGAAATAACTGGTAAATGTTGTCTTTTGATGTGTACTTTTTGTAGGTGTCTGTGCTGTCACCATGCATTTTGGATTCCGAAATTGTTATTAAAAAAAATCAAAATAATGAGTATATTTGACTGTCAGAATGGATGTCAACCAGTGTGCTTTTTTTAGTGCAAGAGAGAAGTGATTGCCCTAAGCTGGCATTATATCATAGTTTGTCTCTCCTGTCACTGTCACAGCACAGACATAGAGTGTTCAATAAATGTTTCAACATATATATATATATTAAAAGACAAAGAAAACATGAATGGTAATGTATTTTGTATGTTTGCTTGTTGCATGAAAATCTGAATATTATTAACATTTGGGTCAATCAATAAACACTGATTACACTGCACAGTAGATCTTTGGTAACAGCACAGACTTTTAATAGTGACAGCACAGACACATTTCAGTGACAGCAAAGACATTTTAGGAATTTTTTTTATCATGTTGACACAAATAATGAACAATGATTCATTCTGCTCGCCCTGCTGTTGTACATGATTAAGAAATGTAGCATATTTAGCAAATTTAAATGAAAGTAATGTTACATGATCACTTCAAACACCGTGTCTATGAGTGACTGTGACAGCACAGACATTTAGTGTTTAATAGAGATTTTGAGAAAGTTTTGTTCAATGTTTCAGTGTCTTTAAAACTCTATCTCTTAGGCTTTTGTTAGCTACAGGAAAATTTGAATTTTTTACTTATCCTGCATTACTCCTTAATGCATTCACTGCTTACTTACGACAACTAGAAGGACAGCGCTGCGAAGGTCCTGGGTGAAGAAATAAAGTTGTTGTTCTCAAGTCCCAATCAGTGGCCCTCCGTCGCTGTCCTGTGACCTTGATGACACCTAAGGTCATCTTCACATCACTGCTTGTCGCAGCACAGCTAGGACGTGTCCAAGCGGAGCTCTCCTTTTGGATTAATTTTAGACCTTCAGTTTGTCTACAATCTTAAAAATTGATCTGCGATGGGTGATGTATTCTTTTCATATTACTTTCACCATGTTGTGTAGTTTTATGTGAATTAATTAGGCGTGAAAAGACTCTTGTCTTTTTTCCCGCCAAAATATTGTTGTTCGCCGCCATTTTGAATTGTGTTACAATCGTTTGCCTGCCAAGGTAGTCATATTGTTTACAATTCTCAGCTACGTATGTATAACATATTCTTATGTTTTTAAATACTACTAGCTTTGGCGTAACAGTGAGTTGCGTATACTAAAATTATTGTATACTTTTTCAACTCGTTAAAAATATGGTTGCCGATAGATTAATATCAAAATTTACGGCTTTCTTCCAGTCCCGCTTCATCAACAATTCTTTTATTGCGTACCTATGGTTATGCGATTAAATAGTTTTTTGTTGGTATTTTTGGTTTTACATTGAGTTGCGTATATGAACTTTGTATACTCTTGCAACTCGTAGTTTTTGCCGATAGATTATTGTTCAATTCTATGGCATTCTTCCAGTACCGCCTCATCAACAATGGCGTAATTGTGTAACTTATGATTGAGCGTGGTACTAATTATCGTGTGAAAAATCTTACAAAGATTATCATCCACGTTGTTTGGTTTGCGCGCAGATGTGCTCTCCAAACCCTAAATGAAAATATAAATACCCTTGGTTTACATTGAGTTGCGTATACAAAAATATTGTATACCCTTGCAACTCATAAATTTGCCGATAGATTAGTGTTCAAATTCTTCGGCACTCTTCCAGTATTGTCTCATCAACAAGGGTTTAATTGCGTAACATACCTTTGAGCATTGTACTAATTGTGGTGGAAAAAACCTTACAAAGATTATCATCCACGTTGGTTGGTTTGCGCGCGGATGTGCTCTCCAATCTCTAAATGTAAATAGCCTTGGTTTACATTGAATTGCGTATATAAAAATATTGTATACCCTTGCAATTCGTATTTTTGCCGATAGATTACTGTTCAATTCTACGGCATTCTTTCAGTACCATTTCTTCAATGGGTTAATTGCGTAACTTATGTTTGCGTGGTGTACATATTGTCGTGGAATAATCGCCCAAAGCTCTTTATCCACGGTCATAGGCATGCACGTAGATGTGCTCGCCAAAATTCAAAATGTAATTTTTGTGTAAATCTCTAATCCAACGAGTTTACTATATAAAAGCAGATTACTCACAATCATATTTTGCAGTTATTCCGTCGTGAGACGAGAGGAATGTCATTATTGCAGAATAGCGAATGACATATGGTTCTGTCATTACCACCCAACCGTTATTATCGGCAGGTATTATGACGCCTGTGATTGCAGAAGTACACCATCCACTGAAATCAACAATACCGGAGGATATTGTGAGTATCGTAACTGCTCCTATTTTTTCAGCCGCCGGACACTTCCAGATACATGTATGATAATCTGTGACGTCAGCGACAGCACCAGCACCAGCGTATCGAGATACTATGATGGGGGTAGATTAGACGCAAGCCTTGATCCAGTCAATACTTTTGAGCTTTGTGTCTGATTTATCTGCGCCGAGCACAGCACTTGACTACAACCCAAGCACTTATATTACGCAAGCGGCGCACGATCAGCTTAGCGCTGTTCCAACATATCCAGCATAGACCTGCGCCGAGCGCAGCGTCTGACTGATACCCAAGCGCTCCTATCACGCAAGTGACACACCATCAGCTTAGCGCTGTTCCAACATATCCAGCATAGACCTGCGCCGAGCGCGTCTGACTGCTACCCAAAGCGCTCCTATTACGCAAACGTCGCACGATCAGCTTAGCGCTGTTCCAACATTCCAGACCTGCGCTGAGCGCAGCGTCTGCGTACCAATCAAGGTCTCTACAATGACGTTAGCCCAAGGCTTACAGTGTACTCGGTTACGTAACCGGCACATGATCAGCTTAGCACATGTACCCGATTGGGAAGCAGACCATCTCGTGTCAGTAACGCCTTCCCCTGATAACAGGGTAAATAAGAGGGACACCACGAGGTCATTGGAGGAAGACTTCTCCAAAACTCACATTTGCTCCGTGATTTAAGCGACCAATATCGTCAATGTTTGCAGTGGATCAGAATCTATTAGAGGATAACCCTATCTGATTAGATCACTTCCAAACTATGGTGTTTTTCCTACAGCGTCAGTTTGACCACAGGAAAATTCATCTTGAGACCGTTCTGACGGAGATTACCGTTACACCCAAGACTTTATAGCGTTTCCAACTGAGATGCTGGTTTCAAGGGCAGTCTATTACTTCAACCTTGGTCATCTACTCCCCTGTTCAACGAACAGATCGCAGACACGCACGTCAAGTTCCCAAAAAGCTTGGAAAGTCCAAGCGGGCTGGCAGGTCAGGGAATTATAAGCCTAGACGCGCGTTTCTCAGGAAGACCAGCATTCCCTTACTGAGAAAGGGAGTGGCAGAGACAAGTCTCAAGGACGATTTCGTACTTATCGCACTATATCATGGTGTCCGTATAAGGGTAGAGATAACCCCACCGTTGACCACAGTTTGATTGGGAAAATCCAACATAGTCATACTGTTGGTAAGAAGAGTTGTAGAGTGGGTTCACAACCCAGTCTTTACTCCGGGGTTTTATCCTCACACGTACCTGGTACTCATGAAGGACCCAGACAAGATGAGAATGATCCACAATCTCTGTGTTCAACGAACGTTTGATACTTCATCAGTCTCGACTATCCATCCCAACCTTAGACTTTTCAGGTCCAGTTCATTGGGGTTCACTACCAAAGGGTAGTATTTCCCATTTGACATGTCAGTGACACTTATGGCTATTTACAGGAGTAATGAAGCCAATAACTATCTACACGTGACGAACACTTGGTTCGAGTCGTAGATGGAGGGCGATCTACTGTATCATCAACACATGTCAATAACTGGGATAGACAATCAACGAGGCAAAGTCGGGAGTATTCTCCTTCCTATTGACTTCAGTTCATAGGAGACCTGTTTAAGACAGACCAGGATATCCTATCTGTACCGAGGGACAGATGGCACAAGTTTCTACTTCTTTTGTCATCTACTCTACACCAACCACACACACTTCGCCAGTGGCAAGTGTTGCTAGGGTTAATCACCTCGGCACAGGAGTTAACTAGCATGGGCCGCTTACAACTGCGACCAATTCAATTTTTTCCTGAACCCTTACATCAGGAGTCAGGATCCACTCAAGGCCATCACTCTACCGACTAAGCTAGAGCCTTGCCTCAATTTGTGGCGCTGAATGTCTGCGGAGTCTGTTTATTCGGGTTTTCCCCGAATACACACCTGTTTGTGGACGTCCCCTTTCAGGGGTGGAGTCTTCACTTACAAGACCAGATAAGCTCAGGGCTATGGCCCGGCGCACAATGGAAGTGGCACATAAACAACTTGGAGTTGGAAGCTTTAATTCTGGCTATATCACATTGGCAGAATCAACTACAGTTAGCCCGACTCGCTATATCCACAGACAACAGCACTGCGGTGTGGTGCCTGTGCAATCGGGGAACAACACACTCCCACTCTCCACTTCTAAGGACATTCAGATTTCTTCCATCTAGTGGATCGGCTGTGACTAAGGTTCATAGTTCAGCACATCCCCGGATGTAGAAACATACTGGCCGATACTTTATCACGTCCAGACAGGGTGGCTCCCACCGAGTGGAAATTTCTCACGGAAGCATTCCAGTTACTGCTTCAGGAATTCAGGCAACCAAACATTGACTTGTTTATTACTTGCCTAGGCCACCAACTCATGACGTATATCTCCCCGTTGCCGGATCCGCAGACTTGGGCGGTGGACGAGTTCAGTATCACTTGGGAAGGGCAAAGAACTAACACTCTTCTGCCACCACTTTTACTTCCCAAGGTGCTACAGGGGATCAAGGAGACAAGGTATCTTGATCTCTCCTTTGGTCGCACCCTGGTAACCGGCGAGAGGGTAGTTCGTCAAGCTCGGAAAAATCTAAAACGATTCACTTCCCCTCTCACAGTGGTCCAACCTACTCATCCACCCTCAACAGAAAATTGCCTCACCCAATGTCTGCACGCATGGTTCGTCTTTGAAAGGCGTTTAAGTGCGAAGGGTTATTTCGACACGGGCAGCAAAGCTATAGCTTTAGTTCATCGTTACTCTCCCAGAGACGACGATGACAAGTGGGGATCACTTGAGACTTTTTACAGGGAAGAAAAGAATCAAGACCCTACGATTGTGTCACAATTCCTAGAGGAATACCTCCTACATTGCGTACCCAAAAACACTTGGAAGGTAGCACCATTACTACGTAATTGGCTGCAATTATCTTAGTGTTGGCCGTTTCCGGAAAATCACAGTGTGATTAAGGTTACGAAACTACAGGCCATATTATGCTCATTCAGGTTTGAGGATCAGAAGGCCAAGTTCCAGCGACCTGATTGGGACTTGAACGTGATTCTTCGAGGTTTGCGAGGGCCCCCTTCGAGCTCCTCATTGCATCCTCATTTTCAAGCTCCTTCCCAGCGCGTGACACCTTCGTTACACTCTCGGTATAGTAAAGAGAGCTCCGCGAACGTGCTATCGCTGTGAGGAGCTTGGACATCACCAAGGAAACAATGGTTTCTCTTGGCATTAGCAATGGCGGTACGGGTGAGCGAACTACATGTGATCGACTCAACCCGGATCCGTTTTGAGCATGGGACGCACGGAACGGGACATCTAGGGTTATGCTGGGATTTTATTGCTAAAATGTACTACCAGGCCAACCCGACCGTTCCTTCACCATCCCACCGATATCGACTATTGTGGGAATAGTACATGGTGAAGTTCTCCTGGGCTCGGTGCGAGCAGTTCGAGTTTTCATTCGACGCTCCAAGACTAGGCGTGGTTCGTCCACGACAGAAGTTAGTCGCATAATCGCAAACACCATATCTCTATGGTTACGCGCAGTGATCCTTCAGGCCTACGAGATCATCAAACGGAACTCGCCGAGAGCGAATTACCCTCAAGATCTCAAGGTGTCAGCCTTACCAGGGCTCAACATGGCAATTGTGGTTTTGGAATAATCACGGAAGGATATTTCTGGAGATTCGACACATATTTTCGTTAGTCATAACCTTCGCGTTGGGGCTCTCGAGGATGTCGAAGACGTTCGAAGTTTGGCCCTCTGGTTGTTATCCTGCAGATTGCCAACCCCTGACGCAAATAATGAATTCGCCCTATACAGAGCCAGTCAACTTCCATGTGCAGTCACTCAGTCGCCACCAGTGGAAGAATATTAGACAATCTTGTTTGTCAGCGACCGCTCTATGACGCAGTAAGTAAAGAATAAGCTGAATAGCTATTATTTTCTTTATTACTAAGCTGTGTGTGCTGTGTGTGCTGACAGAATGGAGTGTATGAGTTGGGGAATGAGAAGTGGAGGTGTGTGCTGACATAATGGAGAGTCTGAATGATGATGAGATTCACCAAAAGACAAGTAAGGAAATGGTACAAAGTTCAAACGATGATAAGATGGAAAGACAAAAGGAAATACACCAGCCAGTTGATACAAATGAATGCCTGGGGAAATTCGTTGTCGTTATGTAAAACATATCATATCCTGGTTATGTTTAAGATATAGACCTAGGTGAAGTTTTTGTGGAATGTATGCATAAAGTGGGAAAGCACGGGAATGCAAATTGTTTCTTCTGGCCGCACAAACTTAAAGACAAATACTGGTACCAATTTGAGGACATAGTTAGCTTTGTACCAGAGCCCTCCAAAATATCACTTTCCTCTGACTATTGTGTTGAGTCTTCTTTGTGGGAAGATATGTTGGAAACAATTCATGGCAAACAATAACCTGTGTTTATATGTGCACATGAATGAGGTCAAGAAAGATTTACTGAATGTTATCATATAATGCTATCATTTGGTAAAAGTGCAAATATGTTATCAGACTTTGTCTGTGCTGTTACTGTTGAAGTTTTGAAAGTTGACTATTCTCATTTCCTTACAGCTTTTTGCTTGGAATAAGCAACAATAACCTCAAAAAGTGCCATTAAGGTTGTTGGTAGAGTTTCTGATCAAGTTCTATTTTTGAGATGAACAATTCCACATAAGATTTGTTTATGAATTTTTGCTTGTCTGTGCTGTTACCAAACCTCACATTTTTATTATCCCCCGCCGCGCGAAAGCGCGAAGCGGGGGATATAGTATTCACGACCGTCCGTACGTCCGTCCGTTCGTACGTCCCACCTGTTTGTTGCCGCGATATCTCAAGAACTAAACACTGGATTGTCTTCATATTTGGAACTATGGTGTATATACAGACTCCGCAGACACCAGTCGGTTTTGGTGACCTTGATCCCATTTTCAAGGTCACAGCAGACAAATCTACTTTTAGAGTTGGAAAACGGTGTTGCCGCGATATCTCAAGAACTAAACACTGGATTGTCTTCATATTTGGAACTATGGTGTATATACAGACCCCGCAGACACCAGTCGGTTTTGGTGACCTTGATCCCATTTTCAAGGTCACAGCAGACAAATCTGCTTTTAGAGTTGGAAAACGGTGTTGCCGCGATATCTCAAGAACTAAACACTGGATTGTCTTCATATTTGGAACTATGGTGTATATACAGACTCCGCAGACACCAGTCGGTTTTGGTGACCTTGATCCCATTTTAAAGGTCACAGCAGGCAAATCTGCTTTTGGAGTTGGAAAACGGTGTTGCCGCGATATCTCAAGAACTAATCGCTGGATTGTCTTCATATTTGGAACTATGGTGTATATACAGACACCGCAGACACCAGTCGGTTTTGGTGACCTTGACCCTATTGTCAAGGTCACAGCAGGCAAATCTGTTTTTGGAGTTAGAAAACGGTGTTGCCGCGATATCTCAAGAACTAATCGCTGGATTGTCTTCATATTTGGAACTATAGTGTATATACAGACACCGCATACACCTGTCAGATTTGGTGACCTTGACCCCATTTTCAAGGTCACAGCAGGCAAATCTGTTTTTGGAGTTGGAAAACGGTGTTGCCACAATATCTCAAGAACTAATCGCTGGATTGTCTTCATATTTGGTAGTATGGTGTACAGGCGGGGGATATTTCGTCACTCTGTGACAAATACTTGTCTAATTAATGTTTCATACAAAATACACCGAACACATATACACATTCATTGAGTTTCCTTTTTTTGGACTACCTTTGCTTCTGAAACACAGAACACAGAAATGGTTATTATAGTTTTGGCAATTACAAAATATTTTGTCTTTCCTGTTACCGTGTTGTCTGTCCTGTTACCATGAATGTCTTCCCTGTCACCAGGTTTCTGCCATCTCAAAAGTTATAATTGGTTCAACTCTGCAGACAAAAATATATATAATTCATAAAACGAGTGTAATAACTATTTTTACCTTATAGAATAATGGTAGTTCCATTTCAGTGTAAGCAGTAGACAAGTTTATCGTGCATCTTTTTTCAAATAATTCCATTGTATGCATATATTTAGTCTTATAATTTAGTAAAGCCAATAAATGAAATTTTATAGCTGTTGGTATTTGAACTATGCCAAAATGCAACAACCATATCATACATTTAATTCATTTTAGATTTATGTTCAGTGACAAAAACTGAATTTTATGCACGGTAACAGCACAGACATTTGGTACAGAAATGCCAAAAATAGTTTTCTGCAAAAAGGAAAATAAGACATATTAAGCCTGCATACTTTACACTTATATTCAGTAATTGTTATGTTATTTATCTGCTCAACAAAAACATTTCAACAATGAATTCTGATTTGTTGATTTTTCATAGGCCAAAATGTTACTTTTTTAGAGAATGACCCATATATCCAATTCAAAGGCTTTAGCCTAATCACTGTTTTATTATCGTTGAGGACAAGGCGTCAGTACTTAATCCAGTTAATCGCTTGCCTTCAGTTGTGTATTGCTGCTTTGAACAGCCACGTTTGGCTGTGGATGTTTTGATGGGCTGATTGGTGACACTTGAGCTTAAACATACACATTGTCATTGACAGTACACACAGGACCACAAAGTGAGTTCGCTAAATCTGTTATTTTGTTATAAGCGTGTATGTCATATCCATCAGTTGTATATGATAAGCCACCAGCAAATAGCCGGGACCCAAAACACAGTTTGTTATATCCCTCACTTTGTTATAAGCGTGTATGTCATATCCATCAATTGTATATGATAAGCCACCAAATAGCCGGGAACCAAAACACAGTTTGTTATATCCCTCATTTTGTTATAAGCGTGTTCGTTAAAACCGGAGTTTACTGTACACCTTTATGTCAGCCAGACCACTGTAAATGTTGTTGAATTGTTTTGTTGTATTGAACAAGGTTTGTATAGGCTTGAAAATGACTTGGATCTGACTGTCTGGCCTTGAAATGGGAATACATTTGATTCTGCCTTGAACAGGTATAACATTAGAATCTGCCTTGAGCAGGTGTAACATTAGAATCTGCCTTGAGCAGGTGTAACATTAGAATCTGCCTTGAGCAGGTGTAACATTTGAATCTGCCTTGGAAAGGTGTAACATTAGGATCTGCCTTGAAAAGGTATGAAGCTGATTGATGATCACATAGTAACATGCCAGCTATTTGAAGTAAGCCATGTCTACTTGTCAGAATATGCTGAGAGATACCCAAAACATTGGGTACACCATGCACTATTTGTTACGTTTCCCTGCTGAAATATGTGAATGCATGCATGTAGCTATTTAATCTGAATTGTTTCAAGTTTGGCCTGTTCCGGAGGGTTCCGTGAAGTATCCAAGTAGTTGTACAGTTACCATTCTCTTTCAGCTGAGTTTGATTGGGAAAAGCAACATGAAAGATTTGCAGAAGAATTGGAGGCACACTCATTTAATGACTCAAAGCAAAATGGCAATCGGACCAGGGATTCAGGCTTTGACACAGCTGAAAAGAGCTACAGACTTCAAGAGGTACAAAATGTTTCCAGTTGCACCTTATCATCCTTGAGTACTGGGGAGTGATGTACAATTACAAGACTTGAATCTCACATGTAAACAAGTTCTTGCTAGATAGTATCTGACCTCACTCAGTTTCAGCACTCTCTTCTGCAAAGTAAAATTGTTCCCTGCAGTTGGATAAAAAGTTGGTTCATATGATCCTTTAGAGTCTTTATTGGCATTTTGAAGTTGGATGTAATCATGATGAGGAGTACTAAAGAAAACAACTTCTATAGCACAGTATATCTACACTTGACCTGATGAAGGGGCAAGAAGTAGCATTGTGCATGTATGTATGATAAGTGAAGTTGTTATCCATTATACTCCTTGTCATAATGTCATCCTTATGGTGAAGCATTGAAGGAGTTAGTTGTGACATTCATGAAGGTCAAGGTCACTGGAAAGGTGGTCCTTGTTTCTTTGTTTGTATCAACAAACTCCCTGTATTGGTATGACATGTTGGTACGAGCTAGGAACCATTTTTCCAACTAGCAATGAGCAAACATGTAATTGGCTGAAATGGAGAGTCAAGGTTATTAGGTAGCTAGTGTCATGGGACTCTTTCAGTTGCTCTGCATTTATAAGAAGAATGTTCCCCTACAATTGCATGTATGTTCCTCAAGGTACTTTAATCTGTATTTAGTTTGTAATAGACATGGTGGTATGTAATGATTTTGGGGGCCTTCTGGAAATGGTGTTGAAGGGCTGCTTCAAGCACCTCATTATGATAATGTTCCTGTGTAATATTCTTCACTTTCTTGTCCCCAGGAGATCATGGAACAGAGCATCAACCACCTGGTGTTGGATGAAGAGGAGGAGCGCCACCTCGTTGACCCAGCCATTGTCAATGTGTCTGGAAGTGCTGCCATACCATTCTCATCTCATGTAGGTTATCACAATCATTTGTCATTCACTTGTCACTGTGACTCACACACAAGCACCTGTTGAAATATCACTATCAACTACAATTGTCACAGTGCTGCAGTGTGTCGTTTCCATACTTTGAGTACTGGGGAGTGATGTACAATTACAAGACTTGAATCTCACATGTAAACAAGTTCTTGCTAGATAGTATCTGACCCCACTCTGATGCCACACACTTTGTCAAGTGTCAATAATGTTGTGTTACAACTTTCTTGTTCATATGTTCTGTTCTGTTTCAACTAACTAGTTAATACAGAAATGAATTTTTTTAGTACTTATGAAAACATTGAAATTGATCTGTATCTGAAAACATAGCTAATTGTATAATGTGTGACTGCATCTTCCCACGTCAAGAGTGTCCACTATGTATGTCAATGCCTAGTTTCCACCCTTGCTTTTTCCAGCCTTCCTTTCTTGGATAGATTGTGGCACCGCCCTGTGTAGAAAACGAGTTGTGTCCATTGTGATGATATTGTATCAGATAGCTGTTCTTATTTCGTAATGGCTTCACAAAGATGAATGCCATAGCAGACAACCTGTTCAATCAGATAACAAAAAGATTTGAGATTTCATCCTTGGCGGACAAACAAAATGACAGATTACCACAGTAAAGATACTTATTACTGCTTCATTTCACTCTTACGATAACAGACGCTCATGGTATCATAGTGTCAAGTAACACTGCATCGCAGTAACATGGCACGCTCAGCAGGGGTCATTCTAAAACAGCACAGAATTGATTGCTGCAATAAGTGTTCAGTCGTGTAAGTTAAGAAACAATGCAGTTTGCACTCAAATATATATAAGTACTTGGGGTGAGTAGATTGAAAATTAACCCATGAAGATACAGGTTATAATAGGTCTTCAGCAACCCAGGCTTGCTGTAAAAGGCAACTATGCTTATCGTAAGAGGCGACTTACAGGATCAGGTGGTCAGGCTTGCTGACTTCATTGATGCATGTCATCATATCCCAATTGTGTGGATCAGTGCTCATGATGTCAGTCACTAGATTGTCTGGTCCAGACTTGATTTAAATTTTTTTTTTTAAATCTTTGTCTTTCGCACAATTTTTAGAATAATTTTAGAACAACATTGACCACATTTTGGGAACCAGGATGTTGATTTTGTAAAATTCTGCCTAATTGGTCTGTCGATATACATACGATAATCCTCTCATATTTTAGCACAGAAAAGTAGGCAAGGGTGAAACTAGGTTTTGTTACAGGCTAGTGGACACTCTTGCCTTGGGAAGATAGCGTGGCTGTTTCATGACGTATGAGTAGGCACATGGTTGAGCAAGTGTGGGTCTATCACAGATCCTGTAAATAACATTACTGTAGCAAGCAAACTTAGAATGAAAAGAAAGCTCGAAAGCCATGGCTATTTTTTTTTTAGGAATTTTATGGTGTTTCTTGATTGCAGAAAGAAACTAATCTTGACAAGCTGTTTGGACCATCTTCCCCACCAGCTTTCCTAGACACAGAACACTTGGTAAGGACTGAACACAATATCTGCAGTCTTCAGTGTTGTCAAAGGGATCAGTTTGGTTAAATCATCAGGATATTTAGATAGCTACTCTCTGCAGCATAGAAGATTGGTGATATCTTTCAGCCATCAGTTGATCATTATGATGATTTGTTTCCTGAGCATAGCTCCACTCCTGTTAAAATTTGTATTCTCAAAACTGTGCTCCACATGTTCTAGTAGGAATGTAGTGCCTGCTGTTATGGTAGGATTGTTTACATTTTCATTGATGCACACTGAAGGTTTAATATGTTCGTTTCTGAATCACTAATAACACTAAAATACTAACTGAAAAATGAAGTTTGATTGTTCATCTTTAGGTAGCATCATCATGTTAAAACACGGTTGAACACTGTTCTGGGCCCACTTGCACGAAGCCATCAAAAGTCTATATAAAAGTATGGGAGTTACGTTCATCGTAGCACCTAGTAGACCCTGCTCTTTCTGTTTGTAGTTACCTGTTTCTGTTCATGTGTACATGTGACCACTTCCAGGTATCCCCCACCAGCAAGAACATATGGGGTTCACCGGCCCGTGACTCACCGTTCTCAAAACCTGTGAACAACAACCTGCAGGCTCTGTTTGACTTTGCCAAGGGGGCAGGGACAGGAAGTCCTACCCAGACTTCCAGTGTAAGTTGTTCTGTAGCTCGTTCTGGTCACCCAATGGCAGGTAGAACAGGTCCCCATCAGCTCTTTATGGTCAGATTTGGCAGAGGTTTACAAAGCATGTTCTGGTTGATTGTGTGTCTTTGTGCCCTGCTGCTTATTCTATCAACCACTGGTTAAATTTGATTAGTCCTGATAGGTTCTACAGGGAGCCAACAGTTGGCTACTCTTCTGGTCATACAGCATCTTAGATGGTGCATATTTGCCCTCAGTGGATGCCACAGATGTATGACTTTCCAGGAAAGACCATTTGTGATCAGTTACTTGGGCACAATGTCCCAAACCATCTTGATACAACTGTTGTAGGGGTTGATGATATAAGTGGATTTTAGGTCAACATTGCTTTGTGGAAGGATTTGTTTGTTTTGTTTTGTAGCTTGACAATATTGATTTGATTAACAAGTTGCCATGATTTCCTTGTCATCTTGGTAATAGTGTTGTGAATAGCACACTGAGTCATTAAGTCATGTCAAACATGGATATGTATGGAGATATATTCCTCATCACACATCACAACATATGAAATATAGAACAGGTATGCTAGTATATTCAATCCTAAGAGACCCGTGAAGATTCTGGGGTAGAATAAGTCTTCAGCAACCCATGCTTGCCGTAAAAGATGACTATGCTTGTCGAAAAAAGCGACTAACATGATCGGGTGGTCAGGCTTGCTGACTTGGTTGATGCATGTCATCGATCCCAATTGCGTGGATCAATGCTCATGATATTAATCCCTGGATTTTCTGGTCCAGACTCGATTATTTACAGACCACCGTCATATAGCTGGTATATTGCTGAGCGCGGCATTAACCAACCAACCAAATCAATCCTAAGTGTGTTGAATGTGACTTACAGAAACCATCAGTTATCCAAGCCAAGCCTCGTGTGTCAGGCATCCTGCCTGCTCCCCAGTCTCCCATAGTTCCTTCAAGTGCCCAAACACTGGCAGAGATCGAGAACCAGCTGCTGAAGAAGAAGACTCCCACGGTGATGACGGCAGAGGAGTTGGAGCGCCAGATGAGAGGAGAGTCCCCACCGAACCGACATCCTGTGAAGAGAACAATTGCCACCCCTGGCAGTGTCTCCACCTTTCCAGATCACAAGTCCCCTTTCTCCATGCCAGTACCCATCCAACCCATCTGTAGACCACTTGGTCCCATGATGCCAAACTTATCACAGGTAAGGTCGGTAGAGGAGGTGTGATGTTATTCACGTCATAGCAATGTCACATACAGATAAAATGACTTCCTGAAATGAAAGCTTGAGATGTATAATCTGTATATGCCAATTGTAAATACTGATGTGTTTGTGACTCGTTTAGAAATTATCCTGTTAAAAATGTTGTTTCAGGTCCCTTTTTAAGTGTATCAGTTCAGGTGCTGCCCCAAGTGTGTAACATTTCATATCAACTCATAACAGCCATATATACGGCTGAGACATTATTCACTGGGGTACAGTTCATGTATGATGCCTTCATTTTTGATTAGTAAATTAAGATCATGTTCGCAAGTTGAAAAGGATCACTGGGTTGTTATGCTGATTTTCCGGAAATACGGTATTGCATATATATTTGTAGACAATCAACTAAAATTCATTGCGCAATGGTGATATATTTTGCATATTTTACGCAAATACACAGCTTATCTGGACCTCAGTTTGGTGTATTATCAATACTAGTGTATGTGGTGTGTTGTCACTGAAGGCACTTTTCAACATATCCTATTATCATTGCATTGTATCTCCACTAAAGTATCATGATATCAGTGTCGATAACCATGTATTCTTGTGCCCATAGTGTAGGACTGGTGGGTATGTTTTGAACAAGTCATGCACACCACTTAGAAATAACTTGATCTTATAATTCCCTAGCCCTAGACAAATTAGTTTACTGGTTTAAAATTATGTTTGATTAGGGTGTTCAACAGCATTTGACAAGTCCTTATGATTTTTAATTAGGCCCAGGGTTTTTTGTGTCTTGTTTTGTAAGCATATATTTATATGCCCTGATTTGACTTGCAGTCATTGTGATTCTTAATAAAGGTTCAGATCTCTGCAGCACCATTGGCAACTCCTATCTATTTCACCTGAACATGGGAGGTAACTTGTTTCAGCCACCGCCGGGTTTCAGCCCGGTGCCGGTCTCCCGTTCTCATGACGGACGCGTGTCACCCCTCCACCAACGATCAATGACCCCGCCCCTTGGAGGGCACTCACCAGGCCAGGGCTTTATGGGTAGGTTGAGCTGTTTACGTTTCTTCACTCTTTGTGAAGTGACTGTTGTGAAAACCATTGGGGGTTTTTTTTGGTAAGGTTTTTGCTGGTATGAATGAATATTTACTTGATAATTTCTGATCAGGTGATTTTAGGAAAGTGCATTTCTGTCATTGTTTTTTTATTTTAATGTTGTGATTCATATTAAATACATAGTTAGAAGTATACATGTTGCATGTTAACACTTATCCTAATGGTAATCTTTACCTGGGTAGCCAGTGAATGATCATGTAGTGGACGTTGCATGTGTGTAGTATATCTTGTATAGTGTGCATTTGTAGATTAATATATGCTTTGGTTGTGGAACAATGTTATGGCATGTCATCTTTAAGGAAACAGTCTGACAAAGTGGACATTTTGATGGAATATTTCGTTCATGTTCATGACAAATAGAACATATAGTATTTTGAAGGTCTCAAAACTCTCAGGCTTTCACTCAGATTTGTTGGCCCTGTGTGGATGTGTAGGTTTCTTCAGCCAATTTCTAATTCTAATAAATTTGGGCTTCATTGTCAAACTTCTGCCTTGGACATGTTAGACAGTAATATGCTGCTTGAAATCTTTGATTTGTTAAAACTGAGAATTTAAAAGCCTACATTCTGATTTGCCGGACCTGTGAAGATCCGGGGTAGAATAGGTCTTCAGCAACCAATGCTTGCCGTAACAGGCGACTATGCTTGTCGTAAAAGGCGACTAACGGGATCGGGTGGTCAGGCTCGCTGACTTGGTTGATGCATGTCATCGATTCCCAATTGCGTGGATCGATGCTCATGATATTAATCACTGGATTTTCTGGTCCAGGCTCGATTATTTACAGACCACCATCATATAGCTGGCGTAAAACAACAAATCAACCAACCAATCTGATTGGCCGATGAGAAATTTCATTTCATGTAGTTTTTGTCAATTGTGACTGAGAGGTGTGGAATCGAAGTAAAAGATCTGAGGAACTTCAAGACTTGGTTAATATCAGATTTGTAGTACTAAGGAGTAGTCGACCATAACATTGAAGGGTGATCTAATTGGTTTTGATTGGTAATTTTACTTAATTTGAAGTCATGGTACAATGGAGGTAAACCTACTCTGTTTTTAAATTTTAGGATAGTTCATCGTTGATGAAACACTGCTAAATGTTACATTTTTTAACTTACCCTGCATTACTCCTTAACATTCGCTGTTTTGGGCAGAAGGAAGAGCTGTGTGAGGCCTTGCTGAAGGTGTTCCAACTGGTTGTGTGGCTAATCTCATTACACAGCTCCCACGTGACCACCGTAGTGATGGCATCATGTATTAACACATGACTACTGCCACTCAGAGAGAACAGTCACCTGTTTTGAGCTCTCATCTGTATCTATTACAATACTTTGCGTTTTATTACACTATTATTTTATATGAACTATATCCTACCTTTATGGTTTGTGTCTTCATATATTACATATGCTCTTAAGATTTAACACTTGATTGTGGCTTTTTGTCAGTGTGTATCAGGCATATAGTTGTTCCAATAAGCCATTTAGAATTAACCTGTGTTCTGGGATTTAGGATATTACATACACACACAATCGTGGGAACACGTTGTGATGACACCTTTTGCTTCATTATCCCCCGCCCCAACGATGTTGGCTTGGGATATACAAACGGGTTCCGTCCGTCTGTGTGTACGTGCGTCTGTGCGCGCGTCCCAAAAACGTTTCTGGAGCATAACTCAGAAAAATAAGTATTTCTTTACGAAACTTTGCATGTCTATCAGACTCATGCTGAACTGGTGCCTTTTGCTATTTAGGAATTTTAGAAATTTTGATATTTTTTTTTACGTTTCCATGGCAACAAGTTGTACTTAGGTTCTATAAGGGTGGTGTTCGTTTCTGGAGCACAACTCAAAACCCATTCAATACTTTCTAACAAAACTTTGCATGTCTATCAGACATATACTGAACTGATGCCTTTTGCTATTTAGGAATTTTAGAAATTTTGATATTTTTTTTTTACGTTTCCATGGCAACAAGTTGTACTTAGGTTCTATAAGGGTGGTGTTCGTTTCTGGAGCACAACTCAAAAACCGTGAAATACTTTCTTACAAAACTTTGCATGTCTACTAGGCACATACTGAACTGGTGCCTTTTGATATTTAGCACTTATTTTTATCTTTTACGTTTCCATGGCAACAAGTTGGACTTAGCAAAAAATAAGGGTAGGGTTTGACTCTGGATGAAACTTTCCACATCTATCAGACACATGCTGAATTGTTGCCTTTTGCTATTCAGCATCCCATAGGAAAAGCTAAGAGCATACGCTTTTCCACCTCCCATAACCAACAACCAACTTCTTCCCAGGGTGATGCAGAAGATCAGGGCACCCAAGATCCTCGTTCTCATTGTGATCGCATCTTGGTGACCGGCGAGAGGGTGGTCCTTAGACCTCAGTCTTTCAGGAAGCCATCCACTTCCTCTACCGGGGTGGTTCAACCTACACATCCGTCTGCACAGGTTACCACATCCAACGCCAAGCAGGTCTCATATGCACACCTGACTCATCTTAAGAGAGCTTGAGGCTATTCAGCATGGGCAGTTAAGACCATTGCTGTGGTACATTGACCTTCAACCCGAGACCTTCATGATGATAGTGGCTTTCCTATGGAACGGCTCGTCAAGCTGAAGACCCGGGTTCGATTCCCGACATGGGTACAATGTGTGAAGCTCATTTCAATGTGTGTCCCTTGCCATGATATTGCTAGAATATTGCTAAAAGCCTCGTAAAACCATACTCACTCACACACTCACTCCTATGGAACCTTTTGTGAAGGAAAGGATCAGGACCCCACTACTGCGTCACCTCAATTCTTGGCTGAATACCTCCTTTATCTGCGGACCAAGCAACACCTGAAAGGCAGCACCATTACTGCCTATTTTGGTGACTCTCAATTTGGTGTTGGCAGATCCGGAATATAAGATAATGACCAAGATCCCGGAACTACAAGCGCTATGACACTCATTGCGTCTTGAAAATCAGAAGGCCAAGTCTTGCCCTCCTGCATGGGATTAGAATGTCGTACTTCTGTTTGCATGCTTCCTTGTTCGAGCCTCTTCACACAACATGATTTTATAACTTCAACAAGGAGATGATCATCTTATTGGCACTGGCCAAGGTGGCAAGGGTTAGAGAGCTTAACACTCTCGACATTACCCGCAAACGCTTTGAGCATGCTACACACAGAGCTGTTCACCTTGGGCTGTGATGGGATTTCATTGCCGAGAATCAACTCAACCAGTCCTTCTCCATAACACCTTTGACATCATCGAATGATGGAACCGAAGGCGACAAGGAACTTCTGTTGTGCCCTTTGCACGTCTGTCTTCTCCAAGATTCTGTCTGCATGGTGCTCGGAAATGCATGTTTATTCCCGCCTTTTAGACCTCCACGACTAAAGCTGCAGCACCATATCATTATTGTTGCATGCCATCATCCTTCAGGCCTATGATATCGTCAACCTTGATCCAAATAGAGCTAACAATCCTCATGTGATCAGATGGCTCTGAAAAGTAATTGCTCTGTGACAACCATCATAGAAGGATGCTTTTGGAGGTCTGACACTGTCTTCGCAAGCCACTACCTGAGAATCGTAGCCTTGGAAGATGTCAAAGGCTCCTGTCCACAGCCAGCCTTACCTGACTCATGCAGTTTTCACACACCCAACAGGGGGTTGATTCTGCTAACCAGCAGTTTGGCTTGGTGAATCAGTTCCTAGACTTGAGCACACACTTATTTCTCTTGCTGCTTTTAAGAAGGACATACTCATACTCTCGTACTGTCTGCAGACAGGATTGTTCGAAGTAGTTACAGATCTGCACTCAACGTCTGCTGTGAAGTACTGGAGTTTCTTTTCACTGAGATCCCTCATCTGAAGGTATGCCCTATGCCATACCGTCCGATAAAGATGCATTAAGGAGTAATGCAGGATAAGTTCAAAAAACTAGTAAAATCTAGATAGTTTTTATGTTTGTATACTTATCCTGGATTACTTTGTCTAAAGTGGCCCACCTCTCACAGAGCTGCCTCCCCTCAATGTCTGCAGATGCCACGACCTTGCAGTAATGTGATGAAGCGGGATGTCATCACTTCCGTGGCCACGTGGGAGCTGTGTGATGGGATTAGCCACGCAACCAGTTGGAATAACTTTTTCTTCAGCAAGACCTCACACAGCTCTTCTTTCTGTCGAGAACAATCAGTAAATGCATTAAGGAGCAATGCATGATATATACAAATAAAAAAATATCTAGATTTTACTAGTTTTAGAACCTCATGCCAACATTTTCTGTTTTAAATGACATTAAGCTGTGCTTTGTCAGTGATGAACCACCTTAAAACTTAAAACAGAATAGGTTTATCTCCTAATTATTGGCATGTCCAGTCTCATTGAAATCTTAGTTCTCGCAACTGCTAAACAAAGAACTGAAGCCATCCCATTATGGGTCATGTCAAAACGACCTTTCATTTGTCCAACCAAAGTATCGCTTACCAGATCAGGAAAGTGACAGTTGGAATGTGTTTTCTGTTCGCGCAGCCTCTCAAAGGTAAACACGGGGTATTCCAAAAGGCAGTTGCGTGAGATAAACATAACAGAAGAGACTTTTCATAGCCTGTCGAAAGTACTGCCATACAATCTTGGCAGTCTATCAGACATTCCCAAATTTTCTTTTGTTCAGTTTTCAAATGTTGAATCAATACTTTCATTGGTCCGTCAAAGTTTGCGAAAGGTCGTTCTGACGTGACCTGTTGTCCTCAGTTCATTGTTTAGAGGTAGAGAAGTAAAATCTGATTTTAATGACATGTAGTATGTCACATTTTGTCATGAGAAATTTGGTCGTGTTGAATGTGTTGTCAGTGTGTGTGTCTTGTTACAGGCATGTCATCGTCCCCACTTGCCCGGTCCATCTCCCCTACCCCTCCCCAACTTTGTGGTACCCCAATACATAGAACTCCGTCCCCTGTGCAAGCCAGGTTCATGTCACCCTACAACAGCCCTGCTGCCATCTACATGGGTAGGTTTCATCAGTACTTGATACACGCAAATTAATGCTTGCCCAGTAAGGCATATCATTTGTAAAAGTTTTTAAGGGCTAGGAGAATGTAGAAAACCATGTGTTCAGTGTCACAGAAAACTATATTACCTCCAGGGATAGAAACTAACAGTTTTAGTCCACTAGTCCTTATAATGATAACATATAGCAATAACCCTAAATATGGCTACTTTCTTCTAGTCCTTATGATATTGGGCAGTTTGGCAAGGACTATAGGACTAAAGTTCTCATGGAAATGAAAAAACCCCGGTTTTGCTGGATTTAATAATCGACACAAAGCATTACGTAGATGTAAATGCGAAATAACAAAACAACTGGAAAAGTACTACTCTGGATTTGCTAGTTTTATCTCGGTGCTCAAAACAAAATGAACTTTACAGGAGATAATTTGTAGGCACTTTCAACATTCAAAAATAAAACTAAGTCCAAATTGACATGGCAGAAACAGGCTATAGGCATTATGCAAATTAGCCTGGAAAAAAAGTTATCAAAACAAAAATAAAAATATGTAAGTTGTTTGCGAAGGGAATATGTTACTTTTTACGTTCTGATATTTTGACAATGATTCACTATCCCACAATGCCACTCACAAATCACTAACCACTGACAAATCACATGCACGTGGGTTTCAAGCACCTGTTTTCACCTGTCGTCAAGGTGTCATAAGTCATGGACATTCACTTTGATTTACTAACACCTGGTTATGCTCAGTTTCACAATAGTCTGTTTTGTTCATATTTTTACTCACTTTTACGTGTAAAAAGACATAAAAACCTTTGATACGCTGTATTTGTGCAAAGGCCCAATTAGTACTAATTGAGTTGTTTGAATATTTATATATTTTGTATATTAACTGCATTTATTTAAAATCTGAGATCGAAAAAAGTTTTTTTGCATTTCCGTGAGTACTTTAGTGCCAATTTCTAACGCTGACATCCTTGCTGAAATGGATTGCTGTTACTCCCTGTAAACATTGAATCAGAAACAGTATTATTATGACCAAGAGAAGTATGATTCATCCTTTCTGTAGAATAAATACCAACTGTGTCTCTGTTTTAATATGATACATTCCAGTTTTGATGCATGAGATGACTTGTGGCATGAAGATCCAATCCTCTATATTAATAATTCATCTTCATGGTCTCCATCGTATGTATATACTTACATACCTACAACAGTGTGCAAAACCCTGGATGTTCAAGTTACACTTTTTCTGAATTATCACTGTTCATTAGCACATCAACAAATGGAATTAATTATGTTTTGAAAGACTTAATATTTTTCTTTAAGCAAGTTGAAAGTTTAGCACAGTAGTTAACATGTGTGCACAGAATTAATGGCACCTGGACACTTAGATTAAGCCCAGATTATGTAATACTCTAAGTGCAATCCAGTGGTCATCCATACATTAGACCATATTCATGCTTAATGTTTTTAGATTTTCATCTCACTACCAAACACAAGGGCACGGCTGGCCCAGTCATCTAAGGCTCTACAATTTGCTTTGTAGAGTTGCGCCCTTTAGTAAGCCAGAAACTCATAGTAGTGGGTTCGAATCCCGGTTCACCTCGATTACGTTTCTAGGTTTGTCAGCACCATACTCATGCTGGTGGGTTTCACCAAAGTGGTAAACATGACCTGCATCACTTTGGCCTTTCCTCCCACATTAAACTGACACAGCGTGATCTAACTGGAGCAGTGTTATTGTCAATACCTAACTCACGCACTACCGTACACTCCACCTCAAATTATTTTTTTTTCCCCAAGTAATTACAGATGACGAAAAAGGCTGTTTCCCCTGCCGCAAGTTTTTAAAATATTTTTGTTGGCCTTAAACTATTATTGACTATTGCTGTAAAATATAGCTCCTAAATGGAAATGATAGTTATGCTTCCAGCTTGTTTCTCAATCATATGTTAAGGCATATGTTAGTGAACAAAATTGTTTGCTCCAAGGTGCCATTGTTTAACAGAAGAGAGTTAAGTTTTACCTCACTGTCAGGGTGATGATGTTAACATGTCCAATTGCCATAGTTACTGATTGGATTATTTTCAAGGTGGAATAATATGTCTTTCAGGAAATGCAAACCGATCGTTCACGAGCCCCATCATAATACAAAGAGGTCACCGTGTTCCCATGCCCTTTTGTCCAATGGGCAGTCCAGGCCAGAGGTAAGTTCCTGCAGCAGTCGTCCCAGTACTGGTCGAAAGTAAAAAATCCCAGTATTTTAGCTCAGGGACCCTCCAAATGTTTAGGTCATTGCAAGAACCCCTTGACATTTATGCTCAATTTTGTTCATTGCATGCTCAGTTAGCTGAAGTTCTATAACATATTTGTGTGACTGAGTCCTAGGTGCACGGACCGCCTCCGTGGTCTAGGAGTAGAGCATCCGCCCAGAGAGTGGAAGGTCCGGGATGTGATCCCCAGTCGCCTCATACATTAAAAGCTGGTACTTGTTGTTACCCTGCCTGCCGCTTGGCATTAAGGGGCTTAAACAAGGTCTGCTCGGTTCAGAGTCAGTATATGCTGTGTCTGAGTGGAGTATTCATGTTAAACTGCAGCATAGTATCTCAGTATGCTAGCACCATAAAACCGGCACTAGTCCGGAGAAGTTCTCTCACACACACACACACACACACACACACACACACACACACACACACACACACACACACACACACACACACACACACACACACACACACACACACACACACACACACACATGTATGTACATCGCTACATAAGTCATCATTTAGCTGGAATATTGAGTGTGACGTTAAACAAGAAACAAATAGCAATTAACTTGCATGTAGCATATTGAGGGTTACATTTGAATAGCTGTGACAAATTGATATCACACTAAGTGAAGAGGGGTACAGGTGCCTAAGTCATCTGCGGTATACCATAGGTTTGTCAGAAACCTATGGACATGGGTTCGAAGTCTGAGAATCGACCTGATTTCCCTGATCTTGTACTTGGTTTGCCAGTTCTCTTAGGTTTCACCAGAGTGGTAATCATCTGCTTCTGTTAGGGTGGTAACTGGGTATCAAGATATGAAAAGCCATATACAGATTTCACCAAAATAAAATACTCCAGTACATTCTCAAGTTTATTGTCTTTGAATTTATTTATTATTCAAATGACTGAAAATACAGTGTTTCAATTTATGATAGAATGGTGCAGCCCATATTTTGGTGGTGCAACCTGATTCTCTTGGTTGCATCTGGTGCAGGTTGTTAAACAGAATGAAAACATACCCTGCTATTGTTTCAAGAAGGAACTTTGAAGAATTGTTTGTGTTGAATATTCCAGGTTCCCCCATCATTCACCAATGTCAGACCCTCATGGTATGAGAGGCCCCCGTCCAGGCAGGGGAGGACCATATCATCCAAACAATTAGTGAGTTCCACAATGTGTCCATCATCTTTCAGGAATAAACAATCCTTCCTGGATTACTAACAACCCTGTGCTATAAGGTTTTGTTGAAATGTGACATTCAGAGATTATTCTGCCATTAACTTCTACCAAATGATTCTTGGGGATTACTTCGGTACATGTCATGAAGAGGTCATAGAATTAGATCACGTGGTAGAAAAAACTCGCCACAAAGTTTGTGGTTACGCTTTCTAAAATCATATTCATGCATTTATCATTAAACTTGGTATGTACCTTCTCTAGCATTGTCAGGCTCGCTGACTTGGTTGATGCATGTCATCTCAATTGCCTGGATCGATGCTCATGATGTCAATTGCTGGATTGTCTGGTCCAGACTCGATTATTCACAGACCCCGTCATATAGCTGGAATATTGCTGAGTGCGGCGTTAAACAAACAAAATCTCATGAGTCAAGGTCATATGATAGTCAGTTTCTGAGGCATGGTTACCTTGACAGAAACTTTACGGATGTATGTATCTTTACAAAAATATATGTGCCATGTATATCAAAAGTCAAGGTCATCGTTAAGGTCATGATGTTGCATTCCGGAGAAACATCAAATTACTACAGCAACTTTTACTTCAACAATGGCAAATGTTGTTGTATTTGTAGTTACCACAAGAATCCGGGGCACCCCCATGGCCAGAACAACAACAATCCCAATCGCTACTTCAGTGACAATCGCAGCAGGCAACATCACGAGGACTTCATGGAGCAGGACATGGATGAGTCCCACGAAGACAGCTACGACGGCCTGATGACACAGAAGGAAAAGGACTGGATCATCAAGATACAGCTGATGCAGCTGCAGACTGATAACCCCTACCTCGACGACTACTACTACACTGTAAGATGAACCGTATGGAGTCATGGGTGTGACTTGGGGGCAAATAGTGGGATGATTAAATTTGTTTGGGACCATTTTGTCTTGTCTTGCCAGTCGATAAAAAACATTTGTTGTTTCTGAGCAGTTCATTGTCAGATTGGTAGACCAAGTGTCATCTGTCAGCTAAGCAATGTCAGTTTACTATTGGCTAGATACATCTAGCAGCTCTGACCATGCATAATACCACTGGCTAGATAGTTTTAGCAGCTGTAACCTTGCAGAATAAATCTGGCTAGAGTGCTCTAGCTTTTGTAACCTTCCAGAATACCACTAGCCAAATAGTTCTTGTTCTGAATACACCAAAGTTACATGTTAGAAGAAGCCGACAGATAGTTAAACACAAATTTGTATTGATGATGAAAGCTGTAAGTGCTGTTATGGAGCTCATTTTCCCCAAACCTACCCTTGATGACTTCCAGAGCCAACAGAATCTGGAGATCTGCTATAAGCGAAACATTAATCACATTTCTCTCTTTAGTATCATACACTAAAGAAGAAAGCTAAGGAGAGACAGAAGTTACGTGAGAATGGGGAGTTCAGTGATGATGATCCAAAGCTTGTCATACCAAACCTTGCGAAAGTGGAAACAAAAGCTTACACACCAGGTGAGAAAGATAAGAATAAATATGAACTTAAATGTAAGATGATGTGCTGTAACTCCCAAACTGTTGATATGCCACACATGGTTATGTAACTGTTATGTGTTATGTTTTCCAGCTCAGTTCGAAGGTTCATTAGGCCGTTTAACAACTGCCAGTGTTCACAACCCTCGAACAATCATTGATCTGTCCAAGAATGTAGCTCAGTCGAAGGAGGATAACCCTCAAAACGTCAGCAAGGAACTGCGACGAGTGCGCCAATTGCTCATGGACATTGAGAAGGTAATCTGTGTGAAAGATTATGTTACAAAAATCAATAAGTTTATTTGTGTGTCAAAAGTCAGTTGAACATTATTAGGAGACTTTTTAAACATTGTTCATATGTTTATCTAGAAATGTGAAATATTTGTTTCCTTTGGTTAGGGATTTCTCCTCCTGCTTGATATTGACGACCTGGAGAAAAAACTGCTGGCGCTGCCTGAAGAAAGCAGGTACGAAGGGGGAAAGACTGGTGTGATGTAGGCATAGACTGTTGGTGTGATGTAGGCATAGATTGTTGGTGTGATGTAGGCATAGACTGTTGGTGTGATGTAGTTGTAGACTGTTGGTGTGATGTAGGTGTAGACTGCTGGTGTGATGTAGGCATAGATTGTTGGTGTGATGTAGGCATAGACTGTTGGTGTGATGTAGGCATAGATTGTTGGTGTGATGTAGGCATAGACTGTTGGTGTGATGTAGGCATAGATTGTTGGTGTGATGTAGGAGTAGACTGTTGGTGTGATGTAGGAGTAGACTTGGTGTGATGTAGGCATACATTGTTGGTGTGATGTAGGTGTAGATTGTTGGTGTGATGTAGGAGAAGACTGTTGGTGTGATGTAGGAGTAGACTTGGTGTGATGTAGGAGTAGACTTGGTGTGATGTAGGGATAGATTGTTGGTGGGATGTAGGCATAGATTGTTGGTGTGATGTAGGAGTAGACTGTTGGTGTGATGTAGGAGTAGACTGTTGGTGTGATGTAGGAGTAGACTTGGTGTGATGTAGGAATAGACTGTTGGTGTGATGTACGCATAGCTTGTTGGTGTGATGTAGACTGTAGTAGGAGTAGACTGTTGGTGTGATGTAGGCATAGGTTGTAGGTGTGATGTAGGCACAGACTGTTGGTGTGAGAAGCTGACTTACGGACATTTCTGTGACTTTTTTAATAAGCTCTTCAGATTTACATGTGTAATGACCTCGGTCTATAGGACTGAATAGATCCTAAGTTGAGATAAATATGAATAATTTGACTGTACATTTTAGAAGTCTGGATTCCATATCACATGTCAGTTGCATTTGCTTTAGACAAAATGGTGGCACTCAATGAACATGACCTGATCAATCATCAAGATCTGTATTGTGATCTTGATTAAAAACATGAAAAGATTTGGAAAATATCTGTTGACACTAAGCTGACAGTACACATGCTTTGCAAAGCCTGCATTCCACCAACATCTGCATGGCAGTTTACAAACCAGATGTAGATTTTGTTACACGATTTCGATTGGACTATAGATAGACTCATTAGTCCAGCAGAAATATAACTCCCATCATTTCAGCCTAGTTCGGCAAGGATGGAAACTGGACTTCTATAGTGATTTAACTCCCTTGTCTCGGGGAAAATGACTTCTGACATCCAAGTAACTCACTTTGCAATATGATGTTGCCTTAAAATTAATTAGTGCTTTTTTTCCAGGATGCCTCTGGTCTTTGAAAGGAGGGAGAAAGTAGATCAGTTGTTTGCCTTCCTGTCTGCTGATGATAACATTGAAACATTTATTCAAATCATGTCTGTAAGGAAAGGGAGAAAACTCCTTTCAAGAGTCTTGCCTTTGCTGGATCCTGTAAGTATTTACTGAATGAAAATGGAATATGTCATACCTACAACAGTCAAACACCCTTGTGTTGAAGTTGAAGAGACCTAAGTAAATACTTTTAGTTATCCGAAGTTCAACACAACCAAAAAATGATGAATAAAGAAGGAATGAGTTGGGACCAACCGTCAGTTCCGACACATCATAGAATGACTCAGTGGTGTTTGACTGTACTTGTTTAAAGCCAGTTAGCAGTGAACACTATGTAAAAAGGGTCATTGCCACCATACACAGTCCTTGATTTAAGGAACTTGATTTAACTTGCTCCAGGTGCATGTTGCCGTGAAAACCAAGTTGCACCAAACAGAATCTGGTTGCACCCTTGTCCCATAAATTGAACATAGTTCAAACATACAATATGCCAGGACGCTGCCAGTTTCACTAAAATTAGTGACGCTTTCATTCATTAGCTATACATATTATTGTTGCAAGTGTTTCTGTTGAAACAAAAGATTGAGTATCTTGAAACACAACCTGTTTCTTGCTGCCTTGATGAGTTATTTGTAGCAACTGCTTTTGTCTGTTGCAGGCTCAGCAGTGCATTATTGTCTCCCTGATGCTGTGCAACCTCACACAACTCATGAGGAAAGATCAAGCAGAAGAGGTGAGCTCCAAATTGTTCATTGTTCAGGTTATAATTCCTGCAGATGTCCCATTGGGCCCAATGACCTACAGAGTTGCATCCGTTAACCATGCCAGGATGAGTTTCTTATTCCAGATGACACCAGTCCTAGGTCTGTCAGGACCATATTGTGCTGTAGGGTTGAACCAAGTGATAAACATGTGCAGTATTATATGCGGTATATGCTTGGTTCTTTGGTCTTTCTTCTTTCTTCCCACATTGAGTTGCCATGGTTATAAGGACTGAAATACTGTTCAAATCAACAAAAAACAAACTCTCAATTCTGCCCCGTTGTAGCTGCTCTGTACTGTTTCTTTAAGATCATGTAATTACGATCTAATGCAGATCTGTCTTTTGAAGTCATCTTAAGGATATGCTGATATCTAGATTCATCAGTGCTGGAGACAAAGATTACTTCGTCACATTTCATTACTCTTTGTTGAGATTTGTTTGGTGTTTACCGGCGCACCCTGGAATATTTAACCTACATGATGGTTTGTAAATTATTGAGTCTGGTCCAGACAATCCAGTGATTGACATGAACATTGTCATAAGAGCTAATTTTTTACTTATCCTGCATTACTCCTTAATGCATTCACTGCTTACTTACGACAACTAGAAGGACAGCGCTGCGAAGGTCCTGGGTGAAGAAATAAAGTTGTTGTTCTCAAGTCCCAATCAGTGGCCTTCCGTCGCTGTCCTGTGACCTTGATGACACCTAAGGTCATCTTCACATCACTGCTTGTCGCAGCACAGCTAGGACGTGTCCAAGCGGAGCTCTCCTTTTGGATTAATTTTAGACCTTCAGTTTGTCTACAATCTTAAAAATTGATCTGCGATGGGTGATGTATTCTTTTCATATTACTTTCACCATGTTGTGTAGTTTTATGTGAATTAATTAGGCGTGAAAAGACGCTTGTCTTTTTTCCCGCCAAAAAATTGTTGTTCGCCGCCATTTTGAATTGTGTTACAATCGTTTGCCTGCCAAGGTAGTCATATTGTTTACAATTCTCAGCTACGTATGTATAACATATTCTTATGTTTTTAAATACTACTAGCTTTGGCGTAACAGTGAGTTGCGTATACTAAAATTATTGTATACTTTTTCAACTCGTTAAAAATATGGTTGCCGATAGATTAATATCAAATCTACGGCTTTCTTCCAGTCCCGCTTCATCAACAATTCTTTTATTGCGTACCTATGTTTATGCGATTAAATAGTTTTTTGTTGGTATTTTTGGTTTTACATTGAGTTGCGTATATGAACTATTGTATACTATTGCAACTCGTAGTTTTTACCGATAGATTATTGTTCAATTCTATGGCATTCTTCCAGTACCGCCTCATCAACAATGGCGTAATTGTGTTTAATTTAAACATATTTTATTGACATATATGGTCAACGGGATTGGGCAAAAGTTATCCAACTTAGGTGGCCCTTTCCCTACTCTATATGTACAGACATTGAATATACATATATATATGTAATTGTGTAACTTATGATTGAGCGTGGTATTAATTGTCGTGGGAAAAATCTTACAAAGATTATCATCAACGTTGTTTGGTTTGCGCGCAGATGTGCTCTCCAAACCCTAAATGAAAATATAAATACCCTTGGTTTACATTGGGTTGCGCATACAAAAATATTGTATATCCTTGCAACTCATAAATTTGCCGATAGATTAGTGTTCAAATTCTTCGGCACTCTTCCAGTATTATCTCATCAACAAGGGTTTCATTGCGTAACATACCTTTGAGCATTTTACTAATTGTCGTGGAAAAAACCTTACAAGATTATCATCCACGATTGGTTGGTTTGTGCGCGGATGTGCTCTCCAATCTCTAAATGTAAATAGCCTTGGTTTACATTGAATTGCGTATATAAAAATATTGTATACCCTTGCAATTCGTATTTTTGCCGATAGATTACTGTTCAATTCTACGGCATTCTTTCAGTACCATTTCTTCAATGGTTTAATTGCGTAACATAATTATGTTTGCTCGGTGTACATATTGTCGTGGAATAATCGCCCAAAGCTCTTTATCCACGGTCATAGGCATGCACGTAGATGTGCTCGCCAAAATTCAAAATGTAATTTTTATGTAAATCTCTAATCCAACGAGTTTACTATATAAAAGCAGATTACTCACAATCATATTTTGCAGTTATTCCGTCGTGAGACGAGAGGAATGTCACTATCGCAGAATAGCGAATGACATATGGTTCTGTCATTACCACCCAACCGTTATTATCGGCAGGTATTATGACGACTGTGATTGCAGAAGTACACCATCCACCGAAATCAACAATACCGGAGGATTTTGTGAGTATCGTAACTGCTCCTATTTTTTCAGCCGCCGGACACTTCCAGATACATGTATGATAATCTGTGACGTCGGCGACAGCACCAGCGTATCGAGATGCTATGATGGGGGTAGATTAGACACAAGCCTTGATCCAGTCAATACTTTTGAGCTTTGTGTCTGATTTATCTGCGCCGAGCGCAGCACTTGACTACAACCAAAGCACTTCTATTACGCAATCGGCGCACGATCAGCTTAGCGCTGTTCCAACATATCCAGCATAGACCTGCGCCGAGCGCAGCGTCTGACTGATACCCAAGCGCTCCTATCACGCCAGTGACGCACGATCAGCTTAGCGCTGTTCCAACATATCCAGCATAGACCTGCGCCGAGCGCAGCGTCTGACTGATACCCAAGCGCTCCTATCACGCCAGTGACGCACGATTAGCTTAGCGCTGTTCCAACATTCCAGACCTGCGCTGAGCGCAGCGTCTGCGTATCAATCAAGGTCTCTACAATGACGTTAGCCCAAGGCTTACAGTGTACTCGGTTACGTAACCGGCACATGATCAGCTTAGCACATGTACCCGATTGGGAAGCAGACCATCTCGTGTCAGTAACGCCCTCCCCTGATAACAGGGTAAATAAGAGGGACACCACGAGGTCATTGGAGGAAGCCTTCTCCAAAACTCACATTTGCTCCGTGATTTAAGCGACCAATATTGTCAATGTTTGCAGTGGATCAGAATCTATTAGAGGATAACCCTATCTGATTAGATCACTTCCAAACTATGGTGTTTTTCCTACAGCGTCAGTTTGACCACAGGAAAATTCATCTTGAGACCGTTCTGACGGTGATAACCGTTACACCCAAGACTTTATAGCGTTTCCAACTGAGATGCTGGTTTCAAGGGCAGTCTTTTACGTCAACCTTGATCATCTACTCCCCTGTTCAACGAACAGATCGCAGACACGCACGTCAAGTTCCCAAAAAGCTTGGAAAGTCCAAGTCAGGGAATTATAAGCCTAGACACGCGTTTCTCAGGGAAGACCAGCATTCCCTTACTGAGAAAGGGAGTGGCAGAGACAAGTCTCAAGGACGATTTCGTACTTATCGCACTATATCATGGTGTCCGTATAAGGGTAGAGTTAACCCCACCGTTGACCACAGTTTGATTGGGAAAATCCAACATAGACATACTGTTGGTAAGAAGAGCTGTAGAGTGGGTTCACAACCCAGTCTTTACTCCGGGGTTTTATCCTCACACCTACCTGGTACTCATGAAGGACCCAGACAAGATGAGAATGATCCACAATCTCTGTTCAACGAACGTTTGATTCTTCATCAGTCTCGACTATCCATCCCAACCGTAGACTTTTCAGGTCCAGTTCATTGGGGTTCACTACCAATGGTAGTATTTCCCATTTGACATGTCAGTGACACTTATGGCTATTTACAGGAGTAATGAAGCCAATAACTATCTACACGTGACGAACACTTGGTTCGAGTCGTAGATGGAGGGCGATCTACTGTATCATCAACACATGTCAATAACTGGGATAGACAATCAACGAGGCGAAGTCGGGAGTATTCTCCTTCCTATTGACTTCAGTTCATAGGAGACCTGTTTAAGACAGACCAGGATATCCTATCTGTACCGAGGGACAGATGGCACAAGTTTCTACTTCTTTTGTCATCTACTCTACACCAACCACACACACTTCGCCAGTGGCAAGTGTTGCTAGGGTTAATCACCTCGGCACAGGAGTTAACTAGCATGGGCCGCTTACAACAGCGACCAATTCAATTTTTTCCTGAACCCTTACATCAGGAGTCAGGATCCACTCAAGGCCATCACTCTACCAACTAAGCTAGAGCCTCAATTTGTGGCGCTGAATGTCTGCGGAGTCTGTTTATTCGGAACATCCCCGAATACACACCTGTTTGTGGACGTCCTCTTTCAGGGGTGGAGTCTTCACCTACAAGACCAGATAAGCTCAGGGCTATGGCCCGGCGCACAATGGAAGTGGCACATAAACAACTTGGAGTTGGAAGCTTTAATTCTGGCTATATCACATTGGCAGAATCAACTACAGTTAGCCCGACTCGCTATATCCACAGACAACAGCACTGCGGTGTGGTGCCTGTGCAATCGGGGAACAACACACTCCCACTCCACTTCTAAGGACATTCAGATTTCTTCCATCTAGTGGATCGGCTGTGACTAAGGTTCATAGTTCAGCACATCCCCGGATGTAGAAACATACTGGCCGATACTTTATCACGTCCAGACAGGGTGGCTCCCACTGAGTGGAAATTTCTCACAGAAGCATTCCAGTTACTGCTTCAGGAATTCAGGCAACCAAACATTGACTTGTTTATTACTTGCCTAGGCCACCAACTCATGACGTATATCTCCCCGTTGCCGGATCCGCAGACTTGGGCGGTGGACGAGTTCAGTATCACTTGGGAAGGGCAAAGAACTAACACTCTTCTGCCACCACTTTTACTTCCCAAGGTGCTACAGGGGATCAAGGAGACAAGGTATCTCGATCTCTCCTTTGGTCGCACCATGGTAACCGGCGAGAGGGTAGTTCGTCAAGCTCGGAAAAATCTAAAACGATTCACTTCCCCTCTCACAGTGGTCCAACCTACTCATCCACCCTCAACAGAAAATTGCCTCACCCAACGTCTGCACGCATGGTTCGTCTTTAAAAGGCGTTTAAGTGCGAAGGGATATTTCGAGACGGGCAGCAAAGCTATAGCTTTAGTTCATCGTTACTCTCCCAGAGACGACGATGACAAGTGGGGATCACTTGAGACTTTTTACAGGGAAGAAAAGAATCAAGACCCTACGATTGCGTCACAATTCCTAGAGGAATACCTCCTACATTGCGTACCCAAAAACACTTGGAAGGTAGCACCATTACTACGTAATTGGCTGCAATTATCTTAGTGTTGGCCGTTTCCGGAAAATCACAGTGTGATTAAGGTCACGGAACTACAGGCCATATTATGCTCATTCAGGTTTGAGGATCAGAAGGCCAAGTTCCAGCCACCTGATTGGGACTTGAACGTGGTACTTCGAGGTTTGCGAGGGCCCCCATCGAGCCCCTCATTGCATCCTCATTTTCAAGCTCCTTCCCAGCGCGTGACACCTTCGTTACACTCTCGGTATAGTATAGAGAGCTCCGCGAACGGGCTATCGCTGTGAGGAGCTTGGACATCACCAAGGAAACAATGGTTTCTCTTGGCATTAGCAATGGCGGTACGGGTGAGCGAACTACATGTGGTCGACTCAACCCGGATCCGTTTTGAGCATGGGACGCACGGAACAGGACATCTAGGGTTATGCTGGGATTTTATTGCTAAAATCTACTACCAGGCCAACCCGACCGTTCTTCACCATCCCACGGATATCGACTATTGTGGGAATCGTACATGGTGAAGTTCTCCTGGGCTCGGTGCGAGCAGTTCGAGTTTTCATTCGACGCTCCAAGACAAGGCGTGGTTCGTCCACGACAGAAGTTAGTCGCATAATCGCAAACACCATATCTATATGGTTACACGCAGTAATCCTTCAGGCCTACGAGATCATCAAACGGAACTCGCCGAGAGCGAATTACCCTCAAGATCTCAAGGTGTCAGCCTTACCAGGGCTCAACACGGCAATTGTGGTTTTGGAACAATCACGGAAGGATATTTCTGGAGATTCGACACATATTTTCGTTAGTCATAACTTTCGCGTTGTGACTCTCGAGGATGTCAAAGACGTTCGAAGTTTGGCCCTCTGGTTGTTATCCTGCAGATTGCCAACCACTGACGCAAATAATGAACTCGCCCTATACAGAGCCAGTCAACTTCCATGTGCAGTCACTCAGTCGCCACCAGTGGAAGAATATTAGACAATCTTGTTTGTCAGCGACCGCTCTATGACGCAGTAAGTAAAGAATTAGCTGAATAGCTATTATTTTCTTTATTACTAAGCGTGTATAGGGAATTTCTCTTTAATTCCTATGTTCAATGTTTTTGATTTTTGAACAACCCTACCGTAATGGCGTTTTTGTCTGAACTTTTCCGCTTCACGGTTTATCGACCAACTGGTGTCGTATTGCAGGGTGTGAATTATTGAGGTTTCTGTATTCTGAAGGTTGACCCACCTCCAAACCGTCCGATACAGATGCATTAAGGAGTAATGCAGGATAAGTAAAAAATTTAGTAAAATCTAAATATTTTTTACATTTGTATACTTATCCTGCATTACTACGCTTAAGGCCCACCCGTCGTTAGACTTGCCTCCCCACTTTGGCTTCAGAAACCTCAAAAGTATGTTTTCCTAAGAGCTTGGGCGACAGGCAGTGATGTGAAGATGACCTTAGGTGTCATCAAGGTCACAGGACAGCGACGGAAGGCCACTGATTGGGACTTGAGAACAACAACTTTATTTCTTCACCCAGGACCTTCGCAGCGCTGTCCTTCTAGTTGTCGTAAGTAAGCAGTGAATGCATTAAGGAGTAATGCAGGATAAGTATACAAATGTAAAAAATATTTAGATTTTACTAAGTTTGTATGGACATAGTGGTTGCAATGGCTGATTGGCGCTGGTGGCCTTGCCGAGGCTGGATTATTTACAGGCAATAGTGGTATAGCTGGAAGAGTCACACTATAATTATTTTATAAAACAGTCATTAACTTGCCCAATATATGTACAAGGAACAGTGCCCGAAATAGCTGCTTCCCCACTATACTGTGTGGCCTGTAACATTTCTGGCGGGATAGGTGAAATGTATTCCTACTTGCCTGACTGTCTTGTAGAAAATTCATGGTACAATGACAATTTTGATTTGTACATTCAGAAGTGACTCAATTTTTTATTAGCAGGCTCTACCTTGCTTTAAAAGTACAGAGAAAAATGATAGTGATTATCCACTCTAGCATGCAGAAAAACAAGAGTGATTATCTACTCTAGCATGTAGTTAAAATGCAGGCTTGGAACTTTGAATATATACATTTATGAGTAACCGGCCCGGCTTGTTGGGATTAGACGTCATTTCCCCGACACTGACAAGGAATAATGAATGTTCCAAAACTTGTTTCAGGGCCAGATAATGCTGACAGATTCTGTTCATCAAGCTCTCAACAAGAGTTCATTTGAAATGCTGGCCACAGTGGGAGAACAGATCCATCAGATGCAAAGCCAGGGAAAAGCAATAACAGCCATGTTGCAAAATAAGGTCTGTCTGGGTCCACCAGAGGGTTGGGTGAAAAATGGCTTCACTTTATTTATCACTAGGGCATAACGTTTGTGTCAGGTTAATTCACAATGCTAAACTGGCTTTTTGTTTACTTGTAAATACACATTTTAAAAGAAATTGAATTATAAATTAAACAAGCAATATTGGAAACTAAAGACCAGATACAATTTGTTTAGATAACAATCAACATGCTTCAACCATAACCGGTTAAAGATCACCTCAATCGTACAGTATGTATTTAGACCAATTTGACTCAAATATATTTGCTTAAACATTACCTACCTTGAGTTACGTCAACTCAGAGTGACAACAGACATTTTCCTATTTCTTTTCATACTTTAAATCACTAATATGGGACAAAATTTCTTAGGTTTCTTTTTTCACAGGTAGGGTATTTTAAACATATTCATGTATGCTCTACTGTATATCATGGCAAAGAATGATGTAGTTTTTTAAATGTTTGTGTTCTGTGTTGGTTTTCTTTTCTTAAAATAGAAATTTCTAAAACCACATTATTTTCTCCAAAATGCAGCGGAGTCATTATCATTTCCTGCAGAGAATGTTCTTGGGAACCTGATAAAATCCTCAGTTTATATGTTAATGTCCACTTGTAACGTATGGAATCAATGACTTTTCTGTTGACAGTTTGGCTCCACCATATTGTGTGCAATGCTGGTCAGAATGGAAGAAATTTACAAGAATACCTCTCCTGTTGATATTGATAATCAGCTGCAAACAAACTGGTGAGTCGAAGTTGTATTTGATTATGGTTGATCGGTTTGTGTTTATTTCAATTCATGAATCTGCATTTGCTGTTTTGGAGCTAAACATTTGTTTGATTAACGATTAAAATGTTTTTTGCGTGAGACCACCATTCCAGCTTGTCTGCGGAGTTACATTTTCAAATCATTACAGCCATGTATGGGTTTCAATATGTGTGCTTGTCTGACATTAAATATGGGCATTTTGTAATTATTGAAGTGGACCTTTTCTCTGAAACCACATGGCCACTGCAGTTGAGACTTTTCACGGTTTGTTCCTATCAATGGTGCCTGAAGTTTGTAAACACCATCAAAAGAATAAGAGGTGGCTTCCAAATAATCGAAATGGACAATCCAGCGATTTTGACACAAAAGCCTATATAAGGGTCAATGACCCGCCAGGTCTGGGAGCAATACTGCACAGACACAAGGACAACTGTCACAAGCGTGCAATGTCTGACCCTTGAAGCATATTGAAAAAACTTGCCTTGTACTTACTTTCCTTTTCTTAAAAAAACCCAAAACAACATATGACATTAATACAACATATATTCCCTGTGTTGTGGGTTTTTGGACGCTGAAAAAACATTCATAGTTTTCTCGCTAATCACATGGACAACTGTAAAACATCTCATTCACTTATAAAGGACAAATTTCTGTGTGACACCACACCCATCATTATAGTGGAAGTATTTGTGATAGAAAACGTATGATGTCCGAAATCCTGTGATCGACTATAATAGTATTGTGTCATGAATAAGAATAAAGGCATATATCGTGCTGAAAGCTCTGATCGAAAACAGGACAATATGTGTACTGTACATTCTCTCGATTGACACGAAACTTTGAGAGCATTTCATCGGTCATTAAAATTGATACTGTAAGTAGGAATAATCCTTCAGGGATGTGAAATCTCCGCGGAAACGCGGAAAATCACGTTTTTTAAAACAGTAGTCCTCGGGAAAAAAACATCTTCCGCGTAAAAATATACTCAAAGATTTAAAAAAATACACTCTGAAAAATATGATCGAAAACCGGACAGCCGTCGCGGATTGTCCTGTTTTCGACCAGAGCTTTCAGCAGCATAGGTTTTCGGGTATCATAAGTTTTCTATCACGAATACTTGCACTATAACGTGGGGTGTGGCGTCACACAGTAATTGTTATACTCTGAGTCAGATGATGGCTTGTTTTTCAGATAAATTTGTCTTTTAGCCTGTAAGTGAATGAGATGTTTTACAGTTCATGTGATTAGCGAGAAAACTATGAATGTTTCTTCAGTGTCCAAAAACCCATAACATGGGGATATATGTTGTATTAATGTCTTATGTTTGCAATGGAGTTTTGGTCTTTTTCAACAATAGGTAAGTAAGTACAAGGTAAGTTATTTTCAATATGCTTCAACATGGGGAAAGGGTCAGACATTGCACGCTTGTGACAGTTGTCCTTGTGTCTGGGGGATGGGGGTTGAAGTTTATGGCAGTATTGCTCCCAGACCTGGTGGGTAGCCAGGTGCGCGGAAGCTATGCACAATTTTTTAAAAGTACTGATTTAACTTCGAAATTTTACTGCATCTGCCATCTTGTTTATTTGGCTTATTGACTTTTGCCATTGACTTATTACATTTCTTGGTGTGAATGTTGTCCAAACTGCACGAAATTGCTTAAAATGCAATCAAATGTTTAAAAAATTTCTGGGGAAGCATGCCCCCAAACCCCCCTACATTTTTCCTCGGGAAAACCTGCTCACATCCCTGATCCTTACTATTTACTTCTTAATCATGAAATTATGGCACTTGTGACCCCTTGCTTAGCATTTCTATCGGTCAAAAGTCTGACAACTTAAACAAATTGAAATTTTTATCTGGTCTATGACCGGTGATCGACGGCCGTGTGAGTGAGAATGTGGATGACTATGATCCAGTCAGAACCGTTTCTGTGGTCACAGGTCTGTGGAACATGTCTATTTGAGCTGTCACAGGATAATAAACTGGAACACAGCTAAAAACTGTTAAACCCCAGCATATTACCCTGTTCTGGCAAAGACTGATAGGACTTGCATATATTGCTTCCTTACATATGCTCACAGGTTAGAAAGTTTACATTAGCTGTGAGACATATATGAATTTTGGGATGTAGGCGATTGCCTGTGGACATAGAGGCCATAATCATCACATCTGCTTGGTCAGATCTTTGTAAGGACTTGATGGATACATCAATAGAAGTGGTGTCTTGGTGGTTTTCAAACATCTTCTACAAAAGTCCAGTTTCCACCCTTACCGAACTTGGCTTGAACTCTGGAGTTACATTTTGTCTGGACTAACGAGTCTATGCATAGTTCAATCAAAATGAACTACAGGGTTAGAAACTAACAGTTTTTGTCCACTAGTCCTTATAATGATAACATATAGCAAAACCCTCAAAAACGGGACAATTTCTACTAGTCCTTAGGATACCTTTACTACTGGGCAGTTTGGTAAGGACTACAGGACTAGTGCCAATTTCTAACACTTGAACTAGACATCGAATTCATAAACAACATGGATTTCAACATGCAGATTCCCATTGACTGCAGGATTTGCAAAGCATGTGTACTGTCAACTGGGCGTCAACAAATATTTTCCAAATCTTTTCATGTTTAGTCAAGGTGCTCAAATGATTTGATGCACTTCGCGAGGTAAGACCCGTTTTATTACAATATAGATCTTGATTATCGTTCAGATCTTATTGATTGGACTCCAACATTTTGTTTGAAGCAAATACAAGTGATATGAGAAGTTGAATCTGATTGGTCACTTAAAGGGACATAAAAAAGAGACATAACTTGTAATAGCCACTGGTGGTGCTATGATCGAGCCACAAAATTCCAGCGTAGTACGGCAAGGGTGGAAACTGGACATTTATAGTCTGTTGCCTCGGCAAGATGACAGGAAAAGAAATTTTTTTGACAAGCATCCTACACATTTGATCTATCAGAGACTGACCCATATAAGCATACTGTAAATTTCACACTACTCTGCAATAACCTTGTCTGCAATACACCTGTCTGACAGTAACCTGTTTCCTTTCTTATGATCGTATGAATTTTGTTTTCTTCAGGTGTCATTTTGTGGAACTGTTAGTTGAGTGTCTGTCTGAGATCTCTGATGAGAGCATTGTTGCACCCCTGAACCCGAGTGAGAAGCTACTGGATCACCTGGAGAGACTCCTCAACAAGAAGCTAGTGGCCAGCGTGGAGGACAAACTACTTGTGATACTTGGCACAAAGTCTCAATCCTGACCTGATCCGAATCTCTCAGCAGGCCTTGCCTGTCACTCAAGTATCATCTGGATGCATACAGAAAAGGATTTTGATGGATAAAAGTGCATTAGGGACTTTGTAATGACTTTGTCTTTGTATTTGTATCATTGAATTGGAGAGAATGTTTTGGGCACATCCAATATTTGACTAGTTACTCGTTGAACCAGCTGAACCTTTTGCACTGGAGTAAATATGCATTTCTTGTTAGAGCCTCCTTGAATCTTTAAGTGAGATCATTTGGGTTGATTTGTAGCTCTATTTACTCATGCACAGATTGGTACATGTACAGCCTTTATGTCAAATGTTATTGTATCAACTTGGCTTTTGGATAGTGAAAGATGATATCGATCTGCTGTTTCATTACTTTTGGTGTCTTGAATTGTGATCTGTATATTTGAAAATGTAATGAAATGATGCATTTTATACTGACCATAGTCACAAAAATGCAAATGAAAGAAAATATTTTTGTTGAGGCTATTTAAGCTTAAAAGTGCTCAAACTGAAACTGATTTGTTAAGTTTTGATTAGAATTTCTATTTGTATCTAATTTATTTAGAAAGTAATGTGTAATATTGGTTTGCTACATGTCAGAAGGGGGAAGGTAAAAGTTTTTTGGGATGTGCACTTGCTTTCACCAAAGATGAGGCTTCTGTTTGCTTCAAGGGTACTATTATGAAGCCCATGTGTGTCACACAACAGTCTGTTTGCGGAAGTCATGTAAAACCCCATCTGCCTTCTGTACTGGAGGTATTAAGCTGACCAGTTGGTAACATTCAGCAGTGTCAGTTTGTATTGTCTAACTTTGCGTCAGTGTTGGGTATGAAGCATCATGAATGACTATAAAATATATTGAAATCTCATTGACCCATGTTTTTGACAGTTGCCTGAACAACGTGATCAATATTTAGTGCTGAAGTATGGGGAATGTTGTGATGAGATCTTACCTTGTCTTGAATAGTTACTTCACATTAAGTTGGGTTTGTTGATATCCAGCATTGTTTTGAAAAACAGTTTCAATGCCATTTGATCTCATGCTTTCTTAAGACAATGCTTTGGCTTTCAGACAAATTAATGTGTTCTGACATGGAAAGATATTTAAAATTAACATCAGACCTGATTTGTATTTGTGCATATACTAGACTTTGTTAGTTAGATATGTACAGTTAGAGGAAGGCATTTCCTTAGTTGTTCACTGTCTTCATATGTTTTGACAGTATTTTAATACTAGCACCCAATTTTCTTCTGATTCAGCATAACTGTTACATTCAATTAAAACTTGCCTAAAAATGTGTCAAAACTGTTATTAATGTTTCCACTTTTACCACATGTTCTGTCTCCACCCTTCTGCGTGTATTTGATTACTCTGGTGTATGATTCTATGCTTCTCTGTAATGGCGCATGAGTGACACTACTTAATCAGGATATGTTTCACAGTTGAAATACAAATGGTGATGCGAGTCCTTTTGTTCCCACCACATTTCCTTTGGCTGTGCTTTGAAGACATAAGGCTCTTTGTCATTTGTACTCTTTTGAAAAACTACAATATAGTTTGATGAAGCCTTTGAAAAACATCAACAGTAATTGTGTCTGGTTTACAGGTAAAATTATTCAAGGCTCATTGTACTTCCTAAAAGATTTGAATATTTCAGAATGATACATAAAATTCAGCTGGTATTCAGAGTCGGAGCCAGACAAGATCAAAATACCTTTTGTTATAAATGCATTAGTTATTATAGACAATGTGCAACAGTGTTATGTACTACTAAATGAGACAGTTGACCACATTTTCTGTTGTGAATTATTTAACTTTATTTGCACACTCTAGTTTCCATTTGTGGGCATTTCTGTGCCTGAAAAATTATGTTTGTAGTAAAAACAATGTTCTGTAAAATGTTGCTAGTCTTTTGAAAATCTATCCTAGAAACATTAGTTATGTGACATGCACACTTTCATTCAAGCTTTTCCTTTATATCGCTAAGTGTGAAATGAAATCCTGTGATGTAAATGTATTCAGATATTAACATGTCCTGAATGTACTGCATTTAAATGTAAACCATTGTAAATTTGACATTGAAAACTATTTTAACATTATTTCTTAAACACTTAACCAGCAAGCCATACATTCATTTTCTAAATGGAAACCTTTAATCCCACATTTATTTTGTACATTTATAATGTACATACCAAAAGAACAAATTAGTTCTATAGATTTGCTTTGGTGCTCAAAATGATGACGTTTTCTGTGGGGCGACATTGGTTATGCCCAGGCGTCTGTCAAACATCAATGAACACAGTTACCCAGTTTCTGCATTAATAATGTTTTTGGATAATTAAATGAAATTCTTTTGTTGTGTCTTATAATCACTTACATATGTTCTTTGACCTTGAAATTATTAACCTAACCACTTTGTATTCATCCTTAAGAAGAATGTGTATTTTGTTTTGTATTTAAGTTACAGCAAAGTGGTGTAAGTATGAAACAGTTTGTCATGTGTAACCTACGCTTCTGCACACTAAAACTTGGAACTGGTTTCATTGTTTGTTGGCTTATGTTTTGCCTTAACTCATTATTCATGTGTGTCAGGACATTACAACCACATGGAATGATGCTGAATAATGGGTTAAAACACAGATTACAATGGAATACAAATGTACATGGCTTGTAATCATTTAATTAAATTGTATTGTGTGCTGTTGCTCTCCTGTTGTTTATTTCTAGAATTGAAAAATTTCAACACCCTTATTATGCCCTATCATGTTCGTCTGCCCGTCTGCCACGTTTCATTTCTGGAACATAACTTGGAAACCTTTTAATATTTTGTTATGAAACTTGCATATGTATCAAACACATGATTCCTTGTCAACAAGTTGGACTTAACCCAAAATACAGGTTGCTTTCATGAACAGAGTGAATGAATCACCCTCCCTTTCTCAATGTATACTCTTAAAAAAGAAAGAAATGCAAAGCCAGATTTGTGTGAGGGAGGAAGATATGTTTATAGGAGGAACCGTACAAGGTATTGAGCCAAAATGTGGAGAGAACACCTGGTGATTGTAGTCATCTCAGTTATCGGTACATAGGAAAAGCCCAAGGTGAAGGTCAGCTACCATCAAGAACGCGTATTCCCCCGTTGGAATCGATAGCGGCCTGACATCTCCTGTCCATTGAAGAGACGAGTATGCAACCACTCCCTGCCCCCCAGGCTGGCTACGGCACTGCTTCTGTTAATCTTAGCCTGTTTTGAACTGTCACTGTTCGATTGACGCAGATGCCAGGCAATCAAAAACCCTGCACTTTAATACCGTTCATAGTGCTGCTGTTAATACAATGGGTGCGTTTTTCCTAATGGTTTGCATGTCTATGTTGTGATCATTTTTATCCGTGAAATTTGTCTCTGACACTGACACATTGAACCTCTTCATTTTGCACCTCTTTGTCCCCTAATTTTGCTTTTATGGGCAAAAATATCCGTTTTGCGTTTCACTTCTGTATGGACAAACAAAATTCTAATGTATCCCATAGCAGGGAATAATGATAAAAACGCTGTTTTGTTGTTTAGTTTTAGTTGATTCTTTGTGAGAGGAACATGGATTTGTTACTAACATGTATGTTTTAGCTCTTTGAAAACATTTAGCCATTGTCCACCCCCTTTGCGATATAATCAATCGGACAGTTCAACAGTGGCAATCTTCATGTCATTTAGTAGACTTCTGAAAAGGACATGGTACAAGGAGTGTCTATTACGACTTACAAAGTGGTTGAAACAAGAGGAAGCTCAAACGTTCAAAAATTCTTTTAAAAACAAATATTCCAGAAACATATAGGAAAACACTTTTCGTCCTAAGGTTTTACCTCAAAATATATGTGGTTCGTTGCACATGCCGGATGTCTTGATGAAAAAGTGTTGTTTTTTCTTAACAATGTTTGTCTCCGTGTGTGAAGCATTGATCGACAAAATATCCTGTTCTAACACAAAACCCAGGATTCCCTCCCAATATATCAGGAATATTGCTGAATGCGGGGTTAAACAAACAAACAAACATTACTAGATTACTGTTCAGTTGTCACGTGTAACACATTAATGAACCAACTTTTACTGCTAAATTGTTTCTGCTTAACACTCCATCAGAACGCTGATTGCTTATTTTGAACGCACCAGGCCTAATGGCTTCTGTATGTACAAATCACATTGTTATCCGACCCCCTTCTGTTTACCACTATTCCTATGACTAGTGGGACGTTGCTAATATGAATGGCGTTATCACGCTCTCAATGCCATGGGGCATATAAGAATGTTATTTGTTCGCACAGTAGTGAAATAAAGTTTATATAAAGCCTTAAGAAATAGGCTCTAGGGTCGTTTTGTGTCATCAAAAACACGGATTAAACATAAAATTAATACGCATAAAAGGCCCATTTTCTGGACAAAAATAATTTAATGGCACCAATTCTCTCTTGGAAAGTAACTTCATTAGTTTCCGAGAAAAACTTGTCCCAATTGCAGACGACACTGTGCACGAAGTAAAATAACGGACCAGGGGTAAAAAATGTGTGTGGTCAAAATCTGAATACATGCAGCAATGGAAGACACTCTGGAGAATAATACACTAGACCACAAAAGAAATGCCACCATGGATAGATAGATATATGAGAAACCTTATGTCCAAACATTGTAAACATACTTTGAGACATATTAAAAAGATGAAACTTGGCAAAACTGATCATCAAGGTTGAAATTAAAGTGTCAAATGTTCTTAAAGTGAAACACAACACTAGACTCAGAAAATGGCATCACAAGTCAGTATCTTGTGTGTTCGCCATGTGCATTGACAACTGCCGTGCAACGTCGATACATGGAATGGATGAGACGGTTGGTGAAGGCCATAGGCACTTGAGCCCACAACCTAAAGGAACGCCTGACGTAGTTCAGCTGCAGTTGTCGACCTTGGTCGGACGTCATTCAGCCGTCTTTGAATCTCGTCCCACAGGTGCTCAATGGGATTTAAATCGGGAATGAGGGCAGGCCACTTCATGGTTCTGATGCCATTCTGTTGGAGGAAGTCTCTTGTTGCTCTCGCAGTGTGGGCACGGGCGTTATCATGCTTAAACTCGTGGTTGCGGCGAAGTGTCAAATGAGGTATGTTGTGTGGTCTCAAGACTTAATCAATGTACCGAGCTGCTGTGACACCATTGCCCCTCCCTTGGCCGATGTTCTGGAAGACCACAGGGCCGACCCTCTGTGCAAGACCAATTCCATCCCACACCATGATGCTCAGACCACTCCACGAGTCTCTTTCAACAACACAAGCATCCGAATAACGTTCCCCACGGCGTCGCCAGACTCTCTGCCATCCGCTGTTGAGATGCAGTGACTCTTCTCCTCTGCTGGTGGCGCAAATGCTGGTGCTGTGTTGCCCACTGAAGACGGACCCGGCGATGACGTGATGTCAGATTGGGCCCTCGGTGGGGCCTGTGACAGTGGAGTGTCTGTTCGTCAATCGTCGACGCACGGCGTCCGCACAAATGTGTCACTGGTGTGTCACCATAGTCTGTCGAGCAGTTTTCGCAGCAGTAACAAAGCGATCACAAATATGCTGTCGCACAATCTGACGATCCTGACGTCGAATGATGACCCTTGGTCTTCCACTACGTGGTCGGTCATCTGTAGTGTTGGTGGTCTCGTACAGTTGCTGGAGCCTGTATATGGTCCTTACGTGGACTTTAAATGCATTTACAACTTGCCGGGCGATTTGTACAGCTTTCAGTCGTCCAAGGGGTTGGTGTCGCTGATTTCTTGACAATCTTGGCATGTGGTAGCAATTCAGTAAGGAATGAATGTTATCCGATCTGGGTAGATTTTTATAGGAAAAGAAATGGGGGAACGCATGTGCATTTCAATTTGCACGGAACTCACGTGCATCGGGTTACCATGGCCGTTGCCATGATGCGATTGGGCGATCGGTTTTATTTTCATCTGCTTTGTTTTTCATGATCAAATTTCATTTTTCCGGACAAGGTAATGTTAAATTTTAGAAACTGTGTCAAAAATTACAATGTTACAATGTTACAATGTTACAATGCAATGTTACTTTGGGTGACGTTTCTTTAGCGGTTCAGTATTATTTACGGCACCAATTCGAATTTTGCCTTGATAAGTTTCTCTTAGGTAAACTTGCAAAGTTTCATTCATGTAACTTCAGTAGTTTCCGAGAAACCTTGTGCACTAAGAAAAGTCTCATGGATCAAGGATCATGTGTAAAAAAATATTTTACGGCTACTATTTTCGAACCCGTCTTGACAAGTATCTCTCAGATAAGCATGCTAACTTTCAGTCATGCAACTTCAGTATGTTTTGAGAAAATTTATCATCTTTGCAGAAACAGCATCAAGTTGGAAAACCTGGAGCAAGGGTCATAACCCTGTAAAACAAAATTACGGAACCAATATTTTAACTCTGTCTTGACAAGTATCTCTTAAGAACTGATTTGTCTGGTCCACGTACATGCCGCCGTCATTAAGCTGGCATATTGTTGGGTACGGCGTTAAATAACAAACAGATATCTCTTCGATAAGCATGCAAACTTTCATTCATGTAATTCAGTAGTTTGAGAAAACTTTTCCCCTTGGCAGACACTATGCACTAAGTTGAATAGCATGGGCCATAACTCTGTACAAATTAATTTAGGACCCCAATTGTCGATTTCGTTTAATATCATGACCAGTAACATAAGTGTGTAAAATTTCATTTCCCCAACTAAAATAGTTTTTGAGAAATTTGTACCCTTTGAAAAGCGGACGGACGGACGAACTCCGCTCCTATATTCCCCACACCAGTTCGTGGAGGATGATAATAAAGTCATTTTCTTCTGGGAATAGTGACTGCAACGTAAATTATCAGATACTAATAAGCCATTCACCCTATTGCATTCACCAAAAACTGGGGAAGGGCCATTGATTTGACCAAATTTTTTGGGTGACTGACGATAAAACTTAGATATCTATTTCATGGATGAACTATTCACAATAATTCTGAGCTTTCTGAACTTTTTGTGTCCTTTAAATGAGACTGATGGCCATTTTTATGTACAGGACATACCGTTTTGTGTGAAATAGATAACGGGGGAATAGTTAAGTCTTTTGCATCAAGGATTGTTTTATTAATGAAAGATGATTAATACACGCCAAGGTACTTGGACCCCTCGACTTTGAATCCACCCTCCAACACTCTTGATGCTGCTGACTTTTGTTGACTTGGTTGCTGTCCACCAACAAACATCCGGATGTTCCCTGAAGAGGATTATCGTGATGGTAAATGAGGAGATAAACCTACAGTGTTTTCAATGTAAAGGTTTCAAACGTCGATTCGATACCTGTAAATTTCAATCCGCCAACCTGTCCGTTTTCCGTAACCACAAAGAAAACTCGGCTGTGAATGTAGGAAATAGGGTAACCTGTCCCCATACAGAAAACAGGTCTCCACCTGATGCACAGTTTTTGCGCTTTAACCATTTTTATTTGTGTTTTTATCCTCAATACATACAAAAGAAACTTCTATACAACAACTTTTGAAAATGTTGTTCCAACATGGTGCCTGCTAAAAAAATGCACGAGGGTACCTGCCCTTGAGTGAACATGGCTATTGAATTTGCTAAAAAATATGTTGGGAGTGAACTTAAACCGAAAGAGATAGAGGTACTCATACCCCATTCAATTGCACATATATACATATGTTTGTATATCTGCATACGTGTGTAAATATTCATACGTGAACATACTTGTCATGTGAACGCGTTTACTCATGTGTGTATATATTTTCACTAGGTGCAAATTTGCGCCATGTCTGGAGCAGGTTCAAATGTAAATTTACACAAGTGCAAATTTGTACTGTGTGTATATGTTGTCATGTGAACGTTTATGCCAATGCCAGATGATTATCTAATTCATATATCAGTTGATCATTTCTTTCTGAATCCGACTAGAAGCCATACTTACTTTGGTGAGAAGTCGACAGAGGCACTGACAGAAATCTTTACATCTTACAACATCTGGCCTAAACAGGATCCTATTATTGAATGTGCATAGAAGTACCTTAGAAAAGTTTTTTTCCACTCACAGACTGCCATCAGATCTATTTTTGCCCCTATACATCTATATTTGCTTCTAAGTTATCGAGGCCTATGTCGATGGCATGTGAATGTAGTGTTTGCAGAACAAAATGGTGAGAAACATATCAGAAAAACTAATCAAGGCAGTTGTCATTGTGAAGGCTCCAAGCGTTCACAAGAATGAATGAATGCATGAATGAATATTGGATGAATGAATGAATGAATGAATATTGTTTTACGCCGCATCACCAAATTTCACGGCGAGGCGTTCACAAGAAGATACCAAATCAGGGAATGAAAGGGACTATGAATATTCCAAGGAAGCGGGATGCTAAAAGGATAGGTTAAAACCCCCGGGTTATATGGCAGACTTAGGGAGGTATTCAAGGACACATTCGAATCTGAACTATTTTCTCACATTCATTTTCGCAAAACGGGGCGAAGAGTCACGAGTGGTGAAAGGGGGATTACTGTGACTGCAATCTGTTGCCTGAATTCATCTGGCACCTACAAATTTCTATGCTAATATTCCCCAAAATGAGAATGTCGCCAGCTTTAATGAAGAGGGCACCATCAGGGTCTATTGAAAAGGCAAGTGATGGATTAACCTCTGCTGGCTCAAGCATTTTGTTCAGTATGCAAAGCCCTGTCATTCTGAAGGGGCACAGTAGCCATAAAACTCTGAAGGCAACCAACTCTGCACGGATTGTCATCATTTTGTTACCTCCACATACCACTCACAAGTTTAAACCCATAGACAGGCCTCTTAAGGTTAACTCCAACAAAGAAGCTGACAAGTGGATGTTTATGAACCCAGGCAGGAGAATTTCATTGTTTGCCATGGCAAAATGTTTAGCTTTGCCTACACTGTGACGGCAGCTATGCCGAAAGCAACCAGTGGCTTTCTTTCATTGGGATATGACCCTTTAACCCGGGTGTTTTCACTGATGACGATTTTGCAGGCTCGGTTGTTATGGATGAACCCGAGGCTGAAACATAACTTTCCCAAACAGCCTCGCCTTATGGCAACCCTGAGTCAGGATCTAGGCCAACATCCGATGCTGTATTGCCACCAGACAAGCCACAATGAGAGCCTGGAACATCGGATACTGTACTGCCACCAGAACTGACTGCAGGCCCTGCAGACGAACCCCACCCAGATGATAGAAGACAGATTGAAGCTCTCTCACCACTACCACTGAAACGCAAGACACGGAGACGAAACAGAAAAATCTGACTCTTCAATCGTAGTTACAGCATCATCTTTCAAGAAAGTGATAGAGGAGAAAGGACAGAAGAGATAAAAAACACTAGCAAGGCAAACCAAATCAGTCGGAAGTATGGCACCATTTGTATTGCTACGTGTTATACAAAGAGCCACCAACTGAGTGGCTCGCGTCAGTGCATAGTGTAGGCAATGGTTCCATGCAGAGTGTTGAGATGAGAAGGATATTTGCGATCTCTGTCGTTGAAGTATATATACTAAACTAACCGTAATTCTTAAGAACAAGTTTGGACAAGAGAGATGGTTTATTAAACTTGAATGTTGCAGTTGCTCTAGGGATCAGGATTTCATTTCTCAGTTTATGTTTTCATTTGTATTGTATGGTTTAAACTAAGATCATGTTATATTTGGATATGCTTATACGCAGTTGCAGGAATGACGTGTAGATACTTTGATAGGAAAGTTTGGTTTTAAATATTGTAGTACATGTATGGAATCACGTCACAAAAACGCAACTGCTACAGAAAAGCATGCATTCCATGCAAAAGTTTACTTTTATGCAAGCCCCATACGAATGGGTATAAAAACATGTGCGTTAACGGGATTCCATATGCATTGTTGAGCATCGTGCTGACAACAACCACTCAGAAAAACAACAAAATTACGCAATTATTCAACATTACGAAATGCCACGCCTGTCCGAAAAGGAGCGTCTGCGGGCCATTGGTATGCTTGAAGCAGGATCGAGTTAACGTGATGTTGCAAGACAATTTAACGTCCACGGAAACACCATTTGGTGTTTATGGCAACGTTGGAAACAGACGATGCAGTGAGAGACCATCCACGGAGTGGCAGGCCACGCGTAACCAATAATTGACAAGACAACTAGATTCGAACAACACACCTACGAAATCGATTCCAGCCAGCAACAGTGACTGCAAGAAACATCCCTTGCCTTCGACGAATATCTTCACAAACCGTACGTCGTCGCCTCAGATGTGCAGGGATTGTCGCCAGAAGACCCGCCAGACGTCCCATTTTGACAGGAAACCACCGTCAAGCACGTCTACAGTGGTGCAGACAGCGTCTACGCTGGACGGCCATGCAGTGGGGACAAGTTCTATTCACTGACGAGTCTCGTTTTCACCTCAGCCACAGCGATGGACGGGTTCGAGTGTACCGACGTCGAGGTGAACGTTACGTCAATCATTGTATCATGGAAGAAGATCGGTTCGGGGACGGCAGCGTTATGGTATGGGGTGGGATTACAGCAAGACAGAGGACCCGTTTGATAGTGGTAGAGGGAAATCTCAATGGACACCGCTACCGCGACGAGATCATCGGCCCTGTTCGACCGTTTTTTGCGTCGTCATGGCCCAGGCATTACCTTTCAACATGACAACGCCCGGCCTCATATTGCTCGACTTGTTCAGGATTCTCTTCAACAAAACAACGTGAATGTCACCCCCTGGCCGGCTCGCTCCCCTGATCTCTCACCAATCGAGCACATGTGGGATGAGATGGATCGGCGCCTTCGACGTCAACCAGGTGTTCCACAGACACTCCAGGAACTTCGATACATGCTCAAGCAGATATGGACAGATATCCCACAGGACTTTGTGCGACGCCTGGTCCATTCGATGAGACGAAGATGTGTTGCTTGCATCGCAACCAGAGGTGGACACACACGTTATTAATTTGTAAATTGACATTTTGGCATGTTCATGTTTTTTTTAATGAAATCACGCATTTTCTGAAGTCAGAATGGCAAATGAAACCATTTGAACACTTACATGAGTCTTTTATCTGTTGCAAACCGAAATTGTAAATTGGTAAAAAACATAACTTTGCATTAAATCTTATTCAATGTCACAGGAACTTTTGTCGATCAGCATACATGTATATTACCGTTATGCTGTTATTTGTGAAAGCGAGGTAAAGTGGCCCAACACTGGTAATTTCCCCAACCTACAGGGCAACATGGCCAGTGTTTGTCAAAACCCATTTACATAGATATAACTTAATCCAGCTGTGGGTGATTGTAATAACATGTTCCATTTAAGTGTTAACTGAAAGGCTGCTGCCGTTGTGCTAGGGGGAGGTTATAAAAAGAAGTGCTGCTGAATACATACTTTCTTTCGTGATGATCGGGACATCAGCAAAATAGTGTTCTAGCGTACATTCGATACAGCCTCTCGCATAACAATCAGACTTCTAAATTGTTATGGTATCAGCGCAGGTATTAAGAAATGATAGAAACTTTGTACCCGTCCCACAAAGCGATCTTAGCGCTAAGACTTACAAACCTCCATACTGTTGTATCATAGCTCCAGGGCACATGGCTCCCTGACTTTGTTGATGCATGTCATCATATCCCAAATGCGTAGATCGATGCTCATGATATCAATCACTGGATCGTCTGGTCAGACTCGATTGTTTACAGATCGCCGTCTTATACCTGGAATATTGCCGGCGTTAAACAATAACCTAACAAATAAACAAACATGTAGGATAACACCCACCTGGCTCTATCACCCACCCCGAGTCGTCCACCCAGACGGCCATGCTCTCTGCTGACACCGTCATGTTAACTACTTGGAAGGCATTGGCAGCAATGGTCACACGTTCGAAGGCTACCAACTGTCGTTGTGGAACTGTCACATTTGCGTTGTTCCAGGATATATAAATCTGAACAATCTGTGAAGAAGAACAATTTACATTTTTACCAATAAACCACTCACAATTGTGTCTTGACATATGGCCATATCACGAACTCACGCATCTCAAAGTCTTTAAAATAATAGCCAAAACTAAAAGCGGCGCTAATTGAAGTGTTGGTCTAGAAATCCGAATAGTTCTTGCGGTGAGGTGACACGGGGTTAAACGTCGCTGACTCCGAGTCGACCATTCCTTTCTTCATCCCCTTTATAATGAGTACCAACCAGGAATCATCTTTTACTGTCTTTTGGTATGACGCGGCCAAAGGCGGAACCACTGACCTCTTGCTCTACAGACTGGTGCTCCATCCAATTGGTGGTCAAGCTAACATACGAACTCTGTTAGTTGAAATATGAATTTAGAGTGGAATTCCTTTATAGTGATCTTGATTCTGCGTGAAGAGGTCAAGAATTTCTCTGTCTGCTCTGTCTGTTTGTCAGGATATATAACTCAACAACTCTCCTTATTAAAAGAGGAGTACTGCCTTTTGCTTTTGAGGAATCCGTAGCTCTGGTAATGACTTTTCTATGTATGCATAACGTACCTATTCTTAAGTTACAGATGTAACGAGAATGTCCATAATTGTTTTGACAAAAACACTTATCTGTTCATAAACAGTGAGGAAGGTAATCATCGACAATTAAAAAAAGCAGACCCATTGTATATCACAATGGGAATCTGTGGATGTGGATCTTGGTCTTATTGTAATAAATACCAACTACACAAAGGGCATTACAGTAAAGTAAAGACTCAAGTAGATCATACTGACCTCATCACCGTCATATTTCCCTATGTTCTGTAACAGAATGGAGACGTCGACATCTTGCCCTGCCTGTATGGTGTAGGCATACTGCAGGGTGATGTAGAAGAACTGGGTGTAGGAGAGGCCATAGCCGAAAGGGTATAATGGCTCGTCCTCGTAGTATCTGTACGTTCGCCCAGCCATCGAGTAATTTGTCATAGCTGGAAACTGAAATGAATCGACTTGAGCTTCCTAAGATTGTTACTGAGAGGGACGTGATGTGACCCTACCTCAATAGCCTCACTGTGAAAATTAGTGTCTGAAAGAATTAGCAACAACCCATGCCATCGGGTACAATGATATGAAATCAGCCAAACTGCAGCACCTGATCACCTTATACCAAATTGTGTTACTTCTTGCGAAAAGTGCGATATATTTTGGACAAATCCTGATGAGGAAGCCCCAAGCCCCAGTTATTAACGTTGATGACCAGTGCTGGAACCTTTTGGCGGAGGTAGCATATGAGCAGTTCATGTAACACTGTGAACAGTCCAGAAACTGAAATTTTACTCACTCCATCAAGGCTCTTAGGCCATGTGTAGGGCAGTCTGGCAGCGGGAACAGAGCCCGGCCCATCCATGGTGAGCACACGGCGCAGAGCTTCTCCTGTAGCCTGAGCAGGGAAGAAACATTCCAAGATGGCGGCAACCTGTGGATTGGCATCCGCCATGGTAATGTTCAGAGGCCCGGCATTGAACAGCAGAAGGACGATTGGCGTTTTTGCGCCTGTAAGAATCAGGAGTGATATATTCATTGCAATTTGTACGTTGATAGTTTTCACTTTATTTCACACTGTAAAACATATAAAAACATCCTGTAAAGCTTTGTACAGTATAATATTGAGCTATATCAAGACAATATTGGATATTGCTAAAATGTTCGTGTACAGATAAGGTTTTCCCTTTTACTCAAAATTGTTACAGGAAGTTTGGAAGAAAATAGAACTTTAAAGTAACACAAACATGAAAATGATCAAAAGGAGATATATTGATATATGTGCAAAATGTCTAATGTGGGTTGTCAGTAGGCTATCAGGAGATAATATGGTTCGGTCACTGTTTCTAACTACGCAATTTGATTCTGTGAAGGAAGTTGATTTCTCTTCACTGCATTATATTTCCACTTCCAGCATGTCCATTTATTGCTGGTAAAAACTGATGACACTTACTGAATTTTAGTGAATCTAGTAATAGTTCGGCTTGTCCCGAAGGAAGTTCCATATTTGGCCTGTCCCGTGCTTCACCTTCGATCTCTTGCCCTTGCAATATGGAGTCGAGTATAATTATTGCAACATGGGGTGTGTAACATGATGTAGGACAAAAAATGATTTAAAATAGATAAGAGGAAAATTTTAAAATATTTTGTTTACCGATTACCTTTATTTCTGAGATTTACTGGTTGTATTTTACCAAACCATGTCATTGAAAATATATGGGAAATATCCCAGTTGCTCATGGCCGTACAGTGACACTTTCTTGAGAAGAAAGCGTACTGATTTGTTGACAAATTGTAGACCAGGAAACCCCGAATTTGAAAGGTATTTTGCAAAGGAAATTAGTATTAGGAATAAGGAATGCAGTGACATCATGTACCCAAAATACTAGAAAATAGATAACGACCAACTTCATGTAGTTCTAGTCAGAATGGGGGCACGGGTGGCCCAGTCGTCTAAGGTGCCGCGATTCGCTGTGCAGAGTTGCGTCCCTTGGACACGCCAGAAACCTATGATTGTGGGTTCGAATCCCGGTTCCCCCCGATTATGTTTCTATGTTTGTCAGCACCATACCCGTGCTCGTGGGTTTCACCGAAGTGGTAAACGTCTGAGATCTGCATCACTTCGGGCTTTCCTCCCACATGAAGCTGACACGCCGCGATATAACTGGAATACTGTTAAAAGCGGCGTTAAACCCAACTAACTCACTCACTCTAGTCACAATGAGCGAGTTCAAAATTAGGGTTGCAATGGCAACATTTAACAATATAAAGTATGTGATAGTCATTCAGAAGTCAGTAGAACATAACAACTGCTTATATTCTTTGTAACGACGTTTCAAAGCTACTTCTTGCCGTCTTCATCGGGTGAATGATGGGGCTAGGCGTAGGTCTGAAATGTCGTTGTTCGGTCATGTATTCACTTCATCGACATACTGACGAGAGCTATTTTTTCACAGGTATATATCTAAACTGAAGGAAATATCACAGATACATAGACAAATAAAACCAGGAGTATTTAAGTAACTGTATATACCTCTATTGAATTCCGTCTACAGATAACCAGGAACAAATGTAGTTTAATATATACTAAATGCAATATAATAAAGACAACCTTCAGTGAAGGAAATGATACTGGCTCAGCTGCATACCCGTTCCCAGGCAGATGAACACTAAGTCTTTCCCAGACACAGCTTCTTGAACAGAGGAAGAGTTGTAGTTCGTGCAGGAAGTGTTTGAGCAGCCAGCGTCATATTGGACATTTGAGGACAACTGTTTGATGCCATCCAGGGCAGTCATGGTAAACCGGGGGTCACTATCGGCGGAGTAGTCGCCAAATATGTTGATTCTGTCATTAGCGATTGGACCTACCACCTAAAGGGGAATATGAAACTTCAGGTAATATTATAATGGCCTTGGAAAAGTGACAAAAATGTCCTCAGGTCATGCAACAAATCATAATTTGACCAGCAGAACGAAAAACGTCATTTTAGCATATAAGGTGAACCTTTGCTTTTGATATGTACGGCAAAGTGTACACAGCCTCGGTTTCATATGTATTTGTATACCGGAGACGTTTATTCCTGAAGGATCCTTTGGCATATGACATTGAACCTGTATACATCCCTTGAGACGACTGTACGTGTTGGTTTCTGCCCACTGTATGACAAGAAAGATTGTGTCAGACATATACATACATGTATACCGTATACATGTACAAGACCTTACCCCAATAGAATTATATTTTTTTGTCAAGGGGAGGAAGTTGTTCGCGTTCTTCAGCAAGACATAGGATTTCATGGCTGCTTCAACTGCCAGGGCTCTATGGGCCTCACTCTCGATGACAGACGTGTTCAGCTTAGTGTACGGGTTCGTTTCCGGTGGATCAAACTCTCCAAGCCTCATTCTGGTATAAAACAATGGTTTCACTCTCTCCCGAATCAAATCTTCCGTCAGCTTGCCTTGTTTGACTGCTTCAGCTGTTGACAGAAGGGTCGATGAGAGTTTCCAAAACAACGTTTCTGTATATATTTTAAATTATGAGCTATTTCACCCAGGTTATATCAGAAAAAACAACGAATTTTCTTTCTCACAAATTTCACATGAGCCTAAGACCCATACTAGATAGAAGATATTTCTAAATTTCAATCCTTGTTGGGCACTTGGGTCCCATTCGACTGTTCACATTCTCAACTACACCAATCAAATCTCTTCCAATTTTTTAAATGACAATTCTCTGGGTAACATTAATAATAAGTAAGATGAATGAATTCATAGTTGGTCTGTGGTGGACTCTTTCTGTGGAAAACAACAACAACAGACATTGCTGTAATTGATCAAAATTTGTGATAAAGGATGACATACCACGCATAATGCAATCATGCATATCCACCGGACTCATGACTAAGGTGCTCTGGACTATGACACGCCATTCTTCCCGAGGCAAGAGAGTTAACTGACTTTAAAAATCCAGTGTTCACCCTTGCCGAACTTTGCTGGAATTCCAGGGCTCGATCGTAGCGCCATCAGTGGCTATCACGAGTTATGTCCCTTCCATGACTCTCCTATCGACCAATCAAATTCCACCTCTCGTATCACTTGCATTTGCTTCAAACAAAACGGCGGCGCACAGTCAAGACGATCTGATTGATAATAAAAATCTATAAAGTGATAAAACGGGTCTTACATCGCGAAAAACATGAAACGATTTGGAAAATATCTGTTGAAAACGAGTTGGTGGTGCACATGCTTTTGCAAATACTGCAATCGACCGAAATCTGCATGACGTTAACGAACCGGATTTCGATTTCGTTGTGTGATTGTGATTGCACTGTGCATAAAGTCGTTGGTCCAGCAAAAATGTAACTCTCTTATACCAGCCTAGTTCGGCAAGGGTGGAAACTGGACTTTTATAGTCAGTTAACTCACTTGCCTCGGAAAGATGTTACACCCCATGGACAAGCCGTACTAGAGCCGTAGTACACACTGCCCAGGGGCGCCCAATGGTCTTTGAATCAAATCAAAATACCAACGCAACTAAACAGTGCGTATTATTGTTAAAAGGTGATCTTAACCCGTTTGTGAAGTGTGGTATATGTCACACATTATCTTAAATGAGACTTACTTTGAAATACACGTAACCAGAAATAAAACATACCCAGTTGCGATAATACAAGGTGGAACTTTGTTCCTAACTCCTGGGTACTGATGGCCGATACGTGCTTGTAGAGCTAAGAGTGTTCCTGGTGAACATGTTGACATTATTTATCAACCACGGCCTATAGATGTAATGACCGTAAAGACAGTCAGTTTAATGCTACCTACTGATCAGGGAGAAGTACGGCTGGGGAAGATTCTCAGATAATTCCAGATTAACACCAGCGTTCACCGATGCTGCAGCTATGTCGACTCCATTGTCGAGGTAGTGATGTGTTGACATGATTCTCTCTATGGCTCCTTGGTCACTGATGACGTAGCCAGAGAAGTTCCATTCGTTCCTGAGAACATCCGTCAGGAGCTGAGCGTTGGCACATGCTGGCGTGCCGTTGAAGCTAAAACATAGGGCTCCCTTCTTCATTACATTCACTGATGGTTCACCATGGGAACAGTGTACACACAGTAATATCATATAATAAATGAAAATTAAACCAACTATTTGGAGAGAATGATTCACAGGCATAATGGTGTGTGTTGAGAGAGGTTTTACACGGTTTGCAATATCCGAGCCATAGGGTTGACGGCAAGGTTGGGCTTCCCACTCTTTACCAAAGTGGGAATTGTAAACCAAGCGAAAGCTTCATACTTATGTAATGCAATGGACATCTAATAATGTAACTTCTGAATCACAATGTAATATGCCATTAAAATTCTTATGCAAGTTTTAGTTATGACATTTGTGGTTTTATAATTATTTCATTTCCTTGTCACTTAAGGTACAGCAGTATCAGAAGCAGTGTTGCACCTGTTGTAGCTGCACATGATGTTGTAAGTCCCAGCCTTGACGCAGGCACGAAACGCTGGCAGGAATGTTGTACGCCAGTCTCGTACTGATACCTATACAAAGAGAAGGCAGATACAATTCTGTCAACTAAAATCCTGTAGATACTTAGTTTTATTTTTTAAAAAGGGAAAAATGTGACAAAGAAGTATTCTGATGAGATGAATCTAGACAATCAAGAAATCGAGAATTTATTGGAAGTGTTAACAACAGGAGGCGTGTTAGTTTCTGAGATTAATCTAATTGAATATTGAAATTCGACTTCAAGGGGATAATAAATACAATATCAATACTCGTATTTAATTTCCTGCCATCTTTTGTCGTTTGGTATTGAGCTTTTATGGAGCTGTTGTTTACATTCCAACACATCATTCACCTTATATAATTACTTTACTGTTATACCCCTAAAACAAAGTCCTGGTATAAGGTAAGATGACACAAGAACAGGTAACATAAAAATGCCAATTGGGACATACAAAATACCCAACCTGACGATTTTGTGCACAGTTGCTGGTTGTGTGTTTGAAATCATGACGACAAGGTGTAATTGCAGTGATGCAGCGGCTGTGTACAGTACGAAGTGAACCATGTTTTACATTAATGAGTGACTCGAGACATTGTTGATTCAAGACATAAAACATTCGTTATATTTTAGCAAAATATATGTAGGTTGAATTGAAAAAGAATTCGTTATAAATGATTATAAAATATTACAGACGTGTCTTATCTCTTGACGCCATGTGAGTAATACATCAAGTGGAAGATGATTTTGTAATCGGTTTGATGCTAAATCCTCAAATAGTCCATCAAGTATTCTAATGCGAATCTGTGGTTGCACCGCCTCATATCAATAAGCAGTTTATGTCTCCTTCGATTTTTTAAGTTAGGATATTTTTCATACTTTAGCTAAAAGGTACCTTCAGTAGACGTTTGTTAAAAACAATGATACATACGACGGCTGAAAAATTATGTCTTTGTACGGGGATGCTATCTGGTCCACCGTAGGCGTCGAAGTGTTTACAGCCGGCGTTAGCTCTGATGAAACGCGTGTCGTTACCTTGCAGGCCTTTCACAAACTTGGCAGCATAAACACCAGACATGTACGGATCTTCTCCATAACTTTCCTGTTTTCAGAAAGCATTTTTGTTATGTTACATTAACAGTTCGACTCAAACAAGATACAATACTGTTTGTCATCGTCATAATTCATAATTCCCACTTTTGTGCATTACTATAAACACTAACAATGATGTGAAATGATTATGTTGATGCTGTAGTTCACATTTGTTGTATTGTATACCTTCCATTTATTCAGTTATGTGTGTAATAAATTGCATTCCTTTGTTACAATTCCATTGGTTAGAAGTTATTGCCATTGATTCTTTTAGTATTGTTGTTATAATCAAAAATTCTTCTGAAGGTTTTATACTGTTTAACTTTCTTTCATAAGATGCAAAATATTTGTGAAGTGTTATTTTCGTGTTTGTTCCTGCTACCTGTAACAACATTCTCCATGTTACAGATATCCAAAAGTGTTATATTTTCTTTCTAAAACATTCTTCTAATTTCATCTATAAAGTATCATTCAGTTGACCAAATACCATATTGAAAAACTTCCCAGAATCAGTCATATCCTTGGCAAGGCATAATTTCATCTAAATGAAACGTATGATTTGCACATGAACATTTAGATATGATGATGTGAAGATGGAAGACTGTGACCTGGTTCCGTCCCCATCTTGGGTCCCTCATGATGTTGATGACGGGGCTAAAACAGCTTATGCCTTTGTGGTCGCCGTACTGCTTTTTGCTGATGTAGTCGTTATATTTAGCCCGTACTTCAACACTTGTGGCCTCCGCAACCCGGTATATAAGGTCCTTGCTGTGAAATATACACTTCTGCAATGGTCATATCTTGTGAAAGTGTGCTGACTGACTATATTCACACTCACGCACACATGCTTTACATACATCAATTGCAAACATTTGACACCAGACAATAATGGAAAAGAACACAGTAAGAAGAATTTGTAATACGTTCAAGCTGATTGTGCCACAGGGTCACCAGATGTGTTGGTCCGTCCGTTTTTGAGTTCATGGTTCCCATAGATAGACAACAAATCTAAGCTGATATCTATTTATTTATCTGTTAATTTGTATGAGAATAAAGCCAGAACACTCACATGACAAGCTATGTTGAAAATGTTTATTTTGTCTTAGAAAACTGATTAGTTTTAAAAGATAGATGCCCGTTTACAACTTTTACTTTTGCTTCCAGAGTTATTGCATGAGAATATGTAGTAACAAAATTGGTAGCTCATTATGTGATATTGGTATCGCTGATAAAATATCTCGAAAAAGGTTTCAAACACTTCAAACAAGATTAATCTAAAGTTATCTAGTTAGAACCAAGGCACTGTATAAATGCGGTTCTGTATTGTATTTCTCGTCTTTCTTTTCCATATTTGAAAAAATAATTACGTTTAATGTGTGTCCACTATAAATGATCTTCAAAAGAAATTTATTCCACCCAATAACACCTCTACCTGAAGGCAGCGGCTAGCCCTAGAGCTTGGGGAAAGGATGTGGCATTCCCCGCCCCCACGTCTCCTCTCAGACATTCCGTGTTCCAGGAGTAGGGGCCGATACCTAGACGAGGGATAGCGGGAGCAGGTCCTCCAACATTACCACGTCCCCCTCGGGCCATCTGTTCTTGCATCTCCTCCAGGGTGAGGCGCCCGACTAGGTCCTCTACCCTCACATCCCACGGTAGGGATGTATTTCTGAAGGGATAATCCCCCAGTGCAAGGAGACATTGGAGGATCAACACATATACATATAAGACACCACTCATGCTGACATTTGTAGACTTTCTACAGCTGCCAAGTGTGACCTCAGAAGGCTGGAACAGATAAGCAACTGTTATAACCTTGACCTTGACCTTGACCTCCAGCACTATGAACATGAAGGATGACAAGAAATAGTAAGACTGTAGGAAAGGCCAAGCATATTGACGTCAACGTTTCAAAGATGGTCCATTGGCAGTATTTAAAGAAATAAATTTTCATGATTGTACATACAGATTTAATGCCTCTAAGTTGACAGGGCACTACCAATCGAAGATCAATATGGCAAACCACCAATAAAAGATCAATAGACATACAATCTGACAAACTACCAATCACAGGTCATTACATAGGCTACGTGACAAATCATCAATCAAAAATCATTGTACAGGCCAACTGTCAAACTGTCAATCAAATATTAGGACAGACACTATCTGACAAACCTCCAACCACAGCCAATTCAGTGGCTTTCTGACAAACCACCAATCAATCAAAGATTTTCAAAGGTTTTCTCTAGATCAATCAAAGTGTCCAGAAAATAAAAACTACATTACAGAAACGGGGAAAAATAACTCGGGTCGTGAAGTTAAGCCCAACAATCCTAAAAGCCTGATATATGTTGATAATGTCTACAGAAACCGTGTTGATTGTCTTGTCACACTAGCAAGGTCATCACATTTGGGAGTCGTTGACCCTGACGCTGAATGAGATAGGAAACGAAGTCGCACATGTGCTTGTCCACGCTGCACGTGAGAATTTGTTACCGGCGTGATGCGGACGATTCCACTAAGAGAAAGCAAAAAACCTTAGTTCGGTCATTAATGTTAAAAACAAAGGAACTACTTACCTAAGGCTAAAATATATATTTAAGAAAACTAACACTGTTGAAAAAAGAAAGCTTTTCCGAGAGCAACCTAAGGCATATAAGAAATGCTTAGACAAGCATGTTAAGAAACTAAGAAACGGTTTATGCACATTATTAGAGCCAATCGAAAACATAGTCCAAGTGAATTTCGGAACGCTCTTCACAAGGATAAGAGTAAGGTGAATAACATTGAGCCTGATATCGCAACATTTTATGAACACTAAACAAAGACATGAATGACACAATTAATGATGACGAATAATAAAATACTACAATGCACGATGATCAAATGCTCAAGTGATATCACAATCGAAGAAATACGTAAAGATGTAAAAAGTTTGCAAAATAAGAAAGCTTTCGGTATAGATCTCATTGTACCCATAATGCGTATATATTAGGGATTATTAGCACCCGTATATCGTGATAACGTTAATGCCGTGTTCATTACCGGTAACATACCAGATACTTGTGTGACTAAGACAGTTTTTAAAAAGAAAGGACACACACTAGACCCGAACTCTTACAGACTTATCACGATTTTTAGTTGATTGGGAACACATTTACGAGTATACTTCATACACGATTGTCATCTTAATCTGATGATAATAATATCGTATCCCCAGCGCAAGCTGGATTTAGGAAAAAAATAACTTTTGAAGAGAAGACAACACGTGTATCATCAATATGGCAATGCAGAGTCTTAAGCATAGCAACCAAAGCGGTATCAAATCGTGTGTTATCATGTGTCAAATGAAATATCCTATTTTTTCCCAAGCCTTTCCGTAGTTAGGCAAGGAGAGAATTTATCGCCATTACTATTTTCAATGTATATAAATGACCTCGAGCAGTCTCTGTTGGAACATAACTGTCATGATGTAAATGTTGATCACAATCTTGGTGATTACACTGTATAAGTATACTGTATGTAGATGATGCAGTCTTATTTAGTAGATGCCCCGCCGATTTACAGAAAAACCTTGACTCATTTAGAATATACTGCACTAAATGGAAATTAGATGACAACATTTCGAAAACAACAAAAGATTTGTTTGGCAGTGGCCCTGCTGAACCAGTTCATGTTTGGTGGAAAACATCTCGAGATAGCAGATAACACATGTGCATAACATTTCATAGAGATCGAAGGATGATAAGCACAATTAAATCTATTGCCTCTAATGCCAAGTTTAGTCGTGTATCTGCAGTAGCTGCAGTTCATATACCCCAGTCTCGCACTGATACCCATACAAACATAAGAAAACAAGACGTAGCCAGACAGATAATATTCTATAAAATGTTATTGTATAATCTGTAGATACTTTAGGGATAATTAATAAAATGTTACCAAAATGCATTGTTAATAGTTGTTAATAGTTATTCTGGGACTGACATCAGTACACAAGTGTTCAAAATGCACTTCAACACACTGCACGGCACGAGGGGTAGTTTCTACGCTTCAAATGTTAGATATGGGCAGGACATCGCATTCCTAATGCAGCGAGGAGTTAGACAAGTAGATCAAGCGAACGTTTGTATCTGGGATTGCCCTTCAGTTCTCCGTGAAGCCATGCGAGTTGTAATGAGTAAAATCAAAAGTAACACAAAACTTTGTCAAATGGGACGGACCAGTTATGGAGTATAGGGGGTAGGATATCTGCTAATGCGGACCTATTCTATTGCGGTTAGAATCAGCCTCAGGGCATCCTCTAACCCCGGCCTTCCGCTCACACAGGATAGGACATCAGCTCATGGGGCGGACCTATTCTAATGGGACTAGAATCAGCACGCATGAATAAATCAATACCAGGCGTACAGTGATCATTTGCTGGAGATACTCCAACTACTGGTAGCGGATGTTATGCTACGTCGTATACACGAGAAAGAGGCGTCTGAATCGTGGTGCATGTATGCAAGTGATTGAATATATAAACCGATGTCGACGGATGTCACAACCTCCATTCAACAGTAAACGTGGGCGAGTGTGTAACTGAGTGACACGCCTATCTCCGTGTGACAATCGCATTACAAGAAATAACGTGCGTGATCTTCATACTAGTTAACAAGTTTACCAAACACGACGTGGCCCCAATGACGACATAGTGTATACTCCATTACCCAAGAAGAGTCCATGACATTAAGGATCTGAGAAGGAATTCTATTTTGTAATTCCGTGGAGACGTCGAATTTATCAAGACGCTGAAAGTCCAGTGTACAACATTCAGACGACATGCATCATATCATAGCGAGGAAGATGGTTCTTGGGACACTGTGTTTAGTTTTGTTTTTCCTAGTTATGAAGTCCCCTGTAAAATGTAGCAACTGTTTTGACACGGATTCTTTACTGAAGCAAGATAGTGCCATGGTGGGCTATATATTTGACATCGTGCGGCCTTCCACAATATATGGCTGTTCTTCGGAGTGCCTCAGATCATCAACCTGCAGGTCATTTAACTTTGATCTGGTGACACGCACCTGCCACCTCAACAGCAACATCAGCAATCATACCAACGTCATCTTCAAACAAGGCTACGTCTTCAGTGACATTGAGTTGTGGCCTGCGGTGAGTTCATTAGGACTTATATTTTCATGTATGATATGGCATATGACGAGGTGATAGAAATAGCATGTCCTGTTGTAGATGATTAGTTGTGGTTACCACGAGGGGCAAGGGACTGTAAAGCTACATGTGTGCTATAGGATTTACATCGCACTCTTAATCTTGACCCGGGTAGATCCGGGTAGAATAGGTCTTCATCAACGCATGATTGCCGTAAAAGGCGACTATGCTTGTCGTAAGAGGTGACTAACGGGATCGGGTGGATCGCTGCCTTGGTTGATGCATGTCATCGCATCCCAATTGCGTGGATCGATGTTCTTGATATCAATCACTGGATTGTCTGGTTCAGACTCGATTATTTACAGACCGGCGTCTTATAGCTGGAATATTGCTGAGTGCTGCGTTAAACACCAAACAAGCAAACAAACAAACAACATCGCACTCCTATATCTTGAAAACTATTAACTATACTTAAGATCTGTAAAACACTGTTTTCCCCAATCATTTCCCCCAAACAAGTTCACTTATTTCATCTACAAGGGTAACATTGCATGAGGATTTCAGACCGAAAACCAAAACCAATATGGGTTCTGGAAACAAAACACGTACACTCCAGGAAACAACCACCGGTTCATCTTTTTGATCGGGAAACTGTTGACAATAAAAGATAAAAGGATGGTGTGATATGGTATCCAAAACTAAATGTGATGTGATGTGATGCATGAGAAAGACTTCGTTGGTATTAACGACATACGGAAGCACCAGATTTATATCCATTGTAAATTTACATAAGATACTTGTCAGCGTCTATACAAAAATAGAAAAAAACAACAACAAAACATTTCCATAATCATAATAAATGTCCATTGTGTGATTCTTACTATATCATAAGTATGTGTTTATAAATCCCAATCAAATAGTGATGATACCGGGTGTTCGCGAAAAGATGATCGTATCCTATCTGACCAGTGGCACCCGCAACAAATACATGCAGATCTAGAGTTTAATCAACTGTTCACTTAAAAAAATGTGAACATATGGTACAAGTCAAAATAAGGAATTGCATCGGACATAATTTTTGTCACTGATGCGTCAGATTTGGAACTGGTCTCCATGTCTACCATAAAACAATTTTGAAAGCTTTACTGAGGCCTTGAGTGTTGTAACCTTGACCAAACAACTTTTGGGCAATAGTCTCGGTCACGATATGGCTGAAATACTGCCGATGTGACGTTAAACGTTACTCACTCACTCACTCAATAGTCTCAATATTTTCTTCGAAATCCTCGTAAAAAGATCAGGCTCTTCTGTACCTAAAATAGCAATGTAGACACCATAGGTTCGAGCTTCTGGAGTATTGCTCTTGATAAAGGGATAGTTGACTATTGGAAAGTTCAAGTCTTCCCTCTTGTCATTAGTCTTTTTGTCAGAGTTTTGGCCGTTATGAATGTCTATTGATATATCCAAATGTGAAACAAACGAGGTGGTTTCACTGTCTCTGTTATTTCTAGTTCAGGTGGGTACAAAAAGTGTTTCATCACCAAAGGGAATGAAAACATAATACTTCGTAAAGTTGGGTACAAAATCAGTTCACAGCATTTTGGAGTTTTATCACTGAATTTACTTCCGTTGCTAATCGACATGTGTTTAGAAGCACAAACTTATTATTAATCAATTCAACAGTGATGCTAACATGGTGTCAGGCGTGTCAGCGACAAATACGTTGGAGCTCTCTCCTGTCACGTTGACGTCGCCGACCATTTTGTCGTCGTGTTCTTGTTTTCATCACCATGCGCTATCACTGTGATTGACATAAACCAGAAAAAAGTGCATGCAACTATGAAAAAAAAGTGTTTTGACACCATACTACAAAGAATGTTACCAAAGGACATTTTCATACTACCCCAACATGATCTCTTGTTTTGAGAATTAAACTCACGGGAGAAAGAAACAATACCAAACACAACATCGCATTTTCTGAAAAGAAGACAAAGCTCTTGAAGAACAAATGAATTCTTCAAATCTAACTCTTATCTAATCTGTTGTGTAGACGTAAATAAAATGTTTGGTGGAAGGGTGATGGTTTACAAAGAATGTAAATGTATTATTCCTCAATTATTGATGGTGTACATAAAGTTGAAAGTTGTGGGGTACAATGCGATAGGATAGAAGTATATGTATTAACATTTTGTTTCTTCATAATACTTATGAATTTAATTCTTTAATTTTTATCACTTTTGAAAAGACGATGTCAGCAACAGTGAACGTTTAACTGACTATAACATAAATGAACTTTACCTGACATGTTTGGTAATTTACGTTCAGTGACAGTTTTATACAACAGCTCACTGACAATGTCTTGTCCATTCCGGAGATATTTCTAACAATTCATCAATGTTTGGGATTAAAATATCGACGTATTCCGAAAACCACACATACATTTCTACAGAAATAATGACCATGAATTGAATTATTCACAAGCTGACAACTGAAAATCGAAAAATCGAATGTTTTATCATAAATCATTTACCAAAATGTCCCTGCTGACTTCTAGTGGCATCTGTGTAGTCGCTTACAGATCCTCAAGGACTTTCCAAACATGACATATGCGTAAATTACAAAACGTAAATTACATGGGATGTTTTCTTTTTTTAAAAGTTTTATGATAAAAGTGTACGGAGCGCCCCAAAACTCCTTCGTACCAGGTACTCTGACACCGCATGTACATACAGTAGTAGGGTTGGGTCGCATGATACTAGCTGGGGATAATTAAGCGGGTCACGTATGATTACGTCCTTAATGAACCCCTTTCAAAATCTACCGCCTGGAACTATCATAAACCTTGTCAAAAGAGGTAAATGTTTACTGACATCATAATAAGGGACGTTCCTGGGGATGATTTATACAACAAAGCTTCTATAATGACGGTAAATATTGTATCAGCAGAATATTATTACCACTGTTAGGCAAAATTCACGTATATCGTAGACACTTTTCGAACAATGGTCTTGATGACATTGTCGTGCAACTGACACAGATAATTGTTTAAAATATTAGATAGATATTTGAAAATGATGGAAACCGGTTTGGATAAGCTCTGGTTGTCAGATATGTTTTCCTGCACAGTTTTAATTTGTGGAACATGGCATTAGCGACAGCGGAACTTTACGTGACCTTTTGAGGTATAATGACCCAGTGTAAAGATAATTACAAGTGTAACGCAATGTTTGTAATCTTTACAGTTGACAGATTCATAACGCTCATATTTGAAAGTATATTATCAATACCACGTAAAGTGATTTCACAACAGTGAGTCAAACATGTGCGACAGCAATCGTGCACTTTAACTGAGAATGTTTAGGGGACATCTCAGGAGATATAGACGGCAAGACGTTGACGTGTTCACGTTCAATAGGTCCGTGTCGTGTGATATCTAGCGTTGTCCGGTCGGAACAGGGTTACTGAGTTCTGTTGCAAAAAATGCAGGACAACAGGGCAAAGTACCTGGTCTATATAGCATGGGAAAGCCAGACTGGCATCGACAACGAGCAGGATCTGTTTTGACGTCACCACGTATTCCTCCCAACACCATGACGCGCCCATCTCAATCCCTCACGTCGACGTTGGCTTCTTATAGCTACTCCACGGAACGGTCACTACGCCCGAATACCATGCAGTCTGAATCACCCAGACACTGTCCGTGGACTGGCAAGGTTGGTTGCAGCCCATGACATCACCGACAAGAGTCTATTCTACAGAGGTACAAAACCCGGAGAAAGTCTACGTTGGGCCTTGTCACGGGTGGTCTGCCGCTCCTATGCCTATCGCTGGTACTGCCAGTGTAGCGGAGTCGATCCGGTGATTGTGATGCGTGCGCAGACTTAGGTTGTTGGCCCCATCTTGTCATTCCGATGGCCCTTTCTTTCTGCTGAAGTGAAACTCTTTGTGGCATGATTGTTGTGATGTTTTGCTGTAAATTCCGATGCTAATTGTCGATGTGACAAATCCGTCATACCCCTTATACCAATTGGAGGTCGTTCTGCACGTCAATTTTTTATATCGTATGTGAGCCATCAAATTAACCTTTTCACAAACGATGTTGCTGGCTGCGTTTGGTTGAAACATATCAAACTATAGTTTTAAATTATGCAAAATGGAGATATTCTGAATTTCGGTCTTGTATACTTTGCCCATCAGTACACACGTACACGCGATGTTTTGAAAATATTCCCGCGACACAGGACAGTAATATTTAGTAATAATGCGAATTGGGTATGAAACTATACATACAAACTCACACAAACTGAATATCAGTTATTTATCATGTCCTGAGGGACCGATCATTTGATGGGGGAAGGGAGGGGGGAGGGTTGGTGGAGAAGGGGGCTGTGATTTTGTATTGAGACCAGCTGTTTTTCAGCTACAGACAATTTATTTTCGGGTTTCGAAAAAAATGCCAGTGGTGTGTCCATATTATGATGTTTTCGTGATGCTCCTTTGTTCAGGCTCTGTCTGGTCCATGCTGGGGGACCCAGTGTCCTGCTGGATACCGATGTACAGTCAACAGACTCGACCGTCCAGCTTGTCAGCAAGGTAAGCATCGACTCAATACGAAGGTGGCATAAATAACACATGACTGTTTGAAATGAGATTTTATGGGACACAGAGATTAGGAACAAGATTTGGATGTCTGTGGTTTGACCCCGCACCAGCAATATTTCAGCTATATGACGGCGGTCCGTAAATAATCGACTTTGGACCATACAATCCAGTGATTGACACCATGAGCATTGATCTATACAATTGGGATACGATGACATGCATCAACCAAGCGGGCGAGATTGACCACCCGATCCCGTTAGTAGCATCACGACAAGAAGTGGATGAAGGCCAATTCAGATCCGTATCCTCACGGGTAATACGAATAAGAACATGATTTTAGATATTATGGAGCAGTTTGAATTCTGAGTTCTAGTATATACCGAAAACAATATTAATTTAGTCTTGTCGAATTGTATGTTAATCCCTCCAAGAAAAATCGCTAACCTTATAGATAGCTATTGCATTTTCCATGGCTGTCACAAATACCCTTTTATACATAACGTTACATCACAGGGCCATTATCCGACAGATAATGTCCGCCTTCCCATGCAGAATTCCAAGGTTGTGGCTCACCGCCTCCAGGGGTACCAAACAGCGAGGTAAAGTATGATGGCCATTACATGGGAGCCGAGGCTAAGTACACGTGCACAGACGACTTCCGGTCCTGTCACATGAATTCCATAAGCGTGTGCCAGGCATCTACCGGCATGTGGCAGAAAGTGACTGACCTCTGTGGACGCTTCAGATTCCTAAATACCGTGAGGAATGACTTTTTTTGCAACAACAATATCAACCTTATTGTAAATTAGCCCTATTTCGGATCTATAACATGCAAACTATACTGATCCAATAATTCCGATTGCAAAAGATTCCACTAAAAAAGATGTATTTCTTTCTGAAATTCTCTTTATGACATTTATGATCGTAATGTGATGCGATTTCAGGCAAACATAGCGAGTAAAATTAGTTCTCATCACGCGAGCCTACCTACTAAATGAAAATGAGTCCGGTTTGGCGTGAAACATATATATGAATGTGTTAGCATTACCGTTGGCTTAAACTGTGTAAATAACATATATAAATACGTAAATATAGAGAGAAACATCACATTTGTATTCGAAATTTTATCGAAAAAGATACCTTGTCCCTTAAAGAACTTGAAAAAAAGTGCACTTTCTGCTGTTGACAATATTGTCTGCCCGAAAATATTTCGGCTCTGAGTTTAATAAAAATATGTTTGGTTTTGAAGCTGTAGCTGAAGAATATCTAGTCACCATACAAACTCCCACACCTAATTCACGTGTTCATGAGTGGTAAAGGTTTAGGACCTGCATCAATTTCCTCCCAGGTGAAGCTGACACACTATGATATAACCGGAATACTGTTCTAAGCGGCGTCAAACCAACCCACTCACTCATACGAAACGATCATCAGTTATACTTGATTTATGGTTTTCAGTTCAATATTTGATTCAGGATTATTTTATGCTATCATACAGGGCCGGGCAGATTTCCCCTGTGGCCCAGCAAGTCGCTTCACTGCGACGTTGCAAGGAGTTCTGACGGATAACAAGTAAGGACACATTAGTGATATCAACAGCATGTCGTCAGACATTCTGCACTTAACACCGTAATGTGACTTAGTATACATAATCTTGTTACTTAGTAATCGTATCTTTTGAAGTGTTATCAATGGTAAAGAAAGAAATGCTTCTTCGGTATTTTGGCTGGTAATGTCCACTTTGGGATTCAGGGCCCGTTCCAACTAAGATTATCGAAACTCACATACTTTAACATAGCCTTACGTCATTCGTTGCATTAAGATTGCTTTGTGAAACGACGCCCTAGCAGTTTGAATCAAAGACCTCTTATGATTTCTCTGGAGTTTGATATATTCATATTGACAAGTAACTTGTTTACAAGCAAGCAATGTTCGAAATGTTGTGAGTGTCAGACCAGGTGCAAGGTATGTCGGTTTCAAACGTTATACGTGATTTATGCGCAAGATGATGTTTTCGAGCAGGATATCTGGACATTGATTCCTCATTACCTCACATTATCCCTGTTGGAATACCTTTCACTGGATTATACAAGAAACCCATCCAGGATACATCTTTTCTATTTACAAACACGAAATAAATCATCCACTTAGCACACTTGGTGAAACATTATGTGCGCCTCCCCCCACAATAAAAACAACAACCAAAAACCAAAACAAAGCAAAACGAATAAACAACAACAACAAAAACACACAAAAAACCTAAAAAACAAAACATGTTTGGCTCCACTTTTCAGAATTTTTTTCTATGCTTTGAGATGCAAGATTCTCCACCCCACTCCCAATCAATACCACGATATTCAAAGCAAATTAATTGAAGAAATTGTTTACCTTGCATTAAATAAAACGATAGCATCATGGACTGTTGCTACATTGATACTGTGACACTGTTCACACACCTTCAATTTACCGTGGAGATGTTGAACTGATTTGGCCTGTAAATCTTCCACATGTTTGAATCCCCTTTTCTTGGTTTGATTGAAATGTATTCTTTGTGTAATTGCAGGATGGAAATAGTGATTCGAGGAGCCACAAAAGGAGCCACAACTTCTACATTCCATGTAATCTTTAGAGTTGACCGAAACAGCATCACATACACCACAGTCTCTAACGGCACCTTTGGCACGACCGGGAATGTATCAGCGATGATTCTACCACCCCGCCAGGACTTTAACATAGAAGTCCAACTCAAGGAAGGCGTTTACACGGTATTGCTTTAAAGCTGGCTTCATGTTAGAACACGGGTTAGAATACCACGGCACTCTGCGTCTTGTCGTAAATTGCATCGGTCGTCAGGCTTGATTGATTGCATGGCTTCGCGCCATGACGGAATGGGGCTTTGCTCATAATATCACTCACTAGTTTGCATGGGTTCAGATTCAATTATTTCCAAGGCTGCCTTGTAATTGTAGTTGTAATGTTGTGAAAACAACATACGCACAAACAAACATAAGTGATAGTGTTTCACGCACGTCAAGACTGATCTTTATAATACGTAACTGTGAAGTACCTATCTCAAGTAACCTTTCAACATCCGCACATAATGGCCATAATCCCGGCTTGTTTCTTTCGTAGTTCCAATAATGATCCAACATATCGTGCCTTCAGACAAACTTTGACCCCGGAAGATACACTTATAACCACTATCTAGATGCACTAATGAACAGAAATCAATTTAAGCTAAGAAGTAAACTGATAAACTGTTCAATTGTGATTAAGTGTATGAAGTGCATATGGCTGATCAATAGATACAGCATATTATTTTGTTACATTAACTGGGTTCGCATCCCATCCGCGTCTCCTGATTCAGATACAGTTACAAAAACTCTCCGAGCGATTTCTGTTTTGAAAAAAACCCAGTTGTTCGTTAGTAATCGATTGTCTTAGAATTTAAAAAAAGGGTTTGTGTAAATGCCATGTAAATGTCAATTGGCTGCAAACCAATGCAAACGAAGATACCCCGAGAGACAAGCGATGAGAGTGAAATGATACAATTATAATCAATAAAATTGCCCCGAAAAATTAATTGAATGTGAATTGAATTAAAAGAAATTGTAGATTTGTTGAAGCGGCCTTGGATAATATTAACCCATTCATTCTTAGTTGTCATTGTATTACTTAGGCGTCCTGGAAACCTATATATGATCGTGGATTCGAATCCTAAACTCTCTCTGATTAAGTTGATGAGCGCCCCATCCGTGCTCATGGGTTTCCCAAACTTACTGACTCTGAAGTTGATGCGTTTGATATTTTTCCTCTTTAGATGGCGATAGATGGCGCCGCTTTGCCGCCTTTCCCGGAAAGACTAGCAAACGTACAACCCTACCGTATAATGGCACGCGGGGACGTCAACGTCAACACTGTCGTCATTCAAATATGACGTTGGGGTCATTAACTTTCAAAGGACATAATCCCATATTCTATTCTCTGCCGAGTGACGATACACTGATAGCCACCCTTTGTGATATATAGCGATAAGTTCAAAGCTACGAGTGATGGTTCAAGGCCAGGATCGCCGTAACGGCAGCACTACACCTTACGTTAACACACTTATTGACAATTTTAAACATTTTGTTCCATTGTCTACACACACCGTGTGTTTACAAGCGCATGACCATGGCAGCTGTCCTGATGTCACTATGAGTCTACCTACGTACAAACAACTGTCGCACATCGCCATTTGTTACATGTCTTCTGGTTTGGTTGTATTAAAATCATTATTTGTAGCTTTTGTTGATATCTTGTAACTATTTTCCATCCCTCGTGCGAACACTAATAGTTGTGTGTTGGACAATCACAGCTTGAATTATATGACACATGGAATATATACACCGAACAAATTTTGAGACATTTCATAAGTGTAACCATTCCATTTTGTTTCAATTGACTGGAAAATGCTGAAATGACGACAAAAGAACTAGATCTAATTTAATATGGCGTCCATTCCACACATGCACACCAACACAACCAACCAAAACCAGACTTTTGCACGTGCTGTCATGATCTAGGGTGAAAGCAAGCCCATGCTTATTCTAAAGTATCCTTTATGTAGGTGAATAGCAAACACCGGCTGAATAGTCACACTAGAAGGTCTACAGCTGAGGTCAATGCCTAGGATGCCGCCTGTACAATAAGGAATAGCCCTTGAAATGTTAACTTGTAATGTGATGGTTTGGGGAGATTTAAGCTACAACATTAGGTCGCCAGACCCTTGTTAACTCTACATTGCACCGCCTATGTGCTAGCCCAAGCGGGTCATACTACCCACTGATGAGGCTGAATGTGTTACTACGAAGGGTAATCTTTCTTTAACAAATCACTGGACCGTAACGGTCTGTGGACATAGTTTGGTCAACAACCTGATCACGGACTGGATACGATCCCCAACCCTTGCTCTTCCTTGCCTGACGCTTTAGACCACTCGTACACTCCGCCCCAGTGGTGTCGTAGCGGTGCAGTAGGATCACCGACACTCTGCGAACCTGCCAATAACAGTGCTGTTGAATGACCGACACCAGGTAGAGATGTTCATCGGGTTTCGGTAATAGAAGACTTCTAATTCTTTAGGCACAGGATTTAGGCATACCATGCAATAATACGTCTGCAAAAACTGAACTTTTTAGCATTTGTTGGGTGGGGTTATGTCACAAATGTATGGCATCTGTAACAAGTTTCATAACCACATGGGCTCCCAGGTAAAAAATATAAATAGTTTAAAATAAGTTAAACTTTTTTTTCAAACATACAATACAGCCAGTGGGGAACGCTTTTCATCACCCAATATCCATTCTTTCGACAGATGAAAACAATGACAGCACAGTCTGGTTGGCATCAAAGAGTGCTCTTCATATTTGTATTAATCAAGCAACCTTATCAAAAATGACTTGGTTACTTGGATTATCGATGTGCACAAGGTGTTTCCAAATGCATTGTAGCAAATTTACAGATTCAGTATTGGTATTTGCATGTTCTTAAATGGAAGGGGTACCGGAATCCGCTTTCAACTGTGGAAAGAGCTACGCTATGTCTTCGTGTTAATATTTTAGGCATAAATATCATTTTCATGTAGTGATGGCAGTCATTTATTCCGACTCGAACGGACGACTGTGAGGAAGATGTTCCATTTGGGGAAAAGGCCTGGTTGTTGAGCTCGTTCTTCGTCCACCCCATGTATGTCGGACCCGGTAACGCCACCATTCGTTGTTCTTGTGAAGCATTACCGAAGTTGTCCTTTCTTTCCATCATTAAGTAATAAACGTACGTCTCCAGAAACAGTACCATGTGAGAAGTATGATTCCTTCTCTGGATGGCGACTCATCCAAGTTCTTCCTCAATTGATGCTGTAAAGTAAGACATGATGTTCCATCAGTAAATGTTGCATGAACTGCTCGATATCCATCTAGTTATAACTTAAGCAACATTATCGCCTATTTACATGCTACAAAGAAGACAAACATTCGACAAACTAAACTTTCAACACAGTATCCACTTAGCGTTACTACTGACAATCTCATCAACACACAAAATCGCTTCGAGAACTGGAAACTGTTTTATAATTCATGAGAATGATTCTTTTATCCTGAGAATAACAGGATATATGTATTGACACTTCTGTTGAGATACCATTCGCCATTCAAGAAACATTGAACACGATTAGGATTCGGTAGTTACCCCGTGATTAACTTATGATTAACATTGAGAAGGTATTTAATTATCGCCGATTTAATTAGAAACTTCGATTATCTGTGATAGCTAGAATAGTTATTAATACAGACGACAGTTCATCTGTGGCTGACAAGTAAAGTCCTGTTTTTTCACCATTGAAAGCAAGGCTAACTTGCTACTCCTTAAGTTAACTATCCGCTTTTACTTTTGGCAATATCTGTTAGTCCATGTGGTTATTTGAACATATCATACCCGTGTATATTTGAGATATTTTCATTAAAATGCTGTTGTAAATAGATAATGTCTATCAGGTGGAACTGATTTATGTGGATTTAGGTTATGTATAATAACATGTATTATCGTGCTGCAACGTGACGTTATGTCCCTGCATTGCACAACGGGTAGAACATGATCTCGAGCGACATCGCCCCGGTAGCGTACGTCATTCAAATTGCTATCTACAATGATTGGTTGTGTTCTCCCATGAGTTGTGATTTCAATCATTGCATTCCACCCAAAAACTGAGGACGTTGAGTAGCGCAAGCTTCGTTGAAACCTTCTCCTGCACGCCTGTAGACCCCTGCATGGCCATCAGATTTGTCCTGAGCTGAAACCTTGGCTCCTCAGTATACTGTCCCAGTCTTGTCGTCCCTGTCTTCGGAGTCCCCGCGGCTGTCTAAATCACGCTAGGCGTGCATGACGGTGACGTGAAAGCAAAATTGGGCTTTTCGCTTGAGGTCGGCGCCGGATGTTGTGCTCCCTCAGCCGGTTGCGTACGGTCCTGTCCCTAATTGGTCACAGCTGTGGCAGTTCGGTATCGATTCCTTAGATGCAACAACCGAATGTGGTTGTGTTGTGGACGTCACGTTACACGTGGACGATCGGCCCGTGGCAAGTCAAGAGTGTTGCCCTGCCGTAGATAACGCCTCCAAAGAGATGATATTGTGTTTCAATGAACTTTGAAATGTGTGGCAACTTCGTTTTGCGCCATTCCTGTTTACAGCATATCCACGGCGCGTAGACGTTGATATTCAGCAAGCCATGTCATTGCGTTATCTACGGTTAAACAAAAATATTTTTATAAGCACCTGATACCTGAACATTAATTGTGTGCATGCTCCCAACCAACACGCAACACGCTAATATGCAAATTGTGAATCACAACCTCATAGTCGATATGTCTTCATGAATATTTAATGAAAGACAAATTAGTTAATTTCAGAATAATTTTATTTTTTATGAAACTTTATATTAAGCACAGATACTGTTTTGGTTAGTATATTAGAATGAGCCTGCTATAGATAATAAAGTCTGTATAAATCTGTGTCAGTCCTTTTATATCATGTTCATCATATGTTCTCTGGACACCTAAATATATATTACATATAGTATCTGTTCCTGGGTTTATAGGGTGTACAGTCTCGTCCATCCGTGACATAGTGTTGGAACCTGCTTTCGCCCGACCAATGGATTTGCCTTTGTCTTCATCTGTTTTGCTTGCATTCCTACTTCTATTCTTTATTGCTTTCAGTAATTCAGTAATTATACCATGCTCATTTTGTCGAATTCTAACTTTTATAGACGGTACACAAAGTTTGATATAGTTATTAAACTTGAGCAAAAACATTCAAAGGATTCTAAAATATCTTTACATTTATTAAAATGTTTAATCCAATCAGTTGATGGAATAAGGTTGTTATTCATCATATTCACCTCTTCCATAACACCAATAATCTCTTGTAAATGATGATTTGGTTGATAAATGTGTTTCACTAATATACATGCCCCTGTGATCACTAAGCACATTGTGAAAATCAATCGCTCCGGAATCATCAACAGAAACTCCTTCACGTTCAATTATCGGATTTAGTATCCGCGTGGGTTCATTTATCAAACTGCATACATTTTTAATGTCTAACAAATCTTTAAGATGAAGTCAATATATCCAATAATGACTAAACTTCATGTTATGTCGAATGCATTATCAATACTGTCGTCCAGGCGATTCTAGATCTTTCATGCTTCTAAATAACTGAACTCATGCGTCAGCAATGGTGATTGTGTCTGTTGATTTATATAGCGGATGTTTTGTTCCAATAATAATGGCCTAATTCTTGCCATCATTGAGCTTCAACATTGGTTAATATCCAGGTCTTGATTTCTTTAGTACACACATGTGTTTTTGTGAAGGGTTTATCACACATTTGATATTTTAATATTCTCCTTATGTCCACACGACTCCGCGCACATTGAATATGTATAACAATAGTGACTGTAGGATATGGCGTTGATATGACGCAGATTTAACATCAATCCTGAAATCAAGCTGACATGCCGTGACATAATATCAATAATGTTAAATTTAACCAAGAGCATTGTCAGGCGACCGGTTTCATTCAACACCGGGATTTCCCGTTATTGCATCACAAACCGTTCTGCTCTACCGCTGGCGAGCTATTTTCAGAGAGACGTCAATCAGAAGGTCGTTCCTTCTCCACGACCAATGTCATCCCCGTACAGACCAAAAATAAAAAAATGCAGCAAAGAGGGTTAGGGTGATCCTGGCAAGTCAGGGTGGTTAGGCACATCATCAGCCCAGGGCCCTTGCCCCCTCTACACGCAGCCCAGACAGCGAATGGAAGCGCTGCCAAGTCGAACACACCGATTTTTCGGAGAATATGAAGACTCCCCGACACGACATCCTTCTGCATTACCCAGATTGTCAGAAGGGCAACAAACCCGGGTACACTGCCAATGTCTGGCAACAGATTGGGAGGTACCAAACCTAAGACACCGAGATCAATGGAGAGTCGGACAACTGTGGTACTTGGGATGCAATCGTGACATTTCGAAAGCGAGGTCCGCATATTTGCAATGTTTTTCCTGAATCTTGCCAATCACATTAGTGTCAACAGTTTTGTATTTATCATTTTCCATGACGCCCTCTACCTATTCTGGGTCGTACCATGGATGGACCTCTGTGTCAAAACCACAACCATGGCAAAGACGGGAATAAATGATCGAGCTACAGCATCATGTCGTGATACCGTGTTTGTGCCAAAGCTGGGCATCCACTGACAATGTGTTAGACAGTCTCACTAAATTCATTGCCAAATCTACATTTCATATTTACATTTAGATGCAAAATGACACATTGACGGTTTCGAGTGGAAAATGACTGGGCCTGAACAGCAAACAGAAAGACTTCTGTTTCGCTTTTCAGGCCAGCCGACTTCATCCAAACTCTGTAGGGTTGCTGAACTTCTGAACACACTGCATATACACACGATGCAGTGGTCGTTCAGACAGCCTCTCCTTGAAAAACTGAGTCTTTGCCGATTTGATATGGCACTTCGCTTTGTTGACACTCATTTCTGTAACCGTCCATCAACAAGATCGACACTGACATTGAGATCATGTCCAACATCATTGGCTCGTTTAAGAAAACTGTGGAATGCCTTGTTTTCATCATGAGTCTTGACATGCTTCACAAGAGGATCATCAGAAAAATAAATGTGTGCAAAAGAACACAATACAATACTATCATGAAAAACCTTCACGTTAATCAAACCACGCCCTCCCATTAGAATTGGTAAGTAAAAACGATTTAGGGAAGAGCGGGGGTGATGGAATCTATTGTCTGATATGATTCTTCGAGTGAGGGTGTTAATACCCCGAATTTCTTGTCTCGTTCAGTCAACAACACCAACAACAGAATACGAAAGGGCAGGTATGGCATAAGTATTTGTGGCTTTAACCATATTTTCTTTAGTCTACATTTGTACTCTGCCCGAAGTTTTGATATGGGCATTCTGAGTTTGTCCCTAATCTGCATCCCTAAGTGCGTGTAGGCCTGACCTTCCACGAGATTGTCAATAACTCCTTTTCCAAGTAAACTGACTGACCCTCCCTCTTCTGCGTTGCCACGTTTCAGATGAAGAATGTTGCATTTGCCGTAACCAAAGGACATGCTGATATCGTTAGAAAAGGACTCGACAAGGAGAATCTGTTCTTTGACTGTGGATCCTCCATTGGCAATAAGTTGGGATCTGTGCTGAGGGGGTCAAGGGTGATAACCTTCCTCTTTGCTAAGCACAAAGCTTAAAGGAAAAGCAAAGGACTGAAAGACTGAAAGAATCGCCCTGAAATATTCCTCTTCTAAGAAATGGGTTCCAAGGTCACCACCTGCCCCTGCGAATACATCTCAAGTTGAGTTGACCAGCAATTCATTAAAGACTTGAGTAATACAAGTATTATTATTAATATTATATATATAGTGTTATTATTATTATTATTTTTATTATTATTATTATAGACATTATAGACATAACACAACTCTTTTGAACAGAATGGTAGCCAGAACTATTGTAGTATATAGATGTAAATAATAATTCTTCTTACACATATCCGTAACTATAACGTGTCTAGGGATCACTGACGGATGCTTCTTCTCGCCTCTTATTTAGCTTAATGGTTAAAGAAACACTCGATATACGTCAGTCTCGTACTGATACCTACAAACCACAGAAAACAAACATATAGCCAGACAGATTCTTCTGTAGATGCTTAAGGCATTATTTTAATTTTTTTTGAAGATATCAAATTAAATATATAAAAAAAATATACTTGTGAAGTTTGACTTATCGAATATTGAAATCAACGTACAAAGGTAATCTAGAATGTAAAACTTTACAAATACAAATAAGTTCATTACATTTATATTAACACCGATGTATATATAACATAATACCGATACTTGCTAAATTTAGTAGTTTTGCGTTCTACAATACATTCGTTTGAAACAGCATTCTTTTACAACCAACAAACGTATTCCTGATATATTAGAATCAAATATGTATATTTTGGTGGTAAATGTGTCCAAGCCTTCTGAGGCGCCACACTAGTCATTAAGTTTTTTTTAGCTGCCAAACCCGCTGGTCGTAGGTTCGATCCCACATTTGTCCATTTATTAACCTTGCGTTGTCAGGACCAAACCTATGATCGCGGTCTTCGACCCGAGTTCATGGTATGTTAAGTTGTCCCATATATTTGTCGACAAACATGGACAATATAAAACAACGTGCGTACATGACGACATATAATAATCCAACATACGCTATTGTTTTTATTTACTGATGGTGCAAGATCAAAGGGTGGTCTCATGAAACAAGTATATTCGTTGTTTTAAATGTAGAAAGTTAAATATTAAAATGTAGATTTGCATGGTTGGGAGGTGCCAGGTGGAATGTCACACTTGCTGTAGTAACACGGTGATTCTGGACTTAATTCAGTGAACAAGTGTTCATAATTCACTTTAATATACTGCAGATGACGTGGGTTAATGTGTCATGTATGTACGTTTGAAAGTAATAACACAATAACTTGCATCAATGTTTTCAGTATTATTTCCTCTATGGAATCTCTTAGCATCATCCGTATTTTGTATTCCTATTATGTTCATAACGACCTGTTCCTGATGCTAGATATATAATTATGTTATTTTCGTTATCCTGTAATTATCCTAAAAGTCATAAGATTTCCGAGTCCCGTGATGGGATTAGAAAAACGGACCTTTTGATCAGTGGTCGGACGCCTTGTCCACGCCAGCAAATTTGAGATTTTACGAAATGACACTTGTACACTAGCCTATTGCCCTACTGGACATTACGTATGTTTGTGTGAAATAGATAACGGAGGTATAATTACTGTTTTTGCAACAAGGCACATTTTATTAATTAATAAAAAGATAATCAGTCTTAATACACGCCAAGGTACTTGGATCCCTCGACTTTGAATCCACCCTCCAACACTCTTGATGCTGCTGACTTTTGTTGATTTGGCTGCTGTCCACCAACAAACATCCGGATGTTCCCTGAAGAGGATTATCGTGATGGTTAATGAGAAGATAAACCCAAAATATTTTCAATGTAAACATTTGATACCTGTAAATCTCGGCCAACTTCTCCCTTTTCAGAAGCTGCAGAAAAGAAGTGGCTGTGAATGTAGGACATGGGACAACTTGTCCCCGTTCAGTAAACAGGCCTCCACCACACATTTCTTGCGTTAACTGTCCATCTGTGTTCAATGTTCGTTAGTCTTATACATGTGTATGCGTATACGTAGTTACGTATTTAGAAGTATTGTCCTTAATATAGTCTTGTACAAAAGATACTTGTACACAACGACTTTTTGAAAAGATAGTTCCAACACGTCGACTGTACACAAAAGCACGAGTGTACCTGCTGAAGAGTGAACATGGCTTGAATTGAACTACAAACAGTCAATTTGATAAAATATATGCTGGAGTGAATTTGGAACGCGAACCCAAACATATTTAGGTACTAAGATGCCTTAATGATGGACGAACACAATTGTCGTGGATGTTGTAAAAGTGTAACATTCCAGTTACTGTCGACTAAACCTAGCACGTTTACATCACGGGACGGTCATGTGCTGGCGAGGTCAAATACAGTCCCAGCTTACAATGGCTACGACTGACGTCTGAGGTCAGTTTCAAGCGGAAATTGACGATCGTGTTTAGAGTGCTGTAAATTTCATTCGAAACCAATCGCAATAGCTCTGCGGTTTCGTATTTTGAAAAAAAGAGGTTTCGAATCGAAGTTTGAAAATACAGTTGGTTTGTCTCCATTCTCCTATGACACAATAACAAAACAAACGCAAACGCATCGGTTGAACCTAACATTTTCAGTAGGTTGAAAGGGCGATTGAGGGATCCGTTGAGATCGCTTTTAATATGATCATATGTTTGCTTTATATGTTCAAACCTTTATGTTCACCATAACACTTGAACCGCTTCACTGAGACTGTTAACATTATCCAAACAAATCTAGAAGACATTAGGCGACTTCCGTAATGTTTTGTCCCAAAGGAAGTGTCATCATAAGTATTTGTTTGTCAGGTTTTACACCTGAAATATATTGCCACACTTGCTGAAACCGCAACACATTATTCATCAACTGGAAAGATAATATGTTTAGTATTTGAAATTGCCAAAATGGACGCGTTAAGCGAAATAAGGGCTTCTGAATAAATATTTTCTTTTATTGTAATACGGTCGTCAGAAAAACCATGTTGTAACATGTTTTCCATAAGTCTATAGCGGACTATTCACAATCCAGTATTTAATGTAGGTATCAAGGAACGATGGAAACTACTCATCCCAAAAGCGATCTTAAGTTGAGATTAAACATACAATGTACATGTATCACTCACCTGGTTCTATCACCCACCCCGAGTCGTCCACCCAGACAGCCATGCTCTCTGCTGACACCGTCATGTGAACTGCTTGGAGGCCTTTGGCAGCAATGGTGACACGTTCGAAGGCTACCAACTGTCGCTGTGGAACTGTCACATTGGCGTTGTCCCAGGATATATACATCTGAACAACCTGCAAAAGAGAACAATTTACTAAATAGTAACCATTCACAATTGTTTCTCGACACATGACCATATCATCGACTCACGCATCTCGAAGTCTTTAAAATAAATGTCAAACAGCAGCACGTATGTAAGTGTTAGTCTACAAACCCGAATATTACATGCGGTGAGGTGAAATGGAGATAATGTCGCGTTCAAGAAGCAAATGTGCGTGCGTGCGCGCGCGCGTACCATCTTTTTACGGCTTTTGGTATGATGCGGACATTTCCCCTTCCGTCTGTCATTCTTTCCACATGACCACGGAGGCGCTCAAGATATCACGAAAACCCAATCAGTTTTGAGTTGAATTGAAGTCTACTGATCCTGATTCTGGGCTTGTGCAGTGAAGGGCTCATGCGTTTCTCCGGCTGTTCTGTCTGTCTGCCCAGAAGTATAACGCAACAACCGCTCAGTATTTCTCAGCAACTTTTTATGAAAAGAGGAGTGTTGCCTTTTGTTTTTGAGGAATTCTAACCGTGGACTCATCTTTATTTGATTTCTGAAGCAGATAACATGCGATGGTGTTGGAGGGACTAACCCTCTGGAAATGACTTTTCTTTCATGCATCCTGTAGCTGTTCTTAATTTATATGTAACGAGAAGGTGCATCAGTTTTGAGAGAACCCCTCAACTATTCATAAACAATGAGTTAGGTGGTAGGTTTTCCCCTTGGTCTTGTATAATAGATGTGAATTTCAATACAAATCACATCATGGAGGGTTAACATAAATGGATGTAATAGCCTCTTGGTCTTGTTATAATACATTACACTAAAGATAAGACTCAAGTGGATCCTACTGACCTCGTCACCCTCATGTTTCCCTATGTTCTCCAGGAGAACGGAGACCTCGACATCTTGCCCTGCCTGTATGGTGTTGGGGTACTGTAGTTTGGAGTAGGAGAACTGGGTGTAGGAGAGGCCATAGCCGAAAGGGTACAATGGCTCGTCCTCGTAGTATCTGTACGTTCGCCCAGCCATCGAGTAATTTGTCATGGCTGGAAACTGTAATGAATCGACTTGAGCTTAAGATTGCCATTGAGGGGAATATTGGTGAACTGATTAAATGTTCTTTAACATCATGTAACCCCAAAACGATTATCCCCAAATAAACTAGTCACGATCTGAGAAAATTAGTGCCTGAAAGAATTAGAAACGACCCATGCTATCTCGTACAATGAGAAGAAATCAGCCATATCGCAGCGCCTGATTACCTGAGATACTTTGGACAAAATTCTGACGAGGACGCCTCAGGCACCTTTGCCAAATTTTGGTAGATAATGAACTTACTTTTTTATTTTGGTAAAACTAATCATAATGTGTGTCTGGGTGAAACTGTCAGGTATTCACGTTGATGACCAGTGCTGGAACCTTTGGGCGGAGGCAGCATATTGACAGTGTTAATGTAACACGGTCAACAGTCCAGAAACTGAAATTTTACTCACTCCATCAAGGCTCTTAGGCCATGTGTAGGGCAGTCTGGCAGCGGGAACAGAGCCCGGCCCATCCATGGTGAGCACACGGCGCAGAGCTTCTCCTGTAGCCTGAGCAGGGAAGAAACATTCCAAGATGGCGGCAACCTGTGGATTGGCATCCGCCATGGTAATGTTCAGAGGCCCGGCATTGAACAGCAGAAGGACGATTGGCGTATTTGCGCCTGTAAGAATCAGGAGTGATATATTCATGGCAATTGTACGTTGATAGTTTTCACTTTATTTCACACTGTAAAACAGATAAAAACATCCTGTAAAGCTTTGTACAGTATAATATTGAGCTATATCAACACAATATTGGATATTGCTAAAATGTTCGTGTACAGATAAGGTTTTCCCTTTTTGTGAATGCAAAACATTAAAGTATCATAATAATGAAAATACGCTCATTATATGCTCAAAATGCCCCACAAAGGTTGTTCAGAACGATTTCAGGAAATGATATGGTTCGGTCTCAGCTTCGAAACATGCAATTGGTTCCTGTGAATGAAGGACAAGAACAACGTTATCTCTATTTTACAACATTATATTTCAACTTCCAGCATGCCCATTTATTGCTGGTAAAACATGATAACACTTACTGAATTTGAGTGAATCTAGTAATAGTTCGGCTTGTCCTGAAGGAAGTTCAATATCTGGTCTGTCACGTGCTTCACTTTCGATCTCTTGCCCTTGCAATATGGATTCATAGTGTAATTATTAAAACTTGGGATGCGTAACATGACGAAGGACAAACATTGATTTTAGATAGGTAAGTGGTAGATCAAATATGTTATACAAATATTGCCATGCTGTTTACCTTTATTTTCTGAGATTTTTAGAGTTATTGAAAATATCTGGGAAATATCCTACTTGTTCGTGGACGTTTAGTGAGACTTTTTTGAGAAAATGGTAGCATTCTGATATATTGACAAGTTGTAGACCAGGGTGCCATTGTACAAAACAACCTTAGCGCTAAGGTTACCTTATATCCTTAGTGTTAACCTTAGGCCTTTAAAAGGTTGACCCCCAGTTGCATGAAACTACCTTACGCTAAGGTAGCCTTAGTTAAGGTGAAAATTGTAAGGTTGGTCAGACCCAACCTTAGCCAGCTAAGGTTGATACTTTATTGAATTTCAACATGGCTACTTTCTTGTTGATGTGTGAGGAATGATAGATACACAAATTTGATCTCATTTACAAAGTAACGATGCTGCATCAGCAAGGTTGAATGTATGGTAAAACTTACTTTGCGGCTATTGCATCCCACTCCCTCATTTGGGATTGATTGGTGATTGTTGAAGAAAATGCGCCGAATAAAACATGGCTGCGACACTTGACTTCATCGGCCAAGAGTGTCAGCTCACTTGATGTAAAGTTTGATTGCCGACACCGTTTCTGTGCACTGGTAGACGGCTGTGTCATGTTGAAGTAGCAATATTAGTCGTCTGCAGATGCGAGCAGGGGAGATAACTCTCAACCGTAACTACGGGCATAATTGAGTCTCCCACACTAAAGAGTTCAACCTTAGTTTAAGGTTGCCGCTAAGTATCCTGTCCAAGTTAAGGTCGTCCAAAGGTAGTTTTGTGCAACGGGCGTAACGTTTTGATAAGGTTACCTTATGATTAACCTTAGTAACTAAGTTCAACCTTAGTAAAGGTTGTTTTGTACAACGGCACCCAGAAAAATTTGAAAGGTAGTTTGCAAAAGAAATTAGGATCGGAAATAAGGCATGAGGTGAAATCCTGTAAACAAAATACAAGAAAATAGATAATGTTCACATTCATGTGAATCTGTCACAGTAGGCAAGTTAAAGTGAAGGTTGCACTTCGACAATTTATTGACTAGAGTTATCTATTCCTAAATAGGTATTCATCTAAAATAAAGCAATTATTACAGATAGATTACAGCGACCAACAAGTGTATTTAAACAACTGTATAAACTGCCATGGAATCCTGTCTTCAGATATGCAGCAAAGCTATATGGAGCAACTGACTGTCAGATCCTCGGCATATTACAAATGTAGTTTAAAATATACTAATTGCATTGCGGTTTTTATTATAATAAAGACAATCGTCAAAGAAAGACATGATACTGGCTCTGCGGCATACCCGTTCCCAGGCAGATGAACACTAAGTCTTTCCCAGACACAGCTTCTTGAACAGAGGAAGAGTTGTAGTTCGTGCAGGAAGTGTTTGAGCAGCCAGCGCCATATTGGACATTTGAGGACAACTGTTTGATGCCATCCAGGGCAGTCATGGTAAACCGGGGATCAGAGTCGGGGGCGTAGTCGCCAAATATGTTGATTTTGTCGTTGGCGATTGGACCAACCACCTCAAAGAGAATAGGAATTACGGTTAATGATATAATATCTTTGGGAAAATGACAAAACAGTTCTGAATATATTGTAACAAATTATGATTTGACCATCAGAATGTAATACTGTAACAAAATATTTTTGCAAATAAGGTAAAACCCATGGCCCTTTCATTGTAAAAAGTACAGCAAAATTTCGCATTCATTGATGTACTGGTGAATATTCAATCCAAAGGCACTGATCCTTTTGATATTTCACACTGGAACTTTTAGCTGATCACACGTATTTGTTCTGCCCACTGTAAGAAAAGAAAGATTGTGTCAGGCATATACATACATGTATACCGCATACAAGACCTTACCCCAATAGAATTATATTTCTTTGTCAAAGGGAGGAAGTTGTTCGCGTTCTTCAGCAAGACATAGGATTTCATCGCTGCTTCAACTGCCAGGGCTCTATGGGCCTCACTCTCGATGACAGACATGTTCAGCTTAGTGTACGGGTTCGTTTCCGGTGGATCAAACTCTCCAAGCCTCATTCTGGTATAAAACAATGGTTTCACTCTCTCCCGAATCAAATCTTCCGTCAGCTTGCCTTGTTTAACTGCTTCAGCTGTTGACAGAGGGGTTGGAGCTTATGCAGAAGTGTCGTTGTCATGTAGGTTGATACATGTACAGATATGGACAGAACACTGTGTAATGAAGTGATTGCTGAAATGAGTCTATTCCACATTGCAGGAGCCCGGTCCTATCGATGACCTCTTAATCAGTTTGTGCCATGGACGGCTACACTAGTGCACTGCTTGGCTCTATAATTCTTGTTAGAAAATACATTTGCAAAGACAATTTTTTTGTCTGTGTTTACGCTCAATAAAGTATTCAAAACTGTGAGGGACTATTCTCTTTACTAGACGTTTTCAGCAACCAGACATAAGACAATGACATTGTATTTCTAAGTTATTTCCTGTTGTATTTTGTAACCACAATGTCACAATTCCTCCAAAGTAGATAGGAAAAGGAAAAAAATTAACTGATCCAAAGTCGATGCATAATCCGAAACGCGAGTGTCCACAACAACATTTCTGTATATTTCTGTATAAATCATAAACTATTTTACCCACATCTATTTGTAACGACAATCCTTTTTCTTATACATGCGTCTAAGACCGACACCGGATAGAAAATATTTCTCAATTTCAATCCTGGTTGGGGATTCGGGTCGCATTCGACAGGTCACATTCTTGAATACACCCATGTAAATCCAGGGATGCACAGTGGTCTTCATCAATCAAATCAAGAGACGAACGCAACTGAACAGTGCGTATTATTGTTAAAAGGTAGTCTCAATATTTTGAAATGTGGTATATTTGATACATTATCAAACAGTATATGTACTTTGAAATACGTGCAACTGGAAATAAAATCCCGAAACAGTTACGATTATACAAGGCGGAACTTCTACCTACTGATTAGGGAGAAGTAGGGATGAGGAAGATTCTCAGATAATTCCAGATTAACACCAGCGTTCACCGATGCTGCAGCTATGTCTACTCCGTTGTCTAGGTAGTGGTGTGTTGTCTTTATTCTCTCTATGGCTCCTTGGTCGCTGACGACGTAGCCAGTGAAGTTCCATTCGTTCCTGAGAACATCTGTCAGGAGCAGGGCGTTGGCACATGCTGGCGTGCCGTTGAAGCTAAAACATAGGACCCCCTTCTTCAACACATTCACTGATACTTCCATTCACCACTTGGCTAGTGTACACCAAGGAATATGATTAATTATAATTAATGAAGATTATAGAAACTGTAGCACAAATATCATTAATGTTGTGATACAAAGTTTAGTTGTGACATTTGTAGTTTTAATTATTTCATTTTCTTGTGACTTAAGGTACAGCAGTATCCGGAGCAGTGTTGCACCTGTTGTAGCTGCACATGATGTTGTAAGTCCCAGCCTTGACGCAGGCACGAAACGCTGGCAGGAATGTTGTACGCCAGTCTCGTACTGATACCTATACAAAGAGAAGGCAGATACAATTCTGTCAACTTAATATACACTCTTCAAAAAAGAAACGTACAGCTAGTACGTAGTTCATTGAATCTGACTACCAAAAAAAATCTGGTATAAAAATTGGATATGTTATTTGAAAATGTTGGTGGCCCGATATTCGACAAACGGTGGGTCAAAACGCAGGCATTGTCGATTTGCAATGTCTTACGCGGCATTGTTTTTACACTTATTCAAAGATGTCATGGAGGAAAACAGCAAAGCAAAATGCACTTGCAAGTTATGGCATTCGTAACTCGTGGGAGTGGCTATAAAAAGGCAAGCATAAGCTAATAATTTGTCATTCAATTGTCAACACTTTTCAAGTACGAAAATGCCGAGACTCAGCGCTGCCGATCGGAACATCGCCACAGGACGTATCCAAAGAGGGGAATAGCAGTCTTCTGTTCCACGCCACTTCAACGTCCACCACAGCACCATTTACCGCCTTCGGGCCCGATACACACAGTTCAATTCCACTGCAGACCGTTCGACAACCGGCCGACCAAGAGTTACCACCTCTGCACAGGATCGCTACATTCGACTGCTCCACCTACGTTATCGCATCCCCGGTTTGAGGAGGATATCGGACCAGACTGTCAGGAACCATCATCGCGAGGTTGGAATCCGACCCAGAAGACCAGTTATCGTCCCTGTTTGGCAACAGATCCATCGACAGCGACGCTTGCGTTGGTGCCATACCTTAATGCCTTGGAATTTGACAAACTGGAGACGATGGTGGTTTAGCGATGAGTCACGATTTCTTCTTCACCGGCGAGATGGAAGACAACGTGTTTATCTTCGTCGAAATGAGCGTTTTGCCCCACATTGTGTACGTGAATACGACAAATTCGGTGGCATGGTGTGAGGGACCATATCCTGCACCACGAGACCTGATTTGGTTGTGGTTCAGGGAAATTTGACAGCAAATCGCTACATGAATCAAATTCTTCAACCTCACCTTCTTCTAATCATTGACCGCCAGAGGGAGCTGTTTGAACAGGACAATGCTCCACCGCACACAGCTCGCGTCACGGTAGACTACCCTCATAATGCCAACATCAACGTCTTGCCCTGGCCGTCGAGATCTCCACATCTCAACCCAATCGAACACCTCTGGGATGAACTCGATCGCTGTGTACGTCAACGTCAGAACACGCCGCAGGCACTCCCACAACTGGCCAACACGTTACAAGCAGAATGGCGCAGAATTCCGCAGGAAAGAATTCGTTCACTTATCCCTTCAGTACCGAGGAGATGCAGAACCGTGATTGCTGTCCGGGGCGATCACACGAGATACTGAGTTCATCCCAACCTTATGGCCTTGTGTTCATGTGACATGACAATGAACATTTTTCAATGCCTTTGTACAACGACAACATGTGTAGGCGCTGTAGTTTACTTTCCACACATCATTCACCTTAATTACTTTGCTGTTATACCCCTAGAATACACCTGGTATCATCTAAGAACACATCGGAACAGGTAACATAAAACTGCCCACTGGCCCATTTCTTGTAGCATACAAAGTTCTCAAACTGAGGATGTTCTCTTAGTTGTACATAGTTGCTGGTTTGTGTTTGAAACCAATTCGACCTTGGTTTTATAACACCTTACCTGGTGCTCGTATGAAATGAAATCATCGTCGCGTTTGCCTTCACTCACTCATTATATATAATTACGTTTACACACTTCATTCACTAATATAAATCTTTGAAACAGTCACATACATCAAGGAAGTTACCAAGACTGTCAGCTTTATTCAATGATAGAGTTGTCGAATAGTAAGGCCACTTCTTTAAAAAACTTGTTAATGGATTTTTTCTACAAACTTTCAGAGTAGGTGGTCGAAATAAAAATAAGATAAAAATTACAAAATACAAAATATTAATTTTCGCAATGTGTGACTCTTTCTTGTTTGATGTCAGGTAGGAGTGCATCCTTCAAAGACTCACGCATGCAATCATCACTAAAGTCAATAGCAATGTTTGGAGTTTATGGTTCTTGTGATGGTTTCGGGAACCGATATGGATCTGAATCTAGATTTAGATGATCTATAAACTCATTATGCTTGCTTTTTTTCATTTGGGGCAGTTACCTTGATGTTTAACGTAGCAGCAATAAAAAATGTTGCTAGATATCTATGTTTTGCGAGACGTATGGTCGGTGGATTTGTGAACCGATCTATGAAACAAAATCGCCTAAGATATTTACCCACAATGATACTCGTTGAACGTCATTACTGCAAAGTGTACACTATATGTTACATTAATGAGAGAGTCGGGACATTAATCCTTGTGTCAGACGGGGTGTATAATGCCTGTAATACTGTCTTCGTTTAACAGATAAGATATCCAGTGTATAAATAGTATACATATCAGGGTCACTGTACTATATTTAGCTTGAAACATCTGAAACAACGTACAGCTAACAAAGGCCAAACAAACGACACGCTCAGTTTTCATTAGCTTGGAACATATGTTATATTTTAGTAGGGTTAAAGAATGCGCTGTACATTATTACAAAATATCACAAATGTGTCTCGTCTCGTGTGGCAATGAGAATAATACATTTCGCATAGCATCGACTTTGCTGTCGAAATTGGAGCATGACTTTTTAATGGCATTTTTACTTCACGTTGTGTTCATGATTGAACACACGCTTCATATGATAAAGCTTTGTGGTCCCTTCAGTAGACGTTTGTAAAAAACAATGATACATACCACGGCTGAAAAATTATGTCTAGGTACGGGGATGCTGTCTGGTCCACCGTAGGCGTCGAGGACTTTACAACCGGAATTAGTTCTGATGAAGCGTGAGTCTTTACCTTGCAGGCCTTTCACAGACATGGCGGCAAAAACACCAGACATGTACGGATCTTCTCCAAAAACCTCCTGATTTCAGTAAGCAGTTTTGTTTATATGACATTAACAGTTCGATGCAAAAGAGTGCTAAACTTTGACATCTCATAAACCGGAACCTCTGGGGACTATTATATATAATTATCCATATCGAATTTTAGTAACAAGGTTTTACTGTTTGGCATTTTCATCATTCTAAAGTGATAAAAGGATCGCAACACATTTATGTTCGTTTCTTGTCGCACTCAGCAATATTCCAGCTATAAGACGGCAATCTGTAAATAATTGAGCCTGGCGAGACAATGATTGATATCATGAGCATCGATCAACACAATTGGGATATGATGACATACATCTTCCAACTCAGCGAGCCTGACCACCCGATACCGTTAGTCGCCTTTTACGACTAGCATATACTAACTCGGAACTTTATTTTATTCGCTTGCGCTTTATTTATTTGTGAAGTGTTAACTTCGTTAATTTGTTCCCGGTACCTGTATGAACATTCTCCATGCTTTTACTTTCTTTCGGAAATATTCTTGTAGTTTCATCTTTAAAATCTCGGCGGAATAACCAAATAACATCCTGAAAAGCTATCTCAGAGTCAATCATGTCCTTGGCCATCCATAATTTCATCTGAATAAAACATATTTACACACTTATAGTTATAACGATGCAAAGATGAAAGAGTGTGACCTGGTTTCGTCCCCATCTTGGGTCCCTCATGATGTTCATGAAGGGGCTGAAGCAGCTTATGCCTTTGTGGTCGCCGTACTGCTTTTTGCTGATGAAGTCGTTATATTTAGCACGCACTTCAACACTAGTGGCCTCCGCAACCCGGTATATAAGGTCCTTGCTGTGAAAAATACACCCCTGCAATGGTCACGTCTTGTGAAAGTGTCTTGTGACTATACACGCACTCACGGACACACGCGCTCACGCAACACATTCACAGATGGCAAATGCCAAACATCAAACAATAATTGAAACATCACTGTACATCGAATTTAAAGCTGTCTGTTCCACGGCGTCATCAGGTACTTAGGAACGTGTATCCGTTATTGCAGGGGCATTCATAGTCCCCATACACAAATAGTTCTAGTACATATGGGGTTAAATCCCATCTGGGATTCGAACCCACACTCTCAGATTGAGGCACCTAATCTCCAGCACACAAAGTCAGCGATCTGACCCACACAGCAACCGTGTGCTGGCGATTACAAAAGGGCTAAGAAATTGGACTCCTGATTAAAATATCTTTTAACAAAAGTCTTATCTATGATGAGGTGTCTGACAAAAACGTTTTAAATAATTCAAACACGGTTCATTGTTGCATAGTCAAAAGCAGGTCATTGTATAAAAGCTGGTCTGTGTCTTTTTACTCGTCTTTTCTTTCCTTTCCTTCATGGAAACAATAATTGTGTTAAGTGGTCATCAATGGAAAATTTAATCCACCCAATCAGATCCCTACCTGAAGGCAGCTGCTAACCCTAGAGCTTGGGGAAAGGATGTGGCATTCCCCGCCCCCACGTCTCCCCTCAGACATTCCGTGTTCCAGGAGTAGGGGCCGATACCTAGACGAGGGATAGCGGGAGCAGGTCCTCCAAAATTACCATGTCCCCCTCGGGCCATCTGTTCTTGCATCTCCTCCAGGGTGAGGCGCCCGACTAGGTCCTCTACCCTCACATCCCACGGTAGGGATGTATTTCTGAAGGGATAATCCCCCAGTGCAAGGAGACATTGGAGGATGAACACATATGCATATAGGACACCGCACATGCTAACACTTGTCTACTTTTTACAGCTGTCCAGTTTGAACTGAGACTACAAAGCAACTATCAGATAAGCAGCATACATTACCTTGACACTGACCTCTAGCACCATGTTCCTAAAGGATGACAGGGTATGGTAAGAAATAAATCATGTCAAAAGAGGCCAAGAATATCAACGTTAAAGTTTCAATGGCGGTTCATTGGCAGTATTTAAAGGAACAAAGTTTCATGATTGTATATACATATTTATTGCTCCTTAGGTGACAGTACACCACCAATCAAAGATCAGTAGACAAACTATCTGTAATAGCACCGATGTAAAATTACTATGACAATGTTTGCAGAAAAATAACTTAGTCTAGCAGTCTTTTGTCACGATGTCTACAGCCTGTCACCCCAACCAGATCCCATGTTGATTTCACGTTACAGGCTGCGATGAAACTCCCGATGTACCTAGGGGTGGTTATGAATCACTTCTTGATGTCTGTTACGTTTTTGTCTACCTGTGACCCCTTTTCAGAAAGGCCTAAAAGCTGGCCTATTTACCCACTTGAGCACCGATTATATGTTTTAGATTAGATACATCATATTTATACATTTGACACCTCGTGCTAAGGAACTCGATTCCAAATTAAAATAAGCAATATCTAATCTATAATGAAACCACCTCAAGTTTCCAAACACAGCAGGCTTATCATTCAACTAACATGTGTTTTTTTAGTCATCTTTGACAATTTGACGTGTAACAGTCCAGTGACTTGCTGATTATTGACTTCAAATATCGAGTGAAGGAATTGCAGCGTAAAAGTTCAAGTTTAGTAGATTTTCCTCTGATCTAGTCTTTTGAACAGAATGGTGACCAGGGTTCCGTTGTACAAGACAGTCTTAGCGCTAAAATGAACGTAAGTCCCATACCTTAACTTAGACTTACGACAGTCGTAACGCTAAGGTTGTTTTGTACAACGTTTATTATTTGTAAATAATAATTCTTCTTACAGATATACGTGGCAAAAATGTGTCTAGGGATCACTGATCTCGCCCCTTATTTCGCCTAACGGTTTTAGACGCAGTATTGCACCTGTTATATACTTATTAGGCATGAAGTTTAAAATGGAACAATTTTGGGGGATATGTTGTAAAAATAGTATTAAAATATACTTGTGAGGTTAGATTTATGGTATATTGAAATTAATGTATGACGGTAATCTAGAATGCAAAACTTTACATATACAAACACTTACATTATAAATATGTATATTCACACCATATAATGACCCTTGTTAAAGGATATTTAATGATGTATTATTGCTTTCTAAACAACATTCGTTTGAAATAGTTTTCTGTTACAACCCACAAACTAATTCCTAATTAGGAGACAAACCTATTCTGTTTTAAATTTTGAGGTGGTTCATCGTTGATTAAACACCACTAAATGTATTACCTCAAAATATAAAACAGAATAGGTTTTTCTCTATTGTACCATAACTAAAATGCGTTTTTGTACAACAGACTCCTTCTTGCGCACGTACTTACACTGCAGTGATGCGATCGAAACGCGAATACCATTTCGTGGAATCGCAATTGTTCAATGGCTGTGTTTAGATCAAATATTCTGCAGTTTATCCAAGCTAGTTCAGTTTTCGATAACCAAACCCGCTGGCTGGTTTGTTGGTTGGTTTGTTGTTTAACGCCGCACTCAGCAATATCCCAGCTATATGACGGCGGTACGTAAATAATCGAGTCTGGACCAGACAATCCAGTGATTAACATCATGAGCATCGATCCACGCAATTGGGATCGATGACATGAATCAACCAAGTCAGTGAGCCTGACCACCCGATCCCGTTAGTCGCCTTTTACGACAAGCATATTCACCTTTTACGGCAAGCATGGGTCATTGTACATTAACTTGTCTGATACCGATTGATGTCGAGAAACATGGATAATATCAAATAACGTGCTTAAATCACACCACGCGCGATCATTTGTCCCAGAGATGGTGTTGTTTTGTTTGTATTATGTGACTCAAGATCAAAGTTGTTTTTTATGAATGAAATGTATTTCTTGATTTAAACGTAGATAGTTAAATATATGAATGCAAATCAGCATAGTAAGAAGTTGCTCGGTGCATTGTAAGTACGTGCTGTTACAAAATAGTCATTCTGGAACTGGGGCACGGGTGGCTGCGATTCGCTTTGCAAAGTTGCGTCCCTTGGGCACGCCAGAAACCTATGAATGTGTGTTTGAATCCCGGTTCGCCCCGATTATGTTTCTAGGTTCGTCAGTACCATACCCTTGCTCGTGGGTTTCTCCGGTGGTAAACGTCTGAGACCTGCATCACTTCGGGCTTTCCTCCAACATTAAGCTGACATGCCGTGATATAACTGGAATACTGTTAAAAGCGGCGTTAAACCCAGCCCATGCACTCATTCTGGAACTTACAGCGGCTTGTGCGTAATTGACAGCAGCTTTCGCTTATGACATTTGTTATAAACAAGAGATATGATTTTAGGGGATAATATACATTGTATCAATGTTCTCAGGTTTACCTCCATGGAATCACTTAAAATTATTAGTATCTTAGATTCCAACGTATGATCCCATTGTATTGTCGTTATCCTAAAATAACCAATACTCTTATCATTTAACTAATGGTTTTAGTTCATCAATACTTTTCAAAACATGTATCCAAAACAAAAGCTGCATTTACACCTTTAGTAAAAGTAGTAGTTTTTTAATAATTGACTCTGTCTTCCTTTTTGCTAATTTATTACCAAGTGTGTTTTATCCTAACTGTTAACATATTTGTAATCAGGATGTGACCAGCAGGTTCTTTCAGCATCAACTTCCTGTTAACATTCATTTCCTTCCCCCATGTTATATAAAATGTGTTGCTAGAGGCGTTTTCCTAACAATCTCTTGTATCCAGGATTGCCCTACACTTACCCATGACGGCATGACTTTGTAATGGGTAAAATCAAAAGTATCACAAACGTTTGACAAATGGGACAAACTAAGAATGTTGGATTGAAACCTAAGGGCTCCTGACAATGCTATGGTTAGTTCACTTGGCTATTAATGTCCGCATAAACGCATATATGTCAACCGAAATGTGTGTCTTGTTCATTGTACTCCTATGTGTTACCGGTCGGCTGTAGCGTGCATGCATTTCACACTTTAAGAAAGCCTTCGTAGTCGACATGGCATGTAGATTCCAGGGAAAGACTGACACAAAAGTACTCAATGATAATCATTAAGTCGAAGACATGAGCACCATCGGGATATATCGATCTGTTCATATCTATCGATATGTTCGTCAGAAGCTGACTATATGACGATATGTTAATAGTTCCAATTTAAACTGATCTTTGTCGATCTGTTTGTAGTTTGTGAGAAACTGTCTTGAACAACATTCGAGTAACTGCGGTCTCACTATATATAATCTTCTTAGTACCTAGGTGAGGTGAGGTGAAATTGGGTTTAACGTCGCGTCCAAGATTATTACACTTATATATAGCGACGTGCATGCACGTATGTGTGTGTGTGGCTGCTTGAACTAGTCCGGACTGATGCCGATTTATACACTGAGATACCATGCCGCAGTTTAACATGACTACCCCACTTAGACACAGTATACTGACTCCGAGCCGACCAGTCCTTGTTTTAGCCCCTTAATGCCGAGCGCCAGACAGGGTAGCAACAAGTACCATATTTTAACGTCTTTTCGTATGACGCGACCGGGAAACGAACCCCGGACCTTCCGCTCTCCGGGCGGACGCTATACCACTAGACCACGGAGGCGGTTCTTAGTACTAAGAAATAGGGGGAGCGCAACAATGTCAAACTCCCTTTCCCCGGGTGTACACCATTAATCATGTAAATATGAAGATATTGTCTAGAAATACACATCAATAGCCCAGAGACGGTTGCATCATCTTTGTGCGAACATGTGATACTTTCTAAGAACTCAAGATTACTATAATGTGCTATGTCTACAACATTCCTGTCCAGTGATTTCAAAAGCAAGACTACTTTACATCATTCCCAGGGCGTATCATACCCCTGAACAAACACCATTTCAACTCTTGCAATCAATATTTAAAACATCTACAACATACAGATTAAGATATAAATGTATACAAATATGTGTCCCTGTCCTTTAAGTCCCTGGTGATCTGTTTTGCTTCGTTACGTGTGCCCCAGCTGTAAATATCACTGGCATCTGCATCCCAGTGTATGAGATCCTTGCTGTAACAAACATATACTTCCAGTGGGTTGTGTAAGTGTAAATTCTGAACACAGGTCCGCACGTACACACACACAGGAACACGACACGTTGGTAAGAAACTCCTTCATACTTACACTTAGATGACAAACCTTAAAATATGTCATAAAGCATTCAACAATATCTGAGAATATGAGCAGATTATGTTCACTGTCATCCAATCAATTCTGTTTGCTTTATTTATTCGAATATTTAAAATGTTTTCTGTTGTTCCTTTTCTGGGGTAGCTGAAAGTCATGTCATTCGAGAAACAGATTGTTTTTGTTTTTGGAGAGACAAAACAATGTTAACTCCTGTTCTAATACTCTTGTTGTCAAGTGCAACGGAACAGGACTGTTGCTAAATACGAGGGAATATCCAAATTTCAAGTAAGTGCAAACCCGTTGCTCATCTTTTTTCTCTCGATCCGACAAATGGCTCAATAAATAAGATACCAATCACAACTCGATATCTTTTCTGCCTTGAAAACATTCGTGTATGGTTCAGGATGAACGGATTTCACATTGTAAGATAAAAATAGCCCGGTCACATGTCAGCAACACTGACGCCAATAGTAGTATGTTGTGTGTCTATTATTAATGACAGTCACTGGGAATTTTACTAGCATGGATCAGCACAGAACCGATGTTTATGAAACTTAAATCGTGCACAGTTTCGTTATCAATTCCATTGGAAAAGGTCAAAAGGTTTTGCCCGAATAACGTGATACCGTTACCTTGTGAAAAGAAACGCAATCGATAGTCAATAACATTCTACAGGTATCTATGAATTTACTCAAATCTTTTTTTACGCTTATTTAGGATCTACTTTAAATGATCGGACAATTCAGCAATGATAACCAGTATCTAATCGACGATGTCGACTGAACGCACTGTGACTGTGACTATTTCACTTCGGTTGTTCAAAAGTTATTCAACTATCATATGTATGTAGTTGAAATTTAAGTTGATACTGATGATTTTCATATCCTTCATGTTATTAGATATGAATGAATGAGTGAATTGCAGTGGTGCATCGACATAAACATGAACCTAAAACCTAGTTATGGAGGATGTGCCATTATCCGCTTATCCCTATTTTATGCAATTTGTAATATATATATATTATTATACATATTATATTCATGAGTGTCACATATGCAGTTATATGACAAGAATAGAAGTCAAATTTGCATCAAAACTCATATTTCACGGTCATAACATTACAAACCAGTATTTTTCCATGGTGTAAAAAAACCCATTATTTTCCTGTGATGACGGAACTTGTTTCATCCAGAGTTATAGCCCTTGAAAGTTGTCGTCATTGGTTCGTCTGCTTACGTAAAACCGGATCAAAACAATATGAGTAACAACTTTTTACCTTGGGATTTTGCCTACTTAATTTCATACCAAAAACTAGAACCATGCTGTCTGTTGTGTTCTTGTTTGACTTGAGTACCATAAACTTGCGACGAAAAGGCCACTAATCTTTGCTATGAGTTTTCAAACTTCACGTGATGAAATATATACCCTATTTGACAAAAAGCATGAAATAGAACTTATATCCTACCCTGACCTACATATCTAGGGACACACATATTACTTTAAAGTTTAGAAAGCCTAAGACTGAACAATTGTATTTGTGAACCATTACTTTGAACAAGTTATTAAATAAACTTGTCCAATCACTAACCTCCCCACTCACAACCGCAGTTCTTGTTGTGCTTGTGATATATAAAACGTGGTGTAGCATATCTCATTAACACAAAAATTATACGAAAGATATATTGTGTCATCGGACTCAATGTGCGATTTATGAAATATCTCTGGACTGTAGCAGGGTCATGTCCACTTAAACATGTTTACCCACTACTTAAAAACGAAACAAAACAAAACAAAGCACAACAAAAAGGCATTAGTGGTTGACACTGACACTGACATGAGAATAGCGTTGTTTATAAAACATGCAATAAAGAAATTGGCATACTTTGGACAAATATCAGTATCATACAAAACAATGCAGTGACACATATTAACTAATAATAGCGTATTAAACAGCAGATGTGTTTACATAGAAGTCGTTTACCAACCTAAGACGTCATGAGTCGAACATGAATACATCTTGCGACTGCCCACAAAGACCACTTAGCTATAAAATATTGATCATATTTGAAATATTTGTTTGATACAAACATGTACTCAGATATGCAAAGGTAATAAAGGTATGTTCATTTACTTTCATGTGAAATTAATGTAGAAATATAAACTATGTGAGCTTTGAACAGTCACTGATATAAGCCACCGAGCCACGTCTTTTTAAAGGCTAATAATGTCATCATGCAAACACATTACCTTACACGTTGAACGATTTGGCGAAGAATGTTCTTTTTCTGTCCACGGTTGGAAATGTAAGATTTCTTGCTGAATCATAACATATTGATAGCTATAACCAGTCTGGTTAGACACTAGTAACAGAATTAGTTGGCTGTTAACAAATGGACCAAAATTACGTCTCCACCATATTCTCAAAACTATATTGTTTGCATCTCTGTGTTTGTGTACGTGTCCATCTGAAGAACCATTGTCATAATAGCAACGGTGCTGCCTGTAACATCTGTGAGCATCAGTTACTGTACTTTAATTAACACTTCTCATTTACATATTATACCTTTAGAGAATATAAACAACACATACACTAAAATCACACATGTTTGCATATGTAGTATTTACGGAAAGCATACGTATTGTTTGATCGGAATTTCTTAGAAGTTGACGGATGACAAAGTAGACACAATTTATGAATAACAACTTCTTTATTTTACTGTAATGCTTGACAACGGTATAAGGATCTGCATCGAAAAGTCGCCATTACATTGAAACAAAGACGTTGTTATCCATAAGTTGTGTCTACCTTGTCATATCATACGTATTACTATCTGCATTTGATATATTTAACACTACTAGAATTGTAAGAACATTGACACCACCTCATGACATCACTGGAAATGTGGTTGTTGATTATATATAGATTATCATTTACAAGAGTTTTTTCACATCTTACATGATATGTAAATGCTTGATTCGTTGACTATTTAACTTCTTTACTTGATTAATTGGTTGCTAGCTTTGCTGTATATTAAATTATATCATTAACTTATCTTAAACTGTTTAAATATACACAAATCGTTAAACATAAAACATATTTATTTTTGCTTGATTTAAACTTTGTTTACCATATATATTTGTCATTTATTTATTTTATAAAATGTACACGAGTTGATAAGTATGATACAATGACACATATTAACTAAAATGGCGTATTAAAAGCAGATGTGTTTACATAGAAGTCGTTTACCATCCTAAGACGTCACATGAATTCATTTTGTGGCTGTCCATCTGTGTTGATGTCTGCATTGATCAATCCTCATATTACCATTGTCCGTTATGATACACATGTATCCCTTACAGTAACACGTACATGTTATTATATATCAGAAGTATATATACTTTCTGACAATTTGTCATGGAGAGGTCAGTGACCCACCTCGGTTAGGAAGTCAAGGGATGTGTCATAAATGACGACGTTGAATACAGTTATGGACATAATATAGAAAATAGATATTATAGTTTGTTGTTTAGTTTTCAAAAGTTTCAAATAAATCGGAAAAAATATAAAAATTGAAAATTATATTTGTAAAATAAAGTAAAAACTCTGATAAAATCTGAAAGCCGAGTATGCATGATGTTGCGAAAAATTGCTGTTGTGAGAGGGGAATGTCAATCGAAAACAAATATTAGTAAATTCAAGTACAAAAATATATTTTTATAATACAATTTATAAAGGAAACTCCAATAATAAACTTTTTTTGCTTGAGGTTCAAATGCGGATAAAATCAATATCGTAGACAGCCACACCTCTTTGTTATAAAAGATGTATCCATCGAGAGAAATAGCAAAAAATACGGCCCTTATCTCAGATAATTCCATCGTTATAAATATATAAGTGCATCTCTTGTGATTACCAATACCTAATACTTAAGGAAAAGACTTCACCAAAATGATCTCAAATGGGTATTTGTGCATGACAATAATGGTTCAGCATGATAACATCTTTTTGTTGGGACATTACATCTTTATTTAAACATTAGATAATAACATGAATCAAACAGAACACAACATGCTGAAATCAACAAAACTCAACATGCTGTTGATCAAGCACAAACAACTTCAAACCATTACATAAAGTTGTAAAATAAAGAATATATAATCCCTGAATCGTAATAAAATCCCAAATAAATATACTCTTCATCACTGAGTCCCAAGCACTGGGGATCATCACATACTCAACGAGATAACACGGACAGTTTATTTGAGGTTAACCGCGGCTCGTTACACAGGAAATGAGTCAAAAGACTTGACAAGTGTCCACGTATGAAATTTAGATTACTTGTAGCCAGTATGTAACATTTTTCGCGCGTTAAGTGTTCATCTGTGATTACTTTTCGTTAGTCTTATATGTGTATGTAGTTACTTATGTAGAAGGTTTTATTCTTAACATATTCAAAACATACTTGTGTACCACAACTTTTTGAAAATATAGTTCAAACATGGTGACTGAAACCAACAGCCGAGGGTACCTGCACTACAGTGATCAGGGTTATTATATACAAACGGCCCCAGATTACTACTTTTCTGCATCTGACAAGGCGTTCATGCACACTGGGATGTTTACATGACGGGACGGTCATGTGCTAACGAGGTCGAAGGGTAAAGAAATCATAGTTCCGGCTCACAATGGCTACGACTCACCACGAAGTTTGTATTGCATCGTGTTCAGAGTAAGATTGGCCTAAGCCCTCCAAGAACATTACCGGACATATTGTAAAGCACAGGTCATATTCGTAAACGTTGGAGCAGTCTTCAGGTAAGGCATCTTGACCTCTTGCTAATTACCTGTATAGAAATATGGCAACATTAGCCTTTGAGCATCCATGTTCCTCTATCATTCCACGACCTCACATCCAAGTATACATGTATTATTCGCATCATGGAAGTGTTCATACTGCATAACAACATTAATCGAGACAATGCTATTTTCAATTTGAGCTGTTAGTTAAATACCTCATTCAATATTTATAACCGTGAACATATATTTCATGATGCAGTGACCTCAATACGAATCTAACCTCTTTCCCTATTTCCACTATAACACACTGCCAGAGAAAACCAATATACAATATTTACAAGGGTCATATGCCAATATAATTAAGTCGTAAAGCATATTTACATTGGCATTAGTGATTGCTTTGTATGTGATATGAAAAGATGATGAAACACAGACATGGTGTTAAAATGGCTGCCTTATGTACCGATAGGTAGCCCCATGTTATGAGAAGTCGGAGGGCAGGAGCAAACTACATGGTGTGCAAAATGTGAGCAAGTGGGCAATAGCTGGTCATACATGCAGTTTCAATGGTTTGGGATTCCCGTTATCACTCAAATGATAATGCAACAATATGATTATTTTGAAAAGTCTTTTTGTGACTGTTGTGTTTTTCATTCTGAAAGAATAGATGTATTTCCTCACCGACTGCGATAATACAAGAGTGTCTAAAGAACCTAGCAGTTGGTACAAATGTGTCACCAATGTATGTGGTTGTGTGTTGTGTTTCACTTCAGCCAGGTTACCTGCTGATGTTTAACTATCACTGCATTGTAGGGATGTATCTCCTAGACAGAGCAACTTTTCTGTCTTAAAATAAATTACGCCAGCAAGAGATTGTCAAACTTTCATTTGGAGATGTTTATTCATATAAATATTTCAGCTAACAAACACAAAAAGGGACAATGTAATATTGCAAGCATTACTTATCTAATCATTTAATTTTATTTACGGTTTAACAATGGAAAAGAAGGCCAACGGCTTTGTCAAATATTTTATTCATTTTGTGAAATTGTATGTTTGGAATATGTTTTCTCTGAATACACATCAACATCATTATAAAGGCATAACATATTTATTTTTCCCAGTTGTTAAGATAAGAACAAAACTCTATACTACAATCTTCTCATAAATGTGCCAACTATGTGTTATATAAGACACTTTCACATGTGGAAACATACTTGTGCATTGCAATTCCTTTACATTTGAGAATTTGTTTCACAAGATTTAGATGTAGAAATGTTAGACTTTATGACAGAAACAGGAAGATACACTAATATACCGTACCATTAGTAAATACATCAGAAATGACAGTGCAGTAAACATATTCATAAATATTAGATACACAATAAGTGATCTCTGTTTATACATATTAATGTGCAAAAAATAAGAAATATGTTCAATGTCACTTAATATACCTATTTTCCAAGAATGCTGCATACGATACGTGTATGTAGCTAGATATGTGTATGTCTGCGCATGTATTTGACAACCTGATACAAAGAAAACTACTAATTGCATCCCTAAGTACTTCACCTATATAAATGTGTGTACATGTGTATGTGTATTTATGTGTGTGTGTATATATATGTGTGTATGGACGTATAGTAACGCTAAGAAACCTTTTTATGTCTATATTTTGGCCCATCGACCTCTATATTGAATAAATTTCTTGTTTCTATGTATTTTCATAGCACCTTTTAATGTCACCCAATGAAGGCCAACGTTACTAATCAAGCAACTTATATGTAAAGAACACCATAACATATATTTAAAGGTATCATGACAGCATTTCAAAAGTGCCAGCATATTGTGTAGACAATTTTAAACGAAAATCAAAATATTGTTTGACTTTCGATCTCGATACACTGATTGAGTGGTAATGCTGAGTGCGCAGTTAAACAACAAACAAACAAACAAACAAACAAACAAACAAACAAAACCTTAACAATCTAAACCCTCTTAAGTGTATAAGATATGTGTACATTATCTAGTTTTGATACCACGATCACCATTTGTTCAATCATTGAAATCATTGAAAAAACTGGTACTACCTTTTAGACTACTTTTACAATAGGCACTTCCGAATATCATAATGCATGATTATTTACACTAAAACAGTTCAATGTCATGATCTTTGACTGCGTCATGTAATCGAAATTAGACTCCAGTCAGCAACAATCGAGTAGATAATGGAGGGGTGTGATGCTAATGAAAGTTGTCCGAGTAATGAATTCCCGGGGAAATTACATCATGCGAAATTGTTTTTGATGACATTTTCGCCTTTGTAAGAGTTAATTATGTGTACTACATCTCATATGAACAAATTTGCCACAGGCAAACACGCTAAAAGTAAGTAAATCTCTTATTCAGGGCCTTGTGTCAGATTGCAATCCCCGTTGTATTTATAAGAACCAATGTCTGTATATATATGTATTAGGGAGAGGGGCACCTGAGTTAGATATATTTGCCCAGTCCAATTGACCATCAATGTCTATAAAATATGTTTAAAACAAACCAATTGTATGAACAATTGTGTGATTCATATGGTTCATGAAAGCTGGGAGTTTGCACCCTGACGTAACCCCTTGTATGTGACGTGTGCAAGGCTGCTTAATATGTCAATGTGTTTCCTGATAGGATAATATATCTATATTATGATGTTAGCAACCAAACATGTCCTTTGCCTGTTTACAGTAGGAACATGCAAGATATATTGTGGTAATATTAAGATGAAATATCTACGTAACAAGTCACTAACACGCACAATCTGTCAATGACCTAAATATGTAATCTATACTCTGATATTGTTCTGTAGATTATTTCACCGAGATACACCAAAGGCTGGTAGTGTTAATAAAAAATTTTTTGATTGTTACGTTCCAACACCATGGCGAAGTAAATATGAATACAAAATTGAAACATAACTATTCCAAGCAAACTCTAGAGAAGTTGCTCAGAATGTATCGCATTTTACTGACCTTTAGAGTAACACGTGGCAATGCGAACCCCCCTCCCCATACACACACACTTGTACTTTATATGCCGATTCTGTACACCGTAGAACTAAATAAGTCAGTATCTATGTGACACTAAAGCGGGCCCTAGTTTTCGCCTATTCGAATTAGACAAAGCGTTTCTGCGCAACCATTAAAGTAGGTCAGGATAGAAATGTAATACATACGTCACAGACTGCTGCAAGTACGACTAACGCCTCCCGTGTGAGCTTACTTCGCTTCATATATTCGAAAAGGAACATTGTAACCCTCTGACGACCCCGCATATCTGCCACGCGCAACTTAACTATTTCGGGGTATTATAAAATGCACCATTGTCTTAAAACTATTGAATATCAATGGTTTCAGAGCATGACGCAATGAAGTTAACCGTTAATAAAATACAGATGTTTTATCTATACCCTATGGACACCGAGTGTTGATACATTTACGTTTGTATCCGCAATCGTTGATATAACGTGGCACTTGACGCACCACTCAACGATATAAATCTGTGCATGCTTCATACACCTAAAAGCAATCCATGGCGACATGTGGTGGTCATCGAATATTCAGTATCAACGCTTTTGCTAAAACACTAAAGTAAAGTTTTAGGAGATATGTATTCGACATTTCCACTGAGGGATCAAATGCCTTGTGTTAGGACTTCCTTTTACTTCTTGGGTGAATTTAGAATAGAAATGGAATCATAAAAGAGGACATGACCATGAATCTTCATCACAAATAGCTTCTTCTGTCACCAGAAACCTGTATCAACAACTCACCCAGCAACTCGCTCTAAAACAATCCGTGGTGATGAGTAGCCAAGTGGTTAAAGCGTTCACGTGTCACATCCATCCGGGTTGGATTCCCACATGGGTACAATTTCTGGGTGACTATTCCGCTGCCCCCGCCGTCATGGTCCGGAACATTGCAAAAGCAGCATAAAACAATATTCACCTCACTCACTCTGAAGCAAGCAAAATGGCTCCTCACGCACACTGATATAAGCAGAATTGCGCATAAAAGGTTTCTTAATTAAATAGTATAGCATGGCATGTATCTTCTGCGGGAAACGATCACTAAACATATACTAATACACCTGGGGTTTAAATAATGACCGAAGAGGTCTTTCACATTAACTAGGTACCATTGTTCGTAGAATAATCCATCTAACATTAATAATATGTGAGCTGTATTCCTTCAACTGTATGATAGTTTTGACATAGTAATATCACAGCTCCGCATGAACATATCGGTTTTATTGTGGTGTCCAATATTTTGAAACAAAATGAAATGTACTGTTTCAATAAATAGAATTCGTTTTTTTCCTAATTCTAGAAATACCGGCTTTGATTCAAAAGGTATCTTATGTATGTCGCTGAAAACTGACTGATAAGAAAGCACCAAGGAAATTACATTTTGAAAAACCAGTACTTTAATATCCATAACAGTATGAACACAAGATAGCTCCAGGTCAACAGTACACTTAATGACAACCTATGTGATTATTCAATATATAATTAATCATATAATAATTATGTAGTTTTAGATTTCTAAAATATTTCATATAACTTAATTAAAAAAACACAACCTATGATGCAAATAGGCTTGTCATCAATATTATCAGTGAAACATAAGCAAACATAATCCCTATATAATCCCTATATATGTTTCAGGTGTACCATGGCTCTACCAGAGATTTCAGACGCGGCCGAACACAATCAGGAAGCAGTTTCCGGTGAGTTACATTATTACAATATCAAAATTCATCTTTTAAGGTGCCGTCGGAATTCTTATGGGTAGAATATCATCATTCTGCTTGTCTAATTCGACATGTAAATTACCACTGTATCTACACATACAAGTGTGTGGTTCTCATTTGTAAAGATATACATATGTGATATGTGATATGTGATAATGCTATTTTCTGCCTTTGGAGTTTCTGTGTAAGTTAGAATTAGGAACATTTCAGCTTTATATATCGACGAGTTTAAATATTGATATCAGCATAAGTACTTAATACATTGTTAACGTGTTTTAACGTAACTTGACATAACTTCTATTATCTTCCCTTGCTGAGTTAATATGTTGTTTTCTCTTGACAGCTGCTGAAGCTGCTGGAGGTGTCCGAGACGCTCGTCACCCTGTACCGACGATGGATGGATTTGCTGGTGAATTGCCTGGTGATAGTAATGCTGACACACTGTCGCAACAGGCTGTTATAACTTCAATTGCTCAAACAGTAACATCGGTCACTGGTTCAGAGGCTTTGGGCGTCGTGGGCAAAAACACAGCCAGTCAACCACTGGGATGCCTTAGCATTTCTACACAGGAAGCTCTGCCAAAAGATGCTGTCAAGGACAAGGTGAACGAACATGTTAATGAAGTGGCATCATATAAAGAATGTTCCACAAATTCGACAGAAAACCCAGAGGATGCTCTTAATGCTCCGTCGCTTTCAACTGACAGTCTGAAATCTAGTTTGCCTCCGCTCTCAGTACAGCGGGACATTGAAGTGTTAAGGGAAAGTAAAGAGGTTGTCATGGGTGACTCTGCTCAAACGCCGGCAGTAAGCTATGAGAAAACTAAGTGTGACTTGAGCCACTTTGCTGAAAGTGCACACACTCCACAGCATCAACATATGACATCTGGTTATGTTAGCGAAGAAACACAAACAAAACCAGGATCGCAAACGAACAGCAGGCGGCATCGAAATTCTGGTCATTCTAAGAAGAGCAGGCACAACATCAGCTCACGTGGTTCCAAGGAGAGCAGGTCGAACATCATCTCTTGTCTTTCAAAGAAGAAATCAAAAGACAATTGTGCACCTAATTCCATTTCTGCTTGTTCCGGGTTCCTACAACTGTCAGAAGAAGGGGTTGAAGAGCTCAAGCGAATGTCAGGCACACAACATGAACCTTTGCATAAGGAATATCTCAATTTCGTGCTTAGAGTTCAGTCTTTCAAAAACTTAAGCTCTATTTACGGTGTAAAGAAGGATGTCTTAGCCCTTGCTGGATTCTTTTATTCAGGTATTAAAACGCCAATACCGCAATTGTATTTCCATTTGACTGTCTTTAACAATGCATTTTATATCATATTAATGATTTAGCGTTGACGATTACACCAACACATGTATAACCAACTACTAAATATTATTAAGAAAGTTGGTGTCACATAAACATAACTACAAGGACAGTACGGCGGTATATTATCAATGATCCATCTCTCATTTCTTTCTGGATTGCAGGCTCTGGAACAGTCACATGTTATCACTGTGGGTGTTCTCCGAGGGTCTGGGAAGAAACGTCAGAGCCAAAACATCTGCATTTCCAATTGACACCAAACTGTAGATTCATCCGTCCCTTAAGGAAGAGGATCTCGTGAAATGGTTTGGAAGGACATGATGCAATTTATTTGAGACAGGTGAACAAGTATACAAGTTAAATTAGTAATTAAAAGGGTGCATTTTTGGGGTTCCATGCCAATGTGAAACAGCAATTCAGCCGCACCACCACAGTCAGCAAATAATACCTATGTAAAATATCGTTATTTGAATAATGCTGACAACATAGGGTTGTACCAGTGTAAATATTAATGTATAATGTACATTGAAGATATAGTGATGTTATTCTGTTTGAAGGATACAATCCTACAAAGTGCAAGTGACTGCATGATGTGACATGGTCTGTAGACATGCCCAGCCCTGCACAGTGGATAGTTGTGGATGATGGATAGCCCACCACTAGGATCAGCTATGACTTGCAAGGCTGGAACATAGTGTATGTTATTATGCCTGAAAGTGAGATTTACCAACCAGAGAGCAAAACTACAAGCCACATGTGAGCCCGTATTCCGTCAGAAGAAATCCAAGATGATTGTTACTGACCTAATATGAGATCGTATATCGTCAAGAACAGCCATTTTGAATTTTTCTAACATCCACATATTGTACATTAAAAGCTTGGTACAGTTCCTGACTTTATCAATATGAATTATAGTTAAAGGGTTCAGCAAGGTTTCGCCTCTAAGGTTTGAAGAGTGGTCTCCCTTTAATCTTTAGTGCAAAGTTTTCACCAGATGGTGTAAACCTTTCCGCATAATAAATACACGACACCATAATTAATATTGTATTGTTCACCTTCGTATGTACAGGGTATCAGCTAAAGATGGATATGATTTGTAAGGGAAAAGTAAGCCCTAAAACTTTCTATATCTCTCTGTAACCCATCAAAATAAAGAAAACTAGTATTTGCCTTGCAGGCTATGTTATGATATGTTATTAATACTCTGGCGTCGCCCGTGTGCACGGAAGAAGATACAATACTGAGGAATCGTACTGCACCGTTGTTTCACCAAACCATTTTACATTGTAATTGCATGAACACTAGGCGATGTGACATATGAGCTCGATGATGATTGATGGTTTACTGACATCCGAAACGACATTTATTTTTCTATATTTAGCCACGACATTTTAGTACAGTTAATGAAGCATCTACTAAATTCTGGATTGTACTGGCCGTCGTGATATTACGGCGTTAAGCAACCAATAAGGTTACTAACTGACTCTCTTGCTGATTATAACATGTGATGATGGTCGTACATCCGGAATCAAGTCAAGTATAGAACATGGGGCAATGTTCCCCCATTAAAGTTCGGCAAAAATACCTATACATACGTGTTCCTTTCTATAATGTCAGGTAGTCAGCAGAAAATGTATTTTAATTTTATTACATTTGTTCATTCTATTGCTGTTTCGGGCTGTGTGTAAAAGGTCGGGGTAACTCGGAACCACATACAAGCGTATGGTATAAATGCCAAAGCGTATTCGTATATCTGTTATGGGAAAAGTGACAAATTCAAGTACACTCATAACAGTTGTAAAGTCATAGTTAGGACTCCATGAGTTCGTGACCCGGATAAGCATACAAACGCTGACACAAATCTGTCCAATACACCCCATGCAAGTCTACAATATTTTGCAAGTCTGTACAAATTTATTGATTCACAAGCGAGGACAGAGCTTGTAATTATCATACAACGTCGAGTTGTCATAAGTGTTTTGTATTAGCACATGGCACACTCCCCATGACTCACACACTGAGCCGAGACCTGCTTCTGCTCTCCCCCTGCCACAGACAACATATTTGGAATTCCGTTGTTACCCTGGTGAGGAGAGGGAGGGAATTCTCATAGTTTTGCATTTCTGAGTAAAAGTAAATAAGAACATTGTGAGGCAGTTGTTCTATCACTGATGAAAGGAACTTTACAGAGTACCTGTCTTCAGTTTCGGAGTGGTACAAATAAATAACGGTCTTTTCAAATGATGTCATAAGTCGGCTGTCGGCTTAAAGTATTGTCCACTCGAGTTTTCACACATAGACATGTTCAATCAGAAGACATGGCTCTGCCTTGTTACTTCCAATAAAACGTTTTCTCCTGTTCGATGCCACATCAATCAAAATGTCACATATTTTGCAAACAGAACAAGTAGGTTTTGGAGGAATGATAAGAACCTTGACATCTTTGAAGAGGTTTTCGGGAGGTCATGTTGTCTAGCCATAGGAATCACACTAGACTAACATGAAGTCTCTAAAATCAACATATTTTCCAGAAAAAAAGCAGTCGTTACATTATAATTATATAATATAATAGGTGAGGTGAAATTGGGTTTAACGTCGCGTCTAAGATTATTGCACTTATATAGCGACGTGCTTGCACGTGTGTGTGTGTGTGTGTGGCTGCTTGTACTAGTCCGGACTGATGCCGATTTATAGTGCTAGCCCACTGAGATACCATACCGCCGTTTAACATGAATACCCCACTCAGACACAGTATACTGACTCCGAGTCGACCAGTCCTTGTTTTAACCCCTTAATGCCGAGCACCAGACAAACAATCTTTTAACGTCTTTCGGTATGACGCGGCCGGGAATCGAACCCCTGACCTTCCGCTCTCTGGGCGGACGCTCTACCACTAGACCACGGAGGCGGTCCATAAAATATAATAAAAAGGAACCAAGATACTTTCTTCATGAAACTGCAGTAAGCTAGACTTGCCAAATATCATAGACTTGCATGGGCTGCATGTATTTGTTTTCAGAGTCTGCATGACTAGAATCACACTAAATGCTGTCTCTAAGCTGGTACCCCAAAGCTTGCTCTCAAATATCGGCAGTCACACCCTTCCTAACTACCCACCACTGGCAAGTGGGTGGGTGTGTGTTAGGGGAGAAGTAGTAGAGGCAGTAAATATTCCTGTCACTCACACTTTCAGAAGCATGAGAGTGATGGGTGATAGGAATATGTACATGTGTTGTGAGATGCCAAGCAATTATTGCTCTGCAGATTTGTTAAGTATCTGAAAATGAGGAAAATATCTGGGCTTCTGTTTATTATATTTGATAACCATAATTTAACAACTGTTTTTTTTCTGTAAATTATTGAAGACCAATCGTCAGTGAGTGTAGAGGTCACTACACATTGACCCTGCAATGCAGGAAGTATTTTTCTCAAAAGTAATGTGAGGAAGAAGTTCAGTGTGACACACAGGTAAGGTCAATAGTCAGATGTAGGCTGAGATGGTGTATAAAAGTACATAGGCTCACACACAGTGTAGTGTACACCATGTACCCCTCGAGTTCGATTGACAACTTATATTATACACATATACGAATAGAGTGAACTCGAGTTAGTTCGCTGTAATACACTTTAATAGTGACACTTTATGGTCATTGTAGGCACTCTGTCTCGAATTACGGATAACACGATTCATTTTTGACGATACTCAGATCTTCCAGTTGATGATCATGAAGCTGTGAATAGCAGACAGCCAATCAGGAAATGACATATAGCCACGGTTATGCGGATCGGTGTGCTTCTCGGCCTGCTTTGTCCGACATCTACTTGCCACTAATACAGAGCTACGACTCGCTGCTACAGAAACCTGCTCACACAGTGAGACTTACAGAATACTTCCGAAGATAGATAACACATATGTAAACAGTATGTCATGAAATATTATGCCCTTACCTGTGTATCTCAAGTTAATCCTTACACCATACAATTCACATATCTGATTCTATTACAGCGATATGTGAAAGAGCTATTTTTGTGTCCTGTGTTAAATGTAGCGTCATGTCCTGTTTCTAATCTGATCACCAGAGCGCAAGGCTAACTAACGACACTGTTCCGTCTCGAGTGTAAGGAAATACCATCAACAACACTCCTTCCTGCACACCATTCTCGTGATACGATGATTTTCTATGTCGGTGTGACATTTGTGAACTATCTCGGTCACTTCAATAACCCGTGTATTTTGTGAGTTATTAGTGTATAAGGCCGCATCAACAATCTTGCAGCTGTTGCCATCGTGTGAATTCAGTGTATAATTCAGAATATAAAAAAGTCATTAGTTATGAATACATGTATATGTACACGATAAAATTCTATGACATGATATCAAACCACTAATCACCAATATACTGGAACATAACGCAATATTTTTTGTTTGTTAGTTTGTTTGTTTGTTGTTTAAAGCCGCACTCAGCAATATTTCAGCTATATGACGGCGGTCTGTAAATAATCGAGTCTGGACCAGACAATCCAATGATGGATATCATGAGCATCGATCCACGCAATTGGGATACGATGACATGCATCAACCAAGCCAGCGAGCCTCACCACCCGATCCCGTTAGTCGCCTCTTACGACAAGCATGGTCGCCTTTTAGAGCAAGCATTGGTTAGACCTATACTAACCGAGTTCTTCACGGGTCTAACGCATTTGAAATGCATCATTATGATTATGAATGTTATTAATATTATTATTATGGCTTGTAGAATGGAGCTCATATATTATAATGGGTATGACTTGGCAGTTTATCAAAACGATGTGAAGTGAAATGGCGTTTAACGTCGCGTCAAGGATTATTTAGCGACGTGCATGCACGTGTGTGTGGCTGCTTGTACTAGTCCGGACTGCTGTCAAATTTATAGTGCTAGCTCACTGAGAAACCATGTCGCAGTTGAATACCCAACTCAGACAACGAGCCGACCAGTCCCCTTGTTTTAGTCCTTTAATGTCGAGGGCCAGACAAGGTAACAACAAGTTTTAACGTCTTTCGGTATACCTTCTTTTGGCCTGTGTGTTTGTGTGTGTGTGTGTGCGTGCGTGCGTGTGTGTGTGTATGTGTGTTAGTGTGTTAGTGTTAGTGTTAGTGTGTCTGTGTGTGTTAGTGTGTTAGTGTGTTATTGTGTGTGTGTGTTAGTGTTAGTGTGTTAGTGTTAGTGTGTTAGTGTGTGTTTGTGTGTTAGTGTGTTAGTGTGTGTGTGTTAGTGTTAGTGTGTTAGTGTGTGTGTGTTAGTGTTAGTGTGTTAGTGTGTGTGTGTTAGTGTTAGTGTGTTAGTGTGTGTTTGTGTGTTAGTGTGTGTGTGTTAGTGTGTGTGTGTTAGTGTGTGTGTGTTAGTGTGTTAGTGTGTGTGTGTTAGTGTGTTAGTGTGTGTGTGTGTGTGTGTGTGTGTGTGTGTGTGTGTGTGTGTGTGTGTGTGTGTGTGTGTTTTTAACGGCTTTTGGTATGACGCTGCCGGGGGTCGAACTCCGGACCTTCCGCTCACCGACCGGACACAACTAGACCACGGAGGCAGTCCATCAAAATGAGTATATTGATTGAAATTCTGCATTTTAGGTTTAAATGGTGAATGAAATGATATGTTGTACATGGGTTATAATTAGATCACCAGACACAAGCAACACACTCACACTTAACAGTGCATGGTAATTTTAGCGGAGCCATTAATCTAGTATCTAGCGTACTTATCTTCCCTTGATCTGATTCTTTACGACTGCCCATGCAATATTACCGTTTTATCTGCAATCTAAAAAATAGAACAAAACGGTTATCAATACATAAAAGTTATATAAAACAAATTTTAAAACGAACTGTCAAAAAATCCATCAGCCAAAGCGTAACCTCACTTATAATGCTTCGGCATAACAAGGGATGTGAATGAATTGGTTTAATCGCTGTTGGTGATTGCGATCTTGCTTATGATTTACTTGTCACACAAAGGGATACGATTTCCACACTATTTGAACATATTGGGCAGTGCATTTGCATGATCAATTATTGAAATATTTAAATCTTCTGATGCAGACACATTTTATCGAATATTTCAAAATACTATTTTTCTAAAGACCTGGAAAATAGATCTTTCGGGTTTTCCGATTAATAAGGATAATTGCATTGACAGTGAATCTTTCATTGCAAGGCATGCATTGTGGAGGTTCAAGAACGAATATGAGAGCGTCGTAAAATGACCTCAACCTGTCTTAAGTTACAACCCCAAAAGTTATGGCAGATTTCTTGTTGAAAATTGACCAAGTTGATTGCCTAGTACGTTTTGGTTCCACCATATTTGCATAAGACTCAAAACACATAACACTGTTTTGTGTCTGGTGGTAAAGTTAGTATTGCATGAACTGGTATTTCTTTAAATAACCGAGAGAAAAGTAATTATTGAAAATTATCCATATGTTATGACAGACATGTATGTATCGGTTCGGAATCAGTCATTATTCTTCAGAAAGAGGTCAATTTGACGTGGATGGTCACCGGAGAGTCATTAGAGTAAACAAATGTCGTCAATGTGTCTGAAAATAACCCATAGTAATCATTATAAGACTTAAGAAATCTATATTTATCTATTTATCATGAGACATACATATACGACAATATCAATTACTGCCGAAGCGCATAAAATCATTATTTGGAAAATTGGGTTTCTTTGCCACTCTCGTCTTTAAGGGAATAGGGTTTTCGGCCGGAGATACACATCAACAACTGAATGTATTAATGTTTACAACACAACAGTGGTGACTGTCTGTGACCTGCATCACTTAGCGCATCCTCCCACTCACCTATTATCTCCGACGTGAGGGCATACGGACAATGGACTGGTCCTCTGACATGTTCCCAATAGAGCAGGGATGTTCTTGGGCGGAGAGTGTACGTTAGAGGCCCAGCATCTGCCAACGTGGCCCAGTTTGGGGTAGCTCTTCAGTGGCGTGCAATATCAAGGGCAAAGATACCCAAGTTCATCAACAGTATCAAGGATCAAGGATCGTGCATGTATCTCATGGTGGACACACAAGATATTGATCTACGCGCCCGAAATTAGTTTTGCAGACATTTTATTTCGTCATTGTTTGTCGGTAGTATATTATTAATTGATTACAAGCAGAATAGAGTAATCGTCTCAGCAATGGCGCCCTATACGTCTCATGAAATATATCCCAAGTCGCAAGATATTTTTAGAGTCGAGTTTTGTGCATCAGATATTTCCCCCAGGCATAATTCACTACAATGACACTGCATGCAAATTTAGATTTAGAGTATAAGTCATGTTCAGGGAAGTATAATGTTGTAGAATAAAACAAGATGGCGTCTATAGATTTCTCAGTATCTCAGTGGGCTTGCACCTAAAATCGGCATTAGTCCGGACCAGTACAAGCATCCACACACACACACACACACACACACACACACACACACACACACACACACACACACACACACACACACACACACACACACACACACACACACACACACACACACACACATTTCACCTCACCTCACCTCATTTGGCGGTGAGGTTTTATAATTACATGTAAACTATTCTATGGCCTTTACTGAGACTACAAAGCTGTTATCATGGTACATACTGGGTTGAAACAATCAGTCTACAAGAAAGTGACACGCCAAGTGGGGAACAGGTATATCAGGAGCACTATCACTATGGCAACACGAGCTTCCGATTGGTAGGTCAGTTATATGCTTCCGGAAGGTCATCCAATCTCTCTCACGTAATACTACGGTGGGATCTGAGTTGATGTTTTTCCTTCTAGACACATCTACCATCCAACTATGAAGGTACCAATGAAGGTAAATATTTTATGACGGCGCAGCAATGCATATTTCTATATGGTAACTATCTATCAACTTTCCATTTCGTTATATGGGAAGCTATTTACAAATCATGAGAGTTTATAGTTGATGCATGACGAGACGATTATGGATACCTGGTCCTTAACTCTGGCTATAATGCAAAACATACTTGCTAGCGCGCACTGTCGACAGTTATTTAATCAATGCACACATCCCAACGCCATTGAACATCATAAGCCGCACACTACTTAAACTTTTTGAAAAAGTAATGTTCCAGAGGTCTAAGGTCTAGAATCCTTTTCAGCAAACCTTCTATTCACGTGATGTGTGTTGTCAAAGGGGCATAACTCTTACGCAATGATCACATGTCCAATGAGTCATTTTCGAAAGACGTGTTTCGTGTCACTCTTCATAGGCATATACAAATGGTTGGCTGGATTTACCGGGCCACAAATTCCCATTGGGTTATGATCACAATGAATTGAAAAGATTCAAATTATCCGTTTTGTAAGACCTCCAGCCAAAGTAATTTTTATTAGCTACACTGGGTCAAAATATTTCCAATGTCGCATTAACAGTAGTCACACGTAATGTCACACATAAGCCATTTGCTGCTTATAAGCATCTAGTTCAAACATAAAATAATATATTGGCTATTAAAAATTGCACGTGATAATGCAAACAAAATCAAGAAAAACATCTTTTCCGCTATAAGAAAATAAAAATATATAGTCGCGGGCTGTGTAGATGTAAATGATATTAATACAGAGTAAGAAAGATGTATTTGGCTGAATATTAAAGCACTGGAAATCATGTAATGTTTGTTGAAACATACATATATTTATCACCAGATAAAACAGATTCAGGGATGGGTCCATTCCCCTAAATACTGTTTCCAGTCTGATTTCCATGGATATCGGATGATAATGTCGTACATGTTTGATATGTGATTAAACTAAATCAACTATCTTGTTATTGAAAGAAGTCAGAAAGAGGTTTTGACAACATCGTAAAGAACAGCCATAGCTGATTGCTGAATCTTGATTTACAGATGACATATGTCCTTCCAGAAAGTTGAAACTGTAAGATTTACATTTCCAATACAATAATCAACATTATCAAATGAACTCCCACGTCCAAGCAGTTTGTGATCCAGACGAAGAAAGTATTTTGCTACAAAACACTGATTGATTATGTGTACAACGACAACGAATAAGGAAACTGTATACAAAAAAATAGAAGGCCTACCTCATAATTTGAACACTATGGAGACGCCTACGCTGATATTGTTGACATGAAATCAAAGGTGGTCATACCCGGTTGTTTATACACAAGATGGTAAATTACAACGCTGAAGCCTAACAAATGCGATCACGCCAAGAGCAAACGAAAAACCGGTTGTGCTTTATCTGATAGTTCACATTGAATTTCGACAGTGTCACGTGGACCCGGCATTTCATATCATGACTTGATCGAGACGACAAAGGGGCGCAGATGTCGGTGTAGGGATTCAACAGAGAGGGGCATACTACAATGTCATGAACACTTTTGAATAATTAGAAATGTACATTTGTGGAGGCTTTTATCATTTCCACAATAAAATAATTGTGATCGATTGATAGTGGCTGTATGTATTGAGTATTGTGACACATCTTGATTACGTATCCTAAACATTTAGGTACCATGGGCGGGGTGTGAGTAAATATACTACACATATACGTATTTTATACTACACATGTACGTATTTTATACTACACATGTACGTATTTTATACTACACATGTCCGTATTATATACTAATCATATACGTATTTTATACTACACATATACGTATTATATACTACACGTATACGCATTATATGCTACACATGTACGTATTATATGCAACACATGTACGTATTATATACTACACATATACGTATTTTATACTACACATGTACGTATTTTATACTACACATGTCCGTATTATATACTACACATATACATATTTTATACTACACATGTACGTATTTTATACTACACATGTACGTATTATATACTACACATATACATATTATATGCTACACATGTCCGTATTATATACTACACATATACATATTATATACTACACATATACGTATTATATACTACACATATACGCATTATATGCTACACATGTACGTATTATATGCAACACATGTACGTATTATATACTACAAATATACGTATTATATACTACACATGTGCGTATTATAAACTACACATGTGCGTATTTTATACTAAACATGTACGTATTTCATACTACACATATGCGTAATATTTACTACACATATACGTATTGTATACTACACATATACGAATTTTATACTACACATATACGTATTATATACTACACATGTACGTTTTGTATACTACAAATATACGTATTATATACTACAAATATACGTATTTTATACTACACATGTACGTATTTTATACTACACATATACGTATTTTATACTACACATATACGTATTATATACTACTCATGTACATATTTTATACTACACATTTTCGTATTGTATACTACACATGTGCGTATTATATACCACACATGTGCGTGTTTTATACCACACATGTTCGTATTGTATCCTACACATGTACGTATTATATACTACACATGTACGTATTTTATACTACACATATACATATTTTATACTACACATATACGTATTGTATACTACACATATACGTATTGTATACTACACATATACGTATTGTATACTACACATGTACATATATTATACTGCACATATACGAATTTTATACTACACATATACGTATTGTATACTACACATGTACATATATTATACTGCACATATACGAATTTTATACTACACATATACGTATTATATACTACACAAGTACATATGTCATACCTCATATACGTATTTTATACTACACATATGCGTAATGTATACTACACATATACGAATTTTATACTACACATGTACGTTTTTCATACCACACATATACGTATTGTATACTACACATGTACGTATTATATATTACACATATACGGTTTATTTGTATATTAGTGTAATCATTTGAGACCACATGTCATGTTTCAATCTATCACCGTGTTTATGTCGAAAGCACTTACTAACACACGACCTAACTATGTCAATACTTATTCTCGCCAGCAATAGCTACAAAACAATACAATAGCTAATAACAACCAAAACGATTAGCCATGCTTACACCTATCAATGATTCTATTCGGGACATATTCCTTTCAGGGTACCCTCTAGACTGAGAAATCAGATATTCAATCAGATTTTAAATTTTCGGATTAAATAGTTTCATCCTGAAAAGCAATGTAAACCATGCACATCGATTAGCTGTTTAGTGATTGGAATGCCTCTCATTGGTAAGAGTTACATTCCTTATATATATATATATATATATATATATTGTCAAATGTAAATAATTTGCTTTGTGCTACATCAAGCACACATAGTATTCCTGTATTCTATACATTGGCAGAAAATGGCCCTCATTGACGAAGAAACTCAGGATGAAATTTCTCAAAGTGATTCATCATCAAAAGGTAGGTAGAAAATAATAAAACTTAATCGATATTTTGTGTATCTTAATACCAGTAACATATCTCATACAAGTAGTTATCTTTAAGCCAATTGCTTTTAGGTGTTAAGGGACAGTTGAAGGACACATCGTACCAAGCAGGCTTTGTAAGTAAATCACGGAATTTGTTTCGATTATCGCAACGAGGAGTCTTTAGGAGGTAAACACCTTCAATAACAGTTTATCATGAGGTTTAGCCAACAATATTGTTCATAGTTTAACTGTAAATAATAGAGGTTTATGCATGTACATTGTATTCTATCATTCACTATCTTCATCCAGACTTCATCATTGATTTTCTTCATTGAATGCGAAATGTTCTAAAACTGATTCTAATCACTACTGGTTAAAACCGGACTCCAGTCGAGATCTAATGATAATGGTAACAGTATTTACTCACGTTAGGGGTCAATTTTAGGGTGTTTGGAATAGGCTTCTGGCTTTAGGCGTTTCTGAGATAAAACATATACAAAAATGATAACAAGCAGAATTGCACTGTTGCTAAAACTAATTGTTTATGTTTACAGGCAGATGCTGAATCTCAAAAGGGCCAAGAAAAAGTATGTGTTAACATTCCTAAATGTTATATATTAACGTAATGTGTCAATCATTTCATTTCCACGTTGGCATATATTGAAGATAATGAAAGATGCTTGTGGATTAACATCTGTGAGAAGAATGGGAAATACAACGTCCGAGTATATTAACAGATATTTATGTATAAACTGTTGCTTTATATCGTTTTTATATTGTAGATGACAGCGGAGTTGGAGCAAGCTGACGTAGTTGCGTCACAGCACCTAGAGAGGTTGAATTACCCAACTCAATCCTCAGATCTCTTCCAAGGACCGGTCGGTCAGATTCAAGAAGCCGATACAGTAACTTTGCTTCAAACAACTGCAATAACAACGACTGCAAAACGTCAGACCTCCTTAGATGGAACTCCTGGTTTAGATGCTGTTAGTCAACTGACAGTGAGAGGTCAGAAAGGGTGTCTCAGCTTTCACCCTAATATATCTGATGACCAGCAAGATATTCAGTCTAAAGAGAATATCACATTGTCTGATCAACCAAATTCAGTCGATTGGTCTCTTGGTGTGATTCAAAACGATTTGTCTCTTACGGAATCGTTTGAACCATTCGAAGAGGAAAGTCCTATATTTGAGTCTGCAAGCAAGAAGGCAGAACTACCAGTTGATGACGACAAGAAACTCGAGTTGACACTGGCTGATATTCACGAGCAGCAAGTGATGTCTGGAACATGGGTTGACCCTGATTTCCCACAGTATTGCACACTGTCAGCAAGAGAGGCTTCATTTCCAGCTATAGCCATGCTTGATGGGGTCAGAGGCAACAAAACTGACTTTGCCATGAATGGGTTCTTTTACAGAAACACAAAAGGTTAGTAATAAGTAGAAAATACCTTCATAATTACAAATATACTGAACAACAAAAGTTCCTGTGACATTGAATAAGATTAGATGCAAAGTTATGTTTTTTTACCAAATCTGAAACAATTTCGGTTTGCAACAGATAAAAGACTTCTGTAAGTGCTCAAAATGGTTTAACTGACTTAAGAAAATGCGTGATTTCATAAAAAAAAATGAACATGCCAAAATGTCAATTTACAAACCAATAGCGTGTGTGTCCACCTCTGGTTGCGATGCAAGCAACACATCTTCGTCTCATGGAATGGACCAGGCGTCGCACAAAGTCCTTTGGGATATCTGTCCATATCAGCTGGAGCATGTTTCGAAGTTCCTGGGGTGTCTTTGGAACACGTGGTTGACGTCGAAGGCGCCGATCCATCTCATCCCACATGTGCTCGATTGGTGAGAGATCAGGGGAGCTAGCCGGCTAGGGGATGACATTCACGTTGTTTTGTTGAAGAGAATCCTGAACAAGCCGAGCAATATGAGGCCGGGCGCTGTCACGTTGAAAGGTAATGCCTGGGCCATGACGACGCAAAAACGGTCGAACAGGGCCGATGACCTCGTCGCGGTAGCGGTGTCCATTAAGATTTCCCTCTACCACTATCAAACGGGTCCTCTGTCTTGCTGTAATCCCACCCCATACCATAACGCTGTCGTCCCCGAACCGATCTTCTTCCATGACACAATGATTGACGTAACGTTCACCTCGACGTCGGTACACTCGAATCCGCCCATCGCTGTGGCTGAGGTGAAAACGAGAATCGTCAGTGAATAGAACTTGTCCCCACTGCATGGCCGTCCAGCGTAGACGCTCTCTGCACCACTGTAGACGAGCTTGACGGTGGTTTCCTGTCTAAATGGGACGTCTGGCGTGTCTTCTGGCGACAGTCCCTGCACATCTGAGGCGGCGACGTACGGTTTGTGAAGATATTCGTCGAAGGCCAGGGATGCTTCTTGCAGTCACTGTTGCTGTCTGGAATCGATTTCGTAGGTGTGTTGTCCGAATCCAGTTGTCTTGTCGATTATTAGTTACGCGTGGCCTGCCACTCCGAGGATGGTCTCTGACTGCATTCGTCTGTTGCCAACGTTGCCATAAACACCAAATGGTGTTTCTGTGCACGTTAAATTGTCTTGCAACATCACGTTGACTCGATCCTGCTTCAAGCATACCAATGGCTCGCAGACGCTCATTTTCGGACAGGCGTGGCATTTCGTAATGTTGAATAATTGCGTAATTTTGTTGTTTTTCTGAGTGGTTGTTGTCAGCACGATGCTAAACAATTCATATGGAATCCCGTTAACGCACATGTTTTTATACCCATTCTTGGGTTGTGAAATGCATGGGGCTTGCATAAAAGTCAACTTTTGCATGGAATGCATGCTTTTAAGTAGCAGTTGCTTTTTTGTGACTTGATTCCATACATGTACTACAATATTGAAAACCAAACTTTACTTGTTTGAAAAATACACTAAAATATTGGTGTCACAGGAACTGTTGTTGTTGAGTATATATGTCTGTTCATTTATCATAATTAAAGCATGACAGGTGAACTGCTTGCTTGGATTTTTATTCATTAGTAAGTATCTGTAATCGCTGTGAATGAATGCCAAAGGTATGTTTCAGGATTTGCATCTGTTACCTGTTTCCACTGCGGGTGTTCTCCTAGGCAGTGGCAGTTGGGGATGTTACCCAGGACAGAACACATCATCCTATCACCACGATGCCGTGCCGTCCTCCTCTGAATAGACCATGACACTGACACGCAAACACATTTTCAAACAGTTTTGCCAAATGTAAATAGTGGTCCCGAGCTGTTTGATAGTGTGACAGTTACAGTAGCTGAAACATTTCCTTGTGCTTTCATGAAGCATATAATTTACACATCTGCACACACAACATATCATAGTTCAATGTCATGTGGTGGTAGTGTGTAAATACCTCCATTAGCGTGATAAAATAAACCAAACATTCCCCATGGGAAATCTACAGTGTATGTCCCACGCTGATCGTACCAACCTACAAGCTGAAACACGATACTGGTGTAGAGTTTTACCCAGCTATTCGTTGACAATCGTAGACAGAGCAAATATGACTTGTCAAGCTGTGGAATTATCCTTAAAATAATAACATAATAACTTTCATTTTGTCAGTTTATTAATACAACCAGTCTAATGTTTAGCTCAGAAGCAACAAACGCCCAACGCCCACGGGGGCTAATTAATCATGCCAAAGTGAACACACGTTAATTGACTCATTGTCATTCATTTGAAATCTTCAATAACTGTAAAGGGAGACTACTCTGGTGTTCTGTTCAGCCTCTATTGTTACGAAGGTTGTCAGCGTGGGGCATGGTTATGTATACTCAAATTGAGCAGCCTATGTTTTAAGTAGACGTCATAATCTGGTATGTTTTACATTATTTTTAAATATTTGATTATAAACGCAAACCCAAAGCAGCTTATTTTTCCAATATGATGCACTCCTTCCTATAGACTGTTTCAGGATCTGTCTGGGATTTTTAGGTTAACACGTTTACCTGTGGAACATAAGGAATGTCTTTTACTGTTCAGTGAAATAGGTTTGATATAAATGCAATGACAAGGATTTCTTTCGCATCCAAAAATAACTAAGTATCTCTCAAGAATGGCCTCTGCTAAAGTCCTTGATCGAGTCCTGAACATAGATAGGTAAATGGTTACTTGATATATATTGAAAATCATTTGTTACAACCTTTCGATGAAGCAACATTGGAGTGGTTTGATAGAAATGGTGTTAAATTGATCCATGATTTGCCTACATGCTTCAACATTTCTAATAAACATAAATGTTCCACATTGAAGTTGTTCGTTCTCCATGTCCATGATCTATGCTTATCATATTTGCATATTGAGAAATGACTTACTTCCGATACCAGAGCTACATGCGAGGCATGAGAACGAGACAAAGAATGAATATGCGGATATAATGAGAGCGTATTTTAACTTTCTGTAAAACATATGTAAAGGAGGGTTATTTTTTACTGGTACGATCATCCAACAGGCAGTCATACCCCACTCCTCTTAGCCATCTTTCTAGGACAGGCCAGGTATCCTGTCGTGGTTATCAGTATCGCGTGTTCAAACCGGATTTATTTACATAAATATCATATTCCAAATGTGCTGTGGATAAATATTCACTCATTTTAGGTTTAAATGTATGTTTCCATAATCCCCATTGGCCGCTGTTAAAGCGACTTTCACCTCACCTAAGGTGGGATCTTATATGTATCCTGTGGTAGGAAGGATGTGATGATTACATTGGGTGATTATTAGTTAATATCATTTCTGTAATTAATCATTGGGGTTGTGTGTTTATCTATTCACATATGCTTTTTGGTATAAACAATGCGTTTGCATAATCTTTAACAATAGTGTTTTCTCCTACAAGTATAATAATCACATCCCGAATATCACATGAATTATTGTTAATTCTTTTAAATATATTTTATACGCTCTTTCTGACTGCACTGCCTGGACACCAACAACGCCAGCCATAACTGTTGATTTTGTTTTAGGTGTCTCCCCGACAGTGCAGCCAGCATTTGCACCCTGTAACATTTTTTACTTCAATATACTATCATTAACTGTCTTTTTGTGTTATGTCATCTTTTACTGGAGTACTTCGCGCAGTTAGCACACTTGCCCATCCCTTTCCGGGAGACGAAATTGTTACGTAACCGTGGTGATTCCACAGGTCTTACACATCCTTTAACAAAAAGCAAACTATACAGTTTGTTCTTATAGGGTTCACACAATCGAGTATTCAGGCGAACTTTGGACGATCTGTTTGTCACAAAATTCTCTTATTTTGAAATTCCTCTTTTGAAATGTATTAAAGCTGGGTCACACCTCAGTCTGCACTACCAAAACTTGTAGACATGCCATGTAGATCTCGAACCAAGCCTTATCGGTACCGTTGCACTTGTATGAAAAAAAAATAATTTGTTTCTGAATATCTGGAAATAGGACATATTTTGAAGTGATTGTTTATTTAGAACAGCAACATTGATCAGTCTGCAACTAAAACACGAATTGACACGATGGAAGCTAACGGGTAACTATGAACAACTGTCTATAGTCCCGGCCTTTTTTACGTCAGAAAAGGAGAATCGAGGCATTCTGTCAGTTTAGGGTGACATTGCATCAATGAAATAATGCAAACTCGCTATGTTTATCATGTGCTTTTTCCCTTTGTGTAACCATTGCAGCATTGAAATATAACATGGACTTCAGCATGCTCAGTGTAATAAAGTCGGATATACTGCTGCAGCACACGGATATCCTGTGATGGGCATATACCACGGATCTATAATTATTATGTAGTCGTGCCTCTAATAGTAATTGAAGAAGAAATAACGTGCAGAATTAAAAAATGATCTTTAATGTATAAACATTTCCTCTTACATCTGAATTCATATTTGTTTAAATTCTGAAAAAATGAGCAATATGCTAAATGCAAATCTACCATCTATCAACCAATCATTACAATATACATACGACTCATAATGATTTGAAATAAATCTATCCATATTATTCTATCCCTAACAAAATGTGTCCATCGTATTGAGCCTTGTGTATCATGGGTGTCGATTAGTTAAAACAATTTCAACATTCTGATACTGATGCCCTTTCAATAGAGATTTGTCCCAACAAATAGGACAGAATCCTGGCTTCTCCCAGATGATGTCTATGTAACGTAAATACAAGTACGTATTTGTAGGTTCTTGTTTTGGTAACATATTATGACTGGGTAGTCCCACTACAGCCCATGGAGTATTCTGCGCACCTAAATTTCTTTCAACAGTATTCAAGATGTCTGTAGTATTAAATATATTTATTAAACATGTGTTAGCAGTTTGATTTCTTTCAGTCGAGTTTAAGTGTTTATATTCAAATTTGACTTCATTTGTGTAATATCGATGTAACCCCAACAGCATTCCATGTTGATATGTCTAAACGCAATATGTATTTTGGTATTTACTGCTCTACAATATAATAGATAGTACTGGTAATGACTGCCCATTGATATTACAAACTTCAAAATGGATTTTAGTGATTTCTATATTTTTTATTCTGAACAGTATATTTTAATATGAAGTTGATGATATAATTTATTAGTACCTGTTTCTTGACCAACTTTATACGCTGCATATGATCTTCACATTGCGCGTGCCCAGCACCATCTAGCAGCTGTACGGAAATGCACGCATAGTCGGCGATAATACGACTATGAATACATATACATGTACAATTAAAGTATTTGTCATGTTTAGAAGTATGGAATTCAAACATCAAATATAACACTTTCAATACCGATTGCATAAGTCAACAAAGCGACCTGGAACGAACGATCACATGTTATTACCGCCTCGCTTCGGCCATCAAAGGGTTTACTATTACAATGTGGTTACCCTGATGTATCACTATGTCACGTAACGCATACTTCCAGGACAGGGCAATAGATTGATCAATGTTTAGGTTAAAAAGCCACACTTCCCATACACCAGAGTGAACGTTACTGATGAAGTGTGACGTGATTACTCGTCTCTACATATAAAGGTGACCTCAACACATGTAATGTTCGGGTTAGTTGATAAGTGAAGGGAAGATAAGTTGAAACAGATCGCCGATCACATAGATTGAATAATGGTTATTTGATACAAATTACAAACCAAGTTTATACATTTATGGATATCTTCAATGATGCGATCATTTGTATTGTGTAGACAATGCAGAAATGTTTTATATCAATATATGAGTGTCACCTTAATACAAAATACATCTTGTATGGTTCTCTAATCAGTGTCCGCCTTTGGTAGGCAAAACGCTGTTCAAATACAATTGAAAGAATGAATGGAACTATGAAAGATGATGTTGGGGAACAGTATGCCATCTATAATAACGTTTCGACATAATTCCCATCAAACATCATTTCGAGCCACTAAAACATTATATGTTCATATTTGTATTGAGGTAAACATGCGTATAAAACAAAGAGAAATAAAAGCAAACTGAAATGTATCTAGGAACTTATCCATATAGCCATAGTCCTGAAATAATTGCAAATACCTCTAGCGAATGAATCAGTTAGACCATTCGCGGATCCATATACAATAAAATTTACATCATCTCCCTAATAATTTACTGCTTATATATCTATACATTTTATCGATTTATTTTTCTTATTGAAATAGAAAGTAACTCCGCACATATGATGAAAAGATATGGAGATGAAGGATGGCCTTGCCTACAACCACGACCTCCTAACTGGATGAAACTTAAAATATATCATGAATTTATTATTGCGTTATAAATTTCTGTTTGGAATAATTGTATCCATTGTCGAAGAATGAGGTCGAAATTCAATGCTCCTGAAGCTTTGTCTATGAATTGCCATTCTATTGAACAAACACCTTTTCAAAATCTACGGTTAGCAGAAGGCCAGGTATTTCGTGAACTTCATAGTAATTCATCATATCATATATTAGTGTAATAATTTCACCCATGAGACGATTTGGTTAAGAATGAGTTTCACTTATAATATCTGGTAATAAACATTTAATTCTATCTGCAATCTGATTACCTTAGATGCTATTTTGTAATCAACATTTAGCAAAGGGGAGGGGACCAGATTGTTACACGTCCACCGTCTTGTCCTTCCTTCGGGATACCTGTTATGATGCCCTGTCGTTGACATAATACCGGTTTCATATGCGTACGTAATTGTTAACATATTGCTGTACTCCTAGATATGATACCTTAAGTTGTTTCGGTTCCTATTGTGTCTAGTTCCTTCTTTTTTTTGCATTCGAATTCGATTTTTCGTCATTATCTAAATTTTGGTAGACCAATTCCATTTAATGTATTTCACATTCCAATGTCTGTTCTTTTTTGTCTTGATTTTTCTTACGTTTGGTAGAAAAAGCTGTACTTTCACTTCAATTTTTTTATCTTCAATAATTCAAAAACTGAACTGATGATGTGTCTGTAGGTCACTAGATATATAATATTGCTGACTATGTTATGTAAAGTGTTTTTAACGAATATAAATGTGTGTACTCTGAGTCAAGCAGTAAGGCGGAGTTAAATTTCCAGTTACTTGTGCATTGTTCTGTTGTGTGCAATGACAGTTCTAAGGATATGAATAAATGGTCAGTTTTATAACTTATTCCTATGGTGGTTGTTTTATCCGGAGATCGAAACCCTTCTGAAACGAGAAACTAATCATGTCTACTTTGTATAAGGATTGCTTTGGTCTACAAGTATTGTAAATGTCAGGATTTAATACTCGCCAAGGGTCGACACGTCGTATTTTTACTTTTAAATCAGCTATTTTTATTATTTGTTATTGGATTATTTCCGAGTTTAAAACTATACGTAACTGTAATTTTGAACAACATTCCCGTCTACTCCCCAAATAAAAACCCCAGTTAATTCATCAATATATATATGTAGTTATATATACATTCTCTTTACTATATCTATCGTCCGGAATATGTATACAGTTTTAGGTGACTTTTCTAGCGTGAATAATGTATCCTTAGTCTTGCTTTTATTTCACAAATAAGACTAGTTATGAAGCACATATTTTTTTAGATAAAAGATAAAAGGAGTTGGACCCGATCAGTGTTACATGTGCCACCGAGCATCCTCTTCGTATGATGTGCATATCACACTTTTAGGTTAAACATTAAACAGACCCGACAGAAACAAAGGACAGAGTCAGTGGTTCTTAATATGACATTTTTAGTTGTAAAAAAACATGTATAGTACTGTGAAAACAAAGGATACGCATTTGATGCAACAGAAAGTACAGGAATTCACATTTTCCAAGCTACTTTTGGTTTGGATACAAAGGAATAAATAACAGTTTGCCCATAACAGAACAAAACACATCACTCTTAGCAATGATTAATCAATATCTCAAACATCAACATCAATCAAATGGAAGGAGTGGACCTTATTCATGTTCATGGTTGTATTGAGCTTACAAATGGGGCATAGAGTAAACATTCTCCACCCTGTAGGGTGAGTGATTTAACTGTACAGCCCAGACTTAGCCCCCAGTGACTTTTTCCTGTTCCTGCAAATGAAATCTGGAAGACGCTTCCAGGATGCCGAGGACATAAAGGCTGCCAAAGAGGCGTGGTTAGAGGGCCAATCTGCGGATTTCTATAACAGTGGTATTAAAAGCTTGAAGAACAAATAGAATAAGTGTATTGATAAATAAAAGTGCAAAAGATATTCTGCGACTTGGTCTTATATTGAAGTTGCAAAACCTATTGAACGCCCCTCGTAACTGGTGATATTTTTTAGTGAGACTAGATATGAAGCACATACTCTGCATATAGGGATATCAGGAATTGAACCCGATCAGTGTTATATGTGCCACCAGGCATCCTTTTCGTAGCATGTTGTGCTTATCATACCCTTGGGTTAACATTAAGACAGACCCGATATTAAAATAGATCGATTGATGTTTAAGATTCAGTGGCTGTTATATAATATATGTGTCTTACTGTAAAAAGTAAAATAATCAAAGTCACACATCAGCTGAAATATATTAGACGAAGGAAATTGTGTGAGCCTCATTTTAACGTTTATCCATTTTTGTTGCTAAAAAGACATTATTGAATACATGTCAACTATCACTATGATAATGTGTACATACACCGCAGAAATGTATCCAGTTTGGTTCACACTGATGTGCACTAGAATGTAATATTTCATTCAATAATTTATTGAGAAAATACTAGGAAAATGATCTTGCTGAATCAAATAAATTGGAATCTTTTTTCAAGAAAAAAGGTTTTTCCTTACAATTCCGAGATAGATAGAATGTGTATGATTATTAATAACTATTCATAACATATGACGCATTAAAATTGAGCCCTATCACAATGATTCGAGAAGAATCTAAATCTAAATCTAAATAACACATTCACGTTCAGTTCGAAAGTAAACACTCATGTTGATGTTTACTCATGGATGGAATACGATTAATGTCTGAAACATATTGACTCATTTAGGGCAAAATGAATGATGTTCTAATTCTTTTAATTTAACTTCTTACAGATAAAGAAAATATGTTTGTCTTTTATGCACATACAGACTGACTTTTTTCAAATCCAGCAAGTACTTAAATCTGCTTTCCTAACCATATCCCATCCCTATAACCATAACACAAGTCATATACTATACATGTAAAAACAACATAAAAAGGATATCCAGATAAGAACTGTTGGTTAAAATATATGTCTTTCATATTCATCTATGTGAAAGACTCACATAAAACATACATGTATTGAAATAATGTTTCCTACTTTTGCTTGTTGGGCAGTTCAAAACAAGAACTTCTATTTTCCCACTATAAATATCAAGGTATTGTCTTCACATCTAGATTAATTTGGTCAAAAGCGTGTGAAACATTAACACCACAAGCCAGAAAGGCTTCGTTTCCTTTTATTACCTTATTAAAGTATTATCCAAACATTTCTCTAAAGGTAGCATCTACAACATTTAACAGTAAAATAGATACCATAGTGTTATACGGTTCGAAAATTTGGGCAAATATTGAGAAAAATCAGAGTTTTTACTTTAAACGTTATTTATGTGTTAATCAAAAAGTATCAACTAATACTGTCCTAGGCGAAGTAATTAGAACATACTTATTTGTTAATTCTTTAAGTCGTTATATAAAGTATTGGTGCAGGCTGTTGTATATGGATGATTGTCCATAACCAAAAGCATGTTATGACTTGTTGAAATCACAGGATGAAAACGGCAGCCACAACTGGGTAACGCATGTTCGTAACCGGATTTACGTATGTTTGGATCGCACAGGAATGTGGCAGCATATCAAATTCTATACAATGTTTTAAGCAACGATGTAAAGACATAGAGATTCAGAATTGGCTGCTAAAATTATTTCTTCCTCATTTCTAAACATATTTATTCTACATATAAATCTGTACTCGAACCAGAGAAATATATTATAGAGTTATATTATGTAAATTCCGAAGTTTGAGCCATAAGTTGGGTAGTCAACACTTATACTGATTTACCTAAGTGCAAGAAATGTAATCATAATATAATTGAAGATGAATACCATTTCCTTTTAGTTTGTCCATTTTTTTTATGGAAAACAGAAAGCTCTACATCCCAAGCTACTATTATCAGTATCCATCACGAGCAAAATTTAGTCAACTAGTAGCAACAACAAATGTTAAGTGTTCTTCTTCTTCTCTTCTTCTTCAATATGGTTGACTCACATAAAACATGCATGTATTGAAAAAATGTTTCTGTTTGTTGTTTGTTTGTTGGGGCAGTTCAAAACAGGAACTTCTATTTTCCGGTCTCAGGAATTCTGAGTGCCTCTTCTCTTATCTAATGTACTGAGGAAGTGGCATCGCTTGCTTTATCTTAACCACACCTGGTACTTAGAAACATTTTAAGGACATCAAACAACTATTGATGTTTCGTTCACATGTCCGAGTTTCTTATCCTTCTGTTGATTCTCGTTTCTGATCATGAACTTTAAGCGGAAACACACGGTTTGGTTTGTTTGGAGTATTTCAGTAGTGCGAATGCTGAGCTGTTGTTTTACAGGGACATTATTTGGCACCATCGAGTTAGAACATCTGACTCAAAGATTTACTGATCATAACGTAAACAGCGCCAACCGCCTCTAATTCTTGTTTGGAATAGGTCATGATCGTATCTGTTGTTACTCTTTGATATTTGTGTTTGTTTTATTTGTTATCCATATTAGCAAGTATTCATACATGCACGCAGGGGGTACGTTAAATTATGCAAATCCAAAGATGAACCAAACTAATACGAATCCGTTACATACATGTATATTTTAATAAAACAAATATACCTATATTCGGGGCTCTACGACAACTGTGATCTAATGAGTTTAGTATGTACGAGGGTGTTGTGGATTTAGCTATTTTGGGGGATAAAACAAGTACAGAAACAAAATTGTTTTATATACAAGGCTTTATCGCGTAAAAGACATGTACTGTCAGAAATGGTATTCAGCTTAGCTTAGATAAAATCTTGACATGTCGCAATTCTACCAGAAAACGATAAGTTTGGGTAAAGTGTAAGATCTTTCGTGCCATGATCGTCAGTATTATGAATACATAGGGATTGATTATCTGTATAATCAACTACAAGACTAGTAGAGTCAAACCTGAAGTCAAATAACGTTTATATGCAATAACATCCCATAGTCACCGAGACTAACAAACATATTAAAGTAACCAGCATTGTATCAACACATTTAGAAATAACATCACCTACTTCAACTTAACATCCATTAAACAAATCTATGTCCGGGATAACATTTACATATAATCTTTAAGTGTGTATCACGCATGCTCACATAACTATGTTTGATTCGTCTGCTGTCATATAAATGAAACAAATTACGACAATTGTTTACATTCGTATAATTCAGACAGACTTTTTTTCAGTTATTTTGTCACCACGGACCATAGAACAATGCAGATTGCATATTATCACTTGTCAATTGATGTACATCATTAGATTTTAAATCAAGTTACACATTTCTCATTATATTTTTAAAAATATACAGCAACAGCATGGATCATATCAGGATGTTCAAAGTTTAGCAGATTTATCATGAACTAACGGTCATTAATACCCTGCAACAAGGGGAGAAATTTATAACTTAAATGAGAATACTTTTCACATATACGTAAGACATGGTATTCATCCTCTACTTCCCCGGATAAACAATTTGTACAAATAGAATTCAAAATATCACTGTCTGCGACATACATATACATTTAATTGTGCAAGAAATTCTAAGTTTACAATAAGCTCTTATTAAACTATTATCGTTTAAACAAGCTAAATATCTTTTCAATTTGTAACAAGGAGTTCACTTTGCTGTAATCGCTAAGATAAAGTGATACAGAAATACTATGATGCCACTGCTGACAAAATATGTCCTTTAGTTTCTGTTTAAATGAATATAAAAATAAAAGGATCTCCCATATATTCGGAAACCCATACATATGAAAAGTCAAGAACAAATAATAGATTTGTAACCCAAATTATTTGTCATCAAGTACATTTAACATTTTGTAACACTGAAATGGGTATCTATCAGGTATCATTCTAAGTAACTTAATCAATAACGTAATTACCCTTAATTGGCTGACTACATAAATATTACTCCGGTCTCTTTTACCAAGGATTGCCTTGTTTGAGGCAAACTTACCAAAACCAAGAAAACATTAAAAACTGAATGTGTGAACTTTTTCAATTCAGCATAATACTCAGTACCCCATATTTCAGAGCCATTTCGTAATATTCAGTGATAATGGTAATTGGATTGCAAATGTAATTGTAAATGTTGCGGAATTGCTCTTCGTTTACCAGTGTAAACTTTTCATCAACTGTGTTATCTATGTGTAGTCACTAACAAATACATAAACACAAGACCCCTGGCCACATACTGTCCTTCCTTGCTATCTACAATGACATCCCAGCCTACAATAACTAATATCGGTCCCAGTGATAGATCGTAATACTGCTCGTTACAATGCAACGTTTTTACTGAAGACCAAGACTCTAATACTAACCTCACAGCACCCTCACAACCTAACCAAATAACCAAGCAACATGTACCAGACATTCGATCACTTAACATTAGTTACAGTTACGAAGGAACATAAGAATTGCCCGAAGTCAATGACAGTGCTTACATTCATTATCATTTCCGATACCTAGAGTTATCCCCCTTTGACCCTTATCCCTTGTCGCTAACACCCCCTAGACCTATTAGTATTTCATTCATATTAATACACTTACAATTTGAAGTTTAACTGTTACTTAAGTAGTTAAGACAGTTAAGGACAAAGTCGACATGTACAACTGATTGGAACAACTGATTCGGACCCTATTTACAAGTATTTCTATACGGTCATGGTTTATGAAAATCAAGTTAAATTTTATAATCTTGTTGCCAAGCTGGTGCCTGTCCGTGTCTGCGGTAATATCGTATGCCGTCCTGTTCCCCATGAACAACTGCAACATTGTTAAAGTAATCAATGTTAATCGGCAACACAATCTTTTCATTTCTCCAGGTCAACTTGTGTGAAACATCTACACCAAAAGCTCCTGCAAGTTGTGCGGGAGCAGAGGTATATCAACATGTCTAATTAGAATGCTGTGATTTACCACTCGGGTGCGCCCTGATTCACCAAGGGGTCGGTTTTGTATGTTGTCTCTCCCGCCCTTCACGGCACTGAAAATAGACCAGGCCATCTACTTCCTATCAGTTTCCGGGAGAAACCCATTTTTCTGCAGGGATATTACAGCCACACTTTCTCTCCCTCTTCATAAGGTTTGAACCTTACTTTGCTTTGCTTGACGATCCGATTTATATGTTCTTTGGCAATTTCGTTTTTCAATTGTTCTCTAACTTTCTCTAGATGCTTCTGACCAAAATATGCGTTCATTGTTTCTAGGGAGAAAATCAAACAGAACTTGAACTGGAGTTTCTTGTGTTGCTGCATTAGGCGCTATTCTCATAGCAGAAATTGCCTCTGGTACCTGCAGTGCACTTTGGAAATTACATCCAATCCACGTTAATTGGATAGGCTAACTTCCTCACCGCATTGAATCTGTGTGAATCAACATAGTTTAAGCCAATCTTACAGTCAGAAGTAGTCCATAATAGTCCTTGGTGAGATATTTGATGAGTCTCGTCTCCCTTCAACATGAGTTGCTAAATGTTCTATGATCACACTTATCTGAGCTCCAGTGTCCTTTGCCTTTCCCCCGTCCAATATTCCTCCAATTTTATTTGTTTTCCGCAACAACAGCTTATATAATTCTTTCTTTAGTAGCTGGGAATGTCGTACATCACATCAAGCATCCCAAGTGGCTCATACTCTTATTTGAGACCTCGAAATTTGCAGATTTGCAAGCTTCCTCTACATGTCAAAATCCTGCAGACTTGCAACTTTGACGTGTGAATTTACTGGAAAAATCCCTATCAAAGTTACCCTCGCTGAAACAGGGATAACACCGACTGTTCTGTCCTGCTTTTGTCAAGAGGTCACGATTACCACAACTGTTTCTGAGAATGATTGCTGGGCTACTGTAAGTTCTTCCAACTGAGCAATAATTCCCTTCCCTTCCATCATATCTGATCCCTTATCTTGCCGAGATCTTAACAGTATGACAATTTGCTTCTTTTGCACTTTTGAATACTTCATTTTCCGACAGGAAATGCTTTCTTACACAATGTTTCTAGTGCAAATCATTATGCTTATGGTGTCTACCTTTCTTTCTGCTTGTATTAACTGAATCCAATTGAAATTTGTGCACATATTGTCCCTTCCCAAACCTCCTTATCAATGATTGACTTGCATCCTCGTAGCTTTCTTGATTTCTTGATGAGCCATGTTTTTTTGTTTTTCGTCATGTCTTCACGGTGGAAAAGGCCTCTCATTGCTTCAAATGATCGCTATTATCACCACTGTCCCACTGAGAAACGTCAATACCTGCCAATGTTTCTTGTTGTTTTTAACTGTTGCCACCCGTGAAAGAAGGTAACATAGCTTGTTACAACACGACTTGTTTATTCATGATCTAGACTCAAACTGTGTCTCTACAATATCCGTTACATCCTCACGACCTAACCAGATATCAAAGCAACATGTACCGAACCTTCGACCACTTACCAATACTAACCAGTTACTTAGCAACATAAGAATTTTCCAAATTCACTGACACTGTTTACATTCATTATCACTTCCGGTTTCTACAGTTATCTCCCTTTGACCATAAGTGCCTGAAGCTAACACTAGGCTGTTCTCCAATTGCATGCTGTTTAACCTGCCACTTGTCACTTGCAACGCAAAACATCAGCCTGGGTCTACCATTTAGATTTTGCAGTATCAAGTGTCAACAATGGTCACAAGATGTATTGAGCTATCAGTCTCAAACTTGGGATTCAGTCATGTGCACCGCAGTTAATACCAGGTATAGATTGTAAATAAACACTCGCAACAAAATAAAATGTCTAATCTTTCATTTTAGGTACCACGAGATACCCAAAAGAATCTGGCACAGACTGAACAACCCACTTAAACAGGGCACTAAATTCTCTTTTCAGAACACATAAGCGTTTGCAATTCAAATAGAACTTGATCAATACTAAGCCCATGGAAACCCTCATTTTTGGCATTAATTCATTTTAAATACAATGTTAATTTGCCAATAATTCCAAAGCCAAGTGGAAATTAACCAGAAATATATATATATATATATATATATATATATATATATATATATATATATATATAAGTGTTCCTGTATCATTATTACATATGCTACCAACGTACTCTAACTCCAGTCCGCTAAATACATATATGCAATTTGTAAGATAACAATGCATTGAAGTTCATACTCATACGAAAGTCTTTCTTCACTCATTAATTTGGTTGCTCGGGTAACTCTGTACAGCCAATCAATGTGTCAAAGTGACAGACTGTGGATAAAGCTCAACTGCAATGTGGACTGCTGACACAAGACCTGTGTATTTCTTTTAAACTTTTTCATACATGTATATGTTTGTCATTATGTGAAAACACACAATGATGGGGATAAATTGATACAACTTGTGCTCAAGGCTGATTAGTTCCATCCGACTCAGTTATGATGGATGCGATCGCATGGGAATCAAGTCATAGTTCAGCAAAATACAAACCCCTGGAACAGAGGTCTCACCCTTGAGTCTGTAGAGTCAGAAAGTGCCTCTCCGACCAATATACCCAGGACTGTCACTGAATGTTGAAGTGTTTTCACTAGTTACAAAATCGAGGTTGGATGGCACTTGTCTGTCGACCTGAAACAAGAGTCAAGGTGATTTAGAGGATATGCAACTAGTTTACACTGAAAAGGTGTCTGAAGCATGGAATACAGGTCTCAACATTCACTGACTGCAACGACCATTAGCTGAAGATAGCCACGAAGAGAGAGTGTGGAACCTGCTGGTAAATAACACTGAATTTTGTTGTGTATGACTTAACAGCATCTGAAATGAAGTTGTACAAAGACATCAAGACAGGCAAACGCGGAAAAAACCCAGTAGACCTAACATTTGACTTGCCTTGGGGTCTTCAAGACACATCTATTGGAAATACCGGAGCCAGGTTACTGATGGCAAATATGGTATACGACATGACATACGATACAGGACCAACATGCACTTCTTACAATGTGGCTAAGGTTCTTTAGTGAACTGAAAACACAGAATATGCCTGAAAAGGGAGAATTCGTGAAGCAAATTAATTGGAAGAAGGGTACTGAGGCATGTGAGATGAATATTGTCATGGGTGGCTGAGATAACTCAATGACAATAGCAAGTAGAAAGAAGACTGGGCAAAGTGCATCACAAGCAATCGGCATCACCTGCAAAACAGTAACTGATACGAAGTTCAGCATCAGTGCGCCATTCCAGATTAACCTCTGTTGGACTGGTGCCTGACTAAAAAAGGAAAAGGAATGGGTGTGAAATGTCCCGGGTGGCACCAAACATATTAGCCATCGCTCCATTTTTTTAGATCAATATGGGACAGCACATTGGAAATCAGCTTGCATTACAAAGTAAGCTGAATATACTACTGCTGATGGTAAATTCTAAGTCTGCATATGGAATGGACAAGGCCCTAAACGTGTTAGACCCTATGAGGAAGGTGCAAAGGCCAGCTGATCGAACACACTTGACTGAAGGATAGATTCGGAAAAGCTACAGAGCTGATATCAACTCAGATATGTTCCCAATAACTACTCGTACACAGACAGTAGAGGAAATAAAGGTGATTAGTCACGATGTAAAAGCATGGTGCCGCTTGATACTGAAAGAACTAATGAAGGATATTGCTGGCGACATGAACTTACTTCGTAGTATCTTACACTGATCATGAATTTTCAAAAAAACCTTTAGTTGTTACAGCGGCGACTGCTCCAGATATTGTGTGTGGTGGTGTAACCAACAGCTAGTGACAGCAGTCCGTGTTCCTCGGCTGCAACAGAATTACTCATGTTATAACGGATGACAATGATAAACACTTACTCAATGACATTCTCGAGTTTTAGCTGAGTGTTGAAGTTTTCAAAGAAATGAAACTGTACACAAGCACACAGAAATGTTAAGCCTTAACCCGGTCACTGATTATTAGTATTTGTTTGCCAAAGAATGTGACCTTTTCAAGGAACTTGATCGGTAGGGCTTATTCGTAAGGTCAACAAGTGCCCAAATTGTGTTGTTGAATTATCAAGTCATTTCAGCAAATCGACGTGGAAGTTGAAATTCACAATGGATACCAGAAAAAGCAGACTGATGTGAAACGAAAACGTATGCAGGATGGCGCAACATTTGTGGATAGTGACAGAGGAGGGACTACAAAAAGGGTCAACTTGACCCTTCACCATATTTTAGCTGCGACCCAAAAACAAACTGAACATTAATATTGTCGTAACTGCTTTTGGATTAAACCCGACCCTACTACAATTACCTAAACGGGCAGTTCCGCCCTGATATGGTCAAAAGATGCCATGACTCGTCCGTTCGCCTGGTCAGCCAAGGGTAATTTAAATCACGGAGTATCTGGTCTGTCTGCCCAGACTCCAAACTGTAACCATCAGCATTCATGTGCCGGCCATTATGCACATTGGTCAACACAACACAAGGTTTATACTCACATACTGTACTAACGCTTCAGTCCATCCTCACTATAGAACTTCTGAACAAGACAGGCGAGGCTCGTCACCGAGTGAGAAAACGGACTGATGACAATGTGCCTCAGTCAACCGCAAAAGTCGTAATCCGAAAAAATACCGGAGTCAACGTGACCGATTGAGCATCTCTTTATTGATTCTTTTAATCAGCCTGTTTTGGTTTTTAATGCTGAAAGTGTTCTACCTCTGCTGATCAATTTAAATGGCACCGATAGCATGTGTTTCTTGATTCCCTTCGCATTTATAATGCGCAAGATTCCATTCACCAAGTTGATGCTCATAGCGCTACACTATTATTACCCCGGTCAATGGATCAGTGAGCACTCGATTTTCATTCTCAGCTCCCTGGAGAGTATACAATCCAAGCTGCCTGTGAGGCGCTAGAAGGTTATCATTTGCATTTGAAACTTATAACACTATTTTAAAAAAAGTGAAAAGTGAAAATGTACATTAATGTACATTAATACATGATTCACATCCATCGGCCTTCAACTTGGGTCACATCATGGGAAGCTGATGTCATACCATGTATACTCGGACTCCGTGGTATCGCGGCATTCATCGTATCGCGGCATTTGTGATTTCCGGTAGTTCACGCGGGACACGCCTCCTAGCGGCTGTTTACATATGCAAATCATCAACCAGGAAGTCTTCGCCTCGTAAACAATTGCAATTTCTGCAGAATGTTCCGTCTACTGGTAAGTAAGCATTTATAGACAGATTGATACTTAGTTCTGGCATGTTTTGAAATAGTGCCTTACCCCTATCTTTCAAATGACTTCGATATAGCCCGCTTTTTCTCAAGTAAACTTTCTCGGTCGACCTGAACAAGGTCGTCTGCATATTCATGTTGACAAATAAGGTAGCGGAAGTGACGTAGTCCACACATTTGTTTCCGCTAAGTGGTCAGAAATGTATGGTACATAATAAGGGCCATAATGCCATATTTACCAATACGTTCCTGACTTGGAGCCAAATATGATACATAATGTTGTCATAAAAGGAGTGGTAAAATTCGAAAAATGTGTATTTATAGTTTTCTGTATTGCGTTTTATGTATATATTTATAAGTTTTTTTAAACAATTTTTTTACACATTTTTTCAACTTTTTGGATTAATAATGTTTATTCTTTTTTAATAAAAATCTTACAATATTTTACTCATATTTGTTGTTTGTTTTTTGTTTTATTACTTTTTGGGGGTAAAATGGTAAGAATGCATGTATACCTATTAATTATTGCACAGACTAAATTCTACTTACCTTTTCCCTCTTCAGGATAGCAAGACTGTTAAAGTAAGGAGGCAACTAACTTTTCAGCAGCCTAAGACAGTTAAAGTTAGATGCCAGTATGATGCTGCCAATTTGCAGCGTACATTTGATGCCACTCGCGATGGAATTTCAGTATATAGTGCATCTCGTTTGTATACAGTTCCGGAGTCAACTCTTCGAGACAGAACAAGGGGTAATGTTCCTGTCCATGCCAAGCCCGGTAGAGAGACGCTTTTGCAGTGACATGTGGCAGAAAAACTAAGAGTGATAGACCTCTTAGTGACAACTGGTTTTATGGGTTTCTAAGGCGATGGCCCGAGGTTAAACTTGCCAAACCCCAGAAGCTATCCATGCTGAGAGCACAATATGCCTCCCGCGAAGCACTGCGTTCCTACTTTAAGGAGCTGGCCACTATTTTGACATTTAATGAACTGAGAGAGAATCCAGAAAGGATCTACAACATGGATGAGACTGGGATCAGTACTGAGCATGCCCCTCCTAAGATCGTCTGTGACTCCACTTCCCAACCACAAGCAGTAACATCGCCAAGATCTTCCACAGTTACCGTTATCGGTGGTGGTAATGCCATTGGTAACCACATTTAACTCTAGTTGAATGGGCCAAGAAGCACAACGTCATTTTGTTTGTCCTGCCACCACATACCAGTCATATCACCCAGCCTCTGGATGTTGCAGTGTCCGGGCCCTTTAAATCTATGTACAGCAGGGAATGTCAGTTGTATCTTCAACGGAATCCAGGTGTGAAAATCACCAAATACGAGGTTGCCAAGCTCACAGCCAAACCATATTTGAGGGCAATGTCTCCAGATAATTTGGCGTCAGCTTTCCGGAAATCTGGGATTTATCCTTTTTCCAACAAGACTATTGAGGATCTGTCCGTAGCACCTGCAACTATATATCCTCACTCAGACAAAGGAAATCAGGAAAATGAAGCACCTCTGGATGCTCCACCTTTGGAATCCACGCATGAAACCCCAGGTAGCCGTTCAGATGTTACACCACCAGTTCAGGTTCCTTCAGCTTCCAGTACAAGCCAGTTTCTTCAAGAGAGGAGGATCACAAAAGTCTTCTGTAAACCTAAAAAAAAAATTTGTGCCACCGTTCCTGACTGGAAATCTTCTGAAGCAAAAAAATGTTGAAATTATGCAGTCCTCAAAAAGCACAAAAAAGCTACAGAATCAAACTAACATTCCAGCAAAAAGTACACATTTGAAGAGATCTGCTACTACTTCGACTAAACGCGCTGCCTGTGTCAAGCATTCCAAACCTACAACTCCTCAGCCAGGTCCATCTTCATTTTGGGTTTCATCTCCTGATGTGTCTGATGATGATTCAGAGAACTGCTGTGTTTGTGGCAAGAACACCCCACCAGGACTAAGGTCGTGCCCTTATCTGGTGATTCTCAAGTGGGCTCAGTGTGACAAATGTCAACACTGGACACATCTGTCATTTTGTGCAAATACCACATTTGTAAGGCGTCATGGTGAATTCTAGTGCCCCCACTGTGTTTAAACTGTTTCCTTGGTGACTATTTAACTGTTAACCTATTTGCTCCATTGTTCTAGATTTTGCGAAATTTCGGGACTACTGAACTTTTTATGCATTTTCTTCCTTCATGCTGTCTTTGCACTTGTCTGGATGAATCACGAAGTCTGGCATCATCATACTTTGTGGCAGGTAAAAATTTGTCATATTTTTGTCTGATTTGGGCCTCCATACACAACTTTTCCCTTTACCGCGATACGATAGAGTTCTCTCCCTTGTCAAACTGAGCGCGAGGCCCGGCTTTTACTCGGCGCTACGAATGGAAATAATGAACTTTTATCAGTAAAATGTGCACATTTAGATGAAATAAATGACGTATGATACAGAGAACACAAATAATCAAAAAGGTTGGTGAGTGCATTTTGTTCCGTTCAGCGTACATGACAAGTACCGCGATACCCCGAGGTTGCAGGCTACATATTGTTGATAAAAAGTCGGACTAAAATACAATGTCTAATCTTTCATTTAAGCTATCACAAGTCACTCAAAAGAAATTGGCACAGACTGAATCGGGTTGAGATTTTGTTTGATGTGGGGCAGGTGTTTAGGTTTCAGTAGGTAACATGCATCTTTCGTACACAAGCTCATCCTGAAAAGACCGGATCTCAATGCAACCTGTTAACGAAAGTGGACGATTTAAAGGGCATGGTTTAGTGTCGCTGTAAATATTTACTTCATGTAAACTAGCATGTGTATTTTATAGAATTATTATTGATAGCATGTACATATATTGCTGAAACAGACCATTTCCACAATACAACTCACTGTTGATCATAAATGATGATGAAATGACATTGGGGTGAACATGCATACACAAACTTATATCAATCTCATGAAAGACGAATGGCATTACGCGGTAAAATCGGTGATCATATTGAGAGATATAACGTCGAATACAATGTCATTGCATTTAATATGATCAGTTCTAAGATTGAATTATAAATTTGTTCCAAGTATGTGTATTATACAAAGCATACTATATAAGTTCACAAAATAAATCTGCAATAAGAAAGTAAGCTGTTTCAAGGATATCCTGCAATTGATATTTTTCACCAGCCTACCACATATGATGCCACAATTATCAGTCATTTATAATACTAGTCATAACAATTCAATAATGTTTTAACAGCTGTAGTTATGGATATATAACATTGATGTTACATACAAGTATTTGTGCTGAAGAACGTTTAATATTTGGGCAGGACAGGAAAATGTATATTGTCTTGATGTAATCAAAACCAGAAACTGAACTAGAGCTAGGGATATGCATGCATTCTCACATTGGCTTTGTAAACTCACATATAAATATATTATTATAGCAAATTATAAATGTTGATATACATGCATGTCCAGGTAAAATGGTCAGGAAAGAAGGACACATGGAAACAGAGCATGACCTGCAACAGCCTCAAAATTCATTTAACAGAGCACAAGCAACAGGTAAAACTTGAATATTTCAACATATATCTACATGCAACTGAAGAAACTTTTCGATACTTGGCACTGTTACCATAGCTCTGGGTTGATTTACAGTAAACAAGCACAATGACTTAAAGTAAACCCCTTACTAAAACCTATACTCGGATAAATCATAGGATCTGCAGCCCTGGTAGAACCTTGTTTAGATTGATTTCTTGTGCAATAGCCGGCCCACAATGTAAATGCATATATCATCCATTCATACGATGATTAATAAAGGGTAAGTATCTGTGTTGATGTTTAACTTATTTCTTGATATTCTGATTGGTTTTAGGCCACTATATATTCATTATTTTGCTCTCAGATACAAAGGTTAGTAGCTCGCGGACGAGACAGTATGCCCCAGTTTATGGATGCATCTAATACTTACAATAGAAGGAACTGCTTTCTTTCCATGAGCAGAAACAACATTGGATCAACGCTGTTGTGTGACCGCGAATTCTCTCCTGCCAAATATTTTCCTGATGAGTGCATGAGATGTATTAGATTTCGTTAGGTATGTTTGAACGTAAAATCCTAATTGGGAAGATATTATTTCTGTTTGGATATAACGTAAGTGCATGTATGGGATAGGGTTGAGGGTTTGGGAATTAGCCTGTTTTGTCCAGTGTTGTTGGCATGGTTGTATGTAGCATAGCAATTCCCGTTACTACAATTATATATAACCCTAAGAGGTAAATGCATGGGTAAAAATAATGATTGTCTCACGAAAACCGCCACTAAATTATCTTTTCATGTCGCCATCTTTGTATCTTGTGACCCTGTCTGTATATTATCACTGTTGTAAGTGTATTTATTCTTTTTGTGCAATCGTCAGGACGTATATGGCAAATGTTAAACCCATTTTAACATAGGTAGGATACCCTGGTGGTTCAAGCGTTGTTTATCAGGCAGAAGACCCGATTCCAGTTCCACACATGGGTACACCGTGTGAAGTCAATATCCAACTAAGACCACATTCCTTGCTCACGTAAACAAAATGATCATTACATCTGTATGTACATGGCTGTTATATATATTCATATAGATGAAGAAACAGGGATGGATGCAGCACAGGGCCCTGAAATAGTTGGTTTTGTGAGTGACAATTTGTTATTACATGTAAGGCATTAGTAAGGCATTAGTACCATTCTCAGTGTCTCCGAGCACTGCATGTGCCCTTTTGTGACACCAATTAAATGCAATATATTAAATATAAATGTGAACATTCCACATTGAAATATATTTTACACATGAACTATCATGAATTCTATATTGCCTTTCAAAAGAATTTCTGTCAATGAACATGTTATTGTAAGTTGAATGGTATACTAGGCTATATATCTTATGTACATACCACGCTTTCTCAGTGTCCTCTAATTAGCACTGAGTGCTATAAACGATTGTCAGCACGACCCCAGAGACGTATATTTTCATTCTGTTTTCACCTTCAGATGGAAACTGATCAAGCTCAGAGTAGAGCAGGTAAACAAGCTTACCATGAAAACCATGTAACGTGAAGCAATAATTAAAACAAACTACATCATGGACTATTCATTATGCATATAAGTAACCTTTTATCGTCATTTGAATGGAACTTAGAATAGTTTCCCTGCTGTCAGCTATACTAAGATCTTCTCAATTCTTCCCAGATGACAGTGCACTTGGTTATTCCACCGACACCTCAGCAAGTTCTCAAGAGCCCAACATGGAACATGTGTACCAACCTACGACTGAGGACTACACTCGTTGCATGGCGCTGACTATCATTTCCATAGCTGCTTATATGTATATGTGTGTGAGGAGGAGGGTCGAAATACCCTGGCAACCCCCGAATGGCAATAATGACAATGAGGTTGAAAACTTTGCAATTAACTATGATAATGCATCACAAGAAGAAACGGGTTATTGGTCCCTTGACGAAGATTTCAATCCCTTCGACGAAGAGTAGTCAAAATGCACACTTGATGGAGCAATACACCTGGGCATACATGTATGTCTCTCATCCTTTAAGTTTGCAGATTTGAATATTGCAATTAAACTACCTCCTATATGTATCTACCTCAGATAATCTATTTTCTTTAGATTTCTACCGCATTGAAATGAGTAATTCAATAAATAAATCTGAACGTTCTGTGACTGGAATTCTTCATATACAGTTGATGTGAAAATTCTGTGAAACGTCTGATGTGTTAGTTTTCCTTTCCATTTTGAGGTGAGGTGAAATTGGTTTAACGTCGCGTCCAAGATTATTGCACTTATATAGCGACGTGCTTGCACGTGTGTGTGTGGCTGCTTGTACTAGTCCGGACTGATGCCGATTTATAGTGCTAGCTCACTGAGATACCATGCCGCAGTTTAACATGAATACCCCACTCAGACACAGTATACTGACTCCGAGCCGACCAGTCCTTGTTTTAGCCCCTTAATGCCGAGCGCAAGACAGGGTAACAACAAGTACCATCTTTTAACGTCTTTTGGTATGACGCGGCCGGGAATCGAACCCCGGACCTTCCGCTCTCCGGGCGGACGCTCTACCACTAGACCACGGAGGCTGCCCTTTCCATTGTCATTGATATGTATACAATAATAACTATATAACAAAACAAATACTGAGGCATCATCATAACGTATATTCATGAATATTAAAATGTTATATATCGATAAAATGTAAGAAGCATTTTTTTCTAACTCAGATATCTATATCAAAGAGATGGGAATTCATTCACGTCTTATTGCCTCGGAGATATTCGTATCTTATAGTCACAGGGGAAGGGGCGGAATCACAACAAAAAAACATTTCACAGAGCTGGACCGCAACACTTTTTAGTGACTTCGAATTACACGTGTAATACGCTCTTCAGGGGAATGAACTATCAGGACAGTGTGCCTGAGAGTACTGATAGTATATCAGCGTGATGTCAGCATTTATTAACTATTACATAGTTTTTGGTGATGGAAATGATATATGATCATTTAGCAAAATAAGAAGTGATACGATTAATTACTTATTTACTATTTAAAGGCAACTGAAAAAAATCATGAAATTACAGCAATATGTGACAGTTGTATAGTTTCTAGAATCTTCCCTGTTCTTAGTTCCTTGATAACTCGAATTCGATTATCTCGATATAGTCTTTAATATGATTTATCACGTAATACTCTATGTATCTGCGGAGCGGACGCTAGCGTCCTTTTCGAACAGGATAATGGAACTAGCCCAAGGCCCGGTCAGTAAGAGGTAATACAAATATTACGACCCTCGGTCTTGGGATGACACCGGGCATGATATGGGAATCACAAGGTGATATGGGGTGTCACGGAGTTGTGCTCCAGACACCAGGGTGTCATTAAACATGAATAAAGTAAAACAGCTAATGTTATCAATAGACGACAATATAAATTTACACAAACCAATTTACACTGACAATGATCACTGATTACACAAGCTGATTAGCTAAGCACCAGTATAGCAGTAATAAAATGAGTGTAGATGAACCAACTACTGGGAGTTTAAAAACTTAACACTCTATTGAAGAATAACCTCAGCTGGGTTAAATAGCGGGAAATAAACACAGAGTGACAATCCAAGTCTCTTGGATAATAAAATAGACTTAAACGCCTTAATATAAAACTATTATTATAGACTTAAGACACTTTGAGTGGGCAAGGAAATTCTAAACTTCCAAAGATATAAGGTACTTGACCTACTGAGTATCTAGACACGACATCGTTGAAAAGGTACTTGACTAAAAGAATAACTTGACTAACAACAATAAATAATAACTTGACCTATGATAGACAGTCACGGGAGAGTTGGTTATCCAGGGATTGCTCGAGTAGGAAAACCCTTAGCTAGTAAGTTTAGCACCATACAACCAGAGTGAGTCAGGACTTGATAAAAACTGCCACGTAATCACTTATGAACGAACCCCGAGTTTTGTATGTCCACCCAGTAGTGAAACCTGGAGGGAAAGACACATGCTTTTGCCAAGGCTTTTAACCAATTTCTGTTTCCTAACAAAAGGAAATCCCGAATAGCAAACAAACTACTAAACCAATACGGAAGATGTACGTACCAAAGTAAAGCGCTGAGTATAAGCTATTTAACCATAATAACAAAGATTTACAACCCGATATTTACAATTATTGTAATGGTAAAAAGGACCATATATACATGAGAAATACCTATAAGTACAAGAAAATCGCGCCACTACGTGAAAATTATAAAAATATTTTCAAAACATAAATTAGGTACCAAACATGTATGATGTAACATATATCAAATCATGCAATGATAAAAGTGTGTGATTAATTTAACCGCTAGAGAAAATAATTTACGGGTTACCAATTCACGAACAATGAATGGTCAAGGCACTGGACAACGATGACCCACAGACTGTACCGAATGGTGACGGAAGCCGGACAATTAAAGGAGAGGAGAGCGGCGAGCATGCGTTCACGAGACCGTGCTGTAGACTAGTTTTACGACCCGGCGACATGTGGGTCTTTTCTCTTATCCTATGTCCGATTGTCTCAAACTACGGATAACTCGACAAATATTCAATGGTCCCCGTAATGATAAAACGCGCTGTTTATGATAGTCGCAAACTGGCATGTGTATGATATGTTTGTATGTTTAACGCCGCAGCCACGACGATGGCCCAGCCTTACGGTAGACGCGCATACGCTTGTCCCTCCTCATGTTCTGTATATCCCGACCCGATTTGTCTTTGTGCGCGGTATCAGGTATCTTACAACGAACTGAATTCGACTGAAGCACGAGTAACTTATCAATGAATTACAATCAGGAACGTAGTCCGTCATAATTTGACCTTAGGTCATCACCATTGAATAGCCAATCACGCACCTGGAATTCGATCTCACACATATGTTTAATACAAGTCACTGAAATGGGTTTCTCTCCCACAGGTGTATTAGAAACAATATTACAGTCCCCAGGGGTACGGACTAACAAGGTTTCACTTGTGTACAGATTCGGTCACTCCTTTCTCAGTTAAAATAAGGGCTGAATAAAATACAGAATACATTAAGTAGCGTGGAATACAGCAAATACTTAAACATGTATACAATTCATATACATTTAACATTCACTAACATACAGAACAGTGTATCATGTGCATGGGTTTATATTGGATATATACCGACCTGTTCCGACCATCTCACTCTGCTACGTATCACCAGTAACCCAGTGTCTTAAAACCATCATGGCGGTAACATCCTCAATTGACGCAACAACCCACACAAATGAATATGCTTTCCAGGCCGATAAATATGCAGGTCGCTCTATTTCCGTGACGCTGGTCCCATATGCTTCGGGTCATATTATATATGTTATCAGGAAACCTTAATGCATGCGGCGTTATCTGATTGGTTATCTGACATTACTTCCCTGTAAACGGGAAAACACGGTTGGAAAAATGCTACAGTTAGAAATGAAAAACGAAGACATGAAAATTGAACCGAGGCGAGCGGGAAAATACAGGCGAGCGCGCCTGCACGTTTGCTGTTTCATTCACCTTCGGCCTTCGGTTTCAAAGGTTTGTTTGGACAATGAATATGCATGAAGGTCGCTAAATGGCATGTGCATGACGATACACATGAGCAGAATGGGAATTCCTTCGACTGTAATATTGGGATTCCCTGACATTCCGCAGTAATAAAAGTAGTGCGCCTCGGTGGGCTTGGCTTATCTTTTTACATTCATTGGGAAATGAATGCAATAACACGTGACCAGTTCAACTAATCAGAATGTTAGAATTTCAATGAACACAGAGAAAATTTAATTATATGAATATGAATAAACCAGCAATGTTAGTAGTTATAATTCAACACTTTATTACTGATAACTTAAAGATCTAGCTAGTTAAGTAAAAAGTTATTACGACAGTCACTTACATGTCTAATATGATCATTGACTAAGTGTGTGAGCGCGGTTTGACGCCGCTTTTTGCAAGATTACAGATGTATAACGGCGGGGCACAAACATTACATTCTACGCATGCAACCGGAAATGACGAGAATCTTTGAATCACTTCTTTCAATGATAGGCTATCCACCCACCTTTCACGTACAATGATACAACTTCACAACAGAATTGGCTATAGTCTTCACCGCTTGAAGTAAAACCACAGGCCACTGCGAGCGGCCATGTGCAGCAGCGTGTGGAGCATGCGTACATAACCAGCACGGAAAGAAAGACGTAACATCTAAAGTGCCATTCACCATATTCACTCCTAAATACACCTGCTCGAAGTTACCTGACTCGATTCTTACCCGGATTGTAACCACGTGATCAAAACACAATGATTCTGTTTATCGCACGGCAAATGGACATTTCTTGAAATTTCTTGCATTTTTCGTCATTTTGCCATTTACCGGCGGAATGGCTTGTTTTCACTATTTAAGAATTAGCACACATGCAGCTATCTTCATTAATTAATCATCGCGATATTTCGTGATTCTGTTTCAAGTGGCGAGGGCTATAGGACCGATTCACTCGTAGGATGATGTTTTATTCATGACGGGTTAATAACCCCATTCGAATACCCTGTAATCAGAGTATGCTGGACTATTTATATTTGGTGTGTGAATTTTTATACGCAGCAATTTCTACTTTTTTCAGTGTGTTATTATATTGACATTAGCTTTTGGTATCAGTTCAAAGATATAATATACAATAACCCTGATACTAAACGTAACAATTGAACCATCATTCCATCCGTGACCAAACTATTAAAAAAACAAGAGCAAATGTCTGAACAGCATACGTTTGAAGAGCAAATGTGTTTGACTGTGGAACCTCCATGATTGTTTCAAAAAGTTTCTTTTTTGGTTAACGAATCACTCAGCAATATTCCAGCTATTTGACGACGGTCTGTAAATAATCAAGTATGGACCAGACAATCCAGCGATTGACATCATGAGTATCGATCTACGTAATTGGGATACGATGACATGGATCAACCTAGTCAATGAGCCTGACCACCTGATCCCGTTAGTCGCCTCTTACGACAAGCATAGGTTGCTGAAGACCAATTCTAACCCGGATCTTGGCGGGTGATTTTGTCAAGGAGTATGTAAAGTTGTAACCATGATGTTTTATATACTATCCCAAAGTTGCAATGGTATTATACACAATCGCATATTGCCATTAATCTACAAGAGAGTTGGTGGCAAAAAACGTCGCTTCGAACAGTATTTTAGTTATATGACGGTGTGTCAACTTAATGTAGGGGGACAGACTGTATCCGTGCTCATTGGTTACGCCAACGTAGTTAACGTCTGAGACCTGCATCACTTTGGGCTTTCCTCCGATATCAGGCTGAAATACCTTGATAGAACTGGCATACTGTTCAACGCAGCGTTAAACCATACTCACTTTCTCGCTATAATTACAGGCAACTTATATACCAATGTTACATTTACCAGCGAAATGACATTGCAAATGTCGGTTAAAGTTAGATGTACACACGTTATCTGCTTGATAACAGAACAGATGAATCTAATCGTAACATTCACGGAAGAGTTGTCTCCCCTGAAAGAACGGTTTCAACTTGGAGGGTAAAGTTAAAGTTGCAAAAATTAGACTTGAATATTTTTAATAATACTTGTAACTGACTGCTGCAGGCTGTGATAGAGAAATTGTTGGTCTAATCATTCAATTATGTAATAGATTGTAATCTCCACCCCGCAACGTGTCGATGATGCTTGTTTGTAGGGCTATCGATGCAGTATGGTGGAGGCTTCAGCATACATCAGACTTTTCTGGTTTTTTTTGTATATATTTGACTTTTCTTCCGACCTTCGACTTTAACTACCTAGTGATACCACATACGCGACCCATTCGAAAGTGTCCACGTTTTTGCGACTTTAGAACTTGCAAACAAGATGTGTAACTTGGCGGACATCTCCTCGTAATAGTAAAGCCTCTCTGTGCGTGAGTGATCCACCAATGATGTTTTGAGTTGTTTGTTGAATCTATGTCCCTAGTGATGAAGTCGATTGCAAGATCCTACCGTACTCGGTAATAGAGGATGAAAGGATTTGTGGTTGAATGAATGAATATATCTGGAAATGTTTTGTAAATCTGCCGATGGAATTATATCTTAATGCTCCGTTGATTGTGGCATTGAATTTGAGTGTCCGGCCCTATCATATGGCTGCTCTAAACCTTTTGCAGCTAGCAATATTGGAACGACTTTTTGTGGTACTATTTGTGGACTTCAGCATGAAATTACATTAATTTCACGCATCGGTTTTCAGGCGTAATAGTTTCATATTGACTTGGTCATTGCTTACTTCCGCGCCGTCTGTAATTAACAGTTATAATTAAGCCTGTTAATTATGCATGCTAAATCCATTTATTTGTGTTTGAAAACTATATAATTTACATAAGCCTAACATAATGTGGAGATGAACTGGGCCATTGATCAGCTGATTGTAAATGTTTATAAAAATCACTTGGAGTTATCTCCCTTGGACCACAGAGAGTTTCGTTAAATGTTATCGATGACTGCTGGGACAAGTCGACTAGGTCTTGACAACAGATTAGCGAGCTACATTTTCACTTATCCTTTTGATATAATAAACGATCAAAATTTGCAATGGATATTTCGAAAATAGACCAAGCGGTACTGTAAGTTGGATCTTTTTAACACCCCATTCGGTGTTTGTTTCGGTTGTCTTAGATTCTCTAAACTTTTAGATTAGTTTCAGTTACTTTTATATTTTTTTGCACAGGTAGAGAGTGTAGTTTTGAAGGTTCATGTTCATCTTCGAAGGCTCCAGAAAGCTCGAGGGTAGCTTCTATAATAAATGTGCTTGACGCCTCTGAGCCGGCCAATGTTTCCAGATCGAAATCTTCCTCATGAAATCGGAATTCATGCCGAAAACATTCCCAATGTGTTCTAAATGAAAATCGCTGTAGGTGTTACTTGTATCGGCCATTACGAATCTGTAAGCAGACGACAGACACCGTAAAAGGGCAAATATTTTAATTTGTAAAAAATGCATTTGTTCTGCGTGTAAGTTATAGCTCAAACGATCGAGTGATTTTGTATCGAATGATTACGTAAAAGAGATAATTTAAAAGAATATAATTGAGGTTTTCGTTCATCAATTTTATTTGAACTGGAGGCTATGGAGTCTCACGCATGTACCTGAGCGTAGTCTGCCTTACCCAGGGGCCCCCTACTCTCTCCTACTCAAGCATGGTGGGCAGACGACACACATTGATTCGCTACTTCAATTCTATGCCAGATTACGCAGGCCCGAGAAGTCGGATGGTGACTCGTGATGAAAGACGAGTGTGGGAAACTTGAAGTGGAACTCCTGATCAGCACAGAGGGTCGAGCTAGATCAGTGGGGTGAATCCGTCCATTTAACCATTACTGGTATGCCATGGTATTTCAGGGGATACAATACAGTTTTTCGGTGGACAAGAAATTGACTTTCGGAGCAAGCACGAGCCCTAGGATATTTCAAACATTGAGTGCAGCAGTCTGCAGTCAAGCAACTCAGATTTCGTGTGATCGTCATTGGATACATAGACAATGTTTGCACAGAGCATCAATGTCGGCAAGGATGACAGCATCACATTGTACTTTTGTGGAAGTTAGGTTTCCGCATCAGCTAGCATAAGGTAGAAGGTCAAGCACAACAACAAACTTTCCTAGGGGTGGAAATAGACACCTGCAGTCTTACACTATCACTGCCATTAGGCAAACTAATTGATTTTAGACTATTAGTTGCAGCCTTTATCGATAGGAAAAAGCATCTCATAAGCAGCTTGTTTCTCTGGACCTACCAAGTCGTTCCGTGTGTAAGGAGAAAAATTAATAATTAATTCTACCAAGCTGGGACATCAGGGTGTCACGTTACACAAATAGTTTAGGTGCAATATGACACGGTGAAGAGATCTTCTACAGGTGCTTATTTGAACACACAGACTCATAGAGAAAGCGACAGGCATTATTCATATTGGAACTAGGGTTTACACCCACCGAATCATGTACAAGGGCATATCAAAAGTTAACGAACTTGCAGCTGTGGCATTGGCTATGCATATATATCATATCTCTCTTGTGAAATGATTGTGTTTCCTGATAATGTCACAACCATTTATGCAGTGAACAAGAGTACTTTTCAGAGTAGGTTTGCACAAAGACGTGTATATACGTCCGTGGTGTGCATAAACGCAGGGATTTGTTCTTGCTGCTAGCTATATGCTACTCAAAGTTTGCTTATGATCAAGATATGATGTATTAAAAAAATCACACAAATAAAGAATGAGTTTGCTAACCCCTATAGGATCTCGATTTCACGATGAATGGGCAGAGGCACGCAGTAATGGGCACGGGGTGGACGAGGTGCTTGAACACTTGTGTATGGATGTATCTTGACAGTATCGTTTCACATCATTATCAGAGAGCACAACAACATTTGCTACTAAGGATTGCAACAACGGAATGCACTTATGCCCCCTCAACGTCAAAGACGAACGAGGAATCAGGCAGATGCATAGGCAGGCTTGAAACTTAGTCAACACAACGTCACGTTTCAAACGTCTTTAGTGTCAGCCAAAGTATGATCAGCAGAGCATGGATCGATACCAGACGTTTGGATCAGCTTCCCACCGACATGCTGGTGGTCGACACCGTTCCACCACACAGCGGGAGGTCAGATTACAGAAAGACGTCACTTCACTTCGTGACTGCCACCACACTGAGAAAGGACCCGAGGAACGCCAGTTAACGTTTCTACTCAAACAGTACGTAAACGTATTCGTGTCGCTGGTCTCTGTGGTATCAGATTAAGGTTTGTTGAGAAACACACTCAACCGCACCAATTAGTAAGGCAGTGTTGGTGCGTTGGTGTGTAGATGCACACCTTCAAAGACCAGGCTAGACACCTAGTTACGCAACAGGCGGTGTGTTCGGATGTCTGCTAAAACTATTTAGACTGGCATCGTGGCAGTTTAGACCTCGGTAGTTTATTAACACTCTCTGTGTATTCAGATCTTGACAATCTGTGTTTTGAAACTGACAAAACACGCCTACAAGGGTTTGGTTGAGATAAGGGTAAAACCCTCGGGCCTACGGAGTGTTTTCAACCTCAACCAAACCCTTGTAGGCGTGTTTTGTAAATCGTCTAAATCCAAGAAGTATGATGAAAAAATATTGTTGCACGTGTTGTAACAGACCTTTTGAGACAGCATAAAATTGCTGTTTCTCGAGACCTCTCCCCCATGTCTAGGATGTGATGCGCCTACGACAGGACCAGAACCAGCCGGTAACGCCAGTTCAGTTTTGCCAATCCTTGGATGACATTTTGAACAACATCCCCAAGGCTGCTGTCTTCAATACGCCGCCGCTGCTTTGCCTGTATAATTGGAAATGGTGGTCACGCCCGATACTGACATTGTTAAATGAGTTTTTTTTACACCACCCTTATTTTTGGGCCCTGTCTCCTGTTACCATGGGTATGGGTTTGTCAAGAAATGTTTTATGATAAGACTTTCATCAGACATGTATGACCAAATATTATGTTGTTATTTTCAATGACATAACATTAACACCACTTAATATGACGCACATTTACTTTTTCCGTGTGTGTGTGTGTGTGTGTGTGTGTGTCCGTGTGTGTGTGTGTGTGTGTGTGTGTGTATCGTCCTTTGACCTTTACACTAAAGTATTGATTGATTGATCGAATATGTAATTCATGATAACTAAAGGTTATATGGAACTTAATAATGTTTTCAAGATGTAACTTGTTTTGCCTAATATTTTGTTGAAAGTCGCGATGTATATATTTATAACATGCAGAAGTATTTTCAAACATTGTGATATAAAGTTTATGTGTTATGAGTCATTCGGGTGAATAGAATATGTGATGGTTTTTTTCATGTTTCATGATATACATGAGCAAACTGTTGTTTAGCGCCACAGTCAAAACTTTTCCAGAAATATCAAGGCGACCTGTAAATAATCGAGTCTGGACTAGACAAACAAGTGCACCCATGAAAGCCGATGCCCGAAGTGTGCAATGTGTCAGCCTGGTAAATGTAAATCGACTATGCTGATCATCCTTTTATTATTGTCGTGTATGACACTAAGATTCTGATCTTCTCTGGTTACTTTTTGGTAGTCATATGTTTGCTATAGAAGAATATAAATAATACATTCCAGTTTTTGTCAGAAAAAACAAACTTGCCCATTTGCCCAAATCTAGTTCTCCTTTGTTAAAACTTACAGAGCGACAAGTTTGTAAATAAGATACCCGGTATTTGTCCAAGTAGTGTCAGGTACCGGTTCCGGTTGTCATAGCGACCGATTTGGGACAACCATTGTCTGAATGAATATTTAATTCCAAAGACTAATTACCCTGTAGCCATGATATGTATATGCCTTGAAACACTTAATTGCCGTTATTTATAAGATGCTAACCCTAATTGTTAATCCCCATTGCATTGTACATTGTCCTGCCAGTCGGAACGAGATGTGCAGCAGGAGGCCTCACGTGGATGCGATGCCACGGGGTCACAGATGCACGTTTCAGGTTTCAGGAGGCAAGTATATGATCATGATGGGACTAAATATCTACTTGAAGTGTTAGTCTACACTTCAATCTGTAAGGTCACTAGCCACGACCAGCCCGCACCATGCACTCAAGTATTCATGACCCAGACACTGGACGTTTTTAACAATTTGCTCTCTGGGTTTGTTCTGCAGGAACGCCTCTTTGGGATGAGTCTTAATGGTATGTACATTGTATTGAAAGTTTTGACATTCTAACTGACGGCTTTATTACAATTGCACCGACATTGTATTGGTAATACATGTATATTGTCATCAGGTACATATCTTACTTCTAAATGCCCCCCATGTCCTAAAGCTTTATACATTTTTAATTAAAGTTATTTTTGCAGCTATTTTGTTTCTAAAATATAGTGTTATGTGTTATGTTATGGTCTGCAACTCCTGTTTTTAAATGGCGATCGTTAGTTGAGTATACAGTTTAAAAAAATATAGTATAGTTAATTATGCTTGCATAATGCACCACCATGACTAGTTGGTGTGATAATGGGGATGTAGTACTAATATGTTTTGGCCCACAATAAACAAAAGTGTGGCTGACAAAAATTGCAGTTACACTAAATTGACATGTGGTGCATGAACTGGAACCTTTACCAAGGATAAAAGAAAATAAACAAGCGGCATATGTAGATTGTTTACAGCTGAAGTATCATTGCCATGTGCGATGTATACTGTGAATGTGCTGTGTCTTCAGGCAGAAGTAGAAGGCTTGTCTATGTCTTACTAAGATGTGACTAAGCCGGTGTGTTCGGTTATTGTCTATGTCTGGCTACACATGGAAATGACTGGTTGCTGGCATCATATCTGTACGACTAATGATGATCACTGAAAACAGGATTATTTAGATGAAAGGGTAGTCATATCTGGAAACTCAGATACCACAATGAAACAGATATAGCTTTCGCCTTTAAAGTTCATCGTTATGAAGCAAACGTCTTCCTGGTTATCACTGTCAACATCCAAATGTATCAACAAAGATAAAACCAACAATGGAAATAATCATAAACAATCTCTGCTATAGTGCAGAGTCCGTTGTACGATTCCGACTATATCATGCGCATGTGTTCATGAATCAGTATCAAATAGTATAGCACTGATACCAAGTGTTCGCGAAACTTACTAATATGAACACGTTTCTCATTACTTTGGGATTATTTGAGATGGTTTTATTCATACATGTATGATCAAAAGTATTGTATATTGATGTTAATGCATTTGTACTCACCGTAACTTAAGAAATAAATTAAATATGACTGTCACTGACAAAGCATACAAACATAGCATAGACACTATCGACAAGAGCCTGATTCCCCACATACAATACGCAGTGGAGTGGAGAGTCTTGGGTGCTTAACGATCTACTTCCGACAGGAATAGTAACAAAGTGCAGAATCCGGTTTTCCCTAAAGTTCGACTTTATTCCGGATAAAGATCAACTATAAATACGGCTACATGTAAACTCCCTTGTTTCCAATTTTGGTGAGGGTGTACTGTGAGTTACACATGTAAGTTGTAAGATGTAAACCAGACCAGCTTCGATGAAATTCTGACACAGGTAAGGAATTTTATCATTGCGAATTTACAGGTTTTCACGCATATTTAAGCATTATTTCATTTAAGTAACATATTTGTTGTCAAGGGTAAGGTTGTGAGAGATTAAAGGTCATATATTAAACGCAGAAAAAAGACTAATGTTCGCTTTCTTACAAATAGAAGAAGAAAAACAACATCTAGGTGACAAATTAAATAAATCGGAAAATGAATTACGTAATCAAGTTCTTGATACAGATCGAGGTGTGACACTCGTAAGCTAGATGCAGTTGTTGCCTTGATGTCCAGATGTGGTGGATAAATCATGAATAAATATTATTTTGTTGAGATAAGAACGTAGACTCACACAGGTGCGGTAGAATTGTTATTCATATATATGAAGGTTTTGAACCCACTTCCAATAATGGATGCTCAGTATCATGGTACTGAAATTGTGAAGACACATGTGAATCCTTGTCCCAGTGCCCACGAACACTGGGAGATTTGTTCATGAGAGCAAAACAAAAAGTCAAGGCACATTTACAAATGTAATTCTGGTGAGATGAAAGGACTCTTAAACCATCAAGTGAGAAAAGTGCCTGTTACAGGGGTTTTATATGTTACTAGGATTCCCCTGGCTGCATAGGTCCGTCAGTTTGATGTGAGAGGACAGTACAACACGAATGTTACGCAACTTTATCAATTTTTAGAACGTGTATTGAGTACGGATTTATTGGACTCATATGTAATAAAGTAAATAACTTCTTGAATATGCCTTTTCTGATTTCTAATCAGATCCTTCGACCATTGTGGGCTTGTGTGTGCTTTTGCTGTGGTACTCCAAATCCTGTGTCTCAGCAGTTGGTGAGATTTAATTCGGTTATGTTAATATACGATTCATCCACTGTAATGGTTAAAATGATTAAAATCTTGAAATATTCAATGGTGATGAGGAACTATAAGTTGAACGGACAGGCACCCACCCACCCATCCACGCAAGAAAACGCGCACACCTACGCATGCGCACACCGACATTCACGGGCACACACCCATTCATCTTTGGTATATATCTATCATCCGTGTTAAAGTCTATCATCTGTTATACAGATCTCACATTTTTTTCTTGCAGCTGGAGAATGCCATTGCAATACCTCCAATGCCTGTTCCGTGTTTCCCTCCTCCCCCTGTAGCCTGCCCGGGGGTGAGGACAGATGTCAGGAGGGATGGTTTGGTCAATACTGTCAGAAACGTAACTATCAATCATCCTATAGTGTTGTGTATACATATATATACGCGACGTTTAAAACTTTTAGTTATTTCACTCACATCACAACTATCGCAGTGTCTTAAGCTGAAGTGAGTGAGTTGCCGTTTAAAGCCGATTTAAAAACTATTCCACTTATATCACGGCGTGTCAGCTTAATGTGTGAGGAAAGCCCGAAGTGATGCAGGAATTAGACGTTTATCACTCCGGTAAAACGCACGAGCGCGGGTCTGGTGGTGACAAACCTACAATCATAGGTTCCTGGCGTGCACACGGGACGCGACTCTGCATGGCAAATTGCGGGGCCGCCACCCGCGCCACCTTTAAGCTGAAGTACAACTCCATGCTATTGAAGTACGAATTCGATCTTACATAGGGAGAGGGGGTGGGGCACAAAGCTGAAGTACAACTCCATGCTATTGAAGAAGGAATTCGATCTTACATAGGGAGAGGGGTTGGGGCTTTAAGCTGAAGTACAACTCCATGCTATTGAAGAAGGAATTCGATCTTACATAGGGAGAGGGGTTGGGGCTTTAAGCTGAAGTACAACTCCATGCTATTGAAGTACGAATTCGATCTTACATAGGGAGAGGGGTTGGGGCTTTAAGCTGAAGTACAACTCCATGCTATTGAAGAAGGAATTCGATCTTACATAGGGAGAGGGGTTGGGGCTTAAAGCTGAAGTACAACTCCATGCTATTGAAGAAGGAATTCGATCTTACATAGGGAGAGGGGGTGGGAACCTTCCCAGAAACACAGAATTAGATTCCTGTGTCAGACTGCTCACAAGTAAGCTATATAATGCTTGTCGAAAGCGGTGATGTCAGATTGCTCACAAGTAAGCTATGCATGTCGAAAGCGAGTACGGAAATGTATGGGGAGGTCAGATCAGGTCTGTGAATTATCGTGGTCAGTTTGTGTACATGTGGATTGTCGCTTATGCCGCCAGGTCACTGGATTGGATGGTCCAAACTCAGGTGTCTATTGCGTCATTATTATTATATCCTGGTACCTATTCACCCCTGAATCCCCAGAAATGCAATGGAGTCACTATGTTTAAGGATAGTCAAATCCTAAACTAACAAGTCTTGTAAATTCTTCAGAAAATGTGGCGCTGAGGAAGCCTGCCAGTCAGAGCTCTGTGTGGTATGAACAAGAGGAAACTGCTCAGCCACTGAATCTCACAGCGTCCTATGCAGTTGATGGAAAAGCTTCAACCCTTTTCATCGACAGTCCATGTTCTCACACCGACAGGGGAGACTTCCGACCGTACTGGAAAGTATTTCTGGGTGCCAGGACTAACCGGACACTCCTGCACATGCGATTATATCTCCGTGAGATTTGTGAGTACACCTAAAGGGGGTTGCATTTTTAATGTAGTTTTGATGACATATACTTCGTGTACTTGCCACAAGCGTAACCGTGCTTCATATAAGTGAGTGAGTGAATATAGGTTTTCGCCGCTTTTAGCACTATTCCGGCAATATCACAGTGCGAGGAACACCGGAATGGGTTTCACACATTGTAACCATGCGGGGATTCGAACCCTGAATTACAAGGCTACCTCACCGGTGGTGTGCCTATTTTGAATCAAAGTATTAAAAAGGGGAAGATATTGAGTAAATACAAAATTATCAACAGCCAGACAACCCAAAAATCTTAGAAAGATTTGATTCTGTTGTCATCACTCCACAGGTTTCTAAGTGCGGTGACAAACGCTGCCTTACTTGCAGCAATATAAGTGAAGGCTGTTCGGTCCAAATTACAAAGGGCACTAAATTTACTGTAAAACAAAATATACTGAGTCAAATTAAAAACTTCACATTTTTAAAAGTAATCCCATATATGATATACAACGGACAAATGTATCAGAGAAGGTAATTTTTAATCATTAATGTCCAAAGAAGGATTTTAATTAACGGTGGTAACCATAATTTGTTCCAAGCACCTACGGTATTCGGTAATAACATAAACAGTTTAAATCATAAGTCCCAAGCACGAGAATCTGATGGCACACAAGTTCAGTAGCGTGTATGTCCAGCATGTGCGTTGACAACTGCCAAATAACGCCTCCGCGTGGACCTTGTGATGCTTGTGAACACATGATTGGGAAGACGACGCCATTGTTGCTGCAAAATGGTGCCAAGATCTTGCAAATGCTGTGGTTGGTTCTGGAGATCGCGCAGACTTCTGCCAAGAGCATCCCAGACGTGTTCGATGGGATTGAGGTCGGGTGCCCTTGACGGCCAGTCCATGACGTTGACAACCGCATTCTGAAGGAAATTCCTTGTCAAAATTGCTGTGTTGGGTCTGGCATTGTCGTGTTGGGAGATCAAACTGGGTCCATGTGCTGCCATAAAAGGCAGAAGTTCTGGTGCCAGTACCTTGTAGTGGTAAGCAGCAGCGTTGAGGTTGCCACGGATGACAAAGAAGCTTGGAACGTGCATTGCTACAGAAAGCACTCCACACCATGACACTTCCGCCTCGAAATCTGTCAACTTCCTGTACACAACACTGAGCGTAACGCCTCCACACCCTCGCCCTACCATCAGCAAATCGAAGATTAAATCGGGATTCATCACTGAAGGCGACTTGATTCCAAGTCCATCGTAAGTGTCGCTGTGCCCACAATTGACGTTGACGTCTGTGTAATTGAGTCAGAATCGGCCCGCACTATGGCCGTCGTGCTTGAAGGTGAGCAGTTCTCAGACGGTTTCGAACAGTTTGCGCACTCAGTCTACCCCTAAACAGTTCATTTCTGGTTGATGTAGCCGTCAAAAATCGGTTACGGAGGTGACGTAAGAGAATCTGACGATCCTCTGCATGTGACGTCACCTGCACAAAAACGGGTGTTATCTGAAGACAATACGTTGCCATTACTGTTTAAATACACAATAAGGGCCCACAATGATAACTGGTCAAAATGTTAAAATGTTAGGATTGTGAAGTTTTTAATTTGGTTCAGTATATACTTGTGATACAAGAAATGTTATTTACTTGATTGTTTGTAGCGGATGCAATGAAACGTATATCGGAAAGACAGAACTTAAATTAAAAAGAAGAATGAATCTTCACCGTTCACAAATAAAGCAGCCACACAACCGCACGATTCCACTCAGTGAACATTTAGATACACGTGGAAGCGGCAACTTTTTAGTTTCCCGCTGTGAAAGCTAAATTTTGATCATGAACCTACATTTCATTCATAAATACGCGCCTAAGTTAAATTTAAATGCGTAAGGAATTTGTCCATTGTCACCTTGGTATTGTGACGTCATAGTTCTCCTAAATGTTATGACGTCACGTAACTATATAAGACTCATACGTGGTACGAGTTGAAAGCGCTAGCCAATTAAAACTGTGTTCAGTCTTACTCCACTTATTTAATTAATAATATTAATATATATATATATATATATATATATATATATATATATATATATATATATACTAACGGAAAAAGTAACTGTGCTTCATATAAAAAGGGTCATATTGTGTTATTAAACATAACATAATATTTGGTGTAATATCAATGTTTTTTATGCATGGCAAATTCGTTGACAAAACCCAGGAGACTACCTAGAAAAGAGGGATGGTGTAACAACTCAATAAACAATGTCAATATCGTGGGTGACCGCCATTTGTCTTGATACAGGCGACGCAGCGGCGGCGCACTGAAGACATCAGATGATTGCAAACATCATGGGAGATGTTGTTTTAAATGTCAACCAAAGATTGGTTCAACTTAGCTAGCGTTACTGGTTGGTTCTGGTCCTGTTGTATGTGTCGTTCCATCTCATACCAGACATGTACTAAGGGGTAGGGGTCTGGAGAAACAGTCGGCAAGGACAGTTATTCTCCCTCACAAAGTCTGTTACAACACGTGCATCATGTGAAAGGGCGTCATCCTGCTGTAACATTATGTTACGCTCCTGAACATGCACATAGGGTACAGTATGACTTCGAACGATTTCGTCACTGTAGCGTGCTCAATTCAGATTGAAATCAACAATGATGACTTGTGTTCTCCCATGAGTTGTGATGCCACCCCACACCATTACACTTCCATCCCCAAACTGACACCATAAGCGTTAGTAAAACATTCTCCTGGACGCAGGTGGACCCTTGCGCGACCATCAGACTCATCAGTGAACAGTTTACTGTTCCAGTCTTGTCTTGTGAACATCAGACGCTGAGTACAGCAAGCTAGACGTGCCTGACGGTGGCGTGGCTGCAAAGTCGGGCGTATCGTCGGACATCGGGGCTGGATGCTGTGCTCCATTAACCAGTTGCGTACGGTGCTGCCATTAATTGGTCTCAACTCAGGAATTGTCCGAGGGATTAATATGACAGTTTGGTTTCGATTCCGTGGATGCACCAACTCATATGGTTGTCTTGTAGACGTGATGTCACACATGGACGACGGGCCCGTGGCATGTCATGGGTGTCGCCCTGCTGTAGGTAACGTCCGCAAAGAGATGATAATGTGTTTCGATGAACATTATATGTCTGGCAGCATTCGTGTAAACAGCATACCGACGGCATGGTTTTCAGCACGCTGTGGCACTGCATAAGTGTTATTTACTGTTTCGGAAAAGTATTTTTATGAGCAGCTGAATGCCAAACCATCATTTGTGTGATGTTTACATTTAAATACACGTTGTGCTCCAAACAAACACGCAATCGTCAAAATTGTGCGCCGCGTATACACATGCACGTGCAAATTGTGATCACGACCTTGAGGTCGAGGTTATGTCGAGGTCTGTATTTAAAGATGCATGATTTAATTTCAGAATAAATTTATATTTATTGAACTTTATATTATTAAACACAGTTACTAATTTTCGTTAGTACGTACACACTACGTTTCACTACGAAGTAGAGTGTTTGTAGTACACAATACCAATTGTGATTAAGCAATAACAGTTATGTCGGTAAAAGTGAAGAATAAAAGTCATAGCACGCGCAGATTCTCTTACAAGAGCCACTGACTGGCTTAAGTCTCCTCATTCATTGAATTCTTAATCATGTGACGATTTCGCGTTGAAGTGGAATCAAACCAGTGAATGCCTTGTCCTTATCCACACGTTTAATATACATTTTACTTTTTATGGAATGTCAATAACGTTCTGCCCAGACATCTTCAAATGCCGGATAGGGTACTGTGTAAGGTCAAAGAACGACCATAACAGTCGGCAGTTAATAGGAGAATTGTTTCAATATTCGTATGACCCTAACACGGAATTAAACTGTTATCCTATTCTACAGGGTGAATACAGAAAAACACGTACTACGAAATCTTGACGTGCCACAACACTGGAGTTCTTGGATCCCATTTATATGCATGCATCTATAGAGTAATTGTTGAAACAATTTCAGATGTATACAACGGGTCGTCTAAAGCAAATGCTTCAATGTGTCACCCAATAGTAACTATCAAATGGCAATATGTATGTATTACTAGTGTGTGTATATACTTAAAGTGAAAGGTACCACAGGTTTGACTCACGAGAACATCCACAAGAGCACTGTGTAATCCATAATAAGTGGGAGTACACAAATGTCTGATGATATGGACTTATTGTAGGGAAAGGACGCAATAACGGGATGAAGATACTGGTCGACAACCAGATGTGCTACAGCTGGCCAGCAACTAAAGAACCTCCCCCAGAAGCTAATGTCACCTGTCGACAGCCGCTGGCTGGAAACACGGTCACCATACGTACACCACGGGAATATCTCACTCTATGTGAAGTGGAGATATTTGGTATGTGTCAGGAAAGCCTTATACATGAAACTGAATACCAATCCCATGACATCCTTATAGACAGTAGTTTTGAAAGAAGCTCTGTGGCCGTGTATATCAACGTTGAAAGGGATTGACTGACACGTCAGTGAAATATGGCATTGCTTGAGATCTTCATGTTGGAATAATAATAACCTTGTATTTTTATGCAGTACTTCAGTACATTGTTGGGTTTACATAATAGTATATTTCTTTAATGTAAAGAAGCAACCCAGAATACATACATGTTTGATGCATTCGAATGAGCCTCCTAACTAACGTAACAGTAATGTTTGCTGCGAAGGGATCACTCACGACGTCAGTGTGTAGAGTTGGCCATGTTCAGTTTGCAGTGACGGCTGGTTTGGGGAGGATTGTGACAAACAGTGTCACTGTCTAGACGTGTGTGACAAGATCACAGGTCGCTGCCAGAGTGGATGTGATTCCGGATTCCTCGGCACAACCTGCCAAACACGTAAGTGTTGGGTTAGTTTTACTGTATGTGTTCAATGACGGGAACCCAATGTGTGTTTGTTGTTTTACGCTGCCGTCAGCAATATTGCAGCGGCGGCCATTTCATAATCATTTCAACAAATCATTGTTATCATTATAAGAAACGTCTTCAATGAACCCTGTTAATGTCAGCTATGCATATGCCTGGTTATGTACCGCATACGACAAGGAACTATCTACTTGTTAAATTCACATGACCAGGATCTGCTCACAATTCATCTGATTAGCGTTTTAAGGCGTGGTTCACTGCAGACTTTCTTTAATACAATTCTTACAATATGTTTATATAGCAGTGTGCAGATGTAAGTTTGATATTAACTTGATGACTGTTTCACATTGTTTTACATTGTATAGCATGCGACGACGGTCGCTATGGCAACCAATGTCAGCTTGAGTGTGGTCAGTGCACGTCAAGCCTTCCCTGCAACAAAGCCAGTGGGATGTGTGAAGACGGTTGCAATCCTGGATTTCAGGAGCCATTTTGTGTTGGTGAGGACATTGCGAGAATGTAACTTGTGGAGGTCACCATTACACAGATCCTTTATTTAGTGCAAAACTGTTTTGACCAGGAACACACAGATGTACACTGTGTGAATACAATAACGAATTGTTTTATGAAATCGCAGATGTTCGTCGTACACATCCTGTGGTATTTATGGAGGATCCACATTATTATCGCCAGTATACGTTCGGAATAAACTAGTGTGTTTTTGTGTCTGCCCTTTGTATTGTAAAAACTAATGTGAGTGTACATGCATGTCGCCTTCATTTGGGTATATATGTTTTTTTCTCAGTTCTAGGTGGCGACATGTAAACGCAGTCGTCATATATTTTTTATACCAGGAACAACTTCAATTGTTATGGAAGGACATGAAGTCAAATAAGTATGCTGAAGTTATAACATTCCAGAGTGACGTCATATCTGTCACGGACCGATTTTACGAACCCATAGAAAGAGAATGTAAACTTTGCGATAACCTTTGGTTATCTTTGGATAAGTATCATATGTTTTCAGATTGCAGATACTTAGAACTAACGTCGTTACAATGTTTGTGTATCGAATGGAATTTCCGGGGATCGAATACCCAACAACACCTGCAAATCTGAACACATTGTGTTTGTCCCCCTAATATCACAAGTAACAAACTATATTTTATTGTTAAGTAAAACAAGTGTCTACAATACAATACAATACAAAGCAGACAATGGATTATTGCGTAGACAGTGATGACCAGAACGGGTGTTTGAGTATAGCTTTGTGCCGCTCATAGCAATATTTCAGCAGTATCGCGACGGCGGACACCAGAAATGGGCTTCACATATGTTGCCCTTCGACGTGACAAGCAAACGCATACACCTCCAGACTACTCATCCGCCAGAGATGTGGTGAATATTATTAACCTACTCGTACGTGACGAGCGGTGAGTGGGTGGATGGGTGTATTTCGCGTGATAGCCCTACGAGCAGGATCAGTCACACCAGGGTTCGTCAAGTTCAAAGCTCAAACGTGGGAGGTGTTTCTAACTCGGTACTCCAGAAATAGACCAAGGAAAAGAATCTGGAATACGACCTTGCGACCAGCAGGTCCTTGGAGTCAGCGGATTCAACTGAAGCACATTGTAGATCCTGGGCCACGTTTCACTCATCGATATTTGAGCTACGACCACCGTAACTCCCATAAACATCGGTTTACTGTCGTAGCGCTGAAGTCACTTTGTAGGAGCGGCCCTAGGCTACCCCTGTCTCCACTTGGTATTCGTCATTGGTGAAATGTTATATTCCATTGCCATAGGACTTGTTATATGAAACATATCAATACTTCAGATCAGTGTGTGGCTGGGCTGTATGGATCTAACTGCACTTCACGATGCGGACACTGCAAAGATTCCCAGATCTGTAACAAAATTGACGGAGTTTGCCCTGGGGGATGTGCCAATAATTACAAGGCACCACTGTGCCAAGGTGAGAGCATGAATTTTAATGCTTATATATATTCGTGTTTTATTCAGTGTTTTGTAGGCCATCGGCCCATGTACATATCGATCCAAATTAACATGACATATGGCAGAGACAACTGTATAATATGAACAATGCAGACTACCGTTTATGTCAGGTTACATATTTCTATAATTATGAGATTCCTGAACATAGTACAATTTACGAGGGTATTTTAACAATTTGTTTTTTTACCAATATGGACTTACATATGCAGTGTAATATATTTTAGATATTTGCACAGTGTTCAATTAGTGATTCTCGAAGCTGATTGGTCAGTTAATCGCAGATCAATTTTCATTGGACAACAGGACTAGTTTTTCTCTCATTCCATTTACATTGAATTCACAAATCCACGGTATTCATTCATATGTTTTACGTGCTACAATCTCACTGATTCGAGATCTTTAAAACAAAAACTATAGTTTCATATCAACAGCTCGGAATTTAAAACATTAATTTCACTCGTGACATATTAACTGTAATCACTCGTACCTCGGGGGTTATTCTATAAATATTTCATAATATTTGACGTATTTGTATAACTTGGTATATACTTATTCCTTTACAGTGTATACACAGTACATTCAAACAGAACATTCAACATGTGAAGTAACAACGCCTTTTAGTGTGTATAAAGTCACATTTGTTATTAATTTGTCATCGTTTAATTTGAAGAACAAACACACGTATGAATAGTGTTTAAGCTGCGCTGATAGAGTTGTTTTGATTTGAATAGAGTCGTGGATATTCTGAGCAAATAGGTCCCCACTTGTTTCTGGTCAGCGGCGAAGACAAAGGCGCTCAAGTTTCCCCGATGTCCAAACATTCACCAGTACCGGTGTCACATGTATTCCGAGGGTCAGGTTAATCGGTTAATCAAAATAAATTATGCGTTACGTTTTAATCTTTCAATATAAGAGTATGTACGACTTTTCAATCTTTAGGTTTTTCGGTTCTAGGTGACCGACAATTCCATTTGATGAGCTTAAAGATCTACCTCTAAATTACACATTGCAAGAATGTTATTTTTGTGGCAGACATTTTTGTCAACAGTCTTTTCACGATCAATATATTTGTTGGTACAATTCACGCCTCTCTCTCTCTCTCTCTCTCTCTCTCTCTCTCTCTCTCTCTCTCTCTCTCTCTCTCTCTCTCTCTCTCTCTCTCTCTCTCTCTCCCTCTCCACCCTCAAGTATCAAATGGATGGCTGGTCCCTCACTTTCAACAATTAAGTTTCAATTCGAGTTTCAGTACCGGTTCAAAGTTGTGATGACGCAAGACAGCTGGCCTCTCATCTGACAGCAGCAGCATCAGCCTTAGGAGTTGTTATATTGATCATTGTTCTGGTGGGATCTCTGTACATCATACGGTGAGCAGACTCGAACACGTTTTACAAGGATGTGAAGTATATATTTGTAAGCTTGATGTTGGAGGAAAGCCCGAAGCGATGCAGGTCTTAGACGTTTACCACTAAGTGAAATCCACGAGCACGGTATGGTACTGACAAACCTATAAAACGTAATCGGACGTAAAACGGCCGGACGTGCTTCCTGTGTAAAGCAAGGCAAGGATGAACGACAGTCAGAAAGGGTAACGATATTCATCAATCGAAGTGCATAGAGAGATTAAGGCGGATGAATATATGCGCGTTAGAATTTGTCTTTGAATTCTTACAAAAATATCAATAAAAATCCCTAAAAACTAGTTATTGAAGCCTGTAGGATTTTCTTATTTTTTGATTTGTGGTATAGAAAACAAGTGCAACATAAATTGCTAACGAAATATGCCACCCGTGCTTCCTGTGTAAAGTAAGGCTGACCCGACAGTAAGGAAGAATGGCGATATTCATACATCGAATTAATACTTGTGAAATGTTGTTTGTAATACAGTCGTTTTATCGTCATTTTACCTACACTCATTTTTACAGCTTGAAGATGGACAAAAAAGCTTTAGAAATGGAACGTGACAACATCTCGTGTGCACCTTTGTGGATCAAGGAAGAGTAGGACAACGTGATATATCTACAATACTCATTGTCATCCAACTTAAATGTACTCCATCATTTGATATACTTGACAACACTGATGTAAGCTCTCCTTGTGTTGAACTTTCATAAATCGATCTTTCGGCTGTTCAAAACTGACTGGTTAGTGACAAGGTGACTGTCCTGTACTAAACATAGCATGTTGATGCGATCTAGTTTATATGTTTTGGTCTGTAAGATTAATGCTGCAAGCATACTAGTGTTTCATGACCTTCCCGATCTATTCTCAGTGTTATACGACTTTATATTACTTGATTCTTCCTGTGCATGTGCACACCCAATTGACTGCTTTCCGTTATATACTCACACTATACATAAAACATGAGGAGTGATTTGAAGTTTATAAGCGATCGTTTTGTCATTCAAGCTTATCGGATAAATCACCTTTTACAAACCTGACGCCAAGTGCATAGAGCGATGAAAGCGTTTCAATATATGCGCGTTAGAATTTAACTGCCTTTGAATTCTTACAAAAACATCAATTAAATACAAATAAATTAGTTATTCACACTTACTTGATTATCTTATTTTTACTTTTTGGTTTAGGAAACAAGTGTAACATAAATCAGAAACATGATTATGAAGTACACAGACATTAAATCGAAAGAGGATTGCTATTATTATTTTGTTTGTCAAAGCTTCCTAGTCAACCAGATTACATACTTCACCCTTTTAAATAACATACATTTGCCCTCGAACAACGCACAATATTTAATAATAACAGTCCCTTGACATTTGTGAGTTTTTATTTTATAAAAGTTATCCCATATATTATATACAACGGACAAAAGTATCAGAGAAGGTAAATTAAATAATTTTTAATCATTAATGTCCAACGAAGGATTTTAATTAACGGGGGTAACCATAATTTATTCCAAGCACCTACGGTATTCGGTAATAACTTCAACAGTTTAAATCATAAGTCCCAAGCACGAGAATCTGATGGCACACAAGTTCAGTACACATGATTGGGAAGACGACACCATTGTTGCTGCAAAATGGTGCCAAGATCTTGCAAATTCTGTGGTTGGTTCTGGAGAGTGCGCAGACTTCTGCCAAGAGCATCCCAGACGTGTTCGATGGGAATGAGGTCGGGAGACCTTGACGGCCAGTCCATGACGTTGACTCCCGCATTCTGAAGGAAATTCCTTGTCAAAATTGCTGTGTGGGGTCTGGCATTGTCGTGTTGGAAGATCAAACTGGGTCCATGTGCTGCCATAAAAGGCAGAAGTTCTGGTGCCAGCACCTGGTCGCGGTAAGCAGCAGCGTTGAGGTTGCAACGGATGACAAGAAGCCTGGAACGTGCATTGCCGAAGAAAGCACCCCACACCTCGAAATCTGTCAACTTCCTGTACACAACACTGGGCGTAACGTTCATGGCGGCGCCTCCACACCCTCGCCCTACCATCAGCAAATCGAAGATTAAATATCGGGATTCATCACTGAATACGACTCGATTCCAATTCCTCTGAGTCCTTCGTAAGTGTCGCTGTGCCCACAATTGACGTTGACGTCTGTGTAATTAAGTCAGAATCGGCCCGCACTATGGCCGTCGTGCTTGAAGGTGAGCAGTTCTCAGACTCCTAAACTCCTAAACAGTTCATTTCTGGTTGATGCAGCCGTCAAAAATCGGTTACGGGGTGACGTAAGGCAATCTGACGATCCTCTGCATGTGACGTCACAGGTGGTCGACCTGGCCGAGGCCGATCAGCGGTGGTACCCGTTTGCTGTAGACGCGTCTGCAAATCATAAACACAACCCATCGTCCTTGAGACTTCAGCTACGGACGTTTCCGTCTGCAACATGCCGATGGCACGTTCACGTTGCACATTTGAAAGGCGTGGCATGACAAATGGCCGTAAAGACTTTTGTTTTCTTGTGTTTTTCTTTTTTTGTTAATGACTGCTAACAAGTATGGCTGAAAACACGTGCGGTATTATGGCCACGTGATCAGTTGCACGTGAATAAACACTTTTGCCACTATAGTGCTGTGCACATGATTTTGATCGATTCACCTGCACAAAAACGGGTGTTATCTGAAGACAATATGTGGTCATGACTGTTTAAATACACAATAAGGGCCCACAATGATAACTGGTCAAAATGTTAAAATTTTAGGATTGTGAAGTTTTTAATTTGGTTCAGTATACTTCGTAACAACCAACAACAAATGTAGAGTAAATAGAATATTTTTAACGATATAAAAATCTCAACATTGACACAAGACCAACGTCACAAAATCCCCGGCCGTCTGGAGGGGGATCTCAACAATCAGGACATTGTCAAAAGGCTGTAAATGCGATACACAGCAACACAATAAGTGTCTCATAGGCCCGGCTTTACCACTACCGCACTGGAACGCTACATTAGAGTGAGTGAGTATGGTTTTACGCCGCTTTTAGCAATATTCCAGCAATATCACGGCGGGGAACACCAGAAATGGGCTTCACAAATTGTACCCATGTCGGGAATCGAACATGGGTCTTCGGCGTGACGAGCAACGCTTTAACCACTAGGCTACCTGACCGCCTCTCGCTACATTAGACTCCAGCACATGTCCAGGTTTTTTGTAAACATTACTAACTGTTGCTTCAAGTTTCAAACCGTGACGGAACATTCTGGAGAAGAGTTGGGCATCTTGAACTCCTGGTTGGTAGTTTATAATACAATGTTTGTAATACAAAGTGGGGAATTAAGTAACATACAAAGTATCTTTGTTTACAGGGAGGAGGTGAGGTGAGATAAGGTTTAAAGAGGCGTTGAGGATTATTGCACTTATATCAAGTCGCGCATGTGGGTGCGTGTGGGTGTGTGTTAGTGTGTGTTGGTAGCTTGTACTAGTTCGGACTTTATAGTGTTTGTTCACTGATAAAACATGCCACAGTATATCATGGATGCCACACTCGAATACGGAAAAATGACTCCGAGCCAAACGGTACTTCATCCTCTTAATGCCGAGCTCTGGGTAGGGAAACATAAAGTACACGCTTTACACGTCGCTGTATACCATAATTAAACGCTATTCTGTAAGATTTAAGGACTTCAAAGATTGAGAAACATCTCTCATTTGAACGTATCACTGTGTATACTGTATTGTAATGTGTACACAAGTAGCAAGACAACATCTCAATATCCCCTTTTAATTAATACCTCAACAATGTCAGCTTACTGGTGTTTCTGAAACAACAGCTGATTGAAACCATGCTTTCTTTGTGAGAACAGATATTGATTGAAGACTTAGTAAATGTTTTAAACATGATCAAACAACTTTTGAGCAAGAGTGGTATGAAGCTCTTTGGATCTGAGTAGAAAGAGCACTGTCGATTTAACTTAAAAGTGTAACTGTAGACTCAAGGCTGGAACTGATTGACTATAGCTCCATATAGAGGGGAAGTTGACCATTGGAAAGTTGAAATCCTCCATCTTCAGTCTTGTAGATAGTTTATTGTCAGTCTGGATCTTTATGCATAGACCTGAATAAGAAATAGATGAAACGGTTGCACTGGTCTCTTTTATTTCTAGTTCTCGTGGGTAAATATTACCAAAAATCTTTATCATAAAATAAAAATAATATATAAAATTATGGTTAGAGATGACAAAATCCTGGCAAAAAAGAAGGGACGTAATGACCACTGCAATGAAATACTGGTGATAGTATAACAGCGTGTTGATTCACAGACGCAGCAAAGTCTCCTTTGATATCCATATAAATTGTTTGAGACAATGTAACATAACAGTCTGACAGAATCATGATTTGCAGTGGTCTAATATAGGCTCTCGGCATCCAAAGGACCATTTTTCACTGTATGTGAAATGTGTGTGTATGTGAAATTTAAAACTGTTGTCCATGTCACACGACATAATGTTTACCTAATACAATCGACACTCGACAAGTTGGAAAACAATGGACTGATCTGAAATATCTTCTTATCTGCTTTGACAACAAGGGTTTCCAATCATTTCAACACTTACTATAGCTAACACCATTTGCAAGGAGATATTCTGAATTGCCGGTAAATAAAGATAAGTACAGACCTCAAATAACAATCATTGTAAGTGAGAAGTTTTTTTATAAGCTTACATTCAAAACCAGAGTGTTGTTTGATTAATTGTCTATGACTCAGGAGTACCAAGGGCATTTTACTGGTTCTTCTACTCTATTTAACCGGTTTCAAAAGTTGATAAATAATAAAGAGTGTTTTCAAAAGCCAACACATGTAAAGTAGGATGGGAAAAAAACAAACTTAAAACCGTAACTTAATTGAAACCCAGACTGGTGTCCGAAAATGGTTTTATAATTAATCTCCCATGTGCATATGACATATGGTTCAGAAAATCATGCCTTTGATCAGTCACTGTGTAATCTGTATAAAATGAATTTAATCACGAAAATGAATTTAATCACGAAAATGTGCTTCACCTGCAGTACGACGGAAACTGACATAAGGGTAACAAACATCGTGACATTTGCTCAAACGGTGCTCATTTGCACAACCAGTTGCAGTAGATCACAACCCTCGGTAGGTTGCAGACTGGGGCTACACATTACCATGTTGTTAGGATTGTCGGCGTTATATTTAGATTGATGGCCCCTTGAGACAGACAGGGCGACAGTGGACACCAGCCCCTACATGATCGGTATTTATGTCTTCGTCATCGCAGAAACAGATTCATGATAGTGCCATCATCAACAGCAACTAGCTTCGGACATCAGTGACTCGCAGAATGGTGTCGTGAAGAATTCGTCGTTACGACATAAGGCTTGCAAACCTTACCGGGTCGTAACGTTGACATGTCAACACAGACAGGAGTATTGTCGGCAGTACAGTACAGCAATGGCACTTGCAGCAAGCACTATTTACAGAGGAGAGTAGATTCCAGTTCTTCAGGCCTGATGGTAGAGTTTGTGTCCAATGACGAAGAGGAGAATGGCACAGTGTTGCGTCTAGGACATCGAACAATTTGACAACGGCAGTGTCATGGTTTGGGGCGGGATGTGCGGTCAAATGTAGACGAATCTGGTTGTGTTTGACACCAGACTTAAGTGTGACTTCATTGTCCTAAAGTGACCTCTTTTGAGACCTCCCATCCAATGTTGTGTGATCCAATACAGAACAACTAACCCACGTCACCTAATTACGTCTCTAGATTCTAGATTCTGATTTTGAGTCGAGACAATGGATTGTTTTGGTGCTATGTGATGCCATAAATAGATGAACTGTCATTGAATTGTGTCTTCATTCGGTGAATACGACTTCTTTCTTGGTGAAGTTTCTTTTGCACCTCAATTTATCGTTAGATCCGTGTTTCTACTTAACAAGTGTCAACAAGTGTTATCAAGAGTATATAATTCAATCAACAAATAATTCATTATATGTACTAGATATTTATTAAGAAACAACGATATACTTGACATACTTTGTAGCTAGTTTTACAGCAATACGTAACCTGTCTGAACCAGAATAAAAATTGATTCATTCTATGCGGACCGTCCAACACCGCCGGAGAACGATGTCACGCAATCAATCAAGTCTGAACAACCGATACATGTTATTGGATCTTACGGCATTGAAATACATTTTCATGTACAACTGTACTGTGTCAATGCCCACGATATTGAATAAGTGTAAAAAGATGATTAAAAACACGTTATGTTGTTTATCAAACAATAGTCATCCAATACTTTAACTAAAGTGAAGCAGTTATGGCCTATGAAAAGCTCGTTTGAACGCTCAATGGTAAATGACAGATTCAAATAACTCACTGTACTACATTTGCATTACCAAATCATACATTATGCACATCAAACACTTGACATGGCCGTTTGATCTGATATGATCATAATTTGACAAATAGAGTGAGATATTATAATGTATATCTAATACACGCGAGACATGACATGTACGATGAAAACAACTGAACCATGTGAACCAAATTGATATCTTATATAATGAACATTGTTACAAGACATTAACAGTTCTCCGCTTACATGACTTTAGCAAAGCAAGGGAAAGTTTTGAAGTATTCCTCATCTGCATTATCTGGCTTGATGATGGGTTGCTGGACCATGTTATATCTCTGGAGAGCAGCCTCCACATGTTTGACTACGTGTCTGTGCAACTGTCTGATTGTAGCATGTGTTTGCCCAGGTTCCAGCTCTTTCTTAACTTCATTATTATTGACAACATCAATTATGGCTTTGGTAAAGACGCTTGACTTCAGATCATATGACGGTTCGTCGGGACTTGAAGACGACCACTGGACAACCTTCACGGGATTATCTCCCTTTCCCCCGATCGCACCTTTTGCTTGAATACCCTTTCCGCTCATTATTAGTTCCCACAACCGAGGAACTATATATGAACTTTCCTTGTCTTCAACCTTCACTTTTCCTGGAAATCCATCCGCATGCTTCGCCCCGACATCGGCTCTGCCACTGTAGCACATGTCCAGGATCAGCAGCATATGCTTGGCAGGAATTGTTTTCAGCTCATCTGCCAGATCTTTATCCTCAAGGTGGTCAGGAGAAAGATCATCCCTTTCGTCTACAATAAACTGGTGTTCTTTGGTAAAGTGGCCTGAATAGTAGAAAATCAAGTTGCCATCCGTTGAGCCTTCCAGTTCCGCTTGGAAATCCTCAATAGCCCTTTTTATTTGCTTCATGGTTGTTAGTTTAGTGTCTGGTTTACGACATACTGACCGCAGTTTGTGCTCGCTGCAAATATAGAATGATTGTTAAATTTATTTACACTTCAAACCATTTCGTGTGTTATTTTTTGTTCACTGTGGTTGTATTTTGACAGATAGGGTAGCCTGTTATATCAGTCAGAAAACATGACATATGAATTGATAGTGGGTTGCAATCTTATCGGTGTTGCATTGACGTATAAGTGACGTCTCGTGACCAGGCTAGAACCCTACTCAAATCTTTTGTAAGATATCCGCAGGACAATATTAATAACTCCATAGGATATTAGTATTTTGACATTTTGATTTTTTGAATGCGGATGAGAGTGAGATGATAAGTTTTATTATGATGCATACAGATACATATAGAATACTAAACGAGCCCCCGTGTAATACCAATTTTATGAAACGAGTGAATAGTTGTGGTATTTGACGAGCGAAACCGAGTTAGATACCACAACTATTCACGAGTTTCATAAAATTGGTTTTACACGGGTGCGAGTTTAGTATTTTATTTATTACTTGCCATTTATAACGTTTTTAGAATTATACTGTTGAGTATGAATAGGCTGACACCTACACGATCCACGGCATAGTCCAATTGAGTTTAACAGAATAATACTTCAAACACGTCAAAAGTTGAAACGAATGAATTTAATAATACAACGGTCCACCTTTAGAATTCAGGCGTCCGTTCCACAAAATTATCGTAGGGCTAAGACTATCGCAACTCACAGACTTAACTTAAAGGTTGCTGGGTCATCGCGTGTGCATAAGCTCCTCTCAGTGATCTATCAACTCCATACGCAATGTCGTTGAATAAGCCAAGGGATGTTGAGAGCTTTCAATATTTGTTCGTGAAACGTGTTCCGAGAGTACATACGCACGCGTTTTGGTATTACACAATGTGTAATACAGCTGTATGTTTATCAAACGGGTGATCTCTTCACGGGCAAGTAATAAAGTTAATTCCTTTGTGTTTCTTAATTCTTGTAAAACAAGAATATTTACGAATCACTGTACTGAATGTTTCATTCTTGCTCAAGAGCAACAAGATGTACCTCAGTCCAATCTTCTCACTTGTCAATAATGTTTTCATCAGTTCCACATCGTTCCTAAATATTTCTGAGTCTTTCCCCGACCCAGATAAAAGCAGGGCTACTGTTTTTCCATTGCCTGTCAACAGTTTACAAATGAATAGTCATGTACATGTATAGACGTTCACACACATTAGGTAAATTTCAACAATTTAATATAATTTGAACAAATGAGATAAATTTATTCAAGAACAAAGATTAAAAGTTTACTTACACAGGGCCCGGTCATCAAAAGCAAAAGATCTAAATTGAAGTTTCAAGTTAATAACATCCCTGTTCAGAAACAGTTAAGCAGTCCAAGTGTTGAAAAAGTTTAGCTGTCCAACAGTTTACCCCACATCATCCTCTTAACTTGTTTCCGTTCACCATTAAACCACCCACCCATCTCAACCATTCTTTTAAGTCATGTTAGTTCTTAATTTGATTTTTTTCCTAAAAGATTCTGAAGAAGGGAACGTGTAAGCATATCTTTGAATCTAAGGAAAGAAGGCAAGTTCATAAATATAATTATATAACATCTAAAGTCACCATTCATTGAGTAATGGAACATGGAAATTTTCCTTGAGTTTGTATAATACAGCTCGTACGTACCTCTTCTTTATTCAGTAAGATTGGCAGATAGATAAATTACAATTCGGTTTACCCTATAACAAATTTTAGTTCTTTCTTAATCCGGGGTAGAATAGGTCTTCCGCAACCAATGCCGTAACAGGAGACTATGCTTGTCGTAAAAGGCGACTAACGGTATCGGGTGGTCAGGCTCGCTGACCTGGTTGATGCAAGTCATCGATCCCAATTGTGTGGATCGATGTTCATGGTGTAAATCACTGGTTTGTCTGGTCCAGACTCGATTATTTACAGATCGCCGTCATGTGGCTGGAATATTGCTGAGTGCGGCGTAAAACAACAAACCAACCAACCAATTTCTTTCTTAAATAAAATATTATATATTATTTTTAATATGCTCTATGACTTTATTTTGAATATGCAACTTGGTCAGGTTATTTTTAAATCAGATTTAAAGTTTCATATATCATAGATTTGCGAAAAACATCATACCAGATGTTGAATATCAATAACTAAACATGGTTGGCAAATGGATATAAACTCTGAAGCTATACTGGTAACATGAAATAAATTATTTTGATAAAAAAAACAACACTGGTCAAGATCTAAGTAGATGTATTACATTAATCATACAGACAATCCTGCCATGCCTGGCATATATCTCTTAATTATCCCCAACCGTCCCATGATGAGATTCGAACCCCAGACCTACAGATCTGAGATCGGATGCCTTGTCCACATAACCAGTCATCAGTATTCCCCGCCATTCCCGCGTGGATGCCTGAATTGAATCCACTCACCTACCCTCTCTCTCACTCAAGTTAAAAACTGAAAAGCTTACCATCAACCCCCGCCACACAACACTGAAGTTTAAGATCCTAGATCTGCTTTTCAGGATGTTGTATATATTAATAATATGGAGACTCGTACAGAAAGTCGTGATCTGGAATTTGACATAAAAGCATTTCCCTTAACGCGCACCTATTGGAGAGATGCTGTCAGTTAAAATCTCTATCTCTTATCAGCTAAAATGCCTGCTTGAGAGTACTAGTCTGCAGTGAATGGCTGTGCAGCATTGCAGTTTGGATAATATAATAAACCCAAATATTTATCATTTAATAGAAATGTTTTCCGGTTGTCATTAAAAATGAAACACTGGAGATCGTTCTGTTGTTTCTTCCAACTGCAGTCGGGTTACTGTTACCCCGGTAGGAGGTCGGATGTCAGTGACGATGTTATCGCTTTGAGGAACGGTGCCCTGGTCGGGCCGATGTAGTGTTGCTATCTGAATAAGTGTATATGTGTTTATAGGTTTTCGATAGTTGATGTAATGTCTCTAGTGTCTGTAGTTTTTGTCCACTTACCAAAGGTGAGTTGATCAACGTTACGCTCTAAACCTAATGGAATAAAACAATGTCAATAGAGATGGATAATAATGTATCTGAATCCACATATTTTACTGAGATGCTAGCAAAACGTAAATCATATTACTTGAGTTGAAGTACACGTAATGGTCGATTTTGTTGCCCCATACTCGTTCTGTAGGCATTCAACCGCATGCTAGTTACATCTACATATGCGTGACATACCCACAAGGAAGAAACTCACACACATTAATACTGGATGAATAATATGTTTGTCAAATATATAATTGTTATCAAAACATAATCAACCATATATGTGTCTTTTCTCCTATGTGAATTGGATGTAAACATTGGAACATCTCGTTTGCGAATGATCATGATCGAATATATCTTTTAAATAGTTATCAGTCACACAACCCGCAATCCCCTACGCACCGACCAGACCAGATTTTTCCAATTCAACAGAAACACCCTTAATCACCTTTTGATGCATCACCTTTTGATGCATCTCCTCGTTTAGCTGATGTAGCGGATAACGTCACTGAAATACAATAATTAAAAGTAAGCAAACTCCACGTATGTTTTTTTGCAGATGGCAGTGTCATAAAGCGGCGCTTGGAACCGATATTTCAAGTCTTGGTTTCGCAATGTTAATAGTTTCCTTTGTTTTATCGAGACACTGTCTCCATTATTGAATAAGCATTACAAGTTATTCAGTCATTAAACTTAATAATGAGTAAAATATTTGGGATGATTGCCCGGGACTTTGTACATCACACAATGTATATTTGTTGTTCCTGGTTGTTTAAACTTAGTATCTTAGTTTAATAATTCTTTAGAAAATGTATTAAAAATATATTTTTCAACAATCCTTTATTAGATGGTGTTGAACTGATTCATGTTGTCACAGATTTCTATGCCACGACCAGTCCTTTGAACCCAACTGCATAAGGTTTTATGGCTCTGATTATTTGCGACTGCATGTCATGACTGACCTAGTTTGTGGTCAATTCCTGCAGCAACTGTTCCATCATGGCTCTCCCCTCCAGTTTGTGCAGCTTCAATGTATGTAGTACCTACAAGAAAGATGAGGTGGTACTGAAGCAATCATGTTACTGCATGTTAGTGTCATGTATAAAGCATGGCACGTTGTACGCACTGATCTTAAAGAACCACAATTCGCTATGAACAGCTGCCAGTATCCGACAGAACCAAAATCTCGCCATAAAAATAAACAACTACGAACTGCATTACTTCCTCCCTCATTGACCTGTCATATTAATCTAGTGAGTTACTAACTCATTGTTGTAATGAAGTTTACGACGGGTAGAAGAGGAATAAGCATGCGGCAGCCAAACAAAATTCTTTGTGATTTCGCATGAGAGTTTGCCAAGGCATGGAAGTCATCAAAGTTGTATTATACACACAGATATTATATACTGCTCTTGTACCACTCGACACATCGACACAAAGTATCTTGTGTGCGCGCTTACCTTCCGCTAACGTAGTTTCTCCTCCTATTGCAGCTGCGACTTTGCTGCCTCTATTTACCCCACCTGTTTGGCCAATCCTCACAATGGTAGTCTTAGGCTGAGCTGGATCTACTATATATTATAAGACCAAAAACTAATTTATACATGGAATATCAATGTATGAAATGTAAAAGATTATTCATCATATGAGAAGTGTCTCCGACGACTCATGCTCCAAATCATTGAAAGCTTCAACTAGTGTAAAGAAGTCTTTAAATGTAATAATGTGGTGCAACACAAACCTGTACATGTCTTACTGCTGCCCATAACTGCTGCCACGATGCTGCCGATTGCAGTCCCACCCGACTGACCACATTCTGTGACAACTGACCTACCTGTGTCACATCCATCAAAACATATTAGGCAATGAAACAACAGATCCTGAATATGATTCCGACAAAGACTGAGAAAGAAGATTGTATATATTCCTTGGTGATACGGACGTCACATCGGCTGTTTCAATCAGTGGTGCTTATTGTGATTTGATACTTCTGATTGACCAATCAGAATGGAGTATTTCCCAAAATCATGGAAGAAACATTGGCGAAACCGCATCATCAGTGGTTCGAGTGTCGAAGGGAGCTAACCATAAATACACGTTGGAGCTGTGTTGTTTAGTTACGTATCCGAGAAAACCATGGCGCTGAGAAAGCGGTAATCTGTCACTCCATTCATCGAACAACAGTAGTATTCTTTACGATTGTAAATTGTAAGTAAGATTGTAAGTGTTTGTCAACATTACTGAATTGTGGATCACTTTCTTGTTGTTTTTTGTGTCTTTATAGAGTTTTTCTGAGTAGTCCTACATTTCAAAGTCTCAGCCAGTGGCGTCATAGATAGTGTGGGAACTGTTCGATAAAAGAAATACCCTCATGACTATTAATGAGTCCACGGCCTAGTTTGGCGGGGAAAGTGTTCGTGTCGTTTGCTTTTGTTTTACTTTATTTGTACTATTTCCTGTTTTTTGAGTGAATAAAGACTTTGAGATTGAGTTTATAAGTACATATTTCGGCAGATATCTTTGATCTCGAGTCGATTGAGTTCGTTCGTTTCGTATGTGAGTCCACTTTGCCCGTACGATGGAGTGAAATAGAGTGACTTCCCTTTGAACCACTGATAATGCGGTTTCGCTGAAACATTAATTGTGCAAAACTTATATTCATAATGTTTATGAATATATGACCATCTAAAGATGGCATAACAGATTACCATGTTAATAAACTGAAACCATATGTTGTTTACATCAGGTCCAGAAATTGTCCCTTGACATCACCCAAGCATGACCAAGTGTCACACCTACCGATTACTGGGTGTGCTACGTCGTCATATGTTTACTGATGCTATCACCTGGACTAAAATATATATGGAAATGAAATAAGAGATCTTGAATGTGCATGAGATGTATTAGACAATGAGATTTGCTGTCTAGAGTTGCGTCCCTTAGCGAGCCGTGATCATAGGATCGTGGGTCGGTTAACATCCGTGTTTACCAGTTTTATCAACGTGGTAAGGTATTTGGTATCTTAGGGAAGTTAGGATCTTTCCTCCGAATTAAAACGACCCGCTGTGTCATAACTGTAATATTATTCAAAGCGACGTAAAACACAACTCACTCACTTCATCAGTGTACCAGATACTATGATTTATAAGCGACATTCCATTTACTCGCGTTATGGTAAAGCCATCATAACAAAGCAGCTGGATCAGCTGACTGCAACACCCATACCAAGTGTTGATGGCCATCTCTGTTCAAGAAGCATTTTGCAAAATAATTTACAAACGTCGTTAAAAGAACTTTATTTCATTCTTCAAATAACATGTTAATGATTATCTATGTAATCAGATACATTATGGTGGCCATCTCTGTTCAAGAAGCATTTTGCAAAATAATTTACAAACGTCGGTAAAAGAACTTTATTTCATTCTTCAAATAACATGTTAATGATTATCTATGTAATCAGATACATTATGGTGGCCATCTCTGTTCAAGAAGCATTTTGCAAAATAATTTACAAACGTCGGTAAAAGAACTTTATTTCATTCTTCAAATAACATGTTAATGTTTATCTATGTAATCAGATACATTATGGTGGCCATCTCTGTTCAAGAAGCATTTTGCAAAATAATTTACAAACGTCGGTAAAAGAACTTTATTTCATTCTTCAAATAACATGTTAATGTTTATCTATGTAATCAGATACATTATGGTGGCCATCTCTGTTCAAGAAGCATTTTGCAAAATAATTTACAAACGTCGGTAAAAGGACTTTATTTCATTCTTCAAATAACATGTTAATGTTTATCTATGTAATCAGATACATTATGGTGGCCATCTCTGTTCAAGAAGCATTTTGCAAAATAATTTACAAACGTCGGTAAAAGAACTTTATTTCATTCTTCAAATAACATGTTAATGATTATCTATGTAATCAGATACATTATGGTGGCCATCTCTGTTCAAGAAGCATTTTGCAAAATAATTTACAAACGTCGGTAAAAGAACTTTATTTCATTCTTCAAATAACATGTTAATGTTTATCTATGTAATCAGATGTACTATGATAATCAACCACCGAGCAACAGATTTAAAAAAGAGAGCCAATATAACCTCGATTCAAATGTTCTATATGTATTTATACATGTACGATACCTCTTGACTCTGATCCTGAATCTGAATCTGAATCTGAATCTGAATCTGTGTCTGTCATTTTCTTCTGTCTTTTTCTTTTGCTTGCCATTATGTACCAAGCGTAACACGGGTGGCCTTCAAACTAAAACGCAAATGACATAGACATTAAAACTCATGAAAATATCGGGTATTATTCAAAACGAAACAGAATAGCGACGAGCAATCGATGAAATTCATGCCCTTTGTTAAATATGAATCTTTTATGTCAATATTGAGAAAATAGTTTCAAGATTCATTCTATTGACTAGAATCGCCCGTCACATGTGGGAAAACGAACCCTTGCTGTTCGGCGTGACAACCACGTCTCTTTAACCACTTGGCTCCATTGTAGACGTCACGAAATACATCACATCTGCCATTCAGTATGCTCTTTGTCAGATATAGATTTTATAACACATTTTAGTGAAAACATACTTAGCAGTTGAAACCATAGGTTCACATTAAAACAAACGTGAGAGGACATATACTCGCGGGCGTACAACTGTTATGACAACACCTATTCCTCCTTGTAACATGCCTTCCCATAACAGTGGTTTGTTTGAACCTTCCGTGATTTCGAAAAATCGCCACAGATGAGACACCCGACATAGATGAAAGTCCGACTTGATGTGAAAACAATTATAGTTTATTAGAATGTACATTATTTCTTCAGTCACTGTTATATTGTTAAACATTGTGCCACGTCCACAAACATGAGCACAGTTCTGGTTTATTATTGACACTGCGTTATTATTGCCTTATTTAAGTCACCTAGTATACCCGGAATGACTCACTACATTCGGGTTTCAGAATGATGAATAACATTTCATACTGACAATATGATCTGCTAACGTTAGTCATGTTATATACATATGTGTCCCCAATTTGTGTATCAGGATCTTCCTATTATACTCTATATATCTGCGCCAATGAAGATCCACCGACCTGACCCTGCTGTCTTACTCTACATCTGAGTGCATTGAAATCCAGTGACAGTGACCAGTGACCGAGCTCTACGTCTGCGAGAGGATTCGACGACCGGACTCTCCCTTTCTCCCCTACATCTGCATGCAAGCGACCGGCCGCTTCATCTGCGTGGAGGTTGAACGACGCAAACATCCAATACTACTCTACATCTGCGTGGAGGTTGAACGACGCAAACATTCAATACTACTCTACATCTGCGTGGAGGTTGAACGACGCAAACATCCAATACTACTCTACATCTGCGTGGAGGTTGAACGACGCAAACATTCAATACTACTCTACATCTGCGTGGAGGTTGAACGACGCAAACATTCAATACTACTCTACATCTGCGTGGAGGTTGAACGACGCAAACATTCAATACTACTCTACATCTGCGTGGAGGTTGAACGACGCAAACATCCAATACTACTCTACATCTGCGTGGAGATCCAACCCGGACCCTGCTATCCTGGTCTAAAACTGCGCGGCGATCCGGCAATCGGACACTCTTATCCTGCTCTACACCTGACGGCATGTGGATCCAGCGATCTCACCCTGCTGTCCTATTGTACATCTGCTTGGAGACCCGGCGATCGGACACTGCTATCCCCCTTGACATCTACGCGAAGACCAGGCGACCGGGCCCTGTCATCCCAACTCTACATCAGCAAGCATGGAGATCCAGCAATCGAAACCCTGCTATCCTACATTACGTTTTGTGTGTAGACCCGATGATCACTCACTGCAATCCTACTCTACATATATGTGTAAAACCAGTGACCAACCTCTGCCATCCTACTTTACATATGTGTAAAAATACAGTGACCAGCCCCTGCCACCCTACTCTGAATCTGTATGTCGGACCAATGACTGGCCCCTACCATCCCACACAACATCTGTCTTTGGACCCAGTGACTTGTCACTGTTATTCTCCTAAACATATGTGTGTAGACCCAGTGACCAATCCCTGTCACCCTACATTACATAACTGTTCGATAACTGTTAAAAATGTCGGAAACGTTGTATCGCAATAGTTGGACCCGATAGTTGGATGTATTAAATATATACAGTCCTTTTTGCTTTTTAAGAGATTGCTGAAGGTATTAACACATGGATTGTTATGTTTTATGATTATCCTGTCCACATGAATTACAGCAAGTGGTTTACTTAATGTCGAAATTGTGTCGGCGGTAGCGATTGCACAACATGGCGGAACAGGAAATAAAATTACTTTTCCAGGTAACATGCTTTACATTTACCACACAAGTCGCCACACTATGTCCCTTGTAACTAATACAAAGTCTATAAGACCTTAACTATGTACATGTACATCATACACTACGTACTTGATGTGAATCCTGGTAGAACAGATGATAAGGCCTGGAAGCCAGTCACGCGCTAGGTTCAATGAAAGCGAGGCTCATCACCTGTGTGTAGTCACGGAAAGTAGTCACAGTATTGGGAAAACCCACGTGATCTATGACCAAAACTAATACTGTACATGAAGTGAAATATTCGGATAATAAGGTAAGGAGGTTCAACACCTGTGTTTTTACATGTATTGCGTTAACTTCAAAATTAACTTTTACTTTGTATGAGTTCATTGGAGTACATTTTACCACCAATTTTGTGATATAAACACCAAGTGAATTCCTAGAAATCCATGAATCTCACAACGATGAATGTATGCATGTTCAAAGCAGCCTACAATACTGTATGGTTCTTTGATAATAACTGATATGTTCATGCAATAGTTTCATTAGATAAACCTGTCATGGAAGTACAAAGTGAGATGATTATTAGCTGAATCACCTGTAGGTTAAAGTTGAATATATTTATAGATGATTTTGGAAGAGATGCGTTACTCCTTCAGCGGACCATAACTTGACTAATTTGATAATAATGTCCACATAGAATAGATTGATACCTACGTCATGCATAGCTTCGTTTCGTCTAAGTAACAACGTTGAGTTTTTGTGAAAATAATCTAGAAGAGAACATGTGTGCACTGTTGTCAAGACTAGAATGTATAAGGACTATTCACAATGTTTTCTTTAGTAGAGGCTGCCATGGTATAATGATGAATGTGGATATTATAGATGAAAGCGTGAAACGTTGCTTGGAGTGTTTAGATTGTGTAAATGTGATAGCAATTTGAGAGATTATATAAACGTAGGGAATTGTTTTTCATCTCTAGTTAGTAATAAAATGTGTATATATGTGGATAAGATTGGAAATAATCTAGATCTAACCTAAAAAATAGACCTTTTGGTTTATCATTAGGAGTTTCTCGGGTGCTCCCCTTTCTGTTCGACTCAGTATATCCCAACAGGAACGGTAATTTTATTTCAAACATAATTGACGACATCGATATTTTTGTTAAGACAGACATCCCGTTTAGATACCATCCCAGATAGTGTTGCATCTACTGTAGATAATTCGGATTCACTATTTACACAAGAGGAGGAGAAAAATCACCAGGGTGTGATTGGATAATAGCTGAATTGTTTAAATATTCTCGTGATATTTTATTGCCTTTTCTTTATTGCCTTACTAAATGGACTGTGTAGTGAACATTTTTCAATTGTTCTAGATCATATGATTGATAAAACCACTACACAAAATGGGGGATTTAAACTATAAAACTAAATACAGAGGTATTAATGTCCTGAGCATTTTCAGTCAAATATATATTTAATTTTTTAATTTTTGAAAAATAGATTACAGATTTTGGGTGATGTGTATGAAAATGAAATCAGAATCGTACTCTGGCTTTCGCAAGGATATTCTATTATGAATAATATAATGTATTTGTCTTGCAGTCTGTAGTTGGTCGCCTTTAGGATAAAAAGAAGGGTAAAGTGTTGGCTTTATTTGTTGATTTTCCAAAGGCTTTGATTTGCTATACGGATCTACATTTAAATAATGCGCAGTTTTAGAACATGATGCAGTGTCACCTAAAATAGTAGGTTGTATTAAATCAATTGATTGATAGAGTTAAATCATGTATTAAATACAATCATTTATTTTTTTGAAATGTATAACTGTAATGTGGGGGTACGACCGGGGTGTGAGTCCATAATTAATAATGATTTAGCTGATAAGAAGGACGTTCTTGTTAACTGGGTATTCTGTTATTCATCTACTGTTGCTACTGCCTATGATTTGATTCGTATCTCTCATTCTGTTGCATATATACAGAGGCGTATAAATGCATTACAACAATACTGTAAAGAATACCTATTATGTGTAAATTTTGAGAAAACAAAAGTTGTTGCCTTTAAAGCTGGAGGAATCCTTTCAAGTAGTGGAAGTGGTATTGTTGAGATAATCTTATTGAATGAGTTACTTTTCATCAAGGTGTATTCTCAAGAAATGTATCAGGTAATTAACACTAGAGTCGTAGAAGACTCTCTATATATTTTGTGTCTTAAAATGTTTGTCGAAATTACGACCTCTACCATATACTATTTTCTTTGTATTTGATAGTAAGGTTGTGTCAATAGTCTTGTATAGTGCCAAAGGTGATTGCGATGTTGTTATTGAAAGAGCACAGATGCAGGCATGTACATCTTTGTCTTGGTGTCACATTGTCAACCTCGAATCATGTCGCTCGTGGTGATGTGAGAGATATCCATTATTTATTTATGGTAACAAGCGTTGCCTAACATATAGGTATACATAGGTATACATTGTTATCCACACGTCTGCCGAAGAAAATATCCTAATATGTTAATGTTGGATATGATACATGGTAACATTAATTGGGCTTACAAATTAAAAGTATTAAATTTAGATTGGGATTTGGCTATGTTTAGGAGAATAAATGTATATACAGTATAAATGCTTTCTTATCAGAAATTGTCGATAGAGCCAAATGTGGTTATCATTGAGATTGACTTGCTTCTCTGTCTCTTATTCCAAAGGCTATTGGTTATTCTTTGTATAAAGCAAGTGTATGCCATGAGCATTATGTCAAACAAATTTCTATAAAAATATATTAAGTGTAGCCTCAGCTAGGTTCAGATGTAGAGCGTACAACAAGAAATTGTAATTGGTAGCTTTACAAATCTGCTTAGACAAGAAAGATTTTGCAATATATGTAAATTGGGCTCAGTAAAAGATGTATATCATTTTCTGCTTGTTTGTAAGTCTTATGTTGAACTATGTGATTTTTCTATCCCAAGTAAATACTCGACATTTCTTACTATAGATAAATTAAATGTATTGATCGTCATTGATAATGTTGATCGATAAGAAATCTAGCAATGTATATCTTTGTAGCATTCTCATGAAAGTCCGGTCGTCCAAAGTAAACACCGTCTATCATGTGGACATTAACTGTCTTCTAGACATTGAATTTGTTTTGATCATTTTTTCATATGCGCAAATGCGTGTAATGGGGCCTTGACTGTCTACAAACAGCTCCTGTGCAAACAGTCCAAGATATACGAACAAAACAGTTTCCAAGGGCCTGACCTAAACATGATTCAATTCACATCGCACTACCACTGACGCTTTGTGTTAGAAAACCATCACACTGACCCAAACGGTCTGACCTGGGCTCGAATTCTCAATGGCCATCACACGCAACAGCGCCTTTCACTCCAACTCTAAGTCACTGATATAATCTCCACACATTTAGACATTGCAGCGTACATACCGTCCAACCCTACTCTTACGTCTGCAGTCAAAGCAAATGAATAAGGTTGACATGACTTGAATCAAGTGACGCTCCAGCGGGTAGAGATGTTACGTCGACTCGCGACGACAAATACCACTGTGCATTGAGCTTTAACATTCATTCTTTGCTATGAGAAAGAAAACACGCAAAAAGACGTACACGAGTTGCCGCTCTTATCTGTAGTTATTCGGCCCCACCGGCTCCTTCTGTTACCTGCACACTACCAGAATTCAAAGATACACACGACCACCGATGACGCCCAGCATGTTGTGTAATATTTGCTAGACGGGTGAAGCTAGTGGATCCATTATCAGTAGGGAGTTCTCCCAAGGCTGGACGAAGTGACATGTGGAACAATCTGTTCGCTGTTTACAACTAGTGTCAACCCACTTGGTCACTACAGCTGGTATCCTGAACACACATGACAGGAAGCCTCAGAGAATACAACGTCAACGTAGCTTCTTACAATCAGACCAAAGTTACATTTTTATGATTGTTACTGCATAGGCAAATTATTCTGAAGTTCAAATATCATGTATCCCGCTGATCTTTCTACCAATGCAAAAATTTTATACAGTTATATGATTATAATTATTATCCAATGCAGTTGAGATAATATGGATGTGATTACGTCTTCTGCCAGCAATATGTCCGTCTGAGGCGACGCGATTCGCTGTGCAGAAATACGTCCCTTGGGCACGCCAGAAACCTATGATTGTGGGTTCGAATCCCGGTTCTCCCCGATTATGTTTCTAGGTTTGTTAGCACCATACCCGTGTTCGTGGGTTTCACCGAAGTGGTAAACGTCTGAGACCTGCATCACTTCGGGCTTTCCTCCCACATTAAGCTGACACGCCGTGATATGACTGGAATACTGTTAAAAGCGGCGTTAAACCCAACTCACTCACCCACTCAATTGAATTGTCGGACTTGTTTCGGAATAACGCAGGTCCTCAACATACCTCGTGGACAAGTGAACAGTTCTCTTAAATCTCAAATGTAAAAAGTCAATTTCACACGCCACAGTGCTTTGTCATAACAAATACCCAGCCATAAAAATACGATACTGACGCCGTGCTGAAACTGTAATGTGTATACTGTAGCAACGGCGACACTTACGACAAATTATCAAAAACGTAACTATTACATGTTTTGAAACACTGAAAGTACATTATCCCGTCATTTAACCACTTTTGTATAACATGTACTTCTAAAAGTCTTTATTGCAATCCTTGGTTAAGATAGATGCTTACCATTTTGAGTATTACCGGTGAAGGAGGCCAAGCCCAATCCCCGGCTCAAATAACCCCCTTTGACTTACTTTGCAACAAGAACTAGGGGATATTTTGTTTTGAGGTGACACAACAGGAAACTCCAACGATTATCTGGAAACGAAAGTAAGTGATTTATGTGGCAAGAACATTTCCGAAGATATCAAGCTCCCAAACACAACATTGTGAAGCACGTGCAATTTACCATTGTCTCTCCTGGCACCAAACGCTCAATGATGCTTCATGAAACACATTTAATCAATAAAGAAGCAACAACACTGATCACAAGACGTTCGCAACGTGCTGAACGTTTACGTGCGATAGGCATGTTGCACGTGGTCATACGTCAGAATATTGTAGCCCAAACGCTGCGAACAGCAGATTGCGGGCCCAATACCAACAAACACATAGCGTCAATAATCGATCCCGCGCTGGACGCCCAATGTCAGGTTAGGGCGATGGTATTAAGAGATCAGTTTCAAACTGCCACTCAAATTAGGCACCGTTTGCAACAGACAACAGGTGTAAGAATACATGTCTAGGCGGTCTGAAATCGTCTGCACAGATGGCATTTACGTGCATGTCGTCATCCCACAAATTACTCAGCATAATTTTAATCAGAGACGTAAGTAGTGTATGGGACGTCAGCATTGGGATAAGAGTGACGGAATCGAAATTGGAGACGTCCAAATGAGCGTTTTATGTACGTTAACTTCGTACAGCATGATCGTTTTGGGGATGGAGCCATAATGGTGTGGGGTGGTATCACAATAACTGGCCATATTGTCCATAGCAGTGTTAGAGGTCAGTGCTATCTGGACATCATCATTGAATCACTCATGGTTTTATATGCACAACGTGTTGGTAAACGTTTAATCTTTTTAGGTGATAATGCACGTGAAAGTATTGTGACCCAATCCCTCCTGCCCCTAAGCATCAATGTCATGCCATGGCCAGCACTCAGTCCTGACCTTTCCCAAATTGAACTCGTATGGGTCGTCATTGGCAAACGTACACGCCTACGTCAAAATCCACCAACACCTCTCTATGAACTAACCCGGTGTTGCTCTCACTAATGATACAAGCTGATATTGGTCGACTCGTCGTTTCAGACGTGAACTTAACAGACATCTGTACGCTGTGGTAAATAATGAGTGACCAAGCAAAACGTAGGTCTACAGAAATGTGAGGGCAGATGTAATTCATTTACGTTTGGTCTACTGTTGGTATAACTGTTTGTATTTTTCCTGAGTGAAACATAATACAGCAGCACAATACCCTGTGTTACTGCTGTAACGTAGCCGATCTTAGCATTTGTATGAAATGGTTCACAATGTTTGAAACAAATACAATTGGAAGACACATATATCTATACACCACGTCAAAAGTATCGCACCACCAAATGTGAAGTGTAATTGCGAGTTCTTTTTATATGTTGAGCATTTCAAATGGTACACTGTGGGTTGACACATCACCTGCCTGTAGAATGGTAGCCACCTTAACTGCCAAACCTTATAGGTGCGTTTATGCGAGCTGTTTGCACACTTAAGGGGTCTCTATAGAGAAATTCATGTTTGATGACAGAAAGTTCTAAAACTGAAAGTACTGCTATTAATTTTGAATGGCATGTCTACTAATTTGAAAGTCTGTCTTTGGAACGATTGTACCTTAAAATGCATAAGCGTACCTAGAAAATCAAAGATGGAAAATCATTTGCATGCACTAAACTGGCATGTCATGTCGGGATATACATATATCAAATTTGAAAAACATCACTCAAAAAATTATTTCTTAATGATACTTGGGTACCAATAAATTTGCAAAGATCTGCATCAATTCTTGCTATCTCACCTATAACGGAAAGGCTGTCGAAATTGGCATAACACGAATCAATCCCTTTTACTTCTGATTAATCCGTCATGGATGTATGAGTGTTTTTATTGTAACCGCCCATAAACCTATCACCTACAACATAACATTATGTGGAAATGCGTGGTTTTTGGTTCCCCCAAGTCATAAACACTGACAGCCATTCGTGTTCTGCTGACTGTATGCGTTTGATGGTTTGCATGGTTGACAACAAGTGAATTGAATACACAGAATCAATTGCATCAACATCTTTTGGGTCTTTGTTTTCATTTTCATTTTTCATTTAATTTGTTCAACCCAATGTCAACTTTCTTTTGATCTTCAGTTTAGTATGAACATCAATTCACGCTTCCTCTGCACATTTCAGCCAGGTCGAGTTGTTTTCAAATAAGCGGTCGAAATCCCTGCGCACCATTCTGTAGCAGTATACGCAACGGTTCGCTTTCAAGCATGGTATTCAAAATAGCGGTATTCAATGTTAACAATATTACCCCGTTTCCCTACCACACTGTATAGCCTAGCTTTAGACAATAGGCATATGGACATCGGTTTATTCATGGATATGCTAATGAGACGACGCAGTAGGACACGTATGGCCTTGGCACTAACGCTTTCTCCAGCCTTTGACGCCCTCTTGAAGAAACTGCGTGGTAAGACGCCACTTTGAAACACAGCCTTGTCAAGCATCTCTCACAGTCGCTGCACGACTTTTGTATGCATATGGTTATATGTGTTGATTTCCAAATTAACTAAAATAAAGTAAATAACCACACAAAATCAATGAACAAGCAACAGTTATATTGAAATACACAGGACATGGTTTATTTTTTGACAGCAGCAATATACAGTACCAGACCCTCATACACATGTCAGTGCCCTCATGTACGGCGAGTATTTATCACACGTAAATGCTTTAAATGAGGCACCAACTCCGTTCTAGAATCAAGGAATCACTGTTGGAAACGAATAGACGGTGTTTTCCGATAGTCTCCCCGTCCGCACTGAGCAAGTAGATAGATGCAAGTCAGCGACTTCGATATATGACCAAGGTCACTAGATGACAAAGTTGAACAATATTTAATTACATCCACAACCATATGTAAGTGAGTATTAGGTCACTTAAAAGGTTTACACATTCACAGAGTAAGTGTGGTGTTGAGCACGTAAAGTGTAAACATTCACGAGATTTTTTGAAAAACTGTTGGACACATGATCTCAAGGGTTGGTTTCAAGTTTGCACTGCATTGGGAATGTGTTTTCCTAAACTGAACGCGATGTCATTCAATTGGATGTACATGTATGGGTGGTTAGAAGCAAGTAACTATTTATTTTATTGTTATATATAAGTAAGGTAATTTATCGGTCAGGACACATGCTTCTGTATTGGAAAAAAAATGAGACATTCGGGGAAAACGTGAGTAAGCATCTGCTTTCGCTTATGCATGGTATGGAAACCCCTTTCTGTCTGTGTATAGGTTTCATTTTTTGTCATCATAATTGTTCATAAGAGATATTCTGAAAGATAAGAGACATAGCCTTAGACCTTGATTGTTGTTTTAATCTGTTGTTTAAGGTTACCTTTGCGGGCTCCACCATAAGATGAGGAGGACATAGTCGAGTTTATCAAGTGATCTCTACAAGTGCAGGAGGATTGACTGATCACCTCCCCATGTGCAATTAGAAACAACTTTTAATTAACCCAGTGCCTACAGACAATTTGCTTTAAGGTATTATACGAGAAAGTAAGATGGTGATGAACATTTTCCCCAAAATTTTGGCTTCCGATCTTTTACACCATTACTCGGAGTGTTCGCTAGATGTTAATGGTTACACAGATGTAACCATTGAAAATATGCCCGGTTAGTGTTACGATGCAAACTTTATGGGAATTGCGTCTTTGTTTGTAATTTATGTTGCTATTTCTATTTAAAGCGTAATTTCTGTTGCTATTTCTAATTAAAGCGTCGACATATTCCATGGTTTGGTAGCTCTCTGCTGGTTTTCTTTGGTAGTCTTGAAAGTGTTTAATTTAAAGAAGGCTGTATGCATGTACGGGTGATGCATTTACTAATCCACATGCCAGGTTTATGCAATTTAGGCGAAATAATGTAAGTTTGGTAGTCGTGAGTATTCTTCGATTCACGTACGATGCGCTACTACTACTCCATTGACACCCGAGATGGTGTGTAGGGAACGGAATAAGCCGGGTGGACCCGAATAACTTCCGAAATGGAGGCATCTCGTGTACGCCTTATGACACTGCAGCTTAGTCTCTCACTGCAAGGTTCGAGTGTTACAGCTCAATACCCCCCCTATTGCACAGTGATATCTGTCGCCGAGAGTCTCGTTAACACCGCTACCCAGTGCAGCGTCACTTGGTTGACCTAGTTTCATGTAACCAGGTCATGTTGTTGTCACTATCGCACTGCATAACCAATCTGATTTGACTTGACTGTAAATCGTAGACATTAGAATGGGATTGGACTGTAGGTAACTAGCAAAGTCTGAATATGTGGAGATTATGTGACTAGAGTGATTTGGAATGAAAGCTTGACAACGTTGTTATCCATAAATGCGTTTTCTACTTTGTTGTACGTGTTGGGCGTTTTGATGGGGTCGTCATTGAAAATCTAACGTCGGTTGGACAGTTTGGGTTGGTGGGACATGTTTTCCAATCCCTTGGCCATGGTGTGAGTTATAATTATTTGCGAATATTTTCATGGATATGTTATTGTATACATGACACTTTGTATGCACACTTCTTTCATTTTCTTGACAAATGTGTCAGAGATAAGAATGTAATCATCTGTAAACAGGAGCACAACTAGATAAGACAGGAATTTACTGAATACCCGGGTAACAAGGACTTTCTATCTTATGAAAACAACATTAGACTAACATGCAATTTAACATTATGACAATTTTTTTTATGATTAAACACAATCAAAAACTGATTTAATACAACCTACAGTTTTAGGTGACAGTCCGTTATGTCCTAAAATTGCCCATACTTTAGATCGATTTACGAAATCAAAAGCCTTTGAAAAATCATCAAATAGAGCAGACACGTTCTTTTGACTCCAAAGGCGACCTACAAGTGACTAAAGGATAATTACATTATCAAGCGAAGAATCTACCAGGTGGAAGCCAGAGTGAGATGTTTTAATACACATCACACCAAAACTATTAGTCAAGTCTGAAATTTATACTTTTCTAAAAATGCTGAGGACTGTAATACCTCTATAATTATAATGTGCAGTTTATATAAGTCCCTTTTGTGAAGTGATACTTTCAAACATTAAAATCTGCATTAAGTAAGGGAGTAAGAAAACAGAAATAAAATATTATAAGAACATTTTAAACCATCAGCTATAATCCTATGATGCCCGGCTTATTTTCCTCTATCTCGTGTAATTTGTAATTGAGTGTGTAAAAGTACACACATACATATCTGGGATGGCTTCTAACGGGATATCTATGTTATCAGTAATGTCAATATCATCAATTATTTTTGAACTATGAATACCTTTACGGTAGCTATAATGAGATACTGGGTTTAGCAGAAAGGGGAACAACCGAGAAACTCGTAAACGAAAAGATCTTACTGCTTATTTATATTATTCAACAGTGTATTTCTAATCTTGTCCATATGCATACGCTTCTTACTGTGTACAAGAGATGAAAAAATTCCGTTCATTTGCATATCTCTCAAATATCACATTTCCACAATCTACACAATCTAAGCAACGTGTCAAGTTTTTCACATCTATAGTACTCGCATGCCTTATCAACTGAAACATCGTTTATGGTCCCTCTTCACTTTATCCTCAACAACAGTGCAGCCATTTAATAGAATATTTTCACAAACAAACAGCATTGTTACTAAGCGAAAAGAAGGAATGCACTAACTAGGTATCGATCTATTCTAGGTTGACGTTTTCACTTTTGACTTTACAGTCTATTGCACTTCAACATGTATGCAGTGAGTAAAGATAATTATAACCCCGAAAATAAAACAAATACACTCTTGAAACAAGTTCAAACTTTTAAGGTATCTCATGAAACAGTAGTACCCAAATTGTGGATCAAGTACACTTTTTAATTAACACAGATCCACAGATTTTTAATTAACTTAGTTGTTTTAACACAACGTTTCTATTCTAAATTCCCGTATTTGGACGAAACGATGACTCCGTTTATAACACTTGTTGTCTACATATTTTCATTGAGGTCTTGTCTTTTTTCTACAACAACAGTTTGACCTCTGCATCGGTCAGGCTTGTTATCACCTATGAACAACCTGTAGAATCTATGGCTAGACAGTGAACAAGTACTTGAACCACTATCCAAGTACTCCTACGCTATGTCTATCACTTCAGAAGTTTCACCTTCAAGTTTTGATATTTAAGCATCAACCTTGCTCATATTCTCTATAACATGAGCATCTGTGTAAGCCTGTGTCAGTTTTACCATAATATCCATGACTTTCACCTGAGGGGAACTCATTTCATCAATGCCTTCCCAAACTGCTTTTCGTGTTCGCATATCTTGTTCAACTTGAATATTCAGCTTATTTTTCCCTTTGTAAACGCAAATTTAGCTTTTGCTTTCTGTCGTTTAAGGTTACGAGTAAACTGTTCTAATTCTTCATCTCCTTAATTTGAAGGTCCCCTTTTATTACTTCTTTTCTGTGAAGTGATTGACAATTCTTTAACTTCATCTGAAGTTTCTATCTTATCGGTTCCACATTACTTGAGTAACAACAACTACTACAATAATAAATTTCAACTAAAGTTCATGTTGATACTCAAATCATCTGTTTCCAAGTCTAATGTAGTTGATAAGCAATTGAATCTATTTTGCATTAAACAACCACGATCTGCTATCATTAATTATTGGATGAAATGCATACACATCGGCCCCATACGCCTCATGTGATGCGTCCATAAATGTATCAATGCATGTTCTGGGCATGAAATATGGGCTGGAAATATCACTCGCTATTATCAAATTCGTTCACATTTGGATCTGGAAGGAGTAACGCATCTATTCCAAGACCATGTATAATTAACTTTAACTTACTGCTGTTTCAGCTAATCATCTAACCGTACATTAGATTATGCGGGGTATATATCAAGACATGTTTATCTAATAAAACTATTACATGAGCATGTCATATAATGTCATAATCAAACAACCATACACTATTGTAGACTGCTTTAAACATGCACACTATGACAGGTCCTGTCCTTTTGAGGATAATATATTTCTGGTGTTTATATATCTGAAAAAGAACATTTTAAGGTCTCGCGTAAATAACAGTTTTCTGTTAAAATTACCAAATTGGTGGTATAAAAATTTTAATCGCTTTTTGTTTGTTTGCTTGGGTGTTGTTTAACTCAGATATATGACGGCGGCCTGTAAATAATGGAGTCTGGATCAAACAAGGATAGTCGCCTTTCACGGCTTGCTGAAGACCTATATCCTACCCGAGATCTTCACGGTTATTCTAGGTTCGTTCTTCTATGAATTCACATAAAATGAAATTCAAGTTTAATGTTAAAGCAATACATGTAAAACACAGGTGTTGAACCTCCTTACCTTATTATTTGAATATTTGACTTCATGTACAGTATTAACATTTGTCAAAGATCACGTGGGTTTTCCCACTACTGTGACTCCCCTTCACTACTCACAGATGATATCATTGAACTGAGCGACTTCCAGACTGTTCTACCAGGATTCACATCAAGTTAGTAGTTTATGATGTACATGTACATAGGTAATGTCTTATAGACTTTGTATAAGTTAAAAGGGACATAGTGTGGCGACTTGTGTGGTAAATGTAAAGTATTTGACCTGTATAATTAATTTTACTTCCTGTTCCTCCATTTTGTTCAATCGCTACCACCCACTTGATCTCACCATTTTCAACTTTTGCTAGCTATTTGTCGGAAGGCATGTATACAGAATATTACAAAATGTATACATCCATTGCCCTCATGTCGAAGAAAGACCTTGGCCCACGAACGAGAATATACAATTCGAAGTATGTACACTCGAAATGTAGTAGTTATTCTAAAACGATACCAAGACATAAAAAAGGAGAATATACTCATAAATATATAAATGTAACCAAAATTTCAGTTTATACATCAAAGTGCATCAAAACATTGCAGGAACAGTAACTTCAGAGACATTTTAGAGCATACCTTGATAGAGTAACACGCCGCTTTTGTATATTTTTGCAATACACGTACTTTGGGTGAGGACACAGTCGACCTTTTTTAGTGCATTCTGTCTTTCAAATACCCCGTCGCAAATAGCCTTGGTACGATATTGCCTTACTGCTCCTGTATTCTACACAACTCAATCACTGCATGTTATCAGTTATCGTGCCTGACACCGATGTCTGCTCAAGCGAAACCAGGTAGAACGACAGGGTAAATGAAAGACCTTTCCCGGGAAAACCACCACACCAAGAAATGTGACAATAGCGCACATTTGTGGGACGAATGAAGTAGGCAGCATAGCGCTTTTGTTCTCGGTAACAACTTCCTTATAATATTACACGTACATGTTGCACTGAGCCATATATGGCGGGGACATGTGCGTAGCTTTAGGTTTCCGTCGTACAAAATAAAATCAGTTATGAATTGGAGAAGACATAATAACACCAACACAAATACATGAATACATGCACATTATTAATTACAATAACGAATATCTTAACTCTGTACAGGATGACCTTGCAAGAATGGGTGTTCATTGGGGCTAAAACCAGAACGCTACTCATGCAAACATTTAGCATGAAACCCAGATGTGGATAGTTTATTTAAAATATCCCTCTACCTTAAAGAGAAAATGAACTATTGACGTCAGTATAAACATGTGCTGTGCAAATGAGTCATCACGTGTAAACCGAATATAGAGGGTAATGTCCACAATTTAGTCATATGACTTAACTTGAAAGACACCCTTGTGCATATAAACGCCTTTCGGGGTATCGGGGTTGTAACCATGCATATATCGTATAATTAACGTTAATATATTAATCTTTAGATGCTAGTGTGTACATTATGCATCAATCCGAACAATTGTGCGCATTGTATATACTCAGTATTCTGTAGTTCGACACAACAAACTGAGTATTATATATGACCTAAATACTAATTCGATAATCAAGAAATCAGAACTATTCTCAAAGGTTGTGATGTCGAGTAGAATAACAGGGACCAATCATTAGGTTTACACACATATGCATAGTATCGGTACAGGGACGGGTTAACGGGATCAGACACATGCTGTGTAGGATGACAGAGACCAGTTACTATGTCCACGCCCAGATGGCAAGTAGAATGACAGTGCCAAGTTACTAGGTCTACATACATGTGTAGATTAGGATTGCTGGGTCTGATCACTAGGTCTACACATATTTACAGTGGGAAAGTATAGACCAAAGACTGCACGCACATGTAAAGTAGAAAGGCAAGGGCAGTTCTATGGGGCAGATGTAGTACAGCAGGGATCAATCATTGTGTCTACAAACAGACGTAGAGTAAGGTTATTGGTACCGGTAACTCAGTCTTCACACAGATGTGCAGTAGGATCGCAGGGGCCAGTCACTGGGTGGACACACAGATGTAGAGTAGTAGCAGGGTCTGTTCACAGGGTCGACACACAGATGTAGAGTAGTAGCAGGGTCTGTTCACTGGGTGGACACACAGATGTAGAGTAGTAGCAGGGTCTGTTCACAGGGTCCACACACAGATGTAAAGTAGTAGCAGGGTCTGTTCACTGGGTGGACACACAGATGTAGAGTAGTAGCAGGGTCTGTTCACAGGGTCCACACACAGATGTAGAGTAGTAGCAGGGTCTGTTCACTGGGTGGACACACAGATGTAGAGTAGTAGCAGGGTCTGTTCACAGGGTCCACACACAGATGTAGAGTAGTAGCAGGGTCTGTTCACAGGGTCCACACACAGATGTAGAGTAGTAGCAGGGTCTGTTCACAGGGTCCACACACAGATGTAGAGTAGTAGCAGGGTCTGTTCACTGGGTGGACACACAGATGTAGAGTAGTAGCAGGGTCTGTTCACAGGGTCCACACACAGATGTAGAGTAGTAGCAGGGTCTGTTCACTGGGTGGACACACAGATGTAGAGTAGTAGCAGGGTCTGTTCACAGGGTCCACACACAGATGTAGAGTAGTAGCAGGGTCTGTTCACTGGGTGGACACACAGATGTAGAGTAGTAGCAGGGTCTGTTCACAGGGTCAACACACAGATGTAGAGTAGTAGCAGGGTCTGTTCACAGGGTCCACACACAGATGTAGAGTAGTAGCAGGGTCTGTTTACAGGGTCCACACACAGATGTAGAGTAGTAGCAGGGTCTGTTCACAGGGTCCACACACAGATGTAGGGTAGTAGCAGGGTCTGTTCACAGGGTCCACACACAGATGTAGAGTAGTAGCAGGGTCTGTTCACTGGGTGGACACACAGATGTAGAGTAGTAGCAGGGTCTGTTTACAGGGTCGACACACAAATGTGCGACAGAAGGTGTTACTGTTCAACACACAGATAAAGCTTGGGAACGAGTCACTGGATCTATGCACAAATGTACAGTGTATCTATACGGACTTGTCAAAGGGTCTACATAGAGATATTTAGTAGGATAAGAGGAATGAATCAATCACACAGAGTACACACACAGGTATAGAGTAGGATGGCAGGGACTAGTCACTGGATCTTCACAGAGACGTACTGTAGGACTGTTTGTACTGGTCTCTGAGTCCAAACATAAATGTAAGTTAGCAGGGCCTGGTCACTGAGTTCACGGGAGGGATAAAAGGTCTGGAGTTCCCGGATTTTAATGAGGTTGTAAACCTGCATCTAAGAGATAAAAGCGAGTTCCCTGACGTGCCTATTGTGTACCATTTTGTGATACTGTTATGCATTGTCTCGCCATGATGCTTTGGTTATCACAAAAAATGTCAACTAATTCTGTCAACTAACTGAGCAATACATACGTTTGGGTACATTAACCATCGCCGTGATACATCTTTGACTGCGGCAACACAGTGAACTGTTCTTGAACACTCTTCTCACAGTCTCTCATTTTCTTCTCACATTTTCTTCCAGACAAGGATATATTTGCGTTCCCTTTTTTATATAGTGTTGTTGTATTTCCTCCACTACCAAGAGACAGCAGTCTTTTATCTTTGGTTAGGTAAAATGTATTTGTAACACATTACATAATAGGTCAGTGTGAGTCAAGGTATTTTCCGTGTATGATGTCTTGGTCTGTCGTTTCAGACGTGAACTTTACAGTCATCTGTACGCTGTGGTGAATAATGAGTGGCCAGGGAAAAAGGAAGTCTACAGAAAAGTCAGAGGGCGGATCTAAAGGTAGTTCATTTATATACTCTCCAAAAATAACCGATTGCATTACAATGGATATTGTTCCTTTCACAAAAATGGCTTCAAAATTGTTACTTATGACATGGATCATCTACATATATATATGTGAGTATTTTGATATAGGGAATGGTGTCATTTGGTTTTGAAATTTTCACTTGCGTGCGTTGTTCACAAATTATTCTAACACATGTCGCCCAAACGCCATCTTGAACGCTTCACACCTGCAAATCACGGCAAACGTGCAGGCCCTACTTGGCTATAAAAAGAGAACATGTCAACAAATTTGTTATATGGTTTTACAATTTTGAACGAACTTAACTAAGACACGACATGACTCTGCAACACACTATATCGCCATAGTCCGACTTCAAGCGGGAGAGTTTCAGATAACAGTTGCCCATCGTCTTAATGCCAACCAGAGTACAATTTCACGTCTCGTTGTACCAAGTCAACATTCTGGGTCAACCAATGGCCTAACACGAGTCGGTACTTCCACGTGCTTTATTTACGTGATCGGAGTGACAGTGCTGAACACAAAACTACCAACGTGCCAGGACTACGAAGGATATCCGCACAGATTCATCTTCGCCAGGTTGAATTGGGAGCCAGGTGACCTTACTTTGGCTACGTCTTACTTCATTGGTTCTAACATTGAAGTTGACCTTGGATGGGCTGTAAACATTGTTTAAAGATAGTCATCTGCACCCAGAGTTGTGGTATTTTCTTCGGACGTTGTGCTGGATGGATAACAGCAACGGGTGTTCGAATCCATACAGTCCATACTGTGATGGATAACGACAGTCATATATGTGATAACTTCCAATTAGAAGTAACAGGTGGTGTTATCAGCTGCTACTGGTGATGCCTCATGTCTGCTTCTGTGGACATATGTAATGACAATGTTATTCGACACCATTCGAAGCTGGTGGTGAAACCAAGTTGAGCCTTACATAGTTGGTCATTGGTACCTTCGACTCAAAATTATGCCATAGAACAACTTTATAAACCAAGCTCAAACTTGCCTTGTCATTTGCAGTTATGTAATGCCTCACTGTTTGAAATGTGACAAGCCGAGGGATTGCTAAGAAGGTCTTAGAATGGACACACATGTCATATTTTTTTCATTAGTCATGTTTGATCATCAGTTAAATGTGTAGACCTAAAATGTGTTCTAATGTCTTGTATAAGAGTGAGGCTCGATCTTGAACGTTTATTACGATGTCACTACGATCAAGGCAGTTTTTGACGGACGTGTTATTGCGAGGCTTGTGACAAAATATTTTGCAAGGCTCAAGATCATCCCTAAACAAGAAAGCTTCATTATAACTGGTATCAAGGTCCAGGATCTTGGGATATATTGTTTGTTTGTGCGTGTGTTGTTTAACACCGCACATGGCTGTATAGAGGATGTATGACGGCCATCTGTAAATAATCGAGCCTGGACTAGACGGTGCAGTAATTGAAGTCTTGCATGTGAGCATCGATCCATGCAATTTTGATGCATTAAACATGCAGTCAACCAAGTCACTCAGCCTGATCAGCCGATTTTTTAAGTCGACAAGCAGAGGTTGCTGGGAACCTGACTGTATTCTCACCCGTAATCACCACGGGTTGTGCATATGTTGTGAATCGTGAATAGGACTCTCCTGCCAAGGTTGGTTCCCAAATCCTCAATGTTTTATAGCAAAGGTACCACCATTTACACCAGTCCTCTATGCTGTACCCCAAACGACATGAGAAAAAGCGGAACCATGGGCAACCTTATCTGCGGCATGAGTCAATACTGCAACAAAGGTATAGTTAAAACCACTAATCGAAGGTGATGAAGAAAATAACAACGCATCAACGTAAAGATGTTATTGTTATTGACTTGAGTGCACACGATGTAGAAGACTTCTGACCGTTGCCTGAAAAGAATGCACATGATGCATTATTCCCTCTACTAGTACATTTTGAATCCATTTGCCTTGCTGCTGATGCTGTTGTTGTCCAGCATTCCAATCAATCTGTAGCTTATTCGGCATGTCGAATCCGGTCACGTGACGTAGCACCATCATGTACTGGTCTGGCATTTTTCTGCAAGATGATATGTGGAAAACATTTCCAAATTTGACACAGTAATAAAAAATTTGTCCGACGCAATTCCCTATTTTGACTTGAATCAATCGTTCCCGTGTTTTTTTCTGGAGAACAATGGGCTTGCCTTAGCATGTGTCTGTGATTGGTGCCATGGGGTGGCAGGGTGTGCTCACCATTTCGCGAACAACAGGAAAGATTGCTCGTTGATAGTGATTCAGAACGACATTCTCATGATCAAGTGGTTGGTTGGTTGGATGGTCTGTTGTTTAACGCCGTACTCAGCAATATTCAAGGCATATGATGGCGGTCTGTAAATAATCGAGTCTGGACCAGACAATCCAGTGATTGATGTCATGAGCGTCAATCCACACAATAGGGATACGATGATATGCATCAACCAATTCAGCGAGCCTGACCACCCGATCCCGTTAGTCGCCTTTTACGACAAGCATAGTCACCTTTTACGGCAAGCATGGGTTGCTGAAGACCTATTCTACCCCGGATCTTCACGGGTCCATGATCTAGTGGGAATCGTGCAAATAATATCTTACGTGTATGGAAAGGGTTATTTATGGAACTTCAATGCTACTATACCACATTCACTCTGGAATGTATGACTAATTGAACCATGTATCATAAGCTCTTTTTCGTGGTTGTGTTGCATGATCAAATCTTATGTTTCAGCAGCAGCATTTAGTATCAAAAGAACAGCAATGAGCGGAAGTGCAAGGGCTTTCAACTCCAAAGTGTCCGCTGTGGAAGGAGGCAGTACTAATTTACGTGGAGGTAAGTTAAGTTGGTTAGTTAATTGTACCTGCTAGTATGAGTGTAGTAGAGAATCAATGTGAACATTTGAAGTGATTGCACTTTGTACACGATCGACGCGTAGTCCGTCAGCCATCATTTTGGCACCCGTTTTTTTCACAACTATTTTCTATTAAGCTGTCAACCAAAGATTGGCCGAAGTGAGCTGGCATTACCGGCAGCTTCTCGGAAACCTGTCGTAGGCGTCATTTGGTCATCCAAGACATGTTCTAATGGGGAGATGTCTGGCCAACTAAACGTATATTCTGAAGTATGAACCGATTTATTCATATCGTAGATTCTGACGCTTCAAACATGCAAGTATGTAAACATGTATGTACTCGCCATGTATGATTATGACCACAGGCAATTCTAAATGGAAATGGGTTTAACGCCTGTTTAAACAGTATTGGAGTAATACCACATAATGTCAGCACAAACTACTGCAGTTTTTAGAGGGTTACCGAGTTACGAGCACGTGCATGATGCTGACAAATCACTGATAACAGTAAAGACGAAGCCGGAATTGGAAACAAGGCTCTTATCATTATCGGATCCAGAACACTGCTAATATTATTAACACTGCACATCAAAATGCGCCTACTTAGATCACTTGACCACCTGTCTCATCATTTGTAGACGTAGATGTAAAGATCATTGAGGAAGGCATGACTGGCGATGCAGTGGCTGAGAACTGCAACATACAGGCGGCCAAGGACCACAGAACATTCATAGGAGGAGGTTTGATTTGTTTCATATCTTGTATGTGTTTCACACATTGGTCCCTCTAAAACCAAACTTCAACCTAATTATCTCACTTAATCTGCATTCATCTTATGCGTCACAATGTAGCTATATTTCAGTCATGAAATTATAATATTTATTTAGATAATCAGTATGGAGTATCATTAATCCATGTAAAAAATTATAATAAGGATTGGTCATATTGTTAAGTATACGGTGCTCTTAGTTAATGGCATAAGTGGGATTCGGGCCAACGGGTATATCACATATGACGAGAGTGATAAGGTTTGGAAATATCATCAGAACTGTCAGAAACAGGGCATTTCTAACCAGGTACCATCTCGGAATCAACCTCACAGAGCGGCAGATAAGGCATTGGGGTGGGAAAGACTAGATGGGTAGAATAGTCGATTAAAGGTTACCGACCAATGGTAAATCAGAATGTTGAAAGTTTTAACGAAGAGCGCACCTCAAGGTAGCCAGCCTGGTGCGCGCCTGCTCTCGTCTTGTCAAGTGACCAAATCTAAGGCCCTAGCATTTCGACTGAGACTGAAGCTTTGAGCCCGAAGTCTTTTACTTAAGTGACAAATAGAGTGGGTTGGACCAGCAGTACAAACAGTGAATCAAAACTGTTAATTAAGAACGTCCTCTTGTGATTTGGGGAACCTGTGGTAAATGTCCAGGGGCTTTGAGTACTGACACTGTAGCTCTCGCACATCCCAAATCGCTAGGATCGAAGAATGAAGAGTTTAGGTGGGGGTTTCTCAATCCAGATATTGGCTACGACTAAGTCGGAACGCAAACGACCTTCTAATTACCGTGAATGAACTTCTTAAAAGACCTTGGACAGATAAACTGGCAATGTAAACTCATAAATATACTGATGGGTTTATCTTATGGTATGTTAAAACACTGAAAGTATCTATATTTCAAAACATTTAATTTCATAAAGAAATATATGTTTGACATTGTTTGGCAAGTAATTGTTGTATAAAGATCTCAAGAGGCTAACCTTTAGATATCCTAATGATTACGAAGCCTTCTGTACAGTGATGTGTAAGAAATACAGACTTTCTATGGAAAATAAAGATAATTGAGATGATTATGCTTCTTAGTTCCAGTTGGAGATCTAGACCTCAGTGAATCTGACCAAGGTATGTATGTCATGTAATCTCTTTTCGTATCATATTCACTTTACTGAAGTGAGAACTATAATCGCAAGGTTATTTAACAATAATTCAGAATTGTTGTAACACTTTCAAACCACATCTGATATGGAGGTTAGCCCAGTGATCTACATCTCCTCGAGGCAAGAGTGTCTATTAGCCTGTATCAAAATCCAGAAACCACACATTCTTGTGTCGGGAAGATGAGTGATCTAACGCTCTGCAGTTCTCCCTGCTGCCGACTTGCGTGTATGAGTCTTGCTTGCATCTGCTCATCGTGATGTCGTGTCCAAGAATCGCCTGAATACTCCCTGATGACATACGAATAAAACAGGCCAAAGAAAGCATTCACGTGAAATTTGGATCGGATCAAAACACTACAAACGCCATCAAAACGTTTCTAGGCCGTCAACATTGCCAACTTAAGGCCCAAAATTATGATACCCGTATCAAATACATCCCCATTAAATAAAACTATTCTTGTTTTGTTCCATTTTTAGCCACAATCAAATATCGGTGTTTAGTTTATATATGCATACTAAATTGGGGGCGATTATAGATAAATTTCGCATCTTGTGAAACTAATGACACATTTTATTCATCTATGCACACACACAACGTGTTAACAGTATTATGACATTACAGTATATACATTCTTCATAATTGTGTAAATCAACTAATGAATGAGTGAATGAATCAATGAATGAAAAGTTGTGCACGAAAAAGTTATGAAAACTGTCGTGGTAATCAAATTATTATTTCATGATCAATCTCAACGCGGGCACATTTTGTGCTTGCACATGTGCACTGTGAGCAAGCTGAGCAGCCATCGTTACGGATTTCGAATTTGTGCAAACTCGTGGTCACAACCCAACTTATATTCAGTCCTTGCAACTATCTTGAATACATTCAATATACTGCAACCCCTAAAATCCTTTTGAATGCTCATGTTGTTTTGTTCTCAATGTTAACGCAGTAAATGTGTACAGTGATACAACACATGGTCACATCTGTGAAGCATTCACACGTAGGTTTAACAAGATACTGCACTTTAAAACCTACTTGTAATTTAGTTTGAAAACACGTTCTTTAATATTTTATTAAATTAGTGGCGAATAAATGTTATTATATGTTAATTGTGCGTCCATTCATGTGATGAACATGAAAAATATTCCGCTGAAGTTAAAAACAAAGAATTCATCAGGTTGGAACATTTTTTTCTTTTTCAGCTGAAGCAAAGGAATGCGATCTCACATTTGGTATGTTACAAGTTTGGTTTTAGAGCACAGAAACTTTTATGATTAGGAAAAACAATTATTATACTTTCTATCGCCAGGTAATATAATGTACAAGCCTTATATTCCCCACTATCGTATAATAAAATTATTTTCATTTCGCAAGTTGATGATTGTTCGTACTAATATCATAAAGTTATTAATTATGTATCGTTAACAAAATTACTTCAATCTATAATATACCTGTTTATGACTTTGCATTGTGCATTACATCTTGTTGTCAGGTAAGGACACCTTTGTGCTGCTGGTATCGGGGGCTGGAGATGGATATGAAACATTCAAGAAAGATGTTCAGTTTATGGAGGCCCTATTCATGTCTCCTTATTTTGAAATCAGGTATTTTAAGAGATGTTCCACTCTAGTAATTCTTTAAATTAGGCATTTGATTTCGTTTCATAATCAAAGAGTTATATTTAACACGTCCCATTTTAATTCTGGAAACCCAAAAGTCCAGAAACTCTACGCTCTTTGCCCAGTCTCGGTTAAAGGTATTTACAAAATTAAACATGCCGTTTTCATTGGAACATACCAAGGAAGAAAACATGAAAAAAAAATTGTTTAAAAACTCAATATTTAGACTATGTCGCCCATGGGCCTGCCCATGGGCGAAGTGTGGCCCATGGGCCTGCCCATGGGCGAAGTCTGGCCCATGGGTAGGCCCATGGGCAGGCCCATGGGCGTGAATATTTTCCTCTACTTAAAACTCATGTTTTTGTTTCGCAAATACATTTAATGTATTCATTCAAGTATCATGACACAAAATTTAACTCATTTTAACTTAATTCAACGATTTTATAGCGATATTGAAATATTTCGCCCATGGGCGAGAAAAAGGTTTGGCCCATGGGCAGGCCCATGGGTAGGCCCATGGGCAGGCCCATGGGCGAGAATATGTTCCTTTACTTAAAACTCATGTTTTTGTTTCGCAAATACATTTAATGTATTCATTCAAGTATCATGACACAAAATTAAACTCATTTTAACTTAATTCAGCGATTTTATAGCGATATTGAAATATTTCGCCCATGGGCGAGAAAAAAGGTTTGGCCCATGGGCAGGCCAATGGGCGAGAACATGTTTCTTTACTCAAAACTCAACTATTTTACGGCGTTATTAAAATATTTCGCCCATGTTTTCGTCAGTTCCTTTCAAGCATCAACTAACTGTTTGCAAAGTATATTGTATCATGTGAAACATACTTTATATTATATCATTATATTACTATTTAAAAAGGGCTTTTGGTTGGATGTTTCCTTTAGTTCTACAAATTTCACCTGTTTTACATATTGTAGCGATCTTTAATGAACCCGGCCTTACCTCTCAAAACGTTTTGACAGTTTATCATACGAATTCATGTGCGTGTACTCAAATTCATTGGAGTTATTTTCCACAACATTAAATTTTAGTTAGTTTCTATTTCATTTCCCATTTTATGTCCCGTTGATACATCACACTGGGCAATTACGTGACACTAGGTATGCAATATACAGGTACGCGTGCGCGTATTTTAATGAAAAAAACTATTCGTCTTTTATTGCATAACGTTTGGCTGAATATCTTACATTCTAACGAAATCTCGAAATAATTATTTAATTACAAGCAGTGTCGAACTGACCAGTAGGAATTATGTTTCAATGCGATTGAGGAAAACGTGAGTGAATATTGTGACACTAAAGCAACTTTTAACTGCATTGTCACTTTTGGTATGAAAATGGTAATAGTTAAGAAAAACGTAACAGCCTTCTTATGATAATTCTCATATTCTCATTAGTACGTTGTGTCTAATTACAGTGTCGGCCTTATTTACAGGTGATTCTACAGTACTTGTTGTCGGTCAATTACAATCTGCCACACCACGCGTGAATAAACAGTTATGCAGGTGTTGCTGTGGGCAAATACCTAGCCTGTACATGTATATTTTTGTGGATACATGTATTACATATTTTCGTTCATATGTGGATATATTAAGCACCAAGACACAAAAAGTTTATGAAAGATGAATTTGTGCCTTGATATATATATTCAACGCGAACGAAGCTTGTATTTTCTCCGCGATCCTGATGTGTAGCATCGTTTAATTGGTCATTCATTAAAAGTATGTTGTGAGGCGATATCAAAGGAGCCGCTCAATATACACAGTGTCGTCCGTTTCGCGTGAACTACCACCCTACCCTGTCAGTAAGAGTTATGTAATCGGTACACAAATATATTTGGTGCAATGTCAGTGTGGAAGGAGTTTGAATTACGTCCGCCAGGCCAGTGGCCACAGAAAGTATAGTACCAATCAACAAGGCCAATGCCGTACTAATAACCTAGTGACTCGCGTAACAACGGCTGTCAATATGTCTGCTACATCTACCATACCATCATCCCTGTCACAACTGGCGTATTAACGGCTTATTCAAAATATTAATTGTAGAAATGTCGTTACCAGACTAACGTACGTCGTATTCAGTCCTCAACTGGATGTTACATTCCTTATATCAGTTAACAGCCCTGTTTGTGAAAATATTTACTAGACATAAGATTTAATGACTAATAAAATCAATTGTAAGACCGCATAGACCATAAAACCGAATAAAATATGTCTTGGTATCATCTCTTGTGTATTAGATGATGGCAATGACCGGAAATGTTATAACGTTAGATTAAGAAGGAGAAACATTAAAGTGTTTTAGAATACTTGGAAACATGAGCAATAAGATGTAGCAACATAAACATGCATGGAATAGGGGAAAAGGATGAAAACAAATTGAAAAGGATTTTAATACAAAATTATCGAACTAAATAACTTGCCTGAACAGAAGGGGTACCCAAACTTGTTTGACAGTTATTCGTGTGTTGTAGACTGTCGAATTGGATTCATGTGTGTACGTAGGGTAGGCATATCTATTGCAAGTTTTAGTACTCATACACTTTCTCTTTTTGTGTTTTGTTTGTTTGTTGTATAACGCCACATTTAGCAATATTTCAGCTGTATGACGGCGGTCTGTAAATAATCGAGTCTGGACCAGACAATCCAGTGATTGACATCATGTGCATCGATCCACGTAATTTGGATACGATGACATGCATCAACCAAGTCAGCGAGCCTGACCACCCGATCCCTGTAGTCGCTTCTTACGACAAGCGCTGTCGCCCTTTTACGCCAAGAATGGTTTGTTGAAGATCTTCACGGGTCAATTGAATGCAGGGATTTGTGTAAAGTCATTCAGACAGCATACAATGCCAACTAAAAAATTATACTCAGTGTCTCCGCAAAGTAATATAGTACGGTACTTAGAGTACATGTGAGATTATACTCAGATTAGGGAGATGTTTAATCCATATAACGTGTTATTATTCTACCTAACAATGTATTTAATGAAATGAATGCAAAACAAACACAAAAGGTTTTATTGAAAAAACTACCCCTAGTCTTGACTTATAAAACAACTGCAACCCGACACAGATTAAACGCAACTTACAAACACAATCATAATCTAGTTAGTTAATCACTCAACGAGGCCGCTGACTCTGCCCACAGTATGACTGTATTGGGCAGTTCAGTAATTAGGAGCCAAATCCAGGCAGGTACGCTGGTCACACTTGACTGGTCTGACTGATGATTAGGTCGTCTGACAATTGGGAGTGAACCATAGCAAAAAGTATCTGCGAAACTATTTGCTCCTTTTGTAGGACCGATTAGTTTTATTACCATGGGCCTCGGCACAAGCGTGGTGTTGGAAGATAAGTTATACATGTACATCCGATATGGTGACTGTTTTTCGCTATTCATATTCTAAATACATTCATAATACCACAACATTTTAGTACTCCTTGAAACTTTACAATCACTTCAATATGTACAATAGATTGAACGAGAACACTTGATATATTGCAGATTATTAAATCATTGTCTCTATTATCAGCCGCTACGTTTGTATCGTTTGCATTGTACAATGAAATATTTTATCTGTCCTTTTGCAGATTTAGCCTCAGAATGTGCTCATTCGAATTAGGAACGAAAATAATTGCTTATCATGAGTATATATGATACAGTTAAAAGTTACTTGTACACTGTAGACGTATTCACTTTAAAGTCGCATACGACCTTCGCGAGCGAGTTGAATGATCCAGGTTAATTGGAACGAAGTCTAGAAAGGGTTATAAAGTTTTGTATTTGGTAATGTGTAGGTTTGTTAAATATAATTTTTTAAATTCCTTTTATTTCAATATGTAAAAACATAACTATGCGCTTAAAAACAGAGCTGACTTGATGGGAGATAGCCACCTCAGATTGTCTGTTGGACACAGTTTAACCTTACTGTGTCCTCACCCTGGTTGTTGTTACCGTTGTTATAAGGGATCAAGAGCTACGGCTCATTGCATTTTTGGTTACAGTCTGTATCACTAAAGTGGACATGTGCAGGTGAACTCTGTTCAATTAGTATATGAAATGCCCCAAAATGTGAACTCCAGACAATAATAACCTGAGGGTAAATCCACGTGCGTCTGCCTTTCCCCTCGTTCACCTTCGAAATCCTTGATTATTATATCATGCCAGAGTTCTGAAATTCAGTGACAATGTTGCTGAACAGTAGAATCTGATGGACGTTTTGTGCAGAACCTGTTTGACACTATGGGTTCCAGGACCACTAACACTCTGAGCTGAAAAAGTTTGGTCCTAACCGCACCCAACATCTACAAGTTTGTAAGCTTGTAGACATCATTAAGAAGTAATTAACACTCCCATGCTGAGACCTTTCTCAAAATTCAGACCGGTGGCAGGCTGCCAACAAAGAGAAGAAAATATCGCAGACCCGACACGAGTGTGCTCAGTCAAACAATGAACTTACGACCGGCAGAAAACAACTCCAGTTGAGTATGCCGATGCTGTATCTCAGCCGTGTTGGCCTGAAAATTTAAACATGCTAATTAAATCCAAAATCGTATAAATATTTTTAATAGAAACCGTATCTTAATTTGTTCTCGCACTGCATCATATCGTGTATTTCATCTGTATATGTGTAATGTGTATATGTATCAATGACTACACTTATACCGCATATTCTGCAACAGACTATAATTAATCACCTTATTATTGTCTCTCCATTTACCATGGCTGACTGCACTAATACCCTTTTAACAGTGGACACCGATATCAGTATACATGTAGGCTTTTTGTTCAAAAAGGAATATGCAGGAAATTATATGTAACAATTAACTGTGTACTAATTACATGTTTGAATGTTATCAGTTTTACGTTCTGAGATACAGTGATGTAAGCATATTCTAAAATCTTCTACAAATATAATAAAATACAAAACTCTCTGCCGTAATTTTTTGTGGAAATCATTCGATCAAGTAAAAATGACTGCGTGACAAGACGAATCAACTATTTATACCCGATAAAAGAAACTGCCGTATTTTAGGAACAGTGCTATAACAAGACATTTGAAATTTCTAACAAGCAGATACATTAGATACAGTGACTAGACTACAGGTACGTAATCCGTATCAATCAAAGGTGTAAAAAAACTGAAAATCATATCTGTCGGAGACCTACCAAATTACCAAGTTTTATCATTACTATATTTATTACAATGCAAATACTTTAGTGATACATTTTTTAGAGGAGAGGGCATACACACAAGTATATTGCTTCCGTGTGTGAATGCAGGTTGTACTTGGTATCTAAGTTCTCAGTTTCATACCGGTTGTATAACTGAATTTGTATATGGAACCATGCGTACAGCATGACAATTACTTGCTATTCGTCAGTTTACAACACACATAACACGGTCAAACAATTTTAGGCACCGCTTTTGCGAGTTATTTAGTACAATAATGTTTTATTAAAATCTATTTCAATTTGTTTTCACCATTTTCCCAATTGACAGTCGTTGTTGCGTGCGTCACTAGGTAATTAGTACGGATTGACCTTGTTTATTGTTTCTATACTTTGAGGATTTCTGTGGCAAGTGGCGGACGTAATTCAAACTCCTTCCGCACTGACACCGCATCAAATATATTTGTGTACCGATTACATAACTCTAATGGACAGGATGGGGTGGTAGTTCACCGGACGACACTGTGTATATTGGGCGGCTCCTTTGATATCTCCTCACAACATACGTTTATTGAATGACCCCATTAAACGATGATACACATCTCGATGAATATATCAAGGCACTAATTCATCTTTCATAAACATTTTTTTGTCTTTGTGCTTAATATATCCACATATCAACGAACATTTGTAAAACATGTATCCTAAAAAAAATAAACATTTTCAGGCTAGGTATTTGCCCACAGCAACACCTGCATAACTGTTTATTCACGCGTGGTGTGGTAGATCGTAATTGACCGAGAGCAGGTATTGTAGAATCACCTGTAAATAAGGCCGACGTACTAATGAGAATTATCATAAGAAGGCTGTTGTTTTTTCTGAACTGTTACCATTTTCATACAAAAAAAGTGACAATGCAGTTAAAAGTTGCTTTAGTGTCACAATATTCACTCACGTTTTCCTCAATCGCATTGAAACATAATTCCTACTGGTCAGTTCGAAACCGCATGTAATTAAATAATTATTTCGAGATTTCGTTAGAATGTAAGATATTCAGCCAAACGTTATGCAATAAAAGACGAATAGTTTTTTTCATTAAAATACGCGCACGCGTACCTGTACATTGCATACCTAGTGTCACGTAACTGCCCAGTGTGATGTATCAACGGGACATAAAATGGGAAATGAAATAGAAACTAACTAAAATTTAATGTTGTGGAAAATAACTCCAATGAATTTGAGTACACGCACATGAATTCGTATGATAAACTGTCAAAACGTTTTGAGAGGTAAGGCCGGGTTCATTAAAGATCGCTACAATATGTAAAACAGGTGAAATTTGTAGAACTAAAGGAAACATCCAACCAAAAGCCCTTTTTAAATAGTAATGTAATGATATAATATAAAGTATATTTCACATGATACAATATACTTTGCAAACAGTTAGTTGATGCTTGAAAGGGACTGACGAAAACATGGGCGAAATATTTTAATAACGCCGTAAAATAGTTGAATTAAGTAAAAATTAGTTAAATTTTGTGTCATGATACTTGAATAAATACATTTAATGTATTTGCGAAAGAAAAACATGAGTTTTGAGTAAAGAAACATGTTCTCGCCCATGGGCCTGCCCATGGGCCAAACCTTTTTCTCGCCCATGGGCGAAATATTTCAATATCGCTATAAAATCGTTGAATTAAGTTAAAATGAGTTAAATTTTGTGTCATGATACTTCAATAAATACATTAAATGTATTTGCGAAAGAAAATCATGAGTTTTAAGTAAAGAAACATGTTCTCGCCCATGGGCCTGCCCATGGGCCAAACCTTTTTCTCGCCCATGGGCGAAATATTTCAATATCGCTATAAAATCGTTGAATTAAGTTAAAATGAGTTAAATTTTGTGTCATGATACTTCAATAAATACATTAAATGTATTTGCGAAAGAAAATCATGAGTTTTAAGTAAAGGAACATATTCTCGCCCATGGGCCTGCCCATGGGCCAAACCTTTTTCTCGCCCATGGGCGAAATATTTCAATATCGCTATAAAATCGTTGAATTAAGTTAAAATGAGTTAAATTTTGTGTCATGATACTTGAATGAATACATTAAATGTATTTGCGAAACAAAAACATGAGTTTTAAGTAAAGGAACATATTCTCGCCCATGGGCCTGCCCATGGGCCTACCCATGGGCCAAACCTTTTTCTCGCCCATGGGCGAAATATTTCAATATCGCTATAAAATCGTTGAATTAAGTTAAAATTAGTTTAATTTTGTGTCATGATACTTCAATAAATACATTTAATGTATTTGCGAAATAAAATCATGAGTTTTAAGTAAAGGAACATGTTCTCGCCCATGGGCCTGCCCATGGGCCTACCCATGGGCCAGACTTCGCCCATGGGCCACACTTCGCCCATGGGCAGGCCCATGGGCGACATAGTCTAAATATTGAGTTTTTAAACAATTTTTTTTTCATTTTTTCTTCCTTGGTATGTTCCAATGAAAACGGCATGTTTAATTTTGTAAATACCTTTAACCGAGACTGGGCAAAGAGCGTAGAGTTTCTGGACTTTTGGGTTTCCAGAATTAAAATGGGACGTGTTATTTGCTATTTATTAACGAGTGTCTAATTTAAATAACTGAAATGTTCATTACTTCATTCATTTCGTGGTAGCGTGGCTTCGAGTTGTGTGCTTGACAAGTTTCGCTAATCTTGGTTCAAATCCCGAATGCTGTCGGGTAAATGCTTTCAATCTATTCTATTACAGTGATGACAACATTTTTAGGTAACATTCAAGCCAGGATTGAAGGGGAAAATGATCGACAATATCAAGACGGAAATTGGCAAGATTTGCACGGAACTTAAAGGCAGTAAGGACGGACGTCTGATTGTGTATTATTCCGGCCACTTTGGAGAAAAGCATAACTACCGCATTGGCAGTGATGATTTCATGTCTGATAAAACATTTTCGGATATGTTGGGACAAATCGAAGCGAGGTTCATGTTGTTGATCTTAGATACCTGTCATGCTGGGTCAGCCAGGATGGGTGCGAAAGGAAACGAAGGCGCAAATCATGGTGTGCCAATACCACAACTGTGGAAACTCATAGGGGGTCAATCAGATACTAAAGGATCCAAGGGGGGACAATCAATTTCATTTAAACATGAGAAAATTGTCCAGTGGTGTTCCTGCAAAAGTGAAGAAAAGGCCCGTTATGATAAAGAAACTGAAATTAGTCTTTTCACCAAAGCTATCAAAGACGTTTTAGATGGCACTATGCTCAGAGCAGCTGGTACTACTCATGCTACTGTACTCCAGATACATAACTGTATAAAGTTATCCGATCAAACCCCCCAGATCCTACCCCTCAACGCCGACGATGCGTACTTTAGGGATTATCCTAAATTTGCTAAACTCCAAAAGACATCATGAACGTCTACTCACCTATTCTGTGAGTGAATTAGTGGACCTGTTCATCATATTTACAATTATTTACTTCGGTATGTGTTTCCATTTGATATATAGACACACCATTGATCAGATCCCATATTCCAGCGTGGTATGTTGGACATACAGAATGATTACAACCTGTGCGAAATGTTCAGCAGAAAATAATTTCATTAAACTTTGAAAATATATCAACAAAGTCCACATGTGGAGTATATTATTATTCACGTTTTTCTTAATCCATCACCTGTCTAGCAATTGTTTCCTATGACAACCAAAGTCAAGTATGCTGATATTTAGGTTAATGAACTAGCAATGGTCTGAAGTGCTTCTTCTCACCTTTTATATAACAGTTTGTATAGTATATACATATAATAGCTAGATGACAGGTGCCTCACATGTGTATCAGATTAGATATGTGATGGTCAGTGCATTCACTAGTGCAAATTATATTTAAGAAACTGGTGTAGCAGCGGTGACGTTTCTTCTAAACTTGGGACCGCCTCCGTGGTCTAGTTGTAGAGCGTCCTCCAAGAGAGCGGAAGGTCCGGGGTTCGATCCCCGGCCGCGTCATACCAAAAGACGTTAAAAGATGGTACTTGTTGCTACCTTGTCTGGCGCTCGGCATTAAAGGGGCACTGATCTAACGCAATTCCCCGGGACTGGTTGTTGCCTTTGTTATTGTTTTTTCCCAGTGAGTACCCGGATGTATAGCAGAAATCTAGACTAGTTCGCGACCTCTGCTGCGCCATTCGTAAGCGCATTAGTCACTTGTATGGGTAGTAATATAGAGGGCGTATGGTCACATTGATCAACAAAATGAAATACAGTTTTGGAGATAATAAGGAAATGTAGGTATCTTTGTGGTAAGCATCGGTAATGGTGACGAAGTTTTGATAAGTCACTTGCTTGGTAATTTTGCGATTTTCGTTTACACTATTTTGACTTGCAACACAAAGTAAATATTTCACCTGAGCATTGCTTTTTGATAGTGTGTATATTTTTTACTGTCAAAATGTGTAACATTTTCAAATTTATTCAACGCCTAAATATTCAGTTATTTAACAAAGTGACTGAAAAACATTTCCATCTGTATTATTATGATAACGAATTCCAAACATTTTGATGTTTAATGTCATCACCAAGAGACTGAAAATGTTACGTTGGAAAGTACATTTCTATGTTGTTTGGCTTCTAATCCTACATAATAATCTGTTGTGATGTTTGTAGGCCCTTTTGATCGCCTCAATCAATCTGGACAGATTTTTTAGTCAAAATGACTGAAATATTTACACATTTTATAAATTGCCTGAGAGAATTACATTTTACAAATTGACGGTAATATATACCCGCTTACAAGGGAAAAGGCCTGGGAAAACAACGTCTATCGCGCATTGAAGAATTTCCCAACCAAGACATAGAGAAACAAAGACGAATCGGTTCAATGCTACAGCAAATGAAGGAAAACAAAATGCAAATACCATAATTACAACCTATCAATTTTATGTGTATAAATTTTAGGCAGCTTCCTTGTTCGAGGAATGTATCCGTGAATATCCACACAAAGGAACATTATCCCATTCGTCTGCAGCTGTACAAAAAAAAAACTATTCGATGTCACGTGTCTCTGTAACAATCACATATTTTAAAAGATATATATCGTTTCGGGATATTATAACCCGTGTTCGTTTCTCAACTGATCACTTGGATTGTTTCAGGTGTTTCACATAGGTGTCAAGTCTCAAGGGTCAGCTGAGAAAGCCCACGTGACAACTATTTTCATAACGTCCACGGTTCCTAAAAAATCCATTGAGTGATAGATAACAATGATCATTCAATCAACGTATTATCAGTTCACCCTTTGAACAAAGTATGTTGTTTTTACATCGGCACTTTACGCAAGGATATGTGTGTGTTCCCTTTGTTTTAGTAAACCTAGACATGTAAACACTCACTTTTGACATATCCACTGTGCAAGATAACAGTGATTAATCAATCAACGTATTTTCTGTTAATCCTTTGATGACTAGGAACGATCCGTTGATTTACAAAAAAAAGTAAATCAACTGATCATTCACCTCTTGCTGGTCTGCCACGTGCATATTACATAACACACATTTCACCTCACTTCAAACCTGGATTTAGATTGAATAATTACCCCAGACACAATAAATGCCAAATGGGAACCTTTGTCAGGTAATCTATGTGGTGCTACCACTAATTGTACCTGTAATAAATTCATTAACTGAGCATCAAGTGAATGACGACAAATACACAAGTGTAGGGTTATGCGAGAAAACGTGGATGACAACAAGGGAGTAGTAATCGTATTATCGACGCAATCCGAAAACCGAAAATGCTTTCACTGCATGGATACTTTTTTTAGTGTTAACTATAACCATCTGGGGTATTTCCAAATGACGACATCCGATGAGCTCCGCCGTTCTTTTTGTCTGTTAGTTTAGGCTGAAGAAATTAATTAACATGCGCCCTTTGTCGAAATCTTTTTAGATCACGGTTAACAAATCAGTGTTTATGCAAAAATGCGTAAAACAAATATTGCCTCCAGCCTCCAAATTTATTTAGCTGTCCTTGCAGACGGTAGCCCAGTCTCTGGTCACGCTCAGTTGCGTTGCGTATCATCCGGGTACTCAAGGGGGAAAAAACAATAACAAAGGCAACAAGTCCGGGGAATTGCGTTAGATCAGTGCCCCTTTAAGGGGCTAAAACAAGGACTGGTCGGCTCGGAGTCAGTATACTGTGTCTGAGTGTGGTATTCATGTTAAACTGCAGAATGGTATCTCAGTGAGCCAGCACTATAAATCGACATCAGTCCGGACTAGTACAAGCAGCCACACAAACACACAAACGTACATTCACGTCGCTTTATAAGTGCAATAATCTTGGACGCGACGTTAAACCCCGTTTCACCTCACCTCACCTCTTCTAAACTTGGCCAAGTGAAGTCTAGCACAAGAAACAGTGATGCAGTATTACTGCCAGCATGGGGCAGCATCCCGTCTGTGAACGATTACGAACTATGATCTGTAAGTTCCATGCCCTTGCTTGTAAAGTAGACACGGACAACGTTACCATTTTGTCACAAATAAAGCTGAAATCCTAGGAAATACGATTGTAAAGAACTCCGCGTTAATGTTCAACAATTATAGTTCATCAGTGACCTTGTCGTAAATACCCTCATCAGTTAATGTTGCCATTTGTATGTTCCTTTTTTTAAGAAAGACCAAGTATGAAATAAACTTGATGCCAAGCCTAATTGATTTCCTTATTTAGTATCACCTACATGTTGAAAATCATTTCAATTCACAGTTCTCAGGAGTGATTCTCCAAACACACGAATACATCAACTTTATAGTTAGTCACGTTCTTAAATGTGATCAAGCAAACTCACACAGTACATGATTTTGCTACCTAAACCTTGACGCCATGCACCAATCTGCATCTACCAGATTTAGTGAACATCTTGTTTCCTGCTACATGTATGTTTGTAGATATACACTCAGAAAATAATAGATTGAATACAAAACACTGTACTGTGTGTGTGTGTGTGAGGTGTGTTAGTGTAATTGTGTCTGGTAAAGTTTGTGAAATTATGATTCATTTCCATAACAGGAACTTTCCGCTGTAATATGCAGTTACATGTTCTTGTCAAAACTTAAAACTCAAAACTTAACACTTACAACCTAAGACGTTAAGGGTCAAAGGGAGACTACTCTTCAAACCTCAGAGGACACACCTTGTTGATAATTTTAACTTTATATAATCTTTATTAAAGTCACGAACGTGATCCAAAAAATCTTTAACGTCGTTGCACATTGAAATTAATTATATTTAAACTCAAAACAGTGTCGAATAACGAATTTCTGTACCAGAATGTTTATGTGAAATACGTGTGGTGGGTGTTGGAAAAACCAAAATGGCTGTTACTGACGGTATACGATCTTATATTAGGTCAGTAACAACCATCTTGGATTTTTACTGATGGTATACGGGCACATGTTGGGTTAGTAGTTCTGCTGTCATGTGAGCGGCCTGCAGAAAGTAATAGATCTTCAACAGACTTTCGGGAAAACTTTGCATCGTGTTGTTCTGTACAATTAGCGACATCTGGAAGGCGATCTACTACTACTGTTTGTTGTTTAACGCCACGCTCAGCAATATTCCAGCTATATGACGGCGGATTGTAAATAATCTAATCTTGACCAGACAATCCAGTGATTAATATCATGAGAATCGGTCAACGCAGTTGGGATACGATGACATACATCAACCAAGTCAGCGAGCCATACCCGATCCCGTTAGTCGCCTCCTACGGCAAGCATAGTCGCCTTTTATGGCAAGCATGGTTTGCTGAAGACCTATTCTACACAGGATATTCACGGGTCGTGTTTCAAGTATGTAACATTCAATTAACATATATACTCATTCACACTGTGAATGTTGAACAGTATATGTTTACATATCATCTGGTCACTCTCACATATATTATGGAATATGCAGATGAAATAGTGTTTTTTTATATTTTGGGCGACTTCATTTTGGAGATTGGTTGGTTGGTTTGTTGTTTAACGCCGCACTCAGCAATATTCCAGCTATATGACGGCGGTCTGTAAATAATCGAGTGTGGACCAGACAATCCGGTGATTAATATCATGAGCATCGATCCACGCATTTGGGATCGATGACATGTATCAACCAAGTTAGCGAGCCTGACCACCCGATCCCGTTAGTCGCCTTTTTACGACAAGCATAGTCGCCTTTTACGGCAAGTATGGGTTGCTGAAGATCTATTCTACCCCGGAATCTTCACGGGTCTCATTTTGGAGAATGAGATTATTTACCAATTGAAGAATGGTGTTATAGTGAATATTTTTTGTTGACAGCAGCATATATATCCCTTCTATTGATATTATTAGCAAGCATATTGTGGATTACATCCTTGTATCTACTAAAGCTAGAGGACAAAAATAAAATACTTTTCAAGCACATTAACATATTTTATAATAGACGATTTATATTTGTAGGTGTCGACGTTTCATATGTACGTGTGTTTAAACCTTTTTGTTGTTAGAAGGGTCAATAGTATCAGTATTAAATCTGAATTGATTTGAATAATTACCCTACTTAGCTCTATATTTCAGGGACAATGAATCTTGCTCTGCTATGTTATATTGTCTACAGAGAAAGAGATTTACTCTACGAATACTGTCAAAGGTGGGATAATGAAGTTCATATGAAGCAAGGCTAAACTAATTGTTCATACAAATGGAGATACATTTTCATAAAATGGAAATTGGTCATATTGGGATGTACAGACAGAAAAGGTTACCTATTATAATTACGTATTATGCATGTATTGCATTTTCTGTCTTGTACATGTATTGAGTTAATGATCTGTTCGTAAATTTGAGATATATCTATATTTTTTTTAAAGATTTTAATTTAAAATGTCTCCTTTTCTGCTTTATAGGGCAAACTTTTCGGATTACGAACCAAGGAAGAGAATAAAAATTAAGATACGAAAATTTTGTAAATAAATGTGTCAAAATTTAGGTGATGCTCCGAAATTGTGAGAGATAGTGTATAGTTGTATGGTAAAAACAGTACAAACGGTTGTGAGGTATGACAGTAGGTGTTATGACCACCAGCGATTTTGAAGGACAATAGGGTAAGATGGGAGATTTCAAAGTTACAGTTTTTGGACCAGCTGCGCGTAAAACCGCCATGATTTGTTACACAATCATTCACTCTGCTTATGAGTCTCAAAATGGCGATTTGAGGGAGTCTGTCTCACTCCTAGCTCTTGCCGCACCTGGCCAAGTTCCGCCAACGTGTTCGGCGGTCTCTGTCGTTGGCGCTCACGTCTTCCTATCATGTCACAGATGTGTTCAATTGGGAAAAGGTCTGGGCTGATTGCATGGCATTCTATGGATTTGGTGGTGCTGGACGTGAGCATTGACGACTCGTGCAATGTGAACAAGGGCGTTGTCAACGTGAACAACACAACATCGACCAACAAGTCTTACAAACGGGACAATAGGGTGCCAGTATGCTGTTACGATAGTACTGTGACCCTTACTGGGACATCATTGTATTTTCTATTATTGATAGAGTGAGTGACAGACGTGAACATTCAACACAGCGTTCTCATAAAATACTACCGTCCCTTAATATTATAATTGCTCTGCAATAATTCTCCAAGGGTGGGTTTTACAGTGAGATTGCCGATATCCACTGCAGAGCAATCTATGCAACACTATGTGCGGGCATGGGCGATTTTGTATTTACCACAATGCCTGCCACTCAGAAGATTCCCAAAGAATTATTCTTCGGCAAAGCTTGATTCCCTTAACTACTTGGTGCAATTGACTGCACACTTGTTCCCATAATGGCGCCGAAACTGTGATGCCAACATCAGGTGAGATACATACACACATGGTAGATTTGTCCTATATCATGAATGAATTATCCTTATTCCTCTTGAACAAGGCACGACAAAATTTAAACGTAACAACGTGAGATAGATGTCCTTGACATTGACGCACACTGCGCCACCCCTAGGTAACGTTTTTGGTGAGATAAGTAATGATGCATGCTAGTAAAAATGAAAAATCTGAAACAGCCCCATCCTTTGTGATAAAGTTTTATAATAACTGTTTTTTTAAAAACATTCTTTTCAAATGTCCCTTGTTTCCAACTTGCATAAATGTTCCATGATAAAAATGTAAATTAATAGTGTTTATTTGAAGGCAGAAATAGATATATATATTATATACATCTAATAACTAAAAAAGTAAATGAACCTTACAGAATTATACATGCTCATTTTAAATGATATTGAATTGCTGTTGGATGTATATGGATGTTATATTGTTCTCTCAGATTTACAAACTGTGTGTTCAAGTGGCCTGGCTCTGTCCATGACAATTGTATATGGAATAACTCTGCCCTTGGCCAGCACCTTGAAAAGAAGAATATAGATGGGTGGCTACTTGGAGACTCTGGGTAAATAAAACTACAAAATATATACATGACATTCACCTATACTGGGTAAATACAGTTGAACTTTAAATGTATGATGAAAAATCTGACAAAACTGTACTTAATTAAATATGGATAACATTTTGATGACGTCTGGATGTAGTGTTATCGTTATCACTTATGTTGCAGGTATGACTGTAGTCCATGGCTGCTGACCCTGTGCTAAGGAGAAATACAACAGATGCCATATCAAGACACGAACACAATAGAAAGAACTTGTGCAAGTCAAGATTTCGGTAAGTGGTAACAGTAAGTTGGATATGTAACCAAGTAATTATTGTAAATGAAAAAATTATTTTGGGTCATATTTGGGTTATGAAAACATTGAAGGCACAGTTACAAGAGGAAAACATGTTATGTTATCTATTCATGGTACCATTGTTGCTCACTTGAAAAAATTAAAAAAGAGTTACTTAAAATCTCAATTTGTGCTTTCTTTAGTTGTTGTAGCATTACCTTAACTGCCGAAATGAAAAAAGAAAATTCTTGAAAAACATTATCAATTTAATTTTCAACAAACGTATAACCTTAATAACAGGGAAGAAGTGGTGAAAATAACTTGCAATAGATAAAATGTGCTTCGTCAAATTTTCAGATGCCTTCACAAGACAACCGGTGTCATACAATTCACCCAAGAAAGGCGTTTGCGTGTGGTCCGGGCCGTCTTTTTGTTGCATAACATGTGCTTATATGAATGACTACCACTACCCCAGGGCGTTAAGCGACTCCCAGCAGAGGGAACTGCTCCACGTCCAGCTGACTATCCAACAACCAGGCACTGGTCGTGATGGACTGTCAGCAAGACATCAATTAATTTTGCATAAATTCACTTAAATTATAGCCTTGTGCTATTGTTTTTATCATTCACAGTAAGCACAAGAGTATTAATCATAAGATGTATGTTACTGTCTACTCTGTATTACTAGACAGTTATGACTTCAGATAATTTCATATGATAAAAATATACAAATTATACAGCTTTTGTCATGATCAAAATAATTTTATTATCGGGCATATATTTTGGCCATAAAAAGGAGAAACAAATTCCCTGAGAATCTTTAGCTTATCTTCTTCGGTTTTTAATCACTAAGCCGGACATATAGGAACATAAGCCTGACATATAGCAACATAAGCCTGACATATAGGAACGTAAGCCGGACATATAGGAACGTAAGCCTGACATATAGCAACATAAGCCGGACATATAGGAACATAAGCCGGACATATAGGAACATAAGCCGGACATATAGGAACATAAGCCGGACATATAGGAACGTAAGCCGGACATATAGGAACATAAGCCGGACATATAGGAACATAAGCCGGACATATAGGAACATACATGTAAGCCGGACATAAAGGAAAATTACGTGTAGTCTAAATAATGTGAGTTAAGTGGTAGTATGACTTCCGAGACCTCTCACATTTGTGTGCATATATGCACATAATGTTTCTTTTGAATTCACAAATATATCAGATATGTATCCCAAACAATAAGACTAATTCCCACATTTTCAAATATTACACTGTCAAAGACGTATGGGGCTCTTTGCAAGTTCAAGTAGATTTACAGTCAACATGTATCGCTATTTGTTTACTCCCACATAACAACAGGCGCGATAACTCGAAATGGCATAGGTTTATCACTTAAAAATAAAACACATTCTTCACATGACAGATGCGGGTTCAATGCCGGAGAAATGCACTCACTTAGCCAGAATGTCATCCCAGATATTCTCCTTTCGATTGTTAATGATACAGGAAGAAAACGATGAAGACGCCACATCGGAATTACTACCAGCTACCACCCAACTTCTTCCTTGATTTCTTTTCGCAAATGTCCTCCATTTTACTGCGCTTCGTGGTCTGCTCAAAGCATCTGCCACGGTAGATAGCTCCAGTGCGGATTTTCCTTCCTCACAAAGGGAAAGAGCTCCAGTTGTATTTTAACGGGCGTGTGAGGTAGTCGAGGTTACGCGTTTTAGTGTATGTAGCTTTGTGAAACCATGGCGTAAACATCGCGCAAACAAGGCGTAAACTCTACGATCGTGTAGATTTACGACTGCCTTGTGAAACGGTACCCAGGTCAATTATCCTAGATCCTGGACGGTCAAATCCCTCTCTGTCAATCAGCCACCCACATCAGCAATCAGTACTTTCTCCTCGTTAAGTCTCTGACAATGACAGTGTTGTTTTTTGTTCAAATTTGAAAACAGGTGGTTGTGACTCGAGGTCAGATCTGGTGAATAAGGTCGAATCCACATTTCCGTGACGCGGTCATTTGCAATATGAATACTAGTAGTGTGAGCTGGAGCATCTCCATTTGGCGGCGATGCTTCTGTTTGATAGCCATGGACCCTAACATGGTGATCTACCTTCAGCTGCTGGCGATCTATAGCCCTTTTTTATATTGTACCGTTATATATAGTGATTTCGTTTATAGTTGTATGCTAGTTTTAAATATTAATCTGTGATATTCTAGTAATTTTACTGTCCATCGTTGACAGCTTTTTATATTGTATACATTTATGTATTATTAATGTACTTCTCGTCACGATATGGCTGAAATACTGCCGATGTTACGTTAAATCTTAACTCACTCACTCACTCTGTTTGATAGACTCGCGGAATCTTTTCAATAAGTTGGCATAATATTCACCATTCATACATCCCCCATCGTAAATAATCGATGTGTTTAATGCCTTTACTGTCCTGGTGAGGTGGTCATAAGTTCTGCTCTATATTTAACACTTCTTGACCTTGGGAGATCCGAAGTGTCTTCACTCCATACATTCTTGTTTGATCTCGGGATCATAGTAATGACTACCTGTCACTGGTCTAAAATGAAAAGCATCTGCTTGCTATTATACCTGGTAAACAGTGCATTAAAAGTGGTGACTCTCATTTCATCAGACAGCAGTCTAGGGACCCTGTAGGTACAGACATGTGACACCTGTAGCACACATGGGTACATTACCTGAAGCCCATTTTTAACGTATATCGTGTATATTTTGTTCAGGCATGGCAACAAGGCTATAACGGCCTCACATGTAACATTATCTGTCTTACTGAAATGAAAAGTTATACACTGGCTCATGATCACAATCACGTAATCGGGGCCTGGCTTATTGCTGAGGATTATGACATACTTTATAGTAGAGAGAAACAATACACTTCTTCATCATCAGTCTCGTGGTGACCTGTAAACCATCGTGACACCTGCCAAAGAAACATGTTACCTTGCTTGAACAGGTTCGTTTGTAATATATACTTTTATGTCAAACTAATATTTGAATAATTGTTAGTTTTATTTTAGTATCAAAATGTGCAAATTACGATTCACGTAAATAGTATGCCTTCAAAACATTATCCATTCATGTAAATATTATCACCAATCAGTTATGGTCGTTACTATTATGACATTTGATGTGGTTTTGGAGACTTTGTATCAGCTTTGACTCGTCAAGACAAGCTGGTACATGTTAACAACGATTATAATGGATGTTCGCTCACAGTGCTGCACCAGTGGTTCAGGATGAAGTTTGATGTAATTCTTGAGGATCACCTTGGACCATTTGGCACTTTCCAGAAACGGATCTTTCTTCTTCTGTGTATGCCTGCATTATTTGCCGGTCTACAGTTGTTGAGCCATGTCTTCACGCTCAATGTACCTAAACACAGGTAAGTTTTACATTTCTAGTGACATGAAGTGCAGACCACTGGTAAGGTATGATGTCCCCATTTTATTTTAGAAATGCACCCAAGTTGAGTAGAGATACAATACCACATGTAATAAATCATCTGATTGCATTGTTGTTGTTTGTTTACAAATACAAAGAAAGAGGATTTTGTTATCAAAGCTGTGGATAAGTTGTCTTTTCCAAATGTCTTTCTTTCGGTACAGCCTTGTGAGTTTGTCACACACGTCAATGAACTGACAACCAAAACAATAAATGCGTTTCGCCTAGTCACATAGCATGACATTCAATGCACTCCATAGTATCCACAAACAGACTCATGGGTCCAGTATTACATACAAAGTCACAGTGGTGCTTGTTGGTCGTTTCTAAATCAGATTTCTCGCCTCTAATGAGACCTGTAAAATTACATCAAAAGTAGTTCATACGTGTTTAATCATAGATGTGTCAATTATCACTGAATAGAGTTGAGAATTCGATGATTAGTTTTATGTTACTGAAATCAATATTGTATATGAAATGAAGCGACCACACTAAAATTTAAAGGTGTAAACAAATTTGTCTTAGGTGTCGGACTTCACTGTGCAGAGTGTGCACCCCATAGTCGTGCCATAATCCGCAGATACAACTCAAATTTAAAATAAACATAGTATTCTTAACCGTGTTTTGAACTTGGCCAAACATTTGAATTTTCCGACTACAGTTGTTCATGCATCAGAGTGTTGACAACAGAGCCAACATGACGATGGTTGATTTTTAACCCGCATAATACCTTTCGCAAATCGAATTTCAACTTGTTCGATCATGATGCAAGTATTCCAGGTGTAAAAATGTAAATGTAAGGTGAGCTGCGGCACTTCATTTCTATAATTGAGCAACCAGTTTCCTTGAAGGTCACATATTCCAGTGACTGTTGCTTCACGCTGCAATCACCATATTGATATTGACATGTATGTCAAGTAGGCATAATGTATTTTTTTCATATAACGGGTAGGTATCTCGAGCCAACCGAAAATAACGGTATCCATTACGGATAAATATGCAAATATAAAAGGTCAGGAAGGAACTACTTTCAGTATTTACTAAATGTCATGGCACGTACAACAAACATGGCGATCTGGACAGAATTGACCCTCGGTAATTTGGAGAAATTACTGCGAAAACTGTTATCATTATAAACAAATAGTCCAAGATACCATCTAACATTTACGTAGCTGTTACATGTTACAATTTGACAACTTTGGAGATATAAATTGCAAAAAAATTTAGCAAGGATCACTTTACACATCTTCCCGAGGCAAGGGAGTTAACTGACTGTAAAAGTCCAGTTTCCACCCTTGCCGAACTAGGCCGGTATAATGGAGTTCCATTTTGACTGCACTAACGAGTCTCTGCATAGTCCAATCAAAATCGCGCAACGAAATCGAAATCTGGTTCGTAAACTGTCGTGCAGATTTCGGTCGATTGCAGGATTTTCAAAGCATGTTCACCACCAAATTGTTGTCAACAGATATTTTCCTGTTTATAATCAAGGTGCTCGCTTGATTTGATACATTTCGCGATGTAAGACTCGTTTTATCACAATAAAGAACTTGATTATCGATCAGATCGTCTTGACTTGGCGGCGCCATTTTGTTTGAAGCAAATGCAAGTGATACGACAGATGAATCTTATTGGTCCAGAAGGGGAGGCTTAGAAGGGACATAACTCGTAATAGCCACTGGTGGCGCTATGGTCGAGCCCAGGAATTCCAGCCTAGTTCGGCAAGGGTGGAAACTGGACTTTTAAAGTCAGTTAACTCTCTTGCCTCGGGAAGATGCACTTTACGTGACTCTGCAACTGTTTAAACATCTCTGCAGCTTGAGAACTTTCCCCAGTTCCCAACAGATGGACTTAATATGAAATACGTCCAAAATGTTACCTCGGTTCATTTTTCGGTGATAGGACATTTGGCTGCAATTCGGAACGTAATGACACGCTTAGAAGACTCTAGCCAAAAGTAACGTCTCACAGACTTGTGTTAGATTAGCTTCCTGTAGATAAGGGCCCCATTTTCTAACAAATGGACCGATCAATTGTCACAAAAGTCACACAGGAAACCATACGTGTCATTCTTCCTCTGTGCAGTGTCCGACTGACTAAGCAATTTCCTTTTCATGTAATTTACTAATTAAAAGAAGTTAAAGAGCATCAGATTATTTCATAATGCTATAGTTATTCTGTCACCCGCGCAGATCCGGGTGAGAATTTATTGTCGTAAGAGGCTATAAACGCGACTCGCTGACTTGGTTGATGTATATCGTCGTAACGGAATGCGTATATCGACGCTCATGATGTCAATCACAGGATTGTCCATTTATGGTCCAGACTAGATTATTTACAAACAGCCGTCATACAACTTGAATATTGTTGAGTACGGCGTTAAACAACAAATATATATAAAACCAAAAGTAATATGATAGAATCGAGTTTTCTTTGACTACTTAAGAGTAGTATACATATTAATGCGCACATTCCAGGAAAACTTGCAATGTTTAGGTTTGTGAGAGATGAAAGGAGATGCTTCGATGATATGATTTAAGAATGACATTCTATGTTGAAGAGATAATCACGCTTTGGTGTTTAGGGATAGTAAATACCCTGTATCAGGAATAAACATTATTTAGCAGTCCGTACCATCCCATAACACACACCCGTGGCCTATTTTTTGGTGATTAGTTTTTCTTCTGAAGATGTGCTCTACCCGGGATCAGTAACGACACTTTTACCATACAAGGACCTCACCACGAGCTTCTTCTCAACGCCACCATCCCCTGGACTATAGAGAAAGGGATCAGTGTGAGGGACCCCTGTCGCATCTTCAAAGAAAATAGTCCGATGGGTAAGAACAGATCCGCCCAGGAATGCCATGCCTGGGTGTACGACAAGTCCATTTTCAAGAACACTGATGTGACAGAGGTACGTTGTAGGCAACTAACATTTCATATTATACTGACTTGAGGGTGATGTAATTCACCAGAAATAAAAGTGAATGTGATCGGTAAATATTGACACTACAGTTTGCAATGAATACTGAACTAATTAGTCCAGATCTTGTATATACTGTATGAATGCTATTACGAACTGAAACGTGGCCTCAAACCACATTCACTCACTCACATTTGGCAAAGCAACTGCTTGCCAGTCGGGTTTGAATCGGAACAGTATATACACTTTTACCAATATTACCTGTTGAGATGTAGGTTTATAAACTTACACCCATGAGGTTCTGTAGCTTGCACGAATTCTCTTACTATTTGCACAAACGACATAGATACCATTCTAAGCAACTTTGGTTGCTGGCGATCTGTATCCCTAATTTTAGATGGTGACTATTGATAGTAAAACGCTTTTAGTATTCTCCAATTTAAGAGAAACCATACTGTCCTTTGTTGACATAATGTTATTTCGATATAATCTTTGCAAATGCTCTGGTCACAATATGGCTGAAAAACAACATATGTAACTTCAAAGTTAAAGATAAATGGTTCTCATTACATTTTTTGAACATATATTTGTTATCCAAATAAACATAAACACCAGTCATAATGGTATTATTTGACATCTCACATTGCCTACAATTCTGAGCACGTTAAACGATTTGCAATACCAATCATTATTCAGATCAATAATAAACACGAACATGTACGTATTTACTGGATTACACTTTTGTTACGATATATGTATACACACTGAATGCTCTTATCACACACACACACACACACACACACACACACACACACACACACACACACACACACACACACACACACACACACACACACACACACACACACACACACACACACACATGCACACACAAACAGACACACACACACACACACACAGAGCGACACACACACACACACACACACACACACACGCACACACACACAAACACACACACACACTCTCTCTCTCTCTCACACACACACGCACACACACACACACACGCACTCCCTCTCTCTCTCTCTCACACACACAACATCTCTATCAACATCACGAGACATACATGTATGGCTTAAATGCCATAGAAGAGTAATGTCCGTACATATGTTATTGCATGTAGCACATACTTACCAGAAACAACTTCAGTTAATACTATATGTTGCATCGGTATGTTTTCAAGTATGGAATACAATAGAACCTCACAACGGATTTTGAGGCATACCAGCAAAGATTACAACGGGTATTACTATTTTGCAGCTGAACATGGTATGCAGCAACAGCAGCTTGAGGGCTTTGACTAACAGTATTCTGTTTGTCGGCCTGCTCTGTGGTTCAATCATTTCCGGCATCATATCTGACCTGTAAGTATGGATCATGTGATGCTTTAACAAGTTCCCGATATAGATGAACATGTACATGCCCTGACTGATGCAGATTCAACCTGTAAGTATGGATCATGTGATGCTTTAACAAATTCGCGATATAGATGAACATGTACATGCCCTGACTGATGCAGATACAACCTGTAAGTATGGATCGTTTGATGCTTTAACAAGTTCCCGATATAGATGAACATGTACATGCCCTGACTGATGCAGATACACCCTGTAAGTATGGATCGTGTGATGCTTTAACAAGTTCCCGATATAGATGAACATGTACATGCCCTGACTTATGCAGATACAACATGTAAGTATGGATCATGTGATGCTTTAACAAGTTCCCGATATAGATGAACATGTACATGCCCTGACTGATGCAGATACAACCCATAAGTATGGATCATGTGATGCTTTAACAATTTCCCGATATAGATGAACATGTACATGCCCTGACTGATGCAGATACAACCTGTTAGTATGGATCATGTGACGCTTTAACAAGTTCCCGATATAGAAGAACATGTACATGCCCTGACTGATGCAGATACAACCTGTAAGTATGGATCATGTGATGCTTTAACAATTTCCCGATATAGATGAACATGTACATGCCCTGACTGATGCAGATACAACCTGTTAGTATGGATCATGTGACGCTTTAACAAGTTCGCGATATAGAAGAACATGTACATGCCCTGACTGATGCAGATACAACCTGTAAGTATGGATCATGTGATGCTTTAACAAGTTCGCGATATAGAAGAACATGTACATGCCCTGACTGATGCAGATACAACCTGTTAGTATGGATCATGTGATGCTTTAACAAGTTCCCGATATAGATGAACATGTACATGCCCTGACTGATGCAGATAAAACCTGTAAGTATGGATCATGTGATGCTTTAACAAGTTCGCGATATAGATGAACATGTACATGCTGACTGATGCAGATACAACCTGTAAGTATGGATCATGTGATGCTTTAACAAGTTCCCGATATAGATGAACATGTACATGCCCTGACTGATGCAGATACAACCTGTAAGTATGGATCATGTGATGCTTTAACAATTTCCCGATATAGATGAACATGTACATGCCCTGACTGATGCAGATACAACCTGTTAGTATGGATCATGTGACGCTTTAACAAGTTCGCGATATAGAAGAACATGTACATGCCCTGACTGATGCAGATACAACCTGTTAGTATGGATCATGTGACGCTTTAACAAGTTCGCGATATAGAAGAACATGTACATGCCCTGACTGATGCAGATACAACCTGTTAGTATGGATCATGTGATGCTTTAACAATTTCCCGATATAGATGAACATGTACATGCCCTGACTGATGCAGATAAAACTTGTAAGTATGGATCATGTGATGCTTTAACAAGTTCCCGATATAGATGAACATGTACATGCCCTGACTGATGCAGATACAACCTGTAAGTATGGATCATGTGATGCTTTAACAAGTTCGTGATATAGATGAACATGTACATGCCCTGACTGATGCAGATACAACCTATTAGGAAGGATCATGTGATGCTTTAACAAGTTCGTGATATAGATGAACATGTACATGCCCTGACTGATGCAGATACAACCTATTAGGAAGGATCATGTGATGCTTTAACAAGTTCGTGATATAGATGAACATGTACATGCCCTGACTGATGCAGATACAACCTATTAGGAAGGATCATGTGATGCTTTAACAAGTTCCCGATATAGATGAACATGTACATGCCCTGACTGATGCAGATACAACCCATTAGGAAGGATCATGTGATGCTTTAACAAGTTCGTGATATAGAAGAACATGTACATGCCCTGACTGATGCAGATACAACCTATTAGGAAGGATCATGTGATGCTTTAACAAGTTCGTGATATAGATGAACATGTACATGCCCTGACTGATGCAGATACAACCTATTAGGAAGGATCATGTGATGCTTTAACAAGTTCCCGATATAGATGAACATGTACATGCCCTGACTGATGCAGATACAACCTGTAAGTATGGATCATGTGATGCTTTAACAAGTTCCCGATATAGATGAACATGTACATGCCCTGACTGATGCAGATACAACCTGTAAGTATGGATCATGTGATGCTTTAACAAGTTCGCGATATAGATGAACATGTACATGCCCTGACTGATGCAGATACAACCTGTAAGTATGGATCATGTGATGCTTTAACAAGTTCCCGATATAGATGAACATGTACATGTCCTGACTGATGCAGATACAACCTGTAAGTATGGATCATGTCACTGCAAACACGAAAACGTCGTTTTTTTCCGTATATGGTCATTAGAGGGGAAAAGGACTAAAAATTCCTTAAAATTGATTAATTGGTGAGCGTCTAGAAGTGTCCAGAAAAGGGTCGAGTTTTCCAAGCGTAAAATGGACGGAAAAACGATGCTTTTTGCTCCGCCTTGTACAACTGTTAACGGCCAATCAGATGGCGCTGGTCCCCCGACGCACGTGATTCCTAAGGCTTCCTTTCGAAAGCTTTAGGTTTCGTATTTCTGGCATGCCTTACTCTAGTTTCTGTCGCGCGCAGTGCAGCGAGATTTGCTGATAAGCCAGTTTTAGGATATGTAACATGTTAATGGAATTCAGGCACGCACCAAGAAGTCAAACCAAACAATGTTACCAAGTTTATTGTGGTAACATATCCCTCGGCTATGAACAAGTACCCCTATCGGATAACGGGTTGTGTTTCATTTGGTTATAATAATAACTAATTTTTAAATGTGAAGTTTACAAGATATACGGCTAGGACGAGAGGTCGGTCACATGACGTTCTTCACGTGACTGTATTCTTGAAATGGCGTAAACACTGATCATGACTACTTCCACATTCCTGGGGAAAACCCTTGGAATTCCCTGGTACGAATTCATACAGAAGCGTGGTTGCATGCCTGTTTAAGGATACCCTCGCTACAACCCATCCCAGAGAAAAAACAAACGAAAAAAACATCCAAACTATCGTAGTGACAATCTACAGCAATCTATGAATTTACCTTAGGATCTATTTGACACATCTTTACAATCACCTTTCAACGATCGGTCAATTGATCAGTGATGACAATGGCTTGAAATAGCCACAGGTTGATTAACAACTTCGGAAATATCTCCCGCTATTAAAGATAGCAGTAAGTCAAGGCACCATGCGTGTATATGATCTGTTATTATATGTGTTTAAATTACGGTTTGGGGCGTTAATAAAATACAATGACGCAAGTATATTCTATTCAAATCAATTAGATAATTGAATATGCTTTCTTTTATATATTACATAACAGCACTGCACAACATTTGAACAGTTGCAGTAACAAACTACGGTAATCGCATTAAACACCATTTTCAACTGTACAGTATTTCAGTAATTCAGTTATATCACGATGTATCAGACTGATGTGGGATTAAAATCCGAATTGGTTCAGGCCATCCAACGGGTGTTCGGGAAAAGGTGAGCGTATTCTGCCACACAAGTGGCACCCGTCACAAACACATGCAAGGACAAGTCAATTGTTCACCTGAACAATGCACGGAAACACACAATGATGCCCGTCCTCACTTTTACCGAGCATGTTAATTATATTGTCCGTCAAAAACATGGACAAGTATAAACAATATGTTCATCCACGTAATACATGTCATTATACATTTTGACAAAATGTATTGACTCGGAGCATTATTTGTTAATCACAACATATAGACTCGGCATGCAGTTGAACTCATCACCCATCCCATTATTGATAATCCTTCTTAAAGATCTATGAAATCAGAAGCTGCAACACTTTATCTTTTAGCATGTAAGACTTCTATTTCATAACTCAGTTTTATTTGCACGATCACTATGGAAGGGACATTGTTGCGTTGTCGCATTGACGTCCTTACAAAAACAAGCAAAACGTGTCAAAATTAACAAAAGCGCGACCATTGGCCATTTGTCGCATTGTCGCGTGTTTGCATTGTCGCTCTTTGAATAATCCTTTTCTTTATTTTACAAAAAGGGCGACGATGCCGTAACGCGACCACCTTCACCCTTTTCGGAATACAATAAATGGTCCGGCCAGGCCCATGTGCGAAATACGCTACAGTCGGAAAGCGCACGTTAAATTTCCTATATCAGTCAGTCAGTAACGCGACATTTTCAAGGTCAAAATATGTCTCGTTGTCGCATTGTCGCCCCATCACAAATGTGTAGAAAAGGCGTAAAGTTTAGTTAATGTTACAGTTAGGAAGCGGTAACCAAGTTACATCTGTCGTAGAAGTTTAACCTGATACATGTAAGTCTTGAAATGAAAACACAAGTCCGTCCGCGATTCCATAACGTTTTATTGTGAGCTCTTCTCTAAAAGTGCTTAGTGTTCGACTCCCAGTTCCAATCACGTAGTACCTCATCAACAATCCGCATACCTCTAGTGCAGTCGTCTTCCGGAAGATCTTACTCTTGACCGTATTAGACAACTGACGAGTGCACGCCTGACCTGTGACCTCGTTGCAACCCTCATGAGGTGTTTGCCGAAGGGAGAGGTGAAGGAAATGTGTGCTCCAGGCCAGCGCAGAGCTCGCGACACACTGTATACTGAATGTTGTATACAGTATATTGCAGTTGATATACTGTATACTGCATGTGATACTTATTAGCGGAAATGTTACAACTTTCAAGATTCAAGATTCAATTTGCATTTATTTCATATACAACAGACCGCCGTCATATATCACTGGAATACTGCTGAGAGCGGCGTTAAAACAATTTGTTTTCATAATGGAGCGCTGCAGTCATTTAAAATAGAACCGTAAACATATGAAGTACCAACTCACTCACTCTGTTTCGAATATTCAGCAGAAAATATATTATTAACCAGGTCTTTGGGAAGAGATATCAGATTTTTATAAGCAGCCACATAGGGATGATAAAGGACCCCTCGCTGATTAGGTTCTTGTTTACTTAAGAGCAGAGTTGGCCATGCTAGATGATATAACCAAAATCCAGGAGCTCCGGCGGGGGGCAATCTGGTCTTGTTAGTGTATGGTATGAGCTGTGGCGTTGACCCAAGAGAATAATGTAAAAAATGAGACCAACTCAAGTCTATCATGATTGGGAAAGTCTAGATTTCCACAGCCCTAGCCTAAAATTAATAATTGTTCTAGGCTCCATTTTAATTGTATTATGTTCATTTTGTAGACATGGATGGACCAACCAGGAGAGAAATTGATGGAATATTAATATCACATGTTACCACTGTTCCAGTTAAATTCATCACACAATAATATATTAGTATTTGACATTACGGCATTTGATTATTAGGGCATGATCATGTACATGTTCACTGTAGTAATGTACACACCAGTCAACTTGATTATAATTTATATTATAGTGTAGCGCGGCATCAACGGTTACTTTATGATATCCTCACTTGTCATCGATGTATTGACATCGAACAATGGACGACAATTCGAAATTCTTATAAATAGCTTCAATAGGGACAGCGCCGGTGTCAGTACAATTTTCCTAGTTAAAAATATGTCTCTACAAAATATAATCTGAAGCAGACAAGAACAATATTTTTTTATTAATGCTTACTTTCATGGATAGAATTGAGTCAACCTAGCTAGGCTTGCCAAATCGTTCTAGACTTGAGCTGGATTCCTTTTAAATTTATTCACTATGGTCTGGGAGACGAACGGGCGTCAGTATCGCATGGAGAACTGGGACAGCCTGAATCAGTGTAATCGGATATGTTGTGGAGTTTCGGTTTGGGGCTGTTTGCTGAATAGAACAAGGGCTCACGAACAAGGGCATCAATGTAGAGATTAAATCATTACCACCTCTCTTTATATCGGATATGTTATTGTGATTTGAAATCTTTTTTGGAGAATTGCGAGTTATGTATACTCTGTATTCTTTCGTCATGGTAGCATATCTATTTTATATGTTGCTTTTTGAATTATCCACAAATAATGATAACTACAATGTAAACCTCTCTTTGGAGATATACAATAATACTACTGAAGGGCATTTCTGAAAAATGGGACTTATCGACAAATATTTCTTTCTTAAATACTACCCGTTACAGGCATTCTGATCATTATATTAAACTTTGTACAGTTTAAAAGTCAAATAATGGCAAATTGTGTATCTTTCTACATTTTGAATCAATTATTATTTCTGCAATACAACCTTAGCATCAGATAGTGATATAAACGAATATGATCTATACTGTGATAAATGACATATCAATTTCGTATTATGAATTAGATAAACAGAAATATGATAGTGAAACCAATTATTTTTATCTGTTCGTGTGAGTAGGTAACGAGAGATCTAGGCAACTCACTAACGTAGCCATTTGTGAAAAATGAAATATTAAAAGTTTAGGGGGTTGAACATGTACATTGAATGACAGGGAAGAAAGCAACGCAATAATTAAATTATGAATCAAATTATGTTATAAATATAACAGAATATATAGAAAAATAAGTTTAATTTCTCGTTGTTGGAAGGTGTTTAATAATAGATTTTGTTTGTTTGTTGTCTAACGCTATCTTTAAGGAGGTATATCTATATCATCGAAATGTCCATACATATATGTCGACATATATATGTATAAAGCAAGTCGTCCAGCACTCTTCCTTAATAGTAGTTTTTGTTTGACTGTTTGTTGTTAAACGCCGCACTCAGCAATATACCAGCTACATGACGGCGGTTCGTAAATAATCCAGTCTGGACCAGACAATCCAGTTATTATCACCAAGAACACCGATCTACGCAATCGGGATACGATGACATGCATCAACCAAGTCAGCGAGCCTAACCATATTTCAAGACATGTATTTGATATTCATAATAAATCCACAAAAGCTACACAATGGCGACAAAACGGTACCAGCATCACATATTACTTTAATTAATATAATAATATTACTTTAAAGTTAAAACATGTATTTAAATAGAAAATTGGAAGGATACACTTCCGACATTTTTCGTATTTTGTTTTCGTTTGGAGAGAGAAGTTGTGATTGGTATCTGATGGGTGCAAACAGGTGTTCCCTTCCGCCCAGGCCTTACGCCAATGCTATAGCCCAAAATGAAACAAAACTAGATGTTCAACAGGTTCAGGCTGAAATTTCCATCCAGCTTGGGCTCCTTTTAAATTTAGATATAGTTTCTCGTGTCGATATGTGTCAAAAGAAATGAATTAAATATTACAGCACTGGTGAATAGGTTGTATGCGCATGTCAGCGTCGATCCTACAATATCCTTTTATGCAAAATACATATATGCTGATGAATTAACGTAGTAATACTACGCAAATATATGTCAAGATGTGTACATCAGTAACATCTCGTGATCTTTATTCGTGCTTTAAGCTCTTTTTCTACCGGAGATTCTGGGGTGTTACATCACACCAGAAAGCCAGGTCCAAATTCAAGTAATAATTTCATGGTCCGTCTTGTATGTTGGAAACCAATATCGCAACATGGCTGATTATTGCTAAACGTGGTATTAACCCGATTACTCACATAATTATTCCATTTTCTTCGTGCACGTTCTACAATCATCTACGATCACTATCTATAAGGAGGTATATTCATCCAAATGTACATACATATATGTCCACATACATATGTATTAAGCAAGTCCCACATTCTTTCTTAAACGATAAATGCTAAGCATTTCCTCTGTATGTATTTATATATATAAAAATCGTTTTTATGTCAACGCTGATGCAGTATACGTACCACAGACCTGATGCTAGAATAACATCTAATCTCTGAAATGAACATATTTTACAGAAAAAAACAGTTGTTAAACAATAGTTATAAAATATAACAAAAAGGAGCCAAGAGACTTTCTTCATTTTGCCAAATTTTGGGCTGTATTGGACATATTTGTTTCGGGGTCTGTATGACGTGTACAGACACACCTAATTCTTTAAAGTATAAAGATAAGTACATGTAAGTATAGATGTGGTATTTATTCAAATATGTTTGTGATTAACCCGACCTTGAAAAATATTGAAGGGTGAGTGGTAACTATTTATGTCATTATTTCGAATTAGAATGATAGCACATCAGAAAAGCATGGCACTTTAATATACGTATCTTGTTAGCCCAATAGTGTTTAAAGTAAGAGCAACATGTATATCGAGAGTATAGGTTTGGTGCGTGACTTACCCCACATTACTGTCAGGAAGTGTGCATGCTCTGTTTATCGGGAATAAATGACACAAGGCGATTCATGCGGGTAAATACGATTTACTTCAGAACTAGTATAGATTACTTTAGGTTAGGAGAAAATGTATGTAATTAACAGAACTTTTGATTTCGGCAAGCTTCGTGCTCCGGGGGTTGTTTGGGCGGGTTTAAAGGATTCGGGTCCTGGCTTGGTCTTTGTGTTGAACGTGTAGCTGGCATTTCCAGGTTTGACGTATCAATGACCAAAATGATGACTGATGCAATTCTCTATTTTGACTTGTACCGTGTGTTTCCGTGCCTTTTCGAGTGAACAATTGGCTTGCCTTTGCATGTGTTTGTAGCGGGTGCCACTTGTGGATCGGGATGAGCTCGCCTTTTTGTGATCACCCAGTGTCATCATTTTATAAGGTGAATAATGAAACATGCATGCTCCTGGTGTTGTCGGAATCGTGCAGTTGGCGCTACTTTTGGCAAGGGTTTCTTGTGATGATGGAACGGCTTATGTCGTTTTTGTCAACTGATATAATCAACTGTGATATAATGTCAGGGTATATGGTCATGTAATTAAGAAACAAACCGCGAGTGGGAGTTGTTTATTGTACGATAAACAACGACCACGACTCGTTTATTTCTTATAAAAGATATCAACATTACGTACGACCGCGGCAATGCCAGATAAATCCATTTTATGAACAGGAGGGTTTGAATTTGGTCTTTCCCGCATATTCTCACAATTTTCTCGTCTGCACCTTTTCTCCCAATACCGATTAACATTTCGCTCTCACTTTCTGATGCGATTGTTCGGGCATTGCATTTATCTACCTTCCCCAGCTACATCTATTGGGAACAACTCACTGGACACTTCCCTCTCACAAATAACATCAAAGTTACGACGTCCTCAAGTTGCGAGTGCATGTTCGAATCTCAATAAATGACGTCGTGATAGAACAAGGTTTTATCGTGAAATATATATCGCTTCCTTCTTCTTTGTTCTTTGCGATTTATCGCGTAGCTGTCTTATATCAAATGTCAATTTATCATTGCTTTATCATGACGTATCCGTGTCATAACCAATCATGTAGCAATAGCAAACACAAATATAGTTGACTTAAAATAGAATAGTGTCATGATATATAATTATCCTTTGGTGTGCAATATTTCCGGTTGATAAATCTAACATATGCTTACTTTTAAGAATAGCGACTGTACATTTTTATATTGCTTTATCGGGTCTCTATAACATTTGCAAAATAAAACAAATTTAATAATACAACTGAACCTAAATGTTTGTTGTAATATCCTTAAGTTGCCAAGAGCGGCATTAGACCATAAACAAAACATAATATCTTTAAATATTATGTTAATAATGTCGATGCTAAAAAATAATCTCCACAATATCCATGCCTCTTTCTCTATGTTTAATGTGAAACATAATAACTCTTTTTAATGATCTGAAGGAACAATAATGACAATAATATCAAAATAATATCATCATTATTTATGTTACTTATCCTCAACTGAAGTAGTCCTTAACACTATACGTTCAGAGAAGAAACCCATGAACATATTATCAATGTAACATACATTAATGGAAATTAGATGAACTGTTGATTGAACAAATGATATTATTCGGTCGAACATCTATCAGCCAATACTACATTATTAAATTGAGAGACTACAGTGATTTTTGCAAGGCTACTCTCATAAATGTCATGACGCATTTGAAGCCAGGGTTCTTCTATACTAGCATTAATGTGCTGACTTATTATTGTGTTAAATTCATGATTTACAGTATTCATGGAGAACATTTCACGTGGGACCAACAGAGGGAAATATGACTATCGACTATGTTTTTTTATATTTAGCTAGCTCAAACGATCTATTGATTTGATTTATTGCTATGGTATCCACAAAATAAGTTGGATCCGTTTTTCCGTTTTTGTTGTTCTTTGTGTAACGCCGCACGTAGCAATATTCCAGTTATATGACGGTTGTCTGTAAATAATCGAATCTGGACCAGACAATCCAGTGATTGATATCACGACCACCGATCCACGCAATTGAGATACAATGACATGCATCAACCAAGTCAGCGAGCCTGACCACCCGATCCCTTTAGTCGCCTCTTACGACAAGCATAGTCGCCTATGACGGCAAGCATGGGTTGCTGTAAATCTATTCTTAACCGGATCTTTAGACTAAAATCTAGTCTCTGAAATGAACATATCGTACATTAAAAAAAACAGTTGTTCAGTTATCTTAATAAAAATATAATAAAAAGGAGCCCAGTGACTCTCTTCATTTTCAGAATTTTCCTGATACTGAAGTGATCTAGACTTGCCAAACATTATAGACTTGCATGGGCTGTATTTGATATATATTTGTATCAGGGTCTGTAAGACAGACTACCGGATCTTCAAAGGTCAAGTGGGATTCAACTGATATGTTAGGATGAAATAAAACTGAATTACATGTGCTGTTTACATATTAAAGTTTGCCAAATTGTTACAAAATTATTGGCCACAGCAAGACTACGTATTCACAACTTATTGTGGTAGGCACAGTATAACTCATGAGTCTGGACTGAGGGAGGGCCGTATTCCTCCTTGTGGGTCACCTGCTTAGTAATATGGTACGGGAAAGCTGCAGGGAGTGAGGGCAGTTAAGTTGATGGTACAGACAGATAACAGAGATCATTTTACAAATGTGAAACCTCATTCCACAAAGGAAGAGCTGAAAGCTGAAACTTAGTGAGATTTACAGAACAAAGGCAGTTATTTCTAGTTTCTTACTGACTCTCGGGGACACATTTATTAAAAATTCGTGTGTGCGACACGGCCACCAGTCACTAAATTTGGGTTGCAATCATTCAGTCTTCTTTCATTTGTCATCTGAAATACCATCCCTTCGTGCATTGTGCTTCCTACTCAAGTTACCAAACACCTCCTGTTTACGTACACGTGCAAGATATATATCACGCCGAGGAGAATTTACGATTATACGTTGATACGTCTAACTGCTGGCCTGGTACGCAATGTCATATTTCTTATCGCCAGGGATCACAGGTGTGATACCAGTCTCCCTCAAGGAGACGTCTGATTAAACTCTTTGCTTCGTCAATGCTTCGTCTTGCCCAAACCGGTAACTGGTACCACTAGCAACGATACAATGGCGTACAAAGACTTACAATGAGTCAAGCATCCGTCACTCGATTTCCATTTTGATTGATTGTTTGATTGTTTGATTGATAGATTGATAGATTGATAGATTGTGAGTGAGTGAGTGAGTGAGTGAGTGAGTGTTCCACTGGTATGTCCGGATCTGGGTACGGGTCCCCGGCTTAGCGTCACCGATCTAGATATATCTATGCAGAAATAGGTCATCCATGCGGATAGGGTAATCTTGATTAATGTATTCAGGAACCTTTCGTGAACAACATTTATTGAAAATGCTACCGAAGAATCAAACAACTTTAAGATTTGGCTTCTGTGGTGGAATTATTCTAATATTTCACATAACCGTTAACGTATTTCTTGAATGTTGTCACGCCATTCATTCAGACAGATCTCGAAGATATGTTAATATCTATGCGAGGACAGCGGATTAGATATCGCGAGGCCGGTTCACAATCTGTAAAAGCCTGTGATATGCCATGAATAGCCCATTGCATCTCGTATATTCGGTACTCCACACAGAGATTAACGAAGGGCATCTATTTGATCAGGGGTTATTTAAATATCTATAACAGCTGTGTGTCAGTATATCCAGTTTCTGTCAGTGCAGAAAAAATACCAAGTCGGTCAGCTGTGAACACGGTTCTTCAGCATCGGACAACAGCTGTCCTTGACACGCACATTTCAGCGCATTTGAAGCTACTAAGAATGCCCCCTGCAGAGTTGGACGAACATTCTGTGGTAGCGCTCGCGGCGGTGTTGACCAGAGGCTATCAGCAGTATTTCCTGTCCAGGTTATTTAGGTCCGTTGTGTGTGTGTGTGTGTGTGTGTGTGTGTGTGTGTGTGTGTGTGTGTGTGTGTGTGTGTGTGTGTGTTCGGGCGTGCGTGCGTGCGCGTGTGTCGGAGGGGGGGGGGGGGCGTGGGGGGTGAGAACGGGGGGATAGAATGATGGATTTAACAACAAGTAAGGTCATCTTGAGCGGGACGGTTTTCGTAGGAAATAGATGGATTAGCATTATGAACTATGATTCTCTTTAGGTAGAAAAAGATCCACGATGTTCGACCTGGTAGAAGTGTTAATCAAACCGCACAGCATTGGTCTTTGATTGACTGTGGCGTCAAAACAAACTCATTCATGTACTTGATCTGAATGTTAATCTTAATTGTTATGGATAGTCACGGAACCGTGATCCAGAGAACAGGGTGTCATTAGATAAAAATGAAGTAATAATAGGATTACCAGAAAAACGGGGTATAACACCCAAGCCAATAACCTCCCCCAAGGAACACCAGAGTAAGTCAGTACAAGATTGAAAACTGCCACATAAGTATGTATGACAGGCTAGTCGGGTATTGCTACTTGTATATGTGAAAACAAAGTTATTAAAATTAATAGCAAAACTGATGAAAGTCACCAATAAACGTGTATAAGTGTTACATCGTCACTGCAAAAATAATGAGTGTTGTCTTTAGTATTAACATTCAAATACGCGATATCTATATTAGCGATATTGTCTACGTTCCGCCGGTGAGTAAGCGTTAGGCTTACTATCTCGTAGTATAAATGTTGCAAGAAATTGTATTTCTGAAGACATCACGATACAGTTTTTTACGATGCATCACGTCTGCACCAGCGTTTGATAACAGCCTTGTGTTTGGGTGTTCAGTAGTTTAAATTGCTGTTCTTGATGTTGTTGAATAAACTTTGATACTATGAACAATATAAGGTTATATGAGAGTATGACTTTAGAATGGTAACATGCGTTAATGTATATCTGATATAAATATATATATATATATAATAGGATGACATAAATAGAACAATGAGTAGTACGTCCAGATTGGTGTATAGGCAACATTTAAAAGTAGATGAAAGAACACAATCGTCCGGAATACAATGTATGATTCTAGTGCACTTCCATGTGACTATATAGCATACAATAAGCTATCGGGTCCCGTTTGGGTCGGTTTGGGTGGCAGCTTAGATATCCATAGAGTAGGTTCATCTCGGAATCTCCCATATAACTGGGGCTCCTCTTCAATTTAAATGTAGTTACTTGTTTCTTTCAAAACTATACAGTTTTAGAGACTAAGCATTAGTCTGAATAGATATCTCCAGTTTGGAATTTGAAACTAATCTGTTTACAGTAACAGAACACTGTTTAAGTGTCATGTACAAATGAGAAAGTGGAATCCCGTCAATTAGGCGGACGAACCTTAACATTGTTAATAAACATTAAAATAAGCAATATCGGGAAAATGTATATGCATATACTATCTGGCAATAAACACCAAGATCACCTTCTACAAAAATAAGTTTTAAAAGCCGGTTGATATTCTTTTGCGTATTTGACGATTATATAACTTTCGAAAGTATAAATCCTTTTCCTATACTCAGTCGTTCCTGAGCCTTGCGCTTTCCTAATTATTTTGACTAAAATTATTACTGTTATCATTGTATTTGTTAATGGGAAATACGCGCCGATCAAGTACGTGCCATAAATTAAAGCGACATTGTACGATTCCGAATTCATCACGAGACCGTGTTTATGAATCACTGTCAAATAGTGGTGACATATAGAGGAAACAATACGCGAAATCGCGCATGCACAGAACGGAAAATTTGGACAAGGCATTAAGCAATCCGCATGCGTAGAACGATTGATTTCAGTACTTCCTCTAAACGCTTCGAGTACAGCGTCAAACTCGGACCTGTAATCTAACACGCGAGAACTGACCAATGAAATCTGAGAAGTAGGAATACCGGTAGACGCTGTTGCTTGATTGACAAGGCCAATCAAGAAAGGGAGGAGCTTGATGATGTCGTTCTCTCCCAGTAAATTCCGATGTCAAATAACGACGTTATTTGGACGGAAAAACGATGGTTTGAAAGCGTCCAAATAACGTCGTTTTTCCGTCCAATGACCATATACGGAAAAAAACGACGTTTTCGTGTTTGCAGTGATGCATGTGATGCTTTAACAAGTTCGCGATATAGAAGAACATGTACATGCCCTGACTGATGCAGATACAACCTGTAAGTATGGATCATGTGATGCTTTAACAAGTTCGTGATATAGATGAACATGTACATGCCCTGACTGATGCAGATACAACCTGTAAGTATGGATCATGTGATGCTTTAACAAGTTCCCGATATAGATGAACATGTACATGCCCTGACTGATGCAGATACAACCTGTAAGTATGGATCATGTGATGCTTTAACAAGTTCGTGATATAGATGAACATGTACATGTCCTGACTGATGCAGATACAACCTGTAAGTATGGATCATGTGATGCTTTAACAAGTTCGTGATATAGAAGAACATGTACATGTCCTGACTGATGCAGATACAACCTGTAAGTATGGATCATGTGATGCTTTAACAAGTTCGTGATATAGATGAACATGTACATGCCCTGACTGATGCAGATACAACCCATAAGTATGGATCATGTGATGCTTTAACAAGTTCGTGATATAGATGAACATGTACATGCCCTGACTGATGCAGATACAACCTAGCAAGTATGGATCATGTGATGCTTTAACAAGTTTTGCGATATAGATGAACATGTACATGCCCTGACTGATGCAGATACAACCTAGCAAGTATGGATCATGTGATGCTTTAACAAGTTCGTGATATAGATGAACATGTACATGCCCTGACTGATGCAGATACAACCCATAAGTATGGATCATGTGATGCTTTAACAAGTTCGTAATATAGATGAACATGTACATGCCCTGACTGATGCAGATACAACCTAGCAAGTATGGATCATGTGATGCTTTAACAAGTTTTGCGATATAGATGAACATGTACATGCCCTGACTGATGCAGATACAACCTAGCAAGTATGGATCATGTGATGCTTTAACAAGTTCGTGATATAGATGAACATGTACATGCCCTGACTGATGCAGATACAACCTGTAAGTATGGATCATGTGATGCTTTAACAAGTTCGTGATATAGATGAACATGTACATGCCCTGACTGATGCAGATACAATCTGTACAGACAAACAGCACACACGTAGTAAGTGTGAATTATGTTAAATCCGAAAATGAAGATTTAAGCACCTATTTTAGTACATTTCTTCCAGGTATGGACGCAAACATGCACTGTTGTCAGCTGTAGCGCTTCACCTTGGCTCGGGCATAGGAACAGCATTTTCCCCAAACTTCATGGCTTTTGTCATATTCAGGTTTTTCAATGGGGCCTCAAGCATTGCCCTTTTGATATCATCCTTTGTTTTCGGTTAGTTGATTCATAATGTATTTTTTACATCAACTGTAATGAAGGTAATTCCATGGATATATCAAAGGATACTATATATATGAGCATAGCTAAATAGTGTAGATCAGTGATTCCATATATAATGTCGATACATATTTGTTTATGTTACAATATACCTTTGAAGCCTCCTTTAATAGAACCATACCTTTAACCAGCTGATAACATGCTTTATATCCAAAAGTTATGGAACTCGTTGGTCCCTCCAAACGTACATTGGCTGGCATTATCAACAAGCTCTTCTGGTGTTTGGGCCTGTTCATGGTTGGAGGTCTCGCATACCTCATCCCAGACTGGCACCATCTTCAACTCGCCATCTCTGCACCTGTTGTCCTCCTCTTTGGATTTTACTGGTAAATGCCTCGATCGTTATTCCAGTATATACCGAAATGCTGTGAAACATACACCAGCAGCGGTGTCGTGTTGTACAATGATGTGGCACTACTTTAGCAGAAGTGCAACTAAAACTCAGGTTGACCTGCGCTACTGCGCAAATAACGTTAATGATTTATGGAAAGTCCATAAGTGCATATCTTTACATTCAGTTTCGTTCCCGAGTCTCCAAGATGGCTGTTGTCAAGAGGTCGTGAGAAGGAGGCAGAGAAGATTCTGCGACAAGCAGCACACGTGAATGGAAGTACTCTGCCAGACGTGTTGTTTGACCAGGACACTCTTGATAATGGCCCACCAGCTAAGATTACGGAGATGTTCAAATCACCAGTCCTACTTATTAGAACACTCATCATTTTCTTCAACTGGTGAGTCAGCGTTTAATTGTTATGGCTAATACCGGACTAATATAACGTGTCTCTGGTGCTACCTACTTCTTGTTAAATATACTAGCTCCAAATGGTACATAGATGTTATATTTGAGGAGGTCCAGCAGGTAATATATTGGTTGTTCAGTAAACCTCCCTTTTTCGACCTGAATCTTCAGAGATAGAGATGTAACTAGGTTTGTGGTCACCACGTTTAGTGGCAAATACCCCATGGATCAAGGAATTAAGTTTTGTTTAAGATTGTCGTGTGGGATAGTTACATACGCGTTGCAAAAAAAATCAAATGTCTTGACAGGATTGAACATGGTTCTTTCCTGCGATTGCAAAATATTCAGGCAAATCCTTAATTAATTCCCAAATACTTTCTGTGGATATATAAAGAAAGACCTTCCGTGATCGCATTAAAGCTTAGGATGCTCTTTGAGAGAGGTATTTGATGGTTGGTCGTCTGGTCCCTACAGTGTATTTCTCTTTATGAAAACACTCGGTGCCTAATAAATGTGAATTTCGATAGAAAGGAATGTCATAGTCTACGAGGGCTGGCTGAAAAGTTCTAAGCCTTAGTGGGATATCTCAATCGGATTGAAACAAATATTTGCCAACAACAAGTACAATCATTTAATGAATCATAGACATAAGAACTGCAACTGCAGTGTTATTATTGTCTTTGTACCAGACCATCTTGTGAACCTACACATTGAAATCACCAGAAATGGACAAACCTGGCTATAGGGCAGTCATCACGTACCTGCAGCTGAAAGGGCTAACTCCAACACAGATACATGCTGACATGGTCTCCACTTTAGGGAATGATGCCCCTTCCTTTTCCACTATAAAGAAGTGGGCTGCGGAATTCAAGCGTGGCAGAGAGAGCCTTGACGATGACCCGCGTCCAGGAAGGCCTTTAACAGCAACCATTCCGGGAAACATTACCCGGGTGCATGACATGGTGATGGCTGATCGACGATTGACCACTCCACATATTGCCAGTGTTGTGGGCATCTTTCATGAGAGGGTTGAGCACATTTTCACCAACGAGTTGGGAATGCAGAAGTTTCTGAAAGATGGGTGCCAAAGCTCTTGACAGCGGATCAGAAACGTGTAAGATTCCTGACGTCCCGTGACAATTTATGCCGTTTTGAAGCAGATCCAGCTGATCTTTTGGCCTGATTTGTAACCATGGATGAGACCTGGATTCATCACTTTCAACCAGAAACCAAAATTCAGTCTAAACAATGGAAGCATCCGGAATCACCAGCCCCCAACAAAAGCCAAGTCGGTTCCTTCTGCTGGAAAGGTGATGTCTTCAGTCTTTTGGGATTCCAAGGATATTCTGCTGAGCGACGGGGAATGCTCATTAAAGGAGTCCTGTTCCACCAAGACAATGCTCCTGTTCACAAATCGGTGTTTGCCATGTCAGCGATCCCTGATTGTATCTTCGAACTCATTGACCATCCCCCTTATTCACCCGATTTGGCCCCGTCAGACTCCCACCTGTTTCCCAAAATGAAAAAGGAACTAGCCGGTGGCCATTTTCCTAGTAATGATGACGTCATGTGAATGACTTTTTTAGGGAGGCTTAAGAAAATTTCTTCTTGACCGGCATCCAGGCCTTGCAGCATCGCTGGCAAAAAGTGTGTAAACCTGGAAGGGGACTGTGTGGAGAAATAAATGAAAACCATCGACTTGGTACGGGTCATTCACAGCTAGGCTTAGAACTTTTCAGCCAGCCCTCGTATAATAGGTCATGTAGGGGGACAATATTGAAACGAATATACATCGTTTGTTTTGATATTTTTGTAGTACAATATGATGCTAAATAGGTGCAATAATGCTGTAACACATTTTCAGATGTTATACCCATCCCAAGAATGTTTCATGGATATGCTCGTGAAACCATGCATTTCAGTCCCTTACGTTGGTCTATGTTATAGCGATGGGAATATCCGAGATATGTAATTGATACCCTAATTTCCAAATTGACATATGTTATCCAACACTTACAATAATGTATACAAACTTCTTCAAGAAGGGTTACCTAATTCAGTTTGGGGATGCAGGTGCAAAGTCAAGACTCGATTGTTTCCAGGCCACCGTCCTATGCCAGTATTGCTGCGCAACACTAGGCAACAAAATAGACACTTACTTTGTATGCAAACTGTCTGAGTTGCGGGAAGTGTTAAACTGGTTGTAAAGTTAACGCTCAGGATCATAACGTACGTAATAAAGAGTCTTAATAATGATTTAAATATAAAGTGTTAAAATGTAAAACTTCGTACGTGACTGAGTACGAATCCATGAGGGGAAGTAATGTGTGAAACGTATCGCAAAACTGAATAAGCCATGCTGGGAGGTGTCAAATTGTGAAACTTACGCCTTTGATCCCCCCCCCCCAAAAAAAACAAACAAACAACAAAAACAAAACAAACAAAACAACAACAAACAAACAAACAAACAAAACCAACCCAAAACAACAACAAAAACACATTACACCAGTAAATCTGAAATTACATAATGTTTATATCCTTAATGAATAGGTTATATTCATGTTTGTTGTTATTTCCTTTGTATGTACGTTAAATTGATATATTTACAGTGCTTTATTTGACAATGTGAACATTATACGTTTCCATGCAATGTGTGCCGTTAGATAACAATAGTTGTTTTCACAATAATGATATATATGTGGAGGGAGAAATCATACACCCATTCCAAAATGCCCCGATTAAGGCAACACCTCTATATTTAACAGGTTTGTGATCATCATGGTGTTCTACGGGCTAGCCCTGAACGTTGACGATCTTGTCGGTGACATCTTCCTCAACTACACCATTGGGAACATCGCGGAGGTCACGGCCATCGTCCTGTGTTTGTTTCTACTGGACAAACTAGGAAGAAAAGTTCTTCATTGTGGAAACATGTTGTTGGGGGGCACTGCCTGCCTTGCCACCATCGTCCCCATAATGTATGGAGGTCAAGGTCAGTGGCATATATACACGTGATTATCGCAAAACGGGTAAACGACTCGTTATTCAGTTTAACCAAAGAAGAAACTTACTTTTCAGAAGACGAATGGATCACAGCAACCCTGGCCATGATTGGAAGGTTTGGAGCAACTGATTGCATCATTTACATATTTTCTGCGGAACTGTTTCCAACGGTTGTACGAAACTCCGGAATCGGCAGCAGCTCCTTTTCAGGACGCGTTGGTGCCATAATCTCCCCTCATATTGTAAGCCTGGTAAGAAATTCTTGACAGCTTTGAAATTGGATGTAAATGATGTCATTGTACTGTTTCATCATCGAGATTATTTGATACGATTGGCTTGACATGCTGAGTGCTAGATGCTGACACGTCTACTGTTGCAGACCAGCAGGTTACATCTTAACATGGAGGTCATAGGAAACACATTTAAATAGAATGAAGAACCGTCGTCGGTGGTCAATTGATAAATCAATCCTTGGTTCATACACGGAAGTTATCGTTGGTTCCTTTTGAGTGCAGGGTTTGTTTACTGAAAAAACATGTTTGACTTATGATCTGACGAAAATTGTTTTTTATGTTACACGATGAATATTGATTTTCATTTCCGTCAGGTTTTGGTTTGTTGTTTAACGCCGCACTCAGCAATATTCCAGCTATATGACGGCGGTTTGTTAATTATCGAATCTGGACCAGATAATCCAGTGATTGACATCATAAGCATCGAGCCACGCAATTGGAATACGATGACATGCATCAACCAAGTCAGCGAGCCTGACCACCCGATCCCATTAGTCGCTTCTTACGGCAAGCATAGTCGCCTTTTACGGCAAGCATGGGTTGCTGAAGACCTATTCACCCCGGATCATTACATGTCCATTTCCATCAGGACGGAGATAGCAGAAGCTTATTCAGTGTTTTGTATGTGTTCGAAATGTGTTGTTTTGTCATGCATCTATAATTCATCTGTATCAAGGGTGCCGTGGTTGGCGGTGATTTCAGCAAAGCTGTCCCCCTCGCCGTGTTTGGCTCTCTGAGTGAGGTGGCGGGAATACTCGCCCTGTGGCTGCCAGAAACGATGCATAAAGAGCTACCAGAAAGTATCAACGATGCAAAACATTTTGGGAAGTGAGTTCAACAAATGAGTATGTGATATGACAAATCAAACATGTGATATGTGTGTCAGTCATGAATTTTATTTCTTGATGTGTGTGGAAACATTGTCATATTGCGTAATGCTCGTATTCATCAATATGTTGTGTTTGTGTCTCGTCTGAGCAGTGACGCAATTCCTCACAAGGCTAAAATGTGTGAAGCCCATTTCTGGTGTCCCCCGATATTGCTTGAATACTGCTTAAAGCGACGTTATTGTGTCAAGTGTCAAGTGACTGAAAACGACCATATTATTAAGGAGTAAGGAAGCTCCCAATTGTAATAAAGAAGGTGTTCATCCATATATCTTATCTTTAGTACTCCAACTTCTAAATGCCTCTCAAGGAACATATTATTAATGCCTCATCAGTCAGGTCACAAGAGAAAACATCAGATAGTTTCTTGTCATTAAACATCAGAGGAGAATATGATGATAGGTATTATTTCAATCAAATGTGTCAGTGCACAAATAATTGTCATAGCGATTTTTATATTCGTGCAAATATCACCGTGTGCCGAAAATGAGGCAATTTTTTTTACTTTTGTGCACAAATGTCAAAATACGTACATTGTATATATGATTAAATAGACATGCAATCTCAGTATACCATGTCGGCTTTTTGTAGTGTCCTCATTCCGAACGTGCTCGTACGTAAGTGGCATGTGTGTATTTGACTACACCTGATGTAACGTGTGTAACCTGTGATGTCGGAATAACGTCCGATGGGGCTTGAGACATTAAAATGAGTCGATACTCTGGAACACATATAAACAGAAACTATGTGTCATACGTATGATTTTGACTGTATTTCCAGTAAGATGTCCCATCACATGGACCACACGGATGAATCTAAAGTTCAGGGTGACAACCAAACATCCAGTGAACAAGGCTAAATGATGAAGAGCTGAACAAAGCTTTGTTTCATACTCAAGTATTTAATAATGTTAATATATTTAAAATGTAATCAATGGTTCATCTATATTGTTATAAAAGTGTGAACAATAACACAATTTCGAGAAACTTGCTATATTGTTGCTATTTGTCCAATTTCTGTGTGAGCACCTCATGACAAAATATCTCCATGTTAATATGTTTGCTTTTTTATGAGGTAGCGATAACATGTTCCCATTTTATGGGGTTTATTTCAATTAATAAAATCATTTATGATAATCTCGCTATGCATGTGTTTTTTTAGTAAAGAGATTGTATTTTTTCGCCACAGTCATCACTATTCCACCTAATGCGGCGGTAAAATATTCAAGCTTTGTCAATGAATAACGATCCACGCCGTCGAAATACGATGCCACACAATCTAAACATTGCTGTCCTCACAAGTCGGATCTATTTGTACCCGGAATCCCCAAGGGATTTCCACCCTTACATACTAGTATATATTCTTATGTGATATACATAAAAAAACCTTTAAAATATTACTCAAATAATTATTTCGCAATGATAATTGGGTATCCAAATATGTGCACAGATTTGCATCAGTCCTGGCTTCCCCCAACAGGCAAGCTGACACGCCATGATAAAACTAAAATAGTGTTGAAATCCACATTAACATAACCCATGTAATGTTTAATTAATCAAATGAAGAAGATAGTCAATAGTGCCCATATCAAATGATATGTCCCTCAAATGACAGAATACGCGTGTCAGAATTAGCGAGAATATGTCTAAGTAACCAAACACCAACACGTCCATGGATATAGAAGCGTTTTCATTTTACCCGCCAATAAATTTGTTATCTAAAATATACAATTATGTGGAAGTGCATGTTTTATTACACTAGAGTCAGATAATTCGGTTTCCTATATATAGGTGGATAGTGTGACGATCATACGATGTTGGCCGCCGCTGTCATAAATATTCCAACTATTTCACGGCGGCTTGTACATATTCGAGAGTTGGACAGTCAAACCAGTACGCAACGGTTCGCTTTCAGGCATAGTATTCAAAATAACGGCAATCAATGACAACATTAATATTGAGGGAGGCAGTGGTGATGTCCTTCCGGTTTCCAAACATCTCTTAAAACAACACATTCTGTCAGGCGTAGTACAATAGAGGGATAATCTGGACCATCAAACGGAAGGGGTGTTCAGTGTGGACCGCAATGGTAGCTTGTAGGGAACGGCTGAAACCAGTCTCTCAGATACGGCCGACCACCCGAGTAGGTCTGCAGCGTCTGCATGCCGCGTATTGCGGGTATTTAAAGGAATCCTATATCACAGGATCCATTCCGAGGCCTATAATAAATATTATTGCGCAGGGAATAAAAGTGGGAAAATATTGTTAAAGATCAGCAAACACTTTCAGACAGGTGATCTGCAATACTGATAAAACGGCGTGAAATAGAACAAGTCACTAACTATGTTTAACAAGATACATGTACTTTGATATCATCTAGTCGGGTGAGGCAACTCCCAGGACTTTCCTTGTTTACAGGGATCGTCACTACACCAGGTGAAACGATTTCCAGCATAGAGTGATCCCTACTCCCAGGGACCGCCTCCGTGGTCTTGTGGTAGAGCGTCCGCCCGGAGAGCGGAAGGTCCAGGGTTCGATCCCGGGCCGCGTCATACAAAAAGACGTTAAAAGATTGTACTTGTTGTTACCCTGTCTGGCGCTCGGCATTAAGGGGCTAAAACAAGGACTGGTCGGCTCGGAGTCAGTATACTGTGTCTGAGTGGGGTATTCATGTTAAACTGCGGCATGGTATCTCAGTGAGCTAGCACTATAAATTGGCATCAGTCCGGACTAGTACAAGCAGCCACACACACACATACACGTGCATGCACGTCGCTATATAAGTGCAATAATCTTGGACGCGACGTTAAACCCAATTTCACCTCACCTCACCTACTCCCAGGACGTTCCTTGTTTACAGGGACCGTCACTACACCAGGTGGAACGATTTCCAGCATAGAGTGAACCCTACTCCGAGGACGTTCCTTGTTTACAGGGACCGGCACTACACCAGGTGGAACGATTTCCAGCATAGAGTGAACCCTACTCCGAGGACGTTCCTTGTTAACAGGGACCGTCACTACACCAGGTGGAACGATTTCCAGCTTAGAGTGATCCCTACTCCGAGGACGTTCCTTGTTTACAGGGACCGTCACTACACCAGGTGGAACGATTTCCAGCATAGAGTGAACCCTACTCCGAGGACGTTCCTTGTTTACAGGGACCGTCACTACACCAGGTGGAACGATTTCCAGCTTAGAGTGATCCCTACTCCGAGGACGTTCCTTGTTTACAGGGACCGTCACTACACCAGGTGGAACGATTTCCAGCATAGAGTGAACCCTACTCCGAGGACGTTCCTTGTTTACAGGGACCGTCACTACACCAGGTGGAACGATTTCCAGCTTAGAGTGATCCCTACTCCCAGGAAGTTCATCCCCAGCTTTCCCCCGAGTTCCGCACCGCAAGGTCAAGGAGGGTGTCAGTCAATTTGCTGGGGAATCCTGACCTAAATGGGAAATTTGGATTAAAACAACTTTCGTAATACTTTTCACAGTAGAATTTGACATGGATGACATTTTCCTAATCTAATACTGGATCGACGTGAGAATTTCGTACAGAGAGTTAATCCGGACTTGCATGGACTCCCGAAATTGGTTTCAGAAAACGGTATCAAAACGAAACTGATGCTTTGTTTTCCGTTGAATGGATTGATATATATATCTGATTCTTGGGACTGTCTCGAAATCATCACCGAATGTAACGTCACCAAGAGAGACGTAGTCGATTCTGGGGCAAAAACAAATCATCGTCGGATTCGATCCTGTATAGAATGACGGCGACAATAACGACGTGAATGTCTTTATGCTCACCGGGCAGTTTTATACAGGGAAATCGTAGATTTATTCAAAGTCTTCGTTTGTTAGACAGCTGCATTTAGGAGAATGTTTCAATATGATTTGTTTGTTTGTTTGTTTTTGTTTAACGCAGCACTCAGCAATATTCCAGCTATATGACGGCGGTCTGTAAATAATCGAGTCTGGACCAGACAATCCAGTGATCCATGCAATTAGGATCGATGACATGCATCAACCAAGTCAGCGAGCCTGACCACCCGATCTCTTTAGTCGCCTCTTACGACAAGCATAGTCACCTTTTACGGCAAGCATTGGTTGCTGAAGACCTATTCTACCCCGGATCTTCACGGGTCGTTTCAATTTAAAAATGTCTATGGGTGTATTCAAGAATTTGACTTAAATGTAAGTATATTAGTTACTCACGTGACTAGCTGGTGTTGACTTCGGTTTAACTTGGTTGGTTCGAAAATTGAACTCGTACGTGTTTGAGTTTATTCCCCTTCTGTCAGAAGGCTTCGAACGATTATTAAGATATTGAGAAGCGTTCGTAAAATATGCGTGCTTTCTCCAAGTTGGTCACACCCATCCTCAGTACCGGGATGCTACATAATGTCAAGACATACCGCAGTAAATTGAGAGGTTCGTGGCCTCAACATGTATATGAAGAATCTTGGAAGGCATAACATCAAGTTCGACTTATTGCTACATTTGTTTTCGTGTATGCAAATTGAGAGTGAGTATGGTTTTACGCCGCTTTTAGCACTATTCCAGCCAATCCACTGCGGGGGACACCAGACATTGGCTTCAAACATTGTACCCATGTGTGGAATTGAACCCGGGTCTTCGGCGTGACGAGCGAAGTTGCTGTGGTGACAGAGACTGCGAAAAATGAGCAGTGAGAAAGTACCTGCTTAAAACGGACATGTCGCAAAGAGAAATGCACAAAGCTATGAAGCGCACGTCTGTCCTGTATATTCAACCTGTTAAGACAGCGAGGCGGAAGTAGCACAAAATATTACACTTGGTCTGGTCGTCCAAAAGGAGTCACGTCTGAAACACAAGAGGATGGCTGTCCACAGTATGGTTTAAGCTGACCGAGGTGTCACAGATCAGTATATCGCTGACAGTAGTGGGTTCACATTGGTGTCAGTACATTCCATCTTTACTGACACACTCCACATGAGCGACGCGTAACCAAGATAGGTACCTAGGCTCAACATATCCAGGTATCCTTGACCAGTTGTAAGCGAACTGTAACCCAGGACGGGACCTGGGTCTATCACCGAGTCACATAATGCCAGAGTAAAAAGTGAACACATTTTGCCTCATCCCCCATCAAAGAAATATAAGCGGGGGCGTCAGCTGGCAAAGTCATGGCTTCAGTTTTCTGTGACAATGGGGGGTTAATAACGATGGACTTTTTGCTACGAGATCGGAATGCTTCGTGTTAACCTTTTCGAGACTGCATGAAAACGCATTCGAACTTACGCTTTCGCGATCACCCGTGAAGATCCGAGTTAGAAAAGGTCAACCCATGCTTGCCGTAAGAGGCGAATATGCACATCGTAATAGGCAACTAACGAGGTCGAGTGGTCAGACTCGCTGACTTGGTCGATGCATGTCATCGTATCCCAAATGAGTAGATCGATGCTCAAGATGTCAATCACTGGATTGTCTGGTCTAGACTCGATTATTTGCAGATCGCCGCCAATAGCTGAACAAGAAACAAACACGTTCGCAACCTCGTAAGCGACGCTCTGAGTGGTTGGGAGAAGGATCGTTCTGACTTAACCTGTAATGCGATGTCCACAGATGTGTAGCTGTAAAGAGCACAAGATCTGATTTTATGAGATTTTATGAGATTGAAGATTGATATTGTTACAGAATTCATATTGATTTTACATAAATTTATTGATCATTGAAGTTCATTTGTACCACATTTGTTACAGTATTGAAGGAAATACTGACAATTAATTAAGTTAGCGAGTGAACGTTGTTCAACCTCCAGTCAGAATTCGAGCTACATCACGACGCCATGTAAAAAATCGTGTTCAAGATAAAGTGTCATGCACACAACCACTAGTCTTCCTGTCAGCCATGTTGCAAATCAAACCGCGCGGTCCTCAATTGCTGTCTTATAAAGAACGAGCCAAACTATTTTCTGTGACTCTCAACACATTATTTTTCAGATCAAGCATGTCCAGTGGGGTCACGCGGTTTTCTAGCACTTACCGTTTTCAAAGGTGACGGTATTGTTCAGATATTGTGAAGGTCAGTGGGATGTGATGCGATGCAGTGACATGTATTCCGTTATCAAGTCCATGTTTAATATCTCTAGTTACAACAAAACGAGCGTACCGTTCCAATTCTCCCAGCTCAGTGATTACAACATACCACTCATCCGCACTGGGATGAAGTGTGTCACTGAAACAATATCATGTAAGTTCCAAGACCTTGAGTGACACAAGAGCATGAGACTCACACCAGCAGCCATCCGTAAGTCTTGTAACATGTGGCATGTTTGTGTAATGCGTCTTGTAGTGCAACACTTGTTGACGACATTCTTCATCTTAGTATATAATACAGAACCAATACATCTGTAGTCACAACACCTGCAGTACGCCAATGGTCATTGCATTAGCATTGCATCAATAATCACGACATCTGCAGTACGCCAATGGTCATTGCATTAGCATTGCATCAATAATCACGACATCTGCAGTACGTCAATGTCATTGCATTAGCATTGCATCAATAATCACGACACCTGCAGTACGTCAATGTCATTGCATTAGCATTGCATCAATAATCACGACATCTGCAGTACGCCAATGGTCATTGCAATAGCATTGCATCAATAATCACGACATCTGCAGTACGCCAATGGTCATTGCATTAGCATTGCATCAATAATCATGACATCTGCAGTACGTCAATGGTCATTGCATTAGCATTGCATCAATAATCACGACACCTGCAGTACGTCAATGGTCATTGCAATAGCATTGCATCAATAATCACGACATCTGCAGTACGCCAATGGTCATTGCATTAGCATTGCATCAATAATCACGACATCTGCAGTACGTCAATGGTCATTGCATTAGCATTGCATCAATAATCACGACACCTGCAGTACACGACACGCTATTTTTTAGAGTGAGTGAGTGAGTTGGGTTTAACTCCGCTTTTAACAGTATTCCAGTTATATCGCGGCGTGTCAGCTTAATGTGGGAGGAAAAGCCTGAAGTGATGCAGGTCTCAGACGTTTACCACTTCGGTGAATCCCACGAGCACGGGTATGGTGCTGACAAACCTAGAAACATATTCGGGGAGAACCGGGATTCGAACCCACAAGCATAGGTTTCTGGCGTGCCCAAGGGACGAAACTCTGCACAGCGAATCGCGACGCCTCAGACGACTGGGCCACCCGTGACCCCACTATTTTTAGAATGATGTTATGTCCATTATGTTCGAATGTACGTTGTGAATGCCTTTGTTTGCGTCGTGACATTGAGAACATGCAGATATGAGATCATTATTCATCCGTGTCTTTGTCGCGACATATACTGAGTGAGCTGCGTGTAACCTTGGCGATTTCTAACATGTTTAAGTCAAAATGTGGGTCTTTTCGAACAATCAACAGTCGCTGCTCTTTTTCAACAGCTTCATTAAGATACTTAAGATCCGGGGTAGAATAGGTCTTCAGCAACCCATGCTTGCCGTAAAAGGCGACTATGCTTGCCGTAAGAGGCGACGAACGAGATCGGGTGGTCAGGCTCGCTGACTTGGTTTGATGCATGTCATCGATCCCAACTGCGTGGATCGATGCTCATGATATCAATCACTAGATTGTCTGGTCCACACTCGATTATTTACAGACCGCCGTCATATAGCTGGAATATTGCTGAGTGCGGGGTTAAACAACAAACCAAATCATTAAGACACACGTCTAGTATGGTAAACGAGTTCGATATGTTTCGAAGATGGAATAAGGTCATTAATAGATTATCAAGGACAACTAGCTATATCGTGCTCCCTACATCGCTCAGCGTGTTTAATGCCAGTACGTAATCCAGCACAAGGGCTTGTCGCACTTGGGAGAACATAGAAAACTGGTCCCAGGACAACAAATTCGGCGAATGGCAGGTATAATACCACTTGTTGAACTGTCTGGTTCCTAACGCATTTAACGATCTGGTTGTGGACTGTAACATAGAAGAACATGTAATTGACTCGGAGCACTGTGCAGCAATGTTTTCCTGTGCAATGGTCACTTCCAATACCTTGGGTGAGTGAGTGCTTGAGTTTGGTTTAACATAGGCTTAAACGGTATTTCAGTTATATCACGGCGTGTCAGCATGATGTGGTAGGGAGACCCGAAGTGATGTCAAATAACGGGATGTTGACAGGCTATTTACATACAACGTTGCGTGGTCACTCTACTCTGTGTTTCTTCAGATGGCAAGCTACTCCGCTTAGGCGACAACAGTACCATTCACAGTGGAGACAAACAATCAGTGATGAAGACAAGTGCATGGTACTGATCACATGTACACATATGGTGGTCATCTATCCTACTTTTAATAATTTCTCGAGCAATCACCTGGGCGAAGAGTTGACTATTCTGGACACAGAAAAGCTCAATGCATTGTGTGTTTCTGCTTTCAGCCTAAATACTTTATGTTCTGATCTGTACCAGGTACCAAATACACACGCTTAGAGACATACTTTTCTGATTTATTTAAGTGATCTATTTCTCACGTGTCTCATTGTCACTCCCGTTCCTGTTCAGTCATACAAACAAACTGATGTTATTTTACGATTCTGATGTCTGCCACAGTTGCCGATTTATGCCTGCCTGCACCAGTTTGGTGAGAAAATAGTATTTTCCGATTCAATCAATGCGGACAAACGGATACACAAGACTTTCTTCCAGCACAGAGACTAGCCGGTGTTTATTATGGGGCTGACGAGTCAATTAGGTAATAACAGCGACCACCACATCAAAACAAACAGCTGCGCAGCGAATGCCGTCAGTTTAGGCGAGCAGACGAGATGAGCGGATATCGTCTGCTTCAGTTCTGCTAACTCCGTGCACGTGGCGGAATATGGACGATAAAGCACACGGCCCCCGCTACGGCAATGGGGGGAAGGATGTCAACATAGCTGTACTGGGACTACGTGGTGTCGGCAAGTCAGGTAGGTGGCGTAATGCAATCTTATAATCTGTTACCATGTCTGCACTTAGATGCAAAATCTGATCTGTAGTGCAATTCGATGTCAATGATACCATTTTGTCAGAAAAACCAAATCTCTTACATGTTCTTTGACTTTTATTAAAAGCATTATATTTTAAGATGCTATCTACTAAAAATAATAAAACGAATTCACCTGCGTAAATCATGTCTTATGATGTACCATGCTTTGGCCCCTGTTCAAATGATAAGAGAAGCTATTGTTAGATGCATAGACGTATCGGAAAGAGTTGATGAAACGTTTAGGCTTTTCTAGAACCAGCAATTACAAAACAAGACTATTGTGTAGAGCGATTCAACAGGTGACATTCTCAGTAGGAGGGTACGCAACCAGCAAATAATTATATCGAAAGCAGGACCCTGAAGGTCTATTATCGTATGTCCAAAAGATGCAGCAGTACTGAACTGACGAACAAAAGAAAGTATACACTTGACAGTTGTTATTATACGTCAGTAGACTGAAACAGGCGCCGAAACACTGCAAACGTTAGGTCCAAAACACAACTATAATACCCGTATCAAATCTTAGCTACCATCAATCATGGGTTTCTTTTACCTGGTAGGTTATCGTACGTAATATTGTAATGACACTACGGACATTCATTGTACATCCCATATATCTACCCTGTGTTCGTGTGAAAACATTTCCCACTATGGAAATAACTTAAAAAGGAAGTGTCACGATACAGATTGGGAGATATTGATCCTATTTCCGTTGAACGTAAAATGATAGTGTTATTATGGTAGTCGTCATCAACATAGTCATACCCTGAAGTGAAAGGTGCCTTTTTCTGATGCTATGTGATCATTTTCCATCTCCTGTAGTATATACAAACAACAATCGATAAAAGTTTGCTTTGTAAGACAGCCTGCACATGAAACACTCATTACATCGGTGGGCGACTGGAGGGAGTATTTATTGGAGGTAGTGAACCATGTTCTTTCTCCTAATAGGCCCGGCCATTACCATATACGAGAACTTTCCAAGCAGAAGATTGTATCAGCGTCACACACTTGTCTCTAAGGACTCTGTGAACAGATTCATATTGGACGATGAATAGAACATTAATCATTCATTGCTGTTCTGGTATATCTGGTAAGTCCCCTGAGGTCGAGAGCGGAAGACTTCATCTACTAAACTAACTATGAAAAGATCGCCCCATGTCACGACTGATGTGGCCCTTGCTTAGTATTAACTGCCTCCTTGGCAGCAAGTCTCTTATAGCCATTTATCGTAAAGGGCAGCTGAGATTGGATTGTGGTCTTGTTTGCATCTGCGTCTTACTGTTCCAGGTGAACTCTCTTAGACCATTAGAGCGTGTATATAGCATGATTGACGGCCCCTGTCACGATGCTCAAGTAGGAGTGTGGTTTATGCCGACATGGCCATTATTCAGCCACATCACAGTGGCTTGTGATAGCTGAGCCAACGAAGGCCAGCTGATGTTGTAAGCCGTCTGGGTATGATGGCACACTAAGTCGGTCACTCTTCCTAATTACTGTTTTACAGATTAGAAAAAAGTATGCAGCACAGAGGGTTTGGGGGGTCCTGGACCAGTCAGGCAGGTTAGGCTCATCATCAGCGCGGGGTCCTTGACCCATCTACATGCAGCCCAGACATGGAGTGGGACTTCTCCCAGGAAGCGCTGCCTTGTCGAACCCACCCAGAACTTTTCGAAGAATGTGAAGATTTCCCATCACTGCAGCCTTCTGCATTACCCAGTTTGTCAGAAGGGCTGTATTCCTGGAAGCAAATCCGGGTACTCTCCCAGTGTCAGTCAACAGACTGGGAGGCACCAAACCTAAGGCACCGAGAACGATTATGAGTCGGACAACTTGGCACTTGGGATGCACGCGTGACATTTCGAAAGCGAGGTCCGCATACTTGCCATTATTATTAGTATGTACAGATTAAAATACAAAATGCAGCAAAGGGTGTTTGGGTGATCCTGGCACAGTCAGGCTGGTTAGGATCATCACCAGCTCAGAGCCCTTGTCCTCTACACGTAGCCCAGACAGCGAATTTGACTTCTCCAGGGAAGCGCTGCCTAGTCGAACCCACCCAGAACCTTTCGGAGAATGTGACGACTCCCCAACACTGCAGCCTTCTACATTACCCAGATTGCCAGAAGGGCTGTATTCCTTGTAGCAAACCCGGGTACTCTCCCAGTGTCAGTCAACAGATTATTATTATTAGTAGTAGTAGTAGTATAGTCGCTGTATTCCCATTTAATAGTCTATATTTCAAAGTTTCTAAGTATCAGTTGCCTTCTGTTTTCCGCAGCAGCCTGGGTGATACATATGCTCTTTAGCCATCATTAAACTTTATTGTTAAAATTTATTATTTGTCACAATATAGATTTCATTTAAAGTCGCATTTCCTCACCCGGTGAGTCGATACGATCTAATGTAGTTTGACACTGCAGACATGTTATGAACAGGCAACCCACTTGTTTGAATGGCTGTTTCAACTTGGTCGTTAACTAAGCCTGAAGGCCTAGAGTTTAAACGCCAGCAAGGGTGCTAAGGTGTGCCATCCTTAAGTTGCTTTAAGTCATTGTTCCATTGCTTATTCATTTCTCCAAACGTATCACGCTGAATAATTTCTAAAATCTCTGAGGGATTTCTCAGAATAGATATGTTTCCACAATCAAAAACTGAATCAACAGAAACAGGTGTATTGTTCTTTCTCGACCATCTGTTTGTTCTTTATGCATTAAATAGTCAAAATAAACATTCGCAGGTACCCAACCAAGTAGACCGTTATACGATTTACTAACAGTGTGTTGAAGAAGATCTCTATTTGTTCACATTGACACTTTCATAGCTTATAAAAATTCTTCTGTTTTTCTCTCTGCACATTTGATGAGTTAGGCTGACTGTCCCACGCTATTACCCATCTTTACAGTATTGCGCTAGTCTTGCCTGGATTACTGGTACGGGAAACTCTCAAACACACGAGAATCAGAATCAGATGTGGCCCCTACATCTGACAGTTGGCGGCAGGAATTAATTCCCAGCATTAGATATACTCTGGATGTTACTGTCGGTAGGGAGCATCGCTCGAGATGGAACTATCGAAGGCGTTCGTGCGTGTGCTTGAGCTTTGAAATTAACTGACATTATATAAGATGGACGTAGAAGGATGCTATGGAGGCTATGTGTAGTTAAATAGATTTTCACGTTTGAGATTACGGAACTTAAACTATGGCTTAAGTTTCTCTGATGTAATAAGTATAACATAAACAGCAATAATTAAATGTCACCACATGACACCACGTGTCCTGTCATGTGTCCAAGCACTGGACATTTCCACAAGCAGGTGATTATGGCCATGAGCACAACCTTATCATCTAGAGTACACAACCTCTGTGCATGAAACGCCACGCACAGCCACGAGGTATGGGATACTGTAATTATATGTATAATCTACTCTCGTGAATAGCTAGTTTTAAAACTTAAGATCGATAAGTGCTTCACGGTTTTATTTGATCACGAATAGACAGTCATCTGCGACTATATCAACGTTACGTAAGATGATGTTTTCGCAATGTTACATTGTAGTTTGGCATGGTTCGGATGGCACAGCCATCACATAGGTGGCACCACTCAAGACACAGTCGTCTTCAGCGGCCCAAGTCTTTATGCAGGGACGTGTTCCTAAGATTGCCAGGATCCTATTAACGTGGGTTCGAATCCATTATTCTCCCTGATCATGAACCTGGGTTTATAAGCTCCGTTCTCGCGGGTATCACTACAAATGATAATTTACAAGTGTTGCTCCGGTCTTTGCTTTCACATTCAGCTGGAAGTTACACAACTGAAATACTGCTGGGGAATGTCTCCCACCTCGCTCACTCACTCACTCACTCATTCACCATCTACCTGCCTGTAATATATGTGTTCAGTGTTCTTCTGGTGCCTACGTATGCCTATTGATGAACACTTGTTTACTCATTTCATGACGAGACATAACACGAATAGCTCTCAAACGTCTTGATCATTGCATATCAATAACGAACTGTGGAAATATTCTGTATTTGCACCAGATAGCAAGTTCCTCATTCAAATAAAAAGATCCATCATTGGCGACGGTACAACAATGACAATAGCTCAATTCGTGCAAAGAATTGTTAGTTTGTTGTTGGAACTCAACAACACACTTCGCACCTTGTCATCAGATTTGACAAGTTTAATGATTTGGTTGGTTGGTTGGTTTGGTTGGTTTGTTGTTAAACGCCGCACTCAGCAATATTCCAGCTATATGGCGGCGGTCTGTAAATAATCGAGTCTTGACAAGAGAATCCAGTGATTAATATCATGACAAGTTTATTGAACCATCCCTGAATCAACCAGTGACATTGCGGTTTCCATCGAATCCTAGCTCCATGTTGTATTGGTGCGAGGCTTTGATGTGTACATGAAAATGAGAATGTATGTATTTTTGTTCGCGGCGTAGGTCATGCAGTGTCTTATGTAGGGCTTGGAATAGACACCCATGTGAAGAACGATAACAGGTGTGTAGCTATAATGAAAGTAACCCGGGCCTCAATCGACATGCTTTTATCACAGAGCTCGTTACTTACGCCGAGCGTTATCATGACATCTATAGAGGCAGGAACAATTAACAGTTGAAAGACAATCGTTCCTTCTTATGAACTTTGGTCGGAGAAAACTCAACTGGTCTTTCCTTTAAAGCTGTTGTGAATCCGTCTTTGAATTGAATTTGAATTTGTTGACATCCATCTTCGTCTCGTTGGTGGTATTATTATTATTATTATTATTATTATTATTATTATTGAGCAAATGTGTACGTGATGAAGAATTTTCGCCACGTTTAGCAATTGTCCAGTATTCCCAAGGCTAGAGACGCAACAAAGAAAGACTTCACCTGTGTAGTACCCATGTAGGAATCAAAACCTGATTTCTACGCGAGCATTCGAACCACTAGATATAGACTATACTACAACCCCTCATCACGATCGCCGCCGTGATATATTATACCGGTAATACGCTTTAACGCTTCACTCATCCTCACTCATTTATCATTGGTTACAATATTTTCATTGGAAAAACAATGTTTCAAAAATGTCATCAACGAATTTTATAGCAACTATTCATTCACTATAACAGTTATTGTCGCTTTAAACTTCTGTATTTTTTTAATTTAGATATAGAAAAGACCAATAATATGAACATATCTATAAATACCAGTGTTGAAATGTTAACGACCACTTCTCATGATCATGATGACCATGGCAATTACGGGAATATGCTTTTGATGTTTATACCGTCTAAGATTTTTATAAGCTCCGACGATTGATACTTTTTACACGTTTGTGGCAACGAAACCGTTTGATCATTCGTCGGTTACGATACTCGGTGTTATTTTGAACAGTTCATGTTTCATGAGATTTATATTATTTCAGTGTAGTCTAGACTGTTAATTTTGAAACCGTCAAATTGTTAACCTCCGTGACAAGCTGGAGCCCCTGTTGAAATACAGACACCACCAAACACAAACTATTTCGTATGAATAGGATAGAAAAGCATTGCTATAAGACCATAGGTGTTGAAGTTCATTTAAGCTTCATGTGAACTCATCGACCTTATCAGTCGAAGTACGTTCAAAGGAGTAATAATTACGAAATAAAATACAGCTGCTTGATCAGTTAAATGATAGGGGATGTGGTAGGTAAGGCACATGCTGAACTACTTGTCTTCACTGTTCAGACATAGAGTGTTTATTCCATGGAAGGTAATTATTATTCCTAGAACTGTACAATTATCCAGTGATAACCTACTGATCGATTGTTTTAGTTTTAAGCTTTTCAAGTTTTAATCTCCGTGATCAGTACAATAATTATGTAGTAAATAGGATAATAATAAAATTGTGAATATCCGTTTACGATGATAGATGACAATAATAAACTGGTAGAGAATAGTAATATTTATGTTTGACACTATACGACTAGCTCCCGCGTGAGGACCTAGACAACACTACAAGTGTTCTTGTAGTTCTTATAATTATTGGATGACAAGCTGCGACATTATACCTCAACATAATCCAAACATGAATTGCTTACAAGCTGTTGGGATAAAGATATTACCATCGTGACTTCGAATCCAGTGGTTGATATCATGAATAACAATCTCTGAAGTCGCGGCAAGATGAGCCAGGAGACTACATGTTCCCTATTGTTGTCAGATCTGACGACAACTCTCTGATGCCTGAACTCTCCATGGATGCACTACAAACTAGTGTGATGTAGTTTCAGTCTGCCTATGCAGAGTAAAACACAAAACACAGTTAAAACACTGCCAATGATGGCGGATTACCAAACTCTCACACAGAGTCTCGCCTACAACGTTCTATATGCGTTCTTCAAGGGTCTACACAGAGTGCCTTTTCACTGACAAGTAACGGAATGGCCTGCCCGGACGCCTGGATTAACGTGTAGGCTATTGGTTCATTGATCTATGTCCTTTGTGTTTTTGTTGTTGCAAAACTTTGGAATGCGTTCGAAATTGTACATTTTTCTGTTCATCTCACCATGTTTAACCTCAGGTTCACAGGGTGGTGATCAAATGATCCAACATAACCTTTATATAACCATATGTGTATTGACCTCGACCTTCAAGTTGTGAAGGATATTTTTATCCGTTTGCGGACACCTATGCCATGACTGAAATTCATTTTGATAGTGAGTAATAACTTTTAAACATGTTGGGCCGGTAAACATAATTTACAATTCCACTTTTTGAACCTCCGATAGAAAAGTAAATGAAGAACATTCAATTTCTTGGGAGAGTAGTGGTCACATGGTATTGCTCCGTGTTAGCTTAACAGTGATATTGACAATCTTCTAACTCACTGGCATTCTTCTATTACGAAACCCACATCTTCACCAAGTCGTGTATCATACTGGACACACGCACATGTCACATCGCGATGACATTCTGTGTCCAGATATTCCCTAATGAACACCTATGCTGGCTAGTTGTCATAAAAGGTCACGCTACAACAAATTAATATTTATGAAATCTATTTCAAGTCCAGAGGAGTGATCTGTTTAAGCGACGACTTAAAAGTTCGGTTTGTGTACATGGCGGACATTTGTCTCTCGTCAGATACAGGCTTTCGCAGCAAACATAAACATTTATCTGTCGTAAGGTAGGCAATTCACAAAATTGATTGTGAATCCGTCAGATGTTTTCTGTTAACGTCAGCCTGTCTCAGTTGGGGAATTGATTCTGTTCTGACTACGTGCGGTCTGCGAGTACGGAGACATGCCACCGTCAAACAATCACAACATGGCTGTACTTCAGAGCCCTACTGACGAAGAGTCAGGGAAACCTCCGAGACGACTACACTTCAAAAGCTGCACCTCTATTTCGAGGTTTTTCCACTGCTACGAATTGGAAACTAATAACTGTTGAGAACTTTTTGTTGAAGTCACCAATGCGTCTTGCAATTCTCCTCAGAATCATGTACCCGTAGGGTCATGTGTGGCGTCCAATCCTAGGAATGGTGGAGAGAGGGTAGGGTGTGGGGTCCTCGGTCGAATTCTGTTCTGCATGTTACCTGTGCTGTACAACTGAAACATATAAAAAATCTTGTTTCCTTCTGCGTTGGAAGAAGTAGCTGCCCATCATCGCGACAGCAATGTGTGAATGTTTGACAATATGACTCAATACTCAAGATGTTTCCAATTAATAGTGTTCTATTTATTCGTGATACTCTTCTATGTTTCTTCCCCAAATTATACACTAACGCTTATTTCGCATTTTAGGGTTAACCCGAAGCAGTCCCGCAGTGAGTGGATGTTTACGAAGTTGTGGACTGCTAGACGAGATAGTAAATCATGTATTCTATGTCGTCTGTCTCGACAATATATTTCTTATAATTTTCAAAGGCTTTACTGAACCTTTCCGAAAAGTCATATTGGTCAAACCAAGTAGTTAAAGAGCATATACTTTTTCACATTTAAAGGCTTGATTGGTTTGTGGCCCTGTGTATTGAGTTGATAGTGAATGATATATACTTTACAGTGGGGTAATGGTCCGTTGAAGAGAGACTGTTATATTTGTGTTTTGAGAACGCCAAATGTGGTCTGGAAAGACAAGTATTCAATTCTATGGGATCCTGAACTCAATTGGACGCAAGAGTTTTAACCGTACCCGCGTTCTGTGGTATGACTCTGCTTGAGTCACTCTGCCTGGTCGCCTGAGACTCTGCAAACTGCTGTGCAGAGTGACCCGGTAGTGATCCAACATTGATTTACGGATGAAAATGCACTCCTCTTTTTCAAATGCAAACTGTATATCGTCGCTTGATAGTTTTAGTTTCGCTGCATCAGAAAAAAAGCCATGAATAGTGTGTGTTTGACATGTAAATTCAGTTAAAGAAATGTGTATACACTGAATTTACAAATAGTTCCTTAATATTCGGACAGGGGATGCATAACCTGAAATATATCTATAATCAAATTTGTCAAACCTTCCCCCAGGAATATTTTATGTCGCCTGATATCGACGGGGGCACGTTTCACAGAGTCGTGTCCACAGTAGCTACTACCGCAAACATTGTCCCCTATATTTAACTTAACTCGAATTCGGATATAGCCACGAACGCTCTTCCAGGTGTACTGTCCATTAGGTATAATGCATGTTTGGACACAACAAGCTGATATTTCGAGGGACCCTTAGCATTCGTTACATCAGAAGTAATACTGACTGACTGAGTATGGTTTTAGCAATATTCCAGCAATATCACGGCGGGGGACACCAGAAATGGGCTTCACACATTGTACCCATGTCGGGAATCGAACCCGGGTCTTCGGCGTGACGAGCGAACGCTTTAACCACTAGGCTACCCGACCGCCCCTCAGAAGTAATAAATGAATGCATGCTATCCGTCGGCGCCTGACTGATTGCTCTTGCTGTACCTAACTCCATCTGTTCTATTTTGAGAGGGGGCACGGGTGGCCCAGTCGTCTTAGGCGCCGCGATTCGCTGTGCAGAGTTGCGTCCCTTGGGTACGCCAGAAACCTATGATTTGAGGTTCGAATCCCGGTTCGCCCAAATTATGTTTCCAGGTTTGTCAGCACCATACCCGTGCTCGTGGGTTTCACCGAGGTGGTAAACGTCTGAGACCTGCATCACTTCGTGCTTTCCTCACACATTAAGCTGACACGCCGCGATATAACTGGAATACTGTTAAAAGCAGCGTTAAACCCAACTCACTCAATCTATCCTGAGAATCTCTTCCCAGGGATTGTCTTTTGATATCAACACAAGTCTATACACGTTTAAAACTCCAAGGTGTGAGTGTTGATACATAACAACCAGTGTCTTGAGTGTAAAAAGTGCAGCTAATCAGCTTCAGTGGCAAAGAGATTGGTGATGTCATTTGATTGTGATATCATGGTATTCGATGACGTCGCAATGGTCTGAAAGGGATTGCGATGCAATTTCATTGTAGCGATATCTCTTAGGAAATCGTCATTGATCACACCCACAAGCGACACCTCGTATGGTACTGAGTTGTGACTGATATGTGAGGAATACTACCCTGATGTTACATCCTTCACGTACGCGTTATTGTCGAAATAGGACAAACTACCTTCTGAACGGATAAACAAAGATTTATGTTAGGAATTAGCCATTATCATTAACGTCCATTTCGATTATGGAAATAGTTTCACCTAGTTTAGGGCAGAAGGCGTGCCTATTGCGTCTGTATATAGAAACACTTCACATCGGCCTAGTGTTAGCATCATTGATCCAGCTGAAGAGGAAACCGTCTTTCTGTGTATAACACCAGAGTATATATATAGTCACTCTGCACTGAGAACCTACACGGGGTGCTCAATTAAAGGTTACCTGGGTTATTTCTATGTTTAATAATAAACAGATTCATTATAAACAAGTTAGAAACGATGTATGATTACTAGAATGTTAAAGATGTATGGTAGATTAAATCGAGAAACGGCGTCTGTGATGTGAGCACAGGTATGAGTAAGTGGCTCTTTGACAGACGGGGTACATGTGAAATGCATTAGGCCATGCTTAAACTGTTTCCCGAAAGCGTGGGAGAAGGCAAAAGTATATAAATATAACACGACCTTTGTACAGGTAGCAGAATTAATTAATTTCGCTTGATGTTTTTGTGTGTTCAAAAATGTTCTGTGCACGTGAAAAACAGATTATTGTCGATTGTAATTCGCGGGTTATAAACAACTTTGTAAGCCGCAAAGCAAGGAATTAATACGTGTGATCTTGAAAGACACACTGCACTATCAGCACGAGGGGTACTGATAGGGTTACGGATTATCAATTCATCACGTATATTGATACGGTTGATGACTGCCCTCACCAGGCAAGATGTTGAAGAGGTTGCTGTGGTCGATGTGTTCGGTGCAGATAGGTGAACGACTTGCAGCCTCCTGCCATGCAATGCTGTCACGGAGGGGTGATTTAATGTCTGTGGGTGGGGACGTCATATTTCATGAGCTTGTGGTGTGGTGGTGAACGACAATGTGTCCCTGAGGGCTAATAGGATTTCCTTCTGCTGCGCGTGGACTGAGAAACGATGTAGGGTGAAGCTGCGAGTGAGGAGTAAACGTTTATCTTCCCTTCAGCAATATCTAAATATATATGAAGACATTTCGACATCAACAGAAATCTGACTATAAGTAACATGATTAATAACATACAACCGATGACCAAACGTAAACCATACTTTATCATCCAAAACAGAAGATATCGCTTGTGTGATATGAATGAAATGAAATTGCATCGCAATGCTTTGCAGACCATTGTGACGTCATTGTTACCATGACGTCACAATCAAATGACATCACTAATGGCTATGCTACAGAAGGTGTTAGCAGTACGTTCTACACTTAAGACACTGCTTATTACTGTCTACAAACTGAAAAAGGTTGGAAGAATGATGTTGGATGATAAATAAAATCTCACTCTCGTGTCTTTTTTCATCAAATATATCAACAATCGTTGATAAAAGTGGACAAATTCCTCGGAAAGCCTCGGTTTTTTTCTCCACTTTTATCAACTCGTGTTGATATATTTGATATCAAAAGACACTCTGGTGAGATTCTCTATTTACCAGTTATATTTAAACTCCCTACAGACCACCAGTAGGTATGATCAAGCCACCTGTCAAGCTAGGCTGGGGATCCAGCTAGAACTGCATCCTGCAGGGTGCCTCTGGATGATTGGGTACTCTGGGTTTTCGTCATTAACGCTGTTTATGAACATTATATATAATTTACGTCATAGCATGCCTGCTCAATGTGGAGCGAAAGACCAGAGAAAAAGCCATGGACGTTAAGGGATGTTCCGGCTGAACCAGTGAGCAAGGCATGTATACTGAAGAACTGCAGATCTGTATGGTATGATGTTCCCCAAAAGGAGGCTGGATGTGTGATTGGATTTGATGTCTTTCACAATGCAGCTACTTTGCTCTGAGACAAAATGTAAACTCCCACATGCGTTCGACACAGCCAGTAATTCGACACTTCCAGTTCCACGGCTCCGAGTATAAATGATGTTAAACTTAGATGGATTTCGCAAAGAACGAAAGCAAATTAAACTAGAAGTAAGCGAGTTCGAGACAACCGGGAAATCGACACGTTCAAGTTCGACACAACGCTGTACGACTATGTAATTTAGACGACCGAGCCACGCACTATCACATTTAATAACATACGGATACTGATGGCAATAATAAGGTAACGGATGTAAATGTGCGCATGCGTTTGGCATGATGCAAATGACTGAGACAATGAAATGAGTAACATTTTATCGAACATAGAAGTAAATATTAGAATGTGTTATTGATATCTGTTTCCTTATGTGTTTGCATCAGTATATATGATGTTGACGGTGACCCGCGATGACTAGGCACGAACAAAATTTCTTTTTTGACATGCATAGAGCTTCAAGGCTTGATAACAGTGTTGTTACAACACCAACACAGTTCTGGAGCACACCATGTCATGAATAGCGGTATTACACAGTGTGGCTGGCTAAATAACTAACACCTACAACTGTGAATGTCGTCATTGCTTTTGTCGTAAATGAACACTCTCTCTTTAAACCCAGCATTTTTAAACATTGTTTACTTTGAAAGATACACAAAGACAAGATAAACCAAGCTCTTACGGGTTTATTGGCTGTTTACAGTTAAATGGTGTTCAGTGTTTTTCATTTGCACGTCATTGTTCTTGATTTCCTGCATGTGGAACAAAGTGGTACTTAGCACCCGTGGTTTGCCGTAGTTGATGGGCACTCCTCGCTGATGTCGGTACCAACAATAATAGAACGTCTTATAATTGAATAATGCAATGCTGGCATATTGGAACCATGCACTGGAACCGTGTACTAGATCATATATCGTGATTAATGAACATCATCAGAATTTCCATTTACCTGCCCTCAGAACGTTCCGCATAAATATAACGACAATAATAGAGTACTGTACTTGAGTGAGTGGTAGCAGCTGCAGGCATCGACTTTGTTCATGATTAATCATTACAGTGCAACCATTACACCACAGGGGATAGTGACAGGTCGTTACAATGAATTATAAGCGGCTAACAACGTGATCTGTTTCCTACACCAAGACAGGTACAATAGTCGAGCCTCGTGGTGGTTCTACTCTCTATAGGATAAAGGGTTCCTATGGAGTGACATCATGTTAAATGGAACTCCTCTGATCGAAGTATTCCAAATAGACTGTGAAAGTTAGTCCCGAGGTTGACACGACTTCCCACCATGCACGAGGGGTCGGAGAACCATTTGTTGTCGGAAATAGCCTCTTTCTGTATGAGATTTGATAATGAGTGTGTTGTGTCGACCAGGTGTTTGTTGGTATGCTGATATTGTCGATGATTTGTGCTCATGGTCTTCGAAACACTCATTTGGGACTTAACAAATAGAAACTTATGACGTAAACACATGTAAACATCTTCAAATTATTAAAATAATCTAGCTATACTTTGCTTGTGGGATTATCAAGTAACTCCCCACCCATTAAATATTACGAACATGTGACACTTAAGTTGGGGTTGCTAGTCTTACAGTTTAACCCATTTCATCCACCATTTGTTGTGCTGGATATGTAACTTCGCAGGCGGCTGAATGAATACACGGTGATTTTAAGATTTTATTTTGCTTCCACTTTTCACTTCGAGGGTCAACGGATCCGTAAACCAATGTATTAAAAGTCTGTCCTTGTGACCAGCAAGGACACTTTATCCACTAGTGTGCTATCGGGAGTTCACATGATATTGAGAAAGGTTCACTATTTTGCTGAAGCTTAAGTTTCTATCCCCGGTTCTATCAGACGCAGCCGGGTATAAGAAACACTGATCATGAATCACATCTCTGAAGAATTGTCTTGGTAAAATGCCAGATTCCCTGCTAGCCTAGTCTGACCTGATGTATTTGATGTGTCGCATGTCAAAGTACGTCATAAGAGATGATGGCAACCACATGCATATGGCATTATTGAAGATACATTCCTGGCCGTGTACTTATATCACATTAGAGACTTACAGAATAGTCACACTATTATAATGAGCTGATGGCATCAATGTATTTTCTTAGATATTACAGTTCATACTTTCACAATACTGTGTCAAGTATCCACTTTGTGTTTTCTTTGAAAACACTTTTAGGTATTGAATAAATCCACCGTCATATGACTAAAATACCACAAGAATCTTCATTCTCACCAAATGGAGGAACAGGGTCAATAACAAAATGGGCGAAGACGTGATGACTTCAAGTGTATCCGATTTGCGTGAATGTTAGTCTTAAATTCAAACAGCTCTGCCACAAAAGTTGATTACTTTGATTGGACTACTTCATCGGCTGTGTTTGTCCTAGCAACAACCGGCACAGTTGGGCGTCTTGATGCTAGATACAAGGATCGTGTGTCCCTGTGGAGGGCGTCGACAGGATTGCAGTTATTCATAGAAGATCGTGTACATGTCAAAGCTTTTCTATGGGTCTTATCCCCAAAGAATGAATCATTCGCTGATTGATTCCATGGAAATGGTAAAAGTACCGTTGTTTGCATACCTATGTGTATTGTTTTGTGGGTCGGTCATGTATCCAGGATTCTGAAGCCTCTCTGTTGTAAAGAAGAGATTAGTAGCCTAGTTATTGAAGCGTTTGCCTGTCATGCCACAGATCCGTGTTTGTGTCCAGGATGGGAATCCATTCGTGGCGTTAAGTTGGTGCAATGTACTAAATACGCCGAACAACCGCCACAACTCGTGGCGTGACGATGGAAACCGTTACAATCTCCATGTGAAGTTCATTGGCCAATAATAGAAATAGACTGGTATGCTTGTACTGACACACTGGTTAGAACCTGAAGGCAGATATACGATTTGCGTTTGACGCCTATTAGGGTTAAGATATTCGATTATACAAACGTTAAGTAGTTACGGGCGAGCGCACTCGGAAATGGCCCAAGGTGTTCCGTTGCGGTAGTACCAGTAGCAAGACAATATCGAACTGCAACTCGACGACGCTCCAGTAAACCTCTCATGGACATATTCCTTCACACATAATTGATCCATCAATATGATTTAATTAGACTGACGCAAGTCATATATTGACGTCAGACGGTTTTTTCTAGTCAGTAATCTAGGGTATTGACGTGCTGCTGATTTATATCTAGAAGCTCATAAAAGGTCTTATTCAAATGATAACGAGTGGTTTGAGTAGATATATGATCACATTAAACAGAAACCTATCAGTCATGTTATCTAGGAAGTAGCGGAGTTTGGTCTAAAATAATATTTTATCTTGAAGTGGCATAGTAGACAATAATGGTGAAGCTGATTTGTTCTATGTAATTTTAGAGATTAGCATGACGTCATCCCTACTATATATAGCGTGGAGCTTGCGAGATATAATTGGTGCCCAGGAATACATATTTTTCTGTTGGTTGGGATTCTCAGGTAGAAAGGATCCCCAGTACGCCATGCTTGTCTTCTTGCTGATATTCCGGAGTAAAATAGATCCAGCTTCTAACGTGTACAAACTGTCTCCAGGAACCCATGCTTGTGGTCTTGTGGGGAGTCGTGTGTAGAATACATAGAGAATAAGCATCGAGCTTAAGAGGAACTAACAGTATTAATTCACGAGGGCCAGATGATCTGTAATTCTGTGTTTCTAGTTGGCTATTCTCTATATTCCTCGGGGACATATAAAATGTCAACCGTACAATAAACTTCACTGAATGAAGCCTAGCGGTCAGATGACGTCAAGTATTCAATTTATTACGTCAATGGATGACGTTATATCGTATTTTTTCAACAATGAAGGACTGTGACATATTATGGCTTCAGTTGACCAATCAGCATCGAGAATTGCTCAAATGCACATGTGCAAATATCGGACACTTATTACACGCAATAATTTTACCCTTATGAGGAATATTATTAGGTTTCTTCATTTAGAGTCCCCAGCCTAGAATATGTCTCCCATAGTCCCTGCTTGTTCTCTGGCAGGGTCAAGGACCGCCTCCGTGGTCTAGTGGTAGAGCGTCCGCCCGGTCGGGGATTCCATCTCTGGCCGCGTCATACTATAAAAACATTAAAAGACATTAAAAGACTTGTTACTAATCTGCTTGGCGCTCGGCATTAAATAAATCCTAAATCAAGGACTGGTCGTCTCTGATTCTAAGTTGGATATGTTAAAACTACAGCATGGTATGTCAGTGAACTCGCACTATAAAATCGGCATTAGGCCTCACTAGACCAAGCACCCTCATGCGCACACACACACGCACGCGCGTGCATGCTAAACCACCCCTAACACCTCACCTCTGGTAGGGTCAACAATGTAGATTTATTTTACGAAGTAGTTCAACTGTTTTTGTCTAATCATCTCTGTTAACTGCTTGAAACTAACAGGACTACATGTTAGCCCCAAGACATACATATACTATATGACGCGGTACTTGATCATGAATGCTAACCTATGTTTCTCAACATGTAGACGTTTTTGGGTACAGTCCTGGGCTACCAAGCTTCTACAAGAAGGCATTGTTTCCAGGACAGTACATAGGTATAGCAAAGCGACCTCGCTGTGTTGTGCTACTAACTTGACATGATGACTGACGTCTGTGGGCGCTGGCAGCAGAGCCCCGCTCCTTGAAGGTCCTCACTGTGAAGATGAATTTAGCCGCTTTTGCGATCTCTGATCTCTCGAGACAGGAGGACCAATTACTTTCACCAATATGAGTATCTGACATAGTACCATGCTCTCAGTTGTATGATTAGTCGTTCACGACAAGGCCGAAACAAGTTCATTATTTGTCTTCTAATTTCTCGTCATGTGTTGTCCTTACTTGCCTTTTGTTCTGAAGGAGGATATTATCTCGAGATGTGTATATATAGTTCTGCGGAATGATTGAGTGAGTTGGGTTTAACGCCGCTTTTAACAGTATTCCAGTTATATCACGGCGTATCAGCTTAATGTGAGATGAAAGCCCGAAGTGATGCAGGTCTCAGACGTTTACTACTTCGGTGAAACCTACGAGCACGGATATGGTGCTGACAAACCTAGAAACATAATTGGGGCGAACCGGAATTCGAACCCACAATCATAGGTTTCTGGCGTGCCCAAGGGATGGAACTCTGCATAGCGAATCGTGGCGCCTTGGACGACTGGGCCTCCCGTGACCCCCTTCTCACGATGAACAGATTATTACCTTCAGATGCTTCGATGAAAGGAATTTATAAGTTCTTTTTCTTTTCTCTCATCTGTTTGGTGGGGTGAAGAAGGTGGAGGAATATCGGTCTCATTGATTTTTGTTGCATATCTTTAGATACAACCTGAATTGTTTGATAGACGTTTCTTGGATGTTGACGGATGACAAAATACACATCCAACAAAAACGCGTAAGACCATATGGATAAACATGGGATATTAACATGTGTATTAAGTAAATGTTGAATGTTTGGATCTCTGAATGGCTCATAGTTTCCGCATTATTATTTTCTTTGATTTCGTAAACACTGGTAAATACGATGAACACATAGTTAGTTTGTTATGGCCTAATTGGAAGAGTGTCTGCCTTCTGCCGGCAATGCCATGGAGACCTATATCAGCTAGTGACTCTGAGATTGGCCTGGGACCTATCTCTACACCGCTGCGTGTTCACCGCTGTCTATTCCAGCACCAACTGTTGCCACGTTCTGCAGAGACAGTGTATTGTGTAGTGTGTGTTGTTTCTGACTGGGAGGTCTGCGGTCTGTAGCAACAGAGTACGTCATTGTGAAGACTGATAGGCGTGTGTGCAATGTTGCCGAGACAGTTTGAGGGTCTTCGTTCTTGTTAAGAGAGCATGTTTACATGAGAGGTGGTCTGAAGTTGAAAACCACCTTAAGCCGTATGATTGTAGCAACTTATTCTTTCATGTGTGTACTTGTCGCTACTTTACTACACGTGCCTCGAATTTCGGTCTTTTTTAAATTTGTACTCAAACGGTAACAAATTATTGGTTATATCGCCGACTGTCTGTTTTACACTTCTTAAACTGCTGTTTTCGAAAGATTTGTCATCATACATTATTATGTCTGTCAACAGGCTGCTACCTTTAGAGTAATATGTTGTATAGTTTCGATATAATGGAATTAGCTGAAGCGAGATGTAAGTGAATGAGTGAGTATGAGTTTAACATTGATTCAGATAGTTCTGAAAAGTCAATGTGGTACAATATTTTTATGTAATGGATGTATTGGTTGATGCTAATGTGGGAATGTTCGACAGCCCTCACTACTGATAAAACATTTTGTCAAATATGCATGTATTTGTGTTTAGGGTGCGTGAATGAATGAGTTTTGTTTTTGCAACATATCTAACCATTCTCGTATTCTATTTCTGTTTTGCTAAGAATACGTTAGGGTAATGATTTTGCATTGATAGTCTTGTGTATTGTTTTACTTGTTCAAGGTTGTAGGTATTTCAAGTAGTACTGTGCACAATATGGCTCTGCTCCAGACACTGTCACCCGTCAGCACGTGTAAGGCAACAGAACGAAGCGTTGTTTGTTTCACGATAAAACATTGTTCTATCATGACGCCATTTCTGGAGATTCGAACATGTACTTGATGGCGTCGTATAGTGGACGACGAAGTGTCAAGTGAGTTGTTCCCCACAGATGTAGCTGGGCAACAAACGATCTCATCCAAAAGTAGGAGAGATATGACAATCGGTATGGGAAAAAAGGGTACAGATAGTCGACATGAGGATTTAGGGAATATGAGGGAAATACCAAAATTAACCAACAAATAAATATTTGTACATTTTCTTAGCATCCTTAAAGGGGATTACAAAATATGGATATCTCGTTTAAGAAACACGCGACTCATGGTCGTTTGGCAGCGCCCCTCATGGTTTATTCTCCCTGCAGTGTTTTATTGTACGATAAACCACTCCCACTCGTCGTTTATTTCTTGAATAAGGACACGCAGATATTCCTCACTTCTCCTTGTGAGACACGTTCTGGGGCCCCTTACCAATCCTTACCAACCCTGAGAACCCATGAGGGCTTACGAGAATACACCGGCTTGCGTATCGGGCATATGGTGTGATGTACCCTGTGTGCGAACCTAGGTTCGCGTGAGACTCGAGGTACATTGGCTCATACACAGGGTACATCACACCATATACCCCTTGAGATCGGTTGACATCTTATAATATGGCCCGAGGGATCGGTTGACAACTTCTAATATGGCCCGAGGGATCGGTTGACAACTTCTAATATGGCCCGAGGGATCGGCTGACCACGAATGTATCTCACCGACATTCATTCATACAGACCCGGAGACTAAAACACTTATTCACTCATTTTGACAGCTTGCAGATTACCAAATTACATCGCTTTGCTCAATGCATTCGTTTCATTTCAGCTCAACGATATTTATGCGAGATAAGCTAGCTACCTAAGATGTGTTCTGATTGATTTCTCAGCGGGGAACATGAGCGGGCTACATGGAAAATAATTGCCCGCTCTTTAACCAATCAGAAGCAAGAATTTTCATTTAGAGAAAATTGTAAATATACAGAGAATAACGTTTTACATAATTAATTTCAGATACAAAATAGTGGTTGGTGTGTTGCAAATGCTATGCAAACCGTTCGGCAACTTGAGCGGGGAACATAAGAAGTGTACCGTGCATGTAGCGGGCTACACTGAAAACAATAGAATGGATTTCAGTCAATCAGAATCCAACTTTCGCGTGTAAGGTAAGATAATAGGAAGTGGTACCTGGTGTGCCAAAGGAAACACAACTACAAGTGTCATGTGAGAAACACACCAATTTTGGGCGACAACGGGGAACAGCTACTAAGGTAACAGAGATGTTGTCACAACATGTTGTTTGCAGCAGCTCGCTGTGGTGAGTTCCACTACGCTGTCAGGGTCCTCTGGTTGCTACAGTTAGAGATAGACCCCGGTTGTTTGCAGCAGCTCGCTGTGGTGAGTTCCACTACGCTGCCAGGGTCCTCTGGTTGTTACAGTTACAGATAGACCCCGGTTGTTTGCAGCAGCTCGCTGTGTTGAATTCCACTACGCTGCCAGGGTCCTCTGGTTGTTACAGTTGCTGATAGACCCCGGTTGTTTGCAGCAGCTCGCTGTGGTGAGTTCCTCCACGCTGCCAGGGTCCTCTGGTTACAATTACAGATAGACCCCGGTTGTTGGTCGATGGGATGTGGCTAAAACATATGCTAAAGATACGAGAGTAAACAAGATGAAGTGGGTATTGTGCATGCATTGTGATGCGCTCGAAATGAAAGAAGTAACTTCATAAAAAATATTGATTTTTAATTGCAACATTAACATAAACCCATTCCAATAAGGTTCACATACACGTACCGCTGTCAAATCATACAATGTCTATTATGGTATTGATCATAGAATAAAGTGAGTTAAGATCTGTGGTCACACCGGCAGTGTTGCGGTCACTACCTGACTATCGCATAAAGCGTTGATAAAGTGGAAGTATCGCTGTTCGTAAGACACAAAAGGAAAACATCATATTGATAACATTCTAATGATTTTTATGGGTTTTTTTGTTTGTTGTTTAACGCCGCACTCAGCAATATTCCAGCTATATGACGGCGGTCTGTATATAAACGAGTCTGGACCAGACAACCCAGTGATTCACATCATGAGCATCGATCCACGTAAGTGGGATGCAATAACCAAGTCAGTGAGCCTGGCCACTCGATTCCGTTAGTCGCCTCTTACGACAATCATAGTCACCTTTTACGACAAGCATTGGCTGCTGAAAACCTGTTTTACCCCGGATCTTCACGGATCACATTCTGATGGAACTAATTACTAGAAAGTATTTTTTCTCGGTCAGCGAAATATCGTTTTGTCTAAGCTAAACATTGATTTCTCATTTCATTAGATTCTTATTGCAAACTTTAATATGACATGGAAATCTAATTTAATCTCTTTATAGGTGGACAGGCAAATAGCTTCGAGAGTAACATCCTACTGATTGTCCAGATTTAAGTCTTCTGTCGTTTCTTAGAATGCATGGTTCCTTTAAACTGGTATATAGCAGATGAGTGCAGGTAGGCTTGACGCGTGGAGCAATGAAGGTAAACTTTGGGTTTAGTTTCACCGATTACATGGAAAAAGATGATGCTATCACATCACAGTACGAGCGATTGGACACATTGATAAAGGGGAACTTGATATCACAGAGATAATTAAAACCTGCAGATGTGCGAGCTATCTCACACTGGGTATTGTGTGTTGGTTTGAAGCTAGCACTTTGAGAAACCTACAACAGAAACATTCAACTGGGCATTGTTTGGTGGTCCGAATGAAGCACTGAGAGAAATATAGCTGTGTACTGTGGTGTTCTGGGGGTAATTGAAGGAGAAACCATCATCTCGGTATTGGTCTGAAGGTAACACTGGGAGAAACCTACAACAGAAACATTCAACTGGGCATTGTGTGTTGGTCAGAATGTAGCACTGGGAGAAACATTCAACTGAGAAACATTCAACTGGGCATTGTGTGTTGGTCCTAATGTAGCTCTGTGAGAAATATTCAACTGGGCATTGCTTGATGGTCCTAATGTAGCACAGGGAGAAACATACAACTTATATTTAGAAACATTCAACTGGGCATTGTATGTTGGTCCGAATGTAGCACTGGGAGAAACATTCAACTGGGCATTGTATGTTGGTCCGAATGTAGCACTGGGAGAAACATTCAACTGGGCATTGTATGTTGGTCCGAATGTAGCACTGGGAGAAACATTCAACTGGGCATTGTATGTTGGTCCGAATGCAGCACTGCCAGAAAACTACAACTGAGCTTTGTGAGGATATTATTAGTTGTTCTGGCGGTAGGGCTGGGGGACATTTTAAACTAGGTAATTTCTCTTGTCCTTAAGTCGAACGCAGAAGCCGCCATGTAAGTTGTTATCAGGGCGAAGGGCATCCAGTAGTAGTTAAGAGTAATGAGAAAAAACTTTGCCAATAATGAAATTGTTAAGAGAAACCGCTGAAAATATTGGATCACTTCCGATGCAATTGTTATAAAGTGTTCGAGATATAATGACGACAAGAAACCATGAAGCCACGATGTTGCTGTTCTTATTGTCATCACTAATTTGCAGAAGCATTGTTGGCAACTTGTCGTAATGGATGCCAACTGAGTAAGGATGTTCTTATCTGGCATGTGTGCCTTATAGTGTCTGTAGCCTACGCTATATAGTTAAGTTTTTATGTGGGCCGTGTAGTCCCACTGCCAGTACAGCGAACGTTGTGTGTCTACGGTCAGTTAGATCGTGTGTAGTTAGTCTACCAAGCATTAACTCTACTGTCTAGATTATACTTTCGAACAATTGATTTTACAATTATAAAATCCCGTCTTTGTTGTAGCGTTGTTTGTTCAATGAGACACGTAATCATAAACTAGATGTACAGTTACGGAAAACGTTGCTGTATAATATTATTTATGGAGGTAACTTAAGGTACTGAGACAGCTAGCTGGCATTAAACACTGTTGGTATCGTTAGCATAACTGTCATTTCCTGTTCAACGATAATGACACGTCCAACGTGTACATCCATGCAGAGGCCGACGGCGACCTCGGAAGGTTTACAGTCAGCTAGACACATTAATGAAGCTTATTGATCAGGGACGTTCGGACTTCAGCGTCGTGGATCATTAAGTGTCACTTCTGGTATCACAGCGACCTCAATTATCACCTGAACATTGAGACCACTGCCTACTCACACAGCACCGTGTCTCAGTATGTACAGTGCGCCATCCATTATATACAGAGCATTAGGATATCTTCATATTGTTTGTTTCCTTTGGTTAGAAGTAGGAGAAATTTGGGATTAGGTATACGATATTTACCTAACGATTTAGACGTGTAAGAAGCTTTAAACATTGTCTTGCTTTAACGCCTTGTCTCCGGGAGGATAGATTGTCATGGTAATTCTGTCACAAGATGTACATTTCCTCCAACTGTCGCACCTTCCTCCAGATATCACTGTATTCAAAGCTTCTGGTGATATCATTGCAAGGACAGATTGACAGCATTTAAGGTTACATCAACGCCAAGAGTGCAAGCCACTGACTTTTCATGTGATTCACTTTGACAGTAGTATAACAGTTCTCACATACACTTAAAGGTCTATCAGTTGGTTTCAGAAGTACTTTTTAGATAATATGGTAACATGTCTGTTTGTTATCTTCGGTCTATATTATTGGTCATTCTCTGGCGTTGACATCCTATATTTCAGTCAGGACATGATACTATTAACAATTCTTTTGTGTAGTGACATGTTTTAAGTAATGTGTCTATCGTCTCTCTGACACTCTCGACTGCCACACATGTTACAACTATCAGCGTTGTACCGTGTGAAGGTGTTGTCTGTCATTGAGTTTGTGCGAGTGAATATTTCCGACGTATGTAATATTTTCATGTAAAGATCACCAACATATTTTGACGTCCTCGAATTAATACGTATGTGAGGTAATATGAATAACTTGATCAGCAATACAAACTGTAAAGAATGTTGTAAATTATTTGCATTTATTGCTTGGTGTTATTCCATTGTTCATTTAATAATCGGGGCGGTCGGGTAGCCTAGTGGTTAAAGCGTTCTCTCGTCACGCCGAAGACCTGGGTTCGATTCCTGACATGGGTATAATGTGGAAAGCCCATTTGTGGTGTCCCCCGCCGTGATATTGCTGGAATGTTGCTAAAAGCGGCGTAAAGCCATACTCACTCACTCACTAATTTAATAATCACTTTATTTTGTCCACATTTCTTACATGAATTCGAGCCTCTTTGTAAGATTATGATAATATCTACCATGTGAGATCGTGTCTGTGTGTTACCAGGAAGTTGTATTTATTGTACAGAAACACTGGTGCTACATTTCCAGGACACGAGGGATGCTGCTTGTACCAGCCGTGCTGTATCTCCACTAAATAGCCAGTCCTCGTGTTGCTGGAATACCAGCCTCAGTGCTGTGGCCGGCCAAGTGGTGTGTGGCGCCACAATTCACCATGCAGACCTCGTTAATTCAGAATAACATATGGCGTACTTTCTGGCATCATTTTCTTCATAAAAGCAATTAACGTACAACGTTATACCATGACATACTTAATATACGATTGCATTTGACCTGCATCTGAATATATACATTGGTATGCTACACAATGCCAAAGGCCCTACTCCAAGATGTAATGACAAACTACATGGCAACATATAACATACACCAGGTGGTGCCAAACTTCTCACACATCTCACCAGCTTTATACCACGAAGCGTGCTCCAGCCTGGGAGACATCAAGTGTATTCACAGAAGTACACAGAAGTACACAGAAGTACACAGAAGTACACATAAGAACACTGAAGTACACAGAAGTATAAAGACGTACACAGAAGTACACTGAAGTACACATACGTACACAGAAGTACACTGAAGTACACTGAAGTACACAGAAGTACACTGAAGTACACAGACGTACACAGAAGTACGCTGAAGTACACTGAAGTACACAGAAGTACACTGAAGTACGCAGACGTACACAGAAGTACACATAAGTACTCAGAAGGAAACTGAAGTACACAGAAGTACACAGAAGTACACAGAATACACTGAAGTACACTGAAGTACACAGAAGTACACTGAAGTACACAGAAGTACACTGAAGTACACAGAAGTACACAGAAGTACGCTGAAGTACACAGAAGTACACTGAAGTACATTGAAGTACACAGAAGTACACAAAGTACACAAAAGTACACTGAAGTACACTGAAGTACACTGAAGTACACAGAAGTAATCAGAAGAACACAGAAGTACACAGTAGTACGCTGAAGTACACAGAAGCACGCTGAAGTACACAGTAGTACGCTGAAGTACACAGAAGTACGCTGAAGTACACAGAAGTACACAGAAGTACACAGAAGTACACAGTAGTACGCTGAAGTACACAGAAGTACGCTGAAGTACACAGAAGTACACAGAAGTACACAGAAGTGCACAGAAGTACACAGAAGTACACAGAAGTAATCAGAAGAACACAGAAGTACACAGAAGTACACAGTAGTACACAGAAGTACACAGAAGTACGCTGAAGTACACTGAAGTACACAGAAGCACGCTGAAGTACACAGTAGTACGCTGAAGTACACAGAAGTACACTGAAGTACACAGACGCATACAGAAGTACACTGAAGTACACAGAAGTACACAGTAGTACGCTGAAGTACACAGAAGTACGCTGAAGTACACAGAAGTACACAGAAGCACGCTGAAGTACACAGTAGTACGCTGAAGTACACAGAAGTACACTGAAGTACACAGACGCATACAGAAGTACACTGAAGTACACAGAAGTACACAGTAGTACGCTGAAGTACACAGAAGTACACAGAAGCACGCTGAAGTACACAGTAGTACGCTGAAGTAAACAGAAGTATACAGAAGTACACAGACGCATACAGAAGTACACTGAAGTACACAGAAGTACACAGTAGTACGCTGAAGTACACAGAAGTACGCTGAAGTACACAGAAGTACACAGGAGAACACAGAAGTACACAGAAGTAATCAGAAGTACACAGAAGTACACAGAAGTACAAATAAGAACACAGAAGTACACTGAAGTACACAGTAGTACGCTGAAGTACACAAAAGTACACAGAAGAACACAGAAGTACACAGAAGTAATCAGAAGAACACAGAAGTACACAGTAGTACGCTGAAGTACACTGAAGTACACAGAAATACACTGAAGTACGCAGACGCACACAGAAGTACACTGAAGTACACAGTAGTACGCTGAAGTACACAGAAGTACGCTGAAGTACACAGAAGTATACAGAAGTAATCAGAAGTACACAGAAGTACACAGAAGTACACATAAGAACACAGAAGTACACAGAAGTACACAGAAGCAATCAGAAGTACACTGAAGTACACAAAAGTACTCAGAAGTAATAATAATGAAGTGTGTGTGTGTGTGTGAGAGAGAGAGTCGGTGTAGAAAGTCAGGCTGTGTGTATGTGCCAGGCGGTGTGGCATGTCAGGCATTGTGGTGTGCCAGGCGGTGTGGCATGTCAGGCTGTGTGTATGTGACAGGCGGTGTGGCATGTCAGGCATTGTGGTGTGCCAGGCGGTGTGGCATGTCAGGCATTGTGGTGTGCCAGGCGGTGTGGCATGTCAGGCATTGTGGTGTGCCAGGCGGTGTTTAATGTAAGGCTGTGTGTATGTGCCAGGCGGTGTGGCATGTCAGGCATTGTGGTGTGCCAGGCGGTGTTTAATGTCAGGCATTGTGGTGTGCCAGGCGGTGTGGCATGTCAGGCATTGTGGTGTGACAGGCGGTGTTTAATGTAAGGCGGCGTGGTGTGCCAGGCGGTGTGGCATGCCAGGCGGTATAGTATGCCAAGCTGTGTGTATGCCATGCGGTGATGTGTGTCAGGCGGTGTGTATGTGTGTGTCAGGCGGTGTGGTATGTCAGGTGCTGTGTTGTGCCAGGCGGTGTGTTATGTAAGACGGTATGTTATATCATAAGGTGTGGTATGTCAGGATGTGTGTGTGTGTGTTATGTAAGGCGGTGTGTTATGTAAGGCGGTATATTATGTCATGCGGTGTGGTATGCAGGGTGTGTCTGTGCGTTCGTGTGTGCGTGCGTGTGTGTGTGCAAGGCGGTGTGATATACCAGGCTGGGTAGTATGTCGGGTAATGTGGTATGTCAGGCGATATTATGTGCCAGGTGGTGTGGTATGTCAGGTGTTTTTTGTACCAGGCGGTGTGGTATATCAGGCCGTGTGGTATGCCAGGCTGTGTGTGTGTGTGCCAGGCGGTATGGTATGCAAGGAGATGGATGAGAGATGGATGTACCATATGATTGCTTTCCATGTTATTTTTCCCAGTTATGTTCCGCATCCCCTTTCCCCTGCTGGACCCACCACACTGGCATCTGTCACATGAGCTGGGCGGTGTCTGGATGACATGGATGTGACAGTAATGACACCAGTGTTCGGAGGAAAGTTGGACAATCGTGCGTCCAGGACATAGTTGTTCGTACATCGAGGCTGCTGACTATTCAGTGTTAACCAGGAAGGGATTGCATTACATTCGCAGGAGTGTCCGTACAGGTATACGATGAGTAATATCACTTATATTACCTGTAAGTCCCGCTCTCTATGTCAAGCTGATTTCTTATCAGGTTGTGTTCTTAACTATGAATAATGAGACTGCTGCTGCTACTACTAGCACCTTGTCGGCCTGTAACTAGCATCGGACGGATGAGGAGAGCCGTGTGCCTCAGCAAATGTTTATGTGTAGAAGGTGACGTATATTAGGGCCTCTGTTTGCAGTTCAGACTCATGTAGGTGTAGGTGTACGTGTTTACAGTCTGCGCTGCCTCGCGATTAAAGGACCTGTGAAACTAAAGATCTTCATACAGTTCTTGAAACAGTAACTCATTTATATGACAATCCCTCGTCGGTGATGTGGTTGCATTAGTGTGTGATCGTATCACGATGGCATCACACATGCTTTGCTGTAAACTCTACATGCAGTGACTATCATCAGAGAATCAAACGTCATGACTATGAGGCAGGTGCAAGTGTTGAACCAAGCCTCAGTGTTCAGTGTACAGTAAACTATTGTAGTGCAAATGTTTAAGCAAGGCGGATTTACATGTCGCTATTCCCTCTTGTACAAGGGCGGACTACAGACATTGATGTG